>NC_142471.1:25000000-30000000 GCF_049115385.1 Moschus berezovskii
CTGGTTCTTCTATCGTATACAGTCTGCTTGTGTCTTAGTCCTTTGTGTCTTGACTCATTTTTGATCCCATGGACTGTAGCCTGTCAGGCCCCTCTGCCCATTGGATTCTCCAGGCAAGAATACTGGAGTGAGTTGCCATTTCCTTCTCCCAAAGTCTGCTTCAGTTCAGTTCAGTCGCTCAGTCATGTCCGACTCTTTGCGACCCCATGAATCACAGCTTAGGCACTCACAATATTCTTTGGCTCTTTTTTGACAGATGGGTCAAACGTATAAAACTCTGCCCTGGAAAATTGGTATACCTTGGTTTTATTCTGCTAATTTATACCTTTAAAGAATTAAAGATACAGGCTTCAAAATTTGACTGCATTGTCAGATCTACCTCTCATAGCATTGTGAGCATTTGAAAAGATAACTGATGTAAAGATTGTAAAGCTTAACATTTTTAACTGTTTAAACCAAACAACTGGAGTTGACTCATTTTAGTTTGCCACCGTTTGTTGTGAGGTCAGGGCTGAAAAGGAGGAAGTTGGAGCATATAAGAAATAAAATGTGAATATCTTAAAAGGTAAGATTGCCAAGAGGACAACAACAGGTACAAGGTACTTGAACAGACTGTTCAGTTCTTCAGGGGGCCACAGCAGAATGAACTGTTTTTTAATAAACCTGTAAAAGGGCAGGACAGCCATGTGCTGGGACTCCTTAGAAGACTGGCTTCTAGGATGTGATTCAGAGGAGATGGTCCTATTAAGAATCACTAGATGTGGTGGTCTGTCAGCAGCTAGAATGCAGGTACTCAACTCCCTTCTCCAGTCACTGACACACAATGTGGTTTTCACACTGCAAAACATGGGTTATTCCAGAGTGAGAACTGGATCAAGACAGGGTCTTAAAAAAGCTTGAAAGTCATTTTGAGGAGAAACTTAATTAAGTATATATTACTCCGATGAACTAGGTAGTAGTCAGCTTTTGTGAATCAGTCTGGGCTCTTACCTTGACCTGGGAGAGAGTCACTCTGGCTTAGGGGAGAGAGGGGAAGGCTCCTCACCATGAGAGGTCAAATCTTACACTACAAATGCTAATTTGGGAGGGCTTTGCAAAAGAAAGCTTAACAGTGCTTCTCACACTTCAACATGATAGGAGTCATAGGAAAATAGCTTCTGATTCAGAGGGTGGGTAGTGGCTGGATACTTGATCTCACCAAATCTCAAAGGAGTTGGTTAAGTAAGCCTCGTTGAACATGGCTCTCTACAATTTTTTTCATACTTACCTCATAGGGTTTGAAAATTACTTCATACCCAGATGAGGAAATTGAGGCACAGAGATAACACTCCCAATTTGCAAAGTTTATAAGTGGCAGAACTAAGGTTTCTACCCAGAACTGAGTGCCTCGATAGCTTGTTTTTGAGAAACTCTATTAATAATAGCCTCTAGTAGTGATACTCAGGTAAAAGGTTAGAACCTACAATTATCCAAACAGCACAAGCAGACTAAGTCTTAGAAAACTGGAAATAACCCATTTCTCTCCTATTACTGTATTTCAGATAATCAGTATCTGTTTTTACCACCAAACCGTTACATTTTCCATGGCGCTGAGGTATATTCAGACTCTGAAGATGATGTCTTATCCTCTAGTTCCTGCGGCAGTAACAGTGATAGTGGAACTTGCCAGAGTCCAAGTTTGGAAGAACCCATGGAGGATGAAAGTGAGAATGAAGAATTTTACAATGGTTTGGAAGATGATGCTGATATTAATGAGAGCGCTGGAGGAACTGTATTTGAAGCTGATGAAGGTGAACAAGAGGCAGTTAATGAAGCTATATCCATGAAACAGGAAGCAGCATGCATTAACTATCCATCAAACAAATCATAATGTATTAATTGTCCAGGTACAGAAATTGTTCCACCAGCATTAGGATCTTTAGCATGTCAAATTGAATGTTTACTTGTGAACTCAATAGAGCAAGGAAACCAGAAAGGTATAATATTTATAGACTGGTAAAACAGATTTCCCCCCCAATGGGTAATTTTTAACAAGGTATTTCTGTGCTTATACACTCAAACACTAACTTTTTTTTTTAAACAAAGGTACATAAGTATCTTTACTCAGCTATTGGACTAGACTTTCTGTTAAAGGTTCATTTGTATGATACATCGACATGTATATATAATTTTGTTTTTGCCTAGTGAGTTTCAACATTTCAGAGTTTTCAAAAAGCCATTGGAATGTTAAATTAATGTAAAGGGAACAGCTTATCTAGACCAAAGAATGGTTTTTTCACACTTTTCTTTGTAACATTGAATGGTTTGAAATCCTCAAATCTGTTCTGCTAAACATTCAATTCTTTATTAGCACAATTACCTATTTTTAAACACTGGCATTTTCCAAAACTTGTGGCAGCTAACTTTTTAAAAATCTCATGACATGCAATGTGAGAAGGAAGTCAACGATATGTGGGAGAGCACTCAGTTGTCTTTGCTTTTTTAAAATGAGACTTGGTGCTAACAGTTTCAGAAATGTATCGTTCAAATGAAGATGGCTTTTGTACTTCCTGTGGACATGTAGTAATGTCTATATTGGCTCATAAAACTAACTTAAAAAATAAATGCGTTGGAAATGTTTCAGTTGCTTTAGAAACAATACCACCTGCCTGGGTCCCCTTAGTTTTGAGAATATTTGCGATTGTTGTTTAAATACCTATCACTGTGGTAGAGCTTGCGTTGATCCTTTCCACGAGTATTAAACTGCCAATGTCAATCTGCTAAGCCTTTATGAATCAATAATAATGGTACTTCAACTGGGGAGAGTGTAATATTTTGGACTGTTGCCTTTCTTCCCCATTAATGAGAGCAACAGACCCCGATTACGGTTACAAAGCCAGTAAGTACATGTTTCCTGTTGGGAGGACTTGGTGTAAGAAACACCAAACATACTAGCCTAGTATTATGGAGATGAACGTGATGTAACTTGTAATAGCAGAATAGTTAATGAAACTAGTTCCTATAACGTCTTTATTTAAAAGCTTAGCCTGCCTTAAAACTAGAGAACAACTTTTTCAGCTGCAGAAGCTTGTAGCCTTTCAACAAAAGTTCATACTTTATAAAATTGCACAGTAATGATTAATTTTCCAGACCTTTCCCCAACATTGCTTTCAAATAAAGTATTTTTATGTTGCTTTAGTATTTATTACAGTTTAACAAGAAGGGTTTGAAATACAGCTGTTCTTTAAGCTTAAAATACCCAGCTAGGACCATTACTGCCAGAGAAAAAAATTTTACTGAATGGCCATTTCCCTACCTAAAAGATGTTTCAATCTGAATTTATTTGACTACACTAAAGAATGCAGTATAATATTTAGTTTTCCATTTGCATGATCTGTGTTTGTGCTATAGATGATATTTTAAATTGAAAAATTTGTTTTAAATTATTTTTACAGTGAAGACTGTTTTCAGCTCTTTTTATATTGTACATAGTCTTTTATGTAATCTACTGGCATATGTTTTGTAGACTGTTTAATGACTGGATATCTTCCTCAAACTTTTGAAATACAAAACCAGTGTTTTATACTTGTACACTGTTTTAAAAGTCTATTAAAATTGTCATTTGACTTTTTTTCTGTTAGCTTACATTGTTTAAGGTTAAAAACTTTAAAAATTGTACAAATTTTGTACAGCTTTGAGGGCTATTAGATGCTACTTTTTTTTTTTTCTTTTTAGCTTATATACAACAGTTAGTACTAAAGTAGTACTAAAAGTGCTGGTTGTAATAACTGGTACATCACCAAAATGTTTAAACTGTTCTAGACCAGGAGCCTTCCCCCCTTATTAACCCTGAAGAATAACTGGGAAAGGTTGAAGGGAAGAGGAGGAGGAGGCAGTAGAGGATGAGATCTGAGTAAGCAGCAGAATCTGAGCAAGCCCCAGAAGATACTGGAGGACATAGAGGAGCCTGGCATGCTGAAGTCCATGGGGTTGTAGAGTTGGATATGACTTAGCGACTAAAATAGCTAATTTTTGACATGAAACACTTGACCAAGGACCAGGACTTTGGGGTTAGGGACTTGAGGGAATGGTGGAACTGTAGTGAACTCAAGACCAAAAGGAGTAGACAAAAAATGACTTGATCATATTTGGTGTGAACTTTCTTAGGCTGACCCAGAAGTCTAGCATTCAGGAGGGCAGAAACATGCCCTTTTACAAAGATGTAGTGAATAAATGTGGCAGTTTCCTGCCTTTAGGTCTCTTTTGAAGTGAAGTAAACAATCCAAAAAACTCTCTGCCCCTGTATATCTTGTTTGCACTAAAAAAAGTACCTGTGAAATTCCATATATGCACAAAATGGAAAAGTAGTTCTTCATCAGGAGGGTGTCATTTCAAGTAATTGAATACCTAGCAGAACCTGACTTAAAGTCATGTATTCAATGCTGTTTCCACTTCCCTTGGTGGGTGTATCATATTTCACGGATACACAGTTTAATCAGCGTCTTCCTCAGCGGCACAAAAGAATGATGTACCTTCACCCACCTGCTAAGCATTATTTTATTTGAAATGTTTCAACTCCTAGACTAATCAAAAGCTCTCCCACTCCTTAAAAGCGCTCACCCTTGGGATGCTAGGAGAAATGGTCTCATGATACCCACCCCCGCAAGCGACTCTCAACTGGGATTAAAAATAACCTGGGGAATTTTGGAAAGTAACCTATCACCTCTTAAAGATGACATCTAATTGGCCAAAGGTGGAATTTACATAATAGTAAAAGGTAGCCCCAGGTGATTTAAAAGTATATAGTAAGAGTTGAGAAGTGAAAGGAATAGTGTGAGTTCCTTCTGTGTTTAACCCTCCATTCAGTGTGGCTGGCCCAACAGGGAAAGTAAGGTAAACATACATAAAACAGACTAATTCCCAATTTATCCCTCGTGATGCTAGGAAAGGTTGGGGGCAGGAGGAGAAGCGGACGACAGAGAATGAGATGGCTGGATGGCATCACCGACTCTGTGGACCTGAGTCTGAGTGAACTCCGGGAGTTGGTGATGGACAGGGAGGCCTGGCGTGCTGTGATTCATGGGGTCGCGGAGAGTCGGACACGACTGAGCGACTGAACTGAACTGAATGTTACCAATGTGAGTGCAGGGAGCTACTGAATTACTGAGAAAGGAGGACAAAACTAACCTGAGGAGTTTGGATGGCCAAAGGACCAGAGGCTGGGGATAGGAAGAGGTTGAGAGCAAGACCATTTTGTCTTTGCTTTCAGAGAACTCACCATATGCAGGGGAAGACTACACATCAACAGAAGACCTTATTCAACTAAATGCAGTGAATATCTTATACAATGCAGGCAAAAACATGTTAGAAGTCAATCCCTGTGCAAAGGCTGGGGCTCTCAGTTTTGAAAACTACATTGTGGCTTTTATTTATGCCACATTTCTACTGCCTTCTGTGAACAACGGCTATTGGTTAAAATTACTACTGACTTAAGACAACTCCTCTTACAAATAGGTCTATGTGGAGGCCAAATGTTTTCAAAGGTTAAGCCAATTCAGCAATCATGGTCCTTAAAATTTAGTGAACTCAGTATTTGCCTACTTTCTAATCTATCGATTCAGTCACTTAGTCATGTCCAACTCTGCAACCCCATGGACTGCAGCATGCCAGGCTTCCCTGTCCATCACCAACTCCCGGAGCTTACTGAAACTCATATCGAGTTGGTGATGCTATCCAATCATCTCATCCTCTGTCGTCCCCTTCGCCTACCTTCAATCTTTCCCAGCATCAGGGTCTTTTCAACTGAGTCAGTTCTTCGCATCAGGTGGCCAAAGTATTGGGACTTTCAACTTCAGCATCAGTCCTTCCAATGAATATTCAGGACTGATCTTTAGAATGGACCGGTTGGATCTCCTTGCAGTCCAAGGGACTCTCAAGAATCTTCCCCAACGCCACAGTTCAAAAGCATCAATTCTTTAGCGCTCAGTCTTCTGTACGGTCCAACTCTCACATCCACACATGACTACTGGAAAAACCATAGCTTTGACTATAGGAACCTTTGTTGGCAAAGTAATGTCTGCTTTTTAATATGTTAAGTTGATCTTAGCTTTTCTTCCAAGGAGCAAGCGTCTTTTGATTTCATGGCTTCAGTCACCATCTGCAGTGATTTTGGAGCCCCAAAAAATAAAGTCTCTCACTGTTTCCATTGTTTCCCCATCTATTTGCCATGAAGTGATGGGCCTGGATGCAATGATCTTCATTTTTTGAATGTTCAATTTTGAACCAGCTTTTTCACTCTCCTTTTTCACCTTCATCAAGAGGCTCTTTTAGTTCCTCTTCACTTTCTGCCATAAGGGTGGTGTCATCTGCAAATCTGAGGTTATTGATAATTCTCCCTGAAATCTTGATTCCAGCTTGTGCTTCAACCAGCCCAGCATTTCACATGATGTTCTCTGCATATAAATTAAATAAGCACGGTGACAATATATAGCCCTGACGTACTTCTTTCCTGATTTGGAACCATTCTGTTCCATGTCCAGTTCTTAACTGTTGCTTTCTTGACCTGCATACAGATTTCTCAGGAGGCAGGTCAGGTCTGGTATTCCCATCTCTTGAAGAATTTTCGTTTGTTGTGATCCACACAGTCAAGGGTTCAGCATAGTCAATAAAGCAGAAGTAGATGTTTTTCTGAAACTCTTTTTCAATGATCCAATGGATGTTGGCAATTTGATCTCTGGTTCCTCTGCCTTTTCTAAATCCAGCTTGAACATCTGGAAGTTCATGGTTCACGTACTGTTGAAGCCTGGCTTGGAGAATTTTGAGCATTACTTTGCTAGCGTGTGAGATGAATGCAATTGTGCAGTAATTTAAACATTCTTTAGCATTGCCTTTCTTTGGGATGGAATGAAAACTGACCTTTTCCAGTCCTGTGGCCACTGCTGAGTTTTCCAAGTTTGCTGACATATTGAGTGCAGCACTTTAACAGCATCATCTTCTAGGATTTGAAATAGCTCAACTGGAATTCATTCACCTCCACTAGCTTTGTTCATAGCGATGCTTCCTAAGGCCCCCTTGACTTCACATTCCAGAATGTGTGGTTCTAGGTGAGTGATCACACCACTGTGGTTATCTGGGTCATGAAGATCTTTTTTTGTATAGTTCTGTGTATTCTTGCTACGTCTCTTGGTATCTTCTGCTTCTGTTAGGCCCAAACCATTTCTAATCTATAAAGCTTGGTATTTGTTACTTTTAAAAAGCAGCAATTTGAAAAATCTTCAATGGAATTTTTTCAATGAATCTCCCTGCTGTTAATTCTATTGTAGGTCTGCAGTAACAGGGAGGAAAAGAATACCAGAGTTACCCAAATTATGCCTTGCACTGTTGTGTTCCCAGGTAACAGGTCAGGCCTTGTTAAAACATCTGTTCAATGAACTCTACCTGTATTAATCCAAAGTGGCTGCTATTTTACAGATAAGCATCATAGGAAATAGAGGTTACTAAAAAACCTGACACACACATCTATGTTCAATGTGAACAATCAATAGCCTCAAGGAATGGATGTGCACGGAAACGGTATAATACCAGATACCTGGAAGAATTTCACTGGGAAAAGTGTTACTTTAAGGACAATTATTAAGGCTTTAAAGACTATTAAAAACACCATAAGTTTAACTAGTGAAAAGTACATGTTCATAATCCCCTTTCTAAAACCCTTGGACTCATCTGCATTCTGGAATTATGAATGTTAAAAGAATTTTTAAAGCACACAAAATGTAGCACCCCATACAAATCTGGGCAGCACCTAGATCAAACACAAACACTGCCACAGTAAAATATGCAAATAGTCCCATTTAATATAAACAGCCTCAACAATTGAGGTCAGGTTTTGCTGCAAAGTGATGTAACGCCCCTCGCACCCCGGCCGAGTTGTTTTGGATTTTAGAATTACAGGTAAGGAGACTTGGGAGCTTCTATAAAACATAAATCTGTATGGGAATGGGAACCATCTGTCCAAAATTTAAGAGACCTTCTCTTGGATATTACTTTTTTTGAAGAATTTTGACTCTTATATGAGAAAGTTTAACTATTAAGCCAATAAACCTTTATTATTTAAACAGTTTTCATGGCATTTAAAAAATAAATTTATATTTGCATTATAGCAGAAAGTCACATGTGTTGCATCACTCACTGTTACAATTTAATGACAGGAGATAACTAAGCATCAGCCCCATAAAACTTAAAAGATTTGTCTGTTAAGATTTGTCTCTTAAAATTCAAGTAAATGGTTCTCAAGCACTGCAAATTCTCTTTCAATACCAACCTGCAACATCAATAGTTTTTAAAGCTTTAAGCCAATGATTGGTTCTCATAGTAGTCAACGATTGTATTTCCAGCAACTGGACAGAGTTCTTCCATTACTAAATATTAAGCTTTCCGACAACTTCCCATTTATCAATTATCTCTCAGGACTCATAGAAAGAACTATATGTTAATCAGGTAAACCCTATTTGTAATTTAGACTTGCAAAAGGACATTATTCTAGTAAAAAAGCAAAGACTGTATTTTCCACCATGCTAATTTTTTGCCTTCATAGATTCTCAGAATAAGATTTAAATGATAATTTTTAATCCTTTAAAGTAATCTCAGTTCAAGTACAACCAGAGAAACTGCACTGATATCAGAACATAACTATTTTATTACAAAACTTTAACATTATTTACAAAATGAAAAAATAATCGAATGACTATTGCAGGCCAAAGTTAAAGGCTTCTCATCCGTGATTGAAGAAAAATTAAGCAACATTTTCATGCACTCACACACCAGATCATTTGTGAAATATGCAAACTCTTAAAATTTGTTAGTAAAACCTCAATGTAGTCACAATACTTGTATGTTTATTAGAAGATGGCAAAAAAAAATCCATGGTTCTGTACAGTGTTTAATATTAACACAGTTGTTCATTTCTTTTAATATTTTTTGGCTTTCATGAATACTCATTGCATCGAACATTTTGCAAGTAAGAATTATAATAGTACCTCTATCACCTTGCTGAATTCATCACCACAAGAAAAACACAAATAATTAGTTTAATGCTTTTGCAGTAAACTGAATAGTTGTAACTCCAAAGTTATATTAAACTGAAGCCTTCATTGTGATCAATAGCTTGAATCAGTTTAGAGCGTAGAGTTTCTTTGTCTGTATATTTTGGAAGATCCAGAAGATTAAAACAGGTATGGGAAACTGGGAGGTATTCCTCACCACCTCCTGTTGACTGGATGACTAGTATTAGACTCTTCATGCCAAGAATAGGAATGCGATCACTACCTGTCAAAAATACTGCCAAGAAAAGAATCATTGAGTGAACCAACTATTTTTATCAACGATAAAAGTTTTAAATAACAATACGGAGTATCAAGTTACTTAAACAATCACTTATAGCAAAGCTTTACAGTAACATTTGCTCTAAGATGGAAGCCTATCCCCAGAATTTGTGGAAGCATGATTCTGAAATACATCCAAACAGTATTTTTTCGTTAAAAGTGTAATCTTAACATCAGCACACAGAAAAGCTTAATATATGTTTGATACATAAATGACTACTGTCCCTGATAAAAACATTTTGGGAGTCCCTCTTTTTTGAAAAGAGTAAGCATTCCTTTCCTATTTGTCTTGTCATCTTTAAACAAATTCATTCTTGGAAGCCAAAATTAAAATTGCTTTAAGAATGACGTGTCATCCTATGACATGCAAAACAGACACAGATTAGGCATTAAGTTCAGGAACAGGAAAGTTCTATTTTCTACACAAACTACCAAAGTTTTCATTCTGAAGCAAAGAAAGCAAACTGAAGACTGAAAAAGTTACACCGCAGAGATTTTTTTAAAATCTAAAGAATGTAGATTTAAAAAAAAATTACTCTGAAAATTAAAAACAGGACCTTGAATAATACAGAAAAACCCACCAAAGTCAATCAGTTATTCTAAGTTCAAAAGTTCAATAATTAGACTCCATTCTCATAAAACAGAAATACTTACACAAAAATTGTTTTTTCTTTTCCAATGGTAATTCGTGAAATACTTCCCAGAACATTTTTATTGTAGGATGTTCTGCCCAATATTCTCCTTTGTATTCTGTATTCTAAAAACAAAATAACCTTCTATTAATATTAAGGGATATCAGTTTTATCTTGAATCTGACAACTGGCTTCCTGAGCACAGAAAGTTAACACTATCCAAGAGTTTGAAACTCATATAATTCAGTTAATTATTACTTCCTGGGTATTTTGCAACTTGGAACTCCTAGTTCCAGAGGAAAGGGAAGAAAATATGTATGAATCTGTAGAAATATCTGCCCTGGTCCCAATTCAAAAAACATGATGTGATAGTAATATCATTTTCCAAAGTAAATATCTAAAGGATAAACCAAAATTATTAAAAGGCTAATGGACTATTGAAGTTTAACATGGAATTAATTATCTGTGATAATCATGAGATTTTCTTTCCCTATATCAATGAACAAAGTCATACGAATTATTTTGTATTATTCCATCTTCTCTTTAAAACAATGATTCTAAGAGCAACACTAACAATTTTCTGTGGTAGTTTCCAAGAGGCCCTCAAAGATCTCTGCCTCCTGCTATTTATTCATGGCCATGTTATGTCCACTGAATAGGCTTGACCTCATTAGGATAGTGCAGATGTGAGAATACATGACTTCTGAAGCTAGATCATAAAAATTTGTGTGGCTTTAGCTTTTTGATTACTCACTCCCAGGGGGAGCTAGCTGCCATTTCATGGAGACATTCAAACAACCCTACGGAGAGGTTCTCATGCTGAGATCCTGAGGCCTTTGGTCCACAGCCATGTGAGAGCCATCTTGGAAGGGGAATCCTATTCTTCAGCCATCTTCAGAAGACTAAAAGCACCAGCTGGTATTTCGACTGCAACCTCATGAAAGATCTCCAAGTTTAAAATCACTGGACTAAACCACTTCTGAATTCCTGACAACAAAGAAACTATGTGAGACAACAAATGTTCATCTTTAAGCCACTATGTTTTGGTGTAATTTGCATCAAAACAGCATATATTTCCCAAACACTCTTCCTTTGTTCATCGGATTAAATTCTACTTATCCTTTAGGTTCAGATTAAATGTCACCTAGTTCATTCATTGGCTCATTAGACAAATATATAATGAGATTCAAAGTCTGGAGTCCTGGGGAAATTGCAGTGAACAAAGTTCTTACCTGGTAGAGATTACCATCAAGAGGCTTTCCCTGTTTATGTAGGCTTCGCCTTATATATATATATATCATTCACTAACCTCTCTTCCTTTATATTCATCACAGTTCAATTATTTAATGTCCAGCCTCCTTACCAGAGGACAAAGGCCATGGCTCAAGCTTATTTACTGCTGTCTCTCCCTAATCTCCTGCATAGTATTAGGCGTCTAGTAGAGGCTCAGTAAAGATTTATTTTCAGGTTCTTGAATTTGGAGCTCTATTTGTAGCCATGATTATCTCAATGACTGAACTCGAGAAATCCACAACATATCTGCTGTTAATTTACAGATTTGGATATAATGGCTTGAATTCTAGTAATCACCTTAAGTATTAACTTGTTTGAAGACTATGTTAGTGGGGAAATGAAAGGTGGTTGGCTAGTTTTTTTCTTTTTTCCTTTTTTTAAACCACAAGATGGTACTGAGGAAATGTGCACAGTCCTGATGAAGAACATTTAAAGTCACACATTATAATTAGTTAAATTATAATGAATCAGATCAGTGGAAGAAACTAAGTATACTAAGTACACTAAAATATACTTTAAAAAAATGTCCTGTCTTACTGAATGACTACTTCTATCAGTTATAACTTCAAACAAGATTTTAAGTACTTGCTGAATGCCCTTCCAGGCTCTGGGAACACAGCAGTGAACAGACAGACAAAAATCCTGCCGTTATAGTGCTTGCATTGAGTGGGGAGTAAGGAGCAGCAGACAGTAAAGACAAGTAAAATTTTATTTAGTCGAATTTAGAAAAGAAAAAAGACAAGGAAGACAGGGGGTATGTATGTGTGTGTACATATGCAATTTTTAGTGGGCTATCCAATGAAGATCTCTGAAAAGATATAAAGACATAAAGGAAGTGAGAACAAGAAACACTTCAAATTATCAAGGTGAAGAGAATTCTAGGCACAGAAAACGGGCCACAGGACTAGAGTGTTCCTGGAGGGTTCTAGGCCCAGCGAAGAAGCCAATAAGGCTGAAGCAGAGTGAGAGGAGGAATGAAAGATGAGGCAAGAAGGATAAACCGTGTAGGATCTGAGGTGTGACAATTCTTAAAGTCATCTTTCTTCTCTTTAGCAAATTAATTTACCTCCGAAAGAAATCTTTAATCTTCCTGGAGGATTGAAGCCTGGCTACCAGCTTGCTGAGTGCCAGCCTCAGTTCTACATGCTTTCCCAGATTCTAGAGCCTCTCTCCAGAGTTCTATTTTGCCAGGCAGGAAAGGGGATGTGAGAGGTCTAGTAATTCCTTTGTTTTGAAGCAATTTTATTGCTTTCAGCCCAACCCTGTACCCCTGGTAACACGACGTGCTAATTCCTGTGCCTTTCACAAATTCTACAATGTGACAGGCTGCCTCTTGACAATCTAGTCCTCTGGAGGCTCAGAATTCAATTTTCTTTGTTCTAAGTCACTCATAGACCTCTTTTCCATCTTCCAAAACTGTATTTTCTCTTGCTCACTATATTTTTGGGGAGGGGGTTAGTCCTATGTTTAGTCCTTTACTGTAATTCTAATGAGATTTTGGGAGGGAGCAGAGAAAAATGTTTATTGCACTATGCTTAATCGGAAGTCCTATTTTTTTTTTAATTAAAATTTTTTTTCCTTAAATTGTTACACAGTTAAATTGACATTTTTTAATGTGTATACAGTTCTATGAGTTTTAAACCACATATACAGATAAACCACCACTACAGTCAGGACACTCAACAATTCTGTCACCCTAAAGAACTCTTTCATGTTGCTCCTCTGCAGTCACACTCCCTCCTCATCCCTAGCCCCTGTCCAACATAGTGCTTGGCTTTTCAACAATGTCATAAAAATGGAATCATACGGTATACAATTCTCTGAGACTGACTTCTTTCACTCAGCATAAGGACTCAGAGACCTCTCAGGTGTTGAACGTATCAATACTGCATTCAGTTTTAATGCTCAATAGCATTATTTTAAAAGACTTGTAGTCAAATACACATAACATGAACATGAATACCATCAATACCAGAGATACAACCATCAACAAGCTATGTTTTCCTTTTGCTTTTCCATCTAAACAATATCATAGATTTGTTTTCCCCTACCTTTTCCAATTCCTTCCAATCATAATTTGTGTTTCCAATAACCATTGCTTGTAGTTCATTAGGCTGAAAGAGCTGAAGGACTTTTCCTCCACAGACCTTATGAAAGCCCGCATGAAAAGCGTCAAATAAGGAAGCCACTGATTTATTGAATATGTAATCCACATAAGCATCAACAAACTCTTGTCTAGAAATGAAAAAGCACACATGCACAAAATATAAAAATAAATTTTATAGAGAATACATATTATAGTTTTTGCTATTTATGTACAAAACCGAGAAAGTATGAGTAGGATTCAAGGGACAAAATCTTTATGAAGAAGTCTATTATTCTTTCTATATAAAAATCTGGTATATCTAGGAGGCATGTAGACAACCTCTCATTCACAGCCATTCTCAGCTTACTTCTAAGTGAAAGATGTCCTAATGGGAAGAATGATGATGCAAACGGCTATCAAAAATATTTTTAAATTATTCACAAATTATTGAGAATTTATATGTATCACTCTAACACATCCCTAAAAAGTATAATGTTAAAAAATAATAGGGGATTTTTAAAAAAAGAGAGAGTTTTGGGATTCGGACTGTTTCACAGATTGTACAGTCTGCTTTTCCTTGGGTTTCAAAGGAATGATGAAGCAATTAATTTAAAAAATTAAAAACCCAAGGGGGCATTAACTATTCTTTCAGGATAACCATCAAAGACTACAACTGAAGTTTCTTTTCAAGTGTATGTGTGCATACATATAAATACACATACAGATGAACACTTCTGATGCTTTTCTCCCTGTTATGATACAAAAGGAAACAGTCATGAAAAAAGAAAACCCTTTACTCAAGTAATTAGAACTACAGTTTTATTCCCATTTGTTCTGCTGGCCACACACACTTTATGCAGCTATCTGGTTAAAACAATAATCAGAATGGGTGCTAGAGGAATTCAAAATTTTACACTCTTGTTATCCAAATTAAAAAGGATGATTCTATAAATGGGAATACTGGTAAACTTAGTCATCTACAGATAACCACTTTAGCAAATTTTAAAATAATTCCAAACTCACTTTACAAAGAGAAAAAAAAGGTTAAAGGGGGCCATTATAAAATAAAATTGGGCCTCTTTTCTCTTTGTAAAGTGAGTTTGGAATTATTTTAAAATTTGTTAAACTGGTTATCTGTAGATGACTAAATGGAAAAAACAACAGCATATGTTTATCAGCATAAGGTTCTTATAAGAAGAAACAGGTAATTTCATAAGGCATAATTTTATAATTCAACTATTAGAAAGTCAAATTTATATTACTAATAGTTAAGTCTCTTAAGTACAAAAGGCTAAATTGTTTTATGTGCTAATATTTTTGCATTCCACACTTTCATTATGCAACTAAGACTGGTGGGAAAAAGATCAAAATTCTTTAAATTACTTCTAAATCTGTGTGAAATAATATTTGTTAGAAACTTAAAGAATTAGTGCAACAATAGGAACTTGAAAAGCTGAAAAAATATCTTTCTATATCATAGTCAAAGCTTTTCAAAACCAAGATTTTTTTTTTAAAAAGTAGAAAGACCTAAAATTTTTCCACATTATTTTAAAAACAGCTTTATTTTTACCAAAGAAATAATATACATTTTAAAATATCAAATAGTAACAGTCCCAACAGCCAACATTTACTGAGCACATACATGTGCTAGGTACTATTCTAAGCATTTTTAAATTATCGCCTCATTTAATCCTCAAAATAACCCCATGAAGTAGGTATATCACCTCACCTTACAGAAAAAGAGACTGAGGCATGGAGACACCAACTTATTAACCTAAAGTTACACAGCTTCTAAGTAACAGAATCAAGATTATAATCATCTGGATCAAGTCTCTGGCAACTTGAAGAAAACTATTCATTAACTCTGTCGTTCCTTTTGGTATCTACCTTCAAACTTCAACAATAGAGTTCTGTTATTCCTCGATCTACCTTGATCTACAATTATAAATATTATCTGATGAACTGAATGCTGAATATTGGTTCAATATTCATTGTTAACATTTTTATGACTATAAATACTAAGTTAGGGAGTGTTCTACAATTACTTTTCTGAAGAAGAATTTTTGTGTCCCTCAGGTTGCTACCTCATTTCCAACTTCAACAGAAATGTCAGTCTCCTTTAGATTCACTCAAATATACTAGGCTGCATTGTTTTCCTGAAGACATTCCTCCTGGAGCCCTCCATCTTCCTGATCTAACGCAGACTGACAGTTATTTCTAAATCTTGTACACACCACTGTTTCTATTTGCCTCTCTTTTTTTTTTTGATCCCTTTTCCCTCATTCTTGGTTCAATTCCTTGTTTTGGTAGGACATATCCTCTAGTAACTTCTTGAGAAAATTGCATTGGAAATAAATTCTCTAAGACTCTGCATGTATAAAAAATTTTTACGTACCACATCCTTGTATGTATGGATGTGAGAGTTGGACTATAAGCTGAGCACCGAAGAATTGATGCTTTTGAACTGTGAGGTTGGAGAAGACTCGTGAGAGTTCCTTCAACTGCAAGGAGATCCAACCAGTCCATCCTAAAGGAAATCAGTCCTGAATGTTCATTGAAGGACTGATGTTGAAGCTGAAACTTCAATACTTTGGCCACCTGATGCAAAGAGCTGACTCATTTGAAAAGGCCCTGAAGCCGGGAAAAATTGAGGGCAGGAGGAGAAGGTGACAAACAGAGGATGAGATGGTTGGATCACTGACTCAATGGACATGAATTTGAGTAAACTCTGGGAGTTGGTGATGGACAGTTGGTGATGGACAGCACACACAGCCTAGTGTGCTGCAGTTCGTGGGGTCACAGAGTCGGACACGACTGAGCAACTGAATGGAACTGAACCACATACTGGATAGTTTCAATATAGAACTCTATGTTTAAAATAATTCTCTCCCAGAATGTTGATCTAACTTCAGTGTTAATCTTTATAAATCTGATATTATTTTGATTCTTAATTCTTTGTGTATGGTCTGCTATTTTTTTTTCCCGAAAGGTTTCAGGGTTCGTTTTTTTTTTTCAGGTTGTGAAATTTCATGTAATTTTGCCTTGTATTACGGGTTTGTTTTTTTTTTTCCAGTTTCCATGCTGTCATTCTTAAAAGGCATGTCATTCACTTCTGGAAATTTTGGGGGGTACCATTTGACAAATTTCATTCATTCCATTTCTTCCAATGAAAGTTTTTCAGTTTTTAATATTATCCTCATGGATGCTACTCTTACCAGTTTGAGGATATTGATTTCAATTTTTATTGACATTTGTTCATCCTGCACAGTTTCTGTTTCTCTAGCATTCTGTTTTACCGTTTTGGTCTTTTCTGAAATGTCTACTGTTCATTATTCATTTACATTTAAAAGTTCGGCAGTTCTCCCGGAGAAGAATCTTCCAATACAGTGTCAAGGAGGAGAGAGCTGTAGACTTTCACTTAATCTTCATGTTTTCATTTCAGTGCTTTGCCTAACTGTCCTCAAATCCACAGTTCCCTTAGCTTGATCGGTAAATCTCCAGTCTGCCCAGCTGGAGAGGGAAAGTTGCTAGGCCACACGTGCACTATGGGAAATGGGTCTCTAACTGCTTCCTGCAACAGCCAATCTCTGTTTCCAGTTTCCCCTTAAAATCCATACACTTTTTAACCCATTTCTTCATCCTCAATGCCTAAACTATTGTTCTGCAATATGAACTGCCTGCCTTCATGGCTCCTAGTCCATTTTGTGCTGCAGCTTCTTCTGGCTGGCTGAAGTTAGGTACCACTGGTTTCTAGCTTCCGAAAATGTGTCTGTTGTTGTCTCCTCTTCCTTCTCTTTGTTCCTGTTGATGATGATCTTTTGGTCCCTTTATTAATGTCTTAACAGGAGCAAAAGGAAGATTGATTACGTCCTTACCGTTCAAAGAGTAAATTTATTTGAGTAAAAACTTAAGACTGTGACATAATTCCAAATACAGAAGAAAATGCCTACTGCATCTCATTACTACCACTGATGCTGCTAGAAGTCACTTACCGATTTTGTTTGTTAACAGCTGTGTCTGCACCATTTAGAACCAGTTCTTTCACTTCTGTTGCACCAAAGTTTTCAACTGTGATCTATTAATTTAAATTTTTAAAAAAAGTCAATGTCAGACTCAAAACTTATTATTTTAATAACCTATTATAATCTACCTTTCTCTCATTAAATGTAAGAAATAATAAGTTTGAAGTAAAATTCTGGTAGCAAAAGCTTATTTGTGAATTCTGCATGAAGCCACAGCTAGAAATTTTCATCTTCTCTAGCAGTTTGAAATCCTACCTTGACTAACTAATTATAAATTAACAAGGTTTTAGTTTGTTAATAACAGGAAATTGAGTAATTATCCCGTGTAAAACTTCAGAAGGGTCACTACAGGAGTAAAATATTAGGAAGGATGTTTTCCTTGGACAAGTGATAGACTCCAAGTCAGAATGCATTCAACTTTGGAATAGATATGCATTCTTCCCACATGACAGCTGCCACTCTGGTATTCCTTCTTGCTGCATTCTTAACTAGGTGGTTCTTCCAGTTTGCTGTTAATTTGGTTTATAAAGAGTCATTTATTTTGGATTTTCTTATTCCCTTACTAGTGTGCTCATTTTCCTACATATGTTATCATTCCCACCTTTGCATCTTTTCTCTTCCTATTCCCTCTTTTTGTTGGGAATATTACTCTCTTCTATTAACATTTTTTTAGTACCTGTTTATAAAATACTATACTAGGAGTGGAATGATAAAAGATGAATAAATTCCTGCTCTGGAATTTGCTACCCAATAAAGAAGGAGAAATGTGATATGTAAACAACTCATTATTATAGTAAAATAAATGCTATAATAGAGACATGAACAAAATACTATCAGACCATGGAAGAAAGCTTACTTCTAACAGAGAAAGTATAAAAAACCTTGAGGAAAAAATGTCATTTGAAAAGCATCTAAAAGGATGAGTAAGGCTCTGAAAGATTAGGAGAGGATAGAATTTCTGACTAAGGACAGGGACTGAACAAAAGGATAGACAGACCAAATATCAAAAAAATGCATGCCCCTAAAAAACAGGGAAGGTGAGGCATATAAAAGAATACTGTGAGACATGGCATGAATGGAAGGATACAATGGAAGTTAGAAAGCCAGATTACAAATGATTTGAAGCCCATTCTAAAGCTACTATTCTATAAGTAGCAAAGAGCTGCTGAGTATATCTGGGAAAAAAACGACAGTGGGAAGGAATGTTTGAATTAGCATCAGTGGGAAGGAATGTTTGAATTAGCATAGATCTTACTAAATATTCACAAACTTGATGAACTGATAAATTAAAGCTTAGAAGTCAATGCTTCAGTCAACTGAGATGATCAGTAAAGATCCAAAGAAAACTGATAGGGTTATTAAGTGCTTCAACTGAAAAGGAGAACTAAAATTTCATAGTAAATATGAATTCAAGGAGGACGTTTTCTTGAAAAAAAGTTAAACATTACTAAAAGAAATTAACCTATTTCCCTTTAAACCTATCAAATTTTCTTAAAACTGCACTATGTGCCAATTCTTAAAATGACCAAAG
This sequence comes from Moschus berezovskii, assembly GCF_049115385.1. Taxonomy (NCBI): domain Eukaryota; kingdom Metazoa; phylum Chordata; class Mammalia; order Artiodactyla; family Moschidae; genus Moschus; species Moschus berezovskii. The sequence goes on from NC_142471.1 coordinate 25,018,924, forward strand.
AATGGACAAACATTTTTGAGGGGGCACATAATTTTTTTGGCAAACTGTGTGATATAAGAATATGGTATCTTTTGTCAGCTTTGGCTGTAAAAACACAAAGAGGACAGTTTGAGGCTATGTGGAGGGAAGGGCACATGAAGTTTTTGAAAAGAATAGACAGGAAAAAAGAAAAACTGAAGGTTTTTACCATTTTCCCGAGAGTCTAATTTACAGTATTCAAATAGTTACTTCTGAAGTGCCTTATCATAATCCTTGCTGATTTTTCTCTCCTTTAATTGTCAACTATTCTACTTCTGCCAGATCCTCATTTATCAATGGTTCTGCATAAAGACTAGATGACTTACTGAACATCCCTCTCACTGAATTAAATTCTACATCTTTTTTAAGATTTGTAATTTCATTTTCCAAATAATATTTCAATGTATTTCCATTTATATTGCATTGCATCCAGAGTAAGACAAAATTGGCAAGGATGAGTATTAGTATAAAAGGGATGTCTGAGTGGGAATTTATCTTTTAGGTGACAAATTCATTAGTGGATATTCTCACATTACAATAACCTTTGCTTCTCTAAATATTGTGATGGCAGACTCAAAAAAATGAACACTTGAATAAAGAGGACCCCTTGTATCTGTAAAGATCTTTAGTATAATGTTAAACAACACAGGCTTATCCAGTCACAGAGCTGGATACAAATACTATCTCTGAAATGTGACAACTGTTTTCAGTTTTCTCATCTGTAAAATAAGGATAATAATACCAATTCTCTTGGGATTATGAGGATTAAATGAAATAATACATGTGACTAGCATATAGTTAATGCTCAATAAATGTTAGCTAAAGGGTTCTTTAAGAATTCCATTCATCAAAATAAAAACCATAAGGCATAGCTGATAAATAAAAGGGATGATGAACAATCAAGACTCTATGTCTTTCCATCTTACCGTAAAATTAAGACAAAATGTCTCTTCAACATCATCTTCAGGATAGTCCAGTAACTGTTGCATGCTTCTGAAAAACAATATGTATGTTGCTTTGAAGTAAAATATAATTGCATATTCTGACTAGTTTGCCTATGAGTAGGTATATATTTCTCATTCATTCTTGATCAAATCCTTTTGCTAATCTGTACTTTTAGTGTTTCAGAATGGTGGTTGTACAAGCAAATTTATAAACAATGTTGAAGAAAAAAAAACTAAGGTTTATATCTCTTCCTTTGAATACAAAGGCCATGTATCCACCCATTTTCAATGTTTCTTATTATAATTTTTAGGCCTTCCCTGGTGACTCAGATAGTGAAGAATCTGCCTGCAATGCAGGAGACCCGGGTTCAATCCCTGGGTCAGGAAGATCCCCTAAAATGGCAAACCATTCCAGGATTCTTGCCTGAAGAATCCCATGGACAGAGGTGTCTGGTGGGCTGCAGTCCATGGGGTTACAAAGAGTTGAACACAACTGAGTGACTGGCAAATTTATAAACAATGTTGAAGAGAAAAAAACTAAGGTTTCTACGTCTTCCTTTGAATACAAAGGCCATATATGCACCCATTTTCAATACTTGTTCTTACATAAAATTTTTTATTCCATTTAATGTAATAAATAAAATATTCCACCTAGGAATGAAGGTGATTAGAAGCAAAAGTCCAAATAAATTATTTAACTACATTCAGGAAACATTACCTTCCTAAATTTATTATCTGATATTCACAAAGTATTGTTAAACTAAAAATTTAGCACATGGCTTTATACATATAACTCTTTCAGTAGAAAACCCTCACAATGGCTTTTTCCTTTATTAGAAGGACTATTGCTTTATTTTGGAAATTCAACAAGAACAACAGAAACGTAATTATTCCTAAAAAGAAAACTTCTGTACATCCCCCATTTCCTATTTTCTAAACCCCATTCTTGCCACTTTTTACAACTAACCTCCCAACATCAGGCACCAGTTCTTTCAAATCTTCCAGGGATGGCTTCTTTTTTAGCAGTTTCTTATATAAAGCCAAAGGAAAATGGAGGTCCACAATAGTAAAATTATAAATTGCTAATCCACAGATAACACCAATCAAGTGGAATAAATCACTGTCTTCAAACGTCTGAAAATACAGAAAAAAATTAATGAATAAAAAGAAAAAAGTTCATTCTCATTCCTATCTCCCTGGGGCAATATTAATGCTAGTATTTTGGTACACTTTCATTCAATGTATTTTCTAGGAGAGACAAAATTAAAATCTAGTTGAGAGGATACTATACATATAATTTCACAACTGACTTTTACCCCAGAAATATAATCATTTTCACATCACTAAGCATTATATTAATAAATGAAATTATTACTAGAACTTTTTTCTGATTTGAAAAATTATATACATTCAAAATTTGAAAAATAAAAAGCTTACGGAAGAAAATGAATTAAACACCTGTAACTCAATCACTCAGAAACACCAGGGACAATGATTTTAAAAAATTTTAATGTATTTCCATCTACTATAAGTTCAGAAAAATAATATAAAACTTATTAAAGGTTTTCTCATTCTTCTAATTACAACACAAGTATTTTCTTATGTCATTACTCTTCCAGAACATGATTTTTAATAGCTGCATATTAATCATATAGAAGTATCATGGCTTGCTAAATTAGCTATTATGGCTTGCTAAATTAGCTATTAATAACTATAGTTGGACATCTAGATTATTAAAATATTAAAAACAATGCTTGTTTCCTTCAGTAATTTTTAAAGAATTAAAGATTTAATATTTTTTAAAGAATTAATATATGGTCACAGGAAATTCTGTGAGCATGTAATTAACAGCAAGAAATTTTTAAATTAGATCTGGGGCTCCAGACATAGTTCATTCACTATCTAGTCTCAGTGTTTTCAAGATAAAAGCAATATTAATCTCATAAGGGTATTGTGAGGATTAAGTGGAATAATGTATGTAAAATGCTTTTAGCATACTTCTTATAGGACACAGTAAAGGCTCGATAAATATTCTAATTAGCTAGTAATTTTCAAAATCAGATGGGTATCTTTTTTGCATATAAAACTGGTCCATAGTTTGGAATATTTCCATAGAAGAAATTCTGCTTTGCAAGGAAGAATTTCAAAGTCAAAGGAATGCTAAGCAAACCATAAAAACTCTTCCTCCACAACTGTTCTAGTTTATACTGCCATTGTAGTCCAGGAAAAAGACTATCTTTCCACATTTTCATCTATATACACACATAAAATATATTTGAGTTAAAAAACGACAACTTGTTTCACTGTAGATTTTTGACTACTAGTGATACTAAAAATTATAGATTTGTGTGTGTTTTTGAAAAGTCTTTTTGTGTACTTGGCCCATTTATCTTTTAGGGGTTAGTGTTTTCTTATATATTTATATTTGAATACATCATATGTTAGGGTTATTACCCTGTGTCATATTCAATACATATATGCCTTTTATGTTTTTTTATCTCATATTTTTCATTGGTCAGATTCATCTTTTTCTTCTGTGATGTCCCTACATTGTGTTGAAGTTCAAAAAGTCCTTAAATCAGGCAGATTGAGTATGTGTTAATATCTCTTCTTCCAGAAATCCCTCTAGATGAGAATACAGGAATAAATGGCATAAATTCACAAGAAAGAAGAATAGGGAGGAGTTTCAACAGCACGAAAGAGATTTCAATATCTCAAATTATGAAAAATAAATGGCTGGTCTGATTTGGTAAAGCAGAAAAATGTAAACAGTAGCTTGTAGAGAAAAGCCAATAAAAAAAACAACAACAAGCTCATCTATGCTGTAGGCTCAGGAACTGACAGTGCCAGTCTATCCCTGTGAAGTCAGGGGTACTCCAGCTACCTCAGTTAGTAAAACGTAACTCTGAGAGTCAAGTATCAGAAAGGGGTTGAAAACAGGATGCTTGACGGGAGAGGCCTTTGACTTTCTAGAAAGGATGAATCAAAGAAGCTCTGGAATCTGAGATGACTGATGCTCGGGGTCCCGCTTCAAAAAAAAGGGATCAAATGGAAGTCTATACAGTGATCAACAGGAATCCTAGCTTCCCTTTCCAGTGTCTGGAACACTACGAGAACATTGACAGCCAGGGTCCCTGTAAACACACAGGGTAAAAAACTTACACATGCTGACATAAGCAGGTTCATTCTTGAAAGAGCTCTACCTAATCACTTTACGAATGGGGCCATAAACATAAATGTGCATACGCCCACACACAAAAGTGTCTAGGTGGCATTTCAGTGTCACATTCTAAAATAATAAACAGCCAAGAATTACAAGGAAAAGACAAAAAAAAAAAAAAGAAAACTGGATGAATAAGAAACAAAACCAATAAATGATGAATTTTAAATGACTACATTTTAAAAGTGGAAAATTCAGAGATGTGGAGATTAAACAACACACTTTTAAAAAACTGATTAGTCAAAGAAGGTACCACCACAAGGGAAATCAGAAATACTTGGACTCCTAAAAATGAAAACACATCATACAAAAACTTATGGAAGACAGGGAAAGCAGTGTTCAAAAAGAAATTTTTATAGTTGTAAGCATCTAAATTTAAAAAGAAACAATACCTCAAATAAATAACTTAACTTTATATCCTAAGGAACTACAAAAAGAAGAGTAAACCAAACTCAAACCTAGCAGATGGGGAAAGTAATAAAGGTTAAAGTGGAGAGCAACAAAATTAACAAACCTCTACTAGAATGACCAAGAAAAAAAGAGAAAACTTACTAGATTCAGGACTGAAAGTGTGAACATTATTACTGACTTTATAAAAATAAAAGGATTATAAGACAATAATGAGAAATTAGGCCACAGTTAAGAATAACTAAATGCCACCAAAATAGGTAATATAGATGAAATGGATAAATTCGTAGAAACACACAAACTTACATAAGAAGAATTAGAAAACCTAAAGAAACTTGTAACAAGAGATTGAACCATCAATCAAAAACCTTTCAACAAAAGCCTGAGACCAGATTCTACCAAATATTTAGAAGAATTAGCACCTATCAATCTCAAAGTCTTCTTAGAAAAGGAAGAGAAGGAGACAGTTCTTAACTCATTCTATGAGGTTAGGGATACCATGATAACAAAGTCAGACAAAGACATCTCTCTCATACACACACCCCACCCAAAGAAAACCATAAAGCAGTATTCCTAATAATAACAGAATAATTGTCAACAGAATACTAGCAAACTGAATCCAGCAGCATATAAAAACAATTACACATCATGACCAAGTAAATGGTCCAGGAATGCAAGGCGGTTGAACATAAGAAAATCAACCAATGTAATACATCACATAATGGAATGAAGGAAAGAAACCACATGATCACCTCAACTGATGCAGAAAAAAAAAAAATCTGAATAAAATCTAACACCCTTTCATGATAAAATAAACTCAACAAACCAGGCATAGAAGATAATTTCCTTAACATGATTCAAGGAATTTATGAAAATCCACAGCTGACATTCCACTCAGATCAGGAAAAATTGAGAAACATGTCCACTCTCACTATTTGCATTTGTAAACATATTGTATGTTCTAGGCAGGGCAATTAGATAAGAAAAAGAAATAGAAGTATCCAAATAGAAAAGAAAGAGTAAAATTAAACCTATTGAATTTATAGATGACACGATCTTGTAAACAGAAATTCTGAAGAGTCCATAAAACAATTAAGATATAATAAGTGAAATTAGCACATGATCAACACAGGAAACAATCAGCTATATTTCTATACATTAGCAATGAACTAAAACTAAAATTGAGAAAAAAATTCCAGTTACAGCAGTATCAAAAAGAACAAAATAATTAGAAATAAATTTAACCACAGAAGTGTAAGACTTGTACACTGAAAACTACAAAACGGTGCTGAAAGAAATTAAAAGACCTAAATAACCGGAAAGATATCCCATGTCCATAGACTAGAAGATAACACTTCCCAAACTGATATACAGATTCAATGTATTCTCTTTCAAAATCTCAATGGCCTTTTTCTTTTTTGCAGAAATGGAAAGCTAACTGTAAAATTTATACAGAATTGCAAAGGATTCCTAATAGTCAAAAAAATCTTGAATAGGAAGAACAAAGTAGGAGGACTCACACATTGCAATTTCAAAATCTACAAAGCTACAGTAAACAAGACAGTGTAGTACTGGCATAAGAACAGACAAATACATCATTTGAATAAAATTGAGAGTCCAGAAATAAGTCCATATTTTCAACAAGGATGCCAAGACTATTCAGTGGGGAAAGAATATTAGTCTCTTTAATAATGGTGAGATAACCAGGTATTAACATATAAAGAATGAAGTTGAACTCTTACCTCAAACCATAGTCAAATGAACTCATGATATATCAAAGACCTAAATATAACAGCAAAAACTATAAAACTCTTATAAGACAACTCAGGGGTAAATCTTCATGACCTTCAATTTGTCCATGGTTTCTTAATTATAACACCAAAAAGCACAAGCAACAATATATGAAACAGACTGAGAAAAGACTTTACCAATATTTAAAACTTTTGATATCAAAGGACATTATCAAGAAAGTGAAAAGTTAATTCACATAGTGGGAGACAATATTTGCAAATCATATATTTCTCAAAGATCCAGTATCCAGAATACATAAAAGAACTCTTAAAACAGCAACAACAATAAAAATCCAACTTAAAAATGACATTTTGGGCGGGGGACGCCAATTCTGTGCTCGACAGCGCTCTCGATGCTCCGGAAGGACTGAGCGGCCCAGCGGTTGCCATGGTGTCTTAGTCTGGCAGCGAGAGGGAGGCCGCCAAAAAAAAAAAGACATTTTGCTAAAGAAAGTATACAAATGGCCAAACAAATACATCATTAGTCAGCAGGGGATGCAAACTGAACCACAATGAGATACCACTTCAAACCCACTACCGTAAGAAGAAATAAATACATGCATAAAATACATTTTAAAATACATTTTTTTAAAAAACAAAGTAGCAAATGTTGAAACTGGAATCCTCATATATTCCTAATGGAAATGTAAAATGGTTCAGCCACTGTGGAAAACAATTTGGTGGTTCCTCAAAAAGTCAAACAGAACTATCACATCACCTAACAATTCCACTCATAAGTACATATCCAAAAAATTGCAAACAATAACTTGCACACAAGTTTTCATACTAGTACTATTCAAGAGTATTTCACCGAAAGAGGTAAACAACCCAAAATGTCTGTCAACTAACGAATGAATAAACGAATGTGGTATAGCTATACAACAGAGTATTATTCAGCTACAAAAAGGAATAAAGTACTGACACGATACAAATGGATGAGCCTTGGAAACACTATCCTAAATGAGAGAAGTCAGAGACCAAAGCCCATTAAACTATATGGTTTCCATTAACAGCAAGTATCAAGAACAGACAAATGCATGGAAATAAATAGTAAAGCAGTGATTGCCTGAGGTTGAAAGGATATGGGGAGAAATTGCTTATGTCTACAAGTTCCATTTTGAGGTGATGAAATAGAACTAGATAGTGGTGAGGGTTGCATAACCCTGTGAATGTACTAAATACTCTGTATTCAAAAAATTCTTAAAAGGAAGAACTTAGTTATGCAAATTTTATCTCATTAAAAAATAATGTTAAATTAAAAAGAACATACGACACTCTGCATTACTCCCTCCTTCCCAGGATGTCTGGGGCTGAGCTTTTAGCAAAGGTAGCCAGAAGACAAGCTACTTACCGTAAAGTTTTTCACTAGTGACTTAAGTGAAAAGGAGAAGGCCAAAGTAAACTCTGTAGTGTTTGTACAGAATTAGAGGGATCAGTATCAGCTCACGATTTTTACATGTGTGTATATGTACATGTATACATAAATATCCATAATATGTTGAAAGCCAGGAGATACGTGCCATGTAATATACATACATATATGTATCCTAGTTTTGTCTGCTATGAGACTCTGAAAGCAATGATCCTTGGTACGAAAGAGTACACTTAGCATCCACAGTTGGATTTCTAAATACCATTTTATTCTTAAAGAAGCCAGGGCCCTTAGAAGAAATAGCTAGTGTCAGGACCAGGGTATGGAAAACACAAAACCAGCATGGAACATTTTCTGTACCAAACTGTATACCAAATATAAAGCATAATGAAAGAAAAATGGTGACATGTCAAAAGTACACTAAGTAGGAGCCAGCTCTATTGGGCTTCTATTGCCCAAATTAAGATATAACTGAAAAGTTAAGAGAGATCCACTTCCTTGGGTTATTATTTCACTCTTTCTCCTTTCTTCTTCAAGATTCCAATACCCTCCCCCTTACTCTAACCTTCTAACAAACATGCATCTTATTTCACCGTGAAGTAGAAATAACTCTTAAGTGAACTTTCACAACCTCCCACCATCAAAACTACCAAGAGATTTGCATTTACATATACACTTGGCTTTGTCTCATGATATTATTGATCTGTGTCTAATACGGGTCGATCTCCACTAGGATACCCAACTCTATCCTTTCTTCACAACTCAAGGACTCTGCTCCTGCAGTTGATAACCCCTCTCGCATGACTGATTTTCTACTTTTCAAGTAATTAATCACAACGACAAGCAAACATGCTTCAATTTCTCTTGTAAATAAAGAACCGTTTCTTGATGAAGAAAAAAATATGTATAGTATACCACTTCTTTAAAAAAAATACTATTTATTTTAAAATACTTTGACTCCCAAGAAATTACACAAATAGTATAGTATATATTGTATCCTTTACTCAGATTTCCCCAATGATAACAGCGTAAATAACCATAGTTAAAACCAGGAATCTGACACTGGTACTTATATTTGTTTTTCAAAAAATGATAAACCATAACATTTCTTTTCAAAAGAATACCTTTAAGAAGAGGGAGGAAATACAGTGGAGAGGGTAGAAACAAAAGCTAGACCTCTTTTAGATACCTTATTTTGTAGACTTGACTTTCGAGCTATATTAATATTTCATATAATTATAAAACTAAACTTAAATAAGCAATCCCTAAAAATCAAAATTAAATTCTACAAGTTAACCTAAGTATGCATCCACTTGATATAATGATACACAGTGTACCAATTTCAAGTGATATCAAAACAGTTATTTGATTGCTTCTCTCCAAGGTTATACTCAAAGGACAAAAAACCCTGCAAAATAATTAAAACAGAACTACAGTTGACCCTTGAACATCTCAGGGGTTAGGAATGCTGATCCCCTGTGCAGTTGAAAACTTGAGTATAATCTTCTAGTTGGTCCTCTATCTACAGATTCAACCAACTGAGGATAGTGTAGAATCACAGTATATATTTGTTGTAAAGAATCTGCATATAAGTGAAAACACACAGTTCAAATCTCTATTGTTCAAGGGTCAACTGTATTTTCAGTTATCATAATATTGGTTGAAAGGCTGACATTGTTAGGCAGTAACGTACAAGTCTAGAACATTTTATCATACCAAGTACACCAGGTAGCAAGGAAATTACTTAAAAGAGTATTAGTGCTCAGACACTCAGTTATGTCCGACTCTCTGTGACCTCACGGACTGCAGCAGACCACCAGACTTCTCTGTCTGGGATTATTAGAGCAAGAATACTGGAGTGGAGTGTCATTCATTCTAGGGGATGACACTGGAGTGTCATCCCTCCTCCAAGGGATCTTCCCAACCTGGGGACTGAACCCATGTCTCTTACGTCTCCTACATTGGCACGAGAATTCTTTACCCCTAGTACCACCTGGGAAGCCTGAGTATTATTACCTGGGAAGCAGAGTATTAAGACTGTATCAAAAGGACTCAGGTGCCAAGTTGAAGAGTTCTCCTGACAAAAACGGGATAAAATCAATAAAGATAATAACTGCAATAGATTGAAGGGCTTCCCTGGTGGCTCAGCAGGAAAGAATCCACTGGAGAAGTAGGAGATGTAGAGTCAATCCCTGGGTTGGGAAGATCTCCTGGAGTAGGGCATGGCAACCCACTCCAGTATTCTCGCTGGAATAATGCCACAGACAGAGAAGCCTGTTGGGCAATGGTCTGTGGGGCTGCAAAGAGTTGGACACAACTCAAGCGACTGAGCACAGCATACAGCAATGGATTAAAAAACATCAAATATGTTTAATCCATGACTATACAGTAATATTTGAAAAGAAACCAAAAAATGAATCGTCACCCCTGGAGTATGCTAATGAACAGATTCATTCTTGTGAAGAATAAGTAACGACAGACAGAGAATGTAAAAGATCCCATATGAACTGCATTCAGTTCAGTTCAGTTCAGTCGTTCAGTCGTGTCCGACTTTTTGCAATCCCATGAATCACAGCACGCCAGGCCTCCCTGTCCATCACCAATTCCTGGAGTTCACTCAAACTCATGTCCACAGAGTCGGTGATGCCATCCAGCCATCTCATTCTCTGTCGTCCCGTTCTCCTCCCGCCCCCAACCTTTCCCAGCATCAGAGGCTTTTCCATTACTAAGGGTCAAATAGTAGATGAGGAAATTTCCTTACAAGTATGTACTTAAGCTCCAAAAATGAAAAAGAAATGTCAGAATTAAGAGTAGCATCATTCTGCAACCCCTAATAAACTAACTAGCCTAGGCACTGATCATCATGACTGCTAACATCACAAAGGACAGTCTCCTGGAAGAAATGACTAAATAATACATCAGGGTTTTTAGCACAAATAGTACATAATCCAAATTTCTTTCAACTCAAGAGTTCTACAAACTGAACCACCCATTTCACTTACAGTTTCTAAATCAGGGGGCAGTAAACTTCTTCTGTAAAGGGGCAGATAGTAAATATTGGTTTTGTTGGCCACAGGGGCTCTGTCATAACTACCCAACTCTGCCTCTGCCAGTTTTAGCTAGAAAGTGGAAGACTGCTCAGTGGTAAAGAATCTACCTGCCAATGCAGGAGATACAGGAGATGTGGGTTTGATCCCTGGGTTGGGAAGATTCCCTAGAAAACGAAATGGTAATCCACTCCAATATTCTTGCCTGGAAAAACCCATGGACAGAGGAGCCTGGTGGGCTACAGTCCATTGAGTTGCACAGAACTGGACATGACTGAGTGACTGAGCATGAACGCACAGCAATGGAAAACAGGTAAGTGAGTTGGCACTGATTTTATGTGATGGGAAGAACTTAGATCATGAAATGTAGTTTGCTGCATAGTTATCTCTGCCCTATATGATACTAGAGAGAAATCAATGACCCCTAAAGATAAATTAATTCTCCCCAGAATGAAAGTTAATCTGGTAGCTATTCAATCCTCAAATCTAACTCAGCAGAACAGTCAACATCATTTTTCAGGCTGACCATTACTTCATTTATTTTCCTAATTTGAAATGTGTGATAAACATAATCTGTTTTGATGACTGTAAGTCCAAAATTTTATGATTTTTAAAACTGTAATAAAACAGATTTGTGAATGTTAGGAATCTAGTAATAATTCCTATTTATTAATGAGTTAAGTTGAAATATATAGGGGTAAACAAAAAAAAGAAATATATAGGGGTGTGTGTGTATCTATTTACAAATGTAATTTAAATGGTTGGACTTTTTACCTTATCAGAAAACCAAATGAGTCTGGAATCTTCGTAATACCTAAACATTCCATATTTAGGATCCAATAATTCCCTCATGATAAGCAAGAAAAATTCCTTGCGTACCCCTCCTGCATCAACAGCATCTTCTCCAACAAATATAACCTAAAAGAAGATAATGCAAACACTGAGTAAAGAAATGAAAGTATATTCTGGAGACTCTATAACACATTAATTATTATGAATAAATGCTCAGCAATTAATAGCTATAATTTAAGTATATTTTTATTAAGATTCAAAGACACTAAAAATAAACAGGAAAACTTTAAACATATTTTCTGAATAAAAGTTCCAATTATACAAAAGAAAATGTTAAATTACCTTGAGTGGCTTTTTGTAGTCTATATTTTTTGTTTTCCTAAGGACTTCCATTGCATCTCCTACAATATTTTCCCTACGTACCACTAGAATTAAGCAAGGGTTCACAGATTCAATCACTGGGAGAAAAAGAGAGGAGACATTCTGTCTGTGGGCCTGGTCAATAGCCATCTAGAAAACAAAAATTAAAAATTTAATAATAATGCTATGAAGGAGCTACTATGACTGGATAAGCTAACCTCAACTTATTTATAGATATCTACAGCCCATAGGATTGTCAAGAGTTGAAAACGACTTAGCGACTGAACAATAAAAAGAACAAATTCCTGTATTACTGAACTCACATAGCACCTAACACAGTATTTAGCACAGCAGAAGAGCTTAATAAACTATTCTGAGAAAAAAAGTATCCTTTTGAAATTTTTACAGTAATGTATAATTGATGATACCATTAAATAAGCAAGGAACTATAATAATAATGATAAATCTGAACAATGTTGTCTCTCAAAAAATAATTAGGATGGACAGTGTAGAGAAAAAGAAAACAGCATTAAAACATACCTTTCCATAGAATAAGAAACAGCCTGGTCAACTAAAAGGTTTACAGAAAGTCATCTAATAGAATGATCACCATGTTGTTGTTAGTCACTAAGTTATGTCTGACTCTTCTGCAACCCCATGGACTACAGCCCACCCAGTTCCTCTGTGCATGGGATTCCCCAGGCAAGAATACGGCAGTGGGTTGCCATTTCCTTTTCTAGGGCATCTTCCCAACCCAGGACCCTGCGTTGCAGGTGGATTCTTTACTGCTGAGCCACCAGGGAAGCTCAAAGTGATCACCTTTTGTGCTCACACTCCAAACATTTGGCTTTTACCATTTAATGCTTTTATTTTTTTTTCTTGTGATTTTTCTTTGTGTTCCCGTTCTAAAATGAAATATCCTACATTGAAAGCACCAAGTAATTGTTTTAAAAAAGACTACTAAAAAAAAACTAGCAATCTAATTGTTAGTATAGAACCTTGAAAAATACTTCTTTCATTTATGAAACAAGAAATAAGTGCAGCTCTAAAATTCCTCCTTGTATTATTTATTGTTTAAAAATATGGAAGAATTTAGAATATCAAATGCATTTATTTTAAAGGAATAAAAACTGCTAACAAAACTGGGACAGGGGTAATTTTTAAAAGCATTTTTAGAATATTAAGTACCCAAGGTGTCACCTCATCCTTTCTTAGTCCTCAGCCTCTATAGTCTGATATTCTATTATCAGAGGAAAAAACTCAAAACCTTTTTAATTTATAAATTCAAAAGGTAAAAGTAAACCTATTGGATTCCTTCATATTCACAATGTAAACTAGTTTTTAAAATTCTCATTATAAAGGAAAAAATACTCAACATAAGTTGGGGGAGGGAAAGAGCAAAGAGGAGACAACCAACCTCAAGAAAACACCTTATTATTACCAAAACATTCTTCACAGAAATTTCATACCCTCCTCCCAACATGTGATCAAATGCCTCCTACTTTAACATCATCTCATCTCTACTCACTTTCATCTTCTACTAAGTATACAAGTAGGGAATATATAATACAGCAAGATTTGAAACAAACCAACATTTTATCAAGGAAACAAATCAAACTGTTTATAAAGGCTACATATTTCTATAATGAAAGATTATACCATTTTAAGATATAAAATGATAAAAATCTAAATTCTACTTCCTTATATCCTATATATATATATTATTCTATTTCCTTTTAAATATATCTAAGTATCCCTTATAAGAATGCACAATTTACATCCAACAGTCTTATAGGTACTAAAGATACATTGGTAAAAGTACCTTTGCAAAAGACAGACTACAAAGGTACAAAGTATCCCCAAAGACATTTCAAATATTTACTTTAAGAAAACACCACAGAAACAATTAGAAAACTACTCTCAAGTTAAACTAGGACTATACAACATTTTACCTGCATCTGTAAGACTGCATCTGTTTGTAACAGAGTAGTTTTTGCTTGGGCGTCAAATACAAATGGATATGTGCAGATTGTAACAGGGATATCTGCCAACTGGAAATAAAAAATCAGCTTATTAGTACAAACTGGTTTGTGACATATTTCTTGTAGGTACTGTCATTTCTTGTGTAAAGTTGATCATATTCTTGGTTTATTTGCTTTCTGTCATTCAGGAATTATACTGATAATTAGATGAAGCACTAGAATAAAGAACCCTAATTCCCAATTTTGGGAGAGAATTATATACTTAGGAACCCATAAAACTGTAAATTACAGGTATCTTTTGCTTAACTTATATTAAACTCGAAGTTTCAGTGAACTAGACTGGAAATTTATTCTAAATTTCGGGCTCCTCTGTTAAATACAGTACCCAGTTCTTATATGTTAGGGCTACTCTAGCAACTGAGGCCAATGATAAGCATTCAACAGATATTTACTGCATGCCATAGGATGCCAACATTATTGTGAGCCCAAAAATTTGTTCATTCAACATACAAAATAAGCATGATTAATACTATAATTTTCTGTCAACCTACAAAGCTGATCAATAGTTGATCTTTTATTACCATTATCAGATATTAGTCACCTTATCAATAATTATTTATCCCAGCAGATGAAGTAGTGATTAACTGCGAAGTTTTTAATAGGCCAGAAAAATACAAAGAGCTATGAACTGCCAGTCACAGATCAGTTAGAGGAATGTATTTCTACCATGTTTCCAACAAAGCAAAATTTTTGTGCTAGTTCTGACACAGAGCGCCTTCTCCTTATACGGCTTCCAGTGAAGACTTAATACACCATAAAGCAACTCTCTTCTTTTTAAGTTTTAGAAAGCTTTTTATATTAAGTCCGAATCTGCATTTCTACATATCACTTTGTTTTATATTTCAGTCTTCATTCTGCCCCTGCAGGGAAGTTTATATGGTTTAGATACTTCATGCAGCCATGTTCTCCCTAAGTTGTCTTTTTTCCACACTAAATATCCCCAGTTTTTCCAACCATCCTGAAAAATAATATTGTTACCAACTCTACTTCATCCCAACTGCCATCTTTTAAATATACTTCAATTTGTCCAGGCCTCTTTTAACTATGGCCATCAAAAACAATGAAACAATTCAATAGTGCCCAATCCGTATAGAACATAAGATTATCAGTTCGTTGTCCTTAACACGTAAGATAACATGCTGAGTTATATTACTCCTTAAGTAAGTTATCATTCTTGGCTATTTTTCATATGACAATTGTACCCTCCACCCTGTATGTGTGTCACTAACCAGCTACTGATGGCTTTTCTAGCCTTTTTACTACTATGACACTAGAAGACAGACAATTTCTGAAGTTCTCGTTGGCCCCAGAACTCTTTGATTTCATAATTTTATACGCTGCTTCTATTTGAGGGTGAGGAAGCAAATAATGTTGGGCCTGTAATTTCAAGCTAATTCTAAATATGTCACTGATTCAAGTGCTGGGTAAAAAAGCAAAGTAAACAACAAAACATGTCTATAACAGAAATATAATACAAAATTCCCAAGTGTTAAAAAAAGGTGGTTCAGAATTGTTGCTTATGTAAGCCAAAATGCTAGAACCTTGAAAGTTTATTCAATTTTATGACCATGTTGAATATCAATTATTAGTTTAAAAACTGAAGATAATTCTACTTCTCTAACACAAAATAGTTTCTGCCTTCCGTGTAGGCATTTGTTAAATTTTACAAGTTTGCTTTTTTTGTATTCTGAGGACACTATAAATTTTATTCTGAAAGACTTTTTAAGAGGATAGGAAATATTTTAAAACAAACATTGTTAAAAGGCATCATATAGGTGTAATGTTAACTAAAGAAAAAAGGGTCTAATTTTCTTCGAAAATTCCTCTGAAATGTTATATAGGGCAAGTTCTATACACTCATTCATATATATATATATATATATATATATATATATGTTTTACAGTCACAAAAAAGAGGAAACTTGGGA
The DNA here is from genome assembly GCF_049115385.1 of Moschus berezovskii. Classification (NCBI taxonomy): domain Eukaryota; kingdom Metazoa; phylum Chordata; class Mammalia; order Artiodactyla; family Moschidae; genus Moschus; species Moschus berezovskii. The sequence goes on from NC_142471.1 coordinate 25,034,845, forward strand.
TCTCCAATCACTTAAGACAACACAGAGTATATCTTACTCTGAACAGGAGGCTTTATTACACCAAACTTACCTCAGTTAATCCATGGTTGACATCCTAAGACGGCAGTGCAGAATGTAACAGTAATGAGGAAAGAGCAATGTTAGTGTCCAAACTTAACCATTTCTATTAAAAGTAGCATTTCATTTATTCTGCTACAGTAGAATACTGAATTAATGAAGTAAACCAAAATACATCTACAACAAAACTTACCCTTTCTACATATACCTTATATATCTATAAATGTAGCAAGAGCTTTCTTTCAGATATCTTGTGATCAGAAAATCATTGAGGCTTGAACATAATGAAATTTGGTTTCAGCAAGTAAGCACATCATTTGCAGAATTTAAGCAGAACAGAAAAACTCATCTGACAACTAATTTGGTCTTGAAGAAATAATTTTATGGCCCAATTTCTCCACTTGGAAAATGGGAGAAAATATTCCTCAAAGACTTGGTTAATCTTGACAAAATGTTTGAAAAGTGTTTAGCAGATTAAAGAACTACATGGAGAAAATAAGCCATAAGTTGTTGTTATTCATCAGAAATAACCAATGAAATGCAGGTATCTAAATACTAAGGATTCTTTAACATTAAATTAGCTTAAAATAGGAAGTACAAGACAGGGCATAGGGGTTGCTAAGTAGAAACAAGAAATGAAGGGAGAGATATTCATGTATAATAACAAAAATTATAATGAAAGCTTATCACTGCATTGAACAGAAATGTACACTTTCTTGAAAAAAGCTTTCACGTATGTTTAGAGTGCAGACTCAAATACAGGGTTAAAATCTCCAAAAGTATGTTACTAAATTTGCAGATGGTACCTTGTACAGTGAGGAGTTAATCTTACCCATAGAGAGCATCTCCAAGTAGTCTGATTTTGCCCTGGAAGACAATCTATAGGACTTTGGAATTTCATACCTCAACAGGAGTATCATTGTTTGCCTGGAGACTCTGGGATATGTGGTTATCAGTTCTTACCCTAGAAGGGTTGGCAAGTAAAGGCCAGCCACACAGGCAGTATGTGATGGAGCCTCAATATAAACTCTGGGCATCAAGGCTCTAGTGAGCTGCCTTGGTTGGCAATACTCTATGAGTATTGACACAAACAGATGCTAAGAAAGTAACTTGTCCATGACTCCTCAGGGAGAGGAAGACACAAGTTCAGTCTTTGGTACCTTTCCAAGACTCTACCCTACGTACTTTTCCCCTTGGCTGATTTTAATCTGAACTCTTTCCTTATCAGTTCAGTTCAGTCGCTCAGTCGTGTCCGACTCTCCGCAACCCCATGAATCACAGCACGCCAGGCCTCCCTGTCCATCACCAACTCCCGGAGTTCACCCAAACTCATGTCCACAGAGTCAGTGATGCCATCCAGCCATCTCATTCTCTGTCGTCCCCTTCTCCTCCCGCCCCCAACCTTTCCCAGCATCAGAGTCTTTTCCAGTGAGTCAACTCGTCGCATGAGGTGGCCAAAGTATTGCAGCTTCAGCTTTAGCATCAGTCCTTCCAATGAACACCCAGGACTGATCTTTAGAATGGACTGGTTGGATCTCCTTGCAGTCCAAGGGACTCTCAAGAGTCTTCTCCAGCACCACAGTTCAAAAGCATCAATTCTTCGGCGATCAGCTTTCTTCACAGTCCAACTCTCGCATCCATACATGACCACGGGAAGAATCATAGCCTTGACTAGACGGACCTTGGTTGGCAAAGTAATGTCTCTGCTTTTTAATATACTATCAAGGTTGGTCTTAACTTTCCTTCCAAGGAGTAAGCGTCTTTTAATTTCATGGCTGCAATCAGCATCTGCAATGATTTTGGAGCCCAAAAAATTAAAGTCTGACACTGTTTCCACTGTCCTTCCATCCATTTCCCATGAAGTGATGGGACCAGATGCCATGATCTTTGTTCTCTGAATGTTGAGCTTCAAGCCAACCTTTTCACTCTCCTCTTTCACTTTCATCAAGAGGCTCTTTAGTTCCTCTTCACTTTCTGCCATAAGGGTGGTGTCATCTGCATATCTGAGGTTATTGATATTTCTCCCAGCAATCTTGATTCCAGCTTGTGCTTCCTCCAGCCCAGCGTTCCTCATGATGTACTCTGCATATAAGTTAAATAAGCAAGGTGACAATATACAGCCTTGACGCACTCCTTTTCGTCTTTGGAACCTGTCTGTTGTTCCATGTCCAGTTCTGACTGTTGCTTCCTGACCTGCATACAGGTTTCTCAAGAGGCAGGTCAGGTGGTCTGGGATTCCCATCTCTTTCAGAATGTTCCACAGTTTATTGTGATCCACACAGTCAAAGGCTTTGGCATAGTCAATGAAGCAGAAATAGATGTTTTTCTGGAACTCTCTTGCTTTCTCCATGATCCAGAGGATGTTGGCAATTTGATCTCTGGTGCCTCTGCCTTTTCTAAAACCTTCTTGAACACCTGGGAGTTCACAGTTCACATATTGCTGAAGCCTGGCTTGGAGAATTTTGAGCATGACTTTACTAGCGTGTGAGATGAGTGCAATTGTGCGGTAGTTTGAGCATTCTTTGGCATTGTCTTTCTAAATGTAAATGTCAACGTAATAGTTTCCAATTAGTTCTGGGAAGTTTTGTAGCAAATTATTGAACCTGAGAATGGTTCCAGGAATCTTCCAACCTCACAATTGGTATCAGAAGTGAGAGCAGTCTTTGTGAACTGTTCCCTCTTAACTCTGCAGTTGGCTAGATTCCTGCATATGCCTCAAGGGGTATCATTGGAAGCTTTAATATATTAGCAAACATTTAGGGTTTATTCACTATACTGTGCCAAATAAAGCCAATACAGTATAAGCATAAGTAAATATGACTTTAACTTCCTATTCTGAGAAAGATAAATATTTACAATCATTTCTTTAATTAAAAAAACTCTGAGTACGAAATTATCACTACATATGCATCCCAATGGCAGTGCTTAGCAGATACATTATAGAACCTGTTCTGCAGAAAAAGCCATTTGGATTACACTCAGTTTAAAAGCAATTTAACAGGACGACCTGAAATACTTGCATAGTACTAAATGTATCTTGTGGGATGTTTTTAAAGTCCTACTACAACTAAGAAAGTGTGAATAAGAAACATCTCTCAACATTTTTCTGACTACCTATGGCCAATTTGATAACTATGTTTCATACCTGGTATCATGGAAGATGGATTTTACTATTAATAATGAAACACTAACATCCTGGAAGACTCTGATGCTGGGAGGGATTGGGGGTGGGAGGAGACGGGGACGACAGAGAATGAGATGGCTGGATGGCATCACCGACTCGATGGACATGTGTTTGAGTGAGCTCCAGGACATGTGTTTGGTGATGGACAGGGAGGCCTGGCGTGCTGTGATTCATGGGGTCACAAAGAGTCGGACACAACTGAGTGACTGAACTGAACTTAACTGAACTGAACCTATATGTACTTTGTTGCTACATGTAAATAGAGAAAGATGCTAGGCATATCATTTTGTATTGGGAAGACTGTCAGAATTTACAGTGCAACTAAACCGTAAGTCTGATTGTAGAGACAGATGTATGCTAGAAGAAATATGAAAAATTAATGGGATGTGGATAACTTGGGAAAAAAAAAGAGCTTATAAAATACCAAGCAAAATGATTTACCTAGAGAAGAAGCATCAAAGGAAAAACCAGATTAAGATCACCATTAGAAATTTCAATTTAAGAGTTAAGAAACCTAAGACAAAAGCTTAAACAATGAAAACACAGTAAATACGTAAAAAAGCAAGGGTAAACTCCTCTGGGAAATATTAGGATTGCAAGGTAGTTACTATATTAGTTTCAAGTCCAACTGAGCCAAAGTAGTATTTCCAAGGGAAATTTAAAAGAAAAACTAAGTGGTGGTGGTGGCGGGGTGGGGCATGGGGGTGGTATGGGGACAAGATACTAGCAAAATATGTGTGGTCAACTAAAGGTCCACTGCTGAAAATCCACCATATCATTTAATCCGCAGTCTACTCTTGGCTCCAAATCCACATACCCAAGCACTATCTGTTGGCTGTTTGTAGACTGGGGCCCCTGAAATTAGGTCAAGGTATGCCTAATTTTAGTTACCCAATGTCCTAGAAACCTGAGTGAGAAAGGCCTGAAGGAATGTTCAAAAGTCAGGGTCTCATTGTCTCAAGCAAACTTCACAAAGACTGCTTTAAACATCAACAGTGAATGATAATTTACTTAGACAAAAAAGATGCAATTCCTTGGCACGTTTTAGTTTCAACATATTACTTATGGCAAAACACTGTATCATTGCTGGTGGCATCATTATTTGAGGGTGTAACACAGAATTACTCTAAGTATAAACAGAGGATACCAAAGTTACTGAAGTAATTCAAATAAATATGAAGTGTTGGTGACTAGACAGAAGTATAAAAGATACTCCTAAAACATGAAGAAAATGAAAAATATACAAATATAACTTGGTAATTCAAGGCATAAAGAATCAGTCCGAGAATCCACAAAATATTAACGTCATTAAAGATGACAAGGGGGCTTAAAAAGCAAGTGAGAACATTCTGGGAAATATTATAGCTACAAGGTTTATAATGCAAGTATTAAATGTATCACAAATATTAAAGTATGCAAATATACTTTAATTTCTTCATTTCATTAAATGAGGAAGAAGCTCAGACCCAGGAAGTACCAGCTGGTCTTCCCAGGTGTTACATCAGTCTATCTTCCTGGTTTGCTGGTGAGCATGTCATGTCATTTGTTCAGCATTGTTCACAGTTAAAGTATAAAACCTTAACTCCACAGAACAAATACAGTAATGACTTATAAACATGGCAAAATTAATACTTAAATAAAAGTTACGACTTAAAAATATATAAAGTATAATTTCAAAGACTAAAAATTTCACCTATTTATCAAATATATTTAATTAGTACTTACTTGTATCTGACATAGACATACATAGTTCTTGAAATAAATGAATATACACTTTAAAAAATGCTTAACTTAATTCAATTATAACAGGCAAAGACTCAGCACAGACCTTTCCATACATTCATCAATTTTTACTAGATATATATTGATATTGTACAGTAACAAAAAGGATAAGAAAGGGAAGAAAAAGCAGCAAAAAGATTAGTTGTAACCACTAAAGTATTTTTGTCTTTTGACTATGCCTCACAGCTTGCGGGAACCTAGTTCCCTGATCAGGGATCGAACCCAGCCCTTGGCAGTGAAAACCCGAACCACTGGACCACTAGGGAATTCCCCACTAAAGTATTTTTAGAAACAATTTTAGAGCAAAGTTAAAAAACTTAGCAAATAAACTAAGAATAGTATCTAGAAAGTGGGGGAGAAAAACATCAAATAGTAGAAGATAAAGAGAAAACTCACATACCCTTTTATTTTCCCAAGAAACTATTTACTGTAGAGGCAGAAAAACAGATAAAAAAGCAAAAGGAATCCAACTGAAAAAAAGTTTCATATCCTAATATCAGAGTTCTGGAAAAACAAAACAGAGAAGCTTATATACTAATAGTAAGTGGCAGGAGGAGGAGGAGCAAGCAAAAACTTTACAGAAATGTGTAGAGGGAAACAGATGAAAGAAGATGGGAAAATAGGAGAGGATGAGGTGAAAAGTTAGTCTCAGTCATACAAAAGGACATTATATGGGGTGCAAAAAATTCATAGAATTAGTTTTTAATGTTTAGAGACAAGGAAAGCATATATCTGATGCATTTTTAAAAGTATATCCCAAATGGGTTTTTTTCCTTCTAGTTCTATTGAATTATAAATGACAAATAGCTCTGTGTTAGTTAAGGTTTATATACCTGATGGATTCTTAAAATACTTGACTGGGAAAGAAAATCTAATAAATATAATAAAAGCAAATATAATAAAATATATAATAAAAATATATTAAATATAATAAAAGCAATATAATAAAGCTGAAATAATCTCCTTGCAGTGTTTAGAACAAGGTGAAGTTTCACATACATATGTGTATATATTTTGTCTCCCTGGTGGCTCAGACGATAAGGAATCTGTTTGCAATGAACGAGACCTGGGTTCAATCTCTGGGTTGGGAATATCCCCTGGCAGAGGGTATGGCAACTGACTCCAGTATTCTTGCCTGGAGAATCCCATGAACAGAGGAGCCTGAGGGGTTACAGTTCATGGGGTTGCAAAGAGTCAGACATGACTGAGCAACTAAACACAGCATAGCACAATGTATATATTTACATATATAAAATACATGTATATATAAATAGAACTTATAGACATATTTTTTATAATTCATAGTAACTATGTTCTATCAAGTAATATTTTAAACTCTCACACCAAAGGAATGGAATTATTTCAAGATCATAGCTCTTGTTCAATAATGTTACACATATGTATGTTGTATAAAGTACATACATATGTGTATATATCTGTTGGTTACATAAATACACATATACATATCTATATCATCACAAAATAACTTGGATCTTTAGGATAGACTCTAAAATTTTACTAACTTTATTTACAAGGCCAATATGATGTACAACCTAGTGTCAACACTAGTAATGCAAGTATGAATTTTATTCAACAGTCTCAGGGAAAAAAAGCCTTTAATGTTATATGTAAATGTGAAAGTGGTTTGAATTCTCCCACAGAATGCTCCTTCAAATATCATAATATAAATTAATAAACTACCTGAGTTAGTCAAAGACCTTCAAAGTAAATTGTCAGCCTTCTATTTCCAGAAGACTAGAAGAACCTAAATCATGGGTTCTAGATTCTGATTTCAAAGATGTGATGTTAAATCCACTGTGCCAATTAAAGAACAAGTTTGCAGTGCCACAACCACATATTCAATACCAGTCTGTCTATAAACGGAGAAAAAGGAAAATCATGTGGTTGAAAGAGGAGAGTAACAGAAAGCAATTCTCAAGTACAGCAACTTGGAAAACCTTGAAATAAGATGGTCCTCCACTGTCTCCCTCTTACCAGAAAACAGTGGCATTGTAAGAGTTAATCAGGAAATTCAATTTTATATCATCATAGTCATACACAAACAGAAGTTTGGATATAAGCCTGTACGGTTTAAAAGCAAACATTCAAACCACAGCTTTACCAAAAATCACAAGATTATTGCTACCTTAAAAGTTCTATTAGACTGGCGCTTTCCCTTAAACCTGTTCAGAATTGTTTTATAACCTACATACTAGGTAAAAATTCAGATGTCAAAGGACATCAGATCTAATTCATGGTGACCCAAGAGGATATAACTCTCCAGGCGAGAGTGAAATGCTTAGTGAAGTCAGACAAATAGAAATATTATATAAGTGACATGTGCAATCTAAAAAATAGTACAACTGAATCTATGTACAAAACAGAAACAGACTCATATAGAAAACAAACTTATAGTTATCAAAGGGGAGGGAGTAGGAGGAGCAAATTAGGAGTGGGGGATTACAGCTATAAACTAACGTACATAAAATAGATAAGCAACAAGGATTTATTGTATACCACAAGGAATTAGATTTAATAAAAAAGAAAATCACTAAAAAAATGTTGAGATGATATAGGAACCTAAGTGCTCTTATGTTACACTCTTTTCTTATCATAATCAGGTTGTGAGCGGAGATTCCTGATCAAGATAACATAATCATCCTCCATACTAAAGAGTAACCTCATTTTAAAATTTGTAGTGTTATAATTAATTTACAAATTTGTTATGGCTTTAGCATTCTTTTAAAAGCTAAGAACCAGGAGTTTATAACTAGTATTTGTATACATTTAAATAAGATGGTAATAAACAGGCTAAGTGAACATTAAGCTTCTTAAAGGAATTATTTTATTTTAAACGGAGTCTATATATTAATGCAGTCTCAAAAACACTGCACAAAGACCGAGGTTACTGAGGTGGTATGTCAGAGTTTACATGCAGTCTTAGAATAAAAAAAGTTCATTTTCTGAATCATCAGTGTCCCTCAATGGTAAATAATTTTAATTCCTTTTACAATAAATATTTATTAAGCCTGAAATCTACATTCACTCAAAGATGAAATATGAGACTTCAAACAAGTCTTGCAGAGGGAAAATTAATAACTTCAATAAATATGTTTTTTCTCCTGTCTTAGGAGTTCTCTGGAGGAAGTGTGAAAAGCTTCATCTAGATGAGAGATTTAGTTAAAACAGGGAAGGAAAAAGGAAATATTTATTCAAAGCTTTCCAGAAGTCAAGGATTTCCTTTTCAAACAAGTGCTGTCCTTCGACTCCAGCTACAGCCCTTACCCCCTCCTCTCAGGTGCAGACTCTGTGAAAGGACTGCCTGTGAATGCTGTTCCCTGTTCCTCACCCCTAAATTTCTCTTAAGCATAACTCACCCTAGACTGGCATTATCAAGGTTACCAGTGACCTTCATGAAACCAAATTCACTACTCAATTCCACGGTTTTATCCTGTTTCTCAATAGCATCCAATACACATTTCTCCTTCCCTTTTTCAGTTTCCACAACACTACACTAGTTTTCCTTCTTCCTTTCATCTCATTTGTTGATTTCTCTCCTTTCCTCATTTCATATCCATCAATAATTCTTGTCCCTTTTACCTCTAAGAGGTACTCAAGACCATTTATTTCCTCCTTCCATTATACAACTACCAACCATGGCCAAACTCATCATTTTCTCTCCCCTAAGCTACTAAAACTATCTTCTAACTAGTCTCCCTTTAAATTTTTGTTCCATCCCCCTCATTCCAACCTCCACACAGCTGACAGGGTAGTTATTTCAGAATATAAATTACACTGTACAATATTCACCTCAAGTTCACCAGCATCCAATAGCTACACATAACACTTCAGATAAAATCCGTATTTCTAATCTTAATCTACTAAACTTTCCATGATCTAGCACCTGCCAGTTTCTCTGAACTCTCCCCATTCCCTTATTTTTAGCCATGTGTGTGCTCAGTCTCTCAGTTATGTACAACATTTTGCAACCCCAGGGACAGTAGCCTGCCAGGCTCCTCTCTCCATGGGATTTCCCAGGCAAGAACACTGGAGTGGGTTACCATTTCTTACTCCAGGGGATCTTCCCAACCCCGGGATCAAACTGGTGTCTCCTTTGTCTCTTGCATTGGTAGGCAGATTCCTTACCACAGCGCCACTTTCGAAGCCCATTTTATACTGGCCTTCTTCTATCCTTTAAAGATATCAAACTTGTTCTTGCCTAAGGTCTTTTACTAGATACTCATTTTTCCTGAAATCTTCCTCGCACTGATCTACATGGCTGCTTTTTCTCATTTAGATTACAGATCATACTTCATTAGAAAAGACTCTTCTGATTACCCAACTGCAAGAAACCATCCAGTCTTTGCTACCTTCTCTTATTTTCATCCTCTGTACAGTGTACAGTATTAGCTTTCTATGGCAGGGGAAGAAGGGTGCACGTTACTTGATTACTATTCATCTTGCCTACTAGATTATTATAAGTTTTATGACAACAGGCCTTATCCATCTGGTTCAGCACTGTATTTCTAATACCTAAATAAGTGCTTGTTACATGCATTTTCAGTTGCTCAGTCGTGTCTGACTCTTCTCGGCCTGTCAGACTTCTCTGTTCATGGAATTTTCCAGGTAAGAAGCATGGATTGGGGGTGCCATTTCTTACGCCAGGGGATCTTCCCAACCCAGGGACTGAACCCTCATCTCTTGCACCTCCTGCACTGGCAGGTGGATTCTTTACAACAGCACCACCTGGGAAGCCTGTCTGTTACACAGGAGATTCTTACTAAGTATTTGCTGAATGAGCAAATGGGTAGACGTCAATCTGTAGGATGGCTGTAAACTTGGCTGAGCCTCCTAGTGATTCTGGGGAAAATAGTCAACAAGTCTGTCCCAATGAAGATCTAAGTACGTAGGGAAGTCTCTGCTATGTTCTAGAAAGTGCTCAAGATGGTCTGGAAGTCACCTTATTCCTATAGGGAAGAGTACCCTAAAAAGAGCATGCAGTAAACTGCACTGCCATTCAAAAACGACTGTACTTTCTAAGGGCCTACAAGACACATATGACACACCATAAAAAGTACAAGTGAATAAATTGACAGAGTGCCTATTCACAAGGAGCTTGCAGTTGGTACCTAGCAACCAATGAAAGACCTTGCTGGAATTCAGTCACTCAGTCACGTCTGACTCTTTGCGACCCCATGGACTGCAACATGCCAGGCTTCCCTGTTCATCACCAACTGCTGGAGGTTACTCAAATTCATATCCATTGAGTCAGTGATGCTGTCCAACCATCTCATCTCTGTCGTCCCCTTCTCCTCCTGCCTTCAATCTTTCCCAGCATCAGGGTCTTTTCTGATGAGTTAGTTCTTCAAATCCGGCGCCAAAGTATAGGAGCTTTAGCATCAGTCCTTCCAATGAATATTCAAGACTTATTTCTATTAGGATTGACTGGTTTGACCTCCTTGTAGTGCAAGGGACTCTCAAGAGTTTTCTCCAACACCACAGTTCAAAAGCATCAATTCTTTGGCGCTCAGCCGTCTTTATGGTCCAACTCTCACATCCATACATGACTACTGAAAAAAACCATAGCTTTGACTAGACAGAACTTTGTCAGCAAAGTAACATCTCTGCTTTTTAATATGCTGTCTAGGTTGGTCATAACTTTTATCCCAAAGAGCAAGCATTTTTAAATTTCATGGCTGCAGTCACCAGCTGCAGTGATTCTGGAGCCCAAGAAAATAAAGTCTGTCACTGTTCCCACTGTTTCCCCGTCTACTTGACATGAAGTCTTGGGACCAGATGCCATGATCTTACTTTTTTTAATGTTGAGTTTTAAGTCAGCTTTTTCACTCTCCTCTTTCACTTTGATATCATGTGGCCAAAGTATTAGAGCTTTAGCAACAGTCTTTTCAGCAAATATTCAGTACTGATTTCTTTTAGGATTGACTGGTTTGACCTTCTTGCAGTCCAAGGGACTCTCAACAGTCTTCTCCAACACCACAGTTCAAAAGCATCAGTTCTTTGGTGCTCAGCCTTCTTTATGGACCAACTCTCACATCCATACCTGACTACTGAAAAAAACCATAGCTTTGACTAGACGGACCTTTGTTGAACCTTTGCTTCTTGACCTGCATACAGGTTTTGCAGGAGGCAGATAAAGTGGTCGGCTATTCCCATTTCTTGAAGAATTTTCCACAGTTTGTTGTGAGTTACACTAAAAGAGGCTCTTTAGTTTCTCTTAGCTTTCTGCCACAAGGGTGGTATCATCTGCATATCTGAGGTTACTGATATTTCTCCTGGCAATCTTGATTCCAACTTGTGCTTCATGCCGCCCGGCATTTCGCATGATGTTCTCTACATATAAGTTAAATAGGCTGGGTGACAATATACAGCCTTGACGTATTCCTTCCTCAATTTGGAACTAGTCCATTGTTCCATGTCTGATTCTAATTGTAGCTTCTTGACCTGCATACAGGTTTCGCAGGAGGCAGGTGGGTGGTCTGCTATTCCCATCACAGTTTGTTGTGAGCCACACAGTCAAAAGGCTTTAGCGTAGTCAATGAAACAGAAGTAGATGTTTTTCTGGAATCTTCTTGCTTTTTCAATGTTACAACCGAGGCTGGCAATTTATCTCTGGGTCCTCTGCCTTTTCTAAATCTAGCCTGAACAACTCGAAGTTCTCGGTTCACATACTGTTGAAGCCTGGCTTGGAGAATTTTGAGCATTACTTTGCTAGAATGTGAAATGAGTGTAATTGTGCGGTAGTTTGAACATTCTTTGGCATTGTCTTTCTTCTGGATTGAAATGAAAACTGACCTTTTCAGGTCAGTCCAGTGGCCACTGATGCGTTTTCCAAATTTGCTGGCATATTGAATGCAGCACTTTCACAGAACCATCTTTTAGGACCTGAAATAGCTTAACTGGAATTCAATCACCTCCACTAGCTTTGTTTGTAATGATGCTTCCTAAGGCCCACTTGACTTAGTACTTCAAGATGTCTGGCTCTAGGTGAAGGATCACACACCACTGTGGTTATCTGGGTCATGAAGATGACCTTTTTTGTACAGTTCTTCTGTGTATTCTTGCCACCTCTTCTTAACATCTTCTGCTTCTGATAGGTCCGTACCATTCCTGTCCTTAATTGTGCCCATCTCTGCATGAAATGTTCCCTTGAAGAGCGCTCCAGTCTTTCCCATTTTATTGTTTTCCTCTATTTCTCTGCACTGATAACTTAGGAAGGCTTTCTTATCTCTCCCTGATATTCTTTGGAACTCTGCATTCATTTGTGCATATCTTTTCTTTCCTCCTTTGCCTTTAGCTTCTCTTTTCTCAGCTGTTTGTAAGGCCTTCCTAGACTACCATTTTGCCTTTTGCATTTCTGTTTCTTGGTGATGGTTCTGACCACTGCCTCCTATATCATGTTATTTACATCCGTCCATCGTTCTTCAGGCATTCTATCAGATCTAATCCCTTGAATCTATTTGTCACTTCCATTGTATAATCATAAAGGGTTTAATGTAGGTCATACCTGAATGGTCTAATGGTTTTCCCTACTTTCTCCTGTGTAAGTCTGAATTCTGCAATAAGGAATTCAGGATCTGAGCCACAGTTAGGTCCTGGTCTTGTTTCTGCTGACTGTTTAGAGCTTCTCTATCTTCGACTGCAAAGAATATAATCAATCTGATTTCGGTATTGACTATCTGGTGATGGGCATGTGTATTCTCTTGTGTTGTTGGACGACGGTGTTTGCTATGACCAGTGCGTTTTCCTGGCAAAACACTATTAGCCGTTGCCCTGCTTCATTTTGTACTCGAGGCCCAAACTTGCCTGTTACTCCAGGTATCGCTTGACTTCCTACTTTTGCATTCCAGTCCCTTATGATGAAAAGGACATCATTTTTTTTTGGTGTTATTTCTAGAAGGTCTTATAGGTCTTCATAGAACTGTTCAACTTCAGCTTCTTCGGCATTAGTGGCTGGGGCATAGACTTGGATTACTGTGATCTTCAATGGTCTGCCTTGGAAATGAACAAAGATCATTCTGTCATTTTTGAGACTGCACCCAAGTACTGCATTTCGGACACTTTCGTTGACTATGAGGGCTACTCCATTTCTTCTAAGGGATTCGCTCCCACAGTAGTAGATATAACGGTCTGATTCCCAAAACATCGATGTTCATTCTGGCCATCTCCTGATTGACCACTTCCAATTTACCTTGAATCATGGACCTAACATTCCAGGTTTCTATGCAATATTGCTCTTTATAGCATCGGACTTTACTTCCATCACCAGTCACATCCACAACTGGGTGGTGTTTTCGCTTTGGCTCAGCCTCTTCATTCTTTCTGGAGTTATTTCTCCACTGTTCTCCAGTAGCATACTAAGCACCTACCAACCTGGGAAGTCCATCTTTCAGTGTCATATCCTTTTGCCTTTTCATATTGTTTACGAGGTTCTCAAGGTAAGAATGCTGATGGGCAGGGCCAAGCTCAGGGAATCTTTAATCCAATTTTCTGTTGATGGGTGGGGCTGTGTTCCCTCCCTCAGGCCAAATTATGGTAGGGGTAACTGTGGCAACTTCCTTCAAAAGGACTTATACCAGTATACCACAACTCCCAGGACTGATGTATTCAGTGCCCTACACCCCACAGCAGGCCCCTGTCAACCCACACCTCCACCGGAGACTCCTGGACAGTCACAGGCAAGTCTAGGTCAGTCTGTTGTGGGGTCACTGCTCCTTTCTCCTTTCTAGAACTGCTACATGCGTGTTACTTAAAGTATCTGCTTCACAGATGAAAAACTTGGCCTTAAGTATATTACAAAGGTTAGCAAATAAGAGTATTAAACCCGTTTTGTATCTAGCTGCTTATCCGATTCTATACTGAAATTTCACATGACTAATTAAAGTTTTATAAGACTATGTTATTATTTTTATGTTTTTTGGACCACACAGATCTTTGGAGATCTTAGTTTCCTGACCAGGAACTGAACCCACACACCCCGGGATGTAAATGTGGAGTCTTAACCATGGGATCACCAGGGAAGTCCCTATGCTATTATTTTAATAGAACATTAAGTGTCTAGTTATTAGAGACTTAGCCACATGAAAAGAAATATGTACGTTTGTGGATGTACAACAAAACACTGAAATCAAATTAAATACATAAAAGAGGGGAAAAAAAGAAAGAATTATTGGTCGCACAGCTCTCTCCTGGTATTTCTGAGGCAAAATTTTAATATATTCTTAGAGTTCAAGTATCAGCACTCCAGTATTCTCAGCATTAGAGAATTAAGAGACAACCTCATAGAAAATAAATGAGACTTAAAATCTAAGTCATATTTGCATTTTTCTGTAAAAATGTGCAATCTATGTCTTTGGTTTGGCTTTATATAAAAGCTGAACACTTACTTATAAACACTGCATAATATAAATATAGCTGCTATTTTGCAATGTTTTTATTTAAAAAATGAGTTCTGGATAAAAGCTCTGCTATTTCAATAATATACAATTGTTCACTTTGTATTAGAACAAATGATACAAAAAAAATCATAAAAGGCAATAAGTAACATACCATTCCATAGGCCTGCTGTTGGACCCAGATGATATAATCATTCCGTATGTCTATCAATTCTTGTACTTCATGTATATAAAATTTATCATATTGAATAATCTGCCCAGATTTCTCATTTACCTACAAAAAAATTAAAATGTAATTAACATTAAATTTAACCAGTACCTAAGAAAGAGACTGAAAAGTATTTAAATAGAAAAAGGTTTGAAATTTCTTAGCTATTTTCTCTTCCTATAAAAAATAATTTACTGAGTGCCTACCATATGTAAAATGCTAGTTAAGTGCTATGAGAAATACAAAGATTTATAAGATGTGATATCTGTATTTAGTACCTCAAAATCAAGTAAAAAAAGAAAAAGAAAAATATTTATGTAACACCACATGAGATATACCACTAAAAAAAACAAACAAAAAATATATATATATTATACAAACTGGAAACTATGAAGTCTTCTGATTGAGAACACAACTTAAATAATAGTAAGAATAGCTAAAGCCCCAAAATCTGAAAGCAAACTCCCCCTTCATCTTTGGCTAACTCTTAAACCATGAAAGCACAAATGAGACTTGGTGGGGGATACCCCAATAGAAAGCACCAATTTTCTAAGACTACTCAGAGCAGATTTCAGGACAAGTATTTCCAGAGGAAAAGAGGCCCATTTAATAATGCTAAAAGAATTAATTTATCAGGAAGTCATGACAATCCCAAGGCTTCCCTGGTAGCTCAGTGGTAAAGAATTTGCATGCCAGTGCAGGAGGCCTGGGGGTTTGATCCCTGATCCAGGAAGATCCCACATGACATGGAGCAACTAAGCCTGTGCACCACAACTGCTGATCCTGTGCTCTAGAGCCTGCAAGCTGCAACTACTGAAGCCCAAGCGCCTAGAGCCGATGTTTCGCAACAAGAAAAGCCATCCCAACAAAACTAGAGAGTAACCACCCGACCCCCCTGCTTGTAGCAACCAGAGAAAGTCCACAAGCAACAACAAAGACTCAGGTCAGTCAAAAATAATTAATTAATAATCATAAAAACTCAACTCCAGATTAACTACAGATTAGACTGGCTTAAATCCTGAAATTAACAACCACACAAGAGGTATACAAATTTACAGGAATAAATTCAGCTTTTACTATTTTACAGACATCCAAAATTTGTGAGACATATCCAAAATCAGATAAGTAAATAAAACAAAGGACACATAAAAAACATCTAAGATAAAAAGCAATCACCAGAGCCAGACTCAGAGATGACCTAGAGGCTGGAGTAAGTAGACAGGTGCTTTAGGAAGGTATTTTGAACTTACTGAAAATAAAAGCAAAACATATCAAAATTTGTGGAATGCTGGTAAAGCAGAGCACAGAAGGAAACTGACAGCATTTAATGATCATGCTAAAATAAAAGGTCTAAAATCAATAGCCTACTAAGCTTCAGCTCAGGAATTCCCTGGTGGTCTAGTGGTTAGGACTCGGTGCTTTCACTGCCACAGACTGGGTTCAATCTCACCAGCTGTGTGGTATTGCCACCAAAAAAAAAAAACTTTCTCAGCTTTAAGAACCTAGAAAATGATCAAATTAAGGACAATCAAGTAGAGGAAAAAAAAGATAAAAAATACAAAACACTACAGATTTTTAATTTAATATTATTAATAAATATTTGCATTTTTCAAAAGAAAAGTCCAGGCCAAGATGGCTTCACTGGTGAGTTCTATCAAAAATTTAATAATACCAATCTTAAATTCAGAACACAGAGAAAGAGGGATCATTTCTTAATTCATTTTATGACGCTAGGAAAACCCTGATCCTAAGATGATGATGAGAAACAAAATTTATCCAATCAACATCCCTAATGAACAGACACAAAACCCTCAACAAATATGAGCAAATTAAATCCAACAATATATAAAAAATAATATAAAATGTCTAGGTGCAGTTTATCCCAGGAATGCACTATTGATTCAACTAACAAATGAATTTCACTACATTTCAGGGAAAAAAATAATAATTTGTTATTAATAATAATTTGTTCATCTCAACAGATGCAGAAAAAAAGCATCTAACAAAGTTCAACGTCCCTTCATAATAACAACTCTAGCAAACCAGGAAAGGAAGTTCTTCAAACAGATAAAGCTCACCTTAAAAACAAAACAGAAACTCTATACGGTTAACATCATGCTTATGAGTAAAACATTAAAAACTTTCTAACATGAAGACTTAGACAAGAATTGTCCACTGCAACCATTTATATTCAACATTGTACTGGAAAGTCTAAGCCAATTAAATAAGGAAAGAAAATATCATGACTGTGAACATAAAAAATGCAAATGAATCTAGGAGAGAACTATTAATTTACCAAGGTCACAGAGTATAAGGTGAAAATTCAACCAAATTTCTCCACACGAGCAACGAAACTAAATTTCTCCATACTACTAACAATCTAAAATAATTTTAATTATCATTTACAATAGCATAAAAAACATTAAAAATAGAGTTGAGCAGTTATAACAGAAACCACACAGTTCACAAAGTAGAAAACATTTCTGTCTAAACTTCCACAGAAAAAGTTTACAACTCTTGCCTTATAGCTTTAACTCTTTCTACTACTAAGAGAGAAAATAAACCCAGCAATACACAAAAACTAATTGGCTTTTCCTTCTCCAATATTTATGTGTTGTTGTTTAATCACTAAGTTGTGTCCAGCTCTTCTGTGATCCCATGGACTGTAGTCTGCCAGACTCCTCTGTCCATGGGATTTCCCAGACAAGAATACTAGAGTGGGCTGCCATTTCCTTCTCCAGGGGATCTTCCAGACCCAGTGTCTCCTGCAAATCTTAACTACTGAGCCACCTAGGAAGTCCAATATTTATGTGCAGAAACTACTAAATGTATACATTAACTATTACATTGGACTCTTTAAAAATTTAATGATACTTGTTGAAAATGATCCACATCCTACTGACCTCTGATGTATTTTTATTTATCTGAAATATTTATTTTAAAAGTAAACTGCAGTTTTCCTCACCAGTAGCAACCAGTGTTTACAGCTTTTATATCATGCTGATATGACATGTTTTTGATAAGAAACGCTATGTTAGAATGTGTGTGTATATATCCCCTCAGTTGTGTCCTACTCTTTGCAACTCACTAGACTGTAGCCTGCCAGGCCCCTCTGTCCATGGAATTTTCCAGGCAAAAGTACTGGAGTGGGTTGCCATTTCCTACTCCAGGGGATCTTCCCAATCCAGGGATCGAACCCATGTCTCTTGTGTCTCCTGCTTTGGCGGGTGGATTCTATACCACTGAGCTGCCTGAGAAGACCATCAAGTTAGAATAAAAACTAACAATTTAGAAATCAGGTTTCATTCAGGAACAAATTTCAGTCAAACTTAAGACTTGGGGGGAAATGATGGTTAATAGTTAATTCAGTCACAATGATTTAATAACTAAAGACAAAATCAGTTGTTAGTCTTTTAAAAATAGAGAAATATTTAGGCACTGAACAGAAGACCGATCCAAAAGACCTGTATACAGACTTACGTATAAAATCAACAGTTTTAAAAATATAAATAAAAATATATTTGTATGGAAGGTAAAACTGACATTATTTTCTTCAGGAAGTCTTCTTTAATTCTTTTGAGTTATGGGCCCTCCTATATGTTTTCACAGCACCCGTCCTTTTGCTTAATCTAGCACTTACCATGCTATACCACAAACATTTATTTCTATTATACAACTATTCTACATTTATAATCTTAACAAGGGAAGAAATCACATCTTTTCCTATAATTGCATCACTAATGTTTATAACTGCATCATAATAAGCACACAGTAGGCACTCAGTAAATGTTTGTAAAATGAATTTTAAAAATTACATGACAGAAGTTCAAAACAACCTACACATTCAATACTGCTGTCTAAAATGTAAAAATAGAAACTATATATGTGTGATCATATGCTTCATATATTAATTACAGTTTAGTACTCTTATTTATAAACCTGAGTTCAGAGGTGGTATATGGTATGTAAACATATGCCTTGTTTGGGTTTAAGGGTTCCTTGAAAAAAAAATTTTTGATAATCACTGACTTAAAGGATTAGCATGATATGCAGCACTTAGGCTAGTCAGACCAAGTGAGTGTTTTCTTTGGGCATATTAGTATCTCTATAATGTACTGTGTGAAAACTCAGAAACTACTAAACAACCCAATTTCTTGCCAGCAAATTCATTTATCTGGTAACACATTCATTCCTGACAGCAGGTACCAAAATTATCTTTCTTGTGATGCCATTTGGAGCACTGGGAGTGATTTCTAATTCAAAAGCTTTCCAAAGGACATGACATAAAGGAGGAACAAGTCATTTATATATCCTGAAAAGATCGGAGGAACCAGTCATTTATATATCCTGAAAAGATCAGGAGAAATAGAGACCAGTTCTACGGTTCTTAATCCTTTTCCAGATTTGGTCAGGAAGGAAACCCTTTTAGGAAACTTCTCCTAATTTTTAACTATGGAGCAGAGAGAAGAAATATATACAGCTGTCAGGCATAAGGTGTCTTCTAAAACACAAATCGCTGATAAGCAATTTAAGTTCCATTATGAAAGTGAAAGTGAAGTCACTCAGTCATGTCCAACTCTTTGCGACCCCATGGACTGTAGCCTACCAGGCTCCTCCATCCGTGGGATTCTCCAGGCAAGAGTACTGGAGTGGGTTGCCATTTCCTTCTCCAGGAGATCTTCCCAACCCAGGGATCAAACCTGGGTCTCCCGCATTGTAGGCAGACGCTTTACCATCAATAAATCATCCCTGACAATTATCTATCACAGGTTAGGACCAAGTAAAGTTTTCTCCAAAGTAAGAGGTAAAAGAAAGGTAAGTGATTGTCCTAAGAACTCTCACTAAGAGATGCCTAAGAAACTGATACTGTTACTACCCTACTTTTGAGTATGGAACAACTTCAAACAGGAACTCAATTTCCTCATGATCAAATAAATTGAGTTAAAAGCTGCAGTTTCCCATTCAAACAGTGTTGGTAACAAAATCTCTGCCTTATGAATGTATAGTATTTGTACATATATTCCATAATCTAAACAACACATCAATCCTGGGAAACGAGCAAGCGATTATTTCAATCCTTATTTTATAGATAACTATCTGCATATGCGATAAAGAGAAAGAAGACTTGTTCAAAATCACATCGATAAGAAGCAGCATAGATGGAATTAGAATTAGTCTTTTTAACAATTCAGTGCTATCTGCAATTATGGAAGTATAAGCCTCCAGATTTAGAGGCATAAAACAAAACCAAATCCCCTTCTAAACAAGTTATATTACCATATCTACTGATATAGAAGTACATTAGAAACATCAGGGACTTTAAAAGTAGATTTGTATTTCAATTCTACTACTTACTGGTTTATGACCTTAGATACTCAGATTTAAGGGGCAAGATATAACTATAAAAAGTTAAATGAGGAATTCATGTAAAGTGCTCACATGAATTAATGTACGAGGGAGGTTTTTAATCTTGGTTTTACCTCATGTAACTTCATATAACTTTTTGAACTTATTTTCCTTTCCCTTTCAGCTAGCAATAATTTAGAATCCTAGTTCCAGCATGCTCCATCAAAAAGGTCTCTGGACATGGAATCCCACAGGGTTCTCCTCAATAGAGATTGAAGCTTCTGAGCTAGGCACATAAGTTACTAGCTAAAGTTCTCTCTGTAATTATGAAAGACAAAAGGTCCAATTTCCTTTCCCTTTCATTTGTGAAAAAAGACACAGATAAGGAAAAAAAAATTTTCAAGAGGTAATAAAGGTAAGCAGACAAGGAAGAGAGGAAGTGAATAATTAATTACTTGGGAAAAAGGTCCTGCTGACAAAGGATGGTTCACTGAAATAGTAGGAAAGAGAGTACGGAGGAAGGAAAGAATCTAATCACTCACTTAAACCCTAGGCAAAAGGCATACAGAAAAGTAGAGACCCATATCATGAGTAAGAGAAATGACGTGTTTTTCTAAAGAGTTTGAAAATACTAAATATAAAAGAAAAAAAAGTTCAAGAAGTAGTAGAGAAAGGAACTTCATTAAATGAACCAGGAATTTCATTAAAAGAATAAAAAGGAAAAAAAAAACTGTCTGTATGGGTTCTTTCTTACAGAGAACACAAGGCTTGTTTCCTTTACCCTTTATCGCTAACCGTAATAGCAAGCAAGAAGGGTCTGAAAACACTAAAGAAGCTGTTAAGGGGAGGAAACTAAAGGTTCACATGAGTTTTTCAATCATTCTAGAGGCTAGAAACATATGCTCCTCCCTTAGGTCATGTCTTCCAACATAGTATCTTAACCAGATGGCAGAACAGAGATATACCTACCAGCTGTCAGGGATGTCTCAAAACCATCTCTAATATAACAGCTGAGACTCTACTTCTTCATATAACTTTGAACTGCTACAAGTGTAAAGAGTACTATTTCTTCCACTGGGAAGAAGGCAGGAAAGAACAATAGGCAAATTAATGAATTATATATGGTTCCCAATTTCAATTAGTCATCTGTTTCAAATGTTCTACTCTGATTAAGTCATTAGTAGCCAATAGCAAAAAGAACATGAGTTTTAAATGTTCACAATCATAAGTAGGATGAAATCTCTTTTGTATTATATCCACCTACAAATAACAAGTGTATTATTTTAATAACAAACCATGTTCTTCAGAAAAAACATAAGGAGACTCTAACTCATTAGTATGCTATTGTTCTGCCCAATTATAGACAAGTTATTCATAAATGCCTAACAAAGTAAGACCAAAGCTCTTAAAGTATACATTCTTTCTTTTAAAGGAAAATTTAGATAACTTCTCCAAATTCCTATAATATCTTTTATGCCAATCCAATTCTGTAATATAGTCATGTTAAAATAAACATCATCAATCTGTTAGTGGCAACAGGGGAAGAGGAAAATAAATGAACTACTGGACATACCCTATGTAATATTTCTAAAACCTTTAATGCAGTATGAAGAAAACTGTTGAAAATTCTTCTCTCAGAAGGGGGAATGCCGATCTTGTAGAGTTTCAAAAGATGTACCACAACCTCCTTAAAAAGTTCTACAATCTTGAGGAATAGCGGAGGTTCAAGTACTGACCACCAGTTTTCTGTTATTAAAGGGTGAACACACAAATAAAATAAAATTTAAAAAGTCACAATTTTCAAAATCATACTGATTTTTCCTAACGCAGTGGCTCTTAACCCTTTGAAAATCTCAAGAAGATACATGTAATATGATATTTTATGTAGCATTTCTAGGGTTGATAGACACTACTCCACATTCAAGTTAAAGAATACGGTTCTAAAAGCTCTCAAAAGCAAAAATAAAGTAAAAAAAGTCTATTGAATTTACATTCTTGGTTTTCTAAGCTTTATTAAAAACTTAACCACTATCCCTCGTATTAAACCAGGTGTTTCAAAGTGCTTTATAAATTAGGAGTTTAATTTTTAAAAACACTAAAAAACATGGGAACAATACACTTGTGAATCCCTGCTTCACTCTTCTAACCACTCACTGACTCATTCCCTCAGATTCCAGGATTCTACCAACTGCTTGTTGTTTCCTCTGCTCACCCTCAGCCTAAAACTTCTTGTACTGATTTTATTACTCTTATGTATCTCAGACTGACATATCTAACAAATGCTATCAGGAAGGGAGGAAAGCACTGCTACTAAATGTAGCAGGCAAACTCTAACAGCCAACAGATAGAGATGAAATCTATACAATTAAAAAATCAAAGTGAGAAAAGTTTATGCCAAAAACCCAGAGGAATAAGATCAAATTAAGAGTGGAATCTCACACAGAGAGACATCACAAAATTAGCAAACAAGGCAAAGGGCTAATAAAGCTCAAGGGGGATTTAACACCCAGGTTTGTTCAGTTTTAACTGTCCCCTTTCCTTTACTCTTTAACAATAAGATCACTCTGGAGTGAATGAGGAAGTTTCTGTTCAGTCGCTCAGTCATTTCTGACTCTTTGCCACCCCCATGGACTGTAGCCACCAGGCTCCTCTGTCCACAGGATTCTCCAGGCAAGAATACTGGAGTGGGTTGCCATTTAGAGAAATACGAAAAAGTTTTTATCTTTCCTAATATTGTCTCACCACTGTTGTGTTTGATTAAACTTTTAATATTTAACATGCTTTGCCTCCAACAACTCTAACAACTAGCATCAGATGACTAGCAAAAAATAATGAACTGAAAAACAGTTTTACCTTTCCCTGAGACAATGTCAAAATAATTCAGGGTAGCCAAATTTCAAACAGCTAAAAAGTAAGAACTTAACAAGCATTTTCATTTAAATAAAAAAGGTTACAAAAGAAAAATGTATCAAAATTCTTACCAAGTACTTTCAGCGGTGCCTTTTCTAAGTTCACAAGAGCTGTACCAAAGGGAATTGCTATTGTGGTGAAATTGTTGGAATCGCTCATCAGGGGACATTCTGGTAGAGTAAGATAAAATCTCAATGCTTCAACATCAGGTAAGGAGCTAGTCAGTTTAGGAATAAGATTCTTTTCCAAGCTAGCTGCCACCTACATTTTGACAAAAAGTAAAATCTACTTCATTTAAAATGAATGCATATTCAAAAAAAACAGAAAAAGAAAATCTTATACCACAGGAAACATTAAATGGTGAAGAGAAAAGAAAAAAAGAAACCATCTTATGATGAATCAATGAACGTACTCTGGAAGACAATGAAAATGCCTATGCAATATAAGAGAATCTTTTTTTTTTTCATTAATTTATTTTAATTGGAGGCTAATTACTTTACAATATTTTGGTGATTTTTACCATACACTGACATGAATCAGCCACGGGTGTACATGTGCCCCCCAACCCTGAACCCTCCTCCCATCCCTCTGGTTGTCCCACTGTACCAGCTTTGAGAGTCCTGTTGCATTCATACATGTATATGGTAATATACATGTTTCAGTGCTAACTGTAAGGGAATCTTAAAAATCTTACATACAAATCTCAATTTAAACTCTGCATCTACAGCTATGTAGACTTAACCAACATGGTAATGTTCAGTAATTAAGGGTCTGCTCTGAACATCTGGAAAGATTTACAGACGTCTGACAACTAAATTACGAACAGTTTAAAATAATACCTGATTTAAATTCTTACATTAGTTTATACAAAGACATCATAATAAAGTATATGAAACTGTAAAGTTAATTAGGCAACAAAGCTTTAGAATAACATGGAATAAAAAACTCAACAGGGAACATAATACAAATACAAAATACTTTAAAAACAAACCTGCTGAGATATCTGAGGATGATCAGGTTGTATAAGTTTGTGGAATAAAAGTCTAGCAGCATTCATATCAACCCCTGAAAATCTAGTGCCAGTTCTATAGTGATCATCATTGCTATTGTTAAAAAAAGAGAGAAAAAAATTGATAAACTTTAAATTCATTTCATTTAATGACATTATTTAATATAATAAATTCAAAAAATTCCGTATAACAAAGAATTGTCACTTACCTAACAGCTAAAAAACTTCCATTTAGACAACCAGATGAAGAAAATGTTCCATCAATTTCACTAAAAAGAAATTTAAAAATCTCCAAATCACAAAATGAGAAATCTGTTTACTTTCACATTTTAATAAAAATTAAAGTTAAACTAATATTTAATGCTACAGAGCATTCCTTCAATCAACATTCAGAATAAATCGGAATTCTACAAATTACTACAGATTAAGTAAATCTTGATAGAGGTATTACTGTTCACCCTAGACTCTCTTGAACATCCTCAGATTCACCAAATAAATTTGATGTTCCTAAAAAAAATTTTTTTATAAAAGCATGCATATTTAACTTTCTTAATTCCACACAGTGGTAAATCTAATCTGGAAAGTTATTTTTCTGAAGACTACTCTTCAGGCTGTTAAGAAAAACTAGTTTGGGAACATAATCTAGAACTAAAAAACAGCTGATCAGCTATAATCCCTCATCCCAAATACCTACACCACCTTCAACAACAACAACAAAAATTTAAAGTACTAAACAAGTCCATCTGCAAGCAAAATATTCAAGAAGGAAGTAATACTCAATTTTTCCAGAAATACAGATATTAAAAGAAAGTGACCAGTATAAAGCCAAAAGGAACTTTTTTGCAAACCCCATCTCTAAAGTGGCTATATTTAATATTTTAAGAGCTGCATATTCTTATATGTATATTTTTATATATTTAAAAATATAACAATTTTAAATGAGATCTCCTAAAATATCCACTATTACAGAAATTCCAGACAGTTAAACTTCTGTATATAAACCATTCAGTAAATGATATTTAATGAAATATTTATTTAAATAAAAACTTCTAAGTACAGGTTCCTCTACCATAGAGTTGAAAGATTTTGTCTTTGTGTACATTAAACATTTTTCTTACTTGGCTATCTCTACAGGAAATCTTCCAGAGGGGTAGCTGAGCCATTTTTGAATTAGAGCTTCATTCACAGTCCAGATCTGCTTCGAAGGATCAGGATATCTAAAGTCATCCGGTGGCCCACAGTTCTAAAGTTTAAAATAAGTAGGTGAGTTTGAGGGAAGAGGATTATATACAAAGCATTCTGCATTTGGAAGTTAATCTCTACTAAACACCTGAAAACAAAACTTGAAAAACAACTGAAAACAAAAACTTGTCAAATAGATCCGAAAATATTTGTAGACTTGAGGAAAAAAATTAAGGCCATTACTTTGTAACATATAAAGGATACCAATATGAAATTACCTGAGCTTATTAATTATTCATGATTTCTATTACCTGGGGATTAGAATAATGCGAAAAGCTTTGATCTCCACCTGAGAAAATTCTTTTCACACAGAAATATTCTGCAGAATCTGTAATAAAAATAAAATATTAAAAAATTCAAGATTTATATATATATTTTTTAGAGCATCAAATATGCTACTGGACTTTCTCTTAATCTCTAACTTAATGAGACCTCCCAATCCTGGGCTCAATAACACAAAATGACTCAGAATGTTGACCGACCAAATTAATGGAACATTAAATGATCCCACAAGCACATCCAGCATTTGCTAAGCTTTTTGGTTGGTCTTTTTTTTCCTGTTTTTAAGTTTTGTTTTGGTTTGTTTTTTCAATTGCACATAAATTGCTTTACAATGTTGTATTGGTTTCTATTGTACAGTCTTCTTTTTGATCTGCATATCAAACAATGACATTTTTTAATCTAGATCTTTATTATCTCAATATATTTTAAACTGATGACGGTGTAAAAACTGAATCAAAGGTATAAAAGATAGTTCATAAGAAAATAAAAAGTAGGAATATTCATTGTGGGGAATTCCCTGTTGTGGTCAGGACTCAGCATTCTCATTGCTGTGGCCCAGAGTTCAATCCCTGGTTGGGTAACTAAGATCCTGCAAGGTGCGTGGGACGTGGCGAAAAAACAAAAGGAACATTCATTTTAAAAAGAATGACAACAAACAAGAAACAAGTATCAGTGTATGTTAAATCTTCTTGAGTAATGCAAAATTCTTTTCTCTCTCAAAAAAGCTATACAAAAGGAAAGTGACACACACAGCTCTTTATTAGAAACTATTTATCAATAACATCCAAATCAGGTCCAAAAATATAAATATTAATAAACAAATTTAGTAGAAATAAAAGAAGAAACAATAAAGTCCCTTTTCAAAGACATGCAAAGCCTCTTCCTCTTTCTCCTCTTCTTTATCTCAAAATGGAAAGACTATCTATAATATTAACAGAAATACCACTACAAGAGTATTTATAAGTATCACATACCAAAACACTATAGTGCCACAATGTATATAACTTAAGGCTTTGTTGCTGTTGTTTAGTCTCTAAGTCATGTCCAACTCTTATGCAACCCCATGGACCGCAGACCACCAGGTTCCTCTTTTCATAGGATTTCCCAGACAAGAATACTGGAGTGGGTTGCCATTTCCTCCTCCAGGGGAATCTCCCCAACCCAGGGATCAAACCCACGTTTCCTGGTCTCCTACACTGGCAGGTGGGTTCTTTACCATTGAACCACCAGGGAAGCCCAACTTAAATCAGTTATTTCCAAACATAATCCATTTCTGTGTTCCTACTCCTGACCATCCACTCTTCAGCTGACTAGACCAATTCTTCACCTGTATTATTTGTGACCATCACTGCTACAGAATTATAAATTCTTAAGGAAGAGATCACATCTTAATTTCCTTGGATCATTCCCTACTATTAAGCACAATGTTTTATTTGTAAAAATACTTAGTAAATGTTTAATATATAATATAAAAATTACCTAGCTTAGAAAATACCAATAATAAGAGCTTCAGAGATCAGAACATTAATGACCAAATTTTCCACAGGAATGTTCTAAGGCCAAACATTTTAAAGAACAGATTAAAAGGGTAAATTTAAAATATTAAATAAACCAATCATTCAACTTAAAATCTTTTCTCTACATCATCTTCACAAGTCCACATGAAGTCATGCACTTTCTTCAAAACACTGTATTCATTTGTTTCTAAAAGGTGATTCTGCCCTTTTTAAATAATCATCAAGTAAATGGATAGACTACAGTACATGAATAGGTTTCTGGGGGCTGTGAATAGGTCACCAAAAATTATTTTCCTTAATTTTCTTTTAATTACAACTCTAAAAATGTCTCTGGAATCTAGTCATTTGTCCTACGCAGCTTCCTGCAGATTGGATTTTGGTGATTATATCCTTGCAGATTCTCCTAACATTTTCCTCAGTCTTCTGTATATTTCTGTAAATTAGTAGTTGGATCGAAAGAGGATTTCATTAGATTACTCAAATACTTTGACAAAACTATTACATGGTAGTGGAAAGGGCTATTCTTCATCAGGAAGCACATAATGTATGGTTGTATTCCTTTTTGTGATGTTAGTAACCACTGACACCCATAGACCATTAATTCATTGTGGGTTGAAAAATGATACACTAGTATTACTTCCTCATCTTATGGTTGGACCATTAGCGTCCCCTTATCCACCACACTGCCCTGTAACAGAAAAGATTAATGCTTGTTCTCCACTTATTTATTATTGATTGGCTTTTTGAATTTGCCTTTCTCTTTGATTATAATTTTTACATGTTTCTTAGTAACCTGGATTTCCCTACTGGGAATTTCCATTAACTACCTTTATCTATTACACATCTAAATGTTTGTCCTATTTACTATTTACTATCTTACTATTTTTCACACCAATACGTATGAGTACTTTGGCTACCACCTCAGGTTATATCTGTTACAAACATTTTTCCTAAATAATTATTTAATTTCAACTCAGATTTCTTTTCCCATTTAACCAAATGTATTTGTTTCATTCTTTATGACGTGTTTTATTGCCATAATGCTAAGAAAGGTTTTTCCCATCCTCGAATGAACAGAATTATCTTAAGAACTTTTTTATATTTAACTTTAATCCATCTATAATTTCCTTTAGAATATATTGTTAGTTTAGGATCTAAACTGACATTTTCCTACCAATTCTCATGTGTTGAGTAATTCTTACCCCTTCTCACATATTTATTAGTGATGCCCTGCTTTAAAGTTATGAAGAGACACTATACCTCTTCTACCTATAACATATAATCCTCAACAAATTTGGCACTCCTCTCCACCCCAAAAGTGTTCTCAAAGTCCTTCTCATAACTTCCACTTCATAAGGTCCTTACTATTAACTCCAAGAGCAACTGCCAACCAACTGCAGTTTGAACCTGAAACAAACCCTATATACAATGCCAATACATGGATCCTCCTCTCCCTTCCCACAATTTCCCTTAAACTATAATAATCTGGATGTCCGTTTTACCAATAATCTGATTTAACTGTTACAGTTTTATAATATACATTGTCATATCTAGGAGGGCTAGTTCACCTTCTCCTTACTCTCTACAAAATACACTGTCATGAAAAACTGAGAAGACTTTGAAATAGGCTCTCCTGAACTCCCTTCCCCATTTACTGAGTCTTGTTTAGGGCCCCCTTCAGAAACATAGTACTAGAGTAATAGTTCTAGAGTGGTTGCCATTTCCTTCTCCAGGGGATCTTCCCAACCCAGGGCTCAAACCCGGGTCTCCTGCATTGTAGACAGATGCTTTACCATCTGAGCCACCAGGGAAGTCCACTTCAGAAACATAGCTACCTAAAAGGTGTCTCTGAGCTATTTACAATTCTGTAAAGCATACTATTTAGGAGCAATACTGACAGAGATACAACTACATATGTACCTTTGATTTACAAGGAAAAGTAGTTTTTGACGATCTCTGAATCCCTTTGCACTCTTAGGACTTATTCAGAATCCCAAACGGCTTAAAAGCACTAATATATACCATATCAGAATTGAAAATTAAGAGATTTAAAAAATACTCATTGATTTATTTGAAGATGAACAAGAACAAAAGCACTGCATATTAACACAGACAACATTTTAGTACTAATATGAAAGTCATTTCGGAGACAATACCACTGCCCTTGAAAAACTATCAGCTTGTCCACAACATGGAAGAGCATAACTGAAGACACAGCATGCTGAGTGAATTTTATCTGCCTCGGTTTATACTTGACTGTGAAAAAGGTTTTCAATATTTTAAAATCTTAGCAAAGTCCATTTCAATTTTAAGGGTGTGCTCCCATTCCTTCACCTATATGTTGTTCTTTACTTTTGTATAATATGCCATACTGCATGTCAATTTTATTGTCTTTCATTATTTAAGGGGGAAAAAAGAACCAGGACTCCTCACTTATGAATAAGCTAAAGTTCTTTTCAATCACATTACCATTTACATTTATTTTGAAATGTTTTAATCTCACTTCAGTAAAAGAGGAAACCAGGTATTATTTCTCAAGCATCAAGGTTACATCTTTTAATAATGTGTTCCAATCTTCTCTCACAACTTTTTTGATTTCTGTCTTCCTGTTATGGGCTGAACTGTGTCCCCTGCTCAAATTCATATGTTGAAGCTGTAAGCCCCAGTACCTCAGAATATGGCTGCATTTGGAGACAGGGCCTTCAGAAAGATGATTAAGGAAAAATGAGACTGTTAGGAAGGTGTCCTAATCCAACATTCCTGCTGCCTCTATAAGAAGAGACGCCAGCAAAATACATACACACAAACACACAATCATACAGTAAGAAGGTAGCCGTTTGCAAGCTGTCTTTATAAGAACAGGAAGAGACACCAGCAACACACACACAAGGTCATACAGTAAGAAGGTAGCCATTTGCAAGCCAAGGAGAGAGGCTTCAAAGAAACCACACCTGCTGACAGGGAAATCGTAGACTTCTAGCTTCCAAAACTGTGAGAAAATCAATTTCTGCTATTGAAGCCACCCAGTCTGTGGTATTTTGGCAGCCTTAGCAAACTAACACATTTTACCAAATCAGATTCTAAACACAGGAAAATAGAACTTCCAGATACTTTATATGTTAGTGAAAATTCCTTTGAGATTTCCCAGAGAGGCTATGGAGAATCACAAAGATCTGCCATTTCAACATATAAGAAGAGATGCTAGAAATAATTACGCTGATTTGATGTGTTACTATTGTTAAGAGTTGCATGGGAAGAGTTGTCAAATCAGAAGGTTAAATCTATATGGTAAATGTAAATATAAAATTCTCACTTCTCTAAACTGATAAAAAATATTTCAAAATGCAATTATTATAAATTTTTCTAATTTACATGGAAACATAATATAAAAATTTCATAAATTAATAAATTTCAAAAAG
Organism: Moschus berezovskii; assembly: GCF_049115385.1. Taxonomy (NCBI): domain Eukaryota; kingdom Metazoa; phylum Chordata; class Mammalia; order Artiodactyla; family Moschidae; genus Moschus; species Moschus berezovskii. The sequence continues at coordinate 25,065,214 of NC_142471.1, forward strand.
TGTCTGTTCTATGAGAAGTCCATGGAGATTCAGTAATGTCATTGCTTTGGGGAAACATTCAAAATTCAAGAACAGTTCTGTCAAGTTTTCCTGTATTTATGAAAGTTCCAGTGGTAAGTGGTATCAGTTCTAATTTCAGTTATTACTGAACTTTTATTTTTATTTACATCTATCATCTTCTAGGCCAGTGATTTTCAAGTGGGGTTCTACAAAAATATAGATGTCTAAACTTGACCCCTGATTTACTGACTCTCTTTACTTGATCCTCTTGGTGTTATTGCTGGTATTAGGTCTCAGGATTATCATGTTGTAACTCAAGACTTTCTTCATCTATAAAAAGTAATATTCATTCATCTTTATAAATCAGATGTAAGAATCACTGACATCTTTGTAAATAGGCTTAATCATCATCATTAGAAACATTCTAGTTTAAAACCCTTTTTGGAATACAGGCATAACTCACTTTATTGTTTTTTACATATATTGTGGCATTTACAAATTAATGATTTTTATTATCAGACAATGGTTAGCATTTTTTAGTAATAAAATATTTTGAATTAAGATACATAATTTTTTAAAGAAATAATGCTACAGTATATTTAATAGACTACAGGATAATGTAAACATAACTTTTATATGTACCAAGAAACCAACATATTTATGATTCACTTAATAGAAGTGTTCTGGAATCAAATGGCAGTATCTCCAAAATATGCCTGTAATGTGCTCTGTATGTCACAGATACAACAGATAAAAATTTATTCTTATTATGTATCCTCATATCCTTCCGACAATTACCAGTAATAAATAAGCCACAGTTATTCTAAGCCACTGTCATCTACTGAATAGTTTTTGTTTTACTGTTATGCTTGTCTGAAAGCTTTTCTATAAGCTATAGGCCAGAGTTTGTACTATCGACAAATAAGGATAGTCTCAGAGTCCTGTGAAAAGGACTGTACCTGGTATTTTAAATCATTTATATGTCAAGTAGACACTTGGGCACAGGTTTCTGAGACATGGCTTAGAGAACTTTCAGAAGACACCAGTGAACTACAATAGGAGTTCTCATATATTCTTTTTAAGCTGATAAGCCATTTTATGAAACTTACAATCCAAGATCTATAATGTTTAACTTCGTTTTAATTTTCTGTTTTCTGGATCTCCCTTACAGGGAGTCATTTCTCCTTCTTCTAAAGTAACCAAATTCACATCAATTTTGTAAACTCTGCTTTGGTAGGTTGAAATGAAATGTTAAAAAACAGTTTCTCTTCTCACTTCAGCTTGCCAGTATTTCCCAGAAAGGAGCTTATATCCTCACCTAGTGCCCTGGTTTTTGCAGCAGCCATCTAGCGAACACCTCTAGATTACCCAACTCTGGGGGTCCAGTGGGGCTTATGGCTCAAGGGTTCCACGGGACTATAATCAATGGAGAAAGACTTCTTAACTCACTACCACCCCAGGGCACAGCAAGAAGCAACAGACTGAGGTGTCCAATATTTCTATAAAAAAGGTGTATTCGCTTATCTAATAGAGCTTTGGGCTAGAAGGAAGGCTTCTAATTAAATCCATATCTAAAGGCCTACTGTAATTTTCTCAAAGATCTCACTCAGAAGGAGAGCCTGATCTGTATGTTGTCCCTCTACTACACTCCAGAGCATCTGTATCTTCCACAAGGGAGCTTGTATTCCCATCTGGTAATCCCATTTTTGTGGCTATCACTTAATGATTCCCCTTCATTGCCTGGTTCTGGTGGACGGCTGGGTTTGTATCCTGGATCCTATGGGATTTTAACAACTGGAAAAACAGTTCTTGGCTGGCTACCACCCTTAGTGCACAGCATGAACAGCAAGTGGAAACATACCCCAGTTTTCTGTGAAAATGCCTACAAGCTGGTCCTGGAGCTTTAGCAACCTACTGAGGTGATCTCTGGGAACAGAAGCTAGTGGATGCCATCTCTGCACTCTCCCTCTATCTTCCTTTAAGTTGCTAGACTCTCCTGCAAAGGAGCCTGTACCTTTAACTAGGTCCTGATTTACACAGCTGCTGCCCAAGAAACATCTCTAGGTTGCCTGGTTCTGCCAGCCACTGTGACTTTCCCTTGCAGTCCCACAGGATGATATATATCTGCTTACTTAAAAGCTGCTTCCTGAGAGTCTGGCATCCAATCAGCCTGAATCTAGGTACTTGCTGAAACTCTCGCCTTTGGGAAACTGACAGGTCTCAGCATATCCTCAACTAACTGGGAGCCACTGAAAATAAGACAGACTTCCTGGACATTAACAAAGGTTTGAGAGACAACCAAGAGTGAGGGCAGGGTTGAACTATATTACAAAACTGCAATAATCAAAATGGTATGGTATTGGCATTAAAAATAAGACACGATCACTGGAACAGAATAGACAGCCCAGAAATAAACCAAAGCACATATGAGCAGTTATTTAAGATAAAGAAGCCAAGAATACACAATGGGACATGCTAAGTCACTTCAGTCATGCCTGACTCTTCTGACACCCCATGGGTGCATGTCAGGCTCTGTCCATGGAATTCTCCAGGCAAGAATACTGGAGTGGGTTGCCAGGCCCTCCTCCAGGGGATCTTCCCTACCCAGGGATCAAACCCACATCTCTTTATGTCTCCTGCATTGCCAGGAGGGTTCTTTACTGCTAGTGCCACCTGGGAAGCCCAACACAATGGAGAAAGACAGTCTTTTCAATGAACAGTGCTGGGAAAATTGGACAGCCACATGCAAAAGAATGAAACTGAACCACTACCTTATACCACACACAAAAACTAACTCAAAACACTAAAGATCTGAAGGTATGACCTAAACCATAAAACTCGTAGAAGAAAACATAGGCAGCAAGCTCCTTCACATCAGTCTTGAGGATGACTGTTTGAATTTGACCAAAAAATAAAGGTATCAAAAGCAAAAATAAGCAACAAGGACTGCACACCAAACTAAAAGAATTCTACAGAGCAAAGGAAATCATAATCATGGATTAAAGACCAAAACATTAAGATCAGAAACCATAAAACTCCTAGAAGAGAACAGGCAGATCACTCTTTGACATAAATCGTAGCAACATTTTTTGGATCTGTCTCCTAAGGCAAGGAAACAAAAGTGAAAATGAACAGGACTTCATTAGACTTAAAAGCTTTTGCACAGCAAGGGAAACCACTGACATAACAAAAAGACCTATTAGATGGCAGAAACATTTGCAAATGATATGGTCAATAAGGAGTTAATAGCCAAAATACATAAACAGTTCATATTATTCAACATTAAGAAAATAAACAGCCTGGTTAAAAAAAAAAAAATAGGCAGAAGACCTGAACCGACATTCTTCCATAGAAGACATACAGAAGGTCAACAGGCAAATGAAAAGATACTCAACATCATTAATCATCAGGGAAACGGAAATCACACCAAAATATCAACCTGTTAGATTGGTTATTATCCAAAAGACAAGAAACAACAAATGTTAGTGAAGATGTGGAAAAAAGGAAAGCCTCATGTACAGCAAGTGGCAATGTTAATTGGTACAGCCACTATGGAAACAGAATGGACGTTCTTCAAGAGATTAAAAACAGAACTACCATATGATCCAGAAATTCTACTTCTGGGTAAAACAAAAACACCAATTTGAAAAGATGTATGTACCACCATGTTCATTTCACAACAGCCAAAACATGGAAACAACCTACGTTTCCAGTGATGGATGAATGGATAAAGAAAACATGAGATGTGTGTATACATATACACACAAATAATACTTACACAACCATATACATGCAATGGAATACTAGCCATAAAAAAGGAACTACTGCCATTTGTGACAACACAAATGATTCTAAAGGGTATTATGCTAAGTGAAATAAGTCAGAAAAATAAACACTATTCAATCCTGATTACACATGGCATCTAAAAAACAAACCACCACCAACTGAAAACAAGCTCATAGATACAGACAACAGATTAGTGGTTGTATATATTGCAAATGATCACCACAATAAGTCTAGTTAACATCTATCACCACAGTTACAAAACTGTTATGAAACTGTTAAGATTTATTCTCTTAGCAAGTTTCAAATATGACTGTAAATTTGTATCTTTTGAGCCCCTTTATCCACTGTGTCTGCCCCTACCCCCAGCCACCTCTGGCTGGGGCTCAGTTCAGTTCAGTCGCTCAGTCGTGTCCGACTCTCCACGACCCCATGAATCACAGCATGCCAGGCCTCCCTGTCCACCACCAACTCCAGGAGCTCACTCAAACTCATGTCCAGAGTCAGTGATGCCATCCAGCCATCTCATTCTCTGTCGTCCCCGTCTCCTCCCGCCCCCAACCTTTCCCAGCATCAGAGTCTTTTCCAGTGAGTCAACTCGTCGCATGAGGTGGCCAAAGTATTGCAGTTTCAGCTTCAGCATCAGTCCCTCCAATGAACACCCAGGATCGATCTCCCTTAGAATGGACTGGTTGGATCTCCTTGCGGTACAAGGGACCCTCAAGAGTCTTCTCTAACACCACCGTTCAAAAGCATCAATTCTTCGGCGATCAGCTTTCTTCACAGTCCAACTCTCACATCCATACATGACTACGGGAAAAACCATAGCCTTGACTAGACGGACCTTTGTTGGCAAAGTAATGTCTCTGCTTTTTAATATATTATCAAGGTTGGTCATAACTTTCCTTCCAAGGAGTAAGCGTCTTTTAATTTCATGGCTGCAATCAGCATCTGCAGTGATTTTGGAGCCCAAAAAACAAAGTCTGACACTGTTTCCACTGTTTTTCCATCTATTTCCCACGAAGTGATGGGACCAAAAGGTACAAATTTTCAGTCATATTTTAAACTTGGTAAGAGAGTAAATCTTAGTTTCATAACAAGAAAAAAAAATTGTAACTATGGTGATATATGTTTAACTAAACTTACTATGATGATCATCTGTAACATATACCTGAAACAAAATATAGTAAATCAATTAAAAAATTTTATCTGATTCTTGCTGATCCCCAGAATTCAAAGAGAATGTTTAAAAGGTTTTAAAGGTTCTTCCATGCTATGGCATGTACCAATATCTTATTCCTCTATATGACTAATACTCAATTACATGCATATTCCATATTTATCTATCTATTCACCTGTTGATGGACAAATGAATTGTTTATACCTTTTGGCTACTGTGAGTAAAAGATTTTTAATGAGACTGAACAGCAGCAATAATGACTACCTTTAGAATTCTATTTCCTAATTCTATTTCCCACTTTAATACAAATAATCTCAAAGTATGCAGTTTTAAAGGCAACAAAATGCACCTCTAGGTGACTAAACTTTATGAACAGAAATACATGATTCCTTACAATACCCATGCTCCTTTAAATGACAAAACCTCTTTTTTAGGTTATTAACAGTGCCATGTGGAAGAAATTGATATGATGAAATACCAACATATTCCTAAGGACATAAGAAAAAGAACGATACTATTAAAATAAATGCAGGTTCCAAACCTAAGAATGACTGGAAGAAAGTAAAGCCATATTCTAACACAAAATCAAACAAAAAGAAGAAAAAAACAGTATCATATTCTGACCTTTGTTAAATAAGTATATAACTGAGATAACCTTTCAGCTACCAAAAAAAAAATCTTCAAAGGTAATTCATATTAAAAAGTTATGGATCTTTTCAAATGTCGATCTTCATGGCAGGTTCATCACTAGTCTCAAGTCCCACAGCTCAGAGAAAAATCCCAAAGAAAATCAAATATAGATAACATAAATAAACAATGCTGAGGTATAGTTGAGGATGGTAAAGAAAGTATTTTAAAAAGTACATTTTGGTTGCAGCATGTCAAAGAAGTGAATGAGAAAACAGCATTTGAGTACTTCAAATTTTTTAGTAGTAAATTACTATCAATGAAAAGATAACCAGATCTATTGAAAGAGTAACAGAAAATAAATTATACATTTGGCTAAAACAGTGGGATATAAAAGCAAATTTTAAAGTTTAATATTTTGAATAAGTAATATACACATATGTTCAAATTTCAGAGAAATAGACAAGGTTATATATGTTAAAGTCTCATATATACCCTGGAGAAGGAAATGGCAACCCACTCCAGTGTTCTTGCCTGGAGAATCCCAGGGACGGGGGAGCCTGGTGGGCTTCCGTCTATGGGGTCACACAGAGTCGGACACGACTGAAGTGACTTAGCAGCAGCAGCAGCATATATACCCAAATTACTCTGTTAAAGTAATTGTTAAACTCTCGCATATACCCAGAAAAACTCAAAGAAGGATCTTAAAGAGATATTTATACGCCCATGTTTATAGCATTATTCACAGCTGTTGAAGGCAGAAACAATCCAAATGTCCATCAGCAATTAGTAGATACACAAAATGTAGTCTATACACACATGCTGTTAATAGTCTTACTATTAACATTCATGCTGTAACACAGATGAACTTTAAGGACATTACGGTAAGTTGATAAAATAGGCCAATCACAAAAAGGCAAATACTGCATTATTCCACTTATGAGGTGAAATTGAAAGTGTTAGTTGCTTAGTTAGTCGTGTCGAATTCTTTGTGACCCCATGGACTATAGCCCGCCAGGCTCCTCTGTCCATGGAATTCTCCAGGCAAGAATACTGAAGTGGGTTGCCACTCCCTTCTCCAGGGGATCCTCCCAACTCAGGAATCAAACCAGGTCTCATGCATTGTAGGCAGAGTCTTTACCATGTGAGCTACCTGGGAAGCCTTAAGAGGTACTGAGTCAAGTCAAATTCTAAGAGACAGAATGCAGAATGATTGCCAGCTAGTGGGAAGAGTGAATGGAGAATTGTTGTTTAATGAACAAGGAGTTTTAGTTTTGCAAGCTGCAACGAGCTCTGGAGGTAGCTGCACCACAATGTAAATGTACTTAACACTACTGAACTGAGCACTTTAAAAATGGTTAAGTTCATAATCTTTGTTAAGTGTATTTTACCATAATTAAAAATAAAAAATCAAAAATATTTCCCTCCCACTGATCTCTAATCACCATTCGGTTTCCACCCTCTGAAACCACTTTCATTATTTATCCTGTGTTTCCTTATGTATATATAAGCAAATATAAATAAACTAAACCACAGTATATAGTATTCTGTATCTTGCTATTTTCCCTAAACAATGCATCTTGGAATTCTTTCATTTCAAATGTAGAAAAGTTCATCTCTTAAGAGCAACATTTTAACAATATTTTTAGCATGTGCTGCAAAGCTTTAATATAAAACAACTTACCAAAATCTGGTGGACACTGCCCATTATAAGGAAACCAATTTCCTTTCACAGTGAAAGGACTTTTCCTGTTGCTTGTTGAACCAGTTCCTAGCTGTCCATTACCACCAAGTCCAAAAGAATAAATTCGTCCTGATGAAGGAACAAAAGCAGAAGTGTGCTGCCTAGAGTAAAATGACAGAAAACCTCAGACTTAATGTTATCTTTCATGTAAATATAAAAATAATTTACATTTAGAAAAGCACAGTGAACATTACTGGTATAATTTTTCTCTTCAAGGGTAAGTTAATAAGACCATTAGAGTTTTCAAGTTTTCTGTACAAAATTTTATTAATAGCCTTATTCTATACTGAATGAATTCTGTACCTCACAGGTAGACTGATGAAGCATGGTCCAGAAAATTCCCACAAATGTCCAAGTTTAAAAAGGCCCAGCTCTGTACTGGTATCTCTTACACTATATGATTCAGCACTAGAGGCAGCATCTAACTGCTGTCCAAGGAAATCACCCAACCACGTTCTCGCTCAGGTTCTAGCTTAAAGCTGTAGTCTGTAAGAGCCTACACCATATGGGTATCACTCAAAAGCTTTAGGGTAAGAACGGCAGAAGATTGGTATATATAAAAATGGTAAGGCAATGTTTCCTTTCTTCAAAAGAAACTGATTCTTATGTATACACACTCAGATTTCTCTAGAGGAACCAGACTGGAAGCAAACAAATTACAAACCTAAGAAATTACAAAACTGAAGCGCACGAAAACCCACTAATCCTGAATCTGTCCAATTCCCTCTGATGCTTCATCACTAGATATTTAAGAATGGGCTAAAGGTGATCAACCAGCTCAGGTGTTGTGTTCTTCAAAGTTTCATGGATTCAATCAAGCCTGGCAAATTCTTATGTTATTTCTGTAAATACAGCCTCTCTCCCATGTATTCAATGCTCATGATAATATTAGACAAATGTTTTATCTTCCCAACACTCTTTAACAGTCTTTTAACATCTCCTAAATATCCATATCCCTTGTGACTAATTTCCCTAGATCTGTTTTTCATATTATTACTTTTCTCTTAGCAGTATGTCCAACCTGTTTCCACTATCCACTGAATTTAAAAATTTAATGTTTTATCCCATTTCTAGTTCTTCTTTTCAAATCATGCAGACAGTTACTTCATTTAAAACCCTTAATACATTGTGAAACATAATACGTATTCATCAATTCAGGACTATTCTGATAAGTCCAAAGCCTACTTTAGGACAGTCTTATGGTTACAAATTCTGAGGGAAGATCCAAACAAGAAACTAAGCCAAGGCCATAAAAGTCTCCTTAAACTAGCAAGAGAATATTTCACTGTGGACTCTTCCCATGAGGTGTCTTTACTGGGAGGAGATGGTTTCACAGGCCTCACTACTGCCTCTACCACGTCTTCGGTCCTACCTCCTATTCCAAATTCCCTTGCCATCTGTGGTATATTGCTTATAAAAAGTGCTAAAGTTATTCCGTTCCCTATACCCATTACCTTTACAATATGACTTTCATAGGGGTTCCCATAAAGATGAGGAATATATTTCTCCGTGTCTTAAAACTGGTCTCTGGCCTATGGCTTGCTTTGAACAGAATGAAGCAGAAATGACAGTGCATGAGGTGACCCTAAGCCTAACAGGTGGCTTTGCATTCCTTACCTCTCTCTTTTGGAAACCTGCTATACAATTATGAACATAACTTAAGGTTAGCTTGAAAGATAATATACAATCTGGAGCAGAGATAAGCCAACCCACCTAAGACCCCACAGACTACCCAGCCCCTATCCAGATCACCAACTGATCAACTGAGTTCAGCTAAGATGAGAACTGCCCAACAAAGCCCAGCTCAACTCACTAAGCCACAGAATTACCAGCTAAATAGGTAATTATGTCAGTAATTTGGGGGTGGTTTGTAAAGCAAAATAAGCCAATTAATACATTACCCAGATTGGCAAGTTTTTTCAGAGTAGCTCCAGAGTCAGTTCAAACTAACAGGTATTATTTTCAGATTTCTTTGTTTTTGCCCAGTGGAATTCTCTTTACTTTCTTGCAAACTAATCTGTGTTATTTACTTAAAAGGACCTTTTGATTCCACAGAGTTTTCAAGTTATCTAGCCTGTCATGTAACTGAAAAACTAAGGAGAATCTAACAACCATCTCATCTCAGAGCCAGATGAGCTAAAGTTAATAAAAAATTTTTAAATCAAGGATACACATTTAACAAAATAAACCATAAATAAACTCGGAGAAAGGCTATGACAAACACAGACAGCTTCTTAAAAAGACAAGACATCACTTTGCTGATAAAGGTCTGCACAGTCAAAGCTATGGTTTTTCCTGTAGTCATGAACGCATGTGAAACTTTGACCATAAAGAAGGCTGAATGTGGAAGAATTGATGCTTTTGAACTGTGGTGCTGGAGAAGACTCTTGACAGTCCCTAGGACAGCAAGGGGATCAAACCAGTCAACCCTAAAGGAAATCAACCCTGAATATTCACTGGAAGGACTGATGCTGAAGCTGAAACTCCAATACTTCAGCTACGTGATGCAAAGAACTGACTCATCTGAAAAGACCCTGACGCTAGGATAGACTGAAGGCAGGAGAAGAAAGGGACGAAAGAGGATGAGATGGTTGGATGGCATTACCGACCAGATGGACATGAGTTTGATCAAGCTCTGGGAGCTGGTGATGGACAGAGAAGCCTGGCATGCTGTAGTCCATGGGGTCACAAAGAGTCAGACATGACTGAGCAACTGAACTGGACTGATGCAAAGAGACGACTCACTGGAAAAGACCCTGATGCTGGGAAAGATTGACGGTAGGAGGAGAAGGAGGCGACAGAGGATGAGACGGCTGGATGGCATCATCGACTCAATGGACATGAGTTTGAGCAAACTCTGGGAGATAGTGAAGGACAGGGAAGCCTGCCTGGTATGCTGCAGTCCATGGGGTTGCAAAGAGTCGGACACAACTGAGCAACTGAACAACAACAAGCATATAAAACAAACTGCTCTGGCTGAAGAAGGGCTTAACGTTGCCCAGTGTGCCTCCTTCAGGAAGTAGTACTGTGATATTTTAAATGAACATATCAATAATTTGAAAATTACTGCTCAATACCAATTCATTAAATTCCTCCACACACTGGTCTACTAAAGGTGTGGTTCTTAATCCTGGCCATATTTTGGAATCGCCTAGGAGTGAGCCTAGGCAACAATACATATTACTAAAAACTCTCCAAAGGATTACAGCATAGAGTTAGAGCCACTGAACAAACATAACTATCTCAAGACCTACATTTGATGTAATAGTTCAAAAACAATATGATACTATACTACTGGAATTGAATCCTTTCCTTTTAGATTATCTCCCTTGATGAGTTCATATTTCTGATATCCCTTGGCTGCTTCCTTCAAGAAGTTCCTGACAATTATTTGTTAAGGAAATAATACATAGTTCTTGTAATACCAACTACCTGCAAATCAAACTGGTGAAGATATCAACCGATATTCCCTCTGTAGATAAGTTCTTACATCTCTGTCAATATATAACTGAAATTCCTCCCCCAATCTAACAGTTAAACAAATAAAATTATCAGAAAGAACTAAGTTTACAGAGCTAAGAGTTAACTGTTCAAATCATGCTCATCTTAACTATGAAGAATTACAAAACTGGATTAATAGTATAATCTGTGATATCACACAGGAGACTGATAAAATATTTCATCAGAAAAAAATTACCTAAAACTATTTACAATCTTTTAATGAATCATGCATTAAGTTGAACAAGAAAAGTTGAACTCTCTACACTTCAGTGAATATATATTCATGTATAACTTCAACAGTCTAATAAACATTATGATAGTAAGCATTTCTGCCCACTTAAATGTTGAGCTTTTATTCACCTTTTATAATAGATCCTGATGAAGGCTTTGACAAATTATTTCCATAAATCATTTTTCAAATACACAGTCAAACAAACAAAACTAAGCATAGAAACAGGGTACACTGAACTTATCCCAGCAGAAAGAACAATAGAAACAGACCGCTAAAGATTTCAGATGTTAAAATTTTCAAACACAAGAACCTAGAATAATTATGTTTCAATTCAACAGTTGCTTAATGTCCAAAGAAATAAAGGCCAAGGCTGAAAACTGACCAAGAGCTAGAAATATTAAATTTAAAAAAAAAACTGTTTCAGATTTTTAAAAAGTATGAAACATTAGGACTGAAAAATCACAATAATCACAACTGAGATCTTAAAACAAAAAATAGACATAGTATGAGAATTTGTGAACTGAAGCATAAATCATAAAAATAATCAAGAAGGCAGCAAAAAGAGGCAAAAATGTGGAAAGTTAAGAGAGAAACTACAAGGTGGAGTGAGACGATTTACTATACATCCAATCAGGGGCTTCCCTGGTGGTCAGTGGTAAAGAATCTGCCTGCCAATACAGGAGACATCAGTTCAGTCCCCGATCTGGGAAGATCCCACATGTGGTACAGTAACTGAACCCATGTATCACAACTATTAAGCCTGTGCTCTAGAGCCCAGAATCCACAACTACTGAGCCCACATGTTGCAAATACTGAAACCCTCTAGCCCTAGAGCCCATGCTCTGCAATGAGAGAAGCCACCACAATGAGAAGCCCATACACGGCAACTAAGGGGTAGGCCCCATTTGCCACAACTAGAGAAAAGCCCATGCAGCAACAAAGACCCAGTACAGCCATAAATAAATAAATAAAATTATTTTTATAAATATACATCCAGAGTCTTATGAGGAAAGAAAAAGCTGTATTTAAAGAGATAAGATATTAGAATTTCCCAAAACTGATCAAAGATATTATTCCACAGATTCAAGAAACCCAGTAAGAAAATGAGGAAATTCATTTCTTGACAAATGAAAGCAAAACTGAAGAGACAAAGAGAAAAGAGACAAATTGTCTTCAAAGGAGCAACATACCAACAGCTGAATTCTCAAATCTGAAGCCAAAAGACAGTGGAATGTTATCTTAAAAGTGCTGAAAGCAAATGCCAAGAATTCTATAATCAACAAAATTATTCATGAATGAAGGTGCAATACAGGAATTTTTAAATATGCTAAGAATCTGCCACCTGCAAATCTACATAAAGGAAATTCCAAAGGGTGGCTGATAAATGGGAAATGATACTAATTATTATAAAAATTAAAGAGAAAAGAAGGTAGTAAATGGATGTGCAGCCATTTCTAAATGTGCACTGACTATATGAAGCAATGTTTTTCTGGGGTTTAATAATATATATAGAATGAAAGTTAGGAAAGGTAAATGGAGTCTTAGAACTCCTGGGAAAGTATTAATATAAATTAAAGATTAATGTTATTTCTCGAGTAACAATTTTAAGTTTCTAAATTTCCAAAATGGGTATAGGGAATTCAGTTCAGTTCAGTCGCTCCATAGTGTCAGACTCTTTGTGACCCCAGGAACTGCAGCACGCTAGGCTTCCTGTCTATCACCAACTCCAGGAGCTTGCTCAAACTCATGTCCATCGAGTTGGTGATGCCTTTCAACCATCTCATCCTCTGTCATCCCCTTCTCCTCCCGCCTTCAATCTTTCGCAGCTTCAGTGTCTTTTTCACTGAGAGTTTTTTGCATCACATGGCCAAAGTACTAGAACTTCAGTTTTAACATTAGTCCAATGAATATTCATCTCTCCAATGAATATTCAGGACTGATTTCCTCTCTGATTGACTGGTTTGGTCTTCTCGCTGTCCAAGGGACTCTCAAGAGTCTTCTCCAACACCACAGTTCAAAAGCAACAATTTCAGTGCTCAGCTTTTTTTATGGTCCAATTCTCTCATCCATACATGACTACTGGAAAAGCCAAAGCTTTGATTAGATGAACATTTGTCGGTAAAGTAATGTCTCTGCTTTTTAATATGCTGTCTAGCTTTGTCATAGCTTTTCTTCCAAGGAGCAAGTGTCTTTTAATTTCATGGCTGCAGTCACCATCTGTAGTAATTTTGGAGCCCAAGAAAATAAAGTCTCTCACTGTTTCCATTGTTTCCCTATCTATCTGCCATGAAGTGATGGAACCAGATGCCATGATCTTAGTTTTCTGAATGTTGAGTTTTAAGCCAGCTTTTTCACTCTCTTCCACTTTCATCAAGAGGCTCTTTAGTTCTCCTTCACTTTCTGCCATAAGGGTAGTATCATCTGCATATCTGAGGTTATTGATATTTCTTCTGGCAATCTTGATTCCAGCTTGTGCTTCTTCCAGCCCAGCATTTCTCATGATGTACTCTGCATATAAGTTAAATAAGCAGCGTGACAATGTACAGCCTTGTTGTACTCCTTTCCCAATTTTGAACCAGTCTATTATTCCATGTCCAGTTCTAACTATTGCTTCTTGACCTGCACACAGGTTTCTCATGAGGCAGGTCAGGTGGTCTGGTATTCCTGTCTTTTGAAGAATTTTCCATAGTTTGTTGTGATCCACACAGTCAAAGGCGTTGGCATAGTCAATAAAGCAGAAGTAGATGTTTTTCTGGAATATTCTTGCTTTTTCTATGTTGACCTCTGGTTCCTCTACCTTTCCTAAATCCAGCCTGAACAACTGGAAGTGTTTGGCTCATGTACTGCTGAAGCCTAACTTGGAGAATTTTGAGCATTACTTTGCTAGTGTGTGAGATGAGTGCAATTGTGCAGTAGTTTGAGCATTCTTTGGCACTGTCTTTCTTTGGGACTGGAATGACCTTTTCCAGGCCTGTGGCCACTGATGAGTTTTCCAGATTTGTTGGCATACTAAGTGCAGCACTTTTACAGCATTATCTTTTAGGATTTGAAACTGCTCAGCTGGAATTCCATCACCTCCACTAGCTTTGTTCATAGGGACGCTTCCTAAGACCCACTTGACTTTGCACTCCAGGATATCTGGCTTGAGGTGAGTGATAACACCATTGTGGTTATCTGGGTCATTAAGATCTTTTTTTTATAGTTCTTCTGGGTACTCCTGCCACCTTTTCTTAATATTCTGCTTCTGTTAGGTCCATACCGTTTCTGTCCTTAATTGTATCCATCTTTGCATGAAATGTTCCCTTGGTATCTCTAATTTTCTTGAAGAGATCTCTACTTTTTCCCATGCTATTGTTTTCCTCTGTTTCTTTGCATTCACTTAGGAAGGCTTTCTTATCTCTCCTTGTTACTCTTTGGAACTCTGCATTCAGACAGATATATCTTTCCTTTACTCCTCCTGCCTTTTGTAATTTCCAAAGGAAGGCTTGGGTGGTAAATTGCAATTAATTTTGATTAATTTCAGCACTCTGCACAGTATTAGCTACCTACCCCTTCACTCTCAACCCTGTGACAGGCAGTTATCCAATGATCCAGGAGTATCTTGGACACAGCTTGTGGGAGCCAGAGGATGGTATACGGATTCTGTCCTGAGATCAGTTCTCTGATCACTGATTGCTGCTTTTAATTACAGACAAACAGACATAAAAGGAGGATAAGTCTCTTCTGTAACCCTTCTGACCACTGTCACAAGCCTATTCTCCCTCCAGCTGAAGAGACTTCCAGGACTGAAAGGGCTGGGGTGTATGTTGTTGTTGTTTTTTTAATTTTATCTTCTTCTATTTTCTTCCCTTTATTTCTTTTGCCCCTTTTAGAAGTCAGTTGTTTAAGAGCTAGGACATTCAAATGTAACTGCATATAGAGAGGAATTTAGAAAGTCATTCTGCATGCCCAGGAAAAGGTACAGTCTCAGTAGAGAGCTGAGAAGACCTTAGGCTTACAGTTCAGTCTGATCCTTGGCACAGAGACAATCTGTAACAATCAAAACAAAAATCAGCAAACCCTAGAGAAGAAGGAGAATCTTTTTTCCAGAGTTACCACATTTTAGGTTCAAAGGTCCAGTTTTCAAAAAGAAAAAAAAAATCTCAGAGAATATTAAAAATTACAAAAGCATGGCCCAATCTAAGAAAAAAATAAACCAACGCGAGAATGCAAAATGATACAGCTACTTTGGAAGGCAGTTTGATAGTTTCTTACAAAGCTAAACTATTACAATATGATCCAGCAAAAGTGCTCTTCATTATTTATCCAAAGTAGTTAAAAACCTGTGTCTATAAAAAACTTAAACACAGATGCTCATAACAGCTTTATTTGTAACTGCCAAACCTTAGAAGCAACCAAAATTTCCTTCACTAGGTGAATGGATAAACAAACATACATCCAAACAGTGGAACATTATTCATCATTAAAAAAGAAAAATCAGCAACCAAGTTATGAAAAAACACAGAGGAACCATAAATGCATATTACTAAGTGAAAGAAGACAATCTGAGAAAGGTACAAAGTATGTGATTCCAACTATGATATTCTGGAAAAGGCAAAACTATGAGAGTAAAAGTCAGTGATTGTTAAGAGTTAGGGTGTGGGGGGGATGAATAAGAGGAGCATAAACTATTTTTAGGGGAGTGAAAATTCTCTATATAATACTACAAGGGTGGATCTATATACATTTGTCCAAATCGACAGAATAAACCCTAATGTACAATATGTATACTTGCAATAATCTGTCAGTGTAATGATAAAAACAAATTTTCACATATTGAAGTATGGGAAGTCATTCTGGCTCACAACTAAGATAACACAAATTTAACGCTAATTAAAACAGCTGGTTTGTGGCCTATCTAACATACATCCTACACGTGCTCTAATTATTAAAGAAAAGGACACAATGACCAGAAATAAACCATGTCCATAGTAAGAATAAAGATTAAATCCCTGCTCCCTTCCTGGGATGCCAATCCTAGCACTCCTTCGATGATAAAAGACTCTCTTCCCAGGTGTCAAGGCCACAGGGACTTGCTGTGTACATGCTCATCTCTCTTTTAGAAACCTTGAAGGAATCTATTCATGACTTGTTTGATGGATCTCTGTTCCAACAAGATATAAAACTGTGTTGAAAAGCATGCTTTTCTGGAGCAGTTCCTCAGTTATCTGAGAAGCTGTCTTCCAAGCTAACTGTCCTCAGTTTGGCTTAAATAAAGCTCCTTTCCTTTTTCCTATTATGGACTGTTTAATTACAAATTAATTTTCTTGTGAACCTAAAAATGCTGTAAAAAGAAGTCTACTTTAGAAAAATGAAACAATCAGATGATGAACCTTAATAGACTAAAACAATTTTCCTAAAGATACTCAAATAACTAAAGAAAGACATGAAAATAGTCAAGAAAACAGTATATGAAGAAAATGAAAATACCAATTAAAAAAAGCCTGAAAACAAACCAAAAGTAAATCATGGAGATGAAAAATACAATAACCAAAATTAAAAGTTCAGTAGAGGAATTCAAAGGCAGATCTGAGCAGAAAGAAAAATGAATAAGGGAACTTGAAAGTAAAACAACTGAAATTACTAAGTCTCAAGAGGAACAAAAACAGAGAAAAGGAAACAGAACCTAAGAGACCTATGGAACATCATGAAGTGCACCAAAAAGGCACTGTAGGAGTTCCAGAAGGCAAAAAGAGATAAAGAGAGATCATGTGAAGTAGTAATAACCAAAAAGTTCCCAAATTTGATGAAAAACACAAATAAAAGTAGGATAAACTGAAAGAGACTCATACTGATACACATTACAATCAAATTGCTGAAAGACAAAGGGAGAAACTTGAAGGAAGCGAGAGAGAAGTGACTTGTCACATACAAGGAATCCTCAATAGGATTATCAGCAGATTTCTCAGCAGAGACTTTGCAGATCCAAAAGCAGTAGGCTTATATATTCAAACTACAGAAAGAAAAACCTATCAACCATGAATTTGATACTCCCTCATAGCTCAGTCAGTAAAGAATCTGCCTGCAATGGAGGAGACCCAGGTTCAATTCCTGGGTTGGGAAGGTTCTCTGGAGAAAGAAATGGCAACCCATTCCAGTATTCTTGCCTGGAAAATCCCATGGACAGAGGAGCCTGGCAGGCTACAGTCCATGGAGTTGCAAGAGTAGGACACGACTTAGTAACTAAACCAACACCAAAAGGAGTTTGTTATCACCAAACTTGTCCTTTAAGAAATACTAAAAGAAATCCTACAGTTGAAATGAAAGGACACTAGATAGTCTCTCAAAGCTGTATTAAAAAAAATAAAGATCTCAGTAAAGGTAAATATGGGGCTTCCCTGAGAGCTCAGCTGTAAAGAATCCACCTGCAATGCAGGAGACCCCGGTTGATTCCTCGGTTGGGAATATCCACTGGAGAAGGGATAGGCTACCCACTCCAGTATTCTTGGGCTTCCCTTGTGGCTTAGCTGGTAAAGAATCCACCTGCAATGCAGGAGACCTGGGTTCAATCTCTGGGTTGGGAAGATCCCCTGGAGAAGGGAAAGGCTACCCACTCCAGTATTCTGGCATAGAGAATTCCATGGACTATAGTCCATATGGTCACAGACAGACAGACACGACTGAGGAACTTTCACAAGTAAATATATCGGTGATTATAAAAGCTAGTACTATTCTAACTTTGGGTTTTTTCCTCCAAATTTTGTTTTCTACAGAATTTTAGAGACTAATGCATAAAATTATTAATTTTTTTTTGACACACAATGTATATAAAAGTTATCTTGTGACACCAATAACTGAAACCGAGTAGGGACAGAGCTGTATACGAACAGAGTTTTCATATGTTATTGAAATTGACTTTGTATAAATTTGAGTTAGTGTGTAACTTTAGGATATTAAATGTAGTCCCCATGGTAACCACAAAATAATAGCTACACAATATACAGAAAAGGAAATAAGGAAAGTAATAAAACATTTCACTGCAAAAAATAAACACAAAAGACAGTAATGTAGGAAAATCAGCAAAAAGACATACAATGAAAACTAAAAAATACTGCTGAAATTAAATAAAAGGAAAGATTCCACATTCACGGATTAAAAGACTTAATATCATTAAGATGTCAATACTTCTGAAAGTGATCTACAGACTCAATGAAATCCCTATCAAATCATGGAAATACAAATTAAAATCATGATTAATGCCACTATATATCCAAGAGATAAGCAAAAATTTTAAAGTGTAACAATACCAAATTGATAGTGATGGGAAGGTAAACTGGTATAACCATTCTGGTAAGAAGGATAACATTAACCTGTAAAATTCAAGTATACTCTATGACCCTGGGAAGCGCTGGTGGCTCAGCAGTAAAGAATCTGGCTGCTAATGCAGGAGACACAAGTTGAACCCCTGGGTCAGAAACATCCCCTGGAGAAGGAAATGGCAACTCACTCCAGTATTCCTGCCTTGCAAATTCTACAGACTGAGGAGCCTGGCAAGTTACAGTCCACGGGGTCACAAATAGTCAGACATGACTTAGTAACTAAACAACAACAAATGACCCAGAAATTCTATACACTTTAGAAATATTAAAGTTTATGTATATCAAATAATAAATGTTCAAAGCAAAATTATCTGCAATACCAAAAATGGAAATACCCAAGAGTCCATCAGTAATAGACTGAGTAAATAATCATAGATGCATACAGTTGAGTAAAACATAGCAGTAAGACCTAACGATGGATAACCATGGCTATACATAGATGGATAATCATACACATGATGTTAAAAAAAGAAAAGAAAAAAAAAAAAAAGGAAGTCACCAAAGGCTACCTACAGCGTAATTCTGTGTATCTGAATTAACTGTTGGAAAAATAAATTATATATATAATTACCTCTATATAATGAGATACATACTAGTTGGGAAAATAATTAAGCTAAGTGGTCAAAACCAAGTTAGTCAAGCAAAGGATATTTTGCCTCTGGGGACCAAAGGTGAAGTTCAATTACAAAGCTCAGACTTCTATTTACTCCCAAGAACTGGGGATGGGGAAATCAGTATTCCAGTTCAACTTTCACCACTGATTAATCTTCTGTCTTAAGTAATTAATTGGTCAATTTGTTCATTCTTTTAAGAAAAAGGTGGACAAGCAAAAGATAAAAAGGACTATAACTTCAAGTGTAATGTCACATGGAACAGCACTGTTCAAAAAGGAATGACCCACAAATGTTACCACAGCAAAAGTGGAAGAATCTACAATGTTACCCTGCATGCTACTGGCATACTATAAACAAACAAGTCAAGGGCAAAATCCTTCTTGCCAAGAGAATTAATGTATACATCCAGCAAAAAGGACCCTAAGAGCCAAGACAGTTTCCTGAAACATGTGAATAAAAATGATCAGGGGAAACAAAAGGAAGCCAAAAAGAAAGGTACTCAAGTTCATCTGAAATGCTACCAAAGAAGCACACTTTGTGAGAATAAATGGAAAGGAGCCTGAGTTGCTAGAAGTCATTCCCTATGAATTCGTGGCATAATAATAGTAATAATTAAAAGACCCCTGAATTGTTAAAAAAAAAAATTAATAATTGGGTTATAGATCAAAATACTCTTTTCTATAACCACTTACCTTCCACAAGCAATCTGAGTGACAATGCTTCCCATAAGTTCAAAAACTTTCCTTGGGTTTATTTCATGACTGGTAGAGTTATGACCCAACTGACCATACCCTCCAGCTCCAAAAGTAAACACTCCACCTTCCTAAAAAGAAGACAAAATCCTTTGTGATTAGAAAGCCTGATAAAAGGAAATAATCTTCAGGAAAATAAGTTAATCTTTAATACAACTATGGAGTTAATTTTCTTTTCTATTGTCTTCTTAATTTAATGGATGATAAGACAGCTAACTTTTCAAGGTAATACATCTTAAAACTAAAAGTTTTAGGTTGATATTGCTGATTATTTTCACATATTTTAGAAGTATTTATGGTCATCATCAAACCAATGATGACAATAATGATGACAAAGTCATCATTAAACCAATACTATTTTTTGCACTGCCTTTTACTATCCTTATATTCTTATCAAACCATAGAAAATGTCATAAAACCTAAAAATGGTATTATTTTCAGTTTCCAAAGTAGCTCTGCAAAGAAAAAAAAAAGTATATATAAACAGAGCGCACAAATATACCTACTCTTAGCACAGTGTTACTAAACTATAGACAATCTTTAAAATATTTATCATAAAAAACGTAACTGGATTAAAGGTAATATCTTCTAAAAAGTAATTCATGATGACAATTTAACAAACGCACAATTAGTATTTTTTTCAGTTCAATTGCTTTTCTTCATAGTTGCAGCTGTGTAAACAAATTTAAGCTATTAAATGAAAGTGGAATAAATATTTATACAGACTGCTATGTCAGGAAATTGATTTTCTGTTTAAAATCTTTTTATCATGGGAAATTTCAACAAAGACACAAAAGTAAAGACAAATATATATATAAATTATATACATACGAATTATGACATAACCATCACTCAGTTTCAACTGATAAAACTTAAGACAACCCTGGTTCATTGATGCCTTTCCCACTTCCTTTCGGGGGTTACTTCAAAGCAGAAAAGTGTGCTAGAGGTACTTTAAACTAGTAAACTGTGGTCAATAAATCATTTCACCTATAAATGTGTATGTATTCTCAATGGAACATACCTCTAACAGATAATAAAAATATATAACACAATACTGCTATACACAAAAAATACTAATTTCCTTTTTTGGACAGAAATAGCATGCGGTCACAAAGAGTCAGACATGACTGAGCGACTGAACTGAAATGAAGTTTTATTTCTCAGGTTTTTTCATCTTACTGACATTACTTACTTGACATAAGATTGTGAATATTTAAAACATACAACATGACATATATATACTCTGTGGAATTATTACTACAGTCAAATTAACACATCCATCACCTCACATACTTTTTTGGGGGGAGGAAAAAGCTCAGATCTACTCTCAGCAAATATTAAGTAGAGGATATTGTATTGTTAATAGTCACTATGTTATACATCAGATCCTCAGAATTTAAAAATCTTGTACAAGAAGTTTGTACCTTTGACCACATATCCACATTTTCCTCACGCCCCACACCTGGGAACCACCATTCTACTTCGTGTTTCTGTGAATTTGACTTTCTATTCGTAATTGCCTTCCCTCTCACTTTTTTTTACACAATTCCATGTATAAGCGATACCATTTAGTTCTTCTCCTTGCCTGGCTTATTTCACGTAGCGTAATGCCTCCAGGTTCATTTATGCAGTTACAAATGAAAGCATTTCCTCTTCTTATGACTGAATAATATTCGAGTATATGTATGCATGCCCACGCACACATGTACACATCACATTTCCTTTATCCACTCATTTGTCAGTGGACACTTTGGTTGTTGAAATATCTTGGCTATTGTGAACAATGCTTCAATAAAAATGAGCATAGTTATTATCTCTTTGAGATCCTGTTTTCACGTCCTTCAGAAATACATCCAAAAGTGGGATCAATGGATCTTATAGTAGTTCTATTTTTAATATTTTGAGGCATCTTCATATTGTTTTCTGTAATGGCTGCACCAAGCTGTATTTCCAACAGGAGTGTATAGGGTTCCCTTTCTCCATATACCTGTTATGTTTTTGTTTTAATTATAGTGATCCTAACAGATGTGAGTTTGTGGTCTTGATTTGCATTTCCTGATGATTGTGATGTTGATACTGAATACCTTTTTCATGATCTTTTGATCATTTGTGTATCTCCTGCAGAAAATATCTATTCAAGCCCTTTGCCCATTTTTAAATTAGACAGTTTCTCAGTCATGAGAGTTCCTTATGTATTTTAGATATTAACCCCTAACCAGATATATGATATACAAGTATTTTCTCTCATTCCACAGGATGACTTTTCATTTTGTTGTTTCCTTTGCTGTACAGAAGCTTTGAGTTTATTTTTGCTTTTGTTATCTGTGTGCTTTTGGTGTCACATCCAAGAAATGACTACCAAGACTCATGCCAAGAAACTTTCTCCCCAGGTTTTCTCCTAGGAGTTTTACAGTTTCAGGCCTTACATTTAAGTCTTTATTCCATTTTGGGACACATTTTGTAAGTGGTGTGAACTAGGGATCCAGCTTTTGCATGTGGATGTTCAGATTTCCCAGCATCATTTATTAACGATGATGTGTGCTCTCAGCATCTTGTCAATGATTTGCTGCATTTATTTCTGACTATTTCTTCTGTTTGATTGGTATTAATATATGTGCTTGCTTTTACACCACTATCATGCAGTTTTGGTTACCATAGCTTTGTAATGTAGGTTAAAATCAGGAAGCACGATGCCTTTACTTCATTGCTCTTTCTCAAGATTGCCGTGGCTATTCTGGGTCTTTTGTGGTTTCATATGAATTTTAAGATTGTTCTATTTCTCTGAAAACTGCTGCTGGGATCACTTTGAGTAGTACAGTCATTTTAACAATATTTGTTCTTCAAATCCAAGAACGTAAGAAATCTTTCCATTTATATCTGTCTCCTTCAATTTCTTTCACTGATGTCATATAGTTATAAGTATACAGGTCTTTCCTCTGTTTCAGTTCAGTTCAGTTCAGTTGCTCAGTCGTGTCCAACTCTTTGCGACACCATGAATCACAGCACACCAGGCCTCCCTGTCCATCACCAACTCCCGGAGTACACTCAAACTCATGTCCATCGAGTCGGTGATGCCATCCAGTCATCTCATTCTCTGTCGTCCCCTTCTCCTCCCACCCCCAATCCCTCCCAGCATCAGAGTCTTTTCCAGTGAGTCAACTCTTCCCATGAGGTGGCCAAAGTATTGGAGTTTCAGCTTTAGCATCAGTCCTACCAGTGAACACCCAGGACTGATCTCCTTTAGAATGGACTGGTTGGATCTCCTTGCAGTCCAAGGGACTCTCAAGAGTCTTCTCCAACACCACAGTTCAAAAGCATCAATTCTACAGCGATCAGTTTTCCTCACAGTCCAACTCTCACATCCATACATGACCACGGGAAAAACCATAGCCTTGACTAGATGGACCTTGGTTGGCAAATTAATGTCTCTGCTTTTTAATATGCTATCTAGGTTGGTCATAACTTTCCTTCCAAGGAGCAAGCGTCTTTTAATTTCATGGCTGCAATCAGCATCCACAGTGATTTTGGAGCCCAAAAAAATAAAGTCTGACACTTGTTTCCACTGTTTTCCCATCTATTTCCCATGAACTGATGGGACCAGATTCCATGATCTTTGTTTTCTGAATGTTGAGCTTCCAGCCAACCTTTTCACTCTCCTCTTTCACTTTCATCAAGAGGCTTCTGAGTTCCTCTTCACTTTCTGCCATAAGGGTGGTGTCATCTGCATATCTGAGGTTATTGATATTTCTCCCGGGAATCCTGATTCCAGCTTGTGCTTCTTCCAGCCCAGTGTTCCTCATGATGTACTCTGCATATAAGTTAAATAAGCAGGGTGACAATATACAGCCTTGACGTACTCCTTTTCCTATGTGGAACCAGTCTGTTGTTCCATGTCCAGTTCTAACTGTTGCTTCCTGACCTGCATACAGGTTTCTCAAGAGGCAGGTCAGGTGGTCTGGTATTCCCAACTCTTTCAGAATTCTCCACAGTTTATTGTGATCCACACAGTTTGGTCTACCTTTATTCATCTAAACATTACATTGTTTTTAATGCCACTGTAAATGGGGCTGCTGCTTAATTTCTCTTTTTAGACAGTTCGTTAGTGTATAAAAACACAACCTACTTTAAATGTTAATTTGTATCTTGCAATGTCACTGAATTCATTTACTGGTTCTAACAGATTTTTCAAGGAATCTTTAGGGTTTTCTCTTTATAGTATCAAGTCATCTGCAGAGACAATTTTATTTTTCCCTTCCTAATTTGAATTTCTTTAATTTTTCTCATGACTAATTGCTATGTCTAGGACTTCCAGTACTTTTTTTTTTGCCATGCAGCACGCGGGATCTTAGTTCCCCAACCAGGGATAGAACCTATATCCTCCCACGGAGGAAGCATGGAGTTCCAACCACTAGACTCCCATGGAACTCCCCTTCCAATACTATCTTAAAGAGCAGTAGTGAAAGTGGGCATCCTGTCTTGTCCCTGATCCCAAAGGAAAAACTTAAATTTTCACTTTTCAAACTTTTCACCATTAATTATTATATCAGTGGTAGGTTTGGCCTTTATTATGTTGAGGCATGTTCCCTCCATACTCACTTTGTACAGTCTTTATCATAAAAGGATGCTGAACTCTGTCAAATGCTTTTCCTACATCTACTGAGATGATCATATAATTTTTATCCTTCATTCTATTAATGTGGTGTCCAAATGATGAACCACCCTTGCATCCCAGGGATAAAACCCACTTGATCACTGGATAGATAATCATCTGAATGTGCTACTGAATTTAGTTTGCTAGTATTGAGTAATTCTGCATCTACATTCATCAAGGATGTTGGCTTGTAACGTTCTCTACTTGCAGTGACTTTGTATGGCTTTGATATCAGGATGATGCTGGACTTACAAAGTAAGTTTGAAAGTGTTCCCTCCTCTTCTATTTTTCAGAGGAGTTTGAGATGGACTGGTGTTAATTATTTTTCAAATAGTAGAATTCACTAGTAAAGACATCTGATCCTGGGCTTTTCATTGTTGGGAGACTTTTGATTACAATCTCCTTACTCATTAGAGGCATATTCCGATTTTGTTTCTTTTGGTAAACAGTTTTGATTCCGTTTTCGTAGTATATTCCTAGTATGTACCCATTTCATCTAGGTTATCTGATAAATTTGTTAATATATAATTATTGATAGTAGTATCTTATGAACCTTTGCATCTTGGTATGTCAATAATCATATGTCTGACTGGTAACATTAAAAATAAGTGGGACGGTGTGTTTCAGCCTTATCTATTCCCATTAAGCTTAATGATGATCTTTGTCTAGATTCATCACTTCATTAAGGAGTATAGAATGGGTATAAAATGAATATTAAAAAATATTTCTTCTAAATTTATTAGCTGAAATTCTTCTATAGAAAACTTAACTCATCAGCTATTAAGTCATCATGAAATACAATAAAAATGCTTTTCTCATTTACTAATTTTTAGAAAAATGAGTTGTTCCAACAACTTTCAAGGATAAGTAATGAAGTTTGTTTTGTATTGATTTGGGTAAAAAGAGGATCATTATGAAGTCATAGATTTTTTATAATTGGTATATTTTCCACTTATTAAAGATGTTATTTCCCTTTTTTGACCACTTAACACACTTCTTCAAGTTGTCCTTCTGACATGATCTTACTAGTCTTTGCTTTATTGTAACACAAAATACCCAAGGCTATTTTCATACTTTTTTGGTTCCAGATATGAGATCAAAGAATATTCATTGCTTCTAGACTGCATATATTTACTTATATCTCAGATCTTTCAGTGGTCATAGCAAACAAACAAATTTATTTTAGAAGGAGAAAGTAAGAATTCACACTGATACTTGTGAGTCAAAGCAAAGATTACTGAGTTTTAATCTGATTGCTACCACTTTATGTCTTTTCTCTTAAGCTGAAAATCACGGTTTCTAATGACAATACTTATTTGCTTTATCCTATTCTATACGCAGTATAGTGAGAATAACAGTACCAATTTTCCTAATAACAACAAGACTACAGAATGCAGTTTAAAAGGCTCTCTGTGAATTCGATTTACCTTCAGGCTATTTCCCACCAGTGATGTACAACAAAATACTATACTTTAAAATGACCTAAAAGAAATCTTCTGTAGTTGGGCCACTAGTAATTTTGTAGAACTGTTTTAATATACAAATATAAGTTAACTTCTTAATTATATATAAGAATTTCTAGGTTTCAAAGTCAAAACATGAGGCAAGGCTCATTT
Organism: Moschus berezovskii; assembly: GCF_049115385.1. Taxonomy (NCBI): domain Eukaryota; kingdom Metazoa; phylum Chordata; class Mammalia; order Artiodactyla; family Moschidae; genus Moschus; species Moschus berezovskii. Next base: position 25,091,275 of record NC_142471.1, read on the forward strand.
GGTCTATCTATTCTTTTCAAATATAAATAACATGTATCTTCTTTTTCCTTAATGGTAATATATCCGGAAAATCATTCTACAACAAAATAGAGATCCTCCTCATTCTGTTTTACAGGGCATGACACTACACACAGTGTAATTACCATAGTTTATTCAATTAGGCTGCTACCATTAGGTATTTGGATTTCTTCTATTCTTTTGTTATTAAAATATTACCACAGCAAACGGCCTTGTGTATACATAATTTTGTATCTTTGGAATCGATTCTTAAAATTGCTAAGGGACTGATAAATCAAAACGTATATGTACATGTAATCTGCATAATGAATTTATAAAAGAACTTAAAAAAAAACTGACATCTTTACGGTAGTGTCTCAATATCCATTAACATGCATGTCTTTCTATTTATTCTATTTTTTTTTTCTTTATTCAGTTAAAAGTATTTTTATTAAAAAAGCACAAATGCAAAGAAATGAACAGAGGAAAATCCATGCGTCGAACCTGGACTGGTCACCCATGACAATATACATGCTACAATTCCACTCTCCCCAATCACTCCACCCTCACCCTCTCCCACAGAGTCCCAAAGACCGTTCTAAATGCCTGTCTCTTTTGCAGTCTCTTATACAGGGTTCAGGTTACCATTTTTCTAAATTCCATATATATGCGTTAATATACAATATTGATGTTCTTCTTTCTGGCTTACTTCACTCTGTATAATTGGCTCCAATTTCATCCACCTCATTAAAACTGATTCAAATGCATTCTTTTTGATGGCTGAGAAATACTCCATTGTGTATATGTACCAAAGCTTTCTTATCCATTCGTCTGCAGATGGACATCTAGGTTGCTTCCATGTCCTGGCTATTATAAACAGTGCTGCAATGAACATTGGAGTACATGTGTCTCTTTCAATTCTGGTTTCCTCGGTGTGTATGCCCAGGAGTGCGATCGCTGGATCATATGGCAGTTCTATTTCCAGTTTTCTGAGGAATCTCCACACTGTTCTCCATAGTGGCTGCACTAGTTTGCATTCCCACCAACAGTGTAAGAGGGTTCCCTTCTCTCCACACCCTCTCCAGCATTTATTGCATGTAGACTTTTGGATAGCAGCCATTCTGACTGGTGTGAAATGGTATCTCATTGTGGTTTTGATTTGCATTTCTCTGATGATGAGGGAATATTTATTCTATTTTTAAAATTTTGTGGGTGTTTTTTTTTTTTTATTTTTACTGTTTGTTTTGCGCAAGGAAACCTCTTTGTAAAGTAATCCTAATCTATCCTCAAGAAGTCCTTCCAGAAAAGCAAAAGGCATTGATACACAACTTTATTTTAACTTTAAACAAGGAAAACTAAAAAATACCTTACTTTTGAAATAGTTAAAACTATCTAATTTTGTTGAAAATAATATACACCAAATATTCCAGTGATAAGTATCTATTTTTCTCTCAAAAGAGAAAAATATAGCTACTGTTTTGAGAGAAAAATACAGAAGATTAATAGAATTCACATTTAAAAAAAACTCAACAGATATAACAACTTAGAAATCTTGGGAAAATAAGATGAGTGCTTATCTGAAAGGATCAATTTGAAAAGCATTAACATGTGAATATTTCTACCACAAAGTTAATCCTAAAGAATAATATTATACAAAATATTCTTTACTATTATGTTCAGCACAGCTTATTTCTTCTAAATATCAATGACAGAAGAGAATCACTAAAATTGATAACTTGCCAACAGTGATTACATCTATAATTTGAATGGTTTTTTTTTAAATCAATAAAATATGGTAATAAGATCAGCAGAGATAATAAAACTTCCTTATTCAAAAGCAAGTACAATAAAATTTTTCTAAAAATTAACTTTTATAATTAGTCGTTATAATATTTAATAATAATATTTTTTGAAGTATCTTTGAAGTGAAGTGAAGTGAAAGTCGCTCAGTCGTGTCCGACTCTTTGCAACCCCATGGACTGTAGCCCACCAGGCTCCTCTGTCCATGGGATTCCCCACTGTATTTGATAAGGACTGAGAACTATTATTTTGAAATTTCTAGTGGGGTTGTAAATGTGTAGAATTTTTACAAATCTGATAAGAAGTAATTTTTTCTTGCCAATTTTATCTACTATGCAGGATAAAGAAAGATAAAGATGCAAAAATGTTAATCTCTAATTCAGTCAATGATAATTTGCTAGTTCCTTTATGTTAACATGACTATAATAAATAACACTACTGATAAAGGTTAGCCTGTTTTCATTTTACTTCTAATTGCTACAGAATTACACAGTATTGATACTGAACTGGTACATATTCAAGAAAGTGAGAGGTCAGAGTTAAAACCATTAGCAAGATTGTGATGAAAGCTCATTATAACTGCTTGCATAATACTGATTCTTGGCCTAGGGATAATATAGTAATTCAGTCTCCTCTCTTACTTGTTATACTTATAAGCCACATAGAAGCTAAATTAAAATGAGGCAGAGTTATGCAATATAAATGAGATTGATACACAAAACACAGTAAGCCTGACAAACTAAAAATAAATTATTTCATTCACAGTATTATTCAAGCAGTATTTAACATTAAGCTGAAAAACTCCACAATATGTTTCATCACCACACAAACAGCAGATCACAATTCACATTTCATAAAACAGTTGAAATACAAGGTAAACTGTTTTTGAGAACAGATGATAACCTAAGTCCCTTTCTCAAGATAAATTATTTTTTAGACATCAATAACCCTCAAGGTTTCAATATACATATCATTAAGATATTCACTAATTATAAAAATAAGTACCATAAATATTAATAAATAAGTTTTACAGGAGTACAATACCTTGGTTAGTGCAGCAGTATGATCTTCTCCACAGCAAATATAAACTATTTTCTGAGTTCTTAGAGACTTCAGTAAATTAGGAACATACCTATCTGAAAATTTCAATAAGAGAACAGTTAACGAACATATTAACGAACATTATTTTTAAAATTAAAACTCTTCTACAGTGTGTTTCCTCTACAGCTTTCCCAATGGTGGAAGACGGTGATAATTAAACCATTTTAACAATTCAATAATTTTGTAGTAAAAGGCTAAGGTGGGTTGCCAAGTCTTTCTATTCCTACTACAGTGATAAAAGAAAGGTCTAAAGGGGGAATTTAAATTCTAATCTGCCTCAATGCCAGTCTACACTCAGGAATCAAGGAATTTCAAAGCTTTTTGACTGCTTCTAATACATATACATCATTCTTTATATCCACCTCATGATAATTAAGATCATAGCATCCTACTTTGAAGTCTAAAATTATACTTTCCGATGTTTTATAGCAGGAAAGATATAATATCCTGACAGTTTTCTTATGCAGAACAAAATATTTTTAAATTCTAAAAGTATTATTTGTTATCATTTCCAGTTGTTATGGATCAACAACTCACTTTTGTCTAACTCATTGTAATTATTAAATCAGTTTTTCTATTTCAAATATTGGCACTCAACCTAAGGCAGCTATGAAAAATCAGTTCCCAAGATCCAAATTTAAGTAGTTATAATTTTTTAAAATTCAAAAAGATTATTTGTAAGACATTAACATCACCATTTATAGATTAATTAAATGACTCAGATATAAATATTTCTTTGAAATACTCAAATGATGAACACTTCATGGTACTTTTCAGAATAATTTTACAACTTTTTCAACTGATGGTAGCTGATAATGCGGTTACCAATCTGAAGTAATGTTTTTCTCTATTTTCTTTTAATTACCATTCAACAGTGAAGATTTTTGTCCAGATATACTTTCTCCATTTTATTTTAGAATAAAATATTATTTTTGGCCTTCCCACAATCTCCTAAAAATATTATAGGGTGGAATTTTTAAACTAATCTCTCCATCCTCACCTCAATCCCAAAGAAGATTCTCTCTGACACTAAGAATCACTAATCCACTTCAAAAAATCATCTCTCTTTAAAAGTATATCTATAAAAAATGCAAACCTACCATTTTCGTCATTAAGACCTAGTTGACCAAATTTGTTGCGTCCCCATCCAAAGATAGCTCCAGAAAGGGTGAGTACAAAACTATGGGCTCCTCCAGCCGCAATTTGCATGAAAGGGATTCCAAGTAAAGACTTAATCAGCTGTGGTGAAGCTTGCTTTTTACAGTCAATGCCTAAACCCAATTGGCCATATTTATTCTGTCCCCAACAGAAGACTTCACTTGCTGTAAAACAAAAATCATAAATTACTATTTTTCTCAACACAAAAAAATTCCATTTGAAAATCATCAGTTATTTTGGGACATTCTTCCTTACACTGGATGAAAATACATATTCCTCCTTACAATTATTTCTTATACAATACTATCTAGAATAATCCATATTAGTAGAGTTTTAGTTTGACCCACATTACTAATGAATAGGATAAGTCACACAACTGAGGGCAATCTCATTTCCTGATGTTCCTTCAGAGTTTTAGTTCAACTTACTTTACTAATGAATGGGGTAAGTCACATAACTGAGGGTAATCTCACTTCCTGATGTTCCTTAAGAGAGTACCATCTCTTTTTAATATTCCTCAGGTCTCATTTTTATTCTATGATTTCTCCCAAAAGGGACTTATTTAAGCTCAAGGCTTCAGTTATCAATTACATGCTGAACACCTTCAAAATTTATCACTACCCTACATCTCTCCTCTGAGCAATAAACCTACGTATCCAATAGATTACCTGATAGTTATACTTCAATATTTGAAAGGTACTTCCAGTTCAGCATGCCCTAAACTCAATTCATGATCCCCTTCCTACCTCCCATACCTGGATCTCTTTCTAATGTTCCCTATTTTCATATCTTAACTAAAGATTCAGCAGCACAAGTCATAAACACAGGGAGTCATCCTTCATATTCCCCTCCTCTCTTACCTTACATACAGGTTTTTATTAATTAATCTATCACCAATCAATCAAGTCATATACAGTTTTCTTTCTAAAGAAAAATATGGCTAATAGATCTGCACCTACCCATTTCACCAGGTTCTTATAATAGTTCTCAGTTCAGTTCAGTCACTCAGTCGTGTCCGACTCTTTGCAACCCCATAAACCGCAGCACGCCAGGGCTCCCTGTCCATCACCAACTCCTGGAGTCCACCCAAACCCATGTCCATCGAGTCAGTGATGCCATCCAACCATCTTATCCTCTGTCTTCCCCTTTTCCTCCTGCCCTCAATCTTTTCCAGCATCAGGGTCTTTTCAAATGAGTCAGCTCTTCGCATTAGGTGGCCAAAGTATTGGAGTTCCAGCTTCAACATCAGTCCTTCCAATGAACACTCAGGACTGATCTACTTTAGAATGGACTGGTTGGATCTCCTTGCCGTCCAAGGGACTCTCAAGTGTCTTCTCCAACACCACAGTTCAAAAGCATCAATTCTTCAGTGCTCAGCTTTCTTTATGGTCCAATTCTCACATCCATACATGACCACTGGAAAAACCATAGCCTTGACTGTATGGACCTTTGTTGGCAAAGTAATGTCTCTGCTTTTTAATATGCTGTCTAGGTTGGTCATAACTTTCCTCCCAAGGAGTAAGCATCTTTTAATTTCATGACTGCAGTCACCATCTGCAGTGATTTTGGAGCCCAGAAAAATAAAGTCAGCCACTACTTCCACAGTTTCCCCATCTATTTGCCATGAAGTGATGGGACCTGATGTCATGATCTTAGTTTTCTGAATGTTGAGTTTTAAGCCAGCTTTATCACTCTCCTCTTTCACTTTCATCAAGAGGCTCTTTAGTTCTTTACTTTCTGCCATAAGGGTGGTGTCATCTGCGTATCTGAGGTTATTGATATTTCTCCCAGCAATCTTGATTTCAGCTTGTGCTTCTTCCAGCCCAGCGTTCCTCATGATGTACTCTGCATATAAGTTAAATAAGCAGGGTGACAATATACAGCCTTGACGTACTCCTTTTCCTATTTGGAACCAGTCTGTTATTCCATGTCCAGTTCTAACTGTTGCTTCCGGACCTGCATACAGGTTTATCAAGAGGCAGGTCAGGTGGTCTGGTGTTCCCATCTCTTTCAGAATTTTCCACAGTTTATTGTGATCCACACAGTCAAAGGCTTTGGCACAGTCAATAAAGCAGAAATAGATGTTTTTCTGGAACTCTCTTGCTTTTTCAGATGATCCAGAGGATGTTGACAATTTGATCTCTGGTTCCTCTGCCTTTTCTAAAACCAGTTTGAACGTCTGGAAGTTCATGGTTCACGTATTGCTGAAGCCTGGCTTGGAGAATTTTAAGCATTACTTTACTTGCATGTGAAGTGAAGTGAAGTGAAGTCGCTCAGTCGTGTCCGACTCTTCACGACCTCATGGACTGCAGCCTACCAAGCTCCTCTACTAGCATGTGAGATGAGTGCAACTGTGTGGTAGGTCGAGCATTCTTTGGTATTGCCTTTCTTTGGGATTGGAATGAAAACTGACCTTTTCCAGTTCTGTGGCCACTGCTGAGTTTTCCAAATTTGCTGGCATATTGAGTGAAGCACTTTCACAGCGTCATCTTTCAGGATTTGAAATAGCTCAACTGGAATTCCATCACCTCCACTAGTTTTGTTCATAGTGATGCTTCCTAAGGCCCACGACGTCACATTCCAGGATGTCTGGCTCCAGGTGAGTGATCACACCATCGTGATTATCTGGGTCATGAAGATCTTTTTTGTACAGTTCTTCTGTATATTCTTGCCACCTCTTCTTAATATCTTCTGCTTCTGTTAGGTCCCTACCATTTCTGTCCTTTATTGTGCCCATTGTTGCATGAAATGTTCCCTTGGTATCTCTAAGTTTCTTAAAGAGATCTCTAGTTCTCTCTGTTCTGTTCTGTTCAGTTGCTCAGTCGTGTCCGACTCTTTGCGACCCCTTGGACTGTAGCCTACTGGGCTTCTCCATCCATGGGATTCTCCAGGCAAGAATACTGGAGTGGGTTACCATTTCCTTCTCGAGGGGATCTTCCCGACCCAGGGATCGAACCCGGGTCTCCTGCCTCGGAGACAGACGCGTTAACCTCTGAGCCACCTAGTTCTCTCTACTTGGCCACATTTGCTAACCCATTGCTACATTTTTTTTTTTACAATTCTAAACATCTTTTACTTATTTTTATAAAATAAATGGCACTAATAACTGGCATACTAATAAGTGATTTTTAAAAATTCATACCATAATAGTACATACTTACTAAGTTTCTCTCCAAACTAGATCACCAGTTCCTCTCCCAAAAGACAAGCACTCTTACCAACTGCTGATATGCACTTACAGAAATACTCTATGGACATAACTAGCAGACATTTGTATATTAAGAGGTATAAAAATGTAGATCTGATGTATGGTAGACACCATAATACTGGTCTGGATAAGTTTCAAATTAATTTCCTATAAATTTATATGTACATGTGTTTATTTCATAATGAAACTCAAATGAGCTGATTTTTTTAAACAACGTAGATTTGAAATGTTGCTCACCTGAGAAAAATTTGTCAGTGCCTTCTCTCTGTTCTTGGGATAAACTTTTAACAAGGCTTATAATGTTCTACAAAATCTACCTATGTTTCTGAGCTCATTTCACACCAATCTCTTCCCTCACTTACTATACTGTGGCCATACTCACCTTCCTTCCTATTTTCCAAAGCCAGTTTCTTACACACTTTCTGTCTCACACACTCTGCCTAAACCTTCACCTCTAAACCTCACCCTTGTCTGATTTACTTCTATTCTCTCCCAGCAAGTAGCCTTCCTTAATCTCCAAGATTAAGTTCAGTCCCCCTATTACGGGATCTGAGTATCCCAAACCTTTTTCTTTACAGTCTTCTTTTGTAGTATATGACTATACTGTTATCTGTATGACTGAACCGTAAGGTCTAGGTTAGTCTCTAAGGGTGACTCAGTGGTAAAGAATCCACCTGCCAATGCAGGAGACAAGGCTTTGATCCCTGGATCAGGAAGATTCCCTGGGGAAGGAAATGACTACCCATTCCAGTTTTCTTGCCTGGGAAATCCCATGGCTAGAGGAGTTTGGTGGGCTACAGTTCACGGGGTCACAAAACAGTCAGATACAACTTAGCAACTAAACAACCACCATAAAGGCTAGTACTATATTGCTTACCACTGTCCCTAGTTCACACTGAGCAATCTGCTCCCCACCCCAAAAATTTGTTTTTCACTAAATGAGTAAGACACTGCTAAAACATGAAGCTGAATAAGGCAAAAGAATATCTGTCAAGACAGAAAAACTGTCCTCATCAGTAAACCCTTTCGGTTTAAATTTATCTTGAATTTATCTACCAAAGTACCAAAAGAGAAGTTGACAGGTAACATCAAAAAATACAGGGATGCCAGCCCCACCCTCCATTTTATTCCTTAGACGGAATAATTCCAAATCCCTTAACACGGCATGTAAGGCCCTTTGTAACAGATTTGTTTTTACTTCAACCACTACTGAAGTATGAAAATGTCTCCCATGTTCTGAAAATACCCACGTAAAATTATATGCTGATACACAAATACACAAAATACTTTCCTTTTATGCCCTCACTAGTACTATTACTTTAGCCAATCCTTAACATTTCCCCCTAGCTGCTTCTCAACAGGTTTCCAATTCTGAATTATATTCATCTTTCAAGACTTGCAGCAAATATGAATCCCTTCTAATTTATTGTTACTAATTCTATTGACAAACTACACTTTTTTCCTTATTCACACAGTATTTTACTTTTACCATGGCCAAAAATAATATATATTTTTTCTGCCTCAATTATAATATTTGTACATCTGCCTCTTCTATTAGATCACATGGTCCCTAAAACTGTCTTAATTTATCGGTATTTCCCTATAGTTCTAGTCTATTGTTGCTTTCACAGTAGGCCTCACCAGGCATTTAATAAATTTAAACTAATAATAATAAAGCCACTGAAACTTACTTTTATAAATGATATAACAACAAATACATGGGGCTTCTCTAGTGCATGTATGCTGGCTCAGTGGTAAAGAATCTGCTTGCCAACACAGGAGACACGGGTTTGATCCCTGATCTGGAAAGATTCCACATGCCACAGAGCAACTAAGCCTGTGCGCCACAATTACTAAGCTGTGCTGTAGAGCCCGGGAGCCACAATTAATGAGCTCATGGGCTGCAACTACTGAAACCCTTGCCCTAGAGTCTGCGCTCTGCAATAAGAGAAGCCACACCACAATGAGAAGCCTGCACAGCACACCTAGAGAGTAGCCCGTTTGCCACAACTAGAGACAGCCTGTGCAGAGAAACAAAGTCCCACCAAAGACAAAAATAAATAAACAAAATTTAAAAACTATAAAAAAATAAATATATATGGCAGGTTCTCTACTAAAGCATAATCGTGTGCAAGCATAGGAAGAAGTCAAAAGAAATAAGCGAAGGTAACAGGATGCTTAGATGACTTGCTCTGTTTCTAGTCATAAAAAGTTTATCTGTGAGATCAAATGAAATTGGGTAAGTTATAAACTTCCCCAGCTATGAAGGAATAATGTTCAGCAAGCTAAAGAACAATCAGATGCAAAAAATCAATTTCATGTCTATATTCTTGCAAAACATGATTTGAGAATGACACCATTCAGAATAACAAAAAACATCAAATATCTATGGAAAAATCTAACAAAATGTATGTAAGACCTCTCCACAGAAAAGAACAAAATATTCTTGAGACAAAATAAAAGGAGATTAAAATGAATAGGAACATATCACCAGTTGCTGCTGCTAAGTCACTTCAGTCGTGTCCAACTCTGTGCGACCCCATAGATGGCAGCCCACCAGGCTCCCCCGTCCCTGGGATTCTCCAGGCAAGAACACTGGAGTGGGTTGCCATTTCCTTCTCCAATGCGTGAAAGTGAAGTCGCTCAGTTGTGTCTGACTCTTAGCGACCCCATGGACTGCAGCCTACCAGGCTCCTCCATCCATGGGATTTTCCAGGCAAGAGTACTGGAGTGGGGTGCCATTGCCTAGATATGACCAGTAGAAAAATTGAAAAACTCAGTATTACAAAGATTTTCTTCAATTCGATTTAGAGATAATGTGCAATCCCAAACAAAATCCCAATAGTTTAATAAGTGTCTGTGAAAACTGCCAAACTAATTCTAAAATGTATACAGAAATGAAAAGGATAAAGAAGAACCAGGGCAATCTTTAATAAGGATGAACTTGAAGGAATTTCGTCTTTAAATAAGAAAGTTGAAAAGGCAAAAGAAAATAGAAGCAATGCTTACCTTTAGAAAGTGCAAGTGAATGATAGTAACCACAAGCAACCTGTACTATCTGGATATCCGACAAACTTTTAATATTTCTAGAAAAGAAGAAGAGAAATCAGGATTAGTTAATTCCATTTAATAAGTGGATCCTGAATGCTATTTACACTATTTATTGACCACCTACTATGTGCAAAGAGTTTCCTTACCAGCAGTTCCTTACTAGCATGACATAGCAGTTTATGCTTTTTTCACACAATTTATAAAAAATTTATGCTAAAATCAGTAAACAAAATCTAAGTATGAAAAACTAAGAGGTGTGATGAGAAAACACTTCGAAAGGACAATATTTAAGCACAGTAACCTATGCTCACACTTCAGTGCTTTCGTTATGTTTTTATTATCAAAATTTGAAAAAACTTTAAAGTACGAAACTTTGTAATATATTTCTAAGGCAAATGTACATGATCTAATTTGTCGAAAATTGGTGTTTGGCCCAGTTTAGTACATGCTCTCCTCCATCAGGTTCCGTAAGAACCAGCAGGGATTCCTATCATGTGATGCTACCAATTCACAAATTATGAAACCTATTCCTTTTGGACTATCCTGCTTTGCATCTAAATCAGTGATATTAAATGTATTTAATTCTTTACTGCAGAAATTTAATTCATATCTATTATGATCACTGATGTGTGAAGTCATATTTCAGCCATCTCATGTTTCTGCCTTACATTATTTTAGCTTCCTTCCCCCCACAATTTCTGATTTTTCCTTAACTGTAATATAACTCTAAAGGCTAAGTGTTAAAACATCATGAAAATCAAGTAACTCTGCATGAATCATCCCAGGTTTTATGTAGTTCACCTTCACCTGGTCATTCTGTTTTTCCTGAATTAACATTTTCAAGAAAAAAAGGGGGTGGGAAAATACAATATGTTTCTTATTTCCCTTTACCTGATACTGCCACCTGACCTGATTCTGCCATATGAGAGTCCGGAGCAAGTTCTGACCAGAGTGTCGATACCCATGATTTTCGGGAGGCAGCTTCAGCAAACCAAATTTTGAGCGGGAAAAAGGAGAGTTACTCTAATTCCATATTGTTGTATTAAAAATAATTTATTTAGTGGATTTATGTTCTTAACTACAAAACTCGAGAGTTGTACTGCTACCATTTAGCAGAATCCAACAAGTTAACAGGGTCCAACATATTTTCAGATTTTCAAACATAGCAAAAGGCTATATATACACTGGCAAATCAAAAACAGGAATAAAAAATACATATATATGTACAACTGTGAAGTTATTAAATATTTACTGTTACTGCTTATGCATATTAGGTACATCATACATTGACTAGTGAATGGTATTAAATGGATTTAAAAAAACAACTGTTCCTGGTATCAAGCCCAATTTGCAAGACTAAGTAAAACCTTTTCAAATTCTACATTCTCACAGCACGTTGTTTTCTCCTTCACAGGATTTATCTCTATAAATTACTGGAATACTTATTCATTTAATTATTACTAGTATACTCTGCTAAACCATAAGCTCTGTAAGAGTGGAATATTATCTTATACCCGAGCACCTAAAACATTGCCTGGCAAAATGTATGGGGAAACAAAAAGTATGTCAAGTGTCCACTGTTTGAGGATGAGTGAATCTGTAACTTCTTTGAGGCTGTAGTATTAAACTATTCATAAAGTTTGCCCCCAAAACTTCTAAATTTGCACAGCAATTTACACTCAGTGACTCTCATTACCAAAATAGTATCATGCAGCTTAGAATACAGGATGAATTTTTTAGTTGTGTCTGCTCGAGACAAGTGAAGATGTTCTTCTGTGGCATTACTGTTTCAAAGAAAAGAAATCTGCTTTTATCTCTATAGAGATGTAATACACTGAAGATGGGGGAGTGGAAGTGGGAAAGAGAAGAGGGTTTTGGTTTTTCTTTTAAGCTTTCGGGAATTTAAAAAAAAAAACAAAAATACTGTGAAATAGATGAAACAATTTTACCAGGGTGCATTTTTCCTGAAGAGACAAATCAGAAAATTCTTAATGAAACAAAGTTTTATAGAATTCATCATAAATAATACCCAATGAGTAAAAAAGATAATGTAAATGTTTTTCAGTTTTCAATTTTTAAAAGGATTCAAATCAAGTTAATAGGAAAGTCAAAACAAAAGAAATTTTGTAAATAAAAATATATTTACACATGTATATGAAGATTCCTAATTGATAAGAACTATGAAAAGAAAATCTAAATTTCAGAAGTCTAGAGTAAATATTTTAAAATACTTATAAATTTAACTCCCTAAAGTTTAGAGTTCTTGTCAAGCATTTTTAAATGGCTACAACATCACTAAAATTATTCATTGTAAAGAAAATAATTATTTCTTCACTGAATTTTGAAAGCTGTTTGAAATTTTAAGAAAATAGTGCATAAACTTGGAAATAAAATTTATACACCTCTCCCTTGAGAAGCCTTGAAGTCAAAACATAAATTGTTGAATATGTTGTTGTATTGTTACATTTTTCCAAATTAATGTACAGTAGCAATATTGGCAGAAACCAGGCATTTTCAATTTGTCTGTGAAGGTAAAATCCTTTAACAACCATGAATAAGAAACTGAAAAGTCTGAATATAATCAAGAATTTAGTATGAAATCAAGAACTTGAAGAACTAAAGCATTAACTATTTTCCCAATTCAAAAATCATCAAGGTGTATATACTAAATAAAGTTTTTTGTATGCCAAATGTACCTCAAGAAAGTGGTTTTAAAAATAAATTTCCCAGTAAAACATAATCAACAATTTTCTATTTCCCAATTAAGCCACAACTTTCTTATTCATTTGAGAAAACTCGTAGCTGATTTTGAAAAATTTAGGCTAACAACTGATCTAGCCTCTACCATTAAATATTCTTTAATTTTCTTTTTAATCTGAAATATTCTGTACTTTCATATGTTAATATTAGGCAGAAATTTTAACATACTTTTTGGCCATGCCATGCAGCTTTCAGGATCTTAGTTCCCCTACCAGAGACCCAACATGGCCTACAGGTGAAAGCAGAGTCCTAACCACCGGACTGCCTGGGAACGCGCTACAATATGCTTTCAAAACTGAGTTAAACCAAGAAAATCTATTCATATGTCTGAGTTTCCTGCTATCATATGTTTTATTCAAAACGTATGTGAAAGTTACAAAGCTGGCTGACATTTCTAAGCACCTAGAAAAAGGTTTGGATCTAAAAAATGATTTGGTGTTGAGACTTAAAAAGGAAAAATAAAATCACTGGTGGTCTTTCATAAAAACATACTCCTACTGTACTGAAATACTAAACTGCCCTTTAAATTATGAAGTACCAGTAAAAATTTATATATATGTATATATGTGTGTGTGTCACAACAGATTCAAATCAAATTAGCCCAATGAAAAATTGAGAAAGTTCAACAGGAAAGACACCCTTATACACAGCTTAAAACTAATAAGATGTTCAGTAAATATATAAACAGAGAAGTTTAAACCAAAGGACTCAATTAAGATATCTTACAGGTCCCCATTCAGGTTCACAAAAGAGCAAAGTCACAAATAACAAGATTATTGGGTAACCTTCAAATAAACTGTCACATAATAAAATTTTTTCCTTATCTTTCTCTCTTTACTAAGCATCTATGGATTATTGTCTCTTATACCAGAACTGAACAGAAAAAAAAAAAAAAGGAAAATTCAGTGGAGTGAAAAATATGGGAAACTAGACAGCCTTGCTGTGAATCACGGTTTTGAAAATAAGGACTTAGAAAATGTAACATCTAACTCTCTTTTCAATACTAAAAACACAAAGTTCTTAAAAATCTTAAATAAAAAAACCCCATTCTACAATAATTACTTATGGAAGGAAATAAAGGCAGTAGAGAAAGTGACAAATGTGAGATCACTCTGTTCCTATGAATGCTTTGCATTTTGTAGCCAATAGCCATTTGGCTGCAAATTAACATTTTCTAAAAGAAATCAAAATTGAAATGACTAAAAAAATTCAATTTACTAAGCTTAAGGAAAAAACTCTCTCTCCCAACAGCACCATCATTAAAGAGGCACTAAAAGCGTAACAGGAAACGTGTTTGCTATTTAACTGTTATTACAGAAGAAACAAAGGGAAGAAATTTGTTTGGGGAATTTTGCAGAATTTGATTACAGGTTAAAGAAAACACATTAATGAGACATATCCCAAAGTCTCAACAGACAGTTCATTACTAGAACAAATATAAACCATCAAACTAAAGATGAAAAAAATCTTTCAATAGGCTAAAACAAAACAAATACTTCAAATGTATACTTTAAGTTTTTCAACAGACATACACACACAAATATATACATATACATACATTTGATAAAAGAATATGGGCTTGCTGAAGAAACTAGCTACCATCCCAACTTAAAAAAAAAAAAAGTCATTTCTAATGATAAGAGCTCTGTTCTGTTTTTTTGTTTGTTTTGTGGTTGTTTTTGTTTTTTTGCACCATGCAACTTAAGGGATCTTAGTTCCCTGACCAGGGACTGTGCCCTTAGCAATGAAAGATTGGAGTTCTCACTGGACCGCCAGAGAATTCCCTCCTGTTCTGAAATGTATTATTTCCTGTGCTCCAATTTCTTATCCTAGTAGTTACCTATTTCTTAAGCCAGGGCAAACATTAATAATGTTAAACTAAAAACAAAATATCTAAATGTGTATATTATAAAAATGCTACCTGGAACAAATCTAAAATTAGTATAATACCTTGGTTCCCTAGAGTTCTCTTTTATCCCTATAACTATTACCAGGGGAAAAGAGTTTAAGGAGACAAGAATTTGTATAATTTTAAACACTAAGGATGAGTTAGTGTATTAATTATGTACCCAAAAGAACTGGATATTCTTCTTTAAACCTTTATGTTCAGGATTACAGTTTTTAATATTAAAGCAATGGTTATACCCTATATAATTCTGTAAAACTACAATATTGATGAAGCACTGCTTCTTTTTAAACTTTGAAATAATTCTATGATGAATCAGTGGTTAGCATAAATTTAATTGTGGTCAGTGCTATGTAAAAATGTATAAAGTGAATTATTCTTTTTACTCTAAGCATGTGGGACTTCGACATTCAATAAAAAAATAAAGACTAAAAAAACAAGAGAAAGAAACATACAATCAACCAATATTTAATGGTTTAGTCTTAATCCACTTAAAAATTTCAGTGAGAGAAAATTTGTAATAAAGTGTGCATTCTCTACCCCTTATCTTTACAAACATACATAATCTGGGAGAAAATGTGAAATATACAAAAAACAGCATTCCATCCAAACTAAAGGCAAGCACCTACCCAATAAATGCCTTTAGAGCTTAAAGGGGAGAAGTAATTGTATGTCAACTCTTAAATGCCCAGTAGTAAACAGAATGATTTAGATAACAAATTTATTATAAAAGACTATTAAAGACCCCTTTGTTGGTCACCTTTGTTACCTGGGTACTCTGATACATTCCTCTGATCCTAGCAGGCCAAGTTGTCCATCAGAATCGAGACCCCAAGCATACACCTGGCCCTTGTCATTTAGTGCTAATGTATGAGCTTCTCCACATGAAACAGCTACAATATTTTGGGCATCCAGGGCAACAACCTGCTCTACAGAAATCAGAAACAGAAACATTACGTTCTAGTTTTAAACTCCTAATAAGAATAAAACTATAGTCTTCATCTTGTACAAAAAAGCTAAAGAAATGCTGAAATACAGACTGTAATTTAGTTATTCTACAAAACCTAACAAATACATTCCACACAAAATTCTCACTATAGTAAATACAGATATACGTCACCGGGCATAACCAACTCAGATTATTAAGTAACTTCAATATCTGGGGAAAGAAATTAAAGGTGTATAAAAATTCTCTTGGGAATTCCTCTTCATTCAAAATCATTACCAATAAAAGGAGTCCAGCTGAAAAGGAATCATTTGAATAAATTGGCTGTTTTTTAACAATAAAATCATAACCAACATATGTATTACCACATGGGATACTACTATGGAGTGATTCTGAAACAAATGAAACAATCTGAATTAGCAATTTCTGATAGGAAACAAATTCTTTACAGATCTCATAAATAAAGTATCTACTAGATATGCTGAGGAGAGAACTGAAAGGCAATGTGACCATAACAAACAGATTTCAGTTTATGGGCTACTGTTTTAATGTGAAAGATATAAAAACTCCACATGTGGTTAAAATATGTTCAACTTTTAAATCAGAAATTAATTTAAAATATTGGCCCTCGTAAGACTGTCAATAGTCACTGACAAATCAGTAAAGAAAATGAAATTGCTTCCTTAGTCTCTTTAAGATGTGCACTATCAGCTTTTTACTAGTACACAAGTTTTTTTAAAGACATTATTTAAAATTAATCTTTAAAAAAAAAATTAACCTTTTTTAGCCTAATAATAAAGCTACGTCTTCTATAAACTGAAAGTCTCTTATTGCAGAGCTGCTAAAACTGAACCAATAAGAGTTTCCTCAGAAGCATATTTTAGCTCAGTGTACAAATACAGCTGTTCAATAATAAGACAGACTACATCACAGAAGTTTGAATCCCTAAGTAACAGAGAAATTCAAATTGCATCTGCATTACCTCTTCTGCATTTTGCGGTGAGAAGTTAGCCCTTAGACAGAATCAAGAATTTGTATAACTCTAATATGTCTTTTTAAGTACTTACCTTAAAATACTATGAGTTCATCATTCGTGAAATTGATAAATAGTACATGGAAATTCACTATATGAATCTCTCACTTTTTTGCGTATATTTTATATATATGTTTTTATAAAATTATATTGCAGAAAAATACTAAAACAAAACAATATATATAACATACTGCCCCTCCTCCCAAAAAAACAAAAAGACTTAAAAGTATGGTATCATCAAAACACTCCCATAAATCTTAATTATGAAGAAAGAAGTAAAATGCAAAAGATCTATTAATCTTTCACAGAGGACCCTGAAATGAATCAATGTCTCTCCAGAACAATCCTCAAAGGAAATGGAATAAAGAGCAAAAAATGAGAGGATGATAAGGATGAGTAAGACTGGTTGGTTCAACAACAATATAGGAAGAGCACTTAAATTTGATATCAATTGCTATAAAATCAAAGACACCAACAATCCAAGAAACAAAGAAGACACAATCATTCATGCCAAATATTAGTATTTACTGTATACTTCTTGTGCTCTAAGTACTAGGGAAAGATAAATAAAACAGAGTTCGAGTCCTCAAGGAGTTTACAGTCTATAGAAAAACAAGCGAGGTAAAGATATACAAAAGGCACCAGGGGAAAATGAAATACTTTTATAAGATACTAGGAAGAATTTTGGAAGACACTGACACTAAGTTAAATATGTGAGGAAGGAGAAAGAGATGCCATGTATCTGTTAGAAAAAATTCAAATTACTTCTTCAAGTACAGCAAAACAAACTAAAAGCAAACTGAAACAACTGATTTAAAAAAAGGGGGGGAAACGTAGTTGATTTGTCAAATAAAAACACAACCTCCCTAATATTTAAAGACTGAACAGGAGGAGGGGGAAGCAGACGCTCAGTGAAAAAATGGGCAAAAAATATGAACTGATTGTCCACACAGAAAAGGAACAGAAATGGCTCTTAATCCCATGAAAAGATGTCAAATTAATTGATGAGAGAAATGAAAATTCAAACTACGCTGAGAAGTCAACAATACACTCACTTGGAAAATTCATAAAGTCATAAACTTTTAATTTGTACACTTCTCTATTTGATTACAAAAGTTTACATTTATCAAAAGAATGAGAAGACAAGCCACTGACTGGAGAAATTATCTGCAAAAGACATAACTAATAAAAGACTGTCACACCTTCCCCCAAAATAGATCTATATATTAAACGTTCTTAGAACTCAACAATAAGAAAATAAACAACCCAATTAAAAAATAGTGCAAATGACCTGAAATAACACCACACCAAGAAGACATAAAGATGGCAAGTCATTATCTACCAACAGAGAATTGCAAATTTAAATAAGCTACCATTATAAGCCTATTAAAATGGTCAAAACCCAAAACACTGACAATACCAATGCTGGTGAGGATACAGAGCAACAATAGCTCTCATTCATTGATGATGGACATGTAAAATGGTACAGATACTCTGGAAAACAGTTTGGCAGTTTCTTACAAAACAAACCATACCATTTTATGATCCAGCAATTGTGCTCTTTCACATTCACCCAAAGGAGCTTAAAATTTATGTCCACACAAAACCCTGCACATGGATGTTTACAGCATCTTTATTCTTTCCAAAACTTGGAAGTAACCAAAATGTCCTTCAGTAAGTGAATGAATAAACTGTGGTATATCGAGACAGTGGAATATTTTTCAGTGCTAAAGAAATGAGTTGTCAAGTCATAAAAACACATGGAAGAGACTTAAATGCATATTACTAAGTGAACGAAGCCAATCTGAAAAGGTTACAAAATGTATGCGCCAACCATATGACATTCTGGAAAAAGCAAACTCCGGAGACAGTAAAAAGATCACTGGTTGCTTGGGTTTAAAGAGAGGGAGGGATGAACAGGTAAAGCAGAGGGGATTTTTAGGGTACTGAAACTATTTTGTATGGTACTATTACTATTTTGTATAATACTAAGTGAGCTTCCCTGGTGGTTTAGATAGTAAAGAATCTGGCTGCAATGCAGGAGACCCAGGTTCAATCCCTGGTTAGGAAGATCCCCTGGAAGAGGGCATGGCAACCCACTCCAGTATTCTTGTTTGGAGAATTCCATGGACAGAGGAGCCTGGCAGGCTCATTTCATTATCTAGTCGTCAAACCCATTAAATGTACAACACAGACAATGTTACAGTAAACTGTGAGTGTGGATGATATGATGTGTCAATGCAGGTACATTAAAGGTAAGAAATGTACCCCTGTGGTCCACGCTGTGGATAGTGTCGGGGTGGGGGGGTTGTATTGTGTAATATAGAGTACATGGGAACTCTCTGTACTTACTGCTCAGTTTTGCTGTGAACTTAAAACTGTTCTTATAATTTTTTTTAAAAGCTTATTTATAAAAACACACATACACCAAGATAACATTTTTCATCTCATAAAATTCAAAAGTCAGATAATAATCTGTTGGGGGGAAAGGCACTCTTGTATGTTCATAGTGGAAGCACAAAATAGAACCACCTTTATGAAAAAAAAAAAGTGTCAAAACCTACCAAAACATACACAATTACCTTTTGGTGGTTCCAGATCTAGCCTACAGATACATCTGTGTACTACAGGGCAGCAGAACATGCCAACTCAAAATATGCCATTTTGGCATAAGGATTATTTTGAACTGAAGGCCACTAAGAAGAAAAGCTCTCTGCTCTCCTTCGATTTGCCTAAAAGCAGGACATAAATCTGTAGAAATGTCCTACTTTTCCTCTCTACCAAGAAGGACAGGAGTTAATCACTGGAGACAACTCTAGACCCTTATCAGCTGAGAGACAGCACCAGTACAAACCATGTAACAAACTTTACTCCATAGCCCTTATCTTTCTTAAGTTTCCCCACACATTTACCTAGCCCAAATCGCCAACCCAGAAACTCAAAAAGCCATTTTCATCTTGTTACTTCTCTATTTATTGTTCTTTTAAGATGCTATATAAGCCCATGTTCTACCGTCCCCTTGAGTTACTCATTACTGAGTGCTAAAGCATGTGAATATACAAGGCAATACACTTTTTCTGCTTCTCTCCTTGTTGATCTGTCCTTTTGTCTGTATAGGCCCCAGTTGGAGAATCTAGGTGTACATGTGTGCTATGTCACTTCAGTTGTGTCTGACTCTGCAACCCTATGGACTGTAGCCTTCCAGGCTCCTCTGTCCGTAGGATTCTCCTGGCAAGGTACGGATTCTTCAACTGGAATGGATTGCCATGTCCTGATCCAGGGGATCCTCCTGACCCAGGGATCGAAACTGAGTCTCTCATGTCTCCTACATTGGCAGGCGGTTTTTGTTTTTGTTTTTTTTTACCACTAGCGCCACCTGGGAAGCATACAAATATACAAATATGCATGTGTGTGAATGTGTGTTTTTACATATATCTGCAGTAACTGTATAAAATAACAAAAGACTGGAAATATTCCAAATATCCATCAATAAAGGATTTTGTCCACACACTGGGATTCTATGCTCTGAAAAATAAAGAGGAAATGCTGCAAGCTGATGTGGAAAGATCTCAAGGGTATATTATCAAGGGAGGAAAAAAATCAAGATGTGAAATAATGTACATGATTTGTTATTTTCTGTCACAGTTAACCTATGTTTATTATACCTACAGGGGATATGGATACAGAGAGAAATAGGGTGGTCAAATATAAGAGCAAAGCTTCTCAATGTGTATTTATATTATTTTGATTTCTGAACCACATATTCAAATAATTTTAAAAATTAAGCATTAAAGAAAATAATTAAAGCAATATATCAAAACCAATGTTTTTACTAAAACTTAACAGAGCTCTTTAAGATTTCTCTACACACTAAAAACTCAAGATAAATAACTTTGGTTCTCTTAGAATTTGAGCCCCATCAAATTACTAAGATTTGAGTATGAATATTATATGCCTTGGGAAAAGTACTTAACACAGGCTTTTCAGACAACAAATATACAAACTGATAAGTTCTCTGTACAATTTTTTTAATTACTTTTTTATTCCAAATGGCCAATCAAAATGAAAAGGCTCAACCATTTTTCCCCAGGATGCTAGAAAAGTCAGATCAATATTAAATTGACACATTCACATTCAGGACAAATTCTGGTTGAATGCTTGAAACAAGATGGCCTGCAAAGAGAATCACGGACAAGCAAGAATAAAGGGGGAATAAATAAATCCAGCAAAACGACAAACTTCACTAGAAAATCTGGCTTGATGTCTTGTATGAGAAAAAAACAAACAACTCATACCAAATCTAAAGAGTTAACATTTGCCGTGTTTATTATACACTAGGTACTATGCTAACTCTATTAAAGTTTTAATCACCAAGCTACTGAATACATTTGCCTTTCAAAGCCAAAGAACACAGAAAAGGGAGGAAAAAGTGAGAATTAAATTCACTTTAATTTAGGCTGAGTATGGAAATATAAGGAGGATACATAAGAGGACAGAAAACAAAAGAAAAACCTTTCAAGCAAGCCCATTAAAAAAAACTATTATTCCTTTGATAAATGGGAACTACAGGAAGATGTTAGAATTATGAACATACGATGCTAAGCTTGCTGGGAGATGTTTAAAGTAGCACAGGATTATTACAATTGACTATAATTCAGAAATAAGGCATTTTTTTAAAAAATACAAATACAGATAAAAATACATGGCAAAATGCTAACTGTTGGCCACTGTGCTATTCCTTCAACTTTTCTTTATGCTTCAAAATGTTCACAGAAAAATTTGAGAAATGTAACACTGCTCATATCAGTATTTACAGTTCACAATATTTCTCTTTAAGAAAAGAAAAAAGGACCATTTAGTCTGGGGAGGCAGAAAAAGGCAAAGAAAACTTAAAAGAATAGCAGACTGTCTTGAGAAAAGCGGAAAAAAAAAAAAAACATTTTCAGAGACAAGAGCAAAACCAAAAAAGATAAAGCACTAGAGAGAAGTAACATATCCATCCTATAAATACTATCAGGCAGATATACTCCAAATACAAATCTAACAAGTCCTAGCTCATTGTTACTTCTGGTTCTTCTTACACTTGCACTGTTAAGATGCAGTATTTCTGAAAACTGATGATGTATCATTTCACTAAGAAAAAGGCCATCTTTGCCCCACAGATCCCAAACACTGTCATTCTTAGATTTATAAAAACTAATTAAAATGTTTAACCTAATGCCAGTTTTCATTTGTACTTCATTTTGCTGCACAAACACCATAAGAGAAGAAAGAATATGGCTGCACATCCTTTTAGCAAAAGGTTCAGGTTCTTACTGTAAAATGTTATGTGACAAAATCCTTCCATTTGAGTAAGTAACTAAGAACAACCTATTTCCTTTGGGATCTAACAAACACGTACATCAATTCCTGAGTTTGTGAAAATTCATGTAGAATATCATCTCCAGAATTCACTCTTTTAAGAGTTCATTTATATGACTGATTTCACCATATTCATACAGCGGTGTATCTACATTTACCTTCTGATCTGTCCTGTAATTATGTACATGTTCCTCTGTCAGTTTTCTTCTCTTTGCCATTATGGACAGAAAAAAAAAAATTTTTTTTTTCATTCTCAACTGTGGCTAATGAAAGGTACAAAAAGAGAAAAATAAAAATGACAAAAACTGACTCCAAACTTCTTTCACATTTTCTTGAAAGATAATTTAAAACTCTGCACAATATATGAAAAATCAATGCTAACTATGATGGTTTATTTCACCACTGCACCACCCTTTTAAGAAACCCCACCACTGTTCCACTTGTAATTTTCTTTTTTAGTCTAGTTGGGAATACAGAGTCTCATTATTCACAGTAGTTATGTTTCATAAAGTCACCACAAATACTTATTTAGTCAATACTGAATCACTGCCCCTAGGGAAAATATAAGATTAGGGTGCTACAAGTCTACAAGTCTCTTATCACAACACTTTATCAATCATTCATGACCTTGTTTTGTGTTTCCATTTAAAGACATCTTAATTAACATACATTGTAATTCATTAACACTGAATTCACTTCCAAAACACTGTAAACTCATGCCTCAATGAATTTTTTCCAGCCTTATTGTGCTTAGGAAGACTAGACAAAAACCTCAGCAGTATGCACAGGGGCAATTTTAAACTGTAAAATTGCCCAAGAAAAGGTACAAAAATGCAAAAAATGTGGCACTGAATATATATAAAAATGTGGCAAAAAGGACATATTGTAACAGGAAGGAAAAGCACTGCTTTGCTGAACCTCAGCTGGCAATCTACTTGTATTTTGCAGCTCTTCATGTGCATGTCCAGGAATCACCAAGAAAAGCTCCATGAGTATTGACCAAGCATGATCCATTCTGATTTAATAACAATATACATAAACACTTCTTCCTAGACAACCAATCACAAGATATATAAGATGGTCTTTTAAAAGTCTTTTGCTAAATGGGTTTTAACCTGATAATAGCAGCTTCCCCAATAGCTCAGTTGGTAAAGAATCCTGGGTCGGGAAGATTGGCTGGAGAAGGGATAGGTTACCCACTCCAGTATTCTTGGGCTTCCCTTGTGGCTCAGCTGGTAAAGAATCTGCCTCCTATGAGTGAGACCTGGGTTCAATCCCTGGGTTGGTAAAATCCCCTGGAGAAGGAAAACACTACCCACTTCAGGATTCTGGCCTGGAGAATCCTGGACAGTCAGACACCACTGAGCGACTTTCACTTTCAAGATACAATCACCAATAGCATGCTCTGAGAACCTTGAAACCATGTAAACAGTTAAGTAAAAAACAAGTTGTGTTTTGGTTATAAAGGTTATAGAAAACCCATTAGTAACATATTCACAACAAACTTCTCTAAAAGTTGCATCTTATTCAAAATTCTAAAACAGCTATTTGAAGGAAAATACATTATCATGTTACTTTGTATCCTCTTTCATCTACAGATTTCAAAATCTTGCTATAGCATAAACTGGGTTACCCCAAAATTCATATGCTGAAAGTCATAATCCACTGTACCCAAGAATGTGACCTTATTTGGGAAAGTGGTTATCAAGGCTGTAATCAGTTAAGATGAGGTTGATGGGAGCAGGGTAGGCCCCTTATCTGACTTGTGTCCTAACAAAAGAGGAACCAACCCTACTTGACACCTTGATATTGATATTCAATTTCCAGCCTCCAGAACTGTGCTAATACATTTCTGTTACTTAAGCCACCCAGGTTGTGATACTTTGTTTCACAGTCCAAACAAATATACTTACCTAAATATTTTTGGGTTCAAAACATTCCTATCAAGTTAGCCAAGTACCACCATCTGTATTTTAAAAGTGGTCCACGAAATAAACAACTTATTCTGAATAATTCAATCACAGATAAACTTGATTTTGAAATTTAAAGTTTCTGTTAATAGTTCAAATTACATTATTTTCATGCCAAACAATTTTTCAAAGCTGGCAAAAGACACACTTCTCTAAGCAATCTTTAAATACAAGTGCAAGGGGGAAAAAAAGCTTTTGAGAGAGCAAGTTGGCAATATGTATTACAATTCTAAACATGCATGCCCTCTGACCCCCAAACTTTCCTTCTGGGAAACAATAGGAAATAACATGATTTCCAATAACAGGTACATAAATAAATATGGAATATCCATGTAACAGAAACTGGTGCTTCTATTAAAATAAATGCCTATATAGTACAACATGAAAAGATAAAAACATATTAAATGAAAATGCAAACCACAGCATTTTATGTAATGTGTACAGGACTATGTATTTTAATACAGGCATAAAGTTATGAAAATATAAAAAATAGTAGTAGTCAACTTCAGGATGCAGGGGAAAAAGTGCCTTCTACTTTTTAAAACATTTCTGAAACTTAGAGAAACGTATTATTTCAGTAATTAGAAAAAAAAGAATTCTTTAAGATATCTGAAGTCCCCAAATTATAAATGACCCAAACCCCACAGGAGCAAATGTCCCCTGTTTCCCAAAATCAAAATACTGGGGAAATAACTAACACAGACTGATAAGCTTCTTCCCTAAGAGACAGCAGCAGTCACGTATCATTTATATTTAAACTGTAACATAGAGTTAAATGTTACTCACAGAAATTCATCCTCAGCTTTGTGGAGCCAATAAAGCAAGAGTGCCAAACGAGCCAGGATGGATGATGGGTGGAAATAAATTCTAACACACAAATATAAAACTTCAATGAATTTTTCTATAGAAAATGTTACAAAGGTTAAATATAATTATTGACAGAATATTATACTTAGGCATAATGTGTTTTAAAGACTGGTTTGAAAAGCTGTTTATGACATGCAGCAGTATTTCCATGAGCAAAGAAAAATTTAGCTTTTAAAAACCATTCATAAATCAGGGACTATCTGGCATAAAAAGTACAATTACCAAGCATGACCAAATGCCACAATTAATCTCAACTTTTAATACAGTATATGAATTGAATGAAGTCCTATGTATATTTTTAATTAAAAAAAAACAAATTCAACAGAATTTGCAAAGCTGTCAGTTTTATACACAGAACAAAAATCTTGGTTGATGTTTATTGCTCAAGTTATCAGGGTCTAAAAAACAATAGTTATGAATAGCAACAAGCACAGTCATATTAATAACAATTACAAAACTGGAGGTCAGAAGGATACACTTGGTAAAAAGCTAATTTTAAGAACCTCCATTTCAAAAAAAAAAAAAGAACCCCCATTTCAATTACTCAGTAAATGTTTAATTCAGTCAGAACTTGAGTTTCAAAAGCCTCTGCCTACCATGCTTCACTAGTTGCTATACAGGTTTTCCCCTTCCCTCCTGAATAACTCAAAACTCTCAACTAAAGCAATGCAAAGCACACTTAATATCTCTAGAAATTTAATGTTCACAAAATGCTTTACTATGAAATTTAAAAGGTAATGCATAATTCCATTCGTGTATAAAAATGTCACACACAGCCCAGTATACATGCAGAGAAAAGACTGGGAAAAATAGGGTTTCCCTGGTGGCTCAGTGGTAAAGAATCCACCTGCCAATGCAGGAGAAAAAGGTTCAATCCATGGTCTGGGAAGATTCCAGAGGACAACTTGGGCCAAAGGACAATTGGGCCCGTGTGCCACAGCAACTGAACTAGTGGCTACAGAGCCCAGGAGCTGTAACTACTGAGCCCACGCGTCAAAACAACTGAATCCAGAATACTCTATAGAGCCCATGCTCTATAACAAGAGAAGCCACCGCAATGAGAGCCTGTGCACCAAAACTAGAGTAGCCCCCTGCTCACTTCAACGAGAGAAAAGCCCAAGCATCAACACTCAGCACAGCCAGATAAATCAAAAATATTTAAAATAAAAAAGACTGGGTAAAGAAATACTAAATTGTCAACACTGATTATCTACCAGTGGTTTTCTTTCTTTCATGGTTCTTCAATTGTTTAACTGAACAAGTCAAAGTGAGTTGATGCATTTTATGATTCTGATTTTTTTAAAAGATGAAGACGTTAAGTACTTGGGATTAGAGAATAACACCAGTAAATAACTCAGAATGCTTTTTTTACTTTAATAAATAATGATACTGCTAATTGTGTGACAGAGTTAACAAATTACCAAATGGCTACTTCACTCAAGGCATGTTATTTCCCTACTCCTAAAGTAAAATTGGAGTTGGTGATGGACAGGGAGGCCTGGCGTGCTGTGATTCATGGGGTCGCGGAGAGTTGGACACGACTGAGCAACTGAACTGAATTGAAAGTAAAATTGTTTACTGACACTTTTTAAAGGATCACTAATATAATCATATAATGATCATAAAATATGAAAAATTAAGAATAAAAGCCTAACATAAAATATTTAATGAAAATACTAATTCTTTAAAATTATTACCAACAATTATCAACAGGAATTTGGAATGGTACAACTCATCGCCATGAAAACATTTTAGTAAGTTTTCTGATAAAATCAAAATATACAGTAACTTACATGTCTTAGCTGACAGTACACAGCAATATTCATATGGAGATTAAAAAATTTAAAACTAGATTAAAAAATTCTTTATAATGGATGTTTACAAAGCCATACCCCTTTTATGCATTCTTATCTACATACAGGTATACAGTTAACATACACAGAGAACTTATTATGTGCCTGGAACTGTGCTAAGCACTTTATTTAATCTCATTTAATCCTCATAACACGATAAGGCAGGTGTACCATCATCCCTACTTCAAAGGCACTAAGATATAAACATTTCCCTATTGAACAACTGTCCTTTTGCTTATAATACTTAAACAACAAGGTTATGTTTTAATAATTTACTTTCAAAATATACTTAAAACTGTAAAAGCACTAGGGCTTCACAACATTTTTTCCTCATGAGTCCTTCCTGGATGGCTAGGAACTGCTGAAATTGATTGCTTTGAAGCAGAAAGAAGTCAAACTAAAATATAAAGATTCCAACTTTTAAAAAAAGACTCCAATATATCAAACCAAATAGCAGTTTTAATCTCTAAGACCAGCAAGAATGAACCCTCAAAATATACTGGCGGATTTTTTGTTCTGTGTTTTCTTAACATTCTTTCTTGTGTATTTGGAATTCATTCATCTCAGAGACAATTTAACTGTATTTTCTTACTTTCTTTATTCTTGTTGATGACATAGGAAAAGTGGGGGAAGGGGTTTACAGACACCAAAGAGTTAAACCCTCTCAGAACTGGCTAATTCCTAAAGATAACTTGCTTACCAACATGCCTTTCATAACTGACCAAACCAGATTATTCCACCAACTATATCCTTATCTAATTCTCACACACCAAACCAGAATTTCCCCTACCTTAAATCATCCCAGAACCAGGTACCAGGAATTAAGAAACCTATCCTATAGAATAAAGCCTGGAAGAATTAATCAAATTAGTCAATTGTAAACTGTTTATTCTGTCCAGTTTGCCTCTCCCTGGAAAACCTCAATAAAGGCTACAGTCTTAAGATCTCCCCTGAGCTCTTTTCTGCCTCTTGATTACCTTGGTATCTTCCTCCTCAGCTCTTGTGTGGCATGCAGTGACCTCCTCTCTAGAAATAGTGAGCATAATCAACTTCTTCCAAGCCTCATTCTCATTACCCCTTAAAGCCACAATGACTTTACCTTACCACTTCCAATATGTACATTCTTAGAACAGGTATAAACTTTAAACTTTGCATTATAAAGTAGCTGATGACCTCAAACTTACCAAAACGAAAGAGTCTTAACTGTAACTTTCCTCCCTTTCTATGGCATATCCAACAAAATGGTCATCGTGTTCATTCAACACCTTGTGTTTCTTCTGTGATAAAGATATGTAAGACAAGGTGTTTAACCGACAGTAATGGACTGGCTGGATCTCCTTGCAGTCCAAGGGACTCGCAAGATTCTTCTCCAGCACCACAGTTCAAAAGCATCAATTCTTCGGCGATCACCTTTCTTCACAGTCCAACTCTCGCATCCATACATGACCACGGGAAAAACCATAGCCCTGACTAGACGGACCTTGGTTGGCAAAGTAATGTCTCTGCTTTTTAATATGCTATCTAGGCTGGTCATGATTTTCCTTCCAAGGAGTAAGCGTCTTTGAATTTCATGGCTGCAATCAGCATCCGCAGTGATTTTGGAGCCCCAAGGAAGTCTGACACTGTTTCCACTGTTTCCCCATCTATTTCCCATGAAGTGATGGGACCAGATGCCATGATCTTAGTTTCCTGAATGTTGAGCTTTAAGCCAGCTTTGTCACTCTCCTCTTTCACTTTCATCAAGAGGCTTCTTAGTTCCTCTTCACTTTCTACCATAAGTGTGGTCAGTGGAGAAATAACTAGAAAGAATGAATGGATGGAGCCAAAGCAAAAACAACACCCAGCTGTGGATGTGACTGGTGATAGAAGCAAGGTTCAATGCTGTAAAGAGCAATATTGCATAGGAACCTGGAATGTTAGGTCCATGAATCAAGGCAAATTGGAAGTGGTCAAACAGGAGATGGCAAGAGTGAATGTCCACATTCTAGGAATCAGTTAACTAAAATGGACTGGAATGGGTGAATTTAACTCAGATGACCAATATATCTACTACTGTGGGCAGGAATCCCTTAGTAGAAATGGAGTAGCCATCATGGTCGACAAAAGAGTCCGAAATGCAGTACTTGGATGCAATCTCAAAAACAACAGAATAATCTCTGTTCGTTTCCAAGGCAAACCATTCAATATTACAGTAATCCAAGCCTATGCCCCAACCAGTAACGCTGAAGAAACTGAAGTTGAACGGTTCTATGGAGACCTACAAGACCTTTTAGAACTAACACCCAAAACAGATGTCCTTTTCATTATAGAGGACTGAAATGCAAAAGTAGGAAGTCAAGAAACACCTGGGGTGTTTGGCCTTGGAATACGGAATGAAGCAGGGCAAAGGCTAATAGAGTTTTGCCAAAAGAACGCACTGGTCACAGCCAACACCCTCTTCCAACAACACAAGAGAAGACCCTACACATGGACATCACCAGCTGATCAACACCGAAATCAGATTGATTATATTCTTTGCAGCCAAAGATAGAGAAGTTCTATACAGTTAGCAAAACCAAGACTGGGAGCTGATTGTGGCTCAGATCTGCTACTGCTACTGCTAAGTCACTTCAGTCGTGTCCAACTCTGTGTGACCCCATAGACGGAAGCCCACCAGGCTCCCCCGTCCCTGAGATTCTCCAGGCAAGAACACTGGAGTGGGTTGCCATTTCCTTCTCCAATGTGTGAAAGTAAAAAGTGAAAGTAAAGTCGCTCAGTCGTGTCTGACCCCTAGTGACCCCACAGACTGTAGCCTACCAGGCTCCTCCATCCATGGGATTTTCTAGGCAAGAGTACTGGAGTGACTTGCCATTGCCTTCTCACGAACTCCTTACTGCCAAATTCAGACTTAAATTGAAGAAAGTAGGGAAAACCACTAGACCATTCAGATATGACCTAGATCCTGGATTACCCAGACTCAAAAACCAAGAGAAATATGTTTGTTGTGTAAGTCACCCAGACTATATTATTTATGTTGTAGCAGCCTGAATAGACCAAGAAATCTTCAAATTAAGTATTCTTCATTAAACTTTTGAAAATAAACAATGAATCTAACTTCTATCATTTATGTAATTCTCACAAGAACAACAAAAAAATCTGTTTTTTCCATTACTATGTATCTTTAAACTCTAACAGTAAAGGAATTTATTTTATATCTTGCTCCAATACAACACTACCTTTAAGTGAAATAAACATACATTTTGGGGAAATTTGGGTACAGCTTTTTAATATGAGCTTCAACAAGGTAAATGAAAACTAAACATAAAGTATATACTTTTATGGTTAACCCAATGTCTAGACAAAGTAGATATTCTGTTGAATAAATGCCTGAGTTTCAGTTATAAATAAAAAGATATTGTCTATCTCAAAGCAAATACAGAAACAGCATATTAGCTACTTCAGTGTAAGACTTACTTTTAAGAAAACATTTACTGAGCATTTTCCACATGCCAGGCATTGTTCTTTGCACTTCAGTGTGATAGCTCACTTAATCCCTACAACTACCCTTGGCATGATTATCCTCATTTTACAGAGAATACTTAACACAAAAAGACTAAGCTATGTGCCCAAGATAACACAGCTAAAAAGTAAAAGATAAATGACCAAGATAACATAGCTAAAAGGGTACAGGGTTTATACCAAAGCATTCTAATTCCAGAGCCTACCCTTTTATTTTGTTTGGGTTACCCTGGTAGCTCAAACAGTAAAGAATCTGCCTGCAATGCAAGAGACCTGGATTTAATCCCTGGATTGGGAAGATCCCCTGGAGAAGGAAATGGCAACCCACTCCAGTACCCAGGCAAGAGTATCTATAGCAAATGTATCTATAAGCAAATACAAATATCTTTTTTCTAATCCAAAATATGGCTTTATAGACAATGTTCTACACCTTGCTCTTTCCACTCAATTTATCTTATAATAATGTGCAAACTCCTCCCTCATTCTCTTCTTAAGTACATTGTATTTACATTACATTGACTGAATTATTTTACCAGTTCCCAACAGACTGTTGCCGGGGCTTCCCTGGTAGCTCAGATGGTAAAGAATCTGCCTGTAATGCAGGAGACCTGGGTTTGATTCCAGCGTCAGGAAGATCCCTTGGAGAAGGGAATGGCAACCCACTCCAGTATTCTCTGAAGAATTCCATGGACAGACCATGGGGATGCAGAGTTGGGCACAAATAAGTGACTAACACACAACACTGTTGGGGCTTCCCAGGTGGCGCTAGTGGTAAAGAACCCACCTGCCAATGCAGGAGACCTAAGAGATGTGGGTTTGATTCTTGGGTTGGCAAGATTCCCTGGAGACATGCATAGAAACCCACTTAAGTATTCTTTATTCTTGCCTGGAGAATCCCATGGACAGAGGAGCCAGGCAGGCTACAATCCATAGGGCCGCACAGTCAGACAGGACTGAAGCAACTTAGTACAGACAAACATACTGTCACAATGTTGTTTCTACTGTTTTGCTGTTATAAACAATGCTGTAGTAACACTCACTCTGTACATATACAAATGTAGCTATCAAATCAACAGCTATACTCTTGGACTTCTCGAAGAAAGGGTATGTACATTTGTAATTCTGATATATGATGGCAAAATAACCATTATAAAAACCTATGAACACTTATTTACTGACAGCCTCACTGCAGAGATGGTACTCCAGGCATACACAGGTCTTCTGCACTTTTAGTATGAATGAGGCTGAAGAGTACTCACGGTTTAGAAGTCATTTGTATATTCTTTTCTGTGAAGTGCCTGTTCCTTTGCCCATTCTGCTGTTTTTATCTCATCAATTTTTAGAAGTGCTTTATATCTCAGAGATTTACACTTTGATTTTAATGAACAGTAAACTATATTTTCCTGTTTGTCTTTTACCTTTGTTTACAGTGACTTCCACCTAGCAAAATTATTTTTACTTCCATGCAACTTAACTTTTCTATGCGTATTCATAATTCACCATTTCCTGACTCCAACAAAACAATTTTTTTTGAGGTATGTACATTTTACTGTAAACCTTAAATACTCTTCAGACAGAATACAATGTCTTCAATCAAGGCTCCCATGTGGCCTACAGGGGAAACCGCAATTTCTGAACTAGAGGCAAGGAGAGGGACAGCACAGAGGGTGAGTGCTTAATTTGCCAAAAGGACCTCCTTACAAGTTTCCAAAATAATTGTTTAAAAATCAGTCCACGTTTTCTTCAAGCACATTTTTATCATTATAGCCTTTACATTTAAATATTTGATTCATCTGGAATTTATCCAATATATACATGGCATGAGGTAAATCCAACTTTTTTAATCCCTAAATGATGCTCCTACTTATACCAAGATCATTTATTGAATATCTCTCACTTGAATTTTTTTCTCCATGCTTATGTCTGGGCTCTATATTGTTTTATTGGTTTTAAATGTCCATATGTAGGGCAGTTTTAACTACCAAGGTTTTAAAATTAAAACATGCTATTAACTATATGCTGCTGCTGCTGCTGCTAAGTCACTTCAGTCGTGTCCGACTCTGTGTGACCCCATAGACGGAAGCCCACCAGGCTCCCCTGTCCCTGGAATTCTCCAGGCAAGAACACTGGAGTGGGTTGCCATTTCCTTCTCCAATGTGTGAAAGTGAAAAGTGAAAGTGAAGTCGCTCAGTCGTGTCCGACCATTAGCAACCCCACGGACTGCAACCTACCAGGCTCCTCCATCCATGGGATTTTCTAGGCAAGAGTACTGGAGTGGCTTGCCATTGCCTTCTCCGATTAACTATATATATATGTATATTTTTTCCTGCTCTTATTTTTCAATTTTCCTGGCTACTCTGCTTCATTTTTTCCATATGAACTAGAGAATCAATTTGTCCAGTTCCTGGGGAAAAAAATCATTTGGTATTTTTATTAGGATCACATTAAATGGACATTAATTTTAGAAAAGCTGATAGGTTTATGTAGGTTAAGCATGCCTGTCCACAAATGTGGTTACCATTGACTGAAGCTTTCTGCATCCCTAGTAAGTGCTTTCAAGTCTTCTTCACAGTCTAGGTGTTGCACATTTCTTAGGTATTTCCTAGGTCGTTGTACCTTTTTCTTGCTATTGTTAAGTACTGACTTTTGATTGCTGACATCTAATTGGACCTTCTTTCCACTAGGTTTGGTTTTAATTGAGGTATAGCTGATTTATAATATTATGTTTCAACTTTACAACACAATGATTCACAATTTTTAAAGATTATATTCCATTTATGGTTATTATAAATTATATTAATATCTATTCATACAAATATATGTGAATATAATATATATATATATTATTGGCTATATTCCCTATGCTGCACAATATAGCCTTACAGCTTATGTCATACATGGTAGTGCCTCTAACCCTATTTGCCTTCCCCCCTTCCCTCTCCCCACTGGTAGTCACTAGTTTGTTTTCTGTATCTGTAAGTCTGTTTCTTTCTTTTAATATTCACTATTTTTTAGATTCCACACAGAAGTGATATTGTAATTTTTATCTATCTGGCTTATTTCACTAAGCATAACATCCAAGTACATCCATGTTGCAAATGACAAATTTTCATTCTTTTCATGGCTGAGTAGTATTCCATCGTGTGTACGTGTATACACAAACACACACATCTTTATCCATTCATCTGCTGATAGACACTCAGATTGCTTCCACATATTGGTGACTGTAAATCATGCTGCTGTGAACACTGGATTACATGTACCTTTTCAAACTAGTGTTTTCTTTTCTTTGAATATATGGCCAGGAGTAGAATCAGTAGTCCTTTTTTCTTTCTTTGAAGAACCCCCATACTGCTTTCCACAATGACTGCATCAATTTACATTCCCATCAACAGTGTACAAAGATTCCCTTTTCTCCACATACTTGCCAACATGCTAACTGTGGTGTTTTTGATGGCAGCCATTCTGACAAGTGTGAGGTGATGACTCATTGTGGTTTTCATCCGCATTTCTTTGATGATTAGTGATGTAGAGAATCTTTTCTCTACATCAGACAGGCCTGATGGCCATCTAGATGTTTTCTTTGGAAAAATGTCTATTCAGGTCTTCTGCCCATTTTTAAATCAAGTTGTTTGCTTTTTGATATTGAAATGTATGAGCTATTTATGTATTTTGAGTATTAATCCCTTATGGGCCATATCATTTGCAAATATTTTCTCCCATTCAGTAGGTTATTTCCATTTTGTCAAAGATTTCCTTTACGGTATTCACCAGGTGGGACTTTTTTTTTTTTTTTTTGGTCTTTTATTATTTATTTATTTGGTTGTTCCAGGTCTTAGTTGTGGCATGTGGGATCTAGTTCCCTGACTAGGAACTGAACCCAGGCCCCCTGCCTTGGAAGCACAGTCTCAGCCACTGGACCACCAGGAAAGTCCCTATGGTTTTAATTTTGACTTTGGGCAAGTTACTTAACCTCCTGAAGTTCTATTTCCCTCACCTATAAAACTGAGCTAACTGTACCCTGCAGGATGGACTTAATGTTTGTGGATAATGTATAAAGGATGCAGCACAGTGCCTGGCAGATAATGGTGGTTACCGTTATTATTTTCAAATGTCCACATCCTAGTACCTATTCTAAATAATATTTCTCATTAGTAAGTTTCTCCAACTACGAGGTTGGTATCTTTCTTCTCCCCTTTACAATGTCATATTAACTTCTAAGTGTTACCTTCCCCCCTTGCTCCTAGTAACAGAGGCTCACTCCGCTCCCCAGCTGAGTGCAGAAATAATCTTAGGTTCAGGCAGAAGTAACAGCAACCTTTCAGAATTTTACCTAATTATTCAAAAAAATAAGTGTAGGTCCACGAAGTTCATTCTTGTTAGATAGTCTAGTTATGTCATCCATAGCTGAGCAATTCCTTGATAAAAAATCATAAAGTATACATGTGCTGATTCATAAATCCTAGGGATCAACTATGAGAAGCCATCACAAACTCCTTCAAAGAACTTATAGGTAAAGAACCAAAATTTCCTCCAATTGTTTTCAGAAGCTCTGCTTCTGAAATTAAAACCTGGTAGGGACTTCCCTGGTGATCCAATGGCTGATTCTCTGGGCTCCCAATGCAGTGGGCCTGAGTTCAACTCCTAGGCAGGGAACTAGAGCCCACATGCCACAACTGAGATCTGGAACAACCAAATTCTGCTTAGGGTCTCTTTTAGCCTTACTTTATTCCTTTTCTCACTTTCATTTCCCTTTCACAAAAGCAAGATTATCATCTCAGAAGGCACATTTCTCAGGGGCTCTTGCCTACATGCCAGCACACACACAATTAATATTTAAAACTATTTCAGCTTTCAACTACTTCATAACTTCTATGTGACATCTTGTGACTTCAAAACCTTTGTTTCCAATAAAATCTGGAAATCATAAAATCAGACATAATTAACTAATAGGTTTTTGTCAGTTAAATGAAGCAAATGAACCTATTAATAAAACTCAAATAAGCAGTCTATCAAATTGCACCTTACAAATATAAATGTTTTATCTATATATAAAAATTCAAGTTTACAAAACAGATGAAATAGAACAGGCAAATTAGATTACCTCAAATTGACAAAGGTGTTAAATTGCTAGGCACTTTAAAACAGTCTTCCAAAAGCACAAAATTAAGTATCGTTAGTGGATTATTAATTTCTTAAAAGGTTGGAACCAAGGATAATGTTAAACTACTATGAACTGAAGAGTAAACAAAATTTAAAATAAAACATTTCATGCCATTAGTTCTATTCTTTCTCCTCACTTACAGTACTGGATTTACTGATTAAATATTGTTACCAAGTTCAAAACACAATTCACCTCACCAAATCTTTTCTCTCCTCCTAAAACAAAACAGTTAACAGTCCTCCTCTTTCAGGATTCCCTATTTCTATTCATGATTCAACCAAGGATCACACCTGGCTCTTCCCTTCACCCTTACCATTCACTTCCATCTGGTTACCAAAGTCTGTTCATTCTTTGTCTCCCTAATCTCATGCTCCCTTCTCGTTTTAAAGAGCTACTCTCATAGTCTAATTAATTTCTCTACCTGTAAATTCTCTCCCTTCTATAAAAACCAGATAAGACCTACTGCAAATTACAGATATCAAAAGATATCTACCAAATTAAATTCAGGCTCCCTAATTTCATTAACTCTATAATCTGACCTCAATTTTACTTTTCTAACCTTCTAGCTCACTATTCACAGACATTTCAGTTAACTGAACTACTATTTTCTCAATAGGCTTCATATCTGCCTATTTCCATTTGAGGTGCTTTACCTATAAAGCACTCTTCTTCATTCTTTCCTCCTTGAAATACTATATATTCTTCCAATTCATATGCTATCTTCCCTTTAGAAACTCATCTACAATCCATCCCATCCCAAAGGGTAATACTATTCATCTCAACACAGCATTTCGTTTATGCATTTATAACAGCATATTTTATATGCATTTCTATCTATGCACTTAAAATAATTCTTCCCTTCTAGATCTTTAAATGATAGTGATCACATTACCTTAGAAGCTTCTCAAATAATATTAATAATTTTAAAGTTTCATTTATAAATATTTTCTAATGCTATAGCTGAAACTCCCAATACTTTGGCCACCTCATGCAAAGAGTTGACTCACTGGAAAAGAGTCTGATGCTAGGAGGTATTAGGGGTGGGAGGAGACGGGGACGACAGAGAATGAGATGGCTGGATGGCAGCACCGACTCGATGGACATAAGTCTGAGTGAACTCCGGGAGTTGGTGATGGACAGGGAGGCCTGGCGTGCTGTGATTCATGGGGTCGCAAAGAGTCAGACACGACTGAGCGACTGAACTGAACTGAATGAGTTTATCAACTTTGTAAAGTGAGACAAAACTGTGTTAAATTTTTAAAAATAAATTTAGTTATTGTTCCTGTTAGATATGCTAAAATTAAAGATGTTCTTTCTCCTTAAGAAATAAACAGGGAAGAAATAAAGACTAAAACGATGTATATGTTTGTGGCATTACTTACAACAAAAATCTGGAAACAAATTCCAGAAAATAAAAGAACACAAATTTTGGTATATTTAAATAATAAAATGTTAAATAATCATTAACAACATCCCCACCATAATACCATTTTAAAATGGTATTTTAAAATCATAGAGACATACTTACTAAATTTGTTATTCAATTATTACTGAAAAATAGTTGAGAAATAAAAACATATTCCCAGTCCATAATCAGAAATATATTAATATATGAAAACAGAAAAAATGTCAAATGACGGCAGTATTTATCCGTGCATGACAGCATTATGGTTGATTTTTATTTTCCCTATATTTCCTGATTTCACTACCAAGAATATGTAATAAAACCATCAAAAACTAAAAATGTGTTATTTCAAAACAGTGACACCCAGCAAAAGAATAAAATGGGACTAAACTTAAGATATTAATAAAGAAGATATTTTATGGAGAAGGCGATGGCACCGCACTCCAATACTCTTGCCTGGAAAATCCCATGGACAGAGGAGCCTGGTAGGCTGCAGTCCATGGGGTCGCGAAGAGTCGGACACGACTGAGCAACTTCACTTTCACTTTTCACTTTCATGCATTGGAGAAGGAAGTGGCAACCCACTCCAGTGTTCTTGCCTGGAGAATCCCAGGGATGAGGGAGCCTGGTGGGCTGCTGTCTATGGGATCGCACAGAGTCGGACACGACTGAAGCAACTTAGCGCGGCAGCAAGGTATTTCAAAGTAATGTGAAAAACACATTACTAAAGGATTACAGAATGTTTTCTTCATGGCTGAGAAAAGCTGAAATAAAATTCTGCAGTGCTAGAACTGAAGAAAAATGAGTAATTCATGTAAACAAAATATTATGGCTTAAAGAAAGCCATCAAAATTCAAGAAATTTCCCTTTTAACCAAATTAACTCCAATAAATACTATCATGTTCAGCACAGATTTTCCTTGCATGTAAAGTAACCAAAACGATTCATCAAGATATAAAAATAATTATTGCCTTTTAAATTCCATCAGCATGGAAAGAAAGTCCATAGAAACTGCAAGGAGAAAACCATGGGCTCTTCAATATGGTTTATTTATTAATGATTTCCATTTTTCTACTTACTAACACAATCCTAGTCCAAAGAAACCCTATAACAATGACTGAATACATTTCCTCCATTGTTTTAATACGTATCTCACGTATCTGATACACCTTTTGCCTAGGAAAATTTAATATCTATGAAGTGAGACTTTATTTCTTCAAAACAATTTTAAAAATACATGAGGTTTGTGAAAAATGACCTTTTACAACAGTGCTACACTCATATGACATATTGGGGACACAGAACCCAAAGAATACAGTCGGCCCTCCTTTTCCATAAGTTCCTTATCTCAGCATTCAACCAACATGTGGACGGAAAACACAGCTAACCCTTAAACAACATGTGTTTGAACTGCACAGATCCACTTATACATTTACTTCAATAAATACTTGTATTTTCATTTTACAGATCTTTTAAGTGTAGGGAAAAGTTTATGTTCGATTAGAGATCACAATATGTGGAATCATAAAACTAGGGTTTGAGTTCTGATTCTATCCAAATTGTTTCTGCTTCTTGCCCTTGGGTGAGTCACTTCAATTTCTGTTTTTAAGGTAGAGAGATAACAGTATGGGGATTTTCAACTGCATGGAAGATCAGTACACCTAACACTCATGTTGTTCAAGGGTCAACTACATTTGGGGGGAAAAAAATTCCAGAAATTTCCAAAAAGCAAAACTTGAATTTGCCATGCCAACAGTTATTTACACATCATTTACATTGTATTTATAACTATTTACATTGTACTAGGTACTATAATCCAGAAATGATTTAAAATATATGCAAAGGTTATATGCAAACACTATGCCATTTTATATAAGGGACTTGAGCATCCATGGATTTTGGTATCTGCGAGAGTGCTGGAACCAATCCTCCATGGATACTGAGACAAAGACTGTACTTATTCAAAGGCAATGGAAACTAGACCACCTAGGCTGCCATCTGTAACAAGAATCCTTAGTAACTGCTCAAACTGTGAAACTGAAATCTTCCATATTCCTGTTCTTTCAAGGAAAATATGTGGTTCCATTTCCAATCAGATAAAAACACTAACATATCAAACACAAAGACAAAATCATTGGTTCCAAATCATTTTAAAAAGCTTCTATTTGTTAGACTGCTCAGATTAGGCATCTACTATCATTGCTTCTCTACTGGTTAATGCGTTTATAAAGCATTCTCCTACCAATGCAACCTACAGAGAGATACCATGGCAGACTTGATACAATATAATTAACCCAAAGTTCCAATGTTAACCACCAAATCTGTTGTGCCAGGCAGTTACTATGGACCTTGGATAGTAGCACAGCATAGCATTAGCACAAAGGGATACAGAATATGACAAATAACAGAACAAAGAGAAAGAACGGGGTGTTACCATAGTTGAGTTTCTGTTCCTTGGTTTAAATATTCTTCATACCACACAGGGTTATAATGAAGTACCAAAATGGTATCACAATGCAAGCATCTCAGTAAAATAATGATTCATTTCAATAAGCCATCAACAGAATGGCAAAAAAAAAAAAAAAACAATCTGTGCATTAGAATTTGATCTGCCTCAAACAGAATATACTACTGTAAATAATTTTAAACATAAGCACAATTTAGTGAATAAGGTAGGAGACTGGGAGACTTAAATTTTCAGATTCAATTTATAGCTTTTCACCAGTCACCTGCTGTTTTGACAAGTTACTTACCAACTTGTGCTGCCATTTCTCCGTAAATTTATCCCCTAAGATGAGGATAATTCTTGCAAACTGTGTCACAAGCATTTTGAAAGGAACCATGAGTTATTGTGTAATGCTCTTGATATTCCTCAGATGTAGGGTCCTATACAAAGTAAAGTATTATTATACATCTCTCTAACAGTAGTCAACTGTTTGCATTATGATTTTTTTCCCTACCCTTGACACTGTGACTCTTGGACACTAACCTTACTCATAGTAAAGCGTCCAAAGCAAGCCTCCATTCCTGACCCAAGTAATCCTTTTTTCACGTCTTCGTATCATCCACATCTTTCTCTTCTTTGGAAGGTATTGTGAAAACTGGGAGTTATAAAACAGCTTCTTTGGTATTATATGCTTTGATTCATTAAGCAATATATGGGATAATCTGGAATTTTTCATCTACTCTAATGGGAATAATTGTATTTCCCATATTTATACATCTATTTTCCTATATTATTTTTTAAATTTCAACTTTTTTTTAAGGAAGTCATTTATAGATTTATGCTTTGTGAACAGAGAAAACAAGTCAGGAAATAAAGAAGCAAGAGAGGCAAGCAAATTACTGCTATATGACCAAACTATTTTCACTGCAATGATCAACAGTAGAAATTACCATTTAGAGACACAGAAAAACAGAATCAATGTGCGTAATCTTTTTATCTTCTGTAGAAGAGTTGAGCACAAGCTATAATAAATTTTCTCATACTATTCAAAATTTTATCTACTGCTGGCTTTGCAATGAAGTCAGTCTTTGGTTCAAGAATAAAATATACATATTTGAATTTTTAGTTCGTGTTGATAGGAGTATTATATCTGAAACAATTCTCACCCTTCTTACATGGTTCCTAAAATGGTTTCACTTTGAATTTATACACAGGGAAGGGACTGAGGAGGGATAATAAAACATGATGTCTTCACTGTATAACCTTAGTTATAAGATAGTAACTTTTTAAAGCCCTCAGAATTACATTAAAATAATGATGGAAACTAGCTTCCTCCTAGATGAATAAATATTCCTCTACATTCTAACATGGCAGGGGCAAAATTTGTGGGATAAAGATAAAAACCACAGAATTTAGAGTGGTCTAATATATGCTACTCTAGTGATTAAACTCTTTTAACTTCAGTTTCCTCATCTGAAAAAGGAGGACCGTAACACCTGTCAGCTGATACGCAAGATGGCTGTGAGTGTTAAAGGAGATATGTCATCTATTTGAAAGAACTTTGAACACCATAAAAAGTTATTAAAACAGTCATTTTAACATAACTATCACATTATTTACAAATTATGGATGTAAAAGTTTAGCACTATGTCTAACAGAAAACAAAAATAGATGTGTAAAACATATATTTAGGACCATGGACACCAAATCTTATCTATGGCTCAATAGAGAGTGAGGAAATAATGAGAAAAGTACACTTCCTAAATGTTATCTTAAAATTTCAGAAGCAAATTTAGAAGTACAAAAATAAAACAATTTTACTTAGGTGAACTGACCTAACGCTTTGAAGATTAAATATACCATCTACCTGTTAGCTATGAATTAAGGAGGAAACTGAGAGGTTCTAAATTTTAAAAGGTTTAAAAAAATTCCTATGAAGGAAAAATATATACAAGAAAGCGAAATAGATACACACTTCTCTGAAAACAGTTCAGAAAGAAGTAGTAGTGATAGCAAGGAATATGCGTATACAAGGGAACGAAGATGAACATGGGCTTAATCTGCATTCTAAGGAAATCAGTGAACTCTCCCCAAATGGTTACTAGAATGTCCAGAATGGAAACTTCTCCCAACAGGCCACAGGACAAATCTATTTACTACACTGTAAGAGTAGAGTCCTCCAGGAGGTTATCATGCCTCTCAAGAATAGCTTATCTATGAATAAGGCCACCTCTTCCTCTTTTACTCCTTAATATTTAGTATGCCTATAAAGTATATTTCTGTAAGAAAACAATTCTTAGCTCTGTTTGCTTCCTTCATGACTCAAGTTTAAGGCTCTGATGAAGTGAATGATGGTCCTAAAATTCAACCAGACTCATTCTCTTCCCAGGAGACTTTAAAACAAATTAAGTAAGAAAACCTCTAAATCTTCTAATTCATTTCTCAAACTCACAAATGTTTTAAAAATGATTAGGGAAGAAGCACATTTAAATCATTAAGGAATTATTCCAAAGGGAAATAATTTTAGTAAAAAACATTATTACATTTTCCACCCAATCCCCTTAAATCAAAACTGATTTAAGATTAAGTAAGTCCCTGTCGGAGCAACTACCTCCATTTGACATTTTACTTTTCCTACCTATGTAACTCGGTACACTTCAATACATATTTTAATTTGACCTTCTAGTAATAAAAGTTTTTCTCAGGATAAAGACTCTCTCCTATAAAGCTAAGCTATTTCAGCTCCAGATTTACTTTCTGCCTATTTATGAGATCAGTCATCGAATTAAACTTAAGACTTCATTTTTCCCAGAAATCTTCAATTCTATCCAATGACATTTCTCATCATTTAAACTTCCCAGTCTCAAAATACATGCCACATCACATAGAATTTCAATTCTCTCTAGTTATTTCATTTACGTATGCCTTAATGTCCAACCAAGGCTCTAAATTTTGCAAAGATAAAGTTTATGCCTTTCATTTTTCTATCTCATAGAGTGTGATGTACTCTGAACCATAAGGCAATCCTAAAGAGGTATCAAAACTTAGGTAAACCCACCCTCCCAACTTCATATTGCCAAATAATGATTCCAGGATGAAGCAACAGAGATAGAAAGGTCACAATGCAATCATCACAATGTCAACATGACCACAAGGAAGCCTCTTCTGGAGAGTTAGGTTTCTCAGAACCTCACCTATAGGGTTAAAAGCTGCTCCAGGTTCTAAGTCATTACACTATTAGCACACAGTGTCTACCAC
Organism: Moschus berezovskii; assembly: GCF_049115385.1. Classification (NCBI taxonomy): domain Eukaryota; kingdom Metazoa; phylum Chordata; class Mammalia; order Artiodactyla; family Moschidae; genus Moschus; species Moschus berezovskii. Next base: position 25,134,057 of record NC_142471.1, read on the forward strand.
CCTTGTCTTGGACACAGAACAAATGTTAAATAACATTTAAAGAATTTAAATAGTAAACTTTAGTAACCATATTGGCAATTTCTATGTGCTAGCTTTGTACTTTCTACTTGCCCTGTAGCCTCTCAGAAATTACTAAAGCAAAACAGAGATTATGTTCAGTTACATTTGTGGGGCATGTTAAGTATAAGAATAGGAACAACCCCATTACCACGAAAATCTCAACCTGAGGCAGTATTCCAAGCTAAGTAAAAAAGGTAAAGGACCCATCTGCCTCTGAAGCAGTGATTACAAATAGGTATCAACAAATTATCACTCATGTTTAACAACATGACAATCTCAATGTCTAAGATTATGAAAATCTGATGATTCCATAGAATATTCTTCATGAGGCAGAGAACAAGAAAACTACCATTTACCTTGTTTTGCAATAATTAAACCTCTTGTATTAAGCATCACTACCATTCATCCAAAAAAAGAATTAAATTACAAATTAAAGCAGAAGAAAAGAGGTTAAAACTATCAGCAAAAAAAAGATGAAAACTACACAGTAATTTACAAGTTAGAAGAATGAGGTTGGGCACAGTGGTGAAATGATTATGAAAAATGAGTAACATGCTTTAACAACTTTAATATCTTATACTTTCATTAACCTCTTAAAAAACTAACAAGAAAAAAACCACTTAAATAATGATGTGGTAAAGAAAAATAACTGCCATAGAAAATACTTAGATGCCATTATTGCTAAAGTTAAAATAAACTGTGAATCAGTAAAGCTGTAATCTTATCTGAATTTACCATCTTAAGAATTAACTTTTAGTTAACACAATTGAAAAAAAAATTCACATATTTCTAAGTGTGGTAATATCTGACTTTAAAATAAGTATAACAAGGAAAACAGAACATGAAATGTGATCAAATTCCTCAAAATTCTCATTATCCTACAAATTATTTTAAATTTGGTTTGTATGGCTACTACATTATCAGGACATCTCATAGACACAAAACTTTCAATATCTAGTGTTACTACTTGAAAGTAGGAGACTAGGGAAATAAAAAACATGTCAAACTAAATAAAATCGTGTATTTAAAATACAACAGAGAGAACAATAGAATAATTAGGATTATGTTTTAGTCAAGTAAAAAGGTTTCATCTTAAATTTCCCCCCTTTCTGATATACGGAAAGCACACAGTAAATTATACATTTAAAATCTGCTCAGTGTGGCTGAACAGTACTTATAAAAAAGAACCTACATACTGTATATTCTTTATCAATATACTCAGTATCAAAGAAGATCTATATACTGCAGGGTAGTTTTCGCTATTGTTTTACATTACCGAAATTAATTTCTGAAACCACAGCTTCATACCATAAGGATTTATAATAGAAGCAGTTAAAAAAAGAAACAAAATAAGTTCTTAGGAGCATGCAAACTGTAATGGATATATTTAATGCCTAGTTTGCTTTTTAAAGCTTGGTCAAAGAAAACATGAGTTTAACAAAACTGTTCGACATTTCAAACTTATAACTATTAGAAAGAGCAAACAAAAAAACGTTCAACTTACCTGGTTTCTTTCTGGATTTTTCATGACCTAGCTGCCCTAGATCATTACATCCACACGTGTACACTGTTCCATCATCCAGAACAAATACAGTATGTCTGAGTCCACATCCTACATCTCGAACCTTTTTATTTATAAAAAAGTCACTTTTTCTGGGTTCTAGTACAATTTCTTCATCAATTCCACCCAAACCTAGCTGTCCAAAAGAAGCATTTCCCCAGCACAACATGTTTGTAATTCTTCTGGTCTTCCAGCTTCAATAAAAAACTCCCTTCTGAAACACTGGCAAGTTGGAGGTGTCCCTATGTCTGAGAAGATAGAAAAAAGTTAGTATGACTTCAAAGAAAACATAATGTATAATTGCTCTTTCAAGTGCTAGACTACAATAATCACTTTGTATTAAACATGAAATCTATAATGTGCTATATAAGTATCATTCAGTTGCCAAAACCAATCAGTGGTATATTCTTAAAATTATTACATAGAAACGTTCAGGAAAAATACATCACTCCCCATGACTACAAAACTTAAATATTAACTAGCTTTGACTTTTTGTTATCTTCTGATAGACTACTCTAATTGAAACATTATCTTGATGAAGTTAATCTTTTTCTGCTTTTTGCTCTGGATAATTTCAGTGGGAGTAAGATATAAGACATCTGTCCACTGCCCCCAAAATCAGATATATACTCAGTGAAAAACTTAAGACTACAGAAACAAACGCTTGCAATCTCCCTCAAGTCACAGAATAAGTGAATAATTAGACTTTCTAATAATACCTACCTCCACATTAACAGAAAACTGAAGTTCTTATCTGTACTAGAAAAAAAACAATAATGGAAACTTTGAGTTTCCCACAATTTAAAGACTCTTCCAACTATTGATAGTAAGGGGTCCCAAGGAAAATTATAGTTCTTTAAACTCTGATCTTAAGAAAACCACCTCCAAGGATCATACCTTACAAATCAAAATATTAACACTCTGACCTCACAATTATATTTAACAACTAAATCAGTGTACCTAATTATAATACAAAAGAATGCAGCTTAGAGATCAAGACTCTCCCCAAAAATTCAACATTTTCTATTACGAGTGGTAACCATGACTAAAAAATGTTTCCCCAAGGCAATCTATGTCTGTCTATACCCCTGAGACAATTATTTGAAGATGGGGGTAAAAAACTGCAAATAACATTGGCACTGTCGATTTTTCAAGAACAGAAATGGGGATTGGGACACTGATAGTCTGATGGCGAAATCTGTAGAACTTTCCAGTACACTGACTGAATATTTCTTCGCTTACACAGACACGGTAACAAAGAGCTCACTTCATCTAAACCTACACAGATTTTTAGACACATCGCGTACTAAATAACACAATTACAGGAAGCCCGTCTTATTCCCGTTGTAGTCACCCACATTCCTTACACAGAACCTAAGAAGTTTCCAAACCCAACTTTCCTACGTTCAGGCTAGCACAAGTGCTGAAGCTGTCTCATTCCATCCATGGCCCACCCATTAACAAAAGTTTCATTTCATTCTTTGGGGGCATCTGAACCCGATAGTTCCCGTGAGTTATGCGTTGTCTGATCGGTTTTTGCTCTTCTTTTTCAAGGAGAGGACAGGAAAACACCCTTAATTTCAGCGCACGAGGTTTATCCATCCTTTTCTTTAAAAAGTCAGCGGGGTAATGAGAAAGACGTCCTCTCGCCAGCAACAGGTAGGGGAAAGAGAAGCACTTTATTCCCATCATCCCCTGAACATGCACTCAGAACAGCTCAGGGGGACCGCGGGAGAGAAATCATCTGCACACACCCAACCTCACGGGCAGACCAGTCAACCACGGCAGCCGCCCGCTCGCAGCAGCCGCAGAGGCCAGTGGTCGAGGCTCCGCATCTCCGCGGCCCTCGTCCCAAGGAAGCCCTTCCCCAGGAAGGTGCGACATTCCAGCCCCCGGGCCAAGGGGCCCGGCACTGCCCTCGTCCCCCACACCCCGCCCCGAGGAAACGCTGAGAAAGCACCGAGCGCCGGGCTGGCCTGTATCCGCCCAGCCCGGCCTGCCCCCTCCCTAACGCCGTCACACGCCCCCGAGCCAGCCCGGGCAACGACTCACCGGGCCCCTCGAGGCAGGGGAAGCCCAGGGCGGCTGGGGGCGGCGCCTCCCCCGACAGCGAGGCAGCGCGGCGGCTGAGGCAGGTCTCCAGCTCCCGGACCCTTCCTTCAGCCAGTGGCGGCGAACACCAGCGACTCTCCGGCGTCGGTGAAGGTGCTCCGCTGCTCGTCTCTCCGGCTCCTGTGAAACTTTACCAGGCTCCTCAGAGAAGAGCAGCCGCCACTGCTGTCCAGTCCAGAGCCAGCCGTCAGCTACCCGGATGGAGCGGGAGGGGAAGGAAGGGAGGAGAGAGACGCGGAGAGCACCAAGGGTGGGGAGAACTGGGGGAGAGACTGGGGAGGAGCAGGGAGAGGGGGAGGTGGTAACGCGGGGGAGGGGGAGGGGCCGGCCGGAAGTGAATCGCGGAGCACGCGCGCGAGCCCGCCCACTTCCCGGCGCGCGCGCCTGCGCCGGAATCCTCCCCGGGCACGCCGACCCAGGCGCCTGCGTAGTGTGCTGTTTTGTGTTGCTTTTAGAGGAACATGCCAAATGCAGAAGTTGGGGTTGGCAAGACGAGCGGAGGCGTTTGATGTGTCTTGTAACAGCGTTTCAGTGTGCACACGGACCTTTTAGTGAAGAAATTTCTTCGTTTTTTGGCTAGGTTGTCTTTTTCCCTATTGGTTCCAGTCTATTATTTTATTCTACTTTTATCCAAGGAGAATTTGAAATCGCAGAGAAAACATCGCAAACATGTGAATAAAGGCTGGTGAACTCTTTTATTTTATCCCTTAGCCTCACATGGAGCTAATCTGAGCATACCAGATGTATTCACAGCAATGATGGAGCCTACTGGCATTAAATATCAACACAAGTTCTTGCTCCCGATAAAATGTTGGCTGCCATCACTTTCTGCACTCTTTCTTGAAGATAAACATATTATGCAGGGCCTCTTTCATTCAGAGAAAATTAAGCAATGTGTGTGGCTGGAGTTCCAGCCTCACATAAACAAACTGCATTTCCTAGACCAGTCAAGGGGGGGAATTTAAAACAAGGCACTCTTGAAACTTTATGTCACACTTTTCTAGTACCTTGACTTCAGAATGTTGAGAACCTAGAAAAAATTCCACAGTAAGCCATTATTTCTTTATCGCATTGAAAAATATACCACAGATTGGAAAGTGTCTGTGCTAGACTACGTATGTGTATTAGTTCCTTAGGGCTGCCATAACACAATACCACAAACTGGATTTCTGCTTGCTTAAACAACAAATATATTGTCTCACAGTTGTGGAAGCCAGAAGTCTGAAATCAAAGTGGCAGCAGGACTGGCTGTCTCCTGGGATCCCAGAGAATTTTCTCCATACTTATCTCCTAGATTGTGATGGTTGCTGACAGTTCTTGGCATTTTCTGGCTTGTAGAGGTAACTACACTCTAATTCCTGCCTCCATCTCCACATGATTTTCTTCTCTGTGCCTCTGTGTCCTTCCCTCCTATAAGGACATCAGTCATTGGATGATGACTTAATCGATTGTGACCTCTTTTTTAACTGCATTGCATCTACAATGACCCTATTTCCAAATAAGGTCACATCCTCAGGTACTGGAAGTGAGGACTTCATTTGTCTCTGGGCAACCCAAATCAACCCACAACTTTATTTCTGTACAGAAATAAGAGTAAAAATTGCAAGGTACCTAAACAAAGCGTAATTTCAATGTTGGGAGTGGTGATGATGCTCATGAAACATACTTAATTCTTATTCTAATAGCTTCATTGCCCTTGTAGGGCTTTTGTTGTCTTTTAACCTTCAGGACTTTATGCCTCGGAATGTATCATTAAAGGGGAAGTTGTGGGATTTGAGTCTTCAAGGTATGCAATAGATGCTGCAACAAATAGACACTAAATATGAGTGTTAATGTGATACGAGTGTTTTTTTACCTTTTAAACATTCCAGTGAGTATTCCTAATGAGTGAAAACTAATTTCCAGGAGCTCCAGGAGATGAGGACACCAGGAGCTTCTTAAAAGTTTTGTCTGGTCACAGACTTAGAAAAGGAACGTATGGAGGCGGGAGGGATAGTTAGGGAGTTTGGGATGATCATGTACACACTGCTGTATTTAAAATGGATAACCAACAAGGACCTATTGTATACCACATGGAACTCTGCTCAATGTTATGTGGCAGCTTGGATGGAAGTGGGGTTTGGGGGAGAATGGATGTATGTATGGGATACATGTGTATGTATGGCCAAGTTCTTCCCTGTTCACCTGAAACTGCCACAAAATTGTTAATTGGCTATACCCCAATACCAAATAAGAAGTTCAAAGTGTGGGGGGAAAAAAGAAAAAAAATTTTGTCTGGTGAGGTACCACATACCACTTCACATCTGCACGCATAGTGTTAGGAAGAACTACACACCTAGATGCAAAGGGACTGGGAAACATAACCTCTGCTGAGTTTCAGGTACTACTTTATACCAGAGAAGAGAGCACAAATTGGTGGACAGCTATCTCTGCTACATGGATGCACCTCTACAATGTTTTACAATATAGATCTTGCTTGTAGAAAGTGGAATAGACTTTTGTAGATGTCCCTTTTAACCTTATAAATCTATGAAACTGTGAGGTAAGATACCAGAAAAAAGGCTATGATTACCTTTAAAGTGAAATAAGCATAGGGTCAGAAGGTTATTAGGATAATGCAAATTTGTTGTATAAAAGCAGCATGAGTAACTGATCATGAGTAAGTATGGCCTGTGGTGCCAGTTTGTCTGGATTCAGAGCCTGAACCCACAGGCCACTCAGACCTCTGTCCTTCCTTCCTCCCAAAGATACCTACAGACACATACTAATGGTCTGTTTTACAGAAAATTACTTCTCAGTCACAGTTTCTATGAATGGGAGAAATTAATAATCCTTCTCACTAGGTTGTGGGAATTTATAAAATAACATGTACAATACCCTGAACTTGGCCAGTGTTTTGTCAATGTCAGCATTACTATGACTAATATTACCTCTCCTGAACTCCCAATAGTAAGAGAACATTTGGGAAAGCATTCCATATCACAATGATATAATTTTAATATAGAACAAAAGTAAAATATGTTTTACCTCTTGTGTTATTTTCACTTAAAAAAATGCTGAGACTGTTGAGAAATAGGTGTTAATTCTGTCCCACTCTTTCCCTTGCCATCTAGCCATACTACCTGCGCTGTATACCGCCTGACCTCCTTCAGTCAATTCTGCAGTCATGTTACCTCTTCAGGCTTCCCTGATCACCGTACCCAAAAAACCAGCCCCTCACTTTCTATAACTTACCCTGCTTTATGTTCTCTTATGTCTGTTATCACTACCTGATATTTATGTGTATAATACAGGAGTGTATGATGTTATATTTATTATATATGTCATGTATAGCCTGTGCTCTGTAACAAGAGAAGCCGCCACAAAGAGAGGCCCCATGCATCACAAGGAGTAGCCTCCGCTCACCACCAAAAATAAAAATTAATTAATAAATTAAGATATACTTTGAGAATAGAATTAACAGAGTTGGGATGGATTGTTTGTAGGGGATCAGAGGATGGGAGGAGCACTGGGCCACTAGGAGCTTTCTGACTTGCAGACATTCACCACCATGAGGATGGCTGATGAGGGAAGAAGAACAAATTTTGCCTAGGAGAAACGAAGTGGTCTGTTTTGGCCTTAAGTCTGAAAAATCAGGAGTGTGTTTCTATAGTTTCCTAGGGCTGCCATAACAAAAGACCCACAGACTGGGTGACTTAAACAACAAAAATTGATTTTCTCACAATTCTAGAGGCTAGAAGTTGGATATCAAGGTACTGGCAGGTTTCTTCTGAGGTCTCTCTTCTTGACTTACAGATGGCTGCCTTCTGCCTGGGTGTGTGCATGGCCATTCCTCCCTCTGCACTCTCTGTCCTAGTCTCTTCTTATAGAAGCACCAGGTGTAACGGGTTGGGACCCACTCATTTTACCTGCATCACCTCTTTAAAGCCCCATCTCCACATGCAGTCACATTCTGACTTACTGGAGATGAGGACTTCAGCATATGAATTGGGGGCCGGAGGGGGACCGAATTCAGCCCATAATTTGTTTTCTTCCTTCTGAATTGCATTATAAAAAGTCCTTTTAATGTTGTCTTACTGGGTATGGACCTAACCCTGAAATGAGTGAGATGAAAGAAAGAATTCTTTTCTGCCACATAAATGAGAAAGCACAGAAGAAATTTGCTCTTCTTTTTTAATAGATGCAAGCAAAACAATTTTCTTGATAATATTATATGTTATGCCACTTAATCAACAACATGAAGAATAATAATTCTAGATATTTATTATAGAATCCTTCTCAACTTTCACTCTCACATTTATACTAATCTCATTTTCTGCTCTAAATTTACATTCTGACTCCGATTTCCTTCTCAGTATCCCAGCGTGAAACAGTAGTAATGATCATATTATAACGACCTGAAACACTTTTTAAATGCTCTCTTTTATAATTCTCTATAATTTCTTTCTGTTATCTATCCCCTTATTACAAGAATTCAGCTGGCATTCAACCAGGCATAAGCCTGAAAAAAATCACATGTAATGTGGCTATTGACCAGTATGTGGGGATGTGTCCATGCCTTTGAAATTACAGCATGATTATTCCAGTTACTATACTTTCTAAACAGAGTGCTCAAAATGACTGTACTGATTTGTGGGTTTTTTTTTCCTTTTTGTGTAGTGTAGGCAGTAAAATATAAAAACATTTTTTTAAAGTCTTAACTGTATGGTAAACTATGCTTTTAAATTAATTTTATCCCACAGCAATCATGAGAATTCTGTAAGTTCTAATTAATAATGAGCATCACAAAAGAAATATGGTATTAAGTGTAGAATCTATACATATATGAATCTTTTAAGTCTATCTGTTTTTCTTTTAAAGGAAACAAATAGCAACAAAGAGAAGAAATCTCAACTATTAGAGCTTAAGGGTTAAACTTTGGGTTGCAACTCAAGCTGTTTTGTTGCTACTGATTTCAAAGGGTCTTATAAAGATATTTGAGGTTGAAAAGTTCTAATTCAGCTGTCAGAAATATGAAATCTGGAAAGTTTATTTTCTTCCTTGTGCCAGGTTCCATACCAAAGTAAATCAGCAATATAACCCTCATCACATCAAAGAGTGAGACTGTACATATCTATGTATACACAAACATAAACATATGCACACACACATATATATGTATATTTTTAAGTGGAATGCTTTACAGCCTTCAAATAGGATCAGGACTAAAACTAATGGTAACTACAGGTTTTAATCAAATTAACAGTACTAATTCTTTTTTAGGCATCAACCACAGTATGAGTATCCTCGTCTATAGAATCCTTTATTAATAACTTGTGAGCTAAGGATATAAAGGAAACAAACTTGCTGTGCATCTTATTCAATTATCACTTTTTACATGGGAAATTGACAATGTGGTGTGATGGTTTTTTTTTTTTTTTGGCCTTGTGGCATGCAAGATCTTAGGTCCCTGTCCAGGGATCAAACCAGCAGCTCCTGCAATGGAAGCACAGAGTCCTAACCACTGGACTGCCAGGGGATTCCCGACAACACATGGCCACAAAAGTAAGGAGATAGAAAAGCTTTTTAAACTCCATTCCCTCTTATCCTGTCTCCCGGAACTCCTGTGCTCTAGAACCAACTGTTGGTACCAACATACAGATAACTTTTATACATATTGATTGCAAATTTTTTAAAAATGTATACTGCTACTCATGCTTCTTTTGGAAAAATGAAATAGATTGCCAAAATAACTGGCACTTAGATAACACAGACATTTTTATGGACAGGTTTTCATTAGGGTTTAAAAATGTATTTTTATATGCTCAGTGTAAGATCTGATAGCCTGAAGGAACAGTTGAGCAGTAGTGACTAGGAAGGACAGAATGTTCCTAGAAGACAAATTATAGTTGCCACCTCCACATTGCCTAAATACAGTTTAACCACATTAAAATGACAGAAATGTTTGCCCAAGAAAAATGCCATGCAGTTCAAGCTGCTATTTTACTGTAAAAAAGAGAGAGAGAGAAGAAAAATTACACTTTGTCAACATAGGGATATTAAGAGGTGAACTGAAGGATTCTGTGCTGTTCACTTTCAACAAACTTCATCTGTTCAATCTTTAAAAGGAAGCTTTACCTAGCAAGCTAACTTCCAAAGAGCGTCTTTCAAACTGCTCCCATTTGCAAGTGCTCAGAGTGTTGACCATAAAATAGAAATCCTATGAATTGGTCAATGTTAGAATTTATTCCTAGTTTGGAAAGCATTTTTTTTTAAGTATTGTATCATCAGAGAATATAATTGTACACTGAATCTACAGTAAGGATGAAACACCTTACCATCCTTTTCCTAGTTACAAATAGGGAGACTGAATAAGATGGTTTCTTTTATTTAATATAAAACTATTCTATTTAAAATTAAATATGTTTAGTATGGGAAATTCTAATTTTAAAAATTAAAATAGATTTTATCACAGCAAGATCCTCTATGACCCACCTCCTAGAGTAATGGAAATAAAAACAAAAATAAACAAGTGAGACTTAATTAAACTCAGAAGCTTTTGCACAGCAAAGGAAACTATAAACAAGGTGAAACAACAATCCTCAGAAATGAATAAAACAATAGCAAATGAAACAACTGACAAAAGATTAATTTTCAAAATATACAAGCAGTTCATGCAACTTAATACCAGAAAAACAACCTAATCAAGAAGTGGGCAGAAGACCTAAATAGACATTTATCCAAAGAAGACATACAGATGGCTAATAAGTACATGAAAAGATGCTTAACATTGCTCATTATTAGAGAAATGCAAATCAAAACTATAATGAAATATCACCTCACACTGGTCAGAATGGACATCATGAAAAAAATCTACAAACAATAAATGCTGGAGAGGATGTGGATAAATAGATACCCTCTTGCACTGTTGGTGAGAATGTCAATTGACACAGTCACTATGGAGAATAGTATGGAGATTTCTTAAAAAACTAGAAATAAATCTACCATATGACCCAGCAATCCCACTACTGGGCATATACCCTTGAGGAAATCATAACTGAAAAAGACACATGTACCCCAGTGTTCTTTGCAGCAGTATTTACAAATAGCTAGGACATGGAAGTAACCTAGATGTTGATCGACAGATAAATGGATAAAGAAGTTTTGGTACATATATACCATGGAGTATTACTCAGCCATGAAAAGGAACACATTTGAGTCAGTTCTAATGAGGTGGATGAACTTAGAGTCTTTTATACAGAGTGATTATTATACAGTCTATTATACAGAGTGAAGTAAGTCAGAAAGAGAAAAATAAATATCATATATTAACACATATATATGGAATCTAGAAAGATGGTACTGATGAACCTATTTGCAGGGAGCATTGCAGATGCAGACATAGAGAACAGACTTGTGCACACAGGGGTTGGGAAAGGAGAGGGTGAGATGAAAGGAGAGAGTAGCATGGAAACATATACACTGCTGCCGCTGCTGCTAAGTCACTTCAGTCGTGTCCGACTCTGTGTGACCCCATAGACAGAAGCCCACCAGGCTCCCCCATCCCTGGGATTCTCCAGGCAAGAACGCTGGAGTGGGTTGCCATTTCCTTCTCCAATGTGTGAAAGTGAAAAGTGAAAGTGAAGTCGCTCAGTCTACCATATGTAAAATAGATAGCCAATAGGAATTAACTGTATGATTCAGGGAGTTCAGACAGGTCCTCCCTGACAACTTAGAGGGGTGGGATGGGGTGGGAAGTGGGAGGGAGGTTCGAGAAGGAAAGGACTTCTGTGTACCTATGGCTGATTCATGTTGATGTATGGCAGACACCAACACAATATTGTAAAGCAATTATCTTTCAATTAAAAATAAAATATTTTAAATAAAGAATTAAAATAAATTTTAAAATATTAATGATTATTGTTAATAACTTAAACAATTTGGTAAAATATAAAGAAGAAAATATCAGAAATACCCCCTCAGGAGATAGACACTGATAATATTTATTGAACATCACTGTGATGTTTTTTCAGTCTCCTAAGTATGTTGCACAGACATAGAAATTGGTATGTTAACCCAAAGGATCTTGGACCTTTGTAAACTATTTTACCCAACAATGTGCTAAGGACCTCTTTCCAAATATGGGGAGCTTAGTTATGTTCATGTAGATGACATGTAAAGACCATGAACTTCTACAGGGCCAATTATCCACATATATAAATAAATAATGGATATGTTCATTCTTATTCTGTTCAAGTAGAATAAAATCTTAAGCTGCATGTATTTAGGTGTGTCTTATTATATTGATAAGCATCATGTGTGATTTGATTGCCTAAAATGGTTTCTCCCGGTTCTTCAATCTCTCTGGCTCCACAAAGTAGCAAAATGCTCAGACTTGACTTGTGACTTAGTCGCTCAGCAGTGTCCGACTCTTTCTGATCACATTGGCTATAATCCACCAGGCTCCTATGTTCATGGAATTCTCCAGGCAAGAATACTGGAGTGGGTTGCCATTCCCTACTCCAGGGAAACTTCCCAACCCAGGGATTGAACTGACTTCTCCCATGTTGCAGCCAGATTCTTTACCATCGGCCACCAGGAAAGTTACTCAGAGGGATATAGAAAATGCTCAGGATATAGAAAGGAGAAACTTGAGATGCTGTTTAGCATATCCATTTTGTCCACTGCACTTGTATATTTATTCTTAGTTAATAAACACTTTGTCTGATCATACCTATAATATATATGAAGACATAATTTTTATTCATTATATAAAAACTAAGGACTTTGTAAGCCCTCCTCTTTGAATCCGTCTATATATTGGAATATCTTATTAGCTCTTGAGGACAGGGACTCTGCTTTATTAATTTTTTATTCTCACATCTTAACAGAGATCATGGAACACAGTGGAAGTTTGATAGATCTGTTATAAAAATTACATAAATGAAATACACACGTGCTTTGCTCATCACTGTATCCCTGTGACTTAATACCTTATTCACAGTAGAAACTTAGTGAATGCTTGTTAGATAAACATGATGTGGAAATCTGGCTACTGGGAAGTACCACTAAAATCTAACATAAAAAGTTTTCCTTAGTCCCTTCAATTCAGGTAAATTCAGATTAAGCATAATTCTGGAAGATATTTTGGTGCTGCTGCTGCTAAGTCACTTCAGTCGTGTCCGACTCTGTGTGACCCCAGAGATGGCAGCCCACCAGGCTCCCCTGTCCCTGGGATTCTCCAAGTAAGAACACTGGAGTGGGTTGCCATTTCCTTCTCCAATGCATGAGAATAAAAAGTGAAAGTGAAGTGCTCAGTCGTCTGACTCTTAGCGACCCCATGGACTGCAGCCCACCAGGCTCCTCTGTCCATGGGATTCTCCAGGCAACAGTACTGGAGTGGCTTGCTATTGCCTTCTCCGGGAAGATATTTTACTGACTACTAAAAAATAGCTCAGTTATACAGAGATGGGTTGGGGAGGAGAAGAGAGAGAAGTTGTAACAAACAAATGAGACTTGGAGGAGAAAATAGCTCCTCTGAGGGGAGCCACCTGCTCTGATAGCCAAGGCAGCCGCATGAGGAAGCAGCCTAAAATTAGCAGGATGGTCAAGCCCACGGAGGGAAAGCCACAGCAGATTTCCCTGTACTCAACAAGTGAGGTGAAGGACCAGGAGCCCTGGTGGAACCCTCCTTAGCCTGTGGAGATCCACTACAGTTTGTGCCAGGTAAGGCACTTCTTCAGAACTCACCTTGGGAGGTAAAGCAAGTGATTTCTTTTCTTTCTTTCTTTTTTTTTTTTTTAGCAAGTGATTTCTTAAGGGAATGTGCAGAAATTGAATGATTTAATACTGCCTAGTTAAGAGGTCGGAGAAGGCAATGGCACCCCCACTCCATTACTCTTGCCTGGAAAATCCCATGGATGGAGGAGCCTGGTAGGCTGCAGTCCATGGGGTCCCGAAGAGACGGACACGACTGAGCAACTTCACTTTCACTTTTCCCTTTCATGCATTGGAGAAGGAAATGGCAACCCACTCCAGTGTTCTTGCCTGGAGAATCCCAGAGATGGGGGAGCCTGGTGGGCTTCCGTCTATGGGGTCGCAGAGTCGGACACGACTCAAGCAACTTAACAGCAGCAGCAGTAAAGAGGCACCTCCAGGAATCTAATAATTAACAGAGTGATAAACCTATTCTTGTGTCCATCCTCATCCAAGCTATTCATCTGAACCACCCCTTTTTACCTTGTTGAACTGGGGCTTTCTGGTCGGTGCTGTTTTTTTCTCACCTTGTTGCTGTTTTTTTTCCTTACCTCCTCCCTTGTTGGAATAAAGGGAGGAGCCTGTCCTAGGAAATTTGTAAAACCAGGTGGAAGAACAATAAGGAAAGAGTACTTCCAAGTGATATTTAAAGATTGTATAAGAGCAGAGCCAAAAAGGAAAGATTAGAGATACCAAAATAGGACTCGGTGGGCAACAGTGTTCTTTGATCATGGGTGAAGTACAAAGTCGTTGAACTGGTCAAAGACAGAAAACAGAATCCTGGAGGAGGCCAAGATTTTCTGTGTTGTTGTTTCACAAAGAACTAGATCAGTGATTTACTTTATGTCACATGTGAGTTATTCCCAATTATGGTATTTATCTGTCACATCATATTTTCTGTTAAATTCCAATTTTCTGTGCTGGAATTCATTTTTACATTACCTGTTTTTTTGAAGTTCAGTTCAGTCAGTTCAGTCGCTCAGTTATGTCTGACTCTGCGACCCCATGAACCACAGCACGCCAGCCCTCCCTGTCCATCACCAACTCTCAGAGTCCGCCCAAACCCATGTCCATCAAGTCGGTGATGCCATCCCACCATCTCATCCTCTGTCATCCCCTTCTCCTCCTGCCTTCAATCTTTCCCAGCATCAGGGTCTTTTCAGATGAGTCAGCTCTTTGCATCAGGTGGCCAAAGTATTGGCGTTTCAGCTTCAACATCAGTCCTTCCAATGAACAACCAGGACTGATCTGCTTTAAGATGGACTGGTTGGACTGCCTTGCCGTCCAAGGGACTCTTACTACTAATTAATTGTAAAACTCTCCATTCTCTTAAGAGAGTATCTCAGGATTGATCTGAAGGGACAGCAGAAATGTAGAACTTTAAAAATAATTACAGCTATATTGAGATATAATTCACATACCATACAATTAATCTATTTAAAGTATACAATTCAGTGGTTTTTATCATGTCTACAGACTTGCACAACCATTGCCACAATCAATTGTAAGATACTTTATCATCTTCTCCAACAAAACTCATACTCAACAGCTGTCACCTCCTCTTTTCTTCCAACACTCCCCTTACCCACAACCCTAGGCAACCACAAATTTACTATTTCTGAAGATTTGCCTATTCTGGATATTTCATATAAATGGCATCAGGCATAGTGGTCTTTTGTGAGCTATTTTGGGGGCAGCTGTGGAGCTCGGTGTGTAGCAAGAGAGAAAAGAACCTCTTCTGTTTTAGTTCTCTAATAATACCCTAAATGAATGTACTTCACTGCATCAGGCCATATCCAAGATTATTATTAAATAAAAATTGTCATTATTGAAAAGAATTTAATCATATAATAAATGAAAATAAGATGTCAGGTATTTAGAACAGTGCCTGGCAGATATTAGATTCTTGGTAAACAATCATATTTTTTCCTCTATCTTACTCCCAGTGTTAAACATTTACTCATATTATAAAACATATAGAGCAGATTTGAGGAAAATCTTAACTTAGCAGACTGCTTTGAACATACTAGTTAATAAATACCTTTTAAAATAGGAAAGGCAGGTATAGTCAAGGATGTGTGCATTTTACAGCTGTGATATTATTTCATAAAGGCTATGGAAAATAGCTTTATTTGCTGGACTTGGAGGCACCAATTATAATTTCAAGTCTGAGCTGATATCAACTGCAACCTCAAATAACTGATTTACTTTCTTTGGTCCTCAATTTATCTACAACTCCAGCCCACGAAAGATAGGCTGGATCATAGCTAAACTGCCATCCCCATCATTCATATTGGGGAAATATCTTATGGCAGGGTCTCTAAGACACACCTAGCTTTTGTATATTTCATACTAAAGGTCACACATTGGATTATAGGACTCCTTCTTAGGGAATGTCAGTTGGTTGACTGTCATTAGATCTTGCTGCTTGTAATTACCTTGATGAAATCACCAGGTTCCATTGTGTGGTCCTCAGGTATCCAAGGTCAGAAACTTAATTTTTCAGAAATTCTTATAGTGATCCAGTCCTTTTGCAAGGTTATTTACATTAACCAAACTCCCAATTAATGCAGCATCCAAAATTCCAATTTGTTAATATACAGTGACAAAGATGGCTTGAGAGCAAACTAAATGTCATATTTTCATTTCAACTTATTATTTTTAAAAAAACTCAATTGAAATTAGAATGCTGTGGCATCCAAAATTCCAATTTGTTAATTTACAATGAGAAAGATTACTTCAGAGCAAACTAAATGTCATATATTCTCCTATTAACTTATTATGTAAAAGAAGTCTATTTTAAAAAATTCAATTGAAATTAGAATGCTGTTGCATGAGAATGCTGTTGCACCAAGGTAAGCAATTGGCAATGGCACCTGGTAGTATTGTCTTGAGTTGCCAACACCACCATCAGGAGCAGAAAAGACTCTCTTGGATGAACACTGCTGATTCTTTCCTCTTGGACTTCCCTTTCCTACTAGTCATTCCAGTGAATCTCTTCAGACAGAGATGCAGATAGAGATATGTTCTAGTCCTTTCAGCTGTGTCCAACTCTCTGGGATCCTATGGGCCATAGCCCACCACGCTCCTCTGTCCACGGGATTCTCCAGGCAAGAATACTGGAGTAGATTGCCATGCCCTCCTCCAGGGTATCTTCTGAGATATAGATATAAATATTTATATACACACATATATTTGACAGATAGGTATGTAGGTAGATAATATCAGGCTTACACTTCTTTTTTCTACTGATGGCCTAGAAGCTTTTTTTTTTTTTTGCCTTGGGGGCAATTTTTACAATTTTTTTTCTTTTTATAAATATCATACACACTTATTAGATAAGTTTTTTTTTTTTTAAGTACAGCTAAGAAAAATATGAGAAAAAAATCTTCCACAGTTCTACCACCTAGTTATAACCAACTGACATTTTGGAATACTGTACTCCAGAATCAAAAAAAATAAAACAGGGTTATATTACAAATACTATTTTGAAGACCATTTTGGGTTTTTTTTTAATCTTATACAAACTTCATTGCTCTTTAAAAATGAGTAACTTTAAAGTTTAAAGAGGTATATACAAGTATGGGCTTCAAAGTCTCAGAACTGAACCAATTCTCTCTCATTGAACTAATTTTTTTTAAACTAGTTAAAATTTTACTCTTAAAAACCTCAGAGGAAAAAAAAATCAAAATCACAGTAGGACTTAGAAACCAGTGCTTTCATCTTTGCTAGGGTTCACTGTATTTGCTCTTGAGTGTGATTTTTGTTCAGTCACTAAGGCATGTGTAACTCTTTGCAATCCCGTGGACTACAGCACGCCAGCCTTCCTGTCCTTCGCTATCTCCCACAGTTGGCTCAAACTCATGACCATTAAGTCGGTGATGCCACCCAACCATCTCATCCTCTGTCGTCCCCTTCTCGTGCCCTCAGTCTTTCCCAGCATCAGGGTCTTTTCCAATGAGTTGGCTCTTCACATCAGGTGGCCAAAGTGTTGGAGTTTCAGCTTCAGTATCAGTCCTTCCAATGAATATTCAGTATTATAAAATGACTTAAACCTCTTTGGGAGAAGGCAATGGCAAGCCACTCCAGTACTCTTGCCTAGAAAATCCCATGGATGGAGGAGCCTGGTAGGCTGCAGTCCGTGGGGTCGCTAAGGGTCGGACACGACTGAGCAACTTCACTTTTGACACATTGGAGAAGGAAATGGCAACCCACTCCAGTGTTCTTGCCTGGAGAATCCCAGGGATGGGGTAGCCTGGTGGGCTCCCGTCTATGGGGTCACACAGAGTCGGACACGACTGAAGTGACTTAGCAGCAAACCTCTTTACAAAACTACGCTGTAGAAATATAGCTAGCAGTATTTTATCACAAATAAAATTTCCCTTGTGATATGTAAATTATGCTGCCCTAAAATAATCTTACTAAGTCCTGTTCATTAGAACTTACAAAGAAAACAAATGAAAAAAAAAGTAGGTGGTTATAACTGTGCAAAGATGTAAGACATGAGACATGAAACGCAGTACATGCAAATAACTTTCTTGCCATAGTGTATAGAAGTATCTTGGGCACTGGCATGGTTGGAGAACCAACCATAAGTCAGATTGCATAATGGAGGCCGCTGCCTCACTTCTGACACACCAGCCATTTCACAACTCTACAAACTCAGAGTACCTAGAACAAGCTTAACATAGACCCTCAAGGCAGAAACGTTCTCAAATCTTACTTCCAAGACTAATCAGAAATAAACAATTAAAGGAATTTCCCCCCAAGCTTCCTTTAAGAACACAAAACAAGTTTGAATATTCATAATAGGTTTCCCTATTAAATAGCTTCCCTATTGAACTGTTAAATAGCTTCATAGGGACAGGAAGTAGAATGGTGGTTGCCAGGGTCTGGAGGTAAAGGGGGATGGGGAGTCATTATTTAATTACTGCAAAGTTTCAGCTTTGAAAAATGAAAAAAAAGTTCTGGAGATGGAAGGTGGTGATGGTTGCACAACATGAATGAACTTAATGATACAGAACTGTATGATCATTGCAATTAAAAATAAATAATTTTTTTGAAAAAGAATAGGTACCTGGAGATCAAAGTTCAAAATAAATTTTTGATTAAGACCTTTTTTCACAATGTCAAAATAGAATAGAATTATGCTAAGACATGTCATTTATTGGCATGAAGTTGATCCACAGATGGGTGAAAGATGACATATACAAATCAACTGATATTTCCAATAATTCTTAAATCATATTATCCTATGTATGTGGACACAATTCACTAAAACTTAAAGATAAATACAATAAATAGCAATCTATGCAAATAAAAACTCTTAATACTCAGGTTGTTTTTTGTTTTTAGTATTGAGATGCTATGCAGCTCTAGCTAGTTAATTATTCTTTATGTCAGCTTCCTCACATATAAAATGTGAGTATTAAAGCAGATCTACTGACAGGACTCTGATGAGAAATAGCTAATAAAAAATAATAGAACACTTTTCAAATGTAATGTTAATACAAAAGATCATTCAAATAAAAGCATTAAAAAATCATTGTTCTTTGTATTTAACATTTGCCCCAGTTCATCATCGTTATCATTAGCAGCATTTATTTAGTAGATCTAAATCTTCTTTATTTTATTCCATGTGGTGTTTATATACATTCAACATTAGTCTATTAGACAATTCATGATCATGGGAATACTAAAATGTTCCTCACTTCCCTAGATTTCTCCTCTCTAAATCACTTGACCTTAACAATAGTTTTGTCAGCTTAAAGTTTTATACTAATCTTATGCTAATAGCCTTTCCTAGATCAGATAAAAATAAGATATTTACCAATAAACCCAATTATTTCCTGTCATAAAGCACATACCGCAGAGAGGATATACTGCTCTGATATTTGTCACCACTCTACTTATTTGGCTAAAGAAGGCTTGTTTGATACCTGGGTTGTCAGATCAAATTATAATTTAAACCCTTTAGCTATGTTTAGCCCCTTGGCAGTAGCTGAGTTGAGAATTTAGAATTCAGAAGCAGATGGTTCAGGAGCACAGTAACTAGATATGAAGCATTTACCTCCATGTCATTGGTTTAAACTTGAACTTGGTTGATCACTATTGGTGTCCTATACAAGATGTAAGTGATCTGATTTGAATCTCTAATGAATAACACCCATGTTAAAAAAAGCTCATCACTCTTGGCACTAATTGGCATTCTTGTTGTCAGCGTCAGGACAGAAGCCAAGGACTGAATCAGTCTGGAAACCTGAACTGCGGCTGTGTCTGAGTCATCAGTCTAGGTGGCCCATTCAGCCTTTGGCCTTTCCTTAGAGTTTACAGCTCAGCGCAATTGTGTATACTTCACTCCCTGTGACTTCACAGGCCAGATTAAAAGATGTTTACTTAAAATACGTCTTTTTATGATAAGAATGGTAACAATGATAGCTGACATTTATTGGCCACTTGCTAGGAGCCAGGTATTCTTCTAAGAGTATTTACTTAACTCTCACAGCAATCCCATGAGATTGGTACTATTAGTTCCCTCATTTTTAGAGATAAGAAAACTGAGGCACAAAGAACTTAATAACTTGCCTAAGGCTTCTCAGATAATAAGTGGAGGTAGAATCTAGCTCTAAATACAATCTCTCTGCCAAATTATAGCATTTATTTGACTTCTTTTAACATCTTACAATACCTCTGATACAAAGTTTAAACATTCTATGTTCAAATCAGTTTAAAAACTGCTAACTTTTCTGTGCTAGTTATTTTTAGTCTTTGTTTCTGAAAAGAGGCAATGGATCGCTCTTAAATTTTAATCACATGCATCCTTATTCTGATTTTAAGATACTTGAAGACCTTGATTTGGACTTTCCTGGCCAAGTGGTTAAGATTCCTCACTTCCAATGCAGGGGGCACAGATTGGATACCTGGTTGGAGAATTAATATATCCCACATGTTGTGAGGTGCAGCCAAGAAAAAATAAAAAAGACCTTGATTTTACAATGGTTTAATGTTCACCTATTTTTTGTTGTTGTTGTTTGAGCGAAACATTACCTAAACTTGGAAACATCCTCTGACCTTAACATTTCTAAATTAATAGAGAAGAGAGAATTAAGTCAAATAAAAGCCTATCTACTACTCCATCCCAATATAAACAGAGTGAATGATCACCAAATAGGCAATCCAGCTGCCTCTTTTTGATAACATAGTGACTGAATTTCTTCTACCTACTCTTCATGCAAAACTAAAAAGCAGATAATTTTTTTTTAAATCTGAGTCTCCATTTTATGAGACTTCACACAGTAGCTAGGAAGGAACATTTTAGTATACTGAGATAAATGAACTTAAAAATAAAGTTCATGAGCAATTTGATTATTTTAATGAATAAAATAAATTAATCTGGTTCTCACAGAAAGTTTTAAGACAGTAAAATATTGTTTGCCATAATCACCAGCTAGAAATAGAAAAGCAGAAATAGAAAAGAATCACTTTTTATGTTTCTTTCAGTTACCATCCATACTCAGTTATTAAAAGCATGTTCGAAGACTCATTTAACACATATTTATTGCTCCCAGTTTTGCTAAACATAAACTTTGGGGTATTCCCTCCCCAAAAGCTCTTGTTAAACTAAATTAATAATGTAAACTTAGTAATCTGGGTTTTACTGCAGATTTACATTTACATGCCCATTCTAGTGTTTCATTTTCCATATTCTAGTAATTAATTTTCCAATATACAAAATAATCATAATAAAGACAAACTTCAAGAAAAGTAGTATTGTTTTATGTAGTTATTAGAACATAATAACCAAAGCATGCTTGTAAATAACTTCAAAAAGATAAAATGGTAAGTAAACATCTCCTTAAGATACAGTCTCTTGTGCCTAATTTCATTATGTCTAGTAATTTGCAGATAGAGATGCAGCAAGAGAATTGTTTATTTATGGTTACTTCAATTTCTTTTCTTTTTGTAAAATTTTTGGTTGCACTGGGTCTTCGTTGCTATGTGCAGTTTTTCTCTAGTTGCAGAGTAGGGGTTTCTCATTGTGGTGGCTTCTCTTGTTGCAGAGCACAGGTTCTAGGCACTCAAGCTCAGTAGTTGTGGCTCACAGGCATGTGGGATCTTCCTAGACCAGGGATCAAAATCAAGTCCTCTGCATTGGCAGGTGGATTATTATCCACTGTACCATCAGGGAAGTGCTCAATGTATTTCTCTGACCAGGGTGGCACTAGTGGTAAAGAACATGCCTGCCAATGCAGGAGACTTAAGAGACACTAGTTCGATCCCTAGTTGGGGAAGATACCCTGGAGAAGGAATTGGCAACCCACTCCAGTGTCCTTGCCTGGAGAATCCCATGGACAGAGAAGCCTGGCAGGCTACAGTCCATAGGGTCACAAAGAGTCAGACATGACTGAAGCAACTTAGCACATACAGACTTGGGTATGAATCACAGATCTGAGGGGCCTTAAGCAAATTTTTACTCTGATCTTCAGTTTCCTCCTCCATAAAAAGAGGATGATGATATAGAACACCTTGGACAATCTCAAAGTATACTTCCTGAGACTTTTTCAGATCCTTGAATTTGCAAAACCCGCAGTAGCATACAATTTTTTCAGTTTCATTCTCCATAAAATGGAGATAATGATTCATACTTCCTGGGTTGTTGCATTAGATTATGTATTAAATATGAATGATAAAACTTGGTTGGTGTGGTCACTGGGCTGGGTCAGTTAGGATCACTCAAGAGAGTTGAGTAATTGATTCTGGTTTATCTGCATTTTAATAAGTCTAATTTGCAGTCAGTCATAAATAGTTGAAATCTTAATCTATGTTAGAGAATAAATGTGTGTTTTAAATGTACTGTACTCTTTATTTCACAGGCAACTCAGTCTGTGACTTGAGTTGGAATCTCAAAAACCAGGGCATAAGAACAGACAAAATTGCCTCTTAGCTACGAGTTCAGTTCAGTTCAGTTCAGTCGCTCAGTCATGTCCAACTCTCCGCGACCCCATGAATCACAGCACGCCAGGCCTCCCTGTCCATCACCAACTCCCAGAGTTCACTCAAACTCATGTCCACAGAGTCGGTGATGCCATCCAGCTATCTCATTCTCTGTCGTCCCCTTCTCCTCCCGCCCCCAACCTTTCCTAGCATCAGAGTCTTTTCCAGTGAGTCAACTCGTCGCATGAGGTGGCCAAAGTATTGCAGCTTCAGCTTTAGCATCAGTCCTTCCAATGAACACCCAGGATTGATCTCCTTTAGAATGGACTGGTTAGATCTCCTTGTAGTCCAAGGGACTCTCAAGAGTCTTCTCCAACACCACAGTTCAAAAGCATCGATTCTTTGGCGATCAGCCTTCTTCACAGTCCAACCCTCATATCCATACATGACCACGGGAAAAACCATAGCCTTGACTAGACGGACCTTTGCTGGCAAAGTAATGTCTCTGCTTTTTAATATACAATCAAGGTTGGTCATAACTTTCCTTCCAAGGAGTAAGCGTCTTTTAATTTCATGGCTGCAATCAGCATCTGCAGTGATTTTGGAGCCCAAGGCAAACCATTCAATATTACAGTAATCCAGGCCTATGCCCCAACCAGTAACGCTGTAGAAGCTGAAGTTGAACGGTTCTATGAAGACCTACAAGACCTTTTAGAACTAACACCCAGGATCGCAAGCGCTAGCCCCGGAGGGTCGACAGCAAGAGGGAGGACGGAACCGGATCCCTGAGAGTCGCGGCCCACGCTCTGAACGTCACTCCGTCACCGCCCAATTGCGCACGCGTACTGCAACCCTGCTTACTGCGCAAGCTTGCCGTGGCCTCTTCTCATTCCCCGCCCAGGGCCCATTTCCACTTCCGGTCGTCGACTGTTGTGCTGTGAGCTACCTGTTAGTCACCTCAGACTCGCCTGGTTTCTGAAAGGCCTCGCGGCACCAGGCTTAAAGAGCATATTAGGGAGGAGTCACCTTCATTTTTCTTGGAGGATGGTGCGTCAGGCCTTAAGAGTTGGGTATTGACCTTTGCTCTTTGTTTGAGGCGGTTTTTAACCTTTTGATCTTTACTGGGGCTACTCCCCCCACCGGCCCATTCCGGTTCAGTATCTCTTTTGAAAGAGGCTGTCGCCTCTGGTGGAAAGAAAGAGAAAAGCAGGCCTGTACGAGCTGGATTGGTTCAGGGCTTGGTGTTTTAGCAGTCTAGCTGAGGAGTCTTCCTAGAATTTTGCGCTTTAGGGAGTGTTGGATTCCCTATTTTAACAGGAAAAGAGGGAAAGCAGAAGTAACCCCGCCCCTCTAAGTCTTTGTGTTGCTTACCCATTGATACCCAAAGGGTGGCAATCCTAGTAATGTTAGTGGCCAATATATAGTCAATAGAAAATAAGGTTTAGAACCGTGAAAAAACTTGCACATACAAAGGTTATCCTCTTCGCAACCCCCCAACCCGCACCCCGACAAAGAAATGTTGAAAAATCGGTGTCTTGGTCTTGTTGAAAACTGCAGTCTTGACCCAAAAACATAGGGTAGAAATAATTAAACCACTACGTTAAAAACTTTACACAATAAAATCTTTTTTTTACTAAAAAAAGAAAAAACTAACACCCAAAAAAGATGTCCTTTTCATTATAGGGGACTGGAATGCAAAAGTAGGAAGTCAAGAAACACCTGGAGTAACTGGCAAATTTGGCCTTGGAGCACGGAATGAAGCAGGGCAAAGGCTAATAGAGTTTTGCCAAGAGAACGCACTGGTCATAGCAAACACACTCTTCCAACAACACAAGAGAAGACTCTACACATGGACATCACCAGATGGTCAACACCGAAATCAGATTGATTATATTCTTTGCAGCCAAAGATGGAGAAGCTGTATACAGTTAGCAAAAACAAGACCAGGAGCTGACTGTGGCTCAGATCATGAACTCCTTATTGCCAAATTTAGACTTAAATTGAAGAAAGTAGGGAAAACCACTAGACCATTCAGATATGACCTAAATCAAATCCCTTATGAGTATACAGTGGAAGTGAGAAATAGATTTAAGGGACTAGATCTGATAGATAGAGTGCCTGCTGAACTCTGGATGGAGGTTCGTGACATTGTACAGGAGACAGGGACCAAGACCATCCCCATGGAAAAGAAAAGCCAGTTCAGGAAGATGCAAAAGTAAGACAGTGCCTCTTACGGCGCACCCATAGAAGAACTCTAGGGCAAGGTGGGTGTTGTCAACAGCCCCAATCCTTTTCCAAAAGCAAAAGTCCCCCATATCAATTAGCTCAGGAATTGTGAGCATCCACTAAGCCAAATCACATATAGTTCCTTACTCAATGACTGGTACACAAAGAGCACCCAAATATTTTTAGCTCCTTTTCTCATTTGAACTGATGCTTAATAATAGTTCTGTGTTAAACTAATGTAATTGTTAATGACAACCAAATCAGTTAATGTTCCTGAGAGTTTGGTCATTCAGTCTTTCCTGGCACACAATAATCATTCATTAAATATTTATTGAATTGTGTGAATAAGTTAGGACAACTCAACAATTAATACATTATTTTTATAGCATGCTATAGACAAATATTTTTTAACTGACTATTTTGTGCCATGCCTTGAGATTGAAATTGTGTGGCCTACATAAAATTTTTTATGGCTTCAATTCTCAAGGAGCTGGTCTAGTCAAATAAATAAAGCATAAATGCATAAATGAAAACTCAGTTTAATTCACCAATATAAGAAATGTTCTAATCACTAGTTGTTTAATTACATAATATTTGGAAGGAAAGATAAGAAAGAAGGAAAGATAAAGCAAGGAAATATTCCTGAAATTTTTGGAGACAAGGATTTATGTTGAAGAGTAGCAGATCAGACCAGAAAGACTATTAATAACAGGATCAAGATGATCACATTTCTGATTATACTAAGATTTTTCTTATTCCAAGTTGAAATTTGCAGAATACTGTCTGGCCAGTAGGCTTACTACAAAGATTTACCCCCAGCTCAGTTTACTCTGTGGTAAATTTTTGTGTTTAATTCCCCTTTGACATTACATATTTGCTTATTCCTTTTATTGACATTATCACCCACATTTTTTTTTTTTTTTTGACTGTACCATGTGGCTTTCAGGATCTTAGTTACTTGACCAGGGATCGAATGCAGGCCCGTGGCAATGAAAGTGCCAAGTCCTAACCACTGGATCACCAGGGAATTCCCTCTCCCATATTTTTAATTAAAGTTTATTGTTTAGGTTAGAAGATGAAGAAGAGGATCTCAAGGATATTAATGGGAGACCTCTTGATTAGACTCGGTTTTAACTCATCCATTCTCAGTTTGGAATGAAAAACAATTGGGTGAAGAGGCAAAAAAAAAAGGTTTTCCAGGTCTTCCTCTATTAAAGTACACTGCCTTTATTTGATAGGAATTTTGTTAATGCAAGACACACCAAATGAGTAGGTCCTTTTATGCAAATAAAAATGTGAACTTAAATAGGGATATAAAATACAAATTCATTCTGATAGACTTCATGTAATAAGATAACTTCTCAGAAATGTGTATTAGTCCTTGCTATTTTAGTCAACCAATTTTATTGAGTCGTCTTCGTGAAAACAGTCCAAGTCTTAGTCATATGCTATTTTTCTGTTCTCTTCTAGATTCTGTTAAATAAACACCAAGTCCCTAAAATCAAAGTGATAACTTTAATAATCCTTTGTCCATTAATACATATGAAAATAAAAGCAAGTTTCCTTCTTTGGGTGATTTCTGATTTTTTAACTAGCCTGCATAATTACTCTTCATTAGAAGGCAGTGGAGACCAATGAAAAAAGAATACATTTAAAACTAAGAGGCCTAGGTTTGAATTCAACCAGCTGTGTAGTTCACTGGTTGGGTAACTTTGGGAAAGCTAAACTTCTTTAAGTATTAGTTTCCTCCTTGTGGGTATCCCTGGTGACTCAGACAGTAAAGAATCTGCCTGCAATATGGGAGGATTAGATCCCTGGGTCGGGAAGATCCCCTGGAGAAGGGTATGGCTACAGACTCCAGTACTCCTGCCTGGAGAATTCCATGGACAGAGGAGCCTAACGGACTATAGTCCATGGGGTCACAAAGAGTCAGACATGACTGAGCTCGACTAACACACTTCCTTCTAATAACATGCAAATAACAATACCTTTTCAGGGTTGCTGTGACTGTTGAATAAGAGATAAAGGCTGCTCCTGTCAGAGTACACCAGGATGAAAAGTTCATTCCCATTTCCTTTCCTTCAGGTAACTAGTGTTAGTGCAATTATTTGGGTCATGCATAAGAACAGTGAACTCTGGTTTCAGCTTTCTGAGATGTCCAAACTGCCCAAAAATAGAATCTGAGTGGAATCCCCCAGAGCCAAGAACACTGGCATTTAAGATATTCTGTGATACTGTTGCTGCTGCTGCTGCTGCTGCTAAGTCACTTCAGTCGTGTCCGACTCTGTGTGACCCCATAGACGGAAGCCCGCCAGGCTTCCCCTTCCCTGGGATTCTCCAGGCAAGAACACTGGAGTGGGTTGCCATTTCCTTCTCCAATGTGTGAAAGTGAAAAGTGAAGTCGCTCAGTCGTGTCCAACCCTTAGCGACCCCACGGACTGCAGCCTACCAGGCTCCTCCATCCATGGGATTTTCCAGGCAATAGTACTGGTACAAAGAGAAAATATTTCAACTGTTATTTTTCTACCCTTAATTTGCAAAAAAAAATTACTGACCCATATTGATGTGCTGAGAAGCAACACAAAGCATTTAAACTTACTTTCAAAAGAACAAAGCCTCTAAATTGTCTGAGCAAAATGATTATCGTAAATAGAAAAAAAAGAATAGGTCTGTCAAAGCATTCAGACTGACTTCCAACGTCCTATCTTTCAACATTAATGCCTCGTTTTGGTCTATGTATCAATTCATGTTCTCAGCTAAAATATTGCAGATAGAATGTTTCTGAAAGCATTTGCTTTTTTTTCCTTCTGTTTTTTCTCTTTTTGCTTGTTTGTTTAGTCATACAAAAGAATTTCAGCATTTCTGTCAGAAAAATTATAAACAAAACTCTACATGTTTCCTTAAAATACTTACTTAAAGGAAAAGTAGGTTTTATGCTCATTTTTACCCTTTAAAATTTTTTTTGCAAGTACCACAGAAATGTGAACTTTTAAATATGTGCAGTAGTTAAGAGCACAGACAATTAGTCTTAGGTTTAATCCTGGCTCAGTCACTCACCCATTGTGTGACCTTAAGCAAGTTTTTAACTTGTTTCTAAGCCCCAGGTTCTTAAATATAAAATGAGAATTCTAACAGTACCTACTTCATAGATTGTTGAAGGAATATGTAAAATAAAGCACAATGTCCAAAAGCAACTATACTCCAATAAAAAATTAATTTTTAAAAAGCACAATGTCCATAAAGAGCCTAGCATAGTGCCTAACAAGCAGTTTGGAATGTTAACTTATTTCTACTGAAATGATAAGTTTTTATGTGTATTGATATAAGCATTACATCAATGTGGGGAGCAGTAGGAATCAATTGTCGACCTCAGGATTACATGCCTGATACAAATTGTCTTGGATTTCTTAAATAACTTGATGTTAATCATAGATGCTCTTTTTAAAATGAAACCCTAGAAACAGATTTTCTTCATGGAAATAATACTTCCTTAAAAGTATAAATGTTGATATGTTCTCCATATCAAAAGCATGAGTAAAGGAAGACTTACTGTGCTTTCATGGAAACCATATAGTAAGGCTTTAACCTATCCCCAAATTAGGCACACATTTAAGTATTACAATAATTGATTATTTTCCCATATTTACTTTAATTAAACTATCAACCATACTTTCAGTTTTGTATCAAGATGTTTACACATGTCACATGCATCTTGCGCATGGATATTTTGTGCATTCCTTACGTTTTATTCTTTTAAATGTTATCATTATTATCCTATTCATCTAAGAAGAAATCAAGAAAGTCTATTTCCTTAGTCATCTTAGTCATTATCCACCACCACCCTCAATCCAGGCTAAGAACACCATGCAGACTGAGTTATTAAAGTCGATCCGAAAGAGCAATCTGTTCTAAATGACTGTCCCTGGATCTGCCACGGAACCCTGTAAATACTCTTCATTACTCTGGCAGGGCAGTATCACATTTCCTTCATGCTACTTTTGTGGCTGACTCAAGTTAGGCAGTGAGATTTGGGCTTTGGATGATCCTGGTTGATTGATATAGGAATGGTCCTTCTCCTGGGACAGGTAATCAAATTTACTTTTCAGGATAATAAGTGTTCTGTTTATAGATTTTAAAAATGATTTTAGTTTGTAGAACTAAAAGGGTTTTGAACTTACAGCTTTTTAAATTCTTTTTTTTAGTTTTAGTTTTAAGTAAATATTTTCAGTACCGTTGAGACAAAAAAGACATTTCTTAGGATTTAACTGTAGCTCTCAATTACATTGTATCACGTTTGTATAAGACCCTCTATAATCTACCATACATACATTGTTTTGGATGGTCAAGAACTTGCCTCTATTGTGTTTTGCTCATTAGCAAAGATTAGAAAATAATATATGTCTCTGTTCTTTAAAAATAAGATATAGAGGATTGTTGTCTTTTCATGTGATACATACCTCAATATAAATCTATGAACTTTAAGCAAAACTCATTGAAAGTTTGGAATATGTGAGAAATTTATTTTAAAGGATAAAAATCTATAGCAATTTGGAAAAATAGCAAACACAAAAATTTTATATGAATCTGCCAGCACAGATTCTTACACACTTATTCTCCAAGCAAAGACTTCCTCTATCATAGATCTTCCAGTTTCTTTGACATTCCTGTGGATCACCCCAATGTGAGTAAATTGTTTCTATAACTGAGTGACTGAATTCAGAAAACAGCTGAAAGCAAGCACAGGATCATGTTCAAACCACAATAAACACATGTGTTAGATGGGCCACTCAACTTTGTGGGTAAGGCTTAAGACATGTAACCTTGTGTTTACCTGATGCTTATGAATTTTGTTTTTAACTATGTTGGATTTAGATATATTTTTTTAAGCTTTAAGAATTATTCTTTATACAAATAAACTCTGTTAAAATCTCAACTAGTAGGTTTGTGGTGTAATGTAAGATGATATGCAAGTTATATTATATTACTTGGGAATAGAAACCGATTTTTAAAAACTAGAATCTAGAATACAAGGTTCATGTATTGTATTCAAGGTGTAATATAAAGTATTTATATGCCTCTTTTTACCCCAAAGAGCTCAGAAAATTTTTACACTATCTGTATTTGAAAATGTTACAGTAAAAATGAGAGGAGAAATATTACTGCTACTCAGAAATTTTTTGTCTCTTTCTTTTGTAACTTTTTTAAAAAATGGATTTTAATTCTTCCTATTAATTCCTAATTCCACTGCCCAACCAACTCTATTTTATCTTTCAGTAATGGGTCTCCTCCCACCTCAGTGTTCCATATACCTGGGTGAAAGGTAGGCTATCAGGCTTATAATGGAATAGTTTGCAAGGAAGTCAAAATATATTCACTTACAGTGTGTGTGAACATTTCCCTTTGGAAGATCAAACTGTAGCACATCTACGTGCTAAATGAAACAGAGGTTCCATTTTTCCCTGTCCCTTCTCAAGACTTAGTAGTCCTTCTACCAATTATGCCTCAAGATCTGAATGGGATAAATGGGGAGAAAATCCTCCTTATATAAAAAGACATCTTTGGGGCATCTCCATAAATAAAAAATGTATAAACACAATTAAGTAGATTAATTTCAGAACAGGACTAGGTAAGAGAGCAAACAACCCTGTATATTGACAATTTAGATTAATGCAGTAATGAAAATAATCTCACATAACTCAGTTCTTCTTGTGCCTTCTTCCCTCCTCAGTAACTGTTCTTTTGACCTGGATTATTTTAAAGTTTTCCTCAGTACTCTTTTTCATTCTGCCCATGTAATTTCAAAATTCCTTAACAAAAGGTGTAGTGAAGCTTCTGATTTGATCATAGTAAACAAATTTTAAGTCTGTTCAATATATTATAGAGTCTCAAGGTGACTGAAAAAGGTAAAAAAAAAACCCCAAAATCTCTTAGTAAATACCATGAGGTCAAGAATCGGTATATTTTCCATGAACAGAGGAGCCTGGGGGACTACAGTCCATAGGGTCGCAAAGAGTCGGACACAACTGAACACTGCTTTATACCCAGTACCTGGTACGTAGTAGGCATTAATTAGATAAATATTTGCTGAATGAATGAACAGGAAGAAATTCTGCAAGTAGTTGGTCATTTAAGAAAGGTAGGTTTAAATGTATTTTATGCTATCCAAGTCTAAGAATGACCCTTTTAAGAAACAACTAATTGCATTTATCTGAATTTTCAAGACCCAGGCTTCCCACCGAGATTGAAATAATGGGGCTAAAATTTTTTTCCAAATTCATATTCTGAACAAGTATGAAATCATATCAAAGAGCCTATCCTTGACAAAGTGGGTTTTTCAGCAGATGTTGGTTTGGTTAAGGATTCTTTTTCTCATTCAGTAATGCTTGTGAAAGAATAAATCTGGCATCAGTTCAGTCGCTCAGTCGTGTCCGACTCTCTGCAACCCCATGAATCGCAGGACGCCAGGCCTCCCTGTCCATCACCAACTCCCAGAGTTCACCCAAACTCATGTGCATCAAGTCGGTGATGCCATCTAGCCATCTCATCCTCTGTCGTCCCCTTCTCCTCCTGCCCCCAATCCCTCCCAGCATCAGGATCTTTTCCAATGAGTCAATTCTTCGCATGAGATGGCCAAAGTATTGGAGTTTCAGCCTCAGCATCAGTCCTTCCAATGAACACCCATGACTGGTCTCCTTTAGGATGGACTGGTTGGATCTTCTTGTAGTCCAAGGGACTCTCAAGGGTCTTCTCCAGCACCACAGTTCAAAAGCATCAATTCTTCGGCACTCAGCTTTTTTCACAGTCCAACTCTCACATCCATACATGACCACTGGAAAAACCATAGCCTAGACATTTTCAAAATAATATACAAAAAAAATTATTCCAGGATAGTAATAAATGAACAGAAGTTGTAATGTATTACATTATACAGTAATTTAGACTTTTAAACAGTACCTGATTATTTTTTTCTGAAAAAGTTTGTTCAAACTAATTTGTTACCAGGTTTATTCTCAGACTGATGGCTTTTTCCTCTCCATTTTTACTGTGATCTCTAATTACCAACTTTTAATGTTAGCTATTGTCTGCTTTTGCTAAGCTTTTGGACAAACAAACAAACAAAAATCTCTCTGCTTTAAAATGTTAGACCTCACCTTCATGCTGGCTTTTCACAGTCAAATTTCCTAAAATGGATCAGTGATTAAATGGGAGTAAATTTCCCACGAATAAAGATTAATTCTCTTAAAAATTAAGAATTTTGAAATATTTCACAAATAATGCCATTTTCTTTGAATGTACTATCATGAATCCAGTATTAATCCTAAACACAAATCAATAAACAACTTGGGCCTCTAGCTGAAAGCAAAATTCTATAGGTGGGAAAACTGATTGACCCCCACCGCCCATAGGTGCTGTCCTGCTGTGGAATCCCTTTGCTCAGTGTTCTCCTATCCAATCAGGTGGAATGTTTCACAGGCACATGGTTTATACAGCTCAAAATAACTTGGGACCTGTGAGCTGACAAATGCTCTGGCTCCGGTGGTGACAGGTTGTCCAGCTTCTAACTGCCATCTTCACTGAAACTAAGGTTAACTCCTCACTCTCTATGGACGGCTACTCTCTATTTCCAAGGGCGTGAAGAATTTTCTTTTTCTCCTGGGCTTTCATCTAAACGTTCTCCTTGGATAATTATCGTCACAGTGGAGTGCCTGGGTTGGACATCCTCATCTGGGTCAACTAAAAAAAGAAAGGTAATATCCAGATTTAAGTTCTCGAGTGTGTTTTGATAACAAGAAACTGAAAAGGGAAAGGGGGTATTTCTGATACCTAATTTCTTGCATGGAACGAAACTGGGGCTAACTTCCTAATTATGTATGACGGGACACAAAATTACATGAAAAATAAAGTATTCTACATAGTCAGATTTTACAGGGGATTGATGAGACCCTCAGAGATCACAGCCTCCTCAGGTCCTAAGGGAAAATATCTCAACAGAGGAAGTCGTGACATGTTCCCTGTATCATTGGCATTTTCCATACATTCTTTCATTAAAATAACGGTGTTTGTACGGAGAATATGTGTGCAATGCCTATTTCCTTTTTAATGGAACTCAAACCTAAAATAATATGACTCCATAGTTAAAGACTTTCATTTAACATTTTTTTATCATGTAAAAGGATATGCTTGCTATATTTAGCGCTGGGAGATCTGCTCCCTGGATTAATGTACACAACAGCTGCAGAAAGTCTTGCTCAAAGGACACTGCTTTTTCTCTCTCCTTTCTCTCTCCCTCCCTCCCTTTTCAGCTGCAGCAGAAAGACGCTTGACAGTCAGTGGCAAGTGTTTGGCCTGGTACATTGCACTATTAGCAGTAATTAGATGCACAACTTGAATTATTTTTTAATAATCGTATAAGCAAAGAAAAAGAGAACATGAGTAAATCTGTACTTCCATTTCCCAAAAGTGACCATCACAGTAAGAGTGCTAAGAAATTTTACTATCTTATCAACAGATTTTTTTCTTTTTACTCATACTTGCTAAAGATACTAGCATCAATTAGTTTGATAGAAATAAAACAGATAACCAGTTTCCTTTCTCAAAAAATTATGATTCAACTACTTTCATACTGGTAATGATAAAATGAATTCAACAAGGTCTAAATTAAAAATTTGTTATAAATTTTTAGCCTCTCCTTAATAATAACTCTTAACTTCACATAAAATACATATAATCCTTTTCTACAAAACTAAAATATCCAGACTTATAGCTATAATAAACATTTTTAGACAAAAATTAATATCAGCAAATGGTTTCAAATCAAGACCATCTCATGAAATCTGAAATATATGCACACTAACTTTGTCAGGAGACAAAATTATAAACATTACAGAATCTTATAATAAAAGATTATGAAACAAACAGTTGGACATTATCCAAATTCTAGAGGTTTGTCTCTATTCCCACTTATAGAATATGGCTAATGCTATTGGAACTTGAGACAATGAATCAAAGCCCTAGTGTTCTATATGTCTATAATTTTGAATAAGACTCTATTCCAGACTCTAATACATCTATTGTATAACAGAATACACTTTCCAGCTCAAGTTGCTTACAAAGGCACATATTCAGTGGAATAGACTCAGAACCACAATTCATGGACACAAGAAATTGAATGAGTTTGTATCCTGACTAGGTTTTGGAATTTATAGAGATGAATTTTCAAATTTACTTTTGAAGAAATAAGACTGCAGGTAAATTGGGTTTCACTGTGAAAGATCTTTAATGGACTAAAGTTAATATATGAAACGGTGACAGCTAGATTTTTGTTAACAGTTAACTCATATATGCAATAGGAGTAATGAACTCAGCTCATTAACCTGAAAATATAAGTTGAATGAGACTGCCAACCCCAGAATAGTTTCCTTCATTGACACTGAGATTTGACAAAGGCATTACTTATTGCATGGTGTTATTGCCTATAACAAGACAAAAAATGAAAAGATTTTTTTTAACTTTTTCCCTCTCTTAAGAGATACAGAAGGATCAAACACCACAGAGATATTTTCTTAAATTTCTCTGGTGCTCTACAGCTAACAAAGAGCTCTAGAACTGCTATGGCACTGTGCTTTAGCTTAAAGGGAACAACCCAGGTACAGACAAAATGGTCTGTTGAGTAATTTAGGAACGTGTGTTTAGCAGCTACATTTTTGGTGGGCACAAAAGTTGGTGTGACTATTTACCTGCAATTACTAAAGAGCTCTTAGAGTTCATATATAATTAGAGGCACCTTGACAAGCTCTGTACAGACTATGTGTGTTACGTAGACCTCCACATGGAGTCACAGTACACCCCATGGTCTGGGCCCAGCAGAGCCTTCCCATCAAGGGCTTGAATTCCAACTAGATCTTGAGATCACAAACCTATTTGGGGTACTTGTTCCTTTCCCAGTCTAGCAAATATGTCAATTAAGGAGGTTCAGTTCAGTTCAGTCACTCAGTCGTGTCCGACTCTTTGCGACCCCATGAATCACAGCACGCCAGGCCTCCCTGTCCATCACCAACTCCCGGAGTTCACTCAAACTCATGTCCTTCGAGTCGGTGATGCCATCCAGCCATCTCATTCTCTGTCGTCCCCGTCTCCTCCTGCCCCCAATCCCTCGCTTTTCAAATCCTTAACCACCTAAGGGAAATTGACACAAGTATTAGGAGACTGAAGAAAGTTGAAAATGTTTAAATTTTTTTCTTTTTTTTTCTTACTTAAAATGAATCTTTGAGTTAATGAGAATTGACAAAGTTTTCTTATTTGGGACTTCCTGTATAAGAACTAAGTTCATCATGAATGGTGAATTGAGAGTGAAACTTCATTTTTGTGAAGGGTTTGGTAGTCACCGTAGAATCCTGAAGCCTTCTTACTTGGCTTCCATTAACCTTTTCATGGGTCATAGAATTTACTTCTATACTACTTTTTTTCAGTATTTCAGGTTAAATACTAACTTTGGGCTCTGGTTTCAGCATCCTTTATACTAATGCAAAGGATTACCTTAATTTTGTATAGTGTTCTACATGTCTAAAGTGCTTTCACAGAGAATTCCATAGTAGTCCAGTAGTTAAGACTTCACCTTCCAACACAGCAAGTGTGGGTTCAATCCCTGGTCGGGGAGCTCAGATCCCACATGCCTTGTGGCCAAAAAAATCAAAACATAAAACAGAAGCAATATTGTAACAAAGTCAATACAGACTTTTAAAATAAAAATTAAAAAATAACCTTTTAAAAAAAATAAAGTTCTTTCTCAAACAAGCCCTATGAAGTAAGCAGGGTAATTCTGTTCATCCTCCATTTAGAGGTGAGTTACTTAAAGACATCTATCTTTTCCTGTTCTAGGCAAAGTTAACTATTACATATTAGGTTGTTTTTGTGTTGAGAGACCCGGGTTCGATCCCTGGGTTGGGAAGATCCCCTGGAGAAGGAAATGGCAGCCCACTCCAGCCAGTATTCTTGCCTGGAGAATCCCATGGACGGAGGAACCTGGTAGGCTACAGTCCACAGGGTCGCAAAGAGTCGGACACGACTGAGCGACTTCACTTTCTTTCTTTGTTTTAGCACCAGATTTGCTTTTTCACTTAATATCTAAGAATACTTCATAGCCAGAAAACTTCAGTAACCACGTTTGAATTGAAATTACTTCATATAAGGTTTTGCAAATTCTTTGTCAAAGCTCCTCTTTAAACATCCATATTATAACCAAAAGATGAGTTAATAACTCATGATATTTCTAACAATAAGGTCATCTTAGAACCTACAGAAGAATATTGTTGTGTTAATAAGACTTGAGAAATATGTCCAAAGGTATCAGCATTAAGTTTTGTTTTTATAAACCAGACTCTTAAATTTTAAGCAAGTTCTGAGGTGAGATCTCTTTTTCAAGAAAATTCATAGGGGAAGAAAAATAGAGATATTTAGCAAAATAAAGTGAAGAACATTCAGTAAGCATTCTATGTGGCTAAATTAATTTACATGATTTACTGAAGTTGGTCTTGATGCCACATTAATTGCCTCATTTCAAACCTACGACCATTTCATTAAAACCACAATCTGTTTCCAAGGATATTTACTGATTCTTATTTTGAAAATGGCGGAATATCTGTTTCAATTTTATAAGCAGCAGAAAGAAGGAAGCAATGTCCAATGTTTAGCACTGTGAACACACCAGTTGAAATGTCTAAGAGAACTTTGACATCTGTCAAATGAAATGTCACCTGCTCCTGCCTCATCTCAGTATATAATTCCACCATTCACCTAGTTGTTTAGGCTACAAACACTAGAGTCACTCTTGACTTTGCTCTTTCTCTTGTATTCCGCTTTCAATCCATCAGCAGATCATACTAGCTCTATTTTCAAAAGATACCTCAAATCTGATCATTTCTCGCTACCTCCCACTGATACCACTCATTGATCCCAACTATCATCATTTCTTGCATTCTTTGCATAGCAAATACAGTTGAACTTTTTCAAAACCATGTTATCTACTTCAAAAAACTTTAAAATGGTTTCCAATTCACAAGTTTAATAAAACTCAAAGTCTTTCCTATGGTCTGAAAGGCTTCACATGCCCTAGCCCTCTACTCTTCTTTTTCACTCACCTCCTGGAACACTGGGCTTGACTCAAACACACCAAACATTCACCTTCCCTGGCCTTGACACTTACTGCTTCCTTAGTCAGGAATATTCTTCCTCTCAAACGGTCACATGGCTAACTTCTCCACTGCATGAGAAACTTTGCCTGATATCCCTAGCCTAAATAGCACATCTTCTTCTCTACCCCATCATTCTCTATTCCCTTGCCCTACTTTATTTTTCTCCTTAACATTTATATATTCTCCACTAGAATGTCAACTCCATGAGGGCAAGGATTTTGTCTTTTGTTCACTGATGAATCCTCAGAGCCTAGAACAGTGCCTGGCACATAGTAAATGCTCAATTAATATTTATTGGATGAATAAATGCAAGCGGGGTTATGCGTAATAGCTCTTAGGTTTTTTAAAAGTATAAATTTTATACAGATAGTTTAAAATAAATGTTTGAAACTCAAAGTAATACATGTTCATATTTCCTATTTTAGGTAGTATCTATCAGTTTAACAATTTATGTATGCATTTCCAACTAAAAACTAACTGAGATGAAATTGCTACTACCCCATTTGATAGATGAGGATAATTGAGATTTAGACACATTAAGTGACTTGCCCAAGATAGCAAAATTATTTAGTGTTGGACTTGAGATTCAAACCCAGTTTTTTTTTAATTACAATCAGATGTTCTTTGATACTTCTGGTATGAAAAAAACACATAATTCCAGTTATTTTATCCACCATAAATACATTTTTATTTGAAAGTCACTTTGAATTTCCTGCTGCTTTTACCAGTTTATATTTTTTCTTTGTGTCCCTACATTTCCTCTGTAAATATTTCTGTTTATCTGTCTTACTTTAGCCTGCAACTTAAAAACAATAGATTTAGTAGGAAGTTCTAATGAACAAAATAATTCAACAGATACTTTTTGATTACCTTCTATATGCTGTGCATGCACAGAGATGATGGTGTATAAAACAAAGTGAGGTAATAGTAAACAGGCAAATATATACTGAAATAAGGGCTGTGTTTGAGGGTTAAGACAGTGAATTTGGGGAGCATATTGGACAGGGACCCAATTCAGGAAAAAGAAGAAATCCCAGGGCCAAGTCTCAGCTAAGAGCTGAAGACTGTATAGGACTTGGGCCAATAAGATAGCAAAAAGACATGAAGACAGGGAGCAGCCTGAGCAAAGATATGTACAAAGATCTGAAGGCAGCATAGTTTGTTCATGAGACTATTTCAATGGAGTATAGATATGCTAAATTAACTACAAATTAGAATTCAATTTCTCTTCAAAGTGTGTCCTTGCATCAAGTCATGTCACTAGTTCTACTTCCATTTCTTATCATGGTATGTGGCCACAGTTGTTAAATAATAACAAATAATAGTAACTACCCTATATTGACTGTTTACTAAATGCCAAGCACATTTAATAACCCTTCAGCCTATGAGATGGCTACATTATTATCCCTGTTTTACAAACAAGCAAATTGAGGCTTATAGAGGTTAAGTAATTTTCTTGAGTTTATACAGCTAGGAACTGTCAGGATTAGGATTTGAACCAAAGTGTTAGGTAACAAATGCTGCATTCAAACATTAAAGAAATCCTTAATTTTGAACACTTGGAATTTTTGTTATAATAATTTCTCGTGACTAAGAATCAGAACAGGTACACATTCACACCTCAATTGATTCCTCTTCTTTAAAAAAGAAAAAAAAATAGTTGTAGAGAGCAGTAATTATATGAGTATTTTATTCTATATTTGCACCATAAATATAAACTTTTTGGAAGTTCTTCAACATTAACATCACCTTTTACCTAAGTATTATCTTTTTACTAACATCAGTTGAGCGCTCATTATAGTGGTTGGCCCTGTTTTAAGAGATTTGCATTCATACTGTTATTAATCCTCATTCCCCTGGGAAATAGATATTATCCATGTTTCACAGATGAGAAGTTAGGTAATTTTCTCAAAGTCACACAACTCCTAAGAGATGAAGCCAGAATATGTAAACAGATTTATCTGATTACAAAGCCAATGCTCACTCCATGTTGCCCCAAGATAAAAGCCATCTTAAACTAAACAGTTAAAGACAAAGTCCCATTAAAGCACAATGTACAGTAATGTCCAACTAATAGAGGGGACATCCTGATTTATAAATCACTTAATTTTTCTTCTCACATTTAAATATATACATAAACTCTCAAACTAGGTTAATGGGATAGTTGATTTATAAATGGAAAGGATTTTCAATCAGTGTATTAATCACATTTTCAAATAGCATTTGTACCTTATTTTAATATCTTTAACTGTTCCTCTACAAAGTTAATGTACAAAGTGACAAATTTTCTGCGGGGCTCTCAATTACATTTTTATTTACCATTTTGTATATCCTTTAGTGTTCTGCAAATTTTAATGCACCCATATAGTTCTATTTAATGAGTATATCATAATTTAACTAATTTTTATTGGACATGGTTCCACTTTTTTTGATATTATCATCCATACTATGATGAATATCTTTGTAGGTAAATCTTCACACCCATCCAACCCCTCTGTGTTTTCAATTAATCTTTTTTAAAGTACATACTCATTTATTTGACTGTGCCAGGTCTTAGCTGCAGCATGTGGGATCTAGTTCCTTGACCAGGGATCAAACCCAGGCCCCCTGCATTGGGAGCATGGAATCTTAGCTGTTGGACCACCAGAGAAGTCCCTCAGTTAATCTTTTTTTGAGGCACAATAAACTTTACGCAAACAAGTGGCTCCAGTAGTGTCAGTCTCAGCCTGTGGCTAGCAGATGGAAAAATATTTTGCTGTAGGTCATCCTTTCAGCCATCTTTAATTGTCCTCTCAAGGTGACTGCCTACCTTGTCAATTTAGAAGTTAGTTTTAAGTAGCATTCTAAAAGTGTGAGAAGTAGGGCAGTCCTTTGGAAGCCCTACTTGTGATCTATTGTGTTATTACAAATATTTTTACTGATAAGTGAGGTTGTCATATAAAAGAAGGAAGAGAAATTAACTGAAATAAAATTTGTCATAGAATGTTAAAGCCCGAAAACACTCAGGATATTACTTTCCTCTCCACCTTTCCAGCACAAGGCACACAGTAGCCAAGAATGGCAAATAGTAGCACACAGTAGCCAAGAACGGCAAACAGGCTTCATCTCCATTACCAGCTCTGATTGGTTGGTGGTGGCTGAGGGAATGGAGACTTAAAAAAGTGAAGGTCAAAGGGAAGAATACTGTAATTAGTTGGCTACATCTCTTAAGGAGGAAACAAAGGAGTAACAGCCTATGGGTCACAAGCTTGTTCAGTTCAGTCAGTTCAGTCGCTCAGTTGTGTCCGACTCTCCGTGACCCCATGAATCACAGCACGCCAGGCCTCCCTGTCCATCACCAACTCCCGGAGTTCACTCAAACTCATGTCCTCTAGTAAATGTCTGAGTGAATAAAATGGTGTAGGGTAGGACACGACTGAGCGAATTCACTTTCACTTTTCACTTTCATACATTGGAGAAGGAAATGGCAACCCACTCCAGTGTTCTTGCCTGGAGAATCCCAGGGACGGGGGAGCCTGGTGGGCTTCCGTCTATGGGGTCGCACAAAGTTGGACACGACTGAAGTGACTTAGCAGCAGCAGCAGCAACAATAATATGACAGTGGTTGGCATTACCCAAACTTCTAGTCCAGGGGACTGAGCTAAAGTTACTATACTGAATGAAAGTTACTGCACTATTTTTATAAGACTTTACAAATTATTTATTTATGAATAAATATATTCATATAACTTATGCTACTATATAATTGATTATAACATATTCATATAATTACAATTTAAAAGAAAATGGCATACAGTGAAAAGTGTCCTGTATTGAACCCCACTTCCCTGTCTTCCATATCCCCTCTTCACCAATGTTAATTTAAGAGATTTTTTAAACCTAGGTATACTCATACCTTTATAAAAATTAATTAATTGTACCTTATTTGAAAAAGCTAAATTTCAAGAGCAGATTGAGCCTACAAACAACATTCAATTTAAACAATTAGCTTCTAGTCATAAAAGCATTATTTATTTTCATGAGCTAGATCAAGTTTTTATTTTTCATTAATAAGATAAAAATCTTATCAAAATCTTTTAATTTCTGTTATTTTATTACATTCAGGGGAAAGGGGAAAGGATGGAGAAAAAAATATCTGTGTATGAGAAAGTACTCTAAAACTAAAAGCCCTTTATAGATATTGTCAAAATTGTGCTTAGAAACTGTATTTAATGTCTCTATAGTTATAGCATAGCTTTCAAAATTGAACTCATATTTAAAGATTAATTTAATAAAGTGATAATCACCCGTGCTTTTATTTCCAGTTTCAGGGAAACCTCATTCAGTTCCTCTCCATTTTACAATTTGAGAAGTCTTTAAACTTTGTGAAAGTTATCAAAATTAGGTAATTTTAATTTTAAGGTTTAAGTTCTTAAGTATCTATCATGCTATAATCAACACAGACCTATTATTCTGTAGAAATAATCTAAACATTTTGTCATTATTGCTATTTTGTGACAGCATGCAAGACGACAGCCTAGAAGCTTCTACTTCCATATCGCAGCTTCTGAGAGAAAGCTATTTGGCTGAAACTAGGCATCGGGGAAACAATGAGAGGAGTCGAGCAGAGCCTTCCTCCAACCCTTTCCATTTTGGGGGTTCTTCTGGAGCTGCTGAAGGTGGAGGAGGCCAAGATGACCTTCCTGATCTTTCAGCCTTTCTGAGCCAAGAAGAATTAGATGAAAGTGTCAATCTGGCAAGATTGGCAATCAATTATGACCCTCTGGAGAAAGCAGATGAAGCTCAAGCTAGAAAACGTTTTTCTTCTGATCAGACGAAACACTCATCTATATCAAGTTTTGACCCAAACTTCTGCCAGGATAACTCTCGAAGCCCTACCAACTCTAAAGAGGGCCTCCAGGAGACAAAAAGGCCACAGTACAGTTCTGAAGCTCAGTCCAAAAAAGTATTCTTAAATAAGGCTGCTGATTTCATTGAAGAGCTCTCATCCCTTTTCAAAGCCCATAGCTCCAAAAGGATTAGACCTCGTGCCTGCAAAAACCACAAGAGTAAACTGGAATCGCAAAACCAAGTTATGCAGGAAAACAGCTCCAGTTTCCCAGATCTATCAGAAAGAAGAGAAAGATCTTCGGTTCCCATACCTATCCCTGCAGATACCAGGGATAATGAAGTGAACCATGCACTGGAACAGCAGGAAGCTAGGAGGCGTGAAGCTGAGCAGGCTGCCGGTGAGGCGGCCAGTGGAGACACCACCCCAGGGTCCTCTCCTTCTTCTTTGTACTATGAAGAACCTCTGGGGCAACCTCCCCGGTTCACACAAAAGTTACGGAGCAGAGAAGTTCCCGAAGGAACCAGAGTACAGTTGGATTGCATAGTGGTAGGAATTCCACCACCTCAAGTAAGGTAAAAATGTCCCATTCCTAACGCTTGGTAATTACTTTTCAACTATTGTGATCCTTCTAATTTTATCTTTCAAGTATGTGGTTTCAGAGATTATATACTCCCTTTGAGAAAAACAGAGTTTAAAGCACACTGTCCAACGGAAGTATAATATTAGACACATGTGCAATTTAAAATTTTCTAATAGTCACATTTTAAAAAAATAAAATAATGGGGTAAAATTGATTTTTAAAACTATATTATTCAAAAATATATTAAAAAAAACACTACCATT
This sequence comes from Moschus berezovskii, assembly GCF_049115385.1. Classification (NCBI taxonomy): domain Eukaryota; kingdom Metazoa; phylum Chordata; class Mammalia; order Artiodactyla; family Moschidae; genus Moschus; species Moschus berezovskii. The sequence goes on from NC_142471.1 coordinate 25,176,550, forward strand.
TCAACATGTAATCAATATGAAAATTATTAATAAGATATTTTATATTCCATTTGTCACACTAGGGCTTCAAAATCTAATTGAGTATCAGTTTTTACATTTAAATCAATTAAGGTTAAATACAATTAAGAATTCAGTTCCTCAGTTGCACTGGCCACATTCCAAGTATCCACATTTGGCTAATGACCATGGTATTAGCACAGGCCTACAGCTTATAGCTTAAAAAAAAGTCTTTATGATCTATACTCAACAAATACCTGTGGTAGTTTTTAATTTAAAAAAAAAAACAAATAACAGAAAAAGTGTGATAGGATAAGGATACAATAAAATTGGTAAAGATCAATTTAAAGTTTATTTTACATGCATTTATTATATACTTTTTTATTTATTCTAGGTATGTAAGCAAGGCGTCATCTTTTTTGCAAAATAATCATATTATAGGGCAGTAATAGCACTTGTATTAATAATAATATTTTGAATTATGTATGTTTATTGAGTAAAAGAATTCTAGTCTATGGCAACCCACTCCAGTGTTTTTGCCTGGAGAATCCCAGGGACGGGGGAGCCTGGTGGGCTTCCATCTATGGGGTCACACAGAGTCAGACACGACTGAAGTGACTTAGCAGCTGCAGCAGCAGCAGTCTAAAAACACATTTATATATTGAATTCTGCTTTTCAGAGTCAACATAAAGCAATACTCAAGACTATTTCTACAATGGCATATACATGTTACTATCTAGTTAAACAACTGACCCACTAAGGAAAGGAGTGTCTTGAGCACCAAGCATAGCTTCTAGCCTATAGTAGTCATGCATAATACATTACTCACTAGATTATGAGTATACTAATGGATAAAGAAACAGGAAAACAAGAAACTCAACTTAGATTTCAATCAGGAGTGAGACAATTGGCCTAAGATGTGGCAAAAGGTTGGAACAGCATAACAAAGGGAAGTGTCTACCCTTCTCTATGCATGCCTGATGACACTCCCTGAGATTCTGGTCAGTGATGCTGGCAAGATGTCATCATGGCACCATGATGGATACCACTGAGTGGCATCTGGTCAGTCTAAGTAAGCTGGTGAGCACTCAAGTTATGGCACAGATACGGCTTACTTAGACTAGTTCTATCTATTCCACTAGTTTCTGGACATAGATTGGACCCTTTCAAATAAATTAGACCAGGTCACTCAAGACTCATCCTCCCCATTCTTAATCATGACAATTTCAAACACAAGAAAAGACTCGGGGCTCTTGTGAGAAAAATCACTCAGGAGAATTACAAAATACTCATTCCCCCAAAAACAAAGTAATATGGTGGTTACTCAGAAACTACTTAGTCAACCAATTAAATATTTACAAACTTAAGAGTGAAAGAAATATACACAACTTCCATGCAGCAATACTCATTTTTACCTGGAAAGAATTTCTTTAGTGATAACATTCATGCCTATATCCCAGCCACTGGTTTGATGGCAGGAAATTAATATGTATTCACTAAGTATTTTCTGAATTCATCGCAGTAATCGTATTTAAATAGACTGTTTTTGATGTTGTTGTTTAGTCGCTAAGTTGTGTCCAACTCTTTGCAACCCTATGGACTGCAGCATGCCAGGCTTCCCTGTCCTTCACTGCTCAAACTCATGTCCATTGAGTCAGTGATGCTATCTAACCATCTCATCCTCTGCCATCCCTTCCTCATTTTGCCTTCAATTTTTCTCAGCATGAGGGTCTTTTCCAATGAGTCAGCTCTTTGCATCAGCTGGCCAAAGTATTGGAGCTTCAGCATCAGTCTTTCCAATGAATGTTCAAGGAATATTACTTTGAATATTCAATAAAAATTATTTTCCTACATATAAAATTTATATAACTCTAATCAGAAACCAAGTATACATACCTAGCTTTTACTCTAAACTCAGCACTGTGACCAATACAATGACAGAGGCAATATAAACATGTGTCCCTGCTCTCAAGGAACTTGCAACCTCAATTAAAGAAATCATCCTAACTCTACTCAGTACTCTGTAATGGCTTATATGGAAAAAGAATCTAAAAAATGGGTGGAGATATATATATATATATATATAAACTGATTCACTTTGCTGTACACCTGAAACTAACATTACATGGAAATATACTATATTACAATAAAAATGATGATAAAGAATTCACCCTAATTTTTATAGGACAGTGAAGGGCTGGAGGACTAGATAGGTCAAAGAAGACTTCAGAGACATAAGGGAATTTTAGCTGAACCTTGAAGAAAGAAGTTAAGTAGACATTTAAATCATTTATTCATTCGACAAATACATACTGAGTTACTAAAGTGACTCATTGAGAGTACAAAACAATTAGGAGCTATTGGAGGTCAGGGACCTTGTTTTGAAACCAAGTGTAAAACTATTCTAAGAAGGTAGCTCACAGTCTAATAGAGCAATCAGACAGACATGACCAAAACATTGCAATACTGTGTAATAAGGGCTATAACAAAAGTATGCATGGAATGCAATGGCAGCTCAAAGGAAGATTGATATTTGGCCTGAAGGGCAGGATGAAGGAAGCGTTAATGCTGGAGGTGCCGCTTCAGTTGAGAAAACTTAAGGTGGAAGAAGAAAGCAACAGGAAAGGCCCAGAGACAAATGTTTTCAGGGAACTGCAAATACTTGGCTGTGTGAGGAACATGGGACAACAGGTGAGGAAAGATGAGAGAAAAGACAGAAGAAGTAGGCAGAGGGACAGGTCCCTTTAGGCCAGGTCAACTCAACATGTTTATATAAAAGTACAGATGCTGGCAGAGTAATATTTTTAGATAACAGTGAGGAAACTGACCTAACTGGACAAGAGTGGAGCCAGATGATTTCGAAAAACCTTGAAAGCAAAGTAGGATAGTTCCGACTTGGTTTCAAAATCAAGTGGAAAGCATTTAAGGTTGTGTATAAGGACATACTAAGATAAAAGGGAGAATTTAAGTAGAATAGGTCTGGAAGAATGAGTTAGACCCCAAACGAATGGAGCCCCAAGGGCACTTTGGAGGCTGTGAAAGGTATTTCCAGGCATCAGACACTCTGATATCAGACTAGGGTAGGGGCTGTGGGAAAGCGCAGAAAAGATGTGAAGGAGCAATATTTAGAAGAAAAGAAACCAAGCTGAACTTGGTGACTGACTAGATAGGAAGGACAAGTAAAACACTGACTCCACAAGTTTGAAGCTATCACCTCAGAGAAACCTGGGGTCACTGTTAAGGTCTGAGAAACTGGAGGAGGTGGATGATTTGAGTCTGAGGAGATGGAAGGACCATATCCAATAGATAGTCAGAAACACAGGACTGAAGGGCAAACGAGAGGGTAGTGGAACTGGAGACATTCCAAGGAATGCCCTGGACACTGGGAAATTTGGACACAGTGTCTCTGGCATTACAAAGGGACTATAAATACAGGTAACGTTTGGAACTAACATCCAGTTATGCTAGGCTGGGGCAGGGTTTTTTCCAACCTTCTTTTGGCAGTAATTCCTCCTCCCATTTTTCTCCTCACAATAAATTTGTTACGTTACCCCCAATACATACTTTACACACACACACACACACACACAGATTTCTTAAAGATGAAATTAGTGTTTCTGGGATTGAAGAGGATTGGGGTGGAGGAAGCATGCAGTCCTGCCTGCTTGCTCACCACTGAAACTCCTAAAGCATCTCTGTAGAACCCAAGAGCGCAGATTTTGATTGGGAGAATACCTTTAAAAATGCATTACAAGAATGGGGTGCTTTGGTTTGCCATAAAGGAAAACAGTACAGTCAAAAAGAAAAGAATCCTTTTTTCTATTTTTGCAAGAAAATATAATGCATATACCTGGCAACTGAGGTCTAACCTTGTAAGTATGTGCCTCAGTGTGTTCTCCATATTTTACCCCTGTTTCTATAACTCTAGTTTAGCAAACTGAAAAATCCTTTTGGCCTATATTTGTTGATTTCCAAGTTGACTGGGAAGAAATTGTTTTGTAAGGGTAGGATCCTGTATCATTAAAGCTAGCTGTTTTTGATAGCTTGTTAAACTTGGACATAGCTTCATTGGAGGAACTGAAATACACTCATGCGTTACCCACAGATGAAAGAGTCTGCAGGAATTCACAGCAAATGGCCATGATCCCTTTTTGTATCCTGACTCGAAATTCTTTTCCCAGGAATGTACAGCTGGGTCACACTAAGTATGTTTGCATGTACATAGCCCTCTGAAGCAGGAAAAATTTACCTTTTATAGATGCTGATGTCTGATTTGGCTGTTAAGTTTTGCTATTGCTACTTCTGGACATTTGCCTGTGAGTGCCATGCTGAGGAATAAAAAGGAAATAAATTAGTTATAAAGACAAAGGATATTTTAAATTATATAAAAGATTATAAATAATTCTATATGATATATAATGTAAAATATATAAGTATTTAAAAATGTTACATTATTTAGGGGCTTTTTCTTCTACCTTTTGGGACAATCTAGATACCTTCATTTACTCATTCATGCAACAAATGTGAAGTGTCTGCTGTGTGCAATGTACTCCCATAGCCAATAAGATTACAGCAGTGAACAAGGAAAATCCCCTGCCTTCATGTATCTTAGGGTCTAGTAAAGATCACAGGCAAAAAATCCCACAGTGACTACATTATCATGATTGTGATAAATATTATAAAGGAGGGTGCATATAGCAAAGGGACCAAACCTTGTGAATGGACTAGGGAAGGTTTTCCTAAAAGTATTTAAGCTGAGACAGAAAAGATGATGAGAGGTTAGCCTAGCAAAGTGGGGCTTACAGAAAAGTGTTGCAGGGTGAAGAAATAATGTATATGAGGCAGTGAGACAATGATTGACTTTATGGAACTGAAGGAACTAATGACTCCAGAATATGAAGAGTAAGGAGGAAATGGTTGGGGTAAGTTCAGAAAACAGGGATAGAGACTAGATTTCAAAAGCCTCCCAGAACAAGCTACTCAAAGTGGGTCCCTGAACCAACAGGTCAGCATCACCTGGAATCTTGGTGGATATTGCAAATTTGCAGCTTCTACCTCAGACCTACTGAATTAAGCTCTCTAAAGGGCAGGCCCAGACATCTGTGTTTTAACCAAACTGCTGTTTGTTTCTGTGCTAAGAACTTTTGCAATCTCTTTGGAGACCTCCTCACCCAGGGGGACCGGCCCTTGACTCTATTCCTTAACCCAGATGTTGCAATCTCTACTTAAGGTTCTAACATCTGCTTCTCAGTCCTACCCCTCAGTACACTCCTCATAGCCTCTTTCTGTCGATGTCACCTCACCCGAGCTGGTCATCCTTTGAGGTAGGATCTGTTGTCAGACAGAAAACCAAGCTAATTTGTGTGTATCCATTTAGCCCATGGGAAAACCACATCTCTGCCCTCACAAACTTTGGCAATGTAGGCTGCTTCCAGTGCAACCTTCTCTTCTTGCTCTTCCCTCTTGTGCTGTGCTTAGTTTCTCAGTTGTGTCTGACTCTTTGCAACCCCATAGACTGCAGCCCGCCAGGTTCCTCTGTCCTTGGGGATTCTCCAGGCAAGAATACTGGAGTGAGTTGACATGCCTTTCTCCAGGGGATCTTCCTGACCCAGGGATCGAACCCAGGTCTCCCATAATGTGGGCAGATTCTTTACTGTCTGAGCCACCAGGGAAGCCCTCTTCCCTCTTGGGCAATGCTAAATATCATTTCACTTTGAAAGTTTTCTAGGCAAGAGTTGGGTGAAGCCTCTATGCTGCCACCAACTCCAGGGGCTATAATATAAGATCTCCAAGGAATTCTGTAGAAGGCCCTGTCACGTGGCCACTGACCTTCTCTAATCAATCTCCCAACCTCCTCATCTCTACTCCCAAAATGGACAAGGATCACCAGACTGAACTTTCTGAATGGCTTTAGAAGTGCATTTTAAAATAAATACTGAAGAATATCTACAAGTACAGATACGGTATAAGGGCAAAGGCACATCTATCTGTATGCCCACATTAGTATTATTTTTAAGTTGAGTGTCTTCCTAATCCTGTCCCTTCCTCCTCACCTTAGAGGTAACCACTAGCCCAAATCTTGTGTTTTCTCTTTAAATTTTTATTAACAGTTTTTCTTCAGTTTAACAACATATCCTTATTTCCTAAGCAACACTGCAACGGAAGTATTTACTGGTAGAATGACAGAAAATCCTATGTTGCTGCTGTTGTTCAGTCACCCAGTCATGCCCAACTCTTTGCAACCCCAAGGACTGCAGCACGCCAGGCCTCCCTGTCTCTCACCATCTCCCGAAGTTTGCCCAAGTTCACATCCATTGCATCGGTGATGCCATCCAGCCATCTCATCTTCTGACGCCCTCTTCTGCCCTCAATCTTTCCCAGCATCAGGGACAGAAAATCCTATATTTACATTAAAATAAGTCAAGGTGGGACTAAGTAGAATATATAAAAAACACATTTGCTATTTGTTGATAATTTGTTGAAGCTAAGTGATATGTACGTAGGGGTTCATTATATAGTCTCTCTACTTTGTGGAAGTTTTTAAGTTCCCATAATAAAGTTTTGCGTTCCCAGGTGGCGCCAGTGGTAAAGACCCACCTGCCAATGCAGGAGAACTAAGAGATGCAAGTTCAGTCCCTGGGTTGGAAAGACCCCCCTGGAGGAGGGCACGGCAATCCACTCCAGTATTCTTGCCTGGAGAATCCCATGGACAGAGGAGCCTGACAGAGGGTCCATAGGGTCGCAGAGTCAGACACAACTGAAGTGACTTAGCATGCATGAATGCATAATAAAGTTTTTAAAAAATAGTAAATTTTACATGTTGTAACGTGTCTATGTGAGTAGGTATTATTCTGGTACTTGAATTTTTTTCTAAAAAGTATATCCGTGATGTTGCGTGTAACTCTAGTTCATTCATTTTCATTACTATACAGTATTTTACTGTAAGGCTAGAGAATTGCATTATTAATGTACATTTGGGTGGTTATCAGCTTTTTCCCTAATATGAACGATGTTATTATACATGGTCTAGTATATTCTCCTGGTGCATGAGTATGTTTAGGCATGGAACTGCTGGCAGAGTGTATAAAACTTCACTTTATGATTATACCAAATTATTTTCCAAAGGAATTGTTTCAATTTATATTCCCACCAATATTATATAAGAGTTCTGGTTGTTCTACATCATTGCCAACATGGATTTATCAGACCTTTTAATTTTGCAGATCTGATGGGTATGGTATATGATGAGTATGAAGGTTTTTTGTTGTGATTTAAATTTTCATTTCCACAGTTACTAATGAGGTTGAAAATTTCAAAAATATGTTTATTGAACATTTAGGGTTCATTTTCTATGAAGGGCCTGTTTACATCTATCACTCGCTTTTTCTATCAGTTTGTTATTTTCTTATTGATCTGTAAGAATTTTAAAAATATGATTAGGGGACTAACTATATGACATTATGTGTTATGATAATATTCTCTCTCAGTTTGATTTGTCTTTTATTTATGGTGTCATTTGATAACTAGATATTTTTAACTTTAGTATCAAAGTTTCCTTCATGGTTTTGGTTTTTATAGCTTGTGCCTAGTTTACCAAGAATTTTCCACCTCGAAGAACTCAATAAATGTTAATAAAATTTAAAGCATAGACATACCTTCCCAACTTGTCCCTCCATACTCCCACGTGTGAAATATAGCTAATGGACATGAAGACTTAAGTTTGTTACCTTGGTAGTGGTCAAACAGGACATACAAAACATTGAATTGTTTTACAAAATCTGACATAACTTTGAGTCCTGGTAAAAAGTATCTACTGTTATTTTACTGCCCAATGTACTCCAGTTGCACTTTCTATATGAAGTGATGCATGGAGAGAGTGACGATGTCATTAAGAACTGGGTTGACCAAAAAATTGATTCCAGTTTTTCTATAACATCTTATGGAAAAAACCTGAATGAACTTTTTGGCCAACCCAAAAAGTAAACTACCATTTAGCTGTTTCAGGCCTTACACTCTTTACTTGAGAGATCAGGCATCCTCAGTGAAGACCCAGCACAGCCATAAATAAACAGATAAAAATAGATCAGGCATCTAGTCCCCAAGCCTTCTTGAAAAATGAAAATAAAACAGACTTAAGGATATAATAATCCTAATTTGAATTCATTCATTTAACATCTATACAACAAACATTTTTGGGGACAGCTCTGATGTGTCATACCCTGTGCAAGGAACCAGATAAACAAGCAGTAAACCAAACATGTGTGATAATCTCTGGCCTGTGGTGTTTATTGTCCAGTAAGGGGGAGAGATATTAAACAAATAAATCAGTAAGTAAGCTTATAATTATAAGTGATATGTAGGTTCTATGAAGTAAACAAACAGGGTATTAGAAGGAGTAATAAGAGGTGGGACAGGGACACTGGAAAGGCTAGCACAGGGTTAAAGGAAGAGTCTGAGTAATCATTCTTTTAAAGAGCATTATTACTGGTGAGTCAGAATAACACATTCAAATTATGTTTAAGAGTTGCTAATGTGCTAAAACAATGAGTCATGATATTTAGCCATGCCACATTTTAGACAAAACAGTACCCTAAGAGCCGAATGGTGATCTGCAGCTTAAAAGGCCAGATAAATCTGAAAAATGTGTCTCTTCAGTGTCTTCATTTCCAGGCTTGGTAGCTACCCAAATGACCAGGTCTGGCAAGCTGTCCTTAGTGCATTAAAGATGGATCCTTCTTTATCATTTGGACTTGTCCCATTTTCCCAGATCACTGACTCAATTCTGCTGAGCCATGAATCACACCTGGTACCCTCTGCACTCTGTAAGTGTCATGAAGATTTGGAGTTCTAAAAACATGCAGCCGGGCAGGGTACTTATATGAAAGCATTCCCTAACATGGATAGACATTGGAGGAGAGCATGTTTCCTCCTGACCCTCAAAAGTCTTCAGCGTAGCTGGGTAAATTTTAATATGTTTTTCAGAAGGTAGCCTGACCAGTGCATTATTTCTGAGTGGGTCATGGTGTTAAAGTAGGAGTGACGAGGTTACTGGCTGTCCTTTGGGGCTGGCTGAAGCCATCCTGGGCATCTGAGTAAAGACAAAAATGCTTCTGACGGAGAGTTTGGGCATTTGAATCACTCCACTTATCACCTTCAGGCTGTCCAATTGCTCATAGATGTTTCCACTCTCATTTTGGTAAAGAAGAGAAACGTTATCTAAAGAAACAACACAACCTTGTAACGTTTATATAAGGGAAGGTATTTGTATATCTGTTTTGAAAGACTTATTCATATTTGCCTTATCAAATGAATAAAGGTACATCACTTAAAAAGTCAAATTGTTTTTTTAAAAAAGACCACTTTCAACTCTTTTGGCAGTTTCCTATTTATTAATCTCTGAATTTCTAAACAATATGCCAGTGGTTCTCAGACTTTTTGTTCTCAGGACCCCTTTACAATCTGAGAAGTTATTGAGACCCAGAAGAGGTTTTATCTATGTGAATTATATCCATAATTATCATAATTTAAAATTGAGAAATATTTTAAACTGTTATTTTGAAATGAATAAGAAAAAACTATGATAAACACAGTCACATAAATAATTTTATGAAAAAATAACTATTTCCCCTCAAATTTTGAGTTACAAGAGTGGCATTGTTTTATGTTTTTTACAAATCTCTTTTAAAGTCGGGCTTAATAAGGAACAGTTGGATTCTCATATTTGCTTCTGCATTTGGTTTGTTATGTTTGGGTTGAAGTTAATTTTTAAACTATGGCATTGTACAGGTATATAGTTAGAAACAGGAGGGATATTTTAATAGACTTCTCAGATAATGTGGCTATTCTAACTTGCTATTACATGAAAATTCAACTAGGAGTAGATTTTTAAAGGTTAGTTGCAGTATGAAATCTGAAACCATACCAATGAACTTTTGTACCCTGCTATAATAAAACCCTTTGTCTGTCTTGAACTTCAAATGGATAACATCACACATTGGTCATTTGGAAAACAAAGTCTTCCAAATTTTGACACATTTTATTGTATAATATTTTAAAATCATATTTGTTAATATCATCACTGATTTCACCAAAAATCTCTTTGAGTATTGGGAAGCCCTAAACTCACTATGGGAGATACAAGCTTTCCAAAACTAATTTTTCCTTAAAAGTTCCAGTTTTTTCCTTGGCAACAAATGTTATCAGTTATTTTTGCTTGAAAGAACAGGCTTACCTCCTTAATTTTTTGAGAAAATGTCTGCCAAATACCCAAATCTGAATAATCATAATTTTTCAGCTGTTCTTTGCAAGATATTGTTTCATGTATTAGGTGCCTAGTCCAACTTTAAAAACCACACAAGTGCTCTTCCATATTCAGTAGAAATGCTTTGTGCTACCTCTCATTTCACCACTCAGAATGCTAAAAAGATGTGGACTCAAGGTTGAGATGACTTTTACTGCTTAATCAATGACATTTTTAAGTGAACCTGGATTTTTTTTTTAAACTGCAAGTGTGACAATGGAAAACATAGTGACCACTCATCACCTTTACACTGCTAAAGCAGCAACAGTTTTACCCACTGTGGCTTTTGCACCATCAGTATAAATATTAACACAGTGAAAAGGCAAATAATATCTTAGTATTATATGAAAATAGTATTGTCTTCATAGAAAGTGAAAAGAACCGCTATAATATGCTTATAAACCACAATAGCTTGGTATGCTAATGCTCTTTTTTCTTGACTTCCTGTTCCAGAAGATGGTGGGTTAGCACCCCTTCACCAAACCAGAACTTCTGTTGTTCCTTCCTTCGTTGCCTCATATCACACTGTTGTTTTCAAAAATTTTAATGTATAACTTCTTGTTACTATGTGAATATTATTTTCTGCCAAATCCAGTAGGGAAAAGTGACTGTTTCCTTGCCTGTACAACTTTTTTCACCTGGTGTTGATGACTGTGTTGTTTTTATGTGCTTGGCTCTCTGGTCTTGTCACAATTTGTTTCAGTTCTCCAATACCTTTGCTTTGTAAAATATGTCCTATTAATAAATACTCTATTCCATGCAGTTAAGCCACCAAGCCCATTTGCTTTTTCCCTGGAGAAACTCCTCCTGAAGCCCCTTTTCCTCTTGCTCTAATATGGAGCAGCTGCTTATGCAGACAACAACTCAGCCTTCATCCTAGGGCATCTCTTAGCTGCTCAGAAGAAAGGATGTGGCCTGCTGTGGGAATATAAATACTCATTTTTTAAACCTGAAATCAGTGACCCTATTTTAAGCTCTGTATCTCCTCCCCTATTCTTAGTGTTTCCACCAAACTTGCATCTCCAAATCCTGTAACTCTCTGTGTTTCTACTGCACAAATTACCTTCTTTTCAATGACATCCCCAAGTAGGCACCTGGTAATCAGATTTTTCAACTCTCCTGGCTTCTCATTCTGCTTTCTACCTTTCAAAAGTGATTGAGGCCTCAGGTCTGCTCTTGTTTCCCTCCCCATTGTTTTGGTTCTTGTGCTTTTTTTTTTTAATCCCTTTAAAAATTTCCTTTATTCTCATGTTAGGGTCATTTCCAGTGGAAATGTTTGTCTGGATGCTCACTATTTGTATTTACAACTACACATACTCTGAGGGTGTGCTCCTAAAAGTTCTATGGGGGTCTTGCTGAGACTGATGCTCTGGGAGACTTAGGGACCCATTTCAGCAGCTGCATGCACCTCTGCTGCCACAACAGAGCAAACACTGGCATAGGATTTAATGAAAGCAAATAACAAAGTACTCACAAAATATTAATGATCAATTATTTCCATCATTTGTTCTTTCAACAAATCCAAGACGTATCTTCTGCATACCTACTGCTATGTCCCACGATGCTGTCATAGGTGTGGGGTTATATTCGTAAGACTGATAAGATCCTCTAATGGACTTTACAGCACAGTAGGAGAAGCAAACAATGACAAAATAAGCAAGCATGTAAGATAATTTCAGATAACAATAAGTGCTGTGAGGATAACACAAGAGAATAATGTGATGGCGTCTGAGGATAAAGAAGCTACACTAGGAAGAGAAGGAGACATTTGAACTGAGGCCTGTCTGATGAGAAGGGCCTGTTTTTATAAAGACTGGGGGATAAGGGTTTTAGGAAGTACAAAAATCCTAATATGGAGAGTAGTTTAATGTGTTCAGAGAATAGGAAAAAAGACCAGTGTGGTTGCAACACAGTGAAGGGACAATGATGGGAGAGGAGATCCAGAAGTAAAAGAAGGCAGGTTCGGATGTTATCCCAAGTAGAAGTGTTAATTGAAACTAAGGGATGAGACAACGGCCAAAGGAGATAATGTATAAAAAACTGTACGAGCTTGTCAGGTACCATCTCTACATACAAAGGAACTTAAAAATTAGTGACACTGGCAAGACAAATTCTCCCAAATCAAGAATAATCAAAGATAGTGTATAATCAAGACTTGCATGACATAATATAGGTTTTTTAAAAAAAGTAAAGTAACAACAACAACAAAAAAAAGGTAAGGTAACAATCACTGAGAATTGATGGTAAAAAGTGCTTTGCGTAGGAGGTGATATCTGAGCCAAACTAATGGATGAGTTATATTTGCAGTAGCTGAAAGATGAGGAAGAGAATCTCAGAAAAAGAAAAACATGAACAGGGGCTTGAATGTAGAGGTGAATATGATGTATTTATGGAACAGCAGAGGAAAGTTTATCTCTTGGGAAGTCACTGAATAGGTGAGTTTTCTTAAACGTGCTTTAGAATCTTGCTTTACAAATGGTGGAAGGGAAAGGTTCAAGCATTGAATGGTTAGATCTGAAATTACAAGAAAGATTAACCATTGCCAGGACTCCTTCATTCTTGCCATTGAATAATGGTAACGCCTCCTCCCCAATTACTTCTTATGATGATGCTGATTAATAATTATTACTTAAATATGGAAACAATTATTAAAGGGGTACACTGAGACATCTCACATTTATCTTCATTCATCTTGTTTCCCCTCACCCCAATAGGAAGCCACTTTGATTTTCACTTTATTCTTTCAGTTTTCTTTGTGTATATGCAAACAACGTAGCTATATCTTATTTTTTGCCCCCTGGGTTGGCATCCTGGTGCTACTGTAACAGAGCACCACAAACTGGATGGCCTTCACAGCAGAAATGTACTGTTGCACATCTCTAGAGGCCAGAAGTCCGGAATCAAAATATCAGCAGGGCCGTGTTCCATCTGAGAGTCCAAGGGGACTCCTTCCTTGTCTTTTCTGGCTTCTGGTGGTGGCGTTCCTTGGCATTCCCTGGCTTGCAGCTGCATCACTCTAGTCTCTACCTGTGTGATCAGGCCGTTCTCCCTGCATGTCACTGTCTTCACTAGAAGTTGTTCTCTTCTTGAAGAACTCCATTCATATTGGATTAGGGCCATGTTAACAACTTCATCATAACTTGATTTTATCTGCAAAGACCTTATTTCCAAATAAAGCATATTCCCAAGTACTTAGGACTTCAACATATCTTTCGATGGGGGGATAATTCAATGCATAACAACCTACAATTCTTATATAAAAGCTAACCCTCTCCACGTACTATTTCATACCTTACTGTTAAATTCTTAACTATATATCTTCAGGTTCTTTCTGTATGAGTACACAGTGATCTTTCCCATTCTCTTTCTAGAGCTGCATAGCGCTCTATTACAAGGCTGTTCCAGAGTTTATTTCATCAGTCCCCTAGTGATAGACACTTGGATCGTTTCCAACATTATGCTATTTAAATAAGTAACCTACACATTTGTCATTTTGTATGTATGCAAGTCTATCTGTAGGCTTTCTCGGTGGCTCAGTGGTAAAGAATCTGCCTGCCAATACAGATGACACAGGTTCGATCCCTGGGTCAGGAAGAGACCCTGGAGAAGGAAATGGAAACCCACTTCAGCATTCTTGCCCGGGAAATCCCATGGACAGAGGAGCCTGACAAGCTACAGTCCATGGGGTCACAAAAGAGTTGGACATGACTTTGTGACTAAACAACAAGTGTAACTGTACGATAGATTCCACAAGTGGGACTGTTGAGTCAAAGGATAAATGTAATCTGTAATTTTGGTAGACACTGCCATATTTTCATAGGGGTTGTACCATTTTGCATTCCTACTTGCAGTGTATGGGGAGTGGTTAAACTTTCAGGCTTTTGCCAATCAATACCATGAACAATGATATTTCCATGTAGTTTATTTATTATTTGACTGTGCTGAATCTTCATTGCTATACAGGCTTTTCTCTAGTTGTGGCGAGTGGAGGCTACTCATCTTGGTGGCTTCTCTTGTTGCGGAGCACAGGCTCTAGAGCTCTCAGACTTCAGCAGTTGCAGCACATGGGCTCAAAATAGTTGGGGCTCCTGGGTTCTAGAACACAGGCTCAGTAGTTGTGGCACACAGACTTTAGTCACCCCATGGCATGTGGGATCTTCCTGGACCAGGGATGGAACCCCTGTCTCCTGCATTGGCTGGCAGATTCATTATCACTGAGCAACCAGTGAAACCCCTATTTCCGTGTGATTTTAATGTCTTTTCTTCTTATTACGTACCTTCACATTTTAAACATTATTTTATGCATTACTTAGTGTAAACTTCTGGTGAAAAACTTTCATAATAAAAATTTCTAACCTCAAGTATATACATCAGAATGAAATACCATAACATATAGAAATATATTTAACTTAGGTTATTCGCCAGAGTTGGGTCACTCCTAGGAAAATACAAGCCATCCCCCTTATCTGATGATTCAAGTAACCAAGCAAAATAACCTTCATTTAGCGAGGTCTGATGCAATTTTGTAGTAGGGAATGAATGTTCAACTTTAACTTTACAAACCTTTAATATCCCTTAGATTCCTTCCAAATAAGCTAAAGTAACACTTATTGAATGCGTACTGTAGAATGCTGTAGGTCAAGTTCCACATCAAAACCCTGCTCTCGGCGGTTGGCAGTGTTCGAAATCTCTTCATCTTCTTTCAGTTGTATCATTCTTAATAGGTTCTGCTTTCTAATTTCCTGAATATAGGGTCACTGTGACTTGAATCCTGCCAGCTCTTCTCATTGTTACAACCAAATTATACCATAATATTGGATCGTTTAATGTTTTGACTCTAAGTTTGCCACAATTTTCTTCTTAGGGAATATCTAGAGCCATTTGTGTTATTACTTCTCACATTTCAATCATGCCAATATTCTTCCTTGCAGGTGGTACTGTGAAGGCAAGGAGCTTGAAAATTCCCCAGACATTCACATCATCCAGGCAGGAAATCTGCACTCACTGACCATTGCTGAAGCCTTTGAAGAGGACACTGGACGTTATTCCTGCTTTGCTTCTAACATCTATGGGACAGATTCAACTTCTGCTGAGATTTACATAGAAGGTAAAGCAAAATACTCTTGGAGCATGGTACTTACTAATAAGATATATAGTTATAATAAATGAGTTAAATAAATACATAATAAATATTTATTGAGGGCTTGCTCTACCACACACTCTAGTGAGGAAAACAGCAGTGAGACAAATAGACAAAAATCCCCAGGTTCATGGACAGATGGCAATAACACTGTCATACGAGAGACAATAAATGAGATAAACAAAATATATACTTATGTGAGATACATGAAATAGTTCCAATCACAAATTCAATGTGTGTGTGTGTGTGTGTGTGTATGATAAGGGAGATGGTTCTCACACCAACAAACAATTTTTCATGGCACCAATTTGGTTTCCTACAGGTAGTTCTGACCCATCTACCTGGAGATAGGGTCAGATCCAACAAGTTAAGAGCTCAGTCCCACAGGACTGCTCCTATGCCACTTCAGATGCCAATCACAGGTAGTAGGTGCCCAGGTTACCCACAACATCTGTCTGACTTGGCTACAAATCGGAGGTTCTCACAACCCCCTTTTCAGGTCCAATTAATTTGTTAGAGTTGCTCACAGAACTCAGGGAAACACTTATTTATGTTTGCCAGTTTACTATAGGGTGTGATCAAGGATACACGTGAACAGCCAGATGAAGTGATACACAGGGAGGGGTGTGGCAGGGTCCTGAGCACAGGGGTTCTGTCACCGTGAAGCTGCCGTGTGTAGTCCTCCCAGTGTGCTTGTGTTCATCAATCTAGAAGTTCTCCAAACCTCACACTACTAGGATTTCATGGAGGTGTTCTCACACAGGCATGATCAACTCAACTTCATTTCCTGCCCTCCTCCCTTCTCTGGAGTATAAGGTGGCAGGACTGAAAATTCCAAGCTTCTAATCACCTTAGGGCTTCCCAGCTGGTGCCAGTGGTAAAGAACCTATCTGCCAGTGCAGAAGAAAAAAGAGACATGGGTTCAATCCCTGGGCTGGAAAGATCCCCTGAAAGAGGGCATGGCAACCCACTCCAGTATTCTTGCCTGGAGAATCCTTTGGACGGATGAACCTGCTGGGCTACAGTCCACAGGATCACAGAGAGGTGGACATACCACAGCTTAGCACACACACATACAATCATGGCTTGGTCTTCTGGGTGACCAGCCCCCATCCAGAAGCCACCCAAAGTCACCTCATTAGAACAAAAGATGCTCCCAGTGCTCTCATCCTTTAGGAATTTACTAGAGTTTTAGAAGACCTGCGTCAGAGGCAGGGTTAAAGACAAATATTAGAGCAAGAGATGCTTTTAAGTGCTCATCACTAAGGGGATTATAAGGGTTTTAGGAGCTCTGTGCCAGGAATCAGGGCCAGAGAGAAAACTTCATGTTTTCTGTTATCTTACAGTATATATGAGCACTATGACAGGAAGTAGAAGGGACAGGAAGTATGTGAATGCACACTTGCATGTGTGTTTGCTTGTGTGTGTACAGATTGCTGTACAAGACCTAACTTACCATACGACATAAATGAAGGCCTGAAGGAAGTGAGGGCGTGAGTCACGGGATATTCAAAGGAAGAATACACTAGGGAGTGAAATCAGCCAGCGTAGTGGCTCAGAAGAGGGAGTGTGCATGTCTTAGGTACAGAGATGAGCAGGTCAGAAGTTCAAGACGGGGTGGAGGTGGGAGGAGGCAGTGAGATCAGGTAGGTCCTCACGGGTCACTGCAAGGACCTGGCTTTTCCTCTGAGATAGGAGGCTCTGAAGGATTCCAGGCAGAGTTGTAACACGATCTGACTTAGTTTTTAACAGGGTCACTCTGACTCCCAGCTGAAAATATACCAAAAGGAGTCAAGCGTAGAAGCAGGAAGACCATCTTGGAGCCTTGGAAAGGCATTTATATCAGTACCAAATATATATGATTAATTTTAGGGAGGAATCAATTTATGTACCTTATATAGAAACCTAAGTTTTTGATCCTGTTTCCTCTCACCTTTTGCATTTTTCCTGGGAGCCATTCTTCAATACTTTTATCATCTATAATACCTTATGCATGCCTTGGCTTTTAGTACTTGAATATTGTATTCTTATGGTATAAAGGTTAGAACTGTCTCATTCTTCTTTATATCTTTAATACCTTATGTAGTACCAGGCACATAGTGGTTATTTAATAAACTTTTTTTTGTGTGTGTGACTTTCTCAAAATTTATTTATTTATTTTTTTTTTATAATTTTTTTTTCTTTACAGTTAAAAGTATTTTTATTAAAAAAGCACAAATGCAAAGAAATGAACAGAGGAAAATTTATGCGTCGAACCTGGACTGGTCACTTATGATAATATACATGCTACAATTCCATTCTCCCCAATCATTCCACCTTCACCCTCTCCCACAGAGTCCCAAAGACTGTTCTAAATGCCTATGTCTCTTTTGCAGTCTCTTATACAGGGTTCAGGTTACCATTTTTCTAAATTCCATATATATGCGTTAATATACGGTATTGATGTTCTTCTTTCTGGCTTACTTCACTCTGTATAATTGGCTCCAATTTCATCCACCTCATTAAAACTGATTCAAATGCATTCTTTTTAATGGCTGAGAAATACTCCATTGTGTATATGTACCAAAGCTTTCTTATCCATTCATCTGCAGATGGACATCTAGGTTGCTTCCATGTCCTGGCTATTATAAACAGTGCTGCAATGAACATTGGAGTACATGTGTCTCTTTCAAATTCTGGTTTCCTCGGTGTGTATGCCCAGGAGTGCGATCGCTGGATCATATGGCAGTTCTATTTCCAGTTTTCTGAGGAATCTCCACACTGTTCTCCATAGTGGCTGTACTAGTTTGCATTCCTACCAACAGTGTAAGAGGGTTCCCTTCTCTCCACACCCTCTCCAGCATTTATTGCATGTAGACTTTTGGATAGCAGCCATTCTGACTGGTGTGAAATGGTATCTCATTGTGGTTTTGATTTGCATTTCTCTGATGATGAGGGATGTTGAGCATTTTTTCATGTGTTTGTTAGCCATCTTTATGTCTTCTTTGGAGAAATGTCTGTTTAGTTCTTTGGCCCATTTTTTGATTGGGTCACTTAGTTTTCTGGAATTAAGCTGCAGGAGCTGCTTGTATAATTTGGAGATTAATCCTTTATCAGTTGCTTCATTTGCTATTATTTTCTCCCATTCTGAAGGCTGTCTTTTCACCTTGCTTAGAGTTTCCTTTGCTGTGCAGAAGCTTTTGATTTTAATTAGGTCCCATTTGTTTATTTTAATAAACTTTTATTGAATAGATATATGATACTAACAATGAATAATACATAAATAGATGTTATATTTTTTCATCCTCAAAGTTTTGGAGTACATAAATACCTCCAGATTTAGTTTTGTGATATCTTCCTGGAATTCACTATCTTAAGAAACAAATCAGGGATCAAAGCTCTGCTAACAGTGCTGAGATTGGACTGCTGATTTTTAAAAATTTTTGGCATCAGAGCTTCAAACACTCCCAACTCCCAAGATGAACAGTGACTTGTTAATATTAGTACTGGACGGAAGCTCATCCACCTACACCTACAATGTTTGGAATCTACTGTAATCCCTTCTTTTATTTAATCTGTGTAGGCCAAGAGCAAGAGGATTTATGGACAATACAGAATGTCTGCAAACACTGCTCTGTTACTCTAAAGGTGTCAGCAGGTGTTTTATATAAAAGAACCCACAGAATTTGGGCCAGTTAATTTTTTTTTCTTTTATTTTTTGGCCATGCCTCATGGCATGTGGGATCTTAGTCCCCTGACCAGGGATCGAACCAGTGCCCATTGCAATGGAATCACAGCATCTTAACCACTAGAATGCCAGGGAAATCCCCGGACCAGTTAATTTGAATTCTGTCACTAACTAGGCATGTGACCTGAGCAAACACTTCAACTACTTAGGGTATAGTTTCTTACCTGTAAAATGGGTGTTAGTTCAGGGAATCACTAAGTTTATCTCTAGGTCTAAACTTCTATAAATCTTCAAATGCCTAGGAACCAGTTTAAGAAATTATCTTTATAATTATATGACTTGTTTTCATTTTTCCAGGGGTTTCTTCTTCAGACTCAGAAGGGGACCCCAACAAGGACGAAATGAATCGGTAATTCCAATTTTCTAAATTATTTAGCATCCTCAAGTCCTGAGAAAACTAATTGTTTAGTAGAACTTGAAGAGTGGGGCTGCAGGGTATGACATCAGAAAAAAAAAAAATTGAGTGACTTTGGGTAAAAAGCTGTTTCTTTGCTTGTTGTTGCTTAAAAGATTAGTGTTCCCAATATTTTAAAAATGAAATATCACCTATAAAACACCATCATACTTATATCTAAAAAGTAAAAACAAATAACTCAGTGGTCCAAAAAAATTCATGTTTTCTGACTAAAGAATAGTACTCAAAATAACACACAATCTGGTGAACCAAAAATATATGTATAAGTTATCTGGGCAAGTCATAACCTTTTTGCTAAAGTATTGGGTACTGAGCAAAGTTACATTACTTTCCACAACCGCTGGCTCAGCACCTACGCTATACCTGTAGAGCAGCACTCTATCTAGTGCTTCACTAGATTCACTGGGTACTAAGAAAAATCAGATGACGCCTGCCTTCAAGAAGCTCACAGTCTAGTAGAGAGAAATACACGTATAGCAAATACAGCAAAGATGCACACCATGTATATAGACAGTAAGAGTGATAAAGTGTAATGGACTGTGACAGAACCATGTGCAGGGGTTAAGGATCTGACACAAAGGACCCCTTATTGTTTGGGGAGGGAAGAAGATCAGGAAAGGTATCACAGAGCTGGTGACCCTAAGCTGGGTCCTAAAAGAACAGTAGGTGGAGGTTCCCAAACAAGGGAGGAAAGGGTGTTTCAGGCAGAGGAAATTGTGGACAGAAAGCATAGGAACTAGCAATAGACACAACAGCCATCTCTTGAGACTTTCTGAAACCTAGGCAATGTCTGAAAGAGTAAGGAGTTGTTAACTGAATTTGCATATTCTATCCTCTTCCACAGAGGGCAAGCTCCTTAAGGGTAAAAATCATGACTTATTCTTCAAATTTGGGGGGCAGGGAGGGGGGGAGTATGCCTATTTTAGGCTTCCCTGGTGTCTCAGATGCTAAAGAATCTGCCTGCGATGTAGGAGATACAGGTTCAGTCCCTGGGTCGGGAAGATCCTCTGGAGAAGGAAATGGCTATCCACTGTAGTATCCTTGCATGGAGAATCCCATGGACAGAGGAGCCTGGTGGGCTACAGTCCAAGGGGTTGCAGAGTTGGACACGACTAAGCGACTAACACACACATGTCTACTTTGGAATGGCAAACTGCTTTTAGCTTTTTTTCACGTACGAAAACTTATAACCAGAGTAAATGATTTCTCCCTTTAACCTTCTTCCTTGTCATTCTCATGGCTTCAGTTCAGTTCTTCCTTCATTCCTGTCCCTTTATGCTAATCACCTCCTTACAGGTGCTCCAATCTTTTTCTCTCTTTTATAGTTTCCAGACTACAACCAGTTAAAAGATCATTCTGATCTTATCATTTTCTTGACTTAAAAAATTATTGTCTATTGGAAAATAAAAATCAAACAAAACAAAAACATTTTTTTAAAAACTCTCAACACGGGCATACAAAACTTTATTCGCTAGAGTATCAGTCAGGCTTTCCTGCCGCTCCTCAGCCATTCTCCCACCTCAGGCTCTCTACACGGCTGCCATTTCATTCTAAGTTCACTTTGCTAAGAATGCCCTATCATTTCTGCCTGGCAAACTCTTATTTATCCTCCAAAACCCAGTCAATTCACATAATAAGCTCCTTCTCCACCGCATATCACTCCTTCCTCAAGCCTCTCATAACATGGCTTGCAAGCCTAATGGGTATGAATTTGACATACGAACTTAAGTAAGAAATATCTCATTTGTTCATTTTCTTTAAATCTACTTGTAGTAGTTAGGATTTAGCTCCAGTTGGATGTAAATAGAGACCCCAAATAACAGTAATTTAAATAAGACAAATATTTTTCTCCTTTACATAAAAAATATGAATCTGGCTGGTAAAACTGCTCCACCCTGCACTGGACTCCAGTCTGCTTCCAGCTTTCTGACTGTTTCCAAGATGCGGCCTCATCTTCTCAGTCTAAGATTGAAAGGAATAAAGGACATACCCAACCCCCTTTTTAAGGTCATCTCTCTTAAATTACATACAGCACTATCCTTCATATCCCATGACCAGAAAGTAGTCATGTGGCCACAGTTAGCGTCAAGGAGGGTTGGGAAATGCAATCTTTTTTTGGAGTAGCCATGGAAAGAAATCAGGGATTCTGTCATTGCAGAAGAAAATGGATGCTTCAGGAATACCCATAGCCTCTACGTCATCAAATGATTTTGCTTCTGAGACCCCTCTCTACCTGGCTCTGGGAAAATATTCAATCATTATTGGGTGTCCCTTTTGCCTCCAAGGCTTCCCTTGTGGCTCAGCTGGTAAAGAATCCACCTGTAATGCGGAAGACCTGGATTCAATCCCTGGGTTGGGCAGATCCCCTGGAGAAGGGAAAGGCTACTGGTCTGGAGAATTCCATGGACTGTGTAGTCTACAGGGTCACAAAGAGTCGGACACGACTGAACGACTTACACTGTCACTTTTGCCTCCAAAGTTGAGCAAAGATTCCTGAGAGATAGACAGGTATAGACACAGACGTAGATACAGATATACAGTGTGGTATTAAGCATTGCTCTAAGCATCTTCTCTGGTGACCCAGATGGTAAAGAATCTGCCTGCAATGCAGGAGACCCAAGTTCAATCCCTGTGTTGGGAAGATACGGGGAGAAGGGAACAGCAACCTACCCTAGTGTTCTTGCCTGGGAAATCCCATAGACAGAGGAGCCTGGCTGGCTGTACAGTCCATGGGGTCACAAAGGGTCGGACACGACTGAGCAACTAACACACACACTAAGCATCTAACGTGAATTACCTTATTTTACCCTCAAAAAAAAACCCTATGAGGTAAGAATTATTATTTCCTCATTTTATACATGTGGAAGCTAAGGCAAAGAGAGGTAACATACAGACAAAAGAGGAGCCTATCCTGACATTGGTCATCTACCCCCACAGATTAGGGTGAGAGGCCCATGTCCCAGATCTCAAGGTCCCTTCAAGTCCAGCGCTTTGCTTCTTGCTGACGTGCTTAGGGACTGATACGGTTAGCAAACTGGGAGCCTTTAATCAAAGGATTGCCATTCTGTCTGGACTCAGGTTCTCTCTCTTGTTAGGTTCTCTGACAAGATACCCAGACGTCTCTCTTTCCCACAACAAAACTGAAATAATCTCCCCTCTGCAGACTTCTCACGAATACTTTCTGGCTCCCCTGCCCTTCAAACAATCTCTTTAATTTAATTTGTGTAAACATGAAGAGCTCATGTTTTGTCTTGGGCTGTTTCTGCTGTTTGCCACATCAAAATCCCAGAAGCAAAAATTTACAAAGCCTGGCCTCCTCCTTGGAATGGGAGGGGGAAGAAAAACACAGAGGGCAACGACAAAACAAACCTCAAAAATTTTTTTGCACATGCACTGTCATAGCACTTGTCTTGAATCTCAGCTATGAATATGATTGAGTCCCCAGCTCTGTGAATGGCAGTGAACTCAAGGACAGAACTGGCGTCTTATCATCTTCCTGTTTACATTGCCTAACAAAGTGTACAGCAAAGAAGCCCTCAATAAATGCTTGTGCGATATTGTTGAACAAAAAGTTTTGTAAGCAGTGCTGAAAGCTTTGCTGAAAGAAATTTTCACAAGAATGATAGATCTGTTTTATAATCTGTATTTTAATCATTTCTCAGAATCCAGAAGCCAAATGAGGTGTCATCGCCTCCCACTACTTCTGCAGCCATTCCTTCAGCAGTACCCCAAACCCAGCATGTGGTGGCCCAGCCCAGGGTGTCAACCATCCAGCAGGTACAAGAGTCTAAGTGAAACACAAGTGCCATGAACTGTGACAAGCAGGCATTGTGACCATGACCCTCTTGTATGGCATGATCGTGTTCTCCTCCGGTGCAACTTCAGAATGACCTTGGGCAACACACTTCTATAGTAATGATAATCACTTTGTACTGCCAGTAAATGATGTCAGCAGTTCCCCTGGCTTTGGGAACATAGTCTAACTTCATCGGCAAGTTTCATAGGAAAAGAAACTCTACAAATTAGTCTCTGATATCCCAGCTTTATGAAGGGCATGGATTACATATACAATGAACTGCCAGCTCTCCCACTGGCCCAGGACTCTCATGAAACTCGGTTCATGGAGCTATATAAAAAAAAAATTCTACTTTCTAAGATAGAGTAACCATTAAAATAACTTTCAGAAAATCTTAAAGTCTCTCATCCTTCAGGTTGATGATGATGATGATAATAGTACATGCTTATTGTAAAAACATTTAAAAAATACAAAAAGTATACTAAGTAAAAACTTAATCAACGTTCTACTTCTCTGCCCCCACTCTTCAGAGGTACCTCCTGTTAATACTTTCTATCAGATAGTTTCAGGCTTTTCTTTGCATATCTACATGCATATCTTTGCAAACTCCAGGAGATAGTGAAGGACAGGGAAGTCTGGTGTGCTGCAGTCCATGGAGTCACAAAGAGTCAGACACAACTTAGTTACTGAACAGCAATGCATATACTTTAAAATATGAAATCATATTAATATAAACATACTTGTAATATGCTGTTGTGTATTTAAATATAAATATTGATGTATATAAAGATCTAAAACCTTAAAAAAATTTTTTTAAATTTTCTTCAGCATACTTATCTGACCCATTTAGTAATGCAGAGGGGTCACATTTTAGTTCTAATCCGGTAGTTTTCAAACTGTGATCTGTGAAGCCTCAAGAGTCTATGGAACCACTACAAGGGGTTAAGGTTCATTACTTAGCTCTGTATGTAAGGGGGTGGTGAAGGGTGGCACGTATTTACAACCACTGTGATGTAGGAGAAAATAGTAATACAATCAGTTCAGCATAGAATTTGATGTCTGTGAATCATAGATATAGAGAATGTCAGTCTTTGGTTTTAGGTTAATTTCATACACTAAATTCTTTAGCTTGCTATACGTGTCTATCATCTATCCACCTACCTACCTGATAATTCTAGTGACGATGAATCTATTGTTGGTTCCTTCCTAACAGTGTCAGAGCCCTACAAACTATCTGCAAGGATTGGATGGAAAACCTATCATTGCAGCTCCTGTGTTTACAAAGGTAATCAAAATGTTACTTCCTTCTGCCATGGCTTTAAACACACCACAATACCCAAAGTTGCAGGATCCAAGATTCACTGATTTTTATCTCAGGATTTTGTTTTCTTATAAATACACTACAGGGTTTGGGTTTTTGTGGTAGCTGTTACCATGCCTCCTGAAGTTGCAGATGTCTAATAACAGTTTGTGTAATAAGGGAAAGGTCATCCCCATCCTCATTCACCACACTGATCTCTATGGCCATCCTATTGCTTTAAACACAGTAGCCACACCTAGGGATCAGGTGATAAGGTCTCTAAGCACCCCACAGTTTTCTCTGGATGTCTTTGGTGCTCAAGGAGATGAGGTTACATGCTCTCAGAAGGCTTAATATTGGCTTTGTCACTCAAGGACAAAGAGCTTTCTTTTTCTAATCCTATGTCAACTATTGTAGTGGCATCAAATTCTGAGTCTCATAATCTTTGTCTTTAGAACTGGAAATTTTACTCAGGCACTTTCTTTACAAATTAAAAAAAAAAAAAAAAGGGTAGGCAGAGAGATTAAACAATGTATCCAGTGTCACAGAACTGGGTAGAATCAGGACTAGAAAAAAGTTCTCTCAATTCTGTCTGTTGTTCTTTCTCTTATATAATGTCCTTTGTTTATATGTTGCCCAGGACAATAAATTCAAAGGTGAAAAACTGAGTCACACTGAATTTGGTATCATGAAGACTACAGGAATGGAGTTTAGGCCTGGATTTATAATTTGTTATTTATATGAATACCAGATTTAAACCCAAAGAGATCTTATCCTCTCAGAAGTATGTTTTAGAGCAATGGTTCTCGATCAGAGTTAATTTTGCTCCTCAAAGGACATTTGACAATGTCTGGAGACACTTTTTGATTTTCACAACAGGAGTTGGCATCCAGAGATACTGCTAAACTTTCTGTAATACACAAGATGATAGCCTTCTGCAACAAAGAATTATCCAACCCAAAATGCCAGTAAATCCTGGGGTTGAGAAATCATGGTTTAGAAAAAAATGTCCAAAAAAATAAAAAAGGTGTCTTTTCCAATAAGTACTGATCCTAAAGGAGGAGCTAAATTCACAACTTCCACAGAAACATCAGTATTAAGGGAAGTTCTACCATATTAGCTCATCCAAGATGGTTTTCCAAAATTAAGCAGAGTCTGAGTGAGACATGTTTATCCATGACCGTATCAGGTGGGCAAACATTCTGATGAGAAACAAGATGCATCTCAATTTTTCAGATGTTTCCTGTAACCTGCTTTCAGAATTTAAGTTTTCTTTTTTCAAAGACTAGCAGTAGGAAAGCAATGTGTTCTGATTTGGTGACTACCAGACTTTAATGAAGAGTTTTAAGTGGACCTGTGTGTGTGTGTGTGTGTGATATAGCTAACAGAACTACCTCTATTTGTCTTAGTTCACTGCTAAGTCACCTAGCCTTAAAACAGAGCTTTAAATGCTGAGAAATCTGAACACTTTCTCGTGCCGATTTGTCACAACACTTCCTTTGTCACGTAGTGCTGATTCTTCAAAGGTAATGAAATCACAGAATAATTTATTCTGTCCCACACTGAAGTCTCCTCCCACTCCTCCTCACCACCACCTGCCCAACCAGACAGCAGAGAGGTGTCCTTACCTCCCTCCACACTTTCAGATCCTTTGGGGGTGCTGTCTTCTCTGCATCTATATCACCTGGTACATATCTGTGATACAACGTTTCAGTTCAGTTCAGTTCAGTCACTCAGTCCTGTCCGACTCTTTGCGACATACAACGTTTAGCACAATAATAAAAAGGTTTACTTTTCTGTCTCTCCCAAGCACCTTGAAGCCTATCTCTAATATCTAGATAGGAATCCACGGTGGTTATAATAGGTCCAAAACCATCTTTATTATTTCCAAAAGCCTAATAAGACTTTAAAAACCATTCTTTACATTTAATTTTCATGGACTGGTTAGTCACAAGTTA
This sequence comes from Moschus berezovskii, assembly GCF_049115385.1. Taxonomy (NCBI): domain Eukaryota; kingdom Metazoa; phylum Chordata; class Mammalia; order Artiodactyla; family Moschidae; genus Moschus; species Moschus berezovskii. Next base: position 25,203,183 of record NC_142471.1, read on the forward strand.
GCTGTTTTTGTGTGGTGACTGATTACCTCCCTCTAATTAGATGCTCTGATTTGCAGATGATATATATTCCTTTGATAAATAAAAATGAGAAAGTTAATTAGTCATCAGTGTATGCTGTTTATCAGATAAATCTCCAAAAATGTTAACTTCATGGTGGGAAAGCAATCTCTAATACAGAGATTCAAACTTTGGTGAGGCTTTCTCAGCCCTCGGAAAGTGTGCTTTTGTCTCCATAAATGGGCTCAGGGTTGTTCAGATGTAGGGCTCTAGCATAGCCTGTGGCTCAGATTCCAGAGGGACTTATCAGCAACAGTGTGCTTGCGTTAGTTTCCATGAGTGAGGGCAGAATTGAGGTCATTGTCACTGCCAGTGTCATTAGAAAATTTCTGAATCAGAGCCACTGATGATGGTAACCACATGGTGTGAGCCGTGATAACCAATCATTGGCATATGTTTGCTTGGGTTTTTCCTTGTTCTATTTACTTCTTTAGGGACTTCTAGCATTCCAGTCCCTGTGATTCACTTTCTATACTGCCCAACAAAGCATTTCTCTGCCAATAATGGCAAGGAGCCATTTTTTAAAGGGGTTTCCCTGGTGGCTCAAATAGTAGAGCATTTGCCTGCAATTCAGAAGACCTGGGTTCAATCTCTAGGTTGGGAAGATGCCCTGAAGAAGGGAATGGCAAGCAATTTGAGGACAAAGTTTTGTTTAACCCCTTCTACCTCCTTTGGTGGTGGGGAAGTACTGGTATTATCTTCTCTTTAGAGAAGGTTAAAATGAAAAGGAGGATTGCCCAGCAAAACAGTGGTAGAATGTGAAAGAAGTGTGGGGTCCCATATGCTAATTCACTGCTCTGCTTATAGAGGATAACTTTTTTTTTAACCTTTTTATTTTATGTTGGATATAAATGAATCAGTTCAGTTCAGTTCAGTCGCTCAGTCGTGTCCGACTCTCCACGACCCCATGAATCACAGAACGCCAGGCCTCCCTGTCCATCACCAACTCCCGGAGCTCACTCAAACTCATGTCCACAGAGTCAGTGATGCCATCCAGCCATCTCATTCTCAGTCGTCCCCTTCTTCTCCCGCCCCAGAATACTGAATATAATATGGGCTTCCCTTGTGGCTCAGTTGGTAAAGAATCCGCCTGCAATGCGGAAGTCCTGGGTTCGATCCCTGTGTTGGGAAGATCCTTGGAGAAGGAAAAGGCTACCCACTCCAGTATTCTGGCCTGGAGAATTCCATGGACTATATAGTCCACGGGGTTGCAAAGAGTTGGACACAACTGATTGACTTTCACTTTCACTTTTCATAGCTGATTAACAATGTTGTGATAGTTTCAGGTGAACAGCAAAGGGACTCAGCCATATATATAGATGTATCCATTCTTCCCCAAACTCCCCTCCCATCCAGGCTGTCACATAACACTGATTAGAGGTCCCTGTGCTATACAGTAGGTCCTTGTTGGTTACCCGTTTTAAATACAGCAGTACGTACATGTCAATCCCAAACTCCTTAATTATCCCTCATTCTTTCACCCTGGTAACCATAAAGTTCATTCTCCAAGTCTGTGAGTCTGTTTCTGTTTTGTAAATAAGCTCTTCCGAAGGATATCTATACTTTTAAATACTTTATGAGATAGACTATCCTCCATCCTCTATTCTGTATCAAAAACACTTTCACTCTGTTTACGGGGGGAAAACAGTGCTCACACTCCTTGAGCATGAAGGGAGGTAGATGATCAAATTAGAATCTTACTCCTATCACTGCGCCCACTCCAACAGCAGCTGCTTGGGCGGGCTTTCAAGGCTGCAGCAGCACTGGCTCCAGCTGCTTCAGCAGTAATTTGAAGAGTGCAAGGGGGCAGGGGAAGTGAAAACTTGAAGAACGGCACTTCATTATATAATAGCAGAGGCAGGAAGCCCTGAAATAACTGGGCTGGTGGTTGGCTCTAGATTCCTGAAGATTACATGGGCCCCTCTCCCCAACCTGACAATTCCAGAGACTTCTCTGGCTCAATTGTTGCATGGGACACTTGTGACAGTCTTGGAGCAAAAAAGGTTCTTTATCAGTAAAAACTGCTCTGATCAAACTCCAGCCTAAGGCACTACCGCATTCATTTCCAGCATCTCCCGAAGTGCAAAAATAGCCACTCAATTTAAAAAAAAAAGAATAAAGTGACAACAGGAACCTTGTCGCTGACACCTTTTCAACCAGTAAGGGAGATACCTTTTCTCAAGGGTGTCCCTGAATTATATCTGTGGGTATGGATCTATTGAGCAGGAACTGTGTCCTTTCAAGTCACATTTACAGCACCTGCACACAGCACAAAGCAGGCACCCAAACATATTTATTCTGTGGTGAATCACTTCCATTTCAGCTAAGGAGTTGCTGCTTCCATCACTTTGCGACTTCAGAGTGTCTTTAGAAGGAACAGAGAAAAAGAAAAAATCCAATAGCAAATGGCTGTGGAAGACATGCTTCTTCAGGTTGTGTTGTCAAGTTACCCCGCAAAGAATGTCTTCCTGGATGATCAGTACAGTGATGACACACAAGACAGATTTGCACTTTGGATACTGTTTACCTCAGCAGGTTGTAGACTTTTCATTATAGGGACTTTAATTCAAATCTGTAATTCCTAGTTAAGACTAACTTAATCCTTGCTTGTTGGGAAATGTTTCATGTCTTATTCATCTGCAGTGAAGTCAAGGTAAATATGATCAAGTCTTATACAATGTGCCATTAGTAACAGCCTAAGACTTACTGCTGTGTTGAACATGGCCCCATTTACAAAACGTTCAGATGGTGTAACTGGTTTGGACAGTGATGTGAGCTGATTTCTTGTCATGAGACTTTTGTAGAAAAGCACAGCTTTTGGCAATAACAACTATCAACGTCCTTCAAATCATGACCTTCAACAACCTTTTCTAAGTGGCTTATAAGATGACCCATGGCAACTCCTTTACTGAGTATTGATGGTGTGTCACACTGGAACAAGCTTCCATCTCATATCACGGACACTTAGCAGGCATAGTCTATAACTGTAGTAATTCAAGTGTCTTGGCTATCGTCTCCAATAGACCACAGGTCTTGGCTTTCAATGTCAAGTGAGTACTTACAACAAGCTAACAGTGGTCTCAACTATGAGTAACATATTCTTTCAAGGAGGTCCTTCTGCAAACAGGACTGGGGCTTCCCAGGTGGCCCTAGTGGTAAAGAACCCTCTTGCCAGTTGAGGAGACATAAGAAATAAAGCTTCAATCCCTGGGTCAGGAAGAATCCCTGGAGTAGGAAATGGCAACCCACTTGCCTGGATAATCCCATGGACAGAAGAGCCTGGTGGGCTACAGTCCATAGTGTCACAAAGAGTCTGACACGACTGAACTGACTTAGCACACACAGCACTGCCAGACTGACACTTGGTTCATATATCTGAACTACAAGTCAGGTCAGAATGAATAGATTGACTTCATTCTGCTTACATTCATTCTTTAAATGTGCCACACTATTTCATTCAATTCCTTCTGCAGCTGCCAGTTTGTTTTTTTTTTTTGGTTTGCTTTTTTTTAAAATTTATTTTGCCTCAAGAAGAAATGAGACTTCATTATGTATGAATCCCAGGGAGATGTCTGATTGCCATTAAAGTTTTCGATAGGCTCCCAAACTATCATTTTTGCACAGAATTGGCTCAGATATCAGAGTAAAGGGCATATTCACCAGCTTGCCAGGAGCGCCCAAAACTCATTGATGTTCCCTACTTATTGAGAACATTCTTGTCACTAGAAGCCACTGTTTGCGAGTAGACAAGGAAAAAAACAGGTTTTTAATCAAATAGTTCCTCATTACTTCAGAAACCATTCTGCAAATTCCATCCTGAACTCCTTCAGCAAACAAATTTGGGAATGCAAAAAAAAAAACAAAACAAAAAAAACCACACACCAAACCCACTAACTTTTGTCTGTGGCGCCCCCTGGCAGTCACAATATCAACTTACACACCCTTCTCAGGTAAAAATCTCCTATGGTAGCTAAAGCCACGTGGTTCTCCTCACCCTGTTATTCCTTAGACAGATGTTGTGAATATGATGGGTCCATGCACAAAATACCATATATTGTTAAGAGCTGTAAACAATCATAAAATATTTATCAGAGTGAATGACAAAAGCGAAAAAAACTACTGGCCCACCCTTCTTCAAAGTGAAGTGTAAAGTGAAAGTTGCTCAGTGTAAAGTGAAAGTGTCCAACCCTTTGCAACCCCAGGTACTACAGCCCGCCAGGCTTCTCTGTCCATGGAATTCTCCAGGCAAGAATACTGGGGTGGTTTGCATTTCCTACTCCAGGGGATCTTCCTGACCCAAGGATCAAATCCAAGTCTCCCAGCCCCCTCTGAAGCAAGAGCCAATACCTAAATGCAGACCCAAAAACTGTAATAGGAAAGCCTGAATTATATTGCTAATAGAGCTTGTAGAGGAAGATAATCATAACCTTTCCCATGTTTGTAATCTTTTAGCCTATGGTAAAAATGTGCCCACACACATGCCAACAGAGCTTTTCACAATCAAATGAAGTACCAATAACACAAATGAATGTGTGACTTTAAGCTCACAAATCACGATGAGTGAAAGACAAGTTATGAAAGGAAAATGTGAGTTTTGTTCTCCCATAGAGTCTATTACAGAATAGACTGATATTTTACAGTCAAAAGTGATTTTTGTAAACTTTTTTTTTGCAGAAGTTTGGAAGAGCATTTAATGATGCCTTCACAAAATTATGATATATTTTACCATGACCCAAAACTTCACATGCAATTATGCTTATGTAGAGATTGCCATTCTATATATCCTTCAACAGACTCTGAGGCTATACTGTAAAGAACACATACAGAAAACAAAAGAGCAGAACAAACATCAATTTCCAGGACTACAGAAAGTTGACAAGCAAGCCAAGAATATAGTCCTTGTTGAGCCACAAAGATTTCCCACCTCATGGAACATTCTTATGTGGAAAAATACATTACTTTCTTTTTAAAAAAATTTATTTATTTATTTATTTTTTGGCTACCCTGGGTCTTTATTGCTGTTCAGGCTTTTCTCCAATTATGGCAAGCGAGGGCTACTCTAGTTGTGGTGCAGGGGCTTCTTATTGTAGTGGCTTCTCTTGTTTCTGAGCACAGACTCTAGAACACTGGGGCTTCAGTAGTTGCGGCACGTAGGCTCAACAGTTGTGGCTCCCGGGCTGTAGAGAACGGGTTCAATAGTTGTGGCTCCTGGGCTTAGTTGCTCTGCAGCATGTGGGATCGTCCCAGACCAGGGACTGAACCCAAGCCTTCTGTATTGCCAGGCAGATTCTTTTACCACTGAGTCACCAGAGAAGCCCCCCAAAACACATTACTTTTATACTGAATACACCTAGGAGATACTCACTGCAGATTTTTTTAATTGTTATTATTTCTGAAAACCAAACTCTACTTGGGCATTTTCTCAAAGGAAACAGAATGACTTTACTGAAAATTAGTATTTTTGCAAACCCTCAAAACGTTTTGCCTAGTATTTGTCTGGCACTACAACAGAGAAGGAAGAGGATAGTGAGGAAAAAGTATCCTATGGGCACAGATGAGTATACCTTTAAAAATAGATTTGATGTATATCCACTGAATTGAAGCTGCTGGAAGTGTACAAGATTTGGAGAAAACCCAAACATGGAAGCAATAGTGCCTTTTTGGAAAACTCAGCAATGGAAGTAGATTCCACAAATAGATACTTTTTGGTTCTAACAATATTCTTCTCATTACAGATGTTACAAAATTTATCAGCCTCTGAGGGTCAGCTAGTTGTCTTTGAATGCAGAGTAAAAGGAGCCCCATCTCCTAAAGTTGAGTGGTATAGAGAAGGGACCTTGATAGAAGATTCTCCAGATTTTAGAATTTTACAGAAAAGTAAGTCAATGCTTTAAAATTATTTTTTAAATAATTTTTATAAATTTATTGTGTACATTATTTTTATAACTTAACAGCTAATTAAAATGTAATAAAAAAAGAATAAAATAAAAATCCCTTATAATCATAATCCATCAAACTAAACCCTGTTAATAATTTGGTGTACATTCTCCAAAACTTTTTCCATGAATACATTTTTTAAATTTACTTATTTTTTAATTGAAGAAAAATTGCTTACAGAAGTTTGTTCTTTTCTGTCAAACATCAACATGAACCAGACATGAGTCCAAATATATGTCCCCTCCCTCTTGAACATGCATTTTTTTAAGTAAAAATAAATCATTTTTTGTAAATTGATTTTTCACTCAACATTTCATGAATGTCTTTCATATTAATACAGATCTTTTTTACCTTTAAAAATAAATCAATTCAATTTCATATTTACTTAATCACCTACTGTTGAAAATGTAGAATGTCCAAAAATTTTTACTACTATAAACTATATCTCAAAGCATGTTAACAGAGAATATCTATGAATAAATGTGAGCACTAGAATTGTTATTGTAAATCACAATTTTTAAGCTTTTAATATAAATTGCCAAAGTGCCCTCCAGAAAGGTTGAACTGAATTTACAATGATCATACAATTAATCATCTAATTTTGGAGAGTAAAAGAGGGTACTCTTAATCATTACACAGAGATCCCAGGAATAAACTAGATATCTGTCCCAACCAAACTGGGACACATGCTGTTCCAGTTATATTCTACTACAACCAGAAATACATGGGAAATTCCTTTGTCTTAATACCTTCACTAACAATGGATATTCAATATTTTTTAATCTTCCCTAACTTTATAGGTCCAAAATGAGAACACTTGTTTTAATCTGCACTTCACTAATTAGATGTGGGAAGGAACTTCTTTTTCATATTTATTAGGTCTTTAAATTTATTTTTTAAATTACCTATTCATATCATTTGTTTGTTATTTATTGGGGTTTTATTTTTTATTGTAATAAACATATATATATGTGTGTGTGTGTATGCAAGTGGTTAACTCTTCTTGTCATGCAGTGCTTTCAGCTTGACACATTTCAGTCACAAATATGCTGAAATTTGTTCATTTTTTCCTGTCTATCACAGAATATATTAGATATATGAATCAAATTACTATCAGGTTTAACAGCAGCAGCAGCAACAATAATATTCTGAATACTATTAAAGCTGAGGAAAAAAAAGAAAAACTCTCACTAGTTTTATCAGTGTTAAAGACTGTTCTGCGTGACTGCAATTCCATAAACATTAGTTGAGCACCTGTTTTAAGTACCAATCAGGCACTTTCAGAAATGCCAAAGAATTTTAAAATAAAAACCGCTCTTGAGGAACCTGTCATCTCTCCTGAGGCTCTTAACATTAGAAACCTTAGGGCAGGAGGTATATTCTACATTATATCAAGATGTGATAGCCCAAAGCCAAGAATGATCTCTCAGTCTTCACAAAATTTTTCAGGTCAGGCTGAATGAAAACAATAAAAATAAATCATCCTGAGTACCAGCTAATTCAGTAACTTTTCCCAACCTAAGGTTTACATGTCTCAAGTGGAACCCAGGTGTGTCCCAAGATGCAGCCATGTCATTTAAATAGTAGTTCTCTCTTGCTATTCTTCTATGACAAATATCCTATACCCATCAAGGTCATTGGTGCTTAGGTCATTTTACTTAACATTTACAGATTAGCTTTGTCAAATTGCTTATGAGTATGCAGAAAAAAATTGTGAAATTCAGTGGGAAGCTTCTGATGAAAATATCACCTCTCAGTAAAATGAATGCTCAGAATCTTTTAATTTTTTTTCCTTTTAGAACCTCGATCCATGGCAGAGCCAGGTAAAGATCATTTTAACTTTCATTTTCATGTGATCAGTGATTTGAAATATGTAATCAAACATATTGCAGTTATACTGGTGTCAAGAAAAAAAAAGTTTTAGAAAGAAGATTGAAGCCAACTCTAGCTATTACTGTAGGAGAAGGAAATGAGGAGCACGTACAAATTTGGAATATATATTCAATACCTATTGTGAATACAGTTAGTTCTGGGTTGTTGAGAAATGTTTCTTAGGAATATTTTCCCTCTTTCATTGGTCCCTACTTATGATTTCCTTCAACTGGGCTGAGCAATTTCCATGATGCCAGATCAATTCCAATTCTACAGCCTATGTTTCTCAAAAGTTATGCATCAGATTTTAAAATTCACAGAATCAACTCAATGTTAGTGGTGTTATTAGATTAGGTTGGGAGGATATTAAGATGACATAGAAGCTCTTACCTCTAGAAAATACAAGTCATTCACAAACCACAGCATAAACATCTGAATGTCCTCTCTGTGATCACCCTGAAAAATAAGATTGTATTTGTGCCCATGGGTAAGAATCATGGTTTGGAATTTCATTATTATAGTTCTTTCTCACAAAAACTGAATGGAAAAGCATTCCCAATACAGACACTGAACAGAAGGGGGTGGCAGAACATGAGATGGTTAGATGGCATCACCAACTCAATGGACATGAATCTGAGCAAACTCCGGGAGACAGTGAGGATAGGGGAGCCTGGCGTGCTGCAGTCCACGGGGTCGCAAAGAATCAGACATGACTTAGCAACTGAACAACAATAATCCATGTTGCATAACCTTGGATTATGCAGTAAGTAGGCCCTTGGGGATACAGTAAAGACCACAGTGGTCTTACTCTAGCATTGCTTGCAGTGGAGAAGCATTTTTCCCCTTGAAAATATTTCAATCTTTGGATACTTTCAACCAGAACAAGCTTTTTCACTAGGTAGTCTCATACACAAAATAATTTCAGAGTTACCCTAAAGAGGTCCATGCCCAAAAATAAGCCCAAACTCCACAATCTAAAATTTCATGTCCAGAGTTCTTCCTTCCACCTTGTATAATTCAAATACCCTTTGGAGACAGAATACTTTATCAGGCAGGTATAGTGTAGTCTGAATAAATTTATCAGATCATTTTCTGAATGCAGGTTCCTGAAAGCTGAGAAAGCAAATGTTTGGGAAGGGGAACAAAGAGAAGGAAGCATAAGCCTCAGAAAAAGGACAGAGAGGTACCAAAAACCAAACTTCGCCTCTCCATCACTTAAGATTCTTTGGGCAGCAAGCAAAGAAAACCTAACCAAACGTGGCTTAAGCAACATGAAAAATCTATCACATTGCAAAATGCCCTAAGAAATGGCAGTCTTGAGACTGCTTAATTTTGCATCTCAGAAATCAAGGACCAAGCTTTTTTCCTCCCCTCATTCTGTCACCTTCAGAGTATCCTCTTAAGCTGGTTCTACTCATATACCCAAGACAGCAGCCACAGTTCTGGGTATTACATGCAGATGACAATGTCCAGAGGCAAAAATAGGGAATAATGCTCTCTGTTATTCCTTTTAAAGAGCAAAGAAAACTTTCCTAGAAACTCCCCAGGAGACTTTCCCTAACATCTTATTGATCAAAATTGTGTGTCACATGCCACCACCTAAGCAAGAACAGAGTTAGCATGACGGGTTAGCATGACCAATCACAATTCACCAACCAAGGCTGGGAGAGGCCAGTCTGCCTTGAAGCCTATGATCACTTCAAGGAGGGTGGACAAAGCCAGGATTCTATTAATAAGGAGTAAGGAAGATGAAAAGTTAACTGAGCAGGTACTCAATAGTGTCTGCCATGGCCTCCTGTCTGGTTTTCCTAGAAGTTGTCCAGCTAATTCAATCCAGTTATCATGAAACACTGAGATGCCAACTTTCTAATACAACTCTGCTTTTGTTAATTTTGTTTTTAATGTCAGTTCTACTGAATGATAACTGGAGGTTTATGTTACCATCTTATATCTCTCTTCATTAGTTGCCAAGGAACACCTAACTATAATAATTTTAGACTGTAATCATATGATTCTATCTGGGAATCGCTTCAGCAGTTACTCAAAGGGGGTTCATGCTCTGTACTGGAGTAATCTATAAGAATTCCCATAGTATCACAAAAGAAAAGGTGCATTTCACTTTTCTTTCACCAGAATTCTAAGTTGCTCTACCAGCTAATTACTAGTAGCTATGGCAAGCCACTCCAGTACTCTTGCCTAGAAAATCCCGTGGATGGAGGAGCCTGGTAGGCTGCAGTCCGTGGGGTCGCTAAGGGTCGGACACGACTGAGAGACTTCACTTTCACATTCATTCATTCAAGCACGACTGAGCGATTGAACTGAACTGAACTGAAGCAAAATATTTACTGTCCAGTTTTAAATTATGGCCTTCATTTAAAATTACCTCATGACAAAAGTTCCCCACAGAATCAGTCACAAAAAAAGAAGAAAATAGTTCTCCACAGAAATAGTGAGATATGGATTTAAAAATTGTTTTTTCAGCCCTTTTAGTTCACACAGAACTCCTTTTGCTTTTTTAAAAAATTTATTTAATTTTAATTGAAGGATAATTGCTTTACAATATTGTGTTGGTTTCTGCTATACATCAGCATGAATCAGCCATAGCCTCCTTTTGCTTTAAATCCTTTGTTCTTGTGATTTTAAGCTTATTGTTTCTTGGTTCTACTTTTGTTTTCTGGACTGATGACATAAAAACATAATATTTATGAATCCATAATCTGTTTTATATTATTATTAAATTCTCTTCCTGAGTGTCTGCATGGATTTATTCATTTTACATCCTTTGGCTCATTTGGCCTGCTAACCAGTCAATTCAATCAAATAATTGGACTAATTATTTTCAAACTATATAATCATCTTCTTCTATTGACTTTTATAGAATCACTATCTAATATCAGAAAATTCCATAATTCCATTTCCATAAAAAGTCAGTAACCATCTCTGCTTTATTGGCTTTAGAGGAGATCTGTACTTTGGTCATTGCTGAGGTATTTGCAGAAGACTCTGGGTGCTTCACATGTACTGCAAGCAACAAGTATGGCACAGTGTCAAGCATTGCACAGCTAGATGTGAGAGGTAAGGATACTTTCAATGCTGGAACAGTCTAGACCAGGGACTCCCTAACCTCCAGATCAGTACCAGTCCATGGCCTGTTAGGACCTAGGCCATACAGCAGGAGGTGAGTGGCAGGTGAGCAAGTGAAGCTTCATCTGTATTTACAGCTGCTCCCCATCTCACTTTACTGTTTGAGTTCCACCTCCTGTCAGATCAGCAGTGGCATAATAAATATAACACACTTGAATGAATCATCTTGAAACCAACCTCCCCAACCCCTGCCTCAGTCCATGGAAAAACTGTCTTCCACAAAACCGGTCCCTGCTGCCAAACAGGTTGGGGACCATTGGTTTAGACTATGATTTTGAATATGAGTATGAAGAGTATACTTTACCCTTTCTTATTGCTTTTCATATGAAGCTAGTGTGGCTCTCCTAAAATTTTTTTGAATTACTGAGGAAAGTGTTCCTGAACAGAATTCAGATTCTAATTTCTTATCGCATTTATCACCACTGTCTCAGCTATCCTGCTGTTGTTTATTATATTCCCTAAGAAAACATCTCCTTGGTCTTACATAGATTTCTAAAATTCTTTCCAAAATGCTACTTAGATTTTTTTGAGTCCCCCCCCGCCCGCCGTATCCTTACCATTCTTTCATGCCTCAGAGTGTGTTTTCCGTTTTTGACAAGCATCTCTCATTAGCACATTCACCTAAGTTGGATTCCTGCCCCAACTCAGGGTTACAGCCCTTTCTCAGTCTTGTTGAGTAAGGCTAATGGCTCAGGTCCTGTTATCATCCTTTCAGGAAATGAAGATCTCAGAAACAATGGGTCTCTTCACTCATCCAGCTCCACCAACAACCTGGCACTTACTGAGCAACAGCCATCCCCACCCAACCCAGAGCCTCCTGTGGAACAACCCCCTAAACCCAAACTGGAAGGCGTGCTGGTGAACCACAACGAGCCCCGGTCCAGCTCAAGGGTCGGGCTCCGTGTGCACTTCAACCTGCCCGAAGATGACAAAGGAAGTGAAGCATCCTCCGAGGGTGGCAGGGTGACCACCCACCAGACCAGGCCAGATTCCTTCCAGGAGAGATTCAATGGACAGTCAGCAAAAATCTCTGAACCTTCCTCACCCATCAAAGAGCCCCCTCCGGTTCTGGCCAAACCCAAACTGTAAGTAAAAATTAGAATGGATAACTAAGAGTGCCTGTGACCTCCTCTGAGTCTGCCCTTCTTAAAAGTGATGAAGCTGAAAAGGAGAATTATGAAATGAGAAAACGCACATTAAATGCTTTGCAAATCATATATCCTTACATCAGTGTAAATGTGCTATCACTATCATCCTTACTTTTCATATTCTACTTCCAAGAAATGTTACATCTAAACTGGCTCAAAAAGATGTTTGTCCTATACTAGATGGCTTCAGGTGAAGCACTTCTGCACTTTTCTGTTTTAATAAACTTTTTTTGACTCAGCTTCTTGAGCCATTTTACATTTTGGCTGTACTGAGCAGCTTGCACAATCTTAATTCCCCAACCAAAGATCAAACTGTATCCTCTAAAGTGGAAGCATAGTCTTAACCTCTGTACTGTCAGGAAAGTCCCTCCACATCCTTCAATATTTTTTGCACCTGAATTTTTTCTTTTTTAAAAAAATTAAGATATAGTTGACTTACAATGTTGTGCTAGTTTCTCATGTACAGCAAAGTGATTTAGTTATACATATGTATTCCTTTTCAGATTCTTTTTTCTTGTAGGTTATTACAAAATATTGAATATAGTTCCCTGTGCTAAAACTGCCTGGATTTTAAAACCCAAATTTGCCACTTCTGGGCTGTTATAAATATCTTTGTGTATATTGGTCTGTTTTTTCAATTAATTTATTTTTAATTGAAGGATAATTGCTTTATAATTTTTGTGTTGGTTTCTGCCGTACATCAACATGAATCAGCCATAGGTATACATAGATCCTACGTGCCTTACCACTTGAGCCTCCCTCCCACCTCTACACCCTTCTTCAGTTCAGTTCAGTTCAGTCGCTCAGTCGTGTCCGACTCTCTGCGACCCCATGAATCACAGCACGCCAGGCCTCCCTGTCCATCACCAACTCCCGGAGTTCACTCAAACTCATGTCCACAGAGTCAGTGATGCCATCCAGCCATCTCATTCTCCGTTGTCCCCTTCTCCTCCCACCTCCAACCTTTCCCAGCATCAGAGTCTTTTCCAGTGAGTCAACTCGTCGCATGAGGTGGCCAAAGTATTGGAGTTTCAGCTTCAGCACCAGTCCCTCCAGTGAACACCCAGGACTGATCTCCTTTAGAATGGACTGGTTGGATCTCCCTGCAGTACAAGGGACTCTCAAGAGTCTTCTCCAACACCACAGTTCAAAAGCATCAATTCTTTGGCGATCAGCTTTCTTCACAGTCCAACTCTCACATCCATACATGACACCCTTCTTACAAAGCCCTTTCTTAGGTCTAGTAAGCTTTACAGCCTATAATTTCATCTATTTCCCATTTCTACTTCAGCTTATGTTTTTATACTCATTATAGAAAAGATATCAACTGTTTTTTAGATAGTTCCTTGATATGGCTAGATATGCTGTGGTAACCACTGTAGGCTTCATATAGATGTAATGGGATGAAAGAAGTCATAAAAATTCAGTCACCTCTGAATTTGATGCACCTGTGGCCCAAACCCTCTTCCATCAGCGTCCTGTTGCAATATTTAACGTGCATCCATAGTAAAGCAACGGAGAAGGCAATGGCAACCCACTCCAGTACTCTTGTCTGGAAAATCCCATGGGTGGAGGAGCCTGGTAGGCTGCAGTCCATGGGGTCGCTAAGAGTCGGACACAATTGAGCGACTTCACTTTCACTTTTCACTGTCATGCATGGGGGAAGGAAATGGCAACCCACTCCAGTGTTCTTGCCTGGAGAATCCTAGGGATAGGGGAGCCTGGTGGGCTGCCATCTACAGGGTCACACAGAGTTGCACACGACTGAAGCAACTTAGCAGCAGCAGCATAGTAAAGCAAGCATTGAACGTGATAGTATTATTATGCTCTGTTTTATCCACACATCAAAGTGATAAAAATTACATTGATAACTACATAGACCTTTAAATATCAATGATGAAATCTATAGTAAAAGGAGTCCCAACATGTGTTCCTTGGTGCTGACCACAAGGTACTCACTAGAAGCAGTTCATGTTGCTTAGTTTTGTATTTTTCTCTCTACCACACAAATTCTGGGCATAAAATTAAATGTTACAAAACATACAAGTCACACCCAGAAATAGTTCAGTTCAGTCACTCAGTCTTGTCTGACTCTTTGTGACCCCACGGACTGCAGCACACCAGGCGTCCCTGTCCATCACCAACTCCCAGAATTTACTCAAACTTATGTCCACTGAGTTGGTGATGCCATCCAACCATCTCATCCTCTGTTGTCCCCGTCTCCTCCTGCCCCCAATCCTTCCCAGCATCAGACTCTTTTCCAGTGAGTCAACTCTTTGCATGAGGTGGCCAAAGTATTGGAGTTTCAGCCTCAGCATCAGTCCTTCCAATGAACACCCAGCACTGATCTCCTTTAGGATGGACTGGTTGGATCTCCTTGCAGTCCAAGGGACTCTCAAGAGTCTTCTCCAGCATCACAGTTCAAAAGCATCTATTCTTCGGCAATCAGCTTTCTTCACAGTCCAACTCTCACATCCATACATGACCACTGGGAAAACCATAGCCTTGACTAGACAGGCCTTTATTGGCAAAGTAATATCTCTGCTTTTTTACATGCTATCTAGGTTGGTCATAACTTTCCTTCCAAGGAGTAAGCGTCTTTTAACTTCATGGCTGCAATCACCATCTGCAGTGATTTTGGAGCCCCCCCAAAATAAAGTCTTTCACTGTTTCCCCATCTATTTCCCATGAAGTGATGGGACCAGATTCCATGATCTTAGTTTTCTGAATGTTGAGCTTTAAGCCAACTTTTTCACTCTCCTTTTTCACTTTCATCAAGAGGCTCTTTAGTTCCTCTTCACTTTCTGCCATAATGGTGGTGTCCTCTGCATATCTGAGGTTATTGATATTTCTCCCTGCAATCTTGATTCCAGCTTGTGCTTCACCCAGCTCAGCGTTTCTCATGATGTACTCTGCGTATAAATTAAACTTCTGTCCCCTCAAATTTCTACCAGTCACAGGAAACAGGAATTACATGAAGTAAAAAGAAGGGAAGAGGTTATTGTAGGGAAAAAAGCAGGAATGGGATACAAAGCACAGCCAGGCCCTGCACAGAGAAGGAGAGTAGGGAGTTAGTGATAGTTTACAGTAAACAATGTCTGATTCCTGATCTCGAAGATTTAGCTTTGGGACCAGGGACCAGGCTTGATCACTCAAGAGCTTTCATGTAGCACAGTTTTATTAAAGTGAAAAAGGGACAGAGAAAGCTTCTGACATAGACATCAGAAGGGGGATGGAGAGTGCCCCCCTTGCTAATGTTAGCAAGGGATATATATACTTTCTCAATTGGTTATTATAGTAAATCAAAAGAATATCTCAAGGTTGTAAAGATCTTACTAGGCCCACTCCCACAATTTAAATTTTAGGATGATAGGATTAGAACTAACAATAGAAAAATCTTACCAGACCCACTCCCATAATAAACATTCTAAAATAACAGGATTAATCAGAAGGTTTTCAAGAAGGAGAAACTGTCCTCAAGCAGGATGCTGCTAAGTCTGCTAAGTCGCTTCAGTCGTGTCCGACTCTGTGTGACCCCATAGACGGAAGCCCACCAGGCTCCCCCGTCCCTGGGATTCTCCAGGCAAGAACACTGGAGTGGGTTGCCATTTCCTTCCCCAATGCGTGAAAGTGAAAAGTGAAAGTGAAGTCGCTCAGTCGTGTCCGACTCTTCACGACCCCATGGACTGCAGCCCACCAGGCTCCTCCGTCCATCACTAACTCCTCACAAATCTCCAGTACAGCTACCAAATAAAGCTTAAAATCTAAGGTTGTAGTTCTGCCTACTTAACAAGAGGCTCACCTTGGTTGAGTGGATGTCTTTCTGCTGCTAAGGAACTGACTGAACTGTTTCTGGTTTCATCAGCGCAATGAGAACTGCTAATCCTTAGTACAGAGTTTAAACTGAGTTCTTTGTTGTGTAAATTCTGGGCTTAAAGAAAAAAAAATATTTTATGAGACTAAGACCAAGGAATGTGGAGGGAAAAAAAAGACATTTGTCTTTTTTTCCTCCTTGAGAATTCCAGACCCCTATCTCCTCCTCAAGGGCCCCAGATCCCTCTCTCTCCTCCTCAGGGACCCCGGACTTCATATCAACCTGCCTAGGAACTGACTCATTAGGAGCTAGGATCACATACATGGTCAGTCCGGCTTCTATCTGCTGTTCATGCTCTGTCCTGAGCACCCCCTTGTTTCCTCTTTGTGTATCCTCTCCGCTTTTCTCTCTTGGAAGCCTCATCAACTCATATCTGGCCCAAAATGACATGTCCTTTCACGATTTGTGTCAAGTTCCACTGTTAACTGGGCTTCCCTTGTGGCTCAGCTGGTAAAGAATCTGCCTGCAATGCAGGTGACCTGGGTTCAATCCTGGGGCGTTGGGATGATCCCCTGGAGAAGGAAAAGGCTACCCACTCCAGTATTCTGGCCTGGAGAATTCCATGGACTGTATAGTCCATGTGGTGGCAAAGAGTCGGACACGATTGAGGGACTTTCACTTTCTTTTCACTGCTCACTACATCGGTCTCAGCAGCTCCATTCCAAATACCAATTAGCCCATCTTTGTCAAGTGCAAGAGGAGAGTGAAAAGGTTGGCTTGAAGCTCAACATTCAGAAAACAAAGATCATGGCATCTCGTCCCATCACTTCATGGGAAATAAGATGGGGAAACAGTGGAAACAGTGTCAGACATTTTTGGGGGGGGGGCTCCAAAATCACTGCAGATGCTGATTGCAGCCATGAAAGTAAAAGACACTTGCTCCTTGGAAGGAAAGTTATGACCAACCTAGATAGCATATTAAAAAGCAGAGACATTACTTTGCCAACAAAGGTCCATCTAGTCAAGGCTATGGTTTTTCCTGTGGTCATGTATGGATGTGAGAGTTGGACTGTGAAGAAAGCTGATCGCCAAAGAATTGATGCTTTTGAACTGTGGTGCTGGAGAAGACTCTTGAGAGGCCCTTGGACTGCAAGGAGATCCAACCAGTCCATTCTAAAGGAGATCAATCCTGGGTGTTCATTGGAAGGACTGATGCTGAGGCTGAAACTCCAATACTTTGGCCACCTCATGTGACAAGTTGACTCACTGGAAAAGAGTCTGATGCTGGGAGGGATTGGGGGCAGGAGGAGACGGGGACGACAGAGGATGAGATGGCTGGATGGCATCACTGACTCAATGGACATGAGTTTGAGTGAACTCCAGGAGTTGGTGATGGACAGGGAGGCCTGGCGTGCTGTGATTCATGGGGTCGCAAAGAGTCGGACACAAATGAGCAACTGAACTGAACTGAATTGAACTTGAAAGGTGCAGAGGATTTAGGTTTACAGGGAAGAAGAGTCAAATGGATCAAATCACAACTGTGTGTGAAGACAATTCTCAGAGAAGTGAGTTGTGGGAACAGGTGACCCCAGACAACCCATTTGCCATTTTGTGGAGCCTCCTCTTACCCAGGGACTGTTTAGGGGCTATTAGATTTACCTTCATGTTGCAGAAAGTCCAAAGTCACAGTGAGTTAAATACATGAGGGTTTATTTTTCTATGAAATAAAGGAATTAGAGGGGCTGCTCGGGCTGTTGTCAGGGCTCTGTAGTCATTAAGAACTCAGTCTTTTATCTTCTGCTCTGCCATTTTAGCACTGGCTTCTCCAAGTTCCCTCATAGTCCACGATGGATGATGGTGGTCTAGTCATCACATCTGCATTTCAAGAAGCAGAGAGAACAAATGGGTAGAAGTCGTGATATTACTCTTTTAAAGGAGTCTTCTAAGGACTCATTCAAAATCATCTGCTTGTATTTCACTGGCCAGAACTCAGTCACATGGCATACTAACAATAAAGGAAGCTGGGAAGTGTAGTCTTGAGCTGCACAGGTTGGCTCCACGAGTAAAATCAAGTCCCTTTACAAAGGGGAGAATTAAGTAGTCAGCCAGCAGCAGCTACCACATGAAATGTTCAATGAATATAAAAATTTTACCAAGTTGTGTAGTGACGCCCTCTAAAAATCCAGTCCTCAGCACTATATAATTCTTTCATATGTTTTGCCTTCCTTAAATTTTGTGTTAGAGACAAGAATATGAATGTGGATGCTCCCCGCTCCCTCCGTCTTTCCTTTCTCCCTCTGTCTCATACACACACATACTCCCTTTGTGAATCCACATGCTTACACACGTTTCTTACTGGTTTTAACCTTTTTGACGTTAATTTTTTAGGTATTACATTAAAACATATTGACTCAGTAATCTTAAGGATACCATTTTCTGCTTGTTCTTCAATTTGCCATTCATATAGAAAATAGAATTCTTATAGATCTTAAAACTGCAAAGGGAAGCTGTCATTTTTAAACACTATCATCAAAACCTAGATAATTTAGACTTTGAAAATTTCAACTTGAATATTAAGCTATCTAAAGAAGTGATTCTTCATCCTGACTACACTCTAGAATAAAATATAGAGCTTCTGAAAAATATTTATGCCTTGCACCCCAGCTGAATCACAGTCTCTCCACAGATTATTCTTAGGTACAGCCAGTTGGAAACGATGGGTGTAAAAGTTGGTGAACCTGACTTACAACCCTTTTTACCCCACCCAGCTCCATACACACATTCCTCCACGGCCAGAAAAACAAGAATAAACATTTAAAGTGGATCAAATGTCAGAGACAAAATGAGAATGTACTGGGAAAACCTATGCTGTGGGGACAAGTGTTTCTCTAGAGCAGTGGCTCTCAGTCTTGGATGCAGGCAAGAACCACCTGCTGCTGCTGCTGCTGCTAAGTCACTTCAGTCGTGTCCAACTCTGTGTGACCCCATAGACGGAAGCCCACCAGGCTCCCCCGTCCCTGGGATTCTCCAGGCAAGAACACTGGAGTGGCTTGCCATTGCCTTCTCCGGAGAACCACCTAGAGGCCTGCTATTTAAAGCACTGGCATCCCCTTGGGGCCTGATAGAAATACAGGCTCTAGTACTCCACTAAGACCTACTGAACCAGAAGCCCTGGGGTGGGACCCAGAAGTCTATCTTTTAACAAGCCCAGCAGAGGATTCTGAAGCTCACTGAAGTTTAAGAACAATTCCCCTACACTTAAAAACTATGCCTGGATCCTTTCCCAGGCCAATTGACTCTCTAGCCAGTGGTGCCTAAATTAGTGAGGTTTGTTTGCCTTTTATGCTCTCTGCACAGCCAGCATGATTACCACTGCTAAAACCACAGCTAAATCTGATTGCAGAGACATATTTACCCAGAATTAGTTATCTTAATCAGTGGTGCACTGGCAAATGTTTTAATTACCGACAGAGGCAGGGAAGCCCTGACTTGCAGCTCTTGCCAATTTCCTCCCACCAGGGATGATTTCAAGTTACCAAAGAAAGACCATTGAACTGGGAATTGGGATGAGGTGTGTACAATCTTCTCTCCAGAGCCAATGAGAGCTGGCTCCAGAGCACACCGCCCCAACTGTTGTCGCCGAAACTGTTTTCAAAGGTGCTTGATACTATAGCCCAAGTTTGTTCTGCAGTGCTTGTCATGAAGGCTTGACATTTTATCTCAGCCACTTAAAATCCCTAAGAAATTCTTTCATATTCCAGAACCACAATAAGAAGCAACCTTAACAGTTTTGAAACCCATGTTCATTCTTACAAATCTTAAAATTGGTATCTGTAGTTCAGAAACTGAAAAATATAATAGCTACAATTTATTGTTCAGGCAACTGATTTAGGTGATTCATCCACCAATTCTCACAACCATGTGAAGAGAAATTACTTACTCCTATTTTACTTATGAAGAAATCGGGGTCGAAAAAACCTAGAAACCACCCAAAACCACACACATAATCAGTGGCAGAGCCAGGATTAGGATCTAAGTCTTTCTGCAGAGGCCATATTCTTGAGCATTATGTTTTAACTAAGTTGTAACAAAAGAAAAGGTATTTTCAGATAACCCGAGACAGTTGATAATCTACAGAAAGCTTGAGTATAACCCTGATTTCAGAAATCCTCACCGCAACAAGATATGAGCAGCTGAGCATATATCAATTTATGATAGGCTGTTATTTTGAATTAGAGAGGTTGTTCAGGGTTTTGTATGCTTTGTAATTAACCTTTCTTTATTCTTTCACTGCAATGTGTATCTTCATTATTAAATAGTAAATTCTATAACTGAATTGAACGAAACAACAAATATGTTATCTGTAAATAACCACTCGTTATTTGTGTTACATGCATATATAGTAAGATTTTTTTAAGTCCTGAATAGCTCATACTATCTGAGGCATATTTGTATATCCTATAGCACCTAGCAAAGTAAACATACAGAAGATTCAATAAAAGTTTGTTGACTACTAGAATTGACACCTTGCCCCGATATAATGAATAAGCAAATTGAAACAGGTGTTTTAAATCCCTTCTGAAACAAGATAGAGCTTAGTAACATTTGGAGAAAAAAAGTCATGTCCAACTCTTTGTGACACCATGGACTGTAGCCTGTCAGGCTCCTCTGTCCATGGGATTCTCCAGGCAAGAATATTGGAGTGGGTTGTAATTCCCTTCTCCAGGGGACCTTCCTAACCCAGGGATCAAACCCAGGTCTCCTGCATTGCAGCAGATTCTTTATCATCTGAGCCATCAGAGAAGCCTATCAATCAAAGAGAGACATTATTCTCAAATGAATTCTTCCATAATCTTAATCAAAACAATTTGAGACTGTATCTCATATATCATTATGTTTAAGGTTTGTGACCCTCCAATAAACTGCATTAAATTATAAGGGCCAAGATGCTATTTAAAGTATGACTTAAAGTTAAAAGCTAGTTCTTGGTTTTCATTCAATGGGAGCTAAAAGAAAATCAGAATCAATCAATATCAAGTGACTTCCTGGCCCCTTTTTTTATCCCTAGCTTTCTAAGATCACTTAGTTTTCATATACTACTTTTTCTACTTCCAAACCACAAGAAAACATTTCTGCATCATTATCAGATTAAAATTTGCTCAAGAATACAATACAAACCTGTCCTAAAAATCACACAACATTGTCTTTATGCTATAGCATTCACAGAATGGGACCTGCCAAATATCAGATCCATTAAATTGTAAAGGTCTTATATTTTCATGCCATTGGGAAAGTTAACACCAGCAGAAATAATGTTAACTATGTATATTTTTCTAAGGATATCTAAGAAGGATATTTCTACTTCTCTTGATTGCTAAATAAAATAAAAAGGTTTAATTAATTTTACTTTATTTTCTCAGCTTAAATTCTTACTTCTAAAAGGGCGGAAGAAAGTTACTCTGCCAAGTGGGGCTAGTACTTCTAAATTCTTAGTTTAATCCAAGATGAGAGTTTTCATAGTTTAACAAAGGATCATACAGTATGTAGCATTTGACAGGAGAAAGTACGTTAATGAAAGTAGAGATTGGTCTCTACTTTATGAAGTTACTTTTCCATATATTGTGTATCAGAAATGTCAATGAAGGGAAGGAAAAATGCCTTAAACTCCAGGGATTTTTTAAAATCAAGGTTTGGAGAACCTTCTGACCTGATCTTTTTAAAAAATATTTAGTTTTATTTATTATTTATTTTTTATTGTACTGGGTCTTCACTACTGTGCAGGCTTTTCTCTAGCTGCCCTGCGCAGGCTTCTCATTGTGGGGAGGGGTGGTGGAAGTGGCTTTTGTTGTTGTTGCGGAGCACGGGCTCTAGGACACACAGGCTTCAGCATTTGTGGCTCCAGGATCAGAGTACAGGCTCAATAGTTGCTGCCCATGAGTTTAGTTGCTCCACAGCATACGGAATCCTCCCAGATCAGAGATCAAACCCATGTCTCCTGCATGAGCAGGAGGATTCTTTACCACTGAGCCTCCAGAGAAGCCCCTGACTTGATATTGTTGGTGCTGACTTTCCCAATGGTATGAAAATGTAGAACCTTTCATTTTTAATAGATCTCATGTTCAGCAGATCATCTTCTATGTTCCAGGTATACTTTCAGAGAGCTCAAAACCATGGTGGTTGAAGCACTGTGGTCTCACTTGTGGCTCCTCCTATGGTTATTTACTCAAGAGGAGAGTCTCCTAAACAGCAAAACTTGACAGCCCTGACAACTTGATGCATATATACTATTTAGACATTTTCCATTTTCTTTATTAAAAAATAATTAACTATTTTAAGAGAAAGTATTATACTGTGGGACTTAAGGCAAATCATACAATGATTCTGTGAGTCAGATTCCTTTAAATAGAGAAAGTGCTCCCAGCTTGATCATCTTCCTTTTTTTAGGCACAAGACAAGTCTAAGGTAACATTTATAATTATGGTGACCATATAATCTAGCATTGAAACCATGACATTTTTGAGAGCAAAAGAGCGCCAGCAGTAATTATGGCAGGAAAACAGGCATAAAGGAGCATGGTCTAGAATGAATCGGAACATATGGTTACCTTATCTATAAAGCTTTGTTGTTAGAAGAGGATGAGACACACCAAGACATATCCAGCTGTTTTGCTAAGGTTTGCTCTAAAATGAGGCAGAGTGAAGAATCTAGCACATTTTGGGGGGAACTCAGCCCCCTTTAGTGTTAGTACCTAACATCAGTGTGTAGCTCAACACTTTCTTTCCAGAAGCCCAACCCTAACCCTAACCCTAGTTCAGTTCAGTTCAGTGACTCAGTCGTGTCTGACTCTTTGAGACCCCATGGACTGCAGCGTGCCAGTCCACATCACCAACTCCCAGAGTTTACTCAAACCCATGTCCATCGAGTTGGTGATGCCATCCAACCATCTCATCCTCTGTTGTCCCCTTCTCCTCCTGCCTTCAATCTTTCCCAGCATCAGGGTCTTTTCAAACGAGTCAGTTCTTCCCATCAGGTGGCCAAAGTATTGGAGTTTCAGTTTTAGGATCAGTCCCTTCAATGAACATTCAGGATTGATTTCCTTTAGGATGGACTGGTTGGATCTTCTTGCAGTCCAAGGGACTCGCAAGAGTCTTCTCCAGCATCACAGTTCAAAAGTATCAGTTCTTCGGTGCTCAGCTTTCTTTGTAGTCCAGCTCTCACATCCATACATGACTACTGGAAAAACCATTTGTTGGCAAAGTAATGTCTCTTCTTTTTAATATGCTATCTAGGTTGGTCATAACCTTTCTTCCAGGGAGCAAGCGTCTTTTAATTTCATGGCCTACCCCTAACCCAGATTCTATCTACTTATCTCGGAACTTTGAGCCCTCTCAACAAGAGGACCATTGTTTCTATTTCTTCTTCCTAATTTATAAACATTCTAAAATGGGGCTGCTGCGTTGCCCAACTCCAGGGTCACAACACAAAGGACAAAATGTCAATAAATGATGTCTCATGGAGTTGTGCGTTGTGGTGGCCTTTCCCTTCTTCCTGGCAATCAAACAGATCTGGAAAGAAGAAGAGAACTCACAAGAAACAGGGTGGCTGATTGCTGGCCACTCTGGCTGTGCATTTTTAGCAGATACCAGGTTGACCAAAAAGTTCATTCTGATTTCTGAAAGAACTTTCTGACCAACCCAGCAATAAAGAGCCTGTCTGGACACTTTCTGATGGGTGAGGCGGTAGTGACAGTTTCTCTTCTCCCCTCCCCACTCTTGTTTTGTGTGCAGCGACTCCAGTCAGCTACAACAGCTTCACAACCAAGTTTTACTGGAACAACAGCAGTTGCAAAACCCATCTCCTTCATCTCCTAAGGAGTTTCCTTTCAACATGAGTGTTTTAAACTCCACTACTGTTCCAGCAGTGACAATGTCCAGCAAGCAGGCGAAGGCCCCTCCATCACAGACATTCAGCTTGGCCCGGCCAAAGCACTTCTTCCCCTCTACAAGTACCACTGTGGCCTCCGTGTCCCCTTCCAGCTCTCCAGTGTTCACCCTGAGCAGCACTCCTCAAGCCATGCAGAGGACAGTGAGCAAAGAAAGCCTCTTAGTTACTCACCCCTCGGCTCAAACCAAATCTCTAGGAGGGGCCTCCATCCAAAACGAGCCACTCCCCACTCCAGGTCCAACAGAGCCAGCACAACTGCCACTCACGTTTTCCATCTCCAGTGGAAACCAGTTTCAGCCCCGCTGTGTGTCCCCAGCTCCTGTCTCTCCCACCAGCCGGATTCAGAACCCAGTGGCTTTCCTCAGCTCTGTTCTGCCTTCTCTCCCTGCCATCCCACCCACCAATGCCATGGGGCTGCCTAAAAGTGCACCATCCATGTAAGTATCTCGAGATTGGAGTCTTTATTGAATTTGTTACAACACTGCTTCTGTTTTATGTTTTGGGGTTTTGGCCAAAAGGCATGTGGGATCTTAGCTCTCTGACCTGGGATTGAATCCCCACCTCCTGCATTGGAAGGTTAAGTCTTAACAAGTGGACCACCAGGGAAGTCCCTCATTGAGGTTTCTTGATGTAAAAGATGTCATTTAAGAAGAGGTCTGCATAAGAATAGCTTGGTCTAGGATAGGCCTCTCAGTTCACTATTATTTATCCTTTATAATCCTATCTCTTAGACAAAATGGATATTGAACACCTTAGGACAAAAGCATGTGATTATTTTAAATATGGGCTTCCCTGGTGGCTCAGATGGTAAAGAATCCACCTGACTGCAGGAGACCCAGGTTCGATCCCTGGGTTGAGAAGATCCCCTGGAAGAGGGCATGGCAACCCACTCCAGTATTCCTGCCTAGAGAATCCCATGGACAGAAGAGCTTGGCAGGCTACAGTCTATGGGATCACAAAGAATCAGACATGACTGAAGTGACTTAGCACTCACACATTTAAAATATATTTTTATAATTTAAATACTGAAAACACCTCTATACACAGATTCTTTGTTCAGTGCTCAACTTTTGCACACAAGATGCCCTGCATAAGTGCTTGATGACTCCTGGTGTATAGCTGTCATTCCAACCACTCTGATTCCTAGGCCTTTGTACCTTGACCAGGGCTTTTCATGAGTGACTTAGGGGTGAATTAATTTTACAGGCCATCCCAGGGACTAATGAAGAAAAATACAAAGTCTTCCCACCCAGTGAGTGATGATTACATCCGTGAAACTAAGAATGCGGTGATTCTAGACTTGGGAAAAAAGGTGAATTTCAGTGATGTCAGATCAAACCAGCAGGTAAGACTGTTGGGTTCCGATGATTTATTGGAATTACATTGTAAGGAATGTAAGTTTGCTTATTTCAGTCCTTAGGTCACCTGACCTCAGTGAAACTGACACTGCAGCTTTGGAAGGCAAAGAACAGACTGACCACGGTTTGCGCAGGAAACTTGTCCACATGGATCCACAGTTCCTGATTAGCCCAATAGCTAATTCAGTTTACTTGTTTACATGTGTTTACCTAGAATAGAGTAGGTTAAGGAGAGGGACTAGATAGTCTGCTTTCCATTCCAGCAATCCTCTGCTCAGTACTGGCAAACACCATCACATCTTTGAGACATTTCAATATCTGAGCCTTGAGGTGATCTGAACTTGAAGGAACTCTGGAGTTCCAAACTGTCTCTTATCTGATTCCTTCGACCCTAATGTGCCTGGGGATTACTCACCAGTTCTTCTCAATCTTTACATTAGGTGAAATGTGTGAAACAGCCATTAGCCAATAACCTGTGGTTCAACCTGTACAACCCCCTGCTTTCTAGTAAGTGTTTACACTGAAGGAGAAAAAGGAAAGTCATATGCAAGCATTATATGAAAGAAATACTATTTTATTTGAGCTAGTTTTTCTTTTTTGTCTGTGCCACATAGCATGCAGGATCTTAGCTCCCTGATCAAGGATCAAACCCATGCCCCCTGTAGTGGAAGCACAGAGTTTAAACCAGAGAAGTCCTGAGCCATTTATTTTTGCTTTCTATACAGTGGTTATTTTTTAAATGCAGATAGATATTTTAATAATTTAACTCTTGGTTTATTTCCTCAGGTAGGAACTGATTAAAATCTATTTTGAAATAGAACATAAAATTTTAGTGAAAACTATATGTCAAATATTGTGCAGTCTGTGATATGTGACCCTGGAAACAAGGTTCCACACTCCCCTGACCATATGTTGCCTTCTTTCATGTTTTTAAATCTTACTTCCAGTGGAGCCACTGATATACAGTATTTTACTAGTGTATTGTATGTTGGGAAATTATTACTGAGTGGATTATTTTGAATATGGTGTTTACAGTACTCAAAATTGGAACTTCCCTGGAGGTCCAATGGTTAAGACTTGGCCTTCCAATGCAGGGGGTGTGGGTTCAGTCCCTGGTAGGGGAGATTCACAAGCCTCAGGGCCAAGAAACCAAAACATGAAATAGGCAATACTAAAACAAATTCAATAAAGACTCTAAAAATGGTTCACATCAAGTAATATCTTTTTTTTAATGCTCAAAATAATGCTTAAAAGTGTTTTTTAAAATTGACTTTAAATTATTGACTTGAAGCAGGATATTTAAGCTTGCCATAATCAAGTACACTTTTCATATATCATTTCATCAAATTCATACATATCTGGGAGGCAGATACCAAGGCAACTATTCTTCTCTTCCATCTTCCAGATAGAGAAACTGAGGCACAGTTGTCAAACTGTCAGGTCAGTGGTAGAACAGGAACCAGAGCCCTGGTTTCCAAGACACACATTTTCCCCGAACCTCTGCAGTCTTTTGCAGTTTTACGACAATTACCTCCAAACCCCATAAACATTGCTCTGTCTAGCACAGATTTGTTTTCCTATAATACTGTCATCACAGTTGTGGTTGTTAATCCCTCTAAGTGTCACTGAAATCAGAGCTGTGTTCAGACTGTCTTTTACAACTCAGACAGGGAGCGATTAGAACCCTGTAAAAATGATACCAAGTCAGCACACGGTCTGTCTGATTTTACCTTTATGGTTACTCTGTAGGGAGATTCATGTTAATCCATTGCCCAACTCAAGGAAAAGTAGGGTTTTTCTCTTATCTGAACTGTGAGTACTTGTAAACAGGAATTTCCATGAGTAGAGTGCTGTACATCCAGTAGAACCCTATTAAACCTCCGTCATGAATTAAATTCAAGGCTAACAGCAGGAACTTAGAGTCTCAAAAAGTATCTCAAGCCTCCCCATCTGAAAACTGTGACACATGTCAGTGTTCTTCTGACGATTATTATTCTTAGCGTTACTACAGTATGTTAATTACAGAATTGATCTTACATAGCATTCTGTTGCAATGAAATGAAAGCCAAGATACATAATGCAATTCAGGAAACTAAGGAGCTATCTGAGATGGAATGCTTGCATTAGGTTGGTAAATGTTGATCTGAGGAAGTTTTGAGGCCATATTACAATACTGTTTTGTCCACTGCTGTCTTGGGAAACAATAGTGAAAAAGTCATGAAGAACCGTCTAAATGTGCTGTGGCCCACTGATGAAGTTAAGAAGAAAATTTGTTTAGAAAAAGTGGAAAAAAATCATAAAGAAACATGAGTACTGACAGCTGTCTATACCTGCATTCTAGGTACATGGAAATATAGGTAATTATTTTTTTTACTCCCACATTAGCTTTAGACATTTAATGTCTTATTTCAACTTTTATCCTTGACCTAATTTCTCTGGAAACCTCCCCATCTCTTTATTCTGATCCTCCCTCCCCTTTTTCAAACAAAAACTTTTAAAAGTGTGGCTCCCAGATACTCCCCTGTAAGACAAAGAGGAAAAAAATAAGTACCTAATTCTTGCTCTGCGTTTTTTCCTCTAAGTTCCTTAGTCATGTCTTCTATTTAAATCTTACCTCTTTCATCTCTTACCATGAATTATGAAAATTCTCCCTTGAGTGCAAGTAAAAAATCTTGCCATCTATTTCTTTTCTAATAAGAGTACCATGTGTCACTGGCCTTACATTATTCACCGTGGGCATGGTAGGACCCTGAGTGGGGGAACAGTGAAGTATCCCCCTTTTCATATGCTGAGGGTTCACCCAGGATGTACCAGTCACAAGCTCCCTGAGAGCCGGAGTCGGGGGAGGAGGGTCTTGCTCATTGCTGCACCCCTACTGTGTCTGACCCAGAGTAGGTGCCCAGGGAATATCTGTTGAATTAAGTCACAACTCTGGGATTTATATTAGTTTCAGATAGGATAATGAAACTTTTGACCAAGGAGAAAATTTTGGATTTGTTGCATCTCTATAGAAAAGATCTCACTTGACTACAGGGATTCTGATTATACCTAATTATAGATACTATCCACCATGATAATAATCTATGTTAATCAACTGACTGCTGCTGCTGCTGCTGCTAAGTCGCTTCAGTCGTATCCAACTCTGTGCGACCCCACAGACAGCAGCCCACCAGGCTCCCCTGTCCCTGGGATTCTCTAGGCAAGAACACTGGAGTGGGTTGCCATTTCCTTCTCCAACGCGTGAAAGTGAAAAGTGAAAGTGAAGTCGCTCAGTCGTGTCTGACTCTTAGCAACTCCATGGACTGCAGCCTACCAGGCTCCTCTGTCCATGGGATTTTCCAGGCAAGAGTACTGGAGTGGGTTGCCATTGCCTGCTCCGAATCAACTGACTAAAAGATGAAAACTTTAAAAAATAGTGATATTAAGCAAAGCTCTGGCATTAACTGAAGTGTTAAGGGTAAATCTGTGAATCATTTAGTGATTATTTATTCTTACAGATAAAATTTGGATTTAAAGTATTTTTAAATACTTTAAAAGGAGGCCTACCTCCTCCACAGTAGAGTCTGTTTTATAGAATGCTGTACCACCAGTGCCTAATATAGTATTCTAAGAATCTGGCAGTAAGGACAGTGCGGGGGGCTATGAAGCCTGGTTATTTCTACTGAAGGTGGCATGTAGTATTAGATACATGGTAAAAGAAGACATCCTCTGTGTATGTTAAAGTTTATCCAGGAATCTTTGATCTGCTGCCCATACTGTGGGCTGTCCCAGGAACAAAGGAGAATACCTTCTCTAACACATACAACTTCCTTTAGCACACACTGTACCCAGAGTTGCTTGGGAGCCCTTTGAGCAAGCTCTTCCAGCTGGTTTGATCCTACTTGGTTATTTGCCCCGAAGCCCAGACTCAGAACTCAGCTCAGGGCACTGAGTGTCAGATCATGCCCCATGTTTTGGAAACCTGGAACCTTGGCAATGACATATCTGATTGGAGTATGTCATGACACTGTGGTTCTCAGCAGAAGGAAAGTACTCTCTACCACTCTGACAATTTGAAGGAAATTTCTGCAGATGTGTCCCGAAACCAAATGCCTCAAGTTGTCAAACTATCAGCCTTAAGAGGATTATCTTTAAAGAAAAAAAATAAGAACTTATATTTTCAAGTGGCATATTCTTCTGAAGTAATATTTTAGCTTTTCATTTTCTTTCATAGAGCAACTGAAATTCTGTGCAATTCATTTTCACTTAAGGCCTTTAACATAAGCCTGGAAAGGATGGGCCATATGTCATTGACTTGCTGGCCACACAGACCAGATTTACGCAGGAAAATATTCTCTCCTTTGAGCACAGACAGCACCTACAAGCAGACTTCACAGAAACTCCTGCTTCTCCTGACAAAGGGGACAAGGCAAGGGAAAACGGAGAACACAGCACAAACCCAGTCCTGGAAATTCAAAGTGCACAGCCACCCACAGTGCGTCAGTAGTACAACCTTTATGCAGAACAGTGCAGAAAGCACATTCAAATTTAACTTAAACATATTGCTTATTTGCAAATGTCCTTAGAAAACCTGAATCTCATCGGTCACAATTTGGAATGACAATCTTGATTTATATATAAGAGGAGTAGTTATTCCTGGGATAACCAACTCTTAGGAGCAAAGCAGCCCTCCCCTCCTCAAAAAACAAACAAACAAAAAAAAACCCTGCACTAATTCCTGCTTTGGACATGGTGTGCATCTTTGTAAACATCCCAGTTGTAAAGATAGGCTGCTGCAGAAACAGGCCACATACTCCTGCCACACAGTTGCATAGTTTCCTTTTTCCTAAGGATCAACTCCCCAAATATTTTATGAAATCTTTCATAGAAATGCCTTGACCTACAGTATTCTTATTGGGTTGTGCATCTGTGACCCATACATTATATCACATAACTGGTACCTTAAACAATTGTATCTTAAATACAATTTTATTTTTTTCTCCCTTTCTCCTTTTAAATTTATTCAGTGGGGCTAATCCTTCTTCTGCTCCTGGCAACCTCAAATATGAGGTAATATCAAAACTATTTTGACCACTTTTATTTCACATAAGGTCCTATGTTTTCTTTGTTGCAAAATACAATCTTGATCCAGAAACATGCAATGTCCAATTCTTGTAGTAACTAACACCCTAATCCTTATTCAAGAATAAGACCCCACACACAAACACCCCACACCCAGGGACCCCCTACAAATGGGATATCTAAAACCAGGAAGGAAGTATGACCAACTTCTCTCTTTTTTGCTCCCTCCATCCCCCATTTCACTAACTGTGTTCCTGACTTCTTCCTTTCCCAGCCACAGGGGGACAAAAGCTGACCCCATGCTGGCTCTCTCTTATATGTGGTCCGCATGTGCACAGGAATCATCACAGGTCCCCTGACCTGACACCATGCAGAAGTGCCGGCCACTGAAAGCAGCCATCACTCACCCACCAACAATAACCCACCTCGTTTCTCACTCCAGATTTCTTAGGCAGGAGTCAGATACCAACCCACTGGAGGAACAGTAGGTGCTACAGATGGGTCTCTTTAATCTCCCTCAATAGACTGGAGGTGAAAAGCAGGTACTCTGGGAGTGGAGGTATGAGATAAACAGATTATTATTCGCTCTCTCCAAAGTCATTTCACTGGATCTTCTCCTTCCTGTTTTGTATCTCTGATGAAGAATCTCCATTATCTAACCTGTCCTTGAACACATGCTTTGAAATTTCTGTTACCTCAGTAGAAACTTACAGTTAACTTACAGTTACAACTGTATCCTCAGTATAAAGTAACAAATAGTATATTTTAGATAACTCACTGAGTGTTCTGTTTTCATTACCTCCCAATTTGTAGTACTGGTAAAATAGTAAATATATAACCAAAAAGTGTACTTTTATAGCAAAACAAAATGTGTATATTTTTATTATGTTGCTTCCATGGTTCCTTTGTTTAAATCAATTCAAACATTAAAAATTCCATAAAATCAGGTCCCAACTTGGTAAAACCAAGTTCCTAAAGACTGGAATGCATGGAGACAGTGCAGTATTTATATTTTCAAGAAGTACTCAAAGCCTTATCTATCACCCATTTGTTCCGGAAGTATACACATAACCATAACTTAATCATAACTTACCACCATGCACAATGATACTTGCTTGGAAAAATTAGTTCATACTTTCAGTACAGAAAGCCAGGAACTGACCAGCCCTCACTCATCGTGTGGTAGGAGAAGTTGCAGAGAAGGTTCTTAGCTTGGATCAAGGACTCCACTAAAATAGTGGCTACAAGTGGT
Organism: Moschus berezovskii; assembly: GCF_049115385.1. NCBI lineage: Eukaryota > Metazoa > Chordata > Mammalia > Artiodactyla > Moschidae > Moschus > Moschus berezovskii. The sequence goes on from NC_142471.1 coordinate 25,234,770, forward strand.
ATGGAATGGATTGGAAATCTGGGGACTTAAAACAAGATGAGCTGCCATAGAACCTAAGACCTCTTGCCACCCTCACAAAAAGCCTGGGTTATCCTGAACTCCAGGATCTCATGTGAGGTTTGCAAACTATGAGAATCATACATTTGACTATTATTTTTAAAATAATAAAGCAACTTAGCACCAACCTCACACAGTAAGGGAATAAAATAACTCATTGGTTTTATTCCTAAGCATCCAAAAAATAAACATATCTGTTAAAAAGAAAAATAATACCCATATAGGAATATGAATGCAATTCAACAAAGATGAAAAATGTACTCCTCGTGGGATTTTTAAATTGTCAAGAATAGGAAATATTTCAAATTTGTAAGATTAGTTAAGGTGTTTATGGAAAATATGCTCATTGTATAGTAAGAGGGAGAATAATTTTAAATTGCTGATATTCTACCACTTTTAATCCTCAAAAAATGGCAATTTCATATGGTTCAAACTAATAGGTAGATAGCTGGAAGTTTTAAGTATTAACTTTAAAAAAAAACGTCCAAAATGTAGAAAATAATCATAATACTTTTAAACTAAATCAGGTTTCAAATTAGAAGTGAACAATCTTTTACTTTAATTGGTTTGAGTTATCTGATGAAAAATGAATACACTTAACTGGAGATTCATAATTTTTTTCTGCCCTGAAAGAGCTTCTGCAGATTTATTTTGTTTACCCAGTCTAAGATGAGGCTGAGAAGAAAGATTTAAAATTGGTTCTGAGAAATTAAAACCAAGAAACATTTGATTTCTGTGTTTCCTAAGTGCCAATTCTACACAAATTCAGGCAGTGATATATATAAAACAATAACTAGAAGACATGAGTGATGTGATTTAATAGCTTGAGATTACATCTCATGAGTCCTGAACTCAATTATTCTGCCTATGACTGGGGCAGATGCAAATCAGCCTGGTGCTCCCAAATTCACTTCAGGGGCATCCTAGTATGATCTGCATGGAACCTACCTAAATCATAAAATTATGGTTAACTAGAGTCACAAGTTTACCCAAAGGTCTCACCCTCACCCCAGGCACCTGGCTCTGGACTGCTCAAAGATACAGTAGTGCAGGAACAAATGACAGCTTCCATGTCATTCATGTATTCTTCCATTCTCTGGGTACTCAAGGAGCACATGCCATGAGACAGGCACTCCCTATTATATGTACTGTTGACATCGTGGGAAGCAAGACAAAGAAGAATTCTGCTCTTTTGGTGCTAACATGCTTAGAGATATTCAATCATTTAATCAATAAACAAACAAGCAAGAATAATACTGGAGGGACTTCCCTGGTGGTCCGGTGACTAAGACACTGTGATCCCAATGCAGGGGCCCAGGTTCTGACCCCTGGTCAGGGAACTAGATCCCACGTGCCACAACTAAGACCTGGTGCGGCCAAATCAATAAATAAAAATAAATACTTCAAAAGTTTTTAAAAAAAGAATAATACTGGATAGCAAGAAATGCTCTGTAGAGAATTACAATAGGGAGTTACTTTAGATGAAATGCCTGGGAAGGCTGTTTTACGGAGGTGGCATTTAAGCTTGACAGAACAGGGCAGGAGCGGGAATGACAGGAATCCGGGATAAGTTCTAGATTTAAGTTAACTTGGTGCAACCCACTCCAGTGTTCTTGCCTGGAGAGTCCCAGGGACGGGGGAGCCTGGTGGGCTTCCGTCTATGGGGTCACACAGAGTCGGACACGACTGAAGTGACTTAGCAGCAGTAGCAGCAGCAGGTGCACTCAAAGCATGGTCCAAAACCTATGCCAGTTTGCAAGTTGTCATCTCTCCACCTTGAGATAACAAGGAAATTGAAAGTAACCAATAAGAAATTTCTATAGCATTTGACAGAGAAATTTTATGTCTATCAAACATAATCTTGCATGCTTTTAATATTTAGTTTTTCTAGTAATTCATTTTTATTTTACAAGAAGAACAGGTTGAAAAAATGCCAGTTTTAAAAATTTGGTTTTCACCGTAGCTAATGTGAGAAACACCAGTTAAACTACTTAACCAAGTGCCAGTTCCTAAAACGGGAGCGAGCAGGGCAGGAGTATGTTCTCTGGGGAACAGAAATCAAGTGTGCTACGTTTGAAGTACCCATGAGGTATCCAAGCCATGACATAGAATAAATTGGTGGGTTTATGACTTTCATGATACAGAGTAGATCATTGGGTATATGAGTTCTGGAGAGAGACCAGACTGAGACATGGATTTGGAGTCATCAGCATTCAGAAGGCAGGTGAAGTTGTGAGACTGGACGAGACAATCTAGGACAGAGAAGGAAGAGCTAGCAAAGGAAACTGATAAGGCACAGCTAGAGTAAGGGAAGGAAAACCAATACAGTGTCATGGAAATCAACAACAACGACGAAATGTTTTAAAAAGGAGAAAGTAAGGACTTCTTTGGTAGTCCAGAGGTTAAGACTTCTTGTTCCCAATGCAGCGGGCCGGGTTTGATCCCTGGTCAAGGAACTAGCTCCCACATACCACAACAAAGATCAAAGATCCTGCCTGCTGCAACTAAGACCTGGCACAGCCAAATAAATAATTTTTTTTTTTTAATGGAGAAAGTAGCCATCTGTGTTAATGCTGCTCAGAAGTCAGGTAAGGCAAGAACAGATAAGTGACAACTGGATTTGGCCAATAAGAAGACCCTGACAGCAGCAATCTCAGCAGAACTGTGAGAACACAAACTTAACTGGAGTGTGTTAGTGAAAGAAAAGAAGGAAATGAGGCTATAAGAGAGAAAATTATCTCAAATAGTTTTGTTATGAGGGCTGCAGAGGTACTGTGAAGGCAAGCATGGGGTCAATGGAGATTTATGAAGACAAGTTTTCTGATGGCAAAACCCAGTAGAGACAGGAAGTTGGTGATGCAGGCAAGTACTAGAATTCAATTCAGAATAATTTTGCCAAAACACCATATAGACAGTTCTGTATATCAAGATGGACAGTTTTAGTAGCTATGGAAATTACATTCCATCTTCATTCCATTCCCTACAAGATTCTACTGGGACTCCATGATGAAGGTGAGGAATCAGGACATTTTGGGATTGCAGTAGAGACCCAAATCTCCTTCAGTGCTCCATTGTGAGGAAGTGGAAATGGAACATGCCTGGCTTATGGAGGTTCCATGATATGAACCTAACATTTGAATCTTAAAAATGTATCATCCTCAAATTATACTGATGAACACGTTCTTCCTCACCCATAGAAACTGACATTAAAACATGTTTGCCATTTTGACAGGAGTACAAAATTTCAAGCTTTGAGCAGAGGCTGATGAATGAAATAGAGTTTCGCTTAGAACGCACCCCTGTTGATGAATCAGACGATGAAATCCAACATGATGAGATCCCCACGGGCAAGTGTATAGCTCCCATCTTTGACAAAAGACTCAAGCACTTCCGGGTCACCGAAGGCTCTCCAGTGACATTCACCTGCAAAATTGTTGGGATACCTGTCCCAAAGGTAGGGGAAGATGAACAACCACTCAGTCAACCAATAGTGAAAATCTGTAGACTCAGTGCCCTCAAGAAAGCCTTATCAGACTCTAGTGAAATATCTATACAAAGAATAAAAACCAATACCAGAAAATTAACAAAGGCCAGATAATCTGACTAAAAAGAGACAATCAGGAATAGAATCATTAAATAGGCAGAAAACAGATCAGATTACGTATGGGCAGGTTAAAATTTTTGTGAAAGCTGAAAATAAATTTTCTTAGTCATGATCCTCTCTTTGGGGTTATTGATCCTCTCAACCATCAAAATTCACCAATCTGATACTTTTCTTTCTATTTAACATCTACTGAATAGCCACAGCCAACCTGTTGTACAAAGCAAGCTATATTTGTATCATTACTATTAGGTTGGTAAATGCAGAAAATATCATATCGTTATTACTGGCTGGTGAAAAATCTTATGAGTCACCAGATTTTCTGGCAGTCAGCTGAGAGAGGATTTACACCCGGTACGTCTACAGCAGGGAATCTCTTCACTCTGCTTTCGCAAACATTAACATGGCGTTAGCATGTATGGTTTGTTAACCAGGAAATGCAGAGAAGGTCAACTGCTACTGTACTTTAACTCACCTACCTTTCAGAGATTCCCCTTGATACATGTAGAACTTAACACGAAAGCTATGTAGACTTAACTTTTAGTCAGATGAGGAATTCAGCAAGTGAATCCTGGCCTCATTCCACTTGGTATAACACACCATACTATCCTTTCAAGTAAGGTCAGCTATTCTAGGCCCTGAGATCTGGGACTTCTAGCAGGAAAAGTTTCAAGCTATCCCAGTTTTCATTATTTTGCCTCTGAAGACCTGCCTGGCCCTTAGGGTGGCTTTTTAATTATAAAATACAATAAAGATAATCAAAAGCTTTCTCTCCATCCTAAATTATTTGTAATTTTTTATTTAAATATTCTATATGTACAAGTGGAGGAGCATATTATACTATGTTTATAGTACGTCTGATAATTTTTCTCTGTTTTGTAAAGGATGGGTTACTAGTTGTAGAGATGGCAATCCATCCAGGCCTTATCCTACTCCCTATATCGTGATCCTCTAAAGATGTACAGAACTGTGCATATTCTCCTTGTCTACTGTTCATTTCAGGTTTACTGGTTCAAAGACGGGAAGCAGATTTCAAAGAGAAATGAGCACTTCAAAATGAAGCGAGAAGGAGACGGGACGTGTTCTCTGCACATTGACTCCACCACCAGTGACGATGACGGCAACTATACCATCATGGCTGCCAACCCCCAGGTGGAGACGCAGGGTTCCATGCTGGGCTGCATTCTGAGGAAGGAGCAGTTGATGTCACTGTGAATAAACCTTGAGAAGTGCAAGTTACTAAGGACTGCTGAGGAAAATGAATGAGGAAACTGTGTGTAACTGGAGCACAGGATCACAGTTTACAAGACTAGTCAGCCACTGACGGGTCACTCCACTCTTCAGCCTTTGTCAAAGGACATTAGTACTATCTACTCACTGACTATATGCCTCAGACCTCTAGACCAAATCTTGTGTTTATCAACTCATTGACTCTCTTGAAGAGTCAATAAATCAATCTATCAAAGAATGATTTGCTATTTTTAGTTCTTTTAGAGAATAAGCAAATTACTTGTGACTAGCCCTCACTCATAAAATTTTTTCTTCTTTTTTTGGTAAAAGTTGGAAAGTCATAATATTTCACTTTTCTTTTCTGAAGAGATCAGGACTTCAAATCCCCCTTAAAAACATGGCAGAATATGTATACATATAGCTGATTCACATTGTTGTATAGCAGAAACTAACACAACATTGTAAAGCAATTATACTCCAATAAATAAATAAGTATAAAACTGAAAAAAAATGGCAGAATAAATATTTCCAACTACTATGAGAATAGGAGGTACAGAACTATAATCTCTACTCTCACCAACTCCTATTAAAATGCTAGTTTTGAAGATAATCTCTATTGAGGAAAACATAAAAATACTTGGCCATGATCTCTGCATGTGCCTGCAAATAATATTAAATGCATAAGAACTCAATTTTTTTTACATTTGTTTACACCTGTTCCATTTACATCTGTTCATTTTCAGCTTAAAAATGAAAGTCATCACAATATTCTTCAAAATCCTTTCCCCTGAAATGTTAACAGCAATTTAAAGAGTTATATTGTTTTTATCCCCCCTCCAAAAAACTCATAATAGCCAAAAGCTAATAACATTTTGGTCCAGAAAAATGTGTATATGTTGAAAAAGTAGGGAGTTCTTTTTATTTTAATCTCCTTTATTTTCTGTTTCTCAGGGGAGGATCAGTTGTTCTGGCCACTTGATGGTACAAGGTTTGCCCATCCGAAGTCGACTAACAGCTGCTGGTCAGTCTCACAGGTAAAGACAGTAAGAACCTCACTTCTCTAGCCCCTCCCAAGCATCTATCTGCTGCAATGAGCACTGAAGTACTGGGCCTATAAACTGTCACCTAAAGCGTAGTCCTCCACCTGAAATACTGACATTACTTGGGAGCTTGTTGCAAATGCAGAATTCCAAGCCCCACCCAGACCTACTGATCAGAATGTACATTTTACTAAGATCCCCAGGTGATTCACAAATGTATTAAATTTGAGAAGTATTGGTTCACAGCACATTTTTTATGTTCAAAATTTGTAACCATCAGTAGCACCTGTGCATATACTATATAAATCAGACTGAACTAAGTTAACTTTTCTTTAAAAAACAGAAACTGTTAATGAGTATATGTATAATAAAAGATTTTTGTTGTTGTTATTATCTCCAACATAACAATTGTCTCCAACATAGCAACTAACTTTCCTCCTCTCTGACTTTATTAATGTTAATAAGAGAGAGCCTGGCTTTCTCTTGAGTAGTATGGTGCCACAAAGTCTTAGCAAAGCACTTCATAGTTGCTGACATGGATGAATCAAATTAGACTTACCAAAGGAACAAAAATAGTGACCTACGTTTCAGATACAGTATTTCAATACTGTTACAACTATGCCTTCTTCTTCAGTTTTTTTTTCCCCTTCTTCAAGAACAGCTGTTACTGTTGGTCAGTCTTAATCAGTTTAGGTTCATGATCAGCTTTAATGGTCTGGCAGAATTTATAAGCCAGGTTACATTTTATTACTCAGAGACACAGGGACTGCAGCTGTCTTGTTCTGAGTAATAAACAGGACTTCTCTTTTGGCTCTCATTTGAGGTTCAGATTGAATACTGATTTATTTGTTTATTTTGAAACTTTTGAACAACTGGCCAAACCTAAGGCAAGGGGAGCTGAGTCACTTAACCCAGAAACCCAGAATGACTTCACAGAGAAAAATCTAAAGCCTGCTTACTTAATTACAGATCTCACAAGATAATCCTACAATGGATGAGATACTTAATACTTTCTTTTTTCACATCAGCTCCACACTATTACTTATTATTTTTTTATGGTCCAGCAACCTCTACCCCAATCCCCCAAAGAAATCTTTCTCTAAGCCCTATAGCCATGCCTAAATGCCTATACTGTCATATGTTTATGAATTGATTTCTACTATTTAATGCCTGAACATGCCTGCTATTTTAGAGGAAGGTCCCGAGTGCAAGAAAAAGACAAAGAGCCCCTACAGGAACGCTTTTTCCGACCACATTTCCTGCAGGCTCCTGGGGATATGGTGGCTCACGAGGGGCGCCTCTGTCGCCTGGACTGTAAGGTAGCCTCTAGCACCATCCTTGGTGTCAGACCTGTTCATATTTTGTATTTATTTGTTTGTATGCACCTATTTTTGTTTGTATTTGTTTTATAGTTGGTTTGGGGGACTTTTTTTTTTTTTTTGGTGAAAGGGACTGAGGAACAAAGAGATCACTTTTTTCCACCCATAAGGTTCTTTTGGAGCATTTACTACCAGATGAAAGTATTTCATAAAACCTTTTAAGTGATTATATCTTAATAAAAACTACACTGATATCGTATCAATTTAACTCTATGTTAGTAAAAGACAACCAAAGAGGTGATGTAGTTCAGATATCTTCCGTAAGGTACCTGAAAAGTCTTTATTACCATAAAGACATAAGGATGATTTTTACATCCTTGAAATGAACTGCCATGAGGTACAGCCTTTGAAAAATTTATACTCACTGGCTCCAAAGCAGTTTATGAAAACAGAAGCTGGTTTCTAATACTAGCCAACATCCATCACCTTTAACTAGTCTATAATATATTCTAACTCTTCCACCAGAAAGTAGGTTCAGTTGAAGAGCATGGATAGTTCCCAGTATGAACAGAAACTTAAGTTCTCCTTCTACCCTAACACTGCAGAATGCTATGGAGATTAAGATACAAATTATTAAAGGTTTAAGGTTAAATATTTATAGAATCTACTCCTCTAGGTGGATCTTGCCCTCGAATTAGTTACCTAAATAATATTTGGAAAAAAAAATAATATTTGGGATGGACTGTTAATTAATTTCTTCCACCCTAAATCCTAAAAGAAACCCATCCTGGGTCCACTCCCCAAAGATTCTGATTTAATATAGTAAATGGGCATCAGGATTTGCAAATATTCCCATGTGATTATGACACACAGCCAGCTTTGAGAATACTGGTTTAATGTCTGCCCCTTTCTTGGCTACCTCTTGGTCGTTAGGTAGTATGTAAGCAATATATTATCTCTGGAACTGACACTACCGGCCTATTTTATTTATCTATTTAGCTTTTTAATTCTTATTCATTTTAATCTAGTATATAATCATTACCTGAACTGGGGTCCAAATACTATACAGTTTAAATTCACATGCCCATCCATCCAGATCCCTCTTGTCCTGATGCCCCTGTGGAGAGGTTTCTCACCACTGACATTCCCTCGCTATCTATGTGGTGCCAGATCAGGATGAAGAAGTCAGCCACCAAATAAATCCTCCTGTCATCAGTCTGGCATTTGCCTCAGCTGTCCTCTTGTTTATTAGGTGAGTGGCTTACCGCCCCCAGAGCTGACGTGGCTGCTCAATGGCCAGCCTGTCCTCCCCGACGCCTGCCACAAGATGCTGGTCAGGGAGACCGGAGTCCACTCTCTGCTCATTGACCCACTCACTCAACGTGACGCGGGGACCTACACCTGCGTTGCTACCAACAAAACTGGGCAGAATTCCTTTAGCTTGGAGCTCACTGTAGTAGGTAAGGTAATGCTGCTGGGACCCCTAAACACGACTCCCTCCAAAGCTACTGCTCAAATATGCAGAGACTCTGATGTAATTCTGTTGTCCTTTGTCCCACCAAGCCTCATCTCAATTTCCCTTTCTCTGTAGTAAGGTCCACGTTTCCTACATTGCTCTTGAACATATATCAGTAAGCCAAAAACAAAATGTGGTACCTTGTGTATATCATGCTTGCAATAAATGATAGTCATTGTAATAATTAATCAATCAATTAATTACTAATTAATTGACTATCACTAAATTCAGGTCACTTGCCCTACAGTTTGTCACTCTAGGGTCTCCCCCTAGCCCAAGCTTCTATGCCTTTGCACTAATGGTCCCATTACATAGCATGCCCTTCTTTGCCTAGCAACCTCCTACTCATTCTCTAACACTTATTTCATATGCTACCACAAAGGCACAGCGGACCCACCAGGCACATCCTTCTCCATGCCCATCAGTTCAGTTCAGTTCAGTTCAGTCGTGTCTGACTCTTTGCGACCCCATGAATCACAGGACGCCAGGCCTCCCTGTCCATTACCAACTCAGCACTCAGTAAAGGAGAGACTCTCACAGCACTCATCGCTTCTGTGTTACTATTTTCTCTTTGCCTCCCTGAAGAGACTATGAGCCTCTGAGGCCATAGAAGCTTGTTCTTCTGTGCATCTCTGATGTCTGACTCAGTGCCTGGAACTTGGAAGGCATTCAATCAATGAATGAACCCTTACCTTACAAGATGATGTCAACAAACACTAATGCCTACGTCATCATCCCCTGGGAGGTGTCAGCCCCTTAGGCATTAGTCCAGCCAGAATTAGCTTTCAGAATGAATGAATTCTCCCATTGAACTTTCTCCTGCTATCTTCCTTGCATGGCCCCTGAAAGAAATCAGGACAGCATCAGAATGTTAACCTTGTCTCTAGGCTAGTAGCTGTTTCCTCTATATTATCTTCTTTTTTTCCACTCTTAATCCCCTCTCCCAACAGAGTAGGAAAAGCTCATTCTGCGAGAATACACTGATTGCAGCTTTTAGTTTTTTCCCACTGTTTTGCTAAAGTATGGCCTCTGGAACCCTGAGATAGGAGGTGTCTTTGTCTTAATTGATTCTGCTGGGGAAAAAAAATGCCTCTATATGAAACATAATTTGTGTTTTTTTTTAATGGTATACTTTCAATTTTAATGGAGCAGTAACATTTCTCAAGGTAAAAAATTGAGGGAAAATCAATATACCTTCTACAAAATAACCTCTAAAAAAGAAAACAAAATATATTTATATTTTGTTATATATATTTATATTTTGTTTATATATATTAAAACATAAAATTTAAAATCATTTTTGGAGCTTTTATCAAGGCAGTGGTCTTCACTAAGAAGCTTGAGAAGTGTTCTAAAGAAGAGGTAAGGTGGGTGGGTGCTTACTTAGATTCCAGAACTGTCCTGAATTTGAGGCATGGAGCCCAAGGCACTTACTATTCAAACTAGCATGGCTCTTCTCTCATTCAGCCAAAGAAGTAAAGAAAGCACCTGTAATCCTGGAGAAACTGCAGAACAGTGGTGTTCCAGAAGGCCACCCCGTGAGACTGGAGTGCCGGGTGATAGGCATGCCTCCGCCTGTGTTCTACTGGAAGAAAGACAATGAGACCATCCCTTTCACCAGAGAAAGGATCAGGTACAGCCTCCACACTTGGTCAAGTTCAGCAAAGCTCATCACGCCACCCAAATAAATCTTCAGCCTTTTGAATCTGGCCCCTTTCACTTGGCATAATGCATTTGCTTTATCCATGTAACTGTGCTTATCAAGAATTGATTCCTTTTTGTTGCTGAGGGTTAGTCCATTGTATAATGTCCCACCATTTTAAAACCTTATTATTATTTGCACCACATGGCATGCAGGATCTTAGTTCTCTGACCAGGGATTAAACCCACATCCCCTGCAGTGAACATGCAGAGTCTTAATCACTGGACCACCAGGGAAGTCTCTAAAACCTTAATTTTTAAGCTTAAAAAGGTTTGAGAGATTTACAAAGATCTTGCATGTTTTTGTCATGTGTCTTTTTGTGTGTCATGTGTCATTTGTCTTTTTGTCATGTGTCATGTCATGAGTCATATTAGTACCCAGACAAAACCTTTTGAAAAAAGCGAAAATAAAATAAGGCAAAAAAAAAAAAAGACAAAACAATATGGCAATACTCCTTTTCCATCTGTCACTACATGCCTATTTTTTAAGTAAATTTAAGGTTCCAGGTTCTCTAAATGGGTGCCTTATTGAATTTCCCCTGAGGTGAAGTGAAGTGAAAGTTGTTCAGTCATGTCTGACACTTTGCAGCCCCATGGACTGTAACCTGCCAGGTTCCTCTGTGCATGGAATTCTCCAGGCCAGAATACTGGAGTGGGTAGCCTTTCCCTTCTCCAGGGATATTCCCAATCCAGGGATCGAACCCAGGTCTCCCTCATTGCAGGCAGATTCTTTACCATCTGAACCACTAGGGAAGCCCTAATTTCCCCTAACCATCCTTAATTCTTTGTCATTTTGTTTTTATGTCACAAGGGCAGCTTGTGCACAGAAACTGCCACTGAGAAATTATTATTACTGAGAATTATTTCTTCATAGTAAACTAAATTCGTCCTAAAGGATATTGGCTTTTACAGTATCTTGGCATCTAAAAAGTCTAAGTATAAAAAGGTCAGGATTTTCCTCTGGTAAAACATAAGCAAGAACAGAGAATATACTTGAGTTAACACTTCAGTGTAAATTAACAAACATGTTAAACCCAGCCTGAAATTCTGGTATAATTATGCAGGATTGCACTATGCAGTCAAGGTTAAGAATGACAGATGTAAAGAAAACAGAAGGAAAGGACATGCAGACTTACTCCTGAATTGAACTGAGTTAAATGCTGCACATGCCCAGTTGGTTATATTAAGAAACACTCCCTCCACTCTAAAGACTACACAGAAAACTATGAGAACTAATGAATCATATATTTTAAATGTATGACCAACAAGGTCCTACTTTATAGCACAGAAACTCTGCTTAGTGTTATGTGGGCAGCTTGGATAGGAGGCAAGTTTGGAGGGGCTGAGCCCCTTTGTCGTTCACCTGAAATTATAACAGTGTCATCTGTTAACTGGCTCTGGTGGTGATTTAGTCATTAAGTCGTGTCTGACTCTTCGCAACCCCACAGATCTACAGGTCGCTACAGGCGACCCCTGTAGCCTGCCAGGCTCCTCTGTCCATGGGATTTTCCAGGCAAGAATACTGGAATGGGTTGCCATTTTCTTCTCCAGGGGATCTTCCCAACTCAGGTATCAAGCCTGGGCCAACTGAGCCACCAGGGAAGCCCCAATACAAAATATAAAGCTTAAAAAAAAAAATCTTCCCCCTGAAAAAGAACTGATGAACGAATTCAGCAAAGCAGCAGGATACAAAACTAACACACACAAATATTTTGCATTTCTTTACACTAACAAAGAAATATCAGAAAGTTTAAAAAAAAAATCCCTTTTAAAATCACATCAAAATAAAATACTGAGGCATAAACCTGACCAAGGAAGTCAAGGATTTATATGCTCAGAACACTGATAAAGGAAATTGAAGATGCTTCAAAGAAATGGAAAGGTATCCCATGCTCTTGAATATCGTTGAGTGGTTCTGGTACAAAAACAGACATACATGGATCAATGGAACAGAATAGAGAACCCAGAAACCCACACACCTACAGTAAATTAATCTTTGATGAAGGAGGCAAGAATATACAGTGGAGAAAAGACAGTCTCTTCAGCAAGTGTTGGGAAAGCTGGACAGCTGCATTAAACCAATGAAGTTAGAACACTCCCTCACACCATACACAAACATAAATTTGAAATGAATTAAAGATTTAAATATAAAACATGACACCATTAAACTCCCATAAGAGAACATAGCCTACGCATTCTCTGACATAAATCATAGCAATGTTTTCTTAGGTCAGTCTCCCAAGGCAACAAAATAAAACCAAATATAAACAAATAGGACCTAATCAAACTTAAAAGCTTTTGCACAGCAAAGGAAGCTATAACAAAACGAAAAGACAATCCACAGAATGAGAGAAAATATTTGCAAACAATGTAACCAATAAAGGCTTAATTTCCAAAATATGCAAGCAGCTCATACAGCTCAATATCAAAACAAACAACTGAACCAAAAACCAGGCAGAAGATCTAAATGAACATTCCTCCAAAAAACATCCAAATAGCCACCAGTCACATGAAAAGATGTTCAACATTGCTAAGTATGAAAGAAATGCAAATCGAAACTACAATGAGGTACCTATACCTATCACCTCTCACCAGTCAGAATGGCCATCATCAAAAAGTCTACAAATAATAGGGACTTTCTGGTGGTCTAGTGGTTAAGACTCTATGTTTCCACTGCACGGGGCACAGGTTTGATTCCAGGTCAGGGAAGTTCTGCATGCCACAATGTACGCAGCCAAAAAAACTCTACAAATTATAAATGCTAGAGAGGGTGTGGAGAAAAGGGACCCCTCCTACACTGTTGGTGGTGATGTAAATTGGTGCAGCCACTATGGAGAAACCACTAGGGAGAACAGTAAGGAGGTGCCTTTAAACATCAAAAGCAGAGTTTCCATATGATCCAGCAATCCCACCCCTGGGCATATATCCAGAAAAGATGAAAACTCATTTGAAACACTGCAGCACTACCTACAAAAGCCAAGACGTGGAAGCAACCTAAGTGTCCATATAGGTATAGATATACATACATACATATAGTGGAATGTTACTCAGACATAAAAAGAATGAAATAATGCCATTTGCGGTAACATGGATGGGCCCAGAGATTACCATCCTAGATGAAGTTAGTCAAACAAAGAAATGTTATGTGATATTACTTACATGTGAAATCAAAAAAATTATATGTGAACTTATTTACAAAATAGAAAAAGGTCCACAGACATAGGAAAAAACTTATGGTTACTGAAGGGAAAAGGGTGAGGGGAGGGATAAACTAGGATCTTAGGATTAACTACTATATATAAAAATGAGTTTCTGGGAACCCTAAACCCTCTCCAGATACAAGGCAATATACTCTTTCTTTTCTCCAGCATGCACCAGGACACAACTGGGTATGTCTGCCTCCTCATTCAGCCAGCCAAGAAATCAGATGCTGGATGGTACACACTGTCAGCCAAGAATGAAGCCGGCATCGTGTCCTGCACTGCAAGGCTGGATATATACGGTATGTATAATGGCATCAGGTGACCTATGTGATAGGCAGCTTAAAAATCTTTTTTTTTTTTCTTTTAGGATCGGCGTAGTATGTTTTCATAAATGAATTAATCGGTTTTTATTTTAGTGCTTAAGATATGGATTTTTAAAGTCATTTTATTCTACTCACTTCAGGGCTTTTGTACACTCTTCCATTTCACTATAAGGTTAACCTTCTTCCAAAAGAGGTTTTTTCCTGTACTTCTAATACGAGGAATTACAACTACTTCAGAGCACACATGGGCTTGTACTTATGATCACCCAGCACCTTCATGCCATCCCCTGGCTGTCATGGGTCACCCATGGGAACCTCCTCCCCATGCCTGTAATTCCCCAGTCATAACTGCACATAGCAGAATTTTCCAGACCCTATTCATTTGTTAATTCTTCCATAAATATTTATTACTCTCATCTCAGAATCAGATTAATAACAGAGAGATGTTCTGAAAGTGACAGTCACTCAGTTGTGTCCAACTCTTTGCAACCCCATGGACTATACAGTCCGTGGAATTCTCCAGGCCAGAATGCTAGAGTGGGTAGCCTTTCCCTTCTCCAGAGTATCTTTCCAACCCAGGGATGGAACCCAGGTCTCCCGCATTGCAGATAGATTCTTTACCAGCTAAGCCACAAGGGAAACTTTCACCCTTAGATAGTCCCAAACCCATGAGATTACTGTAATTGTTGTTGCTGCTGCTGCTGCTGCTAAGTCACTTCCAACTCTGTGCGACCCCACAGACGGCAGCCCACCAGGCTTCCCCGTCCCTGGGGTTCTCCAGGCAAGAACACTAGAGTGGGTTGCCATTTCCTTCTCCAATGTAATTGTTGTTACCCTCCTTTAAATGACAAAGAAACACAGAGACTCAGAGAGGTTGAGTGACTACAGCTGGAAAGTAAAAAAAAAATTTTCCATCATTCCTTCGAGTCATGTTTCTAAATATTTAACAAATTAATCTTTACTAATGTATTTGTGTACTCTGCTATTCTCCTCTATAATTTTGACATTAACTGGCATTCTTAAGAAATATTTCTTAACACAAAAGGGTAACCCTTTTTATTTCTTTAAAAAACTAATTGGTTGGCTTAATATTCTTTACTGATCTAACATGATTAACCAGAATAACAAAGAAGAAAAAGTAACTCTGCCTAGAACCTGAGGCCCCTGCTACTTATAGGGGCACACCAGATGCATTCCCCTTTTTTTGGCACCACATAGGAGTCCTGGCCTGCCATTTTCCCTCAATCTAATATTTAGAGGAAATATATAGCTTTCTGGTTATTCTCTCTAATCTGTCGACTTGAAATTCAATTGTGAAGGAAGTTGACTCTAATGTACTTTCCCCTGGAAGTGTCCGGAGAAGGAGAAACCACTGATGTGTTTCTTAATCCAAGCTAATGCCTTAACCATTTCACCCATTTCACCATGTCAGAAGAAAACAAGTCTCCAAGAAACTCCTACCAATAAGCCCTGAAACCGATGACGCTTGTCCCGATCCTGCTCTTCCGAGGCGGAGCCCCTACTTCAGTTCATCCCCGCTCGCGTCTCCCAGGCTCCGGTCCTGAGTCCGCAGCTCCAAAAACGGGACGCGCTGTTTCGTCGGTTGGGACCCGGGAGTGGGCGAAGGGATGGCGGACTAAGGCTGAAAGCAAACCACCTCGCCCCCCACAACCACTTCCTACCTGCCCGAGGAACCGGGACAGTAGGCCTCCCTCCTCGCCCGCAAAGGAGGGCTTCTAAGAGTAGCTCCTGTCGGGTTAAGATGCAGAGCGAGGTGAGGAAAAGCTAAGAGGCAGAGGGGCCGCGGCGGGGGACTTGACTAGTTCACAGTGGCTTCACTGAGTGCCTGCTCTCTTGTGGAATCGCTATTAAGTTTTGTCCTGTTTTGTAGCTTTCCAAATTTGATTTTAATCAGTTCACTCAGAGGCATTTAGACCCTGAAAAACTAATTCGAAATAATGAAATCAACAAAGAGCCCATTTATAACTGGGAATGCTACAAGCATCCTTAATCCCCCAGGACCCGTAGCATCAGTGTTTCCCACCTGGTGATTCCTGTTCGCCACCGCCAGGTTCTTAGAAGCCTGATGAGAGGGCTGCTTGGTAATTTCTCAATCAGAGGCAACACCCAGGACTGAGCAGTTTGGATAGGTACTTCATTCAGGACATGTTCAAGCCTAAAGATCCTGTCTGCTGAAACCAGGATCCCCCTTGGACAGTGTTTGGTGAACATGGAAATTCTAACACATTGTCCCCCAACCCTGGTTGATTGCATGTGTTACTTTTCAGTCTTCTGGCTATAACTAACTAGAACATGATTAGGGCAGTAGGTAGGTAAGTAAGGGTGATTAGGATGAGCAGTAAGTACTGGTCAAAGGTCTGGATTCATCTTTTGTCTTCCATTTCCACAGATATCTCATCTCCTCCTTCTGAGGAGCCCTCCCTTGAGAGCCTATAACTCTCTCTACACCCACACCCCACCCCAGCCCCTGTAGACTCCTTGCTAGGTCAGTGATGTTAGGTCAGGAGATAATTTTGAGATACCACCCTCATCACCCAGTCTTCCTTCTTATAGTCCCAGATTTTGCTGGATTAGAATCATGGGGGTTGGTATTACAGAATCAAGAGATCCTGAGGCCAATTTCCCTATTCCTAGCAGAACAGGAGAGATTTTATTGATTTTTTTTTCTTTTTTTACAAATGAGGCATTTCACACCCAGCTATTCATATATGTCAACGATTTACCAAGATCTCACACAAAGTGTTGGGATGAGGACAGAATGCACCCCTGCTGTGTACCTGCTAGACTCTGTTTCTTTGATTGTAATACATGATTTGGTCCATTTTCCAGCTCAGTGGCATCACCAGATCCCACCACCCATGACCGTCCGGCCCAGTGGCAGTCGCTATGGATCCCTCACCAGTAAAGGACTTGACATTTTCTCTGCTTTCTCCTCCATGGAAAGCACGATGGTGTATTCCTGCTCTTCTCGGAGTGTAGTGGAGAGTGACGAACTTTAAGAATATTTGGGTGCCTGCTATGTAAGGGGGCAGACTGTGGAGGGGGAAGGACAAACCAGATAAGGTGGTTTCCAAGCAACTGGATTTGAGTGAGTTTCCACACTGCCGGACCTTTGGCAAGGAGAGCTTTGAGTAAGTCAGCTGGGGACTCCTGCAGTCTCAGCTCGGGGAGAGATGGAGGGCTGTACCTTTTAAGATTCCAACAAAATGAGAAGATAATATGGATGAACCAAAGATATAACGCAGCTGCTGTCCACTGCTTTGGGAAAAAGTCAGCATGCTCCTCTGCCCTCTGCTGTGTTAGGGGTGTTCAGGCCCTCCTAAGAGCAATGAGGGGCCAGATGCTTGGGCTGAAAGGAGTTATACAGTAGTGACCTTAGATATCCTAACTCACCAAACAATGCAAAGGGAAAAGGCAAGGGGGTAGGGGGAGGTGGTGTCCATCACCTTTCACTGATTGCATTCATAGCAGAAGTTTTGGATTCATTAAATCAGCTTCTACTTAGCACTAGGAGACTGTGCCATACAACTCACATATGTAGAGAAGCACTTTCGATGTGCTTATCCTGGGTTTATTGAGCCACATGAGAAAGTGCCAAAATGTGCCTGAGATAGCAAAAAAAAAAAAAATCACTGAATGCTCAATATTGCACAGTGCACTTATTCTATAGCCAAAATAGGGACGCACCAGACTGCCTGCACCATTTTCTTTTGAATATGATGGTGAGTGGTTTTTCTCTCTGAATATATATAGAGAGTCTATAACTAAAGTGTTGTTAATAAACCAACCAGAAGGAAATCTGCGGGGTCACTTTTAAAACTACTAGCTTCAGTTGCCACTTGCAAAACTATGCAGGCATCATCATCATCTGCCCGTAGAATGACTCTCATGTTTCTCCCCTCACCCCTCAAAGTCTGCACATCTATGAAGCAATGAGAAAGGAAAAAATGCAAACAAGGAGAGGAAGTGATGAGAATGGTTTTTGTTGTTTCATTTACCCAAGCAAAGCAGTGGTTGTGGAAGGAGAGGTCTTTAATAGTTGTGAACTGCTTTGAAATCATTAATCAAATTGCATATTCTATTCAGAAAATGCTATGCTAATTGAAGAACTGGGAGGGAAAGGAATGTGCCTCTTTATTCTAACTCACCAATTCAAAATTTGCCTCTCCACTTAAGGAATTTTTAGACTTACAATCACTGTGATAGCCCAGTGCCTAGAAGATTGCTTAGCACAAAATAGACCTTTGATAAATATTTGTTGGATGAATGAATTTTACATTAGAGAAATCTACAATGCATGAACCAGTCAAAACATTGCCCTAGGGATGGTCGTCATGGCACAGTCTGCTCCAGATTCACTAGGGAAATGAATTTGGAGTATCTGTTACCAACTCCCTGTGCCCAAGTCTTTGGTGTTCTCTGAGCCAGACACCCTCAGCTGGCATCTTACTCAAGTGAACAAATAGTAATTGCTTAGAAAGGCTTGAAATTTCCTTCACTTTAAGGCAAAGATTTCCAGTATAAAAATAAATTCATTCACTCAAAAAATATTTTGTGTGTCTACTCTGTATAAGATGCTATGCTAGAGATTGTGGGCCATACACAAATATGATAAGACACAGTCCCTGCCTGCAGAAAGCTTAGAATCTAGCAGGAGAGGTAAGATAAAGGGCATGTCAAGTTCTGCTTTTTAGGGCAAATATCCTTTTGTCAAAGGGAATTTTCTAGTGCTCTTCATCCTACATTTTTCATGACTCTAAAAATCATCTTAATTTTTCATCATAATATTTTCCATCTTTATTTGTAAATAAATACCATAGGTTAATCCTTAAGAAATAAAGATTTCAGCAAGTTATTTAGTAGAATTATTAGATTTTTCTTCCTTTCTTATGTATGTGGGAACAATAGTAAAGGTATAAAGTGAAAGTGAAGTCGCTCAGTCGTGTTCGACTCTTTGCAACCCCGTGGACTGTAGCCTACCAGGCTCTTCCATCCGTGGGATTCCCCAGGCAGGAGTAGTGAAGTGGGTTGCGTGGGATTCCCCAGGCAGGAGTAGTGAAGTGGGTTGCCATTTCCTTCTCCAGGGATCTTCCCAACCCAGGGATCGAACCCGGGTCTCCCGCATTGCAGGCAGACGCTTTAACCTCTGAGCCACCAGGGAAGCCCTAGTAAAGGTATAGGCAACTGTAATGACATAGAATGCATTCCATCTTAGAACACATTGTTTCCATATTGGCTTCTATTATCAAATCTCTTTATGACCAAAGAGCACTTTCTAACTGCAGTATTGCTTCTCCACAGTTGGACACCCAACCTCCTCATCACATCTATTAATGTAAACACTAGACAGTTCTCCCATGAGAGGATATATTCTACATTTCTGGGTGTATGTCTTAGCTCTCCGAGGATTTTAGGATAAATATTCTATTTCGCCACTAGATGGCACTGTTGCGCCTAAACTATAACAAGCTTTAAAATTCCTCGAATTTTTACTTTTGGATTATGTTACAGCAAAGTTTCTCAACCTCGACACTGTTGACACTTGGGGCTGGATAATTAGTTGTTGTGGGGGACCACTCTGCTCACAGTAGGATGTTTAGCAGCATCCTTGGTTTCTACCCACTGGATGTCAGTAGTAGAGAAGCCACTCCCCAAGTTGTGGCCACCTAAAATGTCCTCAGATATCGATTGTCTTCTGTTACCTGGGAGACAGGATCCCCTTTGTTAAGAACTACTGTGTTGAACAAATCCTAATTCTACTGGAATTCAGTTACAATAAGGAATACTTATATAAGAAATTTCAGTTCTGCTGAGTAAGTTTGTACTCAACATATCCAAAATCAGATTCATATTCTTCCCTTTCATAAACCATTCATCATCCTAGTTTAATTATTTCTATTAGTGGCACCATCACAGTCCTAGTAATCCAAATGGAGTATTTAAGTCATTTTTTGCTTCTTCTATCTAATCAATTGACAAATCATATTAACTCTCTTATTATTTCTTTTATATTCAGGCCTTCCTTTCATCCCCCTTGTGGTTCCCAGCTCAGACTTTCATTACTTTCTTAATTTCCCTCAATACTTCTGACTTTAACCATAATAAGAGACTTCTAACTGGTCTTCCTGCCCCTAGTCCTGCTCTTTATCCCCACTCATGTCTAGCCCTGATTTCAGCATCAGATTATTCTTCCTAAAGGATTGTTTTATTTGGGCTTCCCAGGTGGCTCAGTGGTAAAGAATCTAACAGCCAATTCAGGAAACACAGGAGACGCAGGCTCGATCCCTGAGTCAGGAAGACCCCCTGGAGAAGGGAATGGCAACCCCAGCCAGTATTCTTGCCTGGGAAATCCCATGGACAAAGGAGTCTGGTGGGCCACATCCCATGGGGTCACAAAGAGTTGGACACAACTTAGCATGCACTGCTTCATTCATATCATTCCTCTAATTTTCAAACCCCAAGTGATTCCCTGGAGCCAACCCAGGCCAGCTGTTCTGCCCATGCTATTCAAGCCTTGCTCCAATATGATCCCAAAGCTTTTCATCCATTACTCAGAAAACACACCCAGTGCACCAATAAAGTTAACACAGGCCCCTGCTTTCCACCCATATGGCTCTTTTCTGCCTCCACCTGGAATGCTTTCTCCCCAGTCCCTATCTATGAAAATCTTACCTATTGCTTAAAGGCCATCTCAAAGGCTACTTTACTGCCTCTATGAAGTATTTTCCTGGTGTCCCCCAACCACCCCAGTAAAATACAGTTGACTTTCTTTGAAATCTTACGGCAAATTTCTTGAGTCTGGAAAAAGATTATTTTGTATAGAACTTTGTATAAAACACAACTTCTATATACCCGCCTGTCTCTCCCCTTGCACTAGCCCAGTCTTGCCTGCACTAGATTTTAGCTACTTGTTGGTATGGACTGTGTCAAAAGTTTGCCATGGCAAAATGTTGCCTTATACAGAGTAGGCACTTAATAAATATTTTTTGATCTAAATTGAACTTTAAAATTCTGTATAAGTCAGTATGTTTCTATATAAAATGAAGTGAGTCTACAGCAGTGGTTCTTAACCTTGACTGCATATTAGAATCTCCTGGGGAGCTTTTAAAAATCCCAAAATGTCCTTCCCTGGAGGTCCAGTGGCTAAGACTCCGAGCTCCCAATGCAGGCAGCAGGGGTTTGATGCCTGGTCAGGGAACTAGAACCCACAAGCTTCAACTAACACCCAGTGCAAATAAATAAATATTTGAAAAAATAAATCCCAATATACAAGCCACAACCCCAATCAGTAAGTCATAAGTTCTGGGGTTCTGGGATAAGAATCAGTATTTTTAAAGCTTCCCAGGTGATTCCAGTGAGCAAGTGAGATTGAGAAGAGTCATTTTATTATCATGGTTTGATCACAGAACTTACCCTAGAAGGTCGGAAGGGATGCAAATAGCATAGGCTATGGTGTTGGTGTCAGTGAAGAATGTACTTCCTCCCTTTTGCACGTGAGATGCCTGCCTGGAAAGCAGAAGGAAACATGCACTTGGCCTCATTAGACCCTCCTATCTTGCACTACACTCGTTGGACATGTAGCATTCATGAAGCCCTCAATCTGCAAAAATGGACCAGGGAAAGAGGAAAAATTGGGACAATTCTTCTGGCCCTTTCTTCAAAAAGCTGTGCAGATCCCATAAGCTCCCTTCTAACCAAACAAGTGAAGGACTTTTCATAACTTGGTGAGTCATGGAAATGGGGATCAGAAGGAAAACGGAGAAAGAAAACACACCATCAAACCTGAACTACCAAGCAACTAATAAAAAAAGACTGCTTCCTCCTCCATTTCTGTGTCCATGACACGTCCAAGCTACACTGTCTATGGTCCTTTCTACATCTACCCCCTTTCTGTGTCTTCTCCAAGATGCCCTGTGTCCCCTGTTCTGTAATACCCTAGGCTGTAACCCACCCCTTCTTTCCCCTTTCCCAGCATGCTTTGTGCTCCACAGTGACCTAATTGCTGCCCCCATGTATCTTGGCTTGGTGTTCAAAAGAAACCAGTCCAAACTGAACAAATCTTGAATGCCTGAGGGTCTTTTAAATTCATGGGAGTGCTGCACCTTTAAAAGCAGTTGCTTTCTTACTCCCAGCAACTTCTAATATTAATAGAATTGCTGGCGAAAGGAAAAAAATCAGGCTGTGAGGGGAGGTCTTAAAAACTGAATCCAACACCCAAATTATTCTGGTTGATCACAGACAACTCCTATCCTCTTCCTCTCCACTAAACTCCCAAAAAACCTTTCAGACTGAGATCCTGGCCTAAGTCTGTGAGTATGTGGGCTATGTGTAATTTGGTTGCAAACTCAAAGGCAAATTTACTCATAATGACCTTTATTCAAGGTCTCTTCCCAGGTAACCCGGACTCAAAGCATTTCCACTGATGGTCGAGTTGAAAATCACTGTGCCTCACCAGGAAGATGAACAGTTACTTAGATTGCAATAGAGCTTGTTGAAGTCCTTTTCACCACTAATTGCCTTGCCTTGTTTTAAGTGGATCAATATTTCAGAAAGTTAATTACTGAAGCATTGCTGGAAGAATGCCTAGCATCTTCTAAACTTTGACAATGCAGTGGTCATCAGTATGCTAAAAAAAAAGTTGCTACTACCATGATTTTTAAAAATCTGTGCGATGCAAAAAAATATGCATATTTGTTAAAAATGTTTGCCTCTTTTTTCTAATTATATTAGCATACTTAGTGTTGTAGAACCATAAACATGCTGGTTTTTTTGTTAATATGTAAATAATGGCCACTTCAAACGCAATAGCCTTGAAATTGCAAGAAACAGAGAAAGAACTCACTTTTCAATCCTCTGAGAATTGTGCCATAAATGCTGAGAGTAAGCATAAAGACAATGGCTGTACTGTAGAGGCATATTCGCTGAAGAAGATTTAACATACAAGTGAGTAGAAAATGTTCCCCTAATAATAAAAATTAAAATATTTCAACATTATTTGACAATAAATATTTGAAGGTTGAAATACATAAACATTTTTCTTTAAAATGCAGAAAACAGTACTAGTTTCCAGGTTTATCAATTGTTTTTTAATGATTAAGCTGATTTTTTAATATACAAATATTCAATACTTAAAAGTGATTTTTAAAAGTTATTCAATTGTATAAATTATTCAAATTGAAAAAATTACCACATATGGTATAACTTGGTCAGATATCCCTAGAGGAACAGAAAGGTAATTGGGTTTTAGTTTTCCTAAAGCATCCAGCAAACCCAATAAATCTCTCATAGAATGTTTTTTACTTTCTAAGATAAAAATTCATTCTACCTCCTACCTGAAAATAGAGACACATTAAAATTAGACTTAAAGATGTGAAAGATGGGGTGGGGGAGTTGACCAGTTTCAACTGGAAATTAATGCAGTTATAAGTATAGTTTTCTTACAATAAGAAGTACTTTAGTACCCACTAAGAAACATGAATGATTTTCACATAGTATGGTAAGAAAGAATTGTTTGGTGTTCCAAAATTCCAAAGAACTTGATATTTCTACACAGATTCAGTGAGTTACCTGCAAACTGGAAGCTGATTCTTATAACTTCTCCACAGTTGGTGGTGCAAGAATCCAGTGAACTATGTTCTGGTACTGACCATAGCAGTCACTGCCAAAAGATTACTGAATGTGTGTGCACTCAGTATAAACGATTTTACTGTGTATTTTAAGGAGAGTTAAAGTCCTGAAATAATTCCAATGAAATAATTTGAGTGCAACTGTATTTTTTTTAATGCACACTGGTAAATTAACTTTTACTTAGTATTGTTTTAGAGATACTGTATCCCCTTTTCTGATTAAATTTTACTTATTTTTTTCCAAGCTTTAGCATTTTTCATGACCTACTCTCCTCTCTCATTACCTTCTTGTCAAGATAAAAATCTGTAAAATATTTAATAGCATCCAGAGAACTCCTTATTTCTAGGAACTCTCAGGGGAATTCCAAGGGATTTTTTTAAAGCATTCAGATGAATTGCAGACATGTTTTCTAACTTTTCTATAACTCTGGGTTTTGTTTATTTGTAAAATAAAATAGCCTTTCCCAGGATAAAGGGTAGGATAAATAAATAAATATTTGTGAAGAGTTTACCGCACAGACCCTTTTAAAAAGTGATAGCAGGGGTTTCTTCATTCCAAAGAAAATGGTAAGAATATTTTTCCAAAGTAAGTAGTTGATTTGTTTTAAAAATTCACATTTCTTCCCTGTCCCCGCCATGTCATGTTTCCTTAGAAGGGTACTACACTGTGGGGGAATTTCCTCTTCCAAGATTCTATGAAGCTGAAAAAAAATCTGGAGAAAAATCAAATAAATTCAAGAAATATCCTAGCTGCTTTCTACAGGCAGATTCCAGGGAAATTAATTTCAGCATAGCCTAAAGGAACTCTGACTCCTTCATCTATGACTGAAGCTAGTGGAAATAATGGCTCCACAGGGCACAGAGAAGTAGCAAGAGAGTTCCTGTATTCCTTCCTGGATCAAGCAGTTCAGGAAAACTCTGTTATACTGTTCTAGGCTCTAATGAAGAAACGTTCCATACTAGCATGTCATTGGCCTTATGTTAAATGAATCAACCTGAGGATAACAGATAGACAAGGACCCTCAAAAATGAGCATAACCTTTGGTCTCTGTTTTCAAATTCTTAGCTACATCAAGCCCCAAACTTAATCCTCATGATTCACTGTAACCATGAGGACTGACAAAGGATGTACTCTATGTGAGTGCACACACACACGCACAAACATACACACCCACAGTTAACAATGCAATCATGGTCACGTGACACATCTTATCTTTTCCTTTCTCTTCCTGTATGACTTCTTTTAACTTAAAAATACACCAGGCCCCAGAAGGCTCACAAACATGCTATGCTTCCATCTCAGGAAGCTTGAGTCAACTTAATTTCTAAAGTACTTTTTTGGTTATTGAAATCCTAATGGAAAAACTATTATAGTAAACATTTTGAAATGTGTGAACTATATAAACTGTATATTTTGCCTCTATTACTAGAAAGCAATGAATGGATCTTGGCTTTTATTCCTTTCCTCTGCATCATGCATGTTGGGTATTCTTTGGAACTGAAAACCAGTGTTCACTGAAGCCAAAATATTTGTGAGCATTTACTGTCTTTTTCCAGAAAGTATACGGTACTATATCTCGGTAGACCACATCATCTCCCATGGCACCCGTTGCTGTTTTCTAGTTGTGCTTTCTTGAAGATTTGCTGGGGATTGTGTTTTGCTTGAAAACTTAGCAATTAGAAATAAAAGAAAAATTAAAAACCAGTATTTCATTCAACCTGGATGGTACTAGTATTTAATTCAAACTGGATGCTTTTAAAAACCAATTTAGAGGATGTGATGGACTGTTTCTTTATTCATTAAATAAAATTTTATTTATTCTCAGTTAGTTATTGGGCTTGTTTTGGTTCCAGTCTTCGTATGTGAGATGGGTAAGTTCTTCCTCTCAGTAGTTTTCTTTCAGCTTGGGTATTTTGCGGGACCTGCTGCTAGTTTGAAATAGCAATCCAAAAGTCCTGTATTAATTCAGTAAAACACTCATTAAACTTGCACCCTCTAGTATATTCATGACCAGAGAAGGGAATGGGAATGGGTATACATGTGAAAAGGTTGGTCACGTAATTATGTGCTTTGAAATTTCTTTTACCCACAGGTAGCAAAAAGAGATATCTTTAGTAAAACCTAACCAGAGAGCAGAGCCAAAATGAGTCCAAAACAACACTTTGCTTTTACTATAAGAAGACCAAAATTAAGTGAACTGAACTTTAACTGTTGAATCCTGCATCCTCAACCCGAATACATCCCATCTGGCTCATATCCAGTGGAAATTTTAGACCTTCATTAATATAAAGGTCACCTCATTAACTAAGAAATTGGCTGTAGCTGGATGTTAAGAAAGCCTAATCCTTCTTAAGATCTATAAATACAAAGAATGCTGCATCAATATAATCAGTTTTGAGTAATGAGTTTAATGGTATCATAGTACATATTGTTTAATTAAGCAATTCTCAACCCCATTAGCCAGTTAGACTCACTGGGAGAATATTGGAAAAAATATCTAGGCCTCACCTCAGAACAGTTAAATCAATTCTTGAACTGGGGGCCCAAGAACTGGCATATTTTTCAAGATTCCCCACGTGTTTCTAAAGAGCAGGCTGGGATGAGAACCACTAGCTTGGATGGCCCTCCCCATCTCGATAGCCCGGCTCATTTGTATATGGTTCTTCAAGACTTCTGACCCTGGTGTTTGGCCTCAGCTTGTAGCTAGCACCTAGGGAAAGCCCACATAAAATAACTAACGGGACTCAAACGATGCCTGGGAGTGGGTCTTCTTTTATTATTTAATGTCTCTCTTAGGAGTTCTTACGGCACATATCACTGACACTTCACTGTTGAAGCATTCAGCTAAACCCTGTTTAGGGCCACTTACTGATTAGTTTATGTATGTTCCTGACTGCCTACTCAAGGACAAAGATGATGTTCGGTAAGCCAGGGTATAAATAGATGCTTGATAATGTATGTTGATTT
Organism: Moschus berezovskii; assembly: GCF_049115385.1. Lineage (NCBI taxonomy): Eukaryota > Metazoa > Chordata > Mammalia > Artiodactyla > Moschidae > Moschus > Moschus berezovskii. The sequence continues at coordinate 25,261,375 of NC_142471.1, forward strand.
ATTGAGGAAAGGGAGCATGGATAAAAGAATATTTTTAAATTTCAATATGTTCTGTTATCAAACTATAAAGAACATAGATTTTTCAAAGGTGAGCTGCTACTACTGCTAAGTCACTTCAGTCGTGTCCGACTCTGTGTGACCCCATAGGTGGTAGCCCACCAGGCTCCGCTGTCTCTGGGATTCTCCAGGCAAGAACACTGGAGTGGGCTGCCATTTCCTTCTCCAGTGCATGAAAGTGAAAAGTGAAAGTGAAGTCGCTCAGTTGTATCCGACTCTCCGCGACCCCATGGACTACAGCCTACCAGGCTCCTCCACCCATGGGATTTTCCAGGCAAGAGTACTGGAGTGGGTTGCCATTGCCTTCTCCCTCAAAGGTGAGACAATATAGTATATTGCAGCAACTAGGACATCCCTCGGAGAAGGCAATGGCAAGCCACTCCAGTACTCTTGCCTAGAAAATCCCATGGACGGAGAAGCCTGGTAGACTGCAGTCCATAGGGTTGCTACGAGTCAGACATGACTGAGCGACTTCACTTTCACTTTTCACTTTCACATATTGGAGAAGGAAATGGCAACCCACTCCAGTGTTCTTGCCTTGAGGATCCCAGGGATGGTGGAGCCTGGTGGGCTGCCGTCTATGGGGTCACACAGAGTCGGACACGACTGAAGTGACTTAGCAGCAGCAGCAGCAGGACATCCCTGGTTGCTCAATGGTAAAGAATCCACCTGTCAGTTCAGGAGACACAGATTCAGTCCCTGGGTTGAGAAGATCCCCTGGAAGAGGAAATGACAACCTACTCCAGAATTCCTGCCTGGGAAATCCCACGGACAGAGGAGCCTGGTGGGCTACAGTCCATGAAATTACAAAAGAGTCAGACACAACTTAGCAACTCAACAACAAGAGCAACTTTTAGGTTGCTTGGTAATTTAAATTATATTATGTATAATAACATATGAACTTTAAGTTCAAAAATATTTGACATTTGTTTAATCCAAGCTCTGAATCCATAAGCCACAATAGCTTCCTCAACATACAGTTTGAAGAGTTTTACCAAAGATTGCATTTGATCACTGAGACCCATTTACTTTTCCTTCAACTGTCTTTTCAGGAAAAAAAAAAAAAATAGTACATCAAGTACTAGGAAAGCTTAGGAATTTGGTAAGATCTAAGTTGCTTCCAGAGATTTCCAACAGAAATGAGCCACTACAGCATAATAGTTAACACATTCCCACTCTTTTCGGGAATGGGGATGGGGAAAAAGAGGCATAGGATTAGAATCACATTTTTCTAGAAAAATTGCAAATGGTGGCTGTGCCTGATATTAGGTGTTGGAACCCATAATATTATAAAAAGGGTTTGGGAAATGTCATTGTTTTGTTAACTTGTGACAAGTTCCAAAGGCACAGATAACTTAAGAGTCTTGCTTTTTCCAGTTATTAGCAACACATTCACCAAAAAGCATGCAGTCTGTTGACCAAGTCATTCTCTACATTAAAGGCTTGGCTTATTCATCCAATGCTTAAGCAAACTTATAAAAGTAATTCAAACCAATACCACGTGTATTATATCACTGCTATTTTTATTAGCCTTGGTGGCAATGAAGCCCTTATTGCTCAGCTGGTACTGATTAAAAGCAAATCACTTCCAAAAGCCAAACATACATATATTCAATATATACATACAAATATATATATTTGAGTAAAGCGTCTGCCTCCAATGCGGGAGACCCGGGTTCGATCCCTGGGTCGGGAAGATCCCCTGGAGAAGGAAATGCTAACCCACTCCAGTATTCTTGCCTGGAGAATCCCATGGACGGAGGAGCCTGGTAGGCTACAGTCCACGGGGTCGCAGAGTCGGACACGACTGAGCGACTGAACCGAACGGAAGGAATTAGTAGTTAGCAACTGACTTAATAAGAAAAATAAAAGATTAAGGAACTGTGTATCTAGCTGTTTAAAAGTTGAATATTATTTCAATTAATTTAATCTTTTTAAAAACCATGAAAAATATATCTATTTCCAAGTTGACTGAGAAAACTTTCAAATTAATTTGTATGCTCATCAGCTTGTCTTTTTTTGAGGATTACAAAACAGTGCTTTGCCGATTACTGGGGTTAGGTTTAAATACATCTTTACTCAGGTAAGCACTCAATGTCACCACCCCCCAAACAAATAGGCCTTTAGTGCCATCAGAAAACTAGCAGGGCACCTGGCATGAAAAGCAAACCCAAGTTTTTAATTCTGTTTTACAAAATGTATATTACAATAATGTATACACAATTTTAAAAAATACAGAGCACTCACACCCATGTATTCTACCAAAGAAAAAAAGAAAAAAGTCTACTTCATGCATGCACACACAATACACTAAGCATAAACGCATTTACAAGACAGGAAGGCAGCTCTGTATTAAGCATTCACAAGAGATATTGTAACTTCACCCTAACAGGACAAACTTACTAACTTTAAGGAAGTGAGGACTAAACCTGAAGTATAACCCACTTCTATTTTTTTCTTACATTGTTTTCCTTCAAAGTCGCCCAGAAAGAGGGGAGGGAGCATTATTCTCAGCAATCAAAACTATTCCAGGATGCATTAATGAAATCTACAACATAATAAGGAGGAAAAAAGAAAAGCAATAAAAGCATTGCGTCCCTAGGACTAGAGATGCGAAAAGTAGCCTGGAATCTCCTAATTTTATTCTAAGAATGTGTCCATCCTATGCCACAGAGTGGGGAAGGCTACGGCTCCACAGCGCGGATCACTGGGCGTCCATTCCGACCCGGCCGCGCGACCTAACTGGCCATCTGGAAGGGCTCGGGCTGGAAGCCGAAGAGCCTTTGGCCGTAGGGCTCGGTCTCCGCCGGCAGCTTCGCGCCCGCAAACGGAAGGTAGTGGTCTCGGCCGAAGTGCTCACAGTGGAGATTGACCCAGTCCCGCTCCGAGCCGAATCGCTCAGCCTCGGCCAGGATTCGGGTCAGAGCCATGATGTAGCTCAGCGCCATCTGCAGGGTCTCGTACTTGGACAACTTTTTATCCTGGCCCCACTGGGGCACCACCCTGCGCAAGCGGTCGAAAGCCGTGTTGAGCCCCTGCATGCGGCGGCGCTCGCGCGCGTTTGCCGCCAGGCGCCTGCGCGCCGCGCTCTCCAGCCGCCCGGCCCCGGCGCACGTGCCCGCGCACTCGGCACCACCCGCGCAAGGGGGCGCGGCACGCGCTCCCGCCGCCGTGTTGCAGGGCTTGGAGGACTTCATTCCCCCCCGGCCGGAGGGACACGCCAAACTCTCGGGTCCTTTCACGACTGTGCGTGGCTGATGTATGAACCCCGCTCTGTAATTTGGCTCTTCCTAGCAAATAAGTCATACACAAAGCAACTACGTGGAATGGAAGTTTGCAGTGGGGAGTGCGGGGTTCCGCCTTGTGTCCTATTGGATAACCAGATAGATGTCTCTTCACTTGCCAAAATTTAGAGGAAATTGAGAGGTAAAAGAAAAAGTCATTTTCCCAATGTTAAGTTGCAAAAGAGAAGGGAACTTTCCTGCAGCAGAATTGGTGTGGCTGGTTAGAGAAAGGTCTTTTCAGTTCTCTGGGAAAACCGGAGACTTCTGGAAGACAAAATCTTTTCCGAAGATCAGATATGAAAGGAGCTCTTCTTCCGCAGTAGCTGTGGGAGAGTGCTGGATCAATCTTTGAAGGAGGAGAATTTATAGCAGAGGGCTGAAGGAGGGAACAGGTGGTGGCAGGTGGGCGGGCGTCCCTCGGCTTCCACCTCAGCACCTTCCTACCCTGGGAACCGCAGGGGGGAAGGGGGACGACGCACAGCAAAATCCTGACATCACCGGCTTCGTCTGTTGGAAGTTTCTCCAAAGCTATGTCCAGCGTTAACTAACACACCATCTGGAGTGGCCGGGCTGTCCCCAAAAGAATAACAGGGTGGGGGTGGGGGAGAATTTGGTTCATCTTTTCCCATATCAGTGTGCAGCTTACAGATCAAAAATTGAACCATGGTTTTTAAATGATTAGAAATCACTTTTGTGATTATGTTGGTCTTGTGTGAATATGTTGGTCTTGGAATTGTAAGACATAAAGACGTTCAGTGATAGAAAATTTTGCTTTGTCAAGATGTGCGGCAATTTTTCACAATGCTGACTGAATATATTCTCATTTTATTTTTAGTTATTAACTAAGTTGGGACAAACCAGCAGGTCATAACATTATTTCAGACATGGAATTTTGCTGTGCAAATAATTTGGCTGTTTTCTGAAGAATAACTTAGTATAGCATATAAAAATATATTGATGTGCTCACAGTCACAGAAAACAAACTTATGGTTACCAAAGGAGATGTGGAGGGTGATAAATTAGGAGTTTGTAATTAACATATACACACTACTATATATAAAACAGACAAATAACAAGGACCTACTATATAGCACAGGGAACTTATAATAATCTAAGTGGAAAAGAATCTGAAAAAGAATGTATATATACAAATATATATGAACTGAATTACTTTGCTTTACACCTAAAACTAACACATTATTAATTAACTATATTTCAATCAAAAATGGTTTAAAAACATATTAACATATATGTAAAAATGTATATTATTTTACTATATAATTGGATTGCATGAGTTTGGATACTTAGGCAAATTCAGAATTTATACCACATTCCCCCTACACAGGTTTATAAATATTTGGGGGATGTATATTGAGATGATAATTATTTCATTTGACTTTTAAATCGAATAAAACTAATCATGATGCACATATATGTGCAAAATGGAAACATCTAAGTAGTTTGTGAATTGTTTTTTGTTTTTTTTGCCCATGCTGAGTGGATGTGGGATCTTAGTTCACCAACTAGGGATGGACCAGGGATCAAACCCATGCCCCCTGCAGTGGAAGCACAGAGTCTTAATCACTGGAACTCCAGGGAATCTGATTTGTGAGGATTTAAAAAAATAATTCCTACTTATTTGTGAGGTTTTTAAAAATAACTCCTAATGGAAGACTTTTTCCCCCACCTCATAAAGTTGTAAGTATCTCTTACTACTTCCCTGTTTCAGTTGTATCAGCTGTCCTCAGAAACAGTAATGAAACATGATTTCCACTCCTGCTAATGAGGAGCTGATTTGTAGAGAAACTGCTAACTTGATTCTCTTATCTCAGCTTCTTTCTAGCTCTTAAGGAAGAGTCAAGTGGCAAATAAACCAGTTCCAAATAGATTCAAGCCAGAATCATTTCTGAATTCTTTAGGAAGACCAAGTATGTTCTTTCTCCTTTTGAGATATGGATTATGTTGGCATTATTCTTGTTTATTTTTATTTAATCTAATTATTAACAAGTTCCCACAAATCAGGAGTCTTTTAACTGTGTCTTCTCTTACCATTGCTTGAGACTAAAACCCCATTGTGACTGCCCTGACTCCAAGTCCTGTCTTCCCATAAATAGTTGATTAATCCCCAGCTGAAGCAATGACAATGAAATGAAGCTTAGTAACATGAAGACAATAGAATTCAATTGAACATTAATAATCTGCAACATGACAGATGTTGAACACAGACTTTTGCATGGAGCCATTCAGCTCTATTACTCTGATTCTTAACAGTCTTGGTCAGGAATAGCACTCCTATGACAGGAAAGACTGTGTTTAGTCATCAAAATGTCGAATACAATTCAAGTTTTCATGAAAATCAGCCCGACTAATGCTATTATTTCTCATGTTCATTTATTTCATCCATCTCCCAAGGAGCCTCCTCTATTTTACTCTTAGGAACTTTTCCCTAAAAAAACACTGTTTTGGACACTACCGACCAAAATGTTAATGAGATGTATGATTTTGCAGGCCATGTATTCATGGTTGATGATATAATTGCCTGTGCACCAAGAGAATTGTAAACACAACTTGAAGAGAAAAAGGAAGTCTGGCAGCATGCACACAGCACAGCTATGCTGGAATATAAACTAACACATACGTGACATGAAATTGATCCAATAATAGACAGCATTGCTGCAACAAAGGGCAGTAGAAAGTATACAGTCATTTATTTCTCAAATGTATTTTGAAGGGCAATTTATTAGTACTACAAAGATGCTTCTGGGGAAAAAGAATTCTACCGTCAGTAAATTTGGGAAACACATTTGCTATCACCTGCTTAGAGAGTCATAAAGCAAAATTGCTATAGTAAAATTTCTGAGCCGTCCTGGAGCAAAGAAACTTTCTGACTCCAGAGTTTCCTAAACCTTCTTGAACATAGAACCCTTTTTTCTACAAAGTTCTGCTAACAGAGTTCCTTGGAATACACGCTTCCAAACCTCCTCTAATACCTTCCATTTATTTTATAGAGGAATGAAATCCAGAGACTAAACAATAGGTGCAAAGATGCTGAGCAACTTAATGACTGAATTAAGACAAGAAGTCACATCTCCTGTAGCCTCTGATTTCAGAGGTTTTAAAACTAAGATCACTTAGTGCAAGCCCCTCAGCTTATATTGGGACAGTTGAAGTCCACTAACGCTTTCCCAAAGTCAGCAGTCACTAGTAAAAGTTTCAGGAATAGAATTAGAAATTTTGTGCTTAAAGGGTGGTGTCATTTATTTCATAACACTGGTATCTAGCACAGTGCCTAGAAAATAACAAGTAATAAGCAACACAGGCTGAATGGCTGAAAAAAAGTTACTTAAATGATAGTAACTAGATAGATAGAAAGATGCTAATCAGAATGAGTGCATTCCTAGTGAAAATAACTCTGACAAATAATTTAATTTCCTTACTTTGTAAAGATCACACACTAGATCCACATTTTAAATGCGGAATTGATTCTTATCAAAAAATACATCCTTAGCCATTTAAGCCAAAAGAACATGCATGTCATACTAATATGTACTGTGTTTCTATACTGAGGGCATGATCTTACCAGGTGAATTGGCAGTTACTATATGTCTAGAGTTGGCCAGAAATCAAAACTGGCAGATGGAGATGAGACAGAGGGGATGATAGGAAGAGCTTATACCAGTAGGAGTAGAAAGCTAGGAGAAACATTGTTTTAAAAGTAAAAGGTCAATGACTATAAATTATTATATAAAACAGATAGAATAGGTTAAAGGATAAAAATTGAAAGAATGTTTTATATAATAAAAGATTACCCAAAATTATGTTAAAATTTTTAAATAAACACTCTCCAAAGAGACATGCAATTAAAAGAAAAAGAGAAGAACACTTTTTCATTCTGAATTTGCAAGCAAAATAAGGAAAATGAGGAATAGGTTTTCCTTCTGGAGAGAGTGGCAACTGGGGGACTTTGAGGCCCTGAAAAACTTCAGAGATGAGCCAGCAAAAGCTTAATGGATGGTGAAGTTGAGGTCCACTTATATTTCAAAAAAGATCAGAAGTGCAAGGTCTTCAGAATTCTTGTAATTTTATAAAGTGCTATGTAATTACCAAGGTGGGGAAAGCCTGCAAAAGGATTTATATGTATAGAGAAAGGAAAGAAGAGTCAAAGATTGGCATCTCTGTCCTTTGTCCCTCAAAGATCCAGGAATGAGAAAACCCAGTGGAGGGTAGAAACTAAGAAGGAGCAGAGACAAATCATGGGGCCAAAAGAGAGATGGAAAAAAAATGGGATGCCCTGTCCTAGACTCCAGAAATGATCATTTACCTTCAGAAAATACAGGTTCACTAAATCACCAGCTGATTCTCCAACCCCCAGTTAGTTTACACACTGCTTGAGAATTCTGGCTTGGGAGTCTGACTTAGTTTCTAGTCGCCAGGAGCTGAATGACTTATAGGGTGTGGACTCTGGATGATGGATCTTAGCCTCCTCTTAGCTTCTTTGAAGTCAATTTAGAATCCTGGGTCTCCTTTCAACTATGTGCTCTCACACAAATCACTTCTCTGATTTCTCCAAGTACAAAGTAGAATCATAATACATACCTCGCAGGGCAGTAGTGAATATTAAATGAAGTTTTATGAAATAACACTTCCTGGTCCCTAAGAAAGTCACTCTTTTGGGAGGCGGGTGGGAGGGAGACTCAGGAGGGAGAGGATGTATGTATACACACAGATGATTCACATTGTGTACGGCAGAAACTGACACAACACTGTAAAGCAATTATGCCCCAATAAGTAAATATTAAAAAAAAAAAAAGGTCACACTTTAAATGACAGCTAATACTACATATTCTGGATAGTTTTTACAAGTGATAACAAAAATGAACTAATCACTTTCTACAGCTCTTGATTTCAGTGAATAATTTTTGAACCTTTTACACATAAAGCTACAATTAAGCGTGACGTGAATTCCAACTGTGTGATCCTGAACAATTTACCTAACCTCTCTAAGCCTCTTACCTTATCTGTGTCGTTGCTGTTGTTTAGTCACTAAATTGTGTCTGACTCTTTTGTGGCCCCATGGATTGTAGCCCACCAGGCTTCAACAACAACCTTGACTGTAAGGAAGGTTAATAATAGAAAGATCTTACAGAATTGATATGACAATTGAGTTAGTTACTCTTTGTACTGCGCTTAGACCTATGCCTGGCATACAATTTAATGCAATATACATGCTTGTTTAGATAAATATAATCACTTCTTGCAATTATCCAGGATGCAGACTAGCCACCTCTCCTTCTCTCATCTTTGCTTTATTTCCCTGATCTTCAGTGCTTGACCCACAGAGTGAGAAGAAGGAGAAGAAGGTAAATTCAAAGGAGTTCCTTCTGCCTTTCACATTGGAGCCAGCTAAGTTTGAAATATCACAGAAGCCAAAAAAATGCTCCCTGGGCCTTATTAGGTAGCAGATTTTGTGGTTTCATTGTAGTTTGAGGCTCAGTCTCTCACTGACAGACACATATTTTAAAGTGTTAACTTTCAGGAGATGCTCCACCTTTCCAGTGACTAAAATATTTGCATTCGGCCTTCCCAGGTGGCGCAGTGGTAAAGAATCCACCACCTACCAATGCAGGAGATGCAGGAGATTCAGATTCCATTGCTGGGTTGGGAAGATGCCCTGGAGAAGGAAATGGCAATGCAGTATTCTTGCCTGGGAAATTCCATGGACGGAGGAACCTGGCAGGCTGTAGTCCATGTGGTCACAAAGAATCGGATACGACTGATATGACAAACACAAATATTTGCATTCACCTCCCCAGGTCCTTCCCTTCCTCGCACTGAAGTATTTGAGAAGACAAACAATAATCATGATGCTTCTTTTCATGAGTGCAGATGCAGAACCCAGAGAATCAGTTTCAGGGATGTGCTGGACTGTTCTGTGTTAAACTTGGGCAGGAAGCTATGTTTCTCATAATGCCTTTCCCTGTGTGATTCTGGGTTTGAGTTAGGCAAAAGTGAATCTGCATGAGATATGGAAGGCGGAAGTGAAGCCACCATGCTCTGAAGATCACTGTAGGTCAGAGGCTGTGAGGGCTAGACACAAAGGTGCCGGTAGATTCCAGCACCTCGCTCTTGTGTATCCAGGGCTCCTCCTGACTGCCAGCCCCGCTGACCAAGAGCAGCCTCAGGCCTACAATCAGATGCTTCACGTGAACTCACAGAGATGGTGGCCACAGAGAAGCTGACTTCTGCACCAGCGTTCCCACCTGGTCTTACTCCAGCAACTAGAGGCACTTGGCTTCCAGACTCCCTTGCAAGCCCTGACTCATTCAGCTCAGCCAGGCTGCCTAACGACTGTTCTCTCGTCCTCCAACAATCCTTTTTGGACTTTTACATCCCTAGCTCCTTCCTCAGTTGTGCAAGGCCTCAACCTCATAATAAATTTCTTCTTCCCTAATACAGTGGCTCTACTTTCCTAGCTGAATCTTGACTAATACAAGAGATCTTTCCTCTGACCACAGAGAGGCCATGGGACCTATCCCTCCTTCCCGTTGGATACCCTCTACGCCAGTGCCCCATTGTGTGTCCACCAGAATTAGAGCTTTTGACTCTTGGACGGTAATTACTATTTTAATCTGTTCAGTCCTGTGCCATGCAACACGAAGAATAAGATAGTGTTTAGCCTAAAGGAATGTACCATCTACTTGTGGAGATCCAATGCATATCAAGAAACTATCCTGAGGGACTTCTCTGTTAAGTGGTTAAGAATTCATCTTGCAGAGCAGGGGACACAAGTTCCGTCCCTGGTCGGGGAATTAAGATCCCATATGCTGAGGGGCAATTAAGCCTGCCAGCTGCAACTGTTAAGCCTTCAGCTCTAGAGTCTACAAGCCATAACTAGAGAGAAGCCTGCTCGCCACAAGCAAGAACCTGTGCAGCACAACTGAGACCTGTTGCAGCCAAATAAATAAACAAATATTAAAAATAAATGAAAAGAGGGACTTCCCTGGTGGTTCAGTGGTTAAGACTCCATGCTTCCACTGCAGAGGGCACAGGTTCAATCCCTGGTCTGGGAACTAAGATCCCACATGCTGCGTGGTGCAACCTAAATAAATAAAAATACTTAAAAAAAAAAAAAAAAGGAAAGAAACTACATTGAGTAGTAAACCAGGCTCCTGCTCCCCAAGAAGGGCACAGGATAGTCAATTAGAGTAGAGGAAATTATTAGAAATTTTGTTGATCCTCATTTTATCTCATTCTTTTCATTTCTATCTCCAGGTATGTTTTATAGAGTACAAAATATAAATACATATTTTTATATGTAGTATATACCAACTTTTATTTAATTACCTTATTTATTTTTAGCTGTGCTGGGTCTTCACTGCTGCTCAGGCTTTTCTGTAGTCATGGCAGGCAGGGGTCACTCTCTCGTTGCCGTGCACAGGCTTCTCACGTTGCAGAGCATGGGCTGTAGAGCACAGGCTCAATAGTCGTGGGGCACAGGTTTAGTTGCTTAGAGGCATGCAGGATCTTTCCAGATCAGGGATCAAACCCTTCTCTCCTGCGTTGTCGGGCAGATTCTTTACCCCTGAGCCACCAGGGAAGCCCGTGTGTATGTGCATGCTCAGTCACTCAGTCATGTCTGACTCTGCAACCCCGTGGACTGTAGCCCACCAGGCTCCTCTGTCCATGGAATTTTCCAGGCAAGAATACTGGAGTGGGTTGCCATTTCCAGGGGCTCTTCCTGACCCAGAAATTGAACCTTTGTCTCCTGCATTGGCAGACAGATTCTTTACCACTGAGTCACCTGGGAAGCCCAGGAAAGACCATACCGATGGTTTTATTTTTACTGATAGGAACATGTGAGCAGAAAAATTGGGCTCATCCTTTTAGGCCTGGGGTAGTACACAGTTAGTACCATTAGGAGCTCAGAGCAGGGAGATTCCACTGTCCTCTGGAGATAAGGATTTCAGCTGGTGGCCACACCTCTCTGACATCACTTCTTACTGCTGCCGCTCAAAAGGCTGCTCTTCCTCCACTGCTCATTCACCCACACCTTGGGGCTTCTTCACTGCTTGCTCCCCCATTCACCAATGCCACTGCCACAGACCTTCCCTGCTGGCTCCACTGTATCGTCCAGCTCCTGTTCTATCCATGTTGTATGTCCTTAGTTGTTTGTTTGGAAATTCCTGGAATTCAGGGGCTTCCTCTCTTCTATTCCTAGTTGTATCTCAGTATTTATGAATTGTGTCTAGCATATTATAGATGCTCAATAAATACTGATTGAAGGAAACAAGGAGAAAAAGTGACGAGGAAAAGGTGTGTGGAAGGATCCCACACACAAAAGGAGAATAGACACTTTCCCCTTAGCATCACAGCCCTTTTTCCTCCTGCTAATAGGACTCTTTTGGGGGAAACTGTGCTGTCCAAAGGCAGGGACCACAGGCCTGCTGCTTTTGTTTCTGCTCTGAAATTGTGGTATCTGCTGTTTCACAGTGAGCAGGTGGCTTACTCCCCCAAAGGGTGGCTCTCATTGCAACCCAGGTTTCAGGCAGTACCTGAGTCAGCACAGAGTTAACACTCAGAAGCTTTTCCGGCCCAGACCAGCCGCTGATGCTGGCTCCCTGCCCCAGGGGGACGCGAATTTCTGTTGATTCCAGTTGGTGTCGCTTTTTTCTTTCCTTGTGCAATTTCAGCACCTTGGCTGCACAAGTTATTCTAAATATTATTCAAGACCCCTGGGTCCTTGAATTCTGACGGTATGTTCCTATCTCTCCTCACCATCATGTTCGAGTCCTGCTTCCCTGCCTGCTTCTGACATCCTAAATGAGGAAGCAAAATGATATCATGCCTAGCTGACCAGACATCTGTACCCTAGATCTCTAGGCTTTAAGTGGAGTCCAACATTGGTAGCCATAATGATACATACTTTTTTCTATTTGTTTGGCAACCATACACCAACTTATTCCATCGTTTCAAACTAATTTTCATTTATTTATTCAACATGTATTTATTGTACTTACTATGTGCAAGTTCGGAGAAGGCAATGGCACCCCACTCCAGTACTCTTGCCTGGAAAATCCCATGGATGGAGGAGCCTGGAAGGCTGCAGTCCATGGGGTCACTGAGGGTCGGACACGACTGAGTGACTTCACTTTCACTTTTCACTTTCTTGCTTTGGAGAAGGAAATGGCAACCCACTCCAGTGTTCTTGCCTGGAGAATCCCAGGGACGGGGGAACCTGGTGGGCTGCCATCTATGGGGTTGCAGAGAGTCGGACACAACTGAAGTGACTCAGCAGCACTTAGCAGCAGCATGTGCAAGGTACTGTTGTAGGCCCTAGAAAAAATTGACCACACTAAAAAAAATGTCTACAATCATGAATGTTTACAACTGGTTTTGTTGCTACCTTTTTATAAAAAGAAAAAAGGAAAGAAGTAGGGACATAATTCATAACAGGAGCAGTGTGTGTCTTCAGATGCTGGTGGGTAGCATCACTGCTCCGGAGTCAAGGAGGTGACCCAGTTCAATCAAACCACCATGTCTGCTGCTGAGTTCCCATAAGATAATTCCATCCTTTTATGGTTTTATCCAAGACCTGCCTAGAGACAGACCTAGCTGCTTCCCCATGGTCTGATCCCAGGCCCTTTATCTACTGTGTGGGGAGGAGAGGAGGAGTGGGAGACTTAGACAAATGCAAGGCATTGGAGTGCTCAACCAGGAAGCTCCATGAGAGAAGGCTGTGAGTGCTAACTTATGACATGGAAACATGAAAACTCCAAAAAGTTGGTGGAGGTTTTGGTGAATTATGTGAAGTCTAATAAGCTAAAGTTTAAGACCACTGATGATCTGAGTGGCTCCTGCAGAAGTGAGGATGGGTTGTGCCAAGGGCAGCTCTTTGGGAGGAGGCTGGTCATGCACTACACGGCCAGAAAAGAAGAGAAATTGAACTGGTCCTAACAGGGTCTCATATCGTTAGCTCTGTTACAAAATTACCCACCCCTTGGTGACATCCTATGGAAATCTCCCTATTTGAGGCTGCTAGAAGAGGGAATCTGATCTCATGCTCAGAGATTTTGGCCAGCTTCAAAGTTGTCACTGATAAATGGACCCAAACTGACATTTGGATCCTCAGAGGAAGCCCTTTTCAGAAGATGAGACCAGAGCCTTCCTAGTCTGAGCGTGTGTGTGTGTGTGTGTGTGCTCAGTTGTGTCCAACTCTTTGCCACCCCACGGACTGTAGGTTGCTAAACTCCTCTGTCCATGGGATTTTCCACACAAGAATACTGGAATGGGTTGCCATTTTCTACTCCAGGGGATCTTCCTGACACAGAGATTGAATGCATGTCTCTTGTGTCTCCTGCATTGGCAGGCCTATTCTTTACTAACTGTGCCACCTGGAAAGCCCCTCCTAGTCTGAATTAGTGTGCCAATGTGGATCAGAGGCATGCAACCCATGGAAGAAGCCATTTCTAGTAATAACTGTAAGAAACCCATGGCTTGCTTCACTGGATGATTCACACAGCTGAGGTTATTTCAATTAATCACTGAAGGTAATGTTATAGTTCATTTTTTTTAATGTACTTAGCTGTACAAGTTTGTGCAGCTTAGATGAACCAGGGACCTTTTTTCAGAGACATTTTAGCACTTCAAAAATTAACACTCCAGTATCACCTATTCTTAAGAAAGTGCACTTAGTCATTTTGTGTAGGCATAAATTAAAATCCCAAGTTACTAGACGTAGATGTAAATCACTTAGCCAAGGAATAGATCCAGCTGGCTGACCACCTGGCATGCATATCTCCATGCAACCTTATAGCTCTTGTGGCTGAAAATGCCTTTCATGGGGGATATGTTATGTTATGATGATATTCTCAAGGTTGAAGAACCCAAAGATTTTGGATTAAACCACTTGCAAACATCACAGTCTTACTGTACAAAACTCATCCCTCTCTGCTTTTTTTTTTTTCAGGTTTTCAGTAGGAAACATCACTTAAGGTTCTTGCAGCAGGAAAAAAAAAATGGAACCAGTCTTTAAGCAAAAAGGACATATGAGCTGATATGAGGAGCAGGCTCACTAAATCAAAGGAAGCGGGACTTCCCTGGCCATCCAGTGGTTAAGATTCTGAGCTTCCACTGCCGGCTCAGGTTTGATCCCTGGTTGGGGACCTAAGATTCCACATGCCCACGAGGCACAGCCGAAACAAAACAAAAAGCCTGCTTAAATCAAAGAAAGCTTAGACAACCCTTTCTCTGGCAGGATGCAAATGAAAGTGACCTGGGACCTTAGCAGGCGTTGCTCTTGGCCCTGGAGCATTAGCATGAGATGACTCTGCTCCAACTCACTTGTCTATTACAGTCAAGTTTTCAAATACCCAGGATAGAGAACTGAACTGACCAACTTGTCGGGCATGTCTAGCTATGGTCAGGAAACAGTGACATGGTCCCTTGGAGACTGGTTGTGAGCTAGAAGCCACTCAGTTCATGTCTGTTAGATAAAGAGCGACCCTTTCATCCTGCCCCCAATAATGCAGATCCAGAGGAAACTGTAGATAAAGGGAAAAATGAATCAGGCATCTCATGGAAATTTTGATTCTGGCCATTACACAGTTCTCTGCCAACTGCTGCTCTCTATTCATTAGGGAGAATTGGCCATTCCTCCCCTGTTCTCCTCACCCAGCCTCACTCAGAAGCCGGGCTTCTCGCCCCTGTGCCCTTGTTGTCTATTGTAATAAAGCTGGCTCTGATGTGGGAGAGCAGAGCTTAGGGTTCATATGGCCAGGCAGGCTCTTATACCATCAGAGTATCCAGCCCTGAAGAAATTAACTGCGTCCTCAGCTACACAAACGTTTTTCTCCCATATGAGTCAGCATTTGATCTTGATTATCGAAATCTCTCCTGAGGATGATCCACATGAGAAACAAACAGAAGTCGTTGCCATGGCTGTTGCTGGGTTCCCTGGAGTGCTGGGTCTAGCAGGAGTGAGGATTGGCATAAAATGTTTCTAAAGCAACAACCCATACATTGCAGGGTGAACCAAACTATAGCATTGTGCTTGGATCTTTATCTCTCTTTTTGAAAAAATAAGGACTAATGAGTTGGAACAAGAGAGAAATGAGCAAGTTAAAGAATTCACATATAACTTTAAGACTGTGGAGTTCAATGGTAAAATGTTAAAATTCAAGATTTTAAAACCAGCACTCAAGTCTGCTCACTCAACTTGCTCACTCAAGTCTTCTGTTGCTGACTATTTTAACATGTCTATCTTGTTTATGGGCTTCCCAGGTGGCACTAGTTGTAAAGAATCTGTGTGCAACACGGGAGACACGGGTTTGATCCCTGGGTTGGGAAGATCTCCTTGAGGAGGACATGGCAACCCACTCCAGTATTCTTGTCTGGAGAATCCCATGGACAGAGGAACTTGGTGAGCTACAGTCCACAGGGTCACAAAGAGTCGGACACGACTGAAGTAACTTAGCACGCATATATGCATGCTGTTCATATCTGGCCAGAATTAATCATTATTATCCTTATTGTCATTTTTAATACCCAAGATGGAGTAAACTTACATCCATGTGCCAGACACGATACTGAATACTTTCAACATACCATCTGTTTCTTTCATAATAATTATTTACTTTTGGCTGTGCTGGTTTTCACTGAGTGCGTGGGCTTTCTCACACTGCCGCGAGCGGGCAGCTCTTTGCTCTGGTGTGCAGAGTGCAGGCTCTGGGGAACACGGGCTGAATTGCCCCACAGCATGGGGGATGTCCCCGGGCCAGGGATCACACCCATGTCCCCTGCATTCGCAGGCAGATTCTTAACTGCTGGACCACCAGGGAAGTCCTCGACATATTACCTTATCCCATTCTCTCCGCAGTCCAGTAAGGTGGGTACAGTTATTATCCCCATTTTACAGATGAGGAAAGTAAGGCCCAGAGAGGTAAAGAAATTTGCCCCGATGTCCCTCTGCTGATGAGTGATGGAACCTGAATTTGTCTGACTGCAGAACATAATCTCTACTTTTTTTTTTTTTGGCCATGCCATGTGGCACAGGAGATTTTAGTTCCCCAAACAGGGATCAAACCCATGCCCCCTGCATTGGGAGCATGGAGTCTTAACCACTGAATTCAGTTCAGTCGCTCAGTTGTGTCCGACTCTTTGTGACCCCATGGACTGCAGCACGCCAGGCCTCCCTGTCCATAACCAACTCCCAGAGCTTACTCAAACTCGTGTCCATTGAGTCGGTGATGCCATCCAACCATCTCATCCTCTGTCATCCCCTTCTCCTCCTGCCTTCAATCTTTCCCAGCATCAGGGTCTTTTCAAATAAGTCAGCTTTTAGAATCAGGTGGCCATAGTATTGGAGTTTCAGCTTCAGCATCAGTCCTTCCACTGAACATTCAGGACTGATTTCCTTTAGGATGGACTGGTTGGATCTCCTTGCAGTCCAAGGAACTCTCTGAAGAGAACCACTGAACCACCAAGCAAATCCCAGAACATACCTCTTAACTACTGTAAAATCTTATGTCAATCCAAAGAAAATTGGTCTATTTAACAGAGTCAGAACATTGATAAGTTTTCAACGCTGCCACAAGTGGAGGAAACCACAGATCTCCCTCAGGCTCTGGTAAAGCTTTGGGGGCTTACATTTACTGCATTTTTGGCCAAACCTTTAGGGAACTGTTGACTGAAACCACCCGCCTTGGCCCAGCTCACTTGCCTGAGTTGTGTCATAACAGGAGGTCCCAATAAGGAACGTGGTGCTGCTTAGCAAACTAATCAGGAGAATTTAGGAGGGACAAAAAGACAGAGGAGAAGACCAACCTCCCAGAGTCTTTCTCACCGGAATCCATCTTGGCTGAGAGATGCACGTGCAACAAGGAAGGACCCCGAGTCAGACTATGGGCCAAGAAAGATGATTGGCCAAAGACAACCTGGAAACTAATTGAATTCCCATAAACCCTGAGACTGTGAGCCATATGGTGAATTAGTTCTCCTGTATTCCCTTAACCTGCTGCTCTCTGCCCGGTGCCCTTTCCAATAAAGTCTCTTGCTTTGTCAGCACGTTTCTCCTCTGACAATTCATTTCAGAGTGTTAGACAAGAGCCCACTCTTGAGTCCTGAAAGGGGTCCCCCTTCCTGTCACAGGAACCTCCAGGCCTTGGAATAAATAGTGGCCTGACAGCCAGGCTCCAAACTAGCCTCTAGTAAACAGACTTCAATTTAGCTTATCGATGGGCAGTGAAGACATCAGACTCCATTGGAATAACTCTGGGAGGATGCTCTGAGCTCTGCCCTACCCATTAGGAGCTGTAAGTTTGTGCAAACAGCCATAAAATTAAACCCACCCAGGGAGGGACATTGATTTCCAATTGGCACAGTTTGCCAGATGCTGTTTGGTCTAAGAATTGCTTGTACTCTACTAGTGACGCCACCTGCCCTTGGCTTTGCAGGGTGTGTTCCCAGCAGGGAAGGCCCCTCCACTCCTACTTGCTGCTGGAACTTGGGCTGAAGGCATGGTGGGCTCCCCATATGTTGCAGGAGAGAGGCCAGCCACGCCCTGGGATGGATTCACCCTCTTATCCAACTCTGGGGCTAAAGCTGCCCCCAAGAGATTACAGTGGCTCCCACCCCCAACTAATTAAATAGGTGGCCTCCTGCTGCTAAAGAGAATGAGGGCGGAAAAACAGCCGGACCTAGAAACCACTGATGCGTACCTAAGCAGTCTCTAATGGGTCAGGGTGGTTCTATGCCTGAGACCTGGCGTTCTGTAGTTTCCGCTGACTTTGTAATTTTCAAATTGTACAGCTCATAAGGTGTATCATAGAAGCTTTATACAGTATTTAAAATAATATTGCCTATTAATAAGCACTTCTTGCAATCATTATTATTATATACCAACCCTTGTGTTAAAACATTGGAATAAAAGTAACTACTCAAACATAGTATTTTTTCTCATGGGACAACCTGAAGATGATTCTACCACCTTACACACACGCACACAAACAAAGAGGAGGCTTCTGGATTCATAGCTAAGTGTTTGCCTAAAATACCTAAATCTAAATGTTAATGAAATTATAAGTTTAGATGAAAACTAAAATCATGGTTTGGATTAAGGAAAGAAACCATTTAGAGTTTTTCAGGAGTTCAGCCCGCAAGCAAGTTATTATTAGTTGTTCTGTTTTCCATTCTTTTTTTGCCAAAAATCGTTTAGAAGGAAAAAGGACCTGAGATGCAAAGAGGAAGATAGTTGTAATCATAGGAAATTGGACTAAATTAAAATGATACTAAGTCACAGCATAACTTGGCCTCTTTGCCACCAACTTTTGACATTCTAATTAGGGTAAATGGTTATGCAAATCTAGTCAGTTACTCATTTCTCCCCCAGCCTGAGTGCCTTGTGATTGTTTAAGTGAGGACTGTTGATGGCATAATTAAAGCTCTCCCAAAAATTAATTGGGAATTGGCGAACAGCCTCCAAAGATGCCCTAATTTGTGGGCAGCTCAGCACAGCTGTCCTTTTGTCCAGCCTACCACCAGGACGCCTCGAATTTCCCCATCATGTATAATACAATGTGACACTCGAGATGTTCTCAAGCCTCAGTCCACAGGACAGAGTGGAAGACGCAGACTGGCAGGAGTCTGCCACATCCAGGGTTGCCTCCTGGGCATGTTCAGCTGAGGACACACAGTTTCAGGTGACCCCAAATATGAAGCACAGAACTCCTGGGTTTGGGGAACATCTATGAAACAGATGATAAATGTTGAAGTTGCATAGTGGGTGCAAAGGGTAGGGAGGAGCAGGGAAGAAGGCCAAGGTAGTAACTATTGTCTTCACTTTTGTGCATGCTTGAATTGTCTATAATAAAAAAAAATTAATGTGTACATTACTGTTAAGTTAATTAAAGAAGGAGGCCATTGGACTCAGGTGGTTTTCATGTCTTAGCTACATAAGCAAACCAAAACCTAAGTCCATGGATGCTGCCAGGGTAGGAAATCAAAACCTAAGGACAACCAATCCCAAACAGCCAACTAGACTTTCCCATACGATGCCTGAGCTGTAGTCAATTAAATAATTTCCTTGCTCTGCTTCAGAGACTTCTTGATAATACAGCCGTGCCCCTAGTCCCTGTCAGGGAAATGCTCCTAACCCACTTCTGGTTTGGCCCTGTCAGATTGGAAGAGATTTTTGCTCAAATGGGGCTTCCCTGGTGGTTCAGATAGTAAAGAATCTGGCTGCAATGCAGGAGTCCCTGGTTTGAGCCCTGGGTCAAGAAAATTCCTTGGGGAAGGGAATGGCTCAGTCAGTTCAGTTCAGTTCAGTCGTTCAGTTGTGTCCGACTCTCCACGACCCCATGAATCACAGCACCCCAGGCCTCCCTGTCCATCACCAACTCCCAGAGTTCACTCAAACTCATGTCCACAGAGTCGGTGATGCCATCCAGCCATCTCATTCTCGGTCGTCCCCTTCTCCTCCCGCCCCCAACCTTTCCCAGCATCAGAGTCTTTTCCAGTGAGTCAACTTGTTGCATGAGGTGGCCAAAGTATTGCAGTTTCAGCTTTAGCATCAGTCCCTCCAATGAACACCCAGGATTGATCTCCTTTAGAATGGACTGGTTGGATCTCCTTGCGGTACAAGGGACTCTCAAGAGTCTTCTCCAACACCACAGTTCAAAAGCATCAAATCTTCAGCAATCAGCTTTCTTCACAGTCCAACTCTCACATCCATACATGACCACGGGAAAAATCATAGCCTTGACTAGACGGACCTTTGTTGGCAAAGTAATGTCTCTGCTTTTTAATATATTATCAAGGTTGGTCATAACTTTCCTTCCAAGGAGTAAGCGTCTTTTAATTTCATGGCTGCAATCAGCATCTGCAGTGATTTTGGAACCCAAAAAAATAAAGTCTGACACTGTTTCCACTGTTTCCCCATCTATTTCCCATGAAGTGATGGGACCAGATGCCATGATCTTTGTTTTCTGAATGTTGAGCTTCAATGGCTACCCACTCTACTATTCTTGCCTGGGGAATGCCATGGACAGAGGAGCCTGATGGGCTATAGTCCATGGAGTCAGAAAGAGTCAGACACAACTGAGTAACTGATACTTTCACTTTCTTTCACTTTGCTCAAATAAATTCTTAAATTTTAAAGATACGCCCCAGTGTATCTTTTAATGCTACCAAGAAATAACATCAATCATGAGGAGGAGGTTCTTAGTAGCAAAAGTCTACTTATGGTTATTCTCTGAAAGGAGAACAGTCATAGAGTACCTAATCCTTTAACATGAGTCTTAACATTACTTCTTCTTACATTAAACACATTCCCACAGACCACCTTTACCCTCCCCAGTTAGGCATTCATGGGCTTAGGTTTTGGTTTGCTTATGTAGCTAAGTTATGGAAGGATGGACAAAGACTGAGAAGAGACCAGGACAGAAATAGATCCAATTGAGAGACAGAAGAGGGGAAGCTGGCTGGGAGGGTGAGAAGAGTGAGACCTCAAGATGTCCATCCAGTTGACAACTGAGAGTTGATTATGAATTAATTCTACATCATTGTTGGGCTGCACCCTGCAGGCGTGCAAGCCCTGTGCTGGCCCAGCTTCAAGAAAGCCTGGAGTCAGCAGCAGAGACATCAATGGTTTGGTGGATAGGGGGATCTTACATGTCTGAAGCAAGGTCCTGGAGTGAAACCCCTCTGTGTGACTGGTGTTGGACAAGATGGCAGCAGTCTTGGCTCCTGGGGCGGGGGGGCGGGCAGGGAATTGAGGTCGGGTTGGTTCATTGGTTACTGGGGAAACTAGCAGAAGGGCACACCCCTCATGGCCCTCTTGAGAAGCTAGCAGGTGGAAATGTTCTGATCTAAAGGTTAGAACAATCACTAGCTGGGATCTGGGTCAAGTATGTAGGAAGGTCAACCATGGGAGCAGGTGCAGGTGAAGTGGGCACTGGTCGAGCGGGGGATGTACAGAGAGTGAGAGATGAGCCATAAGTGGTCTGGGTGACCTGACTATACAGTCAGAAAAAAAATACAATCCCATTTGACTTTAAAATAACTCAAGTAAATACTCTTAAACTTAAAAAATAAAAACTGCCTGATAGTCAAGGGACAAATTCTCTCACGTTTGACAAAGTCCCCGGGTCAGCAATGGGATGGACTGATAGTTAGGAATTCACCCACTGATGCAGGGGACACGGGTTCAATGCTTGGTCCAGGAAGATTCCACATGCCACCACAGGGCAACTAAGCTTGTGTACCATGACTACTGAAGCCCAAGTGCCCTAGAGTCCATGCTCTGCAACAAGAGAAGCCACTGCAATGAGAAGCCCGTGCACTGCAACTAGAGAGTCGCCCCCACTTGCCACAATTAGAGAAAGCCTGAACACAGTAATGAAGACCCAGTACAGCCATAAATAAATAATAAATATTTTTAAAAAAAAATTCGATGGGAGCAGCAGTTTGTAGTTTCATTTCTATGGGTGGAGGTTTTTTAAAGATGGGAGCCCCTTGGATACCGGAATCACAATGCAGGATATTAATAGCTGCAGGCCTAGGAAATCACCAATCTTCCCCAGTGCAAAATGATGCTTTTTTTCTCTCTTTTAGGAATATCCATGTCTAAAGTGACAATAATTAATGAGCAATTAAAAAGCCTCCCCAGCCAGTCTGTGTCCAGGATTTCCTAGTTTTGTTAGGAAAACTAGAGAGAATCAGTGTAGACTAATTAATTGGTCTTCAGGTAGTAACTACAGCAAAAGTGTCTTGGGTACCCTGGGAAACCAGAGTCTCCTCTTTCTAGAGAATCAATCAGCTCAAGATTGATGAAGGGCTGCTAAGGTCAGGCTTAGAAACACAAAACCATCTGCCAACTCTCTAGGGCTAGTACCTGCAGTAGAGCAATTTTAGAAGAACAGGTGTTCACTTTTAACTTACCTCTTCTTTTCTTTTTTGCTGAAATCATGATTTTAGCTAGGAAGAGCCTCCAGTTGGTTGATGAAATCACAAACTGCCTATTGTAACTTAAAATAACCTGGCTCAAAGGTATTGTGATCTCCTCAACTGGCTCTTGCACAAAGTCATAAACCACTCATCCCTGACAATAGCCATTCTGGCCTTTCCAGAAGCATTGGATGGCATCAGGAAACAGTAACTACAGAGCTTTGGCCCAAAAGGGCTGCCCTAGACTGAAAGTGTGTCCCCAAAATTCATATGTTGAAACTGAATCCCTAGTGTGATGGTACTTGGAGGTGGGACCTTTAGTCAGTGTTTAGGTCATGAGGGTGGAGCCGTCACTAATCAGATTCAGTTCAGTTCAGTCGCTCAGTCATGTCTGACTCTTTGCGACCCCATGAATCACAGCACGCCAGACCTCCCTGTCCATCACCAGCTCCCGGAGTTCACTCAAACTCACGTCCATCGAGTCGGTGATGCCATCCCAGCCATCTCATTCTCTGTCGTCCCCTTCTCCTCCCGCCCCCAGTCTCTCCCAGCATCAGAGTCTTTTCCAGTGAGTCAACTCATCGCATGAGGTGGCCAAAGTATTGCAGTTTCAGCTTTAGCATCGGTCCTTCCAATGAACACCCAGGATTGATCTCCTTTAGAATGGACTGGTTGGATCTCCTTGCAGTCCAAGGGACTCTCAAGAGTCTTCTCCAACACCACAGTTCAAAAGCATCGATTCTTCGGCGCTCAGCTTTCTTCACAGTCCAACTCTCATATCCATACACGACCACTGGAAAACCACAGCCTTGACTAGACGGACCTTTTTTGGCAAAGTAATGTCTCTGCTTTTTAATATACTATCTAGGTTGGTCATAACTTTCCTTCCAAGGAGTAAGCGACTTTTAATTTCATGGCTGCAGTCAGCATCCGCAGTGATTTTGGAGCCCAAAAAAATAAAGTCTGACACTGT
This sequence comes from Moschus berezovskii, assembly GCF_049115385.1. Taxonomy (NCBI): domain Eukaryota; kingdom Metazoa; phylum Chordata; class Mammalia; order Artiodactyla; family Moschidae; genus Moschus; species Moschus berezovskii. Next base: position 25,284,628 of record NC_142471.1, read on the forward strand.
TTCCACTGTTTCCCCATCTATTTCCCATGAAGTGATGGGACCAGATGCCATGATCTTAGTTTTCTGAATGTTGAGCTTCAAGCCAACCTTTTCACTCTCCTCTTTCACTTTCATCAAGAGGCTTTTGAGTTCCTCTTCACTTTCTGCCATAAGGGTGGTGTCATCTGCATATCTGAGGTTATTGGTATTTCTCCCGGCAATCTTGATTCCAGCTTGTGCTTCTTCCAGCCCAGCGTTCCTCATGATGTACTCTGCACTAATCAGATTAGGGTTCTTATTAAGAGACCCCCAGTGAGATCCCTTGCCCCTTCCACCATGTGAGGACACAACAAGAAGAATGCCCTCTAGGAACCAGGAAGGAGGCTCTCACCAGACATCAAATCAGCCAGCACCTTGATCATGGAGTCCCACCTTCCAGAACTATAAGAAATAAATGTTGTTTATAAGCCACATTGTCTATGGTATTTTTGTTATAGCAGCTCAGACAGCTGAAGATAAAGAACTAAGCCAAAGAACACGGTTTTACTTTAAGTGTGGAGCAGATCCAGTCTGGTCCATCTCCTTTTCAGAGCAGGCTTGAGAGCCCACAAAGTCCTTAAAAGCTGATGCTCAAATGTTTCTGGTTCCTTGAAAATATCTTCTGGTTCAGTAAGCTAAGAACATTTTCAAAAGTCTTTGATGATGATCTATAAACACAACACATCCGTATGTTTGTTGATGGTGGTTCAATGACTGCAGTTGTTGTTCCTCTGTTTATGAAGGTATTTCTTATTCCTGCTAATCCTTTTTGTTCCCAGTTTCCCAAGGATGTGGGAAATTCCTCAAAACACCCTTGTGATAGATCATATTTTTCTAAAGACAGTTGTAGTCAAATATATCCCTTCTCATGTGCTCTTATTTCAATGTGGCATGAATAATCTTCCATCAAGAGAAGGATTTGTGTTCCTGCCCTGTGAGCCTGGACAGACCTTTGTAAATGCCTCAACCTAAAACCATGTGACTTCCTCGTAGAATCAAAATAGGTGACACAGCTTCCCCTGGGCTCTCTCTGGGCCTTGGGAGCCAAGCCTATACAGAGCAAGTCCAGCTACCCTAAATTTGCCATGCTGGACACATCATGTGGAGAGACTATATATAGATTAAGGTGTTCAAGACTTCCCTGGTGGTCCAGTGGTTAAGACTCTGCGCTTCCAATGCAGGGGGTGCAGGTTCAATCTGTTGTTGGGGAACTAAGATCTCATGTGCCGTGTGGCCAAAAAAATAAAAAATAAAATTTAAAAAAGTAGTTAATTTTGAGGGACTTCCCTGGCAGTCCAGTGGTCAGAATTCCATGCTTACACTGCAAGGGGCCCAGGTTCAATCTCTGGTCATGGAACTGAGATCCCGGAAGCAGCATGGCCCAAAAAAAAAAAGTGTTCAAGGAAGTCTAACTGTTCCAGTTCTCATTTGCTTTAGTGTTCCCAACTCAGGCTCCCAATGTATGTAAACAAGCCTTTGATGATCTCAACCCTGCCTTTGAACCACTCTGACAGCACATGGAGTAGAAACAAACCTTTCCCATGATGTCCTGTGCAAATTCCTGACAGACAGAATCCCTAAGCATAACCAGTGACTGTTCCATACCTCTAAATCTGGAGGTAACTTATTCTACAGGATAGTAACCAGAGGAACCCTCTAGGATATTCCTTGAAGTATAGTGAGGGCACTTGGTTTATAATCACATCCTGGTTTTAAATCCAGATCTAATCATTATACTAGCTGAGTAAACTTAAGCAAGTCAGTTTATTTTCTGAGCATTTATTTTCTCATCTACAAAATATGGAAAATAATGACTGCCTTGATATATATCAACACATCAGGGAAAATATTTCCATACCTGTGACAGATGAAAGGTCATAATGAAGAAAGTGTTTTTGCAAACTGGTAACAAACTGCAATTGAAAGTGGGCAAAATATATGAATAAAGAGTTCAGAGAAGAGAAAATACATATGGCAAGTTAATATCAAAAGGTAAATGCAAATTAAGTAATAATAAGCTATCACTTACCTGATTAGCAAAATTCTGCTAGTGGGTTGTGGTGAAAAGGACACAGTGCTCTGGCAACATGAACAGCTACAGACTCTTTTGGAAAGGTATCTGACAATAGCTACTGAAATGAAAAATATGCATTTTTCAAATCAGAAATCCCTCTCTCTCAAACCTATTGTAAAGAAATAAAAGTACCAGGACACAGAAAATAAAATAAAGCTGCTCTCTGCAGGACGGCTTCTAATGGCACAAAATCTGGAAATAAAGGTCTTCAGCAGGAGACTGAGGGGACTGAGTAAACGGTAAAACAGCTACACTTTGGAATAATATTAGAAAGAACAAGCTAGAGGGGCTCCCTGGTGGTCCAGTGGCTAAGACTCTGCGTTCCCAATGCAGGGGGCCCAGGTTCAATCCCTGATCAGGGAACTAAGTTCACAGGCCACAACCAAAACCCGCCACTGCAAAAAAAAAGAGAAGAAAAGAAAAGAAAGAACGAGTTGGAGAATGAGCTATAGTGTGGACTTCTATAGCACCGCGTCTACAGTACTGCTTCCCTTGTTCAGGATCCAAACTCCCAGGAGATAGTTTCTGATTTGACTGAGCCCCAGTAGCATGCCTGCCCTCTGTGTGCAGGGAGAGGTCGCACCTGACCTCTCTGGCTTCCTTGGAGGAAGTTGGCCACCACCTCCTTGGCTACTCACAACGAGAATTCTCCAACTATGGTGCTAAGACAACCTTGAAGGTTGGTGTTTGGATGCTACATGGCGGTAGCAGTGTGTGCTCAGTCATGTCTGACCCTTTGCAACCCTATGGAATGTAGCCTGCCAGGCTCCTCTGTCCATGAAATTTTCCAGGCAAGAATACCAGTGGATCTTCCTGACCTAGTGATTGAACCCACATCTCTTGCATCCTCCGCCACTGGCAGGCAGGTCCTTTACCAACTGCGCCACCTGGGAAGCCCTGGATGGTGCATAACTCCAATTAATCATAATAAGAAAAAGTCAGGAAGTGGCTTTCATCCATCTTGAGCTAAAAATTGAAAATGCTTTTCCCATTCTTCATCTACCCTTCAGTTTACCTTGTGGTTCAGCTGATAAAGAATCTGCCTGCAATGCGGGAGACCTGGGTTTGATCCCTGGGTTGGGAAGATCCCCTGGAGAAGGGAAAGGCTACCCACTCCAGTATTCTGGCCTAGAGAATTCCATGGACTATATAGTCAATGGGGTGGCAAATAATCAAACAGGACTGAGGGACTTTCACACTTTCAGTTTACCACATGCCCCTTCAACTGGACAGTCTCATTCCTTTCTCTGCTCCAAAAGTAGACAGTCTCATTCCTTTCTCTGCTCCAAAAGTACAAGGCTGTGAATCCTCTTATTGTGATTGAATACACAGGTGTTTTTGGTCTCCAAGAGGTCACAGTCTCAAACTCACCTGATGTTCTCTGATACAAAGGGCTGGTTTGTGGTTTTGACTTTCTCTGCTGTGAGTCACATCCCATCAATCAAAGGTTTCTGTTCAGCAAAGACCATCCTGCATAGAGAATATAGGGGCTTCCCTGGTGGCCCAGTGGTTAAGAATATGCCCTGCAATGCTGGGGACATCAGTTTGATCTCTGGTCCAGGGAGATCTCACACGCTTCAGAGCAACTAAGCCCAAGCACTTCAACTACTGAACCTGTGTGCCTAGAGCCTGTGCTCCACAAGAGAAGCCACCACAATAAGAACCCCACACCCTGCAATGAAATGTAGCCCCCACTCACCACAACTAGAGAAAGCCAACAAAGATCCACCACAGTCAAAAAACATATACATAAAGAGAATATAAGATTGAACAAACTTTCCCGTTATTAGAATCTCACTAGAGTGCTATATGAAGAGGGCATGACAACCCATTCCAGTACTCTAGCTTGGAGAATGCCATGGACAAAGGAGTCTAGCAGGCTATAGTCCATAGGATCAGACACAACTGAAGCAACTTAGCACGCATGCATGCAGAGTGCTCTATATTTTTTGATATAAGGATCAATTCCTGTTGAGAAAAATTACAATATTAATTTGCAGTGAATGATTAACATTGCCAAGCCAACTCCCTAATATTGCATAAAATAAAATTTGTTTTGGCTCCCCTAAAAGTCATGGTTTCTTATTATTGCAGGTCTCAGCAGCTCAACTTGTTCTGCACATGGTTGCATGTTTAATTAGTGATCCTTCTGTAAGTGTCTGCAATTAGCACCATGATGATTAATAAAATAACTCCTTTAAAGCTCCATTTAGCTAGCAGAACTGCATAATCAGGTATAATTAATTCATCATTAATAAATCATGGCTGATTAACTAATCTCTATATTACCAACACATTACTGAACAGCTCCCACCTGAGCACAGCTAATTTTTCTAGCTGAACAGAACTGGAAGCTATGAGGGAAAAAAAAACAAAAACAAAAAACAGCTCCTCCAAAACTACATTAAGCAGCAAGTATATTGGTGTGGTCAGGGAGATTTTGAGATAATGCACATTTAGAAGTTATTGGTAAATTCAGCGTGCAGGTTCTATCCCAGGCTAATTTATACACTTCCGGAAGAAACGGCCTCTTAAATCCACAGAGTGTTGAGGTGGGGAGCCCCCAACCACGTCAGATTCATTTCACATATGATAATATACATTTCAATCCATTATTTTTATTTTATATTGTACTATATTTTATTTATAGTGTTGTGTTTGTTTCAGGTGTATAGCAAAGTGATACAGCCATATATATATATATATATATATATGAATTAACAAAAGCAGTTCCCATCTTTTGATGGGGAGTTCGTGGTTTATAATATAAATAGCATTATTTTGAGAGAGGGATAACTTAGGTAAGGCATTGGGTTTTTTTTTCTTTTTGCAGCTTGAGGCAGTTGTAAAATAACTTAATGTAGCTTTTTGCAACTGTGTAATCTATAGTATTTTTTTTCGTTTGGTGATATTTTAACTGTTATTTTTAAATTTAATTTTAAAAATCGAAAAAAAAAAAGAAGTTATTGGGACTTTTCTGGCAGTCCAGTGGTTAGGATCCTGCACTTTTCTGCCAAAGGCATGGGTTAAATCCCTGGTTGGGGAGCTATGATTCCAGTAAGCCACTTGGTGCAGCCAAAAAAAAAAAAAAAACAACCAATAGAGAATAAAAGTTATTGAGCTACACAAGCAATTGTCACTTGAGAGGGAAGAAGACAGTGGCTGAATACTAGGATATTGCAGAATACATGGGAGCGACAGCAAGGGGAATTCCCACCCCAAAAAGAACTTGGAAAGAGGCAGGATATTACCTTACTTTGTGTGTTTAATTTTATTACCACTCTATCACTCATTACCATGAATACTAGAGGTTCTCAAACGTAAATGTACACCCAGATTGCCTGGAGGGCTTGTTAAAAACTAGATTTCTGGTCTTCATCTCCAGAGCTTCTGATTCAGTGGGTCTGGGATAGGGCCTGAGAATTTGCTTTTCTAACAAGCTCCCAAGTAGTGCAAATGCTACTTGTACGGGAAACCACACCTGAAGAACCATAGTTTTCCCTTTCTCATACACTGGGGATGACTCACAATTGCTGTGACTCCTGTCTTTTCTATAGAAAAAAAAAAATTAACATTAGTTTTCAAAAAAGAAAAAGAATAGTTTTCAATATTATTTATCTGTCCGTGTGTTTCTCTGTCCTTGTGTCTTATCTGTTCAACTGGATTGTTAGTTTAATAACTACTTTCTTTTCTATCTCTGCTCCTATAGAATGTAACTACTTTCAAAATATAGAAACTCTAAACAAAACCTAGAGGAATGTACATTCATTCATCTCTGAAGCTTTGCTCATGCCCATATTTCAAAACCCTGTCTTTTAACACTCCCCTGACTACACCATAGCATTCAGGGTCTGCATATGGCAGACCCTAATCACAGACCAATACAAGTGCTCATTATCTTTTCATGAAAGGATGAGCCTGGTCTCCCCAGTTAGAGTCCCTTGAGAGTTCTACAAGCTCCCCTTCTAATCTCCTTTGCATCCTGCCCCCCAGCTCTCTACCCTGCCAGTTTTTAGTCCGGTGTCTTACATACAGGAGACAGCAGATTGCTTTTTACAAACCACATCAGATTGCTAAGCAGCAGATCTGACCCACAGGGTAAGAATTCAGATACCAGCTGGGCACCTAACTTGCAGAATACATGGGAGTGACAATAAGGGGGATTCCCACCCTGAAAAGAACTTGGAAAGAGGCAGGATATAACATTACTTTCTGTGTTTAATTTTATTACCACTCTATCATTCATTTGAAAAATTTCTGGGTGTTTTAGTTATTTAGCTACACGTCCTGATTTTTAGGTATTAAATGTGAGCATGTTCCAATAAAGGAAACAATTTTTTAGGTACATTAAAATTACTCCAACCTTACCATTCACACATAAACTCTTTTTACTTTTCTATCTTCATGATCCATTCTTGTCCATATAAATTCCTAATCTCCACAGACATAGCATAACATTGCTAACATTTAATAGTCTACTATAATTTTCTTTCTTAGTGTTATACTGTGAACTATTTTTCTATATTTCCACATAGCTACTGGGTCTTTTCAATGGCTGCAAAACCGTCTATCAGGCACTCACATCTGAGTGTAAATGATTTAATCTTACTCTTCATAAATGTGTTCCTCATTCCGTGATTGGTGGTCACAATTAAAGGTGACAACATTATTCTTTGATATGGGTTACTTCGAATATGTTCACAGGTAGAACCAAAACTCCTTTAGTTAATTCATCAGGAAGCATTATTAAATCCCCATTAATATGTCTTCATTGTTCTATTTCTCAGGTGAGGATTAAGGGGACTACAGTGCAGTCTTATTCAAAGCAGTCTCTTACAGTTCTTTTTATGCAGAAAATACTCAATAATTCAAGATTGCATCACTGCAATGCAAGCAGTCTAGGCTGTCAGCGTGCCCTCTAAAACAAGAGCAGCGCCTCCCTTGATGTCAACTCGTCCATCAGAACGCAGGGACATTGTCAGTTCTCCTCCCCGGTTGGAACACTGAAAGGCTAAAGAAAAGATAAAACAAGTCACAAATCAAGATCATTTTCACCCCTTTAATTCATAAGACATAGTGAAAGACTGATTAGCTCTAGAATCCTCCCAGGTCAGTTTAAAGAATACATTCTTTCAAACAAATGAAAACAAAATAAATGAACAAACCAAACACATAGACACAGAGAACAGAGAGTGGTTACCAGAAGGGGAGGGGCAGGGTGATATGGGCAGAATCAAAATGGGTAAAGGAGATCAACTGCACGGTGACAGACAGAAAATAAATTTTTGATAGTGAGCACATGTAGGATGTACAGAAGCAGAAATACAATGGACGCGAGAAACTTATCTAATGTAATAACTCAACGTTCTCAATAAAAAGCTATTAACTAGTATTTTAAAGAATGCATTCCTTCATCTGTTCAGAATATGGCCCAGCCCAGCCCGTCCTCCTGAGGACTGAGGCCACAAATGCAATTTGATACACAAAGCACAGGTCTACATCTTCCCTTCCTGAGCCGCTTCCTCTATTGCTTCCTGTAATGCCCCAGACACACTCTAGCCGTAGCTTCCTCCCTGGCTCCATCTAGGTCTAGGAGTAAGCAAGCACAAGTGAAAAGACAGAGCCTAGGACTAAAAGGCTAAAAAGATAAAGAGGGGGTGCTCTTGGGCCCTTCAGAGAAGGCCCCATCTTTCGAGATCTGAAAAGGACAAAAGGAGTTCCCTGCTCATTGTGGTTAGGAAGCAACCACACTTGTCAAGCAAACGAGACGTACAGCCTCAGGCTTCTCGAGCTTAGGGAGGTAATTAGGCTCACAGTGGAAAGAGAACAGCCACTCTGCTATTCCCAAATCAGGGTCACAGAGGCTTAACCATCCCACTGAATAAGAACTTCTGTCCACTAAGGTCAAACTTGTACTTTGATTATGTAGCCTGTTCTGCGTGTGGTATAGCTGGGTAACCTCCACTGGCTACCATCTATTTTCTCTGTCCTGAGCAATATATTAATCACTAGGAGACTTGGTTCCAAGGCAATTTGCTTTATTTAATCCCATAATGGGACCCTGGTAATCATCCAACCTCAACTCATCACATTATAAAGAACTTCTCTGGGCCAAAATTACACAGCTAGTTAACTTTATTCAGCAAATACTTGGCACTTAACTGTATTAGAAGTGTGTCTGTGTTTTGGGAGAAACAGAGGTGGAAGATGTTTGGGGTGGAGGATGTTAAGCAGAAGTTTCAGGGTGAAGGAATTCTAAACCTTTAGTTTTCATGTGGGTGATAGTTAACTTTTTTATTTTTGATAGTTAACATTTTATTACACTTTCAAGTGGATAGTATGTATGAGAAGGAATACTAGCTTAAAGTTTAGCTATTTTTTTTTAATTGGAAAAAGAACTGTCCTACCATGCAAGTCTTTCTTCCCCAGTTGCTCAGACCAATAGCTACTGAGAACAGCATGTGCAGACCCTTAAAAGAAGTGAAAAGTTATGTTATAATCCCAAAGAAAACAGGAGCAACTCTGCTAAATTCATAAATGATCAACGATCCAGTGTGACTGAACCTTAGACAACTTAGTCATTACGTTGGCCATGACCTCTGCAAAGTGTGGAATTATGAATGGAAATACAAAGGAAGACATAGAATTTATGGATAAGCTCCTTCAAAAGACATATCTGCTGCATCTTACACTTTCTGAAGGCTGAATTAAACTTCAGGCTTTAATTCTTGTCTATCAATTCCTTGTCAGTCCATGGTAGGAGAATCAAGGCTTTCTCATAAATCTGTCTACATCTATCAAGGAAAAACATATCCTTCCTCCTAAGACGCACACACAAGGAAGGGTGGGAACTCCGACAAAAGACCAAAATTTCCATGAAGCCAACGTTCCCAGTTTTTTGGTGCCAAAAGAGAGTGAGATATTTTTTCACATGATTATGCCCTAGGTTCAGATCAGAGAATAAATACTAAAATGAAGAAACAAACTGCAAAGTAATAACTGACAGGAAAGTATTTGGGAGAGGAAAGGATGGTTTGAAAAAGGTCTCTCCTTCAGAAAAACGTACTAAATACTATGGGACAGGGTGCCCAGGCATCCCAGTATGCCTGAGGCTGTCCTGGTTTTATCACTGAAGATCTCTATTCTGAGAAGTCCTTCAGTCTCAAGCAAACCAAGACTGTTGGCCTTCACTGTCCAAAGAGCTTTCCCATTCTAGAAAAGCATTATTATAGGGGGAAAAAACCCTTCCCTCTGTGATAATTAAAATCTTTGGGAAGTAGCCATGCATGTGTAAATCCACTCATAATTTCTTATCCATCAGCTTCCTCCAAAAAGCATTCCCCACCTTTCGCTGCTCAGCCCACTTTTATCAAGGAGGATGAAAGTAGGAAGCATCACATTCTTGCCGAGTTTTTATTTCAACTCTCTGCTTCTGGCTTGTGGAAGATCCTGAATTCCTACGTTCCTGAACCCATTCCACTCACTTAGTGAGCAGGTCTGGGAAAGGAGGAGGGGAGGAAGAAAAACACTATTCCTGTCCCTGTTTCCCACCTGCAGTCCAGGACTTGGTCCTTCAAAACCCAAATCTTGGTCAATGATCACACAGGCTGGCCACTGAAAAGGACAAAGGACTTTGGGAATATAGTGGACATTGGCCACTGGACTTTGCAACAGGTAGCTCTAGAAGTGCTGGCTCAAGGAGCCAGTTTTATCATTAGTTGTTAAAATACCTAACAGCTATTGAGCACTTACCATGTGCCAGGCACTGTGCTCATTATGTTTTGTGTTTAACATGCATTGTGTTTACATAACCTATGAGGTATTATCCATATTTTATAGAGAGGGAACAAAAGCTGTAAAAAGTTAAGTCATTTACCCAAGGTCAACAGCTAGGAAGCAAGGATGCAAACCCAACCTGCCTGATGCTAAAATTTAACCATGCTATATACTGCCTCATTAACACTGTGTTTTTCACAAGAGACTTCAGTGAAAGGATGGGAGGGTAGATAGGGAAACAAAGGCAACCCAAAACCCAAACAACTTGAAAGCTCATTGTGGAGGGTACTTAAATAGATGTTCTCCTCTTCCTCCACTGTTTAGCTTTCCTCAGGATTCAAGGCAAAAGGTACCTGTTACAGGGTCTTCAGCCACACCGTTCCATGGAGTAAAATATCTGGAGTAAAAGTCAAATGCTTGAGTTGGCCCACCAGGCTCTCCCTTGAGGGTGAGAATGAGTCCTTTCACCTTCCCTGTGGTTTTCACTTGCAGCAAATTCTCTGTGTTCACTGTCAGGCTCTCCAGAAATGACCTTGTTCATAAACAGGATGGATTAGGACAAACCCATTCTACAGACTACCCATTTCCCAGACTCCATAAAGCAGGCCAGGCTGCAGCTTGTCCAATGGTTCAGCAGGAAGGGAGGAAGAGCAAGTACAACCTTCCTGCCCAGGAACAGAACACTCTGACTGTGTAGATGCATGGTTCGACTGAACATGGCACAGCCAGATCAAGCCAGAGCTATGAATCTGATGCCCTCTCCCACAGTACTGATGAAGTAAAAAAATCTCATTTACCTGTTGTAAGTATCACTGAGCCGGACCAGGAGCTTTTTGGTATCTGGGGAATAGCGAACATCCTGAACCAGAGTGTCACCTATGGCAGTCTATGGAGACAGACCAAAACTTCCTCAGAAGTGTGTCTTGGGTCAAGTCCTTGGAGAACGATCTCTCACAAACATCTGCTTTGTGCCAGGCACACCCAATATCTCCAGTCCCAAGAGTTTCAGGTCAGTTTTAGGATTCAAGGTATTTCTCAAAGAAGGCCAATTTCCTGGTGTTCAGGAACCCTTGGACCTTAACAGGGGCTGAGTTTAGCCTCTGAGAGCCAGAGATAGGCCTTGTTCATACATGTTACTAATAGACTCGACACACAACTCCTTCAATTGGGTATTTTCCCCACAGATAAAAAGATTCAGGGAGGCCCAGAATCTCTCTCTCACATACACACACTTTGACCCAGGACTGAGGAGCCCTAGAGTCAAAGCGCTGAATCACTATTGTCTACTATCTGTAGAGGTGGGGGCTTTATGTCTACTCTCAGTAGAGGTGGGGGCTTTATGCCTGCTTCTTAGAGGATTAAATGAAATAACTCATGCAGAGTTCCTGTAGTTACAGTGGTAACTAGATGATTCTACACAAGGAGGACTCGGGGCCAGCAGTATGATTGGAAGTGGGGACTAGGGCCCTCGTCTCAGAGCTGCTCTGCTTGGCAAGCTTGCTGTTTTCACTTAGACTGTACACTACAGATCAAGAACATAGTAACATTATCCAAAGACACCCTGGTTCACCCTTTACCGAAGATTGCATATAACCATGCTCATATCTGAGACATGGTATGTTAGTCTGTTTATTGGTTTGCGGTGCTGAGGGAGGTTGTGAAGGGACAAAAACACCTCCAAGTCATCCTTTGGCACCACAACTAGCTGCCGCCAGAACAGACTAGAGTTATTTGGTAGTTGTCTGATTGTCACTAGGTGGTTCCAAGTTCTCCAATCTTCTTTAGGGGCTGAGAAGCTCTAGGCTCCATGGCCAAGACACTGCTGTGGGTAGTGCCTGGAAAGTCTGCCTCTGTGACCACTGCTGATCAATGTCCCCCCTCTAGATATGGGGACTCCTACAGCCCAATCCCATCTGCTCTCCGGGCCTCCCAATCTCTCTGAAGGGTCATCCAACACTTCTCTGCATGGATTCTTATGTCAATTTGAAAGTTTAATTCTCAACTGAGAATCTTATTGCCAGTTTCTAGGAACACAAAATGACAATGCATGCATGCTCAGTTGTATCTGACTCTGCGACCCCAAAGAATGCAGCCCATTAAGCTCCTCTGTCCACAGGATTTCCCAGTCAAGAATATTGGAGTGGGTTGCATTTCCTACTCCAGGGGGGTCTTCCCAGCCCAGAAATCGAACCCTTATCTCCTGTGTCTCCTGCATTGGCAGGCAGATTCTTTACCACTGAGCCACCTGGGAAGCCCAAAATGACAATACTCACGATAAATACCTTTCATCGTTCCCATTTTACAAATGCTGACCCTGTGGCTTACAGAGATCAGGTTAAGTTCTTTCTACCATGAACAAGGTCTACTACTATAAAGATTTTCTTTTTTTTGCCAATATGCTTAAAGCAATTCATTTATGAATTTGGCTTGTCTCTCAAAACCCAAGCCATAGGTGAAGTTGAGTGTAAAAGTAGAATCCATGATACTTGCTTATATCCTTTGAAAACTTAAAGCAAAACACTAAAGAGATAACAAATGCTGTATTTGAAAATTCACTAAGAAATACCCATTACTATCCGTAACAGGCCATTTCCCAGAATCATTTTTTCTCATTGCACCCTTGCCCTGGTCCTGACCTGGGCCCTTCCTGCTCTAAAACCTAAGCACCTGGCTATCCAGGGCTTCTCTGGCCTTCTAGAATCTCCACAAGACAACTGTAATGCCTACTGCCCTGGGTGACAGTGAGAATTAAATGAAATAATGCATTAAAATGCATGGTACCACACAGAGGAGACTCTCAAGAATGTTCTTTATCATCATCATCATCCTTATCATTAAGCCCCATCCCCACACAGACCCTTTGAGGAGGCTGCTATATATATCTTGTCTTCCCTATTGCAGTAACCTTGCTTTTCTGCTCTCTTGCATCAAAGCACAGCCCTGTCATCTCAGCCTTATTCTTCACTGAAGCGATCAGGACACAGACTGCTGCCAGGCTGTTTCCATTCTTTTCTTTCACTCTCAGCCTGCCATGTGGCACTCTCCCCTCCCCCATCTTTCCATGGAGGTTAATCAGATAATGAAGACTTAGGGAAAACTGGTCAACCTTTTCACCAAATAGATTCAATATTAAAATTCAAACCTCAGTGGCACCATGCAGTATTCACCCAAGCTTAAACTAGAACACTTACATTGGTAGAAGGTCTATATTTGAGATCAAATACAACAAATCTTTGTTCAAAGGATAACAGATGATCAAATCCCACGGCTCAAGTTTGACTCTTTTTCACGAACCTTTATCAAGTCCTCCACTTCATGCAATTTCTAGATCAGGAAAAAAGACAAAATCATTGTAAAATGGGCAAGTTGTATACAGTGTGTGGCAATAATTTTAAAAAGCTGACCTGGGGATGGGCTGGATAAAGAGGCAGGTCCAGGACGATACCATCCTCTTCTTTTCTGGCCTTCAGTTCCCCACTCATAGTGACAAAAGTTAGAGTGCTATTCACATTTTCTGGCCAAAAAAGAATTTTATTTTGTCAAATGTTTGAAAGGAATCAAGAAATAGAAAAATAAACTTTGTTATATAGTTGCCTGTCTCTTTTGATCACTTTTAGGACTGTGAAGAAAGCTGATCGCCGAAGAATTGATGCTTTTGAACTGTGGTGTTGGAGAAGACTCTTGAGAATCCCTTGTACCTCAAGGAGATCCAACCAGTCCATTCTAAGGGAGATCGATCCTGGGTGTTCATTGGAAGGACTGATGCTAAAGCTGAAACTGCAATACTTTGGCCACCTCATGCGACGAGTTGACTCACTGGAAAAGACTCTGATGCTGGGAAAGGTTGGGGGCGGGAGGAGAAGGGGACGACTGAGAATGAGATGGCTGTATGGTATCACCGACTCTGTGGACATGAGTTTGAATGAACTCCGGGAGTTGGTGATGGACAGGGAGGCCTGGCGTGCTGTGATTCATGGGGTTGTGGAGAGTCGGACACGACTGAGCAACTGAACTGAACTGAACTGAACTGAAAGATTCTCTGGCAGTGTCATTCATTCCAGTAAATGAGTCCCAGGTTTGGGTTACTGGGGTGTTAGTGGAGAAAACTCTCGCTGGATTCTAACTTGAGAAACAAGAACATAACTGATTGGTCTTGACATCACACTGTGCTCTTGAAAAAATTATTTAATCTCCTTAAACTTCAATTTCCTCATCAATAAAATGGGGTATTCATTAAACTTATACTAAGAACTGGACATGGAACAACAGACTGGTTCCAAATAGGAAAAGAAGTACGTCAAGGTTGTAAATTGTCACCCTGCTTATTTAAATTATATGCAGAGTACATCATGAGGAACACTGGGCTGGAAGAAGCACAAGCTGGAATCAAGATTGCCGGGAGAAATATCAATAACCTCAGATATGCAGATGACACCACCCTTATGGCAGAAAGTGAAGAGGAACTCAAAAGCCTCTTGATGAAAGTGAAAGAGGAGAGTGAAAAGGTTGGCTTGAAGCTCAACATTCAGAAAACTAAGATCATGGCATCTGGTCCCATCACTTCATGGGAAATAGATGGGGAAACAGTGGAAACAGTGTCAGACTTTATTTTGGGGGGCTCCAAAATCACTGTGGATGTTGACTGCAGCCATGAAATTAAAAGACGCTTACTCCTTGGAAGGAAAGTTATAACCAACCTAGATAGTATATTAAAAAGCAGAGACATTACTTTGCCAACAAAGGTCCGTCTAGTCAAGGCTATGGTTTTTCCAGTGGTCATGTATGGATATGAGAGTTGGACTGTGAAGAAAGCTTATCGCCGAAGAATCGATGCTTTTGAACTGTGGTGCTGGAGAAGACTCTTGAGAGTCCCTTGGACTGCAAGGAGATCCAACCAGTCCATTCTAAAGGAGATCAATCCTGGGTGTTCATTGGAAGGACTGATGCTCAAGCTGAAACTCCAATACTTTGACCACCTCATGCGAAGAGCTGACTCACTGGAAAAGACTCTGATGCTGGGAAGGATTGGGGGCGGGAGGAGATGGGGACGACAGAGAATGAGGTGGCTGGATGGCATCACCGACTCGATGGACATGAGTTTGAGTGAACTCCGGGAGTTGGTGATGGACAGGGAGGCCTGGCGTGCTGTGATTCATGGGGTCGCAAAGAGTCGGACACGACTGAGTGACTGAACTGAACTGAATTTCATTTTACCAATAAAATGGTAAATAATTAAACACAGCTTATAGGGTTGCTATAATGTTTCTAATGTAGATTTTTATATTTTATATACTCCTACAATAGAGTTTATAGAGTTCTAGACTCTACTAGTTTAAGTTATGCCAAAGGGATGACAAATAGAACATACAGGTTAAATACAACAGTCTGATATGAACAAATCAATTTTACCATAAATAAGCCAAACTACATATAAAATCTTGATTTAAAGATTAGATCACAAACCCTGATACAATATCCCTTCATATTACTGATACAACTTGGGTCACTTATCTCAGAGGGGATAACATTTTTAGTGAAAACAAAGATTTATGACTTAACTCTTTTCCCTAGTATTTCTGTGAACATATCTCAAAGGTGAGGAAATGTCACATTGCTGATTAGCTTTCACAGAATAAAATTTACATTCTGAAATTCAAAGTTTTAGTCTTCTCATTACAATTGGTGTAAGACATCATTATTTACAAAGCATTTTCTCATCTAACCTTAGGCCTACCCTATGCAAGGCTATCAGGACTTTCTTTGTTGCTACTACTCTGCAGTTCAACTTTACATGGTGTTCAGTTCTGCTTTCTTGGACTTCCCTGGTGGTCCAGTGGTTAAGAATCTGCCTGCCAGTACAGGTGACATGGGTTCAACCCCTGGTCCAGGAAGAACCCACATGTCACTGCAGGGCAACTAAGCCTGTGAGCTGCAACTACTGAAGCCCAAGTGCTCTAGAGACTGTGCTCCACAATAAGAAAACCCTCCAAATGAGAAGCCTGTGTGCTGAAACTAGAGAGGAGCTCCCACTTACCACAACTAGAGAAAGCCCACACAAAGCAACGAAGACCCAGCACAGTCAAAAATAAGCTAATGCAAAAAAATTTTTTAATTCTAAAAAATAATTAATTTTAAAAATTGAAAAATAAAAAAATTTTAAATTCTGCTTTCTGAATAAAATAAATAAATTCTGCTTTCTGGTACAAGGGGCATGATGGGTTGGGGAGCAGAAAAAACTCTGTTTTCTTTACTCCGTTAACAATGCTAATCCTAAGAATACTGCCCCTAGTCCTTCCAGCATGCCAATGAGACTGCTTCCAGGGCAAACGTGACCTATAAGACCTTCACTTATTATCCCCATCTAAGTAACTCCCAATCATAGGCAACTAATCAAACTAATCACACGGACCACAGCCTTGTCTAACTCAATAAAACTACGAGCCATGCCATGTAGGACCAAGACAGATGGGTCACAGTGGAGAGTTCTGACAAAAGGTGGTCCTGGAGAAGGCAAAGGCAAATCACTTCAGTATTCTTGCCTTGAGAACCCCATAAACAGTATGAAAAGGCAAAAAGATAGGACACTGAAAGATGAACTCCCCAGGTTGGTAGGTGCCCAATATGCTACTGGAGAAGAGTGGAGAAATAACTCCAGAAAGAATGAAGAGACAGAGCCAAAGCGAAAACAATGACCAGTTGTGGATGTGACTGGTGATGGAAGTAAAGTTCGATGCTGTAAAGAACAAATATTGCATAGGAACCTGGAATGTTCGGTCCATGAATCAAGGTAAATTGGAAGTGGTCAAATAGAAGACAGCAAGCGTGAACATCAACATTTTAGGAATCCATGAATTAAAATGGACTGGAATGAGGGAATTTAATTCAGATGACCATTATATCTACTACTGTGGACAAGTATCCCTTAGAAGAAAAGGAGTAGCCCTCATAGTCAACAAAAGAGTCTGAAATGCAGTTCAGTTCAGTTCAGTCGCTCAGTTGTGTCCGACTCTCCGCGACGCCATGAATCACAGCACGCCAGGCCAATGCAGTACTTGGGTGCAATCTCAAAAACGACAGAATGATCTCTGTTCCTTTCCAAGGCAAACCATTCAATATCACAGTAATCCAAGTCTATGCCCCAACTAGTAATGCTGAAGAAGCTGAAGCTGAATAGTTCTATGAAGATCTACAAGACCTCCAGAACTAACACCCAAAAAAGATGTCCTTTAATGAAGGCCTACAAGACCTCCAGAACTAACACCCAAAAAAGATGTCCTTTTCATCATAGGGGACTGAAATGCAAAAGTAGGAAGTCAAGAGATACCTGGAGTAGCAGGCAAATTTGGCTTTGGAGTACAAAATGAAGCAGGGCAAAGGCTAACAGAGTTTTGCCAAGAGAACACATAGTCATAGAAAACACCTCTTCCAACAAACACAAGAGGAGACTCTACATATGAACATCATCAGATGGTTGATACTGAAATCAGATTGATGATATTCTTGGCAGTCAAAGATGGAGAAGTTCTATACAGTCAGCAAAAACAAGACCAGGAGCTGACTGTGGATCAGATCATGAACTCCTTATTGAAAAATTCAGACTTAAACTGAAGGAAGTAAGGAAAACCACTAGACCATTCAGGTATGGCCTAAATCAAATTCCTTATGATGATGCAGTGGAAGTGATCAACAGATTCAAGGGATTAGATCTGATAGAGTTCCTGAAGAACTATGCACGGAGGTTCGTGACATTGTACAGAAGGCAGTGATCAAGACCATCCCCAAGAAAAAGAAATGCAAAAAGGCAAAATGGTTGTCTGAGGAGGCCTTATAAATAGCTGAGAAAAGAAGAGAAGCAAAAGGCAAAGGAGAAAAGGAAAGATATACCCATTTGAATGCAGAGTTTCAAGGAATATCACAGAGAGATAAGAAAGCTTTCTTCAGTGATCAATGAAAAGAAACAGAGGAAAACAATAGAATGGGAACGACTAGAGATCTCTTCAAAAAAGTAGAGATTCCAAGGGAACACTGCATGCAAAGATGGGCACAATAAAGGACAGAAATGGTATGGACCTAACAGAAGCAGAAGATATCAAGAAGTGGTGGCAAGAATACACAGAAAAACTATACAAAAAAATCATCTTCATGACCCAGATAACCACGATGGTTTGATCACTCACCGAGTCAGACATCCTGGAATGTGAAGTCAAGTGGGGCTCAGGAAGCATCACTACAAACAAAGCTAGTGGAAGTGATGGAATTCCAGTTGAGCTATTTCAAATCTTAAAGGATGATGCTGTGGAAGTGCTGCACTCAATATGCCAACAAATTTGGAAAACTCAGTGGTGGCCACAGGACTGGAAAAGGTCAGTTTTTATTCCAATCCCAAAGAACAGCATGCCAAACAATGTTCAAATGACCACACAACTGCACACATCTCACACACTAGCAAAGTAATGCTCAAAATTCTTCAAGCCAGGCTTCAACAGTACATGAACTGTGAACTTCCAGGTGTTTAAGCTGGATTTAGAAAAGGCAGAGGAACCAGAGATCAAATTGACAACATCTGTTGGATCATCAAAAAAGCAAGAGAGTTCCAGATAAACATCTACTTCTGCTTTAGTGACTATGCCAAAGCCTTTGACTGTGTGGATCACAACAAAATGTGGAAAATTCTTAAAGAGATGGGAATACCAGACCACCTGACCTCCCTCCTGAGAAATTTATCTGTATGCAGGTCAGGAAGCATCAGTTAGAACCAGACATGGAACAACAGACTGGTTCCAAATTGGGAAGTCAAAGCTGTATATTGTCACTCTGCTTATTTAACTTGTATGCAGAGTATATCAGGCTAAATGCCAGGCTGGATGAAGCACAAGCTGGAGTCAAGATTGCCAGGAGAAATATCAATAACCTCAGATACACAGATGACACCATTCTTATGGCAGAAAGCAAAGAAGAACTAAAGAGCATCTTGATGAAAGTGAAAAAGGAGAGTGAAAAATTTGGCTTAAAACTCAACATTCAGAAAACGAAGATCATGGCATCAGGTCCTATCACTTCATTTTAAATAGATGGGAAAACAGTAGAAACAGTGACAGACTTTATTTTTGGGGGGCTCCAAAATCACTGCAGATGGTGACTGCCGCCATGAAATTAAAAGACGCTTGCTCCTTGGAAGAAAAGCTATGATCAACCTAGACAGCCTATTAAAAAGCAGAGACATTACTTTGGCGACAAAGTATGTCTAGTCAAGGCTGTGGTTTTTCCAGTAGTCATGTATGGGTGTAAGAATATGACTATAAAGAAAGCTGAGCGCTAAAGAATTGATGCTTTTGAACTGTGGTGTTGGGGAAGACTCCTGAGAGTCCCTTGGGCAGCAAGGAGATCCAACCAGTCCACCCTAAAGGAAATCAGTCCTGAATATTCATTGGAAGGACTGATGCTGAAGCCAAAGCTCCATTACTTTGGCCATCTAATGCAAAGAACTGACTCATTGGAAAAGACCCTGATGCTGGGAAAGATTGAAGGTAAATGGAGATGGGGACGACAGAGGATGAGATGGGTGGATGGCATCACCAACTCAATGGACTTGAGTTTGAGTAGGCTCCATGAGTTGGTGATGGACAGGGAAGCCTGTTGTGCTGCAGTCCATGGGGTCACAAGTAGTCGGACATGACTGTGTGACTGAACTGAACTGAAGTAACTCCCAAAAGAACTTCTTTTTCAAATCCCCTACTCCTCCAGTTATCCCTCTGTCATATCACCCTGGTTACTTCCTTGTTTGACTCTCTGTTGTCTACACTTGTTTATGGCTGCTTCTGTCTCTACATTGAGGACATTTCCAGGCATCTCTCCTCTGCCCTGTTCCCACAAAGCCCTGATCTTTTTTTTTATTTTTTTTTAATTTTAATTGGAGGCTAATTACTTTACATTATTGTATTGGTTTTGCCATACATTGACATGAATCTGCCCCGTGTGTACATGTGTTCCCCATCTTGAACCCCCCTCCCACCTCCCTCCCCCTTATCTTTATTATACTAAGTGTAGCAGAGATGGGAACTGGTAGGATTAAAGTACTGCATCCTTTTTTCACAGGGTAAATGTATATAGTTTACCTCATGAATGTTTAAAATTCAGAATAAAGAAGCTCTTATTGTGCAATGAATTTCAGTGTGGGTGGGGACACATTTGGGGAAAAGTATGTCCTTTAGTTCCCCAGTATTATGTCATGTTAAATACCTATTATGCCTTGCAAGCTGTCCTCCTGTGTTGGTCACAGAGACCAGAGAGTTCCTATTGAAAAGAAAATGGTGGGACTTCCCTGGTGATACAGTGGATAAAAATCCGCCTGCCAATGCAGGGGATATGCGTCCAATCCTTGGTCTGGGAGGGAGGGTGCAATAGGGGAATTAAGATCGCATCCCACAACTGCTAAAGCCCCTGCGCCTAGAGCCTGCGCTCCGAAACAAGAGAAGCTGCCACCATGAGAAGCCCATGAGAGCAGCCCCTGCGGGCCACAACTAGAGAAAGCCCATGCACAGCAACAGAGACCCAGAGCAACCAAAAGTAAATAAATAAAATAGATTATAAACGAAAGAAAATGGCATTTCAGAGAACAGCAACCATGGCTATTCAACATGCCTGAAAAATCAAA
Organism: Moschus berezovskii; assembly: GCF_049115385.1. Lineage (NCBI taxonomy): Eukaryota > Metazoa > Chordata > Mammalia > Artiodactyla > Moschidae > Moschus > Moschus berezovskii. The sequence continues at coordinate 25,305,150 of NC_142471.1, forward strand.
GTTTTCTTGAAGGTTGCTGTTTTTGTTTCTACATAATAAGTCATGTGAAATAAACTTTGCAAGGTCACTTTGGTTCACAGGAAAGAATGTATGAGAGTTTTAAAAAATATTTCTATTTACTAATTGATAAGTTCATAAAAGAAAATCATATTACTTATTTTGTGAAACAGCACAGCTGCAGAAGCCAGGGTAGCGTGGCCGCAGAGAGGAACCTCATTCTGTGGTGTAAACCACCTTAATCCAAAGCAGGAACCTTCAGAGGAGAAAAACCAAAGAGAGACGAGATCATTTCCATACAAGGGGGTTGAAAGTTTCCATTTTCTTATTCTTTTCTAAACATTTTATTAGCATAATTAATCACTGAAATGTGTTGTGAAGAGGAGCAAAGTCTAGGCAAGACCTCTAGGGCTCTGCAATGCTAGATCTGGATCTGAAACATTCAAATTCATCAGCATCTGCTCCCTTAGATGAACTGAAAATCAAATTAGAAGCTCCCCGACCTTCTTTATCTGCATGCAAATAATAAATGGACATTTTCCTTAAATATCATTCCCCCACTGGAAAGTTTCTGGTACCATTCAGGAATTGTTTTAAAAGAAAAGAAAAAAGCATATTTACTTTGTGTAAAGTTGTCATTTGGGTGTAGCTTTCGGATAAAAGCCGTTTCGGAGAGATTCATCTCCTTTGCAATTTTTTGATGCAAGTCTTCATCCAGTTTCTAAATTACAAACAAAAGGTTAGTGAGATTCCAGAAACACAAATCAGACTTCCTTGAACAGCAACTACCGCTAGTAAAAAAAAAAAAGTTTATTAATATTAAAAGTTATATGCTTAAAAAAATTTTTTAATGTAAAATAGAATTTAAAAAAGTCATATACTCTTAAAGTAAATGATCACCAAGAAATTTAAGGCACTTTTATAAAGATTGTTTTTCAGAAATCCATGCATGTAGCACCATGTGAAGAGCTGTGGAAGCTAGAGCAGATTCTGAAAAACCTACCGGCCTGGGCTACCCTTTGTCAGATTATGATCTAGTCTATCAGAGAGATCGTGCTCTCTTCTAAAAACAATTGCTACAAACAGAAACTCCACAATCTGTCATTCCTGTTGGATGAAGAAATGTTAGGTGCCCACTCTGAGCAGACTGGACCACCCTGACCTCATTTATGTATGTTACACTCCCTTTAATGAGTCAGGCTGAAGTCAGAGGTCACCTCCTCCAGGAAGCCTTCCAGACTGCTCTGTCTCCTTCCCAGTACTTACACCACCTGAAATTACCTACTATGCCCCTTACTGGCTATACCCCCAAGCTCTGATTCAGAGTTCTATGAGAGCACCACTGTGCTACTTTGCTTTGTCCTGGTTTAGAGCAATGCTTGTATTGCTCTAAATAATGCGGTATGGTAGGAGCTCAATAAATATTTGCTGAGAGAATTCAGTATTCATTTAATTTTCATTTTTAAAACACTCAACAAGATATTTTTATCCACTGACAGATAAAAAAATTAAACACAAAAAGTTTGTGTAATATCCTAACATATATACATGCATATACATACACACATTCCTCTTAACTCAAGGAAAAAAAATGGGTCGAAGCATAGATTTTCTTTTTGAGAATGAAAATCAATTTTTTTAATCAACAAAATGCTCACTACTTAGATTCTGAATTCTAAAGAAATCTCAAGATATTAACTATACTCCAATAAAAATTAATTATAAAAAGAGAAATCTCAAGATAAGACAAATGCATTTTTGCCTTAGCCAAACTTATTATTCTTGAGCTTCTGAAACTCAGAAATAAGAATAGAAACTTTATTCTAATAAGTTCAGAATTCACTTATCTGAGTTACGTCAAGTTAAACAACCTTGTCTTTCAGTTGATTCAAACTCTTTTTCCGTGTACTCATATAATATTACAAAGATGTTTACCTATTAAAGTTTATGTATTGAGAAAAGACATATAAGACACAAAACAGCAGTTATGAAAAACTAGTCATAACTTCTTAACTATCAGCTGATGTAAAAATCCTCATAGGAGACTTACTAAGCTTTTCTTAAAAGAGCACTGTATTCAAAATATGTAGAAACTCCGTAGCCCTACAGAAAGAGAAATCACTTAAGAAACTGATACTTCTTTTCTGAAAACCCAAACAGAACACAATGAATTTTTGTTTGTTTTTTACTTACCATTTTTCTTTCAAAAGATTTAATACAATAATGCATATAAAGCTGCTCATCAGAGTGCCCAACACACAGTTAAGTACTTGAAAAATGTTACCTTTTTATTTTGAGTGGCTCAAAGTCAGTGCTTTAACTTGACATACTGCACTACCTCCCCATAACAAATGAACTATTATTATCCCTTCAACATGCTACAGGCAGAAAAACCAATTTCTATCAGATAAAATGGACTCCTGCAACATTTCTGAGGAAAAGGAGCCATCAATCAATTACCCATGCCATGCTGAGCCAGCAGCATCAGCACCACTTTCAAGGGAATTTGTCAGAAATGCGGAGTCTCAAGTCCTACCCCAGACCTTCTGAATCAGAATCTCCATCTTAATCAGAAACCAGATGATCTGTGTGCACATTAACGACTGGGGAGCCCTGATGTATAATATCTGGCCCGGTGTTCAAGAGCCTTAGCCTGTCAACTGAGGAATCAAGAGAGATACAGAAAGCAGCAGCAGGCCACAGCAAAGACTATGTAATTGAGATGTATGGATTTAACATTAAGTTCTCTAGGACTTCAAAGGTGAGGACTTGAGGCAGACCTAGCAAAAGGTCAGATTTGGGTGAGCTGGACAGGAAAAACTGGGCAAAAGGTTTGAATTAGAGATGCTTCTTGGGCAAGTCACTTGACTTCACTTTGCTCTCCTCCCGTTGTATCTTTGAGTCTCTAGGATTCTGCAAGTTGAGGTAAGGAGAATTGGGATGGCAGGAATGGAGTGGAATGAGCACAAGTCACACCTGTGGACACCGGAGGGGCTAGGGAGTGAGAAGTCCTGCCTGAGGAGAGGAGACTGAGTGCTGCTGGGGCCAACAAGACAACAACGTTCAGAAGTGAGCTCAAGCTGCTTTCCCATGGTTTGTAGAATGCTCTCCGTGGAATCTGGCCTACCTGCCCATGCATACACCACCTTAATGAAACTGGGAGCCATTTAACTTCCTAGGGCTGAGTCTGCAATCATCAGCTTCAGAGATGACTGAAGGGCTGATGAAGAAAAACATGGATTTGCCTCCTTGACTGCAGGAACCTGAGTGCCTGCCAGTCCTTCCTCTATCTGATTTGGCCAAACTTCCTATCCTTGTCCTTCCTTTCTTTGCCTATTGCTTCCCTCAACCTTTAGGACCAGAGTCTCTAAAAATATTGAAGAGTTTCACATTTTAGCCAAGATCACCATCTTTTGGTAGTAGATTCCTTTGCAAATGGGCTTTTTTGCACATCAGTTAAAACACACACTTCACTGACCATCAGCTCTTTAATCCTCTCTGGTTTGGTATATTTCACCAGTGACAATTTGAATTTCTGTCCCAGGACACTGAAAATACATCTGCTATTTGCCTGAGGTTACAGAGATAATAAAAAGTTTGATAGTCACAGCCCTCAGTATGCACCACGGGTGGCTGAATTTCTACACTGGAACCAAAGAGGATGGTGAATCATGAGAAGATTAACATTGCAACTTGGAGAGCTTTAGGGAAAAAAAAGAAGGAGACTACATTCATTAACAATACTGAAGTTTGGTTCCAATAATGTTTCCATTTTACACTACAAGCTTATTTTCAAATGTAACACACAATAGTTACAAACTGAACCAATAACTGCTAATTCTCCTGCTTTAATATCCATTTCTCTTTGCCAGTCTCACAGGAGTCAAGTTTCCAGCAGTAAAAACAGAGCCATGTTTGTTTTTCTGAGTCGCAAAGTACTGTGTTGGGTCACTGATGTTCTATCAACCATATGGCTCGCGAAAGAGTAATAATCAGAAAATCAGAGTAAAGTTTTAAAATACTGCCCCTTTGTGGCAGTTTAGAAATATGACAGCCTAAACAGGACAGTCGCTCTCTGTTCATTTGTCCCTCTGCTTTCTTTCTAGCAAAGGAAAAGCACTTGGATGTAGAAAGTTCTAAATCATTCAGGAAGAAACAGGAGATTCCTTCTGAGACACTGGGTTTCCGATTGCAAAGTTATGTCCACACAATGCAGCACTCAAGCTGCAAGTCATCTTCAGTTGCTCCTAAATACTTTGGCCACCTGATGTGAAGAGCTGACTTTTTGGAAAAGACCCTGACACTAGGAAAGACTGAGGGCAGGAGGAGAAGGAGAAGACAGAGGATGAGATGGTTAGATAGCATCATCGACTCAATGGACATGAGTTTGAGCAAACTCCAGGAGAGAGTGAAGGACAGAGAAGCCTGGCATGCTGCAGTTCATGGGGACGCAGAGTCAGACATGACTTAGCGACTGAACAACAATGGATCTTATATGCCTTGTCTCTCCAGCTCCATCACAGAACCTAAAGCACATACTTGCATTGCATGCCCTGCCCATCCCACCCCATCAATGAAAACAAAAGATCCATAATCGCTGGCCAACACTTCCCCAGTGGCACAGTGGATAAGAATTCATCTGCCTATGCAGGGAACACAGGTTTGATCTCTGGTCCAGGAAGATTCCACACGCCATGGAGCAAGTAAGCCACAACTACTGAAGCCCTTGCACCTAGAGCCTGTGCTCTGCAACAAGAGAAGCCATCTCAATGAGAAGCCCAGGTACCGCAACCAGAGAGTAGCCAGCCCCAGCTCGCTACAACTGGAGAAAGTCTGCTTACAGCAATAAAGACACAGTACAGCCAAAAAATAAACTAAAAAATAAATAAATAACTGTTGGCTTCTTCTACTAGAACTCCTAGAAGAAGATTTTGCATAATACAATTGATTATACTATTTCCACTTTCACACAACAGATATTTAGTGTCTCCCATGTGCTAGGCCCTGGATGTTGGAACTAGTCGGAATAGATTAAGATCTCATAGAACATACAGAAGTGAGGAAGACAGGCGTTGAGTGAATTATAAGACTGACGCATGTTACCAGCGGGGAAGGGGCACTGTGGGAGAACATCTAGTACTGAGTGTTCCAGTAGTAAGTGCATGTGTGTGCTCAGTAGTGTCTCACTCTCTGTGACCCCATGGACTGTAGCCTGCCAGGTTCTCCTGACCATAGAATTTTCCAGGCAAGAATACTAGAGTGGGTTGCCATTTCCTCCTCCAGAAGATCTTCCTGACCCAGGGATAGAATCCGCGTCTCTTGAGTCTTCTGCATTGGCAGGCAGATTCTTTACCACGGGGCCACCTGGGAAGCACCAGTAGTGAATACAGTGGGTCAAAAGCAGGTCTGCAGTCAGGGAGACCTGGGGTGGAAGTCTGAAGTCAGCCACTTAGATAAATTGCTTAACCTTCCTCTGCCTCTGTCTTCTCATCTGTAAAACGGGTGTTATACAGATGTTGTGAAGGTGAAAGGAAATAACATATGAAAACCAATTAGCACAGTATGTGTCTGGCTGAACTTGCCTGAAATCACTGCCCCCAGCTGAGAGTTTTGTTCTAGAAGTCAGTGAGGGTACTTGGGAAGCAGAGATTACCACACTAGCATTTCCTCTTCCTTTGCATTGCTCTCTTCCTTCAAATACTTGGCAAAGAAAAACGCTTCCAGGTCCTGGAAGAATCTTCTCTGCACTCTTGCATCCTTCTTCTGAGAGTAAAACTGAGATATAAGGTTGCATCTCTCTGGAAAACCCCAGGAGTCTCTGACCCAGTGTGGTCACACTGAGTCAGTAATCCTCTCTAAGAAAGGATGCCAAGTGTGGAAATGACCACTGCATGTGAGTTAAAGCATGGATTGAACTCAGGATTGCTATACACCTTTTTTCATTTAAATACATAACCTACCAAGCTGTAAAAGTGGCTTTTGGTTATACCTGACTTTATCCAGGAAAGCTAGAAAAGCAAGTAGTTTAGGAACTAAAACTAAGGATTCCTACTTAAAAGTGTGAAGCCAATCCTCCTTGCTGTCAATAGAAATGATTATTAGTGTTTAAAAGAATAAAAATGCACATCTATGAGCATCACATTTGATACTAGCAGTGTCCCACTCTTGGTAGACAGCCAGGAAATGCCAGTTGAAGTGGAATAAATGTATCACTGGGCCTTGAAGTTGTTTTTATGGATAATTTAAACAGGAAAACTCCAGAATAAACCTGTCTTTACAGAAGGTATCTTTTGAAACAATGGTTCTCAACCGGGGGCAATTTTTGATTGTCATGGCTGGGGGAGTAGGGGAAGACTACTGTCATTTAGTGGGTCAAAGCCTAGGACCTGTCAAACATTTTATAACAGACATGACACCTCACACAATAAAGAACTTCCCAGTCCAAAATGTTAATAACACATTTGAGAAGCTCTGCCCTAAAAGCACACACACACATATATATATACACACACACAAAAAAAAAAATCTTAAGGTTTTGTTAGAATATGAGGGAGAATAAATATGGCCTCCTGACTTTTGTTGGTATGTTATTTTCACTAACTAGTAAAGCAGGTTTACAGGAAAATAAACCACCTATCACTACCACAGCCCGATGACCTATTTGAATAGCTGATCAGGAATTCCTATAGCTTTTAACACAGCTATCGTTGTAATGTATCTATTTCATTTTTTAAAATATTGTTTCTATACATTTTCTATGTCGAAATGGCAACTCACTCCAGTATTCTTGCCTGTAGAATCCCATGGACAAAGGAGCCTGGCAGGCTACAGTCCATGGGGTTGCAAGAGTCAGAAACGACTTAGTGACTAAACCACGACATATAGTCGTTACTGTAAAACTGTCAGGCATCTGTGAACAGCCATCAGCTTTTTAAAGTTTTAAATATTTTTTTCAAGTATCTGTTTCATATTAGTTACATTTAGCCCTTAATCTGTTTTTGCTTTCACCTAATACACAGTGTTCCTCATGTGAAGATTTAAAAAATAGACTTGTCTAGGGCTTCCCTTGGAGAAGGCAATGGCAAGCCACTCCAGTACTCTTGCCTAGAAAGTCGCATGGACAGAAGAGCCTGGTGGGGTCGCTATGAGTCAGACATGACTGAGCGATTTCACTTTCACTTTTCACTTTCACACACTGGAGAAGGAAATGGCAACCCACTCCAGTGTTCTTGCCTGGAGAACCCCAGGGATGGCGGAGCCTGGTGGGCTTCCGTCTATGGGGTCGCACAAAGTTGGACATGACTGAAGTGACTTAGCAGCAGGGCTTCCCTGGTGGCTCAGACAGTAAAGAATCTGCCTTCAATGCAGGAGACCTGGGTTTGATCTCTGGATTTGAAGATACCCTGGAAAAGGGAATGACTACCCACTTCAGTATTCTTGCCTGGAGAACTTCATGGACACAGGAGCCTGGAGGACTATAGTTCATGGAGTTGCAAAGAGTCGGACATGACTGAGCCACTAACACTTTCACTTCACTTTCACAGTGTTCCTCAAGTGAAGATTTGAAAAACAGACTTATCTAGAAGGGCCATGACAAAACACTTGAGAATATTGTAGAAGTTCTGGGAATGTTGTTACCCAGAAAGTTTTCCTTTTCTTCCAGCAGTCTCTGATCAAGTATTTTAAAAGTTCAAAGTACAATTATCTATCTAGTCTTTAATCTGTCTACCAAGTTTTTCATAGTATCATCTCAGTCAAATTTTAAATAATTTTAAACAAAACAAAATGAAAAAGAAACCCTGAACTTAAAATCTGAAGTATTTTCTCACCCATAAAAATGCAAGTTGTTCCATGCTCTGGTCCCCAGGGGACCTAGTACCTGGTCTTCCAGCCTCTGTGGTGACTATGGGAAAATGATCAGGTTTATGTGTCTGTTTCCCCTGCTAGACTCTGAGCACATCAAGGACAGGCAAACTTATTGGTCTCGGTACCTCCCATCCCTACCCCAGAGCCTGGCCCACAGCAGGTGTCAACAAATATTTGTAGAATACATAATGACAGGCTAAATGCCTACTGAGTTGTGGTCAGCATTATAAGGCTTAGTCCTTATCTGTCTCTGATATTTCCTGAGTTCACTTGTGTTCTTTCTAGGTGCTTCAAGTGCCCACTGTCTCTAGCTGTGGGTAAAAAAATCCAAAGGGCAGAACAACAGTTTCTCTTTTCATTTCATGTTAATGTTTATTGATTATGCACTGGAGAAACTGCTAGGTTAACCTTCAAGAAAGGAGATCCTCAAGTCTACAGAATAGAAAACTAGCAAACCAGTCTTTAAATACCTATTCAGTTGTCCTGGACCGGCCATCAAACCAGCCTCATCTCACAGGTCTAAGGCACAGAAATGAACTGAGAGACTCTAGAAAGCGTCCCTGATCGCAGACTTCCTTTTCTTCCTTTCATACTGAAGCATATTGCTTTGAACTATGCTAAGGTCTTTGTTTACACTGTTTTTCCATCTATTTCCCATGCAGTGATGGGACCAGATGCCATGATCTTTGTTTTCTGAATGTTGAGCTTCAAGCCAACCTTTTCACTCTCCTCTTTCACTTTCATCAAGAGGCTTTCGAGTTCCTCTTCACTTTCTGCCATAAGGGTAGTGTCATCTGCATATCTGAGGTTATTGATATTTCTCCCAGCAATCTTGATTCCAGCTTGTGCTTCTTCCAGCCCAGCATTCCTCATGATGCACTCTGCATATAAGTTAAATAAACAAGGTGACAATATACAGCCTTGACGTACTCCTTTTCCTATTTGGAAGCAGTCTGTTGTTCCATGTACAGTTCTGACTGTTGCTTCCTGACCTGTATACAGGTTTCTCAAGAGGCAGGTCAGGTGGTCTGGTATTCCCATCTCTTTCAGAATTTTCCACAGTTTATTGTGATCCACACAGTCAAAGGCTTTGGCATAGTCAATGAAGCAGAAATAGATGTTTTTCTGGAACTCTCTTGCTTTCTCCATGATCCAGCGGATGTTGGCAATTTGATCTCTGGTGCCTCTGCCTTTTCTAAAACCTTCTTGAACACCTGGGAGTTCACGGTTCACATATTGCTGAAGCCTGGCTTGGAGAATTTGAGCATGACTTTACTAGCGTGTGAGATGAGTGTAATTGTGCGGTAGTTTGAGCATTCTTTGGCATTCCCTTTCTTTGGGATTGGAATGAAGACTGACCTTTTCCAGTCCTGTGGCCACTGTTGAATTTTCCAAATTTGCTGGCATATTGAGTGCAGCACTTTCACAGCATCATCTTTCAAGATTTGAAATAGCTCAAATGGAATTCCATCACCTCCACTAGCTTTGTTCGTAGTGATGCTTTCTAAGGCCCATTTGACTTCACATTCCAAGATGTCTGGCTCTAGGTCAGTGATCACGTTATCATGACTATCTTGGTCATGAAGATCTTTTTTGTACAGTTCTTCTGTGTATTCTTGCCACCTCTTCTTAATATCTTCTGCTTCTGTTAGGTCCATACCATTTCTGTCCTTTATCGAGCCCATCTTTGCATGAAATGTTCCCTTGGAATCTCTAATTTTCTTGAAGAGATCTCTTGTTTTTCCTATTCTGTTGTTTTCCTCTATTTCTTTGCATTGATCACTGAGGAAGGCTTTCTTATCTCTCCTTGCTATTCTTTGGAATTCTGCATTCAGATGCTTATATCTTTCCTTTTCTCCTTTGCTTTTCGCTTCTCTTCTTTTCACAGCTCTTTGTAAGGCCTCCTCAGACAGCCATTTTGCTTTTTTGCATTTCTTTTCCATGGGGATGGTCTTGGTCCCTGTCTCCTGTACAATGTCACGAACCTCCGTCCAGAGTTCATCAGGCACTCTATCTATCAGATCTAGTCCCTTAAATCTATTTCTCACTTCCACTGTATAATCATAAGGGATTTGATTTAGGTCATATCTGAATGGTCTAGTGGTTTTCTCTACTTTCTTCATTTTAAGTCTGAATTTGGCAATAAGCAGTTCATGATCTGAGCAAAATCACTGCAGATGCCGATTGCAGCCATGAAATTAAAAGATGCTTACTCCTTGGAAGGAAAGTTATGACCAACCTAGATAGTATATTAAAAAGCAGAGACATTACTTTGCCAACAAAGGTCCGTCTAGTCAAGGCTATGGTTTTTCCCGTGGTCATGTATGGATGTGAGAGTTGGACTGTGAAGAAAGCTGATCGCCGAAGAATTGATGCTTTTGAACGGTGATGTTGGAGAAGACTCTTGAGAGTCCCTTGGACTGCAAGGAGATCCAACCAGTCCATTCTAAAGGAGATCAGTCCTGGGTGTTCATTGGAAGGACTTATGCTAAAGCTGAAACTGCAATACTTTGGCCACCTCCTGCGACAAGTTGACTCACTGGAAAAGACTGATGCTGGGAAAGGTTGGGGGCGGGAGGAGAAGGGGACGACAGAGAATGAGATGGCTGGATGGCATCACCGACTCTGTGGACATGAGTTTGAGTGAACTCCGGGAGTTGGTGATAGACAGGGAGGCCTGGTGTGCTGTGATTCATGGGGTCGCGCAGAGAAGGACACGACTGAGCGACTGAACTGAACTGAACTGAAGTTTTTTGTTTAAATTTGTATTTCCTAGTTTTTCCAAGTATATAAGTAACACGCAAAATATATTTTAATAGGGAGTGAAAGAGAGAGAGAGATCCTAAGTCTGGAGCTTAGTGAATGTACTAGAGGTGAGAAGGAATACATTGAGGAATAATAAAAATAATAAAATAATGATAATAAATAAATAAAATAAAAATAATAAAAATTTTCCTGGTAAAAATTAAGTGCATAAATCACTTAAAACTTTTTTAAAAACTCTTCTAGAATATTACATGAGAATATGGGATAAATACACTAAGGCTTTTTTTTTACACTAACACTTTTGACAAGTAGATTTAGTCAGTTCCACAAGTCCTTGATGCGAAGCTCTGTGTGCCATATTGTTTCTAAAAAAAGTTCAGGATTTAGAATCCAGCTGTTAGCTATTCTCTCACTATTACTCCCAAGTTCTTATGTTACTTGATAAAGTCTATTAATGTTATTACTTTCTGCACTGTGTGGTTGGAAAATGCCAGCTACAGGGTTGCATAATGAATGCATTGTTAAGGTAAGATGGGGACTTTGATCACCATATTGCTGCTTTATTTGAGGGAGAAAATAAAATATATAAGGACTCAATTAACAGCATTCACCAGTCTCAGTAAAACTGCAGCTATTCTCCATGTTGATTTACACTAGAATCACCTGGGGAGCTTTAAAACCCAGTGCTGCTTGGGTCTCACCCACCAGAGATTCTGTTGTGATTGGTTGGGCACAGGAATTTTTAAACCACCTTGGATGATTTTAATCTGCAACCAGCTTGATGTTTACTGCCCTTGAAGGCCCCAACTTAATAAGACTTACTCAGGATCATCAATTGCTTACTGCGTAGTTGACATAATTCTCAGATACTCTACTCTTGTACTAACTGCTTTGAGTGGAAGGGTACATTGACTTGTTTCCTAATACCCAGATAACAACACAAAGCAACTAAGGTCAAGGAATATTTAACTATTCTGTTAATACTTATCTAACCAGAGAGCCTTTTCCCCCTGCCTCATTGCACCATGTAGCATGTGGAACTCCCCCAACTAGTGATTGAACCCATGTCCCCTACAGTGAAAGCTGGAATCTTAATCACGGACTACCAGGGAAGTCCTCAAAGAGCCATTTTTAAAATGAGATTTTCAGTAAACTGAGTTCTCGCTATGTTAGAGCTTAATTCCTTTCTATCCTTCTACTAAATTACTTAATTCCTCGCAAAATGTCTCATCTTTTTGGTCCAGAAAAGAATTTCTAATTGTCTGAACTATAGGTAAGGTTAAAAATATACAGCTAGAATCTTTTATGCTAAATGTAGTATCAGCCATGTTCAGTCACATAAAACTCATCTAATTTCATTGTCTCCCACATTTGGTGCTAACTAAATGAAAATCCAGTGGCTACAATGGATGAGTTTTCTTTTCTTTTTTTGGTCCAGGGATAGAATCTGTGCCCCCTGCAGCGGAAGTCTTAACCATTGAACCACCAGGGAAATGCCACCTACTCCTGTTTCTGGTATTTTTTTTTAATTGGCTCTAGTTCTTCTTTACATAAATCTTAATTTTCTAGACATGTGCATCCATCTAGATATAAGCAGTCTTATCATATAATTTGGTTAAAATCAACTTGCAGACATGAACATTGTTGATACCAATTGACAGAGAACACAACCCAGGAAGGTAAACAAACAAGTGGGTCTGATTTTTTTCTTTTCTTTTTTTTTTTTTTAAAAGTAAAACTTGGTTCTACAAGCATCTAGGATTTCAGGCACTGTACTTCAAAGCAAAATACTACTTACATTTTCTAGGAGGCAAACAGCAGCCGGATTCCCACGAAATGCTTTTGCTGTGAATGCATCTGCTATGAAAATAGGGAGCTTCATTTTCTTTGTAAGCTGTTTCCGCAAACTCTCAAAACTGTTGGTAGACTGCTTTTCTTCTTATTGCTACAAAAAAATCAGAAAGTTAATGTTTTACTTGATACAAAGAAACAACTAACATTTCCCAAGTACAAAGTCAAGTAATTATTCTAATACACCTACATTTAAAGATAAGTAATCCTTTGATTTATTTTAAGCCTCTAGATTGAATTTCCTTTAAAATACTGGATGAATAGAATATTTTCTTTTCATAGTGTACATATACTTAACATAGTTATATTCTTAGAGTAGCCAAAACTAGCATAAGCTATGTTGTTAATGAAGTATGCGAAACTTCCAAAGAGCATATATGTTGCTGATAATTTACTGATGAATATTACTGCCCTTTTAAAATGATGTATTTTTTCTAATTATTAAAAAAATGCCCATCATTAAAAAACTGGAAAATCAAAAAATTAATCATAACCATTCAAATTAGCAATAACTTTTTTTGGACTTAATATAGTCAAAGGAATCTCATGTTTTAATTTTGTGTTATTTTATAAATCTGCAATTGGAGACTTTTTAGAGCTCATGATATAGATTTGTTAAAATTAACCTTTTTATTATAAGAATAATACTTTCTCTTTACTGAAAACCTATAAAATACAGGAAAATGGTGTGGGGGGTGTGAAGACTCTTCTGTATCTTCATGCTGTGGAGATAAACTGTTCACATTCTGGGTATTTCCTTTGCTTTCACTAGAAAGCAGGACTTTGCCATAGGTAGGGAAGAATTCCTCTCTCTCAAAGTTATAGAACTTTTTAAAAACTCAGCAAACTATGGGGTGTTTTGCTTAAATATAAAAGAAATTAACCCATTCTAACACGTATCTCTTGTTTTCAAGGAGATGAGGATAAACAATGGCTAGGCAGCTCCCAGGTCCACAGAGTTGTTTTCTTTTTCTTTTCATTTATTTACAAGGGTTTTGCTTAACTTTCTTGCCAAATTGCCTACTTTTTTCTGCCTTTTTTTAGGTATAATTGATATATTACTTTCAGGTTTACAACATAACAATCCAATATTCATATATATTGGGAAATGACCTACCACAAACAGTCTAGTTAATCTATCACCAAACATAGTTACAAAAAAAGGTTTTGGGTTTTTTTTTTCCGTATGGTGGAAGTTTGAAGATCTACTCTCTTCAGTTCAGTTCAGCCGCTCATTCGTGTCCAACTCTTTGCAACCCCATGAATCGCAGCACGCCAGGCCTCTCTGTCCATCACCAACTCCCAGAGTTCACCCAAACTCATGTCCATTGAGTCGGTGATGCCATCTAGCCATCTCATCCTCTGTCGTCCCCTTCTCCTCCCGCCCCCAATCCCTCCCAGCATCAGGGTCTTTTCCAATGAGTCAACTCTGCACGTGAGGTGGCCAAAGTATTGGGGTTTCAGCTTTAGCATCAGTCCTTCCAATGAACACCCAGGACTGATCTCCTTTAGGATGGACTCCTTGCAGTCCAAGGGGCTCTCAAGAGTCTTCTCCAACACCAACGCTACTCTCTTAGCAACTTTCAAATATTCAATACATTATTATTAACTATGGTCACAATGCTGCACATGACATTCCAAGAACTAATTGATTTTATAGCTACAAGTTTGTGCCTTTGGAGCCCTTTCAAGAAACTTGGGTAAGTCTGCACTTTTTGACCTCCAAACAATAATAGTATTAATATTTAAGATACAGTTTTTAATCATAATTCTTAGCAAGGAATTCTAGCCAGTGAGGAGACCAATGTAAAAATTATAAAATATAAAATACAAAAGGAAAAGATATAGATAAAATGCTTAGGAACACAAGGAGAAAGCAATAACTCTGCCCAGGAGACAGTCAGAGGGAGCTCCAGAGATGAGTTCCCAGAGCTGTCATCCAGAGATGCCATTTGAGTGAGTCCAAAAATATACACACACAAATATCCAGCAGCTCCATAAAGTGGGAACAGGCATTTTGGGTAGAGTGCATAGATTAATCCCAGGGCAAGCAATTTGATATGGAAATAGATATGCAAGAGGAAAGGAGATTGCAGAGATGAGGCTATCAAGATCTGCTGGAGTCAATGTTCATGAAGGAGCAGATATATGTAGACTTATAGCTGATTAATATGATTGTACAGCAGAAACCAACACAAGATTGTAAAGCAATTATCCTCCAATTAAACTTTAAAAAAATTTTTTTTAAATAGATAACCTACAAGGACCTACTGTACAGCACAGAGAACACTGCTCAATATTCCATAATACAGGCTTCCCTGGTGGTCCAATGGTTAGGAATCTGCCTTGCAAAGCAGAGGATGCCGATTTGATCCCCAGTCTGGGAAGATCCCACATGCCAAGGTGCAACTAATAAGCCCATGGGCCACAACTACTGAGTCAACACACACTGCCACTACTGAAGCCTGCACACTCTAGAGCCCGTGCTCCACAAGAGAAGCCACCACAATGAGAAGCCATCACACTCTCCGAAACTAGAGAAAGCCCTTGTACAGCAAGGAAGACCCAGCTCAGCCATAAATAAATAAATAAATAAAAGTATTCTGTAATAACCTAAATGGGAAAACAATTTGAAAAAGAATAAATATACGTATATGTATAACTGAATCACTTGAAACTAACACATTTTTAATCAACTATTCTCCAATATAAATTTTTTTTAAATGTTAAAAACAAAATAGAAATCCAAAATTCAGTTCAACAGCTACTATGTGGCAGGCTAACTGCAAAGCTAGGTACCAGGGAGAGGAGAGAGTCTCATGAATGAGCCATATGCCTCTACTCTGAGAGTCTAATCTAGAGTTTATTTTTGAAGATGTCTCTCTCTTTTTCTCTCTCCTTAAAATTAATTTTGGTTTCATTTCTATAAGAAAAACGCAGACTTATTTGATGGGAATTGTGTTGGATCTGTGGATTACCTTGAGTTGTAAAATCATTTTGAAGATATTCTTTTAATCCAAGAACATAGGTGTATGACTGCTAAGTTGCTTCAGTCATGTCCGACTCTTTGCAATCCCATGGACTGTAGCCCACCAGGCTCTGCTTCTCCAATCTACTGGAGTAGATTGCCATGCCCTCCTCCAGGGGATCTTCCCCACTCGGGATCAAACCTGAGTCTCTCATGTCTTCTGCATTGGCAGGCAGGTTCTTTACCACTAGTGCCATGCAGGAAGCCCCAGGAAGATGGGTATATCTTTCCAAAAGAAGAAAAGAAAAGGGCAGGCTTAAATTCCTCCTGAACTGCTGAAAGAAAATTTGAGGCAGGTGAAGTTTAAGCAACTTGCCTTTCTTTACCCAGTAAATGGGCTTGCACAAATTTTGGCATCCTGGTCAATCTAATGGCTGGTCCTAAGCTGCAACTTTCAGGTAGAGCTGTGTGCACTATCCAGCAGGGTGTTTTTCAAATGATCCAAAGATTTTAATTTATCCTTCTCTAATTTCACTTACATTCCATTAGGATCCCTAGTATGGCTTTCAGTTCAGTTCAGTTCAGTCGCTCAGTCATGTCCAACTCTTTGCAACTCCATGAATCACAGCATGCCAGGCCTCCCTGTCCATCACCAACTCCCGAAGTTCACTCAAACTCATGTCCATCGAGACGGTGATGCCATCCAGCCATCTCATTCTCTGTCGTCCCAGTCTCCTCCCGCCCCCAATCCCTCCCAGCATCAGAGTCTTTTCCAGTGAGTCAACTCTTCGCATGAGGTGGTCAAAGTATTGGAGCTTCAGCTTTAGCATCAGTCCTTCCAATGAATACCCAGGATTGATCTCCTCTAGAATAGACTGGAGAAGGCAATGGCAAGCCACTCCAGTACTCTTGCCTGGAAAATCCCATGGATGGAGGAGCCTGGTAGCCTGCAGTCCGTGGGGTCGCTAAGGGTCGGACACGACTGAGCGACTTCACTTTCACTTTTCACTTTCACACATTGGAGAAGGAAATGGCAACCCACTCCAGTGTTCTTGCCTGGAGAATCCCAGGGACAGGGGAGCCTGGTGGGCTGCCATCTATGGGGTCGCACAGAGTCGGACACGACTGAAGTGACTTAGCAGCAGCAGCAGCAGAATGGACTGGTTGGATCTCCTTGCAGTCCAAGGGATTCTCAAGAGTCTTCTCCAGCACCACAGTTCAAAAGCATCAATTCTTCGGCGATCAGCTTTCTTCACAGTCCAACTCTCACATCCATACATGACCACGGGAAAAACCATAGCCTTGACTAGATGGACCTTGGTTGGCAAAGTAATGTCTCTGCTTTTTAATATGCTTTCTAGTATGGCTTTATATGCCCCTTAATAATGGCAAGCAAATAAGCTGTTTAAATAGAAATCAATTACTCCCAGAGGGTACCTCATAAATCTAAATTCATATGATTTCTAAACTATTCATATCTGTTTTAAAACTTTTTTAGTCTTTAATTATCAATTTATTGTATGAATAGAACCTTTTTATAAAATAATAAAATAATACAGAAAAAAAAATCCCATTTGACAATCCCCTGTCTCACTATATTCCCTGCAGTTCCATCAAGTCAGTTTCTGAGGACACAGTAGACATCTTTCTGAATTCTAACCTTGGTTCCATTTATCATGTAGGGAAATCATAAATATCCCTTGTTCAAAAAGTTTAGTCATTAAACCTGCCCATGGGTATGCCTGGGTATGTTGATGCTTATTTGTCCCTCTATAATAGTCTTAGCTTGTTTACAGTCTCCTGTGCTACAGACAACAGAAAGTTGACTCCTGTATTCTGTAGCTGTTAATATAAAAGAACCCACTTGGCTTTTGCTTATGACTGCTGCCTCCAAACAATGCTGCTCATTAATAAATGCCAACTTAGTTCTTTAAAAATGTAAATACTTAGTAACAGAATGCTGATGCATTCAAAGTGTACAGGAATACTATGCACCTTACTTGTTGGAAAAAAGAAAATAACTATAAAAAGGAAGTCAAATTATAAAATAAGTTTTAAATAAAAATTTGGAGGAAATTCTATTTTTAAATTAGTTTCATGGCACTCAACTACTTTGTGTTTAGTTTTACTCATGTTTCCTGGACTTAATAGAAACTCTGAAACACTGCCTTTGTTAAAAAAAATTTTAGACTAATTCTGATTTCCTTAACTACATTTATGCTCAAATGCCTACAGTTTCAGAAACTTTTCACTTTTCTGTTGAAGCTCACAGTTTTTATCATCATGACCTACCATGTATCAACCAAATTACTGCCCCTCCCCACTTCTTCTTCCCACTGGTTCAGTTCAGTCATTCAGTCGTGTCTGACTCTTTGCGACCAAATGAATCGCAGCATGCCAGGCCTCTCTGTCCATCACCAGCTCCTGGAGTTCACTCAAACTCATGTCCATTGAGTCGGTGATGCCATCCAGCCATCTCATTCTCGGTCGTCCCCTTCTCCTCCCGCCCCCAATCCCTCCCAGCATCAGAGTCTTTTCCAGTGAGTCAACTTGTCGCATGAGGTGGCCAAAGTATTGGAGCTTCAGCTTTAGCATCAGTCCTTCCAATGAACATCCAGGACTGATCTCCTTTAGGATGGACTGGTTGGATCTCCTTGCAGTCCAAGGGACTCTCAAGAGTCTTCTCCAGCACCACAGTTCAAAAGCATCAGTTCTTCGGCGATCAGCTTTCTTCACAGTCCAACTCTCACATCCATACAACCACGCGTAATTTGTTTTCTAGATCTGGGAGTCTAATAGCAGTAAACAACATGTCCTTTTCAAGTGCACATGGAGCATTTTCCAGAATAGATCATATGTTAGGCCATAAAACAAGTCTCAATAAACATAAAGCCTTGGAATCATACAAAGTGTGTCCTTCAATCACAGTGGAATAAGATTACATTTCAATAACAAGAGGAATTGGAAATTTGAGGAATGTGGAAATTAATTAACATTCCCCAATAGTAAAAGGAACTGGGTTCCCTGGAGAAATGGTCACTTCTAGGGCAAAGGTAAAGAAAATACCAGATAAGTTTTCAGCATCTTCTAATAGAAGAAAGTAAGACGGTCTCAAAAAATAAAAAGAATAAGGGGGCTTCCCTGGCAGTTCAGTGGGAGTTGGGACACTGTACTTTCACTGCAGGGAGAATGGATTTGATCCTGGGTCAAAGAACTAGGATCCCACAAGTCAGCAAATAAATAAATAAATAGAATAGGGGTATGTCAAAGGGATACAGGAGCCAACCTGAAAGTGCTCCCAGTGGCCTAAGGAAGAACAATTTGAACAACAAAATAAGTTATGTAGATTATAACCCAAAGTATAAAATTAGTATCCGTGGGTCTATACTGGCATATATATAAAGATAAAAGAATGAATGAAAGGAAAACCTCATAGAATTATTTTTAACTCAAGTTCTTTTCTATTTTTGGCTACATTGGGTCTTTGTTGCTGGTCTTGGGCTTTGTCTAGTTGTGACAAGTAGGGGCTACTCTTCATTGCAATGTGTGGGCATCTCATGATGCTGGCTTGTTTTGGAGCATGGACTGTTAAGCCTGCACATTCAGTAGTTGCAGCACGCAGACTTAGTTGCCCTGTGGCATGTGGGATCTTAGTTCCCTGACCAGGGATTGAACCCATGTCCCCTGTACTGCAAGGCAGATTTTTAACCACTGAGCCACCAGGGAAGTCCCCAGAATAATTTCAAATAATTTATCTAGCTACTCTCCCTTCCAGGAGCTGGAGCTTAAATACCCCTTGAGTGCGAGCTGCGCTCAGTGACTATTTTCCAAAAGAGTAGAGCATAAGAGGATGAAAAGTAACTTCACAGTGGAGAAATCTGGCAAGTGCTGCCTCAGGCAGGTTTCACTGAGGGTAACACCATCAGTAACACCAAGCTGGTTTTAGAAAAGGCAGAGGAACCAGAGATCAAATTGCTAACATCCGCTGGATCATGGAAAAAGCAAGAGAGTTCCAGAAAAACATCTATTTCTGCTTTATTGACTATGCCAAAGACGTTGACTGTGTGGATAACGATAAACTGGAAAATTCTGAAAGAGATGGGAATCCCAGACCACCTGACCTGCCTCTTGAGAAACCTGTATGCAGGTCAGGAAGCAACAGTCAGAACTGTACATGGAACAACAGACTGGTTCCAAATAGGAAAAGGAGTACGTCAAGGCTGTATATTGTCACCTTGTTTATTTAGCTTATATGCAGAGTACATCATGGGGAACGCTGGGCTGGAAGAAGCACAAGCTGGAATCAAGATTGCTGGGAGAAATATCAATAACCTCAGATATGCAGATGACACCACCCTTATGGCAGAAAGTGAAGAGGAACTCGAAAGCCTCTTGATGAAAGTGAAAGAGGAGAGTGAAAAGGTTGGCTTGAAGCTCAACATTCAGAAAACAAAGATCATGGCATCTGGTCCCATCACTTCATGGGAAATAGATGGAGAAACAGTGGAAACAGTGTCAGACTTTATTTTTTTGGGCTCCAAAATCACTAAGGATGCTGATTGCAGCCATGAAATTAAAAGATGCTTACTCCTTGGAAGGAAAGTTATGACCAACCTAGATAGCATATTAAAAAGCAGAGATATTACTTTGCCAACAAAGGTCCGTCTAGTCAAGGCTATGGTTTTTCCAGTGGTCATGTATGGATGTGAGAGTTGGACTGTGAAGAAAGCTGAGCGCTGAAGAACTGATGCTTTTGAACTGTGGTGCTGGAGAAGACTCTTGAGAGTCCCTGGGACTGCAAGGAGATCCAACCAGTCCATTCTAAAGGAGATCAGTTCTGGGCGTTCATTGGAAGGACTGATGCTAAAGCTGAAACTCCAATACTTTGGCCACCTCACGCGATGAGTTGACTCACTGGAAAAGACTCTGATGCTGCCAGGGATTGGGGGCAGGAGACGGGGACGACAGAGAATGAGATGGCTGGATGGCATCACCGACTCGATGGACAAGAGTTTGGGTGAACTCTGGGAGCTCGATGGACAGGGAGGCCTGGCATGCTGTGATTCATAGGGTCACAAAGAGTCGGACACGACTGAGTGACTGAAATGAACACCATTAGTGATAAGTCAGTTTGATAGCATCTACCTTGGATATGATGTGATGAAAATGGCACTTTACTTCGGTGGTCTTTCTCCTGAGAACCACTTACTCCTATTTAATCATAGCAAAAACATTAGAGATATTCCAATTGAAGAGTATTCCTCGAAGGAACAGAGAATGCTAAGGAGAATGATGACTAATTAATGTAGTATCCAGGATGGGATCCTGAAACAGAAGGATGTTAGGGAAAAACTAGTGAACCCCATATAAAGTGTGTAGTTAATAATAATGAGCCAAGGTAGGTTCATTTGTTGTAACAAACACATCATAGTAAATGCAAGATGTTAATAACAGAGGCAACTCAGTGAGGGCTACACAGGAACTCTCCGTACTATCTTCTTTAAATTAATTAATTAGGTTGTGCCAGGTCTTAGTTGGGCATGCAGGGCTTTTTTCCTTTTTAGTTGCAGCATGCAGGATCTTTAGTTACAGCATGTGAACTCTTAGTTGCAGGATGTGGGATCTAGTACCCTGACCAGGGATTGAACCTGGACCCTCTACTTTAGTAGCAGAGTCAGCCATTTTTTGTAGACTGAAACATATACTGAAATGTTAGGATTTTACTGCTGCTGCTGCTGCTAAGTCACTTCAGTCGTGTCCGACTCTGTGCGACCCCATAGACGGCAGCCGACCAGGCTCTGCCGTCCCTGGGATTCTCCAGGCAAGAACACTGGAGTGGGTTGCCATTTCCTGCTCCAATGCATGAAAGTGAAAAGTGAAAGTGAAGTCGCTCAGTTTTGTCCAACTAGTAGCGACCCCATGGACTGCAGCCCACCGGGCTCCTCTGTCCATGGGATTTTCTAGGCAAGAGTACTGGAGTGGCTTGCCATTGCCTTCTCCGGGATTATACTAATGCCCTCAAATCAATTTCTGCAGAAGGCAATGGCAACCCACTCCAGTACTCTTGCCTGGAAAATCCCATGGATGGAGGAGCCTGGTAGGCTGTAGCCCGTGGGGTCGTTCAGTCAGTCAGACATGACTGAGCAACTTCACTTTCACTTTTCACTTTCATGCATTGGAGAAGGAAATGGCAACCCACTCCAGTGTTCTTGCCTGGAGGATCCTAGGGACAGGGGAGCCTGGTGGGCTGCTGTCTATGGGGTCACACAGAGTTGGACACGACTGAAGTGACTTAGCTTAGCAAATCATTTCTATTTTATTAATAGCAATCACATCTTGCCTGGAGAATCCCATGGACGGAGGAGCCTGGTAGGCTATGTTGGAAAACAGTAGTATTTACATGTGAGTGAGTGAAAGTCACTCAGTCATGTCCGACTCTTTGCGACACCATGAACTATACAGTCCATGGAATTCTCTAGGTCAGAATACTGGAGTGGGTAGCCTTTCCCTTCTCCAGGGGATCTTCCCAACCTGGGAATTGAACCCAGGTCTCCTACACTGCAGGTAGATTCTTTACCAGCTGAGGCACCAGGGAAGCCCATTTACATGTGAAATATCACTCAGTCTGTCCACAGAAGGTTTTTGGTACTCATCTGATTTTACAGATTTCCCTGGAATAATTTTTGCCACTCCCTCCCACGCAACACAGTGCTTAGGACATTGTACTTTCCAAAATTTTTCTACTAAATTCACTATTGAAATAAGTTTCACAGGAAGGACCACATTCATGACATAACTGACAAGAAACAGGACAGAACTGGAATTATTTCAACTACTAATCTCCATATAACAACTCATTTTAGACACTAAGAAACTAAATTCAGGGGACTTCCTTGGCAGTCCAGTGATTAAGACTCCAAACTCCCAATGTAGGGTGCATTTTTTTTTGCTTAATCACTCAGTCGTGTCTGACTCTTTGTGACCCCATGAACAGTAGCCCACCAGGCTCCTCTCTTCATGGGATTTTCTAGGCAAGAATACTGGAGTGGGTTGCCATTTCCTTCTCATGGATGGGTTCAATCCCTGGTCAAGAAACTGCGATCCTGCAAGTCGTACCTTGACGTGGCCACAAACAAACAGCAACAAAAACTGAGTTTCAGGAAAGTTAATTGCTTCAGAATCAAACAGCTGTAGGTAAGTGTGAAATCTTAGGGTTAGAACCTAGGACAATCTGACTCCCTGGTTATGAAGACAATTCTAATTTTGTCGTTGATTTTCTTTGTAAAGTTTGGAGCATTACTTTATCTTCTGATTCTTCTATTTGTTGGTTCAACATATAATAACTTTGCTAGACTGTGGTGAAAATTAAAAGTGTCTTCACCCCCAATATAACCATTGTTATTTGTACACAAAGAGGCATATATATTGATATGTATATGAAAACATGTATTTTTAACTACAACTCAGAAGTTTAAAATCGTGTGGGGAAAGGGAGGGAATAGTCTGATATCTGTACTGTGTTCTATAAGTTATCAATATGCTCATGGAATATTAAAAGAAGTATAATAATTTGATTTAAATTCCTTAAGTAGCTATCTTTTGTGGCTGTTTTCCCTGTTCTTCCCAGCAATCCACTGGAGCAGAAATAATATTCAACATTTTTAATTATTTTCAAAAAGTAGAGAAAGTGTGTTAGACGCTTTTTTCCTTTTAAGTCGCAATTTGTTTACTTAGTGTATGATTATTCAAATTGGATGAGACCTCTCGGTTTCCCTAATCCCAGAATAAACAATAAGGTGATTTGAAGAAACAAACAAAATATCAAGAATGTAAACTGTGTAATTAAGCTTTGTCTTGAGAAACACTTTTGAATTATTATGATCACTGCTTTCTAAAGACAGTAAATATATTAATATATGATATAAATCAAAGAATAAGCATTTCACAAAACCTTAGTACGACAGATTTAATGCTCAGAAAGCATTTAGAAACAATCCTAGAAACTTATTTGTGGGTTTGTTGTTTTTAGTTTATTTGCTTTTCCTATAGACAAAGATTATAACCCTGTTTTTATGTTATTTCAGAACGTGGTAGGGGTATGTGAACAACTATTTTAGCCAATTTTTAGTTAATGTGCCTTCCTTCTCCCAGAAGAGTGCAATCTCTTCAATTTCTTTCTTCTTTTTTCAAGCTCTGCATGGAATTTTCCTGTTCTCTTCCTGGTGGTGTAGTCATGATCACATGTCTGTGTCTTGTTTTCCTCTGGGAGCTGTGGGTACTTCTATTTCCTTCTCCTTTTTCATCTTTTCTCTCATTTTGGCCTCTAACAAGATACTCTCCAGGGTCCCTCCGATTTCTATACAATAGGAAAGCACTGAAAAGATGGAAGGAAGGAAGACAGAGAGGAAAAAAACAAAAAACACCCCAATGTAGCTGGGAGTTCTAACCATCTCTATGGAAACAATTCCACAGAGACTGATCCGGAAACAATTCTGTAGGGACCAGTGAAGCAGTGGTGAGCCAATTTCACCAAGCCTTAAAGGACTCAACTTGCAGATGGGAATAGTTGATAGACACTTTTTCTTTTGAGAAAAGCATTGAGTGTTAAAGAATCCACCTGCTAACGCAGGAGAAACAAGAACTCAGGTTCCATCTTTGGGTCAGGAAAATCCTCTGGAGTAGGAAATGGCAATCCACTCCAGTCTTCTTGCCTGGAAAATTCCATGGACAGAGAAGCCTGGCAGGCTACAGTCCATGGGGTCCCAAAGAGTTGGACATGAATGAGCAACTGAGCATGCACAAAATAGGAAGTCAAATAAAAATTAAGTTTATCCCTATATAATGCATTTTTTTAAAAACTCAAAACGTCCTACTTGCTATAATAATAAAAAGGCAAAAGGAATGTATCTGCTAATTTCAAGTCCTTCCTAAGCATTCACATTGGCAAACAGGAGCATGCCCAATGCAAACAAGTTGTGGCCAAAAAAACCCCCAAATAAAACACTGCAGTTTGGTGATGAAAAACCATTAGAACGATTTTAGGATTTTGACACACAGCCATAAAAATATGTGGAGAGAATGCCAAACTCAATCAGGCGGTAAATAAACTGAATTCAGGCAAGGGGTAAAGGGGATTACAAAATTCCATTTACCAAATCAGGTTGAAAGTCAGAAAGGATAATGATGTAATTTGAATCCAGGGAAGAATTCCATCTGAAGTAGGAATACAGCAATCATTAGGAAAAAAGAGAAATGAAACCTACCGCACCCCGCCAGTGATATCAAGTTTTAGGCCAGTTCAAAAGTCTCCAGCCAATAAACTGTTAACTGCAGGTCTACAGAGATGATGGTAACTGCAGCGTTATTTAGGGGAACTAACTTCAATTTGCCTAAATCTATTTTGTTCCCTTAATACATCCGCAGGTAGGTCCAGAGTGCTTTTAAGACCCTAGTCCCTGGGGTAAAACCATTTGGGTTTCAATCCTAGCTTCTGTCACTAGGTGTGTGATCTTGGGTATCTTTTTAAATTTCTTTAGAACTTAGGCAAATCATCTGTAAAATGGGGATATTATTTTTAGGGTTATGAAGAGTCAGTGAATTGAGCACAGCACCTAGCTCAAGTAAGCTCTCAATAATCGTGAGCTATCGTTATTACGCTATTCGTTTTGCTTTTCTCTCTCTTGTAATGAAGACCACATTTTCCCTTCTCCATTTCTCTGAGGGTTATTTTGAGGGAGTGGACTCACAAAAGGCAGTAGGACATTATGACTTAGCCAATTCTTACTCCCCCCCCCACTTGTCTTAAGCAGGTTTGCGGATGTATTATAGCCACGAAATGGAAGTTTCTATTGTATGACAGAAACTGGCCTTCTTTCTCCACACTACAGACTGCATACCTCAGGGAGGAAAAATTATTCTAGCTTCTCTACTGCTAATACTCCTTGCGCCCCATCACCACACTCTCGACGGGCTTCCCAGTGTCTGTACAAAGTCTCTGACTGGATATTTAAGGCCTAAAACCTAGTTTTGTCCACATTTCCAACCTTCAGGAACATCTGCTTTACTCACACTCATTTCCGTCTCTCCCCCGCATTTGATATACGTTCCTTGTTTGCAAGTTGACTTTCACTGATCTCGTTCTTTCGTTTGCGCTTTAACTTGCGCTGATCTCGGTACTGCCCTCCACTCTTCTTACTGAAATTCGGCTTTTTTTTTTCCCCAAAAAAGCTGTCACTAGGAACCTTTGTGGTATGAGACCCAGCACGACCAAAAATTATTTATTAACTGTCGCTTGTACAGGCGTTTTTCAAGAATGCAAAGCACTGGAAAACAACTCAAAGTCGGGCGACGCAAGCGATAGATGGGTAACTGAAATTACAAAGTGGGAGAGATTAAAACCAAGAGAAAATGCAGAGAGGAGGAAACGAGAAAAGATTTGCAGGGAAACTTCAATGACTAACACACCCCGCCCCTAGAGGCACACTTTAGGGAGGCTGCGCTGTCAGCGCCAAGGCCAGGGGAAGAGGCCCAGCCCAAATCAGGGCCTGATGGTCACTTTCGTATCTTTCCAGGGGAGAAGCCCTACTCTTTTTACCGCATAACGCAAACATGGTGGACAAGAAAAGCCCTCCCCACTTTTGGCAGCCGAACCACGTGGGGCCCCTCCACGCAGGTGACGCTGGGTAAGGGCGGGGCCTCTACAGAACTTGTTCTCTGATTCTCTGCCGCATCAGAGAACTTTTCCTCACCTGGACACCACGGGTTCCTACAATACGCACGGATAGGCCTATTACTGCCACTTCACATCCACCTCGAGAGAGAGCAGAGGGTTTGCTCCGAGAATTTGATGGCTATATAGTAAGCAGGAAAGGTGGAGTTCGCAGCCTCTTTCTCTAACTTGACTAACCCCATCTTCCCTCCACCTCTCGCCCAACTAGTCATCCGACCAACGCGCAAGCGCACTTCTTACCGCCGGCCCCAAGGAGAGACCGACTCTCCTGTCTCGCGAGAGCAACTTTTTTATCTCGCGAGAGCGGGGCCGGCCGGTCTCCCTTGCTCTCGCTCCACCCACTTCTCCTCGCTCGCTCTCTCCCCTCCCCCCAAGCCAGTAGCTCTGCTGCGCAGCTCCCTTAGCGGTTACGCCGCTGGAGACGGTTGGAAGAACCGTTGTGGGAGCTCTCCCCGAGGCGGGCGACTTCTGCTTCCTCACGACCAGACCGCGCGAGCACCGGAGTCGGCGCTACTGTCGCCCGACAGGGTATCTGAAGTAAAAGGGGGTAGGTTGGGCTGGTAGTTTCGAGAGCGGAGTCGGGAGAAGGACGGAAGAGCGACTGGGAGGGGGTGGGGCGGCGGAGTGGGGGGAAGTGTAGAGGTCGCCACTCGGAGGCAGCCAGGCTGCGCCTCCCAGGCGATCTCCCACTTCCAGGAAGGCGGCCTGTCGGAAGGAGGATTAACTCAGGTGGAATTCAGTGGATGAAGCCGAGCCCCGAAGTGGGGGTCATCCAGCCTTTCCCCTCCATTCCCTGCTGGTTTGGCCTCCGCCATTTTGGGTACGGCAGCGCGGCGCCCTCGGCTTCCCGCCCTTCTCCTCTTTCTGCTTTTTGCCCCTCAGCTTCCGAAAACTGATCTAGGAGGCCGGGGGGTGGTTAAAGCTTCGCGGAAGGGATGAGGGTGGGAAGGAAGCGAGCAGGGAAAGGCTGGGCAATTGGGTGTGGGGAGGATCTGGGCCGTCGGGCGCGCTCCCGATGGAAATGGCGCCGGATGGGCCTGGCCTCCCACCGAGGCCTCCCTTCCTCCGCAGTCCCGGCTGGGCTACCTGGGCCGGCGGGAGTGCGAGTGACTTCTGACGCAGATTCCCAAGATGAGAGAGGCTGGAGCTGGGGGAGGAAGGCCAATGGCGACGAAGGCGCTCAACTCCTAAATCCAGGACAAAGGAGGCAGACGGCCTCCTTTGTAATTCCGCCGCCCGGTGGCGAAGGTTTTTAAGCCAGGCTTGGCTGCCGGGCTAGGAAGTGGCGTACTCTCCCTAGCTCTTTGGTCTCTAGGGCAGCTAGATAAACGAAAAGTCTCCGGGGCGGAATAAAGGACGCTTAGCCGGCCCTTATATTCCACATTTGGAACTTCGAAAAGAGTACGTACTCATTTTCCGAAGGGTTTTTTTTCCCCCTTCATTCCCATGCTTATCTTAAACTTATTGAAAGACTGTGGGTAATTGTTTTGTAAGCAGAAAAGCGAGTGATTTATCAAATAGGAATTTGAAATGAGCTTATTTCAAATAGGTGAACTATGAAAATAGGCATTCTGAACCTTTGAGCGGGGGTGGGATGGTGTAATGGTTTTGTATAGTTTGGCAAATACTGGGTTAGAATTAAATAGGCGGTTTATTTGAGGGAAACAGTTGTTAAAACACCACCAGTGATGGCAAAACTGTTTATAGGAATTATTAAGTCTCCAACGGTTGTAATTTGTGCAAAGATTCTAAGGCCATGGAAACAAAATACTTAAAAATACAGTTAGGGTTTATTTTCTTTTGGTAGCTAAGCCTGTTTTCTATTTGGTGTAGCACTGTAGTAAAATTTTGACCAAGAAAATAAGCCTGCTCAACCGAAAGACAAACAGCAAGTTCAGTCATGTGATGTTGCGATGGTTTTAGTCTTTAGAACATTGGAGAATTGTGTCTGTAATTTTCATTGAAGCCGTGCAAAAGGTATAGACATGGCTATTTTTTACAGCTTTTAAAAAACTACAGTTCCTATTGCTGAAGATTTTCTGTGCTTCTCGTGGACTTTGAAAAGACAGCCCAGTTTCCTATAAATTATCAATAGTATGTGATGTAACAGCTTCCGTGGTTGAATTACCCTAGAAACTTTTCTTGCCCTCTTTTTCATTTGCGTGGTAATTTGGAAATCCACCTAATTGCCTTAATATTTTTAATAACTGTTCTTCTGGTGTTCTTATTTTGGTAAACAAGTGACTGAACTGCAGTGGCTGGTAACATTGTTCTAGAAAAGAACCCAATCATTTTAGAGGCTTCACTTCCTTTAGGTAGTAGTGGTGTCTCTTATTTGTTTTTAAAATTAAGGAACAAGCACAGTGACAGCGAAATGATGTAAAATTTCCGTGTTAAGTATTTTATCATTTCTTGACCAAATTTTGAAGTTCCTTCTCATTTTTTAGCAGCAGTTGGGCTACCGTTTAGAAAGTTACTAATGCATCAAATCCTTGTTTTGTGTATTATATTTATGAAGATGGTATATGCCTCTGTGTTATAAAGGAATTTTGTCTCTTTTGCTTTTGTTAGTTGCCTTTCCTTAACAGCTTTGGGATACAGTTCACATACCATAAGTTTCACCCACTTGTAATCATACAATATATGGTCATTTCGTGACTGGCATCCTTCATGTAGCGTAATGTTTAGGAAATTATATTTTAAATCTCATATAGAACTGACCAAGATTATCCTAGTATTCCAGCAGCTGGTATTCTGACACTAGGAATTCTTTTAAAAAATTAGCCCCTGAACTTTAGCCATTAGACACTATTGCCGAGAAAGGTTGAGATGGATTATCCTGAATAATTAGTAAATGCTTACTTAGGTAGTTTCTGAGACAGCTTTATTAATGTATAAGAACAAATACTGTTTTAATGAGTTTAGAATCCATCTTGGTTTTGTTTTCTAAATAGAATTCTAGGTTCAAAACTTTTGAGGAGGTAATAGTGAGGCTTTATTGGGTACTCTTCATACACCTGGGATGGAGAGTTGGCCTATAAAATAGTTCCTCTTCCGAATCTGTTTAACTTATCCCGATTTAAATTGTATTTAGTATTTTTTTTGATAGACTATTTGTTTTATATAGGTCTCATTGGTACAGGCTGATCCAAAAATCAAAACTAGTTTCCTTGCTAGTGTTTCTTGGAAAGTGCTAGTAAGATTTATAGTAAAGATAAATCAGTTTCCCTCTTTGGGAGGGAAGGTATTTGTTCGTGAAACAGTACCTTTACATTGGCGGGGGAATGTTCTAAATGATACAAAGCCACCACTTCTAAGGTCTTTCACAACAAATTAAATTGACTTTGCAAAGGTCTTAAGTTTTTCATTGGGAGGTTAACAAATGGAGGTTTAGATCCTTTCCATTTTTTCCATTTCTGTTGTTAAATTCCCCTTTGCAGAAAACGGTTATGTCTTGGGTTGCTGCGTTGTTTTTTTTCTCCCTTAAGAAAATGATCAAGATTTCCAAAATGTCTCCTTTCCCAAAGTCTACTTTCAGGACGACTCTTAGAACTATTATTCAAATTGTCTAGCCGATTATGTATCCAAATAAACCTTTCCAGAGACCCTCCTTTTTTTCCCCCTCTCTACTTTAGACAGTTTCCAAAGATGCTTGAAAATTTAAACCTCTGTTGACTTTGAAAAAAACTTGTAACAGTGCTTATTTCCTTTCAGGATTCAGGATAGGTTCCTATCCTTTAAGGTTCAGTTATTTTGTTTGTAGCTTATTTCATTTGTTTTACAAGGCCCCTTAGAATCCAGTAATGGTGGCCACCATTGAATGATTACCGTGTTGCAGATTAAGCATGGATTCTTCTGAGTCCGTAAAAGTACCACTGCTACATTTTATAGTTGAATGCAGAGGTTAAGTAGTTTGCTTATTAATAAATTAAGTAGCAGTGAGTGACAGACTAGGGATTCAAGCCAAGAGTTTCCTTTGTCTTAAAAGTTCTTCCCAGTTATTTTTGTGCGTAAGAGTTGTAATGTCAGATAAAAATCTTGAACATCTGTGTCTAGACTGGCACTTAGGATAGCATTTTAAAAAGGCATAGTCGGACTAAGCACACACACGCAAAGCAAACAAGAGCTAACAAGTACAAAGGTGATTCATATACAGAGGAATTTGCTGAATAGCTGCATTTGGATAATTTCTGCATTAGCTTATTTTAACTGCATGGGTTCTAGGGGGAAATTTTTCCTCTTTGCAGATGCAACCTCAAACAGTTGGGCTAATAATTAGATCGTGTGAAATTAAGTATTAGTGAATACTGCTTATATGAAATATTCTCAAGCTTAAAGGAATCAAGTGAACAAATTGTTTTGTTTACAGGGGAGGAGGTGGTGAGGGAAAGGTTTGAAATATTCAGGTGAGTAGGATTCCTACAGCTGCATAGTGAAATTTATGAGATCTGGTAAGTTTCTGCAGCTGAAGGACTTCTGCATTAACCTCTTTAAAATGTTTGGGAATTGTTAAAAGAAAGGGTGATTGTCTCAGGATGGGAATTTGGTGGATGAGTTCTTTTGAGGGGGGAAGGAGGGATTCTTGTACCCTTTTTAATAACTTTTTGAATGTGATTGCGTTAATTTTTTTTTTTATAAAAAAACTTATTTAAAAGTAGTGAACTGGTTTTTAATACACTATCTTCAATAATTGCCAAACAGGTGGCTTTAAAAAGCTGTTTTTGGGTGCCCTTTTATCTTAGTTTTAAAACTTGGCCTAATTAAGTCAATAATTTTAAAACTTGCTTTTGGGGAGTGTTTAAATCAGTTTTATAGTTAAACAGGACTTTTTTCCCCTTTGAAAACAATTTGGTATGTTCAGAATTACAGTGCATCTGTTAAGGTTAGACTTTAGTACCATTTTCCCAACATTAAAAGGATTGCTCATTGTACTTTTGACTTAGGCTCTTCCTGTGAATGGATGGTGGTACTGTATACAACTTTTTTTTTTAAGAATTTGCGTAATTGTTTCAAGTGAATAATAAAACTTGCAAAATGTGAAGCACATTTGAGACATGAGGAAAAGACTAGAGTTGACATTAAGGTGGACAGGGTCAAAAAGTAGAGTTTGAAGATTGATGGTAGAATTACGAAGTTTTCTTAAAATTATAACATTTTAATACTTAGAAATTCAGGATTGGGGGAAGGGTTAGGTTTCACTGCCTTAACCCAGTCTTGTCTGCCCTGAAATAGAAAGGTGTTGTACTGTTGTATAATCAATCATATGTTAACATTTGCTTTTGTGCACCACTGAGAGTTCGTTCTTCAGTACTTCTGGCAAGAGTGTATTTTGATTGACTGCTTTGTGTGCTTGTTTATTTTTTATAGCATTTAAATCAAACGGTATTGAGATGGATTGGGTTATGAAACATAATGGTCCAAATGACGCTAGTGATGGGACAGTACGACTTCGTGGACTGCCATTTGGTTGCAGCAAAGAGGAAATAGTTCAGTTCTTTCAAGGTACCTCTAGTATTAGTCAAAGTTTAGTAGTATTTTAATTTTATATTTCTATTACTCAGTTTTTAATTTGTAAAACCCATTTGTTTGGGGGACTTTTTGATTTGAGTGTATCTGGGTTGATGTATTAAGTTATGAAATGTGCTCCAGTTAATATTCAATACAGAATGTGTGAAAATATGTAAAACCTAACTAATATGCAATGAACATAATTGAGAGTAATTATGTGTGATGAATCATGAATTAGCATACGGAGCATAGTTAAATTCAATTTTTTTCCATGTAATATTAGGTGGCCTTTTGTGAGTGTGTGTGTAATTTTAAAAGACATTGGTCGCAAAAAGAATTATAATCCAGTAATATTTGAAAAGATCTTCCTTTGTATTATGGGGTGATGGGGAAACTAAGCTTTTTTTTTTGTTTTGTTTTGTTTAGACTTGTTTTAAATATTTGATTCAGATGGGAATGTTTCAGCCTTTAACACTGTTCCCCTTGATGGGGTTATTTGTCCTTGGGTTAAAGGGTTGGAAATCGTGCCAAATGGGATAACATTGACGATGGACTACCAGGGGAGAAGCACAGGGGAGGCCTTCGTGCAGTTTGCTTCAAAGGAGATAGCAGAAAATGCTCTGGGGAAACACAAGGAAAGAATAGGGCACAGGTGGGGATGGAGAGTTTGGGATGGTGTTAAATTTTTATTTTTGGGGGTTGTGGGTCACTATTGCTTAATGGGGGGGTAACAGTAACATTTTTCTGGGGTAGTTTAAAAGAATTGATAATTATCTAAATTTAACTTGGAAACTACAGATTTGGGTGGGGAATTAATGCTAATAGTTTGCTTAAATTAAAATTAGATTGTTTCCATTTTTCTGTAGGATGATGTTGATAAATGTTTTTGTATAATCAACTATTTTCTCTAAACATCTATTATATACTAAACAAAACAAACTTAAAATTGTGTTTTGTGAATTGTTTTCAAATGACTTAATTTGTCTTTTACAACTTAAATATTAATTATTTAAGTTTGTAGGTGTAAAAGAATGTTAACTTTTGGTGTACTTAGGCAATTTTAATTGGGTTATATTTAGATGTAGAAAAACTTACTGCATTTTGCCCAGTATTTTATTTACTCTAATACATTTATGCTGAAACCTGTACCTTAAACCATTTTCAAATAGGTATATTGAGATCTTCAGAAGTAGCAGGAGTGAAATCAAAGGATTTTATGATCCACCAAGAAGATTGCTGGGCCAGCGACCAGGACCATATGATAGACCAATAGGAGGAAGAGGGGGTTATTATGGAGCTGGGCGTGGAAGTATGTATGACAGAATGCGACGAGGAGGTGATGGATATGATGGTGGTATGTGTATCTAATGAACAAAGGTTCATTAACATTTTCTTAATGTTCCTGACACTTTGTCAAGAAATACAAGAATGGCAGTAATTTCAGTACCTACTAGGTTTAATAAATCTGTTCATACAAATGTGGATTCTCATGGGCAGCTATGGGACTTGATTGATGTGTGTATTGGCACCTAGTTTACCTACACAAAAATTTTTAAGAGATTGCCATGTTTTGACCTTTTCTGTTTGGCATCAGGATGAAAATTTTTATGTCTAAATGTGTGCTTTTCATACAAGTGTTAACTGCTTTTTTAATATGCACTAAAATGGGTGTTGCAAACTTGGTTGGAGGGGTTGCAAACTTGTAACAATAAGTTAACCAGATTGCTTGTCAGAAGGTAACATTTTTATAAACTAGATAAAATTTTATCTTCTGAAAGCTTATTCATGTATTTCTCCTTAAATTACACAGGTTATGGAGGTTTTGATGACTATGGTGGCTATAATAATTATGGCTATGGAAATGATGGTTTTGATGACAGAATGAGAGATGGAAGAGGTAAAATAAATGTTAAAGATGCTGATTTTTAGATGAATTTTTGTATTTGCTCTACATGCACTTAGTGTAGGTGACTTGTATACAAAAATCAACTCAGGCATGTTTCAGTGTATTCCTACATAGGGCTTTATATAGAGATGTACTTACAGAAAAATTTCCGTATGATACTTAGAAAAACTTAAGTGTTACAATTACTTGGGGTGTCGGTGAAAAGTGTGTAAATAGAAAAAGGTGTGTATAGCAAAGAAATAATCTTTGGAAATTTTATTTTCTAGGTATGGGAGGACATGGTTATGGTGGAGCTGGTGATGCAAGTTCAGGTTTTCATGGTGGTCATTTTGTACATATGAGAGGACTGCCTTTTCGTGCAACTGAAAATGATATTGCTAATGTGAGTAATTTTAGTAATTAGTGGTTTTATATATAATCATAGTGTCTAATTTTGAGTATTCTATGTAACAAGTCAGTAAGTTTTAGTGGTTTGGTTTGACTTTCCCAGACTGATTAGAAATGAGGAACTGAAAATAATGGCGGCAGATGGCTGCTATTACTGATTTGAAACTGCTTCATTACAAATTGGTTAGAAAATAAGCAAATTTCAGCCTTTGGGGCCAAGTCAATCACTCATTCATTACTTGTTGAGACCCCAATGGCCTACAAAGCTGAGGGTATTTATCATCTAGCCCTTAAAGAAAATTTTTGCCATTGATCTTACTGGGAGCCAACTGGACTAATTTTCAGGTGTTTTGGGGGTCACTTAAATCTGATTAACTTGCAGTTAGAATTAAATGATATATTTTGGGACCTCTGCATATACAGTTGGTAGGTTTATCAAACTCTGTTATTCTGATTCATAACACTCAATTTCCCTGCATGTCAGTCTCGGGTCACTTATTTCAAACAATTTTGAAATACCTTTCTTGGGATTGGGCTGAGGAAACTTGCTTTTCTCTCTGAGTATAGTCAGGAAAATGAGACTTCTTTCCTTAGGGTGTAAATTCTTCTCTAGCTTAAAATACTTTTTAATTTAATATCACCTGGATTATTTTTAAAGATCACTTTGCATTTATTTTAATAGACTTAAAACCAATGTGCTTGGTAATTGTTTTTCAGTAATCTAAATAGAAAAGTAAAATAAGTGTTTTCTTTAGTTCTTCTCACCACTAAATCCAATCCGAGTGCATATTGATATTGGAGCTGATGGCAGAGCAACAGGAGAAGCAGATGTAGAGTTTGTGACACATGAAGATGCAGTAGCTGCCATGTCTAAAGATAAGAATAACATGCGTAAGTGGTATTTGTGATTCTTCAAATGTAAGAGGTTCTAGGAGCTTAGTGGTCTAGGACCTGAAACCATGTGGCTGCTAATAAGTTCAGACTTTCTAAGGGGCTTTCTATTGAAGAGTTAACTCAGGCTCTTTATACTTCACAAATATTAGAGCTTAAAGTTATAAACAGGGAAAATGTTTGTTATATTTGCCTAAGTTTTTACGCCATTTGGAAATTAATACTGTTTCTTAGTCTATACGTTGATAACTTGGGTGAGTTATTTTTCCATGTCATCACATCTGTTTTCAAGCCATTAAATTTAGTCTCCACTAGTGATTCCCAAATCTGACCACACATCAATCACTTGCTACTTAATAAAAATAAGTTGCCCTGGACGGTACCCTCAAGGTGCTAATTCAGTTCTATGAATGGGCCTGGAATACATATATTTAAATATCAAGGGGAATTTTATTTTTTGGGGGGCACACTGGGTCTTTGTTGCTGTGCAAGGGCTCCTCTTAGCTGTGGCAAGCAGGGGCTACTCTCTAGTTGCAGTGTGCTGGCTTCTTATGGTGGCTTCTCTTGTTGCAGAGCACAGGCGCTCGGGTGCTTGGGCCTCAGTAGTTGCAGCTTTCGAGTGCAGGCTAGTAGTTGTAGCACATGGGCTTAGTTCTGCAGCATGTGGAATCTTCCCAAACCAGGGATTGAAACTGTGTCCCCTGCATTGGCAGGGCAGATTCTTAACCACTGAACCATCAGGGAAGTTCTGGAATTATTTTTAAGATGTATACCACCAGCAGGTTCTAAAATAATGAGTTGGCCCTTTTATAGATACAGAAACAAGCGTAAAACACTTATAACTAGTTCAAGCTTGAACAGTTTAAATGAACCTTAGATTTTAGTTGTATCGTCACTGCACTAGGAATTTGCAAGCATTCTTTTTCACGTTAATGTTAGCTAGTCAACCTTTTCACACTTATAAATTTTATTCAACATTCCTTTTTCCCCTATTACTCAAAAGAACATCGATACATTGAACTTTTCTTGAATTCGACTCCTGGAGGCGGCTCTGGAATGGGAGGTTCTGGAATGGGAGGCTACGGCAGAGATGGAATGGGTATGTAAAGCTTTTTAAATATTAAGCTGAGTTAGACACTTAGCAAGTCAATCTCAAACTTTTTTTTTTTCTTCTTCAAGATAATCAGGGAGGCTATGGATCTGTTGGAAGAATGGGAATGGGGAACAATTACAGTGGAGGATATGGTACTCCTGATGGCTTGGGTGGTTATGGTGAGTGTCTTTTACTCTGGTTCAGTTTGAGTCCCTATATGTGGTACAGTTTAAAGTTCATATATTGTTCCTTTCTTAATTGAATTATAGTTGACTTACAATATTGTTTATTTTTAATAACTTATGCATTTATATCCTCTGCTAAATGGTTCTTAATGTCTTTTTTTCCTAAGGCCGTGGTGGTGGAGGCAGTGGCGGTTACTACGGGCAAGGTGGCATGAGTGGAGGTGGATGGCGTGGGATGTACTAAATGCATAACCACACATATAAAAGTCCTGACAACAGCATCTGGTCTACTAGACTTTCTTACAGAATTACTTTCTTTTGTATTTTAAGAACTTTATAATGACTGAAGGAATGTGTTTTCAAAATATTATTTGGTAAAGCAACAGATTGTGATGGGAAAATCTGTTTTCTGTAGGTTTTATTTGTTGCATACTTTGACTTAAAAAAATAAATTTTTATATTCAAACCACTGATGTTGATACTTTTTATATACTAGTTACTCCTGAGGATGTGCTGCTTTCATAAGATTTGGGTTGATGTATTTTACTATTAGCTCTACAAGAGGTAGTTTAGTGTAATCTTAAGAGGACAGTGGTTCACCTCTGCATAAATTACAAGTCTTAATAAGCAGACATCTGGAATAGAGCTTGGAGAATAATTAGTGTTACTCTTTAATTTCTCCTGGACAACACTGTAAATATAAAAAACCTAAAGATGAGTATAGGTGACTTCAGGAGTATAAATTCAGCTAATTCTATATTTTCAGACATTTATCCGGCATAGCTCTGAAATGTTAACAATCTAGGAGGTATCTGGACTTAACGTATATTCATAATTGTGTTACCTGCAGATGGGAGTGTTGGAAGTTTAGATTCTAGCTCTAGACTTTAGAAGAAATCCCCTCAGCACTTGACTGAAGTACCAAAAAAATGTTTCCCAAAAGTGATAGTTGTAAGTTCTCAAAATGTCTTAGACTAGGTTAAGGTTCTTGGTGACATGAGATTCACTACAAGTACAAAGGTATTTACTGTGGAGTATAATTCTCACAGGTGTATTCAGTTTCCAGCCAAATAGTTAAAGCATATGGCTTTTTTAATAACTGTATAGATGACTACTTTTTAAAATGTAAGACACAAGTCCATGTCGAGAGTCTTGAGATTGGATTTTGCATCTAATTTGTTTCGAGTTTTAGAGCCATTGTATTTAATAATTTTATGTAGCAAGGAAAAAAGGTGCTTTACTTTTAATCCCTTTGATCAATATGGCTTTTCTTCCAAATTGGCTAATGGATCAAAATGAAACCTGTCAATGTGAATTCAGTTATTGAACTTGTTACTTGTTTTTGCTAGAAATGTTATTAATGTAATAAATATCAATGTGTGGGAGATGAGTATGGCGTCTGTCCTAGAATGCTTTGTGTCAGTTAATGATTAGAAATCAAATTGGTAGAAGGTACTATAGAAGGAATGATTTCTGCTGTTCTTAAGGCAGCTTGGTAGCATAAGTGGAACCAATCAACTGGAGCGATGATTCATCGTACTGCCTGTACTCACTCCCTTAATTACTAGGCTCACACCACTTATGTAAAACAGGCTTAATTTTTCAGGTGTTTTATTTGTTATATAAAATTCACATTTTAGAGAAGTGTGAATAGGAGAATTACAATCACAATTCCTTGGCACCATGATAGCATTAGATGATAGTACTACTAGATGAGGGAACAGTACACAAAGTTCACAAAATACAAAGTTCTATTACATGAAATTCAAAATTAGGTTACAGTTTTTAGATACAAGTCAAAACAAAATGGAACAAGTTTCAATTTTTTCTTAGAAAGAGCCTGCCTACAAAAGGCCCAAATCAATGGCAATAACATGAGTAGTGAAGAATAAATTGGGACTAAAAAAATCATGGTTTATTTGTTGAATGAAACCAGGGTTGGTATTTTTAAATCATCTTTTATTCACATTTTAAAGTTTTAAGCACGATAATAAAAAACAGCACTTGAAATTTTTCATTTTTGCTTACTCTTGTCATAAAAATGTTAACCCATCCCATCAGTACAAAACAGTTCAAAGAATATAATTCATGTTTCAAATATTCCTATCAGAGCATTAAAGACCACCTATAAATCTGTATGTCCATTCTGATTGAAGACTAAAAACTGGATTATGGAAAAGAAATCTGAAAGTAAAATAGTGGTTTCATACTTTGGCAACTTAGAAAATTAATTTTAAACCTCAACAGAAGTATGTACTCAGGATAATAACGATCATGTAGAATAAGCAGTGCTACCTTAGTGGGAAGGGAGTTCAGTTCAGTTCAGTTGCTCAGTCGTGTCCAACTCTCCGCGACCCCATGAATCACAGCACGTCAGGCCTCCCTGTCCACCAACAAATCCCGGAGTTCACTCAAACTCATGTCCACAGAGTCGGTGATGCCATCCAGCCATCTCACTCTCAGTCGTCCCCTTCTCCTGCCCCCAACCTTTCCCAGCATCAGAGTTTTCCAGTGAGTCAACTCATCGCATGAGGTGGCCAAAGTATTGCAGCTTCAGCTTTAGCATCAGTCCTTCCAATGAACACCCAGGATTGATCTCCCTTAGAATGGACTGGTTGGATCTCCTGGCGGTACAAGGGACTCTCAAGAGTCTTCTCCAAGGGGAGGGAGTAGCCATGATTTATTCACTAGTGCTCTGAGGAGTAATGTGGATACCAATAATGGCATGTTTTAAAAGGTACAGACTCAAAAGTGCAAGACTTAAGAAAAAAGAACCCCAAGTGGTGATGCTGTTGAAACGGTTATTATGCAAGGGTACAAAACATCAGTACAATTAAATTCTTGGTATGCTATAAACTATTAACAGGGATTAGTGTTTACTGACTTCATGCTTGAAATAGTTCAAGTATGTATGTAGTGGCAGGGCTGAAAGTCCATCTTCAGTCTGCTCTAGGCCCTGGCTTAGAGGTGCTAATAAATGATATTTTACTCTACTGTAGTAGACTGCCACAGTGTAATGCTTCCTAAAAGTTACTGGACTGGAAAGGTAATACAGAACTTTTTTACTCACACCTGTCATAGTCAAAGGCAGTTTAACTGTATTTTAGATTTCTTCTTAAATGCTTAAGGGAAAATCAGGAGCCAATAATCCCGGCTATTACATTTTTTTCTAGGAAAGTTTATGTTTTGACTTTTTTTTGGCCATGCCCATGTGGTATGCAAGATCTTAGTCCAGGGATCCAACCTGTGCCCCCTTGCAGTGCAAGTATGGAGTCTTAACTGCCAGAGCAGTTCCTATGTTTTGACTTTTAAAGGTGTGAGTCCCCCCTAAGAAATGGATATAACTTATTTTCAAAATATTTGGAGACAATAATACCTCTTTGACCCACTATATCTGAAAGTTCAGCAAAATACCACATTGACTACAGAGAAGGAAGGCATTTTCTAATGCAAAATGGGCAGAGGAGGGGAAGCAAATAAATACAGTTGACATTTCACCAAGCTAATGAAAACCTGTTGAAATATTAATACTTCTAAAATGTGCATTTCCAGTCGTTCTCTGAGAACTGTGAAGCTTTAAAGTGCATTAAAAAATTACAGGCACCATCAAATATCAACTCTGGAGAAGAATCATGTGAAACCCTATTTTAAGAAGGCCTTTACAAAATAAGGCAAACATGTAGGCTACGCTCTCTGGCCTCTCCATGGCATTAAGAAAAGAGTTACATGATAACTACAGTCAGGAATTAGGCTAAGGTTACTTTAAAGCATGCCCTGTTATTTTTTAATAAAAATGGCAAAGGAAATCTCCAAGTTACATATTAAGAGTTCCTGTGAGTTGAATATGTGAAAGTAAAACTGGTACCAATGCTGTCAAAGCTGCTTAAGAAGGGCTGTCTGAATACCTTGTACACACGTTCATATGTAACATTCATTATTCATTGTAGGTACTTTTCATACATTAGAATAGTTCTGGAATATTATGGCAAGTTAGATGAGCATCTTTGAATTAGTAATGCGTGACAGGAATCACAAACCCGTACTGGCTTCGGTGAAGAAGGCAAAGGCAGTTCGTTGTCAGAACAGGCATTACAGAAAATTTCCCCACAGTTTCTACAGTGGTGCTATTAAATGAAAAAGTCAGGAAAAAAAAATGAGTAAAATCAGCCATATTTGCACCAAAACTTTTGGACTCACTTCCTAGTCTCCCTTACCTTTCTCTTAGACAGTGAGAATTCCTTTTCACAAAGTTTACAATGTGTTGCTTCTTTGTCTTTCAACCAAACCAGTCCCTGGTAGAGGAAAAATATGACTATTAATGCTCAAATTAGTACTAAAAGATACATGAAAACATTTCTGACCAAGAGCATTTTATAGGAATATGCATGTAGATAAACCAAAAATTAGTCCTCCTTTTTTTGGACAGATTTATTGAAACAGTTGTAGATTAAACAAATGTGGAATTTCCTTCAAAATAATCTGGGTGAGGAAAAAGACACATGCTTTTTTAAATAAGCAAGATTGGCCATATATTGATATTCAATAGTGAAACTGGATGATGGTTCATTTTACTCTTTACAACTGAATACTGGAACATTTCACGACAAATGTTTTTAACAAAAATCCACTATGGATAGTAACTGTAAGGAAAGAACCTTAATATCTAGTCCAAAAACATTTAAAGATAGTATGTATTATACACAGCTAATCCACAAAATTTGAAGAGAATTTGTAAATCAGATGATTGAGTTCTTTAGGTAAGACTTCACTTTAAGTTCTACACTGCTGTAAATTTCCCTTACCTTCTGTAACTCACAAATGTAATAGACACTATGTAATGTTCCAGTATTCAGTTGTAAAGAGTAAAATGAACCATCATCCAGTTTCACTATTGAATATCAATATATGGCCAATCTTGCTTATTTAAAAAAGCATGTGTCTTTTTCCTCACCCAGATTATTTTGAAGGAAATTCCACATTTGTTTAATCTACAAATGTAAGTAGTCTTAAACAGGTAGAAGTTAACCTAACATTTCTAACTAACTTGACTCATTCTTAACCAGGTGGTGCCCATTTTATAAGAAGACCTAGTTTGAAAGAAGTCCTGTATTTCTGATTAATCTCATCACATGTCCCTTTTGGAAACAGCCCAGACTAAGCTACCCTGCTGCTGCTGCTTCCACAAAACCAAGTATATGTGATTCCAACTTGGAAGAGGGAGCGAGCAACATAGGACCTATACCAGCCAACAAGAAAAATCTTACAAGCAGAAAAGCCCACAGACATTCTCAAAGGCCTGAGTTTTCTTGAAAGCCTCTTCTACCTGACAGCATAATTCTTGGAAGAAACTAAGATGAAAAGAGAGTAAAGCATTCAGGGATCAAGACTGCAAGATTAATACTAGCTATTTTTATTTCACAGTCTTAGTAACCAGCACCTATTATCTGATATAGCAGAGGTAAGACAAATGATACTGGGTTACTGCACTTCAGGCACTCTTAAGGCTTCTTAGAACACAGGATTGTAAGAAGTGAAGATATAAAAACAAAAAAAAACCCTTGACAGCTCCCATCAGATACAGAGAGACTGACCAGCAGAGTCACATGATTTGAATCATGGAATTTTTTTTTAAAGCAAGATGAGGCCTTGGAGATAATTCAGTCTAACTTGAACACCATAAAAAGGAAAGTGATTTGCCAAATATCCCAAAGCCACATAGTGCAAGCAACTTTCCTGCCCAGCTATGTTTGTTAAGGACGAGAGCCTGACATGAAGCAGATTTCCAAACACCATCATTTGGTTCAAAAGTAAGTAACCTTCTGACATCAGGGTTAAGCTTCCAACTTTATTTCCAGACTTATGAACTTACCTTGCACCTCTCTCAAGGAGAAAAGCTGTATAATCTAAGCCTAGTGCATTAGCTAGAAGGGACCTCAGAATAGTAACCTCAAGCTTTCATTTTACAGATAAGAAAAACTTAAAATCCAGGGAGCTGAAGTTGCTTCTGTAACAAAACAAAGCTGTTTACAAGCAGAGCCAAAACTAAAGGGGGCAAGCTACTGCTCTGCAAACAAATGGCTATTTTTCTCTGCCCTTGGCAT
Source organism: Moschus berezovskii (assembly GCF_049115385.1). Classification (NCBI taxonomy): domain Eukaryota; kingdom Metazoa; phylum Chordata; class Mammalia; order Artiodactyla; family Moschidae; genus Moschus; species Moschus berezovskii. The sequence goes on from NC_142471.1 coordinate 25,347,398, forward strand.
TCCAGAATGTCAGCTACTCAGGTTAAATCCTCCAAACGGTATTAAGGATCCTTCTCTGAACAAAGTCAACTGCTCCAGAGAGAAGTCTTGTAGATACCAACACTGGAAGAACATACCCAGCGGATTGGAAGCTTTGGTCAAGGCGTCCCTGTCTATTACAACCCATCCCCACACACCTAACCAACAAACACCAGGCTTCCAAGATTTTTTTGTGCCTTTCATCAAAACTGGGAGATTTTCTAACATTTGAGGAATGATTTGGGCATGAAGTACTCCAGCCAAATAAACACAAGAAAAGAATTCAGAGCAAACAGAATGGCAGCAATAAAAAAAAAAATTAACAAAATTAGAATATCCTCAGAGATAAAAACAAGATGTTATTTTAAAAAGGAAAAATGAGCAAATAGGAGCCTGCTGAATATTAAAAATATAGTAACAGAAATAGTCTCACAGAAGGTTGAAACTGAATCCAACCAAACCTTTAGGTTTAATTTCCAGTTTATAGGCTTAAATAAGGGGATAGAGGAAAAATAAGACTACTAGGAAGAAGAAATCAGATAAAATCCAAAATGTAAGAAACTACAATAGTTGTCCCAGACCCATCAATTGGACAATAGTAAGCACCCCCCAAAAAAAGCCAAAGCCATATATAAATCCATTTTCATACACATAAAAATGGAAATCTAGATAATGTAGGCTAGAGATGAACAATAAAACTGTTAGAAAAACATAATGATTAACGAAAACAGAAGACTGTTACTGTAGGGATGGGAATGCAATCGGGGAGCACACATGTTCTATTACAAGCTAAAACAGTATGTTAGCATTTTTAAGTTGTACCGTACATGTTCTCTTGCATATATGATACATATTTCACAGTGAAAAATTTTTACAAAAGAGTTTAAAAAATGATAGTTGGGCAAACATCCTTACATATCTCCTAAAAGTATGAGAGCAGAATAAAGGCATACAGATTCATAAAATATTTTATTATTCATTCGCCATTTTCTAGGAGACTACTGAAGGAAGCATCGCCCAGTAGGAATTCCATGTTGATCAAGTGGTTAGGATTCCATTCTCTCACTGCCAGAGACCCAGGTTTGATGCCTAGCTGGCTAACTATAAAGTCCCACAAGCTGTGTGGCATGGCAAAAAGAAAAAAAGCATTGAAAGAATGAAGGACAGCAAAGGGAAATGCCAGGACAAGAGTGACCAGACCAGACTAGACAGGAGCAATAAAGCAGAGAACTTCAATAAGGATGACTGATGGAAAAAGAAAGAACTGATTCCTTGATTCATTTTTCCCATGTGAAAAACTTCTATCAAAAAGCATTTAATAGAAGTGTTTGAAGGTATAAGAAAACTCTGATTCTCAAATACAACTAAAAAAGGCAAGGGGGAGTAAATATTAGCTCTAGAGGAAATGAAAAGTAGTTCAAGAAAAAAAATACAATTGCAATATATAATACTACCTGCCCCAGCAAGGAACAATATTTAAATATTCATAATAAAGAATATACAGTAAATATATTTCACAAAAACTCTTACTTAACTACAGGAGAAGAACAGTGAAGAGTAGACAGACCATGGGGAGAGTTAGCAAAACTCCTCATCCATCATGTTAATGAGGCAATACATAGGTCTGCATAATACTTAAGAAAATAGGGAAATGCCAGAAGAAACAACTAAAAAGAATTAAAAGTGGCTCCCTAATGGTGGCAAAAGCTGGAATGGATAAGGGACAACAAGGTGAAAAACAAAAGACTGCTTCCCCCCGTTTTTTTTTAAGTCTTCCTACTATGTAGTACAATTTGACTTTATAAATGACTTTCATGTAACACTTTGGTACACAAAATGGGGAGCTTGTGCGGTAAGAAGCCATCTGTCATTGAAGTACTCACACAGAGACTATATTTTCTCCTCTGCTGTAAGAACCATATATTCAATTGTACCAAATCACTTTCACTCAATTAACATACTCAATATTCAAAGCAACCTTAGGCAAAATCATAAGCCAAAATCAGGAAGAGGAAACAGACTCCATGGTGATATGTGACTCGATGAAGATCTAAAACTAGTAAGTAACAGACTGGCTCAGGAATTTAAGGATTATCAAATCCAAAGGCAATTTCACTCTAACCATGCCACAACTTCAGGAAAGTAGACAAAACTATTTCCAAGGTCATTTCCAACATGAGGAATTTTAATAATGTGTTCTAGAGGTATAAGGAAGAGGTGGACCTCATCATACAAGCTCCCCATTCAGTGCTTCTGCTTCTATATATCCTAGGATTCAACAACAGTACACAGGGCCTTACCTTCTACTGGAGACCTTCACAGATATCCATACCTTCCTACTTGAGGAAAATACTTCAAACTCACCTGCAATGCTTTGTTGGCTTCTTTTATGTGTTCGATTTTAAGTTTTGATCTAAAAAGATCATAAATTGGTTCAAATTTCAGTACACATTTTAAAATACAGAACATCTAGTAATTCCTTAGAAAGGTACTGAATTTTCACAGGATATAAAACTATATACTATATTATTCTAATGATCTTCTTTGGCTAGTGGGATTATATTTAACAGTTTCCTATATTTCTTAAATGACCTAAAGCAAAAATAGTTTTGAGATTTAAAATTTGCTTTTTTTAAGGAAAGAATGTTGGAATTTTCATGTGCTTATGACTATTAATGATAACTATCATTTATTGTAGCTGTCAATAAATAACTGAGGTACCAGACACTATGCTATAAACTTTGCATGTGTAATTTCATTTAGTCTTCAGAAACACTTATAAAGATGAAAACAGTGAGGTCTTATGAGGTTTAGTCACTTGTAACAACTCACAAGATGGTAACTGAGGAAGCCAGGATTTAACCCTCATCTCTGAGACCCAAAAGTCGATAGGTTAACCATTACTAATACTCTTTCTGTAGCAGATGCTACAGAGTGGTAAGAATGGATATGTGAAGGAAGATATAATACTTTTTTAACCTTTTAAAAATACGTGTTAGTTAACATGCAATATTTATCTGTGATCCCAATACCCAGACATGATCATCTCTACATGTCAATGAGTATGTGTATTTCAAATGGAAAAATAATTTACATAGTTCCCTATATGACTTAACAATATATCCTGAAAGGCTTAGAGCTACTGACTTATTATTAAGTATCTGCCACATCATTATATTAAATGGTTACATGGTATACCATGAAAAAGAATGTAAAATATGCAGTTTACGTAATTACCTACTGATGAATTTTCAACATGTTTCAAATCTTTTTCCCATAAAACTGTTCATTAAAATTGAAATAACCAAAACATTTGTATTATTTTTAAGATAACAACTTAAAAATGAAATAATTGGATTAAAACATACATAAAATACTAAAATCTGAAGCAGAACATTAGGAACTTGCTTTGCCCTACAAGTGTTCTTTGTTCCAAAACTTAAAAACAGTGTTAGTCTTTTATCTGGCTCATAACAACTCTTACAGTGGGAATAATAAATGTATATTACACAGTGTAAAAATACTAACAGAGTAATCAAATTTTCTTAGCTGAACTCATATCTACAAAAAGCACCCAAGGAAAACTGACGCTGATGGGAATTTTGGCCACAATAGTATATAAAGAAAAACTGAATATGGAATAAAAATAGCTTAATGGTGCTCACTACAGAAATACTTTCTATGTGAAAACTTACTGGTGTTGATTTATTTCTGGTTAAAATGCCTTTATTCACAAATACGGACCCTAAAAAAGCATGCTGCCCCTTCCACCTTGATACAAATTGCCAAACTATCCTAAAGAAAGAGAGTTATAGTTCCAATAAACACAACATAAAAGAACACCTGTTCCTTGTCCTAGGCAGGGAACAGATGTCTGTATTATTCATTTTAATTAAATTCCATTTAGGAATATGTATTTAAGTTTCTGAAAATATTTGACCACCTATGCATGAAAAAAGCATAGGTAAAGGTCAAAATAAAACATGAGAATGTAACGTGATATAATCAATTATGACACTATAGGAAAACATCCATAAATTATGTAAGCCTCAGATAATCCTGAAATCCCTCTATGAAGGAAAAAAATCTGTAAGTTTCTTTATGTGGAAAGAATAGCATCTACGGAACACTACATTGGAAGAGTCCTGGTAATTTATTCTTTAAACTAAAAGCTTTTCTCCTTGGAATTTAAGCCTCAGTGAGGGTAAGGGAGAAGTTCGTTTTTTCCTCTTTCAGTTATTTTAAACTGTCAGTAATTATAACACAGATTAGTCTAGATTTCTCTTTTTCTATATTTCATTCTAAAATTTCACATTTCAGGTTTTCTCCAAATATTAATATTTCAGGTTTATTACTTTAATCTTCATACTAGACAGTTTATATACAATTATAACTTATTCAGAATAATTAACTTTTTTTTTTTTGCCTGCACCATGCTCATGTGGGATCTTAGTTCCCCAAGCAGGGATCAAACCTAATCTACCTGCAGTAGAAGAACTCTTACCCACTGGGCTGCCAGGGAAGCCCTGAATAATTAACATTTAAAGCTTTTCAAAATCTATCAAAATTTCTCTTTATAAGAATCCTTCAATAAGAAATCGATTAAGTGTAAATATGTCATTATCAAAAGTACTTTTCAAATTAAAATTAATCATTTATATTTTAAATTGCTGGTTTAGAATGTAAGCACTGGAAAGTAACTTTCAGATCTATCCTGTTCATCTTACAGACAACAAAACCGATATTCTGCTTGAGATGAGGAAAGGTACTATGCTAGGTGTTTTCACATACTTATTCTGTTAATTAGAAAAAGAACCATATAGGTATTTTATAACTCTCCAATTTACAAATGGAGAAAGGGATATTATAACTCTACAATTTACAAATGCAAAAATGAACTTAAAGAGTTTAAATAAATGGCCCTAAGTCACATGGTTTGTAAACTCTAAAAGGGATACTTACTCCTGTCAGTGACATTCAGTTCAGTTCAGTCACTCAGTCATGCCCAACTCTTTGTGACTCCATGGACTGTGCAGCACACTAGGCCTCCCTGTCCATCACCAACTCCCGGAGCTTACTCAAACTCATGTCCATTGAGTCGGTGATGCCGTCCAACCATCTCATCCTCTGTCATCCCCTTCTCCTCCTGCCTTCAATCTTTCCCAGCATCAGGGTCTTTTCAAATGAGTCAGTTCTTTGTATCAGGTGGCCAAAGTATTGGAGTTTCTTTTCAGCTTCAGCATCAGTCCTTCCAATGAATATTCAGGACTGATTTCCTTTAGGATTCAATAGTTGGATCTCCCTGCATTCCCAGGGACTCTCAAGAGTCTTCTCCAGCACCACACTTCAAAAGCATCAATTCTTCGGTGCTCAGCTTTCTTTATAGTCCTACTCTCACATCCATACATGACTACTGGAAAAACCATAGCTTTGACTAGATGGACTTAGTTGCCAAAGTAATGGCTCTGCTTTTTTTTTTTTTTTTTAACAGTTTATTTTATTTTATTTAACAATCTAGGAAGTTCGCAGCCATCAGCAGTTCCACTGCAATTTTAGGTGCAATTGGGAATTCAGGAATCTCCGTGGAGCTGTTAGTGTAGCGAACCTTGTAGGTAAAATACATGCATACTTTCGATAGCACATGTGAAGGGATCTCTCTAAAAGTGACTTCATTAGTTTCATTCTCAGCAAACTGACCTGGGCCACTCAACATGGCTTTTATTGTTCCTGATGTTAGCGCATGTTCTCTCTTTACAATAAATTCATGGCCATCTGAAGATATCAATTTGACATACATGGCATCAGGGCCCTCACAGCCACCATAGGTTTTCTCTTCTCCATCCATTATGTTCTTATGAAATTCTACTTTGCGTCCACAGGAACTTTAGTAGTTTCTCGTCAGCTCCGCAGCCACCGCACCGGGTCCCCGCGCACCACCACAGACCCTACACCAGGGCCCTGGCTCTGCTTTTTAACAGGCTGTCTAGGTTGGTCATAGCTTTTCTTCCAAGGAGCAAGTGTCTTTTAATTTCATGGCTGCAGTCACCATCTGCAGTGATTTTGGAGCCCCCCAAAATAGAAAGTCTGTCACTGTTTCCATTGTTTCCCCATCTATTTGCCATGAAGTGATGGGACCCGATGCCATGATCTTCGTTTTCTGAATCTTGAGGTTTAAGCCAACTTTTTCACTCTCCTCTTTCACTTTCATCAAGGGGCTCTTTAGTTCTTCGTTTCTGTCATCTGCATGTCTGAGGTTATTGTTATTTCTCTCAGCAATCTTGATTCCAGCTTGTGCTTCATCCAGCTCATCATTTCACATGATGTACTCTGCATATAAGTTAAATAAGCAGGGTGACAATACACAGCCTTGACGTACTCCTTTTCCTATTTGGAACCAGTCTGTTGTTCCATGCATGTCCAGTTCTAACTGTTGCTTCTTGATCTGAATACAGATTTTTCAGGAGGCAGGTAAGGTGGTCTGGGATTCCCATCTCTTGAAGAATTTTCCACAGTTTATTTGTGATCCACACAGTCAAAGGCTTTGGCACAGTCAACAAAGCAGAAGTAGATGTTTTCCTGGAACTCTCTTGCTTTCTCGATGATCGAACAGATGTTGGCAATTTGATCTCTGGTTCCTCTGCCTTTTCTAAATCCAGCTTGAATATCTGGAAGTTCATGGTTCACGTACTGTTGAAGCCTGGCTTGAAGAATTTTGAGCATTACTTTACTAGCGTGTGAGATGAGTGCAATTGTGCAGTAGTTTGAGCATTTTTGGCATTACCTTTCTTTGGGATTGGAATGAAAACTGACCTTTTCCAGTCCTGTGGCCACTGCTGAGTTCTCCAAATTTGCTGGCATGTTGAGTGCAGTACTTTCACAGCATCATCTTTTAGCTCCACTGGAATTCCATCACCTCCACTAGCTTTGTTAGTAGTGTTGCTTCCTAAGGCCCATTTGACTTCACATTCCAGGATGTCTGGTTCTAGGTGAGTGATCACATCATCATGGTTATCTGGGTCATGAAGATCTTTTTTGTATAGTTCTGTGTATCCTTGCCACCTCCTCTTAATATCTTCCGCTTCTGTTAGGTCCATACCATTTTTGTCCTTTATTGTGCCCATCTTTGCATGAAATGTTCCCTTGGCATCTCTAATTTCCTTGAAGAGGTCTCTTGTTTTTCCTATTCTGTTGTTTTCCTCTATTTCTTTGCATTGATTACTGAGGAAGGCTTTCTTATCTCTCCTTGCTATTCTTTGGAACTCTGCATTCAAATGGGTATATCTTTCCTTTTCTCCTTTGCCTTTTGCTTCTCTTCTTTTCTCCATTATTTGTAAGGCCTCCTCAGACAACCATTTTGCCTTTTTGCATTTCTTTTTCTTGGGGATGGTCTTGATCACTGCCTCCTGTACAATGTCACAAACCTCCATCCATAGTTCTTCAGGCACTCTATTAGATCTAATCCATTGAATCTATTTGTCACTTCCACTGTATAATCGTAAGGGATTTGATTTAGGTCATACCTGAATGGTCTAGTGGTTTTCCCTACTTTCTTCAGTTTAAGTCTGAATTTGGCAATAAGGAGTTCGTGATCTGAGTCACAGTCAGCTCCTGGTCTTGTTTGTGCTGACTGTATAGAGCTTCTCTATCTTTGGCTGAAAAGAATATAATCAATCTGATTTTGGTGTTGACCATCTGGTGATGTCCATGGGTAGAGTATTCTCTTGTGCTGTTGGAAGAGGGTGTTTGCTATCACCAGTGCGTTCTCTTGGCAAAGCTCTGTTAGCCTTTGCCCTGCTTCATTCCGTGCTCCAAGGCCAAATTTGCCTGTTACTCCAGGTATCTCTTGACTTCCTACTTTTGCATTCCAGTCCCCTATGATGAAAAGGACATCATTTTTGGGTGTTAGTTCTAGAAGGTCTTGTACGTCTCCATAGAACTGTTCAACTTCAGCTTCTTCAACATTACTGGTTGGGGTATAGAATTGGATTACTGTGATATTGAATGGTTTGCCTTGGAAAGGAACAGAGATCATTCTGTCGTTTTTGAGATTGCACCCAAGTACTGCATTTCAAACTCTTGTGGACTATGAGAGCTACTCTATTTCTTCTAAGGGATTCCTGCCAGCAGTAGTAGATATAATGGTCATCTGAGTTAAATTCACCCATTCCAATGAATGACGTTCAGTTCAGTTCAGTCGCTCAGTCGTGTCCAACTCTTTGTGACCCCATGAACCGCAGCACGCCAGGCCTCCCTGTCCATCACCAACTCCCAGAGTCCACCCAAACCCATGTCCATTGTGTTGGTGATGCCATCCAACCATCTCATCCTCTGTCGTCACCTTCTCTTTCTGCCCTCAATCTTTCCCTGCATCAGGGTCTTTTCAAATGAGTCAGCTCTTTGCATCAGGTGGCCAAAGTATTGGAGTTTCAGCTTCAACATCAGTTCGTCCGATGAACATCCAGGACCGATCTCCTTGCAGTCCAAGGGACTCTCAAGAGATATAATGGTCATCTGAGTTAAATTCACCCATTCCAATGAATGACATTAAAGAATGCTAATTTTAAAATTTAGTCATAACTTGAAAATGCAGATCCTGAATGGTAAGCTTAAAAACTATTTCTGAACTATTATCTTTCCCTTTCAACAAAATTAAATGTCTCATATTATTCTGCATGACCTGCCCCTTCCCAACCTCACCTCATTTTACTTTTTCCTTTTTTGCCTGAGTGACTTACACGACCTTAGTTTCCTCCCCAGGGATCAAACCCACACCTCTGAAGTGGAAATGCAGAGTCTTAACCACTGGATGACTAGGGAACTTCTCTTTTGATGCTTTGAATTTTCTAACCATATAAAACATCAAAGGGATTTATTTAGGTGATAGAATTATGGGTCACTGTAGCTTTCTTTAACTTTTCTGTATTATAAAAGTGACACTTTTTATTTTCTAATGTGACAGTGGTACATTCAATACTACATCAAACCTTCCAGCGTTTACCCTAGATATTTGACAATATGTTCAATTAGGGCACAAAGATGAAGCTAATCCCAAATACAGACAATGTGGAACAAGGAGGAAAATGTGAGAAAGACAGAAATCCACTTCTCCTTCTTGTCCTCATAGGAACCCAGTAACACTTCAATGTGACAGAACCAACCATAATGTATGAAGTTAAGCCCCAACTACAGATAGCACCAAACAACATCCACTTTTCACAATGGTGGCTCTTTCTCAGAACCGTCTGAAAAAGATCTAACTATTCTTAAAATTTGACTTCTGAGAAAAATATGATTTGGAGAAATTAAACAACAGTCTTAGATTTCATCTACTGGAAAATATTTGGAGCTAAGATCTATGTTCATTTTAGAACATAATTTTTAACACAATCTCTCCCCAGTCAACACCCTTATCTGTTAATTTTGAAGTTTTTGTTTGGCTTTGTTTCTAATAGTTGATATCTTTCTTTTTTATATTAAACTTTTATGCCTATTTGGTTTGGCACACTCATAACTTTACAAAAGTCAATGACTACTCAGTAAAAGGAAAAAAGAGAAATTACTCGCTAAGTTTGTTGCCAAGTTCTTGAAGAGCTTGCTCCTGTTTGTGATATATTTTTTTCAACCGCTGATTTGCATCCTGGAGGTTAAGGAACTCCTTCAAAATAATAAAAGACAGAAAATGCAATTTAAAAGAAACAAACTCCACATTGTATACATACCATTAAAGGAGTGTATCCTTCAGCTTTTTATAAAACATAGCTGGTCTATTTATTATCAACTATTTTCTATTCATTTAATCCCCTTAGTAATATTTTTAAAGAAGACCAGTATACTTTGTTTCCTCCGCATACATGTAAATTATGACTTGATTGTCTTTTCAAGTAACTTTCATCACAATAGGATTTTTAAAGTTTACCACCATTACTTACTTTTTTAAGAGTAATGATCTGTTGGGTCTCATTTTTGAGATGAGATACGGTGTCTTTCTCCTTTTGAAGATCTTCCTGCAAAGTCTGTCTCCATTCCTTCTCAATCTTCAGATCGGTTTCCAGTTGCACCCTTGAATGTCAACAAATAATACAGACAGCTCAGTGCTTTCTCACATGACAGCTGTATGTATTCTTTTTAAGAGTATCTCATTGGTTGATTACTTTCACCTTTGTAATTAAAGTCTTCAGATTTTCTTTCACAAATACCTTTTAGAAAACAAGTTCAGTAGCACAAGGTTTTCAGACCTCGAATCTCAGTTAATTTGTTAATCACAAAAACCACTTGTGATCTGTCATTTACTAATTCTACGTACATAAATACTGGACAAGCATGAAAAATGCCTGGAAAGGCACACCATACTATTAAGGCTTGGTTCTGTCTTAGAAATGGAACCATGTTCTGTGCCAAGAGAAAATTTTTACAACAAACTAATGAAAAGTATTGCTCTGATTTAAGAATTACAGCAACCACTAAGTCAATTTAACATCAGTAACAGAGAAATCAATCCTAGAAGCTGACCCATTACAGAACAGATCTAAGACCAAGGAGACACTGGAGGAAAATCCACACTGTCTGAAACATGCCAGTTCACATCTGAAAGCACTATTTCACCAGTCAAACAACAGGTGCTAGCTGGAAAAACAAAAGTAGTCAAATTCTTACATTTTAGGAAAGCCTCCCAAAATATTTCAATAATTATTTCTCCTAAGCAGTTGTTATCAGGTAAGGTATACATTAATAATGCTATAGCTCCTAGTGCTTTACATTTTAACTATAATGTTATATCATAATATTGAGAATATCACAGGCTTTCCTGGTGGCTCAGAGGTTAAAGCATCTGCCTCCAATGTGGGAGACCCGGGTTCGATCCCTGGGTCGGGAAGATCCCCTGGAGAAGGAAACGGTAACCCACTCCAGTATTCTTGCCTGGAGAATCCCATGGATGGAGAAGCCTGGTAGGCTACAGTCCACGGGGTGGAAAAGAGTCGGACACGACTGAGCGACGGAATGGAACATTATTTTAATTTTTTGTGTTAAAATTACTTTTGTTTCCTCATATGGTTAGCGTTTCCATCTATAGCCAAATTATTTTCAGGGAAGCAAATTTGAGATTTTATAATTCAAGTTGAAGAGACAAGATACTTCAAAATGGAATTTACAAATTGTTGATACAATACTATTTCACCATAGATTTAAAAAGAATATGGAGGGACAGGTACATATTGCTAACACTGAGTAAGCAAAGTACAGTGCACTGAGTGGCCTCATCATCCATAATCAGAAAAAACTGATTGAGAAAGCAAAAGAAAAATTTTGATTTTAAGTTATTTAACATATATTGTCAAAACACATGTTGATCACCAAAGGCAGAAACCATAAAGGAAAAAAAGGGAAAATATAATGATATAAAAAATACACAATGTCTGAAAAATAAATAAAAAATCTACTGTAAAATGCCTAAATGAATAAAAAACACTATGAACAAAGTTTAAAAATAAACTATAACTTAGAAAACATTTTCACTGTATGTGAAAGACCCAGAATAAATACATAAAGAGTTCTTACAAATAAATATTAAAAAACTGAACACCACAGAGGAAAATGAGGATACGAACTGACAATTCACAACAGAAATACAAAAGGCTATCACTAGTAATCAAAGATATGCAAATTTAAACAATAAAGCATATTTTTTTCAGGCTAAATGATTCCTTGAGGTTAACTGAGATACGATGTTATAGACCTACAGTAAATGATATGATAAAATGTCCATGATGTATCAATAATAGATATAATAAGCAAGATACCAGAGAGTATATAGCATGTTTCCTCTTTCTAAAAAGCAAAAATATCTATGCATACCAAAAAATTATGTTCATCAAAATGTTATAAAGAAGAAATGTATGTCCAGGGAATTCCCTGGAGGGCAAGTGGTTAACACTCCACTGCATGGGGTGTAGTGAGTTCAATTCCTGGTTGGGGAGTTAAGAAACCAAAAGATTTTTCCATTTTAGGTGAAAAAAGGGAATGTGTTTAAAAAACAAAAAAAGGAATTTGTTTTTCTTGGACAAAGTCGCAATTGCCTATTTCTATAGAAACAGTTCCAATTTTTCTCAGCCATCAGGGATTCCTACAATCTCTAAATTGTTAACATGTTTATCCTCTACCAAAATGGCACCAAATGAGAAACAAAATTACTTTCACGATTTCAGCAGGGACAAATATCTCTCCCCAGCTCTATCAGCTTCCTATTGTGTAGGTCAGTCCTATTGGGAAGGGTCAGGTCCCTGGAGCATTATTTGGGTCGTCCTCTGGACCTGCCTCTTGAGAAACCTGTATGCAGGTCAGGAAGCAACAGTCAGAACTGTACATGGAACAACAGACTGGTTCCAAATAGGAAAAGGAGTACATCAAGGCTGTATATTGTTACCTTGCTTATTTAACTTATATGCAGAGTACATCATGAGGAATGCTGGGCTGGAAGAAGCACAAGCTGGAATCAAGGGGGCTGGGAGAAATATCAATAACCTCAGATATGCAGATGAGTGAAGAGGAACTCAAAAGCCTCTTGATGAAAGTGAAAGAGGAGAGTGAAAAGGTTGGCTTGAAGCTCAACATTCAGAAAACAAAGATCATGGGCATCTGGTCCCATCACTTCATGGGAAAGAGATGGAAAAACAGTGGAAACAATGTCAGACTTTATTTTTTTGGGCTCCAAAATCACTAAGGATGCTGATTGCAGCCATGAAATTAAAAGACGCTTACTCCTTGGAAGGAAAGTTATGACCAACCTTGATAGTATATTAAAAAGCAGAGACATTACTTTGCCAACAAAGGTCCGTCTAGTCAAGGCTATGGTTTTTCCCGTGGTCATGTATGGATGTGAGAGTTGGGCTGTGAAGAAAGCTGATCGCTGAAGAATTGATGCTTTTGAACTGTGGTGTTGGAGAAGACTCTTGAGAGTCCCTTATACTGCAAGGAGATCTAACCAGTCCATTCTAAAGGAGATCAATCCTGGGTGTTCATTGGAAGGACTGATGCTAAAGCTGAAACTGCAATACTTTGGCCACCTCATGCGACGAGTTGACTCACTGGAAAAGACTCTGATGCTGGGAAAGGTTGGGGGCGGGAGGAGAAGGGGACGACAGAGAATGAGATGGCTGGATGGCATCACCGACTCTGTGGACATGAGTTTGAGTGAACTCCGGGAGTTGGTGATGGACAGGGAGGCCTGGCGTGCTGATTCATGGGGTCGTGGAGAGTCGGACACGACTGAGTGACTGAACTGAACTGGGCAGTGATCAAAGAGAGGCAGCACTGAAGAATAAATATCAGACTTGTCTTACCTATACTTCTGTCAAACTCTAGAAAAGCAATTCAGTAACACAGATTACTGAAGTTTCAAGATTGTCTTTTATTGACTGGCAGTGTCCCAGTCTTGATTTTCACATTTTTCCATTTTGGCAGAGCACAAGGAATTAAACAAGAAAACCCTTGGCACCATTAATAAACTTGACGACTTAAATGTTCCTTTTGATTTCTGTGGCCAAGAAAGTCCTGAAAGTGCTTCTATGAAACTTTAAGAGAAAATGTTTGTTTGCTAAGTGGTTTCTTTTTTTGTGTGGGGGGGGGCAGGTAGAAAAACAGGTGGGTTTTAGTTTCACAATGTACAAATGATGCAAGTTTCCAACCAAGGTAATATTTATTCCCTCTCCTAAAGCCTTATTCTATATACCAGCTTCTCAAAATGTTATTTTTAAGGTAGATTTAAAGAAACTTGTTTCTGGACAAGGTGGAGTAAACACATTTCTACCTATCTGTCCAACTAAGTACAATTAAAAACCCCAGACATTATATATAAACAAATATAAGAATATTCTGAAAGGGGGAAGAGAAGAAAGTAGACCATCTAGGAACCCCAGGATTCAAGTAATAACACTGGTGATGAGTGCCCTGAGGCTTCTGTTTGCTTCCTCAAAAGCTCAGACTGGGTGCTGAAAAATCCCACACGCACAAACAGCAATGGGCACAGATGAAAAAAGTCCCAAGGAAAGCCTATTCTCTCTTGCCAAAGAGCCAGGAATAAGCAGCCTAGCATGATAGAAACTTTAACAATAAACACCCTATTCCAAAGAAATTTTATTTCAAAAATAAATGCCCTAGTCCAAAAAACACCAGAGGAAGAAACCTCCAGGACGGTGTCAACAGAGACCAAAAGGGCAGCCTGGATTTCCATTCCCACTTCATGGTAACAAGGTACCACTTTCTCGCTCCACAGTGTCAATGAGTGGAAAGCAGAGATTTCAGTTCCTGCCCACTAGTTAGGCACCCTTCTCCATTCCATTCAGGAACAGTCCTGGGCTTCTACCCCAACTTGGTATGAAGGGTCAGTGGTCAGTGTCTACATTCCCCTGCTGGTGTGGTTTCACTGAAGGACGCTAAAACATAAAATTTAAGGAAGATGCAGTCTCATAACATAGTTCCCAAAATGTGCAGAATGCAACTGAAACACACTTGTTAGACCAAGACCCAGGAAAAATCTCAATTGGATAAGAAAAAACAATCAACAGATGACAACGTGTCAGGTAATTCCAGATGTTGGAATTAACTGACAAGAATTTTAAAGCAACCATAATAAAAATGTTCCCATAACCAATTAAAAGTATGCTTAAGGAATCCTCCTACCCTGTTGGAAGAAATCTAAATTGGTGATGCCAATATGGAGAGCAGTATGGAGATTCCTTAAAAAAAAATAAAAACAGGGTTAGAAAAAACCCCACCTGATCCTGCAATTCCACTCATATGCATATATCTGGAGAAAATCATAATTCAAAAAGATACATGCACCCCAATGTTCACTGCAGCATTATTTACAATAGCCAAGACATGAAAGAAACCTAAATGTCCATCAACAGATAAATGAATAAAGAAAATGTAGTATATTTATATGATGGAATATTACTCAGCCATAAAAAAGAACGAAATAATGCCATTTGCAGCAATATGAATGGACCTAGAGATTATCATACTAAGTGAGGTAAGCCAAAAACAAAATATCATATAAGTTACATGTGGAATCTTGGGGAAAAAAAAAAACAACAACTCACATACAAAACAGAAACAGACCCACAGACACAGAGAACAAGCTTATGATTACCAAAGGGGAAAGGTGGGAAGGGGGTGGTAAATTAAAATTTGGGGATTAACATACACACTACTATATATAAAACAGATAACCGACAAGGTCTCACTGTATAGCACAGGGAACTATACTCAGTATTTTGTAATAACCTGTAAAGGAAAATAATCCAAAAAATATATATATATATACATGAATAACGGAATCATTTTGCTCTACGCATAAAACACAACATTTTAAATCAACTGTAGTTTGATAAAATGCAAAACAAAAAATTCCCAAAATGTAATTTCCTCCACTTGAAAATTCCCTCTCCTGCCCAGATTGTAACCTAGATTTCTGACTATCATTTAAAATAAAGTTCATATTTTACCTCCTCTGGAAAAAAAGAATATGCTTGAAACAAATTAATGAATAAGAAGTTTTGAAGGAAAGAAGGAAATTTTGGAAGAAAGAATCAAATGGAAATCTTAGAACTGAAAAATACAATAATCTCAATGAATGGGATTCATTCATACATACATACATGCAATGAATCTCAGTGAATGACAGGAAAAGAAGATGAGGAAAGAACGGATTTCCAAACAGAACAACAGGGGCTTCCCTGGTAGCTCAGTGGTAAAGAATTTGCCTGCCAATGCAGGAGACAGGGGTTTGATCCCTGATCTGGGGAGATCCCACAAGTAACTAAGTCTTGTGCGCCACCAACTGCTGAGCCTGTGCTCCAGAACCTGGGAGCTGCAACTATGGAGACCATATGCCACAACTCCTGAAGCCTGCACACCCTAGAGCCTGTGCTCTGCAACAAGGGAAGCCATGGCAATGAGAAGCCCAAGCATGGCAACTAGAGAAAAGCTTCCACAGCAACGAAGACCCAGCAGAGCCAAAAATAAATAAATAAATAAAATTAAAAAAAAAAAAAAGAAGCAGAACAGCAGAGACTACCCAATCTGAACAACAGAAAGAAAACAGACTTAAAAGAATAGTGTCAGGGTCCTATAGGACCATTAACAAAAAATCTAACATTTACGATATCAGAGTCTCAGAAAGGAGAGGATAAAGCATATGAAACTGAAAAAACAATCTGAAAAAATAATGGCTGAAGTTTTTCCAAATCTGACAAACATAAGCCTAATAATCGAAGAAGCTGACCAAAACTGAAATAGCATAAAACCAAAGAAAGAATCTTCAGAGTAATTAGAAGAACAATGATTCAGTCTACTTTTCATTCAGAAATTATGAAGACCAAAAGAAAGCGGTACAACGCTTTCAGTTCCTGAAAGAAAATAAGTGTCAACTCAGAATTCTAAAGATATTCTGAAACTACCCTTCAGAAATAAAGTTGAAATCAAGACCTCAGATGAAAGAAAACTAAGGAAGTTTGCTGCCAACAGACCTACCCTAGAAGAATGGCTAAATGAACTTCTTCAGATACAAAGAAGGAAAACTTGAAGCATCATGAAGAAAGAAAGAACAATAGAAAGTTTTCTAAATTATGTTTAATGGTTGAAGCACAAATTATATCACTGTCTGATATGGTTCTCAATATTATATAGGGGAAATATTTAAGCAAATTATATTGTAAAAAGGAGTGTGTAAAAAGGTCTAAGTGGAAGTAAGGCTTCCACATTTCCCTCAAAGTAGTGAAATGTTGATATCAGTAGTGAAGAGTTGCTAATATATAATACAATGTCCAGAGTAACCACTTTTAAAAATCTATACAAAGAGATACAATTAAAAATACTATAGATAAATCAAAAAGGAATTCTAAATAATGTTCAAGTAACCCATGAGAAGGCATAAAAAATTGAATACAGGAATGAAAACAGAAAAAATAAAACAGATTTAAGCTCTAATATATCAACAATTACACTAAATGCAAATGGGCTAAATATATCATTAAGAGAGAGATTGGCAGAATGGACAAAAAACATGCACTATAGGAAACTTACTTCAAATATAATGAAACAGATTAGGCTGAAAGTAAAAAGATAGAAGATGTACATAACATTATCTTTTGTTTACTACATGAAAACATTAATCAGAAGAAAGCAAGAGTGGCTATGTTAATATGAGATACAGTAGATTTCAGAGCAAATAAAATTACCAGAGACAAAAAAGGAACATTATAAAATGATAAAAGGTCAATTCACCAAGAAGACAAAGAAATGCTAAATGTGTTGGCACCAAACAGATTTCCAGAATACAAGAGGCTGAAATTGACAGAACTGAAAGTAGAAATACACAAATCCACAATTATAGTTAGGATATTTCAACAAATCCCTTCTTGATAATTGACAGAACCACTAGACAGAAAATCATCAAGAATAGAAAAGAACAACACCTCAACCAATGGATTTTTAAAATTAATTTTTATTGGAGTATAGTTGCTTTTTAAGCAATGGATTTAAAGGTAGCTTAGCAAGTAACACATCATACCTGGTAAGTGACATTGCTTAATGGTGTTATACATGGACTGCATAGTCCATGGGGTCACAAAGAGTTGGACACGACTGAGTGACCTTCACTTTTTTCAAACATAATGTATAACAATTTTCTATTGCTGTTTTGCTGTTTTCTTTAATAACAAAAGTGATATATATTTCTTGGGGTAAAAAACACTAATCTAAAAAAGTAAAAAGTAATTTTACTTTTACTATCAATTTGCCATTACTCCCTTGAGATAATCATTTTCCAGAATTTGTATTCTTTTTTTTTTTTTTTTTTTGCTGTGTGGCATGTGGGACTTTAGTCCCCCGAATGGGATAAAATCCAAGCTCACTGCAGTGGAAGCATGGAGTCTTAATCACTGGACCGCCAGGAAGTCCCCAGAACATATATTCTTAAAACTTTTCTTCATGTAAATACACACCTATGGAGTTTTAATTTTATAAAAAAATGGGATAAAACTTCGCCTACAGCTTGTTTTTTGGGCCTCTTTCCTAGCTGGTAATATGTAGATCTATCATATGAAGTACTAATAAAAATATTCTCAGAAAACATCATGTTCTTTGATAATATAAACTTCATGGAGTTACAAAGGTCTATTATACTCAGTATTTAGAAACATAATGGCCATCAAATTAATGCTGAACAACCATAAAGAATAAAACTCTCCATGAGCAAGAAGATAGCAAGACGGTTGAAAGTAACTCTATAAACAATAAAGGGAGCAAAAACATAAGTCTTATCACAACTGTGCTTTCTAGTTTAGTTTTTTTTTGAAGGAAAACTCTACAATCTAGCCAGCATCGTTAAATAAATGAAAATACAGGTTTTCTTCCATTGCGTGCAAAAAAAGGTGGAGGAAAAGAGGGGGAAATTAACACGAGTATTTATTTCCAAGTAAAATACTCACAGCTGCTTCTCCTTTTGGGAGATTTGTTTCTGCAGACTGTCAAATTTACTCTGATACTCTTGTAGGTATTTCTTGTCCTCATCTTCGATTTCCATTTGCGCCTTCTCTGCTTGCTGCAATCTGGTGTAATTCAAATCAATTTTGGGTAAAACTGAGGCTAGAACTAGGGTGTAAAAGGGTGAAGAAGACAAATAAAAGAAAAATGGGGAAATAGAAACATTTCTAAATGAAAACAAAGTTTGGGGAAAAACTCACAAACTCAAACATGAAAGAGCCACACAATGTCTAAAAATTGTTTTGTGATTTTTTTTCAATATAATACATAATATGCCCAGAATACTATCTTCAAATTTGCTTTATTTCTTGTTCGTAATTAACAATGCAAAGCAATATAGCCTTTACCACTTATGTAAAGCATAAGGAGTTAATTTTCAAAGTATAATACGTGCATTACTGCCTTTTTACAAAACCATGAAAAGTACAGTACTTATGTCTACACTAGGTGAAGAAGCCACATTGTTATATATTATGCTAGGATGTGTATGCCAGGAATCAAGTGTGCTACAAGGCCAAGAGCAAAGACCTGCAATTGCTTCAAATTACAGCCAAGTCCTCCCTATAGAATCTTTATGCACTTACTAAAGTACGCCAATGCTGTGTGTGTGTATATGTATGTGTTTTAGGATTGAAAAGAATTTAGTACTAGTTGGCAACATTTGCTAGAGATGATTTTTGCTCCTCATCACTGAATTTTTAAAATTAGCTTAAAATGTGGACTTTTTTTTTCTCCTTTTATTTGTCATTGCTTCTCCTTGTGCTCAGCTCCACTCCCTGAATCCTACGGCCATCTAGGATTTCTTAGATTTAACGTCACTACATGTATAAGAAAACATCTCCCAAGAATTCAAGCGACATTAAGTCCTTGAAGGGAATCATAAGAGAAATTTCTCTTCAACTAGCCAAAAAAGTTACCTCTTTTCTTCTTTAAAATCCATGCCCATGGGGCAACCCTCACACAATCCAGAAGTATAAAGGCCACTTTCAAAGAAAAGAGAGTAACATTCAAGTTATCTCTAAATCTAAATTTAAAATATTAAGATGGGGAGACGGGATACCCAAGCTTTTCTCAAAGGGTACAGAAATGGAAAAAAAAAGTCAGAGTGAGGTAGGCCGTGAAGTTGTGCTATTATAGAAGAGGGCTAAGAGGAACTGGAAAGTCAAGGAGCTAAAGCGTAAGATGATGGCCAATCTGAGTTATAAACTATTTTAAAACGTACTCAAAAGTCAGTAAAGGAGCTAGTAAATAAAGAGTGGGCCAATGGGGAAAAAAAAACTGTGCCAACACATTGTGAAACCAAAGGATAACTTATTATTAAACAATTTTTATATTTTCCATCAAAAAGTAGCTAAAAAGATAAAACTGCATTTGAAAACTCTGACCTCCAAAGGGTCAATACTCAAATATGCCCTCGTGCACAAGGTTTGAGGAATGTGTTTTTGGAAATCCAAGTGCACCCACTCTGCTTTATGGCAATGTACTACCACAGCAGCTGATCAAGAAGTGTACAGGGTTCCTTTCAGAATACATAATAGAGTAAATTATTTTTCAATTTAATATATTATAAAAATGTTGATTCTCTTTCAGTCTATTTAAATACAAGTAGTTTTCAGAAAGATATATCTTTGACCAGCTTATACTGGTCTTGAGTGTCACTGCTGGCACATTTCACCAATGACATTGCAATTGTTCTAGTTTGAGTTAACAAATCATTGTCACTTCATAATGGAATGGACAGAAATCAAAGACAGAAAAAGGTAATAAAGATGTCCAAAATGTAAAAATGGGGATAAAGAAAACAAAAAAGAAAAAAGAAGAAAGAGGATGTCAATAAAAGAATATTCATGTCAATAAAGCATTAATAGTTATGTTTTTCATAAGTAGATTTAAAGAAAGCAATGATAAGACATATGTTGACACCAACATGACAGGTCAATGGAAATACATTACATTTTCCAACAATAAAAGTGAAAAATGCCAATATAAAACAATTCAATTTAAACAAAATTATTTCTTGGGTGGGGTTGAGGGTCCGAGCTCAAAGAAACACAACTAAACTGCCAACTCAGAAAACTTGATTTCAGATAGAGATGGTGAATGACAAGGGATATGACAATCTATATGCATGGAAATCAATCAGGGATAATTCAATCATGGATTTTGTTCGTTTTTCACTTTTTTGAGGTTTTGTTTGTGTATTTGTCTTATGTAATACATTAAACCATATAAGATTGCCAATATTAGGCTTTTCTAAAAAATCTACAAAATGGCAAAGACAAATGAATCAGGCTAATATAAAGCAACTTGATTCCATGCAACAACCAAAACAAAAAAGGCAAAATTCTGCTGGGCTTTAAAAAAAATAAAAGTCCTAATTTAAATTTTCCTAATGGTCTTTGTGGCAGGTGTCAGAGTTGAATAAAGAAAAGGGGGGACAGAGAAAGTAAAAAAAAAAACCAAGGTTGGAAATGCTGTACCTTTGTTCCAGCTGCTTCATGGCTGCAGTAATTTTACTGGTTTTTTCTTCTAGTCGGGCTATTATTTCATTTTTTTCTTTCAAACCATCTTCAGAACCCTATTTAGAAAAAACATAAAAGCTACAGTGGCTTTGAATTTTTTAAACCCAAATATGTATAAGCTTTCTATACCATTTTGCTATGGGATTGTTATTTTGAAATGACCAGCCTTTATTTACAGATTAAAATATTCCTAGATGCACCCCTATGTTCACAGTAGCACTATTCACAATAGCCAAAACATAGAAATAACCTAAATGTCCATCGAAAGATGAATGGATAAAGATGTGGTATATTTACACAGTGGAATATGACTCAGCCATCAAAAAAAGAATGAAATAATGCCATTTGCAACAACGTGGATGCAACTAGAGACTATCATACTAAGTGAAGTAAGTCAGAAAGACAAATACCATGTTATCTCATATGTAGAATATAAAATATGGCACAAATGAACATATCTATGAAACAGACTCACAGACGTAGAGAACTTATTTTTCACTGCCAAGTGTGTGGGTGGAGGAGATGGACTGGGTGTCTGGGGTTAGTAAATGCAAACTATTACACATAGAATGGATAAACAACAAAGTCCTCAGTATAGCACAGGGAACTATGTTCAATATCCTGGGATAAATTATAATGGAAAAGAATATAAAAAAGAATGTATATATGTGTGTAAATGAGTCATTTTGCTATACAGCAGAAATTAACACAACATAGTAAATCAACTATACTTCAGTTAAAAAACATAAAATACTCCTAGATCTAAAGCAGTACTATTAATCTTCATTTAAAATGTAATAAAGGGGGAATTTCCTGGCAGTCCAGTGGTTAAGACTCCGAGCTTTCACTGCTGAGAACATGTGTTCAGTCCCTGGTTGGGGAACTAAGATACCATAAATCATGCAGTGCAGTCAAGAAAAAAATACACTAAAGGGGAAAAAAACCTCACCCTTCAATGTTTTCAGAAGATGGCAGAATAAACTCTTGGAAAATACACTAATTTTTTCAAATTAAATTGTAAAAGACTTTTGGCAACATGTCTACTTAACAGCAACATCACTTTATCAGAAAACTCCTAACAATCACAGTAAAGCATTTCAATCAAAATTAAATCTCTCTCAGGACTATACTGTGCAAAGAAATTTACAAAAATGTCTTCATATTTTGATTATATTTTCCCAAAAGATTTAATCTTCATCTGTTAACCTGCCACCATCAAGAAACAAATTCAGGTGATTTTTGTCTGTTCTCTGACATTATTACATTTCTTCAGCTTCCATTTAGGATGAAAGCCACTGCTTTTTACTAATAAAATGGCACGATTATAATCAATTCATCTCTTCAAAACCAAACCCTTCATACAAATATTTGTTCTTAATTCATATAATAAGAAATTTCAAGATTTTAAGAATATTTCTTACCTGCAACTTTTGATACATTTCTATGTTAATTGCTTTAACTTCCTCCAGTTGTTGTCGAAGGCCTATCAGAGTATCTTGTTTCTCATGGATATCTTTCTCCAACAACTTCATGGCAAGTTCAATCTCATGTTTCATACTAACTTGTACTGCCAGCTCATTCTCCACATCCTGCAATTCAACACAGACTCAACTCACACACTATTTCAGGATGTCAAAGTCAGATACACAACAGTTAATTAGACCAAGAGATTCACCATGCAGACTACTGCTTTTGAGTTATAAGCCCCATTAAACGGAATCAGCTAGGCCCTATAACAACGTTCTATATTTACAAAGGCACATTTTGTTAAATGAAAGCATTTTACAAATTCTTTTAATTATCACTATTCTACTGGCTCGAGAATTATGGACTTTTAAGCCTCATAAACTCAGTATTAATTTTCCTGAAAGAAACGACGTAGTCCACATAAGGCCAGAGACAAATCAAAAACACCATTTCACAAAGTTTTATTTCTTTTCTTAAAGAATTTTATATCAGAGGATCTTAAGACAAATGTCTCTTGACTTTCTTTTTGACTTGGGTTGGTTACACAGGTATTTGTATTATAATCCATCAAGCCACATACTTGTATTTTTTTGCTGATATTTCATAACTTAAAAGGCTAAAAAAATAAGTTAACTTTAAATAAGACTTTACTGTTTGGATATTGATATCTGAATACATCACTCTATTCTATTTTCTGTAATGCTGGTCACAATGCACTATTTCACAGACTATAACACTGTTTAAAAACACTGCTTATAAAACAGACACAGTGGGAGTTTAAAAAGTTAGAAGGAATTAAGGGAATGAGATTGCTATCTCACACCAAGGAAGGTAAGTCTGATAGAGATTTTAACCAGAGCTTACGGGTAAATTATTATCATTTTTGCTAATGTAACTGTAAAGCAACCTACTTGTCTTAACTGAGATTCATCTCGAAGCTGCCTTCTGGCTTCATTATACATTTCATCTAGCCCTTGCCTGGAATGCTTATATGTTTGAAGCTCAGTTTCCACATCTACTTTGGTAACCTAGGACAAAAACATAAAATGTTTTACTGTATATGGAGTGTGTTGCCATGCCTTCCCCAGGGGATATTCCCAACCCAGGGATCAAACCCAAGTTTCTTATGTCTCCTTCACTGGCAGGCGGGTTCTTTACCACTAGTGCCACCTGATAAATCCATTCTATAATCACTTCTATTAGTTAATACAGCACAGAAATATCCAGTCTATGCAAAAGCCCCCAAAGTGGTTATTTCTGATGCAAGTCAGTCTGTTTGTAATCAGTCTATACTTACCTCTAGGTGCTGCTGTGTCTTCATTAAAATCAATTTATTTTCACTTCGTAATTGATGATTTTCTTCTTGGAGTTTAATGATATTATTCTTTGCTATTGCTAACTAAAAATAAAATGAGGAATAAAAAAAGATTTTAAACATCTTCATGTATACTTGCTTTACAGGTTATGTTCATGGCTATTCACAACAGAAGATAAAATTCTAAAACATGTAAAATGTCTCTCACATCTACAGAAATTTTTGTAAGAAAAATGCTATTATCCCAAGATACCAACTAAAGAAATTGTATTTCTATTTCCTTTTGTTAGTCAAATCGTATGTCAGCTGAAACACATTGTTTATATGACTTACAATGTGTCCTGAATACAAAGCACATGAGTAAGCATATGAAGAATTATATGCTAAACAATAAGACAACTATTTATATGTTAAACAATAAAACTGTAAAGACTTGTGCAAAGACAACATCATCTATAAGGAAAGTTGTGCTATAATTGAAAATGTAATACAGACATTCATGATAACCAAACAGGGCACCCTTGTGAAATCTGGGTACACTGAGTGACCATCACAAATGTAAGACAGTTCTCACCACCAGAGTAAAATAAGAATGAAATTAAATATGAATGACTAAGTGACTTGGCTCTGAAGCCTAAAAGAAAAAAAAAGGGATTCTAGGAGAGGAAAGCAGAAACCAATCCCCAATGTTGGCTTGCAAATACATTTCTAAACACTTTGTCAGAAATGCAACTTGAACTTCACAGTGCCCCTATGGTCAAGAAGAGGCACAAACTAGTGAGCAGCTCTCTCCAATGGTCCCAATCTATCACACTATCAAATGGTCCTAAACTATCAAAATGAAAACTCATACAAACAATCAAAAAAAAGAAAACTCATACAAACAATCATGTGCTTCCTGGTTTGGGATAACTGGGTCAGTTTTAAAAAAATGTGGATTCTAATTAACATGGAAAACAGAATTCATAGTACTAATAACATATTTCTTCCTGGAGTCTAAGTAATTCTGAATCTGGAAAGTAATCCTATGGTTAAGTGAAAGTCACTCAATCATGTCCGACTCTTTGTGACCCCATGGACATAGACCACCAGGCTCCTCTGTCTGTGAAACTTTCCAGGCAAGAGTAGGTAGCCAGTTCCTTCTCCAGGGTAATCCCAACCAAGGGATCAAACCTGTGTCTCCCATATTGCAGGCAGATTCTCTACTGTCTGAACTACTAGGGAAGCCCCTGTGGTAATTCTGTGGCTAGGCTGTTTTTTTTTTTTTTAAATCTCAAAAGCAACGTGGCATGTGTGTGTGCTCAGCTGTATCCAACTTTTTGCGACCCCATGGACTTCAGCCCGCCAAGCTCCTCTGTCCAAGGGATTTCCCAGGTAAGAATACTGGACTGGGTTGCTATTTCCTTCTTCAAGGGATCCTCCTGACCCAGGGATCAAACCCTGTCTTGCATCTCCTGCATTGGCAGGCAGATTCTTTACCACTGAGCTACTTGGGAAGCCCCAAAGCATTACCATATGTAAAATAGATAGCCAATGGGAATTTGCTCTATGGCTCAGGAAACTCAAACAGGGACTCTGTATTAACCTAGAGGGGTGGGATGAGGAGGAAGATGGGAGGGAGGTTCAAAAGGGAGGGGATATATGCATACCAATGGCTGATTCATGTTGAGGTTTGACAGAAAACAACAAAATTCTGTAAAGCAAATATCCTTCAATTAAAAAATAAATTAAAAAAAAAAAAGGAAGATATGAGGGAGTTCCTTGGTGGCCTAATGGTTAGGACTCAGCACTGTCACTGCCATGGCACTGGCTCGAACCCTGATCAGGGAACTGAGATCCTGCAAGATGTATGGCATAGTCAAAACATTTTTTTTAAAGTTAAAACAAAAAAGAGCTGAGATAAATTTCTGATTTGTGACCACTAAATAGCTACTTTGACAATGCAGAAACCAGAGTACATCAGATGAGTTTCACACATGGGAGGCTAGAGAAATGGTGGACATGATCATGGAGTGATGCTTGTAAGGAAAAGTAATCTGAATATGGGAACAAGGAGGACAGGATCATTTTAATGGGAATTTCTAACTATAGATAATTCCACTATTTAAATATAGGTCATCCAAGTAAAGAAATGAGATTCACAGTTTATTTATAGATGAGTTCGTATGCATTGCATTTGGGGGCTCATTTCTAGAAGTTGGGTATCTCAAATAATTCACAGATTCACCTGAGGACTTGCCCGAGAATAATATGTGGTTTCTCTAGAACTTATGAAGATCAATTACAACTACAAGTATTTCATCATAATGATGAAAATGTGTTTGTGTGTGTGCTCACATGTGTGCACATGCTTAGTGCAGTCACACTTAAAATGGAAAAGGATCGCCAACACTAGGTCCTTGAAAGACAATTATCCATGGCTGGGTTACAATACCTCTTCAATCAGCTTAGTATTTGACTTTTCTAATGAGTCCACTCTTGAATGGAGACTGCTGACTGTGCTGCTGAAATTGATAAAGAAAAAACTCATTCAGAATCACACAAATTCACAAAGGCAAGAAAAAATTTGTTATCCTGGACTCATCATGTTGACTGACATGCACCAACTGCCTTGTCTGAATTTTTTATTGCCACACTTACACATGAAGTCCTCTAAAGTAGGAAAAATAAATTTTGAACCACCAAAATGATGTAAACTTTCACCCTACCTAGGCTTTTTGCTCAAGGGTAGAGTGATAAGTCTGAAATTCTATTTTCAAATGTCTCTGAAGATTCTATTTAAAAATATAACTCTCATTTTCTGCTGAAAATCAATTATCTTCAATAATTTTCTGTATTCTTAATTTCCATTCACTCTCTATCCCCTCAACCCTTTTCAAATGCTTATAAAAAAGGAACAGGGTTAAGATGACCTAAAAGGGGAAAAAACAAACTTAAGACAATATCCAAAATGTATTAAGTATCTATGTGTCCATAATACTTACTTCAGTTGCCTATTTAATTCTTCAACATAATTCTTCTGGTCTAATATTGCAGCAATTTGAACATTCCTAGGGGGAAAGCAGCTTTTAGTTAAAGCAGCTTTAGTTGGAAGGAATCTACTGGGTGGCCAAAAAAACAAACAAATAAGAAATACACAAAAGGTCTAAATCATCTAAAACTGTTGTGAAACCATAACGGTAAAACAACATTTCAGTTCAGTTTCTCAGTCATGTCCAACTCTTTGCGATCCCATGGACTGCAGCACACCAGGCTTCCCTGTCCAACATTATCTTGCCTTTCAAATAAAATTCAACAATCTTTATAATCAAAAAGCAGTAAGCTATGAACTAAAAAACTATTAACCTTTGTTAAATAAATTACATGTGAATATTAAACAATACCATTAGTATATTTAATTCTTTGCATTTATTTTTTAAGAAATATATTTGACATATGAAGTGTAAATTTAAAGTATACAACATGTTAATCTAATACATTTATATACTGTGATGGACTGCCATTGTACAATAATTAGCACCTCTCATATTATATAATTATCTTTTCTCTTTAGTAGACCAAATAAGTTTATTTTAAACACAACTGTCTTAACATAAACCAGTATTTGTAAGTTTATGAATAATAAACTGATATCTCTTTCTATCATAGAAATGAGAGTTGACAATTAAAATGGGTCTCTGGGGAATTCCCTGGCAGTTCAGTAGTTAGGATTCTACATTCCCACTGCCAAGGGCCCGGGTTTGATACCTGGTTGGGGAACTAAAATCCCATAAGCCTTGAAGCACAACCAAAAAATAAACAAATAAAAAAAAAATGGGTCTCTGAACTAACGGTACGAACAAAATCATACTTCAGACTAAAATACGGTATGTGAAATAACAAGAAAATCATACCTTTCTTTATTTCCAATATCTTCTTCATTCTTTAAATACATTGAAAAATCAATCACACCAACCTGAAATAAATAGTTATTCTTATTTAGAGAGTAGAAATACTAGAAGTACCTCCAAAACACAACTGATTTTCATCCTTAATTTTTCTTTAGTGTTTAATAGCACTGTTTACACCTGGATCAAAGAGGAAGAGTACAAATTGAAAATACTGTGCCTTTGGCACCAGTCATTTTCACTTACTTGTGAATCTAAATCCTCTCCCTTCACACACAGATTAGCATCTATCACATTCAGGCCAACCAGCAGCCCAACAATTACTGCTCCTTCTTCTTCCATCATTAGTGCATGATACTCATAGAATTCACTGTGAAAATTAAAATAACAAAAATTGTAAATCACAAATTTATTTCAAAAACTAACTTGTAAAATCTCAATACCTTATAACAAGCATGGAACCAATATTAAGTTAGGCATCTTAAAATTAGCCTTGCTACACACAAAAAACTTAAAATTTTGAGATTTAAATGTCTATGAAGAAAATGTAAAAGAAAAAGACTTGAGATAAAAGAGGAAAAGGAAATTTGAGAGAGAGAAAAGAGAAGCAAAGAGAGATTAAAAAAAAGAAGGCATCACTGAGGCCTGGGATATTTATGACTCTCAAAAGACATAGTGATGGCTGTGATCTGACAACAGTACTTTTTAGCATGGTTGAATTTTCATTCCAGGATTTATCAAGACCCTTGGGAAAAAGACTAAGTGGCAAAATAAACATATGAAACATTTCAAGTCAATTCATTTGGTATATATGTATTACAAGTGCTCTTAGTAGGTAACCATTAAAGATATTTATGGATATCTAGATCCCAAAAAAATGTTCAAACAAACGATTTGTGAAAGAAATAGGATAGTCTAAAAACTAAGACTTGAAAACCAATACTCAGGATTCTAGTTATAACTGTCTCACGCCTTCCTCAAGAAGTCCCATATATATTGTTTAATCACTTTAATTAACCTTTAGAATATGATTGAGAAATTGAAGGAGTTTAAAGTATGGTGATTCTCATTTAACAAATGGAAAAATCAAGACGTACCGCTGGAGTCAAGAGTAAAATAAAAAATGACCAGATTCTCCAGAACATCACAGAGGCACTCTGAGAGAACAAGGCCAAATGGAGGGGCTGCCGCAGGCCCACTCCTTCTGAAAACGTCTCCTTGCTTTGAAAATCTGTCTTAAACATTTGTCCTTCCATTTAAATAGACAGTTTAAAAAATACCCACAATACAGCCAAAGCAGTTGTTTGGATATTCAAGATCTAAAAAGAAACCTGTTGAATTAAAGCCCCAAATTTCAATACAAATTTCTATTAATAGAATTAACTGTAACTTAAAAAATTAAAAATATGACATACAAATTTCCACCTTACTGGCCAATAAAAATCTTACAGTATTCATTTTTCAGACTAGTTCTTGATCTATGTTATGTCCCCACCGTGGTTTTCTATCTCATTTTCCTCCTTCTTTTATTTTATGCCATCACGATGTGTCTTATATATCCTTTCATACTACATCTTCTATCCTTTTTGGAAGACAGTATATAAATGAAATAAAAAATGAAAATGAACATGATTTAATGGTAATTACCTCAAGAGATCCCTTTGAATAATTAAGCAACGCAGATAATCAGCCATTTTTTTCTGCATGAGGGCTAATCGAAGCCATGCTCTCGCACGACCCAGGGGGGTCCTAAAAAGCAAAACCAAATGGTCAGAAAACAGTCTCTGCCCAAAGATTATAGACTACATCATCTACCTTTGTTGAGACACACATTAATAATGAGAAAAGGCAATCAATCATGGTTTTATCTTTGTTTCCAGAGCTTTAAGTCAGTTCTTTGATCATGCAAACCAATCCCTAAGACCTATTTAAGTCTCTAAGGTAAACCTGAACCTATAGGACATCTGGCTTCCCTGGTGGCTCAGAGGTTAAAAGCATCTGCCTGCAATGCGGGAGACCTGGGTTCGATCCCTGGATCAGGAAGGTCCCCTGGAGAAAGAAAAGGTAACCCACTCCAGTATTCTTGCCTGGAGAATCCCATGGACTGAGGAGCCTGGTGGGCTACAGTCCACGGGGTCGCAAAGAGTCGGACACGACTGAGCGACTTCACTTCACTTCACAGGACATCCAGGTACCATTTCATACCTTGAAAGAAATGACTCTCTAAACAGGGAGGATATTTCTACAAGAAATATTTTGTCAGAATAGGCTTAGCCCTCTAAACATGATTATGCAAAATCCATCAGTAAAGGCAGTATGATGCCCTTAAAAAATAACTGGCCTTGTATCTGAATTTTAAAAAGCATAACAACGCAAAGAAGGTATCCAGCTGCTAATCAGAGAGAATCACCAGGCTGCTTGCTGTTTTTCAAATGTTTCTTCGTTTCTTTAACCCAGTTGTCCTTTAGAACATTAAATCTCCTCTCTAACATGGAGGCCTGCTGGGAACAAAACTTCTAATACAACAAATATGTCTGAAAGGTTGTGGCCCAGGGCCATTTTTGCTGGCTATAAGCAGAGTCTCTGAGACCAGAGGGAGCACACAGCTCTTCTTAAAACTGAAGGTGTTTGTGCTCAAGATGAAAATTAATTCTATCTAGGCAAGAGATGTACTGATGTGTACCAGGCTAAAAAACCCCACAATATCTCCTCATGGCAAACTGAACAAAACCATCTGGGGAAGATAATCCATGCTCATGGAACAGTGGCATGACCTGTGCCAAATTCTGAAGCCACTTCCTGCTAAGGTCATTGTAACAGGGACAGAATAAAGGGATAAAAGAGGTGATGAAACAGTTTAATCACACTGCTGCTGCTGCTGCTGCTAAGTTGCTTCAGTCGTGTCTGACTCTGTGCGACCCCATAGATGGCAGCCCACATGGCTCCCCCGTCCCTGGGATTCTCCAGGCAAGAACACTGGAGTGGGTTGCCATTTTCTTCTCCAATGCATGAAAATGAAAAGTGAAAGTGAAGTCACTCAGTCATGTCTGACTCTTAGCGACCCCATGGACTGCAGCCCACCTGCCTCCTCCACAAATGGGATTCTCCAGGCAAGAGTACTGGAGTGGGGTGCCATCGCCTTCTCACTAGGGGACTGTAAATAGAAAAAATATGGTAGACCGCAGTAAGTTTATGATTACTCAGGAAAGCAGGCTTGCTTAACCACAAAACCATGCAGCAGAAGCGAGAGACGTGCCCCTAAACAATAAAACAACGGTGGCATGAGACTCACATACTGCCTGGTGAGTTCAGTATGTTAATGATCCCCAGGACATGCTCTCTGCACATATTAAAGGAATAAAAAAGGTAATAGAGATAAGAAAACTCCCCTGCTTAACCCGGAGGAGGAACCAATGATGGACGCATGATGTCTACTGAAGAAAGACAAAGGTCTTCACCCCCCTGCCCCTTTTCCTTTGCTTAGAAAACTGTAACCTAGGAAGTTCTCGGGCACAGTATTTCTCATTCACTTGTAAGACTCACAAGTGTCCTATTCTAATAAATCACTTATCCATCACTCTGCCTCTTGAATTCCTTTTCTGTGCTGAGACATGAAGGACTATGGTACTGGAACTCTTCAGAGCCTGGGAAAGGACACCAAATGGTTTCAATTGAAGACAAAATCCATGTGATATTATACCTCTCAAGGACTTAAACTTATTGAAAATAAAAGTGTGGATGTATTCTCTTGCTAAAAAAAAAATTAAATCTCATACCTCTCTTATCCAAGTTATCATTGAGTAAACTAAAACCAAGATTTACAGAGTATGAATGACTTTTTAAAGAGAAATACATCACTCACACTTTTACATTTTCTTATGCAGGAAACTTTTTGTCAGGTAATGTGGGAAAAAACTTAATTGTCACTTCTAATGGTAGGCTGCAGTCCATGGGGTCGCTAAGAGTTGGACACGACTGAGCGATTTCACTTTCACTTTTCACTTTCATGCATTGGAGAAGGAAATGGCAACCCACTCCAGTGTTCTTGCCTGGAGAATCCCAGGGACGGGGGAGCCTGGTGGGCTGCCATCTGTGGGGTTGCACAGAGCTGTACACGACTGAAGCGACTTAGCAGCAACAGCTAACACATTTCTTCTGCTTAGCATTTTAATGAACACTATTCTTCAGAAATATTTTTTACTTTTGTAGAGTCTGGCTTTTTAAAAACAACATGAACATGTATTTTCATATTAAAATAAAAAGCAATTCTTACATTTCTGGAGTTTAAATTCCCTTTTTCCTCTTGAAAAATTGTGCCTATGCTCAATCACTCAGGGGTGTTGGACTCTTTGCAATCTCATAGACTACAGCCCACCAAGCTCCTCTGTCCATGGAACTTTCCATACACGAATACTAGAGTGTGGGCTCTTTCCAAACCAGGGGTCAAACCCACGTCTCCTGCATTGGCAGGCATTTTTTTTTGTTTTACCATTGGGCCACCTGAGAAGCCCTGCTAAAAACTGTGATATCTTATCCACCACTGAGAGAAATATGAAGTATGAACATCACTTGCTATTTAATTCTAAAACCTGGGTTTAAATCCTGGCTCAGGCATTTTTAAAAAACTAACTTGACTGACTGATTGCTTTAGGTTGTGCTGGTTCTTCACTGCTTTGAGCGGGTTTTCTCTTGATTTGGTGAGCAGGGGCTACTCCTGGCTGCGATGAGCAAGCTTCTCCACGTGGTGGCTTTTCCTATTGCGGAGCACAAGCTCCAGGCACTCGGGCTTCAGTAGCTGCAGCTCCCGGGCTCTAGAAGTGGGCTCTAGAGCACAGGCTCTGTAGTTGCGGCACTCAGGCTTCGCTGCTCTGCGGCATGTGGAATCTTCCCAGACTAGGGAAAGAACCTGAGTCCCCTGCACTGGCAGGTGGATTCTTATCCACTGCACCACAGGGAAGTCTGTGGCTCTGGCCCTTATAATTTCTTTGATCTTTACTTTTCACATCTATATATTATTAATAAACTCTGCTCTAAGGATGATTTAAGCACTAAATGAGATAATTCATGTAAAACAGTTATCTTATTACCCTGATACATTGCTCAATAAATAGAAGCCATTTAATTGAGCACTCAAGTATAACTTGCAAACATTTGGATGATGTAACAACAGAAAACATTACCATATTCCCAAAACCCTAAATCGTAAAGCTAAGAGAAAGCAACTTAAAACGAAGAAGGTAGGGAAAACCACTAGATGGTTCAGGTATGACTTAAATCAAATCCCTTATGATTATGCAGTGGAAGTGATAAATAGATTCAAGGGATTAGATCTGATAGACAGAGTGCCTGAAGAACTATGAATGGAGGTTCGTGACAATGTACAGGAGGCAGCGATCAAGACCAGGCCCAAGAAAAAGAAATGCAAAAAGGCAAAAATGGCTGTCTGAGGAGGCCTTACAAATGGCTCAGAAAAAAAGAGAAGCAAAAGGCAAAGGAGAAAAGGAAAGATATACCCATTTGAATGCAGAGTTTCAAGGAATATCACAGAGAGATAAAAAAGCTTTCTTCAGTGATCAATGAAAAGAAACAGAGGAAAACAATAGAATGGGAACAACTAGAGATCTCTTCAAGAAAATTAGAGATACCAAAGGAACATTTCATGCAAAGATGGGCACAATAAAGGAAAGAAACGGTATGGACCTAACAGAAGCAGAAGATATTAAGAAGAGGTGGCAAGAATACACAGAACTATACAAAAAAGATCTTCACAACCCAGATAATCACTATGGTGTAATCACTCGCCTAGAACCAGACATCCTGGAATGAGAAGTCAAGTGGGCCTTAGGAAGCATCACTACGAACAAAGCTAGTGGAGGTGATGGAATTCCAGCTGAGCTATTTCAAACCCTGAAAGATGATGCTAGGAAAGTGCTGCACTCAATATGCCAGCAAATTTGGAAAACTCAGCAGTAGCCACAGGACTGGAAAAGGTCAGTTTTCATTCCAATCCAAAAGAAAGGCAATGCCAAAGAATGCTCAAACTACCGCACAATTGCACTCATCTCACACGCTAGTAAAGTCATGCTCAAAATTCTCCAAGCCAGGCTTCAACAACAGTACATGAACCGTGAACTTCCAGATGTTCAAGCTGGTTTTAGAAAAGGCAGAGGAACCAGAGATAAAATTGCCAACATCCGCTGGATCACTGAAAAAGCAAGAGAGTTCCAGAAAAACATCTATTTCTGCTTCATTGACTACGCCAAAGCCTTTGACTGTGGATCACACAAACTGTGGAAATTTCCGAAACAGATGGGAATACCAGACCACCTGACCTGCCTCCTGAGAAATCTGTATGCAGGTCAGGAAGCAACAGTTAGAACTGGACATGGAACAACAGAATGGTTCCAGATAGGAAAAGGAGTACATCAAGACTGTATACTGTCACCCTGCTTATTTAATTTATATGCAGAGTACATCATGTGAAACTCTGGGCTGGATGAAGCACAAGCTGGAATCAAGATTGCCAGGAGAAATAACAGTAACCTCAAAGATACAGATGACACCACCCTTATGGCAGAAAGTGAAGAACTAAAAAGCCTCTTGATGAAAGTGAAAGAGGAGAGTGAAAAGTTAAAGCTCAACATTCAGAAAACTAAGATCACAGCATCCAGTCCCATCACTTCATGGCAAATAGGTGGGAAAACAGTGGAAACAGTGGCTGACTGTATTTTTTTGGTCTCCCAAATCACTGCAGATGGTGACTGCAGCCATGAAATTAAAAGAAGCTTACTCCTTGGAAGAAAAGTTATGACCAACCTACACAGCCTATTAAAAAGCAGAGATATTACTTTGGCAACAAAGCTCTGTCAAGTCAAGGCTATGTGAGAGTTGGACTATAAGAAAGCTGAGCGCCAAAGAATTGATGTTTTTTAACTGTGGAGTTGGAGAAGACTCTTGAGAGTCCCTTGGACCCAACCAGTCCCTCCTAAAGGAAATCAATCCTGAATATTCTTTGGAAGGACTGATGTTGAAACTGAAACTCCAATACCTTGGCCACCTGATGCAAAGAACTGACTCATCTGAGAAGACCTGGATGCTACGAAAGACTGAAGGTGGGAGGAGAAGGAGACGACAGAGAATGAGACGGTTGGATGGCATCACCAACTCAACGGACATGAGTTTGAGTTAGCTCCGGGAGTTGGTGATGGACAGGGAGGCCTGGTGTGCTGCAGTCCATGGGGTTGCAAAGAGTCAGACATGACTGAGTGACTGAACTGAACTGAAGAGAAAGCGAACTGATAATCTGACAAAAAATGGTAAGCATTTTTTTAAAAAAAGTTATTTCTTTCACAAGAATTAAAATAAATTAAAGGAAGCTCTTATATCTTAATCATACGCTGAAGAACATAAGAACACAGGCTTAACAACAGAAAAACAACAAAAACTTTTCAACATTCATGAGTTACTAGCTGGAACATTCAGCTTTTAAGACACTTCATATACAGTTTCTCCTCAGTATTGGGAGGATTGATTTCAGGACCCCCTCAGACACCAAAACCCATGGATACTCAAGTCCCTCTTATAAAATAGCATAGTATTTGTGTATTACCTTTGCACATTCTCCCATACATTTTAAATCATCTCTAGATTATTTATAATACTTAATACAATGTAAATACTATGTAAAGAATTGCCTGCATGTGACAAATTCAAGTTTTGCTTTTTGGAACTTTCTAGAAAATCTCTTTTTCAAACATTTTTGATCCAAAGTTGGTCGAATCCACAGATGCAGAACCTACAGATATTAAGGGCCCATTCTACCTTCATCTAGTCAATCAGGCAGGTGACATTATAGGTCCCAATTTTCAGAACAAGAGAAGTAATTTGCCCAAGTCCTGTGGTATATAACTGGCTTATTGGTGAATTCAGATTTCCTGAGCCTCTGTCCTGGATTTAACCTAAATAGCACTGATGGCCTACTACTGCAAACTAGCTTTAGACTCAGGAAACAGAACTACATAATTGATACACCCTATATTAAAAGAACTTCTCTATTTCCTGCAATGCAATGCAGAATTTAAGTAAGTGGTACAACACAGGAGTGAATACAACGAGAAGAATATAAAAGAAAGAGCACTTAATTCTTATTGAAGGGCTAGGAAAAATTTCATAAAGGAAATAAAATTTGAACTGATTAATAATAAACAGAATTTTATTAGAGAATGCCAGAAGGCTACATAAGGCAGAGAGAATATTATAAACTAGAGTGTGAGGCACTTTTAAGGAACAGTAAATACAGGTCTATGGTTAGGGATGAACAAGTAATAGGATTACTTACTTAAGACCAGGCAAATCCCGGACACTAGCTCCTATTTCCTCTGCTTCTGGGTACAGCTTCTCCACCAGTTCCAAAGGGCCCCAGATAGTTTTGTTATAACTTAGAAATGATTTTCTCACTTTAAAAAGAAAATATAATAAATGCATACAACTTAAACATGCAAAACTGTAGTAACTTCTTGTTAAATATTTAGTTTCAACATTTCTAAGGTAACACAACAGCCTTTCCTCTCTTGTTACTATATAGCCCTACTGAACAGGAGCCTGTTTCTCAGGATTCTGATATTTTCCTTACCAGAAATATGCATCTTGGCCATTCTTCCACATCAGAAATATGCAAGTAGGCAATTAAAGTAAAAAAACAACTAGGATCATTCTTTTCCAGTACCAAAATAAGACTGGTGGCCCTAGTAGGTTGATCTTTACCAATTTATTAAATAAACCAAGGACAAATAGTTATTTTACTTTTAAACACAAAAAAATACAATTTTACTTCTCCTTTTATTTGTTTCTAAGATTTGGATAATATAAAACCATGAAATCACTACGTTTCTTTCTTAATACTGACCAAATCTCCTGTAAATTCAGTACTCCTATGATATGCACCACCCAACAAGATAGGTAATTTTTCTTTGGGGAAGAAAAATCAATCAGCACAAAGTAGCTTTACAATGACTCATAAAAAATACACATTTGACTGTTAGAATATGCCTCATGATATTTTGTGAAGTAAAGGAAAATAAATTCGGAAAAGAGTTTAAAATGTAACTACTTTGGCCATCATTTGGCAAATTCCATTTTAGCAAGTTGTAGAAAAATAAAGATCTATGTCACTATTTTTTTTAAATAGAAAGGAAGTTTTTCAAAACACAAATTAAAACTCAAGGCCTAAGATAAGACTATCGACTTCCTTATGTTTTAAAAGAAGTACTCAGAGAGTGGGAATATGAAGAGTTGGCAAAAATGTGGGGAAAGAAATACATTCACTGTTATCTGATCAGTGAAGTCTTTATAGACATGAGTTGCCTCTATCCTTTGACCCAATAATTCTACTCCAAGGAGTCCTAACGAAACCACAGAATTTGTACACATGTACAAATGTATATATCCAAAGATGTCCTTACAGCACAATTTTAATAATAAAAAACTGGAAACAACCTAAGTATACATTAAGAGGACAGTAGTTAAATAAGTCATGGTATGCATATATAATGAAATAATATTATATATATTATGCATATACTGTGAAATATTATACATATACTCTGAAATATTATTCACTATTATCATCATTTTCAGGGAGTACTCACATTTCTACAATAACCCCATCCAGAGGACAATTTTTCTAGATATGTTTCCCACGCACTAAGGAGGTTTATATTTTAATAATCAAGTATTTTAATGTATTTGTTGAAGAGAGCACAAACTAGTAATAATAGTTCATACCAGAATCATCAGCTTAAATTTTTCTAAATATAACTCTATAATTGTCCTAAAATGGAAAAAAGTTCAGAGTATGCTGAGAAAAAAATTTAAATCAAATACATTTTTTACAAAACACTAACAACTAAGGATTTTCTGAAGACCACCCATGAGGAAATATAAAGCAGTAGGGTATTTTCTCCAAAAACCAACAACCCACCCAGTATTTTTAAAGTAACAGTAATTATGGCCTCAAAAAAAAAATTACATTTTTAAGGATGTTTAAGATGGGAGGGGGGATGTTCCAAAGCTGATTTTTTTTTAATTTTCCAGTACCTTTAAGACCATGTTTCAGACAATGTTCCATAACAACGAAGAACTGCTGCAAGGGGGGATAATCAGAATCCAAAGTGCGGCCAAAGCTTAAAGCAGATTCAATGAGTCCTTTGATACTGAGTTTAGCCATGTTTAACAAGTTTGCTCTCTCTACAGCTGTGGGGTCTTTTGTAGCTGAAAGCACAAGAAAGGAGTCCAACATCACTTGCAAGACCTGATATCAAAAAATACCCAAACCGTTTTCTTCCTCTATAAAACCAACAGTGGTTTGCTTTTCCTCAGTGGACAAGTCTTCCTAACTAACTAACCTACACCCCTAGTTAACTTTCTTTCTATGTCTCTCATGCATGCCATAGGACAATGCTCACTCCAGTTAAAGTTTATGAATTATTCTCAAAATCCTGCTAATTGGCTATTCTCAGGTATTCATTTTACAATCTTTCTGTGGAGTTTAAGTGTGGAGTAATGTTTAAGGGTCTGGTACAAAGGCAGACAGCAGGAACTGTCAAGGATGAATTCAAAGGCAAAAAAATACTCTGAATAAACTGACAATAAAAAAGTAGTTAAAATTCTAAGATTCCAGTTTCACCCACAACAAACATGACAGGTAAATAATAAAACAGGGAGATACAAGAGAAGCCATTCAACTCTCACTCATTTTAACTCTCTATCTTGCTTTTTTCATTTCAATTGTAGTTTTGTATTCTGGGACTCCTTTATTTTCCCAGAGGAAATAAAAGCAGGGTCGAGTTTCCTGTGAAAGTTCCCTGACCTTCCACCCAGCTGATCCACTTAAATACCAAGTTAATGGATGCATTTTTTAAAATTGATTTTAACTGATATTTTCAATTCACAAAAGATTTTCTTTCGCACAAATTTTATCCTCAGTTTTTTATAAATTCAGATGCTCCCCATACTCTCATTACTGTTGTGCTTGCAGAAATATTTTCAGCAAACAGAGATGACAAAATGAAGTGCAAAAAATAAATAAATCACTTCCGTATACTGTCTCATAGTCTCTTGACAAATTTACTAGTCCAAGTAAACCAAGTGTCAGTTTTTCCTTCACTGGATAAAAAGTCCAGGATTCCTAATGATCTAGTGTTCTAGCTCTGATCACAGACAGCTAGGCGTGAAGCCTGACACTGAATCCTAAGCAACGTAAAAATGCAAACAGTCACAAATACTACAGTCAAGCTAGCTTTTGGAGAATCTGCACACAAGACATCATTTCTTCCAATCTGCATCGTGGTATGATTCCCTCTTTTTTCGGGTACGAAACCAGTCGATATTTCATAGTCTGCAGCAATTCTCATTTTTCTTAACAGTGCCCATCACAATATGTAATGTATGATGAGACAATCAAGACAAAGGGCGCATTTACAACTAAATGCTCGGAGGTAGGTCCCGGTGGGCGCCAGCAGCTTCCTAAGAGCGTTTACACCCGAGCCGCGCCCCGCCCGGGCTCGCCGACGCGTCTGACCGCGATGCGGCCCCCACACTCGGCCAATGGCGGGTTCCAGCATCTCGCCTGGACCTAGAACCCCTTCCCTGCCTGCCTTCCTCCCAGACAGCAAGACTGCCCAAGGGCTCCGGACACCTCCAGCACCCTCACGGAGGGCTCACCCGGGGTCCTGCGCCGCATCGCTGTCCCTCTCCCGCCCTCGGCGTCCGGAACCCAGGCCAAAACCTGAGACGCTTCCCTCCGCCACCCCCAAACCTGAAAAGTCATCGCCCGTCCCCGACTGTCCCCCCGACCCTGGAGCGGCACCCCGGCCGGCCCTGCGCGGGCTCCCTGAAAGCCGTCGGACCGCGGAACCTTGGCCATTAGGCCCCCGAACGGGGGCGCAGGCGAGGGAACGGGGGGCGGCCGCGCGTTGCCATGGCGACCCCGGGCGCCCCCGCGTCCCCCGCCCGGCCCCAAGCCTGGGTTCGGACCCCAATCTCGACTCGCAGGCCTCGATGCGCGCAGCGCCGGTCCGCCTCCCCTGGCCGCGGCCTCAGCCCAGCACGGCGCGCCGGGCGTCCGCCCGCGGCCCGCTCCCCTTACCCATGGCGGCGGTGGCGATACAGTCTCGGGCGGGGACTCCCTGGGCCCCGCCAGCAGCTCCCTTCAGGCGCGCGGCGGTCGCCACGGCGTCTGCAACCAGGCCCGCTGCGGCCCACAGCGCTCCCGGCGGCGGGAGGACGCCCGCGCGGTTCCGCGGCGCCCGCGTCGGGCGGGGGACTCTAGAGCCTGCAGCCGGCCTCGGAGAAATCCGCCCTCGCTGAGCCTCTCCGTGTCCAGCCCGACCGGAAGGAGAAGGAGCGTGAGGGAGACCTCGGGTTGTGGAGCCAGAAGGCGGACTCTGATCTCTCCTTTGTGGGCTTCGGCGGAGCGCTAGGGCTCCATTTCCAAGGAGAAGCGAGCAGGCCACGTGCAAAGGTTTTCATCTACAAGGTCCAGTTAGGTTTAATCTAACACACCTGACCGCGTCCCTGCTTCAGTAACTCGTAGGGGACCAAAAGAATTTAGAAAATCTGAAGCAATTAACACTAAGCAGAAATCTACTAAAACTATTTATCCTAAGTTTTAACCAGTAAGTCCACTGGTTTACAAAAAGCAAGGAGGAACAGTCTCAGTAATTAAAGGTGCAGAGATAAAACCTGCGTTTTCTCATTTCAGAGAGGAAAAATCCCTCATGGACAGCTGACACTAGGTTTTATCAGTTTGCGGAAAGTGAAACTGCAATACTTTGGCCACTTCATGCGACGAGTTGACTCACTGGAAAAGACTCTGATGCTGGGAAAGGTTGGGGGCGGGAGGAGAAGGGGACGACCGAGAATGAGATGGCTGGATGGCATCACCGACTCTGTGGACATGAGTTTGAGTGAACTCCGGGAATTGGTGATGGACAGGGAGGCCTGGCGTGCTGTGATTCATGGGGTCGCGGAGAGTCGGACACGACTGAGCGACTGAACTGA
The DNA here is from genome assembly GCF_049115385.1 of Moschus berezovskii. Taxonomy (NCBI): domain Eukaryota; kingdom Metazoa; phylum Chordata; class Mammalia; order Artiodactyla; family Moschidae; genus Moschus; species Moschus berezovskii. The sequence continues at coordinate 25,388,209 of NC_142471.1, forward strand.
ACTGAAGCTGTTACCTAGTTAGATCAGCAATTGTTAAGATGGTGGCCGAGTTAGAAATAGACTGGTGTTTTGTGGAAATGGAGAGATGTTTATCTCATCACATTGGCCAGCGTACAGTTCTCATGCTTCTTCTTTTGGTTTTTAATTTTTTATTGTGAAACAGTCCTACATAGATAAAAATGTATAAAGCATACATATACGTTTAAAGAATCAAACAGATGGATCAAGAGCACCAGATCAAGCAAGCATAGGAGTCATCTTGAGGGTAGGGGGAAACCTTTAGCCACAGTGTTCTGAGAAGTAAATGTGATGCTGAATTCTGAGTCGTTTCCTTGGTTTTCTGCATGTTACTACCACATAAGTATGTGCCCCTAATCAATGTAGTTTACTTTTCCTGTTTACAAACTTTTCACAAGTGGAATAACATTACGAACATTACTTGTTTCTGGTGTTCAACGTCATCCATGTCCATGAGGAGTTTCCAGGTTGGGGTGTTTCCAGTTTGTACTACATCCTGGTTCCTACATGCGGGAGTCTCTTGGCCATGTAAAAAGAATATTTACTGAAAATCAAGTATGCCTGTCTTTAAATTTACCAGCTCATGCGAAAGTGTTTTTAAAACTTCTCATAATTTACACTGCTATCAGCAGTGTTGTTTTTCTATCGCTGTGTCCATTGTAATGCCTAGAATTGTGAGGATTTCCTCATTGTTTGTCCAGTCTTGGGGGTAGATTGCATGGCAGATTTTTTTATTTCTCTCATTACTGATGACATTGAGAACTCTACCTACGTTTATTATTTGGAATTTCATTTTTACAAAGAAATGGTGCCTGTTTTACTATTGACTTACTTTTTTATTGACTTGTGCAAGTTACTTAATGTTCTACATGCTAATTTGATGTCAGTTGTGTGTTGCCAATATCTTTGGGCTATTTTTTTTTCTCTCCTTATGGCAACCTTTGACTAAATATAAATTGTTAATTTTCCTGTAGTGAATTTATAGTTTATGCCTTAGTATCTTAAGGAGCCCTCCTTATTCCAAAGTTGTGAAGATTTTTTCTTTTAAGAATTATAAGAACTTCCCTGGTGGGCCAGCAACTAAGACTCCAAGCTCCCAAATGCAGAGGGTCTGGGTTCAATCCCTGGTCAGGGAACTAAATTCCACATGCCACTAAGACCCTGTGCAACCAAATATTTTAAAAAAGAATTATAGTTTTGCCTTTCATATTTAGGCCTGTAAAGGTGTACGTCAAGGTTGTATATTGTCACCTTGCTTATTTAACTTATATGCAGAGTACATCATGAGGAACGCTGGGCTGGAAGAAGCACAAGCTGGAATCAAGATTGCTGGGAGAAATCAATAACCTCAGATATGCAGATGACACTACCCTTATGGCAGAAAGTGAAGAGGAACTCAAAAGCCTCTTGATGAAAGTGAAAGAGGAGAGTGAAAAGGTTGGCTTGAAGCTCAACATTCAGAAAACAAAGATCATGGCATCTGGTCCCATCACTTCATGGGAAATAGATGGAAAAACAGTGGAAACAGTGTCAGACTTTATTTTTTTGGGCTCCAAAATCACTGCAGATGCTGATTGCAGCCATGAAATTAAAAGACGCTTGCTCCTTGGAAGGAAAGTTATGACCAACCTTGATAGTATATTAAGAAGCAGAGACATTACTTTGCCAACCAAGGTCCGTCTAGTCAAGGCAATGGTTTTTCCAGTGGTCATGTATGGATGTGAGAGTTGGACTGTGAAGAAAGCTGATCGCCGAAGAATCGATGCTTTTGAACTGTGGTGTTGGAGAAGACTCTTGAGAGTCCCTTATACTGCAAGGAGATCCAACCAGTCTATTCTGAAGGAGATCAATCCTGGATGTTCATTGGAGGGACTGATGCTAAAGCTGAAACTGCAATACTTTGGCCACCTCATGCGACGAGTTGACTCACTGGAAAAGACTCTGATGCTGGGAAAGGTTGAGGGCGGGAGGAGAAGGGGACGACGGAGAATGAGATGGCTGGATGGCATCACCGACTCTCTGGACATGAGTTTGAGTGAACTCCAGGAGTTGGTGATGGACAGGGAGGCCTGGCGTGCTGTGATTCATGGGGTCGTGGAGAGTCGGACACGACTGAGCGACTGAACTGAACTGATTGTACCCAGAATTTTAGTGATTAAAATGTCAAGTTTTATTTCTTTGGCTGTCAGTTCCTAGGCCAAAGCCTCATTTGATTTTCTGAACCCAGGTCTCCCGCATTGTAGGCAGACGCTTTACTGTCTGAGCTACCAGGGAAGGGCCCATAGTCACCTTGTATTGAACAGAATTTGGAATTAGGGTGTATATTTAAACCTTACTACACTGAACAATTTTAAACTAGAATATTAGTCTGTTCTGAGTATACAGATTTAGTAAAGAGCCACAAAGGTGATCGTTGAAGCCAATGACTGTCCAAGGAGGGAGAACAGGACCAGACCAAACACAGAGCTCTGGGAAAGACCAGTCTTTAGAAAGTGAGAGATGAGGAAGAAAAGAACTAGAGCAGGCAGCAAGAAAACTCAGGAGACAGGAACTCTGAGCTGATTCAGGAATGGGGACACTGGAATGGCTACCCTTTCCTCACAACCTGGCTTTCCACCATAAGGAAGACCTTGTCTAGGCTAATGGCGCTCTTGATCTGGACCTGCAAAAAGTGAGTGTCCAATGACATTAGTGACTGGTAGCCACTGCCGTCTTAGTCCTTGGCACAGATGTCATAAACTGCAGTAGTAACAATTTGAGGGCCCAGTCTGGGTTTAACTTCCAGCTCACTCAATGCCTCCAACTCACAGTATCTTATGTATAAAAGATGAGTCCTATTGAAATAAGTGCCTAGAATCTTGTAATCAATACAGACTCCCAAATGACAAGAAACGTGGAACTCCTCCCGAGGTTCTTCTTCCACTGGGCTTTACTGTGCAGGCCATACACATCTGTAAAGCAACCATTAGTGAAGCCAAGGAATTTTCTTATTCCAGGAACTGAAATTATCTTAGATTCCTTCCTGTTATATAAATTAATGATAACCAACCAATATTTAAGCCTTATCTCTGCAACTTCCTTGTTTTTCCTGTCGAATCCATGATCAGCTCCATCTTATGCATGTCAGCACTCCTTGGTTTCAGCTTTAAAACACTGTCACTATTTCACTTCTCAATACTGGAAAAAATGGTGGACAACCCTGAACTTAATTATTATTTAGTAATAATCATTGACACAGTGAGATCTTAGAGTAAAAAAAATTTTATTTGATAAAAATGTCAAGTTATAATTTTTAAAAAAACGTGTAATAGAGGTAACAATTTTTAATGTACTTTTCATTAAAAAAAAAAAAAACTTTGAGAGAAATGAGAGATCCCTCCCCCAAAGTTGGATACATGAACGCTAAAATTGGTCACAATATAAGTAACCAAGCACCTTGAGATAATTCTGTTTTATAAAACATCTTCATACAAAAAAGGAAAATTGAGTAATGCCCCAAAACAAAGGGGCATATGAACATGAATAGGTGAAAATAGGGATACATCTTTTTATTTGTCGTCAATTCAGCAAAATTTTTTCCCAAAAGAATAATAAGAATTATTTTCTTTAATATCAAAATCTACTCTAAAACACTAAAAACTGAAAATAAAAAGTGGGAAACGAAGGGGAACTAACTAGGAGAGTAAGGGAAATTAATTGGAAATAATAAATTTATAAGTAATAATTTAAAACACTAAGTATAAAGTTTTTGAAAACATCTCTGATACCAGAAAGCAAAAGTCAGGAAAAACACAGCAAAATGGCCTTTGGATCAGGGACCTCAAAATACAGAGGAGAATCATACTTTTCATCATCACAAGATTGTGCTTAAATGACAAAAGCAAATCCATTTTCTTACCTAGTCTTTCAAATAAACAAAACAGGATAAAAATCTACAAGATCAAATTAATCTTGAAAATTTAAACTGAAAAGTTTAAACCTCAGATTGAAAAGTTAATACATCTTTAAAAGCTGGTAGAAGTGTATCAAACTCTATGTCTAACAGAGACACATTTATAATGCCTGTAAAGTTAGACTTTTTAGTTTGGGGTATACCTGTACTGAAAAAAAAAAATTCTATGTTAAATGTTGTATGGTTATGTTTAACAAGGTTATACCAAAAAAATAAATAGAACCAAAAACTGGAACTTGGAATGAGTATATATATTTACATCATTTCTTACCCTTGGGATAAAAGTTATCATCACAGTGTAACCAGTCACTGATTTTATAGCATATCCAAATTATAAATAACAGGCAATAGTTAGAGGTGATCATCATGGTATGAAAAAAGCAAGGAAAACAGTGCTTTATTTTCTTTGAAAATCACCCAGTAGATGACAAAGGCTTTCATGTTCTCCTGATGGAAGATCAATGATATAAAATAAATTAAGGAAGATATATTTAACACAATGTGGAACTACATTAAATCATATGACATTATTATTCAACATTCTGTAATTTTAACAAGGCTATTAGAAAACTTGTATTTTTATGACATTCTATGGATAATAATGTACTTAAGCAATATGATTTACCTGTCTTAGCGTGAGACCTTCATATAATTTTTTAAAGAGATGATCTATTTTTAAAATTTTCTACGACATGACAAGAAGTAATCTCCATTTTTAAATATAATACTTTGTCCAAGTTGTATATTTTTTTAAGGTTATCGAGGTGAGAGGAACCTGAAGGGATACCAGTTTTCCTAGATGTGTTCCAGGAAACATGCACCCTGTTTCTGGGGCGAGAAATCAAGTTTCTTTGTTCCCCTTTCTCATTTCACAAACTGTTCTTCTCCATCACCTTCATTTTTTCACTTTTTGCTTAAAATTAGTTCCTGTGAATTGTTTTCTCTTTCCTTTGTAGAATCAGGTCTTTTGAAATATGCCAATGGAAAACACAAGACACTGAGTTTTAATTGATACAAATACATAAAGTACTCACATAGATAGCACAATCAAACGTGACTGTATACAAAACAAAAAGGATATTAATTTTTCTGAGTTTAGATGATTAAGTAGCTTCCCCAAAGGAGGATAACGGCTTAGTGAGGGCACACATCCCAGAAGAATCAGTTTATGTTTGGCTCTGGTTATAGCAACATTAAGACGTCGCCAATCTTTCAACAGTTCACCAAGCTGAAAGAAATATAATTTTCATTCTTTGAGTTTTCTTATTTGAGGTTTTTCTAAAAAAGAACAGTTTTTTTGAGCCGTCTTCCTACTTTCAAAAACATATTCCAAAAAAGATTCATCAACACATTCAAAGTGCAGACAGTTGGGAAAAATAACTTGCCCATGATGCCAACCTCAAGTATTTTATTATGGGTGTGATATCCATGGGGCTTCCCTAGTAGCTCAATGGTAAAGAATCTGCCTGCCAGTGCAGGAGATATGGGTTTGATCCCTAGGTTGGGAAGATCCCCTGGAGAAGGAAATGGCAACCCACTCTGATATTCTTGCCTGGGGTAATCCCATGGACAGAAGAGCCTGGCAGGCTATAGTCCAGAGGGTCGAAAAAGAGTTAGACACAACTTAGCGACTAAACAACAACAATGATATCTTTGCCATAATTTTAAATGATTAAATATGTATAATGAAAATGTATTTTAAAATTTTAAATATATTAAAAAATAAATTTTAGGAACTTCCTTGGCAATCCAGTGATTAAGACTCTGCACTTCCAATGCAGGGGGCACAGGTTCAATCCCTGGTCAGGGAACTAAGATCCCACATGCCCTACAGTGCAGCAAAAAAATAAAACAAAATTTTCAAAGATTAAATACATATCATTAAGAACTGAAGTTGTCTCCACTTATTGTAGTATTATTTTTAAATGTAGTAAAAACTCATAGAAGACTCAAAGGAGTGGTTAAATATACCATGATCCACATATACAGTGGAAAACTTTGCACCTTTAAGAGAAGAATGAAATCTCTTTCTGTGTAATGACATGTAAAGATCTCCAAGCTATATCATTAAGTGGAAAAAACAAAGTCCAGAATAGTGTCTATATTACCTTTTGTGCACAAAGGAAGGAAACATGAATACTGATTCATGTGCTTACATATGCTTAAAGAAATTCTAGAAGGTTAGCAAAAACAAACAAACAATCCAAAAAACCAAACATGTGAGGGTAAGAACTGAGGAAAAGAGTAGCAGGGGAGGGAGACTTTTTACTCTGTGCAATTTAAAAACTATATGCAGGTATCACATAGTCAAGAAAAATAACTCAAGGAGAGATAAAAACACAAAAACAGCCTGGAATTATCTACAAATTTGAAAGGAAGCTAGGAAAGTTTATGTTTAAAATGCTCCAAACATAATAACCAAAAGGTAGAAGCAACACAAATGTCCACTAATGGATGAATAGATAAACAACATGTGGTATATACATGCAATGGAATAATAATCAGCCTTTAAAAGAAAATTCTGTTACATGCTACAATATGGATGAACCTTGAGACATTATGACAAGTGAAACAAGCCACTTACAAAAGGACAAATACTGTATGATTCCTATTACGTGGAAGAATCATGAATTCATAAAATTCTGTCAAATTCACAGAGCTAGAAAGTGGCTGACAGGAAATGAGGAGAGAGGGAATAAGGGAGTGGTTATTCATGGATATAGAATTTGTTTTGCAAAATGAAAAAGTTCTGGAGGTCAGCTACACACACTGTGAATATACTTCATACCTGTGAATTGTACACTTAAACACAGTTATGATGGCAAATTTTATGTTATGTGGTTTTTTAACACAATTTTAAAGAAGAGAGGTAAATAATGTCCCAAACAAATAGAAAATAAAAATCAGAAAGCAAAGCAGAAAATACAATTAACTCACAGTTCCATCTTCATTGCTTCTAACAAAAGATACTACAATGATACTTTTGTCTCTTCCTTGGTACCTGTCAACTGTATTAACTTCGACCATCCCAACAGAAGAATGTGCCAATAAGTCATTGATGACCTTTAACTGCTGCCTATATGGTGCAATGATACCAATATCAGAGGGTTTACAACCAGCCTGTTTTAAACAGAAAAGAACACAATTTAAAATGAAAAAAATCCTGACTTTTGTTATTTAAGCTTTACTAAATGTATTAAATAAAATGTTTACATAATGTGACAACTGATGTTTATAATATATGTTACTATGTATAACACATGTTTCTGCTGCTGCTGCTGCTGTTGCTAAGTCGCTTCAGTCGTGTCCGACTCTGTGCGATCCCATAGACGGCAGCCCACCAGGCTCCGCCATCCCTGGGATTCTCCAGGCAAGAACACTGGAGTGGGTTGCCATTTCCTTCTCCAATGTGTTCCTACAAGGAAACAAATTATTGAATTACTCTAAGGCTACATCTACATTTCCTGAGAGGAAATAATTTCCTCAAACACTGCTCCCTGAATTTTTAGAAGTTCGTGGCAATATAATGGTTTGTATGCCACCAGAGCAGTGATGCCATACCAAAAAAGTACAAAGAAATAAGTTTTACTTTCTGCTCTCCCTTTACACTGAAGTTTCCAATCTCCAATCATACTGACTTCTGCACTCAATTGACACAATCAGAATTATCTGATGTTACAGAAAGTTATCCTAAGTGGAAACCCAAAATGCCATTACTGTATTAGATACAGTAATTACTGTCTTAGATAAATGTTCTCAAAATAAAAACATTCAGGCTGCAATCCTCTTATTTTAATCAACAAAAGTTAATGCTAGATCTAAAGTTCCTTGAATTCTAACATTCTACTACTCTGCACCTTAATATTAATTTGCCCTCAAAATTCAATTCTAAGTTACCTTAATAAAAACTGAGGTCAGGAAAACAACGAGTTTGGCTTCCATTATATTACTGACACCTCCCTTTTCAACTTGCTCTGGTGCCGGAACCTAAACAGAAAAGTATGCATCCTGCTTGTGAAACAATCTCTGAAGCAAAGAGTACGGTCAGTATACAAGTGGCCACAGAGACAGTACTACCAGATATGGACACAGATGAAAAATATCTTCCTCTTAACGTTGAATGTAAAAGAATTGACAAAAATGAATGATATTAGTCACTTTAGAAGGAAACCCATCTTAAACATGCTACATAAAGTTCATACTAAAATCTTTACAAAAGTAGACCGTACACTGAGCTTCACAAACATTACTGTGTTATCCCCCATTTTATAGGCATCAAAGGCCAGAAGAGATAAGTAACCTGCCCAAGCCTTACAATACACCATGGCACTAAGATTCAACTTAGATCTGGCTCCATGTCTGTGTTCTTTCCATTTTCTTGTTACTTTTTATACAAATAATAGAGCCATAAAGTTCCCCAGGTTCTATCACCCCTAGTAAAAATTTTAAAGCATTATTTTGCTCCTATGTCACCCCTGCATCACCTTGATTAATTTTAATATAACTTACTTGGAATCTTGATGCCAAGAGACAGGAAATGTGAGTAGCAAAAATAAAGAATCTGAATAGTCACTGGTGAGATTAATAATTATAACTCATAACTAACAGATTACAGTTGTGTTTTATAAAAGCAGTCATATCAACTGTACCTCAATAAAAAAATAAGAATTTTAATTACATAAAAATATAAAAGCAGTCATTTATGAGATCAGTTTATCTGAATAAATTTTCCAGAGCCTGCCTGCTCCTCAGTGTTGAGTCTTCATTCTGAAACACTAGAGCACTGTCCAAGACAATGAAAATTCCAGCACAGTACATGAATGGTAAGGCCCTATTTTTAACAACTGCTGACTCCACCCATCTTAATAACAAAATATATTAAGAATGATATGCATAGAAAAAATTGATGACTATATTTTTTAGTTGAACTTACGTAAAGATTTCCAAATCAATAATGAGAAGCAGTATAGAAAACAAACTGTAGGAACACAGAGTCAAAACTTTATTCTGAGTTCCCAGAAATAAGAATCAAGTCATTTAAAGTCCTTGTGCAGATTTTTTAATGATAAATCTGTAAAGAGGTCTTTAGGTACATATATGGGAGCAGGAGACACATGGGAAATCTCTGTACTTTTAGCTCAGTTTCGCTGTGGGCCTAAAACTGCCCTAGAACATAAAGTCTATTTTTTTAAAAAAGGTCCTGAAAAGGACATCAGTTTATCTTACCTTCTGTCCATTTGTAAACCCAAACTTTTGACAGTATCAATGCCAATTACTTTTCTAGGAAATGTAATTATACACTTGTGTTCACTTTCTAGCTTTCCTACTTCAAAACAATTTGACATCTATCAATCATCAGAATAAACCTCCTTCCAAAGATAGTGAATCTGAAGAAAGAAAAGATTCTTTTGGGTGAAAGCACAAGCACACTAGTTTTAACTGATAAGCTGTAGTGAAGCAATCACTATTGAAACTGAGGAATTTAAATAATAGGGCAAACGGAAAAGAACGAAGGAAATGTTAGTTTGTGTGAGTGCGTGTTTTACCTTGTGTGTATTAAGAAAACAGACAGGATTGTTTGGCTCGAATGCTCCAACCAGCCAAGGATTTTCTGAATAATCAGCATAAAACTCCAGTTCCAGCTTTACATCTTTAAAGTTAGGTAAGTTTATCACTGCATTGGCCACTTTATCTGATCCACACTCCAGCTTTCCTTCATATGTCAGTTTATTACTTAAGGACATAATTTTACTAAGGGAATTACAAAAATAATTTTAGTTTGGTGATGAACACAAATATGAAATCACTCACAGCTGCTGCTGCTAAGTCACTTCAGTCGTGACCCCACAGACAGAAGCCCATCAGGCTCCCCCGTCCTGACACTGTTATAAATACCTGTTCATTCTGTATTGCACAGTTAACTGTACAACTGCATTCTTATTCTGCTCCAGCCTCTTGAATAAGCTTTCACTCATGCCAAGAGCTCTGTCAATGAATCAAATTCAGGATTATCAGTCTACTGAAATCGTCCCTTAAACAAGTATCTAGTTTAAAATTGAAACCTTAATGTCTGCTTACCTTGCTTCACGGTTTAGCACCAGGGGAGGAAGCTGCTGATGGTCCCCCACCAACACAAATCTCCGTGAAAAAAAAAGTGGCCCTAGGCAAACAGGCTGGCTAATTTGGGAGGCTTCATCCACTATACAAAAATCAAAAGTTTTACGAGAAAATATGGGATGGTTTATTCCCATACATGTCGTTGCAACTATAAGCTAAACACAAAGAAAAGAAATAGATCAGTTATTTAATATGTCCAAGAAATAAACCTTGTTTTTCCCATGTTTGAAATTAAAAGATCAAAAAAGAGCTCTTCATCCCCCCAAACAGAAATCCCCAATGTTTTTTAATTTAGAGACACTTACAACATGCAAAAACTTTTTTTTTCTATAAATTTTAAAAAATCAAGTTAATTTTCCAGACACAATAACAATGCTCAAGTTTGGATCTATCGAAATGGAAATCTGAACATTTCAAGAGGCAGTAAGTTAATGAATTTTTTTTTTAATGTGAACTAGGACTTGACTTCTGGGAAGATAGAGTCCTTTTCCCTCCCACAAAGTACAACTAAAAACCCTGGACATTATATGTAAAACTATAAAGCCTCTGAAAGGTGGAGAAAAGGTAAATCAGCTGGAGACCTTGGGACATGAGGAACAGCACAGTTGTTTGCTCCCTGGGTTTTCTTTTTGCCTCACATATCCCAGATTTCAGACATTAGGAACATTAGGCTAAGTGAAAAATTCCAATCCCAAAAGATCACATACAATATGTGAAACCAAGCAGGACTTTATGGGGCTCTCCTGGGCACAAAAGCCTTTCTAGGTCCCTTATTTCTTATTTATAAGATAACAGCTTCAGCCTCCTAGATCTCCTCAGAGTTCCAAAGGGCAGATTCATAAGCCCCTTTTAACCATGCCTGAGTTCATGCTAATAAGGTGACTTTCTTGCATTCTGTGAGTCATTCAAGCAAATTATGGAAGCCAAGGAGGAAGACATAGGAATTCCCAAAATGGGCACAGGAGATCTGAACTTTCAATTCAGAACGGAAGTAGGGGACAGTCTTGTGAGACTGAGCCCTTAACCTGTGGAGCCTCACTAACTCTACACAGTTGGTGTCAGAAGTGTGAGTAGAGAGAAACAGAGTCTTCCTTTACCAGGATATTTTAAACTAGAAGATGAGAGCCCTGAAAAATAGACCAAAACCTTGTTTCAGTTCAGAAGCAAAGAGCAAACTATAAACTCATAAACTGGTCCTATGGTTTATATAAACGAATCTGCAAATTTGGTCAATGCAATTGAATTTCTCAAAGTGCCATTTCTCCCCTCATTCTGACAGCAAAAATTACTGTCAGTATGATTATACAATAATTGTACTTACTTGACTATTGTAGAGTTCTTCTAGAAGAGCTAAAGATTTAATGGACTTTGATCTGCAAATTTCCTCCTCTGTAAATTTTTGGATATCTGGATGTACCTTCTGAATCTGGCCCAAGCGCAAAAATCCAATTTTAAACTTTGCTAACTTCAAAAGAATATTGTCAACAGCAGAGTGTGTATAGCTGGTCAACAAAACACTAAAACCACAGGCATAGAGAATTCTTACCTATTAATAAACAAAAGAATGGAAAACAGCATTACTTTTAGCTCCTGATAATTTTTAACATTTATATTTTTCAAAAAGAATTAGAAAACTTAACAGAAAGCATATCTAAGAGCCAAGCCAAGTAACTTATTTCCTTTGATTTTTTTTTTTGACTGCACATTTCGAGGGATCTTAGTTCCCCCACCAGGGATCGAACCTGGGACCTTGGCAGTGAAAGCATAGAGTCCTAACCAATGGACTGCCAAGGAATTCCACAAAGTAACTTTTAAAAAATTATAAAGCCAAAATGTCTTATGAAAGTAACATGGCATTATTATCATGTTACCAATGATATGTTACCAATATATTAATTATATCATGACAAAATTGAGTACATATAAACTTTGACTAGTGCCTGGCACAAAGTATTAGTCAGTAAATATGTGGTGCCATCATCATCATTATTCTAAGACTGCTCAGAAATTTACTGACATGAAAAAAAAAATTCAATAAGAATCTGTATCAGGGACTTCCCTAGCAGTCCAGTGGCTAAGATTCTGTGCTCCCAACGCAGGGGGCCCGAGTTCCGTCCCTGGTCAGTGAACTAGATCCCACATGCCACAACTAATGATCCCGAAGGCTGGTGCAGCTAAATATATAAATAATTTTTTTTTAAAAAGAATCTATTTCAACCTCCTCGTACAACTTGTCATTTTTTAAAGCGAAGGAAAACAGAGATTTTAGACAATCTTAAATGCAAGGTATAAAAAAGATGATTACAACTATTGGTAATTTAGTTTTTCTATTTCTCATGTCATTCTTAGTTTGAAACAAAGACATTTTGATTTGAAATTCAGCCCTTTTGATATCCAGTATCACGTTCTCTGAACTGAAGAGAAATGGATTTAAATACCCAGTTTCTAAGCAAAAGAGTAGTAATTCTTACGAGAGTACATATTGTAGTTGTTTTTCCTGTTCCCGGCATACCCACGATGAGGGTGTAGTCTTTTGAAAGAAGTACCTTTTTCATGGCTTGCCTCTGAGGCTTATTCAAACCTACATTTAAATTTAAAAATAATAGGAATAAGAGTGTTGAATAATAGGAATAAGAGTGTTGAATTTTCAATGAGCAACTTAACTATAAGAAAAGCTGCCTGTGTTCTAGTCTGTTCTTCAATAATCTTCTCAAAGTAAGGAAATATCATGGTGATATTAAAAGTCACATGTAAACTACTTCCAAAGAGATGCTGTCTAAAAACCACAATTAGAAGTTTAGTAAATTATTAAGATACTAGACTATAATATAGATTAAATTATAAGTAGAACCAAGAAAAATTAATGGACACCGGCATGCTGATTATAACATACCTTTCAGAATGCAGGCAACTGTGTCCTTTGCATCATGTGGAAGAACAGAACTGAGGTAGGATATAAACTGTGGTTCATGAAAGTCAATGATTAAATCTCGAAGCTTTTGGCTGAAAAGCAAAAAAAAAAAAAAAAGCTTTTAATAATATTCCTCAGGAAACTGGAGTAATATTCAGATTCATTTATCGTACAAACCTGGCACGAGTATTTTCCATTAGTTTAGAAAGATTTCCTAATGGGGTATCTATATCACAATTTTTTTCTTCCTGGTCCAATCTGAACAAAGTTGATTCTGGGAGTCCTGACAAGTTCCTGAAACAGCAAAACATACGTATGTGAATATTTTTCATTTAACATAGTCAGTGTGTCGGTATAAGAAATGTGTTGCTGTCTGATGATACAGCAGATAAGAATCTTCTTGCCAGTGCAAGGGACATGGGTTTGATCCCTGGTCTGGGAAGACTCCACATGCTGCAGAACAACTAAGCCCATGCACCACAACCACTGAGACTGTGCATTAGAGGCATTAGAGTTCACTTGTAGAGCCTGGGAGCTGCAACTACTGAGCCTGAATGCTGCAACTAACGAAGCCTTTGCACTGAGAACCTGTGCTCGGAAACAAGAGAAGCCACCACAATGAGAAGCGCACACAGTGCAACTAGGGAGCAGCTCCCACTCTCCGCAACCAGAGAAAGTCCATGTACAGCAATGAAGACCCCAGTACAACCAAAAATAAAAAGAAATAAAAAGTAAAAAGTAAATGGGCCAGAATAACTATGAAAATGGCTGCTGCTGCTGCTGCTAAGTCACTTCAGTCGTGTCAGACTCTGTGCGACCCCACAGACGGAAACCCACCAGGCTCCCCCGTCCCTGGGATTCTCCACGTAAGAACACTGGATTGGGTTGCCATTTCCTTCTCCAATGCATGAAAGGGAAAAGTGAAAGTGAAGTTGCTCAGTTGTGTTCAACTCTTAGTGACCCCATGGATTGCAGCCTACCAGGCTCCTCCATCCATGGGATTTTCCAGGCAAGAGTACTGGAGTGGCTTGCCATTGCCTTCTCCATGAAAATGGCTACCATCCCCTAATACATACTTGCCAACCAAAGGCAGGATAAGGCCCTGGATTGGTGAGCAAACAGAGTAGGGGAAGGCAAAAGGCAGTGGCTGGGACTCTGAGCTCCCACTGTAGGGGGCTCAGGTTCAATTCCTGGTCTGAGAACTAGATCCTACATGCCACAACTAAGACTTCATATGCTACAACTAAACCTCTTGCATGCTGCATCTTAGACCTGGAGCAGCCAAAAAAAAAAAAAAAAAAGCAGTTAATAATCCAAAACCTACAACATCTGCTGACAACTCACTTGGCCTTCCTTGAACTTCAACCTGGGCTCACCAACCCAGCAGGATCCTGAGCACATGGCCCCTGCCTCCTCAGGCCTGGAGTACATGTCTCTTTCCCAAAGGCTTCTTTCACTCCTCTATCAGGCTAACCTGTGATGTTCCCGAGGTCCCTTTCATGGTCCTCTGTACTGTTCTTTCTTGTCATTTTTCCACTGGTCCCATGCCTCTCCCTGCGTCTGAATCCCAAATCGACATCACCAGACCTCACCGAACATTCCTCTCCTACCCCATTTCTCACCCAAGCTTCAGCTTTGAATATCCAGCAAGCAGCAAGATCTTTCCACTGACTTAAAACTCAGGCAGTGAAAGTTTGCAAAACTGAACAACTCTTTATCCCTGCTGAAGCCTTATCCTCCTCCTGTGGACCTGACCTCAGGTAATGGCTCTTGCATCTACATGACTGTCTTGATCCTTCCATCTCCCACCCTGCAGTGGCAGACAATTTTACTTTCCAAATACTTCTCAAAGGCATTCCACCTTCTCCGTCAAAACTACCTTGCCCTCAAACACCTCAAGCCTGGGCCACTATAGCAGGTGCCTGTTTCTGTGCTTTCAGTTTTGCCTCCACTGATTATTCTCCACAGTGCATTCACAGAAAAAATGCAAATCTATTTATCATTCTTTTGTTCACTTAACATGGTATACAAGCCCTTCTATGACCTGACCTCTCCAATAACTCCTTTATCTTTTACATTCCAGAAAGTAATTACTACCTACACTTTCCAGAACACCCCACCTCACACCATTAGGCCTTTTCACACCCCGTCCCCTCTGTCTGGTAGACTCCTCCCACACTGCTTCACAGGGCTAACATTCACCCACAGGATGAAGATCTAGAACAACCATTTTCACTCGCCTTCCCCGAGTCTCCTAAAACTGGGTTAAATGCCTCTCCTCTGTTTCCCATTAATTTAAACACTTGTCATATTAGGCTGAAATATATATATTTATTTGTTACCCACAAGACTACAAATTCTTCAAGAGTTTGCAAAGTATCTAACACATGTTAGGTACTAAATAAATACCTCACAGGACTGCCTGAAGGGACTCCTAAGAAACAGCAAAAATACCACGGCTTATACTCCAATGCCATGAAACCCGGGCTAGGGCTGGTTACCGCTTAAAGAGGATTACTGATTACTGGAGAGCAAGCCTGCACATTTCCACTGAAGTTACCCTCTGGATCCCAATTACTGATCCCCATCCACTGAGAAATGTGACACATGACTGCACTTAAATGCAAGGAAGGCTAGGGGTACAGGAAGAGGGGAATATGGATATTAATGAACATGGATATTAGCTTCTACCACAAATTTTCATACCAACTATTCTACTATTTACTTAATATTTTTATTTAAATTAATTTACTTTGTTTTAATTTATACTTTATATCACAACTATAAATGGAAAAAAAAGCAATTTAAACAAAATGGTGAGCGCCCGGAGGGCTAAGGAGGAGAAATAAGTGTTACGGCCAACACAGGATATCTGTCCCGCCTGCTGCACACGTGGTTGTGAGAATTATTTAGATAAGATTACATCCATATTGGGCTTCCCAGGTGGCTCAGTGGTAAAGAATCCACCTGCCGATGCAGGAGATGTGAGTTCAGTCCCTGGGCTAAGAAGTTACCCTGGAGAAGGAAATGGCAAATTACTTCAGAATTCTTACATGGAAAATCCCATGGACAGAGGAACCTGGTGGGCTACAGTCCCTGGGGTCACAAAGAGTCAGACACAACTTAGCAACTGAGAACACACCCACACACACATGTCCACATTACTACTGTACTAAACAAAACTTTAGCAGCTGGATAACTGCTAAATGCCAATGAACTGTATAGGCTTCCCAGGCACTAGTGGTAAAGAACCTGCCCGCCAACGTAGGAGACAAAAGAGACTCAGGTTCAATCCCTGGGTTAGGAAGATCCCCTGGAGGAGGGCATGGCAACCCACCCCAGTATTCTTGCTTGGAGAATCATCATGGTTAGAGGGGCCTGGCATGCTACATCCATAGTGTCGCAGAGTCGGACATGACTGAAGTGACTTAGCACGCACACACTGAACTGTATGTTTAAAATGGTTAATGGTTAATTTTATGATACGCGAATTTTATCTGAAATTTTTCTTAAAGGCATGAAGCACTGGTACAAGCTACTACATGAAGATGAACCTCAGAAACAGTATGTTAAGTAAAAAAAGCCAGACACAAAAGACCACATAAGTGTATGAAACAAAAAAGGCAAATCTATAAATATAGAAAGGGAACTGGTGGTTGCCTGGGGATGGGGGAGTGACTACAGGGTACAGGGAGTCTTCCAGGGGCAATGAAAATGCTCTAAAATGGATTTTGGTGCTAACTGCATAGTTCGGCGAATATACTAAGCACCACTGAATTGTATACTTTAAATGTATGAACTGTATGTTATATGTTTACTTATCAATAAAGCTTTACCCTCCCTACCCAAAAAGGGAGTATTTCATCACCTGTCTAACGAACAGGTTACTGTTGTTGAGTTAATCTCCTTCACGTATCCCCTAGACAAGGCAAACAATGTTCTCTCTTCTCCACTTAAAATAATTCTGTCACCTGCCATTAGATTTGTGATAGGTATGGCTCCATTTTTACGCTGGAAATTATGTAAATACTGTCCATCACAAACTGTCTTCACATGTTCTATTCTAATCAGGCTCCCAATGCAGCTGCCACTCTCCTCCCTATGAAAGAGAAAGAAAAAGAGAAATTAATTTTAAAATGCTCTCTCAGGGGACTTCCCTGGTGGTGCAATGGCAAAGACTTCAAGCTCCCAACGCAGGGGACCTGGGTTCGATCCCTGGTCAGGGCACTAGATCCCACATGCCGCAACGAAAGATTCCTCATGCCACAATGAAGACGGAAGGTCTCATGTGCTGCCAAATAAATAAATAAATATTTATTTAAAAAATAATAATCTCTCAGGACTCCCCTGGTGGTCCAGTGGTTAATACTCATACTCCCACTGCAGTGAGTATGGGTCTGATCCTTGGTTAGGGAACAAAGACCTCACAAGCCACGTGGCAAGGCAAAAAAAAACAAAAACCTCTCATCACCAGATCTCTAAGCAGGTGCTAGAGAGCTCCCCCTTTTTTTTGAGGGGGGAAGAATCCCCCTCACTGTACCCACAGGTAGGATTTCTGAGCAACATGCTCATAAGCACTTTGATTCTTGACTGACACTCCCACCTCCTGTTCTAATACACGTTAACACTACAGAAGACAAATCATAATAATCTAACTCTGAACCCGAAGTGAAGGAAGCAGTAACATATTTCTTTAGTATTTACAAGAGAATTTATCATTATTGTTACTAAAACAATGGCAAGCACGTTGACAATTCCACTGTGTCTCAGAAGTAAGCATTAAGCATTTACAGTCTCTCAGGCACTACTCTTATACTCCACATCAGAAGCCTGCTGCCACACACACTTGACATATTTACTATACTTATGTATTATGTAGTCTATTGAAAATGACTTCAACTTTCTTCACTGTGATGGTACCTTGTGTTAAAGTCTAGTATTAAAGAAATAACGTTCTTAGGTCTCAAGTCACATTATTATCAAGATTCACTCTGGAAAAAAAAGAAAGGCTCAAAAACAACTAAATATTACATAAAGAAAAATACTATACAAAGATGCATAAAATTATAACTTTACAAGTAACTTGCAAAAAAAAAAAGACCTCACAAAATACAATATTGATATGCTTCAGAGAATTAGAATCTCTATGAAAACTTAATAAAAACTTTTAAAATACTCTAGTATTTAAAATATTCAATAAAACTTCATTAATTTCTACTGTGCCAATATGCTAAAATTCACCTTATGATATACTCAAGTTTTTTACTCTTTTCACTGATGAAAAAGGATGTAGCTTTACTAATAATTTTTAAAATAAGATTTCTTAGGTATATTTAATCTACTAAAAATAACAATGGTTTTCTCCTTAGGAAAAAACTCATTGACAACCATCTGGAGTTGGCATGAATATATGAAACTTCATACATTTAACATGGTACGTAACCTGCATTTGTCATGAATTACAAATCTCATCCCACTGGCTAACCTAAATTACTAAAGTTTTACTGTATTAAACGGACCACTTACATTTCTGAAGCCGGCATTAACCATATATGTTGGTAATTTCTTTTATTATCCTTTGATTGAGACTCCAGGGTTAACATTAGACACCAAAGGCTAAAATACTCTAAGTGTATAAGCTTGAGATGCTGGGTTTCTTCTTTTATTTTGGGCCACATGTTCATTGGGACTGAACTGTCTTCCATCTGTTGTTCAACCGCCCTAAAGATAAAGCTCCAAGTCAGAGATGCATGTAAAACATTTCACTGGCTATGAAATGAGATATTTCTAAAGTAAGTACACATATGTGACAATCATACTTTATAACCACAGCACCTACTTTTTTAAAAAAGTCATTTCAGGGGCAAATATGTTATAGGGTAGCATAGAAAACATGGAGAGTAAAACAAGGTTTCAAAAAAATGTGCCTGTATTACAGTCCTAAATTTCCCAAGTTCATGGTCTTTGCCATTAAGAGATCTTTTGATACAACACAGTTGACTCTTGAACAACATGAATTGAACTCAATGGGTTCACTTACACGTGGATTTTTTTCAATAGTAAATAGCACTACACGATCCAAGATTGGCTGAATACAAGAATGCGGACAAACCTCATATCCAACCTGGGCTCACCACCCAGTTGTATGTGGAGGGCCAACTATGAGATATACTCAGATTTTCAACTGCAGACAGGATTGGCGCCCCCAACTCCAGCATTGTTTAAGGGTTAACTGTACTTTTAAAAGTCCTTTATATGAATTTTCAGGCTGAATTAGAAGTTTGGTTCTGATTTGATCTTGCTTCCTAGTCTGAATTTGCATCTAACCACTTTCTTGCGTCCTCCAAGACTCTCACTGGCCTATGATAGTATGCATATGTGTTAGTCACTTAGTTGTGTCCAACTGTTTGTGACCCCATGGACTGCAGCCCACCAGGCTCCTCTATCCATGGGATTCTCCAGGTAAGAATACTAGAGTTGGTGGCCATTCCCTTCTCCAGGGGATCTTCCTGACCCAGGGTTCAAACCTGGGTCTCCTGCATTGCAGACAGATTCTTTACCATCTGACCCACCAGGGAAGTTCAATGAAGGTATAAATACATATAACTGCTCATAAGACAGCTAATAAACTTGCCATATGTAGAAAAATAGACATGGATAAACAAGGCAGATCTATTGGATTATATCAAACTGTCTAGAAAAATCAATTTCCCAGTTTTGAACTAAAAAAGGTTTGAAATTAAAACATCAACTAAGAAATGGAAGATTTCTTGAAATATCATTTAAGAAAAGTTACATTTACAATGCCTATACTACATCTTTAACTATATTCTATAAGTTCTACAAATATTTCATTTCCCCAGAAACTGTATGAGGCAAGATTAAAATATCCACTTTTGGAAAAAGTTTTAAAAGCATTCTATTTTTCTCCAAAGAAATAGGCTTGTTATATAATATGAACTAACTATGCTTTTTTCTCTTTCCTATTCCCTTCGTTTTAAATAACCAAAATGAAGTCATCAATGCCAGACCAGCCAAAAATGTTAAATCATTCTGAGTTGAGTGCTTACTTAACTAGAATTAATACTTTCGGAAAACAGTGTTTACCTGCTATAGAGAGCACAGTTGCCCATCTGTGAACAGTATTTACAGGTTTGCTGTTCCTCAATTATTTGTGGCAAAGAAGCAAGCTTTGCCTTCTCCTCTCCAGTAGGAGATTTGTTAATACGGTGAAACAAAGAGAATGCCATCTGATTTCTTAGCCTTAATAATTCTGTGGGGAGAAAAAACAGATGGGTGTTTTCTAAGAATTAAGTAAAATTTATTATATATCTTTTCCGTTAAATGTAAGTAAAATTTTCAGATTCAAAAACATAAAAAGGAAAGAGCAACATTCACGTATCCCACTACACCAGAATAATAACCACTGTTAACATTTTGGTGTATTTCTTTCAATTTTGGTTCACTTGATAAGTTTTTAAACAACCTAAGGACAAACACAGAAATCTAGAGTGTCTCATTAGCCGCCTTTGATGCATTAGGTGTCTTTGGCCACCTGATGCAAAGAGCTGACTCATTGGAAAAGACCCTGATGCCTGGGGAAGACTGAGGGCAGGAGGCGAAGGGGACGACAGAGGATAAGATGGTTGGATGGCATCACCGACTCAATGGACATGGGTTTGGGTGGACTCCAGGAGTTGGTGATGGACAGGGAGGCCATGCTGCAGTTCACGGGGTCGCAAAGAGTCGGACACGACTGAGCGACTGAATTGAACTGCTGCTGCTGCTGCTGCTAAGTCACTTCAGTCGTGTCCGACTCTGTGCGACCCCATAGATGGCAGCCGACCAGGCTCGCCGTCCCTGGGATTCTCCAGGCAAGAACACTGGAGTGGGTTGCCATTTCCTTCTCCAATGTGTGAAAGTGAAGTCGCTCAGTCGTGTCTGACCCTTAGCGACCCCATGGACTGCAGCCTACCAGGCTCCTCCATCCATGGGATTTTCCAGGCAAGAGTACTGACAGTGTCTCAAATATAAGATAGGAAGTTTAAAATAAAGTTTTGTATAGGAAGATTTTTTAAATTTTATTTTAGTAAGGGATAATTGATTCATAGTGTTGTGCTAATTTCCACTGTACAGCAAAATAATTCAGTTATACATATTTTTTTTCATACTCTTTTCCATTATGGTTTATCACAGCATATTGAATATATTTCCCTGTGCTATTCAGTAGGGCCTTATTGTTTATCCATTGTATACATAACAGTTTGCATCTGCTAATCCCAAACTAAATGTCCATCGACAGAGGAATGGATAAAGGAGATGTGGTACATATAAACAACAGAATACTACTCAGCCACAAAAAAGAATTAAATAATGCCATTTGCAGCAACATGGACCCAGAGATTATCATACTAAGTGAAGTAAGTCAGAAAGAAAGACAAATACCATATGATATCACTTATATGTGGAATCTAAAATATGACACAAAAAAACTAATAAAAAAGTTAATAATGTTTGGAATTACACAGTACACTGTCAAAATTCTTTTTTTAAAAAAAGTACCACAACTTATAAATTACAAAATGTTTTAGGCCTAGCAAGCACAGTGAACGATTGACTGTCAGGTATAAATGTGTGTCAGCAAAAATTGAAGGGGAAAAAAACAATGAACAAACAAAACCCTGAGAAGTAAAATTGAGAGAAAATGGCTTAACCTCTTTTATCAAGATGTTTGGCAGGCACAGGGTACGTCTGGCCAGTCTTTAGGTAGAGGAGCAGGCCGGCCTCTGGGTCAGCCCTCCTCTCTTGGCTCAGCAGTGTATACAGAACGAGCTGTGAAAACATGGTATATTTTGTCAAGTAAAACTTTAATTTTCAATATTTCCATATATGTTTTACAGTCAATGTATATTATAATTTTTTGTTTTGGCTGTACCTCATGGCCATATGATCCTAGTTCCCCCATCAGGGATCAAACTCAGGCCCTGGGCAGTGAAACCACAGAGTCCCAACCACTGGACCACCAGGGAATTCTGAATACATATTATAATTTTAAAATAAAAGGTCAATTAAATTATTTCCATTTTGAAAATAACACGATCTGAATTCAGTACAGGTAATACAATAAATTCAATGCCAACTATTCAATTTCCACAAAACAAACGTAGTATATATTTCTCACTTTACACAGACAAAAATAAATATTTAGAATTTTTCTTAGGCAGTAAATGTTTAGGTTTCCAATAAATGTAAGAGGGAAATTAATCAAGAGACGTTTTACATTTTGAAGTTAACAGTCGTTAGACACTATGTTCCCTGTTTAAAATAAGTAAATGAATTAAACACCATAAAATGCATATTATTTATGTCACAGTAACTGATAACTAAACGAGACTAACTCTATAGAGTTTACTGCTTTTTCCAGAACAGAAGGTGGCATTAAGTGCATTAGGTTTATGTGGCGCTCTTCAGAGAAACCATCTAAGACAAGTTAGACGTAGTTCCTGTAGTTCATGAAAACACCTTGGCAGTAACATTTAAACCTATGTAACATGGGAAATAGATGGGGAAACAGTGAAAACAATGTCAGATTTCATTTTTGGGGGCTCCAAAATCACTGCGGATGCTGATTGCAGCCATGAAATTAAGACGCTTATTCCTTGGAAGGAAAGTTATGACCAACCTAGATAGCATGTTAAAAAGCAGAAACATTACTTTGCCAACAAAGGTCCGGCTAGTCAGGGCTATGGTTTTTCCAGTGGTCATGTATGGATGTGAGAGTTGGACTGTGAAGAAAGCTGAGTGCCGAAGAATTGATGCTTTTGAACTGTGGTGTTGGAGAAGACTCTTGAGAGTCCCTTGGACTGCAAGGAGATCCAACCAGTCCATTCTAAAGGAGATCAGTCCTGGGTGTTCATTGGAAGGACCTATGCTCAAGCTGAAACTCCAATAGTTTGGTCAGCTCATGCGAAGAGTTGACTCCCTGGAAAAGACTCTGATGCTGGGAGGGATTGGGGGCAGGAGGAGAAGGGGACGACAGAGAATGAGATGGCTGGATGGCATCACTGACTCGATGGACATGAGTTTGAGTGAACTCCGGGAGTTGGTGATGGACAGGGAGGCCTGGCATGCTGTGATTCATGGGGTCGCAAAGAATCGGACACGACTGAGCGACTGAACTGAACTGAACAAGCTTTGGGAGGCCTTCTTACAAGCACTCCACTTGCGCTGCCTGATACAGCACGTGCTGCGCTTCATTGCTCAGTTGTATCCCCATGGACTATAGCCCACCAGGCTCCTCCGTCCAGTGGATTCTCCAGTCAAGAATACTGGAGTGGCACGCCATGCCCTCTTCCAGGGGATCCTCCCAACCCAGGGATTGAACCCAGGTTTCCAGTAGGTGAATTCTTTACCATCTGAGTCACTAGGGAAGCCCAAGAATATGATATAGGTATCCAAAGATACAGCATAGGTAACCAAATAAAACTTTTAAAAATTAAAATTAACTCATAAATGACAAGGTTTATGAGCCTTGGGGCTGTGGACCAAGAGAGTCAATCCAAATTAATGGTCCTTCTATGTTAATCTTTCCCTACACAGGAACTGAGGCAGAAGGAAGAGGACTCTGCTTCTGGGATTTATTAAAAGGGAAAAATATCTGAATGACATTCCCTTCATATAATGATAAAAGTAAGCTAGAATGAAATTTTAAAACATTATTACAGTTCAATTATATCACAAGTTTGATTCAACTATATCACAAGTTAAATAGGTTTTTGTGAATTGGTTTAGACATCACAGCTCCATATAATATTTTTCCTTTAGAAAATATGTTTCAAATGACAAATTACTAACTTAGAAATGAAATTTTAGAATATAATCCCACTTACAAAATAAAAATCCTCCTTAAATGAAGTTAGTCTATAACATAAGCTTTCTCTGTATTACCAAAGTAGAGAAAGTCAAACCCCATAAGATGAGAAATCTATCTTTCCTCACCCACAATACCTATATATATATAGCAATGATTTACAATAATTCTCTACCTGCTTATTTCTTACACCCTGAATATGCAATATACACACCAGTATATTTGTTTGAGCCTTGTTCAAATCAATTTTCTCACTTTAAAAATACAATAAATACAATTGTATTCTCAGAAGTTCTTCCTGCAAAGATAAAAATTCCAACTGAACAAAATTAAATACAATAATATTCCTTGCCTTGAAGGCACTTTAATTTAGAGCAGTGGCCTTAGAAAAAAGGTCTTTGAATCTAGACCACTTTAGACACTGAAATGCCTTTATATTTTTTTTCTGTTAGCATTCAAAAGTGAGTTCAATCAAACATGTCCTTAAACAAGTGAAAACTTTCAGCCTCTATTATATATAGAACACATTTCTTTAAATCTTTGACTTCAAAAACAGCTTTTCTTGTATCTTGGCATGATTCTCCTTTCTCAAGAAGGCTTTAATCTAACCAAGTCTTTGTTCATAATTTCAGCTATTTCTATTTTACTAAAGTGAAATATCTGAGTCTTCTAATAGGGGAAATCTAGTTTTTCTACCTTTGGCATTTGGTACATAACTAAGAATGACAAGAAAGATTTAATAAGAGGAAAATCTCTTTAATCCCTGATTATACAATTCAGTAGGCTCTTAGTTCCCCAACCATGTATCGAACTCAAGGCCCCAGCATTGGAAGTGTGGGTCTTAAACACTAGATCACCAGGGAAGCTCCTATCTGCTTATTTAAAAGTGTCTAAAATAAATAAATAAATAAAAGTGTCTGGGACACACCAAGACTGCCAATGTGGAGGTTGGTAGAGGGATCAGAAATAATTAGAAAAAAAAAAAAGAACTTTATGCTAATTATTTTGATTTGTTAACTCACGATAATTAGTATACTATTTCAGGCAATTTTGAAGGCCAATAGAAGATTGTTACATTTACCAAAGAGAAGATGACTTTAAAAAAACCTCAATTTAACCTAATGGTAAGATACAGTTAGTTCTATATTTCATTTTAAATAAAAATCAGTATAATCAGATCAAAGGTCAAAAATAAAAGAATGAATTTACATTGCTGTTTTCTAAAGAGTATGCTATGTAGATGTTGCAAATAATAACTCTGTGGTAAATTACGTTTAGGAAACGCTGGGTTAAATTAAAAATTACCTGAACTGAATCAAAATATATAAAGCAGACTACTTTTTAAACATTTAAAAAATTTAAACATATTACACATTCAGACAATTTTCTTATTATACCTGACTACGGTGTTCAATAGAATTTGATTCTTTGCCAGTTTTAAGTTCCAATGGCATTATCTTATATTTCGTTTTACATCCCCGATGTATTTTCACACCAACTGTAACATCTATTTTGCCCTTCAATCCAAACCTAGGGGACCAAATGCTTTCTTCAATATCCAGCGAGTTCACAACTTCAATGTTACATGTTGAATTACTGTTACTACCATCACTTGGCCTAAAAAAAAAACAGAAAAAAATTTAAATAGAAACATTTAATTTAATTAGAACACTTTGCTCATTTCTTTTATGCGCGCATTGACTCTCCACTGAGGATGGGAACGAGTCTACAGACCTTTACGGCAGTGATTCCCAAAGAATGCTTCCTGAGCGAGTAGCATCAGCAGCACCCAGGGAATCTGTCATAAATGCAAATTTTCAGGCCCCATTACAGACCAGCTTGTTCAGAAACTGTACAGGTGAGACCCAGCAATTTGTTTAACAAACTCCAAGTGATTCTGATGCACAGTCAAGTTTGAATCCTGTAGCGTCTAACTCATATAATTTAAATATTCTTAATATTTATCATCTGTCCCTTTCAGTTCATTCCTATGACAATCTTTCTAACTCAGGGCTTTATTTCCTCAGGTCTATATTATTGCAAAAAGCTCACTACCTGGATTGTTGGAGCCACTATGACAATCTGTACATTTTGATATATAATTATTACACAGATTAATATATAATGGCTTGCATGTGGTTGCACCCTAGGTAACAACGGACCTATGTCTTCATGTAATACCCTACTAAACTGAATAAGGATGAGCTGTCTTTTCCTATTATCTATGCCATCTGGGGCTTGATCATCTAACACTTCATCCCTACCCCACTATCCCCATGACAATCCTTGGAGAAGCCTGGGTGCTCCTATACTCATTATATCGTTTACTTAATCATTAAATGAATACACCTCTGCCACTATCAATATTTAAAACTAATATTCAACATTTTTTTAGTATTAAAAAAGAGGTTCTGATTTTAATATCTTAACTATTAAATAAGGCAAGAGCACAGGAAGGAGGGAAAAAATGAATTTAGTAATGTCAAAGGAATCAGAATAGATGAAAATAACTTTTAAAGCCTCCTGTACTCTTATCTAACATTTACTCATTTTCAGAGCAGGAAATGATTCTGCAGAAATAAAGCCAGATAAGAGCAACCTTTTATCAATCCTATTTTATACTCAAAGCCAGCCGTATAAAATACTAAGCCTAATGGAATTAGATTTAGTAAAATGGACATGAGTTTGAATAAACTCTGGGAGTTGGTGATGGACAGGGAAGCCTGGAGTGCTGCAGTCCATGGGGTCACAAAGAGTCAGACACGACTGAGCAACTGAACTGAATTGAATACTAAACCTAATGGAAATGAAAAGGATAGAGTTTCTAGTAATAAAACATTTTATATCATATAAAAATCAAGATTTAAAAAGTATAAGAATTTCTGCTCTCAGAATACATGATTTAGTTGACTTGTTTTACTAATTTCATAGGTTGTTTTTTTATTTGCTTACTTTTTGGTCTTGCCATGCTGCATGTGGGATCTTAGTTCCCCATGCCAGGGGTCAAACCCATGTTGCCCTGCTGTGGAAGTACAGACTCTTAACCATTGAATTACCAGGGAAGTCCCAAGCAACTATTTCTTAATAAATCAGAAAATATTCAAAGAAAAAGAGTGCTATCTTCAATAATTTTTTAAAAACTGTTTCAGGATGCTTCAAATATAATCTCCAAGAATATATGTATAGTTCTGCAATCTCAGAAGAGGACAATAAAAGAATTCAGGGAAGCCACAACTTATCAGAAATTCCTTAAATATTAATTTTTTTTCTCACTAGAAGTTATCTGATCATGACACACTTAAATATATGTCTCTAAAATAAAGCAAACTTTATTAAATATCAAATGTCATATGCAACCCTATGGACTATAACCCGCCAGGTTCCTCTGTTCATGGGATTTCCCAGGTAAGAATAATGGAGTGGGTTGCCATTTTCTTCTCCAGGAAATCTTCCTCACCCAGGGATCGTACCCATATCTCCTGCACTGGCAGGTGGTTTCTTTACCACTGAGCCTCCTGAGAAGCCCATATATTTAATAGAATACAGATAATGAAACTTTTAATGTTGCTATACTAAAATTCATTCCTCTAGAAAAAGAAGCAATATAATTTTAGACTTAGCTCTGTAGAACAAATGACAATACTTTATATTTAACTCTATCGTTTTCATCAACATAATGTTGTAAAACTCCTTTGAGAGCCACCTGGCAGAGCACATAACGTCATGAAGATAAAGAAGAAAGGTTATCTCCTTAAATAGCTTTTAAGGGTCTCGTTCTCTGCTCTAAAGCCTACAGACATTTTTTTTTTTTTAAAGACTAGCTATAAACTGCTGGGGAAATGATGCAAATTAAAGTACAGAGAAGTGCCTGTTTCATAGACAGACACATAAAACCCTATCAGAAATAACTGAAACAAAGAAGAGTCTCATACCAAGACCCAAAGATGAGAATACCAAGCTGGGAATCAAGAAATTCCTTATTCTGGACTTTGCTCTACCACCATTTTTTCACATAAAACCATGTCACACCACCTCACTTTCCTTACTGGAAATCTAAGACTTAATCACAAAATCCCTTTCAGATCAAAGACGATTCAGAATCCCAAACTTTCCTAAGCTTCCATGACACACTGCTTCTAAGCTACCAAATCCCTTGAGGGTCCACCCTAAGCCTCCTCTGATGAATTCTACTCTTACCTTGTGCCCTTTTTTTTTTATTATTATTATTTTTATCTGGCTTCACCGGGTCTTAGTCAGAGCCCGTGGGATCTAGTTCCCTGACCAGGGATCGAACCCGGGCCCCCCTGCATTAGGTGCTCAGAGTCTGAGAAACTGGACCACCAGGGAAGTCCTCTCCCTGTGTCCTTTTACATGGTTACCTCCCAGGGTTCTATGCCTCTTCTGCTGCCCTCAGCAGATTGCTGTTATCTCTCAGAAATCCCCTTCCACTTCAACGTTTTCAACTACCACCAATACGCTGAGTTCTTGGAGGGCTTTTGTCTCCCTGTAACATCTAGAACGATGTGGGTCACAGATACAGCATGTGAGTATCTTATTACAGTAAGTCCATAAGACTATGAGGAAAATGGCAGCTTATTGACACTGCAAAAATGATTAGCCAAAAGAAAAGACACGTGAACAAAATGTTAAAAGAACAGTGACAGAAAAGCTAATGCCTAAAACAACCATAAAAATGGATATCCACCACAATTCTAAATCTCAAGCAAATTCAAATGGCTCAAAGAGAAAGGAATGACTCTGATAAGAAAGGAAAGGAAGGTAAGGAGGGAAGGTAAAACAACTAGAAAGAAACAGTGAGGAACGATGGAAAACAAAATTAATTTTGTAATTATTACAGGAAATCAGGAGACCAAAATGACAGAAATACTACAAAACAAAACAAGGAACCAGGAAAAGAATGACTGTTTAATAAACACTTAGCAGATTATCACAGTGAAGACTGATACACCAAGAGTCACCCCCTATGCAAGACATAGCAATCTGCTCCAAACAAAGAACAAAGCATTTATAAATTCATTTTTAAAAACACTACAAGAGGGGCATCCCTGGTGGTTCAGTGGTAAACAATTTGCCTTGCAGTGCAGGAGACACAGATTCGATCCCCGATCCAGCAAGATCCCACAAGCCCCAGAGCAACTAAGCCCATGTGCCACAACTATTAAGCCTGTGTTCTAGCGGTTGTGCTCAGTAATAAGAGAAGCCATTGCAATTTAAGAAGCCCACACACCACAACCAGTGAGTGGCACATGCTCTCTGTAGTAACAAAGACCCAGCACAGCCAAAAATTAAATAATAAATAAATGCTTTAAGAAAATAAAAACAAGAAACATCCAATTTACTCTAGCTTTTTATTCTTTTTTCAGGTAAGTACCTGGCTTGTAAATTTACGACCACACAAAAGTAAAGAATGTGATAAATACACCCAATTCTAACAGCAAGATAAGCTTTAGTTTTTTTTTTTAACCACTAAGTGTTTTTTTTTAATTGACATATAGTTGATTTAAAACGTGTTAGTCTCAGGTATACAACAAAGTGATATGCATTCTTTATAAAAATATGGAATGCTTTATGAATTTATGTGTCATCCTTATATAAAGTAAAGTGAAAGTCGCTCAGTCGCGTCTGACTCTTTGTGACCCTGTGGACTATACAGTCCGTGCAATTCTCAGTTGGTAGCCTTTCCCTTCTCCAGGGGATCTTCCCAACCCAGGGATCAAACCCAGGTCTCCCGCATTGCAGGCAGATTCTTTACCAGCTGAGCCACAAGAGAAGCCCCATCCTTGTTTAAGGGCCACGATAATCTTCTCTGTCTCATTCATATTTTCCTCTATGGTACTGCCAAAATGAACACAACAACCAAGTACTTTTTAAATACATATCAAAGTTCCTATTGACAAATTGATTGTGGTGATGATTGTACAACTCTATGAATATACTGAAAGTCACTCAACTATAAATAATTATAATAATTAAACATAAATAAATAAAATCCTACCAGCAGACACAGAACACTGAAACATTGCTGGTAACCTTCTAAAATGACTTAAAAATATTCTCAAAGAATTCTAGCCATATGTAAAAGGTTGTACATTTTCCAAGTACCCTGGATAAAGTAGTCCAGTTCTGAGGTCTTAATATACAGAAATAACTGTCTCCATAAGGTCCACTCCTCAACTTGTGTACTCTGATTCCCTCTCTTCTACTTAATGACACAGCTTTAAGAATAATGTTGCCCTCTATGGAATTCTTCTCATTGGCATATAATGTGCTGTATCTCCCATCTTTAAAACAAAAACAAAACTCTCTTAACCCCACATAAGCCTCCGGCTAACATTCCATTTCTACATACCGTTTTATACAACAACCTGTCAATACAGTAGTCTACACTCCCTGATTTCAAATTCTCTTCTACCATTCTCTCTTGACCCCACTCTCATCATGTTTTCTCCTCTAGAATCACCATTGACTTGTCTTCCCCTCATACCTTGCACCCAATCCAAAATCTATCACCTCTACCTTGAAAATCTGACTATACTCCAAGTGATACTCATCACTTCCACAACTCTCAATCTGGTCTAAGCCACCACCATCTCTATTTTGGATTCCTTCAAGAACCTCCAAATTGGTCTCACAGCCTCTGCCCTTATCCTACAACATAGTCTTAAAACAGCAACCAGACTGATCCTTTCTAAAGTAAATCAGATCAATATAGAAACTAGCAAAGCGAGGTAAAGGAACTTGCCTAAAGTTACACAGCAAAACTGTGGCAAAACTGGGATTCCAACCAGGCTCACTCTGTCCTTTGAACCACAGAGAACCTGAGAAAACACACTGGTCCAAAGAACTCACTGTTCCCAAGATTTCTGACTCAAAAATCATAAATGAGTTCAGACCACAAAATGTCACGATATAAAATATCCAGAATATTGAGAAAAGATGAAGAATATTGATGTAAAAGGAAGTTATGACTATTTAAAGAAAAATAAAACAGTGCCTATTCTTAAAAAAAGAAAGCAAGCAATGATACCAAAACTCTCTGTGCAAACCCTGCAATGGCTTCCCATGGTAGCCAAATCACATCTGGCCATGGAATCAGAATGGCAGCCAATGTCCTGCAAGGCTGCAGAGGCCCTAGGACAGCTACTTGTCCTACTATCTCTTCCACCTCACTCTGTTCCAGCCACACTGGCAGGGGTGCATTAGCCACAGGGCTTTTGCCTGCAGTGCTCTTTGTAGAAATAGCTGCATGGCTCCCTCCTTCATTTTCTTCAGGTTCCTGCCCAACATTACCTTATTAGAGGCCTTTCATGATCATTCTACGGGAATACATCCCTTCAACTCCTTTTTCTTACCCTCCCCATTATTCTACATTACACTTATCATGATCTGGCACCTTGCTGTTCACTTGTTCAGTAGTACAGAAGCACCATGAAGTCAGTGGCTTTTTTTTTTTCCACTACTGCGATCCCAGTACCTAGATCACTACTTGGCACACATGAGGCATGTAATAAATATTTGCCAAATGGGCAAACAGTGGCAGGAAAAAAGGACTACCCACAAATTTATACCAATGCTACTTTAAGCGGAAAAAGAAGTAAAAGAAACCAACCAAAAGCCAAACAGTATTGAATGGCTAAACACAGTATTTAAACATAAAGTACAAATCCACGGTAATCAACATGAGACAGTCCATACATTATAGTAACACAGAGAAATATATGTGATATTAAGAAACACCCCCAAATATTTACAAACTGAAAATTTTATTAAAAAAAAACCATACCTACATCCAAACATTATAAATTTTATTAAAATGAAAATAGAATTTTCTATTAATTAGACTATTTTTTTTGGTCCAAGAAAGATACTCAGGACTGTAATTTATAAAGTAAGCAAACAAAAAGGCTAGTTTTCATGACTTGATCTCTGTGTGTGTGCTCAGTTGCTCAGTGGTGTATGACTCTTTGCGACCCCATGGGCTATAGCCCACCAGACTCCTCTGTCCATGGAATTTTCTAGGCAAGAATACTAGAGTGGGTTGCCATTTCCTACTCCAGGGGATCTTCTCAACCCAGGGATCAAACCCACATCTCTTGCATCTCCTGCATTGGCAGGCAGACTCTTTACCACTGTGCCACTTGGTAAGTTCAACTTGACCTCTAAAAAGCTTTAATTCAACATCTTGAATAAAATCCTGGACTAAACACATAAACACCATATACACAAAAATGGGTTTCTTACAGAGAGAGCTGCATCTGAGGGAAGTCAGTTGAAGTATGTTTATGCATGAAATCTCCAGCCCATTTAGAAAATGAAGGAAGATACTCCTCTACTTCTTGTTTTATTTCATCTTGATTCAATTTTAGGCGGTACCTGTCAAAATAAGAAAGTTTAAATATGAAAAAAGTAAACAAGGACAAAAACATTCATATAAGCAATCCAAGCACCCATCAATGACTGAAAAGATAAATTAAATGTGATACAATGGAATGTTATTTAGCCTTCGAAAGGAAGGAAATTCTGATAACATGTTACAACATATATGAAACTTGCCATTATACTGAATAAGCCAATAACAAAATAAAAAATACTGCATGACCACTTAACATGAGGTACCTGTACTAGTGAAATTCACAGAGATAGAAAGGATGGTGACTGCCAGGGACGGGGGGAAGTGAGTTGTTCAATGGATATAAGGTCTCAGTTTGGAAAGACAAAAAAGTTCTGGAAGTAGATGATGGTAACGTTTATACAACGTCAATGTACTAATGACACTGAACTCTACCCTTAAAAGTGGTTAAGACTGTGATCTGGGGGATTTCCCTGGTGGTCCAGTGGTAAAGACTCTGTGCTTCACTGCAGGGGAACTAAGATCTGCATGCCACATGGCCAAAAGTAAAGAATAAAAGATTGTGATTTTTTAATGATATGTGTTTTACCACGCACACAAAAAAAAATCCAAGTAACAGTGACATGACATAAAATTTTATATTTGCTCCAACTCCTACCATCTCAGGTCTAATAGGTCCCAGTTACACTTCAGGGGTGAAAAAAGAAACCACAATGGTTGGTCCTGAAGCCCAGCAATGGAAAGCAGAAATGTAAAAGAGGAAAACAGGCCATAGAAACAGAAATGGAACATCAACCTTACTAGATCAAAGGACAATCTGTAGGACTATTAACTTTTTGGGTCAACAGTCAGGAAAGACTAACAGAATCTAGTCTCAGTTTTTCAGGGTGCCTGCAAGGTCAAAACTGTCATAATAAGTCTACATTACTTGCCTTTTTCCTCTTGTTCTCTCCTGAGTACACAGTGGAGATTTCTGAGTCCACATATACACACACAATATAGCAATATGGAGAATGCAGAAGCAGATATAAGAAACCAGGTGTCTAGTATTGAGTCATAAAATTAAAACATTTGCCAAAATGTAAAACAATGTCACTTGTCTCATTACATTTTTTTCAAAAATAGTTATTTTTCATTAAACTTATTTATATTAACGTGGAATGGGCTGTTATTATTTTAGAATTAATCAATAAATATTTTAAAACTGCCTCAGCTTTCATTTCTAATGCAGTAATTATCTATAGATATAACCCTTGTAAACAAAAGCTCTTAGGGTCCTCAATAATATTTTAGTGTTACCAGGGTCCTGAGACCAAAAAGTTCTGAGAATTGCTATCACCTTCCCTGGATGGTTCTCCTAACTCCATCTTTATATTTAAGCATCACAACCTTAATAACTACTCCAGAATATCAATGGCACACGTGTCTCTGTGTCAGATCACACTTAGGTTTGAATCCTAACTCTTTATTTACACATCTTTACTAGATGTATAACTTTGGGCCAGTCATTGTTTCTCTCTTTCTTAAAACAATTTTATTTATTTTTGGCTGTGCTGGATCTTTGCTGCTGTGCAAGCTTTTCTCTAGTTGCAGCCAGCGGGGGCAACTCTCTAGTTGCAGTGTGCAGGCTTTCTTGTGGTGGCTTCTCATGCTGCAGAGCACGGGCTCTAGGGCGCACAGGCTTCAGTAGCTGCGGCACATGGGCTCGGTAGCTGTGTGTCCCAGACTCTAGAGTGCAAGCTCAATAGCTGTGGCACACAGGCTTAGCTGCACTGCAGCATGTCTGCCCAGACCAGGGATCAAACCTGTGTCTCCTGCACTGGCAAGTGAATTCTTTACCAATGAGCCATTAACTACCACACAAATTGGTTTGAGGATCAAGTAAAACAGCCTATGTAAAGTAATTGGCATATGACAAGAATTCAACAAGATATGAAAATAACAGTGAATACTCATATAGTGCTGACTCTAGGCCAGGGATTATTCTAGGTGCTTTACATGAACACTTTCAACCCTTGTTATCTAGGAGATACTACTATCGTCATCCCTCTTTAGAACTGAGGAAATTGAAGCTCAGAAGTTACTTCCAAAGGACACACAGCTCCAGCTTGGGAATTTAAGTTCTTAACCCTTATGCTCCCTCTACACTGTGTTTTGGGACTTCCCTCATAGCTCAGTTGGTAAAGAATCCACCTGCAATGCAGGAGACCCCAGTTTGATTCCTGGGTCAGGAAGATTCACTGGAGAAGGGATAGGTTACCCACTCCAGTATTCTTGGACTTCCCTTGTGGCTCAGCTGGTAAAGAATCTGCTCACAATGCGGGAGACCTGATTCGAACTCTGGGTTGGGAAGATCCTCTGGAGAAGGGAAAGGCTACCCACTCCAGTATTCTGGCCTGAAGAATTCCATGGACTATACAGTCCATGGGGTCCCAAAGAGTCGGACACAACTGAGTGACTGTCACTTTCACACTGTGTTTTAATAATTTATTTTTATTACTTTCTCCCTGCAGCCCTGAGTCCACCTGGGTACTAGCATAATCACCAATACTCTGCAAATTCCTTTCAAATGACAAACCTTACCATTTTCTCACCTTCTAAAGATAGCACCATAACATATTCATCAAACTCTGAGACTCCAGAACAATGTAAATTTACCATATAACTCTGCAACATTTCTACTATCAAATTTAATAACCTCCCTCTTTCCTAGGTTTCTGCTAACTCTGGCTTACCAGAACTAACAGAGCAGAGCCCTATCAGTCCTCTAGGAGAGCCAGTTCAGCAGAAAAGACAGAATTAGCAACCCTAGCTCTGCCAAGATAGCTTGGCCTACGCACAAAACCAACTTCAGGTTGAAGGCAAAACTGAAATATCTCAAACCAGGGAACAATTGCTAACACCAAAGTGCCCGCAAAGTGTCCCAAATGACCTACAGAAACCCTATCAGCCCACACAAGGCAAAAGCTATTTGTTTGAAAATGGCTGCTTAAAATCTGGCACCTTCCAGTGGATAAAAGATGATATAGGTGAAGACGTGGGGGAAACAAGGACCAACATATTGCCTACAGAAATGCAAAATGAATTCTGAAATATACAGACATATTAAATCTTTATGTTGCATACCTTAAATTAATACAATATTATATGTCAACAATATCCCAATGAGCTTCCCTGGTGGTTCAGATGGTAAAGAATCTGTCCACAATGAAGGCAACCCAGGTTCAATCCCTGAAGCTGGAAAGATCCACTGGAGAAAGAAATGGCAATCCACTCCAGTATTCTTGCCTGGAGAATTCCATGGACAGAGGAGCCTGGCAGGTTACAGTCCATGTGGTCACAAAAAGTCAGACCCGACTGAGCAACTAACACACACTTTCTGACATCTCAATGAAACAGGAAAAAATGAAAGAAAGAAACAGAACAATGTCTATGTAGAGCAATCTGACAGTATATATAAAAACTTTAAATGTACCCAGACCAGGGGACTTCCCCAGCAGTCCAGCAGCTAAGACTCCCCACGTATGGGGTCCAAGTTTGTTTCCTGATGAGGGAGCTAGATCCCACACGCCACAGCTAAAGATCCTGCATGATACTATTAAGACCTGGCACAGCCAAATAAATTAATAGATAAATATTTTCTTTAAAAATGTTCTCAGACTGGATCCTGTTCTAGAGGGTAAAAAAACACTTCAAAGCACATTATTGGACAAAACTGATCGAACCCACTACATCCCCTGCATCGGAAGGTGAATTCTAAACCACTGTACCATCAGGGAAGTCCTCTTTAAAACATTTTTAAGACAATAGGTTGGGGCTTCCCTGGTGGTCCATTGGCTAAGAATCTGCCTTGCAATGCAATGGTTTGACCCTTGGTCCAGGAAGATCCCACATGCTACAGAGCAACAAAGCCTGTGCACCACTACAAGCTCTGGAGTCCATGAGCCGCAACAACTGAGCCCAAGCACTGCAACTACTGAAGCCTGCACACCAACAGCCTGTGCTCCACAACAAGAGAAAAGCCACCGCAATGAGAAGCCCATGAACCGCAATGAAGAGGAGCCCCCCTCACTGCAACTAGAGAAAGCCCAAGTGCAGCAACGAAGAGCCACACCACCACAGCCAAAATATAAAGAAATCTTTTTTTAAAAGACAATAGGTTGTATGTATTAGTAAATTGGTATGGAATTATGGAACACATTTTTCCTATTTAAACAATGAAATAAACAGAATTACAACCAGGAGAAGTAGGTTTATGTCAACTAGTCTGGAAAGCAAAACCACTACTAATAAAAACACTTCTGTGAAAAAAAGATGAACTGCAATAAAAGTGAAGGAGGAAACAAAGAGAGAATATGCCAGTCCCTCTGCAGGTAGTCACTCATAAGATGCCAATGATTAGCCATTTGTGGGTTTACATATACATTATCTCCATTGTCACAGAAAGTCTACAAAGCAGGTATTATCACCCTTTTCAGAATCTTTCAGTAACTTGTTCAGTCATAAACCTGGCAAAGCTAGAATCTGAAAGAAGATTCATCTGATTCCCAACCCCAT
This sequence comes from Moschus berezovskii, assembly GCF_049115385.1. Classification (NCBI taxonomy): domain Eukaryota; kingdom Metazoa; phylum Chordata; class Mammalia; order Artiodactyla; family Moschidae; genus Moschus; species Moschus berezovskii. The sequence goes on from NC_142471.1 coordinate 25,425,005, forward strand.
ACAATTTTCAGAATGTCACAATGTTTCTAGAAGTAAAACAAAAAGTTCACATTTTCTGAGTGCAGCTATGGGGCCTATTGTGCATGCAGAGAAAATTTAGATATTTTTAGCCAAAGAATTCCTGTTCTGAAATTTCAGAAGCTCTTCACAGAATTGCGGTGGGATACGACAACCCTGAAATCTGCATTCTAGTATTATACTGACATATTTAATAGTCTAAGACCCAAATATCTTATTGATGCCAGGGAAGAAGTTATACAACAAAACTGTATCCAGAGTTCCTCCCCGAACTACTTACATTTCCTTCAGATGCCTGATTTCTTGAACAGTTTGAGAAGCAAGTTCTCGTAGCTTTTCTGGGGCAAAACCATCACTTACTGCTTTTTGAAATACTTCATGAAGAACCGTACCAATCAGCATTTGGCGTGTGGCTGGATCAGAGCTCTATCAAAAAAAAAGTCATACAAACATTTTATTTCACAACATATCAATGGACATGATCCTATATTTATTACCTAACCTACTGAACTAGCATAGCAAAAGTACACTAGTGAGACAAATGCCAAAATATTAAACAAGTCTTTTCTGGTGAGTGAAATTATAGGTGACTTTCACTTTCTTCAATTTAGAAATACCTGAATTATTTTATGAGTAAGATATTTTTCAAATCACTGTATTTCCATTTTGAAAGAATTAAAAATAACCTATATGGGAAAAGTTTAATATATTCTAAAATATTAATATTTAACATATTTGTCTCTAATTTCACTTTATAATAAACCCACATAGAATAGTCAATAAAGGCATAGTTTATAAACTCATGTGAGTAAAATACTCAAACACAAAACAAACTCAGAGCAGAGATTTTTTTTTGGTGGCACTGCCCAGCTGTCAGATCTTAGTTCCCCAACCCGGGGCTGAACCCAGGCCCCAGCAGTGAAAGTGCCAAGTCCTAACCATTGGACCACCAGGGAATTCCCTACAGCAGAGATTCTGACAAGCTCTTGATACTCAAAAACTATTTTTCAGTTAACTCTTTTATTAGCCTGGATCTTCCCCTTGAAACTATCAAAAAACAGGATTAAGTTCACCAAAACACCCAACAGTAATTTTAAAAATTAACTTACAGAGGAACTCCCTGTACTAATTTTTTAAGTTCTATATGAGTCTAAAATTATTTCAAAATAAGGTTTTAAAAGATTAAGGTATTCAGGTCTGCTTTATAATATGCAGCTAAAACAGAAGTTACAGTAACCCCCCCCACCAACAACTGAAGAAAACAACTAATTAAAAAAAAAAACTACAAATAAGTGATAACTAAGACTATTAGCAAATCTACTTAGGTATTTTTCCTTCTTTTTCTCTTCTTGCTTAGCTGTATTTTTTTATTTTCTATATACATACAAACTGTATAAAGAATACCCTAGGAGAAAGAAAAAACTTAACAATTAAAACCCAAGTTCTTTTTTTTTTTTTTTTTTTAAATTTTAATTTATTTTATTGGAGGCAAATTACCTTTCATTAATATATTGGTTGGTTTTGCAATACATTGACATGAATCCGCCCCGGGTGTACATGTGCTCTCCCTCCCGAACCCCCCTCCCACCTCCCTCCTCCCCATATCCTCCCCCCATGTCATTCCCGTGCACCAGCCCCAGGCATCCTGCATCATGCATCGAACCTGGACTGGTCACATATGCTAATATACATGCTACAATGCCATTCTCCCCAATCATCCCACCTTCACCCTCTCCCACAGAGTCCCAAAGACTGTTCTATATGTCTATGTCTCTTTTGCAGTCTCGTACACAGGTTTCAGGTTTCCATCTTTCTAAATTCCATATATATGCGTCAGTATACTATATTGATGTTTTTCTTTCTGGCTTACTTCACTCTGTATAATTGGCTCCAATTTCATCCACCTCATTAAAACTGATTCAAATGCATTTTTCTTGATGGCTGAAAAATACTCCATTGTGTATATGTACCAAAGCTTTCTTATCCATTCATCTGCAGATGGACATCTAGGTTGCTTCCATGCCCTGGCTATTATAAACAGTGCTGCAATGAACATTGGCGTACATGTGTCTCTTTCAATTCTGGTTTCCTCGGTGTGTATGCCCAGGAGTGCAATTGCTGGATCATATGGCAGTTCTATTTCCAGTTTTTTGAGGAATCTCCACACTGTTCTCCAAAGTGGCTGTACTAGTTTGCATTCCCACCAACAGTGTAAGAGGGTTCCTTTCTCTCCACACCCTCTCCAGCATTTATTGCATGTAGACTTTTGGATAGCAGCCATTCTGACTGGTGTGAAATGGTATCTCATTGTGGTTTTGATTTGCATTTCTCTGATTATGAGGGATGTTGAGCATTTTTTCATGTGTTTGTTAGCCATCTTAATGTCTTCTTTGGAGAAATGTCTGTTTAGTTCTTTGGCCCATTTTTTGATTGGGTCACTTAGTTTTCTGGAATTGAGCTGCAGGAGCTGCTTGTATATTTTGGAGATTAATCCTTTATCAGTTGCTTCATTTGCTATTATTTTCTCCCATTCTGAAGGCTGTCTTTTCACCTTGCTTAGAGTTTCTTTTGCTGTGCAGAAGCTTTTGATTTTAATTAGGTCCCATTTGTTTATTTTTGCTTTTATTTCCAATATTCTGGGAGGTGAGTCTTGGAGGATCCTGCTGTGATTTATGTCAGAGAGTGTTTTGCCTACGTTCTCCTCTAGGAGTTTTATAGTATCTGGCCTTACATTTAGCTCTCTAATCCATTTTGAGTTTATTTTTGTGTATGGTGTTAGGAAGTGTTCTAATTTCATTCTTTTACAAGTGGCTGACCAGTTTTCCCAGCACCACTTGTTAAAGAGACTGTCTTTTGTCCATTTTATATTCTTGCCTCCTTTGTCAAAGATAAGGTGTCCATAGGTGCGTGGAAAACCCAAGTTCTTAAAAAAATAATGTCATTGAAAGGGAGTGGGTGAAAAGCAGAATACAGATTAAAGAAACTATGAGATATATCAACCAAATACAATACAAAGACCTCATTTGCATATTGATGCTAACAAACTGAATAAAAATATTTTTGACAAAAGACATTAAGAGATAAACTGATAATTAGATTAACTTAAGGAATTACTGGTAATTTTATCAGGTATGATAAAGATATTATGCTTACATGTTTTTTAAATCCTCAGCTTTAAGTTGCAAAATAGAGTTTTAAGTTGCAAAATACAATCTTTAAGAACAACAAAGTGGGTACATGGGAGTTTATAATAACCATCTCTTTGTGTATGTTTGAAAATTTCCATTATAATATCTTTAAAAGAGACTGACATATTTACTTTTACTGAGAATCACATTTTATCACTTAAGTTCAGGATCGATGCATGTTATAGGGTGCTTGGGGCTGGCATGCGGGGATGACCCAAAGGGAGGATAAAGGGAGGAGAGAGGTGGGAGGGGGGTTCAGGAGGGGGAACTCATGTACACCTGGGGCGAATTCATGCCAACGTGTGGCAAAACCAACCAATATAATATTGTAAAATAATTTGCCTCCAATAAAAAATAAATAAATTTTTAAAAAAATTTATCACTTAAATTATTTATTATTAGACTTGCTTATTTTACTAAATGTTAAATAAGATTCAAAGGATTCTTAGGGTACCAGCCTTGAATCACAGCCTTGCCATTTACTAGCTACAGTAACTCTGGACAAGTCACTTAACTTCTCTGAGCCTGATGTTCCTTGTCTGTAAAATGTAAAATGCAGCTGATTAATACCATCTACTTCACAAGATTGTTAGGAGGATTAAATAAAGAGTGTAAAAGTGCTCTGTAAACTCTTAAGACCCTGTAGAAACATTGGCTGTTAATATTACTTACCCTGAATGTTTCACTCAGGACAGCTCTTCTCATGCATCGAATACTACTGGCTATGCTTGTGCCAGAAATCAGCATGTCGGGATATAGAATCAAATATCCAAAATCTTCATCTATTATCCAAGTATCAGATATGCAGTCTCCCTCCAAATGAATGATGTCCCCTGGCTCTACTGGTACAGAGCACCTAAAAATAAGGTACACAAAATTTAGATTCCTACATTTAAACATTTTAAGGGGCTTTAAAAATAAATGAATATTTTATGTAAAGAAATAATTTCTAAATTTTGGGGTCTTGCATCACCTACTGCAAAAACTATCAAATCATTAATAGTGTAACATATAGCTCCAAGTATGGATGAGGCTCTTATAATAATTCTCTCATTCTTAATGATTCCCTCATTCTGTAAAATTTATGTCTACAGCTTCTATAAGTCCTGAGGCATGATGCCAAACCCAATACACCAAGAACAAAATCATATTTATATAGTTCAAACCATCAAACTTGCAGCCTAGACAAAGTCAGACTTTCACCTCTCCTCCCTCTGCTGCTGCTGCTCACATATTTATTGCTCAAGTAGCGAAATCTAGAGTCTAAGAAAGTTCTTATGACTAACGAGAACTAAACGAATTTTAAGCTGCCAACCCAGAAAGTACTGGGAAATAGGAAGCAGTAATTTAATAAGTCCCCTTGCACTTGATTTTCAAATGACAATGAAAATCAAGTTTTGGAATAAGGGACCTGAGATGCACAATTTTTGCAGATTTAATCTGAGTTCATATCTATTCTCTTTAACAATTAAATTACTGCAACACCCACACAAGCCCACATGATAGTTTTTAAGACAGCACCCTTAACCTTTTGCCACATCATTGCTCAAAGTCACACAAAAATTACCAGTCATTCCTAAGGATACACAGTTCTTTATATTCTAGAGACTGGGAAGCAGTGATGATTAGGTGCTTTTCATGGTTTCCTTCTTCACTCTGTACAATATTGACTGCTAATACCAGGTACCGGTTATCCATTCCTCGGCTCAGAACTATCTTAGAAAAGGAAGTTTCCACCTTCTTCTTCTGAAATCTAAAGCATAACACATACAAAACTACTGTAGCACAAGCATGAAATAAGAAGCCATCCAATCTCCTTTATCTACAAACCAACCTTCTAGGTTTCTTCTGGAAAGTTTATCACAGTGATCACTGGCTAAAAGAGGTAAAAATTAAGAGAGCAAGGGCATAGAATTTCTATTACAGAAAAAAAAAAAAAAACTTTCCTGAAAGTGAAATAAAGTGAAGTTGCTCAGTCCTGTCAGACTCTCTGCGACCCTATGGACGGTAGCCTACCAGGCTTCTTCCTCCATGGGATTTTCCAGGCAAGGGTACTACAGTAAGTTGCCATTTCCTTCTCCAGGGGATCGCCCCAACCCAGGGATGGAACCCAGGTCTCCCGCATTACAGGCAGATGCTTTACCTTCTGAGCCACTAGGGAAGCCCCACTTCCCAGAAGGAATGCCATTTAAAACGTTCATGACATGAGTTTTTCAAGATATAAGCTCTATGAGGAGTTCTTTGGGACATCTATGATTATGAGGGCTAATGAGAAATTGAAAAATATTAAACAACAAATTCCTACCACTGGTTAAGCCTTCCCAAAGTACAAGTAAAAGGAAATGTCTAGGTCACTATCCTTTCGAACATAAAAGATGTCTGTAGTATGGGTGGTTTGTTGGAAGTCCTACTGTGAGTTTCATTATTATATTAAGATTTCAATTAGGCGAGTACTTAGAAATTTAGTCCAACCTACTATTTAATGCAGGAAATCCTATAAAATGTCATTGGGTATCAACTAGCTCATGCTTTGTAGAGAAAGCACACCTGTCATATTAACCATTCTTCATAGAATAACTCAGAAATTTCTTATTTCTAATGGGAAAATCAATTTCGCAATTATTTTGTAACCGCTTCATTCTCCTACCCCACGTACCCATGGGCCATGAATTTCCCAAAGTCAGCTGGGACTCTTTAAGGATGTCCCAAAAGGTATTGCTGATCAAAATCCAAAGCGCAAAGATCCGTCAGCAATAATTAGCCTCATTATCATTACTACTGGCAGAAATTCTACACTGTGCTTGCGGGTCAAGTTTCCCCAATCATTTTAGTCGACTTGAGAGTACAGACTTCTCCCTGGATAACTTTCTCCATCTAAACGTCAAGAAAAGGATCTAGTAGTTGCAATTTCCTTTCCTGAAGACATGTAAGGTGGCTGAGACTCCCCAAATTCAGGAAAGAGGTTAAGAATGAACCTCTGGAGGAGGAAAAGTATTCAAGCTCTGGCTCGGGCTTGGCCCTAAAGAGAGGCTGCGAAGCGGACCCCAGCTCGAGAAGCTCGTCGGGCACCCGGGGACCTGAGCTCGGTCACTGTGCTCGGAGCCAGGGTCCGCGGAGGCGTGGATGCGGCCTCTTCCGCTCCTTTCTTTTCAAATCTCCCGCTATATTCCCAGGCCCACCCCCCGCTCCGCTCACAGCTCCGCCGGCGGCTCAGCCTCCTGCCAGAAACTCTTCTCCATTAGCCGCTCCAGTTCGTCCACTCGCTCCATTCTGGCCGCCGAGATCGCAAATCGCCGCCGGGTAAAATCAGGGGAACCGGGGGGCAACAGTGGCGGGGAAAAGGAGCGCGAGCTCTCGAGGAGTCGTGCGCATGCGCCGACCAGGGCGGTCCGAAAAGACATGCGCAGGCAGCTCCTCCAGCGCCAGGTGAGTAGCTCGTGGAGAGTCGCACCTGGGGAACCAAGAACCGGAAGGCGCCTTTGCTCCTTTGCCTTAGGGTTTGGAAAACTGGGAGTCTTCGTAATCTGGCCCATACTAAATGCTTCCGCCCTTTCTCTAGACTCGCCGACCCGTGTGCCCAACACAGGCACTTAGAATGAATGAACTATTTGCTGTTGTCCAAACTCGGGCTTCCCTTGTTTGAAGCTGAAAATTTTCACTCTTTGGGAAAAAAAAAAAAAAAACACCTCTCCTCCTTTTTTTTTCCTGGAAAACTCAGTTGAGGAAATGGAAACTGTCAGATGAGAACTTCCTCATCATGCTATAACTGAACGTACAAACTAAATCTACATGACTAAATCTATCTGTTCCCTGTTTTATAACCTTTTTCCATTTTTTTTCAGTAATCCGTGGGCAATCCCTCCACTTGTACAGTGGGATCCCAAGCACTCTTATATTGTGTGTGTGTGTGTGTGTGTGTGTGATCCCAAGCACTCTTACATTGTGTGTGTGTGTTCAGTCGTGTCCAACTTGTGACACCGTGAACTGAAGCCTACCAGGCTCCTCTTGTCCATGGAATTTTTCAGGCAAAAATACTGGAGTGGATTGCCTTTTTCCACCTCCAGGGGATCTTCCAGCCTAGGGATCAAACCCTTTTCTCTTGAGTCTACTGTATTGGCATGCAGGTTCTTTATCACTAGAGCCACCATACATTCTCTAGGGCATTCTCTTCTGTCATCAGTTTGGCCCTCATTATTGGATAGCTCCCAGGCTTGTAATGTGACCCAGCACCTCCCATCCTGACGATGTTACCATGATGGAACTTACTCTCTTAGCCACCTTCCTGAGGAAACCGGCTTTAAAGAATTTTTTATCAAGGCTGTATCTAATTTCAACTCCTATTCACTTTTCTTTTACTTTTCTTTTTTTTAATTAAAAATCAATTTTTTTATATACACAGACCATTAAAACCACCTTTAAAAATAATATGCAATGGAATATTTAAAATATACAGAAATGAGTAAAAAAATAAATACTTCATAAGGGTATCACCCAACTCAGAAATAATCTTTATCTGCTGCTGCTGCTAAGTCGCTTCAGTCATGTCCGATGCTGTGCGACCCCATAGATGGCAGCCCACCAGGCTCCACCGTCCCTGGGATTCTCCAGGCAAGAACATTGGAGTGGATTGCCATTTCCTTCTCCAATCTTTATCTACTACATGTAAAATAGATAACTTTGAAAAAATAGATAATGAGAACCTATTGTATAGCACAGGGAACTCTACTCAATACTCTGTAATGACCTATATCAGAATATAATCTTAAAAAGTGGGTATATGTATATGTAAAACTAATTTACTTTGCTATACAGCAGAAACGAACACAACATTGTAAATCAACTATACTCCAATGAATTTTTTTAAGTTGTCTTTCATATTCATGTTTATTCATATAAAATTATCAAGACATGCTTTGCTGAAACGCTTTCAGGGACTTTGGGATATTAGAGTAGAGCCACCCATTCTTTTTGTATCAGCACCTTATAATAAATGCTGCACTTTGCTTCACCACAACACAGTGTCAGTGGCTCTACTGCACAGGTGAATAGACCAAAGTTCAGTTCAGTAACAAGCTCTTTAGCTATGCATAAGTTTTAATCTATATCAAGACTGATTTATCCATTTTTCATCTATGCTTTTCACTTTCCTGTGACCTAAGGAATCTTTGCCAACTCCTAGGAAGTAAAGATATTCTTTGTTTTCTTCTTGAAATTCACCATTTTATTCATTTAGTTCTATGATCCATCTCAAATTAATTTGAGTTTGTATAAAAACTGAATTGTATAAAAATTTGTACACAGTATAAAAATTGTGAATTTCTACAAAGAGCCTATTGGAAGTATGATTGAGATTGCATTAGACTTAAAAATCAATTTGAGAATTGATTTCTTTAAAATATAGAGACCTCTAACTCATAAACCTGGTTTATCTCTCCATTTATATAGATTTTCTTTAATGTCTCTCAGCAACATTTTGTAATTATCATCCAACCAGTCCATTCTAAAGGAGATCAATCCTGGGTGTTCATTGGAAGGACTGATGCTAAAGCTGAAACTCCAATACTTTGGCCACCTCATGCAAAGAGTTGACTCACTGGAAAAGACTCTGATGCTGGGAAGGATTGGGGGCAGGAGGAGAAGGGGACGACAGAGAATGAGATGGCTGGATGGCATCACCACTCGATGGACATGAGTTTGAGTGAACTCCGGGAATTGGTGCTGGACAGGGAGGCCTGGCGTGCTGTGGTTCATGGGGTCACAAAAAGTCGGACACGACTGAGCGACTGAACTGAACTGAAAACTCTTGTATATTAATATTTTATTAAATTTAAATATTTTATATTTTATGCTATTTTAAATTAGAGTATTTTTCAATTGCTTTCTGCTAGTATATAAAAATACATTTTTCAAAATTTACCTTATATCCTGAGACCTTGCTAGTAATTGCGAGAAGTTGATAGTGTAGATTCATTAAGACTTTCTATGTAAATAATCATGTCATCTACAAATAGAGGAAGTTTTGCTTCTTCCTCTGATCTTTGTTTTTAACTTCATTTACTTAAGTGAAGTGAAGCGCTCAGTCGTGTCCAACTCTTTGCAACCCCATGGACTGTAGCCTACCAAGCTCCTCGGTCCATGGAACTTTCCAGGCAAGAATACTGGAGTGGGTTGCCATTTCCTTCACCATCATTTACTTAAGTTCACTGGTTAAACAGAAGTTCTGACACTGAGCATCTTTGCCTTCAGCTGATCTCAGGGGGAAAACATTTAATATTTCACCATTAAATATGATGCTAGCTGTAGTTTTTCCATGAATACCTGCTATGATTATCTAATCTATGTAAAAAAATCATTTTAAAAATTTATTTAATCTTTTGGCCAAGCTGTGCAGCATGTGGGATCTTGGCTCCCCAACCAGGGATGGAACTCATACCCACTGTGTTGGCAGCATGGAGTCTTAACCACTGAACCACCAAACAACCATTTTTTTAGCATATAAATTTTCATTTTGGGCAGGATTTTGTGAGGAAAGCTTTTCTTTGTCCATGAAGCATCATCAGGAAGTTGAGCGATCGACTTTGAAAATGCCTTACTCAAATGGCTGGCAAGTTGAGGCTAGCCTCTCCAGGGACTGCCTCGCTTCCTCACAACATGCTGTGAGTAGCAGCAAACAGCGTTGGAGTAGACACAAGGCAGATGGATTTGCTTATGGCTGTATAAGATATGGTAATGATTTTTTCTTTTATTCTAAATGCAATGAGAAGCCCTGGAAGGTTTTCAGCAGGGGAATAAAATTGCCTGATTATGGGTTTTTGCTGTTGTTTTAAGGGATTTATGTTATTTATTTATGGCGGCTCTGAATCTTCATTGCTGCACACAGGCTTTCTATAGTTGCAGCAAGTGGGGGATACTCTCTAGTTGCGGTGCCTGGGCTTCTCATTGCAGTGGTTTCTCTTGTTGCACAGCATGAGCTCAAGGTGCTCAAGGACTTTCAGTAGTTGCAGCTCACAGGCTCACAGTTGTGGCTCACAGGCCCCAGAGCACAGGCTCAGTTAAATTGTGGCTTTTTGTCCCTTGGCATGTGGGACCTCCTGGACCAGGACTGAACCTGTGTCCCCTGAACTGGCAGGCAGTCTCTTCACCACTGAGCTACCAGGGAAGCCCCTGCCTGATTATATTTTTACAAAGATCAGTCTACTTTATCAGTAATTATTTGTACTTAGAAACAGAAATTAACAAAATAAAAAACAGACAATAGAGAAAATTCAAAAGACTGATAAGACTCCAGCTAAACCAGTAACTAAAAAGAACATAAATTACCAATCTCAAGAATGGGGAAAACAACAAAGGTACTTTCCAAAAACTGTAATCATTCTATTAATTGATTTGTATTTCTTGACATATTAGAGTTTTACCTGAATAGGAAGGATACTAGTGTGTCTATAGCATAGTGTCTAGTAAACTAAGCTGCAGATTCAGACTAGCTGAATCTGAATCGTAGATCCACCACTTACTGTGTGAACCTGGACAAGTTACTTGAGCTCCCTGGGTCTCAACCATCCCAACTGTAAAAAAGGAGTATTTAATCGTACCGTTCTTATCAGTATTGTTGCAGAGACAGAGTTAAGGCATCAGAAGTGCTTAAAATAAGGAACGGAACACAGTAAATCCTCAGGAAATACACATGACTCATTATTTGTCATTGATTCCTAGTGCCTAACAGTGTCTGATGTTCAAAGAATTGATCTGAGGAAGTGTTTAAGTATATGGTTGCTATATAAGTATGTCATATATCATCGGCCCAATTCTGCAAGGTAATGAATTACTCATGTAATATAGGTTTTATTATTTGCCATTCATTCTGGCTCAAATTAGCAGCAAGACATCTCTGTTGGGGGGAAAACTTTGTAAACTGTTCTTTCTCTGCACTAGTAGTACCTCATTTCTTCCTACTAGAACATTTTCTCCAAAGACAGGGACCAAACCGTCCTTGAGCTCATCAGTAAACATCACTAAGCAACTATTATGGTGCCATACACTGTGCTTCTTATAAGGAGATGAAGGAATGGCTCTGCCCATGAGAGAACCAACTAGGAGAACATAAGTAAACATGCAGTAACCAAAAAGTGTGGTACATACCCTGCCAGTGTAATACCCAGAGATAGATGCTACTGGGAATCCAAACCAGACTGTAAGGACAGCTGAGAGATGTCTCAAGGTATGCCCACAAAATGCTGACATAATCCCTGGCACACAATGGGTGCTGAATAAATGAATTTTGAGTACCCAGGGGAAAATGGGATAAGATATTACTGTATATGTGTGTGTGTGTGTGTACATATATATATATTACCACTAAACTTTCAATCTCCACACAGGCCACCATTAAGAGCTAGGAAGGGTACATCACTCATCAATCCCTAGACAAAATCACTGTCCCATTCCATAGACCAGAGGGCTGTACCCACCAAAAGGCAAGAAAAGAATTACAATGGCAATAAAAACAGACGTAGTCGATCTTCAAATGCAAGATAATCTATCAAGATTCACTTTGAGTTATCAATCTGAAATAAATTAAATATAAATACTGTCATTATTTCAAGTATTGTTCCGTTCTGACCGCTTATGTTTATTTATGCTTCAATAGTGTAAATAGTTAAAAGAGAGGAGTAATTGTTGAAATATGAATAAAATTTATTTTTAATAACCTAGCTACTCTGTAACAGACATAGAATGCAAATTTGTATTTAAAAAAATATTTGCAGTCCTCCTTTATTGATAACATAACTGAGATACTTATTTTATACATTTAAGTTATCTTGAGATTTGATAACAGTATTTAGCTACAGTGTAGCCCACAAATGAAAATATACAAAATAGTTTTAGGAACACATGTACACCTGTGGGTATACTTATAAATCATACAAAGATAAACATTTATTGTAAAATAAAGACTTTGAAATGAAACCAGTTCATATAATTTCACCAAGATATGACAAGAAATCTTTATGCAAAAAAATAAAAATTGAAACAGAAATAACACTTTCAACTTAGTTTTCTAATGCCTTAAAAATCATATTAATTCTACAAATTGCTACTTTGGAGGACAGAATTATAACTGTTCCCCTCTCATTTTTTTGTCATGCTTAGAATAAAACATAAAAAAGTACTCTGAACATAATAAATGGAATTCTTACATTTTAAACCATTTTACTATAAAGAATAGCAATTCAGATCATATTTTACATTTCTACTTAAGTTTATATTGCACTAAAATTATTTTATGTGGAAGAACTAGTTGATGTGTTATAACATAATACCTTGGAAAAATTCTTCAACATTCACATCTATATTAATGGATATTTCACAGTCCACTTAAATAAATTTTCTAACATACAACAAATCATCTAACAAAAACAAATCTATAATACTAATTTGTTTTGAGAGCAAAGATATTCAACATTTATTATTACTGCCCTCGGGAAATACAGTGAAATTTAAAAACATACTTAAATCACTCAGAAACTGGTAATAACATTTGAGCAAGACCTGAAAACTCGTGACTTACTGATGAGTGTCTACATGGCTACTTTTTTAATACAATATTTATCAAAAATGAAGAGAAAAAGTGTTTGTCCTTTTATCCAGTGCAGCAGAATTACGAGAAGAGACATATTATGAATAATAAATGCTGGCTTCTAACCTATGTTTCATATAACTTAAAATTTCAGTTCTCATCATTCTGCTGTAATATAACCAAGCCTGTTTATAATAATAACAAAAACCAATGTTACAGTCTTTGAAAATCATGATTATAATTAAAAGTTTGGAATAGCATAATAAAACTAATGACAACCTCTTCAATTCATTTCAAGTTAGTTCTACTTTCAAATAACATTTAAAATGCCTTCCAATAACCTTACTGATTAACCAGCATCAGCTTAGGAATTTTTTTTTGCAATGTTCTAAAATATAACTACTGGCATCAAAAAGTATAGTAAGCACTTTTGCTTTGTGATGAATAGAAAAATCAAGTACTAAAATACCAGTGGTTCCTGTGACAGGGTAAATATCCCCCTTCAAGTAATGTTCTCCCCTAATTAAATTAACATTTTACTTTTCCCTCTGAGAGTTTATTAAGGAAAAGAAATCATGATTTTTTTTAATTGAGGTGAAAAAACTGCTTCATAAGTTCATATGTTGTAAAAGCCACTGCCTGAGAAGGAACGCAGCGAATGTAATTAAGAGATAAACCACGATATAATCCTTTTCGAATTCCATGGTGTCCATAGACATACTTCATAGTCTCCCGCATGGTACTGAAAGAGAATGATAAAATGATGACACCTTTATGCCCAGTCACGAAGAGACAACTTCAGGATCATAACAGCATTTTTTAAAAAGAAGCTAAAATTCCATCTTGAGTAGTTTTTGGAAAGCAAGTGTTAAAACAAGCTAAAAATTCACAATAAAACAGCAATTCATTCCAAACAAGTTCAAAGCATTACTCATAGAACTTTGGGGTTCATTAATACAAAATATTTTGTTTGTATTATGTTTGTGACATTTACTAGCGACACAATTTCATAATAATATTTGAAATACTGATGTAGTCTTTTTAAAGGATATATGAACAGTTGCCCTTTAAGCTCTCATTTCTGCCCAAGTTGTATGCTATAATGAGCAGATGTCATAGAACTAAAGCTTGAAGGACCATCTTTCAGATTTCAGCAATAAAGACTTTCTTGTTTCAGTGTTCTTTCCTTTCAAACCAACATTTTGGGCTTTGTCTTTCTCTTTCAATACGCAATGTGGACTGAAATCTTCAAAAAATTCTTTTGGGTGAATAAAAGCAACTCAGGTTCCTGAATAAATATTCTGCTCTTTCCCTGAGGGACAACTCATCACCAAACAGAATGATTCGAAAGTTATAAATTATAGAAAATTTTATAGTGCTTTGCTATACAATAGTGTGAGCCACTAGCCATATGTGGCTACTGAGTACGTGAACTACTACTACTACTACGAAGTCACTTCAGTCGTGTCCGACTCTGTGCGACCCCATAGACGGAAGCCCACCAGGCTCCGCTGTCCCTGGGATTCTCCAGGCAAGAACACTGGAGTGGGTTGCCATTTCCTTCTCCAATGTGTGAAAGTGAAAAGTGAAAGTGAAGTCGCTCAGTCGTGTCCGACTAGTAGCGACCCCATGGACTACAGCCCACCAGGCTCCTCTGTCCATGCGATTTTCTAGGCAAGAGTACTGGAGTGGCTTGCCATTGCCTTCTCCAAGTACATGAAACTCAGTGGCAAATCCAAAACTGAAAATACCGTGAGTGTAAAATACCCTCTGGATTTCAAATATGTAGTATTTTTTTAAGGGATTAAAAATATAAATAAATAAACAAAAAGGATTAAAATAAGATGACAAAGTGATAAATTTTAGATATATTGGTTTAAATAAAATATTTTAAAACAATTTCATCTGTTTCTTTTTATACTTTTTAAATGTGGTTACCAGAAAAATTTAAATTACATATGTGATTCACATTATATTTCTATTTAATGAAATATAACATATTCACATTATATTTCTATTTTATTTTAGAGCTGCTCTAAAGTGACTTTTTTTTTTTTGGCTCAATGCCTTGCTGGATTTTAGTTCCCCAATCAGGGGTCAAACCTAGGCCCCCACAGTGAAACTCCCAAGTCCTAACCACTGTACTGCCAGGGAATTCCCTAAAATAAAATTTTAATAGGAGGATTGAAAGTGAAAGTATTAGTTGCTTAGTCATGTCCTGCTCTTTGCGACCCCATGGACTGTAGCCTGCCAGGCTCCTCTGTCCATGGAATTCTCCAGGCAAGTATATTGGAGTGGGTAGCCATTTCCTTCTCCAGAGGATTTTCCCAACCCAGGGACTGAATCTGAGTCTCCTGCACTGCAGACAAATTCTTTACCATCTGAGCCACCAGGGAAACCCAATAGGAGGATTAGGACCTGATTAAATTCTTATAAAGTTAACCAAAGCACACTATGGGAGATAAAAATTAAATCTCTAGACGACTTGTGAGATCACAGTCCTATCTCCCTACTTATTTTACACATTACATTTCCTAAAGAAATTGAACAATGACAAATGGAGAACTTACAGGCACTTTTCAAATTCTGGAAGAACAGTTCCTAACTGCATTCGCCGACGTGTTACATCAAATGGGTAGCTAAAAGAAGAAAAAGACAGAAGGACTTAAAAACGATTTTCAATTTTCTACTCAGCAATTATTGAATACAAAGTCCTACGGATAGCTAGGAAATAATGTGTTCCTATTCTCTGACTGTTCTGTCTAACCTGGGAGTCAGGATATAGGCACATGAATAAAGCCAAATAACAAAACCGAGGTCTCTTTGCCCTTTGCAGAAGTGGTTCTCTTGGGTTTGGTGATTCTTCTCTTTTATCACCCAATGTCAAGTTCTATTTATTCCCCAAAGTAAAATGAAATGCCACCTCCTGAAGAAATAAACTGAGTACTTTCCGTTGCTGTAACCCTAAGACAGGGTTTCTTAATTTTGTCACTACTGCCATTTGGATTGGCTAATTCTTAGTTGTGGGGTCTGTCTTGTGCAGTAGGATGTGTAGGCACATCTCTGGCTTCTGCCCAATAGCTGCCAGTAGCACACCCCCAATTGTAACAACCAAAAATGTCTCCAGACATTACTAAACATCCACTAGAGGCAAAACCACCCCCAGTTAAGAATCTCTACCCTAAGTGTATTCAGCAAGTGCCCTTGTATATAGTAGACCAACAAAAATTCTCCTTAAGGGCTAAAATTAACAATACAGATAATTGCATTTAGAGGACAGAAGTAATTTTATGTGGAAAGATTGCCTGGTTCTGTAACTCTATGGTGGGACAAATGTTAACCTGACCTGCTGTCATGATCATTTTGCCATATATACAAATATCAAATCATTATGTTATATACCAGAAAGTAATATAATATGTCAATTATACCTCAACTTACAAATTTTTAGATTGTCTAAAATGAAATATACAAAAGTAATCTCTTTGGAGTAGGACTCAGGTGGTTTTTTTTTATTATATTTTTAGGGCTAATATTGACTACTTAGGTCCTGTGCTAAGCAAGATAAAGTATATTATCTCATCCCATCTTTACATAAGTGCGTGAGATGGTTACTCTTATCTCAATGTTAAGAAAATTGAGTCTTAGAGACATTTTCCCTGCCATAAAACTGCTTTCTACTTTCCTATTCAAAGCTCTCATTCATATATATGTGTATGCTGCTGCTGCTGCTAAGTCACGTCAGTCGTGTCCGACTCTGTGCAACCCCACAGACGGTGGCCCACCAGGCCCCCGTCCCTGGGATTCTCCAGGCAAGAATACTGGAGTGGGTTGCCATTTCCTTCTCCAGTGCATGAAACTGAAAAGTGAAAGTGAAGTTGCTCAGTCACGTCCGACTCGTCACAACCCCATGGACTGTAGCCTACCAGGCTCCTCCGTCCATGGGATTACCCAGGCAAGAGTACTGGAGTGGGTTGCCATTGCCTTCTCCGATATATGTGTGTATATATATATATAAGTGGAAGTCGCTCAGTCATGTCCAACTCTTTGCAATCCCACGGACTATACACTCCATGGAATTCTCTAGGCCAGAATACTGGAGTGGGTAGCCTTTCCCTTCTCCAGGGGATCTTCCCAACCCAGGGATCGAGCCCAGGTCTCCCGTATTGCAGGTGGATTCTTTACCAGCTGAGCCACACATGTTATAAATACACATGTAATATACACATAGTGATATATGACAAAAATAAGTATATAATTCTATATACATTTAAATTTACTATGCAATAGTCATAATTAAAAAACCACCCACATACCAACCAAACAGCTTAAGAAATAACATTAGTAATAGATGAAGTGCCCTATACATATCAATACCATCTCCATGAATTACCAATCTTTTTTTTTTGACCCTGCCTCAAGGCTTGCAGGATCTTGGTTTCCCAACCAGGGAACAAACCTGTGCCCCTTGCAGTGAAAGCACAGACTTCTAACCACTGGACCCCCAGGGAATTCTCCTTCATGAATTATCTTTTTTAAAAAATCATTTATTTATTTGATTATGCCGGATCTTAGTTGTGGCGCGTAGAATCATCAGTCTTTGTTCCAAGATCTTTAGTTGGGACATGCGAACTCTCAGTTGCAGCACATGGGATCTAGTTTCCTGATCAGAGATCAAACCTGGGCACCTGCCAGAGCAGTCCCATGAACAATCTTTTACTGGGAGGTAGAGAGATGAAAAATTTTGTGGGGAATAAAGGGACCAAAACCTCAACCTGAACAATTCAGTCTCTAAGCAGAAAAAGATGTGTCTGGGTAGAAGAAATTGACTAATAGGGAGAAAGTAAGAAGACAATGTATGAGGATCAGAAAGAGGGAAGTAACAATGGGAAAGAAAGAAAACAGCATTCCAGGCAATGTTCTTACATAAAAAATTGCAAAACTGTTTGCATATGTACAATGTGAAAAATGATTTCAAGGTATTATCAGGACTATAAGATTAATGGTTATCAATAACAATAGGAAAGTTGGGGACTAAGGACAGACACGAAAAAGAAAACAAGAAAGTAGTATATGAATTATGGAGTTTGCACTGACAACAGAAGTCCAGGTAGGAACATCCAAGAGGCTACCAGTGGGAACTGGTATGAAGCTGTCAATAGCATTAGTTATCTGTACAGAGGTTGACCTTTGAATCCTTAAAGATAGATGAACTACTCTAGATATTTACAGGAAGAGCAAAGGACTAAAGTCTGGCAAGGTCTTAACAGTATCAGCACAGATAGGTAGAAGGAGGAAAACAGGAATCAGCAAGATGCCTGAAGAGGGAAAGGTGGGAGGATGATGGCCAAGACAGGGCACTGTTTACAAAAACCAAGGAAACAAAACAAGAGGATAAAGGAACTGAGAAGAGCCACTGCATCTGCAAGAGTCAATGCGTGCAGAATCCGAAAAGTGGAAAAGAGAAGACAGATTTTAAGGCTCTAAATTGGAAGTAAATAATAAAGGGGCAGTAAAACCAAGAAGAGAATAGCTAGAGGTGAGCATTCTCTGCAAAAGAACAAGCTACATTTCTAAAAGTAAACTACACTTTTTTTCTTTACCTTCAATCTAGTCTGCTCCTACAATGTATACTGAGTCTGCTTTCACAAAAGTAATCCTTAATTGTAAAATTCAATGAACATCTTACCTTTCAGTACTTATCTTACTTTGACTTTTCTTTTTTCCATTGGATACTATTTTTTTTGAGCCTTTGTGACTCTAGTACTTCCTGTTGTCTTCCTGTTTTTCAGGATACTCCTCAGTCACAGAAATCTTTCCTTCCTCCTGTTCCTGATATGTTCCTGCCTCATAGTATCCCGGCGTCATTTTATCTTATCTATCCAATCTCTCTTGGTCTACAGAAATTCTTTGAAGCCATCTTTCCATTATACTTTCCAAGTAATTTATCTATGTCCCTAACTGGTTATTGTTTAGTCACTAAGGTGTGTCCGACTCTTTTGTGACCCCATGGACTGTAACCTGTCAGGCTTCTCTGTCCATGGGATTTCCTAGACAAGAATACTGGAGTGGGTTGCCATTTCTTTCTCCAGGGGACCTTCCTGACCCAGAGATGGAACCTGCGTCTCCTGCTTGGCAGGTAGATTCTTTATCACTGAGCCCCTTGGGAAGTCCCATATCCCTAATACAACTTATATTAATACAGAATTCCCTTGATTGCTACTGTCTCAAAAAGAGTATTAGCTTCTTGAGGCAACAATTTTGTTCTTCCATCAGTGAAAATCCCAATGCTTAGCATAGTTTCTGGCACAAAGCAGGTCTTTAAAATTTACTACAAGAAAAGTTGTGCCTACAGACACACATATATACACATACTCGATAAATGGCTCAAATTTCAGAAACCTCATATGGGCAAATTCATAAGAAAACATGCTGAAGACTATACTCAGTGTTTCTTGCTAGCTTTCCTTTTCGTTTCTTTTAAAATCCACAGAAATTGAGTAGGTTCAAACTAATTTGGTCAATCTGTCACAAAGTTATTTATAATATGCTTTAAGGGCAGGCACATTGGAAAAATGTATTAAATTAATATTTTTCAAGGGATCCTGTTTTTAATAATCCATTAGAAAAAAATAAAATAACTAACCAATGCTAAAAACCAGGCTTGGATAAACGTATTTGACTTAAGTTGATTAGAAACTTACGATATTGTCTGTGCTATTGCTCCAGCAACACCACCACAAAGTAAGTTTATGTGAGTTTTCAAAACTAAGACATTAGGATTGTCTGATGAAGGTCTGCCAAGAAGGGTGGGAGCATAGGAAAGCCCAACACTCTTTAAGGTACCAAAAGTAAAAAATGAAACACCTGAAAGACAAAATATAAATTCACCACGACGCTTAACAGAATGTAAGCTGTGAGAAGACATCATTCCTACATAATAACCAATTAACTCAATGAACTAACTAACTAACATTTCCTGATTTCCGATATCTGGCTTAATCTAAGATGAAAAGATTTAATTAATGTTTATAAATAACCTAAAGACAACAAAATTACCACCTATAAAAAATTATAGCGTTGGTTTTTCACACACTAGTATAATGTTCAGTTCACTGAATAAAGGTAGTAGTTGAGTATAATGTCACCTTATACATGAATAGAATTAAACAGTTTTACAAGATTTCACATAAGTAAAAGTTAAATTAATGATTAGTAATTTTAAGCAAATATAGCATGTTTATAATAATGATGATAATGTAAGGAAGAGGCAAAAATTTAGAAGTGATAAACCATTATTCCATTCAGTGTCTAATGTTGTCTTCAGGGAATAGCTATGACAATGAGTGACTCAGAAGACACATGGAATCTAATTAACACTGAGTTAAGTTATTGATAATGTGCAATTGGTACTGGCTGACTATGTACATGATTTATAATAGAAACATTAAAAGTCATATGTTAAAAACAATAAAAAGCAAAATTCAAGCATTCCTATCAACTAAACATTAGTCAAAATATCTTGATATCTACTAAATTTTAAAAACATATTTAAAAAGATACTTAATGCTTAAGAACAAATAAGCCCTAACAAAAATTCAGTCTAGGATACTAACTCAATATATCCGTTTATTCTTTATATAAAACTCTTATGAACTTATAGTATTTAATAATGATATACAACTTTTGAATAGTTATACACTTTTATATTCGGGAAATCTATTTGCCAAACACAGAAACCTAAACTACAAAAAAAGGTCACAACAAGGAAATTCATAGCAAATTAAACACAAGTAGGAAAAAAATTGAAATACCTAAATTATGTAGAATGGTATTCAGTGAAATATGACAAAATTTTTTAAAATGTGAATAGTATTCAGAAATATGAAAAAGACTTGGGAAACTGGAAAAAATAAGAAACAAAATTATGTACATACAATAACCGTAAAAAAGGTTTCAAAAATAAAACTAAGAACAAAAAATTAGAAAGAGAAGAACATTCAGTAAAAAAACTAAAGCATTCTAATTCCAGCATAATGGCAATGAAGGTATTCCAAGGGTGTTCATCATTACAGAACAACTATATCCATTGCTGGGCTTACAGAAAGGAATCCCGAGTTTCTAAGAATCCCAAGCAGCACCACCTTCCAAAAATATAATCTAAGGTCCAATTGGGAGTTGTGGCCCATGACAGAAGTGGAGTGACTCTACATTTTGATACCAACAGTCAAGTCATTGAGACAGATCCTGCCGTTGGGCCTTTAGAAGATGGAATCACTGGGTCAGAAACTCAAGTTAAGATCAAGTAACATGCTGGACTTCCCTGGTGGTCCAGTAGTTAAGACTCCACACTTCCAGTGCAGAGGCCATGGGTTCAATCCCTGGTTGGGAAACTGAGATCCCACCTGCCATGTGATGTGGCCAAAAAAAAAAAAAAAGCTAAGAGAAACTCATAGTTAAAGACCACCTGAGGAAAAAAAAACCCACAGGAAATAACAAACTAAATAAACAAAGACCACCAGGCATAGGAGGAGGCAAATAAACTTCTATATTGATAAAAATTTGGGGAGTAAGGATTCAGGAAAATAAACAAACAAGAAAGGAATATAAAGAAACATAAAAAGAAAAACAAGTGGAAATCAATATCAAGGTAAAGAAACAAGTCCAAATATATCAATAATCACAACAACCATTAAGTAGACTAACTGGCAATTAAAGATTTTACTGACTGGATTAAAAAAAAATATTCAGCTATATGATGATCACAAAATAAATACTTAAAACAAAAACATGCAAAAGTAGAAAATGAAAGGATGAAGAAAGATAACCCAGGCAAATATTAACTTGGATCTAGGTGAAAAAATTATGAATTCAGGGAATTTGAACAATGACAATATACTAGATAACATTAAGAAAGTTTCATAATGGTAAGACAAATACCATATGATAGCACTTCTATGTGGAATCTAAAATATGACATAAATGAACCTATCTAAGAAACAAAATCAGAGACACAGAGATTGGTGGTTCCCAAGGAAGAGGGGGTTGGGGAAGGAAGGCTGGGGTTAGCAGTTTCAAGCTTTTATATATAGAACAGATAAACAAGGTCCTACTGTATAGTACAGAGAACTATATTCAATTCCTATGATAACCCAAAATGGAAAAGAATATATTTTTAAAAAAGAATGTAAAAATAAAAGTTTCATAATGGTCTGTGGTTATACTTATTAAAAAAAAAAGCATAGCGCTGAATACTGGAAATACTGTGGGTGAAATATAATAAAGTGAATTTGCTTTAAAAAAATTTGGGGGGTAAAAGGTTAAGAGAGTAAGGAATTAGAATAGATGAAAAACGATGTGTCATCAGGTGACCACTATAAAGTTAGATGGGTACATGGTGATTCATTATACTACTGCCAGTTTTTTAATATGTTTGAAATTTTTGAATTTTAAGTAAAAACAAATGAATAAAATACACTCAAAGGATGAAACTAAAGCAGGTAGTTAAGGGAAAAAAAAAAACCCAAAGGCCAAAAATTAATGAGTTAAGCACACAATTGAAGAATAAACCCAAGAGAAAAGAGATAATTAATGCATGAACAAGAATCTATGAAATGGAAAATATAGACTAGATAAGAGAAAGAAAGCCAAAATTGATTCTTTATAAAATCAGATAACCAATAAAAGAAATAAAAAAACAACATAACTACAGATAGAGCAGATGTGAAAAAAATAAGAAGAAATAAGGAAAACCTTTTGCCAAGAAAATTGAAAACAAACACAAAACAGTCAAGTTCAAAATGGTAAAGAAATTTTCTTTACCAAAAATCACTCACAGAGACAGAAAACCTAAATGGTCATATAACATATATGGTCATATAACAATTCAAGAAATTAAACCAGTATTTAAAAATCATCTCACAATAAAAACTTTCAAGACACAGATAATTCTCATAATTTTATACAAATTGTTCCTGAGGATGGAAATAAGGAAATACTCTTCAACTCATTCTATGAGATCTATGTAACCATGATACCCAAATCACACAAGGATGTTACAAGAAGAGAAAATTGCAAACTAATCTCACACCACACTCATAAATATAGATACAAAACTTCTAAAAACAATTAGTGAATGGAATCCAATAGGATAGAAAAAGATCACTGGATCATAACCAATTTGGGCTGACATTAGAACATCTATTAAAGTCATTCATCAAATTAATAGATTAAATGAAAAAACTTATCACATCAGTAAATGCAGAAAAGGATGTCTGATAAGATTCAACACCAAGTTCAGATAAAAATTCTTAACATACTACCTGATAAATAGTACATTAGGCTAAATAAATAGGTAAATAAATACTAGAAACATTTCCTTTAAAATTCAGAAATGATCGCTTCTCGGCCTTTCGGCTAAGATCAAGTGTAAAATCCAGTAATGAGCCAAAATGCCAACTATCACCACTTTTATTCATTGATTCACTGTAGATCCTTAGCTAGTACAGCAAGATAAACATAAACAGACAAATAATGACTTGAACTGAAGTGAGAAAAATGATGTTATTTGTACAGGATGTGATGGTCCACACAGGAAATCCAAAGCACTTACAAGTAACATGGTAACTGGCTACAATACCAACAAGTAGAATGGCTAGCTATAAAATCATATAAAAATTAAATCAAGCAATAAACTGAAAATGTAATGTTTCTAAAAGACACAACAAAGCTTATAAGGTCCAAGCTCCGTATGCAATTTCATTCAGAATTCCAACAAAGTCTGTTGTGCAACATCAAAAAATGATTCTAAGTTGTATGTGGAATAGCAAGACATCTACAGTCCTTCAGTTCAGTTCAGTCGCTCAGTCGTGTCCGACTCTTTGTGACCCCATGAATCACAGCACACCAGGCCTCCCTGTCCATCACCAACTCCCGGAGTTCACTCAAACTCATGTCCATCGAGTCGGTGATGCCATCCAGCCATCTCATTCTCTGTCGTTCCCGTCTCCTCCCACCCCTAATCCCTCCCAGCATCAGACTCTTTTCCAGTGAGTCAACTTGTTGCATGAGGTGGCCAAAGTATTGGAGTTTCCTACAGTCCTTACATTACAGTCCTTACATTACTCAAAAAAAAAAGAAACATAAGGTCAGGGGACTTGTCCTACCAAATATAAGGACTTATTATAAAACTGCACTCTATTATTGTTTTAAGAAGTAACACTATAGATCACTGGGGAAAGAAGAAATTATTTAATCAATGGTTATCCTTAGAAAGGAAAAAAAGTAATTCTGGACAGATTGGGGCTTAAATAATAAATGCTCAACTTTAAAATCATTCCTACAACAAAATGAAAAACCCAAGATGTTGCCAAATTTAAAACATACCTGCATATGGAGCCATTCCTAATATAGTAGGCATCAAGCCTCTGTAAAATCCAAGGAAACCACCTTCCTTTTGCATGAAGAAAAAATAGAAGTAAAATTACATTGAGCTCATTATGATAAATGCAAAAGAACAAAAGCATACATTATAATGGAAATATTATCCTGGACCCACACTAAAACACAGATATGCTTTCATAATTATTACTAATGTTAATAATTATAAGTAAAACAAAAACTACTTACATAACATTAAAAATAATTGCCTAAGTATAAAAGGGCATGTTATAGACAAGAAAAGTAAAAATGAAATACCTTTGCATAAATCGTTTTGAATGCATGAATAATTCCTGTATAAGTGTGTTCCCCTTTCACCTGGAATGCTAGGCGTACTCGAACCATGTCAAGAGGGTAAGTACAGATAACTGCTGTCATACCTGAAAAGAAAGGAGAAACTTAAAATGTGTAAGAATCATTTTATATATATCTTTCCTATCATTAATAATGTCTCAAATTATATAGTAATGATGAAAACCCAATGAAATCAAAGGTAATATTAATGACAGAATTATATAATAATATTATCAGCTAAAAACCATCTTTTCAAATTCTTCCCACTGTGAAGTTAAAATATTAGCACCTAAAGAACACAGTGTTAGTGGATCATAAGTATTTTAAAAATTTTATTACTTGTCAGATATCAGAAAAGAAAAACTGACTATCTCCATAGCAGTAGGCAGGACATTTGACGTTTTACTTATTTTTTCTAATCCTAAAATGGAGATATGCTTAACTTACCTAAAGAATTCTTTTAAAAATAAAATAAGGGCACTTTTAAAAAAAAATTCAAAGCATAATCAGTATCTTCTTTTTAAAATTTAAGTAAGGGGAATTCCCTGGTGGTCCAGTGGTTAGGACTCCATGCTCTCAGTGCCAAGGGCCTGGATTCAATCCCTGATCAGTGAACTAAGATACCCTGTGGCATGACAGAAAAAAAAAAACAACTGAAAAATAAATATTATTTAGATAAATTTGTTACTGACTAAACATAATAAGGGGCTTCCCTGATAGCTCAGCTGGTAAAGAATCCGCCTGCAATGTGGGAGACCTGGGTTCAATCCCTGGGTTGGGAAGATCCCCTGGAGAAGGGAAAGGCGACTCACTCCAGTATTCTGGCCTGGAGAATTCCATGGACTGTTGTCAGACACGACTGAGCGACTTTTACTTTAAACATAATAAAAATATAATGTCCAAAGTAATAGAAACAATTTGTTTTAGGGATAAAATCTCTTGATAAGCTAATTTAGTTATTAAGTCCTAGATTTTATCAACATATGATTTATAAAAAATTCCATAAGCTAACAAGCTGAGCTTTTATTTTTATCTTCTTTATTGCAGTATAGTCAATGTATGAATTACTTTTTAAATTAAAAATAGTCTTCTATTTTTGTAAAGCACCAAAGACTTGGCCAAATCCACAGAGTTTCTGTATGACAGAGTAGAATTTGAGACTAAATTTTCTGGTTCATATCACAACACATATTGCCTTCCCTATAATTACATTTTCTCAAACATTTACTTAATACTTTCTAATATTTAATTTTTAGTTCAGAAATTCGAGCAGTCAGGGCTTCCCTGGTGGCTTAGTGGTAAAGAAGCCGCCAGAATGCAGGAGACACAGGTTTGATCCCTGATCCAGGAAGATTCCCACATGCTGTGAAGCAACGAAACCTGCGCACCAAAACTACCTACCGCAGGCTCTAGAGCCCACGCTCCATAACAAGAGAAGCCACCACAATGAGAAGCCCACCACAACTAAA
This sequence comes from Moschus berezovskii, assembly GCF_049115385.1. Taxonomy (NCBI): domain Eukaryota; kingdom Metazoa; phylum Chordata; class Mammalia; order Artiodactyla; family Moschidae; genus Moschus; species Moschus berezovskii. The sequence continues at coordinate 25,450,990 of NC_142471.1, forward strand.
GAGTAGCCCCTATTCGCAGCAACTAGACAAAAACTCCTGCAGCAACAAAGACCCAGCACAGCCATAAATAAAGTTATTTTTTAAAAAAGAAGAATTCCAGCAGTCCAGTTGTTGCAAATGTCAATCCTTCATTTCAGTCAATTTGATTTTAAGCTCTCCATCTGAACTATTTGTTTTTAAGCTATTCATTTCCCAACTATTTAACTTGGTTTTTTTTAATCTATTAGTATCCAAACTAGTCATGTCTGGCAGTCCAGGCAGTGACTTTTATAAATGGCCTCTTTTAAGTCTGAGTCTAAACCAATACAGTGCAAATGTGATGTTCCTAAGACAAGGTTTGGCGGTAATACCATGTTTAATTCACAGCAAATATCTTATTATCCAGATATTTTAAAAACTACATATTTTGCAGCGTGGCTTAATTTTTTGCAGTTTGTGCTAAATATTTTTCAAGGGAAATTTTTACAAAATAAAATGAAGAGAGATTTTCTATAAACAAGTTTCATGTTTATTGAAATAGTTCACATTAAGGAGTTTAACAACTATAAAAAAGAATCAAAAAACTGACGATTTTTTAAGGCTTGATCATGGTGACACAATTTAGTTAAACATAAGATTTTGCTAGGATTTATTTATCTAAATCATCACTATTCATTTTATTTTTTAAAATTCTGTAAACTTTTACAACTCCTGTATTTTTTTTCTGCTTCCTATCTGGATCACTTTTGTTTTGCCTCTCGCATTTGCTCTCCCAGACTCCATTTATTTCTTCTTTCCTCTTACACAGCCCAAGCCTTCTCATTGTCTTCTTACTGGCTTCAAGTGGCTTAACATGAAATAAATGGATTAACAAAGTGACCAAAATAGTAAACTCCATAGAAAATAAGGTCATCCAGAAATTTGTAAAGGTAAAGGAGGCATTCAATCCCTGGGTCGGGAAGATCCCCTGGAGAAGGAAATGGCAACCCACTCCAGTATTCTTGCCTGGAGAATCCCATGGACAGAGAAGTCTGGTAGGCTACAGTCCATGGGGTCTCAAAGAGTCGAACACGACTGAGTGAGTTCACTTACTTACTTACTTAAAGGAGGCATTAGCTTAAAAGCTATAAGACTATAAGTCAGGCTGAGGAACTGCCATAATATAACTGTACCTCAGAGAATGGTAAAAACAATGCCTATGATTACTATAATACCCAACTGATGATCTAGTTTTACAATTTTTCAGCCAGTCGATTTCAGCATGTGCTGTGTTTCTTTTGAATTTGAGCAATTAATCAAATCTTCCTAAAGAAAGACAAAATCTTTTAACCAGTATGTTTAAAAATTACAAATTTTTTTTTTGGGGGGGGAATGTGCAGGGGTTGTTGTCTGATATTTCTAAAAGCAACTCAATGATTTAAATGTAATTTTAAACTTTAGAATTTAGCAAGAAAATTTTTAGTAATTTCGTACTCTGATAAATCTTGAAAATTCCTGAAGATTTTAAACGTTTATTTATCCTTGGAATAAGTGGGAGGTGAGAACTATTCTTCTGATAATCATATTTTACCCTTCACTCGAAGTATAAAATTATGAAGCCCTAAATAGGAAAAGGAAAAGGAGTATGTCAAGGTTGTATACTGTCACCCTGCTTATTTAACTTATATGCAGAGTACATCATGAGGAACGCTGGGCTGGAAGAAGCACAAGCTGGAATCAAGATTGCTGGGAGAAATATCAACAACCTCAGATATGCAGATGACACCACTCTTATGGCAGAAAGTGAAGAGGAACTAAAAAGCCTCTTGATGAAAGTGAAAGAAGAGAGTGAAAAGGTTGGCTTGAAGCTCAACATTCAGAAAACTAAGATCATGGCATCTGGTTCCATCACTTCATGGGAAATAGATGGGGAAACAGTGGCTGATTTTATTTTTTTGGGCTCCAAAATCACTGCAGATGCTGACTGCAGCCATGAAATTAAAAGATGCTTACTCCTTGGAAGGAAAGTTATGACCAACCTAGACAGCATATTAAAAAGCAGAGACATTACTTTGCCAACAAAGGTCCTTCTAGTCAAGGCTATGGTTTTTCCCGTGGTCATGTATGGATGTGAAAGTTGGACTGTGAAGAAAGCTGAGCACCGAAGAATGGATGCTTTTGAACTGTGGTGCTGGAGAAGACTCTTGAGAGTCCCTTGGACTGCAAGCAGATTCAACCAGTCCGTTCTAAAGGAGATCAGTCCTGGGTGTTCATTGGAAGGACTGATGCTAAAGCTGAAACTCCAATACTTTGGTCACCTCATGCGAAGAGTTGACTCACTGGAAAAGACTCTGATGTTGGGAGAGATTGGGGGCAGGAGGAGAAGGGGACGACAGAGAATGAGATGGCTGGATGGCATCACCGACTCGATGGAGGTGAGTTTGAGTGAACTCCGGGAGTTGGTGATGGACAGGGAGGTCTGGCGTGCTGTAATCCATGGGGTCGCAAAGAGTCGGACATGACTGAGCGACTGAAATGAACTGAACTGAACTGAAGCAGAGAAAAGTTTATGACATCTTACATTATTCAAACAATAAACAATACTGCACTGTAAAGTAAGTTTGAGGTTATTCAACTAAGTTCTGATTCACTTCATGATGACTATGTCAATGTTTTTTTAAAATACCACATTGGACTTAGTGGTTAAGACTATCCACCTCCACTGCAGGGGGTGAGGGATCCATCCCTGGTCAGGGATCTAAGACTCCACATGCCATGGAACAGCCAAAATAATAATAATAAATTAAAATTAAAACATAATTGAAGGGCTTCCCTAGTGGCTCAGGGGTAAAGAATCCACCTGCCAATGCAACAGACATGGGTTCAATCCCTGGTCCAGGAAGACTGCACATGCTGCGAAGCAACTAAGCCCATGCATGCACCACAACTACTGAGCCCTCTTGCCCTACAGCCTATGCTCCACAACAGGAGAAGCCACCACAATGAGAAGCCTGCACACCACAACAAGAGAAAAGACTACAGCAACAAAGACCCAGCACAGCCAAAAATAAATAAATGAAATTATTTTCAAATAATTTATAATTGAAGTTCCTTTGGTTTATTATTACTTTCCAGTATATAATGAAATTTTGATGTTAAGTTGACTTTCATTTCATAAAAATGAAGCTGAAAGCACCAAATGAACATGCTATTCAATCAATAATCAAGTGTCATGAAAAGAAAATAATACAAAGCAGGATTTAACTCATAATCCTACTTCATCTTTCCTACAACCCTGAAAGAAAGAATTTGACCAGTCACTTATAAAATTGAAGAGACAAAAAATTTTAAAAGTGATGAATAAATGATGAATTTTTAGATTTGAAAACTTTATTAAAATTTTCCTTCTGTAAAATGAGAGATAATCATGGCACTTTCTTCATAGTATTGTTCTTTGAACTACATGTCAAGCACCCAAAAATTACAAGTCAAGTACAAGTACTCAGGTCTGTGACCAGTACAAAGAAAGTGTACAATACATGTTAGCACTGTCATGCCAGTGTGAAATACCAGTTGACAGATAGCTGTTGCTCCAGCTCCCAAGATCTCCCCCCAGCATGCCTGTGATAGTCCTCTCCCATAACCAGAACTCCCACCACCACCACATACCATTCCCTGATCCAGCCATGAAAAAGCTAATTGGAGGCTTTCAAAACCTGACCTATTCGTTAGCATCTCTACAGTTGTTTTGCTGAACATTTTGAATACTATTCCTGTTTATTTTTTCTACTTACTGATCTTGGGTCAGCCTATCGGAAGTGAAAAAGAACTAAGTAAACATTGGATAAAGCAAAACTATGGATAAGGTAGGTCAGGTTGCACAGTATAAATCTAGGTCCAAAAAAATCAAAATCCTATAAACCTTGTGATATCCACAAAAATTTAAGATTTTGATATATCACCTTCCCATGGTCTTAATAATGGTACATTCTTACCTTAAAATACAATAATTATTTACAAAAATAAGAAAGATCTACGTACTGATACAGGAAAGAGTCTTGAGATAATTGTAAAACAAAAGTTCTAATCCTATAGAATAGTACTGGAAAAAAGCATAACATAAGAAACTGCTATTAATAATATGACTGCTTCCAGGGAGTGGAACTATTTTCATTCTATAGGACTATGTATTATTATAGCCATTATAATTTAAAATTTTTTGAAAGAAAAAAATACACATTTCCAGAAGTAGATCTGTCAAAGGAAACATATGTTTCACATAGTTTTAAGTGTAGATTACTCCTTACCATCTCCTACTGTAAAAGCCTCTGAGTTGGGATATAAATGATTTCTTGCATAAATGAGCATAGGAAGATAACAAATGTGTGCTATGTGATCATGTCACACATACCACCTAAAGCAAATTAAGTATTTAAATAGGAAATTAATTTGAAGAAATAAAATATACCCACTCCTTACCTGCCATGGATCCAGCCATTAATCTGTGCACATGACCAGAAACTCCCAGTTTTGTAGTAATTAGCTAGAAACCAAAAGCAACAAATTAAATGAGATATTTCTTAAATGCTGTCAACTTCGCTGTTTAATGATAAAGACTTTTCAAAAGGGTTATAGAACTAGCTTTTTTTTTTAAACAAAGGAAATTAGCACTGAATGTGAGTGAAATGAGCACAATTATAGAAAGTTGATCAGTGTTATATCACATCAAAAGGAGGTCAGTTATTTCCTCTGTCGCAACCTCTGTCGCAAGAGTCGTACACGACTTAGCGACTAAATAACAGTTTCCTCTGCAGCATCTGCTCTGATTATGCACTTTTACAGAAACAATATTGCCAAATATACTATACTACACACTGATGACCACAAATACTTAAAGTGTGAATGGGAGTAGTAGGAATAAAATGTAAATGAAGCATTTATTGAAGTCTTGATATAATAGCATTGACTCTGTCTGACTAGGTTAGACTGTTGTTCCCAATCTCTACTGCTTACTTTTCATTTTAAGATACCCTGTGATATGTAATGCCTTTAATCCCTTTCTACATTAAGATGTTTGAGAGGATAAACTTTCAGTCAGGCAGAGAAGAGAAACTTAGTGAGTACGATGGGGAAAGGTGTTAACTTACAACGTCACTTAAAAACAGACTTTCAAAATATGGTTCCACTATTTTATTTATTAGGAAAATCCAAAGTCTCAATATTTCTCTCCTACAACTGAGAAACAAAAAGCACATCAAAAAGCTATTAATACTTTATGGATTTACTATCATCCACTTGGCTCTTCTTCATAAGTCTGAACATAAACAATCTAGTCAAAAATGACTAACAATTCTGGAACAGATAACTCCAAACTCAAGTTATATTTAAAATTTCAAATTATCAGAAGTCTTATTCCTTCAAAAAGGCATTACTTTACCCATTCATTCAAAGTAACATTAAAGGCCAAAGCAAATGCCTTGACAACTAAGTATGCTATTCAAAGATATAAAAGAGGAAAAAAAAAAAGATAAAAGTTCAAGTACCGTTTTATATTGCTCAAATGCCATAAACTGGATTGCACCATAGGGAAAAATTCGAATCATCATTGCACCATTCCCTTTATACAATCCAAGGTATCCCTCCTTTTTGGGAACAGCACGCAATGTAGCAAATACTCCTATTTTTAGAAAGATTTTTAGAAGAAAAATACTATTACAACAGAGAAAACTGCCTAAATCCAAATTTTCATGACAATCACAGATAAATAGTACTATGCCATCATTCATGATATAATTTTGCTTGACGAATTACATGAATACTAATTTCTGTATAACACTTAAAGCTACTTGAAATACATCATATGTCCAAATAATACAAACATTCCTCATGTAAACATGTCGAACACGACTGAGTGTAAACATGTAAAACATAGCAAGAACAGCTACAAGTTATAGTAAATTATTAATTAAATATATATAACCAAAAAAATTAATAGAAATTATATTCAAAGTCCAGAAATTGCAATGCAGATGACTAGGTATCTAGAAGGATGAAGGAAGGTTTCCTAGACTGACCCAGATACATATGTGGTTTGTTCAAGCAGGAAACTGCTAATAAAAGAAACAAAAAACCTACCAATTAAAAACTATTTACACAAGTACACAGCACCACCTATGACATATTCTTACCATAAATAAAAAATGAACGTATATCCAATCAAAGTCTAGATGTAACTATCAATTTACAGAAAATACGGGTGATATAAGAAGACACTAAATACTATCGGACACTGGTGGTCTAGTGGTTAGTTAATTCATTAGTTAATTACTTAATTTTTAAAAATAACATGGGACATAATCAACCAAATTCAGAACATGGAGGATTCTATAGGACAAATAACCCAGTTTTTCTTTCCCCATAAATAAACAGGAAAAAAGTAAAGAAGTATAGGAAAATGTTATAGGCCACAAGTAATGTATCAACCAATTCTAACACTGTAAAATATTGATGTCATATGAATCCTGATTAAACACACAAACTGTAAAAACAAAAAAAAAGTTGATAAGACTTTCATGGAAATCTGAACATTTAATGGATATTATATAATATTAATAAATTATTATTATTTTGGGGGTAGTCTTTCTAGTCTAGAGATGTATGCTGAGACAATTATGAATGGAATAAAATCTGGAGCTTAACTTAAAATATGCCAGTGGGGAGAGGGAATGGTATAAGAAATGGAATTGACCATATGTTGCTAATTGTTGAAGCAGAGTGATGGGAACCTGGGTCTCATTATATCATTCTCTCTACTTCTGTATGCTTCAAAGTTTCCATAATTAAAAGTAAAAAAAAAAAACTAAATTCAGGGCAAATTTTTATTAATATACTTCAATTAGGAGTACAGATAAACAAAAGACTAAGTTCTGGTCTGACATATTGATGTTTATTATTCCAATAATACCAATCATTAATCCTATTTGTAGTACAGACTTCTACATTCCATTATGAAACTATTTAAATTATATCATTAAACTATTTAAGTTCAAGTTTCTTTCCAAATTTTCCAAACAAAAATTTTATCAAATATGAAGGTAAATCACTGGGCTGATTTCAAAGTTTAGAATTCAAGAAACCTTTTGATCTCTTCCCAGAAATTAAAACTGGTAGGTACTTATTAACATCCAAGAAAAGATAAACTCAAAAGCATTTTTAATAAACAGATATCTAAGTGGACTAATTATTAAAAAGAATTTTATTTATATATATAAACATATATACATATAATACATAAAGTTCTTCCAAAATATATGAATAATAAAACTAAATATATTCAGATACCACCCCTAAGTTCTATCAAAAACACCTTCCTGCTGGAAGAGAAGACTAACATTAAACTCAGTTTAAGATACTGAAATGTGTTTTTAACAATTTAGGGGTAATTAAATTTAGAACAATGGCCATGGAGCAGGTACAGGAAGGCTGACAATGAGGGAGAAGTATAGAGGAGGTCTCAATTGTACTGATAATGATTATTTCTGAAGTTCTGTGTGGCTCCAAATATGTTTATTAAATTATTCTCTAAAACTCTTTGTTACAAATATTTAAAGGGAAATAATTAGTAGAAGTGAAATAGATAAAGTACTTTCAAAAAAAGGAAACCAGAAGACAAAGAGCAGGGGAAGGTGGCTGGGGAGGACACAAGAAAAGTACAATGAACAGAAAACATAAATCTATAATTGAAAAAGAAATCTAAATTATATAAATTCTTCTGTTAAAAGCCAAAGATGCTCAAATTCTGTTAAAAGGCCAAATCTAGCAATATGCTTTTCACAAAAATCTCACCTAGGGAAAAAAAAAAACACTGGATGTTGAATGATTTCAAATGGCATTTAAATATTCTTTGAAAAAAATAAATAAATAAATATTCCTTGAGATAATTACACTGTTTTTTTCTCTTTCAACCTATAGTCTGTACTATTATTACTTTGGGAAATTGAGATTTTTCTTTATGGTATAACACTTAACCAATTTTTGCATGTGTTATAAGCATATTTGGAAAGAATATATATTCTCTTTAGGGTTCAAAGTTTTCTGTGTCTATGTTATATCAAGCTTATCTGTTTTTCAGATCCTTTTCTGTATCCTAATTATTTTTATCAAGCTAGAATTGCAAGGAACATTTCATAAAATATAAGCATATGCCTGTGTAAATACACATAACCTCCGAAGGGAAATGGAAGAAAATTGTAAAAATGTTTAATTCTAATGAAGAGATAAAGAGAGAGAAAGATGTTTGCTTTTATACTTTATGAATTATGAACTTGTGAAAATATTATACATTCAAAAAATAAAACATAAAGATAGCAAAATTAAGAGGATTTTAAAATAAGCCTATTACGATTCAACTCCCTATTTTTATATCACATTGGTTATAAAAAGTTAAATGGAGGTCAAAGATTTACAAAATATTACAGGAAAAAAATTCCTTACACTCATTGCAAATTGGGGAAGAAGAAATTCTAATTACAACCCTTGTTTTTCATTTGGACAGAATAATTTTGATTCAAAATAAAAAGTAGTTTTTGATGCCTCGGAAGTAATGCTATACACTTTTTAAAAGAAGCAAAAGTGAAAGTCTTATTCAATAGCATATCTTTTTCATCTTTGTGAAAAATCATGTTTGCTTTTAAATTTAACCAAAGCTTAAAAACTACCTTATGCATGTAAAAAGTGAGGCATATAGAATAAAATGCCCAACAACATTTTTCAAATAAATTAAAAAGCCACTAACACTGTTTTTTGGGGGGTTGTATATTTCACAGATACATGAAAGTACACCAGTATGCTCATTGCTGCATTCCAGGAATTCTATTTCAAATTCTGAATGCCTTGTAGGGTACACTGCAACCCATGGCATGCAGCCCTGTAGAGCGTGAAATCTAATGTGAATATGTAACCTAATGATTACAAATCAGGAAACAAAACAGCATACATCAGCATGGGGAGAAGTTTAAAGGAATAAAACAATACTGTTCAGACATTCATATGTTGGGTCATTGTTAAACACCACCAGATACTGAGTAATATAACTCCTTTCATCCTCAATTTAGACAACAAAAGAAAATCATTTCCTTCCTTTCCAGTTTTGTATATAGTCTCTCAATAATTTCAAAGATCTGATTCTTTTAATACCTGAGTGAGCAGTACATGGTAAAGATAATAAATTCATTCCTGGACACAGAGAATTTTTTTCTTTCAATTTAAAAAGCAGATTTACTTACTGACAATAAAATGAGCCACAATAAATAAAAATAAAATCACGTTTTAAAAACCCAATTGTTAACTGAATTATTCACTGTTTAAATATCCTTCTTATAAAATGATGGATAGATCATGCAGAGCATACATCATTGAAGCATAAAACTGTAAAAGCAATGGAGTGTTATGAGTTAGTTGCCTTGACCTAACTTTTTTCTTGGTGTCTGTCCGCATTAATTTTTTTGTTTTAAATCTTTTGCTCTCTAATTTAAAAGTTAAGATATGTTCAATATGTATTACAAATAAGCGTAGAGGAAAAAAATTACCTATAATCTCACCATTGAAAATTAAGCACTTAATGTTCATATTTCTCCTTCTAGAATTTTCTCTAAACAGACATTTACTTACATAAAATGCAATGTCATTAAATCATGTGCAATATTTTTTATTTAACTGTTATGAACATCCTTCCTAGTCAGTTAATATTCTTTTATAATTTTTATGATTGCAAGAGAGTCTATAATATGGACTTACTTATTTAAATAATACTTATTATTTAACTTAACCAATTCTCTATTATTAAACATTGTGGTTGGCTCTCAATTTTTAAACCAACAGAAATAATACTTTGATTCTTGTATATACCTCTTGTATATATAGTTAATTATAATAGCTAATTTTTATGTCTGTAAGGAACAACTAAGGACTTGATATTTCTTTAACAATGCAAGTTTATCAATATATACTAACTGCACTGGATTCTGTTTGTCCTAAGGTATCTACAACACACTTAAGTGTTTAAAGGAACAACCTAATCTGTATCACTAACTGTATTTTTTGTTTTTTAATCAAGCTAAGCTGTCACGTGTGTCTGTTAAGGACGTGATTTGCTAATCTCAATAAACAAATATGTAGTATTTACTTCAGTGATTCAAACATTTTAGTTCAGAGTACATTAGTACCCTAAAATGATAACTACATAACCAATATCGTAAATGAAAATATTAAAATGGTAACAGCTACATCCCCTGTAAATGTGCCTCCAAACCTGAACTCCCTTTTGTGTCCTCTTTCCACTATAATTCACAACTAGAAACCAAGCCAGCAAATGGATAAGTTTCATTTTTATCTTCAGCATCTGTCAACTCACCCAAATGTCTGTAATGGTGGTTGTGAGCTTGTAACAAAACCTTTACTCGATCCAAAGGAGCAACTGTTGTTTTGGCACAGCATCCAGCAATACCTACAAAATTTGAAAAGATCAGGAAGACATGGCATACCATTTCTTTCCAAATAGAAATCATGATTAAATTTATTTGGCTAATAAACAAATAATAAATAAATAAATTTGGCTAATAAATAAAAAATAAAATTCGGACACAACTGAACTGATGCGAAGAACTGACTCATTGAAGAGTCTGATGCTGGGAAAGATTGAAGGCCGGAGGAGAAGGGGTAGACAGAGGATGAGATGGTTGGATGGCATCACCGACTCAATGGACATGAGTCTGAGTAAACTCTGGGAGTTGGTGATGGACAGGGAAGCCTGGCATGCTGCAGTCCATGGGGTCTCAAAGAGTCAGACACAACTGAGCAACTGAACTGAACTGATTCAGCTAACAAACTCTCTAATCTCTCATTTGATCTCCATAAACAGAACTGCCCAGAAGCAGAGACATGAAGATGATTGGCTCCCATTCTCTATAACTTAATAATTGAGCATGTCAGGCTTGAAAATAAGTTTAAAGAGTGTAAATCTGCCCCCTAATTGCTGATGAACACTGGAATCTTGCTAAATGTGGTGATGGGACAGACACTTGGAGGTATTTGCATAGCTACAAGACTCTGTTTGAAACATCTTCTTCCGGATGACTTCTCATTGAAATAACCAAATTTTACCCATAAAATTCAGTTATTCATTTACAGCACAAGAAGTTTATTCTTACAAGTTACCCAGATTATAGTACTTTTGTTACAGAAGGCTGAACAGACTTAGACATTTTTGTGAAATACCTTACATGCAATAACCACTCAACCAAATGAGTCATTACTATGAGAAAAAGGTGGACAAAAAGTCCTTGGTGTCTTTTCTATGATTATGTTCAGCCCTTCATCACTGCATATTTGTTAAGAAAGATGCAAGAGTACCGGAACTCTGTGAGTCCCTTCACTACTACATTCAGTCATCCAGCAATTATGTATTTTGTCTCTACCACAGGCCACTGTGCAGACGTGTTGATGAGAGTAAAGTACATACACGGGCTTTAACATAAATCAGAATCCAGTTCAGCCCTACTAGCTTGGCATGCTAAGGTGACAATATATAAAGACTTTGTGTTGTATACAGTTTGTGCTCCCCGAAATTCCAAACTGGGAAAGGAGTACATCCAGGCTGTATATTGTCACCCTGCTTATTTAACTTATATGCAGAGTACATCATGCAAAATGCCAGGCTGGATGAAGCACAAGCTGGAATCAAGATTGCCGGGAGAAATATCAATAACCTCAGATACGCAGATGACACTACCCTTATGGCAGAAAGTGAAGAAGAACTAAAGAGCCTTTGATGAAAGTGAAAGAGGAGAGTGAAAAGTTTGGCTTAAAATTCAACATTCAGAAAAATAAGATCATGGCATCCAGCCCCATCACTTCATGGCAAATAGATGGGGGAAACAATGGAAACAGTGAGAGTCTTTGTTTTGGGGGGCTCCAAAATCACTGCAGATGGTGACTGAAGCCATGAAATTAAAAGACGTTTGCTCCTTGGAAGAAAAGTTATGACCAACCTCAGTTCAGTTCAGTTCAGTCACTCAGTCGTATCCGACACTTTGCGACCCCATGAATCGTAGCACGCCAGGCCTCCCTGTTAGACAGCATGTTAAAAAGCAGAGACATTACTTTGGTGACAAAGTCCGTCTAATCAAGGCTATGGTTTTTCAAGTTGTCATGTATGGATGTGAGAGTTGGACTATAAAGCAAGCTGAGCGCCAAAGAATTGATGCTTTAGAAGTGTGGTGTTGGAGAAGACTCTTGAGAGTCCCTGGGACTGAAAGGAAATACAACCAATCAATCCAAAAGGAAGCCAGTCCTGAACGTTCATTGGAAGGACTGATGCTGAAGCTGAAACTCCAATACTTTGGCCACCTGATGCGAAGAGCTGACTCATTTGAAAAGATCCTGATGCTAGGAAAGATTGAGGGTAGGAAGAGAAGGGAACAAAAGAGGATGAGATGGTTGGATGGCATCACCGACACAATGAACATGAGTTTGAGTAGGTTCTAGGAGTTGATGATGGACAGGGAAGCCTGGTGTGCTGCAGTCCATGGGGTCACAAAGAGTCGGACACAAATGAGCGACTAAATTGAAGTGAACTGAAAATTTGTATGTTGAAAACTAATTCCTAGTGATGGTATTTAGAGGTGGGAGGTGGTATCAGAGGAGGTAATTAGGACACTCATGAATGGAATTAATGCCCTTATAACAGAGGCCCCAGAGAGACTTCCCTGGTGGTCCAGTGGTTAAGGCTCTGTGCGCCCTCTGAGAGAAGCAGAGATTCCATCCCAGGTCAAGGAACTAGGATCCCACAAGCACCATCCCCCCAAAAAGAGGCCTCAGAGATATCGCTGGCCCATTGCACCATGTAAAAACACAGTGAGAAGTTGACAGCTATGATGAAGCAGGTCTCCCCAGATAGCTGCTGGTACCATGACCTTGGACTTCCTGGTTTGAAGAACTCGGAGAAAGAAGTTTATTCTTATGAGTTACCCAGATTATAGTATATTTGCTATAGAAGCCTGAACAGATTAAGACACTCTTGTGAAGTACCTTATATGTAGCAAGCACTCAACCAAAGGAGTTTTTACTATTATAAAAAGGTGGACAAAAAAGTCCTTGGTGTCTTTTCTATGATTATGTTCATCATCACGTATTTGTTAAGAAAGATAAAAGAGTACTGGAATTTCATGGGTCACTTCACTACTATATCCCCAGAGACAAGTTCAGGGGCTGGCATTCAACAGGTACTCAATACCCATTTACTCAATGAATGAATGAATGTAGTCTTACTTTACAAAATTTTTTAAAATGTAAGACAAAATCATTTTAAATCCACACACATTTACTCAATAGCTCAGAATGTAACTGGTGCTAAAATCCATATTCTGAGATATCCAGAAATAAGTTGCCTGTTTGTACTCAAATAGTAAATCCACATGTAAACTTCTATATCAAGCTTCTCTTATCTGAACTAATGGAAATAACAGTCATGGTCACTCAATTGAGGATAAACTAAAAATAATTTGCATTGGGGTATATTTGGTTTCAGAATAGCTTGTTATCTTCCCAGTTATTATGAATTAACCACATAAAAATTATTTAGAATCTGCTGAATAAGTAATTTCTTTTATAATATCTTGCTCATCATATTACTTTATGGCTCGATTAATCATTACAAAAGTCCACTGAGTTAGGTCAAGTAGCCTTTATCTTCATTTTAAGCAACTAAGCTTGAGATATTTGCCAAAGAACATTGCTAATCATCAGTTAAAAAAAAAAAAAGTATGCTTTCCTTTGTACGAGTTACTAGGTTAAGAGATTCAACTGCAGGCACTGTGCCTAGGTTTTTACAGGTACTTTTTTATTTAATAATTACAATTACATCCTGAGGTAAGTACTCCTGTTTTAATATTTATTTATTTATTTGGCTGTCCCACAAAGGGGATCTTCATTGCAGCATGCGAACCAGTACATGAGATCTTAGTTCCGTGATCCACAGAAAGGTCAGTTCAGTTCAGTTCAGTTCACTCGCTCAGTTGTGTCCGACTCTTTGCGACCCCATGAATCGCAGCACGCCAGGCCTCCCTGTCCATCACCAACTCCCGGAGTTCACTCAAATTCATGTCCATCGAGTCGGTGATGCCATCCAGCCATCTCATTCTCTGTCGTCCCTGTCTCCTCCCGCCCCCAATCCCTCCTAGCATCAGACTCTTTCCAGTGAGTCAACTCATCACATGAGGTGGCCAAAGTATTGCAGTTTCAGCTTTAGCATCAGTCCTTCCAATGAACACCCAGGATTGATCTCCTTTAGAATGGACTGGTTGGATCTCCTTGCAGTCCAAGGGACTCTCAAGAGTCTTCTCCAGCACCACAATTCAAAAGCATCCATTCTTCAGCGATCAGCTTTCTTCACAGTCCAACTCTCACATCCATACATGACCACGGGAAAAAACATAGCCTTAACTAGACAGACCTTGGTTGGCAAATTAATGTCTCTGCTTTTTAATATGTTATCTAGGTTGGTCATAACTTTCCTTCCAAGGAGTAAGCGTCTTTTAATTTCATGGCTGCAATCAGCATCTGCAGTGATTTTGGAGCCCCCAAAAATAAAGTCTGACACTGTTTCCACTGTTTCCCCATCTATTTCCCATGAAGTGAGTGGACCAGATGCCATGATCTTTGTTTTCTGAATGCTGAGCTTCAAGCCAGCATTTTCACTCTCCTCCTTCACTTTCATTAAGAGGTTTTTGAGTTCCTCTTCACTTTCTGCCATAAGGGTAGTGTCATCTGCCTATCTGAGGTTATTGATATTTCCCCCAGCAATCTTGATTCCAGCTTGTGCTTCTTTCAGCCCAGCGTTCCTCATGATGTACTCTGCATATAAGTTAAATAAGCAGGGTGACAATACAACCTTGATGCACGCCTTTTCCTATTTGGAACCAGTCCGTTGTTCCATGTATAGTTCTGACTGTTGCTTCCTGACCTGCATACAGGTTTCTCAAGAGGCAGGTCAGGTGGTCTGGGATTCCCATCTCTTTCAGAATGTTCCACAGTTTATTGTGATCCACACAGTCAAAGGCTTTGGCATAGTCAATGAAGCAGAAATAGATGTTTTTCTGGAACTCTCTTGCTTTCTCCATGATCCAGCGGATGTTGGCAATTTGATCTCTGGTGCCTCTGCCTTTTCTAAAACCTGCTTGAACATCTGGAAGTTCACGGTTCACATATTGCTGAAGCCTGGCTTGGAGAATTTTGAGCATGACTTTACTAGCGTGTGAGATGAGTGCAACTGTGTGGTAGTTTGAGCATTCTTTGGCATTGCCTTTCTTTGGTATTGGAATGAAGACTGACCTTTTCCAGTCCTGTGGCCACTGGAAAAGGTCAGTCCGTTTGCCTCCAGCTCTTTGCAGCCCCATGGACTACAGTCCATGGAATTCTCCAGGCCAGAATACTGGATGGGCTAGCCTTTCCATTCTCCAGGGAATCTTCCCAACCCAGGGATCAAACATGGGTCTCCAGCATTGCAGGCAGACTATTTACCAACTGAGCTATCAGGGAATCCACAGAAAGGTCACCCAAATAAAAAAAATGGAACATTACCAGTCTCCCAGAAATCCCTCTCTTATACTCAAATCACTCTTTGTTGCTTCTCAGAGACAACCAAATGTCCTCTGAGTTCCAAAAATATGGATTTAGCTTTGGCTGTTTCTGAGCTTTATACAAATAAAATCACACAGTATGTAGTGAGTGTATCTGGCTTCCTCCTGTTCATTATTACACTTGTGAGATTCATACACATCATTGGTGTGGCAGGAATTTACTCATTTTCAGTGTTATTAGTATTGCACTCTACGATAACACCATCTTTCACTTATATATTTTAACACTGATGGACATTTGGGTTGCTTCTGCTTTAGGGATAGTATGACTACCAAAGATAAGAACATAAATACATATGTTGGATATACACCTCAGAGCAGAACTGTTGGATCGTAGCTGGATCAACTGCGGGTATACAAATGCCCATAGATAACCACACAGCCAGTTCTCCAAAGTGACTGTACCAATTTGCATTACCATCAGTAGCATATGAGAGTCCTAGTTGCTAACCTGGCCTACATGTTACCAAGACTCTACTCCAGTGTCAACATCACAAAATATAACTTGCCCAAAGCTGAATTCCTGATCTTTCCCCACCACCATCATGAAAGCTGTTCTAACTACAGGCTTCCTGTTTCAACTTCATCCTTTCAGGTGTTCAGACCAAAATAAGTCCCCCTTGACTTCTCTTCCTTACCCTATCTCTAACCTGTCAGAAAACCATTTTTCTTTTCATATTCAGATTATCATAATTTTTCACCACCTCCCCTGCTACTAACCTGATTCAAGTACCCATCATCTAACATCTGAATTATTGCAATAACCACCAAATTGGCCCCCGATCTCCTATATTTACATCCCTACAGTTATTCTCCACAGAGCAGCCAAGGTGATCCTTTGGAAACATGTCATATCAAGGTCACTTCTCTACTACAGACCTGTAATGGCTCCTTACTTCACTCCAGTAAAAATCAGAATCTTTACAATGGTTTGCAAGACCCTTCACTTCCTGTCCCCTCTAACTTTCTAACCTCCTTTCCCCATCAATAACACATGGCTCCAGTTGCATGGGTCTCACTGATGTTCTTTGAATGATAAGGCCCCCTTGACTTTGAAGATTTTGCTTTAGCTTTTCTCTCCACCTGGAATACTCCACCTTAGAAATCAACTTGCTAAACTCCCTCGCCTTTTCAAGTTTGCTTGTGTCATTCTCCCAATGAAACGTACCACAAATTATCCTATTTAATACTGTACCAGTTAGCGTCTCCATTTCTTTGCCCCATTATCCCTTTTGCTGCTGCTGCTAAGTCACTTCAGTCGTGTCCGACTCTGTGTGACCCCATAGACGGCAGCCCACGAGGCTCCCCCGTCCCTGGGATTCTTCAGACAAGAACACTGGAGAGGGTTGCCATTTCCTTCTCCAATGTGTGAAAGTGAAAAGGGAAAGTGAAGTCGCTCAGTCATGTCCGACCCTTAGCGACCCACAGACTGTAGCCTACCAGGCTCCTCCATCCATGGGATTTTCTAGGCAAGAGTACTGGAGTGGCTTGCCATTGCCTTCTCCGATTTTCCCTTTTACTTCTTCCCATTTCATTCGTCATTCCTAATATACCATACGACTTATTTTTTCATGATGTTCATTGTCTTTCTCACCACAAGTCCCCAACCAATATAAACCCTAGGATCTTTGTTTTGTTCCCTGATGTACACTGAGCCTGTAACAGAAACAGCAGGTACTCAAATATTTCCTTGTATAAATAATGACCTCTTTATCAGCTGCTGCTGCTAAGTTGCTTCAGTAGTATCCGACTCTGTGCGACCCCATAGACGGCAGCCCACCAGGCTCCCCCGTCCCTTGGATTCTCCAGGCAAGAACACTGGAGAGGGTTGCCGTTTCCTTCTCCAATGCATGTAAGTGAAAAGTGAAAGTGAAGTTGCTCAGTAGTGTCCGACTCTTAGCGACCCCATGGACTGCAGCCTACCAGGCTCCTCCGCCCATGGGATTTTTCCAGGCAAGAATGCTGGAGTGGGTTGCCATTACCTTCTCAGTTTTTACCAGCAGAACAAAATAATTATTAATACTACTGCAATGTACACATATCTTTCTACAAGTGCTTATAATATGGAATTTTAAAAAGTCCCAGCCTTAAATAATTAAATAATGACAATCCAGTCAATTAAGAGAGGGTAGAGACTGAAACATCTCTTTATGGGAAAGCAGAAGAAATTTCTGAGAGATAACATAAAACTTCCGGCCCCACAGTCACACCAACAGTAGGGTTGCACCAGCTACATGTCAAGTAGCTATAGCACAGTTTGCTAGAATCACCGGAACCAGTTTTGGTTGTAAACAGTTTTGTACAATTTCCCAGCCATTCTTAAACAGCTGTCTTCCAGTATTTGCTCTTTTTTTTTTTTTTTTTTGCTTTCTTTTAAGCAAACAGCAAAATCCAACTCTACACTCGATCGTGCGCAGTCTCTATAAAAGAAAGGAGTGCCCAGCATGTTTCACTGAAACCCTGGGGTCCTTTACGGGGCTCCCCTCTTTCCCCTGCTATCCAACGGTGAAGATTGGTGCCTGGTTATGCCCTTCCACATCCCCAGCCTATCCTCGAGGCCGTTTCTCCCCAGCATGCTGCTGTCACTAGTCCAGTGATTATTAGAAAGAGATTACAGCAGGTCGGGCAAACACCTGGCTGGGCATTGGAGCAGCCAGAGTCGAAGAATGTCATCTCGGCCGCTTACACCCGATCTGCCAGGGATCCCGCCCTGGCCACTCCGCGCGCGGCCAGGTCCCCCAGGGGGACACCCACCTCCAGCCAGGAAGGAGCGCAGCCAGTAGAAGTCTCGGCGGGCGGCGGGCCCTCCGGCTCCTGCCGCCTGCGGCATCGCGGGAGGTGGCTCGGCGGCTGCCAGGGCCGCAGCCGCCGCCATCAGGACCAGGGCCGCGTCGGGAGCTTTGGTCGTCAATATACAACCCAAGGGCCCCAGCCACGGACGGAGCAGGCAGTGACAGGGCTCCGGCCGCCGCGCGGGCGGGGCGGAACTCCCCGGCGGCCCCGCGCGGCGCGGGCTGATGGCGTATGCCGGGGGCGGGGCCTGGGTCAAGGCCCGCGCGGGGGTCGCCCCGGCAGGACGCCTCCCGTTCACCCAGCCTCACCCCGCATCCCTACTTCTGGCTTCGCTGTTCAGGCCTCTTCTGTTACAGACAGAAGAAGGGAAGTGTGGCCAGGGGAGAAGATCCTTTCCAAACCCGCCGCCTCAGAAAGCTCTCTCCCGTCCTGTAACCGTCCATCGGGCTGCCTTCTGAACTCCCTAAAAAGAACCTTTTTCAGAACCAAATTTCGGTTCTTCACGCCTTCCAGGAACTTATGAAATTGTACTCACATTGCACACTCTTTCTCACCAAATCAGTTCAGCCTTCTCTGAACTTAATGAGCCTCAGTTTCTGCCTCCCTAACCCCTTCCTAAGCTTCAATTCCATTCCCATCAGCTCTGCCAGAGAAATAATTGCCCAAGGAATTACACAAATACTTCTGCTTTGCCAGGACTTTCTGAATCTGTGCCTTCTGCTTAGCTCTGGATTTCCACGCTATTCCCCACCAACTTCTAAACTCCCAGGAACTTCCAAGTTTCTTCTCCCTGGTCCCACTGCATTATAGACTGTCTCTTTAAACCACCCCTTCTGTTCTGTTCTGTTCAGTCACTCAGTCGTGTCCGACTCTTTGCGACCCCGGGGACTGTAGCCTACCAGGCTTCTCCATCCATGGGATTCTCCAGGAAAGAATACTGGAGTGGGTTACCATTTCCTTCTCCAGGGGATCTTCCCGCCCAGGGATCGAACCCGGGTCTCCCACATCGGAGGCAGACGCGTTAACCTCTGAGCCACCATTCTTGAGCATGCCTCATCAACTCCTCACTGACCAAAGTTGTGCTGAACTTTTATCCTCTCAGAAAGTATCTATTAAGATTTTTGTTAGTATTTACTCCAACCTTTCCTATTTTTGACAATGGTCCCCCATTTCTCTTTCTATGGATAAGCCTCTGCAAAGTCTTTCTAGCCAATGTTTATCACTAATGAAAAGTTAAGATTTCCAACTTGTTTTTTTCCATCTTCCTAATACTCAGTTTCCACAGAAAATACTATCATTATTTATAATTTGCCTGTCTAATGTGAAGAATTTAAAGGCCCTGAAAGTGTGGATGGTTGTAGAACATTATGATTGTAATCAATGCTACTGAATTGTACACTGAAAAATGGTCAAAATGGTAAATTTTTTGTGAAGTATGTTTTATTACAATTAAAAAGTACAGGAAAAACTTCCATAAGATTTTTTTATATATCAAAAAAGAGAAAGATCTATGCTTTCTTGTTAAATAACTAGCAAAATTGTCTGGTTCCTAGTCCTAACATGCATTTTTTTTCTGTCCCGTAAGCTATACTGGTATCTCTTCTCATCTATTTCCATTTCAAATGAAATGTACCTTATAGATTTAAATTATCACATAATGGCCCTCAACTCCAAAACTGAGTACAGTTCCAAGATGGAAAATGTATACACATGATAACTGACAAGTCTAGTGACTTTAAATAGCCAATTATTTCTTCTCTATTCAGCTGGCTACTAATAAACTACTCAACCTACAGATGTTACTACACACAACTCTCAGAGATCTTACCCAACCTTAGAGTTTTAAATTATTCTTGCCTGGAAAATCCCATGGACAGAGGAACCTGATGGGCTACAGTCCATGGGATTGCAAGAGTTGGACACTACTTAGCAACTAACCCACCACCATAAGAGTTTTAAACAGCATTTACAGGTTGATGGGGCTTCCCTTGTGGTTCAGCTGGTAAAGAATCCACCTGCAATATGAGAGACCTAGGTTCGATCCCCAGTTTGGTTAGATCCCAGGAGAAGGAAAGGGCAAACCACTCCACTACTCTTGCCTGGAGAAATCCATGGACAGAGGAGTGGGACAGGCTGCAGTCCATGGAATTGCAAAGAGTTGGACATGACTGTATGACTAACTTTCACTTTTTATAGGTTGATGACTCCCAGTCTCCAGCCCTTCCCACTCACTCTCCAAGTGTATTGATTCATATTTCCCATTTCACCACTTGTTTATCTAACTGGCATCTGTTTGCCATTGGTGGTGGTTTGACACTAAGTCATGTTCAACTCTTGCGACCCCATGGACTGTAGCCTGCCAGGCTTCTCTGTCTGTGGGATTTCCCAGGCCAGAACACTGAAATTGTTGCCCTTTGCTTCTCCAGGGGATCTTTCTGACCCAGGGATCCAACCCACGTCTCCTGCATTGTAGGCTATCTCTTGCATTGCAGGCAGGTTCTTTAACGACTGAGCCACCAGGGAAGCACATCTATTTACCGTATCCAAAACTAAATTCCGGGCTTCCCTTGTGGCTCAGCTGGTAAAGAATCCACCAGCAATGCAGGAGACCTGGGTTCGATCCCTGGGTTGGGAAAAAAACCCTGGAGAAGGAAATGGGTATCCACTCCAGTATTCTGGCCTGGAGAATTCCATGGACTGTACATGGGGTTGCAAAGAATCGGACATGACTGAGTGACTTTCACTTTCACAGTATATGGTCCCATTACTTCATGGCAAATAGAAGAGGAAAATGCAAAACTAAATTCCTCATCTTTCTTCACAAACATGCTACACCTGCAACCTTTCCTCATTTCATTAAATCACAACTCCATCGTCAGTCCACAAAGCTTGACTAATTTCCTAAATAATCTCCCTACTTTCTCTTGCTTCCTACTGTCTATTCCCAAGATGTCAATCAAATCAGTTTTTTAAAACCTAAAGCATATCTTGTCACATCTTATCCCAAAACCCTTTGATGGCTTCCATATCACTTGGGGAATTCCTACAATGGTTTACTGTTATATCTCTGACCTCAATGCCTAGAACTTCCTTCAGTTACACTGCCTTCTTTGTTCCTCGTAAATACCTGACATGCTTCTCCCAGGGCTTTGCACAAGCTGTTCTTTCTACCTGTACTTCTTTACCCCTAGATAGTCCATGTAACTTCCTCCAATCTCCTGCTTCAGATTTTACACATATGTAAGCTTGTCAACCTCCAGGTCTTGTTTTTGCTGACTGTATACAGCTTCTCCATCTTTGGCTACCTCTGTTTCATCCACTACGTTGAAGCCTTTGACTGTGTGGGCCATAACAAACTGTGGAAAGTTCTTAAAGAGATAGGAATACCAGGCCATCTTACCTGTCTCCTAAGAAAATTGTGTGCCAGTAAAGAAGCAACAGTTAGAACCCTGTATGGAACTGCTTGGTTGAGGATTGAGAAAGAAGTATGACAGGGCTGTCTGTTGTCACCCTGTTTATTTAACAGATACGCTGAACACATCATAAGAAATGCTGGGCTGAATGAGTTACAAGGGGGGAGTCAAGATAGGCATGAGAAACATCAGCAACCTCAGATATGCAGATGATACCTCTCTAAAGGCAGAAAGTGAAAAGGAACTAAAGAACCTCTTGATGAGGGTGAAGGAGGAGAGTGAAAATTTCAGCTTAAAACTAACTATTAGTAAAACTAAGATTATGACATCTGGCCCTATTACTTCATGGCAAATAGAAGGGGAAAGGTGGAAGCAGTGACAGAGTTTCTTTTCTTGGGCTCTAAAATCACTGCAGATGGTGACTGCGGCCATGAAGTCAGAAGACGATTGCTTCTTGGCAGGAAAGCTATGACAAACCTATACAGTGTGTTGAAAAGCAGAAACATCACTTTCCCAACAAAAGTTCATAAAGTCAAGGCAATGGTCTTCCCAGTAGTCACGTACAGTTTTGAGAGCTGGACCGTAAAGAAGACAGAACACCAAAGAATTGATGCCTTTGAATTGTGGTGCTGGAGAAGCCTCCTGAGAATCCCTGGGACAGCAAGGAGATAAATCAGTCAATCTTAAAGGAAATTAACCCTGAATACTCATTGGAAGGACTGATGCTGAAGCTAAATAGGAAAGTGAAGTCGCTCAGTTGTGTCCAACTCTTTGTAGCCCCATGGACCATAGCCTACCAGGCTCCTCCGTCCATGGGATTTTCCAGGCAAGAGTACTTGAGTGGGTTGCCATTTCCTTCTCCAGCGGATCCTCCCAATCCAGGGATCGAACCCGGGTCTCCCATATTGTAGGCAGACGCTTTACCACCTGAGCCA
The DNA here is from genome assembly GCF_049115385.1 of Moschus berezovskii. Lineage (NCBI taxonomy): Eukaryota > Metazoa > Chordata > Mammalia > Artiodactyla > Moschidae > Moschus > Moschus berezovskii. The sequence continues at coordinate 25,473,784 of NC_142471.1, forward strand.
CCAAGGAAGCTGGAAGGACTGATGCTGAAGCTAAAGCTCCAGTATTTTGGTCGCCTGATGCAAACAGCCAACTCATTGGAAAAGTCCCTAATGCTGGGAAAAATTGAGGGCAGAAGGAAAAGAGGGCATCAGAGCATGAGATGGCTGGATAGAATCACTGGTGCAATGGACATGAACTTGGGCAAACTCTGGGAGATGGTGAGGGACAGAGAGGCCTGGCGTGCTGCAGTCCATTGGGTCGCAAAGAGTTGGACACAACTGGGAGACTAAACAGCAAGCTTCTCAAGGAGGCTTTTCCTGACTGTAATATTTAAAATTACTACCCGCTTCACCCTCACCCCTACCAAAACTCATTCTCTCTCTCTCTCTTTTCCTTTTTTTAAGACGAAAAGGAAAGAGTGGCTTTATTACTTTTCCAAGTAAACGGGGAACACAGTAGGCTAGTGCCTCAAGAACTGTGCCCCCATCCCTGGTGAGAATATATGTCAGTTGCTGAGTCATGTCCGACTCTTAGTGACCCTGTGCTGTAGCCAGTCAGGCTTCTTTGTCCATGGGGATTCTCCAGGCAGGAATACTGGAGTGGGTTGCTATACCCTTCTCCAGGGGACCTTCCCAACCCAGGGATAGAACCAGGGTCTCCTACATTGCAGGAAGATCCTTTACTTTTTGAGCCACCATGGAAGCCTCAGTAGAGATTATATAGTCAGGCAAGGGTATGTGATAAGGATCAAGGGAGTAACAGTCTTCATTCCTTCTTCTGCAAAGTTTCAAAAGGGTGAGGTTGCTGACAAGGTTAGGGTGTGTGCAGTGGTGGTTGGATCTCCTTAATCTTGACGAACCTCTCTGGTCCCTTTAATCTTGCCTCAGGTAGTTTCCTGGCAGCTTCTCCTTTGATTCCCAACTGTTCTGCCCTTAGGAATGCAGAGGAGGTCATGGAGGCTGGAGCCTTGCTCTGGGGTGATCAAAGAGAGTTCACTGGGTACAGGCAGCCCACTGGAGCAAGGGTGATGGAAAACTGCAGGATAAGGGGCTCTTGAGGGTCCTTGAAAGCCTTCTTCAAAGCTGTGCTGCTTCCCTGAGGTGTGGGGGAGGGGAGCGTGCAGAGGTCATTACGGTGGTGATCCAGTGACTCCTGGAAGGTGGGTGCCTGTGGTTTATTTGATAAATATACCCTCCTCCCCTGAGCTTGGAGCCCCTTCATAATTTGAGGCAGTTCCCCCCGCCCATGCCCATCACTTCAGGAGTAAGATATGCTCTGTGGGCCTCAGCAAGGCAGCAGCAGGAACTCAGTCTTAGGTGCATGCCCTGAGGCCAGGAGCCAAGAGCCAAGACTCCTGGGGCCTGAGAGGGAGACAGGAGGAGCAGAGAGGAGACAGGGAGAGAACTAGTAACTCCTGTGCCTGTTTTACAGGTGAGGACACAGGGCCCTGAGGGGCAGTGATCCAGCAGGGCTGCCCCAGGACCAAGGTGACTAGATATTTTCAAGCACTGAGTATCTGCCCATGGCCTACTTGCTGAATTGAATCACTAATGTAGTCCTCCTGCCTTAGAACTGATCCTCCCAGTTTGGTGTCCTTCAGCCTGGTCAGTGGCCTCCTGGTGGCACTGAACCCTGGAGGTCTGATCTCATGGCCACGGCCCCTGTGCAGAGAGAGGAGGAGGGGGAGTGAAAAGAAGGAGGGAGGAGGAAAACAGAAGAAAAGAGGGAAACAGAAGCTCATTGTCTCCTCTGTCTTCTTTTTTCTCTCCTTTAGTTTTTTCTCATGGTACTAATCAGTGCTTGGAGGATTTTGAGCATGACTTTACTAGCGTGTGAGATGAGTGCAATTGTGCGGTAGTTGGAGCATTCTTTGGCATTGCCTTTCTTTGGGATTGGAATGAAGACTGACATTTTCCAGTCCTGTGGCCACTGCTGAGTTTTCCAAATGTGCTGGCATATTGAGTGCAGCATTTTCACAGCATCAACTTTCAGGATTTGAAATAACTCAATTGGAATTCCATCACCTCCACTAGCTTTGTTCGTAGTGATGCTTTCTAAAAGGCCCACTTGACTTCACATTCCAAGATGTCTGGCTCTAGGTCAACAAACTGAGGAAAATTCTGAAAGAGATGGGAATACCAGACCACCTGACCTGCCTCTTGAGAAACCTGTATGCAGGTCAGGAAGCAACAGTTAGAACTGGACATGGAACAACAGACTGATTCCAAAGAGGAAAAGGAGTATGTCAAGGTTGTATATTGTCACCCTGCTTATTTAACTTATATGCAGAGTACATCATGAGGAACGCTGGGCTGGAAGAAGCACAGGCTGGAATCAAGATTACTGGGAGAAATATCAATAACCTCAGATATGCAGATGACACCACCCTTATGGCAGAAAGTGAAGAGGAACTAAAAAGCCTCTTGATGAAAGTGAAAGAGGAGATTGAAAAAGTTGACTTGAAGCTCAACATTCAGAAAACTAAGATGGCATCTGGTCCCATCACTTCATGGGAAGTAGATGGGGAAACAGTGGAAACAGTGTCAGACTTTGTTTTTTGGGCTCCAAAATCACTGCAGATGCTGATTGCAGCCATGAAATTAAAAGACGCTTTCTCCTTGGAAGGAAAGTTATGACCAACCTAGATAGCATATTAAAAAGCAGAGACATTACTTTGCCGACCAAGGTCCGTCTAGTCAAGGCTATGGTTTTTCCAGTGGTCATGTATGGATATGAGAGTTGGACTGTGAAGAAAGCTGATCGCCGAAGAATGGATGCTTTTGAACTGTGGTGTTGGAGAAGACTCTTGAGAGTCCCTTGTACTGCAAGGAGATCCAACCAGCCGATTCTAAAGGAGATCAATCCTGGGTGTTCATTGGAAGGACTGATGCTAAAGCTGAAACTGCAATACTTTGGCCACCTCATGCGATGAGTTGACTCACTGGCAAAGACTCTGATGCTGGGAAGGATTGGGGGCGGGAGGAGAAGGGGACAACATAGAATGAGATGGCTGGATGGCATCACCGACTCGATGGACATGAGTTTGAGTGAACTCTGGGAGTTGGTGATGGACAGGGAGGCTTGGCGTGCTGTGATTCATGGTGTTGCAAAGAGTCGGACATGACTGAGCGACTGAACTGAATCAGTGCTTATTAAATATATATATATTGGATTCCCCTCTTAACTCAGCTGATAAAAAATCGCCTGCAATGCAGGAGATCCCTGTTCAATTCCTTGGACTGCAAGGAGATCCAACCAGTCCATCCTAAGGAAATCAGTCCTGAATATTCATTGGAAGTACTGATGCTGAAGTTGAAACTCCAATACTTTGGCCTGGTGCAAAGAACTGACTCACTGAAATAGACCCTGATGCTGGGAAAGATTGAAGGCAGGAGGAGAAGGGGACAACAGAGGATGAGATGGTTGGATAGCATCACTGACTCAATGGGCATGAGTTTGAGTGGACTCTGAGAGTTGGTGATGGACAGGGAGTCCTGGTGTGCTGCAGTCCATGGTGTCGCAAAGAGTCAGACAGGACTGAGTGACGGAACTGAACTGAATCCAGGAAGGAGGTAATTGAGCTGTCCTTTGACACAGCTAAACATTGGCTAGGGCAAACACACATACCTATATACAGGAAACTCAACTTGTTCAAAAAACAAAGAATTATCCAGTTTGCCTGCTTTAAGATCCTTCACCCCTTCTCCATGACTCCCCAACATTTGTATGGCAGACCACTGACCAACAACATTAGAGAAATAAGTCAAGGTTATATCATGAACAGTTTCAATGTTGGGCTAAAGAGTTTAGACTCATTTCAGTGGCTAATGAGAAACTGATAACAACTATGTTTTAGAAAAATCAATCTGGAAAAGATGAACATGATGATTGGGAAGACAGACGCTGACAGATGCGACTGTAAAGAAGTGAGATAGGAAGCCTTTGCAATCTTCCAGATGAGAGTTGGTGAGAGCATGAAAACGCAACCAGAAAGAAAATAGATGGAAGACATAGAACCTTTTGTGCTTTCTAAGAAATTAGATATGGAAAGCAAGGCATAGGATAAGTCAAAATTGCTTCAGGTTTTGCTAGGGCAGTTAAGAGACTTGATGGAGAATTAATGGAAAAGGGAAAACAGAAAGAGGAGCAGGTTTAAGGCACAGAAAGGGAATAGGAATTACGGCACAAACAGTAAAGATGAAAATATACAAAATACCAGAGGCCAAATGTTTGGCAGTTTTTTTTAAATATAGATAATATGTGAATATCATTTAGAGTGAATATAGCAATAACTACCTAAAAAGTCTTCTTTGAAAGCTTCACCCAACTCCATATATACCCCAACTTTTCATGAAACAGGGAGAAATCAATGTTCCATGTTTTTCTTTATTTTTTTAGAGGTGGAGAATTCTTTTATTCTATCAGTCAGGCCCATTGGCCTAGACTGGACCTGGAATCAGGAATAGCTGAGCAGGACCTCTCCTTCTTCCCCTCCCTCTTCCTCTGGCTTCTCTGTGTCCTTCTTCGGCTCCTCTTCCTAAGCCAGGGTTTGTCTGGCTCCTTCCCCAGTTGGACACCACAGTAGGTGACAAATAGGACAGCTAGCATGGTCTTTGGGAACCCTGTGGGTAGCAGGCACTGGGCGACCAGCTCTGTGAACTCAAGGTTGTTCAGGCTTACAAGGTTGTACACAATGATGGGTCAGAAATGCATGGCCCCAAAGATAGCTTGGGGCCTGCAGAACATCTGCTCCAAAAGTGAGGCTTCAGTTCACATTAGAGGCCCCTACTCTGCCAGCTTCTGTACCCAGAGCTCAAAGTTGAGGTCAAAGCAGTTAAGGCATGACCACAGGTAGGCAGTATCATAAGACAAAGCCACAGAGTGGCAATGGCAAATGTGGCCACAGTGGCTGCCAGCTCTGGGATCACTGCAGAGTGCTCCCCAACAATGCGGTCATATACATACTTGCAGAGCCAATCGTTGATGCCAAGGTCAAAGTGCATCTCCTCAAAAATGGAGAGCACTGTGATACACTGGGGAGGCTGGTTGGGCTCTAAGGGGTCGAGGAGCACCATGGTGTTGACAACGCTGAAGAAGATGGCCACCTTCACCCAGTCATACACCAAGTTTGAGTAGGTTAAACCAGCTGCAGACAGGGGGTCATCCCTGCCCACTCCCCACCCCAACCCAAGCTTCCCAAAATCCAAGAGAGGCCCCTAATTTTTTTGGCTGCGCAGGGTCTTCCTTGTGGGGAACAGGCTCTTCCTTGCTGCAGGGGGGCTTTCTCTAGCTTTGACAAGCAGGGCTACTCTCTAGCTTCGGTGCACAAGCTTCTCATTGCAGTAGCTTCTCTTGTTGTGGACCATGGGCTCTAAAACTTCCAGAGGAGGCCCCATTTTAACAAACATTGTCGTGAACCTTAGTTGTCTTTTTAAGTCTTCCATTAAGTAGTCTCAGACCACAGATCAATAACTTTTATTTAGTTATTTTTACCAGGAATAAGCCTCATATGTCAGAGGTGCTTTATAACTTAAATAACTTTGGAGTCATATATAATTTCCATGGATAAGATAGTTGGATAGCATCACTGACTCAAAGGACACGAGTTTGAGCAAACTCTGGGAGATAGTGAAGGGTTTGGAAGCCAATGTGCTGTAGTCCACGGAGTCACAAATGACTTAGCAACAGAACAACAATGACAACATAATTTGTCCATATATAGCATATAATCTGGGCTTCCCTGGTGTCTTAGCGGTAAAGAATTTGCCTGTAATGCAGGAGTCAAAGGAGATCTGGGTTCCATTCCTGGGTCGGAAAGATACCCTAGAGGAGGGCGTGGCAACCCACCCCAGTATTCTTGCCTGAAAAATCCCATGGACAGAGTAGACTGGTGGACTCCAGTCCAAAGGTTCTTAAAGAGTTAGACATGACTGAAGCAACTTGGCACTCATGCAACATGATCTTTGCGTGTTTAGTGAATGTACCCATAAACAAAATTTAAAATATTTTAGATGCTATACAACTTCACATGAAATTAAACATCCACATTTTCTTTTATATGTATATAAAGTATAGCTGTCAGCAGAGATTACCTCTATAGAGTGGAACACATGAAGGAAGGGGGGTCTTACACCTTTCATTTCATTGTACAATATTTTATATGGTTTGATTTTTTGTTTTCTTTTGGCCTCTCCTCATGACATGTGGGATCTTATTTCACCAACCAGGGACAACCAGGGATTGAATACATGCCCCATGCAGTGGAAGCACCGAGTCTTAACCACCGGACCACCAGGGAAGTCCTGAAAGCAGGAATTTTAAGAAACGGTGTCTTTTTTTAAAATTATGGCATTAGTGATCAGGTATCCAAAAAATGAAAAGTAACATTTTCTAATTGTCTTTTTCTACAGTCCACCAAAGCTGTACATTAAATTTCTAACACAGTATAGTGAAAACAAACAGGAACATGACTGTCTGTTTCTCTACTTACAGGTAAGTGATCTTAAAGGTGATAAAGGCCTGATCTTCAGTTTTTAATCTGTAAAAGGTGAGTGATACTTCCCCTGAGATATGACATGAATATCAAATAAGATCATTTCAGCAAAGGACCTAGCACAGTGCTCAGCACTTAGTATGTGCTATATTCCTTTCATTTTCTTAGTATATGCACCCCTAGACTTGCAGAACAGATCATTAGTCATCCAACCAATGCATATGTACCGTCCACCTACTGTATGCCAGCCATTATGTTAGATGGTCAAGCTATAGAAATAAGATAAAATTCCTACAAAGACTTTTGTAAGTGAGCAAGCTGTTCCAAAAAAAGTATATACAAAAAGTACAATTTGTCAGTATCTATCCAATATTAGGGGTGTGCAAAAAGTACTATAAGGTACAAAGAGAAGAGAGGCCAGGTCTATTGAGTCTTGAACTGAGCCTTAAAAAATGAGTAAGAATTTTCTGAGTATTTCAGAAGACAAACTACATTATCTCAGTGTAGTTACAATTAGATATAGCAATGAACTAGAAATTAAAGAACTGACCTCATTTATTTTTATTGTTGTCAACAGGTATTTCTTACACTGGTGCTACATTTCAGAGATACAACAGTAAATAAAAACTTGGTCCCTGCACTTCAGGAGTTTATATTCTAGTGGGAAAGGGAGATCTTAATCAAATAACCAGAGAAATTTATGTAAAACTGAAACTGGGATAAGTACTTCTGAGAAAAGGCTTAGTGCATGATGATATAAGAGCATAAAAAGAGGCATGATCAAAACAAGTTTACAGAAGGCTTCTTTATGGAAGTAATGATTGAACCCAAAGTTTCCATCCCATAATTGAGGCCCTAAGATCATGCATGCCCCATGGCATGGCCAAAAAATAGATGTTCCAGAAAAAAGAATCAGAGTTAATGGTAGAAGAGTTTGGGATCTTCAAGGATCTAATCACAACTTCAAATGCATTACCATACTATGCCCCTCCAGGGTTCAGGCAGGTCACTTATATTGACAAATATATAAGATAATAGCTGCTGCTGCTAAGTCAATTCAGTTGTGTCCAACTCTGTGCGACCCCATAGATGGCAGCCCACCAGGCTCCCCCGTCCTCGGGATTCTCCAGGCAAGAACACTGGAGTAGGTTGCCTTTTCCTTCTCCAATGCGTGAAAGTGAAGTCACTCAGTTGTGTCTGACTCTTAGCATACCCATGGACTGCTGCCTACCCGCCTCCTCCGTCCATGGGATCTTCCAGGCAAGAGTACTAGAGTGGATTGCCATTTCCTTCTCCGGTAAGATGATAGAGGGAGCTGATAAACTGAAGAACTGTAAAGTGCTTGCTTTGTCTAAAATAAAACATATCTGCAAATGAAATTCACTGGTTTACAAGAACGGAATTATTGGCTTGCAATTGTAGAATAAAACCATTGAGGCTGGAGTGGGAAAAACTAGGATATTTGTGATATAAGATGAGGTAGAGAAATAGGTCAAGTCTTACAGCCACTGGCAGCCTTGTAGCCACTTTAGGAGTCTTGACATTATCCCTAAAGCAACATGAAGCCAGTGTTAAGCTGTGTTTAACATGGTGAGTATATTTCGAAATGGTCATTCTGCCTGTGGCTTAGATAATGAAATAGGACAAAAGTGGGTATGAGTGCACTGTTGCAAAACATGGCAATTGGTCTAGAGTAAAGGCCATGGGAATGGACAGAGTGGATGGATTTGAGACACACTGAAGTGATGAAAGGGATAGAACTTGGTGATGGATTCAGTAAAAGGACTGAGGAAAGGGAGGTGTCAAAGCTAATTCCTAGGTTCCTGGTTACATGACTGGATGGATTCACTGAGGCAAGGATCACTGGAAGAGGATCAGTCTGTTGTTGCTCTAGGGCAAAGTGAAAGGACAGGGGAGAGAATGAGGTGCTTGGTAGCAACATACTGAATATGCAGAGGCCTCAGAGACCTCCAAGAGGAGATACTGAAGAGGTGAATGTAGGGAGCAGCCTGGGCTGAAAATATAATATTAGCTAAGTCTAAGCTAAAGAGAGAGAGAACCTAGAACTCAGCCTTGTGCATGTCCATGTGTGCTAAGTCATTTCAGTCGTGTCTGACTCTTTGCAACCCTATGGAGCCCTCCAGGTCCCTCTGTCCACGGGATTCTCCAAAGAATACTGGAGTGGTTTGCCATTCTCTCCTTCAGGGGATCTTCCCGACCCAGGGATCAAACCCGGATATCCTGCATTGCAGGCAGATTCTTTATTGTCTGAGCCACGAAGAAAGCCCCAGCCTTGAGTAACTGCAACACCTAATGGCCAGTTGGAGAATGATGAGCTGGTAAAGAAGATGGAGGAGTAGCTAGATATATGGTAGAGGCAGGGTAGGGCAGGGGTTGGAAGTGTGTAGAGAAGTCAGTGGTAAGGAGTGTTTTAAGAGTAATGTAATATTGGAAATGTTGAGTTTAAAAAGTCCATGAAGGATCTAAGTCAAAATAGTCTGGAGCTCAAAAATGGAGTTCAAGCTAGAGAGATAAACTTGGGAAGTGTGGGGCATTTATGTGGCAACTTAAATCCATGTTTGTTCAGAAAGTATAGTATAATGTGTAAAGATGGTATTCAACAGTAGCAATTATATTATTCACACACTGGAGCAATAATAACACTGATGGATTTACTTAGTGTTTTTCTCTGAGAAGATAACATGGGATATATTATCCAATTGCTTCTGTCAGTCAATATTTGGCCTGTCAGGAATATTTATTGAGGGTATTATAGTATCAGTTTCTCTAAACAGATAAGACACAAAAGAAATAGAAGATATGAGTCTTACTCTGAAGTTTTCACATAGTTGGGGAAACAAAATGTGGACACACGTAATACTAACAAGCAGTGTCAAAATCACATTATCAGTGAGTATAAATTAATGAAGTTCAACACTGTTCTTCATGAATGCTGAGGAAGGGAGATAATTCAGAGGTTATGTATGTTTGGTAGGGTTATTTCTTGTTTAGTTTTTTTAAATTTTAATTTAATTTTTTGTCCGGGCCACTCACAGATAGTAGGATCTTAGTTCCCTGGTCAGGGATCCAACCCAGGCCCCAACAGTGAAAGCACAGAGTTCTAACCACTGGACTACCAGGGAATTCCCTAGTAGGGTTGGTTGTTCAAGAACAATTTTCTAGGGTTCTTGGTGGCCTAGTGGCTAATACTCTGTGCTCCCAATATATGGGGCCTATGTTCGATCCCTGATCAGGGAACTAGATCCCACATGCCGCAACTAAGAGTTCACATGCCACAACCCAAACAAACAAAGAAAAAAAGCCACAATGAAGATCAAAGATCCTGCATGCCACAACTAAGATTCAGCTCATTCAAATAAACTGATTAATTAATTAATTTTTAAAAAAGAACAATTTTCTACAGGAACTGAGTTGTCAGTGGATTTTAAATAATAGAAGTCTACTCAGAAAATAGAGTAGTGGATGCCAGGGGCCAGATGGAGGGGGAAATTGAAAATGCCTGCCAACTGGACAGTGTTTCCCACTGGAGTGATGAAAATATTTTAGAATATGGTAGTGGTTATGGTTATGTAACCTATGAATAAATTACAAATCAATTGTACATTTTAACTGGTAAATTCATGGTACATGGATAATATATCAATAAATAAAAAACTAAAAAAACCCACTTAAAAAAAAGTCTACAGATGGTGAAGGCTTTATCAAGCTTTAAGACAATGATTAAAAAAAAAAAGACAGTGATAGATATTTTTGAAATGTATCTTATATCTAAGAAGAGGGGATGGGAAAGGGACCTACAGAGTCCCTGCTTTGTGTGAGCCTATGGCAAGCACTTTACATTTTCTGTCATGTGTAAGGTATTGTGACAATGTGAAGATTACCAAGAAATTAGCCTCATTTGTGCAAACATATAGAATTATATGGGCTTCCAAGGTGGCACCAGTGGTAAAGAACCTGCTTGCCAATGCAGGAGACATAAAGACCCAGGTTCAATCCCTGGATTGGGACGATCCCGTGGAGGAGGGTATGGCAACCCACTCCCATGTTTTTACCTGGAGAATCCATGGATAGAGGCTATAGTCCATAGGGTTGCAAAGAGTCTGACACAACTGATATGACTTAGCACTCGCACATAGAATTACATAATTGCAGTCACAGAGTTTAGACCTCTGAGAGTCATTTAACAAATACTGGGTGTCTGCTTTGTTTTACATCCTGAATCACTGTTGTGGACCAGGAACTAGCACTGGAAATATAGAAAAGGAAGAGAAGTCCTTTGAGAGGTGTACAGCTTAGTAACTGGGGGGGCAAGAGTGAGAAGTACTATGACAGATATGGGACTATTGCAGAAGCAGTGTTGAGAGAGCTACGGTTATTATGTGAGGTTTCACAGACAAGGAGCTTTGTGAGCTGGGTTTTGAGAGATGAAGATAAGTGTGCCAGCCTGGCAAGAATGAGAGTAATATAGAGGAAAGAGAGGAGAGAACAGGAAGGAGAAGGACATTCCAGGCAGACCTGTATCTGTCCCAACTTTTCCATCCCCTCTGTTCACAATGCTGCTGCTGCTGCTGCTAAGTCACTTCAGTCGTGTCCAACTCTGTGTGACCCCATAGACGGCAGCCCACCAGGCTCCCCCATCCCTGGGATTCTCCAGGCAAGAACACTGGAGTGGGTTGCCATTTCCTTCTCCAATGTGTGAAAGTGAAAATTGAAAGTGAAGTTGCTCAGTCATGTCTGACTCGTAGCGACTCCATGGACTCCAGCCTACCAGGCTCCTCCGTCCATGGGATTTTCTAGGCAAGAGTACTGGAGTGGCTTGCCATTGCCTTCTCCGATTCACAATGTTCGAAAAAGTACATTTGTTTAGAAGAGACTCACCAAATTATTGACAGCTTTAAGTGAATTCTCAGAAGGGAGGAAGAAAACATTTGGAAATAATTCAGCCAGGTGGCTTTAATGTGCTTGCTAGGTAGAAGTCACCACGTGTGATGTAATGACAAACAAGTATCAGAGCAGAGCGGGTCCCAGCATGTCTCAGGTGAAAATGCAAAGAGATGAGGAACACAGCATATGGCTTCAGGGGCTAGAGATAATGGACTGCAGCCATAGAGCAAAACATTCAGGGCTGGAGAGTCAGCTTTGGAAGTCAGCCGGACCAGGAGATCCAAAGTGTTTGCAATGCCAAGAGGGCTCTGAAGAAGAAAGTATCCAGAGGAAGAAGATGGTGAAGGCATTTTGGTTGGACTTCTAAGAGAAGAACCAGGATGGCCTACGGGCGTCACAAAATTCCAGGGATGAGAAATTTCAAAATGTAGGGTGGGGGCTGCTGCTGCCGCCGCCAAGTCACTTCAATCGTGTACAACTCTGTGCGACCCCATAGACGGCAGCCCACCAGGCTCCCCCGTCCCTGGGATTCTCCAGGCAAGAACACTGGAGTGGGCTGCCATTCCCTTCTCCAGTGCATGAAAGTGAAAAGGGAAAGTGAAGTCGCTCAGTTGTTCCGACTCTTTGCGACCCCATGGACTGCAGCCTTCCAGACTCCTCCGTCCATGGGATTTTCCAGGCAAGAGTACTGGAGTGGGGTGCCATTGCCTTCTCCGAGGGTGGGTGGGGGGATGAAAAAAGGGAATGAAGCTATGTTGTGAATGTAACTTCAGGAGAGTAAGTCAGTGGACTCAGAAACAAATAGCTGTTATAGGAACAGGAAACAGCATGAAATAGAATTTGTCATGGAGAGAAATAGGGCTAAAGATGGACAGGAGGGCAAGACCAAGCAAAAGCATGTGCTAAGTATGATAGACACGGAAGACCTCTAGACAGTAGACAAGAAGGTACTAGTGAAGAAGAGCCTGAAGAGACTAAAAAGAAAGGTTCATTAATGTAGTACTGCTCCAATAAAGTAGCATGGAGACTAGGCTGAAGTGCACAAGAAAATGGACGGCCACGTAACAGGGAAAAACTTCAGGTAAGGAAGGAAACAGTACTGTTCAGGAAGGGAAGGAGAGGTAATTAAGAAATCGATTGCAGAGCTTCCCTGGTGGCTCGATGGTGAAGAATCTGCCTGCCAATGCAGTAAACACAGTTTTGATCCCTGTTCCGGGAAGATCCCACATGCTATGGAGCAACTCAGCCCCCACGCAACAACTATCAGGACTGTGCTTTAGAGCCCAGGAGCCACAGCTACTGAGCTCCTGCACAGCAACTACTGAAGCCTGCGTGCTCTAGAGCCTGAGCTCCACAAGAGAAACCACCAGTGAGAAGCCCACGTGCCACAACTAGAGAGTAGCTCCTACTCTCCACAATTAGAGAAAAGCCCACACAGCAACGAAGACCCATCACAGCCAAATAAATAATTAAAATGATATATATGAAAAAGAAATCTATTGTGGTTATCATTTGGTAATAGATAGGAATGTTGAATCACTGTGTTGTGGACCCCCACTCCAGTACTCTTGCCTGGAAAATCCCATAGATGGAGGAGCCTGGTGGGCTGCAGTCCATGGGGTCGCTAAGAGTCGGACACGACTGAAAGACTTCCCTTTCACTTTTCACTTTCACACACTGGAGAAGGAAATGGCAACCCACTCCAGTATTCTTGCCTGGAGAATCCTAGGGACGGGGGAGCCTGGTGGGCTGCTGTTTATGGGGTCATACAGAGTTGGACACAACTGAAGCAACTTAGCAGCAGCAGCAGCAACAGCAGCAGTGTTGTGGACCAGAAACTAATAGACTTTTGTAGGTCAATTACATTTCAAAAATAAATAAGCAAACAAAGAAACTCGTATAAAAAGAGATAAAAAAAATCAAAAATAAAAAAGACCAGATGTGTGGTTATCAGAGGCAGAGAGTAGGGGGAGATGGAATTGGATGAAGATAGTCAAAAGGTACAAAAACTTCCAATTATAAAATAAATAAGCACTAGGGATATAATGTACAATGCAATATAACACTGCTACATATCATATGTAAAATTTAAGAGAATAAATTGTAAGAGTTTTCATCACAAGGAAAAAAATTTTCTTTCATTTTGTATTTACATGAAAGTGAAAGTGAAGTCACTCGGTCGTGTCCGACTCTTTGCCACCTTGGTCCATGGGATTTGCCAGGCATTAATACTGGAGTGGATTGCCATTTCCTTTTCCAGGGCATCTTCCTGACCCAGGGATTGGACCCGGGTCTCCGGCATTGTAGGCAAACGCTTTACCGTCTGAGCTACCAGGGAAGTACCTCTACATGAGATAAAGCTTATTCACTAAATTTATTGTGGTAATCATTTCATGATGTATATAAATCAAATCATTATGTTGTACACCTTAAAGGTATACAGTGCTATATGTCATTTATATCTCAATAAAACTGGAAGAAATAAGAAATCAAGAGCCTCTCGACAGCCTGGGCTGAGGACAGCTTTGGAGGTTAAGAAAATAAAGGCTCAGAACAGGTCTCATGGCAGGAAGAGACTCCCAAAATAGTGATTGCTGAGGAGAAATAAAGACCTAATGCAGATTTAGGTCTTAGGATGTCAAAGCTGGCTAAGGCTCTCACAGAATTCTGCTGTTTGCAAACAGTAGAGAAAATGGATGATGTGGATGTAGATGTCAAATCAGGATGATTCCAGGAGAGGTTAAATTCTGGAGAGGTTAAGAGGATGAATGAATTAGTGGGTTGGAAAGTTTATCATTAAAGTTGCTGGACAAGGCATAAATGGGGAAAATGGCTGAATTTTGTCATGGAAGTTGGGAAGGAGTTTTTACCAAAACAGACTGAGCTTGACCACACTCAGATAGTTCTTGATTTGGGATATGGTTTTTGTGTTTGTTTTTTTTAATTAAAAAAATTTTTTTTTGGCCACAACTCAAGGTATGTAGGATCTTTGATCCCCAACCAAGGGTAGAACCAGCACCCCTGTAATAGGAGCTCAGAGTTTTAATCATTGTACTGTCAGGAAAGTCTAAAGGATGTGGTTTTTTGGAAGCTGACTAGATTATAAAAGATCTTATTTCATTATCATAACTAGAATATATCTTCATTATCTATAGCTATTGTGAAGGTATGCTAATTTTTTCACTTCCTTCCAAAACCAATTCTACAACCAATTTGGCAAGCCTAAATTTTTTTCTCCCTCAGAATATCAAATTGATTTCCTCTACCACCTTCTCAACTGAGGTGTCTTTTGGTTTGTACCTGACACGTGTTATGTGTACCCTATGTTTTCTTGACAATCTTTGAATCACTTTAGAAACTTGAATGAGAAAAAGATTTTAGGTCTGAATCTACCAGTAAACTGACAAGTAAATGGCAATTCCTGCAGACGTGCTCCATGAAAATTCTCTGAGAATTCCCTTGGGTCTTTTCAACTCTACGTTTTCCTTGCTTTCTTGGACTTCTAGCAGAATTGACAGTGTCACATCTTTTTCGATGCTGAGCTATTAGCACAGATTTATCTTGCCCATCCTTCCCTGCTCTTCCAGGACCTCTCTGATTGTAGTTAGTGTCCCACATCACCAAGGGACTATTAACTCTTTCCTGGCTACTATTATATCATTATATCATCTATCAATCCATCCATCCACCCCTGTTCACCTTATCAGTTCAGTTCAGTTCAGTTCATTTCAGTCACTCAGTCGTGTCCGACTCTCTGCGACCCCACGAATCACAGCACACCAGGCCTCCCTGTCCATCACCAACTCTCGGAGTTCACTCAAACTCATGTCCACAGAGTCGGTGATGCCATCCAGCCATCTCATTCTCTGTCGTCCCCTTCTCCTCCCACCCCCAACCTTTCCCAGCATCAAAGTCTTTTCCAGTGAGTCAACCTGTCGCATGAGGTGGCCAAAGTATTGGAGTTTCAGCTTTAGCATCAGTCCTTCCAATGAACACCCAGGATTTATCTCCTTTAGAATGGACTGGTTAGATCTCCTTGCAGTCCAAGGGACTCTCAAGAGTCTTCTCCAGCACCACAGTTCAAAAGCATCCATTCTTCGGCGATCAGCTTTCTTCACATTCCAACTCTCACATCCATACATGATCATGGGAAAAACCATAGCCTTGACTAGACGGACCTTGTTTGGCAAAGTAATGTCTCTGCTTTTTAATATACTATCTGCTGCTGCTGCTGTTGCTGCTGCTGCGTCACTTCAGTTGTGTCCGACTCTGTGTGACCCCATAGACAGAAGCCCACCAGGGTCCCCCGTCCCTGGGATTCTCCAGGCAAGAACACTGGAGTGGGTTGCCATTTCCTTCTCCAATGTGTGAAAGTGAAAAGTGAAAGTGAAGTCGCTCAGTCGTGTCCAACCCTTAGCAACCCCACAGACTGCAGCCTACCAGGCTCCTCCATCCATGGGATTTTCTAGGCAAGAGTACTGGAGTGGCTTGCCATTGCCTTCTCCGAATATACTATCTAGGTTGGTCATAACTTTCCTTTCAAGGAGTAAATGTCTTTTAAATTCATGGCTGCAATCAGCATCCGCAGTGATTTTGGAGCCCAAAAAAATAGTAAATCTGTCTTTCTCAGTTGTTTGCACAATTTTTACTTTTATGGATGCATAAGAGTTCTTCATCAGCAGTTAGTTCTGCCAAATTAAAAAAAATTTGCCAATAGAAAAAAAAGCCTTTTTTTTTTTTTCCCCAATAGAGGACATTGCCAAAGTTAATTAGTAAGCAGGGCAACTAAGCTGAAATTACAATTATATATTTAGGAAGTTATTCAAGCGAAGTTCTAATACCTACCTTATTTTTACCTCTCTCCTAGAGAGGTTTTTGGAAATAAGACTGGAATTCTTGCTTTGTTATTAAGAATAGGTAAGGATAGTAGGAAATTGCTTAAATATTTATTCTTTGATATTGAGGTCTGGAAAGAATTGCACTTTCTTTTCTTCTGTTTGGGTAGATACCTCATGTTATTGTTTAGTTTCACACAATTTATTCAACCTTTATTTTCTGTTATAATTATCAGACCCCTTTTCTAACAGGTTCAAATGAACCAGATGTTTCTAGGGCTATGTTTTAAGTCTCAGATACCAAGGTGACTTTCATTGTCATCTATATGCTGATGACTTTCAAATTTGCTTTTCCAAGCTAAACCTCTTTTCCAAACTCAAAATTATCTCAGACTTGGTCATTGGA
This sequence comes from Moschus berezovskii, assembly GCF_049115385.1. Taxonomy (NCBI): domain Eukaryota; kingdom Metazoa; phylum Chordata; class Mammalia; order Artiodactyla; family Moschidae; genus Moschus; species Moschus berezovskii. Next base: position 25,490,403 of record NC_142471.1, read on the forward strand.
AGCTATCTATCCTGTTTTTTCCTTTGTTTTTAATGGACTCTTACTCAATTTCTGGTTTTTTAATTTAATTTTATTTTTTGGACATGGCATGTGGAATTTTAGTTCCCTGACTAGGGATCAAACATGCATTCCCTGCAGTGGAGTCTTAACCACTGGGCCACCAGGAAGTTCCAGTTTCCAATTTTCTACCATTGTGAAATACTGTGAAATTGTTTTGTCACCACAGATACAAACCCACCTTCAGGGCCTTTGCATTTGCTCCTTCCTAAGCATAAAATCCCCTCCAGCTTCCTCCCTAATCTCTTTCAGATCTATTCCATGAGCTGATTGCTGGATTTAAAATTGCAGCTTTCCCCAGGATTCAGTGTCCCCTACCCTCCTTCTCCCCCTTCCCACTCTCACCATCACCATCTGACACACTGTGTGTATTTGCTTTCCAGCTTTTATTTTCCTTGCCCCCACTCCATTATCGAATGCAAGCACCACTGAAGAAGAGGTTTCAGTTTGCTTCCTGCTGTTTCCCCAAAGTACGAAACTGTGCCTGGCACATGGTATGGACTCAGATAATGTTTATGAAACGAAGAGAATAAGCATTGCCTTGGCCATTTCTCTATATCTTTGTGTGATTTTTCCATCTCAATAGCTTTTTTTCCTTTTTCTTTTTTAAATAATTTATTTGGCTGCGACATGTGGGATATTTGATCTTTGTAATAGTACAGGGAATCTAGTTCCCTGACCAGGGATCGAACCCTAGCCCCTGCAATGGAAGCGCGGAGTCTTAGCCACTGGACCAGCAGGGAAGCCCCTCAATACCTTTTTAAGTAAATCATTTCAATTAATTGACAAAAGCCAGGATATTGCTAGTTCATGATAGCCTTTCTCCCTTTGTTCTTTAAAAAAATTAAGTTTTGAGTCAAACTCTCCCAACATTCTTTTCATTTCAGTCCTAGGAGATTGTTTCTGACAAGATACTGACAATTAGGCTTTTGGAAACATTGAGAAGAGTGGCATTTTTGCAGGTAAGTTTTATTTTAAAAACCACATTTCTTTCTCCAATCAAGGTATTTATCTGACTGCAGCCCTGAAAATACTGCAGTGGAGCCATTAGTTTGCTCTGCTTGCAAACCTGGAATGTGTGCTCCTCCTGGGTAGGAAGCAAATTGCATTAAACTCTATGCCCAGCTCCTAGCTCAAGAATAAATTTGAATGAATCAATCAGTGAGAAAGGTTAGGAATCTTTCTCAAAAGAACAGTCTGGTTATGTTTATTAAAGCAGGTATAACAAAGAATAAAAATTATGTGCAGGATAAGGATAGAATGGTGTGGAAGGCAATAGAAGTAGTCTTTTCCCTTCCATTGAAATTTGATCTGGGAGGAATGATTTCTATGTTTCTTACCACTGTGACTCCATTAAAGATCTAGATTCCCATGTCTGTTTAATAACTGTCTGCTGGAAGCCCCATTCAGTCTTAGTTTTGGTATATTGCTACTGGTTATGCCTCTTAATGATGAAAACTTATTTATTCCTGTGCCTTCTTCATCCCTAAAGTGAATACCGCCAAGGTACAAAGGCAAATAACTAACAAAAATGTTATGATGACCCTTGCAGACATCAAGCTCTGAGTCAAGGGAACACAACCCTTCTCTGGCTTCTCTCTAAGGTACTGAGGGCGGTTTTCCATTGTTGGCGACCCAAATATTGCTCAATGGTGGCATCTCTGACCTCACATCCCCATTAACGTATCTATAAACATTCAATTCAGAGACCCCAAAACTTTTTTCTCAGCCCGAGAGTACGTCGTTAAAAAAAAAAAAAAAAAGGTCACGACAAGATCTTGATAACGTTTTCCCTCTCCAATACTCTCCTTTGACCTTTAAAAAAAAATGATTGGGAGAGAAGAGGGCCAAGGGGAGGGATAAGGGTCCAGAGGGGAGTCCTGCTCCAGTTTGGGGAAATCCAGCTCGCGTTTTGCCTCTCGCTCAGCAGAGCAGGGTCCAGGGAAGGCAGAGCCCCAGCTTCACTCCCTGAGGTCTGTCCTGGGGAGACAGTGCTGCTCCGGGGGGCTGACCTGGCGGGGAGTGGCAGCGCAGTCCGCTCCCGCGCCGCTTTGTGCGCGCAGCCGCTGGGCCCTCTGCTCCCGGGTCTGCCCCCCCGGACGCCCCCCTGCCCCGCCCCAGTCATGCAGCTCTACCTGCCTCTGCGCTGTGGACCTTTGGGAAGCAGCCGCCCACCCCGGGGGCTCGGGCCCTGACCCTGCCAGGCAGCCGGTAGGTGTCCTCCCGGGGCCCTCCCGCGCCCCTCGCGCCCGCCGGGGCCCTTGACTCCGAAGTTGTGGGGACAATCGCAAGTTGGAAAGTTTCCCCGAGGGCTGGTGCGGGCTTGGAGCCGGGGGGACGCGCGCAGCCCTCGGAGCCTGAGGGGGCCAGTGGTGAGCTGGGAGAGGGACAGAGGGCAGGGGTCTGGGGAGCCACACGCGGAGGCCGGAAGGGGTTGCGAAGGGCAGTGCGCGGCTGGGGCTGGACGTGGGCCGGGGTTCCGAGTCCGCGGGGTCGCGGGGGTCGCAGGGATGGGCCCACTCCCCGCGGCGACCCCCCACCCAGGGCCGCTTGGGGCGCTTTTGTTGCGGGTGGTAAACAATGCTCCCGGCCGGAGGACGCGGCCGCCAGCCCCGAGGCCGGGCTGGGACGCCGGGTGGGGAGAGTCGAGCGCCCCGGGCTAGGACCCCGGGCTCCGCTGGAACCTGGAGGATTGGGGGAGGGCAAGCGTGGCTTTGGGAGGGGGGTCCCCCGACTGTGCCCGTGACCGACGCCCCTCAGAGGAGAAACGGAGGTCCGAGCGCCTCGGGCGGAGGAGAGCGAAGAGTTCGGGCAAGTTTCGGGTGTGGAACCCGGGCTGTCCCACACTCAAGTGTACCCCCAAACGAAGTTTTCTTCCTCCCCCGTGCTAACACAGCGGGCCAGTTCGTTGGGAGAACATTTGGCACTTGCCTTCCCTGAGCTTTTCGGGGAGGAGGCTTCGGGGACGAAACTTTTGGAGTGGAGGTAGTAGGAGAGGCTTGCCAGAGGTTGACCCGGAGTTCCGCGGGTCGGGGAGGAAGGGAGTAGGGAATAGAATAGTGTTCTGTCAAAATGGCCTTCTAAAAACCCTCACGGGCGCCACTCGGCCGCCGAAAGCGCCGGCTTGCCGTCGCATCCCTAGCGCGGAATACTGGCGTGGGGCCCGAGGGTGGGAGACGTGCGGAGCTGGGTGCCGGGACACTTCGGACGGCACGTGAGGGGCCGGGTCTGGGGGTGCCAGGGACCGCCGCCACTTCACGTGTCGGGAAGAGACTGGGCTGGGTCTCTCTCCCTCTCCTCTCCCGTCCCTCCCTCTCACCCACACTCCCAAAGCGATTCAGCTGCTAAGGGCTGCGCGCAGTCCCTACGGAAAGCGGCCGGGAGGTTGCTGGCCCGTCACGGTACACCTCCCACTGAAATGGGGAACACAAATTGGGCATTCCTGACCCAAGAAAAATTAATGTATCAACAAGAGAATAAATATTACTTGAACTGGGAGTCTTTCCCCAGCCCCAACTCGCGCACGGCTTCTTCCTACTCCCCGGCTCCACTCTTGAGCACAAAATGAACTGCATAATACAGTAATGATCAGTTTATGAATACATGTTTGAAAAGTGTTTCAAGACTTTGAGCGAGGAGTCGATTAGGTGCACAGTCTAGTGCCGGCGGAGTGCGCTGAGCGCTGCACCCAGCCCTGTTAAGGGCGGCGCTGCAGGGCAGCAACCTCAGGTCCGCTCTGAACCTAAAAGTGCCCATCCTTTCCACCTCCCCCTCTCCTCAGTGTTATAAAGTGAAATAAAAAATGTCGGCCTCCTTAGGCCTCACTCAGGATGCCAAAATGAGTTTGGAAAATGTGCTGGTGAACCGGTTAGGGCGAGAGCTTTTTAAGACATATTAGGAATTTATGCGTACAATTAAACAAGGCGGGTATGCAGATAAGGAGAGGTTTGGGGATTAGTCAGCGTTGTTTCTAAGAACTAAAAGCCTCAGGTAACGTTGATTTTGAGTGAATTTCCTGATTTTACTGGTTTGCGTTGGTTACACAGGTTGAAACCCAAGTGCCCTCACTCCCCAGTTAAGAGATCTTAATTAGCTTAGTTGTCAATGTATGACACTGTTTAAAACCATGTTATGATTTCAACTAAACTTCAGAATCAAGCATGAGAGTTATTAGTATCCACTGCCCCTATCTCTTTGCAAAGACTAGTAGTTCACATTAAGCACTCCTGGATCGCCGCTTGCCGTTTAACCGAGGGCTGACTGTGGCTCCCAGCCCTAGTCTTCTGGAAGTGATGGGTTGGGGTTTTGGATCACCTCTCCCTGCCCTTTGTTCCCTTCCTCCTCCAGTCTTCTTTATCTTGTTGGTCCCTCCCCTCCCCCCACCTTCTTCTTTGCCTCTGTCTTTTTCCTTCCCTCTACTCTTCAAGTTTCTCTTTTCCCACCCCTCCATCTTTCTAACTTTAGTCTTGTGTTTTGATCCAGTTGTCTTTTATATTCTAGCTTTATTGCTACATGTTTCTTCCCCCTTCCTCTACTTTTTTGCTTTTTTTCCCCCCTCCTTTTTAGACATTTTCTTCCTTCTGCTTTTCCCTCTGCTTCTCAACATGTTTTATGCTTTTCTTGTTATTGGCGGGGTCATTCTCTTTCCATTTTAACTTATCCCTTTCCTTTCTGTGGCCCTTTTTGGCTTTTTCCCCCCTTGCTCTCTGCAGGGCAGCAAGGGTGTTTTACATATGGAAGGAGCCTTTGACTAAATCTGCTGGCATTCTAGTGAGTTTCCCTCCAGAGTCTTTCCATGTGCGGAGAGCTCTCACACTTCCTGTGGTGGAAAACTATCTAGGAACTACAAGCAGCCCGCCCACCTCCTCTTCCTTCAGAACTTAGTTACTGGAGGAAACTAATCGAAGTGGTGCCCTTTAAAAAGAAATGCTGTTTTTTTAAGTCTTGTATTTCTCAGTCAAGTGCAGTAGCCTTTAAATTCTAAGACGCTGAATGGAGTGACTATGAAATCAGTTTCTTTCAAAACTAGCTCTATGCAAATACTCACCACTTTTTTGGCCACTGCTGGTGGTGGGAAGGATTGCAGTATAATTTTAAATTGACATGTGGGCTGGATGGTTACATCAGTTCAGCCACTTCCTGCCCAGGGGACTGGGAGATCCAGAAGGAGGAGGGATGTAGGTGGGAGAAGATTTTTCTATCACAGTACTGTCAATATTGTCCTTTACAGACAACTGATACAGTTTCGGAAGACAGCTTTTCAGTTTCTAGGCAAGGTGATTGCATCAGAAATTGTTTTTGCTTCTCCCTCCCCCACTTTTTAAGGCTGTTTAGGGAAAGACTACTTAGTAAACTCAAATAATACTGAGGCAGAAGTCTGATCCTGTTTATTGATCAATTTGGTTAGATATGTTTAAATTATGTGTGAATAATTAACAGATACATACATAGGCCCTGGGACCTGATCTAGCCTCTTTTCCACTTTCTCTGTAACCTTCGATTTTCTATTTGGGGGTAGAATCTCTTTTCATGTTTCAAATTATAAGTTGACCCTTATCTCCTGGGCAGTAATGTTTAGATCTCATGTACTACTCCAACTCCAGTCCCTTATGTCACAAGAACACTTTGGGGGGGGGGGAATTATTATGGATTGGGGAATCTTGATGACCTCTGGTGAAAATACTAGTTAACCAAGTGATGCTTTGCATCCTACAGTTGTTGGAAGTTTTGCTTGTTTGTTTCATTTTGCTTTATTTTCTCCTCCAGGAAAATAAGGGCTCACCAGATAGTATCAATTAATTGCATGTAGGCCCCCTCTGGGACCTACTATATATGTTTGATAACAAGGACATTATTCTCTTATTTTCTGTTCCATTCATGTTATCCTGTAGCTACCTCCATGCACTCAGACTCTTGAATATACTTTACAATAAAGTGGATTTTTGAGAAATACTGAAATGTCAGTTTTCGTCAGAAATGAAAAACGGAAGTGGAATTAGTATTCAATTGTAAATGTATTTTTCTATGACTTAAATACTCTATAAAAAATAAAGCACCCAAAAAAGGAAATAAAGCATTTAATGTTTATAAATTAATAAGGAAAATAAGATGTGTAGAAAATTCCATATTTAAATATGAATCTATATAATAGAATAGGTTCCCTCCCTTTCCCCCACCCCCCAAATTTCAGAAAAAGCTTACTGCCTCTTTTCTCAGAGTTCAGCCCTGGGGATAACTTAGTTTATCACAAAAGGGGTTACACTTCAACAGTGGAGCCAAGGGTGATAAAATTAAGATCTTGTGGGAGTCCTTATTTTGTTTCTGATTGTTTCTCTGGCTGAGTGGTACCCAGTGGTTTCTTTCCTGCAGTTGGGTTTTTAGGGGTCATTGGCCTCTTTCAGGATCTCATAAAAAGGCTGTTACCATTTAAAGAGGCCACATCTTTACAGTCCATGTTGCTCATACCTTTTCCATTTCCTTGACAGGCTCTTTTTCAGGAGATAAGGTTTGAATGGTAAACATTATCTTAATTACAAGTCTGAATTTCTAAAGCACTTCCATTAAAAAAATATAAAAGAATATATAAGACAGAGATCAAGTTATAAACTGCTTTCAAAAGCAGATCCCATGACACCCTCTGGCATATACAGATTACTTGCCTCAGCATAAAAATTTTAATTTTCATGACTGATTGCAGTACTTAGATTATATGTCCCTAATAATTTTTAACCATGTAATCCTGATATAAGACATAAAGTATGCTTATACCGATATCGTTGAATTTCTGAATTTCTAGTGAATGGGGTGGATTGCTTTTTGTTATCTGAAAATACATCCTTATAAAGATTGCTGACTTTCTAGAGATTAGAATTGGAATGTCTTTGTTTTCTAAAAATGGTGGTGTGAAAACCAGTGGTCTTTGGGGAAAATATCCTATAGCTTTTCACAGCAAAAGAGCTAGTGTAGCCAAACTTTTTTTTTTTAAGAAAAGAGGAAAAACTGTAAGCTTAAATGCCAGAAATTCAAGTGGATTTGTATTTAGCCTAGTATTTGTATTTAGCACAGATTTATCAAAATGCTGTTTTTATTGTGGTTAATGTTATCGCTAATGTCTATTTTAAAAATCTTTCTTAAAGGCTCAGTGCTTTGACTCTAAATGTTGTGCTCTGAGATCTTTTATTATAGTGTGAGGCCTACAGTGTGTTAGTTGAAGACAGAAAAAAAGAATTAGATATTGTTTTGCAGGATATGGCAGACTGAGGATTAAATTGGTTCTATAATAATGATAACTACTATTAAACTTATTTTCTCTCTCTTTTTTTTTTTTTGTATGTTGGAGTGTAGGCAGACTTTTTTTTTAAAGCTCTCATTTATAAAACATTTGTTGTATGCAAGCTCTGTGCTAAGCCTTTACATATATCATCTCATTTTATTCTCTTAGTAACCCAGTAAAGTCAGTACTGTTATGCTTTTGTTTCCTCCTCTACCCCAAGGCATGTGGAATCTTATTTCCCTGATCAGGAATCAGACCCATGACCCCTGCATTGAATGTGTGCAGTCTTAACCACTGGACCACTAGGAAAGTTCTTATTATGCTTCTTATTCTAATATACATAAGTAAACTGAGGAATAGAGAGACCAAGGAATTTGTCAAAATCACATGGCTGATAATGTTTTTGATCTAGAAACTGAACCCACATCTACTTTCAAAGTCTTTGTTCTTACCTCAGATATCAAAAGGATGAAACCATTACCACTAGGTTTTCCCCAGAGAAGCCCATTGGTCCCCCCAAACAACCTCGTTTCAAACACAGGAAACTTGACTCCTGTTAAATGAAGGACACAGCTGGTGATCACAGCTTAAAACTGAGGGTTTTCTAATGCAACACCATCTCTAGCCACAAAACCAAACAGTGTACCCCAGGATTACCTGGATCAAAAAAGTACAACCAAAACAAAACCAAAATTTGAGGATGGTAGAGGACTGTCAAATTTTTACTGTGCCAGATAATAATTTTAAAAGAAAACAAAAAACCTATATCCACCTTTTCACAAAAAAAGGACTTTTATTACTTTTTAAAATTTTTATTTTGGCCATGCAACTTGCAGGATCTTACCTCCCAGACTAGGGATGCAACCTCTTCCCTTTGCAATGGAAGTACATAGTCCTAACCACTGGACCACCAGGGAATTCTCTACTTTTTAAATAAATTTTACTTATTTAAGAATAAACTTTAAATTTTAAAAATTTATTTATTTAAATAAATTTTATTTATTTAGGAATTTAAGAATGGGTCTTCATTGCTGTTTGGCTTTTTCTCTAGTTGTAGGAAGGGGGGCTACTCTCTAGCTGTGGTGCTAGGAATTCTCATTATTGTGGCTTCTCTTGTCGGGAACCCAGGCTCTAGGGTGAGCAGGCTTCAGTAGCTGCTGCTCATGGGCTCAGTAGTTGTGACTCTTGGGCCCTAGATCACAGGCTCAATAGTTGTGGCAACAGGCTCAGTTGCTGCGAGACATGTGGGATCCTATCAGACCAGGGATCGAACCCATGTCTCCTGCATTGGCCGCCACCACTGAGATACCAGGGAAGCACTCTATATATTTAGAAAGGAAATTTTAATGAGAGAAAAAGGAAGACATTAATTAAATTAATTCAGACTTAGGAAAAACTTTACATGCCTTTTTTTACTTCTTTATTTTTAAAATTGAAGTATAGTTGATTTGGGTTTCCCTGGTGGCTTAGATAGGAAAGAATCTGCCTGCAATGCAGGAGATCCGGGTTCAGTCCTTGGGTGGGGGAAGATCCCCTGGAGAAGGAAATGGCAACTCACTCAAGTATTATTGCCTGAAGAATTTCATGGACAGAGGAGCCTGGCAGGCTACAGTCCACGGGATCGCAGAGTCGGGACATGACAAAGAGACCAACACTTTCACTTTTTCACTGGTTGATTTACAATGTTGTGTTAGTTTCAGGTGTACTCAGCCTCTCTTTTTTTTCTCATTTCGCCACAGACTGATGATCACTTGGTTCGGTTCAGTTCAGTTCAGTGGCTCAGTCGTGTCCGACTTTTTGCGACCCTATGAACCGCAGCACTCCAGGCCTCCCTGTCCAACATCAACTCCCAGAGTTTACCCAAACCCATGTCTGTTGAGTCAGTGATGCCATTTAACCATCCCATCCTTTGTCGTCCCGTTCTCCTCCTGCCCTCAATCTTTCCCAGCATCAGGGTCTTTTCAAATGAGTCAGCATCAGGTGGCCAAAGTGTTGGAGTTTCAGCTTCAACATCAATCCTTCCAATGGACACCCAGGACTGATCTCCTTTAGGGTGGACTGGTTGGATCTCCTTGCTGTCCAAGGGACTCTCAAGAGTCTTCTCCAACACCACAGTTCAAAGGCATCAATTCTTCTGTGCTCAGCTTTCTTTATAGTCCAACTCTCACATCCATACATGCTGCTGCTAAGTCACTTCAGTCGTGTCTGACTCTGTGTGACCCCATACATGGCAGCCCACCAGGCAGCCCTGTCCCTGGGATTCTCCAGGCAAGAACACTGGAGTGGGTTGCCATTTCCTTCTCCAATGTGTGAAAGTGAAAAGTGAAAGTGAAGTTGCTCAGTCGTGTCCGACCCTTAGCGACCCCATGGACTGCAGCCTACCAGGCTCCTCCATCCATGGGATTTTCTAGGCAAGAGTACTGGAGTGGCTTGCCATTGCCTTCTCCATACATGACCACTGGAAAAACCATAGCCTTGACTAGACGGACCTTTGTTGGCAAAGTAATGTCTCTGCTTTTTAATATGCTGTCTAGGTTGGTCATAACTTTCCTTCCAAGGAGTAACGGTCTTTTAATTTCATGGCTGCAATCACCATCTGCAGTGATTTTGGAGCCCAGAAAAATAAAGTCAGCCACTGTTTCCATTGTTTCCCCATCTATTTCCCATGAAGTGATGGGACTAGATGCCATAATCTTTGTTTTCTGAATGTTGAGCTTTAAGCCAACTTTTTCACTCTCCTCTTTCACTTTCATCAAGAGGCTCTTTAGTTCCTCTTCACTTTCTGCCATAAGGGTGGTGTCATCTGCATATCTGAGGTTATTGATATTTCTCCCAGCAATCTTGATTCCAGCTTGTGCTTTCTCCAGCCCACTGTTTCTCATAATGTACTCTGCATATAAGTTAAATAAGCAGGGTGACAATATACAGCCTTGATGTACTCCTTTTCCTATTTGGAACCAGTCTGTTGTTCCATGTCCAGTTCTAACTGTTGCTTCCTGACCTGCATACAGATTTCTCAAGAGGCAGGTCAGGTGGTCTGGTATTCCCATCTCTTTGAGGTCAGGGTCGGGCCATTTGAGGAGACAAAAGTGCAATTTGATGATGGCTCTTGGCCAGTCCCCTTTCATTTTCTCTTTTCTGAACTTTCAAATAACAGTTGCTTGATTTATTGTTCTTTATTGTTGTATTATCTCATTTTCTCTTTATTTCCAATTTCTTTGCTTAGATATTCAGCATGAAAATTTTGGAACCCTTGGTAGAAGAGCTTTAGAACCAGCCATCTTTGTTTCTTTGGAATTTTAATATTTATCTACTTATTTGGCTGCACTGGGTCTTACTTGCAGCATGTGGGATCTTTAGTTGTAGCTTTCAGACTCTTAGTTACAGCATGTGGGATCTAGTTCTCTGACTAGGGATCAAATGTTGGCCCCCTGCATTGACAGTGCAGAGTCTTAGCTACTGGACCACCAAGGAGAACCTAGAACCAGCAGTCTTTGGATTAAGTTGGGTGAAGGAAGAAAGAGGGACATCATTTCTGGATGTGGACAGTCCCCATGACAATGCCTTCCTTATACTGAGGAGGTACTCAGATATTTGTGGACCCATGAGTTCTATTTGTAACCTAATCTGGTGATACTAACTCCCCAGATTTTATGCTGTTTTTGTGTGCATGTATACAACTCAAAATTTGTAGATTCTTAATTAAATGTATTTATTTTTAAATGAATATTTTTAATGATAAAAAGTACAATTCACAAAGAAGATAAACTTCGTAAGCCACTAGACACCTAACAACAAAGAAACAAAGATAAATAAAGCTAAATAAGAAGAAAAACAAGGGAAAATAAATATATGTATAATCATAATGAAACATATTAACATTTCTCTGAGAATATTTTTATCAGTTGTAGAAAAAAATGAGAAGAGGAGTATCTTGAATGATGTCATTAATAATTTAAATATAATAGATTTCTATTTATATTAATCTTATATCCTACACAAATATATTTAAAATTTTGTATCTCATATGTTGCTATTAGATGTCCATAGAACATTTAGAAAAACTGGCAAAAATATAAACATTACTAACTTTCAAAAAGTAGAATTCTTTTTTCATGGTTCAGTTATATGTATACACATTATTTTTGAAGTTATTTTCCATTACAGATTATTATATGATATTGGCTATAGTTTCCTATGCTATACAGTAAACTTTTGTTGTTTGCTGCGTGTCTATTTTAAATTAGAAATCTAGCATTCTATTTATGCTAAGTCAAACAACTGGACTCAAAATGTTATAAATTTATTAGGTAAAAATTCATAAGTTTTCTAAAAGATATACATGTATAATTTATATATATATACATATATATATACACAAGAGCTTTTCTACTATGCTTGTTAAAGGCTTGAAAAAGAATATTAAAAAAAAGAAGAGATGGAGAAATTGGAAAACATAAACCAAGTGAAATGGGAGCTGCTGCTGCTGCTAAGTTGCTTCAGTTGTGTCCGACTCTGTGCGACCCCATAGATGGCAGCCCACCAGGCTCCCCTGTCCCTGGGATTCTCCAGGCAAGAACACTGGAGTGGGCTGCCATTGCCTTCTCCAATGCATGAAAGTGAAAAGTAAAAGTGAAGTCTCTCAGTCGTGGCTGACTCTTTGCGACCCCATGGACTGCAGCCTTCCAGGCTCCTCCGTCCATGGGATTTTCCAGGCAAGAGTACTGGAGTGGGGTACTATTGGAGCACCAAATATGAAATAGAAAAAGTGCAACAAGCTAGATAAAAGATCCTCATATAGTCAACTTGTTTTTTATTTTTTATTTTTTTTTCAATTTGTTTTTTAAACATGACTGCTTATTAGAAACATATCTGAAAATTTAGGTTGTTAATTGAAATATGTTATTAATACTATTGGATCTCCAAGGAGTAGAGTTTCTTGGATAATGTAAGCCTCTTCTTCCTCTGGCTTTAGCAGCTTTACTGTCCAAAAGATTTACCCTGCTTGGGTAATGATGAGCTGAGAAAAGGGTATAAGAGATAACTTTTGGGGAATTCCCTGGTGGTCCAGTAGTTAGGATTTTGTGCTTTCACTGCTGTGGCCCTGGTTCCTCCCCTCGCCACCTGGTTGGGGAACTAAGAGACAGAGAGGTAACTTTCCAGTATTCACATTTGTAAAGATTAGATTTGAGCTTTAAACTACTTGTAACTACAGTAGTTGTGGCTTCTAATTTAAAGAAACCCCCATGCTTAGCTTATTCAAAGAATTTCATTAACCTAATCGTCACAGAAATTAAAGGAGCTTTATTTGTGAATCCAAGGTTTAAAGGGTACTTTAGTATGTTTTGTGTCTATTATACTTTTGTTTTGTAGCAAATATGATCAGTTTCTTAAGTTTAATTAATAATTGCTAGTGATGGCAAGCCACTCCAGTACTCTTGCCTAGAAAATCCCATGGACAGAGGAGCCTGGTGGGCTACAGTCCATGGGGTCGCTACTAGTCGGACAAGACTGAGCGACTTCAGTTTCACTTTTCACTTTCACACATTGGAGAAGGAAATGGCAACCCACTCCAGTGTTCTTGCCTGGAGAATCCCGGGGACTGGGGAGCCTGGTGGGCTGCCGTCTATGGGGTCACACAGAGTTGGACACGACTGAAGCGACTTAGCAGCAGCAGCAGCAGCAGTGAATATTCCATTTCTTTTTTAAACATTCTTTTGGTTGTGCTGGATCTTTGTTGCTACTCACAAGCTCTCTCTAGTTTCAGCAAGCAGGGACTACTCTTCTCGAAGTGCACAGACTTCTCAATGGGTGTCTTCTTTTATTTTGGATCATGGGCTCTAGGCACACAGGCTCAATAGTTGCAGCATATGGATTCTAGAATTTGGGCTCAGTAGTTGTGGTACATAGGATTAGTTGCTCCAAAGCATGTGGAATCTTACCAGACCAGGGATCAAACCTGTGTCCCTTGCACTGGCAGCCAGATTCTTATCTACTATAACTCCAGGGAAGTTTAAATATTCTATTTCAAATGAGAGACTGCATAGAAAAAAGACTCATTGCCAATGTTTTTTTATTTCAGACCAAAACCTCGTGCAACTGAGCACAACCATGGTGCATGAAGATTCTCCTCTGAAGTGAGACTTTCCAAAGGACCAATGACTCTGTCCCTCGTGCCCTTTCAGATTTTCCTACTTCGTAGTTATGTCTCGATCTCGCCACGCAAGACCTTCCAAATTAGTCAGGAGGGAAGATCTAAACAAAAGGAAAAACAACCAACTGAAGAAGGGATCTAAGCCAGCCAACAAAAATGTGGCAACTGTCAAGACTGTGAGCCCTGGAAAATTGAAGCAATTCGTGCAAGAAAGAGATGTTAAGAAAAAAACAGAACCCAAACTGACTGTGCCAGTCAGAAGCCTTCTGACAAGAGCTGGAGCAGCACGAATGAATTTGGATAGGACCGAGGTTCTTTTTCAGAACCCAGAGTCCTTAACTTGCAATGGGTTTACAATGGCTCTGCGAAGCACCTCTCTTAGTAGACGACTCTCCCAGCCCCCAGTGGTCATAGCCAGACCCAAGAAAGTTCCACCACCTAAGAATCTAGGAAAGCAACTTGAGTGTGATCATAAGGTACTTACAGACATGGGAGTAAAACACTCAGAAAATGATTCAGTCCCAATGCAAGACCCCCCAGTACCCCCTGATATAGAGAAGCTAATTGGCATAAAAAATGCATCTTTCATTAAAGACAAGAGCCAAGAGACAGCCCAGTATTGGTCCCAAGGAGTCAAGGATTCCAAAATAATTTGCTCTCCTCCTAGTGACCCTGCAGCAGAGATTCTTTCTGGGTCACTGGAAGGGATATGTGGTGGAGAAGGACTATTCTCTAGAGAGACATTGAATAATATCAGTGATTCCCCTAGAATGTTTGCTCAGGACACTGTCTGTGTTCCTTTGCTCCAAAGAGCAGCCCTCAAGGTTACCTCTGAAGGAAACCCCAGCATTCAGTTAGAAGATTTGGGTTCACGAGTAGAATCTCTTAAGCTGTCTGATTCTTACCTGGATCCCATCAAAAGTGAACATGATTGCTGCCCCACCTCCAGCTTTAATAAGGTTGTACCTGCATTGGACCTTAGAAACTGTTTGTCTATTGGTGGGTCAATATATCCTACCTCATTAATAAAACTCCTTTTGGCAGGTTCAGAACAAGAAACCCTTGGTGCTAAACCAGATCATCAAGAGGTACTCAAAGCTACCCCAGGTCAACAGGAAGTTCCTGATACCACCCCTGTCCTAGGACAGGCCTTTAGTGCTGTCCCACATCAATGGGAAGTTCCTGGTGCTAACCCAGTTCATGGAGAGCCTTTGGGTGAGACTCCAGACCCACCAGAGATTCCTGGTGCTATTCCAGTCCAAGGAGAGGTCTTTGGTGCTATCTTAAATCAACAGGTCCTTGGTATGGGTGGTGGTACTGCCTCAGACCCACCTATCTTTCTTCCTGCCCCTCTTAACCCAGTTGCTACCTGTAATGCTCTCCCAGCATGGCCCAAGCCCCAGGGCATCGTTTCATCTGGGCTTGAGGTCCCGGACACTATGCAGATTTTGCCTTTGGGCTCAGGTCACACTCCTCAACCATCATCAAACTCAGAGATAATTTTAGTACCTCCTGTAATACCTATGAACGATATGGAAAATGAGAAGAAGGTTCATATAAGCTTTCTGCCAGCTCACACTCAGGGCTTCACATTAGCCCCTGAGAAAGGACTCCAGCCAGCTCCACAGGGCATTGCCCAACTCTCCCTGGTGAGTCCCAGCACATTGGAAGGAGGGAGCTCCCAGATCAGCACCACCAGCATGGTTGACGTCAACACCACAGTGGTGTCTAGGCCAGTGCCACTTGCTAGTACCTCTTCTCCTTCCTACACAACTCTGCTACCTACCTTGGAAAAGAAGAAACGAAAACGATGTGGGGTCTGTGAGCCCTGCCAGCAGAAGACCAATTGTGGTGAATGTACTTACTGTAAGAATAGAAAGAACAGCCATCAGATCTGTAAGAAGAGGAAATGTGAGGAACTGAAAAAGAAGCCATCCGTCATTGTGTCTTTGGAGGTAAGCAAATACCCAAAGGGCTGGGGACACCTGTGAAGACTGGTAGAATGATCTGTGGAGACTATTTTTTAAAATAAATTTTTAAAAATTTGTTCTGTTTTGGTGTGCTGGGTATTCGTTGCTGCATGCAGGCTTTTTCTAGTTGCAGTGAGCAGGGACTATAGAGTGCGCCAGCTTCAGTAGTTGTAGCACTTAGCCTTAATTGCTGCATGGCATGTGGAATCTTCCTGGACCAAGGATTGAACCCTTGTCACATCCACTGGCAAGTGGATTCTCAACCACTGGACCACCAGGGAAATCCATGTGGAGATAGTGTGCTTCAGTATCACTTTCTTTTGCTTTGGTAAAATGTTGCTTTGAGTTATCTATAGGAATTTGAGGAACAACCTGAAGCATGTCTTGCACACTGAGTGATACATTAGCTTATTTTTAGAATTTGTCTCAGAAAGCTAGAACATAAAGTTTTTCCATCATAGGTTTTGATGGAGAATAGGGAAATTGTATGAAATGTCGTTTTGGAAAGATTTCCACTGTGCCTTATTTTAGTGTGTCTTATTTTGAAAGCTACATTTTTAAAAACTAGGAGTGGAACAAAGTCACTAAATGCCTTGCATCCTGAGGAACCAGAGGAAATAAACTTCTTTTCTTTTGAGAGAATAAAACTGTCTCTATCTTTTATCTTGAAAGTTTGCCTTGGAGGTAGAATGATAATAGAATTTTCACTTCAACTTTTGGCAGGTGATTTCCACTTGCTCTACATATCTCACAGGATTGTTGGGATTCAATGGTAATCAAAAATTGAAAATGTAAAGTCCAAAGTGATATATACATAAAAACACTCATTATTACAGTTACAAAACTAAGGTAGTCAAAGTATTCATTGACTTAGACTTTGTTTAAAGGAATTTTATGGAGCTTGGTTAATACTCAAACTTGCTTAAATTAAAATACCTGTCAACTATGGTGTTTTATGATTTTTAGATTACTCACTTGAAATTTTTTGAGTCTACTATGAATATGAGTATAGTAGAACAGATTAAAATATTATGAACTTAAATTCAGTCAACCTTTTCTATTTCATTCTGGACTTACATTATCTGTTCAAAAATGCTGACTTCCTGTTTGACTAAGCCATTATAAACAAGAGATCAGACATTTAAACCCTTGTGTATCAATGAAATTTAAGGTATTTTGTTTTAAATATTTATTTATTTATTATTTATCTGGCTTTGATGGGTCTTAGTTGTGGCAAGCAGGATCTTTAGCTGCAGCATGCAAACAGTTGTGTCAGGTGAGATCTAGTTCTCTGACCAGGGATTGAACCCAGACCCCCTGTATTGGGAGTGAGAAGTCTTTACCACTGGACCACCAGGGAAGTCACACATTTAAGGTGTTTTTAAAATACTTTGTTATTACAAACCTTACTGCAATGAATAATCTTTACTTCTCACTTCACACATGTGGGAGCAGATCAAAATGTGGCCAGTAACTTAATAGCTTACAAACTTATCTTTAAAACACTTTGTAGCAATAATTTTGTAACAGAAAGATCTCACTTGTAAGCTCCTGATTTGTAACATTGCCAAATTTCATTGTTGCCAAAGGTTCAGTTCAGTTCAGTTCAGTTCAGTCGCTCAGTCGTGTCCGACTCTCCGCGACCCCAAGAATCACAGCACGCCAGGCCTCCCTGTCTATCACCAACTCCCGGAGTTCACTCAAACTCATGTCCATCGAGTCGGTGATGCCATCCAGCCATCTCATTCTCTGTCGTCCCCTTCTCCTCCCGCCCCCAACCTTTCCCAGCATCAGAGTCTTTTCCAGTGAGTCAACTGGTCGCATGAGGTGGCCAAAGTATTGCAGTTTCAGTTTTAGCATCACTCCTTCCAATGCACACCCAGGATTGATCTCCTTTAGGTGTAAACACATTTGCTCATTTCTAAACTTGCTCCTCTTCTGGCATTACACATTTGGTTCAATTGTTTAAATCTACATGGTCACCCCAAATGGAAAATTCAGTCATCTTTAATGGCCTTTCTCTCATTCTTCTAGTTATCTCTTATCTACAAGATAGGCGCACTCCTATCTCTCCATTTGCTTTGCTCCAGCTGTTGAGGCATTTATCTCTTACTGGGACAATTTCAACTTTCTCTTTATTATTGGCAAGTATTTATGGCATTTCTATTCTGGGATGAACATACCAGCCAGCTGGGAAGTCAGGATGTTGAACAACAAGCTCTCCTTAGGTGCAACTCAAGTTTTCTTTCTTAATCCAATTAGTGCTTTTCTGTATATGGGATTCATCTCACTCAAAACAATGGAAAATGCTGCTGCTGCTAAGTTGCTTCAGTTGTGTCCGACCCTGTGCGACCCCATAGATGGCAGCCCACCAGGCTCCCCCGTTCCTGGGATTCTCCAGGCAAGAACGCTGGAGTGGGTTGCCATTTCCTTCTCCAATGCATGAAAGTGAAAAGGGAAAGTGAAGTCGCTCAGTCATGTTCAGCTCTTAGCGACGCCATGGACTGCAGTCTACCAGGCTCCTCCACCCATGGGATTTTCCAGGCAAGAGTACCGGAGTGGGTTGCCATTGCCTTCTCCAATGGAAAATAGCGTCTTCCAATTATAGGTGAAGCCTAGATTCCTTAGCATGGAATATGGAATCTTTAGGATCCTGACATCACTGACCGCTTCTGTCTTGTTGTATGTCACTTCTTACATTATACTTGAACTTTCAGCTGTATCCAGCTGCTTCTGCTTCCCCAGGCTCACTGTGCATGGTCCTGTCTCCATATTCATGCTCATGGTACCTATTCTTCCTTTTCCCTGCCTGACAAAACCCTACCCGTTCACTCACCCTTTCCTGCGCAACACCTGTATCTGTCCACGTTCCTCAGGTTTACTTCCAGGGAACTTTTTCTTGTGCATTCTAGCCTTGTTACAGTGATGGGTACAAAGTAAATACTTTTTAATTGAATGAAAAGAATATATTTGTAACTTAAATAATCAGGTTTAGAAATTTAGACAGTGTGTGTTTTATTTCTGTAGACTTGCTCTGACAAGCAAGTGTGGCCACTGTGGTCAAGGTCTGTCAGGGTGGAAATACTAGTATTTGTTAAGGAATGAATGAATATATTGGCTATTGCTCACACTCTCCTAAGCACCACATTCTTTATTTCTAAAAACATAAAAATCTTTTCAGTTCAGTTCAGTCACTCAGTCATGTCCAGCTCTTTGCGACCCCATGGACTGCAGCACACCAGGCCTCCCTGTCCATCACAAACTTCCAGAGCTTGCTTAAACTCATGTCCATCGAGTCAGTGATGCCATCCAACCATCTCATCCTCTGTCATCCCCTTCTCCTCCTGCCTTCAATCTTTCCCAGGGTTTTTTCCATTGAATCAGTTATTTTCATCAGGTGGTCCAATACTGGATCTTCAGCCTCAGCATCAGTCCTTCCAGTGATATTCAGGACTGATTTCCTCTAGCATTGACTGGTTTGATTTCCTTGCAGTCCAAGGGATTCTCAAGAGTCTTCTCCAATACCACGTTCAAAAGCATCAATTCTTCAACGCTCAGGTTTCTTTAGAGTCCAACTCTCACATTCATACATGACTACTGGAGAAACCATACCTTTGACTATATCGGCCTTTGTCAGCAATGTAATGTCTCTGCTTTGTGATATGCTGTCTAGCTTTGTCATAGCTTTTCTTCCAAGGAGCAAACATCTTTTAATTTCATGGCTGCAGGCACCATCTGCAGTGATTTTGGAGCTTAAGAAAAGAAAATCTTGTCATTGTTTCCATTTCCATTGTTTTCCCATCTATTTGCCATGAAGTGATGGGACCGGATGCCATGATCTTAGTTTTTTGAATGCTGAGTTTTAAGCCAACTATTTGCCAATAAAACTGACTTTGGCAGTATTTTCTCACAAATCATTAACAATGCTATTTTGCTTCCACAGTCAAACCTCTATCTTTCCTCTCAAATGCTCTTTTCAACTACTGGTCTTTAGCAGGTCAGTAACATGAATGGCAGGATGCTTTATGTGATCCACTCAGCAAGCAGTAAGACACCAAGAAAGAGAAGATGAGGAACTATGAACCTGAAAATCTATGAAAAATGTAGCTCTCACTAAAGCTACCAATCACCAAAATCTCAGTAGTTTCAGCTAACTTCTCAAAACAGATTTTGTACCTTTGTTTCATAAAGAAGCCACCCATGAAAGCACAGCACTCTCTCATCTTGGAATTTAGCCTCCAGGTCCTGCTTCAGAGTCATTTATAAGTGATTCACCGCTGCCTCCTACTTCTCCCCCAACTACCTAGACACCACTAACTCTACATCCTGGGTGAGATTTGCTAGCACCTGTAAACCTCCCAGCACCACAACCCACACCAACTGCTGGTCCAGCTGAGGGCTGCCCACCCATGGTCTTCATTTTTTTAGTGTTGAGTTTTAAGCCAGCTTTTTTACTCTCCTCTTTCACTTTCGTCAGGAGCCTCTTTAGTTCTTGGCTTTCTGCCATAAGGATGGTATCATGTGCATTTCTGAGGTTATTGATATTTCTCCTGGCAATCTTGATTCCAGCTTGTGCTTCATGCAGCCTGGGATTTTAAATGATGTACTCTGCATGTAAGTTAAATAAGCAGGGTGACAGTATACAGCGTTGATGTATTCCTTTCCCAATTTGGAACCAGTCCATTGTTCCATGTGCGGTTCTGTTGCTTCTTGACCTGCATAACAAACTTTTACTTTGCATAATTCAGATTTATAGAAAGATTACAGTACTGAGCATTTAGTTTATCTTTCAGCCAAATGATAACATTTCCTGAAACTGGAGGATGATTGCTTTACAGTGTTGTGTGGTTTCTGCTGTGCATCGACCTGAGTCAGCTATAAATAAATATGTATTTCCTCCCTCTTGAGCCTCTCTGCACCCCACCTGCTATTACACCCCTCTAGGACATCACAGAGAGCACTGAGCTGAGCTCCCTGTGTTGTACAGCAGCTTCCCACTAGCTATCTGCTTTACACATTTGATTCTTTTAGCATTTTATTGTATTACTTTAATTTTTTAAAAATAATTTTTATTGGAGTATAGTTGATTTAAAATGGGTTAGTTTCTGGTGTATAGTAAAGTGAATCAGGTATACATCTATCTACTCTTTTTTTTTCTTTTTAACTTTTTTTAAATTTAATTTTTTGGCTTGCCCCATGCAGCTTGTGAGTTCTTATTTCCCCAAACAGAGATCCAACCCATGTGTTTTGCAGTGAAAGCACACGGTCTTAACCACTGGACCACCAGAGAAGTCCTTCCATTCTCTTTTAGATTCTTTTACCATTTAGGTTATTAGAAAGTACTGAAAAGATTTCCCTGTGCTATCTCTTTTTGTCTCCTCCATGATGGTAGTTTAGTTGCTAAGTCATGTCTGACTCCTGCGACCCCATGAGCTGTAGCCTGCCAGGCTCCTCTGTCCATGGGATTCTCTAGGCAAGAATACTGGAGTGGGTTGCCATTTTGTTCTCCAGGGGATCTTCCTGACCCAGCAATCAAACCAAGGTCTCCTGCGTTACAGACAGATGATTTACCAACTGAGCTATGAGGGAAGCCCTGTCTCTTCCAGATATGTCTCCTCCATACACATAAATAGTTTTTCTGAATTAATTGAGACTAAGTTTTTCATAGACATGATATTCCTTTATTCTGACATACCAGAGAATAAATTTCCTGAAAACGAGTATATTCTCACATATTATTATCAAAATTATGAAATTAACAATGAACCATTGTTATTATCTAACCCACGGACTTTATTTGGCCTATAAAAAATATCATTTTGGCCTCTGTTAATTTGTAGTAATTCCTTAGACTTATAAAACAACTTTCAGTTCAGTTCAGTTCAGTCGCTCAGTCGTGTCCGACTCTTTGCGACGAGTGAATCACAGCACGCCAGGCCTCCCTGTCCATCACCAACTCCAGGAGTTCACTCAAACTCACCTCCATCGAGCTGGTGATGCCATCCAGCCATCTCATTCTCTGTCGTCCCCTTCTCCTCCTGCCCCCAATCCCTCCCAGCATCAGAGTCTTTTCCAGTGAGTCGTCGCATGAGGTGACCAAAGTATTGGAGTTTCAGCTTTAGCATCAGTCCTTCCAATGAACACTCAGGACTGATCTCCTTTAGAATGGGCTGGTTGGATCTCCTTGCAGTCCAAGGGACTCTCAAGAGTCTTCTCCAACACCACAGTTCAAAAGCATCAATTCTTCGGCGATCAGCTTTCTTCACAGTCCAACTCTCACATCCATACATGACCACGGGAAAAACCATAGCCTTGACTAGACGGACCTTTGTTGGCAAAGTAATGTCTTTGCTTTTTAATATGCTATCTAGGTTGGTCATAACTTTCCTTCCAAGGAGAAAGCGTCTTTTAATTTCATGGCTGCAATCAGCATCTGCAGTGATTTTGGAGCCCCCAAAAATAAAGTCTGACACTGTTTCCACTGTTTCCTCATCTATTTCCCATGAAGTGATGGGACCAGATGCCATGATCTTTGTTTTCTGAATGTTGAGCTTCAAAACAGCTTTGTTGATGCTGCTGCTAAGTCACTTCAGTCATGTCCGACTCTGTGTGACCCCATAGACGGAAGCCCACCAGGCTTCCCGTCCCTGGGATTCTCCAGGCAAGAACACCGGAGCGGGCTGCCATTTCCTTCTCCAACGTGTGAAAGTGAAAAGTGAAAGTGAAGTCCCTCAGTTGTGTCCGACCCTTAGCGACCCCACAGACTGCAGCCTACCAGGCTCCTCCATCCATGGGATTTTCTTTTAATTGACATATAATAAACTGCACATATTCAAAGTATACAATTTGATAAGTATGATGTACATAAACTGTGTGACCATTACCACAGTCAAAATCCATCACTCCCCAAAATTCCTTCATAGTCTCTACAACCCTACCTGCATCCATTTTCTTCAGGCAAATAT
Source organism: Moschus berezovskii (assembly GCF_049115385.1). Taxonomy (NCBI): domain Eukaryota; kingdom Metazoa; phylum Chordata; class Mammalia; order Artiodactyla; family Moschidae; genus Moschus; species Moschus berezovskii. Next base: position 25,512,822 of record NC_142471.1, read on the forward strand.
CTTTCCATCATTGTACATTTGCTTGTATTTTCCAGGGTTTGATATAAATGGAATAGTATAATACAAAGGTTTTGGGGGGAGTTAGAATATTTTTCATTTTTTTATGATATTACTATTTTTACAAAGTGCAGATTACTTATTTTGTCCCTCACTTTGGGTTTGCCTAATGCTTCCTCATGACTTCATCTGGATTATGCATTTTTGTTTGAATACCTTCTTGTGAAAAGGGCATGATGTCCTTTGTCCCACTATTTATTGTCTTAATTTTTATCACTTGGTTAAAGGTAGTGTCTCCATGGTATAGTCAGTAATTTTCACTTTGTATTTAATAAATATCTTGCAGGGACATTGAGGCTTGTAAATATACAGCTATCCCTCAAATTTTCACTCTTCAGTTTTAGTATTCACTGCTGATTTTTTCCTGATAGTTGTCAAAAGCTGATTCTGTTTTCATCATTTCTTCTAAATCTATTAATTAGCTTTAAACTCCAAGGAAGCAACAGTCAGAACTGTACATGGAACAACAGACTGGTTCCAAATAGGAAAAGGAGTACGTAAAGGCTGTATATTGTCATCTTGCTTATTTAACTTATATGCAGAGTACATCATGAGGAACGTTGGGCTGGAAGAAGCACAAGCTGGAATCAAGATTGCCGGGAAAAATATCAATAACCTCAGATATGCAGATGACACTACCCTTATGGCAGAAAGTGAAGAGGAACTCAAAAGCCTCTTGATGAAAGTGAAAGAGGAGAGTGAAAATGTTGGCTTGAAGCTCAACATTCAGAAAACAAAGATCATGGCATCTGGTCCCATCACTTCATGGGAAATAGATGGAAAAACAGTGGAAACAGTGTCAGACTTTATTTTTGAGGCTCCAAAATCACTGCAGATGGTGATTGCAGCCATGAAATTAAAAGACGCTTGCTCCTTGGAAGGAAAGTTATGACCAACCTTGATAGTATATTAAAAAGCAGAGACATTACTTTTCCAACAAAGGTCCGTCTAGTCAAGGCTATGGTTTTTCCCGTGGTCATGTATGGATGTGAGAGTTGGACTGTGAAGAAAGCTGATCACCGAAGAATTGATGCTTTTGAACTGTGGTGTTGGAGAAGACTCTTGAAAGTCCTGTGGACTGCAAGGAGATCCAACCAGTCCATTCTAAAGGAGATCAGTCCTGGGTGTTCATTGGAAGGACTGATGCTAAAGCTGAAACTGCAATACTTTGGCCACCTCATGCGATGAGTTGACTCACTGGAAAAGACTCTGATGCTGGGAGGGATTGGGGGCAGGAGGAGAAAGGGATGACAGAGAATGAGATGGCTGGATGGCATCACCGACTCTGTGGACATGAGTTTGAGTGAACTCCGGGAGTTGGTGATGGATAGGGAGGCCTGGTGTGCTGTGATTCATGGGGTCGCGGAGAGTCGGACAAGACTGAACTACTGAAATGAACTGAACTGAACTGAAACTCCAAGGAAGAGCTTTTTCTTCTTACTTTATTTATGTATTTATTTCAGTGTGAATTTGTAGATTTTTGTTATATTCAGTAGATTATACTTCTATATTATCATTACTTATTTTGATGCTCAAATTTCCTCAAATTTGGCCAGGGAGCACCTTCAACCATTGACAGAATAATTATTTTCTGTCACAAATGGAACATTCGATGGAAAATGATGGGAAATTTCTATTTCTCATCCTGCCCCAGATGAAATGACAGCTATCCAAGAAAACTTGGTTCTTTTTGGTAGAGAATGGTAATTAGAAACCAAGATCTTGGTGACAGGAAGTATTGCTGTTACTGAAATGTCAGTGGTGTGTTCAAAAGTTAGACTATGCATTTGTTGAATTAGTTGTGTTGAATTAGTGTTTCTTTCTCTCACACACAGTACTCTCACCCTTCAACATGGTTATATTGCTCATTTGAAATATAATTTTAATTAATTTATTGCTGTTCATATCTTATTTCAAAGTTTCCCTATCTTAGATGATATTCACATATCATCACTTGCTGTTTCTTGCCAAAATATCACCGTTTTCCAGACAAAGCTGATTCTGAAGATGTGTTGTGTTGTCCTTATACTGAACTCTCAACACTATGATAGACCTGCTCATCCAACAGTGCATGGAGAGGCAGAGAAGAAAATAGGGAACACTTCTCTGAGGGAAGTTCATTCTAACAGAGCAGGGAACAGTTGTACACTCTTGTTTATGGTCTCCTTTTCTTAATATTATGTTTATGAGACTCATCAATAGTCTTGCTTATAGTTATTCATCCTCATTGTAGTGTTGTTTTCCAGTGTATGTATATATCGCAATACAGAAATTCTATTGTTAAAATTATATATTAACAATATCTGTTCTATTGTTTTGTCATATATCATATTGCCTATCCATTCTATTGTTAATGGGCAGTGGAATGTTACAGTATAGAACTGAACAGGAGAATAAATGTAGTGCTACTATGGACATTTTTATGAAAGCCTTTTGGTGAATATATGCATGCATTCTATTGACTATATTCCTAGGAGTGAATTGCTTTGTCATAAAATATGCATATGTTTAACTTTTATTGATTCTGCCAAACTGCTGTCCCATCATGACTCTTTATAGTAGTGTATGAGAGTTCCACTTGCTCCCTATCCAACAGTTGGTATTTTCTGTCTTATTTTGTCTTAATAATTTCATTGGCTGTATAGTGGCATCACTACACTGCATTTCCTTGATGACTAATGAAATCGAGCTCTTTTTTTTTTTTGCCTCACTGTGCAGTTTGCAGGACCTTAGTTCCCTGACCCTAACCCCTGCAGTGGAAACATGAAGTCTTAACCTCTGGAACACCAGGAAAGTCCTAGTTTTATTCACTTTTAAATAGGCTTTTTACTATTAATTCATTAGTTTATTATGTTTTGTTGAAACAAATTCTTTGCTGAATAAATAATTGCTGATATCTTTATCTGTTTTATGACAATGTTTCCCTTAATTGTGCTTCATATTTTTTGGCCACACTTCAAGACTTGCAGGATCTTAATTCTCCAACCAGGGATCCAACCCAGGCCTGGCAGTCAAAGCCCAGAGTCTTAAACATTGGACCACAAGGGAACTCCCTGTACTTTTTAATGAACAGAAATTCTTTTCTTTTTTTCTAAAAACTGTTTATATATTTGGTTGCACCAGGTCTTAGTTGCAGCCTGTGGGTTCTAGCTCCCTGTTGTTCAGTCACTCAGACCTGTCCAACTCTTTGCAACCCCATGGACTACAGCATGCCAGGCTTCCCTGTCTTTCACCACCATCTCCTGGAGCTTGCTCAAACTCATGTCCATTGAGTCGGTGATGTCATTCTCATCCTGTCTTGCCCTTCTCCTGCCTTCAAACTTTCCCATCATCAGGGACTTTTCTAATGAGTCAGTTCTTTGCATCAAGTGGCCAAAGTATTGGAACTTCTGTTTCAACATCAGGCCTTCCAATGAATATTTAGAATTGATATCCGTTAGGATTGACTAGTTTCATCTCTTTGGTAGTTCCCTGACTGGGGATCAAACATGGGCCCCCTGCATTCAGAGCTCGGAGTCTTAGCCACTGGACCACCAGGGAAGTCCCGAATGAACAGAAATTCTTATCTTTAATGTAGTCCAGTTTACCACTCTTCTTCTTTATGGTAACTTTTTAATAACTTTTTATTTCCTGTTTAAGAAAATGTTGTCTATTTTTTGCAAATTCCAAGGTCATGAAGTTGTTCTCTTTTGTTTTCTTCTTTAAAAGCTACTTTTTTAAACCATTCACATTCAGCTGTATGAATATATGGAATTGACTTTTGCTTGTTGTGTGAGAGATAGGAGTCAAGATTCATTCTTCTTCATCTGGGTATCTACTTGACCAGCACCATTACTGAAATGACTGTACTTTCCCCACTACAGCATCAACTTTGTGACAAATCAGGTGATGGATTAATTCTGACTCTGTTTATAGACTGTTTTCATTGGCTTTTTTTTCTATCTTTGTATCTAAACTTGCATCATTATTAGGCTTTACCACTAGTCTTGCTGACTGGTAATATAAGTCCTTCAGTATTTTTTTTTTAATATTTATTTAGGCTATTTTGTTGTTGTTCTTTCATGACTTTTTTTTCTTTTTGGGGGACTGGGCATGCTTGCTTTGTCAGATCTTAATTCCCGGACCAGAAATCCAACCCGCCCTCGGCAGTGAGAGTTCAGAGTTCTATTCACTGGACCACCAGGGAATACCCAAATTTTTGAATCCACTTGTAAATTTCCACCAAAAGCCATGCTGAAATTTTTATTGTGTTTGTGTTGAATCTGTGTATCAGTTTTGAGAGACTGACATTTTTTACAATATTGAATCTTCCACTTCATGACCATAGTATATTTATGTCTTACTGTTTTTCAATATTTTATAGTTTCCAATATAGAGTTATTTAATTTGCTTTATTTTTAATGATCTGATACCAGACTTTTGATACTTCATATGCTTATCAATGATTTAAGTCCATTTACTTTGATAACTAAGAATATTGTTAAACAAATATATTTCATATGTTTGTTTGTTCCTCACATCAGAATTATTTTACTTATTATTAAGGGTTGGAGTGAGAGAGAGAATATACATTTATAGTTTTTAAATTTTAATATTGTTATTAGTGCTTATATGAAATAAATATGAATTTTAAAAACAGAATTATTTTTTCTTCTAAAATACACTTAGCCCCGAAAGGTATATGCCAGTTCCCAAGATGTTAACTAATAATGTCTGGGAGAAATAAAAGCAATTTTGATTTACTTTTTTTTTATCAGAAATTGCATTTTTGCCTCACAATGATTTATTTTAATTGTACAACAAGGTGTAAGACTAGATAGTCTTACCAGTGATATCTTTGGCCAAGAGATAAAGTGTTATTCTTCTACCTAATTTTGTTCAGTTCTCCATATTAAGAAATACAGATAATTAAAGCCACTAACTTTTAACTCATAGTCATCTAGGAATTTGCCCTTGGCTAGGTATTCCTTATATGTATTTGTGATTTAGCATATTGACACATATGCGTTATTCTATTTATTGAATAGTGAAAGAAGTTTACAAGTAGCGAGGGTGCTTTTTAGTATCAGATCTTTATTGTTCAGTTGCTAAGTTGTGTCTGAAGCTTTGTGACTCCATGGATGCAGCATGCCAGGCTTCTCTGTCCTTCACTGTCTTCCGGAGTTCACTTGAATTCATGTCTGTTGAGTTGGTGATGTTATCTCAACCTTTGTCACCCTCTTCTCCTATTCTCAATTTTTCTCAGTATCAGTGTCTTTTCCAATGAGTCTGCTCTTCCCATCAGGTTGCCAAAGTACTGGAACTTCAGCTTCAACATCAGTCTTTCCAGTGAATATTCAGGGTTGATGTCCTTTAGGATTGACTGGTTTGATCTGCTGTCCAAGGGACTCTCAAGAGTCTTCTCCAGCACCACAATTTGAAAGCATTAATTCTTCATCACTCAGCCTTTATGGTCCAGCTCTCATATCCATATGTGACTACTGGAAAAACCATAGCTTTGCCTATACAGACATTTGTCAGCAAAGTAATAATGGCTCTGCTTTTTAATATGCTGTCTAGGTTGGTCATAACTTTTCTTCCAAGGAGCAAGCAACTTTTAATTTCATGGCTACAGTTACCATCCGCAGTGATTTTGGAGCCCAAGAAAAGAAAATCTGTCACTATTTGCCAAATCCATCTATTTGCCATAAAGTTATGGGACTGGATGCTGTGATCTTCATTTTTTGAATGTTGAGTTTTAAGCCAGCTTTTTCACTCTCCTCTTTCACTTTCATCAATAGGCTCTTTAGTTCTTCTCTTTCTGCCATAAGGATGGTGTCATCTGCGTATCTGAGGTTATTGATATTTCTCCTGGCAATCTTGATTCCACCTTGTGCTTCATTCAGCTGGCCTTTTGCATGATGTACTCTGAATAGAAGTTAAATAAGCAAGGTGACAATATACAGCCTTGACGTACTCCTTTCCCAACTTTGTACCAGTCCATTGTTCCATGTTTGATTCTAACCATTGCTTCTTGACCCACATACAGGTTTCTCAGGAGATAGGTAAGGTGGTCTTGTATTACCATCTCTTTTTGCATAGTTTGTTGCGATCCACAGTCAAAGGCTTTAGTGTAGTCAATGAAGCAGAGATAGATGTTTTTCTGGAATTCATTTGCTTTCTCTTTGATCCAGTGGATGGTGGCAATTTAATCTCTGGTTCTCTGCCTTTTGTAAATCCAGCTTGAACATCTGGAAGTTCTCAGTTCATGTACTGCTGAAGCCTAGCTTGAAGGATTTTGAGCATTACCTTCCTAGCATGTGAAATGAGCACATTTGTATGGTAGTTTGAACATTCTTTGGCATTGCCTTTCTTTGGGATCGGAATGAAAACTGACCTTTTAATTACATGAATTGAATAATTGAATGACTAAGCACTTTGTGAATTGGTTGCCAAGGTGAAATAGTCTCAATATTTATTCCAGTTTTTTGTGTGTGATTGCATGTGTGTGTGTGTGTGCAGGGTTGTTGTTTTTTTTGCCATACCAGGCAGTTTGTGGGATCTTTGTTCCCAGACCAGGGATTGAACCCTGGCTACCATGGTGAAAGTTCTATGTTTTAACCACTGGACTGCCAGGAAATTCCCTACTCCAGTTAACATTGATTCCCCCCCCCCCCAAATATTAAAAGGTTATTCTATGCTTGGTTAAATTAATAGCTACTAGATAACACCATAAATGTGCTATTTGTTACCATGCTACCTTCTTAGCTAATAGAAAGTACACCTGGAAAAATAGCAATACCTGTATAGGTTGCACTTGAAAAGCTAAAAGTTAATATGATACAAATGGAGTGGATAGTGTGCTAACAGTGTGGTTCTGGAGATGTCTCTTCAGAATTGGTTGACATACTTGTTTAATTTTATTTTATCCATGTTAGTGGGAGTGGAGTGGGACAGGCCTCTCCTGGCCACTGCTTTTCTTACTGTTTTCAAACAGCCGGATTTCATTTTGGCATGTGTTATATATGGCATATGGAACAAATTTTTGCTACCAAGTTTTGCAATTGAGGGCAGATGTTATATGTCCTTAAATATGCCTTTAAGGAATCTCTTTGGATCACTGCTGAGTCTTCAGTAGCATACCTCACCACAGAGCTGACCATAGGAAAAAGAACCTTTGGTGTCTAGGAACCTTGCATGTTTAGAATATGTATATATACACATAAACTGAATCACTCTGCTGTACACCAGAAACTAACACTACATTGTATATTAAGTATACTTCAATAAAAAAAAAGATGTCTACAAAACCATGCTGATCTTGACTGATTCTGATCAGTGTATGCTAATTTCTGGAATCTTGTTAATATGGTTCAAATCTTACCTTGCCACTTTGTGTAGACCATCTTATCCAGAAAAAAAATGTGAAACTGACTTAACACTTTCATCTAATATCCATATTATCCAAGTTATACTATCACTTACTGGTGAACATTGTAGTTTGGTATGTTTATTTTGCTATAGAGCTTGTCTCGCCAGATCTTTCTGGTCAGCTTCTTGATTTTTATTTATTTTTTATTATTCCAGATTAGTGTTTCAAGAGTTGATTGTTTCAAAGCTTCAAAAGTCATTCTCTTTATAAAGTAGGCTGTCATTGTGATACTACAATGGATGTGGCACAAGTAAAACCAGGAATCACATATTTTTGCATGTGTGCGTGTGTGCTAAGTTGCTTTAGTCATGTCCAACTGTTCATGACCCCATGAATTGTAGCCTGCCAGGCTCCTTTGTCCATGGATTCTCCAGGCAAGAATACTGGAGTGGATTGCTCTGCACTCCTCCATGGAATCTTCCTGATGCAGGGATTGAATTATCATCTCTTCTATCTCCTGTATTGGCAGATGGGTTCTTTACCACTAAGTAACACCTGGGAATCAAATATTTTTGCATTAATTTCATATTAAAATAAAACGTGACTAACGAATCAAATTAATGTAAGCAATTCAAATCATTACCTTGATAATGAGACTAGGTGCTCAAGTCATGATTATCCAGAAAGTCTATGCTAATTAGCATCAGCTCATGTCTGCAAAAGAGTAAGCAACAAGAGAAATCTCGTTCTTTTCTGATTTATTTATGGCCCATTAATACTGATTGAACCCAGATCTCCCACATTGCTGACCGTTTCTTTATCATCTGAGCCATCAGGGAAACCCAAGAATACTAGAGTGGGTAGCCCATCCCTTCTCCAGGGGATCTTTCTGACCCAGGAATCAAACTGGGATCTCCTGCATTGCAGGAGGATTCTTTACCAGCTTAGCTACCAGGGAAGCCTTAAAAAGAAGGGGATCATGAGAAAGCAATGATTAGAGGTGAGATGTGTACTTCTAAAGCCAAAGCCCAGGCTAGGGAAGGTGCCAACACATAATAGGTGCTCAACAAATGTTTGTTGAACAAATGACTCAATGAATGAATGAAATCTCATTAAAAAATGTAAGATTCATTCACATACTAGTGTCTCTTTAAAAAAATGCACTGTAAACCATCATATTCCATATATACTTAATATATCATCTTAGCAACTAGTACTCCAAAATATTTTGGAGTTTGTCCTATATATGTCATTTTCAAGTACCAAAGATATTAGGATCATGACATATCTATAATAGAAATTTAAGAAGAAGACTTGAGAAAAATGTTTTTAGAAAGATAAACAGTGCTTTACAAATATGTTAAAAAAAAAAAAAGAGCAGCTGCTTGTTTTGTTTAAAATTACAGCCATGTTCATTTGCAGTTTGAGTTATACCAAGATGCAAAGTTTAGACAACTCAAAATTCTGAAGGAAAAAAGACCATGAAAACTCAAAATTGCATTTTTCTAATTGTAAATGGAATTTTGGAAAACAATTCTAGAAGGATACATACCTACCAAACAAAATGTTGGAACCATTTACCTCTGAGGACTCGAATTTTTGGATGTAGGAGGGATGTATTAAAAAATATGTGACTTTAAATTTTTGACTAATTTTTTCTAAAATGGTTTGAGTTTCTACATAAAGAACTTATGTTTTATTTAAAAAGTAATAAAACATACTAAATCAAAGTGATGTAATTTGCATTTAGAAAGTTTAGAAGAGGCAGTGCAGTGGTTAGAACTAATGCTTTCACTGCGAAGGGCACAGTTCCAATCCCTGGTTCCAGGAACTAAGATCCTGCAGGCCATGCAGCAAAAAAGAAAGTAAAAAGAAACAAATATGAAAAGATAAACTTTAATTCTATTATCTAGAGGCAATCGCTATGAGTATATAGTATTTTTTCTACCTTTGAAAAATACCATTGTTTTTAAATTTCTTTTTTTGTTTCACTGGCAAGGAAAGATGATGCTCAGTTTGAAATGTTAAAGGTATACAAATTGCCTTGTTGCAATAAAGCTAAACGTGTGCGCACACACACAGAAAAAATAAATAACATCGTTAAAGTTGATTGGGGCAAAATTTTTTCACCTTTTTATTTTTACTTAGTATATCATTAGCATTTCCCTTGTAAGTAAAAATCTGTAAAGGTTTTAAAAATATGTGTATAATATTCCTTTGGGATAATGAACATAACCCACTAAATCATTTTTCATTACTGGATGAATTATTTTATATTTAGTGAACTTTTTTATCTGTATAAATCTTGGTTCCCATTTCAAATTGTGTTCTTGACACTGGAATCTACTAGTCCTTTATGTCAAGCTAGAAGTATTAGTGTAACTGAAATTTTGGTATTTTGCTAATAATTTATGATTTATTATTGCCTAAATAAGGAAGCCTATTGGAGCTTCCCTGGAAGCTCAGATGGTAAAAAATCTGCTTGCAATGTGGGAGACCTGGGTTCAGTCCCTGAGTTGATAAGGTCCCCTGGAGAAGGAAATGGCAACCCACTCCAATATTTTTGCCTGATGAATCCCAAGGGCAGAGGAGCCTGGCGAGCTAAAGTACATGGGGTGGCAAAGAGTCTGACACAGCTGAGTGACTAACATACACAAACAGTTTCTTAAACCTTTATCACCTTTGGAAACCTGACATTTGTAGTACAGGTTTTTGTTTCTTTGTTTGTTTTTGGAAAATCAAGTGCATTTCCTTCTCAAAAAATGAGAAACTAAAGTTTCTGTTACATTCGTTTTGGTAAATACATCTTCATGCCCTCTCAAAGATGGAGCTTGAGCCAGCATTTCAGCATACCTCCTCACTAATGACTGGATACTAGCCAGATCAGACTAGGTACTTGGTGTATTTTTATCTACTATGGAAAAAACAGAATTTTTAAATTTATTATTATATTAGTGCTTTAGTCCTGCTAAAATTTCCACATATTTTTGGTTGCTAGACAAGAATTCCTGAGACTAATTTGATCCTAATTTCAATGATCCCAACACTTGTCTTTCATATAATGTTTCAAAAACGATAAAGTTAAAACTACAGCAGAGGTTTTTAATCTGGATGGACTTCAGTGCTCTGTGATTCCATCCCCTCAAAATTATATGCTTTCTATGCGTTTTTCTGGAAAGATGATCTTTAACTTTCATTAGATTGCACAGAAATGTAAATCATGTTTCCTACCCTCCAAGATATAAACAAGTAAGAGAACCACTCTAATCTTTTTTTAAAAAATTTTAAATTTTAATTGGAAGCTAGTTACTTTACATTATTGTGTTGATTTTGCCATACATTGACATGAATCTGCCACGGGTGTACATATGTTCCCCATCCTGAACCCCCCTCCCACCTCCATCCCCATATCATCCCTCTGGTTCATCCCAGTGCACCAGCCCCGAGCATCCAGTATCATGCATAGAACCTGGACTGCCGATTCATTTCACATATGATAATATACATGTTTCAATGGCATTCTCCCAAATTATCCTCTCCCACAGAGTCCAAAAGACTGTTCTATATATGTGTGTCTCTTTTGCTGCCTCACATACATGGTTATCATTACCATCTTTCTAAATTCCACATATAAAAAACAGTGGTTAGATGACATGAAATCGGTGGCAATGCCTTAACTGTATACATGTTGTCAGGCCCGAGAGCCTCTTCCGTCCTTGTCAAGGGGAGTGCTGATCTTCTCTCCTTACATACAACACCACATTAATCTTTTAAGGCTTGGAAAGAAGGAAATTGACAACTGTTACTATGATTAAATTATACTAAGAGTTCTGATGTTCCTCCATTGTGAAAATGGATCTATTTGTAACATTGTGATAGTCAGACCGGTGAAGCAAGGATGTCCCGAGGAGCAGTGCTGAAGTCTACAAAGGGTCTGGAAGAGTTCCTGCCACATATGGATGCTTAAACATGGTGGTTATTGTTTTATCCTTGTGGAGATTTGCCTATTCATTTCATTACTTTCACCCATTTCCCTCTTGCTATTTGACTCCGATTTTTTAGAGAAAAGTAGCTAAAGTCTGCAGAAGTAGACAATACATGCCATTTCACAGTATCTGCAAATGCATTTTTCCTGCTAGAGGATTAAGATACATTATGAATGAATTGATTTCACCATTCCCATGTGATACGGAATTATAGTTGTGGTTTCCGGCGAGGCAATGATGCCACAGTTATTTTCTTGTCTTTGGATAATGAAAGGGTTTTGGTGTTTCTGCTGTATTCTAGACATTCACACTATACAGCTTATTTTCATATCATATTTCATATGGAACACCATTTTGTGGTGAGTTTTCTGTTAAAGTGCAAAAGTAGGATCAAGGTAGGAGGAAGTAGGAGGTTAAGATAGTGGAAAAACACAGTTGATTCAAGTCATGGACTTTTTTTCTTTTTGGAGTATAGCTGCTTTACAGTGCTATGTCAATTGAATAGAGTTCCCTGTGACACACAGTAGGTTCTCATTACTTATCTGTTTTATACATAGTAATGCATATATATACTGAGAAGGCAATGGCAACCCACTCCAGTACTCTTGCCTGGAAAATCCCATGGACAGAGGAGCCTGGTAGGTTACAGTCCATGCGATCGTGAAGAGTCCAACACGACTGAGCGACTTCACTTTCACTTTTCACTTCCATGCATTGGAGAAGGAAATGGCAACCCACTCCAGTGTTCTTGCCTGGAGAATCCCAGGGACGGCGGAGCCTGGTGGGCTGCCGTCTATGGGGTTGCACAGAGTCGGACACGACTGAAGCGACTTAGCAGCAGCAGCAGCAGCAGTGCATATGTATCAATCTGAATCTCTCAATTCACCACCCCCCGCCCCGACTCCTTTCACCCACTTGGTGTCTATATGTTTTTCTCTATGTCTGTGTCTTTATTTCTGTTTTGCAAATAGGATCTTCTATACCATTTTCCTAGTTTCCACATATATATGTGAATATGTATTTGTTTTTCTCTTTCTGACTTAACTGCATTCTGTGTGATCCTCTCTAGGTCCACCCACATGACACCATTTTGTTCTTTTTTATAGCTGAGTAATATTCCCTTATACATATGTACCACATCTTCTTTACCCCTTCCTCTATTGATGGACAGTTAGGTTGCTTCCATGCAAGCCATGGATTTTTGGAGGGAGCTCATCCAGTTTAGGTTTAGAGAGAAAAGTGTGTATGTGTTTGTGTGTGTGTGTGTTAGTTTCCTCAGTTCTTGGCAGAGTAAGTGACTTGTTTAGGAGTTGATGCAGAATTTCAGGGAGAGTTGTCTACTAGGCAACATAAAATTAAATTACATTCTTTATTCACCTAATTTTATTTTCTAGGGACATTTCTGGTGTTTTTTTTTTTTTTTTGGTGTTTTATATATATATTTAAATACATATTATATTTATATAATATTTTGTATTTTTTATCTATTTTTGGCCACATGACTTTCAAGATCTTAGTTCCTTGACCAGAGATTGAACCCATGCCCTCTGCCATGGAACTTTGGTGTCCTAACCACTGGACCACCAAGGAATTCTTGGTCTTTAGTATATTTACAAGATTGTGCAACCATTACCACAATCTATTTCTTGAATGTGTTCATCACTCCCAAAAAGAAACCCAGTATAATTAAGCAGTGACTCCTCATTTTTCCCTCTGTCAGCTCCTGGTAACCACTAATCTGCTTTTTTGTCTTTATGAATTTGTCTATTCTGGGTATTTCTTATAAATGGAATCATACAATATTTGGTCTTTTGTATCTGGCTTCTTTCACTTTAGCCTAATGTTTTCAAGTTTTGTCCTTTTCATTGCATTTATCAGTACTTCCATGACTGAATATTTTTTCATTGCATGAATAAGCCACATTTTGTATAAACATTCATCAGTTGATGAACTTCTGAGTTGTTTCTACTTTTTAGCTATTATGAATAATGCATTTATGAACAAATGTGTACAGGTTTTTGTGTGAAAATATGTGTGGAAAGGCTAGGGAAATCTTTGAGTTGAAGAGGCTAGGGATCTCTCTGGAGCTGTCTATATTCTGAGGAGTGTAACTTTTGGGTCCTATGGCAACTGTATGTTGCCAAACTGTTTTCCAAAGCAGCCATATCATTTTAGATTCAACCAGCCATGTATGAGGGTTCTAATTTCTCCACATCCTCATCATAGCTTATTATCTGACTTTTTTGTTTTTAGTGGGTGTGAAGTGATACTCCAGGATGGTTTTGGTTTGCATTTCTCTCATTAATGATGTCAAGCATCCTTTCATGTGTTTATTGACCACTTGTGGACCTTTGGAGAAGTGTCTATTTCAAGTCTGTCCATTGGGCTGCTACAACAAAATACTGCAGCCTGGGTGGCTTATAAACAACAGAAATTTATTGCTCATAGTTCTAGTGAAGGCCCACTTCCTGGTTTATAACTGGTGCCTTCTCACTGTGTCCTCACATGGTGGAAGAGGCTAGGGATCTCTCTGGAGCTTCTTCTAGAATGTGCTGCTGCTGCTGCTGCTGCTGCTACTGCTGCTAAGTCACGTCAGTCGTTTCCAACTCTGTGCGACCCATAGACGGCAGCCCACCAGGCTCCCGTTTCTGGGATTCTCCAGGCAAGATCACTGGAGTGGGTTGCCATTTCCTTCTCCAATGCATGAAAGTGAAAAGTGAAAGTGAAGTCGCTCAGTCGTGTCCGACTCTTCGCGACCCCATGGACTGTAGCCTACCAGGTTCCTCCGTCCATGGGATTTTCCAGGCAAGAGTACTGGAGTGGGTTGCCATTGCCTTCTCCCTAGAATGCCCTAATCTCATTCAATTCAACGGGTATAACTTAAGTATCTTCCAAAGGCCCAACTTTCGAATTCATTATATTAGGCATTAGGATTAAAACAAATTAATTTTGAGGGGCACAAAAATTGTTTGGTGCTTGTCATTTGATATGCATCAAGCAAATGTTGGTCGAATTGAATGATACTAGTCATGGCTGTGAAAATGGTGTGTAGTAAACGTTGACATCCAAAGGGTTTAATAACAACTATTATGTATTGAGAACATACTAAGTGCTTTTAACTGTATTAAGAACTGAAATGCTCATTGTCTCATTTCATCTTTACAATAGTCCTATGAAATGAACATTCTTCCCCCAATGTATAAAATAAGACAATGAGGCTTAGATTGGCCAAGTAACTTGCCTAAGACTACACAGTTGATCTTGGATTAGGGCCCTTGGCTCATATGCTAAGGACTCATTTTAACCACCACGTCCTTGAGCAAGGGCAACAATCAAAATGTGAAGAACCTGGAGGGTTCAGAGAAGTGGGACCAAAATGTGGACTGGTTGAAGATAGCCATGCTGTTTATTGCTGCTATCTTAGGCCTGTGAAACTTCAAAAGAGATGTTGTATAAGAATCTTATAGGATTTTAACAAGAAGCTACTGTATAGCACAGGGAATTATATTCAATATCATGTAATAGCCTATAATGGAAAAGAAAAAATATATATAAAAAACCGAATCACTTTAATACGTACCAGAAACTAGCACAACATTGTAAGTCGACTATACTTCAATAAAAATTTTAACAAAAGAATTCTATAAGCTCATTTTACAAAAATATAATTTTTTGAGCGAAATCAAATATTTAAACTCTTTGAGTTTGCCAGTCCCACTGCTTCTATATTTTAATTTCAAGGTTAGTCTTTTTAATCATCTTTCTAGCTCTTTTTTTTTTTTTTCTTTCCATTTTTAGTTTCTACTTAAGAAACTTTTACTCCCCCCTGGACCTCATTCCTTTCTAAATCCTGGTCTGGTAATTCATTCTATACTATCATGGTAATTTTTCACTCTTCTCTGCCTCATGCAAATGTTTTTATATTTTGTATATTTTTCCTTTGTCTTCAGCAGTTGTTCCAAATTACCAATTCTATTACAACTGGAAGTGACAGTTTCACATTCTCTTCCCCACTCCCCACCACCCCAACACAGATTTTAGTGTCCTGAGCAGGGATTGATCCCAGGCCATAGCAGTGAAAATGCGCCAAATCCCAACCACTTGACGGCTAGGGGACTCCCTCATTTTCTTTTAAACTAATAAATGTAAGATTAGGTTATATTCTATGGTGAAATTAGCATGCCCTAACTCTATCAGAAATCTTGTTAGTATTAGACTTATCTGGGAGAGGTTCCAGTGTCCTGAAATACTGTTTGCTTAAATATTTCCATTTTTATATTAAATGAGTTTTTATTGCTCAATACCTTGTTTATTTGTACTTGTTTTCTTAATTAATGACAGACATTGTTCTCTCTTGCTGCAGAGGAATACCTAGAAGTCAGCTGCCATACCACAAGCTTTTTCATAGCCATTATAGCATTTAACCCTAATGTCAGCTTTGACCCTCATGGGGACGAAGTCTACGGGAGACTAACTTGATCAAGGTGACACAGTTAATAAGCATCATTGGGATCTGGATCCCATCAGAGGATGAGATGGTTAGATAGTATCACTGACTCAATGGACATGCATTTGAGCAAACTCTGGGAGATGATGAAGGACAGGGGAGTCTGGCGTGCTGCAGTCCATGGGGTCACAAAGAGTTGGATACAACTGAACAACCAAACAGCAACAACAACAGGGGCATATTGATCTTGTATAGTATCATATTTTAATAATATGTGTAAAATATATTATACTTTATAGATATTTTATTTATTATTATATTTTATTATATTATATAAATAAATTATATTTATGTGTAATATAACATCTTAAGGTGAACAGGGGGCCTGGAGGAAAGAATACTTTTGTTTCAAAAATATCTAACATAATTTCTGTCATCACATGCATAGCTACTATTAGGGAATTGTTAGGTATACTGGTCATTCCCCCCACCAAGTCACTAAGGCTTCATTATGATTATTAGCAAAAGTAGCCCTATAAAAATATGGGTATGTATTTCATAAAGTTAGAAACAATCACAGTAACGGTGAATGCAGTTTGACTTAGTCTCAAGTGGTGCACATGAAAGAATTGTTATGAGCAAGGAAAATATCAATTCATAGATTATAAATATCTAGTAAAGACATTAAGGACCATTTATTTTAAACAACAAGAGTTACTGTGCCTTTTGAATAATATTTTGAAATCAGGTAAATCAAACAGATTTGGGGGGAAATTGCATTTTCTCAACTGGCCGTTAAGAGTATCTATGGAAACTCCATTATAATCAGGTTAAAACATTCCTGAAAAACATAGGCAAGTTTTTCATTTAAACTTGCACAATTAACACAGGTAGAAGTTTGTGCTTCATACCTGTTATCTAAGGTGCACTGTAGTGAAAAATAATATTTTGTTTTCCTGTTACGATAAATATGTCTCCTTCTGATCCCACAAAGTATCCCTAAAGGGCTTTACATTGCAAAAGCTCAAAAGGATCCCCTCAGACAGTGAAATGGTACTCGCAAGTTAGAAAAAATATCTCTATTAAGAATATTGAGAATCATTTATTTTAAACAAGAATTGATGTGCCCAGTATTTGGGTATCAAGAAAGTCAAACAGACTTCAGAAAAATATTAATTTTAGGCATTCTATAATTGTAGATATTATAGGCTCCATGGCAAGTTTTCTGTGTTTTCTCTCTACCTGAGTTAAGTTCAATGGAAAAGTTATTCACTGAGTCAGAGATTCCACAGGTGTTAAGCAGTGTCTCTAATATAGTTGATGTTCTCTGTTCTATTTCTGGAATGAACAAAGGAAGGACTTCCCTTTCTCCAACCATCAGAAGCATCTGTCTAGTACAACCAGTTACCCAGATGAAAGAATGACATTTCTAGGCAAACAAATCTTTCTTCTCCATATGTTGTGTGGGACTCTAGTCAATTAGCTAAAAAGCTAAAGACATTAACCCTTCTGGAGTAACTGGCCTCATCTCAACAAAAACCTACATACACTTATTTTCAAAATATTGCTTTTCTTTGATTAGGACACTTAGTTATATGTGGGAGTTTTAGATAGGTAAAATACAAGGGTTTCACATCTGCGATAAACCAGGCATTTCTCCTTGTGCATGCTCAGTCATTCAGTTGTGTCCACCTCTTTGTAACCCCTTGAACTATAGCCCATCAGGGTCCTCTGTCTGCAGAATTTTCTAGGCAAATACGGGAGTGGGTTGCCATTTCCTCCTCCAAGGATCTTCCCCACCTAGGGCTTGAACCCATGTCTCCTGAATTGACAGGGGTATTGTGTATCACTGAGCCAGCTGGGAAGTCCTTGGTTCTCTCGAAAAGGTAGCTGATATTTGTAATGAACAACTTAACAGGAGTATCATTGTTGGCTTTTGAAGGGACCAATAATGGAAAGTTGAAGGTTGAAATAGAAACATTTCAAACTCAAATGGTATAGAATTAAAGGTTGATTACATCTCTTCATATGCACGCTTAATGACCAGCCGAAGATGGAGAAGCTCTAAACAGTCAGCAAAATCAAGACTAGGGGGCTCAGACCAGGAACTCCTTATTGCAAACTTTAGACTTAAAGAACGTAGGGAAAACCACTAGGCCACTCAGATACGACCTAAATCAAATCCCTTACGATTATACAGTAGAAGTGACAAATAGATTCAAGGGATTTAGATCTGATAAACAGAATGCCTAAAGAACTGTGGATGGAGGTTCGTAACATTGTACAAGAGAGTCAGACACGATCCAGCGGCTGAACAACAACATGCCCAAGTAGTAGTGTGTCTATTTACATACATTTGTCCCCACAGTGTGCCTGTCAAGAGCCACAGTGGGACTGTCAAGAGCCACAGTGTGACTGTCAAGAGCCACAGTGCTCCCAGGGTCCTTGAACATGTTACCCTCATCTGGGGCACACATCTTTCTTCTATGTTTAACCAACTTCTTACCTATCCTTTGGTCTCAGTGGAAATAAATGTCCCTCCTCTGGGGAGACTTCTCTAGTCTTGTATAGCTTTCTGGGCTCATCTCCATTCTATACTACTTTATAATTATCTGTTTATGTCTCTCCTGAGATGGTACATTCTGAGGGGCTGAGTGTCCAATGGTTGTTTTAAAAACAACACTATTCTTTTAAGGATTTTTGGTTATTAAATGGCGGAATTTCATTGTAAAAACATGAATTAACAAATGAACTTTATTTTCTTAAATTTAGGAGACACCTAGGTCTGACTTTTTAAAAAACAAGTTGTATGTGCGTAAATGCTTTGAGTTTCTCAGTGAAACAAAATATTTTTAAGATTTTGCTGTTAGGTAAAAAACTGAGGGTACAATGTTCTCTAGAGTCAACTTTCAGCTTTCTTGCATGATGTAGAGAAGGAGCCCAAAGGTACAGAACTTCCTTTAAAAACAAAGAAAGAAAAAAAGATTTCCAGAGTGTTGAGTTCAGTTCAGGGCAGCTTCCCTGTTCTATTAATTAAACTTTGGGACATTGAAACACAGGCTAGGAGGGATGGAAAGCATTACTCTATTCATATACTGCCTAGCCTACAGATACACTGCAAAAAATAAATAAATAATATTAATTATAAAATATAGGACAGACTAGCAATAATAAGAAGGAAACTTCAATGTATCACTCACAAAGAGGGAAATTTTTTTCTAAATCACAGCATCCTTTGTGATTTGATTTTGACAAAGAACATAGATGATGTTATTGGATTTCTCTGTTCAAATTATGGATCTAGACTGTAATAGAGGGAGTACAATAGTCAGTTTTAAGTTAGTGTGAAGAACTGTTGAGAAGAAATTGGGGTGAGGTGATATTTCAGCCCCATTGAGTCTTGGGCATTATGGTCCCCTTCATTGTCAACTGCCCTCGCTTGGCAACTGCAGAAGATCATTTTTTGTTCACTTGTTCCTTAGTTCTGGCTATTGAAGAGAAGTTATTTTTACCAGCACTAAGCAGGACTGCTAGAGAGAATGGGGTTGGATACTAGGCAGACCTGGTCCCTTAGAGAAGAAAAGGGCTACTGTAGATAAGCCTCAGAGAAGGAACTGGGGGAGGAAAGCACAGGGAAAGACTGTGCCCAGGGGGTTGACTCAATAATCCAGGAAGATCTCCAGTGTTAGCTGTTCAGGTTCTTACATTGCACATGAAATAAAATCAAACTGATTTTAAGATCTCCATTAGAATTGTTAAAGTATGAGTTGCACCAAGGTTCTGCTGCAAAAGCCATGAGTCTCCAACAGTACATAAGAAAAGAAATATAAAATGATTTCATGGGAGATGAGACAATGGCTTATATTAGAAGGATTTTGTGCTGCAGAGGTGTCAATATTGAGGAATAGTGAATAACTCTTGAGATTAATTTAGAAGACTCCTCCTAGTCAGTATTTGTATGTCTAGTTTCTTGTGGGTGCAGAATTGCTTATATTTAGAAATAGAAGTAGGATTTTGAAAATATACATAGATTTATCTCTGAGGGCAAAAAATACATTTTTTAAAAAGTACACCTGATGTAATGTTAATTTAAAATACTAATTAAAAATTTTTTAAATTATTTATTTGTTTGGCTGCACTGGGTCTTCATTGCTGCGTGGGCTTTTCTCCACTTGCTGTGCACAGGCTTCTCATTGAAGTGGTTTCTCTTGTTGTAGAGCAGGAGCTTTAGGGCACAGGGGCTTCAATACTTGCAGCTCCGGGACTCTAGAGCACAAGCTCAGTAGTTATGGCACATGGGCTTACTTGCTCCATGGCATGTGGGATCCTCCTGGACTAGGGATTGAACCCATGTCTCCTGCGTTGGCAGAAGGATTCTTTATCACTGAGCCCATAAGGAGAGCCCCTAAAATACTAGCCTTATTGAACTGCTGTTCTATGCTAGAAATGATGCATTTTTTAAAAAATATAATTGATTTAAAAAAATAGTTTATTTACAGTATTAGTTTTAGGTGTACAACATAATGATTCAATATTTTTATACTGAAGGGTATGGTTTCGAAGACAGTTCCTTTAAGGTTATTTTGAGATATTTATAAATGTCTATTGTTGAGTACTGACAATGAGAAGTTATAGAGAGAGCTGTATAAGATGGTTAGATTCAGGCTCAAGTTCTAACTTGCTACATAACCTGAGTTAAGTAATTTCACTTCTCTGGGTCTCACCCCTTAGATTTATCTATGACCTAAATTTTCTCCGATTTTGTTTGTTTATTTATTTGGCTGTGTTGAGTCTTAGTTGCTGTACGTGTGGTCTTTCTTCACTGGCGCGCATGGGGCCTCTTGAGTTGTGGTGCACAGGCTTAGTTCCCCCCTGGCATGTGGGACCTATGTCCCCTGCATTGTAAGGCAGACTCTTAACCACTGGACCACCATGAAAGTCCATTATATTCTTTTTTAATCTCTGTAATCGTGTGATTTTGGGGGGTGGGGGAGAAGGGTTTAAATATTTATTATTTGACTGCTCCGGGTCTTAGTTGCAGCATACAGGATCTAGTTCCCAGACCAGGGGTTGAATCCAGGCACCTGGCATTGAGAGCGCAGAGTTTTAACCACTGGACCCCAAGGGAAGTCCCAATTATGTGATTTTTTAAGAGATAGAACAATTTTGTAACATTTGAAAGAAACTAGTGCACTTGAGTTAGTTACAAAATTAAGTATCAACTCATGCAATGAGTTCCTTGTGATCAGGGTTAAGTTGGAATAAAAAATAGACTTAAGTAACAAAAATCAGTTCTGAATAAGTAGGACTACAACATCATGTTTCTTAGTTTCTGAATTTATCATTCAGTAAGATCTAATTGTGTGCATTTTGCTCTGAATAACAAGAGTGAAAATGGCTCTCTTGACCTCCACTTTCTCTGCTAGTAATTTCTGACTATTTTCTCCATCAAAGCTCACTATCACCTAAGCCTTGAGCTGAGACGGATAAATCGCTAAGTGTAGGATTTAGAACAGATGGTCATAACCAATAGAGGCTACCAATGCATTCTGTATTCAAACAAGTACAGATTTTCATGGTGTAGTATCGGTTGGATATTTGGAGTTAATGTTAGTTGTGATCACTTCCATTAACTCTCATTAGCTGGGATGAACTTTGGCTTTATTTATTAATTCATTTTACAGAACACTGCACATAGACCTTTGATGTTTATTTTGCTTAGGTTACCAAGTGCAGTATTATGCATTTTCACGAGTATCCCATGCAGTGAAAATGCCTGCCCATGGGGCTTTAAAAAAAACGAACTTCTCATCAGTGTGGATATTTAGTAGACCTAACACCCTGATCCTGATTTTATTTTATTGAGGCAAACATAATGGATCACACAGGTAATGAAATCATTTAAAATACATAATTATGGGAATTCCCTGGTAATACAGTGGTTAGGACTCTGTTTTCACTGCCCAGGTTCAATCCCTGGTCAGGGAACTAAGATCCCATAAGCCATATGATGGGGGGGCGGGAAATATATATATATATATATATATATATATCTCATGCTTACTCCTTGGAAGGAAATTTATGACCAACCTAGATAGCATATTAAAAAGCAGAGACATTACTTTGCCAACCAAGGTCCGTCTAGTCAAGGCTATGCTTTTTCCAGTGGTCATGTATGGATGTGAGAGTTGAACTATGAAGAAAGCTGATCGCCGAAGAATTGATGCTTTTGAACTGCGGTGTTGGAGAAGACTCTTGAGAGTCCCTTGGACTGCAAGGAGATCCAACCAGTCCATCCTAAAGGAGATCAGTCCTGGGTGTTCACTGGAAGGACTGATGTTGAAGCTGAAACTCCAATACTTTGGCCACCTCATGCGAAGAGTTGACTCATTGGAAAAGACCCAGATGCTGGGAGGGATTGGGGGCAGGAGGAGAAGGGGACGACAGAGGATGAGATGGTTGAATAGCATCACCAACTCGATGGACATGAGTTTGAGTGAACTCCGGGAGTTGGTGATAGACAGGGAGGCCTGTTGTGCTGCGATTGATGGGGTCGCAAAGAGTTGGACACGACTGAGAGACTGAACTGAACTGAATTGAATATATCATGGCCACTTTACTAAACAGTGAGCAATCAACCTGGGAAAATGTTCATGCCTTTAAAAATTTTTATTCAAGTATTCAAGGGGAAAGACACAATCTTTAATGGAAATAGAAAACACTTTAAGAAATAAATGTAGGGCTATCCTTGCATGCATTGTTGATGGGAATATAACATGGCAAAAAAAAAAAAAAGTGGCTTGGCTATAGAAAATGGTTTGGTGTTTCCTCACCCAAAAATTAATCAAAATTTTCATATGATCCACCATTTCTACTCCTAGGTATATACTCGAAAGAATTGAGAGCAGGGACTCAAACAGATACTTGCATAGCCAGTGTTATTCACAACAGAACAAATATTGCTTGATACTACTTATATGAGGTACCTAGAGCAGGCAAATGTGTAGAGACAAAATAGAACAGAAAGTTAACAGAAGTTAGGGAGTAGGGAGTAACTTCATGCATATAGAGTTTCTGCTTGGGATGATGAAAAAGTTCTGGAAATGAAAAGTGGTGATACTTGCATAATATTGTGAATATAATTAATGCTACTAAATTATACACTTTAAAATGGTAAAAAATGTAAAATTTTTGGTTTTGTATATTTTACCACACACACACAAGCCTCCAAAGAGAAAGAAACATAGGGCTAAAAGTTTTGCACCCATTTTCAAATACTGTTGTATTTGGTCCTGTTTTTGACCCATTTCATGTTTGCTTCATTCCCCACAGAGAGCTTTTTAGTGTGGGCTCAGTGTGCTTGAAGTTGCCGTGGTGAACGTGGTTAGGTCACAATCCACTGGTTTTGCTTGCTTCTTACATTTGTTAAAATTTTTGAGGGTGGATGGGTGGGGGAGAAGTAGTTTAAAGCGGGAAAACAATGCATGTTGGATTTCCCATTCCAACAAGAAAAGCGTGCTTTTGTGGCAAACCGAAAGGCTAGGAATCAAGGGTGATGAAATACAGGCTTTCCGGCCCTCACTCTGTTCCTGATTTCTGGTTGTGGGAATCTGTTCCGAATCCAACTGCAAGTGGAAAACCCATCTTTGGCTGAGCAGCTAGAGAGGCCCTCCTGCCAATCCCCCAAATGTGCTGCTGAGACTTTGGCCCTGTGAGGGTGGAGCTGAAGCTGTCTTCCCAAGATCTGTGCAGCTGTCAAGGTGGCTGTGATGGCACTGTGACTGGCCTCTGCACCGAATTTTGGCAATGACCTTGAGACCTGCCAGCTCAAACAGCTGTACTGGTTCTTTGTCTATTGCCATTATTACTTGTCCACGGGGCTGAAGGGAGGGGCTAGATTGCTCTGGCTCTGTCATTCCCAGAGTCTGGCAAGTTCCAACTGTGGTGCCTTGCTCTCCCAGTGCCTGCCACCCACTGGGCATGGGGCGGGGGGAGCGGGGGGTGACGAGTCCAGGTGTGCTGAGTGTGGGTGGCTGCTTTTTCCACCTCTGGCTCAGCTCCCAGTCCCTGGGAACCAAGTGGCCGTGTCTGATCATCAGCCCGTGCACAGACAGGCTCCACGTGGGGACCTGCTTGGCAGCTTTGCGGAGAGATGCTCGGTGACAGTTGAAGATCTTGGAAGGTAGAGGAGCCAAAGGTGCTTCTTATGTCCCAGAAGTATGAGTCCACTTTCTGGAAGCGATTAATTTCTTGAGGGAAATGAAGGTCATCAGAAACATCCAGAGCAAGAGAGAGAAAGCTTTTTGAAATCGCCAGCCACTCAGAGTGGCAAGTGTATTCTGAAAACTCCTCCCCCTTTCCTTGTCCTCATCCTGTCCTTTTCCTTTTAAGCGGCTTTATTATTATTTTTTAATCTGCCTTTGTCATTGGACATTTATTGACAGAAATCAAATTGCTGTGTTTCTGGGCAAAGCGCCGGCTGCAGAGAGGTGTGGTTCCCGAGGAATGAGACACGCAGCCCAACAGCTGAGCCTACAGTGTCCTCACATAACCTCCCTGCCTTAAATATCGCCAATATTTAGCCTTGCCTTATAAAGTAAAAATGCACAATACCTTCCAGAGTTTCAGCAAGCCCAAATGCCCCCCTCAGCTCAGTTATATCTCCTGTATGTTGGAGGCAGGGCCATGCACCCCCCCAACCCTAACCCACCCCCACCCCCACCCCCCCGCGCAGACCTGCCCTCGGAGCCTCCAAGAGGTTACTAATCAGGGAGACTCCGCCATCGATCCGATGGTGGAGACCTGGGGATTTGTGTGCATTGTTTTTGCTGAAGCCTCCTGTGATTTCGGCGCGACCAGATCCTCTGCAGCGAACTCCATGTCGCAGCTTGTGGCTGCCTGTGTCCTGTGGTGAGAGCGGAGCCGCACAGGAGATCCTTTGTCTAGGAAGGCTAGGCAGAGAAGATCACTTTGGAGTTGCTAAGCTCTGCATTGCCATTGGCTGCACTCTTTGTGGGGCTGTTTTTGCAAAAGGCATGCCCAGCACGTCTACAGTGCTGGCAGGCCAGGGCTGCCTTTAAACACCATGATAATAATACCAAAAAGCAGTTTGCAGAACTGTTCCACTGTAGAGGCTTCCTCTGCAGAAGCAAGCAAGATGGCTACCTCGTGGGCTTCGCTGTGAAGAATGCAGAGGCTAATTAAGACAGACTTTAAGGGGAAAAAAGGGTATTTCCCTACTTCATCTTTATGCAAGGCTTTTTTTTCAGTGACTTTTAAAGTATACATTTTACATAAGCTCTTTAGGTTCTGCCTAGCAAACATGTTGATGATTTTAGATGGGATAAGTAGTTTTATAGAGAAATAGCCAAAAAAATTTGGGAGGGGGTGGGAGCTAATTTTTTTTTTCTTCTCTTAAACGGAGGCTCATTTTGCAATTTGATTTTTTTTAGGTTGTAAAGGAAAACAAGAGGCCCCAGAGGGAAAAGAAGCCCAAAGTTTTAAAGGTAATCAGCTATTGATTAAATCATATTTAATTTTTTTTCAATTTCATATAGTATTTTTCTGTCACTGAGGGGTAAATTTGGAGTACAGTGGATATGAGTTCTCCCAGATTTTCAGTAGATAAATGAATTTTCACTCAACTAAAGTGTCTTCTCTCTTGTTCTCTTTCTTTCTCTCTTTTTATATGCTACATAATATGCATATTAGCATCCTTTATTTTCAACTCCACACAAGTCTGCAGAAGGAAAACTTCATATTCAAAGTATTGTGAATAAAATGTGTGGCTTTTCTGGTAGCTCTCTTTGTAGCATCTGCATTTGTGGTGTTGCACCAGTGTATAAACTTCAGCTCTTAAGGAGAAAGACACTATTTAAAGTTGACAGCTATGAACCATTGTAGTTTTAATAGACCTTCCATTAGACACTATTTTAAAATGTGTGATTTTTCTAAAGGAAAAGATGCTTAGAGGTTTTATTTCCATTTCCAATGTGTAAGCCATTGAGATTTTTACAGCCAAATTACAATTGCTTCATCCCAAATTCTCATTATATCATCTTTAATTTTGGCATTCATGAAGCTGTAGGAATGAGTATGTTTCCTTTATTTTCTGTAATTTGCCTAATGAGTATTTAGTAGTTACCTAATTCAGTTATAAGCTAGCAGTCTGTGTTATGAGCTTTGTCTGGTATTTAGCAGGGTTAATTTAAAATCATATACATTACTAAAAGTTCAAGGCTAGCTTTAGTCTAGTAAATAGGTGCTTATGTGTTAAAGGTTATGTGTTCAGGTAGTATGTTGCTGTTCTGAATGTGAGTATCTTGAGCAGGCAACCTTTTTAATTCAAGAAGACATATTAAGCAATGAAATGACTGGTCTTTAAGATTATATTGTGTATATATAATTAAAACGATCTTATCCTAATCTTAGTTTTTCTTTTGCAAATAAAGTGTTGGCATTCAAACAGGAAGAACATGTTTGAACTATGGATGTGGCACATTTTTTTTTCTCATCTGTTTCCTCAGTTGTGTACCTTGAAAATGCTATCGACATGCAGAACCAAACCTTGCATTGCTTTCTAATTTGTCTGACCACTTCAAGTTTCTGTTTCCTGTGTGTACACAGCATTGTCACATACATTTTTCATCAACCAACAAGTATTTATTTAATATTTACCACACAGTCAGTTGTGTGCTAGGCACTGTGAAATGAATGAAATTGCTTGCTACAAATTCTCACTGGGCTTAGACAAATAGAATACTGGTTATTTTCAAGGTAAATTAAACCCTTCTCTGTTTTTCTTCTGCATATTGATCCACCTGCCTCCTTTTAATTTTTTCTCCTCCCCAAATTATAGAAGAATATCATTAAAATCCCTAAATGTATACCTTATTCTCTTTTCACACTTGCTGTATTGGGTATATCCATCTATTTTGTCTTAAAATCTTCAAGTGAGAAATAATTTTAGTCTTGCTGTTATAAATGGCTCTCAGATTTGTGTGTGTGTGTGGGTTGGGGGGTGAGGTGGGGAGGCAGGTGAGGGCGGGCAGGTTGAGGGTGGGTGGGAAGGGGGCATAGAAGAAAAGGAAGGAAACTGCATGGTCAAACTAATATGGTCTAATCCTGGTAGCTAAGTCATTACCTCCCTTTGCTATGAGGTAGAATTGGGCCTTGGGAATACTCTTGAATTCTGTTTATTTTGTTAGTCTGTGGGTGTCCTGTTACCTGAAGTAAATTCCAGAAGTAAATATACTGTGTATTGCTTTTTTGAATCGTGGCAATGAACTCTGACTTTTAAAAAGAAATAAGTGCCTGTGTGTGGCTGATAATTCATGTGCCATAACAAGCAGAACCAAATTGTGGCTCACTTCCTCTCTAGTTATCAGTTGTTGTACAAGAATAAGGAAATGCTCTAAAAAGAAAAAAATTAATGATTTTCTGATGTTGACATTTTAAAATGTTTTCTTTAATTTTCTGTTGGGCATACTTTTTTGTTCTTCTCCAAAGAAAGCTTTGTTTCTCTGAACCACAGAAGAAATGCTAAGATACTTTCAGATTTCAGCTTGATATGTGTAAAATACAGTTGAGCAAGTGTAGAAATTTCTTTTTTTTTTTGGTAATGGCAAATTATTTAATGTCTGTAAGTGTGCCTCACCCTCCCATTCCTGTTTTGATTCAATAGCCTCTCCAAACTGGATGTACCAGAGAAAACATGGGCACTTTTTCCCAGCAGAGTTCGAAAGCCATTAAGGCCCTGGTCCACTGGACTCTGAAATGATTGCAGGTGCAGTCTTTCCACAGCAGGCCTTGGGCCTCTCTGCTCAAGGAAAAAAGCCCACCCATTCTACAGGGCTCCCGTGGTCTTCTGTTCTTCTGCAGCCTGTCGCTGGGAGCTGTGCCGCTAGAAATAGTGGTAGGCTCAGACACTGCAGAAGTAGCCCCCGTACACAATGAGGACCATCATGGAGGCGAAGAAGGTCTTGCAACCAATGTCAGCTAGTTGCTTGGCAGTTGGCATGTTGTTCCCTGGATGCTGCTGCTCCCTCCTGTCAACTGAGGGCTCCAGCCTGCCTCAACCTCCTAGCGCAGCTGGAAGCAGCACCTGGACTGGACCAGTTCAAGCATAGAATATTATGTAACCCTTACGAAGAAGGCAATGGCAAGCCACTCCAGTACTCTTGCCTGGAAACTCCCATGGACAGAGGAGCCTGGTAGGCTGCAGTCCATGGGGTCGCTAAGGGTCGGACACGACTGAGCAACTTCACTTTCACTTTCCACTTTCATGCATTGGAGAAGGAAATGGCAACCCACTCCAGTGTTCTTGCCTGGAGAATCCCAGGGATGGGGGAGCCTGGTGGGCTGCTGTCTGTGGGGTCGCACAGAGTCAGACATGGCTGAAGTGACTTAGCAGCAGCAGCAGCAAAGGAGATGTTAAGAAAACTAAATCTGAATTTTGGGAGAGAGGGTGGAGGAAAAGTAAAACTTTCCATTTAGGATTTTATGGGTGAGGACTTAACATTACAGTCAGCTGCTACTCAGGGATCAGTGATGGGAATCTTCAGGTTACAGTTTTGCTTTTGGCCTTATGCCTGAGTGCTACTTTTCTTCCTTGGACTCTGGCCTCTAAAGTCTTCAGATCTCTTCAGTCCCTTGCTCTTGGTCAGGGTGGCTGCTACCTATAAGCATCCTGACTGATTTTCATCTTCATTATCTATTAGGAAATAGTTGGATAAGTGAAGAGTCTGACTAAGGAAACTGGGAAGCCTGTCTCATCCTCCTGTGAACCTGCTAACTAAATCCTGAATCCAGTTATGGGTTAAAATTGCCTGATGTGTCTCACACCTCTAATCTTTAAACAATCTGTTTGAATTGGTAATCTGTATTGTTGTTATAATTCAATAGTTAGAATTATAAATAGTGATCTCACATTCCTGATTAAAGAGAGCATTTTCCTCTAGCTGAAAGCACAGTTTCTGTCCAGAGTACTCTCATGGCCAGAATGGTTATCAAATGACTGGGGGGTGAGGTTGGGGTACTTAGCACAAACTCCTTTCCTACTGGTACTGGGGGACCACGTTTCTGCCTTAACTCACTGGAGTTGTAGATGACAGCTTATTAGCTGTGCTTTAATTGTTCGCTTTATTCTTGAGAAAGGTAAATGTATGAGATGATTTCAGGCCATGTTTCATGAATGTGTACTTATGAGTGGCATGGTTTGGAACTCCTCTTGGCAGAAACATTTATGTAAATAATCATTACTTTATGTTTTGGGGTAGAAGGATATATACCCTTAGAGAAAGTCAATTCAAGGTAACATCACTTTGGTTAGGTTGTCAGTCATTGTCTCTGGAGAAAATCAGATTGCACAGTTAGTTGGAAATATTGGGGAGAATTTAAGAAAGGAATTTTTCTTTTTTAAGGGTGAGGGCAGGGTTTGGAAAAATCTAGGGATGACAAAGCATCCTAGGGCTAAGGACAGCAGACATATTGCCACTCCTAGGCCTGAAGGGATAAGAGCTTGGGAGCAGAAAGTCAGGTAGAATAGCTGTCGCTAAATAGAACAGGACTATTCTATTGTGTGGCCTATGGTAGTGGGATCTTTCTTCAGCAAGAAAGTCATGGGGCAGTGGGTATGGAAATAAATACTCTGCCCTCCAGTTTCTTGCTGCTTTCATTGGTTTATCCCAACCAGAACCCAAGAGGAGAAAGGGAGTTTACTTATGAGATATATCTTGGTCAGCCACCTGTGTCTTATAAGAGGGTGCAGAAGATGGAGTGGGGACCTGAAGGGACAAACAAAATATATTCAGCATCACTAAATGACCACAGGGACAGTATGGTAGGGTCAAAACAGAACCATGATTATGTAAGAAAGTAACACTGACAGGGTTGGGTAAAGTTTATATAAGAACTCTATACTATTTTTGCAACTTAACTGAAAACCTAAAATCATGTCAGCATTGAAAAGTGTGGGTATCCCTGAGAGTGAACTGCATTTATACATTCTGTAATTTCTTGACTGGTAAGAAAGATTTTCTAGCTATTTGGTTATAAAATATCATCAAAGTATTATATTTTGAACAAATACGAAGAAATATCAGGGGATATTAAACCAGGAAATTGTCTACAAATGATTTAGAAAAGGAAAAAAAAAAAGAAAAGAAAACCAAGTGATCTTCCTGCTAGCTTCTGTGCTGGCAGCCCAGCTCTTCACTGTTTCCTTCCTTCCTTGATGATGCTGATAAAAGAAGAAGTGGTTGAGGGGGCAGGGAGGTATGGAATGAGGGGAAATAAGACATGTCTCGCTAAGAGAAGGACAAGATAATGACGTGTAGCTATACTGATTAGTCTTTTTGAAACATGTTTTAAAAGGAGAATCAAATCATAAATGAATCATGTTTCATATGTGATCTTGATTTACTTGACAGTGATATTCAAAATATTTAGTACCATCATTGCCTGTCACACAGTTAATGCTCAATGAGTCTTCTTTCTTGAAAAACAGTATTATTAACATTCAGTCAATACTATTTTCGCCCATACTAAATGCTGGGTTACAATGGTGTATAAATCCAAAGTGATCTCTGCCCTCAAATAGATTGAGGGGGGGGAAAAAAGACAAATTAATAAATTACAAATTGTGGTATATACTTTGAGGGAAAAAAACAAACCAAAAAAATTTCCAAGAGAGAGCGAAACACCCCCTAGGGAAATTTACCTCGTACCTTTGGAAACTATTTCCTTCATTTGTAAATTGTTACATATACTAGGGAGGGTTCAAAAGTACCAAATTACATACAATTGAGTTACCTTGTTTATCTTAAAAACTCATTAAGCTACTAGAAATGAAAGATAACAAGGTTACTAAAGCTTTGTCTCTGCACATTTACCTACAACTTTGTTTCAGTTGGTTAAATCATTGGTAAAGTGATAAACTTTTCTTAAGTCCAGTTATAGAGTAACTTTCCATGACTTATAGCAGCAACATGCTGCAAATTTTAGTGACATCCTATAGACTCTTGAGAGTCCCTTATACTGCAAGGAGATCCAACCAGTCCATTCTAAAGATCAATCCTGGGTGTTCATTGGAAGGACTGATGCTAAAGCTGAAACTCCAATACTTTGGCCACCTCATGGGACGAGTTGACTCACTGGAAAAGACTCTGATGCTGGGAAAGGTTGGGGGCGGGAGGAGACGGGGACGACAGAGAATGAGATGGCTGGATGGCATCACCGACTCTGTGGACATGAGTTTGAGTGAACTCCGGGAGTTGGTGGTGGACAGGGAGGCCTGGCATGCTGTGATTGGTGGGGTCGCGGAGAGTCGGACACAACTGAGCGACTAAACTGAACTGAACTAATAGTGATCTTGATGGTTATTGGGTGCAGGGAGAGGCATAGTGATAGGTTTTTTGTGTTTTGTTTCTGTTTTAAATTTTTTGGCCATACCACATGGCATGTGAAATCTTAGTTTTCTGAACAGGGAACTGAACCTTTACCCTGTGCAGTTGAAGCTTGGAATTCTAACTACTAGACCACTGGAAAGTCCTATGATAGTCTTACATAGTCCCAGGCAAGGAATCCCAGATATCTGAATATAGCAGACCATCGGGGGGAAAAATTCAGAGTGAGTGATAAGTGTATCCAAAAAGGGATACCAGCTTTAAAAACAACAACAAAAGAAAACCCCACAAACATATATATATATTAGAAGAAGATAATCTTAGCATATAAGGTGATCATATAAAACTTAAGAATGTAGCTTTATGATTCAACAACACATGGTCCTTATTTTCCTCCTTATGTCATGTGCTGGCAAAAACTATCAAAGATGTGTGCTCATTCATCAATGTTTATTCACACGCTCAAAGGCACACATGGGGCTTCTGGTTTGCATATCCAGAAATTGTAACATAGCATTTTGCCCAGGGATGATGAGACTGGTTTCAGGGCTGAATTCTCACTAAGCCAACTCACACACAGTCAAATCATTCATTTATCACTGGAACATGAGCATTTCCAGTGATTCAAGACTCATGTCCATTTTGTAATTTCTAGGAATGATCCCAAACAGAATGAGAGTGAATAGAAGCCAAGTAGGGTAAATAGGCTTGAAGAAAATCTCATTCAGGCTACAAAAAAAGTCTGTTGAATTCTTCTGAGCTCAGAAAAGAACATATGCTTTGTGTCTTGAATCCTTATGCTCATTTGATAATGTGTTTGTGTTTTGATAGTGCTAGATTCATACTGTTTTCTGATGTCTGCCTTCTTTACCATATAACTCTCCGTGTATTGGCTAGAATATCATCTCAACAGATAGGGGAAAAGAGCCAAAATAGGAACTGTTAGTTAAATTTTTGTTAAAACCTTACTAGTGTCTGAAATCATCTTCAAGTCGTAATTAATTTGATAATGGAATGCCTTTCAGTAGTCAAAGTGTGTCATAAAAATATGTTTTTAAAGAAGTGATGGCAAGATTTGCCCACTGTAGTGGCTTGTTCAATAGAAAGATTACAGTGTCACTCTTTAACCTGTTCTTGTGCTTCATAGCTTTAAATACCAACTTTTATTCCTCTTTGAACTAAACACAGGACTTTCTGCACTTGAAAAATTTTAAGGGAAGAGATGGTACGGTTTTATTATGTCTATAATTTAGTGATATATGAATTTGATCAAAGCATAGGTTCTTTTCATGGTTTTAGAGAACCAGATGTTAAATAATAAAACTTATTTTAGGAAATTAGTTATTTTTAAGTAGCAAAACTATTTATTTTAAACATTACATTGTGTGTTGTTTAATTTTAAATTTAGTACTCAAAAATACACATAGGATCATAAGATAGTTACAGACACAAGCAAATTATTTAATACATGTTACATTGCTTAGGATAGCTGGACACATAGAAATTTCTCAATTAGTGGTATTATTATTAAACCTAAAAATATAATTTATCCTACTAAAAATATTAAGTGAGCCTTTAAGAAAATGTGTATTTTTTTTACCAATGTATTCATTTTCTTTATATCCCCCAAAGCCTTTCCTTTCTTTTTAAAAATATCATTTCTGCTTTTTGTAAATGAGAAGTATCAGAAAGAAGACTTTAAACCTTGAAAATATTAAATTTCTCTTTCCCCCTTTTTTATATGTATATATTCTATAGAATCAATAATTCTATAATAAAGACTAGAATATCATCAGTATGAAAAATAATCTCACAGTTGGTGATTAGTTTCTATTACAGAATTCATCTGTGCAATGGAGATAAACATAGAGAATAGACTTGTAGACACGGTGTGGCAGGGAGGAGACGGTGGTATGCATGGAGAGAGTAACATGGAAACATACATTATCATATGTAATATAGCCAATGGGAATTTGTTGTATGATTCAGGCAAAGTTCTGTAACAGCTTAGAGGGGTGGGATGGGGAGGGAGGTGGCGGGAGGTTCAAAAGGGAGGGCACATATATATACTTATGACTGATTGATGTTGATGTTTGGCAGAAGTCAACAGAGTATTGTAAAACAATTATCCATCAATTAAAAATAAACAGATTCAAAAGACTAGGATGAGCACTTGAAACAATATATAAGTTATAGTGTTGTTTACAAGTTATGTACCTTAAGCATGATTTCTTCTAGATAAGAATCACATGAGAACATTCTCACTCAATTGTCACAAAGTTTAAATATCTTAAATATCTGAATACATTTTTTTCTTGGAAAAATATTTTTATTCATACTTATTATCTTGGGTATTCATTCTACTTTAGAAAGGGGGAAATCTAATAACTGTTTATTCTACTTCTTGAAATCAGTTTAACTACTGTTATTTTAGATGTCACTTCTCTGATAGTAGAAAACACAAATCTGAAATTTTCTTGAGGTTTATTTTTTTTATTTTTTGCCACGTGGCTTCTGGGATCTTAGTTCCACTACTAAGATGTAGTAACTCCACTACCACAGTACTGTTCCTCTACAGTAGTTCATTGCTAAGGATGCAGCCTGTGCTCCCTGCGTTGGAAGCATGGAGGCGTCACCACTGGACTTCCAGGAAGTCCCTGAGTATTTATATTTTGATATGGTAAGGTATTTAGTGCTTTCGATTGCTTTTCATTTTAAAATTTAAACTGTGTTTTTTTTTGTGGTATCAGCAGTACCCAAAGCAAGGTGCTTGACTGAAGGAAAGTTAATTGAACTCTCTGAGAACTGTTTTCATTGTCTTTAAAGGGGGAGCAATAACTAATCCACAGGGTTGTCTAACAGATTACATAATTTTAATTTTACTAAATTTATCCCATACAGAGTGAATGTTCATTAAATGATAGCTATCAACATCATGACTGTTTTTGTTATGACTGTTAACATAAAATATTAATCCTTTATAGAGTATTGATGTGTTTAGATTTTTAGTTGCTTTTATTATTCTTTAAGCTAGATTGCAAAACTCTTAAGTTTAGAGCAGCATTCAACTTTGTGTTCTGCAGTCATAGGGTAATATCTTCTACCTACAACTCAATAAGTGTTGGTTAAATGAATGATTGAATTAATGCATTTTATGGTCTAACTTTAGTCAGTTAGGTCTGAACTGCTGAAATTATTATAGTGACATCTAGGTATGTAAGGGAAACCACTTTCTGAAATCATCAGGCCAGTCTTGGATAGTATTGATAATTAATTGCTATGGAAATCAGGAGATATATATATATATATATATATATATAATATTTTAAAATTTGATTAATTCTTTTTTTGAAAAAAATCAGACCTACAAAAAATGAAAGAGTAGCACATTGTGCATCAGTACTCTTTCTTTTTTTTGCTGAGCCATGTGACATTTTACCTATAAATACCGCAGCATGCCTCTCCTTAACTACAATACAATGATCATACCGAAGACTTTTAATGATTCAGAGGATACTTTCCCTTTAAAAATCTTCTCAATTGTTCCTCCCCTCCTCCCAAATTCTTTTTAGCTCTTTCCTCCTGATCCAGCCTGTAATCTTAGATCATGTCTTAGATTTGTTTGTCTTGCCTCTTTGCACTCCTTTATCTCCTCTTCCTACCATTGTGTGTTTCTTCATTGGTGATTTTGAACACTACTTCTCTTTCTTTACACTTTTGTAAAATGTTTTGATTTGAGGATCAAGTCATCTGGGTAAATTACAATAAATTTCAGGTTTCAGCTAGGTTATCCAATCTACATTAACTACTGGGGCCTTTGTTGGAGACTGTCCAGTGCTTCCTGGATTGGATCCTAAATTCTTAATTAGAGGAGATTAGCAGATTGGAAAACTAAATGTGGTTGGCTAAACTCAGAGATTAAATTGACCTGCCACATCTATACCAAGTGGTAGCAGGGAGTGGAAGAGAAAGGGATGCCTTAATTATTGGCTAACTGAAATAAAGAAATGAAAAAAAAAAAAAAGTAGCAGTATTTATAGAGCCGGGGGAAGCACTTGTAAAAGTACTATTATTGGCTTGAAGTCAGGGTATTGATGAAACTTATAAAATTCTGAATGTTATTTGCAGATTAAAATAAAAGGAAGCTATTTCAAAAGGATGATTTTTGTCACTCTACACACTTGAAATCTAGTTTATGTCTCACTTAATGGACAGTATAAAATAGCTGCACTGTAGGTTAAAACATTTCATCAGAAATTTAATCCAGGTATCCAGGGTTTATTTAAAGCCTCTGATATTTGATCACTTCATTAAAACAAGTTGGAACCATCAGAAAGCTGAGTTACCTGGGCCACATTTTCTAAGATACTGTGCAGCATGACATATCATAGTTATATAAGGGTCAGTCTAACTTCTGCTCAGTATAATTTCTAGTGAAAAATTGTCAAGACTAACTTATGGGCTTGGGCTCAACATTCAGAAAACAAAGATCATGGCATCTGGTCCCATCACTTCATGGGAAATAGATGGAAAAACAGTGGAAACAGTGTCAGACTTTGTTTTTTTGGGCTCCAAAATCACTGCAGATGCTGATTGCAGCCATGAAATTAAAAGACGCTTGCTCCTTGGAAGGAAAGTTATGACCAACCTTGATAGTATATTAAAAAGCAGAGACATTACTTTGCCAACCAAGGTCCGTCTAGTCAAGGCAATGGTTTTTCCCGTGGTCATGTATGGATGTGAGAGTTGGACTGTGAAGAAGGCTGACCGCCGAAGAATCGATGCTTTTGAACTGTGGTGTTGGAGAAGACTCTTGAGAGTCCCTTATACTGCAAGGAGATCCAACCAGTCCATTCTAGAGGAGATCAATCCTGGATGTTCATTGGAGGGACTGATGCTAAAGCTGAAACTGCAATACTTTGGCCACCTCATGCGACGAGTTGACTCACTGGAAAAGACTCTGATGCTGGGAAAGGTTGGGGGCGGGAGGAGAAGGGGACGACGGAGAATGAGATGGCTGGATGGCATCACCGACTCTGTGGACATGAGTTTGAGTGAACTTCGGGAGTTGGTGATGGACAGGGAGGCCTGGCGTGCTGTGATTCATGGGGTCGCGGAGAGTCGGACACGACTGAGCGACTGAACTGAACTGAACTGAACTGAACTTATGGGCTGCCCATGGCCAGAATAAAAGACAATCTAAACAATGTATTTTCTATTTTGATTTTCAACTAAGAAAATTCAGTAGTATTTGTTGGTCAAACCATGTAATATGCTCAACTCCAAAATGAGAAAGCATCTCATCTTCCTACTTCATTCTTGTTAGCTTCATTAAAATTAAAAAAATACCTTGACATAATTTCAAACAACAGAAAAGCTGTAAGAATACTACAAAGTAGTCTCATATACCATTCACCTAGTTTACTCATGTTAACATTTTATCTTATTTGCTTTATGTTTTCTTATGTAGATTTTCCCCCTTGAGCTATTTGAGAGTAATTTCAGGTGTGAGGTCTCTTTACCCCTAAATACTAAAGTGTGTATTTCCTATAAACAAGGACCTCTTCTTGCATAGCTATAGTACAATGATCAAAATTGGGAATTAACATTGATACAATACTATTACCATCTACTGATCAAAATTCACCATCTGTCCTTAATGCAGTCCATATCAAAAGATAATCTCAGATTATGAATTGCATTCAGTTGTTCTATCTCTTTAGTCTTGTCAGCCTGACATTTTCAAAGAGTATACCTCAGTTAGAATGTCTCTTAATTTGGGTTTATTTGATGTTTGCTCAAATGCAGTGCTTGGATGCAATCTCAAAAACGACAGAAAGATCTCTGTTCATTTCCAAGGCAAACTATTCAATAATCACAATAATCCAAGTCTATGCCCCGACCAGTAATCCTGAAGAAGCTGAACAGTTCTATGAAGACCTACAAAGACCTTCTAGAAATAACACCCCAAAAAAGATATCCTTTCATTATAGGGGATGGAAGTGCAAAAATAGGAAGTCAAGAAATACCTGGAATAACAGGCAAATTTGGCATTGGAGTACAGAATGAAGCAGGGCAACAGCTAATAGAGTTCTGCCAAGAGAATGCATTGGTCATAGCAAATACCCTCTTCCAACAACACATGAGAAGACTCTACACGTAGACATCACCGGATGGTCAATACCAATATCAGATTGACTATATTCTTTTCAGCCAAAGATGGAGAAGCTCTATACAGACTGGGAGCTGACTATGGCTCAGATCATGAACTCCTTATTGCCAAATTCACTTACACTGAAGAAAGTAGGGGAAACCTCTTCAGTTCAGTTCAGTTCTGTTTAGTCACTCAGTCGTGTCCGACTCTTTGCGGCCCCATGAGTCACAACACGCCAGGCCTCCCTGTCCATCACCAACTCCCGGAGTTCACGCAAACTCATGTCCATCGAGTCTGTGCTGCCATCCAGCCATCTCATTCTCTGTCGTCCCCTTCTCCTCCTGCCCCCAATCCCTCCCAGCATCAGAGTCTTTTCCAGTGAGTCAACTCTTCGCATGAGGTGGCCAAAGATTTGGAGTTTCATCCTTAGCATCAGTCCTTCCAGTGAACACCCAGGATTGATCTCCTTTAGAATGGACTGGTTGGATCTCCTTGCAGTCCAAGGGACTCTCAAGAGTCTTCTCCAGCACCACAGTTCAAAAGCATCAATTCTTCGGCGATCAGCTTTCTTCACAGTCCAACTCTCACATCCATACATGACCACGGGAAAAACCATAGCCTGACTAGTCAGACCTTTGTTGGCAAAGTAATGTCTCTGCTTTTTAATATACTATCAAGGTTGGTCATAACTTTCCTTCCAAGGAGTAAGCATCTTTTAATTTCATGGCTGCAATCAGCATCCTCAGTGATTTTGAAGCCCCCCAAAATAAAGCCTGACACTGTTTTCCACTGTTTCCCCATCTATTTCCCATGAAGTGAGGGGACCAGATGTCATGATCTTTGTTTTCTGAATGTTGAGCTTCAAGCCAACCTTTTCACTCTCCTCTTTCACTTTCATCAAGAGGCTTTTGAGTTCCTCTTCACTTTCTGCCATAAGGGTGGTGTCATCTGCATATCTGAGGTTATTGATATTTCTCCCAGCAATCTTGATTCCAGCTTGTGCTTCTTCCTGCCCAACGTTCCTCATGATGTACTCTGCATAGAAGTTAAATAAGCAGGGTGACAATATACAGCCTTGACATACTCCTTTTCCTATTTGGAACCAGTCTGTTGTTCCATGCAGGTATGACCTAAATCAAATCCTTTATGATTATACAGTGGAAGTGACAAATAGATTCAAGGGATTAGGTCTGATAGACAGAGTGCCTGAAGAACTATGGACTGAGGTTAATGACATTGTACAGGAGGCAGGGATCAAGACCATCCCCAAGAGAAAGAAATGCAAAAAGGCAAAATGGTTGTCTGAGGAAGCCTTACAATTAGCTGAGAAAAGAAGAGAAGGCAAAGGAGAAAAGGAAAGATATACCCATTTGAATGCAGAGTTCCAAAGAATAGCAAGGAGAGATAAGAAAGCCTTCCTCAGTGATTAATACAGAGAAATAGAGGAAAATAATAGAATGGGAAAAACTAGAGATCTCTTCAAGAAAATTAGAGATACCAAGGGAACATTTCATGCAAAGATGGGCTTAATAAAGGACAGAAATGGTATGGACCTAAAACAGAAGCAGAAGATATTAAGAAGAGGTGGCAAGAATACACAGAAGAACTATCCAAAAAAGATCTTCATGACCCAGATAATCACAATGGTGTGATCACTCACCTTAGAGCCAGACATCCTGGAATGAGAAGTCAAGTGGGCCTTAGGAAGCATTACTACGAACAAGCTAGTGGAGGTGATGGAATTCCAATTGAACTATTTCAAATCCTAAAAGATGATGCTGTGAAAGTGCTGCACTCAATATGTCAGCAAATTTGGAAAATTCAGCAGTGGCCACAGGACTGGAAAAGGTCAGTTTTCATTCCAATCCCAAAGAAAGGCAATAATAAAGAATGCTCCAACTACTGCACAATTGCACTCATCTCACACGCTAGCAAAGTAATGCTCAAAATTCTCCAAACCAGACTTCAGCAGTAAGTGAACTTCCAGAAGTTCAAGCTGGATTTAGAAAAGGCAGAGGAGCCAGAGATCAGATTGCCAACATCCACTGGATCATCAAAAAAGCAAGAGAGTTCCAGAAAAACTTCTACTTCTGCTTTATTGACTATGCCAAAGCCTTTGACTGTGTGGATCACAACAAACTGTGGAAAATTCTTAAAGACATGGGCATGCCAGGCCATCTGATCTGTCTCCTGAGAAATCTGTATGCAGGTCAGGAAGCAACAGTTAGAATTGGACATGAAACAACAGACTGGTTCCAAATTGGGAAAGGAGTATGTCATGTCTGTATATTGTCGCCCTGCTTATTTAACTTATGCAGAGTACCTCATGTAAAATGCCAGGCTGAATGAAGCACAAGCTGGAATCAAGACTGCTATGAGAAATATCAGTAACCTCAGATATTCGGTTGATACCACACTTATGGCAGAAAGCAAAGACGAACTTAAGAACCTTTGATGAAAGTGAAAGAGGAGAGTGAAAAAGTTGGCTTAAAGCTCAACATTCAGAAAAGTAAGATCATGGCATCTGATCCCATCACTTCATGGGGAATAGATGGGGAAACTATGGAAACAGTGAGAGACTTTATTTTGGGGGGCTCCAAAATCATTGCGGATGGTGACTGCAGCCATGAGATTAAAAGACGCTTACCCCTCAGAAGAAAAGCTATGACAAAGCTAGGCAGTATATCACAAACCAGAGACATTACTTTCCCAACAAAAGTCCATCTAGTTAAAGTTTGGTTTTTTTCCAGTATTCATGTATGGATGTGAGAGTTGGACTATAAAGAAAGCTGAGTGCCAAAGAATGGATGCTTTTGAACTGTGGTATTGGAGAAGACTCTTTGAGAATCCCTTGGACTGCAAGGAGATCCAACCAGTCCATCCTAAAGGAAATCAGTCCTGGGTGTTCATTGGAAGGACTGATGCTGAAGCTGAAACTCCATTACTTTGGCCACCTGATGCGATGAACTAGCTCACTGGAAAAGATCCTGATGCTGTGACAGAGTGAAGGCGGGAGGAGAAGGGGATGACAGAGGATGAGATGGTTGGATGGCATCACTGACTCAATGGACATGAGTTTGAGCAAGCTCCAGGGGTTGGTGATGGACAGGGAAGCCTGGCGTACTGCAGTCCATGTGGTCGCAAAGAGTCAGACATGACTGAGTGACTGAACTGAACTGATGTTTGCTCATAATTAGATTCAGACTATGCATTTTTAACAAGAATGCCACAGAAGTGAGTTAGTGGTGTTTTGGTTTTTATTGTTGTTGGTTGTTTTGTTTTTGCCTGTGCTATGTCTTCACTGTAGTACACATATGGGCTCATGCTTAAACCTGGGTTCCCTGCATTGGAAGGCAGAATCTTTTTTCTTTTTTAAATTTATTTATTTTTAATTAGGGGATAATTGGTTTACAATGTTTTGTTGGTTTTTGCCATGCATCAACATGGAAGGCAGATTCTTAACCAGTGGAACATCAGCAAAGTTCTTTGTTTTCCTGTTTTTTTTCAGTGAATCATATCTGAAAGCACATAATGTCAGTATTCCATTACTGTGTTCTTAACATTGATCTCTAGGTTAAGGTGGCATCTGCCAAGTTTCTCCTAAGTTACCCTTTTTCCTTTTGTAATAAATTTCTCCTGTAGAGATGCTTTAGGACTGTGTCAGCATTGTTACTTCTTCGTTTTTAGTGTCCATTCATGTTTCTTGTCTGATATAATTATGATGGACTTCATTTTAAGCTGAACATTTTATTTTGTATTTTGTTATCTTTAAGTCATCTTAACTTTTCTTTGGACATAGAAATGGCACATATTTTAAGTTTTGGAGGTTAAATGAAAGAAGCTTTTCAGTAATATTGAAAAATGCCTATGACTATTTAATGTCCTATTGCACAGTGTAACCAAACGGTTCATTTTGATTGATAAAGTTGGATTCAGGTCACTATATGATCAAATACGGGTATAGTAAGTATCTGGGAAATAGATGGAAAAACAGTGGAAACAGTGTCAGACTTTATTTTTTGGGGCTCCAAAATCACTGCAGATGCTGATTGCAGCCATGAAATTAAAAGACGCTTGCTCCTTGGAAGGAAACTTATGACCAACCTAGATAGTATATTAAAAAGCAGAGACATTACTTTGCCAACAAAGGTCCGTCTAGTCAAAGCTATGGTTTTTCCCGTGGTCATGTATGGATGTGAGAGTTGGACTGTGAAGAAAGCTGATCACCGAAGAATTGATGCTTTTGAACTGTGGTGCTGGAGAAGACTCTTGAGAGTCCCTTGGACTGCAAGGAGATCCAACCAGTCCATTCTAAAGGAGATCAGTCCTGGGTGTTCATTGGAAGGACTGATGCTAAAGCTGAAACTCCAATACTGTGGCCACCTCATGCGACGAGTTGACTCACTGGAAAAGACTCTGATGCTGGGAAAGGTTGGGGGCGGGAGGAGAAGGGGACGACAGAGAATGAGATGGCTGGATGGCATCACCGACTCTGTGGACATGAGTTTGAGTGAACTCCGGGAGTTGCTGATGGACAGGGAGGCCTGGCGTGCTGTGATTCATGGGGTCGTGGAGAGTGGACACGACTGAGCGACTGAACTGAACTGAACTGAAGTATCTGGGATGTTGAAAAACTCAAGTGAGAAGATGATGAGGCTAAGTAGGCTTAGGATTGGAAGAGAATGTGACTCAGACTTCATTCCTTCTTTATATTGGCCTTTCCACTCTTACCTTCTACACAACCCTATCTTACAAAAAAACTCAATACAAAAGAAGTCTAACTCAGAGGAACTCAGTGGAGACAAAGTAAAATAGAAGATAACCAGTCAATCAGTAACAGCTTATTCCCTCAATCTAAGACAAAGTAGCATTAAAAAAATTTTTTTTTGTTTTTGAGCTAGATAGGAAATAAATGACATTAATCATCTTTAAGGGTGTGTTTAAATTATAAAACTTACAAAATTAACTCTAGGTGACATTTATAGATTATCAGAATAGCAGCCGGAGAAGGCAATGGCAAGCAACTCCAGTACTCTTGCCTAGAAAATCGCATGGATGGAGGAGCCTGATAGGCTGCAGTCCGTGGGGTCACTAAGGGTCGGACACGACTGAGCGACTTCACTTTCACTTTTCACTTTCACACATTGGAGAAGGAAATGGCAACCCACTCCAGTGTTCTTGCCTGGACAATCCCAGGGACGGGGGAGCCTGGTGGGCTTCTGTCTCTGGGGTCGCACAGAGTCGGACACGACTGAGATGACACAGCAGCAGCAGCAGAATAGCAACAAAAGTATACTAGCACCCGAGGTACAATTAATGATCTGAGCCAAATATTAAAGTGTAGTCAAAATTTTGTTGAGCAAGAAAATACAAACATCAGTATGATTTAAAAGGAAATCCAATGAACTCATTTAAACTAGTTTTAAATTACAAAAAAAGAATAATCGTGAAGGAAATGTATTAAGAAGCAGAGGATAGGCCCCCTCAATCTATGGGAGACGTGAGCAGAGGACAGGCTTCCCAGAGACACCAACAGAGGACAGGCCCCCCTCAACCTGTGGGGGACTTGAGCAGAGGACAGGACCCCCAACGGGAGACTCTATCAGAGGTCAGGGCCCCCTCCATCTGCAGGGGACCCAAGAAGAGCACAGGCCTCTGGGTCCTGGGGCTGCATGCCACGCCTGGTGCTCCATTCCACCCCTGTTGCTCAGCTACTGCCCCTACAGCTGAGTGACCACACCTTGCTTATGACGTGGTTGTGGCCATACAAGATCTGTCACATGCTTTTTAACCATCTCCCTGGCTTTAGGACTCTGAGATACTAGAGAAATCTAGCCACACTACAGCTGTCATCTCTGCGTCCAGGTGACCCCACTTGGAAGAAGTCTCTGGGCCCCTGGCCATCCCCAGGGACTTATAGCCTGCCGGCAACCCCCAGCCTCTGCAGGTTCAAAGCCTCAGCCCTCTGGGCCATACTCACCTCCCATGCCAGGAGTGGCTGGGATTCCGTGAAACATCCTGCCGGTTCTGAGTCAGGTGACTGGGAGAGAGAGCTGCAGCCACTAGAGGGGTGACCTGGGGAAGAGAACATACAACGTAAGCTCTTAAG
Organism: Moschus berezovskii; assembly: GCF_049115385.1. Lineage (NCBI taxonomy): Eukaryota > Metazoa > Chordata > Mammalia > Artiodactyla > Moschidae > Moschus > Moschus berezovskii. The sequence goes on from NC_142471.1 coordinate 25,556,330, forward strand.
AAAAAAAGCCCCAGCATGTCTTCGCACAAAGAATAAATTTGGAGGAACAGAAAAAAAAAAAAAGAAATGTATGAAGAAAATGAAAAATGTTCTTTATATTCATTGTCCCTCCCTTCTTTAATCATCCTTACTCTCACATCTGAAGGGTAGATCCTCTTAGTAGTTTTGTGGGTATTAAATAACAGCCTTATTTATTTAAATGGCTGTGCCAGATCTTAGTTGCAGCATGTAGATTCTTTAGTTGTGTCATGTGAGATCTAGTTCCCTGACCAGGGATCAAACCCAGGCCTCCTGCATTGGGATCATGAAGTTTTAATCACTGGACCACCAGCTTCCCTGGTGGCTCAGATGGTAGAGAATCTGCCTGCAATTCAGGAGACCCAGGTTTGATCCCTGAGTTGGGGAGATCCCCTGAGGAAGGGAATGGTGACCCACTTCCCTGGAGAATTCCATGGACTGAGAAGACTGGCAGGCTACAGTCCATGGGATTGCATGAGTGAGGGAATAAAACTTTGATTTTCACTGGGAAAGTCCCTAGCCTTATTTTTTGAAATGTATTTTATATACAGTGAAATAGCCAGGTCTTAAAAATATTACTCAACCAGTTTTGGTGAATGCACAGTAAGACATCCATCTTCTCTGTCATCTTAGCACCTCTTCCTAGGTAATCTGCTCCCCCTTCAAGCAACTGCTGGGTTTATTTCTATCACCATAGGTTGATTTTGCCTTTTCTATAGTTTTTTCACATATGGAATTTTATAGAATATATTTTTCTGGGAGTATTTAGTGTACTCACAGTTGTGCATGGATCACCACAATCAATTTTAGAACCTTTACCTTATCCCCCCAAATAATCTGTTTCACAGAAAAAGAATCATGCTTTATAAGTGGTTTCTTTCATTTAGCATAATGCTTTCAAGATTCACTCATGTTGTAGCATGTACCCTTCCTCCCTTCCAGCATAATATTCCATTGTATGTATGCAGTATGTTTTACTTACCCAGTCATCAGCTGAGATCCATTTGAGTTATTTCCACTTTTTGGCTCTTCTGAACAATGCTGCTATATGCATTCACTACAAGTTTTTATGTAGACATGTTTTTATTTCTCATGGATACATACCTAGGAATGGAATTGCTCAGTCATATTAATTTTATGTTTAACTCTTAGAGGAACTGCCAGTGTATGAGAGATCCAATTTCTCTACATTCAAGCCAATGCATTCTTATGCAAGGGCTTTTTTTGTGTGTGAACATATATTTTCATTTATCTTGCATAAGGAAAATTTGAATTGCTTGTAGGGTAGGTGTATATTTAATATTTTATGACTTTCACTGAAATTATGAGAATATTAATTGTTCTGCATCTTCTCCAGCATTTGGTGTGTCAGTTGTTTCATTTAACCATTCTAGTTATAGCTATGTTCTTGTCAATTGTTACCCATTAAATGGTTCTATAATAGCTGCTTTAATTATAACGATGTATTCATTTTAAACATTTTATTATTTATTTTTGGTGCACTGGGTCTTTGTTGCTGCATTTGGGCTATTTTCTAGTTGTGGTTCATGGGCTTCTCCTTTGGCAGCTTCTTTTGTTGGGGAGAATGGGCTCTAGGTGCATGAGTTCAGTAGTTGCAGTGTGCAGGCTTAGTTGCCCCCTGAGGCATGTGGAATCTTCCTGCATCAGGGATTGATCCTGCGTCCCCTGCATTGGCAGGCAGATTCCTAGCCTCTGGACCACCAGGAAAGTCTTGCTGTAGTTTATTTTTGAATAATAGTCTATATAATACCTAAAATAGTAGCATTATCAAATTACAATAGCATTGTCAGGAAAATATTATTGTTCAGGAGAAATAATTGGCTTCTGCTTTTTCATCATTATAATATTGCTAAAGTAAACATATTTGATTGAACAAAGATTTTTAAAGATGTTATGTAATTATCTTTTTAAAGATGTTATATAGATTATAAAGATGTTGTAATGTCAGATAACATTAAGCCTATAATAACAATATAAAAAAAAATAAAGTTAAAGGTGACATAAGTTTTTTTGGTAAGAGTTTGAGTCTAGTTTTGTTAACTGTAAAGAGGAGACAATTTATCCTGTAGCTTTGCTGTTTATTGGCCTTTATTCTTTAGATTAAAACATAGATAGACCATATAAAAGAGGAATTGAAGTTCAAGATGTTTCCTGATAGCATGAAAACCTCATGCTTGGTCTAAAAAGAGTTGAAATTTCTAATTAAAGTAGATTACATCAGATAATACTGACAGTAGTTGTAAATAAGAGCACTTACAAATAACATCAGTAAGATTTATGATGTTATGGGGAACGAAAGAGGTTCCTGAAAGTTTAAAATAAAGGAGAAAAAAACTTAGTAAGTTGTCAGCTTCACAAAAGAAGAAATATAAATGTCCAAGAAATAAGTTTTAAATGGTCAGCCTTTATAATAAGTTGAAAAGCATACATTATTCTTTTTTCTTTCCATATGAATTTGGAAAGCTAAAAGAACATGATTAGAAAATATGGAAAATTTGACTTAAAATGGGACAATCTAGGCACTCTGTGAGAAAATACATTGGTACTATCTTCCTTCTTCTCAGGTGCTGAAATGGTAAAGAATCTGCCGGCCAATGCAGGAGACATCGGTTTGATCCTTCGGTCAGCAAGATCCCCTAGAGTAGGAAATAGCAAGCCACTTCAGTCTCCTTGCTTGGAAAATTCCATGGATAGAGAAGCCTGGCAGGTTACAGTCATGGGTTTTCAAAGAATCAGACACTGAGCCACTGAGCACTACCACTGTCTTTCTGGAGATCTATTTGCATAGTCTTGACAGTGTATGGCTACTTCGGTCTAAAGAAAGGACTCATAGCCCTTTGTTTTATTCTATGGAGTATAATCCGTAACTGATATATAACTAAAGGGTTAAGGGAGACTTGCCATATCAGGTTCCCAGGATAAAGTAGGACTGATGGATGAAGGGTGGGACGAAACAGCCTACTGGACAGTTTCTTGTTACTGTGAGCACTTAAGCAGAGCTTGGTGGATTGCTTGATGAAGTATTGCAGATAGTTCGTGCCTGGCTTCACTAGATGGACCCTGTGCCCTTGAAAGTCTCTTCTGACCTTGAGATCCTCTCAGCAGCTTAAGCAGAAAACACAGATGGCCACTTCATAACTTACTTAGCCACTAAGCTTGTGTAGTAAGGGTTTTATATCAGAGCATGGTTAGCCTCTGGTGTATCTGTCCCATAATTAGTAAAACCCAGCTGGCACTGCAGGCAAAGGGTAAGATGCATAGAACTTCAATGTAAATAATCTAAAAATGACAGATGTGAAAGATTCCACTATTTTTATGTACTGGGTTCTCACTTCTTAGAACTAAATATAATGATGTGTAAGTTTAGCTCACGGTAACCCACTCCAGTATTCTTGCCTGGAGAATCCCATGGACGGAGAAGCCTGGTAGGCTATAGTCCACGGGGTCGCATAGAGTCGGACACGACTGAGCGACGGAACGGAACGGAAGTTTAGCTCAAGGTGAATTTTTCTTGGGATGTGTAAAGGAGATTATTGCATTTGCTGGTATCATTGTGTTTCCTACTACCAAGTACATTGTTTTATGATTTGTTGCCTACTGCCACTGCAAATCCTTTTTTATTACTTCTTCAGAATTTCAGCTTTGGATTTATTCCCGCCAGACATTTTCATATTTTTCAGATGAATTCTATACTTGTCTTTATTCCCATGATAATTCCATGAAGCAATATAATAGTTTTAACAAACTTATTTTTCTTGTTTTGTGTTTATTTATTTTACTATACAAAAATATCAAACTTTATTTTTTTTTAATTAATTTTTTCCACCCTGCATTGAGATATAATTGACATAACACTATACAAGGTTAAGGTGTGTAATGTGATAATTTGATATATGTGTATGTTTTGAAATAATTATCACATTTTTATGTTCTTTTGAAATCAGTGAACTTTTCTTCCGTTTTAGTAGTTTGTAGCATTAGCCTCATTTATTACCGGCTAAAATTTTGCTCTTTGCTGTGTTTTTAAATTAATTGTTAGTTAAAAGGTCTTAGATATCATTTGATATCTATCTGTACTAGACAAGTATTGCTTGTCCCTGGCAAAAGTCCTTTGTTTACCATATTTAATCTAGTCTTTAGTCCCTCTGATTGCTTATCCCCAAGCTGGTTTGTCTGAATCACTTTTGCAAGTAGAATACCAAGAGACCTTGTTGGAATTGCTTCATTATCAATGTGCAAATGTATAACATCTGCTGAAGTTTCTTCCTGCCTGGAGCCTTGTGTTCTCAAAACTCCCATTAGTTTCCATGGATGTCATCTCATTTGTTAGCAAGCATCAAACTGGTTTAAGAACAGACCACTAAAGGCTAGCTGGAAGCTTTCCAGAGAGGTAAATTTAGGGTCAAGTTGTGACTTTGTAATCCTTAAAAGAGAGGTGAGAAAAATTCAGCAGTAACAAAAAACCATCAGTGTTCACAGACTAGGAAATCATTTTCTGGTGCTCTTTTTGTTTACTTTTATTAAAAGCCTTATATTTGATTGTCATTCTTTACAACCATACTTAGTGGATGATATTAAAACTTAAGGATTTCCCATTTCATCATGTAATACCAGTCTTTTGGAAACTGTAAAATTCAGAATCTTTTTTCTGATTTATGATTTTATTCTTGTGTTCCTTTTCCTTTATTTGATTTATATTCTATGTTTAAGATGTTTATGAGGATTTAAAAAGTAATGGAGTTGTAGATTTGAATTTGCCTGTTTATAATTATTAAAGAAATACTTAAAAGGAAAGGGGAAAATGCAGTGCCTTCCTCTATGTGATTAAATGACTTCTAAATTATTATTATTATTATTTGTAAAGTCCACATTTCCTTTGTAATGCCTTCATTTTTACCTATGACATTTTGTTTGCCCTATGAAGTACTTGAAATAATGATGGCAATGCCAGTGCTAATGTTTTATTTCAAATAATATGTGTCCAAGCAGACACTTAAGTATATTTTCCTTTAATTGTAAATGTATTTGCTGTGGACTATGAGCCTCCTTCAACTTACCCAGATGGACAGTATTAACATTTGTCTCATACTCTTTCAAATCACTTTTGTTACATATAATAGCATACATACAGAGAGTGGTATCATATAACATTTTGCCATAAGCTTTTTCAATTTCATTTCTGAAATAATACATGCAGAGTTCATGTAAGACATTTGTGTACTTCAGAATTATTGCAAGAACAGTCAATCACCAGTCAAGTGGTTAAGAAATAGAATATTGCCAATACTGCAACCATCTGTGCATATCCTTCTACCATCGCATCATCTTCCCAACCCCCAGGAGGAAATTTCTTTTCTGCCCTTAGGATAATCATCTCTTTACTCATCTATATAAAGTTTTGTCATTCCTGTATGCATCTTCAATACTATAGTTCTTAAGGGTAAATTTCTACAGAATAAATACCTAGGAAGGAGATGAGAATGTAGTTAAAGGAAAATTTTTTCTCTTGAATAAAATTATTTTTTTCTCATTACAAGAATGTTTCCCCAGTCACTAATTCCATAGCAACTAATAAACATTTGGTTTATGTCCTATAACTACACTAACATTATTTATGATTTTATAAAAACTAGATTGTATTATATTACTTTTTTGAGACTTCATTCTTGTAATATTAAATTTATGTAATTCTTGTTGGGTCAGAGTAAGTAGATCTCTATCATGATTTTAATAAATTGAGAAATATGAATTTAAGAGTACTATTTAAAGACATAAAGGGAGTCAGTCATAAAATCAAAATAGTGTATCTTTTAAATTAATGGAGTAAAAGAAAGAAAAATAACCCATTTACCAAATATAGACCCAACCTAAAAAAAATCCCACAGACTGAATAAATAAAACAAAATCTAAATGATCTATTGTTCACAAGACACAATCCTAAAAACAATGTGAGTTGAAATGCAATGAATGGGCAAAAGATTTTCCAGAAAAGTGTAAACAAAAATAATGTACTTCAGGTGTAAATTGAAATTTTTTGATAGTTATTTTACTCTAAATTTAAACTTAAACCAAGAGCAACAAGTTTATCACCTCTAGATTTTATCAATCCTTATTCTTTATAGTCTCACATTTTTAAGTGATTACATTATTTTCATTTTTAAAATTATTACTGAGTTTTTTTCAGCCTTATTGAGGTATAATTGACAAATAAAGGGAATTTCCTGGTAGTACAGTGGTTAGGACTCTGAGCTTTCACTGCTGAGGGCGTAGATTCAATTCCTGGTCAGGAAACTAGGTAGGATCCCACAGATTACCTAGTGTACCTTTCCCCCTCCACCACCACAAAAAAATTGACAAATAGATTTGCAAACTATTTAAAGTGCACAATGTGAAGGGTATTCCCTCCATTGAGTTAATTAGTATGGGTTTATCTTTCCCTTTCTCATAGATGTACATTTCTTTTTCATTTTTCTTACTGAAAACATGTAAATCCTACTCTCTTGTTGTTATTCTTTTAATTACTAAATCGTTCTGATTTGTTTGATACTCCATGGACCATATCCCCCCAGGCTTATCTGTCCATGGGATTTTCTAGGCAAGAATACTGGAGTGGGTTGCCATTTCCATCTCAGGATCTTCCCAACCCAGGGATTGAACCCAAGTGTCCTGCATTGGCAGGCACATTCTTTACCACTGAGCCACCTGGCAAGCCTTCTATTCTTTTAGCAAATTTCAGTTATATAGTACATTGTTATCAACTATAGTTACTAAATTATAAAGTTAGGACCTCAGACCTTATTCATTGTATAACTGAAAGCTTGTACCCTTTTACCAACCTCTCTCTGTTTCTCATGCCCAAGCTCCTAGCAATCAATTTTTACTCTGTTTCTGTGAGTTTGATTTTTTTTCTTAAATTCCATATATATATGATACCATGCAATATTTATCTTTCTCTGTGTAACGTATTTCTCTTAGCATAATGCCCAATAGTCTCATCCATGTTGTTGCAAATGATAGGATTTCTTTCCTTTTAAAGACAATATGTGGGGGCCACCCAAGATGGAAGGGTCAGGGTGGCGAGGACCCAAGATGGAAGGGTCAGGGTGGCGAGGTCTGACAGAATGTGGTCCACTGGAGAAGGGAATGGCAAACCACTTCAGTATTCTTGCCTTGAGATCCCCATGAAAAGTATGACAAGGCAATAAGATAGGACACTGAAAGATGAACTCCCTAGGTCGGTAGGTGCCCAATATGATACTGGAGATCAGTGGAGAAATAACGCCAGAAAGAATGAAAGGATGGAGCCAAAGCAAAAACAACAACCAGTTGTGGATGGGATTGGTGATAGAAGCAAGGTTCCGTGCTGTGAAGAGCAATATTGCATAGGAACCTGGAATGTTAGGTCCACGAATCAAGGCAAATTGTAAGTGGTCAAACAGGAGATGGCAAGAGTGAACATCAACATTCTAGGAATCAGCAGACTAAGATAGATCGGAATGGGTGAATTTAACTCAGATGACCATTATATCTACTAGTGTGGGCAGGAATCCCTTTGAAGAAATGGAGTAGCTGTCATAATCAACAAAAGAGTCCAAAATACAGTATTTGGATACAATCTCAAAAATGACAGAATGATCTCTCTTCGTTTCCAAGGCAAAATATTCAATATCACGGTAATCCAAGTCTATGCCCTGACCAGTAACGCTGAAGAAATTGAACAGTTCTATGAAGACCTACAAGACCTTCTCGAACTAACACCCAAAAAAGATGTCCTTTTCATTATAGGGGACTGGAATGCAAAAGTAGGAAGTCAGGAAACACCTGGGGTAGCAGGCAAATTTGGCCTTGCAGCACGAAATGAAGCAGGGCAAAGGCTCATAGAGTTCTGCCAAGAGAACTCACTAGTCATAACAAACACCCTCTTCCAACAACATAAGAGAAGACTCTACACATGGACATCACCAAATGGTCAACACCGAAATCAGATTGATTATATTCTTTGCAGCCAAAGATGGAGAAGCTCTATACAGTCAGCAAAAACAAGACTGGGAGCTGACTATGGCTCAGATCATTAAATCCTTACTGCCAAATTCAGACCTAAATTGAAGAAAGTGGGGAAAACCACTAGACCATTCAGGTATGATCTAAATCAAATTCTTTATGACTGTACAGTGGAAGTGAGAAATAGATTTAAGGGACTAGATCTGACAGAGTGCCTGATGAACTACGGATGGACGTTCATGACACTATACAAGAGACAGGGATCAAGACCATCCCCAAGAAAAAGAAATGCAAAAGAGCAAAATGGCTGTCTGAGGAGGCCTTACAAATAGCTGTAAAAAGAAGAGAAGTGAAAAGCAAAGGAGAAAAGGGAAGATATACCCGTTTGAATGCAGAGTTCCAAAGAATAGTAAGAAAGGTAATGCAAAAGAATGCTCAAACTGCCACACAATTGCACTCATCTCACATGCTAGTAAAGTCATGCTTAAAATTCTCTAAGCCAGACTTCAGCAATACGTGAACTGTGAAATTCCAGATGTTCAAGCTGGTTTTAGAAAAGGCAGAGAAACCAGAGATCTAATTGCCAACATCCGCTGGATCATCGAAAAAGCAAGAGAGTTCCAGAAAAACATCTATTTCTGCTTCATTGACTATGCCAAAACCTTTGACTGTGTGGATCACAATAAACTGTGGAAAATTCTGAAAGAGGTGGGAATACCAGACCACCTGACCTGCCTCTTGAGAAACCTGTCAGGAAGCAACAGTTAGAACGAGACCTGGAACAATGGACTGGTTCAAATTGGGAAAGGAGTACATCAACGCTGTATATTGTCACCCTGCTTATTTAACTTATATGCAGAGTACATCATGTGATATGCTGGGCTGGATGAAGCAAAAGCTGGAATCAAGATTTTGGGAGAAGTATCAGTAACCTCAGATAAACTAATGACACCATTCTCATGGCAGAAAGCAAAGAGCCTCTTGATGAAAGTGAAAGAGGAGTGAAAAAGCTGGCGTAAAACTCAACATTCAAAAAACTAAGATCATGGCATATGATCCCATCACTTCATGGCAAATAGAAGGGGAAATAATGGAAACAGTGGCAGACTTTATTTTTGGGGGCTCCAAAATCACTGCAGATGGTGACTGCAGCCATGAAATTAAAAGATGGTTGCTACTTGGAAGAAAAGCTACGACCAACCTAGACAGCATATTAAAAAGCAGAGCATTACTTTGCCAACAAAGTTCCATCAAATCTATGCTTTTTCCAGTAGTCATGTATGGATGTGAGAGTTGGACCATAAAGAAGGCTGAGGACCAAAGAATTGATGTTTTCAAACTGTGATGTTGGCGAAGAGTCTTGAGAGTCCCTTGGACTGCAAGAAGATCAAACGAGCCAATGCTAAAGGAAATCAACCCTGAATATTCACGGGAAGGACTATTGCCAAAGCTGAAGCTCCAATACTTTGGCCACCTGATTCGAAGAGCAGAGTCATTGGAAAAGACCCTGATGCTGGGAAAGATTGAAGGCAGGAGGAGAACAGGACAACAGAGGACAAGATGGTTGGATGGTATCACTGACTCAGTGGACATGGCTGAGGAAACTCCAGGAGATAATGAAGGACAGGGAAGCCTGGCTTGCTACAGTCCATGGGGTCTCAAAGAGTCAGACATGATGGAGTGACTGAACAACAACAAAACAAGTAAGTGCAATCAGTTGATGTGTTAAATATGTGTGCAGAGATAGTAAAGAAAGGAGTGTTCAGTTTTATCTGAGGGCATTAGTCCCTCAGTCATGTCCGACTCTTTGCAACCCCATGGACTGTACCCTGCCAGGCTCCTCTGTCCATGGGATTCTCCAGGCAAGAATACTGGCATGGGTTACCATTTCCTTCTCCAGGGGATCTTCCCAACCCAGGGACTGAACCTGGGTCTCCTGCATTGTAGACAGATTCTTTACCATCTGAACCACCAGGGAAGCCCCTTTTATCTGAGTGAGGCAGGAGGATAAGAAATAATTGATTCGGAAAAAAAAAAAATATTTGATCCGGGATTTCCTTGGCAGTCCAGTGTTGAATCTGGGCTTCCAGTTCCGGGGGAAAGTGTTTCATCCCTGTCTGAAAGATCAGATCCCTCGTGACTTGTGATGTGGCCAAAAAAATAAAAACACCACCACCAACAGCAACAAGAAAACATAAAAAGCTGGGGAATTAAGAAATACTTGATTCCACAGTGTCACATTTCCTCTAGTTCTTTATTAGAGGCAAATTGGAGGACCAAAGAGCTTTCTATGTTAAGTTCTACTTGAAGATAGAGCTGCTTAAAATAGCCTAGAGGAAGCAAGACTGGGGGTAGGGCTGGGTAGGGGAGTATGGTTGGTTTAAGAGACATTCTGTAAAATATGGCCCAAAGGTAGGAACTTGGAGGCCTTGCTTGCTGGACTGAAAAATGTGAATTTTGCTCTGAGGAATCTTGGTTCCCTCTTTCCTTTACCAAGCTGTTTTTGAGTCTTTATGGCTTTTTAGCTTCAGATCTAAGGGAACCAGGCAGGGGTTAGTTTAGAATGTGTGGTTTCTAGAACCCCCTTGGGTGATATTGTTGTTTAGCCAGGTGCAGTGTGGAATATAGCCTAAAGCAATTCGATTTGCATTTCAAATGAATTCCATAAATAACTGCATTGTCTAATAATTTGAAATTTGGGTAGGACAACTGAGAAACCAATTTTTATTTTATTTTAATTTAAAAATTTTAAATACAACTTTATTTTGGTACCACTACATTTTCCTTCAGTCACTGAATATTTAGCATTGAATTGTGATTCATTAAGTATAAAATATACACTAAATTTCATAGGTTTTATGTAAAAACCTATGGAAACTATCTGATAATTTTTATAATAATTCCATGCTGAAATAATATGCTTGCTATGGTGACTTAAATAGAAATAAATTTTATTTTACCTGCTTCTTTTTACCTAAAGAAAATACCTCCTACAAGCTTTGAAATGATTTCTGTAGCTCACATTGTGTTTACATTGGACAGTGTTTCCTTAGAACAGCATGAAGGTTTGGGAGTGCTATATTCTGCAAGCCAATCCGAATTCTGAGATTAATCCACTCAGGGTAGCTTAGGTTCTGACAATGTTTGCTATCTAACACTCATTAAAAGGTGAGCTCCATAAGAACTGGTCCTTTTACTTTTGATTGATACATGCCTTGTCGTTGATCTCTATAAGCATTTGAATGCATGTACCAAGGCAAAGAAGTAGGAATGGGAAACACAGGGATAAACAGAAGGGTCTACTCAATGGCTTCTCAGAAGACTCATGGGTCATTAGATGGATTTGGGGGTTAAAGCAAGCCCAAAGAATGAGGTAATTCATTAACTTTTAGACATGAAAGTTTTAACCACTTAGTTCTGTCTGACACTCTGCGACCCTATTGACTATAGCCCACCAAGCTCCTTTGTTCATGGAATTCTCCAGGCAATAATACAGGAGTTGCCAGCCATACCCTTCTCCAGGGGATCTTCCTGACCAAGGGTTAGAATTTGGGTCTACTATATTGCAGGCAAATTCCTTACCATCTGAGCCATCAGGGTAGCCCTTTTAGACTTGGTTCAGTTGTAATTGCCAGGTGAAGATGTCCAGTTAGTGGATAAATGAATTTCACATTCAGGAGAAATATCTTTTCTTGATGTGAGAATCAACAGCAAGCAATCATAGACTGAAGGGCAAGTGTGCCAATAAATGGGGCAAATGGAGAGGAGACAAAGGGAAACATATCCTTTATATGTGGGCAAAGAAGCCAACCAGGAAGACTGAAATGATGGACTCAGAACTGAAAAGAAGATCTTAAGTGAGCAATTGGACTTCAGTGGTGAATCTTGGGTAGTTTCACTGGGGTAGTGGGAGCAGAAGCCTAATTATAATGGGTTGAAGGTACATGATAGGTGATTGCAGTTTGGATGACATTCTTTGTGGACAGGGCAGTAAGGTAGGGTGGGAGCTAAATATTTCTGGAGGCTTTTGTTTTCTCAAGACAAAGGTTTCAGTTTGTCCTAGGCTGTGGGGAAGAAGGTAGCTGGGGAAGATTTACAGATCTTTGACTCCAGAATGCTCTCTGATTTTTCTGTTCAGTTCAGTTCAGTTCAGTCGCTCAGTCGTGTCCGACTCTCCGCGACCCCATGAATCACAGCACGCCAGGCCTCCCTGTCCATCACCAACTCCCGGAGTACACTCAAACTCATGTCCACAGAGTCGGTGATGCCATCCAGCCATCTCATTCTCCGTCGTCCCCTTCTCCTCCCGCCCCCAACCTTTCCCAGCATCAGAGTCTTTTCCAGTGAGTCAACTCGTCTCATGAGGTGGCCAAAGTATTGGAGTTTCAGCTTTAGCATCAGTCCCTCCAATGAACATCCAGGATTGATCTCCTTTAGAATGGACTGGTTGGATCTCCTTGCAGTATAAGGGACTCTCAAGAGTCTTCTCCAACACCACAGTTCAAAAGCATCGATTCTTCGGCGATCAGCTTTCTTCACAGTCCAACTCTCACATCCATACATGACCACAGGAAAAACCATTGCCTTGACTAGACGGACCTTGGTCGGCAAAGTAATGTCTCTGCTTTTTAATATACTATCAAGGTTGGTCATAACTTTCCTTCCAAGGAGCAAGCGTCTTTTAATTTCATGGCTGCAATCAGCATCTGCAGTGATTTTGGAGCCCAAAAAAACAAAGTCTGACACTGTTTCCACTGTTTTTCCATCTATTTCCCATGAAGTGATGGGACCAGATGCCATGATCTTTGTTTTCTGAATGTTGAGCTTCAAGCCAACCTTTTCACTCTCCTCTTTCACTTTCATCAAGAGGCTTTTGAGTTCCTCTTCACTTTCTGCCATAAGGGTAGTGTCATCTGCATATCTGAGGTTATTGATATTTCTCCCAGCAATCTTGATTCCAGCTTGTGCTTCTTCCAGCCCAGCGTTCCTCATGATGTACTCTGCATATAAGTTAAATAAGCAAGGTGACAATATACAACCTTGACGCACTCCTTTTCCTATTTGGAACCAGTCTGTTGTTCCATGACCGGTTCTAACTGTTGCTTCCTGACCTGCATAAATACCTCTGTGCATACCATCACCAGCTAAGTGCTGAATAAATAGTCAGTATTCTTGGAGGTTATGTTATTATTCTTAGAAAGTCTAAACTGAAATAGACATATTTTCTTCAAAGGAAAATGTTGGAAGAAGGGAGCAGAGACCCAAGGCATGTGGGCCATGAGCCTGGATGTGTGTGCATGGCTAGCCATATCTGACTTTGGGACCACCAGACTCCTCTGTCCATGGCATTTTCCAGGCAAGAATACTGGAGTGGATTGCCATTTCCTTCTTCAGGGGATCTTCCTGACCCAGGGATTGAACCTGTATCTCCTGCATTGGCAGTAGAGTTCTTTACCACTGTGCCACCACTGCATGCATGCACATGGGCGATGTGGAAAGCATCAAAACTAAAACCTTTCTTGGTTCCTCATAGGATCAGGAATTAGCTAGTTATCTGATGGCCTATGGAGGGAGTTGGGTGAGGCAAGGTCTTTGAATATTATCTTTGATCATGAGGGAACATTCCAGATGGAATGACTTGACAGGGGTTAAACCCTAGTGGAATACAGGATTACTAATCTCCTGAAATCTTGAGGAGAGTTTAAGTGCCATTAGCATACAAACCCAAAAAAGTGCGTGTAAACTGCATTTGCAAAAACTCGTGTGGTTGGATTAAATAATCTGCAATTTATATGTTCTTTTGTTTTTAGAATTAACATGGCAATTCATATTATGGTATTACTTAATACCAGGAAGTTTTCACCGTATCTTTTTCTCCTAATTATATGAAACTAACAAATTTGAAGAAAAAGTTATACTAGAAAGTAAAACATACCAGGGTTATTCTGAAGAAGATTTATAGGCCAAGGAATATTTGTGGGAGAAATAGACGGTGACCTCTGACTGCTTCCTTAAGAACTAGCCTCTAAATTGGGTCCCAGTTTCACTCCTTTCCTTAATAATTTGTGAGAACCTGGTGTGAAAAGTCAAAGTGTTAGTCTCTCAGTCTTGTTTGACTCTTGATTCCATGGACTATAGCCCTCCACGCTCCTCTGTCCATGGAATTCTCCAGGCAAGAATACTGGAGTGGATTGCTATTCCCTTCTCCAGGGGATCTTCCTGGCCCAGGTACTGAATCTGGGTTTCCTGCAAAGCAGGCAGATTCTTTACTATCTGAGACACCAGGGAAGCCCTGTGTGAAACCTATGTGCATATACTGAATTTGGAGATTAAGTTATGATATTTTATTTAAAGAGCAATGCTGTTCTGCTATAACTCACAGACAGATGAATAGATGTAGTATGTACTGTGCTATACAGTAGTTATTTATCTTTTTAAAATTATTTTATAAATCCTGAGAAATTATTATTTTTTTATTTTAAGTATAGTTGTTTTGAACTGTGAAGTTGGAGAATACTCTTGAGAGTCCTTTGGGCTCCTAGGAGATCAAACCAGTCAATCCTAAAAGAAATCAATAGTGAATATTCATTGGAAGGACTGATGCTGAAGCTGAAACTCCAATACTTTGGCCACCTGATGAGAAGAGCTGACTCATTAGAAAAGACTGATTCTGGGAAAGAGTGAAGGCAGGAGGAGAAAGGGACGACAGAGGATGAGATGGTTGGATGGCATCACTGACTCAAGGAACATGAGTTTGAGCATGCTCCTGAATATGATGAAGGACAGGGAAGCCTGGCGTGCTGCAGTCCATGGGGTCGCAAAGAGTTGGACAGCAACACCAATAGTTGATTTACAATATCATGTTAATTTCAGGTACAATTCTTTTTTAGATTCTTTTCCCTTATATGTTGTTATAAATTATTGAGTATAGTTCCCTGCGCTATACAGTAGGTCCTATTTTACTGTGTGTGTAGCTGAGTTATCGTAAGGAAATTTTTTTTTTTTTTTATCGTAAGGAAATTGAGATGCAAAGGGGATCTAGAGAGCTTTATGCTATGTGGTTGGTAAGCAATAGAATGGGAAGTTACCAGTTTCATTCTGGGAAAGCTTACATTATTAAAAATATATGAAACAGTTAAGGTATGTAAAAAAGCATAAAGAATAATACACTGAACATCAGAGTTCGTTATTAATTTTAAGCTTGGATAGGGTTCACGAAAAGTGTGAAGAACAAAAAGGCAGTGGATTTAGAATCTTCTAAGGAATAGGCTTGGGGGACACTCCTACAGCCAAGGGACAGACATTCAAGAGTGAGGCTCCAGGGGAGAGCTAGATTTTAGTTTCATTGGAGAATCCCCTTGGAGATCTACAAAAGAGCAGAGTAGGTGTGTAATATCTAAGGAATGTTTGGATTTGGCAGTTCAGAAGTCATTTATAACCTTGAGGGGTAACCCCTGAAGATACTTGAATGAGGAGGGAATTTAGTGGGTTGATAGCCTGAGGCAGATTTGGAGTCTGGGTTTTTTTGTTTTTGTTTTTTGTCTTTTGTTGTTTTTACATGAATTAACACATTTATTATAGGCTAGCAATACTTTGGCCACCTCATGCGACGAGTTGACTCACTGGAAAAGACTCTGATGCTGGGAAAGGTTGGGGGCGGGAGGAGAAGGGGACGACAGAGAATGAGATGGCTGGATGGCATCACCGACTCTGTGGACATGAGTTTGAGTGTACTCTGGGAGTTGGTGATGGACAGGGAGGCCTGGCGTGCTGTGATTCATGGGGTCGCGGAGAGTCGGACATGACTGAGTGACTGAACTGAACTGAGCAATGTTACAAATGGTAGACCTTCAGTTACTTCAGTCAAACTATAGCATGATAGAAGTGGTGCTGTAGGTTCGGGAATTACCTGCCACCTTTTCAGGAACAACAGAACCAGATCCCCAAATTTTATTTTGTTTTTGCCACCAGAAAAGCAAGTGTACTTGGCGGGCTGGCTGATTTCGATTTTCTTCATTTACCTGAGGGAGGTACCATAATGGGCTCTTATTGACTGACTGACAGTGCTGGCCTTGGTGCTTTTATTTATTTATTTATTTTTTTTGCCTTTGTGCTTTTAGCCTTGCCACCAGAGAGGAGGTTTTATCTTTCTTTCCTTTTTTTTTTTATGTCTTACATACTTTTCTTTTTTTGCTATGCCGCAAGGCATGTGGGAACTTTGTTTCCTGACTAGGGATTGAACTTGAGCCCTGTGGACTGCCAAGGAAGTTCTGGGTTTTTATCTTTTTGACTAGGAATAAATTATACTGGCTCTTAGCTTCTGAGGAGGTGGTCTAAGACAAGGTCATCTATGACTAGAGAGATTTAGCTCTCAGGTCAGTTTTATACTTTTGGAACTCATTTGCAATTAACTTGGTTTTTGACTAAATAGAAGTTGTCCCTCCCTTTAGCTAAGTCTCCTCCTTTGCCCCACCCCCAAGTAAAGGATTTACTGTGGATTCTAAAACCCTGTGGCCAAATGAGGGTGGAGTTTTGGGGGGTGAGAATGAAAACTTTAGGAAAGCTTTTAGATCCGGCTTCTGGATCTGAAGGAGAGAATTGAGAAACATCTGTAGTTTCTTCCATGGCTCCTATTCGGCACAAGCTTGGAAAAACCATAAGGCCCTGTGGCACCAAGGTAGGACAGGTTGGGGTGTATAGTCATCCAGTCTCTATGCTCCCCCTCTTCTGGCTGACCCAGCCCTGCCTATCTGTGGCCTTTGCAACCCCTCATTGGGTAGCTGTAGGCAAACTGGAGAAACAGATAAGAGGCAAAACTAAAAAATAATTTAAGGTTACAAATCTTGGTAGGGCAGGTATTCCTTTTTTATGCCTAAAAAAGGAAAAGGGGAAATTAATGGCTGGGATTCTGGAGTAGATAATTTCACTGCTCTCCAGTGTTCTTGCCTGGAGAATCCCAGGGACGGGGGAGCCTGGTGGGCTGCCGTCTATGGGGTCGCACAGAGTCGGACACGACTGAAGTGACTTAGCAGCAGCAGCAGCAACAGTAAAATAAATTAGATCCCCTTTGAAGGAGGATATTTTTGATATATGTGTGTGTTAAATGCTTATTTTAGAATTTCCTTAGGTGGATCTTTGGTGAGTCACTGGTTCATCTTTACTTTTGACTTAAATTTGATTTTGTTAGCAAGCAGTTGTGGTGAGCATTGTTTGGTGATAGGTTGGAAAGCAGGACTGACCTCTGTGAGTCTGTTCCAGAAGGGAATGTGAGAGGGGGAAATACAGTATCAGGAATGATTGTGTCTTCTTAAAATCAAACTTAAAGGAGGCCTCAGTGGTTTTCCTTTGGATTTTTCTTCACATGCTCAATTTTCAGGTTGAGAAAGCAGACTTGGAAGATATCACTTCTGATTAGGGATAAATACACTGTGGGCTGCTCCTGCTGCTCTACTTGTTGGTTTTTAAAATTGCTTTTTCCTCTAAGGAGGTGAAAAAAATTGGTTCTTGGTAGGGGAGGGGTTGAAAAAACTTAAGATATCACAATGAGGTCTTCGTATGTAAACAGATACACACTGTATCTATGATATTACGATCTTCCGGGGAGGTATTAAGATCTTCTGGGGAAGAATATTAGGGAAAAAATGTTTTAAAAGACTTTTGTAATAAGGGGTGGGAAAAAAATGAAAAGTAGGTTAAGAAACAAACATCTACCTTTGTAGTAAAGGTCATAGTCTTGTTGGACCAAAGCTCTGAAAATGCTTTGAAAGTTTTCATTTTTTCATGTAGTCTGGGTACCTGTTTCTGGATGTAGGAAATGCAGCATGTATGGAATGTGAGCCTGTGTTGGGAGGGCTACAATCAGATCCTGTTCAAAGGGCAGAGTCAAAATTTTCAGAATAGAAGGCCTCTTTCCTACTTCCCTGGTGGCTCAGATAGTAAAGCGTCTGCCCCCAATACGGGAGACCCTGGTTCCATCCCTGGGTTGGGAAGATCCCCTGGAGAAGGAAATGGCAACCTACTCCAGTATTCTTGCCTGGAAAATCACATGGACAGAGGAGCCTGGTGGGCTACAGTCCACGGGGTCGCAAAGAGTGGGACACGACTGAGCGTCTTTACTTCACTTCCTCAGTACCATTTGGCTCCTGCAAGAGTAGGTGTAAGAGTGTCCTGAGGACAGGAATGTGGAAAAATGAGAACATGGCAGTAGCTTGGGAACTATTGGATCCAGATCATCTAAGGAGGTCAACATTCCTGTTAGTTCAGAGTGTGTGCAACCTGTAATCTTGGGATGGGTATTGAATGGAAGACAGACAAGTAGGGGACTTGGAAATAATTTACTGTCCTTTAAACTGTGCCCTTGGGTCTTTTTGGAGTAGTAGAGTACAAGAATGGAACTGGGGGGGAGGGGCTTGGGTAGGAGGAGAAGAGATACAAACACAGAGTTATTTGGGTTTTGCTGCAACAGACGGCTTCCAGAAAAACCCAAAGGAAATTTTTGTCCAACCCAATAATTTGCACTTCAAGGTGGATGTTCAGGAAATAAACTATACTTAGGCAGATTAAATGCCAATAAAATCATCATTAAAAAATTGTAGCCACTGGGGCCTATTTCAAGTAGCTGGATTCACGCTCTCAGTAACGTCATGGAAACAGGTCCTTCCAGCTGATCAGGTGTGTGCATTTCTTCCCAACTCTTGCTTAGTTGGGCAGTTTGATAGTGGATTGGCACCACAAAAATTGGCCAACCCTACAAAATAGGGCTTCCTCCCCACCACTTCCCAAGTTGATTGTTAAATGTTTATCAGAATACCACTGAGTAGTTTGTAAAAGACAAATGTTGACTGTTTTATGTAGCCTTCCTAAAATATCTTAAACAAGTATTATAAAAAAATATGTACTCCGCACTCTTCCTCATGCTCTAATTTTTTTGTAATTTGATACTACATAAACTATTCTGCATTTAGAGTTCTTTCACTTATTATACCTAGAAGTCTGCATAGAGTGCTTTGTCAATTTTGGTTTACTTTTAAGGGAAATATATCAAAAAGTCAAAACAGCTTTTAATCATATCTGTCCTAAATAAACCTTTGCTGTTTCCTCACTATAAAGTATTGCTCCTAAACTCTTTCTATTCACCATTAGTTTCTTCTGTATTCTTCGAGTAACTTTATGCAAATATGAATGTGTATATTATTTCTTTTTATACAAAATGTATTTCACATATAATCTTTTCTTGTTAGCTATGGAATTTTTTATCCTTTTTTGTGGTTGCAAGGCATTATATAGCTATGTCACAATTGAATTATCCTGCTACAGATGGACACTGGAATCTTTTCAGCTATTTGTTTAAATATACAAAGCTGTCAAAACATGTAGTTATATGCAGGTATAACTGGGATAAATTTCAAACTGCTGTATTAAAGTTGCACTTAATTTTGATAATTATTGCCAAATTGCCTTCCATAGGGATTGCACCATTTTGTACTTCCACCAGCAATATGTGAGTTTATTTCCCCACAGCCTGCCCAAGGGTCTAGGTAGTCAAACTTTTTAACTGCTATTCTAACAAATGAAAAATGTCATTTTAATTTGCATTTCTTTTAATGTTGAGCATCTTTCCACAGTGCCTATGTCAGGGTTGTATGAAGATTAGTTGAGTTATTGCAAGTAATGACTATATTAGAATACAGCTAATGGCTGTGGAATTATAACTGTGGTGATGAAGTTGTACTCTCTCTGAGTGATAGCTCATTGTCACTGTGCTCTTGAGTCAGTTATTATCTGACGTAGTTATCTCACTTAATTACCATCACAATCGTATATGATCTCTTAAAAAGAGAAAACTATAGTTAAGGTTAAGTAAATGGCAACCCACTCCAGTGTTCTTGCCTGGAGAATCCCAGGGACGGGGGAGCCTGGTGGGCTTCCGTCTAAGGGGTCACACAGAGTCGGACACGACTGAAGTGACTCAGCAGCAGCAGCAGCATATCCTGGGTTGTACAATTCCTAAGGATTGCTCTCTTTCCTTCCCCATGTTAGTATTAAGATTAAATAGTAATGGCAAATAAATTGGTTTCTTTTCAACACTTCTTTTTAGAAACAAACCTATATATACTTTATTTAGGTTTTATCTATTTAAATGCATTGATTTTATGTATTTTTTAAATTGAGGAATAGTTTATTTAAAGTAATAGTTTCAGGTATATGATATAGGATTCAAAAATTTTATATAGATTATTTGCTTCATTTAAAGTTACTATAAAATATTGGTTACAAAAGAAGAAAAAAAAAACAAAAAATACTGGTTACATTTCCTCTGCTGTATACTAGGTCCTTTTAACTTATTTATTTTTATACATAGTAGTACCTCTTAATTCCCTACCCCAGCTTGACCTTCCCCCATTCTTCTCCCCACTAGTAACCACTAGTTCTCTATATCTATGATTCTGTTTCTGTTTTGTTAAATTCATTCATTTTATCTTTTAGATTCCAGATATAAGTGATATCATATAATATTTGCCTGTCTGACTTATTTCACTAAGCATAATGTTCTCCAAGTTCATCGATGTTGTTGCAAATGGCAAAATTTCATCCCTTTTTATGGCTGAGTACATTCCAGTTTATATAATAAACCAACATCTTTATCCATTTGTCTGTTGATGGACATGTAGGTTGTGTCCATATCTTGGTTATTTAAATAATTTCTGCTATACATTTAAACTGCAAGAACGGGCTGCTTCAGCAGGCAGCTTTCTTCATTTCTGAGGCGTCCTTGCCCCTCCAGGCCTGGCAGTGCTTGCCTCCGCCTTTAGCAACCTCGTTGGTCCCACACGGTCCTGCTGGGTGGGCGGGCAGGCTGGCTCAGGCTGCCTCGGGCGGGTATGTTTGCAGAGTTCCTCAGGGGGTCTGCGGGATGCAGTGTAAGCTGCTTGGCGCAGGGCTGAACCACCGCGCCCCGGTGATGGTGGGCAGCTCCGCGCCCCGGCCACTGGCCCGCTAGGCGGGTTCGGCGCTAACACTGCAGCGGATAGTGTTCCAGGAGGACTAGGAGAACATCACCCCTGAGAAGGAGGCACCCGCCCAGCAGTCCCCGACCGGGTGGGCTGGTGGTACTGAAGGCCGGAAACTCGCGGGGTCCAGCACCCCAGAGGCCTAACACCTGACGGGTTGCACCTCTTAAGGATCTTCCTATAAATGATGAGCATATCACTGTTCCTCCCTGGGAATTAAACAGTAAACAGCCTGCCTTTACCATTCATGTGGATGAAGCAGAAGAATGCAAAAGAGGCCAACTGAATCTAAAAAAGCAGAAAGTGCAGATGTCTTGGCTGTTACTTTACCAGGTCCAAGAAAACCACCAGTACCTCTTGATTACCCAACGGATGATAGTTTGGAGTCACCACATACTATGGACACATCAATTGTATTGGAAGATGAAAAGCCAGGGAGTATTAATGAAGTCCCACACTACCATGAGGACATTCACACATACCTTAGGGAAATGGAGGTTAAATGTAAACCCAACATGGGTTACATGAAGAAACAGCCAGACGTTGCTAACAGTATGAAGGCTATCCTCGCAGACTGGTTAGTTGATATAGGAGAAGAATTCTGTTCTGTTCCATCGCTCAGTCGTGTCCGACTCTTTGAGACCCCGTGGACTGTAGCCTACCAGGCTTCTCCGTCCATGGGATTCTCCAGGCAAGAATACTGGAGTGGGTCACCGTTTCCTTCTCCAGGGATCTTCCCGACCCAGGGATTGAACCCGGATCTCCCGCATTGGAGGCAAACGCTTTAACCTCTGAGCCACCAGGGAAGCCCAGAAGAATATAAACTACAAAATGAGACCCTGCATTTGACTGTGAACTACCTTGATAGGTTTCTTCCATCGATGTCTGTGTTGAGAGGAAAACTTCAACCTGTGGGCACTGCTGTTAGCCTCAAAGTGTGAAGAAATAAGACCCCCCCAGAAGGAGCACAATTTGTATACAGATGACACTTATACCAAGAAACAAGTTCTGAGAATGGAGCACCTAGTCTTGAAAGTCCTTGCTTTGGACTAAGCTGTACAAACAATAAATCAGTTTCTTACCCAGTACTTTCTGCGTCAGCCGCCTGCAAAAGGCAAAGCTGAAAGTTTAGCAGTGCTTTTGCGAGAGTGAAGTTTGATAGACGCTGCTGTTGCAAAGTTGCGTCAGTCGTGTCCGACTCTGTGCGACCCCATAGACAGCAGCCCACCAGGCTCCCCTGTCCCTGGGATTCTCCAGGCAAGAACACTGGAGTGGGCTGCCATTGCCTTCTCCGGATAGACTGACTCGTAGCTAAAATATTTGGCATCGGTTATCTCCGCTGTGGTCTTTTGTTTAGCAGTCTGCACAATCATAAGGCAAAGCTGGCCTGACTCATTCGTATAAAAGACTGGATATCCCCTGGAAATTCTAAAGCCTTGTCTCATGGACCTTCACCAGACCTACCTCAGAGCACCACAGCAGGCACGACAGTCAAGAAGAGAAAAGTACAAAAATTCGAAGTTTCATGGTGTTTCTCTCCTTAACTCACCAAAGATACTAAAGGTGTAACAGTGAGAGACTACCTTTGTTTTCTAAGATGTAAAGACTACACATGGCCATCACCAGATGGTCAACACCGAAATCAGATTGATTATATTCTTTGCAGCCAAAGATGGAGAAGCTCTATACAGTCAGCAAAAACAAGACCAGGAGCTGACTGTGGCTCAGATCATGAACTCCTTATGGCCAAATTCAGACTTAAATGGAAGAAAGTAGGGAAAACCACTGGACCATTCAGATATGACCTAAATCAAATCCCTTATGATTATACAGTGGAATTGAGAAATAGATTTAAGGGACTAGATCTGATAGACGGAGTGCCAGATGAACTCTGGACGGAGGTTCGTGACATTGTACACGAGACCGGGACCAAGACGATCCCCATGGAAAACAAATGCAAAAAAGCAAAGTGGCTGTCTGAGGAGGCCTTACAAATAGCTGTGAAAAGAAGAGAAGCGAAAAGCAAAGGAAAAAGGAAAGATGTAAGCATCTGAATGCAGAGTTCCAAAGAATAGCAAGGAGAGATAAGAAAGCCTTCCTCAGCGATAAATGCAAAGAAATAGAGGAAAACAACAGAATAGGAAAAACAAGAGATCTTTTCAAGAAAATTAGAGATATCAAGGGAACATTTCGTGCAAAGCTGGGCTCGATAAAGGACAGAAATGGTATGGACCTAACAGAAGAACAACATATTAAGAAGAGGTGGCAAGAATACACAGAATAACTGTACAAAAAAGATCTTCACGATGAAGATAATCACGATGGCGTGATCACTCACCTGGAACCAGACATCTTAGAATGTGAAGTCAAGTGGGCCTTAGAAAGCATCACGACGAACAAAGCTAGTGGAGGTAATGGAATTCCAATTGAGCTATTTCAAATCCTGAAAGATGATGCTGTGAAAGTGCTGCACTCAATATGCCAGCAAATTTGAAAAACTCAGCAGTGGCCACAGGACTGGAAAAGGTCAGTCTTCATTCCAATCCCAAAGAAAGGCAATGCCAAAGAATGCTCAAACTACCGCACAATTGCACTCATCTCACACGCTAGTAAAGTCATGCTCAAAATTCTCCAAGCTAGGCTTCAGCAATATGTGAACCATGAACTCCCAGATGTTCAAGCAGGTTTTAGAAAAGGCAGAGGCACCAGAGATCAAATTGCCAACATCCGCTGGATCATGGAGAAAGCAAGAGAGTTCCAGAAAAACATCTATTTCTGCTTCATTGACTATGCCAAAGCCTTTGACTGTGTGGATCACAGTAAACTGTGGAACACTCTGAAAGAGATGGGAATACCAGACCACCTGACCTACCTCTTGAGAAACCTGTATGCAGGTCAGGAAGCAACAGTTAGAACTGGACATGGAACAACAGACTGGTTCCAAATAAGAAAAGGAGTACGTCAAGGTTGTATATTGTCACCCTGCTTATTTAATTTATATGCAGCGTACATCATGATGAACGCTGGGCTGGAGGAAGCACAAGCTGGAATCAAGATTGCCGGGAAAAATATCAATAACCTCAGATATGCAGATGACACCACCCTTATGGCAGAAAGTGAAGAGGAACTCAAAGGCCTCTTGATGAAAGTGAAAGAGGAGAGTGAAAAGGTTGGCTTGAAGCTCAACATTCAGAAAACAAAGATCATGGCATCTGGTCCCATCACTTCATGGGAAATAGCTGGGGAAACAGTGGAAACAGTGTCAGACTTTATTTTTTTGGGCTCCAAAATCACTGCAGATGCTAATTGCAGCCAGAAAATTAAAAGACGTTTACTCCTTAGAAGGAAATTTATGACCAACCTAGATAACATATTAAAAAGCAGAGACATTACTTTGCCAACCAAGGTCCGTCTAGTCAAGGCTATGGTTTTTCCAGTGGTCACGTATGGATGTGAGAGTTGGACTGTGAAGAAAGCTGATCACCGAAGAATTGATGCTTTTGAACTGTGGTGCTGGAGAAGACTCTTGAGAGTCCCTTGGACTGCAAGGAGATCCAAGCAGTCCATTCTAAAGGAGATCAATCCTGGGTGTTCATTGGAAAGAGTGATGCTAAAGCTGAAACTCCAGTACTTTGGCCACCTCATGCGACGAGTTGACTCACTGGAAAAGAGTCTGATGCTAGGAGGGATTGTGGGTGGGAGGAGACTGGGACAACGGAGAATGAGATGGCTGGATGGCATCACCGACTCTATGGATATGAGTTTGAGCGAACTCCGGGAGTTGGTGATGGACAGGGAGGCCTGGCGTGCTGTGATTCATGGGGTCACAAAGAGTCGGACACGACTGAGCGACTGAACTGAACTGAACTGAAAGCACTCAAAGTATATGGTATACAGATTTTATCTTAGATTTTAATTTTACAATCATTTCTGAATACAGAAGTTATGGTCAAGTACAAATTATGGTATCTATTACTTTTTAAATGGTTATACTTTGTATATCTTTTGTGCATGTAATTATCTTAGATATTTGGCTAATTTTAAGTGGTTTCTATTTAAGTATTAATGATGCCAGCTGTCAGGATAATAATAAGTTGATTTGAAAAAAAAATTCTACTATAAACATTGAGGGTATATGTATCTTTTTGAATTCAGTTCAGTCATTCAGTTCAGTCGCTCAGTCGTGTCCGACTCTTTGCGACCCCATGAATCACAGCACGCCAGGCCTCCCTGTCCATCACCAACTCCCGGAGTTCACACAAACTCATGTCCATCGAATCGGTGATGCCATACAGCCATCTCATCCTCTGTCGTCCCCTTCTCCTCCCGCCCCCAACCTTTCCCAGCATCAGAGTCTTTTCCAGTGAGTCAACTTGTCGCATGAGGTGGCCAAAGATTTGCAGTTTCAGCTTTAACATCAGTCCTTCCAATGAACACCCAGGATTGATCTCCTTTAGAATGGACTGGCTGATCTCCTTGCAGTCCAAGGGACTCTCAAGAGTCTTCTCCAGCACCACAGTTCAAAAGCATCAATTCTTCGGCGATCAGCTTTCTTCACAGTCCAACTCTCACATCCATACATGACCACTGGAAAAACCATAGCCTTGACTAGACGGACCTTTGTTGGCAAAGTAATGTCTCTGCTTTTTAATATGTTATCTAGGTTGGTCATAACTTTCCTTCCAAGGAGTAAGTGTCTTTTAATTTCCTGGCTGCAATCAGCATCTGCAGTGATTTTGGAGCCCCCCCAAAAAATAAAGTCTGACACTGTTTTCCACTGTTTCCCCATCTATTTCCCATGAAGTGATGGGACCAGATGCCATGATCTTTGTTTTCTAAATGTTGAGCTTCAAGCCAACCTTTTCACTCTCCTCTTTCACTTTCATCAAGAGGCCTTTGAGTTCCTCTTCACTTTCTGCCATAAGGGTAGTGTCATCTGCATATCTGAGGTTGTTGATATTTCTCCCAGCAATCTTGATTCCAGCTTGTGCTTCCTCCAGCCCAGCGTTCCTCATGATGTACTCTACATATAAGTTAAATAAGCAAGGTGACAATATACAGCCTTGATGTACTCCTTTTCCTATTTGGAACCAGTCTGTTGTTCCATGTACAGTTCTGACTGTTGCTTCCTGACCTGTATACAGGTTTGTCAAGAGGCAGGTCAGGTGGTCTGGTATTCCCATCTCTTTCAGAATTTTCCACAGTTTATTGTGATCCACACAGTCAAAGGCTTTGGCATAGTCAATGAAGCAGAAATAGATGTTTTTCTGGAACTCTCTTGCTTTCTCCATGATCCAGCGGATGTTGGCAATTTGATCTCTGGTGCCTCTGCCTTTTCTAAAACCTGGTTGAACATCTAGAAGTTCACGGTTCACATATTGCTGAAGCCTGGCTTGGAGAATTTTGAGCATGACTTTACTAGCGTGTGAGATGAGTGCAGTTGTTCAGTAGTTTGAGCATTCTTTGGCATTGCCTTTCTTTGGGATTGGAATGAAGACTGACCTTTTCCAGTCCTGTGGCAACTGCTGAGTTTTCCAAATTCTTTAGATAAATATCTAGGAGTGGAATTGCTGGATCACGTGGTAATTCTATTTTTACTTTGTTGAGGAAACCTCAATACTGTTCTCCATAGTGGCTGCACCAATTTATATCCCTACCAACAATGTATAAGAGTTCCCTTTTCTCCACATCTTCACCAACATTTGCTATTTGTGGTCTTCTTGATGATAGACATTCTGATGTGAAGTGATATCTCGTTGTGGTTTTGATTTGCATTTCTCTGATTAGTGATGCTGAACATCTTTCATGTGATATCTTTAGCCATCTTTTATTTCTTCTTTCTGTCTGATTGCCATGTCTAGGACTACCAATACTATGAAGAAAAGTAGTAAGAGCAAGTATCCTTGTCTTGTTTCTGATCTTACAGGGTATGCTTTCAGCTTTTCACTGTTGAATATGATGTTAGCTATGGCTTATGGCTTATTATAATGGTCTTTATTATGTTGAGGTATGTTCCCTCTATATCCACTTTGTGATGAATACATTATTTGGATGTATCTTTTGTTTTACCATGCCAGCAAAGCTTGTGAGATCTTAGTTCCCTGACCAGGGATTGAACCTGGGCCAAGGCAGTGATAGTGCTGAGTCCTAAGCATTGGACTGCCAGGGAATTCCTACTGTTTGTATATTTTAAATTAAAAGAGATATTTTAATTTATCATGTTATCACATGTTATTTTGGGTTAATGATATATTATGAATATCTTGCCATGCAATCACTGGATTGATACATAGAATAATGACTACACATTAATTCACAGTGTGAATATATGAGGGTTTATTTCATACTTTCTCTAAATGTTATATTGTATTATGATTTGCTTACATTTTATTTTTGCAATTTGGATTGCATTTATTTTCATTTTCTTCTGGTAAGAAGTTGGATAGATTTTCATCCTTTTGATTTCCACCTAAGTGAATTACTTATGCCTCTTCTTTCCTCAGTATTCTGTTGAGTCATTTTCCTTTTTAATTTCTCAGGAATTTTTTTTCATTAAGAACAGTAACTATATATCTTATATTTTTCCAGTCGATTTTTTAAAAATTTCAATATAAAAATTTTTCAATAAAATTTTCACTTTAATTGTGACAATGTTTCTCCTACCTTTGTAAGTAACTATGCATATCAGGCAGTGAATACAGTTTACATCATTATTCAGTACTTGGACAAAAAAACCATACATAAAAGATTTTTATGATAATACTTATCTTTACTAAACATAGTATACTTGTTTTTCTTTAATATTCTATTAAAAACCATTTGTTACAAAGCATGAAGTTGGTATTGGGACTCAGGTTGTGATCAGCAATTTAAAAAGCAAATTATGATGTCTTTGCCTTTCAGAGTGTTAATATTATATGTAATCAAAGGAGTCTGTCTTTTTTATGCCTTGCCACTTTTTGTTCTTGCTTTGGAAGATTTTTCCTACTTTCTAAATTTTCTTCTATTTAAATTATTAATATATCTGGAATTTTTGTTGTATGTTATAAGGATCAAACTTCTTTCTTGTCATTATTAAGAAATTGATAATTTTCTCTGCTGCTTACAAATGCCAGCATTTTAACAATAATATTAAATGTTATTGAACTTAGTCTCTTAATTTGTTTATTTACCTGGAATGCTTAACTTATTATTCCTTTTAATATTAAAATTTTATATACTGCTTTTTTTAAAAAATTGACTATCTTTTTTTTACAAAGTTGTTATGTGTATGTAATATACATATAGGATAATGTATATATGATATTGCATTTTTAAAATGAATTTTGACATGTTAAACATTGCCTATGTAACCTGTACCCTGACAGGAAATTAGATACGGCCCTTCTGAACTCTGAATCTTTTTTTCTTTTTAGTCAATACTCTTGGTTTTTCTATTAGAGTCAATTATATCATAATTTTTTCAGTATTTTTATAATTAGATTTTACTGTCTTTCAGGCATTGACTAAAACATCTATCACCATGTTAAATATAAAGATTATTTTCCATTTGCTCCTGACAGAAATGTCCCCTCTTGTGTCATCCTGTGGTATAACTTTGGATGAGCACTGTGCAGCAGTCGGGATCTTAGTTTTCTGACCAGGGATCAAACCTGTGCCCCCTTGCATTGAGAGTGCAGAGTCTTAACCACTGGGCTGCCAGGGAAATCCTTGTTTCAAGGTTTACAAAAAATAGAGATTAGAGAGGGTAATCGGAGAAGGCAATGGTACCCCACTCCAGTACTCTTGCCTGGAAAATCCCATGGACGGAGGAGCCTGGTGGGGTCGATAAGAGTTGGACATGAATTCACTTTCACTTTTCACTTTCATGCATTGGAGAAGG
This sequence comes from Moschus berezovskii, assembly GCF_049115385.1. Classification (NCBI taxonomy): domain Eukaryota; kingdom Metazoa; phylum Chordata; class Mammalia; order Artiodactyla; family Moschidae; genus Moschus; species Moschus berezovskii. The sequence goes on from NC_142471.1 coordinate 25,585,262, forward strand.
AAATGGCAACCCACTCCAGTGTTCTTGCCTGGAGAATCCCAGGGACGGGGGTGCCTGGTGGGCTACTGTCTATTGGTTCGCACAAAGTCGGACAAGACTGAACCGACTTAGCAGGAGCAGAGAGGGAAATACTGATTCCTTAATGAGTTCAATGTTTCACTCAGAAACAATGGCAGTGTTCGGGAATTAAAGGTGATTTTTGCAAAATATTGTGAATACAATCATAGAATTATACAACTTTAAATGGTAAAATGATGAATTTTATCTTACGTGAAGTTCATCTCAAAAAAATTTTAAAAATTGATATCACTATCCACTCACCAGAATGGTTAATTTGTTAAGACAGAAAATGCTAAGTTTTGATAAGAATGTGAACTAATTGTTAACAAAAATGGAAACATATTAACAATTCTTGTGGGAGTATATATCGATAATCACTGTAGAAAATTCTTTGGCCTGTCTCCTAAAACTGAAGGTGTACGTACATATATATTAATACACACACTGAATGATCCAGCACTTCCGTCCACCCCATGTATATATAAGTTCACCAGAAGATAACAGTAATATGTTATAATGTACTTTGTTGTAGCCAAAAACAAAAATGAATGTCCATCTACAGTAGAATTGAAAAATACATTGAAAAAATAGAAAAAAGTAGAAAAAAATATATTCAATCAATGAATTACTGTATAGCAGGAGGAATCAATGGGTTAGAATTATACTTTACAACATGGATGACTACCACAAATATAATTTTGAGTAAAAGAAAATCAGTGGTATAAAATATGGAAATAAGCAAAAGAAATCTAAGATGTCAAATCAGTGGTGTGATGGAGTGATGATGATAAGTTTTTTTAAATTAACTTTTAAATTTTTAAATCAAAATATAGTTGATTTGCAGTGTAACTGCTGTACAGCAAAGTGTTTGTTATATGTATATAAATTCTTTTTTATATTCTTTTCCATTATGGTTTATCATAGGATATTAAATATATATGTGCAATGATGTAGGACCTTTTTTATTAGATGTAAATTTCTTGGTGGGATTTGGGTACATAGCAGTTTTGTGAAAATTCAGCAAGCTATATAATTATTTATGAGTTCAGTTCAGTCGCTCAGTCGTGTCCGACTCTTTGCGACCCCATGAATCACAGCACACCAGGCCTCCCTGTCCATCACCAACTCCCAGAGTTCACTCAAACTCATGTCCATCGAGTCGGTGATGCCATCCAGCCATCTCATTCTCTGTCATCCCCTTCTCCTCCCGCCCCCAATCCTTCCCAGCATCAGAATCTTTTCCAGTGAGTCAACTCGATATATTTTTAAATTTATTTAATTGAAGGATAATTGCTTTACAGTATTGTTTGTTTCTACCAAACACCAACATGAATCAGCCATAGATTTACCTATGATGATGTATGATTTTTTGTATGTGAGTGTCTCATTACAGTTTACATTGAAATAGTAGGTATTGCTCATTGAATGACACCAATTGTGAAAATATTTTACAATTTTTTTTAATTGTAAAAAAATTTTATTTTGGAAAAAATGAATATACCAAAATATTAACAGGCATGGGATTAAGATGGTTCCTACCTTTCTTTTTTCTTTTCCCCTTATTGATTCTTTATAACTTATTGGAAAATATAAAAAGTGAAAATAAAATGTTTTCAAGGATTTCACATTTAGTTGCTTTTAAGTTGTAGAGTTCTTATGACTCTTCCTCAGATATTGGAGTAGATTATATGAGTAATTTCTGTGTTTATTTTATAGGCAAATTTTGACAACAAACTAGTAAATGGCCCCAAGTCAGAATCCATGGAATACAGTAGTTGTGCTCATGAGGAAGAACAGAGATTGGAAGTGAATTCATGTCCCTTAGAAAATGTAACTAAAAATGAAGAAAGTATGACAGGAATTGAAGTGGAGAATTGGACACAAAACAAGAAGTCACACTTAACTGATCATGTCAAAGGAGAATTTAGTACAATTAAAACAGAAGTTGAAAATTTGAAAAACTCTGAAGATGACAGGAAAAAAATTCTACTTACTGACCTCCTTGAACCTCAAAAATTGTTTGCACAAACTGTAAGAAATGGCATTAAAAATGTACACTATTTACCAACTGAAACAAATGTGTCTTTTAAAAAAATCAACATTGAAGAACTTGGCAAGGCATTTGAAAACAATCCTTATAAATTCCTGAAAGACACCGCAAACCATAACAATGTCATGAGCACCATTGCTACCAGTGCGAGCTGTGATCATCTCAAGGGGAAGAGTAATGTTCTGGTTATTCAGAAGCCTGGCTTTAATTGTAAGTCTTTCCCGGATCCTGTGAACTGCAACTTAAATAGTCATACTAGTATACACAATGAAAGTGATCAACCAAAATCCCTAGAAATTATAGCAAATAGAGAAGTAAAAGGAGGATCTACACTTCAACCAAGTCTCCTATCCCTAATGAAAGATAGGAGATTAACACTAGAACAAGTAGTGGCCATAGAAGCTCTCACACAACTTTCAGAAGCCCCATCAGAAAATTCCTCTCCATCAAAGTCAGAGAAGGATGAAGAAACAGAACAGAGAACAGCTAGTTTGCTTAACAGCTGTAAAGCTATTCTGTATTCTGTGAGAAAAGATCTCCAAGACCCAAACTTAAAAGGGGAGCCACAGAGCCTTCATCACTGTCCGTCTTTGGAAAAACAAAGCTCATGCAATGCTGTAGTGTTCAATGGCCAAAATATCATTTCTAAGTCACACAACAGCTCACCTAGTGACCAACCATCCACAAAGGCACAGCAAAATTCAACGGTCACAAATTCAATATCACTTTTTATATCAAATTCATCTAAAACTGATACCAATAAAAATATTGCTCAAGGTAGGATTACTCTTGACAGTTCTAGGAATTTGCAGCAGTTGACCACAATAACTAGCAAATCAGAGTATTGTAACCAGTCACTGGACAACAGCATCAAGTTGGATTCAAAGGATGATTCATCATGTCAAGATTCAGTTCATAGTAAAATAGAAGAAGATGTTGCCGCACAGTTAACACAACTTGCATCAATGATTAAATTCAATTATGTGAAACCAGAGGACAAAAAAGTTGAAAATACACCAACAAGCCTTGTTGCATATAATGTACAGCAAAAGTATAACCAGGAGATGGGCACAACACCACAGAAACCAACTTCCAGTGTACAAACTAATCAAGGCTCATCAGTAACAAAGCAAAAGAACACAATCCAGAAAAAGACAAAATCTACTCCATCAAGAGATAGACGGAAAAAAAAGCACATGATCATAAGTTGTCAAGCAAATGACCAGAAAAAGCAGGAACAGTTGTCATATGAGTATAGTAAATTACATGACATTTGGATAGCATCTAAATTTCAAAGATTTGGTCAATTTGGTCCACATGATTTTCCCATTCTATTGGGAAAAATTCCTCCCCTAACTAAAGTATGGAAACCACTAACTCAAACAAGTTCAGCATTAGAACACAAAAAATTATTTCCTCCACTCGCTCAGATAAAATTTGAGAGATATTATCCTGAATTAGCACAGGAAAAGATGAAGGTTGAACCCTTGGATTCTATCCCCATAATCCAGTTAAAAACAGAATCCAGTGGGCAGGCGTTTACAGAAAATGCATATACTCAGGTACAGTCAACAGTGAATGTCAATCAGAAAGCTCATCCTTTACTCCAGCCAGCCTCTCCAACCAACCAGTGTGCTAATGTCCTGGATGGCAGTGACCAAAGACAGTTCCAAGAGGATGTTAAAGACCAACCCATGCATCAGAGACTGCCAACATTTCCTGGTATCTCTCATGAGACCCCTTTACCAGATCCAGCACAAATTCTCAGGAACCTAAACGTAGTATGTTCAGGTGGAATTACAGTGGTTTCTACCAAAAGTGAAGAGGATGTCTGTTCATCTAGTGTTGGAACATCAGAATTTTCCCCAATAAACAGTGCACAGAAAAGTTTTAATGATTATGCGATGAACTTCTTTACCAATCCTACAAAAACCCTGGTGTCCACAACGAAAGATTCTGAATTGCCTACTTGCAACTGTCTTGGTAAGTGCATGAATGTGTGTTTCATTTTTTTCTTGCCTTAATTGCCTCAAGTCATGATCAAATAAAGTTTGATTTATGTTTTTATATGTGACATTTTGGCCCCATTCATATTCTAGCTAGGATGGACTAAGTAATTCTATACCCATTTTTCTGTGGGACCTTATTGACACGGGTCAGATAAATGGATCATGCAACTGGTAATTCAGAAAGTTTCTTAAGTGGAAAATTTGATTTCGCTCAAGCTAGATGTCTCTCAAGTTGTTTATTGTGCACATCATAAGAATGAATTCCATTAATACTTTATCAGTTTATTCTTCCTATATTCAGAAAAATTTCAACCCTTAGGCCTTTTGTTTAAAAATATGTATTTAAAAAATAATAAACAAAAACATGTATTTTTAAATTGTATTTTTTAAATACGTATGCAGAGAACACAAAATATATGTATAACTTAAATAACCATAAGAAAAGTATCTGTGTAATTGCTAACCCAATCAAGAAGAAAATGATTCATTGGTATATTCCAGAATGGGCAGTTAAAGGATTGACTGGAAGGATGGAGTAAGTATATCATTCTGATATACTTTTTTAACCACAATAGAAAAAATAGTGAAGTATAACAATTACTTTCAGTTCTTGATTATTCAAAGTGCATTTAATATTCTGAAATGAATCCTTCCATTTTTCTGTCCATCATTCAGCACTGTTTTGACAACCTACCTCATGCCAGGCACCAAAGATAGGTTCCTCTCAGAATGAAGAGCCTTTTAGAAGGGTCGGACAGTCTGAAGGGGTGACAGTGCTGTCTGAGTGGGGTTGAACTGAGAAAGAGAGATTCTCAGACCAAGGACAGAAGAGTGTAGTAATGATAATGGCTCCAATTCCAAAGCTTTTCCTGCAAGTCTCATAACTGCTGCATCCTTGACTTGTGATATTAACAAAAACCCACCAAAGGGAAGGCTCATTATCCCCATTTTACAAGTGAAGAGATTGAATCAGAGAAGTTCATAGTTAGTAAATGATTAAACTGGAATTCAAAGACAGACATTCCCAGCTCCAGAGGCTGTATTTGTAACTTCCACCCTCTGTTGCATCAAAAATCTGGAAAAGAGACCTTTTTTCAAAAAAATGTCATTGAACATGGAAAAGAAGTCTTTATTTTTATTTTTTGAAAAGAAGTCTTTAAAATGCCATAAATTTATATAGACCTGAGCTAGTCTAATTTAACCCTATACATAGTTTCGATAAGATGATTAGCTAGTTTGAAAACTCTTTCCTTATACATACTATCTTGTAACATTGTAGAAACTGAGACAGCCAGGCTTTCAAAGTTTATTCAGTACCTGCAGTGGATCTGGAACTATGTAATAACGCACTGTCAGTTACATGTTTTCCTATAATTGTTCCATTTGAGATTATTGTGTTCATTGTGTAGAGATGGGAATTTAAAAAGAAAAACAAAAGAGCAGACTCGGAAATCATCCCAAGTGAGGGTAAAGTATCCCAATCATATACAAGGGTGTAAAGGATTTCTAAGAAAGTGTTATGCCCTAGCAAAACTAGAGTAGTTAGTGTTCCTCAAATTTATTGGCATTTTAGGTGGGGTTTGAATGAATTCCGGGAGTTGGTGATGGACAGGGAGGCCTGGCGTGCTGTGATTCATGGGGTCGCGGAGAGTCGGACACAACTGAGCGACTGAACTGAACTGAACTGAATTATTTGCTATCTGTGTGTTTGTTATCTATTGCTTTATCTGTTGTAGGCTGTTTAGTGGCATCCCTGGACTCTTCACTAGCTAGCAATAACACACACACATACATGCATACAGTTGTCACAATTCAAAATATTGCTAAATATCCCCTTTGGCAAAACCATCCCTGATTAAGAACCATTGCTCTAGATTTTTGTGTTATTTAATCGCAAAGTCATGTCCAACTCTTTTGCAACCCCATGGACTGTAGCCTGTCAGGCTCCTCTGTCCATGGGATTTCCCAGGCAAGAATGCTAGAGTTGGTTGCTGCTTCCTTATCCAGGGTATCTTCCCGACCTAGGCATCGAACCCATGTCTCCTGTATTGGCAGGCAGATTCTTTACCACTAAGACACCTGGGAAGTCCTGCTTTAGATCACCAATAAATTAAAAATTATTCACTGCTATCTTGCTTAAGTAGCCACAAAAATAATCCTATGTTGTATTGGATATCCAATTTAAATGGTAAGTAATAACCTTTTATTGGAGAAGGAAATGGCAGCCCATTCCAGTGTTCTTGCCTGGAGAATCCCAGGGACGGGGGAGCCTGGTGGGCTGCCATCTATGGGGTCGCACAGAGTCGGACACGACTGAAGCGACTTAGCAGCAGCAATAACCTTTTGGTGTAGGGAGACATGCATTCCCCATTGATTCTAGTTAGACATGATTCTCAGAGGCCAAATTAAAAATAACATTTTCTAAGAAGTACTTAATTCATATTCACAAAAACTCAAATGATACAGAAATATGGTGCAAGTATCTTTTTCTAGAGGAAAACGGCTGCTACAGTTTTTCTATTAATATTGTTAGTGGTTTTAATTTTTGCAAAATTTTTTTGTAAAAATTTTTACAAGTTTTACAAAATTTAAAACTTTTAAAACATACTCCATTTGCAGCTTACTTTTTAAATTGGATTTTTCAGTGTCTGTAAATGCTATTTTTTTAATAGCTGTATCATATTCTACTGTACAAATAACCTCAAATTTAAACTATTACTTAATTGAAAGATTCAGTGTTTCTCTCTTTTGACCTTACATATTGTAACAATGAAGATTCTTGTGTACATGTGCATTATAAATAGTTAGGCATGTGTGTAATAAAATAAATTAGCAGTGCAATTGTTGGGCTCAATTTGGGGGGAAGGCTCAATTTTAATAGAATTCTGAGGCAATGCTTTTAAGATGTATTGCTCTAGGATAAATTAATTTCGTACCTCAATTTTTAAAGATCTTTTTTTAAAGCAGAAGATCTGAGAATAAATGCTACCCAGAACTTAAAATATGTTTTTCCTTCTCTGATTCTTAGAGAAAGAATGGATTAATTAGAAGCAGAAAAAAGGGATAAGTTACACTCCAGGGCCTATTGACATAGTTTTTAATTACTAAAGCTTACCAAAATCTTGTCAAGATTCATTGTTCTGAATTAAAAAAAAAAAAAAGTAAAAATAGCTCTTCCGTGCCCCTATGCAATTCTGTAAAGCTTTGGGTCTAATAATCTTGTTCCTTCCACAGATCGAGTTATACAAAAAGACAAAGGCCCATATTATACACACCTTGGGGCAGGACCAAGTGTTGCTGCTGTCAGGGAAATCATGGAGAATAGGTGAGGAAATATGTTTCCCTGTTAAAATCATTCATTATTGGGGACCTAACTCAATGCAGAGATATGATCTCTGGGAACAAACAGGAGGTTAATGGAAAAACTTCAGGAATATGAGTTGGATGTTTCTTAGGACCCAGGAAAAGCCCAGTGTCATGGTGTCCCTGCCAAGTCATTCACACGAGCCACTGGGAACTCAATAAAGACCCTCATGAAGCAAGGCTGTCTTTGTTAAATGCAGACATACTTATTTTTATATTATTGTATAATCGTAGAAATAGTTAAAATTACCTTTGTCAACACTACATTCACATTGGTTTTGCTTGTCTTGGAGCCAGGCCATTTTTTTAAAAAGAGTGATCCTTAAGGACAAGTAAATAGAACTGGACAACCAAAATATCTGCCACACACAAGTAAATTTTTAACAAAGTTATTATTATGAGGAGTGTTTGATTTTTGTGCTTCTGTAAATCTTTATCTTATGCCCATAAAGATGTTAAAAGTTTATTTCAATGATTTTCCCTTCACTGTGTTTCATACTTAGGTATGGTCAAAAAGGAAATGCAATAAGGATAGAAATAGTAGTGTATACGGGGAAAGAAGGAAAAAGTTCTAATGGGTGTCCAGTTGCTAAGTGGGTAAGTATTTTGTACTTACACATTTTCCAAAATGTATTTACTCTACATAAAAACTAAGTTAGTTAATTTTTTCCATGAAACATTGACTAGGAAAATACCCACCTCCGTTATTCCCAGGGAAATAAGGAAGCTATTTGTCTTAGCCTGGGCTTTTTATGTTAATGAACAAAAGGGTATGGCATTCCTAGTCTGTATATAGTGATCTAGAGTCATCATTCTTACCAGTTTTTTTTTGTTTGTTTGTTATTGTTGTTACTTTTTAGAGAGTATAGAGTGTGCTTCTAATTAGACAGCATAAATAAATAGTAAATAAATATATATGTATGTGCTTTACTTGCTCAGTCATGTCTGACTCATTGCAACCCCATGGACTATAGCTTGCCAGGCTTCTCTGTCCATGGAAATCTCCAGGCAAGAATTCTGGAATGGGTTGCCATTCCCTTTTCCAGGGGATCTTCCCAACCCAGGGACTGAACCCAGGTCTCCTGCATTGCAGGTGGATTCTTTACTATCTGAGCCACCAGGGAAGCCCAAGAGCACTGGAGTGGGTAGCCTATCCCTTCTCCAGGGGATCTTCCCAACCCAGGAATCGAACCAGGGTCTCCTACATTGCAGCCGGATTCTTTCCCAGCTGAGCTACCAGGAAAGCCCATTTGTTTCATGGGGCCACCTTAATGAAGGTCATGCAATATTGAAAGCAAAATAAAAAATTTACAACATATTTCCAAAATTATTTCTATAACTACTTTGAGTTTTCTAAAACTGTGGTGCTATCAGAGGTAAGAACTGGACTTAGCTTCTTTTGAAAGTTCTCAACAGAGAAACAGTGTCATTACTTGCCTAGCCAAATGTATATTTTCAGGAGGAAATTCACATTCACAAGTATGTTGACCAGTTTCTTTGGAAATTTTCACTAAAGGATCAGTTGAGACCGTCTCCTATTTGTTTGTAATGATGACTATCATGATGATAATAAATAATAACAGTAACGACTACCTTTCATTAAATATCAGGCACCATGTTAAGTACTTGACATACATTGCCTCATAAATCCCCACAGAGGGACTCTTAAGATTTTGGAAAAGGAAAAGTCATTATTTTTATGCCCAATTCAGAAGAGCAAAAAAAATTAAAAAAAAAAAAAACAACCAAAAAACAGAGGGTTTGAACCTGGCTATTCCTGAAGCAAGACGATTGGTGTACTTTCTTTTGTTCTAGCAAACTCTATGTCTTTGTTTGTTTTGTTTTTATTTTTGATCTGGCATGTGGGATCTTAGTTCTCTGACCAAGGATCGAACCTACACTCCCTACAGTGGGAGCACAGGGAATCCTAACCACTGCACTGCCAGGGAAATCTCTATTTTGGTTATTTTTCAACCAACCTCTGGAAGGTGACAGCAGTGATAAGCACAAGAACTGGGCATGAACACTAAATGTGTCAGAATACTTTCAGTTTCTTCAGTCTATTTGGAGTGCATAGTCTTATCAAAATATCAAGTGATTCTCCACACATATAACACTACCCCAGACAGCGAAGTAAATCTTTGTAGCTCCCCTGAAGGCTCCTTTGCCTGCTCCCCATTGGTAACTCCATGTATAATAACCACTATTTTAACCTCCATGTCTATAAAGATCTTTTAGATAATTTCTATATCATTAGAACCATACAGAATGTACTCTTTTGTATCTGTCTCCTCCCTCATCATCTATAGAACATGGGTTCAATAGTTGGAGATACAGAAAACATGTGAAACTATGAATTGACTTGATAATAGAAGATATGTGTTAAGATGAGGAGATGAAAGGAGCCTGCATCTCTGATACCAGTAGAATTGCTGTACGATCTAGTTTCCTGATCAGGGATTGAACCTGGGCCCCCTGTTTTGGGAGCTTGGAATCAACCTCTGGGCCACCAGGGAAGTCCCATCCTCAGGCCTCTTAAACCTGGATTTCTCTAACATAACAGAATTTTTTTTCATTTCTTTAAAACCTATTAGGTAGTTTTCTGTTTTGTGCAATAGAATCGAGTCCCAAATAAGATACCTGCCTTTAATTTGTTCAGTGTGAGTGAATTTGGAAGATAAATAGAATTTTAGGATGAGAAAGGTAAGTGAAGGAACTTGTGTTTATTGAGAATTTTTCATTGGCAGGCTCTGGGCTAGATACTGGGGATACAAGTGTGAATTAAAGTTTATCAGTCATTTCATTGTGTAGAAGGGAAAAAACTGGCCCTGAGTCATATCAGCTATCACAAACGCATTTTAGACTAAAGTTCGCTTACTCTATAATAGTCACATGAATGTTTCCTGGTGTCATCTTGCTTCTCAAGAACTAAAATTTTCTGAAATGTTCCCTAGAAGCATAAAATTTTCCCTGAAGTTTCCTTCATTTTAGTATTTGAGGTGACACTTGGATCGGGGTGGTGTCAGTGCTTGTGAAGTACTGTTTCCCAAGGATCAACTTCTTGTCTTACTGTGTACAGTCCTGTCAACTCAACTGTGAAAGTTACACGGTTTCTCAATTTCCACAACATAAACCCAAACAAGCCAATCACCACATGTAAGAGTTTTGGTGAAGATAAACCTAAACACTGTTTAGTGATCTTTATTTTTATATTTTATTCACTCTTGAAAAAGTTGTTTCAAAACATTTTAAAGTAAGAAATAATACACATTATCCATTTTTTTCTGTTGGGTTTTTTGGCTTCTATTGATTTTTATAGAAGGTTCTTTAGAAAATTAATCATTTGTGATAAGTTGCAAATGTTTTCTGTTTGCTTTTTTTGTTGCTGTTTTTTAATTTAGGGGATCTTAGTTCCCCAACAAGCGATGAAACTCATGCCCCTTTCAGTGGAAGCATAGTCTTAACCACTGAACAGTCACAGGAGTCCTTCATTGTCATATTTTTTAACATTCTGATTTTTTTTAATGAGATGAAAATTTAAGTTAAATTTTTAATGAAAAGCTTTGCTTTTATGGCTTTCAGTTCAGTTCAGTCGCTCAGTTGTGTCCGATTCTTTGCGACCCCATGAATCACAGCACGCCAGGACTCCCTGTCCATCACCAACTACCTGAGTTCACTCAAACTTACCTCCATCAAGTCGGTGATGCCATCTAGCCATCTCATTCTCTGTCATCCCCTTCTCCTCCTGCCCCCAATCCCTCCCAGCATCAGAGTCTTTTCCAGTGAGTCGCATGAGGTGGCCAAAGTATTGGGAATTTCAGCTTTAGCATCAGTCCTTCAAACGAACACCCAGGACTGATCTCCTTTAGAATGGACTGGTTATATCTCCTCACAGTCCAAGGGACTCTCAAGAATCTTCTCCAACACCACAGTTCAAAAGCATCAATTCTTCGGCACTCAGCTTTCTCCACAGTCTAACTTTCACATCCATACATGACCACTGGAAAAACCATAGCCTTGACTAGATGGACCTTTGTTGGCAAAGTAATGTCTCTGCTTTTTAATATGCTGTCTAGGTTGGTCATAAATTTCCTTCCAAGGAGTAAGCTTCTTTTAATTTCATGGCTGCAATCAGCATCCGCAGTGATTTTGGAGCCCCAAAAAATAAAGTCTGATACTGTTTCCACTGTTTCCCCATCTATTTCCCATGAAGTGATGGGACCAGATGCCATGATCTTAGTTTTCTGAATGTTGAGCTTCAAGCCAACTTTTTCACTCTCTTGAGGTGGCCAAAGTATTGGAGTTTCATCTTGAGCATCAGTCCTTCCTATGAACACCCAGGACTGCTTTGCTGCTGCTGCTGCTGCATCACTTCAGTCATGTCCGACTCTATGTGACCCCATAGACAGAAGCCCACCAGGGTCCCCCATCCCTGGGACTGCTTTAGTGTATCTTAATTAGAAAAAATTTTACAACTTCTAGCTTATAAATATTTTGCAAATTTTCTTTTTATAATATTTGAATGGTTTCATTTTTCTTTTTTTATTTCATTTTCTTACACTTACCTATTTTATTCCTCTTGTATGTAAAATGTTAGTCACAACTTATAGTTTTTCAACGGACTACCCTACTTACGTAGGGTAAACAACACTACTTAGTAAATAATTGTTCGTCTTTTTCCTATTTATATATATTTTCAAATTTAGATTTTATATTCTACCACATTGTTATGTTTCTCCTGCATCATAATCAGCTTACTCTGATTATTTGGGTTTAAAAATGTATTTCATATCTGATAGAGTTAATCCTTCAGCAATTTCCTGACTCTTCTTGCCTTGTTTATTTTTCCATATGAGTTTATAATCACCAGTATCTTTGTAAGAATAAATTTCTTTTGATATTTTGATTGAAATCTTTAGAGTTTGGAGAATTTACAGTTTTGATATTTAGTCTTCTTATCCTACATGCTATCCTTTTCCGTTTGTTGATGTCTTTCTTTGTCCTTCTGTAGTGTTTTTTTCCTATAGTTTACATGCTTCCTGTTTTTCAATTTATTTCTCTTTATACCTCAGGTGTACAATCATATAATATATAATGACAAATTTATATTCCCCTTTAAAATTTAAACTAGTAAATTCTTTTTTTCATTTAATACAGTTATTCTAATAAAGTAATTCCAAATTTAAATTTCTTTAAACATGGTCTACTTATCTTTTTCCTCTCTTTGGGAGAGAACTTTTAAGCTGAGAAGTGAGTGACAAGAAGGAGCCTTGTATGCAAAGAATACCCCTAAGAGCACAAGGAAGAACATTCCTAGGCAGAGAGAAAAGCAAGTACAAAGGTCGAGGAAGAGAGTGCATTCTTTAATAATCAGAAATCTAGTGAAGTAGAGGAGGTAGAGAATGGAAGCAAGTGAATATAAAATGGCAGAATGTAAATTGGCAGAAACAGTAGCCTAAGTGGTTTTATTAGGCCATCATGAGTTTTAGTCCATGAATATGAAATCTTTGAAGTATTTTAACTTGGGATATATTAAAATCCCTATGACTTCCCTCATGTTTCAGAGGTAAAGAATCTACCTAAAATGCAGGTGTTGCAGGAGACCCGGGTGATTCGGTGGAGAGCATGGCAACCCAATCCAGTATTCTCTTTTTTTTTAACTGTTTATTTATTTATTTGGCCGTACCAAGTCTTAGTTGGGGCATTTGGGATCTAGTTCTCTAACCAGATATTGAAACTGGGCCCCCTGATTTGGGAGCATGGAGTCTTAGCCACTGGTCCACCAGGGAAGTCTCCACTCCAGTATTCTTGCCCGCATAATCCCATGGCCAGAGGAGCCTGGTGGGCTACAGTCCATGGGGTCTCAAAGATTGGGACACAACTTAATGGACTGAGCATGCATGCACACGCACACACACACACATACACATGTTATCTATCTGGTTTATGTTTTATAAACAGCAATCTGAGGAGAAGGAAATGGCAACCCACTCCAGTACTCTTGCCTGGAGAATCCCATGGACAGAGGAGCCTGGTAGGCTACAGTCCACGAGGTCACAAAGAGTCAGACATGACTTCACTTTCACTTTCAAGCTTATCTAATTATTATTCTTGATGAGCTCTATTGTTGATGTTTTACAGATTACTCAGATTTAGTAGCTTTGAGCAACAAACATTTATTATCTCATCAATTTTGTGAGTCAGAAATCTGGGTAACTTAGGAGGGTGCTTCCAGAAGAGATCTTTATCATTTCAGAACTTGACGGGAGCGGGAGTTGCTAGAGAGTCTATGTCCCATGTCATGTGCAGGAGGCTTTAGTTACTTTTTTAATTTGGATATGTTGGGTCTTAGTTGTGGCACTTGGGATACTCGTTCATGTGGAATATTTCGTTGCAGCGCTCAGACTCTCTAGTTGTGGCATGAGGGCTTAGTTGTCCTGTAGCATGTGGGATCTTAGTTCCCTGACCTTTGATGGAACCCAGGTCTCCTGTACTGCAAGGTGGATTCTTTTTTTTTCCCCCAAACTTTGAACTTTTTATTTTGTATTGGCATATAGCTGATTAACAATGTGCTAGTTTCAGGTGAACAGCAAAGGGACTATGCCATACCTATGTGTGTATTTGTTCTCCCCCAAACCCCTCTCCCTTCCAGGCTGGTGCATGACTTCGAGCAGAGTACCATGTGTTATGCAATAGGTGGCTAGAAGGATTCTTAACTACTGAATTGCCAGGGAAGTCCCAAGACTCACTTTCTTATCATGGGACTTCTTAAAGTGTTTTCTCAGTCATAGCAGCTTATTTTTCCCCAGGGTGAGTCAGTCAAAATATAACAAGGAAGCCACAATGTCATTTATGACATTTAACCTCAGAAGTTGCTACATAGCTGACCCTTATTTAGTGTAGGACGGGACTATGCAAAGACAAAAATATTAGGTGGTGGTGATGATGGGGGGCATTTTGGAGACAGGCTATTCATAAAATTCAGTATCTCTTTTTCACTAAAAATATCAATATGCTAAGTGAAAATGTTAGTCACTCACTTGTTTCTGACTCTGCAACCCCATGGACTGTAGCCCGCGAGGCTCCTCTGTTCATGGAATTCTCCAGGCAAGAATACTGGAGTGGGTAACTATTCCCTTCTCCTGGGTATCTTCCCAACCCAGGAATAGAACCCAAGTCTCCCTCATTGCAGGCAGATTCTTTAGCGTCTCAGCTATCAGGGAAACCCACATCAATATGTTAAAGATACTATATTGACATTATAAAATGTAACTATCTTCCTTATCTCTAGCTTCTCTAAAGGCAGAAAAACACATTAATTTGTAGATCTTAATTCACAAAATAATGCTGTTAAACATCAACATTCTTCATTATGAAATATTTCAAGAAAAAAGATCATAAAGTTAGAGTTTGCCTATAATTATAAATTGAATACTCATCAAGCTACTACCTGGAGAAGGAAATGGCAACCCATTTTCTAGTATTCTTGTCTTAAAAATCCCGCGGACAGAAGGGCCTGGTGGGCTACAGTTTACAGGGTTGCAAAGAGTCAGACACAACTGAGCAGCTGAGCACACAAGCTACTACCTACGTGAAAAATACAACATTGCTAGGTTCTCAGGGACCCTAAGAACCATCTCCCCACCTTATATATTTCCTTAGGATATGGTTACTGTTCTTTTGTGTTTTGCCCCTACATAGTACCTTGCACATTGGTAGAAATAAGTGGTAGGGATTGGTTCCCAATATTTGACACTGATAATTTACATAGGTTTGTTAATCTATATCTGTTTGATATTTCCTACTCTTTTACTTATTTGCCTTTAAGTAACAAAGCATGGGACCAGATGCCATGATCTTTGTTTTCTGAATGCTGAGCTTCAAGCCAACTTTTTCACTCTCCTCTTTCGCTTTCATCAAGAGGCTTTTGAGTTCCTCTTCACTTTCTGCCATAAGGGTAGTGTCATCTGCATATCTGAGGTTATTGATATTTCTCCCAGCAATCTTGATTCCAGCTTGTGCTTCTTCCAGCCCAGCGTTCCTCATGATGTACTCTGCATATAAGTTAAATAAGCAATATACAACCTTGACGTACATCACTTCATGGGAAATAGATGGAAAAACAGTGGAAACAGTGTCAGACTTTATTTTTTTGGGCTCCAAAATCACTGCAGATGCTGATTGCAGCCATGAAATTAAAAGACACTTGCTCCTTGGAAGGAAAGTTATGACCAACCTTGATAGTACATTAAAAAGCAGAGACATTACTTTGCCAACAAAGGTCCGTCTAGTCAAGGCAATGGTTTTTCCCGTGGTCATGTATGGATGTGAGAGTTGGACTGTGAAGAAGGCTGATCGCCAAAGAATCGATGCTTTTGAACTGTGGTGTTGGAGAAGACTCTTGAGAGTCCCTTATACTGCAAGGAGATCCAACCAGTCCATTCTAAAGGAGATCAATCCTGGATGTTCATTGGAGGGACTGATGCTAAAGCTGAAACTGCAATACTTTGGCCACCTCATGCGACGGGTTGACTCACTGGAAAAGACTCTGATGCTGGGAAAGGTTGGGGGCGGGAGGAGAAGCGGACGACGGAGAATGAGATGGCTGGATGGCATCACTGACTCTGTGGACATGGGTTTGAATGAACTCCAGGAGTTGGTGATGGACAGGGAGGCCTGGCGTGCTGTGATTCATGGGGTCGCGGAGAGTTGGACATGACTGAGCGACTGAACTGAACTGAACTGAACTGAACAAAGCATGAGGAGAAGGAAATGGCAACCCACTCAAACTCCTTTATTTTTGCCTGGGAAATCCCATGGACAGAGGAACCTGGTAGGCTACAGTCTATGGGATCTCAAGAGTCAGACAAGATGTAGCAACTAAACCACCACCACCAGCAAAAGCATGAATGTCTACTCATGGCAGCTGGCTTCCCCTTGACTAAGTGATCCAAAAGAGCAAGGTGGCTGGCTAAAGTGGTAGGATTTTGGATGATTCTTCCTTTCTTTCATCCCTTCTCTAGCATAACAGTAATTCAGTTCAGTTCAGTCACTCAGTCGTGTCTGACCCTTTGCGACCCCATGAACTGCAGCACACCAGGCCTCCCTGTCCATCACCAACTCCCGGAGTTCACCTAAACCCATGTCCATCAAGT
This sequence comes from Moschus berezovskii, assembly GCF_049115385.1. NCBI lineage: Eukaryota > Metazoa > Chordata > Mammalia > Artiodactyla > Moschidae > Moschus > Moschus berezovskii. Next base: position 25,601,899 of record NC_142471.1, read on the forward strand.
TGGTGATGCCATCCCACCATCTCATCCTCTGTTGTCCCCTTCTCCTCCTGCCCTCAATCTTTCCCAGCATCAGGGTCTTTTCCAATGAGTCAGCTCTTTGCATCAGGTGGCCAGAGTATTGGACTTTCAGCTTCAACATCAGTCCTTCCAATGATCACCTGGGACTGATCTCCTTTAGGATGGACTGGTTGGATCTCCTTGCAGTCCAAGGGAGAATATATATATATATTCTGCAAAGCAACCTAAAAATTCTATCAGTGATGTTGGAGAAGACTTTTGAGAGTCCCTTGGAATATATATAGTATTGCTTTAAACTTACTTTTCATTTTGCATAGTTTACATTTGTCCTGTATTTGATATTAAACATTAACCTAAATCAAGCATTTTGTGATTTGATGTATATTTTCTCATGTGTGTGTGCAGACCTATGTGTGGTAATAGTGGTTGAATTCTTTTTTAGATTATTTATTTGTTTATTTTTTATTTGGCTTCACTGGTCTTAGTTGCAGCATGTGGGATCTAGTTCCCCAACCAGGGATCCAACCCAGTCCCCCTGCATTGGGAGCATGGAGTTTTAGCCACTGAACCACCAGGGAAGTCCCTAGTGGTTCAATTCTATTCTACTTTTATCATGCTGTACTTGCCTTCTTTTCTTGAAGGTAGTTGTTAAGGTTAGGTCACACATAGGAAGCCTAACAACATATTCTGACTGGGAGCAGAACGTTCTAAGCCAGTCTGACTATGTTTTGCCTTTGTTCTTAAAACAGTTTTAATCTTTTCTCCAAAATCTTTCTTCTTTACCGGGTGGTCTTTAACACTTTCCCATAATTGTTAATTTTTGACAGACATTTCTAACTCTTCCTGTTATTTTGTGTCTTGGCAGGGGATTGTTATATCTTGTTATTCAGTAAATTTTGATGGAAAGGGCAATATAGTTTCTTTAATACACTAAGCTCTGTTAACTCCCTTTACTACAGATGACTCCAATGCTGAGAAATTCACACCAGGCCCAAGTTCATGAGTTGCCCTACCTAGGATTGTTATTAGTCGGTAGAGCAGGTGTGACAATGTGTACAATTGAATGTTTTATTGCCTACTTTGGTGTGAAGTGACCAGAGTTTTTAGGGTGTTTTGTAAATGAAGCTGATGTATCTAAAGGTTTTAAACCATCTTGCCTTGATTTATACACATATCTTCTAAGACTTCCCATTTTATGAATTTCTTTCTTCTAAGGAATTTGACTCTTACCTTCCTTGATTGTCTTCAAGCTGCACCATAGTGCTGCTTATGTCTGTGCCCAGATCAGGCACTCTATGTGTATAACATGTCAGAATAATAAACGCGCAGTTATGGGCTGGATTCCTGTCTGCAAAATCTTGCTAATGTGAAAAAAACATTTAATACTTCAGTGATTAAAATTGGACAAAAACCAGAGGGGTTGGTACTGACTTACCTTTTCACTGTTCTTTCTTTTTTTGTTTTAAAAATTTTTTCTTCACTACTGTTTACCAATGTACCATTAGAACTACTTTTATGTTTGCTTACTTGCTTATAGTATAGTAAGATCAAATTACCAATGTCTGTTGGATCAAAGAAAATGCAAGAGAGTTCCAGAAAAACATCTACTTCTGCTTTATTTACTATGCCAAAGCCTTTGACTATGTAGATCACAGCATACTGTGGGAAATTCTTAAAGAGATGGGAATACCGGACCACCTGACCTGCCTCCTAAGAAATCTGTATGTAGGTCAAGAAGCAACAGTTAGAACCAGACCTGAAACAATGGACTGGTTCAAAATCGGGAAAGGAGTACGTCAAGGCTGTATATTGTCACCTTGCTTATTTAATTTATATGCAGAATACATGATTGGAAATGCCTGGCTGAATGAAGCAGAGAGAAATATCAAGAATCTCAGATATGCAGATGACCCCTTCCTTATGGCAGAAAGCAAAGAAGAAGTAAAGAGCTTCTTGATGAAAGTGAAAGAGGAGAGTGAAAAAGTTGGCTTAAAACTCAACACTCAGAAAACTAAGATCATGTCATTTGGTCTCGTCACTTCATGGCAAATAGATGGGGAAACAATGGAAACAGTGACTGAGTTTATTTTTTGGGGCTCCAAAATTACTGCAGATGGTGACTACAGCCATGAAATGAAAAGATGGTTGCTCCTTGGAAGAAAAGCTATGACCAACCTAGATAGCATATTAAAAATCAGAGACATTACTTTGCCAACCAAGGTCCGTCTAGTCAAGGCTATGGTTTTTCCAGTGGTCATGTATGGATGTGAGAGTTGGTCTGTAAAGAAAGCTGAGTACCGAAGAATTGATGCTTTTGAACTGTGGTATTGGAGAAGACTCTTGAGAGTCCCTTGGACTGCAAGGAGACCAAACCAGTAAATCCTAAAGGAAATCAGTCCTGAATATTCATTGGAAGAACTGATGTTGAAGCTGAAACTCCAATACTTTGGCCACCTGATGCAAAGAATTGACTCATTGGAAATGACCCTGATGATGGGAAAGTTTAAAGGCGGGAGGAGAAGGGGATGACAGAGGATGAGATGGTTGGATGGCATCACTAACTCGATGGACATGAGTTTCAGCAAGCTCTGGGAGTTGGTGATGGACAGGGAAGGCTGGCATGCTACAGTCCATGGGGTCACAAAGAGTGGGACACAACTGAGTGACTGAATTGAACTAATTGACTTGCCTTATAGAGTTCAGTTTTTAAGGAAAGTTTTTATTGAACTATCATAAGTGTGCAGGCTACTGAAGTTTTACAAAATCAAACCATCCAGATTAAGTAATAAATCATCATACCAACCCAACACCCCTCATGTATCCAATCACCACCACCCCTCCAAAAATGGGGTTGAAGTTCATTAGCTATAATATATAGGACATATTTAAATTATTATTTTTTTTAACTTCTTACTTTGTACTGGGCCTTCCCTGGTAGCTCAGACTTTAAAGAGTCTGCCTGCAATGCAAGAGACCCGGTTTCAATCCATGGGTTGGGAAGATCCCTGGGAGAGGGGAATGGCAACCCACTCCAGTATTCTTGTCTGGAGAATTCCATGGACAGAGGAGCCTGGTGGGCTGCAGTCCATGGGATTGCAAAGAGTAGAACACAACTGAGCAACTAAGTATAGCACATGGCCAGTTAACAATGTTGTCGTGGTTTCAGGTGAACAGTGAAGGGAAGGAAGCGAAGAAGGATTTAGATGGTCTTAATCAGTGGATGATTTTGGGTTTTGAGAGGTAGGGATGGCCTGTATCATTTTGTATTGAAATTTTAACTAATTTTCTCTCATGGTTACAGATAAACTCAAAAAGTGATCTCTCTTGGGTAATATAAGCCACACTTGACATAAATGTTCCTCCTAGCTTTAGCTGTAGTCTATTCTTCTGCGGAGCGCCGATTTTTGTTGGAGCTAATGCAGGAGCCTAGTTACCTTCGCATCTTTACTGCTAAGGTTAATATTACAAGGACTGTTTAATTTCCTTTTTTTAAATTGTAAAATAAAAATAGGGGGACATAACGTATTCTTATCGCTTATTCACATTGTTTGCTGGAAGCCAACACAATATTGTAAGGCAATTATCCTCCAATTAAAATTTTTAAGAAATTTAAAAAGAACAATAAAATAAAAGTAAAATTAAATGCAGTGTTAATTTGTATCCATGTAGAAAATTAAAACTCCATATTAAATTTCAAAACAATTAAAATTTTTAAAACACATCTTAGTTTTCCCCTTTAGAGATAATGATCTTTAGCAATTTTGAGTATACCCAAATGAAGAGTTAGGATGTTAAAAATCGGGTACCTGCTGAAGCATGTTAAGCAGAAGATTGAAGTCAGTATATTAATAATTCTCCAACTTCCTAAATTTCAAGAATGTTTGATTAAGTGAACATAGGATTTTTTTTTTTTTAGCAGAACCTACTCATGAGATTTTGCTTCTCTGAATACTGAAATTGAATATAAAGCTAAATTCTTCAGGAGTGGTTTGAATTCACTATTAGAAATTATTTTTTTAAAAAGGCATCAAAGAACTAGTTTAATGTAAGAAAATTGCTGTAAATGGATAAATTTTTCCCCATTAAAAAAAAATTTTAATTGGAGGATAATTGTTATACAAGGTTGTGTTGGTTTTCACCATCACCAAATTCTTAATTCATGATAAAGAATAAATCTCTTTATTATTGTTGAAAGATTTAAATAGAAAAAATAAATTAATCTACTGGTGAAAATCTATTTTGTCATTGTTAACTAGCAATTAAAAATAACTACCTTGATTAAATTTGCATTTTAACTAGTAAAATTAGGTTTCTTCATATATTTTTTAGCCATTTTTATTTCTTCTATGAATTCACTCTTCATAGCCTTTTTTTGTTGATGTTATTTTTGTATTTTTGTAAATAACACTTTATCATATATTTGCTGTTATCTCATCCTAGATTTTCTTTTAGTTTTAGTGATTTGACTGTTATCTTAGTATGAAAGTAAAAGTGTTAGCCGCTTAGTTATGTCCTATTCTTTTGGGCTGTAGCCTGCCCGGCTACTCTGTCCATGGAGTTCTCAGGCAAGAATGCTGGAGTGGTAGCCATTCCCTTCTCCAGGGAAATCTTCTCAACTCAGGAATCGAACCCATGTCTCCTGCATTTCAGGCGGATTCTTTACCCTCTGAGCCACCAGGGAAGAGTATTTCATAGGAGCTTGAAATACTTAGCAGGTCAAACTTGCGTCACTTAATACGTGCCTTAAAGATTTTCATCTTGCTGTGGAAACTTTTTCCAGCCTAATGCTATAAAAATAGTGTCTCCTGTATTCTTATAATTTTATGTATTGACTTAGTATTTGGTTAAAAAATTTTGTGGGTTTTTTTTTTTTTTAATTTGGTTGCACCTCACTGCATGTAGAATCTTAGTTCCCAGACCAGGGATTGATCTGGTGTCCTCTGCAGTGGAAACTTGGAATCCTAACCACTGGACCACCAGGGAATTTGCCCCAGTTTTCTGTTGTTGGTCATTGGCCCATTAGGGAAGACCATTCCAAGGCTGGTACTATGTTTTTTGTTATAGCTTTGCAGAAAACTTTTAAATTTAAAAGGACATTTATCTTTAATATGTAAAAAGTCTTTTTCATGACTTAATATTCATTTATTCTTTCATATGAACTTTTAGAACTAAGTATATGTAGAATGGGGAATAGATTGGTGACTAAAATAAAATCTTTTAATGTCTGACCTTCCAACTAGGAACAACTTAAGATTTACTCACATGCATTTCCGTTAAGGTAATCCTCACAGCTATATTTAATTTAATGTTTAATTTAAGCTGTAAACCAAATTTCTATTTGATTATTGAGTGTATATATTAAACCTTTGAGTCTTCAAACTTGATAAGTAGCCACCTGTGTTATTCTCTTTAAAAATCCAGTAAAGTTTTGCTTCTCTTGAGTTTCCTAGGAGGACTCAAATCTATAAAAAGTAATTTTCTCTCAATTATAATAATACTTGTTTTAAAAGTCACCTTTAATTCTAGTTTTCAGAAACAATAGTTTGATTAGCCTTTGTTCAGATATCTGCAGGTACCAGGAAATGTAGTAATTCTGACCCAACAAACACAATGCTATGTTTCCAAAAGAACAGTTATATAATTATTAGTCTATACTGTAAGGTAAATTAATGATTATAATGGAAGGTAATTAAATGCAAACATACTATTAATCAACATTATGATTATTTTATTGTTTGTGCAAAGCAAGAGTGTGTATATCTAGAATTCTCTGGATTTTGGAGTCAGGGGGATAAAAATCTACTTAGGTAATTCCATTACCCATTTAAATGTACTGGGGCTAGAAGTCAAACTTTACTCCTATGTAGAAAGTGCCCTCCATTTTTTAGATTCTTCTTTCCATATATTTTTTTCTTCTATGTCTTAAGAATATAAAAAAATTGTTACCTACAGCTGCTTCCTCATAAATTACAACATTAACTTTGTTTCTCAGAGCAGTCTTCTCTCTCCAGAGTGGCCTTAAACCCACTAGATGGTCAGAGGTTATATAGACTATCTGAGATTATCTTGTTGATCATAGTCTATCATGCCTCAAGAGCTCCCAGTTTAGAATTTAAATAGGTTATCCCATCCAGACCAAGTTAACAGAAATAGTTTAGAATGTACAATGTACATAGATAGGCTGTTGAAGCAGAACAATTGATATTCCAGAATAAGGGGACTCCATCAGAGGAATAGGAAATCTTTTCCTAATGATCATCAGACTGGTCTTTTATCACCACTTCTGGAGATATTCAGTAATATCCCAATGATTACTACTGATAACTTTAACTGCCAAAGAAAGTCTAGATCCTCAAAACCTTTCCGAAGGTTCAAAGTACTGGTTCTACTCCCTCTTCTGGGAAGTTTCGCCTGGTTTTTAGGGGAAAAACAGGTTTCCTCCATCACTGTTCACCAACTCAAGTCAGGCTGTCTATAATATACCCTCCTAGGTGATCTTGTTCATGACTACAAGCATCATCTATGTGCTCGGTAATCCCCTATCACTCGCCTGCTTGAGGATGGCTTTTAGAGGGAGCAGAGAGGGAGGAAACAAGAGCACCTTTTGGTGGGTTCAGGAAGGACTTTAATGAGCTGTTGACCTTTGAGCTACATCTTAAAAACTGAACAAGAAGTTATCTGAGAAATTAAACCAATTATGTATATTAATTTAATGAAGGGAGTTTTATAATCACAGGGTCCATTTGATATGACTGCAGGTGGCAGAATTCTTCCTTAAATAACACCTTTACTTTGTAGACTAGTTTTCCAAAAACATTAGAATTGCCATTGTATTGGCTTGGCCAAAAAGTGCTTTCAGGTTTTTCCATGTGATCTTACAGATAAACCTAAATGATTTTCTTTTTTTTAAAATGCCAGTCCGATACTAGCTTGTTTCTGGTGGCAAACTATTTTTTCAGTTTTTTAGGAAGGGTAATATCCATGAGGGCTTTCCCTGAGGGCTTTTCCGTAAAGAATCCGCCTGCCAATACAGGAGATTCAAGAGTCGTTGGTTCGATCCCTGGGTCAGGAAGATCCCCTGGAGTAGGAAATGGATACCACTGCAGTATTCAGTATGGGGTATGTGTTTAGCACAAGTATTAAAAGAATGTATGATGTTTCATATGATATAACCATTGCATGTCATGTAATATAAGACTATTAACAAGTGACAGGACAGTAGTCATGAACATTACATTACTCAGATTTTGGACATATCATTTACCATCTAAAGTGATTCTGGGGACTCCCTTGGAGGTCCAGTCATTAAGGTTCCATGCTTCTAATGCAGGTGGCACAGGATTCCATCCCTAGACAAGGAACTAAGATCCCACAAGGTGCTTGGCCACGGTAAATAAATAAAAAGTAAAGTGAATCTGTTGTGAGACCCTGGCTTCAACCACTTACCAATTAATATTTTGTTCCAGTTACCCAAAAATGTGATTTTTGCCAAATGTTTTAAAATTTGGACTGTTCGTTGGACTGTTTCTGAAATGAGAGATTCTGTCTTATTAATAGCATAACTTGTTTTTGAAATTTTTATAAAATCCAACCACATTGGGTTTTTGTGGGTTTTAACCATTCGCTCAACAAATATTTAATGAGAGTCTTCCATGAGCCGAGTTCTGTTCTCAGGAGCCAAGTATGCATTAAAAAAGCAAAAAAACTTAGTGGCTAATATTTATTAGATCCTAGGTCTGTGCTGCTATAGAAAAGTTAAGAAACTTGCTACAGTGTCATGAGCCAGTAAGTGACTAAGCAGTTTCTGGTTTTTGTTTTAAATTTAGATTAAAGTACACTATTTTAGTATGTACAGAAGACTTCAAAAATTCTTCGATCACAAGTTTTCTAAAGTGCACACACTTGTGTAACCAGCAGTCAGTTTTACTTGCTCCTCTGAATCACTCTCCTGCCCTCTACTGTTATTGATTGTGAGTGAAGTGAAGTGAAGTCGCTCAGTCCTGTCTGACTCTTTGTGACCCCATGGACTGTAGCCTACCAGGCTCCTCCGTCCGTGGGATTCTTCAGGCAAGAGTACTGGAGTGTGTTGCCCTTTCCTTCTCCACTGTTATTGATTAATCCCGTCTAATTTGAACCTTATGTAAATACAGTCTTGCAGTATGTAGTCTTCTGCATACATCGGCTATCTGATAGCATTATAATTGTGAGACTAAGCAATGTTTTTTGTAAGTGTAGATCATTCTCATCTCATTGAGCTGTTCTCTGGTGATTAATGTTTGGGTTGTTACCAGTTTGAGGTAGTCATGAATAGTGGTGCTGTCTTTGGGAAATACAAAAATATATTTGTTTGTTTTATACCTATAAGTGGAATTGCTAGGAGATGGTGGGGGGTCGCATATGTGCAGCTTGGGTCAATACAGTTTTCCAAAATGGTTATGTTTTTGCATTCTCGTGGATAATGTACAAGTTGCTCTACATCTTTCTCAACATGACATTTTCTTTTTCATTTCTTTCCTTCCTTTTTTTTTTTTAAAAAAAATTGTGGTAAAATAGCAATAATAAAAAATTCACCATCTTAACCATTTTTGAGTGTACAGTTCAGTGTTATATATTCACATTGTTTTGAAACAGATCTCCCAAACATTTTCTTGCAAATAAGAAATTCTATCCCCATTAAACAATTCTCTATTTTTCTATCACCCTTGCCCCTAACACCATTCTAGTTTATGTTTCTATGAATTTGACTACTTTAGATAACTCATAAAATGTTTGTTTTATTCATGACTGTTTTATTTCATTTTGAATTATGTCCTCAAGGTTCATTCATTTGCAGTGTGTGACAGGATTTCCTTCCTTTTTGTGTCTGTTCCTTTGTGTGCATATACAATATTTTGTTTATCCTTTCATTTGTTGATGACCATTTGGGTCACTTTTACCTCAGGGCTCTTGTGAATAGTGATGAAATGGACATGGGAATGCAAAGATTTGTTTCACACTTTATTTTCATTTCTTTCTGATATATATTCAGAAGTGGGATTACTGGGTCATTTGATTGCTGGTTCTATTTTTAATTTTTTGAGGAACTTCATACTGTTTTGCATGGCAGTTAAGCCATTTTAAAACCCCATTCACATATGTAGTGCTTTTGAATTTTTTTATTTTGCTAGATGACTAGTAATGTTGAGCATATTTTCATATGCTAATCATCTGTTTGGATGTTGTCTTGTATTTGTTTAACTTTTTTGGCCAATTTTCTGTTTTGCTTTTCTTACTCATTTGAGGAAGTTCTTTATATATTTTGGGTAAGAATAGTTTGTTGTTTATATATATTGCAGATATGTCTCCCATTGTATTGATTTCTTATATGCTTTCTTAATCTTTTACTAGTTAATATTTATCATAAATGAGTTCTCAATATATTCTAATTTCTTAACATTTTCCTTTAGAATTATTAAATTTGGTGATCTGTTTTAAAATATTATATCCACTCCAAGGTCATGAAGGTATTTTCTTCTAAAAACTTAATGTTTTGTCTTTTATAGTTGGATCTACAGTATAATTTGTTACTGGTGTGAATTAGGCATCAAGATTCATTTTTTACCCCCCATATGGATGTCTGTCCACTACAATTTATGGAAAAAATTACTTTTGCATTGGACTGCAGTGTCCATTGATCTCCTTATCTGTCATTGCACCAATACTAAACTGTCTTAATTATCATATCTTTGCAATCAGTCTTGATACCTGATTTATCATTTTTTCTGTCTTTGTTCCTTTTTTCCCACTTCTTGGTCCTTTGCATTTCCATATAAACTTTGCAGAACGTTTGTCCATTTCCATGCCCAAACATTCTAGTAGGGCTTTGATTGGAATTGTATCAAATCTAGCAACAAACTTTGGGGAAATTAACATCATTATAATAATTGCTATTCCATGAAAATAGTATGTCCATTTATTTAGGTCTTCTTTAATTTCTTTTAATAATATTTCTATAATTTTCAAACGTCTCATACAAGTTTAATATTTGTCTTACTCTGATTAGACTACTATGGGAAAATACCAGAATGGATGGGTTATAAACAGCAAATTCATTTCTCACAGTTCTGTGGTTTTTAAGTTGAGGATCAGGGTGCCAGCATGATTGGTGGGTCCTTTTTCTCCCTGAGTCTTCACATGGTGGAAGGAGCTAAAGAGACAAAGGGGTCTCTTTTATAAGAACACTGATGCCATTAGTGAGGGCTTTCTCCTCATGACCTAATCATCTCCATCTCCCAAAGGCTCTATTAATACCATTGTTTGGATTTAGGATTCATTATATGAATTCTGAGTGAACATAAATATCCATAACATGTTATGGATATAACATGCTTAGTGATACTTAAGCAGCTTATTGAAACTTTTAGAGAATCGTTATGCTTAATTTTCTTTCATTCACTGAAAGAGCTATGGAAGATCTAGAAAAGGCACAAATACAATGAATAAATAGCATTTTAGCATTTCCTACATAAAGACTCTATCACTATAACTTTGTTGATTTGACAGCATGAAGATTATCTGGTGTGACTTTGTTTGATACAATATCATTTTGTATTTGAGCTTATTTGGAAGTAATGTATTTTTTGGCTGTAAAAGGGCATAAAAACATAGAAAAAAATTTTAATGTAAATAATTGTGTTTAGGGGGAAGGTCCTAAAGCCAACTCTACTCAAGGGATGCCTTGGTAGCAATGATTGTTAACCATCTGGAGTGACAGAAGAAAGTGATATTGGGTAACTAACATCTTAAGAAGTTTCATCTCAAGTTTTTGTAATATTATAGCAACAAAAATGGAATATTAATTATGCTATTGGATGCTCCATTGTTGTCACAGGGGTGGGCAGTTTCATCACTTACTGATTACATACTGATTGATCTAATTAGTCTCTCTGTAATTTGTGATATATGGAAGGAGTTTTAAGCATAGTAATTAAATGTAATTAACAAAAATAAACACTAGGACCACTGGACAGTATTTTAAATACTTAGGAATCTTTTTTAAGCTACCCATGTGTATGATGCAGTGTAAGATAAATGGTTAAATATTCAAAATTACTTATAATTTGTATTCTCTGTCAGCTGGAACATATTAATCTTAAGATGGGTATGATAACTATATGTGGCAGCATGGAAAAAATTGCAGGAATATTGCTTTCTGTACGTATGAATTGTTTTTTATATGGCAGAACCATTTGCCCAAGGAAAATATCCATAATTTTTGTCAGATGCTAAATATCAGTGCTCAGAGTTTATTTTTAATGTTGGGAGTACTAGGTTATTTCCATTTAACTAGATTTGTCCTATTGTGGCAATTATGGAAGAGCAGATGAGTTAAATAGGCTCTTTTCCATGGGATTCTCTGTTGTCTGTTTTGCAATACTGTGTCAACAGTGAAATAAAACACAAACTGTTTCCACAGATTTCTGTTCAGCCTGTTGTTTGTTAGTCAAGTAACCTTGGATACTCTGTGATGAGTTATATGGAGGCAGCTAGTCTAACAACTAAAGGTCTTATAGGCGTCAATTCTTTAAGAAATAGTAGATTTAAAAAAGTAGAATGTAGTGATAAAGAACTTTAAAAGCAATATCCACTGTGTTTGACATTAGGTTGCTTGTTTTCCATAAATGTATGCATTCTATTTTGGCAGGTTTTAAGAAGAAGCAGTGATGAAGAGAAAGTTCTTTGTCTGGTTCGACAGCGTACAGGCCACCACTGTCCAACAGCTGTGATGGTGGTGCTCATCATGGTATGGGATGGCATTCCTCTCCCGATGGCTGACAAATTGTACTCACAGCTTACCGAGAGTCTCAAGTCATACAATGGTCATCCCACAGACCGAAGATGCACGCTTAATGAAAAGTAATCAAATCTGTTTTGTACTGTTTTAACATCAGTTTTATATCTTATTAAATTGACTACCAAATAATAGACATATATGTATTATAGGTGAGGACAGAATTTTAGAATTATGCGACTGAAAAGAATGAACATAGCTTAAAAGAGAGACTTTATTTCATAGCTAGTTAAGGCCATTTTAGGATATTCTCCTTAATTCTTTCCTTGTTTCCGTTTTGATACCTTTTCCTTCTCAGCCCTGGAGTCCGAAAGAGAGATTTTTCTGTAAAGGATCAGCTCCTCCATAGGAATTGTACCATTTTCCATTTTCTCTAGCAATATAAGAGAATATCCGTTTTTCTATAGCTTTCATTGTAGTCAAACTTGAATTTTGCCCATTTAATAGGGGATATATGTCTTCAATTTCCTTTGATTTGCATTTTTTCTATTATGACTGAATATTTTTTCATATGGTTAAGAGCATCTGCCATTAGTTTTTTAGTTTTTTAATTTCATTGAAGTATGGTTGATTCACAGTACGTGTTAATTTCAACTGTACAGCAAATTGACTTAATTTTATATGTTCAGATCAGTTCAGTTGCTCAGTTGTGTCTTACTCTTTGTAACACCATGGACTGCAGCACGCCAGGCCCCCCCTGTCTTCCAGCAACTCCCGGAGTTGACTCAAAACTCATGTCTATTGAGTTGGTGATGCCTTCCAACCATCTCATCCTCTGTTGTCCCCTTCTCCTCCCACCTTCAATCTTTCCCAGCATCAGGGTCTTTTCAAATGAGTCAGTTCTTTGCATCAGGTGGCCAAAGTATTGGAGTTTCAGCTTCAGTCCTTCCAATGAATATTCAGGACTGATTTCCTTTAGGACTGACAGGTTGGATCTCCTTGCAGTCCTGGGGACTTTTTTTAATGTAATTTATTATATCTCTTTTCCCTTACTTGGAAGGAAAGTTATGACCAACCTAGATAGTATATTGACGAGCAGAGACATTACTTTGCCAACAAAGGTGCGTCTAGTCAAGGCTATGGTTTTTCCAGTGGTCATGTATGGATGTGAGAGTTGGACTGTGAAGAAAGCTGATCGCTGAAGAATTGATGCTTTTGAACTGTGGTGCTGGAGAAGACTCTTGAGAGTCCCTGGGACTGCAAGGAGATCCAACCAGTCCATTCTAGAGGAGATCAATCCTGGGTGTTCATTGGAAGGACTGATGCTAAAGCTGAAACTCCAATACTTTGACCACCTCATGTAATGAGTTGACTCACTGGAAAAGACTCTGATATTGGGAAGGATTGGGGGGGGGGAGGAGAAGGGGATGACAGAGAATGAGATGGCTGGATGGCATCACCGACTCTGTGGACATGAGTTTGAGTGAACTCTGGGAGTTGGTGATAGACAGGGAGGCCTGGCGTGCTGTGATTCATGGGGTCGCAAAGAGTCGGTCACGACTGAGTGACTGAACTGAACTGAAGACCATTTTTCTTTCACATGAGCTCTAGAATAATTCACCCATGTTTTCTTTTATTTCTTGTTGAAATCAGAAATTTTTAAAACAGATATCATTTAAGATTTATGCTGGACAGAAGTGAGAAGAAGGGATCCATTTCTATTCTTTTTTCCGTTTATCATAACCCTACTTACTAAAGAATTCTTTCCCCCTTGACTTGAAATACTAACTTTATACAAAACTCAAATCCTCTCTCTTATGAATTCTGTATATTATAGAGCCATTATACATTTTAATATTTAGTAAGACTAGCTTACCATTCTTGTTTTTTCAAGGCTTTTTAAAAAATGTTTCTGCTTTCAAATGAACTTCATAATCAATTTGTCTAGTTTTAAGATAAATCTAATGGTATTTTTAATGGGATTACATTAAATTAGAATAAACTGACATTACTCTGATGTTGAATTTTACAATCCCATTAAAAGATTTTTCTTTTCATTTATTCAAGTGTTTGTGTTCTTCAACAGTGTTTTGTATGGTTTTCCTCAAAAAGATCTATTTTTTTTAAAAAAAGAAATGTTGTTACACAAATTATAAAATATCCCCTCTCTAACTTCCTCACAGGATTGTTTGTGTATATTCCAGAGTATTTTTTTATGCTTAAAATCATTTCATTATATTTTTATTATTTTTTTAATGCCAGTAAATGTATATACATAATTTTAATATCTATTTTATTATGTGGCTTCATAATAACAATAATAATACCTCTAATATAAAGAAACTGTTGTAAATTGTTTACATATAAGCTTGTTTTTCCCAATAATTCATAAATAAGTTTTATGCTATTTCACTCAATGTAGATCCAGCCTATTTTTTTAAATTTATATTTACAGAAATGATGCAAGAATACTTCAGTGAGCTCTTACCCCTTCAGTTCTGTTCAGTCGCTCAATCATGACCGACTCTTTGCGACCCCATGAATCACAGCACTCCAGGCCTCCCTGTCCATCACCAACTCCCTGAGTTCACTCAAACTCATGTCCATCGAGTCGGTGATGCCATCCAGCCATCTCATTCTCTGTCATCCCCTTCTCCTCCTGCCCCCAATCCCTCCCAGCATCAGAGTCTTTTCCAGTGAGTCAACTCTTCCCATGAGGTGGCCAAAGTATTGGAGTTTCAGCTTTAGCATCAGTCCTTCCAATGAATACCCAAGATCGATCTCCTTTAGAATGGACTGGTTGGATCTCCTTGCAGTCCAAGGGACTCTCGAGAGTCTTCTCCAGCACCACAGTTCAAAAGCATCAATTCTTCAGCGATCAGCTTTCTTCACAGTCCAACTCTCACATCTATCCTTACCTATTTGTGGCATCATTATTTCTGATTCCACAAATAATCACACAATACACATAAGCTTACATGTCATTATCATTACTGCTTTTTTCTATACTTTCTTCTGGATAATTTGTGAAGTAGTTGCAAACTTTTACTTCTAAATAATACTTCAGGTAATGAGGACATTCCCAGTACAATTATCAAAACCAGTCTATTTCATTTGGATAAAATGCTATTCTCTAATTCAAATATCATCTACTTTCCTGTAATGTACTGCATACTAATTTTCTCCCACCCAGGATTTGATGGAATAATTTATTTTGTTTTTTGGGTTTCTTAGTACTTTAACTATCTTTTTTTCAGTGTTTCATAGCACTGTGTTTTTGAAAGGGACAAGCTAATTTTGCAAACTGTTGCTAAATTTTATTGTCTTACTGATTCAATTCAATTAAGGAATTATTGGCAAGAATACACACTCAGTTCATAATATTAAGAGCTATGTTAAAGTCTTTTTGTCTCATCATCGGTGATGTTGACCGTTTAGGAGAAAATTTTAGGTCTCATAGTTAGTAGCTAAACTACATTCTCAGTTTGGGAAGATCCCCTGGAGAAGATCCCCAGGGAAGCCAGTATTCTTGTGTTTCCCTGGTGATTCAGACATAAAGAATCCACCTGCAGTGTGGGAGACCTGGGTTTGATTGCTGAGTTAGGAAGATTCCCTGGAAGAAGGAATGGCAACCCACTCCAGTATTGTTGCCTGGAGAATCCCAATGGACAGGGGAGCCTGATTGCCTGCAGTCCATGGGGTCGCAGAGAGTTGGGCACAACTGAGTGACTAAACACAGTACATTTTTCTACTTTTTTTACTTCTTTGAAATTCTTCAATTTAAAGTTTGTCTTTTTTGATACTCTTTGGATCTTATTTTTTTTCTTTTCAAGTAATTGTAATATTTTGCTCCCTTTAAAGTATATGTTTTATCTTAGTGAAAGTTAGAATAATTGAACTATCCCTCCTTCATATTTGGCATTTTCCTGACTTTCACAACTAAATATAGTTTTTATTTCAAATTTCTATATTCTTTTATTTATCATTTTTCAAAAATGTACTTTTTAATTGCTTGTATTTTTAAGTCCAATGAGGTGCTAAAATTTTCAACTTCTGATAGGAAACTGATCTATGATTAAAATCCAGGCCCTTTCTTTCCTTCCCTTGGATATCTCCAAATCAAACAAGGTTATATATATTTCAGATCTGTATAGTTTCTTGCCTTTTATTGGATTTACAATCTTGAACAAACATTTTAATTGAAGCTTTAGTTACATTCAAGTATTATTAGCTTTGTGTTGTTAACACTACCTTAGATAAAATAAGTAATGAAATAGGTATGTTAAAATAATTTCATTATCCATTCTTGCTTATATATATATATATATATGAAACCTGAAATGTTCTGTTTGAAGTATTATCCTACTTTATCAGTTCATTCCCGTACAATTATCATCTTACAGTCGTACCTGTACATGTCAAGGAATTGATCCAGAGACTTGTGGAGCTTCCTTCTCTTTTGGCTGTTCATGGAGTATGTATTTCAATGGCTGCAAATTTGGTAGAAGCCCAAGTCCTAGAAGATTTAGAATTGATCCAAGTTCTCCCTTACACGTAAGTGTCCCTATGAATTACACTTTTTAATATATAAGTACGTTTGTTTAAAAATTTTTTAAATTGTAAAAAATTAATATTAGAACATAGTGACAAAATAGTAACTATATGTGTGTGTGTATATATATGTATATATATATAAGAAAATAGTTTAAAATTCTAAATAATGTAGGTAAAATCTTTAATTATCAACCCAAATTCCAATTGTCCCTGACTCCCTCCTTCCCTCACCCTAAAGAGAATCACTGTTAAAAAAAACCTAGAATTTTATACCCAGCAAAAGTAGGAACAATGAATAAAGCTATTTGCCAACATTTCAAAGACTCAGTAAGTTTACTACCCACAGCACTACTATGAAAGAATTACTAAAGGACGTAATCCAGAAAGAAGATATATGAAACCGGAACCAATCTGTCCGGAACACGAGGCCATGGTGAGCAAAGAAATTAGTCAACCTTATTGTTAAGTTTAAATTAAATAAGTTAAGTACTTACATTTTTTAATTGAAATAACAACCTATAAGTATAATTCAATACTCTTCTCAAATCAGGGGTGGGTAGGCAGTGGGAGGGGGTGGGGGACCTATATCAATTAAGTGTGGCAATGTTTTATGATTTGTTTGGAGTGGGGAGAATTTAGATAGTGATTAACTCCAAGATCAGTGTTTTTCAAGCTTTGTGCTGTGACCAAGAGTATAAAAACATTTTATACTACAAATAAATATTTGGGAAAATATATCTTCAAATGAATAGATAAAACTATCACAAAATAACATTTAGCTTTATTACATATAACAAAGATAATATTTAAATATTAAAAAGTTAATATCTGATAGTTATTGCTGAGGATCACTATAGTGCAGCAAAACATTTTTTTTAATAAAATTTCATTTATTTAAATTCTAGTTTTGACCTACCAAACTGAATTCTTAGCCCACTAAAGAGTCATGACCCACAGCTTGGAAAATACTGCTCTAAATATTGTCAGAAAAACGTATTTGAGAAGTGTATATTTAAAAATTTTTAGATGAATACAAATATAATTTAATAACCTTTGAACTAGTTGTGGAAAAAAATCTATTCATCAGTCAGCAAGTTTAGTTTAAAAAATCTAACTGAGATATAAGATAATATCTAATTGGGATATAAGATAAATAGGAAACACAAAATAAAGCAGCAGAAATTAATCTAATTGTATCTGTAATACAAGGAATGTAACATCTTTCAGGAAAGCTCAGAATAAGTAAACGATCCCTTTAAAGAGTAATCAAAATTATTTGTTTTCTCTAGAGTTCCCATCTACTGTAATAAAAGAGGGAAATCACTCTAGAGAGCACTGTCTTTTGCAGATAAAATAACTTAGAAGAAATCTAACAAGAAGTTTATCAGACCTTTAGGGAGAAAAATATACTAAAAAGACATATAAAATACCTGATAATGAGAAGGCAGCATGTTCAAAGATCAGAATATTGGATAATGAGATGTGAATTCTTCCTTAAAATAAATTTTTTTTCTAAATAATTATCTGATGAAGCTGCTATATTCTATGACACTCATATAATAAATGGACGATCAGTTTTTGCTTATGGTTATTATTAACAATGAATAATGTTTATGTAGTGTTTATAATACAGGAAGAAGCATTCCTCTTTTCAGGAACTGAGAAAAGACCAGTGTGTAGCTCAGCAGGCTAGGGAAAGTGAGGTGCATATAGTGGCCTTTAAGAATATTGGATGATCATTGAAGAATGTTAAAGCAGAGAGTAATATAATGGTACTTTTTTTTTTTTAAATGGGATGTCTCTGGCTGCTCTGTGGACTGGAGTTGAACAAGAGTTCATTTAGCAAGATAGTCTAGCTATGAGAATAGTCCAAAGAAGGGATAGTAGTGACTTAGAATATGGTTGTGAGGGAAGAAATAACTAGTAGCTCTGGACAGGTTGTTAAAACTAGGTGCTATTCCTTGACAAAGGGTGTGGTGAAACAACACTAGGTTTACAGAAGACAGATTATCGATTCAGTTTGGATGCATTGGCTTGGAGATTCTTAAATCCAAATGAGGCTGTCTGGCCATTAATAAGAACCTCAGGGTTAATATCTGATCCAGGTGGTAGTTGTAGGCATTGATGTGGAGACGATGACCCAAGAGATAAGGTATAGGGTGAGAAGGGCAGAGGGATGTAGGGCGTGAGCCCCATTATGTAAAGATCTAATAAGAGATCTCCAATATACCCACTGATTCTAGTGAAACAGTTAGAAAGTAAGGATTCTTATAATATGGATAAAGAACCTGCATTCAATAATAATCATCTATTTAAGTTTTAATTTTTTCTATTTACCTGCTTTATTTCATTTGTTTACAAGAAATGTTACTTCATAAGATAAAAAATTGCTCAATCTGACTAGTGACACTGAATGATTCATAACATTCTTCTAGCAGTAAAACACAATTTACGCACACAATTTACGCTACCCAATATCTCAAGTGCGATAAAATATAATAAAGTCTTTTAACTAGGCATTTAAATAGTAATTCTGAAGTTTTCCTCAAATTATATGTCAGTATAGCCAGGAAGGATTTTTGTTGTTGTTAGTGGTCTGACCTCCGTGACTATATTTATGAAACTACATTAAGTAACAGATATATAAGGAGACAGATGAAGAGAAGAGAACAATTTAGATATAGACCCTATGTATATGAATTTCCTTTTCAATGAACATACCAACTGAAATGAGTAGGAAACCAAAAGGATTATCACTGGTGCTTTGCAATTGCCAAGACTGAGTCTTGTCATAAAGCACTCAAGAATTAACTTCCTATGTCTACATTGCTATGTGGCTTTGGTTTTTATAATAGTTTGTTGCATACCAGAGGTGAACTGATCCACAAGAAGGTTTTCCTTCCTCATCTACCAGATCACAAATGAGACAGAAACCTCCAAACCTCTGAAGTCCTTCATTGCTGTTAGTTCTTCATCACTTGTCTTTTGTGACTGATCATTTGATTTAGGATTCAATCATCTCTGAAAAACTATCACAGTGTTTTTCCAGCTATTGTTACTAAAGGCTCCTTTCTCTCCTCCATACCTCATACTGTCATCAGTGGCGTTTTTACTACTCTTGTCATGACAGTTTTTCTTCAAAAAAGCCTTACATGTTTCTACTATCATTAGACCCCAGAATCTTGATAAAGTGTTAAGGCTTCTCCACAGTTCTATCAAATCTTCCTCATTTGGTAGACATTACTGTGTAGAAAAGAAAACACTGGATTTAGAAAGCCTGTTGCCTACTTACTATATCTGAAGCTCTTAGCATGGGGATCTGACACACAGTTTGTGCCTTCTATGTGTTGCTCTACCATCTCTGTTTATAGAACCTTGTTTCACTGTGAGAGTTCTTCCTCATCTCCACTTGCCACCAGGAAAGTTGTCTTGACTTACTTCAAGTGCCCTCTTCAGTTCAGTCCGGTTCAGTTCAGTCGCTCAATCGTGTCTGACTCTCTGCGACTCCATGAATCACAGCACGCCAGGCCTCCCTGTCCATCACCAACTCCCGGAGTTCACTCAAACTCATGTCCATCGAGTCAGTGATGCCATCCAGCCATCTCATTATCTGTCGTCCCCGTCTCCTCCCCCAGTCCTTCGTAGCATCAGACTCTTTTCCAGTGAATCAACTCGACGCACATTGAATAAATATAAAATATGGTTCTTGTTTTGACATGAGTAGCTTTGTAACTTACCTCTAACACCAGTTAGATGTCTCATTAGCTGATAACATAGACTTCTAATTTCAAAAGACTAAATCTAAGCATAACAATGACTAATAATTTAGATTTTGTGATAGCAGTCATGTCATTTTCTATGGTAGCTTATCAGGGTAAGTATGAACTGTGCACCAACAACGAACATATCAGCAATGAGGTATAATTCATTTTCCTATGTTGTATAAATTCATCACTTATATGTAATTATGAAACAACTTTTATGGACTGTCTTTTCCTATAGGAAAAAAACCTTGAAGATAATTTACAGAGTTTGGCTACAGAATTAGCTCCAATTTATAAGCAGTATGCTCCAGTTGCTTATCAAAACCAGGTATGTTTTGGGACCTTATATAGAACCTTTAAACATGGTTGAAATTTACATCTAAACAATGTCTTCAGTTCAGTCGTTCAGTCGTGTCCGACTCTCTGCGACCCCATGAATCACAGCACGCCAGGCCTCCCTGTCCATCACCAACTCCCGGAGTTCACTCAAACTCATGTCCACAGAGTCGGTGATGCCATCCAGCCATCTCATTCTCTGTCATCCCCTTCTCCTCCTGCCCCCAATCCCTCCCAGCATCAGAGTCTTTTCCAGTGAGTCAACTCTTCTCATGAGGTGGCCAAGTATTGGAGTTTCAGGCTTTAGCATCAGTCCTTCCAATGAACACCCAGGATTGATCTCCTTGCAGTACATGGGACTCTCAAGAGTCTTCTCCAACACCACAGTTCAAAAGCATCAATTCTTCAGCGATCAGCTTTCTTCACAGTCCAACTCTCACATCCATACATGACCACGGGAAAAACAATGTCTTAGTTAACAGAAATTGTTTTTCAAATTTTACCTCAACATAGATCTTTTATTGACAGTTTAAAAAATTATCTAGTGTTTTTTTTAAAAAACAGTATTATGGCAATTGAGGACTTCCCTGATGGCTCAGATGGTAAAGGGTCTACCTGCAAGGAAAGAGATCCGGGTTTGATCCATGGGTTGAGAAGATCCCCTGGAGAAGGAAATGGCAACCCACTCCAGTACTCTTGCCTGGAAAATCCCATGGCTGGAGAAATCTGGTAGGCTATGGTCCTTGGGGATCACAAAGAGTAGGAAAGGACTGAGCGACTTCACTTTCTTTTCATGGCAATTGAATTAAATATCCACAATGAGATTTAATTCATTTGGGAAGTGGGGGAGATCAGGAGATATCAGCCAAGGGGTACAAACTCCCAGCAATAAGATAAATAAGACCTGGTGCACAGCTTGTTGGCTATATTTAATAATATTGTATTATATTTAAAAGTTTTAATTATGTCTTAAATGTTACCTCTACACACCAAAAATTGTAATTATGTTTAACTAACCTTATTGTGGTAATCATTTTGTAATATATACATGTATCTAGTGACCACATTGTACACCTTAATCTTACATATGTTATGTATGTCAGTAATATCTCAATAAAACTGAGGTGGGAAAATACATTTTTTAAAGAAAAGAAAAGGATAACCATACATTGGGAGAAAATAATAATAAATCGTATAGCAGACAAAGTAGAAGTAAGTGTAAAATACCTTTTAAATGTAACCAGGGAATTCCCTGGTGGTCCAGTGGTTACGATTCCTCACTTTCACTACTGAGAGCGAAGGTTCTATCTCTGGTCAGGGAAATAAGCTCCTGCAACTAGAGCAACTAGGCCAAAAACAAACAAAAATGGAAAAGATAACCAGGGGTGCATATTTTTAAAATATATGATAAAAACTAAAATATTTATTTGTATTATCATGAATGAGAAGGTCTCTGTTAAATTCCATTTAATTTTTCATTTTATTTATTTGTTTGTTTCTTTATTTATTTGGCTAGGCTGGGTCCCGGTTGCAGCACATGGGATCTTTGATCTTAGTTGCAGCATGTAGGATATAGTTCCCTGACCAGGGATCAAAGCTGGTCTCCCTGCACTGGGAGCTGGAGTCTTAGCCACTGGACCACCAGGGTGTTTCTCCAACCTTTCATTTTAAACAGTTACAAATTGACTTTCTATACTGGTTTTATAGACCTTGAAAACTGGATGCATGATCAAAGCACTATACTAGTCTTTTCTCCGAATGAAATATTTCAGGCTACTCTTCTTATTTATCCACCACCAAGTACTAATGTGCTCCTATTACCTTCAGTGATTGTCATTTTAATTCATGTAGTCTCAAATTCTTTACCCTGAATAAACTACACAATCACTATGATAATCTAAATCTCTGAAATAATAAGTGTAATTAAGTTATAAACTTGTCATAAAGTGATCTTTATTGAAGGTGATTCTCTTTGTCTCTTAAAACGGTAATTCATTACTCTTCAGGTGGCGCTTGAACGTATTGCCCGAGAATGTCGGCTTGGGAAGAAAGAAGGTCGTCCTTTCTCTGGGGTCACTGCTTGCCTAGACTTCTGTGCCCATCCCCACAGGGACATTCACAACATGAATAATGGGAGCACAGTGGTATGTACCTGGGTACCTTAATTCTAAAGACTCTGTCAACATATTCTCAAGCTGACATCCTGATATCAACAGTGCTCCCCAAAAGTTATAGAACCAGCCTGAAATATTTTGTTGAATATCTCAAATTATATATTGTGGTAGGTTTGTTGGGATGGATGGACATGGTTATTCAAAGCTACCATTCTGTGCTATCAAACTGATATGTAGGAAGTTAAGCAATTTAATGTTTCTTTTTTTGCCGTCTGTACTTCGTGGGTTTTTTGTTTGTTTCGGCCCCACATCACGGGCTGCAGGACCTTAGTTCACTGACCAGGGATAGGACCCCATCTCTCTTGCACTGGAAACGTGGAGTCTTAACCACTGGACCACCAAGGAATTCCCCTGCATTTCAGGGTTTTTGTGAGGGAACTGTGTGCCAAAATTTTAATGTTGGTTCTTAATACTAGTTTGTAGGAATATTTAGAAGAAATATTTGCACATATATGTGCTTGTTATGTTTACAGCCATGGAAAACAATCACATTCTTATAGCATGAAATCAATTAAAATATATTTAAAGTAAGGAGGAGACCTCAGGAAAGATCATGCAATAGTCCTTTTATAAGGGAAATGAGTTTGCTTCAAGTAGATGTCTTCTTACCCAGTAAAACAGAGTGGTTGCCTTTATATCTGAACTATACCAGTTTGGCCTCTTTGAAGACAAGAGCTATGATTGTTCCACTTTGATTGAAAGTGTACCGTCTGATATATCAAAATGCAGCCTTCCTTCCTTATTTGGTCTATGCGGTCTGTCAGCAATAGATTAAGGAGCAAAAATAACTTTTTTTTGGTCTATCATGCCTTTTCACTGATTTTGACTCTGGCCTCTGAGACTAATGTTATTTTCAAATGTTGAAATTTTACAAATCCATCCAGATGAATCTTAGCTGAAGAGTAGTTCAACATCTTGCTTAGCTAGTACATTTTCCATGAGTTCCTTCATTAGAGATAATTTTAAGTGATCAGGTTGGATTAGGTTGAGAATCAAGCTACATTTTGGTTCCCCTTCTCTTCTTATGTATCATTCAGTGCTTTTTCTTTGCACTCCTCTTATTGGTCATGCAATGAGGTGCATACCTAGAACTTGGCATGACGCTAGATTTCCCTATCTCTGAAAATGTGAACTCCTGAAAGTTTTCTGCCAACTCTTCTTCTTCCTTGTTTCCCTGCTGCTGCTGCTAAGTCGCTTCAGTCGTGTCCGACTCTGTGACCCCAAAGACGTCAGCCCACCCGACTCCTCCGTCCCTCGTTTCCCTGGTCTTTGTAATTATGTTCCTGCCTTGTCTTTGTCCCCTTCGTAGCCTCCCTGTGACTAAATAAATTGAAGTAAACATTTATAAGTGAAATATTCTAATTTTAAAGATGATTATTTTAAAATTATTAACAAACTACACCAAAAAGAGTTCAGTGTTTCAGGCCTTGATGGTAAATGTGACTGTAGATGTTTAGAAACAAATGTGACTTTAAAAACCTTTAACATACTTTATCATCTGTATCCATCAAGTTCTATCAACTTGGAGAAATCAAATCTTGCAGTTTCCAGTCTTACAACATCTTGCTGTCTTAGAAAGAGATCTTAGTTGTGGAAGAAATGTTTTAATGAAAAAGAATGAGATCATTGGATATATTTTTGATGGATCTTTAATGACATTTGAAGATTAATTTAAAATATTAATTTATGATAAATATAATTTTATGTGTCAAAGTCAGGAATTTCCTACATTTCCCTGTATTTTCATTTCTCTACAATGAATAGAAATAACTTAGAAAAAACTTTATTTTCAATTGGAGAATAATTGCTTTACAATATTATGTTGGTTTCTGCCATACAGCAACATGAATCAGCCATAAGTAAACATATGTCCTTTTCCTGTTGAACCTCCCTCCCACCTCAAAAATAACTTATAAAGTAAAGAGAAGGCTGAGATTGGCTATATTCAAGACAAAATTTTTGTTTTTTAAATTTGACTTTTGGTTGTGCTGGTCTTCCTTGCTTTGTGCTGGCTCTCTAGTTATGGTGATTGGGAGCTACTCTTGATTGCAGTGTGTGGGCTTCCCATTGCAGTGGCTTTTCTTGTTGTGGAGCACAGGCTCTAAGCACAGAGGCTTAGTTTCTGCTTGGCGTCTGGAATCTTCCTGGACCAGGGATTGAAGGTGGTGGCCTCTGCATTGGCAGGTGGCTTCTTATCCACTGCACCACTGGGCAAGTCCAAGGCAAAATTTTCTTAAGAAGTCCTATATTACATATAAGAAAAAGACAGACTTACTGTTATACTCCTAACTAAAAGCAAAATGGAGCAGAACAATTCTTTATCCAGATACAATATTTTAGCTAATTTTTAAAAGTATTGGGGTATATAAGTCCTGCTAGAAAATGAAATTTCTTGGGCTTCTTTTACTTCATTAATATCTGTCAATTTTTTTAATGAAGAAGAGAAAAACTCACCTTGACAAACAGGGCAGGGTAAAATATGTGTAAATAAATTTCACTTACAAGCAGAAGTGAAAAAATCATAGAGGATATCACAGCAAATTAGAAAATTCTTCATGATTTAGCCACCTCTAACCAAGGAATGTGACATTATTCAAACAGTAAGAAATAGTGTGATTTGTAGCTGGAAGTAGTATCTTTTATTCGTTGCTTTTAATATGATGATAGTGAACAATTCAGTAACTATTAACTGTGGAACAAGATGGAATATAACAAAGAAGCCTTAATATTGAAAATATCATAAAATGCATAAACATGTATAATATGTACTTAGAAAATCAACTAAAAATTAACACTGGTCTGCTTAAAAACAATTGATAAGTTACTCATATTGAATAGCGTTGAGTAACTTGATATATAAAATATTTTTCCAAAATGAATTAACATATCACAGTAACCAATTGAAAAGAGTTCCCTTTCACAATGGCAACAATAAATAGGCAGGAATAACTAAGGCGGTAGGAATAACCGATGAATGTGCAGGATCTCTAGTTCCCATTTCATGTTTTCTTCCTATCAGGTCTGCACTTTAACACGAGAAGATAACCGCTCATTTGGTGTTATTCCTCAAGATGAGCAGCTGCATGTGCTTCCTCTTTATAAACTTTCAGACACAGATGAGTTTGGATCAAGGGAAGGAATGGAAGCCAAGATCAAATCTGGGGCCATCATGGTCCTTGCGCCCCGCCGGAGAAAAAGAATGCGGTTCACTCAGCCCATTCCTCGATCTGGGAAGAAGAGAGCAGCGATGATGACAGAGGTTCTGGCGCACAAGATAAGGGCTGTGGAAAAGAAATTTATTCCTCGAATCAAGCGGAAGACTAATTCAATGACAAACAGTAGTAAGGCTTCATCACTGCCCCTTTTAGGTAAGATTTATGAACTCTGATAATTTTCTGTGCACAACTTTCCTTGGCAGTTGCGTTTGCACTTGGCCTTCGCATCTTCATATTTGCTACTCTTTTGAGAGTGAGGCATTATGAAAAGAAAACTTTAGATCAGATACCAGTCAATCCAATTAGCTAATTATTTTTATATAGTTCATTTAGAATCCAAAGGAAGATACAGTATATTTCCATATTCTTGCCAGAATTATAAGTCAACCAGAAAGTGACCTATCAGTATTTTTTGGTATTTTTTCCCCCTCTATTTATACTTTTTTTAAAAAGGTACAAAACCAAAGCATGTTCTTATTGTTTGTTCCCCAGCTATTGTGAACCAATAGGCTGTCTCAACACAGATAAAATGACATCACTTCCTTGAAGTCTTACTTTGTCAGCTTCAGCATCAGTTTAAGTAGTTCATTCAATAAATATTACTGAGCACTACTTCAGACTGCTCTAGGAACTGTAGCAGTGAATACGAGGAGAGTTGGTGCTCTGAAAGGATTCCATTTGAACAGGGTTGTCATAAAAGGATTGACTGAGGAATCTGTGTAAAGTCCTAAAGAATATGAGAATCAGCATGTTTTTATTTGGAGAAATAGCATTCCAGGGAGCAGCAGTGGCAAATGCAAAGTTTAGGAGAGAGGAATTTACCTTGAATACTTGATATAAGCAAAAAAGCCAGTATGATTGGAGCACAGAGGGCTTCCCAGGTACCTCAGTGGTAAGAAATCCACTTGCCAATGCAGGAGACTCAACAGATGTGGTTCAGTCCCTGGGGCAAGAAGTCCCCTGGAGTAGGAAATGGCAACCTGCTCCAGTATTCTTTCTTGGAAAATTTCATGGGCAGAGGAGCCTGGCAGGATACAGTCCATGAGGTTGCAAAGAGTCAGACACGACTGAGCACATGTATGGTTGGAGCAGGGTGTGAAATGGGTAGAATAGCAGGATATGAGATCAGAGAGGTAAGAGGGACATCTGAGCAGTTCACCTTGAGCTTTGTAGATTGCTGTAAAACTTTGGCCTGTATTGTGAGGAAGAGGAAGGTTTCTGGATATTTCATCATAGAGAAGGGGCTATGATCCAATTCAAAAATAACATTCCAGTTACTGCATTGTAGCTAGAATCAGATGGGGCAGAGAAATATTAAGGTGTTGATAAACAAGCTATCCTAACAACTTAAGAAAGAGACAATGAGGGCTTGGATCAGAGTGGCTAATGAGGAGGACACAAGAAATGTCTAATTCTCGATGTTTTGAGGTAGAGTCAATGGGATTTCTGATAGATTTAAATCTGGAGTGTGGACCAAAAAGGTGTAAAGGTTTACCCTGATGAAACCTGAAGCTCACTTTTGGACATGGTGAAAGTTCAAGATACCTGTCAGACATTCAAGTTGAGGTGTTAGGAAAGCAGTTGAAAAAGAGTATAATTCAGAGAAGATGATTCTTTTGTCATGACCCTGATTGTCTTTGATAACTTCCTTCATTTTCTGTGCTGACAAGATGTTCCAGGCTCCTCTTATATAATCCTGCCCCATATCTAAAATCTGCCATTCCTCTAGGGAGCCTAAAAAAAAATACTATGAATTTAAACTGATACTCAAAGTCGGAGCTTCAAGGTATTCTTTAACTTCTTCGATTTTTTATTTTTAAGAAAAGTCATTTGTTTTTTTTAAGATGAGAGAACCGATAGTGCAGACTTTATATAACACTGGGAAAGAGTCAACAGAGTTAGGGAAGAGGCGAGGAAGAATTATCATTCCTTTATGCTTGTAGCTCCACTTTACAGATACTTAGATTTATTTTAAGATTCACATATCTGGTTCCATGCTGCTTGTTTATTACAATCATAACATTTTCATCTTTGTGTCATTTCCCAATTGCATCTTTACATGTTATTCTTTTAAAATATATACTCTATTAGTAGCCAAATGCATAATATTTGCCCTATAACTTCTTGTTCTTTTGTAATATTACCCATGAGAGCTTTTTCTTCTTTTTTTATTGTTTTAAAATAACACCACTTTACTTTTGCTATTTTTTTATTCTTAAGATCTACTGCTTTTGCCTTTCAAACTTTTTTTTTTTTTCCTTTTGCGACCCCATGAACTATAGCCCACCAGGCTCCTCTGTCCATGGGATTTCCCAGGCCAGAATACTCGAGTGGGTTTCCATTTCTTTCTCCAAGGGATCTTCCTGACCCATGGATAGGAACAGGCAGGTTCTTTACCACTGAGCCACCAGGGAAGCCCCACCTTTCAAGCATTTTGCTAGAACTTCTGAAAGGGAGAATGTCCTCAAGAAAAATGTTTCCATTTGATATGAGATTTGCATGGATATGTCAGTGGATGGCCCACATTTTGGCCAATATCATAATAATAGTATATTGCTACCTACTTTGTGAGCAAGAAATGCAGCTTAAATACACTTGTTTTGAGGTTACAAATAGCTTATTTATGTTACTTCCCTTTGCCTAATAATAAACTTTGCCAGTTATGATGCTTTTGCTATCCAGAAATCTTTATCAATTGTTACCTTACTTTAACTTTTTCAAAAATTTGATCATGCAATATCCAAAATGTATCTAAACAGTTCTTTGGGTAGTGAAATGCTGCTGTCCCCATTTTATCATCTGCACTGCATTCTGATGTATTAATATTTACTTCATAGCCAATTAGGGTCATTTCTAGTATTGTATCATTTTAGACAATGGACATCCTGCTAAATTTGTGAACTTTTTAAATGATTATTTCCAAAGTAATCAATTCTAAGTAAAAATATATTGAATGAAGAAGCATACCCAAACCACCTACAATTTTTAATGTGTGCATATGTCGGACTTAAAGTAAATAGAACAAAACTGGCCATCATTGCCATCATCTGGTTTTATTCTATTCATCTTTGTAAAAAGACAACAACTACCAAATTAGTTTATCTTTACATTTGGTGTCCTTTTCTCTGTTTAGGAAATAAAACAGAGACTGCACAACCTGAAATAAAAAGTGAAACTGAACCCCATCTTATCTTCAAAGGTTCGGACAACACTAAAAGCTACTCACCAACCCCGTGTATTCCTCACCCGGTGAAAGAGGCAAACCTAGCTCCAGCCTTCTCCTGGTCCTCTAAGACTGCTTTGGTCACAACAGCTCCTTTTAAGAATGATGCATCACTTTCGTACGGGTTTTCAGAAAGAGGTAGCAATCCCCACTGCATAATGCCTTCTGTAAGACACAGTGGTGCTAACGTACCTGCTGGGGAATGCGCTGAAATTGCACAGCCTGGTGAAATGGTTCCTCTTCCCATCTTGTCTACTCCTATGACCAATTCCCTGGGTTATTCTGAGCCTCCCATTGGCCCATCTGAGCAGCTAACTTCCAATCAGCCAAACCAGCAACCTCCATTCATCACTTCTCCTCATGAGCTTGCTTCCTCTCTGGTGGAAGAAGATGAGCAGCCTTCTGAAGCAGATGAGCCTCCATCAGACGACCCCCTGTCGGACGACCTCTTGTCACCTGCTGAGGAGAAACTCCCCCACATCGTTGAGTATTGGTCAGACAGTGAGCACATCTTCCTGGATGCCAATGTTGGTGGCGTGGCCATAGCGCCTTCCCATGGCTCGGTTCTGATCGAGTGCGCCCGCCGAGAGCTTCACGCCACGACTCCTGTCGAACACCCCAACCGAAATCACCCCACGCGCCTCTCTCTTGTCTTCTACCAGCACAAAAACCTGAATAAGCCCCAACACGGTTTCGAACTAAACAAGATTAAGTTTGAGGCGAAAGAAGCTAAGAATAAGAAAACTAAAGCCTCCGAGCAGAAAGACCAGGCAGCTAACGAGGGTATTGAACTGTCCACAGAAGTTAATGAATTTAGCCAGATTCCTTCTCACAAAGCGTTAACATTAACCCACGACAATGTTGTCACTGTGTCCCCTTATGCTCTCACACATGTTGCGGGGCCCTACAACCATTGGGTCTGAAGGCTTTTCTCCCCTTCTTAATGCCTTTGCGAGTGCAGTGTATTTTTTCAAGGTGCTCTTAAAAGAAAGTCATGTTGTCGTTTACTATAGCTTCATCTCACCCATTTGAAGGCTGAGGTTAAAAAAAAATTGGGGGTGGGTATTTCTTAACTGTGACTATATTTTGACAATTGGTAGAAGGTGCACATTTTAAGCAAAAATTAAAGTTTTATAGTTTTAAATACATAAAGAAATGTTTTGGTTAGGTGTTAACCTTGATAGAATCACTCAGTTTGGTGCTTTAAATTGTTTACTATGAAACGAGTCATTTTTAGAGGATTTTAACAGGTTCATGTGCTATGATGTAAAATTAAGACACACAGTGTTAACTCTACACAGCTCCTGGTGCTTAACCACATCGACACAAAAATAAGCTGATTTATTATTTCATGGTGCCATTGTTCCAACATCTTCCAATCATTGCTAGGAAATCGGCATATTCCTTTGAATAAAACCAATGAAGTGTTTTCTCTCTTAAAATATTTCTCCTGTATAAAATAATTCATTATTGTTAGTAATGGTTGGAGGCTGTTCATAAATTGTAAATATATATTTTAAAAGCACTTTCTATTTTTAAAAGTAACTTGAAATAGTATAGTATAAGAATCCTATTGTTTATTGTTTGTGCATACTTGCATACAAGAGAAATCATTTATTCTTGCTGTGTAGAGTTCCATCTTGTTAACTGCAATGTGTATCCTAATCATGTGTATGGTTTGTGTTTTTTAAATGTGTTCTTTCTCATTCAAAGGTTAGCTACTTATATAAAATAGTTAGATCATGCAAAAATTGTTAATTCTCTGTAAAATTGGAATTAGGAAGCATATCACCAATATTGATTAACTTTTCTTTGGAACTAAGTAAGAGTGGTCTCTTCTGATTGAGCAACAATGGCCCTGATTTACTTTTACCCCAGCTTTGCAATATAATCCATAGAAGATGTTTCCAAAAGGAGATGAGACATAAGATGATTCTGAAGAGTCAAATGCTTCTAAAGTTTCAAGGTGATAAAGTTAAAAAATTAAGTGGCAAGAACCTTATCTACCCCTTATTCATTCTGAAAGTCATTCTGGTTCAGAAGACAAATAAAATTCCTGTAGAAATTTTTTTGATAGTTAATTTCCTATCATCATCATCACACACCACCCCCCTCAAACACACACTAAATAAACAGTAGGGATGGTATCCTAAATATGGTTTGTCCGTTAACAGCTAATCCAAAGTAGTTTATCTAAGTATATTGTTTTGGGGAAATGTTAACTCATCTTTTTCTAGGTAACAGGAAAATAGGCATTCCAGTTATTTTAGCCCTCCCATTATTTTTCCCATTGTTTTATTGACTCAATTTATAGCAAAGCAAAAGTGATTTCCCAATCAAAATGTTTAGAACAAGAGGAAATTTCAATGAAATACTTGATTCTGTTAAAATGCAGAGGTGCTATAATATTCAAAGTGTCAGATTCCTTGGGAGTATGGAAAACCTACTGGTGCTTCTCCCTTGGAAATGCCATAGGAAGCTCACAACCGCTAACACTCAAACATTTCTGGTGCAAAAGCAAACAGTTCCAACAAGCTATCTAAAGGAAAACTCATTGTAACTTATATTAAAATAATATATGGTGCAAAGTATCAGTTTCAAGCTTTTGACTAATTTTGACTAAAGGAATATGAAGGGATTGTAAATAACAAAATGTCCGTTGATAGACCATCACCTTGTCAAGTAGATTTCTGCTTCCTGAATATGTAAAATAGAGTAAATCATTGACTTGTTTTAGTATTTTGTGTGCCTTAGATTTCTGTTTTAAAACATGTATATTTTTGTGAGCCTAAGGTTTCTTATACATATAAGTATATAAATAAGTGATTGTTTATTGTTTCCGCTGCTTCAATAAGATATTACTAGTATTAGACTATCAGGAATACACCCTTGTGATATTTTGTTTTAGACTTTAGGCCTTAGCTCCCACTAGAAATTATTTCCTCAACAGATTTAATGGATAAAGTTGTGAGAACCTTTATCCATCCATCCATCTATCCATTCTCTATTCAGTTCTCATTGAATGTCTGCCAAATTTAAGTATTAGCTTTTGTTTTTCTTTAAGTCACCACCCTGACATAGTAAACTTGAAGAATTAAAATCCCAAAAGGTACTGTTTTTTTCAAAAACAGATTTCCTTCAAAACAATCCACTGTAATACATCTGCAGCTATTCAAATCAGTTTGTCACTAAGTTTGAATAAATTCCTTAACAATCTAAACTTGAAACACCATTGTTGACTTAGGGGAACATTCAGATCTGTGAAGTTAGTTGCAATTTACCAAAACGAATACATGAAAATACCCTATCTCAACTAAAATATTTCCATTCTCTTATTGTAAGTAGCACCATGAATGGCTTGCCTCAACTGACAACCCCTTGGTGGGAACCACATATGATTCCTATCTTGTTGAACTCTTTATTTCCCAAGTTTCACAGTGTACCATCCCATTGTGTGCCCTGTGATTTTTTTTTTTTTCAAAGCTCATGCTTATTATATGTCCTGCAGCATTGTGATTGTATGCTGGCTCTACTGTTTTTAGAATGCTCTTTATCATGAAGCAAGGAAATAAATTTGTTTGAAATGACATTTTCACTCAGAAAACTGGTCATCTAACATTATTTCTACACTTCTGTTATGTTTTACTGTAAAACCTTTTGTTTTACCTCTTATAGCCTTATGCTTAATCTTCTGCCTTTGTTCATGGTATGATAAATGATTTCATTTATACTTGGCCCTTCAGTTAGCCCAACCTGTTCATCATAGTTACAAAGTTACCAATTACAATGAGAGAATAACTCCTGCTTGTTGTAGAATCCTACAAAATGTCATGCTGCCCTTCAGTGTCTCTTTAATGGCTCTCAGGCCATTGATGAAAACAGTTTTCTCTTGTGCCTGTCAGCCTCACCATCATCTTTACAATTCATCCACGAAGTACCAAATACTTCATACCATAAACCTGATTGAAACATATTCTTATTGAAAATTGAGGCTAGCTGAAAATGAATAGCTTATAGGTAAAGTTTTGCAAAATGTTTGCATCTTAAATATCCTTCCACATCTTTATTAAGCAATCTGCATGTGGATGAAATAATTTCATTTGTTAAATATAGAATTTCAACTAGATGAGATTCATAAGCAATTTACTTAAGACATAACCCCAATACATCATTAATTGAATGCATACCCCTGTGTAAATGAGGTACCGAATTCATATGAAGTAACCTACTTTCTAATGTTACTACTTCAGTGGATTCCTACTGATTATCATTTATTTCATGACAGCATGTATGAAAATAACCCCAATCTATTTAAATTTAGTATTCTTAAAACAAATTATATCTTTTATCTCAAATGAACTTGACATTGCATGACAACTTCCACCAATAATGGGCACAGCATTTCCTTTGAATGTGCCCAGTAAATGAGTAGCTGTATGTGACCTTTAATATATAGCTACCTTCTATTTCACAACTTCCTGATGCATGGAAATCCTTTTTGTCTAGATTTAGTACAACTGGGAATTTTGATCTTTTGTAGAAATTTATGATTAGAATTGTGAAATAAGGTAATATAGTGGCCTCTCACAGCCCTGGAAGATATCCTAGAAGTCATATCCAAGTCACCGGGGCCTAGACAGATGTCAGTGTCGGTGTTCAATTACGTTTGGAAATAAAATTTAAACAGTCAAATGAAGGCCACTTTTTGGTTAAGAGGACTGTAGGAAAACTTGATCTGCTCACCCACAGGGGACTTTATCACTGTAAAGTAATCTTATTTTTGGTACAAGTCAAAATAAAATGGCTTTTGGGTTCTTTTTCTGAGCAATTCAGGGTAAAACGTGAAATTGAATCAAGATTTCCCTGCCCGTAGAGTTTTGTGGGCCTTTTGTGGGAAATCTAGCTGACTTTTACCTATGAAGCTGTCCTGTTAATTCATCTCACAAAATGTGGCAATTGTCCTATTTGCTATTTCAATAAATGAAAATCAAGTACTGATAGAGTACAGGTTTTTATTTCCCCTGGAACAAGTGTTTGGCATATAAAGGGAGTTATAAAAGACTGAATGGTTGGAATAATTGGGGAAAGTATATTTCCATTGTATATATTCCCTAGCCATAGTTGTACAGTCTATTCACATTCTTGCATAGTTGGCCTCACAACTGAGTCCTAGACTAGTTATTTTGATGGGACTGTCTGTGTGTTAGAATACTGTTTTGTTGTGCACAGCTCCTAAACTTGCCTGTAAATGTACTGAACTTGTGTAACTTCGGTATCAGTGATATGGCACACTTAACCAAAATAGAATTCAGTGCCCTGATTTCTGAAGAAGTCTGGATTTATTTAAACCAAATTAGGCTCCATGTTGAGCTTTCTTCTAATGGTTTACAAAATGATGCCAGGAACTGTCCCTCAGAACTATCTGAGAGACTGCCTCCTGGGCTTGAAGTCCTTAGAAATTTTGCTGAATAAAACATAATTCTCAACTTAGCAAGCGGAAAAAGAATAAAAAAAAAAAGATGCCATCCATGGCTCTGAAATACAATTTGGAAAGAATCAGTATGTTCTTTATCAGAAGTGGAATTTGTGTATATTCTTGGAATATATTGAGAATCATTGGAATCTTTGCTTTTCTCTAGTGTATAAAATAAGAGTGTGAGTTCTTATGTTAATTTTGGAGATGGTGGAGCTGGTTTTAATGCACTACATCACTCTTCTTGTCCACAATGAACTTGACAAACTAATTCTCTGTATTCCAGTATCTGGACGACTTCCCTTCAATGCCTGTTTCTTCTCACTATCGAATTAAATACCATTGTTCGCTTCAAAGGGCATGTGTTTTGTTCCGTCAGGCAATCCAGGTGTATTTGTCACTGCTTATTTTCCCTTCTGTGAGGGTCTCTCTCTGTGTTTCTCTTCTGCTAGTATGCACTAGTATGTTTAATATCTCTTGCTGTAAAAGTCTAACATTAATCATTTCTCTGTTGGTTGTACTCCTTTCCCATCCCTACTGTGATGTTCATGATCTTCCTTGGGTCATAAATTTTCTTCTAGTTTGCTCAGCCATAGATGTCCCTTAAAGTAAAATAAATCTTAGTCTAATGTAAATGTTATATATAATTGGATTTAACCCCTTTATGTTTGAGTGCAACTTTGGAAACCCTTGGTTAAGAGTATAAACCTAGTTTTCCTTAAAAAAAAAGTCCTAGTAACTTAACGAAAAGCATTCTCTCAATCACCAGAAAAAAAAAAAACCAACAACAACAAACAACACATCAAAAAAGAAAACAAAAAAATCTCAACTCTCAGAAACAGTTTCATTTTTGGAGAAATAATATTGGAAAGTAATTTGGTTTCTTCTCCATCTGGCTAGGTATAAACTTACATCTTTGAGAAGAAACTCTGGTATTATTTTTCTTTTCTCATTTTACTGAAGCTACATTGTCACTAAGTGTACTTTCATTCTTTTTGCAGTTTTTAATCCTTTAGGACTCTTGCTTCCACCCTCTCTGTTCTATCTTCATTCCCCCATGTATGTCCCTTACACAAATACACATGGTTCATTTTAAGAATAGCAGTGAACTTGATCACTTGTCTTTTCCTGCCCTTTAAAATCACTTCATCAATCCTTTTTGGGATGATACCAAAAAGGATTAAAAGCTTTTAGTCAGCCCTTTTGGTTAGAGGCAAATTCAGTGTTTAGGAACCCCAGATTAGCATCAGGTGCGCTTTACCTATCCCAGTGATGTTTGACCTTCAATTCATTTGTTAGTGCTTGAATGTTTTACAAAAAGTTGTATGAGAAGTTATATATTCTAGCACTCTGGCTTTGCTGTTTCTGTGTAACACATCATACTAATTATCAATTTTCTGACCAGTGACTTTGAATCAGTGGGTGTGATCTATAGACTAGATTGTATTTTCTTTTTCTGCCTGTTTTCTTCCTTATCTCCCAGCTCAATTTTGTGGATTGTTTCTGTTTTCTAAGGTAGACTTATTCCTTTGGAATTTGGTTGTTGGCAATAATAGGAACTCTTTTATAACCTGGATGAGAAAAGTTTTTTTAAAAATGGACTGAAAGTAATCCAAAGAGTTCTTAATTCAATCATCAGAAGTGCTTTCTTCTGAGCACAGGTGGAGGAAGTTAAGGGGCAGAAAGGAAGAATTGTGTTCCTATAAGCAGCCTGTGGGTTCACCTACCAGCTCAAAACCACGCTTTAATGTTTCTACTCCTCACTACATACCAGTTTCTTTCCAAAAAATAGCAACTCAAAAATGAGGAACCCTTTTGAAAGAAAATATGGAAATAAGAATTATAATACTTTATAATGTTTTAGGCTATCAAACTCTTTCCTATCTGCCACTTTTTTCTCCATAATGCTGTTTGGACAGAGAACAATGTTCCCTCCTTATTGGTGATAAAGCTGCAGATTTGGCAAGAAAAGCAAATGACTTTCTCCAAATCACAAAGCAAGTCAACTCATTTGAGATTAAGGTAATAATGGCAGACTGCTGAACAGATTTCTTTGCCATAAACTATGACTTAGAGAGTGTTACTGAGTGGATATTTTGACAGATCTAAGAATAATACAAAGTCTACTTATTGTACAGAAAATATGCTTCTGAAGTATTTTGTTTCCACTATTTATTTTAGCCAGCTATTTTCTTATGCATTTATTGGAAGGTCTGGTCAGATTCATAGGACTTCTGTATTAGGGCTTAGATTAATGAAGGTTTATTTTTACCCGTACAAAAAATTTTTTGTATTGGTTTGTTTAAAGAATGTCCCCATACTACTGAAACAAAGGGAAACAAGGTCAACAACTCATAATCAAAATGTAATGGTTTTGTAATTTGAAATGCTTGAAGGGAATGTTCTGGGTAAGCTGATTATTTTAGTTCCCAGGCACTCATGGTAAACATGTAAAATTGTTGACATCTCTAAGAGATAGCTCTGTCTCCCACTTATTTGAATTTTTTTTTGTTCCACTTTTCCAGCCATGTAAAATCTCTGTGTCAAAGGGTAAATATACCTTTGTTCAGAGAGTTAAGAAAAATAATAAGATGTACTAGTTTTTAGTAAGCTCTTTATAAAGAGAAAAGTTGGGCTACTTCATCAGTATATTATGGGCTACTAACAAAAAACATAGTCCAGACTTCTAAAAATAGTCAAATGACATTTTTGGTGATTCAGTTCAGTAACTGCCTACCCTAATGCTCCTCTGTGATATTGCTAAATAAATCCCTGATGACGTAAGACTTTACAAAAAGAGCTCTTTAAAAAAAAACAGATATATGGGTTTTTTTTTTAACTTTTATGAGCTAACATTGTGATAGGTGCTTTAAGAGAAATATTTTTCCAGAATGATTTTGTAGTAAAAATAAAGGGCATCTTTTGTATTGTGATGTCTGGGTGGATAGTCATCTTTGGGTTACTAAGAAATCATGAAGTGTTCCCTATAGAGAAGCTCAAAAATCTGCTTAGCAGAAAGAAAAGTATTGATTACCGGTTTCTTCATTTTCTCTTATGCTATGTGGTGACCTACCAAATAGATTCACAGGCGTATCAATATCTGTTTGAAGGAGACCAATCATGCTTATCATTAGTGGGAACAAAATATTCAGATTCTTCACCATGGTGAAGTAGAGAAGTACTAAATTCCCAATAGAGAATTATCAATTTTACAAAATAATATTTCTGTCTCCAGCTGACTTTTTCCTCTCTTTGGAGTGTATTTACTATTTATTTTGTATCTTTGATTTCTTTCTTTGGAAGATTTTACCTATTGCTGTCCTACTGTATTAAATATCCCATACAATGAAATAGGTTAGTAAAGATTTTTAACACCCTACAAATATCCATTTTTGGTTCTTAACACATGGGGGGAACAGTTTTTATAAAAGCACTTCAACATGTAGAAGGGAAAGATAATTATGATGATTTCAATTCAGGATCAATAGGTAGTGGCTCTGCAAACAAGGGAACACTTACTAGCAGTACTTGAAGACTTGTGAGTTGGAATTGCATGTTACTTGAAAGACCTAATTAAGCTAAATTTTGGTGCACAGCAGTTGTACATGATTTCATGTTTATGTAGCAAAATGCTTTGAAATGTACTAGTTTTGAAAAATACATGTAAAGATAGTTGTGAAAATTGTCTATTATATTTTCCTGTGTGTCTCATTTATTTAGAGCATAAAGTTTCTTTTTTAGTTGTTCTAACTGAATAAGGCTAAATGAATACTGTAATTGAAATTATATTTTAAATCTTTGTCATGAGTTTTTAAAAAAAAAACTATTGCAAATTGTATCATTCCTGATTACACAGAACTTTGTGGGTGGTTTTAAATAAATTTTATACTTCTATTTTGCACCTGGTGGTCTAATTTTTCTTTCCTCTTCAAAATAATATTTTTTACATTTACTATCCAATAAAAATCATATATTTTTAAGTACACAGGACTATACAATTTACTTGGAGATGACCAAATATATGCTTTGGGTTCAAAACCAAATCAGGATGGCTGTAGCAGAACCCTTGCATTTTAAACTATTTAATCCCCAAAGTGATGATATTAAGTAAGGGCTCTTACCAACTCCACTTTACAGATCAATTCAGGAACTTAAACTGGTTAAACTCACACCCCTAGTAATTAGCAAAGCTGTTAATCAACCTTGTTCTATATTGACTCATGCCCTCTCTTGGATTTATCATTATTTTAATAAAACTTAATCCTGAACACAGAATGCTAACACTAAAGTTGACAACCTAAAAAGTAGCTCAGTCATGTCTGACTCTCTGCAACCCATGGACTGTAGCCTGCCGCTCCTCTATCCAAGGAATTCTCCAAGCAAGAATGCTGGAGTAGGTAGCCATTCTCTTCTCCAGGCCATCTTCCTGACCCAGGGAAGGATCCCGGGTCTCCCTCATTGCAGACAAATTCTCTACCTTCTGAAATGAAAAAAAGAAAAAAAAACCACCAAATAGGTTTTTAGTGATATTCCAACAAATATAGAAAAACGTTACTTTAAATTCATCTAGTTTGAAACCCCGGAGAAGGCAATGGCAAGCCACTCCAGTACTCTTGCCTAGAAAATCCCATGGATGGAGGAGCCTGGTAGGCTGCAGTCTGTGGGGTCGCTAAGGGTCGGACACGACTGAGCGACTTCACTTTCACTTTTCACTTTCCACTTTCACACATTGGAGAAGGAAATGGCAACCCACTCCAGTATTCTTGCCTGGAGAATCCCAGGGACGGGGGAGCCTGGTGGGCTTCCGTCTATGGGGTCACACAGAGTTGGACACGACTGAAGTGACTTAGCAGCAGCAGCAGTTTGAAACCCATCTCTCTGCAGCATCCCAATAGTCTTCCTTCTAGTGACAGAAACTACTCCACTGGCGCCCACCTCCCCTTCCCCACCTCCTCTCCAGGTTTAGCTGGGTAGCTAGAGATTACATTTTTTACATCCTTCCTGACTAGTTAAAAGGGAGACATTAGAGATGCTGAACGTACAAACACACCTTAGCAACTCTCTAGGGGATGGGAGAATAAATAGCTCAGCTAATATCCTAACTCGACAAGGTACCCTACAATACAACTATCAGAAGTTTTTTTGAGTTTTCTCTAGGCCAAATAGACACTTCCTTCACTATTCCTTCAGTGAAACGGTTTCTAGATCTTTCATCTTAGTTCCCTGACCAGTGACCAGGGATTGAAATCTGGGCAGTGAAAGCACTAATTCTTAACCACTGGACTGCCGAGAATGCCCTCCTTTATTGATGCTCTTTTAGACAACAACCTGAATAATCCTTTAAAACAGTTATCTTTTAATAACAGATCTTGTGGGTAATTCCTTGACTGTCCAGTTTTAGGGTGCCATACTTCTACATCAGGGTTCATGGGTTTTATCCCTGGTAGGGGGACAGATCCCATAAGCTGCACAGTGCGGCCAGAAAACAGAAAACAAACAAAACACACATGTTGGGTCATGACGTTCCCCAGCTTAAAACATCCCAGTGCAGTGACTTCCCTCTGTACTTAGTATGAAACCACACTCCTTACTTGGTCATTTACCAAGTGTGAAGAACAATGAAATAGTTGGTGAATAACTTTTATTTACTCAAGGAGATGCAAGGGAATTTCCTGGTGGTCCAGTGGTTAGGACTCTTACGCCTCCACCGCTGGTTGATCTCTGGTTGGGGGAAGAAGCTCCATCAAGCTGCAGAGTGCAGTTAAAAAGGGGGAAAAAGTGTGAGAAATTGAACTGTGATATCTGTAATACATGCTGAAATAAGACATAAATAATTGGAAAGATATTTCATATTCATAAAATGGATACTTAATGTTGTTCAGTTCAGTCGCTCAGTCGTGTCCGACTCTTTGCGACCCCATGAATCACAGCACGCCAGGCCTCCCTGTCCATCACTAACTCCCGGAGTTCACTCAAACTCATGTCCACAGAGTCGGTGATGCCATCCAGCCATCTCATTCTTGGTCGTCCCCTTCTCCTCCTGCCCTCAACCCTTCCCAGCATCACAGTCTTTTCCAGTGACTCAACTAGTCGCATGAGGTGGCCAAAGTATTGCAGTTTCAGCTTTAGCATCAGTCCTTCCAATGAACACCCAGGCCTGATCTCCTTTCGAATGGACTGGTTGGATCTCCTTGCAGTCCAAGGGACTCTCAAGAGTCTTCTCCAACACCACAGTTCAAAAGCATCAATTCTTCGGCGATCAGCTTTCTTCACAGTCTAACTCTCACATCCATACATGACCACGGGAAAAACCATAGCTTTTAATCGTGGGAATTTAAACTCGTGTAGAGTTGGACACGACTTAAGTGACTTAGCAGCAGCAGCAGCAGTTACTGTGAAAACAAGTTCTCAATTCCTTAACAAGTTAAGCATAGAATTTCCCAGAATCGCACTACTAGGTATAATCTAAGAGAACTGAAAACAGGAGTTTAAACAAACACTCGTATATGAATGTTCACAGCAGCATTATTCATAGTAGCCCCAAAGTGGAGGCAACCCCAAAGATCAACTGACAAATGGATAAACAAAATATGGTATTATTCATTTAAAGTAATCGTTTTAGCTATAAAATGAAATACTAAGGCACGCTACAAGAGGAAACTTGTACACCATACAGTAATCACACAAAAAGCCTGTATAATTCTTCTTTTTTAAAAATATTTATTTGATTGTGCTGGGTCTTACTTCTGGCCTGTAAGCTCCATTTCTCTCACCTGGGATCAAACCCCAGGACCCCAGCATGGGTAGCTCGGAATGTTAGCCACTGAACCACCAGGCAAGTCCCAGTATAATTCTATTAACAGGAAAAGTCTAGGCCATGCTAATCCACAGAAAGAAAGCTGATTAGTAGTTGCCTGGAGCTGGAGGGCGCCGGGATTAAGGAGGGACTGCGTAACCAGTAGTTCTTTTCAAGGGTTGGAGGCATGGTGGTTGCACAGCTTTATGCAAATGCTAAAAGCCTCTGAATTGTACAATAAAATACTTAAACGACGGAATTATATGTTAAGTGAATCTCATTTCAATTTTTTCAAAAAGTTAGGAAGATGACACTGGATATAGTCATTCTCCCACGTACCTGAACTACAAAAAAAAAAAAAAAGGAGGACCCCCCCCCCACAAAATGGCGGCGAGCTAATGGATCACATGACCCCCGATTCTTTCCTTCCCACACTTTCCTTTGAGCGTGCGCAGATACAGACAGTTGGCTCATTGTTATATAACGAGCAAGGTACTCGGACACAACTGAGCGACTGAACTGAACTGAAGCCGTCTTAGGCAAGCGCCGATTCCAGCTGCGCAGTGAAAGGAGTGAGCGCATTGCCAGCCGCCTCGGGAGCGCGCACGTAGAACGTAATCCCGTCTGCGCCGTTCCTCAGAGAGATTGGGGAGGGGGGGAGAGGCGCGGAGGAAGAGGGGGAGGTTGACGCATGCGCTTAAGCGCTATGGGGTTGAAATGGCTTCGGTGTTAACTGGGACCGGATTCAGGTGAAGGTTTGGTCGTCGCAGTCGGAGCGGTGGGCGGCCCAGCCGGGATTCCTAGCGTCCTGTCGGATCCGCCGGAGCGCCGGGAGCGGCCGTTCTGGTAGCACGGCGTCCGTAGGCCGGCGACGGTGGGGCTCTCGGGGGACTGAGACGGGAGGGACACGGTCCCTTTTGTGCGGGTCTGAGCAGGCCCGGCGCGGCCGGCCCCTCCCCCACCGCCTCGGTGGTTTTTTGTTTTTTTTTTCTCCGGCGGCCCCTCCGGCGCCCCCGGCAACCCTCGGCCTCAGCCTCTGCCTGGCAGGCTCGAAGGGGCTGCGGGCCGCCGTTCCTCGCTCTCCAGCCGGTGAGGCTTTATCCTCCTGGCTTCGGGTGGGGGACGTCGGAGCCATTGCACGTCGGCACGGGCTTTGGGGAATGGAGGGTTCTCCTCACCGCTGGGGGCTTAAGGGTACCGGAGCTCTCGGTATCCCCTTCTTTGCATTTCGTCTAGTCTCCGGCACGGAGGATTCCCTCTCCCCTGGTCTGCGGCTCGCGAGGAGCTGGGGCTGGAGGAAGATGGATGGCACAGCTCCGGCCCCTCCGAGGTGTGGGGGGAAGGGAGTGCGCGGGCTGAGATCTTCGCCTCTTCT
Source organism: Moschus berezovskii (assembly GCF_049115385.1). Taxonomy (NCBI): domain Eukaryota; kingdom Metazoa; phylum Chordata; class Mammalia; order Artiodactyla; family Moschidae; genus Moschus; species Moschus berezovskii. The sequence goes on from NC_142471.1 coordinate 25,644,597, forward strand.
GGCTGGGTTTGGGGGGGAGGGGTCTTCGCGATGGTTCTTTAAGGGGCATCCGTTGTTTCAACTGTCATTCCCCTCGAGGAAGGGGAGAGAAAAGGAGCCCCCAGTTTCTTCCCTAGTCTGGAAAGTAAGGAGATGTTCGTTATTTAAATGATATTCTTGAATACCTTTCTTCGATGTCTCGGCTCAATTTCCGATATTGGTTTTTCCACTTTTAGCCCCCAGCCCATTGACAAAAGAAACAAGCAGGCTATTTTTCTGTTGAATGTAAAGCTGTGTGTTTTTTCCTGTTAAGAATTGGGTAGAAAACGGCAGATGGTCTTCTGTTTAAATGTGACAGTTTGTAGTCGATGAAGGAAGTGCGTTTCTTGTAAGTCGACCTCTAATGCCATGTATTGAAATTGGCTGCTTTTGTGAACTATTTGATGTAAAATGTTTTTGCTGCATATCGGACATTCACGTGCCCCTTGTTATTTATAGTTGGTCTGCGAAGATGTCCTTGACAAGCATTTCTTTAAAATAAGACTTTTGTGATGGTTGTAGTTTGGTTGAACTTTAAACTGTGGATCCTTTCTTAATAGATCGCTGCTGTAGAAGACAAACAAGCGAAGGTCCCTGCCTCCCCTTTTGTCATGGCTCAGTTTGGAGGACAGAAGAATCCGCCATGGGCTACTCAGTTTACAGCCACTGCGGTATCTCAGCCAGGTCAGGCTTCCTCTGAACACATGTGCTATAGATGCCGGATTTGGGATATCTTTTAACTGTGTGCATTAATCTATGCGTGATATTGTTAATATAAATTTGCAAATTAGCCTATGCATAATATTGTGAATATAACTTTGCAAATGATGTATCTTTTAAGATTATCTGTGAAGCTGCTTTTAAAAATTCATAGACCAGCTAGCGAAATACCTGCTTTACACAGCAGTTTGGACGGTTATATGTAGTCTTTTAAACGTTAAATTGGTTTAGTTATGTTAGAGTTTAGCAGCCACTCATTCATCCTAGTTTACCTCATTTGGCATGTTAAGGTGTCAGTATTCATAAGTTATATTTAAAATTAAGTGTATTCATACTTTATGAAAAATTATAAGACTGGTTTTCAGGTATTTGAATTTAAAGTGGAAAAACCAACTCTAAAGAATTTATGAAGCAAAGGAAAAGAATAAATAGATGTAAAGGAAAGGAGCAAATATTTACGTATTCAAAATAAAGCCTACAAAATGTCATTTTCAAAGTAAGGTAACAAAATATGTCATTAGAAGTGTTTATTTCAGCGTTTCTTCCTATTGCTCTTGGGAAGACTTTTACCTTTTTTGTCATTTCTTGACAGGGTTTGAATCTTCAGTTTACAAAATGAAATTTTGAGTTTCTCTGAATACCCAGAAAAGTTGCAACTTATCCTGCTAATTTGAATATATTTTATTTATGATATACTTGATATTAGTTTTTGCTGCATTTTACTTAAATTTTTGTTATTTGAGGTCAGTTGCAGAGACACTGTGATCTTCTAACTCTGATGTTCTAAATTTGATAGACATGATTATCTTGTTATGTAGGTGACTTTTCTCTTTAAGGAAATGAGTATATTAGTGTTTTTATTTTAGTTAATTTTGATTTGAGGTATTAAATGAGCAACAGTTGATTGATCTAAGGGATTAAATGAACAACTGAATATAATATGAAATAATAGCTATAATTGGTATCCAAGTATTTCTTCTCTGTGTTAAATAGTGGGGAACCTGATAATGACTTAATTTTGATAAAACAGGAATTATTAGCAAATACTGTGTATCCAGAAACAAGTGATGTGTACTGGTATTTTGGTAAAGAACATGTTTACCTGATTTCCTGTGTACAATTTGCTTTAATTTCTTATCTGTATTGTTCCTATAGAATAGCTGTTACGGTGAATTTCTGTTGTCTATAGTTCTTAACATCTGTATTGTAATTACTTAAATATGCACTGTACTTTTGTTTTTATTTTGAACCTGAGCAAAGGAGACACTATAAAGGTTTTAAAACTTGTCAAAGTCAGTAGTAATTGTAGACCTCCTTTTCCATATTTGACAATAGAGATTCCAAATGTAAATAATGGGATTAATGTAAACAGTTTGTGCTGTAGGAAATTATGGATTTTTCTGGGACCTGTCATTAATAGTTTTTCAAAGTCTGATATTTTATTGATGCATCATGATTTCAGTAACTAGGCAAGTATTTTGTTAGCATCTATGTTTAGTTTTCCTACAAAAATCCTGGAGTAGCTTCTCTAGTAAGGGTTTTTATTAAAATGTTGAAATTTTTATGTTCTATAGTTGGTAAAGAATATGCCTGCAATGCAGGAGACCCCGGTTTGATTCCTGGGTCGGGAAGATCCCCTGGAGAAGGGACAAGCTACCTACTCCAGTGTTCTTGGCCTTCCCTTATGGGTCAGTTGTAAAGAATCCACCTGCAATGCGGGAGACCTGAGTTCGATCTCTGGGTTGGGAAGATCCCCTGGAGAAGGGAAAAGCTACCCACTCCAGCATTCTGGCTTGAAGAATTCCATGGACAGTCCATGAGGTCGCAAAGAATCGGATAGGATTGAGTGACTTTCACTTTCATATTTTGAGCTATTTCCTGAAAGCTTGATATTTTCTAGCTTTCATTTTCAAGCCTTTGTGACTAATCATTATCTTATTAGAATTGATTCTCAGAGCTAAGCTAATTTCTTGTCAAATTTGAATTTTTTTCAACTATAAGGCAATTATGATTTGTTTTATTTACACCTCATTTCAATGGAGAATTTCAGCATAGTGTATATATATATATATAAGGCTTTACATTTTCTCCTGCAAGCTTCAAATGCAATTTGATCTAAAAAAATTTCAGCAGAGGGCATCAGAAGAACTTAATCAGGATAGTAGTGTAGGTGCCTATTTCTAGCAAAAAAAAAAAATGCATGCATTGAAATGTGCCAGATATATTAGTATCAGAGGTCAATGTCAATCAAATGGTGATCACACACAGAAAAAGGTTAACTGAAAATTCAATTCAAATGAAAATATTTTGATCTTTGTGCCTTAGTATCTGACTCATTTTCTCCTGAAAGCAATATAAAAAATTACTGCTATTTCCTTTAGTATATGACTTCAGGTTATGTTCAGTTAATGGCTATTTCATTTCCTAGCAAGATTGTCTTGCATTTGTACTTAACTCTGGAATCAGCTAACAGTGATTTGAACATTTCAGTACATTAACACAGATGACATATGTAAGATTAAAAACTTCAGTAAAAGTAGCACTAAGTACACTAGCACTTAATTGCTGAAATCTGTCATACAGTTGAAGATCAGTATTTGAATTATTTCTGATTAATTTTAATGCTGTTTTTCAATTGTGTCTGTGCTATTCGCTCAATCGTGTATGACTGTCTGCAACCCCATGTAGTGTAGCCACTCCTCTGTCCATGAGATTTCCTAGGCAAGAATACTGGAGTGGCTTGCCATCCCCTTCTCCCATGGATCTTCCAATCATCTGGGATTGAACCCTGCTCTCCTGCGTTGCAGGCAGATTCTTTACCATCTGAGCCACCTGGGAAGCTGTTCAGTTAAGGAGTTAATAATTTCGAGTTTGTCATCTTTATTCTTTTCCTTTACTCCCCATATTCAAACATATATCAAACTTTGACTTTCTTCTCCAATGAAAATGCTTCAAATGTATTCCTCTCGTTTACTTTGTACTTCTGTACTTCACATTTGGCTGACTGCATCCATAACAGCTTTCTCTTGCTTATATAAGCTGTGCCAAAGTCTCTCACCTAACTTTCAGGCTCTTCCATACCCTTCCCAAAACTTTATACCCTGACCTGTAATGTGGGCTTCCCAGGTGGCATTAGTGGTAAAGAACCTGCCCGCCAATATAGGAGACTTGAGATGCAGGTTCGATCCCTGGGTTGGGAAGATCCCCTGAAGAAGGAAATGGCTAGCCACTCCAGTATTCTTGCCTGGAGAATCTCATGGATGGAAGAGTCTAGAGGGCCCCTGTCCATAGAGTCTTAAAGAGTCAGATACGACTGAGTGACTAAGCACATGATTTACCATAACATTCACTTAAGTAAGGATGCTCTTTTCCCCATCTGTCATTTGGTCATACTCTATATTTATGATTCTTCATTAAGTTCTAACTGCTTTAATTTGCTTTCCTCTTTTACTCGATATGATACTTACTATTTCCCCATACCTCCAATGTGTCTGTCAGATGTGATAATTATTCCTAAAGCATGATTTCTATCTAAATTACAGAATTTTCGAAAGCTGAATGGGCCCTGAATTAGAGTCTGCCTCAGCATCTTTCTTTAACAGATAAAGAATTTGAGGCCCAGAAAAGTGATGAAGTTTATAAAGAGAAAGTCACAGAAGAGTCTATTGTTAGGACCTCAGAATTGTGGTTCGTTGCTTCTTCCATTACTGTGTTCTTTTCAGTTCAGTCGCTCAGTTGTGTCCGCCAGGCCTTCCTGTCCATCACCAACTCCCGGAATCTACCCAAACCCATGTCCATCGAGTCGGTGATGCTATCCAACCATCTCATCCTCTGTCGTCCCCTTCTCCTCCTGCCCTCAATCTTTCCCAGCATCAGGGTCTTTTCCAATGAGTCAGCTCTTCTCATCAGGTGGCCAAAGTGTTGGAGTTTCAGCATCAACATCAGTCCTTCCAATGAACACTCAGGACTGATCTCCTTTAAGATGGACTGGTTGGATCTCCTTGCAGTCCAAGGGACTCTCGAGTATTCTCCAGCACCACAGTTCAAAAGCATCAATTCTTCGGCGCTCAGCTTTCTTTATAGTCCAACTCTCACATCCATACATGACCACTGGAAAAACCATAGCGTTGACTAGATGGATTCATCCTCAAAAATGTCTTCAAGAACTTTAGAATACAGTTCAAACTACTTGAGATGGTATTTAGGGTCTGTATTTCCAGCCTCGTTTCTATATTTCCTGTACTGAAATACTTGTTTTTTAATATTTACCCTTGTCTTTAAAATTTACCCTATTTTCCACTTCCTGGCTGAAGTGCTGTGTTATATATTCAGTGACAGTTATAACTGGGACCAGAGCTTTGAGATATGAAAGTTTAACAATTTCTATCGTGTAAAGATACATTGAGAGGGATAGCTGGTAAATCACTGATTGAATCTTTAAATATCCTTTAGATAAATTATAGTGTAGACGGGTATCTTCAGTATATTTGACTCAAAATATTTGCATATGTATATGCATATAATTGCAACAGTGTTAAGATGTTTGGGTGGATTTAGCCAATTCCAGGACATATTTTCTCACCATTTCTTTGACCATTTGTAAGGTGGTGACATTCTGGCTATAGACAAAGAAATGAACTAGTTCAGGAGTTAAAGTCATGGTGATTATGTGATGCTCTAACAGGTGAAGCTAATACAGTTGTTTTAAGTGTGACTTTTTTTTATACAAACTATTTATTTATGCTGTGCCACACAGATTGTGGGATCTTAGTTCCCCAACCTGGGATTGAACCCATGCATTGGAATCATGAGTCTTAACCACTGGACCCTCAGGAAGTCCCCCCTATACAAATTTTATTAAGATCACACTCCATTTAAAGTTACTTCAAAATACTGACTTTATTTCTTGTGCTGTAGTGTGTTAGCTTATCTTACACCCAGTAGTTTGTATCTCCCACTCCCCTCCCCTGTCTTGCCCCTCCCTCCCTCTCCTCAGAACTAGATACTAGTCTCTGTATCTGTGACTCTGCTTTTTTGTTACATTCACTAGTTTGTTTTATTTTTTAGATTCCAGGTATATGTGATACACAGTATTTTTTCTTCTGCCTTTTTTTCACTTAGCATAATACCTTTCAAGTCCGTCCATACTGCTGAAATGGCAAGATTCTGGATTTTTTTTTTTATGGCTAAGTAATATTCTGTTGTGTATATATATGTATCACACATCTTTATCCATTCATTTGTTAATAAACACTTAGGATGCTGTCATAAATATGACCCCTTTTTAATCTGTCCCAGTGGTTGTCTTAAAATCCCCTTCTCTTGAGTCAGGAGCTCACATTGTTAAATTACAAGATTCATGGTCTTTTTCAAACAAATAATGTGCTATGTACACTTGCATTAGTTATCTCTTGATAGAGTTGGACATATCCAACTCATTTGGTAGAAATCGAAGATTGCAGGAATTCCCTGGCTGTCCAGTGGTTAGAACTCAGTGATTTCACTGCCCGGCTCCCCGGTTTGATCCCTGGCTGGGGAACTAAGATTCTACAAGCCAGCATGCCTTCCCCCCACCCCCTGAAAAAAAGGTGAGATTGCTGCTGGTGTGGGCTGCTGCTGCTGCTAAGTTACTTCAGTTGTGTCTGACTCTGTGACCCCATGGACAGCAGCCCACCAGGCTCCCCCGTCCCTAGGATTCTCCAGGCAAGAACACTAATGCTATGTAATAGGAAATTGTCTCTAAAACATTGTTCTAAGAGTAAAAAAAAATGTACATAAAATCTTACGCTCTTTAGTATGTATTTTTTCCTTCGTCTCTGAGCATGACTTGTGCTCTCATCCAGTGAGTGTTTTTATTAACATACTGTAAGCTACTCACCAGTGAGGGCTCCATCCTTCTATCCTAAATTGAGTGGGCAACTCATGTTTATGAATTAGTGACTTTCCTTGAACTATTTGTTTTATGATCTGGGAAATAATTTTGGTCTCTTACAGCTGAAAATGTTTTGGAAGTGACTTTGAAAGTTTGAGTACTAACTTTGGGTAATAGAAAACTCATTGAAAGAAATGGAGTTGAAAACTAAATTTCAGAGTCATTCAAGGATGGAAGAAATCATGTGACATTACAGATAGTGTCTTTAACTTCCTGAGAGGGTTGAGTAGTAGCTAAAAGAGACTGTGGCCAGGATCATTAAGCATCACTTCATGGGACTTCAAGAGAGTGAAGAGCTGTTGTCTGCTAGAGTATTAATCTTAATAGAGACTCCAAGAACCCCATATAACTCTGACTTATTTAAGGGTTTTACCTCTTCCTTGTAGAACAGGTTTTTTTCACTAAGTATAACTTTCTGTGATGGTGGACATATTCTGTGTCGTCGTTATCTAATATGGTGGGCACTAACCACATGTAGTTGTTGAGCCCTTGGTGCTTGAAATGTGGTTAATGTGACTGAGAGATTGAATTTCTCATTTTGTTTAATTTTCACTAATTTAAATTGAAATAGACATGTATGGCTGGTGGCTGCTTATTGAAAATGTGATTAGTATAGAAGACTACAACATTTAGAATTTAAAATACTATTTTATGCCTCAGTTTTTTATATATGCTCATGGCTTATTTATAACTGGAAGTTTGTACCTTTCACTGTCTTAATTTCTTATTCTTAATGCCTTCTGATTCTTTAAAGATAATGAAGGGGAGAAAAGGTAATGAATATTTCCAGTTACTTGCGTATGTTATGGGCTTAGAATAGAGTCTCAAAAGCAACAGCAATACATCGACCAGTGAGTATCTGTGCATGGAGACATCAGAAAGGTTTTTGATTTCTGTGAGCATTACTTTTTAGGAAGGATGTTGAGTTGAAGATGACATTTAGCAGCCTTGTTCACTTGATTTAAAATTTGGGTTTATATTGTTTTAGTAAATCCAGAAGTTATAAGGGGAATCTTCCATGTCTTCTCCCACATTGCTTTTTCTCTCCATAAGGTGTAAGATCGCTTTTGAACATATATTGATATATGGTAATTTCAAAGGATGAAGCATTGCTTGACCAGAGCCTTAAATAATTTTGTAGAAGGTGAGAGAAAATGAAGCTTCTTGGATCAGTTTGAAGTTTTTTGTTCCTTTAATGCAATTTATTAAGGGTGTTTTTTTGTTTTTTTTTGCCTGAGGTTACTTCTAAGTTATTTTATTTGACCTGTAGTTAATATACAGTGTTGTGTTTGTTTCAGATATATAGCAAAGTAATTCCATTATGTGTATATTTATATATGAAGTTTTGAACTTTATTATTTCGGAAGGGTGACTCATTTTAGTCAAGATAGGTATAAAGATAATAAGAATTTTTAAATTTGTGAGTTTGATAAGATAAAGGGACAGCAAACAGGACAGGTTTCTCTTACGTGTTTTAATGGTGTGTTCCCTGGAATTCAATATGTGATAACTACTGGTATGTCATAAAGTGAATACTTCAGTCATATGAAACTGATTTTACATGAAAAAAAATAATATATTTTACATTTGTTCTGTTATTAACCTCTGGTAACCTTTGGTCATTTAGGGCTTATTTCATAGGTCTGTGGAAGTATTGATACATGGTTTTAAGTGTATCTGTTTCAGATGTATCATGAGACCTTCAGCAGTCATAATGAATCAGGTACAGATAAATGAACAGACTGTTCCAATGTGGATAATTGGAAAAAATCTTCAACTGATAAGTGTTAGGCCACTTATGGAGAGAGAAAGATTAAGTCAGAGAGTCATACCTTTGTTCTTTGCAAACTATAGAATTATCATGCAGAATATTGATTTTACTCAGTTCAGAAGAGTAGAGAATGCTATATACAAATATTTAAGGATAGCTTCTTAGATCTAGCTACAAAAAAGAGAAGTATTAATAAATTTTAATGAAATATACTTTATTGAGCTTAAAATCTCACACAATTTTAAAAAGAGCTATATTATATAGACATATAAAAGCCACAACCTACGCACAATGATTTCACAAAGTTTGAATTAACTAGCTAGTAGTGTGCAGCAACTACTAGAAGGTAAATTGCCTTCCCATAAATTTCTCCTAGCATTTGAGCCTTTCAGTACCTGTCAGTCTGCATTGTAGTTTCTAATTCATCACATTGACTGTCAACAGTGGAAAAGAGATTACCGATATCAGCTATCATCCCACCTACTTAATGCGGGGCTGCTATATGTTTTCAGAGTCTAGAACTCCTAGAAAAGCTGTAGGAAAAAGAGCAGTTTGTGAGATACTGGCTGTGAGCACTTTTACTATGACAGCTAATGATACTTTCTTGTGTTTTGGAAATTGGTACTAGCAGAGTGAAACAGCAGATCAGAGGTCAGAGTTCACGTAGGGGAAGGAGATGCAGGCATGATTTGAATCACAAGAGGTTACTTTTGTCAAATGCAGAACATCCAATTAAATTTTAAATGCTAGTAATTTTTCCTAGGTTCTTTACCTGTCTTGTGTTTACATGAGAATTTTGCTTCTGTTATCCTAGAAAAGGGGTTCTTAAGCTTGTTGGGATTTCTTACCCTTTTGAAAATCTGATGAAAACTTTAAACTTTCTTATCTGTAACTTTATGTACAGTTCCAGAAGTTAACAGGATCTACTGGTTAGAACCTGTGCTGTAGTGTTGTACGTTTTTTTCCATTCTCAGTGTAGTTAACCTCATTTTGAATTTGCATTGGTGTTAAGACATTCCCCACTTCTATTTAAATTAATTTTGTTAGTCTTGGTTTCTCCTTTTTACCCATCTATGGCATCTGAGTTATCTTAAAAACAGAATAAAATATTAATGTTGTAAGGGTTTAGAATTGTATATTCAGGAAATCCAGTAGGTTTTCCCCCCCACCTTAGATTCTCTTTTTTTCCCCCTCATTCTTTTTTAATTTTTAAAAATCATGTTTTGTCAGGGAGTAATTTGTAATTTATATGAATTCCAAACATGATTTCTGGGATTTGCTTGTTTTTGCCTCAATTTGTTGTTGGTTTGCTTTATTTTTAAGTAGAATTAATCTGGACTCTTAAACAAGATTGATGATTAACTTCACACTTCTAAAGATTCTTTGGTAGATTCTAGACTAGGTGCTTTGGTTAATTCATAATTGGTCTCTGTTCTGTTCCTGTAAGACACAGTATTTTTCTTTCTGTATGGTTATTAACTAATAGCTGTTGAGCAGCATTTTTTCAGGTTACTCTAAGATACAAGCAAGATGCTTTGGAAAAGGGAGTGTTACATGAGCAAATACTGTTTTATGGTGACCTCTTTTGAGATTCACAGTGCTTAGTGGCATATTAAATGTTTTGAGGATCCTTGCATTAAAAATATATACTTAATTTGCTGTTGTGTTAACTTTTAAAACCTTGGACCCCTTTTTCCAAACTTGATGTCCTGGGGAGCTAGTCATCATTCTAGGAGATAAAGTTTTGGAAAGTGTAGTGCTAGACTGCAGTTTAGCTTTGTATTTAAACTGTTCCTATCGTCTGTTTGCTAGTTTTACAGTTTTTTAATACAGAGTAGAAGTACAAGAAATACATGAAAACATCCTTGATAGTAGGATGTTTTAAGGGTGGATCACTTCCAGCAACACTATATTTAATGTATGATTTTAATCTGCTTGAGGGTAAAACAATACATTCTAGATGAGTAGAATAAGATAATATATTTTCTGCTCTTCCTGAAAATATTTTTTGAGGGTACTTTAGCCTCTTGGTCTAGCTGGGGTTGGTTGGGTTCATTCTGTAGTTTAATTTTATAGATTAATGTTTTCTTGTATTTATCATGACTTGAACAAATATTTAAAGCCATTGGAATCTGAGATGAGGCATTACTGAAATTTTTCTTCAGGTTTTTTTTTTCCCTTCACTAAGCAGTGGCAGACTGTAATGTATAACTAAGCACTCACTGAAAATTCCTATAAAGGATTCAAATAATCTTGATTATCTTTTTTTTCCTTCCCCTCCTTTTTAATCTCATTTTAGCTGCATTGGGTGTTCAGCAGCCATCTCTCCTTGGAGCATCTCCTACCATTTATACACAGCAAACTGCCTTGGCAGCAGCAGGCCTTACGACACAAACCCCAGCAAACTATCAGTTAACTCAAACTGCAGCATTGCAGCAACAAGCCGCAGCTGCAGCAGCTGCGTTGCAACAGGTGAATGTTTAGGTTTTAATATGTGACATAGAAAACTTACAAATCTGAGTAGCCAAGGGTAGGTACCTGTACATTTTAAGGAATGAGTAATTGTGGAGTTGGATTATGCTAATTTTTTTCTGATGATAAGAATTATTTATGCCCAGGACATAACAGAAGTGTAGCTGCAGAGTCAATATTCTAAAGTCCTTATATCTTAGTTATTTGAATAAAATTTCATTCTTGACGAATCCGAAAGTATAAATAATCACTGTTTTATTTTAGATGAAGTGTAGCTGTTTAGAAAATTCCTTTTTAGTGTAATGCTGGTTATGTATTTGAATGTATATGTGTGTATATTGTTTTTTGAGAATGACTAAAACTAACATCCATTTTTTTCTTTAAAAAATCTTTTTTCCAGCAATATTCACAACCTCAGCAGGCCTTGTATAGTGTGCAACAACAGGTTAGTTTATATTTTTCTTGTTAAAAACTGATTTTTTAAAAGTCATTTGTTCCAACTAAACTTATATAGATTTTAGTTCCCCTCAGTAACCTTAATGTGTGATTTGAATTCTTCTGGAGTGGAAGAAATGTGATAGGTATAAAGAAATGTCTCCAAGGGAGAGGAGGATAGGAGAGAGGTCCTGAAAACTCAAATCCTCAACCAGCAGCCAGTCTTTGTCACATGTTTTTATGAAAGCATGTAGAAGATAATCTGGAAAGAATCACTCTAAATGAATCTTTGGCCCAATACTCCTGTTTGAAACCTTCAGGCCTTCTGTCCTGTACTAGACTACATGTCAAAATGAAGAGCTCCTTTTTCCCATTAGAAGCCTAAACCCTAGACACACTATTGAATTTCAGGCTTTATTTATTTAAAGCAACGGAGCCCTACTTTTTTTTTCCTCCCTAATCAAATTGTATATTGAAATCCAGTATGTAAAATATAAAAATAGTGTTGAAAATGGGAGGAAGCCTCCCGTTGTAGTTCCCCTATTCCCAGGGCACAGTTGAACAATTTGAAAGCTCCATACTTGGACTAAAATAAGTTTCTTTGGCTCCTTTTCCCCAAGCTCATACTCTAATCATCATCTTCAAGGGTATTATATCTGTGCTGGTAAGAAAAACAGAACCCAAGGAGAAACATATCAAGCAAAGTAGAAAGTCTGCCTTTAGACTTACTTTAGTACTGTTAGGAAATACATTATCAAAGCCTATGTGTTGTTTTGAGCCACATCAAAATGGCAATACTCAAATGTTTTTGCCCTAAAAACTGTCATTACACATCCATTCTTAACTTTCAGAAAAAGAAATTTGATAGATTTAACATTTATACTGTTTTGAGTTAAAATGTCAAATAGATTGTTTTATCATAGCTTTTTAAGTCTAGTAAGGATTTATTGGGAAGTTTATTAGTCACAGTGAATAAAAAGTCATGAACAGAAGAACTGAGATCTTCAGGTTCTACCATTGGGCTTAAAACACTGGTTAGAAGCTAATAAACATTAATGATGTCCCAAGAGAAATCTTACTTAATCCCAAATCTTACCCTGCTCAGGATATCCACAGCTCAGAAATGATGCCCATGCCTTCCTCAGACTGCTTACCTAGCCAGTAGGAAAAAAGACCTTTCCCTCAAGCTATTAAGCATCATCAGGAGATACCTGCTCTTCTAGCTATATACTCTTTAGTAATGTTGGGGCACTAGTGCATGATAAGACAACTCCAGGCTGGGCAGCTTATTAAGAATGTTGAAAAATGACAGGGAGAAGGAGCACCAAGGATAGGTATTTCTTTGGAGACCCTCCTGATGGTGAATAAAAAACACAGTGCTGAGGCTTCATAAGGTTACTTCTCTTCCACAGAAGAAAAATTTTAAATTTCTCCCTTCCCACCAATTCCTTTTGCTTTCTGGTAATGTTATACTTTGTTATTGCCGTCAAAACTCTATGTCAAAATGTGTGGTCCTTTATGGTCCCCATGCCTTTGGCAAATCTGACTGTGAGGAGGTGCTTCTCATTTTATGGAGATACATCTATATATTAATTAGACATCTTGCCAGTAATATTTTTGATAGAGATAGAATATTGATGATATTGAATCATTTCTGTAGCATGGTAATTAATGTGGGGCAGGACCAGAAGTTTTCCCCACTAGGGACTTGTGGGTTTTTTTCTGGGTGTTATTCCCAAGAAATAGCAAAAATAATGTCTTGATCCTTGTTGAATGAGTTAGTTATATTTAAGGTTTTCTGCAGTTGTTACAAATACTTATAGGAAAACTTACCTTCTGTTACTTTTTATCTGTTTCTTAGTTAGAAATTAATCATTTAATAGAAATTTTTCCTTTTGTAAAGCATCTGTGAAGCAGCAATTCCAATTGATCCTTATCTTTTTTTCTTTCCTGTTTTTGTTTTTGTTTTATTTTTAGTTACAGCAACCTCAGCAGACCCTTTTAACACAGGTTAGTTTGGTATTACTTTATTTCTTTTGAATATCTGAATGCAGAGTAGACTAAAGTTTTATTCCTATTCTGGGTTTTCTTTCAGCGCTTAAAAATGAATATTTGTTGGATTCACATAATAGTTTAGCAATATAATGTTCAATAAAGCATGTTTTTGCTTTTTCTTTTATGCTGTTTGATTGCTGATCCTATTGTGATCTCGTTTGAATAAATATGAGGCCTTATTTTAAATTTACTACTGATTTTTTGGCTTTCACATTTTCTTTGTAGCTTAAATTTTTAGGGATTTTTTTTTTTGTATATGTTATATCTTTTCATTTGACTTTAGTATAGGAAAGTTATTGTAATGCATTATCAACTTAATTTTTCAGCAGCATTAAAAAGTTTGTGAACTTTTGATACATAATGCTACTTTAGGCTTTGTGGACCACTTATACTCTATGTTGCATATTTTTTTCCTTTTATATAATTCTTTAAAAGTGCAAAACCAGGAATTCCCTTTTTCCAGTGGTTAGGACTCCGTGCTTTCACTGTTGAGAACTCAGGTTTCAATCAGTGTTCGAGGAACTACAATCCCACAAACTGCATGACGCAGTTTTGAAAAAAAATTAAAAATGTAAAAACCATCTTTGGCTAATAAGTTGTATAAAAATCATAAGCTGTGGGCTGGATTTGGTACTTGAATTGTACTTCAGTGGCCCCTGGTGTATGCAGCTGTTAAGCAAGCAGAACCTGTAATAATTGAGGACAAGGATTGCCCCATGGATAGGGAACTAGATGGCAAAGGAACTGGAATAGAGAAACTTTTTACCCTGTAACCTTTTGTACCTTTCACATGTTGAATCTGTTAGTTACTTTTAAGAAAGTACACTTCAATTGAGAAATTAGCCTCACTTTGTTTTTATAAAGAAGCTAAAATTGGGACTTCCCTGTTGGTCCAGTGGTTAAGCTGAGCTTCCACTTCAGAGGTCACGAGTTTGATCCCTGGTCTGGGAACTAAGATCCCATTTGCCCTGCAGTGCAGTCAAAAAAAAGAAAAAACACAGCTAAAATTGATTAACACGTATGTCCTATTTTCGGTCTTCAGTAGTAGAATTTCCAGACTAAATAGAAAAGGTGTAAAAGTTAGCTTCTTCTTAGAGTGCTGTGCTTACTCGCTAAGTTGTGTCCAACTCTTTGTGACCCCAGGGACTGTAGCCCACCAGTCTCCTTAAAAGTGCAAAAACCCAGGAATTCCCTTTGTCCAGTGGTTAGGACTCCGTGCTTTCACTGTTGAGAGCTCAGTTTTCAATCCTTGTTCGAGGAACTACAATCCCACAAACTGCATGGCGCAGTTTTGAAAGAAAAAAAAAATGTCTTAGAATGTTAAAGAAACGTCATAAGAATTTTGTGGGTGTAGTTTTAAGAGATGCTGAGTTCCTTTACTAATTTTAGGACTAGACTCACCTTTTATTTTTTTAATTATAGAACATCAAGACTTGCTTTATTGGGAACGTGTAAAATGAATTATGGAATTTGAGTTGAATCATGATTATTCCTTTATTTTTAATGATTTTATTTCTGTTTCTATATAGAAATTTTAGTCAATAATATGTTGTTATTCATGCTTGATTATGCCAGGAAAGACCAATGAAACTGTTACCTTGTCCCTCGAGTTTTATTGAATTATAATTGACATATGACATTGTATTAGTGTAAGATGTACAGCATAACCTAATATCATATATATGTACAGTGAGATGATCTTCGCAATCAGTTAACATGTATCACCTCACATAAGTGAATTTTTCTTTTTCTTATGATGAGAACTTTCAAAATCTACTCTCTTAACAAGTTTCAAATGTATGATACAGTATTGTTAACCATAGTTACCATTCTATACATCTCCAGAATTTATGTTTAACTGGAAGTTTGTTCTTATTGATCACTACCGGTCGTTTTCCCCCAGCAGACTCGCGTCTGGCAGCTACCAATCTGTTCTCTGTTTTTATGAGTGCTGTGATGCATGGGGTCGCGGAGAGTCGGACACGACTGAGCGACTGAACTGAACTGAACTGAACTTGTTTTTCTAGATTCCATGTATAAAAGTGAGATCATACATAATTGTATTTCTCTCTCTGCCTCATTTCACTTATGTAGGACTTTCCTGAGTCTTTGTTATGCTATTATGGATTTTGAATTTCTAAGAGGGGGCTAGAATATGCAGTGTTTTTTGAAACTCATTACACTATGGTGGCTTTTTCCCCTGAAACTTCCCTGTAAAAGCATTCATCTAAGGGAACTTAATCATGAAATTGATTTTACAAAGTTTTTTTTCAAACTTGAGTTGCGTCTTCAAGGTGTACCTATGTATTAAATTGTTCTTAGAATTTTGAGTTTTAAGTAGTCAGTTTTTATTTCTAGACTACTTGTAATCCTTACCTTAATTTGATGTTGATTTTGTTTTATAGCCAGCCGTTGGACTGCCTACAAGCCTTAGCTTGTCAACTCCTCAACCTGCAGCTCAGATAACTGTATCATATCCAACACCAAGGTCCAGTCAGCAACAAACACAACCTCAGAAACAGCGTGTTTTTACAGGGGCGGTCACAAAACTACACGATACATTTGGATTTGTGGATGAAGATGTATTCTTTCAGCTTAGGTAAACTTAATTAGTTGTTGGCAGATGGCTGCTTGTATTTAGCATTAAGTATTTTGATAAGACACCTGCTTAACTGTGGCATGGAATTGTGGTTTAGCTATAATTTTCTGCTTTAATAATTTAACCTGTACCTGTGACGTTTTTTGATGGAGAATGTGATGGAAGATAACTTTTGATTATTGAACACTAGTCATTGTGAATTCTTTATAAATGTTTTATAGGGATGAGTTTACATTTCTAGTTATTAATGAACAGACTTACAGTAAGGTTTAAGATTAAAATAGTCATATACTTTTTAAAATTTAATCTTCTGTTTGACATACCTAATGATAATATATATGTAAAATGTTTTAGCTTTCCTGGTGGCTCAGACGGTAAAGCGTCTGCCTGCAATGCAGGAGACCTGGGTTTGATCCCTGGGTTTGGAAGATCCCATGGAGAAGAAAATGGCAACCCACTCCAGTATTCTTGCCTGGAAAATCCCATTGGATGGAGGAGCCTGGTGGGCTACAGCCCATTCGGTCGCAAAGAGTCGGACATGACTGAGCGACTTCACTTTCACTTCACTTAGTTGAAAAAAATAATAGGATTAAATGACTGATAAACTAATGGATTTGAAATAGTATTTTTGTTCATGTAGTGGTGGTTGCAGGGAATATGTATTTCCTTTGATATTTCAAATGTATTTCTAATGAACTTCCTTAGAAGTACTTTGAAATATTAAGTTTAATTACTATGTAAGATTTTTCTGTTTAAATGGGTCTCCTGTTTTCTATATTTTCTGCTTAAGTCTCAGAGGTGTATCTACTTTTTAAAAGAGATTTTCAGGTTTCCTATTTCTGAAGTACTTTACAGTGTTTAGTATTAACATGTAAATCTTTTTTAGAAGAATTTCTTCTAATAGTGTTTGTATTTAATTTTTTTTTCAGTGCTGTCAAAGGGAAAACCCCCCAAGTGGGTGACAGAGTGTTGGTTGAAGCTACATATAATCCCAATATGCCTTTTAAATGGAATGCACAAAGGATTCAAACACTACCAAATCAGGTATATAAAATAGTATTAGGTTTTATAAAAACTTGGTGATTGGGTCTTCCAATATACAAAGATTTTTCTTTGTTTTTTAAAATGTCATTTCTTTTTGTTAAGAATCAATCCCAAACTCAGCCTTTACTGAAGACTCCTCCTGCCGTACTTCAGCCAATTGCACCACAGACAACATTTGGTGTTCAGGCTCAGCCCCAGCCCCAGTCACTGCTGCAGGCACAGATTTCAGCAGCTTCTATTACACCACTATTGCAGACTCAGCCACAGCCTTTATTACAGCAGCCACAGCAGAAAGGTATTACAGACTAAAACATAACTGTTCAATTATTAAAATAATGAGAGTATGCTATTAATTTTAAAAAAAGTAGGGACTTGCAGAATACCTGAAAAGAAAGTTAAATATCTTTTGTAGAGAATTTCTACTTGTATAGCGATCAGGAAGTGTTTTTATTTTATTTATAGAGGAAAATGTATTGAGACTTCTTATGAACATGACTTACATACATACATGAATATGTATGTAGAATCTGGTGGCAGCACCTCACTCACTGAACCACAGTGCATCAAATAAATGAACTGTTTTAAATTTTCTGAAGCCAATTGATAATTTGTACATTTTTCTTACCCCAAAATACTAAAAATGATAGTGTTAACTTTTGCAGACGTCTACTTAATTGGTATTTTTTTAAATGTAATTGTGGCATTTTCTGCTTTATTGTAAATTGGCACAAACATAACATTTATTAAACAGATTACAGTGAATTAATTATTATTAAATAAACACCCATGTAATCATTACTTGGGTAAAAAAGTACATTATTAGTTAACTCCTTTTCTTTTTTAACAGATTTTGTTCATTATATTTTAAAGTTTTTCATACTTACTTGTTTCATGTGGCTCTAATTTCTTTGTTTTCATTGTTGCATAATGTTCCATTGTATAAATATTGTACAGTTATGGTTTTCTTTGGTAAATGTACTATTTCTAGTTTTTCTTTTCTGACAACATTGCAGTGAATGTTCATGATGGTAGGCATTTTGACATTTCACCCATTAACGTAAGTGTGCCTTTCCTTAAAGAGAATCTTTTCCTATTATTACCACAGTCTATTGTCACTTCTAAGAAAAAGCATTTAAATACTTTATTTATATTTACACACCCCCAGTTGTCTCCCAGATGTCTTTTAAAAAGGTTTTTTGTTTCCTGAACGAAAAGGTAGTCAAGTTTCATGTGTTGTATCTGGTTATGTTACTTTGGGCTTCCCAGGTGGCTCAGTAATTAAAGAATCCTCCTGCAATGCAGGAGACAGCGGGTTCGATCCCTGAATCAGGACGGTTCCCTTGAGAAAGAAATGGCAACCCACTCCAGTATTCTTGCCTGGAAAATCCCGTGGATAAAGGAGCCTGGCAGGCTATAATCCATGGGGTTGCAAAAGAATAACTAAACAATAGCAAGAACTATTATTTAGTCTTTTTATTCCAAAATAGTTTTCCATTTTTTCTTTCTTCCTTTATAGCATTGACTTTTTAAAATATTGGTCTAGTTGACTTGTAAATTCTTTTGTAATGTTATATTCTGGATTGTGTGAATTCCTTATGGTATTTTTACCTTGTTCCTTTTTCTGCCATGTAAACTATAAAGTAAAAGTTAAGTTTAAAGACTTTTGGCACATTTTAGGTGATGTTTTCTAATTCGTATTGCATCATACTAGGAGGCACATGTTGTTAGATTCTTCCAGTATTATAGGTGGTAGATTACTTTGTCAAAGTGATGGCCATAGATCTCTTTTTATAAAGGTTTTTCTCTGTGTAGAAAATGTCTGGATGATACTCTGGTGCTGTGACAATGTCTTGTGTAGCCAACAGCAAGGGTTTGTTGTATTTTAATGTCTTTGGTTTAATCTGTAGGTCAGAGATTGGCACATTGTAGCTCTAGGATTTGATCTGTGGCCTGGTTTTGTGTGGTCCCTGAGCTAAAAATGGTTTTTACACTTTAAAATGATTGTTTAAAAATATACAAATATGCAAATAATCCCTGACATTTACCATATATGGGTTACAAAACCTAAAAGCCAAATTTTTCTATATAAAATTTAACCGAATGATGCTTTTAAACTTCATTTAAATAAGTTAAAATATATTTTTCTGTATCTTTTAAAGCTGGTTTATTGCAGCCTCCTGTCCGTATAGTTTCACAGCCACAACCAGCAAGAAGGTTAGATCCACCATCCAGATTTTCAGGAAGAAATGACAGAGGGGATCAAGTGCCCAACAGAAAAGATGACCGAAGGTATGTTTTTAGAAGTATACTTTTGATGGTGGTGATGGTTGTACAGTGTGAATGAATGCACCTAATGCCACTGAACTGTAAACCTCAAAATTGTTAAAATAGTGAGATTATTATATTGTGTGTATTTTACCACAGTGTTCAAGAACTTATTTAAAAATGTACACCGTGGAATGTTGCTTATATTTATATATATGTTTATACATATTAAATTTACTTCATTAAAGAACCCTTTGATAATGCTAGAAAAAGTAATTTTAGAAAAACTTGCTTTAAGTCGTGAAAGAGAGAGAGAAAGACGTAGATCCAGAGAACGATCTCCACAGAGAAAACGTTCCCGAGAGAGATCTCCTCGGAGAGAGCGAGAACGGTCACCTCGGAGAGTCCGACGTGTTGTCCCACGTTACACAGTTCAGTTTTCAAAGTTTTCTTTAGATTGGTAAGTTCTTTTTTTCCCCATTGTTTTCTTAAATTACTAATTTTGTACTTTTTGTAATTTGGAGGAATATGTTACATTGAGAGAGGTTTTTTTTTTTTTTTTTTTTTACAATTTTGATTTCATAACATTTAGTTCTTAGTTATATAAGAGCAGAAAGGCAATTTGAATTAGCATTTATGTTCTTTTCAGGATTGCATTATTTTCATACACTCATTACAGGTGCTAGCTATTGAAAAAGGCAGCCCCTCTGTAATGAAGTTGTTCCTTAAAAGTAAAATTAAATATTTAAGATTCTAGTTTATTGATGACTTTATTAAGGTCAGAAGTAACTGGAAAGTTACCAAGAATTTTTGAGCTTCACTTGTGAAATGGAAATTATATTAACTATCAGAACTAATTGTGAGGTTGTGTTGATTTCATATAAGTAAAGCACTTAATCCAGCGTATGGCAGTTGTAGATAGTGATGGTTGGGATGTGGTGGCCAACTAGGTAATAGGTGCAAAATTGTAATTCATAAAGAGGCATATTGATAAATGACTACTCTAAAGGAAAGGAAGAATCCTCTAAAAGCCTTGGAGCTGGTAGTTGTGTATAAGATAAATTAACAGGTGGTAAAAGCAAATTTACAGTAAAATGAGAAAAGTGAATCAGCGAAAGTGTTTAAAACTGTTTGACATAGGAACAAATAACTGTGCAGTTCAGTGTCTTGAGAGGGTATTGCTCCATTCGACAAAGTATTCCTAATACTGACCTATAAAAATTACAATTTCTATTCAGTTTTATATTGAGTAAACCAGTGTACTGTTCACACTACTCCATGCCCCCCAAAATCTTGCTTGATGAGTTTGCATGGTTGTAAGGTAGTTGTTGTTCATTTACTCTTGCATGTGGTAAAATCACTAACGATTCTTAATTTTTATTAGTTTTCTTGTTACTCCTGTTTACTTGTATATTTAAAAAATATCTGTCTGCGTATTTCAGAGGAATTCATTTGAAATAAAACCACATCTCCAGATATTAACTAGAGCAGCTCTGCTCTGCTCTGTTCTAGTCTCAATTGCTATTCTGGGAGGAATTGATACTTAGGATGTAATTTGAGCACCTGTCTTTATCCTTCCAAGTTAAATCTTCACGGTATCACTTCATCAGTCTGAAGTGAATTCCCAGATATCAGAGAAACACATTACAAATAAAAGTTATTTTAAAGTTTCCATATTTCTTCTCATCGGTAGTTGTGGAAATCAAGATTTTCTTGTAGCAGTGTGATTATAATAGGGAATATATGCCAAGAAGTGGTGATGTTTTATTCATTTATAGATTTTATTCCTATGGGATAAAACATGACTTCAGAAATTCTAGTGATGGAAAACTAAAACTATTATTGTTTGTAACACTTCTTTTAAAAAACAATAACAACACTCAAATAACCAAATTTTATCCATATTTTATCCAAATATGTCAGCAACTGTAATGACAAGCTTATAATTCTATATTTTAAGTTTCAAATGAAAAGACATCTCTGTGGATACATAGAGCTCACAATTTGTACTTTTTGTTTTTTAAAAGGACAGTGTAATTAATCTTTTTATCTTATACACTATTGGTATTTTCCACTTTTCATTATGTTTTTAACATATCTCTCAGCCTTTTTGCTAGATTGATTTACTTTTGAGTGTCTCTCCTTTAAATGTTCTGTTTCTTAGGAAAAAGGAAATCATCCTTTAAAAATAAATTCAGTATGTCACACTTAAAAGACAAGAAACTTATCCTCTCTTTACATAATAAATCGGGTATGGATCTTAATCATTAAATAGAGAGGTATAGAGATGCGAAGAAATAAAGGTTTTATTTTTTTCTACACTGTATAAGCCTGATGGAGGAGCTGTCATACTCATTGGTACTATTCTTATCCCTGCTTTGTATTCATTCTGTATGAACCATAATTTTCTCAAAAATACAGCTTCAACTGAAGCAGAATTGATTTTGTTCAGATCTTCTCTGGAACTTGGAAGTTATTTCAGAGGGTCTTCTCTAAGTGAATTTTAAGCTGCACACAAATAATAAAGAAGGTAACACGTAGGTGTTGTTTATTCAAAACTGTAAATCAACATATTTGAAAACGACATTTTCATATGCTTCTATGTAAATGTAAAGCTCGTTAATAGTTGACTATTCATTTTCAGCTGGCTTTTAACTGTGTCAGATTATACATTTATAGCTTTAGAATTGAGTGAATCTTTGCATAATCTTTGGTGTTAGGGTACTTTATTGACTACTTATGTCTGTTTTTCAGTCCTAGTTGTGACATGATGGAACTGAGGCGCCGTTATCAGAATTTATATATACCTAGTGACTTTTTTGATGCTCAGTTTACATGGGTGGATGCTTTCCCTTTGTCAAGACCATTTCAGCTGGGAAATTACTGCAATTTCTATGTAATGCACAGAGAAGTAGAGTCCTTAGAAAAAAATATGGCCATTCTTGATCCACCAGATGCTGATCATTTATACAGTGCAAAGGTTTGTATTCTATGATACACAGCTAAAATTTCTGAGCACTTACTCGTATTAAGAGTGTATGTGAAGTTAATCTTCAGAAAGTATTCATTATGTTTAAGACCTGAAATCCTGTGTTTTCTTGTCTGCTTGATTCTGTTTGGTTGTTTGGTAATTTAACCTCTTTTTTGCCTTAACTCTTGAGCTGTAAAACTGATATTGCTTCAATATTTTGAACCTTATAAAATGTGAAGATGAAGTTCATTTTATTGAGCTTTTTGAAGTGTTCTATGGCTTCTGATAGATCCAGATAAAATGTTTTGTTGGGTAAATGCACCATATTTTGGTCTTCAGGATAACATTGAATATATTGCTTATGGTCCATAGTTTTCTGCTATTTGATAAACATGGATCAAAATGCCTTTCTTCCAAAGTTAAAACTATATAATTATAAGGTATCCAATACCATTTCTGCTGTAGCATTTTCCATTTTTACAAAAAAAAAAAGAAAAACTTCAGATAACTGTTTTGGAAGGATTATTAGTAGTGCTTCTCATTTTTTTACATTACTTTAGACTTTTGACAGGATTGAATTATTTGACTATAATAGGTAATGCTGATGGCTAGCCCTAGTATGGAAGATTTGTATCATAAGTCATGTGCTCTTGCTGAAGACCCACAAGAACTTCGAGATGGATTTCAGCATCCTGCTAGACTTGTTAAGGTAAACTGAAAGATTTATTTTAACTTTAGGTGTATGTTTACTTTGCTTAGTCTGTCCATATATAAAATTTAAAAATACTACCTTTAAAATTTTGTTGATTTGTTTTATAACTTATTTTAATATAGCAGTCAATGATGTAGGTGTTTTTCTCATTGCAGATTATGGCTGTATCTTATTTATATGTCGCTAGTTCATCTGTCGTTTTGATGGTATATATTTGAAGCATAATAAAATCTTAGTGGATTTAGTGTATCTGGATGCTCTTAAAGTTTGAATTATGGCTTGTTTCTTTAAAATAACTTTTTATCTGAGGAAATATTTTAGAAGGATGAGTTATGATGTGTAAATCCTATTCCATTGCTGAAATGCAGTGTGGAACATGATGAACTGAACTCTTCCTTGACTGACTGATACCAGAGGTAGTAAAAGTGGTATTGGAAAGGTTCGTTCCTTTCCTTTTCGAGTATTTAATTTGTAATTTGACAGGCTACATAATACATGTAAATGATTCTTTGTTTTAAATTAGTTTTTAGTGGGCATGAAAGGCAAGGATGAAGCCATGGCCATTGGAGGCCATTGGTCTCCTTCGTTGGATGGACCAGACCCAGAAAAAGACCCCTTTGTGTTGATTAAGACTGCTATTCGTTGTTGTAAGGCTCTGACAGGCATTGATCTAAGTGTATGCACGCAATGGTAAGTACTAATTCATTTCTTGATTAGAAATGTTTTTCTAATAGTTTATGTAGATGTTCTTGTCCATCAGCCTTCTCCCACCCCCACCCCCCATATTTTAGCAATCTTGATCATGCAGATAATCTCAAAGGAGAATGCTCATTTGTAGTAAAAGTTTATTTGGTGCCAAAAATGTTTGGGGGAAAAGGATTAAGAACTAATCAAAGTAAACTGAAAATATTAATGTTTTGTTACGCTGTGCTTTGGAAGTTGGATGTATGTTGAAAATATTTTTCATTTCATGCATAGCTGGAGAAGATCGTCAAGAGAGAACTTCATTTCATTATAATTCTTTTGTTATAAAATGATGTAGTTGCTGATTATTTTTGTTCAGCCATATTTTCTCTTGAGGCTTATTTGTCTTGTGTATTTTAGTGTATTTCTTGTGATTTAATTGAGAACATTCTTTTTTTAGCACATGAAATCTGAACAGCTATCCAGCTTCTTCAGGTATTCTCTAAAATATGGGTAGCTCTGTAATCAAACTTGACAATGCCTTGGGGAACATATTCTTCTTTTAACCATAAAATATTTTACAAATGTACCAAAAGAGGAACTATGGCTTCTATAATTTTTTTTTCTTTAGACCAACCTCAAGTTCTTGCAGCAAAATTTCTTTACTTGATGTGCTACAAGTGAACTAGGGTCTTTAAAATGTATTTTAGAATTTTTTTTCCAACATGCTTCTTCCCTTGCAACAGGTACCGTTTTGCAGAGATTCGCTACCATCGCCCTGAGGAGACCCACAAGGGGCGTACAGTTCCAGCTCATGTGGAGACAGTGGTTTTATTTTTCCCGGATGTTTGGCATTGCCTTCCCACCCGCTCAGAGTGGGAAACCCTCTCCCGAGGATACAAGCAGCAGCTGGTCGAGAAGCTTCAGGGTGAACGCAAGGAGGCTGATGGAGAACAGGCACTGAACGCTAATCCCTTTTTCTATTTCCGCTTCTCACAGGCACAGGAACACAGGCACAAATGCACACCACACACTACATAACAAACACACATGGAGGAACATAACTGGTAACAGCGACTGGTAATCCAGCTTTCAGCAGTATAGTTGTATGTTCTTTTCTCTTTAAAAAAATTTGTCTATTACGCTAACTTTAAGAGTGCTGAGACCTCAAAGGTAAATAAGTTGTGCTTAAATTGCACAGAATTTTGTTTTTATCATAGGTCTAGTTGCTGGAATCTGGGACCAGTTGTTGAGCAAGATTCAGTATTAAGCCATTTTAAACATTTTGCCATTTTCTAAAATTTAAAAAATTTTCTCTTTCACGGTCATCATTTCTAGTCATGGATATTTGAAATTGGACAACCACAAGTCTGAGAGATTTGAAATTTCAGGCTATGTGGCGGCATCTTTGGTACATTTGAAAGGTCTGACTAAATCAGTCTTAACTTTGGGTGGTTTGAAAATTGGGGCAAGATCACACACTGTGTGGTTAGTGGAGAACCGGCAGTGTTTGTGCATCCCTGATATCCTTTGTGTTGTAATTTATCACCCTTTTGTGTTTCACAGATCTGGCTTTGATTGGCTGATGAGTGTCTTTGTGATCAGTTAAAAGTGGTAGAATGTATGTACGTGGACTTGCCTAAATAATAACTTTAGGAGAAGACAATCTGAAACATTTGTGACCTTGCACAGATCAGCAACAGACTTTTAAAAATAAATTAACCTTTATTTTAAGGTTTCAGAATAGTAATTCTGTTCTTAACTTTGTATGTCAGGATGAAGAAGAGAAGGATGATGGTGAAGCTAAAGAAATTTCTACTCCTACCCATTGGTCTAAACTTGACCCAAAGACAATGAAGGTAACTTTGAAAGTAATGATATTTAATAGAAATCTATGGACAGGAATAGAAGATATTGTAGACAGTAGTTTTTCAGATATAAGTCATTAAAAATTAAGTCCGCTGGTTATATATAAAATTCTGTGTTGTGTTTGTGTGTGCAAAAATTAAATAGTTCAGCCAGTATCTGTTGAATGTAATATGCATATGTGTATGGTGTGAGCAATATTGTTTTCTGATTTGGGAACTGACCAACAGTTGGAATTTCTGCACTTAATTAACTTAAATTCCAGGAGAAGGAATGAAACATAGAAAAAGATTATCCAGTTTTTAAATGAATTTAAAAGTAAAATGTGGATTCATAATACATCTGAACTAGGAGGAAGGTAATATAAGACCCTGTTTTGAAAATCTTTGATTAATACTAAACTAGTTTTTCTTTGCTTCCCAAGGTCTTTGTACCTATTCTCTTTTGACAGTTTTGCATCTCTGGGTCTATACTGTGAATGTAGATTTAGAGAGTCACATACATAAATTCTATGTAGATTAGAAACTTGCTTGCTTTTGCAGTTTTCTGTTTATTAACACATAAAAACTGACCTTTTGGTTAACTTCTGTCCTTAGCAAAATCAGAGTTTTTCTTATTGAAACTATAGTTTTTAAGCCAACATTGGTTTTTAGTAAGTAGAGCATATATATCATAATTTTGACACTCTTGCACTACTCCTCAACATCAGTTTTCTTCAACATCAGGTTTAATATAGAATCCTATAGATTCAGAAGATTAGACTAAGCCTGCAGCCCCAAGAAATTTTTGTCTAACTGATGGCTTCTCTATTGTTTCTTAGTTTAAAACTTTTGTATTTCTTTGACTATAAATATTATGTATGCTTATTTTAAAAATTCGTGTATACATAAAATATTGAAGAAAAAATGACTCAAGCCTGTCACTCAAACACAGCAACCTTTCTTAAAAATTAGATGTATTATCTTCTGTTATTTTTCCTGGGTATAAAGTGTTTGCTTGGTTGGTTCTAATGTTGTATAAAAAAGTTGCCATCTCATCCTTTTCAATTAATAATAGTCTTTCCCATGTAATTTGTTTTTAAATGTTTTATACTGTTCCATTCAAATGATGTACTGTTTTTTTCTTAGGTATTAATATTACTCTTTTATTGGATATTTTGATTCTTCACATTTTTGGATGGAAGGATTATGACAAAGCGTGTATAAAAAGTTTACTTTCTTGTGTATAAGTTATTTTCTTAGGGTAAATTCCTGGAGACTAGAATTTCTAGGTCAAAGCATTAACTTCTTTGAAAGCATCTTAAAACATGTTGCAAATTACTTTAAAAATAATTCTGTCAGTTTGCATTTTTACAAAGATTTTATGAGCTGTACAGGGGTCCCTTTCACCAAAATCATACAGAAGATAATTGCATGATTCCTTATTTCATGATCCTGTTTCCATTTTCTGTGTTTTTATGCTGTGTTTATTTAGGTGAATGATCTCCGAAAAGAATTAGAAAGTCGAGCTCTTAGTTCCAAAGGCTTAAAATCCCAGTTAATAGCCCGACTGACAAAACAGCTTAAAGTAGAAGAGCAAAAAGAAGAACAAAAGGAATTAGAGAAATCTGAGAAAGAAGAGGAAGAGGAGGATGATAGGAAATCTGAAGACGATAAAGAGGTATATACGAAATCATTTCAATACTATTAAACTTAATATTGGTTTATAGGGTTCTTTGAATATGTATGTGTATATACTTCTATTAAGATATAATTTACATAATAGTGAAATTGATCCTTTTAGTGAACAAGTACAAGTTTTGACACATACATATGGCCGTTTAACCACCACTACAGTTATCATATATATAAAAAAGGTCTGTCTTCCTCTAAAAATAACTTATATTAATACCTCTTTGTAAGCATTTTCTTCTCCTACCTGGTCAGCCTACCTGTTTTCCTATAGTTTTGCCTTTTCAAGTATATCATGTAAATGGAATTATATAACCTTTTGAGTCTGACCTCTTTAACATAATGCATTAGAGAGTCACCCATTTTTACTGTGTTTCTGTAGTTCTTTTTAGTTGCTAAATAATATTCCACAGCATCAGTGTATCAGTGTTTATTCATTCTTCACTTGAGAGACATTTGAATGATTTCTATAAGTCAAGTGTTTTCAGTCCTTCCTCTTAAAAATGAATAATGTTTTAGATATTAAAAAATCAAAGAAAATTTGCTTGACAGAGCTATTAAGTTCAGAGATTGAGGTGTAGTGAAGCACTTGTCTGAGAATTTTGCTGCTTTAAAGCTGTGTGCTTGATTGCATCGTGGTTCTTAAGACTCAGAGGCCGTTTATTCACTCTTGTTTGTGCCTCAGTCTTATTTGCCCAGAAGAATAACTCCTGGGTGTTTTCTGAATTTGAAACATGGGGATGTCAGAGTGTGTTACACCAACAGTAATTGGATAAACCAACATTATGTGGGTACTAATGGAATGTATTGTGGAAGTACACATCATTATTAAGCTTTCCTACCATTTACCTTAATCTAATTGTAAGAAAACGGATTTAGAATGTATGAAATTTTGCAAAGCAGCTTGTCTGAACTTTTCATAAATGTTCATGTGATGAAAGTAGAAAAATGGTTTAAAGAAGGTTACTAATGACAACTGAATGCATTGAGTAAAACTTGACTGGACCCTGGATCAGGGTGGCAGGGGGGAAGCCATTAATAGTATTTTTGAGATAACTGGAGAAATTTGATTATGGATGTAATAGTAGATTTGATAGTGGAATTACTCAGAGTTGGCCAGCAGGAGGCATTTCAAGTTGACTTCTGTGTTCTTCGAAATAGCCCTGTGTCATCTTTTGAGGACTTTGCTTATTTTGCATTATGATATAAATTGTTTTAGTCTCATTGATTACTATCCCTGCCCTGTTTCTGAAGTCAGCCATTTCCCCAGGAAGCTTTGGTACCTTTTAGTGAAGAATGGTACATTGTATTTACTGTGGTTTGTACGTTGAAAGCGAAGAGTTTACACTGGAACTCCAGTTCTACTCCAGCATCACAGACTTCATTCTGGTTTTCTCTTTCCATGTATCTTAACTCCTTTCCCCAATAATGAGAAACATTCCTTCTGTTATGCTTCATGGACTTGCTTACTTCCTCAGTTATACATCACACTCCCTCTCCAGTCTGTATATCCTTATTCCACTTTAGTCTTATTTCCTGTCCTATGCTTTCTCTGTATGGATGCACTCCTTGCTTCATTTGGATATCAGTGCCTGATAACTGGGCAGCTCTTCTACTCTGGGCCATTGTGGCTCTAAACTTTTCTCATCAACCTCAATCCTGTGTAGACACCTACTTGCTTGTAGGAATTGCTTTAGAATTGAATTGTTCAGAACAGCAACAAAAGAAAGCAGATTTTCACTTTTTGATGTTCGTGGGCAGTCGTGCTCAAATCCTAAATCTGTTGATTTATTGAGGTTAAAAATGGTGGTATAATTCTTACTTTGTTTTCACATGTTCCTCTCATCTGCTGTTTCAGTTACACAGTGGTACAGGTTTGCCTTTTAGTAAATTCATGTAGAAGAAGGCAGGATCAATACTTGATTGCTTTCTTTCTTTTTAAAATATAGAATGTTGGGATTTCTCTGGTGGTTCAAAGGTTAAGATCTTGCTCTTCCACTGCCCAGGGCACGGGTTCAATCCCTAGTTGGAGAACTAAGATCCCATATATGGCACAGTGGCAAAAAAAAAAGGTTTCAGGAATTTGCATCATTCCTCTACCATAGTAATGTATATATGCTGCTCCATCAAGCATTATTTTGTTGTTGTTGTTTATTCAGTTTTCACAATAGTGAATTGGTTCCCTGCATCTTCACATGGTTACCTGTTTGTTTTTAAGCATTATGAATACATGGATTTGAACATTTTTAATGGGTTTCAGTTCCTTGTGATTCTTCTCCTTATTGAAGCTCAGTGGCAACTTTTTTTTTTTGGCCAGTGCTTGTATCTGCTTGTACAGATACACAATACAAATATAATATTAGTAGCCCCACCACCAGTATTAAAGTCTTGCTTACTTTAAGTATATTTTTGAATTTCCTGTTCCTGTACCTGCTTTCTCCCCATTTTTAAAATGTCCTATAAATACATTGTCCTAGCATGTAGCATACATACTGTACTGTCTTTTAATGCTCACTTAATTTTGGTTTTACTGCTATATACCTAATGCTTACAACTAATCTTTTGTCATTGTACCTGAAACTCATCTCTAGTAGATACCTCAGAGCTCATGGTAGCAAAAATACTTGTTTTTGCCTCTTGACTATTGTGAATAATGATGCTATGAACAAACAAGTTGTGTCAAGTAATAATTTTTTATTTGTTCTGTTGATTTTTGTTTTCTTTAAGAAATTTTAATGTCTTGTGTTTACCTTTTTTGCTTCCTCAATATTGGCCACTTTTTAATTTCTCTTTGATTTTTAACATTTCCATAGTAACTCCCTTTCTCTTTAAGGCATTATCTTTTTTTGGTTTTTTGGTTAATTTATTTTAATTGGAGGCTAATTACTTTGTAATATTGTGGTGGTTTTTGCCATACATTGATATGAATCAGCCACGGGTGTACATGTGTCCCCCCATCTGAACCCCCCCCTCACACCTCTCTCCCCACCCCATCTCTCTGGGTTGTCCCAGAGCACCGACTGTGAGTGCCCTGCTTCATGCATCACACTTGCACTGGTCATCTATTTTACATGTGGTAATACATGTGTTTTAGTGCTATTTTCTCAAATCATCCCACCCTCACTTTCTCTCACACAGTCTGAAAGTCTGTTCTTTATATCTGTGTCTCTTTTGCTGTCTTGCATATAGGGTTATCATTACTGTCTTTCTAAATTCCACATATATGTGTTAATAACTGTATTGGTGTTTCTCTTCCTGACTTATTTCACCCTGTTTACTAGGCTCCAGTTTCATCCCCCTCAGAACTGACTCAGATGAGTTCTTTTTTATAACTGAGTAATATTCCTTTGTGTATGTATACCACAACTTCTTATCCGTTCATCTGCTGATGGACATCTAGGTTGCTTCCATGTCCTGGCTATTATAAACAGTGCTGCAATGAACATTGGGGTACATGTATTTCTTTCAGTTCTGGTTTCCTCGGTGTGTATGCCCAGCAGTGGGATTGCTAGGTCATATGGCAGTTCTATTTACAGTTTTTAAAGGAATCTCCACGCTGTTCTCCATAGTGGCTGTGCTAGTTTCATTCCCACTAACAGTGTAAGAGTGTTCCCTTTTCTGTACACCCTCTCCAGCATTTATTGTTTGTAGACTAGTTGATGGCAGCCATTCTGACTGGCATGAAATGGTACCTCATTGTGGTTTTGATTTGCATTTCTGTGATAATGAGTTATGTTGAGCATCTTTTCATGTGTTTGTTAGCCATCTATATGTCTTCTTGGGAGAAATGTCTGTTTAGTTCTTCAGCCCACTTTTTGATTGGGTTGTTTCTTTTTCTGGTATTGAGCTGCATGATCTGCTTGTATATTTTTTACATTAATTCTTTGTCAGTTGCTTCATTTGCTATTTTCTCCCATTCTGAAGGCTATATTTTCACCTTGCTTATTGTTTCCTTTGTTGTGCAAAAGCTTTTAAGTTTAATTAGGTCCCATTTGTTTATTTTCATTTTTATTTCCATTACTCTGAGAGGTGGGTCATAGAGGATCTTCTGATTTATGTCAGAGAATGTTCTGCCTATGTTTTCCTCTAGGCGTTTTATAGTTTCTCGTCTTACATTTAGATCTTTAATCCATTTTGGGTTTATTTTTGTGTATGGTGTTAGAAAGTGTTCTAGTTTCATTCTTTTATAGGTGGTTGACCAGTTTTCCCAGCACTGCTTCTTAAAGAGATTGTCTTTTCTCCATTGGATATTCAAGGGTTTTTTTTGTTTTTCCATACAAATTGTGAAATTATTTGTTCTAGTTCTGTGAAAAATACCATTGGTAGCTTGGTAGGGATTGCGTTGAATCTGTAGTTCTGTTTGGGTAGTATACTCATTTTCACTATATTTATTCTTCCAATCCGGGAACATGGGATCTTTCTCCATCTGTTTGTGTCATTTTGATTTCTTTCATCAGTGTTTTATAGTTTTCTACATATAGGTCTTTTGTTTCTTTAGGTAAGTTTATTCCTAAGTATTTTATTCTTTCCCTTGAAATGGGATTGTTTTCTTAATTTCTTTTTGTTTTCTCATTGTTAGTGTATAGGAATGCAAGGGATTTCTGTGTATTGATTTTATATCCTGCAACTTTACTATATTCATTGATTAGCTCTAGTAATTTTCTGGTGGTGTCTTTGGGTTTTTCTTTGTAGAGGATCATGTCATCTTCTAACAGTGAGAGTTTTACTTCTTTTCCAATCTGGATTCCTTTAATTTTTCTCTGATTGCTGTGGCTAGGACTCCCAAAACTATGTTGAATAGTGGTGGTGAAAGTGGGCACCCTTGTCTTGTTCCTGATTTTAGAGGAAATAAGTCATTACCTGTTGAGGTCATTTGCTTTTTTATTCCTTTACTTTATTCTTAAATTTCTGGAACTATCTTTTCTGATTGTTCCCTAAATTCTGTCACCTCGTTTTCTACTTTTAAAATATTTACTCATGTTGTTCTTTCATATCTTGTAATATTTTCTTTATGTCTTTTAGCACACTTTAAAACAGTAAGTTAAGCTTCCCTGGTGGCTCAGAGGTTAAAGCGTCTGCCCCCAGTGCAGGAGACCCGGGTTCGATCCCTGGGTCAGGAAGATCCCCTGGAGAAGGAAATGGTAACCCACTCCAGTATTTCTGCCTGGAGAATCCCATGGACAGAGAAGCCTAGTAGGCTACAGTCCACGGGGTCGCAAAGAGTCGGACACGACTGAGCAACTGAATGGAACGGAATGGAAGGTTTTTTTATCTATCTTTTGGCCATGTCTTCTGGTCCTCTTTCTTTCATTGTCTGCTAGAGACGTGATTCTGCTCTTTATTGTCTCTCCCTTTTTTTTTTCCCCAATAATAACTTTGCATGGAATTTGACCAAAGTACCTTTGTGTTGCTCATTTTTATGTGAATGTGGTTTTTCTAAAGTTTTTTAGAAGGAGGTTGCTTCAGATAGCTTTTCTGACTTTATAGAGTTCTGTGTTCTGTTATTTTCTTGTTCTGCCAAAAAATACAGTGGCTTGCTGAGATTTCTATCTTTACTGCCATCTGTCACTTTTTATCTGGACCTTCTCCTCCCACATCTCTATTCTCTCTGTTATTCTTGCCCTGTTCACTATGGATTCTGCTCCCAGAAGTTTTTCCTCAGTTTGGCCTGTGCTGAAAGGATGCCCTGATAAATCAGCTTTGCAAGTTCATAGGTAGGCCTAGAACACCTTGGCCATTTTAGATCTTAACACTGACCGCTTGTACTCACTCACCTTTTCCTAGTTTCAGCTACTATTCTTAAATTTACCTGCTGTTCTTCCTGTTGCCTGTTTTATGGTTTTCCTATTCTTAGATTCAGCAGGTAACCTCATTGCTTCCTTCTGCTTCCCCTGTACACAGATGTCAGTAACACATAGGTGTTTTAGATCTTGTGACTTTCCCCCTCCTACTTGTATATTGGGGTTTGTGGAAATACCTTGTCATTTCATTTTATTGTGACTATACATGGATTTTGGTTTTGGTATCTAGATTATACTGTCTCTTTTTTAAATGTGGGGATTGCCACCATTTTCCCAGAATATCCTGATTTATATGATGGTAATAGAGGTTTGTGGGGTCTTTTCCCTCTTTAGAAGGCAGCAGCTTACCCTGGAAAATTAAAAAGAGAATTAGGAACCATAAAAGTGGCTATCTTCTTTAGTAAATTTGAACTTCGCCTCTTCTTAGCCCTTAAAGTTGGTATTATCATTGTTAGAAATTCACCCTTTTTCTTTTGGTATGATACATAATGTACGTGCAAGTTTAACCATTATTTAAAATTTCAAATATGTAGGAAGAAGAAAGAAAACGTCAAGAGGAACTGGAACGCCAGCGTCGGGAAAGAAGATATATTTTGCCTGATGAGCCGGCTATCGTTGTACATCCAAACTGGGCTGCAAAAAGTGGCAAGTTTGATTGTAGCATCATGTCTTTGAGTGTACTTTTGGACTACAGATTAGAGGATAATAAAGAACATTCATTTGAGGTAATGTTTTACGTTTGAATTGGGGTCCAAATAAGGCTCATATATTTTGATTGGTCAGTATATCTCAAATCTCTTTTGAGTGCCTCCTTCATTGTTTCTGTTTTTAAAATTTTCCTTGCAGTGTATTTTTTTATGGCAAAAACAACCAATTGATGTTTCCTGCAATCCCACTTTTGCTGATTGCATTCCTGTGGTATGGTTTAAATGTTTGGCTTCTCTGTTTTCCATAAATTGATCCGTGGATCTAAAATCTCAGTCCAGTTCCCATAAATTGATACTTGAATCTAAAATCTCAGTCCAGTTCAGGTTCAGTCATTGTTTTTCTTCGACTGCTTCACAAGTAGTGGTGTGCTTTTCGTTTTTTATCAGGATATCAGGAGTCATATAATACAATAATGTCTAACTACCACTCTTGGGAATGTAGCAGCACTTTATTATTTACTGTAGAATTTAAAATAACATTTAGTGGGATTGGAACTTTTACATCTGACTGATTTAGGTGTAAGATAAAATAATTGATATTTATCTTTTCAGTGTGAATCTGTTACTTTGTATCATTACTCTAGAGCAGTTTTACAGCATAATTTGTCATTTTCAAAATAGTTGAAATGCACTTCTGTTTCTGTGTTAGTGACTGGTTCATTCTTTAAACAAAATGGTGTAAAATATGAGTTTTGTAAATAGCCTATATGAAATTATAGTTGTGTACAATTATTGTATCTTATCAATCAACATATTTCACATTGTTTCATTTGATAAATTATATTGTAAAACTCAGTCATACCTACTCAGAAGGTCATTCATTGTCCACCAGATGGTAAGATAAAAATGATGTTTGCAAACAAGTATAGAGGGCTACTGAGCTTATTAAACATGAAGTGCATTCCTATTCATCTTGATGCAAAGTATGTTAAAAATATTAAAGTGTTTACAGTTTTTGAAACATTGAAAATTCCGGTAAATCAGTGTCCTTAAACATCATACACTATATGATTTTATTTTTATTACCAGTTGCCATAAATGTAACTCTTAATAGTTCCTCTCATGCAGTAGTCATTTAAAAAATAAATTAATGAAAAAAATAGTCTTTGATATCTCTACTTATAATGAATATACTGTATATTTAATGGATGCTGTAAGAGGATATCAAATTAATGCGAAACAGTGATTTGAGAAACAGACATCTGCTAGCAAAATGTTGCTTAATTTTTTTCTTCTCCATCTAACATATCCCCTTAGTTAATTTGCTTTTAATCTATCATTAGAATGTAAGTCATTTTTGTACGTGAATTTAACATCACTTTTGAAATGTCACTTGATCAGGAAGGCCATCTCTGGCTGTACTCCTATTACTCTATTACCTTGCTTGTTTTTATTATAATTTGATACTGATTTTGTTACCTCATACTTTGTCCCCCTAGATTAGTTATTTTATGAGAGATGGGATTTTTAATCTGCTTTGTTCACTTCTGTATCCACATTGCTAAGAACAGTCTTGATACATAGTAGGCATTTCATAAAAACTTTTAGAGTACATTTTGTTGATACACATGATAAAGTCATGCAGTTATTTTTTATACTATTTGGTCAAAAGTATACTAAACACAGTATTTATATCTTCAGAAGAGTTTTTGAGGATTTTGAGGCTTCTTGGCATCATTGACATTAATTATTATAATTTATTGTTAGTACACATTAATTGTTGGATATGACAAGTCATCGTATGATAAATTACTGATTTGCTGAATTTGTTCACTGTTTCTATCTAAGTTGGCTGGGTTACTGTTTGTCTTTTTATAGGTTTCATTATTTGCAGAGCTTTTCAATGAAATGCTTCAAAGAGATTTTGGTGTCAGAATATACAAATCATTATTGTCTCTTCCTGAGAAAGAGGATAAAAAAGAAAAGGAAAAGAAAAGCAAAAAAGATGAGAGAAAAGATAAAAAAGAAGAAAGAGATGATGAAACCGATGAGCCAAAACCGAAACGGAGAAAATCAGGCGATGATAAAGATAAAAAAGAAGATAGGGATGAAAGGAAGGTCTGTAATTATTTCTATGACCAGCAACTTGATTTAGTTTTCTAATTAGTCTTCTGTAGTGAGCGGAGAAGGCAATGGCAAGCCACTCCAGTACTCTTGCCTGGAAAATCCCATGGATGGAGGAGCCTGGTGGGCTGCAGTCCGTGGGGTCGCTAAGGGTCGGACACGACTGAGCGACTTCACTTTTCACTTTCACACATTGGAGAAGGAAATGGCAACCCACTCCAGTGTTCTTGCCTGGAGAATCCCAGGGACGGGGGAGTCTGGTGGGCTTCCGTCTATGGGGTCACACAGAGTCGGACACGACTGAAGTGACTTAGCAGCAGCAGCAGCAGCAGTGTAACATAGAACAATAAATTTCATCAGAATAGTGAAATATAAAAGTCAAACTAAAAAGTTTTAGTGTATTATAAGAAATTTAAGTCTTTTGAATTAAGCCTATATAAGCATGTATAACTAGTTTTGTTTATTCTATTTTTAAGTTTGAGGTGTATAGCATGATGGCTTATTTATGTAGGTTGTGAATGATAAAAGTATATTATTATAAGATATTTATAATGTGATACTATTTCAAGTAAATTCGGTGAATTTAATTTTTTTGAGATCTTGCTTAATTTTAAGACATTTTAAATTATAGAAAGAAGATAAAAGAAAAGATGATTCTAAAGATGATGATGAAACTGAAGAAGATAATAATCAAGATGAATATGATCCAATGGAAGCAGAAGAAGCTGAGGATGAAGAAGATGGTATGATTCATTTATTTCCCAAAAGGATGAAAACTACAATTTTTGTTTGGTGACCTCATATCACTGAAATGTATAATTATAGTAATTTTTAGAATAGGGAAGGTAAAATATTCTCTGGTGAAAGTATGTTATATTAAGTACTGTTAATATATTAACTACTATTTTACTAATTTTCAGAGCATTGTTTAAGAAATGTTTAGTTTTGACGGTCATATGTTCCACATATAATTAATGTTTATTCAACTTGAGTAAAAATTTCCCTAAAAACAGTGTTAAAGTGTGCCATGAAAAAGTTATAATCTTCCTTTGAAAACTAACTCTAGTATTTTTTTTAATTATGAAGGCTATCATCTAAGCAAAAGAGTATATCTAACATTCACATTGAGTTTAAAGACTAATAATAAACACTTGCATATCTATTACCCAAGTTTTAAGCAATAGACTTTTACCAGTAGTAATGATACTCAAAATGCTTTATAGTAGGTGTCTTGACTAATCATATATGCCAGCTCTATGGTACATATGGAGTACCACTGAATACTGGTTTCTATGTAGATTTGGGGCTTTAAAAAAAAATTTTTTTTTTCTCAAATCAGAAAATCATAAGTTTTCTTTGTAATACCTATCTCTGAGAATTATTACTACTTAAGGTATTTTTGGTTTGCCTCTCCATTTTTTTCTTGTTGCCCTAGCATTTTAACTTTCTTTTAATTGATGAAAATATTCAAACATACAAGAAGCTGAAAGAATGGAACACAAAAGAAGTTGAACACCTTATACCCAATAGTTGATTCATTAGTTAATAATTTATCTTATTTATGTTATCTTTGTATTTGTATGTGTTTCTGATCCATTTGAAAGTAGAAATTCTTCAAGTTGCCTCAGAAAAAAATTCAACTGAGTAGCAGTGATATACATTTATCAGTTTCTTTTATCTTCATTACCTGCTTTGCTCAGTGAAGATTAACCCTTTTTACAATCCCATTTTTTTCTCCCCCATTCTCCCAGTATTGTTTTAATCACTGCTTTACTTAAATCACTGAACACTGTTCTCATTTTCTTTTGTGTCAGAATTCCCTGACTCTCTTTAGTTGTTTTCTTTATTCCTTTTCTACTGTGTAACTCCCTTTGTGGTGTTCTTTTCTATTCTCCTGACTTTAAATATTATCTACCTGTATTGACAGTTCTCAAATTTATATCTCAAATCAGGCGTCTCTTATTCTTCCATATCAACTGCCTATTTGTCATTTCCACTTACCTGACATTTAAAAATAAACATGTTTAATACTGAACTTCTGCTTTTCCTCTTCACCATAAAGAAAACATACAAATCCTCTGACCTCTGACTCTTGATGGCTGTCTCATCCTTATAGTTGCTTA
The DNA here is from genome assembly GCF_049115385.1 of Moschus berezovskii. NCBI lineage: Eukaryota > Metazoa > Chordata > Mammalia > Artiodactyla > Moschidae > Moschus > Moschus berezovskii. The sequence goes on from NC_142471.1 coordinate 25,682,506, forward strand.
AGCTAAAATCTAGGAGTCATCCTTGTTGTTTTTTTTTTTTGGTCATATTCCATTTCTGTTCTATCAGGAGGTCATATTGCCTCTGTCTTCAAAATATACCCAGAATCAGACCATTTGTCCAACTTAATAGGCTTTCCTGATGAATCAGATAGTAAAGAATCCCATCTGCAGTGCAGGAAGCCTCGGTTTAATCCCTGAATTGGGAAGATCCCCTGGAGAAAGGAATGGCTACCACTCCAGTATTCTTGCTTGGAGAATTCCATGAACAGAGGAGCCTAGCGGGCTACAGTCACTGGGGTCACAAAGAATCGTACATGACTGAGTGACTAATATTGTCACTTTCACTTCTGTTTTTTTCACTGGTGTAGTGCTAAGGCAGCCCATGCCTGGATTATTTTAATAGCCCCCTACCCGGTTTCCCTTCCTATACCCTTTAAAGTCTCTTTTCAGTACAGTTGCTAGAATAACTTTTGTGTAAAACAATAGGGAGTTATTTAAATGCATTTTGACATAGACATGCAGTTAAATTCTGTGCAGTCATTGAAAAAGTAGGTAGGGGATAGTGATGTGGAAAAGATTACCAAATAGTTTTTATATGCAGCATGTTCTAAGAGTTGAGCAGTGAATACTTGGAATTTTTAAAAATGTTATAAAATTAGATTTCTGGAGAGATGGTTTTGAAAGTCACACCTTTCAAGTTAAACACTCAAAATAGGTCATGTCTGTAAAATGTGAATAAGTGAAAGAGAATACTTAACCATTTCATAATTGAGGAAACTGCAGCTCTTAGCAGAAAATTAATTTATCCATGGTAATAAAACAAGCAATTAAACCACTCTGTACTTTACATGAAATAATTAGGTTCAAAACACATAGTGTTTCTCTTTTTTAATACTGCCTATTGCTGTTCTAATATATTTCACAAACTCAGGCATTTTAAATGTATGTAATTTAGTTTAATAATTTAACAATATAATAATTCCTAGTAACTATATGGAATTGTGAAACCATCACCACAAGCCAGTAGTTTTAGAACATTTGTCTATTTCCCTTTATTTTTTAAGATTTATTCATTTGTTTTTATTTTTTGCCTATGGTGTGTTTTTGTTGCTACACATGGGCTTTGTCTAGTGAGCAGTGTGTGGTCTTATCGTGGTGGCTTCTCTTGTTGCGGAGCACAGGGTCTTTGCACACAGGCTTTAGTAGTTGCAGTGTGTCAGGTTAATAGTTGTGGCTCACACAGGTTAGTAGTTGTGGCTCACAGGCCTAATTGCTCCACTGAACATGGGATCTTCCCTGAACCAGGGATTGAACCGGTATCCCTGTGTTGCAAGGTGGATTCTTAACCACTAGACCATCAGAGAAGCCCACTGTTTTTTTTTTTTTTAATAACAACTTAAGATGTAATTTATCTATCAATCATTTCACCCACTTACAAACATGCAGCTCACTGGTTTTTTATATATCCATGATTTTGGATAGCATTTTGTATAAATAGAATCATGCAATGTGATTTTTTTTTTTTTTTTTTGGTGACTGGCTTCTTTTCACTTACCATAATGTTATCAAGGTTCATGTGTGTTTTAGCATGTATATTCTGTTTAATACAAAGTTTTCTCTACATTGCTACTGTTTGCATACAACTCACTTAAGACAGTCCTTCCCAGAGTGTTTCAAAATATTAACTGGTATTAAGGTTAGTAAAATATTCTAGGGTCAGATAAATTTGGGAAACTTGGGCTAAAAGCAAAGGTTTACATGTTTTACTACAGAATTTCTTAGCTGCTTATTTACATTGTGTATGTTCAAGAAGAGAATATAGTGTGAAATTATTTATGAATATATGCTCTGTAATATCTCAAGGACTAATCAACTTCTCGTGTTTACTGTATCTTGTATTTTACCAACAAACCCTTTGTTACTCTGGGCTTTCTGATGGAGATCCGTTTGAAAGATCCAGAAACCTCTAGAACTAAAATTTCTCTTTTAAAATTGATCATTAAATATCTGCAAAAAAAACCCTTTAATTTTGAAGGCTAAATCTAAGATGAAAGAATTAGTTGGCTGGGTTGGTTTCTTATGAGGACTGTGAGGAAAGGTTCTATACCAGGCAGCTCTGATCAGCTTCTAGATAGCTATCTTTTCCGCATATTCTCATATTGCCTTCTGTCTGCATGTGTCTGCATACAAATTTCTCCTTTCTGTAAGGCCACCAGTCATTGAATTAGAGCCCTCTCTGATAATCTCATTTTGATTATCTCTGCATAGTAATAAGGCAACATTCTGAAGTATTAGGGGCTTAGTACTTCAGCTTAGGCATTTTAGGAGGTAAGGACTGAATCCATAAGTAGATTTATTCTTTATATTACCTGGATATCAAGCTGGTAATGGTATTTACCTGAGGGTGGTGGCCAAGGTCTTCAAGAACCGGGTAGCCTATGGATAGGTAAGAGAAAAGAGTTTACTTTTTTGTCACTTTTGTTTGTTTATTTATTAAGAAGAATTTATTCAATTTCCTGGGCTTCCCTGGTAGCTCAGATGGTCAAGAATCTGCCTGCAGTGTGGAGCCCAGGTTTGATCCCTGGGTGAGGAAGATCCCCTGAAGAAGGAAGGGAATTGCAACCCTCTCCAGTGTTTTTGCCTGGAGAATTTCATGGACCGAGGAGTCCGGCAGGCTACATCCATGGGTTCGCAAAGAATTGGACACAACTGAGCTTTAACTTTCATCTGATTTCCTGTCTTTTATCATGCAAATCTGGATATTAACATTGTTCAGTTCAGTCGCTCAGTCGTGTCCAACTCTTTGCAACCCCATGAATCACAGCACGCCAGGCCTCCCTGTCCATCACCAACTCCCAGAGTTCACTCAAATTCATGTCCATCGAGTCGGTGATGCCATCCTGCCATCTCATCCTCTGTCGTCCCCTTCTCCTCCCGCCCCCAATCCTTCCCAATATCAGAGTCTTTTCCAGTGAGTCAACTCTTCGCATGAGGTGGCCAAAGTATTGGAGTTTTAGCTTTAGCATCAGTCCTTCCAATGAACACCCAGGATCGATCTCCTTTAGAATGGACTGGTTGGATCTCCTCACAGTCCAAGGGACTCTCAAGAGTCTTCTCCAGCACCACAGTTCAAAAGCATCAATTCTTCGGCGATCAACCTTCTTCACAGTCCAACTCTCACATCCATACCTGACCACTGTCTTCTTAATTATGAAAAAACATTTCAATTCTCACGTACACTTTTATTTTGCAATTATGCATCTGCAGTTAGAATTCCTATATTGGCTGTTTCTCCTTTAAGAAAATATACTTGCTCTTTTTAAAAAAAAATTTTAAGTTTCAATCTTTTAGTATTAAATCCATTCATTTTTGGAAACTAATTCCCTCAAATACTTACTGAATTAAGTCCTTGTATTTAAATCAGTAAAGTCCGCTTTCTTCTTCCCTCTGGTCTCCTTATAAGTTTCTTCCTGTTCAAGTCTATTTTATAATTGTTTCTTATAAAATCCGAACTATTTTTCTTCATTTATTTCTTTGCTGTTGTATCTTATGAAAAGTGATCAGTAATAGAAAAATATTTTCAATCTGTGTGGTAGTTGGGAATTTATCCACTAAATGAGTCTTTTGCTCTTGTATTTACTGTATAGATCGAGATGAGGAAGAAAACAAACGAGATGACAAAAGAGATATTAATAGGTACTGCAAGGAGAGGCCCTCTAAAGATAAGGTATGTATTAAATACTGAAGTATGTTTGACATACATTATTAGTTTCTTATGTACAACACAATAATTTCCATTTCTTACATAAAACATACTTATTATTAAATGTAACACAGGATGAACTTTATTGATCCTTGTATATCTATATAGTACCACTCAGCAGAATTCAGTCAGTTGTATTTTGGTATTAGTGGTTATGTCAGATAATCAGTGGGCTTCCTAGGTGGCTCAATGGTAAAAAAATCTGCCTGCCAATGCAGGAGATGTGGGTTTGATCCCTGGGTTGGGAAGATTCCCTGGAGAAGGAAATGGCAGCCCATTCCAGTATTCTTGCCTGGAAAATCCCATGGACAGAGGAGACTGTTGGGTTATAGTCCTTGGGATCTCAAAAAAGTCACACAACTTAGTGAGTAAACGGCAACAACACAACAACAGATAATCAGTATGTTTTATTTATTTCTTCATACACGTAACTAGATCAACTCACTTTAGCGAAGATGAGACAAAGATCTTTTCATATTTTTGGTATATTATGGACACAGTCTAATTTTGTCACTTTCAGGGGTTAAAATTATGTACTACATCTTCTTCATTTTCTTTAGGAAAAAGAGAAGACTCAGATGATCACGATTAACAGAGATCTATTAATGGCATTTGTTTACTTTGATCAAAGCCATTGTGGTTACCTTCTTGAAAAGGATTTGGAAGAAATATTTTATACTCTTGGACTACATCTTTCTCGGGCTCAGGTAATCTATCTTACAAATATTTGAAATGAAAAGCATTTTTAAATTACTCTCTTTTTAGTATCTTTGACTTTTTGAAATATAAAACCAAATACAGGCTCATAGTAATACAGTTAAACAATATTGAAATAAAGTGTAAGAAGTTAAAAGTCTCCTCTCCCTCTGTCTAATTCTACTCCTTTGACCTAGTTTATAAACTTCTAGATCTTTTGTAAGCAAATCATATGTGTTTATATATGATAGCTCCAGTTTTATAAACAATACATGAAATCATTCTAGCGATATCTGAGACTTTTTTAAATTTAATAATGTATCATCAGCATTCTGCCATGGAAATAGAGACCCATTTTGTTCTTTTTATTACTGCATAGTATTCCATGGTATAGGTATGCCTTTATTGCCTTAACTAGGCCCCAGTTGCTGAATGGCTCTCATTTTTTAGAACCACAGACTATGCTGTAATATGTGTGTTTGTACATAAACTTTAATGTATGTGTTAGCGTTTCTTTCAATGTTGCTTTTTTTTTTTAGAAATTTTTTTTCAAGTGATAATTTGAAATTTAGGTCTCTAGAGAAGACAGTTAAAAACGTAAGTGCTCTAATTGAATGGTAGTGGATACCTGAGAAATGCTATTGATGTTCATCATATGTGAAAATTAGACCACAGATGTTCAAGGAGAATCAAAAACTTATTTTTATCTTTTTAATTTGTTTACTTTCTTGCATGACAGGTAAAGAAGCTTCTTAATAAAGTAGTACTCCGTGAATCTTGCTTTTACCGGAAATTAACAGACACCTCAAAAGATGAAGAAAACCATGAAGAATCTGAAGCTTTGCAGGAAGATATGCTAGGTTTGAGTATATTATTTTAAGATCATGACATTTTATAACTGTATTATTAATTTGAAAAGAAAATAATAAACTATGATATCTTTTTAAGTATGGTATCTTTTAGGGATTTCTTGGAGGTCAAGTGGTTGGCACTTCATGCTTCCACTGCAGGGGGTATGGTTTCAATCCCTGGTCGGAGAACTATGACCCCACATGCTGTAAAATAAAAGTATCTTTTATATTACAGGAAACCGATTGTTACTTCCAACGCCAATAGTAAAACAGGAGTCAAAGGACGTAGAAGAAAATGTTGGCCTTATTGTGTACAATGGTGCAATGGTTGATGTAGGAAGCCTCTTGCAAAAATTGGAAAAGAGTGAAAAAGTACGAGCTGAAGTGGAACAGAAGCTGCAATTACTAGAAGAAAAGACAGGTAAGGAAAAGCATTGTTATGTTGGTATTTTTAACACTCTACTGGGGTATATATGTGCACACATATATACATACCTATCCACATGCATATCCATACTTTATAGTGTGGATGCATAATGTAACTTTACATTTGGCTATTTCTGTTAAAGGTTGTAAAATTGCTTAGCTTAATAATGAGAATTAGTCTTAGATCTTCATGTGTATTTTCAGGTTTGATTGTTCTGTTGTATCCTTTAATTCCTCCCATAGTTCTGCTTAGTTTTCACCAGTTCCTGCTACTTTCTCTAGTCTGTGCAATCATCTAAAAAATGGAACTTGGTTTTAGAAGTAATACTTAGGTAAAGCTTAATTTAACTGAGTATTGTGAGTGAAAGTGAAAGTCATTCAATCATGTCTCACTCTTTGTGACCCCATGGACTATACAGTCTATGGAATTCTCTAGGCAAGAATACTGGAGTGGGTAGCCATTCTTTTCACCAGGGGATCTTCCCAACCCAGAGGTCGAACCCAGGTCTCCTACATTGCAGCTGGATTCTTTACAAAGAAGCATTGGCATTGTGCTTTTTAACTATTGAAATAGACACTTATGGCCAGTTTAAGGAATTATATACACTTAAGTCTAATAATAAGTCTATATACACTTATTAAGCCTAATAATACACTTAGTATTATTTAAGTCTCCTAACTTAAATATTTTGAACCTCAAGGTTAAATTGGAAATATTAAGTGGTAAGATGGTGAATTTTGAATTTGATTTTGTTTTGTTTTTTTTCTTTTGACAGATAAAGATGAAAAAACCATATTAAACTTGGAGATTTCTAACAAAAACCTCTCTGGTGAACTTAGAGAAGTTAAAAAGGACCTTAGTCAGTTACAAGAAAACTTAAAGATTTCAGAAAACATGAATTTGCAATTTGAAAACCAACTGAATAAGACAATCAGAAACTTATCCACAGTAATGGATGAAATCCACACTGTTCTTAAGAAGGTTAGCTATTTTTTACCTTCAACATTTTCATAGTTTATTCTTTTTCGAAAAGCCTATCTCTGGAAAATTTAATATTATTAAGCTCTTAGTGGCTTTTCTAACAGAAACTAGTGGTAGCATTCTGTCCTTTTCTCCAAAGATAGTATTTTCCTAGCGCTTACTTCAGATGTCAACATGATTTATGTTTGCAGACTTCTTTATAAACAAGATTTACTCATCTAGTAACTTAGTGCCATTGTAAACTAACTTTAGTAATTGAGAGACCTTTAACCTGGGTCTCACTCAGAGAACAAGGGAAGAAAAAAATCTCCACTTCAAGGACTGTATTATTGTTAGTAATGTATTCCTAAGAACCTCTGAGTTCTTAAGACTTATATGGCTTTCTCAAATACTAAAAGTCATTCTGCACAGAACTGAGAGATTTCTTTTCCATAGATGGTGAAATGGGCTATCTGGAGTATCTCTTGTTTATTGATGGTATTATTTTTAAAGTTACATCTAAGAGAATCTAATAAAATATACTTTTTCTTTGTATATTTTATAGGATAATGGGAAGAATGAAGATAAAGATCAGAAATCTAAGGAGAATGGTGCAAGTGTATGATAAAATACGTGTAGTGACAAAGAATGGTGATAAATAATGTAATATATAAAATCATGATACAAGAATGAAAGTGATGCACGTTTGATCCTAGTAGTATAAATATCTGTTAGTTCAAATGATGTATAAAGTTTCATGAATGTGAGTCTTTGCTTTTGAAAATTGCTTGTAATTCCTGGCATCCAAATTATTAAACACTCCTTGAGTGAGATAATTTTGCATTGCAAAATGTTTTAGGATGAACTTTGTTATAGTTTTAACCCCAATAAAGTTCATCAGTTTAATTGACAATAGTATTTAGTTACAGATGTCATTTATTAAAAACCTGGAAAGATGTGATTTTATTTATAGCATTATCATTACTAGTTTTTAAGAAAGATACTAGCCTTTTAAAAACCTCAATATAAATCATAAAATAGCATGACACTTCAATTTTTCAAGTTTTTTGGAACACACTTTTTTTTTTACTTGTTCTAAAATCCTAACTAGTCTCTAAAACCATTTATTAAAAATGTAATTCATCCAAAAGACAGTACATCAAAAACTAAGAAAATAATAGATAATTATCAGTGTTATTATATATGTTAGGCTTTACATAAAACATAGTTTTGATGTTAATGTTAACTGTTTTAGTTTCCCAGAGTAGCATGTATATTACTTTTAATTTTGAGGGTCTCTTTTTTTTTTTTAATGTAGTATATGTCACATGTACAGTTTAGTACCAAGCCAGTGGATGTCAGTATGATACCTTAAGTCTTATTTAATTAAAAATATTATTTTTATTAGTCTGTGTACCTCCTTCGGAATTTTAGATACATAAGAGTTTATTAACTAATTCAGTGAAAAGGTTGGAAATGTGGTGATACACTCTAAAGCAATGGTACTCAACAGGGGGTTAATTTGCCCCAAAAAGGTATTTAACAATGTCTGGAGACATTTGTACCTGGCCCAGCTGGGTGAGTGCTATTGGCATCTACTTGTTAGAGGCCAAGAATTTTGATGAATATCCTACTTTGCATATCCTGCCTGCTGCTGCTGCCCACTCCCCCTCACCACCCACTCCCCAGCAAAGACTATCCAGCCCAAAATGTCAGTAGTTGAAAAACTCTGGTCTAAAGGAATGTAGGAATAAATTCTGGTCTTTTGCTTGCCAGAGGGCATGCCATACAGTGTGTGGGATCTTAGTTCCCTGAACAGGGATCAAACCCTTTACCCCCTGCATTGGGAGTGCAGAGTCTTAACCACTGGACTGCCAGGGAAGTCCCCAAAATGACATGTCTTTGCAGTAACACTAAAAGCTGAATTGCAGTTTTAGCAAATAATCAAGTTTATTTGTATATGAATAACCGTTCCTGGAATGTTTCACTGGCATAGAAATATATACTAGAGTTTTTTTTTTTTTTCTAGAATAATGATTTGGTGTTACTACAGTTTAATATGAGAATGTAAGTGCCTTGTTACATATTAAGCTAAATGTAATCCACATAGCTCTTACTAAGAAATAGATTAAAATACCTGAAATTCTTTCAAACCAATTTTTTTTTAACCATAAATTACTCTTTCCGCTCCTAATGGTTTGTTGAACTTCTGTGAAGTTGAATCACTGATTGATCTGTAACTGTACAGTTATTTTATAAGGGTTTCTTTATGGTAAGATAAATCATTATAGAATAGCTAGAAAGTTTTTCTCAGGTGGAAATCTTGGAGATAATTTTTAACTAAAAGACAGTGAAGAATATAGTTCTTTCATTCATAAAGTCTACTTATCAGACTTATTTTTTTCAGAGATAGTTAAATGAGAATAATAATGGGAGAATGGAGAAAAAAATATAAATCTTTCCATTATATTATTGCTTAAAGGTAAGTTGGAAATGGAAAGTGAGAAATTGTCTTTAGTGAAAATGAGGTAAAAGGAACTTGTTTTTGTCTTTCTAAACTCTTTTGGGTTTTTATTCAGAAGGAAACATGCAATCTATTCTTAAATTCTACCAACTGACATTGACCAAACCAGAAAAATTAATCAGGTAACAAAATAAGTCTGTGATAACATTTAATTTTGTTTTCCCATCTTTTTTATGTTCTTGGATACGTTTTTGCATTTGTAATGCTTGGTTCAGTCATTTTAAGACACTGCAATTTTAAGATGTTAATTTTTTTTTTCTGAATTTTCCCCTAAGTCCTAGAAATTACTCTTCAAAATGTAACAGCACAAAAAATGCTTTTTAAAGATAATTATAGCAATAGTTAGACTTTATACACTTCTCACTCTCAAACATGTAAAGACCCTGAACTGGGTAGGCTGCAATAGGTGGGACAGATTAGCTGATGTCCTTTTCATGTCCCATGCTGTGCACCCTAAGGGCTTCTCTGTAGCATTTCATCTGTTACCATACATCTGCACCTCACCCCTTGACTTGCAGAGAACAGTTCATCAATTGTGTACCCCTGGTCAATTCATCCTCTTTTAAAACCTCAAGAGTGGACAGGATATGGAGTTATACCTTTGCTAAGGGACCAAGCTTTGGGGACTTTGGTCAAAAGTAGACTCAGGAGGAAAGACATTTGAAGATGCTTTTACATTTCTGGTAAATCTTAGGATCTGTTTTCAGCACCAGTGAAGACATGAACTTTTACACAGGAGCAAAGAACATGACAATCTGAAGAGTTGTAGCTCTCGGGTACCTTGCCTATGCTTCAGGTGAGAGTAAAATATTACGTGCCTGTGTTTTATGAGCCACAGAATCTTAGCTGAGAAAAGGAGGAAAAACAGGGATTTCTGTCAGTGACAATTGTGTTGTGCTGTAATACAGAGGCAGTCACTTCTTTCTTGTCAGAAAAGCAGCATTTGTTTAGAGAACAAAAAAAAAGTTGGGAAATTTCTAATTTTCTGCTAAAGAAAGACATTTGAAATACATTAAAACATGGATGAGTTTGCTTATTAAAATATGGGTGAAATTTATTGTAACTGTATTAGGGGATTTACGTGTGGATATCTCTTCTCACAAGGCATTAAAGAATTTGGTGGCAACAGATAATTTTAATTGTACATAGCAAATAATAAAGACATTTTGTTTAGGTACCTAAATAGAATAGCTGACAAGTCCAACAGAAAAGCTATATCTTCAGTGGTTGGAAGAGACCAGGCTAACCTTAGTGAGTTCTCTCTCATCCAGGTGATAATTGACCCTTGAGAGGCTACTAAGAACCTGAATTGTCTTAGCTGCTTGGATCTGTAAGTGGTGACTAGAATTCATCAGAAATATTACTGTGGAAACTATGGGGTTTGACATAATACTGAAGGGCTTTCATAGCATTCTGCTAGTCATATTAATAGTGTAGAAGGGGCACTTGTTCCTGCTTCCTCCTATATGGCCCTTCTAGCCCAGCATACTCATACCACATCCGACCTTTGCAAGTCCACCAGTTAACGCTGGGATGGCATTGAATGAATCTTTTTGTGGGTCTGAGATAGCCTGAAGTTGTTTTCATTGGTAGAAGCCATGTAGGTTTGTTTGCAGTGATGTGAAGTCAAAGTAGGTACAAAAAGTAAGTCTTGATTTTAGGCAAAAGATTGAAGTGAGCATGACTGGAGGCACCAAAAAAGGCCCCTAAGTAGGACATGTGGGCAGCAAACTTCCCAGTGTAATTGCACTGCAGTTGCTATGTCTGGGTTCTAGGAAAGAAATTTGTTCCACTATAGTTTTGTATTTGGACTTTTGGAAGTTAATAAAAACTAATATCTAAGAACATCTTTACAAATTGTTTTTGTCTAATGAAGCTTACTGTATTGATGAGAACTTTTTAGATATCATTATTAACACATTTTACTGCTTCTATGTTTTATTAACATTCTGTCACTAAGAATAGGTGATACTTAGATCCTAAACGGGGAACGTTTTGCAAGAAGAGCAGAGTGCCAAGAATAATTATTAATGTATAAAGACAAACTGTAAACCAGTCTAAGACAAACTGTTAACTTATTTATTATTCACCTTATGGGTAAAATTGGCCTGCTTTTAGTGTTCACTAGTTTTGGGTTTTTTTGTTTTGTTTTGGCCACAGCTTGTGGGATCTTACTTCCCCAACCAGACATTGAACCCAGGCTCCCCTGTAGTGGAAGCACAGAGTCCTAACCACTAGACTGTCAAGGAATTCCTTGCTGCTCACTAGTTTTACAAGCCTCAGGCTTATACATATATGAAGGTTAAGTCCCAAAATACTTTTGACCATAAATTAATACACTTGGTTTTTCCTATTATAGAGAGGACATATAGGGTACTACTTAAGTCACTGAGTCACCTCTTTGTTTAGTCCTATTAAGGATAGAATCTGAATGTGATCACTGGGCCTAAACTAAGGCAATGGTTCTAAAACTGGTGAGTATCAGAATCAACTGGGATTCTTGTTAAAACAGATGGCTGGGTCCCATCCCCAGAATTTCTGATGGAGACAGTCTGGTAGGGCTCAAGAATTTGCATTTCTGACAAGTTCCCTGGGTTAGTACTGCTGCTTTTCTAGGTTAACATGCTTGGAAAACCTGTAACCCAAAATATACACAGCAGTTTTTTCTACCAATACATGATTTTTAAAACTCCAAGAAAAGCAGCAGTTGTTGTGGAGATATCTCTTGAGGATTTTGGTCTTTTTGTAGGGGTAAATTACTTCTACATTGGATATAGTAGATACTGAAATATTTGTTGAATGAGTAAATGCAGGTCTGATAACCTGCAGGATAGTCACTTTGAGAAGCTACTTTGAAAAATCCCTTATGGGAATGGTCACAGTCGCTTATACAACTGAATCTTTATCATTTTACTTTTTCGTCTTTATCATTACATTAGTCTTCATCATTTTACTTTTTTCTTTTCCACTTCTCATCCTCAAGCTGACGTGACTGTAATTCTTTTGTGAGCTATCAAATACTGAATGTAATCTAAGTAGTGTGGAATGACACTGATTTGTCCAAAGGTCTGTCTTTTGGGTAGAAAGAGTAAAGAGGGTGAAAAGATGATAATCTTTTAGGCTGTGTTAGTATTACTGAAAATCAGGCAAATTATAATCTTAGTTCCAGGGAAAACTGATCAGTTAGAATTAGACCTCAACCAGTGTCAAGCTCATGAAGACAGAGCTTGTTCATCCAGCCCTGAAAGAAGAGATTTTGCAGACTGTCAGGATCCCAACCAACCACAGAGGCAGGATTCAGAGCGGGGGCCCCATGTTCTGTGAACGAAGTAGAAGCCAGGAAACATCTACACATATTTTAATTGAAGACGAGTTTTGTGAGGGTGGCGGCATTTGCATTCACACTGTATTTACGGATTAAGGTAATAAATCCTATCTAGTGGTGTTATTAATCAAAAATATCTAACCATTTTCATATATTTAATATATTTTGTTAGTGTGAACCATCCTAATTTCAAATTGAGTGGAATCAAATCCAAGGTAAATCTGGATTTGAAATGAAAAAAGAACCCTTCTAAAGCTCAACCTTCAGCTCCACAGCTAATTTTTCTGTTTCAGAACTTGATCATGCTTAGCTCTTTGTTGCCTGGGACCGCAGTCTGCAAATAAAGATCACCTTAGGAAACAAGCCTCTGGAAGTAAAAGGTGTGATCCACAAATTTCTTGCTATCCCAGGCTTTCATCATTGCTCCAGCAGTACTCTTGCTTTAAAAGTAAACTCAAGATCAGAGGCAAAACCGATGCTTTTAAAGAGATACTGAGTTGTTGTGAAACGATGTATGAAGAGATTTTGTGCATGTAAAGTGTATAAATCAGGAGAACTTAAGTAGATATTTAAAAACATCTATATTTTACTAAGTTATTTAAACTTTAAAATATTTTGAAGTCTAGGTCTAGATATTTCAATCACCTTTTAAATATTTGGATCTTGGCATTGTTTTACAGTGTCTTGAGAGTAGATGGCATTCCACTTCACCAGTTTTAGAACCCATGTGCCCTGGACCTAACATCAAAGAATGCCATATAATCACTTTAATTTTTATCCTTTATTGCAATACTGCAGTTTCATTATTGTTAACATGTGGTTAAGATGGTACCTCTTTATATGAAGTTTGTTCTAGATTCTCAAATTTGGATTAATTTAACTTTAGAATTGAACTTTCTCAAACATTTCTTTTAAAATTAGCATTTATTTGTGTTCATAGCCTCTGCCCTAAAAATTCTCTGGGGCTACTAATAAGGTGCAAGTTTTACCTTTGGTCCAACAACAGTTGATACTTTGCTGTTGCTATAGCAGTTCAGGCAAATGAAGCATCATAAAGAGCAGGTAACAATTTTAGTGATCTTTAGGAAGCCATCATATAGAGGTTATTACAACGCTGATCAAAACTTTCTCACATCTAAAAAGACAAAATATGAGGAATTTGCATGCTGTGTGGTTCATGGTCATTCTAAATTTTCAGATTCAAGATAAACGAAAAACAAACTTGGCTTGGGTTTAGTTTGCTAGGATAGATTCTTCTTTGCAAGGGTCATATAAGGGTTTGAAAAGTCAATACAGCAGTTATTAGCCTGTGAAAGTGTTAGTCGTTCAGTCATATACAACTCTTTGTGACCCTATGGACTATAGCCTCCAGGTTCCTCTGTCCAGGAATTCTCCAGCGAGAATACTGGAATGGGTAAGCCATTCCTTTCTCCAGGGAATCTTCCTGACCCAGGGATCAGACTCCTGTTTCCTGCATTGCATGCAGATTCTTCACTGTCTGAGCCACTAGGGAAATCCCAGTTAGTAGCCTATGCTTCAGCAAAGAAATTGATTGTTATTTTTCCCATTCTAAAAGTTAGAAAATTCAACCAAAAACAATGTAAAGTTATTTCTTTGTGGTCCCTAGATAAATAATAAAGGGTTTAATATTTCACATTATCTGGCCTCATATAACCCTCATATTCACTTAAATTGAACCTAGCCTCTTAGTATTTCCAGATTCAGCTCACTGGTTATCTTTAGCCTTTTTATCTTCCTTCAGGCAGGGAAAGAACAGAATCTACTTCCAACATATAAATATTTAATGTTCATTCATTTTCTTTCTTAGACCTTTTGAAAGCCAGTCCCTAACTGCACAAAGACCACTTGCTGTTTCTGGCTATAACATAAATATTTAATTAAAACCTACTTTGAACCATTCTTCCTTAAGGTATAAATCAAGTACACTAGCCTTGGGCTGCACTTCTGCCGTTTCCCAAATCCATCTGTTATTTAATCACAGGGTTTTTACCAGCTTTGCAAGTTCAGGAGGCATTCACCTGGCTGTTGGAAATGTTTCTAGGAGGTGAGTTTTCAACCTTTCAGCTAGTGCTTTCAAAATAGAACCAGTCAGTCTGGCTATTATGAATAATGCTCCTATGAACATTGATGTACCAAGTTTTTTATTTATCTTGGGTATATACCTGGGAGTAGAATTGCTGGGTAATCCATTGAGTTTTTTTTCCTTTTAATATATATATTTAAAAACTTGCCCCCGGTTCTATTAAGATGATGTACACCACTGTATTTAAGGTGACTTACAAGTATTGTGAAATGATTACCAAAATTATTTTTATTAATTTAAAATTTTTGACTGTACTGTGGGGCTTGTGGGATCTTAGTGCCCTGACTGAACCCATGTCCTCTGCAGTGGAAGCAGTCTTAACTACTGGATCGCCAGGGAAGTCCCATCTCAATAATTTCAGTTAATTTCATCTCATAAATACAAAAAGAAAAAGATTTTTTCCTTGTGACGAGAACTTGTAGGATTTACTCTTTTTAACAACTTTCCTACTGTTACAACTAATATAGATAATGTGATTAACGTGGGGGTTGAAGATATCCCCCAAGGTTTAATAGTTATTATTAAATGGGAAGAATACAGAAAAATTTGTCTTGTCCATCTTCTTGATACTAATATTTTTAATCTAAAATGTGATATATAGTATGATTCCATTTTTCTAAACTTGTTTCTTTCTGTCTATATTTACCTGAAACAATGTTTGCCCTGTTGTTAAAGATGATCATTTCTGGATGATAGAATTTCAAGTTAATGTTTTTCTTTTTGTACTTAAAATCTTTAATTAGGAGGTATGTCATTTTTCAGAAAAAATAGAGGCATTCTTTAAAAAATAAAAAGTATGGGATTTGGAGGAATATTGGGAGATATTAATGTCCCCAAAGAAATGTCTGCAACCTAGTGTGTGTGTGTATGTTAGTCGCTCACTTGTGTCCTACTCTTTGCGACCCCACGGATTGTAGCCCACCAAGCTCCTCTGTCCATGGAATTCTCCAGGCAAGAATACTGGGGTGGGTTGCCATTCCCTTCTCTAGGGGATCTTCCCGACCCAGGGATCAAACCCTTGAAAACCTAATAAATCCCCTTTTTGAGTGGTTATAATCAGTTTAAAAGAATTTTTATTTTTCTCTTATCCTCTAGTGTGATTTACCTCTCTCTCTTCACCATTTGACAATTTGAATGTCCAAGAGGGACAGCTTATTGGTTTAAAAAACAATTCTTGGCTTCAAATTCATTTGAGGAACATGGACAGTATGGGTATATGTGCCCTCTTAACAGTCAAAATGTTAATATAATAGTATTATAAATATTATAAAAGGCTACATTGACAAAAGAAACCATGACATTGTAAATGTAGTGATTGCCACTGAATTGTTCATTTTAAAATAAACAGTATTGATTTATTTAAACAATTTATATTATGTGAATAGCACATCACTTTTTGAAAATTAGGAATTCTTTCGAGTAACTATGTAGTCTCCAGAAACAAGTTGTTTTTTTTAAATGAAGTGATCCATCAAAAGGTTTTAAGAAGTAAGCTCTGCTCATCTTATTAAAATATTACAATGTGCACATAAAAATTTATTCACAGTAAAGGTTTAGGCAATCTAGTACAAAACAAAGTTGCCTATAAAAGAATATTTTCACTTGTAAGAAATGCATTTTGAACACTCACTGGCCCCTGGAGGTGGGTCAAGTGGAAAACCTAATGCTCTTGAATTCCAAGGAAGCTGATCACTACACATGGCTCTAATAAAGTTTTGTCATAAACATCTGTGGGAAATCTGAGAGTAATCTTGTGGAGGGATATTAAATTTGCAGGGCCTATTGGCTGTTTACCCCTGTAGTGTTAGGTCCTTTTGTGATAAATGAGGTAAATTCTTGGACACTTTTTCCTAAGGCGTCAAGAGAGCTCTAGGGCTTTGTAAGAAAGGCTGCCTTTCACTTTTTAAGCCCTGGTTTGACTCTAACCAGGTTAACCTTGTGACCTTGAATTGTTGTGTGAAATGAGGTGGAGATCTCAGTTCTGCCTTAAGGAAATGCCTTTCACAGAGAAATTGGCACTAATTGGTTTCCCTGTTGACAGGGTTAGCTGAGAGGCTCATGATTAAATGGGCAGTGAGAACAGAAACTAAATCCCCCCACCTCAGCTCAGCATGTCAGCTTGCCAGAGGACAAGCAGGGGCAGCTACCAATTCCCCCTTCTTCCAGCAGCATCCAACATGCAGAGCAACTGGGTTGAACCAGGAGGCCTACCATTTGTGCACTAAGAATACTTTCCATATGTCTGGCCCTGTTCTGTGAAGCAATCTTGACGAATAGAGCTCTAAACCAGGATTCTGCAGTCTTCTGTAAAGGGCTGGAGAGGAAATATTTTAGGTCTTGCAGACCATACAGTTTGTTGCAACCACTTAACTCTGCTGACAAGAGCAGCCATAGAGAATGCATAAATGAAAGAGTGTGCTGGTGTTCCAGTAAAACAGTGGACAACCCAACATTGTAAGTCAACTATGCTCCAGTAAAATTTAATTTAGAAAAGCGTAGTGGCCAGAAATTTGAATTTCATTTAATTTTCCTGTCAAGAAATATTATTTTTCTTTTGATTTTCTTCAGATTATGAAGTGTTTTGACAGAACAGATGAAACAAAATTCCTTTTTAGCTATATTATTAGATTTCCTGATTCTATTACAGGAGAAGTCAACCCAAGCAATGTTATTTTATGTATGTGGAATGGAAATTAGTTTATTTTTGGGAAACAAATCTTAATATATCCTCAGTGTGAATCTTTGTCCTAATTTGAGGAGCAAAGTCACAGCTCTGATAGTAAGATAAAAATTTGTAGCCTCCTAACTCTGTCCAAAGGCTTATTCATACCACTTCTATTTTTCCAGTGCTATTCTTTCCTTTTGTTGTTTTTTTGGTTTGTTTGGTTTGTTTTGGTGAGTGAAAAGAATACAATGCCATTAGAAAGTAGACATTTTTCTCCTTTAAAGATGTTACTTAAAAATACTAATTTTTTTTTTTTGGTCTTACTGGCAACTCTTATTTTACAAGCACTCAGCTACCTAGATGTACTTTGTTGTTAGAGGTGATGACTGAAGGTTGGTAATAATTTTTACTGAAGAGCAGGAAAGACAACCACCAACTTATTCAATGAATTGACATACATATTTAAAGGTGAAGATATTTTAAGAGCATATTTGTTTCTTCATAAATCACATTTCACGTGTCCCTTCATTTGTCCTTTTATTCTTATCAAATATCCAGACAGTGTTTGTATCATGTTTCATATTCAATTTGTTCAAAGTGTTCAGTAACCCAGATAAGGTCCACACTTTGTTGCTTTGGTTGGCCTGTCTCAAGTCTTTTTTTTATTTTAGCAGGGGAGGGCTTGCCACATGGTATGTGGGATGGGATCGAACCTCTGCCCTGTGCACTGGGAGCATGGGGTCTTAACCACTGGACTGCCAGGGAAGTCCTTTTAGCCTCTCCTCCCCTGCTTTGTTTTTCTTGTCATGAAAAGAAAAACGTTAGATTGTAAACTACTTGAAATAATGGAAATGCATCCTTTATGGTTGTATCGTCCTCTTTATTACCCAAAGCAGTGCCTGGGGTTCAGCAGGCTCAGTATTTGTTCTTGTATTATAGATGCTTCTATAAAGCTTCATGTTTTATTCAGCTCTTCTGTAGAATGTTCAGTGAGTTACATCTATTTAGGCCTAAAGCAGGGTTGATTGGTACCAACTTGAACTAGTTCTCTGGTGCCACACTTTTGTTCTTTATCATCTTGTTCAGGGATGTGTTTCCTTGCTTTTGAGGAGAGCTGTGGGGGCATTCTAGAGGATACATAGATGAATAAAAGGTAATCCTGGATTCCTGCTTAAACAACTGGTAACAGGTAGACTGTCAGAATGGGGAAAGCAACACTTTGTTTCACAATCCATGATGATTTCAGTGGGAGGGAAGTTAGCATCCTTCTTCCCCATAAGAAAGCAGAGAAGAGAGACTTGTACCTGGAAGGCAGGGGCCTCACTGGAAACAGTTCGTTTGAAATTTGGGCACCTGGAGTGAGGACAACTCATTTTTTATCAGATCTGCATGTAAATAGTGGGATACCCAGGCGGCACAGTGGTAAAGAATCTGCCTGCCAAGCAGGAGACATGGGTTTGATCCCTGGGTTGGGAAGATTCCCTTGGAGAAGGAAATGGCAACCTGTTCCAGTATTCTTACCTGGAAATTTTCATGGACAAAGGAGCCTGGCGGGCTACAATCCGTGGGGTCACAAAGAGTCAGATACAACTGAGTGCACACACAGGCAGTCTCCTATAAAATGCCTGAAACTGAATTTGGCATCTTGCCTTGGGCCGCCATACTTTATTTTTTGGTGTCAGGGAAATAGTTAATCTGATTTTCCGTGTTTCAAGTAATGGGAATTTTGCTGACTGGCTTTGGCTGCAGGGCACTTAGTTGAGATGCCTTTTTGACAGATTGCTGTTCCAGCTTTGTTTCCAGAAGTAATGTTTTCCAGGTCTGAGACCTGCCCTCTGACCCCAAGTTTAATGGGGAGGTGGAGTGATGGAGTCGGCTCATTTTGGTTAGAAAACTTACTGGTTTTAATGGACCCAGTGCAGAAGAGCCAGCTGCCTTTACTTCCTTTAACTCAAAAATTATTGGGGCCTCTTTTTAATTGTAGAATTTTTTGAAAGTATAGAGAAGCTCATAGAAAAATTGCTTGTAATCTGTCTACAAATAATTTTTGTTAACATAATTATTTCAGTTGTCCCCTCCCCAAACAAAAATGGGATTATGGGGCGTTTTAAATGCTTTATTAATTCCTTTAATGAAGTAGGGAGGGGCAGAGTGATGGAAAGTTTTGTACTGGCTCCTGACAAAGATGTTCCTTGACCAAAGTATACAGTCAGTTCTTTATGAGCCCTGTTGTTAAATTTTTATTTATTTATAGTATTTATTTTTATTAAAGTATAGTTGACTGATAATGTTGTGTTAGTTTCAGGTATACAGCATAGTGATTCAGTTGTACATCCATATATATTTTTTTCTCCAGATTCTTTCCCATTATAGGTACTACAAGATACTGAATAAGTTCTCTGTGCTATACAGTAGTAGGTTTTTGTTGTTTCCTCTGAGTCTTCTTTTTGACTAGGCCCCAAATTGGGCCTCATCTTAATCTTCTGCCTGCCCTGCCCAAGAATATTGCTAAATCAGGTTAGTACAAATCCTTTAACTGATCAAGTTCTGCATCCCCCACCCCAGTGTATAAATCCTTGAGGTTTAGCAAGGATTCCCCATCCTTGATGTCTCCTATCAGTAATTTTCTATCCACTGACTTCCTCACTCTGCTCCTCGGCAAAAATCCTCAGCTTCTTTGCTGTGTTTGCAAAGATAGATAGCTATCTTTGCTATCTAGACTTTGCTATAGCCTTGGGCAAAATTTTCCTTACCATTTTAACAAGGACCAGAATAGTTTTTTTTTTAATCATTTCTCACATCAGAATTATGGAGTTTCTGGTATTCTTAACCTCTTGGTGTTCCAAGCTAAGGATCTTTTTTCTCCAATGTTTATTTCTTTTTTTGACCTCTTGCCATTGAGAAGATGTTTAAATGTTTAAAATGTTTAAAGGCAGGCTTCCCTGGTGGCTAAGGGATGAAGAATCCACCTGCCAGTGCAGGAGACATGGGTTTGATCCCTGATCCGTGAATATCCCACGCCTGAACACCACAACACTTGGGCCTGTGCTCTAGAGTCTGGGAGTCACAACTGCTGAGCCTACACGCCCTAGAGCCCATGCTCCACAAGAGAAGCCACCACAATGAGAAGCTAAAGCACACCACAACTAGAGAGTAGCTCCTGCGTTCCACAACTAGAGAAAAGCCTGAGCAGGCAAAAAGACTCAGAGCAGCCAAAAACACACAAATAAAAACAATTTTAAAAATAAATGTTTAAAGGCAAATCTGAATCAACTTGGGGATATCTGGCCCTCAGGCTCTTTTTCATCTCTTAGGACCTCATGAGGCTCAATGATTACCAAAACTGCATTAGGGTTTCTACTGTTGGGAGTGAAGGTGGAGCTGCAGAATTGTGAAGCTGCAAGGGAATCCAAGAAATCTCTTAGGTCAGTCAAGTGTTCTTACTGTCAGTTTACAGACAAAGCTACTGTGGCCCAGTGTCTTGCCTAAATAAAACTGCTAGAATAAAGGTAATGTTTTTCTTTAAAAAGAAATGTCATTAAATGTCCTTTGCCTGCTCCCACTTCCTTTTTTCTGTCCTTGAGTCATCACAGTTGCTTGGGAAAGCCTCACATTTCCCTTTGGGAAATAGAAACAAAAGTCACTATGGCTTTTTTTCCCCCCTCTGATAAAGGAAAGAAATGTGCTGTAGAAGCAGAAATGGTCATAATAAAGTGAACCCAGAAAGAAAATGCTCTCTAAATCAGCCTAAAGTGTCAAGGCTTGATTTTCTGAGTTAAGGGGAAGGAACTTCAACTTGATGAATTTTCGTGTGCAAAAAATTTTGAGGTAGTTAATATTGAGTATAACGTGTGTCATAAAATGACCAGAGAAACAACTGAACTGCAGATTCCTGGATGCGTGGAACCTGGGTGCATGTTCCTTGAGGCTTTGACCTTGGCATTGACTGTTGGACACCAAGGTCTTCCTGTGATTCACCCTCAAAACAGAATGCTTCTGTGTGTGGTGGTGACACCAGGCTAGCAAGAAAGCAAGAAAAACAGGGTTATCCTGGATCAAGCACTAGTTAAATTAGATTTGATTCAGATGAAACAAATCTATAGCCCAGGTACTGGGCTATATGATGGATCACAGAGATGAATCAGACAGAAGCCTGGCCCTCCAAGAATCTCAAGTTGCCTAATGAGACAGGTAAGTAAATATTATAACTTTTAACACACAGGTATTATGAGAGGGTTAACAAAGCTCTAAGTACAGATTTAATTTTCTTGGATGTGTCACAGGTTTTATGAGCTGGCCTTTGTAGTATACCACCTGATGGAAAGGGGAGAGGCCTTCTAGGCAGAGGAAATAGTGTGAGCAAAGATGTGGAAGCATATTTGGGAAGGTGTGTAATTTTGAGTAGCTGCAGCATAAGATCCTTGATGTGGATTGGAGGAGGAAGGCAAGGATGGAAATGGAGGACAGGCTGGATAAGACAGGCTGGAATCAGGGTGTGAAGAGCACTGAATCAGGATTATTGAACTGGATCATCTGTCCTAAGATAGGACAGACACCAGGCAGGTGTGAGCATCAAATGACCCAGTTCATCTTTTCTAGCAATTATAGTGTAGCAAGAATGAATCTGTTACCCTTCAGTTTTCTAAACCAAATAAGCTCACAAGTTCCATTTGCCAGAGTTGGCTGTGTCTTGACCACGTTTCGGGAAGTCTACCCCTTGGAACTGTCACAAACAAAAAAACTTGGGGGTTTACATGATACCCAGAAAATGAGGAAAACAGGGCTTGGTATTTTTCCTGGGGTGCTCATTCAGTTACCTCAGCACCTGCTGACACACAGTACTGATGTCAGTGTCACTTGCACTCACCACCACGTTTGTTCAGAGAGGTCCCAGCAATGGTCTTGACTGCATTGCCTCAGAGAGCTTGTCACTGTGGTTCTCAAGGATGATGCCTTAGAGTGTAGTCTCTACAAGTGTCCGAAAGCATCGCTCCATATAGGGTGCTTCCATAGTGCCTCTCCCTCAATTCAATCAAAGGCACTGGCTTCCTGTTCCCTTCTCTCTAGAATAAGCCATCTCAATCTTCCTAATGGTCTTGAAGCCCAAAAACTCTTTACTGATCCTATGGCCCTGTCCCATGAAATGCCACTGTATTTTTGCAGACATTAGCAAATTAGATGACCTAAATCTTCACAAAAAGTAAAAATGGGAGACACAATGAATGTGCTTTGAGACTCTGGAGACATAGTCTTTCTAAGGTGGGATTGTACTGGCAGAATTTCAGGCCTGATAATGTGGGCAAGAGAGAGATCATCTGGAGAAAGGAGAGGGGAAAAGTGAAATACATTTTTGGCAGTTATTTGCTCTGGAGGGAAGATGGGGCTCAATAATATTACCCCCTTTAGATGGTTAATTCTGAGAATAAAATTACACATGTCAAATTCTCAATACAGTTATAGGTAGAGTGAGCTGAGTATAAACGGAAATCATCATTATCATGTCATAGATACTAGAAATATAGAGATATCATAGACAATGTAGACATTGTCATAGATGCTAGATAGAAAGATTAAAGTCATGGTTCCCCAGGTTGGGAAACACAGTAATGTCATCTCACAACAGAGAGGAGGAGCTTGGCTATACAGACAGACATTTAGTTCATTTGGGCTCATTTATCCATCTATCCATCTCAGTCAGAAATGAAATGTGAGATGGTTGTCTCATGTTTGTCTGCTTATTTAAACTGAAAATTGCATCAGACTTAATTTGTCATAGGGAGCCCTGACTTGGAAGTTGTCTGACTCCATTTCTTACTATCTGTATGACCAGGAAGTGCTTCTGAATCCAACCTAGCTTCAGTTACCTTATCTGTTAAAAATAGAGAGAGGGAGAGATACTAAGAGAAGTTAACGTGGAGTTGTGAAATTAAGGCCTCCAGCATACAGTGTTCAGTATATGTTAGCTCTAGCTATTAACATCCCCTATCATTTACCTTGATAATGACTCACTAGGAGCAAGGTGAAGATTATCTCAAATTATTGTAGTTGTTACTGATAACTGATAAGCTGAGGGAGTGGGAATCTGGACTGACTCCCAGGTCTCCTCAAGCCCCTCTGTCTGCTCCCTCTTAAAGTGCTGATTATATAGACTGCCTTCCATTCCTTTCTGTTCTTACCCCCAGGAGCTCTCACCCAGTGCAGCAGTCAGGATTCCAGCCTTCCTCCTCAGCATCTGAACTGTCCCTCATGCTGCGAGGCACTAGCTAGAGTCTGCTGTGACAGATCGATCACAAATTTCTTTCGGTACACTCCTGGTACAGATTCTTGTCTGAATCCCCATCCCAACCGAGGCCTGAATCCCACGGATTTCATCACAGCGCCTTGCCAGCCGATCGAGATGGAGCCTCTGGATCATTTTTTTTTTTTTTTGCCCTTTAACGCTTCAAGTGAATGGGATAACCCAGGAACGGGACCAGACACTGGAACCTCAGAAAGTCACGAAAAAGGAGGTTCTTAGAATTGAGTCCCAACTCCTTATTTTACTAGAGAGTAAACGGAGGTCACAGAGGGAAAGTAACTTATGCAAAGTGATTAGAAGCAGACGGAGACCTAACTCCTGACCCGAGGGAGTCCACCCCTCGTGGCGTCTTCTTGGGGGCGATCCCAAAGCCACGGCCAAGGCGGCCATCCTCGTGCTCCGGGCTCTGCGGAACCCTGACCTGCCGTTCGCGCCGCAGTTGGAGGGAGCTTGGTTCCTCGAGAGCTGCGGGTTCCCCCCGCCCACCGGCCGGATAAAGCCCCAGTGACGGCCCATGGGGGAAGAGGAGCTCCGGGTTGCCGGGAAGCAGGGAAGCGGAGAGTCCCCCGGAGTGCGAGTTGGGGATTGGTTTGGGCTATGGAGAAGGACCTGGGAATTCAGCACTTGGAAACCCCTATTGGCCGCCTCTCGGGTGAGAGCAGTGGCCGTCCCCAGGCTGCGCGTTCCGCCCCACCCCCTGCCCGGCGCTCACATCGACCCCGCCCCCTGGAGCCCCGTTCCCCCGGCAGCAGGCGTCGCGCACAGTAAGCCGATCCCTCCCGCAGACGGCGGCCCCCAGCGCACCGAAGCTGCGGGCCCTCGCCGCCGAGGCAGCATGGCCCGGCCAGTGCAACTGACGCCAGGTTCCTTGGCGCTGGTGCTGTGCAGGCTGGAGGCGCAGGAGGAGGCGGAGGGTGCGGAGGAGCCTGGCGGGCGCGCTGTGTTCCGCGCCTTCCGAAGAGCCAACGCGCGCTGCTTCTGGAACTCGCGGCTGGCGCGCGCCGCCTCGCGGCTGGCCTTCCAGGGCTGGCTGCGGCGCGGGGTGCTGCTGGTGCATGCGCCTCCCGCCAGCCTGCAGGTGCTGCGCGACGCCTGGTGTCGCCGGGCCCTGCGCCCGCCGCGGGGCTTTCGCATCCTGGCGGTGGGTGAGTGCGGGGCCCGGAGGGGAGAGCGTCCGGCGCGAGCTGCCGGACTGAGCCCCGGCCTTTGGGGCGGGAACTGGCGGTGGAGGGTGCGGGTTTGGGAGCGCAGACAGAGTGGCTGGAGACGGACTGTCCTGAGACGTTCCTTCTTGCTGGGACACAAGAGCTTCCACCTTCAACAAGACATGACTGGACGCTGCCCTGGGCCAACTTTAGGGTGTCTCCATTCCTCAACTCTTTGAGGCAGTGAAGTGCACAGGTTCCTGATCGAAGGAACTTTCAGTCTGGAGAAGTGATGTTTTAGGGAGAGAGGTTTAGGGCCCGGGGAGCCGGAGCTGTGCGGTCAGGAGATAGCGGCCTCAGCCCCGGCTTCATGGATGGGGATTGTACACCAGGAGCTGGCCAGAATCTGCCGATTGTGAACTGGCTGATGTTTGTTTTGTTTCAAATTACACGCTTGAAGCGGACAACAGGCTGTGGTTTTCCTGCCCTGCTGTACTGGGTGGTGTGGTGGTCTTGGAACAGAGCCTAGTGGAGGGTTTGGGGTCGTTAACTGCTAGGGAAAAAGAAACGACAAATGGCGTTCTGGACACATCCCGTCGCATTAGCTAAATAGAGAGAATTCCCCCTTTCCAGTCTTTTCAGAGTCCATTTGTTAGAAGACAGCAGCTTTTTGCTTGTGTAAAATAGCTTCTCATTAAGAACATAAGCCACCACATCACTGAGTGGTCTCTGTTACCCACTAAACTCATGTGGGTGTCAGCTCCCTGTAAACAGCCTGGTTCTGTCTGCATTTATGTCGGGCTGTGAGTACCATTTGATGGTGTGCTATTGACAAGTCACCAGTTGTTCCAGCCCTCAATTTTGACTCCTACCAAAGAACCCTTCTCTGTCTCAACCCATAAATCATCCTCGGAGGAGGAGGAGAACAAGGAACAGCAAATAAAATACATTTGTTTTAGTCCCCAGGTGTAAGGGAGCAGGATAGCATGAGGTACTTGATGTTGTGTATCATCTGCTCAGAGGTGATGTCTCTACATCCTAGGTCAATGAGGTTGAACCTTGGCTTCTCACCTCCATGCATCCAATTCTGTGTGGTACCTCTACCCACCCCCACTTTTCTTCCCTAAAGAGCTCATTTGCTAAGCCACATACACACATTTCATCTCCTTTTACTTGCAGGAAGGAGTGAAGAAAATAGGTTCCTGGCTTTGATAGCAGTGAACCAAGTAGCCAAACCAAAATTCTCAAAGGGGAAGGGGTCTTTCAGACAGGCTGGATGAAAAGCTCTTTTCAGTCCTGTGTCCTCGGTTTTTCTGGTTTGAATTAGCGGCTGCATTCTCTGGTTCCCCCATCCCCCTTTCAAAGGGTGAGCACAGAGCATATTGCAGAGAAGGAGTGGATGGAGTTGGGGTCTGGACCTGAGGGTGAAATAGAGAGGGCTTGTGCTAAGCCAGAGGTAGCTGTGATGTTGCCACCCGGGGTGTAGCCAGCAGTGGTGACCTGCTAGATAGTGCTGCCTCATTGCACACTTCAGGATATGATGGACACTGTATTCTATAGAGTGTGCAGCACAATGGTATTTACTTTGGGTCATCTTCCCTGATGGGGGGCTCCTGGAGGGAATAGTTTTGAGGTTATATGCTTTTGAACTGTGGTGTTGAAGAAGACTCTTGAGAGTCCCTTGTACTGCAAGGAGATCCAACCAGTCCATTCTAAGGGAGATCGATCCTGGGTGTTCATTGGAAGGACTGATGCTAAGGCTGAAACTGCAATACTTTGGCCACCTCATGCGACGAGTTGACTCACTGAAAAAGACTCTGATGCTAGGAAAGGTTGGGGGCAGGAGGAGAAGGGGACGACAGAGAATGAGATGGCTGGATGGCATCACTGACTCTGTGGACATGAGTTTGAGTGAACTCTGGGAGTTGGTGATGGACAGGGAGGCCTGGCGTGCTGTGATTCATGGGGTCGCGGAGAGTCGGACACGACTGAGCGACTGAACTGAACTGAACAGAATATTAATAAGAATTTGAACATAATTTGTACAAAACCACCTACTGGGATATTTTGAGGCACAAAACAGGGAAGATCTTGTTTGATGCTGGTCAGTGGATACACATGGGGAGAGAGGTTTGTTTAAATGTATTCGCTAATTACTAGTCTAATTTGGGGGTCCTTGGGTCAGATTGCAGGAGAGGCGGCATCAAGGCAGCTCTTGGGCCACCTCAAGAGTCCCAGAAGGTGGTGAGCGGAGGAGGAGTGGATTTCTCTCAAAGATATTGGAAATTTCAGTCCACTCGCTTTCACAAGTCTGGCAGGTCTGGCTTCCAGAAGCTAAAATGGGCTTCCAGGAAGGCAAGGAAGAGCGGCTGAGAACTAATGCAGGTTTTCACTCCACTCTCAGTTCCTGTGGGAAAGAGCAAAATGTTAGAAAAAGACACAAAGAATCAATTTGGTCAGATCAGTTTGGTCTCTGGTATAGATTTTTCTTTGTTGTTTTGTTTTTTGAGGCTCATGTACTCCTATATAAGAGGTTCCCTGGTGGCTTAGCGGTAAAGGATCTGCCTACCAATGCAGGCGACGTGGGTTTAATCCCTGGGTCCATGGGAGAGGGAGTCCCATGGACACAGGAGCCTGGCGGGCTATCGTCCATGAAGTCACAAAGAGTTGGACATGAGTTGGCAACTAAACAACAACTCCTATATAAGAGCATTTGGGCTTAGGAAGTGTTGCCAACCGGCTCAGACAAAATGCAGGGAGGAAAGGAGGAACGGCCCTCAGTTTTATAAACACACTGTGCTCCATGGGTCCCTCTCCTAGGCTTCCAAACCTGAGGCTCATGGTGCCTTGTAAGATTTGAGGAAGGATTGCTGTGGCCAAGCAGACAGGAGTCACCTGAACCCCAGGGACGGATTTTAATTCAAGGCCTGCAGAGTTTGTTTCTCCCATGTTTTGTGCATCTTCTTTCCCTATTCACTATCTCTACCCCAGCTTTTATCTGGTGAGAAAAATAGTTTCCAGGCTGACAGTATTTCCCTGTGGGGCCAAGGGTCTTTAGCAGGATAACCAGGCGCTAACTCTTCTTTTGTGCTCTAGTCCTCAAGTGTCTTCTGTTTCTGTTCTTTTTTAAAAAAAAATTAGCAAATGACCTTAACAACTGATGGGTTGAGCTCTGGAAGCTTCCCAAAACTGCAGGTGGTGGAGGTGGGGGACACCTGTGTTTGTTTGGATGAATCAGTTCTTACTCGAGGACCACACCCACTGGGGAGTTGAAAGGTTAATGATGGCCTCCTGGGGTAAGGGAGGGGAGGCCACTTGGCCAAACCAGTTTGTTTTCCGAAATTGATAGTTGAGGTATCCCAACTCTTTCACACCCAGTGTGGCCTTTCATCTTTTTCATTGAATGAGAATGAAAATAAGAATGCCTGTGGGGAGTTCCTTGGTGATCCACAGTGGTTAGGATTCTGGGCTTTCACTGCTGTGGCCAGGGTTCAATCCCAGAAACCAAGATCCTTCAAGCTGTGCAGCACTGCCATAAAAACAAAACAAAAAAATGCCTGTGGCTTTTTCAAAATACTTGCTTCATTAATGTATTCATATGCTAGGTACTGTTCTAGTTTTTTTTTTTTTTTTCTGTTTTAGTGTACCTTTCACTCAGGGTTGAGTGTGTTCAAGGAGAGAATGGAGTCAGCCTGTGTATTTCATATTTAGTTCAAGCAGGGAGAGCTGAGTGGGAGCCTGTGTTCTGGAAGCTGGCTGGTTCACACACAGTCTTCTGCATCCCACAGTGAGATGTGGGCACTGCAAGACCTGATTCTTGCAAGTCTCTGATTCAGCTGGACAAGAGTACCCTGGTATGTGCTTTGAAGGGTACTAAAGATCAGACTGTCAGGTTGGTGAAGGGGAGGTGATGGGAGGATTTCCCCACCTATCCTCATGTCTCTCTTACCTGCTCCTTGAAACGTCTCTGAGCACAGAGGTATCAAGGTAAAATGACAAGTGCTCCTTCTGAGTAGAGTCCAGCCAGTAATTTATGCTAGATGTAAATGTCAAACTTTGTTCTGGGATCTTATTTGGGGGAATAGTTCAAGGATACGTAGGCCCTGATGGTACAAGAGTTGGGCAAACATCAGAAATGGTCTGACTTACTTTATTTGATTTTGGGAATGGCTGGGGGCGGGGTGGGGTATGGAGAGATGGTGAGGAGAGAGAATGATCCAACTCCTATTCTTCCTTGTTTCTGGAGTCCTGTCGTGAATTGGCAGTAGGGCCTCTTGTTGGGTTCAGTAGCTAATGGAATTTTTAGATGAAATTAACACTTAGTGAAATTCCCAAATCATAAATGTAGCATTTCATGCATTTTTCATATAATATACATGAGTGTAACCCAAATTTCCAACAGAGTTTGAAAATTACCATTACCCTAGAAAGTTCCCCTTCCCAGTCAGCTCTGACCCCACCCTAAGAAGTAACCACTTTTCTGTGTAAACCATAAATTAAGTTTGCTTGTTCAAACACTTCATATAAGTGAAATCATAGACTATATACTCTTTTGTGTGAGGATTCTTCATTCAGCCCAATGTTTCTGAGATTTATCTCTGTTGCATTATTAATTTGTTCCTTTTTATTGCTCAGTAGAAATCCATTTTACTAATGTCAGTATATCACGGTTTATTCATTTATCCTTAGATGGACTTCTGGGATGTTTCTAGTTTATGGCTAATATGAAAACTTTTATGACTATTTCTGTACACTTTTTTTATGCTTTTATTTCTTCTGGGTCCTTACTTAGGAGAGGAATTGCTGACTCCTTAAGTAGGTTATGTTTAGTTTTATGGCACCTTTTCCCAAAGTGGTTGTACCATTTTACACTCATTTTATATTCCCCAAAGATTTTCTCCAGTGTTTTCTACTAGAAGTTTTATGGTTTTACATTCATGTCTATAAGCCATTCTATTTATGTGAGTTCTCTAGTGGCTCAGTCTGTAAAGAATCCGCCTGCAATGCAGGAGACCTGGGTTTGATCCCTGGGTTGAGAAGATCCCCTGGAGGAGGCCATGGCAACCCCTTCCAGTAGCCTTGCCTGAAAAATCCCTGTGGACAGAGGAACCTAGAGGACTGCAGTCCATGGGATCACAAAGAGTCAGACATGACTGAGCAACTAAGCACAGCACACAGCACATGAATGGTATGAGGTGTAGTTTGAAGGGTTTTTTTTTTCTTTTTGCATATGGGTGTCCAGTTGTTCATGACAATTTGTTGAAAAGACTAACCTTTCTCATTGAATTCCATTTGTAACTTTGTGGAAAATCAATTGAGTATATATGTAAGGGGCTGTTTCCATTCATCTTGAGTCTGTCCTTTCACCAATACTATACTTATTGTACTTTATAGTAAGACTTGAAATCAGATGTTATGAGTCCTCCAACTTTGTTCTTCCTCAAAATTGTTTTGACTACTCTAGGTTCTTTGTTCTTACACATACATTTTAGAATCAGCTTATCAATGTCTTTTTAAAAAAATACACCTGGAATTTTAATTGGGATTGTATTGAAACAATAGATTAATTTGAAGTTAGATGAGAAATTAATCCTGGTTTTCCTCAAACTGCTCTGGTTTCAGAAATGATAGTCTTGCATCTTGGGAACCCCCTCTATCCCAGACAGACTGGGATGCTTGGTCACCCTTATCTGGGGAGAACTGACATCTTAACAATTTATGAACATGGTATCTCTCTGAGTGGTCTTAATTTGTCTTGGCAGTGATTTGTACTTCTAAGTGTTTAAGTCCTAAATATCTTTTGTTAATTTATGTCCCTGAAAACAATTTTGGATTCCATTGTAAATAGAATTACTTTAAAATAAACTTTTTATTTTGGAAAAATTTTAGATTTACAGAAAAGTTGCAGAGGTAGTACAGAGTTTCATATTCATTACCCAATTTCACATGTTTTACCTTACTTTAAAAGAAGTTGAGTTATGATTCTCATAACATAAAATTAACCATTTTAAGGTGTACAGTTCAGTGGGTTTCATATATTTACAATTGTACGATCATTCCCATTATCTAATTCTAGAACATTTTCATCACCTCCAAAGAAACTCTGTACCCACTAGCAATTTCTCCCCATTCTCCCCTTGCCCAAGCCTCTGCCAACCAGTAATCTACCTTCTACCTTTATGAATTTGCCTATTCTGGACATTTCATGTAAATGGAATCCACACAATATGTGGTTTTGTGTCTGGTACATTTTACTTAGCATAATGTTTTCAAGGTTCCTTCATGTTATGTCTTAGGTACTAAGTTTTTATGGCTGAATAATATTCCACTGTATGGATGTACCACATTTTGCTTATCTGCTCATCAGTGGATGGTTATTTGAGTTGGTTCCACTTTTTGGCCACTGTGAAGAACGCTATGAACATTTCTATGCAAGTTTGTGTGTAGACATATATTTTTATTTTTGGGTAGATCCCATTTGGTTATTTTTTTAAAATAATGGATGGGAAGTTGTTTTATTATTTGATTATTTATTTTTTGGTTGCCTTGTGAGACTTGTGGGATCTCAGATGCCCAGACCAGGGAGTGAACATATGTCCTTGGCAGTGAAAGAGCCAGGTCTCTAACCACTGGACTACCAGGGAATTCCCCATTTGATTATTTTTTAAATAATTTGTTTATCTAATGAGATTTCTAACCTGTTCATTACAAGTATGTTTTCTTTTTAAAAAAAAATCTTTCAGAATAGGTATACTAGCTTCTTTAAAAATCCTTGTATCCCCATGCTGCTGCTGCTGCTAAGTCACTTCAGTCGTGTCCGACTCTGTGCGACCCCACAGACGGAAACCCACCAGACTTCCCCGTCCCTGGGATTCTCCAGGCAAGAACACTGGAGTGGGTTGCCATTTCCTTCTCCAATGTGTGAAAGTGAAAAGTGAAGTCGCTCAGTTGTGTCCAACTAGTAGCGACCCCATGGACTGCAGCCCACTGTCCATGGGATTCTCCAGGCAAGAGTACTGGAGTGGCTTGCCATTGCCTTCTCCATGTATCCCCATACGGGCCACCAAAAAAAAAAAAAAAAATTCCTTGTAATTCTACCATCTCAGTCATCTCAGGATCAATCTCATTGGTTGCCTTTTCTTTGGAATGGCTCACTTTGTTTATATTGTCTAGACATAGATTGTATCTCTGACATTATGGATTGTCATTATGGATTATATCTCTGACATTATGAGTCATATGTTGTAGAGACTCTGGATTATTATTTCCTCAGTAGAGTTTGTTTGTTTGTTTATCAAGCAATTAATTTGGCTGTGCTCAAATCTCTGAACTCTGTCACCCCTGCAGTAAATGGCAGGTTGAAATCTCTCAAGGTAGGTTGCTTGTGCCCTCTGCATGCATAGTTCATAGTTCAGTCATGAGTTTATATTTAGAATTTGGGGTTCCACCTCCATGGCTCACTCCTTTTCAGCATCACTTTCCTGCTGCTGTTGCTGCTCCAAAGTGGCCTAGATTCTTAAATCCGGTAAGATCGGTTTTCTTCTTTTGGGTTTCTACCATAGTTTCAGTCTCCTGTCCTGGCTGCTAATGTAGCTTGCCTTTAGGTGAAGGACCATAAAAAATGAGAAACTTATGTATTGACATATCCTTCTGAGGACTGCCCTTCCAGTTTCTACTGATTTTGGTTGCTTTTGAGTACTTTCAGGTTAAAGTTTTTATATTTTGTCCAAAGTTTATGGTGGTTTTTTGCAAGAGGGTTGGTCTAATAGTATCTTGTCCACCATTATTAGAAACAAAACTTCATTAATGGGTGTTTTTAAGTCCTGCCTTTTACTCTTTTAAAACATCATGACCACAGAGAAATGAACGGTTATGACAAGATCATTCAGTGTTCGTCGCTCAGTTGTGTCCCACTTTTTGTGACCCGTGGACTGTAGCCTGACAGGCTCTATCCATGGAATTCACCAGATCAGAATACTGGAGTATTCCCTTCTTCAGGGGATCTTTCCGATCCATGGATCGAAACAGGGTCTCCTGTTTTGCAGACAGATTATTTAGCCAGTCATCAAAACAAATGCCTCTGTTCCATCTCTTCTTTCTCCCAAACAGACCTTGGTATCCAGTCTTTTATAGCTTGATTATTCTTTTTCTTCTGTTTAGTAGTAACCTGAAATAATTCTGCCCATTTTGCAGACAGGAAATGGAATGAATAAGCCTGTGATGTGGCTGGTATTGTTTGGGTTTCTTACCTTCCTCTCTAGTCACCACCAGTTCTTCCAGGTTTCCTGTAAAGACTCTGGTAATTTTGACCAACTAGTGCCCGGCACTCACTCTCCCTGTGAGCCTATCAGATTCCTACCAGGCCTTTGGTTCATTCCAAGGTTTGGGAAATGGCAGAAACAGCTGCTCTGACCCAGCTTTTGCTCTCACCTCCCTCCTTTATACCCGGGATCTTTCCAGCCATGTTTTTCTGGCTTTGTTCTGCCAGATGTTGCCTTTTCCCTTATATTGGGCAGGAGCAGCTGAAGGGTTTAGTTTGAAAGAGCCAAAGGGCTTACAACAGGGTGTCTTGTAGACATATTGCTGTTATCAAGCTGGGTGATCTGAATGTTGCATCTGGGTAGTTAATGAGTGTCCTTGGCTTCATGTTTTGATTTGGCAACTGGTGGATGAGAGGCAGCACCTCTAGTGGCCACTGTGTATGTTGAGATCCAGTGGGATGAAAAGTGCTGTCAATTTGAAAATCAACTTGGATTCTTCTTCTTCTGCTTCATCCCCAGCCAGTATGTCACCAGGTTCCATGAGGCTTACTCCTTGGTGTCTCTCAAACCCACCCCTTTCTCACCATTTCCACTGCTATGGCTTTATCCAACCAAGATCCACCATTTCCTACCTGAATTATGGCTCCGGCTTCCTCCCTTTTTATGGTGCTGTCTCCTGGCTGGCCCTGGACACTCCAGTTCATTCCCCATGCTCCAGGTGGACAGACTGTCAGCATCTAAACTGCAGATATGGTTCTGCTCTTTATCTGCTAGAGTCTCTTCTGCTTTTCTTATTATCTTTTCAGGAAAAGTCCAGAGCCTTTAACATGTGCTGCAAGGCTCTCTAATCCAAGTCTAGCCTGAACTCCCCCTCTACCCCATCTCGCTGTCTTCTGAGAGGTGCCTGCCTTTCTTTATCAATCAGGGATCAGTCAGAGAAACAGAACCACTGTGAAATATATATTAAGAGATTTATTACAAGGAATTGGCTTTGCATGATGGTGAGGGCTGGCAAGGCAAGTCTAAAATCCATTGGTCTGGCTATCATGAAAGTCAGGCTGGAACTCTCAGGCACATGCCCAGGCTGCTCTGCATAAGTGGACTGTCTTCTTTTGAGGAGCCTCAGTTCTGCACGTAAGTCTTTTCAACTATAGAAGCCTAAATTGTCAAGGATCATCTCTCTTATTTAAATTTTATTGACTTTAACCACATCTATAGTTTCAAAGTGAAGCCTAGATTACATCTGATTGAACAGCAGTGTCTATAGTCTAGCAAGCTGACATATAAGACTAACCGTCACTTCCCTTCAGCCAGACCTGGGTACTGTGTTCTGAACACACTGGGCTCTCACATAGGCTGTCTTTGCATGCTGTTCCCCCTGGGGTGCCTGAGATGGGTGCTCTTTGTTGTTGTTCAGTTGCTAAGTTGTATCCGACTCTTTGCAGTCCCATGGACAGCAACATGCCAGGCTTCTCTGTCCTTCGCTATCTCCCAGAGTTTGCTCAAACTCATGTCCATTGAGTCAGTGATGCCATCCAACCATCTCATCCTCTGTTGCTCCCTTCTCCTCTTGCCCTTTATCTTTCCCAGCATCAGGGTCTTTTCCAATGAGTTGGCTCTTTGCATTAGGTAGCCAAAGTATTGGTCCTTCCAATGGGTACTCAGGGATGATTTCCTTTAGGATTGACTGGTTTGATATCCTAGCTGTTCAAGGGACTCACAAGCGTCTTCTCTGGAACCACAGTTTGAAAGCATCAGTTCTTTGGTGCTCACCCTTTATGGTTCAACTCTCACATCCATACATGACTACTAGAAAAACAATAGCTTTGACTATATGGACCTTTGTTGGCAAAGTGATGTCTCTGCTCTTTTAATATGCTGTCAAAGTTTGTCATAGCTTTTCTTCCAAGGAGCAGATGTCTTAATTTCCTGGCTGCAGTCACTGTCTGCAGTGATTTTGGAGCCCAAGAAAATAAAGTCTTTCACTGTTTCCATTGTTTCCCCATCTATTTGACATGAAATGATGGGAATGGATGCCATGATCTTAGTTTCTTGAATGTTAGGTTTAAGCCAGCTTTTTCACTCTCATCAAGAGACTCTTTAGTTCCTCTTCCCTTTGTGCCATTAGAGTGGTATAATCTGCATATATGAGATTGTTGGTATTTCTCCTGGCAGTCTTGATTCCAGCTTGTGCTTCATCCAGCCCAGCATTTCTCTTGATGTACTCTGCAAAGAAGTTAAATAAGCAGACTGACAGTGTACAGCCTTGACGTACTCCTTTCCCAATTTTGAACCAGTCCATTGTTCCATGTCTGGTTCTAACTGTTTCTTCTTGACCCACATACAAGTTTCTAAGGAGGCAGGTAAGGTGGTCTGGTATTCCTATCACTCTAAGAATTTTCCATAGTTTTTTGTGATCCACACAGTCAAAGGCTTTAGCATAGTCAATGAAACAGAAGTAGATGTTTTTCTGGAAATCCCTTGCTTCTGTATGATCCAACGAATGTTGGCAATTTGATCTCTGGTTCTTCCGCCTTTTCTAGTGCCAGCATGAACATCTGGAAGTTCTCAGTTCATGTACTGCTGAAGCCTAGCTTAAAGGATTTTGAACATTACCTTGCTAGCATGTGAAATGAGCTCAATTGTATGATAGTTTGAACATTCTTTGGCATTGCTCTTCTTTGGGATTAGAGTGAAAACTGACCTTTTCCAGTCCTGTGGCCACTGCTGTTTTCCAAATTTGCTGGCATATTGAGTACAGCACTTTCACAGGATCATCATCTTCACAGGATCATCATCTTTTAGGATTTTACTTTTTTTTTTCTTTTTTTTTTATTGGAGGCTAATTATTTTACAATATTATATTGGTTGGTTTTGCCATACATTGACATGAATCCGCCCCGGGTGTACATGAGTTCCCCCTCCCGAACCCCCCTCCCACCTCCCTCCTCCCCTTATCTTCCCTCTGGGTCATCCCCACATACCAGCCCTGAGCATCCTGTAATATGCCTCGACCCTGAACTGGTGATTTGTTTCACATATGATAATATACATATTTCAATGCCATTCTCCCAAACCATCCCACCCTCACCCTCTCCCACAGAGTCCCAAAGACTGTTCTATACATCTGCGTCTCTTTTGTTGTCTCATATACAGGGTTATCATTTGCATCTTTCTAAATTCCATATATATGCGTTAGTATATTGTATTGGTGTTTTTCTTTCTATCTTTTAGGATTTTAAATAGCTCAGCTGGAATGCCATCACCTTTACTAGTTTTGTTCGTAGTAATGCTTCCTAAGGCTCACTTGACTTCAGACTCCAGGATATCTAGCTCTAGGTGAGTAACCATACCATTGTGGTTATCCAGGTCATCAAGACATGTTTTCTATAGCTCTTCTGTGTATTCTTTCCACCCCTTTTTAATGTCTTCTGGTTCTATTAGGTCCTTGCCATTTCTCTCTTTTATTGTGCCCATCCTTGAATGAAATATTCCCTTGGTATCTCCAGTTTTCTTGAAGCTGTTTCTCCATGCTTCCCCAGTAAGCATATTGGACACACACTGATCTGGGGGGCTCATCTTCCAGTGTCAAATCTTTTTGCCTTTTCACACTGCTCATGGGCTTCTTGAGGCAAGAATACTAGAGTGGTTTGCCATTCCCTTCTCTGGTGGACCACGTTTTATCATTGCTTCACTGAGTGTTCTTCTCCAACACCACAGTTGAAAAGCATCAATTCTTCAGTGCTCAACTTTCTTTATGGTCCAACTCTCACATCTATACATGACTACTGAAAAACCATAGCTTTGACTAGACAGACCTTTGTAAAGTAATGTCCCTGCTTTTTAATCTGCTGTCTAAGTTGGTCACAGCTTTTCTTCCAAGAAGCAAGCATCTTTTAATTTCATGGCTGCAGGCACCATCTTCAGTGATTTTGGAGCCCAAGAAAATACAGTCTGTCACTCTTTCCATTGTTTCACCATTTATTTGCCATGAAGTGATGGGGTCTGATTCCCTGATCTTTGTATTTTGAATGTTGAGTTTTAAGCCAGCTTTTTCACTCTCCTCTTTCATTTTCAAGAGGCTCTTTAGTTTCTCTTTGCTTTCTGCCATACAGGTATCATCTGCATATCTGAGATTATTGATATTTCCCCCAGCAATCTTGATTCCAGCTTGTGATTCATCCAGCTCAGCATTTCTCTTGATGTATTCTTCATAGAAGTTAAATAAGCAGGGTGAAAGCATACAGCCTTGTCATACTCCTTTCCTGATTTGGAACCAGTCTGTTGTTCCATGTGGAGTTCCAACTATTGCTTCTTGACCTGCATATAGATTTCTTAGGAGGCAGGTCAGGTGATCTGGTATTCCCATCTCTTTAAGAATTTT
Organism: Moschus berezovskii; assembly: GCF_049115385.1. Taxonomy (NCBI): domain Eukaryota; kingdom Metazoa; phylum Chordata; class Mammalia; order Artiodactyla; family Moschidae; genus Moschus; species Moschus berezovskii. The sequence continues at coordinate 25,719,909 of NC_142471.1, forward strand.
CCACAGTTGTTGTGATCAACACAGTCAAAGGCTTTGGCATAATCAATAAAACAGGAACAGATGTTTTTCTGGAACTCTCTTGCTTTTTTGATGATCCAGTGGATGTTGGCAATTTGATCTCTGGTTCCTCTGCCTTTTCTAAATTGAGACTGAACTTCTGGAAGTTCTTGGTTTGCATACTGTTGAAGCCAGGGTGGGAGAATTTTGAGCGTTACTTTGCTAGTGTGTGAGATGAGTGCAATTGTGCAGTAGTCTGAGCATTCTTTGGCATTGCCTTTCTTAGGGATTGGAATGAAAACTGACCTTTTCCAGTCCTGTGGCCACTGCTGAGTTTTCCAAATTTGCTGGTATATTGAGTGCAGCACTTTCACAGCATCATCTTTTAGGATTTGAAATAGCTCAACTGGAATTCTATCACCTCTACTAGCGTTGTTCATAGTGATGCTTCCTAACGCCCACTTGACTTCACATTCCAGGATGTCTGGCTCTAGGTGAGTGATCACACCATCGTGGTTATCTGAGTCATTAAGATATTTTTTGTATAGTTCTTAGGTGTGTTCTTAAATCTATTCCTCACTTCCACTGTATAATCATTAGGGATTTGATTTGGGTCATACCTGAATGGTCTAGTGGTTTTGCCTAATTTCTTTAATTTAAGTCTGAATTTGGAAATAAAGAGTTCATGATTTGAGCCACAGTCAACTCCTGGTCTTCTTTTTGCTGACTGTATAGAGCTTCTCCATCTTTGGCTGCAGAGAATATAATCAATCTGATTTTGATGTTGACCATCTGGTGATGTCCATGTGTAGAGTCTTCTCTTGTGTTGTTGGAAGAGGGTGTTTGCTATGACCAGTGCGTTCTCTTGGCAGAACTCTATTAGCGTTTGCCCTGCATCATTCTGTACTCCAAGGCCAAATTTGCATGTTACTCTAGGTGTTTCTTGACGTCTACTTTTGCATTCCAGTCCCCTATAATGAAAAGAACATCATTTTTGGGTGTTAATTCTAGAAGGTCTTGTAGGTCTCTATAGAACTGTTCAACTGCAGCTTCTTCAGCATTACTGGTTGGGGCATAGACTTGGATTACCGTGATATTGAATGGTTTGCCTTGGAAACGAACAGAGATCATTCTGTCGTTTTTGAGATTGCATCCAAGTACTGCATTTCGGACTCTTTTGTTGACCATGATGGCTACTCCATTTCTTCTAAGGGATTCCTGCCCACGGTAGTAGATACAATGGTCATCTGAGTTAAATTCGCCCATTCCAGTCCATTTTAGTTCAGTGATTCCTGGAATGTCTACATTCACTCTTGCCATCTCCTGTTTGACCACTTCCAATTTGCCTTGATTCATGGACCTAACATTCCAGGTTCCTATGAAATATTGCTCTTTACAGCATCGAACCTTGCTTCTATCACCAGTCACATCCACAACTGGGTATTGTTTTTACTTTGGCTCCATCCCTTCATTCTTTCTGGAGTTATATATCCACTGATCTCCAGTAGCATACTGGGCACCTACCGACCTGGGGAATTCCTCATTCAGTATCTTATCATTTTGCCTTTTCATACTGTTTATGGGGTTCTCAAGGCAAGTATACTGAAGTGGTTTGCCATTCCCTTCTCCAGTGGACCACATTCTGTGAGACCTCTCCTGTATGACCCACCCGTCTTGGGTGGCCCCACACGGCATGGCTTAGTTTCATTGAGTTAGACAAGGCTGTGGTCCATGTGATCAGATCGACTAGTTTTCTGTGATTATGATTTCAGTGTGTCTGCCCTCTGATGCCCGCTCGCAATACCTACCGTCTTATTTGGGTTTCTCTTACCTTGGGGGTGGGGTATCTCTTCACGGCTGCTCAAGCAAAGCGCAGCCACTGCACCTTACCTTGGATGAGGGGTATCTAGTCACGGCCCCCCCTCCTGACCTTGAATGTGGAGTAGCTCCTCTTGACCCTCCTGTGCCTGCGCAGCCGCTGCCACTTGGATGTGGGGTTGCTCCTCTTAGTGGCCGCCCTGACCTCGGTCGTGGGGTAGCTCCTCTCGGCCGCTGCCCCTGGCCTCGGATGTAACTGGAATCAAAATTGCCGGGAGAAATGTCAATAACCTCAGATATGCAGATGATACCACCCTTATGGCAGAAAGTGAAGAGGAACTAAAAAGCCTCTTGATTAAATTGAAAGAGGAGAGTGAAAAAATTTGGCTTGAGGCTCAACATTCAGAAAACTAAGATCGTGGCATCTGGTACCATCACTTCATGGGAAATAGATGGGGAAACAGTGGAAACAGTGTCAGACTTTATTTTTTGGGGCTCCAAAATCACTGCAGATGCCAATTGCAGCCATGAAATTAAAAGATGCTTACTCCTTGGAAGGAAAGTTATGACCAACCTTGATAGTATATTAAAAAGCAGAGACATTACTTTGCCAACAAAGGTCCATCTAGTCAAGGCTGTGGTTTTTCCAGTGGTCATGTATGGATGTGAGTGTTGGACTGTGAAGAAAGCTGATCGCCGAAGAATTGATGCTTTTGAGCTGTGGTGCTGGAGAAGACTCTTTAGAGTCCCTTGGACTGCAAGGAGCTCCAACCAGTCCATTCTAAAGGAGATCAATCCTGGGTGTTCATTGGAAGGACTGATGCTAAAGCTGAAACTGCAATACTTTGGCCACCTCATGCGACGAGTTGACTCACTGGAAAAGACTCTGATGCTGGGAAGCATTGGGGGCGGGAGGAGAAGGGGACAACAGAGAATGAGATGGCTGGATGGCATCACCGACTCGATGGACATGAGTTTGAGTGAACTCCAAGAGTTGGTGATGGACAGGGAGGCCTGGCGTGCTGTGATTCATGGGGTTGCAAAGAGTCGGACATGACTGAGCGACTGAACTGAACTGAACTGAACTGAAGGATTAGCTCTCATTGCCTTGAGAACCCCATGAACAATATGAAAAGGCAAAAAGATATGATACTGAATGATGAACTCCCCAGGTCAGTAGATGGCCAATATGCTACTAGAGAAGAGTGGAGAAATTTCTCCAGAAAGAATGAAGAGATAGAACCAAAGTGAAAACAACGCCCAGTTGTGAATGTGACTGGTGATGAAAGTAAAGTCCGATGCTGTAAAGAACAATATTGCACAGGAATCTGGAATGTTAGGTCCATGAATCAAGGTAAATCGGAAGTGGTCAAACAGGAGATGGCAAGAGTGAACATCGACATTTTAGGAATCAGTGAAGTAAAATGGACGGGAATGGGCAAATTTAATTCAGATGACCACTATATCTAGTACTGTGGGCAAGAATCCCTTAGAAGAAATGGAGTAGCCCTCATACTCAACACAAGAACCATGCTCAGTAAATCTTTAATTGTCTGCTGATGGGTGGGGCTCTGCTCCCTCCCTGTGAGTTGTCTGTCCTGAGGTGACCCAGGTGAGCCTGAAATCTACAGGCTCTATGGTGGGGCTATTGGCGACACCCAAGAGGACTTGGGTCAACATGCACCTCCCAGAACTGTTGCTGCCAGTGCCCACGGGTGCTCTTTGGTTTCCCCCATATCTGCCATGGCTAGAGTCACCATAACTGTATGTACTTACATGTCTGTTGTTCTCCAAGGAAAAAACAAAGTCTTTAGTCATCCTTGAGTTTCAGATACTTCATTCTTACCTCTGGTGCTGGCTGAGGGATGAATGTCCCAGAAAATTTTGTGGTCATCTCCAGACTATTTGTTTTAAAACGTGATCATTTTCCTTCTTTTATTGTGCCATGTATTAAGCCTTTTAAGTACCTCTGTGAATCTTGCACACGATACTACCAAAGAACACCAGCATAAAATTATCTTCAGTTGCTGAATTATCTTCAGTCTCAGCAAAACAGAGACTTGAAGAGTCACTGAAAGCTGAAAGTTTCCTGACCATTTAGAACCACTTTGGTTAGTGGAGAAAAAGCAGGTTCAAATTCCTGCCCTGCCACTTACTAGCTCTGTGACCTGGAGAGAATTACTTAGCCCTCACAGCTCTATTGTCTTCATAGGTAAAAAGGAGGTTATAGTAACTTCTTTGCAGGTTGTTTTGTAGAGGTACCTGAGAGTACTCAGCCTATGGCTAGTCCAGAGTCAGAGTCAGGAAAACAACAAAGACATGGAATCTTTAGCATGGAGGGAGAAGAAAATGTATCTCTAGATTCTCGTTCTCGCTAGCCTGTCTCCACTGGGGCCTGTGTTGAATATTACTGGTCTGGCACATGACCATGTTCAAGATCTCTGTCCTTTTGTCCTTACTTCCTGTTTTACACCAGGCCCTTGGTGCCAGTCAGATACACAACCTTTTGAACCTTATCTCAGATCCAAAGGGTGCCTGGTGCTATAGAAAGAACCCTGAACTGGGATTTCAATACCTGAGTTTGAAACTAACCCTGCTGCTAAGTTGTAGGGAATCTTTAAGTCAGTCACCTCACTTCTCTGGGCTTCTGGGTGTTCAGCTGTGAATAGCCCACTGCTCACTTTGGCTTTGTTGACTGGCTTAGGCTTCCCAGCTCCTGGCTTGGTACAAGCTTGTCTGAATCAGCCTACCAGTCACCTATGTCAGGAGGCACAAGGAAGAACAGATGAAAGCTCACATTAAAGTTGCTTAAGTTATTTTCCACAATCAGGGATGTTGAACCTTCCCCTTATTCAGTTCAGTTCAGTTCAGTTCAGTCGCTCAGTCGTGTCCGACTCTCCGCGACCCCATGAATCACAGCACGCCAGGCCTCCCTGTCCCCTTATTCATTCCCACACATTTTGATTCTCTAAAGTATCCTTCTTCGCAAAGTGTCTGAAATCTCGAGGCTGTTGGAGCACTCCATGCTGGGCCTCCCTTGTTCACACAATCGTTTATTAGGTATGCACTGAGCCTTTATTATGTGGCTGGCCCTGTGCACACACGAGGGACACCTTAGGGAGCTTGTCAATTAGTGTCAGATGAACAAATAAGTGATACAGAATCATATGGAGGAAATAAAAAAAAAGAATCATATCGAGCAATAGAAGGACAGATAAGAGCCCCATAAGTATGTACACATGATTCTAGGAGAAAGTGATACCTGAACCAAGATAGGAAGAATAAGTAGATGTTAGATTGATGAGAAGCACACTTAAAGCAGAGGTCAGGGGAGGGCTTGTGTCCCTGGGCATGGCCCACGTGGGAGAGCCACAAGCATCTGAGCATAGCCAGAGCATGGAATAGGAGGTGGGCAGTGGCATGAAGGGCCTGGAGAGGGGCTGGCCTGTGACAGGCCTTGACTGCTATACTGGGGAATGTGGATTCGAGCCTGAGGCCACTGAAAAGTATCAAGGAGTCGAGTACATGTACGTGTGTCTGATTACTTTCATACTCTTAGTCAGCACAATACATCATAGATGTTTCCCAGCCTCATGTGTGTATTATCTTCCATAGAGATTGTTGCCTACACTCGTGGTACCTTTGACCTCTGTGGATCTACTGCAGCTTATGCCACTGGTGCTTGTTAAGTGGTTACTCTGTCATCTGCTGCTGCTGCTAAGTCACTTCAGTCGTGTCCGACTCTGTGTGACCCCACAGACGGAAGCCCACCAGGCTCCCCCGTCCCAGGGATTCTCCAGGCAAGAACGCTGGAGTGGGTTGCCATTTCCTTCTCCAATGTGTGAAAGTGAAAAGTGAAAGTGAAGTCGCTCAGTCGTGTCCGACCCTTAGCGACCCCACGGACTGCAGCCCACCAGGCTCCTCCATCCATGGGATTTTCTAGGCAAGAGTACTGGAGTGGCTTGCCATTGCCTTCATCTGAGTAAGGTCATAAAAAGAGCCCAAAGGCCATGCAGGAGACCCAAGATCTAATTCTCTGTCACTAACCAGATGAGTGACCAGCTTTTCACCTGGCCCTCTTGGAGCCTTGGTTGCCTTGTCCGTTGGCAAGTCTTCTACCTGCCCTTTATACTTCACAGCACTGGCATCAGGTCAAATGAGACACTATCTGTGAAAACATTTTGTAAAATACAAAGCACAGGCATCAAATTATCTTTCCATTAATTATCTTCCAAGAGTGTTTTCAGGCTCTCATGTCCTTAGCTAAATTTATTCCTAAGGATTTTATTCTTTTGATACAATTGCAAATGGAGTTATCGTCTTAGTTTCCTCATTAAATAGTTCCTTGTTGGTAAATAGAAATGCAACTGATTTTTTAAAAATTTTTTGTATGTCGATTTTTATATCCTGCAACTTTACTCAATTTGTTGATTCATTTTAACAGCTTTTATCGGGTCTTTAGGGTTTTCTGCATATTTTATCGTGTCATCTATAAATATATAATTTTAGTTATTTCCAATTTGGATGACTTTTATTTCTTTCTCTTGCTTAATTGCTCTGGCTGGGAGTTACAGGACTATGTTGAATAGAAGTGGTGAGAGTGGGTATCCTTATCTTGTTTCCGATCTTACAGGAAAAGTTTTCAGTTTTTCCCTATTGATTATGATATGAGCTGTGGGAATTTCATGTATAGCCTTTATTATGTTAATTAAGGTTAATTTGCAGCCCACTCCAGTATTCTTGCCTGGAGAATCCCATGGACAGAGGAGGCTGGTGGGCTTCAGTCCATAGGGTCACTAAGAGTCGGACACGACTGAAGTGATTTAGCAGCAATTTAAGGTAATGTTCATGGATTGGAGGGCTTAATATTTTGAGCTTTTTATTTTGTATTGCTAAGTCGCTTCAGTCGTGTCCAACTCTGTGTGACCCCAGAGATGGCAGCCCACCAGGCTCCCCCGTCCCTGGGATTCTCCAGGCAAGAACACTGGTGTGGGTTGCCATTTTCTTCTCCATTATTTTTGTATTGGGATATAGCAAATTAACAATGTTATGATAGTTTGAGGTGAACAGCAGAGGGATTTAGCCATATATATATATACACATGTATCTATCCTCTCCCAAACTCCCCTCCCATCCAGGCTGTCACATAACAGAGTTCCATGTGCTATATTGTAGGTCCTTGTTGATTATCCATTTTAAATACAGCAGTGTGTACATGTCCACCTTGTTCATGCTACCGGAAGTGATCTATGGGTTCAGTGAATTCCCTATCAAGATCTCAGTGGCAACTCTGAATAGCCAAAAGAGTCTTGAGAAAGAAGGACAAAGCTGGAGGTATCACACACTCCAATTTCAGACTATATTACAAAGCTATAATAATTCAAATGGTATAGTACTGGCACAAAAACAACGTAGATTATTGGAGCAGAATAGATAGCCCAGAAATAAACCTATGCTTATATGGTCAATTATTCTATTATTCTTGCAAAGGAGGCAAGAATATACAATAGGGAAAAGACAGTCTCTTCAGTAAATGATATTGAGAAAATTGGACAGCCATATAGCTTGTGCATATACACAAGAATCAAACTAGACTACTTTGTCATACCATTTACAAAAATAAACAAAAGGGACTTCCCTGGAGGTCCAGTGGTTAAGATTCCATGCTTCCACTGCAGGGGGTATGGGTTCAATCCCTGGTCAAGGAACTCTATGTGTGTATATGTATATATATTTGTGTATATATGACAACAAACAAACCTCAAAATGGATTAAAGACATAAGTGTAAGACCTAAAACCATAAAACTCCTAGAGGAAAACATAAGCAGTACACTCTGATATCAAAGAGCAATATTTTTTTGAATATGTCTCTTCAGGCAAGGGAAACAAAAATAGAAAATAAACAAATGGGACTACATCAAACTACAGAACTTTTGCACAGTGAAGGAAACTATCAACAAAATGAAAAGCAACCTGCTCAATGGGATATTTGCCAATGATATATCTAATGTGAGCTAATATCCAAAATATACAAAGAACTCATCCAACTTGGTTAAAAAGTGGACAGAGGACCTGAATAGACATTTTTCCAAAGAAGACATAAAGATTCCCAATGGACTTGTCAAAAGATGCTCAATATTACTAATCATCAGGGAAATACAAACCAAAACCATAGTGAGACATGACCTTACAGCGGTCAGAATGGCTATTATCCAAAAGTCAACAATGGGAATTCCTTGGCAGTCCACTGGTTAGGACTCAGCACTTTCACTGCTCAGGCCTGGGTTCAATCCCTGGTGGGAGAACTCAGATCCCGAATGCCACGTGATATGGACAAATTTTAAAACAACAACAACAACAAGAGTGTCGGCGAGGATATGGAGAAAAGGGAACCCTTGTGCATTGTTGGTGAGAACGTAAGTTGATACAGCCGCTATGAATAACAATAGGAGGTTCCTCAGATAATTAGAAATAGAACTACTGTGCCCTCCAGAAACTCTACTTCTGGGTAGTCATCCAAAGAAAGGCACTAATTAAAAAAAAAACAAAACCCAATAGCCAAGATATGGAAGCAAAATAAGTGTCCATCAATAAATGAATAAATGGACGAATAAAGAAGATGTGGTATCTATATACACACACACACTTATACACAATGGAATATTTATTCAGTTCAGTTCACTTCAGTTGCTCAGTCGTGTCCGACTGTTTGTGACCCCATGGACTGCAGCATGCTGGGCCTTCCTGTCTATCACCAACTCCCAGAGTTTACCCAAACTCATGTCCATTGAGTCGGTGATGCCATCCAACCATCCCATCCTCTGTCTTATCCTTATCCTCCTGCCCTCAATCTTTTCGAACATCAGGGTCTTTTAAAATGAGTCAGCTCTTCGCATCAGATGGCCAAAGTATTAGAATTTCAGGTTCAACATCGGTCCTTCCAATGAACACTCAGGACTGATTCCTTTAGGATGGACTGATTGGATCTCCTTGTGGTCCAAGGGACTCTCAAGAGTCATCTCCAACACCACATTTCAGAGGTGTCAATTCTTTGGTGCTCATCTTTCTTTATAGTCCAACCCTCAAATCCGTACATGACTACTGGAAAAACTATATAGGCTTGACTAGACGGACCTTTTTAGGCAAAGTAATGTCTCTGCTTTTTACCAGGCTGTCTAGGTTGGTCATAACTTTTCTTCCAAGGAGTAAGCGTCATTTTATTTCATGGCTGCAGTCACCATCTGCAGTGATTTTGGAGCCCAAGAAAATAAAGTCTTTCAGTGTTTCCACTATTGCCCCATCTATTTGCCATGAAGTGATGCCGTAATCTTAGTTTTCTGAATGTTGAGCTTTAAGCCAACTTTTTTGCTCTCCTCTTTCACTTTCATCAAGAGGCTCTTTAGTTCTTCATTTTCTGCCATAAGGGTGGTGTCATCTGCATATCTGAGGTTATTGATATTTCTCCCGGCAGTCTTGATTCCAGCTTGTACTTCATCCAGCCCAACGTTTCTCATGATGTACTCTGCATATAAGTTAAATAAGCAGGGTGACAATATACTTGACGTACTCCTTTTCCTATTTGGAACCAGTCTGTTGTTCCATGTCTGGTTCTAACTGTTGCTTCCTGACCTGCATACAGATTTCTCAAGCGGCAGGCCAGGTGGTCTAGTATTCCCATCTCTTTCAGAATTTTCCACAGTTTATTGTGATCCACACAGTCAAAGGCTTTGGCATAGTCAATAAAGCAGAAATAGATGTTTTTATGGAACTCTCTTGCTTTTTCATTGATCCAGCGGATGTTGGCAATTTGATCTCTGGTTCCTCTGCCTTTTCTAAATCCAACTTGAACATCTGGAATTTCACAGTTCACGTATTGCTGAAGCCTGGCTTGGAGAATTTTGAGAATTATTTTGCTAGCGTGTGAGATGAGTGCAATTGTGCAGTAGTTTGAACATTCTTTGGCATTGCCTTTCTTAGGGATTAGAATGAAAACTGACCTTTTCCAGTCCTGTGGCCACTGCTGAGTTTTCCAAATTTGTTGGCATATTGAGTGTAGCACTTTCACAGCATCATCTTTTAGGATTTGAAATAGCTCAGCTGGAATTCCATCACCTCCACTAGCTTTGTTCGTAGTGATGCTTCCTAAGGTCCACTTGACTTCTCATTCCAGGATGTCTGGTCTAGGTGAGTGATTACACCATCATGATTATCTGGGTCATGAAGATCTTTTTTGTACAGTTCTTCTGTGTATTCTTGCCACCTCTTCTTAATATCTTCTGCTTCTGTTAGGTCCCTGCAATTTCTGTCCTTTATTGAGCACATCTTTGCATGAAATGTTCCCTTGGTATATCTAATTTTCCTGAAGAGATCTCTAGTCTTTCCCATTCTATTGTTTTCCTCTATTTCTTTGCACTGATCACTGAGGAAGGCTTTCTTCTCTCTCCCTGCTATTCTTTGGAACTCTGCATTCAAATGGATGTATCTTTCCTTTTCTCCTTTGCCTTTCACTTCTCTTCTTTCATACCTATTTGTAAGGCTTCCTCAGATAGCCATTTTGCCCTTTTGCATTTCTTTTTCTTCGGAATGGTCTTGATCACTGCCTCCTGTACAATGTCACGAACCTCCATCCATAGTTCTTCAGGTACTTTGTCTATCAGATCTAATCCATTGGATCTATTTGTCACTTCCACTGTATAATCGTAAGGAATTTGATTAGTCTTGCATAAGTGCAATTTGGAGAAGGCAACGGCACCCCACTCTAGTACTCTTGCCTGGAAAAATCCCATGGATGGAGGAGCCTGGTCCGCTGAAGTCCATGATGTCGCTAACAGTCAGACACGACTGAGCAACTTCACTTTCACTTTTCACTCTTCATGCATTGGAGAAGGAAATGGCAACCCACTCCAGTGTTCTTGCCTGGAGAATCCCAGGGACGCGGGAGCCTGGTGGGAGGCCATCTATGGGGTCGCACAGAGTCGGACATGACTGAAGCGACTTAGCAGCAGCAGCAGCAGCAGTGAAATATTGGCCTTTTTTCTGGGGGTTTACTGAGGTATAATTTATGTACAGAAAAACTGATCCTTGGACTTCGCTGATGGTTCAGTGGTTAGGAATCTTCCTGCCATTGCAGGGAACACAGGTTCCAATCCCTGGGAAGATTCCACGTGTGCCACCAACTACTGAGGCCCCAGCACCCTAGAGTCCAAGCTCCACAAGAGAAGCCACTGCGATGAGAAGCCTGCACACCACAATTGGAGTGTAACCTCCGCTTGCCACAACTAGAGAAAGCCTGTGCACAGCAATAAAGACCTAGCACAGCCAAAAAAAGAAAAACTGATCCTTTTTAGATAAACAGGTCTGAGTTTTAACAAACGTAAACAGTTTGTAACCACAACCACAATTAAGATATAGAATATTTACATCATCCCCAAAATTCCCTAGTACCCTTTGTAATCATTCTCATCCTTCTATCCCTGATCCCTGGCAATTACTGATCTGATTTCTGTTCCTATAGTTTTTTCCTTTTCTGGAATGTCATAAGGACATCATACAGTGTATAGTTTTTTGTGTCTGGCTTCTTGCACTTTGGATAATGGTGTTGAGATTCGTCAATGTGTATATCATTAATTCATCCCTTTTTGTTACCAAGTAGTATTCCATCACATAGATGTTCCACAACATGTTAATCCACTCACCTAGTTGATGGACATTTAGGTTCGCTTTCAGATTTTAGTGATTATGAATAAAGCTGCAACAAACATTTGCTAACAGTTCTTGGTGTGGATATATGGTTTCATTTTTCTTAGGTAAATACCTTGGCATGGGATTAGAGAGCTATTTTGAAACCAAAGTGTACCATTTTTGTATTTTCAACAGCAGTGTACATGTATCCTATTTGTTTTGATGTTGTATTTGATTTGATTATTTTTGGCTATTCTAATAGGTAGATAGTGGTATTTCTTTGTGGTTTTACTTTGTATTTTGTTAATGCATCTTTTTAATAGCTTACTTGCCATTTATATCTTCCTTGAGGAAATAACTGTTCAAATCTTTTGCGCATTTAAATTGTTTTACTTTTCCATTATAGGAGTTCTTAATACATTTTTATATGTCTTTTATGAGATACGTGTTTTCTCCCAATCTGTAGCTTGTCTTTTTATTATTTTTTATCAGAATCTTGGGAAGAACAGAAGTGTTTAATTTAAATGAAATACAATATATCAGTTTTTAAAAATTGTATTTATAAAAAAAATTGTATTTATTGTGACCTAAGAAACCTTCGCTTAACTGAAATCATGAAGATTTTTATCCTTTCAGAAATTTTATACTTTTAGGTTTATGTTTAGATCTATGATGTATTTTGTAAAATTTTTGTATATGGTATGAGTTATTGGTCAGAGCTTATATTTTTTTTTCTATTTTCATTGGTATCTCCAATTTTTCAAGAATCATTTACTGAAAAGACTATCCTTTCTCCATTGAATAATCTTGACCCTTTGTCACACATTAGTTGGCAACGTGTGTTGGTCTATTTCTGGACTGTATACTGTTCTTTTGATCTTGATGCCTGTTCTGTTACCAATCCTATACTGTCTTGATTACTGTAGTTATATAGTAAACCTTGAAATCAAAGTTGTTGAGACTTCCAACTTTGTTTCTTTTTGTTTTTGCTGTTTTAGGTCCTTTGCTTTTCTATATAAACTTTAGAATCAACTTGTCAATTTTTACAAAAAAATTCTACTTGAACTTTTTAGGATTGTATTAGCTCTATGGATCAATTTGAGGAGAATTCACATCTTAACAAATTGAATCTTCTGATGTGTGGACACAGTATGTCTCTCTGTTAAATTTTCTCTGTTTCTGACTGTGTGCTACAAATATAAATTTTGACCTTTGACTTCTGGAGTCTTTGAAAGCCTGCTGTGAAACCAAATGCCTTCCAGATGCCAAACAGTAAGCAATGCAGGTGCACAACCTAAGTTGCTTCAGTTGTGTCTGACTCTTTGAAACCCTATGAACTGTAGCCTGCCAGGCTCCTCTGTCCATGGGATTCTCCAGGCAAGAATACTAAGGTAGGTAGAAAATGGAAACCCCAGAAGACCCATTTAAATTCTCAAGAGGCACAAAGGCACTGAGGATCAAAGACAGACAAATCCCTTGGGAAGAATTAGCAAATGCATACCAACTGAGAGGAAAAATATTTTGAAAGTCGACAAAAGATGACCCTTGTTTAAGGTTTAAGAGCATTAGCAGATACATGTTGGTTGGGATGGCTTGGGTTGTTAGGGATTGCATTGTGTCAGGTCTGGAGTGGGTCTGGGCATTGGAGGGCAGACATATTCTCAAGTCTTCTCTTCTGCCTACATCCTCCCTGGAATCAACTGAGGCTTTTCCTTTAGTTGTTGATCAAGAGCCATGCAGGGCAGAGTGAGGAGCGATGAGTCTCGTTGCCCTGTACATAGGCTGAGCACCATTTCCTGCACTGGAAAACATGTCTGTCATTTTTATATCTTCTTTAGGGCAAAGGCAAGGAACCTGCCTCTAGTCCCTGCTAATTATTCATAATTAAAAGGTGCTAGTTCCAGCCAGACTTCAGCCAGGTCAGGCAACACCCAGCTTCACTTTCACCTAAGTCCAAGTTGAAGGATCAGACTGTTGAGAACCAGGGCCTTCAAGGTGTGTCCCTGCATTGTCTCTGGATGGGTGAGTCCTCTCCCATCTGAGTGGGGTGTAAAACGGAAAGGGCAAGCTAGTCAGGGTGGAAGCTTAGCAGGATGAGGTATGTGTGTTTGTCCCTAGAATCTGTTTCATGATTGTTCTTTCATCCTTGTTCTCCAGGTTTTGGTTCCTGTTGGAATACAGCTTGAAAAATTACCTGCAAGGAGCAGCTTTGGTGTTTGCTTTATATTGTATATTTGTTTTTATTGTCGCCTGAATCTGTTTCTCTTAAACTTTCTATCAGCTGACTCTTCACAATCCTAAGAGAAGAGAATAAAGAAATGGTGTGCCCTTTCAGTGGCAGCTGTGGATCACATAAAATGGTCCATCTCTGGAGAGCAGTATAGCATTTGGTGATGATGCCTTTCAGAAATCCCAGGGGCCGGGTTTTGTCTTTAAACTGAACTTAATTGTCTAGCCCTGTAGTGGCCCATAGTTATATTTGCTGGTTGAGAGTCATGGTAATAAAAATAACATTTTTTTAAATATAGTATTCTAACTGGATCAAAGTGCTATAGAGGTGAGTGGCTACTTGGGCACTTCATAAAGAAAGCTGAAAACAGTCTTCTCAAGAGGAAGCCTGGTTCTCCACCTCAGGGCACTTCACAAGGACAGTGCCTTCTGTTTTTGATCTTACTCTTTCATCCTGCACAGTGGATTATGGCATCATTTAGGGCATTATTTCCCAAAGTGTGGCATGTACAGCATTGGTAGTGGTAGCACGACTTGATTTAGACATACATTTAAACATTCTCTTACTGACCTAAGGTATGTCTTCTCTTTAACAAATGGCACTGATTTTATGCTTACAGTAGGGACAGCAAGTTTTCTCAGTAATTATTTTAATGAAGTGGATTTGGAGATAAATACTACACATATGGATGGGTCCCAAATCTCAAAGGTGGCCCAAATGATTGATGTTTAGTAAATAGTGGACTAGGGTTTCTAAGACATTAACTTTTCAACTTCACTAAACTGCCAGGAAACCCTAGGTGGCTTTTGTGTTGCAAAAGCTCCCTTGGAATTCAATTCTGTCTTCAATTCAGTTCAGTTCAGTCACTCAGTTGTGTCCGACTCTTTGCCACCCCATGGGCTGCAGCACACCAGGCCTTCCTGTCCAACACTAACTCCCTGAGCCCACCCAAACTCATGTCCACTGAGTCAGTGATGCCATCCAACCATCTCATCCTTTGTCATCCCCTTCTCCTCTTGCCATCAATCTTTCCAAGCATCAAGGTCTTTTCAAATGAATCAGCTCTTTGCATCAGGTGGCCAAAGTATTGGAGCTTCAGCTTCAACATCAGACCTTCCAATGAACACCCAGGACTGATCTCCTTTAGGATGGACTGGTTGGATCTCCTTGCAGTCCAAGGGACTCTCAAGAGTCTTCTCCAACACCACAGTTCAAAAGCATCAATTCTTCTGGATTCAGCTTTCTTTATAGTCCAACTCTCATATCCATACGTGACTACTGGAAAAACCATAGCCTTGACTAGATGGACCTTTGTCGGCAAAGTAATGTCTCAGCTTTTTAATATGCTGTTTAGGTTGGTCATAACCTTCCTTCCAAGGAGTAAACATCTTTTAATTTCATGGCTGCAATCACCATCTGCAGTGATTTTGGAGCCCCCCAAAAATAAAGTCTCTCACTGTTTCCCCATCTATTTGCCATGAAGTGATGGGACCAGATGCCATGATCTTAGTTTTCTGAATGTTGAGCTTTAAGCCAACTTTTTCACTCTCCTCTTTCACTTTCATCAAGAGGCTTTTTAGTTCCTCTTCATTTTCTGCCATAAGGGTGGTGTCATCTGCATATCTGAGGTTATTGATATTTCTCCTGGCAGTCTTGATTCCAGCTTGTACTTCATCCAGCCCAGAGTTTATCTTGATGCACTCTGCATATAAGTTAAATAAGCAGGGTGACAGTATACAGCCTTGACGTACTCCTTTTCCTATTTGGAACCAGTCTGTTGTTCCATGTACAGTTCTGACTGTTGCTTCCTGACCTGCATACAGGTTTCTCAAGAGGCAGGTCAGGTGGTCTGGTATTCCCATCTCTTTCAGAATTTTCCACAGTTTATTGTGATCCACACAGTCAAAGGCTTTGGCATAGTCAATGAAGCAGAAATGGATGTTTTTCTGGAACCCTCTTGCTTTTTCGATGATCTAGTGGATGTTGGCAATTTAATCTCTGGTTCCTCTGCCTTTTCTAAACCCAACTTGAACATTTGGAAGTTCATGGTTCATGTACTGTTGAAGCCTGGCTTGGAGAATTTTGAGCATTACTTTACTAGTGTGTGAGATGAGTGCAATTGTGCGGTAGTTTCAGCATTCTTTGGCATTTCCTTTCTTAGGGATTGGAATGAAGACTGATCTTTTCCAGTCCTGTGGCCACTGCTGAGTTTTCCAAATTTGCTGGCATATTGAGTGCAGTACTTTCACAGCATCATCTTTTAGGATTTGAAACAGCTCAACTGGAATTCCATCACCCCCACTAGCTTTGTTTGTAGTGAGGCTTCCTAAGGCCCACTTGACTTCTCATTCCAGGATGTCTGGTCTAGGTGAGTGATCACACCATCGTGATTATCTGGGTCATGAAGATCTTTTTTGTACAGTTCTTCTGTGTATTCTTGCCACCTCTTCTTAATATCTTCTGCTCTGTTAGGTTCATACCATTTCTGTCCTTTATCGAGCCCATCTTTGCATGAAATGTTCCCTTGGTATCTCTAATTTTCTTGAAGAGATCTCTAGTCTTTCCCATTCTATTGTTTTCCTCTATTTCTTTACACTGATCACTGAGGAAGGCTTTCTTCTCTCTCCTTGCTATTCTTTGGAACTCTGCATTCAAATGGGTGTATCTTTCCTTTTCTCCTTTACCTTTTACATCTCTTCTTTTCACAGCTATCTGTAAGGCCTCCTCAGACAGCCGTTTTGCTTTCTTGCGTTTCTTTTTCTTGGGGATGGTCTTGGTCACTATCTCCTATACAATGTCACAAACCTCTGTCCATAGTTCATCAGGCACTCTATCAGATCTAGTCCCTTAAATCTGTCACTTTCACTGTATAATCATAAGGGATTTGATTTAGGTCACATCTGAATGGTTTAGTGGTTTCCCCCACTTTCTTCAATTTAAATCTGAATTTGGCAATAAGGAGTTCATGATCTGAGCCACAGTCAGCTCCCAGTCTTGTTTTTGCTGACTGTATAGAGCTTCTCTATCTTTGGCTGCAAAGAATATAATCAATCTGATTTCGGTGTTGGCCATCTTGTGATATCCATGTGTAAAGGTTTCTCTTGTGTTGTTGGAAGAGGGTGTTTGCTATGACCAGTGTATTCTCTTGGCAAAACTCTATTAGTCTTTGCCCTGCTTCATTCTGTACTGCAAGGCCAAATTTGCCTGTTACTCCAGGTGTTTCCTGACTTCCTACTTTTGCATTCCAGTCCTCTATAATGAAAAGGACATCTTTTTTGGGTGTTACTTCTATAAGGTCTTGTAGGTCTTCATAGAACAGTTCAACTCCAGCTTTTTCTGCATTACTGGGCGGGTCATAGCCTTGGATTACTGTGATATTGAATGGTTTACCTTGGAAACGAACAGAGATCATTCTGTCGTTTTTGAGATTGCATCCAAGTACTGCATTTCAGACTCCTTTGTTGACTGTGATGGCTACTCCACTTCTTCTAAGGGATTCCTGCCCACGGTAGTAGATATAATGGTCATCTGAGTTAAATTCACCCATTCCAGTCCATTTTAGTTTGCTGATTCCTAGAATGTCTACGTTCACTCTTGCCGTCTCCTGTTTGACCACTTCTAATTTGCCTTGATTCATGGACCTAACATTTCAGGTTGCTATGCAATATTGCTCTTTACAGCATCGGACCTTGCTTATATCACCAGTCACATCCACAACCAGGTGTTGATTTTGCTTTGGCACCATTGCTTCATTCTTTCTTAAGTTATTTCTTCACTGATCTCCAGTATCATATTGGGCACGTACCGACCTGGGGAGCTCATCTCTCAGTGTCCTAATTTTTTGCCTTTTCATACTGTCATGGGGTTCTCAAGGCAAGAATACTGAAGTGGTTACACTCTCATTTTAAAGTTGACACTTTTGTCAGTAGCTGAGATTCCACCACATCTTGTTTGTTTATACTTAGACTTTAATGTGGTTCTGCTTAGCCTCTTGCCATATGGAGGCCATGAGGAAAGGCTGTAGGACCTACTGACTGGGACTGCCAGTTCCAGTTACACAGGTTGGAGGCATAGAGAATGAGGGTTGAAAGCAGGAAGGGTGAGAAGTGTTTTTTCCTTCTGACACCTACTAATTCTCTGATTCTCTGACAACTGGGTGTTGCACAATTACCTCTGGGTAATTAGTGTCAGATTCCACAGGCTTCAGTGTTCAGTCCCACAATACTGTTGTCCCTTCAGATGTCAGTTGAAAGTATTAGGTCCCCAGGTTATCAGACTTCTACTTGCTTACAAAATCAATAGTTCTCACAATCACCCTCCCCAGGTTTAAGAATTTTCTTGAATGACTCAAATTTAGAAAAGAGCTTTATTTACTGTTACCACTTTATTGGTGCTTCCCACATGGCTCGGTGGTAAAGAATCTGCTGACCAATGCAGGAGATGTAAGAGGCGTGGGTTTAGTCCCTGGGTGGGGAGGATCCCCTGGACTAGGAAATGGCAACCCACTCTAGTATTCTTGCCTGGAAGATTCCATGGACAGAGGAGTCTGTCAGGCTGTAGTCCATGGGGTAAGAAAGACTTGGACACAGCTGAGTGACTGAAGACAGTTTATTATAAAGGACACAAGTCAGGAAGAGCTAAACGAAAGAGTTGCATAGGACAAGGTGTAGGAGAGAGGTTCAAGGTTTCATGGCCTCTCCAACACCTGATGTATTCACCAACCAGGAAGCTCTCCTAACTCTATTGTTTAGGAGTTTTTATGGAGGTTTCATTACATATACATGATTTTTTAAGTTATTGGCCACTGGTGATCAGTGAAGTTTCCAGCCCCTTACCCATTCCCATAAGTTGGAGAGTAGGCTGAAAGTTCCAAGCTTCTAATCAAGGCATGGTCTTCTTGGCATCCAGCCCCCATCCTGAGGCTCTCTAGGGGCCTGCCAATTACCTTTATCACTCATGAAATTCCACAGGTTTTAGGAGCTCTGTGCCAGGAACTAGGGACAAAAACCACTGTGAGATGCTAAGGGGGAACAGGTTTCCACAGCAAGTCAAATGCAACTCCATCCTTCCAAAAAGATGGAAGAGGGAGTCTCAACATTCTAGGACCTTTGAACACACCGTGAGTAAACTTGATCATCTGGGTCTTAACTCACTTTCTAATATTGTTGTTCTCCAACTGTGGCAGTAAAGAGTCGTTTGACTTTAAAATATTTTGACTAGAGCACTGTTGGTTTCTTATTTTTTGATATAGTTATTTCGCTGTACCGGGTCTTAGTTGTGACATGCGGATCTAGTTCCCTGACCAGGAATTGAACCCAGGCCCCTGCACTGGGGACACGGACCTCTGGACCACCAGGGAAATCTTGCATAGTTGGTTGTCTTTTCTTTTTTAAGATGTTTATTTATTTGGCTGCAGCAGATCTTGTTTGTGGCATGTGGGATCTAGTTCCCTGACCAGGGATTGAACCCTGCATTGGGAGGGTGGAGTCTTAGACACTGGACCACCAGGAAAGTTCTTGTTGGTTTTTTAATATCCATCTTTATTAATTTTATCTAGAATTCACACATGACAGTATTCTGGGTCAAAGATTATTCTTTCATCACTTTAAATATGTTATCACACTGCTTTCTAGGGTACATTGTTTCTAGTGAGGAGTCAAATGTTAGATCTATTTCGGGTTCCCTTATATGTGATGGATAATTTCTTCATTCTTTCAAGATTTTTTCTCTCTGACTTTCAGTTTTCTTTCTGATGTGTCTGTGTGTATAGTTATCCTACTTGAAGGTTTTTGAGCTTCTTGGATGTATAGATTGTTTCTCAGCAAATTTGGCAAGATTTTACAACTATCAAATTTTTTTTTTTTCTGCCCCTGTCTCTTTCCTCCTTACACATAGTCTGATGACTTTAAAGGAGTCTTACAATCCTCTGAGGCTCTGGTTCAAATTTTTCTTAATTTGTTTTCTGTTTTTAGAAAGTCAGTGTAATCTCTGTTGATCTAATTTCAGGTTCACTGATTCTCCTACCAGTTCAAATGTATTAGCCCCTCTAATGATTTTTAAGTTTTCATTATTGTACTTTTCAGCTCCAGGATTTTCATGTAGTTTTTTATAGTTTATCTTTGTCAATAATCTCTATTTGGCAAGACATTGTCTTCATACTTTATTTCTATAAACACAGTTTCCTTTAGTTCTTAGAACATAAAATGGCTACTTTGAAGACTGGGCTGTATTAGTGATATCTAATTTCCCTGCAGCATGAAGCCTTTGATATCACTCCTTCGAGTCTGCAGCCTTGGTCATGCACACAGTCTCCACGTGATGACAGTGGTTTTAGCACAGCTCTCTTTTCCTGATCTCTTAGTTATGATGTCTGCCTCATTTGGTATTATACCACTTTTTTTTTGTCAGGCTCCATGGTATGTGGGATCTTCAGTTCAGTTGTGTTCAATTCTTTGTGACCCTATGGACTGCAACACAGCAGGCTTCCTTGTCTCCATCATTAACTCCTGGAACTTGCTCAAACTGATGTCCACTGAGTCAGTGATGCCATCCAACCATCTCATCCTCTGTGATCCCCTTCTCCTCCTGTCTTCAGTCTTCCCCAGCATCAGAGTCTTTTCCAATGAGGTAGACCAGCTCTCTACAGACAAGGAACTGATAACCTTCTGGGGAGACAGGTAATAGTGAAAAATTACAGAACAGATGGGGCTTCCCTGGTGGCTCAGTTGATAAAGAATTCTGCTCCAACGTAGGAGACCTGGATTTGATCCCTAGGTCAGGAAGATCCTCTGGAGAAGGAAATGGCAAAGCCTCTCCAGTATTCTTGCCTGGAGAATTCTATGGACAGAGGAGCCTGGCAGGTTACAGTCCATGGGGTTGTAAGAGTTGGACATGACTTAGCGACTAAACTACCATCACCACAGATATCAGTATAAAGGAGAGGAAGTTCCTGGGTCTGAAGTAAGATGGCCAGGATTGGAGTCTCAAGTCTGCCACTAGCTTTGAGCCAGTTACTTAGTCTCTATGAAGCTCAGGTTCCTCATCTATAAGATAGAAACTGTAGAAGTAGCAGCATCTTGGAATGATTTTGAGTTAAAAATCAACAGACACAAAACACTCAGCACAAGGCTCATCACTTGTTGTTGTTCAGTCACTCAGTCATGTCCAACTTTTTGCAGCCCCATGAACTGCAGCACTCTAGGCTTCCCTATCCTTCACTCTTTCCCTGAGTTTGCTCAGACTCATGTCCATTGAGTTGATGATGGCATCCAGCCATCTCATCCTCTGTCATACCCTTCTCTTGCCCTCAATCTTTCCTAGAATCAGGGTCTTTTCCAAAGAGTCGCTCTTTGCTTCAGGTGGCCCAAGTATTGGAACTTCAGCATCAGTCCTGCCAATGGATATTCAGGGTTGATTTCCTTTAGGATTGGCTGGTTTGATCTCCTTGCTGTCCAAGGGACTCTCAAGAGTCTTCTCCAGCACCACAGTTTGAAAGTATCAGTTCTTTGGTGCTCAGCCTTCTTTATGGTCCAACTCTCACATCCATACATGACTACTGGAAAAACCATAGCTGTGACTAGACGGACCTTTGTTGGCAAAGTAATGTCTCTGCTTTTTAATATGCTGTCTAGGTTTGTCATAGTTTTTCTTCCAAGCAGCAAGTGTCTTCTAATTTCATAGTTGTAGTCACCATCTGCAGTGATTTTGGAGCCCAAGAAAATAAAGTCTCTTACTGTTTCCCCATCTATTTGCCATGAAGTGATGGGACCGGATGCCATGATCTTAGTTTTTTGAATGTTGAGCTTTAAGCCAACTTTTTCACCTCTCATCTTTCACTTTCATCAAGAGGCTCTTTAGTTCTTCTTCACTTTCTGTCATAGGGGTGATATCATCTGGGTATCTGAGGTTATTAATATTTCTCCTGGAAATCTTGATTCCAGCTTGTGCTTCATCCATCCCTGTATTTCCCATGATGTACTCTGCATATGGACTTCCCTGGTGGCTCAGACGATAAAGCGTCTGCCTACAGTGCAGGAGACCTAGGTTCAACACCTGGGTTGGGAAGATCCTCTGCAGAAGGAAATGGCAACCCACTCCAGTACTCTTGCCTGGAAAATCCCATGGACAGAGGAGCATGGTAGTCTACAGTCCATGGGGTTGCAAAGAGTCGGACACAACTTAGCGACTTCACTTTCACTTTTCTACTCTGCATATGAGTTAAATAAGCAGCGTGATAGTATACAGCCTTGACGTACTCTTTTCCCAATTTAGAACCAGTCTGTGGTTCCATGTTCGGTTCTAACTGTTGCTTCTTGACCTGTATACAAATTTCTCAGGAGGCAGGTAAGGTTGTCTGGTATTCCCATCTTTTTTTTTTTCAGTTTGTCATGATCCACACAGACTTTGGCATAGTCAATAAAGCAGAGGTAGATGTTTTTCTGGAACTCTTGCTTTTTCGATGATCCAGCAGATGTTAGCAATTTCATCTCTGGTTCCTCTGCCTTTTCTAAATCCAGCTTGAACATCTGGAAGTTCATGGTTCATGTACTGTTGAAGCCTGGCTTGGAGAATTTTGAACATTACTTTGCTAGCGTGTGAGATGAGTACAAATGTGCAGTAGTTTGAGCATTCTTTGGCTCCCCAATAAGGGGAACCTGCACCCCCTGCAGTCGGAAGTGTGGAGTCTGAACCACTGGACATCCACCAGGGAATTCCCTTACACCATTCTTATTAGGCTCTAATTACCCGCTGATTTTTCTAGTAGTCATTTTTGGATGTGAAAGTTGGATCATAAAGAAGGCTGAGTGTGGAAGAATTGATCCTTTCAAACTGTTGTGCTCACAGAGAAGACTCCTGAGAGTCCCCCTTGGACAGCAATGAAACCTGTCAATCCTAAAGGAAATCAACCCTGAATATTCATTGGAAGGATTGATGCTGAGGCTGAAGCTCCAATACTTGGGCCACCTGATGCAAAGAGCTGACTCATTGAAAAAGACCCTGATGCTGGGAAAGATTGAGGGCCAAGAGGAGAAGGGGACGACAGAGGATGAGATGGTTGGATGGCATCACTGACTCAATGAACATGAGTTTGAGCCAACTCAGGGAGATAGTGAAGTACAGGGAAGCCTGGCGTGCTGCACTTCATGGGGTTGCAAAGAGTCGGACACCACTTAGGGACTGAGCAACAACCAGCTGATTGCTGTGTGGATCAACAATACTAAGGAGCAAACATGCTAACCAGTCTGGTCCAATTAAATTGTCAGGGATTGTTTTTTGAGGTCAATCTTTGAGGTTTTTTTTCTGACCCCAGGGGGACTCTTCTTAGCTGAGCTGTCTTCACAAGCGCCTTTGGGCTTGAACTTTCCTAAACACTTTTCAGATAACGCCCATTCCTTTGAGTAGTGCTTTGGAACTTTTTCTTATGAACCCCCTCTGCACTCTGGGCAAACGGAGCCACTGCTTTGGCTGCTGCACACAAGTTGAAGACCAGCTTGCTCTCCTAGGTCGGAACTCATGAGTGAGATGAGGTAAAGGTGGTTGGAGTCTCAGTATTCTCGGACTGTGGCTCCTGGGATAGAGCCAGGGGTGGGTAAGTTGAGGCTGTGGAGAGGAAGGGAACCCCAAATCTCTCAGCCACACTCACCAAGAATTTTAATTTAGCCTCTTTGGCTTGGAGTTGGAGGGGATGGAAAATTCTGGCAGCTTGTCCCTCCCAGCAAGATATAGTCAACCTTGATTGGGAGCTGAAGAGAGGGAGCCCTGACGTCTTGGCCATATTTGCCTGAAGTGGGACTTTCGTCAAACTGAGCTGAAGTGGAGGGACACGTTGGGGAGGGAGAAGGTGGTGGTTCAATTTCCACAGAATCTCATGGCTCTTAACAAGTTGTATAAGATTTTCTTGAATAAATGTTTCCTTGTTTGGTGTATACCGTTAGAAAAATTTCCAGAGACTTGGAATAGTTGTTCTTATAGTTTCCACCAGCTTTGTTTTGCTAGGAAGTGGTTCACAGAGTTCTTCACACTGACATCCCAAAGTGGAACCAGATTGATTATTCCTTACCAGACAATATCAGTCCTGGGGTGACTCCATGAGAATTAATTAGAGAAACCTCCCACACTAGTGGTTGGATATTCCATTGGTGTAGGAGAGAAACACTGATTTTTCTCTCCTTTTACACAGGAGAAGGCCAATTGCCCTTCCTTCATTTCTTGAAAGGAGAAAAACCTTTGCTTTTGTTCTTTGGAGACAGGATGAGAAGCACTCTGATTCTCTAACTTTTTGCAGTGCGAACACATCTCTCTAGGGGTCAGATAAACTTCAGCTTTTTGACCTGGAAATGTCTCCAAGGTCCTGGATCTCATTTTCCCTTGAAATATAAACACATACCTCCGGGGTTGGGTGAATCTGGAGTTCACTATCTATATAGTTGCAGATTAATTTCCTAAGACTTGCTCTTAGCCCAGGATCCCAAGTTTTCAGCAGATTATTTATTTATTTTTTTGGAGCTTAAGTAATCCAATTTTAATTAGAAATCTATTCATTAAGCAACTGAAACATCTATGTGAATCACCATTAATTTCATCAAAACCTAATGAATCTTTTAAATTTTTGATGTTACTTCATTCCAAACATTCTTCTTTTATTTATTTTTTAGAAAACTGAATTTTACAATGTGTTTATATCACTCACTGAGTACATGACATTTAAAAACAACATCATTACAGAAAGATAACAAAAATACAAAATCTTAAAACCTACGGGATATGGAAAACATTATCCACTGAGGCCTTAAATGTAGTAGACTTTACATAAAAAGGAAAAGCAATGAGTATACAAGTATACAGCCAGTTTAAGAAGTTAGCAAGATAAACAGAATAATCATAAAGAAAAGAAAGCAACTAATACATACCAGGTATTAATGCAATAAAAATAAAGATAAAATTAAGAGGCTCAACAGAGTCAAAGCTGCCTTAAAAAGCTTCTCTAAAAAGGGAAACATCAGGTAACAATAATCAACAAGGAAAATCTTGCAAATAAACAATATTCAAAATGGGAATTATTCATAGAAGCATTAAGAATATAAATAGAAACAACTTTATGCCTATTCATTTGAAGCTTAGGTGTCTCTTATACAGGGTTATCGTTACCGTCTTTCTAAATTCCATATATATGCTTTAATATACTGTATTGGTGTTTTTCTTTCTGGCTTACTTCACTCTGTATAATGGACTCCAGTTTCATCCACCTCATTAGAACTGATTCAAATGTATTCTTTTTAATTGCTGAGTAATACTCCATTGTGTATAAAAAGCAGATTTTTTAAAACGAACAAAAGCCCCAGCTCTGCAGAAACACAAAACTGTTTTCTCTCTATCCCGCATTTCCACCTCTTATGTTTTTCCATGGTTCAGTTTAGTTCAGTCACTCAGTCGTGTCCGACTCTTTGCGACCCCATGAATCACAGCACGCCAGGCCTCCCTGTCCATCACCAACTCCCGGAGTTCACTCACACTCATGCCCATCGAGTCAGTGATGCCATCCAGCCATCTCATTCTCTGTTGTCCCCTTCTCCTCCCGCCCCCAATCCCTCCCAGCATCAGAGTCTTTTCCAGTGAGTCAACTCGTCGCATGAGGTGGCCAAAGTATTGGAGTTTCAGCTTCAGCATCAGTCCTTCCAATGAACACCCAGGATTGATCTCCTGTTGGCACCTGGTAAATTTTCCCATAATATGCCTCTCTATTGGTCATTTTGTTTTAGTCAGACCAGTGGGAGCTAGGACCAAATCCATTGGGTTTGTCTTAAACAGCACTTACCCAGCAGGACTCCCAAGGGCAGGATAAGGTCAGTCCCACTGTATTGGTCTTAGTCCCTGCCTCCAAGACTCCTCCTGGTTTTAGTCAATTGAACTAATCTCATTTTCTGTGAAGTCTATAGGGCTTCCCTGGTAGGTCAGATGATAAAGAATCTGCCTGCCTTACAGGAGACTCGGGTTCAGTCCCTGGGCCAGGAAGATCCTCTGGAAAAGGGATCCCACTCGAGTATTCTTGCCTGGAGAATCCCTTGGACAGAGGAGCCTGGCGAGCTACAGTCCATGGGGTCGCAAAGAGTTGGACACGACTGAGCAACTAACACACATACACACAAAGTCTACTAGGTGGTGCTAGTGGTAAAGAACCCTCCTGCCAATGCAGGAGACATTAAAGGAGTTGCAGGTTCTATCCCTGGGTTGGGAAGATCCCTGGAGGAGGGCATGGAAACCCACTCCAGTATTCTTGCCTGGAGAATCCCATGGACAGGATCCTGGTAGGCTACAGTCCATGGGGTTGCAAAGAGTCGGGCGTAACTGAAGCAGCTTAGCACGCACACTGCCTGGTGGCTTCCTCAGGTTTCTTCACTAATCTTGCCTACCTGGGACTGAGGTACACACCCAGGTAAAGCTGGATATATTAATACTTTGCACAGACTTTGCCATGACCTTCAAGAAGGAAATCTGTGACAAATTCTATCACGCATATACCTGGCCTCAGTGAGTGGAAGCTGCCATGAATGCCTTTGAGGATGAGGCAGGGTTATGAATCACTTCAGTTAAAAGTCAGGATAAATTTCATACCATTTTTCTATTTTTTTTTAAATACCATTTTTCTAATGGAAGAGCTCCCATCGTAGGTAAGCTTCCCACAGAGTACCTGTCTATCTGGGTATTTCCTTAAACCCTTGAAAGTTTCTGATAACCACCTGCAGGTGTAAGTAAGTGTTTTTACCAGAGATAAATTAAGTGCCTGCCTTTCATACATCCAGCTGCAGAGGGCACACAGGGCACCCCTGAGAACAAGGAGTTTCCAATTATGAGGGCTCCCAAATTGAGCTGTACATCATTTCGGCAGCACAAGTGGGTAGGATCCCTACTGGGGCCTCTGACCTCCCTCCAGTGGACACATCTGGGGACTCTGCACTTCAGCCCAGATAATTCAGGTCAGTTCCGTTCTTGTTTCCAGTGTAGTCTGAAGGAGTCCTGCCATCAGTTCATCTGTCCCTGCAGTGTGGGAGATATTTGGCGGTATTCTGCATGGGAACGCCTGTCTGGTCAGCATCAGGCAGTGGTCAGCTTGAATTTGGGAATGTTCACAATAACACAGAGGGCTGGGAGGAAAGGGGTCGCAGGGCTGCTAGTCAGGAGAACCCAGAGGCGTGGCTTTGCCCTGGGAGGGGGGCTTCAGGAGCAGATTCTGAAAAACAGAGGTCATTAATCTCTGCCCCCACCCCTCTATCTTCCCAGACCTCAAGTTTTCTCTTGCCTGGAGCCTTGCTTTTTGCTTTCCCTCCATTTTTATAAAACCAGTGTTTGTCATCCCTTCAACTTCACAGGTTTATTCCCCCATCCTCCTGTCTCACCCAGACCTTTCCTCCAGGAGGGTGGGTGCAAGAGAGGCAGAAAGCCTCCTCACAGAACATTTTCATACAGTTCAAACAGACTTAACTATTAAATCTAAATCTTTCTAGGACCCTTTTTAGGCACATCAATCTGGGATTGTTGTTAGGGGACAGAAAGGAAGCTACTTTATGTTCAGGACAATGGTCAATTTTTAATTAAAAAATTTTTTGAAATAGATCTGTATGGCCCTCACCCTTGTCATCCTAGAGTGATCCAGTGGAGAGATTCAAAAGTGGATCTGAAATCATTTATCTCATATTGGGATTCGAACCCAGCCAAAACCCAGTTTGGGACTTAAACTCACATGGCTGGGACTCAAACCCAGCCAAAACCCACAGTACCTGATTTCGGGACCTAATGAAGCTCAGATTCTTGATATCTCATCACAGAAAGAATTCAGTGAGAGACAAAGTGATAGGTAAGAAGTGAATCTGTTTAGATACAGAGAGAAGCACACTCCACAGACAGAATGTGTCTGGACCTTCGCAGAGGGTGAATGCGGCCTCGAAATTTGGTGTGGTTAGTTTTTATCAGTTCAGTTCAGTTCAGTCGCTCAGTCGTGTCCGACTCTCCACGACCTCATGAATCACAGCACACCAGGCCTCCCTGTCCATCACCAACTCCCGGAGTTCACTCAAACTCATGTCCACAGAGTCGGTGATGCCATCCAGCCATCTCATTCTCTGTCGTCCCTGTCTCCTCCCACCCCCAACCTTTCCCAGCATCAGAGTCTTTTCCAGTGAGTCAACTCTTCTCATGAGGTGGCCAAAGTATTGCAGTTTCAGCTTTAGCATCAGTCCTTCCAATGAACACCCAGGATTGATCTCCTTTAGAATGAACTGGTCGGATCTCCTTGCAGTCCAAGGGACTCTCAAGAGTCTTCTCCAACACCACAGTTCAAAAGCATCAATTCTTCGGCGATCAGCTTTCTTCTCAGTCCAACTCTCACATCCATACATGACCACGGGAAAAACCATAGCCTTGACTAGATGGACCTTTGTTGGCAAAGTAATATCTCTGCTTTTTAATATAATTTAAGGTTGGTCATAACTTTCCTTCCAAGGAGTAAGCGTCTTTTAATTTTCTGGCTGCAGTCAGCATCTGCAGTGATTTTGGAGCCCAAAAAAATAAAGTCTGACACTGTTTCCACTGTTTTTCCATCTATTTCCCATGAAGTGATGGGACCAGATGCCATGATCTTTGTTTTCTGAATGTTGAGCTTCAAGCCAACCTTTTCACTCTCCTCTTTCACTTTCATCAAGAGGCTTTTGAGTTCCTCTTCACTTTCTGCCATAATGGTAGCGTCATCTGCATATCTGAGGTTATTGATATTTCTCCCAGCAGTCTTGATTCCAGCTTGTGCTTCTTCCAGCCCAGCGTTCCTCATGATGTACTCTGCATATAAGTTAAATAAGCAAGGTGACAATATACAGCCTTGACGTACTCCTTTTCCAATTTGGAACCAGTCTGTTGTTCCATGTACAGTTCTGACTGTTGCTTCCTGACCTGCATACAGGTTTCTCAAGAGGCAGGTCAGGTGGTCTGGGATTCCCGTCTCTTTCAGAATGTTCCACAGTTTATTGTGATCCACACAGTCAATGGCTTTGGCATAGTCAATGAAGCAGAAATAGATGTTTTTCTGGAACTCTCTTGCTTTCTCCATGATCCAGCGGATGTTGGCAATTTGATCTCTGGTGCCTCTGCCTTTTCTAGTTTTTATAGGCTGGGTAATTTCATCTGCTATGAGAAGATTATTCAAACTAGTTTTGGGGAGGGGTGGAGATTTCCAGGACTTGGGCCACCACCCACTCCTTGGTCTTTTAAAAGTGCCCTGGAACTGTCATGGCACCTCTGGGTGTGTCATTTCATTTGTTGATTGAGGATTAAGGTCTACTCTTGTCTGCCATCTTGGTCCCATTTGATTCTAATTGGTTTATGTTGTGTCCTTGGGCTATGTCATTCTTTCAAAAGTTGTGCCCTGCCCCTTTCCCTCCTGTTACAGATCAGCCCTCCTGGTGAAGGCTGTATTGAATGATCAGCTGCCTTAGGAGGCATAAGGTGAAAGGGGAGTCAGACCAGCAGCTGATTGGTAGTGGCCTCAGCCTGAACCAGAAAAGGCACACATTGCCCTGACAGCAAAAATCAGAAAGGCTGAAACCAAAAAGCCAACATCAGTACCACCTTCCCTAGTGGATGGATGGGCCGTGCTTCTCTTGATTGGACCTTCCTCAACTCGCAGCTTCCCTAGGAGCCCTGCTGGGCAAGAGTCAGGCTTTCCTGATGGGCAGTGACCTCTTCAGAAAACAGGCGTTTCTACAGGCTTCTATGCTCATGCTGACAAGTCCATCAGCATTCATGATCTGTCTTCCACAGCTCACGGCCCCACAAAAGGGTGTCTTTCAACAGTTTCAGAGTCTAAGTTCTGCTCAGGGAGCTGGGTGATGACACCTGTTTTTAGTTTAGCAAAGCTTGAAGCCACAACAAGCATCGGGTGAGCCTGACCCAGGCAATTGAGGGAAACCTTGTGAATCTGTGATTCCCTCTGACTAGCCAGTCAACAAATCAGCAGCTTTTCCTTGCTTGGGGCAGCAGAGGGGATAGCTGCCACTTTATTGGGCAAAGCTGAAACGCCACCTGGCTAGCAGGACTTTTCTTGCATGTATTTTTTTTAAAGCTCCTTTCACCTGTCTGTCATATGAGTTGACTCATAACTTCATGATATACAAATGGGCGATCTGATTTGTGCAGGAGTTCCTCAGCAAGCTTAAAAGCCTCTTTTCAAAAGGACATGTGTCTAGTAACCATGTCAGAAACTTCTAAAGTGTACCTTAATCTGGAAACAGCCTTCCTTCTCCTGCTCTCTTGGCTAACTACTACACCTTTCCTGACTGAGGCAAACCTCTAGCCAAAATTCAGTACAGGGACTTGTTCTGTGTCCTACACCTAGAGTCCATGAAGACTGCAGGCCTCCTTGCATCTTTCTCTGATCAAGAGACGATCCCTCTCAAGCACTTATGACAAGCATATAACATCCAAATCAATTTCTGCCATACATTCAGATGCAGTAGCCCAGAAAACCATGCAAAGCCTTTTTTAAACTCCTCTTTTTTCACACTGCAAACTTTTGCACAAACTCCTAGCAGTTAAAGTTAGCATTTACAGGGATAAAAGTCACAGCTGCAAGGAGAAGCAGTTTTCCTCACTGCCAGTGGGGGAATGCAGAAGAGAGGCAAACTGCAGGCATTTAGAACAGCCCAGATTTCACCCTCTGGCCTGTGTGAGGAGACTCTGGCACTGTTCTGCTCACTCACTGAGGTTTTGCTCCGTCTTCCTCAGTATCTTCATTTACCCTCTGTTTTGTGTCCCCTTCTCCACATGGCTACATGGTGCTGGCGTCCAATAGAGCTCCCAGCATTCCAATCTTGGACGATCATTTCTGGGGTAGGAAAGGATCAGAGGGGAGCAGAGAAGTGTCTTCAAGACTGTGATGCAGACTCCATCCCTGCAGTTCTGGGCAGTGCAGCTCTGTAGTTCTCCTAGATTTGCTGTGGCCGTGGAGCTGCCCTTGTGGCTCAGCTGGTAAAGAATCCGCCTGCAGTGTGGGAGACCTGGGTTCGATCCCTGGGTTGGGAAGATCCCCTGGAGAAGGGAAAGGCTACCCACTCCAGTATTCTGGCCTGGAGAATTCCAAGGACTGTACAGTCCATGGGGTTGCAAAGAGTCGGACACGACTGAGCGACTTCCACTTTCATTTTCACATTCCCACTTGAAGGCCACCTTTAAGAATTTCAGGGTCCAGCAGGAGGAGAGAGCTAAATCCAAAAGTGCCATTAGGCTGCCATTTTCCAAGCCAGACTCCTGATAGCTGGGCTATCAGGATCTTCTTCAACTCCTGCTAACCAGCCTCAGGTCTCTCATTTGTCTCTCCCAGCATGCCACGAGACACACAGGATCCCGTCATTCTTGCCACCCGAGCTGTCAGGCTTTTAATATTCATCTCTATTCATTTTATTTTTAATGCACATAGGTATTTTGATCAGAGACAGGTTAGTTATTATGCAGTAACTTAAAAGTAATATTATTATGTAAGTAATTATACTGTATCAAGACCCGTGCCTCAATGCTTACCACTGGGGTAATACGATGAAAGCCAGACAGAAAAATCTCCAACGGGGGTGGTCAGACACTCCATAGTTGAGGGGTGGAGAAAAGTGAATTTTCTTTGCCTGTGTACAAGAGAAAGAGACAACAGCTTGCTTCTCTCCCAGAAAGAGGGGGGAAAGAACCTTTGTTGCATGGAGACAGGATGGAAGGATCCTGGGTTCTCCCTCTAAACTTTTGGAAAATAAATACATCTTTGAAGCAGCCCAGATCAACCCTGGTGACTCAAGTTTTTATGACTTAGAGCTGACTCTGTCTTGAGCCTCATTTTCCCCTGAAATCTAAACACACCTTCAGAGTTAGGTAAAGCTTTCTAGCTTCCTCTTACTAGCGAGTTGTCAGTTAACCTCGCTGAGGATTCCAAGTTTTCAGCGTCATTTATCCAGAAAGCCCCGGCTCTTGAGAGTCAGAGAGCAAACTTCTCTTGCTAACAGTTTGCTCCATTGGGCCATGCTGGGAGCAGGATGGATGCACGACTCCTGAGCCCCAGCGGTCTGTGCTGCTGCCACAGGCATATCCACAAGAATTGGCTTGGCTCTCTTGCATCTGAGCTTTGGCACCATGCTTTGGGTTGCTAGGCTAAGGTGGGAAGTGGCAGCGAGAAAGGGAGGGGTTGGCTTTGGCAAGAGGGTTGGTGAGTGAGTAGGAGCTGAGAAAACCTTTTGCGCGTGGGTAGTGGGAATACTTGGTGTGCAGCGCTTGAGGGAGGAATATTTCATGAGTAAATGGAGAATGTTAGTCTTAGACTCTTAGAAAGGAAGAGGAGGGGCCTAGGGACGTATCAAGCTAGGAAGCAAGTGTATTTAAGAGATGTATTGGAACCCCTTTTCTGGCTGAAACCCAAGAGATGGAGGAAGAGAAAGCATGGGCATTTGTTCTATGTGGGGTTGGGGGGCCCTGTCTGTGTGGAAGGCAAAGAAGGGATCAAGTAACCTCTGCAGATGGACCCTAGAGGCTTCTGCCTGGACAGCCTTACCACACAATGTGCACAAACCCATATTCTTTCTCCTAGAATGTAATCTGAGAAAAACCATCTGGGTGCCTTGGGTCAAAGGTGCACTAATTGTTGGTTTAGTGTGAAGTAGGTGGTCAGCTCCTAGAAGCAGTGACCAGATGACCCTCCCATGTAAAGATCACTGGTAGTGAGCAAGACCTTCAGCCTCTTTTAAGATTTCTCACGGTGGTGAACTTTACATTTTCATTCCTAAGGCAATGACCTTGTAGAAATACACTGAAGTTCCCATGGAGGTACAGTCACATTTGCCCAGATGTAAGATGAAGCCTTCTGTGCTGAAGAAAAAGAAACTTACAATCTTAAAATCAAAACATTTATGCCTTAAAGTTTCTAACAGCTGAGAAGTGCTTCTTAGTAAAAATACATTTATGTGAATTGTATTCCTGGAGTGGCTTTTATCTTTTAAAAAGTTAGTATTTCAGGAGGCCAAAAGAGAGTCTGTAATCAACTTGAAAGCAGCTGGAGCATAGCAGACAGTCTGAGAGAAGTGAAAGAGACTGTTGATGCAGAAACTCAGTGATGCTTTCCAGATTTGGTGGGAGAGCAGCCTGCTTGGGGGCCTTGGGAAACACCTGTGGACACTGATAAGCCTCCCTGGATTCTCGGCAGATCCTGTTCATTATTCTGAGTCACCCAACCCCCACCACTTTCAGTAGGAGAAGAGCAGGCAAGGCTGCAATGTTTGTGATGTTTTTTGGTAAAGTGTGTGTGTGTGGGGGGAGGGCTGTGGTAAAAGGCAGCACTATGTGTGTTACATAGTAGAACCCTCTCCCAGCTCCCTTCACACCGCAGAACCCATCCCTCTCTTGAGCAGGAGGCCTCTGCTGGGTTTAGTCCACCACCTTGCAGACCCAGGGCCTCTGTGGATCTACGCCCAGAGACAGATTTTGTCAACAAAGACAGAAATCACTCACCCATCAAGTCTAAGTGAGGTTATTCATTATTTGCCTCTTTAAATCCTGAGTTGATCTTACATTGATATTAATGGTGATACTGACTTACTGGCTCTATTTCACAAGACTTCCTTTCAGGAGAGATTAAAAGGCACTCCGTTCTTAAGGCTGTAACTGTAGATACCCATATTTTGAGATCAAGGTGTATCAACTGTGACATTTATCTTCCCCTCTGTGATTTCTCCATGTCATAAGGATAGCCTTTTTCATCTACAGTAGAGAGCCCATTGTAACCTTTTTAAGTACAGTTAAAAATGAGGGAAACTCACTAAAGCTTCTGTGTCTCTTCTCTTGGCATGTTTGACTTGACCTGATAGGGGGAAAGCAGCAGGAGCCCTGACACCTTTTCTGTAAATACCCACCAGTGTGGCCTTCTAGCTTCATAGCAGTTAAGGTGTTGAGGTAAAAACATCCGACTGGTATAAAACCCAGAAGCTTACTCAAGCCCTCAACAAGACAAACATTTTGCCCACAGTAGGAAATATGAGGAGGTAAATGTCAGATGCCCTTGACTAAGTATTGGTTAGAGATGTGTTTTGTTGTAGATTATAGAAAATCTTCTAAGAATGGCATGAACAAATAAGGAGTAGATTTGTCTCATCACAAGAAGTTTGGAGGAAGGTAGCCCCCTGGGCCAGCACAGTGGCTCAGCAAGGCTGTCAGATACCAGGGCTCGCTCTTTCTACTTTGTTTTCCTTAGCAGCTGAGGGTTTTTGACATCATGCTTGTCACCTCATGGTCACAAGGTGGCTGTAGTCTCTTCAGGATGCAGGATGGAAGAAGAGTCAAGAATGGACAGGTAAAAGATGAAATAAAGACCTTTTCTCTATGAGAGCTCATCTCCTGGCACTGGTAGCTGGCTGCCTTTATCTTGTTGACCACCATGATATCACATGTCCGCTAGTTTTAAGTGAGGGTGGGAAACTAGGTATGTAATATGCTTTTCCTGCCTCCATAGTAGAGAAAGGTGATTCGGAATGTGGGTTGAATGAACCAGCTTACAATGTCTACAAGGGGTCACAAATAAAGTGTTAGTGAATAGAAGAAAGCAGGGCTAGCAGTAGACTTTACCTACATAAATTGTTTTCTCCTAGGCTGGGCTTCCCTTGTGGTTCAGACAGTAAAGCATCTGCCTGCAATGCGGGAGACCCGGGTTTGACCCCTGGGTCAGGAAGATCCCCTGGAGAAGGAAATGGCAACCCCACTCTAGTACTCTTGCCTGGGAAAATCCCATGGATGGAGGAGCCTGGTAGGCTACAGTCCATGGGGTCCCAAAGAGTTGGACACAACTTAGTGACTTCACTTTCACTTTTTACTTTCCAGTAGGGAGAAGGTCATGGTCAAGACTGGTGTCTGATCAAATTGGCTCTGGAAGTTAGGAAAATAAAAGTCAGGATTGGCTAAGTAATTTATCCATGTGTAGAACCAGTGCCCTCCAAGAAGCCTTCAAAGTAATAATAATTACATGGAATAAGAGACGATCAGTTTAATATCCCTAATTTGCAAAGAGAAGTTAAAGAGTACTAATATTGGTACAATTGATGTGTGTCAAATCTTATTCCAGGTACTTTTGGATGTTTTTCTAGAATAACATCTGAACCAAATAGTGTTGGTTGAACAGTAATTATTTCTTGAAGAGGGCACTTAGTAAGTGGAAGTGGAGGATCTGAGCCCAGGTCTGCCTGACCAATTCCAGGACTCTCTTTCTTACCCCAAGCTGTCTTAGGTAACCCAAGGCGACATAGGGACTCATCTTCCTTTTGATGGTCAAGCCCAGGCTCCACAAACTTCTGAGAATGGCATTCAGGAGTAGAACCCAGGAATACTGAGTCCCAGTCCTACCAATTATAGCCCTCATGTTGGATTATGATTGCCTCCCACCACTGCTCTTCCACTAGAATGGGAGCCCTCTGAGGGTGAGGACTGTGTCGTGTTCACTGTCATATCCCCATTAACTGGCATATGGTAGGTACTCAATAAATATTTGCTGGACAAGGAATGATTGAAGGACTGTGCCATCATAACATCAGTGCGTTTGGCATGTTGGATACCATGCCATGGTAGCTACTGGTTAGATATTTCTTAAGTAGTCCGTGTAGGAAGGAGACTGTATCTCCAACTGATGGAATTAGAGAACAGTTCACGGGAGAGTTAGTCAGTGTTTGAACCAGTCTTTGTGGCAGAATTTTGAAGCACTGAGGTGTGGGGAAAGAGTGCTCTAGGTGGAGGAAATGGGGACAGTCATGGAGATGAGAAAATATAGACTATTCAGAGAGAGGCCAATTGGAATGGAGAGAAGTCACAGCTGAAGGGTAGTAAGTACTGGAGTAAAAACTGCTGCCAAATATGATTGGAAAATATTGAGTTAAACAAGCTAGGTTTTGTGTTACTGTTCTTGGAACCGTTAACAATGTCCCTGGGACTTTGGGGTTTCTCAAACATTGGCCTTTAGCACCCTTTTCCTGCAGAGCATTTCATGGAATGAATTTTCCATGGAACGCATTTTGGAAAATGCTGATCTAGTTCAGCTCCACACTTATAGACAAAGAAACTGAGGCCCAGAGAAGAGAGGTGGCTTATTCAGAGCCACATAGCAAACCTGGGTTAGAACCCACATCAGATGGCTTGCCTCCAGAGTAATGCTCATTTGTAGCATGAAGACGATGTGCATATTAAAAGGCTGCTTCTTCGTTACAGGTAACTTTTATTTATCTATTATTCAAAGAACATCCTTGGTGCTAAATTTCCCCCAGTTTTGCACAGTGGTATTTTATATCCATCACCATGATGCCGAGCAAAGATGAGAATTGCTATCATTGCCTGTGCAGCTTCTAGACCCTTGGGAAGAAGGTTCATCTTAAATCAGCCCCAGGTTTGCCTGGAGGGCAAAGAAAGGAAGTTTTTCTGCGCACCCAATTTTAAGAAGATGCAGGGACTGTGGGAGTTTACAACCTGTGCTCTACTCAGCTTATTGTTGTCCCCAACCCTTATACCTGCTGTGGTGGGCAGAATGGGCCCCCCAAAGATGTCCACATCTGAATCCCTGGAACCTGTGAATATGTTGCCTAACGTGGCATAAGGGACTTTGCCATGTAATTAGGTTATGGACTTTAGGGAGATTGCTACTGCTGCCAAGTCACTTCAGTTGTGTCCGACTCTGTGTGACCCCACAGACGGCAGCCCACCAGGCTCCCCTGTCCCTGGGACTCTCCAGGCAAGAACACTGGAGTGGGTTGCCATTTCCTTCTCCTTATACAGCCTTACTCAAAAACAATTTTAGGAATCTTTACTTAAAAACAACCTTATCTAAAATGGAGTAACTTTGGTTCTATGAGCAGCAAGCAAAGTACAGAAGCAAAAATGCATTACAGGAGCATTAAGTTTTACATTAGGTTACAGCATCTAATCTGAAATCACACCCATAATATCATTTTTCAGGGTATCTGGGAAATAGTTATTTCCAAGGATGTCTGACATAGCTACTCTATTTTGACTTTTAATTGTAAAATTTTTTTAATAGCCAAAGCAGATGTCACCATTAATGACATCAGTGTTTTTCTAGGTATGAGAAGATGCAAGAATTGGAACTCATAAAACCTTTTTCTGAAAAGATCTGACTATCTGAAGGCCTGTTCTGCCAGTTTTTTCAGAGGACAGATTATCCTCGATTATATGGGTAGGCCCAATCTAATCACATGAGCAGAGAAATTTCTCTGGCTGGAAGCAGAAGCAAAGCAACAGAAGGGCACATGAGAGATAATGGAAGAGTAGAGGAGACCCCATATGGTCTTGAAGCTGAAGGGGGCAACATAACAAGAAGTCCGAGTGGCTTTAAGTTGCTGAGAAAGGGCTCCCATCTGACAGCCACTGAGGGAATGGGACCTCAGTCCTACAACTACAAGGAACTGAATTCTGCCAAAAACCTGGATGAGCGTGGAAGCAGATCCTCCCCCAGAGCTTCCAATCAGAGCCCAGGCCATGAGTCCTACAGCAGAGGAACCAGTGGAGCCCACCAGACTTCTGACCTATAGACTGTGAAATAATAAATTTGCAGTGTTTTAAGCCAATCATTTATTTAGAAAACTAACTCATCTGGGTAAAGTCATTAACATACCCCAAGTGGAACCTGAGAAGGGAATAGAGGTTAGGGAAGGGTACCACCATGCCTGAGGGCTTTGGGGCTGAGTGTGAATTAGTTTTAGCATTTTTTAACAAAAGATCAGCTGATTTCAGTCATTCACATCCTTCCCTCCCAGCCAGGCATGCCTGTATCTCTATAGAGGAAGGCTACTGGAAGCTCAAAGGGCTCCCTGATAGGGCCAGCTATGTGTCTTTTCAAGCATATCCATGTGCTGTGACAACCAGATTCTGAGGTCTCCATCATAAATGGCCCAAGACCTTTGCAAGTCCACTGCTGGTTAGTATCAGTGGACATGTCACTTGAAAAGAAAGTGCCTTCTCATTTACTAATCCTGACAGGTTGAAGTGCCATTAGTAAAGATAGCACTAAGGATTCCTGCTGGTGAACAGCCCAGGCTTCTTTTCAGGGAAGCCTGTAGCTTTTCAACAGAGGGCATTTCCCAGAAGGGAGCCATTTGTCTGAGACTCCAAAATAAACATCACTGAGCTGGAGAAGGAATTTCAGCTTCCATGGTAGATAACTTGACTACTCTTAGCCAGTTTCTGAGTCATGGTCCTCTTTTGTTTCTAACTGTGGAGGAAAGTGTTTGCTTTCTTTCATTTTTGTAAAATAAAAGGGAGACATGGAGAGGGGTTTGGCTTTGCTGGCTTGAAACCTTTCTTCTTTTTGTTCCCATTTTGTTTGATTTTCTGAACCTATTTAAGTGTTTAACTCAGTAGATCTAATTACTGAAAGTCATGGAAATTTTTGCACAGCATCTAATCTTGGCTGAGGCACTTTGTTACAGATTACTTTCACTTTTTTAAAGTTCAGGATTAATTTTATTAAAGAAATTTGGAAATTCTGTACTGGATAAAAGCATAGTTTAAAATCAGGGAAGCTTCTTGGATTACTTAGGACAAGACATCCTTTTTTGTTAAACCTGAGTGTATCTGCAGGCTGGTTTTTTTTCACGCTCTATTGTCATCTCTAATGCACATGGAAGATATTTTTCCCACAGTGTCATTCAATACAAGCTCCCAAAAAGATGCT
Organism: Moschus berezovskii; assembly: GCF_049115385.1. Lineage (NCBI taxonomy): Eukaryota > Metazoa > Chordata > Mammalia > Artiodactyla > Moschidae > Moschus > Moschus berezovskii. The sequence goes on from NC_142471.1 coordinate 25,758,372, forward strand.
CTCAGATTTCATTTGTCCAGGTAATTAGCTGAGTTTGAGCAGCTCAGTTAAACCGTTTGAAGGTCAATAATGCATGAATTTCTGGCAGACTGCCTAGTATGGAGTCCATAAACACACTTGTATAGGGACTAAACATGTTTATAGTAGAGAAAACTTTGTGTTTTAAATACGAAATAATGTTAAGATTAGTTTTGCCTAGAATTTAATTTTGTGGCCAATTCATGTTTTAGTGTTACCCAGAAAAGTTCTAATGGGACGTGCTTTCCAAATTTCCAAAGATATATTTCCTCTTTTTTTCATGTTTGGTAGCAGCATCTTCTTATGCCCAATGTCAGAGCATAAAATGTCAGAGCTTAGATTCCACAAGGAGGCCCTCTTGGAATTTGTTTAGGTGCCTTAATTAAAAGCACAAGATAAATGTAAATATTGTATAGTAATTTCCTTCTCCTAAAGGGAACGTTTTTATGGAAAACTAATTTTGTCCCTGAAATCTAACTAGAGCATTCAGATATCAAAATAAACACATTCAATTTTGATAAAGATGCTTTTACTTCCAGTGGACAAAGCAAATTCAAGTTTGGGATAGGCAGTTTGTAACTTGATTTTGGTTCTGCCTTTCTCACTTGGAGAGTACAAAGTTTAGGCTTGTTTTAATTTTACTAAAACTTTTTTTTTTTTTTTAATTTTACTAAAACTTTCAACTGATTGTCTATACTGGCAGATTTGGGAGTCTTGTGTTCCTGGGTTGACCATTTCTCCAGTACCACAGCTCTGTAGAGGTGGCAGAGTGGGGAGGTTAGGTTGGTCTACTCCAGCTGCCTTCTGGTGAAAGGCAATCTTGCTGTGTCCATATTTGTCATGAATCTGCCTCTTGCTATTTTTCACTGGGGCATGAATATTCATGCCTTATGAATTGTTCAGGAAGTAGTTCTCTCAGCCACTTCTCTTTACTGTTAGAAAACAGCCAGAAGAGGGTTTTCTTCTAGGGGATTTCCAACTGAGGCATAGGGAGGAGGCCTTTGTGTCCCAGCATAAAGAAACCACCTCCTTTTTCCTCTGGATTTTGTTGAGGTCTTTGATTGCAGCAGATTATTGTTGAGTGATTATCACTAACTCCAGGAACAAGCCACACTTTCAGAGTTCTGCTCCTATTGGCCAGGGGCTTCCTAGACCACTATCATTAGGCACCAGGGAACAGGAATTGATTGTCTGAGTCTATATAAATTCACGTCCATCACACAGGAGGCTGCTTCTAGTCACAGCTTTAGGACCGCAAGCCCCAAAGAGCCTGGCTCTGGAGTTTACTGGATGTCTGTCTGCTTTTGATAGTTTAGGGCTTCAATTTTCATTTTATCTACATGCTACATACGTTTAATTTGCCTTGCATTGTTTCTTTGTTCCCTAAAAAAGTGGACTTTGAAAGAATAATCTTTTTAAAACTCATAATTTGCCTCATTGTTATAAGTTGGATTTTTAAAAAAATTTATATAAAAACTAAATTCTTTGAGAATACAGCATGCTAAAAAGAAAAATGTCCTGTGCAGAAAAGGTGGTATTAAATGTAGCAGGCACTAATCTGTATGGTTCTACTTTTTTGGTAGTTTTTGTGAAACCAGCCTTTTGGCATAAATACTTCTCCCATTTCCGTGGCACCCAAGAGTATAGGACTGTGTAAACAGAGAGAACATTGTTGTGAACTGTTTACTTTGGCCGGCAAGCTCTCCTAGCCTTCTGATCCCTGCTCCAGCTCAAGGGTCAGAGGTCCATAGCAGGCCTGGACTAAAGGTGCTCTTCAATTACTCCAGTTGAGGATAAAGACAAAGGGCTGGCTTTCTTTTACTGTGAAATCTAATTACATCTAAAAGAGGAATCCTCTGCACAGAATGTTAAGTTTTGGTGCAAAACTCTAAGGGTCATTGCATTCCAGAAATCCAAGTGCAAAAGTAACTGAAACAAACTATGGCTGCAGCTGGAAAATGATTCCTACGTCTATCACAAATGTTCCCATGTCAGGGTTCACCCTGCTTTCCTGCACAAAAAACTCTTGATGATTTATGCACCTGAAGACGTATCTTAGCAACAGCTGTGAAAGGAATGTACTGAGAAACTTTCTCTAGGGTTTGTCTATAGGGAGTTCCAAAGCAGAGGATACATGTGATTCAACATGTTTTCTAAAAGGCAATTGACATATAACTGTAGTAATTAAAAAAAAAAAAAAAGGCATTCATCTTTCTAGTGGGTAGTGTATTTGTTTACTCTTTTAAAATATACATCCCCACACTATGGTAGGAATTACGAATAAAATTTCCAAAAGTATCTTTGGATTTGGCAAGCACTGTTGAGATTAAGAAAAAATTGCTTGGGATGTATGAGAAACATATACTTCTTGTTAACAAAAAGTAGTACTTTCTGAAAAATCTTTTTAACTTTTGTTTGGAAATCATTATATACAGGAGATTACAGAGAAATGTACAGGAACATCCCATGCATGTCTGCCCCCAGGGCCATAAAAAAATCCATTTTGATATTCATTTTCCTATGAAAAGAGGAAACAAACTTAAGGGTTGAACTAGAAAATGGGCTTCTTTGGGTCTAACCCCTTTCCTGGACCCTAGTACAGCTTCCTTGTTTCTTGTCTACAGAAATGGGCAGTCACTGGCAGGGGGCACAGCAGGGGCATCAAACATAAACTGACTTTCTAGCCACTCATCTCTAGCCTTCCCTTCCCTCCCACTCCCCCCTGTCTCAAAGTTCAGAGTGACTGGATTTAGGCCAGGGGTGAGGTGAGGTTTGAGTGTGTATTGTGTGGATGAGCAAATCCTTTTTAGGTTTTGCCCTCTACTTCTCCAACACTCCAGCCCATATCTTTCTAGCAGAGAAGAACTTGTCCCTCCTTTTTGGATTAAGGACTTCTAAGTCCACATGAAGTGGGGCCGGTAATCAATTTAAGTCACATACAAGAAAAAAAGTCACTAAGAGTGACTTTGAAGATGGGGAAGAGAGTTATATAAGTTTGTTTTAAATTAAACACATAAAGTTATGTTTAAGAAGCATAAAAATATGTGAAATTGTATTTTAATTCAATATTTGTCCGGTTGAGGAGGGAAATGAAAGAGAAGAAAGTAAGTCTCACATGCGGAAAGTAAAAAGCAAAGCAAAGAGGGGATGAAGATAGGGAGAAAGGCTTATTACCCTTAGCTCAGAGGTAGAGTTTCTAGGAGAATTTTGAGTTTTAGGTCAGTTAACCTTCCGCTTGGACAGTCAGTTTCATAGCATCATCTCTTATCACCACCCTTTGAAATGCTAACTGATTAGCCATTCACTTTAGCTTCTCAGAATGCTATAAGCATCTTAGCGTCACCCAATGGAACAACACCTGGCAGGCCAAGAGGAGATCCTTCCCTCTGCTGCCAAAGCAGACAGCAATTCTGCCCTGTGTTGTGACCTTCCAAGGTCAAAGATGCCCCAGCCTGCCAAATAGAGAAGCTTAAGTAAACAGGGAAACAGATCAATGTGATCTTTAACAGCAAATGGCTTATCAGTTTCCTGATGGAAGAGGTCCTTTATCTTTCATGCAGATACAGTAAGTATTATGAGCCACTTACCAACTTTGGCTACAACCCTTTGCTCCTGGCCAATCCTCATCACTTTCTTTCCTCCTCAACAAACAGTGCAATATATTGGCTTCCTCACTGATACTAGGAGAGTCAAATGCAGGGTTATAGCCAGGTTTTCTAAATTCTTTGGCTTCTCTTTGGCTGGAGTTGACTCCCATGCTGCCCTGGGGCCATGTTTATTTGTTGACTACTTTAACACCCTAACCCTCTACCACTCTAAAGAGCTGTCCTCAGAACTGCAACATGAAATATCACCTGGGAGGTTGTTAGAAATGCAGAATCATAGGCTCAGTTTCAGATCTTCTGAATCACACAGAATCTGTACCCTAGCACAATCGCCCGGTGATTCTAACATGCACATTAAAATTTTAGAAACTAGTAGCCTCCCTGATTCCCATCCTTTTTGATTTCAGATTGCTTCATCTGCCAGAAACCACACTTAGGAGACTCAGAGCTTCTTCATAATCTTTGTGTTCATTTTTAAATTTCCTAAGGCATTCCATAAGAAGTGGAGTTTGATCTCAGAGTTAGGATTAAGGAGGAGTTAGGAAGATAGAGGAGGAGAAGGCAACGGCACCCCACTCCAGTACTTTTGCCTGGAAAATCCCATGGACGGAGGAACCTGGTTTCAGTCCATGGGGTCGCAAAGAGTCGGACACAACTGAGCGACTTCACTTTCACTTTAAATTTCCTAATGTACCCTGAGAATATCTCCCCAAACTCCCTCCTTCCTACTCTTTACCTCCTCAGTCCCATTTTCTTTCCTCCCATCTCTATTTTCTTTCTTCCTTTCTCACTTTACAGAGATCAGATGACTTTGCTGTACTAATATTTTTTTTTTCCTTCCATGCCTCATAGTATTTCTGGTTATGTGCCACCTTATATTTTCTCAAGTTTCAGATGAAGTACAGTCTTTCTCATTTCTAAGATAGTTCTTCTTTTACCTGTGTCTTTTAGGCACTTTCCTTTTCCCTTCCTTTGGGATCTTGTTGTCTTCTCTTCTTTCTCATGGAATAATTTTCATCATTGCCACTAAGTCCTTCTTTTTGGCATCCAAATGTGCAAAGATCTTCTTTTAAGAAAATCACAACCTACACAGTCACATTCATTTGATCCTAATTTTTCCTGGTTTGTGTTCTATTTCTACTCTTTCACAATCAGATTTTTCCAACAAATGGTCTAAAACAGTGGTTTACAACTGAGATACTTTTGACACCCAGCCCCTTCCTTTCAGGGACATTTGGCAGTATATCTGGAGACATTTTTGGATGCTGCAACTGTGGGAGATGCTCCTGGCATTGAGAGACCAAGGATGCTAATAAACAACCTACCATGATCAAGAGAGCTCTCCACAGCAAATAATTCTCTGTCTATGGTGACCAACCATCCCAGTTTGCTTTCAACTTTCTGGTTATAGCACTGAAAATCCCGAGTCCCAGGAAACCCCTCAGTCCTTGCCACCCTTGTCATCTGGTCCCATTTGACATGTCATCATTTGTCAAAAGTGCCAAAGATGAGAAACCCTGCTTCAGAAGGAAAAGGAAGACTCATTAACTTCACTTTTTCCTCACCAACTCCCTTCCTTCAATCTGACATTTTTTTGTTTATTTTGGCTGTGTATTACATGGCTTGTGCTTTCAGATTCTTTGTTTGCTGATCCACACCCTCGGCAGTGAATCCTAGTTACTGGACCACCAGGGAATAAATACCTTAATCTGACTTTCTTTTTTTTAATGTGGCAATGGCTTTATTTGCCTGCACCACATGCCATGTGGGACCAGGGATGGAACCTGAGCCCCCTGCAGTGGAAGGTTAAGGAAGTCTTAACCACTGGATACCACTAGAGAATTCCTCATACTAATTATTTCAATTAGGAAATGGTGGAATGACCAAAATGTTGGATTGGGAGTCAGAAGACTGATTTCTGTCCCTTTACTTGTTTTTAGAAAAGCCAGAGGAATCAGAGATCAAATTGCCAACATTCGTTGGATCACATAAAAAGCAAGGGAATTCCAGAAAAACATCTACTTCTGCTTCATTGACTATGCTAAAGCCTTTGACTAGGTGCATCACAGCAAACTGTGAAAAATTCTTCAGAGATGGGACTACCAGACCATCTTACCTGCCTCCTGAGAAACCTATATGTAGGTCAAGAAGCAACAGTTAGAACCAGACAAACAACAAACTGGTTCGAAATTGGGAATTGAGTATGTCAAAGCTGTATATTGTCACCCTGCTTATGTAACCTTTATACAGAATACATCCTGCAAAATGCTGGGCTGGATGAATCACAAGCTGGAATCAAGATTGCTAGGAGAAATATCAACAACCTCAGATATACAGATGATACCACCCTAATGGTAGAAAGTAAAGAGGAACTAAAGAGCTTCTTGATGAAGGTGAAAGAGGAGAGTGAAAAAGCTGGTTTAAAACTCAGCATTCAAAAAACTAAGATCATGGCATCTGGTCCCATCACTTCATGGCAAATAGATGGGGAAACAATGGAAACAGTGAGAGACTATTTTCTTGGGCTCCAAAATCACTGAAGATGGTGACCACAGCCATGAAATTAAAAGATGCTTGCTCCTTAGAAGGAAAACTATGACAAACCTAAACAGTGTATTAAACAGAGACATCACTTTGCTGACAAAGGTCCATCTAGTCAAAGCTATGGTTTTCCCAGAAGTCATTTACGGATATGAGAATTGGACCATAAAGAAGGCTTAGTGAGCACTGAAGAATTGATGCTTTCAAATTGTGGTACTAGAGAAGACTCTTGAGTGTCCTTTGGACAGCAAGGAGATCAAAGTAGTTAACCTTAAAGGAAATCAACCCTGAATATTCATTGGAAGGACTGATGCTGAAGCTGAAGCTCCAATACTTTGGCCACCTGATGCGAAGAGCTGCCTCACTGGAAAAACCCTGATTGCTGGGAAAGATTGAGTGCAGAAGGAGAAGGACGCAACACAGGATGTGATGGTTGGATGTCATGTCCACCGACTCAATGGACATGAGTTTGAGCAAACTCTGGTAGATAGTGAAGGACAGGGAAGCCTAGTGCTGCAGTTCATGGGGTCCCAAAGAGTCAGTCACAACTTGGTGACTGAACAACAACAACTATTGGCACAATTACTGAGCTTTTTATGGCTGTGTATGTTATAAATAAATACTTCCATCTGTGCTTATCTCTGGTAGCTAATATGAAAAAATGCTTTGAAAGATGTGAATTGCCATATAAGCATTGTCTGACCTGAACTCCAGTAGCACTTTTGAGCTTTCTTATGGAAACTTATTATCTGTTGCATATAAAGTAGTGACAAATGTCACAGACTTCTTAAAAAGTAGAGACCATAGAGTAAGCTTTTTTTTCCTGTGGTCTTTATCCTTGTGTGTATAATGTTAACAGACTGATTAAAGACTTATGAAAGAAGAGCAGTTCCACCTGATATTCAGTCTTTATTCTTGATTAACTAATTTCAAATATTTTCTATGCTATATCAAATTTACCACTTTTTTTTTCAAATCTCCAATTTAGGTGATGTCTTTCCAGTGCAAATGAACCCACTAGCTCAATCTCAGTTTATACCTTTGGCTGAAGTTCTCTGCTGCACTATATCTGATATGAATGCTGATCAGATTGTAGTAACACAAGAATCACTGTTGGAACATTTGATGAAACGTTACCCAGGTAGAGTAACAAGTTTTTCTCTATTAGTTCATTGCGTGTGTTTGTTTTCTGTTTATAAATCATCTTAAACAAATAAACTGGGCAATATACAATTTTTTTCAAGGATTTTTTTTTAAAATTAATTTTTGGCTGTGCTGAGTCTTTGTTGCTATGCTTGGGCTTTCTCTAGTTGCAGAAAGCAGAGGCTTCTACTCTTCTTTGTGGTGTGTGCGCTTCTAATTTCAATGGCTTCTCTTGTTTCAGAGCACAGGCTCCAGGTGCTCCAGCTTCAGTAGTTGCAGTGCATGGGCTCAAGTAGTTGCCACTCATGGACTTAGTTACTCCAAGGCATATGGAATCTTCCTGGATCAGGGATTAAACCTGTGTCCCCTTCATTGGAAGACAGATCTTATCCACTGTACCAGCAGGGGATTCCCATTTTTTTTTTTCTATTATAGAAACTTATATTAGAGCCCTGTCAGAAAAAGTTCTGCATCAGCAAATTTATGAGTATTTCTTTTATCTTCCAGATAAACTTTTTCAAAAATAATGTTTATGGTAGTAATTTAATTAGGTCAGACTCTAAAGAAAGGAGGGCAAAGCAAAAAATTAAAGATTCATCTTCTCCCCATGCCTCCTATTTTTTTTTTTTTTGACTGTGCTCTGAAGTATGCAGGACCTTAGTTCCTCAACCAGGGATTGAACCTATGCCCCTGCAGTGGAATTGTAGTCTTAAACACTGTATCTACCACAGAGGTCCCTGCCTATTCTTAAATTGCCACTTCCCAGTGGTGACAACTTCTATCATTTATAGTTTCTCATGGACTCTTCATATATTGTATTTGAATATACGTATCCTTTTAAAGCAACAAATTGGATCATTCTATACTTTCTTTCTGGGCTTCCCAGGTAGCACAGTGGTAAAGAATCCGTAGGCCAACCCAGGAGATGCAAGATGCAGGATTCAATCCCTGAGGTTGGGAAGATCCCCTGGAGTAGGAAATGGCAACCCACTCCAGTATTCTTGCCTGGAAAATTCCATGGACAGAGGAGCCTGGTGGGCTACCGACCATGGGTTCACTAAGAACTGGACACCACTGAGCAACTGAGCATGCACATATACACATTCTTTGTATTCCTTTTCTTTTAAAAGTTAAAGACAGAGTTTTGATGTCTTTCTCTTGAAGCATATATCAATCTCATTCTTTTCATAGCTGCATGATATCCCAAATGCACAGTTACACAAGGGTAGTTTTCAGTTTCCCATTATAAAATATGCATATTGTAGAAAAGTCCAGAAAACATAGAAAGGTAATCACTTATAGTACCACTGCTCAAACAAAGGGCTTCCCAGGTGGTGCTAGTAGTGAGGAATTCTCCTGCCAATACAGGAGACATAAGAGATGCGGGTTCGATCCCTGGATTGGGAAGATTACCTGGAGAAAGAGGGCATGGGAATCCATTCCAGTATTCTTGCCTGGATAATCCCATATGCAGAGGAGTCTGCCACGCCATAGTCCATAGGGTCATAAGGAGTCGGACACGACTGAAGGGACTGAGCACACACTCGAAGGAAACCAATATTAACATACTGATGTATTTTCTTCCAGTGTGACACTTTTAAACATTGTTTTCACAATCTAAATATAATTTTGAACCCTGCTATTTGGAAAGGGAATTTCTTTAAAATTGTTAACTTCCTTGTTTGAAAAACTAACATAACCCAGATATTAGGTAGTTTGCCCTTACCCAAACACAGACTGATTTTCATTTTTTCTTTGGATTCATACTAAGATTTAAGCTATGAGATTGTGGTTTTCAAAAACTTCTGTGTTTGCTCTCAAGAAATCTTTTAATGAGATTGTTTAACTTGGGGTTTGTGTTTGAGTGAACTCATTCTTTTCCCTTTACTTAGCTGGTAGGTAACCTACCCATATATCTTTGTGTAGACCAAATTATATGCCTATTATTCAATTGAACTATCATTATTTTTAATGCTTTTTTGACATTTTAATTACATATATTAATTGGTTCATTCATTAAAAATATTTCTTATTCAGAATCTATCAGGGTAAAATTCTTGTTTGTTTTAGGCATTGCAATTCCATCTCGAGATATTCTTTATACCACTCTGGGAACTCTCATTAAAGAAAGGAAGATTTATCATACTGGAGAAGGATACTTCATAGTTACTCCTCAGACTTACTTCATCACAAATACAACACCCCAAGAAAATAAGAGAGTTCTGTCAGATGAAAATTCCCAGATGCCAACTTCCATTACATATCTGGTGAACGTGGAGAGCTGTGCAGAGTTAGCCAAAGAAAATGTGGCCCTCATTTCCCATTGTCAGTCTTGCCGGTGTTTCCATGATGTGTGCACTCAGGAACCACCAGCTACTGGAGAAGTGACTAGCAAAGGGCAGAAAGGTCTTGTGGAATCCAAATCTTTGGTACCCAATCAAGCAGTTTCAGTGTCTGAGGAGAATCACGTCTGTGAGAGCATCAAACCTTTACCACACACAAAAGACAGAGAAAAAGCCAAGAAATTTGGCTTTAACCTCTTCTGGCGCAATATATCTAGAAAGGAGAAGTCCAGAATAGAGCACAGCAGTTTCTCTGCTCAGTTCCCACCAGAAGAATGGCCCGTCCGAGATGAGGATAACATGGACAATATCCCTCGAGACATTGAACATGAGATAATCAAACGAATTAATCCCATTCTGACGGTTGACAACTTAATCAAACATACTGTCCTAATGCAAAAGTATGAAGAACAAAAAAAATATAATAGCCAGGGTACATCCACTGATATGCTGACACTGAGACATAAGTCTTCTTCAAAAGTGGGAGTTAAGAAAAGACAGGGCTGGTCTGTAAAGCCTCGAAGGCAGGGCTATTCACATAGGGACAGACACAAAGCCAGGAGTCAGGGAAGTGGGCCTCAGCCGGGAAATGTTAGACTGGAGAAACACTCCAAGTTCCCTGCTACACAGCCTACCTCCAGTATTAAAAGCCCAAATGAAGCAGTACTTCAGAAACCACTTGGTGAGAATCCATCAGCACTAGGTCCCCATTTGATTTACAAAAAGCGAATCAGTAATCCTTTCCAGGGTTTGGCTCCCCGAGGGAGCCCAATAACCAAAGGGCACAAAATCCAGAAGACCAGTGATTTGGAACCCAGTCAGACTGGACCAAAGGGAAAACATTTCGAAAGGTCAAGGTCTTTGCTTTCCTCAATAATCTTTGAGAGTGAAGCCAAACAGCTATATGGTGAACAATGTAATGATATACTGAGAGAAGAATCCACTTATGTGAATCACTCTACTGTCAAATCTATCAGCGATGATTTTAGAGACCACCTCTTAAATTACTCTCAATGTAATGTTTTGCAAAATGGTAGTAAGTGCTGTTCCTTCAGGGAAAGCATATTGAGATGCGATGTGTATGGTGGAGAAAATGAGGCAATCCCTGAAGTCTCAAGGAAGATTTATTCTCATTTTGACACATTAGAAGAGACAGAAGAAACACAGCATGTCCTGCCATCTGGAGGGTCCTCTTCTTTAGACCAAGCATCCTCTGCTTGTAGATTAGTTGACAATACAATACACCAGTTCCAAAATCTTGGTCTTCTGGATTACCCAATTGATGCAAAACATTTGAGAGAAAATGAGAGCCAGGCCCGAGACTCTAAAGAAACTCTAATGGGAAAGTCATGTGTCCAAGAAGCACAGACTGTGTGTCTAGAAAATGAAGGGCTTTCTGATGATGACCAGGCCTTGTATCAGAATGAAGTGGAAGATGAAGATGGAGCCTGCAGTTCACTCTATCTGGATGAGGATGACTTTTCTGAGAATGATGACTTAATTCAAATGCTGCCTGACAACATTCAGTTTTCCTTTCCAGAGGGAAACAAGTGGAATCATTTAGGAAAACAGAAGGTGACTGAAAGGTCTCTGACTGAGTATGACAGCAACATACAGAGGTTTGAGCCTCAGGTGCTTAAAGGAAATGAACATTACAAGCTCACTAACCCTGGTGAAAGCCAAAAACCCAACCTTTCTGCTGAAAACTGTATCCTCAATTTAGGAATCCAGTGTGGTTTTAACTATGAGGAGGAACCCAGTGTAGCTGAATGTGTACAGGCCTCAGCACCTGAGGATGGAAGTATATTTGATTACTACAGCACAGGGAAAGCCACTTCTGAGGCCGAAGCCCTACAAGTCTCCGTTGGTGATACTGGAAAGAAACCAGTTAGCTGGAGTCAAAGTGCTCAGAGTCAGGAAATGAGAACAGAGTTCACACATAAGTTGGAACTCTTCAACACTTCACATATGCCAGTGTTGGCTCAGGATGTCCAACCTGAACACAGTCTCTTGGAAGGAACAGAAAATCAGAGCCTGACAGGAGATAGTGGAATAGATTCTCCACGGTAAGTACACATATAAGTGACTAACCACTAAGCCACAGGAATTATTAAAATCAAGGGCATACTGAGTTATCTAGTGGGAGACTCCTGCATAAACTTTTAATAATAATTGCAGTTCTGCCAGCCTTTACTCAGTCAATTATATGAAGTTATAATGAAACTCTTACACAATAGGATAGAGTTCATTTTTAATGTGAACCAAGATTTGACTGTTCCACTACTAAAATCTTGAGTTATTTCTACAGATAGGAAGGAACTACCATAAACCAAGCACTTCCTAAAGTGAAGGTTGGAAATTTTCACTTACATTCCTGGTTCTATACAATATGAGATAGAGATGTAGCCATTTTCCACTAATCTTTTCCAAACCAATTTGTTTAAATAACATTGCTCAGAGTATAAACATAAAAGTAATTTGGTCATAATAGAATAGTTGAGAAATACTGAAAAGTATTTTTTTTCTTTCTTTGTGGCCTTGTCATGGAGAATGTGGGATCTTAGCTCTCTGACCAGGAATTGAACCAGCATTGAACAGGAATAGACCTCCAGGGAAGTCCCTGAAATTATTTTTAAAAGACACCTATAATCACTCTAACATCTAGATATTTTAAAAATCCTTTTTCCATTTGGTGTATTTATAACACTTCTGTCTGAACACATTGATCTGTATATTTTGTCTGTTGAACTCATACTATAGTTACTATTTTGCATGTTGCTTTTTCAATAAATATAATGAACATTTCCATGTTATTAGTTTTCTAAAAAGTCATCTTAAAATTTGGTATATATATATATACATTAGTTTTATTATTAAATAAAATCATGTACCTCCTTTTGAAACATTAAAGTAATACAGAAAAGTAAAACTAGAAGTCTCCATCTCCCAGCCTTTTCCATTCCTATTCCAAGGAGGTAACCCAAATATTCTTAGCAGTTTGGCATATATCTTTCAGACTTTTCCCCATGCATTTATAACTATAATTATTTTCTAACAACAGATTGTACAGAGCTTTGGCTTTCTTTTTTCACCTAACTTATCATGGATATTTTGCAATCAATACATATATATCTAGTTCATTTAAAAAAATGGCTGCTTAGTATTATATTATGTGGACTCTTGTTATTTATATAACCATTATTTTCCTTCCTTTGACATTTCAATTATTCCCAATTTTTTGCATTAATAACTCAATCTGTAGTAAATTGTTGTTATATAAATGTTTGCAGACATTCTTGATTATAACTTCAGCTAAATTCTTGGGAGTCTGCATTTTTTTAAACATATCTACTTTATTGGGAAATAAGATCCAAGATCTTTCTGCTTGAAATAGTAGTTTATATTGTCATTAAAGTATCAAAACATGCTGTCCTTGAGGTAAACAATGGTGGTATGAACCAATAACCCATGGGGTCCCCTTTTTTTCTCTCTCTGGCAAAAGCAAAAACAAAACCAAAAACAAATGCAAAACAGAGGGGAGAAATTGACATGCAATTGAGAATTTTTTTGCACTGGTTATTAGTTCCCCTACCAGGGATCTAACCCATGCCCCCTGCTGCAGAAGCATGGAGTCTCAACTACTGGCCACCAAGAAGTCTCTGAGAAACTGAATTTTTAAAAATTGCTTATAATGTGGTTTTCTGGAAAGACTTATTATAACTATAATCATTAAAGACACTTATAGAAAAAGAGAGGGGAAATAACATTTGGACATCAACTATGTGCTATAATTGTTATGAAGATTAGGGAGACAAAAGATGAACAAGATGTTGCTGCCTATAGGAAGCTTACAACTTAGTCTAAAAGACCAACAAATGAACAAACACCGAAGTGCAAACTCTTCATAACTGTCAAAGAGATGTGGAATTAAGAGTGCTGTGTGGGAAAGACACATTTGAGGCATCTCTATGTAACAGACAAGAGAGGGAGAGGAGGCAAGGTGGGAGAAGGGATTGTCAAAGGCAAAATGCCAAACCAATAATTGAGTTGGCTGAAGCAATACAGGTATGTTGAATAAGGGACTAACATAGCAGACAGCTCTTAGGAAAGAATCACTGTCAATATGAAAAATATTATAGTTGGCATTTCTCTACCATACAACTTTTCAAAAAAGAAACAAATTACACAAGAAGATATGGGTCACTGCAGTTGTATAGAAGAGTTTTTCAGGGAACTTACTATTTCTGACTAGAATATACTTGATACTAGGTCTAAGAACAGATGTTTAGAAAATGTGAACTTCTTAGAAAGCAACTGTCAAATAACTGAATTGCTTTTGGAAACCCTTTAAAATGTAAAAGAGCACTTTAGCGTTTTAAAGGTTAACTTACTTGGTAATTAGTTCCTGTTATTAAATGTACTGCTTCAAAGAGTAACAAATGAAGATATAATGCCTTGGTTAGAAATCCTTTTAAAGGCAATAATTTTGTTATTTTTAATATCTTTAGGACACAGAGTCTGGCATCTAATAATTCAGTCATTTTGGATGGACTAAAAAGAAGACAAAATTTACTGCAGAACTTTGAAGGCACAAAGAGCAGTCAAACACTTACATCCAGTTCCTTACTACAACTAACTCCAGTGATAAATGTTTAATTCTTATTTTTTTTGAAACTCTTGTAAAAATGTATAGCATTAATATAGTGTTTTAATCAACTGAGTTTATAAGAATTCTCTAAAGCCAAACATTTATATTATTAATCTCATTACATATTTTGTTGTAGTTAACTGGCTTTTTTCCTTTTTTGACATTGATTTTTTTGAAGCTTATTATAAATTTATTGGGGATATATAGATTGTTTACAATAAAAAAATGGAATAATTGCTCTCCTAATTAAATGTAATTAAGTTGACTATCAGACAGACATTTATTAGTTTTTCAAATACATAAGATGCTAATTTACTACCGAGTAGTGAATTTCTGTACTCACATCAATGATGAGTATTTACGGTAAGCAGATCTTACCAGATTTCAACACATAACTCTAGAAAATAGTGTTTTAGGTACATACATACTTTGTTTGCAACTAAAGTCTTTTATTATCATTAAGAATTTGTATAGATGTGCTGGGTACTGGTACTTTGCAACAAGAATTCCTTCTATCCAATCATTGCTGCCAAGGATATTCTTTGTGACCAGCTTTAACATGAGGAAATGGCTCTACTCTGTAATTGGATGACAATATCCAAAATACCTGTGGCAGTAGGCATTATGGCTCAACTGTTTCTCTGACTTCTCCCCATGTTTGAGTCTCTCCATAAAATGGTTTTGAGAAGTCAGGATGTTCTCAGTGGTGGAGATAGAAGGGAAGCAGCATGGCTTGTGAGTAAAAGGGAGGTTCTAAATTAAGAAATTTAGAGAAAAGTTGGAAGATGGCTGATAGATAATTTTCTACATTTGATCCTTTTTGTTCATCAACCTCGCCAGAATTTTTTCTGTCAGGTCTTTTCAGACCAAGTAGTAGAATGCTCAGTTCTTTCGGGTTTAGGAAACACACGAGGCAGTCAAGACTGGTTTCAGCATGTTGGGTAGATGATAATACTGACTTAACAGGTGAGGGGATGTTTCTTCTAAGAGGTTTCTCAGTTCAGTTCAGTTCAGTTCAGTCGCTTAGTCGTGTCCAACTCTTGATTATCAAAAGCCTTAAAGCTCAGGGATGACTGAATAGAGAATACTTTCCAGCTCTCACCATCCAGGTAATAGTGAAGGCTAGAATGATGAAGCTCAGCACTGTGGCTAGCTGCCTCCAGGCCCTGTGAGAGTGCAGAGGACCTGAGATCAGATGTGCCTCTGTTTCACTGTGGTTGGACCACTTACTCCTGACAGTTGGTTTTCGTGGCTCTGACCAATCTACCATGGCATTCCAAGATTAACTGTCATCACTGGGATATTCAAAAAATCCTGGGCGAAGTACCTAAGGTTACCTGGATAGAAAAGCCCTGTGGGGGAGGCAAAGATTTAGGGGATCTTACAGCTTGGAATCAGCACCACTGAATGGAAGTTAAGAGAAAAAAAAAATTCAGCTCATTATGAAGAACTTATCAGATAAAACTATCTGAAGATGAAGTAGGCAGCTCTGTAAACAAATGAACTTCCCACCATTTAGGACATTCAAGCAGAGGCTTGGTGATCCCTTGATGGGTATGTTGTAGAGGTATTTTCAGTACTTTTCTTAAAAGTATGACAGAACTAGACAATTTTGAAGATTCTTTCCAACAGTAGAGTGAAGGTTATATAAAAATATATCCAATTTTTTTAAAAGGGGGAAAAAAAGATTCACTGAGGACCTTGTGAAATACTGAACTCACTCAAAATTCCCAACTACTGCTTCCAGGTCTCCATGTCTGCACTTTCCCTACCAATCCTTGGTAAAAGGAGTACCGACTACTCTTCTTTGATCTTGGACCTGGACAATTTTCTTAATAGAGTGGGGAATCCAAAGTCTTTCGTGACTCTGGCCACATCTAGGGACCAACGAAATCTATCTAGTGTTGTCAGATACATTTGATACTCTCTAAATGTATTAAATGAAGCCCATTATGAAACCAGTAAACCTCCCTTCTGTAAAACACAACATATGACCACAGATATTCAAGATGAGTGTACACAGTGTTCTTAAATTCTTGTTTGGGAAATTATTCTCTACAATGGGTGACTTGAATTTTTTTCCCACTATTAATTTTTGTGTGTGGAAATTTTCCTTAATGATTTTCTTTCCCACTTCTGTTTGCTGAGAGAAAACTGTTCTCTTGAAACAGCGTCGCTGACCTGAGTTTAGGAGTCAGATAAGTTTAAATAGTAATTCCAGTCCTTCATAGCTGTATGATGGAGAAAGTTACCAAGCTTCTCTAATTCATTTTTTCTCATCTTTAAAGGAAGATAGTAGTGATATATACCTTATAAGAATTGTTGTAAGATTTGAGAATAATCTAAAGTGCCCAAAGCAGGAGGAACCTAATACTGTTACAAATACATGTGTGTATTTTTGTATATTTATTCACAAAACTCATCTATACATGGCCTACTATAGAGGTCTCTTGTTTTTGCCAGGTTGTCTGGAAATCATCCATTTAGAGTTCAGTCCTTTAAGATTATAGAAAAGTATCATTAACCAAAATCCAGATATTCCTGGGGGAGGTATCGTGCTTTTGACTAACAAGTTTTCAGTTAATTCCTTATGCTATAAATAGGAATAAAATATGCAAAGCATGGGCTTATTGTGGCTTGTCATATAATGTGAGATCATGTTCTTCCTCCTTTTTCATCTGGGATCTCAGACCCCTCGGAATCCTCAGAGTTGCTGGCTTCTGTAAACAATTTTCAATTTTTAAATAATCCTAACAGAAATCATACATACCCTTTGCCTAACTCCTTGCTAACTGAAATATCAGTTTCTTTGCCAGTGGCTAAAATTACACCTGCTCAGTAATGCAACCCTATCACATGCTGGTGTGACATTGTTAAGCTTCATTTGCATCTTAATCTTTTATTAGAATAATCATGAATCCATTATTACTAAATGCAGTTTAGCAGACAGAATGTTTCACAATGTCAGCTCCATGAGGAAGAGTAGAAAGAGCCATAGCAGGGAAAAAACTGGGATCAACTGCATTTTGAGCATCCATCCTACAGTTACCTGAGAAAGCTTTCAAGGAAGGGGAAGACTGATGACTAAAAGGAGTGTGGGAGAGACGTGAGAGTCATGAAGCAAGAATAGCCAAAGGATATATCAAAAATGAACTCATGACTATCTTGCTGGCCTTTACAGATCCTCATCTTACTTGAAATCTTAGAAATTTGTTCCCTTTTCAGTAGTGAAAGTCGCTCAGTCATGCTTTGTGACCCCATGGCCTATGCAGTCCATGGAATTCTCCAGGCCAGAATACTGGAATGGGTAACCATTCTCTTCTCCAGGGGATCTTCCCAGCCCAGGGATTGAACCCAGGTCTCCCACATTGCAGGTGGATTCTTTACCAGCTGAGCCACCAGGGAAGCCCAAGAATACTGGAGTGGGTAGCCTATCCCTTCTCCAGCTGATCTTCCCGACCCAGGAACTGAACCGTGGTCTCTGTCATTGCAGTGGGTTAGCAGTAGCTATTCCATTTCTTGGGGAATGGTGCCCTCTTCTGAAGAAACTGAGTGACTACTCAGTTTGAAAGTCTGATTCAAAGCTTCTACAAAGTAACTGACTAAAGAAACAGAAACTTCTTCCAAAAGTTAAACCTTTAAAAAGCTTTCCCAAATAATTTGAATTATGAGCTAGATGCATATATAAATATACATGTGCTAAATAAATATGTTCAAAGCTGTCTCTTTGCCAACACTGTAAAAACTTGAAGCTAAAAGAAATAGATGTACATCCGTTGTATTGTTATATCAGGGGATCCCCCCAATTCCTTGAACTATCAGCAGGAAAGGCATTTTGCCCCTACTTTACTAACTAAAAGCCAGGTTTTACAGTTGGCCAAGGTCATGTGGCTAGCAATGGTAGAAACCACCTTTTCTGTTCCCTCTTTCATTTTCTTACTTCTTAGTACTCTCCTTAACCTCTGCCTTCAACATCTCTTGATCCATTTGTAGTTGCCCCTTAAACTATTTCCATGTCCTAACATTTTTAAATGGTGGTTCAATTCCTCACATAATCTTGATATGAAGATGGCAAAATGGTTCTTTTTACCTTTTACTTTCTAACTATGAAATAAAAATTAAAATCTATCCCACTAAGGTTTGAGAAAGACCAGAGAGAGAAGCAAGTTTATAAATAATCATCTTGTTTTTATAGAGTTTAATGAGCCAACAAAACCAAGGCAAGGAAAATCTTATGGAATGTTACAACAGAGCAACAGATGAGGCTCTCCAACTCTCAGATTTTGAGAAATTGTATCAGGAACTCTGGCAAAATATTTGGAAAACAAAGATGTTCTAGTAATACTACGTTTTGAGTTACTTGTACATTTTAATTATTCATTCTACCCACTTTGTGTTCCCCCCAATAAATTTCATCATCTGTATAAACCTTTTGAGACAGGGACCAAATATGAAAAAATGAATTATCCATTCCTTCATCTCCATTCCCAACGTTTTCTTTTGATGCCCACTGAGCACACATATGTGCTCAGTGGTACTCCAATTTTTTTCAGCTAAGCCACACTTTGGTCAAGTTATTTGTGACTCAGTTTAATTTCCCCACAGTCGCCCTCTCCACCTGACATAGAAAGCAGTCAGAGTTTTGATTCAATGAGTTTGGTGCTTAGAATGGTAGGGTTTATAGAGTGTCCCAAATCATAGAAGGTCATTCTAGAAAATACTAATATACTTATTAGTCTCTTGCCTAGGGAGTCTCGAACAGTCTAGTCCTTTTTCAGACCTGTTGTATGACCTCCAATATAACAATGAATTCCAAAAACAGTTGAGGCGCTAAAGCTTTACTTTATCTGTATTTGATTTTCAGCCATAATAACAGCTATCCCTATGATTATCCCAATTTTGTACTGACATTCTTAGCCACATCCACTCCTGTGTTTCTATGCACATCATACCTTGTTGTAGGGCTACAAAGACTTCACAGTGGTAGAACTGGGAGTGGGTGTGAGAGTGGGACATAAAGGTTTTAGAAAAGCACCAACCTAGAGATGCATAGCTATTATGATTTAGGGAGAAACAAGCTTTTTTTTTTTTTTACCATCAACTGAACACCCCATTTGTTCACAGTACTGAATCCATAAGGTCACTTTAGATAAACGTATAGCCCCTGAAGGCAATGGCAAGCCACTCCAGTATTCTTGCCTAGAAAATCCCATGGATGGAGGAGCCTGGTGGGCTGCAGTCCATGGGGTCGCTAAGGGTCGGATACCACTGAGCTACTTCACTTTCACTTTTCACTTTCACACATTGGAGAAGGAGGTGGCAACCCACTCTGGTGTTCTTGCCTGGAGAATCCCAGGGATGGGGGAGCCTGGTGGGCTTCTGTCTATGGGGTCACACAGAGTCGGACACGACTGAAGTGACTTAGCAGCAGCAGCAGCATAGCCCCTGATTTCAGGCCAACCCATAATTATACAGAAGGCCTGTAGCAATCACAGATTTATCTTTGGCGTTTCAGCTATTTAGGAGGAATAATCAAACTCTAGGACGTGTCAGTTCAGTTCAGATGCTCAGTCTTGTCCGACTCTTTGCGGACATGCAGCAAACTGAAATGTTGCGAAGACTTAAATTTGATATTCATGTTACAAAGCTGGTGTGCTAGACATTGTAAAGAGGTTTGTTGAGTGTCCCTGCACCTACATCTCAATTTGTTTTTTCTCCACTGAAGAGTAGCTAGGTTGATGAGATCATGAAGAGATAAAAAGGGGCTGTGAAAAGAAAGTCAAAAACAAGCTAGCACCAGTGATTTAAGAAAAGGTATATGCCAAAGAGTTAGCCCTTTGTATTATCAAAAGTTTCCAGTTTTGTTCAAGGTTGTAACTCACGGTCAGTTAATCCCCATAAGTAAAATCCTTTTATCCACTGCAAATACATAAGCTGTCGAAGACATTTTAGGCTTGTTTCTTTCCTAGATTTCTCCAGATTTTCCCTATTATTCATTCTATGTTTCATGGGAACATCTTTCCCAAAACGTTTTGGTAAACTCGAAGCTTTCGGGTTGGTGTGGCAGAGAAAGCAATGATCTGGGATTCAGGAGATGAGCTCTCTAGTCCTCACTGTGCCACTGATAGTGTGACTTAAGCCAAATTAATCCCTCTTACGGGGTTGTGTGCTTAGTCGTTCGGTCGTGTCCCACTCTTTGCGACACGTGGACTGCAGCCCGCCAGGCTCCTCTGTCCATCGGTATTCTCCAAGCAAGAATACTGGAGTGAGTTGCCATGCCCTCCTCCAGGGGCCCTTCCCAACCCAGGCATCGAATCCCGGTCTCCCGCAGTGCAGACGGACTCTTTACCATCTAAGCCACCAGGGAAGTCCCTTAGGGGGTTAGTTTCCTCTATTGTCAAATGGGTAGGGTGGGAAGGACCTAAAATGAACAAAGGATTAACTTCACAACTGAAACCTTGAGGGAAGACTGCTCGCACCTGCCCTTCACCCCAAGCCCACCTACTCCGCAGCAGACCCCACGACGCCCCTTCCCATCAACGCTAGGGGGCTGGCTCCGCGCGTAGCCGTTAGACGTTAACGCCTCACTCCGCAATGGGCGGGGCCGAGGCCTGCAGCTTCCGGCGGCAAAAGCAACGCGACGCGTGGCGTTCGCTTAGCTCTCGCACGGTCATGTCCTCCTTCCAGCCAGTCGCGCCTGTGAGCCATGCGCCACCGCCGTTGGGGTTCTCCCCAGCGCCTGCACTGCACGCTGGCAAGCTCCCAATCATCTCCGCTGTGCTGTGGAGAATTGTTCGGAGTGGGGGAGGGGGAGAGAAAACGGGGGGGAAGCCGAACATTTTATGCTAATCAGTTTGCGTATCCTTTATGGCGATTGGTCAGGGTTTTACTCTAGAAGCCAATTATTTCAGAACAAGGTTGGGTCAGCCGAGACTCTTCGCATTGATTGGCTGGGAGACGGCGTCGCAAGGAAGGAGTTTAAACTGGGAGTATCCGGGATTATTTTCCTCCGCCGTGCGATGCGTATACCGGAAGTGACGCATGGCCTTGGCCGGGAGGCCGTCCAGCCCCCGCTTCCTTTCACGCTGCCGCTGCCCCTGGGTGGTTGTGGCCACCGTGCCCAGAGGGAGGCGGCAGCAAGCGGTGGAGGCGAATGATGCCTGGGAAACTCCTCTGGGGGGACATTATGGAGCTGGAGGCACCCTTGGAGGAGACCGAGAGCCAGAGGAAGGAGAGGCAAAAGGTGCGCTGAGGATGGGCCGCGCCTCCTGGGCAGCGCCGGCTTGGGCGGGGAGGGAAGTCTCCCTGATGGTCTGTCACCAACCGGGCCGGAGCATCCGAGGGCCTCTCCTCGCGCCGGCCTCGTTCCTGGGAGGTCGCTCTGGAGCCATTCCAACCTCCACATCCCCAGCCGGAGAAGGGCAGCACTGGGCTTTGGCCCAGCCTCCCGTGGTCCCCCAGTCCTTCCCGTCGGCGCCTAAGAGATGGGCAGACTCAAGTTCTCATCGCGGAATCAATTCTTTCCTCTTCTTAAGCAGCGAGGCCTGTCGTTTGGTTCTCGTTGGCCGTCTTAGAAGATGATTTAAGAAAAACGATTGCCTTGAATATGTGTAACTTCTCCGTCATCCTGTCCTGTATGCGAGAATCTTGGGGAAAGCGATCTTAGCTTTACAAACCTCGATAACGGGTCAGTAGAGGATTGAGGAAAAGTGTTACAGCCAACATTGCCAGGATTTGGCTGATGGAGATCATGTGGGTTATTATTATTTTTGTTCTTATTTCTATTATTATTAATAGTTTTTTCTCTTAGTGTTTTCATTCAATTCACAAATATTTATTGAGCCTAATTTATACCAGACTCTTTGCTGGGCACCAAGAAGGTCTCTGCCCTCAAGGAGTCTGTTAGAAGAGTTGCAGAGACTTCCCGCCCCACTTCTCAAGAGACTTAGAGAAAAGGAAACAGAGCTTTGGAGGAAGCAGTATTTGAAGCCTGACACTTGACCAAAGAATGAAAATATTCTGCATAGTTCCAGAAAGCCGAACCTACCCTTCTGACCTTGTCAACAAGGTAGACTTGCCATTCCAGCCAAGCAGCTATTTATTTTTTATTCTGGTAAAATACACGTACCATAAAATTTACATTAACTTTTTAAGATTAATTTTTTTGGCTGCCCTGGCATGTGGGATCTAGTTTCCCAACCAGGAGTTGAACCAGGGTCCCTTGCGTTGAGAGCATTGAGTCTTAGCAACTGGACCACCAGGGAAATCCCTAATTGTTTTAAAGTATATAGTTTTGTAGCAGTTAAGTACAGTCAGATTTGTTTGCAGGCATCATCTTCATTGATCTCCAAAACTTTTCATTCTTCCAAACTGAAGCTCTGTGCCCATTAAACATCGTGCCCTGTCTCCCCAACCTTTGGCATCTACCATTCTCCCCTCTGTCTCTATGCATTTGACCATTCTAGATAACTCCTGTAAATGAAATCATCAAGCAGTTATTTTAGTTTTTGCTCCTCCAAATATACTTGTCCCTTGTTTGGCATCCATATCCTGTCCATGTGTCAAAGTTTAGTTTGTGTCTGTTACAACCACTCTAGTGTACACATACAGTAATCTCATTCCCCCTTAAAGTCTTGTTCCAGTGCTGGCTTTATAATTTGATTAGCATTTATTATGCACTTCCTTGTAAAGTTAGCTCATTCTTCCTGTGTGAATCCTTCCCCAAAATTTCCCAAAGATTCTTGAGGGAAATTACCATATCTTTGCCCATGCTTGTATTTCACTTTATCTTTGTAAATTGGTAGTTTTCACATTGTAGTTTCTCCAGATGTGCTTGTGGATTTTCCTTTAATTATGAAAGATAATGAAAGATTTGGAAACAGATTAGAGTACCAACTAATAGAAATAAAACATTCAAATAGTGGTCTGGCTTTGAGATGAAGGTAACTGGGTTTGGATGTGTTGAGATATGGAGCTGGGCCTTAGGTTCTCAGAATTAGAGTTCAGGATAGGAAGGATGCCTGGAAATGTATGTTGAAGCCATGAAAATGGTATGAAAGTGTACATAAAGAACAGAGACTTAAGCATCCACAAAAGGAGAAAGAGGAAGCATCGAAGAAGATAGAGGTAAGAGAGTAAAGAGGGGATATTGTGTGTCTTGGAAGCCAAGAAAGTGGAGAATGTTGAGCACTGTGGATCTGATATGGAACAATGTATTTCATCACC
The DNA here is from genome assembly GCF_049115385.1 of Moschus berezovskii. Lineage (NCBI taxonomy): Eukaryota > Metazoa > Chordata > Mammalia > Artiodactyla > Moschidae > Moschus > Moschus berezovskii. Next base: position 25,781,894 of record NC_142471.1, read on the forward strand.
TTAGGATATTGCTGGGCTTGGACCTACAGGTCTCATTTTACCTTGCTTCATCTCCCTGAAGTGCAGGGCCCAGGAGCAGTTCAAACCCCAAGCCTGGGTCTATAAATAATCTTGTTTTTCTATAGAACCTATTGGTTTGATGAGATGTGGGCTAGTTCAGTTAACTAAAGATCAAATGATGTAACATATAACTGTATAGCTTGTATTAATGTAAAGCTCTAATGTTTACAAAGCATTTTCATATAGTTATTTTTCATAGCAGCTTTTATTTTATGGATGAGAAACTTGTATGTGAAAGTATTCTGTATAAACTGTGTAAATCATGGTGAAATATTTTGGTGGTGGTAGTTTTAATAAGACTAGTCATTACTGTGTAATTTATTTTGAATGTCTGACCAAGTAATTTTGAAGTGCTAAATTTCCAAAACATTTCTTGCTGTCTGCCAGTGTTAAAACACTGGCCACTAGCTTGGCATTTCAAAACTGAAGTTGCAGAAAGCCACCTCCTTTCCCCCTTTTTAAGTCCTGTTAACCAAATTTTTTTGTTTTTCTGTTATCCAAATTTTAAAAACTTTAAAAAATTTTGTGGGATTACTAATACAGTTGTCCTTCCATAGGAGTATTAACAATCATGGTTTTATATAAATTACATACTTTGGTTTCTGTTTATCAGAGTTCAGAGAGGAAGCATGATGTTTCAAGTCAAATAGCACTTACACTTGCAGGAAATCCCATATGTGGGTCTTTGTCAAGTTACTTATATCTGAGAACTTGTTTCCTCATCTGTAAAATGGCAAAGCTAATACAGGTTCCCTATCCCTTATCCAAAATCCTTGAGGCTAGTTTTGGAATTCAAAACTCTGGGGATTTTTAAAAGGGTAACACCTCGGTAGAGTTTGGGGCCCCCAACCTATAATCATACACTTTAATGTTAAATATGAATATTCATACTGAATGGAATGAATAAAGATTATAAATAGTTTTACGTTTTTTGAAGTCAAATTTTGCCACAGAATGATTTTAGGTCAGGTAAGGTTTTGTCTCCAAATAAATTACAAAAAAACTTTCGGTTTTCAGAGCATTATGGATATCGGAATTTCTGATAAGGGATTATGGACCTGTACTTCCCTTATAGGGTTGTTATGAAGATTTAAACAAGGTAAGCTGAAAACATTTTACACAGTGCTGGGTAGGTACTCAATAAATCTTAATTTCTTTCTTGAAGATGTTAGAAATTTTTGCTTTTTAATTTATAGTCTTGAGTTCTCATTCTTTTACTGAAAAAGAACTATTTCATTTTCCCTTAAATGTTATAATGGGATTAGAGAGGGACTGGAGGCCAAGGCTTAAGAGTGCAAGAGTTGGGATGAGAAAGAAAACAATGGATAGCAACTAGTCTAGAATTCTACCAGCTAACTTTTTTTAAGATTGCGATAAATTGAGCTTTGCTGGTTGGGGGGAGTCATACTCTAACTTCTCTAGAGTCTTAAAAGCAGACCTTGTGACCCTCCTGTCACTGCTTCTTTGTTTTTCCACAGAGTGATAGAAGGAAGTCAAGGCACCATTATGACTCAGATGAGAAATCAGAAACAAGAGAAAATGGTGTTACAGATGACTTGGATACTCCCAAACCCAAAAAAGCTAAAATGAAAGAGAAGCTAAATGGTGACACCGAGGAAGGATGTGATAGACTTTCAGATGAATTTTCTAAATCTCATAAGCCAAGAAGAAAAGATCTATCAAATGGAGATATTGATGAACATGAAAAAAAATCAAAGCGAGTGTCATCTTTAATTAGTTCTACTCATAAATCAAGTGATAATAAACTAGAAGAGGTATGGATATTTTTTGTTTTGCATTTGACATTATCCTTGAAATATAGGATAATTTGATTTTTATAGACTAATTAGAATTGCTTCTATAATATTTCCTGTTTAATGTCCAATACTCTCAATTGGACTGGGGAATCTACAGAGCTGCAACCTGAGCCTTTTTTCCTTTGTTCCTTGTTTTTTCATTATATTGCCTTTTTCTTGGTGCAGAGGTTGGTGGAGAGGGATTGGTGGTCAAATTTAAACCTTTCCTGTACATTGGGTTCCTAAATAGATTTTCCAGATTGCTAATTGATGGTCACCTACTTGTATTCTTGTGGTTACTTCAGTCCTTGCCAGTACTCATTAATTAAATTCTGACTTTTCTGAAAACAGAATACATAAAGTCTTCTTGATGTTGTATATTTTGCCTTATTATTATTGTACTTCTGTAACGATAGCAACTTTAAATGACTTTTAGGTCTTATTGTAATTCAGTCTTAAAGCTGTTTGCTTTTTTTAAGCCGAAATGACACATATACAAATGATCTGAAGATCTCTGTTCTCCGGGGTATTAATTTTGGGGGGAGGTATGGAAAACATGCTTAGTATAGAATCTTCATTTCTGGGTCACGGCTTTTATCAGTTTCTGTTAGTGTAGGTATTTTCTTGCACTGAATTTATTCAATTTTTTGTATCTTCCTCTAGCAGAGTTCATAGGTTTATCTAGGTATTATAAATTGTCAGTAAATTACTCAGATCTTCAGAAAGAAGCAACTTTGAGATTCTTAATAACTTGGTGTTTAGTATTCTTTATAATTAAACAATCTGATAGTTGCTGTTAATTTAGATACATATGAACTGAATGTGCTATCTTTGGGAAGCTTTGAGAGAAACTGTTGAATCCTTGCTTTCCAGTGTGGTGCAGTTTTTGAGTTTGCTATCTGTTAGGAAGCACATCTGTTAGAAGGTTGATCTGAAGAGGGCCCTGTAAATCTGAGTTGCTCAGTAGTGGAATGTACATCTTGCTGTGTTGGGATTTTTGCCTGCTATACTGGTCTGTATTGTGATAGGCTTAACTGTTTATTATTTTGTTTAGATTATGTAAGAGTTCAGGAATTCTACTTTTAGGAGTTTTCTTCCTAAAGACATAATCATGAGTTATGCAGAGTTGTATGAATCAGTATCTTATCACAGTGATGTTGATAATAGCAAAATATTTAAACATCTTAAATGTCTGATAGTAGGCAAATTGGCTTAATAAAATGTTGCTATGTTCATGCAATAGAATGCATTGATTCTAAAGAGCATAAGTATGTTAAAAAGATATTCAGTCTATCTTATTAAATGAAAAAAAATAGATCACAAAATAGTATATACAGTACGATTTTATTTAATTTAAAAATGTATATATGCATAGAGTGAGGATTGGACAAGTATGTGTTTCAAATGTGGTTTTAGCTGACCAGATTGTAGATAACTTTAAAATGTTTTTCTTTTAATATATGGTTTCTAAAATTTCTGCAGTGAAAATATATTACTTTTGTAATAAAATTTTTTCTTTTAATCTTAAAAAAAACCAGCATTTAGGTTTGCTTAAATGGATTACATTTGCATTTGATATTATGCCTTTTATCTGGTTCTTGGTTTGAAAATTGCTATTGTATATGATTTTATGATTACTTTCTTTAAACAACCAATAATAAAGTTTATAAGTAGATATATTGTCTTTGTTATATATATGCATTGACTAATACAGAAAGTTTTCAATAGATGTTAAATTGTAATATATATATGTATAACCTGTATATATATGTTAGAGAAATTTTCAAGCTTACAGGAACTTTTCCTTGTATGAGTGAACTAAAATATGCTTTTTAGATTCATAGAACAATTTACTTAACTTTTAGAAACAATTTACTTTCCTTGTTGCTTAGTTTCTTTTGAGGTTGGTTTATAGTCTGGTGTTAATCTTGTATATCTGTGAATATGGAGTTATTGAATAACTTCTGTAATATCTTAGTCAAGTGGAATTATATTTTGATTTATGTAGTAAGTGTATGTCTAGAGGAAGTTTTATGTGTGAGTTAATCATTTTTAAATGCTTTATGGGAAAATGTATTAAATAAGCTTGATGTTTAAAGGGATACTTTTGAGATTAAAAGAATTGCCCATTAATTTATCTTGTAAGTTACACAGTTTTTGCAAGTACTAACTAAAAATTGATTTGCTAGCTCCTTTAGTAAAACTAAAAGCAGTAAATGCATGAAAGATTCTAAATACCTAGTTGGATATGAACTATATTAGAACTTTGATTTCATTTTGACAGACCCTAACACGTGAACAGAAAGAAGGAGCCTTCTCCAATTTCCCTATTTCTGAAGAGACTATAAAGCTTCTGAAAGGTACAATGAATTTTAATGCATATGCAATTGAAAATCTAAAACTAGATTTTAGAAAACTCTTGTACCTTTTCTGACCCAGAGGAAAATGTACAAAACATAGAGAAATAGCTTTTATAATGGTAGTTATTTCTGCATCATTTTTTTGGGTATTCTGATTAGTTTTTAACTTTAAAGAATTAAATGTATTTGTTAAAAGTTGAGACCAATTTTTAAATAATTCCTCTTTGGGGTAGGAATAGCTGTAGATGTTGCTAGGTGGTATATCTTTCGGCACATGTTGATGAATCAGAAATGTTAATTTCAAATAAATATTTTTTTCCTAATGCTAGTCTTAAGTAAATATTTCAATGAAATCTCGTTTTACAGGTCGAGGGGTAACATATCTCTTTCCTATTCAAGTTAAGACTTTTGGTCCTGTATATGAAGGAAAAGATTTAATTGCTCAAGCACGGACAGGAACAGGAAAGACATTCTCTTTTGCCATCCCCTTGATTGAAAGACTCCAAAGAAATCAAGAGGCAATTAAAAAAAGCCGCTCACCAAAGGTAACCATTATAGGGAGTAGAATGTTTAAACATTACTCTAATGGAAAGAGAAAGAAAGAATATACCAGTCTTGGAAATTTCTTGGTGGTTCAGTGGTTAGGACTTGGTGCTTCTACTGCCATGGCCCTGGTTCAGTCCCTGGTCAGGGAACTAAGATCCTGCAAACTGCATGGCATGGCCCAAAAAAAAGATAAAGAAAGAAACAATATACTGGTCTTAAGTTCAACTGCCCCAAAGATAGAAAAGTTACTCCTGGGGCATAAAGTAAAAATTTGGGGCCTAAGCAAAAGTTTGATTTTTAAGATAAATCTCAAGTGAAGCTTAAGTGAGTTATTGCATATGAATGTAATGTCTATGGATCCATAGATGTCTTAGATAACTGTATATTTTGAAGCCAGCATATCTAATTTCTTCTTTTTTCAGTCCAAACCTTTGCTTTTTTTCTTTTTTTTGTAACCTTTGCTTTTAAACAGTGATTTTGCTAGAGGTATTGATTTATTTGGTCATTTAGTAAATAATATTTAATTGATTGACTTTAAGAGTTTTATAGAAATGATACTGAAGATCTGTCTTAATAATATCAGTAGTAAAGAACAGAGAGGACCTAGTGAAATTTTGGCTTAAACTTTGACCTTTTTAGAACCTGTGTTTACTTTCAGGTTCATAAACGTGCAGAAGAAAAAAACAATATTGGGACTTCCCTGGCCATCAAGTGGCTAAGACTCCAGGCTTCCACTGCAGGGGGCACAGGTTCAGTCCCTGGTACCTGGGAATCCCAAATAGTGTGAAAGTAAATTCACATATATGACTATAATTAAATAATAATGATCTTGGAACAGGACAGATCTTTTATAGAGAGTTCTGTTTCTTAGGTGAAATTAGGAAGATTGAAAGTAGTAGAAATAGGACACAATCCCAACACTATCTTTAAAACTTTCATGCTAGAAGGATATTACTAGAGATTCCAACTCTGTCACTTCTAGCTATTTGATCTTGGGCGAGACTCAACTTCTCTGAAATTCATGTTCCTCATTTGTAAAATTGGGAAGATAATATCACATCGTAGGTTTTTTTTTTGTGAAGATTAAATTGTGTAAAGCATTATTGTTTGCATAATTATAATTGACCCTGTACATAGAAAGGTTATGGCTACCTTTTGTTAAATCTGCAGTTTCAAAATATAAAAAAAGGGAAATGAAGTGTAAATCAATTTCTGTATAACCTGTTTGAAGCATGAGTTTTATTTGCTTAATAAAACAAATAAGTCTCTTGGAATCCTGTGTAGAAGAAGCTCCTTTCGTTAAATACCAAACAGTTAAGTCCATTCTCTGGTGTGTGCATGCTAAGTCACTTCAGTTGTGTCTGACTCTTTGAGACTCTATGGACTATAGCCCACTAGGTTCATCTATCCAAGGGATTCTCCAGGCAAGAGTACTGGAGTGGGCTGCCATGTCCTTCTCCAGGGGATCTTACCTACCCAGGGATCAAAGTCACATCTCTGTACGACTCCCGCATTGGCAGGCGGGCTCTTTATTGCTCGCACCACCTGGGAAGCCGTCCATTCTCTGGTGCTAGCTACAAATTAAATTTTATATGCTACTTGCAATTTAAATAAATTGAACTGTTTCTTTTTTAAAAATGGCACATGTTGGACATTCATTCATTCATTCAACAAATATTTTTTGAGTATCTGTTTTGTGCCAGGCACTGTTTGAAGTCCAGGAAATACAGTAGTTCATACTGACATAAATCCCTGCCTTCATGGAGCTTACATTTTAGTGGGCAAGATAGACAGTGAGCAAATATGTAGAATATAAATATTTTATGCGGTATAAGTGTTAAGAAGAAACATTTAATCAGGTTTGGGAGGATATGAAAAGAAGGTTAGGAATCCTTTTGAGAAAGTGACTTTTGAAAAGAGATCTGAAGGAAGTAATGGTTTTCAGTCTCTAAGTCGTGTCTGACTCTTGTGACCCCGTGGACTATAGCCTGCCAGACTCCTCTATCTATGGAATTTTCCAGGCAAGAATACTGGAATGGGTTGCCATTTCCTTCTCCAGAAAGAAATAAAGGAGGATATAATAAACATAAGCCGTCCTTGTTATTGTTTGTGCTCTGTCTTTAAATACTATGACGTTGATGATGAGATTTCTAGTTTTAAATGCATCTTTAAAAAGTCTCAGTTTGAATTTAGAGGTCTATGGAAATTTATCTTTTTGTTTTTTAAACCTTTTGCTCAGGTACTTGTTTTGGCTCCTACAAGGGAACTGGCAAACCAAGTAGCCAAAGACTTCAAAGATATAACTAGGAAGCTCAGTGTGGCATGTTTTTATGGTGGAACATCGTATCAAAGCCAAAGTGAGTAACTATATATGATGGTAGCACAAAGATCTATTTGCTACTGAAATCTAAAAAAAAGTATGATGGGAAAATCTATATTTGAATTTTATGTATTACTGATATTTCTCTCCTCTCACAGTTAATCATATTCGAAATGGTATTGACATCTTGGTTGGGACCCCAGGTCGTATCAAAGACCATCTGCAGAGCGGCCGATTAGATCTTTCTAAACTGCGCCATGTTGTGCTTGATGAAGTGGATCAAATGTTAGATTTAGGTTTTGCTGAACAAGTTGAAGACATTCTCCATGAATCCTACAAAACTGGTATCTACTAATTCAAAATAAGCACATTTAGCAATTATTCTCTAATTTAAAAGCTTATGAATTGTTTATTTTATAATTTTTAATATTAATACATGTCCCTGGTGTTCTGACAAAACAAAGTATTTGGTATCTTTTCTTCCTGAAGAAGAATGTTTAATAGTATACATTAACCGTATTCTTTGCTTTCCATGTTTTTTTACGTGTGTTATTTTATAGAAGTAGTTTTACTAACTTATTTTACTGATTTCGTTGCTCATTGTTCTTTCTTAAATTTGCATCTTCCTTTTCAGTTCAGTTTTCTTCATATTTTCCCTCAGTTTTGAAAGTTGAAAGTTTTAATAACTGCAGTAAAGTTCAAAATTCACCATAAGTTTTGAATTTTTCATATTTCTTTGAAGTTTGGGGGGATTTTTAAGAGCTGATTGTCTTGTGGGGTGTTAAGAAATGAAGCATTTGAATTCTTTTTGTTTATTTAAGATTCTGAAGACAATCCTCAGACTTTACTTTTTTCTGCAACTTGCCCACAGTGGGTATACAAAGTTGCAAAAAAATACATGAAATCCAGATATGAACAGGTTGACCTTGTTGGGAAAATGACTCAAAAGGCAGCAACTACTGTGGAAGTAAGTAGCTTTCCATCGTGATAGATTTTAGCTTTTAGTTGGTGTTTTGAAATTTGTTGAAGCTAACCGTATGTTTTGGGTACCAATTTAGGCCAAATCTTTTGTTTTTGGTCCTTAGTCAATAAGATGCCTAGGTATTTCTCTAGTCTAAGACTGAGGAGCAGAGTAAAATAGGGGGAAAAGTTTGCGAACAGGCAAGTCCTAACAGGAGAGAGATACAAATATCCATAGAGACAGATTTAAAGCATGTAGAATGTGAGAGGTGAGGTGATTGATCACAGTTTGCTGGTGTTGGGATAATTTAGTTGGACACCACGGAGCGACTTCACTTTCACTTTTCACTTTCATGCATTGGAGAAGGAAATGGCAAACCACTCCAGTGTTCTTGCCTGGAGAATCCCAGGGACAGGGGAGCCTGGTGGGCTGCCGTCTATGGGGTCACACAGAATCGGACACGACTGAAGTGACTCAGCAGCAGCAGCAGCAGGTGGAATAAAGATCCTCATTTCATACCAACAGTATTCACCAATATTTAAAAAAATTAAGCCATAAAATAATTTACAGCAGTTTGTAGATCATTATTTGATTTCAGGGAAGGAAGGGTTTTCTAGACATAAAGATAAGAGACACCATAAAGGAAAAGCTTTATAATTTTGACTCTATGAAAATTTAAACTTGTGGTATATTTTTTAAAGAGAATTAGGTAATATTTGCATTATTTTTGACAAGTATGTAGCACATGACACTTTTACATTTGACAGATGTACATATATATATGTACGTAGATAAAAATAGTCCAGATGAACAAGAGTATGATCTATAAACACAACCTAATGGCTAAAAAGAATGAATTTGAGTGATAAAAACCAGATTACAAAATTCTAAGTGCAGAATCATACTATTTTAAAAGAAAAAATAGATTCTTTAGATATTTATAGGTGGGAAGGATAAGTATCAAATTAATACTCATGATTACTTCTGGGAAAGAAGAGCTCTTTAAAAACAAAAAGCCCCACAAAGTTACCATCACAGTAGAAAAAAACAATTTTTTAAAATATCTTTAAGTAGCTAGTGTTCACATTATCCTGTTTGTCCTTTTTTTGGTAAGTAGTTCATTTGAATATGGATTCACATAAGATCCTTATATTGCTACTGGTTTATATGTGTTTTAATTTTTTTTTATTGTGCTGAATGTTTATTCACCATATCTTTTTCTTATTTAAAATTGAAATATAGTTGATGTGCAGTATTATGTTAGTTTCAGGTGTACTAAATAGTGATCTGATATTTTCATATGTTATGAAATGATCACCACAATAAATCTGATAACCATCTGTTCCCATACTAAGTTATTGAAATATTTTTGACTATAGTCCTTATGCTGTATATTGCATCCCTGTGGCATATTTATTTTATAACTAGAAGTTTTTACCTAGCGATCCCTGTCACAAGCTTCAAGTCCCCCCGCCCCCCCACTTTGGCACTTCAAAACAGTACCACTGTTTTGTATTTTGTATGTATGTTTCTGTTTTCATTTTTTTTGTTTTGTTTTTTAGGATTCCACATGTAAATGAGATCATACAGTATTTGTCTTTCTCTGTCTTGACATTTTCTAGATTCATCCATGTAGTTGAAAATGGCAAGGTTTCATTTTCTTATTTATCACTGAGTAATATTCCATCGTATATATCTTCTTTATCCATTCATCTGTTAAATCCTTTAAATATGGATTCCTCTGTCCCTTCTTTTCTTTTCAGTTTTTAATTGAATAAAAGATTGTCTTTCAAGTTTCCCATAGTTTCAGTTTTGTTGATTTGCAACTCTGGTGTTAGTTAACATGTTCCTCTGCTTTAATTTTCCTGTGAGTTGATGGTTAGATTGTCAGGCTTGATCAGATTCAGGATCTTTTTATTTTTATTTATTTGTTAGGTTGGTGCAGACGTAATTATGGTTTGGGACTGTGAATTTTAAATCAATACAACTAGGTTCAAACACATCTTTATTAATCAAAATAAGAACCATTACAATCAACACATTTTTGCCAACAAGAAATAAGTTTGCTTATTCTTGTAGCATAAAAATCCACGCTTTGGAAAGCATTTTCTTCATTCTGCTGATTGTGGAAGCGTTTTCCCTACAAAAAGTTGTCAAGATGCTTGAAGAAGTGGTAGTCAGTGGCAAGAGGTCAGGTGAATGTGGCAGATGAGGCAAAACTTCATAGTTCAACTTTTGAAGTGTTGGTCGTGCAATGTGCAGTCGGGTGTTGTCATGGAGAAGAATTGGACCCCTTCTTTTGACCAGTGCTGGTGGCAGGCGTTGCAGTTTTCAGTGTTTCTCATCAATTTGTTGAGCATACTTCTCAGATGTAATGATTTCGCCTGGATTCAGAAAGCTATAGTGGATAAGATGGGCAGCAGACCACCAAACGATGACCGTGATCTTTTGGTGCAAGTCTGGCTTTGGGAAGTGCCTTGGAGCTTCTTCTCAGTCCAACTACTAAGCTGATCATCACTGGTTGTCGTATAAAATTCACTTTTCAGTGCACGTCATAATCTGATCGAGAAATGGTTCGTTGTTTGTTCCATAGAATAAGAGAATACAACACTTCAAGATGATTTTTAAAAAATTTTTGGTCAGCTCATGAGGCATCCACTTATCAAGCTTTTTCACCTTTCCAGTTTGTTTCAGATGCCAAACAACTATAGAAGGGTCAACTTTTGAGTTCTTCTGCAACCTCTTGTGCAGTTTTAAGAGGATCAGGTTTAATAATCATCTTAATTGGTTGTTGCCAATTTCCGATGGCCAGCCACTATGCTCCTCATCTTCAGGGCTCTTGTCTCCTTTGCAAAACTACTTGAACCACTACTACACTGTATGTTCATTAGCAGTTCCTGGGCCAGATGTGTTGATGTTGTGAGTTGTCTCTGCTGTTTTATGACCCATTTTGAACTCAAATAAGAAAATTGCTCGAATTTGCTTTTTTGTGAAACATTGCCATAAGTCTAAAATAAGTACTAAGTTATTAGCAAAAAAACCCCATAAAGTGAGAAATGCACAGTAAAATGATGTATAAGATAACCTCATTTAGAATGTTGTCCAATATCAAATGGCAAATTTCAACAGTGCAAAAACCATTATTATCTTTGCACCAACCTGATATTCTAAAAACTTATTTATAGCTGTGCTGGGTCATCGTTGCTGCATGGGTTTTTCTCTAGTGGCAGCAAGTGGGGGCTTCTCTCTAGTTGTGGCATGCGGCTTCTCATTGTGGTGGCTTCTCTTGTTGCAGAACTCTGGCACAGGGCATGCAAGGTTCCATAGTCGCGGCACGTGAGCTCTGTAGTTAGGGCTCTGGGGCTCTAGAGCACAAGCTCAGTAGTTGTGGTGCACTCGATGTGGGATGTTACTGGATCAGGGATAGAATCCTGCTGTCCTGCATTGGCAGGCATATTTTTTTACCACTGAGTCACCAGGGAAGCCCTGCTTTTTTATTTTTATTTTTGAGAGGTGGAGAGGAAGAAGCAAGACTTTGATTTATCTGGTACAGATGATTCTTAATTTTCTTCTTTGTGCTTATCTGTGTTTTCCATGTGTTAAATAATTAATTGTTTTAAACAATTTTATCGAGATATAGTATGTTAAAATATATAGATTTAAAATGTTACAGTAGATTTTTCCTCAACATTTTATCATGGAGACTTTCAAACACTGAAAGCTGAGAGAATTTTATAGTGAACACCCATGTACCCATCAGCTAGATTCTGCCAGTAATATTTTGCTGTATTTGCTTACTGCCTGTCTACTCATCCCTTATATCTATCTGATTTTTTAATTTACTTCAAATTACAGAAATTGTATACTTCTCTGTAAGTTGTTTTGGTCTTTTGGCTATACTGTGCCACTTGTAGGATCTTAGTTCAGGGATTGAACCCTTGCCCTCAGCAGTGAAAGCTTGGAGTTCTAACCACTGGACTGAATTCCCTCCCCATAAGTATTTTAGTGTGCATATATTTAGCTAGATTTCAATATTTACAATTTTTTAAATTGAGGTAAAGTTTGCATAGCTAAAATTAAACACTTTGAAGTGTGCAATTCAGAGTCATTTAGTACATTCACGGTATTATACAACCATTGCTTCTATTTACTTCCCAAACACTTCATTACCTGGAAAGGAAATCCTGTAGCTGTTAAGCAGTCACTGTCCATTCCCACCTTATCCTAGCCCCAGGTAGCCACCAATCTTCTTTCTGTCTCTGTGGATTTACCTCTTCTGGATATTTTATATAAATGTAATCATTACAACATGTGGCTTTTTTTGTGTTAGACTTCTTTGACTTAGCATAATGTTTTTGAGGTTCATCCACTGAATATTTACAGTTTTTAAGATAAGATTTGCATACAACAAAATGCAAGATTTTAACTGTACATTTGCTTCATTTTGGTAGATTCATGCATGTGTACAACCCAAACCCCTATCAAAACAAAGAATACTATACCATCATCACAGAAAGTTCCCCCTGCCCCTGCCCATTCCCCTTTCAGAGGCAACCCACAGTTGTGTTTTTTCCATCATACATTAGTTTTGCCTGTTCTGAAACTTAATATAAATGGAATTGTATTGTGTGTATTATTTTTCTGTAAGGCTTCGTTCACCTAGGATATGTTTTGAGATTCAAAGCATACATTGTTGTATAGATAAGTAGTTGGTTCCTTTTAACTGCTGAATAGTATTCCACTGTATAAATGTGCTACAATTTGCCTGTCGTTTCACTCGTTGATGGCTGTTTTAAAGTGGAATCAGGGAGTATCATTGTCTTACTGTCTTCTAGGAAAACCAATTCTTGAACAAATAGAAATGTAGAAAAGAAATCTTTTCAATAATTTGAATGAAGCAGATATTTGATATTTTCTTTCCTCAAAGCATTTGGCCATCCAGTGCCACTGGTCTCAGAGGCCAGCAGTTATTGGAGATGTCCTTCAAGTCTATAGTGGGTCTGAAGGGAGGGCTATTATCTTCTGTGAGACCAAAAAGAATGTAACTGAAATGGCCATGAATCCACACATAAAACAGGTAAGTCTTTTTTCATGCTTTCTTTAATTGAGATTATAGATTATGAATCACTGAGTAAAAACGTCATGTCCTTTGTAGTCTAGGTTTGATTGTCATTCTCAGAGTTGAGTCTAATTCAGAAAGACGTTAGAGCCAGCCTCTCATGATCTGTTAAGTCATAATAGAATTCTGTCCATTTTTTAAAAAAATATATGATTTCTAAATCCTCTTGCAACTCTTTATTTATTTGGCTATGCTGGATCTTAGTTGTGGCATGTGAGATCTTTAGTTGCAGCATATGGGATCTAGTCCCCGCATTGGGTATGTGGAGTCTCAGCTGCTTGACCACCAGGAAAATCCTGAATTCTTTCCATTTTCATCAGAAGTTTTCTTTAGACTTTGCAAATGTGATCTTGAAAACACAAAAGAGTGAAATAAGATGAGTTTCTATGGATAAGAGTGGGTAATGTTGTAGAGTTGTGTATAAGTTGAAACACAAATATTTACTGAATGAATGGGTCAGAACACTAAATCCTTATGTCTTTTTAAAATTTTATAATAGAAAATTTCAAACTTATCTAAGACATATACAGAAGTTGACAGTGTAATGAGCCCCTGTGTATTCGTTTTTCAGCTGCAACAATTATTTTATCCAAATGCCCCCTCACTTCTTGTGCCTGAATTATTCTGATGCAAATGCTAGATAACATGTTATTATGCCCAGAAATATTTGGGTATGTATTTCTAAAATAAAAGGGTTATTTTTTAAAAAACTCATAATACTGTTCATGACATCTAAAAATTTAATAGTAATTAATATCTTCAAATATCAGTCTTCAAATTCTCAATGGCCTCATGCATACATGCTTTGTTTTTTCTTTTATGGCTTTTTTTTTTTTTTTACTCTGAATCTCAATAAGTGATTTCATTAAATCTCTTCAATACATGGATTCCTTTATTTCTTCTTATAGCTTTTTAAATTATTTAAGAAACCAAGTTTTCATGAGTGATACCATTTAACAGAAAACAGTATGCTGCTGTTTTCTGTATTTCTTGTAAATTGAGGTTTGTTTGTGCAGATTTATTTCATAGATGAAATACTTCCATCAGGAGATATGTAATATCTAGTTCTTTTTCCTTTTTATGATATTAACATCTATTGATAACAACACCATTCGCCTTTGTGTCAATGTCTCTTCAGTCATTTTTGCTGTGACTTAGTATCTAGAAGATTCCCAAGGAAGGGCTCGTGATTCACTTTTCACTGTCATACATTGGAGAAAGAAATGGCAACCCACTCCAGTTTTCTTGCCTGGAGAATCCCAGGGACAGAGGAGCCTAGGCTGCCGTATCGGGTTGCACAGAGTCGGACACGACTGAAGTGACTTAGTAGTAGTAGTATTGATGATAGCTTGTTTGTAACTGTAAAATCATTTTGGATGGATATTAAATTCTTGGTTTACCTTTTCCTTCAGTATCTTAAATATGTTTTCCATTGGAATAAAGCATAGTATAAAAAGTCTGATGCCAGTCTGATTTTTTCCTGTTATAAGTGATTGATTTAGTTTTTTGGCCTGAATACAAAAGTGATTTTTCCTTTTTCTTTAAAAATCAGTAGTTACACTAGAATATATTTCGGTGTTCACTTTTTATGAGTGTACAGTGCACACAATTTGTAGTTTCAAATATATATTTTTAAATGTCAGCAAAATTTCTTGGATTCTAATTTTTCTGGTATTTGGTTTGTCTGATTGCTTTGGTTTTTTTCTTCAAGGACTCCTGTTATACATACATTGGCTCTTTTTTCCTCTCTCCTTTATCACTTGATAACAATTTTTTTTAATCTTTATTTAAATTTTCAACCTTTTCATAATTAAGGCAACATTTGTTGTGTTCAATCAGTCTTGTATTCCTTCCAGTGTAGTCTTCATTTGTGAAAAATCTTTGCCTTTTATTTCTACTTGAGTCATTTCATCCCGTATTTTACTTTTTCTCATTCTGATTTTTCTTGTTCTCTCATATATCAATATTTAAAAATTTTCTTTTAGCTCATTCAGAAATGTAATATATACTCTTTATCTGTTTTGCAGGCATGCCTTTCTAGAGCTCTTTCATTGTTTTGGTGAATATTTTTATTTGTCCCTTTATAGTTACTTTCTATAGTATTTAACCATAACCTGTTCTGTTGCTCATTTTTAGATGGGATTAATCTTTTCAAACTTTTGGTGGAGAGCTATGGGTCAGAATAGTTTTCTAACTTCACAGGTCTAGAGCTGTCTCTTTTATTTTTGATCGTATTTAAGGCTCAGCTCAACATTCAGAAAACGAAGATCATGGCATCTGGTCCCATCACTTCATGGGAAATAGATGGGGAAACAGTGGAAACAGTGCCAGACTTTATTTTTGGGGGCTCCAAAATCACTGCAGATGCTGATTGCAACCAGGAAATTAAAAGACGCTTACTCCTTGGAAGGAAAGTTATGACCAACCTAGATAGCATATTAAAAAGCAGAGACATTACTTTGCCAACCGAGGTCCATCTAGTCAAGGCTATGGTTTTTCCCGTGGTCATGTATGGATGTGAGAGTTGGACTGTGAAGAAAGCTGATCACCGAAGAATTGATGCTTTTGAACTGTGGTGCTGGAGAAGACTCTTGAGAGTCCCTTGGACTGCAAGGAGATCGAACCAGTCCATTCTAGAGGAGATCAATCCTGGTGTTCATTGGAAGGACTGATGCTCAAGCTGAAACTCCAATACTTTGGCCACCTCATGCGACGAGTTGACTCACTGGAAAAGAGTATGATGCTAGGAGGGATTGGGGGTGGGAGGACACAGGGACGACAGAGAATGAGATGGCTGGATGGCATCACCGACTCTCTGGACATGAGTTTGAGTGAACTCCAGGAGTTGGTGATGGACAGGGAGGCCTGGCGTGCTGTGATTCATGGGGTCGCAAAGAGTTGGGCACGACTGAGCGACTGAACTGAACTGAACTGAAAGGAATAGGAACTCATGTGATCTGTTCTCAAAAGCAGCATCCTGGACAATTTTTTTCTCGAGAGAGAGAGAGAAAAAGCAAATCCAGTCCTGCATCAGTCTACTTTTTAAAAAACCTACTTAGCTAATGAAATTTAATCCAACCTTAGAAATCCTAACCACATACAAAATTCTTTTCTCAATCTTCTCTTCTGCAAATCTTCTAAAACTCTGTAGCCAAATTTTGGGGGTGGGAGGATTGGGGGTGGGAGGACACAGGGACGACAGAGAATGAGATGGCTGGATGGCATCACCGACTCGATGGACATGAGTTTGAGTGAACTCCGGGAGTTGGTGATGGACAGGGAGGCCTGGCGTGCTGTGATTCATGGGGTCGCAAAGAGTCGGACACGACTGAGCGACTGAACTGAACTGAAGGCTCAAATCATGAACTCTTTATTGCTAAATTCAGACTTAAATTGAAGAAAGTAGGGAAAACCACTAGACCATTCAGGTATGACCTATTTCAAATCACTTATGATTATACAGTGGAAGTGAGAAATAGATTTAAGGGACTAGATCTGATAGAGTGCCTGATGAACTCTGGACGGAGGTTCGTGACATTGTACAGGAGACAGGGACCACGACCATCCCCATGGAAAAGAAATGCAAAAAAGCAAAATGGCTGTCTGAGGAGGCCTTACAAATACCTGTGAAAAGAAGAGAAGTGAAAAGCAAAAGAGAAAAGGAAAGATATAAGCATCTGAATGCAGAGTTCCAAAGAATAGCAAGGAGAGATAAGAAAGCCTTCCTCAGTGATCAATGCAAAGAAATAGAGGAAAACAACAGAATAGGAAAAACAAGAGATCTCTTCAAGAAAATTAGAGATTCCAAGGGAACATTTCATGCAAAGATGGGCTTGATAAAGGACAGAAATGGTATGGACCTAACAGAACAGAAGAGGTGGCAAGAATACACAGAAGAACTGTACAAAAAAGATCTTCACGACCAAGATAATCATGATAACGTGATCACTGACCTAGAGCCAGACATCGTGGAATGTGAAGTCAAGTGGGCCTTAGAAAGCATCACTACGAACAAAGCTAGTGGAGGTGATGGAATTCCAGTTGAGCTATTTCAAATCTTGGAAGCTAATGCTGTGAAAGTGCCATACTCAATATGCCAGCAAATTTGGAAAACTCAGCAGTGGCCACAGGACTGGAAAAGGTCAGTCTTCATTCCAATCCCAAAGAAAGGCAATGCCAAAGAATGCTCAAACTACCGCACAATTGCACTCATCTCACACACTAGTAAGGTCATGCTCAAAATTCTCCAAGCCAGGCTTCAGCAATATGTGAACCGTGAACTCCCAGATGTTCAAGCAGGTTTTAGAAAAGGCAGAAGCACCAGAGATCAAATTGCCAACATCCGCTGGATCATGGAGAAAGCAAGAGGGTTCCAGAAAAACATCTATTTCTGCTTCATTGACTATGCCAAAGCATTTGACTGTGTGGATCACAATAAACTGGAAAATTCTGAAAGAGATGGGAATACCAGACCACCTGACCTGCCTCTTGAGAAACCTGTATGCAGGTCAGGAAGCAACAGTCAGAACTATACATGGAACAACCGACTGGTTCCAAATAGGAAAAGGAGTGCGTCAAGGCTGTATATTGTCACCTTGCTTATTTAACTTATATGCAGAGTACATCATGAGGAACGCTGGGCTGGAAGAAGCACAAGCTGGAATTAAGATTGCTGGGAGAAATATCAATAACCTCAGATATGCAGATGACACCACCCTTATGGCAGAAAGTGAAGAAGAACTCAAAAGCCTCTTGATGAAAGTGAAAAAGAAGAAAAAGTTGGCTTGAAGCTCAACATTCAGAAAACGAAGATCATGGCATCTGGTCCCATCACTTCATGGGAAATAGATGGAAAAACTGGAAACAGTGCCAGACTTTATTTTTTTTGGGCTCCAAAATCACCGTGGATGCTGATTGCAGCCATGAAATTAAAAGACGCTTACTCTTTGGAAGGAAAGTTATGACCAACCTAGATAGTATATTAAAAAGCAGAGACATACTTTGCCAACAAAGGCCCATCTAGTCAAGGCTGTGGTTTTTCCCGTGGTCATGTATGGATGTGAGAGTTGGACTGTGAAGAAAGCTGAGCGCCGAAGAATTGATGCTTTTGAACTGTGGTGTTGGAGAAGACTCTTGAGAGTCCCTTGGTTTGCAAGGAGATCCAACCAGTCCATTCTAGAGGAGATCAATCCTGGGTGTTCATTGGAGGGACTTATGCTCAAGCTGAAACTCCAATACTTTGGCCACCTCATGCGATGAGTTGACTCACTGGAAAAGACTCTGATGCTGGGAAGGATTGGGGGCGGGAGGAGACGGGGACGACAGAGAATGAGATGGCTGTATGGCATCACCGACTCAATGGACATGAGTTTGAGTGAACTCCGGGAGTTGGTGATGGACAGGGAGGCCTGGTGTGCTGTGATTCATGGGGTCGCAAAGAGTTGGACACGACTGAGCGATTGAATTGAACTGAAGAATACAGTCTACAAAGTATATCTCAATAAAGCTGTTTAAAAAAGTCTCCCACTTTCTGAGCTCTGGTTGATTTTCCCTTCACTTTCATCTGAGTCATCTCTTTCCTTTGCTTCTGGGATCCCTGTCATCCTCAGTTTGAATTTTAGGTCCGATAATTTCTGCTTAGTGCAGGGCTTTGTCCCTGCAAGGAAGCATTGGTTTGTTAGTTTGAAAGCTCATTTGGGCCCAGACTGTTTCAGACTTTTTCAGCAAAATTTCTTGAATTCTAATTTTTTTGGTATTTGGTTGGAGAAGGAAATGGCAACCCACTCCAGTATTCTTGCCTGGAGAATCCCATGGACAGAGGAGCCTGGCAGGCTACATAGTCCACGGGATTGCAAAGAGTCAGACACGACTAGTGACTTCACCTCTGGCTATCACAATTACCCTTAAATTTGTAAGAATTCTACCAGTTTCAACTGACTTTATCAAATTATGCTTTCCCCATTATGCTTTCTAGGGAGTATCTATCTGTTCTTAGGGCTAGCAAACCCCTCCCCCACCCCAGTAGGTTTTTGTCTCTACCTGCTTACGTTTGGAAACCATGAAAATACCTTGTCACTAAATTTTGTCATAAATATTTGTGGAAAAGTATATTTGCTTTTGACTTTGAAAAAAGTATCTTTTCTTGAAACAGTTCTCCTAACTTGGGTTCCATGATATCACACAGGTTTTCTTCCTTCTTCCCTGGCTAATCTTTCCGAACTTTGTTGAAGTCTTTTTGTATTCTTACTTGCACTTTAAATACTGGCATTCCTCACAGTTCTACTTCTGTAATTGTTCTCACTTATTAACATGTTCTTTCTGTGTATAGTGATTAGTTACACTTTGGAGTCAGAACACGATATGAATTCCAATTGTGTTATTTCCTGACTCTGTAACTGGGGCAAATCACTTCATATTTCACTGTCCATGTTCCCATTTTAAAAATTGGTATTAATTTCTTTTTATACTTTTAAGACCAAATAATTTAAGGTGTTTATTACAGTGCTTTTCTTATAACAAGCAGTCATTAAGTATAGAAATAAAGCTGTGGTATTCCCTCGTGGTCTAGTGGTTAGGACTAAGTATTATGTGTACAGATAAATATAACTAATCATTCCTATGGCTCCAGTCATATGTGTATATGCTATTTGTTTACAAACTTCTTTTTATAATACAGTTTTACAGTAGCTATTAAAATGTTAAATGTTTATAATTTTTGACTTAGGAATTCAACTTCTAGATATGTAATCTACTGAAATATACATATACTGAGGGATCTGGAGATATAGTACAAGGTTATTCAGTATAGCATTGTTTCTAAAGGTGAAAGTTTGGATCCTACCCAAATGTTCATTAATAGGGTATTGCTAAAATAAATGATATGGGAATTTCCTGGCAGTCCAGTGGTTAGGACTCAGAGCTTTCACTGCTGAGGCTGGGCTGAGTCCCTGGTGGGGAAACTAAGATTGCATGGGTTGCGGCCAGAAAGAAAAGAAGATACTGTAGCCATATGAAGAAATCATATGTAGTTTTAAAAAATTAAGTAGATGTGTATCTATGGCTGCTGCTGCTAAGTTGCTTCAGTCGTGTCCAATCCTGTGCGACCCCGCAGACAGCAGCCCACCAGGCTCCCCCGTCCCTGGGATTCCCCATGCAAGAACACTGGAGTGGGTTGCTATTTCCTTCTCCAATGCATGAAAGTGAAAAGTGAAAGTGAAGTCACTCAGTCATGTCCGACTCTTAGCGACCCCATGGACTGCAGCCTACCAGGCTCCTCCATCCATGGGATCTTCCAGGCAAGAGTACAGGAGGGAGGTGCCATTGCCTTCTCCATCTATGGCTGAGATATAACAAATTTAGAAGGTAGGTTGTAAAACCATACATATATAGTATAATCTCCTTTTTTAAAAAAGGTTATTTATTTGGCTGCACTAGGTCTTCGTTGCAGCATGTGGGATCTTTAGAGTGGCATGTGAACTTTAGTTGCAGCATGTGGGATCTAGTTCCCTCAGGAATCAAACCTAGGCCGCATACATTGAGAGTGCAGAGTCTTAGCCACTGGACCAGCAGAGAAGTCCCAGTATAATCCCATCTTTATAAGTAAATTCATAAAATTGTATGCTAGGATTTCTGAGGTGTGTGTATTTAAAAAATAGTATGTGGAGGAATATTTACTGAACTATTAGCAGTTACTTATTAGGAGATTGATATTAAGGAAAGCTTTTGCATTTTATTCTAAACGTTTTTCTGCATTGTTTGATTTTTAAAAACAATAAGCATGTATTTTTATAATTACCATATTTAGAAACAACAAAAAGAGGAAGGACTTCCCTGGTGGTCCAGTGGTTAAGACTCCACACTTGTACTCCAGGGGTGCAGGTTCAATCCCTGGTGGAGAACTAAGATCCCACATGCTGCACAGCCTTTATAGTATTTGGATGCTGTCACTGCTAAGTATGTGCTATACGCTTACTTTTCATTTTTTTTAAAATAGAATGCCCAGTGTTTACATGGGGACATCGCTCAGTCACAAAGAGAAATTACACTGAAAGGCTTCAGAGAGGGTAGTTTTAAAGTTTTGGTGGCAACCAATGTGGCTGCTCGTGGTTTGGACATTCCTGAGGTTGACCTGGTGATTCAGAGTTCACCTCCACAGGTAGGAAATGCGTTTTTTTTCCTCACCAATTTTGTTGAAAAATAATTCACATACATCACTGTATAAGTTTAAGCCATAATAGCACTATGCTTTGATTTATGTATGTTGTGAATTGATGCCCACAATAGGTTCAACTACCGTCCATCTTCTCATGTAGGTATAAAAGAAGAAAGGAATTCTCTTTTAACTGAAAGCTTGTATCTTTTGACCACCTTCCTTCATTTCTTCTTCCCCCCACCCTCAGTTTCTATGAGTTTAGTTTTTTTATTTGTTGTTGTTGTTTTTTAGATTCCATGTATAAGTGAGATCATACAGTACTTGTCTTTCTCTGACTTATTTCACTTAGCATATTGCCTTTAAGGTTCATCCATGTTGTCACAAATGGTAGGATTTCCTCTTTTTATGGCTGAATAATATTCCGTATAAACCTTTTCATTCGTTCGTCTCTTGATGGACACTTAGGTTGGTTCTATGTCTTGACTATTGTAAATAATGCTGCTGTGAACATAGGGGTGTGGATATCTTTTTGAATTAGTGTTTTCATATCCTTTGAATATACTTCTGGAAATGTAATATTGGATCATGTGGTCATTCTATTTTTAACTTTTGAGAATCCTCCATACTGTTTTCCAACAGTGCATAAAGTTATCTTTTCTCCACTTCGGCACCAGCATTAACAAATGTTAATCTGTTCTCTTTTGTCTTTTTGGTGATGGCCATTCTAATAGGTGTAAGTTGATATTTCGTTGGGTTTTTACTTTGCAAGGAACTGAGATTTGATTTGGAGAAAATAAGAGTAGCTATATAAATTGCCTTTTATTTACAAGACTTTGCTTAGATTAAAAAAATACATATTATCTATTCTTGCTCTTAACCAGTTTTTGTTAGTGTAGTGTTAAATCGATCAGAATCCGGTACCTTTGCAAATAATTAACTTCTTTACATTTGAAGTAAGGAATCATGCAAGAGAAGTATAAAAAGTTGCCATATAAAGAACCTTGGGATAGGCTGGATAAAAAGGTTTTAAGTCTCATCCCTTTTACTGCAGAATTCAAGCATAAATATTCTCTAGGATATTGAAAAGAGCAACAGGATTGAAATAAAAATGTTATTATCGATAGTAGTAGTTTTGTTGCTTCTAGTATTACTATTTGGTTGCTGGAATGACTGTTTAATTTGCCAGATTTTTAAGAAGAGTTACCTCTTTTATTTTTAGGATGTTGAGTCCTATATTCATCGCTCTGGACGCACAGGTCGAGCTGGCCGGACAGGGATCTGCATATGTTTTTATCAACCGAGAGAAAGAGGTCAATTACGATATGTGGAACAAAAAGCAGTAAGTAGAGTTAAATTATTTCAGTCTTATTATCTAAATGGTGCCTTAGAAAAGAGATCATTTTATATTTGTTCTCACAAATAGATTTTATGACTTCTCATTTAAGCTGCATTTGGATGTGAAGCATGTGGAGAGCTAAATTTATATTAGCTGCAAGACTTTGTTTTAATACAGCTTTTATTATGAAGACAGAAGAGCTGACTTTCTCCCTTTTCCCTTGAATTTCTCCCTTGATTAAAATCAGAAGTGCATTGTGATTTCAGTACCTCTTAGTCTGATACTGTAAATGGATGCTTGTGACAATGTCTTGGTGTAATAGTCAAGATTATATTGAGTAATGTTACAATAGCCAGTTTCTACAAGAAATTACACATTTTTTGTGGTCTCGAGTTTTTGTAGTGTTTTTCCTGTTTTTATGATGTATATTTTCATACATTATTTCACATACTTTGTACAATGAAGATAATAAGAAAAAATTTGTTGTAAACAGCATCTTTTAAAAAAAATCAGCTGTTGTGTAACTGTGATTCCATGATTTGTAACTGAGAGACAATTGAAAAAAAATTTTTTTTTCTCTTTCTAGAATTTGTTATTGATGATTTATTAGGAAATCTTGATCTGCTAGGGCTTGGAAATCTTTAAGTCCAAGAAATGGAAATTCAACAAACTAGATTAATTTAGGAATTAATTGTAAAGACTTCCATTTTTCTTTAATGTAATTCTTTCATTTTCAGGGAATTACTTTTAAACGTGTAGGTGTTCCTTCTACAATGGATTTAGTTAAATCTAAAAGCATGGATGCCATCAGGTATGCTTTCTGACCTTGCTGAATGATTTTTTCTTTTGTATTAGGCTATACATCTTTAAGCTGTCCTAGTTGACATATCAGAAAATTTAATCACCAGTTTTACCAACAGACATTTAATTATATTAAAATACGAAAACGTTGCTCTCTTTTCCCATTCATTCTTTTATCTTTAATCTTTCCCCTTTGTCTTGACCAAGAAAATTTACTGTTTTTAAACCGTAGGTCTTTGGCTTCTGTTTCTTATGCTGCTGTTGACTTTTTCCGACCGTCAGCTCAGAGACTGATAGAAGAGAAAGGGGCAGTGGATGCACTGGCTGCAGCATTAGCCCACATCTCTGGTGCATCAAGTTTTGAACCACGATCTTTGATCACCTCCGATAAGGTAGAAATCTGTGAGAAAATTGTATGTGGTTGAGAAAGATTAAAATCGAACCATAGATATCTATCTGGAGAGAGATTTAGGACATCTTTACTTCGCACAGTACTGTGTTAACTGAAACTTATATACCAGAACCTGTTCCTTGGTGGTTTTTTTTTTTTTTTTTTTTGTCATGGAGCTATGCAAATCGAGAAATAGACTCTGCAGCTAACATAATCCCATGCAAAGTAAGGAGTGCCTGTATATGTGGACAGTATGTGGGTGTGTATAAAACACCATCTGACGTGTCCCCCTGCCAGGTCAGTATCAGATGTCAAACCATACCAGAGCCATGTATTCCCATTATAAAAAGTATATTTTACTCTGCAGTAAGAAATCCATGGGGTGTTATTTTAGTACTGATCAAATACTTTATCCCTAATAACCCACTAGATACTTCTCAAGAAAACTTAAACCACATTTCTTAAGGAAATATTAAGGTACACTTTTAAAGTCATCAAATTTATTGGCATAAGACTGTTTATAATATTTCATCATTACCATTGTAATATTTTTCTTTTACTTAAAAGATTTTTTTTTAATTGAAGGATAATTGCTTTATAGTATTTGTTTCATATCTGCCATACATCAACATAAGGTAGACTTTTAAACCTAAGAAGTATCTCAGAGGTAATCTAATCCCAACCTTTATCTAATAAAAGAATTCTCTTTGGCAGATGGGTCATCTAACCTCTGCTTAAATATCTTAGAAACAGGGTGTTAGTGGTTTTATATTTCTTTTATGGATTAAGTCAGAATCCAAAGCCTTTACGAGGAATGTGCTGTAGGGTCTTCCCTTGCTACCTTTTTGGCCTCATCTCCTATCACTCTCCCCTTGCTTGTTTCAACTATTGTAACCTACTTGCTGATACTCAAACATAAATTTAATCCTACATAAGGTCTTTGTGTTTATTTGTATTATTCTGAATGTTCTTTTACTAATCTTGGATCCCTCCTTCACTTCATTCAGCTATCAGGTATCACTGTATCAGAGGAGTCTTTCCCCATCACCCTGTCTAAAGTAGCTTATTCCTGCCTTTTCTCTCAATTTTCCTCCCCTGCTTTATATTTTTTTCATGATTCTTATTACTGTCTGACATTATATGTATTTACTTATTTGTTTACTGTCTCCTCTCCCATCATTGGACTTCGCTGGTGGCTCAGTAGTAAAGAATCTGCCTGCCAAGCAGGAGACTTGGGTTTGATCCCCGGGGTCAGGAAGATTTCCTGGAAAAGCAAAATGCAATTCACTTCAGTGTTCTTCCCTGGGAAATCGTATGGACAGAGGAGCATCAGTTCAGTTAAGTTCAGTCGCTCAGTCATGTCTGACTCTTTGCGACCCCATGAATTGCAGCACGCCAGGCCTCCCTGTCTATCACCAACTCCCGGAGTTTACCCAGACTCATATCCATCGAGTTGGTGATGCCATCCAGCCATCTCATTCTCTGTCTTCCCCTTCTCCTGGGCTACGAAAGAGTAGCAAAAGAGTTGGACACAATTTAGCAACTAAACAGCAACAACTTCCATCATTATTCATTGCCCCCACCCCAACCCCTTGCTACATATACACTACAAGGTAACTCAGTGAGACAAAGGACTATTTACTGTTGAATCTCTAGCACCTAGGACGGTCTCTGGCACATAGGTAGGGGGCACTTAACCATTTGTTACATCAGTGCCTCCCTATATCTTCTTCATGTTGACCGTTTTTTTGTCTAGTGAACTTTTACAGAGCAAGTCATTTTTGCTTAAGTGTAGTCCTTCAAAGAGAAGGCAATGGCAACCCACTCCAGTACTCTTGCCTGGAAACTCCCATGGATGGGGGAGCCTGGTAGGCTGCAATCCATGGGGTCGAGAAGAGTCAGACACTACTGAGCGACTTCACTTTCACTTTTCACTTTCATGCATTGGAGAAGGAAATGGCAACCCACTCCAGCATTCTTGCCTAGAGAATCCCAAGGATGGAGGAGCCTGGTAGGCTTCCGTCTATGGGGTCGCACAGAGTCGGACACGATTGAAGCGACTTAGCAGCAGCAGCAGCAGCAGCAGTCCTTCAAAAATTTAAAGACGTTTATGTCCTCATGTTTTTCCACTCAAAGGTAACCTTGAGTCCTTCAGCATTTCCTTAATTCTTCACTACCTTATCTTATCCCTGATGCTGTAGTTTGTTTAATTTCCTCTTGAAGCATCATGTTTAGATTTAGATTAGATTTAGATTCCTCTTGAAGCATCATGTTTAGATGCTTTAGAATTAAATGTAGTCTTTACATCAATGTATAGAAGAATGGTACTTTCAATGATTTATAATATAGTTTAAAATAAGTTATTTTTTTAGTAGTCATGTTATGCTGGTCATGTTGGCTTATAAGAAGTGCATGCATGCGTGCTAAGTCGCTTCAATTATGTCCAACCCTTTGTGACCCATTGGACTGTAGCCCTCCAGGCTTCTCTGTCCATGGGATTCTCCAGGCAAGAATATTGGAGTGGGTTGGAGAAGCAAACCTGGAAAAGCAAAATGCAATTCACTTCAGTGTTTTGCATCGCTATTTCATAACTGTATGAAAATAGCTAATTCAGTTATCCTCATTAACAACCAATAGCAGGCCACTTAGAAACCAATATTGTGCATTCTCTTTAAAAAAAGAGAATCTTCCCGACCCAGGGATTGAACCCTTGTCTTTTGCGTCTCCTGCATTGGTAGGCAGGTTCTTTACCACTAGTGCCACCTGGGTTGCGATAAATCAAAAAAGACTGTTAAGTTAGAATGTTATTGTCCTACTTCTGCTGCTTTTCTCTCAAACACAGTGTGACTTTTATTCCTTAAGGGGTTTGTGACCATGACTCTGGAAAGCCCAGAAGAAATACAGGATGTCAGCTGTGCTTGGAAAGAACTTAACAGAAAGCTGAGTAGTAATGCTGTGTCCCAAATTACCAGAATGTGCCTCCTGAAAGGAAATATGGTAGGCTTTTCTAGACAACTGCTGTGTATGTTTATAAAGACTAGGAAATTTTGTTCATTGTTTTTTTGAAGTCTAATGGGATGAATAATACTATTTTATCCATGTGTTAAGTGTGTTTCCAGTTGGAAATTTGGGGAGTTAACCTAAGTAACCCATTGCTCTAGAAAGCTGTAAGTCATTCTGCTTAATTTGTAATATTCAAGTTATCTAAGTTTCTGCCTTTGAATTCATATGTGGTTGTGTATGTTTATTTTTTACAATTGAGTAGCATAATTGCAACAGCTAAATAGTTCTTTTCTTTTTTTTTTTTAAAGAGAATGCACAATATTGGTTTCTAAGTGGCCTGCTATTGGTTGTTAATAAGGATAACAGTTATGAAATAGCGAAGTTAAAGCCATCTGTAATCTTAGTGACTGATTTCTTCTAATGGTTTTGTAAAAAGACATATTTATTCATCTCACCTGACTATATAAGTTCATGCTAATCTAGAATTTATAAACTTGTTTATTGGAAAGTTATCTTTCTCAAAGTTTAATATTACCTTCAAAAAAGATCTGTGGCATACAAGACAACTACGTACATTCAGAAAAAATGTGGAGGGGGAGGGAAAATATACCTAGATCCTTAGGCCAAACCATATGCTATACTTGAATATTAATTAACTTTCAGTGTACTGGCAGCCAAGATCAAAGAGGAAACATCTTAGGTTATCTCCTGGCACTAAATTTTTAAAGGAATTCATTAGATGGGTCATTTTACAAGGGACATGGAACATTATAGTGTCTACAAAAACTTTTCTAGAGAATACTCCAGATGCTCATTAGTAGTCAATTCTTATTAGATACTGGTTTACTTTTAGATTTAGGAAGTACAATTAGCAGCCATTCTGTGTCATGCATTATTATGTATTAGCTGGTTTAATTCTGTAAGCAGTCATGCGACCCACTTAATCTTTTCTTTTTTTAGTTTATATAAAATTATAAGATATTTTAAAAAATCAACTCATGTGCATCTAAATAAAATTTTCATTTTGCTTTTAGGGTGTTTGCTTTGATGTTCCCACAACTGAATCAGAAAGGTTACAGGTATATAAAATATTTTATCTGTTAAATAGTTGAATATGTTTCTCTAAAAGATAGGGATTAAAAAAACATATTCATAATATCTTTATCACGTGTAAATCAATTAAAACTTCCTTAATTAACTAATAAATTATAAATACCCAGTTTGTCAAATGTGTACGAACAGAATTGCAGACCAAATCCTCATGTGCTCATTACCCAGCTGCAGCAGTTAGCAACTCGTGGTCAGTTGTGTTTCATGTCTACTTCCATCCACTTACACTGTATTCTTTTTCTTTTTTTAAAATAATTTTATTTATGGCTGTGCTGGGTCTTCCTTGCTGTGTAGGCTTTTCTTTTCCTTAGTTGCAGAGAGTGGGGACTATTCTATAGTTTCAGTGCATGGGCTTCTCATTGCAGTGGCTTCCCCTGTTGCAAAGCATGGGTTATAACGCTCACAGGCTTCAGTAGTTGAGGCACATGGGCTCTGTAGTTGCAGCTCCCAGGCTCTAGAGCACAGGCTTAATATTTGTGGTACCCAGGCTTAGTTGCTCCATGTGGGATCTTCCTGGATCAGGGATCGAATGGCCCATGTTTACTGCATTGGCAGGTGGATTCTTTACCAGTGAGCCACCAGGGAAGCCCTCTCCTGTATTCTTTTGAAACAAATTTTAGAAGTCTGTCATTTCAACCATAAATACTTTTATATAGCTAAAATATTAAAAACACTTTCAAAAAACATAATACCATTATTAACCCCCCTAAAATAGTAATTCATCTGTATTATCCAATTTTGTGTTTACATTTTCCCGTCTTCTAAATATTTTTAAATATAAGAAGGTCTGCAAAGTTCATTCTGTATGATTTGATTTTTGTCTCTTTGTAGGTTCTCCAATTCCTTTCTCTCTTTATTTTTTAAAAATTTTTCTTTAATAAATGGTACAAAGCACAATGCCAAAAACATTAACAGTTAAAATTTCACCAAATGAAAAAAATACTATAGAATACACAGTTGCAAAAAGCTACATTAAGTTATTTTACAACTGCCTCAAGCTGCAAAAAGAAAAAAACCCAATGCTATACCTAAGTTATCCCTCTCTCAAAATAATGCCATTTATATTATAAACCACGAGCTCCCCATCAAAAGACGGGAACTGCTTTTGTTAATTCATATATATATATATGACTGTATCACTTTGCTATACACCTGAAACAAACAACACTGTAAATAAAATATAGTACAATATAAAATAAAAATAAGTAACAGATCTTTGGGGCTTTACACTGAGTTAGAGTTCCTATCAGAGGGATAACAGCACCACAGCCGCACTGGATCCTCATGAAGGAGGCACATGAATGACTGGGTTACAAGAGTTTCTGTCTTTCTTTAAAAAAATTTTCCTTGTGTTTTATCTGAAGAAGAAAGAGATTGTCCACTAAATTCCTACACTGTGAAATTTGTCTATTTGTGTCCCTGATACATACATATTTGACACAAGAACGGGATTATTTGGCTTTCAAAGTCCTTTTTAAAATTCAGAATATGTTGTAAACACATTTCTTTATCAACTATACAGTTATTTACTTTTATTGGCTCCCTGGCATTTGGCCACATGGGTGACCAACTTAACCAGAGTTGTATTTTCTGATATTTAGATTATTTCCAGTACTAATACTCTATTATAAATAGATTTGCACTGGTGGCTCAGATGGTAAAGAATCTGCCTGCAATGTTTGATCCCTGGGTTGGGAAGATCCCCTGGAGAAGGAAATGGCAATCCACTCCAGTATTCTTGCTTGGAGAAATCCATGAACAGAGGAGCCTGGCAGGCTATAGTCCATGGGGTCACAAAGAGTTGGACATGACTGAGCAGCTCACATGCATTATAAACAGGTTGGCCTTAAATGTTGGCATAGGTAATTCTTTATGCATTGCCAAGTTTATTTCTTTAAGATGAACTTTTTAAGATGTCTGCTTGGCCAAAAACTGTGTGTATTTTTAAGGCTTTGGTCATATATTGCTACCAGTTGTGTGTGTGGTTGTTTGTATCTGCTCATTCTGACATG
Source organism: Moschus berezovskii (assembly GCF_049115385.1). Taxonomy (NCBI): domain Eukaryota; kingdom Metazoa; phylum Chordata; class Mammalia; order Artiodactyla; family Moschidae; genus Moschus; species Moschus berezovskii. The sequence continues at coordinate 25,811,861 of NC_142471.1, forward strand.
TAAGGTATTTTAATATTAACTTTCCTTGGCAACTCATGATCACAATGAAAAACAGTGTAGCAGGATAGACATATTGATGCTCTTAAGGGCTGCTGATTTTTATATTTTGTTTACCCTGATACCAAAATGTTTCCAATAGCAACATTTTTAGTCCCTGTTGACAGATTTTTAATCTGCATTATCAGCTCTCAGACCTTGTTTCTGTCAGTATATCTTCGAGCAATGACCACTTATTAGTGGCCTATTCCTTTTGTGCTGAGAAACTGGTGGGCTCTTTTAGAATGTATAAACTGAGTAGGAATTTAGAGTCCCAAAATTGGCCTGAAAATTTCTCCTCAGACTAATACTTAGCTTTTAGAAACTTTTCTTGGGGCGAGGAGGATCCAAGCTTTGTACTGTTACATTAAATTTGAGATTTAAGTTTTAACAGGATTTTTTTCATTTTTAATGACATTTATTTTTTTTTTTTTTTGTAATTTTACAAGCAGTACATGTTCATTGCAGACAACTAGAAACACATAAAAGTATAAGGTAATAATCACCTGGAGAAGGGAATGGCTTCCCACTCTAGTATTCTTGCCTGGAGAATCCCATGGACAGAGGAGCCTGGTGGGCTACAGTCTACGGGGTTGCAAAGAGTCGGACATGACTGAGCGATTAACAAAAAAAGAGTAAAAATCATACATAAATTCCCATCCCTCAGATATAATCACTATTAGCATTTTGAAGCATTTCCTCCCAGTGTCTACATTAAAAAAAAATTTTTTTTAAGTATAATTGACCTACAAAACTGTGTTAGTTCCAGGTATACAATATAGTGATTTGATATTTATATTACAAAATGATCGCTACAATAAGTCTTGCTACTTTCATCATTCAAAAATATTACAGTATAATTAACTATATCCCCCAAGCTGTACATTTCATCCTTGTGATTTATTTTGTAACTGGAAGTTTCTGTCTCTTGATCTCCTTTATGTGTTTCACTCATCCCCCCATCTCTCTCTTCTCTGGCAACCACCTGTTTGTTCTCTGTATCTGAGTCTGTTTCTGTTTTGTTTGTTCATAAAATTTGGGAACTTAAGTTCCTGTGTTTTAGCTTTGAATATGTTTTTGCATTCTGGTTTTTAGTTTTATTCCAGATACTCTGGACTTAATAGATCGATGACATTTAGCTAATAGATATGCAGAGAGTGTCCTGTACTCATGTGCTTGCTTATAGTTTCTATTTTGCATTTGTATTAATCCTGTAAATTACCCCAACAGGCAGAGTGGCATGATTCAGACTGGATACTCTCAGTGCCAGCCAAGTTACCTGAAATTGAAGAATATTATGATGGAAACACATCTTCTAATTCCAGACAGAGGAGTGGTTGGTCAAGTGGCCGGTCGGGCCGGTTGGGCCGGTCAGGTGGTCGATCTGGTGGCCGGTCAGGTAGACAGAGTCGGCAGGGGAGTCGGTCAGGAAGTCGACAAGATGGTAGAAGACGAAGTGGGAATAGAAATCGATCAAGAAGTGGGGGCCACAAGCGGAGTTTTGACTGAGATAGTTAATCTACCAGTGTGAGCTTGCCTGTTTCTGAATAATCATGTACATTATCAACCAAAAATTAGGTCATCATAGCTGAGGTCTGTGTCTGCTATTTGGAAAGAAGTTGGTTGTATTTTTTTAAAAAGTATTTCACAAGAATGGTTGTAAACAAATCTACTTATCCAGTTATACGTTTGAATAAAAAAACCCTCCTTTTATTGTCTCTTTTCACCGTGTGTTAAGAATTTTCTCAATGTAATCTTAAAATTTCTTCTAAAATGTGGCAGTTAAGTCAGTCTTAACGTTACTTGCATAATACAAAATATGGTGTGTCTGTATTCAGATCATTCCTTCCATATAATAATATGGTAGAAAATAAGAAATGCCTTCTGCATTAAAGGGCTGAAAGTGCTGGTGACATGATTGGTTAGATGTAACATTTTAAATTTTAGATAAAGTTAATTAAAAGGTGTGCAAGCAGTGCATCCTCAATAAGTAACAGTTAAAGTTACTTGTTGAATGTCTACTTTGTGCCCATCACTATCCTAGCCCTTAGGGGTATAGTTGTAAATAGGCATGGACACCATCTTCAAGGAACTTATAGTTTAAAGCAGCAATTCTGGTTGAGATTAACACCTGATGTTTAGGATGAAAGTAGCTATGGAATGTGAAGGATGTAATTGGGGTGTGCCTAATCAGTCTTAGGAGTCAGGCTTTTTTAGATGAAGTGATAGGAGAAGTAAAGCAGAAGTACAAGTTGATCTAGCCAGTTTAGAAGGAAGAGGTTTTGTAGTCAGAACAGTACAGGCCTACCTTGTTTTATTGCACTTCACAGATACTGTATATTTTAGAAATGGAAGGTCTGTGGGAGTCCTGTGTTGCACAAGTCTGTTGGTCCTGTTTTTTCTGATACTATTTTTTTTTTTAATTTTTATTGGAGGCTAATTATTTTACAATATTATATTGGTTGGTTTTGCCATACATTGACATGAATCCGCCCCGGGTGTACATGAGTTCCCCCTCCCGAACCCCCCTCCCACCTCCCCTGATACTATTTTTGAATTAAGGTAAGTACATTATTTTAGACATAAAGCTGTTATACACTTTAGACTGTTATATAGTGTAAACATAACCTTTATATGTACTACGAAACCAAAAAATTTGTGTGACTCACTTTATTGCAGTATTTGCTTTATTGCAGTAGTCTGGAACTGAACCTGCAATATTTCCTAGGGATGCTTGTATACGCGGCAACCCAGAGGCAGAGAATAGCATGGTAAATCTGAAGGCCTCCACATAGTTCAGTATGGCTTACATGTGATAGATGGAGGACAGTAATAGAAAGATAAGGACTTAGGAACCAGATCTGAAAAGTCCTACGTGCATTTTTAAGGAATTGAAATACTGTATTTATCACAGAACTTTTTGTGATAAAAAATTTTCCTTTTTTGGCCACATGGCATGCAGGATCTTAGTTTTCAGACGAGGGACTGAACCTGCAACCCCTGCAGTGGAAGCATGGAGTCTTAACCACTGGACTACCAGAGAGGCCCCAGGAGTTGAAATATTTTCTTGAAGACGAGAGAATCATGAAAGAGTTTCCATAAGAAGTGACATGATGAGATTTGTGTTTTAGAAAGATTACTGACTACGCTGAGGAGACTGAATTGCAGAAGGGTCAGACTAGGTACTATGAGCCCTCTTAGGATGCTGTTAGAGTAATCCCAGGTAGAGGTGATGGTCTGCACTAATAATGATAGGCAACACATTTTGAGTGATGAGAACTGAGGCACTTGAGAGGTTATTGCTTATTTAGAATCACTCAGCTGGATAATATATAGTGGAGTGATGATTTAAACCAAGTCTAGGTTCTGAACCAGCATTCTTAACTACTATGCTAAATAGTGGCAGTGGACTTTGAGAAACATGGATAGATTTCAGAGGTTTTTAGGATATGGAATTGTTAGGACTTGGTGCTTTCAATTGGAAGATAAAAGAGGCAGAAGAATTAAACCTATGTTTGCCACTGAGATAGGTACTAGAACACGGAGCAAGAAAAGTTATGGGGGGGGAGAGAGGGAACATGACTAGTTCAGGATTAGATGTATTTTAATATTGAGTAGTCCATATGTCAGGAGATAAACAGTAGGCTGTTGGATTTATATGAAGGAGAGAGGCTGTTCAAAAGATTCGGCAATAATAAAAAATGGTAATTGTAGTTACATTAGTAGATGAGATGATCCAGGGAAAGTATAGTAAGGAAAAAAGTCTGAAAACGGAACCCAAAGGCATACCAGTGTACTTACTGCATAGCAGAGGAAAGGGGATCTCACTGAGAAGGGATGACAAGAAGAGGGCCCAAAGCCCAGAAATATGGGGCTTCCAGAGGCATCAGAAGAGAAAATTGAAATGGCCTTTGGATTTGGCAAGCAGACATTGATGTGGGGAGCAGCTATATTAACAGTATTGAGAGTAGAAGCTATTTAGCCGTGGCTTCAGCAGGATATGGGAGGTGATGTAGGGACAACAAATAATGAACTTGTCTTCCAGAAACTTGGCTAGGAATAGGGAAGAACAAGCTAACACTGGACGTAGAAGAAAGGACATGAGGTTGCAGTGAGAATTTTGTGTTGGCTGGGTGGGGAGACGAGGGAAATTTGAGCATGCTGAAATACTAATATGTGAGGGAGCAGGACTGGAATGGGGAGGAGAAGGAATGAATATATGACGGGTCAAAATCTCTGTGAAGATCCAAACAAATGAGCTCAACCACATTCTGGAGATTTTAGCCTTAGACAGCAGAAAAGTGAAAAATGAAAGTCGCTCAGTCGTGTCTTGACTCTGTGACCCCATGGGCTGTAGTCTGCCAGGCTCCTCTGTCCATGGAATTCTCCAGGCAAGAATACTGGAGTGGGTTGCCATTTCCTTCTCCAGGGGATCTTCCTGACCCAGGGATCAACCCAGAGATTGAGTCTCCTGCATGGCAGGTGGATTCTTTATCATCTGAGTCACCAGGGAAGCCCATCTCTAACGTCAAGAGGAAGGTATGATTTTTGTGGAGGTGAGTTTGCAGGTGTTAAGGTAAAAAGTTGAGAGATTATCTGCCTAATGTCTTCCTATTTTCTTCCTGTGGTAGTTTTGCATGGTCAGCCACTGAAAGTGAAAAGGGAAGTAGTAGCCTAGGAAATTTGAGGAAAGTGGAGAAACGAGAGGTATCGAGTGGAGAACATGATGAAGAACTCACGAGGCAAACAGGGTCACAGACATCCAGTCGGGATGAAAGACTGAATTTGTAGTGGCATTAGAGTGGTTGAGTGATTCCTATAACACTCAGCATTGTGCTGTAGGAGTGGAGGTGGGAAACAGCTGATGTGGCACTGGGGTTTTGCTCTAAGATTAAATGATGACAAGGTGAAGATGTTAAGGATTCAGCATAAGTGATTAGAGTAACAGTCCAAGGAGTCTAGACTGCTTAGGAATTGAAGTGGAGATGGGGCTGACAGTAGGGGGGATGTAGAAGGGGCACAGGATTGAGGACCGAGTCTGAGGATTCAGGAGAGGAGCTGTTGAGAAGACAATTGCAGAGCAGGCCTGTTGGGGGCAAAGGTTATTTCAGTTTAGGTGGTCAAAGAACCCAGAAACCAGTTGTTATGTGGATGATTTCCATGGAGAATGAAGACAAATGAGAACTGAGGAGGGAGTGTAAGACTAATCCAGGTGCCAAAATACCGTAAGTGGTGGAGGTTGGCAAATTACTCGAATTAGGAGTGGGAAAAGGTGAGATTGTCACAGATTTCCAAAGGGACAAGGGCATTTACATGCAAGTCAAGGAGTAACTGAGGAGAAGAGGAAGACACTGCCACCAGTATACACTGGATGTGAAGGAGTAAGCAACGTATGTGTGAGGAAGCCGTAGGGGAGTATTTTCCAGTAAGGGCCAGATTACAGTTAGCCCAAGAGGGAAGGAGGGCTGTTGGTGCTGGATTGAGTTTTGATTGTGGGCAGTGGGATTCCAAATAGCTAATGACTTGGGGGAGGGAAATCTAGATGGCTCTGTCTGCATTTGTGTAAGTTTGATACCCAAAATGGAATAAGGGCTGCATTCCTACTGAGGTGTTTGGTACCTCAGAATAACTTTTATTAATATAAAAGTTAATAAGGAGTGCTCAGTCTCTGCCCTTGATAGCTCAGAATATAGTGAAATTGATGCACACAAACCTAGGTCCATGGCAATGATGCAGTGTGATGATTGGCAAACTCTGTACCAGAACACCAAGTGCAGCCCAGGAACCTGGGGTGGGAGGTTCAGAGAAAGCGTTTTGGCCATGATGATTATGAGTTAAGTGAGGTAAAAGAAACAGGCACAGAGTAGCTAATATAATGTGGTCTAAGCATGGCGAACAATAAGTAGTTCTTGTTGCCAGGATCTTGACTGTGAGGAAAGTGGTGGTGAGAACACGACAAGAGTCATATATTGGAAGGCTTCATAGACTTTGTTTTAGAAGAGCCATTGGAGGGTAAGGGAGGAGAGTGATATACATGCAGGTAAATGCCAAGAAGGAAATGGCAACCCACTCCAGTGTTCTTGCCTGGAGAATCCCAGGGACGGCGGAGCCTGGTTGGCTTCCGTCTATGGGGTCGCACAGAGTCGGACACGACTGAAGTGACTCAGCAAATGCCAAGAATGGATTTAAGGGGTCCCCTTGCTAAAGGCTGGCGTCCTTATAAGCAAGGAAAGGGGCTCCTGCTGCTGCTAAGTCGCTTCAGTCGTGTCCGACTCTGCAACCCCACAGACGGCAGCCCACCAGGCTCCTCTGTCCCTGGAATTCTCCAGGCAAGAATACTGGAGTGGGTTGCATTTCCTTCTCTAATGCATGCATGCATGCTAAGTCGCTTCAGTCATGTCTGACTCTCTGCGACCCATGGACAGCAGCCCACCAGGCTCCTCTGTCCATGGAATTCTCTAGGAAAGAATACTGGAGTGGGTTGCCATTTTCTTCTCCGAAGGAAAGGGGCAGATCCTAAGAAAATAAAACAATAGCTTTCTCTTTCTTCTGGAAGAAGGAGGGGCGGGGCAAATTCCTTACCAAATCCTCAGCTTTGGGCTGCATTCTACCTCTTATCTTTGCTCCTTCTTCATAGAGCTCAGCACCTTCATGGCTCCACCTTTGGGCTATTCAGAGCCTTCTGTATGATGCTCTGTACCCGAGTGTTGTGGTTCCCTAATATCTACTTGAACTTGAATCTATTACCTTGATCTTCAGCTTCTGAATTTGTAAATAATATGTTTTATTCCTTTCAGCATTAGAAATTTGATAATAAATTCACACTTTGGTGTGAATGTCTGAAAGCCTCTCATTTTTGTTTTGTATAATTTGGGAGTAGTGCTTAATAGTTATTTTTTAAAAACTATATTCCTTTAAAAATATTAGTAATGTATGTTCATTGTTGGCAGTTTGAAAAAAAAAAATAAGCAAATGGAAGAAGATTAAAACCACCTCTCTCAGAGATCATTACTGCTTACATTTTGTTGTATAGATTTTTAATTTACTGTGTATGAGTGTGTACATACTTTTTGAAATAGAAAATTCTCCCAATTTTATGAAAACATACTACATTATCTACATCAGAGGAGACTGACTTGGCAGAATTCAAGAAGTACTTCCAATTCCCTAGAATGGATGTAAGACCCATTTCTTCCACTTGCTACTGAAGTTTGTACAGATGATTAGATTAAATATAGTAATCTGGCTACCCTTGAGTCAAAAAGGGCCACTTGCATATTCCCTCTTGGAATTTCGGCCTTGTGCCTATGTTATGCATATATGTTATGCACATATATGTGCAGGTATGTTAAAAAAGAATTTACTTTATGAGCCTTGACAAAAATTTCCCATTTAGTAGCATTCTGGGCTTATTCTGTTGTTGAACATCTGTTGATATTAAAAATGTCCCTGTACTGTGTACAGCCATATCATATACAGCAGCATCATGTAATTTTGTGGTTTATTGACTAGACTGCAACTCCTGGACATAAAATTTATTTCAAAGGGCTCCTTCCTTACCCCACTACTAGTGGTAGGCTAATGTGTGCCAGGAACTGTCCAAAATCTTAAGGATACAAAGACAGATAAATCAAAGCTCCTGGCTCAAGGATGTCACAGGGTGTTAAGTGAAAGCATCATACATTTACATAAATTTATCTGTTAAAAATTGACACTGTGGAACATAATGTGTGAAACATGAACAACTTCCTTTGAACTGTCAGATTAAAGAATGTGCAGTAAAAACTAATCTTAATGAAATACAGAAATAAAACTCCCAGTATTTCCCTTGGTCACAAAGTGATTACATTTTGAGTTCTTTCTAAAAACCTTGACATACCTATGAGGCTTTTTTTCCATGTTTTTATCTTTTAATTGAAGTATAGTTGATTTACAGTGTGAGTTTGGGTTAGTGATTCAGTTATACTGATAACACAATATCTATTTTTTCAGATTATTTTCTCATAGGTTATTACAAAATTTTGGCTATAGTTCCCCCTATCAGTTTAAATAGCTCTTATTTATTGTGTTCTGTGTGCCAGACAAGGCTAACCCTTCTTCATTCATTATCTTAATTTTGTCAACCGATGAAGTAGGCTTTGTTATCCCCATTATGCATGAGAAACTCAGATTAAGAAATATGGCCAAAATCACAGAGCAAATGGTTCAGTTTTTCAAAGACAGGAAAGATTTCAACCCATTAAAAAAATGATTTTATGATGAAGTAGCTCCCAATTGTTTGCCTCACTAGTTCTTCACAGGAAGTTTAGCGATATTGCCATACGTCATTCAGTGGGCCACTTTCCCCTCAACCGCTTTAAGTAGTTTATGTCCAAATTCTGCAAGATTAAGACCCCCAATATTTTCTAGGAGAGGTCTACATGGTTTTGGGACCCTTTCTACAGGTTCCAAGGCGGGTTTAAGTGCCTATTTATGTCTTCAAAACAACTGACACTTCTCCATCTCCCCCCAGTCTACAAAGCTTATTGAAGACAGACTTCTGTGCTGAATCCCAGCCTTGTTTCTCACACCTGACACGGTGAATGCTCAGCGGATATATGTTGAGCGCACGCATGAATGAATGACCAGACTCGCTTGACATCTAGTTCTTATTCTTGTGAGTCTGGGCATCTCCTTTCAAAGGTCGACGTTTCCACAAGATGATTACACATCTAGCGCGTCTGCGCGTGAAAGGACCTTACAAACGCGAGCAATCTTAATACAAAGCACTGAAGAGGCGCCACTCAAAAGCAACTTCAAATCTTCATTTATCAGGCCGGGGCTAGCGAGAATCTTGGCACTGTTCGAACGAGAATAAAATCAACTTTTGTGATTCCTACCCTTCTATAGATGCCTTCTAGTCCAGGCGCCATAAGCGGTTATCACAGTCATCCGGATGTGAGAAGCAGCTACTTTGGTACTACCACCGACGCCCTCGCCTCCTGGTATCTTCCGCTTCCGCTTTACTACAGGAAGTGACGAAAGCTGGGTGGGCTGTAGGGGCAGCGTTTTCTCTTCCTCTCCACGCGGTAGACGAGGCCGGTCGGCCTGCACAGCTTGTGCTGAGTGATGCCGGGGAAACTTCTTAGTGACGCGGATTTGGAGTCAGACGCAGCCGTGGCAAAAGTGGAGATGCCGCGAAAACAAAATGAGAAGGTACCACTGTGGGCCGAGCGACTTGGGACCAGGCAGGACGAGGGGCCGGGCGCTAAGAGTAGGAGCCCGGGCCAGGGAACAAGGCGCGCGGCGCGGACCCTGCCCGGCCGGAGACCCGCGTGGGTTTCCACCAGTGGGTTTCGGGAATGGTCGGTGCTCTCCGCGGGGGGTGTGCGCGTTGCCGAGAAGTCCGGGCAGATGGGAACCAGTGAGCCGGCCGGTGTCCCACGTGGTCCCAGAGTCTGGACGTCCGGCACCCGGTCACCGTTAGGCCGCACGTTTTGGCCCAAACTCGGACCTCCCGGCGTGAGAGTGCGCGGAGGGAATTGTAAATCAAAAGAGGGACCAGCGCTTCCTCCTGAAGTGGCGCAGCCAGAAACCCATCTGCACACGTGGGTGGCGTCCGCCGTGACATTTTTTACCCTAGTGGTGGGAATATAGTTTTCCGGAAAGCGGCCCTTAGACGAAAAAGTAGTTCAGTTCCTCTTGTTGTTTGTTGGCCAGATTTCCCGTGGAAATGTAGACGTGTTGTGCTGACTGGACACCGTACTTTTTTTTTTATATATATAGGGCAGCAGTGTGCGGTAGTCTTTAAGTTACCTCTATAGCTGTCTGCTTGCTTCTTTGCTGTTACTTCCTTAGAAAGCGATTTAACTTGTGACTGATTATCTGTTCTGAGGTAAGGTCAGAGAGAACAAAGATTGTCCCTAGGAACTTGAGTTGTTCATGACTTCGAATTTCTTTCCTGCTGTTTTTGGGTCTTTTTAACGGGAGAGTTTCTCCAGCAGTTTCAACAGCAATATTTTGGTGTTGTAGGAAGCGGAGGTAGCAGAGACTTGTCCTCAAGGGGAGGAAGTAGTCCTGGTTTCCTTGCCTTGCATCGGCCAGTCTATTCAGTTGTGGGATGCTGAAGTTAGAAAGGACACGACCAGCAAACTCCTCTGCATTCCAAAGCAGTCCACAGGGACTGAAAATCCACTCTCATTGGTGGAACAAAGGGATGATAGAATTGAAGCCTTCAGATGGAGTGGACCAGATTGTTTTTCAGATGTCTGAAGGATAGGTCATATGAGAGAGATTACCGTTCATCCACGATTTAAGAGCAGAGGCCAAGCCTGAAGTTTCATGGAGGCAGATTTCAGCTCAATGAAGTAGTCCCCATATTTCTTGCCTTGGCCTGAGGCTCTACCACAGAGGTTTTAACAGAGGTAAAACACATTTTCACTAAGTTTTCAGAAAAATGAAAAGTTGGAGGTGGTCAGACATTTCAAGTAGGAACTGTAATCTAGTTTGGTTTTGAGGTTTCCCTTGTTCCATTTTCTTGTGACTTTGTGCTGTTTTTCCCTTTAAGTTAGGTGTATCTTTTTTACGCATGAGGTGATAGATTGGGTTTTTACAGTCTATTGGGTTTTTTGGTTCATAAAGTGTCTATATGTAAATTTCTTTGCTTTATGAATCCCTTTTTTACCTGTAGAGGGCTTCAAGCAGAGAAAGAAATCTGCTTAATATCATCTATCTGTGGACATACATGGCCGTATTAACTTAATCATGTTAAATTAAGTTAAATTGTTCTTGATCACTTCCGGTAGTTTGTGGTTTAGAACATGTTGGAGAATCCTGTGAGCCATTCCAAGTCCCTTGTAAAAATTGGACTGTACAGCTTGTACAATTGAATAGTTACCAAGAAGCATTCTCTTGCAAGCTAATGAAGTTATTGGTATATTATTCTCTCCATGTTAGCCAAGAAACAGTATTAAAAAACATACTGTTTGATTTTTGCCTTAGTGCAGGGTGGAAGTACACATGTTGAAAAATGCCTCCAAATTGTACTTTTCATAATCATGTGATCTTGAAATAATGCATAATTGATATATTATGCAGCTGTATCAGTGCTTTGCTCAGCATTTGCATTGTCTTTATTTATTTTTTAGAAAGGTAAAAAAGAGAAGCCAAAATCTAGTAAGAGTGAAGAGGCAGCAGAAGAAAAGGAAGAAATGATTTCTTCCAAAGCTAAAAAGGTTAAAAAGAAAGCAGAGACTTCTGAGGTTGACGTGAATTCTCCTAAATCTAAAAAGGCAAAAAAGAAAGAGGAGCCATCTCAAGATGACATTATTTCTCCTAAAACCAAAAGTTCGAAAAAATCAAAGGAGCCCTGTGAAGAGACAGTTGTTTCTCCTAAAACCAAAAAAGTTATAAAAAATGAAGAGCCTTCTGAGGAAGAATTGGGTGCACCTACACCCAAAAAGATGAAGAAAGAAAAAGAAATAAATGGAGAAATTCAAGAGAAAAGCCCCAACCTCAAGAATGGATTTCCTGACTCTGGACCTGACTCCAGCTCCAAGGAAGCTGCCAGTGAAAACAGTGAGTTAGAGCAGGTAAAGTTGCATTTTAATATGTAGAATGTATTTTTTGATGTTGATTCAGGTAAATAAGTATATAATTGTTACACATATTATTTAATAATTGGAGGAAATTGGATGTGTCAGCACCTCATAGTGCCTCTCTTGAGGTGCAGGGTGAGTATTTTAAAAACTGCAGTGTCAGAATGCCTCCTTTGCAACTAAGCAAGGTTTAAGTTTAGAGAATGTCTTCTCTCCACCCATGATCTGCTTATAGAAATCAACAGGAGGTGTATAGTTATGCATATGTGCTCCAGCATCCCTCTGAGGGTTTCACCTAGTGAATCATGATTAAGTGGAACCACTGAAAAGGTGCTTGCTTGATTGCACATGTCTTTTTGTTTAGGTCATTAACTAACCTGAGTTGAATACGATGCTTAAATGTCCTTTTGGAAGCTAATACTGTTATCTTTCAGAAGCGTAATCATCAAAGAAAAATGCGAAATCTAGTAAATTTCTCTTTGCCGTAGGGTTGTAATCAACATTTAAAAATTTTTCCTGATTACAAAAAACATACAACTATTTTTTGTCAGATTATAATTCTATTAATATTGTATTTTGCCTTTTCCTAGCTTACCTATATTTTTATTTTTAAAATAATTTTATTTATTTGTGACTGTGCTGAGTCTTTTTTGCTCCATGGACTACTCTTGGATGGTGTACCTGGGCTTCTCATTGTGGTGGCTTCTTTGTTGGGGAGCACAGGCTTTAAGACTCGCGGGTTTCAGTAGTTATGGCGCTTGGGCTCAGTAGTTGCAGCTCCCAGGCTCTAGAGCACAGCCTCAATAGTTGTGGTGCATGGGTTTAGTTGCTCCGTGGCATGTGGGATCTTTCCTGACTGGGGATTGAATTTATGTCTCCTGCGTTGGCAAGTGGATTGTTTACCACTAAGCCACCAGGGAAGCCCATTGCCTATATTTTTATATAGGCATTTTCCTTACTTTTAAATATTACGTATTTTTAGTGGTTATGTAATTCATCATATAGATGTTTAGAAATTAACTTAATTATTCAATTGTTGGACATTCAGATTTTTTACTGTCACATAGTGCCAGTGTGGGCTTCCCTGATGGCTCAGAGGTTAAAGCCTCTGCCTCCAATGCGGGAGACCTGGGTTCGATCCCTGGGTCGGGAAGATCCCCTGGAGAAGGAAACGGTAACCCACTCCAGTATTCTTGCCTGGAGAATCCCATGGACGGAGAAGCCTGGTAGGCTACAGTCCACGGGTCCACAAAGAGTTGGACACGACTGAGCGACGGAACAGAACAGAACAGTGCCAGTGTAATCATTTGTCAAACGCTTATCCCTTTTTTCTGTGGATATATGTATGAAAGATTTTGCTCTGGGAAGTGGTTAATAACCTGTTCACCAGTGTATTGTTGATTTGGAATAACTGGAAAAGTTCTTAGTTGAGACTGAATATGCTTTCACTAGCCATATGTGGTATATCTGTGCTATATATATTTGCCACAGAATTTTCTTCTGTTAGGGTTTTATAGATTACTATCATCTTTATCCTTTTCAGATCTTGATTTACTTACCAGAGTGTTTGTGTCTTTTTGATTGATTCAGAAGAAACGTTTTAGAATAATTTCTTAGAAGCCTTTCTGTATTTAACCTGTAGGGATAAAGTGACTGATTTCTTTCTGTGGCCCTTTATTTGATAGGAAATGACTGTGGAACAAAAAGAAGGAGCTTTCTCTAATTTTCCCATATCTGAAGAAACTATTAAACTTCTTAAAGGTAATATTCTTGGAAATATTGTATAATGTTAGAACACGTTCTTGGAAGCACTCTACTGGTTTTGTTGAGATAAACTGGGACATGTTCTTACTGGTGGATGATATACACAGCCATATAATGAAGTAGGTCTATATATTTGGTAAAGGACTAAACTAGTGATGGCCTTTACTGCCTCTTGAATGATTAAAATTTATTCAGTATATTATATTCAAAAAATAATGCATTATGTATATTCAGAGGTATAATGACTGATAGTACTGGTGCAATTCAATAGTTGATGCCATGTTGGTATTTTCTTTTTTACCCTCTTGCACTTCTTGAGGCATCTCTAGGTTAATGATACTAGCCTGACTCAGAACTCAGGTTAGTATTGTGCCTATGAACCAAGTAGAAAGTCACAGATGCTTAACTTAGGTGTTTTCTGAATCAGGTGTGGTGCAGTCAAGACAGCAAAATGCCTGATTTTGGGGCTTATATTGGCCTGTGGATGAGATTTCGTAACACGGGGCTTCATCTCTTAAAATAATAAGTATTTACTGTACTTTAGTGCTTTAAAGTTTATTGATATTTTTTGGTCAAGAAGATTCTTCATTGCCAGAATATATTTGAACTTCACTTTGTAGATGTGACCAGAATGTAGAATTCTACAATTCTGCAGGATCAGAAGCCTGGGTATGCTTTCATCCTCCAGTATGGCTGGGGCTTTAAGTCAGGTACTGCACAGTCAGGTAACATGGCTCATTTGTTCACAGCCCGTGGGGTGACCTTCCTGTTTCCTATACAAGCAAAGACGTTTCACCATGTCTATAGTGGGAAGGATTTGATTGCACAGGCGCGGACAGGAACTGGAAAGACATTCTCCTTTGCTATCCCTTTGGTTGAGAAACTCCTTAGAGAACTGCAAGACCGGAAGAGAGGACGTGCCCCTCAGGTAAGTATCTTTAACACAGTCTTTAGAGTTTACAGGTTCCAAGTCCGCACAAGAAAGAGACATTGCTTGGACATCGCTTATATATCCCTTTGTTTCGTTTTGAGTTCTTAAGGCCTTTTTCTTAAGATCTTTTTTACTAGAGATCTTTATCTGAAGGTATAAATCAGGATAATTCTTTTAAGACTGTTGACTGCAAACCTTATGTATTTAAATGTTGTAATTTGTTCCATGGTAATGATCACCTCTATTATTAACGCTTATATATTTCTTTAAGACTCTTAGATGTCCCTGGGGCTCAAAGGTTTTGTCAAGTGTCTCCATTTTTGCCTTGAATGGGGAAAGCATTTTTAATAGAGATGTCTGAATAGGAAGGAGTATTTGATGTGAAGAGGCCAGGCCCTCTGATTAGGATGGTACTTATTGAGCTCATTTCTAAAGGATTTGGCATTTGCCAAACCTTGACCTCCCTGAAATGCCTGTGTTGTCACCTTGGCTTTGGGTTGTTGTACCTGACTTTCTGGCCTCACCTCATTCACGGGCTTTCCAGTATCCGTGCCCCCTCCTCATTAATTCATTTGTTTACTGTTATTTGTCTGCAGTTTCAGCAGCTGTAACAATAAATTATTCTAGCACCTGGAATAGTGCCTGGTATATAATGGATGTTCAGTAAATACCTGTTGAATGGATGTATTAGGTTGTTCTTACATCACATTTGTTTTCATACTGTTACCCTCTTTGAGGGTCTGTTGTGGTTGTGTGTTGTGTTTCCTGTTATGATTCAAAGCCCTTCACCATATTGGTCCACTCTTACTCTTCTGACTTCCATTCTACTTCCATTTCACTGTAGTGTGGAGATTTCAGACTATAGATTTTGTATCCTGGCTACCTGAATTTAAATCTAGGCTCTACCTTTTGGTTTTAGAAATCTGTTGTGTGTTATTGTAGGTATTATTATAGATATTTTGAAAATAATTGTTAGGATGAATTGAACCTCCTGGTGCATTGGAAATTTGTTAAACAGTTATTGCATAATACTTTGGATTCCATTATTGGTTTTTCTTTTTAGGTACTGGTTCTTGCACCCACAAGGGAGTTGGCAAGTCAAGTAAGCAGAGACTTCAGTGACATCACAAAAAAGCTGGCAGTGGCTTGTTTTTATGGTGGAACTCCCTATGGAGGACAAAGTAAGTTAATCCACAAGTGAGGAAAGGAAAATGCCATCTACTTTTAAGATGACCTGATTGAATTTCTTCTTTGACATCTGTCTTGTCCTACCCGATTTAGTCATTTATGGTGATTTTCTTTGTCTTTTTTTTTTTTCTTCTTTTATGTTTTGGTCCTGTTCTGTGGCTTGCAGGATGTCAGTTCCCCAACCAGGGATTGACCCTGGGCCATGGCAGTGAAAGTGCTTAATCCTAACCACTAGACCACCAGGGAACTCTCTCTTTTGCCATTATTATTTAAAGATGGTCAGGCACATGGTGCTGCATGATGATGTGTCAAATCTGTATATGGATCTTAGGACTTTTGTTATTATTTATCTATGTTTACCTAAAGACTGCAGTAATGCCTTACTGAGCCTAAGAGGACAGAGTCCAGGAACACGAAAGTCAGAATTCAAGGTTATTCTTTTTATCTGTCAAGGACTTTGGGTCTTTGCCTCTTTTTACTGTAGGCAGCCTTTCCTTTTTCTGATGCCAAGGGCCACATGTATCCCCTCCTATAATATTACATTATTTCCCAATTTAAGACCTAGAAACTTTGTTTTGTAGGTCAGATACATAATTCAGGAGGGAATTTAAGCATTTTGAAAGTCTTCATATGGGACAGATGAATGAGTAAAGATATGGTCATATATACAGTGGAATACTACTCAGCCATAAAAAGAATGAAATAATGTCAGTTGCAGCAAGATGGATGAATATAGAGATTATCATACTAAATAACTCAGGCAGAGAAAGACAAATAAATGGTATCACTTATATATGGAATCTAAAAAACTGAAACAAGTGAACGTATTTACAAAACAGAAACAGACTCTCAGACTTAGAAAACAAACTCATATTTGTGAATTCCCTGGTGGTCCAATGGTTGGGACTCAGTGCTTTCACTGCCAGGCACCAGTTTGGTCCCTGATCAGGAAACTAAGATCCTGCAAGCCACACAGCTCAATCCATCCCCAGCCTCCATTCCCTGGAACCCAAAAAGGAAGAAAACAAACTTATGTTATCAAAAGGGAAAGGTGGCAGGGGTGGTGTGTGGGAAATAAGTTAGGAGGTTGGGATTAACATCTGCATGCTTCTATATATAAAACATAATCAACAAGGTGCTCCAGTATAGTACAGAAAACTCAATATTCTGTGATAACCTGTATACGGAAAGAATCTGAGAATAGATATATGTATATGTATAACTGAATCACATTGCTATCTATCTGATACTAAAACGACATTGTAAATCAGCTGTTGCTCAGTTGCTAAGTTGTATCTGACTCTCTGTGACCTTCTGGACTATAGCCCTTCAGTCTCCTCTGTCCATGGGGTTTTCCAGGCAAGAATACTGGAGCAGGTTGCCATTTCCTTCTCCAGGTGATCTTCCCAACACAGAGATGGAATCCATTGGCAGGTGGATCTCCTACATTGGCAGATCCTTCACTGCTGAGCCACCAGAGAAGCCCTTAATATGTATATCATAAGGAAAAGATTAAAGATGAAACAGAGAGCATTAATATTTCACATTATAAGAAAGTGGATTGTAATATAGGAAATAAAATTCAGTTTCATTCACAATTAGAGATGTAAATTAAAATTATAATGAGTATTTTGCCTGTTAGACTATCAAAGGATAAAAGATAGTTTGATAATTCCTTGAATGAGAACAGGCATATTCTTTCACTACTAGAGAATTAAACCACCTCTTTGAATTGAAATACATAAACCCTTCTACTGAATAATTCTACTTATAGGAATTTACCCTACCGATATGATACCCATGTAGCCAAAGAGCTACTTAAGGTCCCTGAGTTAAGATGAGTTGACTTAAGAGTTTGTGACTTTACAGTGGTACAAAAGTGATACATATTCAGTAACAACTATATTTTGAATTTCTGTCTTTTCCTGGGCTAGTGAAATGCAATATGACATTCTCTCAGGATGCTGGGTGGTGGCAGCATACTCAAATATAAAATAAAAATTTACCAATAATATAAAAAATGACAAAAGAAGTCTTAGTATTGGCACACAAGGCTTGTGATTATCTCTTTTCGGCTTTGGTGGCACTAACACAGGCTTTGGCATCAGAACGGCCTGGGTTTGCCTCTAACCTCTGCTCACAGAGTACCTGAGTGATTTTTCAGTTTAAGTCGCTTGATTTTTCTGCACTTGAGTTTATTCATGTAGGATTGCTAAACTCACCTTGCAGTGTTGTGAGGATGAAATTGGGTAAGTATGTCAAGTACCTAATAGTAGATTCCTCAACTATAGTAACAACTCGATAGAAAGTAGCATCAAGATAACTAATAAGAACCTACTGTATAGCACAGGGAACACTTTGCTGTACACCTGAAACTAACAACACTGTAAATCAACTGTAAAGCAATAAAAATTAATTTTCAAAAACAGGATAGAAAAAAAGTTGTATCATTACCATCTCACCCCAGTTATATTGAACCCCACTTTTCTGAACATCTCTGCACTTTCTTATAATACTTGCCCATCTATCCGGTCATTCTTCCTATATCTGCTTGCCTGTGTTATTGTTCAGTTGTATCCGACTCTTTGCGACACACGGACTGCAGCTTGCCAGGCTTTCCTCTCCTTCACCATCTCCCGGAGCTTGCTCAAACTCAGGTCCATCGAGTCAGTGATGCCATCCAGCCATCTTATCCTCTGTCGTCCCCTTCTCCTGACTTCAGTCTTTTCCAGCATCAGGTTTTTTTTGAGTGAGTTGGCTCTTTGTGACAGGTGGCCAAAGTATTGGAGCTTCAGAATCAGTCCTTCCAATGAATATTCAGGATTGACTTCATATAGGATTGACTCATTTGATCTCCTTGCAGTCCAAGGGACTCTCAAGAGTCTTCTCCAACACCACAGTTCAAAAGCATCAATTCTTTGGTGCTCAGCCTTCTTTATGGTCCAGCTCTTACATTCATACATGACTACTGGAAAAGCCATAGCTTTGACTAATTAGGACCTTCATCAGCAAAGTAATATCTCTGTTTTTTAATATACTGTCTAGGTTTGTCATAGCTTTTCTTCCAAGGAGCAAGCTTCTTTTAATTTCATGGCTGCAGTCACCATCTGCAGTGGTTTTAGAGCCCAAGAAAAAGTGTTACTGTTTCCATGGTTTCCTCATCTATTTGCTATGAAATGATGGGACCGGATGCTGTGATGTTAGTTTTTTGAATGTTGAGTTTTAAGCCAGCTTCATCACTTTCCTCTTTCACCTTCATCAAGAGGCTCTTTAGTTCCTTTTCGCTTTCTGCCATAAGTGTGGTGTCTTCTGCATATCTGAGGTTATTGATATTTTTCCTGGCATTCTTGCCTTTAGGAAGTTACTATTTTTTAAGATACTTATTTTCACTTTGTGAAATGTTGATACCCTCCACCAGTAAAGAAAATAATCTCTTTCCTGGTGCTACCATCCCTCATTGGTGCATTTTTTTTTGTTATGTCATGTAGTACACTGGACTGCCACTCTGTTTTTTTTCCATCCCACTAACACTGTGTGGTATGTGGGATCTTAAGTTCCCCCACTAAGGATTGAACCTGTGCCCCCTACATTGGGAGTGTGGAGTCTTAACCACTGGACTGCAAGGGAAGTCTTTGGACTGTCATTTCTTACATATTTCCCCAGTAGGTCAAGGAGTGCTTCGAGTGTTTCTATCTAAAGTACTTGGCATAGTACCTTGTATTAATACTTGTAGTTAATAAATATTTTAGAATAAAAATATACCAAGTTGGTGTTCCAGATTAATAAAAGGACTTAAAAATCCAGCATATCTCATCATTGGTGTTCTTTACAGTTGAACGCATGAAGAATGGGATCGATATCCTGGTTGGGACACCAGGTCGTATCAAAGACCACCTGCAGAATGGCAAGCTAGATCTTACCAAACTTAAGCATGTTGTCCTGGATGAAGTTGACCAGATGTTGGATATGGGCTTTGCTGATCAAGTGGAAGAGATTTTATGTGTAGCATACAAGAAAGGTAAATTCCACATTCAAGAACTGGCATAAGGGATCGGAGGAAGGGTAGTGATTAAGTAGTCTTCTGAAAGTTAAATGAAGCCTTAGGAATTTGGCAGGAAATTTCCATGATTTGCACATAATTACAATAGGGAAAATTTGGGAAAATAAGAGAAGCCAGCTTGGTATACTTTGGTTTATTCCTGGTTTGCGCTGTTGTGTGTGTATGTTAACTGTAATCATACTGTACATGTAGAAATCCATGAACTATTTGTGCCGTGATAATCTGTCTATATATTTTAATTTTTACATAATATAAATCTGCTTACAGACATTTTTATGTAGACAGCTTACTTCAAACAACAATATTCAAAATCAGTTCTTAAGGATATATCTCCACAGAGTAGATCTGATTTGAAAGGTACAAATAGTTTGTGTTCCTCAATATGCACTGTCAGGCTGCTCTCAGAAGGTTCTGTCAGTTATGCCACCATTTGAAACATAGGGAAATGCAGTGGTATTCTAAGAGCAAACTTAAAAACATTGAGGTTGGTGACTTAAATTCGTTGGTTATTGGACCTGTTTAATTGGTGTTATCCACTTAGTAGGTCTCATTAGAAAGGACAGATTTCCCTCATGGTTCATAAGGGCCAATGGTTAGAAAGCAAAATAACTTTAAAATTCTCTGGGTATTTCAAGAATCCTTTACTTAAATTATTAAGGCAATATTTCTTTGCCCACTGGGAACCTTGGTGTCTTCAGTTTTTATGTCCTCAATGCCTGGCGTGGTGTCAGAAGTGTTTCTTGTAGAATTTTGGATGGACCCTGGAAAAACTGGGTGAAATGGACTTCTGTCTGTGTAGGCTATTTTGAATTATTCATCATTTTTTTTTTCTCTCAAAGATTCAGAAGACAATCCCCAAACATTGCTTTTTTCTGCAACTTGCCCCCATTGGGTGTTTAATGTTGCTAAGAAATACATGAAATCTACGTATGAACAAGTGGACCTGATTGGTAAAAAGACACAGAAAACTGCGGTAACTGTAGAGGTAAATGATTCATTCAGTTGTTGGCATTAGTTACAAATAGTATATAATGATTTTCCCTGTCTGGTCATATTTAGACTATAAATACAAATGCCTTTTCCAGATAAGTACTAAATCTATGTGAAAAGCCAGGTAAAGTTATGTTTCTAATTGAGTGGTATATGGTATCTGTGTTTTCTAACTTTCATTATCTGGTGGCCTGATTGAAGAATCTTTTGGAACTTACATCCATATGAATTAGTAAGTGGAGTGACGTTACACTGTGAGTTTATCCATCCGAGGGCAATGGAATTCTAGGGTTGGTGTTGAAGCTCTTTTTTCCTTAGGGTCCGGTACCTAGTGGAATTTATTGCATCCAGGCAACAGACCTGTGCGGAAACTGACTACTGATTGCGTGTTTAAGTGGATGAAAGAACAGAACACATGGAGGCTTTCCTGCTGTCTGTTATTTGGTTTCTTGTGGGAACTTAGGAACAGCATTTCGTTTCTTACATTATCCGGGTTAGGTCAGAAAATGGATAAAGAAGCTGGGTACTCTTCGGTGAAAGACGAAAGGCTCTCTGCTTTAGTTGTTTAGTTTTTTTCCCTCTAAACATTGGTGGTGGAAGTTTTCTCTAGTCAGGCTTAAACAGTTGCTTTTAGTATTATTAGACTTGGGCAGATGATTTTGGATTCTCGCGAGGCTTTACTGAATAATCGTTTTTTCCCTCTTTCCTAAGCATCTGGCTATCAAGTGCCACTGGACTCAGAGGGCAGCAGTTATTGGAGACGTGATCCGAGTGTACAGTGGTTTTCAAGGGCGCACTATCATATTTTGTGAAACGAAGAAAGAAGCCCAGGAGTTGTCACAGAATGTGGCTATAAGACAGGTTGGTCTTTACTCTCTCTTCCCATAAGGAGACACCATCTTTCAATTAATATAGAATACATCTTAGAGTTCATCTGATTTGTCCATCTTATCTCACAGATGAAGAAAGCGTGGCTCAAACCCAAGGTTACCCTGACAAATATTTGATCACTCATTTGGTGTAGTTGAATAGTAAAGGACAGGGAAGCCTGGCACGCTACAGTCCATGGGTTTGCAAAGAGTCGGACACGACTTAGTGACTGAATGACAACAAATAGTTGAATACAGTTGATTTAATGACCACCTCTGAAAACTTAAGGCTTGTCCATGGAAGGCATATTTTCCCCTTTGTATTCTTTTCAGCAGAGGTGTCACCAAAATGTGAACGTCTTTATAGGCCTAATTGGTGATTTTAAAAGTACCTGCATTGTATGATGTGGTATTCTTAAGTGAGCTTGTTTCTTTGGCAGGATGCCCAGTCGTTACATGGAGACATTCCACAGAAGCAAAGGGAAATCACCCTGAAAGGTTTTAGAAATGGTGATTTTGGAGTTTTGGTTGCAACCAATGTTGCTGCACGTGGGTTAGACATCCCCGAGGTTGATCTGGTTGTTCAAAGTTCTCCACCGAAGGTAAGGGTTTTACAGTTAGATTTTTTTCCCCCCGATTAGTAATTCACCTTGGATAAACTTCTTTGGCTATGATACTTCTACTGTACAAAGCTACACTTAGCTTTTATTTTGTTGTTTCTTTTGGGTGTTAAAACAAATTGGAAGTTGTATTGCTTCTTTTCAGATGATTAGTGATAGCTTTCTTTGGGATGTTACGTTGCTAAGGGTGATTTTAAAATGAACCTGTCATATGTACCCACCTCTTTCAGAACTGATAGTGTGGTGAGTGGGCAGAGGTTGGAAAGATAGTTTCTGGTCGGAGCATCATCCTGAAAGGTTGCTGGATGGGGGTAGTGCAGTTTTGAACTGGACTTTGAAGTTGGTAAGGCTTAGATGGGGTGGTAGTAGGGTAGATAAACTTGAGCTAGAGAATAGAGAAGCGAGAAAGGCCTGTAGTTAACAACCTCCGGTTTAAACTGCTTGGGTGATGGGAACTTCCCAAAGAGGCCCTTGATGAACAGTTTATATGGTGTGGACACTTACATAAAAGTCTGAAGGAGCTTGTTCCCATCACTTCAACCATGAAGACCCCATTACCCCCAAATTTGGCAAATCCCTCAGGATTAATATTCACAGTGATGGAAAAATACGTTACTACAAAGTCACCATTTCTTACACAGGATGTCCCATAAGTGTGTAACATAGGCATTATTTAAATAAGTCCTTTTTAAAAATAAGTGCATTATTTAAATAAGGTATTTAAATATTTAAATATCTGCGCTATCTAATATGAGCGCCACGGGCACATGGAGCTGTTCAGTACTTGAAAGGCAGCTAGTCTTAATTGGCTTGTAGGTGCTGTAAGTGTGAAATACACATTGGATTTTAAAATATTTAAACTTTCTATTATGTATAGTAGTTTTGAAAGACTTGTAGGAAAAGAATGTATAATATCTCATTGATAGATAACATGTTTTGTAGAAATAGCATACTGAAATGGTAAACTTTTGGATATAGTGGGTTAAATAAAATAATGCTTTTTTAAAAAAGCAATACTTTTTGCAGATTTACCCACAGCATAGGGACTGTTCTAGAGGTTTTAAAGGTTTTTCAGTTCTTGAATTTGGAATGCTTAGGTGCCTCCTCCCTCACACCATACCCTCTTGGTCCAGATCTTTCACCATCACACTTGGCTCTGCATAGGCTCTCAGGACTATCTTTCTTCATCGTTCAATATCATTGACGTTTTTACTTCCATAGGATGTTGAATCCTACATTCATCGTTCTGGGCGAACAGGAAGAGCTGGGAGAACTGGGGTTTGCATCTGCTTTTACCAGAACAAAGAAGAATACCAGTTAGTCCAAGTGGAGCAAAAAGCGGTAAAACTTTTTTCTTAGCCTTCATTCAGCTAATGTTGAGTTCCAAAGTCAGTCTTTGTCTCTTTATTCGGTTATTAACTTTATTTATTTATTTCTAAGCATGTGGCCATGACTGAAAGCTTGTTGTTAATTATGTGTTTTATGTATTGTCCTATGATTTAAAGCCTGTTTTGAATAACTTTGCATTTGAAAGCAGTGGTTTTGTCTTAATATTTATGATGAGAAGGGGTCTTTTTTTATTGAGATGTTTGAAAGACAGTTTTCAGACAGTGATGCACAATGAACACATCAGAAATATTTTAAGTGTAGGTTTTTATGGGGTTACTTGAAGTTTGGAGAATTGCTTGAAAACCATAAAAGACGAGATTGTCAAAAGGAGAAATTTTTAAATGGGAAAGAAGGCACTTTTCCTTGCAGAAGAATTTTATACTTTCTCCTGTGATAGGTGGAGCTTTAATCACCTTCAGTGGATTTCACTTAGTACAGTTCAGTTAGTTCAGTCACTCAGTTGTGTCTGACTCTGCGACCCCATGAACCTCAGCATACCAGGCCTCCCTATACGTCACCGACTCCCGGAGTTCACTCAAACTCATGTCCATCAAGTCGGTGATGCCATCCAGCCATCTCATCCTCTGTCATCCCCTTCTCCTCCTGCCCCCAATCCCTCCCAGCATCAGGGTCTTTTCCAGTGAGTCAGCTCTTCGCATGAGGTGGCCAAAGTATTGGAGTTTCAGCCTCAGCATCAGTCCTTCCAATGAACACCCAGGACTGATCTCCTTCAGGATGGACTGGTTGGATCTCCTTGCAGTCCAAGGGACTCTCAAGAGTCTTCTCCAGCACCACAGCCCAAAAGCATCAATACTTCGGCGTTCGACTTTCTTCACAGTCCAACTCTCACATTCATACATGACCACTGGAAAAACCATAGCCTTGACTAGACGGACCTTTGTTGGCAAAGTAATGTCTCTGCTTTTTAATATGCTGTGTAGGTTGGTCATAACTTTCCTTCCAAGGAGTAAGCGTCTTTTAATTTCATGGCTGCAGTCACCATCTGCAGTGATTTTGGAGCCCCAGAAAATAAAGTCTGACACTGTTTTTCCATCTATTTGCCATGAAGTGATGGGACCAGATGCCATGATCTTAGTTTTCTGAATGTTGAGCTTTAAGCCAACTTTTTCACTCTCCTCTTTCACTTTCATCAAGAGGCTTTTGAGTTCCTCTTCACTTTCTGCCATAAGGGTGGTGTCATCTGCATATCTGAGGTTATAGATATTTCTCCCGGCAAGCTTGATTCCAGCTTGTGCTTCTTCCAGCCCAGTGTTTCTCATGATGTACTCTGCATGTAAGTTAAATAAGCAGGATGACAATATAAACCCTGACATACTCCTTACTAGCTTGTAAAGGGCAGAGTGGGATTGGGGGTGAGGACTTTGTCCCCTGGGGAGGAGCACCACTTGGCCAGGTGATTGTGGTCAACATCAGTGATTGGGCATGTACCCTAGATATGATGTACTGAGATAGGCATTTATCTCTGGTCATCTTCCCCTGAACCCATAACCCTAGTCCAACCCCTGTGTGAAAAACTGATATTCTCAAATTGTAGGACATTCCACAAAGTACTGACTAGCACACCTTAAAACTGTCAAGGTCATGAAAAACAGGAAAGACACATTGTCACAGATCAGAGAAGACTAAGAAGACATGGTTAACTAAATGTAATGTGGTGTCCTTGGTCAGATATCAACAGAAGAAACGATTTTAGAAAAACTAGTGAAATTTGAATGAAATCTGGAGTTCAGTTAATAGTAATGTAGCAATGTTGATTTCTTAGCTCTGACAAATGTACCAAAGTAATGGGTGCAGGTAGACAGGAACTCTGTGTACTATCTTTGCAACTTTTCTGTAAATCTAAAAACCTTTCTAAGATAAAAGATTTGTTTTAAATATTTACCAAATATGTTTGGTAAGTATTAGAAAATTAGGGGACTGCTGGTCTCAATAGAAATAATTGATGGCCATGTTGTACATTAAATTATGATTCATTTCCTTGTAGGGAATTAAATTTAAACGAATAGGTGTTCCTTCTGCAACAGAGATAATAAAAGCTTCTAGCAAAGATGCCATCAGGTATGTTCTCTACCACTGCTGTGGTTTGTTTTATGCTTGCTCTGTTTATTATTTATTTTTGTGCCTTAATGAAGTTTAGATTAAAATGTATTCTATGTAGTGTTTTAAACAATTTATAACCTGCTTGTTAAAAAAATAGACTATGCTGAGGTAAAATTGTATAAAATAAAAATTCTCAGTTCTGCACATCATACCCAATCCTGTTCACCAGAGGAAACCATTATTAATGGTTTGGTTGTGTTGGGCATTTAAAATAACTATATCTTAGATATGGTGTAGGTAAAAGTTATGGAAAATATCTAGATGGGAAGGATTAGATTGACACTGTCATTGCAGGTGCTGCTTGCATACGGGCAAGAACATTCTTCATTGTGTGTAGTTGTCCTACAAATTGAAGAATACTTAATTTTTTTTGTTGGACTATAGTTGATTTATTGTATTGTATTAGTTTTAGACTCCTAATTAATCCCTTTTATCCTGTTACTCTGTCCCCCTTTAGTAACCATAAGTTTGTGAGTCTTTCCTTTTTGTAGATAGCTTCATTTGCATTATTTTTTTAGATTCCACATATGAGTCATAGCATATGATATTTGTCTTTCTCTGATTTCATTTATTATGATAATTTGTAGGTCATCCATGTTGTTGGAAATAGCAATAAATTCTTTTTTATGGCTGAATAGTATTCCCTTATATATATGTACCACATCTTTATCCATTCATTGGTTGATGGACATTTAGGTTGCTTCCATGTCTTAGAAATTTTTCAAATTAGCCGTCTCATTTTCTTTGGATATATACTCAGGAGTGCAGTTGTAAGATCACATGGTAATTTATTTTTAGTTTTTTGAGGAACCTCCGTACTGTTGCTATAGTGGCTGCACCAATTTACATTCCCTTTAACAGTGTACAAGAGCTCCCTTTTTTCTACATCCTCCCTAACATTTATTTGTGATCTTTTTGATAATAGCCATTCTGACAACTGTGGGGTGATAGTCATTGTAGTTTTTTTTCCCATTTTTCTGATGATTAGTGATGTTGACCATTTTTTCTTGTGCTTGTTGGCCATGCATATGTCTTTGGAGAAGTGTCTGTTTGGGTCTTCTGCCCGTTTTTTTGATTAGCAAGGATACTCAGCTGTTTAGCATCCCTGGCTGTGCAGTATATTCCTGAGGTTGAGTAAGGTGTCACCAAAAAGGTCCCAGTCATTTTTCAAATGTTTCCAAGTGGTGAACTACATTCCCTGCTTAAGAACCAGAGTCTGAGCAACATTTTTACAGTGGTTTTTATAGTTATTATTATAAATGTTTGGGAAACTTAATTTAAAAAGAGTTCATGATCAGAAGAAATGTTAAATATTAGCATACTAGTAGCTCAGGAAAGTTTTGCAAATGAAAAGAATTTAACTCAGCATTTTTCAAATTTAGCATGCTTTTCTTTATCCTGAAGACAGGGTTTCCTGTGATGCCAGTTAAGAAAATTTGGGGTTAGATGGCCAGAAAGTTGAAAAAAGACCGAGATGCTACATGAGAAGCCATCTAGAGCAGCAGCCTTGCCCAAAGAAGCTACTTCATGTAGCCTTGTTCCTCCTTGTTTTGGGTGATCTCTTTCAATTTTGAGATGTGACATTTATTTATCACCAAGATAATAGTCATTTCCTAACAAATGTATACTCTCATAAAGGTCTGATATAACCTGATTTGAGAGTTCTTTTATTTCAGAATGAGAATAGCTGTAGTATTTTCCAATTCTAAAAGTAACACATACTTAATTGTAAAAGTTTGTCATTTACTGATACATTTTTAAGGCAGTATGTCATGTCATTGTATCTGTTTTATGGTTTACTTAACCAGTCCATATTGGTGCACATTTTAAAATTATTTATACTCTTTCTCTAACAGTGTGATCAACATCTTAATACTTGTCTTACTTATTATTTTCTTGGATAAATTTTTCTTGGTTAGATGGTAAATTAGAATTAAACACAATCAAAGGAGTGGATTTATTGCTACAGAAGTGTAGTAATTTTATACACTACATCAAAATGATGTTACGCATGTGCAAGGTTTGGTTTGAAAGATTGATTTATCTCAAGTTTGTGCTGTCTTGAAAATGAAATCTGTCCACTTTGACTATCCTTTATCCTAACAAATCTGCTTTCCATCAAACCACAGGCTCTTGGACTCTGTGCCTCCCACTGCGATCAGTCACTTCAAGCAATCAGCCGAGAAGCTGATTGAGGAGAAGGGAGCTGTGGAAGCCCTGGCAGCAGCCCTGGCCCACATTTCTGGTGCCACGTCGGTGGACCAGCGCTCCTTAATCAACTCAGAAGCGGTAGGGGTCCCTGTCAAATTTCTGAGTGTCCCATTGAAACTTCCCAGTTGTTTTAACTTTTGCATGAAGGTTGATACATATTAACAAATCCATAGAGACAGGAAGTTAGTGGTTGCAGTGTCTTACTGGAGGAGGGCAATGGCAGTGATTGCTAAAGGGAATGTGGGTTTTGGTGGGGTAAAGGGATGCTGACATATTCTGGAATTTTAAATACTGGTGATGATTGTAGATCTTGTGAAAATACTAAACCCCCCTGAATTGTATACTTTAAAATGCCAGGTTTTATGGTACGTGCATCATACGTCAATTTTTCTTAATCCTAAAAAAAAAAAAAAAAGTCATATAAACAATGTAAGCACATATGATTCCTTTAGCCAGCATACCTAGAAACTTAAAAAGGGAATGCTTTTCTTTTTTTTTTTTTAGGTTGAAATTTTTGAGATAATTGTAGGTTCTAGTGAAATTGTAAGAGTTAATACAGAGAGATTCCTTGTACACTTGGCCAGTTTCCCGCAGTGGTAACATTTTACAAAAGTGTAATATCATGATCTGGATACCAACGGTAGCACAATGCACCAGTCTTATTCAGAGCTTCTCAGTTTTACTTGTACTAAAATGGCAGGGTGGGAGGGGTATGTCTTTAGAAAGAACTTTCTCATAAATATTTTAGAAACATGAGGACAGGTGTTTGTATCACTTACGTTTGTTTTTGAGACTTTAAATTTGTTCCCCTTCTATAGGGCTTTGTGACCATGATCTTGCGGTGCTCAATTGAAATGCCAAATATTAGTTATGCTTGGAAAGAACTTAAAGAGCAGCTGGGTGAGGATATTGATTCCAAAGTGAAGGGAATGGTCTTTCTCAAAGGAAAGCAGGTAAGACTGAGGCCTCTGTTGTAACCTCACCTTGGTTTAGTAGCTTCATGCTGGCAGTGAAACACTGTGTGGTAGCTTTTTCCCTGTTCTACCGGGATGCTGCATATTTTCATCCTGTAGATAGTCTTCTCTGGACATTGTCTTCCATGACTCTCAGTTACCACTTAGTCATTGACAGCTGCCCCATGTGTATCTAGCCTGAACTATCTGCATAAAGTGCCAGACTTGAAGACCCATCTATTTTCCTGACATCCCCACGCAAATGGGGTTTATTAAGTAACTTGATGCAGAAATATTCAAAATTGAATTAAAAATCTAGAATCTTGCCTTTTGAACCTAGTGTTCATTCTTCTGACTCTTGCCCTCAGTTAATGGCATAGACTATCACAGCAATTCTCAAGTATTTTGCTCTAATGACCTTTTTACATTCTTAATAAATTGTTAGGGACACCAAGATGCTTTTGTTTCTGTGGGTTATACCTACTGATATTTATATATTAGACATTAAGACTGAATTTCTAATAAAGCGTAAGAATATGTTCTGTTAGTCATCAGACAATGATATCAACTATAATGTAGTGTCTTGAAAACCTTTTACCCTTAAGAGAATGAAGAGGACAGAGAACACTGAAGTATTATAAAAATATGTTTACCTGGTAGAATGCCTCTCAGGGTTCCAGTGGTACATGGACTACACTTGGAGAACTACTGACCTTGTAAACCAAATCAGGTTTATCTTCAACTCATTGCTTATCTGATCATGTTGTTTACCTCCTTAAGCAACTCCACATTATCTGTGGGATAGAGTCCCAACTTTCACATGGGGATTCTTCATCAGCTGGCTCCTGTCCTCATTAGCAGTTTCCTTTCTATCTCCTCACCACCAGTGCCCTCCAGTCCACCAATGCCAAGTACATCTTGCTTTCTTTCATCCTAGTGTATGCACAGTCCATAGTATTTCTTATTTCCATGGCATTTTTTATGTCTCGGCTTAGCCTTAAGTCTTTTTGAATCTTCCCCTGGCCAGATGGCAGAGTTGACGGTACCTCTGTGTATACTTTAACATTAGGGTTTATTCATGTAACTTTTGCCTTGCTGTGCTTGCGTACTGATTGAGAGTCTCAGGAACACTATGGCCGACTCAAGGGCCAAAACTGTTTTCTAGATGTCTCTATGCTGCAGTGAGTGCCTGGTATTGAATGGTTGGTTAATATGTGAATGAAGATTCCCACAGATGGCAAAATCCAGCTGTACTTGATGCTATCTGTGGTTATAATTGGGTAAATTGTTGGTGAAATGGATGTTCCTCAAAATTTTGCATTTAAAGACAGCCAGGGGAGAGGAGTGTCTGTGTCACTTACGAGGGGAATTTGATTATTTTGTGGACACTGAGAAACAGGACTTTCTTCTTCTTTTTTTTTTTTCTTTTTTTTGGACTGCATCCAGTGGCTTATGGGATCTTAGTTCTTTGACTAGGGATTGAGGACTTAATTGGAAATGATGGCACTGCTTGTTAACAAAGTTAGTGTCCTGTATAGTATTTAATTTTTAAATACTTTGCATTGGAGCTTGAATTAGAGAAACTAGAAAATGAACAATATAATTTATTTTTCTGCATTTAGTTAGGTCATCCTGATGACAGGAAGGCAGTGTATTTTAATGGTTTTAAACCATAGGTTATATTTTAGAGCTATGCTTACCAGGTTTTTAAAACTGTTCTTACCCGCTGTGGGACCTTAGACAAGTGAGTTAGCCTCATCAAGCCTTTCTTTTCTCAGCTATAAAATGTAGCTGATTGCTCCGTGAGGATTCAGTTCAGTTCAGTTCAGTTCAGTCGCTCAGTCGTGTCCGACTCTTTGCAACCCCATGAATCACAGCACGCCAGGCCTCCCTGTCCATCACCAACTCCCGGAGTTCACTCAAACTCATGTCCACAGAGTCGGTGATGCCATCCAGCCATCTCATTCTCTGTTGTCCCCTTCTCCTCCTGCCCCCAACCTTTCCCAGCATCAGAGTCTCTTCCAGTGAGTCAACTCGTCGCATGAGGTGGCCACAGTATTGGAGTTCCAGCTTTAGCATCAGTCCCTCCAGTGAACACCCAGGATTGATCTCCTTTAAAATGGACTGGTTGGATCTCCTTGCAGTAGAAGGGACTCTCAAGAGTCTTCTCCAGCACCACAGTTCAAAAGCATCGATTCTTTGGCGATCAGCTTTCTTCGCAGTCCAACTCTCACATCCATACATGACCACGGGAAAAACCATAGCCTTGACTAGACGGATTAGCACAGTGTAATAGCCAAGAATGATCTCTAGTCAATTCTAGGTAGTCTTGAGTCCTTTCATAAACACCCCTAGCTTTTTGCTTTTGTTCTTTGGGGATGTATTGTGTTGGGCTTGGTCTAAAGTTTATCTAAAATGGGTTTTTTTAATCTTTTTGTTTGTCTTTTACATATTACCTAGCCTTTTGGAATATTGATTAATTTGCATTTTATAATTCTTGTCAAAATCTGGATTAACTTGCATTTGTTTTGATTTATAGGGTGTTTGCTTTGATATTCCTACTGCATCAGTAACAGAAGTACAGGTATTCTTTTCTCTTAGATTTTTGAAGTTAATGTGTATCTAAACTCTAAAATGTTTGTTATTTAAAGCACAAAATAATGGGGAAACAACAAGTCTCTAAAAGACCATTAAGAAGTAAATTTTACTATTTTTTCTGCTGTTCTTTTTATATTGATATTTTTCTTTATTCAGCCTTCCTGTTTTCCTGTTTTTGTTTACAACATTGTGAACAATATCCAGCTTTTTTCTTCATGGATTTTACAGGGGGTTTATATAGACATTTTAAATTGCTATATCTTTATTCAGTACTGTCAGAAATATGTTTATACATGGTATATTTATGTTTTACTACCTGACAGCTATGGATACCTGTAGTTACTAGATTGGATAAATGATGAGGGTACTCATAGTGATACTTTGTCTTTGACCAGTGACCTTTTAAGCACTTAGGTTATCAATCTGGTTTTTCTTTAGAAAAAGGGTAAAAATATTGTCTTTCTCGTGCCTTCTAAAACCAAATTCAGTAGAAATCACAGCAGGTAAAAACAATACCTTCTCTCAACAGGAAAAGTGGCATGATTCACGGCGCTGGCAGCTTTCTGTGGCCACGGAGCAACCAGAGCTAGAAGGTCCACGGGAAGGATATCGCAACTTCCGAGGACAGCGGGAAGGCAATCGAGGCTTCAGGGGACAGCGCGAGGGCAACCGAGGTGGCAGGGGACAGCGGGAAAGAAGTAGAAGCTTCAGAGGACAGCGATCAGGAGGTGGCAACAAAAGTAACAGATTCCAAAACAAAGGCCAGAAGCGGAGTTTTAATAAAGCATTTGGACAGTAACTTGAAGTAGAGGATTTATTTGGCAAAAACAGAACTGTGTTGGAACTGAACATTATTTTTCATACAAAGTTAAAAGCACATTGTATTTCCTTCCTGACCACTTGCTCAGTCCCCATCTCTTTGAGAGAGAAAAGCTTCATCTAAATTATTTCATCTGATTGATGACTGTCATTTATAACTATTGCTACTTAAGTCTTGGGTATTCCTTTGGAAAAGGTATATGGATTCATTACATATTCTAATGTATTGTTTATAGATTATAAGATAAAGTCAAGCATGTATCTGCTGATACTTTTTAAGTTGACCTGTCTTTATACTTAGAAATGTCTCTTAATAGTAGGCTTCCCTGGTGGCTCAGATGGTGAAGACTCTCCTGCAATGCAGGATCCCTGGGTCGGGAAGATCCCCTGGAGAAGGAAATGGCAACCCACTCCAGTAATCTTGCCTGGAGAATTCCATGAACAGAGGATTCCATGGGGTTGCAGAGTCAGGCATGACTGAGCAGCTGTCACTCACACTCATTCTTAACAGTGCCCTTCCTAAATACCATGGGGAATACAACAGTTTCCAGAGAAGCACTTTGAGCACTCAGAGCTTTGTTTTCTAACTGGTGTTCCTCAGCCACCTGCCCAGCAATTACTCCTCTGGTTCCAGCATATATCTTCTGAGAATTAATGAACAATGTTTCGAAGCAAGGTTTCACACTTAACTGTGATTAATACAGTTTATGCCTGCATATGCTCTAGATTTGGAGGATGGTGATTCATTTGATAGGAGATAGTATTTAGATTAGTCATTGTTATGTGCATTTTGATACATTTTTTGCTTCTCAATAAAAGGTGATTTGATGCTTCAGTGAATTATTCACAGATTTAAAAAATAATGTATATGTGTAAATACAAGTACTTTACTAGAAAGCAAGTATCTTTAAGGAATTCCAGGTGTTTAACATGGCCCCATAACTTTCTTCGTAAGTAAGGAGGCTAGATAAATGGTGCTTGATGATAATGTACTCCACCTCCTATTGGAAAATTAACATTATTTATCAAGAAGGAATTAGGGGGCAGAGATTTGCATTGCTGAAGAGTAAAAAAACCACTGAAAATATTTTCTACATGCAAGAAGGAAACGTATATTGAGAGCAAAGAGAAGAACAAGTGACGGTGCATGATAAAGTTTTTTTTTAATGATGAAAAAACTTAATGGTTCCTTAGTATTTCTAGAGTTTAACTTCTAACAGGCAAGCTGGGGATTTTAGATAGAACGATCCAGTTTAGTTTCTCAAAGCCTAGCTGCTGTAGCCACAGTATAGGATCTCTTCCTATTAGACTGCTACTCCATTGAAAGGTTGCAGCTCCCTAGAGTTCTTTTTAAGAACAAACTGGTTATTTTAAAGTTGTTGCTTTGAGGGAACTGAAGAACCTAATATAGCCCCTGGCCAGTATTGCTCCGAGGTCTCAAGTGTTATTTCTCTGGGAAACTTTGCACATGGTACAGGAGTTTAAGAGTAGCATTGTCTTCTTGCCTTAATTTCTGTACTGGGAATTTCAGGAAATAAACTATGATATGAGGAATTCAAACACATCAGACCTATCTTACTTTCATTTAATTATTTTGAACAATTGAAATCTTGCTAGACACTGGTTTCTCTGACTGGGTCTTTATAGCCAACTGCTTCTTACTCAGTCACCTTTTCAGTAAGGGGCTCTCAGATAACCAACTCAACTCCTTGGTTCTTGAGACAGCATTCTTTTTCTATTAAGATCTCAGTTCTGTCTTTGAATCCTGACTGGATGTCTCTCTGCTCTCACATTCTCTTGGCTTTTCTTCTTTGATCCACTTGTCAGTTTTATCACTTGACCTCCTCATGGTTTCCCATTCAAACCAGAGGAGGTTAGGTAGTTGATGACCCACAACTCCTGCCTTGTGGATCACGTTTTATTAAATTCTGCTTTTGCTGAGATACTGAGCATACTTAAATAACCCAAACATTTAAGTTTGGATAGGAATGGGTTGGTTTATCAAGTAGGACAGTGTACTTGTCCTTTAGGAGGAAATATTCAAGAGAGTTAAGGGAGAAGATGAATGGGAATTTCACTTTACACGTCTTAGGACAACGTGACTGTCTCAGTAAATGAAGCTAAAGTTTCTCCTGGATCCCAGAATTCAAACCATATTTATAAATGTATAATTCAACTACTGTATGGTTTAAATGGGCTTGTTGGGCTAGCCTGGGAAATAATACCATTTTTACCATTTTCTACAGAGAAAGTATTTTCCAATTTATGTATCAGACAACTCAATGAACTTTTAAAAAACAACCAGTTTTTATGTTGGAACTATGTGCAGCAGTTTCTTTACAGTTGTACATAAAGTGTTTTTACTGTAAAACTGAGTTAATGTGTACAAATAGACCTTTATGCCATAATAAAGTTACTAGTACTTACTATCTATGTTTTTGGTGACTTTTTTCCCTAAAATTGAAGCTTGGAATTTTTATTTTAAAAATAATAACTGATGGGTATAAATATCCAAACAGAAAAGCAAGTAAGTCACCATATATCCAACATATTTGTGAACATCTCTTCTAGGAATTCATTTTCAAAATTGGAATCATTCCTTCAGTTTTGTGAATTGCTTTTCCCTCTATGGCATGTGCATCTTTTTCTGTGTCTTTTTTTTTTTTCTTTTAGTTGTCCAACCAGGTCTGGAACCCACACCCCCTGCAGTGGAAGTGTGGAGTCTTAACCACTGGACCTCCAGGTAAGTCCCTGTGCCATTTTTGATAACTATGCCATCTTACAGTATAAATATGCCACTATAAGATGGTCATGTTGTTTATTCTGTAAACAGCCCTAAAACGAATGTTGTTTAAATCTTGGTGTACTTACCTGATTTCTCACCACTGTAGGATAAATCCTGTAAAAGAATTGCAGGGTCAAAGTGAATGAACTTTAAATTTTGGTGCAAGTTGCTCTCCAAAGCAGTTCCAGTTTATAGTCCTACCCTCCACTCTAGGAGAGAAACCTGTTTTCCCACAGCAGTAACACTAGGTGTTGGCTTCTTTTTGTCACTTTGCTAGGTGCATTACATGGATTTATTTACGTCTTTTAATTGAGGATTAACATCTTAAGATTATTGGTCACTTGTATTTCTTGAAAAGACTTTATTTTGAACTAATTTTTTACTTAGATAAATGTTGCAAAATAGAACAAAGTTTGTGTATACTCTCCACTCAGTGTCCACCAGTGTTAATAAATGTTTTTCATTATCATAACACAATGAATGAAACCAGTCTATTAACATGAAGGGTACCATCCCATAGATGGTTCCTTGAACCTAGCTTTTTTTTTTCTTATCAGTTCACAGAAATCGTTTGTTTTTACAACTGCATCATACTCCATTGTGTGGGTACACCGTAGTTTATTCAACCCTTTTCTTACTATGAATGGGCACATAGGTTGTTTCCAGTATTTTTCAATTACAAACAGTGCTGCAGTGAGAAACCTTGTTATATGTGTATTTATGTACTTTCAGAGGGGTATCTTAAGAGTAGATTCCTAGGAGTGGGATAGCTGAGTCAGAAGGTAAGTGCATATGTAGTTTTTGTTCTTTATTATCATGTATTGGCAAGGGGTATTCTAGAAGGGCAGTTTTTCTCTTGGAATTTAATTTTTGAAGAAGCCAGGCCATTTGTTCTGTAGATTTTACCACATTCTGAATTATGCTGAGGCATCTCCCATCTGTCACTTAAGCTTCTTTTCCTCCTGTATCAATCTAATACATTGATAATTAGATTGCGAAGTGTACCCAATGTCCAGTTGTCCCTTTTTTGATGTTAAGAGCAAGAAGTGATCGTTGCCTAAATCTCAGGTCACTGTGTTCTGGTGATCTGTACTCTATGCCATTCACCGGAGAACTTCCACAGGGACTGCTCCCCTGGCAGCCAGAACTCGCCCATCTCAAGTTTCCTAGTCCCACGTCTTTGTGTTTCTCAGGTGTATCTAAGAATTTATCAAAATCCTTTTGTTTTCATCTGTGCATGCTTCTTGCAAGGTCTTTAGAGGTTCGCACCAAGTGTCATGGTGGTTTGTTGAGCTCCTGTTGCAAGATAGTATTGCATAATGATCAAAAGTATGGGCTCTTGAGCAAAACTGACTTACTGTATGTGACTTTTTAAAAATTATTAATCTCTCTAGACTTCAATTTCTAATCTGCTAATGGGAATAATAATATCTCAGAGTTGTTCTGAGGATTAGGTATCTGGCTCACAGTAATGAGATACCAAATTAACCATGTGCGAATCACTTTCCGAGTCACAGATGTATACGGAGCACCTACTATGGTGATTACAGTAGTTTCCTTACGAGTCTTCCCGCTTTTTCCCTTCAGTTTGTTTTCTAAATAATCCTGTTAAATCATATCTTGTTACTCCTTCAAAACCATCCCGTCTCACACAGACTATCCAAACTCACTACTGCTGCTGCTGCTAAGTCACTTCAGTCGTGTCCGACTCTGTGCGACCCCATAGACGGAAGCCCACCAGGCTCCCCCTTCTCTGGGATTCTCCAGGCAAGAACACTGGAGTGGGTTGCCATTTCCTTCTCCAATGTGTGAAAGTGAAAAGTGAAAGTGAAGTCGCTCAGTCGTATCCAAACTCACTCTGTGGCCTTATAAACGCTGCATAATCAGGTCCACACCACTTCTCTGACTTCATCTTCTATGGCTCTGTACATTCAGTCTACTCCAGCCAAGAAGTTTCCTTGAACACATCAGACAGTCTTCTGTGTCAAAGCCTGTGTATTTACTGTTCGTCTGTCTGGGATATCCTTCATGGCTCAATCCTTTACCTTCAGATCTTTACTCAAATGACGACTTTTCAGGAAGGTCTTTCCTGACCACCATGTTTAAAAATATCAGCCTTGCCTCATTGGCTAACAGTCCTTATCACCTTTGTTTCCATAATAAACTTATATTACTATGTGTGCATGTGCTCAATTGTGTCCGACTCTTTGCAACCCCATGGACTGTAGCTCACCAGGCTCCTCTGTTCATGGAATTTTCCAGGCACGAGTACTGGAGTGGGTTGCCATTTCCTACTCCAGGGGATCTTCTCAACCCAGGGATTGAATTGCATCTGTTAAGTTTCCTGCATTGTCAGGTGGATTCTTTACTGTTTACTGGAAACTGTACAGTTTTCTAGTACTGTTCCCTGTACTAGGGCAGAAAGTTTTTTAGTTGGTGAATTCTCAGATCCTAGAACAGTGCCTGGCAAATTAACAGACATTTAAAATATTTATCAAATGAACAAATTAGTCATTTGCAGTGTTGTGGAAAATGCACTGGTAGGAAGCTAAAGTGGCAGCAAGAGTACCTCTTAAAATAATTCAAAAGATGATGGTCTGAACTACTAGAGATGAAAAGTAGACCAATGTAAGAGCTTTATAGAAGGTGGACTGGAGGTGGCTAGTGCTTAGTTTTACATTTAAGGATGAGAGAAGAAAGGAGAGTAAATGCAGGAAATCAGCTTGGTGTATAGTGGTGTCACTCTCTGAGATGCAAAACAGGAGAACATTTTGGTGTGGGTGGGAAGGGGAATGTGAAGAGGAAACTTGGGTTCCAATTTGAACATACTGATATATAGGAGTCAGTTGAACATCCAGGAGTGGTTGTTCCATTTGGGAGATGAATATTACAGTCTGTATCTCCAGAGAGCCATCTGGCCTGGAGACCAAGTTTTGGAAGTGAGCAGCCCATGCAATGGAAATCTTGGAAGTTTGTAAGATCTCCCCAGGACAGAGCTTAGGAAAGAATCCTGAGAAGCACCAGCATTTATAAAGGATAGAATCTGTAGAGATAAGATAATATTATCACTTATGTTCTGCTTGAGAAAGGTGAAGCTTAAAAAATTTGAAGCTAATCAATTTGAAGCAGATCTGAGATTCAAACTTTGTGTCTATGAACTTCCAGAATCAGTGCTCCTTTGTGTATCTCAAAGCACTGAATATAACCAGGTCTTATAAAACTTTCTCAGGAGGCAGGTCTGGTGGTCTGGTATTCCCATTTCTTGAAGAATTTTCCAGTTTATTGTGATCCACACAGTCAAAGGCTTTGGCATAGTCAATAAAGCAGAAATAGATGTTTTTCTGGAACTCTCTTGCTTTTTCGATGATCTAGTGGATGTTGGCAATTTGATCTCTGCTTCCTCTGCCTTTTTTAAATCCAGCTTGAACATCTGGAAGTTCACAGTTCACGTATTGTTGAAGCCTGGCTTGGAGAATTTTGAGCATGACTTTACTACTGTGTGAGATGAGTGCAATTGTGAGGTAGTTTGAGCATTCTTTGGCATTGCCTTTCTTTGGAATTGGAATGAAAACTGACCTTTTCCAGTCCTGTGGCCACTGCTGAGTTTTTCAAATTTGCTAGCATATTGAGTGCAGCACTTTCACAGCATCATCTTTTAGGATGCTCAACTGGAATTCCATCACCTCCACTAGCTTTGTTCGTACTGATGCTTCCTAAGATCCACTTGACTTCTCATTCCAGGACATCTGACTCTAGGTAAGTTATCACACCATCATGATTATCTGGATCATGAAGAAATCTGTATGCAGGTCAGGAAGCAACAGTTAGAACTGGACATGGAATAACAGACTGGTTCCAGATAGGGAAAGGAGTACATCAAGGCTGTGTCACCCTGCTTATTTAACTTATATGCAGATTACATCATGAGAAATGCTGGGCTGGAGGAAGCACAAGCAGGAATCCAGATTGCCGGGAGAAATCTCAATAACCTCAGATATGCAGATGACACCACCCTTATGGAAGAAAGTGAAGAACTGAAGAGCCTCTTGATGAAAGAGAGGAGAGTGAAAAAGTTGGCTTAAAGCTCAACATTCAGAAAACTAAGATCATGGCATCCGGTCCCATCACTTCATGGCAAATAGATGGGGAAACAGTGAAAACAGTGGCTGACTTTTATTTTTTTGGGCTCCAAAATCACTGCAGATGGTGATTGCAGCCATGAAATTAAAAGACGCTTACTCCTTGGAAGGAAAGTTATGACCAACCTAGACAGCATATTAAAAAGTAGAGACATTACTTTGCAAACAAAGGTCTGTCTAGTCAAGGCTATGGTTTTTCCCGTGGTCATGTATGGATGTGAGAGTTGGACTATAAAGAAAGCTGAGCGCTAAAGAATTGATGCTTTTGTGGTGTTGGAGAAGACTCTTGAAAGTCCCTTTTACTGCAAGGAGATCCAACCAATCCATCCTAAAGGATATCAGTCCTGAATGTTCTTTGGAAGGACTGATGTTGAAGCTGAAACTCGAATACTTTGGCCACCTGATGCGGAAAGCTGACTCACTTGAAAAGACCCTGATGCTGGGAAAGATTGAAGGCAGGAGGAGAAGGGGACGACAGAGGATGAGATGGTTGGATGGCATCACCGACTCGATGGACATGAATTTGGGTAAACTTTGGGAGTTGGTGATGGACAGGGAGACCTGGTGTGCTGTGGTCCATGGGGTTTTAAAGAGTTGGACACGACTGAGCGACTGAACTGAACTGATAAAACTTTCTGGGGCCAGGCCCCCGCCCCTCCTATTTGACTTGGTAATTTTGAAGGTTCAGTTCAGTTCATGTAATCGGAAAAGCCTGGCTTGAGTTGTCTTGTCACAGCTCTGGGACTTAACTCCCGTATTACTTTGAGAAGTTGTACATAGCCCTACAACCTGTATTTCAGGGTTGAAATGAAAATATTTGTCAATCACTCAGGGATTTTTACATTCATAGAGGCTGTACATTAATAACAATACACGGATCCTTGTTACATTTTTATCCACTGATGGGCTGGGTTATATGCTAATGTCAAAACGTTTCTGCCTTTTAGCTTATAACAACAAGAGTAGTTACCTAGCTTTGTTTGTAAACAACATTTCCTTGTGATCTGTTGCTGCTGCTGCTGCTAAGTCACTTCAGTCGTGTCCGATTCTGTGCGACCCCACAGACGGAAGCCCACCAGGCTCCCCGGTCCCTGGGATTCTTCAGGCAAGAACACTGGAGTGGGTTGCCTTTAGTCAATCGGTATTACCAGGTAAGCAAGAGAGACTCCCCACCGCAGAGGGCGGGGCTGGGCTGGAAGTGGTGAAGCCTTCCGACTGCTTCCTTTCCATGACAACGGTTGTTGTGGTGACGACTACGCCTGCCTATTGGTCACTGGCAAGCATACTGCGGTTCCCCGGGTGTACGTCATTGGCTAGCGTTCCGCAATGCGCAGGCGCATGGCTGTCGAGGCCGTAAGTGAAGCGTCGCAAAACAGGAGGAAGGCGGGAGTCCCAATTGAAACCGAGGCTGACCAGGCCGCTATGGCGGATGCTCTGTGGGCCGAGATTCGTGAGAA
Source organism: Moschus berezovskii (assembly GCF_049115385.1). NCBI lineage: Eukaryota > Metazoa > Chordata > Mammalia > Artiodactyla > Moschidae > Moschus > Moschus berezovskii. The sequence continues at coordinate 25,852,367 of NC_142471.1, forward strand.
ATTCCAGACTGCGCTGGCCTTATCACGGGTGGAACTGCATAAAAACCCGGAGAAGGAACCATACAAGTCGAAATACAGCGCCCGGGCGCTGCTGGAAGAGGTTAAGGCGCTATTGGGACCCTCTCCTGAGGACGAGGATGAGCGACCGCAGGCTGATGATTGCTTGGGCGCGGGGGAACACGCCTTGGGGCTGCCGGCTGAATTGGTGGAGGCCGAGGGGCCCGTCGCCCAGGGGGCAGTGAGGCGAGCGGTTATTGAGTTCCATCTCGGGGTGAACCACATTGACACCGAGGAGTTGTCGGCGGGGGAGGAGCATCTGGTAAAATGCCTGCGGCTACTGCGCAAGTACCGACTGTCGCACGACTGCGTCTCCCTCTACATCCAGGCGCAGGTGAGAAAGATCCGGGCGCGCTGCTGTTGGCCGGAGGCCAGTGGTGGAGAGGGGCCTCAAGTCTTGCCGAGACCAAAGGCAAACGTGACAGGCACAGTTTGTTCCCACGTTTGCAAACCTCTGTGGAAGCGGCTTCCTCCGTCACGTTGCTTCTCTTAGTCGTAGTCAACGCATCGGCTACGCAAGGCCCTCCTGTATTGTCAGTGCTCTTTCTGACTCTCCACCTTTGCAAATCCAGTTCATTCTATTAATAAAAACCCAAAGTAATTTGTTTCTTAATTTCAGGTCTCAAGGAAATTGTAGACAATAATCAGAGTGCATTCTTAATTTGAAATAAGGTGTCTGTCTTGCCATAGTCATTCGTTTGCTTCCCAGGGAATTCCTGCCCATTCTTCAAAACCGATTTCAAGATTAACTTCATAGTTTTAGTAACTTTCTTTGGATCATTGTATTCTGAACTGACTTCCTCCTAGTACGTTTGATTTCTTGTAATACTTATTGTTTCGTATTTCTATTGTGCTTGGTTTATTAAGAAATAAATTTGACATTCTCGTTGGGAACGTATCAGTTCAGAATATAAATATGTATGAACTTTTGTGTCATGTACTTTGCTTAAGTTAGCTTCAGTTCAGTTCAGTCGCTCAGTTAGCTTACAAACCCTTATTCAGTGGTTCCAGTTCCTAGTATATGTGATCCAGGGAACATTTACCTCAGTTGATCTTAGGGTAAGTAGGTCTCAAAGTTAAAAAGGACATTGTATAGGACATATTCTGTTATCATGGCCCAATTAAATTAAAAGCTACATAATAACAGAAACTGTATCTCTTTTGCTCATTATTTATAATCTCAGTCCCTGGCACATAAAAGACCATTCTAAATAATTTGTTTGTTGAGTGGATGAACGATCTAATGAAATCCATAAGATGTTGAATTCAAACAAAATCTCAATTATTTGAAATTTTCTTCAACCATTTGGCTTCCTAAGATCTTAATGAACATTTAAAAACTTCCTTCGGTATCTCAAAAATAGAAACCTTCCTTAATGTAATATAGATCTCCAGTATTTATTGTACTTTTGTGACTTTTAATGTACGTGTTCTTAAATATATTAATATCTCTGAAATCAGGATCCATCTTACAGCTGATCGATTTTATGTCAAAATTTACTTGGCAGTATTTTCTTTTTGATACATAAAACGTGTCTTAAAAATTGTAACATCTTATATTCAATGATTTACAGTATTTTGAACAGCCAGCTTTTTCTGAAGGGTGAATTATTAGAGATATTTTTACTAAAACCAGGAACAAAATCTTGATTAGAAGTTCTGGCCATTGCAATAATATAGAAAGCAAAAAACAGTATGAATCTTTTAAAATAAAAATCATTTTTTTTAATGTGATTTATGTATACCTAAAAAACCTAAAGTCATCAACTATAAAAGTCTTAGAACTGTTTGATAAAACAGGAGCTTAACAAAACAAAACCAGGTTATATGGTAAATATATAATCTCAGTAGTATTCTGTATATAAGCAATAATTTGTTAAAAGTGTTATTTTTAGAAATTGCATTTACAAAGGGTGGGATGATAGAACTAATAATCTTAAAAGGAATGATATACCATGTTCCTCAGTGGCAAGATTATTTAGATTCGGCTTATGCTAGTCTGCTTCTGAAGTCTACTGCTCAGCTGATCTGTTTATTACAGGGCCCTTTTATTACATTTAATATTTGCTTTGATGAGAGATTTGACTTTACTAATAATAAAGCAAACTGAAAGGATGGGATAGGATAATTGTATCACATTGGCAGAGATTATCAAAGATATTGATTGCATTCATTGTTGGAGAAACTATGAGGAGATGGATACTGTCCATTAGCATAATTGTTGGTGGAAATATAAATCCATAGAACTTTCTGGAGATCAGTAGGTATCTGAGTCAAGACTTTGACTTAAAAATTTCCCATCAGTATTCTAAAACAATATTGAGACAGGTATGCAAAGGTCTGTTTAACATGGATGTTTGTCATAGCATTGTTAATTTAAAAAACTAAAGAATAAAATAAACATGAGTGAGTAGCTCTATAGTTAAATAAGTACTTGTACATTCATATAGAAGAGCAGTATGCAACCTTTAGAAATGATTTATGTTTGTTCACCAAAATGTTAATACTAAGAGGAGAGAGAAGACTCTGAGGCATGCTTGGAATTATGTAGAGTGATTCCATTTTGTTAGAAGACTACCTGTGTGTTTGTGTTTGTGTAAGAAAAAGTTTGAAAGTATTAGTTCATGGGAATTTATGAGATTCTGACTGCTTTGTTCCAATCTGGTGTCTGCTTCCTGGGAAATTATTGATATACAGGACCTGGACCCACATTAGGTTATCAAGAGAGACTGTCCCCCTTCTACCTTCTCTGGAAGAATGTGTTTTTCTCTGGTTAGCTGTCAGAAATATGCACTTGCATTATCATGCTGAGCAAAATTTAACTTGACAAATTAGTAGGTTGTTCTGCCCACTGCCAGGACATATATGTATAAGGAGGACCTCAGCTTTACTGAGGTACAGCTGACATACAGTAAACAGCTCATATCTAAGTATACAATATGATGAATTTCGACATCACTGTATTCCCATGAAACAGTCACGGCAGTCACGGTAATGATCATATCCATCACCACTAAAAGTTTCTTTGTGCACGTGCATTTGTAATCCCTCACTCACTCCTATATTCTCTTTCCCTTCTTGCCCTCCTCCCCCACATTTTCTAGAGTTTCATAATGGACTTATATGGTGTATACTCTTCTTTTGTCTGACTTCTTTCACTCATCATCATCATTTCATTGCTGCATCGGAGATAATCTTCTTTTTTCTTTTGTCTGTTAATATGGTGAATTACATTGATTGATTTTTCTAATGTTAAGTCAACCTTTCTTTCCTGTGATAAACTCCACTTGGAGTTTTTGCAAGCCAAACTTGGGTCAGATATTACCCTTTTTATGTATTGTTGGACGGAATTTGCTAAAATTTTGTTAGTAGTTTTTGTATTTTTGTTCATGAAGGATATCAGTCTGTAGTTTCTTGTTATGTCTCTGGTATAGAGAAACTATTCTTTCCTCTTTGTTTTTCTGGATGAATCTCTGTAGACTTGGTATTATTTTTTCCTTACGTGTTTGGTAGGATTCACTAGTTGTACTTTTTTAGCTGTTTTTGATTCAGTTTTTCCCCTTACCTATTCTGTTATCCCACGGGCAAGAACATGGTGATGCTCTGTGAGTGATACAGTACTTTCTGATGTATTATAGGATTTAAATTATAAAAATAATTAGCACATCAAAAAAAGTTACCTCTGTGGAGGAAACACTGAAACAAAACATTAACACTATTTTGAAAAGTCAGGTCAGTTTTAGATCCCTTGTATGGTCGTTAACTTAAGGACCTCAGTAAATTATGGTTCAGAAGAAAAACCTGTGTCATTTCTAGATACACTCTAGGTCTCTACTTGGTTTCAGATTTATCACACACCAGAGTTGGTGCTTTCTGTGGCAGAGCCTACCCTGGATCTAGCAGCCTGAATTTGTCACCATCCCATCTAAATAGAGTAAATGTGGCTTACCAGTTCCTGGTAGTAGGTACTTTTCTAGTTAGGTGCAGTCTGCTGGGTTTGGGCTTACTGGTGTCATGGCCAAATGGAGTGTCTCAGACGAAAAATGAATTGACCTAGGGAGTGAGAAAAGGTGACTTGTGGATTCACTTCTAAATTCAAGAAATGAGTTTTAAGGGAGATTATATTATTTTGAGACTGGATGGGCAGAATAATCATTGAATTAGTACTGAGTCTTTAAGCTTCCCCAGGGTACTGCAAAGAAATATAGAGGAGAGAATTGCCCAATCTCAGTAATTTATCACTATAACCTACCTGCAGCTCTAGACACTGAGAACTGATCAAGTCACTTAAAAAAACCCTAAAAAACTATAGAATAGGTATACTGTGTAAAGCCTTGGGAACAGAGGTCTGTGTTCTGGGTCAGCGATCGTATTACCTTTAAACTGTAGAATTTCGAAACATTTTTTTGTGTCTGCCACATGCCCCTTTTGCACTCTACTGAAGCCTGTATTTCATGAAACAGAATAATGATATTAAATGGATAAAATGTAGAGGGTTGCAAAGGAAACCAGTTAATATTGAAGTTATCAAAATATTTTTTAAAACAAATGTATGATATAGTGATATATAAGGTTTCTTATGAGTCCTTTAAATAACATCTATTTTTAAATATAATTTTAAAGAATTATTGAATATTGATGATGGTTTAAGATATCTATGAACTAAAATACAAAGATTTTTTTCACTTCTATAGACCACAAAATCCCAGGTACTGTAACACTGTTACATTTTGTTTCCTGCCTTCATAACTGTAAAAAAAAAAATGCTAAATTTTAAGAGGATATAGTGAAAATGACTTTGAAATGTTTCCTCATCCACATTCATAGACTCTGAATTCTCTTCCTGGGTAACTTGTGGGTTCTTGGGCCAAGGTTAAGAATTTGTTTTAAAAACATTGTTTCCTTATCCTGTTCCCTTCCCTGGGGAAGTAAGCAAAAGATGGTAGAAGCCCAGCCTCAGAAGAATCCCTCTGCCTGAAAGACTGTCCTGAGGGTTGGGAGGCTGACTAATCTCATTGTCTAAGCAGGAGCTAGTCTTCAGCACAGGCCTGATTTGCCCTATGATAAAAGAGTTGGGTAGCTTGGGGGAAACTGAGTTAGTTTTTAAAATGTAACACTATACCCCCAAATTCAGCTGCTTGAAACTCAATTACTGAAATAATAGGAGTCCAGGCTGGCTTGCCTCTAGCTTAAGGTCTGTCATCAGATTATTGGTCTGCTGGGGCTGCACTGGAAGGTTCAGCTAGAGAATCCAAGCTCACTTGTGTGGTTGTTGGCAGGATTCATCCAGGCTGTTGGTCTGAGGCCCTGACTGTTGACTTCCCTTAGTTCCTTGACACCATAACGTGGCTCAAAATATGGCATTTGACTTCCCTCAGAGAGAACAGCAAGAGGGAGCACCCAAAATGGAACTACAATGTTTTGTAACTTGATGTTGGAGGGGACCATCCATCACTGTTGCCATGTTCTGTTTGTTAGAAGCAAGTCACTAAATCTAGCCCAGACTAAAAGGGAAGAGATTGTACAAGGGCATGAACACCAGAAGGCAGGAATCATTGGGGAACCCAATTTAGTGACTGCCTTCTGTTCTTCCCTGGTGGCTCAGATGGCAAAGCATTTGTCTGCCAATGCAGGAGACCTGGGTTCGATCCCTGGGTCAGGAAGATCCCCTGGAGAAGGAAATGGCAACCCACTCTAGTACTCTTGCTGGAAAATCCCATGGACGTAGAAGCCAGATAGGCTACAGTCCATGGGGTCGCAAAGAGTCGGACACAACTGAGGAACTTCTCTTCCTCTTCTTCCTTCCTCCTGTGACATAAGGACAATAGTATTATGAATAATTAATTCATTGTTAATCAAACACTAGTACAAAGCATTGACTTTGAAACTATGAAACCTACTTTATCGGATGATTTATATTGTCATTTTTTTTCTTTTTATTTTCCAGAATAACCTGGGTATCTTGTGGTCTGAAAGAGAAGAAATTGAAACTGCACAAGCTTATCTAGAATCATCAGAAGCTCTATATAATCAGTATATGAAAGAGGTATGTTGCATGTCAGATAAATTTTAATCTTTGATTGAAACTAGTTAAGAATTGATGTTAAGAATTCCTCATTCATAATATTACAATATGACTTTTCAGTGTGCTTTGGGTTGTCTTTATACAACTGTCTATATGGTCACCTAATAGCTAAAATCATTTAATATTTTTTATTAGAGACTTTAGCATTCTTGAAAATAATCCTTGGATAAAGTCTTAATCCAAATATAACTGTGTAAGAAATATTATTCTAATATCCTGAAATACTGATACTTGCAAAATTTCTATTTTGATTTCTACTGAGGATAGCAGTGCTTAAAGGAAAGCAAACAGCTATCAATACTTAAGCAAAATATCTGAAATTTTGGAGGCGCTCGTTCTCAAGTTTCAGCCTGTATCAGAATCACCTGGAGAACTTGTTAAAATACAGTGCTCACCCCCAGACTGAGTGAGTAGGTCTTGGTTGGGACCTTTTTAACCAGGTGCTACTGCTGCTGCTGGTTTGGCTACTGCACTTTGAGACGCACTGCTTCAGGGCAGTGATTTTCAATAACTTTATTTTTTTGAATTGTAAAACCCTTCTGAAATACAATATGTAAAAATTGATAGAGCTACTCTGGTTAAACAGGTTGGAAGAACCCTGAGTCCAGTCCACCAGATGCCGCCTTCCCTCCCTGCTGTGGCAGCACAGGAGGCGCTGCAGAGCTAGTTCTGGGGCTCCTGAGAGCCCCGGGTGAAAACTGTTGCTCTAGAGGCTCGCGGGCCTACGGGGTGAACTTTGTAAAGCCACCGTGTTGCCATTCATTTCCTTAATAAATTCTACGTGCCTCTTGGCTTTCTGAAGAAGGCCGTGCATGTTTGGGGGCAGGGAGGTCAATAGGAATCTCTGTACCTTCTACTCAGCTTTGCTGTGAACCTGCTGCTGCTAAGTCGCTTCAGTCGTGTCCGACTCTGTGCGACCCCATAGATGGCAGCCCACCAGGCTCCCCCATCCCTGGGATTCTCTAGGCAAGAACACTGGAGTGGGTTGCCATTTCCTTCTCCGATGCATGAAAGTGAAAAGTGAAAGTGAAACCTAACACTGCTCTAAAGATGAAATCTATTACAGAAAATATTGGCAGTCTTCTGAAATTAAAATGGACTTAGTTAATTTTGTTCTGAGGCTTTGTGTAGCAGTTTTTGAAATAACCAGGTATTTTGAGGTTTTTCAAACTCAAAATTAAGAATCAATGTTTTATTAGTTTCACTAGTGATTCATATATTGCTAAATTCAGTAGTAAATTCTTAGTCTTCATCTTATTTGAGCATTTGGCATAGTTATTCAGTCTGGCCTCTGGCTCAGTTGAGTAGTCTCTCTTCCTTGACATACTTCTTTTATACCAAGTTGTATTTTTATTTGTTTTTGGCTGCGCTGGGGCTGAGTCTTCATTGCTGCACGAAGGCTTTCTCTCGTTGCAGTGCATAGCTTCTCACTGCGATGGCTTCTGCTGTTGCAGAGTGTGGGCTCCAGGGTGTGAGCTTAGCAGTTGTGGCACACAGGCTCCGTTGCTGTGCAGCATCTTCCCAGACCAGGGATTGAACCTACGTCTTCTGCATTGACAGGCAGATTCTTAACCACTGGAACACCAGGGAAGTCCGACTACTTCTTTTATTTAGCTTCCACATGTTTGTTTTTCCTTCTTCTCAGTTCTTGTTGCTTCAATTCTATATCCCCAACCTCTAAACAGTGGGGTACCCAGAGTTCAGTGTGTTTGGGTGTCTCTTTCCACCTGCATTCACTTCTTTGTTCTAAATACCATCTCTATACTGATGACTCCCAAATTATACCCCCAGTCTGTACCTCTCTAATTCCAAACTTGTCTGTCCAACTGCTGATTTGACACCTGCACTTTTTATGAGGTAGGTAAGTACCTCAAAAACTACTGTCTAACATTGAGCTTCTGATACCTTCCCTTTCCTACCTTGCTTGCTATGAACACCAGTTTCTTTCATGGATTGTTGAGGCCTGAAACCTTGGAGACTTCTCTCCTGCTCACAGTCTCAGCAGATTCTTTTGGCTGTACTTTTATTTCTTAATATTTATTTATTTATTTGGCTGTGCTGGGTCTTAGTTGCAGCACTTGGGATCTTAGATCTTCGTTGTGGTATGTGGAATCTTTTGCTGTGGCATGCGAATCTAGTTCTCCAACCAGGGACCTAATCCAAGCCTCCTGCGTTGGGAGCATGGAGTCTTAGCCACTGGATCACTGAGGAAGTCCCTTTGGCTTTACTTTTAAATTAGGTCTAGAATTAGTCAGTTGAGTTGCTCAGTTGTGTCCGACTCTTTGTGACCCCTTGGACTGCAGCATGCCAGGCTTCTCTGTCCATCACCAACTCCTGGAGCTTGCTCAGACTCATGTCCATTGAGTCAGTGATGCGATCAAACCATCTCATCCTCTGTCATTTCCTTCTCCTCCTGCCTTCAGTTGTTCCCAGCATCAGGGTCTTTTCCAATGAGTCAGTTCTTCGCATCAGGTGGCCACAAAGTATCGGAGCTTCAGCTTCAGCATCAGTCCTTCCAGTGAATATTCAGGACTGATTTCCTTTAGGATTGACTGGTTGGATCTCCTTACAGTTCAAGGGACTCTCAAGAGTCTTCTGCAACACCACAGTTCAAAAGCATCAATTCTTCGGTGCTCAGCTTTCTTTATAGTCCAACTCTCACATCCATACATGAGTACTGGAAAAGCCATAGCTTTGACTAGACCTTTGTTGGCAAAGCAATGTCTAGAATCAGACCGCCGCTGTCACCATCATCTCCTGCTGTAGCCTCTTTTTCGTCTTCTGCTCTTCTACCCCCTTCAGTCTTTTCTCAGCCCTGTTCATCAGATCACATCACTCCTTTCCTCAGATTTTTCAGTGGTTTTCCCATCCTACTCACTAGACTGAAGACCGGTGAAAACTTACAAGTTCATTATCTGATCTGGCTACAGTTACTTCTCTGATTTCATCAACTGTTCTCCGCTGGCTCATTCTGTTCTAGCTACACGGGCCTTGCTGTTCCTGAAACGCACCAGATAAGCTCCCAACTCAGGACCCCTGCACTTCTCTGTTTCCTCTGCTAATACTGCTCTTCCCCTAGATATCTGTCTGGGTCGCTGCTCACTTTCTTCGGATCTTGACTCACATGTCTCCCATCCAATGAGGACTCCCTGGCTACTCACCTCACATTGCAAACCAACCCTCTTCTAACACTTCCTACCCTGCCCCTGATTTTTTTGCTTTGCACTTGTCACTAACATATTATTCATTTTAATATTTTATTTATCACCCATCTTCAGTACCAGAATGTATGCTCCAGGATGACAAGGAAATTTTTGCTATTGTATTCACTGCAGCATCTAAAACAATATCTATTTCTTGATAACCAGTGAGTGATATTTTACCTTGTTTATCCAGATCAACCAAAAAAGGAATAGTGTTACTACTGTGTGAATGCTTGAATGAATTTAATGGAGAGTTTCAGTTTAAAAATGTATAAGCTAGTGTTTAGTTGGAGAAGTTTCATTGCTTATATGGTTTTCTGCTTGTTTGGTATCAATCAGTAATTAATAATTTTGAATAAAATATTTCATAAATTATTGACCTAATAGTGGCAAGTTAGAATGCCATTTTTTAAAATCTGTGCATACAAAATATAGTTCTAGATAATGGGGAGATCTAAACAAAGTGAGGAATCATTGAATTTGAAGATAGAAAACAGGAAAGCAGATAATAAAGTAGTTAATGCAGAGTCACTGTAAAAATGCTGTATACATCCAGTGATTGCAGAATGGTTAAATAAATTATGGTACTCTCTTAGCAAGGCAATATAATGTAACCATTAAAATGATAGAAGTATTTGGGTCATCAGTATATGGAAGATGTGTTTAACATGTACACCGTGATTACAACTATATTAACATTTTTTTTCTTGTAAGGCCCTGTAAAGATGAACTAGATGATATAACTAATAAAACGAATGTTTTAGTTTTAGAAGATGCAACTAATAAAGACTAATATTTATTGAGTGCTTAAGCAGGCTACCTTTTATTCTCGTAACAACACTATGAAAGAAATACTATTATTCCCATTTATAAGTAAGGAATTTGTGATTCAGTGAGATTAGCATATACTGTGTGACACAGTCAGAATTTAAGTGTGGTTTTTCTGATCCCAAACTCTTGTTCTTTGTCACGCTGCTTTCCAAGGTGGTACATTAGTTATTGTATTAAGATAAAGGGATTCTTTTTCTCCATAAAATTGCTTAAATATAGAATAATAAAAAAGAAAATGCATTCTGTAGTTGTGAAGAGTTATTTATTAGCAGGTTTTGGGTGGTGGTGGTTGAAGAGACACAATTTTATAAGTCAGAAGTTTTTTTTTTAATTTTATTTTATCACTACTGATTTTGGACATTACCATACGTTTCAGTTTTTTTTCTTTTGGCTACACTGGATCTTTGCTGCAGTGTGTGGGCTCTTTGTTGCAGTGTACGGGGGCTTCTTTAGCTATGGCTAGTATTGTGGTCCCATGTTACGTGGGATCTTAGTTCCCTGACCAGGGATCGAACCTGCATCCCCTGCATTGAAAGGCAGATTCTTAACCACTGGACCACCAGGGGAGGTCCTGCAGAGGAATTTTTTAAACATTCATTCATTGATTTATTTCCAGGTTTGAGATACAATTGGCATATAATTTGTGTAAGTTTAAGATGCACAGTGTGATGATTTGATTCACAGATATATTGAAAATGATTACCATAACAGGGTTGATTGACATCTCCATCTTCTCATAAAGTTACCTTTCTTTTTATTTGTTTTTGTGGTGAGAATATTTAAGGTTTACCATCTTAGCAACTTTCGAGTATACAGTACAGTATTAACAACTATGGTCAACATGCTGTATATTAGATCCCCAGAACTTTCTTATAACTCGAAGTTTGTACCCTTTGCCAAGCATTTCCCCATTTCTCCCATCACCTCAGCCCCTGGCAGCCACCATTCTATTCTGTTTCTTGGAGTTTACTCTTTTTTTTTTTTTTAAGGTTCCACATATCAATGATGCTATACAGTATTTGGAAGATGACCATTTTATAAGCATGTCAGTCATTATAAAATTGCTACAAAAAGTCTCCCGATGTATTCTTACACCACTGGTATATGAGAGTTCTGATCTACTTCACACATTTTCCTTATATAGATGTAAAAACATTCTTTGCTAATATAGGCAAAATGTCTCATTTTAACTTGAATTTCCTTGGTTAAAATGATAGTTTAAAAATATTATTTTCATTTTTGTATTTTCTCTTTTGAAAGTGTGCATACTTTTTACACTTACTCAATTTTTCTGTTTTCTTGCTAATTTGTTGCATTTTATGTTAACGTTTTTTGAGTTATTGATGTATAACATTAGTTGAAGGTGTACAACATAATGATTCAATATATGTATATATTATGAAATCATCATAGTAAGCCTGATTAGTATTCATCACCACACACTTTTAGAATTCTTGTGATGAGAATTTTAAGATCTACTCTCTTAGGAACTTTCAGATATATAACACAGAATTAAAAAATTTTATTGGAGTATAGTATATTTACATGTTGTGTTGGTTTCAGGTATACAGCAAAGTAAATCAGTTATGCATATACATATATCCACATGTTTTTAGATTCTTTCCCATTTAGGCCATTACAGAGTATTCAGTAGAGTTCCCTGTGCTGTACAGTAGATTTTCAGGTTGCTGTTTTGGGAAATGGCCACAGGGTAGCTGAATTTCTTCACACCCAGCTCTTCTATTGCAGTGACTAGAGCCTTAGGGGAATTCCTTTTCCCGGGTTGTAAATTAGAGTGAAATGTGCCAGAAAGTGAAGAGGAACTCAAAAGCCTCTTGATGAAAGTGAAAGAGGAGAGTGAAAAGGTTGGCTGGAAGCTCAACATTCAGAAAACAAAGATCATGGCATCTGGTCCCATCACTTCATGGGGTCGCGGAGAGTTGGACACGACTGAGCGACTGAACTGAACTGTGCCAGAATAAACACCCAAAAGTTTGTGTCTCAAAACTCCCTGTTTTTTTTTTTAACTTTAATATATATTTTTTAGTGATGTAAACTTGATTTATAACGTGGTATTTGTTCTAGGTTTCTAGAGTCTTCTTCAGTTAAATACACGTTTATGTATTCATCTTCCATTTCGTTTCACATACAAATGATTAAAGACTGCTTAGTACACACCTCTTGCTATGTAGTAAACCTTTGTTGACTCTCTGTTTCATATGGATTAGTGTGTATAGGTTAATCCAAACCTCAAAATATATCCTATCCACCACCTTTCTTCTTGGTAACTGTTTGTTTTTGAAGTTTGAATGTCTGTTTTGCTTTTACAAATTAGTGCATTCGTGTCAATTTTTTTTAACCTATTCCACCTACGAGTAATATCATATCTGTCTTTCTCAGAATTACTTCACTTACTAAAATTATGTACAAGTCCACAGGTTATTGCAGATAGCATCATTTTGTATGTTTCTCCATGGCTGAGTTATCTTTGGTTCTGTGTGTATGTCAGTTCTTTGTCCACACCTCTGTCTGTGGGCATTTCAGTGGCCTCCATGACTTGGCTATTGTAAATAGTGCTGTAGTCTCTATTTACAATAGAGGAGGGGCGGGAGGAGAAGGGGATGACGGAGAATGAGATGGCTGGATGGCATCACCGACTCTGTGGACATGAGTTTGAGTGTACTCCGGGAGTTGGTGATGGATAGGGAGGCCTGGCGTGCTGTGATTCATGGGGTCGTGGAGAGTCGGACACGACTGAGCGACTGAACTGAACTGAACTGAATAATTCGTGAAAGTGAAAGAGGAGAGTGAAAAGGTTGGCTTGAAGCTCAACATTCAGAAAACGAAGATCATGGCATCTGGTCCCATCACTTCATGGCAAATAGATGGGGAAACAGTGGAAACAGTGTCAGACTTTGTTTTTTTGGGCTCCAAAATCACTGCAGATGCTGATTGCAGCCATGAAATTAAAAGACGCTTACTCCTTGGAAGGAAAGTTATGACCAACCTAGATAGTATATTAAAAAGCAGAGACATTACTTTGCCAACAAAGGTCCGTCTAGTCAAGGCTATGGTTTTTCCCGTGGTCATGTATGGATGTGAGAGTTGGACTGTGAAGAAAGTTGAGCGCCGAAGAATTGATGCTTTTGAACTGTGGTGCTGGAGAAGACTCTTGAGAGTCCCTTGGACTGCAAGGAGATCCAACCAGTCCATTCTAAAGGCGATCAAAAATCCTGGGTGTTCATTGGAAAGACTGATGCTAAAGCTGAAACTCCAATACTTTGGCCCCCTCATGCGACGAGTTGACTCAATGGAAAAGAGTCTGATGCTGGGAGGGATTGAGGGCGGGAGAAGAAGGGGACGACAGAGAATGAGATGGCTGGATGGCATCACCGACTCGATGGACATGAGTTTGAGTGAACTCCGGGAGCTGGTGATGGACAGGGAGGCCTGGCGTGCTGTGATTCATGGGGTCACAAAGAGTTGGATACGACTGAGCGACTGAACTGAACTGAATAATTCATCATATTGTGCCTGTTTCTGGGTGCTTTTTTTTTTTGTTTTTAAACACTGAGTTGGATTTCTCTGTTAAAATTGTTTTTTTGAAAGTGTGCCCTGTGTTTATTTCTTTTCGCTTGCTTGTGTCTGTGTGTGTGTTAGTTTGTTAGTTGCTTAGTCATGTCTGACTCTTTGCAACCCTATATACTGTAGCCTACCAGGCCCCTCTGGCCATGGCACTCTTCAGGCAAGAACACTGAAGTGGGTTGCCATTTCCTTCTCCAAAAGGAACTATAGAAAGAAAGAAAGTGAAGTCGCTCAGTCGTGTCTGACTCATTGCGACCCCATGGACTGTAGCCTACCAGGCTCCTCCATCCATGGAATTTTCCAGGCAAGAGTACTGAAGTGGGTTGCCATTTCCTTCTACATTTTGCTTGCTTACTCCTGGAAATTTTGGAGGGCAGGTACGAGAGTTGGACTTTAAAGAAAGCAGAGTGCCAAAGAATTGAGGCTTTTGAACTGTGTTATTGGAGAAGACTCTTGAGAGTCTCTTGGACTGCAAGGAGATCTAACCAGTTAATCCTAAAGGAAATCAGTCCTGAATATTCATTGGAAGGGCTGATGCTAAAGCTGAAGCTCCAATATGTTGGCCACCTGATGCGAAGAACTGACTCACTGGAAAAGACCCTGATGCTGGGAAAGATTGAAAGCAGGAGGAGGAGGGGGCGACAGAGGATAAGATGGCTTGATGGCATCACCGACTCGACGGACATGAGTTTGAGCAAGCTCCGGGAGTTGGTAATGGACAGGGAAGCCTGGCGTGCTGCAGTCCATGGGGTTGCAAAGAGTCCGGACTCTACTCAGTGACTGAACGGAACTGACAGTTCTCCTAGGCAGTAGATTTCAGGTTGCTGTTGCGGGAAGTGTCCACAGGGCAGCAGCATTTTTTCATGCCCAGCTCCGGTTACCCAGGCTTGCCAAGAGAGCCTTAGTGCAAGTCTGGCTTTGGGTTGTAAGTTAGAGTGCAGTGCGCCAGAAGAAGCACCCCAAGATTTATTTCTCATTACGTCTTTTATTTTTTTGGTGTAACTTGGAAATACATGTTGTGTGTGTTGTAGTGTGTAGAATCATTTCCTATTACACATGCACATTTATCTACGCGTGTTTGGAGTCTTTACGATACAGGTTAATACAGAGTGTTGAGTTGAGTAGACCTCCCTTGGTAGATACTGCTCTTTGTTGATTGTCTGTTTTGTAGGAAATAGATTGTATTTGTTCATCCCAAGCTTCTAAATTATTCCTTCCATGCTTCTTTCTTCTTTGGTAAGAAGATGTGCATCGATGTGCATGTGTAAATTGCATCTGTAAGAGACGTGATATTTCAGATTCTGACTTACTTCACTTAGTAGGATTATCTCTAGCTTCAGCTGTGATCCATCAATTGGAATGATTAGATTCTTTTTCATGCCAGGTCAGATTGCATTGTGAACGTTTCACTTCTTCATCAACTGTCAATGGACATTTTGGTGCTTCCATGTTTTGGCTATTGTAAAAGGTGCTGCGGTGCATGTGTCTTTTCAAAGTCTGGATTGTGGCACTTAATCTTTGGAGTGAGAATGCAGGATCATGTGGCAGCTGCGGTTTTACTGTTAAAGGCACTTTTATACTGTTCTGTCTGGTGGCTGTTTCCGCTGACATTTCAGCAGCATATAGGAGGGTACCCTTAACCCCATTGTAACAGCTATTGTCTACAGAGTTGATTATGGCCAGTTTGACTGGTGTGAGGGGATACCTCGTTGTACTTTTGATTTGCACGTCTCTAATAATTCACCATACCATTTCTGTCCTTTATCGAGCCCATTTTTGCATGAAATGTTCCCTTGGAATCTCTAATTTTCTTGAAGAGATCTCTTGTTTTTCCTGTTCTGTTGTTTTCCTCTATTTCTTTGCATTGATCACTGAGGAAGGCTTTCTTATCTCTCCTTGCTATTCTTTGGAACTCTGCATTCAGATGCTTATATCTTTCCTTTTCTCCTTTGCGTTTCGCTTCTCTTCTTTTCACAGGTATTTGTAAGGCCTCCTCAGACAGCCATTTTGCTTTTTTGCATTTCTTTTCCATGAGGATGGTCTTGATCCCTGCCTCCTGTACAATGTCACGAACCTCCGTCCAGAGTTCATCAGGCACTCTATCAGATCTAGTCCTTTAAATCTATTTCTCACTTCCACTGTATAATCATAAGGGATTTGATTGAGGTCATATCTGAATGGTCTAGTGGTTTTCCCTACTTACTTCAATTTCAGTCTGAATTTGGCAATAAGGAGTTCATGATCTGAGCCACAGTCAGCTCCTGGTCTTGTTTTTGTTAACTGTGTACAGCTTCTCCATCCTTGGCTGCAAAGAATATAATCAATCTGATTTCGGTATTGACCATCTGGTGATGTCCATGTGTAGAGTCTTCTCTTGTGTTGTTGGAAGAGGGTGTTTGCTATGACCAGTGCATTCTCTTGACAAAACTCTATTAGCCTTTGCCCTGCTTCATTCCGTGCTCCAAGGCCAAATTTGCCTGTTACTCTAGGTGTTTCTTGACTTCTTACTTTTGCATTCCAGTCCCCTATAATGAAAAGGACATCTTTTTTGTAAGCAGAAGATATTAAGAAGAGGTGGCAAGAATACACAGAAGAACTGTACAAAAAAGATCTTCATGACCAAGATAGTCATGATAACGTGATCACTGACCTAGAGCCAGACATCTTGGAATGTGAAGTCAAGTGGGCCTTAGAAAGCATCACTACGAACAAAGCTAGTGGAGGTGATGGAATTCCAGTTGAGCTATTTCAAATCTTGAAAGATGATGCTGTGAAAGTGCTGCACTCAATATGCCAGCAAATTTGGAAAACTCAGCAGTGGCCAAAGGACTGGAAAAGATCAGTCTTCATTCCAATCCCAAAGAAAGGCAATGCCAAAGAATGCTCAAACTACCGCACAATTGCACTCATCTCACACGCTAGTAAAGTCATTCTCAAAATTCTCCAAGCTAGGCTTCAGCGATATGTGAACTGTGAACTCCCAGATGTTCAAGCAGGTTTTAGAAAAGGCAGAGGCACCAGAGATCAAATTGCCAACATCCGCTGGATCATGGAGAAAGCAAGAGAGTTCCAGAAGAGCATCTATTTCTGCTTCATTGACAATGCCAAAGCCTTTGACTGTGTGGATCACAATAAACTGTGGAAAATTCTGAAAGAGATGGGAATACCAGACCACCTGACCTGCCTCTTGAGAAACCTGTATGCAGGTCAGGAAGCAACAGTCAGAACTGTACATGGAACAACCGACTGGTTCCAAATAGGAAAAGGAGTACGTCAAGGCTGTATATTGTCACCTTGCTTATTTAACTTCTATGCAGAGTACATCATGAGGAACGCTGGGCTGGAAGAAGCACAAGCTGGAATCAGGATTGCTGGGAGAAATATCAATAACCTCAGATATGCAGATGACACTACCCTTATGGCAGAAAGTGAAGAAGAACTCAAAAGCCTCTTGATGAAAGTGAAAGAGGAGAGTGAAAAGGTTGGCTTGAAGCTCAACATTCAGTAAACAAAGATCATGGCATCTGGTCCCATCACTTCATGGGAAATAGATGGAAAAACAGTGGAGACAGTGTCAGACTTTATTTTTTTGGGCTTCAAAATCACTGCAGATGCTGATTGCAGCCATGAAATTAAAAGACGTTTACTCCTTGGAAGGAAAGTTATGACCAACCTAGATAGTATATTAAAAAGCAGAGACATTACTTTGCCAACCAAGGTCCGTCTAGTCAAGGCTATGGTTTTTCCCGTGGTCACGTATGGATGTGAGAGTTGGACTGTGAAGAAGGCTGATCGCCGAAGAATTGATGCTTTTGAACTGTGGTGCTTGAGAAGACTCTTGAGAGTCCCTTGGTTTGCAAGGAGATCCAACCAGTCCATTCTAGAGGAGATCAATCCCGGGTGTTCATTGGAAGGACTGATGCTAACGCTGAAACTGCAATACTTTGGCCACCTCATGCGACGAGTTGACTCACTGGAAAAGACTCTGATGCTGGGAAGGGTTGGGGGCGGGAGTAGAAGGGGACGACAGAGGATGAGATGGCTTGATGGTATCACCGACTCTATGGACATGAGTTTGAGTGAACTCCTGTAGTTGGTGATGGACAGAGATGCCTGGCATGCTGCGGTTCATGGTGTCGCACAGAGTCGGACACGATTGAGTGACTGAACGGAACTGCACTTCTTTATCCATTCATCTGTCAGTGGAACATCCTGGTGCTTCCTTGTCTTGACTGTTGTAAAGGAGCTGCAGTGCACGGTAGGGTGCCTGTGTCTTTTAGAATCTGGTTTGTGGTGCACATACTCTTAAGAGTGGTAGTGCCAGATCATGGGCGGCTATGGCTTTACCTTTTAGAGGCACTTTCACACTGTTCTCCATAGTGGATGTTACCATTACCTTTCACCAACACCATAGAGGTTCTCTGTTTGTAACCACCTTGTAGCTTTTACTGTCTGGAGACTTCTTGTTCATGGTTATTTGATCTGGTTCCAAGGGATGTCTCCTTGTTCTGATTTGCATGTCTAATAGTTCACCAGCTCTGTTATCCCAGGAGGCAGACACAGCCTTAGAGCAAGTCCTGCTTTGGGGTTGCAAATTGAAGAGGAGCCTGGCGGGCTACAGTCCATTGGGCTGCAAGAGTCGGACACGACTGAAGCGACTGAGCAGGCAGGCAGGTGCCAGGAGTACTCAACAGCTTGTGTTGTTACCTCTTTTTTGTATTAAATACATTTTTTTTTTACTGCTGTAAGATTGACATACATGTTGGGTGTTTTGTAGGTGTACCGAATTTTTCATGTTACACAGATGGGATGATTATATGCTTTTACATGTTTGAATCAGATTGTATTGTGAACATATTGCAGTTCTTCTTTATCCATTCATTTGTTGATGGAAATTTTTTTGGCTTTCAAGTCTTGGTTATTGTAAAAGGTTCTGCACAGTATGTTTGGGTGCCTGAGTCTTTTCAAAGTCTGGTATGATGTGGGACTAACAGATCGTTTGACAGCTGTGGTTTCACTGCTCAAGGCAGTTTCATACTGTTCTTTCTAGTGGCTGTTACCATTGAGATTTCAGCCTCACCATGGGAGGGTCCCTTTTTCTTAACTCCATTGTAGCTGTTATTGTCTAAGACTTCTTGATCATGGCCATTTTGATCAGTGCGAGGGGAGGTCTCCTGGCTGTTCTGAGTTGCATATCTAAATCACCATATTTCTCGTTCGTACGTGCTTTATTCTTTTTTAAACACTGTGACTTGTATGTCCCTGTGAAATTGTCTTCTTGAAAGTGTGCCCCGTGTTCAATGTTTCTCTTGCTCACTCCTGGAAATTTTGTAGGGCAGGTGAAACATACAGCCCACCAGTGCTTGTGAATATTCCGTTTAGGTAGGCAATAGTTCTGAGTTTGCTGTTTTGGGAAATTCGCCACAAGGCAGCAACATTTCTTCATTCCCAGGTCTGGTTACTCTAGCAGACAGAAAGAGCCTTAGAGCAAGTCCTGCATTTGGGTTGCACACATAGTGCAGTGTGCCAGAAGAAACACCCAACAGCTTGTGTCATCACCTCTTTTTTATTTTACGTTAATTTTTATTTTTTTTATGAGTGTTGGATTGAAATACATGTGTGTGTTGTAAGTGTACTGAATTTTCCGTGTGACACAGATACAAGTATCTACATACGTTCAGATTCTTTTTTCCAATTTGGTTATTACTGAGTGTTGATTAGACCTCCTTTGGTAGAATCTCTCCTTATTGATTATCTGTTTTGTAGAAATAGATTGTATTTGTTCATCCCAAGCTCCTAATTTATCCCTTCCCCACTTCTTTCTGCTGTGGTAACCATAAGTTTGATTTTCAAGTCTGCAAGTCCATTTTTGTTTTCCCAGTTCACTCATGGCTGTGTATGTGTAAATTGCAGCTCTGAGTGATATCGTATGATACTTGTCTTTCTGAGTCTCGCTTAATTACTTCACTCAGTAGGATTATCTCTAGTTTTAGGTAGGTTCTGGATGTTGATATGATTATATTCTTTTTCATGCCTGAATCAGAATGCATTGTGAACATGTTGCAGTTCTTCGTTATCTGTTCATTTGTCCATGAGAAATTTGTCTTCCGTGTTGTCTTCATTACTGTAAAAGGTGTTAGAGTGCAAATTTGGTTACCTGTGTCTTTTCAAAGTCTGTTTTTTTGTGCAAATACTCTTAAGAGTGGAACTCACAGATCATTTGGCAGCTGTGGTTTTACTGCTCAAGACACTCTTACACTCTTCTCTCAGGTGGCTGTTGGCATTGACAGTGCAGTCACACCATAGGAGGGTCCCCTTTTCTTAACCCTTTTATGGCTGTTATGTCTGTAAACTTCTTGGTCATGGCCCTTTGACCCTTATGAGGGGATACCTCGTGGCAGTGCCCAGTTGCATGTCTCTAAATCACCATAGTTCTCATGTTTGTGAGTGCCTTATTCTTTTTTAAATCCTATGAATTGCACTTCCCTGTTGAAATTGTCTCCTTGAGAGTGTGCCCCAAATTTAATTGTTTCACTCACAACTGCTTGACTTTTTGGTGGGTACCATGCAGCCCACCAGTGCCAGTGAATATTCTGATCCTCCGGGCAATAGTTTTCAGGCTGCTTTTGCTAGGTTGGCCACAGTGCAGCAGCATTTCTTCATTCCCAGCTCTGGTTACCAGGGCAAGCAGAAAGAGCCTTATAGCACGTCCTAGTTTGGGGGCAAATTTCAATGCAGTGTGCCAGAAGAAGCACCCAACACCTTATGTCATTACCTCTTTTGTGTTTTAATTATATTTTTTATTGAAGTAAGATAGAAAAACGTTGTGTGTTTTGTAGGTGTACAGAATTTTTTGTATACACACATACATATATCTATATGTTCATATTCTTTTCCCAGTTAGGTTATTACAGAGTGTTAATTAGACCTCCCTTGGTAGAAATTGCTCCTTATTTACTGTTTTATAGAAATAGATTGTATTGTTCATCCCAAACTCCCAATTTGTTCCTTCCCTGCCTTTTTCCCTTGTTATAACCATAAGTTGATAGTCAAGTCTTTCACTGTTTTCCCAGTTAGTTGGTGGATGTGCACGTGTAAATCGCAGCTGTAAGTGAGATCATGCGATTTTTGTCTTTCTGACTCTTGCTTCCTTCCCTCATCAGGATTGTATCTAGTGTCGGGTGGGTTCTGGAAATTGGCATGGTTACTCTCTTTCATGCCTGAATCAGATTGCACTGTGAACATGTTGCAGTTCTTTGTGCATTAATTTGTCGATGGAAATTTTACTTGGCTTCCATGTGTTGTTTATTGTAATAGGTGCTGCTGTGCACATATGACTAAGCGTGGGACCACGGGATCATTTGGCAGCTGTGGCTTTTACTCATCGTGGCTGCTACATTGACATTTGGCCACGCCGTAGGACGGTCCGCTCTTCTCAGCTCCACTGTAGCAGTTACTGTCTGTAGACTCTTGATCATGGCCATTTGGACCGTTGTGAGATCAGTTCAGTCGCTCAGTCGTGTCCGACTCTTTGTGACCCCATGGACTGCAGCACGCCAGGCCTCCCTGTCCATCACCAGCTCCCAGAGTTCACTCAAACTCATGTCCATTGAGTCGGTGATGCCATCCAACCATCTCATCCTCTGTCATCCCCTTCTCTTCCTGCCCTCGATCTTTCCCAGCATCAGGGTCTTTTCAGATGAGTCAGTTCTTCACATTAGGTGGCCAAAGTATAGGAATTTCAGCTTCAGCATCAGTCCTTCCAATGGATATTCAGGACTGATTTCCTTTAAGATGGACTGGTTGGATCTCCTTGCTGTCCAAGAGACTCTCAAGAGTCTTCTCCAACATCACAATTCAAAAGCACCTCGTTGCAGTTCTGAGTTGCATTTCTCTAAATCACCATATTTCACATGTTTGTGGGTGCTTGATTCTTTTTTAAACACTGTGAGTTGCACTTCCCTGTTGAAATTTTCTTTGTGATAGTGTGCCCATGTTTCATTGTTTTCACTTAATTACTCCTGGAAATTTTGGAGGTCAGGTGCCATGTACAGCATACCTGTGTTTATTCCCCTAGGCAGTAGTTTTCAGGTTGCTGTTGTGGGAAGTGGTCACAAGGCAGAAGCATTTCTTCATTCCCAACTCCGGTTACCCACAAAAGAGGATAGAGCCTTAAAGCAGTCCTTCTTTGGCTTTGCAAATTACAGTACAGTGTGCCAGAAGAAGCACTTAACAGCTTGTGTTTCACCTTTTTTTTGTTTTGAATTGTTATTTTTCATTGAGTAAGATTGAAATACACGTTGTGTGCATGTACCAAATTTTTTGTGTTACATTTAAGCATGTATCTATGTATGTTCAGATTCTTTTCCAATTAGGTTGTTACAGAGTTTTGATTAGACCTTCCTTGGTAGATATCGCTTCTTATTGATTATCTGTTTTGTAGATAGTAGATTGGGTTTGTCCATCCCAAGCTCTTAGTTTATCCCTTCCCCACTCTTTCCTTTTGACAACTGTAAATTTGATATTCAAATCTCTTATTCCATTTGTTTTCCCAGTTAGTTCATGGGTGTGCATGTAAATTGCACGTGTAAGTAATATACGATTTTTGCCTTTCTGTTTCTTTTTACTTCCCTTAGGGTTATCTCTAATTTCAGGTAGGTTCTGGAAATTGGCATGATAATGTCTTTTTCATCTGTTTATCAGATTGCATTGTGAACATGTTGCAGCTCTTGTTTATATGATGGAAAGTCTTTTGGCTTCTGTGTCTTGGTTATTGTAAAAGGTGCTACAGCGCACTTTTGGGTGCCTTTGTGTTGGAATTCTGGTTTGCATGCACATACTCTTAAGAGTGGGAGTATGGGATCGTCTGGCAGCTGTGATTTGACTGTTTATGACACTTTTATATTGTTCTCTCTAGGGGCTGTTACTGTTGACATTTCAGCAGAACCGTAGGAGGGTCCCCTTTTCTAAACCGTATTGTAGCAGTTATTGTCCGTAGACTTGTTGATCATGGCCATTTTGACCAGTGGGAGTAGTTACGTCTTTGTCGTTCTCAGTTGCATGTCTCTAAATAACCACATTCACATGTTTGTAAGTGCTTTATTCCCTTTTAAACTGTGTGAGTTGTACCTTCTTTTAAAATTCTCTTCTTCAAAGTGTGTCCTGTGTTTCGTTTTTACTCACTTGCTCTGGGAAATCATGGAGGGCAGGTACTATATACAGTGCTTGTGAATATTCTGTTCTCCTGCCAAGTCGCTTCAATCATGTCCAACTGTTTGCGACCCTGTGGACTATAGCCGACCAGCCTTCTCTCTGTCCGTGGAATTCTCCAGACAAGAATACTGGAGTGGGTCGCCATTCCCTTCTCCAGGGGATCTTTCTGACCCAGGGATTAAGCCTGTGTCTTTTACGTCTCCCGCATTGGCAGGCAGTTTCTTTACCACTGGCACCACCTGGGCAGACTCCTCCGTCCATGGGATTCTTGAGGCAAGAATACTGGAGTAGGTTGTCATTTCCTTCGCCAGGGGACCTTCCCAACCCAGGGATCAAACCCATGTCTCCTGCATTGGCAGACAGGTTCTTTACCACAGAGCCACCAGGGAAGCCCATTCTCTTCCCCTAGGCAGTATTTTTCAGGTTGCTGTTGTGGAAAGTGGCCATAGGGTGACAGCATTTGTTCATTCTCAGCTGTGGTTGCCCTGGCAAGCTGAGAGCCTTAGAGCATGTCCTGCTCTGGGGCTAGAAATTACAGTGTAGTGTGCCAGAAGAAGCAACCAGTGGCTTGTATTATTACCTCTTTTGTGTATTAAAGTAACTAGTACTTTTTATTGGAGTATGATTGTGTGTTTAGGTGTACAGAATTGCATATGTTTCAGTTCAGTTCAGTCGCTCAGTCGTGTCCGACTCTCCACGACCCCATGAATCACAACACGCCAGGCCTCCCTGTCCATCACCAACTCCCGTAGTTCACTCAAACTCATGTCCACAGAGTAGGTGATGCCATCCAGCCATCTCATTCTCGGTCGTCCCCCTCTCCTCCCGCCCCCACCTTTCCCAGCATCAGAGTCTTTTCCAGTGAGTCAACTCGTCGCATGAGGTGGCCAAAGTATTGCAGTTTCAGCTTTAACATCGGTCCTTTCAATGAACACCCAGGACTGATCTCCTTTAGAATGGACTGGTTGGATCTCCTTGCAGTCCAAGGGACTCTCAAGAGTCTTCTCCAGCACCACAGTTCAAAAGCATCAATTCTTCGGCGATCAGCTTTCTTCACAGTCCAACTCTCACATCCATACATGACCACGGGAAAAACCATAGCCTTGACTAGACGGACCTTTGTTGGCAAAGTAATGTCTCTGCTTTTTAATATACTATCAAGGTTGGTCATAACTTTCCTTCCAAGGAGTAAGCATCTTTTAATTTCATGGCTGCAATTGGCATCTGCAGTGATTTTGGAGCCCAAAAAAATAAAGTCTGACACTGTTTCCACTGTTTTTCCATCTATTTCCCATGAAGTGATGGGACCAGATGCCATGATCTTTGTTTTCTGAATGTTGAGCTTCAAGGTGTATAAAATTTTAATGTTACACATATACACATATATCTCCATATGTTCAGATTCTTTTCCCAATTAGGTTATTACAGAGTGTTAATTAAACCTCCATTCGTAAATACTGCTCCTGATTATCTGTTTTGTGGAAATAGATTGTATTTATTCTACTGAAGCTCCTAACTTATCCCTTTCCCACTGCTTTCTCCTGGGGTAACTGAAAGTTTGATTTTCATGTCTCTGACTCTGTTTCCCAGTTGGCTCAAGGCTGTGCATGTGTAAATCGCACCAGTAAGTGATCGCTTAGGATTTTTGCCTTTCTGATTCTTCATTGCATCACTTAGCAGCATGATCTCTAGTTTCAGGTAGGTTCTGGAAATTGGCGTGATTACATTCTTTTTGATGCCTGAATCAGATTGCATGGTGAACATGTTGTAGTTCTTCTTTATCCATTCGTTTGTCGATGGATAATTTTTTTCGTTTCCATGTCTTGGTTATTCTAAAAGGTGGTGTAGTGCATGTTGGGTGCCCGTGTCCTTTGAATTCTGGTTTGCTCTGCGCATGCGCTGAAGAGTGGGCGTACAGGATCATTCCGCAGCTGTTCTGCTAACAGCACTGTTATACCGAGCTCTCTAGTGGCTGTTCCCATTGACATTTCACCCACACCAGAGGAGGCTCGTCCCCTTTCGTAACCCCATTGTAGCAGTTACTGTCTGTAGACTTCTTGATCATGGCCATTTTGGCTGGTGCAAGTGGATACCTCCTTGCAGTTCTGAGTTGCTTGTCTCTAAATCACCATGTTTCACACTTTTTTTGGGTGCTTTCTTCTTTTTTCAACGTTGTGAGTTGTACTTCCCTGTTGAAATTGTCTTCAAAGTGTGTGCTCTGTTTGTTTTCACTTAACTTACTGCTGGATATTTTGGAGGGCAGTTACCGTAGAATCGCACCAGTGCGCGTGAATATTCTGTTACCTCGGGGAAGAGTCTTAGGTTGTTGTTGTGAGAAGTGGCCACACGGCGGCAGCATTTCTTCGTTCCCAGCTGTAGTTACCTGAAAAAGGATGGAGCCTTAGAGCAAGTCCTGCTTTGGGGTTTCAAATTACAGTGCAGTGTGCCAGAAGAAGCACCCAGCGGCTTGCTGGGTTGTATGAAATTCATTTAATTTTTTTTGGAGTAAGATTGAAATACATGTATATGTGTGGGTGTATAGAATTTTGTCTTGTAGATATACATATATATACATATGTTTAGATTCTTTTTTCTATTGAGTGTTGATTCGACCTCGCTTTGTGGATATTGCTCCTTATTGACTATGTTGTGTTTTGTAGATAATAGATTGTATCTGTTTATCCCAAGCTCCTAATTTATCCCTTTCCCCCTTCTTTATCCTGTGGTAACCGTAACTTTGATTTTCAAGTCTCTGACTCTGTTTTTGTTTTGCCCACAGTTCATGGGTGTGAATGTTAAAGGGCACCTATAAATGATATATGATTTTCGCCTTTCTTATTCTTTTACTTAGTAGGATTATCTCTAGTTTCAGGTATGTTCTGGAAACTGACATGATTGTATTCTTTTCCATCTGTGAATCAAGACTGCATTTTAAAGATGTTGCATTTCTTTTTCCATTCGTCAACAGAAAATTTTTTGGTCCATATCTTGGTTGTTGTAAATGGTGCTGCAGTGCACATTGGGTGCCGTTTCTTTTTGAAGTCTGGTTTGCTGTGCACTCGCTCTTAAGAGTGGGACTGCCGGAGCATTCGCCAGCTGTGGTTTTACTGCCGAAGGCACCTTTACACTGAGCTCTCTGGTGGCTGTTCCCACTGACATTCTGCCGCGCCACGGGAGGGTCTCCTTTTCTTAACCTCATTGTGGCAGTTATTGTCTGTTAAATTCTTGGATATGGCTGTTTTGACTGTTACGTGGGGATACCTCGTGGCAGTTCTGAGTTGCGTGTCTCTAAGTCACCATATTTGCAGGTGCGCTGTTCTGTTTTTAACACTGTGAGTTGTGCTTCCCTTTTGATATTGTCTTCTTGATAGTGTACTCCATGTTTGTTTTCACTCACTTACTCTTGGGAGTTTTGGACATCATGTACCTTATACAGTCCAACAGTGGCTGTTCTCCAAGGCAATAGTTTTTAGGCTGCTGTTATGGGAAGTGGCCACAAGGCGGCAGCATTCCTTCATTCCCAGCTCTGGTTACCCCACAAGCCAACAGAGCATTAGAACCATCCTGCTTTGGTGTTGTAAGTTACAGTGCAATATGCCAGAAAAAGCATCCAGTAGCTTACTTTGTTCCCTTTTTTGGTTTTAAATTATTGTTTCATCGAGTAAGATTGAAATACATGTGTGTGTTGTAGGTGTACAGAATTTTTCACGTTACACATATACATATATCTACGTGTGTTCAGATTCTTTTCCCAGTTAGGTTGCTGCAGAGTTTTGATTAGACCTCCCTTGGTAGATACCGTTTCTTATCTCTTTCTCAGGTCATAGACTGTCTTTGTTCACCCCTAGCTCCTGATTTACCCTCCCCACTTCTTTCCCCTGTGATAACCGTGTTTGGTACTCGAGTCTGTTACTCTGTGTTTTCTCAGGTAGTTCCTGGTTGTGCATGTGTGAACTGCACCTGTAAGTGATACCGTGTAATTTTTGCCTTTCTGATTCTTGCTTAGTTCACTTAGTAGTACTGACTCTAGTTTCAGATAGGTTCCGGAAATTGGCATGATTATGTTCTTTTACATGTGTGAATCAGATTGCATTGTGAATATGTTGCTGTTCTTCTATATCCATTCGTTTGTTGATGGAAAAGTTTTTTCAATTCCGTGCTTGGTTATTGTAAAAGGTGCTATAGTGCACTTTTGCTTGCCAGAGTTTGTCAAATTCTGGTTTGCTGTGCCATTCTCTTAAGGATAGGACTACTGGATTATTTGGCAGATGTGGTTTTTACCCGTTAAGGAACTTTTTTACTGTTCTCTATGGTGGCTGTTACTATTGACATTTCAGCTGCACCATGGGAGGGTTCTCTTTTCTAAACCCTACTGTAGGAGTTATTGTTTGTAGCCTTCTTGATCATGGCCATTTTGACCAGTGAGAGTGGATACCTCATCGTTCTCAGTTGCCAGTCTATAAATAACCATATCTCACATGTTTCCTGGTACTTTATTCTTTTTTAAAAACTGTGAGTTGTACTTCCCTGTTGAAATTGTCTTCTTCAAAGTGTGTCCTGTGTTTCATTATTTTCACTTACTTTCTCCTGGAAATTTTGGAGGGCAGGTACCATATATAGCCCCCCAGTGCTTCTGAATTCTCTTGTTTCCTAGGCAATATTTTTCAGATTGCTATTGTGGGAATTGGCCACAAGGAGGCAGCATTTGTTAATTCTCAGCTCTGGTGACAGAGCCTTAGAGCAAGCGCTGCTTTGGGGCTGGAAATTACAGAGCAGTGTGCCAGAAGAAGCAACCAGCAGCTTGTATTGTTACCTCTTTTGTGTATTAAAGTAACTTATCAGAGTACCCTTGGAGTACAAGTTGTGTGTGTTTAGGTGTATGAACTTTTTTTGTGTTAGACTTATATGTATATCTTCATATGTTCAGATTCTTTTCCCAGTTAGGTTATTAAAGAGTGTTGATCAGACTGCCTTTGGTAGATATCCCTTCTTATTGATTCATATCTGTTTTGTAGAAACAGATTTTTTTTTTCATTCCAAGCTCCTTATTTATCCCTTCCCTGCTTCTTTCTCCTGTGGTAACTGAAGGTTTGATTTTACAGTCTCTGACTCCATTTATGTTTTCCCAGGTAGTTCAAGGTTGTGCATGTGTAAATTGCTCCTATATGTGCTATCATATGACTTTCACTTAGTAGGCTTATCTCTAAGTAGGTTCTGAAAATTGTCATGGTTACATTGTTTTTCATGCCTGAGTCAGATTGCATTGTGAGTATGTCAGGTTATTCTTTATCAGTATGTTGGTAGAAAATTCATTTGGCTCATGTCTTAGTTATTATAAAGGTGCTACAGTGCACATTTAGGGGCCCGTGTCTTTTTGAATTCGTTTTCTGTTCATATATGATTAAGCATGGACTACCAGATCATCTGGCAGCTGTGGTTTTACCGTTGAAGCCAATATACACTGTTCTCTGTGGTCACTGTTACTGTTGACATTCAACCGCACCATAGGAGAATCTCCTCTTCTTAACCCCATTGAGCAGTTATTGTCCATAGACTTCCTGAGCGTGGCCATTTTTACCGTTTTGAGGGGATACCTTGTTATACTTCTGAGTTGCGTGTCTTAAAAATACCCTGATGCTGGGAAAAATTGAGGGCAGGAGGAGAAGGGGATGATGGAGAATGGTTGGATGGCATCACTGACTCAATGGACATGAGTTTGGGTGGACTCCAGGAGTTGGTGATGGACAGGGAGGCCTGGTGTGCTGCAGTTCATGGGGTCGCAGAGTTGGACACAACTGAGTGACTGAACTGAACTGAAATCACCATATTTCACATGTTTGTGGGTGCTTTATTCTTTTTAAAACACTGTGAGTTGTATTTCCCTTTTGACATTGTCTTCTTGACAGTATGCCCCATGGTTGATTCACTTACCCCTGGAAATTTTGGAGGGCAGATACCATTTACAGGCCCCAGTGCTTGTGAATAGGATGTTTCCCTCGGCAGTGTTTCAGTTTACTGTTGTGGGAAGAGGCCACAAGGCGGCAGCATTTCTTCACACCCAGCTCTGGTTACCCCCAAAGCGGACACAGCCTTAGAGCAATCCTGCTTTGGTGTTGCAAATTGCTGTGCAGTGTGCTAGAAGAAGCACCAAATGGCTTGTGTTGTTATTTCCGTTTGTATTAAATTCATTTTTATTTTTTACTGGAGTAAAATAAAAATGTGAAATACACATTGTGTGTGTTGTACGTGTAGAGATTTTCATGTCAGACATATCCATATGTTTATGTTCAGATTCTTTTCCCAATTAGGTTGTTACAGAGTTTTGATTAGACCTCCCTTGGTAGGTATCATTTCTTATTTATTATCTCTTCTGTAGGAAATAGATTGTTCATTCCAGCTCCTAATTTATTCCTTCCCTGCTTTTTTCCCTTGTGGTAACCATATGTTTAATTATCAAGCCTCTGACTCCATTTATGTTTTTCCAGATAGTTCATGGGTGTGCATGTGTAAACTGCATCTGTAAGTGACATGTGATTTTTGCCTTTCTGTTTCTTTTTCTTTTATTTAGTAGGATTATCTCTTATTTTCAGGTGAGTTCCAGAAATTGGCATGATTACATTCTTTTTCATCCCTGAGATGAAACATCAGATTGCTTTGTGAACATGTTTCAGTTCTTCTTTATCCGTTCATTTGTCAGTGGAGTATTTTTTGGCTTCCAGATCTTGGTTTTTGCAAACAGTTCTGTAGTGTGCTTTTGTGTGCCATGTCTTTCGTATTCTGGCCTGCTGTGTACATACTCTACCATATCATTTGGCAGCTGTGGTTTGAGTGATTAAGGGAATTTTATACTGTTCTCTCTAGTGGCTGTTACTACTGACATTTCAGATGCACTATAGGAGGGTACCTTGTTCTTAAATCCCAACTGTAGCAGTTATTCTTTGTAGGCTTCTTGATCATGTCTGTTTTGAAAAGTGCGAGTGGATAACCTTTTAGTTCCTGGTTGCATGTCTGTAAATCACCTTGTCTCACGTTTGTGGTGCTTTCTTCTTTTTTAAAACCCCTGAGTTTTACTTCCCTGTTGAAATTGTCTTCTTCAAAGTGTGCCCCCTGTTTCATTGTTTTCACTTACTTCTGGAAATTTTGGAGGGCAGCTACCATGTACAGCCCCCCAGTGCTTCTGAATTCTTTGTTTTCCTAGGCAATATTTTTCAGGTTGCTATTGTGGGAAGTGGCCACAAGGAGGCAGCATTTGCTAATTCTCAGCTCTGGTGGCAAGGCACGGTGACAGAGCCTTAGAGCAAGTGCTGCTTTGGGGCTGGAAATTACAGAGCAGTGTGCCAGAAGAAGCAACCAGCAGCATGTATTGTTATCTCTTTTGTGTATTAAAGTAACTTTTATTTTTTACTGTAGTATATTGATTGGAATGCAATTTTTTTGTGTTTAGGTGTACAAAATTTTTCATTGAGACATACACGTATATGTATGTATGTTCAGATTATTTTCCCAATTAGGTTATTACAGAGTGTTGATTAGACCTTCCTAGGTAGGTATCTCTACTTATTGATTATCTGTTTTGTAGAAATAGATTGTATTTTTTCATACCAAGCTCCTATTTTATCCCTTCCCTCCTGCTTTCTCCTGTGGTAACCAAAAGTTTGATTTTCAAGTCTCTGAGTCCATTTGTTTTCCCAGTTATTTCAAGGATGTGCATGTTTGCATTGTACCTCTGAGTGATATCATAATATATTTTCCTTTCTGATTCTTGCTTACTTAGTAAGATTATCTCTAGTTTCAGGTAATTTCTGGAAATTGGCATGTACATTCTTTTTGATGCCTGAATCAGATTGCATTGTGAACGTGTTGCAGTTCTTTTCCATTGGTTTGTTGATGGAAACTTCTTTTGGCTTCCATCTCTTGTTTATTAAATGTGCTACAGTGCGTTGGATACCTGTGTTTTCTTGAAGTCTGGTTTGCTGTGCACATAATCTTTAATAAGAGAGGGGTAACGGATCATTTGTCAGCTGGGGTTTTACTTCTCAAGGCACTTTATACTGTCCTTTCTAATGGCTTTTACCATTGACATTCAGTCGCAGCTTAGGAGAGTCCCCTTTTCCTAACCCCTTTGCAGTTGTTGTCTGTAGACTCTTGATCATGGCCGTTTTGACTGGTGTGAGGTGATACATTGTTGCGGTTCTGAAGTGCATGTCTGTGCTGGGAAAGGTTGGGGGCGGGAGGAGAAGGGGACAACAGAGAAGGAGATAGCTGGATGGCATCACCGACTCGATGGACATGAGTTGAGTGAACTCCCGGAGTTGATGATGGACAGGGAGACCTGGCGTGCTGTGATTCATGGGGTCGCAGAGAGTCGGACACGACTGAGCGACTGAACTGAAATAACCTATGTCGGCGCTGTTCTCCGGTGCTGTGTTCTTTTTTAAACACTTATGCGTTGTGTTTCTGTTTGAGCTGTCTTCCTCACAGTGTGCCCCTGTTTGTTTTGCTTACTCTCCTGGACGCTTTGGAGGGTGGTACCCTACAACCCACCTGGGCTTGTGAGTGTTGCGTGCCTCCAGGTAGTGGTCTTCAGGTCGCTGTTGCGGAAAGTGGCCACAAGGCGGCAACGTTTCTTCATTCCCGGCTCTGGTTACGCCAACAAGGGGACGGAACCTTAGAGCAGGTCCTGCTTTGGGGTTGTAAATTACAGTACAGTGCAGTGGCACCCCACTCCAGTACTCTTGCTTGGAAAACCCCATGGACAGAGGAGCCTGGTGGACTGCAGTCCATGGGGTCGCTAGGAGTCGGACACGACTGAGTGGCTTCACTTTCACTTTTCACTTTCATGCATTGGAGAAGGAAATGGCAACCCACTCCAGTGTTCTTGCCTGGAGAATCCCAGGGATGGGGGAGCCTGGTGGGCTGACGTCTATAGAGTCGCAGAGTCGGGCACGACTGAAGTGACTTAGCAGCAGCAGCAGCAGTGCCAGAGGAAGTAACAACAGCTTGTGTTGTTAACTCTTTTTTGTATTAAATTCATTTTTGTTTTTTATTGGAGGAAGATTGAAATGCAGTTTGTGTTGTTGGTGTAGAATTATTTGTGTTACAGATATATATATATCTACGTATGTTCAGATTCTTTTCCCAAATAGATTCTGAGCGTTGATTAGACCGCCATTGGTATATCATTCCTTACTGATTATTTGTTTTGTAGAAATAGATTATATTTTTCATCCCGAGCTCCTGATTTATGCCTTCCCTGTTTCTTTCCTCTGTGGTAATCGTAAATATGATTTTCAAGTCTCTGACTCCGTTTATGTTTTCCCAGTTGGTTCATGGGTGTGCAAGTGGTATCATATGATTTTTGACGTTCTGATTTTGCTTACTAGGATTATCTCTATTTGCAAGTAGGTTCTGGAAGTTATCATGATTGCATTCTTTTTCTTGTCTGAATCAGATTGCATTGTGAACATGTTGCAGTTCTTTATCCATTTGTTTGTTGATGAAAAATTTGTTTGGCTTCCATGTCTTTTCGAAGTCTTGTTTGCTGTGCACCTACACATAAGAGTAGGGCTGCCGGATCATGGTCAGCTGTTTTTATTCTCAAGGCACTTTATACTGTCTTCTCTAGCGGCTGTTACCTTTGACATTTCAGCTACTGTGTAACAGCGTGCCCTTTTCTTAACTCCATTATAGCAGTAATGGTCTGTAGGCTTCTTGATCATGGCCATTTTGACCTTTGCAAGGGCATAACTCATTGCAGATCTGAGTTGCATTTCTCTAAATCACCATATTTTGCCTGTTTGTGTGTGCTTTATTCTTTTTTAAACAGTTGAGTTGTACTTCCCTGTTAAAATTGAATGAAAATTCCTGAAAGTGTGCCCCGTTTTTAATTGTTTTCACTTACTTACGCCCGGAAATTTTGGAGGGAAGGTACCATATACAGCCCACCAGTGCTTGTTAATATTCTGTTCCCTCAAGCAGTAGTTTTCAGTTTGCTGTTGCGGATGTGACCACAAGGCGGCAGCATTTCTTAATTCCCAGCCTTGGTTCCTCCTACAAGTGGGCAGAGTCTTACAGCAAGACTTGCTTTGGGGTTGCCAATTACAGTGCTGTGTGCTAGGAGAAGCACTCAACAGCTTGTTTCGTTACCTCTTTTTTGTATTAATTTTTATTTTTTATTGGAGTAAGATTTAAATGTTCTCTGTGTTGTATGTGAACAGAATTTTTCGTGTTACACATATACATATGTCTTTGTATGTTCAGGTTCTTTTCCCAATTAGGTTATTACACAGTGTTGATTAGACCTTCTGTGGTAGATAGCACTCCTTATTATCTGTTTTTTAGAAATAGATTTTGTTCATCCCAAGTTCCTAATTTACCCCTTCCCCGCTGATTATCAAGTCTCTGACTCCTTTATGTTTTCCCAGTTAGTTCATAGGTGTGTATGTGTAAGTTGCACTTGTAATTGATGTCTTATGATTTTTCCCTTTCTGAATCTTGCTGAACTTTCTGGTTTCAGGTAGGTTCCAGGAATTGACGTTATCACATTCTTTTTCATGCCTGAATCAGATTGCATTGTGAGCATTTGCATTTCTTCTTTATCCATTCGTTTGTCGATGGAAAATTTTTTTGGCTTCTATGTGTTGGTTTTTGTAAAAGGTGCTAAAGGGCACTTTCGAGTTCCCATGTTTTTTCGAATTTTTGTTTGCTGTGCGCTGACTTCTGTGAGTGGGACTGCCAGATCGCTGTCAACTGTGGTTTTCCTGGACAAGCACTCTTACACTGTTTTCTCTGTTCTCTCTAGTGGCTTCTGCCATTGATATTTCAGCAGCAACATAGGAAGATCTCCTTTTTTCAACCCCATTGTAACAGTTACTGTGTGTGAACTTCTTGATTATGGCCAGTTTGAACAGTGCACAGGTATACCTGGTTTTAGTTTTGAGTCTCATGTCTTTAATAATGTACCACAGTCTGTATATTTGTGGGTGCTTTTTTTTTTATTTTGAACACTTCGAGTTGTGTTTCCCTGTTGAAACTGACTTCTTGAAAGTGTTCCCTGGGTTTAATTGTTTTCACTTACTTAACTCCTGGAAGTTATGGGGCGTGTGCCGTATACATAAAACCTGCCAGTACTTGTGATTTTTCTTTCTGTCCCTTTAGGCAGTAGTTTTCAGGTTACTGTTGTGGGAATTGGCCACAAGGTGGAAGCATTTCTTCTTTCTCAGTTCCGGTTACCCTGGCAAGCTGCCAGAGCCTTAGAGCAAGTCCTGATTTGGGTTTTTAAATTACAATGCAGTGTGCCAGAAGTATCACCCAGAAACTTGCGCCTTGTTACCTCTTTTTTTGTATTTTTTTTTTTAGTAACATCGAAACAAACATTTTGTGTATTTTAGGTGTATAGCATCTTTTCCTGTTCCATATATACATCAGTTCAGTTGCTCATTCGTGGCTGACTCTTTGTGACCCCATGGACTGCAGCACGCCGGGCTTCCCTGTCCATCACCAACTCCCGGAGCATGCTCAAAGTCATGTCCGTTGAGTCGGTGATGCCATCCAACCATCTCATCCTCTGTTGTCCCCTTCTCCTCCTGCCTTCAATCTTTCTCAGTATCAGGATGAGTCAGTTCTTTGCATCAGGTGGTCCAAGTATTGGAGCTTCAGATTCAGCATCAGTCCCTCCAATGAATACTCAGGACTGACTTCCTTTAGGATTGACTGGTTTGATCTCCTTGCAGTCCAAGGGACTCTCAAAAGTCTTCTCCAATACTACAGTTCAAAAGCATCAATTATTCAGCACTCAGCTTTCTTTGTAGTCCAACTCTCACATCTGTACATGACTACTGGAAAAACCGTAGCTTTAACTATACTGACCTTTATCAGCAAGGTAATGTCTCTGCTTTTTAATATGTGTCTAGGTTGGTCATAGCTTTCGTTCCAAGGACCAAGTGTCTTTTCATTTCATGGCTGAAGTCACCATCTTCAGTGTCTCTCACTGTTTCCATTGTTTCCCCGTCTGTTTGTCCTGAAGTGATGGGACCGGATGCCATGATCCTTGCTTTTTGAATACTGAGTTTTAAGCCAGCATTTTTACTCCTCATTTACTTTCATCAAGATGCTCTTTAGTTCCTCTTCACTTTCTACCATAAGGGTGGTGTCATCTGCATATCTGAGGTTATTGCTATTTCTCCCAGTAGTCTTGATTCCAGCTTGTGCTTCATCCAGCCTGGCATTTCTCATGATATACTCTGCATATAACTTATATAAGCAGAGTGACAGTATACAGCTTTGACGTCCTCCTTTCCCATTTTGGAACCAGTCTGTTGTTCCATGTCTGGTTCTAACTGTTGCTTCTTGACCTGCATCCAGATTTCTCAGGAGGCAGGTAAGGTGGTTTGGTATTCTCATCTCTTGAAGAATATTTCCATATATATATATACTTGTTCAGATTCTTTTCCCAGATAGGTTAATACAGAGTATTGAGTAGACCTCCCTTGGTTGATATTCTTTTTTTTAATCATGTGCTTTGTAGGCAGTGATGTGTATTTGTTAATTCCATCCTCCTCATTTGTCCCTTCCCCACTTTCTCCCCCTGTGGCTACCATAAATGTAGTTTTCAAGTCTCTCCAGTCTTTTCATGCTTTCCAGTTAGTTCATGGGTATGCTTGTTTAAATTACGCTTATAGGTGATAGCATATGATTTTCACCTTTCTAATTCTGACTGACTTCACCTAGTAGGCTTATCTCTAGGTTCAGCTGTGTTTTAGCAGTTGGTTTGTACAGTTTTTTGTGCCCTATTCAGATTGCACTGTATGTTCCTCTTCCTTGTCGATTCTTCTGGTGATGTGTATTTTGGTGCTTCCGTGTCTTGACTGTTGTAAGTGGTGCTGCAGTGCGTGTTTGGGCGCCTGTCTTTTCGAGGTCTGGTTGTGGTTCACGTACTCTGAAGAGTGGGACCGAATATTTGACAGCTGTACTCTTACTGTTGTTAAAGGTGCTTTGCGCTATTCTCTCTGGTGGCTGTTACCATTGACATTTCAGCAGCACATAGGAGGGTCCCCTTATCTTAGTCCCATTGTAGCTTTCATTGTCTGGAGATGTCTTGATTATGGCTAGTTAGCTCACTAAGATGGAGAAGGAAATGGCAACCCACTCCAATGTTCTTGCCTAGAGAATCCCAGGGACAGG
The DNA here is from genome assembly GCF_049115385.1 of Moschus berezovskii. NCBI lineage: Eukaryota > Metazoa > Chordata > Mammalia > Artiodactyla > Moschidae > Moschus > Moschus berezovskii. Next base: position 25,888,523 of record NC_142471.1, read on the forward strand.
GGAGCCTGGTGGGCTTCCGTCTATGGGGTCACACAGAGTCGGACACGACTGAAGTGACTTAGCAGCAGCAGCAGCCCACTAAGAAGGGGATACCTTTCTTGATTGTGATTTGCATTGTCTAGTAATTCACCATGTCTTGTATGTTTGCGAGTGCTTTTTTTTTTTAAAAAAAAAACACTGTAAGTTGTACTTACCTGTTGAAATTGTCTTCCTGAAAGTGTGTCCCATGTTTATTTCTTTTTGCTTACTTACTCTTGGAAATATTGGAGAACAGGTACCATACACAGCCCACGAGTGCTTGTGAATATTCAGTTCTCCTAGGACAAATAGATTCAAGGGATTAGATATGATAGACAGAGTGCCTGAAGAATTATGGATGGAGGTTTGTGACATTGAACAGGAGGCAGGGATCAAGACCATCCCCAAGGAAAAGAAATGCAAAAAGGCAAAATGGTTTTCTGAGGAGGCCTTACAAATATCTGTGAATAGAAGAGAAGCGAAAGGCGAAGGAGAAAAGGAAAGATATACCCATTTGAATGCAGAGTTCCAAAGAATAGCAAGGAGAGATAAGAAAGCCTTCCTCGGTGATCAGTGCAAAGAAATAAAGGAAAATAGTAGAATGGGAAAGTCTAGAGATCGCTTCAAGAAAATTAGAGATACCAAGGGAACATTTCATGCAAAGATGGGCACAATGAAGGACAGAAAGGGTATGGACCTAACAGAAGCACAAGATATTAAGAAGAGGTGGCAAGAATACACAGAACTATACAAAAAAATCTTCATGACCCAGGTAATCACGATGGTGTGATCATCAACCTACAGCCAGATATCCTGGAATGAGAAGTCAAGTGGTCGTTAGGAAGCATCACTATGAACAAAGCTAGTGGAGGTGATGGAATCCCTTTTTCAACAGTTGAGCTATTTCAAATCCTAAAAGATGATGCTGTGAAAGTGCTGCACTCAATATGCCAGCAAATTTGGAAAACTCAGCAGTGACCAAAGGACTGAAAAAGGTCAGTTTTCATTCCAATCCCAAAGAAAGTCAATATCAAAGAATGCTCAAACTACTGCATAATTGCACTCATCTCACACGCTAGTAAAATAATGCTCAAAATTCTCCAGGCCAGGCTTCAGTAGTACGGGAACTTCCAGATGTTCAAGCTGGATTTAGAAAAGGCAGAGGAACCAGAGATCAAATTGCCAACATCCGTTGGATCATTGAAAAAGCAAGAGAGTTCCAGAAAAACATCTACTTGTGCTTTATTGACTATGCCAAAGCCTTTGACTGTGAGGATCACAACAAACTCTGGAAAATTCTTAAAGAAATGGGGCCACCAGATCACCTGACCTGCCTTCTGAGAAGTCTGTATGCAGGTCAGGAAGCAACAGTTAGAACTGGACATGGAACAACAGACTGGTTCCAAACAGGGAAAGGAGTACGTCAAGGCTGTATATTGTCACCCTGCTTATATAACTTATATGCAGAGTACATCATGTGAAATGCCAGGCTGGATGAAACAGAAGCTGGAATCAAGATTGCTTGGAGAAATATCAATAACCTCAGATATGCAGATGACACCACCCTTATGGCAGAAAGTGAAGAAGAACTAAAGAGCCTCTTGATGAATGTGAAAGAGGAGAGTGAAAAAGTTGGCTTAAGACTTAACATTCAGAAAACTAAGATCATGGCATCCGGTCCCATCACTTCATGGCAAATAGATGGGGAAACAGTGGAAACACTGACAGACTTTATTTTTGGGGGCTCCAAAATCACTGCAGATGGTGACTGCAGCCATGAAATGAAAAGACACTTGCTCCTTGGAAGAAAAGCTATGACCAACCTAGACAGCATATAAAAAAGCAGAGACATTATTTTGCCAACAAAGGTCTGTCTAGTCAAGGTTATGGTTTTTCCTTTAGTCATGTATGGATGTGAGAATTGGACTGTAGAGAAAGCTGAGTGCCAAGGAATTGATGCTTTTGAACTGTGGTGTTGGAGAAGACTTTTGAGAGTCCCTTGGACTGCAAGGAGATCCAACCAGTCCATCCTAAAGGAAATCAGTCCTCAATATCCATTGGAAGGACTGATGTTGAAGCTGAAACTCCAGTACTTTGGCCACCTGATGGGAAAAACTGACTCTTTGAAAAGACCCTGATGCTGGGAAAGACTGAAGGCAGGAGAGGAAGGGGAAGACAGAGGATGAGATGGTTGGATGGCATCACCGACTCAGTGGACATGACTTTGAGCAAGCTCCAGGAGTTGGTGATGGACAGGGAAGCCTGGTGTGCTGCAGTCCATGGGGTCGCAAAGAGTCAGACACGACTGAATGACTGAAGAGAACTGAACAGAGGCAATAATTTTCAAGTTGCTGTTGCCTGAAGCGGCCACAGGTGAACAGCATTTCTTCATTCCCAGCCCTGTTTTCCCTGGCAAGCAGACATTGAACCTTAGAGCAAGTCCTGCTTTTGGGTGGTAGAGTGGAATGCTCCAGAAGCAGCACCCAAAAACTTGCCTTTGGGTACTCTCTTTTGTATTAAATTTTTTTTATTGGAGTAACATTTAAATACACATTGTGGGTGATGTAGGTGTACAGAATCTTCCTGTTACACATATACATACATCTTTGTATGTTCGGATTCTTTTCCCATATAGGTTACTAAAGAGTGTTAATTAGGTCTTCCTTTGTAGAATATCACTTGTTGTTAATTATGTTTTATGGGTAGCAGATTGTATTTGTTCATCCCAAGCTCCCAAATTATCCCTTCCCTGCTTCTTTCCCCTATTGTTACCATAAATTTGGTTCTAAAGTGCCTGAATCTGTTTTCCCAATTAGTTCATGGGGTGTGCAGATTACACCTGCAAGTGATATAAACTTGTTGCCTTTCTGATTCTGACTTCATGTAGTAGGATTCTGTTTCACATAGGTTCTGGCAGTTGGCATGGTTACACTCTGTCATGCCTGAGTCAAGTTGCGTTGTGAACACGTGGCCCTTCCTTACTGTTCATCAGTCCATGAACATTGTTGCTTCCCTGTCTTGGCTATTGTAAAAGGTGCTGCAGTGCACGTTTGGGTGCCTGTGTCTTTTCAAAGTCTGCTTCTCTCCCATATACTCTTTTTAAGAGTGGGACTGCTGGATCATATGGTAGGTGTGTTTTTTTTAATGTTTTAAAGGCACTTTTGTACTCCTTTTCACATAGTAGGTGTACCAATTTAATTTGCTACTGACAGTGTAGAAGTGTTCCTTTTTCTGTACACCCTCTTTAGCTTATTGTTTGTAGAAAGTTTGATGATGGGTTTTCTGAGTGGTTTAAGATGATGTCTCATTTTTAATTCTGAGTTGAATTTTTCTAATTATTATTAGAAAACAGTTTTGAGCATGTTTTCACGTGCCTCTTAGCTGTGTGTTTTTCTTTTCAGAAAATGTTTTTTTTTAGGTTGTCTGACCGTTTGTGATTAGTTTAACGTTCATTTTGAATGTGCATTAGGCCATTAACACTTTTTCTGAGGAATATATCACCAAACTGAATTTTAAAAGCTGTGGATATTCTACCTTAGTTTTAAAAATTTCCTCATAAAGTGCTAAGGGCAGAGCCTCACAGCCAGATTGATGTTTGTTGCCTTTATGAGTTTAGGATCATAGTCTTACACATGACATCATTAGTTTGAAATGTGAAGATTGTATTTCATTAAACACTAGTATTAGCATTTAATATCATTACTTCATTTAATACTATTATTAATTACCTATATTTCATTAAATACTAGTATTAATATAAAAACATAAAACACATAGAATTCTTTGTTCTTTTTTTTTTATTATGACTTTACTCATAATCACCAAAAACTAGAAACAATACAATCGTTTTTCAATTGGCAAGTTGATAAACAAATTTTGGTACATCCACAAAACGGAATGTTAAGTCACCAATGAAAAAGAACTGCTGACACATGCAACAATATGGATAAATTTCAAAGCACCATGCTAAGTGAAAAAAGCAAAATTCATAAGGCTGCATATTGTATGATGTTATTTATATGATTTTCTGAAAATGCAGAATTACAGAATACAAAACAGATCAGGGTAGAGGAAAGGCTGGCTGTAAGGGACGTGAGGAATTTGGGGGCTGATGGAACTGTTCTGGATCTTGACTCTGTTGGTAGTTCAGTAAGTTACAGAACATATCGTACAGTAAAAGGGATAAATGTTACTCTATATAGAATACCCTCACTAAACCATAAATATATTTTTCACATGCCTTGAGTCAGTAGTTTCACTTCTAGAGTTACAGACAAAAATTAAACACAATCAGACTTTCTTGGTGGTACAGTGGTTAACAGCCTGCCTGCCGATGCAGGGAACACAGGTTCGATCCCTGGTCTAGAAAGATTCCACATGCCACAGAGCACCTAAGCCTCTGTGCCCCAACTGCTGAAGCCTGTGCGCTGCGAGCCTGTTCTCCGAAACAAGAGAAGCCACCTCAATGAGAAGGCGGTACACCACGATGAAGAGCAGACCCCACCTGCCGCAACCAGAGAAAACCTGTGAGCAACAACAAAGGCCCATCACAACCAAAAATAAAATAGTTAAAAAAAAAACTTGTAAAACGTTACACATAAGGCTGTTTGCTTTAAAACTTTTTCTATAACAACTTCAATGAGATGCCATATAATTCACATCACACATCTAAAGTACACAACCCAATGAGTGTTAGCATACTCAGAGTTACATAACCATGATCACAATCAATTTTAGAATATTTTCCTTATCCCAGAAGGAAACCTCAAACCCTTGGCTATCACTCACTGGTCCCAACATCCCCCACCCAGTTTAGCCAGTTTCAGTTCAGTCACTCAGTCATGTCTGACTCTCTGTGTCCCCATGGACTGCAGCATACCAGGCCTCCCAGTCCATCACCAACTCCCGGAATTGCTCAAACTCCTGTCCATCGTGTCAGTGATGCCATCCAACCATCTCATCCTCTGTCTTCCCCTTCCTCTCCTGCCTTCAGTCTTTCCCAGCATCAGGGTCTTTTTAGTCAGTTTTTCCCATCAGGTGGCCAAAGTACTGGAGTTTCAGCTTCAACATCAGTCCTTCCAATGGATATTGAGGACTGATTTCCTTTAGGATGGACTGGTTGGATCTCCTTGCAGTCCAAGGGACTCTCAAAAGTCTTCTCCAACACCACAGTTCAAAAGCATCAATTCCTTGGCACTCAGCTTTCTTTACAGTCCAACTCTCACATCCGTACATGACTAAAGGAAAAACCATAACCTTGACTAGACAGATCTTTGTTGGCAAAGTAATGTCTCTGCTTTTTTATATGCTGTCTAGGTTGGTCATAGCTTTTCTTCCAAGGAGCAAGTGTCTTTTCATTTCATGGCTGCAGTCACCATCTGCAGTGATTTTCAGCCCCCAAAAGTAGTCTCTCACTGTTTCCCCATCTATTTGCCATGAAGTGATGGGACCAGAGGCCATGATCTTAGTTTTCTGAATGTTGAGTTTTAAGCCAACTTTTTCACTCTCCTCTTTTACTTTCATAGAGGCTCTTTAGTTCTTCTTTGCTTTCTGCCATGAGGGTGGTGGCATCTGCATATCTGAGGTTGCTGATATTTCGCCTGGCAATCTTGATTCCAGCTTGTGCTTCATCCAGCCAGTTTAGCCCCACTTTTAATAGGAAAAGGTTTTAAACAACCCTCTTTCAGGGGCCGGACTCCACCTCTCTCTCTGCCATGTTGGGTCCCGCTTGGAAACGCTGCGGCTCCCAGCGCGGTGGCGGCGGAACCTCTCGAATTCTTTGTTCTTAATTGTCAGTCAGTTCAGTTCAGTCGCTCAGTCGTGTCCGACTCTCCGTGACCCCATGAATCACAGCACGCCAGGCCTCCCTGTCCATCACCAACTCCCGGAGTTCACACACACTCATATCCACAGAGTCGGTGATGCCATCCAGCCATCTCATTCTCTGTCGTCCCCTTCTCCTCCCACCCCCAACCTTTCCCAGCATCAGAGTCTTTTCCAGTGAGTCAACTCGTTGCATGAGGTGGCCAAAGTATTACAGTTTCAGCTTTAGCATCAGTCCTTCCAATGAACACCCAGGATCGATCTGTACCTCTTTTTTATTTAAGAAACTGGTTTGACTCGAAGACTGGTTTGACTGTGTTACGGTATGACATGTGATATAGTATGTAGATAAAAAATACATTAATTCCTCTCGTCAGGACAGGACTAAGCATTCAAAACAGCCCTCAAAGTTGTTAAGGAGGTTTCTGAAGAATTTTTTGTTTGCCTTAGGCCTTGCTTCCTGTCTTAGCCATTTTTACTTTTCGTGAGTTCTAGGAACAGAAGTGATCCTTTTAATGTTTGCATCCAGAATATAAGATCACATTTTTTTTTTTTTTAATGGAAACCATGGTTGCTATTTGAAGTTTAGTGAATTCAGTTTAAAGCAGATGAGCCTGTCCTCCCGGAAGTAGAATGATGCAGTGGTTAAGTAGTTCTGCTTTTTTTGGAAGACTTCGGATGAGATTATATGTTTTTTATACGTATTAACTCAGTGAATCCTCATAACTACTTGTTGAGGTAGATGTTTATTATCCTTACTTTATAGGTGACGAAACATAACAAGAGATGGGGCAACTTGCCCAAGGTAATAAATGATGGAATAACTGACTTTAATTTCCTTGTGTTGAAAGGTGTGTAATCTGTGTATGCTCTCCTTGTTTCCCTGACAATATTAGAAACTTTGATTTTTACTGGTGGTCAGCTTAGAACAGTATTGTTCTGAGGACGTATATACATTTTGTTATACGTCATGCTTATGTAAGTTTTCAGAAGAGCTTTTGTTTGTGAGAAGATGAAGACTTAAGATACCTATAGAATTATACATATCTAAAAATGAAATATTTTTTAAGTGTATTTGAAGTTCTCCTGAGCAGCAATTAAAGTATTGTTAAGTGTGAGCTTGTATTCTCTTTTTATTTGTTTGACTCTAAGATTATTGTTAAATTACTTCTTGGATAGTATGCAAAAATGAACTAGTTAAAAATGAAGTAAACATTTAAAAAAATAAAATCAAATTTGATTTCTCAAGTTCCTCCAGAGGAGGGCGCTTGGTGTTTACAGTAAAAATTTAGTTTCTTTTTCTTTGATTGCAGATTGGAAGTCCTCCTCTTGACCCTACTGAGCATTTTCTTCCTGAAGAAGAGAAACTTTCTGAACAGGAGAGATCAAAAAGGTGAGCAGGTCTAGAAATCAGCCCTCACAGGTATTTCCACATAGTGTATTTGAAATGATTGCTCAATATTTTCTCTTTCAAGGCAAAGGTTACAGAATGTGGATTCTGACATGGATTAAAACCTTCATTTGCCACTTCCTAGATGCGTTACCCTGTTTATATCTGGGGCTCAGTTTCCTTATCTGTCAGATACAGTAGTCATATGAACTGGAGGGTCCAGATAAAAAGTTCCTTATAAATTTGATCGATTTGAAAGTTCCTTATAAATTATACGCTGTTACAGAGATACTTTTTCCTTTATAGATTTGAGAAGGTTTACACTCATAATCTGTATTACCTGGCTCAAGTCTACCAGCATATGGAAATGTTTGAGAAGGCTGCCCATTATTGCCACAGTACCCTAAAACGCCAGCTTGAGCACAATGCCTACCATCCTATGGAGTGGGCTATTAATGCTGCTACCTTGTCACAATTTTACATCAATAAGGTAAGCTTCTCAGAGTAGTTACCTACCAGAGTTACCAATGATGTGTGTAAAAATAGAACCGAAAGAAAGTGTGTTGAATATGTCATCTTTTAAAAACAGATAGCTTGTAGTTTATGATGTAAACTAAATAGAAAAATGCAGTCTAGTTTGCCAGTGTACTAAAGTTTGTAGCTTTTTGTTGCAGTAATCCTTTTGAATCTTAAAATAATTTTATCATGTCCTACATGTTGCTTAAGACCAATTCTTTTTTGATAAAGGCAGGCTATCTCTGTTTTAGTGAAATGTTACCTTAAATTGCAGATTTTATCTTGTAGATTTAACTTTATCTTTATGCATTGGTAATCTGGCAAGTGTGAGAATTTGTCTGAGGAAGTTGACTGTTAAATGTGGGCTTTGATAGAAGCATGTGATGCTTTCAGTTATTCTTTAGAATTAATTTCTTTGTGAAACTTATTCTATGTTGGGAATGTCTTGCTCAGTTCTAGAGTTTGAGCTTGTTATATTTTTTCCTGGAGTATTACACAAGGACGAATTTGAGCTTCTTCGTTGCTTTCAGAATTCCGAATTATGTAGATATCTTTTTTAATGTAGATATATTCTTAATTGACCTTTTAAATTTTTTAGCCCTTAAAAGAATTTTTAATGCTAAAACACTTTAAAGCCTCCTTTCCCAGCCAGATTTTATATTAATTCTCAGTATTTCAGTAATAGAAATAACTTTTCTTTGTACTTTGAATTCACATGCCTCTGAAAGTTTGGTAATTCTTTGCTTATCAGAGTTCCTTCTTAGATCTCTGTTTATCTGCTGCTGTATCCTTACTGGGCCTTATATCCTTTCTGAGTGTTTTGTTAGTGCTGGTTCTGTAAATGCGCCCTGTGTTTAAAGTATTGTCCCACAGAATTTCATTCAGAAAAGCTATTAGCAGGAGAGAAAGGGCTGTGGTGACTACAGCATCGCTTCTAGGACTTTGGTCTAAGATCAAGCGTGTAAGTAACGCTACTGCGTATATCAGAGCATTCAGTTAAATCTAAATTTCATGAATTCATTTCATTGTGATCATCAAAACTTAGCTGGTGCTTCTGCTTGTGGCACCTTTTTTTTTTTTGATAGTTCCCAGAGGCCTCTTGTTTTGTTTAGCAACTTTAAAATTATTCACTGTAATTGTACTGAGATATCCAGATGTTAAAGTGTAATTACAAGTTTAAAGTTGTTAAGCACTGCTTATGTAGAGCATGCAGTAAATTTCATGAGTACCTCCCCCACCCTGTGCTTTTATTTTTTCTTTTTTTACCAGAGTGTTTTGTAAGTTTTGTTTCAACTAGCTAAGTTATAAGGTGAAGAGAGATTTGAGCCATTTTTTTTAATACAGTTGTCATTTACATCACTGTCATCTCATCTGGTTCCGTGAGCTTTTGCTACGTAGTGAGTCCCTGCCTTGCAGGTGCTGAAGTCCCACATTTACCAGCCATGTAGAGGACACCATGCACACTCTCTGTTAGTTCTAACAGTGGTTACTTTCAGATAACCAGTCTGGACAGCGCTGAAGTGATAATGAATAAGAAGTTATAGAGCAGCAATTAAAACTTCTTTATGTAAACTGTAACTTTCTTTTGGTTTTTGAGGTTTAACACCAATATTTTGACCTGTAGATACTGCTGGGCTAGTACTACACGTGGTGCCCAGCTGTTCTCAAGATGGCTTCTGAACTTACCATAATGGGGAGATACATTGAGTGCTGATATTTTAAAGTCATAGTCAACTGTTAAAAACCACCTTAGCAAAATCAGTGTTACTAATATGAAGTAGACATATTTAACAAGGGTGGCTTCCAACTAAAATTTGGACTTTTAACTTGGTACTTCTGCTGAGTATTCCTGTGACTTACATGACACATGTAAAGTAAGTAATAAGGAGATCTTCTCCAAGGGTTTGAGAAACTTACCATGCCCACATTTGAATTGTGAAGTCTTCAACTGTGTTGGTAAAGCAGTTCCATAGCTTTCGTCTGTGGAAATCTGTTGACTTCAAAACTTGGTGGGAAGCCTCATTATATGTAAAATTGGGAAGATTTCAGAAGACAGGAATCTCTTATCAAAATTTATCCTGTTTGCCTTTGAATGATTGGATTTAAAAGGGATCTCTAAACCTGAGAAAGATGAAATCTTCCAGTCCTTTGACAGAATGTAAATGGTCTAAAAATTGATCATGCAGGGAACGTGGCTATTTAGACTGAAGCTTAAAGGATGCGGAGGCATGGTAGGACACTAGGATGATAGCCATTCTTTTCTGCTGATTGATTACTGGAGGGGAGCTAATTTTCAATCAGCAAGTATTTTTCCAGGCAGTTTGCATTATTAAGAGTTTGAGGGTATTGTTATTTTAATCTTTAAGATAGTTTTCTAACCAAATAATATTCAGACATGTCATATATTTTCTTGTTTAGTTACCATACAGGGTCTCCTTAGTAGTGTTTTTTAACCTGAATTTATAGCTTTTCCCTTATTAAGAGACTATGCAAGTATCTGTTGCAAATAAGGTTTTGTGATAATTGAATTTATTCTTATTTCTGCAACAGCAATGCTTTATGGAGGCCAGACACTGTTTATCAGCTGCTAATGTCATTTTTGGTCAAATTGGAAAGATCCGAACCACAGAAGACAGTAAGTTTATGTGTACATGTTTCATTATGTAACTTAAAAAATTTTTATTTTGAAATCCTATTAATTTAGAAAATTCAAGAACAGAACAAAGAATTACCATAGGCCCATCTAAATTCACCAAGTTTTTATATTTGCCTCATTTGCAGATATGTTTAAGCTCCATTACCCCCTAATACTTCAGTGAGTTTTTCCTAAAAATATTTTCTTACATAATCATAGAACAGGAAATGTAACATTGATACAGTTCTTTTATTTAGCAGCTGTCTCCATAATGTCCTTTGTAGCAGTTTCTCTATAGTACTAGTTTTTCTAGTACTTTAAAAAATTTTTATTGATGTACAGTTGATTTATAGTGGTGTTAGTTTCTGCTGTAGGTCAAAGTGAATCAGCTTTACATATACGTATATCCAGTCTTTAGATTCTTTTCCCAGGGGCTACCCTGGTGGCTCAGATGGTAAAGATTCTTTTCCCATATAGGTCATTACAGAATATTGAGACGAGTTCCCTGTGGTATACAGTAGTTCCTTATTAGTTATCTGTTTTATATAGTAATGTGTATATGTCAGTCCCAATCTCCCGGTTTATCCCTCCCTGCCCTGCTTTCCTCCCTGGTATTCATAAGTTTGTTTTGTACATTTGGGCCTTTATTTCTGTTTTATAAATAGGTTCGTTTGTACCATTTTTAAGATTTCATATATAAGTGATATCATATGATATTTGTCTTTCTCTGACTTCCCTCAAATCTCTAGGTCCATCCATGTTGCTACAAATGGCATTATTTCATTCCTTTTTTTTAAATGTCTGAGCAATAATACATTGTATATATGTACCAGATCTTTAGCCATTCTTCTGTTTATGGACATTTAGGTTGCTTCCATTTCCTGGGTATTATAAATAGTGCTGCAGTGAATATTGGGGTTCAAATATCATTTTGAATTACGGTTTTTTAGGATATATGCCCAGGAGTGGGACTGCAGGACCATAGGGTAGGTCTGTTTTCAATTGTTTAGGGAACCTGCATACTATTTTCCATAGTAGTTGTCATATCTCTTTAGTTGTCTTTAATCTGGACGAGTTCCTCAGCTTTTCTTTCATCAGGCATTTTTGAAAAAATATAGACCTCTTATTTCATAGATTTTCTACCAATTGGTGTTTGTGTCCTTACACTAAGATTCAGATTATACATTTCTGGTTGGAATACTATATATGTGATGTGTCCAAATATCTAGTTTAATTAAAGTGTTTCACTTAGTTTTATAAATCACAGCACAGTCAGCATGTGTATTTGAGCCAGTCAGAACCAAAACAAGCTATCACTTCACATCTATTAATTGGCCATTATCAAGAAGACAAGAAATAACAAGTGTTGGTGAAGATGTAGAAAAGGGGACCTGTGTGCACTATGGTGGGATTGTAAATTGGTGTATCCACTATGAAAAACTGTATGGAAGCTCTTCAAGAAATTGAAAATAGAGCCATATATGATCCAGCAATTCTTGGGTGCAGTTACCCCTTGGTGTTCACTGGAGACTGGTTCCAGGACCCCCCACAGATACCAGACACCTGTGGATGCTCCAGTCATAATGCATATAACCAACACACATCCTCTCTTGTATACATTAAATCATCTCTAGAGTATTTGCAATACTAAATACAGTGTAAATGCTATATAAGTAATGGACAACATGTGACAAATTCAAGTTTTGCTTTTGGAACTTTCTAGAATTATTTAAAAAATTTTTATTTTATATTGGAGTATAGTTAATTAACAGTGTTATGTTTCAGGAAAACAGCAAAGTTCCCTGTGCTCTACAGTATATCCTTGTAGGTAACCTATTTTAAATACAGCAGCATCTTTTAAATGGTTGAGTAATATTCCCCTGTGTGTATATGCATCACACCTTCTTTATTTAATCCGTCAGTGGACATTTAGGTTGTTTCTATGACTTGGCTACTATCCACAGTGCTGCAGTGAACACTGAGGTGCATGTATACTTCTGGACCGCGATTTTCTCCAAATATATGCCCAGGAGTAGGCTTGCCAGATCATACGGTAGTTCTGTTTTTAGTTTCTTAAGGACCTTCCATACTGCTCTCCATAGTGGCTGTACCAAACTAATTCCTACCAACAATGTGGGAGGGGTCCCTTTTCTCTCCACCCTCTCCTGCATTTATTATTAGTAGACTTTTTGATGATGGCCTTTCTGACTGGTGTGGGGTGATACCTCATTTCTCTAACAAGTAGCAATGTTGAGTGTTTTTTCATGTGCCTCTTGGCTATCTAAATGTCTTTGGAGAAATGTCTGTTCAGGTCTTCTGCCCATTTTTGATTAGGTTGTTTTGCTGTTGAACCATGTGAGGTATTTTTAAATTTTGGAGATTAATCCATTGTCCATCACATCATTTACAAATATTTTCTCCCATTCTTTGGGTTGTCTTTTCAATGGAATCTTACTCAGCCATTAAATAGAATGAAATAGTGCTGTTTGTAGCAACATGGGTGGACCTGGAGATTATCATGCTAAGTGAAGTAAGACAGAAAAAAAACAAATATCATATGATATCACTTACAAGTGGAATCTAAAAAAGATGATACAAATGAACTTTTTACAAACGAGAAACAGACTCCCCAATTTGGAGAATAAATTTATGGTTACCAGAGGGGGAAATTGGAAGAAGGGTTAGATTGGGAATTTGGGATTGACATGTACACACTGCCGTATTTAAAATAGGTGAACTGAAAGGACCTGCTGTATAGCACAGGGAACTCTGCTCAATATGCTGTAATAACCTAAATGGAAAAAGAATTTGAAAAATGATACATGTATATGTATAACTGAATTACTCTGCTGTACACTAACTCAACATTGTTAATTAACTATAATATTAAAAAACAAAACAAAACAGTAATATGCGCACATAGGACCTCTGAGCATGTTTTAGTAAGGTATCTATCAGTCCAATAACTTTTGCTTCCAGGCCTTAAGGAAGTCAGTTACTCAGATCCATAAGCTATAATCCATAAGCTATGTCTAAAAAGGAAAGATCAAGGGCTTCATATCTTTGAATTTGCCTACTTGCTACAATCTACTTATAACCCCAAGATTATTACTCGAGGCACTTCTGTGGTCGTTTGCAGAGAGCCAGAGGGCTTGAGACACCTGAGGTACACATTACCAGCTGAGGTTGAACAAGGTAATGCTCTGCCTTCTCATTTCAAGCCCTCATACTATTAGCAAGTATACTTTTTGTGGTCTATTTAGTTCTACATTTTTCAGATTGTTCTGTATTTTGTTGTTTAAAATGGCCCCCAGCTGTAGTGCTGAGGTGGTATCTAGTGTTTGTAAGCACATGAAGGCTGTGATGTACCTTCTGGAGAAAATACAGTGTTAGGTAAGCTTCATTTAGGCACAGGCAACAGTGCTATTGGCCATGAGTTCATGGTTAATGAGGCAGTAGTTATACATGAAATGAGGTGTCTTTAAATGGAAATGCATGTAAAATAAGGTTATATATTGATCAGTTGATGAAAATACTCATCCAGAAGCTCATTAGAACCTGTGTTTCCCTTAGGCGTGATGTTTTAGCATTCCCTAATTTATTATTCACAGTGACTTTATAGAACATAACTACCATGAATGATGAGAATCAGCTGTATATTGTTTCCTTAGAATCCAGGTAGAAAAGTTTTACCGTTGGGATTAAAAATCACCTTTTCTACAGAACCACACATTCATATGAAGGAGATGATCCAGCTGATCAGTGACTTACATCACTGCTGGGAGATGAGCAACTTGCTTCTCTCCATGTAGAGCCGCTGTCCCCATCTCTGCTCTCTGAAATTGGTTGAGGGGCTCTGCAACCTTGCGAAGGCTCAGTACAGATAAAAATCAAACCTACAGTGTTTGGGAAAAAGTTTTCCCAAACTTGTTCTGTACAACAGGCTGAACATCATGATAATGGGTGTTGGTTTCTAACAAGATACTTAAAATACCTAAAGTGTGTGTTCTTACTAGGGGTGAAAATGGTTTTTTGGAAAGTGAAAAGTAAATCTTAGGTATTGCAATGGTATGTGGAAAGAGAGAAAAAGAAAAGGAAAGAGAAAAAGAAGAAAAGAAATCTTGCCATTTTTGACAACGTGAATGGACCTTAGGGCATCATACTAAGTGAAATCAGAAAATGGCACGCACTGTATGATTTCACTTATATGTGGAATCCAAGAAAACAAAACCCAAAACACAACTCCTAGGTACAGAGAACACATTAGTGGTTGCCAGAGGTGGGGGTGGGTGAATGTGTGAAGGGGGTCATAAAATTTATAAGTCATGGGGATGTAAGGTACAGCGTAGTGTGTGTTATAATGTATTGATTTCATATTTGAAATTTGCTAACAGGGTAGATCTTAAAAGTTCTCATCCCAAGAAAAAACATTTAACTATGTATAGTGACATATTCTAGCTAGACTTACTGTTGTAATCATTTTACAGTATTTAAAAATATCAAGTCATTATGTTGTACACCTGGAACTAATATGTCAGTTATCTCAGTTTAAAAACTGTGTTAGTCACCCAAGTTTTATAATAAAGTAACAATGTATCATTAAGGATCAGAAGAATACAAAGGCTGAGTTAGAGGAATGTACATTATAAAACTAATTTTTTTTCTTATAAAATTAATTTTTTTTCTCTTACTACATTCAATAGATTGGTTGAAGTCTAAAAGGTATTTGTCCCAAAAAAGAAATAGTTAATGAGAACTAAACCTCCAGTGAGATGTTTTGTTTTTACTCTTCAAAGTAGAAAGCTAAAACATTGGCTGTGTTCAGTGTTTTTAAAATGACTTTATTGAGCAGCCTTATATGTTGTTAGAGTATCTGTTGAAAATAATTTGGCAATGTGTATCAAGAATATTTTAAATGGTGTAAACTCTGACTCAGTAAATTTCACATTTAGGAATCTATCTTAAGGAAGTAATTGAAAATCCAGACAAATCTATGCACAGAGATCTTCCTGTTTAGAGTTGTTTGTAGTAGTGGAATTGGAAACAATGGCCAGTATTAGAAGAATGACTGAAGTATAGAAATATATTTCTATACATTGTACATGAACATTGTACATGATGCTATACTTAAAAATGACGTTAAAGAGTTGATAATGATAAGTATGTTGTGTTAGTCACTCAGTCATGTCCAACTCTTTATGACCCCATAGACTGTAACCCACCAGGCTCTTCTGTCCATGGAATTCTCCAGGCAAGATTCCTGGTTTGGGTTGCCCTTCCCTGCTCCAGGGTATCTTCTCGATCCAGGGATCAAACCTGGGTCTCCCTCATTGGGAGCATATTCTTTACCATCTGAGCCATCGGGAAGCCCTCATTTTTTGACATTTCACTGAATTAAAAAAAAGTTTTGTGGCAACTCTGGAGCAATTGATCAATACTGTTTTTCTAACAGCATTTGCTCAATTCATGCTCTGTCACATTTTGGTAATTCCTATATTTCACACTTTTTCATTGTTATTTGTTATGATGGTCTGTGATCAATGATCTTTTACTGTTGAAATTGTTTTGGGGTGCCACTAACTATGTCCATATGAGATGGTAAAGTTAATTGGTAAATGTGTTCTGACTGCTCCACTGACTGGCTGTTGTCTTGTGTCTCCCTCCCTCTCCTTGGGCCTCTCTATTTCCTGATGACACAGCATTATTAAAATTAGGTCAGTTAATAACCCTAAAGTGACCTTGAAGTGAAAGGAAGAGTTGCACATCTCATACTTTAAGCTAAAAGCTAGAAATGATTAAATTTAGCGAGGAATGCATGTAAAAATGGGCCAGAAGATACTCCCTCTTGTGCAAGTTAGCCAAGTTATGAATGCAGAGAAAAAGTTGCTGAAGGAAGTTAAAAGTGCTACTCCAGTGAACACACAAATGATAAGAAAGCAAAACAGCCTTACTGCTGATAATGGAGAAAGTTTTAGTGATCTGGATAGATCAAACCAGTCACAACATTCCCTAAGCCAAAGGCTAATCCAGAGCAAGGCCCTAATTTTCTTCAATTCTGTGGCGGCTGAGAGAGATGAGGAAGCCGCAGAAGAAAAGTTTGAAGTTGAGATTTAAGGAAGCCGTCTCCATAACATAAAAGGGCAAGGTAAAGTAGCAAGTTATCCAGAAGATCTAGCTAAGATCATTAATGAAGGTGGCTACACTACACAGACTTTCAGTGTGGCTGAAACAGCCTGCTGTTGGAAGAAGAGGCCATCTAGGACTTTCCTTAGCTGGAGAGAAGTCAGTGTCTGGCTTCAAAGGACAAGCTGCTGACTCTCCTGTTAGGGGCTAGTGCAGCGATGATTTTACTATTCTGAAAATCCTAAGGTCCTTAAACCTGTGCTCTGTAAATGGAACAACAAAACCTGGATGACAGCACATGGTTTATTGAAAATTTTAAGCTCATCGCTGAGACCTACTGTTCAAAAAGAACAAATTCCTTTCAAAGTATTATTGCTCATTGACAGTGTACCTGCGTCATCCAAGAGCTCTTATAGAGATGTACTTACAGTTAATGTTGTTTGCTAACACAACATTCATTCTGTAACCCATAGATTAAGGGGTCATTTCTACTTTCAAGTCTTATTATTTGAAGAAAAAAATCATGAGGCTATCACTGCCGTAGATGTGACTCCTCTGATATATCTGGGCAAAGTAAATTGAAAATCTGCTGAAAAGGATTCACCATTCTAGATGTCATTAAGAAGATTTGTAATTCATGGGAAGAGGTCAGAATATCAACATTAACAGCAGTTTGGGAGAAGTTGACCAGACCCTCAGGGATGATTTTGAAGACTGCGAGACTTCAGTGGAAGAAGTAACTGCAGATATGGTAGAAATAGCATGAGAACTAAAATTAAACGTTGAACCTAGAGTACTTCCCCGGGGTCCAGTGGCTGATACTCTGCTGTCAATGCAGGGGACCGACATTTGAGCCCTTTTCAGGTAATTAGATTCTACATGCCACAACTGAAGCTCTCGTGTGTCACAGCTGAGACCCAGTGCAGCTGAATAAATAGGTAAATACACATTTTAAAATGTTGGACCTGGAGGTTTGTCTGAGTTGCTACAATCTCATGCTAAATTTTGACAGCTGAGGACTTGATTCTTAGGGATGAGCAAAGAAAGTGGTTTCTTGAGATGGTAGCTACTCCAGGTGAAGATACTGTGAAAATTGTTGAAATGACAACAAAGGACTTAGAATATTACATAAACTTGATAAAGTAGTGGAGGGGTTTGAGAGGATTAACTAATTTGAGAGCAGTTCTGCTGTGGGTGAAATGCTGTCAAACAGCATTGCGTGCTACAGAAGACATTGTTCCTGACAGAGAGTCCACCAGTGCAACAAACTTCTCTGTTGTCTTATTTTAAGAAAGTGCCACATCCTCCGTGCCCTAGCCTTCAGTGACCAGTACCCTGATCAGTCAGCAGCCATCAGCGTTGAGGCAAGACCCTCTGACTAGCAAAAAAGATTATGACTCTGAAGCCTTAAATGATGTTTAGCATTTTTTTTTAGCAATAAAGTATTTTTTCATGAAAATGTGTACATTTTTAAGACAATGCTATTGCATACTTAATCGACTACACCATAGTGCCAACCTTAACTTTTATAAGCCACAGAAAACCAGAAATTCATGAGACTCATTTTATTGCAGTGATCTGGAACCAATCCTGCAATATCTGAGGTGCTTGTACTCAAAATTTAATATATGTGGTGACCTTAGTTTTTACCTGTAGGTAATACAAAAGAAGAAAACTAGAAAGAACCTCTGGGTGGTAGGAATTTGGGGTGTGTTTCTTCCCACTGCTTCAGTTAGGACTTGTTATTTTTATAATCAAGAGTGATATAAAGAAGAATGGCGTACACAATGAAAATTACAGTTGTGACCACTGGCTTACGCAAGTCACGTTGTACCTTTTAGCTACAGAAGCTGAAGGAGATGTGCCAGAGCTTTATCATCAAAGAAAAGGGGAAATAGCAAGATGCTGGATCAAGTACTGTTTGACTCTCATGCAGAATGCCCAACTTTCCATGCAGGTAATACAGTCAAAAGTGATCTTTTCTCTCTTAAACAGCAGGATGTAAGTAAAAACTTAAAATGGGAAGTATGCTTATTGGGCTCACTGCATGTGTATTATTCATGGCATGCAGAAGGCTTATTTCTTGCTTTCCCGTCTCAGCCTGTTCAAATCTTACTCATCCATTAAGGCTGTCTCAAACAGCACCTCTTCCTTCAAGACTTGCCATTGGATAGAGCATAAGCCCCACCAGAGGGGAGTCTTCATCATATTCATACTTTGTACTAATCTCTAGACATAACAGGTGCTCAAAAACTATTGAATGTATATATGATTCTTAAACCCTACAAATCTCTTCTCCCTCCTTTAAGAACCCTTCCTAAGTCACTTGACTTTGTATTATCCTTATTCATATTCTTATCTTATTCCTTTCCCTCTTCTTAGACTGTAAGCAACCCGATGGCAGGAAATCTTACTAATCTTTATATACTTTAGACAGTAAATATATCGATAAAAATACAAGTATAAATGTATCTGGAAACAGCCCTGCTATTTTGTGGCTGTGTCTCCATGGCAGGTAACATCTCTGTGTCTCAGTTTCCTCACAAGTAAGATGGAGATAATAATAGTCCTTAACAGTGTTCCTGTGAGTTAAATATGTAGAAAGGGCTCAGAACGTGTGCAGGAGGTAACTAAGTCCTCAATCAGTGTTAGCTGTTGTTGTTGATACCATTATTACTAATCCATACTTAATGGATTCTAGTTCCTAATCAGAGCTCTGGTGGCTCAGATGGTAAAGAATCCGCTTGCAATGCAGGAGACCCAGATTCTATCTCTGGGTCAGGAAGATTCCCCTGGAGAACGGAATGGCAACCCATTCCAGTATTCTTGTCTAGAGAATTCCATGGACAGAGAAGCCTGGAGGGCTACAGTCTCTGGGGTCACAAAGAGTCAGACACCGCTGAGAGACTAACACTACAGAGGAAAATAAATCATTTGGATGCATATTCTAAAGTACATCGGAGACTTTCTTGGAGTTGTCATGCCTCTTTTCTGTTTATATGCATTAAAGTATAACCATTTTTACTAGTAAATATAGAACCTTGTGAAACTACTATATGAAATAAAAGCAGACAAACCATAAAACCCCAGAAGCAGGAGTGTTTCAAAGGTGAGAGCACTTTGGAGGTAGAGGGTAAAGATGAGGCATATTTGGAAAAGGAAGGAAGTGGGGAGAAGAACTAGGGAGTTTTTTGTCTAGAGAAATTGCAGCCCAGAAAATCTGTAGCGTTCTTCTGCTCAGAAAGCAGTCTAAAAAGTGTGTAAATAAACACACTGCCAGGAAGCATGGTAAGTAAAAAAGATTCAGAGACTTAGGCCGGCATTGGAAGTAATTGTGTCGAATAAAGCGCCCTGTGGTTTACTCTTACCATTGCTTTAGTCCATGCTTTCCAGACTGGGCACTGCAATTTACCACCTGCTTGTTTTAAACTCAAATAGTTGACCACACTGCTAAATTACTCAGATTTCCTTTAATCTGACTTTGTTACCCTAGCTCTGTCCTTTGATCATCTGCTTACCTGAAAAGCCTTCTTTAATTCAGGTTTAATAACATAGAGAAATTTAAGTATTTATTTCTGACAGGTTTATAGTAGTTATTGTACTATGATGAACAAAAGTAGACCTGGTTTGTTACGTCATACGAAAGTGCAACTTTAGTTAAGTTCTACAAAGGAGAGACACAAGATATAAAAAGTCACAGTGGGAGGAAGTAACATCTGAAGGAAGCTCTGGGAATGCTTAGGAATTTCTGGACTGGAGAAAAAGCACAGCATCCCAAGGAGCTGAAGCAGCATGTTGAAAAGTTGTGTGGTGTAGAGAGCATGGTGGTGGAAATGATGGAGCAAGGCCCGTGAGGCTGGAGCAGAGAGAGCGTGTGTGATAGAAGGCCGAGTTAGAAAGGGGCTGGAACACGCCGGGCCTTCCGTGACTGGAAGCCTTGGTGGGGACTGGTCACTTAGGTGGCAGAATGGAGGACTGAGGAAGGCACGCGTGGACGAGGAGATTACTTAGATCGTTGGACAGTGGGGGCGGGAGGTGAAGGGAGCTTGGGCGAGGATGGCGGCAGAAGAGATGGTGGAAGAGTGGGTGCGAGAGGTTATTCAGGGGGCAAGACAAAGGATTTGATGATAGATATGAAGTGTGGGCTGCGAGAGGAGAGAGACATCAAGGATCATTCTCCTGCATCGAGTGGCTGTCCAGACCCAGGGAGTGACCTTCACTAAAATAAGAGTAGACTAGGAACCTGTTTGCGGAAGAGGGAGAGTTCCATTGTGGACGTATTGAGGACGAGGGCTCCTAGTCTTCTGAGAGGAGGAGGAGGCGTGTGAGGAGCTTTAGTTGAGGGTCTGGAGCCTAATAAGAGCCCGGTGTGCCTGAAGATTTGTGGCTCCTCCTCCTGTGGATGGCAGTTGCAACCTTGGGCACAGATAGAGACACCTGTGTGCAACAGAAATAGAAAACCAGCTACATGTGTCACTTCAAGTTTTCTAGTGGCTGCATTGTGCTCAGTGCTGTCATCACGTCCAACTCTCTGTGACCCCATGAACTGTAGCCTGCCAGGCTTTTCTGTCCTTGGGATTCTCCAGGCAAGAATACTGGAGTAGGTTGCCATGCCCTGCTCCAGGGGATCTTCCCGACCCAGGGATCGAACCCGTGTCTCTTATGTCTCCCGCATTGGCCAGTGGGTTCTTTACCACTAGCACCACCTGGGAAGTGGCTCCATTAGACAAAGAAAAAAGCAGGTGAAATTAATTTTAACTTGTATTTCTTCCACCTAGAATATATAAAGAAATATTAATTTCTATTTGTCATTAATACTAAAAAAGTTGTTGCACTATTTTATAATTTGTACTAAGTCTTGGAAATTGGGTGTATATTATTTTACACTGATCACATCTCAGTTTGGACATTTGAAATGCTCAGTAGTCATCCATGCGCAGCACATGACTGTTCTGAACAATGCAGATCTAGAGAGAAGACTTTAAAATGAAGAGAAGAGCTGGCCTTGGGGCTGACCACTGGTTATCTGATGTTTAATTTTATCATCCAGGAAGAAGAGAATGAACTGACTATTCTTCAGCCATCTTAGTTCCTTCCTCTTTTTTTTTGCCCCAGGAGGTAGGGGAGATAACTTTAACTATGATGGTAGATTTAACAGTGTCTTTATTTTAGTATCTTTGAGAGACCCAGAGCATTATTTCTCTGTAGTATATTTTATTAAATAACTTAAAACATCATGCTGTTAATCCAATGGAATTTCTTTGCAGTATTTTTAAGTCAGATTTCAGCCTTACTCTGATGTTAAAATATCAATACTAACAATGTATTACATGTATGTAATATTTCATAGCTCTTACAGTTTTCATATTCATTTATGTTATCTGAAGGAATAACTAATAATGAGTTAGTTCCCCGAAGAGGAAAGTAATAAACAGTTTAGTTGTGTTATTTACTTTTTTCCTAGTTTCTTTCATTTTTAATTACTTGGAATATAACTAGAAAGAAGTCAGGATTTCCTGGTGGTCCAGTGGCTAAGACTCCACGCTCCCAATGCAGGAGGCCTGGGTTCTATCCCTGGGTCAGGGAACTAGATCCTGAATGCCTGCAAGTAAGAATTTGCTTGCCACAAACTAAAAAATCCCACATGCCACAGTTAAGAGCTGGATCAGTCAAATAAAAAAAAAAAAGATAAATATTAAAACTAGGAGTTTTAAAAAGATGTGGGCTTCCCTGGTGGCTCAGATGACAAAGAATCTGCCTGCAATGTGGGAGATCTAGGTTCGATCCCTGGGTCGAGAAGATCTCCTGGAAAAGGGAATGGCAACCCACTCTGTAATCTTGCCTGGGAAATCCCATGGACAGAGGAGCCTAGCAGGCTACAGTCCATACGGTCACAAAGAGTTGGACACAACTGAGCGACTAAAAGAGGTGATTATAATACCTCCCTCCACCAGGTTGGGAAGTAAGAGGGTTTTCTTGTCTTTACTCTTGTGTGTTAGTTGCTCAGTTTTGTTCGACTCTTTGCATCCCCATGGACTGTACCTGCCAGGCTCCTTTGCCCATGGACTTCTCCAGGCAAGAAGTGGGTAGCCATTCCTTTCTCCAGGGGATCTTAAATTTGCTTTAGTACTGACAGCAGGAGACAAGTCAATGTCTGTCTTCCTTAACCATAATTTATTTTTTTCTTTCAGGACAACATAGGAGAGCTTGATCTTGATAAACAATCTGAACTTAGAGCTTTAAGGAAAAAAGAACTAGATGAGGAAGAAAGTGTTAGGAAAAAAGCTGTGCAGTTTGGAACCGGTGAACTGTGTGATGCCATCTCTGCAGTGGAAGAGAAAGTGAGCTATCTGAGACCTTTAGATTTTGAAGAAGCCAGAGAGCTTTTCTTAACAGGTCAGCACTATGTCTTTGAGGCAAAAGAGTTCTTTCAGATTGATGGTTATGTCACTGACCATATTGAAGTTGTCCAAGACCACAGTGCTCTGTTTAAGGTGCTTGCATTCTTTGAAACTGACATGGAGAGACGGTGCAAGATGCATAAACGCAGAATAGCTATGCTAGAGCCCCTGATCGTGGACCTCAATCCACAGTACTACCTGTTGGTCAACAGACAGATTCAGTTTGAAATTGCACATGCTTACTATGATATGATGGATCTGAAGGTTGCCATAGCTGACAAGCTGAGGGATCCTGATTCACACATTGTGAAAAAAATCAATAATCTGAATAAGTCAGCACTGAAGTACTATCAACTCTTCTTAGACTCTCTGAGAGACCCAAATAAAGTCTTTCCTGAGCATATAGGGGAAGATGTTCTTCGCCCTGCCATGTTAGCTAAGTTTCGAGTTGCCCGCCTCTATGGCAAAATCATCACTGCAGATCCCAAGAAAGAGCTAGAAAATTTGGCAACATCATTGGAACATTACAAATTTATTGTTGATTACTGTGAGAAGCACCCTGAAGCTGCCCAGGAAATAGAAGTTGAGCTAGAGCTTAGTAAAGAGATGGTAAGTCTTCTTCCAACAAAAATGGAGAGATTCAGAACCAAGATGGCCTTGACTTAATGATCCTTGTTTCTAATGACAGAAGATGTGCAATATTGAGGAGATTTTTTTCCCCCTTAGTTAAACAGACCCAGTTCCATTGTGATGTTTAACTTAATAGCCAGGTGAGTGCTGCAGACCAATTGAGTCTTTGCTAGGACCTTAATCAGCATAATTAATAATTTATACCTAATTATGTAAATACATTGCCTTGTTAAAGTGACATGTGATTGGTATTTCAGATTGCTCGTTTCCTATTTAAATATAAGCCTTTTCTGCCTCATTTTCTAAAAGTAGGTTTTTTGTTGGCTAATATTTACTTGATGGATTTGTTAAGGGAAAAAATGCTGGCTAATATACCTGGGGGGCAAGTTGTTACTGTATTAAAATTGAAAAAGTAACTTCTTGTAGTTATTCTTCCCAAAATATTTACTTTCCTAAAAAAAAGTTTCCTTTCTGAGATATTAAAAAACTAAGTTATGTTGTAAAATATTGTAGTATGTTCCATTATAGAGGAAAAAAGGCTTTGTTGGAAATATAATAAATTGACTTGTTTCACTAACAAATCTCCCATTTATTCTTTTGTCTTCTTGTAAGAATTGGTTTATTTTTGATACTTCAGAAGTATTACCTTATTTGAAGCCAGAGAAGAATATTTCTTTGGTAATGTTGTACAGAGAGAACACATAAAATCTTACTGAGTATCCTTACTGAAATACTACCATGTACCAGAAAAGTTCTACTGGCTTCAGTTTCTCAGTGGATCCTTGTATACTGGTGAACCTTAAGGCCTTGTTGAAAAAAGATCTGTACATAATAACATTGTTAATATATGTTATTTAAGAAATGGGGCTCCTCTTCAGATAGTGCAGAATTCAAGATCAACTGTAAAATTTGATACAGAGAATAGCACTGCATGTTAAGCTAGTCCTAAGCACGCCAGGCCTCCCTGTCCATCACCAACTCCCGGAGTTCACTCAAACTCATGTCCACAGAGTCAGTGATGCCATCCAGCCATCTCATTCTCTGTCGTCCCCTTCTCCTCCCACCCCCAACCTTTCCCAGCATCAGACTCTTTTCCAGTGAGTCAACTCGTCGCATGAGGTGGCCAAAGTATTGGAGTTTCAGCTTGAGCATCAGTCCTTCCAATGAACACCCAGGATTGATCTCCTTTAGAATGGACTGGTTGGATCTCCTTGCAGTCCAAGGGACTCTCAAGAGTCTTCTCCAACACCACAGTTCAAAAGGCCTGGCGTGCTGTGATTCATGGGGTCGCGGAGAGTCGGACACGACTGAGCGACTGAACTGAACTGAACTGAACTGAAAGTGTTCTGAAGCCAAGCCTAAGATTCTGTAATGTTTATGTATGTATGGTAAATACCTTGCTTTTCCTTTGAGGTCAGTTTGCCGGAGGGGCGCGGGGATGTGGATCTTTGAATGCAACAGCACTGTGTGATTCACTGAATATTTAATACTTATTAAATATCTTACGTGGGTCAGGCACTGTTCTTGCTTTTCTGAGCTTAGAGGATACAATAATGAAGAAGATCAACAAGGTCCTGTTCTCATGGAGCAAGTAAATAGAGAAGCAAGAAGATTTCAGGTCATGAATGCTATTAAGAAAGAAACCAGAGGGACTTCCTAGTGGCCCAGTGGCTAAGACTCCCCACTCCCACTTCAGAGGGCCCAGGTTTGATCCCGGGTCAGGGAACTAGATCCCACATTCTGCAACTAGAGATCCTGTATGCTACAACTGAAAGAGCCTGCATGCCACAGCTAAGACCAGTGCAGCCACATACAATAAATATTTTTTTAAAAAGGAACCAGAATGCTAGGTTGACATTTAATGGGAAGTGGAGCTAGTTTAGTGAAAGTGACCTTGAAAGGCCGCTGAAAAGGTGGGAAGTGACAATGAAATAAAAATTTAATGGGCTAAAGGGGCAGAATCACTGTAGATGGTGACTGCAGCCATGAAATGAAAAGACACTTGCTCCTTGGAAGAAAAGCTATGACAAACTAGGAAGCATATTGAAAAGCAGAGACATTACTTTGCCAACAAAGGTCCATCTAGTCAAAGCTGTAGTTTTTCTAGTAGTCACATATGGATGTGAGAGTTGGACCATAAAGAAAGCTGAGTGCCATAGAATTGATGCTTTTGAACTGTGGTATTAGAGAAGACTCTTGAGAGTCCCTTGGACTGCTCGGAGATCAAACCAGTCAGTCCTAAAGGAAATCAGTCCTGAATATTCATTGGAAGGACTGATGCTGAAGCTGAAACTCCAGTACTTTGACCACCTGATGCGAAGAACTGACTCATTGGAAAAGACCCTGATGCTGGAAAAGAATGATCAGGAGGAGAAGGGGACAACAGAGAACGAGATGGTTGGATGGCATCGCTTGCTCAGTGGACATGAGTTTGAGCAAGCTCAGTTGGTGATGGACTGGGAAGCCTGGTGTGCTGCAGTCCATGGGGTCGCAAAGAGTTGGACATGACTGAGTGACTGAACTGAACTGACTGAAAAGAGCAGCAAAATCAATATTCTTTGGGAGAGTATTCCAGAGAATATGAGGCCCTCAGGCTGGACCAAACTTAGGAAGCAGTTTTGAATTTGAGAAGATAGGAAAGGCCTGTGTGACTGCAGTAGAGGAGCTGGGACCCAGATGGGGTGGGGCAGGTGTGGGAGAAGACTTTGTAGATGAGGATAAGGAGTTAGGATTTTATTCTAGGCTTAGTGGGAACATTTGTGGATTTTTTTTTTTTAAAGGGAGAACGTGATCTGATTGGCATATTAAAGAAAAACTGATCTGGGTCCTGGGAGGAGAATGGATTGTAGGGAGAAGGAGGAAGTGCCAAAAGAGAAGCAGAGAGACAAGCCACATTCCATTAGGATTAATGCAAGGGTGATCGAGTAGGGATGGAGAGAAGTGGATAAATTCAGAATGTGCTTTGGAAGTAGAACCACAGGATATGCTAGAGGATTATGTGGAAGGCCTGAGGGGAAGGGAGTCAAGAACCATATTAGGTTGAAGTATGCAAGAGACCCTCATTTCCTGTGGGGTTACAATAAAGAGTTCTGTTTAGGATATTAAGATACTTGAGATGGAATGATTGCTAACGGCCTCCTTTAATCAGACTTGAAAGTGAAGGGATCAAGAGGAGGCAAGGAGGGGAGGGAGGTTGACTGGGGATGTGAGACGGCTTTGCATCTCAGGTCCGCTCATTTCTTCAACTCTCTTGAGAACTGACTCTAGAACAAGTTCCCCTGTTATAAGTCTTTCTTGATATGGCCGTTTTGTTCTCAACATTATTCAGTCTCATAACTTCCTTTTATAGCCATTCAGGTGTTTCCTTAACTTACTGAGCTCTTTCTGTGTGCTCGCTGTGCTAAACTCTAGATGATCTGCAAGGTGCAGCCTCTTAAACCCTGATAGCTTTTCCTCCTCTCAGCTGTTACTCAACTTGAGTTCAAAGGTAAAATTCAACTGTAACAGGCACTGGCCTTAAAACCAGTCTTTATCCTTGTAACCATCAACATACTTTGCTATTTACTAGTCACTAGATAGCAATCTAGTGACTTTTCATATTTTAAGACTTTGTCTTTAGTTATCAGCAGAAAATCTGGCTGCATCATGGCCTGCACTGTTCACAGAACCTGTTTCACAGACTGCTTTCCTGAGCACAGGGTCCCAGAGACAGCTGTTCTCTGAGACTTTGTTGTTTCCCTGGATTAGTAGTTCTCAAACTTTTTGGTCTCAAGGCTCCTTTGCACTGAAAATGGAAGATGCCAGAGAGCTTTTGTTTTATGCAGGTTGTAAAGTTATATCTTTCTGTGTTTACCCTATTTGAAATCTAATTTTGGGAAACTTTAATAATTTAATGTTAATAAATCCATTGGATTTTTTTTTTTTTTGGCTGCACCCTGTGGCATGTGGGATCTTAGTTCACTGACCAGGGATTGAACCCACAGCTTGTGCAGTGGAATTGCAGAGTATTAACCACTGGACTACCAGGGAAGTCCCTGGATATAAACAAATTTATGAAAAAGTGGAAAACTTCACATTTACTTTCAGAAAAAGTGGCATACTTTACATTTTTGAAACACAGTTAATGTCTGACTGAATAAGAAGCAGGTTGATTCTCATAACTGATATGAGTTAACATGTCATGTAGCTTTTGGAAAACCCCACTGTACATTTGTGACAGTGTGAGTGAACAAAGTCATGTCATATTATTATGAAAATAGTTGCATGGGACATCATGCTCCACTCTGAGCTTCCCTGGGCCCTACCTTAAGAACTGCTGCCCTACTTTATCTCCAAAATAAATAACTCATAAAACTCAACAACAACGAAAAACAACCCAATCAAAAAGTGGTCTGAAGACCTAAAGACATTTCTCAAAGAAGAGACACAGTCAGCCACAGGCACATTAAAAGATGCTCAGCATCACTAATTACTGCTGCTGCTAAGTCACTTCAGTCATGTCCAACTCTGTGTGACCCCATAGACGGCAGCCCACCAGGCTCCCCTGTCCTTGGGATTCTCCAGGCGAGAACACTGGAGTGGGTTGTCATTTCCTTCTCCAATGCGTGAAAGTGAAAAGTGAAAGTGAAGTCGCTCAGTTGTGTCCGACTCTTAGCAACCCCATGGACTGCAGCCTACCAGGCTCCTCTGTCCATGGTATTTTCCAGGCAAGAGTACTGGAGTGGGTTGCCATTGCCTTCACTAATTACTGGAGAAATGCAAGTCAAAACTACAATAAGGTACCACTTTACAGCCGTCAGAGATGGCCATCACTGGCCTTTGTTACAAATAACAAATGCTGTAGGAGGGTATGGGAAAAGGGACCCCTCCTACACTGTTGGTGAGAATGAACATAAGTTGCCACTATCAGAAACAGTATGAAGGCACTCAGAAAAGTAAAAATAGAATTATCATATAATCCAAGAATCCCACTCCTAGGCATGTATCTATACAAACTGTAATTCAAAACGATACTTGCATCCCTATGTTCATAGTAGCACTGTTCACAATAGCCAGAACATGTCAACAACCTTAATGTCCATCAATACATGAGTGGATAAAGAAGGTGTGGTACGTACATACAATGGAATACTACTCAGCCATGAAAAGAATGAAACAGTGCCATTTGCAGCAACATGGAAGCAACTAGATCCTGTCATTCTAAGTGAAGTAAGTCAGGAAAAAGACACACCAGATGATATCACTTATATGTAGAATCTAAAACATGGCACACATGAATCTATCTATAAAACAGAAATAGACTCATAAATAAACTTGTGGTTGGCATTGGGGGAGGGGGAGGGAGGGACTGGGAGTTTGGGGTGGAGAGGTGCAAACTATGACATTGAGAATGTTTACACAACAAGGTCCTGCTGTATAGCACATCCAATATAGCATATCCAGGGAAGCATATCCAATCTCCTGGGATAAACCATAATGGAAAAGAATATGAAAAAGTATGTATACATGTGTGTAATTGAGTCACTTTACAGCAGAAATTAACATAACATTGTAAATCAACTATACCTCAATTAAAAACGAATAGCTTCCCTAGCCTGTTCTGAGTTGGACAAGGTACAGAATGGATGTTGAGACTTAGTTTAAGTCTAGCTGCAGTGGCAGGTATAATCTTCCCATGAAAAGAAAGAAATAGACTCCTCTATTTACTCCACATTGGCTTTGGTTGAGTGTATAGTCATGGCAATGTCATGGCTTTACTATCTTATCACGAATGTATTGGGTGTCATGGGAATGCTGGGTTCTTTCATCCTGTTATGTTTGCTTCAACTCTTGTCAAAGCTGTTCCGTTGTTATTTTCATCCCTATTAGTGTGGAGTTGCTGAAGGGTAATAGTGGTTCCCCCTTATGAAGCTGGTTCATGGTTCTGGGGTTGTTTTGCAAAATCTTCCATGAAATACATATGGCCAGAACCCTTAGATGTGTTGGCCGCATGACAGAACTTGGGCCAGAGGCAGTGACCTATCAGAGCCACAGAGCCTAGTGTTCTTTGTCTCACCCCTACAACTAATTACTGCAGCTAATGACTGTACACTGAGGTAATAAAAAGTGGACTTTTTTTCAGGGAGCAAGCAAGGGAAACTGTTGTTTGTCCTTACTCCCCTCTGCTTTAGCAAAGGCCCCAATAAAGCCTTTCCTGAACTTCTAGTCTGTTTTCTGATCAATTTCTATTGATGAAAGAGACCAACAAGCCTGGTTGGTAACAATTTGTGGTGCCCAAAGTGGGGGTCGACCCCTACTGAGGAAAGGATCTGGGCACCTCTGGGACACCTAACACTGCTTCCATGTGGGTGACAAGAGTCTGAACCACTTGCTTCAGAGTCACCTTAGTTTGTTAACTCTTCCTCCCTGGCCCCTGGGGTCTCAGTCCCCTCACTCAGGCAATGCTTGTACCTTTTCTTTTATCACCACTTCCCCTTTCCCTCGGCTGAAATCGCTCTCCTTTTCTCTCTGTCCTCTCCTTTTGAAAGAGTGGACTGAGCAGCTGTAGCGTTGTCCTCTCAGCTTGTGAGGCCTGCTCCCTCTGGCCGGCAACAGCTCACCTTGATAGGTGACGAGCAGAGGTGGGAGAGGCTTACTTCATACCCTGCAGACCTTGGTCCAGGGGCTCCCCGCTGACTGGAGATTTATGCGAGGGATACAGGTTCAAACCTCATAT
This sequence comes from Moschus berezovskii, assembly GCF_049115385.1. Taxonomy (NCBI): domain Eukaryota; kingdom Metazoa; phylum Chordata; class Mammalia; order Artiodactyla; family Moschidae; genus Moschus; species Moschus berezovskii. Next base: position 25,918,774 of record NC_142471.1, read on the forward strand.
CCTGTAGTGACTGGAAGTCTGATCCTCCTAATATTCTCACCTTTACTTTCCTGCCGCCAAGAGAACTCCCATAGGGGACGGGCTAAAGCAGCAGATGTCTATACACTGGTGTATGTGTGAGAGGCCATCTGTGGGTTGCAGTCCCACACAGGACAGACAGTTGGCTGGTCCAGGCTCTTTCACTCCAGTGGGCGGGAGACAGGTGCTCCCTCCTTCACTAGCCCTTTCTGGAAGCGTGTGGCTGGGTGAATAGACACCACAGGGGATGGGTTGAAATGGTAATCTCTGTGTGTGTCTTTTTTTCAGTGTTTTCTGTCCCTCCTCCCTTTACCTCTGCCTCAGTCCTCAACCCGTACTCCTATCCCCTTTATCCTGAAAACTTCTCTGTGTTATTAAGTATTATCATTGGTATCTCTGTGAAGTAGTTTTGTCTGTGCAATAGCTCCTGCAAGTCTTTGCTGACATTGTGGAACACTGAAAGCTTGAAATACAAACAAGCCTGCTTTGCCTTGGACTCGGCCTTGCTGGGGTACTTAGTGGGATTTTAAAAAACAAAGACAAGACAGGAGTTTGCATTTTCCCCTCCTCTGCTCTTGCCATGGGCTTGTAACTCCTCTTCTGCCTGGGCTCTCAGGAAATACTTGATTCATCTGTAGTCCCCCAGACTGAGGGGTGGGGGGGCGGGGAGGTAAAGAGAGACATTTTAAATACAAGTGGGAAAACTGAGATCTCTGGTTCTGTAGAAATTAACTTGTCTAGCTTAAACCTATGACTTTAATTAATAGACTTTTTAAGAGTTATCAGTATTAAGGATAATACTTTCACTGTACCCAGAGTTACATGAAGTCAGTAAGTGCATATTTTTTTCTGTTATAAATCCTGTTAACAGGGAAAAATAACCTGATATGATTAAATTTTTAAGTAAATGTAACTTGGATAAGAAAGTTTTTGGTAAACTATAGGAATAATTATGTTTTGGGAATGTTCATCTATAAGAGTCTCCAAATTTTAATAAATTTGAAACTAAATGAGAGTAATTGGATACTCATACCATTTCAAATAAGATAAAATATTGGAACATTAATTGCTAAACAGGTCTACTGTCGTCTTCTTGTGAGACAAACTAAAGATGTTTGGTGCCACCTTACATGTTCTTTAGCACTGATTGGAAAAGTAAGGTAAAGGACAGTTCATGGTTGCTTAAGTAGGATGTGTGTTTTCAGAAAAGAAGGTGTGAGGACTGGAAATATGTTTTTTGAAAGGAAGATGGGTGATTTTTCCCTAGAGCTGGCAATTTTTGAGCGGGGAAAGAATAAGAGACAAACTTTGGCTACAGAAAGTTTTAGAGGATTTGCAGAAGAGAAACTCTTGAGAGAAGAGTTTGTATGTGGTTAGGATTTCTCAGGTTGGATTAAATTTCAATAGGTAATTGGATTTTTTTTTTTTTAAAGTAGGTTGATGCAGGACTGGATTTGGTTCTTCTCTCTCATAAGAGAGTAAAATTGTCCTGGATGCTGCTTTTGAGAACAGATCATGTGAGTTCCTGTGTCTTTAACTGACGTTCAGTTCAGTTCAGTCGCTCAGTCGTGTCCAACTCTTTGCGACCCCATGAATTGCAGCACACCAGGCCTCCCTGTCCATCACCAACTCCCGGAGTTCACTCAAACTCATGTCCATCGAGTTGGTGATGCCATCCAGCCATCTCATCCTCTGTCGTCCCCTTCTCCTCCTGCCCCCAGTCCCTCCCAGCATCAGAGTCTTTTCCAGTGAGTCAACTCTTGGCATGAGGTGGCCAAAGTATTGGAGTTTCAGCCTCCACTGGTCTCCAGTAGCATATTGGGCACGTACCGACCTGGGGAGTTCCTCTTTCAGTATCCTATTATTTTGCCTTTTCATACTATTCATGGGGTTCTCAAGGCAAGAATACTTAACTGATGTACATTTACTTTTTATTTTTTTCCCCAACTTAGCCCAAGGAATAAGTTTTATTGTTTCACAGAAACCTATGATCCCATATGACCGAGTATTATAAAACTTCTACAAATTTTAGACAGACTTCCCAAATATCAAATTCTAATTGAAATTCTCTGGACTTCGAGTTAACTTTGGGTGCTTCATGGGTCCCCTGTGTGCATGTAGGTGCGTGTTCAGTTGTGTCCGACTATTTGTGACCCTGTTGCACTCTAGACTGCCTGTTGACATTCAGTTGCTAAGTTGTGTCTGACTCTTTGCGACCCCATAGACTGCAGCATGCAAGGCTTCCCTTTCCTTCACTAACTCCAGGAGTTTTCTCAAATGCTCGGAAGATCCCAAAGAGAAATCCTAAACTAATTGGGTTAATCTGGAAGGAGAGGTTTGGCAGGTTCTTGGAGAACCCTGACAAGTTCAGGGATGAATCTGTCAGGCTGGGGTTGGCAGTCTCTCTCACCGGCAGGACCTCACGGTATTTCAGGCCCACTGCTGCACCAGGGATGAGACGGAGCATATACCGGTAAAGGCCAGGGAATGCTCAGGTGGCTTCCTGCCACCCACCCACAACAAATCTACCAAGTCGAGGAGATGCAATCCCAGAACGTGACCCACACCTGGACTATGAAGATTGTGGAAGCCAGGCTAGGATGAGACATTTTACTACTTGTCCGTCAGAAGGAATGAAAAAGTGTATGGTGAAGCCTGTAAATTATGATAAAGTCCGAGACATTACACAGGGAAAAAGATGAAAATTCAGCAGTTCCTGGGCCAGGTGATAGAGGCATTCAGAGAGGACACCAGTGCAGACCCTGAGTTCATAGCACGGAGGACACTACTGGCCATGAATTTTATCACCCAGGCTACTCCTGATATCCAGAGAAAACTACAAAGGCTTGAGGCTGGGCTTGAAACCCCATTGTCAACTTGATAGAGGAGGCCTTCAAGGTCTATAACAACCAAGACTTAACATTGGAGACCAGTAAGGATAAGAGGCTAATGAAGAAAAGCAGCTTTAGGCTGCTCTAATTCACCTGTCATGTTTGGGGAACCTAGAGGGGTGAGAAGACCCAACAAACAGCCAAGAAGCCACCTGGGCTGAAGCCAGTGTGCCTTTTGTCTAAAGAGGGACATTGGAAGGGCGAATGTCCTGAGCACCCTCCAGTGGGACATTCGAGAGGTACCCCTGACCAGCCTCAGTTTCTTGATAATTTCTCAAGTGAGATTCCTGTCTGGCAGACCCAAGTGCCTGCCTGGCTCCAGATCCTACTTGACCATCCTCAGGACACCAGCAGAGCCTCAGGTCACCTTACACTTAGCAGGTAGGAGAACTGAATTTCTTACAGACACCTGAGCCACTGCTGTGTTCTGACTTGACCAGCCGGCCGCCTCTCCAGCCATGACTGTGCTGTGATGGGAGATGATGGACAGCCAAAAGAAAGGTGGTTTATGTCTCTCCTTGCCTTCGGACTCAGGTCCGTTTTCACTACTCACTCCTTTCTATATATGCCAGAATGCACTGTCCCCCTCCTCGGGAGAGGTTTGCTAAATAAATTAGGAGCCATGTAGTCTTAGGATAGGTAAAATCCAGGGAGGAAAGAATTCAAACAGAAAATGCATCTATTGGTAGTGATAGCCCCAGATGACCCACCTGCTGGTCATCAAAATATTTCCCAGGACATCCTCTAAGAAATTAGAGAACAGGTGGATCTTGTAGTTTGGGATAACCTGGTTCCAGGAAGGGCGAAATTCCTTCCCTTATAAGAATAAGATTAAGGCCTGGGGCACAGCAGTCCTACTACTGGGCATGTACTGCTGAGAAAATTATAATTCAGAAAGAGACATGTACCCCAGGGTTCACAGCAGCACTATTTACAATATCCAGGACATGGAAGCAACCTAAATGTCCACTGAAGATGAAGGGATACAGAAAATGTGGTACAGGTGTACAATGGAGGATTACCCAGCCATTACAGAGAATGAAACTGGGTTATGTTAGTGCTGGAATGGACCTAGAGTCTGTCATACAGAGCGAAGTAGCTCAGAGAGAGAGGGACAAGTGTCAGATATTAACAAACATGAAGAGTAATCAGCACCAGCATGCTGCTTAGCCTCTGTTTCGTTTCCTTCCTTCCCACTTCTGCCCACAGAGGTCCTACATTTGGTATTATGCATACTATATAATTTATCAGTTAGAAGTTACATATTCAGGGCATTCCAGTGGTTAGGACTCCACTCTGCCATTGCATGGGCTGCAAATTTGATCCCTGGTGTTGGAAAACTAAGATCTCACATGTCATTCAGCATGGCCAAAAGATAAAGAATAAAAGACTAAGGCCTGGAGCATATCCCGGGACAAAACTGTAATTGAAAAAGATACATGTGGACTTCTCTGATGGTCTAGTGGTTAGGAATCCACCTGCCAATGCAGCGGGCATGGGTTCAACCCCTGATCCAGGAAGATTCCACATGCCATGAGGAAACTAAGCCTGTGTGTCACAATTACTGAGCCTGAACTCTGCAACAAGACAAGCCACTGCAATGAGGAGCCCAAGCACTGCAATGAAGAGTAGCCCCCCCATCACAGCAACTAGAGAAAGCATGTGTGCAACAAAGAAAACCAAGCACATTCAAAAATAAAAGATATACTTGCACCCTGTGTTCAGAGCAGCACTATTCAGATTAGCCAAAACACGGAAATAACCTAAACGTCCATCCACAGATGAAGGGATAAAGAAGATGTGGTACATATATATAATGGTTTACCACTCAGCTATAAAAAAAGAACAATATAATGCCATTTGCAGCAACATGGATGCAACGGGAGATAATCATATGAAGGCACTTCATGAATCACTTCATGGCAAATAGATGGGGAAATAATGGGAACAGTGAGAGACTTTATTTTCTTGGGCTCCAAAATCACTGTAGATGTAGACTGCAGCCATGAAATGAAAAGACACTTGTTCCTTGGAAGAAAAGCTGTGACTGACCTAGACAGTACATTAAAAAGCAGAGACATTACCTTGCAGACAAAGATCCATCTAGTCAAGGCTATGGTTTTTCCAGTGGTCATGTATGGATGTGAGAGTTCAACTATAAAGAAGGCTGATTGCCAAAGAATTGATGCTTTTGAACTGTGGTGCTGGAGAAGACTCTTGAGAGTCCCTTGGACTGCAAGGAGATCAAAGCAGTCAATCCTAAAGGAAATCAGTCCTAAATATTCATTGGAAGGACTGATGCTGAAGCTGAAGCTCCAACACTTTGGCCATCTGATATGAAGAATGATTCATTAGAAAAGATCCTGATGCTGGGAAAGATTGAAGGCAGGAGGAGAAGGGGATGACAGAGGACGAGATGGATGACATCACCAACTCAATGTACATGAGTTTGAGGAAGCTCCGGGAGACAGTGAAGTACAGGGAAGCCTGACATGCTGCAGTCCATGGGGTTGAAAAGAGTCAGACACAACTGAGCGACTGAACAACAAGAAGAAGATGCAAACTTATATTTAGAATGCATAAACAGCAAGGTTCTTCTGTATAGCACAAGGAGCTATTTCCAGTCTCCCAGGGTGTCACTTTGCTGTACAGGAGAGATTAACACACACTGTAAAAGAACTACACTTAAAAAAAATTTTAAAAGTCAATACATGAAACAAGAACAGAAACATCAAACACTGCCAATTTTTTTCTGATAGAGTTAAACAAAAAAAAAGATTAAGACCTTGGGACAGATACTGCTGAAAGAGACATTATCTTTTAAAGCCTGAAGCCCTGAAGGGGATACAACCACTGGTCAGAAAATTCCTAAAACACGGACTCTTTAGGCCCTACCAGTCCCCTTGCAACACCCCCATCCTTCCCATTCAGAAACCTAGTGGGGAGTAACTGTTCGTACAGGACTTTGGAGCAGTGAGTGAGGCAGTCATCCCTGTTTCCCCACTGGTGCCTCAAAGATTCTTTTTCTGTATCCATCTACATTCAGACTCTTAATACCATTTTGCCTTTAAATGGAGGAACCCTGACACCTTGATGGATACTCAGTACACGTGACAGTATTTCTGCAGGGTTTTTGAGACAGCTGCCAACCTTTGGAAATGAATTAGCAAGGCAACTGAGGGAACTGGGCCTTGAGATGGGAACTCTTCTACCATATGTTGATGATCATTGATTAAGTAGTGTGACCAAACAAGATTCACATCAGAATACCGTTCAGTTCAGTTCAGTCGCTCAGTCGTGTCCGACTCTTTGCGACCCCATGAATCACAGCACGCCAGGCCTCCCTGTCCATCACCAACTCCTGGAGTTCACTCAAACTCATGTCCATCAAGTCGGTGATGCCATCCAGCCATCTCATTCTCTGGCGTCCCCTTCTCCTCCCGCCCCCAACCTTTCCCAGCATCAGAGTCTTTTCCAGTGAGTCAACTCGTCACATGAGGTAGCCAAAGTATTGCAGTTTCATTTTTAGCATCAGTCCTTCCAATGAACACCCGTTAGGGTCCTAAATGTCCTGGCAAAGGGGCTATAAAGCCTCTCTAACAAAGGCACAGATCTCACAGCAGTGGATTCAGTATTTAGGATTTATTTTGACCCCAGTGGCACAAGCCCTCATAGATCAAAAACGAACAATTAGTGCATTACCATCTGCAACCAAAAAGAGGCAACTCTGAGGCTTCTCAGAATGGCTGGCTTCTGTTACATCTGGATTCCAAATTATGGCCTTCCAGCAAAACCCCTACTTGAGGCTCTACAGGAAGGAGAAAGGGAACCCCTTCAATTGAATAAGAACCACTAGCAGGTCATTGAGACTCTAAAGACGGAGTCAAGTAGAGCACCAGCACTGGGGCTTCCAAATTTGGACAAGCCATTTACCCTGTATGTTCACAAGAGGTCAGAGATAGCACTAGGAGTCCCGACCCCAAAACTTTGACTGACTCAGAGAGTACTGGCTTACTTTTCAAAACAACTGGACTCAGTGGCCCTGGGATAGCTAAGTTGCCTGCGGGCAGTAGCAGCCACAGCCCTGTTTGTTAATGAGGCTTCCAAGCTCACCCTGGGACTACACTTAATTGTGTTCACCTTTCATCAGGTACCATATATGCTGGAGGTCAAAGGACATCATTTTTGACTGAAGGAAGGTTAGCAAGATATCAGGCCCCTTCTTAAGGACACCCCTGAACCCAGCAACTCTGCTTCCAGTGGTTAAGAGTGGAGACTTCATGCAGAATGTATAGAGACCCTAGAATAAACTTAGGCTAGCAGTTTTGATCTTCCAGATGAGCCTCTTGACAGCCCTGAGGTTGAATGACTTAATGATGGGAGCAATTTTGAAGAAGTGAGAACCCAATAGGCTGGCTATGCCTTGGTTAGTCTAGATGAAATCACAGAAGCCAAAGTCCTGCCATCCCTGACTTTAGTTTAGAAGGCTGAACTAATTGCATTAGTGAGAGCATTGCAATTAGCAAAGGATAAGATATTAAATATTTTTACTGACTCTAAATATGGGTTCCATATGCTAAATGCTCATGTTGTCATTTGGAAAGAAAGAGGAATGTTAACCACTGTCAGTTCCCACATAAAACAAGGATTTCATTCTGGCTCTTTTAGAAGCAGTGCAGCTCCTGACCTGGGTAGCGGTAATCCACTGTAGAGGCCATCAGAGAGATGGGTCTTCTATGAGCCAGGAAAACAGCAAAGCTGATCAAATTGCAAAACAGGAGCTCAACTGCAAGAAGCTGAACAAGTTATGGCTCTAGTGTTTGTCCCCCTGAACTCACCAGCCTTTCCCAGTATTCTCCACAGGAAGAAGAAAATGCTGAGAAATGGGGCCATGAGAAAAAAAGCACAGGCTGGCATGAAAAGGAAGAAAAAGTTCTAACCCTTGAGGCCCAACAATGGAAATTCATGAAGAGCTTACTGATGCCACCTGCTATGGAAGGGATGCAATATGGGCAGAAGGCCTTTTGCAGGAAGGCGGTGAAGAGAACAGTAAAGCAAGTAATGCTTGCCTGTGATTTATGTGCTCATAATAACCCTCACACCCATCCACCCCTCTTTGCTGCTCAGATCGATTAGATGCTGAGGGACATATCCAGGGGAAGACTGGCAGTTAGATTTCGCCCAAATGTCCTCATGATCAGGACATATCTTCTGAAGTTTGTTGATATTTTCACAGAATGGGTTGAAGCCTTCCTCACCTGATCTGAAAAGGCTGTAGAAGTCTGTAAGTCCTTTTCAAAAGAAATAATTCCTCAGTTTGGACTTCCAAAGTCCCTGCTCAGTGATAACAGGCCCTCTCTATACCCAGAATCACATAGGGACTCACAACGGCCCTAGGAACAGACTACAAGCTACATAACCTTGGCACCCCCAGTCTTCAGGTAAGGTAGAGAAGCGAACCCTACTTTAAGGAAAACCTTAGCAAAGCTCTGGCAAGGAACTCAGGAACCCTGGACCAGCTTACTTTCTATTGAAGTCCTCAGGGTCTGTGTATCCCCCAGGAGTGATCTGAGACTTAGCCCATTTGAAATGACCTATAGGAGACCTTTTCTTATTACTGACAGTCTAGTGAATGAGGACATGAACCAGGCCTTGAGATATATAGGACAAGTTCAGAAGCAATCCAGGACTGTCCCCACAAGGCACTGCCAGCTCCCCCTAAAAATACACAGGAAGGAGCTGTTTCTTCACAAAGAAACCCCGGGGACCAAGTTCTTCTTAAAACCCAGAAAGGGGTTCCCCCAACCAACCAATGCCAAAAGGGAGGGCCCCCTATAGTAATTTAAACCATCCTCACTGCTGTCAAACTGAACGATAACGGGTATACTTGTCCAGACTAAAGATTTTACCTCCAGAAACCCCAACACAAGAGAAGAACAGTGCGCCTGTGAGCCAGTGGAAGATCTGAGATACCTAGTCAAAAAACAAGCACCATCACCAGGTAGGTAAAAGGATGCAGTGGGTCGGATCCTATTTGAAGCCTTTATGGACTTGGGACCACTACTGTTTCCTTGGCTGGTGTGGTTCTTGCCAATTGTCTGGCCCTTGAGTACCTTCTGGCAAAACAAGGTAGAATTTGTGGGATAACTAATACTTCCTGCTGCACTCAGATCAATGTGACGGGACACGTAAAAGTATATTAAGGAAATACAAGCCCAGGCAGACTTGGCGTCATAATTTTGGTAGGGGATTTAGCGCCTCCCTTATCTGGTCAATAGCTTAGGAAGACCAAAATTAACCTCATTCCTTCCCTTTCTAGGCCCTTCAACAGCTATTGTTGTCATTCTCCTTTTTAGCCCTTGTTTATTTAACCTTTTGGTTAAGTTTGTGTGTTTAGGCTCCGAAAGTTTGAAATAAGACTCATGATGGTGCAAAGAAAGCAGTCCATTTCGGTGGAGAGTGCCCCAGGTTCCTACAGGTCCTTGAAACAGTCAGCGAGGGACTCCTCCACCTCTCGGGTGGGCTAAGGTCAGCAGTCTGTCCAGCAGGAAGCAGTTTCAGAACAAGAGCCCTTCAGCCCCTTACCCCTTTAGGATAAGGGTCCAGAGTCTTTTTGGGGGAATGAGAAATGGGGCCTAGGATCCTTTGCTGAAGTGCTGCAATGCTTGTACCTGAACATATGTCTCTTCAAGCAACGAAATACCAAGAAACTGTATGGGACTAAAAATAACCATCTGCATGCACAGTGAGGGTAAATTTTGGAGAAAAGATGCAAAGAGGCCCCAAACCCTGCCTCTTTTGAAGCCCTGAATCAAAAGAAGATTGTCCAGAGCAGAAGCAGCGTACTGCACTTGTCCCCTGCACACACCACCACCTAATGGGTGGGCAGAACACCTCAGCCACCCTCTGGCCTGAGCCCTGGACACACTGTACCCTCACCACACATAAGAAACAAGCTGGGCCCTGCCCTCTCAAGGTGATCTAGCAGGGGAATTTGTTGTTTGTTTTTGCTCCCCCTTCTTCAGTAGAAGCCCTAAGAAATCCTTGCCTGAAAAAAAGATTTTTTTAATGCAAGTCCTTTGCCATTTTCTATTCAAATCTTGCTAGATTTACATATTTTATATATAAATATATATATATAATAGAACATTGTATTCCATTATATTCCCTACTCAGGGAATTCCCTACAGGCCTTTCCCTCTTCTAGGGGATCTTCCCTGACAGACCCAGGGACTAAACCTGTATCTCTTATGTCTCCTGCACTCTCAGGAGGATTCTTTACCAGTAGAATATTACTCAGCCATTAAATGAATGAAATAATGCCATTTGAAGCAATATGGATGGACCTAGAGATTATCATACTAAGTTATATGAAGTAAGTGATTTGAAGTAAGTCAAAGACAAACATTATGTGATATCACTTATATGGGGAATCTGAAAAGATGGTACAAATGAACTTATTTACCAAACAGAAACAGACTCAAGACTTGGAAATACAATCTGTAGTCATGTATGGTCCAACTCTGGAGAGTTGGACCATAAATAAAGCTGAGCGCCGAAGAATTGATGCTTTTGAACTGTGGTGTTGGAGAAGACTTGAGAGTCCCTTGGAGTGTGAGGAGACCAAACCAGTCAATCCTAAAGAAAATCAGTCCTGAATATTCATTGGAAGGACTGATGCTGAAGCTGAAACTCCAATACTTTGACCACCTGATGCGAAGAACTGACTCATTTGAAAAGACCCTGGTGCTGGGGAAGATTGAAGGCAGGAAGAGAAGGGGAAGACAGAGAATGAGATGGTTGGACAGTATCACTGACTTGATGGACATGAGTTTGAACAAGCTCCGTGAACTGGTGATGGACAGGGAAGCCTGGCGTGCTGCAGTCCGTGCGGTTGCAAAGAGTTGGATGTGACTGAGTGACTGAACTGAAAGGAGAAGAATGTAGGGGAGGGAACAATTAGGAGTTTGGGAATAACATATACACACTCATATACAAAATATATAATCAGAGAGATCTCTGGTGGTCCAGCAGTTAGGTCTTCATACTCTCACTGTCAGGGTTGGGGCTCAATCCCTGGTCGGGGAGCTCAGATCCCACAAGCCATGCAGCGTGGCCATCAATAAACAAATAGGGACTTCCCTGGTGGTGCAGTTGTTAAGAATCTGCCTGCCAATGCAGGGGGAACAGGTTCAACCCCTGGTCTGGGAAGATTCCACATGTGGGGCAAGTAAGCCTGTGCGCCTAAACTACTAGCTCAGACTCTAGAGCCCAGTGAGTTGCAACTGTTGAGCCCAAGTGCCACAACTCCTGAAGCCAGGTGCTCAGGACCCGTGCTCTGCAAGAGGAGAAATCACTGCAATGAGAAGCCTGAACACTGCAACTAGAGAGTGACCCCCACTTGCCACAACTAGAGAAGCCATGCAGCAACAAAGACCCACCACAGCCAAAAATAAATTTCTAAAAATAGGTTTAAGAATAAAATAGATAATCAACAAGGACCTACTGTATAATCCAAGGAACTCTATTCAAAATTCTGTAATAACCTTTTTGGAAAAAGAATCTGAGAAAGAATGGAGTTTACCCAAACTCATGTCCATTGAGTCAGTGATGCCATCCAACCAATTTATCCTCTGTCATCCCCTTCCTCTCCTGACTTCAATCTTTCTCAGCATCAGGGTCCTTTCAAATGAGTCAGTTCTTCACATCAGATGGCCAAAGTATTGAAGTTTCAGCTTCAACGTCAGTCCGTCCAATGAACACTCAGGACTGGTCTCCTTTAGGATGGACTAGTTGGATCTCCTTGCAGTCCAAGGGACTCTCAAGAGTCTTCTCCAACACCACAGTTCAAAAGCATCAATTCTTTGGTGCTCAGCTTTCTTTATAGTCCAAATCTCACATCCATACATGACCACTGGAAAAACCATAGACTAGATGAACCTTTGTTGGTAAAATAATGTCTCTGCCTTTTAATGTGCTGTCTAGGTTTGTCATAGCTTTTCTTGCAAGGAGTTCAGTCCCGTCGCTCAGTCATGTTTGACTCTTTGTGACCTTATGAATCGTAGCACGCCAGGCCTTCCTGTCCATCACCAACTGCCAGAGTCTATCCAAATCCATGTCCATTGAGTCGGTGATGCCATCCAGCCATCTCATCCTCTGTCGTCCCCTTCTCCTACTGCCCTCAATCTTTCCCAGCATCAGGGTCTTTTCAGATGAGTCAGCTCTTTGCATGAGGTGGCCAAAGTATTGGAGTTTCATCTTCAACATCAGTCCTTCCAATGAACACCCAGGACTGATCTCCTTTGGGATGGACTGGTTGGATCTCCTTTCGGTCCAAGGGACTCTCAAGAGTCTTCTCCAACACCACAGTTCAAAAGCATCAATTCTCCGTTCAGCTTTCTTTATAGTCCAACTCTCACATCCATACATGTCTACTGGAAAAACCATAGCCTTGACTAGACGGACTTTTGTTGGCAAAGTAATGTCTCTGCTTTTTAATATGCTATCTAAGTTGTCATAACTTTCCTTCCAAGGAGTATGTGTTCCCTTCCAAGGAGTTTTAATTTCATGGCTGCAATCACCATCTGCAGTGATTTTGGAGCCCCCAAAATAAAGTCAGCCACTGTTTCCACTGTTTCCCCATCTATTTGCCATGATCTTAGTTTTCTGAATGTTGGGCTTTAAGCTAACTTTTTCACTCTCCTCTTTCACTTTCATCAAGAGGCTCTTTAGTTCTTCTTCACTTTCTTCCATAAGGGTGGTGTCATCTGCATATCTGAGGTTATTGGTATTTCTCCTGGCAATCTTGATTCCAGCTTGTGCTTCCTCCAGCCCAGCATTTCTCATGATGTAATCTGCATGTAAGTGTAACAGTCTTAATTTCATGGCAGCAGTCATGATCTGCAGTGATTTTGGAGCACCCCAGAATAAAGACTCGCACTGTTTCCATTGTTTCTCCATCTATTTGCCATGAAGTGATGGGACTGGATTCCATAATGTTAGTTTTAAGCCAGCTTTTTCACTCTCCTCTTTCACGTTCATCAAGAGGCTCTTTTAGTTCCTCTTCACTTTCCGCCATTAGGGTAGTATCATCTGCATATCTGAGGTTGTTGATATTTCTCCTAGCAATCTTGATTCCAGCTTGTGATTTACCCAGTCCAGCGTTTCTCGTGACGTACTCTGCATATAAGTTTAATAAGCAGGGTGACAATATACAGCCTTGACATATTCCCTTTCCTATTTGGAACCAGTCTGTTGTTCCATGTCCAGTTCTAACTGTAGCTTCCTGACCTACATACAGATTTCTCAAGAAGCAGGTCAGGTAGTCTGGTATTCCCATTTCTTTCAGAATTTTCCACAGTTTATTGTGATCCACACAGTCAAAGGCTTTGGGATAGTCAATGAAACTGGCTTACTTTTAAAAATTTCTTTATACCTTGTATATAAAGTGTACTTATAAAAACTAATGTTATTGAGCACTACCTAGGCTATTCCAGGTACTCTGCTAAGCACTTTATATGCATTATTTCATATAATTGTCTCAAACTTTGACATGGATACTGTCATCCTCCTTTACAGAATGTGTCACTGAGGCTTAGAGAGCTTCAGCGACTTGCTTAAGTTCACAGAGGTTCACAGAGCTATTATTCAAACCAAGGTCAATATGAGTATCTTTTAGAAAGTTAGCAAGCTGCTGGTTCTTTTAATTTTAGTTTAAATGGACTATAAGAAAAGACCAACATCCTTTGACAGATACATGAATAAAGAAGATGTGGTATATATATACACACAATAGAATATTCCTCAGCCGTAAGAAAAGGATGAAATCTTGCTACTTGCAACAGCATGGATGGACCCAGAGGTTATTATGCTAAGTGAAGTCAGAGAAAGACAATACCCCATGATTTCACTTACCTGTGGAATCTAAAAACTAAATAAACGAATAAACAAAATAGAAACTGACTCACAGATACAGAGAAAAACCTGGAGTTTCCTGATGAGAGAAGAGGGTGAGAGGTTGTGCAAAACGGGTGAAGGAGATCAGGGTTATAAGTCAAGTCATGGGGATATAACATACACTATAGTCAATAATGGATGTAATGTATAGTCAGTAGTATTACTTATATTCTCTTCATACAGGAATTTTGTGTGGTGGCAGATGGTTACTAGACTTACTGGGGTGACAATTTTGCTATGTACATAAATGTCAAATCTTGTTGTACACTTGAAATTAACATTGTATATCACTTGTGCTGTGCTTAGTCAATCAGTTGTGTCTGACTCTTTGTGACACCATGGGACTGTAGCCTGCTAGACTCCCCTGTCCATGGAGATTCTCCAGGCAAGAATTCTGGAGTAGGTTGCCATGGGAATCTTCCCAACCCAGGTCTCCTGCATTGCAGGTGGATTCTTTACCGTCTGAGTCACCAGGGAAGCCCGTTTATTATCTAGACATAAATAAAATTTTTTTAAGTGACAACTACATGTCAAGTAAAATTGCTGACAAGCCATTGAACCAAGATGAAGTTATAAGTAAAGATTAACCTAAAATCATACTGTACAAATTATAATTAGAACTATATATACAGATACATAGATGTTAAAAATAGTCCTTTTTGTAGCTAAGTAGCTAAGTTGTTGCAGTACTTCTAAACTTTTCATAGCTACCTGCATTGCAGGTCTATTTTTTATTATCACAATCAGTTACTAATTTTGAGATAGGAAGAAAAACTCAAAATACCTTCAGTTCAGTTCAGTTCAGTTCATTTCAGTCGCTCAGTCGTGTCCGACTCTTTGCGACCCCATGAATCACAGCATGCCAGGCCTCCCTGTCCATCACCAACTCCCGGAGTTCACTCAAACTCGTCTCCATCAAGTCGGTGATGCCATCCAGCCATCTCATTCTCTGTTGTCCCCTTCTCCTCCTGCCCCCAATCCCTCCTAGCATCATAGTCTTTTCCAGTGAGTCAACTCGACGCATGAGGTGGCCAAAGTATTGGAGTTTCAGCTTTAGCATCAGTCCTTCCAATGAACACCCAGGACTGATCTCCTTTAGAATGGACTGGTTGGATCTCCTTGCAGTCCAAGGGACTCTCAAGAGTCTTCTCCAGCACCACAGTTCAAAAGCATCAATTCTTCGGCACTCAGCTTTCTTCACAGTCCAATTCTCACATCCATACATGACCACTGGAAAAACCATAGCCTTAACTAGACGGAGATGTAATGTAACTTAACTAGATGGCAAAGTAATGTCTCTGCTTTTTAATATGCTATCTAGGTTGGTCATAACTTTCCTTCCAATGATATTTTTTTTAATGGCTCTGTCTGTGTAGAATACTTGCATTAATAGGGTGTCAGTGGGCTTCCCTGGTGGCTCAATGGGAAAGAATCTACCAGACAATGGCAGGAGACACAAGGTCAATCCCTGATCTGGAAAAATTCCACATGCAGTGGAGCAACTAAGCCCATGCACCCCAACTATTGAGCCTCTACTCTAGAGCCTGGAAACCCCAACTACTGAGCCTATGTGCCCTAACTACCAAAGTCTGCTCACCCTAGAGCCTGTGCCCCACAGCAAGAGAAGCCACTGCAGCGAGAAGCCCACACTACAGCTAGAGAAAAGCCCGCACTGCAGTGAAGGTCCAGCATAGCCAAGATAAATAAATAGAATTATTTGAAAAAATAGGATGCCAGTACAAACTGGGCCTTTTACTCATTTTGGACTTCAGAGAGCTGTGATCTTTTTGGGAAAAAAATCAACTAGCGATCATAATATCCATTCAAGTTGACTTTATCAATACTTATTATTTTGGGACTTTGTAAAAATCTAAAGTAAGAAAAAATTTCAAGAAAGTAAGGAACCATTTGTCAAAGAGAAATCCCACAGGAAGTACAGCTCTCATAAAAAAAACACCCATCCCACCCAATTAGACACTTTAAGTCGAAAACTTCTCAGTGATGGAATTGGGATGGAGAGAAGTAGATAAATTCAGAATGTGCTTTGGAAGTAGAATCACAGGACATGCTAGAGGATTATGTGGAAGGCCTGAGGGGAAAGGGGTCAAGAACCGTATTAAGTTCAAGTGTGCAGGAGAAGCACATGTCTCTGAGGGAGATGTGGGGTTAGAATGAAGACTTCAATTTAGAGCGAGTGAGTCTAGGGTATTAAGCTGCTTGAGATGGGATGTTTGCTAATAGCCCCCTTTAATCAGGCTTTAAAGGAAAGTGAAGGAATCAAGAGGCGGCAGAGAGGGGAGAGAGGTTGACCGGGGATGTGAGATGGCTCTGCCTCTCAGCTCCTCTCCTTTCTCCAACCCTCTTGAGAACTGACTCTGGAACAAGTCTTCCTGTTGTAAATCTTTCTCGATATGGCCAATTTGTTCTCAACCTGACTCAGTCTCATAACTGCCTTTTGTAATCATTCATGCATTTGCTTCACATAAACTTACCGAGCTCTTTCTATGCGCTAGTCTTTGTACTAAACTCTAGAACTTGGTCTGTAAGTCAGCCTCTTAAATCCTGATAGTTTTTCCTCCTCTCATCTGTGTTATTCAGCTTGAGTTCAAAAGGTAAAATTGAAGTTGAGGCACTGGTCCTAAAACCAGTCATTATCCTAAAAACCATCAACATCCTTTGCTATTTACCATTTGCTGTCTATGGTGACTTTTCATATTTTAAGAGTTTATCTTTATGTATCAGCAGAAAATCTCTCTGGCTGCTTTGTGGCCTGCACTCTGTTCACACAGCCTATTCCACAGACTGCTTTACCTGGGCACAGGGCCCCAGAGACAGGTGTTCTCCCAGACTTTCTTGTTTCTCTAGATCAGCAGCTCTCAAACTCTTTGGTATCAAGGCCCCTTCGCACTGAAAATGGAGGATGCCAGAGAGCTTCTGTTTATGTAGGTTATATCTTTCTATATTTACCCTATTTAATAGTCGATTTAAGGAAATTTTAATAATATATGTTAATAATAACACACTAGATTTTTCTTTTTTTGGCTGTACCTCGTGGCATGCGGAATCTTAGGTCCCCAGCCAGGGCCCAAATGTACAGCCCCTGTCATGGAAACATGGGGTCCTCACCACTGGACAGCCAGGTCCCTGGATTTAAACAATTTTGTGAAACAGTTACTTTCCAGAAAAAGTGGCATGTTTCACATTTTGCAAACATCTTTCATCTGGATTAATAGGAAAAAGGTTGATTCTCATAACTGGTGTGATGTAAACTGTCATGTTCAGTTCAGTTGAGTTCAGTCGCTCAGTTGTGTCCGACTCTTTGTGACCCCGTGAATCGCAGCACGCCAGGCCTCCCTATCCATCACCAACTCCCGGAGTTTATCCAAACTCATGTCCATTGAGTCGGTGATGCCATCCAGCCATCTCATTCTTTGTCGTCCCCTTCTCCTCCTGCCCCCAATCTTTCCCAGCATCAGAGTCTTTTCCAGTGAGTCAACTCCTCGCATGAGGTGGCCAAAGTATTGGAGTTTCAGCTTTAGCATCAGTCCTTCCAATGAACACCCAGGACTGATCTCCTTTAGAATGGACTGGTTGAATCTCCTTGCAGTCCAAGGGACTCTCAAGTGTCTTCTCCAACACCACAGTTCAAAAGCATCAATTCTTCGGCACTCAGCTTTCTTCACAGTCCAACTCTCACACCCATACATAACCACTGGAAAAACTATAGCCTTAACTAGACTGTCATGTAACCTTTGAAAAACTCCACTGTATATTTGTGAGAGTGTATGTGAACAAAATAATGTCCTATTATTATGAAAATGGCTTCATGGGTCTGGTTCCCTGGCCCCCAATTTCAGAACTGCTGCCCTCCTTAATCTGCAAATTATACGAACAGCTCATACAACTCAGCAACAACAAATAACAAAATGGAAAAAACAAGAAGACTAAACATGCATTTCTCAAAGACACAGTTGGCCATAGGCATATGGAAAGATGCTCAACATCACTCATTATTAGAAAAATGCAAATCAAAATCACAGTAAGGTACCAACTAACACCAGGCAGAATAGCCCTCATTAAAAAGTCTACAGATAAGTCCTGGAGAGGGTGTGGAGAAATGGGCACCCTCCTACACTATTGGTGGGAACATAAGTTGCCACTATGGGGAACAGTATGACGTTCCTCAGAAACTAAAGTATAGAATGATCATATGATCCAACAATTGCACTCCTGGGCATACATCAGACAAAACTATAATTCAAAAAGGTACGTGCACCTCTATGTTCATAGCAGCACTGTTTACAATGGCTAAGACCTGGAAACAACCTAAATGGTCATCGACAGATGAGTGTATAAAGAAGGTGCAGTGCATACATACTATTCAGCCATAAAAAAAATGGAATAATGCCATTTGCAGTAACATGGGTGCAACTGGAGATTCTTGTACTAAGGGAAAGAAGTCAGCAAGACAAATACTAAATCACATCACTGACATATGGAATCTAAAACATGCATAAGCGAAACTGTCTACTAAACAGAAAGAGACTCCAAACACAAAGAACAGACTTGTGGTTGTCAAGGGACTGGTGGAGAGGGAGGGATGGACTGTGAGTTTGGGGTTGCTACATACAAACTATTACACTTAGAATGAATAAAAAGCAAGATCCACTGTATATCACAGGGAACTATATCCAGTCTCCTGGAATAAACCACAATGGAAAGAATATAAAAAGTGTACACACACATATATATAACTGAATCATTTTGCTGTATAGCAGAAGTTACCATAACAGTAAATCAATTATACTTCAATTAAAAAGAAAAGGACTTCTGCCCTAGCCTGTTCTGTGTGGGGCAAGGTGCAGGGTGGATATTGAGTTATCTGGGGACACTAACTTGGCTGTGGTGGCTGGTCTAGGCCTTCTGTTTAAAGAAAATATAGACTCATCTCTTATTTATTTAGTCCACATTTGTTTGGTTGAGTCTAGAGTCATGGCAGTATCATGTCTTTATTATTTTATCATGGAATATATTGGGTGTCTTGGCAATGCTGAGTTCTTTAACTGTTTTGTCTGCTTCAGCTGTGTCTGAGCTGTTCCATCGTTGTTTTCATCCCTATATCTATGGAGTCACTGAAGGGTACTAGGAGTTCTCCCTTACCTAGACAGTTGGTTATGGTTCTGGAATAGTGCTGCAAAATCTTCCATGAAACACATATGCCCAGAACCCTTAGATGTGTTGGCAGCATGACAGAATCAGGGCCAGAGCCAGTTACCTATTAGAGACATACAGTTATTTCAAAGGGCCTTGTGTTCTTTTCCTCAACTCTAGTTATTATGCAAAAATTATACAAAAGTGAAAGTTAAAGTGAAAGTCACTCAGTCGTATCGGACTCTTTGCGACCCTATGGACTGTAGTCTGCCAGGTTCCTCTGCCCGTGAAACTCTCCAGGCAAGAATACTGGAGTGAGTTGTCCTTCCCTTTTCAGGGGATCTTCCCAACCCAGGGATTGAACCCAGGTTTCCTTTTTTGCAGGCGGATTCTCTACTGTCTGAGCCACTAGGGAAGCCCAAAAGACTACATAGTGAGCTACTAAGAAGTGAGATTTTGTTTGCATGAGCAAGCAAGGGAATCTTGTTTGTTCTTGGTCCCCAATGCTATCTCAGTGTCCCCAATAAAGCCTTGCCTGAATTTCTAGTCTTGGCCTCTGCTCAATTTCTTTTGATTAAGGAGGGCAAGAACTCTGCTTGGTAACATATTTTGTGGTGCCCAATGAGGGGCTTGTCCCCTGCTGGGGAGAGGTTCTGGGACCTCCAGGACCACCAATCACACCTTCCCTGCAGGTGACAAGTGGCCACCTGAGCTTCTTGTTTCAGCCTCACCATGTTTGTTAAGTCTGCTTCCAGGCCCCTGGGGTCTCAGTCCGCTCACTCAGGCAGTGCTTCCCTTTCCCCTTTCCCTCTCCTGAAATCCATTTCTCTCTGTCCTCTCTTACTTCTGTCCTGTCCTTGCAAGACTGTGGATGACGGGCAGCTTCAGCATCACTCCTCTCAGCTTGTGAGACCTGCCTCTGGCCGACAAAGACTCACCTTGATGGGTGATGAGCAGAGGTGGGAGAGGCTCACCTCATACGGCGCAAACCTACTTCCAGCCGGATCTGCCTGATGGGAGATTGATGACAATGCTACAGGTTCAAACCTCATATTGTGTAGTGGCTGGAAGTCCAATTGTCCCAATATTCTCCCCTTTATTTTCCTGTTTCCAAGAGAAGTCTAGATGGGATCAGGCTGAGGATGTCTATGTACTGATGTACTGTGTGGTTGCAGGCCCACACAGGATGGACAACTGTCTGCTTTCTGGACTTGATCACCCTGGTGAGCAGCGGATAGGGTGCCCCCTCCTTCCCAGCCCTTTCCGGAAGAGTGCAGGTTGGTGCCGGGCAGACACCCTCAGGGGGTGTGTGGAAATGGCAACCTCTCATTTTCGGTGTTTTCTGTCCCTCCTCCCTTTACCTCTCCTTTGGTCCTCACCCCTTGCTCCAGTCCTCTTTGTCCTGAAAACTTCTTGTTTGTGTCTTTAAGTTTTGTCATTGGTATCTTTATGATGTAGTTTTGTCTGTCCAACTGCTCCTGCAAGTCTCTGTTGACATGTGGGCACGGCACAGCACTGAAGCCTTGAAATACAAACAGCCCATATTTCCTAGGACTCCTTTAGATTACTGAGTGGGACTTTAAAAAACAAAGGAAAAGGCAGGAGCTTGCATTTTCCCCTCCTCTGTACTTGCAATCTAACTATTCTGCCTGGGCTCTCAGGAATAATACCTCATTTATTTGATCTCCTAGATTGAGGAGGGGGGAAAGCACCATTATAAATTTAAGGAGGAAAACCATGAACTCACTGGTTCTGTAGAAATTAACTTGTCTAGATCAGACCTTTCAGAGTTATTAACATTAAATTCTTTCAGTGTACCTAGAGTTACAGGAAATCAATAAGTACATATTGTTTCTGTTACATAACCTCTCAACAGGGAAAAATAACCCGATGATTAAATTTTTAAGTAAATGTAACTTGGATAAGAAGTTTTTGATAATCTATAGGAATAATTATGTTTTGGAAACATCTGTCTGAAATAGTTTCTCCAAATTTTCATAAATTTGAAACTAAATTATGTCTCAGCGAACTCAAACAGGGCCTCTGTATCAAACTAAAGGAGTAGGATGGGAGGGAGGTTCAAGGGGGAGGGGACGTATGTATACCTATGGCTGATTCATGTTGATGTTTGACAGAAAACAACAAAATTCTGTAAAGCAGTTATCCTTCAATTAAAAAATAAATTTAAATGAGAGGAATTAATTGGATATTCATACCATTTCAAATGAGATAAAATATTGGAACATTAGTTACTAAATAGGGCTAAGTTCATATACATTTGTCTTCTTGTGAGACAGAAGCTAAAGATGTTTGGTGCCACCTTGACATGTTCTCTACCAATGAATGGAAAGATAATGTAAAGGACAGTTCAGTGTTGTTTAAGTAGGATGTGTGTTTTTAGAAAAGAAGGTGTGAGGAGTGGAAATATATTTTTTGAAAGGAAATTGGGTGATTTTGCCCTAGAGCTGGCTATTTCTGCATATGAAAAGAACAAAGGACAAAATTTGGCTACAGAGTTTTAGAAGATTTGCAGAAGAGAAGATTGAGAAAAGAATTTTGTATGTGGTTAGGATTTCTAAGGTTGGATTAAATTTCATTAGCTAAGTGGGTTTTTTAAAAAGTAGACTGATGCAGGACTGGATTTGCTTTTTCTCTCTCTCTCTCTCGAGAAAAAAATTGTCCAGGATGCTGCTTTTGAGAACAGATCACATGAGTTCCTATGCCTTTCAGTTCAGTTCAGTTCATTTCAGTCGCTCAGTCGTGCCCAACTCTTTGCGACCCCATGAATCACAGCATGCCAGGCCTCCCTGTCCATCACCAACTCCCAGAGTTCACTCAAACTCATGTCCATCGAGTCGGTGATGCCATCCAGCCATCTCATTCTCTGGCGTCCCCTTCTCCTCCCACCCCCAATCCCTCCCAGCATCAGACTCTTTTCCAGTGAGTCAACTCGTCGCATGAGGTGGCCAAAGTATTGGAGTTTCAGCTTTAGCATCAGTCCTTCCAATGAACACCCAGGATTGATCTCCTCTAGAATGGACTGGTTGGATCTCCTTGTAGTCCAAGGGACTCTCAAGAGTCTTCTCCAGCACCACAGTTCAAAAGCATCAATTCTTCAGCGATCAGCTTTCTTCACAGTCCAACTCTAAGTGATCTCTATTCACTTTTGATTTTTTCCCCCAACTTAGTGAGAGGAATAATAATTGTTTCACAGAAACCTATGATCCCATCTGACCAGGTGTTTTAAAACTGTTACAGATTTTTGACAGACTTCACATGTATTAAATTCTAATTGAATTCTCTTGATTTCCAGTTAATTTGGGGTGCTTCAGGGTCCCCGTGTGCGTGTATGTGCGTGCTTTGTCGTGTCTGACTGTTTGCAACCCTGTGGACTTCGTTGTTGTTTGGTCACCAAGTCGTGTTGACTCTTTGTGACACCGTGGGCTGCAGCACGCCAGGCTTCCCCGTCCTTCTCTACCTCCTAGAGTTTGCTCAAATGCCTGGAAGATCCTCACGAGAGATCCTAGACTAACTGGGTTAATCCGTAAGGATAAGTTAGGCAGGATCTCAGAGAACCCTGGCAAGTTCAGGGATTATTTGTCAGTCCGGGGTTGGCAGTCTCTCTCACCCGCAGGACCTTGTGGTTATCCTGGCCCACTGCTGCACAGGGGTGAGGAGTGTACGGTGAGAAAGCTGGGGAACACACAGATGGCCACTGGCCACCCATCCACACCAAACTTACCAGGTGGGTGGGCATGCAGTCCCAGACCATGACTCCACACTGGGACTATGAAGATCGTATAGGCTGGGCTAGGATGAGACATATTTCTTGTCTTTTAGAAGGAATGAAAAGGGGTGTGGTGAAGCCTGTAAATTATGATAAGATCAGAGAGATTAAACAGGAAGAAGGTAAAAACCTGGCAGTCTTCCTGGGCCAGGTCACAGAGGCATTCAGGAAGGACACCAATGCAGACCCAGAGTCCACGGAAGGGAGGACACCACTGGCCATGCATTTTATCAACCAGGCTATTCCTGACATTCAGAGAAGACTACAAAAGCTTCAGGCCGGGCCCCAAACCCATTGTCAACCTTAATAGCAGAGGCCTTTAAGGTCTATAACAACTGAGACTTAACAGAGGAGGCCAATAATGATACGAGGCTAACGAAGCGCAGTTTTTATCTGCTCTAATTCACCTGCCATATTGAGGGGACCCTAACGGGGTAAGAAGACCCAATAGACAGCCCAGAAGCCACCTGGGCCAAAACCAGTGTGCCTTTTGTCTGAGGGAGGGACACTGGAAGGGCGAATGTCCTGGGCACCCTCCAGTGGGATGCCTGAAAGGTGCCCCTGACCAGTCTCAGTTGCTTGATAATTTCTCAAATGAGATTCCTGTACACTGTCTGGCGGGCTCAAGTGCCTGCCTGGCTCCAGATCCTACTTGACCATCCTCAGGACTCTAGCAGAGCCTCAGGTCACCTTAGACTTGGCAGGTAGGAGAACTGAATTTCTTATAGACACCCGAGCCACTGCTCCATTATGACTTAACCAGCTGTTATGACTGTACTGTGATGGGAGTTGATGGACAGCCAGAGGGAATGTGGTATATGCCTCTCCGTGCCTATGGACTTGGGTCCATTATCACTACTCACTGCTTTCAGTATATGCCAGAATGCCCTGTCCCCCTCTTTGGGAGAGATTTGATAAATAAATTAGCAATGATGTAGTCTAGGGTAGGTAAAAATCAAAGGACGAAAAGAATTCAAAGAGAAAATGCATCTATTGGTAGTGAAGACCCTCCTACTTGTCATCAAAGTATATCCCAGGACATCCTCTAAGAAATTAGAAGACAGGTGGATCATGCAGTTTGAGATAACTTGGTTCCAGGAAGGGTGAAATGATAAAAGTAAGATTAAGGCCAGGGACACAGCATCCCTCTACTGGGCGTATACCCTGAGAAGACCATAATTCAAAAAGACACATGGACCCCAATGTTCATGTAGCACTATTTACAATAGCCAGACATGGAAGTTAACTAAATGTCTATTGACAGATGAATGGATAAAGAAGATGTGGTACATATATAAGATGGAATATTGTGTGTGTTAGTTGCTCAGTTCAGTTCAGGTCAGTTGCTCAGTCATGTCCGACTCTTTGTGACCCCATGAATCACAGCACGCCAGGCCTCCCTGTCTGTCACCAACTCCCGGAGTTCACTCAGACTCATGTCCATCAAGTCGGTGATGCCATCCAGCCATCTCATTCTCCGTCGTCCCCGTTTCCTCCCACCCCCAATCCCTCCCAGTCATGCCCAACTCTGTGATCCCATGGCCATAAAAAAAAATGAGTCATTTGTAGTGATGTGGATAAACCTCGAGTGAAGTAGGTCATACAGAGTGAAGTAGATCAGGGAGAGATAAACAAATATTATATATTAATGCATATATATATGGTATCTAGAAAAATGGCACTGATGAACCTATTTGCAGGTTAGGAATAGAGATGCAGGTGCAGAGAACAGACATATGGACAAGGTGGGGGTGGGGAAAGGAGAAGGTCAAAGGAACTGGAGAGCAGCATTGGCATATATACCCTACCATGCGTAAAACAGCTAGCTAGTATGAAGCTGCTATAGAGCACAGGGAGCTCAGGTCCATGCTCTGTGATAACCTAGATGGATAGGATGGGGGGTGGGGTAGAAGGAAGTCTCAAGGGATATATGTATGCGAGTGTGCTAAGCTGCTTCAGTTGTGTCCAACTCTTTGGGACCCCATGGACTATAGGTTGCCAGGCACCTCTGTCCACAGGATTCTTCAGGCAAGAATACTGGAGTGGGTTGCCATGCCCTCCTCCATAGGATCTTCCTGATGCAGGGATCTAAGTCTGTCTTTTACATAACCTGCATTGGCAGGCAGATCCTTTACCACTAGTGCCACCTAGAAAGCCTGCACTACTTGTTCAGTTGCTAAGTCATGTCCAACTCTTTGTGAGCCCATGGACTGCAGCACACCAGGCTTCCCCGTCCTTCGCTATCTCCTGGAGTTTGCTCAAACTCATGTTCATTGAATCTGTTGTGCCATCCAACAGATGGCACACCCCCTGATGGGGGTGATCTTCCTTCACCTCCTTCTCCTCCTGCTCTTAATCTTTCCCAGCATCAGGGTCTTTGCCAGTGAGTTGGCTGTTACCATCAGGTGGCCCAAGTATTGGAGCTTCAGCATCAGTCCTTCCAATGAATATTCAGGATTGATTTCCTATATGACTGACTGTTTTGAAAGCCCGGATATATGTTTACATATATCTGATTCATGTTGTTGTACATCAGAAAAAAAAAAAACCAACTGACACGAAAATGTAAAGCAATTATACTCAAATAAATATGCTGCAAGGATATATTATTCAACATGGGAATATAGCCAATATTTTATAACTTAGAGTAAAATTTATAAAAATTTCAAATTACTATGCGGTACACATAAAACTAATATTGTAAATCAAATATCCTTCAGTTTAAAAAATAGAATGAAATATTTCAGACTTATGAAAAGATTGGAGAAGGCAATGGCACCCCACTCCAGTACTCTTGCCTGGAAAATCCCATGGATGGAGGAGCCTGGTAGGCTGCAGTCCATGGGGTCACTAAGAGTCGGACACGACTGAGTGACTTCACTTTCACTTTTCACTTTCACACATTGGAGAAGGAAATGACAACCCACTCCAGTGTTCTTGCCTGGAGAATCCCAGGGACGGGGGAGCCTGGTGGGCTTCCGTCTATGGGGTCACACAGAGTCGGACACGACTGAAGCGACTTAGCAGCAGCAGCAGCATGAAAAGATAAAAATAATGAGCACCCACATACCCAGAACACTGCTTAACCCCTGTTTCATTTCCTTCCTTCCCACTTCATCCCCCAGAGGTCCTAAGTTCAATTTTCATGTATACTATATATTAGTTAGAAGTTACACATTCAGAGCACTTCCCTGGCAGTTCAGGCATTAGGACTCTGCTCGACTAATGCATGGGTGAGAATTTGATCCCTGGTTAAGGATTTAAGATTTCATATTTAAGATCCCATAGGCCAAGCAGCTTGGACAAAGGATAAACAAATTAAATAATAAAGACTAAGGCCTGGGGCATATACTGGGACAAAACTGTAATTCAAAAAGATACATGTGGATAAGAAAGCTGTGGTACATATACACAATGGAGTATTACTCAGCCATTAAAAAGAATACATTTGAACCAGTTCTAATGAGGTGGATGAAACTGGAGCCTATTATACAGAGTGAAGTAAGCCAGAAAGAAAAACACCAATACAGTATGCTACTGCTAAGTCACTTCAGTCGTGTCCGACTCTGTGTGACCCCATAGACAGAAGCCCACCAGGCTCTCCCTTCCCTGGGATTCTCCAGGCAAGAACACTGGAGTGGGTTGCCATTTCCTTTTCCAATGTGTGAAAGTGAAAAGTGAAAGTAAAGTCGCTCAGTCGTGTCTGACCCTTAGCGACCCCACGGACTGCAGCCTACCAGGCTCCTCCATCCATGGGATTTTCTAGGCAAGAGTACTGGAGTGGCTTGCCATTGCCTTCTCCGCCAATACAGTATACTAACGTATATATATGGAATTTAGAAAGATGGTAACGATAACCCTGTATACAAGACAGCAAAAGGGACACAGATTAATAGAACAGTCTTTTGGACTCTGTGAAAGAGGGCGAGGGTGGGATGATTTGGGAGAATGGCATTGAAACATGTATATTATCATATGTGAAATGAATCGCCAGTCCAGGTTCGACGCATGATACAGGATGCTCGGGGCTGGTGCACTGGGATGACCCAGGGGGATGATATGGGGAGGGAGGTGGGGGGGGGTTCAAGATGGGGAACACATATATACCCGGGGTGGATTCATGTCAATGTAGGCAAAACCAATACAATATTGTAAAGTAATTAGCCTCCAGTTAAAATAAAAAAAAAAAACCAACAACAAAAGGATACACGTGGACTTCCCTGATGGTCTAGTAGTTAGGAATCCACCTGCCAATGCAGGGGACGTGGGTTCGATCCCTGGTCCAGGAAGATTCCACATGACATGAGAAAACTAAGCCTATGTGCCACAATTACTGAGCCTGCACTTCAGAGCCTGAGCTTCACAGCAAGAGAAGCCAGTGCAGTGAGGAGCCCGAGCTCTGCAATGAGGAGTAGCCCCCGCTTGCCACAATTAGAGAGAGCGTGTGTGCAGCAAGGAAGACCACGCACAGCTAACACTAAAAAGTACAAGTGAAGAGGATACGTGCACCCCTAAGTTCACAGCAGCACCATTCACAGTAGCCAAACATGGAAAAAACCTAAATGTCCCTCGACAGGTATATGGATAAGAAGTAGTAGTACATATATACAATGGCATACTATTCAGCCGTAAAAAGAACAAAATCATTTGCAGCAGCATGGATGCAACTGGAGATCATCAAATTAAGTGAAAGACAGAAAGGGAAAGAAAAATACCAAGTGATATCACTTACCTGTGGAATTTAAAATATGACACAAATGAACATGTCTACAAAACAGAAACAGACTCAGAGACTACAGAACAGGCTTGTGGTAGCAGGGAGCAGAAGAGGGATGAACTGGGGGTTTATCAAAAAAAATAAAAAAAATAAAAAAAAATAAAAATAGTGCCCCTACCCTATCACAGTCACCCTGATCCTCCTTGTTATATATTTATATCTTCGTTTACTTGTTCACTGTCAATGTCTCCCACTAAAATATAAGCTCCCCGAGACAGGGAACTTGGTCTGTTCAGATGCCTGTCTAGAAGTTCTAGCACATTACAAATGCCCATTAATATTGGTTTAATAAATATTTGTTTAATCAAAAAAAAAAATGAAGTGAGTTGATTCAAACTGTCGCTATCAGAATGCATATACAAGGTTCTACTCCATATCACAAGGAACTACATCCAATCTCCTGGGATAAACCATGATGGAAAAGAATATTTTAAAAAGAATGTATGTATGTTTAAAACTGAGTCACTTTTCTGTACAGCAAAGTTTGACACACACTGTAAAAGAACTACAATTTTTAAAAAGTAATAAAAAGAATATCAATACATGAAACAAGAACAAAACAAATTAAACACTGTCAATTTTTTTTCTGATAGAGTTAAAAAAAAAGATTAAGAACTGGCTAAAGATACCGCTGAAAGAGACAAATATCTTTTTTTCTTTTGTATCTATCCATTTGTTTTATTTATTTTCTTTTTTAAATTAATTAATTTTTTTTTTTACTGGAGGCTAATTATTTTACAATATTATATTGGTTGGTTTTGCCATACATTGACATGAATCCGCCCCGGGTGTACATGAGTTCCCCCTCCCAAACCCCCCTCCCACCTCCCTCCTCCCTTTATCCTCCCTCTGGGTCATCCCCGCACACCAGCCCCGAGCATCCTGTAACATGCATAGACCCTGAACTGGTGATTCGTTTCACATATGATAATATACATGTTTCAATGCCATTCTCCCAAACCATCCCACCCTCACCCTCTCCCACAGAGTCCCAAAGACTGTTCTATACATCTGTGTCTTGAAAGAGACAAATATCTTTTCAGCTTGGGGCCCTGAGGGGGATCCAAACACTGGTCAGAAAATTCCTAAAATACAGACTCTGAAAACAGGGGTTTTCAGATGACAGAAGCGGGTGAGAGGTTGGACAAAATAGGTGAAGGAGATCAAGAGGTACACACAATTATGAGTCAAGTCACAGGGATGTAATGTACATGATAGTCAATGATGAATGTAATGTGTAGTCAATAATGTTACCTGTACACATGATATTACCACACAGGAATTTTGTATGGTGGCTGGTAGTTACTAGATTTATTAGGGTGACCATTTCATTATCAATGTAAATGCTAACTCATGTTTTACACTAGAAACTAACATTGTATATCAACTAGACATCAATATAAAAATTTCTTTAAAATGACAACCTGAAGTAAAATTGCTGACAAGCCATTGAACCAAGCTGAAGTTATAATAAGTGAAGATTAACCTAAAATCATTTTGTCCAAATTATAATTAGAGCTATATCTATATGCAGATACATAGATGTTAAAAATGATCCATTGTATAGCTAAGTTGCTAAGCTGTGACAGTAGATCTAACCTTTTCATAGCTACCTGCATTGCAGGTCTGTTTTTGATTATCACAATCAGTTACCAACCATGACATATGAAGAGAAACTCCAATACATTAGGGGAGTGATGTTGCCTTTAGTAGCCCTGTGTATGTAGAATGCTGCTGCTGCTGCTGCTAAGTCACTTCAGTCGTGTCCGACTCTGTGTGACCCCATAGACAGTAAGCCCACCAGGCTCCCCGTCCCTGGGATTCTCCAGGCAAGAACACTGGAGTGGGTTGCCATTTCCTTCTCCAATGTGTGAAAGTGAAAAGGGAAAGTGAAGTCACTCAGTCGTGTCCGACCCTTAGCGACCCCACGGACTGCAGCCTACCAGGCTCCTCCATCCATGGGATTTTCTAGGCAACAGTACTGGAGTGGCTTGCCATTGCCTTCTCCGTGTATGTAGAATAGATGCATTAAAAGGGCATCAGAGGGTTTCCCTGGTGTCTCAGTGGGAAAGAATCCACCAGCCAATGTACGAGTTCAATCCCTGATCGAGGAGACTGCCACATGTAGTGGAGCAACTAAGCCAGTGCACCACAGCCATTGAGCCTGTGCTCCGGAGCCCGGGAGCTCAACTGCCTAGACCACCTGCCGCAACTACTGAAGCCCGCTCACCTTGAGCCCGTGCCCTGCAACAAGAGAAGCCACCACAATGAGAAGGCTGCACCACAACTAGAGAAAAGCCCTCACAGGAATGAAGACCCAGCAGAGTTAATATAAATAAAATTATTTAAAAAATAGGATATCAGTACAATCTAGGGCTTTTACTCATTTCGCACTTTAGAGCGATGCGATCATTTGGGAAAAACCTGGGGTCATAATATCCATTCAAGTTGTTCTTCTCATTACTGATTATTTTGGAACTTGGAAGAAACCTAAAATTAGGAAAAATCTTTCAAGAATTAAGGAATAATTTGTCAAGGAGAAATCCCAGAGAAAGTACAGCTCTCATAGGAACTCTCACACATACCGCCCGATCAGACACTTTAAGCCAACAAATTCTCAGAGATCAAGTCAGGATGGAGAGTAGTAGATAAATTCAGTATGTGCTTCAGAAGTAAAATCACAGGCCATGCTAGAGGATTACGTGGAAGGCGTGAGGAGGAAGGAAAGGAGTCAAGAACCGTATTAGGCTGAAGTGTACAGGAGAAGCATGTTTCTTTGAGGGAGCTGTGGGGTTAGACTGAAAATTTCTGTTTAGGTCATAGTGAGTCTAGGGTATTAAGCTGCTTGAGATGGGATGATTGCTAACGGCCCCCTTTAATCAGACTTTAAAGTGAAGGGATCAAGAGGAGGCAAAGAGGGGAGAGAGGTTGACTGGGGATGTGAGATGGCTCTGCATCTCAGCTCCTCTCCTTTCTTCAACCCTCTTGAGAAATGACTGTAGAACAAGTCCCTCTGTCATAAGCCTGTCTTGGTATGGCCATTTAGTTCTCAACCTTATTCAATCTCATAACTTCATTTTATAATCATTCATGTGTGTGCTTAACATATATTTTCTGAGCTCTTTCTCTGTGCTCGTCTGTGCTAGACTCTAGAACATGATCTGTGAGGCACAACCCCTTAAGCCCCGATAGTTCTTCCTCCTCTCATCTGTTATTCAACTTGTGTTCAAAAGGTCAACGTCATGTTAAAAGGCACTGGTCTTAAAATCAGTCATAATCCTGTAACCATCAACATACTTTGCTATTTACCATTTGCTGTCTATAGTGACTTACCATATTCTAAGAGTTTGTCTTTAGTTATCTGCATAAAATCTCTCTGACTCTTTTGTGGCCTGCACTCTGTTCACATAGCCTGTTCCACAGACCATTTTCCCTGAGCAAAGGGGCCCAGGGACCGGTGTTCTCCCAGACTTTCTTGTTTCTCTGGATTAGCTTTTTCACAAACTTTTTGGTCTCAAGGCCCCTTTGTACTGGAGGATGTCAGAAAGGTTTTGTTTTGTGTGGTTTTATCTATGTTTGCCCTATCTGAAATTCAGTTTTGGGAAATTTTAATAATTTCATGTTAATAAATCCATTGGATTTTTTTTTTTTTTTTTGCTGTTTGCCATACCCTGCAGCATATGATATCTTAGTTCATGGACCCGGGATCCAGCCATAGCCTGTGCAGTGGAAGTGCAGTCTTAACCACTGGCCCACCAGAGAAGTCCCTGGATTTAAACAATTTTATGAAAAATTTATCTTCCAGAAAAAGTGGTTATACTTTACTTTTTTGGAACATCTTGAATCTCTGACTGAATAGGAAAGGGTTGATTCTCATAACTGGTGTGATGTAACATGTCATGTAGCCTTTGGAAAACCCTACTGCACATTGTGACGGTGTGAGTGAACAAAGTAATGTCATGAAATTATTATGAAAATAGTTTCATGGGACATCATGCTCCAGTCTGAGCTTCCCTGGTGCCCTACTTTAAGAACTGCTACCCTACTTTATCTCCAAAATATTGAAACAGCTCTTACAACTCAACAACAAGAAAAAGCAATGCAATCAAAAAATGGTCTGAAGACCTAAAGACATTTCTCAAAGAAGATGTACAGTTAGCCACAGGCACATGAAAAGATGCTCAGCATCAATAATTATTAGATAAATGCAAATCAAAACTGCAAGGAGGTCCCATCTCATACCAGTCAGAATGGCCATCATTGAAAAGTCTGTAAATAACAAATGATGGCTATGGTATAGAGAAAAGGGAGCCCTCCTACACTTTTGGTGGGAATTAATACAATTCCTATCATCACTATAGGAAACAATATGAAGGTTTCAGAAAACTAAAAATTGAATTACCATATGATCTAACAATCCCACTCCTAGGCATATATCTGTACCAAACTATAATTCAAAAAGATACATGCACCCCTAAGTTCATAGTAGCACTGTTCACAATAGCCAGAACATGTCAACAACCTTAATGTCCATCAATACATGAGTGGATAACGAAGGTTTGGTACGTACATACAATGGAATACTACTCAGCCATGAAAAGAATGAAACAGTGCTATTCACAACACCATGGAAGGAACTAGATCCTATCATTCTAAGTGAAGTAAGTCAGGAAAAAGACACACCAGATGATATCACTTATACGTAGAATCTAAAATATGGCACACATGAACCTATCTATAAAACAGAAATAGACTCACAAATATAGAGAACAGACTTGTGGTTGGCATTGGGCGAGGGGGAGGGAGGGACTGGAAGTTTGAGGTGGAGAGGTGCAAACTATGACATCGAGAATGGATACAACACAAAGTCCTGCTGTATAGCGCATCCAATGTAGCATATCCAGGGAAGCATATCCAATCTCCTGGAGTAAATCATAATGGAAAAGAATATGAAAAAGAATGTATATATGTGTGTAATTGAGTCACTTTGTTGTACATCAGAAATTAACATTACATTGTAGGTTAACTATACTTCAGTTAGAACAGCTTCCCTAGCCTGTTCTGTGTTGGACAAGGTGCAGAATGGATGTTGAGACATAGTTTAAGTCTGGCTGCAGCGGCAGGTCTAATTCTCCCATGCAAAGAAAAAATAGACTCCTCTATTATTTACTCCACTTTGGCTTTGGTTGAGTGTATAGTCATGGCAATGTCGTGTCTTTATTATTTTATCACGAATGTATTGGGTGTCTTGGCAATGCTGGGTTCTTTCATCCAGTTTTGTCTGCTTCAACTCTGTCAAAGTTGTTTCATTGGTATTTTCATCCCTATTAGTGTGGAGTTGCTCAAGGGTATTAGTGGTTCCCCCTTACGAAGACTTTTGGTTCATGGTTCTGGGATTGTTCTGCAAAATCTTCCATGAAATACATATGCCCAGAACCCTTAGATGGGTTTGGTGGCATGATAGAACTTGGGCCAGAGCCATGACTTATCAGAGCCATAGATCCTTTTGTTCTTTCCCTCACTCCTATAGCTAATTACTGAGGCAAAGACTGTATGCTGCTGCTGCTGCTAAGTCACTTCAGTCGTGTCCGACTCTGTGCGACCCCATAGATGGCAGCCCACCAGGCTCCCCCATCCCTGGGATTCTCCAGGCAAGAACACTGGAGTGGGTTGCCATTTCCTTCTCCAACGCATGAAAGTGAAAAGTGAAAGTGAAGTCACTCAGTTGTGTCCGACCCTCAGCGACCCCACGGACTGCAGCCTACCAGGCTCCTCCGTCCATGGGATTTTCCAGGCAAGAGTACTGGCATGGGCTGCCATTATACTGAGGTAATAAAAAGTGGGGATTTTTCAGGGAGCAAGCAAGGAAACCTGTTGTTTGTCCTTGCTCCCCCCAGCTGCAGCAAGGGCCTCAATAAATCCTTTCCTGAATTTCTAGTCTGGCCTGTGACCAATTTCTATTGATGAAGGCAGCCAACCACCCTGGTTGGTAACATTTTATGGCGCCCAGTATGGGGCTTGTCCCCTACTGAGGAAAGGGTCTGGGCACCCGTGGGACACCTAATGGGTGACAGCCTCCCCTTGGATGACAAGCGCCAACCTGAACCGCTTGTTTCAAAGTCACCTGAGTTTGTTAACTCTGCCTCCCTGGTTTCTGAGGCCTCAGTCCCCTCACTTAGACAGCGCCTCCCTTTGTACTTTTCCCTCGCCATTTTCCCTTTCCCTCTCCTGAAATCTCTCTACCTCTCTGTCCTCTCCTCTCTGTCTTCTCTCACTTCTGTCATTCTGAGAGTGTGGTCATCAGGCAGCTACAGAATCACTCCTCCCAGCTTGTAAGACCTGCTCCCTCTGGCCTGGAAAGGCTCACCTTGACGGGTGACAAGCAGAAGAGGGAGAGACTTACCTTATACCCTGCAGACCTTGGTCCAGGGCCTCCCCACTGTCGGAAGCTTTATGAGAGGGATGCAGGTTCAAACCTTATATTGTGTAGTGGCTGGAAATTGATCCAATATTCTCACCTTTATTTTCCTGCTGCCAAGAGAAGTCTAGTTGGGAACAGGCTGAGGATTTCTATGTACTGGTGTACAAGTGGGTGAGAGTCTCTCCTGTGGCTTGCAGTCCCACACAGGATGTAGAACTGTCTGGTTTCCAGGCTTGATCACCCCAGAGGGCAGGGGACAGGGTGCTCCCTTCTTCACAGCCCGTTCTGGAAGCGTGCAGGTTGGTGCCTGAATAGACACCTGCAGGGGGTGGGAATGGCAATGTTTCTCTGTGTCTCTTTTTTTCTGTCTTTTCTATCCCTCCTCCCTTTACATCTCCCTTGGTCTTCACCCCTATACTCCAGTCCCCTTTATCCTGAAAACTTCTTGTTTGTCTTTAAGTTTTGTCATTGGTATCATTGTTTCTGGTGTAGTTTTGTCTGTCCAATTGCTCCTGCAAGTCTCTGCCAACATTGTGAGCACAGTGGAGTGCTTCCTCTGTTCATGGAATTCTCCAGGCAAGAATTCTGGAGTGGGTCGCCATGCCCTTTTCCAGGTTGAAATACAGACACAGCCCATATTTCCTGGAACTCCATTCGTTGGTTACTTAGTGGGATTTTAAAGAACAAAAAGAAAAGACAGGAGCTTGTGTTCCCCTTCCTCTGCTCTTGCGATGTAATTATTCTGCCTGGGCTCTCAGGAACTACTTGATTCAACTGTAGTCTCCCAGACTGAGGGGGGAAAGGGCCATTTTAAATTCAGGTGGGAAAACCATGAGATCTCTGGTTCTGTAGAAATATACTTGTCTAGTTTAAACCTGTGGCTTTAATACAGACTTTTCAGAGTTATCAATATAAAGAATAATACTTTAACTGTACCTAAAGTTACACAAAGTCAATAAGTACATATTGTTTCTGTTGTAAAACCTATCAACAGGGAAATAAGCTGATATAATTAAATTTTTAAGTAAATGTAACTTGTATAAGAAGTTTTTGGTAAACTATAGGAATAATTATGTTTTGGAAACATCCATCTAAAGCAGTTTCTCTAAATTTCGATAAATTTGAAACTAAATTAAGTTAAATGAGAGGAATTAATTGGATATTCAGGCCACTTCAAATCATGTAAACTATTGTAACTTTAATTGCTAAACAGGTCTAAGTTCTCATACTTTTGTTTTCTTGTGAGATAGAAGCTAGAGATGTTTGGTGTCACCTTGACTTGTTCTCTATCAGTGAATAGGAAGATAATGTAAAGGACAGTTCATAGTTTCTTAAGTAGGATCTATGTTTTCAGAAAAGAAGGTTTGAGAAGTGGAAATACATTTTGATGAAAGAAAAACAGGTGACTTTGTCCTAGACCTGGCTATTTCTGAGTCGGAAGAGAATAAGGGACATAATTTGGCTACAGAAAGTTATAGAAGGTTTGCAGAAGAGGAACATTGAGAAAAGAATTTTGTATATGGTCAGAATTTCTAAGGTTGGGTTAAATTTCATTAGGTAAATGGGTTTTATAATGAACAGGCTGATGCATGGCTGGATTTGGTTCCTCTCTCTCATAAGAGAACACTGTTGTCCTGGATGCTGCTTTTGAGAACATTTCATGTGAGTTCCTGTGCCTTTAACTGATGTATATTTACTTTTGATTCCCCTGCCCCAACGCCAACTTAATGCCAGGAACACGTATTGTTTCACAGAAACCTATGATCCTATCCAACTGGGTATTTTAAAACTTTTACCAATTTTTGACAGACTCCTCAAATATCAAATTGCATTTGAAGTTCTCTTGACTTCCAGTTAACTTTGGGGTGCTATAAGCGTTCCCTCTTTGCATGTGTGTGTGTGTGCGTGCGTGTGTGTGTGTGTGTGTGTGCGCGCGCGCGCAGTCAGGTCTGACACTTTGCGACCCCATAAACTGCAACATGCCAAGTTTCCCTGTTCTCCACTATCCCCTGGAGTCTGCTGAAATGCCTGGAAGATCCCAAAACGAGGTCCTAACTAATTGGGTTAATCTGTAAGGAAAAATCTGGCAGGTTCTCAGAGAACTTTGACAAATTAGGGATGAATTTGTCAGGCTGGATTTGGAGGTCTCTCTCAACTGGTAGGACAGCCTGGCTATTCTGGACCACTGTTGCACCAGGAATGAAAAGGAGTGTATACTGAGAAAATTGGGGAATACACACATGGCCTATTGGCCATCCATCCACACCAAATTTACCAGGTGGGTGGTGATGCAATCCCAGAACATGACCCACACCCAGACTATGAAAATCGTGTAGGTCAGGCTAGAATGAGATATTACATTACTTGTCTATCAGAAGAAATGAAAAGCTATGTGGCAAAGCCTGTAAATTATGATAAAGTCTGAGAGGTTACACAGGAAAAAGATAAAAACAGGCAGTCTTCCTGAGCCAGGGGACTGAGGCATTCAGAAAGGACACCACTACAGACCCTGAATCCACAGAAGGGAGGACATACTGGTCATGCATTTTATCACCCAGGCTACTGCTGATATCCAGAGAAAATTACAAAACCTTGAATCTGGGCCCCAAACCGCATTGTCAACCTTGATAGAGGAGGCCTTCAAGGTCAAAAACAACCTAGACGTATAACAAGGGAGGCCAATAAGGATAAGAGGCTAATGAAGAAAAAGCAGCTTTGGCTGCTCTGATTCACCTGCCGTGTTGAGGGGACCCTAGATGGGTGAGAAGATCCAACAGATAGCTAGCAAATCACCTGGGCTGAAACCAGTGTGCCTTTGTCTGTAGGAGGGACACTGGAAGGGGAAATGTCCTGAGCACCCTCTGGTGGGATGACCGATGGGTACCCCTGACCAGCTTCAGTTTCTTGATAATTCCTCAAATGAGATTCCTGTACACTGTCTGGTAGGCCCAAGTCCCTGCCTGTCTCCAGATCTTACTTGACTATCCTCATGGCTCCAGCAGAGTCTTAGGTTACCCTAGACATAGCAGGTAGGAAAATTGCATTTCCTTGGACACCTGATCCACATGCTCTGTTCTGACTTGACCAGCCGACCTCCTCTCCAGCCTTGACTGTACTGTGATGGGAGATGATGGACAGCCAAAGGGAAGGTGGTTTATGTTTCTCCTTAAGTGCGGACTCGGGTCCATTGTCACTACTCACTTCTTTCTGTATATGCCAGAATGCCCTGTCCCCCTCCTTGGGAGAGGTTGGCTAAAAAAAAAATCAGGAGTTATATAGTCTCAGGATAAGTGAAATCCAAGTAGGTAAAGAATTCAAACAGAAAATACATCTATTGGTAGTGATGATCCACCTGCTGGTCATCAAAATATTTTCCAGAATATCTCTAAGAAATTAGAAATCAGTAGCCAGGAGATGGCGGAGAAATAGAACGGGGAGACCACTTTCCCTCCCACAAATTCATTGAAAGAACATTTGAACGCTGAGCAAATTCCACAAAACAACTTCTGAACGCTGGCAGAGACATCAGGCACCCAGAAAGGCAGCCCATTGTCTTTGAGAGGAGGTAGGACAAAATATAAAAGACAAAAAGAGAGACAAAAGGGGTAGTGATGGAGATCCATCCCGGGAAGGGAGTCTTAAAAAAGAGAGAAGTTTCCAAACACCAGAAAACACTCTCTCTGATGGGTCTGTGGCGAGCCTTGGAATCTCAGAGGGCAAAATAACCAGGAGGAAAAATAAATAAATAATTAAAACCCACCGGTTATGTACCTAACAGCAACTCCCAGCGGAGCAGCAGCCCAGACACCCGCATCCCCCACTAGCAAGCGGGGGCTGGTCAGGGAGGTGCGGGCTGCATTGCTTAGGGTAAGGACAGGGCCTGAATGCCCCGAGGGCAATCTGAGGGAACTAGCTTGAGATAGCAACCCAGATTGTGGGATAGCTATCCTGCAAAAAGCCCTAACCTAAGGCACCGCCAGGCCTGCTCACAGAACAAAGGACTGAGCAGAACTAGCCGGCTGCAGACCTGCCCATCCCCCACCAGAGACAGGCAGGCAAGGGCAGCCAGAGCCGGAAAGCGGGGCAATCGCGGCCCCAGAGAGGCATCCTATACCAAACTGCAAGCAGATTCCGTTGCTAACCAAGACTTCTTGGGATTCTGGATGGTCAACATATGCTGAGAGGGTCGCAGCCAGAGATCAGATCCCCAGAAGAGACACATGGCACACCTGAGAAGTCGCGCCCTTTGTTTACCCAGAAAACCTAGTGACTGGGACAGGGGAGGCGATAAGTCGCAGCCTTCAACCGGGGGGCGACTGTGCTCGCCAAGCACCTAGTCACCTGAACTGCTTGGACTTGGGATGGGCACAAAACGCAGGCCCAACCAAGTCTGCACCTTTGTGGAGTACCTGAGAACCTGAACGGCTTAGACCTGGGGAGTGCATGCAACCCAGGGCCTGCATCAGAGAGTTCCCAGCAGAGCAACCTAGAGCCTGAGCAGTGTAGACTGGGAAAGCACACACGCTGTGAGTGGGGGCAAACCCAGTGTGGCTGAATCACTGTGAGCACATGCCAGTGATACTTGTTTGCAGTATTCCTCCTCCCCACAGCACGACTGAACAAGTGAGCCTAAAAAAAGTGACCACCACCCCCGCCCCCCCTTGTGTCAGGGCGGAAATTAGACACTTAAGAGACCAGCAAACAGAAGAAGCTAAAATGAACAGAGGGAACCGCTTTGGAAGTGACAGGTGCAATAGATTAAAACCCTGTAGTTAGCACCAACTACACAGGAAGGGGCCTATAGACCTTGAGAAGTACAAGCCTGACTAAGGAACTATCTGAAAATGAACTGACCACACACTGTCCACAACAGCTCCAGAGAAAGTCCTAGATAGATTTTTACTATTATAATTTTTTTAATTAAAATTAAAAAAAAAATTTTAAGTCCCCCATTACTCCTTTAATTTTCATTTTTATAACCTACTATTACCATGCAAAAAAAAGACCCTATTTTTAAAGCAAACTTCATATATATATATTTTATAATTTTTGTGACTTTTTTTTAATATTGTATTTTTGAGAATCCAACCTCTACTCTAGATTTTTAATCTTTGCTTTTTGGTATTTGAAATCAATTTTGTACATTTAGGAACCCTATCTTCAGTACCCATTTTTACTTGGGAGCGAGATCACTGGCCTGATTGCTCTCCCCTCCTTTTGACTCTCCTTTTGACTCTCCTTTTTCTCCACCAGGTCGCCTCTATCTCCTCCCTCCCCCTTCTCTTCTCTACCCAATTCTGTGAATCTCCTTGTGTGTTCCGGACTGTGGAGAACACTTAGGGAACTGATTACTAGCTGGATCTGTCTCTCTCCTTTTGATTCCCCCCTTTATCCTCCTGGCCACCTCTGTCTCCTTCCCCTTCTCTTCTCTGTGTGACTCCGTGTACCTCTCTGAGGGGTCCAGACTGTGGAGAGCACACAGGGAGGTGATTACTGACTAGCTGGCTCTCTCCCCTTTTGATTCCCACTCTTCTCCTCCTGGTCACCTCTGTCTCCCTCCTCCTTCTTCTCTCCTCCATGTAACTCTGTGTACCTCTCCAGGTGTCCCTCACTGTGGAGAAACTTTTCATCTTTAACCTAGATGTTTGATCATCGGTGCTGTATAGATGGAGAAGTCTTGAGGCTACTGTAAGAATAAGACTGAAAATCAGAGGCAGGAAGCTTAAGTCCAAATCCTGAGAACACCAGAGAACTCCTGAATCCAGGGAACATTAATTGATAGGAGCTCATCAAACGCCTCCATACCTACACTGAAACCAAGCACCACCCAAGGGCCGACAAGTTCCAGAGCAAGACATACCATGCAAATTCTCCAGCAACACAGGAACATAGCCCTGAGCTTCAATATACAGGCTGCCCAAAGTCACTCCAAACCCACTGACATCTCATAACTCATTACTGGACACTTCATTGCACTCCAGAGAGAAGAAATCCATCTCCACCCACCAGAACACTGATACAAGCTTCCCTAACCAGGAAACCTTGACAAGCCACCTGTCCAACTCCACCCACAGCGAGGAAACCACAATAAAGAGAACTCCACAAACTGCCAGAATACGGAAAGGCCACCCCAAACACAGCAATATAAACAAGATGAAAAGGCAGAGAAATACCCAGCAGGTAAAGGAACAGGATAAATGCCCACCAAACCAAACAAAAGAGGAAGAGATAGGGATTCTACCTGATAAAGAATTCCAAATGATAGTGAAAATGATCCAAAATCTTGAAAACAAATTGCAGTTACTGGTAAATAGCCTGGAGACAAGGATCGAGAAGATGCAAGAAAGGTTTAACAAGGACCTAGAAGAAATAGAAAAGAGTCAATATATAATGAATAATGCAATAAATGAGATCAAAAACACTCTGGATGGAACCAACAGTAGAATAACAGAGGCAGAAGATAGTATAAGTGAGGTAGAAGATAGAATGGTAGAAATAAATGAAACAGAGAGGAAAAAAGAATTAAAAGAAATGAGGACAACCTCAGAGACCTCTGGGACAATGTTAAACGCCCCAACATTCGAATCATAGGAGTCCCAGAAGAAGAAGACAAAAAGAAAGACCATGAGAAAATACTTGAGGAGATAATAGTTGAAAACTTCCTTAAAATGGGGAAGGAAATAATCACCCAAGTCCAAGAAACACAGAGAGTCCCAAACAGGATAAACCCAAGGCGAAACACCCCAAGACACATAGTAATCAAATTAACAAAGATCAGACACAAAGAACAAATATTAAAAGGAAAACAACAAACAACACATAAGGGGATCCCCATAAGGATAACAGCTGATGTTTCAGCAGAAATTCTTCAGGCCAGGAGGGAATGGCAGGACATACTTAAAGTGATGAAAGAAAATAACCTACAGCCCAGATTACTGTACCCAGCAAGGATCTCATTCAAATATGAAGGAGAAATCAAAAGCTTTACCGACAAGCAAAAGTTGAGAGAATTCAGAACCACCAAACCAGCTCTCCAACAAATGCTAAAGGATCTTCTCTAGACAGGAAGCACAGAAAGGGTGTATAAACTCGAACCCAAAACAATAAAGTAAATGGCAACGGGATCATCAGTTCAGTTCAGTTCAGTTCAGTCACTCAGTCGTGTCCGACTCTCCGTGACCCCATGAATCACAGCACGCCAGGCCTCCCGGTCCATCACCAAATCCCAGAGTTCACTCAAACTCATGTCCACAGAGTCGGTGATGCCATCCAGCCATCTCATTCTCGGTCGTCCCCTTCTCCTCCCGCCCCCAACCCTTCCCAGGATCAGAGTCTTTTCCAGTGAGTCAACTCGTCGCATGAGGTGGC
This sequence comes from Moschus berezovskii, assembly GCF_049115385.1. Classification (NCBI taxonomy): domain Eukaryota; kingdom Metazoa; phylum Chordata; class Mammalia; order Artiodactyla; family Moschidae; genus Moschus; species Moschus berezovskii. Next base: position 25,960,143 of record NC_142471.1, read on the forward strand.
CAAAGTATTGCAGCTTCAGCTTTAGCATCAGTCCTTCCAATGAACACCCAGGATTGATCTCCTTTAGAATGGACTGGTTGGATCTCCTTGCAGTCCAAGGGACTCTCAAGAGTCTTCTCCAACACCACCGTTCAAAAGCATCACACTTATCAATAATTACCTTAAATGTAAATGGGGTGAATGCCCCAACCAAGAGACAAAGACTGGCTGAATGGATACAGAAACAAGACCCCCATATATGTTGTCTCCAAGAGACCCACCTCGAAACAAGGGACACATACAGACTGAAAATGAAGGGCTGGAAAAAGATATTCCATGCAAATAGAGACCAAAAGAAAGCAGGAGTAGCAATACTCATATCAGATAAAATAGACTTTAAAACAAAGGCTGTGAAAAGAGACAAAGATGGACACTACATAATGATCAAAGGATCAATTCAAGAAGATATAACAATTATAAATATATATGCACCCAACATAGGAGCACCGCAATATGTAAGACAAATGCTAACAAGTATGAAAGGGGAAATTAACACAATAATAGTGGAAGACTTTAATACCCCACTCACACCTATGGATAGATGAACTAAACAGAAAATTAACAAGAAACACAAACTTTAAATGATACAATAGACCAGTTAGACGTAATTGATATTTACAGGACATTTCACCCCAAAACAATGAATTTCACCTTTTTCTCAAGTGCACATGGAACCTTCTCCAGGATAGATCACATCCTGGGCCATAAATCTAGCTTTGGTAAATTAAAAATAAATGAAATCATTCCAAGCATCTTTTCTGACCACAATGCAGTAAGATTAGACGTCAATTACAGGAGAAAAACTATTAAAAAATCCAACATATGGAGGCTGAACAACACACTGCTGAATAACGAACAAATCACAGAAGAGATAAAAAAAAGAAATTAAAATTATGCATAGAAAGTAATGAAAATGAAAACACAACAACCCAAAACCTATGGGACACTGTAAAAGCAGTGCTAAGGGGAAGGCTCATAGCAATACAGGCTTACCTCAAGAAACAAGAAAAAAGTCAAATAAATAACCTAACTCTACACCTAAAGGAACTAGAAAAGGAAGAAATGAAGAACCCCAGGGTTAGTAGAAGGAAAGAAATCTTAAAAATTAGGGCAGAAATAAATGCAAAAGAAACAAAAGAGGCCACAGCAAAAATCAACAAAGCCAAAAGCTGGTTCTTTGAGAAGATAAATAAAATTGACAAACCATTAGCCAGACTCATCAAGAAACAAAGGGAGAAAAATCAAATCAACAAAATTAGAAATGAAAATGGAGAGATCACAACAGACAACACAGAAATACAAAGGATCATAAGAGACTATTATCAGCAACTATATGCACATAAAATGGATAACTTGGAAGAAATGGACAAATTCTTAGAAAAGTACAACTTTCCAAAACTGAACCAGGAAGAAATAGAAAATCTTAACAGACCCATCACAAGCACGGAAATTGAAACTGTAATCAGAAATCTTTCAACAAACAAAAGCCCAGGACCAGACAGCTTCACAGCTGAAATCTACCAAAAATTTAGAGAAGAGCTAACACCTATCCTACTCAAACTCTTCCAGAAAATTGCAGAGGAAGGTAAACTTCCAAACTCATTCTATGAGGCCACCTTTACCCTAATCCCAAAACCTGACAAAGATGCCACAAAAAAAGAAAACTACAGGCAAATATCACTGATGAACATAGATGCAAAATTCTAGCAATCAGAATCCAACAACACATTAAAAAGATCATACATCATGACCAAGTGGGCTTTATCCCAGGGATGCAAGAATTCTTCAATATCTGCAAATCAATCAATGTAATACACCACATTAACAAAATGAAAAATAAAAACCATATGATTATCTCAATAGATGCAGAGAAAGCCTTTGACAAAAGTCAACATCCATTTATGATAAAAAAAAAAAAACCCTCCAGAAAGCAGGAATAGAAGGAACATACCTCAACATAATAAAAGCTATATATGACAAACCCACAGCAAACATTATCCTCAATGGTGAAAAATTGAAAGCATTTCCCCTAAAGTCAGGAACAAGACAAGGGTGCCCATTCTCACCACTACTATTCAACATAATTTTGGAAGTTTTGGCCACAGCAATCAGAGCAGAAAAAGACATAAAAGGAATCCAGACTGGAAAAGAAGAAGTAAGACTCTCACTGTTTGCAGATGACATGATCCTCTACATAGAAAACCCTAAAGTCTCCACCAGAAAATTACTAGAGCTAATCAATGAATATAGTAAAGTTGCAGGATATAAAATCAACACACAGAAATCCCTTGCATTCCTATACACTAACAATGAGAAAACAGAGAAATTAAGGAAACAATTCCATTTACCATTGCAATGAAAAGAGTAAAATATTTAGGAATATATCTACCTAAAGAAACAAAAGACCTATATATAGAAAACTATAAAGCACTGATGAAAGAAATCAAAGATGACACAAATAGATGGAGAAATACACTGTGTTCATGGATCGGAAGAATCAATATAGTGAAAATGAGTATACTACGCAAAGCAATCTATAGATTTAATGCAATCCCTATCAAGCTACCAACAGTATTTTTCAGAGAACTAGAACAAATAATGTCACAATTTGTATGGAAATACAAAAAACCTCGAATAGCCAAAGCAATCTTGAGAAAGAAGAATGGAACTGGAGGAATCAACCTGCCTGACTTCAGGCTCTACTATAAAGCCATAGTCATCAAGACAGTATGGTACTGGCACAAAGACAGAAATATAGATCAATGGAACAAAATAGAAAGTCCAGAGATAAATCCACACACCTATGGACACCTTATCTTTGACAAAGGAGGCAAGAATATACAACGGAGAGAAGACAATCTCTTTAACAAGAGGTGCTGGGGAAACTGGTCAACCACTTGTAAAAGAATGAAACTAGAACACTCCCTAACACCATACACAAAAATAAACTCAATATGGGTTAAAGATTTAAATGTAAGACCAGAAACTATAAAACTCCTAGAGGAAAACATAGGCAAAACATTCTCTGACATAAACCACAGCAGGATCCTCTATGACCCACCTCTCAGAATATTGGAAATAAAAGCAAAAATAAACAAATGGGACCTAATTAAAATTAAAAGCTTCTGCACAACAAAGGAAACTACAAGCAAGGTGAAAAGACAGCCTTCAGAATGGGAGAAAATAGCAAACAAAGCAACTGACAAAGAATTAATCTCAAAAATATATAAGCAACTCCTGCAGCTCAATTCCAGGAAAATAAACAACCCAATCAAAAAGTGGGCCAAAGAACTAAACAGACATTTCTCCAAAGAAGACATACAGATGACTAACAAACACATGAAAAGATGCTCAACATCACTCATTATCAGAGAAATGCAAATCAAAACCACAATGAGGTACCATTTCATGCCGGTTAGAATGGCTGCTATCCAAAAGTCTACAAGCAATAAATGCTGGAGAGGGTGTGGAGAAAAGGGAACCCTCTTACACTGTTGGTGGGAATGCAAACTAGTACAGCCACTATGGAGAACAGTGTGCAGATTCCTTAAAAAACTGGAAATAGAACTGCCATATGACCCAGCAATCCCAGTGCTGGGCATACACACCAAGGAAACCAGAATTGAAAGAGACACGTGTACCCCAGTGTTCATCGCAGCACTGTTTATAATAGCCAGGACATGGAAGCAACCTAGATGTCCATCAGCAGACAAATGGATAAGAAATCTGTGGTACATATATACAATGGAATATTCAGTTCAGTTCAGTTCAGTCGCTCAGTCGTGTCCGACTCTACTCAACCTTTAAAAAGAATACATTTGAATCAGTTCTAATGAGGTGGATGAAACTGAGGCCTATTATACAGAGTGAAGTAAGCCAGAAAGAAAAACACCAATACTGTATACTCTTGCCTGGAAAATCCCATGGGTGGAGGAGCCTGGTAGGCTGCAGTCCATGGGGTCGCGAAGAGTAGGACATGACTGAGTGACTTCACTTTCACTTTTCACTTTCATGCATTGGAGAAGGAAATGGCAACCCACTCCAGTGTTCTTGCCTGGAGAATCCCAGGGACGGGGAAGCCTGGTGGGCTGCCGTCTATGGGGTCACACAGAGTTGGACACGACTGAAACGACTTAGCAGCAGCAGCTGCAATGCATATATATGGAATTTAGAAAGATGGTAACGATAACCCTGTATGCAAGACAGCAAAAGAGACACAGATGTATAGAACAGTCTTTTGGACTCTGTGGGAGAGGGCAAGGGTGGGATGATATGGGAGAATGGCATTGAAACATGTTAATTATCACACGTGAAACGAATCGCCAGTCCAGGTTTGATGCATGATACAGGGTGCTCGGGGCTGATGCACTGGGATGACCCAGAGGGATGGGATGGGGAGGGAGGTGGGTGGGGGGTTCAGGATGGGGGACACATGTACACCCATGGCAGATTCATGTCAATGTATGGCAAAACTAATACAATATTGTAAAGTAAAAAAAATAAATAAAACTGGAAAAAAAAGATACATTGTTATATTGACTAAGACAAAGCAATGTAGAAAAGAACATTTGTCGTTTTCTCCTTGAGAGCCCCAGACCCCTTTCTCCTCCTCAGGAACCCTGGACTTCTTATCAGCCTACCTAGTAACTGACTCTCTCAGGAACTTCCTGATTCAATCTGTAGTCCCGCCAGACTGAGGGGGGAAAAAGAAGGCCATTTTGAACACAAGTGCAAAAACTATGAGATCTCTGGTTCTGTAGAAATTAACTTGTCTAGCTTAAACCTGTGACTTTAATTAATACAGACCTTTTAGATTTATCAAGATTAAGGATAATAATTTCACCATACCAAGAGTTATAAGAAGTCAATAAGTACATACTGTTTTTCTTATAAACTTGTTAACAGGGAAAAATAAGCTGATACGATAAAACTTTCAGTTCAGTTCAGTCGCTCAGTCGTATCCGACTCTCCGTGACCCCATGAATCACAGCACGCCAGGCCTCCCTGTCCATCACCAAGAGTGAACTCCATCCCAGAGTTCACTCAAACTCATGTCCACAGAGTTGGTGATGCCATCCAGCCATCTCATTCTCGGTCGTCCCCTTCTCCTCCCGCCCCCAACCTTTCCCAGCATCAGAGTCTTTTCCAGTGAGTCAACTCGTCGCATGAGGTGGCCAAAGTATTGCAGTTTCAGCTTGAGCATCAGTCCTTCCAATGAACACCCAGGATTGATCTCCTTTAGAATGGACTGGCTGGATCTCCTTGCAGTCAAAGGGACTCTCAAGAGTTTTCTCCAGCACCACAGTTCAAAAGCATCACTTCTTCGGTGATCAGCTTTCTTCACAGTCCAACTCTCACATCCATACATGACCACGGGAAAAACCATAGCCTTGATAAAACTTTAAGTACATGTAATCGGAGAAGGCAATGGCAAGCCACTCCAGTACTATTGCCTAGAAAATCCCATGGATGGAGGAGCCTGGTAGGCTGCAGTCTGTGGGGTCACTAAGGGTCAGACACGACTGAGTGACTTCACTCTCATTTTTCACTTTCACACGTTGGAGAAGGAAATGGCAACCCACTCCAGTGTTCTTGCCTGGAGAATCCCAGGGACAGGGGAGCCTGGTGGGCTGCCGTCTACGGGGTCGCACAGAGTCGGATACGACTGAAGTGACTTAAAGAAAAGAAAAAGAAAGAATTGGAATACAAAGTTTTGGTAAGCTATAGGAATAATTACATGTTTTGGAAACATCCATCTAAAATAGTCTGTCCAAATTTTGATAAATTTGAAACCAAATTAAGTTCAATGATAGGAATTTATTGGATATATAGGGCATTTGCCTGCAGTGCAGGAGACCTGGGTTTGATGTCTGGGTCAGAAAGATTCCCCTGGAGAAGGGCAATGGCAACCCACTTCAGTATTCTTGCCTGGAGAATTCCATGGACAGAGGAGCCTGGCAGGCTATAGTCCATGGGGTTGCAAAGAGTCAGACATGACTGAGCAAGTGACACACACAGATAGGGTATTTCAAATAAGATAAAATATTGGAACATTAACTGCTAAACAAATCTAAATTCATTTATTTTTCTCTTCTTGTGAGAGAGAAACTAAAGATATTTGTTGCCACCTTAACATGTTCTCTACTAACTGATGGAATTCTAATGTAAAGGTGTGTTCATTGGAAGGACTGATGCTGAAGCTGAAACTCCAATACTTTGGCCACCTCATGTGAAGCGCTGACTCACTGGAAAAGACTCTGATGCTGGGAGGGACTGGGGGCAGGAGGAGAAGGGGACCACAGAGGATGAGATGGCTGGATGGCATCACCGACTCGATGGACATGAGTTTTGATAAACTCCGGGAGTTGGTGATGGACAGAGAGGCCTGGCTTGCTGCGATTCATGGGGTCGCAAAGAGTTGGATGCAACTGAGTGACTGAACTGAACTGAATGTAAAGGATGTGCTTCCCAGGTGGCTCGGTGAAAAATATCTGCCCGCCAAAGCAGGAGACGCAGGTTTGATCCCTGGATTGGGAAGATCCCCTAGAGAAGGAAATGGCAACCCACTTCAGTATCCTTGCCTGGTGAATTCATGGACAGAGGAGCCTGGCAGTCTACAGTCCAAGGGGTCTCAAAGAGTCAGACAGGCCTTTGTGACTGAGTGTGTGTGTGTGTGCACGCACACACACACAATAAATTAATGGTTGCTTAAGAAAAGTAGGATGATATTCAGAAAAGAAAGTATGAGGAATGGAAATATATTTTATTGAAAGGTAAAAGGATGATGTTGTCTTAGAGCTGGCTGTTTCTAAATGGAGGAAAGAATAAGGGACGATGTATGGCTGCAGGAAGTTGTAGAAGGCTTAAGGAAGGTGAACATTGAGAAAAGAATTTTGTATGTGGTCAGGACCTTCTAAGGTGGATTAAATTTAATTAGGTGAATGGATTTTATTAAGAATAGGCTGAGGGAGGATTGGGTTTGTTTCTCTCTCTTATAAGAGAACAAAGTTGTCCTGTATGCTGCTTTTGAAAACAGATTGTGTGAGTTCCGGTGCCTTTAACTGATCTATATTTACTTTTGATTTTTTTTCCCCCACCATAGAACAAAGAATAAGCATTTTTTCACAAAAACCTATGATCTTATCTGACCGGATGTTTTAAAACTTAAAATTTTTGACAGACTTCCCAAATATCAAATTCTAATCGAAATTCTTCTGACTTCCAGTTAACTTTGGTGTGCTTCAAGGGACCCGTGGAACATCCCAAAGAGAGATCCTAAGCTAATGGGGTTAATCTGTAAGGAGAGGTTTGGCAGGTTCTCAGAGAATCCTGGCAAGTTTAGGGATAAATTTGTCAGACTGGGGTTGGCAGTCTCTCTCACCCGTCAGGACAGTATGGTTCTTCTGGCCCACTGCTGCACCCAGGATGAAATGGAGACTATACTGAGAAAGGCCAGGGAACACACAGCAGGCCTACTGGCCAACAATCCACACCACTACGTTTACCAGGTGGGTGGGGATGCAATTATAGATCATGACCCACACTGGGACTATGAAGATTGAGTAGGCCAGGCAAGGATGAGATATTATATTACCTGTCTATCAGAAGGAATGAAAAGGTGTATGGTGAAGCCTGTAAATTATAAGGTCTGAGAGGTTACACAGGAAAAAGATGAAAGCCAGGCAGTATTCCTGAGTTGGGTAACAGAGGGTTTCAGGAAGGACACCAATACAGGCCCAGAGTCCACAGAAGGGAGGACATACTGGCCATGCCTTTTATCAACCAGGCTACTCCTGACGTCAAGAGAAAATTACAAAAGCTTGAGGCTGGGCCTCCACTGTAAACCTTGGTAGAGGAGGCCTTCAAGGTTATAACAACCAAGACATAACTGAGGAGGCCAATAAGAATAAGAGGCAAATGGAAAAAACACAGCTTTTGGTTGTTCTCACTCACCTACTACCTAAGGGGATCCTAGTGGGCCAGGAGGACCGGACAGACCACCAAGGAGCCACCTGAGCTAGAATCAGTGTGCCTTTTGTCAGAAAGAGGTGCTCCAGAAGGGGGAATGTCCTGAGCTCCCACTGGTGTGATGACTGAGGGGCAACCGTGGCCAGCCCCAATTCTTGTGTATTTCTCAGAAGAGATTCTGCACACCAACTGATGGGGCCCGAGCACTTGTGTGGCTCCAGATCCCACTTGATCCATCCCTAATACTTGTGCAGAGCTCCGGGTCACCCTTGATGCAGCAGGTAGGAGAACTGAATTTCTTGTAGACACTATTCTGATTGGTCAGCCAACCCCTTCTCCAACCATGACTGTAGTGACAGGAGTTGATGGACAAAGGTAAGCAATTTATGTCTCTCCTTGCCAATACTAATCAGATCCGTTATTATTACTCACTCCTTTTTGTATATGCCAGAATGCCCTGTCCACCTCCCAGGAGAGATTTGTTAAAGAAGTTAGGAGCTAGTATATTCCTGCTGCTGCTAAGTCGCTTCAGTCGTGTCCGACTCTGTGCGACCCCACAGACGGAAGCCCACCAGGCTCCCCCATCCCTGGGATTCTCCAGGCAAGAACAGTGGAGTGGGTTGCCATTTCCTTCTCCAAGTATATTCCTAGGACAGGCTTAAGGCCAGGGAGGTAAAGAATCTGAACAGAGAATGCATTTGCTAATTGTCACAGATGACCCACCGGTTGGGCATCAAAATATTCCCCAAGACCTCCCCCAAGAAAGTTGAGAACAAGTAGATCCTGGCAGCTGGGATCCCTTGGTGCCAGGAAGTGCAAAACGTGTTCCCCCAATAAAAATAAGGCCTGGGGAAAATACCCCTGGAAGAGACAATATCCTTTAAAGTCCGAGGCCCTGACGGTAATCTAACCACTGTTCAGCTAATTTCTAAAACACAGACTTTTTAAGCTCTGCTGATCCCCTTGCAACACCCTGGCCTCCCTGCTCAGAAGTCTAGCAGGGAGAATCAGTTTGAGCAAGACTAAGGAGCAGAGAATGAGGCAGTCCTCCCTGTTCACCCCTGGTGCCAAAACTGTACTCCCTTCCCACACAACTGCCAAGGAAAGCTGAGTATTACTATGTTTTGGAGCTCCAAGATGCATTTTTCTGTATTCCCTTCCATCCAGACTCTCAATACCTTTTTGCCTTTGAATGGAGAGGCCCTGACATCCTGCAGGCTACCCAATATACATGGACAGTGCTTACACAGGGTTTTCAGCATAGCCCCCACTTTTTTGAGAAATGCATTAGCAAGGGAATCGAGGGAATTGAGTCTTGAGAACTCTGCTACAATTATGTTGGTAATTATTGATGAATACTGAGACCAAACAAGACTCAAATCAAAATACTGTTAGGATCTAAATTTTCAGGCAAAAAGGGGATATAAAGCCTCTTTAACCAGGGCACAGATCTCAGCAATGGATTCAATATTTTGAATCTCCAGGGGCATGAGCCCTGGCCATAGATCAAAAACCAGCAATTAGTGCATTACCTCAGAAACAGATAACTTCAAGCTTTCTTGGGATGGCTGGGATCTATCTGGATTTTAAATTATGGCCTCATAGCAAAACCCCATATGAAGCTGTAAAGGGAGGGGAAGGGTACCCCTTCAATGGAATAAGATCACCAGCTGGGCTTGGAGACTCTAAAGATTGAGCTGAACTGAGCACCAGCTCTGGGGCTTCCAAATCTGGGCAAGTCCTCTACTCTATATGGTCACAGAAGGTCAAGGATAGCAGTAGAAGTCCTGACTCCAAGGCTGGGACTGGATCAAAGAGCAGTGGGTTACTTTTCAAAAAAATTGGACTCAGTGGCCCTGGGAATGCCAAGCTGCTGTGGGCAGTAGCAGTCACAGCCATGTTGGTTAATGAGGCTTCCAAGCTCACCCTGGGACAACACTTAGATGTGTTAACCCCTCATCAGGTACTATCTGTGCTGGAAGTCAGAGGACATCATTTGTTGACTGGAGGAAAGTTAATAAGATATCAGGCCCTTCTAATGGACATCCTTGACATTACCTTAAAGGTGTGCCAAACCTTGAACCTAGTAACTCTGCTTTCACTGGTTGAGAGTGGAGACTTATTGCCTCAGTGTATAGAGACCCAAGAACAAACTTACCCCTGTGGGTCTGATCTTCTAGATGAGCCTCTTGACAGCCGTGAGGTTGAATGGAGTTTTGTAGAAATGGGACCTGACAGGCAGTGTATGCCACAGCTAGTCTAGATGAAGTCATAAAAGCCAAGGCCCTGCCACTCCAGATATTAGCCCAAATGACTGAACTAATTGCATTAATGAGAGCTTTGCAATTAGGGAAAATACAAAATTAAATATTTTCACTGACTCTAAATGTGGGTTCTACCTGCCATATGCTCGTGCTACCATTTGTAAAGAAAGGGGAAGGTTAACTGCTAGAAATTCTCCCATAAAACATAAGATTTGGTTCTGGCTCTTTTAGAAGCAGTGTAGTTCCCAACTGAGTAGCAGTAATACACTGTAGAGGCCATCTGAGGGAAGGATCTATTGTCAGCAAAGTGAATAGCAAAGATGATCAACTTGCAAAACAGGCAGCTAGAATGCAGGAACCTGGGCTTCCCAGGTGGCTCAGTTGTAAAGAATCCTCCTGCCAAAGCAGGAGACGTGGGTTCGATACCTAGGTCAGGAAGATAACTTGGAGGTAAAAATGGCAGCCGTCTCTAGTATTCTTGCCTGGGAAATTCCATGGACAGAGGAGCCTGGTGGGCTGTAGTTCATGGGGTCCCTAAGAGTTGGACACGACTGAGAGACTGAGCACACATGAACCAATTATGGCTCTAGTGATTCAGTTCAGCTCAATCCCTCAGTCGTGTCCAACTCTTTGCGACACCGTGGACTGCAGCATGCCAGGCTTCCCTGTCCATCACCAACTCCCAGAGCTTGCTCAAACTCATGTCCATCGAGTCAGTGATGCCATCCAACCATCTCATCCTCTAGTGATTGCCTGCCCCTCAACTTCCTAGCCTTCCCCAGTATTCCCCAGAGGAACACAAATACGGAAAAATAGGGTTATGAGAAGGGAAGCACAGGCCAATATAAAAAGGAATACAGTTTTTAATCCCTGGGGCCCAACAATGGAAACTCACTGAGTTTACATGAGGAAGAGGCTCAAAAGAACAGTAAAACAAGTCATGCTGACCTATGATTTATGTCCCCACAATAACCCCCACACCCATCCAACCCCCCTTTCACTACTCAGGTTGATTCAACCCCGAGGGACATATCCCAGGGAACAATGACAGTTAGATTTCACCCAAATGTACTCATGATCAGGACATAAATATCTTCTGGTGTTCTTTGATACTTTCACAGGGTGGTCTGAAGCCTCCCCTACGTGATCTGAAAAGGCTATGGAAGTCTGTAAGTCCATTTCAAAAGAAATAATTCCTCAGTTTGGACTTCCAAAGTCCCTCTAGAGTGATAACAGGCTCCCTCTTATAGCCCACATCATGCAGGGGCTCCTCTCCCAGGGATAGACTGCAAGTAACACACCCCTTGGCAACCTAGTCTTCAAGTAAGGTAGAGAAAATGAACCATACTTTATAGAAAACCTTAGCAAAGCACTGCCAAGAAACTCAGAAACCCTGGACAACTTGCTTCCTACTGCAGACCTCTGGGTCCGTGTAGCCCCCAGGAGTGGTCTGAGACATAGCACATTGAAATGACCTGTGGGAGGCCTTTTCTTACCACTGACATTCACTGATGAGGAAGTGAACCAGGCTCTGACATTTATCATTAATCTAGGACAAGTTCAGAAGGGAATCCAGGATTATGCCCACAAGGCACGGCCAGCTCCCACTGAAAACTACAGTAATGGAGCAGCTCCTTCACAAAGAAACCAAATCCTTCTTAAAACCTGAAAGAGGGGTCCCCCCAGGACCAAGGATTGCCAAAATGGAAGGACAGCTATTAAGTAATTTTAACCAACCCCGCTGCTGTCAAACTGCAAGGGATATGTAGTTGGGTACATTTGTCCAGACTAAAGCTTTTACTTCCAGAAACCCCACAGGTCACTGGAGAGGAACAGTAAAGCTGTGAGCCAGTGGAAGATCTGAGATACCTAGCCAAAAAACAGACACCAGTCTTCCCAGGTGGTAGAGTGGTTAAGAATCTACCTTGCAATGGAAGGGACACCGGTTGAATCCCTGGTCCAGGAAGACCCCACATGTTAAGGGCCAACTAAGCCCATGCTCCACAACTACTGGAGCCTGGAACCTGTGCCTCGCCAAAAGAGAAGCCGCCACAAATAGAAGCCTACACACTGAAACTAGAGAATAGCCCCTGCTTGCCATGACTAGGGAAACACCCACACACAGCAACAAACACCCAGCACAGACAACAATAAGGAAATAAACATTTTTTTAAATGCTTAAAAAGAAAAAGGCACCATCAACAGAAAAGTAAAACGGTGTAGTGGGTTGGCTTCTATCTGAATCCTTAACAGGACTTGGGATCTCTCGTTTCCTCAGCTGATGTGGCTCTTGCCAGTCGTCTGACACTTGAATATCTTCTGGTGGAACAAGGTAGAGTTTGTGTGATAACTAATACTTTCTGCTGCACTTGGATCAATGGGATAGGACATGTGAAAGTTAATATTAAGGAAATATAAGCCCAGGAAGAGTGGCTTCATAATTTTAGTCTGGGCAATTTCACCTCCCTTGTCTGGTCAACAGCTAAGAAAGACCAAAATTAACCTGGTTCTTCCCTTTCTAGGCCTCTTAAAGGCTATTGTTGTTCTCCTTTTCAGTCCTTGTTTGTTGAAACTGTTGGTTAAGTGTGTGTTTTTTAGGGGCCAACAGTTTGAAATAAGGCTCATGATGGCTCAAGGAATTCAGCCCATTCCAGTAGAGTGGCTCTGGTCCCTATAGGTGCTTGGAACAGTCAGCAAGGGACTTCTACACCTCTCGGGGAGGCTAGGGTCTGCAGCCTCTGTCCAGGAGGAAGAAGTTTCCAAAGAAGAGAATTTTGGCCCCTTACCCTTTTAGAATAGGGTGTGGATTATTTTGTGGGGAATGAGACAGGCTGGGACTGGGACCCTTTGCTGAAGTGCACAATGCTTGCACCTGAATACATCTCTCCTGGAGCAACAAAATACAAAGAAACTATGGGACTAAAAATAGCTGCCTGCATAGGTAGTTGGGGCAATTTGTGGACCTAAGAGATATAAAGACAGCAAAACCCCCCAACCTCCACTTTTGAAGAGCCTGGAGCATAAGCAGATGGTTGGGAGCAAAAGCAGGGTACTGTGCATGGCCTTGCACACGCTACCACCTAACAGGTGGGCAAATACCTAAGCCACCCCTCCGGTTGGACCCTAGTCACAGCCCTACCCTCACCCCATATAAGGAACAAACTTTCTTCACCATTAGGGAGAGAGCAAGCAAGGGAAACTTCTTTGGTCTCACTCCCCTATGCTGTAGCAGGAGCCCTAGTAAAACCTTGACTGAAAAAAGAAAGTGAGATTTTTTGGTATAAAAGTCCTTGCTTGCCATTTTCTTCTCAATGTCACTAGCTTTACATATATATATATATAATGGGATATTATTCAGCCATAAAGAAGAATGAAATAATGCCATCTGCAACAACATGGATGGACCTAGAGATTATCATGCTAAGTGAAGTAAGTCAGACGAAGACAAATGTATGATATCACTTACACATAGAATCTAAAAAGATGATACAAACAAACTTATTGACAAAACAAAAACAGACTCACAGACTTGGAAAACAAATTTAGAGTTACCAAAGGGAAAGATGTTGGGGGGAGGGATAAATTTGGAGTTCAAGATTGACATATACACACTCCTATATACAAAATATATAACCAGGGAATTCCCTGGTATTCCAGTGGTTAGGATTTCGTGCTCTCACTGCCTAGTGCTGGAGTTCAGTCCCTGGTCGGGGATCTTAAATCCCACAAGCCAGGTGGCATGGTCATAAATAAATAAGGACTTCCCTGGTGGTCCAGTTGTTAAGAGTCTGCCTGCAAATCAGGGCAAAGGGGTTCAATCCCTCGTCCAGGAAGATACTACATGACTCAGGGCAACTAAGCCCATGAGCCACAACTACTGAAGTCACTGTGCCCAAGAGCCCATGCTCTGGAAGAAGAGAAGCTACCACAATAAGAAGCATGTATAACACAGCCAGAGAAGATCTGAGTACAACAAAGACCCAATGCAGCCAAAGATAAATTAAAAAGATTTTTTTTAAAGTTTAAAAATAGACCTATCTGCAGAAGGAGTTTTTGTAAATGTAGATTTTGATGTATTAGGTCACCCTGAAAACAATACAAGAAAAGGGATCCCCAGACTACCTGGTGGAGCGAATACTGCAATAAATTTTTTTACTCCCACTGTATTATAGTTTAACAAAAATTGTTTATATCTTGGAAAAAAAACTTTCTGTTTAAAAATAAACAAGTGAATGTTGGAAATTAGTCTGTTAATGTTCTTAATAAAGTGTTCTTGGAGTTTAACCTAGCAGAAGATGACTTTCTTTAGCTTAGCCCAGTTTCCACGGAAGCATTGTTTTTTCCAGGCTGTAAAATGGCAGAATCTCCTGGATATATAATTTATTCTGTTGGGAAAAAAAAAGTTTAAAAATAAAAAGCACTTACTGTATAACACAGGGAACTCACTCAATATTCTGTAATAACCTATATGGGGAAAGAATCTGAAAAAGAATGGATAAATGTATAACTGAACCACTTTGCTATATAACTGAAACTAACATATCATTTGTAAAACAACCATATCCAAACATAAAAATTAAAATAAAAAAAAAGAACTAACAATCTAGGTAGAGACCTGGCAAAAGTCTGTAAAAATTAAAGTACATAAACTAAATAATAGTTCAGGGAAAAGAGTAAGAAATATCTCGGGGTATTAAATGTTTTAACTGCTAGACAAATGACAACACACATTTGGACCTGAATAGACATTAGAAAACAATGTAGGGACCTCCCTGGCAGTCCAGCGGTTAAAGATCAGTGTTCCCACTGCAGGGGCATGGGTTCAATTCCTGGTCCGGGAATTAAGATCCTGCATGCCGCATGGCAGGACAAAAAAAGAAAAGCAATGGAATTAACAACACTGCTCTATGTTATATATGAAAGTTGTTAAGAGCAAATTCTAAGAGTTCTATCACAAGGAAAAAATACTTATTAAAAATTTTTTTACCTGCATGACACGATGAATTGTCACTAAATTTATTGTGATCATCATTTCATGATGTATGTAAATAAAATAATTATGCTGTACACCTTAAATTTATACAGTAACAAAGGGCAAAATGATAGGATACTGAATGAGGAATTCCCCAGGTCGGTAGGTGCCCAGTATGCTACTGGAGCTCAGTGGAGAAATAACTATAGAAGGAATAAAGGGATGGAGCAAAAGCAAAACCAATACCCAGTTGTGGATGTGACCAGTGATAGAAGCAAGGTCTGGTGCTGTAAAGAGCAATATTGCATAGGAACCTGGAATGTTAGGTCCATGAATCAAGGCAAATTGGAAGTGGTCAAACAGGAGATGGCAAGAATGAACGTCGACATTCTAGGAATCAGTGAATTAAAATGGACTGGAATGGGTGAATTTAACTCGGATGACCATTATATCTACTACTGTGGGCAGGAATCCCTTAGAAGAAATGGAGTAGCCATCATGGTCAACAAAAGAGTCTGAAATACAGTACTTGGATACAATCTTAAAAATGACAGAATGATTTCTGTTTGTTTCCAAGGCAAACCATTCAATATTACAGTAATCCAGGCCTATGCCCCAACCAGTAATGCTGAAGAAGCCGAAGTTAATCGGTTCTATGAAGACCTACAAGACCTTTTAGAACTAACACCCAAAAAAGATGTCCTTTTCATTATAGGGGACTGGAATGCAAAAGTAGGAAGTCAAGAAACACCTGGAGTAACAGGCAAATTTGGCCTTGGAGCACGGAATGAAGCAGGGCAAAGGCTAATAGAGTTTTGTCAAGAGAATGCACTGGTCATAGCAAACACACTCTTCCAACAACACAAGAGAAGACTCTACACATGGACATCACCAGATGGTCAACACCGAAATCAGATTGATTATATTCTTTGCAACCAAAGATGGAGAAGCTGTATACAGTTAGCGAAAACAAGACCAGGAGCTGACTGTGGCTCAGATCATGAACTCCTTATTGCAAAATTCAGACTTAAATTGAAGAAAGTAGGGAAAACCACTAGACCATTCAGATATGACCTCAATCAAATCCCTTATGATTATACAGTGGAAGTGAGAAATAGATTTAAGGGACTAGATCTGATTGATAGAGTGCCTGATGAACTCTGGACGGAGGTTCGTGACATTGTACAGGAGACAGGGACCAAGACCATCCCCATGGAAAAGAAATGCAAAAGAGCGAAATGGCTGTCTGAGGAGGCCTTACAAATAGCTGTGAAAAGAAGAGAGGCGAAAAGCAAAGGAGAAAAGGAAAGATATAAGCATCTGAATGCAGAGTTCCAAAGAAGAGCAAGGAGAGATAAGAAAGACTTCCTCAGTGATCAGTGCAAAGAAATAGAGAAAAACAACAGAATAGGAAAAACAAGAGACCTCTTCAAGAAAATTAGAGATTCCAAGGGAACATTTCATGCAAAGATGGGCTCGATAAAGGACAGAAATGGTATGGACCTAACAGAAGCAGAAGATATTAAGAAGATGTGGCAGGAATACACAGAAGAACTGTACAAAAAAGATCTTCACGACCAAGATAGTCACAATAACATGATCACTGACCTAGAGCCAGACATCTTGGAGTGTGAAGTCAAGTGGGCCTTAGAAAGCATCACTACAAACAAAGCTAGTGGAGGTGATGGAATTCCAGTTGAGCTATTTCAAGTCTTGAAAGATGATGCTGTGAAAGTGCTGCACTCAATATGCCAGCAGATTTGGAAAACTCAGCGCTGGCCACAGGGCTGGAAGAGGTCAGTCTTCATTCCAATCCCAAAGAAAGGCAATGCCAAAGAATGCTCAAACTACCGCACAATTGCACTCATCTCACACGCTAGTAAAGTCATGCTCAAAATTCTCCAAGCCAGGCTTCAGCAGTATGTAAACCGTGAACTCCCAGATGTTCAAGCAGGTTTTAGAAAAGGCAGAGGCACCAGAGATCAAATTGCCAACATCCGCTGGATCATGGAGAAAGCAAGAGAGTTTCAGAAAAACATCTATTTCTGCTTCATTGACTATGCCAAAGCCTTTGACTGTGTCGATCACAATAAACTGTGGAACATTCTGAAAGAGATGGGAATCCCAGACCACCTGACCTGCCTCTTCAGAAACCTGTATGCAGGTCAGGAAGCAACAGTTAGAACTGGACATGGAACAACAGACTGGCTCCAAATAGGAAAAGGTGTACGTCAAGGTTGTATATTGTCACCTTGCTTATTTAACTTCTATGCAGAGTACATCGTGAGGAACGTTGGGCTGGAAGAAGCACAAGCTGGAATCAAGATTGCTGGGAGAAATATCAATAACCTCAGATATGCAGATGACACCACCCTTATGGCAGAAAGTGAAGAGGAACTAAAAAGCCTCTTGATGAAAGTGAAAGAGGAGAGTGAAAAGGTTGGCTTGAAGCTCAACATTCAGAAAACAAAGATCATGGCATCTGGTCCCATCACTTCATGGAAAATAGATGGAAAAACAGTGGAAACAGTGTCAGACTTTATTTTTTTGGGCTCCAAAATCACTGCTGATGCTGATTGCAGCCAGGAAATTAAAAGACGCTTGCTCCTTGGAAGCAAAGTCATGACCAACCTTGATAGTATATTAAAAAGCAGAGACATTACTTTGCCAACCAAGGTCCGTCTAGTCAAGGCAATGTTTTTTCCCGTGGTCATGTATGGATGTGAGAGTTGGACTGTGAAGAAAGCTGATCGCCGAAGAATCGATGCTTTTGAACTGTGGTGTTGGAGAAGACTCTTGAGAGTCCCTTATACTGCAAGGAGATCCAACCAGTCCATTCTAAGGGAGATCAATCCTGGATGTTCATTGGAGGGACTGATGCTAAAGCTGAAACTGCAATACTTTGGCCACCTCATGCGACGAGTTGACTCACTGGAAAAGACTCTGATGCTGGGAAAGGTTGGGGGTGGGAGGAGAAGGGGACGACAAAGAATGAGATGGCTGGATGGCATCACCGACTCTGTGGACATGAGTTTGAGTGTACTCCGGGAGTTAGTGATGGACAGGGAGGCCTGGCGTGCTGTGATTCATGGGGTCGTGGAGAGTCGGACATGACTGAGCGACTGAACTGAACTGATATGTCAATTATATATCAATAAAACTGGAAGAAAAAAGATCTCAAAAAACATGGCTAGATTTAGACAACTAATAGGCTAAAAGCATTATTCCTTTAGTCATTCACTTATTCAACAAGTGAATGACTACTATCAGAAGACTGCATTTACTTGTCAATTCTGAGCAGTTATCTGAGAAAAACACTGAAAACTGCCTTTGAATTTTAGGGTCTTTCAGATGGTGTAGGCTATCTTTGGGGGAAAAACCTGGTTATTAAGGACAAGTTTTCTTAAATGTCATTCTCATTTTTTTGCTGTGTGTCTCAGGGGCCTACACTGGGTGTAGGAGAGACTTCTTCCCTTACAATTGCTGTGGGGAAAGTTTTTGCAATTGCCTGTAGTTCAGTGGCGTTTTCTTGGTTATCTGCATCTTGTTCGTCTGGGTTATCTACTTTGCTCCTCAGATCAGTTTGAGCCAATGCTGTTAGTTTTTCCCCAAATCATGTGAAAGGGGGAGAGCTTGACAGATTTTGTGAGTTTTTCATTTTAAAAAGATTTTATTTTTAATTGGAGGATAATTACAATATCATGATGGTTTTGGCTATACATCAACATGAATCAGCCATCAGTTCAGTTCAGTTCAATCGCTCAGTCATGTCCGACTCTTTGCGACCCCATGAATCACAGCACGCCAGGCCTCCCTGTCCATCACCAACTCCCAGAGTTCACTCAAACTCATGTCCATCGAGTCAGTGATGCCATCCAGCCATCTCATTCTCTGTCGTCCCCTTCTCCTCCCGCCCCCAATCCTTATAGGTAATAAAAATTTGGAACGTTTCAAGAATTTGCGTGTTGTCCTTTTGCAAGGGCCATGATAATCTCTGTATTATTCCAATTTTAGTATATGTGCTGCCAAGCAAGCACTTATTTTTGGTTTTGACTAGAAAATAGCCTTATGCGTATTTCAAATGCTATTTTTTTCAGTCAACTAGTTTTCCTCTCCACATACTTGGGGGCTGGCAAACTCTTGTCAAGAGCCAGATGGTAAATATTTTAGACTTTTAAGGCCAGGTGGTCTACTGTAGCTATTCATTGCTGCTGTGAAAACACCTGAAGACAATACATAAATGAAGGAATGTGGCTACGTTACAAAAAAAAAAATTACTTATGAAAATATGTGGCAGGCTGGCTTTGGCCTGGAGGCAACGTTTACCAACTCTTGTTTTTACTGGTTTACTTTTAGACTTTCTTTATACATTATGTAAAAATGTACTTGTAAAAGCTAACATTACTGAGAAATACCTAGTCTATTCCAGATACACTACTAAGCACTTTATATGCATTATTTCATAAAATTGTCTCAAACTTTGACATGGATACTATCATCCTCCTTTTATAGAATGTTCAGCTGAGGCTTAGAGAGCTTCAGTGACGTGCTCAAGGTCATACAGGTAGGCACCGGCAGAGCTATTATTTGAACCAAGGCCAAAATGAGTATCTTTCACCAAGTTAATAAGTTGCTAGTTCTATTAATTTCAGTTTAAATGGACTATAAGAAAAGACAACCATCCATTGATGGATGAATGGATAAAGAAAATGTGGTATATATACACAATAGAATATTACTTGGCCATAAGAAAAGTATGAAATCTTACCACTTGCAGCAACATGAATGGATGCAAAAGATAATCAGACAGAGAAAGACAATACCCCATGATTTCACTTACATGTGGAATCTGAAAAACAATAAATGAATTAACAAAACAGAAAACAAACTCATGGATACAGAGAACAAATGGGGCTGCCAGATGAGGAGAGGAAGTAAGAGGTTGGGCAAAATAGATTAAAGAAATCAGGAGGTACACACTCACAATTATAAGTCATGGGGATGTAATGTATAGCATAATCTGTAATGAATGTAATGTATAGTCAATAATATTCTTTATAGATGTAATATTGCCATGCAATAACTTTGCATGGTGACAGATGGTTACTAGACTTACCAGGCTGACCATTTTGTAATGTATATAAATGTCATGTTGTATGTGATGCAAATATTGTATATGAGCTATGCATCATATGAGAAAAATTTAAAGCAACAACTGAACATGAAGTAATTTGCTGACAAACCATTGAACCAGGTCAAAACTATAATAAGGGAAGATTAACCTAAAAACATATATTTTCCAAATCATAATTATACCTATACCTATATATATATTGATGGCTTCTCTGGTGGCTCAGTGTTAAAGAATCCATCCGCCAATGCAGGAGACTCGGTTTCGATACCTTGGTTGAGAAGATCCCCTGGAGAAGGGAATGCCTCCTACAACAATATTCTTGCATGGGAAATCCCCTGGACAGAGGAGCCTGGCAGGCTACAGTCCGTGGGGATGCAAAGAGTCAGATGTGACTTAGGGACTAAACGACAACAATATATATAGGTACATAGATGTTAAGATTAAAATTATCCATTTTGTGAATACATGTATATGTATAGCTGAGTCCCTTGCTGTTCACCTGAAACTACCACAACATTGTTAATTGGCTATACCCAATACAAAATAAAAAGTTTAAAGTTACAAAATAAAATTATCCATTTTGTAGCTAAGTTGTCATTGCAGTATTTCTAAACTTTTCATAGTTATCTCCATTGCAGGTCTGTTTTTGATTATTACAATCAGTTGCCAATCATAAGACATGAAGAAAGAAAACTCAAATATGTTAGGGCAACAATATTTTTTAAATGGCCCAGTGTACGTGTAATAGGTTCATTAATAAGGTAAGTGTCAGTACACAATGAAGCCTTTTAGTCATATTGCACATCAGAGAGATATGATCTTTGGGGGGAAAAGTCAATTGGGGGTTATAATATCCTTTCAAGTTGTTTTTTAATCATTACCTATTACTTTGTGACTTTGAAAAAACTTAAAATAGGAAAGACAATTCAAGGAAGCAACCAAGAACCATGTGTCAAGGAGAAATCCCAGAGAAAGTACAGCTATCATAAAAAAATTTGCTCATACACACTTTAAGGCAGTAACTTCTCAGTGACCAAGTAGTGATCAAGCAGGGATGGAAAGAAATGGATAAATTCAAAGTGTATTTTGGAAGTAGAATCACAGGTTGTGCTAGAGGACTATGGAGAAGGCATGAGGGGGAAAGGAGTCAAGAACCATATTAAGTTGAAGTGTTCAGGAGATCCTCATTTCCATGAGGGAGATGTGGGGTTAGAATGAAGACTTCTGTTTAGGTCATAGTTTAGGATGCTAAGATGCTTGAGAAGGAATGATTGCTAACAGCGCCCTTTAATCATATTTTCCAAGAAAAGTGAAGGGGATCAAGAGGCAGCAAAGAGGGAAGGGAGTTGTGCTGCGGATGTGAGATGTCTCTGCATCTCAGCTCCTCTCATTTCTTCATCCCTCTTGAGAACTGACTCTAGAACAAGTCTCCCTGTTACAAGCCATTCTTGGTATGGCCGATTTGTTCTCAACCTTATTCAACCTCATACTTTCGCTTTATAACCATTCATTCATTTGCTTTACAAATATTAAATGAGCTCTTTCTGTGGGCTACTCTCTGTGCCACTCTCTAGAACATAACCTGTAAGGCACAGCTTCTTAAATCCTGATAGCTTTTCCTCTTCTCAACTGAATTCATCCTGATCTAAAGATAAAATTCAAGCGTAACTAGAACTGGTCTTACAACTAGCCTTTAGGGGCTTCCGTGGTGGTTCAGCGGTAAATAATCCGCCTGCCCATGCAGGAGAAACAGGTTTCATCCCTGGTCTGGGAAGATCCCACATGTGGGGGACAGCTCAACCCGTGTGCCATAACTACTGAGCCACCACTCTACAGCTCATGAACCTCAATTGCTGAAACCTGTGCACCTAGCGCCCATGCCCTGCAGCAAGAGAAACTATGCAATGAGAAGCCTACACACCAGAACTAGGGAGTAATCCCTGCTCACTGCCACGAGAGAAAGCATGTGCAGCAACGCAGACCCAGCGCAGCTAAAAATAATCAATATTCAATCATAAAAACAGCCTTTAGTCTCATAACTATCCACATACTTTCCCCTTTGCCATTCCTGTCTATAGTGACTTTTCATATTAAGACTTTGTCTTTAGTTATTGGCAGAAAGTTTCACTGGCTGCGTGTGACCTCCACCTTTTTACTCATATAGCCTGTTCAACAAACTGCTTTCTGAGTTTCCCAGAGACAGCTGCTCTCCCAGACTTTGTTGCTTGTCTGGATGATTAATTAATTCTCAAACTTTTTGGACTCAAGTTCTCTTTGCACTGAAAATGGAGGATGCCAGAGAGCCATCATTCATGTACATCTGTGCTTAGTTGCTCAGTCATATCTAACTCTTTGCGACCTCATGGACAGCAACCAGCCAGGCTCCTCTGTCCATGGGGGTTCTCCAGGCAAAAATACTGGAGTGTGTTACCGTGCCATCCTCCAGGGGATCTTCCCAACTCAGGGATCGAACTGGGGTCTCCTGCATTGCAAGAGGATTCTTTACCAGTTGAGCCACCAGGGAAGCTCACTGTTTATGTAGGTTGCATATTTTATTTGAAATTCAATTTAAGGAAATTTCAGTAATTTGTGTTAATAATAAACCCATTGAAAATTTTTTTGGCTGCACTCCAAGGTACATGGGATCTTGGTCCATTGACCAGATGTTGAACCTGGGCCTCCTGCAGTGGAAGTTCAGAGGCTTAACAACCTGACTACCAGGGATGGCCTAGATTTAAACAATTTTATGAAAAAATTGTTTCCCAGAAAAAGTGGCATATTTTATAGTTTTGCAAACATCTTTAATGTCTGACAATAGAAAACAAATTGATTCTCATAACTGGTGTGATGTAACATGTCATGTAGCCTTTGGAAAATTCCACTATACATTTGTGAGAGCATGAGTGAACAAAGTAGTGTCTTATTATTATGATAACAGTTTCATGGGATCTCTTGCCCCAACCTGAGGTTCCCTGGCCACCAATTTCAGAACTGCTGCTATCCTTGATCTACAAAATATAGAAACAGCTCATACAACTCAACAACAAACAACCAAATGGAAAAAAAATGGGCAGAAGACTAAACAGACATTTCTCAAAGAAGACACACAGTTGGACATAGGCATATGGAAAGATGCTCAACATCACTCATTATTAGAGAATCACGAGTCATTAGAGAAATGCAAATCAAAACTATATATAATGAAGCACCAACTCACACCAGTCAGAATAGCCCTCATTAAGAAGTCTACAAATAACAAATGCTGGAGAAGATGTAGAGGAAATGTAACCCTCCTACACTGTTTGTGGGAATGTAAGTTGCCACTATGGAAAACAGTATGAAGGTTCCTCAGAAACTAGAATTACCATACGATCCAACAATTGCACTCCTGGGCATACATCAGACAAAACGATAATTCAATAAGATACATGTACCCCTGTGTTCATAGCAGTACTGTTCACAATAGCCAAGACATGGAGGCAACTTAAGTGTCTATCAGCAGGTAAGTGGATAAAGAATGTGTGGTACACATTCAGTAGAATATTATTTAGCCATAAAAGAATGAAATAATGTCACTTGCAGCAACATGGATGCAACTAGAGATTTTCTTACTAAGTGAAATAAGTCAGAGAAAGACAAATATGATATCACAGCACTTTTATATGGAGTATATGGCACAGGTGAACCTATCTACAAAACAGAAATAGATTCACAGAGAATAGATTTGTAGTTGCCAAGGGGGTTGTGGGGGAGAGGGAGGGATGGACTAGAAGTTTGGGATGCATAGATACAAACTATTACATTTAGAATGGATAGCACAGGGGACTATATCCAATCTGTTGAGATAAATCTTAATGGAAAAGAATATGAAAAATAATCAGTTCAGTTCAGTTCACTCGTCCTGTCTGACTCTTTGTGACCCCATGGACTGCGGCATGCCAGGCCTCCCTGTCCATCACCAACTCCTGGAGCTTACTCAAACTCATGTCCATTGAGTCAGTGATGCCATCCAACCACCTCATCCTTTGTTGTCCCCTTCTCCTCCCGCCCTCAATCTTTCCAAGCAACAGGGTCTTTTGAAATGAGTCAGTTCTTTGTATCAGGTAGCCAAAGTATTAGGGTTTCAGCTTCAGCATCAGTCTTTTCAATGAACACTCAGGGCTAATCTCCTTTAGGATGGACTGGTTAGATCTCCTTGCAGTCCAAGGGACTCTCAAGAGTCTTCTCCAGCACCACAGTTTGAAAGCATCAATTCTTCAGTGCTCTGCTTTCTTTACAGTCCAACTCTCACATCCATACATGACCACTGGAAAAACCATAGCCTTGACTAGGCAGAACTTTGTTGGCAAAGTAATGTCTCTGCTTTTTAATATGCTGTCTAGGTTGGTCATAACTTTCCTTCCAAGGAGTAAGCGTCTTTTTAATTTCATGACTGCAATCACCATCTGCAGTGATTTTGGAGCCCCCCAAAATAAAGTCTGACACTGTTTCCCCATCTATTTCCCATGAAGTGATGGGACCAGATGCCATGATCTTAGTTTTCTGAATGTTGAGCTTTAAGCCAACTTTTTCACTCTTCTTTTTCACTTTCATCAAGAGGCTCTTTAGTTCTTCTTCACTTTCTGCCATAAAGGGTGGTGTCATCTGCATATCTGAGGTTATTGATATTTCTCCCAGCAATCTTGGTTCCAGCTTGTGCTTCTTCCAGCCCAGTGATCCTCATGATGTATTCTGCATATAAGTTAAATAAGCAGGGTGACAATATACAGCCTTGACATACTCCTTTTCCTATTTGGAACCAGTCTGTTGTTCCATGTCCAGTTCTAACTGTTGCTTTCTGACCTTCATACAGATTTCTCAAGAGGCAGGTCACATGGTATGGTATTCCCATCTCTTTCAAAATTTTCCACAGTTTGTTGTGATCCACACAGTCAAAGGCTTCAGCATAGTCAATAAAGCAGAAATGCATATGTATATAACTGAGTTACTTTGCTATATAGCATGTTAATACAACATTGTAAATCAATCATGCTTCAATTAAAAAAAAAGAGCTGCTGCCCTAGCATGTGTTGGACAAGGTACAGAGTGGATGTTGAGAGTTAGAATTTAGGAAATTAATGTGGCTGCTCTAGATCTCCCTTATTTGAAGAAAATATAGCCTCCTCTCTTATCTAGTCCACAATTTTTATCACAGTATGTATTGGGGCTCATGGCAATGCTGGGTTCTTTCATACTGTTTTGGCTGCTTCAACTCTGTCAGAGCTGTTCCACTGTTGTTTCCATTCCTATTACTGTAGAGTCACTGAAGGGTACTAGGGGTTCCCCCTTACCTAGGTAATTGGTCAGAATTCTGGGATAGTTTTGCAAAATCTTCCATGGGATACGTACCAAATTTTAGAAGAGTCTGTATTTTCTTTGAGTGGAAGACCTAGACCAGTCTAATGTCACCGCAGCCACATTAGTTTTCTGAACTAACTCTCAACATGCCCAGAACCTTAGAAGTGTTGGCAACATGATAGAATTTGGAATAGAGTAAGTGACCTATTGAGCCATTGAGTTACTTCAGTGTTACTTCAATAGTCTTGTGTTCTTTTCCTCACTCCTAAAACTAATTTTTGGGAGAAAGACTGCATTCTGAGCTCCTAAAAAGTGGGAGTTTTTGAGTGAGCAAGGAAAGGAATCTGTTGTTGTTCTCCCTTCCCGTTGCTGCAAGCAGGGACCCCAGTAAGGCCTTGCCTAAAAATATAGTGAGTTTTTTTTTTTTGTAACAACAGTCCTTTGCTATTTTCTTTTCAATCTTTCTAGATTTACATATAAACAGTGGAATATTATTCATCCATAAAGAAGAATGAAATAATGCCACTTGAAGCAATATGGATAGATCTGGAGATTATCATACTATGAAAAAGTCAGACAGAAAAGAAAAATATTATATGGTGTCAGTTATATGTGGAATCCAAAAAGATGATATAAATGAACTTATTACAAAACAGAAACAGACTCACAGACTTTGAAGATAAACTTATGGTTACCAGAGGTAAAAGGTAATGGGGAGGGATAAGTTAGGAGTTAGGGACAAATATATACACACTACTATACATAATATTGATAATCAGGGAATTTGCTGGTGGTACAGTGGTTAGGATGTTGCAGTCTCCCTGCCAAGGGCATGGGACAATCCCTTGTCGGGGAACTAAGATCCTGCAAGCCAAGCAGTGTGGTCATAAATAAAAAAATAAAGAAAATAAAATAGATAACCAGATAACCTCAAGGACCTACTGTATAGCACAGGGAACTCTACTCAATATTCTGTAATAATTTATATGGGAACAGAATCTGAAAAAGCATGGATATATGTATAATTGAACCATATCATTGTACATCTGAAACTAACACAGTATTATAAATCAACTATATCCCCATATAAAGATTAAATTAAAAAAGAACAATTTAGGTAGAGACCAGGCAGAAGTCTGAAAATCAAATAAAAGTGTATGATTTAAATGACAGTTCAGGGAAAGGAATAAGCAATACCCCAGGGTATTGAATGCTTTAACTGTTAGACAAACGACAACATACCCATAACTTCTGGCTAGTTAGAACCTAAATAGGCATTAGAAAACAGTGGGATTAATAACACCGATGTTTGTGATATATGAAAGCTGTTGAGAGTAAATCCTGTATTCTTATCACAAGGACAAAGTATTTCTTTCGTTTTATATCTGCATGAGATAATCAGTCAGTTCAGTTGCTCAGTCGTGTCCAACTCTTTGCAATCCCCTGGACTGCAGCACTCCAGGCTTCCCTGTCCATCACCAACTCCCGGAGTTTACTCAAACTCATGTCCATTGAGTAGGTGATTGCCATCCAACCGTCTCATACTTTGTTGTCCCCTTTTCCTCCCGCCTTTAATTTTTTCCAGCATCAGGGTCTTTTGAAATGAGTCAGTTCTTCACATCAAGTGGCCAAAGTATTGGAGTTTCAGTTCAGTATCAGTCCTTCCAATGAATATATTCTGCTGTTTGTCTCTATACCACAGTTTTTTATTCCCTATAGATGAACATTTGGGTTTTTCCATTTTGGTGCCAATCTGTGTAAAGTTGTGTGACCAACCTGAATTTCTGTATTATATGATAAATGTACGTTTAACTTTTTTATAAAGTGCCAAATAGTTGTTCAAAAAAAAAAATAAATAAAATAAAATGGACTGGTTGGATCTCCTTGCAGCCCACAGGACTCTCAAGAGTCTTCTCCAATACCACAGTTCAAAAGCATCAATTCTTTGGTGCTCAGCTTTCTTTATAGTCCAACTTGCACATCCATAAATGACTACTGGAAAAACCATAGCTTTGACCAGACGGACCTTTGTTGGCAAAGTAATGTTTCTGCTTTTTAATACACTTTCTAGGTTGGTCATAGCTTTTCTTGCAGATTTCATGGCTGCAGTCACCATCTGCAGTGATTTTGAAGCCCCCCAAAATAAAATCTGTCAGTTTCCCCATCTATTTTCCATGAAGTGATGGGACCAGATGCCATAATCTTAGTTTTCTGAATGTTGAGGTTTAAGCCAACTTTTTCACTCTCCTCTTTCACTTTCATCAAGAGGCTCTTTAGTTCTTCTTCACTGTCTGCCATAAGGGTGGTATCATCTGCATGAGGTTATTGATATTTTTCCCGGCAATCTTGATTCCAGCTTGTGCTTCATTCAGCCTGGCATTTCTCATGATGTACTCTGCATGTAAGTTAAATAAGCAGGGTGACAACATACAGCCTTGATGTACTCCTTTCATGATTTGGAACTAGTCTATTGTTCCAAGTCCAGTTCTAACTGTTCCTTCTTGACCTGCATACAGATTTCTCAGGAGGCAGGTCAGGTGGTCTGGTATTCCTATCTCTTTAAGAATTTCCCACAGTTTGTTGTGATTCACACAGTCAAAGGCTTTGGCATAGTCAATAAAACAGAAGTAGATGTTTTTCTGGAACTCTCTTGCTTTTTCGATGATCCATGCATGTTGGCAATTTGATCTCCTGTCCTCTGCCTTTTCTAAATTCAGCTTGAACACCTGGAAGTTCATGGTTCATGTACTGTTGAAGCCTGGCTTGAAGAATTTTGAGTATTACTTTGCTAGTGTATGAGATGAGTGCAATTTTGCTGTAGTTTGAGCATTCTTTGGCATTGCTTTTCTTTGGGATTGGAATGAAAACTGTCCTGTGGCCACTGCTGAGTTCTCCAAATTTTCTGGCATATTGAGTGCAACATATTAACAGCATCATCTTTCTGGATTTGAAATAGCTCGACTGGAATTCCATCACCTCCACTAGCTTTGTTTGCAGTGATGCTTCCTAAGGCCCACTTAGGGATGTCTAGCTCTCGGTGAGTGATTCCAGGATGTCTAGCTCTAGGTGAGTGATCACACCATCATGGTTATCTGGGCCATGAAGATCTTTTTTGTATAATTCTGTGTATTCTTGCCACCTCCTCTTAACATCTCCTGCTTCTGTTAGATCCATACCATTCCTGTTCTTTATTGTGCCCATCTTTGCATGAAATGTTCCCTTGGTATTTCTAATTTTCTTGAAGAGATCTCTAGTCTTTCCCATTGTATTGTTTCCTCTATTTCTTTGTATTGATCACTGAGGAAGGCTTTCTTATCTCTCCTTGCTATTCTTTGGAACGCTGCATTCAAATGGGTATATCTTTCCTTTTCTCCTTTGCCTTTCACATTTCTTCTTTTCCTAGCTATTTGTAAGGCCTCCTCAGACAACCATTTTGCCTTTTTGCATGATATGATAGATGTTCACTAAACTTGTTGTCATTTCATGATGTATGTAAATAAAATCATTATGCTGTACACCTTAAATTTATACAGTGCTTATGTCAATTATATCTCAATAAAACTGGAAGAAAAAAAATCTCAAAATTTGTTTTGCTAGATTTAGACAACAAATAGGCTAACGGCATCATCCCTTCATTCTTTCACTTATTCAACAAATGAATGCCTTCAATCAGAAGATTGCATTTACCTGTCAATTGTGAGGAGTTATCTGAGAAAAACATTGAAATTTGTTGTGAATTTTAGTTTCTTTCAGATGCTGTAGGCTATCTTTGGGGGAGAGAACTGGTTATTAAGGACAGGTTTGTTTACATACTATTCTCATCTCTTTGCTGTTATTTTTGGGGGCCTATACTGGATGAAGGAGAGACTTTTCTTCTCCCCTTGCAATTGCCTTGGGGAAAGTTCCTGCAGTTGCTTGTAGTTTAGGGAGTTTTCTGGGTTATCTACATCTTGCTGATCTCTGCTCCTCAGGTCAGTTTGAGTCAGCGCTGGTAGTTTCTCCCTAAATCATGTGAGAGGACGGGTTTGATAGCTTTTGTAATTTCCTTTTCATTTTTGACTAGAAAATAGCCACATCCACATTTCAAAGGTTATTTTTTAAGAGCAATTATTTTTCAGTTGGCCACCTCTTTGATTTTATTTATTTTTAAAGTTAAGTGTTTGTTGCTGTGTGAAGAGGCTACTTTCTCCTTGTGGTGTGTGGGGTTTAGGGCTTGAAGTCTTAGTAGTTGTGGGGCACAGGCTTAGTTGCCCTGCGGCGTGTGAAATCTTCCCAGATGAGGGATCAAACTTGTGTCCCCTGCATTGGCAAGTGGATTCTTAACCAGTGGACCACCAAGGAAGTCTACAAATGTTCTTTTTATTTGGGCCAATAAAATTTCTTCTCCTTGTACTCGAGGGTTGGCAAACTCCATGTAAAAGGCCAGATGGTAAATATTTTAGACTTTTCAGGCCATGAAGTCTATTGCAGCTATTCAATGCTGCTGTGAAAGTGCTTGAAGACAATGTATAAATGAAGGAATGTGGCTGTGTTACAATAAAAATTACTTGTGATGATAGGTGGCAGGTAAGATTTGGCCTGGTGGCATGATTTATCAACTCTTGCTTTTACTGTTTTGGAATTTCTTTATACTTTACATATAAAGTATACTTATAAGAGCTAATATTACTGAAAGTCTATTCCAGGTACTTTGCTAAGCACTTTATTTGCACTATTTCATAAGTGTCTCAAACTCTGACATGTATACTACCATCTTCCTTTTATAGAACATGCATTTGGGACTCAGAGAGCTTCAGTGACTTGCTCAAGTTCACATAGCTAGGAAGTGGCAGAGCTATTATTAGTTTTGGTTGTTTTTTTGGCCATGCCACACAGCTTGTGGAATCATAGTCCCCAACCAGTGAATGAACCTGGGCCACAGCACTGAAAGCACTGAGTCCTAATTACTGGACCACCAGGGAATTCCCCAGAGCTATCATTTGAGCTATCGTCAATATGAGTATCTTTTGCCAAGTTAACAAGCTGCTGGTTCTATTAATTTTAATTTAAATGAACTATAAGAAAAGACAACTATGCATTGATGAATGGATAAAGAAGATGTGGTATATATTATACAACAGAATGTTCAGTTCAGTTCAGTCAGTCGTGTCCGGCTCTCTGCGACCCCATGGACTGCAGCACGCCAAGCCTCCCTGTTCATCAGCAACTCCCGGGGCTTACTCAAACTCATGTCCATCAAGTTGGTGCTGCCATCCAACCATTTCATCTATTGTCCCCTTCTCCTCCTGCCTTCCATCTTTCCCAGACTCAGTGTATTTTCTAGTGAGTCAGTTCTTCACATCAGGTGGCCAAAGTATTGGAGTTTCAGCTTCAGCATCAGTCCTTCCAATGAATATTCAGGACTAATTTCCTTTAGGATTAACTGGTTTGATCTCCTTGCAGTCCAAGGGACTCTCAAGAGTCTCCCCAAACCACTATTCAAAAGCATCAATTCTTCTTATGAGTTAAATAAGCAGGGTGACAATATACAGCCTTGACGTACTCCTTTCCCTATTTAGAAACAGTCTGTTGTTCCATGTCCAGTTCTAACTTCTTGACCACAAACAGATTTCTTAGGAGGCAGGTCAGGTGGTCTGGTATTCCTATCTCTTTAAGAATTTTCCATAGTTTGTTGTGATCCACACAGTCAAAGGCTTTGGCGTAGTCAATAAAGCAGAAGTATTCTCTGGTATTCTCTTGCTTTTTCAATGATCCAATGGATGTTGGCAATAGAATATTACTCAGCTATAAGAAAAGGATGAAATTGTGCCACTTGCAACTACATGGCTAGACCCAGAAGGTATTTTGCTAAGTGGAGTCAGCAGACAAAGAGAAATACCATATAACTTCACTACATGTGTAATATAAAATATAAAATAAATGAACAGAAACAGAGTCATGGATGCAGAGAAATAATTGGTGGTTGCCAGATGAGAGAAGTGGTTGGGCAAAATATGTGAAAGAAATTGAGATACACAGTTACAAATCACAAGAACGTCATATCCAGCAAAGGGAATATAGTCAATATTATTACTTATAGACATAATATTACCATACAGTAACTTTGAATGGTTGTAGATGGTTACTAGATTTAGGGTGACCATTTCACAATGTGTATAAATGTCAAAACATGTTATACACTTGAAACTAATATTGTATATCAGCAATACATCAATATTTTTTTAAAGGAACAACTACACCTGAAGTAAAATCTATGACAAGCCATTGAACCAGGCTGAAGCTATATTAAGGGAAGATTAACCTAAAATCAGATTATCCAAATCATAATTATAGCTATATGTGTATACAGACACATACATAGATGTTTAAAACATTCTCTACTTTGTAGCCTAATAGCTATTGCAGTATTTCTAAACTTTTCATAGGTACCTGCATTGCAGATCTGTTTTTGATTATCACAATCAGTTACCAATCGTGAGATATGGAGAGAGAAAACTCAAATACGTTAGGGCAACAATACATTTTTAAGTGGCTCAGTGTACGTAGATGCATTAATCGGGTAAGTATCAGTACACAACTGGGCCTTTTAGTCTTTTAGTGGACTCTTAACCAGTGGGCCATTTCAGAGAGATGTGATTGTTTTGGGGGGGAGTCAATCGGGGGTCATAATATTCATTCAAGTTGTTATCATTACTTATTATTTTGAGATTTTGGAAAAAACCTGAAATAGAGGGGAAAAAGTCAACAAAGCAACAGGGAACTATGTGTCAAAGAGAAATCCCAAAGAAAGTATAGCTCTCACAGGGAGAAAAAAATGTTACCCATACAACCCAATCAGATTAAGTTGGTAACTTCTCAGGGAGGTCATGACTCAGTATTAATTTTTCATCTACAGGAAGTGATAAGAAAGCCTTATACATGCTTTCAAAAATATAGTTAAGAAAAACCAACCAGAGAAACTGCTGGATGATAATGAGCTTCTGAATCTGACATGATCTCCAGCAGCCACTCACCACCTATCAATACGGAGCTCTTTACTCCCATTTCCTTCTACATTATCTCACTCACTCTTCCTCCACCGGTTATCTTAATCACTTTGGCTTTCCTGTTATCACCCTAAGTCAGATTTTGTTATTAGGAGACTCATCATTCTCCAAAGTCATCTGTGATCTCCTTTGGATGACTTTTATGCTTTTGATTTTCACCCTACAGCTATTGCTTGGACAACTAAGAAAATGGTACAATCACATCAGAAATTATAAAAATGAAAACAGAAAAAGTGCCAATCTACTGTACTGGGCTGATAATGCAAAACTATAGAATGACTTTGTTAACAACTTATTGTCCTTTTATAGTGGAGTTTTGAACTTTGCTTCTGAATATTTAAACTTTTGTTTGTTTTTCTCTGCCTGGAGCCCACAAAATCTAATTACATTCCACTTAAAAATAAGGGGAAATGATTCTGAAGCTCTTCTGGAAGAATACCTTAAGTTTCACTTGTTGATGTACCAGAGTGTTCCAGGTTGTAATTTAATTCAATTCCACAGGGCTGTTTTCACTTTTAAAAGAATTTATTTTTTAAATTGGAATATAACTGGTTCAAAATTGAGGAAGGAGTACATCAAGGCAGTATATTGTCACCCTGCTTATTTAACTTATATGCAGAGTACATCATGAGAAATGCCAGGCCAGATGAAGCTCAAGCTGGAATCGAGATTGCTGGGAGAAATATCAATAACCTCAGATATGCAGGTGACACCACCCTTATGGCAGAAAGTGAAGAAGAACTAAAAAGCCTCTTGATGAAAGTGAAAGAGGAGAGTGAAAAAGTTGGCTTAAAGTTCAACATTCAGAAAACTAAGATCATGGCATCTGGTCCCATCACTTCATGGCAAATAGATGGGGAAAAAGGGGAAACTGACAGACTATTTTCTTGGGCTTCAAAATCATTGTGGACAGTGACTGTAGCCATGAAATTAAAAGATGCTTGCTCTTTGGGGGGAAAAAAAAACTATGGCAAATCTAGACAGCGTGTTAAAAAGTCACAGACATCACTTTGTTGACAAAGGTCCATACAGTCAAAACTATGGTTTTTCCAGTAGTCATGTATGGATGTGAGAGCCGGACTATAAAGAAGGCTGAGCACAGAAGAATTGATACTTTTGAACTGTGGTGTTAGAGAAGACTCTTGAGAGTCCCATGGACATCAAGGAGATCAAACCAGTTAATCCTAAAGAAAATCAACCCTGAATATTCATTGGAAGGACTGATGCTGAAGCTCCAATACTTTGGCTACCTGATGCAAAGAACTGACTCATTGAAAAAGACTCTGATGCTGGAAAGATTGAAGGCAGGAGGAGAAAGGGGAGACAGGATGAGACGGTTGAATGGCGTCACTAACTCAGTGGACACGAGTTTCAGCAAACTGCAAGAGGTAGCGGAGGACAGGGAAGGCTGGTATGCTGCAGTCCATGGGGCTGCAAAGAGTTGGACATGACTGAGCAACTGAACGATAACATATTTGCTTTACAATATTATTGCTTTTACCTTCTTAATTTGAATATATATCTTATCATACAAACTTAATAAAGCATATATATCAAATACAGTGGGTATGTTTGCAATGATCAGACTTGATATATGATTATACATTAGAAATGAAAGTCACTTTGAGATTACTTGGGGGTGCTTACAGAAATTGGCAGACACCCTTCAGAGGAGATGATATTAGAGGCTTGGATGACCACTGTTCAGCAGAGATGGCACTAAGCTGCCAGAGATAGAACACAAATATGATCTCCAAATTCAAGTCCTAACCGCTAATTAAGCTGCTTCTCTTGTGGGCGACTCTGTTGTTCCAGGGTCAGCAGCAGGAATTTGTTTAATGATAGTTAATGACTATTGAATAATTTGGATAATTAAGATATTTTTAATAGGTTGTATAGGACATTGTTTGCTTGAATCAAGTCCCAGGATACATTTGCATCAGAATCATTTCA
Source organism: Moschus berezovskii (assembly GCF_049115385.1). Taxonomy (NCBI): domain Eukaryota; kingdom Metazoa; phylum Chordata; class Mammalia; order Artiodactyla; family Moschidae; genus Moschus; species Moschus berezovskii. The sequence goes on from NC_142471.1 coordinate 25,994,856, forward strand.
AGGCACTTAAAATGCAGGTTCCCAGGCTCCGGCCCTAAAATAATCAGCAACTTGGGGTGGGAACCAGGTATCTACATTCTAGTAGAATTCCATTTGATTCTTACGTACATTAAGTGCAAGAAGTTCTGTTGTTCAAACTCAGAGAAGGAAGCTAAAGTGTATTAGAGTAGCTTCCATAGGGAGACTCGTTCTGAACCACAAAGCTACGCTGTGCCTTTGGTTCCCAAGGAGCACCAAGCCTGGGGACAGAGTGTTCCCAGCATCTGTAGGCAGCCGAGGAGCTGCATCCCTCTCCTGGTTCTCGTAAGGCGCTCCTCCTGTACAAGGGGGAGCATTCTTTTGGGTGAATGCAAATGGGGGGCTGAGACTGGTAACCACAACACTAGGTCTTTCAGAGCTCAAGAGGAGGCCTCCAACATGAAAGCTAAGGATTCCCTGGGGAACTCTGAAGAATCTTTTAGAATGCCTCAAGGGAGGCAAGGAAAAAGAAAGAGGTTGTTCGGCAAGGAACACAGACTAGGCAAGGAGCAATTCTTGGAGGATAAATGGAAATGCTCAGTGGTTGTCCCAGGGGTGTGGTATTCAATACTATGCATGTAAAGCCAGGACCATCTCTCAGGAGCTGGAAAAGCTTGAGGTGGAGCAAGTACTTAAGATTCTCCCACTTTCACATTCTAAGAAAGGGTGTATTCTGGTGACATTCTGCTCAAAAATAATGAGTGCCTGCTTGTGGGGATGCCATCATTTCTCTGATTGTAGAGCATCTCTTCCCTAGGGAAATGCCCTAATTATAGACTGGAGATAAGTTTGTAACTTGGACCTGCCATTAACAGTCTTCGTTTGGAGGGGATGAAAGTCACATGCCTCCTGGAACTCAGCATGAGAAAAATGCGCTCCTCCCTCATATTTCTGTAGTAAGGCAGTCCAAGATACCAACACAGCGAATACAGTGCTTATGGTCCAATATACCAAGGGATGTGCACACGGATATGGAGGACTTAGTCCCTGGCCAGAAGTCCAGAGACCTCCATGCTGATCAGCCCAACAGGACCATTTCAGTTCTCGTTCATTCATTCGTGACCCTCCCCCATTGAAAACCTTTTAACAACATTCAGTTCAGTTCAGTCGCTCAGTCGTGTCCGACTCTCTGCAACCCCATGAATCACAGCACGCCAGGCCTCCCTGTCCATCACCAACTCCCGGAGTTCACGCAAACTCACGTCCATCGAGTCGGTGATGCCATCCAGCCATCTCATTCTCTGTCGTCCCCTTCTCCTCCCGCCCCCAACCTTTCCCAGCATCAGAGTCTTTTCCAGTGAGTCAACTCGTCGCATTAATATTTCTTAAAAGTTAGCATGTCCATAACAGGAAATCAAAAAGCACAATAAGCAAAAAACAAAGTCATCCATGATCACAAGCAGCTTACCTTTTGATATGTCCTTCTAGGTCTATTTATGTATTCATACAACTAAGCATTCATTTTCACATAATTAAGATCATACAGTTAAGTACCATGCTTTTTAACACAGCATGAAGATTTACCATTTCAGAGTCCCAAAGCTGTATTTTGATAACTAAGAATACACACTAACTCAATTTGGAAGGAAAAAAAAACCTATAATCCTTCCTTTCTTGGCAAACAAAAATTTCAGAAAAGACAAATATGGCAACAGGCCTCTAGATAAAGATATTGGCAGAGTTATGATTAAAATACTATATTCCCTTAATGTTCAATTAAAAATGAATATAGTGAAGAGTACACAAAGTATAATGCTTCTAAGAGGATTTTTTATCTGATATAAGCTATTAAAGTATTAGCAAGGAGGTATATTTCCATTGAATTAATTAACAATGCCTTCCTATAGTACAGCTGAGAGACGCGCACACATCGATGGGTATCATTAAAATACAGACATAAACACATCCACACACGTCCCTCCTGCTATACTTCCTCCTGCCACTCTGCTGCCAACCTAAGCAGCAAGTCTTGATGCACATTTCTCAGGAACCGTTTAACAATTCCACGCCCCAAATAGTTTTTTAAATCAATTATAATAAATATATTTACAAATTGTTTAATTCATCCATATTTTATCATACCTTGTAACCTCAGGACATCAAAAAAGCATCGTGCTGTGTCATGCTCAGACATGTCCAACTCAGTGATCAAATGCAACGCACATCTCCTGTGTCTCCTGCATTGGCAGGAGGATTCGTTACCACTAGCACCACCTGGGAAGCCCTGTAACAAGCTTGAAAAACAAAGTGTTAGTCATTCAACCATGTCTGACTCTTTTCAACCCCATGAACTGTAGCCCCCCAGGTTCCTCTCCTTGCCGTGGGATTTCCCAGGCAAGAATACTGGAGTGGGTAGCCATTCCCTTCTCCTTTGGATCTTTCCAACCCAAGGATTGAACCCAGGTCTCCTGCACTGTAGGCAGATTCGTTATTGCCTGAGCCACCAAGGAAGCCCCTAAAAAGCATAGATGTTGCAAAATAAAAGAATGAAACTTGGCCACAATAAACACAGGTACTTTACAAAAATACACACACAGACCTATGGTTATAACCTTTAACTGTCTTCTAGATATGGAGCCCTGACCTTCACCCTTCCTCTTACCCTCCCTCAGAATTTCAGTGACTGGAATATAGAACTGTATCTAGCTCCAAGAGGTGGATTAACATACACTCCCAGAACACATAGCCCTTCCTAAAAACAAACAAAAGCACATATATTAAGGGATTATTTTATACTTCTACATTTAATATACTCTGGGCATTCAGTTCAGTTCAGTTCAGTAGCTCAGTCATGTCCTACTCTTTGTGACCCCATGAATCACAGCACGCCAGGCCTCCCTGTCCATCACCAACTCCCGGAGTTCACTCAAACTCATGTCCATTGAGTCGGTGATGCCATCCAGCCAACTCATTCTCTGTCGTCCCTGTCTCCTCCCGCCCCCAATCTCTCCCAGCATCAGAGTCTTTTTCCAGTGAGTCAACTCGTCACATGAGGTAGCCAAAATATTGGAGTTTCAGCTTTAGCATCAGTCCTTCCAATGAACACCAAGGACTGATCTCCTTTAGAATGGACTGGTTGAATCTCCTTGCAGTCCAAGGGACTCTCAAGAGCCTTTTCCGGCACCACAGTTCAAAGGCATTAATTCTTCGGCGATCAGCTTTCTTCACAGTCCAGCTCTCACATCACCTAAATATATGATCCTGAGCATTCTGACCTAGTGTCAGTCTCTCCAGGTTCCCCACAGCAATGTCATCTGCTCTTAAGATTCTGGTTACCCGTGAGATGTAGTTCTTGATTTTTTTAATTCACTTATCCCTACATTAGAATTTGTTGACCATTGCTTACACTCAGTTATCACATTCATTTCCTTTTTTAAAAACAAATTTTTATTTTAATTATTAAAAAAATCAATTTAAGAAATATCCCTGATTGAAAAAAATAGCTTCAAGGAGTTTAAGATGAAAAGGAGTAGTTTCTAGTACCGTCTTTTCCTACCCCCACCTTCCCCCAACCACTCCAAGGAGGGAACTTGTTTAGCTGCGTTTTGCTGGTTACCTGGTTAAGTGTAACAATATGCTCATGTCACTACTTCTTGATTTATCAATTTAAAACATGATCTATTGACTTTTTCCAATGATGTTAAAGGATATAATCTCAACAACTTACTGCCCCTTGTCATTTCTTTCAATATAGCTCCAATGTTAAAATTGTTTTTTGTTAAACTATACATGTGCCGTATAGAATAAGTGTAGTGAATTTATATATAAATATGTAGGTGTAGTTATGTAAATAACAAATATATTTGTTTATACTTGTATATATTGTTCTATTTCTTTGTTTCTTCTTCTATTGTTCAGTTTCTTAATCATCCACCAAATGTCCAAACCCTTGCCTTTAACTTTCCTCAACTTTCCTCACAAATCATCTATATTTTCATTTATACAATGGCAGTGTTGATAAAAACACATACTATTATGTGTACATTTTATTCTATTATAATCAAATTCCTGTATCTTTGTAGGAGGATTCTAAAGTTAATGATAAGCTGCATTTACATTACAATGATTGTGTAAATATCACCCACTGCAAAATTAAGAATATATACTATGATTATATTCTTTTCTTGCAAAGATTTTTTTTTTTTTTTGGCTGCACCACACAGCTTGTGAGACCTTAGTTCCCCAGCTAGAGATTGAACCCATGTCCCCTGCCCTAGAAACGTGGAGTCTTAACCACTGCACCACCAGGGAAGTCTCTACTACAGATTTACGATCTTAGAGTTTCTAACTGCTCCTACCCCCTCAGTATTGCCCTGTCAACATATTCTGGCTGCCAATCCATCATCATAGTTATCTATTCATCCTTTTCCCATCAAAGACCTCCCTCCAGAAGCCCTCCCTCCTCCTGCTCTGGCCTGCACTGATTGCCTTCCAGGTCAGATGCTCCACTTCCTCCTGGGACTCCCCTCTACTTTCCCCGTGTGGCCACTCTTTCCTGGATCATGTATCTTCCTTTTTCTTGGTTTATGAAGATTTCTAATTTTTAAAATATATTATGCTTGTGGTGGTGGTTTAGTCACTAAGTCGTGTCCGACTCTTGCGACCCCATGGACTGTAGCCCTCCAAGCTTCTCTGTCCATGGGATTCTCCAGGCAAGAATACTGGAGTGGGTTGTCATTTCCTTCTCCAGGGAATCTTCTCAACCCAGGAATCAAACCTGAGTCTCTTGCATTGCAGGCAGATTCTTTACCAACTGATCTACAAGAGAAGCCCCATATTATGCTTGTAAAAACAAGCATATAGATATATAAAAATCTCTCTTCCAAACTTTCAGGGGAGGGAATCTAAGTTAGCAGCATGGTGGGTGGCCTTCTACACCTTCATCTATCCTCAAATACACATACTCAAACATATGAACTTGTACATGGGTTCCTTCTCTTCTTTCACAAAAAGAGTACATCTTACTCTGCAAAACTGCTTCCACCACCCTGATTTAATGATTTATCATAGACCTTTCTGCAGCTCAGTACAGATTGATACAACTTTTTGAATAATCTGCTTCTGGTTCCACAGTGGGTATACACATTGTTTATTCATCTATTTCCTAAGAACAGTCAGGTTATTTTCAGGTTTTATGTCACTACAAATCGACATGCTTGTGAGTGAATCCTTACATTTGATACATGTTGGTGCTTTTGTTTTTGTAGGATAGATTTCTAAAACTGGCATTACTGGATCAAAGGACAAGCATATAACACTTTATCAGAATATAACATACCAGAAAGTATGCCATAAATGTACAGTTGTTCATAAATGAATTCTCACCAATACAACACAGCGTGACCAGAACCCAGGTCAAGAAATAGAATACTACCAGCCCCTGAGGAGCCCACCCTCTATATGCTTTTGGTCGATACTCCCAAGGGTGTATTACTCACTCCCAAGGGTGCCCTCTCTCCTGACTGCTGATGGCATGCATATTTTTCATTTGAAGATACTGCAACACTCTTCTCCCCAAGGATTGTAGCAATTCATATTCCCACAAGTAATGCACAAATGTACCATTTTCCCTCTAACATTCAGTTCAGTTACAACATTTTGTTTACCTGCTGGGTGAAAATGGTATCTTGCTGTTATTATAATTTGCATTTTTCTGACCAACCAGTGAGGATGAGCACAATGGCACACATTCCTTTTATACAGATGAGGAAACCAAGGCTCAGAGCAGAGCCCTGCTGTTGCCCAAGTCAATTTAACACTCGCTTCATTTCTGTGTTTAGCACAGTGCCTGAGGGCTCAACAAGGAATCAGAGATCCCTCCTGCGTCAGTAAAGTTCCCTAAGCACACCTCATTCACACTGTAAAGGAAAGCAGGGTAAAGGACACATGCGCACCCTGCTTTATGCTGCTGGGCTAGGAGACAAGCATTGTTCTGCTCCTACAAATCTGCGATTTCGTAGACTTGGCTCAAAGACTGGTTCTGATAGGGACAGAGTAATGGGACAACATAGGTGATTAAATAGGTCATCCCACTAGGGGATTGTGAGAGAAAAGTATGGGAGACCCCTCGAAGTGAATGACTACTCATTCACTCACAGTCTACTTAACCACAAAGCCAAGCAGACTTGCTTAGCCACAAACCCACGCAACAGAAGTATGAGATAGGCCTCCTCCCAAATAAAGTCATAGTGGAATGAGACCCACATCCTGCCCAGTGAGCTCAGTAAGATAATGATTCCTAGGACACGCTCCTCTGCACGCTGAAAACAAAAATATAAGGAAAGGATGTTATATGGAAACCTGAGATGATTTACCACATTTAGTATATGTTACCACCTCTTTGCTCATTTCCACTGCACTTCAATATTCCTAATGTGACCATGTAGGGACAAGAAAACTTCCTTACCCGGTGTGGAGGAGGAGCTGATGATGAAAGCAGATCTTCTCCCCCTCCCCACTTTTCCTTTGATTATAAAACTGTGGCCCACTAAGTTCTCAGGGTTCAGCGCTCCCTTTGCCCACCACCCTATCAGCCTCACAAGCATCCTATTCTAATAAATCACTTCTCATCTATCACTTTGCCTCTTGCTGAATTATTTCGGCATTAAAACATAAAGAGCCAGCCTCGAAGCCCCCACAGTGCAATCCCACGCGCATTTCTGCTGGCTGGCCTGTGGAGGTAGGCGACTCATCCAGTTGGGCTGAGAAATCAAAGCATCGTATGCAACACATGTCTGCTGAGGGCCTGAAGGCCGCAAACACAAGTGGAAAGAGCAGTGGAGTGAAAGTCGGCAGCTGTGGGGGACATCTCTTGCCCTCTCAGAGCCTATTTTCTCCTCCTAAGAAGCACTTGGAGGCACCAGATGCCCAGCCTGGGAAGGAGGCAATCCTCTAGGACTGACCACGCAGTGGGACAAACCATTGTCCTCATCTCTGAAACAGTCACAGCTTTGGGCAGGAGCGTCCGTGTCCAAACAAGGGTTTGTGCGTGGCAGCCGAGGATGAAGGTCCCCTAGAGGAGGTGGGATGAGAGCTGAGCCCCGAAGGGAGGGACAGGTAGGCTGCAGCGGCAGAAGGGAGAGTGGGAAAGGAGGGCTGGGTCAGTCTTAACACCGAGTGCCCAGGGAGGAGAACGGGAAATGGCTGGGGACGATATTGCGAGAAACGCCAGTAGAGACGTGAAGCTGGAAAGATAGGCTGAGGCTGCTGGGTGGCCCAGGAAGGACCTCAGTTTCCAGTGAGAAGTCTAGACTTGGCCTGCTGCTGAGGCAACAGATAACTACAAGCTAGGCCACAGATAAAATACAAGGTGTTTTAGTTTTCTAAGTCAAACTGTAATAGATTAGCACATACTTGATGACTTGCTATAACAAATTACCAAAAACTTGCTGGCCTAAAATGACACAAACATATCATTTGACAGTTCTATAGGTTGAAAGTCTGACATGGGCCTCACTGGGCTTAAAACTAAGGTGCTGGCAGGGCTGCGTTCCTTTCTGGAGACTCTAGAGGAGAATCTGCTTCCTCACCTTTTCCAGCTTCTGCGTTCCCTGGGTTGTGGCCCCTAATCCCAGCTTCACAGCTAGCAAAGGTGAACTGAGTCCTTTTCAGACCACATCACTCTGACCTTTTTGTCTGGTTTCCATTTTTAAAGGGTGCTTGTGCTTACACTGGTCCCACCTGGGTAACCCAGGCCATGCCCAATTGTAAGATCATCTGCTGCTGCTGCTGCTGCTGCTAAGTCGCTTCAGTCGTGTCCGACTCTGTGTGACCCCATAGACGGAAGCCCACCAGGCTCCCCCGTCCCTGGGATTCTCTAGGCAAGAACACTGGAGTGGGTTGCCAAAGATCATCTGATTATGTATTAATTCCATCTGCAACCTTAATTTCCCTTTGCCGAGTAAGGTAACAGGTTCCAGAGATTAATGATTAGGATGCTGTTAGGGAAATTAAAGGGGCTTCCCAGGTGGCTCAGTGGTAAAGAATCCGACTGCCATTGCAGGAGAGGCAGTAGACGGGGGTTTGATTCCTGGGTCGGGAAGATCCCCTGAAGAAGGGCATGACAAGCCACTCCAGTATTCTTTTTTAGAGAATCCCATGAACAGAGGAGCTTGGTGGGCTCCAGTCCATGGGGGAGCAAGAGTTGGACATGAGCGAGCACACAAGCACCCACTCATGGAAATTAAAATGGACGAAGTCTTGTTCAGGCTTCAGAAGCAGGAGAGCAGGCCTCTGATCCTGCTTCTGACCTGCATGGACACTGCCCGGATTCTGTGCCTGCCCACACAACTAGTCAGGTGGCATTTTAAATAAGAAAGGGAGTGGGTCTTGGAATTCTTGAGCCCCAGGAGGTCATAGTAAACACCCTCTTCCAACAACACAAAACATGACTCTACACATGGACATCACCAAATAGTCAATACCAAAATCAGATTGAGTATATTCTTTGCAGCTGAAGATGGAGAAGCTCTATACAGGAGCTGACTGTGACTCAGACCATGAGCTCCTTATCGCAAAATTCAGAATTAAATCAAAGAAAGTAGGGAAAACCACTGGGCTTCTCAGGTGGCTCAGTGGTAAAAAATATGACTGGTAATTCAGGAGACACAAGTTTGATCCCTGGGTCAAGAAGATCCCCTGGAGAGTAAATAGCAGCCCACTGCAGTATTCTTGCCTAGAAAATTCCATGGACAGAGGAACCTGAGGGGCTAAAGTCTATGGGGTCCCCAAAAGAGTCAGACACAACTTAATGACTAAACAGCAAAGGGAAAACCACTAGGCCATTCATGTGTGACCTAAATCAAATCCCTTATGATTATTCAGTGGAAGTGACAAATAGATTCAATGAATTAGATCTGATAGACAAAGTGCCTGAAGAACTACGGATGGAAGTTTGTAACACCATACAGGAGGCAGTGACTAAAACCATCCCCAAGAAAAAGAAATGCAAGAAGGCAAAGTGGTTGTCTGAGGAGGCCTTACAAATAACTGAGGGAAAAGAGAAGTGAAAGGCAGAGGAGAAAGGGAAAGATATACCCAAATAAATGCAGAATTACAGAGAATAGCAAGGAGAGATAAGGGCTTCTTAAATGAACAATGCAAAGAAATAGAATAAAACAATAGAATGGGAAAGACTAGAGATCTCTTCAAAAAAATTGGAGATATTAAGTGAATATTTCATGCAAAAATGGGCACAATAAAGAGTAGAATTGGCGAAGATCTAACTGAAGCAGAGGAGATTAAGCAGAGGTGGCAGGAATACACTGAAGAACTATACAAAAAAAGGTCTCAATGACCCAGATAACCAAGGTGGTGTGGTCACTCACCTAGAGCCAGACATCCTGGAGTTTGAAGTCAAGTGGGCCTTAGAAAGCAGTACCATGAATTAAGCTAGTGGAGGTGATGGAATCCCAGCTGAGCTATTTCAAATCCTAAAAGATGATGCTGTTATAATGCTGCACTCAGTATGCTAGCAAATTTGGAAAACTCAGCAGTGCCCACAGGGTTGGGAATGGCTAGTTTTCATTCCAGTTCCAAAAAAAAGCAATGCCACAAAATGTTCAAACTACTGCACAACTGTGCTCATTTCTCATGCTAGCAAGGTAATGCTCAAAATCCTTCAAGTTAGGCTTTAACAGTACATGAACTGAGAACTTCCAGATGTATAAGCTGGGTTTAGGAAAGGCAGAGGAACCAGAGCTCAAATAGCCAACATTTGTTGGATCATAGAGAAAGCAAGGGAATTCCTGCAAAACATCTACTTCTGCTTCATTGACTATGCTGAAGCCTTTGACTGTGTGGCCAGACCACTTTACAGTATGTCAAGGCTATATATTGTCACCTTGCTTATTTAACTTATATGCAGAGTACATCATGTGAAATGCCAGGCTGGATAAAGCACAATCTGGAATCAAGATTGCCAGGAGAAATATCAATAACCTCAGATATGCAGATGACACCATGGCAGAAAGTGAAGAGGAACTAAAAAGCCTCTTGATGAAAGTGAAAGAGAAGAGTGAAAAAGTTGGCTTAAATCTCAACATTCAGAAAACTAAGATTATGACATCTGGTCCCATGACTTCATGTCAAATAGATGGGGAAACAATAGAAACAGTGACAGACTTTATTTTCTTGGGCCCCAAAATCATGGTGGATGGTGACCGCAGTCATGAAATTAAAGATGTTTCCTCCTTGGATGAAAAGCTATGACAGACCTGAGCCTGCACACTCAGTCATGTTCGACTCTTTGTGACTCCATGGATTGGAGCCCACCAGGCTTCTCTGTCCATGAAATTTTCCAAGCAAGAATACTGGAGTGGATTGCCATTTTCTTCTCCAAGGGATCTTCCCAACCCACGGATTGAGTCTGTGTCTCTTGCATCTCCTGAATTGACAGGCCAATTCTTTACCAGCTGAGTCACCAGGTAAAGACATATTAAAAAGCAGAGACATCACTTTGCTGACAAAGGTCCAGAAGTCCAAATATATGGTTTTTCCAGTAGTCATGCATGGATGTGAGACCATAAAGAAGGCTGAGCACCAGAGAATTGATGCTTTTGAACTGTGGTGTAGGAGAAGACTCTTGAGTGTCCCTTGGACTGCAAGGAGGTCCAACCAGTCCATCCTAAAGGAAATCAGTCCTGAATATTCACTGGAAGGACTGATGCTGAAGCTGAAGCTCCAATACTTTGGTCATCTGATGAGAAGAGCCAACTCACTGGAAAAGACCCTGATGCTAGGAAAGATTGAGGGCAGGAGGAGAAGGGGAAGACAGAGGATGAGATGGTTGGATGGCATTATCGACTCAATGGATGTGAGTTTGAGTGAACTCAGGGAGATAGTGAAGGACAGGGGAACCTGGCGTGTTGCAGTCCATGGAGTCACAAAGAGTCAGATACAACTGAGTGACTAAGCAACAACAAAAATGAGCCTGGAACTTATTTAGCACTCAGTTGATGTGACCCATTTCTGTTGTTACTGAAGTTTGGGGCCAGGGTGACCAGGCAAGGAGTGGTGTAATTGGCAGGAATAGGGATGTAAAGGGTGGAGGAGGGGAAGGAGGGTGAGACCAGTTTGATAAGGTCCTAGTGAGTTGGGCCACACAGACTGACCAGCTGGGCTGGAGCTCCTGGGTCAGGTCCCAGCTGGAGGTCAAAGTTAGTGAGCCACTGACTCACACAGGGAAATGGAAGGTGTAAAGGCCAAGAATGCCACCTCTGCAAGGGCAGAAACAGAGTTGTGGGGCCCCAACTCTGAGAACAGTACTGGACACCAAGCAGCGCTCAGTCAGTGTTTGGTGGTCTGGCTGATGCTCTCTGGAAGGAAATCTTCTGCTCTGGACTGGAAGTGGAACTGAACCAGGGAAAGGGAAGGACAATCAGTGCTGGGGCTACAGAGAGGAAGGAATGGCTCTGACACTAGGAGATGAACAGGAATGCTGATCTCTTCTGAAAACATTTGCTCTTAGTCAACAAAGGGATCCTCGGCAGCTTTGGTTGAAACATCCATCTGTTAAATTGGGACCACTGAACTAGACTCCAGATCTGGACAAACAAGGTTCAGCAAAGGGGTCTTGGTTGTGCTCTGGCCCTCTAGGCGTCCCTTCACATTTAGTTGTTCATTTACATACATAGGTTTCCTTCCCCCTGAGCTGTCTTACTTCCTATTGTGGGAAGGAGAGAAGGTGTGTTTTCATGTGATTCTTTTTTTAAATTCTTTTTTTTTTAATGATGTGGACCATTTTTAAAGTCGTTTTGAATTTGTTACAATATTGCTTGTGCTTTATGTTTTGTTTTTTTTGGCCATGAGGCATGTGGGATCTTAGTTGCCAGATCAAGGATTGAACCCACAACCTCTGCATTTGAAGGCAAAGTCTTAACTACCAGACTGCCAGAGAAGTTTCCTCATGTGGTTCTTTTTTATTTTTTAATGTTTATTTATTTATTTGCCTACATCAGGTCTTAGTTGCATGGTGTGGGATCTTCACTGCGGCATTTGGGATGTTTCGTTGCGGCACGTAGGCCTAGTTGCCCCACAGTATGTGGGATCTAAGTTCCTCAATCAGGGATTGATCTCATGTCCCCTGCTTTGGAAGGTGGATTTTTAATCTAGTGAAGTCCCGTCATGCAATTCTTGAACTTGGGATTTATAGTAGAAGATCATTGACACGCTAGTCTTTCCATGATTCCTCTTCACAGAAGAATAAAGAGAAGAATAAAGAATAAAGATAATGGTCACATCTTGACCATCTGCATCTGTTCCTGTCACAGACGTGCACAGCGTGTGGGAATGGGAGCCTTCTGCATTCACCCTCACCTTTGACCAATGCCCTCCTTTTCCAGAATACGCATGTAGTCCATCATCTTGGAGGCAGCAGATGTGTATTCCCATAAATTTTCCATCAAAGCTGGGATGGATATTTTTGAGATCAGTATGATTTTTAAAAAGTCATTCTTTCTTAATTTCAAATTTTATTTCATGCATCTTAGGGCAATGTCAGTGGCTGAAAATGACTGGATAATGGAAATGTGGGAACCTGTCTAGATTTGAGATTTTAATTCTGAGGGAAATATTTCCTTTCAACATGTGTGTTTGCTATAAGCTGTGTGTTTTCAGGCTCAACTTTGTCATACAAGATGAACTTTCTTCTGAGGGTCTCCCGGGGATCCTTTCTTAGATGAATGTATCTGATGGCCTGATCCATCTGCAGATCTGTACTTCATTTTGTACACCAAGGCCAATTTGCCTGTTATTCCAGGTAGATCTTGATTTTCTACTTTTGCATTCCAGTCCCCCATAATGAAAAGGACTCCTTTTTTGGGTGTTAGTTCTAGAAGGTCTTGTATGTCTTCATAGAATCATTCAACTTCAGCTTCTTCAGCTTTACTGGTTGGGGCATAGACTTGGATGACTGTGATAATGAATGGTTTGCCTTGGAAATGAACAGAGATCATTCTGTCATTTTTGAGATTGCACCCAAATACTGCAGTTTGGACTCTTTTGTTGACTATGATGACTACTCCATTTCTTCTAATGGATTCTTGCCCACAGTAGTTAGATATAATGGTCATCTAATTAAATTCTCCCATTCCAGTCCATTTTAGTTCACTGATTCCTAAAATGTCGATGTTCACTCTTGCCATCTCCTGTTTGACCACTTCCAATTTGCCTTGATTCATGGACCTAACATTCCAGGTTCCTACGCAATATTGCTCTTTACAGCATTGGACTTTACTTCCATCTCCAGTCACATCCACGTTTGGGCATTGTTTTTGCTTTGGCCCCATCTCTTCATTCTTTCTGGAGTTATTTCTCTACTCTTCTCCAGTCGCATATTGGGCTTGGGAGTTCATCTTTCAGTGTCATATCTCTTTCCTTTTCATACTGTTCATGGGGTCTCAAGGCATGAACTAGGAACTAGAAACTAGGAAAATAAAGTCCAGAGATTATCATGGCCTTGCCTGGTGAGGGGCACCTGAGGGCTGTGCCCCATGTCTTAATGATTCCACATCAGCATTGGCTTTCCTTGATGGTAGAAATTAATGTCCCAGATATCCAGTGTGAACTACCTCCTTAGGACCCTTGATGCTTCTGCTTTACTTTGGATGCAGGCCTGTTTTGTTTTTTGTTTTTTTTTTCCAGCTGTGCCACACAGCATTGCGGGATCTTAGTCCCTTGACCAGGGTTCAAAACTACGCCTTCTGCAGCGGAAGCTCAGAGTCCTAACCACCAGACTGCCAGGGAAATCCCCCAGACTTTTTTTTTTTTAATTGTTATATCTACATATAAAGCAGGCAGTTTACTATATATTTTTTTCTTTTCACTGAAATTTGAAAAATTGTGCGCCACTTATGTGAGCAGTCAGTTCAGTCACTCAGTCATGTCTCACTCTTTGTGATCCCATGGACTGCAGTACACCAGGCCTCCCTATCCTTCAAAAACTCCCAGAGTTTACTCAAACTCATGTCCATTGAGTCGGTGATGCCACCCAACCATCTCATCCTCTGTCGTCCCCTTCTCCTCCTGCCCCCAATCCCTCCTAGCATCAGAGTCTTTTCCAATGAGTCAACTCTTCTCATGAGGTGGCCAAAGTATTGGAGTTTCAGCATCAGTCCTTCCAATTAATATTCAGGACTGATTTCATTTAGGATGGACTGGTTTCATTTAGGATGGCCTTGCAGTCCAAGTGACTCTCAAGAGTCTTCTCCAATACCACAATTCAAAAGCATCAATTCTTTGGTGCTCAGCTTTCTTTATGGTCCAACGCTCACATCCATACATGACTACTGGAAAAACCATAGCTTTGACCAGGCAGACCTTTGTTGGCAAAGTAATGTCTCTGTTTTTTAATATGCTGTCATAGCTTTTCTTCCAAGGAGCAAGCATCTTTTAATTTCATGGCTGCAGTCACCATCTGTAGTGATTTTGGGGCCCAAAAAAACAGTCTCTCACTATTTCCTCTGTTTCCACTTGCCATGAAGTGATGGGACCAGATGCCATGATCTTAGTTTTCTGAATGCTGAGTTTTAAGCCAATTTTTTCACTCTCCTCTTTCACTTTCATCAAGGGACTCTTTAGTTCTTCTTCACTTTCTGCCATAAGGGTGGTGTCATCTGCGTATCTGAGGTTATTGATATTTCTCCTGGCAATCTTGATTCCAGATTGTGCTTCATCCAACTTGGCATTTTGCATGATGTACTCAGCATATATGTTAAATAAAGAGGGTGACAATATATAGCCTTGACGTACTCCTTTCCCGATTTGGAACCAGTCTGTTGTTCCATGTCCTGTTCTAACTGTTGCTTCTTGACCTGTATACAGATTTCTCAGGAGGCAGGTCAGGTGGTCCAGTATTCCCGTCTCTTTCAGAATTTTCCACAGTTTATTGTGATCCACACAGTCAAAGGCTTTGGCGTAGTCAATAAAGCAGTAGTAGATGTTTTTTCTGGAACTCTTTTGCTTTTTCAATGTGGAAAAGTCAGGTGCCTCTATAGGAAACTGTGGGGTCTGACTGCATCTATATCTGTGTGTCCGTGTGATGTGCATAATCAGAATACTTCTGTGTGGTTTTGGGTATAACTTCCATCTGTACAGTGTCAACAGTGCTTGTGAAGCATCTGCAAACCCATTCATTTATTTATTAATTCAATGCACCCCTGAAGCCTGGGTTTGAGGGGAAATGAGGAGCAGTAGAGTTGGGACCAAGCTAAATGTCATTACATCCAAGGTAAAATGAAGCTAGTAATAGTCTTCATTTGAGTCAAAGATATTGGATTTTTTATACAAACAGCCTACACAAGTCGATATCAAAAAACCACACAACCCAATCAAAAAATGGACAGAAGACCCAGACAGATATCTCTTTAAAGAAAACATACAGATGGCCAACAGGCATGTGAAAAGGTGCTCAACATCACTCATTTTTAGAGAAATGCAAATCAAAACCACAACAAGGTATCACTTCACGCCAGTCAGAATGTCCATCATCAAAAAGTCTACTGGAAATAGAACTGCCATACGATCCAGCAATCGCACTCCTGGGCATACACACTGAGGAGACCAGAATTGAAAGAGACACATGTACTCCAGTGTTCATTGCTGCTGCTGCTGCTGCTAAGTCACTTCAGTCGTGTCCGACTCTGTGTGACCCCATAGACGGAAGCCCACCAGGCTCCCCCGTCCCTGGGATTCTCCAGGCAAGAACACTGGAGTGGGTTGCCATTTCCTTCTCCAATGTGTGAAAGTGAAAAGTGAAAGTGAAGTCGCTCAGTCGTGTCTGACCCTTAGCGACCCCACGGACTGCAGCCTACCAGGCTCCTCCATCCATGGGATTTTCTAGGCAAGAGTACTGGAGTGGCTTGCCATTGCCTTCTCTGAATGTTCATTGCACCGCTGTTTATAATAGCCAGGACATGGAAGCAACCTAGATGTCCATCTGCAGACGAATGGATAAGCAAGCTGTGGTACATATACACAATGGAATATTACTCAGCCATTAAAAAGAATACATTTGAATCAGTTCTAATGAGGTGGATGAAACTGGAGCCTATTATACAAAGTTAAGTAAGCCAGAAAGAAAAACACTGATACAGTATACTAACGCATATATATGGAATTTAGAAAGATGGTAATGATAAACCTATGTACGAGACAGCAAAAGAGACACAGATGTATAGAATAGTCTTTGGGACTCTGTGGGAGAGGTGAGGGTGGGATGATTTGGGAAAATGGCACTGAAACATGTATATTATCATATGTGAAACGAATCACCAGTCCAGGTTTGATGCATGATACAGGATGCTTGGGGCTGGTGCACGGGGATGACCCGGAAGGAGGATAAGGGGAGAAGGGAGGTGGGAGGGGGGTTCAAGAATGGGAACACATGTACACCTGGGGCAAATTCATGTCAATGTAAGGCAAAACCAATATAATATTGTAAAGTAATTAGCCTCCAATAAAAATAGTCTACAACTAATAAATGCTGGGAAAAATGGAACCCTCCTACACTCCTGGTGGGAATGTAAGTTGGTGCAGCCACTAAGGAAAACAGTATAGAGATTCCTTAAAAGAGTAAAACTTGAGATATCATATGATCCAGTATTTCCACTTCTGGGCATAAATTCAGAAAAGATGAAAATCTAATTTGAAAAGATACAAGCACCACAATGTTCACAGCAGCACAGTTTACAACATCTAAGACATGGAAACAACCCAGGTGCCCTTTGACAGATGATTGGTTCAAGAAGTTGTGGTATATTTACACAATGGAATATTACTCAGCCATGAAAGAATGAAATATTGCCATTTGCAGCAACATTGATGGACCTAGAGGTAATTACACTAAGTGAAGTAAGTCAGAAAGAGAAAGACAAATACTTCTGTGGAATCTAGCAAGTAATACATATGAATCTATATATAAAACAGAAGCAGACTCACACACATAGAAAACAAACTTATGGTTACCAAAGAGGAGAGAAATAGAAGGGGAAAGGTAATTAACAAAAGGGGAGGGGTAATTACCAAAGGGGTTTGGGATTAACAGATACAAATTATTATACATAAAATAGATAAGCAACAGGGATTTTCTGTTTAATCTAGGGAGTTATATTCAATATCTTGTAATAGGCTATAATGGAAAACAATCTGAAAGTAATATATAAATGAATCACTTTGCTGTATACCTGAAGATAACATGATATTGTAAATCAACTATATTTCAGTTTTAAAAGAAAGATACTGCATTTTTTTGAGCAGGTTGGCTAAAAGTCATGTCCTTAACCATTAATTCCACAAACTCTCTATGAAGACTCACTATGGAACCTTCACTTTCTGCCCTTGACATGTGATTTTCGTAGATGTGTTGCCCATGAGTCCATGTGTTGCCATCACCCAGATCTGGGCTTGGGTCCCAGCCATAACATTTGCCCGCTGTGTAATCTTGGCTTCATGACTCAACCTCTCTCAGCTTCCCTTTCCTCATCTATAATACTAATCTGAGAAAGATAACAGTTTTATATCTACCTAGTGAGCCTATTCGGAGAAAGCGATGGCACCCCACTCCAGTACTCTTGCCTGGAAAATCCCATGGGCGGAGGAGCCTGGTAGGCTGCAGTCCATGGGGTCGCCAAGAGTCGGACACAACTAAACGACTTCACTTTCCCTTTTCACTTTTATGCATTGGAGAAGGAAATGGCAACCCACTCCCGTGTTGTTGCCTGGAGAATCCCAGGGACAGGGGAGCCTGGTGGGCTGCCGTCTATGGGGTCACACAGAGTCGGACACGACTGAAGTGACTTAGCAGCAGCAGCAGCAGTGGGCCTATTGGGGAATTTAGTGAGATGATATATACTATATACTGTATATATATATATAGTCTATGCTATATACTATAGTATATGGTCTATTGTTTAAATACTATGGACATGGGTTTGGGTAAACTCTGGGAGTTGGTGCTGGACAGGGAGGCCTGGCATGCCGTGGTTCATGGTGTCGCAAAGAGTCAGAAATGACTGAGCGACTGAACTGAACTGAACTGAATGCTCATTGTGCTCAGTCATGTCTGACTCTGTGACCCCATGGACTGTAGCCTGCAGGCTCCTCTGTCCACGGAATTTTCCAGGCAAGAATACTGGAGTGGGTTGCCATTTCCAACTCCAGGGGATCTTCCCGACCTAGGGATCGAACCCTCGTCTTCTGTGTCTCCTATACTGGCGGGCCGATTCATTACCACCAGAGCCACCTGGGAAGCCCAGAATACTAAACATATATTTAATAAATAAGTTTCCATAATATTATTTTCATCATTGTTGCCTATCTCCCTTTTGTTGTTACTTTTCCCCCTTCTCTGTTTACTCTCCACGTTATTTGAAATGGTACTTAAGGCAAATTTCAGCAGGTGAGTAAAGCAGAGGAAAAAATGAAGATGTGAAAATAAAATGAAGCCTGTCAGGACACTAATATAGAAATGGACATTCTCATTTTGGTGGGTCACAGGATTGACCCTGAGCTTCTTAACAATCAACGAGAAAAGGGAAACTAAACCAGTTACATAGTTTAACACTGTGTTCATGAAATAAAGTAAGCTAATGACTTAGGAAAAACACACTCTGGGCAGGATTTTTTTTCCTTCTCAACATGCTTCCCCCTTGACTTGCTTAAGGGAAGCCCTTTTATGGAAAAGTATTTCTGAATATGACATAAGTTCTAACCCTTAGTAGAGGCCCACCCCTGACTATGTTCAGCTGATCCAACAGAGGAGACCTAGTACTTGGCCCAGAGAACTAATCTTGCAATAGGCCTTTGTTGCTGAAACCAAAAGCGTCACACGCAGATAATAAACAAGATACGTGTACACTGTGGTTAGGTTGTTTTGTAGCAACCCCTGTTTCCTCTCTTTTGCAACGGCTGGTTCAATGAAACAACCTAAATATGAGTCACGGAGACCCAGGTCTCAGATTGATATAATTTATACCTGGGCCCTAAGTTAATTTGACTTTCCACTTCCACACCATGGAGGGCTTATCTCATTCAACTGTTGGCAAAGCTTTATTGAGTACTTCTTTAGTAAAAGGTCCCTGCAACTGGACCATGCCTGGCAATCTAGGCTTCCAGTAAAGAGGTCAAGGAGGAAGTGCAGATAATCAAGGCTTTGGGAACTCAGAATAGGGTGTCTGCAAACTCAGGGAATTGGAGAGGCCTGGAAACTTCTTGGAGAAAGTGGGACTAGAAGGATGAGAAGGGGTAGAAAGGTAAAGAAGGCACAAGTGTTAATGAGGACTCAGGCTAGGCTGGGCCAGTTGTGTTTGGACACCAGGAGGAGGTTTGCCTACGTGAAGTGGAGGTCCATGATGGGCAAGAGGGGACGAGAGTGTGGATGTCAGGCTGTGCTATGAGGCTAAGCCTGCTGGCGCTGTTCCCTGCCCCCATCATCCACCCAGCATAGGGCAGAGGGAGACACATACCTGTTCCTCATGGTACCCTCCCTCCCAGGGGATCATTCAGAGTAATCTTAATATGAGACTTTCTGAAACAATTTATTACTGGGAGGTTTATGGACTTTCGAAATACCTGGTCTCATAGCCACATGTAAATCAATGAAGTCAGAACCCACCATCTTCACCATACACAAAAACAAACTCAAAGTGGCTTAAACACTTAAACATAAGACATGACATGATAAAACTCCTAGAAGAGGGACTTCCCTGGTGTTCTAGTGGCTGGGACTCCACGCTCCCAAAGAAAGGGGCTCAGGTTCAATCCCTAGTTTGGGAACTAGATCCCACATGTCACAGCAAAAGGATCTCTCATTCGGCAATGAAAATTGAAGATCCTGTACAACCAAATAAATACTAAAAATGTATATTATATATATTATATTTAGTATGTATATACTTATTTAAGTATATATATGTATATATACTTTAAAAAACATTAACTCCTAGAAGAGAGCATAGGCAAAGCATTCTCTGACATAAATTGTACCAGTGTTTCCTAAGATCAGTCTCCCAAGGCAATAGAAATAAAAATAAACAAATGGGACCTAATCAAACTTACAAGCTTTCACACGGAAACCATTAACAAAAGGAAAAAACAACCTACAAATTGGGAGAAAATATTTGTAAATGATGTGACCAACAAGGGCTTAATTTTCAAAACATACAAACAGCTCATACAGCTCAACAAAAACAAAAAAACAAATAACCCAATCGAGAAATGGGCAGGAGATCTAAATAGACATTTCTATAAAGAAGACATACAGATGGCCAGCTCAACATCACTAATTATTAGACAAGTAAAAATCAAAACTACAATGAGGTATACCACCTCACACACAAGTCAGAATAGTCATCATTAAAAAACCTACAAATAACAAATGCTGGGAAGAATGTGGAGAAAAGGAAATCCTCCGACACTGCTGGTGGGAATGTAATTTAGTGGAGGCACTATGGAGAACATTATGGAGGTTCCTCAGAAAACTAAAAATTGAATTACCATATAACCCAGCAACCCCACTTATGGGTATATATACAGACAAAACTATAATTCAAAAAGATACATGCACCTGTATGTTCATAACTATTCACAATAGCCAAGACATGGAAACAACCTAAATGTCCATCAACAGATGAATGGATAAAGAAGATGTGGTACATACATATAATGGAATACTACTCAGCCATAAACAAGAACAAAATAATGCCATTTACAGTAGCATGGATGGACCTAGAGATTATCATACTAAGTGAAGTTATTTCAGAAAGAGAAAGACAAATACCATATGATAGTACTTATATGTGGAATCTGAAATACAGCACAAATGAACCTGTCTATGAAACACAATGACAGAGAACAGACTGTGGTTGCTGAGGAGGGAGGTGATTGGGGAAGAGGTGGAGAGGGGGTTGGGGTTAGCAGATGTAAGTTTTTGTGTATAGAATGGACAAGCAACAAGGGCCTACTCTACAGCACAGAGAATCATGTTCAATATCCTCTGAAAACCCATAATGGAAAAGAACACTAAAGAAAGAATGTGCACATATATATAACTGAATCAATCAGCTGTACAGCAGAAATTAATACAATGCTGTAAATGAACTATACTTCAATAAAAAATAAAAGCACACGGTCTCAAAGGAAAAAAATCTAACAAACCTATCTCTAAGGCAGTGTGCCTCTGTTGATGGAAATTGCAAGACTCTAGCCTCTGGACTTGTGGGAAATCTGCAGGGTCACCTGGGACCATGTTAAGACTCTGACATTGGTTGCAAGAATGCTCTTTCCACTGGGGGCAGGGGATGGAAATAACTGTATGATTATTTTGGCATCCTGGGAGGAGATCAAGGAAGTGTCTTGACCCCAGTGTGCTGGTGTCTGAAACATTCACGTCGCTAGACCACATTTTTGAAAGAAAGTTCCCATTTAGATGGGGTTGGGGGGGAAGTGCTGGGCTCAGAAGGCTGTATCTGCCGTGTTATTATACCGCCTAATGATTTAATCTCTCATATTATCTCTATCCTGCATGTAAGGAAATGGAGACTCAGAGAAGTAACAATAAAAATTTGCTCAAAGTCACAGAGCTAGAAAGTGGCAGGAGTCCAACTTCAAAATTCAGGCCACTGCAAAGTCCAGCTCTTGCTCTGCCACTTTCCTTAGGAAAAGGCAATCCAAAGGCAACTGCAAGTGGAATCACTAGGAGACTCTATCAGTAGAGGATTCCTGGGCCCTTTTCCCAGAGTTTTGGGTGGAATGAGTCTGGGCCCCAGGCACCTACATTTTCAACACTGCCCCAAGTGATCCTGATGACCAGCCAGATTTGGGGACCCTTACTGTAAAAGAGTCTTCACTGTAGGTCTGCCCTGGGTTAGGCTGTGAAGGGTTTCTACTGGGAGCCTCCCTTCAGGTGGCAGGGTGGAGACTCACAGATGATGGCTTTTGATGAGGAAGATGGGGCAAGAGCAAAAAAAGAGGAAGCTGTTCTTTCCGTGGAAACTTGTGTGAGAACTGAGATGAGTGCAGAAGAACGTGTCACACTTGTCGCGCAAGAAGCTGTGGAAACTACTGCTCACTGACTTCAGCTTTCACCTCCACCCCCTCCCACTGCTGGTGTCACGCCAAGAATCTGAGCTGCCCTCTGGGCAGAGGCGAGGGGGAATAACAGTCCCAGGCATGGCTTCTAGTCCATGCTGTGTTCTCTGAGTAAGGACCCCCTGCCTCTCTGTTCACAGCCTTCCTGTGCTGCAAAATGAAGACGCTGGACTTGGTCCTTAGCCTATAAAACTGGACCTACTGTGGGAGTTCTTAACCTTTGGCCCAGACTTCTTTGAAAATCTAATGAAACTATCTCCTTAGGAAAAACCTCATGCACTCAAATTTTGGCTAGCAATTTCAGGGAAATTCTTGGACTTTCCAAAGCTCATTTGTGAAGCCCCAGGGATCCATGGCCCTCTTGTTAAACTCTGCCAGTCTGTCTGGAAGCCTCTATGACTGCATCGTCTGGTGTGGCAACCTCTAGCCACACGTGGCCACTGAGTGCTTGAAATGTGGCTGGTCTGAATTGAGAAGTGCTGTGAGTATAAAATACACATTGAATTTTGAAGACTTTGTATGAAAAAAGAGTGAATGTGTCTCAATAATTTTTATATGGATTATATAATAAAAGAGAGGGGCTTCCATGGTAGCAAAGTGGTAAAGAATCCACCTGCCAATGCAGGACACGTGGGTTTGATCCTGGGTCGGGATGATCCCCTGGAAAATCTGAATATTTGGGGTTTAAAATATTTTATTAGCACTAATTTAACCTATTTCTTTTTACCTTTTTAAAGTGTGACTAGAACATATGAAATGACCCCTGGGACTGGCATGTGTCTATGGGGAAGCGCTGCCCTGTGATGCAGTCCTGTCAGCAGAGGCTCCCCACACTTTTCACTCACTGAGTGCATGCCCTTCACAATGTATGCTTGCTTCACTGCAACCCATCACTTCCTCTTTCTGGAAGATGCAGTTACGAGAATTGGCAGAGAAATCTTGGCAAGCACTAACTGCAAGTCATGTCTTCCCAACTAGATAGAAAGCTCCTTAAGGGCAGGGCATGTCTAATGTTGCTGAGTCCCTCCAGGGAGGGGAACCCAGCAAATGGAGTGATTTATCTTTGGCCACTTAAGACACCAGACTCTCAGGTAACAATGATGTATTGTTCTAGGGGTGCCCTAATAAAGCACTGCAAACTGATTTAAAACAGCACTTTATTCTTTCTTACTTCTGGAGAGCAGAAGTCAGAAATTAGGTGCTGGCAGGATCATGTTCCCTGTGAAGGCTCTAGGGAGGATTCTTCTTTCCTTTTTCCTAGCTTCTGGTAGTGGCTGTAGATGCATCACTCCAATGTCTGCCACCACAGTCCTGGGCTCTTCTTCCTCTGTCTAGCATCTTCTTCTTCCTTCCGTGTCCAAATTGTCCTCCTCTCATAAGGACAATTGGATTCTCCAGTATGACCTCATTTTAACTAAATTACATCTGCAAAGACTCTATTTTCAATCAAAGTAACATTCTGAGGTTCTGGTAGACATGAATTTCGGAGAGACACTATTCAATCCAAAACAATTGGTGAGTATTTGTGGTAAAGACATTTCCAAAGAATCTGGTTAGTGATCAGATATATTTCCCCCAGCATCTTCTAATCTCAAGGAAGGAGAGAACACAGACAAAACTCTACTTTAAAAAGATATATCATACACCACTGTGTTCATAGCAGCACAGTTCACAATAGCCAAGACATGAAACCAACCTCAGTGTCCATCAACAGAGGAATGGACAAGGAAGATGTGTATATGTGTTGTGTGGTGCTTAGTTGCTCAGTCGTGTCCAACTCTTTGAGACTCCATGGACTGTAGCCCACCAGGCTCCTCTGTCCATGGGGATTCTCCAGGCAAGAATATTGCAGTGGGTTGCCATTCCCTTCTCCAGGGGATCTTCCCAACCCAGGAATAAAACTGGGGTCTCTAGCATTGCAAACAGATTCTTTACCAGCTGAGTTTCCAGGGAAGCTCTCATACTATGTATGTATGTGGTTACTGATATTTATTCTGGCAATCTTGATTCCAGCTTGTGGTTTATCCAGTCCAGCATTTTGTATGGTGTACTCTGCATAAAAGTTAAATAAACAGGGTGACAGTATACAGCCGTGATGTACTCCTTTCCCAATTTGGAACCAGTCTGTGTTCCATGTCCTGTTCTAACTGTTGCTTCTTGACCTGCATACAGATTTCTCAGGAGGTAGGTCAGGTGGTCTGATATTCCCAACTCTTTCAGAATTTTCCACAGTTTGTTGTGATCGACACAGTCAAAGGCTTTGGTGTAGTCAAAAAAGCAAAAGTAGATGTTTTCTGAAACTCTCTTGCTTTTCTGATAATCCAGTGGATGTCAGCAATTTGATCTCTGGTTCCTCTGCCTTTTCTAAATCCAGCTTGAACATCTGAAAGTTCACAGTTCATGTACTGTTGAAGCCTGGCTTGGAGAATTTTGAGCATTACTTTGCTAGCATGTGAGATGAGTGCAATTGTGCAATGCAATAGTTTGAGCATTCTTTGGCATTGCCTTTCTTTGGGATTAGAATGAAAACTGACCTTTTCAGTCCTGTGGCCACTGCTGAGTTTTCCAGATTTGCTGGCATGTTTAGTGAAACACTTTCACAGCATTATCTTTTAGGATTTGAAATAGCTCAACTGGAATTTCATCACCTCCACTAGCTTTGTTCAGAATGATGCTTCCTAAGACCCACTTGATTTCACATTCCAGGATGTCTGGCTCTAGGTGAGTGATCACACCATTGTGGTTATCTGGGTCACGAAGATCTTTTTTGTATAGTTCTTCTGTGTATTCTTGCCACCTCTACTTAATATCTTTTGCTTCTGTTAGGTCCATACCATTTCTGTCCTTCATTGTGCTCCTCTTTGCATAAAATGTTCCCTTGGTATCTCTAGTTTTCTTGAAGAGATCTCTAGTCTTTCTATTATTTTCCTCTCTTTCTTTGCATTGATCACTGAGGAAGGCTTTCTTTTTTTTTTTACATTTGAATTTATTATTTTTTTCCCTTTTTAAAATTTTTTATTGGAGGCTAATTACTTTATGAAATTAAAAGACGCTTACTCCTTGGAAGGAAAGTTATGACCAACCTTGATAGTATATTAAAAAGCAGAGACATTACTTTGCCAACCAAGGTCCGTCTAGTCAAGGCTATGGTTTTTCCTGTGGTCACGTATGGATGTGAGAGTTGGACTGTGAAGAAAGCTGATCGCCGAAGAATTGATGCTTTTGAACTGTGGTGCTGGAGAAGACTCTTGAGAGTCCCTTGTACTGCAAGGAGATCCAACCAGTCCATTCTAAAGGAGATCAATCCTGGGTGTTCATTGGAAGGACTGATGCTAAAGCTGAAACTGCAATACTTTGGCCACCTCATGTGAAGAGTTGACTCACTGGAAAAGACTCTGATGCTGGGAAAGGTTGGGGTCGGGAGGAGAAGGGGACGACAGAGAATGAGATGGCTGGATAGCATCACCGACTCTGTGGACATGAGTTTGAGTGAACTCCGGGAGTTGGTGATGGACAGGGAGGCCTGGCGTACTGTGATTCATGGGGTCGTGGAGAGTCGGACACGACTGGTTGACTGAACTGAACTGAACTGAACTGAATTACTTTACAATATTATATTGGTTGCTTTTGCCATACATTGACATGAATCCGCCCTGGATGTACATGTGTTCCCCCTCCTGAACCCCCTCCCACCTCCCTCCTCCCCATATCCCCCCTGAAGTCTTTCTTATCTCTCCTTGCTATTCTTTGGAACTCTGCATTCAAATGGGTATATCTTTCCTTTTCTCCTTTGCCTTTAGCTTCTCTTCTTTTCTCAGCTATTTTTAAGGCCTCTTCAGACAACCATTTTGCCTTTTTGCATTTCTTTTTCTTGGTGATGGTCTTGATCACTGCCTCCTGTACAATGTCATGAACCTCTGTCCATAGTTCTTTAGGAACTTTATCAGATCTAATCCCTTGAATCTATTTGTCACTTCCACTGTATAATCATAAGAGATTTGACTTAGGTCATACCTGAATAGTCTAGTGGCTTTCCCTACCTTCTTCAGTTTAAGTCTGAATTTGGTAATAAGGAGTTCATGATCTGAGCCACAGTCAGCTCCCAGTCTTGTTTTTGCTGACTGTATAGAGCTTCTCCATCTTTGGCTGCAAAGAATATAATCAACCTTATTTCAGTATTGACCATCTGGTGATGTCCATGTGTAGAGTCTTCCCTTGTGTTTTTGGAAGAGGGTGTTTGCTATGACCAGTGTGTTCTCTTGGCAAAACTTTGTTAGCCTTTGACCTGCCTCATTTTGTACACAAACACCAAATTTGCCTGTTACTCCAGGTAGCTCTTGACTTCCTACTTTTGCATTCCAGTCCCCTATAAAGAAGAGGACATCTTTTTTGGGTGTTAGTTCTAGAAGGTCTTGTAGGTCTTCATAGAATCATTCAACTTCAGCTTCTTCAGCATTAATGGTTGGGGCATAGAACTTGGATGACTATGATATTGAATGGTTTGCTCTGGAAATGAACAGAGATCATTCTGTCATTTTTGAGACTGCATCCAAGTACTGCATTTTGGACTCCTTTGTTGACTATGATGGCTACTCCATTTCTTCTAAGGGATTCTTGCCCACAGTAGTAAATATAATGGTCATTTGAGTTAAATTCACCCATTCCAGTCCATTTTAGTTCACTGATTCCTAAAATGTCGATGTTCACTCTTGCCATCTCCTGTTTGACCACTTCCAATTTGCCTTGATTCATGGACCTAACATTCCAGGTTCCTACGCAATATTGCTCTTTACAGCATTGGACTTTACTTCCATCACCTGTCATATCCACAACTGGGTGTTGTTTTTGCTTTGGCTCTGTCTCTTCATTATTTCTGGTATTATTTCTCCACTCTTCTCCATGCTTGCTCTTGAAAGAAAAGCTATGACCAACCTAGACAGCATATTAAAAAGCAGAGACATTACTTTACCAACAAAAGTCTGTCCAGTCAAAGCTATGGTTTTTCCAGTAGTCATGTATGGATGTGAGAGTTGGACTATAAAGAAAGCTGAGTGCTGAAAAATTGATGCTTTGAACTGTGGTGCTGGAGAAGACTCTTAAGAGTCCCTTGGACAGCAAGGAGATCCAACCAGTCCATCCTAAAGGAAATCAGTCCTAAATATTCATTGAAAGAACTGACGGTGAAACTGAAATTCCAATACTTTGGCCACCTGATGCGAAGAACTGACTCATCGGAAAAGACCCTGATGCTGGGAAAGATTGAAGGCAGGAAGAGAAGGGGACAACAGAGGATGAGATGGTTGGATGGCAATACCAACTTGATGGACATGAGTTTGAGTACATTCTGGGAGTTGGTGATGGACAGGGAAGCCTGGCATGCTGCAGTCCATGGGGTCTCAAAGAGTCAGACATGACTAAGCGACTGAACTGGACTGTTATATATATATATATATATATATATATATATATGAATATTACTTAGTCATCAAAATTAATTGAAATAATGCCATCTGCAGCAACACGGATGAACCTAGAGGTCATTATACTAAGTGAAGTAAGTCAGAAAGATGAAGACAAATACCCTATGATATCACTTACATGTGGAACCTAAAATACAATACAAATCAACATATCTACAAAACAAACACAGACTCACAGATGTAGAGAACAAACTTATGGTTGCCAAAGGGGGCGGGGGGAGGGATGGGCTGGGAGTTTGAGATTAGCAGAGGCAAACTATCATATATAGGATGGATAAAGAACAAGGTCCTATTGAATAGCACGGGGATCTAGAGTCAATATCCTGTGACAAACCATAAAGGAAAGTATATATATTCTTTTTCATATTCCTTTATATATATCACTGAGTCACTTAGCTGTGTAGAAGAAATCAACAAACATTGTAAATCAACTATATTTAAATAAAATCTTTAAAAATTTAAAATAGGGCAGAACAGAGTACTTAGTGTGTGGTAGGCGCTGGTCTAGGCTCTATGGACGCAGTGATGAATATACAGAGTCTTTGTCCATGGAACCCACTTTTTAGCGATGAAGACAGACAATCAATGCATCAGTACATAACATGGTGTCAGGTTGTGGTAAACAGCGTAGGGGGATAGGGAAAAACAGTGTGGTAGAGATGCTGGGATATTTTTACAGGATGGGATGAGCAGGGCAGACCACTCTGGGTGATATTTGAGAGTAGAACTAAGGTGACGATGAGTCACAGAAGTACCTAGGGGCAGAGATTCAGGGCAGAGACAAAAGCAAGTATGAAGCCCCTGAAACAGGACAGTGCTTGATGAGTTCAAGGAACAAAGGGAGAGCACAGGTGATGTGGACTGCCCATCAAGGGTTCCAGGACCAACATGGAGCAGTGAAGGCCTGGGCTGGAAGCTGGGCATATGGACCCTCTGTCCAGAGTTGCTGGACTTGCATGGGACTGGCAGTGGGGAGGGGCCTTCCCAGGCCTCTGGCTCAAGGGTTTCACTTCCTCTACCCCACTTTACTAGCGTGTGAGATGAGTGCAATTGTGCGGTAGTTTGAGCATTCTTTGGCATTGCCTTTCTTTGGGATTGGAATGAAGACTGACCTTTTCCAGTCCTGTGAACACTGCTGAGTTTTCCAAATTTGCTGGCATATTGAGTGCAGCACTTTCACAGCATCATCTTTCAGGATTTGAAATAACTCAACTAGAATTCCATCACCTCCACTAGCTTTGTTCAAAGTGATGCTTTCTAAGGCCCACTTGACTTCACATTCCAAGATGTCTGGCTCTAGGTCAGTGATCACACTATCGTGATTATTTTGGTCGTGAAGATCTTTTTTGTACAGTTCTTCTGTGTATTCTTGCCACCTCTTCTTAATATCTTCTGCTTCTGTTAGGTTCATACCATTTCTGTCCTTTATCGAGCCCATCTTTCCATGAAATGTTCCCTTGGTATCTCTAATTTTCTTGAAGAGATCTCTTGTCTTTCCTATTCTGTTATTTTCCTCTATTTTTTTGCATTGATCGCTGAGGAAGTCTTTCTTATCTCTCCTTGCTATTCTTTGGAACTCTGCATTCAGATGCTTATATCTTTCCTTTTCTTCTTTGCATTTCACTTCTCTTCTTTTCACAGCTATTTGTAAGGCTTCCTCAGACAGCCATTTTGCTTTTTGCATTTCTTTTCCATGGGGATGGTCTTGGTCCCTGTCTCCTGTACAATGTCATGAACCTCCGTCCATAGTTCATCAGGCATTCTATCAGATCTAGTCCCTTAAATCTATTTCTCACTTCCACTGTATAATCATAAGGAATTTGCTTCAGCAATACGTGAACCGTGAACTCCCAGATGTTCAAGCAGGTTTTAGAAAAGGCAGAGGCACCAGAGATCAAACTGCCAACATCCGCTGGATCATGGAGAAAGCAAGAGAGTTCCAGAAAAACATCTATTTCTGCTTCATTGACTATGCCAAAGCCTTTGACTGTGTGGATCACAATAAACTGTGGAAAATTCTGAAAGAGATGGGAATACCAGACCACCTGACCTGCCTCTTGAGAAACCTGTATGCAGGTCAGGAAGCAACAGTTAGAAGAACAGACTGGTTCCAATTAGGAAAAGGAGAATGTCAAGGTTGTATATTGTCACCCTGCTTATTTAACTTGCATGCAGAGTACATCATGAGGAACTCTGGGCTGGAAGAAGCACAAGCTGGAATCAAGATGGCTGGGAGAAATATCAATAACCTCAGATATGCAGATGACACCACCCTTATGGCAGAAAGTGAAGAGGAACTCAAAAGCCTCTTGATGAAAGTGAAAGAGGAGAGTGAAAATGTTGGCTTGAAGCTCAACATTCAGAAAACTAAGATCATGGCATCTGGTCCCATCACCTCATGGGAAATAGATGGAGAAACGGCAGAAACAGTATCAGACTTTATTTTTTTGGGCTCCAAAATCACTGCGGATGTTGACAGCAGCCATGAAATTACAAGGTGCTTACTCCTTGGAAGGAAAGTTATGACCAACCTAGATAGCATATTAAAAAGCAGAGACATTACTTTGCCAACCAATGTCTGTCTAGTCAAGGCTATGGTTTATCCAGTGGTCATGTATGGATGTGAGAGTTGGACTGTGAAGAAAGCTGATCACCGAAGAATTGATGCTTTTGAACTGTGGTGCTGGAGAAGACTCTTGAGAGTCCCTTGGACTGCAAGCAGATCCTACCAGTCCATTCTAAAGGAGATCAGTCCTGGGTGTTTATTGGAAGGACTGATGCTAAAGCTGAAACTCCAATACTTTGGCCACCTCATGCGACGAGTTGACTCACTGGAAAAGACTCTGATGCTGAGAGGGATTGGGGGCAGGAGGAGAAGGGGACGACAGAGAATGAGATGGCTGGATGGCATCACCGACTCTGTGGACATGAGTTTGAGTGAACTCCGGGAGCTGGTGATGGAGAGGGAGGCCTGGCGTGCTGTGATTCATGGGGTCGCAGAGAGTCGGACACGACTGAGCGACTGAACTGAACTAAACTGACCCCTTTTTGCTCTGTTGTTTGGCTGGGGTGGAGGCTGGTTTTCTGTGGCTCTCACTGAATCAGTACAATACCATCGTCACATTGTTTCATTCCAGACAATGAGAGCCCAGTTGGGTCTTTTCTTTGCTACTTACTCTGGAAGCTCAAGGTCCTTCCTCCATTTCTTCCTTGGTTCCCCCAGGGGTTACCCTGAGACTTTTGCCTCTGTGTCTCCAAGATGGTATGAGGCTGACTTCTGCTCTTCTCTGGAAGGAGGCAAGTAGGCCCCGGGCTCCTGCACAGGTGGGTGCTCCACCTGCCTTACTCCTCCACCTTCAAATCTCCACTCAGATGCTATCTTCTCGGGCGAGCTCCTTGAATTATTTGAGAAGAGTGCATCCCACCATAAACTGCCTGTCCTCTTTGATTCGTTCATTTCCCCCGGCAGCACACTGTGCAACTTCCCAGGGCATGATGTGTCACTTAGTTCCTCCTCCACACCCCACCCTGATCCTGTGAAATTGTAAGCTCCATTAGCGCAAAGATTTGTACCTTGTTTTCTCTGATGGAGCCCAAGCCTCTAGTATAGTGCCTGGCACATGGTAGGTATTCAAATATTTGTGGATTGAAATGAACAGGCAAGTGAATATGTTTTAGGAAAGAATCTTAAGTGGCTGAATTACAAGCGCCCAGAGTAATTACTCCTTTGTGCCTTCCCCTACAAGGGAAATGAGATGCAGAAAACAGGAATTCTTTAGGATATTACTAGAGAATGCCCTGGTGGGCTGCAGTCCATGGGGTTGCTAAGAGTCGGACATGACTGAGCGACTTCACTTTCACTTTTCGCTTTCATGCATTGGAGAAGGAAATGGCAACCCACTCCAGTGTTCTTGCCTGGAGAATCCCAGAGATTGGGCAGCCTGGTGGGCTGCTGTCTATGGGGTCACACAGAGTCGGACACTACTGAAGCGACTTAGCAGCAGCAGCAGCAGCAGCAGATCCCTTCTTTGCACAACACCAGGTGGCATCATTTTCACAGAACATGATATAAGTGGTACCTATAGTTCTTTCAAGATAGTTTCCTGCGGGTGAGGTAAGTGGGGAGGGGGTGGGGGTGGGTCACGTTATAGAGCTCACAAGAAAGAGCCAGCACAAATGTGCAGGGAGTGACAGCACAGAGGAAGGGCCCAGCCCACGAATATTACCAGGCTAAGGCCAAGAGAGTGAAGGTCAAAGATGACCTCTATGGGGTTCTCTGTGCCCAGTACAAGGCCAAGCCAGGGCCAGTGCCTGGTAGCTGAAGGCTTGATGAGTGGGGAGTGATGCTCAAGCTCCAGTCTTGGGAAAAGAGAGCAGGCTTGCACTTACACCCGGCCCCCTAACCCAGGAGGGCTTGACTCCCCTTGACTCCGTTCCTCTAGCTGGTGACTCTTTGTTCTGCCTGCATGGAGAAGCTTAAACTCAAAAATGAGAAGTTTAAAACACCCCACCAGATGCTGGACTCCTTTCCTCAGGGATTCTAATTCAGGTGGTCAGGAGTGGGGCCAGGCAGCACCTTACTAGATGCTTCTAACATATAGCCAGTTTGAGAAGCACTGCCCTAGAAGTCTTGCCACTGTCCCAGGACTGTGGGAGGATCCAGGTTAAAGATTCTTAACCCTGTAGCTTCACAAACAGAATTAGAAGGAGTCTGTGAACTTGAATGGAAATAAATCACACCTTAATATTCACCAACCTGTAACTGGAATTGAGCATTTTCTCTCATTATGGATGTGGATGTCTAGCAATAGTGTCAACTATGCCTGTGACTTTGTCACCCATAAGAGTCGTAGATATTGTCATATCAATTTATGGTTGTTGAGGGTATCTCAACATATCATATAAGTTCATCCCTACTTCAAAATTAAGGTATTAGACTTGCCTTAGTCTGGGTTATTTAATGTATTCATACAGATGCACATGTAACACTACATCACAGTGTTAAAAGTATTTTGATTCCTGGTATTCCTTCTGATCATTTCCATTGAAACTCTATGTATATTATATGCATTTTTTAACAGTATTCTGAGAGGGGGCCCATAGGGTCTCCCAGACGGCCAAAGGGGTCCTTGACTGAGGCAAACCTTCAGAGGAAGGTCCCTGCTTACCCCAGAGGAGAATCAAGTGGCATGTGTTAGAAACAGTAAGTCTATCTCTTGTTCTATGTGGCCCTCCAGCAAAAGTCACACCATTCACGTGAGTCAGGGCTGTCTGACTGCCCTTGGGCTGGGCACCCCAGCTCATTCACCCCATTTCCCCTCTCTAGGCAAAAGTGCCCCTTTGCCCCACCTTGGCAGCCCTGAAGGAGGCCTGTCTATTGGTGCTGGTCTGAGGCTATTCTTTCTGTCACGTTGGCCCACGCGGAGGGGGCAACCCAGACATCTAGGCAACAAGAAGAGCTTGGACTGGAGGAGAGAGATTGTTCCCTGAGCCTTGGCTAGTGCATGTTGACCACTGGCTTCGCACCACTCCTTCTTGCTCCTGTTATTAGTATAGTAATCAGCCAGACAGAGGAAAGGGGAGACCCACTGATTTAGAGCCCTTCTTCACTTCAGCAGACAGAGGGCATCCAAGCCTGAGCCAGAGTTCCTACCCCTCAGGAGCTCGCAGTCTGGCAAGGGAATCAGAGCAAAGAACTCAGAGTAGGAAGAGATTAAATCCTTACAGCCAACATGGACCTACTGTATAGCACAGCGAACTCTACTCAATATTCTGTAATAACCTATATGGGAAGACAATCTGAAAAAGAATGAATAAATATCTATGTATAACTGAATCACTATGCTGTATACCTGAAACTAACACAACTTTGTAAATTAACCATACTACAGTAAAAAAATTTTTTTAATTAAAAAAAACCCAAACTTTTAAAGGTTTGGAGGTGAAGTCTGATCTAAGTGAGTGGAACAAACTGCAAACAATTAAGTTAATTTTAAATGGTGCTTCCTGGGCTGTTGGTGGGTTGCTCAGTGGGGCTGAGGTGGTTTAGAGGAAATGAAAAGTAGAGGCACAGGCAAGAGCTGGAAAGAGGCGTCTGGGCCCACTTCCTGGGCTGCTCAACTCTTACTGAGAAGACACCATTTGCAGGCAGCCTGGATGCAAAAGCCTTTGGCCTACTTTCCATTCAGATTTTGCAAACACTCTGGTTCACTGTGGTTTGGTTCTTGTTAAGACCCTGAATATTTTCTCTGCTTGAGGAGGAAGGTGTTGGATGAGAATAGGCTAGAGTGTTAGCTGCCCGGATCATGGCAGTGTCCCTGGGCACATGCCCCACCCTGCGGACATGTACACTGTGGACAGCAGTGACCATTCAGTGGGAGATGGCAGTTTCACCGTGAGGAAACGACTTCTTGGCTCTGCAGTCAAAAACAAGGCTTTGTTAAACAAAAAGAATAGTAATTGTGGGTGGCAGGCATGGAGGGCGGAGGCGGGAATCACTGAGGCAAGAGCCTGCATAAAACCCTGTCCAACGGCAAGGCCAGGAGATGGCACCCAGGGCTCCCAGAGTCGAGAACAGGGCCCTCACACACAACTTCATCCACATGGGGTCAGGGAATTATTGTAGTCCCTGGAGAAAATTACAGATGTTTCTTCCTAGGAGAATGCATGTGTACCATATAAATCTGCACAGCATCCAGAGGTTCTCAACCAAAAGGTGGAAACCCCCTGTTTTCAGAAGGACATAAAGCCAGAGGAGTGGAGTGACTGCCCCGCAACCCATTGCACAGCTGGTGGCAGAGCCAGAACTCCAGGTCTGATGCCCTTTCCCTTCCCTACATCATCTCCTTTGGAGGGTAACTGGGATGGAGGGCAGGCCTCACATCTGGTTCCACACTACATCCAGGAAGCTACTTGGTAAGAATACACATAGGATACTATGGGCACCAAAGGTGGCAGAGGCTTCTAGTTCCCCCCAGTTCTCATCCTCTCTCCAAATTCTTGATTTTACTGCAAAGGACCAATAAGTTTTCTCCCTGAGGTATAATCTGGGGATATTATAAAGAACCTTCTAGCCTCCTCTGTATTCAATACCTTCCTCCTCAAGCAGAGAAAGTTTTCAGAATTTTCACAAGAACCAAACCACGGTGACCCTACAGTGTTCTCCCTGCTGAAAACTGGAAGGAAAGTGGGCCAAAGGTTTTATACCTAGGGTGCCTGGTATAGTGTTTTCTCAGAATGAGCTGAGCAGCAGAGGGCAGATTCCTTTCCCCCACACCCCCAGCAAGGCCCAGGAGCTGTTGGTGACAAGAGGAGCCTGCTGCAAATAAATAGAGGATCACCCACAACCTCTCAACTGCCGATACCTACAAACAAGGAGGAAAGGGTAGGTAATGTGCTTCTAGTGAGGTAATCCCTCCCAGGGTTGGGGCTGATCTCCAAAGGGTTCAAGAGTGATTCAGGCTGCAGGTATCTGAGACTTGCATTCAAGAATGATGTGCCCAGAGGCCCTGGATTTTCTGAATCAATGTTCATTTCAGATTTGCTATTTCCCTTCAGTTGTGTGTCCTGGTTATTGATTCAGAAAACACGTCGTTACAAAGGCTGGGGCAAAGCCTTGTGGTGTCTACTGTGGGCAGGGCTCAGCAGTCTACATAGGAGTCTGGATTTGAGAGTTCTGTCCCCAGCGTTCACTCTCCAGGTTTTACTGGTTTCTGTTTAACATCAGTTCATTGTGGACCAATTCATTCCTCTTCTCTCTTTCTCTCTTTTCTTCTGTTTTGCCTAATTTTAGTCACTACTAAAGGGAAGTCAACTCTCTCTTCCTGTCACCAACCAATCAGTTTTTTATTTCATGGTCAAATTGACCAATTTGGGGCAAAATACAGACTGATTCATGAAGAGTCTATCTTAGAGAATATTTTAAAAGAGGACTCTAGATGAGACTGGTTTATAATTGGCATGTCTCTTAACTATTCTGGAGTCATAGAAGAGTTTATTCTCTTTAAGTTTTCTTAAGTCATTAGGAATGTCATTCCAACCACTCCCAACCCTGGATCTACATTTGCACAATTTATTTGCTCTATCTCTGGAGTTCACTAAGTAAAGGGGAATTTCAGGTCCACCCCTGCCAAAATGAATAAGATTTCTCTGAGTCCAGAATTCTATTTGGGGGCTCCTTCTGTGCAAAATTCTCCTGGCTGTAAGAGCCTCTGAATTCAAAACAGACATGAAGCATAAGCTGCCATAGCCTCTTTTCAACCTCCCAGCTACCGTGGTGAGACACTCAGGAATGATAATCCTCCCACAGCTGCTGCCTCTCAAAATTGCCACAGGAAAAAAAATGGAAAGCCACTTAAAAAAAAAAAAAAGTACGTGTGTGTATGACTTTTACTTTTGAATTCTTGTTCATTGGAATAGAAAAATTCTGTGACCACTTTTGACACAAATAAACAGCTCATTCTTATTGAAGCCCACCTGAAGAAAAGACACTTTTCAATGAAACATGGTATTGTTCCTTGCACGCTTCTGAAGATTAAATATGAGACAAGCACTGCCGATCTGTGGTCTCCTTGGCAAGGCACCATTGAGTTGGAGAAATTTTTAACTTAATTACACTAATTTAACTAAATTAACTTAATTTACAACTCTGTTGTAACTATAAGTAATGTGATAAAGCCAATCCAGGAAACTTCCCAGGAACAAAGCATGATTTAGGAGTTATAGTATTTCTCGGATTTATGGGCTAATGGTGCCTGGCATTTTGAGAATTACACAATGTCTGCTCACATGAATTTCTTAAGAATTCACTGGACATAGTTAAATGAATACTTCTTGTTCCTGTTGGTACTTGATAAAAATAGCAAAAGAAGCATCTATGAGATTGGGAAAGGAAAACAGCCCAAATAGCAAATTCTGTTCCACTCAACCCCACGTATGTGATAGTGATCAGAGGACAACTCTGACGGCTCATTTTCCTCCTGACGTTTTTGTACTTCCTGTACTCAGCTGCCTCTGCTGGGCGTGCCGCCCCTGCAGGGCTCCAGCTCCTCTAGCAGCACTGCCATGATGAGACTGCAGGCAAGCAAGGGCTGCTGGAGTCTTTCTGGCACAAACAAGGAACTTCTGCTGCTCACTATAGATCCACCACAGCTAGGAGAGGCTGCCCCCCCACCATACACATACATTTCATAAATGAGACGGAGGCTCAACAACCCGCCCAGGGCAGGCCACTCTAGATGGAGGAGCAGAGCTCAGGACCAGGTCTGTCTGGCTCCAGACCCTGCACTCCCACAGCGCTACCACCCACCTTATGACTCGGCCTCCATTTGTTTACCTCACTGAAATGTTTTTGAGCAGTGCAGAAGTGAGAAAGCCTGGCTTCAAGAAGCCCACAATCTGGTTAAGGAGAAAAGATGACAACAAAGCATTTCCTTCTCTGTACTATGAGGAACCTGGTATCCAGGAATTCTAATTGGGGCACCAAACCAGATGAACTGACCTGCAGGACCCTGGAACACAGCACTGTGGGAATTCTGCTTAATTCTTGGCCAGAGCTGTGTATATGGGCAGTGGTAGGGGAATGCAGTGGGTAGCAGAGCAAGTTGGAGGGACCAGAGTTTGTACTCCAGAATGATGGGTAAAGTGTAGACAGTATAATAGCTACTTCAACAGTTAGTATTTCTTTGGGATTTACCAAGGCCAGGTTTTAAGTTCTTCACAGACTTTGATGTACTGAATCTACCTTATACGCTCAGAGTGTATGCTATTACCCTGTCCATTTTCCACATAAGAAAAGAAGGCATGGGGGTAGGGAACTTGCCCAAGTCCCTCGACTAGTATGTGGAGAGTAGGGATTTGAAACTGGGATGGCTGGCTCCAACCCAAGCTCTTCCTCACTACACAAAGAACAGGATAAGTTAAGACATACCCTCTCATAGACTTCACCGTGGTGCTTGTCAAAGCTGTAATTATTTTCTGTTTTCTCTACTGGACTATGTCTCTGAGAAAGTGGGGATTCTATCTATCTTGCTTTTAGAGGCAATGTCAGTGCCTAGACTAGTGATTGGCACATAGAAGGAACTCGAAAGTTTTGAAGAATGGATGAAATGCATTGGAAAGAGGATTCCTTTTCATGGGCACCCCCATCCATCCCCTGGGTCTGCCATTCAATAGCTGGGGAATATTAGCAAATCACCTCACTTCCTCCCCACCTCAGTTTCCCCATCAACAAAATGAGGATGATGACAGCGGTGAAACTTTAGAAAACAGTCTGGCAGTTCCTCAAAAAGTTCGACATAGAGTTACCCTATGACATAGCAAGTCTTCTCCTCTGCTTATGCCCCAAAGAACTGAAAATACAGTTCATGTCTACACAAAAATTTGTACATGAATACTCATAGCGGCATTACTATACTAGTGTCAAAATGTGGAAACAACTCAAATGTCCA
This sequence comes from Moschus berezovskii, assembly GCF_049115385.1. NCBI lineage: Eukaryota > Metazoa > Chordata > Mammalia > Artiodactyla > Moschidae > Moschus > Moschus berezovskii. Next base: position 26,032,885 of record NC_142471.1, read on the forward strand.
ACATTTGGATAAAGTATGAACAGCATTTGACTGTAAAAGGGAAAGAAGTGCTGACGTATGCTACAACACAGGTAAACTTCAAAATAAGATTCTAAGAAGCCAGTCAGAGAAGGCCACGTATTATATGATTCCACTTATATGAAAATGTCCAGAATAGACAAATCCATAGAGTCAGAAAGTGATTGTCAGGGACTGGGTGGAAGGAGGAGTGGAGAGTGGCTGCTAATGGATACAGGGTTTCTTTTTGGACTGATGCAAATGTTCTGGATTTAGCTAGTGGTGAGGATACTACCTAGAGCCAGACATCTTGGAATGTGAAGTCAAGTGGGCCTTAGAAAGCATCACTACGAACAAAGCTAGTGGAGGTGATGGAATTCCAGTTGAGCTATTTCAAGTCTTGAAAGATGATGCTGTGAAAGTGCTGCACTCAATATGCCAGCAGATTTGGAAAACTCAGCAGTGGCCACAGGACTGGAAAAGGTCAGTCTTCATTCCAATCCCAAAGAAGGCAGTTCCAAAGAATGTTCAAACTACCGCACAATTGCACTCATCTCACATGTTAGTAAAGTCATGCTCAAAATTCTCCAAGCTAGGCTTCAGCAATATGTGAACCGTGAACTCCCATTGTTCAAGCAGGTTTTAGAAAAGGCAGAGGCACCAGAGATCAAATTGCTAACATCCACTGGATCATGGAGAAAGCAAGAGAGTTCCAGAAAAACATCTATTTCTGCTTCATTGACTATGCCAAAGCCTTTGACTGTGTGGACCACAATAAGCTGTGGAAAATTCTGAAAGAGATGGGAATACCAGACCACCTGACCTGCCTCTTGAGAAACCTGTATGCAGGTCAGGAAGCAACAGTCAGAACTGTACATGGAACAACAGACTGGTTCCAAATAGGAAAAGGAGTACGTCAAGGTTGTATATTGTCACCCTGCTTATTTAACTTCTATGCAGAGTACATCATGAGGAACGCTGGGCTGGAAGAAGCACAAGCTGGAATCAAGATTGCTGGGAGAAATATCAGTAACCTCAGATATGCAGATGACACCACCTTTATGGCAGAAAGTGAAGAGGAACTCAAAAGCCTCTTGATGAAAGTGAAAGAGGAGAGTGAAAAGGTTGGCTTGAAACTCAACATTCAGAAAACAAAGATCATGGCATCGGGTCCCATCACTTCATGGGAAATAGATGGAAAAACAGTGGAAACAGTGTCAGACTTTATTTTTTTGGGCTCCAAAATCACTGCAGATGCTGATTGCAGCCATGAAATTAAAAGACGCTTACTCCTTGGAAGGAAAGTTATGACCAACCTAGATAGCATATTAAAAAGCAGAGACATTACTTTGCCAACCAAGGTCCATCTAGTCAAGGCAATGGTTTTTCCCGTGGTCATGTATGGATGTGAGAGTTGGACTGTGAAGAAAGCTGATCTCCGAAGAATTGATGCTTTTGAACTGTGGTGCTGGAGAAGACTCTTGAGAGTCCCTTGGACTGCAAGGAGATCCAACCAGTCCATTTTAAAGGAAATCAATCCCGGGTGTTCATTGGAGGGACTGATGCTAAAGCTGAAACTGCAATAGTTTGGCCGCCTCATGCGATGAGTTGACTCACTGGAAAAGACTCTGATGCTGGGAAAGGTTGGGGGCAGGAGGAGAAGGGGACGACAGAGAATGAGATGGTTGGATGGCATCGCCAACTCTATGGACATGTGTTTGAGTGAACTCCGGGAGTTGGTGATGGACAGGGAGGCCTGGCATGTTGTGATTCATGGGGTCGCAGAGAGTTGGGCACGACTGAGCAACTGAACTGAACTGAGGATACTAACTACTGAATTTTAAAGGGTGAATATTATGGTCTCTGATTTACATCTCAAAAAAATAATGGAAGTGAAAACAGTGTACTAAGTTCTGCATAAATTCAGGTGGGCTACTTATTTATGTTTTGTAGGAATGTGGTGGTCTGAGCATAAGTCTCAAAAAATTAAGTTTTTGTTTTTGTCTTTGATCTAGTTCAGGTATTGGTACTAAATAGGAAGGCAAGAAAGAGAGAGGTTTTACCCTGGGTTCCCCAGGACTAATTTGTAGGGGATGGTGAAAGAGCACTTGGGCTGGGGACCAGCCAGCTCTAGAATTGCTCAGACTAACATTCCAGAATTCCTTCTGCCCTTGGCCTCTATTTCCTCTGCTTCCATTCTTTTACGAGACACTGTCATCTTGTGTCTGAACTACTGTAATTGCCTCTTAATTGTTTCAATCATTCCAGAAATATTTACTGAACATCTACTAGGTTGGTTTTTCTTTCTTTCTTTTTGATCACACTGAGCAGCTTGTGGTATCTTGGGATCTTAAGATCCCACCAGGGACTGAACCCAGGCCTCTGGCAGTGAAAGCTCAGAGTCCTAACCGCTGGCCCACACAGAATTCCCCTGAACACCTGCTAGTGTTGCAGTGTTCAGGTACTGGGGATCAGCAGTGAATGAAACATACAAAATTCCCTCCCCTAAAGCAGCTGACATTTCAGCAGAGACAGACAATAAACAAGTGAATATACAAATCATTTGACCAATAGAAAATGGCAAGTACTCTGCAGATAAATAAAACAGAGGATGGATAAGGGGAGTAGTGGATTGAAGAGTTAGAGTTTTAAAGTTGGAGGTGGGCAAGGCCTCATCAAGAGGATATCATCTGAGCAAAGACTGACAAAGAGGGAGTAAGCCATGCAGCTATCTGGGGGAAAGTGTCCAGGCAGGGGACAGCCAGTGTGAAGGACTCAAGATAATAGTAGCCTGCGGTGGATGAAAGGCAAGGAGGCCAGCAGTGTCGCTGGGGGAAGGAAAGCAAGCAATGAGGTCAAAGAGGAGGCCACTATGGTCTGAAAGGCATCCATCCTTTTATCTCTGTAAAACCTTCCAGTGGACTCTAACTCCTCAGCTGTAAGACTTTCAGACCCCAGTACCCTCTCACTGCTTTGCCAAGTTCTTTCCCTTCTCAGGATCTTTTCCCTTGCTGTTCCTTCTGCCTGGAAAGCCCTTCCCCCATCTTCTCCTGGCTGGTTTGTTCTTACCTTTCAGGTCTAAGCTCAAACATCACTTTTTCTGTGGACCCCATGTAAAGTACTCCCCCCCCCACACACATACACATCCTTTATCCATTCCTGGTTTTATTCTCTTCTTGCTTCCTGATGACCTAAAATGATCTTATTTTACACATGAGTTGTCTGTTTTCTGCTCCAGAAAGGACATTCATGAGATCAGGGTCTTCCTCAGACCTCTGAACAATACCTTGGTATCCCTGCAGCCTTACTCAATAGTTACTTACTGAATGGATGGGACATTTGATGACCTAGTCCTCCTGGAAATTCCTCTGATTAAAGGGGTGGCCTCTGCGAGTCACCATAGCCCTGAAGCTTTCCTGGGGGTTTATTACTGTCTTATCCAGACAGTCTTTGTCTTCGGGAAAGACTGATTGTTCCTCAGGTGGGGCCAGCATTCTTTCCCTCTCTCTCTCTTAAGAACTGTGCTTTGTATCTTCCATATTCTGTGCTGTGCTTAGTTGCTCTGTTGTATCTGACTCTTTGCTACCCCATGGACGGTAGCCCGCCAGGCTCCTCTGTCCATGGGGATTCTCCAGGCAAGCATGCTGGAGTGGGTTGCCATGCCCTTCTCCAGGGGATCTTCCCAACCCAGGGATCAAACTCAGGTCTCCCGTATTGCAGGCGATTCTTTACCAGCTGAGCTACCAGGGAAGCAGGAAGCTTCAACCTTCTATTCATCCTCAAACACTTCCAAAGTCAAGGATGCTTTCCTCTTTCCAATCTCATTTTAGGTGGCTCATTCTCTAAGAACTAGGGGACTTCTGAAATCACTGATATGTGAGATTTGAGACTGTATGGCCAAGAGAGTCTAGCGAATTCATGTTACAGATGGGGAAACTGAGGTCTACAGTAGGGAAAGAATATGTCCAGGAGAAGTGATGGAAGAGTACAGGTAGAAAACATCAGAATAGAAGGTTTAACTCTAAAGTCCCTAAAATTATGTGAATAGTTTTATGGTTACAGTCATTTTTCCAAAAAGAGTGTTCATCAGTTGTCTTAAGGGGTTCCTGTAGTGGCCTTAGGAGTTTACATCAAAAGCATGGACTCCTTCAAGAAAATTATAACTGGACTCCTTGCGCTGTATGGCACCGTTCTACTAAGTACATAGCAGTGCCACCGCACAGTCTGTGACCCAAAACTATCTATTGAATGAGTGAATGGATAAGGAGTAAAATAGATTAATGGAGTGATAAGTGAAACTACCTTCTCCATTTAATCCCAGTGCTCTTTTTATCAAGTCACAAATGTAAGAAGTCAGTCTGAGTCCAAGAAGGTCTGAGGTCCTTGGATCCCTGTCCCTCCAGGATGGTATCTGGGATGGCTGCAGGTGTGTGCTTTCAGAGGTGGGCAGACCTTGAGAAGCAATCTCTGACCCTCCCTTGGGGCAGACTGTCAGCTGACCTGAAGGTGCTCCTATTGTATGTAAGACTCAAACTCTCCCTGTCTGACTTTGCCAGGCATCTAGAAACACAACCTCATGCTCAGCTCTGGCCCTTGGCAGTGCAGCTTGGGCAGGGACAAAAACAGTGACTGGAGCCAGACGGAGGTGAGTGTCTTCAAGTTCGAACTCACCTGCCTTTCCTGGGCACGAATTAGTGATTCTTCTGGGGGTGGTTGGGTTGGGACGCAATAAGTCTTCTTAAAAGAAAATCACCAGACAGGTTCTTGTGTTTTAGACCTCAGTCATGTTGGCTTAGAAATACTCAGACCAAGAGTTTTGGATTGGCTGAGAAGGTGGGCAATGCTGGGGGCTGCTCACTTGGAGACTATTGTCGCTGCCCTGAATCTGAGGACAGGTTGACTCCTGGTCTCTAAGACCTTCCTGCAGCTGCTGTTCTGAGACAAACAGCAGTTATTGGGAAACAGCAAAAGCCCTGGAGTCTGGAGGCTTGGATCTTAGACGCTGCATAAGTCCAGTCTTTGGAGACACATATAGGTTTAGACTCTGGCTCTCTCTTTGCCAGCATACGATGGGCAAGTTGCTTCTTTTCTGAGTCTCAGTTTCCTCATCTACAAGAGGAGAACCCTGGTTAATTTTGAACCCCACCATCCTGTAAACTTCTTTCTTGGTATCTGAGGACACACTCAGGAAGAGGAAACATCGCCTGGTCCATTGGATTGCCCTGGGGCCGAGAGTGTGCTCTCAACTGCTCTTAGATCAGGCAGGACTCTTTCCCTGTGTAATGTTGAGTCTCCCACCTTGCTTGGACCTGGAAAAGTGACAAGTTTACTTTGAGGAACATCCCCTTCTCCTTCTGTCTCATTTTCTTCCCTTTCCCATTGTTTCCCGCAACATTATTATTATTATTATTTTGGCTGCACTGCACAGGTTGTGGGATTGTATTTCCCCCATCAGAGATCAAACCCTTGCCCCCTGCAGTGGAAGAGCAGTGTCCTAACCACTGGATCACCAGTGAAGTCCCTTCACAGCACTTTTTGAGGACATTATTTACCAAATCTTTTCAGACAAGAAGGTGAAAAGGAGCTCTGTGTTAGTCACTCCTTTTAATGACTTCTCCACCCTCCTTGGTGACCCCGGAGAACAAAGGTAACAATTCCAGAGTAAAAGGCAAGCTGGAGGCAGAGCAGGAAGCAGCTCTACATCTCGTGCTTGGATTCCGTAAATACGGCTTGAGATTGATGATTGAGCAAATTAGCAATCACCGGGAAGCCACAGAACTCCCTTCTCACCTACCCTCTTGAAGTTGGGTGCAGGCCTGGAGTGAGGGGAATTGCAGGAGAGATGCAATGATACCAGAGTATTTTTCTCATACTCATTTCAGAGAAAGTTTTCTGGTATTTTAAATCTCCCAGGTGATCAAAATGTACAGCAAAGTTTGAGAACTAGAAGTAAGGGAGCAAACAAAACCACCTGATTGACATAAACAATGGGTAATATATGGAGGTGAAGAATGGGATCAACAGTGGATCAAGGAGCCAGGGAACCTGGCCCTAATCTCCCCAGAGGGCTCAGCTCCTGACTGGCATGAGGAGGGGCCTGGGCACAAACTCTGGTTAACATCAGACTCACTGGGGAGCTTATGAAAAAGAGTATAGGCTCCTAAGACCTAATTCAGAAGGTCTGAGTCTGGTTCTGAAATTGTCTTGATTACCCCTGCCAAATTCCTTAGATGATTCCAATGTGCAGCCAAGTTTGGAAACCACTAGCTTTAGCTAGCATGCACCAGAAACACTGGAAGGTGTTTCTCAAATAGCAATTGTTGGGTCCACCACCTGAGCTTCTGATTCTGTAGATTTGGAATGAAAGTGTCAGTTGCTCAGTCACGTTAGACTCTTTGCAACCCCATGGACTGTAGCCTGCCAGGCTCCTCTGTCCATGGGATTCTCCAAGCAAGAACACTGGAGTGGGAAGTCGTTCCCTTCTCCAGGCTATCTTCCCAATCTAGGCATCGAGCCCCGGTCTCCTGCATTGCAGGCAGATTCTTTAGCATCTAAGTCACCAGAGAGATTTGGAAGAGGGCCCCAGAATTCACATTTCTAACAGGTTCCCAGTTGATTCTGATTTTGCTGGTCTGAACCACACTTGCCACACACCAGACAAAGAGAGTCAACCTTGGTGGAGTTCTTCCAACTCTTGATGCAGAGGCTGTACCAATTAAATGCATCTCTAAAAAGCAGAGACATTACTTTGCCAACAAAGGTCTGTCTAGTCAAGGCTATGGTTTTTCCAGTGTTCATGTATGGATGTGAGAGTTGGACTGTGAAGAAAGCTGATCACCGAAGAATTGATGCTTTTGAACTGTGGTGTTGGAGAAGACTCTTGAGAGTCTCTTGGACTGCAAGGAGATCCGACCAGTCCATTCTAAAGGAGATCAGTCCTGGGTGTTCACTGGAAGGACTGATGCTAAAGCTGAAACTGCAATACTTTGGCCACCTCATGTGAAGAGTTGACTCACTGGAAAAGACTCTGATGCTGGGAGGGATTGGAGGCAGGAGGAGAAGGGGGCGCCAGAGAATGAGATGGCTGGATGACATCACCGACTCGATGGACATGAGTTTGAGTGAACTACGGTAGTTGGTGATAGACAGGGAGGCCTGGTGTGCTGTGATTCATGGGGTCGCAAAGAGTCAGACACGACTGAGCGACTGAACTGAACTGAACTAGGTTGAGACCAGGCATCAGGATTTTCCTTCCAACAATGCATTATGAAAATTTTCAAACAGATAGTAAAACTGAAAACTTTGCAGTAAACAACCATATACTCACTGCCTAGACTCTTCCATGGCCATCTGACTCTGCTTCCTTAATCACACATCTCCCCATCTATCCCACGCCCTTAACACAAGGGTTTCTTAATGCTCATTACTCAATTTCAGCTGAGTTTGAAGACCAGGTGCTAGTTATTTCTGGGGTCTTTCTCTGTAAGTCTCTTTCTGGCTATGGTCTGCAGAATCTCTGCCAAGAAAATAGACATGCATTTATTTAGCACCTACTGAGTATAATTGGAGATATGTTTCCCTTGGGCTGAGTCTAGTGGGAGAATTCATTTCCTGAAATGTTTCAAAGGCAGAGAGATCCAGACCAAGAAAGCTAGTTAACTTAGTATGTGGCCCTCTACTGGTGAGGAAGGTCCCACTGTTGTCCCATCACCAGGACCTGACTGGATCTGGATGTGACTTGCTTTGGGTCTCCTCTCCAGTGAAGACTGGGATGGGATGAAGCTTCCAGAGAGGGCTCGTTAGCCACTGATTACAGAGTACTGACCAAGCTGTCATTGTGAGATCTATGCCTACCCCCAAGCTCAAGGCTTTGTAGGGGTAAGTAAACTCCCTTCCTGGAGAAGGAAATGGCAACCCACTCCAGTATTCTTGCCTTGAAAATTCCGTGGACAGAGGAGCCTGGTGGGCTACAGTCCACAGGGTCACAAAGGGTCAGCCACAATTGAGCAGCTGAGCACCAACTTTCTTCACCATGCGTGATAAGTGCTCTGCCAAATCCCCCGAGGTTTACCAAGTACTGGAGATAGACTTTGGGGCCAGCCTTGGATAGGAAAATGATAAAGAGTTTCTGATGTTCAGAGGGGCAGTATCTGACCAGTAACCATTCTTCCTCCCACATCACTGGCTGCACAGCTGATCCTGTGGGGCCTCAGAGTCTAAGGAAGAGGGTAAAACCACAACCCCCAGGTTGTCTGAGGCTTAGAGTTTCCAGCTGGGCTGTGTACCTTTAGTGTTTCTTCTACATCAGTCTCTGGCATTTGGGTTAGGATGGGGACCGGAGAAGAAGGTTTCACATGAGAGACAATCTTGGTGGGGTAGAATAAGTGAATGTGAGTTCTTTTATTTCTAAAGAAAGAGTAGAGGGACTTCCCTGGTGGTTCAGTGGCTAAGTCTATTCTCCCAATGCAGGGGGCTTGGGTTCAATTCCTGGTCAGGGAATTAAATTCTACATTCTGCAACTAATTAATTGAAGCGCAACCTGATTGATTAATTAATTTAAAGAAGAAAGAGTGAAGGGATTCTCTGGTGGTTAACCCAGTGGTTGGGACTCAGCACTTCCACTGCAGGGGACCCTGGTTTGATTTCTGGTCAGGGAATTAAGATCCTGCAAACTGCACAGCGAGGCCAAAAAAACCCCACCAAACCCCCCCAAAACAGTGGAAAAGTCAAATAACAAGAAAATCCAAGCAATAGGGCTCCTTTCTCACCCTCTGTTTAGAGTGAGAAGTGGAGAGAAGACAGGAAGGTCCAGAGAGAGGCCAGCCCGTGCAGTAGCTCCACCGTGCCAGACATGGGCCTAAATTTTCTCTCCTGTGCATGGGCAAGGCGTCTGGGATTTCCTGGCTGGCAACAGGGTTAGGGAATTCATTCTGAAATAAAGGTGGGTTTTCCCTCCGTTGCCAATGAAATCAGAAGACGTGCCATTTAGAAATATAGCCTTGTGTGGAGGTAGTTTCAGGTCTGCTGGTAACTGAAATTTGGGAGCTGGGACTTCCTCAAACACTTTACTTCAGTCATTCTGAAAATGTAGAATTCTTCTGGGCCCCTCAAACTTCAGTCCCTTTTGCCGGGACTTTTAGCATGATTCACTCGGTATGTCTTCCAAAGTGTCTTTGAATTTTGCTAAAATAGTTTGCTGGTGTGCTTGGGGACTTTATGGGTCAATGGAACCTTGGACTCTGAGAGGATGGTGGCTGGTGACTCCTGGGCCCTGAAGTTCTCAGCACAGGACCTGGTTGGAAGAGATGCTCCACAGGCAGTGCTGAATCCATGAACACTGCACTGTTATCCACAATCCAAGGTAAAAAAAAAGTGGAAGTCCAACAACAGGGGAATAGTTTGTAATTCTGGCACAGAAACCAGAATAGAGCAGCGTATAGCTTTTTGAAAGTGTGAATTTTGAAAACTAAGCAGGAATATATAAAAATATAAATGGTGGAGAAGTATTCTCTGGTAAGTATGTTGTGATTGCTTCTTCTATAGAACATGATGTGTACGCCATAGTTAGGAAATGAAAGGAAAGGCAAATGGAGATAGTTGTGCTAAGACAGTTAGATGATGTGCAGTGACTAGTCAAAGTTTTTCTTAAATTTTAATGTTTACATCATCATTATAAAACCCAGACCTCTGTGGGAGTATTCCTTGGTAGGCATGACCAGGAAGGACTCAGGGGGCCAAAGTCCTTTACTCGTCCTGGTTAGATGGAACTCCTCCAGGCAGGGTCTGTGCTTTTCATGCCTCACCCTCATGGCCCTGTAACTCGCACATAGTAGGTGCTTGATAAACACTTGCTGAACTAGTGGATCAGTGGGGAGCTTATTCCAAAGGTTCGGGTCTGTTTTGAAGGTACCTAGAGGTAGTTAGATTGGAGGAGGAAAAGACCTGGGAAAAGAACCACTTCTCAACCACATCAATTCAGTTCAGTTCAGTCGCTCAGTCGTGTCTGACTCTTTGTGACCCCATGAATCACAGCACGCCAGGCCTCCCTGTCCATCACCAACTCCCAGAGTTCACTCAAACTCATGTCCATCGAGTCGGTGATGCCATCCAGCCATCTCATTCTCTGTCATCCCCGTCTCCTCCCGCCCCCAATCCCTCCCAGCATCAGACTCTTTCCCAGTGAGTCAACTCGTCGCATGAGGTGGCCAAAGAATTGGAGTTTCAGCTTTAGCATCAGTCCTTCCAATGAACACCCAGGATTGATCTCCTCTAGAATGGACTGGTTGGATCTCCTTGCAGTCCAAGGGACTCTCAAGAGTCTTCTCCAGCACCACAGTTCAAAAGAATCAATTCTTCGGTGATCAGTTTTCTTCACAGTCCAACTCTCACATCCATACATCAAAGGAAAAGTTTAAGCACTGTCACCTCTTGTCTAGATTGCATGTAAGTTAGTTCTTTATAGTTAAAATGGTTTAGTGAAAGTATAACCAAATGATTTAATTTTTTTAACCTTTAAGGTTTTTTTTTTGTGTATGAATAAGATCACAAAAAGGAGGGAAAAACCCCTGTCCACTTGGGACCCATTCTGAGTTCAGAGAACAGCGAGGTAAAAAAGGCTGATCCTCAGGGAGGAGGCACTTCCTAACATCCCCTTTTGGCCCAGGACTCAGAGCTGAGAACTGCAGGTCGACCTTCCTCATGTTCCAGAGGTTGGCATCTGTGAAGCTGGGAGGCAGGCATTCACTGCCATCTTTCTCTTTCTGAGGTCCTGGTGTGTATAGGACCCCGACTCTGCCAGTCTTGTGGGGACCTTTGTGTCACCACATGGTGGAGGACTTGGTTTGGGGCCAAGGAACAAGTAGGGTGTTTTTGGCTTGGTTTGACATTTGCTAACTAGTAAAGGTCCTGCCCTGAATAATCCCTCACTAACCACCCTCTGGTTGAAATATCACCATTAATCCATCCTTGAGGGTAGGGTTTTGAGGCTCTTGCTTAGGCACAGGTCTGGAAATGGAGCCTCTCTGAGACATTTCTCCAATGGAAAGAGGACCACTAGGTGACTCAACATGGGAGGAAATTAACCAGTGAATCAAGCTGGTGGATGTTGTATCTGGAAGCTATTCTTGATGTGCCCCAACAAGGGAGGTCCAGAGTATGTTTATGTTTTCCAGAGTCCACCTGGACTACTAATATATCCAGCTAGTTGTTCACTCAACTAAGAAGACCCTGAAATACTGGAATCAATTCAGTTCAGTCACGCAGTTGTGTCGAACTCTTTGTGACCCCGTGAACTGCAGCATCCCAGGATTCCCTGTATATCACCAACTTCCAGAGTTTGTTCAAACTCACCATCAAGTTAGTGATGCCATCCAACCATCCAACCATCTCATCCTCTATAATCCTCTTCTCCTCCCGCCTTCAATCTTTCCTAGCATCACGGTCTTTTCCAGTGACTCTGTTCTTTGCATCAGGTGGCCAAGGTATTGGAGCTTCAGTTTCCAATGATTATTCAGGACTGATTTCCTTTAGGATGGACTAGTTGGATCTCCTTGCAGTCCAAGGGACTCTCAAGAGTCTTCTTCAACACCACAGTTCAAAAGCATCAACTCTTTGGCGCTCAGCTTTCTTTATGATCCAACTCTCACATTCATACATGACTACTGGAAAAACCATAGCTTTGACTAGATGGACTTTGTCAGTAAAGTAATCTCTGCTTTTTAATATGTTGTCTAGGTTTGTCATAGCTTTTCTTCCAAGGAGCAAGTATTTTTTAATTTCATGGCTGCAGCCACCATCTACAGTGATTTTGGAGCACAGGAAAATAAAGTCTGACCAACACAGTAAATGGCTGACTTCTTGCCCATTGTTTTCCAAGCAGTATACTAAGTCCTCTGTACATGATATTCTCAATCTTCCCAACAACCTTGTGAGGTGGATAATATCACTACTTTACATGAACAAAAACCAAGGCTCAGAGATGTGATTTGCCAGTATTATGCAGCTAAATATAGTAGTGCTAATTGACAGTTAACAACCATTGAGCCCTTACTACTAGAGGGCTTCCTGCTTCAACTCACTTAATTCTCATAACGTCCTTGTGAAGGAAGTAGTATTGCCCCATTTTTAACAAGTGCGGAAACTGGAGTACATGCAAGTTAAAGGCTCCCCAAGGCATTCAGCTAGCAGATGTCAGAGCAAGGAAGTGAACATAGGCAGCTTGGTTCAACCATGCTCTGAACCCTCATGCTGTATACAGTATGCACTGGATCCAGCTGTATCTGGTCTACAAAAATATCCTGAGAGCCTCCTCTCTGCTGGTTACCAATATAGAACCAGTCCCTCCCCTTACCCGCTTCCATGCTGGTGTCATGACAGGCCAGGGTGGGGAAAGGGTTCGGACAGCCAGGAAAACGGCACCCAGGGAACACTGGACCTAAGCAGAGCAGGACCCTGCCTCCCATCTCCCCTCGCCTGCAGAAGGCATTAAGGGGTGACACTAACCTCATCCTCTGTGGCTGCTCTGAGATAGTAACTATACTCTTTAGGGGCCTGAAACAAGGTTGGAGGTCTCTAGGGCCTGCTTACCTCCAGGGCTTGGACCTCTGTGGGTTCTTGCCTCACACGCCCATCGTTAGGTTGTCCCTATCTCTGCTTCACATACACACTGAAGACGAGGAGATGCTGCAGATGGATCCTATCAGAGAAGCTTCTTCTGAGGAGACTTTGAGGCCAGGATTAAGAGGCCTTAAATAGAAATTTCTGCTAGGGAGAAATTGTGCTTGACTGGGTGACTCTGCCTTCGGAAGGTCTGGTAGGGCATGACTTGATCTGATTTGTGTTATAACAAGCTGGCTCTAGCCACTGGGTAGTAATGGGATTAGCGAGGCCTGTGTCTGGGCTCTCTCTCCTCTAGGGTCAGCCCTCTGGGAGCCCACCTCAGCCTCGACTCTGGAGGCCTTCCCTGTGTTGGGGAGGTCCCCTCTGCTCTACACTTTTGGACCTCAGCCTCAGCTGATCTAATTCTATCCTCAGCTTCCTCACTAGTACCATCCTCAGTGGACTGTGACAGGATTAAATGTGTTGATATGTGAAAAGTGCTTAGAACAAAGCCTACTCATCTTTTACAAGAGTGATGATTATTGTAATTATATGTGGCCGCATGAACAGAGATGGACAGATGACTCAGTCCATCCTGGCTCTTGCCCTTTACCAGCCAGCTTGAGCTGGTCAGGTCAACCTGGCAGAGTTGTGTGAAGATCAGATTTCACACCCACACCCTGCCTGGCACCTAGTAGGCTTCTCCTCACCCAAGATTTTAGAAAACAAGTTAACAATTTCTCAGGAAGCTTTTTAAATTAAAAAAAAATTTATTTATTTATTATAATTGGAGGCTAATTACCTTACAATATTGTGGTGGTTTTTGCCATACATTGACATGAATCAGCCACAGGTATACATGTGTCCCCCCATCCCGAACCCCTCTCCCACCTCCCTCTCCATTCCATCCCTCTGGGTTGTCCCAGTGCACCGACTTTGAGTGCCCTGTTTCATGCATCGAACTTGGACTGTTCATCTATTTCACATATAGTAACATTCATGTTTCAGTGCTATTCTCTCAAATCATCCCACCTTTGCCTTCTTCCACAGAGTCCAAAAGTCTTCTTTATATTGGTGTCTCTTCTGCTGTCTCACATATAGGGTTGTTGTTACCATCTTTCTAAATTCCATATATATACATTAATATACTGTATTGGTGTTTTTCTTTATGACTTACTTCACTCTGTGTAATAGGCTCCAGTTTCATCCACCTCATTAGAACCAACTCAAATGTGTTCCTTGTAACAGCTGAGTAATATTCCATTGTGCATATGTACCACAACTTTCTTATCCATTTGTCTGCCGATGGACATCTAAGTTGCTTCCATGTCCTACCGATTGTTAACAGTGCTGTGATGAACATCGGGGTACATGTGTGTCTTTCAATTCTGGTTTTCTCAGTGTGTAAGCCCAGCAGTGGGATTGCTGGGTTGTATGGCAGTTCTATTTCCAGTTTTTTAAGGAATCTCCACACTGTTCTCCATGGTGGCTGTACTAGTTTGCAATCCCACCAACAGTGTAAGAGGGTTCCCTTTTCTCCACACCCTCTCCAGCATTTTTGTTTGTAGACTTTTTGATAGCAGCCATTCTGACTGGCGTGAAATGGTACCTCATTGTGGTTTTGATTTGCGTTTCTCTGATAATGAGTGATGTTGAGCATCTTTTCATATGTTTGTTAGCCATCTGTATGTCTTCTTTGGAGAAATGTCTGTTTAGTTCTTTGGCCCATTTTTTGATTGGGTCATTTATTTTTCTGGTATTGAGCTGCATTACCTGCTTGTATATTTTTGAGATCAATTCTTTGTCTGTTGCTTCATTTGCTATTATTTTCTCCCATTCTGAAGGCTGCATTTTCACCTTGCTTATAGTTCCCTTCATTGCGCAAAAGTTTTTAAGCTTAATTAGGTCCCATTTGTTTATTTTTGCTTTTATTTCCATTACTCTGGGAGGTGGGTCATAGAGGATCTTTCTGTGATTTATGTCAGAGAGTGTTCTGCCTATGTTTTCCTCTAGGAGTTTTATAGTTTCTGGTCTTACATTTAGATCTTTAATCCATTTTGAGTTTATTTTTGTGTATGGTGTTAGGGAGTGTTCTAGTTTCATTCTTTTACAAGTGGTTGACCAGTTTCCCCAGCACCTCTTGTTAAAGAGATTGTCCTTTCTCCATTGTATATTCTTGCCTCCTTTGTCAAAGATAAGGTGTCCATAGGTGTGTGGATTTATCTTTGGACTTTCTATTTTGTTCCATTGATCTATATTTCTGTCTTTGTGCCGGTACCATACTGTCTTGATGACTATGGCTTTACAGTAGAGCTTGAAGTCAGGCAGGTTGATTCCTCCAGTTCCATTCTTCTTTCTCAAGATTGCTTTGGCTATTCGAGGTTTTTTGTATTTCCATACAAATTGTGACATTATTTGTTCTAGTTCTCTGAAAAATACTGTTGGTAGCTTGATAGGGATTGCATTAAATCTATAGATTGCTTTGCGTAGTATACTCATTTTCACTATATTGATTCTTCCGTCCATGAACACAGTATATTTCTCCATCTATTTGTGTCATCTTTGATTTCTTTCATCAGTGTTTTATAGTTTTCTATATATAGGTCTTTTGTTTCTTTAGATAAATTTATTCCTAAGTATTTTACTTTTTTTATTGCAATGGTGAATGGGATTGTCAGGAAGCTTTTGCTCCTGCTTTTTCACCTTCTGCTGCTAAGTCACTTCAGTCGTGTCCGACTCTGTGTGACCCCATAGACGGAAGCCCACCAGGCTCCCCCTTCCCTGGGATTCTCCAGGCAAGAACACTGGAGTGGGTTGCCATTACCTTCTAGAGTTCCCAACTGTCCACCCTCTCATGGCCTCCAACCCCAAAGATTACCACCCTCAAGTTCCCAGATATAGTTTGTCTCCTTGCAGCTTCTGTCTCCATTAAGATTACCCTCTGGTCCCTATTCCAGTTTTCCACCTCTACCTTTAAGGACTACTAACTTCACCATGCCCATATGGTGAGAGAGCCTGCTTACTGGGCACTGACTGAGGGTCTGCCTGATTTTGTTCCTTATTGCAAGGTGCCGGATCTTCACAGGAAGGTGAATGCACTTGTCTGATCCTCAGTGTTCCTTGGAGGTTGATGCAATTATCACCCCATTTAAAAGGTAGAAAAATTGAGGCATAACTTGTTAAACAACTTGACCAGCATCATAACTAGGATGTGTCAGGTTTAAACCCAAACAGTCTCAGTCTAAGCCTCAGCTCCCAACCACACCATTTTCTTGCCACAATACGACCTTAATGTTTAGAATCCAGAATTGGGAAAAGGAACATCAACTCTGTCCTATGAATGTAAGAATTTTACTTGTTTGCTTTTTTTTTTTTTTTTAATATTCTCTCTTTCTTTGTTTTGGCTGCCTTACACAATATGTGGGATCTTAGTTCCCCAGCCAGGGATCGAACCTGTGCCCTCTGCAGTGGAAGGGTAGAGTATTAACTGCTGGCCTACCAGGGAGGTCCTTACTTTTTTTTAATCAGAAGGTTTTTTACTCCAGAGTTAGGCATCTAGAATTTCCCGTGATTATATTCTGCTGATATTTCATCTCCTTCTAAAGCAAGCATTCTCTAAATCTCATTTGAATGCTCTTATAGTCAGAAATGGGCATTTTTGTCTTGCTCTGTCACCTGTAGGGATGGAAAATTGCCCATCAGCATGTTCTTTCTCATGCTTGAAAATAGTCTTATGATGTCTCAAAATCTCTCTGAGGAAGAAGGACTTGGCTTCTTTCCACTGGCCTGGTTTCCTGTCCCCTGACCTAAGAACAGTGTTTGGAGTTTACAGGCTCTCTCCTTCCACTGGTTACGTGCTAGACAATGAGGGTCACACCCAGAGAGCACACGGGGTCTTCAGAGTTTTGTTTTAGCTTGATTTGTTATTTTCATATTCCAGACAGGAAATAAAAGTGAAAAGAAGTAGTAAAAAAAAAAAAGTTATCCATGAGACCTGCTCTCCTGACATTTTTATGCAGATTAGAATTTACATTGATCACAAGGGCTTGCCTATGTGCCAGGCACTGCACTTGTGAGCCTGTGGCAGGGACACAGACCTTGCCCTGAAGTTCTTACTGGCTGAACTGGTGAGCATCAAGAACAGCTTTGAACAATTTCCATTTCACCCAGTGTTTACTGAGCATCTACTGTGACCATGGGTTCTTCTGCACCCTTAGGGAACGCCAATGAACAAAAACCGCTGTTCTCAAGGAGCTTATATTTTAGAGGAGAAGGAAGACAATTAGTTGATAAATGCTATAGAAAAAAAGAAAAGGAAGGGGGCTGGGAGGCTGCAGTACTGGAAAGGAAGCACGAGAGCATCATCTGTCTCTTTGTGACCCCATGGACTGTAGTCCATCAGGTCCTTCTGTCAAGGGATTTTCCAGCAAGAATACTGGAGTGGATTGCCATTTCCTACTCCAGGGGATCTTCCCGTCCCGTGGATCAAACCCTCATCTCCTTCATTGCAGAAAGATTCTTTACTGCTGATCCACCAGGGATTCCCAGCTTCCCCGCTGGCTCAGAGTGAAGAATTTTCCTGCAGTGCAGGAGATGAGGGTTCAATCCGTGGGTCGGGAAGATTCCCTGGAATAGGAAATGGCAACCCACTCCAGTATTCTTGGGTGTAAAATCCCATGGCCAGAAGAGCCTGGGAGCCCCAGTCCATGGGGTCGCAAAGAGTCAGACAAGATTTAGCAACTAAACCACCACCATCACTGGGGAAGCCGTTAGATGGGAAGCAGGGCCTTCTAAGAAGGTCAGATTTGAGTGAAGACCTGAAAAAGTTAAGGGATTTAGCCTTGAGGGTGTCTGGGAATCCAGCATTTCAGGTAGTGGAAATAGCTAAAGTCTCAGAGAAAAAATCCAACACAAACATCAGGAAGTGGCTACCCAAAAAATAAGGAATCTGGGAAGAGGCCAGGGGAAGGAGGCAGGAGGCCACACATGCCTATGCTAATTACACTGTGGCTGCCTGCTTGGGGGATGACTTATCTGACCCAGGGAACCAGGCTGTGCCCGAACCTCTGGGCCAAGTGAAATTAGCCTCTATCCAGGCTCTTACACAACAGGCCATGGCCTTGACTGCGTCCTATGCTCCCTGGGCCTCGGCTACCAGGTCTGTCAAAGAAGACAGGGACCATCTGGCCACTCCCTCCTACCCACCAATCCCCTGAGTGCACTTTATAATAATAATAATAACAATAATAGTTACAATAATAATAACAAAGTTACAAATAAGATGGCAATTGTGGCATCTTTCCAGCAAGAGTAAGAAAATTATTATTACTTTTGAGCCTTTTTAAAAGCAAAACTATCTAACTTCAGTGGTTTCTGAGGAAACCAAAGGCAAGAATATGGCTTTTGGTCAGGAGGGAAAAAAAAAAGAGGTGAAAGAGGCAAAAGGCTTCCTCTCACCAGCATTTAACTGTCATCCCTTTGTGGGAACTGGATTCTGAGGGCCTCTGGGCTCCTCCCTGAGAATATTTCCTTAGCTGAGCTTCAGAACATTTGCAAGCAGCCAACTGTCAGTTTGGGAAAGTTTGGAAAGTATTACATAAGGTGAAAAAAACGGTTTCTGACAAATTAAAAACGATAAAACCCCAGCAAAACTTCCTAGCCTTTAGGCTGCAGGGTCCAGAAATGCAAAACTGTGTTCTTACAACCTACTGAGTTGCTGAGGGGAGTTTGAGAGCACCGTATTTTCAGGTACTTTGGTTTGCCCAAATTCCAGGATTCAGAGCCCTGAGGGTAGGGGCTTTCCCTATCCATGACAGACTGGAGTGTTTGATTTTTTAGTGCCAGGACAAAGCTGAGGTGGGCCTGCTGGGGAAACAAGACTAACAAAGAAAAGTCCCCCCAGAAAGTACACCCAGGAAGGAGAGCTTATGTCAGGGGTCGCAGAACAGGAACAAGTCAGCATCTGAAGTCTGACTGCCAAAAGTCAAATCCCACCTTCATTTATACCTCTCTGAGCCTCAGTTTCCTCATCTGTATAACAGGTGTAAAAACGATGCTACTGCACAGTGCAGTTATGATCATCAAGTGAATTAAACAATGAAATCTAATTGTACATATGTCCTAATGAAAAAGTCACCAGTGGGTGTTTTTTTCTTTGGGTTATGTGGATTCCTCCTAACCAAGGAGGGGTTTACATTGAGAAGTACCTATTTAGAGGCATTTTCAGTGCAAGCACACTTGCAGGTCATGCATCTCTCTCTGTCTTTATTTTTCTTAATTTTTTGTTACAGAAATATTTACTTTTAATTGAAGTATACTTGATTTATAGTTGTGTTAATTACTGCTGTACAGCAAAGTAATTCAGCTAAATATATACATTGTTTTTTAAAATACTATTTTCCATTGTGGTTTATCACATGATATTGAATATAGTTCTTTGTGCCTCTCTTCTTTTTAACCAATATGTTTTTTAATCTTAAAAGAGCCTCCATTTTCTAAGCCAAAACTGTCTAATAGAAACACAATGCAATCCACACAGGCAGGCCACCATATTTGATTTCAAATTTTCTGGTAGCCAGATTTAAAAAAGTAAAATGAAACAGGTGAAATTTATTTAGATAATACATTTTAACCTAATATATCTAAAATAGCATTTCTGCATATAATATGAATACATAGAGAAATTATTAATGAGATTTTATATTCTTTTTTCTTATATCTTTGAAATCCAGTGTGTACTTTACAAATACAGAACATCTCAATTGAAACTAGTCACATTTCAAGTACTTAGTAGCCACATGTGGCTGCCCTGATGGACACTACAGTTCTAAATGACAAGAGGATGGTTCTGGGCAGGGAGCTTGGGTGGGTTAGTCATGCTGTGTCCTGACTTTGTCCCAATCACTACTATGATAACCATTATGGCCTCTGGGAAGAGGGGGTCTCCTGGTCATATGGAACAAGGAGGTTCCTGATGCAAGCCCTACAAGTCCAACAGTGTGGTTTTGAACAGAGATAGATTGAGCAAGCTCTTGCTTGCCCCTAACGGTCTATCCCTCCCCGCTAACCCCATCCTCTGCCTCTGCTTGTCTTGAGGATTAAAGTCTAAAATGTTTATTAATGGTTATCATCCTCTATTAAAATGCAAATGTTGGGATAATACCTTCATTGAGTATCACCTGAGACTAAGGCAGTTGAGATAGAGATAAAGATGGAAAGTAGGATGTCTTTTTGGGTTCTGTTTGGAAGCTCTGGGAAGTAGCATTGTAGGAAAGTGAGCAGTGATAGGAAAGCCTTGCAGAGCTGATTCTGCAGTGTCTTGCTCTTTAATGAGCCCTTCTAGCACAAGTCACTTATCTCTAGTGGGAACCTCATTAACCAAAAGACAGCAGCTATGAGAATGAGAGCAGATACTAACATTCTGAACACCTTGGGTTCATATATTTTTTAGGTGCATGAATCTGAATTTAAAACTATATTCCTTAAAATAGGAATTTTGCAAACTTGACCTACTCATCCATTCCTAGCAACCCAGAAGCAGGAGAGACCAACCCTGTCCCCCTGGGGAAATGCTCGTTGATTTCATTCAAGGAGATTTCAGTTTGGTCTTTAGAGTAGGATGTGCTTTGGCAAAGGCTAATGTGATTTCTCTGTTTGTCTGTCCCTTTCTTCATTCTGTTGATTTAGGGTGAATTTGTACATCTTTCTTCCAATTCATTATTTAAAGAGGGTCTCATTTTCCTATTTCCAAGTTCTTGGAAAGAGTGAAAGAGACCTCATTTCCACCCCCATGTTGTTGCTGTTTAGTCGCTAAGTCATGTCCGACTCTTTTGAGACTCCCTGGACTGTAACCCTCCAGGTTTCTCTGTCCATGGGATTTTCCCAGACAGGAATACTGGAGTGGGTTGCCATTTCCTTCTCCAGGGGATCTTCCTGACCCAGGGATCTAACCCTGTGTCTCCTGCATTGCAGGCGGATTCTTTACTGCTTAGCCACCAGGGAAGCCCCCACCCCCTTGAGCTGGTAGTATTATTATCTCTGTGGATATTCTAAAATCCGAAAGGAAACTCTTCTTGCTTCATCTGTGATGATATTGGACTATTTACCTAACTCACAACTGTTCTTTCCCTTCAGCCTCTCTGACTGCTACTTTCCCTCAGTCTGTGGTATTCCTGGGGCTTCCCAGGTGGCACTAGTGGTAAAGAACCTGACTGCCAATGCAGGAGACATAAGAGATGTGAGTTTAATCCCTGGGTTGGGGAGATCCGCTGGAGAAGGAAATGGCTACCCACTCCAGTATTCTTGCCTGGAGAATCCCATGGACAGAGGACCCTGGAGGTTACAGTCCATAGTATCTCAAAGAGTTGGATGTGACTGAAGCAACTTAGCGCATGGTATTCCCAGCTACACTGCCTTGAGAAAAATTACTTTTATCAGGCAGTTCCTGAGTGCTGATCTCTGACTCAACTTCTTTAGTCTCACTGTGTCTCAAGGGAGGTTATCCAAAGAATGCTTGCCACTAAAAGTGTTTTTTTTTTTTTTTAAGTTAACTTTTGTCAACAACCAAAATATTTTTATTGTGTTTTCCTTGATTACTAAGATGATCCATAATTTTATTCTACAAAATTTGGCATAGTCTACAAAAGATAAAGAAGAAACGTTTGTCATCCTACTGTCTAGAAAACACCACTGTTAACTTTTTGGTAAGCAATAGTTATTTGAGCCCATTATATTCTACACCAATCAAAACTGTATCCCTGGAATAATCAAGGTGTGATGCTAAAGCTGAAACTGCAATACTTTGGCCACCTCATGCGACGAGTTGACTCACTGGAAAAGACTCTGATGCTGGGAAAGGTTGGGGGTGGGAGGAGAAGGGGACGACAGAGAGTGAGATGGCTGGATGGCATCACCGACTCTGTGGACATGAGTTTGAGTGAACTCCGGGAGTTGGTGATGGACAGGGAGGCCTGGCGTGCTGTGATTCGTGGGGTCGCGGAGAGTCGGACACGACTGAGCGACTGAACTGAACTGAACTGAAGACAAGACTAGCACATACAACAAAACAGAAGTATTCAATACAGATTTCATTCATTTATCCATTCATTCATTGCCTTATGGGAAAATACAGAAACATGGTAACCTCATCTAGAAGTTCGGTCTACTTGGGCATGTATGTCATCAAATCAGTTCAGTTCAGTCGCTCAGTCGTGTCCGACTCTTTGCGACCCTGTGAGTCACAGCACACCAGGCCTCCCTGTCCATCACCAACTCCCGGAGTTCACTCAAACTCATGTCCATCGAGTCGGTGATGCAATCCAGCCATCTCATTCTCTGTCGTCCCTGTCTCCTCCCACCCCCAATCCCTCCCAGCAGCAGAGTCTTTTCCAGTGAGTCAACTCGTCGCATGAGGTGGCCAAAGTATTGGAGCTTCAGCTTTAGCATCAGTCCTTCCAATGAACACCCAGGATTGATCTCCTTTAGAATGGACTGGTTGGATCTCCTTGCAGTCCAAGGGACTCTCAAGAGTTTTCTCCAACACCACAGTTCAAAAGCATCAATGTCATCAAATAAAGGTCATTAAATGCAGAGCTTAGTGTTGAGGTCAGAAGAGCAACTATTCCAGCAGTAGATTCTGTCTCTTTGGCTGGAGGGTAGGCAGTTTCTTTTCATTCTTTAGTGGGAGTTAAAAGTTAAGGTTTCCCATGAGAAAAACCTTTACTATCTCAATGTAGTAACTGTGACCAAATGGTGAAGCTTCTAAAAAGCATTTAACTAAGAGATTTTGTTCATTTTCATGTTTGTAACAAAAACGACCTCCCCACCCCAATTCCTGCAAAAAAGAAAAAAATGAGCCGAGAATCTGGGAAAAAAAATAAGAACCAACTAAAGTGTAGTAACTTTATTGGCAAATGTGATCAGCCTCAAGAGGATTGAAATCAACAGGCCATTGAAGATCTGGTTTATGTTCTGTGGTTACAAATTAAGGGGCAAGAATTTCTCTCTTCCTTAGTGACCAATAACCTTAAATATAATTGCAGGTGAGTGAGTGGAACTTCAGTATCTGTGTATTTTGGGGACTAGGGGTGAGGTTGGGTTGTGAAGCCTAGAAATTATTATCACTGAGTTTGAGAACTTGGATAGTTTGTTGGCTCAGAGCATTCAGGTGGTGAATTGATAGATTGGTGATAGAACTGACTGGAATCAAGTTAGTTCTGGAGACATGTTAGGTCTGGAGACACTTGTGAGGCCAGGTAGTGCCACAGGTTAAGGTGCAAATAAAAGCCATAAGAGGAGATAAACAGGACCCCAGGGAGCAAGAAAGTGGTGTATGCTACTTTGAATGACCAAAGGCAGGACATGGCAAGGGTAATCTGGATGGAAGGTGATAAGGGATTTGCACTTTCCTGTAAGTCCCCTTTTGCCATTCCTCAGCTGCCCACTTTTCCATAGTAAGCATTTATTAATTTCTAACAAGGAAATATAATTTAATAAAGATATAAAAATAATTTAGAATAGTATTGATAGACAGTATGTCTTGGGAAAACATAAGACTTAAGTCAAATAAAGACCTCCCTTCTTGATTCATTTTCAAAGGGTCTTACTCCCCCTAATCATGTGTCCATTCCCATTCCCTCACATCTGAAATATTTCCTAAGAGATTTGTTTCCCATATTTTTGATCCCTGTGAAAATATTCCCAAGAAAAGTAACACATCCCCCTGTTCCTGGTTATTTATATCAATAATATTCAACAAGTTTTACTGCAACTTTCGGTTCTTCAAAGCCCTGTAATTTTGGAATTGGAACATCATATTCTACTAGACTCTAGTTAGTGTTTGAGAAGTTCTTTTATGCCTCTCTTTAAGAATAGAATTTATTTTTTAGAGCGGTTTTAGATTCATAGCAAAGCTGAGCAGAAGTTATGGAGATTTCCTACATACTCCCTGCCCCTTTGTTTTCCTTCTTCTTTTTTAATTGGAGGACGATTGCTTTACAATGTTGTGTTAATTTCTGCTGTACAACGACATGAATCAGCCATAAGTATACACATATCTCCTGCCTCTTGAGCCTCCCTCCCACTCCACCCCCATCCCACTCCTCCAGGTCATCACAGAGCACCAAGCTGAGCTCCCTGGGTTACATAGCAACTTCCTACTAGCTGTCTATTTTATGCATGGTAATGTATATATGCTAGTGCTACTCTCTCAGTCAATTCATCCCACCCTCTCCTTCCCCTGCTGTGTCCATGAGTCCATTCTCTACATCCGCATCTCTATTCCTACCCTGCAAATAGGTCCATCAGTATCATTTGTTTTTCTTCTTGTCAAATTATAGACCAAACTATGGGGGGGCGGAGGAGCCCTTCCCTCACTATTCCCAGTTCAAGATTAAAACACTCAAGTTCCCAAGCTTTTATATACTTGGCAACACCTAAGGCAACTTCTGGAGTAGGATTGTGGAAACCTTCAACAAGGGGGCACCTGCTCCTGGGAAGCTGGATATGTGGCGTCAGTGGTGAGAAGGAAGGATCAAGGGAAACAGCTGCTGGAGATGCCTGTGCCCTCTCCTAGGGCACTCATCCTGTGGGCGCCCATCCACAGATACTTGGTGAGAGGTCTGAGGACACAATGGTAGCTGCTCCTGTTGTACCAGGAGCATTCAGATACTTTTCTGTCTTAGCTACGGTCTCCCCATGCACTGAAGTGAGGGGAGGGGGGAATGAGAGTGGAACTGAAAGAATAGGAAATTCAAATGATGACGGAGATCTAAGAATAAAAATATGCGTTTTAAAGAAAAGATTTTTTTTTCTGCAAAGCCCTATTGTTACTCAGGAGATGTTTTATTATTTATGTGGATTCCAAAAAGATAAAGACACCTTTTTAAAAGATTGATTTTTTAAAAGGTGTTTTATTATGGAAATTCTAAAAACATTTTACGGTAGGGAGACTAGTATAATGAGCCCCCACTTTTCCCATTGCTCATCTTCAGCAATCATCAGCCCACTGATCTACCTCTCTTATCCCCTCTCCTCAAACTGGATTATTTAGAAACAAATCCCAGTCATTTTATCATTCTAAACAGGAATATTTCAGTACATACCTCTAAATACTAAAAAGACTAAAAGGAAGACTCTTGATGATTACAAATGTTAATCTTGTTGCTTCCTTGTTCTGTCACTGGACTATGAAGTAGGAAATCTGAGTTCTGACCTGGTATTGACACTTACCAGCTGTGTGACTAGCTGCAAGTCACATAACCTTTCTGGACTTGTGCTTTTCCCACCTGAGTGGGTGAAGTAGGTGATTTCTAAGCTCTCTTCCAGTTCTAGAAATCAAAAGTTCATGGAAAAATCATTCTTTTATCCTCCAGAAACATAATACAGACTTGGTACAGTATCTATTTCCTGTTTTCTTGGCTGGCGGGAGTGCCCAGTTCAGAGTCAAGACCTTCTCAGTGAAGAGTCAAGAAAGTCCCAGAGGCTGCTGAGCGGCAGAATCTTTAACTTGGAGTTTTTTTAAAAGAACTGAGCCCTGGAGCTGTCCCTGGCGACAGTTTTCTCTGCCTTCAGTATCTCCTCTGACAACCTCAATTTGTCTTAAAACAGCATCACTTTGTCATAACAAGTGTTCTGCTGAGTTGTGACGCTGGGAAAGTTCAAGTGCTCCAAACAGACTCCCCTTTTCCAAAGACCACCCAGATACCAATAGCTAGTGAAAGATAGTGTTTATATTGCTCTGGAATGGGGTGGGGGGTAGTTAAACTTTAAGACAGCAAGGAACTGTTCCAGGATGACTCTTAAGGCATAAAGATACTCATTTCACAGGTGAATCAAGTAAAAAAGTGAAGTCGCTCAGTCATGTCCGACTGTTAGCGACCCCATGGACTGCAGCCTACCAGGCTTCTCTGTCCATGGGATTTTCCAGGCAAGAGTACTGGAGTGGGCTGCCATTGCCTTCTCCGGGGAGCCCTCCTTAGGTTACTCATTTTTAGTGCTGCTACCAGAAAACCTGTATTCCGTTTCGCGTCTCCTTGCTTCTGTCGTTGTTCCCTGCTGTTGAATACTTTTAAGAATAACATCTACTAACTGAGAAGAATTCATTTCAAACACACTATCTAATTTCTATAATTTTTTTTTAATCTCTGGAGCATTTTGCCTGAAGTAGATGCATTTAAGGTTGTCTGGTGAGGGGCTCCCCTGGTGGCTCAGTGATAAAGAATCTGCTTGCTAATGCAAGAGACCACGGGTTCGGGTTCAAGGTTTACTGGGGAAGATGCCAAATGCCGCAGGGCAGCCTGTGTGCTGCAACTACTGAACCCGCATGCTGAGAGCCTGTGCTCTGCAAGAGAAGCCACTGCAATGAGAAAGAAGCTTGTGTGCTGCAACGAAGAGTAGCACCCGCTCGCTGCAATGAGAGAAAAGCCCTCACAGCAACAAAGACCCAGCACGGTCAAAATAAATAAATAAACATTAAAAAGAAGAACTCTATTTAAAAAAAAAAAAAAGGTTGCCTGGTGAATGAAGGGTTAAATCTGAAATGGAATTCGTCTTTTGTAGAGGTTGAGGTTTAGGGAAGGATAGGGGTCCTTTTTGACTAATGGAGGACACTTTGGGCAAGAAGACCATACCCAATCCACAGGACCACCGCCAACACGACTCTCACAGTCATGAGCGCTCATGGGTGCCCCCTCATTGGTGTCCCACACCATCCTTAAAACTAGAATGATGGGCATGCAAGGAGTATGTGGCCCAGCATCCCTCATCTGGTAAGTGAGCTCAGACCCAGGACTTGTGGCTTCTGCAGGCATGTGTCCTGCTCCTGCACAGCTTGAAGAGGACTAGGGAAATGAAGCCAGAGGAAGATTATTTGGAAAAAGAAACTTGGTTGTCTGTGTAGCAGAAACAGAGCAAATGCTAATGAATATTGTGAATACTTAAAAAAAAAAAAAATCACTAAAACCTAGAGAATAAAAAAAATGCTCAAGTGGAAAAAGGCTCCAAAATTACCATTTTAAAGCACAAGCTCTAATCAGATCTGAGAACTTACTGAAAGGGGACTTATTTAAGCTATTGACAGGGATTATTGTTTTGGTGCCAGGGTTTTAAATTGGAAGATAGGATTAAAAGGAGCCAAAGATGAGGGTTGTTGTTTCAATCTGAAACCAGTATTCCATGGTGGAGAACTCACTGGATTTGAGAGTCTGGGGGTTGATTACTAGGAGTCGTCCCTGGACACATTTCCAGCTGGTTCTGAGGAGGATCAAAATGTGCATGCTTTGCAGCCTTTGTGGACTTGCACCACAGCTGCTCAGCGATTAGTCTGAGGCCCGTCCTTGGCAGGAAATGGTAAAGGAATCAGCAGGAAGCCAAGAACAAGGGAAGGGAAACTCCTCCCTCCTGTCAAAGGACAGGCCAGAGGGAGGATGAAAATGGAAAGTGGGCCTTGCAGGGTTAGACATGTTGAAATGGAGAGAGGGTATGTTTCAAGGGCAAGAGTGTGTGATAAACTGTTGTGTTTATTATGTGACTTTATTATGGAGCCTGTACCTCACGTTCCTCAGGCTTCAGTCGGCATATGATCCCCAGGATGTGGGGGAGATGCTATTCTTTTACTTTGTTCTGTCTGAGGTCCAGCAGCCCACTGACAGGACAACCTTCCCTTGTTTCTGATTTCTGGCTTATTCAAGGCCAGAGCACCTGAAAGTCGAGTTGAAAATTTTTACCAGGAAGAAAAAAAAAAAAACAGAGTATAAATGGAATCAAATCATAAGAAATGCTTGGTGTGAAGGAGCAGAGGACTGCAAAATCATTTTTGTTTTTTACCCAGTTCTTCATATCCAAAAATCCTCACTAGATTCTTGAGGCAGAGGGAGAGCTGGTGGTCCAGTGGGAAAAACTGAATCTGATAAGAAGAAACCAGTTATCTGAAATCCAACAAGACTTTCTTGTTGATTAGAACTCAGCTTTGAAGTTTCACTTGTTATGCTTGGCTCTGTGAGTTATGCTACTCCTGATGAAAAATAAAATCAAGAATATTTTATGTTGAAGGGCCTCAGTGATGAAAAGGCAGCATCCAACCCCCTTATCTCATCAGCTGTGCAGTGGGCTAACAAACTTGTGTTTAGATTGTTACCTGAAGAAAGAAAAAACAAAGTGTCCTGAATGCTGATTCTACTGTTTCAGTGGGAAAAAATTTCTACAGGCAAGTGGCAAACAACAAAACTTTTGAGAAAGCAGACCTGGGGAGAGTTCACTGCAGTTTCATAACGGGTATGAATAGTTATTTTGCTGCCTTTTTCTTTTTTTTCTAAATCTTTCTGGGGTTGATGTGGATCTCTTTCTATTTGTTCAGGAAACTGTGACGTGTGTTCTGGGCAGGGTTTGAGGTTTTGGAACCTTTTCTAAAAGGGACAGAGAGCACCCGGCTACACTTCCCTGTTCTGAGGTTGGTGTGCGGGTGGCGGAGCTGAAGCAAGTTGGTCACCATGCAGGTGCTCCTCCAGTGCACTAGGCTTGTTCTGGTTCTTGCCTTCATCCTGATTTCATCTTCAGTTCAAGGTAAGATCCAGTAATCTTGTCACCTTGTAATCTTCTTGTATGCCCCAGGGTCCACACAAATGATTATATTCACTCTAAGATATAGAATATAGTATATTATGGGAAAGTAGGCCAAGAAAAAAAAATAAAGAATTTGGGGTAGCTGAACTCCTTAGAGTGAAGTTGGTTAAGTTTGGTACCAAAAAAAAAAGTTAAACTCTGAGGTATCTATGGTCTTGTAAGTTCTTAAAATAATTGAAACGTATTATTTTATTGTCAGGTGAAAATGGCTTACAAGTTTTTAAAGGCTCAAGAAAGGAATAGAGAAAATGTTTTACCTCTAAGTGCCCACATCTATCCCAAGTTTTAATAATTAGTGATGTCATAATTATTTTGACAGTGAGAAATACTATTTTTAAAATCAGAGTAAATTTGCTTGTATTTTTCTCCTTTTTTAAACCTGGTTCTTAGTGAAAATTCAGTTATGTTTAGACATAGCTAATGAATACCCTCTCAGATTTTAAAGAAAGGCCAAAGAATTTTAGTAATTGTGTCGTTGCTCAGAGAAATAGCATATTTGGAAAATTCTTTTTAGGTCTATCATTTAGGATTGTTTAGTCAGAATGAAACAACTTAAAACCTTTAATGACTAAGAAAATGAAAATGATCAGTTTGTAAGAAAAACACAGTTTCTTCTCCTTTGGTAAATAAGGGATTATAGTCATGGCCTGATAAGTAGATGGGAGAATTTATAGTAGAAAAACACTAAGTTCCTCCAAATCGTAAAGGAAATATTGAATCATAGCGATGCACATATCCTAGATACGTTTCTTCGAAGTGACTTATAGTTGTCTTATTTTTACTTCTGGTGGAAATGAAATTGTACACATAACCTCAGATACATTCATTATATATTGGAAATTTTTAAAATCACTTTCTTTTTGTTATGCGATTATTGAAGAAAAACCAGCAAATAATGTTGATGAAACCTTCCCATTAATCTATTTATTTTTTTAAAGGATAAAATATTATTGATTATAATGAACAGGCTTTACTCCAGTCTTTCAGGGAAACCTTCAGCCAATGAAATAATTCCCTAATGTGTTCTGACAAGATCCAGGCAGTCAAGTCCATGTTTGTAGAACAGGCCTGAGTGACCTGTTGGTGTTGGGTCTACTCTGACCAGAGCTCGATGAATCTTTACATCTTCAAAATCTCCCAGAAATGTCACATTTCCCACTAAGATTCAATAGGGAAAACTAAAATTAAAACAAAAGTGTTCTTTATATAATAGGTATTTTCCAGAAAGTAGTGAAGAAACCATTATAAAATTTTATAAAGTACTAGTATTTATGTCATCACTAGGTACGTTTTGCTCTGTGTTGGGAAGGGAACCAAAAATGAGAGAATGAATAGACTGAAAAACGAGGGAGTTTCCAAAGGAGAAGTGCAGTCGGTATTGGAATTAAGGGTTTGTGCCCACATTTGAGTAAGGGAAATAGACGCCCACCCACTGACTCTGTGTGTGTGTGCGCGTGACATCCACTCAAGGCTGCAAAGAGGTCTCTATTTCATAATATTCCATGTGATGCCAGATATGATTTTGTAGCACTCTTTCCCCACTAAAAAATAATTTTTTTTCTTAACCCATTGATTTAACTGAATGATCAAATCCACTAGGCTTTTGGCTTGCTTTTACTGAAACAAAACATCTCAGGTTACTGTATTAATTTGCTAGGGCGGCCATAACATAGTACCACAGGCTGGGTGGCTTAAACAACAGGAATTTATTTCCTTACAGTTCTGGAGACCAGAAGTCCAAGATCAGGGTGTTGGCCGGATTAGTTTCATCCTGAAGCTCTTCTCCCCGGCTTGTAGATAGCCATCTTATCGCTTTCTTCACATGGTCCTTTGTGTGTTTCTGTGTCCTGGTCTTCTCTTCTTAGAAGGACAACAACCATACTGGATTAGGGCTCATCAGTGTAAACTCATATCTTAATTATCTCTTTTAAGTCCCTATCTCCAAATACAGTCCTATTCTGAGGTACTAGGGGTTAGCACTTCAATACATTGAGCTGGAGTGACACAATTCAGCCCACATCAGTGACTATAAGTGAAGCTGAAATAAAAACATGCTATAAAAGCCCATCTACCAAGTGCAAAGAGACGGAAGTTTGGCAAGGTGTGGGAGACCCTGGAGAGGACAGATGGCTAATCAATTTAATGTAGAGCTCCAGGAGATTACTGATGAGGCCTATGAATCCCAAATTCTTTTATTAACTCTCTTTCCAAAGATGCCCATAAAGAAGGAAAATGGAAAATCCATGAGCAGGTGTAGCTGGGGGGTCATTGCCAGACTCTTTGTCCATTTTACACTGCCTCTGAGATCACAATAATAATATTGATTCCACCAGTGTTCACTCCTGTTCAATTGTAAAGTGATTTAGCATCCATTCTCAGGTAAATGGTCATCATATTCCCTATGAGGAGGAATTAATACCAATTTATAGGGAAGAAAACTGGATCTTACATTCTTTATCTCATTTCCTCTTTACATCAACCTCTTGCAAAAAATGCATGAGACTTGCCCTAGGCCCATTACAACTAATTAATGGCAGAGCTGGTCACCTGATTTCAAGTTCAAATTAACTTTCTACTGCAATTTAGCTGTTTTCTAGGTGGAGTAGAGATTGTCTTTATTTAAAACAACCTTGCTTTGACTACAGCTCTTACTACAGAAACCACTGAGTTGAGGGACAGAGAGGGAGAAATTGAAAGTAAACTTGGAACTTTTTATAGCTTGTCAAACCACCCAAGGGTGAGGAATCTTGTGCAACTGATTGGCCAGTAGGAGGCAGCTCCAACTTAGATAGTGATGTCTGTCTGTATGCCACTAAACAATGAATGAAAATGGTCTTTTTTCTCCCCTAACATGGCAATTTTAAAGTTTTTCTAACAAACCCGCAGCAAGTCTCCATTAAGAATAGGAAATTAGTAAACTGTGATGACGCTGGGGAAATATTGATACTGCAATATAAAAAGATACAGAGAGATTACTGGGGTAAGTTATTCGCCCAGTGTCAGAGGTTTATTTTTATAAATGGTAATGTTTATTCATAGAAAGTGTTTTGCTAAAGTAGAACTGGTAGACTCTGTGTATGTGTGAAAGAGAGACACAGAGAGAAAGGACGGGGTAGGCAGTGAGGGGAGTGATTCCAAATAAAAAGCATTATTCTTCCTTGAATCCACTACAGAACTAACCAGGAGATCTGTAAGGGGGACCTCTTAGGAAGATCATTTTTCTGTCCATGAGCATGTTTCCTCTTATTTTTTAAATTACAGTAATCACAAGACACTTCTCTCAAGCAAAAGAGAATCAAGATACTCCCACACATTGGGGGACTGGAACTGTTGAATTTTCACATCCTCCCAACACTCTTGAATAAATATATCAGGAACTTGGTATCTGTAACCACGTTCTTTATTTTAAAGCAGATTTAAGATCCCCAGTCTGTGTTAATCATTTTGTAATGTATAATAATGGAGGATCACTATGTTATGCATCTGAAACAAATATAGTGTTATAGGTCAGTTATACTTAAAAAAAAAACACAACCTACCTCATATTATTTTATTTATATAAAATGTCCAATTTGGTAAAAAATACAGAGACAAAAGGTAGATTGATTACTGGTTACTTAGGGATGAGACGTATAAGATACAGGAGTTGGATAGCTAAAGGACAGGATTTCTCTGTGATGATAAAATTGTTCTAAATTTGTGCACATACCTATGAATATGCTAAAAAAAACCCACTGAAATTTACATATTAGAAGACTGAATTGTGTGCTGGGTTAAATATGTTAAATACCAATAAAACTTTTTAAAATTAAAACAAATGAAGTAAAATCATCAGTCTCAAGTTGTTGTTAGTCGCTAAGTCGTGTCTGATTCTTTGCAACCCCATGGACTGTAGTCTGCCAGGCTCCTCTGTCCATAGGATTTCCCAGGCAAGAATACTGGAGTGGGTAGTCATTTCCTTCTCCAGAGGATCATTCTGACCCAGGGATCAAACCCATGTCTCCTGCATTGTAGGATTCTTTACTGTTGAACCACCAGGGAAGCCCTAATCTCAAATTAGATAAACATTTTTGAGGGGAAGATGGACTTCTACTTTTGATTTCTTATGAATTTTGGAACATCTTTATTGAGATAGAGTTCATGCACCATACAATTCACCCATTTAATGTGTACATCAATGGTTTTTTAGTATATTCACAGATATGCGCAACCATCACCATAGTCAATTTTAGAACATTTTCATTACGCAAAAAAGGAAATCCCTCTTGGGGACTTCCCTGGCAGTCCAGTGGTTAAGACTCCACACTTCCAGTTCATGGGGTGTGGGTTCGATCCCTGTTCAGGGAACTAAGATCCCACGTGCTGTGCCGTGCAGCTAATAATAATAAAAGTTGGAAAGAAATGTCTTGCCTTAAAGAGAATTTTCACATTCTCTCTCTCTCCAAAAAATAAACTCGTTATAAATTTTAAAAGCTGAGATGCTAAACTCTAGAAAGAATTTGTATTTTAGTTTTCTATCAAAGTTGTGTTTTTTACACTAGTGAAAAGATACGATCTTTCACTTGGATGCTTCTTCATAAACTATTAGTTTTACTTTTCTGTTTAACTTCCTGTCTATGCAGGCACTTTCTTGGTTTGATACTCAGTCATCAATGGCAGTAGAGGAGAATGTCTAGACCTGCTCTATCCAAAATGGTGGCCAAGAGCCTCTTGTGGCTACTAAGTGCTTGAAATGTGTGAAATGGGGCAAGTCCAAACAGACCTGGTGTAAGTGCAAAATGCACACCAGATTTAAAATCCTAGTATGAAAAAAAGTATAAAATATCCATTAATAACTTACATTGCTTATTGGATATATTGGTTTAAGAAAAATGTTTTAAAATTAAGGTCACTTATTTCTTTTTTACTTTTTAAAATATGACTGTCCTAATATTGAAAAATTCAGACATGTACGGATGGTTCCTCTTGTGTCTATTGGACTGCACTGGTCTAGATGGCATAGGGTGTGAAGACATTGCCCTCTGCTGGAGCAGATGTTGAATTTTCATCCGACTTCACATGATGAAGTTTCTAAGCAGCAATTCATTAGATGCCAAACTTCAAGAAAGAATCAGAGAGGGAAAAAGAGCTAAAATGTATTAAATACTTACTGTACACAAAGGCTTGTGCTAGATGTGTCACATACTTTTATCTTGTTTAAACTGGAACTCTTTGAAAGTGAAAGTTGCTCAGTCCTGTCTGACTCTTTGCGACCCCATAAACTATACAATCAGTCCATGGAATTCTCCAGGCCAGAATACTGGAGTGGGTAGCCTTTCCCTTTTCCAGGGGATCTTCCCAACCCAGGGGTAAAAGCCAGGTCTCCTGCACTTCAGGCAGTTTCTTTACCAGCTGAGCCACCAGGGAAGCCCAAGAATACTGGAGTGGATAGCCTATCCCTTCTCCAGTGGATCTTCCCAACCCAGGAATCAAACCTGAGTCTCCTGCATTGCAGGCGGATTCTTTACCAGCTGAGCTACCAGGAACTCTTTGGGATACTATTATTCCCATTTCAAAGATGAGAAATTGAGAAGCAGAGAGGTGCTCAATGGTGGGACAGGAATTTAAATTTGGTTTTTATCTCTATCAGAGATAGGTCAATAGGTCATTGTTATCCTCTTCTTCACAGAAACTAGCATTTAAAGGGCTCTGACCATGGTGCTAGGTACTGTTCTAAGAACCTAATATTTGTATCTTATTATTAGGTCCATTACTGTCCCCATTTTATGGATGAGGAAACTGAGGTACAGGGAGGTTACAGTTACATAGCTAGTAAGGGTCGGCCACTGTGATGTCATCTGGCAACCTTACCTTCAGCTTCTAAGCGGCGACAAAGCTAACCCATTCTGGATGACTAGTGTCCCAGACCGGAAATTTGTAAGCTGTATTCAGAAACTATGGGGAAGAGTATGACAGCAGTAGTCCTAAAAGAAAGAAAAAAGTGAAAGCAAGACAGAAAGAAGGAAAACAATGGGAGAACATTTACTTTCTACATTAGAGTCTTTGCTTTGCTTATATTTTAAAAGAATATTGTTTATTACAGTAATTTAGAAAACAAAGTGAGAAAAAAAAATCACCAGAGCCTACCACTATAGCTATTTCTGTGTATTTCCTCCTATCACCCATATCTATATATGTAGTTGCATTAACAACTATTATGCATAGAATGGCATTCTGCTGTTTTTAACTCATTTTTTAATATAAATTTTCCTATGATGCTATGTAGTCTTTTCCATAGCTACTACTTTTTTCCCATTTGGTTAATGTTCTCTCATATTAATGCCTCATAATTCTTCTCAGTGTTTTCCCTTGTTTTGATTAGTTATTTACTGTTTTCCTATTTTAAATAATACTAGGGTGAAGAGCATCATGAATTGTTTATATATTCCCCTTCATATATGTGTATATCTTAATGAAACATAACAAAGCTGTATTTATAAAATTAATCAGGAATACTAACTAGGACAAAATTGAATATGCTGCTGCTAAGTCACTTCAGTCGTGTCCGACTCTGTGCGACCCCATAGACGGGATTCTCCAGGCAAGAACACTGGAGTGGGTTGCCATTTCCTTCTCCAATGTGTGAAAGTGAAAAGTGAAAAGTGAAAGTGAAGTCGCTCAGTCGTGTCCGACCCTTAGCACATAATTGGTTCATAAGGAAAGAGAACATTTTGCAAAATTCTGTGGGTCTGCAGTCTTTTAGGAACAAAGTCTTTGGCCATCCCATTGAGATATGAAGTGAATATGACCTTGGTAGAGGCTCCACTTTTCAACCTCTGATAACTGAGAAGGGAAACAAGTTGTGCATACTCTCTGAGAAATACGGACACTCAGAAGGGAAAAAACTCCAGTGTTCTTGCCTGGAGAATCCCAGGGACGGGGGAGCCTGGTGGGCTGCCGTCTATGGGGTCACACTGAGTCGGACACGACTGAAGTGACTTAGCAGCAGCAGCAGCAGCAGGGGTTTGGATAATGAGATTAGGAATAACATTTTTTCTCTTTGTTTGCTACAATTTTCAAAGTTTTAAGGAATATCTAAATAGACTCTCCACTTTTAGGAGAGAGTACTATAAAAGGTAGAGAGCCCTCTAGACCCAGAGCTAAAGTCAGAAAATTTTTGACAAGTAGCTGTATGAGTCCATTTACACAAAATCTAGAAAATGCAAACTAATTTATAATGACAGAAAGCAGACTGATGATTGAGGGGGGTTGGGGGGAGTCAGGAGAAGGGCAGGGTCACAGAGGGGCACAAGAAAACTCTGGGGGATGTTGGGTATGTTCATACCCTTGATTGTGGTGATGGTTCCATGCTGTATCCACTTGTCAAAATATTAAATTGTACACTTTAAATATGCACAGCTTATTGAATGTCAAATCCACCTTAATAAAGCTATTAAAAATAAAAATAATTAAATTTGAAAGATAATCAGTTCAGTTCAGTCACTCAGTCGTGTCTGACTCTTTGCGACCCATGAATCACAGAACACCAGGCCTCCCTGTCCATCACCAACTCCCGAGTTCACTCAGACTCATGTCCACAGAGTAGGTGATGCCATCCAGTCATCTCATCCTCTGTCGTCCCCTTCTCCTCCTCCCCCCAATCCCTCCCAGCATCAGAGTCTTTTCCAGTGAGTCAACTCGTCGCATGAGGTGGCCAAAGTATTGGAGTTTCAGCTTTAGCATCAGTCCTTCCAATGAACACCCAGGATTGATCTCCTTTAGAATGGACTGGTTGGATCTCCTGGCAGTCTAAGGGAGTCTCAAGAGTCTTCTCCAGCACCAGAGTTCAAAAGCATCAATTCTTCGGCGATCAGCTTTCTTCACAGTCCAACTCTCACATCCATACATGACCACTGGAAAAACCATAGCCTTCACTAGACGGACCTTTGTTGACAAAGTAATGTCTCTGCTTTTTAATATGCTATCTAGGTTGGTCATAACTTTCCTTCCAAGGAGTAAGCGTCTTTTAATTTCATGGCTGCAATCAGCATCTGCAGTGATTTTGGAGCCCCCCAAAATAAAGTCTGATACTTTTCCACTGTTTCCCCATCTATTTCCCATGAGGTGATGGGACCAGATGCCATGATCTTAGTTTTCTGAATGTTGAGCTTCAAGCCAACCTTTTCACTCTCCTCTTTCACTTTCATCAAGAGGCTTTTTAGTTCCTCTTCACTTTCTGCCATAAGGGTGGTGTCATCTGCATATCTGAGGTTATTGATATTTCTCCCAGCAATCTTGATTCCAGCTTGTGCTTCTTCCAGCCCAGCGTTTCTCATGATGTACTCTGCATATCAGTTAAAAGATAATACATAAATATAACTCAAGAATCTAAAAGTTCAAAATGATACGCAGTGAAAAGTCAATGTTCTTCCTTCCACTCTCTTCTAGTCACTAATTCCCTCCACCAAGATGGTTGATTTGTTGTGTATCTTTTAAGAGGTGTTCTGTGCATGTAAGCTTGTATGTAAATAAATTCCAAAAAACCACAACACACACAAATGGTAACACACAATGCATAGTGTTCTTTACTTTCTTTAACCTTGGAGGGAATTCCCTAGAAGTCCAGTGGTTAAGACTCCATGCTTTAACTACTGAGGACATGTTCAAATCTCTGTTCGGGGAACTAAATTCTTGCAAGCCACATAGCATGGCCAAATATATATATATATATATATACACACACACACACACACACACTCACACACACACACACACACTCACACACACACACACACACACTCACACACACACACACATATACATATATGTACTATGTATACACACACACTTGGAGATTATTCTATATCAGTACCCAGAGAACTGCCACATTCTTTTAATAGCTGCATAGTATTGTAGGCAGCACCTTAATTCATTGACATTTGATTTTATAGTCTTTGGTACTGCAAAAAATATTGCGGTGATTATCCACAACACTGTTCTTCATTTTATTTTGTTCTCTTAAATATGTGTTACCAGTTGCATCTCAATCCGTACAGAACAATAGTGTACTGAGCTTTAAAACTCTTGCAGGAAGGGGGACCCCTTCCATGGCCTGAGAGTGGATTCTTGTCTAACGCTCAGAAGTAAATTGTCCAAGAAGACACATGTACCGAGAAAGCAAGAGACTTTATGGGAAGGGACACCCAGGCAGAGAGCAGCAGGGGAGGGCACCCAGGAGAACTGCTCTTCCATGTAATTCGCAGTCTCAGGTTTTATGGTAATGGGGTTAATTTTCAGGTTGTCTCTGGCTAGTTATTCTGACTCAGGGTCCTTCCTGGTAGCATGCACATCACTCAGTCAAGATGGATTCTAGTGAGGAGGATTCTGGGAGGTTTGTAGGACATATGGACTGTCATCTCTTCCCTTTTGACCTTCCCCAAATGCTTCCAGGTGGTAGCTTGTTAGTCTGCATTCTTTACCAGGACCTCCTATTGTATGATAGATAACTCGAACAAGTGGTTACGATTGTGCTTGGCCAGGACAAGGTATCTTTAGTCAGTGGTGTCCCTAACAAAATCTCCTTTTCTGCTTTTCAGGAGTTTTAGATGTGCTCCTTCGTGTTAGCTGATGATTAGCTGTACTTGTACTTGAATCAAATATGTACTTGAGGTGGGGAGGAGACGATCCTTTGGCAGGGTAGTGAAGTATTTCTCACCACCAGGGCTCCATCCTTGCTAAACTGAGGAATGAAATTAATTTCGTAAATTAATAAGTGATCTCCTATATAACCTCTTAACACAGGATATAGAGCCTTTTATGTAGAAATTAAAAGAGGCTGTGAAAGCCCAGCTTTGGTGAACAGAAGAGCCTTGACTTTTGAAATCTCTGACTAGATGTGAGGCCAAAGAAAGAGATTAAGTTTTTAATCTGCTTTTCATTCTCAAGAATACCACATGGCCCCAAAGAACTAGGGTTCTGTAATATCTCAGGACTATTTGGTACATTTCTTAACCTTTCTGAACATAATTTGACTCTTCTCTATCAGAAGAAGCAGACTTCGGGGTCAGATAGAAGGTTGAATTCTGGGTGCTTAGTACCTGTGCAGCCTCAGTTTTCCTTTGTATAAAATGGAAATAATAGTACAGAGACAATAATAGTTAATATTATTAGGTGTTTATTTACTGTGTGCCTGGCACTATGTTAAGATCTTAACATGCATTTTCTCATTTAATTTTTGTGACCAGCTTATTTGAAAGAGACACTCTTGGTACCTGAGTTTTCTGGTGGGTACTTGGGGAAGTGAAGGTTTCACAGGTCACCAGTAGCAGAGGCAGCTAACTGCCAAAGCCTATTCTAATGTTAAACTCTAGGCTACTTTGCACAGGTGTAGTGTGAGAAGGATAAACTATGTATAAAAGGCTGGGAAACAGTGGGTGCTCCTGTTATATTAATGGTCATAAAACCTGTCCACACCTTACCTACCAAATTTAAAATCGATTTAATTAAAAATTTCTTAGGGAAAGCATGATTAGAAGCTGTGTAAGAGATACTTATTGACCATGAGGTTTCCTTGTTTGGGCAGGTTCTCCTGTGCAGAGAGCCAGGTACCAGAGGGTACGCTGCAGTCCTGACAGTAATTCTGCAAACTGCATTGAAGAGAAGGGAACATTGTTTGATCTACCAGGTGAATCCAGCAGAATCCCACCTCCAGGGACTGACCGTTTCTTGTAAGTGGACTTTCTTGATTTTACTTTTGTCAACCTCTGTTGAGATCTTGGCATGGAGGTAGAAGGGTTGCCCAGAGTGTTTTCTTTAGGCTCTTGCTTCCATGGTTCAGTTAGTACAGGGAAAAACTGCAGTGTGTTTACTGGTATATGAGATGCACAAGAATACATGACTCAAACTTTCGCAAGGTCTTTTTCTGGTGGCAGAAACAAAAATTGAATACTTTTCACCAGTAGGTATTGAAAATAATTGAACATTATTTTATTACTGTAAATAGAGCACATTATATATTAAAATCCAGTAGGAGTCTATCACCTGAATGGATAAACAAAATGTGATATATATATAAAGTGTAATATTACTTGACCATAAGAAAGAAGTACTGATAAATGCTGCAACATTGCTGAATCTGGAAAACATTACGCAAAGTGAAGGAAACCAGACATCAAAAGCTACATATTATATGATTCCATTTATATGAAGTGTACAGAAATAGGCAAAATCCATAGAGACAGAAAATAGAGTGATTGTTAAGGGCTGTGGGGGAGGTGGGAATAAAGAGTGACTGCCACTAGGTACAGAATTTTTGAGGGGTGATAAAAATGTTCTGTTTAGATAGTAGTGATAAAAAAAGAAATTAGGGGAAGGAAGAATAAGTGGCCATGACTCATAAAAAAGAAAGCCATACCTCTTCTTGATCAAATAAAACCTGCCTTATACTTGCAAAAAGGATCCAATAGGAATTCATAAGTAACAAAAAATTGAATTGTATTAGAGCCCATTATTTCACTGAATATTAAAGTTATATGCGGCAAAGATATATTATGAAAAGAATTATCATAAAAGTTTTAATATTCGGGCTTAAATAGAAAATCACTCTCCTGGGACTTCCCTGGTGGTCCAGTAAGAATCCTCCTGCCAATGCAGGGGACATGGGTTCAATCCCTAGTCCAGGAACTGAGATCCCACATGCCGCAGAGCAACTAAGCCTGTCAGCCACAACTGCTGAGCCCATGTGCCCTAGAGCCTGTGCTTTGCAATAAGAGAAGCCACTGAAGTGAGAAGCCTGCACGCTGCAACTAGAGAATAGCCCACTCACAGCAACAAAGACCCAGCACAGCCAATAAATAAATCTCTTTTAAAACATGAAGCAGATCAGTGGTGAAAATAGCCAAATCTGAGCATCTGAAGATCTCCTAGTCTACCTGATGCATGATCTCTGTCATTCTGAGAAGCAAAGAATACTTTAAAATAATGTGTACGTGTGTGTAAAGCCAACAGTGGCAACTGAGGACTTACTGGTGGGTGAGTGAGCATTGGCTGCAGGTGTGTGTGTATAAAAGCCTGATCAGTTCTGAGCAATGATGAAAAGGTTTCACTACATATCTTTATAACCATAAAGATTTCTACACTTGGTCTGAGCTCTAAATTAAAGAAAAAAATAATAAAGAAAAGAAAATCACCCCTCTGAAAGCCACATAAGTTATTGTGCCCAAACCAGGTAAGCCTATTATCACTTTGGGGATACTGGCAACCCCCTTCATCACTGAAATTATATCATCACCATCCTCAAAATACAACTCTGCAACCCTGTGCTTCTGTTTGAATTCTCCAGTACAAACTTTGAACCTGATGTTACAACATCCTCCATTATTTTAAGTCATGGATTTCAATGCTAATTCATTTAATCTAAAATATTAGAGGAATATCCTAAATCCTCCAAAACAGCTATTTTATACTTCTTCCCTCCTCAAATCTCCATAATCCTCCACACTCTTTGACATAAATTGTAGCAATATTTTTTTGGATCTGTGTCTTATGGCAAAGGAAACAAAAACAAAAGTAAGCAAATCAGACCTAACTAAACACGAAAGATTTTACACAGCAAAGGATACCATTGACAAAACAAAGAGATGACCTACTAAAATGGGAGAAAATATTTACAAATGATATGACTGATAAGGGGTTAATATCTAAAATATATAAACAGCTCACATGACTCAACATCATAAGATAAACAACCTGAAAAATGGGCAGAAGATCTGAATAGACATTTTCCCAAAGAATAGTGGGCAACATGCACATGAAAATATGCTCAACATCACTATTCACCAGAGAAATGCAACTAAAACCCACAAAAAATATCACCTCACACCTGTCAGAATGGCTGTCATCGAAAAGACCACAGTTAACAAATATTGGTGAGGATGTAGGAAAAGAGAACTCCGTACATTGTTAGTGGGGATGTAAATTGGTGCAATCACTGTAGGAAACTCAGAAAACTAGAAAGGGAGTTACCATTTAATCCTGCAACTGCATTCTTAGATATTTATCCAAAGGAAATGAAAATACTAAGTTGAAAAGATATATGTACCCCAACGTTCACAGCAGCATTATTTACAATAGCCAAGTGTGGAAGCAACCTGAGTGCCCATCAACAAGATGAATGGATGAAGAAGATGTGATACACACACACGTGCACACACACACACACAGACACACACACTGGAATACTACTCAGCCATTAAAATCCAAGAGATTTTTCCCATTTGTAACAACATGGATGGACTTGGAGGGTATTATGCTTAGTGAAATAAGCCAGAGAAAGACAAATACTGTATATTACTTATATGTGGAATCTAAAAAAATAAAACAAATTCATGAATATAACA
Organism: Moschus berezovskii; assembly: GCF_049115385.1. Lineage (NCBI taxonomy): Eukaryota > Metazoa > Chordata > Mammalia > Artiodactyla > Moschidae > Moschus > Moschus berezovskii. The sequence continues at coordinate 26,074,473 of NC_142471.1, forward strand.
AAAAAGAGATACACAGATATGGAGTACAAACCAGTGGCTACCAATGGGGAGAGGAAAGTGGGGAGGGGCAAGACGGGGGCAAGGGATTAAGAGGTGCAAAATACTATGAATAAAATAATCTACAAAGATGTATTATACAACAGGGAATATAGTCGATATTTTATAATAGCCATAAGTAGAACACAACCTTTAAATAGTTTTTAAAAATCTGTAAAATCTTCCCTTTTCTCAGCCAGTAACTTTCCTTCCTGTTCTGAAACTCCTGTCACTATGGATGCACAGCCTCTCCTTCCGTGTCAGTCTCGGACTCTTTTGCGCTCAGATGCATTTCTTCTCCTTCCCCATCCCTGCTCTGTATTGGGTGGAGGGATGAGGGACTGATGCCTGTGATCTGCATTTCTCACACTCCCAGATCTGTGGCTGAGTTTGGCCAATGGGATGCCTGGAAGGGAGACTGCTCAGCATGGGTGGCAGGGAGAGAGAAGTATGTTTCTTCTCATTCCTGCCTTGGTGGCACCTCTGGCAAGGCTAATAGCTCATACATGACTTCAGCTTCCACCAGTGCTCCTGGTCCCTGGGCTTAGGAAGTACCACTTCCTCTACTGTCCTTCTAGCCCAGGGAGAGAAGTGTTTTCTTGCTGTTGCTCATCTCTGGAGTTCTTCACTCTTCCTTATTTTGCTTTCCTTCTTTTCCATCTCATGTGTAAGCAATCCTCTGTCTTAAATATTTAGATTAAGTTTCCTGATTGGACTCTGACTGTGGCAGCTTCTAAGGCCACCTTCCTTGTGGTGGGTATCTTATCTCATGCACCTTCTCCAGGACTTTAATTCTGCAGTCCACCCTCTAAGCCAGCATTAGTCTGCAGACATTCTCTAGTATCACTTACTTTTAGGTAAAATCTTCTCTTTGATTCTGCTTCCTCTCCAGCTGTTGTCCCTTTCTCTGCTTACTGTCACCCCTCTTCTCTCCTCAACCCCTTCTGGTTCTACCATCTACCCAGAGTGCTTGGTGGAAGCACTTCCTTTTTTTCTTTTTTGGCTGCTTAGCATGTGGGATCCAAGTTACCCGACCAGATATCGAACCTGAGCTCTCAGCAGTGAAACTTGGAGTCCTAACCACTGGACCACCAGGGAATTCCCAATTTAAGTTCTTTTTTATTTTCCTTCACACTGGCAAAAATTCTGAGGGAATTTAAAGCTTTGTAAACATTTAAACTGGGATTCCCTGGTGGCTCAGTCTGTAAAGAATCCACCTGCAATGCAGGAGACCTGGGTTCGATCCCTGGGTTCAGAAGATCCCCTGATGGAGGGCATGGCAACCCACTCCAGTATTCTTGCCTGGAGAATCCCCCATGAACAGAGGAGCCTGGTGGACTACAGTCCACGGAGTCACAAAGAGTTGGACATGACTAAGCGACTGAGCACACACAAACTGAAATGTTAACATGTTGGTATATATAATTCTTGACTTGTTACAAAGAATTGCCTAAGAGTGAGCTTTGTTGAAGTACTGTGAAGTTATTAGAAGTTTTGTAGAAATTTTAAATTAGGAAAAATATCATCTATCTATTGAGTGAGAGAAAGTGTAAAAATGGGACCTTTTCTGTTAAAAAAAAAAAAAAGAAATTCCAAATATAGGATTGCCATGTTAGTGATAGCATTTTGTATCCATCTGCAATGAGCAGATGTGGAACTGATAAAGGCAACAAGTTAGTTACACTAAGTATATGCAAACATATGGAAAGGCTGACTTATTTTTTTGTTTCAAAGCATTAAATAACTGGGAAACTTTTAACTTCTAATTTCAGCAACTGAGTCGCTACATTTACTTTCTTACCTTAAAAAAATGTTTCATGATTATCTTTTTATGTCTCAAACTTTAATGGTTTTTTTCCCTCTTTTTTCTGTCTTCAGAATGACGAATTTCAGGAATTTGAATGAAGTCTTCCCTCTTTCTGAGGACGTCTCAGGATCAGGTTCTGGAGCAGGATCTGGAAGTGGCTTCCTAAATGAAATAGAACAGGAATACCAACCAGTAGAAGAAAATGATGCTTTTTATTACAACTTTAAATCTAGGGAGAGAAATTTTCCCTCATATAACCAGGACTTGGGGCAGGATGGACCAGAAGAGGATTTTACTATATAAAAGAGAGGGTTTCTCATCTTCACACCAGGCAATGTATTTTGTATACCATGGTTAAATGATTAATTTGAGGACAAAAAGCTTTTTAGAAAATTTAAAACATCTGAAAAGGAAGTTTAAGTTTTATCATCTTTTTTTCTCATGGATTGTTAAAGCCTCCTTTATCTATCCTGTTGTCCTGGAAAATACCTGCGTTTCTTATGTATCATATTCAACAACATCACTATGAAATTAGCTAGACTCTCCATATCTATAAAAATGCTTTAAAGAATAAATTATACTGTTTTTAAAAAAATTTAGTTTGAGAAACAAATTGAGAGGCACTATTTCATATGTAAGTCTTCATGAGGCTGACTCTGATTATGAAATCTAGAGATGCCTCTTTTTTGTGGAAAACACAGACGTAACATACCATGAATGTACAGAGGAGGTATTTAACATGTTTTACAGTATGAAGTTAAATGTTCTAATACCACCATCAAATGTGTTTGCGAGCTAGTGGACATTGTTTGCTTAGAAGTGTGATTGCTGCCACATTTAGAAACTTAACACCTAAATTAAAGCACAGTTGTGCCCTCAATAAATACTTCATGCTGTGTTACCTTTTCCCCTGGATATCTATGTATTTGCAAACAGTCTATTAAAGAAGAAGTATTATCAAAGGGTTACGCTGTCTGGGCTCTCTTTTGTTCATGAAAGGATTATTTTTGTTTAAATGTTTCTAGATTCTCATCAACCGTAAAGTTATTTTACGGTGAGACCAAATTTTATAACTAGAATCAAATCCTATTAACTAGCAGATGAAGAAAACAATCATTATACAGAAAGAGGGCTATTCTTGTCCAAACACTTCCTCTTCTTGAAGGCTATACTGTACCCATCCCTGTTCCCCCCAGTTTTGAAAAGTCTGTCATGGATCCTGCACTATCTAGATTCCCTCTTCAGAATTGATACCTTATTGAAATTAACCTCTGTGGAAGAGATGCACCTTGCCTAAGGCCACACCTCTTCCCACAGCAGCCTTCACCCAATGCCTGGTCCATGTGGGCATATGGATACCAGATTCCTCCCCTGAACTTGGAACAACTTGGCAGGGAAATCACAGATTCAGAATTCCCTGAGGATTTGGCTGAGGCTTTGTTGGGACTGCTTTGTAGATCAGTTTCTTCTCTTACTTAGTCTTGCTTCTTGCATCCCCACTGAGAGAGCTCCCTTAGAAACTTTTTGCACACTAGTTTTCATATCAATGTTTCTTCCATGGAGATTCCAACCTGTGAAAGTTGGTGCTAGGATGGGGAGGAAGCAGTTGCTAAAATGAGATTTTGGGGCTGGATCACCTACTGTCTTGGCTGGTAATGAGGACCCTATCACTGGCTACAAATGCAGAAAACACACAAGAGAGCATTGCAATTATTCAAACTTCCACTGATGATGAACTGGGATGGTGTACCAGTGGAAGGAAGTGCACCAGGGTGCAGTGTATGAAACATCTGAGAATATGGAGAAGTAGTAATTAGAAGACGATGGCATTAGATAGCTCTTGCTGGAGGTAATTAATGAAAGATCAAGGATGATTAATTAAAGACTAACTGTGAAAACCAATGGGTCTCCTCAGCAGCATATTAAGAAACTCTCTTCTGCAGTGGGAGTGCAGGAAAAGTTGAGGCCCAGGTCCAGGATATAATCAGAAGAATAGCAGAGTTCAAGAATGTTAAGGTGCCAATCTAGCCATGTCTGTTATACAACATCAGGACCCTGATTTGGAAAGTACTGGACCTCAGAAATGAGGACATTTGGGTATAAATGTATCTGGGTTGATACATTCAGAATTTGAACCCCTAAACTTCTTCAAAGCCTCTTGTTTTATAGAATAGGCCCCCTCCTTAAAAATTAATGCTTTCCTCTGGCTTGAAGATGGTTAAGAGGCCTCTGCCCTTTAAGACCATATGCACTCTCCCTCAAGGTCTGCCCTGCCTCCCTGCCTAGCCAACAGATCCATAACTAAAGTTACAATATAAACCAACAGGAGAGTGTTGGGCCTGGTAAGGAGGAAAGGTGAAGGTTCTGCAGAACTTAGTTGTTATGCACCTCAGAAGCCAAGAGAGTGTCTATGAAACTTAACTCTATTGTTGCTTGGTCGCTAAGTCATGTCCGACAATTTTGTGATCCCATAGACTATAGCCTGTCAGGCTCTTCTGTCCATGGGATTTCCCAGGCAAGAATACTGGAGTGGGTTGCCATTTCCTTCTCAGGGGATCTTCCCAGCCCAAGGATTGAACTGCATTGGCAGGCGAATTCTTTACCTCTGAGCAGCTAGGGAAGCCCAACTTAACTCTAAGAGTGCTAGATCAAGGGATGGAGACAAATCATAAAGTTGGATAAGGAAGTGTTAAAAAATACAGAAGTGTTAGGGGAATCATTGACCAAAACTGCCCTACCCTGTTCAAGCAACTCAGTAACCACATGTATGAGTTACAGGTGGTTAACAATAGGAGGTCCAAGCAAGAAACGTGGAACTGACAAGCTACCACCAACTGGAAAGATTTGGGAAAGGTCAAAAGGGAGAGGAGACACAAATCAATATGTCTTACCAACCTCCCAGGATATTTCTCACTAGAATCCATCTTGGCTGAGTAATGTGTGCAGCACCAGAAAGGACCCTGAGTCAGAATGACTGGCCAGAGACAATTCGGAAACTTACTCCATTACCATAAAAGCTGAGACTGGGAGCCACATGGCAGAACAGTTCTAGGTTCCCTTACCCTGCTGTTCTGTGCCCAGGTGTCCCTTGCCAATAAAGTCTCTCACTTTGTCAGCATGTGTTCTCCTCAGACAATTCATTTCTGAGTGTTAGACAAGAGCCTTCTCTCAGGCCCTGAAAGGGTCCCCATTCTTGCAACAGGAGTACTCCTCTGGGAAACAGGTTTTATCATCCTGGTAAGAACCCTGGGAAAAAGTGTTGACACACTCTAGAATGGCCCTTAGAAGCCTGGAGAAAGTAAACCTCACCTTAAGTAGAAATGCTAGAACTACTATGGCAGACAGTGGAAAAGGGGTCAAAAATTTTAAAGAAGTGAGCATGCTAGAATGCACAGATTGTGTAAGCTCTAAAAACCTACCAAATAGCTTGGTTCTGTAGGAAAGTCAAAGCAATGAATAATATGCTGGCAAGAGGGACAGCATCTCTGAACTATCAGTGGTAGCTCTCCCCTTACAGGGAAGAGTTGATGGTAGAATGTTGTTACAGAATTGGGCTCACTAATAGCTGTGAGACTGATGGGCATCCCCAAATAATAGAGGCCAGGTGAAGCTGTTCAGCCATCAGAAGCCAGATGGTATGATTATCTTAGTGAGCAAAGTCAGAATGGAAAGCTGGGAAGCCTGATGGGCAAAGTTATGGAGTGGCATCTTCAGAGGTAAGATAGTTGGTAACGGTCTGCACCCAATTCCATTGCAGTAGGGGTAGAGTAGTGAGGTAGTGGGGAGGAATTGCCCCACACCAACAAAGTTTCTGACATCAGCTAGGTTTCTTACAATTCATCTCAATTCTGACACTGTCCACCTGGAGTCAGCATCAGATTCCACAGGGTAAAGGCTCAGTCCCATAAGACTTCTCTTCATCTCAGATGCCAATTGCAAACCTAGGTTGTTACCTATGCCTCTAACTGATTGGGTATAAACTGGAGTTTCCAATGGCCCCCTCCTCAGGTTCAGCTAATTTGCTGAAGCAACTTATAGAACTTGGAGAAACATTTTACTTACTCAATCACCAGTTTATTATAAAAGCATATAACTCGAGCTAGATGAAGAGATACCCAAGATGAGTTCCCAACCAAATAAAGGAGCTTCTGTCCTCGTGGAGTTTAGGGCCTGGTGTTTTGCTGAAAGTTTTAACTTTCAGGTTTGAAGGATTCATTAACAAAAGAAACCACTGATTTTACAGAAATAAACAATTTTAATATTAAAAACAAATTTTAACATTATCTTTAAAAATTTTTTAATTAATTTATTTTAATTGGAGGATAATTAAAACATTGTGGTGGTTATTGCCATACGTCAACATGAATCAGACACAGGTACATAATTTCAATATTTAATAGTGAATTATCTAACTTACTTTCAACATATGATCATTAAAAACAAAGATAAATAGAAACAGCAGAGGAGAGTAACAGTACATACATCACCGAATTGGGCCAACTAACATCCAGGTTGAAATAGCACTGGGAAGTCCTAAGTAACAGCAATCTGGAGTCCCAATCGGGAAAAGGTCCTGGGCTTTATGTCCCGCCATGGGCAAGACTTCAAATTGAGTTTGGGGGGCTCTTGTTTATAATCCAGGGCCACAAACTGATATCATCATCAGTTTGAGAGCAAAAATGCAGCTCTGGTTTCACATTAATCTTTTTACAATGCTGTTTATCGGTGAGTAATGAGATTTTTTTCAGACCCTGGGAGATTGGCCAGATCTTCAGGGGCTTCCCTATCTTATCTATAGTGCCGCTTGGCTTACTGGTAACAACTGGTGCACTCACAAGAGGCACATGGTCAGGCAGGGTCTAGGCAGGCCAGAAGCAAGATGAGAGGCTTGCTCTGCTTTCTTGTCTCTGCAGTCTGAACAAGACTTCCTCCATTTTAATTTCCCTAACACCTGGCACAGTGGCAAGCGGAAGGTTCTGGTTCCCCAATCTGGAAGTTCTCTGAACCCTGTTCTTTAGGTTTTTTTGAAGCCTTCATTATATAGGCATGATTAATTAAATAAATCATGTTGTTGTTGTTTGGTTGCTAAGTTATATCCAACTCTTTGTGACCCCATAAACTGCAGCACACCAGGGTTCTCTGTCCTTCATAGACTCCTGGAGTTAGCTCAAACTCATTTCCATTGAGTCAGTGATGCCTTCCAGCTGTCTCAGCCCCTGCCCACCCCCTCTCCTTCTGCCCTCAAACTTTCCCAGCATCAGGGTCTTTTCCAATGAGTTGGCTCTGCGCATCAAGTGGCCAAAGTATTGAACTTCAGCTTTGGCACCAGTCCTTCCAATGAATAATCAAGGTTGATTTCCTCTAGGATTGACTGGTTTGATCTCCATGAAGTCCAAGGACTCACAAGAGTCTTTGCCAGCATCACAATTCAAAAGCATCAGTTCTTCAGTGCTCAGCCTTCTTTATGGTCCAGCTCTCACATCCATACATGAAAAACCAAAGCTTTGACTATACCAACTTTTGTCAGCAAAGTGATGTCTCTGCTTTTCAATATGCTGTCTAGGTTTGTCATAGCTTTTCTTCCAAGGAGAAAGAGTCTTTTAATTTCATGGCAACAGTCACCATCTGCAGTGATTTCAGAGCCCAAGAAAATAAGTCTGTCACTGTTTCCACTTTTCCCCCATCTATTTGCCATGAAGAGATGGGACCAGATGCCATGATCTTAGTTTTTTGAATGTTGACTTTTAAGCCAGATCGTTCACTCTCCTCTTTCACCTTCATCAAGAGGCTCTTTAGTTCCTCTTCACTTTCTGTCACTAGAGCAATATTATGTGCATATCTGAGGTTGTTGATATTTCTCCCAGCAATCTTGATTCCAGCTTGTGATTCATCCAGCCCAGCATGTCACACGATGTACTCTGCATATAAGTTAATAAGCAGGGTGACAATATATAGCCTTGAGGTACTCCTTTCCCAGTTTTGAACCAATCTGTTGTTCCCTGTCTGGTTCTAACTGTTGCTTCTTGAACTGCATACAGGCTTCTCAGGAGGCAGGTAAGGTGGCCTGGTATTCCCCTCTCTTTAAGAATTTTCCAGTTTGCTGTGCTACACACAGTCAAAGGCTTTAACATAGTAGAGGAAGCAGATGTTTTTCTGGAATTCTCTTGCTTTTTCTGTGATCTAATGGATGTTGACAATTTGATCTCTGGTTCCTCTGCCTTTTCTAAATCCAGCTTGTACATCTGAAAGTTCTCAGTTCACGTACTGTTGAAGCTTAACTTGAAGGATTTTGAGCATTACCTTGCTAGCATGTGAAATGAGTTCAATTGTACAGTAGTTTGAACATTCTTGGCATTGCCTTTCTTTGGGATTGGAATGAAAACTGACCTTTTCCAGTCCTGTGACCACTGCTGAGTTTTCCAAATTTGCTAACATATTGAGTGTAGCACTTTAATAGGATCATCTTTTAGGATTTTAAATAGCTCAGCTGGAATTCCATCACCTCCACTAGCTTTGTTCATGGTAATGCTTACTAAGGTCCACTTGACTTGACTTCACACTCCAGAATGTCTGGCTCTAGGTGAGTAGCCACACCATCATAGTTATCTGGGTCATTAAGACCTTTGTTGTATCTGTGTATTCCTGCCACCTCTTTTTAATCTCTTCTGCTACTGTTAGGTCTTTGCCATTTCTGTCCTTTATTGTGCCCATCTTTGTATGAAATGTTCCCTTAGTATCTCCAATTTTCTTGCAAAAAATTATATTTCCCTTCATATTTCTTTCCCCTACTTCTTTGCATTGTTCATTTGAGAATGCCTTCTCATCTCTCCTTGCTATTCTCTGGAATTCTGCATTCAGTTCATTATACCGCTCCCTTTCTCCTTTGCCTTTGGCTTTTCTTCTTTTCTCAGTTACTTTTAAGGCCTCCTCAGACAGCCACTTTGTCTTCTTGCATTTCTTTTTCTTTGGGATGGTTTTGGTCACTGCCTCCTGTACAATATTATGAACCTCCATCCATAGTTCTTTAGGCACTCTCTATACGAGATCTAATCTCTCAAATCTATTGGTCACCTCCACTGTATAATCATAAAGGATTTAGGTCACACCTGAATGGTCTAGTGGTTTCCCCTACTTTATTCAATTTAAGCCTGAATTTTGCAATAAAGAGCTCAAGATCTGAGCCACGGTCAACTCCAGGTCTTGTTTTTGCTGACTATATAGAGCTTCTCCATCTTTGGCTGCAAAGAATATAACAATCTGATTTCAGCATTGACTATCTGGTGATTTCCAGGTGTAGAATCATCGCTTGTGTTGTTGAAAGAAGGTGTTTGCTATGACCGGTGTGTTCTCTTGGCAAAACTCTGTTAGCCTTTCTCTGTTAGTTCATTTTGTACTCCAAGGACAAACTTGCCTGTTACTCCAGGTATCTCTTGACTTCCTACTTTTGCATTCCAATCCCCTGTGATGAAAAGGAAATCTTTATTCTTTGGTGTTAGTTCTAGAAGGTCTTGTAGGTCTTCATGGAATCTTTCAACCTCAGTTTCTTCAGCATTAGTGGTTGGGGCACAGACTTGGATTACTGTGATACTGAATGGTCTGTCTTGGAAATGAACTAAGATCACTCTTGGTTTTGAGATTGAATCCAAGTACTGCATTTCCATCTCTTTTGTTGACTGAGGGTCATTCTATTTCTTCTAGGGATTTTTGCCCATAGTAATAGACACAGTGTTCATCTGAATTAAATTCACCCATTCTTGTCCACTTTAGTTTACTGATTCCTAAAATGCTGGTGTTCATTCTTGCCATCTCCTGCTTGATGACCGGTAATTGAACTTAATCTCCAGCCTCTCTCCCATCTCCCTTTCCTGGAGGTCAGGAAGTAGAACACACAGAAGTCACTTGCATTTCTATATACTAACAATGAAAAAATCAGAGAAATTAAGGAATCAATCCCATTCACCATTGCAACAAAAAGAATTCAATATCTAGGAATAAACTTACCTAAGGAGACAAAAGAACTGTACACAGAAAATTAAAAGACATTGATGAAAAAAATCAAAGATGACATAAACAGATGGAGAGATATTCCATGTTCCTGGGTAGGAAGAATCAATACTGACTATACTATCAAATACAATCTACAGATTCAATGTGATTCCTATCAAATTACCAATGGCATTCTTCACAAAACTAGAACAAAAAATTTCATAGTTCATATGGAAACACAAAAGACTCTGAATAGCCAAAGCAGTCTTGAGAAAGAAGAATGGAGCTGGAGGAATCAACCTTCCTGACTTCAGATTATACTACAAAGCTACAGTCATCAAAACAGTATGGTACTGGCACAAAAACAGAAATAGAGACCAATGGAACAAGATAGCCAAGAAATAAACCCATGTACCTATGGACACTTTATTTTTGACAAAGGAGGCAAGAACATACAATGGAGCAAAGACAGCCTCTTCAATAAATGGTGCTGGGAAAACTGAACAGCTACATGTAAAAGAATGAAATTAGAACACTTCCTAACACCACACACAAAGATAAACTCAAAGTGGATTAAAGACATAAATGTAAGACCAGAAACTATAAAACTCTTAGAGGAAAACATAGGCAGAACACTCGATATAAATCAAAGCAAGATCCTCTATGACCCACCTCTTAGAGTAACAGAAATAAAAAAGTAAACAAGTGGGACCTGATTAAATTTAAAATCTTTTGCACAGCAAAGGAAATTATAAGCAAGGTGAAAAGACAACCCTCAGAATGGGAGAAAACAATCGCAAACGAAACAACTGACAAAAGATTAATTTCCAAAATATGCAAGCAGCTCATACAACTCAATGCCATAAAACCAATCCATTCAAAAAGTGCGAAAAAGACATAAACAGACATTTCTCCAAAGGAGACATACAGATGGTTAACACATGAAAATATGTGTTAACATCATTCATTATTAGAGAAATGCAAATCAAAACTACAATGAGATATCACCTCACAGCAGTCAGAATGACCATCATCAAAAAGTCTGCAAATAATAAATGCTGGAGAGGGTGTGGAGAAAAGGAAACATTCTTGCACTGTTGGTGAGAATGTAAATTGATACAGCCACTATGAAGACAGTATGGTGATTCCTTAAAAAACTAGGAATAAAACCAGCATATGACCCATTAATCCCACTCCTAGGCATATACCCCGGAGAAGCCAATGGCAAGCCACTCCAGTACTCTTTCCTAGAAAATCCCATGGATGGAGGAGCCTGGTAGGCTGCAGTCCATGGGGTCATTCAGTCAGACACGACTGAGTGACCTCACTTTCACTTTTCACTTTCACGCATTGGAGAAGGAAATGGCAACCCACTCTAGTGTTCTTGCCTGGAGAATCCCAGGGACGGGGGAGCCTGGTGGACTGCCGTCTATGGGGTTGCACAGAGTCGGACATGACTGAAGTGACTTAGCAGCAGCAGCAGCAGTAGGCATATACCCTGAAGAAATGAAAATTGAAAAAGACACATGTATCCCATTGTTCATTGCAGCATTATTTACAATAGCTGGAACATGGAAGCAACCTAGATGTCCATCGGCAGATGAATGGATAAAGAAGTTGTAGTACATATACACAATGGAATATTACTCAGCCATAAAAAGGAAGACATTTGAGTCAGTTCTGATGAGGTGGATGAACCTAGAACCTATTATACAGACTGAAGTGAGTCAGAAAGAGAAAGATAAACATTGTATTCTAACACACATATACAGAATCTAGAAATGGCAACCCACTCCAGTAGTCTTGCCTGGAGAATCCCATGGACAAAGGAGCCTGGTGGGCTACAGTCCATGGGGTCGCAGAGTCAGACATGACTGAACAACTAACACACACACATAAAAATGGTACTGAAGAATTTATTTACAGGACAGGGGCTCTGTATCAATATAAAGGGGTGGCCTGGGGCAGGAGGTGTGAGGGAGGTTCAAAAGGGTGGGGATATATGTATACCTATGGCTGATTCATGTTGAGGTTTGACAGAAAACAACAAAAGTCTGTAAAGCAATTATCCTTCAATAAAAACATAAACTAATAATAATAAAAAAAAAGGATGGCAGCTGCTCTGCAGTGTCCATCAGGAGTAGCGCTGAAAACAGCTGTGAAAGGAAACCCTCCCAATGAATAGAGCTTCAAGTGGTGTACCTGGTTATTTACCCTGTATAGAAAGAGAAATAATAGCTGGAAATCAAGAGTCAGGGCTATGGGAAATCCAAGATGGCTGCTTGGCTTTTCCCAGCTCCCTGACAAACCTCATTTTTTATTTGATGGGTTAAAGCCTCCCTGGCTACAGGGCCTCCATAATGAAAAATCACGGAATATTAAGTTGTGTAAATTGTTAAATTAAGTTTCTAGTTTTGTTAATGTCTAGTGTTTACTAAGACTCACTGCTGAGACAGTTCCTTGTTACTTGATACTGCTAAAAGATTTAATTAAGTTATTAAAAAAGGACACTCTAGGTTAGTTTCTAAGGCTTATCTCAGTAACCAATCTTCAGATAAAGGTCGGATGCTCCATAATGTACAACCAGGAGATTAACACCAGACTATAATCATTTAACGAATGAAGTCAGGTGACTTGGGGTATACCAGGCTTTATCTAATGAAAGTTCTTGACTTATAATTCTTATTTTACTAATAACTGCTAGCTATGGCTATATTATTTTCTATGTCACTTGTTTCACTGAGCCTGTGATATAATGCTGAACTGACAGCTCCATATGAGATCAATAATTGTAATAATGTGACTCTGGGTATGGGAAAAAGCAACAAGAGGAAACATTTTCCTGGACCAGGAAGCTAGTAAGACAGTGGTCCAGAGACTTTTGCTACTTGCAAGGCCTGGTCCAATTTTAGCACACTGAGTGGCCCATCACTTCCCTAGACCTGGGAATGAGCCTTCCCAGCACCGCGGGACACAATGGCCATGAAATGGTGTCACATGGTCAGATATGTGGCTATGAAGGGACCCTGCTGACTGGAAGTCGGTACTTGCCAGCTGCCTCTACAAAGATTACATCATGACCATTGCAAGCTGCTGACCTTCAACACCCCCTGAAAGAAGTTCAGGGTGAAAATCAGGAATGAGGCACTCTGTGCTCTGAAAAAAAAAAAAAAAACTGGCAGAACAGGCCTTCAGATAGTTAGATCTTTTCAGAAAAAGGTTTTATGAGTTCCAATTCTTGCATCTTCTCATACCTAGAAAAACACTGACGTCATTAATGGTGAAATCTGCTTTGGCTATTAAAAAAAAAGTTTTGTTTTTTTTTTTTTTACAATTAAAAGTCAAAATAGAGTAGCTATGGTTCAGACATCCTGGGAAATAACTATTTCCCAGATTTCCTGAAAAATGATATTATGGGTGTGATTTCAGACTAGATGCTGTGACCTAATGTAGAACTTAATGCTCCTGTAATGCATTTTTGCTTCTGTACTTTGCTTGCTGCTCGTAAAACCAAAGTTACTCCATTTTAAGATAAGGTTTTTAAGTAAAGATTCCTAAAATTGTTTTTAAAAATAAATAAATAAATAAAATAAAATGGGGGGAAAAAAAGAGAAATAGTCCAAGGTTATGATACATACAGTTTCACGAGTACTGGTAAATGTTTTGGTAAGTTGGTAAGGAGCCTAGCGACTTAGCAACTGAACAACGGCAATAACAGGGGCCTAAAATAGAAAAGACTGGACGATTGGGGACTAAGAATTCTGCAACAGCACATGAATGGGTCAATGAGAGAAGATGCAAAGTGTGAAAATCTTCGTGTCAAATGTCAATCAGAAAACATCCAGTACAGAAGAGGCACTAAACAATCAGGTAAATAAAATGACTTGGGTGGGTATCAGTCAGTCCCTGTAATGGGCTACCCTAATGATAGCACAGTGAATTGATGGAGGAGTAGCCATAATGGCAGAGAGGCAGGCTATGCATGAGTTCCCACTGACCAGGGCAAATTTAGCTACTGATGTTGCCAAATGTCCCATATGCTAGCAACAGAGTTCACTGCTGTGTTGCTGATATGGTGCTATTCTTCAAGGAGACTCTGGTGGCAGGTTGACTCCTTAGACCCCTTCCATTCTGGATATGCCATAGATTTGTTTTAATAGGAATAGATAGGTATGTATTATAGGTATCTATAACAAATAGGTATGTATTTGTTTTTGCTACTCTTGGGGCCTTCAGCAGCATCAATATCTTAGGGCTCACAGAATGTTTGATCCACTAATATATTTCATGTATAACATTGTGTCAGACCAAAGGACCTACTCTACAGCAAAGAGATTTACCAGTGGTACATGAAAATAGGATCCACTGGTTCTAGATGCTACCAACATGATAGAATGATGGAAGGACCTACTGAAGGCACAGCTGAGGTACCACTTTGGATATGACATACTGAGTTTTGCACATCAAATTCCAGGATGCGATACACATGCTAAATCAATAACCTTTATGTTATCCTTAATATGTAGAGAATATATGACTCTAGGAACCAAGGAGTGGAAGGAGGATAGGACAAACTAAACACCAAGCCTAACTGTGGAATTTGTGCTTCCGATTCCTGCAACTGTGTTTTGCAGATTTAGATGTTATAGTATATTTGGGGAAATGTTTCTACCAGTTGACAGACATAGTAAGAATCCTATTGAACTTTAAGCTATGACTGTCATCACTCAAGCACTTCAAGCTCTTTTTGACAAGGGTTCAACAGTCAATATGAAGTAATCATCTAGGTGGGGGCAGTGGACCTGATCATCAAGAGGAGAGAGGGCTGCTGCTGCACAATGGGAACACGGAGGACTATCTTTGAAAGCCACTGAAATCTACTCAGGCTTCTCTTAGTGCTTCCTTACCCAGTTTTGATGGTAAATGGACAAATTTAGCCATCAGGCCTGAGAAATGTATGGTAACCAGCAGCTCATATCCTCATGGTTAAACACATGCATCAATCCTCCAACTAAGCCATCTAGACCACTAGTGATGTGAGTAGCTAAGGATAAGAAAAACCAGAGGAACCAGGGATCAAATTGCCAACATCTGCTGGACCATGGAAAAAGTAAGAGAATTCCAGAAAAACATCTATTTCTGCTCTATTGACTATACCAAAGCCTTTGACCATGTAGATCACAATAAACTGTAGAAAATTCTGAAAGAGATGGGAATACCAGACCACCTGACCTGCCGCTTGAGAAATCTGTATGCAGGTCAGGAAGCAACAGTTAGAACTGGACATGGAACAACAGACTGGTTCCAAATAGGAAAAGGAGTACGTCAGGGTTGCATATTGTGTAACCCTGCTTATTTAACTTCTATGCAGAGTACATCATGAGAAACGCTGGGTTGGAAGAAGCACAAGCTGGAATCAAGATTGTCGGGAGAAATATCAATAACCTCAGATATGCAGATGACACCACGCTTATGGCAGAAAGCAAAGAGGAAATAAAGAGCTTCTTGATGAAAGTGAAATAGGAGAGTGAAAAAGTTGGCTTAAAGCTCAACATTCAGAAAACTAAGATCATGGCATCTGGTCCCATCACTTCATGGGAAATAGACGGGGAAACAGTGGAAAAAGTGTCAGACTTTATTTTTGGGGGCTCCAAAATCACTGCAGATGCTGATTGCAGCCATGAAATTAAAAGACGCTTACTCCTTGGAAGGAAAGTTATGACCAACCTAGATAGCATATTTAAAAGCAGAGACATTACTTTGCCAACAAAGGTCTGTCTAGTCAAGGCTATGGTTTTTCCAGTGGTCATGTATGGATGTGAGAGTTGGACTCTGAAGAAACCTGAGCACCGAAGAATTGATGCTTTTGAACTGTGGTGTTGGAGAAGACTCTTGAGAGTCCCTTGGACTGCAAGGAGGTCCAACCAGTCCATTCTAAAGGAGATCAGTCCTGGGTGTTCATTGGAAGGACTGATGCTAAAGCTGAAACTGCAATACTTTGGCCACCTCATGTGACGAGTTGACTCACTGGAAAAGACTCTGATGCTGGGAAAGGTTGGGGGCGGGAGGAGAAGGGGACGACAGAGGATGAGATGGCTGGATGGCATCACCGACTTGATGCACATGGGTTTGAGTGAACTCCGGGAGTTGGTGATGGACAGGGAGGCCTGGCGTGCTGCAGTTTATGGGGTCTCAAAGAGTCGGACATGACTGAGTGACTGAACTGAACTGAACTGACACTGATAACAAAGGAGAAATTTGATGAGTATCGATTATATCTTGCTACCAGCTGCAGCAGAAGCAGCTGCAGTTCATTCCATTGAACCTCCCCTCGTAAGTTTTCCTCAAGAAAAGAACTCTCTAGTGTCTTTAAGAAGGTGCTTCCAGAATTGATATGAAGCAAACGGATCTGAGAGGCACAAGGTTGGACTGTGCTGGACTGTGTTGCCCAGATTCCCCCTTGAGAATCGGAGGACTTATTCCCCCAGCTACAGAGAAGGCTGGCTGATAGCTACAAGTTATTAGATGCAGAAAGCCACATCATCCAAAGTCACACTCCCTTCCTAGGACAGCTCACAGGCAAAGACTCATGTATGTGGCAGTATAAAGTTTCAGACTTCATGCTCCCCTTCATGCTCTGAAGGGACAATTCAGAACTTTTTATTGTGTCATATGAAGCTTTGTCATGATTCCATTGCAGCTCAGTTTATGCCTGTCTAACCCTGCTTCCTTCCAATCATCCACAGCCATTGATCCTAAGGACAATCCCTGATAAATTTCTTCAATGGGTTTGCTTTTCATAGGGTCCAACTCATAGGAATTATCTTTATACCCTTTTACTTCTGATGACAGTTGTTAAGTTATACCTTGAATTTTCCATGGATAAATCTGTGATTTATTTAACAGGAATTTAGAGAGTTTTATGTCCAGTAGGATGTTACTGTCATGAGACCTATTTTTGGGCTCCCCAAAAACACAGCAGGAAAAATAAGGCATGCTTTAGAAAATACACACACTATTTTTGTATTTTCTAGTTAAGTACAAGGTTTTACACATTTGGAAAGGGATAATTTAGGTTGATTTTTTATTAAAAAATGACTTTTTTTTTTTAGAAAGATCTTAGACTTGCCACAAAGAAAATGTAGAATATATTTATGTTTAGGCAAGTAGTTAGACTAATAAAATAAGTATGAACTTTAGAATTTCAAAGTCCTGGCTTAAGTACCAATTTCACCCTTCACTCTTTTAAGGAAAAATAGTTAATTTTACTAGTTTGTCTAGGGAGGGCAATTGTGTGGCCTCTGAAATCAGAATACCTGGGCTCAAAGCTGTCACTAAGTTACAACAGATGAGTTAATTCAACCTCTGTGTACCTCAGTTTTCTTCTCTTTAAAATGAAGATGATGATAGTGACTATGTTACAGGTTTGGTGAAATTAAATAATGTATGTAAAATGCTTAGAACAAGTCATTTAGTGATCAATAAATGTACAAGCTGTTATTATGATCTGTACTACAGGTTAACATTTGCCCATAGGGTTGTGGTGAAGATTAAATGAGGCAGTGCACGAAATTTGATTAGCTCAAAGCCCCTAAAAATTATAATCATGAATATGTGTTACAGCTACTTCCTAAGATTATTTTAAAGATTCCTGGGCTAGGCATTGAAGATACAAAGGGAAACAAAGACACACCAGACAGCTTTTGTCCTTTTTTTCTTTTTTGACTGCACCTTCAAGGCTTATGGGATTTTAGTTCTCCTGAACCCCAGCCCTCAGGAATGAGAGCTCACAGTCCTAACCAGTGGACTGCCAGGGAATTTCCAAGACAGACTTTGACCTTGAGCTTAGAGTCTTACCAAGGATCAAGTGAGACTGAATATATGTTAATCTTGCCTGGCACAAAGGAAGGTAGGTAGAAGTAACTATTCTCAGGCACATAGGGGAAATAGTATATAACCCATGTTCTTTCTCATTCTTACTCTTTTACCTTTTGAGTTTTTTTTTTTTTTCAACCAATCATTTGCCATAATTATAGAGTATGAGGGAAGGGGAAGGGTTGGGCTTTTTCCAGTTTGAACTTTCTGTACCCCTCTAATTCACAGTCACTTTTTCATATTATGCAATCAACAAAAAATGTACTAGGAATAAACAGTTAAGATTACTCAGAATGTAGTGGGGGAAACAAATAACTGTAATACATTACATTATGCTTTTTTTTCCAATTTTTAACAGTTATAAACAAAACGCTAAGGTAGCAAAGAGAAGGGAATGATTGATTTTGCTGAAGCTTTGTGTCTCTATTCCCTCAGCATGTAGTCTGTTTTACCACTCAAGACATTGCTTAAAATATTATATAATTGATCTTTCATAATTCTGTTTATCTTCTTAGATGTATACTAACCCAGGGTTTCTCAGCCTTCGCATTATTGACATTTTGGACAGGATATTTCTTTGTTGTAGGGGCTTATCCTGAGCATTGTTAAGATGTTTAGCAGCATTTCTGATCTTAGTAGCACTCTCTCAGACTTGACAATTAAAAATGTCTCCAGACATTGCCAAATACTCATTGAGGGGAATTATCCTCTCCTCTTGAGACTTCCCTTGTGGCTCAGATGGTAAAGCGACTGCCTACAATGTGGGAGACCTGGGTTCAATCCCTGGGTTGGAAAGATCTCCTGGAGAAGGAAATAGCAACCCAATCCAGTATTCTTGCTTGGAAAATCCCATGAACAGAGGATGCTGGCAGGCTACAGTCCATGGGGTTGCAGAGTCGGACACAACTGAGTGACTTCACTTTCTTTCTTTCTTGAGAATCACGGCACTAAATCATTGATTATTTGTGGACTAAAGTCTTATTAGTTATCTTCTCACTTTATAATGAAATAGTATGATTTATCCTTTACCATTGATCTATAGGAATCAGGAATTTTACTATCATGATCATTTAGCTACTTGATGTATCATCTGATACAAAGGAAATTACATCAGTGATTTATGAAAAAATCTGCAATTTTAGATGTTTATAAGTTGATTACTGGGTGTTTTGTTTCTTTATCGTCACAAGGACAACACGCTATTAAAATGGGGCTGTCAGAGAATAAAAAGAGTTCTTGGAAATAAAAAAATATAACATCTATTAGTTATCTATTGCTGTGTGATAAATTGCCTCAAAACTCAGTGGCTTAAAGCAACAATAAACATGTATTATTTCAAAGAGAGTTGCCATTGTTGTTGTTGTTCGATCACTAAGTCATGTCTGACTCTTTGCAACCCCGTGGACTGTGACACACTTGACTCTTCTGTCCTCCACTATCTCCTAGAGTTTGCTCAAATTCATTTCCATTGAGTCCATGATGCCATCTAACCATCTTGGTGAGACTGTCTTTCTGGCTTTAGAAAATAGGAAAGAAAAAGTAAGAAAATGACAAAATCAATTAGGAAGCCCAATAGGATGAATATAAGATTCAGGAAAAGAGGAGAGAAAAGAGAAGGGAGGAAACTAACAAAGAAATTTAACAAGATTGCAAGTTATAAAGTCAACATGGAATATCTTTCTGTCTCTTATACACACACACACACACACATACAAGCATGGAAAAACTGGAAAATGAAAATTTTAAATTCCATTTATAATATTATAAAAATATTAATGCTTAGGGATAAATTTAACAAAACATATGTAAGATCTCTACACTGAAAAATTACAAAGCACTGCTGAGAAAAATTAGAGACCTTCCTAAATAGAGAAATATGTCATGTTCATGGATTGCAAAGCTCAATATTGTTAAGAAGTCAATTTCCCGCAAATAAAGCTAAGTGTGAAAGTTGTTCAGTAATGTCCAACTCTTTGCCACTCCATGGACTGTACCTGCTAGGTTCCTCTGTCCATGGAATTCTTCAGGCCATAATACTGGAGTGGGTAGCCACCATTCCCTTCTCTAGGGGATCTTCCCAACCCAGGGATCGAATCCAGGTCTCCCACATTGCAGGTGGATTCTTTACCATCTGAGCCACCAGGGGAGCTCAAACAGAGCTAAAGGTTTAGTCAATCCCAACAAAAATCACAGCAGCCTTAAGAAAAATAAAAGTGAATTAACAATTCAAAAAGTTATATAGATGGGATTTCCCTAGTGGTTCAGACAGTAAAGAATCTGCCTACAATGCAGGAGACCTAGCTTCAATCCTTGGGTCAGGAAGATCCCCTGGAGAAGGGAACGGCTAACCACTCCAGCATTCTTCCTGGAGAATTCCATGGACAGAAGAGCCTGGTGGGCTATAGTCCATAGGATCACAAAAAGTCAGACATAACTGAGCAACTAACACACACAAAAAAAACTTAGGACAACCAAAATATTCTTGAAAAAGAACTAATTTGGAGTAACTACCCTTCCTTACCTTTCCAGGCTTACTATAAATCTATAGTAATCATGGCAATGTGGTATTGCAGAAGACAAATAGATCAATAAAACAGAAGTAAAAGTCCAGAAATAAATCCATAATCACATATTCGAAAGTTTTTTTCGGGGGGTGCTGGGAGGCATGTGGTGAGATCTTAGTTCCCTGACCAGGGGTTGAACCTGTGCCCCTTGCATTGGAAGCACCAAGTCTTAACCAACAGATTACCAAGGAAGTTCCTGTAGTCAACAGATTTCTAACAAAGGCACCAAAGCAGTTTGTGGGGAAAGGAAATTATTTTCAACAGGTGGTGCTGGAACCATGTGGACAAAAATAAGCTCTAAAATCTTACCTCACAGTATCTGAAAAGTTTAATTAAAAATGGATCACATAGCTAAATGTAAAAGCCAAAATTCTCATGTCATCCAAAAACATTATTAGGAAAATAAATAGTAAAGCTATAGACTGGGAGAAAATATTTGCAATTGATATATCTAATACAGGACTTGTATCCAAAATATTTAATAACCTATAACTTGATGTCTTTTTAAGTCAATGCCAAAGAATGTTCACATTACCAGACAATTGCACTCATTTCACATGCTAGGAAGGTAATGCTCAAAATCCTTCAAGCTAGGCTTCAACAGTATGTTCACCAAGAACTTTTAGAAAAGGCAGAACAACCAGAGAACAAATTGCAAACATCCTCTGGATCATAGAAAAAGCAACAGAACTCCAGAAAAACATCTACTTCTGCTTCATTGACTACACTAAAGTCTTTGACTGTGTGGATCACAACAAACTATGGACATTTCTTCAAGAGATGGGAATACCAGACCACTTTACCTGTTTCCTGAGAAACCTGTATACAGGTCAAGAAGCAATAGCTAGAACTGGACATGGAACAATGAACTGATTCCAAATCAGGAAAGGAGTATGTCAAGGCTGTATATTGTCACCCTGCTTATATGCAGAGTACATCATGCAAAATGCCAGGCTGGATGAAGCACAAGCTGGAATCAAGATTGCTGGGAGAAATATCAACAATCTCAGATATGTAGATGATACTGTTCTAATGGCAGAAAATGAGGAGGAACTGAGAGCCTCTTGATGCAAGTGAAAGAGGAGAGTGAAAGAGCTGGCTTAAAACTTCAACATTCAAAAAACTAAGATTATGGCATCTGGTCCCATCACTTCATGGCAGTTAGAAGGGGAAAAAATGGAAACAGTGACAGGCTTAATTTTCTTGGGTTCCCAAATCACTGAAAGTGGTGACTAAAGTCATGAAATTAAAAGATGCCTGCTCCTTGCAAGAAAAGCTTTGACAAAACTAGACAGCATATTAAAAAGCAGAGACATCACTTTGCACACAGAGGTTCATATAGTCAAAGCTATGGTTTTTCCAGTAGTCATGTATGGATGTGAAAGCTGGACCATAAAGAAGGCTGAGCATTAAAGAACTGATGCTTTCGAACTGTGGCACTACAGAGGACCCCTGAGAGTCCCTTGGACTGCAAGGAGATCAAACCAGTCAATTCTAAAGGAAATCAATCCTGAATATTTATTGGAAGGATTGATGCTGAAGCTGAAGCTCCAATACTTTGACCACTGGATGCGCAGATCTGACTCACTGGAAAAGATCCTGATGCTGGGAAAAATTGAGGGCAGGAGGAGACGGGGTTGACAGAGGATGAGATGGTTAGATGGCATCACTGACTCAATGGACATTACTTTGAGCAAATTCCAGGAAACAGTGAATGACAGGGAAGCCTATAGTCCATAGGGTCCCAAAGATTCAGACATGACCGAGCAACTGAACGACAACAACAAAACCTATTTAATGGCAATTTCCCTTTCTCCTCCCTTCAGTCTCTGGTAACTGCTATCCTACTTTCTATTTCTATGAATTTCACTACTTTAGGCATCTTATAAAAGTAGAATCATACAGAATTTGTCTTTTTGTGACTGGCTTATTTCACTTAGCATAATGACTTCAAGTTTCATCTATGTTGTAGCATATGACAGAATTTTCTTCCTTTTAAAGACTGATTAATAATAGCATACACACCGAGGAAACCAGAATTGAAAGAGACACATGTACTCCAATGTTCATTGCAGCACTGTTTATTATAGCCAGGACATGGAAGCAACCTAGATGTTCATCTGCAGATGAATGGATAAGAAAGCTGAGGTACATATACACAATGGAGTACTGTTGCTGCTGCTGCTCAGTCACTTCAGTCGTGTCCGACTCTGTGTGACCCCATAGACGGAAGTCCACCAGGCTCCCCCGTCCCTGGGATTCTCCAGGCAAGAACATTGGAGTGGGTTGCCATTTCCTTCTCCAATGTGTGAAAGTGAAAAGTGAAAGTGAAGTCGCTCAGTCGTGTCCAATCCTTAGCGACCCCACAGACTGCAGCCTACCAGGCTCCTCCATCCATGGGATTTTCTAGGCAAGAGTACTGGAGTGGCTTGCCATTGCCTTCTCCGAATGGAGTACTACTCAGTAATTAAAAAGAACACATTTGAATTAGTTCTAATGAGGTGGATGAAACTGGAGCCTATTATACAGAGTGAAGTAAGCCAGAAAGAAAAACACCAATACAGTATATTAACACATATATATGGAATATAGCAAGAGGATAACAATAACCCTGTATATGAGACAACAGCAGAGACACGGATGTGTGGAGCAGTCTTTTGGACTCCGTGGGAGAGGGCGAGGGTGGGATAATTTGGGAGAATGGATTGAAACATGTATATTATCATATGTGAAACGAATCTGACGTGGTTGGGGAAAAAATAGAAAAAAAAAGACTGATTAATATTAATCTGTCCATGAACCTTTGGGTTGCTTCTATCTCTTGGCTATTATGAATGAACAGGAATGTTAATATATGCTGTGCACTTGTATGCAAATGCCCTACTCTCAATTCTTTTGGAGATACATCCAGAACTGGTATTGATAAATCATAAGGTAGTTCCATTCGCACTTTTTCGAAGAAACACCCTACTGTTTTCCATAAGGGCTGAACCGTTTTGCAATCTCACCAATAGTGCACAAGGATTCTCATTTCTTTACACCCTCATCTATATTTGTTCTTTTCTTTTTTTAATAGTAGCCATCCTAATGGCTGTGAGGTAGTATTTTGTGGTTCTGATGTGCATTTCCTTGATGATTAGTGATGTTGAGTATCTTTTTATATGCCTGTTGAACATTAGTGTATCATCTTTGGGAAATGTTTTGTCAAGTCCTTTGCCCATTGTTAAATCAGTTTATTTGATTTTTTGGCTACTGAGTTGTAGGAGTTCTTCAGATATTCTGGATGTCTTATCACACATATGATTGGCAGATATTTTCTCCATCCATAGGCTGCTTTTTCACTCTGCTATGTCATTTGATACACAAAAGGTTGTTTTTTTTTTTTTTTTTGACCATGCTGTATGGCACACAGGGTCTTAGTTCCCCTACCAGGGATCAAACCCGTGCCTTCTGCAGTGGAAGGGCAGTGTCCTAACCATTGGACCACCAGGGATGTCCCACATAAAAGTTTTTAAGTTTGATGTAGCCCATTTGTCTGTATTTGCTTTTGTTGCCTGTGCTTTTTGTTTCATAAATAAGAAATCATTCATTGCCAAGTCCAAGGTTCTGAAGATTTTCCCCTATGTTTTCTCCTAAAAGTTTTACAGTTTTAGGTCTTAGGTTTAGGTCCTTAATCCATTTTGAATTAATTTTTATATATGATATAATGGTTCAAGTTCATTCTTTTGAATGTGGACACCATTTGTTGAACAGACTGTCCTTTTCTCACTGAGTCATCATTGCACCTTTGTCAAAGATCATTTGATTATATACCTGAGGGCTTTTTTAAAATATAGTTTCAGAGCAGGTTTAGATTCACAGCAAGTACAGAATTCTCATGTATCCCTTGCTCCTCCCCAACTCACATGCTAAATACGCTTTTAGCTTCCTGATGTAAACTTAGGTTACAAAACTTTCTTTTCAAATATATGCATGTAAAGCTACAGATCTTCCTCTAAACACTACTCTCACTGCATCCCATAAATTCTCTTAAGTCGTATTTTCATTATCTTCTAGTTCAAACCATTTAAAAAATTCCCATTGAAGTGTTCTTTGACTTAGAGGTTTAGAATTACATTGCTTACCTTCCAAAATATTTGTGGATTTTCTGGCTTTTTGTTATTTCTAGTTTAATTCTGTTGTGGTTAGAGACCATATTCTAATTTCTAGCCTCTTAAATTTGAGACTTGTTTAATGACCCTGTGTCACAAACTTGACGTGGTTTTGTTATGATGGGAAAACCAGTGGGTTCAGACTGTCAATTTTTATTTTTTTTCCTGCTTTGGTTTTGTATAGAATGCACTCTGGTAGCGCAACACTAAGTTCTGATATCTTAAAACTGTATTCCACTCAGGGGTATGTCCTCTAAACTTACTCAACAATGATTAGGACGCGGTTCAAGAAAGGAGAAGTACCCAAGGCTGTATATTGTCACCCTGCTGCAGTCCACGGGGTCGCAGAGTGGGACACGACTGAGCGACTGAACTGAAAGACAGTACTTTCGAGCAGCATCACCGGACTGTTTAGGAACGCTTTCTACCCGTCACGGAATGGCAGGGTTCTGAGTCCGCCACAGCACGAGACTGATACTTCACCAGCCATCTGTGTATCTCTCGAAGCAACGGATGTAGTACCATCTTTTTCGGGGGTAGGGACTGTCTCGTCAGAGGTCACAAAGCTAATAAGTTCTCAAAACTCAGAAGCTCTCTGAAGGAGAGGATATAAGTTAGGCAAAGCTCGAGATGGTGGCAGAGTGCCTCTTCCCGGAATTGAGGGAGCAAGTCTCTTGCGAGGTCTAACGAAACAGGGCCTCGGGTAACAGCTACCGTTCAACTCCGCGGCCCCATAACCCATCCGCAGGCAGAGGCTCCTGCAAGAACCTTTTCTTTCCACCTTCTTTCGCAGCAGCTCAAATTTCCACCAAGAAGAGGAACTGGGTGTGGCAAAAACGTCAATCAGGGAACCGCCTGTCACATGACAGGAGGGCGCAGAGGACCGGGGAAGCCTCGGTCCGCCCTGGCCCCGCCCCCTTGACGCCGTCGCAGTGACCCCGCCCCCTCCGCCGTGGGTGGAGCGCGAGGCCCCGCCTCCAAACGGCCTCCCCTCGGAGGGCCGGTCTGGCCAGTAGGGCGGGGCGAGAGGCCCAGAGGGGGCCTGCTCTAGGGGAGGGCAAGAAAGGAACGGACGGGTCACGTGCGGCTGGCGGCCTGAGGTCACGTGACGGGCGCCTGGGAGGAGGGAGCTGGAGCTAGGAGTTCTCCTGAGGGAAGAGGCGTGAAGTGGGGGGGACGCGGCGGCGGCGGCGGCGGCAGCGCTGACAATGGTGAGTGCCCGGCGGCCCGCGCGCTCGCCCGCAGCCTTTGTCCCGGAGCGCGCGGCGGGGCGGCCAACGGCGGGCCCGTTGTCGCGGGAGCGGCTCTTGGGATCGGCAGGAGGCGGTAGGCGGGAAGGGCGGGGAGCCGGGTTAGGCCTGTCTGGCCGCCGCGGGGCTAGGGAAGAGCGGGCTGCGCCGCTTCTTCCCGGTCTCGGCGAGGCCCGAGTACCTGCGGGTGACGAGGCGTTCTCCGGGCTAAGTCGGAGCCTCTGCCAGCGTTCTTCGATCCGCTGTGGGGGGCTGTGGCTGGGTACTCGGATCGCGCCTCTGCGGGACCGCCACCGCCTCCCCTTCCAAGGTAGCCAGACCTTCTGCTGCTCCTGGGCAGCCTCGCTTCCTTTCAGATGGGGTGACCCAAGAGTCCCCCAGTTCCGGACTCGGTGGGCTTGGTCACTGTCTTCCAATGTTGATCAGGAGCTTGATAAACTCCTTGAGTCTTTTCTTCTTCTTCTTAAACTAGCATATGGTGGTACCCCGTGATTTCCTGACCCCAGGTTAGCCTTAACGTTGACACTTGTAGAATGAGACAGGAAAAGAAAAGGACGTTGGAGGGGAGGACGTTTTTAAGTCAAAGGCAGTAGTTTCGTGCCCACTGGTTTAAACGTTGGCTCTCATTTCCTTCACCAAGCCATTCTGGAAACTTAACTCTTTGGGATGTTGAAATGGCCTAGGGAGCAGAGAGGGAGGGAAATCAGTACTTTCACCACAATTAGTGGGAAGCACAAATGTGAGCACGATGGCGTTTAGCTTTGTGTGTGTTGCCGATTCCTCTAGATTGGATCTCATTTGACTCATTTTATGGTAGTATTCATTTTCTTGGTTCACTTAGCATGCATATGTTGAGCTCCTACTGTGTACTTTCCTTTAATAGTACCTGGTTTCCCAGAGCTCACCCACTTCCGTAATCTGCTTGAGACTTTTGGCTTAAAGACTAACCTAGGTTTATTTTTTGAAAAAGTTACATTTGATAAATACATTTTAAAGTCAGGAATCGAGTTGTTTTAAATTTAAAAAAGAAAAGGAGCACAGAAATGTTTATTCTTAAACTTCGAGCCCTTTTCTCTTTTTTTCATCAGATGTACTTAGGCGCTCCCAGGGACTCTGAGCAAGACTGAATCAGCCCTTGCTCTCTTGTAGCTTGTAGTCCAGAAGGAGATAAACATTTATTTGTGTGATTATTTGTTTAACGTGGAAACAAAACAGCTCTGATAAGAAGGAAGTATTGGGGGACCTTGACTAGTCAGGGGGTTAGAGATGGCTTCTTTAATTGAATATAGTTTGCAAAGAAAACGTAAAAGGCCCTCCTATTTTTTGCTTACATTTAAAATTACTACTTTTAATGCATTATTTTCAAGAACAATTTTTATTTTCAAGTTACTTGTGAAACAAATACAATTGTAAAGCTTGAAAACACTGAAATAGGCACAAGTGTAATAATATCTGTATGAAAATTTGCTGTTTCATTGCTCCTGTATGCACTAAGTGAATAAATTTTGAGAGCTTCTCTTCTGCCTCACCTTGAGTTGCGTTTCGTCTTTTAACATCCACTTATAATTTTGCTAGATAGTAATGCTCAATGTTGGGTTACAAATTACGTGAAAAATTTTAGATTAAAGTTAGTGATGTGAAGTTTAGGATACGGTTAGAAAACTCTGAAAATAATTGTTCTAATATTTAATATTTAAATAATTGTTCTAATAAATATTTATTAGTCATATATATTGCCCTGTAGTTATTTAAAGGCTACCTAATTTCTAGTATTGCTCCTGAAAATCCCATATTTTGAATATACACTTTAAGATATCTTTTCTAAAAGATCTTGGCAGTTTTTCTCTTAAGATTTCAGAAGTGCTTCTTGTAATTTCAGCAGAAGTGTGTTAATATATCCTAACCTTCTTTACTGCTTTTATTCCTTTGCCTTGTAGTCTTCACCATTCTGACAGTTCTGTATTTTTCCCTCTTTATATAAATCAGAAGTATTACCATTTGACTGTGAATATTTTTAAAAGATTTAAATTTTGTAACTTTTTGTTTGAAATGACAGGATGTGCAAGAAGATGCACATCTTGAAATAAAAACTTTGTTTAATTTTTGGCCACACAAGGCGGCTTGTGGGATCTTAGATCCCTGACCAGGGATGGATCAAACCTGTGCCCTTGGCAGTGAAAGCTCTGAGTCCTTACCACTATTTATGAAATACTTCATGCATGCAGAAAATGATTGAGGACAATGGATAGTTTTTACATATTTTTAATGCCTAACAATTTTTAAGTTTTACATATGGTGTCAAAACAAGACTTACTGTTTACAGTTACTAATTGTCGTAGTTAATTGTGAAGTTTATGTACTTTTAAGTCTGTTTTATACCATTTTAATTAGTGGCAACTTTGATATTTTTTGATTATTGATTTTTTAATATCAACTTTCAAATCCCAGTTCAGTTGTATATGTTAAGCATTATGTATCTGGGAAAAACTGACCATAATATTTCATTTCATTTGTAGAACAGTTCTTATAGTTTTTAAGTCTCATTTTTCCTGGAACTAACTCTAGGAAGTATTAAGGGGGAATAAAAAAATAAATTTTATTTTCCTGCTTTGGTTTTATAATTCAAATTTTGAGACTGACATCGTCTATTCTTTCATAATTGTTTCTCTCATGGCAGCTCCCCGCTACCTGCCCCCTTTGCTGGATCAGTGCTTTGCAGGTAGTTGATGATTAGTAAATATCAGGTGACTGATTTTGACCTGCTATACATTCTTATATTTGTGGCTCTTAGGAGAATGTATACTATTTTGAGCAAGTTGTGAGTTTAAAACTTGGAGTATGAAAGCTAACTAGGAAGGGACAAAACATCTTGTCTAAAGGAAAATTTGCTCTTTATGTATTTGGAGTATAAGTACTAATCTGGTAATTCATTGAGTTGCTTTCTTGAAATTATAATCCTTTTGTTAATAAAGAATTAATAAAAACGAAGAAGCAGGAATTTCCTTGTGGTCCAGTGGTTGGGACTCTGTGTTTTCACTGCCAAGGGCCCAGGTTTGATAACCAAGGTCCCACAAGCAGTGTGGTGTAGCTAAAAAAAATAAACCCCAAAAAACGAAGAAGCAAGCTCAGAATTTAGGAAAACAGTCTCCGTTGACCATATTAATAGTATCACCCTGTGATCCACATAACCGTAGCAGGATTGTTAGCTTGTTTGCCATTACCCTTTCTCCTGAGCACAGAACTGAGCCTTAACTCAAGCTTCTTGCTCTAGACTTGACTACTGCATCAATGCCAACTTCCTGGGGGAGGGCTGGTCTTACCAAACATGCCAAGTTTTAGCTCATTTCTTTTATGTATCCATTTATTTTTATTTATTTATTTTTTTATATTGGTTGGTTTTGCCATACATTGATATGAATTTGCCCCGGGTTTACATAAGTTCCCCCTCCTGAACCCCCCTCCCACCTCCCTCCTCCCTTTATCCTCCCTCTGGGTCATCCCCGCATGCCAGCCCCGAGCATCCTATAACATGCCTTGACCCTGAACTAGTGATTCGTTTCACATATGACAACATACATGTTTCAATGCCATTCTTCCAAATCATCCCACCCTCACCCTCGCCCATAGAGTCCCAAAGACTGTTCTATACATCTGTGTCTCTTTTGCTGTCTCGTATACAGGGTTATCATTTACATCTTTCTAAATTCCATATATATGTGTTAGTATACTGTATTGGTGTTTTTCTTTCTGGCTTACTTCACTCTGTATAATAGGCTCCAGTTTCATCCACCTCATTAGAACTGATTCAAATGTATTCTTTTTAATGGCTGAATAATACTCCATTGTGTATATGTACCAAAGCTTTCTTATCCATTCGTCTGCAGATGGACATCTAGGTTGCTTCCATGTCCTGGCTATTATAAACAGTGCTGCAATGAACATTGGAGTACATGTATCTCTTTCGATTCTGGTTTCCTCGGTGTGTATGCCCAGGAGTGCGATTGCTGGATCATATGGCAGTTCTATTTCCAGTTATTATCAGGACAGTATGTGTTTTACTCAAAATTAACAATCAACAAGTATTTGAATGCCTTCTACTAAATGCCACATGCTGCCCCTGGCCACTGTGCCTTCAGTGTTGAGCAAAGGATAAGGTCTCTGTCCTCAAGAAGTTTATAGTTCACTTTGGGAGTCAGGTACTCAGTAAGTACACAGATTATAATAAATGGGCTTCCCTGATGGCTCAGACGGTAAAGGGTGTGCCTGCAGTACAGGAGACCTGGGTTCAGTCCCTGGGTTGGGAAGATCCCATGGAGAGGGAAATGGCAACCCACTCCATATGCTTGCCTGGAAAATTTCATGGACAGAGAAGCTTGGTGGGCTACAGTCCATGGGGTTGCAGAGTTGGACTTGACTGAGCAACTAACATTTTTATAATAAATGATGAAGTAAACCTACATGGTGTTGCACTTCCCAAATTTGGAGAATTCAGTTTTGATTAGGAAGTTAGGGACGGCCTCTTTATGGAGGTGAGTCACAGTAAAAGGACGACTTTGTTAGGATTACTTGGTCTAGGACAAGAAGGAGACTGGGTGTATATGAGAACTTGGATCATTTGAGGCTGGTGTGGCTGGAGGGATGAATAGAGCAGGATATGTATAGCCCATGTTATGGAATACATGTATATGTGTATGTTTAAAATAGCATTTCATTAAAGTGTTAACTATAGAAAAGTGCACAAATAAGTGTACAGTCTGATGAACTTTCACAAAGTCAAATATACCTATGTATTTAGCACTCAGATAAAACCAAACAGAACATTAATAGTACCCTAGTGCTTTCTTCCAACTACTTCCTGACTTCTAATACCACTATAATGTGCATCACATTTTTTATTTTTTAATAAATGGAATAACAGTGTGTATTTTTGTGTCTGGTCTCTTTCACTCAACGTGTATGTGAGATTCATCTTGGTTTTCTGTAGCTGTAATTCATTGCATTGCCCACTGTATGAATATAGATAAAAATGTATGTATCCATTTTTCTCATTGATAAATATTTGGATTATTTCCTAATTGGGCCTGTTGTGAACAGTGATGTTATGAACATGCTTATATTGGTCTCCTGGTTTATGTGTGTAAGTTTCTGTTTAGGGTAGATACCTAGGGGTATAATTGTTGGATCATTGATGTGTATATATATATCTTTAGCTTTACCAGATAATGCCAACTATTTTCTAAAGTAGTTGTTCCAATTTATACTGCCACCAGCACATTGAAGGATATGATTGGGTTTATTTATTTATTTCTGTTGCACTGCACAGCATTCCAAGTCTTAGTTCCCCATCCAGGGATCGAACTTGTGCAGGTGCAATGGAAGTGTGACATCCTAACCTTTGGGCCTCCAAGAAGGTCCCCATATTTATGTTTTTAAGAGATAACGCTGTGTAAATTTTTAAAAAGACTAGAAAACTAGCTTTTGTAGCAGGAAAAACATAATCCACAACTATATCTGACATTGGAATAGCCAATGGATTCTGTATTATTTCCAGCTAATGTGTTTTGCCATTCATAAGCATTGATCTTTGTCTCTTTTACTTCTGTCATATTCAGGATTTACAGAACAAGGCTTATATACTTTGTTTAGAAAAGTTAACAAATTTAATTAGTCTCCTCTGTTAGAGCCAGTTTTATTTCAAGGGTTTACACAATGTAACATATCCTGTTCAGACTTATATAGCAGTAGGTTTTCCATAAGCAGTTCAGTTCAGTTCAGTCGCTCAGTCGTGTCCGACTCTGCGACCCCATGAATCACAGCACGCCAGGCCTCCCTGTCCATCACCAACTCCCGGAGTTCACTCAAACTCATGTCCATAGAGTCGGTGATGCCATCCAGCCATCTCATTCTCTTATCGTCCCCTTCTCCTCCTGCCCCCAATCCTTCCCAGCGTCAGAGTCTTTTCCATTGAGTCAACTCGTTGCATGAGGAAAGTAGGGAAAACCACTAGACCATTCAGATATGACCTAAATCAAATCCCTTATGATTATACAGTGGAAGTGAGAAATAGATTTAAGGGACTAGATCTGATAGATAGAGTGCCTGATGAACTCTGGACGGAGGTTCGTGACATTGTACAGGAATACAGGGACCAAGACCATCCCCATGGAAAAGAAATGCAAAAAAGCAAAATGGTTGTCTGAGGGGGCCTTGCAGATGGCTGTGAAAAGAGGAGAAGTGAAAAGCAAAGGAGAAAAGGAAAGATATAAGCATCTGAATGCAGAGTTCCAAGGAATAGCAAGGAGAGATAAGAAAGCCTTCCTCAGCGATCAATGCAAAGAAATAGAGGAAAACAACAGAATAGGAAAGACAAGAGATCTCTTCAGGAAAATTGGAGAATCCAAGGGAACATTTCTTGCAAAGATGGGCTCAATAAAGGACGGAAATGGTATGGACCTAACAGAAGCAGAGGATATTAAGAAGGGTGGCAAGAATACACAGAAGAACTGTACAAAAAAGATCTTCACGACCAAGGTAATCATGATAACGTGATCACTGACCTAGAGCCAGACATCTTGGAATGTGAAGTCAAGTGGACCTTAGAAAGCATCACTACGAACAAAGCTAGTGGAGGTGATGGAATTCCAGTTGAACTATTTCAAATCCTGAAAGATGGTGCTGTGAAAGTGCTGCACTCAATATGCCAGCAAATTTGGAAAACTCAGCAGTGGCCACAGGACTGGAAAAGGTCAGTCTTCATTCCAATCCCAAAGAAAGGCAATGCCAAAGAATGCTCAAACTACCGCACAATTGCACTCATCTCACACGCTAGTAAAGTCATGCTCAAAATTCTCCAAGCCAGGCTTCAGCAATATGTGAACGTGAACTCCCAGATGTTCAAGCAGGTTTTAGAAAAGGCAGAGGCACCAAAGATCAAATTGCCAACATCCGCTGGATCATGGAGAAAGCAAGAGAGTTCCAGAAAAACATCTATTTATGCTTCATTGACTATGCCAAAGCCTTTGACTGTGTGGATCACAATAAACTGTGGAAAATTCTGAGAGAGATGGGAATACCAGGCCACCTGGCCTTCCTCTTCAGAAACCTGTATGCAGGTCAGGAAGCAACAGTCAGAACTGGACATGGAACAGCAGACTGGTTCCATAAGCAGTACATTGTAATAATTCATGAGTAATTGGGATTGTATGAGTTTCATTATAGCAATATAATGAAAGAACCTCAAAGATGTATAACTAAAGGTAACTTTCAAATCCAGATGTTAAGGTTAATTTTTTATATTTTTGGTATATGTTAGTATTTGATTATTTATACTGGTTACTTGTGGAAATGATTGAAATTATATTGTGTTTCAATTTGTTTAGTTTGGGGGGGCTTTTTATTTTATTGTGGTAAAAAACATTTATCTGCAATAGATTTTTAAGGGTACAGTGCAGCATTAGCTGTATTCATATTGTATGAAATTTATTTAGTTTTGATGCAGTATTTGGTATGAATTCTTACTTCATCCTGAATTCATAGGTTAACTTTAGGTTATAGGTAATCAAGTTTGAATTTTAAACTGTAGCGACTGACAAAACAATTATGAGAATCTTTCTTTTATTTTAGAGTTTTCTTGGAGGATTTTTTGGTCCCATTTGTGAGATCGACGTTGTCCTTAATGATGGGGAATCCAGGAAAATGGCGGAAATGAAAACTGAAGATGGCAAAGTAGAAAAGCACTATCTTTTCTATGATGGAGAATCTGTTTCAGGAAAGGTAAATATTTTGTTTGGAGAATTATCTAGTTGTAGAATATTAGAATTAGTCGTGAAAGTGGCTTGTGCTGTATCTAAATTTGAATGATTTTATTAGAGATGGAAAATGTTTTTCAGAAAGTCAGCTAAAAGCTTTGATTCAACAGAACACTTGCAGGAAAGATGCTTTAAACTGAAATGGTTACTGGGCAGAGTCTAAATTAAACTGTGTGTAGAATTTTGTGTTTGTGACCATGTGAGTCTGTTTAACTTAAGACAGTTTCTACAGTGGGGCTGTGATCCACTCAAAGTTTGTTTCTCCTTTAATTGAGTTATGGAGATTGGGGATAATTCTCTAGTACAGCTTTCTGAAAGTTTTTTTCTCATTCTTTATAGGTTATCAGTCTGTACTACTGTCATTGTGTCTATTGATCTCATTTCTTGATACTCTGTAAAGGATTTAAGGACATTTAGCATGTGTCCATGCATGGTCAGATACATTTGTGATACCTTCTGTGGTTTAACTTTTTCTCCCTTTTCCTTAACAAGGATTATTCTTATACCTTATGGAATATGATTACTACTCATTAATTTATGATACTGAAGAATGATAATATCCTCAGTTCAGTTCAGTTCAGTTGCTCAGTCGCGTCCGACTCTTTGCAACCCCATGAATCGCAGCACGCCAGGCCTCCCTGTCCATCACCAACTCCCAGAGTCCACCCAAACTCATATGCATCGAGTCGGTGATGCCATCCAGCCATCTCATCCTCTGTCGTCCCCTTCTCCTCGGGCCCCCAATCCCTCCCAGCATCAGGGTCTTTTCCAGTGAGTCAACTCTTCGCATGAGGTGGCCAAAGTATTGGAGTTTTAGCCTCAGCATCAGTCCTTCCAATGAATACCCAGGACTGGTCTCCTTTAGAATGGACTGGTTGGATCTCCTTGCAGTCCAAGGGACTCAAGAGTTTTCTCCAACACCACAATTCAAAAGCATCAATT
Organism: Moschus berezovskii; assembly: GCF_049115385.1. Classification (NCBI taxonomy): domain Eukaryota; kingdom Metazoa; phylum Chordata; class Mammalia; order Artiodactyla; family Moschidae; genus Moschus; species Moschus berezovskii. Next base: position 26,108,892 of record NC_142471.1, read on the forward strand.
CTTTGGCACTCAGCTTTCTTCACAGTCCAACTCTCACATCCATACATGACCACTGGAAAAACCACAGCCTTGACTAGATGGACCTTTGTTGGCAAAGTAATGTCTCTGCTTTTAAATATGCTATCTAGGTTGGTCATAACTTTCTTCCAAGGAGTAAGTGCCTTTTAATTTCATGGCTGCAGTCACCATCTGCAGTGATTTTGCAGCCCCAAAAATGTCTGACACTGTTCCCACTGTTTCCCCATCTATTTCCCATGAAGTGATGGGACCAGATGCCATGATCTTAGTTTTCTGAATGTTGAGCTTTAAGCCACCTTTTCCCTCTCCTCTTTCACTTTCATCAAGAGGCTTTTTAGTTCCTCTTCACTTTCTGCCATAAGGGTGGTGTCATCTGCATCTGAGGTTATTGATATTTCTCCCGGCAATCTTGATTCCAGCTTGTGCTTCTTCCAGCCCAGTGTTTCTCATGATGTACTCTGCATATAAGTTAAATAAGCAGGATGACAATATGCAGCCTTAACGTACTCTTCCTATTTGGAAGCATTCTGTTGTTCCATGTCCAGTTCTAACAGTTAGAACTGGTAATATCCTAGATAAAATCAAATCATAAAATGTTTGAAATAATTTTTCTAAATATAAAAGATTAAAAAAATATTAAGAGTTTTTCTCTCCTCATTAAGGTAATACATACACATGGTAAACAGTTTGGGGAATAAAATAATTATCTATAGTCCCATCATATGGCAATAACTCACTATTAAAATTTGAATGTGTTTCTTCCTAGTCTCTCTGCATTAATGTTTATGTATATATAATATATTAAGTATACCTTTTCCCTACTGTTAGATATTTAACTAGTTTGTGTTTTTCAGATTGCTTGTAGTATATCCCCATATCTTTAGTAATACAGACATTTTATACAATAGTTTTTCTTCAGATTTCTGTAGGATAAGATTATTTCCTTAGAATGAATTCCTAGGAGTGGCTGGACGTGAATATTTGACATGAATATTTGGAGGGTATCGATACATGTTAACCTGGAAAATTTGCATGAAATCTCATGTTCACTTAATACCTTGTTTCACTCAGGGTAGAGTTGAATATGATCAGTTTTTAACCTTTGCTATTTCTGTAGGCAAAAATGATACTATTCTTTGATAGCATTCTTTGATTACTAGATAGGTTGAACTTAGGTTTGCTAGCCGTTTTACTGCATCATCTATTCTGGTCCTTTGCCACTTACTGGTGTCTTAGTGTTATATCTGAAATAAATGTTTTGCTTTTCTACTTTACTCTTCCTTTAAAATGATGGGGAGAAAGAGAAGAAATCTGAAAGACAGTGACAAAATCATTAAAAGGATGGAACACGTCAGACAAGTAAAGGAAATAGTGCTTGATCTATGGAAAAGATGAGTTGTTAATATGGTGGGATTAGGAGGGGTAGAAGGAAATGGCAACCCACTCCAGTACTCTTGCCTAGAAAATTCCATGGATGGAGGAGCCTGGTGGGCCACAGTCCATGGGGTTGCAAAGAGTCGGACACTACTGAGCGACTTCACTTTGACTAGAAGGGGTAGAGATACCAATCTAGTTTTTCTAGGGAGAGACTGAACCTCAGATTTTCAAAATTTATAGACATAACACCACCAAAAACAAGTCTTACCACACTAGTCTAGGCTTTGTAAAATGTCTGAATATAGTTAAAAGCTCATTGGGCTAGGGTCGGAAGATCTAGCCTTGGACTTTACCACTGTCTTGATAGGTAGCTCTGGGCAGTCATTTAACTTTCTGAATTTCACCTGTAAGTTGAGGTTGGACTAAACCATTGGTTTCCATACTTTGTTATGCATTGTAGGAAGAATACTTCATGTATTAGAAAAAAAAAAATCTTAGAGACTGGAATACCTGACATCCTACCTAGAGCAAGAATATTCCTGACATGTGAGCTGTCTGTGTATACCTTTTTTTACAGGTTTTTTCTAAGAGTCGTTTTAGATTTACATAAAATTGAGAGGGAGGTATGGAGATTTCCCATTATTGACATCAACCCTTAGAACTGTACATTTTTGATCAAGGATGAACTTACATTGACACATTATAGTCACCCAAAATTTGTAGTTTACCTAGGGGTTCCCTTGTGGTGATTTATATTCTATGGGTTTGGACAAATGTATGATATATAATAATAATAATATACTCTACAAATCTTGTGTTTCCTTTTTGTTAGTACTTTTTGTATCCTATTTAAGACATCTTTGCCTACCTTATGGGCATGAAGATATTCTCTTATTCCTCCTATAATTTTAAGTAGTTTTATATTTCACATTTAGATTCTGTTTTTTGAAATTGATTTTGTCTTTATGACATAAGAGTCAAGGCTACTTATTATTTTTTTCCCCCATATGGATATCTAATTGACACAGGACATTTATTGAAAAAGCCATCCTTTCCACCACTGCATTGTAGCATCACCTTTGTCATTAACCAGAGGTTGTATGAGTCTGTTTCAGCCTCTCTGTTCTGTTCCATTGTTTTATTTGTGATATATACTTTCTTTTTTTTTAAAATAGCTTTATTGAGTTATAATTCACATATCATAAACTTACCCTACTGAGTATATACAGTTAAGAGATTTTCGCTACTTTTGCAGAGTTGTGCAGCTATCATCACTAGCTAATTCCATAATGTTTTTATCACCCAAAAGAAACACCATAACATTAGCAGTCATTCACTTGGCACCATATACTGAATGTTTGTGTCCTCATAGGATTCGTGTGTTAAAGCCTAATCCCAGTATGATGTACTTGTAGGTGGGGTGGGGCCGAGTGGAGGGGGAGAGGGAGAGGCTTTGGGACATGATTAGGTCCTGAGGGCTGTGCCCTCATCAATGGGATTGGTGTCCTTAGAGAAATCTTGCGTGCACCTTCTGACATGTGAGGACATAGTGAAAAGGCAGCCATCTGTGAACCAGAAAGCAAACTCCCAGACACCAAATCTGCTGGTGCTTTGATCTTGAACTTCACGGCTTCCAGAAATGTTAGCAGTAAATTTATGTTGTTTTTAAGCCACCTAGTCTGTGGTTTTCTGTTACAGCAGCCTGAGTGAACTAAGACATCTAGCATCCACTAATCTATAGATGTACTTTCTTTCTCTATGGATTTGGCCTATTCTGGACATTTCATATAAACAGAATCATACAACATGTGGCCTTTGTGTTTCGTGCCTTTCACTTAGCATGATGTCTTCAAGGTTTATTACTTTTAAGAAAATTTTTGGTCAAAAATATAATAAAATGTGCTATTTTAACAGTTTTTAATGTATATAATTCAGTAGCATTAATCACATTAACAGTGTTGTAGTCATCACCACTATTTTGAAATTTTTTCATCATCCCGAACAGAAACTTTGTATTCATTAAGCAATAGCTGTCCTTTTCCCTTTTCTCAAGTCCATGGATACTTCTAGTCTACTATTTTTCCCTGTAAATTTGCCTGTTCTAGGCTCCTTCTGTTTCATATAAGTGATTATACAAGATCTGTCTTTTTGTGTCTGCCTTATTTCATGTAGCATAATGTTTTCAAAGTTATTTCATGTTGTAGCATTTATCAAAGCACAATTCTTTTTTATGGCTGAATGATGTTTTAGTATATATATCTGTCTAGTATGTGGATGTACATTTCTTCATCCTTCAGTTGAGGACATTTCAGTTGAGTATACTTGGGTTTCTGTTTATTGACTATTAAGAATATTTCTGTACATTTGTATATACATTTTTGTGTGACTGTGTTTTCATTTCTCTGGAGTGTAGACTTAGGAATGGAATTGCTGGGTCATATGTTAACTTTTAGGGGAACTTCCAGACTTTTCCAGAGTAGCTGTGCCGTTTAATATTCTCTCCAGCAATGTATGAGAGTTCCAGTTTCTTCACATTCTTGGCAGTACTTATTATTTTATTATTTTTTTGTGGGTGAAAAGTGGTCATATGGTTTTGATTTGCATTTCCTTTAATGATGAATAATATTGAGCATCTTTTCATGTGCTTATTGCTGTTTGTATATCATCTCTGGAGAAAAGTCAGTTCCTATCATTTGACCATTTTTAATTGGGCTATTTGTCTTTTGATTACTGAGTTGTAAGAGTTCTTTATGTATTCTAGATACAAGTCCATTATCAGTAATATTTTGCAGACATTTTCTCTACTTCTGTGAGTTTTCTTTTCACTTTCTTGATGGTATCTTGAAGCACTAGTTTTTTGTTTGATGATGTCCAATTTATCTTTTTTAAAAATTTCACTTATGCTTTTGGTGCCATTTGAGAAACAGTTTCCCATTCAAGATAATGAAGATTTACACCTGTGTTTTCTTCTAAGAATTTTATAACTGTAGCTCTTACATTTAGGTCTTTGCTACATTTTGAATTAGTATTTGTGGATGTGAGGTAGGGATCCAGTTTCTTTGTTTTGTATGTTGAGATTGAGTTGTTCTACTACCCTTTGTTGAAAAGAATATTCTTTCCCCTTGAATTATCTTGGGACTCCTGTAGCATATACTTTTTAAAGTTAAACTTAATTGCTGTTTGTAAAAAAAAAAAAAAGCTGCAAAGAAGGAAACAAAATTACCCATAGAATTTTTCTTTTCTGTAGTTTAAAAAATATAATTGGCATTATCAGTTCAGTTCAGTCGCTCAGTCATGTCCGACTCTTTGCGACCCCATGAATCACATTTATACTTGTATACAATTTGACCATGCTTCCTTCATGTAACATATCATGCACATCTTCCCACATCATTAAAAATTCTTTGACCTTATTATTTTTATACTTTAATTATACTCCATCATGTGAAATACTCCAATTTAATTATTTACTTCTTTTTCTGACATATTAATTTGGAAGGTGAATAACTTAACTCATCCTGGTTATAGACATAGAAGATATAGAAGCATGAATATTTTAATTACATAGTTTATAAACAGAAGTATTGAACGTCTTTTTATTGGTTCTTGATTTCTGTTGAGAAGCATTGTTTGAAAGAACAGCTTTTAAGAGTCACATTACCAATATTTTTTACAGAAAAGAACAAACCTGCGAGTATTTTTTTTTGCGTTTTAGCTAATCCTTAAATGGTTGAAATTTTGTTTTTAATATCTGTGTATTTTATATTTTGTCAAATTAAAATGTGTAATATTAAGGTTTCCATTTAGCAGATACAAATTTAGGGATTTTGGATCATATACTTAATTTCAAAAGTATGTAAAGATATATCATACTCAAAATTTAAATCTTTAGACATTCTATTTTTAGGATGAGTAGCAAACTCAGGGCAATAACTGTTGCTTTTATAATCAAAAATTATAGCAATATATGGTTGGTTATAAAAAGCTGAAAGTGATCTTTTAGGTCAGTTCTTGGAGTTATTAATAACCTTTATATTAAAATGCTATTATAGAATTGTTTAACTGTTTGACCAGAAAACGTATTTGAATAGTTGAAAGTTTTCCCTTTTATTGATTCTTTGTAGTTCTCCAGCTCTAAAGAAAGATTCCTTCCTAACAAAGCAGATGCTTTAAATGTACATGTAAGTAATAAGTTCATTAGTGATTGTATAGGAGTTAAGTTTTACCTTCTATAAGATCATCATAATCTAGGTATGTGGTGGTTTCTCAGACTTCAGAAATGAACACCTGAAGTATTTATGTATTATATTCATCTGGAAGGAATCTGCTAGTAGGCCCACAAACGATTGTTAACATCTCTTACGATTTCATGTTTTGGCAGGTGAACCTAGCCTTTAAGCAACCTGGAAAGAGGCTAGAGCACCAAGGAATTAGAATTGAATTTGTAGGTCAAATTGGTGAGTTTTAAAATAGTATTACTTTTTTTTTGTTGTTAACTGAGTTTGAAGAGAATTTGATTTGGCAGTTAAATAATTGAATTAGAGTTTAGCTTTATGGAAAGAAAGAATTTATTTTGCATAATAAAAGGATTTATTTTATAAACATTAAATAATCATGTTTATTTTAATTATATTAAATAATATTTGACTCATGCTGCCTTTACTTGTGATGAAATCTGATTATTAAAAGTGAAAGGAGTTATGTAAGCTACCAGCCTTGAAAAATAATTCAAGTAAATTAGTTGACTCCCTGAAATTTCCATCTGCCTAGGTTTTTCACCAGCTTTATTCACAATTAGCAGTGTCACCTTCATCCTTCACTTGCTAATTACTCATGCCATTTGTCTTCCTAACTTAGTTTATACCTGTCAACAGAAAATTCCATGTGAAAAGGAAAGTTGTAATTTCTTCTTGACTTAGATCAACTTGTGTATGTTTCTATACATATATTTCTTGCTTCAGCAGGAGTTAAACTATCTAAATCTTTGTGTACTGCAGATGCAGAAAGAGAAAAGAAAATAGATCCTAGCTTTCAAAGTTTTACTGTCTATTCTGAAAGTATCAAAATTGGAATGGTTAGATATTTGTTTAGATACCTATTTTGGGTGAGATTATACTTAAGGGGAAAATTATGGTAATTAACTGATAGTTGATTTTAGTTTTTTACATAATATAGTTTTATCAGGGTAATATATTTACCTAACGAAAGCAAAACAACAAAACATTTTTTGTCTTGAAGGGAGGAAGTTCAAATAATTGCTGGAAATGTAGCAATTTAAACAGCTTCTTATTGGGCAAACCCTAACTACACTAAAGGAATGAATTCTTTCGTAACAGAAATTTTCATTTTGCTATGTCACTTGAATTTTTTTATGCCTATGTGGAGCAAAATAGGATAATGGAATTCAGATCATAGCTCTGGTATTTAAAGTGAAGGCAAATCCAAGTAATTCTTTTGATAAAAATTACTTGCTTTGGAAGTAGAAGTTTGGGTTTCGATGAGATGGATATCAAACATAATTGGTCTTTCACTTTTTAAAATTTCTTAGAGCTTTTCAATGACAAGAGTAATACTCATGAATTTGTAAACCTAGTGAAAGAACTAGCCTTACCTGGAGAACTGACTCAGAGCAGAAGTTATGATTTTGAATTTATGCAAGTTGAAAAGCCATATGAATCTTACATCGGTGCCAATGTCCGCTTAAGGTATGAATTGATTTTGTCTAGTTTATGATACACAAACCAGAAGGTAATGACTACTATTGAATGTCTTGAACTTCTAGTTATAATTTTGGACTGGAAAACTTAAGATTTTTAAAATTCTGTCAAATATATATATATATATATTTTCTGGCTAATGCAGATCTGATGTAATAAGATACTTCTATCAGATTTGTGTGTGTGTGTGTGTGTGTGTGTGCTGTCATGTGCAACTCTTTGCGACCCCATGAACTACAGCCTGCTGGCTCCTCTGTCCATATAACTTTCTAGGCAAGAATACCAGAGGGGGTTGCCATTTCCTACTCTAGGGGATCCTCCTGACCCAGGAATCGAACCTGCATCTCTTGGATCTCCTGCATTGGCAGGCGGATTCTTTACCACCGCACCACCTGGGAAGCCCTCTATAGGATTCAGAGGATCCCATTATGAGAAGTTTTAGTCATATACTTCCCTTGTATGTACCTCAGTTTCTTAGATACTTCATTTGTCTTGTAAATGGAATTACCCTCTAAATCCATTAGTTTCTCAATGAATCCCATTCAGTCTATGGTTAAGAAGTGATGTAGGAAAAAAAAGAAAAAAAGAATTGATCTAGAGAGATGTCCTCAAATAAGCTTGATGGTAGTACTCCAAATTGATCTAAAAAGTATGTCCACTGTTCTTAAAATTGAACTTTGTATTTTTTCCATGATGAAGGCATTTATTTAAAAATGAAAACTTCTTCATGAAGTAAATGGAGTAAATTGATCCCTAAGGAATTTCGGGAAGGAGAAAGCTAAAGTTTGCTTATTTAAAACACTGAGATATCTCACAGGAGGTTTAACTTGTCTTCTCCATTAACTTTTGTAGGTATTTTCTTAAAGTGACAATAGTAAGAAGACTGACAGACTTGGTAAAAGAATATGATCTTATTGTTCACCAGCTTGCTACCTATCCTGATGTCAACAACTCTATTAAGATGGAAGTGGGCATTGAAGATTGTCTACACATTGAATTTGAATATAATAAATCAAAGTAAGTACCTTTTACAAACAGACAAATGGTCAGGGAAAATTAAGAAATAAACCTTTTATGTCTTTGTAAATTGGTCAAAGAAAAGATAGAATCAACATTAATCTGATGTTAAGAGACCATCAGAATCTCCGAACTGAAAGAAACTTTAGTAGGAATTTGGTTTTGTTTTAGTAGGAATTTGACTTGGTGCAGATGTCTTTCATATTCTATTCCTAAGACTCTGCTTGGCCATTTTTTAATAGAGGATCTCACCATTTCAGAAGGCAGCTAATCCTGTAAATCTGTGAAAGTTTATATTACTGTCTTGACATCATTTTAGCTGGCCGTCTCTTTAAAATAAGCAAAAATGCTCTTTTTTCTGACTACATGAACTATACCTTTTTATTATTACAAATATTGACAATGTAGAAAAGTCAAGGGAAAAAAAAATACCACATATTTTCACCTTTACCACTTAACCACTATTAATGTCCTCTTGTATAGCTTTCCATGGGAGGGGGTATATGTATTTATATATGTTATGTTTTTTCAGAAATGGGCTCTTATTTATCAGTGACTTTTTAAACTTTCACCAAAGTATATATCTAAAAATATTAATAATTTCTTAACATGTTCACATATCTAGTCAGTATTCGTTTCCTTAAATGACTTATAAAAGTTTGTTCATGTCAGTATCGAAACAAGATTTGTTCAAATCCAATGGATCCAAACTCACTTAACAAACACACTAATCAAAAAACATTTTTTTTTGATTCTGAAATCTGTTTTATGTTTTCCCTTTTATTTATTTTTTCATTAAAGTTTGTTTGTTGAAGAAATGAATGTTCATTCTTTTATCCTCTTCCTGTGTACTCTTCTGGTATATGAGTTTTTAAAAAATATATCTATTGTTGACTGTGCTAGCTCTTTGTTGCTGCGGGTGGGGTCTCCTCTCTAGTTGAGGTGTGTGGGCTTCTCATTGCAGTGGATTCTCTTGTGGAGCATGGGCTTTATGGTGAGCATGCCTCAGTAGTTGGGACTCACAGGCTTAGTTGCCCCATAGCATGTGAAATGTTCCCAGACTAGGGATAAAACCTGTGTCCTGTGGATTGCAAGGTGGATTCTTTTTTTTTTTTTTATGCTATTTTATTTTATTTTTTTTTATTAATGATACTTTTTATTTTATTTTATTTTTTTTACATCAGTTAAAAGTATTTTTATTGAAAAAGCACAAATGCAAAGAAATGAACAGAGGAAAATTTATGCGTCGAACCTGGACTGGTCACTTATGATAATATAGATGCTACAATTCCATTCTTAACCACTGGGAAGCCCTGCATGATTTTTATTGCTTGTCATGTCCCAGTTTATATCACTGAAATTGTGATACACATGTGTTTAGAGTCTTAATTTATATTGTTGATGAAATTATTAGGTTAGGACCTGAAACTTGTCACTGGAAGTCTCCCTTCAGAGAGACATAATTGCATTAGTCAACTCTTGGGATATTATTTTGAAGTTCAAACCTGAGAGAAGGTTTAAAAAAAATAGAAAGCCTTCTGGGAATTACAGAAGTTCCCAAGTTTATTACCACATTATTTCAAGATTCTTGGGAAAAGTCTTTGATTATTAGGTATTACAGCAACAAACTCAATCTATGGAGTCTCTTTGTGACCAGGTGATTTTTTAACTGCACTATTCTAGCGCTTGGAGTAATACACTAAACACATGTATAAAGTTTTTAATGTTTAGAACATCTTCATATGCCAAACATTTTCAGGTGTAAAAATCTTAATTTTCCTCACTTACGTTCTTTAGAAATGAAGTTGACCTCTAAATAGGTGACTAACAATTACTCTGGCTAATTTTTCCCTCTGAGGTTTATTGATGATCAAGTAAAAGCTTTTTTTTCCTAATTTTTATAGTAAAATGATGAATACTCTTTTGAAAAAAAGGAGAATTAAATACATGAATAGTCAGAATGGTATTCTTAAATAGTAATTATCCTACAGATACCTAATAAACCTTTTCAGGACATATTTTACTCTTTGTTTTGTAAACTGATATTTAGTAAGTGACAAATATTCTTTCCCTAAAGGTATCATTTAAAGGATGTGATTGTTGGAAAAATTTACTTCTTATTAGTAAGAATAAAAATCCAACATATGGAGTTACAACTGATTAAAAAAGAGATCACAGGAATTGGTAAGTTAAAGGGTTCTTGAAGTTCTTTTTAGTTGAAATTTTAAAATCTTAAAATACTGTTTAAACTTAAATATCCACCTTGGATACTAACTTTGATACTTAATATTGCTGGTAGTGAGTTACTCATTTATGTTTTTAAAAATTAGTTTTTGAGTAGATAATTCACATAGTTCAAAAATAAAATATGAATGATTATACAGTAAAAAGTGTCCTATTTATGTATTCCAGCTACTCATAGGTGATACAAGTTTTAAAATCGTTTAAACATTTATTCATACACATGCAAGTGCCTCTTTATTACACCCATCCTTTTAGTCAAGTGGTTATGTACAGTGCATACTTTAGAGACGCTTCAGTTAATAATATCATTTCACATGTGTTGGTTTATATGCAAAATAAAATCTTAGAAGTGGAATTGCTGTTTCCAAGGGTATATTCATTTGTGATTTTGATTAATATTATCAGTTTGTCCTCTTTATGGACCGTACCAATTTGCATTACTACCAGCAATGAATGTAGGAAGGTGCCTTTTTTTCCATGTATTCTCATAAGCACAATGTTATAAAACTTTTAGCTGATCTCATGGGAGTGGGGAAAAGGTTCCCCATTGTAGTTTTGATTCATTTTTCTCATTCGAGTGAGGGTATCTTTTCACGTATATAAAAGCCATTTGTATTTCTTTCCTATAAACTGCCTATCCATATCCTTTGCCCCATCTCTACTGGATTATTAGTCTTTTCCTTTTGAAGTGTAGAAACTTTGTATATTAGAGAAATCAACCCCATTTTCTGTATTAAGAGCAGCAAAATTTCCCCAGTTTGTCTTCCTTATGGTAGTTTTTACCATGTAGAAGTTCTTGACGTTTGTGTAAGTCATATTTCAGTTTTTCCTTTTACGGATTCTGGGTTTTGTACCACAGTGAGAAAGGCCTTTTTTACATTGAGGTTCTAAAAATAATTTTCTGTGCTTGATTCTACTAAAGTAATACATTGTAGTTTAGGAATTTTGTTTAAAGTTTTAATTCATTTGGAATTTGTACTGATGTAAGCAAAATACAGCTACGGATCCAGCTTTATTTTCTCCAGATAGCTGATGAGTTACTCCAAATCATTTATTGGTTCATAACTGCTTTTTAATTTTTCTTTTTTTTTTTGGCTGCACTATGGGGCTTCTGAGATCTCAGTTCCTTGAGCAGGGATCAAATCCATGCCCCCTGCAGTGGAAGTGCAAAGTGTTAACCACTGGATAGCCAAGGAATTGCCTATTTTTTTCCCCTAGTTTTAATTAGTATATAGATTTAATTTGTTCCCTTTAACTTTCCTGGTTTTCTGCTAAAAAGAATTTTAGGCACCACTTTTTAAGAATTTATAATTAATAGTCATAAACATCTGTAATTTCTTAATCTCCATTTTTTACCTGCTAAAAAAGTGATTTAAAGATATTAAAACCAAACTTCAGTTTCCCATTTGTTGTTTTAAAAAGTTATTTAAACGTTTTTTCTAGTTATAAAAATTATGTTTGGGTGTTCTAGAAAATTTTAAATAAGAAATAATTTGTACTCATATCCAGAACAGAGCTTAGTCTTTGCATGTTATATACTTTACAACATTGGGATCATTACTATGTGTTTTGGTGTACTTTTTAAACTTCTATCATTGACTCTTCAAAAGAACTGTATGTCAATTAAGTATTCACTTTGATATTTTATCTCTGTTAAAGTTAACAAGAGAAGACATTTTGGGTGTTACAGAGAAAACTAGCATGTCAGTGCACTGCTGTGCCTTCCTAGTTTCTATTTTAGCAGATATTAGAAATGATGGAAGGAAGTCTGTGAAGATTATTTCTGAGCTGTATACAGTTGACCTGTGAATAACATGAGGTTTGAAATGCGTGGGTCCACTTACAGTGGATTTTGTTTAGTAGTAGATTTTACACTTCTGTATGATCTGCAGTTGGTTGAATCTGCATAGGAAGGAACTGTGGATAGGGAGGAGTGGAGGATACAGAGTAGCGACTATAAATTACATGCAGATTTTCATGTGTGTCCTGTGAAGCACTTCAGCCCCTGCAGTTTTTCAGGCTCTACTGAATTACTTTTGAGAAGAAGGGAGTGAGACCTCAGTTGGATGGTAAATAAGTGTAGATCAAGAAATAGAAAAGAATGGTCAGCATTTTCACAAAAGGGGGAAAGTCAGTTAGGACTAAAATAATGTAGTCAGAAAATAGGAAGAAGGTGTAAGCCTGGAAATTATATTCTAGCAGTATTTAAATTAATATCATTTACATTATTGCCCTAGGACCCAGTACCACAACAGAAACAGAAACAATCGCTAAATATGAAATAATGGATGGTGCACCAGTTAAAGGTAATAAACTTTTCTTTTACTTCTTTTGTGTTATAGGTATTGCAGATAGCAGTGTTCACAGCAGTTTAGCTTGAAAGTATTCAGTGTGAATATGTGAATTCTTAAAATGATTTTTAAGATCATCTTTGTATAAATACTGAGGAGACTGTAGTAGTACTTTCTGGTTTGAAATAAAGTTTAATTTTTTACTCAGCTTAAATTTAGAATTTAGAAAAGACATTTATGTATATCTGCTCCTTAGTTCTGAATTTATAATATTTTGTTTTCTGTTACAAGAGTTTCTCTCTGTAAATCTTTTTTTACTCATGCTGAACATAAGGTACAGTATAGCTGAGCATTCATTCTGTGGGATTTTGGAATTCTTTATAGCCCCCAAGAAAATAAGCAGCTCCCTTACTAAATAATTTTCAGTATCTAAGATAATGAAGCCAGTATTTATCATTTTGAATTTATGTCTTTGGCTTTTCTTACTGTTAGTAATTACTTCAAAAAGCAGTTAACCATTTACTGAGTGCCAACTATTGATGAGGCATTGTATTCTCAGGCGCTCTAAAGTTCCCTTCCATATACACTTTGAGTTAGGTAGTGGTAGCCCTTATTTTGGAGAAGGCAATGGCAACCCACTCTAGTACTCTTGCCTGGAAAATCCCATGGATGGAGGAGCCTGGTAGGCTGCAGTCCGTGGGGTCGCTACGAGTCGGACACGACTGAGCGACTTCACTTTAACTTTTCACTTTCATGCACTGGAGAAGGAAATGGCAACCCACTCCAGTGTTCTTGCCTGGAGAATCCCAGGGACGGGGGAGCCTGGTGGGCTGCCGTCTGTGGGGTCACACAGAGTCGGACACGACTGAAGTGACTTAGCAGCAGCCCTTATTTTATCCCTGAAACTGAGATGTAGAGGTTAAAAACTTGTTAGGGTAGGCAAAACTACCTCTACCCACTTAGATTTTCAGCTAGAATTCTTTAACAAAATTAATAAGAGAAAAACAGTTTATTAATGTATGCAGTGCACATCACGCAGGAGCATGAAAGTGAAAAGTGAAAGTGAAGTAGCTCAGTTGTGTCTGACTCTTCGCAACCCCACGGACTGCAGGCTACCAGGCTCCTCTGTCCATGGGATTTTCCAGGCAAGAGTACTGAAGTGGGTTGCCATTGCCTTCTCCTCACGCAGGAGAAACCTCAACAAAAAGTAACTCAAAGCAGTGACTTAGCATTTCATACTATATAGCATCTTCAAAAGAACAGCAAATTTGGAGATAAACAACTGGGCAAAGCAAAGCAGCTTAGGCTTCCAAGGGCGCAGACTATGGGAAGGTAAATATGAGGGAGGAAACTAGCGGAGTAAGCTTGTTTGCAGATTCCTCTGGTGCCATCCCTGGGCTAAAGACAGGGTGTCTCCAATAAAATTTATATCCTGCCTTTAGGCAGAATAGGGGAATTCTTTTTTGCTTTCACTGCTGCTTAATTGCCTTCAGCTCAGAAATAATTTTAATGTCAAAGAGGCACATTTTTTGGTGACATATTCTGGTTCCCTTCAAGAGCTAATCATTGCAGAGTTGGCGTTTGAGCCCGGGCCTTTCTGACTTCGAGACTCATGCCTGTGTACTTGTGTGTTATGCAATATTACTTAGTAAAATTCCAGCAGCCACAAATTTTTATGTAAAGAAACCGTTGCATATCCTTCCCCCCACCCCTCTGGTTACAGCTTAGTTTTATTTGGTAAACAAAGGATAGTACACCCCGCAAGGCATGAGGGTGGGCTGACCCCTGAAGGAGTGGCCCCAACCCATCTGGCTCCCTCTTTTTGTACCTTTTATCTCCTCCCTCCAGCCTGCCCTATATAAATTAGGGCTAGCACCCATCATTGATCAGGAACAGGGCATGTTTGTTTCACTTGAGGTTTCTCCTTTGTTACCTTTCCATGCCCTTGGTTGTATATCTTTAAGGAAATAGATACACATGAGAAAAGTATTACATAAAAAGAATTCAAAACAGAATATGCCAATTATTACTCTTAGGAAAAGAGAAGCCATCAAGTCACCAAAAATAGCAATCTAATTAGTAATAAGTATTCAAGAATTTATACACATGATGAGAAATGGCAAAATTCATGAAAGCAGAAAGTAACAAAAGTGCTAGAGTAGAACTTAACTGCTGGCACTGTTTTAAGCTTTTACATAGTCCATATAGTCCTTACAAATTCTTTATAAGATGGATATACTTGACTGGAGTTAAAATTCGAATCCAGGCATTTGACTTTAGAGCTGGTGGTTCTCAACTAGTGTACTTTTACTCCCTCCTCCCCACGGGAAATTTGGCAATGTCTGGAGACATATTTGGTTGTCATATTTGGGGACTGTTAACTGGCATCTCGGAGAAGGCAATGGCACCCCACTCCAGTACTCTTGCCTAGAAAGTCCCATGGATGGAGGAGCCTGGTAGGCTGCAGTCTGTGGGGTCGCTAAGGGTCGGACACGACTGAGCGACTTGACTTTCACTTTTCACTTTCACACATTGGAGAAGGAAATGGCAACCCACTCCAGTGTTCTTGCCTGGAGAATCCCAGGGATGGGGGAGCCTGGTGGGCTGCTGTCTATGGGGTCACATAGAGTCGGACACGACTGAAGTGAGTTGGCAGCAGCAGCAACTGGCATCTTGTGGGTAGATACCAGGAATGCCCTGAACTTCCTACAGTGTATATGACCTTACCCACAACATAGAATTATTGGGCCTAAAATGTTAGTAGTGTCAAGACTAAGAAAGTCTGGTCTAAAGTTTTTGTTATGCTCCTGTCTCTGGAGGAACTGAAGCGTTAGTGTCTTTATAATGCTTAGTTTTAGGTGTTATGTAACTGTATTTGGTCATCCTTTAGAACTGAATAGAAATTGCTTTTCTTTCAGGTGAATCAATTCCAATAAGACTATTTTTAGCAGGATATGACCCAACTCCAACAATGAGAGATGTGAACAAAAAATTTTCAGTAAGGTACTTTTTGAATCTAGTCCTTGTTGATGAAGAAGACAGAAGGTACTTCAAGCAGCAGGTATGGTGCCACCTACATGGTATTTTGTTCTGTGGTGGTTCTAAAAACACCTGGAAAGCACTCACTTTTTAAGCTTTATTGTACTGAGCAAGTGGGGGTTCTAAGTAAGTGAAAACACTGAAAGTGTGACACAGAAGTAAGGCATGAATGGATCTCTGTTGTGATCAGTCTCCTCCCAGTCATTCTGCAGGACTCCAGGATGGGCTATAATTTGGCAGGGCTTTTATTTTTTTTCTCTTGAAACTTGTTTTTTATAAAAACAATATCTGCTATTTGTTTTTTTAAAAAATCAGGCAAAAAACAATGAAATGAAGGTCAACAAAAATTCCACCACCATTGTGATAGTTTTCCAGACAAATTTTATATTTGTTTTTAGATCATATTATGCAGATTGATCTTTAATTTGCTTTTTCAAAAATTCAATAGTGTCTTGAATAGATTTCGTTAATCAACAAATAAAGATTTCCTTTCATTTTTCATGACTGCATCCACTTGATGGATTTCAGTTTTCCATTTTTCCCTAATTAAACAATCCTCTTATAAATGTCTTTGCAATGACCCAAATCTATTACTTTTTAAATATCTTTATCATAAAACTTGTTCTCATTTGAAAATCAGTTAAAAAAGCTTTTGGTGAATTTTGAGTAAAGACTGTGATTAGAGTGGTCTTCTCTGTTCTGTGTCAGAGTAATAAATATTCAAATGTCAGTTGAGTGCTCAAAGCTAAATTGGAAGTTATTCTGGGGGAAAGAAAGCATTCTGTGCTGAGGACCGTGAAGAATATAAAACCTACCTTTTTAAACATGGTTTTTCCTCACAATTCTCACATTGGATATGTGGAAAAAGAAAAATTATATAATTAACAGAAAACTTAAATAATGGTTTGACAGCAATTTGGAAGAGAGAAAACTTATTCTGCTAATGTTGCCATAATGCATAATAGTTAAACATAGGTGGTTTATAACTTCAAATTAGATTATGTGAAATTTACAATTTTCAAATCGATTACATATTATGACCCTATTGAGTAGTATATGCCTCCCATGGTCATTCATTTAGATGTTTAAATTCTGCTATGTTGGTTAAAAAACAAACAGCCTGCCATGACTTCATGAAGCAAGTAATCTTAAAAATTTAGAAGATGGACCTCCCTGGTGGCTCAGTGATAAAGAATCTGACTGCTGATTCAGTGTTTGGTCCCTGATCTGGGAAGATCCCACATGCTGAGAAGCAACTAAGCCTGTGTGCCACAGCTATTGAGCCTGTGCTCTAGAGCCCATGTGCCACAGCTACTGAAGCCCGCATGCCCTATAGCCTGTGCTTCGCAACAATAGAAGTCACCACAATGAGAAGCCTGTATACAGCAACTAGAAAGGGCTTCCCTCCTAGCTTAGTTGGTAAAGAATCTGCCTGCAACGCAGGAGACCAGGGTTCGATCCCTGGGTCAGGAAGAACCCCTGGAGAAGGAAATGGCAACCCACTCCAGTATTCTTGCCTGGAGAAAATCCCATGGACCAGAAGGGCCTGGCGGGCTACAGTACATGGGATCACAAGAGTCAGACACAACTTAGCAACTACACCACCAGCACCACCACCTGGTCACTGAAACTTGAGAAAAAGCCTGCGCAGCAACAAAGACCAAGCACAGCCAAAAATAAATTAAAATTATTATTTTTAAAATAGAGTTTAGAAGAGCTCTTAGGATGGACTGGTTAGGGTAAGACAGGCAGAGGAATCAAAATTTGAAGAATATAGAGGGGAGGATGGAGGGAAAGTTTAATTTGAAGTGCGTTAGAGGCAGAGAATAACCCAGTTTGGCTGGCTGGGTACTGGGACCTTGGTAGGGAAGAGTGATGTTAGTAAATTGGATAAAGGTTGTGGAGGACTTGAACACTGGGTTGGAGATTTATCCTGGAGGAACTGAGAGCTACTGAATAGTCATACAAGCAATGTTTTAGACTACTCTGGCAATGATGGGTAGGACAGGTTGAAAAAGGGTTTCAGGCAAGGGAGGGAGAGCCATCTATCAGGAAGTTAAAATATTTAGTGACAAGGGCTTGAATTTGGATAAGGACAGGGGAAACAAACTAAACGACAGATTTTATGAATTCTTTAAAGCAGTAGTAGCTAGACCTTTGTGTCAGTTTGGATTCATAGTGGTGGTGTACATAGGTGTTGGTTGGGGGAGCAGAGTTGGCAGAAGGGGAGACCCATTATTAGAATTGGAAGAAAGTAGGTCCATCAGGAAAAGAGGAGAGCTTTTGTAGGGAAGAAGTTAGTTTTGTTATGGTTAAAATTGAAGCGCATTATTTCTGTGGTGAAAATCTAAGGCATAATATGAGAATGCTGCTGCTGCTAAGTCACTTCAGTCGTGTCCGACTCTGCGTGACCCCATAGACGGAAGCCCACCAGGCTCCCCTGTCCCTGGGATTCTCCAGGCAAGAACACTGGAGTGGGTTGCCATTTCCTTCTCCAATGTGTGAAAGTGAAAAGTGAAAGTGAAGTCGCTCAGTCGTGTCCGACCCTTAGCGACCTCACGGACTGCAGCCTACCAGGCTCCTCCATCCATGGGATTTTCTAGGCAATAGTACTGGAGTGGCTTGCCATTGCCTTCTCCAATAATATGAGAATGTTAATTTGTTATCATGCATTTGTTTTTTAGGAAATCATTTTGTGGAGAAAAGCTCCTGAAAAACTGAGGAAACAGAGAACAAACTTTCACCAGCGATTTGAATCACCAGAATCACAGGCATCTGCTGAGCAGCCTGAAATGTGAACTGAATGGGAGAAAAAAAAGAAGAAAACCTCCTATATCGGTTGAGATTTAGGTTTGGCAGGTTAAAGATGGTTGCAGCGTGTAGGGCAGGGAAAAGGCCAAAACTCCATTTATGATAGTCTTCCTTTATCTTGCAGTGCTGAATTTATTTTACAACATAACTGTTCTTCATGTATATACATTTTAAAAAGTGCTTTCTTTGAAACACTGGAACTTTCTTAAACTGCCGTTTTTTGGTTTTTTATTTGTTTTTTTAACTGCACACTTTGATTTGATAATAAGCACTCAGATATACATCAGCATAAACATTATAAAGATTTTCATGTGAGTAGGTTGGTATTTGTACTTGTGCTTTTTTTCTGCATAATGTTGATTATAAATTCTTTTCTTCTCCTTTCTCATGCTAAGGATTACCTTTTACTCTCTCTACATGCAAAAAAATTTGTGTTCAAATAAAATCCTGAGTGGCCCTTACAGCCTGCAAAGATTTAAAATATGGCATCTCAATATTTTTGAAAACTACATTTATGTTTTTCTATATGTTTGAGAAATGCATACGAGTGTTTCACTGTAGGTGCCTCTGAGTCTACCATTCCATGGTTTCCTGAATTTTGTTCTCTTTGAAATCTTCTGTGGTATATTAAATTTTTCCCCTAAGGGACTATGTAGCATGTCATTGCAGCTTTTGTTTTGAGGGGGGACCATATTAAGTAACCATTTTGCTACTGATGTCCAACAGGTACCACTGTATGTTTTCTGCAGTGTGGAGTGGATTCTATGTTGGCAGTTTAGAATTTGTTAAAACTATATGATTGTTCCATAATACTTTGAAAAAAGTTTTTTTTTGATTTAAGGAATCTTTTTAACACATGTATGCAAATATAAACTTTCTTGCAAATATTCTCTTTTCAGGAGAAAATTTGAGGATGAGGGCACTCAGGAGAACTGGTGAAGCATGTAGTTATCCAGATCTGGACAATTTCACATTTGTTAAATCAGAACCTTGACTAGTTCAAACTCAAATTTAAACTTCTTTGTCCATTATGTTTAAATTTTTTTAACATTAAAGCATTGTTCAAAGCCTCTAAAAAAGAAGGTTGCAGTCATCTGTTTTTATGCTCTGCATGGGGTCTGATCTCAGATACACTAATATGGGGCGCAGGAACTAAAGCCTGATGTATGAAACTACTTTCACTTATGGTTCATTGGTTTTTGTACCAATATTTTTTTATACACTTCAGTGCAAGTTTTGTCAGTTAACCTTACTTTATGAGTAAACTAAGTAACCCAAATTACATTTCTTTAAGCCTATTTTACTATAGTGGCTCTTTGCAAAATGGTTAGTAACCAAATTCTTAACTGGCAAAAAGTTCCATGTGCTGGAGCACTGGTTATAAATGTGGATATCTGTGAATGATAATGTTTTCCTTCATGTAAGTGCCTGTTCAGAGTTTCAAAATTTTAAAATGCCAAATATTTTCATGGTCACTTGCATGTAGTAATCTGGAAAATATTCAAAGAAAAATTGAAAACCAGTTGTATTTAACCAGCCTCAAATTGTGCAACCATGATGTATAATAAAGAATTTGAAACAGATATTAAGCTTGCTATTTGAATGATTAAAATATTTATATTCTGAAATCTCTTCTCATTGTCATATTTATCTTTGAGGACAAAATTGCTCACTAGTTTAAGAAACTGTAATTGTGATAATTAGAAGTTTTTACAAATATCAATTTCAAATATCTATATAATTAATTTTAACTAGGTGACTTAAAACACTGTCATAATAGGATGCTTATTCAGCTTGCTTGAGAATTTGTGCATAACCAATTTGAAAAACAAAAATTTGAACAGTATTTGGTGAACTGTAAAAAAGTTAACCAGTTAATTGAAAAAAAAATTGTGTCTGTTAGAGTACAATATCTAATGCAGTGGTTCTCAACCCTGGCTTCATGGTCAAATCACTTTTAGGAGTTTTAAAAAATAATCATGCCAGATCCTATCCAGGCCAATAAAATCAGAATTTCAGGGGCTTGGACATCAGCGTTTAAAAACTACCCAGGATTGAGAACCACTGTTAAAACCATTTAATTAGTTATTTCTCTCACTGGTGAAGTTTTCATGGTTCTGAATTGCTAGGGAGGAAAAACTTCTCTCTGCTCTCTTTTGTATTTGAGAGCCTACTATTAAACTGATAGATTAGCAAAAGAAAAGGACTCTAATTGAGAGGACGTTCACAAAAATGTGACTTACAGGGGTGGTTAGAATTGAAATGGCGGTGAAGGACACTTACAACTGACTTAGTAGGGGAAGCTGTGGGGAGAAAAGAGTACTAACGGGAAAGCGGATGACTTTTAGGAAAGGTAAAGGGTCTTTAGGAGAGGAGAACAGGTGGTAGATAGGAGCATTCCATAACCAAAGTCCGTTTAGGTGTTATGCGTTTCTCAAGGTGATGAGTTAATCCTTCCAGTTTGCTCCCTGTGAGGGGATGTATGGCAGTGGAGTTCTTCTGGAAGGCTCTGCATTTAGGCAGACAGGATTTCAGGAACTCAAATGCATTCTATTAAAAATTTTATGCCACAGTGGTGTATTCTGGATCCCTTCAATGTGGATCAAGTAGTTGGAATATTCTAATTACCCTGTGAGTCAGCAAAGTCTTTAATTCCTTTTATATTCAGCTGAATCTGAACATACATAAAGGCCCTCTCTAGCAGGTTTATATGTGCCTGGATTGAAATGTAACACATTTTACAGTTTCAAATCGGATAAAGGCAGAGTGAGGAAAATATGCACCCTTAAAACAACATTGTTTTCTAGGCTTGAGGTCTTCTGTGAGTGTATTCTTATGTCACTCCCCTGTTCAAAATCTTTTAGTGACTCAATTGCAGGAAAAGTTCTAAATCTCTATTACAAAACACCTTCAGCTCCAGTTATGCCAGACTCCTTGGAGAATACATTCCGTTATGCCAGCCCTTCAGTTAAGCCTCTCTAGGCCATTTTTGTCTGACACCATCTCCATCTCTTAAGTCAAAGTGTTACATGTCCCCTTGTTATGCTGACAAGTCATGCCAGGCACATCTCCAAGACTGTTTACCCCACTTTTAGAAGACTTTTTAATTGTATGGACTTAGTATAGCTCTTGGGGGTTCAGCCCGTTTTGTTTTGCTATACTTTGTGCTTATCTCATAATACATATTAAAATATTTGAGAAAATGGATGAAGCTTATTTTCCCAGAGTGTGATTATAAAGTTAAAGTGGCCTCCTTTAGAAAAAAAATTGTCTACATGTAGTAACATTATGGTAAGAACCATTAATGCAACTTAGAGTTATTAGAATAAAGGAAATAGACTAGATTCTAGGAGTCTTCTCAGGTCCTGGAGAGAAAGCAAGACAGCAGAGCAGGACCATGAGGACACTACAAGCTCTACAAATGCATTTGATAGCTGGCTCCCTTCCTAAGACAGGGAAACTGGACCAGATAAGCTCTGAGACCCCTTCCATGATTCTAAGGGATAAACAATTTGGTATCTAGATCATGATAACATTAGAAAAATGCCAAAAATGTCAAAGTACAGAATTTGTAGGGAGATGTGAGGGGGAGAAATCTAGAATGCATTTTGTGAAACCTCATAAACCAGGTTTTGTTAACAGCAAAGGCAAAGGAGAGCACTTGCTTATTTTATTCCCTACGACAAGAGAGATCTTTACTTCTCCCACTTCCTTTCCCTGTCCCACATTTACTTGTTTTCACACACCCATTCAGCATTTTCCTGAGTGTTTCTTTAGTGCTATTTTATTGGCCCTGGCCCAACCCTGAAGGAACTATAACCCAGAGCTGCTGCTAAGTCACTTCAGTCGTGTCTGACTCTGTGACCCCACAGACGGCAGCCCACCAGGCTCCCCCATCCCTGGGATTCTCCAGGCAAGAACACTGGAGTGGGTTGCCATTTCCTTCTCCAATGTGTGAAAGTGAAGTCACTCAGTCGTGTCCGACTCTTAGAGACCCCATGGACTGCAGCCTACCAGGCTCCTCCGTCCATGGGATTTTCCAGGCAAGAGTACTGGAGTGGGGTCCCAGTGCCTTCTGCGATAACCCAGAGCACTGGTTCTCAAAGTGTGGTCCCCAAACCATCAGGATCAGTATTACCTGAAAACATAAATTCCAATCTTGGGCACTACCCCAAACATTCTGAATCAGAAACTCCAGAAGGCCCTAACAACTTTAACAAAATTTACAGATGACTCTTACGTACCCTAAAGCTTGAGAACTGCTACTCAAGAGACACAACTGCGATACAATTTTAGTGCTGTGACAGCAGTTGCACCTGGCACCCTATGAGGTATGGACTTGAGAAATGATGACAACTAACAACTGGCCTGTAGATTTTATATGAATCGTTCTTTGACCTCTCATTAGCTTATATATTATATAATAATTAGCTTATATATTATATAATCATATAACTAGTTTATATATTATATAATAAATATTTGCATTAGTTAACATTAACCCTTCATATGACCAAAAGCAGATCAGAAACTCTGAGGGCAAGAGGCTGTCTACTTGAATCCCTGATGTTTAAAATGTTTCCAGTGAATCAAAGGCACATAAGGTTGTTACTGAAATCCTACTTGACACACACTGTTAAGGTCACATGACATATTCCTTCAAGTTGCAAGACCTTGATGTTTTAAGTATAATAAAGAGAACTCCCAGATGTTCAAGCAGGTTTTAGAAAAGGCAGAGGCACCAGAGATCAAATTGCCAACATCCGCTGGATCATGGAGAAAGCAAGAGAGTTTCAGAAAAACATCTATTTCTGCTTCATTGACTATGCCAAAGCCTTTGACTGTGTGGATCACAATAAACTGTGGAACATTCTGAAAGAGATGGGAATCCCAGACCACCTGACCTGCCTCTTGAGAAACCTGTATGCAGGTCAGGAAGCAACAGTCAGAACTGGACATGGAACAACCGACTGGTTCCAAATAGGAAAAGGTGTACGTCAAGGTTGTATATTGTCACCTTGCTTATTTAACTTATATGCAGAGTACATCATGAGGAACGCTGGGCTGGAAGAAGCACAAGCTGGAATCAAGATTGCCCGGAGAAATATCAATAACCTCAGATATGCAGATGACACCACCCTTATGGCAGAAAGTGAAGAGGAACTCAAAAGCCTCTTGATGAAAGTGAAAGAGGAGAGTGAAAAGGTTGGCTTGAAGCTCAACATTCAGAAAACAAAGATCATGGCATCTGGTCCCATCACTTCATGGGAAATAGATGGAAAAACAGTGGAAACAGTGTCAGACTTTCTTTTTTTGGGCTCCAAAATCACTGCAGATGCTGATTGCAGCCATGAAATTAAAAGACGCTTGCTCCTTGGAAGGAAAGTTATGACCAACCTTGATAGTATATTAAAAAGCAGAGACATTACTTTGCCAACCAAGGTCCGTCTAGTCAAGGCAATGGTTTTTCCCGTGGTCATGTATGGATGTGAGAGTTGGACTGTGAAGAAAGCTGATCGCCGAAGAATCGATGCTTTTGAACTGTGGTGTTGGAGAAGACTCTTGAGAGTCCCTTATACTGCAAGGAGATCCAACCAGTCCATTCTAAAGGAGATCAATCCTGGGTGTTCATTGGAGGGACTGATGCTAAAGCTGAAACTGCAATACTTTGGCCACCTCATGCGACGAGTTGACTCACTGGAAAAGACTCTGATGCTGGGAAAGGTTGGGGGCGGGAGGAGAAGGGGACGACGGAGAATGAGATGGCTGGATGGCATCACCGACTCTGTGGACATAAGTTTGAGTGTACTCCGGGAGTTGGTGATGGACAGGGAGGCCTGGCGTGCTGTGATTCATGGGGTCGCGGAGAGTCGGACACGACTGAGCGACTGAACTGAACTGACTGAACTGAAAGAGATATGGAAAATCCAACGGCCTACCTTGAATTTAATGTTTCAACTTCATATGAAACAGTATCCAACTAATGCCAAAGAAACAACTTTGGCCTCGGTACGGGGACATCTTTTTGCTACGCGGTTGTAACATAGCAGCATATGATGTACACACGCTGCTCCTATTAAAGTATAAAATTTACACGCATTTCATACAAACGGTTTACCTAAGAACTCATAGAATTCCTTAGCAACTCATAGAATTCCTACAGTCCTGAGGGTAGATCAAGTTATGTTCTCTAATGCTACTCTATCCGGAAACTAAAGTTAATTATCCAAGGAACTTAAGGGAGATGCTCTGCAGAGTTTCCAATCTGCAAGGAACCCTGGCGCTACATCCCAAGGACCCGCATCTTAACCAGTGGCACCCACACAGCTCACAGCTCTGCCCACGTGCTTTGAACACTTACCCGTTCAGGGCCAGCTTGCTAACATCACGTGACATACTTCACAGGCCCGCCTCTCATCTGTGACATCCCCAAAGGTGCCTGATTATTTTCTTTAAAGAAAGCTGTCGCCAATCTCCGATAAAAGAGAACAAGATCTTACAGGAACGTACCCTTTTTCTGATTTTCACGTCGAAGTTTTTGTTCCCCTTTGTGAGCAATTTTCCGGCTCAGATTTTTCCTTATTGATCGGGCCTCTTCTTGGGCAGCTGCTCTGCTCTGGGTCTTTGCGGGCTTCAGGCACTGGCGGTTTGCGTCACTGTCGGTGGCTGCGCGTCACTGTCCGCCGCCGCGTCCCCAGGCTGCTCCAGCCCGCCTCCTTTGGAGCCTGCAGTCTCGATGTCCTTACCCCGGTGTGCCCTGTTGTGGGCTCGGCTCCCCGCGGGGCGCCAGACTGGCCACCGGGCAGCCGTCTGCTCTGCCCTTCGCGCTAACGCCGGGCCCTTTCCTGGGGCTCTGGGGCGCGTTCCTGCTATTGCCTGCGCCTCTTCCTCTGCCTCCGGAGGCTCCAAAGCTCCAAACACGTCCTTGTTCGTGCCGCTGACTGTGAAACCTCAGGGTCCTAGCGCAGATGGCGACGTCGGGGCTGAGCTAACCCGCCCTCTGGACAAGAGTGAGTGCAGGAGCTGGAGAGGGCGGCGAGGGTGGTTGGTGCAGGGCTGAGACGCTTCTCCGAGGAAGCTGCTTTCCATCCCCTGGAGACCCAGGTCCCTTCAAACTTTGTCATTGTGCCTGTCAGTGCCTGCCTCCCTTGCTGGTTTTGAGCCCCTCAAGGCTTGGAATTGTGTCTGATTGATCCTTTGATGTGCTGCCCTTGAACTGGCCTTCTCCCTTTCACTGTTCCCCTGGGAATGGTCTAAGACCCCTTGTGACGGGACGACTAATCTTTTTTAAGCCGTTGGGTGCACGACTGACTTTCTAGTATATTCTTTCCTCCCGCTGTTTATAACTACTGCTCCCAGAAGGGACAAGGGAGTGGGGTGGTGAAAAGCCAGAGGAAGACTCCTTTCAGGACTTTTCGTCATTGACTGGGTACCTACGCAAACCAGACACTGTTAGGCTGTATGGTGGTTGCCAAGAGGAACCAGATTCAGATCCAGATTTCTACCGCTCCAGAAACTTACAGCCTTGTGGGAGGAAGGACCGATGGATGACCAACTATACTACAAGGTAGAACACGATAAGGGTGAGCTTACCAAAGGTGGAAGGTACCCTGATCATCCAGGGCTCCAGAGAGAAAGCTCTCGCTTAGCATCAGCAAATGGCAAGATCTAATCCTGTGGCTCCCCAGCAAAAAATTGCTAATGCTTTTCCATTGTCCTCAATTTGAAAGGGTCCTCATTCCCTGCCTGATCTGGCCTGGGTAACTCTTGGAGAAGCTTTGTTGCACACCACTCTCCTTCTTTCAGCAAGATTGTTGAAATGGGCACTTGTGCTCCAGGGCTTTTTACATATGCTACTCCTGCTGCCTAGAATATCTTTGTGGTTCCTTCTTTTTCTAAAAAATAACATTGGCTAACACTGAGTGTTAGAGACAGGTACTGTTTTAAACATGTGACCCATTTAATCTTCCTAAAAACCCTTATGAGGTAGTTTTTATCCTTGACAAATCTTATTGAATGCCTACTATGTGCTACTTTTCAAGCACTCTTCTAGTCACACAGTAGGTGCCTATGTATGTGTGTGTGTATATATATATATATATATGAAAGTTACATATAATAATATATATGTATAAAATATACACATTTTTCTGGTTGATTGTAACATATATATAAGTATATGTATATATCATATATCTACATACATAGGTAAATGTATATATCATATATATACACATATATAGGTATATGTATATATTATATATACATATAGATAAATGTATAATTTTTTTTCTGGTTGATCATAATACAGTTAGGCAAGTCAGGGTAGACTGACTGCAAGTAGAAAATGTCGCACATTTGTGATAGTCATATGTCA
Organism: Moschus berezovskii; assembly: GCF_049115385.1. NCBI lineage: Eukaryota > Metazoa > Chordata > Mammalia > Artiodactyla > Moschidae > Moschus > Moschus berezovskii. The sequence goes on from NC_142471.1 coordinate 26,135,783, forward strand.
CTTAATTGACCGGAACAATTTACAATTTACTTACCTTTTGTCCATTTCCCAAATACTAAAATATAAATAATATTTTCTCTGCTTGTATCTCTGGATTGTGAAAATCATGATAACGTGTTTGGCAAAGCACTTTGAAAAGTGTGAAGGAATGAATAAGTGTAAACTAGTATCACTTGTACTGAACATTTGCTATTTAAAAAATGGAATTACCCTGCAGTAGAATCTAATGTGTGGAAGCTGGGAAAACTGTTTCCCTAGGAGGCCAGATAGTCTACCCCAACTGTATAACAGGTTGATGTGAGGATTTAACAAAATAACTATTTTTTGGTTACTGTATAAATAAATGTTCTAAACCTCTCTTTTTTTTAGATTGTTAATGCAATCTCAGCTTGATTAATTTAAAATATTTCACCTGTAAAATTAGTGATTGATCGTGGCATTTCAGCAGGCATCTAATTTAATCCCCTTTGCAGCATAGTAATTTCTCTGCTGTCACCCTTGAAATACAGTCATCTAAGCCTTACTTGAGTACTTTTACGGAGCTGGTACTTTTGTCAGGCAACCCCTTTTCTTATTCTAATTATTAGGAAGTTATTGTATAAATTCCACTGAAATCTGTTTCCCTCACTTCCCACTGACTTTAGTTATGCCACCTAGAATGAAATAGGTGTAATTTGTTCTCCCTAAAATCATCTTCAAGCTAAAGGTCATCCATGGCTCCTTTAGTCATTCACATAAAAGCATGATGATCTGGCCCCTGCAGTATTGGTTATCTTTTAGCTAAAAGATACCTTTTAGCTGCTCACTATTAGATGTGCAGACTGGTTGTGAGTAAACCAAACAGAACATGGGTATCTAACAGTGGCCCGGTGGAGGATAGGGTGATGCCAGTCCTATGGCACCTTGCTTAGTCTTCTGCAGTATAACAGGAATATTAATTGCATTGTTTGACTTTGTACTTTTTCTTGACACTATTAAACCATAAAGAGTTTGTGATCAAATGAGATGGCTGGATGGCATCACTGACTCTGTGGACGTGAGTTTGGGTGAACTCCGGGAGTTGGTGATGGACAGGGAGGCCTGGTGTGCTGTGATTCATGGGGTCGCGGAGAGTCAGACACGACTGAGCGACTGAACTGAACTGAACTGAACTGAATTGAACCCACCTTCAAGTTCTTGCAACACTTAGTAGACCACTGCCTTGAGTGTTAGGACTTCAAATTTCTTTTACTTTGGGGGTATTTCTCTAAAGATAAATGTTAAACGTATGTCCAATTCTGTTATCTTTCTTCCAGATGAAGTAAAGAAGATCTTAGACAAGTTTTACAAGAGGAAAGAAATTCAGAAACTGAGTGCTGATTATGGACTCGATGGTAAGGCTAATACCATTTCCATTGGAGATATCTTATTGCTGCTTAGATTACAGCTTTTTCATTATTGTGTGGGACCTTGTGTGGCCTGGACATAAGTTTATAGTTGTAATATGGAGAATGTCCCTGACTTTTCCTCTGTCCGGGCAGGAGATCGTCAGGATGCAATTGCTGAGCCAGACACATGCAAAGGAGCTGTGTGTTCAGCTTTCCTTCATGTTGTACTAGAATTTCAGTTTTAGCCCAGATCATAACAAACCAGCTATACTACAAGAAAGGAGAAAGACACTTTGATGAGTTAGGTGTGATATGTATATGTACTTTTTAAAATGAGAAAATGAAATGAAAAATGAAATGAAAACTAAGTCCTGTTTTGATTTTGTGTTTCCCACAGCTCGTCTCTTCCACCAAGCTTTCATAAGCTTTCGAAATTATATCATGCAATCTCATTCTCTGGATGTGGACATTCACATTATTTTGAATGATATTTGCTTCAGCGCAGGCAAGTGTTTGGAGACTTTTTAAAATCCTTTGAACATACTTGCTATTTCTTTTGTTTTTTTCTCTAGTTAGCTTATTTGTTTTAGAATAAGCCCTGTTGACATCCTCTGTAAATAATTCAGTGCTTTCATAGGAGGCCTTCGAGGTCTTTTTGCTTTACAGTAGGCCTGGGCTGATTCTTAAGTCACCCATGTGTCTTAGACTGGAGGAAGACTGGGACCTTGATCTGTCACCATCTGCTCTGCACTAGTATATGTCTTGGGGAAATGAACTCTCACACAAGGTAGAATTAATACATAACAGATTCCATCTGTTTTTGCCACTGACTTCCTTCTCCCTCATACTTTGATAGACCTCTTGCTGTAAAAGAAAAAAAATGTATAAATATCATTATTTTACTCCTATGGGCAGTTTGACTTTGGTTATATTTTTACGTATTTGACTATTAGACCATTGCCCTGGGCCAGGCACTGAGGTAGATACAAAGCAGAATGGAACTCAGCCCACCCTTATCAAAACCATAAGGTGTGGAGACTTCTTGCTGAGAAGTCAGTTCACTTTCACATTTTGTTTCTCAGTGGTATCTGTAGTTTAAAAAATACTTGCATCTGGGTCCTGTATTTTGCTTCAGTAACCATGGAGCCTTCTTGCTAATGTATATGCCCAGGTTTTTTGTTTTGTTTTGTTTTTTGCCATCCATGATCCTGCCTTCCCAACCAGGAATAGATCCCAGGGCACTGCCAGTGTGAGCACTGAGTCCTAACCACTGGACTGTCAGGGAGTTACCCCCAGGTTCTTTGTTTTTAATTTATCTTTCATCAGTGCTGATCTTTACCTGTTGCATTGAAGAAGCAGAACATGTTTGTTGACAGCCAGTTTTCTGCTTTGCTAGAAAATACAAGTGAAATAAGGAAGAAAACATAAGGCAAAGCAGGATCTCAGGAAAGGATAGCATTCCTTGTTCTAGGGTTTACCTTTTTTTCCTGACGACATTCCCTTAACTTAGCTCACTAAGAATAAAGCTTTCATTAAGTTCAGTTGTGAATAACATTTAGATTGCACATATTAATGCAATGTTTTATTTTCCAGCTCATGTGGATGACTTATTTCCATTTTTCTTGAGACATGCAAAACAGATATTCCCTGTGTTGGAATGTAAGGATGATCTACGAAAAATCAGTGACCTAAGAATACCACCTAACTGGTTTGTTTCTTTATTGTGGATTTAAAATTTTAAGTTTCTGATCTTGGGAGATTATACTAGATGATAAATCAAGTAGTCTAGATTGTTTTGTTTTCTCTAGAAAAATACACAGTTAGTTTTGGCAGGCAGTTAGCTGGTATTTCCTCCTAAATCCTAATGAAGCTTGGTTTAAGGTTTTATTAGGGAAGATCTAGAGTAGGTCTTTAGATTGTCCTTACAATTCAAGTGTGACCTTTCTGGTGTCTCAACTGAATATGCTGTTAATAAGTTCTCTCCACCACCACTGTGCCTGGAACTCTAACATTTCCTAGCACTTTGCCATTCCTTTGAGACTTTCTACTTAAACTCTTAGCAAGCTGTCCTCTGCTAGGTCCTGCATGTGTTCAGCCCAGCCCTTGGCCAAGGACCCAAGGAACCCCCACACAGACTTCAAGGCTCCCTCTCTATTGCACCTTTCTTCTCTTCCACCCTCAGGCCTTCAGATTCCAGCTGCTTCAGCAGCTTTAATCTTAATCTCTACTGCTCAGCTCAGTGGGACTATTTTAACTTACTTGGGTTCCACCTCCCTGTGCCCTCTTGGGGTCCAGTAGGGCTCATCTCAAATGTTTCTTTCTTTTGGAGCTTATAGTCCTGCATTGCCTCTTGTCCATGTCCCCAGGGAGCTGCTATATATATTTTGTCCAGTTTTGTAGTTGTTTATCATAATAGGTCAAGTCCAGTCCCATTCGTCATGGCCAGAAGCAGAAGATTCAGTCATTTTATTGTGTATGCTAAAATTCAGAAGCCTGGGAATATTTACCTCTAGGGCATATGTAGAGAATGTGCAAATAATGTGAACATGTCTCTGGAGCTGATAGCAGTTTAAATTTAAGTAACTCTTGGGGAAAAGGAATTTGTTCAGTGGCAAGAATATCCAAAAAATTAATTTGCATTTGGGTTTTTCTGTCCTCTAGTTAGTAAATGCCATTCTTGGAAAGCAGTCATTTTGGTGTGGACATGAAACTCATCATTTAATTTAGTTTTTCAAAGATGCTGCTATTTTGTGAATGTTAAGAGGATGTTTCATTGGAAGTTTTTTCAGTTAATACCTTTGCCAGGATTTGGAAGTTAATGGAATTAAGCTGTTTATCTACTCATGTTTTAGGTACCCAGAAGCTAGAGCCATACATCGGAAGATAATATTCCATTCAGGTCCCACAAACAGTGGAAAGACTTATCATGCAATCCAGAAATACTTGTCAGCAAAATCTGGAGTGTATTGTGGCCCTTTAAAACTACTGGCACATGAGATCTTCGAAAAGAGTAATGCTGCTGTTAGTATATTACCAAATATTCTCTTTTTCTTGCTAATTTGGGGGAAAGTAGAGTGAAGCAGGTGTAGGGAGAGGGTGTATGTAGTAGTAGTTTACTATTAACAAAAAGTGCCATATTTCATTGCCTTTAACTTAAGGCCATCAATTGTAAGATGTCCTATTATTTTATGCAAAACTGAGAAAGAAGCTGATGCTGCCAACTGAATTCTGGCATGCCACCCACTGTTAAGAGATATCCTGGTTTCAGAGATACTAAAATGTGAAAAAATATGTGTATTAGAATGAGTGAGATACAATATTATAGAATATTTCACATATACAGAGAAATGAAGGAGTAACATTCAAATAACTTGAGTCCACTACCCAGCTCCCATCAGATTCTAACATTTTGCCTTACTTACTTATTTTTTTTAACTTTTTTAAGAAATAAAATATTGGGGAATTTCCTGGTAGTTCTATGGTTAGGACTCCATGCTTTCACTGCCGTGGACCTGGGTTCAATCCCTGCTTAGAACTAAGATCCCACAAGCTGTGTGGCATGACCAGAAAAAAAAAGAAAGCAGGAAATAAAGTATTATTGATATAGATGAAACTCCCTCTGAACTCCTCCTTTACCTCCTCAGAGTTACCCACTACTCTGTTGTATTCAATTTACCTTTTTTTTTCTTTTTTTTTTTCACGATTAAACCTTTGATGTGATTGCTAGAACTCATGATAAAGACTGAAGCCAGCTTTCCAACCTGAAAAGGACTGAATGCTCTGTGGTTGAGGCATCCTTTCAGAAAAGGGGCCACATTTTGGTTCATTGTTTTATTATGACTTTATAATGTGAGATTAACCAGTTTTGTAGGTAGTTTGCATCATGTTCTGGATAATTTGTACAATTTGCATACATAATACCTTCTTATTTATAAATTCTTAGAAGTAGTTTTGCAAAACAAAGACTTCCTTTTACAAAACTTCAGGATATTCATGTAAAGCAGGACATTTCATATTGATAGAATGCCATTATTTAATCCACTGTCCATACTCAAATTTTGCCAGTTCTTCAGTAACACCACCACTACTCCACTTCCCCTCCCCCTGTGTCCCCACCACCTCCAACATTCTGTTCAGGGTCTCCTGCTGTATTTTATTGTCATGTCTGCAGTTTCTCCATTAATCTGGGACAGTTCCTCAGTCTTTGTGTTTCATAACTTGTACAGTTTGAAAGATTACAGTCAGTTGTGTTGTAAGCTGTCACTCAGTTTGAATGTCTGATGTTTCTTCATTAGTTTCAGGCCGTTAGGGAGACCGGCTGTTCCAGTTTGCCTGGACTTTCCCAGATTTATAACCAAATGGTCTTTGTCCTGAGTTATCCCTCGGTTCTGAGTGGGTTGGGGTAGTTGGCTACTCACATATATACCATAGCACTGATGAGTCCTTCTCAATATATTAGGAGGTCTTTATATTCTTAAATTTTATTCATAATGTTTTTCTTGAACATAGAAACAATTTCATTTTAATAAACTAAAATAGTACAGGAACTATTGACATAATACAAAGCTTATTTATTTATTTAGTCGTGCCATTGCCTTAGTTCGGAAGGCTCTTGTTGAGAACCATGAGCTCTAGGCACATGGGCTTCTTTAGTTGCAGCACTCAGACTCAGTAGTTGGGCCTCACGGGCCCTAGATCACCAGCTCAGTTGCTCCATGGCATGTGGAATCTTCTTGGACCAGGGATCGAACCTTTGTCCCCTGCATCGCAGGCAGACTCCTAGCCAGTGTGCCACCAAGAAAGTTCAGTACAAAGTTTAAAAAATAAAAGTACTTCAATTTCTCATGCTTTTGTTACCTGAGAATTTAGGTGATTTGAGATGTTCCAAGTTTACATAGGTTATATGAAAGTGGCTTTTATTTTTTATTAAAAATTTTTTTTAGAGGATTGGGAATATTTGTTTCAAGTATTAGACAAATAAATTTGCTGTAATGGAAGGAAGTGAAATGAAAAACAAGTGCAAGTGTTAATCACTCAGTCAGGTCCAACTCTTTGCCACCCCATGGATTGTGGCCTGCCAGGCTCCCCTGTCCTTGGAATTCTCCAGGAAAGAATACTGGAGTGGGTAGCCATTCCCGTCTCTAGGCGATCTTTCTGACCTACTCTATTAAATACTGTATATTTAATAGAAGGAATACTCTATTAAACATCCAGATCTTCTTTTTGCTGTTGTTTTCAAGGTGGAGGTAATTCCAGTTTTCTTTTTGTCATCCTAGGGGGTGCCGTGTGACTTGGTAACAGGTGAAGAGCGTGTTACAGTAGACCCGGGTGGTAAACAGGCTGCCCATGTTGCTTGTACTGTTGAGATGTGCAGTGTTACAACTCCTTGTATGTATATACTATTTTAAATCTGTATGGTTCAGTATTTTTTTATTTTAAAATACAGATGAACATGTGGAATGTGTTTTTTATTGTGAAAAAAATATGTTATTGAGGCAAAGAAAAGACTAGTCACAGCAAATACCCAGTATTTAACTGCTACTTAAAAATGCCAAACTTTCCATCATGTTTGCTTTTGAATTTTCTTTCCCTTTTTCTCTTAAAAGAACTGAAATGTTAAAACATATGAATTTTCCTTTGTATCACTCCAGAGTTCAATTCCTCTCCCCTCTGTGATCCAGTTGCTTTCAAATATTAGGTGTATACCTTTCCTGTGCTTTTTGGCGTCACTATTATATATTACCTATCAATACTATATAGTTTGTGTGTTTTAAAATGTTTACATGACAATCATATTGTATTATTGCTCCACAGCTTGCTTTATTTTCTACACGTGTATTTAGAGCTAGTCTTGTTTACATGTATATGTATCATAAATATATATATATATCGCATATATTCATTTAAACTGTTACATAGTATTCCATATTATGACTAAATTTATTCCTTATTCTTCTATTAAATAGTATTTAGGTTGTTTTAAAGTTTTTCACTATTATATATAGTACCACAGTGAACTTCTGTATAAGTACGGTAGTTTTGAAAACATTTAAAATGAAAATTAACTTTTTCCTTACTATATAGACAATCATCCCTTCATTATAGAGAATGTAAAAATAAATGTAAAGAGAAGAAAAAAGTATTAATCTCCCAATTCCATCCATCCAGAATCAATAAGTATTAACCTTGTGGGATGTATTTTCTAGGTCATGTTCATATGCATATACTTACATGTGCATTGTGGATGTGGATATTAAAATAGGGATTATACATTATGTACTGTTTAGTAGCTTGCTTTTTTCATTTTAATAATCTTAACTTCCTGAGTAAATGCATAGTTTTAAAAAATCAATTTATTCTGAAAGTAATACATTATAAATATTAAAATAGCACTTATAAATCAGAATTCCCTCTCCTGCCTCCTGTTTTCTAATCTTATTTGTATACACTCAGATAAGCTAAGTAATTTTTAATCTAATGTTGCTTTTCAGTATAAAATTAGCTTTCTTTTGTTTCCTCAGTGTCATGGTGGACATATTAAATTTTTCTTTAAAACATGTTCCTGTCAAATCTTTGGTATTTTGGGAAGAGAACTAAAATATAATTTATGTGACTTGGAAAGAATAAAATAATATGGTTGGAAGCATTTTGGCATTAGAAAATAAAATGAAGCTTTTTTTTTTAACCATAGTAATGAACTTTAAAACCCCAAAGCATGAGCAGAGCTGTAGCTCAGGGAATTACACTTTCCACTCCACTTCTCCTAACTCCCATCTGGGTTCCTCAGGTGCTTCATTTACAGCAGCGTTATCTATTCTTCGGTCTTAGGAGCTGCTTTTACTGCTGTGTGGATGTATTCTTATTAGGCAGGGTCTCCAGGTTTCTTCTGAGATTGCAAAAAAATAAGACAATTGAATTTTATGTTTTAAAATATTACACTTTCGTCATTTTTCCCTATTATTAGTAATGCAATAAAAAATCTTTTTAGCCGTAGCTTTTTATTTATTATTTCTTTAAGATAGGCTCCTGGAAGTGGACTTCTTGAAGTCCACGGACATGAATGAACATTTCTCCTGCTTGATCTTTGGAGTGATTTAACTTCTCTGGGTCTCAGTTTATTCTTCTTTAAAATGTAAATGTAGGGGACATCCCTGGCAGTCCAGTGGTGAGGACACCACACTTTCACTGACGAGGGTATGGGTTCAGTCCTTGTTCAAGGAACTAAGATCCTGCAAGCCGGATGGTGCTGCCAGAATTCTTTTAAATTAATTAATCATTTATTTGGCTGCATTGGATCTTAATTGTGGCACATGGGGTCTTTGAGCTTTAGTGTGGCACATGAACTGTTAGGTGCAGCAGTGGGATCTAGTTTCCTGACCAAGGATTGAACTCGAGCCCCCTGCTTTAGGAGCACAGAGTTTTAGCCACTTGGCCACCAGGGAAGTTGCCCACCTGCCCAATTTTTTTTTTTTTTTTTAATTAAAAATACAAGTATGAGATTTTTTTAAAAAAAGGAAATGTAAGTAACTAAGTGGGTATATTGTGAGGATTAAATGAGTTGTAGTTGTAAAGCACTTAGAAGAAGCCTGCCAGCAAAGAAGCACATAGTAAGTAATGATGATGATCATGGTGGTGTTGAAAGCTTGAATTTTGGTATTTTGATTTGTTTATAATACTATTGAAGTAGACTGTCTTGCTCATGATAACTTTCTATTTTAAGATGAAGTTGCCGTGATTGACGAAATTCAAATGATTAAAGATCCAGCCAGAGGATGGGCCTGGACCAGGGCACTACTAGGTTGGTGGTTAATACTGTAAAATCTGTGCTTTGTGACATCTGCACTGGGAGGCATTTATCTGCTTGGCATTGCCAAATAGAGCCAGCTAGATCCTGTCTTGACACAAATGAAACAAAAATGTCAGCTAGGTGTGAGTTTTAATTTTCTAAATATTTTAATTATAGGTCCATTTTTTCTATTATAAATCATTTAATAAAAGTGTTCAAATCTTACCATATTTACACAACCACTATTAACATTTTGGTGTTTCATGACAATCTTTTTTCTCATTTATATGATGTTTTGCGAATATATAAATTTTTATATAAAATATATAAATTTTTTCATAGACTTTTTTTTCATACCACATATTAATGTTGTATATTATCCATTGAAGAGCTATACTATAGTCTTCCCTCAGTATCTGTGGAATATTTGTTCCTGGACCTCTGCAGATGCTCAATTCCCTTCCAGGTGGATGGGTTCTGCATCCATGAATTCAACCAGTGGTCCACCATTAGTTGAATCTACAAATGTGAAACCTGTGGATGTAGGAGACCAGTTGTAATTTGTCCTAAAGAATTGAACATTTCCCCCTATTATTAGTGATGCAATAAAAAGTCTTTGTAGCCATAACTTTTTATTTATTATTTCTTTAAGATAGGCTCCTGGAATTGGACTTCTTGAAGTCCACGGACATGAATAAACATTTCTCTTGCTTGATCTTTGGAGTGAATTTTTGATCAGCATGTTGTAGGGCAAGTGTTTTCAAATTTAAAAACAAATAGGTGAACTCTTTCTTTAAACCAAGATTGTACACTAAAGCCTGTAATATAAAATAGATGAAAGTGTATATGCTAAGTGGTAAGGATCTTGGAGTTTCTTCTACCCACCAGCCCCCATCCCCCACCCTCGAGTCACCTCAGTGATTCCATAGAGCCTGATTTGAAAAGAAAAGTATAGGACTAATGTTCAGTACTAACCATCAAAATGCCAGATTCTAGTTCAGACTGGCTTCACCATCTAGTAGACTCAAAACCTGGGCCGCAGCAGTTTAAAAACCCCAAGATTTATAAAAATGGTGATAATTTTTGCCCACTAGAAGATTTTTGTTTTCAGGGTTGAATCACAGAGATCGCATTTATGAAAACCCTTCTTAAAGTTGTAAAGCAGTAGGTAAGCAAAGTATTTTGGGTATGTGAAGTATTATATATTTACTTTTGTTTTCTTTAAAATTAAAAAAAAAAAATCCCAATTTTGCATTTAACAGGACTCTGTGCTGAAGAAATCCATTTGTGTGGAGAATCTGCTGCAATTGACCTGGTTACAGAGCTTATGTATACAACGGGGGAGGATGTGGAGGTACTCAATTATATGCCTTGTCCTCAAGGTGGGGTGGCAGAGCAAATAGCCAGAGTACCCAGGCAGTGCCTTCATAGGCCCCAGATGATGGCAGAGTCAGAACTTGAAAGATTAGCTTCATTTCCCTGTAGTTGACTAGATCACGCATAGTTCGGTGAACCTCATGATCTAAAGTTCTGACCGAGTGGCTCTCACACCCTAAATCTTCAAAAGTCCAAGCAGATTCCTTACCTTTTCTTGACAGAACCTTTTGAAATTTGAACAAATCTCTTTAAGAATGAAATAAATCTGGAATGTCAGAAATTTGAGGCTCAGCAAAAGTTTGTCATTTTCAAAGTCTCAAATGTCAGATACTGGGTACTCTGATACATATCTAATTGCTAGAGATAGCTTGTATCCTTTTTTCACATTCCTAGAATAGGAAGCAACTCATTTCTGCTTACTCCTACTTTTTGCTTTCTTTACCAGACTTCTATAATAAAGTGAAATATTTAAAAACTGGTCCATTACTTTCGTTTTGTACTCAGCTTTCAAGGAGAGATAGTGGAGTATAGTGGAAGAAATTCTGGGTTTTACTCTTGGTTTTGCTGTTAACTCACTTTGTGTTTTTAGGCAAATCACAGGAGGCTACAACTGGAAAAATCCTCATCAGACCGGATCTTTTCTTTTTTTTTTGGCTTGGTCACTTATTAGACTCTATTTTGCTTTTTCATAAAATGGAAGTAACAGTTAATAACCCTTCCGAACTTAGCAAGTTCCTGTACAAATCAAATATATACGCAAGTGCTTTGAAAATTTATGAAATCCTCTGTAACATTTTACTAATTTAAAAATACCAATGAGAATTGATGGTAACACTTATAATATCAAAATAAGTGTTTTTCTGGATATTCTCTTCAAAATGTTGGAACTTGTCTAACTTTAGCAGTTTTTAGCTACTTGACTGCTTTGTGAGTTTTTCACAATGCTTAGTCATAAGACGGAGAAGGCAATGGCACCCCACTCCAGTACTCTTGCCTGGAAAACCCCATGGACGGAGGAGCCTGGTGGGCTGCAGTCCATGGGGTCGCTAAGAGTCGGACACGACTGAAGCGACTTAGCAGCAGCAGCAGTCATAAGAAGTTCCATTAGATATACTATTTTACAGTATCATATTCTTTATCGTAGGTTCGAACCTATAAAAGGCTTACCCCCATTTCTGTGCTGGATCATGCGCTAGAATCTTTAGACAACCTTCGGCCTGGGGACTGCATTGTCTGTTTTAGCAAGAATGATATTTATTCTGTGAGTCGACAGATTGAAATTCGGGGATTGGAATCAGCTGTTATATATGGCAGTCTCCCTCCTGGTAATTATTGAGTTTCCTCATGATAGGATATGAAGTCTCTTGTTTTTGCTATGTATTTTGAGATATGTATAGAAAACACAGTAAGATACTGAATTAAGTTGCTTGGTGTATAATTTGTGATAGGTCATATAAAGTACATACTTCTCTAGTCATCTTTATAGTGATAGAATTATTTTGATTATCTATAGCTCTTGTTAATTGTTGATATTAGTAGACTGTATTTTAAATGTTGAGCTGATGATTTTCTTACAGAAATGTCATTAAATATGATCTTGGTAATATTCTTAAAATATTAGCAGAAATCTGTTAAAAGTGTCCTCAGAAATGATATAGCTAGTGTGGTAGGGGACTGTGTCGCTCTTTGTGAGGTTATTTAGAGGAATAGAAATAAAAGGATAAGTGACTATTTGAGAATAAAAAGAAATAAGTTTGAAACAGAGTTTTATCCATAAAACAGAGTAAGAGGTGAGGGTTTCCAAGACACTACAAGATACTACTTAGTATGATGTAATAAAAGACAGAGAACATTAATTTAATGTAGACTGTTCTTATTTTAGGGACCAAACTTGCTCAAGCAAAAAAGTTTAATGATCCTGATGATCCATGCAAAATCCTGGTTGCTACAGATGCAATTGGCATGGGACTTAATTTGTAAGTAATTTGTTTTTAATAATCATGGATATTCAGTGGGTTAGATAGCAGTTTAAACACTTCTCAATGGCATTAGAATGACAAAACTCTTTCACTTAGGTGAATGGGTATTGTTGTATAGATCCTAGATTATCTTGCTCACACCCGAAGGAATAAAAATAAAATATCACATAACACTTGGGCTTTTGAGTGCTGCTCCCTACCACTGCTAACCTATTATGTTCAGTTCAATTCAGTTCAGTCACTTAGTCGTGTCCAACTGTTTGCGACCCCATGGACTGCAGCATGCTAGGCCTCCCTGTCCATCACCAACTCCCGGAGTTTACTCAAACTCATGTCCATAGAGTCGGTGATGCCATCCAATCATCTCATCCTCTGTCGTCCCCTTCTCCTGCCTTTGATCTTTCCCAGCAGGGTCTTTTCCAATGAGTCAGCTCTTCACATCAGGTGGCCAAAGTATTGAAGTTTCAGCTTCAGCATGAGTCCTTCCAATGAATATTCAGGACTGATTTCCTTTAGAATGGACTGGTTGGATCTCCTTGCAGTCCAAGGGACTCTCAAGAGTCTTCTCCAACACCACAGTTCAAAAGCATCATTTCTTTGGCGCTCAGCTTTCTTAATAGTTCAACTCTCACATCTATACATGACTACTAGAAAAACCATAGCTTTAACTAGATGGACCTTTATTGGCAAAGTAATGTCTCTGCTTTTAATATGCTGTCTAGTTTGGTCATAACTTTTCTTCCAAGGAGTAAGCGTCTTTTAATTTCATGGCTGCAGTCACCATTTGCAGTGATTTTGGAGCCCCCCCAAAATAAAGTCTGTCACTGTCTCCACTGTTTCCCCATCTATTTGCCATGAAGTGATAGGACCAGATGCCATGATCTTAGTTTTCTGAATGTTCAGTTTTAAGCCAACTTTTTCACTCTCCTCTTTCACTTTCATCAAGAGGCGTTCTTCGCTTTCTGCCGTAACTGTGGTGTCATCTCTATATCTGAGGTTATTGATATTTCTCCCAGCAGTCTTGAGTCCAGCTTGTACTTCATCCAGCCCGGCATTTCTCATGATGTACTCTGCATATAAGTTAAATAAGCAGGGTGACAATATACAGCCTTGACATACTCCTTTCCCAATTTGGAACCAGTCTGTGTTTCATATCCAGTTCTAACTGCAGTTCTAACTTCTTGACCTGCATACAGATTTCTCAGGAGGCAGGTCACGTAGTCTGGTATTCCCATCTCTTTCAGAATTTTCCACAGTTTGTTGTGATCACACAGTCAAAGGCTTTGGCATAGTCAATAAAGTAGAATTAGATGTTTTTTTGGAACTCTCTTGCTTTTTCGATGATCCGGCGGATGTCGGCAATTTGGTCTCTGGTTCCTCTGCCTGTTCTAAATCCAGCTTGAACATCTGGAAGTTCACAGTTCATGTACTGTTGAAGGCTGGCTTGGAGAATTCTGAGTATTACTTTGCTAGCTTGTGAGATGAGTGCAATTGTGTGGTAGTTTGAACATTCTTTGGCTTCGCCTTTCTTTGGGATTGGAATGTAAACTGACCTTTTCCAGTCCCGTGGCCACTGCTGAGTTTTCCAGATTTGCTGGCATATTGAGGGCAGCACTTTCACAGCATCATCTTTTAGGATTTGAAATAGCTCAACTGGAATTCCATCACCTCCATTTGCTTTGTTCGTAGTGATGCTTCCTAAGGCCCACTTGACTTCGCATTCTAGGATGTCTGGCTCCAGGTTGATCACAGCGTCTGGTTATCTGGGTTGTGAAGCTCTTTTTTTGTACAGCTCTTCTGTGTATTCTTGCCGCGTCCTCTTAGTATCTTAACACCTGTTGTGTTACCTCACTTTATTTTCAGTGTCTCAGTCGCAAGTGTGTGTGCCTGTTAGGCATGTGGGGCCAGCCATTAACTTAGGGGGTAACAATATTAAGTATAAATATTCCTGTGTGGGGAATGAAAGCAGCTATAGCTTTATGAATGAGCTATTCAAAGCAATTAATAGAAGCTCACATTTAAAAGTAGCCTATGAAGACCTTATGTGGTTTATTTGTAAAAAGAGTTATTTTCTAGAACCTTACTGAAGTATAATTTACATACTATACTTTTCATCCACTTTAAATGAATAATTTTATGATTTTTAGTAAAAAAAAAATGCTATTTAAAGGGAAGAAAAAGAATTACTGACAAACCCCTCTACCTTACTTTGTAAACAGTGGGCAATATTGCAAGTAGGCCAAACTAGAATTAGAGTGAGGCTTTGTACAATGAACCAAATGATGGACAACTGTTCAGACAGCAGCTCATGAGATCATCCTTATTTCTATTTTAGGAGCATAAGAAGAATTATTTTTTACTCCCTTATGAAGCCAAGTATCAATGAAAAGGGAGAGAAGGAAATAGAACCAATCACCACCTCTCAAGCCTTGCAGATTGCTGGGAGAGCTGGTAGGTTCAGTTCAAAATTTAAAGAAGGAGAGGTTACAACAATGAATCGAGAAGACCTCAGTTTATTAAAGGAAATTTTGAATAGGCCTGTGGATCCTATAAAGGTAAGGTTTAATTAACATAGTAATGAATTACCTCTTCTCTGTGAAGGACAGTCCTTCCTTCCTTCACTCCCTTTCCAGACCTTCACTTCAGCTACCTGGAAACAAATCAGCCAAAGAAAATTTTGTGCCATGAAAATCATGTCAAGAAAGCCCTGCTTCAGAACTTCCCTGATGGTCCAGTGGCTAAGACTCCACGTTCCCAGTGCAGGGGGCCTGGGTTCGATCCCTGGTCAGGGAATTAGATCCCACATGCCACAACTAAGAGATCCCGCATGTGGTAACTAAGACCCGGTGCACCCAAATAAATAAAAATATTTAAAACGAAGGAAAACCCTGCTTTATTGCTTTTGAGAGCCTAGTAGAGAGCCCCTGGTTAGAGAAGGGTATGCAAGTGAAAGATCCAGATTTTATAAATGTAGCAATAATGTAACAAGTTTAGTAAACCTGACTTTACTTTAATTCTTCCTGTAATTTAACAGGTGGGGATTGGGGCATGGTTGCTTCAGGTGGGCACATAGCTTTGTCAGCAGACTGAAAATTGCCAGAAACTTGATAGTAGAAGAAACCTTTGCATGTTGGGTAGAAACAACATTAAGCTATACAGCTTTGAACCATTAAGGACAAGGTTAAATTTTGGTTAGTGCAGTTAATGAGGCAGAAGTGTATGTATTTTAAACAAACTGTTACAATTTAAAGTTTGCCTGGAAAATTCACTTAATAAGGCTTATCTTGCTTTTAGGGATCTGAGGTAAAAGGATATATAAATGAGATAACACAAGGGAAAGTTCCTGGAGGAAAGCTGTGGATGGAATCATTTCTGTAGCTTTTGTTAAGAATGTAGCTGTGGGACTTCCCTGGTGGTTTGATGGCTAAGACTCAGTGCTTTGGGCCCAGATTCAATCCCAGGTCTGGGAGCTACATCCCATGTGCTGCCATTAAGACCTGATGTGGCCAAATAAATATATATTTTTTTAATGTTTAAAAAGAAAGAGTGCAGTTGATAATGGACCTCCCCAACTCCCTCCTGGGTACCTGCTTTCTTGTGTTTATTCTCTTCCTCCCTCCCACGGTTCATCTCTCTCTTCTTTTCCTCTTTGTTTTTCCCGTTCTCTTTCTTTTTTTCTTTCTAATACTTAACTGTGGGCAATTCTTGACATTGTAAATACTCAGGTAAAGAGATAACTGGCCTCCAGTTTAGACGTTTTCTGTATATGTATGTCAATTTTATTGCCCTGGTTAAAGTGGTTGGGTTTTCCTTTTTTGTTTTGTTCAGTGGAGAGAATTGAGACCCTGGAAAGTACTTGTGTATGCTATCAGATCACCATAGACTTTAGGAATATAAGTAAAATATAAGCAAAAGGTTAATTACTCAGTGGGTGTACTTGGTTAGTTTTACTGAATTATCTCATCAGCTTTCCTAGTTGGTAATAAATAGCAAAATATGATGCTTGTCTCTGTTTTATTAAAATTCTTGTCCCTTAACTCATTTGGCAAAGGCCTAACCCAAATATAGGACTTTATCTTGAAATAACGTAAGAAAACTTATGCTTAAAAAAATAAGCTTATGGTTGTTTTTTCTTTTACTCAAGGCAGCTGGTCTTCATCCAACTGCTGAACAGATTGAAATGTTTGCCTACCATCTCCCTGACACAACGCTTTCTAATCTCATTGTAAGTAGAAACTCCTAAATCTCTTTTCTAAAAATGTCAGTATGTGCTTTCCCCAGTGGTCCAGTGGTTAAGACTCTGTGCTCCCAATGCAGGGGGCATGAGTTCAGTCCTTTGTTGGGAAAAATAAAAAACATTTAAAAGGTGGTATGTCAGACAATTACTGGTTAAGCTTGTGAACATGAATGGATAGTCTGTTTTTGTGAAGTTGCTATTCATGAAGTTTATCTGGAAAGTGGAAACTTTCAGAAGTTTTAGGGCTTTTATCCTGAGGAAGTTTCTGAGTACTTCAGGTTGAGAAGGCTGGAAAGGACGTCTGTTAGCTTGAGGAGGCAGTGAATTGAGCAAGCCTTTCTAGACGTCTGTTAGTGTATTAACGTGATTGTCTTTTATAGACTTGGGTACTTTATTCATGCCCAGCTAGGTAGTCCAGTAATTTAATGTATTTTTCCCCCCCAGGATATTTTTGTAGACTTTTCACAAGTTGATGGGCAGTATTTTGTCTGCAATATGGATGATTTTAAATTTTCTGCAGAGTTGATCCAGCATATTCCGTTAAGTCTCCGAGTGAGGTATGTTTTCTGCACAGCCCCTATCAACAAGAAGCAGCCTTTTGTCTGTTCTTCACTGTTGCAGGTAAGCTTTTATCCTTTTGATATTTTGCGTTGTTTTGGGTTGATGCATTTTCCCCAAACAATATTTTGTTAATCAGAACAAAGAGATAAGAGAGTGTACCCTTTAATATAAAATACTGTGTAAGAACTTAAATAAAAAGTATCTCTTTTGTTCTTTCAGGTAATTTTTTTTGGGAAAGAGAATTCTTGCTTTGTATTTGGTTTTATGTGATAGCCTTTTTGCAGAAGCTAAAATAAAAATAATTAAACATACTTTTTTGAGAGAAAGGAGTCTGCCTGGTGTTAGATGCACTTTCTCCTTGTTGGTGTTGGGGCATGTATTCTGGGAGGGAAGGGGCTTGGGAGTCAGTAGTGGCAATAGCATTCAGTTCTCTTAACCGTCAGGGATGACTGTATGAATTTGGTGCCAAGGTTCCAACCCCTTTTCTTTTAACTCATTTGGGTAGAGAGGTAATCTCGTGACTTCTGATCATAAGAGTCACCCAAACAAGGGGCTGGGCAAGGGCAGTAGATGCTAAACTTCCAGTCTCTCACCGTGTTCTCTCCTGTCTCTGAGCTGTTGCTCTCCCTGTTGTCTCTGCATGCTCTCCCTTCCCCACTACACCCAGACATCGTCTCTTTAAATCTTTTCCTGATTCATTGTTGTCATTTCACTGCCATCTTTTTTATAGCTGTTAACATTCTGCGTATTAGCTTTGTTTGGATCAAATCTAGTTCTAAGTTTATGTTTTAAATTATTTTAAAATTATATAAATAATACACAAGTACTTTTTTGCACAAAATTAAAACATTAGAGAAGGTTAAATTGGGCTGCCACCCTGACATAACTGCTATTATCTGCTTTGCTATAAAAGCTGATATCAGCTATTATTACCCTTGCAGACCTTTTCTGTTACATCTGCCTACATACCCATAGGAGTAGAAATTCTAGTTTTTGTTGGGTGGGTGTGTTCTCCCATAAATGCCATAATGAATTAGTCTGCAGCTTGTCATTTTCCTTGAATATATCTTAGAGGTGTTCCATGTCCAGGTATTTACCTAGGAAATATGTTTCTTAGAGCTGGTGTTTGTGAGAGAGCTAACTCTTATAAGATTGAAGTTTATGGAACAAAGTCTTAAACTTAAAAGACCCAAGGACTTCCTTGGTGGTCTGGTAGTTAAGACTTTGTGCTGCCAGTACAGGGGGTGTGGGTTTGATCCCTGGTTGGGGAACTGATCTCACATGCTGTGCAGTACTGCCAAAATATTAAAAATATATGTTGTCATATGTGAAACGAATCAGCAGTTCAGGGTCAATGCATGTTACAGGATACTCGGGGCTGGGGTGCGGGGATGACCCAGAGGGAGGATAAAGGGAGGAGGGAGGTGAGAGGGGGGTTCAGGAGGGGGAACTCATGTACACCTGGGGCGAATTCATGTCAATGTATGGCCAAACCAACCAATATAATATTGTAAAATTTAAAAAAAATAAATAAATAAAAAGGAAATTCTGATGTAAATAAATAAACTCAAAAATAAATAAATAAATAAATAAATGTCAAAGAAAAAAAAATATAACAAAGAACTGACCTGGGTGGAACTGGAGCCCATGGGCCTGACCTCATTTAAACCATCCTCAAAACTGCTCTCTAATAAAATAGCAGCATGTTACTAAGGCGTAAGGAGTCTGGAAGCTAATAGTTGCTTATGTGTTGTGTTTACAGGTTAAAATGTGAAATCTGGAGATTTTCCTATTTCCTTGATCTCCATTATTACTGAATAAAAGAGCTCAGTTCCGCTAATGGCCTCTGATGCCCCTTAGGAAGTAGTTCAGGAACTGTTCCCTGGAGCTCCTTTAGGGCTGGCTGTTGGATGGGTCTCTCTCCCTCTCTGCCTCTGAGCAGCTCCATACTCACATACTGGGCTTCCACTAGTTGTTTGTGGCCTAAAATGTTAAAGCACTGCTTTTGTAAGAGAACCGTGTTTGGCATGTTCTGCTTATTAGCAAGTTAACGTGGTCACATTTCCATTCTTCATGGTCATCTTACTTGGCATGTATTAAACAGCAGAATTAACCAGACTGAAACTAATAAAACTGTAACGTTATTTAACCAGTTATTCAAAAACTACCCTGCATTTCTAAAGTTTTGACCTTGCTTAGGTTAAATATTTAGAGATAATTTTCCCTAATTAGGAAATGAACCTTTCAAAATCACCTCCTTGAAGCTAAAGATTGTAAACTTATGCTTGCTAGTTTTTGCATGGTTTTATTATCTCCTGTAGATATTGTGATGCATAATAGTATCTAGTGTTGTTTGGGAGGCAGCATGATTTGAGTGTCTTGGGGTTCAAGAAGGTGTGGTGATATGGTATTGAAGAAGCTGAATCACAGTGGTGACTTGGCCAGAACTCTATAATTGTACAGCTAGTGAAGAGGCAGAGTCTCTTTACTAGTTTGATTGACTCATGGCCAACCTTGAACCAAGTCACCTTAAAGAGTTTCTTTTTCTTTTTTTCTTTATTTGGCCATGCCATGTGGCATAGGGGAACTTAGTTCCCCAACCAGTGATCGAACTCAGCCCCCTTGCAGTGGAACCATGGAGTCTGAACCACTGGACTGCCAGGGAAACCCCTCAAAGACTTTTTAATATAATAAGGGATGATATTGATAAAATACAAGCTCCTATTTAAGGCTATAGGACTATTACACAAACGGACAGAAGTCTCTGGGTACTATCTGCCTGGAACTTGGAACTTAGAACATAAAATATTCACAGTCCCTGGAAAGTTAGTTCATAGGCGATTTATTGCCCTGGTTTTGGAAAAAGAAGGAAATCATTCCTTTCAAAAACAAAAAAAATACCCAAACTTTAAAGAGCATGAAATGTTCTTTAAAATATAGAAAAGTGTAAAGAAGGAGAGAAACCAGCCTGCCTATTGAGATAACAGCCACCGTTAACATTTTGTTGTGCTGTCTTTTTTGGGGGGTCACAGACCAAAGTGAATTCTGATTCTTTTGCCAAATTCCTTTCTTCTGTCTCTCTCAGTTTGCCAGACAGTATAGTAGGAATGAGCCCCTAACCTTCTCATGGTTACGCCGATATATTAAATGGCCATTACTCCCACCTAAGAATATTAAAGACCTCATGGATCTTGAAGCTGTCCACGATGTCTTGGATCTTTACCTGTGGCTAAGGTACCAAATTTTTCCATTATGTGCTTTCATTTTTCCAAGTAATAGGGCAAATCAAAAGTTTTTATGATGGTCTTTTATACTTTCAAATTAGGCACATACTTGCAAGGTGTTTTATTGTCCATTTAGGCAATTGAGCCTGGTTTATACCCATTCCAAAAATGACTTAAGGGTTCTTATGATTCTAATTAAGTAGGTGAGAAACTCTACTAGATCCTTGCTATGCAAATAGTAGTCCCTGGACCAAAAGCATTGGTATTGATTGGGAGCTTGTTAAAAATAGAGAATATTGGGCCCACTTCAGCTTTAATAAAATTCTACGTTTTAATAAAATTTCAAGGTGATTCACATATGTATCATGATTTAAGAGGGACTGCTGTAGATCAATGATTCCCAAAGGAGGGTCATGTCCCACTAGGGGAGCATATCAGAATCTCTTAAGATAGGACTGGTGAGCAACTCTCATAACAGTATATTCCTTAGGTGTGCAGGGGGCAGAAATAAAGGTTGAGCAAAGGCACTGGACACAGTTTGCAAACACAGAATATTTAGAATTAATCAGTGTCAAGATTTAGTCACTTCATTGACAGTAGTCCAGCAACTGCCCTAAGAACTCTTCCTATCATGTTATGTGTTTTTCTTTGCAGCTACCGGTTTTTAGATATGTTTCCAGATGCCAGCCTGGTTCGAGATCTCCAGAAAGAACTTGATGGCATTATCCAAGATGGTGTACACAACATCACCAAACTGATTAAAATTTCAGAGACACATAAACTGCTGAATTTGCAGAACTTGTCAGCAGAGAGCCAGTCCCGTTTGTCAGCTGCAGCAAAGAGCCAAAGCAGAAGGAATCGGGGCCCCAAAGCTTTGGGGAGTAAAGCTGCTGAGCCACTCGGCCCTGATGCAGAAGAGAAATCCCTCGCTTCCAGGTTGGTGCAGCAAGGACTCCTCACTGCAGACATGCTGAAACAGCTGGAAAGAGAGTGGATGACACAACAAACTGAGCAGGGCAAAGGAAGACTAGAAACTGGGACTTCCTTAAAAGGGACAAGAAGAAAGAAGAAAGAACCTGATTCAGATTAGTTTTATTTCTATTTTTACAAATAAAAATATTTTAAGCTCCTTTTATCGTTATATGTATTTACTGCCTGCTGTGGTATTGTGGCTATCTTTTACTGCGTTTTTTGGCTGAGAAGAATGAACTCTTAAAGATAACAAAACTATTTGTTTCATGTCTTAGAGGTTTATTCAAAGCTTTATTTAATGGCCATTTGTAGTATAGCACTGAGACAGTGCATTCTGAGGAACTCTGCATGGTCATAAAATCAGCATGGTGAATTGTTTTGACCAGTTTCCCTACATCTTTGCGAGGATGTCACAGGTGGAATTCTTTGGCAAACATTGCTGTCTGTTGTACCCACATACCAGAGGCTCTTCTAATGAAACAGATTATATCCATGCCCTCATGGAGATTATATTCGGTATGGTGACAGATAAGAATAAGTAAACAAATAAACAATGTCAGCTCTATGAGGGCAAATATTGTTGTCTGTATAGTTCATGGCTATATGTATGGTGTCTAGAATACAGTAGAAGCACAAATGAATGTGAAATTAATGTGATTTCAGAGATAAATGCTAGAAGGTCATAGAATAAGGAAAGAGAATGGTAGTAGTTGGTGGGTTATATCACGTGGAGTGAGGGGTCTTCTTATGTCCAAAGGCCAGTCTGATGCATAGTGGCCTTCACTGTCCAGTAGTGTTTTAAGCTTTGGTTGGAGACACAGCTGATAGGAGGAAAGACATAGGCTTTGGGGTTGGACAGATCGTGGTTTAGCTTCTGTCATCACTACCAGCTCAGTGACCTTGCCCTCTCTATGGCTTGGTCCCTATATTCAAAAAAGATGGATAGTAATGCCCACTTAGGGTTGTTTGGGAAGTTAAATGGCATCTCGTGACATTTAAGTCCTGGTATACAGGAAGTGTTTTATAAAGGAACATGAAGGCTTGAGTTCGTTCTAGGCTGTGAATTGAACTCTTAGGTCATTGGAAGAACTTATTTCTTGAGCACCTGCTAAGTTGAGGCTGATTACAGCCTGGAGATTAAAGTGATTTGGTTGCATCTGGGTCAAGGAATAGCCAAGTTTGTAGTTAGTCATCTCTCTCTGACTTTTTCTGCAATAGTTCAGAGTTCAGATGGTATTTAATTGAGATGGCAATCTTTATTCTTCTAACCTTTGCCTTCATAGAAATAAAGGCTGAACAGGTGGCACTAACTATCTTTCTCCCTTACTTGTGTATAATCAGTAGTGAAATGCCTGGAAGGGCATGTTTCTTTTAATATTTTGTGTTTGAGCAACTTTAACTTATGGAACTTGCTTTCCACTGTGACTTACGTAGTAGCAGACATAGGCCTTTCTTGCCCAGGTGGTGTCAAGAAATACCTGTGAACTGAATTGGATAATAGATTTGGTTTCATATTTAAGTGAGAATATACATCACTTGGGCTTCCCAGGTGTTGCTAGTGGTAGAGAACCTGCCTGCCAATGTAGGAGACGTAAGAGATGTGGGTCCGATCCTTGGGTCAGGAAGGTCCCATGGAGGAGGGCATGGCAACCCACTGCAGTATTGCTTGGAGAATCCCATGGACAGAGGAGCCTGGTGGGGTACAGTCCGTGGGGTCACAAAGTCAGACAGGACTGCGCACGCATGCACGCGTACGTCACTTAGAGTGTTATTAATTCTCCCACTTTCTCCAGTTTGGAAGCCAGAATTGATAAGTCAGAGAAGACACTTTAGGCAAGACACTTGCAAACTCAGGCAAGTTTAAATGTTAGTGAAGCCTCAGATAAGAGGGGTGGGGAGGAGGGGTGCTGTAAGCTGCTTGAACATTGAGCTAAAGTTTATTTATAAATACTAGAGATAGTTTATTTTTCACCAGTCCTGTCTGTGGAGGAGGAAGAGCTCTGTGGTTAGGCAGAACAAGATTAATGAAAGATGAAATCAGATGAAACAAAAAAGGAAAAATATAATTGGAGTGGTCCTAATTAATTCTCTGGTATGTTTAAAATTGTCGCTGTGAAAACAATCTTCCTTCTCTGCTATAAGCTGGACATGTCACTTTCTTTGTGGCCTTATGGGCCAGCTAAGTTCAAGGCATACTTTTCACTAAGGTCATGTTTTCAGTCTTTCCAAAACACAACTTTTTTTTTTGTTCTTGAAGTTTTCTAACAGGTTTTAAAATACTTGTCTGAAAACCCTCCTTGGACTATTGTGGATTCAGCTCAACATCAGCACTGAATATGGACTGAGGCTTAGATACTGACTTCAGTTCTGTCAGTATAGATCTAGGTAACTTAGTAAAATGTGGTTAATACATAACTGGTTAACAATAATAACCAAGGACTTGTAAAACATTGTACATTGTGTTTATGGACAAATGTGAATCTACAAAATGGAACTGAATCTTTTGAAAAATGACTTCTTGTGAATCACAAAGCTATCATCAGGAACCATCAAAGATTCTTAACACCGCAAAATTGGGAGTCTGTAATGGCTCGATGGCATCACCGACTCGATGGACATGGGTTTGAGTGAACTCCGGGAGTTGGTGATGGACAGGGAGGCCTGGCATGCTGTGATTCATGGAGTCGCAGAGTCGGACACGACTGAGCGACTGAACTGAACTGAATGACGTAGTCACTCTTTGTCCAATTCGAAACAAACCTATGATATGAATATATAATGAAAAGTTGTGGTTTAATAAGAGAAGAAAATGGATAAATGAATTAGACTATTTCCTTTCTGTATTTCAATGGTTATAAAATACATACACTTGAACAGAGATAGCAATGTTTGTAAACATCCTTCTGAATTAGCACTAGTATCTAAAAACCTGTCACTCAACATAGTAGGACACTTCCACATACAGGTGATAAGCGATAGTTGTCTTTATGGGCAAAAAGATGCCAGAGATGGGGAAAAAAAGCTTTGCAAATAGGATCAAGCTTTAAAGATTGAAGTTAAGAAGTTACTTCTGGCAAATTTGGGTTGAAGAGGCGATTTCGCAGTCCTTTAAGGCTGCACTCCTAGAATCTGCCCAGAGTCTCTATATCAAGCGCTCCCTAAGCAGTCCAGGCCCTTGAAAAGCCGCTGGTGCTTATAGAGGCTTGGCAAAGGCTTGTAACCTTGGTGACTACTTTGAACTGCTCTTTGACATTCCTGTAAAGTGCAGCGAAATTGATAATTTCCTGCTGGGAAATCACTTTTTTCTCAAGTGCTTGTAATTAGGTGGAGATCATATATATTTTTTAACGTCCCTTAAGTAATTTGTAATGTTCACAAATAGCCTTTTTCTTTCCTCTTAACAGCTACATTTTCATTTTCTTAGCATGTTCATCATTCACTGTTATTCTTTAAAAATTGATAAATAGATGTTGATCACATGTATTTAAAAGTACTATATAATAGAAATTCAAAGCAAAGCTCCCTTGAAAGTAAGAACTTTCCCCTAAGTCACTCTTGTGTACATTAACTTACCTCTAGCTGTACACATAAGCCAAGTAAGCTTAAGCCACTTTTTAAAAAGTAATTTTTGTCAAAGGAATACATACATGGTTTTAAAAACCACAAACAAGCACTTTCAACTCTATTATCTATTTCTTCTAATATGTACCTCATGGACTGCATAATATACATCCTCTGCTAACTCTTGAGTCATCATTTTAAATTATTAGCTACTGATTTCTTGTTATATTAGGTGAGGATTTAGCTTTCTTAAATCACTCCTTTTCTCCATTTCTCTTTTGATATAGCTATTATTCCTTTTTGTTTTGTTATTAATAAATAAATTAGTTATTAATTTTAAATCCATATTTAAAATTATGTTCATGAACTTTGGGCTACTTTCTAGGCAATTTCTCCAATTTTAAATCCTTGAAGATTTAATTTTTTTTCTTCTAACCCCTTGAAGATTTAATTTTTCTGTGAGAGTTTTCATTTCTTAGACATCCTTATTATTTGATAGTTCCTTTTTTTTGTTTTGTTTTGAAAATAGGAGTAACAGTGTAATGTCTGCATCTGACAAGAGATTCAGATACACATTTGCTAAGAATCACAATTCAGAAGAATAAAGGGAAGTATGGCAGTTTGAGAGAAAAAAGGTAAGACTTGTGGCTTGTTATGAGAATGTTGGCATTCTTAAAAAAAAATTGAAGTATAGTTGATTCCCAATGTTGTGTTTCAGGTGTACAGCAAAGTGATTCAGTTATATATACCTATATATATACACACATATATTTTTCCAGATTCGTTTCTCTTATAGGTTATTACAAAATATTGAGTATCGTTCCCTGTGCTATATAGGAGGTCCTCATTGGTTATTTGTTTTGTATATAGTAGTATGTATGTGTTAATCCCAAATCCCTAATTTATTCTTCCCCTTCCTTTCTCCTTTGGTAAACTTAAGTTTTGTTTTCTATGTCTGCGAGTCTATTTCTGTTTTGTACATAAGTGCATTTGTTTCATTATTTTTAGATTCTACGTGTAAGCAATGTCATATGATATTTGATATTTTGGCTGACTTCACTTAGTATGATAATCTCTAGGTCCATCATGTTGCTTCAGATGGCATTCTTTCATTCTTTTTTATGGCTCAGGAATATTCTATTATATATATGTACCATATCCTCTTTAATCTACTCATTTGTTAGTGGACACTTAGGTTGCTTCCATGTCTTGACTGTTGTAAATAGTGCTGCAGTAAACATTGGGGTGCATGGTATCTTTTCAAATTATGGTTTTCTACAGATATGTGCCCAGGAGTGGGATCCTTGGATCCTATGGTAATTTTTTTTTTTTTTTTTTAGTGTTTTAAGGAACCTCCAACTGTTCTCCATAGTGACTATACCAATTTATATTCTTACCAACAGTGTAGGAGGGTTTCTTTGAGAATACTGGCATTCTGACAGTCCTGAGTTCTTAGACAGGAGGTGCTTTCAGCACTGGCCTTTTCTTGGTGGCTGTCAGCCATGAGCAGAGTCTCTGTCTTGTGGTGATAGAAGAATAACCTCCCATGACTTAGTCTCCTAAATTCTGCACAATGATTTAATTTCATCACCACCTGGTCCATATACTGTGACTTTTTATCCAATTATATATATAAATTCACATAAATTATTTCAGCTGAATTATCAATTCTGACTCCTGCTATTTAATTTTTAGTAATATTAGAACTCATATGTTTTCACATATTCTTTTAGCTATAATTCTTCTTGCTTATTTTCTGGGCTTCCCTGGTGGCTCAATGGTAAAGAATCCACCTGCAATGTAGGAGACCCAGCTTCAATCCCTGAATCAGGAAGATCCCCTGGAGGAGGACATGGCAACCCACTCCAGTATTCTTGCCTGGAGAATCCCATGGACAGAGGCGCCTGGCAGGAACAGTCCATAGTGTCTCTAAGAGTTGGACACAACTGAAGCAACTGAGCATGCTTATTTTCTAGGTTAATGCTCTTCTTCCCTTACCAACTTAATACATCATATCTTGTATTGGTAAACAAAGTTTACAATGGATGGGTGTGTCTTATCCTTATTTTATTTGCAGACAGTCCTGGTACAGTATAGTATTTCTCAGAGGCCATTATCTTACTAGCAGAATTTAAACTGCGCAAAGCTAATTAAAAGCTGTAAAATGTAACCAAAGAATGTGAAAGTTTAATACTATCAAAAATAATTGGAAAATTTGTTAGAGGATATCTTTATTCTCCGAAGTTTTATTAGGATGTTCTCTAAAAATTCATATAAACTTTTTATCAGTTATGGCTCAAAGTTAAATTTCTCATTTTGAGCTAAAAATTCTTCTTAGGAAAAAAGTACAGAATTTTTTGGTGTGTGTCATAATTCCTCTCCCACTCACTGTTCCCACTCTTATTTTTGGTTATCATCTTGTTCTTGTTTCATGAATGCAATCAATATCTTTATTTCCCTAATGATATTATAGTTTTTGTCTTAAATTTTCTTGTTTCCTTTTTTCTTTCTTTCTCGTGTGGTTTCTGCCTTTGTTGTTGGAAACTGATCTTGAGTGTCTAGTAGTCTTTGGCTATGTACCTATTTAAAAGTGAATTAAGCTAATAGGAAGCTCTGTTTACGTGGGTAATGCTTTTGGGTTTTGATGCAGGTTGATTGCAGAGAAGGCAATGGCAACCCACTCCAGTACTCTTGCCTGGAAACTCCCATGGACAGAGGAGCCTGGTAGGCTGCAGTCCATGGGGTTGCTAAGAGTCGGACATGACTGAGTGACTTCACTTTCCCTTTTCACTTTCATGCATTGGAGAAGGAAATGGCAACCCACTCCAGTGTTCTTGCCTGGAGGATCCCAGGGATGGGGGAGCCTGGTGGGCTGCCGTCTATGGGGTCGCACAGGGTCACACACGACTGAAGTGACTTAGCAGCAGCAGCAGGTTGATTGACTTATAAGCTGGCTTTTTTAAAAACCGAGGAATAATTGACACATGATATTGTTAATTTTAAGGTATGCAGTGTGTTGGTTTGGTACATTTATAAATTGCAATATGATTATTTTCGAGTGTTAGCTAATACCTTTATCATGTCACATATTTATCACTTCTTTTTTTATATTAAAAGTAGTTAAGATTTAGTCAGACATTACTTTGCCAACCAAGGTCCGTCTAGTCAAGGCTATGGTTTTTCCCGTGGTCATGTATGGATGTGAGAGTTGGACTGTGAAGAAAGCTGATCGCCGAAGAATTGATGCTTTTGAACTGTGGTGCTGGAGAAGACTCTTGAGAGTCCCTTGGACTGCAAGGAGATCCAACCAGTCCATTCTAGAGGAGATCAATCCTGGGTGTTCATTGGAAGGACTGATGCTAAAGCTGGAACTCCAATACTTTGGCCACCTCATGCGACGAGTTGACTCACTGGAAAAGACTCTGATGCTGGGAGGGATTGGGGGCGGGAGGAGACGGGGACGACAGAGGATGAGATGGCTGGATGGCATCACCGACTCTGTGGACATGAGTTTGAGTGAACTCCGGGAGTTGGTGATGGACAGGGAGGCCTGGCATGCTGTGATTCATGGGGTCGCAAAGAGTCAGACACGACTGAGCGACTGAACTGAACTGAAGATTTAGTCTCATAGTAACTTTAAACTTTATAACACAGTACTGTTGGCTATAATCACTATGTTATACCTTAGATCTCCAGAACTTATCAACTAGTTATAAGTTTGTACCTTTAACATCTCCCCAGTTCCCCCATCCCTAGAGCCTGATAACCACCATTCTACTTTGTTTTTTTACAAGTTCAGGTTTTAAAGATTGCACATATAAGTGAGATCATAAAGTATTTGTCCTCTGTCTGACTTATCTCGCTTTGTATAATGTCTTTAAAGTCCATCTAGGGAATTCCCTGGTGGTTCAGTTGTTAGGACTTGGTGCTTTCACTGCTGTGGCCCCAGGTTCAGTCCCTGGCGAGGGAACTAAGATCCTGCATGCTGCACAGCATGGTCTAAATAAATAAAAGTCTACCTTCATTGTCCCAAATGGCAGGATTTTCTTCTTTCTCATGGCCATATAATATATATGTTGTATAAATATACCACATCTTCTTTATACATTCAGCTGCTGACCAGCACTTAGACTGTTTTCATATCGTGGCTATTGTGAGTAAAGATACAATGAACTGGGTATGCAGACATGCTTTCGATATACTGGTTTCAGTTCCTTTGGATGTATACCAAGGATTGTTGGATCATATGGTAGTTCAGTTTTTGTTTTTTTGAGAAACTGCCATACTATTTTCCGTTATAATGGTTGTCTCCATTTATAATCCCACCAACCATGCGCAAGGGTCTCCTTTTCTCCATATCCTCACCAATGTTATTATCTCTTGTCTTTTTCAAAAAGCCATCCTGACAGGTGTGAGATGAAATCTCACTGTGGTTTTGGTTTGCATATCCCTGGTGATTAGTGATACTGACCCTCTTTTCATAGATCTGTTGGACATTTGTATGTCTCCTTTGAAAAATGCCTTTTCAGGTCCTTTGCCCATTTTTTGTTAGATTATTTTCTTTTTTTGCTGTTGAATTGCATGAGTTCTTTATATATTTTGGTTATTAGTGCTTTATCAGATACATGGTTTATGAATATTTTCTCCCATTCTATAGGTTGTCTTTTCAATTTATTGACTGTTTCCTTTGCTATTCAGAAGCTCTTTAGTTTAATGCAGTCCCACTTGTTTATTTTAGTTTTTGTTTCCTGTGTTTTGGTGACTAATCTAGGAAATCACTGCCTGGACCAATGTCAAGGATCTTTTCCCCTATGTTTTCTTCTGGGAGCTTTATGGCTTCAGGTTTTGATTTTAAGTTAATTTTTGTGAATGCTATAGGGTAAGTCTCCTGGGTATTTTTGAGGGGTTATGGAACTAATCCCCCACAGGTACTAAGAGATGACTATACATGTATGATTCCAGAATTATTAAGTCATGCTGTTGGAGAAAGCAGCTTTATCAACCATAGTACTCACTCATTTCCAAAGTTACTCAGGTCAGTGCCTTTTCTTCCCATCCCCTTCAGGGAGGCTATTTTTGTACATTTGTAATATTGTTATTTTGTCATTCCCATTACATCCATCATCTCCTAAATATTCTCTTAGATTCACATACATTAAATTCACTCTTCATGCTATAAACTTGTATGGATTTTGACAAATGTATTGTTTTTTATTTTTTATTTTTCACCATCCTGAACCCCCATCCCATCGCTCTCGGTCATCCCAGTGCACCAGCCCTGAGCACCCTTGTGTCATGTACTTATCATTACAGCATCACACAGAATAGTTTCACTGCCCTAAAAACTTCTCAGTGCTTCACTTACTCAGTCCTTCTCTCCAGCCCCTTGCAACCACTGATCGTTTACTATCTCTACCGTTTTGCCTTTTCCATATCTGAGGTCATTTAATGTTACCAAAAGAAAAACTGGATTCCCCAACTCTTCCTAGTGGGGCAAGAAAGGGATATATAGAGATAAATATTTGATGGTGGAAATTGGAAATAAGTGGTTTGGGGTCTCACTGTTGACTTGAGGGTTTAATTTGATGGCCATATTATCTGTCTCGTGCCTCATTCCCACTTCCCATGGTGCCTAATGGTCCCAGGTCCAGCGGTTGTTGGATTCAGTCTCTCCAAAGAATAAACACCTGTTCTCCTCTAGGGGGTGGGATGAAATGGTCACTCATTGCACTAGGCAGAGGAGCATACCTAGGGCCTAACTGCCTTTTTATATACAGTTTTAGCCAATCTCTTTTTTCCTCTCCTCTCACTTTTCTGAAGTATCAAGGCCTCCAGTTTCTGAGCAGCTCTAGAGTTACAGGTCATTACTCATTTCTTGCTGGAATCACTCTGCAGACACTGAGGTATCAGTGTTTCCCCTGCTAATCTTCTCTGTCAGCTTTCTGTCTTCCAAAATCAGTTAAGTTCTCTGTTTGTCTGGATTTATGCCATGCTTCCTGCAAATGCAGTTGTTAATGTATAATTGTGATAAAAAATAATGTACAGTTGATTTCTTTTTTTTCTTTTTTAAAAAATCACATTTAGGTATAATTTAGCTATATAATATGCACCTATTTTAAAATTAATAAAAAAGAAAGAAATCATCTGTACATTATTTTTATCACAACTGTACATAGAGCTGTATTATTTAATTAATTATTTTTTTAGAACTATAGTTAATATACATGCTCATTTCTTCACGAGTGTTCCCTGGATGCTCTTGGGTCAGGAATAAACCTGTAAAAAAAAACTATCAGTAGTATTATTTTGAAACTTGCTGAAGTTAGCATTTCAGCTTCATTTATGGTTGCTCCCATGGAAACACCATAGTAACTGCAACTGCTGGCAGAGTTTGAAAGTTTCTACATTGACTTTCTTTTATGGCAGTTTGCTCTTTCACACACTCTCTTTCTTATTCTTTTGCAGCAAGTGGAATACCAGCAGGTCAGACTGACTTATATTAGGGACATCTTAACTTTGTTCAGTTCAGTCGCTCAGTCATGTCTGACTCAATCAAGGACAGAATTCAAGACCTGATTTCTTTTGTAACAGGAATAAAATAATTATAAAATTACTAATTGTTTCTGTAATTCCACCAAGTGAAACTGGTGACTTTTAGTGGTTTTGGTTATGGAATATTTTTTAGGTTTATTCAAGTTATTTATTAATATTTATTATTGAGGTATAATTGGTGTACAATATTATATACAAGTTTCAGGTGTACAACTAGTGAGTCACAATTTTTAAAAGGTTACATTCCACTTGTAGTTATTATAAAATGTTAGCTACATTCCCTGTGTTATACAATATATCCTCATAGCTCATTTCTTTCTCTCTTTTTTTATAATGATTTCACTAGACCTTTGTTATCCTTTACTGTTTTCTAGGAGTCTCTGCCACAGAACTTTCACCTTAGTTAGTTAGTTAGTTCAGTCGCTCAGTCGTGTCCGACTCTTTGCGACCCCATGAATCACAGCACGCCAGGCCTCCCTGTCCATCACCAACTCCCGGAGTTCTCTCAAATTCATGTCCATCGAGTCAGTGATGCCATCAAGCCATCTCAGTCTCCATCGTCCCCGTCTCCTCCCACCCCTAATCCCTCCTAGCATCAGAGTCTTTTCCAGTGAGTCAACTCGTCACATGAGGTGGCCAAAGTATTGGAATTTCAGCTTTAGCATCAGTCCTTCCAATGAACACCCAGGATTGATCTCCTCTAGAATGGACTGGTTGGATCTCCTTGCAGTCTAAGGGACTCTCAAGAGTCTTCTCCAGCACCACAGTTCAAAAGCATCAATTCTTTGGCGACCAGCTTTCTTCACAGTCCAACTCTCACATCCATACCTTAGACTGTTTTAAAATTCGTGTTTGTGTCACACACAGTAGTTTGTACTTCTTACTCCCCCTACTCCTAGCTTGTCTTCCCCTTCTCTCTCCCCTCAGATAATCACTAGTTTATCATCCATATCTGTGAGTCTGTTTCCTTTTTGCTTTACTCACTAATTTATATTTTGGATTCCATAGATAAGTAATATCGTGGTTTGTAGTTAGGTTTTACTGAATGTACTGAAAGGGCTGCATGTATTTTCTTATCCTAAGGGCTTAAATGGGATGAGATGAAATAGAGATTTTAAGAAGGGGTATCTCGCTAGGTGAAGGCTTAAAGAGATGCTTTTAGCGTGCCCACTGTGGGATGCATGGCTTCTCTTATGTGATCTCATTTACTTTCATTCTCCAAATGACCACTGAGGGAACTATGAACACTTTACAGATACAGACTTGGACCCTTTGTCTTCAAACAGGGCAGAGCCAAACTGGGAACCCAGGGCCTGTGCACTTTCCACTGGGCCCGTTTCCCTAGCTTGGGTTCCGTATTTCCCCTGTGCTTTGCTTCCAGGTTAGCAAGAGCCAGTGGAGGACAGTGGATAAGCATAGACCCTGAAGCCACACTGCCTGCATTTAAGTATCTATTCCATGTACCACTTGAGCCCTGTGCCTGTTTATGTGTAAAATAGAAGAGAATGATAGTTGTTATGGGAATTAATATTATAAAACACCCAGTAAACATTACACAAGTGTTTACTAAATAATAGGTAAATTCTGTTGGATTTCTTATCTTTCTGCTATGCTCAGTACTTAAAGTAGATATTGTCTTTAGGCCTTCCCCTAGGGGCCAGTTCTATGGAAACAGAAGTGTGTATAGATGTCAGAGTTCCTTCTTACATGGAAGGTTTGGGCCAGAGAGATAATACATTTTCACTAAAATGTTACTCGGTTTCCCTGGTGGCTCAGCCATGAAGAATCCACCTGCCAATGCAGGAAACAGTGGGTTTGATCCCTGGGTCAGGAAGATCCCCTGGAGAAGAAAATGGCAACCCACTCCAGTGTTCTTGCCTGGGAAATCCCATGGATAGAGAAGCCTGGCAGGCTAGTCCATGGGGTTGCAAAAGAATCGAACATGACTTAGCAACTGAACAAAAAAAAAAAAAAATTGTCACTTAGCTGCCCAACCCTCAAATGGTGTTCTTAAGCAAAATCTAAGTGCTTATAAGACTTGCATATCATTGAATAGCTACATAGAGCTTTTTTATTTTTTTTTTAATTTTGCTGTGGCATGTGGCATGCAAGACCTTAATTCCCTGACCAGGGACTGAACCTGTGCTCCCAGAAGTGGCAGTGTAGAGTCTTAACCACTGGCCTGCTAGGGAAGTCCCCCACAGAGCTTTAATGAGGGTGAAAAATTCCAGTGGTTGTACTGAAATAATCAGATGAAGGATGGCAAAATAATCTAATTATTTAGTCTTAATAAGTGAGAGGGCTGAGCTAGATGACTCCAAATACATATGATCTTTATAGTCATTAAGCTTCTTGATTTAGTCATCCAACTCAGACCTGGAATGTATGAATAGATGCTAATGTGCTTAGATTAAAAAATGGAATGATAATACAGATGAAAATCCTCTGGTGTCTTTTGCCTGTTTAAAATTCCAGAGGTTGCCTATCTGGCACATAGAAGTAACCACAAGATTGCAGAGATCTTTGGTTACAGCTTTGTGTCCTTTTGTCCACGAGTCATCGTAAGCCTTTATCCCTGTGTTGAGCAGATCAGTGACCTCAGTGCCACACTGCACCTCAGAGGTTACTTTTTAAATGAAGGAATTAGGACAATCCTGTTATCCCTCATGGGCAGGTGACCTGCCCAGGATGTTATCCTCATCCAGTATAAACTCAGGGACAACACGATCTGTCTCAGGAAACCAACAATTCCACATGTCGAGTAGTGTCAACAACTGAAGATTAACCTTTGCTTGCTTGTAGGAATGACAAAGGAGCTGAAAGCGTTCAGAGTCTGAGGGGTAAACACACTGAAAAGGATAGTGTTTCTCACTCTGGGAGAAGGTTTTATATCAATCTGAGAAAAGCATTTGAGTAATTGTAATCAAGCATCCTGGGCTCAAGCCAGACCTCTAGTGGCTCATCCACATGATAGATGGGTAGTGAGCATTGATTGGAGAATCAGTGCCTTCTGAAGAGGCAGCTGTTGAAGGTTCTCACCCTGGCAATTGTCTGGAAATTGTCTTGGTTAATGAGATTATGCTGCTGAAAAGCAAACAAAACTGAGGCTGTTGAGCTGACCAGGAAACAGTGTTTTCCCTTCGTATTGTAGAGCAGGTGCCTATGGGAGCAGAGAAACACTGTGGTGCTCATCTGACCCTCGTTAACATCAAGCAGTTGCTAATTTTAGGAAGTGTTTGGTTAGTGTTTGGGACATTTTGCTCAGGAATTTCCTTATTTAGCCATTTACCCCCACTGGGAAGATCCTGTTGTAGCGATATCTCTGTGTTTAGTTTTCCAAGTACTGTTGACCCTTGAACAACTCAGAGGTTAGGGGCACCAGACCTTCCATGCAGGCTAAAATTTAACAGTTACCAGCCAGCCCACCATGTATGTGGTTCCCCCGTATCTGCGATTCCGCATTTGCAGGATTCAACCAGCCCTGCATCATGGAGTACTGTAGTATTTACTGTTGAAAAAAATCCACATATAAGTAAACACATGCAGTTCAAACCCCATGTTATTCAAGAGTCAACTATAGTTGGAATTCTTGACAATAACCCAACAGAATGCTGCTGCTAGTAGTATTTATTAATTACCTATCACGTGGAAAAAGAAGAAAGGCAATGTCATGTATTGGTTAAGAGCCGGGCCCTGAAATGAAACTCCTGGATTTGATTCTTCATTGTACTGTTTGCAAGCTTTGTGATTTTGAGTAAATTAACCTTTCTGGGCCTCAGTGTTCACATTTATAAAATGGAAATAGTAAGTGTTCCATCCATGTTAGCTACTGTTGTTAACATTGTTGTTGGTTTTAATAGCTGACCAATGACTCTAGGAAGAACGCAAGCTCGGTTGTACCCATACATTGGCTCCTTTATGGGCCCTTCTCACATCAAGTATGATGAGTGAGATACGTGAACCAAAAATCCTAGTGGCCTGAGATATTTCCTGCTTGTGACTTCGATTTTTCTTGCCAATAGCACAGTGAGTACAATGAGTGCAGGTGATTTCATTCCTTCTCATGGATATTTTTTCCTTAGTTCCTTATCTGGGAAATCAAGGTTTTCTGGCTTACCATTCTGAAAAGATAAACCTTTATTGATTTTTTTTCCCCATTACCACAGGCTGTTAGCTAAGAGATCTTGATCTGTCACAAATGAAGGAATTTGCCCCAACATTCTTGAAATCTTCTGACCAGGGCAATACTTAGTCTTAATTAAGGTAGTGCTCTAGAAGAGCAGGGATCCAAGAGTTACGTCCCTGTGTTGAGAAGAAAGGACCGAAGAGAAAAGCCTGAGACTAGACTTTTGCAGAGCAGCTCAGCTGGTTGGGAATTGGCTTTGTTTAATGGTCAACTCCTCAGAAGATTTTCCTTGGCTGAGTGGGCTTGGTGGGGCACTTGAGCATGCTGCTTAGCAACAAGATTTTGTGACACCCAGTTCTCGGAGTCAAGCAACCCACCCCTTGCCTGCCCTCCACCAACCCTCAGCTACCACCCCGAGCCTCCTGTTAGACAGTTGAGTGTGTGCCGAAGGGAGGGACCAGAGACTGGGGGCGAAGTTTAATCATTGAACTGAGCAGCCCGCAAGTATTTAATCTGTAGCACCTAGTTCCCCGGAAGCCTCCAGGCTGGACTGGAAGTGGGCAGCTCTCCAGAGACACGGGAGTAACACTGCACCGAAACCTCTGCTCACCTCAGGAGAAACCAAACTTGGAGAAAATGTTTGCGGTACACTTGATGGCGTTTTACTTCACCAAGCTGAAGGAGGATCAGATCAAGAAGGTAAGTACTCTCAGAGCTGAGAGATACCTGGTTCTGTCTTCCCTGATAGAGTTAACTGGCCCCTACACGTGAAAAGATTTAAGAGAGCTTATTAGAATAGGCAGAAGGCACACAGGAGCGGTTAAAAAAAAAAAAAAAAAACCTCACAGAAGGGGACAAAGACGTAAATCTCCCACCAGCTGTACATTGCTTCAGTTTCACTCGAAATTTCCTGGCAGACACCAGACGGGAAGGGGATGAGGAGCAAGTCTTTAGAAAGCCTGGAGATGATTGTGTTTGATGTGAGGGATGTTCAGGAGGGAGGGATACAAAGGAAAATAATTTTGTTTTGTTTTT
Source organism: Moschus berezovskii (assembly GCF_049115385.1). Taxonomy (NCBI): domain Eukaryota; kingdom Metazoa; phylum Chordata; class Mammalia; order Artiodactyla; family Moschidae; genus Moschus; species Moschus berezovskii. The sequence continues at coordinate 26,172,560 of NC_142471.1, forward strand.
TTAAAGAATTTGAGAACTTTAGAAGTAATTCACATGATTCTTCACGTACTTGAAAAGATATAAATGCAAACACCAGAAGAGGTGTGAGATTCCATGTATAGTAATCAAAATATAAATTATTGGTATGTGCTGTTTGCCAGGAGTGTGCTATTAATGATGTGCATTATTTTGACACTTTGCCCAAGAAACCTATCTATGAAACTGATTCCAAGGTGGGCTGATTAAAAGTTGCCAAGGCTGGAGGCCAACAGCATTCTCTCCTGGCAGCCTGGAATGAGGCCAGCCTGCCACTCTAGCCACACCATTGGCAAGGCTCTGGGTACAAGAGTCTCTCCTTTTATAGATACCAGAGGTCCTCCCAGTGGGTCAGTTCAGTTCAGTTGCTCAGTCGTGTCTGACTCTTTGCGACCCCATGGACTGCAGCACGCCAGGCTTCCCGATTCCCGACATCCATCACTGACTCCTGGAGCTTGCTCAAACTCATGTCCATCAAGTTGGTGATGCCATTCAATCATCTCATCCTCTGTTATCCTCTTCTCCTTCTGCCAGTAGGTTGGTTTAGCCAGGATTACCCAAGTATTTGAGGTGGAGTAGGGATTAAACCCGGAGAAGGCAATGGCAAGCCACTCCAGTCCTCTTGCCTGGAAAATCCCATGGGCGGAGGAGCCTGGTAGGCTGCAGTCCATGGGGTCGCTACGAGTTGGACACGACTGAGCAACTTCACTTTCCCTTTTCACTTTCATGCATTGGAGAAGAAAATGGCAACCCACTCCAGTGTTTTTGCCTGGAGAATCCCAGGGACGGGGGAGCCTGGTAGGCTGTCATCTATGGGGTCGCACAGAGTTGGACACGACTGAAGCGACTTAGCAGCAGCAGCAGCAGCAGGGATTAAACCCAAACCCCTGACTCCTCCTCCAGCATTCTTTCCATTGTGTCATGATGCTTCCTAGCCTTTCAAACTGAAAGGAAGGAAGTATGGCACCTTTGGGCAGCCCTCCTGCACTGGGTGGGATAACCTCCCACTGCATTCTGTTCATTAGGGAGCTGGCTTGGTGGTTGCAGCAAATCTTAAAATGTTGTAAATCAGTCAGAGTTAAGTAATCTGACTTTTCATTTGTCAATTAGATTCATGGAGCCTTCTACTAGCTTAAGGAGGTGGAAAAGTGCTAAACAGCACTGCTTAAGAATTCATTTACTTAGTCAAGATGCGAGCTGCATGGTGTCTCTCCTTCCCCCAAGGGGAGTCTTTGCAACCTCTATACCTCAAATTCTATCAAATGAGTTTCATTTCCTTGGGCCCCTTTGTGGTGGTTAACCTTTAGTCACACCCTGGAATCAGGCTGGACATGTTTGTCCACCAGCCCAGGTGCAGGCCCAGGAGGCAAGGTACGCAGCCTTCAACAATCTATTCTTGGTCCTTCTGGGAGGAGGATCGGTGTTTGTCAAGGCCTGGAGGTGACCCCTCTCTCTCCGGGGAGAAAGTTAAGAGTGAGGTGAGCAAGGATAGTCAGGAACATTTTCCAGCCACCTGGAGTGAGTGGGCCAGCAGGGGTCTGGCATAGCAAGGTTTTATGAGCTGCTTGGATGAGTCACAGGTTCAGAGGAACAACAACTCATTCACCCTCCTCATGGTGACAATACATCTGGTCAAAAGGCACGGGCTCATTCTCCCTCCCAGTCAAGCAGCCAGTCCCCTCTAGAGTTTCTGTGCTTCCTGCCTTGAGAGTTGTCAAGATCCTGGGCCCTACTTGCCCGCAAGTGTTAGTATTCAGAACCTGGGACAATTTTTGAAACCTGCTTATATCAACATTAAAATGAAGACAAAACAGAAAGGAAGAGGAAAGGGAAAGAGAGAGGGAGGATAAGAAGAGAAAGGAAAACCCACTCTTACAGCTGCTTTTCCAATTCCATGCATTGGCATTATTTGACCTATTGATAGCATTGAGCTGAGTTTTGTCACTGACCTGCAGATTGTACATACATAAGAGAAGGACTGGCTAGGGTTTTCTATGTGTACTTTTTACAGTTTAGTAAGTCAACATTGCAAAAAGTGGAGATGTTACCTTTAGTCCCATCTACTGTCATATTTGCCATGTGGAAGACTTTGTAGTCTTTTTTCACAGTGGATGTTTTTATAGTTATATGATGCATATTGTTCTGGATCTGTGTCCTTCACTTACTGTTATATCGTAATCATGTATATAGATTTCTCCATAATTATCATTTTAATACCTTCCTAATATTCTGTTGAGGCTTTCCTGGTGGCTCAATGGTAAGGAGCCATTAAAAAATAAATAAATTTTTTAAAAAAGAATCCATCTGCCAATGGAGGAGATGTGGGTTCAATTCTGGGTCAGAAAGATCCCCTGGAGAAGGATATGGCAACCCACTACAGTATTCTTGCCCAGAAAATTCCATGGACAGAGGAGCCATTGGGCTACAGTTCATGGGGTTGCAAAAGAATCTTAGTGACTAAACAATAACAAAATTAAATCAAGCTGGATATGCCATAAATTAAACGTCCCCATCTTTTTGGACATTCAGCTACTTTCACAAACATTTTTTTTTCCAATTAAAATATTTCTATGTTAAACATAGGCATGCATTTAATATTCTCCATATTTGGGATTGTTTCCTAAGGGTAGGTTTCCAGCAGTGAAATCACTGGGTCCAAGAGTTGAACCATTTTATGACTCTCGATTCATAATATGGGACCTTTGGACTAAGTGATCTGTAAAGTCCCTTCCACCTCCCCCATTCTGTAATTCAGGAGCTTTGAGCTTACATTTTTGAATTTGGTTTATATGTTAAATGTGCTACTTGTTGTTTCTTTTGTTTAGAAAATATCTCATGTCACGTGAGTTGTGAGTCACTCCAAGAGGAGGCTTGGTTTTCTGAACTCAGGTACCTTCCTTGGTGCCTGCAATGTGTGTTCCTGGTTATACAGTTCTCAAATCAAATATAGCCTTTTTGTCCCAGCGTAGGTTTTATTCATCTTTTCTAGCTACTTTACCAGGTGTTGTGGAAGATTAAAAAAAAATACAAAACAAGAAAGCCATGCTAGTTGACTTTTTTTTTTGACGTAACTTTAACTTATTGAAACAGCAGGAGTAGTAACCCCAAGTCCTGAATGACTCTTAAACGTCAGCTGGCAAACGACTGCCAAAGGGCCTCAAAGCCATTGGATGATGCTATAGGAATGCCTAGAGAAGCTCATTGTACTCTGGGGATGGGAAGAAATGAGCAGTAGGCTCAGGGCCACTGTCTGAAGGGCCTGGGCCGGTAAAGAAGCAAGTTTAGCTCCTGAGGGACACATCTCGCCCTTCTCTGAGCCCCAATTACTTGGGGCCTGTCCTTTCTGTCCGTTGTCTCCTTGTCTGTTGCTGTGCCAACCAATTAGTCATGAACAGACTCAGAGAAAGCCCTTAATGAAGCATGACCTGGTTCCATCCTGTCTCCTCAAATATGCTGAAAGCCCAATTGTCCTCTTTTGTTAATTGCTCTCTGATGGTCTTCTGGCCTCTTTCTGGCCCCCAAGCCCCCAAAGTCATGGACCACTTCACTGGCTTAGGACTCCATCCTGGCCCTGGACTGAATTGAGATGCCTGCACTCTAGGCTTCGCTAAAGGCTGGGTACCTGTCTTATGATAAGGTCATGTGACCTCTGGCTTTGGTATAATTTGTGTGACGCAAAACCAGGCCATTGGAGTGAGGAACATGGAGGAATTAGAGTCCCAGTGCTGCCCCTGACCTACAGCTCTCCTAATGGCTCTGAGCCCTGGAGTCCCCATCTCTCAATTAGGAGCCATCATTTTGGCCTTACCTGGCTGCCTCAAGGGGCTTCCCTGGTGGCTCAGATGGTAAAGAATCTGCCCACAATGCAGGAGACTCAAATGGATATCTTGGAGATTAGATGAGGTATCATACACAAAAGCATTTTTTAGACTGCAACCAATGTTCTTAGCCTTAGGGAAAAGTGTGGGGAAGCAATTACTACAGGAATGTGCCCAGATCAAGCCTTCTTGTCACCTGGATGAATAGAGAGGCTGTTCAGTATGTAAAGCAGGGTGGCAATACAGGGTGCCTGTCCCACTGTCCCTTCTCCTGATTCTCCAACCCAGCGAGCCCTGGGAGTCCAAGCCATGCCACCAAGTGACTAGTGTTAGCATGGGGAAGGAGGTGGTAAGATGTGACTTCCTACCTTAAAATGAACTGTGTTCAGCAAGAATAATTTTTATCTTTCCTTCATTGGGGCATTTGTCCTTTGTCCCAATTTTCTGATTATGTGAGTGACATCCATTCATTTCCAATAGCAATTTGAGCTGACTTTAAAAATTAAACTTCATCTTAGTTAGAAAAACCTCAGTTAAAAAGAAATTTAAAGCACTGGGCTTCAGAGATTGTACCTGGAAACTGAATTTAGCTTTGAGCTTCCTAGCAGCCCATACACAAGGGGAGACATGTGAATACCTATTATTATCATTGCATAAAAGAAAGCTTCCCTGTTTTGGAATTTAAGGTTCACTCTATAAGCGAGTCTCTTCTAGTGGAGAGGCAATGGGAAAATGGTGAGGGCCTCGAACTGGGAATTAGAAACTGAGTCCTGCCTGTTTTTGCCCCTCTACTGTCCCATCAGAAAAGTGGGGGATCCACTTTTTCCTCAGAGCTTGTCCTTCAGGGGAGAAGTCCCTGCCTCTTACCCCTCAGTTTTCCATTCCATTCTGTTCTTCTAAGCTCAGTGAGGGGTCAGACAAGGGACCTTTGGGGATCCACACCAAGAAGCTGTCCCAGGGACTTCCCTGGTGGTCTAGTGGTTGAGAGTCTGCCTGCCAATGCGGGGGACATGAGTTCAGTTCCTGCTTCGGGGAGATCCCACATGCTGTGTGGCAGCTGAGCCCATGAGCAACAAACAGCTACTCAGCCTAGAGCCTGTGCTCCTCAAGAGAAGCCACCACAGTGAAAAGCCTGCACGCCACAGCTGGAGAGTGACCCCTGCTCGCCGCAACTGGAGAAAGCCCGTGCACAGCAACGAAGACCTGGCAGAGCCAAAAATAAATAAATAAATCTTAAAAAAAAAAAAAAGAAGAAGAAGCTGTCCTGAGTCAGGAATGCAGCTTTCTGCCTGGAGTGGGGATGAACAGCCTTGAATGGAGGGCAGGTGCCCCCAGCAGCCAACCCTGATCACTCTGTACTCTGTTCCAGGTGGACAGGTTCCTGTACCACATGCGCCTCTCCGATGAGACCCTTTTGGACATCATGGCTCGGTTCCAGGTAGAAATGCAGAAGGGTCTAGGGAAGGACACCAACCCCACAGCTTCGGTGAAGATGCTGCCCACCTTTGTCAGGGCCATTCCAGATGGCTCGGGTGAGTGAGGCTAGGGGCAGCCGGGGACACTGCTCCCCCTGGGTCCCTTTTGGCTGATGGGTACCTGAAGTTGTCTCCTATTTCCTGGCTTACCTCTCCAAGCCCTCTTTCCACATTCCCCCTCCCACCTTCCTGACTCTCTATGTTTTAGTCATGTTCCATATCAAAAGTTTTGAGCCGAAGTTCAAAAGCATCTTGCTTTCTCCCTGCCTGCCTTGGCCCTACGCATTCTGTTCCCTTTCCTGCTAGAGCATCCCAACACTCTTCCCCTTATGAACACCAACCTGGCCTTTCCACCTTAGTGTAGAGATCACTGACTCCACCTGGGAAGCAGCCCCATGCTGGGTTAGGTGCTTGTCACCCTGCTGTGTATGAGTCTCCCCACTGGAACAATGCTCCCTGAGGGCAGAGTCTGCATCTTCTTCACCACAGTGCTCTGAGCGCTGCATAGTCCTGGATGCGTACTAGGCCTGAAATGTTTGCAGAATGGATAGTAAATGGAATTTCACACCTAAGTACCTAGGTTCTGGGCTACAGATAGCAAGTAGTGGAAGATAGTATAGTGGAAAAAATATTAAATGGTAGTTCATGGGGTCGCAAAGAGTCGGACACGACTAAGCAACTGAACTGAACTGAATTGAAGAAACCTGAGTTCTAGGCCCAGGTCTGTCATTCATTAGTGACCTTTGGTCAAATGTTTAGCTGTTTCTATCTGTAAAATGTGCTCTCTCTTGGTGCTGTAATAAGTTAGCACACTCTTAGTAGCTCTAACGGAGAAGGCAATGGCAAGCCACTACAGTACTATTACCTAGAAAATCCCATGGATGGAGGAGCCTGGTAGGCTGTAGTCCATGGGGTCGCTAGGGGTCAGACACGACTGAGAGACTTCACTTTCACTTTTCACTTTCACACATTGGAGAAGGAAATGGCAACCCACTCCAGTGTTCTTGCCTGGAGAATCCCAGGGATGGGGGAGCCTGGTGGGCTTCCGTCTAAGGGGTCACACAGAGTCGGACATGACTGAAGTGACTTAGCAGCAGCAGTAGCTCTAAACAACACACATTTATTCTCTTGTAGCCCCAGAGGTCAGAAGTCTGAGATGGGTCTATAATCAAGGGTCTATAATCAAGATGTAGCTGAGCTGCATTCCTTGTGGAGGCTTTAGGGAAGAGTCTGTTTCCTCGCATTTCCCAGCCTTTCCTATGTTCCCTGGTTCATGTCCTTCCCTCTTCCATACTTTAAAACCCTGTGATTACATTAGGCCAACTGATGAGCAATTTTGATTCTATTGTCAACTTTTGTTCCTTCTTGTCACAGAACCTAACATATTCATAGGACCCATGATCAGGGTGTAAACATCTTGTGGGAACTATTATTTTGCCATCAAACTGCTCTACTTTCAGCCTCTGGGTAAAGCCATAAGAAGGAAAGAAATTGGTATCTACGACACACCTCCTGTGGTCATGGAGTACTAGAGACTCGCTGTTTCATACAGTCCCCATAAGAACCCCATGGTGGAGCTCATATCCCCAAGTCAGATAACAGCAGTGAGGATCAAGGGGCTCTCTCCAGTGTCAGAGTCCCAGTGCTTCAACCAAGCTCCAGCAGGGGTTTTGGGGATTTCAAGGGAGCAAGGACTAAAGTTCAGGGAGTTCTCAGGGATCTTTGTACTCTTGCCTGGAAAATCCCATGGACGGAGATACCTGGTGGGCTGCAGTCCATGGGGTCTCGAAGAGTTGGACACGACTCAGCGACTTCACTTCCCCTTTTCCCTTTCATGCATTGGAGAAGGAAATGGCAACCCACTCCAGTGTTCTTGCCTGGAGAATCCCAGGGACAGGGGAGCCTGGTGGGCTGCCATCTATGGAGTCACACAGAGTTGGACACGACTGAAGTGACTTAGCAGCAGCAGCAGGAATCTTTGATTGGATTAGCAGGGCTCTGAACCCCTCTGGGAGAACACCAAGGCCAAAGCTGCTTGTGTCTGCCATTTGAGAGGCTATTGGGAACTGTGATGGGAAAGACCCATTCCCTTGCTGGTGGGGGTTGTGTGGCATGTGGAGAAACTCAAGCTCTGAAGAGAGACAGTCCTGCTTTGAAATCTCTGCTGAGTTCTGACACTGCTCTTTGAGAGTGCTGAGAAGGCTGTGGTCCTTGATGGGTTCTCTGGGGCCATTCTGAGAAGCACCTGAGTCAGGTGTGTGTGTGTTGGGGAGCACCAGGTCAGAGTCCTCCTGGCTTCCAGTGCTTTGGCTCTTCTTGTAGAGGTGTGTCCCCAGAAGCAAGGGAAAGCGGCCTTCGATGGTCTGAAGGCTGCTGGCTGCTTCAGGAAGGTTTGGAAGTGAAACTGACCAAGTTTTAGAAATTACCTCCTAATCAGGCCACCTGTCTTCATGGTCTCTTCAGAGCCTCTCACGACACAATCAGTCTCACCAGGGATTCTGCAGCAGTGAGGTCCCCGGGCCCAGAGTCCCTGTGGAGCCACATGCCTTTGTCAAGTCCTAGAATCACTGCACCCCTGTTCTCATTAGTAAAAGAGATGTGGCCAGTTTGTCCACCGACTTGTAGGTTTGGTAGCATCAGATGAGGTCATGTGCAAGGAATGCTTGAAACTCTCCAATATGTCCCAAGTTCTATGGAGCTCCTGTGAGCTCCTGGTCTGATTTCAGGATTATTTCCTAATCTCTTGGGGCCTCCATTTCTGAAATGTGTGGTTTCCGGAAGAAATCCTTCTGCGTTGGCCCACACTCTAGTTTCCCCTCCTTCATCTGAACCTGCCTGAGGCGGGTAATTTCTAACCTGATAGAGCCTTAGTTACCTCCCAGCTGTCAGTCAGGGAGCTGCACTTGACTGTTCTTACAAGAGCCTTAAAAGCATGGTTGTCATTTGTGCCTTCTCCTCCACCAGTCACAAGGGAAGGGGGACAGGAAGTGCCCATCTTGTGATTTGAACATGTCAGTGATTCTTTAGGCCCCTCTCCAGTGGCCTCTCTTCTTGACCTCTGCCTCCAGGCAGCCTCCTAGGCCGCCTGGAGGCTGAGCCTTGTGGGTGAGACCAGCAGCCTCTGTGTTATCAGCTGAGGGCCCCAGATGTCTGCACTGGGACAAAGGTCCCACACTTGCCTAAGCATAAGACTCACCTGGGGTAATTCCTGGGGGACTTACCCCAGGGGTCACCTGGGGAACTTCCCTGGTGACTCAGATGGTAAAAGTGTCTACCTACAATGCGGGAGACCCAGGTTTGATCCCTGGGTTGGGAAGATCCCTGGAGAAGGAAATGGCAGCCCACTCCTGTACTCTTGCCTGGAAAATCCCATGGACGGAGGACCCTGGTAGGCTACAGTCCACAGGGTCACAAAGAGTCGGACACAACTGAGTGACTTCACTTTCACTTCAATGGGGTAATTGGGGTAATTGCTAAATGTACAATTTCCCAGGCTTCTCCCCTTGGAGATCGTGAATCTCCAGAAATCTACCTATTCAGTCCCTGTGCACCTTTGGGAGATGCTGTGCTAGAGAGTGGAGAAGGAACAGGGGCACAAGCCAGACACAGCACAAGCCAGGGCAGGAAAGCCCATGTCTATGGTTTCAGCCTACATCCATGTGGCCACCTTGGCTACCAGCTGACTTCTGATGTGCAGGATGCTTCCATTTCTGTTTTTACCACCTACTAGCAATTTATGGCAAGCCACTCCAGTACTCTTGCCTAGAAAATCCCATGGATGGAGGAGCCTGGTAGGCTGCAGTCCGTGGGGTCGCTAAGGGTCGGACACGACTGAGCGACTTCACTTTCACTTTTCACTTTCACACATTGGAGAAGGAAATGGCAACCCACTCCAGTGTTCTTGCCTGGAGAATCCTAGGGAGGTGGGAGCCTGCTGGGCTTCCGTCTATGGGGTCACACAGAGTCGGACACGACTGAAGTGACTTAGCAGCAGCAGCAGCAGCAGCAATTTCCTCCATGTTTTATTTCACATTTTACAAGGAGTGACTCCGAATGGCCAGCTGGTCCCTTAGATTCAGGCAGCTGTGTCTAGGGTTGGGTGACCAGATTGGTGTGCATGGAGTTTCATTTATGCCTTGGGTATATGTCATGAAGCATGCCTGGTAGATGCAGCCAATTTTCCAGCACAGTTAATTTTGTACGAACACTTGTTAGTTCAAGGGTCTGCACACATGAGCTCCCATCCCATATCTGTGGCTGATGCTAACGACACTGGCAGGGTCCTAAGCAGAAATTCTGGCTGGCTGGATGCTGATGACTGAGTTGAATTCATCAGGGTCGGCCGCCTCACCCCAACACATGTGTCATTTCTACGTTCTTATTAATAGCATCTATCTTACACTGGGCTAGGTCATGTTACATTTTCTCCTTTTGGAATGACTCTGGCCCAAAATATTAGGCATCCTTGGCTCCTTAAGGGCCCGGATTAGGTGTTTGTCTCCCTTCCCTCCTGGAGTATTTTCTGTCTGTCCATGAGACTGGGGCTTGTGTGAAGCTGGTTTCTCTTCCCTGAAATCCTCCTGTCTTTTCCGCCTTATTTGCATTTTGTGGAGTATCTGCTCTCCCTTCCTGGTTGAGGTGGTTGTGGTGTGCTAGAATAAGCTCCATCCTAAGGGCTCATTTCTTTTTTTTTTTTTTTTAATTTTTGGTTGTGCTGGGTCTTTTTGCTGCCTGCAGGCTTTCTCTGGTTATGGTGTGCAGGCTTCTCACTGCGGCATCTTCCCTTGTTGCAGAGCACAGACTCTATACGCGTGGGCTTCGGTAGTTACAGTGAGCGGGCTCAGTGGTTGTGGTGCACACAGACTATACGCGTGGGCTTCGGTAGTTACGGTCAGCGGGCTCAGTGGTTGTGGTGCACAGACTCTGTACGTGTGGGCTTCGGTAGTTACAGTGAGCGGGCTCAGTGGTTGTGGTGCACAGACTCTGTACGCGTGGGCTTCGGTAGTTACAGTGAGCGGGCTCAGTGGTTGTGGTGCGTGGTCTTATACGCGTGGGCTTCGGTAGTTACAGTGAGCAGGCTCAGTGGCTGTGGTGCACAGACTCTGTACGCGTGGGCTTCGGTAGTTACAGTGAGCGGGCTCAGTGGTTGTGGTGCACAGACTCTGTACGCGTGGGCTTCGGTAGTTACAGTGAGCGGGCTCAGTGGTTGTGGTGCACAGACTCTATACGCGTGGGCTTCGGTAGTTACAGTGAGCGGGCTCAGTGGTTGTGGTATATGCGTGGGCTTCGGTAGTTACAGTGAGCGGGCTCAGTGGTTGTGGTGCACAGACTCTATACGCGTGGGCTTCGGTAGTTACAGTGAGCGGGCTCAGTGGTTGTGGTATATGCGTGGGCTTCGGTAGTTACAGTGAGCGGGCTCAGTGGTTGTGGTATATGCGTGGGCTTCGGTAGTTACAGTGAGCGGGCTCAGTGGTTGTGGTGCACAGACTCTATACGCGTGGGCTTCGGTAGTTACAGTGAGCGGGCTCAGTGGTTGTGGTATATGCGTGGGCTTCGGTAGTTACAGTGAGCGGGCTCAGTGGTTGTGGTGCACACAGGCTCTGTACGCGTGGGCTTCGGTAGTTGCAGTGAGCGGGCTCAGTGGTTGTGGTGCACACAGGCTCTGTACGCGTGGGCTTCCGTAGTTGCAGTGAGCGGGCTCAGTGGTTGTGGTGCATACTGACTCTATACGCGTGGGCTTCGGTAGTTACAGTGAGCGGGCTCAGTGGTTGTGGTGCACAGACTTATACGCTTGGGCTTCGGTAGTTACAGTGAGTGGGCTCAGTGGTTTTGGTGCACAGACTCTGTACGCGTGGGCTTCGGTAGTTACAGTGAGCGGGCTCAGTGGTTGTGGTGCATGGTCTTAGTTGCTCTGCAGCACATGGAATCTTCCCAGACCAGGGATTGAACCCATGTCCCTTACACCAGCAGGCAGATTCTTATCCACTGTACCACCAGAGAAGTCTCTCAAGGCACATTTCTAATACCACCTGCCTAAAGTGCATTCACATTTCCCCTCTCCCAGTGAACACATTTATTCCCTACAGGATGGCCCAGTGGGCAGGTCTGAGACGGCAGAGGCAGGCAGACTTGGGTCACACCCCAACTTTGCCCTTTCCTGGGAGGGTGCAAATCAATAGTCACACTTCTAGAGTCTTGGCACACGGCATACCTGTCTTGTGGGGGTGTGAGATTTCATGTTTATCGCAGTCCAACTTCTAATGCAGAGCTTGTGTATAGCAGACTCTCAGTAAATGATAACTTTTGGGGGTTTATACTTTTCATAGAAAATGGGGAATTTCTCTCCCTGGATCTTGGAGGATCCAAGTTTCGAGTCTTGAAGGTGCAAGTCTCTGAAGAGGGGAAGCGAAATGTCCAGATGGAGAGTCAGTTTTACCCAACACCCAATGAAATCATCCGAGGGAACGGCACAGAGGTACCAAGACTGGGGGCTGTGCGAAAGTGGTCGTTGGTACCAAGTTTCTGGATGACCTTAGCCCTGTGTCCTATGCTTTTTGTTCCCTGCAGCTGTTTGAATACGTAGCTGACTGTCTGGCAGATTTCATGAAGACCAAAGAGTTGATGCAGAAGAAATTACCTCTTGGCCTAACCTTTTCCTTTCCCTGCAAACAGACTAAATTAGAAGAGGTAAGACTGGTGCAAGTGAGGGAATAAGCTGTGTAGGATTTGGGTTTGGGGCTGGAGAATGTGGCATGTGAGGGGGTCCTGCTGGGAACAGGAAAAATCAGCAGGAGTTTTCTTGTTTGTTTTTTCTTTGTCTTTAAACAGTGAGGCGGACATGTGAGGCAGAGAATATGGTAACACGGCTGCCTTGAGTTTACACTTACCCTGTGCACAGCACAAGGAATGAAATGTTGTCACCACCAAGCTCAGTGGTTCTCAGACCTTGGTTTAGTCAGAACCCCTGGAGGGCTTGTTAAACACAGATTGCTTGGCCCCATGCAGGAGTTTCTTAACCAATGGAGCCTTAGATTTGTATTTTTAATAGTTACTGGGTGGTATGGATGTTGTTGGTCTGGCGACCACACTCGGAAGCACTGACATAGTTAACTAGAATAAGAAGGGGAAGGTTGGGGGAGTCTCCCTCTACAGTGAGCCCTTAGGAGGAGGGCTAGGTGGGGTCACTGGAGTAACAGTGTTACTGAGCAGACCTGGTGTCTGGGATATACTCTTAGCTGTGCAACTAGCCAGCTGGGCACTCGGGTAATCCACCTCTCTGTGCCTCAGATTATCAGTTTGTAAATGGGGAGAAGGTAAACCTGATCTTACGTGAATCTGTGAAAATAAATAAAGGGCCATATAATAGGACAGTGAGCTTTCTGGGGCCAGGAAGCCATTGTCTTGAATCAGGTCTCCTGCCTGGGGTGATGGTCCCTGAACTCTTGCTGCCTAGACCAGTCATGGCACCCAGCTCACAGCCAATTCATGGCCCCACCTTGACTTGGGATGTGTTTGATGTTGTTGGCTTGAGACATTTATTGATTATGGGATAGTGGAAAGGGAGTGGGTTTTCACATTTGATAGACCTGGCTTTGACTCTTGGCTCAGGACATGTTGTGTCCCCTGGGCAAGTTACTTAACTTCTTGGGTCCCTTGTTTTCTTATCTGTAAAACAGGGATACTGTCTATTCTCTGGGCTGAGGTCAAGTTTAGACAAACCCTCTGTAATGTGCTGAGCACTGTGCCTGGTGCATTGATGGTAGCTTCAAAGTTTTAATGAATGTCCCTATACAACTTGTCTCTTCATGCTTTTGTACCTTGTCCCTCAACTGAACAGATATTTCTGGAGGGCAGGCACTATTTTATATTGTTCTTCCTTTCCATTTCTAGGGTCTCAGGTACAGTGTCTTATATTTAATAGCTGCTTGATAACTATGTGACAGTTGAAAGGTGCAATCAACCATTTACTGGATTCCACTGAATGAGAATTTACCATCATCTATCTATATAGGATATGGACTGAGGTTTACTGATTAGTTATTTTCTAAAGAAAGAATTGGGGGGAAAATAGTGTAAAGGTTTCAGGGAAGTTAGAAGAGGCCAGGTAGAGTTTTGCTTGTCCTTGCATGCTGAAAAAACAGAGTTCCCCCAAGTCAGTAGGGGAAGTGGGGGGAGTCAGGATATCAGGCCTCAATTCTCCAGATAGTTAAACACCTCTTATCTGGCTTAGGAACAGAGAGAGACCTTAAGAAGAAGGAAGATTGTGGTAATGATGATAGACCATACCTCAGATTTTTACACTGTGTCTTGTACTATGTTGAACCCTCCATGTGTATAACTTCATTAAAATCCCAAAGCAATCATATGAGGCAGATAAAATTATTTCTATTTTATCCTTGAAGAAACTACTGTTCAGAGAGTTTAAGAGACTTATCGAAGGCCACACAGCCAAGAATTGCTCGGCCCAAGCTCAAAAACTCTCTGACCACGCTGATTTTCCAAAAAGACACAGCTCTAGAACGTTGTTTAAAGTGCCAGCAGGGGACTCCCTGGTGATCCAGTGGTTTATTCTTTCTGCTACCAGTATAGGGGGGTGCAAGCTTGATCAATGGTCAGAGACCTAAGATTTTACATGCTGTGTGGCATGTCACACACACCCTCGCAAAAAGTAAGTAAATAAAATTGTTTTAAAAAAAATACCAGCAGGTGCCTGAAAGCATTTTGACCTATTTTGTGTTGTTTCCCAATGAGGGTTTTCGGATGACATTTAAGCTAGGCAAGGGTGGCTTGATTATATCAAGTAAAGGTGAAAATATTTCTCTTCAAAGTCTAGTTGAATTACTTGCATTTTATAAGATTTCCTCCAAGGCTGCCTTTCGGTGAAGTCTGAAGTAGAAAAATTTCAGTCACAAGGAAATGCATTAGTAATAACAACCAAGAGTGGGCATAGCTGTTTAACCACGATTCTGCTGCATGTAAATTTGTGACATGAAAATAAGGGCTTTGGAGAAGGTGGAGTCTGATCGGCAGAAGGTGCAGAAGGAGGTGGGAAAGGGAAGACTTCTTGAGGGGATGTGACTGAGGAGGATTCTTCGTGACACTAAAAAATGATTAAAGAAGATCAGGGCATTGGACTTAAAGGAGCCAGGTCATTTTGTTATTGTTTTGTTTGTTTAAATGAGGAAACAGAAAAGTCTTAAAGAAAAATTTCTGTGTGTGTATGTGTGTTTCTGATGATAAAATGGCAGTAATTCCTAAAGGTAGGGGAAAAAAGAGAAAAGAGGATTGGAATTGAAAACTTTAAAGAAGAAAATAGAAATCTCCTCTAATTCCAACCTTCAGAGATACCCACTACTAGAATTATTGGGTTTTCCTTGCAGTCATGAAAGTGTTAGTCACTCAGTGGTGTCTGACTCTTTGGGATCCCATAGATTATAGCCTGTTAGCCTCCTCTGTCCCTGGAAGTACCCAGGCAAGAATACTGGAGTGGGTAGCCATTCCCTTCTCCAGGGGATCTTCCTCAACCAGAGACTGAGCCTGGGGTTCCTGAATTGCAGGCGGATTCTTTACTGTCTGAGCCCCTTGCAATCCTGTCTATATTGAATACTGGTGTTATGCTGTATGTACAGCTTTTTTTCCCACTTAACAATATGTCACATGCATTCATTCCCCATTTCCCCATATATCTCCCCTTAACAGGTCCCACATTGTCCCTGGCATCCTTTTTGAGGGGACACCACCAAACAATCTCTCACTCCTCTGTCCAGTGGGGCAGGAATTGGGGGCAGGAGGAGAAGGGGACGACAGAGAATGAGATGGCTGGATGGCATCACCGACTCGATGGACATGAGTTTGAGTGAACTCTGGGAGTTGGTGATGGACGGGGAGGCCTGGCGTGCTGTGATTCATGGGGTTGCAGAGAGTCAGACACGACTGAGCGACTGAACTGAACTGAACTGAAGAGGACAGAAGTTAGGGGGAGCTACCACTAGGCAGCACTGTGGTGCAGGGGAAAAAAAAAAACTGATCTCTGAAGTGGGGGTGGGGGATTAGTGTCAGAAACCTGCGTTCCAATTGGGCTGTCTCCTTCACTGACTATGAGACTTGGAGAAACTTCCTTCTTTTCTGAAGCTTCTCTGCTTTATTCATAAGCTGAGGGGGTGGGGCTAGTCAGGGAGCCCCACCTTTTTAAGTTTGGGCTCAACTCCTCTCCACTAGGTAACCTTGGGCATCTTTTAATCTCCAAGTTCTCCTTTAGTCTGAAAAATCCTGTGGTTATTTGCTATGTTAGACATGAAGCTTTTTGAGAAACACCACTTGTAAGCAGATAATGGATAATGCATATTGAGATCC
Organism: Moschus berezovskii; assembly: GCF_049115385.1. Classification (NCBI taxonomy): domain Eukaryota; kingdom Metazoa; phylum Chordata; class Mammalia; order Artiodactyla; family Moschidae; genus Moschus; species Moschus berezovskii. The sequence continues at coordinate 26,188,221 of NC_142471.1, forward strand.
ATTTTTCCAAGTTGAAATTAAGTCCCCAAAAGAGTCTTACAAGGTAACATGTTGGTTCTGCTTTGTGGACCTGGCAAACTAGACATTCTGCACACATCATGTGTCTGCCACATTCCGGGTACTTCCATCAGGACACTTCCGAGACAGAGGCAGGGAGGTGGTGTTTCCATTTCCAGATGAGTAAACTGAGGTTCAGGGAGGTTAAATGACTTGGACAATGTTTTGTGAACCCAAGCATTCTGACTCTGCAGCCATTGTTCTTTCTGCCCCTGTGTGTAATATTTTAAGCTGCTCAGATGAGAGTCATAAGCATGTCGAAATTACTAGAAAAGGCCTCTAAGGAAATGAAAGAATTGGTGCGACTCAACTTAAAGAGAAGGCTACAGGGGACTCACTGTAGTAAGCATGAAATTTCTGCAGCTCATTTTCAGAACTGAGTGCCTTCTTTATTTTGTCTGGATCTAATATCTTCTCCCAGGGTATCCTGCTTTCATGGACGAAGAAGTTTAAGGCGAGGGGAGTTCAGGGGACAGACGTAGTGAGCTCTCTGACCAATGCTATGAAAAGACACCAGGTAAGGAACCCATCTTAGTGTGGGGCACTCTCCTAGTTCTGGCCCTTATCTCTTGTGGGGGTGGGGAAGGGTTGTCTTCTACTGTGCCTGCCCTTGAAGGAGAATCAGAGAAGAACTTGATCTTAAGAAAGTTCTCACTGTAGCACAGATGTGGCCAATTTGGATAAACCCTCCTGTGGGCCTGGTATGTGGCAAGCGTTCTGATTACTGTTGAAGGGTGACCCGTACTTCCGTGGGGCCTCCCCAACTGCCACAGCCTCTTGAGGGGGTCTTGGTTAGACTTGATGCTGTGTGATGCTGCAACCCTCACCTTTCCTCTCTGAGGCATGAAAGGTCATCTTCTTTCCTGTCTGGTTCTCTGTTCCATTTTCCACACCCTACTCACTGAATATCTCTATTTGTTGGATACATTTTATAATAATTTAAAGAACTATTAAAGCAAGCCATGCTCCTGGCTGAGCTGAGCACACAAATTAACCCAATTGACTTGTTACACTGACAACCTGAGAAATATTTTGAAGTATGCCCTTCCCGTCTTTTTTCTCTTTAAATAGCTATCATAGTCTTTTGTATGCTTTTTCTCTCATTGTTTTCATTTTGCTTTAAAATGCTCTCCCAAACCTTGTGGAACTGTGGTGCAATAACCCTAGCTGACTTGATAGAACAGGAAACCCCTGGTGCGGCTCGCAGAGAGGACTTGGCTGAGGCAGGTTAAAATGTCCCTGTGGGCGAGGACTTTGGTGTTTTCTGCTGGAAGCACCATTGCTCCTAGGACAAACATGATTCCTCAGCGTCCTTCAAGCACTGTTGGAGTCCTGGAGATCTGTCCCTCATGTTTTCATTGCTCAGAGGCCTTCACCCATGAAACAGGAGCAAGAGTTTCATTCACTCTTCAGTCTCAACTGCTCTTTTTCTCCCCTGGACCTTAAACCTTGACAAAGTCCTTCTTTCTTTTCTTTTTTTTTTAAACAATTTTAATTTTTTCTAGAAGACTATTTAACTTAATTTCAATATACGGTCATTAGAAGAAACAGAAACAGTGGAGAGGAATAACAGTGTGCACATCACCAAGTTGGGCCGACCACCTACGTCCACACTTGAACAACACAGGGAAGTCCCAAGTAATAGCAGTCTGGAGCCCCCGTTGGGAAAAGGGTCCCAGGTGGTGCACCACACCATGGGCGAGACTTCACATTGCAGTTCTGGGGGCTTCTGCTTATGATCCCAGCCTGCAAACTGATACTATTAATCAGTTTTCACATAAAAATGCAGCTCTGGTTTTCCTTTAACTTTTATAATGCTGTTCATTTCAACTTGTGAATCTTAAGATTCCTTAGACCCTGGGGGACTAGCTAGGTCTCCAGGGGCTTAAGAAAGTCCCAGACCCACTCCTTTTCTTGCCTAAAGTGCCACTTGACTTGCTGGTAACCACCAGTGTGCTTGCAAGCAGACATGTAGTTCTGCCAAGGTCGGAAGTCAGTCAGAGGCCTGCTCCCCTAATTTTGAATCCTGAACAAGACTACCTCCATTTAACTTCCCTGACAGTTCTTTCCTGTCTGCTAGTTCATCTTGAGTCACATGTGTGTAGGAGCACAGGAAAAGTCAGAACTGAAGGCAGACAACTGCTGAGGGACAAGGGCCTTATTTCTTACAGGCAGGCCCAGAGGGCAGGAGCTAGTGATTCTCCCAACCAGGCACCTTCATTACTTTTGCTTCCCCTGAGGGGAAAAGTAAGCAAACAGAACCTCCCTCCCACACACTGATGCCCTCTGGGGCTTGTGTTCCAGCAGGACTTAGATGTGGACATCCTGGCTTTGGTCAACGACACCGTGGGGACCATGATGACGTGTGCCTATGACGATCCCTACTGCGAAGTTGGTGTCATCATTGGTAACTCAATTTACCTTGCTCTTTGGAGGTGGGTTGAAAGGGGCTGGTTTGGGGCTTAGTTTCAGGAGACTCGGTAAATCTGTGGGAAGAGTATTGGCATTTTCTACTTAGAAGAGGCAATATAGGGAGACAGAAAATTAATACACACATTTATTCAACAAGTGTTCACTGAGTGACCATTGTGTGCTCGGCCTTGGGCTCTGCGTTGGATTCTTAATGGTGAGAGTCCCAAAGATCCCTGTTCTCATCAAACTTTCAGTGCAGAGGTGGGTGGGTGAGAGACCAAAAAGGCCAAAGCAAATCATATTTCAGGTGGTTAGTGTGATGAGGAATATAAGGCAGGGTGATGTGACTGAGAGTGAGGGCAGTGGGGTTGTGAGCTGAGACCTCACTGAGGGCTGACGTTTGAGCGGGGACCTCAGTGATGAGGAGGAGGGAGCAAGGCAGACATGGAGAGGAAGAGAATCCTGTGCCCTGTGAGAGGGGAATGGGTCTGGGCTGCTCGAGGAGCCCTGAAAGGCTGAATGGTCGTGAATCAAAGCAAGTGAGGCTGAGAGTAGAAGGCCATTCAGGTGAGAAAGAGTGGCTGGGACCGGGCAGATCGCTGAGGACAGGGGACACAGTCCCTGGAACGACTTTGACTTTAAACCCATGGGAGACAAGGCAGTAGAGGACTTTGGGTGGTGGATGGCCAAGTGGGGTGTGCATTTTGCAAAAGCGCATTTGGCTGCTGTGTAGAGAATCAATTACTGGGGGTAAGGCCAGCCAAGAGGCCACTGCGCTCTGCGGCGCAGGACCAGGGAGGCCTCAGCAAAGTGGGAGTATCTGTGGGTGGTCCCAACACCTGAGATGGAAGGGGGCCCTCCTGGAGGGTCCGTGAAAAGGGCTGCGTGGGGTCAGTAAGGCCACATGGACTGGATTTATAGGCTGTTCTCAAATGTCCCTTCAACCCTCCTATTCCTTTACTACTATTGGGGAAGGTTTTCTGAATTGTTTTTTCCTAATTGGCATCTCACTCTCCTCAGTCTGACCTTCCCAAAGAGCAGGATCTTTACATCTGGGGGTCTTGATTTGTATTCCCGTTTCTGGAGCCCCACTCCTCAGAGTGGGCCTGGCATTGCCCGACATGGCATCTGCTGAAGTCCGCTGTGTCTTACTGACTCTGATAACCTGCTAATTGGGTGCCAGTGTCTGTACTTTTCTGAGAAAAGCCTTTTCCAAATATTATATTGCAATTTAATTGCCTACATTTCATTTCTTATGTTGGCTTTAAAATCCTGAGACCTAAATATCAGCCAGGGAAAGATACTTAAAATTAAGACAATAATAACAGCAACAACAAAACAGCTTTATTGGGACTTCCCTGGTAATCCCGTGGTTAAGACCCCACATTTCCACTGCAGGGGGCACAGGTTTGGCCCCTGGTTGGCCAACTAAGGTCCCACATGCCACGTGTCATGGCCAAACAAACAAAGACTACCTTTGAAGCATAGGGTTTGAAGCATAAAAACCCTCTCATTTAGGTAATAATTAGTGATTTTAGTGAATTTATAGAGTTTTGTAATCATCACCACAGTCCAGCTGGAATGTTTCCATCATCCCAGTATGTCTCAAACAGGTGTGCCTGTCTGCAGCCACTCCTCAGTACTCCAGTATTTGAGGCATTTCCTTGGAGTGAATTAATGTTTGAATAATCATCACTGTCAAAGATAAGGATGTAGCTTATGCTAGGAACACTTTCTGGCAGGCTATGAGTAAGGAATATTTTTAGTATCAAATAGAGAAGAGGCTAAGTAGCACAAGGAAAGGATTAAAAATATTAGTGAGTCGGTGAATTTTTAAAAACATAAGATTCAGTTAACTCATCCTCCTCTCCGTAAATGTGCCCTGTCAGCTTTCATACATATTCATCAGGGACTTCTTCACAATTGACTCCATTCATAACAGCAAACCATTAACACCCTGACAAGTGTGGACTTGACATGTCAGCTTTATTCCTCATGAACTCCCAGGCTTGCCAAAGCTGCTTCCCTCAGCAAGAACCAGCCCTGGGAGTGCATCAAAAGCACTTTGTGGTGCATTCAGAGGACTCTTGGGGCGGCTGAGAGTTTCCTCTGTCTTTGCCCAGCTGGGAGCCCTCGCATCTGTTCGTTTTCTCTCTGATCCCTCGTCCAGGTACCGGCACCAACGCCTGCTACATGGAGGACATGAGCAACATCGACCTGGTGGAGGGCGACGAGGGGCGGATGTGCATCAACACCGAGTGGGGGGCCTTTGGGGACGACGGGGCCCTGGAGGACATCCGCACTGAGTTCGACCGGGAGCTGGACCTCGGCTCCCTTAACCCCGGGAAGCAGCTGTGAGTACCCTGTGCCGTAATCTGGGCATCGGCCCCAGTGACTGTCCACTCACTCAGGTACGCTTTATACCTGGGAGACTTCTTAGCTGTCGCTTGTTCTCCATCACAGGGAGTTTAAGAGGCAAGGCTCGTATTGATATTTCAGTTTCACCAGATAGATGAGGAAAGGGAAGCCAAAGATAGTGAGTGATTTCTCCCAGGTCATATCCCTGATCAAATTCAATCCAGAGGCAGGGGAGATACAGCCGTCAACCTGGTGACTCAAGTCATTGGAATGAATGGTCACAGAACAGATCAGCGCAGCCCGAGGAAGCACACATAACTCATTTGTGTTTCAGGGCTCCCCTGCACCTCACTTTCTCCGAGGCCTCATCACGAAGCACCTGGTGTGAGTCCCTCCCAGCCTCAGGTCTCATGGAGACTTCCTGCACTCTCATCCCACACTCACATGTAGTCTAAGCCTCCAGGGTCTGCCTCAGCTCTAACTGTATGCTGAGCTCCCTGAAGGCAGCTACACTTGGGATTTCCTCTCCTTTCTGCACATAGCGTCTTTACACATTGTTGCAGCTTTAAGTGTTTGTTAAAAAAACAAACAAAAAGTGTCTGTTGAATGAAAAAATACTTACAATTTAAAAAAATAATTTCAGATTTGTAGAAAAGTAGTGAGAATAGTACAACTTTCAGTCAAATTCCCAAATAATAACATTCTATCTCTGTGTATTTGTGTATACACAGACACATAAAATATACACCTGTATAAAATACACATGTCTGAATAAAATTATTTTTCTGAACCATCTGAGACTACAATTACAAATGTAGGATCCCTTCACCCCTAAATACCTCAGAGTATTACCTGAGAACAAGTGCATTCTCTTACATAACCAAAGTGTAATTGTCAAAATTAGAACATTAGCATTTAATCAGTTCTAATATCTAATTTGTAGATCTTACTCAAAACTCACCAGCTGCCCCACTAACGTCCTTTATTTAAAAAGAAAATTGTCCAGGTCCGGGATCACACATTACATGTTGCTGCTGTATCTCTTTAGCCTCTTTCAATATTCTATAATATATTTTTGCTTTTCATGGTCTTCAAGAATACAGACCATGTACTTCACAGCATCTCTCTCAACTTGTATTTGTCTGACGTTTCTCATGATTAGATTCAGGTGATGTATTTTCAGCAGGACGATCACACAAGTGGTGTGTGTCCTTCCCAGGGCATCAGATCTGGAGGTGTATAATATTTATTCAGTTACTGGTGACACAAATTCAAATCACTTGGTTAAGGGAATATTCGAGAGGTTTTTCCACCCCAAGTTATTCCCTCTGTAATGAATGAGTATCTGGTGAAGAGATACTTTGAGACTAGGCAGTTATCCTGTGTCTCATTAAACTTTTACTCTCTAGTTCTAGCGTCTATTGATGAATTTCTAGATCCATCATTCCCTCTGATGTTATTAGTTGCTATTCTACTGTAAGGAATACTGTAAGGAAGTATTCTCCTCCACTTACTTCCTTATACTAATATGGATTCTTTTATAATTTAATGAGTTATAGTTTTTTCCTATCATTATTTTATCATTCCTTCCTATCAAAATTTTTTTTCAGATTTAGCCAGTGGAAGCTCGCTCAAGCTAGTCCCTAAGTGCTTTTGACATGTTCCCATCACTCTTTAAGTACTTCCTTATTTTCTTGCGCAGTAAGATGCTCCAGGCTCACCATGTACTTTCCCAGTCCCAGCAATGGAATCAACCATTTTCCCAAGAAGCCCTGGTGAATAAACATTTTAAGTACTTCCTGGAAACCACTCAACACTAGAAGTGAATATCTGAGGAACAAATTTCTGCTTTTGATGTACTTGTTCCCCAGCATACACCCATTCTGCTGGTGACACAGAACAGTCACAGCCTAAAGAACTGGCTCCATTGTGGGTACTTTAGCATCCTCACACTATTCATTTCACTTAACACAATTCCACTGTCCCAAGCTCAGCTGGCATTTATTTCTATTGTCTTCTATTTTTGCCATGTTTTAAAACCTTTTATAATGAAATAGATAAAGTTGATTAGCAAACTGGTTGTCCTTGATTTTGTATTTTATTTTGTTTGCAGAATAAAAATTATATTTAATAGTTTACTTGGGAAACGGTTAGTAATTGCTTGTTGTATGCAGACTGAAAGGCCACATGTGGGTAACCTGGTGGTATATTTCACCCATATTATTTTGTGTGTGTGTCTATAGATTTTATTTTATTATTATGTTTAAAAATTGTATTGGAGTATGGTTGATTTATAGTGTTAGTTTCAGGGGTACAACAAAGTGATTCAGTTATACATATACATAGATTCATTCTTTTTCAGATTTTTTCCCATATAGATTATTACAGACTATTGATAGAGTTCCCTATTCTGTATAGTAGGTTCTTATTGGTTATCTATTTTACTCATATTATTGTAGAACCTCTCTGAGGCTATCTAAGCCCAACTAACAGGCACAACATCTTTTTCTCTTTGGCAGAAACGTGTAGGCGTTGGAAAAATTTCAAGTTTGAATTTGTCATGCTGTGGTTAGTGATCTTGGGAAAGTAAATTCTCTGAAGTTGAGATTTCTCTTATCTGAGAGTGGCACCCCCATGGCCAAGGGTGATTTGAGATAAAGATTCTTGGACTCAAGCACTTTGTGATCAGAAAACAGTCATAGGTTTCCTCTAGTTCAGTGCTCCTCTTTTATAAGTGGGAGAATGCAGCTCGGAGAGCTGCATGAGCTCTGAAGGGCGCCTCAAGGTGGGGCAAGTACTGAGGCCTCCTGACCCAGAAAGAGGCCTTTCCACTACTTGTGTTCCTGACCATGGGCCATGGCTCATGGGCTTGGGAAAGGAATGCTGCATAACCAAAGGCATTGCTGCTACTTATCTGTTCACCAAACTGTAGGTTTGAGAAGATGATCAGCAGCCTATACTTGGGTGAACTCGTCAGGCTCATCTTGCTGAAGATGGCCAAGGCAGGCCTCCTGTTTGGCGGCGAGAAATCCTCTGCTCTTCACATTAAGGGCAAGATTGAAACACGGCATGTGGCTGCCATGGAGAGGTGAGCTTCTGGCAGGGTCCCTCCCACCTTGACTCTGAAGGGGGTAGGGCGGGCAGCCAAGGCATGGTGTGCTCATGGGAGTGGTGCATAGGAGGAACCAGATCTTCCTTCTTCACCGGGATGATTTCAGACCTGCGCACGGCTTCAGGGGGATTAGCAGTGCCTGTCATTCTTCACCTGTAGCTTCTGGTTGGTTTCAGTAGGCAGGGATTCTGCTGTTGGAGGTTTACCCTCCTCTCATGTTTTATTGCCTTTTTCCTCCCTAAACTGGTGACATAACCTTTTTAGGGTTGCAGACCCCTTTGAAAGTCTAAGTTTTGGACCCTTTACCCCAAAAATGCACACTTGCACACAATTTTGCTCATAATATCAGGGCATCCTTAGGACCATTAAGGCCCTAGCATGGAATCCAAGTTAAGAATTCCCACTACAGCAATAATCTTCTCTACCTGCTGCTGTCAGGGACTGCATTTGGCTTTGGCTTTGGTGATTAGAGGGAAGAGCTCACACAAAGGTCTGCAGTAGGGAGCTGACTGAAGAGGGTGACTGGCCCCGGTTGACTCAAGATCCTGTTAGAAACCCTGGCACTGTCCTGAGCTTTGCAATCAGCTTAGATTCTGAGCTCAGCAGGGTGACATCTGACTTCCAGAGTCTGTGTTTATACAGACCTTGGCAAGGACTGAGTTGCTATGAAAGGCAGTGCAGTACAGGGTGCTTACACGGGTGGGCTCCTTAATCTAACTGCCTGAGTTCAAATCTTGACCCTTGCACTCACCAGCTGTGTGCCTATGGACAGGTTACCTACCCTGTCTGTGCCTCAGATCCCTCTTCGGCACAGTAGGATAATGATGGTCCTCCCCCCAGGTTTGTTGTGAGGACTGAGTTAACACACATGTCAAGTCCTTAGACTAGCACCTGGCACATAGTGAATGAGCAATAAGTGGTGGCTGCCATGATCACTGTTGAAATCATCATTATTATTATATGACGATGTGCCAGCCTGTTTGTGTTCACAGTCCTGAGAGGTGGGAACAATCTCTCTGAGGGGGATTCCCATGGAACGGGGCAGTGTGGTCCTCTCATTCCTGTCCCCTGGTCAGGTACAAAGAAGGCCTAGGCAATACGAGAGAGATCCTGACAGATCTGGGCCTGGAGCCTTCGGATGCAGATTGCATTGCGGTCCAGCACGTCTGCACCATCGTCTCCTTCCGCTCAGCCAATCTCTGCGCAGCTGCCTTGGCAGCCATCCTGACACGCCTCCGGGAGAACAAGAAGCTGGTACGGCTGCGGACCACGGTGGGCATGGACGGCACACTCTACAAGATCCACCCCCAGTGAGTGCGGGCCGCTGGCCCACACCCTCCGCAAGCAATCTCCCCTGGAGCAGAGTCCAGTTTTCTTTCTAAACTAGGCTGCTTCTCTGGGTTGCCAGAACCGACCATATTCTATAGTTCTGAGATTATACAGCAAAGGGTGAATTCAGAGATTACATTCATCTAGCTGCCTGGGCTGCTTTAGGTATCATTCTTAAAGGAATATTTTGCTAAAGCCAATAGCCTGACTAGCAAGGGCATCCATCTGTGTGCTTATCCATCTATCTATCCCTATATTCATCTATCTATTATTATTGAATACTCACTATGTTAAGATAGGAAAGTAAGATATGTCCAGTTATAAGTGGGGATATAACTGGATGGCAGAGGTTGCCCTGTTCACATGAAGGATACCGGTAGGAAAACACAGAAGAAGGGAGAATGAAAGCCCCTCTGACTAATAGAGGTGTAATTGAAAGTCAGGTGTGTACACCTGGGAAGAGCTGGGGGAAGAAACCTTTCCCTATGGGCAGAGATGATGTTCGATCAATATACCGTGAGTGTACACTTGCTAAATTGCTTCAGTTGTGTCTGACTCTTTGCGACCCTATGAACTGTAGCCTACCAGGCTCCCCCGTCCATGGGATTCTCCAGGCAAGAATACTGGAATGGGTTGCCATGCCCTCCTCTAGGGCATCTTCCTGATCTGGGAATCGAACCTGCAGCTCCTGCATTGCAGGCAGATTCTTTACTGCTGAGTCACCACGGAAGCCCATATATTCTGTGTGGATATGCCCTACTAGTTGTAATATTAGTGATAAAATAACCACTTCTTTGAGGCTTCCAAGGGTTCCTTCCACTCCCTCAGATGACCTGGACCCTACCCTAGCCACCCCCATTGTCTCCCTCCATCCAGCAACTAAAGGGGTGAGCCTTGGCCCAGCAGGGCTCCCCATGATGCTGTTCCACTGCTCCACCTGTATCTGTTTCTATTGGCTGGGCCCGGGCCTTTATGGTTTTCACATATTTTGCCGTCACTCCTGCCTTCAGATACCCGAAACGCCTGCACAAGGTGGTGAGGAAACTGGTCCCGAACTGTGACGTCCGCTTCCTCCTGTCAGAGAGTGGCAGCACCAAGGGGGCAGCCATGGTGACCGCAGTGGCCTCTCGGGTGCAGGCCCAGAGGAAGCAGATTGATAAGGTGCTGGCTCTATTCCGGCTGACCCAAGAACAACTTGTGGGCATTCAGAACAAGATGCGGGTTGAGTTCGAGTACGGGCTGAAGAAGGATACCCACCCGCTGGCCACAGTCAAGATGCTGCCCACCTACGTCTGTGGGATGCCAGATGGCACAGGTAGACCCTGCGCCACTCCCTTCTCTGATGGGCCACCCGGAGCTCCATCCAAGCTCCTTAAACCCAGTTAGGATCTTTGTTTCAAGAGCCTTGGGTTCGCGTCTATAATGGAGGGAGGGAGAGTACTCTGCTGAATCTGTTCTTTGGTTGATCCAGGGCACTGGCAGTGAAGAATACCTAAGTTAGGTTCCATGTGTGTGAAGACCCAGATGCTGTCCCTGGGAGCTACCATCTGGACACGTGGCGTGTCTGGCTTGTCTTCTGCCCTTTCCTCTGGCTTTCTTCTCTCCTGGGGCTTGGTTCTCTTCCTCTCCCCTCTCTTCATTTTCTGCCCCTGACTTTTCTGATACTTGATCCTTTTCCTGGTCCTCTGTGCTCAGCTGACAAGAGCTACACAACAGTGAAGTCAGTTCTTTAGACAAATAACTCCACCTCTTTGCATCTCCGGAATCTCACCGAGATATAATGATCTTTGTAAAATGCTTCATTCATCTCTTTAATTTGCTTTTGACTCTTTAGTTTCATTTTGTGCTCACAACCACTCTGTATGTTATGTAAAGAGAGAATGATTCCCATTTTATGAATGCCAAAACTGAGACTCAGAGAAATTAGGTGACATACTTAAGGTTACACAGCTGTACTTGGAATCTCTCAACAACAAAGATCTTTTCCAGGGCCAGTATCCTTCGAGTCTACTTGGGGGAGAAAATGAGAGCAGGAAAAGACACTATTCAATTATTTATTCTTTCATCTCTTTTTTCCTTTGGCCTCCATTCCTCAAAGTTTCATTAAGTAGCTGCTATAGGTCAGGCTCTGTTGTAGGCACAGTGACAGAGCAGAAAAGAAAACACAGTCCCGACCTTCATGGAGCCTTTGTTGGGCTAACAGACAGTAAACAGATAAACACCAGATGATGCCATGTCACAGCAGGGCTATGAAGACAAACAGAGCAGAATCGGGGGTGAGAGAACTGGCCTGGGTGAGGGCTTTGGCAAATTCAAGGAATAGCAAAATGACCAGTGTGATTAGAACAGAGTGAATGAGGCAGTCAGCAAGAGGAGGGATCACACAGAACAGACAGTGACGCTCTGAGATGTCAGAGAAGCAAGAGGTGCTGCACTGGAAGTGTTGGCTGTTGGACTTGATGTGGTTTCTTATCAGTCTGGTGGGGCCGAGGGAATCCAGCCATGGGAAGAGCGGGACAGAGGACCATTCCATGCTGCGATGAGCAGTTCCTTTAGGCCCTCCAGACAGAATGGAAGCACCTTCCTGTAGTCTGGTCGCCTGACCTGGATTCACCCTCCAAGGTTCCTTGAGTATAAGTATCATGTGTGGCCGTTAGCGGACACCAGGGAAAGCAAGCTGGCCTCGGATGGGCTCAGGATGCCTGCCCAGGGCTCTGACACCATGCTCGCTGACCACCACACCCCTTTGGCCCCTGAACCTCAGGCCAGCAGGCTCTGGGTCTGTTCTCTTTCGGCAACTCTTCTTCCTCCCACTGCCTGCACACGAGGCCCTGCTCAGTGCATGCTGGTGGAATGCCACACTCACTCCCTCTACCACAGAGAAAGGAAAGTTCCTCGCCCTGGATCTGGGGGGAACCAACTTCCGGGTCCTCCTGGTAAAGATCAGAAGTGGACGACGGTCAGTACGGATGTACAACAAGATCTTCGCCATCCCCCTGGAGATCATGCAGGGCACGGGCGAGGAGGTAAATGCTGGCCGGGGGTTCACCCTCCGAGGGGCCAGCCTGCCATCCACCCTGTACAGTGCAGATCCAGCATGACTGCCGCTGTCTCTCTCCCTGCAGCTGTTTGACCACATCGTGCAGTGCATTGCCGACTTCCTGGACTACATGGGCCTCAAGGGAGCCCAGCTGCCTTTGGGCTTCACGTTCTCGTTTCCCTGCAGGCAGACGAGCATTGACAAGGTAAGATGGTCCAGCCTGGCTGGCCTCCCTCCTGCACCTGGGGAGTCTCAAGGCAGCTCTGAGTCACTGTTCACTTTATTTAGGGGTCTCAGGTTCAGGGCAGCTGGGGAGACATGATCAAGAATTTAGACTATTTAATTTTTTCTATTTACTGTGTTCCATTTTCACTATTACTGTTTTATGGATTGAAGTTTGCAAAATGCTTTGCTGCTGCTGCTGCTAAGTCACTTCAGTCGTGTCCGACTCTGTGTGACCCCATAGACGGAAGCCCACCAGGCTCCCCCGTCCCTGGGATTCTCCAGGCAAGAACACTGGAGTGGGTTGCCATTTCCTTCTCCAATGTGTGAAAGTGAAAAGTGAAAGTGAAGTCGCTCAGTCGTCTCCGACCCTTAGCGACCCCACGGACTGCAGCCTACCAGGCTCCTCCATCCATGGGATTTTCTAGGCAATAGTACTGGAGTGGCTTGCCATTGCCTTCTCCGCAAAATGCTTTAGGGTCGTATAAAAGGACACATGGATAAAATTACTGTTAAAAGAGAGGTCAAGTCATATTATCAAGAGATAAGAAGTAATGACCAGTTAAGGCAAGTTATAAAACTCTTAGTCTGTAATATTCCATGTGTCTTCCTGGGTGGTCAGTGTAAACAGGGAAACACACTAGGTTGTAAGGCTTTTATTGTCTGATGAACAAAAGCTTACCAGTGCTTCTGAAGAAATGCATTTCTTTCCTGATATTAGACTCTCAGGAGACATTGATCACATTGACACATTTTGTTGACACTGAAGAACTTCATGGATGATGATTTTAATAAATTGTTCCTAATAATTTAGAAACGCGTATCACATGACTTTTCTTAGATAAAAGCACCATTCACCTGCTCAAGGAGCACAGAGTACCCTCTTGCTCTCTAATAGCCTTATGTCAGTCAAGCTGTCTGATCTGGTGTAAAAGCAGAACGCCACTCTCAATTTACAGAGAGAACCCTGGTCAGCCCAGCAAATCAGCCAGAGAGCTCACGACAATAATAAGAATGGCACCAATGACTTAAGACTTTGTCTGATCCCGTCAGTGTCTCCATGATATACACATTATTTCTGTTTTGTTTATTTTACCATCTTTTATTGTGGTAAAATTTATATAACATTTACCATTTTGACAGTACAGTACCATTTTGAAAGTACAGGTGTGCTGTGCCATTAAGTACATCACATTGTTGTTAACTATCACCACTGTCCATCTTCTGAAGTCTTTCATCTTCCCAAACTGAAACTCTATACTCATTAAACAATCTCTCTCTCCATTTGCCCTTCTCCTAGCCCCTGATAGCCTTTATTTTACTTTCTGTCTCTATGAATTTGACTATCTTAGGTATCTCATCTAAATAGAATCATAACAGTATTTGTTGTTTTGTGACTGGCTTATTTCATTTAGCATAATGTTCTCAAGGGTGATTCACATAGAATTCCATTCCTTTTTAAAGCTGAATGATATTTTCTTGTATGTTTACATGCTATTTTTAATCACCATTTTGTTGTTAAGAAAAACAGAGGCACAGAGAAGTTAAGTTTCCAGGTTACCATGTCTATAAACAGTGGTGGAGGGGTCAGTCCAGGACACTGGCCTGAGAGCCCAGGTTCTTGCACTTTGCCCTCAGGACCTGGAACCCAGTGTTTTTGGACCATTTCAGCTATAATGCACAGTATACTTACATATATATATATATATATATATATATGTAATTAAGACAAAAAATAAAGAAATAGTACCTACCCTTGTTCTGTGCATTTTATTTTCTATCCTGTTTTTCATATGAGGAAATTGAGGCATACAGTCTCATCCAATCAGCAAAACCAGAACTGAAACAGAACTCTCCAGGACTCTGAGAATGCCATGAAAACCCACTCACCAGGCTTACCTCTCACTCCTAATCATTCAGAGAACAGGAAGAAAGGGGATCAGAAGGTGAAATTATCTGGTAATATGGCTAGATCTCTCAAAATTAAAAACGCTAGAATGCTAAGAGCCATAAGATCCATTTCTCAAGATTAATGAACAAGAATGTTCATTACACCATCACTTTTTAATAATGAAAAGTTAGAAATAACCCAAATGCCTGGCAAGGGAAAATGACTAAATAAAAAATGGAAATAAATTTTCATTTCCCCTAAAATGGAAAATGACTAAATATAGCATATCACTCATATGAGATTGCTGGATTTTTATTTAACAAACACACATGTAGTGCTTGTTTGGTGCCTGATGATGTACTAAATGCTTCACAGACATTACCTACCCAGTCAGGAGGCCAACAGAGTGCAATAGTTTGAGAGCATGGGTCTGGAACCACATTGCCTCAGTTTGCATCTTGGCTTCTCCACACTTACTGGCTGTATGACCTTGGATGAATTACTTAACCTCTCTGCACCTTTTACTTCCTTATTTGAAAAGTAGGGATTAAAATAGTACTCTTAGGTATATTTTGTGGATTTTAAAATTTATGTACAATTATACTTGAGGAATATTTTCCATGTTAACTGACCAGGAATGGTATAAAAGATATATTACTGAGTGAGAAAAACAAGGGCTTCAAATGTGGCCTAGTGAAAAGAATCTGCCTGACAATGCAGGAGACACAGGAGACATGGTTTCAATCCCTGGGTCAGGAAGATCACCTGGAGAAGGAAATGGCAACCCACTCCAGTATTCTTACCTGGGAAATCCCATGGACAGAGGAGCCTGGTGGGCTACAGTTTACAGCCTGATGGGCTATAAAAACAAATTGCAGCAGGCCACACACAGTATGAATTCGAAAGCACACATAAACGAAGAGAAAAAAATCTGTAAGGATTCATTATCGGGCTGATAATAGAGGTAGAAGATAATAGGTAGAAGAGGGTAGAAGAAGATAATGAAGATAACAGAAGATAATGGACTTCCTTTAATGGCTCAGACGGTAAAGCGTCTGCCTACAATGCGGGAAACCCGGGTTCGATTCCTGGGTCGGGAGGATCCCCTGGAGAAGGAAATGGCAACCCACGCCAGTACTCTTGCCTGGAAAATCCCATAGATGGAGGATCCTGGTAGGCTACAGTCCACAGGGTTGCAAAGAGTTGGACACAACTGAGCGATATAACTTAACTTTCAATAGAGGTTACCTCCCACGTTTAGGGGGATGGGGAGTTAAAGGAGACTTTGTTGTTATCAATCGCACTGAGTTTTTACAAAGGTAATGCATTCTTGTATTACTACTGCCATTAAAAATCAATACACATAGAAATGGAAGTTGGGGGTGGAGGGGGGAAAAGCCGCGTGCAGCTGTCCATGGTCCTGAGTGGTCCACAGGCACCAGGACACAGCTGCTCCTCCTGACTTGGGGCACTGGGCCTCCAGGCCTCCCTCCCAGCAGTTCTGACAGGTTCACGAAGACATAACTAAGAAGGAAGGGAGACCAATGGAGAGCTTGGCGCAAAGACACCAATGGCTGAGGAGAAAAAAAAAAACTTTCTTTAAAAATAAATGAAATGTAGTTGATTTACAATACTATATTAGTTTCAGGTATATAACGTAGTAATTTGATGTTTTTATAGGTTGTACTCCATACAAAATTATTATAAAATACTGACTATATTCTCTTGCTGTACATTACATCCTTGTAACTTATTTATTTTATACCTAGTAATTTACATCTTTAAGTCCCTTTCACCTATTTTGCCCCTCTCCTCACCCCTCTTCCTTCTGGTAACCAGTAGTTTTTCAAAAAAGAGAGACTTTAAAAAAATGTGATTTGGTATAATTGCAACTAATTAGAAAGGTTTTTCAACTGGGGTTGAATCTGTAAGGTTCTACATATATTCACCAGGAAAGGAGCGAGGAAGCCCAGCTTCCCAAGGCCTGTGGAAAAAAGGGGGAGCCTGGAGCTGAGGGCCTCAGGGTGAGGTGGCCATTCGTCCCCTGGGGTTGGGGGTGCTGCCATTAGAGCTTCTGGCCATCTCTCCTAGCCCAGCCGCTCTCCTGGCCTAGACACCCCAGCTTTCCCTGCATTCACCCACCCCCAGCTCTAGGTATGGAGTTTGAGGCTAGATAACTCTTGCTTCTGGCTAACAGTGTAACCATCTTTTTAAAAATTAGAAATACTATTTCTTGGTATTATAAAAAGTTAGACATATTGATTTTAGGAAAATTAGAAAATATAGACAAGCAAAAAGGAGACACTGAAAGGTATCTGTAATCTTACACCTAAAGAGAACCACTGTCAACCCTCTGGTGTATGCATTGTTCCAGACCTTTTTCTAGATTTGAGTGTGTGTGTGTGTGGGTTTTGAAAGAATAATAGAATAATTCACCATCTGTATTTGTTTAATGTGAGTTCACTTAACAGGGTATGGTAAACATCTTCCTCTAATGGCTAATGTTCTCTTAAAGAATTATGTTTTTGTGGCTATAGAGCATTTCCTATATTGATATACAACGATAGATCCATATTGTTGGAAAGACAGAATGTGTGTGTGTGTGTGTGTTAGTTGCTCAGTTGTGTCTGACTCTTTGCGACCCCATGGACTGTAGCCCACCAGGCTCCTCCATCCATGAAATTTTCCAGGCAAGAATACTGGAGTGGGTAGCCATTCCCTTCTTCAGGGGATCCTCCCAACCCAGGGATCAAACCCACATCTCTTGTGTTGAAGGCAGATTCTTTGCCACCTTAGCCACCCATTTTTCCTGTGAAACAATGCTTTGATGAACATTTTGTAGCTTTATCTTTGATCATGAAGATGTGATTGATTGGATAAATCAGAAGTGGTCTTGTTCTGTGCAGTGATGGCCAGGGAATGTGAGTTGATGTAAATTTCTTCAATTATTCCACTCATGGTGTCTGAGCATCTTTCTTCATGGTGCCTCTGGATCCAGTGTTAGGGACCCAAATGGAAGCACAGTCAAAAGCATTTGACCAGCAGTTAGCTGTAGTCCCTTGCATCTGTCTGATGCTGAGGTTGTGCAGTGGTTCCAGCAAACTGTTGCTCAAATGAATTTGCCTTCCTTTCTTTCAGGGAACACTCATTGAATGGACCAAAGGCTTCAAAGCTACTGACTGTGAAGGGGAAGATGTGGTGGATATGCTCAGGGAGGCCATCAAGAGGAGAAATGTATGATATGGTGTTGAAGCTCATACCTGACCTGTCCCTTCCCCAAGGCCCCTGTGCTCTGTCATCAGACACCAGCCCTGCGACTCTGGCCTCTGCCCACCTCAGCTGATGTGCCCTCTTGAGACTGTTTGGCCTGCACATCCTACTTACAGCAGAGCTCTCTTCCTTTGCAGGAATTTGACCTGGACATAGTTGCAGTTGTGAATGACACAGTGGGGACCATGATGACCTGTGGCTATGAAGATCGTAATTGTGAGGTTGGCCTGATTGCAGGTAAGTGATCAGGCGTGTCCCATTGGCCTGCTCCCATCTGATCTTTTGGAAGTTACCTTTTAACATACTGAGGGTCAGGGGGCCATTGTTCCATTACATAGGGGCTCTGAAGCCAGCTTTGTCCATGGCTGAGATGAAGTTAAGATTGGGATTTCAGGTCTCCTAATTCCCAAGTCTTTACTTAATATCTTTTCCCCTAAGGGTTCTAAGCCAAGGTTGTCCTTTATGTTGAGGAAGGAGAATACCATAAAAAGAGGGAACTTTCACATTTGGGCCTTGGGGCAGATTTTACTGGGTGGAGGGAGACCACAGTTGGATCATGTTGGTTGGCCTGGAGCTGAGAGAGCTAGATTTTCATTCCAGCTCCAACTTGTACCTCTTCTGTTCTCTGACCTCTTCTGGCTGTCAGAAGGTGCACAGGATGGGGAAGAGTTGGAAAGAAACCTAGGAGAGGAGCAGGGAGTGGCTGGAGGTATGATATAGGCATTTTCGGAGTCTTCTGGAAAAGTCTGGCAGTGATTAAGGGCAAGGGTATATTCCAGGGGAATGACTGTAAGTGGTGAGGGGACTGGTGGCATTTGAACAGGTGGAGACAGGGGCAGTGGGCATTCCAAGTGACAGGCGCTGGTTAAATAATCACAGAATCTGAGAAAATTGTTCCAGCTGGTTGTCTGGGTTTCCTGAGGGTAAGTGGTACATATCACAAGGAGACGGGGATATATTGAGATGTCTTCAGTGCCAAGGAGAGGTTTCATCTCACTCTAAACCTTACCTGCTTTGTGACCTTGGGCAGGTTGCTTATTCTGTCTGGACTTGAGCTTCCTCTTCCATGGGAAGGGTTGGGCTAGATCTGGGAGGTCGAAGAGGTGAGATTTGTTTGATTGAAGATGATAATTGCCTGGACTGTTGTCTTGAGAATAGTTCTGAGACCAGGTCATGGACAAAGGAGAAGAGGGTGGCTTTCAGATACCAAGTGTCTGCTTATCCAAGACTAGATGGTTCCTCATGGTCCCTTCCAGTTCTTCTAACTGTGACTACTTGGAGTTCACTTTGTGTGCCTATGGCTTATCAATAATGAGGAGGGTGAGGAGGAGGAGAATGGTATCACAGGTATGAATTCTATGTGGAGGAAACTTACAGACATCATCTCATTTTTTTTTCTTGATAACAAATCTATAAGGCAGGTGTTAGTTCCTTTTTACAGATGAAGAAATTGGATATATGAAAGGTGAAATACTTGCCTGTAGTCACCCAACTATAAATATAAAGCTGAAGTCCACACCCAGCTGTATCTGACTCCAAACCTAAATTCCTATCTACTGTACCCTGCTGGCTCTTTAAGACCTGGTTGTGTCTTCTGAAGACTAAAGTCCCTTCATGATTCCTTCTAGGGACAGGCAGCAACATGTGCTACATGGAGGAGATGAGAAACATTGAGCTGGTGGAAGGGGATGAAGGGAAGATGTGCATTAATACCGAGTGGGGAGGATTTGGAGATAATGGCTGCCTAGATGATATCCAGACCCAATATGACAAGGAGGTGGATGAGGGGTCCTTGAATCCTGGCAAACAGAGGTGAGAAGGGGATGTGTGTACATTTCTGTAGGTCGTCCAACTTCAGCAGATCTATGGGGGTGCCCTGTTCATATTACAGATATTTGTATAGTTTGTATATTTATGACAACTCTTCATCAGATGTCAGTGAAGTATCTAATTTGAACAAAAGCAAAGGTGGCCCAGTGGTAAAGAATCCTCGTGCAATGCAAGAGACGCAAGAGACATGGGTTCTATCCCTGGGTCAGGAAGATTCCCTAGAGAAGGAAATGGCAGTCCATTCCAGTATTCTTGCCTGGGAAATCCCATGGACAGAGGAACCTGGCAGGTTACAGCCCATGGGGTCACAAAGAGTCTGACACAACTAGAGCATGGACACAGCAGCAGCAAAATTTATGACAGGTTTCCAACAAACAGAAGGTGTGCCTTTTTCTAATTACCATAAGGTTACCATTAAGTCTAGTGGTAGCTTTGGAAATGAGGCCAAGGTTGTCAGGAAGTCTATTCACTGTTTCCTTGATGTCACATGGCAGGGGCATGGCAGGCCTCTCAAGATGGGTTTCTAGTTTAGAGGTCGACATCCTCAGTCTTTCAAGAGCAGGCTGCCAGGTTGCTGACCTCTGTGGTTCTGGGGTTGGGGAAGTAACAGCAAGTGAAGGATGGGAATCCTGGTTCTCACCCATGACGTCATGTCCCAGCTTGGGTCACAATCACTTGTAAGGGTTATTCCAATTGCTAACCATATTAAAAACACTGAAAACAATGAATGGTTAAAAAAAAAAAGCAAACACAAAACAGAGTACATTTGCATTTGCATTCTCATATAGCTTCTTTAGTAGGAGAGAAAGGGGTAGAGCAAGCATGGGGGGCACTGATTATTAACCTGGGCCCATCTGTTTCCATAGGGGTTGGCATACTTTTTCTGTAAAGGATCAGAGAGTAATGGTTTACTCTCAGGCCATGTGGTCTTTGTCACAACTGAGCTCAGTGTCTTTCTATATAAAATAAGATGAAAATATAGATTTACTGTGTGACAGTATCCGAGTGGAAAAGTTGAGCTAGGAAATGTGATGGGATGCCTGGGTCATAGACGCCTTGCTGACTATTCAGCTGAGAACACTCAGTAGCAAGAGGCTTGACAAGACCGAGACCAGCCCTGGTGGTCCCACATCTTCCTTTGGCGCTCGTCTTTGTAGCTGGGAGGCAGGCGAGTTACCGTAAGCCCTGCTGAACCAGGGCCCAGAATCACAAGGGACCTGAATTCCAAGTTAGGGCATCCAAGTTTTATGTCTGACTCCATTGGAGGTTCTCATTTCTGGAGTGAAGAGTGTTAGGGGGCAACATGCTTGGGATTTACTTTGTTGTCCCCATTGTTTGGCTAAGTGTTGGTTCCTTAGACTGATGAAATCCTGAGCAGTTAAGAGAACGCATGTCCAGCTTGTAAGCCTCAGGCACGCTCGGATTTTCATTTGACCCTGCAGGCAGTGGGAGTCCAGCTCCACCTCACTGTTATTAATACTGTCACACATACCTGGGCGGAGTGTCTGCTCAGTGCCTGTTGATTGTAGAGCTTCTTTTCCTCTTGCACCTTCCATCATGGAGCTCACAGCCTGGTAGGAAGAGGGAAGGGAGTTCACATTTTGGACCACACTTGCTGTGTGTACACAGTTCAAATGTGTTATCTCATGGAGCAGAAGCTCTAGTGGAGAAGATTTCTTCAAATACAAAGCCAAGGTAAACTAGCTTTGGGGTCAGAAAAGGGACTTATTTTAGCTTAGTGTCTACTGGGCACCAGGTGCTTGGCTCCCAACAGTCTTGTGGGGTCGGTGCTTTGCTCCCTGTTTCATAGATGATGGCTTACTCAAGTCATGCAGCTGATGTGTGGCAGAGCTGGAACTTGACTTCTGCTCAACATGTCTCCAAAGCCTGGCCTTCCCACATCATACTGTCTCCTGCATGCACTTCTCTGGGCCTGCTGCCCACTCCACCCCACTGTGACCCAGGCAGCTACTGGATACCAGTGGCAATCCTTCCATGCTCTGACATGTGATCCTCTTGGGAACCACTCACCAGCACTGATTTTTCTGCTCTCACCCACCTTGTCTCTCTTTCTCTCAACAGATACGAGAAAATGACCAGTGGGATGTACCTGGGGGAAATTGTGCGGCAGATCCTGATCGACTTGACCAAGCAGGGTCTCCTCTTCCGCGGCCAGATTTCAGAACGTCTCCGGACCAGGGGCATCTTTGAAACCAAGTTCTTGTCTCAGATTGAAAGGTGACTTGTGATCAATTTCACCTACTTGACGTAAAAGGCCCTATTATGAGACATGCTGCTGTCTCACCAGGCTCCAGCAGATTTGAAATTTAAAAATAGAGAGTAAGGGCCTGGCTGGGCAGAGGGTTGCCTCCTGGGGCTGCTCCCTCTCTCCAGCTACATCAGTGCCACAGCACCCAGCTGAGGAGCCAGAAGCCTGTCTGGGCCCCTAGATTCCTAAATGGTTACAGAAAAGTTAGGTTAGGTTAAAAAATGATCCTCTTTTGGGACTTCCCTGGTGGTCTGGTGGCTAAGCCTCTGTGCTCCCAGTGCAAGGAGCCTGGGTTCCATCCCTGGTCAGAAAAATAGATCCCACATGCTGCAACTAAAACCCAGTGCAGCCAAATAAATAATTTTTAAAAATGATCCACTTTTGATTCTGAAATGATGATGTGCTCGTACTCTAAAGATGATGGGACTTCCTGGGGGTGACAGACCTTCTTGAATCTCAGCTTCTAAGGCATCCTGCTCCAACCTTGGCTTTGCTGGGACCATTTCTTCTCCTGCTCAGGCACCTAGGGATGGGGGACTGTGAGTCCTGGAGAGCAGGTTCCAGGGCCCCAGCAATAGGTCTTGACATCCTTCTCTGCTTGTTGGCAGTGACCGGCTGGCCCTCCTCCAGGTCAGGAGGATCCTGCAGCAGCTCGGCCTGGACAGCACATGTGAGGATAGCATTGTGGTGAAGGAGGTGTGCGGTGTTGTGTCCCGGCGGGCGGCCCAGCTTTATGGTGCTGGCCTGGCTGCCATCGTGGAGAAGAGGAGAGAAGACCAGGGACTTGAGCACATGAGGATCACCGTGGGTGTGGACGGCACCCTGTACAAGCTACACCCGCAGTGAGTGCTCCAGAGACTCAGGGATGGGGGCTGAGGCTCAATGTGGACCCCTTTGGGGCTGACAGACAAAGTGGCTCTGCTTCCTAGTGCTGTGATGTGGGAGTGTTCATCACCCTCCCTAAACCCCAGGCTCCTCATCTGTATCAGGTAGGCAGAAATAATCTCTACATCATGGGTCTGCATGAGGATTGGGTGAGTTCATACATGTAAAGGGCTTTACACAGTCCTCGGGTGGCGCTAGTGGAACCCACCTGCCAATGCAGGAGACATAAGAGACATGGGTTCGATTTGTGGGTCAGAAAGATCCCTGGAGGAGGGCACGGCAACCCACTCCAGTATTCTTGCCTGGAGAATCCCATGGATGGAGGAGCCTGGCGGGCTACTGTCCATAGATTCACAAAGAGTCAGATATGACTGAAGCAACTTAGCACACACACAGTAGATACAAGTGGTTATCATAAACACAGTCCAACCTGACCTCACAGGGAGCAATGAGAACTGAGTATTTTGCACATCACAGAGAGTGTGTCAAGTATGAGCTCAGAATCAGCAGGCAGAAGGATGAAGAGTGATTTGAATCCTGGCTCCACTGCTTAGTAGCTGGGAGGCCCAAGGCCAGTTTCTTACCCTCTTTGACCCTAGTTCTTTATCTGGAAAAAGGATGATAAAAATCGTACCTACCTCATAGGTTGTCAGGAGAATTCAGTTAAACCGTATCTGTAGACTATGTGACATATTACAAAGATGGAAATGATGACAGCTTTTATTTTTATTTAATGTTTTACATTTTATCTTGGTAGATGAAGAAAGATTAGCCAGCTTGTAAAAATTTCTAATCATGCTGAAATATATAGATAAATATATTATTACTGTAGTCCTTGATGCTTAGCCCTTCCTATGATGCTTACTAATTATCCAGGATAACTGACTGATATCTTTTCTTGATTCTCCCCTTGAGGTCACACATTCCTGTAAGCCTCTTCCTTTGAACCAAGACCTGACCAAAGGACAAAAACCATATGTTCGTTTCAATAGGTGCAGACAAAACTTTTGATAAAATCTAGCACAACAGACTGATTCCAAATAGGAAAAGAAGTACGTCGAGGCTGTATATTGTCACCCTGCTTATTTAATTTATATGCAGAGTACATCATGAGAAACGCTGGGCTGGAAGAAGCACAAGCTGGAATCAAGATTGCCGGGAGAAATATTAATAACCTCAGATACGCAGATGACACCACACTTATGGCAGAAAGCGAAGAATAACTAAAGAGCCTCTTGATGAAAGTGAAAGGGAAGAGTGAAAAAGTTGGCTTAAAGTTCAACATTCAGAAAACTAAGATCATGGCGTCTGGTCCCATCCCTTCATGGCAAATAGATGGGGAAACAGTGGAAACAGTGAGAGACTTTATTTTTTTGGTCTCCAAAATCACTGAAGATGGTGACTGCAGCCATGAAATTAAAAGACACTTACTCCTTGGAAGAAAAGTTATGACCAACCTAGACAACATATTAAAAAGGAGAGACATTACTTTCCCAACAAAGGGCTGTCTGTCAAAACTATTGTTTTTCCAGTGGTCATGTATGGATGTGAGAGTTGGACTGTGAAGAAAGCTGAGCACCAAAGAATTGATGCTGTTGAACTGTGGTGTTGGAGAAGACTCTTGTGAGTCCCTTGGACTGCAAGGAGAGCCAACCAGTCCATCCTAAAGGAAACCAGTCCTGAATATTCATTGCAAGGACTGATGCTGAAGCTGAAACTCCAATACTTTGGCCATCTGATGTGAAGAACTGACTGATTTGCAAAAACCCTGATGCTGGGAAAGATTGAAGGCAGAAAGAGAAGGGGATGACAGAGGATGAGATGGTTGGATGGCATCACTGACTCATTGGACATGTTTGAGTAAACTCCGGGAGTTGGTGATGGACAGGGAGGCCTGGCGTCCTGCAGTCCATGGGGTCGCAAGGAGTCGGACACAACTGAGCGACTGAACTGAACTGAGCACCTTATATGATAAGAGCACTCAACAAACTTAGAATAAAGGAACTCCTTCAACCTGATAAAAGCATCTGTGAAAAACACACAGCTAATGCCATACTTACTGGGGAAGCATTGGATGGATGATTTCACCTTAAAATTAGGAACAAGACAATGATGTCCACTCTACCACTGTTCTTCAACATTGTACTGTTTCTAACACTGCCTACAGATGATTGTGTGGTTTTTGTCTCTCAGTCAAGTCTTTATTTAAGGGAGAGGCTTATAGGATCCAGGTCAAAAAATTATGTGACCTCAAAGGGAGAATCAAGTGTAAGCCTAGACAGGCAATTAGGCAAGAAAAAGAACTAAAAGGCATTCATATTGGAAAAGCAAAACTATATAACTATCTTTGTTTGCAGATGATATGATTTTGTATGTAGAAATCCTAAGGAATCCACAAAAAACCATTGGAACTAAGAAACAAATTCAGTCAAGTTTCTGGATGTAAAATCAGTATACAAAAATCAACTGCATTTCTATGCATTAACAATGAATAATCTGAAAGTGAAATTAAGAAAACAATTCCATTTAAATAGCATCAAAAAGAATAAAATACTTAATAATAAATTAACAAAAGAGGTATAAGACTTGTACACTGAAAACTGCAAAACATTGTTGAAATTAAGAAAGACCTAAATAAATGGAAAGATATCCTATGCTAGCGGAGAAGGCAATGGCAACCCACTCCAGTACTCTTGCCTGGAGAATCCCATGGACGGAGGAGCCTGGTAGGCTGCAGTCCATGGGGTCACAAAGAGTCGGACATGACTGAGCGACTTCACTTTCACTTTTCACTTTCATGCATTGGAGAAGGAAATGGCAACCCACTCCTGTATTCTTACCTGGAGAATCCCAGGGATGGCAGAGCCTGTTGGGCTGCTGTCTATGGGGTCGCACAGAGTCGGACACGACTGATGAAACTTAGCAGCAGCAGCGGATTGAAAGCCTTAATGTTGTTAAGGGAACAACTTACCATCTTTTTTTCTAACTGAAGTATAGTTGACATGCAATACTATATTAGTTTTAGGTATACAACATAGTTGTTTGATATTTATATACATTGCAAATGGATCACCACCATAAGTCTGGTAACCATCTGTCACTGTATAGTTATTGCAATATTATTGACTATATTTTCTATGCTGTACATTATATCCCCCTAACTTACTTATTTTATAACTGAAAGTGTGTACCTCTTAATACCCTTTACCTGTTTTGCCTGATCCTCTAGTTCCCTCCCTTCTGACGACCACCAGTAGTTTGTTCTCTGTAACACTGTTTCTGTTTTGTTTTGTTTGTTCATTTGTTTTGTTTTGTTGCTTCACAAATAAGTGGAATCATGCTGTATGTCTTTCTTTGCTTGACTTACTTCACTTAGCATAATTCCCTCTAGATCCATTCAGCTTTTTGCAAATGGCAAGAGTTCATCCTTTTTATGACTACTATACCATTGTGATCACTGACCTAGAGCCAGACATCTTGGAATGTGAAGTCAAGTGGGCCTTAGAGAGCATCACTACTAACAAAGCTAGTGGAGGTGATGGAATTCCAGTTGAGCTATTTCAAGTCTTGAAAGATGATGCTGTGAAAGTGCTGCACTCAATATGCCAGCAGATTTGGAAAACTCAGCAGTGGCCACAGGACTGGAAGAGGTCAGTCTTCATTCCAATCCCAAAGAAAGGCAATGCCAAAGAATGCTCAAACTACCGGACAATTGCACTCATCTCACACGCTAGTAAAGTCATGCTCAAAATTCTCCAAGCCAGGCTTCAGCAGTACGTAAACCGTGAACTCCCAGATGTTCAAGCAGGTTTTAGAAAAGGCAGAGGCACCAGAGATCAAATTGCCAACATCCACTGGATCATGGAGAAAGCAAGAGAGTTTCAGAAAAACATCTATTTCTGCTTCATTGACTATGCCAAAGCCTTTGACTGTGTCGATCACAATAAACTGTGGTACATTCTGAAAGAGATGGGAATCCCAGACCACCTCACCTGCCTCTTGAGAAACCTGTATGCAGGTCAGGAAGCAACAGTTAGAACTGGACATGGAACAACAGACTGGTTCCAAATAGGAAAAGGTGTACGTCAAGGTTGTATATTGTCACCTTGCTTATTTAACTTATATGCAGAGTACATCATGAGGAACGCTGGGCTGGAAGAAGCACAAGCTGGAATCAAGATTGCTGGGAGAAATATCAATAACCTCAGATATGCAGATGACACTACCCTTATGGCAGAAAGTGAAGAGGAACTCAAAAGCCTCTTGATGAAAGTGAAAGAGGAGAGTGAAAAGGTTGGCTTGAAGCTCAACATTCAGAAAACAAAGATCATGGCATCTGGTCCCATCACTTCATGGGAAATAGATGGAAAAACAGTGGAAACAGTGTCAGACTTTATTTTTTTGGGCTCCAAAATCACTGCAGATGCTGATTGCAGCCATGAAATTAAAAGACGCTTACTCCTTGGAAGGAAAGTTATGACCAACCTTGATAGTATATTAAAAAGCAGAGACATTACTTTGCCAACCAAGGTCCGTCTAGTCAAGGCTATGGTTTTTCCCGTGGTCATGTATGGATGTGAGAGTTGGACTGTGAAGAAGGCTGATCGCCGAAGAATCGATGCTTTTGAACTGTGGTGTTGGAGAAGACTCTTGAGAGTCCCTTGTACTGCAAGGAGATCCAACCAGTCCATTCTAAAGGAGATCAACCCTGGATGTTCATTGGAGGGACTGATGCTAAAGCTGAAACTGCAATACTTTGGCCACCTCATGCGACGAGTTGACTCACTGGAAAAGACTGTGATGCTGGGAAAGGTTGGGGGCGGGAGGAGAAGGGGACGACGGAGAATGAGATGGCTGGATGGCATCACCGACTCTGTGGACATGAGTTTGAGTGTACTCCGGGGGTTGGTGATGGACAGGGAGGCCTGGCGTGCTGTGATTCATGGGGTCGCGGAGAGTCGGACACGACTGAGCGACTGAACTGAACTGATACCATTGTGTATATATGTGTGTGTGTATGTATCATATCTCTTTATCCATTCATCTATTTATGGGCACTTGGGTTGCTTCCATATTTTGGCTATTGTAAATAATGCTGCAGTGACCATAGGCATACATGTATCTTTTCTATTTAGTGTTTTGTTTTCTTTGGATGAATACCCAGAAGTGGAATTAGTGGATCATGTGCTGGTTCTACTTTTAAATTTTTGAAGACCCTCCATACTGTTTCTATAATGGCTCTGCAAGTTTACATTCTCACCATCAACTGATGAATGGAAAACAAAATGTGGTACATCTATACAATGGAACATTACTCATAAAAAGGCATGAACTACTGATACATGCTACAACTAAGTTTCAATGATGTTTTCCCTTTCTCTTTTTCTGTAGCTTTTCTCGGATACTGCGGGAAACTGTGAAAGAACTAGCTCCTCACTGTGATGTGATGTTCATGCTGTCAGAAGATGGGAGCGGAAAGGGAGCAGCTCTGATCACTGCTGTGGCCAAGAGGTTACAGCAGGCACAAAGGGAGCACTAGGCCCTGGGTTTGGGCCTGGTGTTCTTCGGCTACTGACCGGCCTTTCCTCTGGCAGACGAGTTAATCAGAGACCAACATGCAAGCTTCTGGCTGGCTTCACCTTCTGGATGGCCAAACGAGAACCCCAGGTTCTTGGGTACTCTTAGAATTTTGTTACTGGCTTTCAACAGCATTAAATGACTCTCTATTTGCCATCTTTGTACCAAAGATGGGCCACCTTGTAAAACCAAAGCATTGATCCCGAGAGATTCCATTTCAGCAAATTTCTCAATTGAGACCCGAGCTGTTAATTTTCTGTGGCTTAGGGTCCTGTTGCTGCTGGACTTGGAAGCAAATACACAATCTGCCCAGGTGGCCTGGCTGGCTGAATTCCTTATGGGGATGCTTCAGTCATGGCTTGTAGCAGATTGGGCCATCTACTGGGAATGCACATTTCAGAGGGAGAGGGGCTCATGTAATTATCTGGAGATCTAATCTAACTTATCATGTTGACTTCAAGCATGAAATGAGAACAAAAACTGGAGTATTCAGCCCCAGGATGAAGAAATCATCCCAGGATGATTGCCAGGGATCTCCATAGGAAACTTCATGCTTAAAGTGAATTATATCAGTGCCCTGTAGGATTTGTTTCTCAATACATGCGAGTGACAGGGAGGGTGCTGTTCGGGGCACCTGTTAATCATTATACAGGTGGTTTGTGCCACTGCTGATGATAGCTTTTTAAAGGACTATCAGGTATATGAAATCCAGTAAATAAAAAAATGTTTGATTTCCCAAGAATCTTTGAATGAAGTTTTAATATTTCATCTGGAAATGAAATGATTTCATCACTTGGGAACTCCATGCTCTGTTGGTGGAAGAAGAGAGACATGGAGTTGTGGTTTAAACTCTCTAGTTTAAACTTCTTACCAACAAGGAGGAAATATATGGACTATTCTCTATAATATCTTTAACAAATTATCTGAATTTGATTTGAATGAATACTTCCTGTGACCAGGGCATTTACCACATGATCCTACAGCTCTTGCTTTTGAACAGCAGGAGCTGACCAGAAGAACTTTCATCTTCCAAACTGACCCCTGCCTCTCTGGAACTTGGGCCCTCCTACATGCTCCATCTGTCTCTAGTCTACCCTCCAGAACTAAGGGGAATTGGCCTGTCCTTGACCTTTTTCCCACTGGATGTCCTCTCTCTTTCTCTATTAATTTAATTCCCTGCTCCCATTCTCTAAACCACCTGTAACCTTCTGCCTTGTCACAGAGTTATCTGTACACATTTCTTGTCAGGGCTGGTAGATTGTAAATGCTTTGTTAGATACATTTTTGTTCTGACCCAGTGAACCCACCACTGTGCCATTCCTATTAAATATTTCCTAGATAGAGGCATGATTGAAATAAAGTCTTCCAAGAAATTTTTCTTAGAAAAAGTGTAGGCCATTATCATGGGTAACAAACTGAATAGAACGATATTTGATATTCCAGATCATCCAGGTTGATTTATTTCATGTGCTTAATGGTGCTAATTGTCTCCGTTTGCTAAAGCAGGACATTCAAACAGATAGAATGGAGGAGGCTGGAGGGAGGGTAAGAGAGAGTCCAGTTGAGGCTGGGGACAGATGAGGGAGTTCCTGAGGAAATATTATTTCACACATTTATGAAATAGGTATGGAGATACTGTTGTGGACAGGTTCTAGATTTACCAAAATGAACTTTTTTTTGCATTGGCATTATACCTCTCCTAAAGGATATTGTGTGGGTTTGTTAAAATTATCTTTTTGTATTTTGAGGTTATGCTTCCTTAGGGAAATGTTTCACCTTAACAGATTTTGCTTAGTTAGCCCCAGGCCTTGTTGTCCTTATTATCCTTTTCCCAGTTCTGCTATTCCTAAGATACCCCCAGCTCCAAGTCCCTTTCTCTCCTGATTCTTCTGGGGTCTCTCCCTTTGCCATCCTGCCTGGATGGATGACCTGGCCCAGAGATTCAAGGATTTGTACCACCACATTCTCCCACCACCTGGTCTTTCAGCACACGTTTGGCAGGTTCGAAGTCACCTGGTCTGCTTGTCTCTCGGGTTGGTTTCTTGAGAGAAAGAGAAGCCCCAAGGTATCTAGGCAACATTCTGACTAACTGATAGCATCATAGAATCCTTGAACCAAAACGGAACTGCAGAGAGGGCAGATACCCTTTTTGCCGTCTTCATACAGGCCAGCCCCAGAAACACCCAGGGCAATGGAGGGCTAACTTCTCACAGTTTCCTCGGCAGGACCAGCAAGCACACAACAAGGTAAACTGTCCTCAGCACATCCCACAGGCTTGTCCACTTAGGAAAGACATCGCTGTCTACGTTTTCTGCCTCTGTGGTGACTCTCCCAGTAACCTTTTGTCCAGAAACAACTGATGAATATAAGTGTAAGAACTAGAGTTTCCCCATGACTATGACCCAGAACAAATGGGATCTTTCCCACTTCCTCTCTTGTTTTCTCTCCTTTCCGTAAGCTGGAACGAGTGCTCCATGAGAGTGAGGACTTGGGTTTCAGTTTCCCTGTTGTCCCCAGAGCCTGCCACAGTGGCTGGCATTGAGCACCACCGGACAGCTATCTAAATGAGCAAATGAATGACTGCTCAAACAAGCATGTGAGTGAATTTTTGCTCTCTTTGAACCACTCCATTCTTCTACCCCACCCAATGGGACCCGAGCCTTAAACAAAATAGATACTCTATAAACGATAGCTCAACAAACGCTGAGCCCTGTTCTAGGCACTGAGGAACCAGCAAAATATAAGGTACCATTCCTGCTTCGTGAGGACTCACAGGCTACCAGGGAAGGAAAAGTATGTAAATATATATGATACAATATGGTAAACAGGAGCAAGGTGAACACGCAATTCACGACCATGTGCTGCATCCTTTAGATAAGGAACTCAGTCTGTGTGTGCGCATGCATGTGTGTGAACGTGACCATAAACCCCTTTGACAATCATGAGAAATCTATGGATCCTTTCTCAGAATGTTTATAAATGCATTAAATACCTAGGATACAGAGGAAGTCAGGGGAGTGAATTACAGTTATTAGAATATTACAGTGGCAGTGTATTAATAGACATGCTTATGGTTAATGCATTCTATGACAAAACTAATAACAATCGTAGTCTTCCTGATGAGTGTAAACAGTATTTTGAGACATTTGCAACAATAGCTCATATATGAAAATTTCCATGGTTTTCACTGGAAAGAAAGTTACAGATGCAGCTGTTGCCCATATTCGTAATGGAAGGAAAGGCTAATTTTAATTAGAAATGATTAAAATAAAATTGAAACCCTTTCCCAAAGAAGTTTATGAACTCCTTGCTTTGAGAGTCATTGCACCCTCCACCCCCCATTCCTCAACATGGGGTCCAGGTTAACAATCTCTGATCAAAATAGAACGAGTGCTTACTTAGGGATAGCATATTAGATGGCAAAGAGGCAGTACGGTTTGGATTCAGAAGAACTCAGTTCAATTCAGTCACTCAGTTGTGTCCGACTCTTTACGACCCCATGAATCACAGCACGCCAGGCCTCCCTGTCCATCACCAACTCCCGGAGTTCACTCAAACTCGTGTCCATCGAGTTGGTGATGCCATCCAGCCATCTCATTCTCTGTTGTCCCCTTTTTCTCCTGCCCCCAATCCCTCCCACCATCAGAGTCTTTTCCAGTGAGTCAACTTGTTGCATGAGGTGGAGTATTGGAGTTTCAGCTTCAGCATCAGTCCTTCCAATGAACACCCAGGATGGTCTCCTTTAGAATGGACTGGTTGGATCTCCTTGCAGTACAAGGGACTCTCAAGAGTCTTCTCCAACACCACAGTTCAAAACCATCAATTCTTTGGCGATCAGCTTTCTTCACAGTCCAACTCTCACATCCATACATGACCACAGGAAAAACCATAGCCTTGACTAGATGGACCTTTGTCTCTGCTTTTTAATATGCTATCTAGGTTGGTCATAACTTTCCTTCCAAGGAGCAAGCGTCTTTTAATTTCATGGCTACAACCAGCATCCGCAGTGATTTTGCAGCCCAAAAAAATAAAGTCTGACACTGTTTCCACTGTTTCTCCATCTATTTCCCATGAAGTGATGGGACCAGATGCCATGATCTTTGTTTTCTGAATGTTGAGTTTCAAGCCAACATTCTCACTCTCCCTTTTCACTTTCAAGAGGCTTTTGAGTTCCTCTTCACTTTCTGCCATAAGGGTGGTGTCATCTGCATATCTGAGGTTATTGATATTTCTCCCAGCAATCTTGATTCCAGCTTGTGCTTCTTCCAGCCCAGCGTTCCTCATGATGTTCTCTGCATATAAGTTAAACAAGCAGGGTGACAATATACAACTTTGACATACTCCTTTTCCTATTTGGAACCAGTCTGTTGTTCCATGTCCAGTTCTAACTGTTGCTTCCTGACCTGCATACAGGTTTCTCAAGAGGCAGGTCAGGTGGTCTGGTATTCCCATCTCTTGAAGAATTTTCCACAGCTTATTGTGATCCACACAGTCCAAGGCTTTGGCATAGTCAATAAAGCAGAAATACATGTTTTTCTGGAACTCTCTTACTTTTTCCATGATCCAGTGGATGTTGGCAATTTTATCTCTGGTTCCTCTGCCTTTTCTAAAACCAGCTTGAACATCTGGAAGTTCACGGTTCACGTATTGCTGAAGCCTGGCTTGGAGAATTTTGAGCATGACTTACTAGCATGTGAGATGAGTGCAATTGTGCAGTAGTTTGAGCATTCTTTGGCATTGCCTTTCTTTGGGATTGGAATGAACACTGACCTTTTCCACTCCTGTGGCCACTGCTGAGTTTTCCAAATTTGCTGGCATATTGAGTGCAGCACTTTCCCAGCATCATCTTTCAGGATCTGAAATAGCTCCACTGGAATTCCATCACCTCCACTAGCTTTGTTCATAGTGATGCTTTCTAAGACCCACTTGACTTCACATTCTAGGATGTCTGGCTCTAGGTGAGTGATCACACCATTGTGATTATCTTGGTTGTGAAGATCTTTTTTGTATGGTTCTTCTGTGTATTCTTGCTATCTCTTCTTAATATCTTCTGCTTCTGTTAGGTCCATACCATTTCTGTCCGTTATCAAGCCCATCTCTGCATGAAATGTTCCCTTGGTATCTCTCATTCTCTTGAAGAGATCTATAGTCTTTCCCATTCTGTTGTTTTCCTCTATTTCTTTGCATTGATCGCTGAGGCAGGCTTTCTTATCTCTCCTTGCTATTCTTTGGAACTCTGCATTCACATGCTTATATCTTTCCTTTTCTCCCTTGCTTTTCGCTTCTCTTCTTTTCACAGCTATTTGTAAGGTCTCCCCAGACAGCCATTTTGCTTTTTTACATTTCTTTTCCATAGGGATGGTCTTGGTTCCTGTCTCCTATACAATGTCATAAGCCTCCTTCCATAGTTCATCAGTCACTCTATCTATCAGATCTAGTCCCTTAAATCTATTTCTCACTTCCACTGTATACTCATAAGGGATTTGATTTAGGTCATACCTGAATGGTCTAGTGGTTTTCCCTACTTTCTTCAATTTAAGTCTGAATTTGGCAATAAGGAGTTCATGATCTGAGCCACAGTCAGCTCCTGGTCTTGTTTTTGCTGACTGTATAGAGCTTCTCCATCTTTGGCTGCAAAGAATATAATCAATCTGATTTTGATGTGGACCATCTGGTGATGTCCATGTGTAGAGTCTTCTCTTGTGTTGTTGAAAGAGAGTGTTTGCTATGACCAGTGCGTTCCCTTGGCAGAACTCTATTAGCCTTTGCCCTACTTCATTCCGTGCTCCAAGGCCAAATTTGCCTGTAATTTGCCTGTTACTCCAGGTAGCTCTTGACTTCCTACTTTTGCATTTCAGTCCCCTATAATGCAAAGGACGTCTTTTTTGGGTGTTAGTTCTAAAAGGTGTTGTAGGTCTTCATAGAACCATTCAACTTTGGCTTCTTCAGCATTACTGGTTGGGGCATAGGCTTGGATTACTTCAATGGTTTGCCTTGGAAATGAACAGAGATCATTCTGGAGAAGGGAATGGCAAACTACTTCAGTATACTTGCCTTGAGAACCCCATGAACAGTATGAAAAGGCAAAATGATAGGATACTGAATGAGGAATTCCCCAGGTCGGTAGGTGCCCAATATGCTACTGGAGATCAGTGGAGAAATAACTCCAGAAAGAATGAAGGGATGGAGCCATAGCAAAAACAATACCCAGTTGTGGATGTGACTGGTGATAGAAGCAAGGTCCGATGCTGTAAAGAGCAATATTGCATAGGAAAAGAGGAATCATGGTCAGAAGAACTAGGCATGCTATTTAAACTTCCTGAGCTTCAACTTCCTCATGTGAGAAAGGAGAATAATATAACAACCTAACACAGTTGTGTGAGCAACACAAGCTGAACATGTGGACTTGTGGATAAGCTATAAGTCATTTGTACACATGTGAGGTGGTTGTGTTACGGTCGTTATGGTTGTTACGGGCATCTTATCAGGGGTGTGATCAACTCAAATTTCAGCATTAAGGTCTTTTGAAGGCCACTGTCTGGACATATAAATGGCTAATGACTGGCAATTGAAGCAAATGCATTTCTCACAACTCCTTCCTTCCATCTCTACTGTCTTGTTATTCCCTCTCTTGCCATTTCAAAGTTGAAATTCCTAGTGAACCATATTTTATTAGAGAAAGCAGGGGACTTGGGAGAAGTTGGAAAATAACTAATAGAGGGATCTGGTAGCTCATATTTAGGGTGAAATAAGAGGTGATTGGAGTAAAAGAGCTGGGTTATTTTCTGCTCCAGTCAGGGAAGGATGAAGCTGGGAAAAAGTGAAAATACAAAAACTCTTCCAGTTTTTTTTTTTTTTTTCTAATGAGAAGGAGAGAAAGATAGGAAGAAAGGTAGGTTATTGACAACCTCGGGAATCAGAATGGCTTGAGGGATTGACCTCAAGAGCAGGGATGGATTAATAGCACAAGGGACAACTGCAAGGTCTGCAGTTCACATCATGATCTGTATGTGACCCAGTTCCTATTGAGTCATCTGTGTGGTAGCTCACATGGTCTCAAGTGGCCTTTCTCAAGGTATGTTCTAAGTTTAACTGGATATTCCCAAGTTCACTAGTCCCTGGAGTTAGTCACTGTTTCCTTTAATACTTGAATGAAACGGCTTATTTCTCCATACTTATTTCCAGATACTGCAGAAAGCTCTGTCCCCCAGCCCTAGTATTTCAGCAGTTCCCAAAGGGAATGCTTATATCTTCCCATTACTTCTCTAATTCCTGCCTCCAGTTTGCTTCCCACTCATCTCAGCAGATCTCACAATTCCTACAGCTGCTGCCTCTCTTTGTGTTTTGCCTGATCTGTGGGACTGTCCCTTTTTGATTCCCCAAAACACCATTAACTCAAGGCCGGTGACTGGAACACACTTAGCTAAATATTTGGGGACTGTGGAGGGGGACTCCATCACAGAATAGGAAACAATTAATTAATTAATTGATGGCATAAGATGGCAGAATAGGACGTGTACTTATTTTCTCCAGCAAGAACTCCAAAACTACAGCTTGTTGCTGAACAACCATTGACTGGAGAATGTTGGGTCCCACCAAAAAAAGATACCCCATGTCCAAGGGCAAAGGAGAAGCCCCAGCAAGACAGGAGGGGTGAAACCCCAGTTAGAATCAAATGCCTTACCTACCAGAGATGCTATGAGGGCTCAAACAAACCTTGTGCCCATCAGGACCCAGAGACCCCACAGAGACTGAGCCAGAACTGTGTTTGAGTGTCTTCTGCAAAGGTACAGGTCAGCAGTGGTCTACTGCAGGGGCAGGGACTCTGGGTGCAGCAGACATGGGTATTGCATAAGACCTCTTGGAGGAGGGCACCATTAACCCCACCATAGAGCTGCCAGAACGTACACAGGACTGGATAAACAGACTCTTGGAGGGCACAAACAGAACCTTGTGCACACTAGGACCCAGGAGGAAGGAGCAGTGACCCCACAAGAGACTGACCCAGACTTGCCCACGAGTGTCCAGGAGTCTCCGGCGGAGGCGTGGGTCGGCCATGTCCTGCTGTGGTGTCGGGGGCACTGAGTGCAGCAGTGCGTGCACGGGACCTTTTGAAAGAAGTTGCCATTGTCTTCATTGCCTCCACCACAGTTCGGCCTTAGGTCAAACAACAGGGAGGGAACACAGCCTCACCATCAAAAGAAATTGTATTAAAGATTTATCGAGCATGGCCCCGCCCATCAGAACAAGACCCAGTTTCCCCTCAGTCAGTCTCTCCCATCAGAAAGATTCATGAGCCTCCTGTCCTTATCCATCAGAGGGCAGACAGAATGAAAACCACAATCACAGAAAACTAACCAAACTGATCACATGGACTGTAGCCTTGTCTATGGAACTATGAGCCATGCCATGTAGGGCCACCCAAGATGGATGGGTCATGGTGGAGAGTTCTGACAAAACATGCTCCACTGGAGAAGGGAATGGCAAACCACTTCAATATTCTTGCTTGAGAACCCTGTGAACAGCATGAAAAAGCAAAAAAGATAGAACACTGAAAGATTAACTCCCCAGGTCGGTAGTTCCCAAATATGCTACAGGAGATCAGTGGAGAAATAACTCCAGAAAGAATGAAGAGATGGAGCCAAAGCAAAAATAACACCCAGTTTTGGATGTGACTGGTGATGGAAGTAAAGTCCGATGCTATAAAAAACAATATTGCATAGGATCCTGGAATGTTAAGTCCATGAATCAAGGCAAATTGGAAGTGGTCAAACAGGAGATGGCAAGAGTGAACATCGACATTTTAGGAATCAATGAACTAAAATGGACTGGAATAGGTGAATTTAACTCAGATGATCATTAAGATCATGAAATCCGGTCCCATCACTTTATGGCAAATAGATGGGGAGACCGTGGAAACAGTGGCTGACTATTTTTGGGGGCTCCAAAATCACTGCAGATGGTGACTGCAGCCATAAAATTAAAAGACTCTTGCTCCTTGGAAGGAAAGTTATGACCAACCTAGACAGCATACTAAAAAGCAGAGACATTACTTTGCCAACAAAGGTCCATCTAGTCAAGGCTATGGTTTTTCCAGTGGTCATGTATGGATGTGAGAGTTGGACTGTAAAGAAAGCTAAGAACTGAAGAACTGATGATTTTGAACAGTGGTGTTGGAGAAGACTTCTTGAGAGTCCCTTGGACTGCAAGGAGATCCAACCAGTCCATCCTAAAGGAGATCAGGCCTGGGTGTTAATTGGAGGGACTGATGTTGAAGCTCAAACTCCAATACTTTGGCCACCTGATGTGAAGAGCTGACTCATTTGAAAAGACCCTGATGCTGGGAAAGATTGAGGGTGGGAGGAGAAGGGGATGACAGAGGATGAGATGGTTGGATGGCATCACCGACTCAATGGACATGAGTCTGAGTAAACTCCAGGAGTTGGTGATGCACAGGGAGGCCTGGCGTGCTGCAGTCCATGGGGTCACAAAGAATTGGACACAACTGAGCGACTGAACTGAACTGAACTGAACTATGGGCAAGAATCCCTTAGATGAAATAGCCATCACAGTCAACAAAAGAGTTCAAAATTCAGTACTTGGATGCAACCTCAAAAACGACAGAATGATCTCTGTTTGTTTCCAAGGAAAACCATTCAATATCACAGTAATCCAAGTCTATGCCCCAACCAGTAATGCTGAAGAAGCTGAAGTTGAATGGTTCCATGAAGACCTACAAGACCTTTTAGAACTAACACCCAAAATAGATGTCCTTTTCATTATAGGGGACTAGAATGCAAAAGTAGGAAGTCAAGGAACACCTGGAGTAACAGGCAAATTTGGCCCTGGAGTACAAAACAAAGCAGGTCAAAGGCTAGCAGAGTTTTGCCAAGAGAATGCACTGGTCACAGCAAACACCATCCTCCAACAACACAAGAGAGGACTCCACACATGGGCATCACCAGATGGTCAATACCAAAATCAGATTGATTATATTCTTTGCAGCCAAAGATGGAGAAGTTCTATACAGTCAGCAAAAACAAGACCAGGAGCTGACTGTGGCTCAGAACATGAACTCCTTATTGCCAAAGTCAGACTGAAATTGAAGAAAACTACTAGGTCTAGGGAAAACCACTAGACCATTCAGGTATGATCTAAATCAAATCCCTACGATTATACAGTGGAAGTAACAAATAGATTCAAGGGATTAGATCTGATAGAGTGCCTGAAGAACTATGGATGGAGGTTCGTGACATTGTACAGGAGGCAGTGATAAGACCATCCCCAAGAAAAAGAAATGCAAAAAGGCAAAATGGTTGTCTGAGGAGGACTTACAAATAGCTGAGAAAAGAAGAGAAGCTAAAGGCAAAGGAGAATGCAGAGTTTGAATGCATTTGAATGCAAAGTTCCAAAGAATAGCAAGGAGAGATAAGAAAGCCTTCCTCAGTGATCAGTGCAAAGAAAGAAAGGAAAATAATAGAATTGGAAAGACTAGAGATCTCTTCAAGACAAGAATGTTCAAACTACCACACAATTGCATTCATTTCACAAGCTAGCAAACTGATGCTCAAAATTCTCCAAGCCAGGCTTCAATAGTATGTGAACCATGAACTTCCAGATGTTCAAGCTGGATTTAGAAAAGGGAGAGGCACCAGAGATCAAGTTGCCAACATCTGCTGGATCATTGAAAAAGCAAGAGAGTTCCAGAAAAACATCTATTTCTGCTTTATTGGCTACACCAAAGCCTTTGACTGTGTGGATCACAACAAACTGTGGAAATTTTTTAAAGAGATAGGAATACCAGACTACCTAACCTGCCTCCTGAGAAATCTGTATGCAGGTCAAGAAGCAACAGTTCCATGTCCATGGAACTGGATATGGAACAGCATACTGGTTCCAGATTGGAAAAGGAGTAGGTCAAGGCTGTATATTGTCACCCTGCTTATTTAACTTATATGCAGAGTACATCACGCAAAATGCCAGACTGGATGAAGCACAAGATGGGATCAAGATCACAGGGAGAAATATCAATAACCTCAGATATGCAGTGACACCACCTTTATGGCAGAAAGTGAAGAACTAAGGAGCCTCTTGAAGAAAGTGAAAGAGGAGAGTGAAAAAATTGGCTTAAAACTGAACATTCAGAAAACTAAGGTCATGGCATCTGGTCCCATCACTTCATGGCAAATAGATGGGGAGACCGTGGAAACAGTGGCTGACTATTTTGGGGGGCTCCAAAATCACTGCAGATGGTGACTGCAGCCATAAAATTAAAAGACTCTTGCTCCTTGGAAGGAAAGTTATGACCAACCTAGACTACATACTAAAAAGCAGAGACATTACTTTGCCAACAAAGGTCCATCTAGTCAAGGCTATGGTTTTTCCAGTAGTCGTATATGGATGTAAGAGTTGGACTGTAAAGAAAGCTAAGCACTGAAGAACTGATGCTTTTGAACTGTGGTGTTGGAGAAGACTCTTGAGAGTCCCTTGGACTGCAAGGAGATCCAACTAGTCAATCCTAAAGGACATCAGTCCTGAATATTCATTGGAAGGACTGATGTTAAAGCTGAAACTCCAATACTTTGGCCACTTGATACAAAGAACTGGCTCATTGGAAAAGTCCCTGATGCTGGGAAAGATTGAGGGCAGGAGGAGAAGGGGATGACAGAGGATGAGATGGTTGGATGGCATCACTGACTTGATGGACATGATTTTGAGTAAAGTCTGGAAGTTGGTGATGGACAGGGAGGACTGGTGTGCTGCAATCCACGGGGTCGCAAAGAGTTGGACATGATTGAGCGACTGAACTGAACTAATTAATTAATTATTTGGCTATAACACACAGCTTGCAGGATCTTAGTTTCCCGACCAGGGACTGAACACTGGCCCCGGTAGCAAGAGCACTGAGTCCTAACCACAGGACCGCCAGGGAAATCCCAGGAAGAAAATTAAATATGAATATCAAAGTTCTATCACCATCTCTGCCCCAGAGAAATTCTCACCAGCCATCTTTCTCCATAGGCTCTGCTGGCTACTTGTTTTATGGATTCTTCCCACTTTCTCTGGAGACTTCTTTCTCCTCTTTTCTTAATTCTGGACTCCTCCATAAAGTGAAAACTTTCTATAATTTTTTTTTTTAACAGAGTAAGTGATTTCTCCTGTGGTTTCCACCCACTTCTAGGACAGCCCAAGGAATCTCACCTTTCCCAACCAAAAAGACCCATTGAGGTGTTTGAATAAAAAGGATTTTTTCTCCCTAAAAGGAAATCATTCTGCTCTCTTAGAGTCAAGTTACAACAAACGCTTTTTCTTGACATAAGTAAACTGCATCTATTTAAAGTGTATAACTTGATGTAATCTGATGACCCCATGACTAAAATTAAGACAATGAACATTATCCATTACCAACAAAACTTTCCTTGTGACCTTTTGTAATATCTCCTTCCCATCCCTCTCTTCCTTATCCATATTTGGGTAACTACTGATTTGCTTTGTTTTTAAATAATTTCCTCTGCATTTGCTAGAACTTATATAAATGGAAGCATTTGTTGTTGTTCAGTTGCTCAGTCATGTCCGACTCTTTGTGACCACATGGACTGCAGCACACCAGACTTCCCTGTCCTCCATCATCTCCTGGAGCTTGCTCAAACGCATGTCCATTGAGTTGGTGATGCGATCCAACCATCTTGCCCTTCACTGTCCCCTTCTCCTCAGGTATTTTTACACGTCTATTGATGTATTTTAAATTTTTTCTCAATTGCTTACAGTAATGAGTATCACCTATTAATTTAATAATATTAATCCATCCCTGCAACGCTGGAATAGGGTCATCTTAGTCATGGTTTATTACCATTTTTATAACTATTGAATTTGATTTGCCAATATTTTATTTAGAAATCACGCATATTTCCAAGTGGAATGAGCTTATAATCTTTCTTTTTCATATTGTCATTGTCTTGTTTTTGTAAGGTTATACTAGTCTCATAGAAAGAGTTTTTATTTTCTGGAAGAGTTAATTGAAATTTTTGTGAAACCCACCTATAAAGTCATTTTAACTACTTCTTCAATTATTTTGAATAATTAGACTATCTAGGCTTGCCATTTTTTCCTTGAATCAAGTTTGTAGATTATATTTTTCTAAGAATTTATCCATTTTGTCTTATTTTTCAAATATATTTGCATAATTGCTTAGATTTATGTAATTCATACAACATAAAATGCACCAGTTTAAAGTGTAAAATTCAGTGGTTTTTAGAGTATTAATAATTTGTTAGACCATCACCACTATCTAATCCCAGAACATTTCCATTACCCTAAAAACTACTCTCTGTGGATGTGCCTATTTTGAAAATTTTATATCATAGAATCATACAATATGTGACCTCA
Organism: Moschus berezovskii; assembly: GCF_049115385.1. NCBI lineage: Eukaryota > Metazoa > Chordata > Mammalia > Artiodactyla > Moschidae > Moschus > Moschus berezovskii. The sequence goes on from NC_142471.1 coordinate 26,229,859, forward strand.
TGGGTCTGACTTCTCTCAACATAATGTTTTCAAGGTATTTATACATGTTGTAGCATGTATCAGAACCCATTCCTGTTAAATGCCAAATAATATTGTTTACCCATTCATAAGATGATGGACATATGCATGTTTCTACCTTTGGCTATTAGAAATAATACTACTATGAACATTTTAAAATAAGTTCTTGTGTGAACATATGATTTTGAATCTCTCAGATATATATATAGGGTGCAATTGCTGGGCCAAATGATAATTCTGTGTTTTAACTTTTTGAGGAACTTTCAAATTGTTTCCCAAAGTCATTTTACATTTCCAACATAGCAGTGTGTGTGTGTGTGTGTGTGTGTGTGTGGTGTGGCATCACACTGCCACATCCTCACCAACACTTGTTAGCATCAGTCTTTTTGTTTATAGCCATCCTAGTTGGTATGAAGTAATACCTCACAATGGTTTAGATTTTCATTTCCCTAGTGACTAATGACATTGAGCATCTTATTATGTACTCTTGGGCTATTTGTCTATCTTCTTTGGAGTCAAGTCTACTAAAATCCTTAGCCCATTTTTTAAAAAATGGTTATTTCTCTCTTTATTGTTGAGTTTTAAGTGTTCTTTATATTCAGATGTATGGTTTACAAATAATTTCTCTTATTTTGGTGAGTTATCTTTTCATTTTCTTGATAGTGTCCTTTGAAGCAAATAACATAAATGATTTTATTATTTCTTCTGTTTCTGCTTTTGGTGTTACGTCTTGAAAACCACTTCTTAACCCAAAGCCAAGAAGATTTACTGTTCTGTTTTCTTTTGTAAATTTTACCTAATTTGCCTTAACCCTACTCAATGAATTCTTTTTCCTCCTTTCCTCCTTTCTCCCTTCCTTTCCTTCTTTTTCTTTTCTTTTTTTACAAAATATTATATGAAAAAAATGCTTATCATAGGACTTGAAAAGGGGAGTGCAAAATATCATTAAGATGGGTTAAGAGAAAATGGTTTTTGTTATTTTTATATTGATTTCTAGTTTTATTGGGTAGTGATAATAGAATGTCTTTATGGCAACATAAAGCAAATTGATATTTATAAAAAATTTATTGACAAAATAGTATTGTCTTAGTTTCAGATATATAACTTGACTTGATATATGTACATATTGTAAAATGATTACCACAATAAGTTTAGTTAAAATTCTATACCACACATAGTTAACAATTTTTTTCTTGTGATGAGAACTTTAAAAATTTAGTCTTTGTACCTTTCAAATATACGATATTCTTAATTATAGTCATCATGTTGTACATTACATCCCCAAGAATTATTTATCTCATAACTGGAAGTTTGTACTTTTTGATCACCTTCAGCTATTTTGCCCATCCCTTATGCCTCGTGTTTTGTAACCACACAAAGGTGGTATCTATGAGTTTTTAAGATTCTACACATAACTGAGGTCATATGGTATTTGTCTCCCTCTATCTGATTTATTTAGCTTAACATAATGCTTTCAAGGTCCATCCATGTTGTCACAAATGGCAGGGTTTCTTTCTTTTTTATGGCTGAATAAGATTCCATTCAATATACATGAATACCACATTTTCTTTATCCATTCATCAACAGATGGGTACTTAATTTCTATGCCTTGACTGTTGTAAATAATGCTGCAATGAATATGAAAGTGCAGGTTATCTTTTCAAGATAGTGATTTCATCTCCTTCAGATAACTGCCCAGGAGTAGAATTGCTGATTCATATAACATTCCTATTTTCAATTTTTTGAGGAATTGCCATATTGTTTTTCCTAGTAGCTGAACTGATTTATATTCCCAGCAACAATGCACAAAGATTCCCTTTTCTCCATATTCTTTCCAACACTTATTTCTTGTTTTCTGGGGGGATGGGGAAGAATGAGGGCAGGAGGAAAAGGAGGCAGAGGATGAGATGGTTGGATGGTATCATCGACTCAATGTACATGAGTTTGAGCAAACCCTGGGAGATGGTGAAGGACAGGAAAGCCTGGCGTGCTGCAATCCACAGGGTTGCAAAGAGTCAGTCATGACTGAGTGACTGAACAACAAGCCTACATATTACCCTGTATCTAGATTTTTGGCTTAATAATACATCATGGATATCTATTATGATTTATGTCTTTTTTTTTTGGTAGCTCCTTATAAGCTAAAATAGTGCTGATAAATAACACTCACCCCAGCTACAGTGAACTATGGAGGGACAGGGGATAGAGCTGGGCACAAAAATAAATCTGAAGGAGCAGAGGAAAGGAGGTTGACATTTCCCAGAGAAACTGACATGTTTGGCCCATGTCCCAGGTCAAATCTATCTTCTTGGAACCACCCAGCAGTTCCTCTGACACCTAAAGAACTTAGTGCAAAGCTCACTCCTCACTGCTCACAGGGTGGTTGTGTGGCTCGTTTTTAGATATATGCACGCTTAATCTGTTCTATCATTTTGCCTTTTCATACTGTTCATGTGGTTCTCAAGGCAAGAATACTGAAGTGGTTTGCCATTCCCGTCTCCAGTGGACCACATTCTGTCAGACCTCTCCACCATGACCTGCCCGTCTTGGGTGGCCCCACACAGCATGGCTTAGTGTCATGGAGTTAGACAAGGCTGTGGTCCATGTGATCAGATTGGCTAGTTTTCTATGATTATGGTTTCAGTGTGTCTGCCCTCTGATGCCCTCTCACTTGGGTTTCTCTTCCCTTGGTCGTGGGGTATCTCTTCATGGCTGCTCCAGCAAAGCACAGACACTGCTCCTTACCTTAGATGAGGGCACCCCTCCTGACCTTGAATGTGGAGTAGCTCCTCTCAGCCCTCCCGCACTGGCGCAGCCGCCTCTCCTTGGACGTGGGGTAGCTTGTCTCGGCCACCGCCCCTGACCTCGGACATGGGGTAGCTCCTCTTGGCCGCCGCCCTGACCTCTGGCATAGGGTAGCTTCTCTCGGCTGCCTCCCCTGACCTCAGTCGAGGGGTAGCTCCTCCCCAACCCCCCACCTCCAACGTGGGGTAGCTCCTCTCGGCAGCTCCTGCGCCATTAGCATTTTAGAACTAACACCCCAAAAGATGTCCTTTTCATTATTAGGGACTGGAATGCAAAAATAGGAAGTCAAGACACAACTGGGGTAACAGGCAAATTTGGCCTTGGAATACAGAATGAAGCAGGGCAAAGGCTAATAGAGTTTTGCCAAGAGAATGCACTGGTCATAGCAAACACCCTCTTCCAACAACACAAGAGAAGACTCTACACATGGACATCACCAGATGGTCAACACCGAAATCAGATTGATTATATTCTTTGCAGCCAAAGATGGAGAAGCTCTATACAGTTAGCAAAAACAAGACCAGGAGCTGACTGTGGCTCAGATCATGAACTCCTTATTGCCAAATTCAGACTTAAATTGAAGAAAGTAGGGAAAACCACTAGACCATTCAGGTATGACCTAAATCAAATCCCTTATGATTATACAGTGGAAGTGAGGAATAGATTTAAGGGACTAGACAGAGTGCCTGAAGAACTGTGGACAGAGGTTCGTGAAATCGTACAGGAGACAGGGATCATGACCATCCCCATGGAAAAGAAATGCAAAAAAGCAAAATGACTATCTGGGGAGGCCTTACAAATAGCTGTGAATAGAAGAGAAGTGAAAAGCAAGGGAGAAAAGGAAAGATACAAGCATTTGAATGCAGAGTTCCAAAGAATAGCAAGGAGAGACAAGAAAACCTTCCTCAGCGATCAATGCAAAGAAATAGAGGAAAACAACAGAATGGAAAAGACTAGAGATCTCTTCAAGAAAATTAGAGATACCAAGGGAACATTTCATGCAAAGATGGGCTCGATAAAGGACAGAAATGGTATGGACCTAACAGAAGCAGAAGATATTAAGAAGAGGTGGCAAGAATACACAGAAGAACTACAAAAAAGATCTTCATGACCCAGACAATCATGATGGTGTGATCACTCACCTAGAGCCAGACATCCTGGAATGTGAAGTCAAGTGTGTCTTAGAAAGCATCACTACGAACAAAGCTAGTGGAGGTGATGGAATTCCAGTGGAGCTATTTCAAACCCTGAAAGATGATGCTGTGAAAGTGCTGCACTCAATATGCCAGCAAATTTGGAAAACTCAGCAGTGGCCACAGGACTGGAAAATGTCTGTTTTCATTCCAATCCCAAAGGAAGGCAATGCCAAAGAATGCTCAAACTACCATACAATTGCACTCATCTCACACGCTAGTCAAGTCATGCTCAAAATTCTCCAAGCCAGGCTTCAGCAATACGTGAACCGTGAACTTCCAGATGTTCAAGCTGGTTTTAGGAAAGGCAGAGGCACCAGAGATCAAATTGCCAACATCCGGTGGATCATGGAGAAAGCAAGAGAGTTCCAAAAAAACATCTATTTCTGCTTCATTGACTATGCCGAAGCCTTGGACTCTGTGGATCACAATAAACTGTGGAAAATTCTTCAAGAGATGGGAATACCAGACCACCTGACCTGCCTCTTGAGAAACCTGTATGCAGGTCAGGAAGCAACAGTTAGAACTGGTCATGGAACAACAGACTGGTTCCAAATAGGAAAAGGAGTACGTCAAGGCTGTATATTGTCACTCTGCTTATTTAACTTCTTTGCAGAGTATATCATGAGGAACGCTGGGCTGGAAGAAGCACAAGCTGGAATCAAGATTGCTGGGAGAAATATCAGTAACCTCAGATATGCAGATGACACCACCCTTATGGCAGAAAGTGAAGAGGAACTAAAAAGCCTCTTGATGAAAGTGAAAGAGGAGAGTGAGAAAGTTGGCTTGGAGTTCAACATTCAGAAAACTAAGATCATGGCATCTGGTCCCATCACTTCATGGGAAATAGATGGGGAAACAGTGGAAACAGTGTCAGACTTTATTTTTTAGGCTCCAAAACCACTGCAGATGCTGATTGCAGCCATGAAATTAAAAGACGCTTACTCCTTGGAAGGAAAGTTATGACCAACCTAGATAGCATATTAAAAAGCAGAGACATTACTTTGCCAACCAAGGTCCGTCTAGTCAAGGCTATGGTTTTTCCCGTGGTCATGTATGGATGTGAGAGTTGGACTGTGAAGAAAGCTGATCACCGAAGAATTGATGCTTTTGAACTGTGGTGCTAGAGAAGATTCTTGTGAGTCCCTTGGACTGCAAGGAGATCCAACCAGTCCATCCTAAAGGAGACCAGTCCTGGGTGTTCATTGGAAGGACTGATGCTGAGGCTGAAACTGCAATACTTTGGCCACCTCATGTGACGAGTTGACTCATTTGAATAGACCCTGATACTGGGAAAGATTGGGAGGTAGGAGGAGAAGGGGACGACAGAGGATGAGATGGTTGGATGGCATCACCGACTTGATGCACATGAGTATGGGTAAACTCCGGGAGTTGGTGATGGACAGGTATTCCTGGTATGCTGAGATTCATGGGGTTGCAAAGAGTCAGACACAACTGGGTGACTGAACTGAATCTGTTCTACCAGCTCTTCGAGTGCCTCAGAGTCTATTCTGCGCTCTCACTCCCTACCACTCACCCATGCCCTTTCCCTCTTGGGTCTGGTACATGGAGGGTAGCACGTACTGGCTGAAATTGGAGATCCATCTATCCTCTCAGAGAAGGCTGGAGCAACGTGGTCAATCTCTGGGCCCCAGATTCTAGTCTATTTAGATTTCTGAGTCTGTTAGTGAGGGCGGGGAATGCTCTTGGGGGGAACACAGGGTGGACTGTCCTGGAACTGAAGCTTGGATCTGAATGGTTGGAGAGTGTCTGGAGTTTTGTACAAAAGAGAATTGAATTGTGAATGGGTTGGAAGGTTATTGCGATAGCCCTGGTGCCCTGCGCCTCCAGGGGACTGGAAGCCTGTGGGAGCACATAGCTGGCATTTTTTGCTTGAGATTATGAAGCCTTTTGCTTCCTCGGGGTAGAGGCTTGAATTCAATGAGCTGTTGTGGTGGGATGGAGTCTTTTTTTTTTTTTTTTTTCGGAAAAATGAAACAGAGATTTGGCTCCAGTTATTATGAGGTGGTGGGCAAATGAGCCAACTCTATGGCGTTCGGTGGAAAGCCAGTGTAAGAGCACGTGGTCGCATTTTTGTCCGGCATCTTTAAGAGCACAGAGAAGTGTGATTCCAGCCTCAGAGGAGGGAGCTTTTATCGCGATATGATTCTCCAAAGACCATCTTTATGCAAGAAATGTCAGAGCCCCATTTCACAGTAAGTTTCTTTTGATGCTTTATTTTGGTTGAAGATAAATTTCATATCATCACTCAAGGACTGACATCATCTTCAGATAGTGGTATTTGGAGAGCCTTCCCAGGCCTGGGAGGTGCTGAGTGGTGGTGGGATGACCAGGCTGGGAGGCTGATCCCTGTGTTGTATTCTAGGTTTCTGTCTGGCTCTCCCTGGGCTGATCATCTTTCTACCCTCTTCTTCACGTCCTGAAGGAAGTTGGGAGAGCATGAGAATGCAGGTTCAAAAGCTAATTTAAGTTACTCTTTCACACACTGTCACATTTCTGTTTCTCCAGCTCTTTTGTTAGCATCAACTTTGGAGTAGAACTTGCCTAGAGTTCTCTTAGGTTTTTCAGCTTGGAGAAGAAATTGGGTAGTGCCCAACTGCAAGTTGATTGAGGAGGCTAGACTGGTCTGGACGTGCAGAATGGTTAAATGAATGTGTGAATGAAGATACAATTCGTAGAATGTGATCGAGAGTCTCAGATTGACACAAGAAACATGTTCTGAGGGATGTTTATTCCAGAAACTAAGTAGATCCTGGCTGTTATGTAGTTAATACCCATAAACATTGATAGTTTACATATACAGTCCAAAAATTTCTTCCTAGCCAGCCAAGTCATGAACACAGGACTTGAAATGAACCACATGCTAGGTGTCATGGGAAACTTAGGCCAGAATTAGGAATTGGATCCTTGTAACCTTTGTTGAACATTCTCCAGAATGTGAGCCAGTCTGCAAAGCCACCTTCATGTCAATCAGCCCAGCTGAAAGGCACGTGTACTTGTAGTTGTCTCTATCATGTTCACTCTTGCTTTAATAAAAGCATTTATAAATCTGGGATCTTCTCTTATATTTCAATTGGTCAGTTATTGTGTCTTCACTAAGAACCTTAGATAAACAAGATTATCATCCTTGGGAGGTGATAGGAAAGAAGACTTCTTTGCAAGAATCCAGAGAACTAAGGTTGATGAAAGGAAGCCAAAAGGAGTCAGATTTGGGGGCTTCCCTGCTGGTCCAGTGGCTAAGAATCTATCTGCCAATGCAGGGGACATGGGTTTGATCCCTGCTCTAAGAAGTTCCCACATGCTGTGAGGCAGCTAAGCCTGTGTGCTGCAACTTCTGAGCCCAAGCTCTAAAGTTCGAGGGCTGCAACTACTGAAGCTCATGTGTGGCCTGGAGCCCAAGCTCTGCAATGAGAAGCCACCACAATGAGAAGCCTGCGCATCACAGTGAAGAGTAGCTCCCACTTGCCACAGCTATAGAAAACCTGCAGACAGCAACAAAGATGCAACACAGCCAAAAATAAATTTTTTTTTTTTTGAAAAAAGAAAAGGAGGCAGATTTCATCCCAGACATGATTAGCCATCAATGCAAAAGGCTACTTTAAAGGGTGGGGTATCACCTACCCAGATCTTGTCTTAAATGGGGTTTGGAACAGGATATGATATACCAAGTTCTTTCCAGTTTCCAAAGAATCTGATTTTACCTCTTGGAGTCTCATGTCTGGGGCAATGGATCTCAGACTTGCTAAAATGTTCATATTTTATCCCCCATTCTCAACACCATTAAATCACTTGTCCCATTTCTCTCTACAGCTGCAGATCCCTATCAGGCCTACTCACAGAAGATAATCTGTGAATTCCTCTTCCATAGGGAACACATGAGAAAGTGGGAGAGAACCAGAACTTATTGTACTTTTAGTGGGTGAATCCATTTGACTGTTGGTATCTGGAACATAGCTCTCCACTTCATTAGTTGCAGAATGGCCATGAGGTCTTGTTGAACACAGATGGTTGGCTCCATCCTCAAAGTTTTCAGTTTGATAATTCTGCAACAGGGCCTGAGAATGTACGTTTTAAACAAGTTCCCAGATAATGCTGCTACCAGTGGTCCAGGGAGGAGAATTTGAGAACCATTTGAGAACCCTAGAGGCCCAAGCCAGTCCACTCTCAGTAAGACCCAAATCTGGAGGGATAGATTAATAGTAAGTTTTAGGGCACACCCTCCTCCTTCATCCTTCTCTCCTAGTCTTTCCACAAGATTCACTTCTCCCTGGCTCAGAGGCCTCAGAGAAAACTCTGAGGACTTTCCTTGTGGTCTGTGGTTAAGACTTCACCCTCCAACTCAGGGGATTCGAGTTCAAAACCTGGTCAGACAGCTAGGATCCCACATGCCAAAAAACAAAAATGTTAAACAGAAGGATTTGTATCAAATTCAATAAAGAATTTTAAAATGATCCACAACAAAAAAATCTTTTTTTTTGAAAAAAGAAAACTCTGATCCAGACCAGTGTGTCCCAGATCCAAAGTTTGTAATGTGTGGTTTTTTAAAAACTTTCTATTTTTATTTTTGGCCATGCTGCTCGGTTTATGGGATTTTAGTTCTCTGACCAGGGACTGAATCCATGCCCAAGCACTGGAAGCGCCAAGTTCTAACCACTGGATTGCCAGGGAATTCCTGACTTCTTTTTTAAGTTGCTTTATTATTTCTTCTTTACAATTATACTATTGAAGTATTATTGATGTACAATATTATATGTTACAGGTGTACAAAATAGCGATGTACAATTTTGAAAGGCTATACTCCATCCAGAGAAAGCCATTTAAAATTTTTTTAAATTTTCTTTTGTTTTTGGCCCCACGGTGTGGCATGCGGGATCTTAGTTCCCCAACCAAGGACTGAACCCTTGCCCTCAGCAGTGAAAGTGCAGAGTTCTAACCACTGGAGCCAGGGAATTCCTTCATGTGATTTCTTAATTAATCTCTCTCTCTTCCAGAGACTCTAAGCTTCATGAGGGCAGGATTTAAGCAAGAAAGAGGTGAAGGGACAGTAGTAGATTACTTCCAGGATTGTGAAAGAAGGTGGAAGAACAGGGGTTTTTGTCCCTAAGGAAGGGCCTATTAATGGAAGGAGGAAAGAGAGAGGTGACCTGGGACAGTAACTAGGATTTTTGGCTCAGGTCTGCTGCTGATGCTGCTGCTGCTAAGTTGCTCCAGCCGTGTCCAACTCTGTGACCCCATAGACGGAAGCCCACTGGCACCAATACATGAGGTTTGTGAGTGTGTGCTTACTAAGTCGCTTCAGTAGTGTCTGACTCTTTGCAACCCTATAGACATGTAGCCCCCTAGGCTCTTCTGGCCATGGGATTCTCTAGGCAAAAATACTGGAGTGGGTTGTCATGCCCTTCTCCAGGGAGTCTTCCCAACCCAGGGATCGAACCTGCATCTCCTGTGGCTCCTGCATTGCAGGCAGATTCTTTACCGCTGAGTCACCAGGAAAGCCCAGATGAGGTTTACCTTCTCTATTTTTTCCACCAACCTGAGCATTTCATTTCTTCCCAGATTTAAAAACCTGAGTTGGTTTTTACTAATTCTGAGCTACTTGCTAGCTCTAAGCCTCAGCTATTGCACCCATAAAATTCAGAAGTCAAGCCCCAGGATGGGAGAGATCTGCGTTCAAAAGCTAGCTCTGCTTTTTCTGCTGTTTCCATGAGCACCTGACTCAGCCTCTCTAAGTTTCAGCTTCCCTGCTGCTACTGCTGCTGCTAAGTCACTTCAGTCATGTCCGACTCTGTGTGACCCCATAGACGGCAGCCCACCAGGCTCCCCCGTCCCTGGGATTCTCCAGGCAAGAACACTGGAGTGGGTTGCCATTTCCTTCTCCAATGCATGAAAGTGAAAAGTGAAAGTGAAGTTGCTCAGTCATGTCCAACCCTTAGCGACCCCACGGACTGCAGCCTACCAGGCTCCTCCATCCATGGGATTTTCTAGGCAATAGTACTGGAGTGGCTTGCCATTGCCTTCTCCGTCAGCTTCCCTAGGCATAAGGAAAAGGTTTCTGCTTCCTAAGGCTGTTGGGAAGCCTCTGGAGTCGATACATAGGAAATCTTTAGCATAGTACCTGGCACAGTGAGGGCTCAGTGCACTTGGGCTTCTGCTGTCATTACCGTCTTCACCATCCTCATCACCTTGGTCACCATTCCTGTCCTCCCCACCCAAGGCTTCTGTGAGATCCCAGTGGGACAAAGAACTTTATAACCATAAAGCATAACCATAAAGCACAACCATAAAGCACAACCATAACCTTGACCTCTGAACATCAAAGGCGCCAAGGTCACAGCCCCTGCCCATAAGGCTATAGTAACATCCCCTTCGTTGGAAACAAGGCCCAAGGCCTGTGTCCTTCCATCCTCAGTATGCTGAAGCAGCCTCTACCCCTTCCAGCTCTTTGGTGACCCTTGATATAGTGACAAATGCATCTTTTGTCCCTTTCTGTTCTCAGGACTCCAGCTAACCAACCGAAGAACTGTTACCCAGTGCATTGTTCCCAAGGAAGAAGAGAGCCAAACACCCACCCACACTTGCTTTGTGCCAAGAATCTACAGTTGGGTTGCAAGGCAGCGTATGTTGTCCTTTTGGGAAAATGAAAGTGAGACCAAGTGAAGAGCCAGCAGAGGTGTCTCAAGTCATCCCAAGGCAAGTGAGTGGGCGGCCAAATCCTGGTGGTCTCACTCCACCCGGAGCCATGCCCTCCCTGACTTTTGCATTAGACAGCTTCCTGTCCTGTGTAAAACAGGATGAATAAAGAGATACTATGATCTCAAAGGGTAGATCCTGGAGTTCAAACCCACTTACTTGACGAAGGGCTTCCCTGGTGGCTCAGACAGTAAAGAATTGGCCGGTAATGCAGGAGCCGCAGGTTCGATCCCTGGGTCAGAAAGATCCCCTGGAGAAGAGAACAGCAACCCACTCCAGTATTCTTGCCAGGAGAATTCCATGGACAGAGGAGCCTGGCAGGCTACAATCCATGGAGTTGCAAAGAGTCGGACACGACTGAGAGACTAACACTTACTTACTTGACTGAAGAAGCCCAGAGAGGGACAAATACTTGCCTAAGTTTACACAGTGATATATTTATTTCTGACTGCACTGATTGGGCCTTCATTGCTTTGAACAGGCTTTTCTCTAGTTGCAGCAAGTAGGGGCTCCTCTTCGTTGCAGTGCATGGGCTTCTCATTGCAGTGCTTCTCCTGTTGCAGAGTATGGGCTCTAGGTGCATGGGTTTCAGTAGTTGTGGCACAAGGGCTTAGCTGTTCCACAGCATGTAGAATCTTCCTGGACCAGGGATCGAACCCATGTCCCCTGCATTGGTAGGCAGATTTTTAATTCCTGAACCACCAGGGAAGCCCCTACACAGTGATTTTTCAATTGAACCCAAACTCACTTAAGTTAAGTCTTCTGGTTTTAAATAACTGGGCTAACAGTGTGATTTTTTTTTTAAGGTAAAAGCTGTACTGGTATTCATCGTAGCTTAATAAACTGTAAAGGGTCTCTCTCCCCTGAGTAACATTTGCCTCTCTTATTAATGTTAGTGTTTGAGCTGATGCTCTGCTGTTGAGGGAGAGTGTAGTACAGAGGTGAAAAGTGCAGGAGCTAGAGCCAATCTGATCTCCAATCTCAGCTCTGCTGCTTACTTGCTGTGTGACCTTGGGAAGTTACTTGACCTCTTTGAGCCTCAGTTTCTTCATCTGTTAAATGGGATAATATTACTTATGTTCTTGTGAGTTAACATCTTAACTTATTTGTAGCAGTGCCTGGGAAATAATATGCTCTCAATAACTGCTAGTTACAATCACCTCCAAGTGATTTGTTTAAGGGAAAGATTTGAAGTCAATTGATTAGAAAATTCATGCTCTCTCATAAAGTCTCAGATGATACCAAGAAAGCATCTCTGGAAACCAACAAGGAATCCGATCACTGGTATGTGCAAATGAATTTTAGATTTGTTGTTGTTGTTATTGAATTCAGGTAAATGACTTAAACTGACTTAAATTTAATGACTTAAATTCAGGTAAATGACTCAAGAAATGAAGCATCTGTTTGGAAGTTGTGTTAAGATATTGACCGTGCCAGGTTTTTTGGGAAGGGCAACTCTCAGTTTACACAGATGCTCTGAATTCTGAGGAGGGAGTTGAAGAGAGACTGTGTGAGTCCCAGAAAGAGGACTAATGAGCTTACAGGGTAGTGCCAGCTCCTAGAAGGAAGGAGGGTGTGTGTGCTGATAGAACCACTGTGGGCCAGTGGAAATGCCACCAATTTCCACATCGGCTCTGGGCCAAAACAGTTTCTTAACAAAAAGAAACACTGCTTTGAATGACCTTCACACTGAGTGCCCTGGGCCGGCCCCGAGGGTTTCTTTCTCCTCTCATTCCCATCTCCTGGGTAACAGCAGGTAGGAAGCCAGCAAAGAAGAGGATGAGAGCATTATCTTCTAGGTCACATGACAGACCCGTGGTGTCTTTAAGAAACAAATACCAATGGGAAAGATGGATGTTTATTCTCTGTTAGGTTGCTTTGGTGATCCAGGGTAGTGTTTGAACTAGACTTGGGAAGCTGCCTGGGTATCAGAAAGACTGCATGTAGAATGTGTTGATGAATTGCTTTGAATGCTAGTGGGCAACTCAGCTCCTGCAGACTCTCCTTGGGGAGGGCCTGGACCTGGGGAGTGTGTGACTAACTCCACTCCAGCCTTCAGGAGGATGAGGCACGAGGAGGCGTGGATGACATGATAGAGACTCTGGGCAACAGGCAGCTCGTGGAGGGGGACGAGGTCTCGGGAGTCTGTCTGTGAGATCATCCCCTGTGCTTGTTTCTCTGTGTGCTGCTGTGTGATCTTGAACAAGTTACAGTACCTCTCTGAATGTCTGCATCTTCTTACAACTGTCGGTCATATTATCCCCCTTGCAAAGGTGTTACCAGGATCAAAGGAAAAAATGTGTAAGAAGTGCAAATGCAACTCTTTCTTCTTATAGCATTATAAATTATTGGAAGGCAAAGTTTCTTTATGGCCAGCTGCCATTCAGGCCATGCTAATAGCTCCCTTGAGGGATACAAGCAGTTGAATGAGATCTTTGCAATGACCTACTGAAGTAGACAAGAGAGCAGTTGTGATCAGGTGACACTCTGAGGCTTGGAGGGGTTAAGCATCTTCCCCAAGACCATTTAGGTAGCAGCTGGTGGAACCAGGCTAGAGGGAGGCAGCTCTCTGACTCCTGGCTCAGCAGTCTCCTATTATAGATGCTCCTGGAGGGCTCAATTATTTATTGCAATGTTAAAAAAAACACCCCCAGGGACTTCCCTGGAGGTCTTGTGGTTATAAGACTCCATGCTTCCACTGAAGGGGGCACAGGTTCAATCCCTGGTCCAGGTACTAAGATCCTGCATGTTATGTGGCATGGCCAAGAAATTAAGAAAAAAAAAACAAAACATACTTTGTGGCTTACAACAATAAGCTTGAAATTCTGTGTTACAGAAATGTAGGCTGGGCTTAGCTGGTTGATTATAAAGGAAGATCCATTTCATGTGTGTATCTTCTAGTCACTCCAAACTCTTCTGGTCACCAGGTAGATGGGGTTTCTCTCCCAAACCAAACAATTCAATGACACCAGAATTATAGACCATCCTATAACTTAATTCTGACACCATCTACCAACTCCATGGGTTAAGGGCTCAATCCCACAAGGCCACCTCTCCACCACCTCTTCAATGCCAGTCACAAATCCAGCTTGTCATCTGTGCTTCTGACCAATTGACTCTGTAGATCAGAATTTCCCACAATCCTCTCTTCAAGTTTAAGTTGCTAGAGCAGCTCACAGAACCCAGGGAAACAGTTTACTTATTAGACAACCGGTTTATTATAAAAGGATATAACTTGGGAATACCCTGGTGGTCCAGTGGTTAGGACTCTGTGCTTTCACTGCTGAGGGTGCAGGTTCAATCCCTGGTCAGGAAACTAAAATCCCTCAAGCTGTGTGGCATGGCCAAAAGAAAAAAATTTATAAGAGTATTATTACTCAGGAACAACAAAATAGAAAAATCCATAGGGCAGGATAGGTGGGAAGGGGCATCCAGCTTCCACGCCCTCCATGTGTTTCTCAACCTGGAAGCTCTCTAAACCCAATCCTTTTAGGTTTTCAAGGAGTCTTCAATATACAGACATGACTGATTAAATCACTGATATTAATTCATCTTCTAGCCCCTGTCCCTTCCCCATGGGTGGTGTGGCAGTGGGACGGGGAGGGGCCTGAAATTCCAATCCTCAAATCACAGGGTTGGTTCCCCTTGGTAACCAGCCCCATCTTCATTAACATAAACTTGAGATGGGCTTGTGAATAATAAGGCACTCCCCTTGATCATTTGAGTTGTTTCCGGAATTGAAGCTATTTGAGGACAAAAGACCAAATATTGTAACAAAAGAGTCTCCCATTATTTTTATCACTTAGGAAATTACAAGGGTTTTAGGAACTATGTGCCAGGAACAGAGACGAAGACCAAATGTATATTTCTTATTGTAAATCACGTTATCACAGTGGCACTGCAGCTCTGAGGCACGTGTGGCTGGTCTTGGTCAGACTCACCCCTGCATTCCTGTCAACTCCCTGGTTGGCTGGGGGCTGGCCAGCCACAGATACTCAACTGGGATGGCTATTTCTGCCCCATTGTAGCTCCTCATTAGCCAGTAGGCCAGCAGGGTCTTCTTCCCATGACAGCAGTGGCAGGGCTCCCAAGAGCAACAAGAGAAAGCCCCTTATGTGTAGGCTCTTTTCAAGTCTTTTCCTGTGGCACAGTTGCTATTGGCCAATTGCCCAGGGCAAGTCATTGGTGAAACCTGGGTCTTTGTGTATGGGAACTACCCAAGGGCATGGATACAAAGAAACCTATCCACAGTTGCAGCAATCTGCCATGTGTACAGTGATGAAAGGGAGATGAGTGCCAGGGCTCCCGTTTTTATTCAACCTAGGATTCTGTGCCATGGACCAGAGGTTGGTGTTCTTACTCTGAGAAGTCTCCTTGGATTCCTAAAATATAGTTCAAAATATAGTTCCTCGTTCTTCCCCATCACAGTGCACTACTGTTGCGGGAGTTTGTAATTTCTTCGGTTCTGTCTCGCTGCAGCAAAAATTTGAATCAACAGACGGATCGGTGTTACAGCTCAATTTTATTTGGCAAGCAAAGGAAAATACATCCTCAAAGCGTGAGGGTGGGCCGACCCAAAAGATGTGAAGAGAAGAGAAACCCAATTTTGACTCCTCTTTTTATATGTTTTTTCCTCCTCTCCCTGAGCCTGCCCTGTGTAAATTGGGCTAGCCAGGAGGGCTGTTTGTTTCACTGAGGTTGGTCCTCCGACCTTCCTTTGTTCTATTTTTGGGGGCTTTTCCCTTCTTTGTCTTTTAGCTATCACCATTCTGGACTCCTTTTTCCTACTCTAACTACCTAACATTCCACCCTCAAGAGATGGGAGGCCTAATTCTTTGGGAATTGGGGCATCGTGGTTTCTCTGGCTACTTCCTGGAGAGCCGGGATGGCGAGGGGCATTGGGCCTCCCCTTCTTGCTAGTCTCAAGCCTCAGAGTCCTTATAGCAGTGTTCATCTAAGGGCGAGTGATATTTTCTGTGGTCGGGTGTAGTTTTATATATCCTTGTTGAACTGGCATTGCATGTTTTAGCTTGTTGACCTGGGCAGAGACAAAATGGGTTAGACAATTGATAATATATGGGGCAATCATAAGCAGCATCAATATAATAATAAGGATTAGTAGGGGCATTAGCCAACTCCAAATTCCCCCTCGCCATGAGTAGGATCTCCCAAAAAGAGATTGTAGTCACCCCAAGAATTCTCCAGCTCGTTCTTTGAGATCCTGCAGGATCTGAAGGTTTTTCTTGAGGACAGTGAGACTTTCTTTAACTTAGTTGGAGGTATTTATCCAGAAACAACACGTCTCATTCAAGATGTCTCAAGTCCCTCCTTGTTCAGGGATCAAGAGATCGCAGTTTAGTCACTCAGTTGTGTCTGACTCTTTGCAACCCCATGGACTGCAGCACACCATGCTTCCCTGTCCATCACCAACTCCCAGAGCCTACTCAAATTCATGTCCATCATGTTGGTGATGCATCTTCTGTCTATTTTGGAGTACAACCCCTGCCAAGCTGTGTTGGCTCTTTAGAGCTGTCTTGAGAAATCTTATCCCCAGAAACTTAATTTTGGGATTGTTCATTAGAATGGCACTCATTTGTAGTCCTGAATAGGCATCTGAGAGCTCCCAGGAGTTCACAGGTATATTGAGTGTCCTATTCTGTTTTCTTCCATGGTTTGACCTGTGAGAAGTGAATCCAGGAGTTGTGTCCTGGTACCTTAACTGCTGTGGGGGTAGAAAGTATTACAGGGTAGGGGTCCTTCCATGTGAGCTGGAGTTTGAGCCTTTGGGGACCCATCTTTTCAGGCTTTAATTAGGACTTGAGTCCCTGGAGCATATAGTGGTGACTCTTTAGAATATTTCAGGTCCTGGTTGACACCCCATAAGTGTATATCTTGTTGGAATTGCCCAATAGCCATGGTAAAGAGGGTTTGAGCCTCTGGATCTAGGAAGAGGTCACTGACATAACCAAGAGGTCTCCCATATAGCATCTCATAAGGACTAAGACCAACCTGTTCCTTAGGGGCAATTCGGGTGTGGAGGAGAGCTATTGGTAAGCCTCCTTCCATCCCAGGGAGGTCTCCTGGGTTATCTTTTTTATCACTGATTTTAAGAATTTGTTGACTCTCTCTACTTTTCCTGAAGGCTGAGTCCTCCAGGCACAATGGAGATAATAAGTAATGCCCAATGCTTTAGAGACCCACTGGGTGACCTTAGAACTAAATGATGTCCCATTGTCACTTTGTAATGACCTGGGAAGACCAAATCTCAGAATGATTTCATGGAGCAGTTTTTTTTTACCACCTCCTCAGCCTTCTCAGTCCGGGTGGGAAAGCCTTCAATCCATCCTGTGAATGTATCTATCGTGACTAGTAGGGGTTTATAACCTTGAAAAGCTGGTACCTGTGTGAAGTCTATCTGCCAGTCCTCTCCTGGGTAGGCCCCACGTCATTGGACAGACTGGGCCAGCTGGGGTCTTTGAGCTCCTTGGGTGTTGTTTAATTGGCAAGTGGGACAAGAGGAGACAACTTGCCTTATAATTGTTTGGAGGCCTGTTCCTCTGAAGGACCTTTCTAGTAGTCTTTGGAGGGCCTTTTCCCCTAAATGAGTGGTGGCATGTACTCCTTTTGGAACCACCCGATATGATCTTGAAAGCCCTCACTCTTAGCTTGAAGAGTCTCACCTTCAGTATATGAAGGAGTTTCTGGCAAATTATTCTGTGGAACTAAGCTGGCAACCCCTATTAGATCATTGTTCTGTAAAGCTGCTCAGCTGCTTGGTTCCCTCGTGCCACTTCCACGCTCCCTTTATTGTGTCCTTTACAATGGGAGACTGAAACTTCAGTGGGCAGATGAACTGTCTCCAAGAGCCTCAGGATTTGATTGGCATATTTGATCGGGGACCCCTGGGTGGTCAAGTTGCCTCTTTCTTTCCAAGTAGCAGCATGTGCATGTAGCAGCAGAAAGGCACACTTGGAGTCAGTGCAAATGGCTACTCTTTTTCCTTTCCCAGCTCTAAAACTAAAGTCAGGGCTATGAGCTCCGCTGATTGGGCTGAAGTACCTGGTGGCAAAGGTTTAGCCTCTGTGGTCTCAAAATTTGAAACTACTGCATATCCAGCTCTTCTTTTTCCATCCAAGACAAAGCTGCTTCCATCAGAGTACCAGATTTCCTCAGGATCAGAGGATCTTCTGACAATTCCTCTTGGAGTTTTGTCCAGTGGTCCAAGTTTTCTAGGCAAGAGTGAAAGGAAAGAGAGCCCTCAGAGATAGGCAAGAGGGTGGCTGGGTTAAGAACCTCACAAAGGGATACAGTCAGGCCTGGATTTTTCATCAGAACTACTTGATATCTGAGGATTCTTTGATCAGACATCCATAAATGGCCTCACCCATTCAGGAGTTGCTTCACTTGGTGGCTGATAAGAATAGTTAATTTGCCCTCAGAGAGAGTTTTAAAGCATCTTCTGTCAGGACTGCAATAGCTTCAAGATTATGAAGCAGAGAAAGATCTCTTCCCAATAAGGGAATAGGACACTCAGGGACCACCAGAAACTGGTGGGAAGATATTTGTCCATCCCAGCAATGAAGAAGTATTTGGGTGAATCTTTTTGTAACTATTTTCCTGTAGCACCCAAAATGGTACAGCTTTGGGAGGAGAAGGCTCCAGAGTAGGAGGTCAGGACAGAGTAGTTAGACCCTGTGTCAATCAAGAAATTCTTGTACCTACTTGCCACATCCAGTTCCTCCCTTGGCTCCAGCCCCGTGATGGTTACCTGTGACAAGCAGGCTGGCTGGAGTGGGCCACTTGAGTCCTGTTGAACCATCATGAGGGAAGGCTTGGTGCTTGACCTTGAGACTCTTGGGTCCTGAGAGCAGAGTGCCACCCAATGTCCCAACTGATGGCATTTATAGCACGTTTTAGGAGACTTGTCACAGTTTGGACACTCTTAGGCCCAATATCCTGCCTATGTACAGATTAGGCATTTGCCTTGTGCTTTGTTCTTTAAGGACACTGGGTTTGCCATAGGGATTCACTGGAGGGTGTCCAGCATGCCTTGTCTCTTTCCTTTTCTCCCTCTCCTGGGCCTTGGCCTTCCTCTCCTGTTCTCTGTTATTAATGGTGTTGGTTTCTGTCTGGATGACCTCATCTAAAGAGGCAGCACACTCCTGCTACTGTAGCTGTTGTAACTTTATCCTGGTGTCTGATGAACACTGAGACAGGAATTTGTCCTTTAAAATCAGCTGTCTGTTGTAAGAGTCAGACAGATTGGTAAACTTCTGGAGGGTCTCTTTTAGCCTTTCCAGAAAGGCAATGGGGTTCTCACTGGGCTCCTGAGTTATTGTTGAGCCCCCGACAGAGCTGATTACTTTCTGCTGGGCTGCTTTTAGTCCTGCCTTTACACAGATTAGAGAATGATCCCATTCCCAGATGTGCTCAGGGTCATTATAATTCCAATTAGGATCTGAGAAGGGTACTGCAGTTTCCCCCACTGGGTATTTATCTCTTGACATGTGAAGCCCCATAGCATACCTTCAGGCTTCCTTTAAGACCCTAGTATGCTCAGGGTCAGATAAAGTTTTACTAAATATGACCATGGTATCCTTCCGTGTCAAGTCAAAGGCCAAGGTAATGTGTTGGAATGTATCTATATATTTGCCTGGGTCATCTGTATGGCTTCCCAGGTCTTGTTTGATCTATCTTAGTTCCAAGAGGGAGAAGGGCTTATGACCTGGGTTGGTCTGAATTCTCCTCCAGTTTCAACTAAGGGACACACTCGAGTTGGCTTTCGTGGAGGGGGTGCTCCTGGATATGAGGGCACATTTGGGTACAAGGAAGGAGTGCCAAGCAACTCGGGAGCCGTGGGAGGTGGGCCTTCAAGAGGAGCTTCCTTCTCTTGGTTGTCTGTGCCTCACACCATTTGCCTGGTAGGCTCACTTTTAGGGAGTACAATAGTCCCATACTTAAGAGAGAGTTCCTTCGTGTCTCATAGTTGGAAGAAAATTTGGACATAGGGGCTCTCTGTCCATTTCCCTTGTCTTTTGCAGAATAAGTTTAGCTGCAGGATGGTATTGTAATTTAAGCTCTCATCCTCAGGCCAGTGTTCCTTGTCCTCCAGAGGATACTGTGGCCACGCAGTGGCACAAAAGAATTTTAAGCGACTTCTCCTTGGGGTTAGAGGATCGAACAGCTTCCAGTTATCAAGGATGCATCTCAAGGGCGTCTGTTGGGAAGTGGATTGCTTATTTCCCATCTGAAAGACAGTGATGACAGGCAGGAAAAGAAAAAAGAAAAACACTAATAGGCCTCCTAGTTTTATGGGTGGACTTCATTAGGGGTGAGTCTTTCTAAAGCTTATCCTACCCAGTACTGTTGCAACTTGAGAGCCAGGCATCCCTGGGTCAGGGTGCAGATCCCCAGGTAGGCTGAGGCCTGATAGCCTCCTGGAGATTGAATCCCCAGGCAGGTCGAGGCAGCCCGGCCTACCAAGAATTGGGTCCCTGGGCAGGTCGAGGCATGTCGACCTCCTGGGACCCCTGGACAGGCATATCCCCAAGCAGGTTGAGGCATGACAACCTTCCGGGACCAGATCCCTAGGCAGGTCAAGGCAGGTCGACTTCCTGGGGACCCCGGACTGAAGTTGGGCATCCGCAAGGTCTCCAGCATGACCAGTGCTGGGTAGAATTAAGGGGTTTAAAGGAGATCAATCCTGGGTGTTCATTGGAAAGACTGATGCTAAAGCTGAAACTCCAATACTTTGGCCACCTCATGCGACGAGTTGACTCATGGGAAGAGTCTGATGCTGGGAGGGATTGGGGGTGGGAGGAGACAGGGATGACAGAGAATGAGATGGCTGGATGGCATCACTGGCTCAATGGACATGAGTTTGAGTGAACTCCGGGAGTTGGTGATGGACAGGGAGGCCTGGCGTGCTGTGATCATGGGGTCGCGAAGAGTCGGACATGACTGAGCGACTGAACTGAACTGAACTGAATCTTAACTTATTGCTGGTTTTTCCAATGTGGATGCGAATAGATACCATGATGTAAAGCAATCCAATTCTGTGCCCTGAGACTGGGAGCCTGGTGAAACAGCCATAAGCCTTATCCTCTTATTGCTCTGAGGGAATGTAAATCACTGATTTCCTCTCCTAGTCTTCCATAAGAGCAGTTTAGGGTGTTTTCAGTGGTAAACATTTCATTGTCATGGACCCACTCTAGGTAATAACAGAAGTAATGACAAAGGAGTGGGTTATCTGGTCCTCTTAGAGGCATTAAGAGTATTTTAATAACAAGCAGGATGGAGCAATGTTACCTACAAGGGGGGGATGGTCCTGGTTGTAGGAGTTAGTAAATGGCTTAAGAACAAATTGATAAGAGGCAACAAACCAGATGTTCCATAAAAGTGGAGAGGAGATTTGATCTGGAGATAATGTTTGTAACTTTAGGAGAAGGATGTCTGGGCCCAAACAGCCTGAAGGGCTAACTCCCAAAGTGGCAAACATTATCCCTTGAAGCCCAATTGCCCTTGAAGGGATGCCACCAACAGATGGACTTCTAGCAGACATTGTGTGCCTGTTACCCACGCTAGCAGGGTCACTGAGAGATGCTGTTGTTGCACATGTTGTAGGAAACATGGAAGACGAAGGCCTGAATATCTAGAAAGATTGGATATTACACAGTATTTCTCTTGCAAGGGCAAGCTATCTTCTGTTTGTCCATCCAGAAGATTGTAGAGGCAACATTGTGACCCCAGACAACATTGTGGGCTCAGGAAAAGAGCATGCAACAGGAGGGAAGGGGGCAGGGCACAACTTTTGAAAGAACAACATGGCCCAAGGGCATAATATAAACTGATTAAAATCAAATGGGTTCAAGATGACAAATCAAATTCAACTAAACCTTGATCTTCAATCTGCAAGCTAAATGACACACCCCGAGGTGCCAGGACAGTTCCAAGGCACTGTCTAAAGACCAAGGAGTTGGTGGTTCCCCAGTTGTTGGAATGGTCCTCCCACTCATTAGCATATGAAATCACCCAGCTTGGAAAAACTAACCATACCACATTCCATGGCCACCACACTCACCCTCTTTGATAGCCCACACCCTGTGGACTGTACTTCTCTCTAAATCAGAACAAACCCACCTCTTACCTATCGCTGTGTCTCTCACTGAATTTTTTTGAAAAGAGCCATCAAGAGCCTTAGCTTCATTAGGTCTTAAAACCAGGCACCACGGGTTTTGGCCAGGCTCAAGTCTCAGGAGAGAGGACCTGAAAGATGGGAGGAAAACGCAGTGGGAAATACGTGTCAAGGAATCCCCTTCATAACCTGCTGGAAAATCTACTAAATACCTGACCTGTGCTCACAGTTTTCATTGGCCTGATCCTTGGCACAAAGAAGATTAAGGACAGAAGAACCCCCACCCGCTTGGGCACCAGCTGCAAGAGCACAGAGGATAGTGGAACCTTTGTGACACACTGGGGAGTAGCCTCTCCAGAGTCCCTCAGTTGCACCCACTGCCACTCGCCTGTTTGCGGGGGAGTTCAAGGAGACAAGTAACAAGAGATTGTAAAGGAATTTTGTTAGCCATATGTCCTTCAAGCCATAGGGGTGAGGACTTCCTACCCCAACCAGAGGTCTTCTAGAATCTGGGACTGAGCTGCATGAGCTTTCTGCTGAGTTTGTTTTTGTTGTCTTAGTTTCCAGCATGCTGGGCTTCTTGTCACTTCCACTGCACTGAGGTTTCTTTGAATTCAGCTTCCACCGCAGGAAATTTTGCTGATTTGGGCTTCTGCTGTGTTTGGCCTCTGCCTTGCAGGGACCAAGCTGAGCTTGTTTCAGCCAGGTTAAATCCGAGAAACGGCACCATAGATGTCCGGGGAGTTTGTAATTTTCTCAGTTCTGTCTCACTGCAGCAAAAATTTGAAGTGACGGACAGATCAGTGTTACAGCTCAGTGTAATTTGGCAAGCAAAGGAAAAGACATACTCAAGGCATGAGGGTGGGCTGACCCAAAAGATGTGAAGAGAAGAGAAGCCCAATTTTGGCTCCTATTTTTATGTTTGTTCTCCTCCCCCTGAGCCTGCCCTAAGCAAACTGGGCTAGCCAGGAGGGCTGTTTGTTTTACCTGAGGTCCTCAATCTGTTCCTCAGACCTTCCTTTGTTCTATTTTCACCAGCTTTTCCCTTCTTTGTCTTTTAGCCACCGCCATTCTGGACTCCTTTTTCCTATTCTAACTACGTAACACTATCATTGATCTTAAATTGTTATAAACTCTGCAAGGACAGAGACTGTGTCAATCTTTCACTACAGTGCTCCTAACATCTAGTACAAATAAATACTCAGTGAATGGACATCTTTGTAATTTCACCTTTGAGAATTACAGAGAGGTGTTTTCTCAGTCTTCATAATGGGGCTATATCTGGCAGCTTGATACCCACACCTGGGCTTCTCTGGGTTAGAATAATCTGTTGCCCATTCTGAGTTGGTAAGTGTAGATATAACGTTAATAATAATAATAGCCATATTTATTTAGTACTAATAGTTGTCGCTTATTAAGTACTTATGTATGCCAGGCTTTTCACATTACTTAATCTGAAATGCACATCAGGAGAGTTCCTAGACTGTATTAAACCTCCAGATTAAAAGATTGCCACAGGTCACACTTGGCCCCATTCTGTATGCAAGACCATAAGACAGGAACCACAACTTGCCTGCAGGACAAGTCCGAGTGCTTCTTTTCTGAATGAGTCTGTGTAGCAGTTCACAGATAGGAGGAGACAAAATCTCATCAGGCAGGTGCAGGATTCCTTTAGCTTAAAATCTCCCTTCCCCACAGGAGACAAATTGTCTTGTAACAATTCCATGGGGACATCTTCCAGGGTCCCTGTGGGGACAGGACAAGAATCACCTCTCTGAGGGAAGCCCAAAGCTATGGCATTCTATCTAGTGTTTATAGTTCATCCAACCAAGAGCAATCTACCAATCAGGGATGATCTTTATCCTAGGAGATGTTGCTCAGAAATAAATTTGACATACTACCCTTACCAGGTAAGTAGGGGAACAGAGCTAGAGCACTAACTAAGGCCATGTTCTAGTGCAAATAGGGGTGTACCTTGGTGGTTTAGTGGTTGGGATTTCAGGCATTCGCTGCCACGGCCCGAATTCGATCCCTGGTGAGAGAGCTCAGGGGCTTCCCAGGTAAATAATCCATCTGCCAATGCAGGAGACATAGGACACTTGGGTTTGATTCCTATGTCGGGAAGATCCCCTGGAGGAGGAAATGGCAGCCCACTACAGTATTCTTGTCTGAACAATTCCATGGACAGAGGAACCTGGCAGGCTACAGTTCATGCAGCTGCAGAGTCAGACACAACTGAGCATGCACACACGCAAGCATGAGAGAACTGAGATTCCGCAAGCTGTGTGGTGCAGCCAAAAAAGAAAGTAGAGAAGGGTCATTCATTCTCACCTATTATGACCTCCACTTTATAGATAAGGAAACATAGAGAAGTTCGGTAATTAGCAGAGCAAGGATTGGGCCCAGGTCCTAGGCTGCATTGCTATTCTGTTAGTCTATCTAGCATTCTTTCTATAAAAATAGAATTAAATCATAAATCACAAAGCAAAATGTTTGTTGCCCATAGGTCATACTTTTCTTTGGACTGTGCCGATGATTGGAATTTCATTAGCACTAGATTGATAGAGCCTGTTACCTTTTGTTAGTGCCTGTGGAGCAAACTAAGAGGAACCAGGGATAAAACTAAGCTGGCTTTACACTCCCAGCCGGATGTCTCCAAACTTTTTTTGGTCATGCACTCTATTGGTAAGATACTTTTGCAGGCACATTCCCAAATGCATGTATTTTAATTATTTTGAAATTGTATACACATATGATTCCACATATGTGGAATGTTCAAAATAGGCAAATCCACAGGGAAGAAAGTAGCTTAGTGGTTGCCAGGGACTAGAGTGGGGAGAGTGAGTGGGGAGTACCTGCTGATGGATGCAAGGTTTCTTTCTTTCTTTTTTTTTGGCTGCACCACTCTTCTCTTGGGATCTTAGTTCCCTGACCAGACATGGAACCTGTGCCCTCAGCAGTGAAATCATGGAGTCCTACTACTGGACAGCCAGGGAATTCCCTACAGGGTTTCTCTGAGGGTGATGAAAATATTCTGGAATTAGATAATGGTGATGTTTGCACAACCTTATGCATACACTAAAACCACCAAAGTATATACATACTTTGAAATGTGAATCTTTTGGTATGTGAATTATATTTCAATTTTTAAAAAATTATATACATTTAGTAAGGTACTAAAATAATGTGCACATTATAAAGACTAGCCTAAAAAAGTTACAAGGTGAGATTTAAAAAGTTGTAAATAAAAGTCCTGATTGCATCTTCAGTCACCCCAACAAACTGTCTTGTGTTCCCTGTGGACTCACTTTTTTAAACCATCTCTGAACAGGCTGTGCCCCCTAATTTTAAGCCTTTTCTGACTCTCAATAAAAGCCCTTTCTGCTTTCACAGCTGTTTTGAATTTCAGTAAGTTTGCTTATAATCAATAGGAATGATGGTAAACTAACATATCCTGAATATGCACTAGATACCAAACTTCTAAGTTCATGTATCTCATTCCTATGTGGCGCTATTATTATTCTCCCCATTTTACAGTTGAGGAAACCAAGACTCAGATAGGCCATGTAACTTTTCCAGAGCCAAGGCTATTATGTGGCTGAATAGGGCTCCAATCCAAGTAGCCCAACCTCTAGATTATGTTCGACACCTACTATGTGCCTAGAACCAGGGAGTGCACAAAGTCTCCATATCTTGGGAGCTTATCCTCTGATGGAAGAGTTGGGGGGCAATTATCAAGTAAATGTCAAAGTACTGACATTTCTAAATTCTCTGAAGGATATTTGATAGCCAAGTTTGTGTCTTTTTCTCTTCCAGAAATTCTCGGGATAATGGAATTAAGTGTGAGCTTTAAATGAAATTTTGTTTAGGTAAACAAATAACAAAGCAACTCCACAAGTTTTGTTTATGCCTCTGAGCTGGGCCAGGGAGACTTTGGGGTGTCAGGGATGCCCCAGATATCCTGCCAAGACCAATTCTGGCAGAATTCATACACCCTGAACTGTTGGGATTCAGTGGCTGCATGCCCAGCTTACGCCAGTGTTTAGAAGCTTGGACTCTTGGCTTACCCTCTGAGAACTGAAAAGGCCTCAAATTGTAGGGAGGCTTTGGATTTGCTGCAGCACCCTAATTGTTAGGCAAATCACATTATATTTGTAAGCTATTCATGATACGTAGAGACAATAATATTGCTATGAATTTTGACTTTAGGCTATTGAATAAGGATTCTTGAGTTAACCTTTTCTGTATAAAAATTCTATATCTCTACTCAGTGTAACCAACAAAAAACGATGAGATCTTGATTGTTGTTGTCGTTGTTTAGTCGCTCAGTCATGTCCTATTCTTTTGCAACCCCATGGACTGTAGTCCAGCAAGCTCCTCTGTCTATGGAATTTCCCAGGCAAGAATATTGGAGTGGGTTGCCATTTCCTTCTCCAGGGGATCTTCCTGACCCAGGAACTGAACCCACATCGCCTGCATTAGCAGGCAGATTCTTTACTACTGAGTCACCAGAGAAGCCACTGAGATCTTGATTAACTGACATGAAAAGATTTTCATAATATAGTATTCCATGGAAAAAAGTAAATTTTAAAAGTATATTATAGCATGATTCCATCTTTGTATTCATATTGGTATGTAGTTATCTGGAGAAAAATATAAGGAAGGGACAGGTACCACAATGTTAATAGAGCTTGTTTCTATAGGAATGAAGC
Source organism: Moschus berezovskii (assembly GCF_049115385.1). NCBI lineage: Eukaryota > Metazoa > Chordata > Mammalia > Artiodactyla > Moschidae > Moschus > Moschus berezovskii. Next base: position 26,256,432 of record NC_142471.1, read on the forward strand.
TGATCTAAAATTTTAAACTACTTGTCTGTATTTTCTGACTTTTGTTGTGATGAGTGTACATTGTTTTTGTAATTAGAAAATTATTTTTTTACACAGAGATACTCCCTGTGAAAGTCGCTCAGTCGTGTCTGACTCTTTGCAACCCCATGGACTGTACAATCCATGGAATTCTCCAGGCCAGAACACTGGAATGGGTAACTGCTCCCTACTCTGGGAGATCTTCCCAAACCCAGGTCTCCTGCATTGCAGGCAGATTCTTTACCAGATGAGCAACCAGGGAACCCCAGAGATACTCCCTACCCTGTTTGTTTATTTTGTTAAGATTTTTTCTTAATATGGACTATTTTTAAAGCCTTTATTAAATTTGTTTCAACACTGCTCCTGTTTTATATTTTGGTTTTTTGGCCGCTAGGCATGTGGGATCTTAGTTCTCCAGCCAGGGATTGAATCTGCACCCCTTATATTGGAAGGTGAAGTCTTAACCACCAGATCACCAGGAAGTCCCTACCCTGTTTTAGACATGGGAGAAGAATGATACTGTGATGAAGATCACGCTTCTGAAACGCTGGAGTTGTCTTGGCTAATTTCCGTTCCTACTTGGTTCCTTCCCCAAAGGAGGACCCAAGACCAGATCTATTTCTAAGCAGAGGAGGCTGAGGCTGGGATGAGGCACCACCTGCAAACTAGCTTCCTGGGAATTTCTTCTGGGATGATAACCTGCCAGAAACCTCATGACAGTTTACTTTTGGAGACTCGGGCCTACACTCAGCCCCTAGTCCTCAGTATCTGCCTGTTTAGCATCCCAGCTGGTGAGGACAGGAACGAGCCCCTGACACTGCATCCTCTGGGCTTTGCTTTTCTCCAGGCGTCACCGCCCCTGCTGCTGAGAGTGGAAGAGAGGAAAGGACCTCCAGACAGCAAGTGTCCTCCCCACCATGGGGCAGACCTGCCAGCGGGGATGGGTAAGAGTTCCTCTAGCTTTTCTCTGACTTCTCAAGGTCACATGCGCCCCTTCCTGCTCAGCCCACTCTCTCTGGCAGGAGTTACATTAGGATCCATTTTACAATGAAGCCCCAGACCAAGAGCCCTGCAGGGACTTGTTATGGAACAAGCCAGGAGCCCCTCAGATCCAGTCTTTCTCTGTGCAGTTTAATTTTCACCTGAGCCAGAAATGTCCTGACTAAGGCGAGCCCAGAGGATTACTCATGTAACCCCTCTATTTACTTGCTTCCTAGATAGTCATCTGCAAATTCACAGATGTGTGATATAAACAAGACTGACTTTTTCTATCTAAGAGAGGACTTCCAGGGCTGTTTTCTATGTTGTCATGTAAAAGCTGAAGCCCTTTCTTGCCTCTTACAGACAGCTTTGCTGCTCCTCTGGATGTTGAAACACATCCTGGAAGATGTTTACAGGACAATGTTCTGAGTGGGCTGGCTCATTTTAAATTAACTTGTGCTGCAGATGGCCCCTCTGGGCAAGGACACACTTGCTCCTTTGTAAAGGTGTGGAAATAGAGGCACTACGGGGTTTTAAGCCCAACAGACAGTCGGACAATAAGTCTTGGGGACAGAACTCTCTCACACCAGCATCTTACATCTTCAACACTCCTGTGGCCCCAGCACTCCTGGGTGTCAAATTAATTCCCAAATAGTGTAAAGTGGGGAGGCTGTACGAGCTTGTGAGCTGCTTTAGCCTCCAGGTGAGGGGCTTGGGTGCACAGGAGTGGGGTGGGGTGGGGGCTCTTCCCCTTAGTCTTGCGGGACCGGTTTAAAATGCGCCCTCCATCATCTCTGAGATGGACTTTGCAAAGTGTAGCCCAGACACATCCCTCCTGCCTCTCAGGGTGTCGAGAGAATTGGACTTAATCTCATTTCTTCCAAGTGGAAGCTCAGTCCCTGTCTCTTCTGTGGAATCTGAGGCGCCTGTTTGGTTCCAGTCGGAAACGCTGTGGGTCCCTGGTCTTCCACTTCTTTTCCTTCCCTTATCTCCATTACTCCACAACCAGAACGAAACAAGTTTTGCCTGCTCAGAGGAGGAGGAGGACCTCCCAGCTAGAAGGTTTGTCTGGGGTGTCGTTGCCACCTCTCCTGGTCCCCACTGTCCCTTTCCTGTGCCCCTGCCTGGATTTGCCAGCTCCAGGCAGAATGCCACCGAGTGTTTAAAACAGGCCAGGCCAGCCTTGGAGAGGGGGCACAAAGCAGCCAGTGTCAGAGGCGCCAGGTGGCAGTCAGCAGGCTTGGCCACTGGCACTTGGAACTTGAGGTCAATCTGTGGGTCTAGGACTGGTCCTCCATGGTACTTGGGGGCCCAGAGAGAGGAACATGGGCTCTGGGGTCTCAGACAAGCTGAAAACTGCCAATTTGGAGCCTGCTTTGACCTCTCAAGTAGCCCGGGGTGAGTTGGGGTAAGTTGGTATTGTTGCCCTGTGCTTCTGTATAAATCCATGATCTTTTCTGCAACTGCTGCTATTTCAGGAGCAGTACCCCACGCCAGCCACTTCAGTTTACAGTCCTTTAATTTTCACAAAGGCTCAACAAAGCAAGTATTATTCCCATTTTACAGATGGAGAAACTGAGGCTTGGAGAGGTTAAATTACTTGCCTAATTTTGCACATCTAGTCAGCGGCAGATCTAGGATATAAATTCAGGTCTCTCTGACCCAAAACCTGTGCTCTTTCTACCTTCACATCAAACTTAAGGCTCAGGGCAAGGCATGCCACTCAAACCATAACTTCCTCAGGACTGTTCTATTTCCAGTTGTTTCAAGCTTAGGAATGTTGTGCTTTGAATATTGAATTCCTACTCTTCATCTAACAAAAGGGCCAAAAACATGGTTCATTCAGTTTCTTTTTCTTTGGTTCCCTGGCTGTCCCAAGCCCCAGACAATATTTTTTATTGACCGCTCACTCTTCTTTCTAGGCCTACAAATATCTGCAAGATTTCATGAGAGCCCTTTCAGGGGAGCTTGCTCTCATGGAGTATCAATGTAAAACCTATACTGTTTGGGTCTTGGGCATGCAGAAGACATGCCTGGATTGTCCTGGTCATTTGATGCCTTTTCTTGTTTTCCTCGCTTCCCTAGGACCATGATTTCTATCTTTCTTTTACTATTTATTTATTTTATTTGGCTGCACCAGGTCTTCATCACAGCTCACAGGATCTTTGATCGTTGTTGCAGAATGAGGGATCTTTTAGTTATGGCCTGAGGGATCTAGTTTCCTGACCTGGGATCGAACCCAGGCCCCCTGCATGGGGAGCATGAAGTCTTAGCCACTGGACCACCAGGGAAGTCCCAGCAACCATTATATAAGGGCTTCTTTGGTTTGGAGTCTGCTTAGAAGAGGGTGTGGCTTCTCAATTTATAACCACAAACATTAATTGAGCACCTACTCTCTACTTGAGGCAGGACAAGAAATGCTGAAAAGATAGGGGTTGCCTTTCAGGGGGATGCAGATTTTCCTGCTGGTTCTCACAAGGACTGGCTGCATGTTTGTTGGCTGCCACGCAACCTTCTAGAAACCTTGGTCTCCTTCTGCGAAAGGAGGATTTCCTCTTATGCTCTGTCACTCTGGATTCTATTCCCTCTCACCCACTGAGAGTGGTGTTTGCAAGAGTCCCAAGAGCAGCAAGAGAGAGCAGGCCCCAGCACAAGCCATTTTTCAAGTGCTTGCATCCTGTTGTTACTGTCCTACTGGCCAAAGCAAGTCACACAGCCAGTCCCAGAGTCACTGTGGGAGGAGACAACACTAGACATAGATACAGAGAGGTGACCTGTTGTGGCTGGTTTTTTTTGCAAACAATTTACTATTTATGTCCTCCTTATCACCTCAGCTGCCATGATGAAGAAATCCACATGAGCCTGTCTCTTGTTTGGCGGTTCAGTTCAGTCGCTCAGTTGTGTCCGGCTCTTTGCGACCCCATGGACTACAGCACGCCATGCTTCCCTGTCCGTCACCAACTCCCAGAGTTTACCCAAACTCATGAGTCGGTGATGCCATCCAACCATCTCATCCTCTGTCATCCCCTTCTCCTCTTGCCCTCAATCTTTTCCAGCATCAGGGTCTTTTCCAATGAGTCAGCTCTTTTCATCAGGTGGCCAAAGTGTTGGAGTTTCAGCTTCAACATCAGTCCTCCAATGAAGGACTTGATTGGCAGCAGCTCCCCAAATCTGTTTGGCAGAGGAAATTGTTAGAGGGTTATGGAAGGGTGGGGTGCTAACTCAGCAAGTGGTCACTGCTTAATGCCCACAGTTCCTCCACACTCATCCGGGAAGCATCTCACCCTGCAGTCTTGGGGATGTGGTGGGGCCAGAGGTTCAGCAGAGATAGATTCCTGTGTTCCCATGGCTTCCCTACCCACCTCTCTAGCAGCTAGCTCAGCCAGCTGTGCTTTCATTACTGATGAGCACGTCTGTCTTCTCTCATGGACTGTGGCTCCCTGAGGGCAGAGCCACTGTTGTTTTTCATCTTTGCATCTCCACCTTCTAGCACAGTGCCTAGCACATTTGTAAATACCTAATAAAAAGCCTCTTGATGAAAGTGAAAGAGGAGAGTAAAAAGGTTGGCTTGAAGCTCAACATTCAGAAAACAAAGATCATGGCATCTGGTCCCATCACTTCATGGGAAATAGATGGAAAAACAGTGGAAACAGTGTCAGACTTTATTTTTTGGGCTCCAAAATCACTGCAGATGCTGATTGCAGCCATGAAATTAAAAGACACTTACTCCTTGGAAGGAAAGTTATGACCAACCTTGATAGTATATTGAAAAGCAGAGACATTACTTTGCCAACCAAGGTCCGTCTAGTCAAGGCTATGGTTTTTCCAGTGGTCATGTATGGATGTGAGAGTTGGACTGAAGAAAGCTGATCGCTGAAGAATTGATGTTTTTGAACTGTGGTGTTGGAGAAGACTCTTGAGAGTCCTTTGTACTGCAAGGAGATCCAACCAGTCCACTCTAAAGGAGATCAGTCCTGGGTGTTCATTGGAAGGACTGATCCTAAAGCTGAAACTGCAATACTTTGGCCACCTCATGCGACGAGTTGACTCACTGGAAAAGACTCTGATGCTGGGAAAGGTTGGGGGCAGGAGGAGAAGGGGACGACAGAGAATGAGATGGCTGGATGGCATCACCAACTCTGTGGACATGAGTTTGAGTGAACTCCGGGAGTTGGTGATGGACAGGGAGGCCTGGCGTGCTGTGATTCATGGGGTCGCGGAGAGTCGGACACGACTGAGCAACTGAACTGAACTGAACTGAATAAAGGCTGATGTGAATAAATTCATGAATCGAAGATTTATGAGCTTGGCTGCATTTCATCCAGAGGCTCATTTGCCGCTATAGGATATGCTTAGGTATTTCAAGGTTACGTGTAATTACTTTCACTTTCTGAGCACAAGTGAAGTCACTCAGTCATGTCCGACTCTTTGCAACCCCATGGACTGTAGCCTACCAGGCTCCTCCCTCCATGGGATCCTCCAAGCAAAAGTACTGGAGTGGGTTGCATAGTTGGTTAATTATAAGCACCAATGTGCTGTGAATGCAAGTTGCATGCCTCTGTAACACCTTATCTTGTCCTGTCTTTAAGGGTACAGAAACTGAAAATTCAATCCGGCCCCCACTTACTGAAAGTAAGGTAAGAGACCTCAATGCCCCCACTTACTGAAAGTAAGGTAAGAGACCTCAATGTTATTTCCATTTCCTTCTGCAATGTTTTCTGTAGAAGAGACTTAGTGTATGGCAATTCCGATCATGGTTTTACAGAGAAGCCCTGCCGTGGCTTCTGGGGTTAGGGCCCAGACCACCCTTCCTGGGCAGAGGCTTTTGGAGAGGACTTTGTTCCTAGGCTCCCTTCTTAACCCCTTTTTTTTTTTTTTAATATTATTAAGTTTTACTGGAGTATAGCTGCTTTACAGTGTTGTGTTAATCAGCCATACATATACATATATCCACTCTTTTTTGGATTTCCTTCCCATTTAAGTCACCACAAAGCACTGAATTAGGGCTCCCTGAACTATGCAGTAGGTTCTCATTAGTTATCTATTTCATACATAGTATCAATAGGGTATTTGTGTCAATCCCAATCTTCTAATTCATCCCACCCACCCCCTTCCCCTCTTGGTGCCCTTACATTTCATTTGTTCTCTATGTCTGTGTCTCTATTATCATTTTGCAAATAAAACCATCTATACCATTTTTCTAGATTCCACATATATGCGTTAATATACGGCATCTGAGACCTTTCTCAGAAGCAAAATGCTAAGCATCAGAGCAAAACACAGTGCTCTGCAGCCTTGGAGCTGTGTGGCATGCTGACTGTGGGAGACTCTGGGGATGGAATGGAAGGGTCTCTCGCCTCTCTTGTCTCTTCCAGGGTGCTGGAGCGGGCTTGTCAGGAAACTGATGCCCACTCCTCACCCTGGAGGATGGACAGGTCTCAGATCGCCCCTACTGGCATCACACATGTGCTCTCAAAACAGAATGTTCCATGCCATTTGAGGTGGGCACCCCCCTCTCAGTCCCCAAGCTGGCACTTTACAGTATCTTTAAAATTGCAATAGGGAGTTCCCTGGTGGCCTAGTAGTTATGATTTTGGGCTTTCACTGTCGTGGCCTGGGTTCAGTCCCTGGTTGGGGAACTGAGATGCTGCAAGTCATGCTGGTGCGGCCAAAAAAAAAAAAAAAAATTGCAACAAAGTAGATCTGAGGTGGATTGCTTCATGCAAAGCTGGTAAATTAGAGTCCTTGAGAGCCAATTTGCTGGAAGAAAAGCAGAATAACTCTCGATTTCTCCTGCACCTGGGTCTACTATCTGGTCCTAGGTGAGGCTCAAGGCTGGGTTGGCATTCATAGCCACCTCTGCCCTGACCCTTATTCCACTGATTGTACAGCTCTATTTTTCTCCTTTCCAAAATAAATAAGAGTCTCCAGTGTTTGAGGATTTATGTTTGAGAAGTGAAGTGCAACAGAAAAAAGTTACAACATAGGGTGACATGTGACTTAAGAGCCAGATGAGGGAGGACTCAGTCGTGTCTTGGGAAGAGAAAGGTTGGATAGAAGAGGTGAGATTTGCAGAGGAAGGAATTTGTAAGGGCAGGATATACATGCCCAGCAGAGAGAGTAGAGCCTGTAACAGGTGGAAAGGAGCCTGGAGAGGCTGTCTGGTGTGATAGTGGTGTGGAAGGCACAAGGGGAGGCTGATGAAGTTGGGTGGGGCGGGCACTGGGTGTCTGGTTAAGGAACTCTAGCGACTGGGTCCAGAAGATCTTTAGGCTGAGGCATCAGGTGATGACATTGTGTTCTGTCTGGCAGTGGCGAGGAGCATGAGCCTTGGGCATCCGGGAAACTCAGACATGGGAATGTGGGATACGTCTAGCGAGATCCCCAGAGGTGTGTGGGCAAGATAATCCACTCAGAGTGGGAAGAAAATAGTACAAATTCCATTGTTACAAGTTCCATTGTAAAACCAATTTCTTGATGGTAACCTTGCTTGGTTAGACTTTCAGATGGTTAGTAGTATCATCTTGTACCTAGGGTCTCTCACAATGAGAAGTGGTTGTTAGCGGCCTCTTGCTTTGTTTCCTGAACCATTTTAAGCGTATTATGAGGCTTTATATCTTCAAACTGCTTGGTTGAAGATTTTTTGTTCTTTATTTTTGTTTTTTTCATATGTTTTGTTTTTCAGTTTTCTGGGTAACGTTTTATTTTTATATAATTCCAAACTTAAACTAGTTGCAGTTTTATGCATGATATTATCTGGCTTTAACTAGACTGACCCTTACAAAACAAGCAAGTGGCTGAGAAAGATTTCTATATAGAAACTGGATTAAAGCTAATGAACAGTGAGAAATAAGAGTGCTGATTACTTTCCTATCTCTAATACAAGCTACTCATCAGTCACACTTTGGGGTTAAAAGAAACAAAAGGTCTGATGAAATATAATAAGTAATCAGTCAAAAAAATTAAAGTGAGCAAGGCTATCTGAATTCTGTCTTTACTTCGTATGTCACTAATGATGAGCTAGTGCCTATGTACACAGAAGGCCTTGAAATAATTAGCTAGTGATACATTAGGCCACAGCCTTTTAAAATGGTTTATTTCATCTTTATCTCTTTATTTTTAGCAAAGTATAATTGACTAGCAGTCAAATGCATAAATCCTAAGTGTTAGATCAATAAGTTTGAACACATGTATGCACCTGTATGTGCTTCCCGCACAGCTCAGTTGGTGAAGAATCTGCCTGCAATGCAGGAGACCCCGGTTTGATCCCTGGGTTGGGAAGATTCCCTGGAGAAGGGAAAGGCTACCCACTCCAGGATTCTGGCCTGGAGAATTCCATGGACTGTATAGTCCATGGGGTCGCAAAGAGTCGCTCAGGACTGAGCGACTTTCACTCACTCACTCATGCACCTGTATGGGCTTCCAGGTGGCTCAGCTGTAAAGAATCTGCCTGCAATGCAGGAGACCCGGGTTCGATCCCCAGGGAGGGAAGATCCCCTGGAGAAGGAAATGACAACTCACTCCAGTATTCTCGCCTGGGCAATCCCATGGACACAGGAGTCTGGTGGGCTACAGTCCATGGGGTCGTCACAAAGAGTTGGACATAACTGAGCGACTATTACTCACACTCAAATGCACCTATATAACCATCATGCAGTTCAAAATATAGAACATTTCCATCACTCCCCAAAGTCTCCTCATGCCCCTTTCCAGTCACTGCTTCCCCATCCCCTGTCCTGAAGTTATCCTTGTTTTGAGTTCTAGCACCATAGGTTGGGTTTCTTGTTCCTGAACCTCATGTAAATATAATCATGCACATGTGCTCTTTGGTATCTGGCTTTAACATTTTTATATCGCTGCATATATTCATTCCTACATGATTTTGTATATAGAAGATCCTAAGATACACACTCACACCCCAAAACTGTTAGAATTAATAAACACACCCAGCAAGGATAGAAAATCCATACACAAAAATCAGTGGATTTCTATACATTTACAAAGAAAATCCAACATGAAATTAAGAAAACAATTTCATTGCCCTAGCTAATACAATACCGAAATAATCCCTGAAGTGGAAACAACCAGCTGTCTATTAACGATGACTGGATAAACAAACTGTGATACAGCTGCACAGCAGAATATTATTCAGATATTTAAAAGACTGAAGTTCAGATATGTACTACAACATGAACGAACCTTAAAAACATATGCTAGTACAGAAGAACCTATTTTCAAAACAGAAACACAGACATAGAGAATGGACACATGGATACCAGGGTTGGAAGGGGGCTGGGATGAAGTGGGAGAATGGGACTATACACACTACTGTGTACAAAACAGGTAACTAATGAGGACCCACCGTATAGCACAGAGAATGCTACTCAACGCTCTGTGGCGACCTCAATCGGAAGGAAATCCAAAGGAGAGGGAATCTACGTATAGATATAGCCGATTCACTTTGCGGTACGGCAGAAACTAACACAACATTGCAAAGCAACTATACTCCAAAAAATTAAAAAATGATGAGAAAATTATGGTAAATAAAAGCAGCCAGTCACCAAAGACTGTATGATTCCATTTATAAGAAATGCCCAGAATAGGCAAATCTGTAGAGACAGAAAGCAGATTAGAGGTTGCTCGGGGCTGGGGAGTGTGGACTTTGGATGCGAAGGGACAGGTAATGGATATGGGGTTTCTTTAGGGGATGATGAAAATGTTCTAAAATTGATTGTGGTGAGGATCTCACAACTCTGCAACTGTATTAAAAATCATTGAATTTTATACTTTAAATGTGCATATACAGTAGTCAATTATATCTCAATAATACTGTTACCCCTAAAAAAGCATTTGTTTTTTATACCTGAGAAGTATAAAGTATGTGTGGATATACTACAATTCGTTTATCCCCTCTCTTGCTCATGGACATTTGGGTGGCTTCTAGTTTTGGCTATTGCTGATAAAATGTTATGAATTTTTGTATACAAATCTTTGTAGAGACACGTACCTTAATTTCTCTTGGGTAAATACCCAGGAAAGGTATTGCTGGGTCACGCGGTCGGTGTCTATGAGACCTTATTAGAAACAACCAAACAGTTCTAAAGTAGCTGTATTGTTTTACACTGCCATCTGTCTCATCCATTTTCATGTCTAGCATAGACATTTAGGTGTGCTTTACAACATACTTATTAGTATAGTAGTATGCACTAATAAAGAGTTAAAGGGTCGAGCTACTCACAATGGTAGTTGATCATAGCCAGCGTTTGGCAAAAATTTCGAAGTAAGGGTTATAATGATAACCTAACATTTATTTCAGAGAAGGCAATGGCAAGCCACTCCAGTACTCTTGCCTAGAAAATCCCATGGACAGAGGAGCCTGGTAGGCTGCAGTCCATGGGGTCGCTATGAGTCAGACAAGACTGAGCGACTTCACTTTCAATTTTCACTTTCACACATTGGAGAAGGAAATGGCAACCCACTCCAGTGTTCTTGCCTGGAGAATCCCAGGGACGGGGGAGCCTGGTGGGCTTCCGTCTATGGGGTCACACAGAGTCTGACACGACTGAAGTGACTTAGCAGCAGTAGCAGCAGCATACACTAATAGTTGTAAAATGTTTTTACTACATCGAGATACATGATCAAAACGGGATTTCTAAATAGATAAGCTCTGTAGCCTGGAGCTAAGAGAGAGTAGATATTGTGCTAAAGGAAATGTATTCATTTCCCAGGGCCACAAGAACAAATTGGCCACAATCTTGGTGCCTTAAACAAACAGGAATATATTGTCTCACCCTTCTGAGGGGCCAGAAGACCAAAATCAAGGTGTCAGCAGGGCCAGGTTCCTACCATGGGCTCTAGGGAACTTCTTCCACTGCGGGGGGCTCTAGGCATCCTTTGGCTGGTTTTCACACGGCATCTGCCTCTGCCCTCACATGGCACTTTCCTTTCTCCTCCTTATGTCTTGTCTTCTGCCTCTTAATGAGGACAGTCATGGGATTTAGGGCCCATCAGTAATCCAGGATAATCTTGAGATCTTTAATTTAATTACACATGCAAAGACCTTTCTTCCAAATAAGGTCACATTCACAGGTTGTGGGGATCAGGCCATGCCTTGGGGGGAGGGGGATGCCATTCAACCCACTCCAGTCCTGCTCCAGCAGAATGAATCAGAAGGAGAAGATGGATTCAAGAGAGTCCGTAGGTTTGATTTGTGTTGTGTTTGTTCTCAAGATCCAAGTATAAGTAGACGTGATGGGTTTTGGTGACAGATTAGATGTGGGGCATTTGGGAGGGGAAAGAGCTCAAGGATGGTGTTCAGGTTTCCAGCCTGGGTGGCAGGGAGTTGGTTCTGTCTGGAATGTTCTTTTTCCAAGAGAGAAGAGAGTGGAGGCATTGCATACTCCCTCCTTTCATTCTGCTCTCTGCTCAAATGTCACATACTCAGAGAGGCTTCCCTTATCCATCCTATCCAAAATGATACTCAGATTCTCTATGGTTTTCTATTGTAATTTAGTTTTTTTCTCTCAAGTTCTGGAAATCTGGAGGTTGTCAGTGTAGGGCTGATATGGGGTCCCTGAGTGAGAGGGAAACAAGCTCTTTCTATTTTATTTTGTTGCTTTGTTTTGTATGGCTGCCATTCTCAAGGTTATCTATTAATCCAAGACAATTCCTGGATCTCCAGCCAGTCTGTCTGTAGCTCAGCCAGCAGGAGGAAAGGAGGCGCGATGGCAGAGGTGAAGCTGTGCAGGAATGGCTCTGGGAAGCTTCTATGAGACGCTTTCACTTTCCTTTTGTTACTGATGGAACTTGGGTCCTACCGTCTGATGTATAGCAAAATCAATCTACAGATGCCGGGTGGGTGGTAGAGAAGAAAGTGCCGAAGTACCGTCTATGCAATGTTTACTGTGGGGCACCAAGGGACATCTCATGCACAACAGACTTTCAAGCAAGGGGTTTTTAAAAGGGAGCATTAGGGGTAAGGGTCGCAGGGTGTGTGATAGGTTAGCAGACATTCTTCTGATTGGTTGGTGGTGAATTAACAGATGTTTTCAGGAGTCCTATTCATCAATCTTTTAGTTCCAATCAGTCTGGGGTCTCCATGCTTGGGGTCAGCAAGTTACCACCCTCCTCTGAGTGGGGGTCTTACTTTCTGCAGAACTATTCAAAGAAATACACACACTTCAGATGCTATCTTGGTCCCTTCAGGAGGCCCAGGACCACTGTTCTAATCAATAACTCCAAGAGTTGGTGATGAACAGGGAGGCCTGGTGTGCTACAGTCCATGGGGTCGCAGAGTCAGACACAACTGAGCGACTGAACTGAACTGAACTGAAATACTTTGGGGGGCTCAGGGAAGGCCAAACAAGAAGGCAGATGGGGAGCGGGGAGCATGGAGGGATTTCTGCCTGGGAAGACCCTACAGGGTCCCGCTCAGTTTCAGACCCCCTTTTCTTGGATATTCCTCAAGCCTGAGGGGAACAGGGATGGGAGAAGAAAGGGAATAAAGTTTTCCTTCGAGAGGTTAATCATAAACTTGGCAGGGGAACTTAGTTTTGGGGGACTCAGGGACAAGGGGAAATAGAAATTGTAGCAGGTAGTTGTGTGGCCAACACTTTGCTTTATTTTTCCTCCTACCACCTGACATAAGGTACCTTTAATTTGTGATTTGTTTACTGTCTCTCCCCACAGAATGTAGGCAGAGACTGTCTTGCTCACCTACACATTTTTAGTGAACTAGGAGGTACAGGGCACCTTATGTGCTTCACAAGCATTTGTTGAGTGAATAAATGACAAGGAGAGGAACCAAGAAGAAAATAACTTTAAGAGGAAATGACTGTGATGGAGACAAACTGAGTTTCAGGTGCCTGTAGGAGCTAGGACTGGATATTTACAGGCAGTTGGAAATATGAATCTGGAGCTCAGGAGAGATGGGGGCTGCACCTCTTGACAAACAAGAGTGATTTTTTGGGTAGGGCAGGCTGGGATGCACCCACAGGAGACTCAGAGGGCAAGGAACGCTCAACTCCTTTAACCAAACTAGATGCCCCACCCCCACCGCACTGGGAGGGGCCGCTGCTTTCCTACCCCACTTACAGGCCCCTTTGTCACTGGATCAGCCTCAGCCCTTGGTCTGAAGATGCCCTTTATAAGATGGCTCTGTAGAGCCAGGCTCCACATGCTATGTTTTATACATCTAACCAAAAGTGGCTCAGTACACTAGGGGAGACAGGCTCCCCAACTCAAGTGCTTGGACCCAGCTGTGACTGAGCCATCACTGGGCTTGGGTGAAATAAGAGAAATAAGGACAATATGGTGAAGTGAATATTTCACCTTCTTAGAGCAGCAGGGTGGTCTTGAGTCAGACTGCCTGGGCTTGGATCCCAGCTCTTCCATCAGTAGCCCTGTAACCTTGGAGAAGTCACTCAATCTCCCTGTGACTTGGTGGGATAAAATTGCAGCTAAAAAATGGGGATACAATTGGTTTTTACCTCATTGAATTGTTCTGTGGATCAAGCGTGTTAATATATGTAAAGATTTTAGAACAATACCTAGTATGTAATAAATCCTACCTAAACACTGTTATTACCCACTCCAGTGTTCTTGCCTGGAGAATCCCAGGGACGGGGGAGCCTGGTGGGCTTCCGTCTATGGGGTCACACAGAGTCGGACACGACTGAAGTGACTTAGCAGCAGCAGCAGCAGCAAACACTGTTATTATAAGGGGGGCTTCCCAGGTGGTTTAGTGGTAAAGAATCTGCCTGCCAAGCAGGAAATACAGGTTTGATTCCTGGGTTGGGAAGATCCCCTGGAGAAGGAAATGGCAACCCATTCCAGTATTCTTGCTGGGAGAATCCCATGTACAGAGGAGCCTGCTGGGCCATGGTCTACAGGTTGTAAAGAGTCAGACATGACTTAGCAACTATGTGTGTGTTAGTCACTCAGTTGTGTCCGACTCTTGTGACCCCATGGACTGTAGCCCACCAGGCTCCTCTGCCCATGGGATTTTCCAGGCAATAATACTGGGGTGGGTTGCCATTCCCTTCTCCAGAGATCATCCTGACCCAGGGTTTGAACCCAGGTCTCCCACATTGCAGGTAGATTCTTTACCATCTGAGGCACTGGGAAGCTTCAATTTCATGACTAAACAGTAGTAAACATTATTATAAAACCAAAGTATTTGATTTCAAAAGCAGCCCTTATTTTTACTTCTCTGGGCTAAAATATATTTTCCTTTAGGATATTATGGTGAGAGGAGATGGAAATTACAATGAAAAAAAAAAAATCTTTCAGCAAAACAAAAAGCCAGTACCTAGGTTTTGTGTTTAATTTGCTGGCCTGTGCAAGCCCACAGGTTGGGGACCCTGCCTAGGTGTTGACATGGACTCTCCTACGTGAGCATTTCCCTCTGTATTTTGGAGCTAATTCCAAGAGGCAGGATTGAGAAATATTTTTTGGACCAATGACGGTGGTTTGTGTGGGGGCACTGGGGAGAAATAGCCCAGGAAACTCGGGGTAGCCAGCAGGGTGATTTAAGATTGCTCTGTTCCAACAAGATATGGGTGTCCTTTGGGGAAGGAGCTGGCCTCAGATAAAGAGCAGGCCTGAGGCCAAGCAGGCCTCAGCGGTCTGGTTAACCCTTCTTCCTCTGGGCCATTATCGTTATTCTTTAAGCACAGGAGGCTCATCAGGTTCAGAGGTAATGGGAGGAGGGTGGGATGTTCAGGGATTGACAAGACTGTATTGGGCTTCCCTTGGCATCCCTGAGAGAGTCATCCTTAGAGGAGAATAGAAGCCTTCTGGGAACAGAAGCAGAACAAGGTGTCCCGGAGGTGTGTGTTGGGGGGCGTGGCTTCAGGCCCTTTCTGAACCAGGTAAACAAGTCAGAGGTTAACAAGCAGCAGGCATGCAGGGACCTTGATGATATCTGAGAGGGCTGGGACTTGGGTGAAGCAAAAGAGGTGGTAAGAGTAAAGAGTTGGAGATGACAGAACGAATGAGCATGCATGCACACATGCAGGGTGCAAGGCCTCTCTTACCTCATCTCAGTCCCGGCTCTGATACCTGAGGCCTTGGGTCTGTAAATTCCAGTTATCATTTGAAAGGTGAAATGCCTACTGGGGCCAGTCAACTGTGTGTACCAGTGAAGCTGGTGGACTGGGTGGGGTCGGGGCAAGCTGCAGTACCTCTGCCTTGTCTGAAGGGGGCAGAGGTGCTCAGTGCCAGCTGATTGTTGCCAGTAATAACATGGGCTCTGTGAGGCTACACTTAAGAAGCCAGAAACCTGGATTTTAAAGTGACATCTGGGACCTCCCTGCGGGTCCAGTTGGCAGACCATGCTTTCAACATAGGGCATGTGGGTTCAATCCCCGGTGGCAGGATTAAGATCCCACAAGCCAGGCAGTACAGGCTAAAAAAATCTAAAAAATAAGGTTACATCTCCTAATTTTCAAGGGTTGACCCATACATATGAAACATTGTACATGTGTGCTCAGTCATGTCCGACTCTTTGGACCCCTTGGACTGTAGCCCACCAGGCTCCTCTGTCCACAGGATTTCCCAAGTAAGAATACCGGAATGGGTTGCCATTTCCTTCTCCAGGGAATCTTGTTGACCCAGGGATTGAACCTGTGTCTCCTGCATTGGCAGGGGGACTCTTTACCACTAAGCCACCAGGGAAGCACATAAAACATTGGTGGGTCCAATATGATGTTTCAGCCTGGCAGTTGCTAATTTGTAACCTCTGTTTTGAGTTTGCGGGAAGGCAGCACTTTAGGCAAATGAAAGAGGAAGGGAGGCAGGCTGAGGTGATTTTACGACCCCAGCCACTCCTTACCCTTCTCACGCAAGAAGCAGAACTGTGCAAAGCTGACGAGAAAGTCACAATGAACCTTCATCCCAGTGATCTCCAGATTGACAGGATCACTAGGACCCTGGAGGGACCACGGCCGGCAGTGTCTGAGGGAGCCTGCTAAAAGTATTACCAGTCAGTTCATTTCAGACATTTCCTCCAGAAGTTCCCTTAGAAAGTTAGGGTCTAAATCAGTCATTCTCATTCCTGACAGTCCCTGGCATTCACCTCGGGAACCTTTAAAAGGCTGTTTGGACTGTACCCCAGATCAATTCAGCCACCATCTCTGAGATTAGGGCCTGGACATTAGCATTCATAAAAGCTCTCCAGGTGATTATTATTATTTTTATTTTTTTTTGCTGCACTGCCTGGCTTGAGGGATCTTAAGTTCCCCAAGCAGGGATCGAACCAGGGCCCACGGTAGTGAGAGAGTTCAGTCCTAACCGCTTTCACCACCCGGGAATTCCCTCCAGGTGATTCTTTAATGCACCCAGGTTGAACACCACAGATCTAACTAACAGAAACACTGGGTCAGTCTCCCCTCCTGGTGGTGCTTTTCAGAATGCGTTGTGCATGCATGACAGGCCCCCACTGTCAGTATTCCAAGATGCTGCCCTAGTGTGGATTTTCTTTCTTTGCTTTCTCTGTCTCTTTGAGACTTTAAACAAGTTCTATAAACCCCATAACCCTCATTGATTAAGTGGGGATAATGATATTTGCCCTTCTAACCTCACCAGCCTGTTATCAGGAGAAACGAGGCAATAAATGAGAAACTACTCTGTAAACTGTCAACATTATCCAAGCATTGCTGTTACAAGTGTGCTGCCAGATGCTGGGGTGCAGCTTTGATCCTCTGCAGAGAATTTCTGGAGTAAAGTTCCTAGTGCCCATGGGGCTGATGTGAATGGTTTCATTCTGACTTAGCTGGTTTCCTATGGTCCAGATCTTTGCTGCTCTTCCTCAGGGTCTGTAAAGTAATTAGCAAAGGGACTTCGCTGGGGTCCAAGAGATCTGTGACAGCAACAAAAAAGAGGCAGAATAATAAAGAAGTACAAGGGGTGATAAATGGCATGACATAAAGGGGAAATTCTGAGCCTAGTATGGGATACAGCAGTGCAGCATGGGCCCCAGCCTCAGGAAGCTGTCTGATTGGGGCAGATAAGGCTGCCCATCCCCAGAAGACAGCCAACAATATCAGGCAGACTGTCATGACTCAGTGTTACTTATCTGTGGGCCAGGCTTACAGTGAGGTGGTGGGAAAGCATGAACAGGACACTGGCTGGGCATCAGGACTGGGTTTGAGTCCCAGCTCCAAACTCTACCACAACCTGACGCTGGGCAAGATGGTCCGCCTACTGCTCCTCACGTTCTTACTCTGTAAAGAAGAGCCTTCGTCCAGATCTAGATGGACTCTGAGCACAGCCCGAGTTTGCCCTGTGGAAGTGCTGAGGCCTGGGAAACTGCAGTGAGTAGCCATGGTCAGGGAAGGCTTTATGGGGAGGGTGGGAGAGCTGGGTTTCTGGTGAGGGGGACACTGGTCAGGTGGAGGTGAGTGGAGAAGGCTGAGCAAGCAAGGAAACAGTGCAGGGACTCAAACAGGATGGACCTGCGGAGGGCCAAGGACAGGGGGGAGTGGCCTCCCTGGGGTGGAGAAAAGATAAGTGGGGAAGAGTGGAGTCAAATTACGTAAGGCCTCAGGCACCAGGCAGAGATGTTTGAACTGGCTCCATCAGGAAGGAGGGGGCCATCAAGGGATTTAGGGCACGGTTATGATGTGATTAGGCTGCTTTTTAGCAGGAATAATGTGGCTCAGACCTCAGAATGACTTAGATGGCGGGAAGCCAGGAGACACGAAGGGCAGCTAGAAGACTTGTAATATTTCTGGCATGGGCTGATGAGGACTGAGGGTTGGGAAGAAGCAGTGAGGCAGGCCTAGAGATATTTCTCAGGAAACCTTGATAGGCCTTGGGACCTGGCTGCATTCTGGGGATGCAGAGGAGTGAGTCCCCTTAAGAAGCAGATTCTCTCAAAGGCAGCGAAGAGAAAGTACTGGCAGCCTCCCTGCCTGCAAACAGAACATCTCAGGGTAGCCTGGCCAGTGGAAGGGTTAGTTTTTCCCTGGCTCTGGCTCAGATAAGCATCTCAGTTGTAATGGGGGCTTGGTGATGATGCTGGCCGGGCCGGGGTAAAAGGGTATGTGTACTCCTGATCACTGCCCTGGACTCATTCCATCTTTGAGTGCCAGGCCCTGGGCTGAGTGTGAGACAGAGCAATTAACAAAGCACAATTCTTGGTCCTTGTGAGTCTGGCAGAAATACATTTGCAAGACTTGAATGGTACTTGAGAACAACCAAATTGTTCTCATTTTCCCAATTTTGCTTTATGGAATTGCAGGTGGTGTAAATGTTTGATGGCTGCCAGAAGACCTCTCTGTTCCTGGCTTATAAGGATACTATCCAGGGGGGGAGGCTTTCCTGATGGCTCAGCAGGTAGAGAATCTGCCTGCAATGCAGGAGGCACAGGAGATGCGGGTTTGATCCCTGGGTCAGGAAGATCCCCTGGAGGAAATGGCAATCCATTCCAGTATTCTTGCCTGGAGAATCCCATGGACAGAGGATTACAGTCCAAAGAGTTGCAAAGAGTCAAAAAGGACTGAGCAGCTGAGCACACATCTAGGAGGCAGAGCCAGGTTTTGTGAGGCTCGTAGCTTAAACAATTTTGGGGAGCCACTTTGGAAAATAATTGAAAATTACAAAATAAAGTTGATGGGCCCTCTCAGGGTTTAGACTCAGGGAAATGTGAGCAAGAAGTCTCAAAGTGTAAAACTCATCAGCTTCCAAGTCAATCTTATAATACACACCATTTGTTAATTGCATATTATAAGCAAGTGTTTTATTTGCAGTATTTCACAGCAACCAACGGAGGTAGGTGCCATTAGTATCTCCATGTTATAGACGAGAAAGCAGGCTCAGAGAGGTGACTTTGGATGCCTCCGCCATAAAGCGAGGGGGTAAGGGCTATGCTCTGGACTAACAGCTCTGGGCTCTAGGGCCACAGCTGAGATCCTTTTCAATTGATGATGGCAAAAATCACGCCCCTGAGGTTCTGAGAAGTGTTCTGGTCCTAAAGCATCCCCTCCTGACTCCACTGTACCTTTCTTAGGCCTGGCCAGGGGCTCCCAGGATCCAGGGCTCGGGTAGAGGTTATGGGGCTGGACACTGGCCATCTCTGCTGCCTTGGTTCCAGCACCATGGCCTGTTTAGGCAGAGAGGCTACCTACCACTGGGAGGACATAAAACCCCCGGGGTGAGCACTGGTTTGAAAACACACAGACTCAAAGTTTAATCCGAGATCTACAGCTTTCTGGTTGTATAGTAAGACACATGGCCTCAGTGAGCCCCTACTTGCTTACCCGCTCAATCAGTAACCACTTCTTTGTATTTTGAGTTCAGTTCACGTCCTCTCGTAAGGCAGTAAAGCGCCTGGTGGTGTCTGGCACACAGAAGCAATTAATCTAAGAATCCTATGGTTGCCATCAGTCCTAGTAGCGGCATAAACTCCTCTGACTCCGCACCTCCCTTCTCTATTTTAGAACCGAATGGTTTTCCGGGGATTCCTCCCAACCCGGCTAACTTCCTTCAGGAAGTGAAAAAGGCGGCATCTAAGAGGGGCGCCTAAACTGTCCCCCACACTCCACCGAGCCTGGGTGCTCAGGAGCCCAGGGGTTGGGGCCAGTGCCTGCAGCTCAAGTCCCGCCCAGCGGCGTGCGGCGTGCGCCCTTGGGGAAGACGGCTGAAAGAACCGGTGACTCAGAGGCGGACGCTGTGGGGCGTCGCTCTTGGTTTAGCAATGCAAATCCGCCAGCCGGAGGATCAGGCCTAGAGGCGCTGCAGCACGGGAGGGCCAGGGTGGAGTTGGGTGATGCCCCGTCGGTGAGGGCCAAGGTGGGGCTCCGCGCTCGGCCCCTTGGGCCCGCGAGAGCTGGCAGCCGTGGGGCCCCGGTGCGAGGACCGCCAAGTCTCCAAGCCTCCCGCATTCGCCGGCACAGGCCCCGCTCGCTTTTCACGCCCACTTCTTCGAGTCCCCTTAGGGCGTCTCCCCTTCCATGGAACTAACAGGGGCGAACCCTAATTTCCGAGGAAGGGGACTGCGTCCCCCCGCCCCAAGGCTGCCCAGTTCCCCAGCCAGCCGGGCCGGGCGGTGCCGCCTCCCCGCCTGCGCCCCACCCAAGCAGGGCGCCGCCACGCGTGGCGGTGCGCGCGCGACCAAACCTCCCGCCCCTGCGCCGGCTCCCTACGTGGGGGACGTGCCGGGAGATGCCGGGCCGTGGGGGATTTCGCAGCGTCGCCCGCCCTCTTTCAGACGCTGGGAGGAGCGGCCGCCGCGCCCCCCAGGTCCTGGCCCGCCCGCCGCCGCCCGGCGCAGCCGAGGCGCGCGGCAGCCAATGGGCGCCGAGGAGGTGGGCCGGCTGGCGACTGTCACCCTCGCGCGGACGGGAGCGCGCAGACGGGCAGCGCGCGAGCCGGCGCCGCGCTCCGGGTCGTGGGGGAGGAGCCGCCGGAGGAGGAGGAGGAGCCGCGGAGCAGCCGCCGGAGGACCACTGTTCGCCCGGGCTGCGGAGGACTGACGCCGGTCGCCCGCCTGTCGCCCCGAGCCCCCGACCGCCAGCATGATCGCCGCGCAGCTCCTAGCTTATTACTTCACCGAACTGAAGGATGACCAAGTCAAAAAGGTGAGCCGGGGCCGCTGCCGCCGCCCGGCGCCCTGCCCGCAGCCTTGCATTCCGGCATCCGCTCGCCGCCGCAGCCGCCTCCATCCTCCCGCGCCCAGCCTCCCTCGGGCCAGCACTGGTTGGATTGTCGGGCGGTGGGGAAGTCTTCGCCCTTCGATTCTTCCTGGGGCGTCTGTGTATGTGTTGGGGAAAGACCCTCGAGACTGGACTGCCTGCTGCAGTGTCCTTGAAACGGGCTGTGGAAGTCAAATGGGCCCCGGGCCATGTGGGGAGGTGGCCATGTGGGGACTGGTGGGCTGGTCCGCAGGGCCTGTTTGGTACGGTCCTAGCGCCGTGGGCGGAGTGATCACAGAGATGCTGGGGAGCTGAGTGCGCGGCAGGCGGGGGTGCTGGCTGGAGGCCAGGCATCCCATATTTGGGGTTCCCGGTGGAGGGCGTCGGGGGTGCGGGAAAACTGTCACCCCAGCTCTCCCAGCTATTGCGGCTGCTCCCTTAGATTAATCTGAGGACAGAGCGACCCGCATGGCTTCCTGAAACAGGGAGGGGCGCGGAGGCCACCGGAAACTTTGCTCATAGGCCTCAGGTCTGGAGCGGTATGTCTGAATGGAATTTTTTTTTTTTTAATCCCTCTACGTGACCGCTGACTTAAGCTGTAATTTCCAGCCAGCCCAAGGGAGCTCAAATAAGAGACTGCTCTTTTGAGTCGGATGGAGGTCTTGACTTGTATGCTTGTGGCGTGTGTGTTCTTGCACACATCTCCCTCCCCTGACTTCTAACATAAAAAACTGTCAGCTGGCAGGTATGAAAGGTGTATCTCTTCCTTCTACCAGCTTTGGCACCAAGTGTTTAAGAAACAGTCTAAACTATAGGGAAAGACGCCCATTTTATCATTGCCAAGCCTGTCAGATGCTCCTGACCCACACCCAAAGTGAGTGACATTGCTGGGTGGGCTGGACAGCAAAGTCAACCTGACTTTGGAGTTCCAACAAGGGAGCGCTACCTACAGGTGAGAGGCAGGAGCCACAGACCTGCAGCCACCGGAAGTTCAGTGCTCTTCCTAATCACCCAGGACAGCCCCCACCTCTGGCACAAGAGGCAACAGGCCTGCTGAGGGTAGTGAGGTCACCTCATCAAGGTCACCCTAGGAGTTAGGGGGAAAGCCAGGGTATGACCCACGTTTCCGCCTCCCTCCACTGGGAACTTGACCGAGGCTCCTCCTTGAAGTCAGCTGAGGGGGAGGTGCTGAGACAGAAACGATGGAGGATGCTGCTTGGATCTTGGATCCTGTGCCCAGTGGGGACCAGAGTTGGGTAGTTAGGAGACAGGCCTGGGAACCAGCCAGGGTCCCTCATGGCTACAAGTGGCCGTGACTGTGGAGTTGTCAAACCGTGGGACTCCACTCCCGAGGCGCACCCTGGAGTCTGGCCTCTGAGCTCTGGGAGCTGTGCATGCCAACGTGTGCATTTCACCAGTTGTCTTCCGTGGTGTTGTGTATCACTGTTGCTCTTACCATTTCACAGTGGGGAGTTGAAGACATAGATGGGTTCACTGTCCTCTCCCTGCATGTGGTGCCCTCTGTAGCTCAAGATGGCACATCACCAGGGTGGGGACCCAGATAACCTTGTAAGCCTCCAGCATCCACACCCATCATCATCTGTGGCTGCCAGAGGCCAAGTTGAGTTGAGGTTTGGACTGCCCTTGGGGGAACTCATTTTATCAGGTCGGCAGTTTCTAGTGTGGCCAGAGCCCTCCGCTCCTCGTGGTGGCCTGACTCACAGTCTATCCACCAGGCTCCTGTACGCATCTGATTGTGTGATTTCTGAATCACTTGATCCTCAAATCCCTCCTCCTCTGAGACT
Source organism: Moschus berezovskii (assembly GCF_049115385.1). Lineage (NCBI taxonomy): Eukaryota > Metazoa > Chordata > Mammalia > Artiodactyla > Moschidae > Moschus > Moschus berezovskii. Next base: position 26,278,870 of record NC_142471.1, read on the forward strand.
GGCATTCTGAAATTCCTTCTCTGCCTTCCTCTGGCCTCAGAACCTTGCTGGAGGAGGGTCTTGAGTCCAAAACTTCCACCAAATAATATTATTGCTCAAGGAGAGTCTTAAAAACAAGCTGGCATTGTTGCACCTCGTGGAGGAGTTCTCAGGCTGCTTTCTATGGGGAGAGGAGGTAGATTCCTGCCAGAGGGTCGCCTTGGCCTTCACGATGGGCTGTGTGGCTCTTCCATTGTATGTGTGGTCCTCAGGAAGCTTCCTGGGCCTCCTGAACACATAGTGGGCACTTGTTCTGATAGCCTAGTCAGTTTTCCCAGCCCCTACTTGTGCAGATCCTGAGAGACTGCATCTGTTCTCCTGGGACTCAGTATTATTAGTGACCACTTATCCTAGGGATCCAAGGTAAGTCCTCCGCTTGCAGGACTCCAAGCCCTGTTCTTCCTGTGGAACTGGGCCCTACTTGCAACCCGATGAGGACCCAGTGAAGACAAGCCATGATGATTCAGCCCTCCAGCCCTAGGTGGTCTCTGGAGCACTGGAGACAGCTCTGGCATCCCCCACTAATCCTCATCCATCTCCTTGCCCCCTATCCTGAGGGTGGGAGAGGGGAAGATGGGGATGGTGCCAGCGAAGGTTTATGGGATTGCTTGGGATACAAAAGTGATCATGAAAGGTATCTTTTCTCTCCCCATTGCTTATGCTGCTGCTGCTGCTGCTGAGTCACTTCAGTCGTGTCCGACTCTGTGTGACCCCATAGACGGAAGCCCACCAGGCTCCCCCGTCCCTGGGATTCTCCAGGCAAGAACACTGGAGTGGGTTGCCATTTCCTTCTCCAATGTGTGAAAGTGAAAAGTGAAGTCGCTCAGTCGTGTCTGACCCTTAGCGACCCCACGGACTGCAGCCTACCAGGCTCCTCCATCCATGGGATTTTCTAGGCAAGAGTACTGGAGTGGCTTGCCATTGCCTTCTCCGCATTGCTTATGGGACATCAGTAATTCAACCTCATAAATACATCCTGTGTTGAAATGCACCAAGCATCTGGCTTCCCAGCATGGATCGTCATTTTCCAGACTGGGTATGCATAGTGTTAGATGATGGGGTGCAGTGAAAAGGGTGCCCTGGCATTAGGCTGAAGTACAAAAGTACAAAACATAGATATCCCTTTTACTCTTCTATTGCTTTGGGGAGGAAAAGGATGCTTGTGTGCATTCCATTCATCAGAATTCTAGTCACCTGTTAATTCTGCAGCTAGAGCCTGTGTCTTTTGACCTCCAAGCAGCTTTTAACATGCCTCTCCTCTCGCCTGCTTCTTCCACTTGGGTTAGCCATTAAGAGCCTGAAGAAAGGTGAAGGATTACATAGTGCAATATTCCTTCAGGAAAGGTAGATGGGCCCTGCAAGGTTAGAACTTGGCCTCTAAAGAAAGGCTAGACTTCCTTTCCTTCAGGGTTGTCAGAATGGTGAACAAATGCCAGTGGATTTTCCCTGGGAGGGATCCCCATGATCTGACGGAGTCCCCATAAGCAGGTGAGCAACAAGTGTGATTTGTCCAAAGTCCTCAAGTGCTTGGTTCCCAAAGACAGAGGAGAGTATGCTTAGCAGTTACAGGGCTACCGTGTTCTAGTTCCCTGGGGCGGGCTCATGTGTCCCAGTGGCAAAAGCAAGCATTTAAAAAATGCCTGTTTCCTTATTGATTGGGGGTGGGATGGGTTGAGTGAGAGAGAAATGATAGAAAACCATCACATGTGCCTTTTGATCTGGTGTTATGCAAATATACAGTAAGAGCCTCACTCCCTGGGGAATCTTCATTACACAGCCCCTATCCCCTCTACCCTTTGGAAGTTCCTTGGAGTTCTCTGCCCAGAAAAACCCCAACACTTCCTTTGGTTTGACAGTTTGGGATCGTCGTGAGGGAATAAACTGGGAGTGCGGGTGGGTATGAGGGGCTTTCACATCTGGCCATGCCATGCTGTCCTCCCACACTCCTCCTGTTTTCTGGAGAAAGCATGGGCAGCTTTCTCCTAGGACTGTGTGCCTGCAGTCAGGGGTTCCTGCCTGGTAGAATTAGCCACTGGAGTCAGCTCCAAACATGCCTGAGGAGGCCCTGGGGGAAATGCTGGAGAGGCCAACATATACCTCTGCTCCCAGGAAGTAGTCCTGGCTAGACCGCCGGCACCTGCTTGATTGATTTGAGGACATTTAGAATCAAACCCGATCATGGGAGTGCAGTCATTTCCTCAGAAAATGTTTGAGTCCTTTATTATGTACAGAGTACTATACTAGGCTATAGTGATGACTGTAAACCTGAAAGAAATAGTCCCTGTTTTCTCATGGAGTACAAATAATTATCTGCTGTCTTATGATAAGTGCAAAGCATAGAATGCTGTGAGAGCTCTTGGGGCCATGGTCAGATCTTTGGATGGGAAATCACTAGCCTAGGAGTTGCTTAAGTCAAGCTCTAGGGAATTCCCTGGCAGTCCTGTGACTAGTACTCCATACTTTCACTGCCAAGGGCCCTGGTTTGATCCCTGGTCAGGTAACTAAGATTACACATGCGCTGTGGGGGGAAAAAAAAAGCTAGACTCTAAATGTACAAATGGAAATATTATGCTTAGAGATTTTGTAAGGGTGAGTCAAATGGATATTTACCAAAATGTAGTTTTGCCTTCTCTTTTTAAAATGCCTTCTGGGTGCCTTGTGCATGTGTGCTCAGTCGATTCAGTTGTGTCCAGCTCTTTGTGACACTGTGAACCATAGCCCTCCAGGCTCCTCTGTCCATGGGATTCTCCAGTCAAGAATACTAGAGCGTGTTGCCGTGCCCTCCTCCAGGAGATCTTCCCAACCCAGGGATCAAACCTGTCTCTTAACATCTCCTGCATTGACTGGTGGGTTCTTTACCACTAGCAGCACCTGGGAAGCCCTATCAGATATCAGTTGGGTGTGTAGGTTATATGTCTGTCTGTATCTAACAGTACACACAGACATACTGACACCCACGTGGGTATGTGTGTGCTTTCATCTGATCTTTCAGAAACCTCAGTGAGGTTGTCATGGCAGGAAGTGTTATCCGTCCCCCTTACTGCTCCTTCCCTGCACATCCTGCTGCCTTGTGTGCTGTGGACAGAAGGCAGAGATTTTATTCCCCTTTTAGAAACAGGGACTGGCTGGAGGCCCAGAGGAGATAAGTAACTTTCTCAAGGTCTTAGAAAACCTGGAATGGGATCCAGAGGGCTACTGTTTTTAGTGATTTAACTTGGAATCTGTATTTTAATTCTCTCCCCCCACCAATCAGTACATGAGTTAATTTTTTATTGTGAAATATTCAAGGTGCATAAAAAATATTGAAGCTAATATAACAAACACTTGTGTACCCACTGCATAGCTTGAAAAGTAACAGACACAATTGCAATTTTATTACAGACACAACTGAAACCATGTCTATGCCTGTCTTCAGTCCCATTCATTTCTCCTCCCAGAGGTGACCCGTGTCCTGAATTTGGTGTTTTATTACATATCGTGTATCTATTAAGCAGTGTGTACTGTTACTTTATATGGCTTGAACCTTTTGTAAATGGTGTTATTCTGTTTGTATCCTTCTGCAAACTGGCTTTCTTTAAAAGCTCAACATTGTATATTTGAGACTCTTCCATGTTGATCCATGTACCTCTGTTTGATCAATTTAAACTGCAGTATGCTCTTACATTGTGTGAACACACTAAACTAATTTATCAGTTCTTTTGGTGTGCTTTTGAAGTTTTGATTTTTTAAATTGCAGTGCCATAGGGATCTTCTGTCCACGAAGAAGTTGGTCTAGGCTGTGTTTCTAGGGCTGAAATTGCTTGGCGGAAGAGTGTGTATATCTTCCATTGTTAACGTTTTGCTAGATTGCCTTCGTGATCAGGCTTCCAGTTAGAAGTTTTGTACAAGTTCTGAACGGTTGCCAGGGGGAGGAAGTGGGGAAGCGATAGCTAGGGACTTTGGGTTGGACATGTACACACATATTTAAAATGGCTAACCAACAAGGACCTGCTATGTATAGCACAAGGCGCTCTGCTCAATGTTATGTGGCAGCCTGGATGGGAGGGGAATTTGTGGGAGAACATGTATATGTATAGCTGAACACCTGAAACTATCACACTATTGTTAATTGGCTATACCCCTATAAAAAACAAAAAGTTAAAAAAAAAAGAAAAAACAAAACAAAAAAAAGTTTTGTACAGGTCCCTGTGGTTCCATAGCCAACTCTTGGTGCAGTAAAACCTTTAAAATTTTTAATAGACAATTTTTAAACTGACTGTTTCTTCACAGACATTTCCACGCACATGACAGCATTTGAGCTTGGTTTAAAAATAGCCATTTCCTAGTTTGCCTTATGAAGGGAGCCCTTGCTGGCCAGAGTATTACTGACTGAGGCTGAAAACTCATTGTGAGCAGTGCCCGCCTCCTTGGCTGTTTCCACAGTGCTTGCGGAGGGGTGGGGGGTGCAGAGACAAGCTTGTGAGGGCTCTCTGTGTCCCCTGGTGCTCTAGCGTGAATCCTGTAAACTTTCCTGGGAATTGAAACACACAAGTGTGCTTTTGCCCGCACGTCCTCTCTCTTCATGGGTGGATCTGGGTGTGCAGGGCTGGCTTATCAGCCCCCTAAACGTTTCTCCGTTAGAGAACACTCAAAGCCGGCAGGCAGCCTCTCTCAGACTATCTTCCCTAAAAGGAGAGGGTGGCTGTGTCCCCCGCGGCAGGGAAACTGAAATGTGAAGTCTGCAGCCCAGCCCTTTGCAAATAGAAGCAGATCTTGTGAGCCCTGTGAGAGGCAGAAAATGTCGGATTATGTTCATCCAATTCCATGCTTAGTTACCGGCTTACAGGCGCTGAGGCGTTGAGGGGACCTTGGAGGGGAGGTTGCTTTGAATGCCTACTAGGGGCTGTCATGGTTCTTATTTAACCGTCAGTAGTAACAATACTAACTGAAGCCAACATGTGATGCCTGTCCTGTTGGCTGCACCGAAGGCATTACATCCCCCCAGCTCCCCTGTTAGTGGGATCTCTTGTGATCACTGCTTTTGGTTGAGAACCCTGAGGCTCAGGTATAAACAGAAGAGTCAGCATGCAGACCCATCAAGTCTGCTGGCAGAGCCCCTGCTTTTTTTACATTGATATATAAACACATACCACAAAACTTCATATTGTAAAGAGTGCAAATCTGTGGTGTCTAATACATACACGAGCTTGTGCCACTGTCACCACCATCTCATTGCAGAACATTTTCATCAACCCCAGGAGAAACTTCATACCCGTTAAGCAGTCACTCCCGATTGCTCCCTACACCTTGGTATCTACTAATCTGTTTCTTTTTTTAATGAATTTACTTCTTCTGAACATTTCATAGGAACAGAATTATATAATAATGTGACCTTTGTGTGTGGTTTCTTTCGCTTGGCACGTTTTCATGGTTCATTCATATGTATGTACTCAGGAGTACGTGTACTTCAGTTCTTTTTATTGCTGAATAATATTCATTTGTGCTTATATACCACATTTTGTTTACACATTTGTTAGTTCAGGATGTTTGTGTTGTTTCCACTTTGAGGCTGTTATGATAATGCTGCTGTGAGCAGTTTTCCCTGTGTGGACATACTTTAATTTCTCTTGGGTATGTGTGTAGAAGTGGAATTGCTGGTGTTAGAGTCCGGAGTCGCCCTTCCCTCAAAGGAACAGAGGACACTCACGATAATGCAAGACACACAGCCAGGTTTATTTCCCGGGGTTTCAACAAGGACCCCAGCTAGCTGGAAATAAACCTCGCTGTGTGTCTTGCATTATCGTGAGTGTCCTCTGTTCCTTTGAGGGAAGGGCGACTCCGGACTCTAACACTGGAAGAGACCCTGCTTCTGTCCCCCAGAGGAAGGAAATGAGGAGACTGAGGCCCCAAGTGGTGGAGGGACTTGCTGATCACATGGCTTGTGAGTGATAGAGACAGAAACACCGTCAGGTCCCCTAACTCAGAAACCCATGTGCTTTCTACCATAACACATCCAACTCTCGCTTTGCTATTGAGGGAAACAGGTTCAAAGGAGGAAAGAGCTGGGGACAAGACAGAGCTGGGCACAGAATCCTCAAAATCCCCCTGACTCCTGTCTCCCCTTCCTCCCCACCCTCCCCAGCACCAGCACCCTGGTTTGTGCCTGCCCATGCCCACCCTCCACCCGCCACCTCTCCACCCCCAAGCTGCTCAGCGTTGACCACCTCCTTCCACCTGGGAAGGAAATTGACCCAATAAAGTCTTTTACAGTGAATGTTAGGAATTTTCTCTGGTTTTCAAATTTCTCTCTGTACCCTTTGTCCATTTGTCCCCCTCCCTCCATCCTGTTTGCATTTAAAAGAGGACATTTGGGGAGGCCAGTGCTCATCTTGCAAGACCTCCTTGTGCTCCCTGTAAGGCATTATCAGTCTAGCTTTCTCTCCAACGTCGCCTGGCCCTTCTGTGAGCAGCTGCTTTCCTTGATTGATGCGTGGGGTTTGCCTGCAGCCTTGTTATTCAATCTGACCTCATTTCTCTGATGTCCCCCAGTGCCTCCAGGACCCTGCCTGGGTGGGTGTGATGAATCAAGTAGGAGACTCCAGGCCATCATTGTAACAAAGACACTGCCTCACATTTGCAAAGTTTCTGTTTCATTTTCAAAATACTTTTACATGCTTGATTTAGTGGAGTCCTTCTGGCAAGCTTCAATGTAGGTATTTCTTCCTGCCTCTTACATGTGGGGCAGGGAAGCCTCAGGAAGTGGAATTGACATGATCTTTGTTGGCCAGAGAACTGAAGAGCTGGGATGGGGCACAGGTCTGCCTGACACTAATGGATGGCTCTCACTACGCATGCAGATCCAAGACTTTGGTCCAGGGCTTTAGGCTTCCACAGCAGTGCATGGCAGTGGCCTCCCAGCAGAAATTGTCACTCAAGGCTCCCATGATGGGGATGTGACTGGAGTGCTAGAGCCCTGCTGTCCAGAACAAGAGCCACTAGCCATGTGTGGCTGCTGCTGCTGAGTTGCTTCAGTCGTGTCCGACTCTGTGCGACCCTGTAAATGGCAGCCCACCAGGCTCCTCCGCCCATGGGATTTTCCAGGCAAGAGTACTGGAGTGGGTTGCCATTGCCTTCTCCGCATGTGTGGCTGTTGAGCACTTAAAATGTGGCAAGTCTGGTCTGAGATGTGCTGTTGAACATAAAATACAGGGTTTTGAAGACTTTGTATGACAAAGGAGATATATAAAATAGCTCATCGATAATTTAAAAGATATTAATTACATATGGGAATAATAGTTTGGATATATTGGGGTAAATAAAATGTTATTAGAATTAATGCCACCTTTTCAAAAAATGTAGGTACTAGTAAAATTTAAATTACCTGTGTGCCTTGCATTATATTTCTGCTAGAAGGAAGCACTCTGCTAGAAGTGAATTTTATGGCTCAGAGGTTTGGATAGAGGCACTCTGCATTTGAAGCAGTAGGTTCCTGGGGTCCTTGGGCCTTGATTTCCTCATCTGTAAAACCAGGAGACTGGATTCCTTTATCTCTCAAGGATCTCTGTAGCTGAAGCAGTATTGTTAGGTGGGGATCGAGCTCTTTGGGTCTCAGTTCCCTTATCTGTCAGATGAGGTGATTTGTGTCTCACTGCCCATTTATTAAATCAGAGAATGGGTATGGAAACACTTGGAAAGTGTACTGAATTACGTAAATGCCAGATGTTATTGTTGTTCATCCAGAGCACACCTGTAGGCACCTGCAGGAGTGTAGCTTCCTGGATAAGGTGGCCAGACCCCCAAGCTGGGCAGGAATCCTGGGTACCGTTCTACTTGGCCACCATAGGATTCTGAAAAATCCATGGTGTCATGGAGCTCCGGTGCCCACGTATGTGATGACTATAGGATAGTTTTCAATGATGCTCTTTTACTGATAGGAAAAACACACATGGAAGTGATGTGCCCAAGGTTATAGGAGGAAACCGTGCAACCGGAGGAGGCCTGAGGTCCTTTGCTTTCCAGACTGTTCTGCCCCCACCAGTGCAGTACTTTGGAACCATGACTCTAGGGCCTAGATGTCTCATGGTGAAAGCAAAGCTGTCTGTACTTGGGATCTTCTCTTCCCTTGCCTGGAGGCACTTGAGACATTGGAAACTGTGAGTCTGAAGCCTGGCTCCAGCCCAAGCCATTGACCACGAGGCCCAGAATGAAGCCTGTTGTTCTTGCCCTGCCACATTCCAGAGCTGTTCTGTTCACCTTCAGGGACTGGGTACCTCCTTTATTTTTAGCTAGTTCAGTATGACAACCGTGTTCTCATCCTGGGCAAGGGCTTGGTCTCTCACCAGCAGAAAGTGCCTCATAGCAGGAGCCAAGGTCACAAGGAGGACGTTGGGCATGACCTTTGGCCTCCTGCAGTCCTCCTAGTAAGAGGAGTCTGGGGAGCACCAGGTTGGTGTCTGAACCCAGAGCCGCCCTAGATGCTAGATGCTGAATGTTCGGGCCTTTCCCTTGGCTGCTTGACCCCAGGTTCCTCCCATGTAAAACAGGGCTGACAGCGCCCACCCTGCAAGTGTGCTGCTTAGATCAGGGCAGGTGGAAGTGTCCAGCAGGGGCTCCAGTGTCGCTTACTATTATCTTGGTTCACAGAACCTCAGTTTCCTCATCAAGAATGAGGATCCCATTTTCCTCCTGATTTGTTGTGATTAAACAGAAGTGTTGTATGAACAGTGCTTGGTGCTTCATAGGTGTTCAGTCCATGCCCACTGAAATGGAACTAACTGTTCAGAAGCACAAAAGACCCAGCTATCTGAACCTTAGAAAAAGCCTGGGAAAGGGAGTTTCCGTGGAGGGACCCTATGCCTTGGGGATGTTTGCACACACAGCTGTCTCTCAGAAGCCTCTAAAATGGAACTTATTTTCCCAAACACATTTCCTCTCTCAGGTATTCAGCAGCCTCTGGCCACCTTGAATAGTGGAGACTCCTGATTACCTGTAGAGCTTTTGTGTCCCCCTGGACCCCAGGGTGCATATGTTGTGAGGGGTGGGGGGATCGGAGAGCGCCTGGAGCAGTCCCTCCCTCACAGAGGGGCTGTTGGCTCCACACAAGTCACCGTGAGGCTGAAGTAAGGGGCTGGTGCTGGAGAAGGGCTGTGTCGTTCAGGGAAGAGGACTCTCCTGCTTTATGTGAGCTAGCAAACCCTTCTGAGACAACCTCATGGGTGAGAGCAGCCATTCAGCCCAGCTGAGAAGCCACCTGAGGGGGGTGGGGACACCAGTGGCCTGGAAGTGTGGCCCCTGCACCCCTGGCACTCATGGTCTGGCGGGAGGCACACACCATGCACATGTCACTGCGGTGCCCGGGGAGGACTCACTACTGCTGTCCCCAGGCAGGTTGCTTCCTCCACACTGATCACAAGGGCCAAGGGGATGCTGAGAAGAGCGGCAGCTGGTGCTGGGCAGGCGGATCACTTTTCCCTTTGGAGGAGCAGGGTGTTGAGCGGCATTGACGGGCCAAAGCAGTCAAGTGGAAGCGGATCTGTCAGGAAGGACCATCAGTGGGGCAGAAGGCAGGAGGGTGCCCGGGACAGATGATTCTGGTAGGGAACCTAGGGTGTCCAAAATGTCTCTCTCTGTGGCCAGTGCCCTGCCTTCTCGGGGACTAGCTGCCCAAAGTAGGATAGAAAGGTAGGTTTCCTGGGCCACCACCCTCAATGGTGAAGTGGGGCTGGGCAGGCAGGAAGGGGATTGGACCTGGTACCCACCATGGTGGAGGGTGCCGTTAGGCCAGGACCTTTGGGTTTGCTATAGCCTTTGAGCATCCTTCCCAGGATGGTGTGAAAGGGAAAATGAAATGAGCAGTTCAAATCGCTGGTAGCTGCTGGGGGGTGAATGAGGCCTCCAGAATAATCAGGCTGGAAGGTGTGCTTTTGGTGAGGCAAGGGAGCCTGTGCACTGCTTCTGCAGTGGATGGAGTGGTAGCATTAGTGCCACCGCTTTCCCACATCTCCCTGCTCTCTGACCCTGGGGCTGGGTTCGCCCCGGGCTGAGCAAGAAGGGTACCGAGAAGGGAGCACAGAACCAGGAACTTGGTGTCTACTCCAGCTTTCTCGCTGACCAGTGGTCACCTCGAAAGTGCTCGTCTCTCAATTGTGTCTGATTCTTTGTGACCCCATGGACTGTAGCCCTCCAGGTGCCTCTGTCCATGGAATTCTCCAGGCAAGAATACTGAGTGGGTAGCCATTCCCTTCTCAGGGGATCTTCCCAACCCAGGGATCAAACCCAGGTCTCCTGCATTACAGGTAGATTCTTTACCGTCTGAGTCAGCAGGTGGTCACTGTGGCCAGTTGAATATAACCTCTCCAGACTCTGATTGTTCCTAAGGGTATTGGATGTGATGGCGCCTGCCCTGCTTCTCTGGACAGGATAGCTTAAGAATCAGCACATGAAAGCGCCGTGCAAAGTAGAAGGCCTTCGTAGGTCAAAGTCAGGTGAACACAGCCATGTTACAGATGGAAAGACTGAGGCGCCTACAAGATGGCAAAGCTGGCGTCCGACGTAGGTGTCTACACTGCTCAGTCCATGCTGCATCCTTGAGCCAGGCAGTGTCCTAAAATCTAAGTTGGCTGTTAGTGTGAGTCTTCGCGGCAGTTCCCAGAAGAAACAGAGATGGAGTTAAGGTTTCAAGGAGAAACTGTTTATAATATGATTCCATTTTTGTGACAAAGTATAAAAAAACCAAGCTCTGTATGTATGGATGTTTAAGTAGGAAAACTGCCCTAGAACATAAAGCTGCATTAGCAAGGATGTCTCTGGGGAGACTGAGGGAAGAACTCAGACTTTTTATTAGTACTTTTATGCATTATTTGTGTTTTTAAATAATAAGTATATATAACTTACTGTTAGTTTAAAAGAAAAGAATAAAACAATCCAAACGTTTCAGAGGACTTTTGTGAGAATTTTTCATTTGCTATGATTTTAGGCAAATGGCCACCTGCCTTTCGTTTTCTTTTCTACAAGATGGGTTAGTAATATCTGGTAATCAATGCATTTCTCTAGATATTTAGGCAAAAGGAATTAGGGGCATGTGATTATGAGCTGGACAGGTGAGTGAGAGAGATGGATTCCCTTTTGGTCGTTTCAATGGAAGGATGGAAAGAGTTTTTGACACATTATTAAAATTCTCCCAGTAGCTTTCTGAGGTGAAAGTATTGCGTGCGTGCTCAGTCGTGTCTGACTCTGCAGTCCCATGGACTGTACCCTGCCATGTTCCTCTGTCCATGGAATTTTCCAGGCAAAAATACCAGAGTGGGTTGCCATTTCCTAATCCAGGGGATCTTCCAGACCCAGGGATCAAACCTGTGTCTCTTATGTCTCCTGCCTTGGCAGGGGGATTCTTTACCGCCATGCCACTTGGGAAGCGAAAATATTATTATTCCCATTTGAAAGAGGAAATCAAGAGTCAGAGAGGTTAAGTAACTTGTCCAAAGTCACACAACTAATAAGTGGCAGTTATTGAACTCAGTTCTCTTCATCCACAGCCCCATGTTCTTCCCACATGGGAGAAAGAATAGAAATCCATAAGGAGGAGCCCCAAAAGAGGGGTTGGAAGACCTGGAGTCTAGATCCAGCTGCCACTTACAAGCCACGTGACTGTGTGTGAGTCATGGGTCTCCGTTCCCTCAGCTGTAAAATGAAGATAATGGTATCTTTCCTGCCTGCTTCACTGACTTATTGTGCTGGGAGAAAGGGAGCTGTGACACTGAGCACCCACTTCATGCCAGGCCGCAGACATCCATGAGCTCGTTCCTTCCCTTTCTGACATCCAGGTGGGATAATGTGTGAAAGCCATGTGTGTAAATGGCATAGTCCTCTGCAAGCTTGAGCGCTCATTAAAATAATAGTCATCACCCTGGACCCATTCTTTCCTGAGTCAGTCCCCTTAAGAAAGAGAAGTGCAGCGGGTGTTGAAATCTCTGCTCTGCCCTTAAGCAAGAGTCCTTCTTAACCCTTCACTGCCTGTTCCCCAGTTTCCTCTGCGAGCAAAACATCTCGCTTGGGACGTTCACTTCACTGGCCTGTGCTGAGCCACTTGAGGCACATCTGTTGCTATGCTGAGAGAGGGAGTGAAAAATTTTCCGTGGCTGTGCCCCTTCCCACGAGGGGTCAGAGTGCCCGAATCACCAGTCGTTACGGTGCCTCCTGCCACAACTGGCCTATTCACTTGGGCATGTCCAGTCTTGAATTGTTTTTTTTATGCATGGCTGTTGGGAGCAGGAGGTGGTGTCGGGCACAGATACTTTTGAGTTTAGACCAGTGTGGGGCCACTGGGTACTTCCGCTGGCTCTGTGGGGCTTGGTGAGGCTGTGTTCTCTTCCGACATCTCCCCCCTGCCTCTGAGCTGAGTCTGCAGGATCCAGCGCAGCACGTGGTGTCTGGGACCCTGGCAACCCCACCCCCGTCTCCTTCCCATTCTGACCGAGTTCTGCATGCTCGTGTCAGACACCACGTGTGAACCTGAGCTCTCCAGAGCCCAAGGAGTTCCTATTGCAGACTCCTGGGAGCCTCTGTCTGTGTGTGTGATAGACATCCTATGATAGATGACTTGCAGCTTGAAGCCACCAGAAGAGGTGCTGTGCCCTCCTGTCACCAAAATGTAGGGCTAGGAGTTGAAGGCACATGTGGGATGCGGTGGACACCAGCATCTGGCCAGAGCAGCAGAGTTTGGAGGCATAATCCTAAGGGAAGAGGCGGGATTGGAAATGTGAGAGGGAGGGGGAGATAGTGGGGAGGAAAAGATGGGGAGCTGTTTGGAGAGGGGACAGGAATAGAAAAGCTGAGAGGATTGCGACTTTGGCCAAATCTCCCAAAGCCAGAAGTTGTCCTTCTTCAGCCCTGCTTCCCTCCCTCATTTTCCCCTCCTGGGCTCCTGGGCCCACCTTCCATAAGAAAAACAGCTCTTACACTGGGGTTCTTGCAGAGTTCTGGAGCAAACAGACGGGAGAACCCCCTTCCTTTCTACCTCCCTCCACCCACTGCCCATTCCCAGCTTCTTTCCCAGGTGGGACAGAGGGCAGCCCAGCCAGCTGCCAGGCAGGGCTCATCTGATGAACAAGAGGAAAGAGGCCCCTTGTTTGGTGAGGTTCTGGGCACTCTGGTTCCCACGGAGTATCCTGCAAGTGTCTCTTGACGTGGCTCCAGTGCTTCCTGGGCTGCTTAAAGGGCCAGTCCATGTGATGCAAGTCTGCTGAGCCCTGCACCAGGTGCCTGCCTGGCCAGGCAGGGTGGTGGGTACTGCAGATCCCACTCTTGGGATCTGTGCTGTTGTTCAAAGGCCCCTCCTGAGCTTCTGAGGACCAGGAAGGTACCACCTGAGATCCTAGAGGCTTCAGAATCAGTTCCAGCTCTGCCCTGTGCTGTACCCTTTTTCTGGCCCCTATTTCCACATCTCTGCTGAGAAGAGTTGTACCATGTGATGATTCATGAACATGAACCAGAGAGGGAAAGCCCTTCTTCCTTCAACATTTGGGAGCCAGGTTGTCTGTAATCTGTTTCCCTAGCCTGCTTTACTGTATAAGCTTCTTGGCTCTATTTGGGTTTGATGAGCTGTCCTAAAACATTGGGCTTCTGGGATCACTGTCCCTGTGCTGAGCTGCACCTTGAGTTAGGAGGCAGGCTGGCTGTGGAGCTCTGCTCTTTCTAGAAGTTTCTCCCTGTCCAGCTAGAAAGTCTCAGTAGCTTTGCTTGGGCCTGATCCTTGCACAGTAGAGGGGACTGGCCTTCGCCAAGGGGTGGGAACAGTGGTAGGCTCCACTTAGCTTCTTGAAGCCTCAATTTCTACAAGTGGAAAATGGGGATTAAGAATGTCCCCCTCACAGGGTCGTTTTGAAGGTAAAATGACGTATTGGGTACGAAAGCACTTGATATACTGTAAACCCTGATATAAAGTATCCTTGCGCCCAGCATTCGTTGAATTCCTCCTTTGTTCCAGGCAACCAGGTAGTTCCAAAGGTCTACTCGACATGTTTCCTTTCCCTGGGAAACTCATGGGTTATCAGAGGAGACAGACATGTCAGCAGACAGATGAACGTAAGGAGGGTGAGGAGTGTGGTAGGGAAAACACGTCCAGATGCCAGAGCAGCGCCGTGACTGTCTCTTCTCTGCTCCTGCTCACGCGCCCCTCCCCAGCACACGGCTTGATCTTTCGGAGACACACCTCACTGTTGACTACTCGGCAGTCACGTTTAGAGTCTGAACTTGTCCGCCTGTCTTAGGGGCCCGCACGGCTTCGCTGCGGACAGTCTTTCCAGTTGCTTCATTCTCGCGCTGCGCTCCATCGTCACACAGACCACCCTCCCCGCCTTGTCTTTGGCCTTTGCTCTTGCTTGTGCCCTGTTGCGCTCTTGCACTCAGTAGCCCCCCCCACCCCCCCACCGCCGTGTGCTTCTGTGGCTCATGCCTGAGCGACTGCCTCTTCCGACCAGCACGTGGTTGCCATGACTTGCAGTGGGCGCTGCCAGCCTTGGGGGTGGAACAGAGCACGTCTCCTGGGGCTGCGTCCTGGCCATTTCTACTCCAGCTCTTGGCGGTTTCTGATTGCCCTTCTCTTTATTACGAAGGGGAACGGAAAAGGTGTTTATGGCAGAAGGGATGGGGTGGGGGCAGGGCACAGGCCGCAGAGGACGCTGGAAGACTCCTGCCTTGTCTGTGAGACAGGGGACAGGCAGGGCTGGGAGCAGCAGGAGGCAGGAATCCAGAGCAAGAAGGCTGCCCGAGAGCAAGATATGCAGAAATTACTGTGTCCTTGAGTTCAGTGTTTCCAGCCACCCTGAAATGTAAGCATGAGATCCCATTCTCAGAAGCCAATCAGCATCAAAGGCCTTTGCAGCAGCCTCATTGAGTCATAAATCAGTCTCTTCATCGACTGGGAGCTTGCTATGTGTGAGGCTCCTTGTGAGGCTCTGGAAGGTCAAGGTGAACGGAGCAGACACTGTCCCCGTGACAGGTGAGGCAGGCAGGGAACATGTGACCATGCGGAGAGATAAGTGCTGAGGGAGCCATTATCTCTACCCTGGGGGTCTCAGACCTCCGCCGGAGGAGGTGACTTCTGATTTGAACCATGAAGGGGAGGTGAGATTTGAGTAACTGGGAAGAGAAGGAAGGGTGGTTTGACAGGAGAGCCCAGGCATCTCCCAGGAATGGTAGGAGTGGTTTGGCTGGAGTTTAGAGAGCCCAGAGCTGCACCAGCAGAGTGTAGGGGCCTTGGACATGGGAGGCATTGCAAGGTTTTGAGCAAGGGAGTGAAGTGATCAGGGTCCCAGTTTAAGAAAGCGAAATATCCTGGACAAGCCCCCTGCCTCCTGCCCTCCCCCCACCCCCAAAAGGCAAAACGTGGTCATGGTGTAGCAGATTGGTTAAAAAAGGAGAGAAATTGAAGACTGAAAACTGTTGCAGCGAATGGGTCAGGAATCCAGGCACATGGTTATCAGGGCTTCCTAAAGCAGGACGTGGCAGAAAGAATGAGCTAGGAGACAGAGACTTCTGGTGAACTCCATGAGGACAGGTGTCTAACCCAGAGCCAGACATGTAGTAGGCGCCCAGTTAATACTTTCTGGGAGAGTCATTGGGAAGGTACTGTGAAGAGAGAAAAACAAATGACAAGGAGGCCTGAGGTTGGGAGCCTGGGATCCTTGAGGAGAGCGGGTAGCCCAGGAAGAGGGGCCGGTTGGTTCAGTCCTGGTTGAGTCAGGGCTGGTCTGATCTGGAAGCGTGGGCACACGGGCCCTGGCACACAGGCATGGGAACTTGGGCTGCTCCAGACCTTTTGGGGGAAGTGAGGTTAAGGTCTCTGTGCCCTGGGCCTGAAGCGCCGCGTTCTGAAGGGCTCCAGCCCTTGGCTCACCATTTCCATTCACCTAGAAGTCATGCCCAAGGAAACCCGCCAGCACCACTGCCTCACGATCTGAGTAATAGCTGATGTTTATTGAGCACTTTTCTGTGTTCTAAGTGCTTCTCTGTCTCCTTTTGTAACTTTCCACGAAGTAGGTTCTATTTGTCATCTCAGTTTTTCAGTTGAAGAAACTGAAATTCACACAGCTGTTAGGTGATGGAGCTGGGATTTGAACCCCAGGTGATGGCTTGGGAGCCCTTGTTCTGGGGCACTGCCATCCATGTGAGGATGAGCCAGAGGGAGGGGGTCACGTGGAGACTTAAGGTGCCTCTGGCATGTACTTGGGGATCAAAGGACAGTTTCCATGTAATATTCGAGGGTTGGTAGGGACCTTGGAGGTGTCTCGTTCATTTTACAGGAGAGGAACCAGGGCTCAGAGCATTTGCAAACCTGCTCTGACAACATGGTTGATGGCAGCTCAATGATGGATCAGCTTGGGTGCTCCAGTGCCCACGGAGCTGTATTGTCTTAGACAGATGGGTACCTCACCCTGCCCGCCCTGTCCTCCCTCCAACCAGACTGGAGCTGAAACCACCTTCCTCAGCCTTGGCCTCACTTTCTTTTCTTCTCATCCTTCCTCAGATTGACAAATATCTCTATGCCATGCGGCTCTCTGATGAAACTCTGTTAGATATCATGAATCGTTTCAAAAAGGAGATGAAGAATGGCCTCTCCCGGGATTTTAATCCGACAGCCACAGTCAAGATGTTGCCAACATTTGTGAGGTCTATTCCCGATGGCTCAGGTGAGTCTCACACCCAGAGACTGGGCTCTCAGGGCTGAATGCTCCGTGAAACCATCCTTCCAACTTTCATTCATTGGTTCGTTTACTTACTCGTCATCCAGTTATTCATCCATTCACCGTTTCATCCATCTGTTCTCCCATCCATCCATTTACCTATCCGTCCATCCATCCAATTTATGTTTATTGAGATTCTGTCATGTGATAGGGGACACCATGTTTGGACCAGGCTGACCTCCCCTGATCGCCCTGACTATGTAGTGACTTGTGGAAAGAGAGCATAGTGTTCATGGGTCTTCCAGATGCTTTGTGAATTACTCTTACATCTCCAGGACAGGAAAGGTTCCAGAACGAGCCAAGAGTTCATGTTAGGAGAATCTCTCCATCAGGGCACCAGGGCCTCCCTGTACTATCCCACATAAGCAGCAATCCTAGTGGCCAGGTGGATCTCAGACCCAGAATGGAGATTCAGGTCCCCATTTGAGCGAATTTCGTAGATGCTAAGTCAGGGTAGCCCCTCAAGCAGAGAAATGGTGAGGGGAGTAGGGTTGGAAAAGGGAAATTATCCTCTTGGTCTGCATCTTGTGGCCCATGTCCCGCAGTGGGCATTTGGGGGCTTCCTGAGGATTGTCATTGCCCCCGCCCTAGGGGAGTGGCCTCAGTCCCTCTACTTGGCAGAGTGGAAGCTGAGACGGCATGGCCTGGCCTTGGCCTCCTCGGTGGAGGTTGTTCTGTCTGGTTGACCCAGTGGTGGGTGTTGTGCCTGCCCCAGCTTAGCATATGCCCAGGAATCCTGCCTTGAGCTGGGTTCTGTACTCTAGGCTGGGGTTCACCTGCTGTGTGCAAGGGAGGGAGAGAGATTATGAAAGTCAAATTTCTCTTGGGGTTGTGAGTACACACTCCGAGAGTGTGGCCCTTACACTCTCCTGCTATTTCTTCCCTGCACTGGAGACTCATTGAAAGCTGTGATTTGAGGCATCTGATATGCAGCCTTCAAAATGGACATCAGGAAAACTGCAGCTGTTTCAGCTGATGTTTATGAAAGATGGGCAGGTGCACTGCTGTTGGAGCGACTGGCTGCAGTGGGAAGGTCCTCTTGTGCCAGCAGCCGGCCTTTAAAGTCCTGAACGAGATTGGGACACCATGGAAGGGCGGGTGCTCTTGTGTGGCCACAGGTGGGGTTTACTTCACGCACACACACTGGTACTTATATCTCTCATGTTTCCTGACTTTTTAAAATCTACTCCACTTTTATCCTTTTGTTTTCCTTGAGGTCTTACTCACCAGCAGTTTAGGCTCTTTTATGACTACCGAAGAGATTCTGGCCATCAGAGTGACCAGACCACAGTGTCCCCTGGGTTTTTTTCTGATGTCTCTGGCTTTGTAGTTTGCTCCTACTTTTCCCAACCCTGAATGGCACCCATGTCCAGAAGCATTTGTGTCTTTACCGGGTTAGTTGAATTCTGTAGGAGAGATGTGGCTCTGCATGCTGTCAGCTGAGGCGGGGGTGGGGGGTGGGGCAGAAGGGAGGTAAAATAGAGGGGCGGCCCCCCAGGGCCCCCGCTCTGGCTTTGCTTAGATAACTCAGAAGGATGCTTGATGCTTGGGGAGACCCCTGATCCTGTGTGACTGGCCCCGGGCTGGCATGTCCCATGAGAGGTTCCTTCCCTCTCCTCCTAAATGCAGCCTGCAAGCCAGCTTCCCTTCCGTGGACCGTGTGTCAGCAGGGGGTGCCCTGCCTCATCCCTTCACACACCATTGTTAGGGCTGAGGGACTCAAAAAGTGTGATCCAGATACACTAGTAATCTAGCCATTTGAAAACAGGGCTCCAAATGCATTCTTATTTGGGAAAAACAACATTTCCAAAGATCCCTCTTAGAGATTCAAAGCACGGACTTGGTCGTTCGAGGTTAGGACCCTGTGCTTCCAGTGCAGGGGGCATGGATTTGATCCCTGGTCGGAACTAAGATCCCGTACGTTACGTGGCATGGACAAATCAAAACGAAAACAAAAGTAGAGATTGGCAGCAGATACCAGGGTGCTAAAGGCCCTGAGCAGTCCTGCAGGAGAGAAACCTGTTAAACCCGGCTACCTGTCTCTTCCCCAAGCCTGTTTGCTCTTTCCCCCAGTATTTACTGCTATATTTCATCTGTTTTGAGACCCTAGTTTTGTCTTTGTTGTTGAGTCCTCTGAAATCCACAGTGCATTGCGCAGTAGTTGCCTCTTTAAATTACTGTGAGCAGCATTTTTTTCTCTCTTCGCATTACATAAAATAACGATGTGTCCACCATCGGTGGTGTCTTAAATGTGATGATGTAGGCGGTGATTACGCCCATGTTGGGAAATGCTGTCCTAGAGTTTGTGGAGCTGGAGCCAGCAGCCTGGGCCCCATGCCTCGTTCTGAGCCTCTCTCATGTCCAGTGTGAGGTGAAGTGAATGGGACCGAATGCTCAGGGCCTCTCGGGAGCACAGAGTAGTGCTGAGAGCAGCAGGAGGAGGAGGGGGAGACGCCAAAGCCCTGAGCCCCGAGGACCCGCCCTGAGGCCCTGGGTCGCCTGGCCTGCACGACTAGCCCTTCCCCAGCTCCGCCTACCTCTGCCCTCCCTGGTGACTGTTTCTTCTGCTCTGTGGTCGTTTCCAAGGCTGCTGTAATGAAGTACCATGAACTGGGTAGCTTTAAATGAGAGTGATTGCCTCACAGTTCCGGAAGCCTGAAGTCCAAAATCAAGGTGTCAGTGGGGCCGTGCTCCTTCTGAGACACTGGATTAAGTCTTTCCTTGCCTCTTCCTGGCTTCTGGTGGTGGCTGTCAGTCCCTGACTTTCCTTGACATGTAGCTGCATCTTTCCACTCTCAGCCTCTGTCGTCATGTGGCATTTTCCTGTAATAAGGATAACCAGTCAGATTAGAACCCACACTCATGACCACTTCATCCGATTACATCATCTAAAAAGACCCTTTTCCAAATAAGGCCACATATACAGGTACCCAGGATTAGGACTTCTACAGAAATACCTTTTGGAGGGGAGATACTCTGCAACCATAATATACTGTATATTACTTCTGTCTATGACTGTTCCTAATATTCATGGGTGGGATCAAGTCAGGTGTCCAGGAGCCCACTCTCCTCCTGGAATGGTCCCTCCAGCCCCACATAGACACTGACATTGATGCCAAGGCCTTGAACACCAGTCCAGTCCCTGCCACTTTTTGATGGAAGTGCCTCCAACCACGAGGTCCCTTGGAGGAGCCAGAATGTGGGTCTCCTTCGTAGTAAACCATGGTGCTAGTCTCTTTTCAAGATGTTAATTACTGCTTCACCTGTATAATTAGTCAGTGACAGAATTAGTGGTAATCCCAAACCACCAAAGGATAAATTGGAGTTGCTGCAGTGGAGCGGTGGCCCTGCTGGGCAAGTGGTGATGTGACTTCCAAGCCAGAGGGAGAAACAAACCTTTCCTTTCCTGCTGACCTTGACCCTGATGACTGGATTACTGAAAACCGTGGATTTTGGAAACTCTATTGATTTTTTTGAAAATGTTATCGGCCCATTTTTGTTAATTTTTCCCCCTTTTGACGATTTTAATGGGCAGTGCCTTTTCTTTAATTGCTCTCAAGTAATCTATACATTAGGTTAAAAAAAGACACAAAACCCTAAAGTGGCTTTTAGCTGCTGCATATCCTTTTTGCAGTGGGAAAGATATGAATAATACATAAAGGAGGAAGATACTGAAGCCTTTTTATGTTGGTGACTTGGCTAAACAGAAACCCTTGTTCAAAGGTGCCCAGTTTCTGGGGATAGCTGCCCACCTGTATCCAGCTTCTGTCAAGGCCTGCCCGACTTTGGTTCTCACTTGGGAAACCTCCCCTTTTTTTTTTTTCTTGTCATTTATCACTCATGATATTGTAAATATCAACTAGATTGTAAGCTTCTTGAGGGTAAATTGAGTTGAAGATTTCCTTTTTTCTGCTTTGTGGTTCCCTAGTGTGCTCTTCAGGAGAAGGCAATGGCAAGCCACTCCAGTACTCTTGCCTAGAAAATCCCATGGATGGAGGAGCCTGGTAGGCTGCAGTCCATGGGGTCGCTAAGGGTCGGACATGACTGAGCGACTTTACTTTCACTTTTCATTTTCACATATTGGAGAAGGAAATGGCAACCCACTCCAGTGTTCTTGCCTGGAGAATCCCAGGGACGGGGGACCCTGGTGGGCTGCCGTCTATGGGGTCACACAGAGTCGGACACGACTGAAGTGACGCAGCAGCAGCAGTGTGCTCTTCAGCCAAAGGATAAGTTTAGAATATTTGATTTGCAGTGTGGTCCTGGGCTTTCCCTGGTGGCTCAGGTGGGAAAGAATCTGCCTGCAATATGGGAGACCCGGGTTTGATCCCTAGGTCGGGAAGAAGCCCTGGAGAAGGGAATGGTAACCCACTCCAGTATTCTTGCCTGGGAAATCGCATGGATAGAGGAGCCTGGAAGGCTGCAGTCCATGGGGTTGCAGAGTCAGACACAACTGGACGACTAACACACTTCTTCCTGGACTTCCCAGGTGGTGCTAGGGGTAAAGAACACAGCTGCCAATGCAGATGTAAGATCCCTGGGTCAGGAAGGTCCCCTGGAGGGAGGGCATGGCAACCTACTCCAGTATTCTTGCCTGGAGAACCCTCATGGACAGAGGAGTCTGGCGGGCTACAGTCTGTAGGGTCCCAAAGAGTCAGACATGATTGGAGCGACTTAGCACACTCACAGTTAAATTGGTAGGGCTTAACGGTAACTCACTCCAGTATTCTTGCCTGGAGAATCCCATGGACGAAGAAGCCTGGTAGGCTACAGTCCACGGGGTCGCAAAGAGTCGGACACGACTGAGTGACGGAATGGAAGATATACTGCTTTCCAGCCAAAGGAAGGAAAACATTTCCTTTTCTCACTGCATTTGGGCTGTTTACTTACCTTTCTCTGTCCTTATGTGGGAAGATGGTTGGATTATCTCAGAAATTCTCTCATTTGATGAAATCTCCTAAATGCCTAGCATTCCAGTTGGGTTTCTGATGAAGGTGTAAACTCTCATTGGCTAGCAGGATTGCAGACAGGAGGCTTTGTGTCTTGTGTACAGGATTAATTCACGGAGCAGGCAAAGGGAGGCATTTCATGAATGCTGAGTTTTTGTTTGCCCTGTGTTCCAGCACAGGTCTGGACTCAAGAGAGACATCTGTTTCAGTGTTTGTTTTCCATTATTTGCTGGTAATAATGGCTGTCATCAGAAAGTGGAGAGTTGCCAGGGGCCCTTCAGATGCTTTGTTTAATGAGCCTTCTATAGAAGAGCAGTTCTTGGCTTCAGTGGAAATGGGAGATGTAGGATGATGTCTCAGCAGCAGCAGGCAGGAAGGTTGAAGCCAAAGATTTGAAGAGGAAGTTAGAGGGAAGCCAACTGCCACAAGGAGACTGAACTTGAAACTGAAGGAAAAAATAGAGTTTCAGACCACTGGATTACTCTCTGGCTCTGCTGTTTATTATCTGTGTGATCTTGGAGAAGTCACTTAACTGCTATAAGCCTCCATTTCCTCATTTGTAAAATGGGTGTGGCAGTCTTGCTGTGCCTGCCTCACAAGGCTGTCAAAAGGATCAAAGTGCTTTGGAACCGGCAAACCACCATGAGAGTTACAAAGAGTCATTGTTCTGCTGGTCATCATTATAACTTAATAGATGACTTTCTAAGAATTCTTTATGATCTTCCCTGGTGGCTCAGTGGTAAAGAATCTGCCTGCCAGTGCAAGAGATGTGGGTTCGATCCCTGGGTCAGGAAGATCCCCTGGAGAAGGAAATGGTAACCCATTCCAGTATTCTTGCCATGGGAAATCCCATGGACAGAGGAGCCTGGCAGGCTACAGTCCATGGGATCACAAGAGAATCAGGCACAGCTTAGCAACTAAACAACAACGAAGAATTCTTTGGAAGATCCAACCCTGGAAGGCCCTTCCCATCTGATGTGGCCAAAGGACTGCTACCCATCAGACCCAATTGTAGTGGTCTAGCCCTGGAGGAAAATGTCAGAGCTTTTCAGAAATCACCAGCATCCCTGTGATGTTATGGGAGGGAGGAGACAAAAAAAGGGAGGAAGCGAAGGCAGGCTGTCTCCCCCCAACCCCAATACCCCTCATAATGTGAATGAGCCCACAGACTACAGCTCTGGTTCCTCTGCAGCTGGGTGATTGAACACCACAGCTCTGAATGGGGGGACCAGCTGAGATAAAGGGGAGGATACATCCTTTATGGAGGGCAAGTTGGTATTTGGAGCGCCCATTGCCTAGTAAAGAATATTGAACCCAGCAGCCTCTGGTTGTAACTGAAAGAAATCTAACTCAAAGTTATATAAGCCAGAAAGAGAATTCTAGGTTCACATAATGGAAAATGTAGTTGTAAGTTGGCTCCTGTAACCAAGGCTTCATCTGTCTCTTAACCAAGGCTTCATTCATAGGCTGCCTCTCCCTTATGGGGGCAGCGATAGCCCTTGCAACGTAGCTGACACCTCATCTCCAAACCAGAGGTCCTGGGGTGGTCTTGGAGAAGATCGTGATTGGCTGATATGGGTCACGTGCCCACCCTGAACCAATCACGTTGGCCAAAGGTGGGGACTCTGGATGCTCTTGGGTCACATGTTGATTCCCCTGGAGCTGGAACAGGTGGTCAATCCCACCCCAAATTCAGATGACAAAACGGGAAGGGTGGTTATCTAAAGAGACTGCCAGACAGCAAATGAAGCTTTCCGGATACCTTGCTGTCCTTGCCAGAAGTCATTCCTTGCTGTCTTCTGCCTGGCAGAGGATAGGGCTGAACAGACCATGCATTTAACCCAGGTGTTCTAACTGAACTAGCTGCAAACACTTTCTGATTTGCCTACTGTATGTGAGACTGAGTACTGGGGAGAAGGAAGTAAGCATGCTAAATTGCCCTTGCCTTCAAATTGCTCATCACCCAGATGAGGAAGATAAAACTTTTATGTGTGTATGTGTGTGTCTGTGTGTGTATATGTGTGTGTATATATATATATATATATAAATTAATGAGCATCCCAGTATTTGCAAGTATATGAGTGACTAAGGAAAGGGAAGGGCCCTGGCCTTGCTGCAGGTGTGACCATGAGCAAGTCATTCAGCAGGTTTGGTTGGAGCTACCTTATCCATAGATTGAGAAGGCGAGTTAATATTTGTCCCATATTTCCTGAGCTGCAAATGTGATTTACAGAAGAGATGCCAACTGCCATTTCTTTTAGCAAACACAAACACACCCTGGAATCAGGGTCACTGCTCAGGAAGGGATCAGGCGCTCCATTGCACTTAACAGTGACCTCTTGTAAAATGCCTTCAGGGAAAGGCCCCTTCACAAATCATCTCAAGGCTAACTTTTCTGGTCTCCTTCTCTGCCCCTAACTCCCTGAAACCCTATTGACCTGGGTTTGTTGGGAAAAAAAAGGAGAAGTCGGGTTGACAGACTGTGGTGGGAGGCTGGGATGGGGCAGGGGTCTTCCAGAGCTGCAGAAGTGTGGGCCGGCCCCATGCACCCTAAGACCAGGTTCTTCCCTGACCTAGAGGCAGATGAGATCATTTAAACTTATCCTGCTTGAAAACTTGAGACCTGGGGCTTCAGAGGTGCTGCCTGAAACCTGATTCCTTCCTGCACAAAGGGCTAAAAACTCTTACCTGTTGTGTGTTGACAATGACACCAATAAGCAAGAGATCCCCCACCGTCACGTGGAACTTGAGCACAAGAACCCGCTTTTATTTAGTCCCTTGATTCAACTGAAGATGAGACTTTTGACCTGACTGATTTATCAAGATTTCTCAAGCTGTTTTTTTAAGTTATGATGAAAGCCAGTCCAAAATGTGAAATAAATAACTGGTTTTATTTTTTTAATTAAAACAGTAAATAAATTAATTAAAAATGTCAGGAAGAAAAGGCACCCATATTTTCATCGTAGCACAGTGTTCGCTTTTGTGTGTATTGATTCCCTGTATACAAGTGGTTTGTAGACAGAGGTAGCTGTTCTGACATGCTGACATTTCATGTTAATGCTGTCCCTGGGGATCCTCGTTCCCCGAGGTCTGTCCAAGAGGCAGGTGTATCCAATGGCTGTGAATTCGTGCTTTGGATTCAAATTCTGGCTCTGTCAGTTACTGGCTGTGTGCTTGGGCAAGTTCCCTAACCCCTCCTGGACTTTACTTGCTCATCTACAGAATGGGGATCATAATAGTACCTACTTCATAGAGTGGAGAGGGGTTAAAAGTAAAATGAGACATAAGCAGTACTTAGCAATTGGAGAACAGAAAGGCTCAATGAATAATAGTAAAGTTAAGTGTTTCTGATGTTCTAGTAATTCATTCTCCTGGGAAGGAACCCTCTCATATCAGATTTATTTTGTTACCCAGTGGTAGTGTAAGCACTATAGGAATTAGGATTCTGATGGGAACTCAGGGAAGACCCGAAACTAATTTGAATGACCTATAACATCAAAGTCAGAATTTCTCACAAAGCTGAGACACCTTCCTAGCATTCTCACTTGGTCAGTTTTCCTTTGGATCATTGTTGTTCAGTTGCTAAGTTGTGTCCAACTCTGTGACTGATGGACTGCAGCAGGCCAGACTTCCGTGTCTTTCACTATCTCCCAGAGATTGCTCAAACTCATGTCATTGAGTCGATGATGCCATCCAACCATCTCATCCTCTGTTGCCCCCTTCTCCTCCTGCCCTCAGTCTTTCCCAGCATCAGGGTCTTTTCCAGTGAGTTGGCTCTTCACATCAAGTGGCCAAAGTGTTGGCACTTCAGCTTCAGCATCAGTCCTTCTTGAACATTCAGGGTTGATTTCCTTTAGGACTGACTAGCTTAATCTCCTTGATGACCAAGGGATCAAAGAGTCTTCTCCAGCACCACAGTTCTAAAGCAACAGTTCTTCGGTGCTCAGCCTTCTTTATGGTCCAGCTCTCACATCTGTACATGACTACTGTAAAAACCATTGCTTGGACTATACAGACCTATGTTGGCAAAGTGATGTCTCTGCTTTTTAATATACTGTCTAGGTTTGTCATAGCTTTTCTTCCAAGGAGCTAGCCTCTTAACTTCATGGGTGCAGTCAGCATCTGCAGTGATTTTGAAGCCCAAGAAAATAAAGTCTGTCATGGTTTCCATTTTTTCCGTATCTATTTGCCATGAAGTGTTGGGGCTGGATGCTGTGATCTTAGTTTTTTGAACGTTGAGTTTTAAGCCAATTTTTCACTGTCTTCTTTCACCTTCATCAAGAGGCTTTTTAGTTCTTCTTTGCTTTGTGCCATTAGGGTGGAATCATCTGCATATCTGAGGTTATTGACATTTCTCCTAGCAGTCTTGTTTCCAGCTTGTGATTCATCCAACCTGGCATTTTGCTTGATGTACTCTGCATTCAAGTTAAATAAGCAGGGTGACAAGTAACCTTGACATACTCCTTTCCCAATTTTGAACCCGTCCATTGTTCCATGCCTGGTTCTAACTGTTGCTTCTTGACTTGCATACAGGTTTCTCAGGAGGCAGGTAAGGTGGTCTGATATTACAATCTCTTTAAGAATTTTCCACAGTTTGTTGTGACCATAGAAGCAGTTAAAACAGCAACATCATGTGGTGTATCCATACTGTGGAATATAGCTCGTCACAGAAAGGAATGAGGTACTGGTATATGCTTCAATGCAGGTGAACCTTGAACGCATTATGGTACATGAAAGAAGTCAGCCACAGGGGACCACATATTGTATGTGTCCATTGTAATGACATGTCCAGAATAGGGAAATCTCTTGAGACAGACAGTAGATTAGTGGTTGTTAGTGGATGAGGCAGTTTGGGAGGAAATGGGGAGTGACTGCTAATGAGTATGGAGCTTCTTTTGTGGATGATGAAAAATTTCTGTAATTAGATAGTGGTGATGTAAATATACTAAAATTCACCAAACTGTACACTTTAAAATGTGATAGATGGAGACTTCCTTGGTAGTCCAGTGGTACAGTTAGGACTTCACTCTTTCATTGCAGAGGGCATGGGTTTGATGCCCATGCACCCTTGAGCCATGTGGCATGGCCAAATAATAAAAATAAAATAAAATGTGATATTTTAATTATTTCTCAGTAAGCTGTTACTAAGAAAACAAACAACCAATCAGTGGTATAATTGCTTCCTGTTTAATGAACCACAAGCCAAACTTCCTTGAATGAATGAATGGGCCACCAACCCTTGTGATCAAACAGGTAGCAAGCGCTTATTGTACTACCCTGGGTACCAAGGGCATATGTAAAAAATCCTAAGTTGTGATTTTTCCCTCAAAGAGCTTGAGAGGATAAGAACAGAAATTCAGTTGTAGATGTATTTGGTTTATTCCTTGATTCCTTTGCCACCCTTATTAATTCAAGTATTAATATTGGTTGTGTTCATACTATATGCCAAACAACCATTCTAAGTTCCAGAAATAGAGCAGTCTGTCAGAGCCTAAAGTTTGTTGGAATCAAATACAAAGAGGATGTCAGTTTATAAAAAGTTTAAAAAAACCCAGCAATCCATTACTTAAAAAAAAAAACTTTAAGGGGCTCAAAATAGTGAAAACAATGATGCAAAAGAAGAACAGGATTGGAGGACTTTCACTTCCCAGTTTCAAAATTTCGGAAGCAGTCGGGTCAGTGTGGTACTGCTGTTAGGATAGATATACAGATCAATGAATCAGAATTGAGTGTTCACTATGTCAATTACATCTCAAAACTGGGGGAAAAAAGAATTGGGAGTTCAGAAATAAATCCATACATTTGTGGTCACTTGATTTTTGACAAGGGTGTCAAGACTTTTCAGTGAGGGAAAGAGTAGTCTGTTTAGCAAATGGTGTTGCTGTTTGACAGTGGCTACTTGGTAGTTCAGTGGTAAAGAATCTGCCTGCCAGTCTAGGAGACATAGGAGACATGGGTTCGATCCCTGGGTCGGGAAGATCCTCTGGAGAAGGAAATGGCAACCCACTCCAGTATTCTTGCCTGGGAAATCCATGGACGGAGGAACCTGGTGGGTTATAGTATGTTGGATCGCAAAAAACACAACTCAGCAACTAAACAACAATCCATGTGCCAAAAAATGAAGCTGAACCTCTGCTTCAGACCATATACACAAATTAACTCAAAATGGATCAAATACCTCAGTGTAAGAACTAAAACTATAAAACTCTTAGGAGGAAACATAGGTATGAATCTTTGTGACCTTGAATTTGGCAATGGATTTTTAGATATGACACCAAAAGCCTTAGCCACAGAAGAAAAAAGGTAAGTCACACTTCATCAAAATGATAAACTCTTATGCTTCAAAAGTCATCATCAAGAAAGTAAGGTGATAGTGAGACAGTGATAAAGTAGCATCAGAAGTAAAATTAACAGATTTTCGTTTATTTTGGAGGGTGCCTAGGATGAAGAATGTTGGGTGGAGGCTTCGTGGTTTGGTTTCTCACCGCGGCCACCTCCACTGGTGCTCTATGGTGGTCTTGACATTCAGGCCTGTTGTCTTTCTCTAACCCACTGAGGTCCACCCCAATCACTGCTCACATTGGTCGTGAGGAATAAAACCAGTTCGAGCCAGCATACTCTTGTGTGACCAGGAGGGACTTCTGTTAAAAACATCCCCTGGGCAGAAACAACACGAGTGTCCAGTTTCTGATGAATGGGTACACATGCAATGAAATCTCATCCAGCCTGAAAAAGGAGTGAACTGCTGACATAGGCTATAGCATGGATAAACCCTGGAGACTTGATACAGTGTGAAATAAGCCAGACACTAAAGGGCAAATACTGTATGATTTTGTTTACGAGAAATATCTAGAATAGGCAAATTCATAAAAATAAAAAGTAGAATAGTGTTTGCCTGGGGCTGAGGACAGGGGAAATGGGGAATTACTGCTTAATGGTTATAGAGGTTCTGTTTGGGATGATGAAAATTTTTGAGAATGGTGGTGGTAGTTTTGTAACATTGTGAACATATTTAATGTCAATGAGTTGTACACTGAGAAATGGTTGCAGTGGAAAATTTTATGTTATGCTTATTTTACTATAATTTAAAAAAATCCCCTGGGGAATCAGTGGAGCTATGGACTAGCTGGAATTGGTGTCTCAGCTGATGGGGAAGGAACTCAAGGCATGGCATAGACCTCAGATGTCAGGTTTTCTCTGAGTTGAAATGCTGTCTTTATTTT
Organism: Moschus berezovskii; assembly: GCF_049115385.1. Lineage (NCBI taxonomy): Eukaryota > Metazoa > Chordata > Mammalia > Artiodactyla > Moschidae > Moschus > Moschus berezovskii. Next base: position 26,307,802 of record NC_142471.1, read on the forward strand.
TACCTTATGGATAACATAGCCATTTGTGAGAAGGAGTAAAGAATTGGAGAATGATGGTTGGCATTTAATGAAGTCCATACTTTTGTTCTCCTGCAGTTGGGACTGAGTGGTACTATGTGAAGCTGTCTGCCTAGGGACGCCCGGCTGGGAGAGGGCTTCTTTTGCCCACTCTTCCGGGGGGGCTCTAGTGTGATGGGGTCTACATGACTCCTGTTTTGTGGCCGAAAGCGCAGTGAAATGGGGCCAGACCCTGTTGAGAAGTGGGTGAAGTGTGTGGCCTTCCCAGGGCACTTGAATCTGATGTGATGTTGTTGTCTCCCTAACAGAAAAGGGAGATTTCATCGCCCTGGATCTTGGTGGATCTTCCTTTCGAATTCTGCGGGTACAGGTGAATCATGAGCAGAACCAAGCTGTTCATATGGAGTCTGAGGTTTACGACACCCCGGAGAACATCATGCACGGCAGTGGAAGCCAGGTGGGTCTCTACTTCCCTTCTGACTAGCCCCTGTGTCCTAAGCATCAGGCTCCAGGGTACCCCCAGGAGCCAGGATACCTCCAGGTAGCCAGGTACCTCCAGGCTCCAGCCCCAGAGCAGTGGTGGGCCGAGCCCCTGGACGAGTCCATCTTAGGCATACATAGAGAAGGACTCCTGGGTGGAAGGGTATGACTGCCCGAAGAGATCCCCACCGTGCGAATGAGCTGGTGGATGGGAGCGGGCTACTGGTGCTTTCAACTGCTGGGCCTTTCAGGTGAGGGGTGTAAAGAGGAGGCCCAGCGGGTAAATGCATTCACTCCCTGAGAATGCTGGGGTGGTTCCCCAGCAGAGGGAGAGCAGAGCCCTTGGGTGAAAGCCCTTCCAAGTCACCATCCTCACCCAGTCCCCTCAAGGCCTCGGCCTCGTTAATTGTGGCTGTCAGCTTGTGGGGCAGCAGGATTCTGAGTTCAGAGCCCCAGGACTATTCTAAAGGGCTCCTGGCTTCCCAACTGAATAGTCTCCTACGAGACCTTGGCATGGAAAGCAGCGAGGGCAGGGCCTTGCCTGGAAAGTCACCATCCCTTCCTCTCACACTTGTAACCCCTGCCAGCGGAAGGGCTGCCTTCCTTTGCTGGCCGAGGCCATGCGCGTGCTCAGAAGGGCCCGTCCACCCTCCTGCTTCCCCATCTGGTTGTGGCGGGTGGTAGGCCGCAGGCTCACTGAGGACCCTGTGATCAGGTTGTGGGCAGCCCTTGGCCGGCTTGCAGTCATTTCTGGTCCTGTTCTGCTCCTCCCCCTCTCCTGCAGATGTTCTGACGCCTCCCCTCCCGTTTAGCGCTCGCCTCCTAAGTCATGCTGCTGTCAGGATATGTATTATTCAGAGCTTGCCAAATATTTGTTTTAGGGAGGGTGTGTTCACAGCAAGCTTCATGACTAAGTTCTGCAGAAAACCTGATGGCTCTGGGCTGGACTTTGGGATGAAGCCCAGCGCCTTCTCTTGACTCCTTTGTTCCTAAATTCCCGTGGCTGGGACCTAATTCAAACTCCACCTTTTCCTTCTACCAGAGAAAAGGGCTAATCCTGGTCTTTCACCTGCTGCCGGGGGTGGGGTGGGCGGGGGTTGTGTTCAGAGCTTTTCAGACTGTGAGCATTGATGGGGACACTGTCCTTAGGCCACTTTTTATCAGCCACTGAAACAGGTGCATTGCTCATCGCTCATCGGATGCCCCTGCAGGGAGGTCTCTCTGCTATCCCTCCAGGGCTGCAGAGACTGGCTCATTCATTCAGGGTGTGCATGAAGGTGTGTGCGTGAAGGCTGCCAGCGAGTGGGTCTCCTCATCCTGCCCAGTGCTCGCCACGTTGCTTCTTTCTGCAGGTGGCCAGCAGCCTCCGGTTGGCATCTTGCTCTTTCTATTTGCCAACAAATACTGGTTAGCCACTCTTTTCCCCATGGCCCTTGGGAGGAGCCGCCTCTGCCTCCTGCCTTCAGCTCGTGCCCCTCCTGCCATGGGCATTCCTGTGGGTCTTGGCTTGACGCTTTAGGAGCAGGGTTTGTAAATTAAGGGGATGCCCTCCTTCAGGTGCATGCTTGCTGCATCACTTCTGCAGTGACTTTTTTTAAGATCTTTAGAAAAACATTTATTTCTTAAAAGTTAACATGTGCATACCAGAAAACCAAAAAACACAAGAAGCAGAAGACACAGTCATCCAAAATCATGAGCAGTTTATCATCTGATGTGTCCTTCTAGGTCTCATGTGTGTATTTACACAACTAAGCACCCATTTTTATGTAGTTAAGATCATACAGTTGTGTATCGTGCTTTCTCACACATCATGAATATTTATTGTTTCAGAGTTCCAAAGCTAATGATTCTTCTGATTGCTGCCCCCTGGGACCTTGTCTATCCCAGCCTCTGTCCCCTTCTTCCCAGCTCCAAGATTACTTTGTTTCTAGCTATTTCTGCAGCTGTCCCTTTCAAGCAGTTTGCAAAGAAAAGATGTTAATGTTGATGAGGATAATGATAATGTTATATTATTAGAGCAGATACTTGCATAGAACTTGTTATGTATGTCACTGATATAAGCCCTTTATACAGATTCAGTTCAGTTCAGTTCATTTCGGTCGCTCAGTCATGTCTGACTCTTTGCAACCCCATGAATCACAGCACGCCAGGCCTCCCTGTCCATCACCAACTCCCAGAGTTCACTCAAACTCATGTCCATCGAGTCGGTGATGCCATCCAGCCATCTCATTCTCTGTCATCCCCTTCTCCTCCTGCCCCCAATCCCTCCCACCACCAGAGTATTTTCCAGTGAGTCAACTCTTCGCATGAGGTCATCATTACAACTCTGTGGGTAGATATTATTCCTGTTTCACAGATGAGAAACTTGAGGTTCAGATGTTAAGTGATCAGCCCCTTGGGTCACACAGCACATAAGTGATAAAGCTGGGATTTGAACCTGGGCAGTCTGGCTCCAGATGTGACAGTTTTAGCAATGTGGGGCACTCTTAAACTGGGTCTTTGTTTTTAATTAATTAATAAATTAATTTGTATTTTTACTAAAATTTTTTGATAGTGTAGCAATGTGTGAGCAAGGAGGAAGATTCAAGTGATTGAGGGAAGAGAGGGTTGGCAGTTGAAAAATAGGGATGAAGCGGCAACCTCTTCATTCAGTGTGAGGTTAGCAATAAATATTGGTGGCCCATTTTTCTGATATCTCTTGTTGACCTGTAGAATACTCTAGTCCACATAGGGCCCTGTTTTGCCCATGAAGCAGCTCAAACTCACAGCCTATGGATTGTGCTGAATTCTTGGGGCTGTGATCTTATTTTCAAACATAGGCAGGAATTTTTGATAGATTTTAAAACCTTTTACTTAAAATAATTTTAAACTTTCAGAAAAACGTTAAGCACGAAGAGCTTTTTATATCCTTTATCCAGATTTCCTGATTAACTATTTGTTTTACCCTTTTTACCTCTTGCTCTACACACACACATATAACACACACAGAAACACAAAGTGTCTTGAAAGTTTCAGCACAGTTTTAAGCTTCAATAATTTCAGAAACATAATTGCAACCTTCTTAAAACATCACTTATTTAGCTTGGGGAGTTTTGAATACTAAATAAACAACTTAAATTTATTTAAATTAAATAAATGTGCATGTTGTCAGGAAAGAAAGAAAAATGTTTTTTACTCACTAAAATTTTGAGTGCAGAGAGGCTGGGTAACTTCCCTTTCTGGTTGGTCACAGACACCGGTTAGCCTGGGGGAAGCGTCCTGTCTATTCTGAGCAGGCTTGTCACCCCTGGGTTGGGGCATTCCACAAATGGCATTTCCTTTTTAGCAGAGTGCGAAGGGGTGGGTGTGTTTGACTTCAATCCGGAGGCTGCTTCCAGCGCCCCAGCCGTGTGTAACTCACTTCCCTGCCTCTTCCTGCCCGCAGCCGGCCTGCCTTCCGCCCAGCCGCCTCCCCTGAGGGCCATGGGGAGCCTGGAGCTTCTTCCGGCAGATGACGTGGGGGGAGCTGTCAGGCTTAGTAATGGGTTTACGTCGCTCAGAAATGTAGGTCACGGGAAGCTTAGCTGGGTTCTCCCAGGGAAGGTGGTCATGTGTCTCCTTGGTCAGAGTTGCCGTTGTCACCGTGGCCTCAGTATTACTGACTCGACAGAGGCTCCCAAGTCAGAACTTACAAGTTTTCCTTTCCTTTGGCAGGAAGATCAGACTGCAGAGCTGGGTCAGGAACATCCGGGGAAAGATGGGGATGGGAATATTGACTTCAGGCCTCCTCTCAAGGAGACTCCACAGAGTGGCTGTGGGGGTAGCCGTGATGCCTGGCCCAGCTCTGGCTGGGCCCTTCCTGGGTTCCTCCTACACAGTTTATCCGACGTTTTATTTTGGTTTCCTCTGTCCCCTCAATCTGTCAGGGAGCTGCGACAGAGTGGCCCAGAGTGAGTAGACCGTGGTTTTGGTGAAACTGTCTCTCCTCCCCTCGAACTACAGCCCCAGCGGGGAGAGGAAGTAGGTGCTGCTTGTGGTCTAGTTGTGTTTCATCTGTAAATTCAGTCTGGAATCAGAAAGCTGTAGATTCTGGCAAATGGTCCGTGTGCCATTCCCCGACTCCTCCCTGGTCTGGGTTCTTGTTCCTCCATAGCCCTTTATCCCCGGCACCACCCCCACAGCCTGGGGACCAGCCCCCTCCCCTGTATAGGTCTCTCCCCAAATCCCTTTAGATGAGGAGGGAAGAGAAGGAGAGGGGAGGGGACCTGCGCCCTCCTCAGGCGTTTGGGAGGACTCAACCCCTATGGACTCCACCCTTTCCCGTGGGCTCTCTCCTCGACACATTTGTTAAAATCAAACCTGAATAGAACTATGAGTTTAATGTGGGTGCCGGAAGGACCCTGCAGAGAAAGCCTTCAGGCAGTTGGCCTTGCCTTGGCTGAGCTTGCTTTCTGTGAGTGTGTGGTTCGGCCCTGCAAACGCTGCATTCTCTGGGCTTCAGGAAGCTCCATTAGCTGTGTCAATCTGGTGTACATGGGAGGCCTAGTGTTAGATAACAACCACGTGAAAAAAAAAGGGGTTACCTAGACTGTGGCATGGTTGCCAAAAGAGCATATATATGGTTTGGTTATATTAATAGAGGTAGAGACCTAAGAGAAGGGAGGTTCTTAGTTCAACTAAGCTTTTTTTTTTATCAGAACACATGTGAAATATTATATTCAGTTCTGGATATACTTTAGAGAAAGAGGGAGGTATTGAATAAATCCAAAAAGTTGCCCTAGAGGTGATGAGCTTGCGGTCATTGACAGTATTCACACAGAGGCTAGGGAAACAGTGTTCTGACTTCTTTCTAGTGGATTCTAAGATACATATGCATATCCTGGCAACATGTTGTAGAGCCAGCAAGTTCTACAACATGTCGTAGAACTTAAATTGCAGTTCACTAAATAGATCATAGTATATTCACACCATAGAATACTGTGCAGCAATGAGAAGCAGCACTGGTTCTCACTGCTGTAGAGACACCCAACTCCATGGATGACCCCACACACATAATGTAGAGGAGAAGAAGGCAGACGTCATGGAGCGCACACTGGTGTTCCTTTTATACACAGTAGACAGCCATACAAAGGGTGTTGGAAGTCAGAGTGGCTTGTGATTGGCCTTGTGAGTTTGGGTGGCAGCAGCAGTGACTGCGCGGGAGGATATCGAGTGCTGACACAGGTGGGTGCGCCTTGTGAGAATCCAATGAACCCTATACTTAGGATGCGTGCACTTTTTTTGCATGCATATGGCACTTGAGTCAAAAGTAGAAATTGGATAACTTAAAGACTGTGAAATCACTCAAGTGGCCTGGAGGCTGGGGAATTGCCTCGCAGAGCTTCTGGAGCTGACAGTGAGGGAGAGAGGTGGAGTTAGCGAGAAGGGGCCAGATGGCCACTCTGCCTGGCTGGCTGCTGGCGGCCTATGGCCTGTGTGTTGTGGAGGATGCACTGTTTTTCTCTTATTTTCACATTTCCTAAACACCCAGATGATACATCTTAGTACCCAGGTGATACACGAGAGGCCACGTGAAGGCTTAAAAAGGCTTCCTAAGCCGTGCTGGCCCATGAGGCAGGCTGTTTTCAAGGGGCTCTTCTTTGCCAGTCATGCAGTTCTTGGCTTCTCTTTTCCTTTTATTTTTTTTGACTGTGCTGTACATCATACATGATCTTAGTTCCTTAACAAGGGATCGAACCCACATCCCCTGCAGTGGAAGCATGGGGAGTCTTGACCACTGAACCTCCAGGGAAAGCCCCACCTGGCCACCAGGTGCCTTGGGGATGGGCAGCTAGGGTAGCCAGACTCTTTTCCGTGTTGGGCAGAGAATCCCTCACATTTTTCCTGAAATGCTAAGTCCTCTTTCTCCTTCCCGACTGCTCTCTTGTGCTTCCTCCAGCTTTTTGATCATGTCGCTGATTGCCTGGGAGACTTCATGGAGAAAAAAAAAATCAAGGACAAGAAATTACCTGTGGGATTCACATTTTCTTTCCCTTGTCGGCAATCCAGAATAGACGAGGTAAGACGTTCTGGGATTATCAGGCTTCCCAGACACCCCAGAGGGGAAATGCTAAGGAACCTTTTTCCTTTCTCTTACTGGATGGTCTGCGTGTCTTGTATTTTTTTTTTTAAGAAGCATTTGTAGAATGAATGTAAGGTCATGATAATAATGTTTATTTTTCAGTTGCTTTAGTTATATGTGTATTTTTCGTGACAAATCCTGGTATTTGTGCCATTTGGTAGAGAAAACCATTTCTTAAACTCTAGCAAGTGAAAGAAAACAAAGTAGGGATAGTGCCCTTTCACGAGGACTTGTCAGTACTTGTTTCAGTTTCCCTTGGCTTTTGAGAGCTGAGGCTTGACATCCACACTCCCTGGGCAGAAGACAGGGTGAGACATCCCTGCTCCCACTGGAAGAGGTAGGGGATGGGCTGGGAATGAAGCGGCTGCTGGCTGTTTGCTTGTTCGTCAGTGGCTGTGGACTGAGTGCCATCCTTGTGGGTTGAGCTAAGCCTTGGGAGAAAGCTGGACACAGATATGGCCTGCCTGGCAGAGGTGCTGTCTTCCAAGAAAGAAGGCATTGCAGAAGTGGATAGGGAATGTCCTCGGGGGCACAAGAGCCCCACAGGGCAGAGCAGAGCAGATGGTACCTGGCAGAGAAAGAGCCAAAAGTGTGGCCCCCACCTGCCAGCCTTGACCCTTCTCTGGGGAGGGCTTGCTCAGCCAGTCATGCTGCCTGCTAGGAAGCCAGTGGATCCCAGGATCTGATTACCCATCTGGAGGCCTGTGCCCACTCCTCAAGGCTGCCTGGGACCATCAAGAGTGTCTAGACCAGCTTCCTTTTTTGACAGATAAACAGAGTCACCCTCAGAGGAGTTAGGAATACTGCCCACGAAGAAATGGACGGAAGTGGTGGGGATAGGATTGATGTCCTGATTTCCAATCCATGTTCTTTCCACAGCACCATGTTTTCCAAGGCTTTGGGGGGCCTGAGCGTCGAAGGGGTGATTACAGTGTCTGGGGGCTTTTGGAATGCCTGGTCATCTGCAGGCTGCTGCCCACTCTTCCTGATGCATCCTGCTTGGAGGCTACCCGGCTTTCGGAGTGCAGGGCACCCCAATGCGGACATTTCCCCATTCCCGTGTCACCCTGGAGACGACGGGGCCTAAATAGCAGCTCTTCCCAACCAAGCCGCATTTATAATGACTTCCTGAACTTGGAGAATAGTCACATAGAACAATATTCTTTTCTTGGATCTTTGATTTAAAGAAAAAGATACAGAAGCAATATGTAAAACTATTGAAATAATATAAAGGTGTAAAGCAAAACGTAAAATTCCTATGCTTCTATAGTCTCAAGTGAATAACCACTGGATGTCTGCCCTTAGTGTTTCTCTAGTAATATACACATGGAAATGGATTATACTGTGTACGTAGAGTCCTCGTTTACAAATAGGAGTTACATTCCAAACTTGGAGAAGAGGCATGAATCACAGTTAGTGTTATCCTTTAAGCTCAGGACTTGGCTCTTAGAAGCACAGTAGCCAAGAATTATCTTTTGTTTCTCTTCGAAATTTGGCTCTGACGAAAGTTCCTTGGGGCCATGGAAACCAAGGTCTGGTTTGAAAATACAGAAAGGTGATCAGGTAATAACAGCATTTCTCTTTCTAAATGAAGTCTGGCTGTGCAGTTGACGCCAGTTAGGTCTGCGTTCTGTGTCCACTGACTGTGTTTGAGTGTGAGCTGCAGGGTTTTTTTTCCTGTGGCAGATCCCAGAGAAATCCATTGTGTGGATGGCTAAACAGGAGATAAGGGTCTGGGTCTGTTACCCGGTGTGATGTGTCTGCCCCGGGCCTCAGCTTAGTCACTGTCCTTGGGCAGACTCCCCAGGGACCTGGAGGTCGTGGAAGCCTCCTAGCGCTTTTCCAACCGCTCTGTGCTCTCCTGTGCAGGCCATCCTGATCACCTGGACAAAGAGATTTAAAGCGAGCGGCGTGGAGGGAACTGATGTGGTGAAGCTGCTTGACAAAGCCATCAAAAAGCGTGGGGTAACTTCTCACTAGCCACTTGCCTTGCTCACCTAGAGGTGGGGAGTATGGGGAGAAGGCTGTGTGACTAAGGTTCTTTCGGGGGACAGCAGTGCATGGCCTGAGGCAGCACATAGTGGTGGCGGTGGTGTGGTGGGTGCGGGTCCTTGAAGACCCAGGCAGGTGAGCAGTGAGGGCTCACAGTCTGGAAGGTCGGGGTTGGTTCAAAGCAGAGCCGTCCGAGGTGCTACCAGAGAGCCAAGCTCTTGGGCAGGGGTTGGCCTCGTTTTGACATGAGGGCAGCTGTGCAGGGAGCTGGCATGATCAAGTGCAGCATGCCAGGGTTGCAGCAAATGCAGAAGGCACACAGATGCATTGGGATGGTTTACACAGGGCTGTGGCTCTGTGAGTAAACTCCACACTGAAAAGGATCATAAGCCAAATAACGAAGGGCACCTTTTCGTCTCCATAATGTGATCACTGGGCTTGAATCCGCTGAATTTGAGTGCCCGCAGTGATGAAGGCAGCAGTGGAGGCTATGAAGTGGGAGCCCTCCAGCCGGGCCATCTTAAGGGCTGGTGATCTCTGCTCCACGTGTGAGTGGGTAGTGACCCGTCTTCTCTTGCTCCAGGACTATGACGCCAACATTGTGGCTGTGGTGAACGACACCGTGGGGACCATGATGACCTGTGGCTACGACGACCAGCAGTGTGAAGTCGGCCTCATCATTGGTAACACCCACCCTGTCCTTGTTCTTTCCTGAAGCCGGTGTTTGCAGCAGGCGCTGCCGTCTCTCTCCCGACGTGGCGTGGTCACGGCTTCTGATCTCATCTCCCTCTCCAAGGTACCGGCACCAACGCCTGCTACATGGAGGAACTGAGGCACATCGACCTGGTGGAGGGCGACGAGGGTCGGATGTGCATCAACACCGAGTGGGGGGCGTTCGGCGACGACGGGGCCCTGGAGGACATCCGCACTGAGTTCGACCGGGAGCTGGACCGGGGGTCGCTCAACCCTGGGAAGCAGCTGTGAGTCCCACCCTTTCTTACTAGTCATACAGAGGACCTTCCGAACGCTTAAGGGCAGATTTGGGGTGGGAGATGAGAGGGGCCGGAAGCCAGGTGATCACGAAAGGATCACCCACCAAGTGTATATTATCTCACTTTTTTGGAGACACACAGCTGTGGCGTCTGCAGCATTGAAAGCATATTTTAAATTATTTTCTCATTATTTTGATTGAACTATAGTTGATTTACAATGTTGTGTTGGTTTCTGCTATATAACAAAGCAAATCGCTTATATTGATACATTTATCCACTCTTTTTTAGATTCTGTTCCCATATAGGTCAGTGTATTGAGTAGAGTTCCCTGTGCTATACAGTAGGTTCTTATTAGTTATCTGTTTTATATATAGTAATAATGTGTATGCATCAATCCCAATCTCCCAATTTACCCCCCCACTCCACCCCCAAATTTCTGTTTAATTACACTGTGATTGTGTCCTTGTAAACGTTTTAAAAATTAAAAGCACAGAAGCATTAGCCCGAAGCGAAGGTTTAAAAACATTTCCATATGCTGTTCTCAGTAGGGTTTGCTGCTGAGGGTGGGACAGGCCACTCAGCATGTGAGGTGTCTGGTGAGCAGGGAGAGTGAACGAGTGTCCATTCATTCTGCACACACTTCCTGAGCACCTGAGGTGTGCCAGCTCAGTGCTAGGCTCCAGGCATACAGAGTAGCACCTTCCCTTCCAGAACTTAAGGTCCAGTTGGGGAGGGAAGTCATGTACGCAAATACCCGTCATGCAGGGGAGTGATTGGGAGCCATGTGAGTCATGCAGACTGTGGGGAAACCTTCTTCCATGTCAATGTATAAGCCCGATGGGTCACAGCTGGTAAAGAACATCGCATCAGACTTCTCTGGCAAGTTGGTCTTGGCCTTGGAGAGCTCTGGTCACAGAAGTATGAGCGGTATTATTTAGGCTGGCGTGGGCATTGCTTCCTGTGAGCTCCTTGTTTCCTGAAGTGCATATTCATATTTCTCTGTGATGCTAGCATGCTGCCCTCTTTGATTGACCTCCCAGCAGCCTTATTCTGGAGTTTGGTGCTGTCGGCACGCTGGGAGATGTTCACTGACCCTATGGGCTTAATTGCCCTTATCCTTTGCCAGAGAGACACTGTCAGGGAGTTTGTCATTTTGAAATATGTCACCCAAAAGATCTCAACCCCCCAGGCTGGCTGAGTGGGCTTTCCACCTGAGTTAATGGAATTGCATAAATGGCCAACCTCCCTCCACTGGGAGTGGTGGTGGTAAATAAATGAGGTCTCTCACTGGGAGAATCCTGAGTTCTTAGACCCAGCATTGAACATCTGCTCTGCATGCTGAAACACCAGCAGAGCCCCAGCACTGATAACCAAAGGTTTTTTCCCCTCAATCCATTGACCTAACCCCCAGTTCTAAAACCTGACCCCAGCTGCCTTGACGCTATTTACCTGCATGTTTATACATGTCACTGGAGATCTGTGCTTGATTATAGGCACCTCTGGGGCTATTCTGTACTATGTGGCATGTGTACCATATTCAGTTCAGTTCAGTCACTCAGTCGTGTCCGACTCTTTGCGACCCCATGAACCGCAGCACGCCAGGCCTCCCTGTCCATCACCAACTCTAGGAGTTCACCCAAACCCATGTCCATCGCGTTGATGATGCCATCCAGCCATCTCATCCTCTGTTGTGCCCTTCTCCTCCTGCCCTCAATCTTCCCCAGTATCATGGTCTTTTCAGATGAGTCAGCTCTTCGCATCAGTCATACACCTTTAAAAATCCTCAAATGTCCACATTCCCAAGCATATGTGACCCCAGGGGTTTCAGATAAGAAATGATGTACCTGTAGTTACTGTCAATCACTGAATTTGAAGTCACCCTTCTCAGCAGAGCAGGTTGGGCAGTTACCTGCAGTAACTAAGCAGATAAGGCCCAGGGCCTTGGCTATTTCCTTAGCCTCAATGTAGGGATCCTGCGTGGCTTGGACGGAAACCTGGATTTTCTGTCATCCATTTTGATGTAGTTCTGAATTTCTCTAAAGAGTTGAACTGTATCCTCGGACTGAAATGTGAACTGGCCTCACAGTTGACTTTCAATAAACACATTTGGAATAGTGGATAGATAGAAGATGGACACACAAGGATAAGTGGATGGATGGATGGATGGGGGTTGAAGGATGAGTAGTGGATAAGAAGTGTGCTGGGAAATGGGTGGGCAATAAGTGCGTGGATAAAAGAGTAAAGCAGGTGGGGTAAGGTCCATCTCCATCTTCCTTGCTGACTGAACCATAGGTCAGGTCTTGGTAAGAACAGTTCCGAACAGATGACAGATCTTGAGTTGTTTCATACATTGCTAGAAATAGGCCGTTGGTCAGAGGGTTTTTTGCCAAAGTTAATGTAGCTGGTCTCCTAGGCATCTGCCTTATTTTGGGGGTCTTCCCTGTGTCTTCTGTGCAATGTCAAGTTCTTCAAAGCCGTTTTGTTTTCCTTGTACCAGGGAAAGGTGTTTGTTCCATTTGACTGATAGGGAAATTAAGGCATTAGGACACTGGGACAGGGCAAAGCTGGCTTAATTTGAGGTTTAATTTGGCTTAGGTTTGTGGTTTTCTGTCCTGCTGGAAAGTACATGTTTTTCATAGTGAACTTCCAGAATGTCTTAAGAGGCATTTCATCATTTATGAGCAAAAATGATCATGCATGGTCTAAAGGAATGTTTTTCTTTTTTTTGGCTGTGCCACACGGCATGGGGGAATCTTAATTCCCTAGAAGAATTCCCCAGGAAGTCCCCTAGAGGAATGTTTTTCACTAGAGTTACATTAAAACTTTTTTTTTTTTAAAAAAAGGGGAATTCCCTGGTGGTCCAGTGGTTAGGACTTTGTGCTTTCACTGCCAAGGGTCTAGGTTCAATCCCTGGTCAGGGAACTAAGATCCCACACGCTGCGTGGCATGGCCAGAAAAAATGAAGAATTACTTAGAGACCTTTAAAAAACATATTATTGCCTAGGTATTTTCCCACCCTACCCACCTTCCCTCCCAATCCTACTTGGCCTGGGCTGAGGCCTGTCTTCAAGAGCCTGCAAGTGATTCTAGTTTTTAACCAGGGCTGAAAACAGAGGTGCCCAGGTGGGCTCTAGACCACTATGCATCCACTCATTTGTTTTGACTGAAGTTTACATTCACTGAGTACCAACCATGTACAGCTGACAGGAAGGGTATCAGCACTGCGGCTCTGGGGCTCCTGCCTTTGTTGCTGACAGCTGCTTCAGGACCCCTCCCCAAGCCCCCAGGTTAGAAGGTTTCTCGCTCTAAAAGGGAGCAGACGTGGCCTTCCTTCCCCCTGTCACCCTCTGTCCTGGTTCCACACCTGTCTCCTACTGTAGGTGTAGCCCCGCCTTCTTTCATTTTTAATTTTCCTTCTCCTCTTCTTGTCTTCTTAGGCCTTTTGCTCTTCTGTTTTCTTTTATTTTCTGCTTTGTTAGGAATTTTGAATCCCATTCCCCTGTGATTCCGTCTCACATCTTTCATAGTGAAGAAGACACTGCCCCACAAAGCTGCAGCAGCAGCAGCAGCAGCAGCAGCAGTGGTTGCGACAGCAGGGAGGTCTGGCCTGGAGAAGTCTCTGGCCTGGATGGTAGTGGAGTAATAGCACCTCTTTTCAAGTCATCCCCCAAACACCTTCCTTGTTGTTGCTCTGCCTGGGCCGTAGACTCTCTCAGCAGTTCTAATCCTCTTTAGGTGCCCACAGACCTCACTTTCCTTCTCTGACCCTGGGCTGCCCATCAGAACAGACCCTGGCTGCCAAGGGCACTCCTTGTCAGCATCCAATCCCTTGCCCACCTTTCCCAGACTCCCCCAGGCTCTGCGGGCCACAGCTCTGCCTGTGCCCACCAGCATACAGCGAGGCTGCAACACCATGGTGCCACCCACTGGCCTCTGGTCGTAGGTATCTGACTGCTGAGCAGCAGATCGCGGCTTGCTGGCTTTCACTGGAGGCTTGTGAGAAGTGCTGTTTCCTTGTTCTGCTGCTCCAGTGGGGACTCTAGGGACTGGGAAGCCTCTTGGCCTCAGGCTTCCTTTATCTGAAAAGGGGGATGGCAGTGTCTATGTGTCTAAGAGACTATCATGTAGAAAAGGGAGCAGATCATTCTGTCTCCAGAAGGCAGAACAAGAAGCAATGGGTAGGACTTCCCTGGTGGTCCAGTGGTTTAGGAATCCACCTGCCAATGCAGGAGGCGTGGTTTGATCCCTGGTCTGGGAAGATCCCACATTCTGTGGGGCAGTGAAGCCTGTGCCCCACAACTGCTGAACCCCAATAGCACTAGAGCCCATGCTCCGCAACTAGAGAGTAGCCCCCGTTCCCCGCAACTAGAGAAAGCCTGGGCACAGCAATGAAGCCCTGGCGCAGCCAGAAATAAATTAAAAAAGAAGAAGCAATGGTAGGGAGGTGCACAAGGCTGACTGTAATCCACCTTAAGGGGGAAGAACCTTCTTGTTGTCATACTTGCCCAATGAGGAGCCGGGGGCAGGCTGCCTAGAGCAGTGAGCTGGAGGTAGATGAGCAGAGGCTGGGTTGGGCTGGGGCTGGTGGCTGCCAGCATGGCAGTAATACAGGTGACTTTTAATGACACTGTTCATGGGAGAGACAGAACAGCACAGTGCTTAGAGCATGGAATCCGAGCCTGGATTTAACTGGATTGAAAATAGTGGATTTGCCACTTGTCAGCCTTATGACTGTGGGCAAGTTATATAACCTTTCTATGCCTCAGTTTTCTCATCTGTGGAATGGGGATAATGATAATGTCTATCTCAGGGTTTATAATAAGGATGAAATAAGTTAATACACATGAAATGCTTAATTAGGTAGGAGACATAGCAAGGGCCATGGCTCAATATCAGTCAGGCATTGGAGCATTTTACCTATATCCACCTCTATCTTTCATATAACAACCTTATAGGTGGGCCCTGTGTGATCCCCATTATGCAGGTAAAGAAACTGAGGCCCAAAGAGGTAAGTAGCATAATAAAGTGATAGGGCTGGAGTTCAGTTCAGGCAGTCTGGCTCCTGTCTGCTCTGAGATTCCAGTTTGGGTGGCACTAAAGCTGTTCCCACAGGTGCTTGGGGCAGGAGCTGGGTGGGGCAGCTAGGACTCAGCAGGGTGCTCTCCTGCCAGGTATCCTCAACACAACCGTGGCCAGAGCAGTCCTGTCTGGTCCTGTCTGAACAATGAGAGTTAGTGTTTCTCCACTCCTTGATTTGGGGGGAGAGAGGGCCGTGCTCAGGTCCCAGCAGCATCCCTGGCTCCTGCGCCTGGCTCTGAATGGAACAGATTGTTTTGCTGTGTCACAGCCAGCCCTGGGTGTGCCAGCTGGACTCCCTCAGAGGAGAGGCCAGCCGCCTGGATGTGGACCTGCCTCTGATCTGTCTTGCTCTGGGCTTCCTCCTGGCCCCTCGTCAGCCAGGACTCAGGACCTGGCTCTGACTCAGAAGTGGCTTCGAGCCCTAGTTCCTTGCCACCTCTCCCCTGCAGTGTTGGGCTCAAAATGGCTGCTACAGTCACAGCACTCACACCGCCCACCACACCTCCCAGGGGAGGCAGGAGAGCCGATCCACTGTGATTGGCCTGTGGCTGAATGTGGCCGGAGTGGTAGGAGGAGCTGGTTGGTTTTAAGCTACTCGGGGAGCCCTCTCCTGGAGTGTAAGGGCAGGTCAGTGGGGAAGGAGTGAGTTGCACAAAGCACTTTCTTGGAGACCTTTTTTCTTGGTCTCTCTTGGCTGGAGAAGGAGAATATGGGTGCCAGGAAGGTGACCAGCGACATAGGTCCCTTGGGGAATGGCTGCATTTCAGCCCTGTCATCTTCCCTCAGAGAAGACGTCTACACGTTCTGAGCTGGGAAATGGAGAGAATACTTCCTGACCACCTTGCCATGGGAATTGGAGAGCTTCCTGATAGAGGGATGAAGATGAAAGCCCTTTAAAAAGTACAGTAATTGGAATTCCCTGGCAGTCCAGTGGTTAGGACTCAGTGCTTACACTGCCAGGGCATAGGTTCAATCCCTGGTCGAAGAGCTAAGATCCATGCAAGCTAAGACCCTGTAAGCCAGGTGGCATGGCCCAAAAATAATAAAAATAAAAAGTAAGGCATAAAGTTTTGCACACGATGATCATATCCTACTCATTCCTGTCTGGGTCCCTCCTCATTACCCTCCATCTAAATCCTGATGTTCCCTCCACCTCCAGGCAGCCTTCCCTGGTTGCCCCTGCCCCCTGGTGCTCTCCTCCTGTTTCCTACCCTGGGAGTGGGTGTGGGGTTTGGATAAGCCCTGTCCCCCACTGTCTGTTCATTGTTTACTCACACAAACGTGTGGTCTCGCCTGCCAATGAGACTGTGCGCCTGTGAGAATTGAGGCCATGTCTTCTGCTCCTTTCATGTCTCTCCCACCACTCATGAGTTGCCACAGTGGTGAGTATGTAGGAGGGACTGACACGTGCCTGGTGCTTTTCTCCTGCAGGTTTGAGAAGATGGTCAGTGGCATGTACCTGGGTGAGCTGGTCCGACTGATCCTGGTCAAGATGGCCAAGGAGGGCCTCTTATTTGAAGGGCGGATCACCCCAGAGCTGCTCACCAGAGGGAAGTTTAACACCAGTGACGTGTCGGCCATCGAAAAGTAGGTGCCTCCCCTCAAGGCTTTCCGGGGGGCATGGGGCCGAGAAGAACAACGGGTCTCTCGTTACCTGCTTGAGTCCTGGTTTGCTGGGCTTCTCCTGAGGAGTGTTAGGGCTTTCTGGGCTGGTCTCCCCTCTCACTTAGTTGACTCACCCTGGGCTGCTCTCCCTGCAGGCACCTGGTGGCAGCACATTAACAAGTCATCTGCTGCTGCTGCTGCTAAGTCGCTTCAGTCGTGTCCTACTCTGTGCGACCCCATAGACGGCAGCCCACCAGGCTCCCCCGTCCCTGGGATTCTCCAGGCAAGAACACTGGAGTGGGTTGCCATTTCCTTCTCCAATGCATGAAAGCGAAAAGTGGAAGTGAAGTCGCTCAGTCGTGTCCGACTCTTGGCGACCCCATGGACTGCAGCCTACCAGGCTCCTCCGCCCATGGGATTTTCCAGGCAAGAGTACTGGAGTGGGGTGCCATCGCCTTCTCCGAACAAGTCATCTAGTCAGGGGCAAATGCTTCTTTGCTTCATGTGATTACCAAAGCATCCCCTTCTCCTTCACTCTCCCCTAGCCCCACATACACCTGATCCGGGAGGTGAACAGGAACTGATTGAGCCCAGGCCTGGGTTAATTCCCCCTTGGGATATCACGGTCTTCTCCAGACAGTGTTCCAGGGAACCCTACTGACCTCAAGATCATTAGGAGTTCCCTGAAGAAAGGGTTTTGTGTCCACTTGGACTGGGAAATATTTAGAGAAGTATAAGTATTTATTAGCATATAAAAGAAAGCCTAGTTCACTTTGGTTAACTGGTCATTTCCCAAAATCCTTTTGTGCCTGAAGCACCTCCCCACTCTGCCTACCCCACCGCCCCCTCTGTTTCCCGCCCCTGCCCCCCATTCTTTCACTTGTTCACAGCCACACATGTTCCTTGGCACAAGTTTGAGAAGCGTTGGTTAATAGATGAGATAGGACAGATAGCCATAGAAGGACAGAGTCCAGCCAGCAACCTGGCTTCTATCTTTTGACCTCAACATCAGAAACCCAGACTTCTCTGTCTCAAGTCCACCCAAGGCCTGTTATTTGCTTGCCTTGGGTGGACTTGATGCCAGGCAGCTTGATGTCGCTGAATGTCTGAAGGGCACCTGTCCTTTGGCTGGTTCCGTGTGCCACCAGGTTCTGTTCCTGGTTCAGGAGACTCCACGTAGCCACGTGAAGCCACCTTCTTAAAGACAGGGTTAGCTTGATGCTAGAAATGCCCTTCATCTCTGCATGAGGCAGTCATCCCACTGCCCATGCTGTGGTCCTGGAAATTCAGAGCCGGTGGCATCATAGCTCTGGCTCCGGGGAGAAGATGCTGCTGTAAATGGAAAGGGGTTTATCTGAACCTACTCTTTTTGAGTCCTGGCCTTTTTCCTAGGACCTCTCCTTCAGGACCTGAAGCGCTATAGTCAATAGGGAGCCACACTACTGAGTTTCCAGCAGTCTCCCTTCTTAGGTCTCCTGCTCAGCTTTTGGGAGGGGAGGGAGCAAGAGACGTGTGGCTTATCTCAGAATCATTGACAAAGTCAGGAAATGCCTGCCTTCCTCTGGGCTTGTTGATGGTGTTGGCTCTTTAGTTACCAAGAAACAAACCCCACTTGAACTAGCTCACGAAGGCATCTATGTTGTAATAAAGCCTATCTAAAAAAAAAAAAAATCTATTAAGAACATCTTACCAGTGAAGATATATTGGAAGCATTCTCTTTAAAATCATGATCAAGATAGTATCACCTGTTTCTTTTTTTTTAATTGGAGGATAATTGCTTTACAATGTTGTATTGGTTTCTGCTATACAACACGGAGAAGGCAATGGCACCCCACTCCAGTACTCTTGCCTGGAAAATCCCATGGACGGAGGAGCCTGGTGGGCTGCCGTCTATGGGGTTACACAGAGTCGGACATGACTGAAGCAACTTAGCAGCAGCATACAACAACAACATGAATCAGCCATAAGTATACATATGTCCCCTCCCTCTCGAACATACATATGTCTTATACATATGTCAGCCACCCCTTCCCACCCCTCTGGGTTATCATAGAGCACCGAGTTAAGTGCCCTGTGTTAGTATCACCTGTTTCTATTCAGCATTGTCCTGGAGCCTTAGCCAACATTTTTTTACGAAAGGAAAAAGGAAAAGAAATTAAAGGCATAAGAATCAAAAAAAGAGGAAGTAAAACTGTCATTAATTGCAGATGTATTTGTGTGGAATACCAGCAAAGCTAGACAAGTGATTAGAATAAGAGAAGAGGTTAGAATGATGTCTAGAGATAAGATACAAAAGTTAATTATATTTCTATGTATTGACAGTAATTAAAATATGTACATATTTTAAAATCTTTTAGACTTTTTAGAATTGCAGAAAAACTACAAAGATAGTATGTATCTCTTACCCAGTGTTTCCCATTGTTAACATTTTAATATGGTACATTTAAAATACATGTGTATATTTATTTTTTTTAAAGACAACATCGACAAGAGTAATAAAGCTATATCCTCCAGGATATACTTTAAATCCAACAAAAGTTATACGCAGCATACATGCAGCAAATTATGGACTTCCTAGGTGGCTCAGTTCTATCCCTGGGTGAGGAAGATCCCCTGGAGAAGAAAATAGCAACCCACTCCAGTATTCTTGCCTGGGAAATCCCATGGGCAGAGAAGCCTGGCAGGCTACAGTCCATGGGGTAGCAAAAGAGCTGGACATGACTTAGCGACTAAATAACAAAAATGCAGGAAATTAAGCTCTGACTGAAAAAATCATGGAAGAATGTGTAAGAATCCAGGGGCATACTACAGACCCAGAGACCAGGAGATTCCCTCACATCTCTGAAGCACTGAGCCCTGGGATGAGAGCAGCTTTTCCTCCACCTGTTCAGAGCCCCTGTGGTCTGGCCTCTCTGCTCCATGTGCCTGACATAACTTAGCCATGACAGTTTTTCCTTCTGCTGCTTTCTGACCTCTGATGGAGGAGGCCCCTTCTCAGGCATTTTCCCCTTGCCATACACACGTGATGAATGATCAGTTCCTATCCCCAGGACCTTCAAGCCCCAGCGCTCACAGCAGCGCACTGCCTGCTGTAGGCCTTAACCAACGAGTATTGGGCTCTGCCTTCACAGGAATAAGGAAGGCCTCCACAATGCCAAAGAAATCCTGACCCGCCTGGGAGTGGAGCCGTCCGACGACGACTGTGTTTCGGTTCAGCACGTGTGCACCATTGTCGCATTTCGCTCTGCCAACCTGGTGGCGGCGACCCTGGGTGCCATCCTGAGCCGCCTTCGCGATAACAAGGGCACGCCCAGGCTGCGGACCACGGTTGGTGTCGACGGGTCCCTTTACAAGACGCACCCACAGTGAGTCCCCTTTGCTCTAATTGGCACTCTGTACCTGCCCTGGCTAAGGACTGTCTCCAGAGGTCAGACTTTTGCACCCAGTGAAAGTTTTTGGCAGATAAGACAATATCTAGTTTTGGACAGAAGGGTCAGAGTTGCCTACTTGGAGAAATATCTGGCTCTCAGCTGATTCTCACTGGTGTTGCTTCTGCGCTGCTCTGTCATCTCCCCTCATTTCATAAGTCTTGTTAGAGACTTCTCTAGCTGCCAGGAGCACTGGGTGGAATGTGTCTGTATCTTCAATTCTCTTGTCTGCATTTAATCAGGGACCATCATCCTCACTGTAGTTTGGGTCATACATGTGCTGCCCACATCCCTGTGTTAGAAGCTCTTGTGAGTTTCTAAAGCTCCCCAAACACTCAGATAGTACTTTTTAAAAACAGGCAGCTTGTCGACGCTTTGCATCTGCAAGCCAGTGAGAGATTAGGTTGTCAGTAGTCCTCACTTAGATGCTGCCTTCTTGTCTGTTGGACTCCTTAGTGTCAGAAGCCTTCTGTGGCCACTAAGAACATGGTTTGTATTTTTCAAAAAAGCTAAAGGTGAATTCTAAGTCTTTATGTACTGAGTTTTATTTATTTAATTAATTTTTTAAAGCTGTTTTTGATGTGGGTCATTTTAAAAGTCTTCATTGAATTTATTACAGTGTTGCTTCTGTTTTTTTGGCCACGAAGCATGTAGGATCTTAGCCCCCCATTCAGGGATTGAACCCACACCCCTGCATTGGAAGGTGAAGTCTTAACCCCTGGACTGCCAGGGAAGTCCCTGTATTGAGTTTTAAAAGTGACTGCCTATGTTTTTTTTTAATACATAACCTCAGATATTTCTCCAATTGTATATATAATGTGCCTGTGAAGTGGCCTTTGCAGATCCTGTGCCTTGAACCAGGTCTCGAAACAGTTAAATGAAGATTGACTTAAACTGAGATAATTCAGTGTTACTAAGGGGAGAGGGTTTGAGCTAGTTAGCTGTTGTTATCTGCCAGGGTCACAATTTTATTTCTTTGTATTCTTAGAGTGTTTGTAAAATTCTTGATAATGTGATTAGCCATTTTTAAAAAAAATTTCTTGGCTAATTTTTGGACGAGAAAACTTAGGCATTTATATCACATTAAAATAATTTTCTAGTTGTGGTAAAATATACATAATATAAAATTTACCATCTCAACCATTTTTTGAGTGTACAGGTCAGTAAATTTAAGTTCATTCATACTGTTGTGCAGCCATCACCACCAGCCATCTCTTGAACTCTTCATCTACAACATCATTTTTTAAAAATAACTGATTAAATACAGATTAAAATACAAAGTAAATCAGATTAAAATACAAAGTAACATTTTTGGTATAGAAACTTCAAATAGTTTAAAAAAGGCCAGAGAGAAGTCATTTTTGATCCCATCCCCTGGAATTGACCATTCTTATCATTTTGGGGTTCTAGATTCTCAGTTTTCTTTGGCAAGCAGCCTTCCATACTTCCAACAGACCACAAACCTGGAGAAGATTCTGTGTTTTACTGAGTCCTGTCCTAAAGTCTTCTAACCACTAAAAAATATCTCCGTTCTTGGGGACTGAGGGAAAGGGCCAAGTGAAAATGAAAAACAAGAGCAATTCTTTATTGAGCCCCTGCTTAGCGCCAGTTATTCATTGAAGCATTTGATGAACTCAGTTGAGTTTCTTCCTCATCATTGTCAGTCAGATGCTGTCATCTGCATTGACTCCAGGATTAAGTAACAGGTCCCCTGGTGTGGAAGTGGGGACTTTTTTTTAAAGATTTTTTTACGTGGACCATTTTTAAAGTCTTTATTGTTCCAACACTGCTGCTGTTTTATGTTTTGGTTTTTTAGCCCTGAGGCATGTGGAATCTTAGCTCCCTGACAATGGATGTAACCTGTACCCCTTGCATTGGAAGGCAAAGTCTTAACCACTTGACCTCCAAGAAAGTCCTTTCTGGTCTGACTTTTAAACACTGGGCTCTTTCTTAACTGTATTATCTCCTTGTCATGGTGGACAACAGATTTTTGAACCCTGAATTTTCTGTACTCGATACTCTTTTTTCTTTTGGCTGCACGGTATGTGGGATCCTAGTTCCCTGATCAGGGATCAAACCTGTGTCCCCTGCACTGGAAACATGGAGTCCTAAATGTTAGACCACCAGAGAAGGCCCTCGATATTCATGTAATAATGAGAGCCCTCTCTTTCTGTGTGTGACTATGGGTGATTTCAGTTTTCCTTTTTTACCTGTCTGTGTTTGCTAACTTGTCTACAGTGGATGTGTTGAATGACTTGAGTAAGGAGGAAAGTGAGTGTAGAAGATGGAATTAAAGTGTGGGAAAAGAAAGGGATCCTTGAGTTCCCTGCAGTCTGGCTCAGTCTGTCTACTGTGCGCCCCGCCCCCCAGGTACTCTCGGCGTTTCCACAAGACTCTGCGGCGCTTGGTACCCGACTGCGATGTGCGTTTCCTTCTCTCCGAGAGTGGCAGTGGCAAAGGGGCTGCCATGGTGACTGCCGTGGCCTACCGCCTGGCTGAGCAGCACCGACAGATAGAAGAAACCCTGGCCCACTTCAGTCTTACCAAGGAAATGCTGCTGGAGGTGAAAAAGAGAATGCGGGCTGAGATGGAACTGGGGCTGGGCAAGCAGACTCATGACAAGGCTGTGGTCAAGATGTTGCCCTCCTTCGTCCGGAGCACTCCTGATGGGACTGGTGAGGACCTGAGCTGGGGGCTCACACGTGCCTCCTGCTTCTTATACCAGCGGCTGAGTCACTGTGGGGCTGCCGGGAGGTTGGCTTCTCCAGGGGACACATGGACACTGGGATGGGTAGCATGATTTTGGCAAGAGTTAGAAACTCACTCAAACCTCTCAAAGATTTTTTTTTTTTTTTGTAGACCGTTTTTAAAGTCTTTATTGAATTTGTTACAATGTTGCTTCTGTTTTATGTTTTTGACCATGAGGGATGTGGAATCTTAGCTCCGTAACCAGGGGTTGAACTCACATCCCCTGCGTTAGAAAGTGAAAGTCTTTACCACTGGACCAGCAGTCAAGTCCTTCTCTTCCATTTTTACCACCGACTTGCTTGCTGCATGTGAGACTCGAGGCAGCTGACCTCGCCTGGTCCGGACTCCCAAGCAGGCGCTGACTTTAAAACCACAGCCGTGACTCCGAATTAGAAAATATTGTTTAAAGAACAGAGCTGAGTGGATTCTGAAGCACTGAGATTGCTTGTAGGTCCTTTGCTAAACACAGTAAGGCAGAAGAAGGATAAACGCTCAGTGCCTCCTTCCTAGGTGGAGAGTGTGAGAGGCCCGCAGAGACCTGGGGAGTTTTACATCCAGGCACATTGGAGCTCAGCATCCAACCTGTACTGTGACCTTGCTGGTCCTGTTAGTTCATCCATGGGGCCTTTTGTCTTCTAGTGTGGCTTGGAGACTGTGGTGGTCATGAGTTCGTGTCCACCTCTGAGCCTGGGCTGTACGCTGAGAAAAGACTTAACAGCTTCTCCCCTGTGTTTAATATGGGGTTTCCTCCCTTGAAAGTTTGAAGTCTTAGAGTTACTGGCTGCCAGGAGGTGAATGAAATCCACTCTTCTTGACCTTTTTGATGTTCTTGACTACAACAGAGAATGGTGACTTCTTGGCCCTGGATCTTGGAGGAACGAATTTCCGTGTCCTGCTGGTGAAAATACGTAGTGGGAAAAAGAGATCAGTGGAAATGCACAATAAGATCTACGCCATTCCCATTGAAATCATGCAGGGCACTGGGGAGGAGGTAAGAGAGTGCTGCTTTTCCCTCGCCAAGGCATGTGTGCGTCACACGCCTGGCCAGTGGCATTGCTGGGCCCCAGAGCCTCCATGTGATATGTGGTGCAGTACAGTTGGGTCCGACAGCCCGGAAGTGTCAGGCACATTCAGCTACGCTGGGCTGAGAATGCTCAGGCCCCTCTGAAGATCCGAGGGATGGCAACTTGCTCTGCCTGTGTCATTGTGTGTGTGTGTACACTGAGGGTGTGAAACCAGAGGTGCATGAGTAATCCTTTCTTTTCTTCTAAAGCTGTTTGACCACATCGTTTCCTGCATCTCTGACTTCCTGGACTACATGGGCATCAAGGGCCCTAAAATGCCTCTGGGCTTCACATTTTCGTTTCCCTGCAAGCAGACGAGCTTGGATGCGGTGAGTCTCTTTTTTCCCAGGCCTCAGACATTGGGCAGTGCTGACCGACTCTTGGCCAGTGTAGGTCAGCTTTGAAGCCTCCTCCAGACTCTGTGTCACCTGTCGATTCTGGACAATTTAGCTGTCACAGAGGGTTGACCCAGCTCTTATGCCACACCCTCCAAAACATCTTCAGACTCTACTCTTTGTTTATCATTTAAAGCTTTCACCTCTTCTGGGAAGTCTTCTGGGCCTCCAGGCAAAAAGAATCTCACCCTCCTCAGTGTTCCCTGTTTCTATAATGCTGCCTGGTTGTAGCACTTTTTACCCAGTTTTTAGTGCTCTTCTGTGACTTTCTTTTCTTCAATGTCATTTGATCCTTGAGACAAGGATTTGTGTTCCCCACAGGCCCTAGCCCAGTGTGCTAGCAGAAAACATGCTTAATAAATGTTTATCCAGTAAATGGAATGACACAGGGTTCAAGGTCAGGGATTGAGCACCTGCTGAGGACTGAGAACACTGGGCAGGCAGTTCCTGTCCTCAGGGAGCCCCCAGTCTAGTGGAGCATCCCAGCCCTTAGACCAGCAGCTCCGGCGCCACACTTAGGGGCCCTGGTGGGGCAGGAGGATAGTCCATGTGAAAGGAGCTGACTGTGCAGAGTTGTGCAGGCAGGACCCATCCTGTTGTTGTGGGTGCCTGTGTTTTCCCAGGTCAGGGTCTGGCCGGGGAGGAAGCCCTGCTGCTGGCATCACATGACATAGGTCTTAGGCCAGGGTTTGCAGCGTATGATTGGCAGCGGTTGAGAGGCTGGGTAGGGCCACCTGCCTCTGGAAGCCAGTTAATCCAGTCACAGTGCTGACTCGGGGCTTTTTCCCTCTTAAAGTCTTTGAAATCTCTACAGGTGGATCCATGTAAACTTGATTTTGGCAGTTTTTAAGGGCGATTTTTTAAAGGTCTGGTGATTTTTAAAAGCAGTTCACTTGTACCGTCACCATAGTGAGAACACAGCTAGCAAGTATATAAACTACAGTCCAATCAAGCCTAAAGTTGACTTTAGGCAGTAACAGAGTTACTAAAAGTTTGCATTTCTCCACTCCTGTTTTTGGCAAACTGTTCTTCAGGGGAACTAGTTGGTTATACCACGGGCAGCACCATTGTCTCTATGCCTCAGTTTCTCCGTTTGTGAAGTGGGGCTTATTTACCAGACCGCTGTGAGAACTGTGAGAGGAGGCAGGCCTGGGAGGGCTCTTCATATTCTACGCGTTTGTGCCTCTGATGTTGCAGCATCATCTCACTGCACTGTCTTAGCAGGTGTTTACTCTGGAAGGAGGGAGTGGCATTTTGTGTTCTGCCTGGAAGGATTAATGACAGCAGACTCTGCGGTGCCCTTCTTGTTGCAGGGTATCTTAATCACCTGGACCAAAGGTTTTAAGGCAACCGACTGCGTGGGGCACGATGTAGCAACCTTACTGAGGGAGGCGATAAAAAGGAGAGAGGTAACTATTAAAAGGATGTTTTAAAAAATCTTTACTACTTTTTTCAGGTCACGTTTTGAGTTTTTGGCTGTACCACATAGCATGTGGGATCTTATTTCCCCAAGCAGGGATCGAACCCTCGGCCCTTGCATTGAAAGCTCGGTGTCTTAACCACTGAACTGCCAGTCTTAACCACTGAACTGCTCCTTTCTTCAGATTATAAAAATTGTACTTGATTGGGAATTCTCTGGTGACCCAGTGGTTAGGACTCCACAGTTCCACTGTAGGGGGCACAGGTTTGATACCTGGTTACGGAATTAAGATCCCGCCAGCCACTCTGTATGACCAAAAAAAAAAAAAAAAAGGTTGTACTTGTTTGTTGTATAGAGTTCAGTCGATACAGAAGTATGCGACAAGGGTACTAACATTCCCCCCAACTGATGGCATTAAATATCAGAACAGTTTCGTGTTATTAAGGGATAGTTTAAGGAATGTAAAATCATGGCTCTCCTGTAGCTTGAAAAAGGGAAAAGCAGCTCCTGTCTGCGGGGCACAGCCTGGCACTGTCGCGGGGCACAGCCACCATCACAGCCCCCCTGCGACAGTGATGGAATCAGGTGAGAAAGAAGCACTCCGTCATCACAGCCGAGCCTGGCACACACTCGCAGATGGCCCTGCCTCCTGACAGCACCCAGTCCAGAGCCAAACCCCACTTCTTGGCACCTTCCCGAAAACCACCAGCACAGGCTCAAATCCTAAACTTGTGCTTTCTAACACAGTCTGAGTCGCCCATGGTATGTGTTTGCCTGTGTTGTAGACAACCAGCCAGGAAGCCCAGCTTTATCCACTGTGGGTGTGTTTCTATGGGTGTGGTCTTTGGCTGGAGGACACTGACAAAATGTAACATGAAAAATTAGCTCCTTAGTTAATGAGGGAATCAGTAAGAAGTTAAAGAAAAAATCCATTCAAGTCTGTCCGGTTCAGAAGAGCAGATAAATACACAGGCAGTTAGGAAGGCTGAAATGAATGGGCATGAAGAGGAGCTGGTTGTTCCTAGAAGACTATGCTAGACAACAGTTAGTGTTTCATTGAAAAGAAATCTGATGACTCATTTTGCCTATTTCACAAAATCTTTAGTGTTCTTCCAATGTACTTTCCATGGGTATACAAATATACATACATTTTAAAAATGGGAGTCATTCCATATATACTATATTACAGCTGTTTGGTTTTTTTTTCCATTTAATATGAAACCAGGAGTCTTTCAAGTTACTACATAGAGGCCAACCTCATTCCCTTTCTTGGCTGCACAGGATTCCAGGGTCTGCCTGAATAGGGCCTTCCATGGCCCCCTTTGATCTACATTCCAGTTATTTCTCCTGGCTCTCCTGAGTCATGGAGAAAATACGCTCGTATGTATGTGCCTTTGTGTATTTGCTTGTCTGGACAGATTCTGAGACATGGATTTGGTATTTCCATCACGCCCTCTGGAAGCTATCAATTTTACCTGCCAAGACAAAGAGCTGCGTGGCCATTCTCCCTTGGCTTTTCTCCATTCCACAGTGCCCTCTGGGCTGCCTCTCTAGTACTCAGTGCCATCTGTGAAATGGGTAGAATGCATCCTTTCTTCAGAGTTCAAGCTTCAGATGCACCTTTAATAGCAGATATTTAGTGAAGGAGCATCTCGTTACCTTTCACAGGCTGGCAGGGAAACAGTTTCAGATGACGTACCAGTGGCTTTCTGACTGGCATGCAGCAGAGTGAACCTGCAGACCTCAAGCCAGGCTGTGCATGTCCTTCCCCTAAAGCTAAACTTGTCTTTTTATTTCCAAAGGAATTTGACCTGGACGTGGTGGCGGTGGTCAATGACACGGTGGGCACCATGATGACCTGTGCTTATGAGGAGCCCACCTGCGAGGTTGGACTCATCGTAGGTGGGTGTCCTGGAAGGTCTTTTTCTGCGGCAGGGGAGGCTGGGTTTTGCTGTTTTGTGGGGCCCTGAGTCAACATCTCAGTGCTCGATGGGAGACATTGTACATCTGTCAGCACTGTCCCCTTACACCTCCAGAGTTGCATTGTGGACTGAGGCTGCGGGGCTCTCCAGAGGTTTCCCCACCTAACACCCACCCCATGAGGCTGTGCACTGACCATGAGCAGATTGTCAGAAACTGAACTCTCCGGGAGTGAGGCTCCTGGTGGCTCTCATGGCCCCAGTGGACAGGGTGGGAGTGCCTGGAGCTGACCTGGTCGGCAGGGAAACTCAGAGGGCTTGTATGGAGGGACTTGGGCAAGTGTTGCAGGGCCAGGTCTGTGGCTGGGAAGGAAGCAGAGCCTGCTCTTTTCCTGACTGTAGAGAAGGGCCAGAGGGCAGTCTGGATGCCATTTGGCTTTCAGCAGCAGTGGTCCACCAGCTGCTGAAGAGGGAGGCACGTTACTGAGCCAAAACCTGGGTCCGCTCGCCCAGAAAAGCCAATCTACTGACACTGGGATATGGTGAAGGAAAAACCACTTTTTTTTCTGATAGAAAAAGAGGTAGTTTATTAGCATAGGATAAAAGTACAGCATTTATTGTAAGGCGCCATACAAGGAATCCAGGACAGTCAGTGCTCAAAAAGTCTGAACTCCCCAGTTGGTTTTAGCAAAGCCATTTTAAAGGGCTTCCCTGGTGGCTCAGATGGTAAAGAACCTGCCTGCATTTCAGGAGACTGGCGTTTGATCCCTGGGTTGGGAAGATCCTCTGGAGGAAGGCATGACAACCCACTCCAGGATTCTTGCCTGGAGAATCACATGGACAGAGGAGCCTGGTGGGCTACAGTTCATGGGGTCCCAAAGAAGGCCAGGTGAGGGAGGGAGTCCCAGAATGTGATCAGCTTGTGCACAATTCTCTGACTGGTTGATAGTGAGGCAGCAGGCTGGTGTCACAGGGGTTAACATTATCAGTCCTTAGGCTCCAAGCAGGCCTGTGGGCTGTATGCCCAAGGTCAGCAAGTAGCTAGTATCTTCCATTTGGTGGGGGTTTTGGCATCTGTAAAACAACTCAGGAAATGTTCTTCAGACGTATTATCTAGGCACTTCAGAGAGGAGCTAAAGCAGACACTGGGAGAAGGGTCTGTCCAGGGAAGGCCCCACAGGGTCCTGCTTGGTTATAGGCAGAAGGATTATCTTTTGGGTTTTCGGTTGTTCCTTTATAATCCAAGTAGGGGTCTGGGCCTTGAGAGCACAGAATTCCAGAAGCATCTTGATTTAGGTTGCAAGAAAACCATTTGTCTAACTGATCCTGCTCCTAGTCTCAGGAATGCTGAGAAAAGGCCCTGACTTTTCTTTTTTTGACTTTTTTTTTTTTATTGGAGGCTAATTATTTTACAATATTATATTGGTTGGTTTTGCCATACATTGACATGAATCTGCCCCGGGTATACATGAGTTCCCCCTCCTGAACCCCCCTCCCACTTCCCTCCTCCCTTTATCCTCCCTCTGGGTCATCCCCGCACACCAGCCCTGAGCAGCCTGTAACATGCATCGACCCTGAACTGGTGATTCGTTTCACAAATGAAAACATACATGTTTCAATGCCATTCTCCTAAATCATCCCACCCTCACCCTCTCCCACAGAGTCCCAAAGACTGTTCTATACATCTGTGTCTCTATTGCTGTCTTGTATACAGGGTTATCATTTGCATCTTTCTAAATTCCATATATATGCGTTAGTATACTGTATTGGTGTTTTTCTTTCTGGCTTACTTCACTCTGTATAATAGGCTCCAATTTCATCCACCTCATTAGAACTGATTCAAATGCATTCTTTTTAATGGCTGAATAATACTCCATTGTGTATATGTACCAAAGCTTTCTTATCCATTCATCTGTAGATGGACATCTAGGTTGCTTCCATGTCCTGGCTATTATAAACAGTGCTGCAATGAACATTGGAGTACATGTGTCTCTTTCAATTCCGGTTTCCTCGGTGTGTATGCCCAGGAGTGTGATTGCTGGATCATATGGCAGTTCTATTTCCAGTTTTTTGAGGAATCTCCACACTGTTCTCCATAGTGGCTGTACTAGTTTGCATTCCCACCAACAGTGTAAGAGGGTTCCCTTTTCTCCACACCCTCTCCAGCATTTATTGCATGTAGACTTTTGGATAGCAGCCATTCTGACTGGTGTGAAATGATATCTCATTGTGGTTTTGATTTGCATTTCTCTGATTATGAGGGATGTTGAACATTTTTTCATGTGTTTGTTAGCCATCTGTATGTCTTCTTTGGAGAGATGTCTGTTTAGTTCTTTGGCCCATTTTTTGATTGGGTCATTTATTTTTCTGGAATTGAGCTACAGGAGCTGCTTGTATATTTTGGAGACTAATCCTTTATCAGTTGCTTCATTTACCATTATTTTCTCCCATTCTGAAGGCTGTCTTTTCACCTTACTTATAGTTTCCTTTGCTGTGCAGAAGCTTTTGATTTTAATTAGGTCCCATTTGTTTATTTTTGCTTTTATTTCCAATATTCTGGGAGGTGGGTCTTCTTAGTCAAGACCTGCAGACCCTCCCTGGGCAGAGAGGGTTAGCATCCTGCTGCGTAGACCTGGGCGATTGGGAGAAGGCCCCAGCAGGCTGCCTTCCTGGTGCCAGGAAAACCTTTTCTTTTATTAATCCACTTTTGGCTTCAGTGGAGATTTAAAAGACTGAGGAGCAGCTCCAGGGGAAGGTTGGTTGAGGCCTGATGTGGGGCGCTTTGTTTCTTTTTTTTGCAAAGCTTGCTTTCTCCTCCTGGTCCCTTCCCCTTTCTGCTTATGAATGGCCTTAGGTGTGAAATGCAAAGCTAGAGTGACTCAGCACTTTCTCTGCCTCCAGCCTGACTGAGTCGGACCCACAGATGTAGGGGCAGGGGTGTGGGGGAGGTGTAGGAGGGGTTCTGCTTCCTTCAAAGTCACTCTTTTGCCATCGATTGATCTCTGCGCAGAACTCCCCCAGCAAGAAGTATGGTTTGCATATTTTGGTTTTCTTTGTACCCCTTCCATTTCTGGGCCTCTTCTCTCAATTTTACACTCTGGGTGAAAGGGAACTGAGAAAGCAAAAGTAATCCAGTGATGCTAATCCAAAACTGGGTTGGCTTCTTGGTGGGCATCGAGCCAAAAGACACAACCAAACCAAAGATCAGAAGGAGAACATTGGGGTTCTTTCCCAAAGTATTGTCTCCTGCTGCTGCTGCTGCTGCTAAGTCACTTCAGTCGTGTCCGACTCTGTGTGACCCCATAGACGGCAGCCCATCAGGCTCCCCTGTCCCTGGGATTCTCCAGGCAAGAACACTGGAGTGGGTTGCCATTTCCTTCTCCAATGTGTGAAAGTGAAAAGGGAAAGTGAAGTCGCTCAGTCATGTCTGACTCGTAGCAACCCCATGGACTGCAGCCTACCACAGAAAAATTGGGGAAGTTTTAAGCTAAGGGTACTTGCATATTCATGAAATACCTTGGGCTTGGGCAGAGGAGAAATCGGTATAGAGTCGGGGCAAAGGTTGACAGAGTCCAGGCTTCATTTGGTTTAAGTCACGAGGGTCGGAAAGGCCAACATCATCATCCTTTCAGTCAGTTCAGTTCTCAGTCGTGTCCGACTCTGCTACCCCTTGGCCTGCAGCACACCCGGCTTCCCTGTCCTTCACTATCTCTCTTGGAAACTGCTCAGACTCATGTCTATCAAGTCGGGGATGCCATCCAGCCATCTCATCCTTTGTTGTCCCCTTCTCCTGCCTTCAGTCTTTCCCAGCATCAGGATCTTTCCTAATGAGTCAGTTCTTTGTATCTGGTGGCCAAAGTACTGGAGCTTCAGCTTCAGCATCAGTCCCTCTAATGAATATTCAGGACTGATTTCCTTTAGGATGGACTGATTTAATCTTGCAGTCCCAGGGACTCTCAAAAGTCTTCTCCAACACCAAAGTTGAAAAGCATGAATTCTTTGGCACTCAGCTTTCTTTATGATCCAACTCTCACATCCATACATGACAATCTGGCAGTTGAGTGCCTGAGGGGAGATTAAAGTCTGCAAAACAGCTCAGGAAAGTGCTTCAGGCTAATCTTTAACATGAAACAGAACTAGGAATCTTTACAACTGGTTTTATTATTTTTGCTATTGTTACTTCTCTTGCCTGATAATAGTTGGTTCTTTTGTCCCTTAAGATCGTTATTACTGAGACCTGTTGAAGAGCAAGAATTGTGGCCAAACTTAGATCACAAAATGCATTAGGCCAAAATGGCTTCACTAATGTCAAAAAAGTCATGCCTGTTTGTCTTTCTCTGGGGAACCCCTACCCTATCTGCTTATAGTTATACAGTCAGAAGCATCTGCAAATTCTACTTAAGTGTCTTTAAAGGGCATAAAACAACCTGAGCCCACTTGTCTAGTTGGTAGGGGTGTCTTCGTGTCCCTTAATGATGTTGAAAATCCATCTACCTCTGCATCCCACCCAGGGTGGGTCCATGGTGCTCTAGGGCCTTGTGAATCTTACATGTGGTCCATGGACCAGCAACGTCAGCATCATCTGAGAGTGTATTAGAAACGCAGGGTCTGGGACTCACCCTTCCCCTCCTGAATCAGGAAATCCATCTTAACAACTCCTCAGGGGATTCAGGTATATAGAAAAATATCTATGTGAGGGACTCCTTGGTTGGTTGGTTGGTTTTTAAATTTCCCATCCATTCTCTGAGACAAAGCCAACAACCACAAGTTTGATATCTGACAATTAAAACTGTTATGAAAGTTTTAGCACACTTCCTCCCAGCATCTGTACCTAAATCCTCCTGAATGAGAACAGCAAACAGTTTGGGTTCCAACCCTAGTCCTTAAGGGGCCACACTCTGAGTAGCCCTGCCCTGGGAGATCAGGGAGGGAAATCAGAGGCTCCTGACCCCCTGGAAGCCATTTGTCAGACTATGTGTATACAGCGTGTGGGTACACCTGGGGAGATGTCCCTTTCCTCAGGAGTGTGTGTGCGCTAAGCTGATTCAGTTGTGTCCGACCCTTTGCCAGGCTCCTCTGTCCATGGGATTCTCCAGGCAGGAATCCTGGAATGGGTTGCCATTTCCTCCTCCAGGAGATCTTCCTGACGCAGAGATCAAACCTGTATCTTTTACATCTCCTGCATTGACCGGAGGGTTCTTTACCACTAGTGCCACCAGTTCCCAGGCCAGGGATCGAACCCCGGCCCCCTGCATTGGGAGCACAGAATCTGAGCCCCTGGACCACCAGGGACGTTCCTTTCTCAGGAGAATCATCAGAATTTCAAAGAGATCTGTGATACCAAAATGGTGAGGAACCATTGCTTTAGAAATGCACCCTGGACATGCTCAGGACGCTGTCCTTCGGTGAACTAACCACAGGCCTCATTGTAGAACACACAGGAGAGTTTATTCAGACAGAGTCCATGACCAAGTTTGATAAGAAAAGACATATGGATATATATGGCTGGATAGTAGACAATCCCTCCATGTATTAATAGTATTTTATATATGCATGTGTTCTAAGTCGCTTCAGTTGTGTCCTACTCTTTGTGACCCCATGGACTGTTGCCTGCCAGGCTTCTCTGCCCAAGGGATTCTCCGGGCAAGACTTATTGGAGTGGATTGCCATGCCCTCCTCCAGGGGATCTTCCTGACTGATCTCCTGCTTTGGCAGGCAGGCTCTTTACCCCCTGGGAAGCCCAATTTATATATATATATATATATATAGTGTGTGTGTGTGTGTGTTTGTATCTGTGGCCAGTGTTTTGGGGGGGTGGGGGAAGAGAAATGGAGAAATACCCTTTCAATCTGAATGCTGCATAAACCTCCACCACTTTTAAGATTCATCCCTTTGTTCTAACACCATCTTGTATTAAAGTAAGCATAGCCCTGCTTGGTGGAGAAGGCAATGGCATCCCCCTCCAGTACTCTCGCCTGGAAAATCCCACAAACGGAGGAGCCTTGTAGGCTGCAGTCCGTGGGGTCGCACAGAGTTGGACACGACTGAGTGACTTCACTTTCACTTTCATGCATTGGAGAAGGAAATGACAACCCATTCCAGTGTTCTTGCCTGGAGAATCCCAGGGACCGGGCTGCCTGGTGGGCTGCCGTCTATGGGGTCGCACAGAGTCGGATATGACTGAAGCGACTTAGCAGCAGCAGCAGCCCTGCTTGAACAGGTGAACATATGAGGCTCATAGTTTTGGTGCTTTGGTATAAAGTGAGTTAATCAAATGCTCTGGGCCGTTTTCACTCTAACTTTCCCATTATATTTTGAGATTTTCCTGGAAGACATTGGGAAAGTAAATGTTCATCTCAGAAGCGTGCCCCGGTGGAGCCCCAGGCCTAGTTGCAATCCCCCTCCCCACTAAGCATGGTGACATGGCCATTCATTCCCCACTTTATGTATTTCAGGGACCGGCAGCAATGCCTGCTACATGGAGGAAATGAAAAACGTCGAGACGCTAGAAGGAAACCAGGGACAAATGTGTATCAACATGGAGTGGGGTGCCTTTGGGGACAACGGGTGTCTGGATGATATCAGAACAATCTATGACAAACTGGTGGATGAATTTTCTCTAAACTTTGGGAAGCAAAGGTAATTCCACCTGGTAGAGGAGACAGGACGGTGGCGGGGGTGGGGGTGTGTGTGCAGGGTACGTGGCTGTGTTTCTGCCTGTGTTTGTTTATTTTTCGGCCGAGTCATGTAGCGTGTGGGATCTTAGTTCTCTGACTAGGGATTGACCCTGGGCCCCCTGCAGTGAAAGCACGGAGTCCTGACTACTGGACTGCCAGGGAAGTCCCCTGCCTGTTACAGTGAAAGAAGTTTCTAGTAGGAGGGGCTTTGCACAGAGCCTGGAGACTGTGGTCCCTCAGGTTAACTCCTGACCTTTTCTTTTGGCCCAAGGAGAACAGAGAACTTAGGGGTGGCAGCAGCTCGTGGTACAAGATGGCCCAGGTTGATATTCTGTCCAGGTACCTCCTCTGGGTACAGGGTGGCAGTGGTCACACCACTCCTCTCAGTGACCATGTTTATTCTGGAACATTCTGGTCTTGCTGTTGCTCTGTTTCCTCCCCATAGACTAATAGAAACCTCTTGGTCAGCAGGCTGTTCCCTTGTTTAGTGGAAACAGAACACACTTGACTTGCAGTTGTTAATGGGCAAGGGAAGTTAGGATGTTGCCAGTGGGGGTGGGGATGGGAGTAGGGGGCTCCAGGTCAGGGGTGAGGCTGAAGCCTGCCTCCAATTAGCCTTCCCACAGCAGACCTCTTGCAACACCTAGTGGCTATTTGGAGCTTTGCAATTTGGGTTTCAGGGACCCTCCCCAAGACGGCAGTGTTCCCCCTTCCCAGCAAAGAGACAAGTGATCTCTTGTCTCAGACTCCCAGGGATCAGGCCATCCTCTGCCACAGCCAAGATGGGGTGGTCTAAGTCACGTCCCCAGGAGCAGAACGAAGAGCTGGGGTTCAGTTCAGTTCAGTCGCTCAGTCGTGTCTGACTCTTTGCAACCCCATGAATCACAGCACGCCAGGCCTCCCTGTCCATCACCAACTCTTGGAGTTCACTCAAACTCATGTCCATCGAGTCAGTGATACCATCCAGCCATCTCATTCTCTGTCATCCCCTTCTCCTCAGAGTACCTCTCAAATATAAGTGATTCTCCAGCTAACCTCAAGATTTATGTCTTTTCCAAATACCACCTATGCTGCATGTTTTTCTTTAAATCAGCTTGTATTCTTGAGTTTAATGAGGGAGGAAAAACCAGTATTACCATAAAATGGATATAGTGAAGAAGAGCGTTATTTCAGTCCTACCTACTGTGCCTACCAAACGCTCTACAGGAAGACCCTCTTTGTTAAAAGGGAGATCTGTAGGGGTTGGAAGCGGTTAGAGCCTTATCAGCACCAAGCTGTTCCATACCAAGGAGATGTCTCTTTGATGGAATGAGAAAGACTAGCTGAGAATTGATGATAGTTGTGCTATTTCTTGGTTTTCTTTTTCCTGTGGAGCACCCCAGATCTTCTGGAGTATACAGATTCCAGGGGAGTCTTCCCAGCTTAGGGACCCTGAGATATGGGGTGTGTGCATGGAAGCAGTTAAATCCCTTGTCATTTCTCGAGGCCATTGAGCATGGAGAGGGCAGGAATTAAAAGCCCCAAGAACAAGTGGCCCCCAGGGGTGTGGTGGCTGCCCGGGTCCTCCAGCCTGTGTGGCTTTGTCACTCTGTGGGTGCTTGACTAGCACCCTGGGTTGTGGTGAAACCTTCCAAAAATCTAGTGGAAACATTCCCCGTATTGTCTTATCCCTTTAAGCTGGCTGCTAGTTCTTCAGTTAGGTATTGAACGCTTGACTGAGGATAGCACTGTGTTGTGCTAGGCCCTGGGACACAAAACTGAGCAAGATACTCGTGCTGTGTCCCCTCGAGGCCTTCACTGCAGGGATGCCGAGAGGCGGAGGACCCGTGCATGTTGGGAAGAAGGGAGGGTGCCTGGAAGCTGAGACAGGCAGGGGAACCGTGGGGAGGACAGACCCCTTGGAGCAGTGATGGTTGCACTGAGAGCTAGGAGCTTGAGTGGGATTTCACCAGGCAGAGGCAGGGAGTCGGGTGAGGAAGTGGATGATCCAGCGATGAAACCGCGCTGGTGGTAGGTGTCGCATCTGATCCTGGAAGGGTTGGGGATTTCTCAGTCCTTCCCGGTCTTGCACTTCGCCTCTGCCAGGGAGCACGGGGCTGGGTGCGTGGGGTGGTGATGCCGTGAGGCACAGGAAGGCACCCGTGGTTACTGCGAGACCAGAGGCCTCCTAGAGATGCCCAGCCTCCCTCCTCTTGTTCCAGGTACGAGAAGATGATCAGCGGCATGTACCTGGGTGAGATTGTCCGCAACATCTTGATCGACTTCGCCAAGAGGGGCTTCCTCTTCCGAGGGCAGATCTCTGAGCCGCTGAAGACCCGGGGCCTCTTTCAGACCAAGTATCTCTCTCAGATCGAGAGGTGAGCGGGCAGGGCCTTCAAGTCACAGGTGGACCTGGCCAAGGGCCGTGATGGGGGTGGTAGGCAATCTAGGGGACATTTTGGCTGTTTGTGGGGGCTTTCTTCTCTGGAGTAGTATACCCTGAGCAGTTGCATGTTGAAGTTCCATAATTTTACTGTAAATCATTCCCTTTTATTCATTCTGTATGTTAGGGCGTTATATTGATTTGTTTGAAATCGTCCTGTGTGTAAGTAGGTTACATTTCAGGATAGGAAAGGTGCATTGCAGATATTTGAATTGAAGGAGCATCGAGTCCAAAAGAGCCAAGCACCGCTGGTCTGACCTCACCCTCTTCTCCTCTGAAAGGCAGCTGGGGATGCAGGGCTCACCACCCACAGTGTCCCAGCGAGCAGCTTCTGTCTTCCTCCTGTTTTTCTCACATGGAGTGAACATTTCATCTCTACCATTGCCATCTTGCACAGTGAACTGTGGGAGAAAGTAGGAAAGTGCTCAGCAAAAGCGCTTGTGCAGAAGCCTCCTACATTTTAGGATGGTCATGATAGCGGCACTGGGCCAGGGCCTGCTCCTCACTTTCCCCCAAGCTTGGGTCTGTAACCTGCAGGTGAAACTCATTGCCCATCAGAACCGATGCAGTAAAGTGCTCGCTGCTGTAGACAGCAACCCGAGGCCCCGACTTTGGAGGTCTTGAGCACCCAGAGTGGTGGCATTTCACAGCCTCGGCGGAGGGGCCGTGATAGGGAACCAAGTTTCCCACTTTCTTCTCTCTTCGTTCTTAGTTCACCCATGAACCAAGTGTGGAAAATAGCAGCCAGAAAAGAAGGAGAAGAAAATATCAGTGAATATTTCTTGTTAATACTTTTTTATCACGGTGAAGTGAAAGTCGCTCGGTCAAGTCTGACTCTTTGTGACCCCATGGACTTCTTTACG
The DNA here is from genome assembly GCF_049115385.1 of Moschus berezovskii. NCBI lineage: Eukaryota > Metazoa > Chordata > Mammalia > Artiodactyla > Moschidae > Moschus > Moschus berezovskii. Next base: position 26,345,004 of record NC_142471.1, read on the forward strand.
ACTTCTATCCGTCCATGGCATTCTCCAGGCCAAAATACTGGAGTGGGCAGCTGTTCCCTTCTCCAGGGGATCTTCCCAACCTAGGGATCAAACCCAGGTCTCCCACATTGCAGGCAGATTATTTACCAGCTGAGCCACAAGAGAAGCCCTTTTTATTGTGGTAGATACATAAAACGTTAACTGTATCATTGTGACCATTTTGGAAGTGGACAGTTCAGTGGCATTAAATACATTCACTTTGTTGTTCGACCATCACCACCATCTATCTCCAGAACTTTTTCATCTTCCCAAACTGAAATTCTGTACCCATTAAATACTAACTCTCCATATCCACCCCCAGCCCCTGGCAACCACTGTTCTACCTTCTGTGTCTATGACTTTGACTTCTCTAGTGGCTTCATGTAAGTGGAATCATACAGCATCTGTCCTTTCACATCGGGCTTACTGCACTTAGCATAGCATCTTTAAGGTTCGTCCATGTTGTAGCATGTGTGTCAGAATTTCCTTTTTTAAGGCTGAATATGAATAATTCCTTGTATTCTATACACTACATTTTGCTTATCCATTCATCCATCCATGGACACTTGGGTTGCTTCCACTTTTTGGCTGTTGTGCATAATGCTGCTATGAACATGAGTATGCAAATACGTGATCACATCCCGGCTTTCGATTCTTTTGGGTGTATACTCAGAAGTGGAATTGATGGATCACATAATTATTTTATTTGTTTATTTGGGGGAACTGCTATACTCTTCCACAGTGGCTGTACCATTTTACATCCCACCAACAGTATATACAAGGGCTCCAACTTTATATCCTCACCAACAATATTTATTTTCTGTTTCTATTTTTCTTTTGCTAATAGCCATCCTGATGGGTGTGAAGTGCTGGGGAAGGTCTTGTCAAGTGTCATATCAAAGGGAGAAATGATAAATAGAAAATTGCAAATTTTAGCTGCATGGTTTCTCTAAGTTAAAAACAATATCAATCATCAAACTTAAAAGGCAAAACAGTCACCAAAGAAAAACATTTGCATTCTGTGTGACAAGATGCAGAGCATGGCGTGGTGGGTGAGAGCTTTGGTAGTTCTGGTCCTGAGACCTGCTCTACGTCACTGGCTGTGAGCTCTGGGTGAGTTACTCAATCTCTTCCAGCCTCAATTGCCACATCTTTAAAATGGGAACAATCAAATGTGGATCAGCTGGCTGTTAGGAAGAGGAATGAAGTGATGTAGGTAAACACCTGACACATAGTGAGTCCTCAAACAAGGCTCACTGCTCTTGTCACTGTTGTTGTCATCGTCATTGTTTCATTGTCAACGCTTTCAATTTCATGAGGAGACAAATATCCTAGGAGACCAAGAGTCAGCTTTCAGAAAGGCACTTGCCACTTCCCAAAAGCCCTTTGACCCAGAAATGTATCCTGCTGCTGCTGCTGCTGAGTCACTTCAGTCGTGTCCGACTCTGTGTGACCCCTTAGACAGAAGCCCACCAGGCTCCCCCGTCCCTGGGATTCTCCAGACAAGAACACTGGAGTGGGTTGCCATTTCCTTCTCCAGTGTGTGAAAGTGAAGTCGCTCAGTCGTGTCTGACCCTTAGTGATCCCATGGACTGCAGCCTACCAGGCTCCTCCATCCATGGGATTTTCTAGGCAAGAGTACTGGAGTGGCTTGCCATTACCTTCTCCGGGAAATGTATCCTAGTTGCACACAAAGACTTATAAACAGGAATGTCATCAGAGTGTTACTTTATAGTAGCAAAAAATTTCAAGTTAAATTTCTCTAAATAAATTATGGTCATTCCCAGAATGGAGTACTATAGCAGCCTTTTTCAATCCTGGTCTTGGATAAGGAGGTAGGAACTCCCTCAGATATATGAAGTAAGAAAAAAGCAAGAAAGAAAACCATATATAAAGGGCAAGCCCACAACATTATTAATCAACTATGTGAAAGTGAAAGTCGCTCAGTCATGTCTGACCCTTTGTGACCCCATGGACTATCCAGTCCATGGAATTCTCCAGGCCAGAATGCTGGAGTGGGTAGCCTTTCCCTTCTCCAGGGGATCTTCCCAATACAAGGATTGAACCCAGGTTTCCTATGTTGGGGGTGGATTCTTTACCAGCTGAGCCACAAAGGAAGCCCATTAATCAACTATAGGCCAGTATAAAATAAAAATTTAAACATAAGTAAATGACAAGTCTCTTTACATACAGAACAAACGCAGTTTAATAATATTCAAGAAAAATAGATTGGAAGGAAATATATTTAAACCTTAATAGTGTTTTCCCCAGTGTTGGGGTTGTAGAGTTTTAATTTTCCAATTTTAATTCTTCTAGAGTTGCCAGTTTTTCTACAACTTGTAATACTTTTGAGGGTCATTTAAAAAAATACTATTTTGAAGGGAAGAGAAAACCCCATGACCCTTTTCGTGGATAGGCTCAGTGATTCGGGGCTGGCCCCTGCTGCTCTCCAGCGGGTTCCCTTTCATCCGGCCTCCTGACTTCTCGTCCCCCACAGCGACCGATTAGCGCTGCTGCAGGTCCGGGCCATCCTCCAGCAGCTGGGCCTGAACAGCACGTGCGACGACAGTATCCTTGTGAAGACCGTGTGTGGGGTGGTGTCCAAGAGGGCGGCGCAGCTGTGTGGCGCAGGCATGGCTGCCGTGGTGGATAAGATCCGTGAAAACAGGGGCCTGGACCGCCTCAACGTGACTGTGGGCGTGGACGGGACGCTCTACAAGCTTCATCCGCAGTGAGTGGGGCTTCCATTGGGGTTGGGCGCGTGGGCGAGGCCCCTTTTGGTTCTGGGACACCAGGATGTGATTTCCCACCCCCCAGTAAGATTCCTCACCAGGAACACAGCCGGCCTGCAGGCTGTGCGCTCAGGGCGGGGTTTCTTTGGCACGAGGAAGGGGACGCAGAGCAGACAAGTAGTTTAACTTGGCCAGCTCACACTGTGGTCCTGACATTTCCTGCTTGCTGCTCCTCCCGGGCCCCTTGTATCCTGGGCGGGGAGCAGGAAAGCAGGTTAAGGGTGGGCTCGGGCTTACCCATCAGCCTGATGGAGAAGCTATATTTTACAAGCGGGGAGAGGGAGTGAAGGAAAGGGAAGGGACCTGCTACATCGGAGTTTGTCAAGAGCCTTGGAAGGCAGGAGCAATCGTGGCCCTGGGCTTTGGAGCACGGAGGTGGGTGGGATCAACCTCCTTTTGGCCCGGTGTCCCACATCCTGTGCTGGAGGAGAAGGGGTGGGCCCATCTGCCCTTTGACCCGCTGCATGTCTCAAAGCTGGGCTCTTAGGAATGGAGTGACCTTATTATTGTCGAAACAGAGGTACTTTTGCCAGTTGAGAGAGGGCTACTAATAATTACACTGGGACCGTTCCTTTGTAAACCAGCCATAATGTCACCCTACTTAAAAGCAGGCCTACCCAACTCCCCAACTCAGCATGAACATTGCCTGCTTACCTCACCACCGTGGCTTGGGACGGAACAGGCTGTCCGGCTCCATCCCCACCTGTTTCTTCACCTTCGTCGCTGTCCTCATTGTCACTGTGTTTAGAGCTAGTCTTTGGAGCCCAACATGGATGGCCTTGGATTTAATCCTGACAGCACCCTTTAGAAACTGTGCTCAATTGCTTCATCTCTGTCAAGTCTCCTCCTCTTTGCGGGATAATAACCATTGGCAGACTGGACATTATGTATATCAAGTGTGGGACGCCTAGGAGATACTCAGCAGAGGGCAAGCAGTATTACCTCTAGGAGCCCCGCTGCCCTGAGCATTCTCAGCCTGGCCCTATCTCATTTGCAGCACAAAATGCAAGAACCCAGAGTCGCCTCTCATTTAGAGATTAGGCTTCACTTGGGGGCGGAAAGGAAGGCTCCCTCCCAGCTTCAGGTGCTGATGGGCTGGGGTCTCAGAGGGCTGCAAGCTAGGGATGGGTGATGTTTGTTTCCATGAAGCCTGCTGAGCTGAACAGCTGACCCGGCCTGGCCCGCCTCAGTGGTCCACACCCAGGTCTCGGCACCCCCTTCCTGGATTTCGGTCCTCTCCGATCCTCAGGCTCTGAGGATGGGAGCTGTCTGGGTGTGTTACTCATGTCATTGTCCTCAGAAGCTGTCCAGAGGAGCTCGTTTTGGATTCTCCATCATGCCTCCCTGCTGCAAATTGTAATTAGATTGGTCGTAAACCTGCTTTCCTCCCAGCCATTCTCAATCAGTCTCCACTGCTTCAGAGCAGTCCCTCACCTCTCAGTTCCCTCCTTAACTCCTCGCTTCTCTCCTTCCCTTTGGCTGCTTCAGCATCTTCAGGTGCGTCCGGTATCTCTCCTGTTCCTCTACCAACCCATCTCTATTTTTTGTCCCTTTCAGCTTCTCCAGAATCATGCACCAAACCGTGAAGGAACTGTCACCAAAGTGTAATGTGTCCTTCCTCTTATCTGAGGATGGCAGCGGCAAGGGAGCTGCCCTCATCACAGCGGTGGGCGTTCGGCTCCGGCAAGAAATGAGCAGTTAAGAGACCCCCAGCCTGCTGCCCTTCCAGCACTTCTCTCTTTAAGCAGCGACCCTTTATTTTGCCCAGCGAGCTGTGCTGGGAGATGCCGGCGCCACAGCCTGCCTGCACCACCGCAGGGAGGAAACCAGAAGCCCACTAACGGCGCGTAACGTAGGGTACAAAATAGAGTGTGTGCTGTTGATAATCTCCCTGCCCTCCAGGTCCCTCCTCACCTGCCCTACCACTCTGCATGATTTGATTTCAACCCGGTCGTACATTCCCCACGTGTGAAGTTTAGTGGCGTCCGTTTCTAATTTATGCATTCATCCAACAGTTATTTATTGGCCCAAGATGAAAAGTCACACCATCTGACAGGCCTTAAGGGCCTCCGCTGCCCGTCCCTGGGGACCCATCCCCCATGTGCAATGTATTATCACCAGCAGACACTGCCGGGACTTCTCCTCCCATGGGTGCAGTGGCCGCCACTTCCTCCCGGCCCCGCACCCACTGCTGTCTGGTGTCCCATCTAGGCATGGCAATGCCACTGAATTATGTGTCCGTGGAACTGGTCATAGCCACATTGTGACAGTCTTGCTTTCTGTCTGTCTTGGGGAGGGGAGGTGGGCAGTCCTGCGGGAAAGTGTCTTGTCTCCATTCGGGTAAAAGGAACCAATCAAGGAACAGTACGCTCATTGGAATTACCCATCGCTTTTGTGAGCCATGTTGTATGACCTAGTAAACTTTGTACCAATTCAAAGACCCGAGTGATGCTTAATGACTGGGGAGCAGGGAAGATATTGGGGGATGTGGCCAAAACCAAACCCCGGGGGGTTTTGTGGCCTTCTGGGTCGGGGGCAGAGTTTGAAATGAAGGCTGTGTTCTTCAGCCTGCAGCCTTCTTTTGGCTCAAGGACTTCTGTGCTCTCCCCATGTCTTCTGGCACCTGCCCTCCAGGGTCCCTGCTGCAGCCTCAGGGGCCTGCCTTGGGGAGGGATTCCTGCACCCCCACCTTGACCCCTTTTAGAAGATAAAGGCTTCTGTCTTCCAATAGCCTGCATTCCTCACCCATAGTTGGAACAAAGTAGAAGCTTGGCTTGCAGGGCTGTTTGGGTTTCCCGAGAGGACGAGGCGACACTGGCCCCCGCCACTCCCGCTGTTCCTGAGCAGGTCCTGCCTTCATCATCCTGTCCGCCAACTCCAGGCCAACAGATGAAGTGACCCCTTTCCCTGAGTAGATGAAGCCTTGCAGCAGCCCTGGGTAGCAGGGTTGTGGCGCTCTCCCCACCCCCACCCTGACGCCCCCACTGAAAACTAACCCCTTCTATGGGAAACTGGCCCTTGTCCAGCCCTTCCATCCCTGCCCCACCTCAGCCTCGAGGGTGCTGTTCCACTCTGTGGCTGCCATTTTGGATTCCTACCCCCAAGCTGGTCAGTGGACCCTGCATCAGTCCACATTCTGATACCCTGTGATTGCAGGGCCATGTGAGTCTCCCCGGCCACGGTCACACCTCTGCATGGTTTTCCCCAGGACTGACTGCATGTTCACTTGGTTTGATGAGACCAGGGTCCCTTTATTGGCACTGCCAGTGCCTACGGCACAGTGATTTTGTGGAGAACACAGTTAACATTAAACTCTAGGTGTGCATTTACAGCATTATGTGGTTCTTCTGGAAGGGCCCAAGGCAGGAAAGGTGAGTCAGCAAGCAGGGTGAGGTGTGGACCCGGCTGGGCCTGGAGCTTTCTAGGGGATGGGATGGTTGGTGTTCTCTGCCTGTCAGCCTCTTGAGCAGAAGTAAGGGTGACGGCTGTGTTGCTGACTTGCAGAGGCATTCATGTCAGACAGCTGCCATGGTAGTAATGAAAGTCACGGCTGCTATTTATGAGGGCTTCCTGGGTGACTCAGTGGTAAAGAATCTGCCTGTCAATGCAGGAGACACAGGTTTGATCCCTGGGTCGGGAAGAGCCCATGGAGGAAGACATGGCAACCCATTCCAGTATTCTTGCCTGGAGAATCCCATGGACAGGAGCCCGGTGGGCTACAGTCCATGGGGTCACAAAGAGTTGGACATGACATAGTGACCGAGCACACACGCTGTTTATGAAGCACTTAACATGTATTGGACTTGCTGATTTATAGGCATCCCTCCCATCATCCTCACAGCCTCCCTGCAAAGTAGTTTTGCAACTGAAAGAGGAAGGCAATGTGAAGGTCATTGTCTTGAGACCACCCAGCTGAGGCTCCTTTTAACCCTTAACCACCGTCTCCCCTGGGGTGGATCTGGGTTCTTAGATGCTAAAGCAGAGAAGCCCTGGATTGACTCACAGCTTAGGGGCTTTGCAAAATTAAGACGCTTCTTTCCTTGTGTCTTTCTCCTGATAATAAATCAGTGTCATGGTTGAGTACTGCCCACGGGTGTGTTTTGTTTGGTTCGTACACATTTATAAAAATGTGAGCCAAATTTAACAACTCTGGAAGTTTCACAAATTTGGACTTCTGGCTTCTCTTGAAAGATGTAGAGGATCAGTCACATGGCAGCATTTGCCCAGAGCTGATCAGCTACTGTCCCCTTTGAATTCCTATGCCCTCCAATTTGCCACAGTCCCCACCATTCCCTATTGCCCCAACAATGGAAGTCAGTTATCTTTTATCAATATATCTACAATTTTTCTTTCATACTGGGTTCAATTTACTCATTATGTTGTATGCCCCAGGAAGGCATTCGACCTTGCAACTCCTGGATTAGATAAGTGTTAGCTCACCCTGTCTTCTTTGAATTATTGGACCCCCTGAAGCACTGTCTGAGGGCTAGCTGGGAGAGGTAATACCCACTGCAGAGTTCCTGGCCGCATCTCGTCTTTCCATTGATGTACTGAAGGGTGAGGCATGGGCCAAACTTTCAGATGTGGTCCTTTCGACTGGCTACTTCTCAAGGGTGCGGAGCTTCCCCCTGCAGCCAGGCACTAGGCTTTAGGGTTCAGTAGACACTCCAGCATGGGGGCTTTCAGCCTGCCCGTTGACAGCCTCAGAGGGGGCCACATCCCCAGACATGAAGAAAATCTCTTTAGTGTGACACCTGTTGACCCTCGTGGAGAGGGACGGAGTGTGGCTCAGCTCCATCTTGTCCTCCTCGGTAGGCGTGACCCATGGACAGCAACGGAAAGCAAGCCGGAATCCAGAGCGAAACCTGAGGGGTGGAGGGTCATCTTGAGAAAAGGAGTGAGGGAAACAGTTATGGGAACTGCCCTGTGGCTGCCCCACCTCCAGGAGCCTATCTCCCCTCCAGAGGAAAGTTGCTTTGGAAATTCACTCGTAAGAGCTCAGGGTCTCTGGAGGACTTCCCTGGCGGTCCAGTGGTTGAGAATCCTCCACCGATGCAGGGGACGAGGATTCGATCCCTGGTCCAGGAACTAAGTCCTCGCATGCCCGTGCAGCTAAGCCCGTGACCACAGCGACTGAATCCCGAGCGCCCGAGAGCCTGTGCTCCACAACAAGAAGCCACTGAAATGAGATGCCTGTGCTCCGCAACTAGATAGCAGTCCCTGCACATCGCACCTAGAGGAAAGCTGGCGCGCAGCAACAGAGACCCAGGGCAGCCAAAAATAAAGAAAAAAAAAAAGAGCTCAGAGACACATTCTTTAGTGGATTGGGGTTTTGAAAACAGCCAGAAGTAATCTGGAGCCAAGTCCAAGTTTGAAGTGGGTGATTAAGCTGGACAAGACCATTTGTTATCACAAACAAACAAAAACAAACCAAGTACAATTATAACACAACAGATTTTCTTGTTTGGTTTGTTAATTGGCTTCTTTGGAGTATGCAAAGAAGAATCTTAAGAAATTGGCAATGTTGGCTGGAATAAGGATGCTCTCCAAGGGGACTGCTTTGAAAGGAAATATACACATGGAACTACTAAGTTTGGGGACATTTGCTTAAAAAATAAGTGAGCTTTCCCCATGGCAGCACAGAGGGTCTCCATGTAAATGAGGGATCAGAGGAAGGAGAGAGGGAGTGGAAGAAGTGAGATGGAGCTGGCAGAAGGTAGACGCTGTCCTGTCAGGAGCAGAAATAGATGAGGCCCTGTGTGGTGCAGAGAGAGGCAAACAACTGGGTGGTCTGTTCCCAGGAGATGCAAGGTTCTGTGTTTCAGAAGCACGGACCTGACGTTGGTTCCTCCCCCTGTAGCTCTGGAGATTCCATGGTGCAGCCCGTGGTGCCTTTATTATGGGAGCGTCATGGCCACTGCCCCTCATACCTACACTCAGCATGTCCCAACCCGAGCTCCCTCTCCTCTTCCCCCCATGCCCCTGACAGTCGTCCTCATTTCAACTCCTGATAACTGACCACCCAAGAACCTGGAGTCATCCTTAACTTCCTCTCCATCAAATTCTGTTGACTCTACCTTAGCAATCTCCAGACTCTGACCACTTCCCATGCATCTAAACCCACCATCTCTTGCCTGGATTACTGCAACTGCCTAATCCTCTCCCTGCTTCTCCCCCTTGCCTTGGGTGTTCCCTCTGCCTGGAACTCTTATCCAGACAGCTACCAGGGCCCGCTCAGTCCTCAAGTCTGCTCAAAAGGCCCCTCAGTAAGGCCTACCCTGACCATCCTGTAAAATCGCAACCTTTATGCCCATTACGTCCACATTCCTTCCTGTCCTCCTTTACCCAGTTCTAGTTTTTCTTTTTCTCTATAGGATCTATCACCTAATATACACAGTGACTCATTGACTCATTAGGTTTGCTTATTGTCTATCTCCACCAGCTCCCCCTAGAAGGTCAGCTCCCTGAGGAAAGGGATCACTGTTTTTGTTCACCAGCGTATCCCAAAGGGCCTGGAACAGTGCTGGCACACAGAGCCACTGGAGATTATTTTCTGCAGAAAGGAAGATTGCACCAGGAGGAACAGTCCTACCTCAGAGCTGGTGTCTTCAAATACTGAATGATCAGAGGTTGTTTCAGGAACTCATAGAGCCGTGGGGTGTTGACTCCCACGGACTGTGTCATTGGGTACCAGTGCATAGACGCAGAAGGCTGGGGGCCCTCCCTGATGTGACAGTCCCTGCCTCTTAAGTTCTCACTTGTACAACTGCATGAGAGAAAAATGTGTGATGTGGGGATGAGCTTACAGACCTTGGAAACACATGGAATTCTTGTTGTATGAATTTAGGAGAGTCTTCCTTTCTGAGACTCAGTTTCTTTATCTGTAAAATGGGGATAACACCTCCATCCCATTACATGGGTAGCTCTGGTGGCTCAGATGGTAAAGAATCTGCCTGCAATGCAGGAGAGGCAGGTTTCTCCCTGGAGAAGGGAATGGCAACCCACTCCAGTATTCTTGCCTGGAGAATTCCATGGACAGAGGAGCCTGGTGGGCTACAGTCCATGGGGTATACTTGCCTCTCAGGAGACAATGGAGGGTTCCGATGCCTATTAAACATTCAAAAGATAAAAGTCAGTCTCTCACTTCCTTCTGGCCTGCCCCAGGTGGGTAGGATGTCTGAGCAACAAAGGCTCTATTGGCTTTATGAATGGCCTGGATATCTGTGCAGAGAGGTAATAAAAGAGGCCCAGGGTTAATATCACCCACATCACTGCCTTGTTAAGGCCAGGACTCAGTGTTCACCTCTCACCGACTCTTACCTGGCCCCACCATTCTGAGGCTGAGTGGCCTGCTCTACAAGAAGGACTCCTGGACACTGGGGTTCCTGCCTGGCTCAGCATCTCCCACCTGAGCAAATGCCAGTCCCTCAGTGAGACTCCACTTCTCTAGAGGTACGAGAGCAGCAGGGAGTGAGAATTGGGCTCCTTTCTCCCTGGCAGTCTCTGCCAAGGTCATTTCCTAGCGCCCCTGAAAGCCCCTCCTGTGATCTTCCAGGGAGCAACCCGTTTCCCCTCCAGCCTCGGCCCCAGGCCTCAGATTGAGTGCTTCATTCTGCTGCAGCTGGCACTGTTCTCGCCCACAGGCAGTCCTCAGTGCCTCTTCAATGTAGAAAGCTCTTAACAACATCAGTACCTACCTCCCTGGTTTTTTTTGTGTGTGTGTGTGTGTGTGTCTTTATTGAATTTCTTACAATATTGCTTCTTTATGTTTTGGTTTTTTTGGCTGATAGGCACGTGTGATCTTAGCTCCCCAACCAGGGATCAAACCCACACCCACTGTATTGGCAGGCAAAGTCTTAACCACTGGACCACTAGGGAAGTAGCCAAGTCCCTCCCTCCTTTACCTGGCTCCTTCCTTCCTCCCTCTCTGGCTGTCCTTCTGCCTCTCTGCCCCTCCCTCCATCTCTCTGTCTCTCCCATTTCTCTTCTCCTTGTCCCAGCTGCAGCCCCCAGAAGAAAGAGCAGGAGCAGGCAGACATGAAAGCTGTGGCCTGGGCATTGGGCAAATCTTAGGGGAGAGGGTGGGGCTCAAGCGAGGCCCAGACGAGAGGGAGGATTATCCTGGGGGATCCCTGTGAGGAAGGCATGGGGGTGGGTGAAGCTATGCAGCGGGGTCCAGATGGAGCCAGGCTGAGGAGAGGGGCTGGGGTGAGGGCTCACCTGTGGTTGAGGCAGCAGTAGATGATGGGATTGTACATGGTGGAGCTCATGGCCAGCCAGAAGAGCGCCAGGTAGACCTGCTGGATGAACTTGTGGCAGTAGATGTCCTCCTGGAAGGTGCCCAGGATGAAGTAGAGGTGGTAGGGCAGCCAGCAGACAGCAAATGTCACCACCACCAGTACCATGGTCTTCACAAACTGGTCCAGGAGACACTCTGGTCACTCCTCAGCCCGGATGCCCCAAGACCCAGTCTTCCTGAGGGTGAGGGTGGGGCACCCCTCATGCCAGCCTGAGAAGCCCTCAATAATCAGGTCCCCTCTGCATCCGCAGCCTCAGTCCCCCAGAACACCTGCTACCCAGACACTCCTGGGCCCTCTGCCTAAGCCCTTTTGCTCAGGCTGGTCTCTGGGCTCACACTGCTGTCTCTCCTTCTTAGCCCTCACTCCTCAAAGCCCGGTTCAATGCCACCTTCTCTAAACGGCGTCCTGGATCATTCTTTGAGCAAGGCAGCTGCCCTCCCTGGAGAGTGGATGAGCTCTCGCTCCTAACCCCGTCCTTAGGAGAGACCCTGCCAGCTATGGGTCCGCAAGACCCCCACTCGCTGCAACCTGTGTCTGTCACAACCCAAAGACCAAAGGCAAGTCGGGCGGCCTGGGGAAGCAGGCACGAAGGCTCTGGCCGGAGACCTGGGACAAACGCAGGGTACATGCGGAGTCGGTCCTCCGCGGCGCCCTTTCGGGGCTGGGCCCGGAACGGCCGATGCCGAGGCGGGGCCGAACTTCGACCCCGCCCCCTGCGCCCCCGGAGCTCACCTTCTTCTTGGCCTGCAGGTGGCGCAAGTTGGCACCGTGAGCCTGGTGCCCCGGGACAGAGCGTCTCCAGAGCGTGAGTCCGATGACACTGTAGGCGACGAACATCACCACGAGAGGCAGGAAGTAAATGAGGGCGATCACTGCGAGATGGTACCTGGAGGGGGAGTAAAGGGCCTGGGCACCTGGCGACTGCCAGAGCTCAGTCCCCGGGACCTTGAGGTGCCCCTGAGTTTTCCTGTCAGGCCACCTCCCAAGACCTCGGTTTAATTTTTTTTTTTTAAAGGCAAACCGACTGTCATATGTGCCCAGTGAGGGCTTCCCCTGCCGCAAAAGGGACACCAGTGTAAACTCCGAGTCCTTCCAAGTGGCAGACAAGTTATCAAACGAGGAAATAAATAGGAATGAAAAAGTTAACCACTACATTTGTTTAAAATTTATAATGACATTAAGCACAAGTGAAAGTGGCTCAGTTGTGTCCGACTCTTTGCGACCCCATGGACTATACAGTCCATGGAATTCTCTAGACCAGAATACTGGAGTGGGTAGCCTTTCCCTTCGCTAGGGGATCTTCCCAACCCAGGAATCGAACCGGGGTCTCCTGCATTGCAGGCGGATTCTTCACCAGCTGAGCTATCAGGGAAGCCCCATTAAGCACGAAAGAGGAAGTAAAATTACATATCCCACCCCCACCACTATTAACGATGTGGAATATTTTCTTCCAGAATCACACATTATATTTGTGTATATACATATGTATTAGATAGAGTATGTACATCGTCTGTATCTGCATCTGTCTGGCTAGATAGATTTCCTGGAGTTGATATGTTTCTATCCTGCACCAGCATCCCTACCAGGGAATGGGGTAGTGAAGACGGGCCACACTGTTCAAGCTATTGGATCACCTCTTCCTGACTGTGAGCATTTTTGGGAACATGGCTCACATCGGCAGACACACTTTCTGCTTTGAGCAAGTGGCGTGGAACACCACTGATGGTGCTCATCCAGTCCCCATGGAGGACACCCAGGGCTGTGTTGAGGCCCTTTTATTTCCTTTGGGGTAAAGGACATGCACGCTGCCCCTTCTGGTTTCTGAGTGATGCTGCAGTCATGCTCCAACAAGACCCAGGCAGGAGCATTTGGCGAATGGCCCTGTCATGTGACCTTCTTTTAGGAAAACTGAGGTGTTCCCGAGCCACTTCTCTCCTCCGCATGTGCTGGCCTTTCTGGGCCCCTTTCAAAGGTGCTGCCACCTGGAGGGAGGAGAGCAAGTGGGTTCTTCCCTAAATAACTTCCCTAAAACCTGAGGTTAGAATTCGACTTTCTAATTACAAATGTCTGGGGCCTCCTAGACACCCTGATCCCCATCTATCCTACTGTGGAGCAGGTAAGGAGAGGAGGATCAGTGAGTGCCAGGCCCCTGTCGCCTTTGATTATGAGGTCACAGGCAGACCTTGAGGATCAGCTGAGCCATCTGCCTCAATGTCCAGATCGAGGAACCGAGGCTCAGAGAGGCACAGGAAGTCTGTGTCATGTGAAACAGCTCTACAGACTTAACACCTAAGTGATTTCCCTTTCGCTGAGAATCAGCCCTGTGGAGTCAGAAGACCTGGGTTCTTGTGCAGCCTCTGATTTAAAGCATGACCTTGGGCAATCTCTCCTTCAGTCTCAGTTTCCCTGTTTGTAAACATGGAGATAATCTCCACCTTGCTTCCCAAGTGTGAGTGATGCCCCTTTGTTGTCTCATTCTTTTCTGGGTCGGTGCAGGATAGGGATTCACTCTGGGCTAAGTTCCCACCAGAAGGGAGGGCTGAGGATCTTTGGGGACCATCTTCTAGGGCCTGCCAGAATCAGGAATGGCTTCTCTCACAGCTGAGACTGCCTTTTTTTTGCATTTTCATTTTGCAAGTGTATGTGCATTTTTCTGGAGAGGGCATCTGTCATTTAATCAGATTCATACACACAGAATGTGAGCCTGTAAGGATGGAGCCCTCAATCTGAATCTCAGAAGCTCCCTAACCCAAGAATGAAGAATAAATTCTCACACACAAGAAACCAAGCTTTCGCCCAAATCCTCTCAGAATTCGAAGTATCACCAAAGTATACCCTCCTAGACCACCTCTGCCCTCTTGCTTTCTGCCGTCGTCTGAATCAGGGTCAGAAATCACCAACCCCAGAAAACTGGTGATTGGTACCCTGAGTTCTCACCACTCCGTGCCTCCAGGAGAAAAGTTCCATGTTAAGGTGGAGAATGAGATGGTTGGATGGCATCACCGACTCGATGGACATGAGTCTGAGTGAACTCCGGGAGTTGGTGATGGACAGGGAGGCCTGGCGTGCTGTGATTCATGGGGTCGCAGAGTCGGACACGACTGAGCGACTGAACTGAACTGAAGGTGGAGAAACATCGCCCCCCAGTGGCCAGTCTCGAAATGTTCTGCTCCCATTCCTTCCCTGAGCCAGGAAGAGGGGTGTCCCTACATGGGCACCGCCCACGGAGCATTGAATCCTGAGAACGTGGGGTACAGGGTGAGCGCAAAGACCCATGGCAGGGCCTGCCCTCGAAACTCAACAGTCCCCAGGAACAGACTTCTCAGTGGAAGGCGCCTTCTGGCCAGTGCTCGGGACTGGAGAGAGGTAGGGGCCGGCGCTGGGAGAGGGCTGTCACAGGGGGCGGGGCGGGGCCTGAACTGTCGCCGTGATCTGGCGGCTCTGGGCTCAGAGCGTGTACAGCCTTATGCTTGCGGCAGCCAGGCTTTTCTTGGACTAAGTCTGACAGGTTTGTTTTCGTTTGTTCCCGTTTAAACGACCATATACTGGGCGCAGGTTCTGCGGCAGGCTCGGTGCTACCTGCCTCACAACAACCCCTGAGGAAGGTTCTCTTGCGAATCTCCTTTGAGAGAGAGAGCCAAAGGCTCAGAGAGGTTAAGTGACTCAAAGGATCCTTGAGCCAGCAGGGGACAGAGCAGGATTCCAACCCAAATACTGTCCCCAGAACCTCAACCGATTCTTTATCCTCTATTTTGAATTTCCAAGGTGCTTGAGGATGACAGAGGCACGTGAGAACTAGGCAAACTGAGGCCCAGGAAAGGAAAGGACTTATCCAGGGTCACACAGCAGCTGCACCGTGTCTGAGTTCTGCTTTCTGCCCCCATCCGCTGGCCCATGGTGCCTGTTTCAACTCAAGGATATCTCCAGGCTCCTCCTGAAAACATCCCAGACTCCATCATCTGCTCTTTCTTTCTGCCTCAGTACCATGATTTAAGCAAGAGTGTTGAGGAGATTGGGCTCTGAAGCAGGACTGCCTGGATTTAAATCCTTTGTTTACCACTTAATAGTTGTGTGGTCCTAGGCCCTTAGTTTTTTTAGTGCCTTGGTTTCCTCATCTGAGAAATGGGAATAATAATAATACATACCCACACGGTTATGAGAATGAAATGGGTTCATGTATGTAAAGTGCTTAGAGCAGACCTGACATTTACTGAGTGCTAAGTGTCACATTATCCCCAGTTCACTCCCAGGTACCTGTGCACTCACACTTACACACTGCACACGTGTACACCATGAACGTGTATGCATGCACACACAGGCGCATGCACACACACCATGTTCCCCTATCCCCAGGCCTTACAAAAGGAGCATCTTGCCACCGCTGTCTTCAGGCCAGGCCACCACGCACTTGGTGGCGCCCTCATCCATGGTGATGGTGGAGTAGAAGCACTGGGGGAAGGCAAGGGCCAGGGCCACCAGCCAGATGCCAGCAATGACCGCTCTAGTGCCACGAGCTGAGAGCCGGGGCTGGAAGGGGTGGACGATGGCCATGTACCTGTGAGCAGAGGGTGGTGTGAGTGGTGGGTGCACTCCCATCAGACCAGCCTGCATCTCCTCTTCCCACTCCAGGCCCACACTCTCCAGTCCTATTCCCCGCACCCTGCTGGTGGCCTGCAGAGAGCTGCTGGGCTGCTGACTGTCTATAGACACATGGCACACTAGTGCCCTAAACCTCTGTCCACCACATCACCTCCTTCTGAGCGTGGACATGCTCTTGGAAGGCCACAAGAGGGCAGTGTGGCCACACCAGAAGTCCATCTGGGGCATGGTCCTGCAGCTCCACCCTGCCAAGTTCCTCAGCAGCACAGCCTCTCTTCTGTTCAGAAGATTTAACAGAGCCGGAAGGTCTTCTGCACAAAGCCCAAAGCAGCTGCCCATCAGCTCTCTGCAGTGGAGGAAGTGCTCTACATATGCAGAAATGACCTTGGTTCTAGATGACCCCCCCGAGCTTTCCTCCCCGGGATTCATCTGAACCTTGAGAAGTGGCCAGGACGATAAGACAAAGCTCAAATCCCACCCTTTCGCTGATCCTGACGCAATATCTGATATACTACCTGCCCCACCCCAAAACACAAACCCTAGAGCCTTGAATCCCCTATCCCTTTCCTAATATTTTCCCATAGCCCTCATGACCTCAAAATACAATGTGTAATTTATTTAGTCTTGTGTTTCTGTCTAAATTTTCACCAGGGCAGGCATCTTTATCTGTTTTTACCTGAATGTGCAGAACAGTGTCTGTACATAGTGGGCACTGGACGTAAGAAGGGATGAAGAAATGAATGGACAAGTCTCCATTATTGCCATCCTGACCTGAGCCACCGTCTTCCCTCCCTGAGTTACTAGTCAACCGCCTCCTGCCCGTCCTACTCCTGGCTTCCACCCTGCCCTCTGCAGTCCATACTACCCACGCCCCACCTGACCTTTAAGGCGGAAGTTCCGTGACACCATGCTTTTCCCACTGGTGTATATTCCCCAGTGCCTGAAACAGTGCCTCAAATCCTTACTGAGTGAACGAAAAAGTCTTAGGTGACTTTCAGATCTGCCAACTGATCACTCCTCCACCCTCCTGCAGCCCATCCCCTGCAGAGGCTCAGTCTGCAGCCCCAGAGATACAGCACCTGGGAGGTAATTATGTGGCAACTGCATGCAGTGTTTAATTTTCCCCTCATATAATCTATCTAGGAATAGGAAACAATATAAACAATTTCCTTGTAAAAGAAAGAAACCAAAACAAAAATCGACTCCAGAGAACAACACTCCAGATGGTCCCTAAAATACTGTTGCTCTTCCCCTACAGCCTTGAACAGCCATCTAGGGCAAAGTTCTTTCTCGTGTCCAACCTTACCCTTTCTCTTCTCAGTTCCACAGTCCTCTGTGAAACTATTCCAGATGCATAGTTTAGGATCATGAACAGGTTAGGAGACAATTAATTCCCTGGGTTCTACCCTTAACTTGCTGCGTGACTATGGGCATGTTATCAGCCCTGTCTGAAGCCAACACAGTGAACCGGCTCCCCCCAACTGCCCCACTACCCCGCTGCCCCTTCTTGCCTGTCAGCAGCAATGGCAGTCATGGAGTAGATGCTGACGAACATGGCTGTGATGGGGAAGAGGTTCTGGAAGTAGCAGAAGGCACGGCCAAAGTACCAGATGTTGTGGCTGGCATAGACGAAGTTGAAGGCAGCATTGAAGGCAGCCATGCAGAGGTCGGCCAGGGCCAGGTTGACGATGAAGTAATTGGTGACCGTGCGCATCCTCTGATGGGCCAGAATGATCCAGATGACTGTGGCATTGCCCATCACAGCCACCAGCACCAGGGCCAGGTAGGCTGCAGTCCACAGTACCAGCTGCCAGCCGGGCATGGAGAAGGCTGTGATGCCCGTGGCGTTGCTGTCAAGGCCAGACGAAACGTTGACATCGGTCATCACGACACAGGCCCCCATGGCCGCCTCTGAGTCTGGGGCAAGGGGTAAGTCTCCTTGGCTCCCTCCAGGCCTGGTGCCCTGTGGGAGCACACAAATCCTCTCTGAGTGCGGGGAGCAGAAGGAGTGGGTGCCGAGCCAGGGGCGTCCAGGGAGCCGGGGGTCACTCCCAAGTCTCAAACAGAGATGAGTTAGGCTGAGCACAGAGCCGGGTCCAGAGCCCTAGGCACTTCAGATTCCCACGTCCTGGCCAGCCTTCTCCAACGTCACGTGGATATCTAGAATGCAAGACGTGGTCTCAGAGTAAGAAGCATCCTTATAAATCATCAGCCTGTGTCTTCACTGCAGAAATGGAAAAACAGATTCCAAGTGGGGACCAGCCCAGGTCATGTAGTAAGTTGGTGACAAACTCGAATCCAGGTCCCTCCTAATGTGGTTCAGGGAGCGTTAGGGATCAGACGTGTGCAAGGCAGCTCTCTCGATCCCAGAGGTCAGTTGTGCAGCAGGCTGTCTCTCCAGGCTCTGGGGTGCAGGCGGGGCGGCCTTCCCGCTGCTCTCCGGGCTGGGCCGTGTGGTGCAGGGCGGCGAGGCCCCTGGCAGAGGTGCTGTCTTCTCAGAAGCTGGGGCTTTGCCTCCGCCCTTTGTCCCACCTCCTACGTGGATGGCCCGGCTTCGTCTCTTGAGGAAAGATTTAGGACTGGCTGCTGAGGCAGGGAGAGACCCAGGGAAAGTTGAGGGGGTAGCAGGGGTGGGGCCTGGCATGGAGGGCACAGTCCTCAGGAGGGTGTTTACATTCAGCGGGGCCGGAGCTACATCGAGAATGTGACTAGGGGCACAGGCTTGGGAGCCTCTGGGACTCCAAGCAGGGACTCCTAAACCTTTCCGAACTTCAATTTCCCCATCTGAAAAAAATAAGAACGATACAGTGTGCATCTCACAGTGTATTGGTGAGTTTTAAATGAGATAGTGTACATGAAGTCTGCTTAGCACAGGAGCTGCCAGATAAAAGGCGTGACAAGGAGTCGCAGGCCTGTGGGAGGCCCCCCGGCCTGCTCAGGGCTCTGTGAGCTAGACAGAACGCAGAGCATGTCCAGCACGTTCTCAGGTGATGTTGATGCTGCTGGCCCAGGGACCTTACTTTGAGAGCCACTGTCTTAGGACAAGGTCAGGGCTCGCTGCCTCTCCTGTGAGCTCCAGAAAACCCCGGGGGGCAGCCCGCAGACTCCACTGCTGCTCACTGACTGTGTGATGTGTGGGGCACTGCCAGAAGCTGCTGTGTCTGAGTGACTTATGTGCATGTGACTGTGTAAGCGCATGCACATTGGTGTACCTGTGCACACCCACGGGCGTGTAGACCATCAAGACCCAGCAGCCTCAGAAGGGCAGGGCATGTCCCTCCTTAAGGCTTGGAGGGTTCTCAGTCACCAGCATTGGAAGCCCTGCTGTGCTAAGTGCGTGCTCAGTCTCTCTGGACTCCAGCCAGCTTCCGGGGACCCCTACTCTTCCCGTGGGTGTGTATACTGTAGGACCCTGGGCCTCCTGCCCTCCCAGAGTCAGCTTAGGACACAATGGCTCCCACCCCAGCCAGGCCATGGGGCAGAGGGAGGCCTGTTCCCTGTGTGGATTGGGCCACCAGCCTCTGTTTGGACAACTGCCTTTTGCTGAACGACTTCTATCTCCCTCTTTTGGCGGGAGAGCAGCAGACACTCCAGTTTGGGGCTTGTTTGTCTCATGCTCCTCTGACCAGGGTTTTGGAGGCAGAATGTGTAGAAATAAGGATGTAAGCTGGGGCAACCTACTCTGTTGGCGGTTCTGCCTCCTCCTCCAGGCAGAATTTGTTGAGGTTCAGGTACAAGCAGAGGGCAAGGATAGGACACCGAAGAGTGTGTCACCCATCAGAGAAGCCCCAAATAGTACCCGTTTATCCTCCCTGTCAGCATCCCACCACCTCCAGTGTTTACGTGAAGATTATGTTTTGGAGCTGTTAAATCTAAGAGTTTTATTTCCCCCTTAAATCATGTTCTCTTGGAGCTTTCCAACTATGTACTGGTAGCCTCGTAGAAGGAGAGGGTGGGGGCCGCCCTGGACAGAGGGGCGCGCAGAGCTGGCCTGCGGAGTCCAACACTAAACAATGGCCATGAAGGCCGGTCTTTCTCAAAACAGGAAAACATTCTGAATTCCTTTAGCTCCTCTGCACATGTCCAGACTCCAGTTTGGTCTTCGAGGATTTGTATGGGAAGTTCCCTCCACCAGGAAGTGGAGAAGAATGCTGCCCGTCGGTTCTGTTTGGATAGGCTGGGTGACGGCGCAGGTTGGGTACCCCTGGGAGGCTACTCTGGTTCCGACTTTAGAGTGTTCCTCATTAAGGAGCCCATGGGATCAACCCCTGGGGAAGGGAAGGGAGAGAAGCAGGTGTGGGCCAAGGGGGTGGCTGAGCAGTGATGGTGAGACAGTGGCCTTGGACAGCCCCAGGTCAGATCACTCTGAGCTAGAAGGACCTGTTAGAGTTACCCTCATGGTCTGTGCTATTGTGGTTTTGAAGCTGGAGTCCTGAAGACTAGAATGGGAGAGGAATTGTATTTCAGGGAGTTTGGAGGAGACAGTGGGAGCTGCTGCAGGGGTAAGGGATGGGAGAAAGAAAGGGGTTCCAGGAAGCCCCTCAACAGTGTCCCAGAGATGCCTTTGGCAGTCGCCTGACCATGTCTCTGGCTGGGCTTGGACCACCTGGTCACGGCTTCAGTGGGTCACAAGCGGCTGCAGGTCATCTGGTCACCACGAAGTTCACCTGGGCTGGGCAAGACGAGGATGAGGACGGCACGGTGAGTTGTTTACTTGGGTAAATGAGTCCCATTTGAAAAATCTGCCTTCATTCTGAAACTATGCCCTTCTTGCTTTGGGGGTTAAAATAGCCTTTGTTTCATGAAATGATGGTGATGGCAGGTGGGAGTTGCCTTCCTGGTTTTTCTTTTCCTTTAACGTTTCTTCTCAGTGGAATTTCATGCTGTGAGCTGTATGGTTCCCTCAGTTAGGTGTTTTGATATTTTATTGGTCCTTGAAATTGAAAGACACAGGAGCCCTGATCTAGTTCCTCATTTGGAGAGGAGGAGGGGGAGCCCCTGAGAGGAGCAGGCTGGCCCCGGGTCCTCTGGCCTGTGAAGGGGCTGCTTCCTGATGGCTTCCCCCGTCCTGTACAGCCTGCACCGGCCTGTCTGCCTCTGCTCTCGTGAGGCTGCTTCTTGGTCACCTCCTGTCACACAGGCGGGGAGCTCCTCAGGGCCTGGACTGTGTCTTGTTTATGTCTTTTGTCCAGGAGAGTAGCGAGCATATCACAGGTACCCTCTAAATGTGGGCTGAATGAAAATGATGAATCAGATTTAAAATGACTCAGGGGTGAGGGATGGTAAATTGTATATATTGCATATGTCATCTGTTTATCTATCTGTCTATAATACTGTGGCTTAGTGGCTCAGTTGTGTCTAACTCTTTGCGACCCCGTGGACTGTAGCCTGCCAGGCTCCTCTGTTCATAGAATTTTCCAGGCAAGAATACTGGAGTGAGTTCCCATTCCTTCTCCAGGGGATTTTCCCAACTCAGGGATCAAACCCGAGTCTCCCACATTGCAGGCAGATTCTTTCCCATCTGAGCCACCGTGGAAGCATCTGTCTATACATATCTAATAGAGAGATAGATACTTGACAGATAGATGGATGTGAAGACCTTAAACTAATGGGATTGGCAGTGACGGGATTTTAGGGAACTGTGAGTGGGCAGGGCAGTGTGAAACCTGGCACACTGGCACACAGTAGGTGCTCAATGAATCTCAGATGAATACATGAATAACAAATAATGAGTAAAGTCTAGAATATCACCCAGTCAGGGATGATAGGAGTAGCATTCTTATTTTCACAGAATCTAAAGCTTAAACTAAAAAAACATGTCTGTGTAGGTCGGGCAGAGCTTTTGGAGGATGCTGAGGGTTTCCACAGCATCTCAGGATTTATTCCTCACAGTTCGCCCCGCCTTGTCCACAAACCAGAGGGTCCCAGGCTGGTCCCTTTAGAAGATGAGCTCTGGGCCCCCCAGCCCCCTGGCCTGAGCATCGGTGGCCCAGAATCTGGGACTTCAGCTGGGAGAGGGAGAGCTGCATTCTGCCAAGAGCACGCGCTGCAGCTGACACCTTTTTTAAACACTGTGAGTGTGATGGGGCAGTGCCTCCCCCTAAAAGCCTGAAGTTTATCTAGCCAGAGAAGAGAGGCCATGAGTGTTTATATCTGCTATGACGCTGGTGTACACAGAGCTCAGAAGCTCTTAACACCAAACGGGTTCATTTCCCAACATCAGGCTTCTGCAAAATCTGCCCATCTATGGCAGGCCGAGGAGGAAGTGGGCGAGGCTTGCCTCGGAGGGGGCCCCCCCAACACCCGGTTGCTAGTTAGATGGCCGGGGTCATCCCAGAGGCAGCCTGGGTGTTGTAGACAGAGGGGACAGCTTGGTGTCTGCCCTGGTGCTGCAGCTGTGCTGTGGTGAGGAAGCGGGGAATGGGTGAGGAAGGGGAGGTGACAGAGGGTCAGAGTTTCTCTGAAAGGCCTGAGTCCTGGGCCCTGCAGGGGGTCCCTCAGCTGGACTGGGAGTTGAGAGACTCCCTGCAGTCATCCTGGAGTTAGGAGAAAGCGTCACGTCTCTACCTTCATGAAGCTTCCAGCCAAGATGGAGAGCCAAATCCTGGAAGAGCAGAGAGAACTTACCACCCCCTGCATTATCTGTCTCCCTCCACTCCATCCTCTGCCACGGGGATCTCTTAAAAACACAGATCTGACCATGCACTTCCTGCTTAATCCCCATGGCTCTCTGGGTTGAGGAAAACAGCCTCTTTCCTTTACTGCCAACTCTTTCTCAGGACCACTTTCCCCTTGCTTCTTTTCACAATAGAACCTTCCCTGTTGTTACCTATTGTCACCCGGCTTCCCAGCTGATGACTGTATTTCCAAGCCTGATGTGGTCACATGATTAAGATCTGGCCAATAGGATGTGGCAGAAGCGATTTATATGTGTAGACAGACAACTTCAAAGTCTCATCTTTTTTTTTTTTTTTTTTAAACAGCTCGCTTTTTAAAAAATTCAATTAATTAATTAATCTTTGGTTGTCCTGGGCCTTCGTTGCTGCGTACAGGCTTTCTCTAGTTATGGCGAGTGGAGGCTACCCTAGTTGTGGTATGCGGGCTTCTCACTGCCGTGGCTTCTCTTGTTGCAGAGCACAGGCTCTAGGCGGGTGGGCTTCAGCAGTTGTGGCCCACAGGCTCAGTGGTCATGGCTCATGGGCTTAGTTACTCCATGGTATGTGGAATCTTCCCGGACCAGTGATTGAACCTGTGTCCCCTGCACTAGCAGGCAGATTCCTATCCACAGCATAACCAGGTAAGCCCTCATCTTTTTATTTTTTATTGAGATATACTTGAATTACAATGTTGTGCTAATTACTGCTGTACTGCAAAGTGACTCATTATACATATATGAAAATTCTTCTTCATATTTTTATATTACGGTGTATCACAGTAATATTGAATTTAATTCCCTGTGCTGTACAATAAGACTTCTGTCATTCATCCATTCTATATATACTAGTTTGCATCTGTTAATCCCAAACTCCCAATGCAACCCTCTCCCACCCGTCTCTGCCTTGGCAACCACTGGTCTATTCACTATGTCCCTGATTCTATTTCATTATACATATATGAAAATTCTTCTTCATATTTTTATATTACGGTGTATCACAGTAATATTGAATTTAATTCCCTGTGCTGTACAATAAGACTTCTGTCATTCATCCATTCTATATATACTAGTTTGCATCTGTTAATCCCAAACTCCCAATGCAACCCTCTCCCACCCATCTCTGCCTTGGCAACCACTGGTCTATTCACTATGTCCCTGATTCTATTTCTGTTTCATATATAGGTTCATCTGTGTCATATTTTAGGTCCTACTAATAAGTGATGTCATATGGTATTTGTCTGTCTTCCTTACTTCATTTAGTATGATCATCTCTAGGTCCATCCATATTGCTGCAAATGGCATTATTCATTCTTTTTTATGGCTGAGTAGTATTCCATTGTATATTGTACAACATCTTTGTCCATTCATTTGTTGATGGACATTAGGCTGTTTTCATGTCTTGGCTATTGTGAATAGTGCTGCTATGAACACAGAAGAGCATGTATCTTTTTGAATTATAGTTTTGTCTGGATATATGCCCAGGAGTAGGATTGCTGGATAATATGGTAGTTCAATTTTTATTTTTCTAAATAGAATCTCTGTACTATTTTCCATAGTGACTGCACCAATTTACATTCCCACCAGCAGTTTAGGATGGTTCCCTTTTCTCCATACTCTCTCCAGTATTTTTTATTTGTAGACTTTTTGATGATGGCCATTCTGAAGGTCTCATCTTTAAGGAGTTGGCTGCTTTCCACTTCCACTCCCCTCTTCCTACTGGGTGGGAAATGGTAACAACGGGAGCTGACATTTTGAATCCAGAGAGGGCAGCCTCTGTGTTATGGCTGGCAAGACCCAGGGTTGTTGCATGAAAAAGAAAAACAAAGCAAAACAAACTTCTCTCTTATTTAAGGCACTGCATGTTAGGCTCTATTACAGCACGTAACCCTTCATGACGGAGAAGGCGATGGCACCCCACTCCAGTACTCTTGCCTGGAAAATCCCATGGATGGAGGAGCCTGGTAGGCTGCAGTCCATGGGGTCGCGAAGAGTCAGACACGACTTCACTTTCCCTTTTCACTTTCATGCATTGGAGAAGGAAATGGCAACCCACTCCAGTGTTCTTGCCTGGAGAATCCCAGGGATGGGGGAGCCTGGTTGTCTGCCGTCTATGGGGTCGCACAGAGTCGGACACGACTGAAGCAACTTAGCAGCAGCAGCAGCAACCCTTCATGATGCACTATCCTTTAAGAATTTCCTTGATGATTACACAGGTTGACTATCTTTGTTTTATACTCCAGTAGCATTTCTGTGCTTTCCTTCTTGTTAATACCCTGACCCATGCTAAGAAATTCAGGAGGCCAGGAATCCTATCTGTCTTGATTATATCTTATATATATATATATGATATATATATATATCATATCTTCCTTTCCCTCCATTATGATTGACACACTGTGTATGCTAGATGTTATTTGTTGGTTAAATAAATGATTCGGCAAACGAATATATTGAAACAGCTTGGGTATAATAGTAAAAAACTTTTTTGCTATAAGCAATAGTGACTTAAACAAATGGGGGCTTATTTTCTCACATAACCAGAAGTCTGGAGGTCAGTGATTCCACGCTAAACAGTGCAACGGTTTCAAAGTTCTTTAGGAATTTTTTTTTCTTGACCTTTGCCTCTTGGCTGTTAGATGGCTGCAACAGCTCCAAGTAGCAGTTTCTTACATGACAGCATTCCCATTCCAGGAAGGGAGCAGGAAGGAAAAGAATTCCCCTTCCAGGTATTTCACCTTTGTTAGGGAGGGAAATCTTTTTTCAGGACCCTCCCAGCAGATGTCCCTTATATCATGTGACCAGAACAAGGTCACATGACCACCCTTAGCTACATGGGCAGTTGGAAGAGGAAATGTTCTCCTTTTTTAAGACCCAGCTGGGCTTTGGTACTGTGGGGCTCACTGAGGCTGGTAGGAAGAAGCCAGTTCTAAGAGCCCATGCCTTTCCTTAGCCAAATGGTCCTTCCATTCGGGAAGTCCCAGGGACTACAGGGTATCATGATGTGGTCACAAATAAAAGGATCATGCATTGTGCTTAATGCTTGCTGGCGAATGTCACTTTCTGTCTCTTGAAATTCTTTCCTAGACACCGACCTGCCCAGGAGACTGAGCTCTGCCAACAAGCTTACCTGTTCCAGTAAAATCCATTGCCTATCATCTCTGTGGTCACAGCAGTAACTGTCCACCAACCACGTGCCCATGTGCCTGGGGACTGAACCAGCAAAATAACCTCTTTGTGCCTCCTCCTCCTTGTTTGTCAAATGGGGCTAGTTATCTCATAGGATTGTTGTGAGGATTACATTAGTTAATACATGCAAAGTGCTTACAACAGTACCTGGCACACAGGGCTAAATAAGAGTTTGCTGTTGTCATTTCATTATATCCCCATTTCATACATGAGATTATATGCTCAGAAAGGTTAAAGAACTTGCCCAAGGTCATGCAGCTGGGGGAACCATCAGTCAAGCCTGGTCTGTCTGACTCCAGAACCCACACCCTTTCTTCTCTGACCACAGGCCTTCTCTGAGATGACAAGTTTCTCCTGAGTGTCCCAAGGGTGGGGTGTCTGGCCACAGACACTGTAGGGCCCGGATGGAATGCTACCTCCTTCCAGAAACCTGCCTGGAGGCTTGCTCTCTGCTCCTCACTGGCATGTGGCAGCCTTTCTGGAGAGCATGAGAACTGCCCCTTGTCCCTTCCTTGGAGGTGGGGAAGGTCAGTCTTGTCCACTGTTGTGACCATCAACACAGATACACTGTTGGTCCTCCAGGAGCGCCTCGTCATGATAAGGACACTGATGCCCAGGTAAGGCGCTCACTGCAGGTCAGACAGCCAGTACTGGCAGAGCTGTGCCTGCAGCTCCCACCAGCAAACTCCCCATTCAGTGGTCTTTCCTCTGCTCAGGGCTCCTTCTATGAGGTGAGCACTTTGCAGGGACAGTGGCTTATCCAAAGGAGACCTTATTCAAGTTGGGCCCAGCATGGGGCTTCCTGGGAGATTGTGGCCTGAGCACTAAAAGAGATCATCTCTGATCGCTCACCTCCAGCCCCTGTTCCTACCTGGGCCCAGATCCTGGGTCCATCTGCACGAGTGTCAACTCATGCCTGAGTGCCTGTAATACACAGATAGTGACACCAGAGGGCGACATCATTACTTTAATCCTTGTGAGCACAAAGGCTTCAAGCGGCCTCTCAGACTCAGATGATGAGGAAGGTGGTGATGATGATAACCACGGCCAGGGTTAAGGTTTTTTAAGCCAAACCTCTTTGTAATAAGCATGCATCACCTCTAATCAGAAGGTCTTCCTGCGCGCAAGTGTTTTCTTTTCTCAGGCCCCCTTTCTCCTGCTGTGTTCTGCATCTCAGAAAATGGACCACATGCACCCAGTCATCCAAGCCTGAAACCTGGCATCAGTCAGCAGCTTCTACACTTGCTCCCTCCCCAGTATCACTTATTCCTGTCCATTCTACATCCTAAATCTTAACCCATCCACTTCTCTCCTTTCCCACTGTTTGTCCTCTGCCTTCAATTCCTTGTTCCATCTACAGAGAGCCACAGGCTCTGGCCTCAAGTTTGGTGTAGGCCCATGGTTCCCAAACTTTGCCGCTCATTAGAATCACCTGGGGAGCTTTGAAAATGTTTGCTGCCATATCACACCTCAAATGAGTTAAGGCAGGAGGCAGAGGGAATGCGTGCCTCCCTGGTAGCTCAGCTGGTAAAGAATCTGCCTACAATGCAGGAGACCCCAGTTCAATACCTGGGTCGGGAAGATTCCCTGGAGAAGGGCTGGGCTACCCACTTCAGTATTCTTGAGTTTCCCTGGTGGTTCAGACAGTAAGGAATCTGCCCGCAATGTGGGAGACCTGGGTTCGATTCCTGGGTTGGGAAGATCCCCTGGAGGAGGGCATGGCAACCCAGAATACTCCAGTATTCTTGCCTGGAGAAGCCCCATGGACAGAGGAGCCTGGTGGGCTACAGTCCATGGGGTCGCAATGAGTCAGACACGACTGAGAGACTTAGCACAGCATGGAGGGCATGCAGATGGGAGCCAGGCATCGGTACTTTTTAGAGATCCCTAACAAGGCCTGGCGTGCTGTGATTCATGGGGTCGCGGAGAGTCGGACACGACTGAGCGACTGAACTGAACTGAACTGAACTGAACTGAGGTGGTTCCCGGAGAAGGCAATGGCAAGCCACTCCAGTACTCTTGCCTAGAAAATCCCATGGATGGAGGAGCCTGGTAGGCTGGGGTCGCTAGGGGTCGGACACGACTGAGCGACTTCACTTTCACTTTTCACTTTCACACATTGGAGAAGGAAATGGCAACCCACTCCAGTGTTCTTGCCTGGAGAATCCCAGAGACGGGGGAGCCTGGTGGGCTTCCGTCTATGGGGTCACACAGAGTCGGACACGACTGAAGTGACTTAGCAGCAGCAGGTGGTTCCAGTTTGCAGTCAGTTTGGGAACCACTCTCCCCTTGTTCTGAGACCCTCTTACACATCCTTAAGTGGGCAATGTCCACTTAACCTGGCAGGCCTCTCTTTAATATTGCTGCCTTCCTGAACACACAGGTCTAAGCAACTGCTCCTGCCCGATGCTGATACTTACCACACTGTGTTATTGCTTTTTCAACTGTCTGTCTTCCCCGCTGCCTCCCCCCCTACCACCACCTCCTTCCCCCCCGAGCAGAAACGTGCATGCAGCTAATCGGCACGACAAGAGGCAAGCTTTATTAACCTTGTGATTTTGAATGTTGCCCCAGATTTTCATTTTTGCCGTTTATCTGTTTACAGTGTTTGAAGCATAAAGAAATGCATTTTCTCTTTAAATGTGGATATAGATTCCTAGGTGGCACAGTGGTAAAGAATCCACCCGCCAATGCAGGAGATGTAAGAGACACAGGTTTGATCCCTGGGTTGGGAAGACATCCTGGAGTAGGAAATGGCAACCCACCCTAGTATTCTTGTCTGAAAAAGCCCATGGACAGAGGAGCCTGGTGGGCTACAGTCCATGGGGTCGCAAAGAGTGGGACAAAACTGAACGACTGAGCACATAGGTATAAAGATGTGTGTTCTTTGAACTCTTCAAGCCAGTTTTTATCTGTTTCCTATTTGAAATTCCCAAGTTGTGGCTAATAATTACCCAGGGCACTTGAGACTAGGGAAAATACCCTGTATTTAAAACTGATTTGTCATTTCCCGTCGATTATGTATTGACATTGCTTCTCTGGTGTCCAGATTCAAGAGCTAAAAATGAAAACTCTAATGTTTGTCTGATGTTTGCTCCTCTTTTAAGGAAGCTGCTCTCTCTGCTGTAAGACTGTAGCTTTTTATCTTTTCTTCTGTGGAATTCAGGTATAAATTGACAAATTTATATCAGGTATATAAGGGTATTGGTTTTATTTATTTATTTATTTTTTAATTGGAGGCTAATTATTTTACATTATTGTTTGGTTTTGCCACACATTGACATGAATCTGCCCCGGGTGTACATGTGTTCCCCATCTTGAACCCCCCTCCCACCTCTCTCCCCATCCCATCCCTCTGGTTCATCCCAGTGCACCAGCCCCGAGCACCCTGTATCATGCATCGAACCTGGACTGGCGATTCGTTTCACATATGATAATACACATGTTTCAATGCCATTCTCCCAAATCATCCCACCCTCGCCCTCTCCCAGAGTCCAAAAGACTGTTCTATACATCTGTGTCTCTTTTGCTGTCTCGTATACAAGGTTATCGTTATCATCTTTCTAAATTCCATATATATGCGTTAGCATACTGTATTGGTGTTTTTCTTTCTGGCTTACTTCACTCTGTATAATAGGCTCCAGTTTCATCCACCTCATTAGAACTGATTCAAATGTATTCTTTTTAATGGCTGAGTAATACTCCACTGCGTATATGTACCACAGCTTTCTTATCCATTCGTCTGCAGATGGACATCTAGGTTGCTTCCATGTCAGACAGTTCTCCAAAGAAGACATACAGATGGCTAACAAACACATGAAAAGATGCTCAACATCACTCATAATCAGAGAAATGCAAATCGAAACCACAATGAGGTACCATTTCACGCCAGTCAGAATGGCTGCTATCCAAAAGTCTACAAGCAATAAATGCTGGAGAGGGTGTGGAGAAAAGGGAACCCTCTTACACTGTTTGTGGGAATGCAAACTAGTACAGCCACGATGGAGAACAGTGTGGAGATTTCTTAAATACTGGAAATAGAACTGCCATACAACCCAGCAATCACACTCCTGGGCATACACACCGAGGAAACCAGAATTGAAAGAGACACATGTAGTCCAATGTTCATCGCAGCACTGTTTATAATAGCCAGGGTATTAGTTTTAAATATGATACTCAATTTCAGTTTGAAAACAAGTTTTTCATCACAGGAAAATTTTCTTCTATAATTTATTCTCATATTATGTAAGAATGTAGCAGATCAATTGAGTAAAGAATGACTTGAATAAAAAGGTGCTTATTTTCCTCACTTCACAGGGCTCTGGGTAGGCAGCTGCTGACTTGGGTTCTGTTGTTTGACAGCATCAGGGTTTCGACTGGTATCTCCTCAATTCTCTTGGCCTCTTTCTTATGGTTACAGGATGGCTGCTGCAGCTCCAGGCATCATGTTTGCATTCAGCGTAGGAAGAAAGGAGAAAAAAATGCAACACTAATCATATCAGAAAAGACAGAATCTTTCTGAATGTCTATGGCTCATGAACCAGAACAGGCGCAAACAAGGGAAGCTGGTAATAAGTATATTTCACGTGTCTAGCCTGCACAGTGAAGTCAGAGTAGGAAGGAGGAGGTTGGGAACAGCGTTGAGTTAGTCAGCAGCAGCATCTACCACATTTTGTCCTGGATGCCTCCACATCTCTTATCTTTTTCTTCTGATCCGCCTCTTTGCGTTTTTCCTCTGAATTCTGAGATATTTCTCTTTCTTTGTCTTTCAGACCACTGACTCAATTTGCAGCACAAACTGTCTCTATTGGATTGTTATATTTGAAAGTCACACTTTTTAGTTTGCAGGAATCTTTTTGTATGTGCTCCAACTACATCTTTCCATGACCCTTTTTTCTTTCTTTGAAGTCCTCTTCTGTCTGTCTTGCTAGTTCTAATTTACACGTTCACCTAGGGCTTCCTCCCTTTGTTCAGTTCAGTTCAGTTCAGTTCAGTCGCTCAGTCGTGTCCGACTCTCCGCGACCCCATGAATCACAGCACGCCAGGCCTCCCTGTCCATCACCAACTCCCGGAGTACACTCAAACTCATGTCCACAGAGTCGGTGATGCCATCCAGCCATCTCATTCTCCGTCGTCCCCTTCTCCTCCCGCCCCCAACCTTTCCCAGCATCAGAGTCTTTTCCAGTGAGTCAACTCGTCTCATGAGGTGGCCAAAGTATTGGAGTTTCAGCTTTAGCATCAGTCCCTCCAATGAACATCCAGGATTGATCTCCTTTAGAATGGACTGGTTGGATCTCCTTGCAGTATAAGGGACTCTCAAGAGTCTTCTCCAACACCACAGTTCAAAAGCATCGATTCTTCGGCGATCAGCTTTCTTCACAGTCCAACTCTCACATCCATACATGACCACGGGAAAAACCATTGCCTTGACTAGACGGACCTTGGTCGGCAAAGTAATGTCTCTGCTTTTTAATATACTATCAAGGTTGGTCATAAGTTTCCTTCCAAGGAGCAAGCGTCTTTTAATTTCATGGCTGCAATCAGCATCTGCAGTGATTTTGGAGCCCAAAAAAACAAAGTCTGACACTGTTTCCACTGTTTTTCCATCTATTTCCCATGAAGTGATGGGACCAGATGCCATGATCTTTGTTTTCTGAATGTTGAGCTTCAAGCCAACCTTTTCACTCTCCTCTTTCACTTTCATCAAGAGGCTTTTGAGTTCCTCTTCACTTTCTGCCATAAGGGTAGTGTCATCTGCATATCTGAGGTTATTGATATTTCTCCCAGCAATCTTGATTCCAGCTTGTGCTTCTTCCAGCCCAGCGTTCCTCATGATGTACTCTGCATATAAGTTAAATAAGCAAGGTGACAATATACAACCTTGACGCACTCCTTTTCCTATTTGGAACCAGTCTGTTGTTCCATGACCGGTTCTAACTGTTGCTTCCTGACCTGCATACAGGTTTCTCAAGAGGCAGGTCAGGTGGTCTGGGATTCCCATCTCTTTCAGAATGTTCCACAGTTTATTGTGATCCACACAGTCAAAGGCTTTGGCATAGTCAATGAAGCAGAAATAGATGTTTTTCTGAAACTCTCTTGCTTTCTCCATGATCCAGCGGATGTTGGCAATTTGATCTCTGGTGCCTCTGCCTTTTCTAAAACCTGCTTGAACATCTGGGAGTTCACGGTTTACATACTGCTGAAGCCTGGCTTGGAGAATTTTGAGCATGACTTTACTAGCGTGTGAGATGAGTGCAACTGTGCGGTAGTTTGAGCATTCTTTGGCATTGCCTTTCTTTGGGATTGGAATGAAGACTGACCTCTTCCAGTCCTGTGGCCACTGCTGAGTTTTCCAAATCTGCTGGCATATTGAGTGCAGCACTTTCACAGCATCATCTTTCAAGACTTGAAATAGCTCAACTGGAATTCCATCACCACCACTAGCTTTGTTCGTAGTGATGCTTTCTAAGGCCCACTTGACTTCACATTCCAAGATGTCTGGCTCTAGGTCAGTGATCACATTATCGTGACTATCTTGGTCGTGAAGATCTTTTTTGTACAGTTCTTCTGTGTATTCCTGCCACCTCTTCTTAATATCTTCTGCTTCTGTTAGGTCCCTACCATTTCTGTCCTTTATCGAGCCCATCTTTGCATGAAAAGTTCCCTTGGAATCTCTAATTTTCTTGAAGAGGTCTCTTGTTTTTCCTATTCTGTTGTTTTCCTCTATTTCTTTGCATTGATCACTGAGGAAGGCTTTCTTATCTCTCCTTGCTATTCTTTGGAACTCTGCATTCAGATGCTTATATCTTTCCTTTTCTCCTTTGCTTTTCGCCTCTCTTCTTTTTACAGCTATTTGTAAGGCCTCCTCAGACAGCCATTTCGCTCTTTTGCATTTCTTTTCCATGGGAATGGTCTTGGTCCCTGTCTCCTGTACAATGTCACGAACCTCCGTCCAGAGTTCATCAGGCACTCTATCAATCAGATCTAGTCCCTTAAATCTATTTCTCACTTCCACTGCATAATCATAAGGGATTTGATTGAGGTCATATCTGAATGGTCTAGTGGTTTTCCCTACTTTCTTCAATTTAAGTCTGAACTTCGCAATAAGGAGTTCATGATCTGAGCCACAGTCAGCTCCTGGTCTTGTTTTCGCTAACTGTATACAGCTTCTCCATCTTTGGTTGCAAAGAATATAATCAATCTGATTTCGGTGTTGACCATCTGGTGATGTCCATGTGTAGAGTCTTCTCTTGTGTTGTTGGAAGAGGGTGTTTGCTATGACCAGTGCATTCTCTTGACAAAACTCTATTAGCCTTTGCCCTGCTTCATTCCGTGCTCCAAGGCCAAATTTGCCAGTTACTCCAGGTGTTTCTTGACTTCCTACTTTTGCATTCCAGTCCCCTAGAATGAAAAGGACATCTTTTTTGGGTGTTAGTTCTAAAAGGTCTTGTAGGTCTTCATAGAACCGATTAACTTCGGCTTCTTCAGCATTACTGGTTGGGGCATAGGCCTGGATTACTGTAATATTGAATGGTTTGCCTTGGAAACGAACAGAAATCATCCTGTCATTTTTAAGATTGCATCCAAGTACTGCATTTCGGACTCTTTTGTTGACCATGATGGCTACTCCATTTCTTCTAAGGGATTCCTGCCCACAGTAGTAGATATAATGGTCATCCGAGTTAAATTCACCCATTCCAGTCCATTTTAATTCACTGATTCCTAGAATGTCGACGTTCACTCTTGCCATCTCCTGTTTGACCACTTCCAATTTGCCTTGATTCATGGACCTAACATTCCAGGTTCCTATGCAATATTGCTCTTTACAGCACCGGACCTTGTTTCTATCATTGGTCACATCCACAACTGGGTATTGGTTTTGCTTTTGCTCCATCCCTTTATTCCTTCTATAGTTATTTCTCCACTGAGCTCCAGTAGCATACTGGGCACCTACCGACCTGGGGAATTCCTCATTCAGTATCCTATCATTTTTCCCTTTGTTACTGTTCATGGGGTTCTCAAGGCAAGTATACTGAAGTGGTTTGCCATTCCCTTCTCCAGGGGACCACATTCGGCTGTGGTCCATGTGATTAGATCAGCTAGTTTCCTGTGATTATGATTTCAGTTTGTCTGCCCTCTGGTGCCCCCTAGCAATACCTACCGTCTTATTTCGGTTTCTCTTACCTTGGTCGTGGAAAATCTCTTCACAGCCGCTCCAGCAAAGTGCAGCTGCTGTACCTTACCTTGGACGAGGGGTATCTCCTCAAGGCCCCCCCTCCTGACCTTGAACGCAGAGTAGCTCCTCTCGGCCCTCCTGCGCCCGCGCAGCCACCGCCTGTTGGACGTGGGGTAGCTCCTCTCGGCCGCCGGCCCTGGCCTCAGGCGTGGGGTAGCTCCTCACGGCCGCACCTCTTTGCGTGGCTCGTTGCGCCGGGGCCGGCGTCTCTCGCGTCGCGTCTGCGCCGCCGGGGCCGGCGTCTCTCGCGTCGCGTCTGCGCCGCCGGGGCCGGCGTCTCTCGCGTCGCGTCTGCGCCGCCGGGGCCGGCGTCTCTCGCGTCGCGTCTGCGCCGCCGGGGCCGGCGTCTCTCGCGTCGCGTCTGCGCCGCCGGGGCCGGCGTCTCTCGCGTCGCGTCTGCGCCGCCGGGGCCGGCGTCTCTCGCGTCGCGTCTGCGCCGCCGGGGCCGGCGTCTCTCGCGTCGCGTCTGCGCCGCCGGGGCCGGCGTCTCTCGCGTCGCGTCTGCGCCGCCGGGGCCGGCGTCTCTCGCGTCGCGTCTGCGCCGCCGGGGCCGGCGTCTCTCGCGTCGCGTCTGCGCCGCCGGGGCCGGCGTCTCTCGCGTCGCGTCTGCGCCGCCGGGGCCGGCGTCTCTCGCGTCGCGTCTGCGCCGCCGGGGCCGGCGTCTCTCGCGTCGCGTCTGCGCCGCCGGGGCCGGCGTCTCTCGCGTCGCGTCTGCGCCGCCGGGGCCGGCGTCTCTCGCGTCGCGTCTGCGCCGCCGGGGCCGGCGTCTCTCGCGTCGCGTCTGCGCCGCCGGGGCCGGCGTCTCTCGCGTCGCGTCTGCGCCGCCGGGGCCGGCGTCTCTCGCGTCGCGTCTGCGCCGCCGGGGCCGGCGTCTCTCGCGTCGCGTCTGCGCCGCCGGGGCCGGCGTCTCTCCTTTAAAGCAAGTGTGATTTTTCTTTACTTGCTCATATTTTTTTCCCCTTGGTCCCCCTAGGGGTCAGACTGTCGACATGTCCAGAGCGGGGCCAAGCCAATAAGTGGTGGAAGACACAGCACTTTCTGCTCTTCTGGGCCTTTGGCAAAGCAAGGGTCTGGCAGTCATTCCTTCACCACTCTCCACCCGAGGCATCCTCAGATGTTCACTGGCCACCTGGGATCCATCAGTCCTCCAGTGCAGTTCCCCTCTGGTCCATGGTGGTCAGCTGGGTGGAGCAGGCCCCCCAGGACCACACACAGCTGGAGGGCAGAAGCAGCCCCCTCCCTGAGAAGAGTTAGGGTTCCACCGTGGGGAGGGGTCACCTCTGGGAACCAGGAGTTCCTTTCTACCTGGTGCCAAAAGGAGCTGTGTCTTTTTTCCCACCACTGGTCCTTGAGCTGTGGCTCCAGAGGG
This sequence comes from Moschus berezovskii, assembly GCF_049115385.1. Lineage (NCBI taxonomy): Eukaryota > Metazoa > Chordata > Mammalia > Artiodactyla > Moschidae > Moschus > Moschus berezovskii. The sequence continues at coordinate 26,380,159 of NC_142471.1, forward strand.
TGGGGCCCCAGACCTTCTCTTGTCCTTGGACATGTAGGGGCTCCCTGTGGCCTTAGATGCTCTTTCCTGGCTTCCTGGTTATGTCACCCAGAGAGTGAGTGGCAGGCAGGGGGAGGTGATATGCACTCGGGGCTCAACCAAGGAAATCTCAGGATTCACTTGAGCCAAGTTTGTAAGGGTTTTGCTTTTGCTTAATACCTGGGTAGTCTCTGTATAAACAAATGTTATAATAAATCCAGGTGTAACTTACCTGTTTGCTGAAACAGGCCTGGTAGGGCTTCTCTGGAGGCATTTGGTCATCAGTTTGAATTAATGATTTCAAACAGTGGGTGATGATTAGTGTTTAAAGGGAGACCGTAGAAAATACGGGAACGCATCCTGTGGCAAAGGTGACTTTGTTTCATGCAGCTTTTGCTGAGTTGTGTGTTTTGTACACTGGACTGTAATGTACAATACAGTTCTGCATCATGTTATAAAATGTTGTTTAAGCAGGGGAATTCCCTGGCAGTCCAGTGGTTAGGACTTGGTGCTTTCACTGCCACAGCTGGAGTTCAATCCCTGGTTGGGGAACTCAGATCCCACATGTCACCGGATGTGGCCAAAAAAAAAAAAAAATCATAAGCGGTGTTGAATTGGAGGATGTTCTAGGGGCAGTTGTTTTGGCTTCACACAAAAATAAAAATAGAAGAGGATTAGATCTTTTACTAGAAGAATTCCATGACTCCCTCCCCCCAGCTGATTTTAAACACAGGTTCCTACGACATACTGACCTAACTAGTATTTAGCAGCCTAAATTCTTGGTGTTCTTTCCCCAGCCCCCGCTTCACCCTCCAGAAGTCAGACTAACCTGCTTTCTCTGCAGTTCTTGTGAAGGTTTGGGGTCATTTGTTGGGGGCAGAGAGGGAGTCCGCTTTGCTCCAGTGTCTGGGGGGATGATTGAGGAGGCTGAGCAGGAGGCGGAAACCAGCCCTAGCCTGTGTGGACCCTGTAGGGCTGCGTGCCTTTGGGTGCACACTCCTTGTGAATAAAGCAAGAATTATCCTCCTTGTCTAGTTTCGCACACAAGGCTATTCTGATGACCCATGGAAAAGAAAAAATCCCTCAGTCAACACATGTTTGTAACAGAAAATGGCGTTTTACTAATGGAAAGCCTTTTATTTTCTCTGAGCCGGACAGAGAGGGACTTGGAAATATAAGACAGAGTAGGAACTGTGGCTGATGCAAATTGCTCAGCAAACAGGAAAGAGGAAGTTGAAACGGCCTACAGGGAAATGTAGGCCTTAGGAGTCAGCAAGTCTGGGAGAAGGGAACTGGCTCCTCCTGGGACATGTTTTACATCAAATGTCTGTGGGACTAGGTTTCTGGTGGAAGACCCAAGGGAGGACGGACCCTGCAGTCTGAATGAAGCTGCAGGCAGAGCCTGCTCGCGTGGTCAGGGACAGCCAATCCGTGGCTTCCATGTTTAATGAGCAGCTGTGTGTGCCCAACACCCCACCAGGCCCTCAGATGCCAGTTGGCGAGATGGTCCTTGCTTCATGGTGCCAACAACCGTGGGGAAGGAGGGCGATAGCCAAGTAAATGTAGGAGTGGTGAGGGCTCTAATAAGTGGGTGAAAGCACTTCGTCAGCTGTAAACTGGGTGGTCTACCCTTAGGTCTACCCTTGCTGGGGGTCCCCTAGCAACCAGCACAGGGCAGGATGCCGTGGCTTGCAAACCTTCCTGACATGGATCAGCAGGTCCATGAATGTTTTCTGTAAACGCCTTGCATTCTTTCTTCAGTAGCTAGAGGATCAGGTCCAGACCCCAGTTCTATGTCCCCAACGTCCAGTCTTGGTACCTTCTGACGGCACCGGGGGACCAGCACCTCCTCTGAGGCTCCCCTCCCCCAGCAGCACCCAGTCTTCCAGAAGCAGCTGCCCTGCTCTTCCACGTGACAGGTGGAACCACTACTGCAGCCCTGATGCCCGGGTGCCCAGTGAGTCACACAGGCCTGGCCCAGCACCAGTGTACCCAGGCTGCTTTTCCAGAATTCCCGGCCGGGCCCCAGTGAGGCCAACCCTGCAGGTGGCCAGCTCCGAGACCCTCCCTCTGTCTGAGAGGCCAGCTTGGAGTCTTCTCCAGAAGGGCCCCTCCCCTATGGGAAAAAGAGGTGGGAATGGCATTTCCCCAATCTGTCAGCCCTTGGGGTTGCCTACTTAAAGGAATCTATTACTTAATTTTAAAATGTACAAAGGGGAGAAGGGGACTTCCCTGGTGGTTCAGTGATCAAGACTCTGCTCCCACTGCAGGAGGCATGGGTTGGATCCCTGGTATGGGAACTGAGGTCCCACATGCTTCACATCGTAGTCAAAGAAAAAATATACAGAAGATAAAATCAGAGAATTTGTAAAACTACAAATGACTGATCAACATGTAAAAATACACTTGACTTCACTAATCATAGGGGATATAAAAATTTAAAAACTGTTTTCTTTTCAACAAACATTTTTCTTTTATTGTGCAATATAACACACATAGAAAAGGGCATTAGATGTAAATAGACAACTGTGAGCAGGATGCTGGCTTCTTTTAGCTTGAGTTCCTCTGTTCATTCACGAGGGGGGTGGACCGAATGATAGCTGAAGATCCTCCCCTCGGCCACTCCTTGAATCATGACTGTCAGACTTGATTTACTGCTAATTTCCTCTGTGGTGGGTGGGGATGGGGTTGAAGTCCTAACCACCCTCTTTTCTCATTTGTAATCAGGCACACAAACACGGAGGCAGCCTGCCTCCCAGTGCTGGCAGGTGGCTCCAAAAAGTTTGAAGGAGAAAACCAGCCAGAGGATAAATGCCCTGGGAGGGTGAATGCCAGGCCCAGGGTCAGCACCCAGGCTGTGAGGGAAGGGAAGGTCTGTGAGGTCAGTCCCACCCCCCACTATGTGTGCTGGTCCCCAGTGGACTGGGCCAGCTGTGGGCAGATCTGACTCAGTTCTTTAGGACCAGCTTTGTTCTAAGTACAGTGCTCGATGATTTCATTTGGTTACCTTGAAGGGTCCCATTTCACAGATGGCACTGGTGTCCCAAGAGGGTAACCCGGGTTCCCAGTGCCTCATTCAGAGTTGATTGGCGTGTGGTAGGGCTGGCATGCAACCCTGCCCCCCCCCAACCCCCTAATCCTGAATCACAGTGTTTTTCTCAAAGCTATGCTGCTTCAGGGAGCTTGACTTACCCTCAGCATGTCTCCTTGGTCCCTATCCCAAGGGATCCCTTAGAATGAACTTTTCCCTTTCCCCTCCTAACAGCCTCCAGAACCTGAAGACACTGGTCCTGTCCCCTGAATGTTCCCTTCCTCTTTCTCTGACTTTGGGGGGCACAGTCTGAATCTCTCTTGCACTGGCTACACTCCTTTGAACATCTGTGAGATGATGGAAAGGATGGAAGAAATAGGATGACCAGGTGTCCTGCTTTTGCACTGGACCTTCCGAGTTTTAGCACCCAAACCCCTCCAGTCCCAGGTGGCCTGTTACGGTTTCTTGGGACTGTCCCAGTTTTAAAAGTCCCATGAACCACTGACAGATACTAGTGTTTGAGATGTTAACAGCTGGTGTCTGGGGGAAGATAGAGGTGTTCAGTCAAATATAGTTGAGAAAAGCTGCATCCCCCTCTTTCTTCCTGGAGAGAAACAATATCTGTTCTCATGGCAGAGGCTTTGAAACAGTCCTTCAGCATTTCCCAGACTGATTTGATAGATCCTTTTTAACAAAACATTTATCTCACAGAACTACTATCTTGCAGTAATGCACAGTAATACTACGTGAAGTTGCAACTCTAAGCAGTACTGAACTCAATATCTGAGCTATGGTGTATTATTTCTAGTTGCTTTTTAAGCCACATAGTTAACTCATTTCACTCTAGCGCAGCTGGGCCACATCTGCATTCGGTAGAAAGCACGTCATTTGCCGGCTCACAGAGCATTTGGACTTCCCACTGGAGAAAAGTCAGTTTACTTCTTTGAACCTCAGTTTCCTTCATCCTTCATCCGTAAAGTGGGATTCATCAAATCAAATTCCATGGGTGGTGAGAAATTAAGAGGTAGTTATGTGAAAGCCCACAGCTCAGGGCCTGATGCTTAATAAATAACTGGTCGGGAATAAACGGAGATCCTTGAGAGTTATGATGGCATGGGAAGGAGAAGTGGCCTAACTTCTGAGCCGTGAGATGGCCCCCAAAAGAGTCAAGGAAAACCTGAAGGACAACACAAGTCCCTTTTCAGAAGAAATTAATAGACTCAAACATGCAGTACTTTAGGGGAAGAACTGGAGGAGTGTTTAAATTGATCTGATGACTCTCAAACTTATATCATCTAACTTAAACCTCACTTCTGAGTTCCCTGGACAACTCTACCTGGGTTTTGAAAAGGTATCTCAAAAAATTAAATGGCGAAAGTAATTGATTTTTGATCCACTTTCCCCCCCAGCGGCATTCTTCGTAACATCCCTCACGTATGTAAATGGGAGCAAAGTTTACCTGGTTGCTCAAAGCAAAAACACTTGGGAGTATCTTGATTTCTCTCTTCCTCACATTCTACACCCAGTCTGTCAGTAAACCCTGGTGGCTCTGTCTCCAAGATACAGTCCCAGTGCAGCTACCTGTCACCATTCCCAGTGTGTACCACCAGTCCACAGCCTTTCACACTGACCCTGTGCAAAGGCTTCCTAACCAGCCTTCCTCACCCCCAGCCCTGGCCCCCTCCTGTTTGTCCTCCATGCTGAAACCGTCTTTCTTTTTCTTCGGTTGTGTGGCACGTGGGATTCTAGTTCCCTGACCAAGGATCAAACCTGTGCCCCCTGCAACGGAAACTCGGAGTTTTAACCACTGGACTGCCAGGAAGGTCCCAGCTGCAACCTTCTAAGGCTTAAATCAGATTCAGTATCACGTCCCTGCTTAGCACAGTAACCATGGCCCTCACCAAACCTGGAAATAAGTCTAAACTGTTTACAAAAGTTGTGAGGCTTCTTCCCCCGCCTCTGATCTCTCCCCATTCTATTATATTCTCTTGAGGTCCTTGCACAAGCCACATGGACCCTCTCAAAGCTGCAGCTTCTCTCATGGCCTTTGTACCGGTTGCTTCTTCCACTCAGAAGCTCTTCTCTTGCATCTTCGGCACGTGTCAGTACTTGAAATTGTCTTGCATTAGTTATGTGAAGTAGTTATGTGATCATACATGTGGTCATACATGTATGTGGTCAACATGTACGTAGTCATACATGTTGCATATCCCCACCTCCTCACCCCCACCCCTCCAATGCCCCAATAGAAGAGAACAGACCCTCTTGTCTATCTTGTTTACAGCTGTATCCCCAGAGCCCTGGGCAGGGCCTGAGTCACAGGAGAAGCTCAGTGTTTATTTGCTGACTGATTTGTCTGTGAGGACTATAGCTAAGATTGTTAGAACTAGAAGAGAAACAGTCTAAACTGATGCTTTCACAGAAGGGGAAACAAGGAATGGATGCCAACTTATGCAAGCCGGGTTGGTTGTGCATAATCGGTAGGTTTCTTTTTCACAGGCAGTTCAGTTCAGTTCAGTTCAGTCGCTCAGTCGTGTCCGACTCTTTGCGACCCCATGAATCACAGCACACCAGGCCTCCCTGTCCATCACCAACTCCCGGAGTTCACTCAAACTCATGTCCACAGAGTCGGTGATGCCATCCAGTCATCTCATTCTCTGTTGTGCCCTTCTCCTCCTGCTCTCAATCCCTCCCAGCATCAGAGTCTTTTCCAGTGAGTCAGCTCTTCACATGAGGTGGCCAAAGTATTGGAGCTTCAGCTTTAGCATCAGTCCTTCCAATGAACACCCAGGACTGATCTCCTTTAGAATGGACTGGTTGGATCTCCTTGCAGTACAAGGGACTCTCAAGAGTCTTTTCCAGCACCACAGTTCAAAAGCATCAATTCTTCGGCGATCAGCTTTCTTCACAGTCCAACTCTCACATCCATACATGACCACTGGAAAAACCATAGCCTTGACTAGACGGACCTTGGTTGGCTAAGTAATGTCTCTGCTTTTTAATATGCTATCTAGGTTGGTCATAACTTTCCTTCCAAGGAGTGTCTTTTAATTTCATGGCTGCAATCAGCATCCGCAGTGATTTTGGAGCCCCCCAAAATAAAGTCTGTCACTGTTTCCACTGTTTCCCCATCTATTTCCCATGAAGTAGGCAGTAGTAGCCACTAAAGGTGAGGTTAGTTATTTCCCCCTACAATCTCCCTGCCAGGTTATCATGAATTAGGTATCAGAACAAATTCTGCTACCTGTGTAAGCATCTATACAGCAAGCATTTACTAGCAAGGAGCCACAAAACCAGTTCATACAATCTGTTATGCGAAGTCAGTGAAGCCCCAGTTCCCTGTACTTTTAGGTGTTCCGTCACCTTGCATGAAGGGTCCGCTGAAGACAGATACAACAGGGACTTCTCTGGTGGTTCAGTGGCTGAGACTCCATGCTCCCAATGCAGGGGACCTGGGTTCGATCCCTGGTCAGGGAACTAGATCCCACATGCTACAACTAGGCACTCGTACCACAAGTAAGAGAAGCCTGAGTACTGTGACAAATAGCCAGCATGCCACAATGAAGACCCAGCACAGCCTAAATAAATAAAATTAAAACTGTAAAAAAATATGCAATCTCTTAAAAAACACACACACACAATATTCTAGAGGCAGGATTCAGTTAGACAGATGGTCACATTAGGCAACCAGAATCCCTCCGGATTTGGGATGCCTCAAGGGTTTAGCCCAGTGCATCACCCTTAAGTAAGATTTTTTTACTCTGAAGAAAGAATGAGTAGTGCCCTCAGTCATTTTAGCCAATCCATACATCTTGAACGTGACAGGCACACCTTGTTTTGTTGCACTTCACTTTATGGCATTTGGAAGATACCGCATCTTTTTACAAATTGGCTGGCAGGAGCCCTGTGTCAAGTCCAACAGCATTTGCTCACTACATGTCTCCGTGTCACATTTTGGTAATTGTCACAATAGTTCAAATTTTTTCTTATTTGTTATGGTGATCAGTGATCTTTGATGTTACTATTGCAAAAAGGTTACAACTTGATGAAGGTTCAGGTGATGATTAACATTCTTTAGCAATAAAATATTTTTAAATTAGGCATAGACATTGCATTTTTAGACATAATGCTGTTGCACTCTTAATAGACAATGGTATAAACCTATCTTTTATATGCACTGAGAAACAGAAATTCATGTCACTCACTTTATTGCAATATTGGAACCCTCAACCTGAAATATCTCTGGGGTAAGCTGGCAGTAACTTCATCAAAGGATAGCTCATTTCTAACACCTGTTGTGCTAACTAATAAGCCACGAATGTCACTGATGCGTTCCTTATGGCACTCTCTATGCTAGTCAGTATTGAGATAAGGAAAGCTGTGGGGCTGTGTTGAGCTGATTGGGTGTGACTGTGCACATCTCAGACATGGTAGGAGTACTTACACTATGGAAAGTGGCAGCAGAGTCCCCCTCCCCACCCCCTGCCAGAGAGCTAGTTATTCAACATTGACCTGCATACCACTGGATAGCTGAGTGTCCTCAGGAATGTGACCTTTCTGATAAAATTCTGACTGACCACCTCACCCTCACGACTACCTCTAGACTGGCAATGACTGTTCTTTAGCAATTACCTGGGACCTTTACAACAATGATAGCTGATACGCAGGTCCCTATTGGTGGAGATACTGACTTGACTGGACTGGGGTGGGGCTTGGAAATCAGGAATCACTGAAAGCTCACCATGTGGTTCTAAACTGCAGCCAGGGTCACACTCATGCCTGTATGTCAAATTGGGTTGGCCAAAAATTTCATTCAGCTTTTTTTCCTCTAAGATATTAGGGAATACGATTTATGCCACATATTTTAACAAAGTTCATGACTAAACCCGGCTTGGCATCAGTCCTGCTGACCCGCAGCCAAGAGTTTCTGGCAAAAGGAGAGAAAAACTGGCACTTCCCTGGTGGTCCAGTGGCTAAGATTTTAAGCTCTCAATGCACAGGGCCTAGGTTTGATCCCTGGTCAGGAACTAGATACCACATGCTTCAACCAAGAGTTCACATGTCACAACTAAACATCCTGCATGCCACAATGAAGATTAAAGATCCCATGTGCTGCAATCACCCAGTGCAGCCAAATAAATGAAAATAATAATTTTTTTTAAAGGAGACACTGAAAATACGTTGTCACCGCTTCTGAGATTTCAGTGTTTGCCAGTGTGACTGAGGAGTAGCCCATAGCACTTGTGATCAGGTCGGGGATAGGGAGGGACAACAAACTTGCTCAGCAACTGGAGAAAGGCTGTGCTAGCCCCAAAGAGCTCCAGGCTTCCTCTGCAGGGGTGTCTCAGCCTCATCACTCCAGGCGTCATTGTACAGGGGCTCAGGGAGAGCTGGGAGGAGCCACTCAAATGTGTGCACGTCATTAGGGAAGATACTAGAGGAGCGAGTGCAGCTAGCTAGAAGGCCAGGACTAAGACGGGGACAACTGAAAGAAAATCCCGGTAGCGAAGGAGGCTAGGAGGCTAACCCCAGGGAGAAGGAGACAGACAACCCCTCCGAGGGCATGGTGCTGAGTCAGCCCTCCCGGGGATGGAGCACCTCAAAGAGTGGGTGTAAGGTGAGGGCTGGTGAGGAAAGTTAGTCCCGTAAAGAGGGGTAAAGAGTTAGTTTCTTCCTCCTTAAAGGACAGAATACGGGCTTCTCTAATAGCTCAGCTGATAAAGAATCTGCCTGCAATGCAGGAGACCCCTGTTCCATTCCTGGGTCGGGAGGATCTGCTGGAGAAGGGATAGGCTACCCATTCCAGTGTTCTTGGGCTTCCCTTGTGGCTCAGCTGGTAAATAATCCACTTACAGTGTGGGAGACCTGGGTTTGATCTCTGCGTTGGGAAGATCACCTGGAGAAGGGAAAGGCTACCCGCTCTGGTATTCTAGCCTGGAGAATTTCATGGACTGTATAGTCCATGGGGTTGAAAAGAGTCGGACACGACTGAGTGAAACCATTCAAAGGACAGAAATGACAACTTCTAACCTTGAGGTAGGATGCCTTTGAAGTTCCAGGTTATTCGTTTGAAGGTGACCCTCAGCAGTCCCTGGTTCCATTGTCTCTACCCAACCTTGCAGGGTTTGCTCCCTTGTACCAGGAAACTGGCTTCCTTTCAACCCCTGGGCATGGCATTGCTTCCCTCCCCATCCAGACCTTACTTGCTTCCTTCTACAGTAAAACCGGCAGAACCCTGGGGGCTGGCCACCGGTCTCTATCTGTCTCTGGCAGGCTTGGGAATTCAGATCCCGGGAATGGGACTAGAGTGCCGTTCCCGAAGTCGCCACCAGGGACCCCACCCAGCCCTGCCTTGAACTCACATATTTAATTCCTGAATGCCACAAACATGGATTGCCTGGTTCCCAAGTTCCCAGCTGAGCTAGGCCTGCGGGGAAAGGAAAACAGCAGTGAGTCAAGCAGGGGCCGTGGGAGACAGACTCACAGCCAGGAAGACAGACTTTGACCCCAGGCAGAGGAAAGGCCTGGTGGAAAGAGGCAGGGTCAGACCTGGGCTGTGTGCAAGGGCTGAGGCCCCTGAGTTGGGGCTAGTGGGTGAGGGCTTCTCGGAGGAGGAGGCCATGGGGGCAGGGTTGCTATCTCACCTACTCCCAGTGAAGGAGAGGATCCGAGACTTGGGGGAAAGCCTCCCGCTGTTACAAAAGGAACTGTGGGGCTTTCCAAGAGGGCCCTCTGCCCCACCCTGGTCTGCGGCGCCTTCTCAGATGCGACCCCCCCGCCCCGCTTAGACTGAACAACTCCATTTCCTTATTCCATTCATGCCTTGCACACCTAATTGCACACTTTTTAACGCCTTAGCCATAAATTCCTGCTCTTTCCCCGGGGTCTTCCCTCTTGACCGCAGTAGAAAGCGGGCATTCTATGTGCCCCGAATGAAGCACACTAACTCTCTCCGTCGCGACCCTCTGCACACGCTCTCCCACGCCCCACAGCGCGCCTTAGCACGGGCGCTTCCAGATTTGCCCGCGACCTGGTTCGCACAACCCTCGCCCCCGCCCCTGCCTTGGCCTCCTCTGGGTCCAGGGCCTCCGCCCCGCCCCAGGCCCGCCCCCTCCCCGAGCGCCCATTGGCCGCTGGGGCTGGCCGGTCCCTGGCCGGAGCTGTGATTGCGGCTCGCCGGTGTCAGTCCCCGAGCGAGCGCCGGTGGCGGGGCCGGGAGCCGGTCCGGCAGCCGCAGGTGGGGCTGCTGGCAGCGAGGGCCCCAGCCCTGGAGCCCCCCAGGATGCCCCGCGGGGACTCGGAGCAGGTGCGCTACTGCGCGCGCTTCTCCTACCTCTGGCTCAAGTTCTCGCTGGTCATCTACTCCACAGTGTTCTGGGTGAGTGACCCCAGTCGGGCCCCGGGATGGGAGGGGGAGAGCGCACTCCCTTGTTGACCCGCACGATGCGCCGGGGGTGGGGGAAATGGGGGTTGGGTTGGGTGCTCCAGGGAGGGGGCAGAAGCGCACAACTGGATTCTCGTCCCACTTTCCTTGGGAACCAGGAAATTCTGGCTGCTCGAGCTCAGCCTGAATTTCAGCCGCCGGGTGGGGAGCCTTCGAGCTCGTTGGCAAGGGCTACCGCGAAGGAGCTCCGCGTGGCTCACCTGTGTGCACCTGACCAGCAGTTTGGCTCTACGAGTCCACTAGCCTGAGCTGGGGCGGCAGGCTGTGGTTACCACGTTTGGCTGCTCCCGCCCCGCCTGCCGGGTGTTACTGAGTTCGCCTCCCCATCATTCTGTGGAGCAGGGGTCAGGCTTTGTGGTCTGGGGTTGGGAGACCTGGACTCCTTATCCTGTCCCACTATATACCTGCCGACGTCCCCGAGGATGCCTCCCCATTGTGCCGCGGTTTCCTCTTGGGTGGAAGGAGGATGCCTTGTGGGAGGTGTGGTCAGGCGGATTCCACCAGAAGTGTCTGGGGAGATCTCCAGATGCTTTTAGGTGCTCAGAACTTTAACAAGCCCCTGCACTTTACCTTCTCTTCTCTCCTATTGGGGGACAGGATAGTTGTGGTTGGACATGAACCAGTCGCATCCTGCCACTACCACTTTCCAGCTGAGTGATAGTGGGGAAGTTACTTCATCTCCTGAGGCCATGGTTTCCTCATCTGCCAATAGAAACAGTGATGATACTCAACTTTCAGAATGGTTGTGGGGATTAACTGAAACAGGTCAAGTCCATTGCTTAGAACAGGGACCAGCAAAGAGCTCAAGAAGTCTCAGCCATTGTTATTATTATGGACAGGGGAGCTGGCCTTCCTGGTAAGCTGACCCAAAAGACTGGATTTCGCTTTGGAGATTTCAGACTGGGCTGGTCCCCCTCCTAGAGATGAGGACTTCTTTCTATAGGCCAGTGCCAGGCCACTCTAGAATAGTTACCCTGCCCCCAATATGCCACAGGGCAGACTTGCCCAGGTACCTGACACCCATCCCGTGCAAACACATGCACACTCTGGTCTCTTTCTCAACCTTCACTGAGTCTTTTCGTCTGGCGGGAACTGCTAGATCTGCCTTCAGGCTTTCCTTGTGACCCCTCTGTGGATGTGACCTTGGTGTCCAGATCCAGATTCTCGATTTGTTCTGTTACTGCCTCAGTGGGAGATCTTAGGCAAGTCACTTCCCTGTTTGGGGCCTCAGAGCTGTGAGTTGACTCACCCAGCTCCCAGTTCAGTTCTCTGACTCTATGTGATGAGCATGAGTGGTGAGCAATATGTCTGGGGGGCTGGAGGATGTAGCACAGACTCACTGATGGATGGTCTAGGGAGGCAGAAGTGTTTTGTTTTGTTTTTTAATATTTATAATTTTTTATTTTGGCTGTGCCGGGTCTTAGTTGTGGCATGTGGGAACTTTAGTTGCAGCATGTGGGATCTAGTTCCTCAATCAGGGATCAAACCTGGGCCCCCTGCATTGGGACTGTGAAGTCTTTGCCATGAGACCACCAGGGAAGTCCCAGTGGCAGAAGGTTTTATGTGAAACTGGGATGGGGATGATCTGGGCTGTCACTCAGTGGTTCTCTCTCAAAGTTGCACCAGAATCAACTCAGAATTTTAAAAACACTCTAGATGCCTGGGCCCTGGCATACATATTTATTTTACTTATTTAACCTCCCCAGGTAAGTGTATAATAAGTGTTTAAAAACTGCTGGGCTAGATGGTGTCATGGACCCCTTGATTCTGATTCTGGGATTTTTTTGCCTGCTCCTTGTTTGTCTGGCCTCAGAAACTCCTTCCCTGTAGGTCAGAATTGGCAGGGAGAAGGCTAAAGTTGATGGGTCGGGAGATGGGGAAATAGGAGACCAGGAGTCAGAAGGTGGGGGTTGCTCTTTTGGCTTCACCGCTTCTCTCAACATTGTAATTGTTCAGTTGCTAAGTTGTGTCCGACTCTTTTTGACCCCATGGACTGCAGCATGCCAGGCCTCCCTGCCCCTCACCATCTCCTGGAGTTCACTCAAGTTCATGTCCATTGAATCAGTGATGCCATCCAACTGTCTCATCCTCTACTGCCCTCTTCTCCTTTTGCCTTAAATCTTTCCCAGCATCAAGGCCTTCCAATGAGTTGGCTGTTTGCATCAGGTGACCAAAGTATTGGAGCTTCAGCTTTAGCATCAGTCCTTCCAAAGAATATTCAAGGTTGGTTGCCCTTAAGATTGACTGGTTTGATCTCTGTGATGTCCAAGAGACTCTCAAGAGTTTTTTCCAACACCACAATTCGAAAGCATCAGTTCTTTGGCACTCAGCCTTCTTTATGGTCCAACTCTCACATCCATACATGACTACTGAAAAGACCATAGCTTTGTCTCCTAATTTTTTGTGTCTCCATTTTTCCATCTACAAAATGGATAACTGATATCCTGCCCCACACCTCACTGGATTGTTTTTAGGGTTAGCCGTGTGGGGAGACAGTGACATGTGGACAAACCCGGTGCTATAAAAAAGAAAGTCACACAGTTAAAACGAAGCTTGAATTTTCAAGGCCCTGCCTGCCACTGTCTCTGCAGCCTTAAGAAAAGACCACTCTGTGGCCCTTGCTCTGTCTCTTCGGGAGCAGGGTGGGACTCAGAATCCTCCCTTTTCAGCCACCTGAGACTGACTTAAAAAATCTTTAACTTCTCATCCCTGGAGGTATTAGTGCTTAATAATCTCTTTATGCATGCCAAGAACCCAGCCACCTGCCAGGGCAACTTCAGGTGCCAGAATTTGACTTCAGGGTGGAGGCTCAGTTTAAGTAATTTGTCCTAGACTGGGTTTGTTGTTATCTGGAAACCATTACAGGAAAGCTTATTAGCTCAGTGCCATCCCTTGGGAGGAGGAGTGGGGCCAAGGGTTACTTGCTTTGTAAGCCCAAGGAGTTAACATTTTCATTTCAGTATCTAAGGAGCTAAAAGTTTTACCATAGCTATGCACCTTCTGTAGGACTTTATGCTTTAAAACTTACCATCAAATAGGAAATGCAAGGACATTGTACAAAATTTAATGTATAAAAGAGTAATCTTCAGTTATAAGCCTTCCTCTAATCCCTCTCTCCTGGTATGCCCTGTCCATAACTTTTGTGAGTTTCTTTATTCTTCCTTTTTTTTTTTTTGGCCTTTCCCTGTGGCATGTGGGATCTTAGTTTGCCAACCAGAGATCAGACCATGCCCCCTATATTGGAAGTGTGGAATCTGAACCACTGGACTGCCAGGGAAGTCTCTGTTAGGAGTTTCTTGTGATACTTTTCTGAGATACTATCCTAGGCACAAACATGTGGATGTGCCATATACTCTTTTTTTTCCCCCTGCATAAAATAGCATTCTGGGCTTCCCAGGTGGCACTAGTGATAAAGAACCTGACTGCCAATGCAGGAGACTTGGTACACGTGGGTTCGATACCTGGGTCAGGAAGATCCCAAAGAGAAGGAAATGGCAACCCGCTCCAGTATTCTTGCCTGGGAAATCCCATGGACAGAGGAGCTTGGCGGGCTATAGTCCTTGGGGTCGCAAAGAGTCAGACACGACTGAACACACACACACAAAGTAGCATACTATACACAGTTCTATCCTTACCTTTTCACTTTAATTTAAATCCGTGTAAATTTTGGTGCTTTGATAGGGGCTGCCTCATTCTATTTGATGGCTGTGTAGAATTTACTGTGGGTGCATGCTAAGTCACTTCAGTTTGTGTCCGACTCTTTGTGACCCCATGGGCTATAGACCGCCAGGCTCCTCTGTCCGTGGGATTCTCCAGGCATGAATACTGGAGTGGGCTGCCGTGCCTTCCTCCAGGGGATCTTCCCTACCCAGGGATTGGACCCACATCTCTTTTGTCTCCTGCATTGGCAGACAGATTCTTTACCACTAAAGCTGTCTGGGAAGCCCAGAATTCACTGTAGGCTATTCCAAAATATATTTCATCAGTCTCCAGCTTGGGGACTCAGGTTGTTTCCAATCTTTAATTACTGCAAATAGTGCATGTTTGAATGTATCATTTTGCACATGTGTGTGTATGTCTGCAGGGTGATTTCTAGAAGTGGAATTGCTGGGTTAAAGGCTATATGAATACATAATATACGTATGGGAATACACTCATCTTAAGGGCATACAACTTAATGAATTTTTACAAAATGAACATCACTGTATAATCAGCCCCCAGGTCAACCAACATAACTGTCAGCAGAACCAGAAACCCTCCTTGTGTCCACTGCCAGTTACTACCACTCCTCACCAGTAGTAATCACTATTGGGATGTCTAATAACACAGAACAGCTTTGCCTGTTTTTGTACGTGTATTGAAATTTTTGATTAATGTTGTTAAAATAGCTATACTAGAAGCTATAAGTATTATAAATTATTTATGTGTGATGTTATATTACTTTAAACCAATTCACTTTTTAAACTTAAGTTTATTTCCCGTGTGACTTGCAGGATGTTAGTACCCCAACCACGGAGTGAACTTGTGCCCTTGGCAGTGAAAGTGTGGAGTTCTAACCACTGAACTGCCAGGGAATTCCCTAAACTTAAATTTATTTTTAACCACTGAACTGCCAGGAAATTCCCTAAACTTAAATAAAAGGAGGCGTTATATCACTACTTCCAATGGGGAAGGCTTCCTAAATGGTGCAGTGGTAAAAAAAATCCGCCTGCCAATGAGGGAGAAACAAGAGACTCGGGTTTGAGCCCTGAGTCAGGAAGATCCCTTGGAGGACTACATGGCAACCCACTCCAGTATTCTTGCCTGGAAAATTCAATGGACAGAGGAACCTGACTGGCTACAATCCACGGGGTCACAAGAGTCAGATACGACTGAGCGCACACGCACACACACACAACAGGGAACAAAAACTCCTCATCGAAAATAGCTGGCAACAGTGACAGTAAATACAGGGCAGGGAGAACAAAATAACATTATTAAATCCTAGCTAGATTCTGTGGATGCTAGAGGCTGCGAACCTGAGGCTTGGCTGGGTTGTCCCAAAGGCAGGTTGGCAGATGTTTTGAGAGGTGTAAAGACAAACTGACACCAAAACCGAGATTTGCTCCTTGATGAGACTGGAAGGATCAGAAGGGAAATGAGCAACGAAAACTTCTCTTAGTCTGTGAGTCAGTATGAGCATGACCTTGAACCACTTACGAGATCCCTTTTGCCATGCTTGGGGGCCCTCTCTTTTTTAGAGGGTGACCCCGGGGCTCAGACAGGGCATGTCTCAAGGTCACTCAGTACAGCTGGCACTAGCCTCCAGGTGTCCTCATTTCCAGTTCAGTGAGAGGTGAGCTCATCCACAGGCTCTTGGAGCCTCCTCTTCCCACTGCACGGGTGAATCATTCTGACACATGTGCCCTCAGCCCACTGGGGACACACCTCTAATTATAGCACCGACCACAGGGTATCCTAGAGATCTGTTTACATGACTTTTTCCTCGCTGGACTGTGGGCTCCTCGCTGACTGTGGAGGTCAGGGGAGTAGCTCTTTCATATCCTCTTCCAGATACTGGTCTGAGGGCCGGGCACACAGTAGGTGCTCAGGAAAGGCTTGTTGCATTGGGGTGGCTGAGTCCCGACCTGTACCTCGGAAGCAGGGATTGGAGATATGGGTGCCCGGATCAGAGGCCGAACTGGGTGTGTAGCCAGCAGTGGTCAAGTTTGCTTACGCTTTGAATTTACAAAGTGGGCTGGACTGATCATGGAGATACTGGCTGTCTAGAAAGCACCAAGCCTATCCCCTTACAATCAGGTAGGGTTTTCAGTTGGGTAAGGGTGTCAGGGCTGAGCGGTGTTGATAATTGGGAAGGAAGTGGATGTGGATAGGTGGTGGAGATTATAAATGCCGGGCAATATTAAGTCTTTCTTGTCCCTTCAAGGATGGGCCTCATTACCATAGTTCGACCTGTGATGCTTTATAGTTTCCCAAAGTTTAATGGTTAAGAGTGTGGACTCTGTACCAAGCTATCTGGGTTCAAATCCGGACTCTGACACTTACAGGTTGAGTGACATAGGCATTAACTTCCATCTGCCTTAGTTGTCTTATCTGAAAAACGGGTGACACCAGAACCTACCTGAGAGTCGCTGAGACCCTTAAATGGATTAATTATCGGCAGGGCTTAGAGCAATGCCTGCCATGTGATAAACACTACACCAGCTACTTAAGAGTTAGCCATTCTTTCCCTGCCTTCCTTTCTATTCTTCTTGGTGCTCAAGAGCCATAGACTGAGAACTAGAAGGGCCCTTGAAGGCACCTCTAGTGCGAACTTTTCATTTTACTGAGAAGGAAACAGGCCTGGAGAGGAGAAGCAAAGATCGGAGACCCCACAGCAAGTTAGTGACAGATCCAGACCAGGACTTAGCCACCTGACTTCAGTTTCTTCATGGGGTCACTGTGACCTTTACCAGCAATGGTATCCCCCTCCCCCATCCCCCAGTGGTCCCTCCACTTGTCAGGGCTCTAGGCTCCAGACAACAGCATTTCTGGAAGGAGCTAGGTACCTGGCCTCCCTCTTGAGCACAGCAGGAATTTTTAAGTTTTGAAAAGTTTATGCGAAAATAATATGTGGCACGTAGTTGAAAAAGAATTCCAAGCAATTCAGGTAAGCACAGAGATGAAAATAAAAGTCACTTTCGATTCTATCACCAAAAGAACCATTATTGGGGTAAATGCTCATTTGGATATCTCATTACACATTTGTGCGTGCGTGCTAAGTGACTTCAGTTGTGTCTGACTCTTTGCAACCCCACGGACTCCTCCGTCCGTGGGATTCTTCAGGCAAGAATACTGGAGTGGGTTGCCATGCCCTCCTCCAGGGCATCTTCCCAACCCAGGGATCGAACCCCCATCTCTTATGTCTCCTGCATTGGCAGTCAGGTTCTTTACCACTAGCACCACTTGGGAAGCCCCTTCCTTATACATATATGTAGATAGTTAATTTTCTTTTTTTTTTTTTTTTACTGTGTTTGATTGATTGGGAAGTTCTATTTCCTTCTTGTTCTAGGCAAGCATTTCAAAAAGAAAATAGTGAAACTCAAGCAGAAAGTGAGGCAGCCTTCATAGTGGAGGTGGTCACCTCACCGTGCCTCGTGGGACCAGAGATGGCCTGGGGCTGGGCTCAGGCCTCAGGCCCAGGGAGGTCCCTCTCCTCCCCCAGCCAGGCCACAGGACCTTTACAATCCAGAGAATCCAGAAGGCAGCCCCCGAAGGGGTTTGGAGAATTTTCTAATGCTCTCATTTTCCAGATGAGCAAGTAAGGCCCCAAGAAAGTTTCTTTGTGCTTCAGTTCAGTTCAGTCACTCAGTCGTGTCCGACTCTTTGTGACCCCATGAATCACAGCATGCCAGGCCTCCCTGTCCATCACCAACTCCCGGAGTTCACTCAAACTCATGTCCATCAAGTCGGTGATGCCATCCAGCCATCTCATTCTCTGTCGTCCCCTTCTCCTCCCGCCCCCAATCCCTCCCAGCATCAGAGTCTTTTCCAGTGAATCAACTCTTCACATGAGGTGGCCAAAGTATTGGAGTTTCAGTCGAGGCTAATGTGGGTAAACCTGCCTTTTCCTGTAAGAGAAGGGTTGTTTCATGCTGTCGGACTGGGTTGGAACCTCACTGCTACCTTTGGTTGGTTGTTCTTGAGAAGCAGGAGTAACAGCCTGCCCTTCCCCTTCCCCCTGCCCAGTGCCTCTTCTCTCCGGGTGGCTCACAGTGCCGACCTGGGATAGGACTCAGAGTCAACCAGACTGGGGACTGAGAGTGAACTTTCTGGACCAGCTGGCTCCAAATACAGGGGAAAGATGTCTTCTGGGTAAGCCTGGGCATGGGGGATTGAAAAGACAGACCTCTCCCAGAGAGCACCTCTGGAGGTGAGTGGGTTGAAATCGACATCTTCATGGAAGGCAGGAGAGTCCAGTCTTGACACGCCATTCCCTCCAAGGTGGGGACCATTTGTTTGCTTATTCAGTCAACAAAATAGTTACTTAATGCCTACTGTGTATACCAGGCACAGTGATCGTTAACCAGGAAACAACTGTGAACAAGACAGACTTGTCTGGAAGCCAGACAAACCACTAAATACACATAGCTGTGATAGGTGTTAAGGAGCAAATTAGGGACGAAGTGGGGAAGGGTGGAAGTTCCTACTTTAAGTGGGGTGGTCAAGGAAAGACTTTATGAGGAACTCAAAGACTGAGAGGCTTCCCAGGTGGTTCAGTGGTAGAGAATCAGCTTGCCAGTGCAGGAGATGAAGAAGACGGGGTTTGACCCATGAGTTGGGAAGATCCCCTGCAGGAGAAAATGGCAACCCAATCCAGTATTCTTGCCTGGAAAATCCCATGAACAGAGGAGCCTGGCGGGCTACAGTCCATAGGATCGCGAAAAATTGGACATGACCGAGCAACTGAGCATGCGTGCAAAGACTGAGAAGAGCCAGCCGCGCAAAAGACCTGCAGAGAACATCTCAGATGGAGGGAGCAGCAAGTGCACAGGCCCTGAGGTAGGCAGGTATGGTTGCAGCACATGAGGAAGCCTAAGAGGACCAAATTATGGGAGGAGAGACTGGTGGGAGTCTGGTCGTATGAGGAGTCTGGGGTCTGAGTGACCTGGGGGGAGGTTTCACTGTCAGGACTTGATGGCAGTGCCATCTGGAGACATGGATCAAGTGCTGGTTCTGCTGTGACTCTGGGTAAAGAGTGGACTCCCTGAGCCTGCTAGATGACTCATCTATGGATACTGTGGGGAGGATCCTGCAAGATGAGAGATGCGGAAGCTCCCAGCTCACGGTAGGCCTGATCCACGGAGGGATGGAGACTTACCTGGGGAGCCTTAAAGAACTCAAGGGAACTGGGACATTAGATGTGATAACTTCTGGAACTTGTCTTATCAGAGGAGGTTACTTTCTGCTGGGGATGCTCTGCCTGCTTAGAGCAGATGGCTGTGGCTTTGCCCTTGGGTGGAAAAGTCTGACCTCTTGGGAGAACATGTGGCTTCTTCTGGGAGCTGGGTCCTTTCTACCCTTTAGTTCCTGGCTTTAATGGTGCACCAGTAGAGGCTCTGTGCCATATGCTGACCATGCGGGTCTAGCCTAACTAGAAGGCGCTGGGAACACCCAGCTGGGAGAAGAGGGGATGGGAGAAGCACTTCTGGGACAAAGGCAGGGTCTACCCTTGCCAGAGAATGTCAGACAGATGATGTCAACAGGGGCACTGTTCAGCTGCAGGCTGGGCCTCCTTGCCTAGGCTAGGAGGAGGAGAGACCAAGGAGCAGATTAGGAGAAGAGACGATGAAAAGGTCAGCCCACGAAGGAGATGGAAACTGAAATCAGGCAGCAGTGGCCAGCTGGAGATGGTGTGTGGTTTTCTGCCTGACTGGCTGGCTGTGACTGCAGAGGAGCCCTGGGCAGACTTCCAGGAGGTGGGAGCTGGGCTGGAGGAGCGCAGAGGCCAGGCTGAAAGGAGTGGAGGTGAGCTTCGGGAGGGGAGTGAGGGTCACTGCAGAATTGGATGTTTCTTGGGCCTGGTTGTTGAGGTCAGAAACACCCACTGGGGGAACTAGGCCTGGAGGCCCAGCTCTACTAGGCAACTAGTTAGGAGAATGACCGCTTCTTGTTTGATGGGTGGGGAGCAGGTCTGATTGACTGAGTGACCGTGACCGTGGACAAGTCATGAGCAACTCTGTGCTTCAGTTTCTTGTCTGTGGAAATGAGGTAACCCTTGTACCTTGAACAGAAACAGGCTTGGGTGGGCAATGCCTCCAGAGCTCTTAGCAGGGTGTCTTGTGTAATAAGCATCAGCATGGATGCCGGGAGAAGTGGCATCACTGGGTGGGAGCCAGGTGGCAGCTTGCTGGGTGTTGGCAGAGAGGCTGAGGGTGGGAGGAGCCTCCACTTTGCACTTACATCACTGAACTTGCACTTCACTTCTCTGGGTTCTCAGAACAACCCTGTAAGCTGTACACTCATCCCCTTTTACAGCTGAGGGGACTGAGGCCTAGGGAGGGAGACATGACTGACACAACCCACTGTTAGCCTCCATCCCTGAGAGCAGAGCTGTTTCACTGTGAAAATTGTACCTGTTGTGTTTTGTTTAATTCTTTCCAAAGGAGACTTTCTCACTAATGGAGATATTTGCATCTTAGTCTGCGGGGAAGTAAATATTTGCCCAGAGGGTAGAAGGAGAACAGCCTTGGCCTGGTCATTCTCAGAGCCCTCCCCTTCCTGCGGGAAAGCCCCTCCCAGATGTGGCGGTGGCCTTGGACAAGTCACAGGGCTCCCTGTGCTGTTTGCCATCCCAACCAGAAGATGGGCTGTATTGGATTCAGTGAAGGGAGCTGTGGTCAGTTCCTGTGCATCCACTGAGAGTTAGGCACTGGGCCCAGAGAAGGGCGCATTGTGCTTGGTGGTGGGCAGAGGGCAGCCTCCAGCCTGCCCCATCACAGACCGGGGCCAAGTACCCGGCTGGTGTGGAGTGGGGTGCTGGCTTCTGAGGCTGGCACGAATTTAGAGACTGGGTCACTTCCTGAGGTCAAAAGACAGGACCTTCTATGCCATTGGATCTGTGAGGCCTCCCGTCTCGTGGATTTCACAAGTACATGTGTCTAAGATCCATCTTCACAGCTGATTCCATGGGTCTGGGTTGGGGCCCAGGCACCGATAATTTTTAAACTTCCCCAGGTGATTCTAAGGAGCCATTGGAGTAGAAACTGCAGCTCATGGCGGTGTCTGTGAGGGAATTCTGATGGAGTGGCCTGGTTTCCAAGCCGACTTTCTCACTAGCTGAATCCTGACTGACTTGCTGAATATTTTCCCAACCTCGCTGACCATCTGGACAGTGTCTGTGGGCTGGGGAAGTTGGTGTGCCTGTTTGGGAGAAGCTCGCTGGGAGGGAGCTGTCCTAGAGTGGAGGGAGCATGCTAGGTGGGCATGGACAAGTGGGGGATGTGGGGGGTGTTGGCAGCACCCAGTCGGGGCTGGTGGAGGTGTGTAGAGACCACCAGCCTTGGCATGTGGGTGACTGTGTGGAGGCTGAACTTCTCTGGGGATCTAGATGTATCTGGTTGTGGGTGGGTATCCATAGAATTCTGTTTTCCTTTTGTTATCTTTACAATATCACTTTATCTGCTTTAAAGACAACGCTTCCCTGTAGTTAACTTTGTAACTTGAAGACGTTTCTATAGAACCAGACTTGAAATTTCTTGAGTCAGGGATTCACGCACTTAGAGGGTGAGCTGTGATCATTTCTCCCCTTCAGTTGTGTCTCCAGTTTGAGAATAGCTGATCTGTCGGCGTTGTGTTGGAAGGCTGACTGTGATCTACTGAGTATCAGTGACCTGCAGTAATGACTCTACACGGGAGGTGCGGCAAGGAAGGGAAGCAGAGTTTCAGATGGCTGTGATGAAGCTGCTCGGGGTCACTGTAATGGCCCAGTTAGTGGAAGGATGAGGACTTGACTTCTGACTCTGACCATGAGTTCTGTAGTGGGTTGAATGTTCCCCCCCCCCCCAACCCCCAACAACAACATAAAAGATATATTCATCTCACAGAACTTGTGAATGTGGCCTTATTTGGGAAAAGGGTCTTGGCAGATATAATTGGGTTCAGAATCTTGTGATGAAGTCACCCTGGATTGATTGAACATGGCTTAAACTGAAATGACAAGCATCCTTGTAAGAGAAAGGCAGAGGGAGCTTTGAGGCAGAAGAGAAGACAGACACGCCGAGGGGAAAGCCGTGTGAATGCAGAGGCCAAGGAATGCCTGGAGTCACCCACAGAAGCTGGAAGAGGTGAGGGAGGCTATTCCCCTGGAGCCTCTGGAGGAGGCATGGCCCTGCCACACCTTGGTTTCAGGCTTCTGGCCTTCAGTATTTTGAGAGAATGCGTTTCTGTTGTTCTAAGCCCTTTGTGGTAATTTGCTGTGGCAGCCCAGAGAACCAGTGCAAGCCCTTTCTGCTTCACCCGGTTGCCTGGCTAGGGAGGGGCCCAGTTGAGCAAGGCCTTGAAAATTCCTTTCCCTTCAGCAGGTGCTGAATGCGGAGGAGAAGGGGTGGGGCGGGGGGAGGAGCCTGGCTGGCCAGGTGGAAGGCCCACAGTCCCACCCCACTGGGGCCCCGCCCCTCACGAAGCCCTGCCCCTCAAGCGGCCTGGCTCCATGCAGGCCCCGCCCCTTTCCAGCGTCTGCCCACGCAGATCGAAGGCTGTGCTCTACAACTGATTTCGCAAGGGTTTTTCCTCTACGAGGAGAGCCTGATAGAAAGAGGTTAAAGCATGGGAAGGGAGTACAAGTTGGCTCTCAGGAAGGACGTCCTGATTCTGAAAATAGTTAAATCTAAGCTGCTTGCCAAGCGGGGCTGTGAAACATCTGCTGTTGCCCTACAGCTTCTCAGAACAGGAGAGTCACCCATCCCTTGGGGCATTTAGGATATGGTGGAGTTCCAGTTGGGCGAACTTCGAAGGGCCATGGAGGGCATGTGGTGTAGCAACACCTTCCTTCCGGAGCAGAGGGAACTGAGACCAGACCACACAGAAAGTGCCTCTGGTTCTAATGCCTCCATTCAGAGGGGACAATGGGAACTGCTCAGTGATTTCACCCCATTGGCATCCTCTCTCGCTGGCATTATTGGTGTCCTCCCCTGTAAACGGGCCTGCTGCTGCACCTGCTGCAGAGGCCTGATGTGTGACCTGTCACAGACTGGCCTTCTCTGCAGAGCTAGAAAGAACTCAGGCAGCTAGAAAGAACTCTGTACATGCCTCTGACCTGATTCTTTTCAGCCTTACACGAGGGAGCTCTATTTGCCTGACCCTATGCTGGGTCAGGGGACAGATGGTCCAGTCGTGTCCCTGTCCCTTGAGGGGCTGGCACTCACTGCATCCTAGCAGTGTGCTCAGGACAGCGGCAGACATTCTGTGATTGGGGTGGAGCCGGCCAGCAGCTCCCAGGAGGCTCCGGCTGATGGGGAGGCTTATGGGGAGGCTTAGTCAGCAGTGGAGACTTGGGTTCTGGGCGGAAGCAGCCACTTGACTCTTTCCATCCTGGAGGGGAGGTGGGCTTAGCATCAGAGCAGAAAGAAGAGGACAGGAGTTGTTCAGGGGCCCACAGTCCTGAGACAGGAGCAACCCTGTTTTTGTCTTCCTTTTCCGCTGCAGTCTCCTTTGGTGCTCACCTTACTTAGAATTAAGCTTTCCCTTTGCAATTAGAAACCCCCCCTTGTTTAACCTCTGTCTAATCTGGTTGTGGAAACAGTGTCAGATTTTATTTTTTGGGGCTCCAAAATCACTGCAGATGCTGATTGCAGCCATGAAATTAAAAGACGCTTACTCCTTGGAAGGAAAGTTATGACCAACCTTGATAGTATATTTAAAAGCAGAGACATTACTTTGCCAACAAAGGTCCGTCTAGTCAAGGCTATGGTTTTTCCCGTGGTCATGTATGGATGTGAGAGTTGGACTGTGAAGAAAGCTGATCGCCGAAGAATTGATGCTTTTGAACTGTGGTGTTGGAGAAGACTCTTGAGAGTCCCTTGTACTGCAAGGAGATCCAACCAGTCCATTCTAAAGGAGATCAATCCTAGATGTTCATTGGAGAGACTGATGCTAAAGCTGAAGCTCCAATACTTTGGCCACCTCATGCGACGAGTTGACTCACTGGAGAAGACTCTGATGCTGGGAAAGGTTGGGGGCGGGAGGAGAAGGGGACGACAGAGAATGAGATGGCTGGATGGCATCACCGACTCTATGGACATGAGTTTGAGTGAACTCTGGGAGTTGGTGATGGACAGGGAGGCCTGGCGTGCTGTGATTCATGGGGTCGCGGAGAGTCGGACACGACTGAGCGACTGAACTGAACTGAATCTGGTTGTGCCTTGTGCTTCCTCCTCTTTTGTCTTTTTAATTTTTATTCCAGCTTTATTGAGATATGATTGACATACAGGACTGTATATATTGAAGGTGTACATAATGATTTGATAATGGTTTGAATTAAATCATGAAATGATTATCACAGTAACTTTAGTGAACATCCATCGTCTTATGTATCAATAGATATAAAATTAAAGAAATAGAAAAGAAAATTTTTTCCTTGTGATGAGAATGCTTAGGATTTACTCTTTAAAAAGTTTCATATATGACCTACAGTAGTGTTAATTATATTTATCATATAATAAATTACATTTCTAGTATTAATTTACCTTTTAACTGGTCATGTGAGATCTTAAGTTCCCTGATCAGGGATTGAACCCGTGCACCCTGCAGTGGAAGTGAGGAGTCTTAACCCCTGGATTGCCAGGGAAGACTCTTGTCTTTTAAAAGCTAACAATGAATGAGCCCTTCCTTTGTGCTCGACTGTGTTGTTTCCTAGACATTCTCTCTTTTAATCCTCCAGCAACCCCAAGAGCAGTTTTAGGGTCATTGCCCCATTCTATACTGAGGTAAAGAGAGGCTCAGAGAGGTTAGGGGACTTGCAAGTAAATGCAAAACCTTACTCTCTCTCTTCTGGCAAACTTGTCAATGCCTTCCTGTCCCAGGTATTTGTCCTTAGGAGGAGAACACTTTTAAGGGAGGTGGGCTGTTTGGGGATGAGTTGTTTGTTCTTTGGTTCTATCCTTTAGTCACTCATTTAACATTTCCTAGGCTGAAACTCCAACACTTTGGCCACCTCATGCGACAAGTTGACTCACTGGAAAAGAGTCTAATGCTAGGAAGGATTGGGGGTGGGAGGAGACGGGGACGACAGAGAATGAGATGACTGAAGGGCATCACCGACTCGATGGACATAAGTTTGAGTGAACTCCGGGAGTTGGTGATGGACAGGGAGGCCTGGCGTGCTGTGACTCATGGGGTCGCAAAGAGTCAGACACGACTGAGTGACTGAACTGAACTGAACTGAACTGAGCCATACAGGAAATACTTGGGGGCTTCCCAAGTGGTGCTAATAGAAAAGAACGTGCCTGCCAGTGTAAGAGACGTGGGTTCGATCCCTGGGTCGGGAAGATCCCCTGGAGGAGGCATGGCAATCCATTCCAATATTCTTGCCTGGAGAATTCCATGGACAGAGGAGCCTGGTGGGCTACAGTCCATAGGGTCACAAAGAATCACACATGACTGAAACAACTTAGCATGCACACATGCATGCAGGCATACAGGGGCTGTCAGATTCTCCCTAAGGTGCTGCTAGAGGAGAAAGGGCACTGGAGTAGGGATCAACTTTCTGGGGCAGGGACCCTGGGCTCCTCAGGGAGATGGGTTGACTGCCCCACTCTGTGGAATGGGCGGGGGCAGCCCTGAAGGGGCCCAGGACACCTGGGCTAGTCCCCTTCAGGCTGTAGGCTCTCTGGAGCTACAGGAAGGAAGAAATGGAGCCTTCAGAAACAGGTTTTTTTTTTTTAATTTTTCTTTTTAGGAGAGGATGTGTGAGGGTGTGAGAACTCTTTGTTCCCAATGAGAGAAGGCAGCTTGCCTTGGAGAGAGCACTGGCCTTGGGAGTCTGGAGGCCTGGGTCACAGCTGCTGACCAAGGGCTAGTGTGCTGTGTGACCTTGTGGGAGTGACTGCTGCTCTCTGGGCCTCAAATAAGAGAAGGGGCTGGAACAGCGCCATATCCCTTGTGCCAGTGGCCCACAGTGATTTCAGGTGCTTCTGGGCAGGACATTTTAAAATTTAATATGTGTGTATTAGGTGTAATGTGTATTAAAGAAAATAATTAGTCCCTCAGATTTATGATTTCATAGATGTAGATTAGGTTAGGTCAGGACCGTATTTGTCTTAGTAAGAAAAGTCAGTCAGTTTAAAGAAAAACTGTGGCATTTCCTGGTCAGGTGTAGGCACTTACTAGGCTTTGTATCTGCTGACCTTAAAGAAAGAATGGGGAGTCTCATTATGTGTTACAGCACTTTACAAAGGAACTTCCCCTTCTCACTGCGTCCTTTGAGTGACCATTAGGCAGGTATTATCATTCCTTTTTGGGTGGATGGCAGGGAGGCCTAGCGTGCTGTGATTCATGTGGTTGCAAAGAGTCGGACACGACTGAGCGACTGAACTGAACTGAACTGAGTGGTAAAGAGGGCTTCCCTGGTAGCTCAGCTGGTAAAGAATCTGCCTGCAATGCAGGAGACCCTGGTTCAATTTCCTGGGTGGGGAAAACCCCCTGGATAAGCTACCCATTCCAGTATTCCTGGGCTTTCCTGGTGGCTCAGACGGTAAAGAATCCACCTATAATGTGGGAGACCTGGGTTTGATCCCTGGGTTAGGAAGATCTCCTGGAGGTGGGCATGGCAATACACTCCAGTATTCTTGCCTGAAGAATTCTCATGGACAAAGGAGCCTGGGGGCTACAGTCCATGGGGTCACAAAGAGACATGACAGCGTGTACACACACACACTTCATTCCTATTTAGCAGCAGAATCAGCTGACTCTCCAAGAGGAAAGTGGTCTATCCAAGGTCACACAGCTCCTAAGTGGGCTCAGCTGGCACATGCTCTTTGCCAGTCACACCAGCCCAGCCTCAGGGAGCGCAGTTCACATGGCCTTTACCTGCTCCCGTGGCTGGCACCAGCTGACCTCATATTGTTGGTTTCCCATGTGCAACTTCTCTGTTCCTAACTTCCTTAAAGCAGAGAAGGATGCAATTGAAGGTGACAAGGGACCCTCTCTGTGCCTTCCTCCAGGCTTTCCCCCCAAGCGTGGGGGGAGCATGTCCCACAGCCCCGGGTGCTATTTTCCTGTGTTCTTGCTGGACGGGTAATAGGCAGGTTCCCATCACAGCCAGTATTTAGTCCTGGTTGGCAGTTAGAGGAACATCTGGTGAGGGCATTAATTCCAAGCCAGAGGAGGCTGCCGGGCCTGAGCCCTCGTTGAGCCGGCCCCTGGGTGTGGCCACTGAGACCTCCCAGGCCAAAGGGAGACTCAGACTATGAACAGATCTCCTCTTAGAAGAAATGGAACTTGGACCTTGCTTGCCACTTCAATATTTTTATTGTAAAAATATATATATAAAGCATAAAAAAGGTGAAAGAATGATGGCGAATACCCACAGGCCCACTTTGCTGTGCTGTGCTTAGTCGCTCAGCTGTGTCTGACTCTTTGGGACCCTGTGGACCAGCCCGCCAGGCTCCTCTGTCCATGGGATTCTCCAGGCAAGAATACTGGAGTGGGTTGCCATTTCCTTCTCCAGGGGATCTTTCTGACCCAGAGATTGAACCCAGGTTTTCTGCATTGCAGGCAGATTCTTTACCAGCTGAGGTACAGGGAAGCCATATATGCCCACTAGCCAGAATCGATCATTTTAACATGTGGCAATGTCAGAATAAGTTGCAGATATCCAGGATGCATCTCCTTTAAAAAAAAGTGTCCTTGGGTATAGCCACAACATCATCATCATGCCTAATAAAAGAGCAAGTCCATGTGAAAACTTTGCCAGTTGTCCTTAAGATGTTTCTCACAATGCATTAGAAAAAATAATCAGGATCCAGCATTACATTGGATCTCATTTTGACAAAAAAGATCCCATCTGAAACACGAGGGGTGATCTCTGAGCCCCGAATGATACAGATTCTGGAGTCCCAGGGAAGATAGTCATGTGTTACCTGCCCACATTTGCCTAATCCACCAAGAACTACTAGGCCCTTGCTTAGGGAAATTCAGGAAGTGGAGAAGGAGGGGCCTCCCTGGTGATCTGGTGGCTAAGACCCTGAGTTCCCAAAGCAGGGAGCCTGGGTTCATTCCCTGGTCAGAAAACTTGATCCCACATGCTGCAACTGAGTTTGAATGCCACACCTAAAGATCCTGCTCAATGCAGGGAAGATTGACATTCCTGAATGCCGCAACTAAGACCCGGTGCAGCCAAATAAAATAAATAAATATTTTTTTAAGAAGAAAGAAAGTGGAGAGGGAGAGGCTTGCTGGGCCCAGATATCCACGTGGATCTGCTGGCCCTGCCTGCATGAGCCCTCTTCCTGCCTCTTCCTGTTGGAAGGAGAACTGCTCAGTGGCTGGAGCCTGGACACCGGACTCCCTGAGTCCCCTCCGCTCACCCCCGCCCCAATCACCAGTGGCACGTGCTGGGCCCTGTGCCAGGTGCTGTGGGGTGATGTCTGGCTGCCCACAGTCTGCAGGGACACCCCATAGATGCTCTGTTTGCAGATAACCAGCGTGTATGGATGTGTGGGGTGGAGCCTCTTTGTTGCTTGGCTTGGTTGCTTGGGGTCTGGTTGGGGTGGAGTGGGAGAAGCCTCTTGTGCAAGACGGAGAGCACTAAATCAATAGTGCCTAATTAGCCGCGACAGGGAAATGAACTTTGAAAAAAGAATTTTAAGCCCACAGAAAATTTGAAAGAGGAATTCAAAGAATACCTGTATGTTATTATTAGCATCTTGTTTTAAATCTCTCTCTCTTTCTTCCCCCCAAAACTTCTCTCTCAATACTTTTTTTTTGACTGCAGTCTTTGTGACCACAGCCTTACATACCCCAACAAGCAGCTTTCCAAAAGGGGCATTTTTCCACATGCTACCATTGTCCATCTGAAAACAAATTACCATTAGATAGAACATCTGTGCCATCCATATCCAGATTCCCCTCCTTGTTCTCCAAATGTCTTTTGTAGTGAATATTTTACCCGATCTAGGTCCACATGTTTTGGCTGTGATGTGTCTCTTTCATCTCCCCTAACCTAGACTCTCTTCACTGTTTTTGATTCCTTTGAAGCCTCCAGGCCCTTGATCTATAGAACATCAGTGTTCTGGATTTACTTTATGATTTCCTGGTAATAGGTTCAGGCCATACATTTCGAACTGTGGTGCTGGAGAGGGCTCTTGAGAGTCCCCTGGGTAGCAAGGAGATCAAACCAGTCAATCCTAAAGGAAATCAACCCTGAATATTCTTTGGAAGGACTGATGCTGAAGCTGAAGCTCCAATACTTTGGCCACCTGATGTGAAGAGCTGACTCAATGGAAAAGACCCTGATGCTGGGAAAGATTAAGGGTAGGAGGGGAAAGGAGCAACAGAAGATGAGATGGTTGGATGGCATCACTGACTCAATGGACATGAGTTTGGGCAAACTTCGGGAGATAGTGAAGGACGGGGAAGCCTGGTGTGCTGCAATCCCTGGGGTCACAAAGAGTCGAACATGACTTAGTGACTGAACAACAACAACATAAATTTCCTGTATGAGTGCTGCACAGGGTATGTGGGAGGTATAGGAGGTGTAATGCTCGGCCACTCGGCTGCTCTGCATGCCAGGCTTGACCCCCAGCCCTCTCCATTGCAAGCATGCATTTCCCCGTGATAACGAATGCCTAAGCTGTGGGTGACACCTGAGGCTGTGTGAATATTCTGTCTACCAAATAACTTTTGAAAGCAAATCTGAGCATGGGACTCCCTGCTCAAATTATGTCAGTGATTTTCCTAACTTCAACTTCAGAGTATATCCAGTCTGCCGGATTCTTGCTACCTGCACATGCCCGTCCTGGTCTAGGCCACCCTCACCCAGCATCTAGGTTGCTGCAGCAGATTCCTGACCGTTCCGATTCCATATCTCCATCCCCCAGTTCTCAGCGCAGCAGTTTCAGAGTAACTCATTTAAAAATCCAAGTCAGATCAGATCACTCCTCTGCAAACTTGGAGTGCCTTTCACCCACTCAGAGCAAAAGTCAGAGTCCTCTCAATAGCTTCAAAGGTTCCGCCTGCTCTGCAGCCCACACCCCTGCCCTCTCACCTCCTCCCCTCCGGTCTCCCCACCATCGGGCTGTCGCAGCTATTTTCTGAACACATGGGCACATTCCAAGGTCTTGGTAGCTGCTTGGATGTTCACCTGTGTATCTGTGTGGATGGTAGAGAGTCCCCTACCCCTTCAAGTCTTCACTCCAATATCACTCTCCCTGGCAGTGGTATTGAAAATGCCAGCCCCCTCCATCAGCCTTCCTGGCCTCCTTTCCTGTTTCTGTCTTCATAGCCCTCATAACCAAGACATTCCATATACTTTTAAAAATTTATTTGTTTCTCCCCAACTGGAACATGAGCTGCCCCATAGCTGAGACTTTTCTGTTTGGTTGGTTAACTGCTGCTGCTAAGTCGCTTCAGTCGTGTCCAACTCTGTGCGACCCCATAGACGGCAGCCCACCAGGCTCCCCTGTCTCTGGGATTCTCCAGGCAAGAACACGAGTGGGTTGCCATTTCCTGCTCCACTGCATGAAAGTGAAAAGTGAAAGTGAAGTCGCTCAGTCGTGTCCAACTCTTAGCGACCCCGTGGACGGCAGCCTACCAGGCTCTTCCATCCATGGGATTTTCCAGGCAAGATTACTGGAGTGGGGTGCCATTGCCTTCTCCGGGTTAACTGCTAGCTGGGCCCAACTCCCCATCCCGCACCCCATTCCTTTTTTTTTTTTTTTTTTGATATGGAGCATTTTTAAAGTCTTTATTGAATTTGTTACAGTATTGCTTCTGTCTTATGTTTTGGTTTTTTCGGCCAAGAGGCATATGGGATCTTAGCTCCTCAACCAGGGCTCGAGCCCACACTCCCACACCCTCTGCATTGGAAGGTGAAGTCTTACCGCTGAACCACCAGGGAGGCCTTCTGCACCCTGTTCTTAACAGCTGCTCCCAAAGTATGCTCCAGGAATCCTTGGTGGGTGGAGACTTTTCAGGGGATCTGTGAAGTCAAAATCATTTTCTTGGTAATACTAGGATGCTGTTTGCTTTCCTGCTGTCATCCTCTCAGGGTTGCCCAGGGTAATTTCAAGGACATATGATGGTGATGTGGCAGCAAATTGAGTGAGGAGCAGCTTCAAGACTCTACCAGCTCTCCTCATCAGCCAGATATTTACATTTGCAAAAATGTAAAACCCACGACACCCTTCCTCTCTCAAGTTTTTGGGAAAATTTTTAACAAAAAATATGCTATTTATGTTAACATGTCAATCTATTCTTGTTATTTCTAAATTAGTTAATAAATATTTAAAATAGGTCTTTTAATTTCTTATATAGTAAATAATCGATAGATATAATCCCCCAAAACAAAAACTCTAGAGTCCTCAGAAGTTTTTAAGAGTAAAAATGAATCCTGAGACCAAAAACTTGGAGAATCACTGGCTTACACAACCTCTCAGTAAGATCAAAGAAATGAATGCACTTTATGGTTTAGGCTGAGAGACTTTGCCGTGGTGGTCTGACTTCTGAGCTCTTCCCTGGCCTCCTCCATCCCCTGTCTGCCTCTTCTCAGTTCTAACTATGCTGACCTGCTTTCCTCGTGGCACCTTCATGGGTGTCTAAAATTCCGTGTCCATTTCTGAAATTCTTGCTTGTCCGTTACATTCGTCAGATGAAGCTCAGTTCAGACTCGCCTCTCCCGGGACACCCTCCGTGCTCTCACTGGTGCTGCCCACGAGCTGGTGCCTCCTCCTGTCGAGCGCTTCTGCACACTCGGTTGCCTCTACCTCAGCATTCCCCATTTCTGTTGCATTTGTTGGTGTATAGATATGTCTTACCAGACTGAGCTTCTTGAGGGCGGAAACTAGATCTTACCTTTTTATGTCCAGAGCCTGGTACATACTAGGCACTTTCTAAAATATGTGTTGAATCAGTGAGTGATGCCTTGGAATTCAGAATAGGGACTCCCTTTCTTCTGATTTATCCTTGGACCAAAGTGCCTCTAAAGGGGGCATGGTTTCTGGCATCTGATTTGAGTCTTGAAATGTCAGGGTGACAACAGAACTTCATCTTCATTCAGAAGTAACATTTACTGAGCACCTAATGAGTGCTGGGAGCTTTTGCATGGTATCTTGTTTCAGGGGCACTGTGGTTCATTAGGCCATTGTGAACTGGCTTGGGCTCTAATCACTTTTCATATGGCTTCTGTGGGGATAACACGGTATGGGAGCTAAGCTAAACTTCCTTTGGACTTCTGGGACTAATGCATTTGCATTGTATATGCAGACTGTGAGGTTGTTGAAGTCAAAGATGGTGTGGTATGTGTGTTGCTGGGTCCTGCTACCACACCCTGTATGCAGTAGGTAGTAAATAGCTGGAATAATTTGTTCAATGGGCATAGTTAGTACTGGAAATAACAGTACGATGAGGGCTTCCCATTGGTGGTTTCATAGGTGATCATAAGTGGAGAGATATCTCTATAGCTGGAGTGATCCAGGAAGTCTTCCCAGGGGAGGAGTCTTTGAGTTGAACTTTGGAGGGTGGGTGTTAGCCCATTTCATTTTTGTTATTTCCAGAAACAGTTGGTCTCCTTTCCGTGGCTGCTGTGGGAGGCAGTGCCGGAGTCATATGCCTTGATCAGGCTGGAGTGGGAAGGATATCTCTGTTCCCTGTAGGACCTACTCATGCAGAAGTGTGGCATCTCCTGGCTAGGTGGGAAAGCAAGGGCGGACCCATGGAGAAGGACTCAGTAGTGGAAAAGACTTTGGACCACCATGGTCTGCCAATGGCTGGGGTTCTTGGAAGGGCTCTCTGGGCATGGGTTTCCATGGGCTCCTGGAGCAATGAAGGGATCCCAGGACTTGTGGCCAAACAGCTCCCTTTTTGAGCAGGGAAATTGAGGCCCAGAGAGGGGAAGGGACTTGCCCAGGGTCACATGGGAATTAGTGACAGAATTGGGATTAAAGTTCAGGGCTCCCCTCTCATCCCCCTCCTCCAACCCTCAGCGCTCCTTGTAATGTATGATGCTGCCTCTTTTTCCCTTTGACCTCTTTGGAGTCATAAGCCTTTGGAGTGGGGGACCTTTGGGTCCCCAGGGGTAAATCTTGTGCTGTCTCAGGGAAGAATGGGGGATGCCTGGCCCAGTTCCTGGTGGGCAGGTGTGGATTCTGGGACCTGAACTGGAGGCCATAGTTGAGGACAAAGTCCACTTGTCACCTCTGTGAGCCTGTGGCTGCTTTTAAAATGTCTGAGTGAAGGGGAGACTTGGGGCATCTCATTCCTGCCAGAGGCCTGCAGCTATGAGCAAGGAGCCTGGGCCTTCTGGGACAGAGGACAAAGGAATGGGGACCAGCAGTGGTTTGGCGCAGAATGGACTCCTGAGTGTACCCCAGCAGGAGGCACTGCACCTGGGCTGAGACCTGGGGAGATAATCACCCAGGTGGTAAGACAGGGCTGGGAGGTGGGGTCTGACTTTCCTGGTGCTGACCTGTGGGCGGTGGAGAGGAGGGGGATCCAGAGGGAAGGGAAAAGAAAAACCGGGGAGGAGAGTATGTTGGGCAGAGGTGATGTGTTCTTGGCTCTCCTTTGCCTCTTGGCTGTTTCTGTTTTCAGATTAACCAGATAAGTCATCTTGTTAGTGTTATTTTTAAATGGAGGTTCCTCTGGGAAATCTGCTCTTATTCACCGTAATGAATTAGGTTTACCTGCCTCAGGTCTTGATAACATAAGACACCTATCTTTCTGAGCACCTCGATTCTTTTTCTAATGCGAGTTTCAGGACTGTAAGTCATTTTATCCTGAAGCCTCAGAGTACTCTGGAGTGGGATCATTAGCTTCTTTGGGTTTATAGGCATCTAAAGCAATAGTGTCTCAGATTCATTCCTCCGATAGGTCTGTCGGATAGTCCCTGTGTTGGTGGAGTGTCCAGTAGTGTGAAGTCAGACTCCTGTGCTGGCTCAGCTCCAATGGACCTGATCTGATTTCCCAGGAGGAAGAGACTGCCAGGCTTCTTGTTTCAGAATATTTCCCCCAGCTGTATGTTATACCATTCCCCATCTGCCTGCCCCTGAACACTTCTCAGAAACAGTCCGGGCTCCATCAGGTCTTAACCTCCAGTGCTTCATTTGTTTGTATTTGTTTGTGATTAGACATTCCACTCTGCTCCTGCTGGGTTGAGTAGCTGGGGCTTGCAAACCTCCCAGCATAGCTCTTTCACAGCCTGGAATGTGCTGTGTGCTTGTGGGAGTCTTTATTTTTTTTATTATTATAGGAATGTGGAAGATCATTTAGAGAGAGAAAGTGACAAGGCAGACCTCCAAAAAACCTCACAATATAGAGAACAGATATGTGTGTGGGTCATTTATCTTTTTAATTTAATTTTTATTTTATATCGGAGTGTAGTTGGTTTACAGTGTTGTGTTAGTTTCAGGTGTGCAGCAAAGTGATTCAGTGATATATATATACATATATTCATTCTTTTTCAGATTCTTTTCCATTATAGGTTATTTAAGAATACTGAATAGAGTTTCCTGTGCTATAGTGGGTCCATGTTGATTATCTGTTTTACATATAGTAATGTGGTCATGTATGGATGTGAGAGTTGGACTGTGAAGAAAGCTGATCGCCAAAGAATTGATGCTTTTGAACTGTGGTGCTGGAGAAGACTCTT
Organism: Moschus berezovskii; assembly: GCF_049115385.1. Classification (NCBI taxonomy): domain Eukaryota; kingdom Metazoa; phylum Chordata; class Mammalia; order Artiodactyla; family Moschidae; genus Moschus; species Moschus berezovskii. The sequence goes on from NC_142471.1 coordinate 26,414,995, forward strand.
GAGAGTCCCTTGTACTGCAAGGAGATCCAACCAGTCCATTCTAAAGGAGATCAATCCTGGGTGTTCATTGGAAGGACTGATGCTAAAGCTGAAGCTCCAATACTTTGGCCACCTCATGCGACGAGTTGACTCACTGGAGAAGACTCTGATGCTAGGAAAGGTTGGGGGCGGGAGGAGAAGGGGACGACAGAGAATGAGATGGCTGGATGGCATCACCAACTCTGTGGACATGAGTTTGAGTGAACTCTGGGAGTTGGTGATAGACAGGGAGGCCTGGCGTGCTGTGATTCATGGGGTCGCGGAGAGTCGGACACGACTGAGCGACTGAACTGAACTGAACTGAATGTGTATATGCAGGCTTCCCACAGATGCTTCTGGTAAAGAACCCTCCTGCCAGTGCAGGAGACATAAGAGACACGGGTTCGATTCCTGGGTCAGGAAGATCCCCTGGAGGAAGGCATGGCAGCCCACTCCAGTGTCTAGATTCTCCAGTGCCTGGAGAATCCCATGGACAGAGGGATCCTGTGGGCTGCGATCCATAGCGTTGCAAAGAGTTGGGCACGACTGAAGTAACTGAGCGTGTGCTCACATGAACACATGTGTATGTTAATCCCAGACTCCTAATTTATCATGCAGGAATGAGTGTTTCTAACTGTTGGCGACAGGAGGGTAGCAAAACAGAGTGTTATGTCCACTTTGCTTCTTAGAGAGAAGGCCATGTTTCCCACCCTGGGCCGAGCTGGAGAGCCAAGCCTGGGAAATACTTCCAGAAATTTCTCCCCCATTCTGTCTAGACAGCCATGGGAAAGCTTGACGGAGGTGGAAAGCACTGTTATTAGAGAGGTCATAATAAAGATGATGTAAATAAAGAAGGAATAAACCATGCCTGTGGGCAGGAAAACCTGGTAACGGTGTCGATTTCTCCCAAGGGATCTATAGATTCAATGTGATTCCAGTCAAACCTCAGCAGATTTTTTCAAGGAACTTGATAAGATGATTCTAAAATACATACACAAGAGTCAAGGTCTAAGAATATCCAGGATGCTTCCGAAGAAGGCAGGAAGGAGGGGCGTGGCCTTGCAGATGCCACAATGGTATTATAAAGCTGTAGTCACTACCAAAGGGAGGTTTGTTTAGAGACTGACTGATGGGAGAGACTGGGAGCCAGAAAGAGACCTAGGCATGTGTAGAACCTCAGCGTATGACCGCAGAGTTGTAGCAGATCCATGGGGGCAGGAGGACTAGTTAACAAGTCGTGCCTATTACATTCTAAACAAAAGCAGATTGTCAGAGAATGTCATGGACCAAGGGTTGCAGTTAACCAAGTTCTCTGCATTGATGTCAAGTTTTTTGTTTTGTTTTGTTTTTTAAGAAGAAGTTCAGGGTCAAGGCAGAGTTGATAGCAGAGTATCGGTGACAAAGACCAGGGACTGGCTCTTTTGCTGGCAGTAGGATGCAGTCTGCTGCTGCTTCCTCCAGGGCTGGCTTTGCCTTGGGCTTGAGAGGAACCCTATTCCTCCAGCACAGATTGCCTGAATTTAGCACTGGGCCCAGGTCAATGGCACCAAGTCCAGGGCCCCATAGCTTAGAATACTGCCCTGTCATTCTGGAGGTAGGTCTGACACCCTCTTGGGAGACAGAATGAGCCCTAGATCAGTTTGGGTTGGGAGCTCTGGATCTGGTCTGTCCAGGTTTTCATAGTGGCAAGAGAAGTGAGATGGCAGGAGCTGAGCTTTCTTGGGGAAAGTGAGAGAAGACATTGCTTTCTCTTGTATGAAAGTCGTTGAATATAAACTTCTGCTACCTAGTAGTAGGATGATTAGGGCACGTGACTCTTTGATAAGGATGGCCTCTACCATCAGAAAGGAGCAAGGCAGGAATGGTAAGGGGCAGCATCCAAGGAGAACTGCTCTGGAGCTGTGCTGTCCATTAGTGACCACCAGCTACCCCTGTCACATCTAAACTATCTTAAATGAAGGAAAATGAAAACTGTGGGCTTCCCTGATGACTCAGTGGTGAAGAATCTGCCTGCCAATGCAGGAGACACAGGTTTAGTCCCTGGGTTGGGAAGATCTCCTGGAGAAGGAAATGGCAATCCACTCCAGTATTCTTGCCTGAAAAATCTCATGGACAGAGGAGCCTGGGAGGCTACAGTCCGTGGGGTCACAAAAGAGTTGGACACGACTTAGCAACTAAACAATAACAACGAAATGAAAAATTCAGCTTTCCAGGCACACAAGCCACATTTCAAGAGCTTGCTAGTTCCATATGGCTAGTGGCTAACCACACTGCATGTTACCATCATCATAGAAGATTCTGTTGGGAGCACTGCTCTGCGACCAGCACCGTTGTATTTTGCAGAGACATTTTGGACCCATTCTCTCCCAGATCAAAGTGAAAGGCCCGTCTGGTAGATTTAGAGGCAGGCAGGGAAGTTTTAGCTGTGTATCCTGACTCCGCCTCTTATAAGTTCTGTGTCACTTAACCTCACTGAGTCTGGCCTTTAAGTGCAATTAGCTGTTTCTTAGACGTGCCAGGGTGTGTGACAGTCAGGGAGACGCTGGTATGGCACTTTGCAGGATGTTGGTGCCGCTTACTTACTCTGTACATGGCAGCGGGCATTACTATTTTACAAGTGAAAAGTGAGGCTCAGAGAGGCAAACTGACATGGCCAAAGCCAGAACTAATAAATGAAGGCCCAGAAGGCCAACTCCCATCTCTTACCTTACCTCTGCTGCTCCATCCAGCCCCAGTCTGTGCAGGAGAGAAGCTGGTAGAGTGTGCTGAGCAGGAGCACACTCCTGCAGGGTGGGCTCGGCCCTGGGCCAGGCAGGATCAGTCTGGGACAAAAGGGCTGGTGGGTATGAGGTCCAGGGCTTTCTGGCTGGAGGCAGGGGCCCTGCTAGCCCCACCTTATTTAAAATCTCTCTCAGGCCTTGGAGTTTATCCTTTTAAGCTCAAACCTCAGAAAAGTGCTTTGTTTGGGCCATATAGAGCCCCGCAGCCTTTGAGCACCCCGTAGGTGGTTCCAATGTGGAGCAGTTATTGGAGACTTCAAGAAAACACTGGCTCCTCTAGGAAGCTCATCCTGATTTTTCTGACATTTCCTTTCACCGCCTCAGTTTTGTTCAAATTCCCAGAGTCTTCCCCATGGGAGAGATTCAGCATGCTTCCCCTAGATCTGAGGTTCTTCCTCCTTTTTTGTGCCAGGAACATTTCAGCTGAAGGATAATGATAGTAAAGGTTGACTTTTTTCTCCATCCCCAGTTCAGAGATCCCTGAATCCCATCCATCAGGCCATAGAGATCATTTCAAGACTCTCAATCTGTCTTCCCCCAGACTTAGCCCATGTATAGTCTTGTGACCCCTTGTGACCCTCAGGGTCTGGGACACAATAGGTGCCTGGCATGTGCCTTTGGGGGTAAAAATAGGCCTTGTGGGTCCCCTCTGAGTGCAGACCTGCCCCAGTTGGGGGTAAGCCAGCCGGAACCAGATGCTTCCTGAAGGAGGAGTCAGTGCAGGTGCAGGAATGCCTCACATGCTTGCCAGCAGCAGCATGAAGCTGGGCCTCAGCTTGCAGAGGAGGAAGACGGTTCCCAGGCTGCAGGGCTCAGACGGGACTTCAGGCCTGGTTCACAGTGGGCAACAGGCTCCCATGCAGCCTTTTGAAGATGCCACGTGGCTTGTGGCAAAATCTGGGGCTCTTAGCCTGGCCCATGGACTGCCAACAGCATGTTCTTTCCTTCTCTGGCCCCAAATGGGCATGGCTATGTGCCCCTCACCCCCAGCCAAGTTTAACTGAAGCTGTCCTGCTTGACAAATGGGCCATTTGCTTCCTGTGCTGGAGCTGAGTGGCTGGCTGCCCAAAGAGAGACTATAATTAGCAGAGAAAAGGGGATGGGATTGCACACTAGCATTGACAGTTAATTTTATACTCACAGGGAAACATAAACTGATGTTCTCGGAGATGTAAATATCATTTGGAAATCATGAAGTTCCTGGGAAGGGTATGTCAGCCTCTCCCCAGGCCTACTGCTCCTGGAACCCTTAAATAAGGAGCCTAGATCTGCTTGTGCTGTGTGTGGCGCCACCTCAGGGGCTACCCGGTGGCTTCTGGAAGAACTGAGGTGGCAGCAGCCCTGGCTGGACCAGGAGAGATGAGCCTGTGATGGCTCAGTACACAGTGGTGCGGAGTCCAGAGGTTCGGGTCTGCATTTGCTGCGGTAGCTTTCTATGGCTTCAGTGGTCTGGAAATGTTGCAAGGCTGACTCGCAAGGAAAATGTGATCTTTTGTAACAGGAGGGAGATCAGACCGAAGAAAGTTTTATTTCCTGCCAGGAAGGTCGTTCTGGAGTGGGTCCCAGGGCTCTGGGGAGCTTATAAAAATAGAAGAAGCCACTGACTGCCTTTACGAAGAGGGCTGGGGTCAATTCTGCTCAGAATGCAGGCCTACGGCAGCTTGGTGTTTTGGGGACGGTTTCCAAAGCAGGGTACCTTAACCCAGAAGCATAGCATCAGATGGGAAGGAGGGAGTGGGGGACAGCCTAGGATGGTGGTTAGATGTCGGGTTCTATGTCCATCCTGCCCAAGAAGAGCTTTTTTATCCTAAACAAACAAACAAAAAAAACTGAAACACAGAAGTATTGAAAGTATGTGGAATCGATCCTGAAAATATTAAGGTGTTATCTTGTTGGTTCAGTGACAACATGCAAATTACAGTTTTCACCAAGATAAAGGATAAAATGCCACTTCTGTTGCCCGAAGCACACCGCGTCTGTGCATATTGATTGCATGCCCTGCTTGGGCTCTGATGATGTGGGGTTCTTCTTTAACCGTCAACCCTGGCTCTAGGGCTGAAGGATCTCTGGGTTCTGTATCTGGTTCAGGATTAGAGTTGAGTAACTCCTTGTAACTGCACTAATAAGGAAGGGGAGGATTTGGCTCTCTAAAACTGCTTGCCCTTGTTCTTAGAGGACCCACAGGGCTTAGGCTGGCCTTGAACAATGATTTCACCATGTCCTGGATTTTGGAGCATGAACTGACCAAATAACTTTGGTTAATATTTTTCTATCAAGAGTAGATTTTATTTCTTGTGGTCCTCATTTTCCTATAGAGGGCCTTGTGTGTGTGTGTATGTCCTAACTTTTTAAGTTTAAATTTAAAAATTTATCCAACTGAGTGATTTGGATGACATCATTTCACTCATGGTTTTCCCGACATGGCCAACTTGTTAATAAGCAGTTCACGGCCAAGTTCGTCAATGCCTTTAGCACCTCTTGACCTGTGTGTGCTGGGAAGGCATTCCTTTTAGACCTGGGGAGTAGGTATCATTAATCCCAGATTATCCTTTCAAACTAAGGGGAATGGCACTTAGCAGTGACATACAGCAGAACCCTGGACCGGAGGAGATGGCTTCCCGGTAACCCTCTGTTACCTGGTGTTTCCAAGTAAGCTTGGTCTGTTTGACTTTTGGCATCCCTGCCACTTGCAGAGCTTAGGGGAAACAGGCACTTCCCTTTATCCAGAACAGTCTTGGCGCTCTTTAGAAGGCCATTGAGGAGATCTACTTTGAGGGCACATTGTATAATAGCCATTTTAAGGTGGAGGTAGACCAGGAGTAACTGGAGGAGCCACCACCTCCTTGGTGTTCAGGATGTTGACTCTAGGGTAGCTGTTCTCATGGGATATCTTGCCCACATCTTGTCTGTATTATTCCTCATTTCCTTTACTTAGACCTAACTTCCCTGACAGCATCATGGCTTCTGACTCCTCTCCCACACTGCCTCCTGCTCTGTGGAGAAGTCCAGTGTATCTGCTCTTGGGAATGTGTGGCCTGGAATGCCAGAATCATTGGAGAGGCAAAATGCTGGGTAGACAGCGCTGGACTCAAACCCAAGCGGGGATATGTTGGGAAGCCTGGCTTGCATCTTTTCAACAGACATTGATTGTAAATGCCTGTTGTGCTTCCTAAATGTCAGGGCTGTTCTGATGCTGGGGATGCCCTAAACAGTTGAAAAATTCCTCCTAGCATGGAGCTTATGTTCTTGTGGGGAAGACAAACAGTTAAAAAAGAAAACAAAAAATGTAGTATGTTTAATACTTGTCAGCACAAAGGAAAAGTAAATCAGGAAATCGGGATTGAGAGTTTCAGGGAGAGAATTTTCTGTGTTTAAACAAGATGACCCCAAAGGCCTCACTGAGCAGGTGGGAAGTGAGCAAAGATGAGAAGGAGGTGAGGGAGGGAGCCACAGTGCCATTTGGAGATCAGGAGAAAGAGCATTCCAGGCAGTGGGAACAGCCTGTGCAAAGGCCCTGAGCTGGCACACTCCATGTGTTTGACCGGCAGTGAGGGGCCCAGGGCAGTTAAAGCGGAGTGAGAAAGTCGGGGGAGTGAGCCGTGAGCTCAGACAGGCTGTGTGGTCTGTAATGAGGGTTGTGGCTTTTACTTTCAGGGCACAGAGAACCAGCTTGGCCTGATTAGATTTTGCTTGGTCACTCTGGTAGGAAGAACAGGCTGAAGGGGGCCAGTTAGAACACTGTTGTGAATCCCAGGGTGATGGGGCAGTGCAGTCCCAGACATGTCTGAGGGTTTGGGGTGACATCTGCCGATAGGGCTCCCTGAAGATTTAGTATGCGACTTTTCTGGCTGAGAGCAGGAAGGGGTTCTCCAAGAACTTTTTTGCCTCATTTTTCCTGATGAGGAGTTACAGTGGTCACCTTTCCACTGTTAGGAAAATTGATGATGAGGAATTTGACTTAAAAATCTCTTCAAAATCCCTCCTGCTCCAACTTTCAGTTTTCCTGATGATCATTCTGAAGATAAATCCTGCGTCTGTGGTGCTGAGTGCAATGCCTGTCCCCCTGAGCAGGTCTGGAATTTCCTTTGGTGTTCTGCCTGTGTAATACACACCCCAGGGCCCCATGCTTTCAGGTTCATAGTGTTTCCACTGTCCTATCTCACTCAAGCCTTGCAAAAACCCTTGGGTGAATAGGGCAGAAATGATAGTCTTCATCCCCATTTTTCAGATGAGAGCACAGACTTGTGTGGTCCAATGCTTGTCCAAAGCCCAGGGTTAGCAAGTGGCAGAGCAGGGACTGCAGCCCAGATTCTCTGATCCTCTAGCCAGTGGCATTTCCCCTGATTCACCAGTACTTCCCACCAAAGCAGCATTTCCAAATAGGGTCTGTATTAATTTACTAGGGCTGCCATAATAGAGTACCACAGACTGGGCGGCTTAAGCAACAGAGACTTATTGTCTCTCAGTTCTGGAGACTGGATGTCCAAGATGAAGGTGTGGGCAGAGTTGGTTTTCTCCAAGGCCCCTCTCTTTGGCTTTGCTAATGGCTATCTTCTCCATGTGTCTTCACGTGGTCTTCTCTCTGTGTGTCTGTGTCCTAATCTCCTCTTAGAAGGACAACATTTATAGTGGATTCAACCTTAGTCGTAAGACCTCATTTTAACTTCATTACCTCTTTTAAGCCTCAGTTTCCAAGTACAGTACCATTCTGAGGTTCTGGGGGTTAGGACTTCAGCTTATGAATTTGGGGAACACAGTTCAACCCGTAACAGGTTGCCTCACATCCGGTGACCTGGGGTGACCCCTCCAATGGCAGGCACCAGAACCCTCCCTTGAATCCTTCGTAGGAGAATCAAACAACTACAGTCCTTCTCCTCTCCCACTCCTTGTTTTCTTGCTGCAGCTGATCGGAGGCCTGGTCCTATCTGTGGGGATCTATGCAGAGGTCGAGAGGCAGAAATACAAAACCCTGGAAAGTGCCTTTTTGGCCCCGGCCATCATTCTCATCCTCCTGGGAGTCGTCATGTTCATCGTGTCCTTCATTGGCGTCCTGGCTTCCCTCCGCGACAACCTGTGTCTCCTCCAAGCGGTGAGTCAGCCCCAGGCACCCATCAGCTGGTGGGGTTGGGGGTGTGATCCTTGGAGTCCCTGGGAGAGCTGGGAGACCACCCCTGGGCCCCTGGGCAGCCCAGTTAATCCGTCCTTGCCTCAAACCAGTTCTACTAGAGGGTTTCGTGGGTCAGCCTGTCCATATTGGCCCAAGAGGGCTCAGCCTCCTCCACTTCTGCTTAGAAAGGCTGATTCAAAGACTGTTTCAAAGACTGTTCTTCTTAAACCCCATGTTGGTCTGGACTGTGTTGTAAGTGGGAGAAGGTACACTCAGATGAGAGCAAGCAAAACCAAGAAAAGTTGTTGGTAGTGAGTCATTAGCTCATGTAACCATCAAGCCCACCCTAGGTCCAGGGGTTTAGCTGACACCCTTGGGCTCTCTCTCTTGCCACCTCCCAGCTGGATGCCAGGTGCTGTCCTCAGACTCTCTTTGCGATGGTCACCAGCAGCCTTAGGCCAACAGTCCTTATAGCTCAGGGTCCTGGGGAGTCTTTCCTGGTAACTCTGGCCAAGATCCTAGGACTTTGATGGGACTGCTTGGGGTCAGGGGTAGGGTCAGCCTCCCTGCCCCCTTACTGTGGGGTGAGGGATGGCTTCTCAACATGGAGGGTGCCAGATAGGAGATCTGTTTACTCTGCACCCACATGTGTGTTTGACCTCACTGTTCCCCTCACCCGGGAAGCCCCTAAAAGCCCCTATGAGTGTGGTCTCAGGGATGCTCCCTGAGGCTGGAAGTTGTTGGCATTAGTTTGGACAGTGCTTGTTTCTGTGCTAAAGGGTGGCGTATCCACTCAGCCTGAGACATCCCCTCATCTGCCCTTGGGGTCTGGGAAGTCACTTTGCAGGGGCTTTGCTGGCAGGGCTGGAAACGCTGCTCTAACCTGCCTGTCAAGACAGGCCTGTCCCCTCTGGGTCAGCCAGAGGAGGACAGCAGCTGCTAAAGGTGAGGGGTCGGGGGAGGGGATTGTGTTTTTTCACCCAGACCCCACTGAGGACTTCTGGGACAAACCTCGATAACAGTCTGGCTGGGACAGCTGAGTCACTCTTCCTGATCACAGGCTCCAGCGACGGGCTTTCCCGGGAATGTCTGTCCACATCCTGTGTCCTCACAGGAGGAAGGGGTGAAAGGCCCAGGAGCCCTTAAGAGCTCTGACAAAGATGATTTTTCTTACTGTGCTTGACCTCGGAGCAGATGGCACTTCCCCTTCAGTCTCAGTGACTCACTGAACTTTGTTTTTCAGTTCATGTACATCCTTGGGATTTGCCTCATAATTGAGCTCATTGGTGGCGTGGTGGCCCTGATCTTCCGGAACCAGGTGGGCCTCTGGCACGTTTATCAGTCACGTGTATGCTGGGCACCCGCTGTATGTGTGTCCTGGGTTGCAAACTGGGGGTGCAGCGGAGAGTGGGGCAGATAATCCCTCATGTGTCTATTGGGCTGGGGAGACAGGAACTGAACAGGTAGACCAGACAACAAGAGAACAAAACAGGCTGATGACAAAGTGCCTGGGATGGAGGTCGGGAGGACGCTGATGAAAAGGAGCCAACCTGCTGAGGCTCAGGGGGAACAGAGGTCCAGGCAGAGGGAACCGCTGAGGCAGACGGGAGCTTGGTGGGTTTGTGCACAGTGTGGAGGCTGCTTGGCTGAAGGTGAGTGATGGGAAGTGGGTAGAAGGTGAAGCTGGAAGGACTGGCTAGGGCAGATCACGTAAGGCCTTGGAATTTTTTTAAAAGGCAGTGGGAGCCTGTGGAGAGTTTTATCCCGGGAAGTGATATGATCTGATTCACATTTTACTTGCTGCTGAATGGAGAGTGGACAGTAGGGAAACTAGCTGTGGGTGAGCCTTAACCACAGGCATGTCTTACCCTGGGAATCCAAGGGTCTTCTTCCTGTTTCATGAGTACCAGGAGCGGGGAGGGGAGATTCCCATCATATTGATGGAGTCACTGAGGCACAGAGATGTTAAGAAGCCCTCCTCAGAGTACATAGCAAGAGGGAGGCATCTCAGGGATGCTTTCCAATTTCTTTTCATTTCTTTTTTCCTCCTCTGCCCCAACTTTACTGAGGAATAATTGACAAATAAAATTATGTTTAAACTCTACAATGTGATGATATGATATATACATACATTGTGAAAGGATTACCATAATCAAGTTAATAATACATCCATCACCTTGAATAGTTAACTTTGAGGGAGGGGGTAAGATCTTAATATTTAAGATCTATTTTCTAAGCAAATTTCAAATATATAATACTGTATTATTAACTGTAGCCACCATACTGTTCATCAGATCCTCAGAACTTATTCATCTTGTAACTGAAAATTTGTACCATTGACCAACATCTTCCTGTTTCCCCCACCTCCTGGCCCCTGACGACCACTTTTCTACTCTCTGGTTCTAAGAGTTTGACTCTTTTTTAGATTTCAAATATAAGTGGCCCCATATAGAAGTGTTTGTCTTTTCTTAGCATAATACCCTCAAGGTTCACCCATGTTGTTCCAAGTGACAGGTTTTCCTTAATTTTTTATGGCTGAATAATATTCCATTATATATATATATATATATATATATATATATATATATATATACACACATTCTACATACACAGACAACGGACTATTGCATCTATCTCACATCTTGATCCATTCATCTGACAATAGACACTTAGGTTGTTTCCACATCTTGGCAATTGTGAGTAATGTTGCAATGAACGTGAGAGTTCTTTTCATGGCACGTGACTCTTTGAGACAGTAATTTCATTTCCTTTGGCTGTACACCCACGAGTGGGATTGTACCACATATGGTGGTTCTATTTTTAAGTTTTTGAGAAAGCATCATACAGTTTTCCACAGTGGTTGTACCAGTTTTACACTCCCAGCAACAGTACACGAAGGTTCCCTTTTCGCCTCACCCACATTTATCTCCTGTTTTTTGATAACAGACATTCTAACAGGAGTGAGATTATATCTCATGGTGGTTTTAGTTTGCATTTCCCTGATGTTTAGAGATGCTGAGTATTTTTTCATAAACCTGTTGGTCATTTGTATGTCTTCTTTGAAGAACTATCTATTCAGATCCTCTGCCCATTTTTTAATCAGATTACAGCTGATGCTTGAACAACATGGGTTTGAACAGTGTATATCCACTTCAGTTCAGTTCAGTTCAGTCGCTCAGTCGTGTCCGACTCTTTGCGACCCCATGAATCACAGCACACCAGGCCTCCCTGTCCATCACCAACTCCCGGAGTTCACTCAAACTCATGTCCATTGAGTCGGTGATGCCATCCAGCCATCTCATTCTCTGTCGTCCCCTTCTCCTCCCGCCCCCAAACCCTCCCAGCATCAGAGTCTTTTCCAGTGAGTCAACTTTTCGCACGAGGTGGCCAAAGTATTACACACAGATATTTTCCAATAAATATAGTACCTGTATATCATTTTACAGATCTTTAAATCAACTAAGTGTGAGAAAAGTTTATGTTCAGTTGGAGATCACAATATGTAGAGTCAAAAGGACTAGGGTTTGAGTCCTGATTCTATTTAAACTGTTTTAGCTTCCTGCCCTTCAGTGTTATTTATCAGTTCATTTATTTAGAGGCAGAGATAGCAGTATGCAGATTCTCAACTGTATTGGGGGTTGGCACCACTAATCCCTGCGTTGTTCAAAGGTCAACTGTATTTTTTTATTTTTAGTTTTTGCTATTTTACAACTGTAGGGGTTCCATATATATTTTGGATATTAACCCCTTATCAGATATATTGTTTACAACTATTTTCTGCCAATTCATAGTTTACCTTTTTGCTTTTTACATGGTTTACTTTTTAGCAGAATTGCTTTAGTTTGACATAGTCCCACTTATTTTTTGTTTTTCTATGGGGAACATTGCCTATATATTTGATGTCAGATCCAAGAAATCACTGCCAAGACCAATATCAAGGAGTTTTCCCCTATATTTCCTTTTGGAGTTAGTTCTACTACTTGAGGTCTTCTACTACATTTAAGTCTTTTAACTCATTTTGAGTTGATTTTTGTCTTTGGTATAAGATAAGGATCCAGTTTCATTCTTTAGCATGTGAATTTCCAGTTTTCTCAACACTATTTATTAAAGAGAGTTGGCATCTTTGTTGGGAATTAGTTGACCATATATGTTGGGTTTATTTCCAGACTCCCTTTTCTGGTCCATTGATCTAGGTTTCTATTTTTATGTCAAAACCATACCGTTTTGGGAACCATAGCTTTGTAATATTGAAATCATGAAGTGTGATACCTTCAGCTTTGCTTTTCTTGTTCAAGATTGCTTTGGCTACTGGGGTTTGTTGTGATTCCATATGAATTTGAGCATTTTTTTCTACATCTCCGAAAGATGCCGTCTGAAGTTTGACAGGGGGATTGTGCTGAATCCATAGATTGCTTTGACCCATTGGTTGTCTTCCCAATTCAGTTTTGCTACTTATTCCTCCCTTTTCCTCTTTTCCGCTTTTCAGACCATCTGCTCTGGGCTGGCAGATCCAGGGTACTGGTTCATTTTTCAGCAATCTTGAGGAGAGAGAAATGTTTATTCCATTTGCCCATGCGGATGCCTTTCTGTGCAGCCAGCAGGGCTCCTGGCTGCCCATAACTTTCCAGAGTTATGAGTTGGTGCTTACTATTAGAGCCCAGTCCAGGCCACGGTCAGCAGCATCAGTGGTTTAATAAACAATCTACTAAGTGAATAGCAGTTCTCGTTTACAGGGTGTTTTCACAAAGATTGATGACTTATTTTCCTTGCCTGCAGCTCAACAGGGACCGTGACACCACTCCTTTCCAGGGAGGAGCTAAGTAAAGGCAAAACCTCCAGGGACCTTTAGTCCTCACAGTTGAGAATGCCATGGGCTTGAGGTCAGGGCTGAGAGTTTATATTATCCCCAAACACAGAGGGCACCACAGGGTGAAGTGTATTTCTTCCCCTTGGGTACTGTGTCCCCTCATGGGACCATGTCAGTCCAGGAAGGACCCTCATCGTCAGGGCTGTCAGCTCTTTGGAGGCTTATGATGGGCTGTGCTCTCATATAACTGTGATATATAATTCAAAAACTTAAAAATGAGATACAAAACTGTAAGTGTAGGGACTTCTCTAGCAGTCCAATGGTTAAGACTCTGTGCTCCTAATGTAGGGGACCTGGGTTCAATCTCTGGTTGAAGAACTAAGATCCCACATACTGCACAGCATGGCCTAAAAGAAAGAAAAAGAGAGAAAGAAAAAAAAAAAGAAAAGCCCTGTAAGTGCAGTAAGATCTCCACAATGAATGAAAATAGGCCTGGAAAAATCTGGAAAGAAATTGAAATATTAACATATTAACTCATATTTTCCCTGAGGGATGGGACTAGGGTGATTTTTATTTCCTCCTTTATATTTTTTTCCCTAGCTCCCAAATTTTCTTTTTAATTTTTATAATCAAGAAGAAAAATACCATATAAAGAAAAATAATGTCCCTGCCAACTGTAATGCCATGTGATTTCGTCAAACAAGAAATGGGCCAATGGTGAGGATAGGGAAAGAGGAGCCTGGCCATTGATGGTGGGGAAAGAGGTGAGGCAAAGTCAAGGTCGGGTTCCAGGTGAGTTCCCAATCCCAGTTTTCCTTTCCCAAGAGGAGAAGACAGATTCCTCTGAGTCACAGTGTAACAAGTTCAGTCTCCAGCCCCGCAGGCTACCTCTTACCTCTAAGAATCCACTTGTGGTGAGAGATGAGGACAAATCATCAGGCTGATGACTTCACACAGGGCTCTCAGGAAGGTACAACCATGGTCACCTCCAGGTAGCGAAAGATAAACAACTCCCGGGTATGAGGCAGAAATTCTCTATCAGTTTCTGACCCTGGGCACAGTTTCTGCTGCTAGGCATGACCCAGGAGTTGGACTGAAGCAGCTTCTCTGCTTATGCAGGGTGGAGTGGCTGTGTGATGGGGAACTTGGTGCAGAACCTGGTAGCCCCCAGGATCCGGGCATTAAAAGCAGGAGAAGTGCAGCACCCTGAACCCAGCAGTGGGTGGAGAACCTGAATGACTTCCACAGGTGTCTGGGTCTCACTGCTCTTTATTTTTTTTTTAATTAATTTATGCTTTGGCCATGCAGGGCTTCCCTGGTGGCTCAGTTGGTAAAGAATCTGCCTGCAATACAGGGGACCCAGGTTCAATCCCTGGGTCAGGAAGATCCCCTGGAGAAAGGAATGGCTACCCACTCCAGTATTCTTGGCAGGATAATTCCATGGATGGCGGAGCCTGGCAGGCTACAGTCCATTGGGTCACAAAGAGTTGGAAACAACTGAGCAACTAACACTTTCACTTTGGGCTTCTCTGTAGCTCAGACGGTAAAGAATCTGCCTGCAGTGGAGGAGACCTGGGTTCAATCCCTGGGTTGGGAAGATCCCCTAGAGGAGGAAATGGCAACCCACTCCAGTATTCTTCCCTGGATCTTACTTCCCTGACTAGGGATCGAGCATCAGGGAAGCATGGAGTCTTAAGCACTGGACAGCCAGGGAAATCCCCAGGTCTCATTGTTCTTGACCTGACATCACCCCAGCTTGTTCTGAGCCTCCCTGAAGGAATACTGGGGGGGTTGGCGGTGGGCAGCTCCTGCCTATGTGTTCCCAGTAAGGCAGGGCTGAGCAGGGACACCTAGAAGACACTGGGCTGTGGCTGGTATGTCTGTACCCATCCCTGGCCTCCTTCCCTCTACCTCCTGGACAAGTGGAAGAGTGACCTCCTTCCTGGCCTTGATTGGATGGTGCCATGGTCACACCCAACATCAGCCAAGGAACAATGGGCAGCACCCAACCTGTTTATCTTGGCACCGTCACCAGCTGGCTCTCGGCATGACCGTGAGGTCGGGACAGGGAGAAAGGAGACAGCCTGGCCTACTTGTCTGAGCACCTGAGCATATGTATCCTTCCCACCTGCAGCAAGTAGAGAAAGTTCTACACTAATGTGGACGGACTCCTGCAGCTGGCGCATCCCACTGTGGACAGCCGTTTGGAAGTGAGAGCTGGGCTCCAAACACCTGGGAAACCAAAGCATAACCCTCCCCACCCCCACCCCATGGGGACTAATCCTGTGACTTCCGGCCAGGTGTGATAGGCTTCCCTGGTGGCTCATCTGCTCGTGGTGGTTCATGGTGAAGCATCTGCTTGCCATGAAGACCTGGGTTTGATCCCTGAGTTGGGAAGATCTCCTGGAAAAGGAAATGGCAATCCACTCCAGTATTCTTGCCTGAAAAACCCCATGGACAGAGGAGTTCGTGGGGTTGCAGAGTCGGACACGACTGAGGGGCTAACACACAGTCCAGCCAGGTCCGTAGAAGGGACTGGCAGATATTCCTGAGGACCTTGCAGTGTTCACACCTCTTTCTCTCTCACTCTCTGGGTTCCTCTCAACCCTCGGTTGTCTGATGGGGCCCATCTCAGGGCTGGAGCAGAGGCTGGGGTCTGGAGGCAACAAGTATGAGTCTTTACCTTCCGGGGGATGCTGAGGGGAGCCCAGAGATGCTGGCTCATCCCAGGCACTCAGGGAGGAAGGAAGTCCGAGTCTGAGCACCCGCCTCTAAGTTGTGAGAGCTGAGCTGGCGATGGTTCTGGCTGAGCTACCGGCTACTGGGCCTCCCCAGAGTGGGCCCCAGAAGCTGACATGAATCGATGGAGGCCGGCTGGCAGACTGCGGGAAACTAGGGCAGCTCCGTCCCCAGAGGCCTGGTGGGAGGCTCCAGCTGCTGGCTCTTCTACTCCTCCTTTTCTGCTCCTCAACCTCCCATCCTGGGGAGCTGCCACCCATTCTCCCCACCCCCTCCAAAGCCTTATTTATTTGTTCTTCAGGCTTATGAACGGAGAAGGCAATGGCAAGCCACTCCAGTACTCTTGCCTAGAAAATCCCATGGACGGAGGCTGCAGTCCGTGGGGTTGCTAAGGGTCAGATACGACTGAGCGACTTCACTTTCACTTTACACTTTCACACATTGGAGAAGGAAATGGCAACCCGCTCCAGTGTTCTTGCCTGGAGAATCCCAGGGACGGGGGAGCCTGGTGGGCTTCCGTCTATGGGGTCACACAGAGTCGGACACGACTGAAGTGACTTAGCAGCAGCAGGCTTATGAAAGGCTTTATTGATGCGTAATTCACATACCGTACAATTCAGGTTTCCCAGGTGGCACTAGTGGTAAAGAATGCACGTGCCATTGCGGAGACCCAAGAGATGAGGGTTCGATCCCTGGGTTGGGAAGATCCCCTGGAGGAGGAAATGGCAACCCACTCCAGTATTCTTCCCTGGAAAATCCCATGGACCGAGGAGCCTGGTGAGCTACAGTCCCTGGTGTCACCAAGGGCCACGACTGAGCGACTGAGTGTGAACACCATACAGTTCACTCATTTGAAGCGTTCATTCATAAACGTGCAACCGTGACCACTGTTGATTTTAGAACATTTTCGAGGCTTTGAGAAGAAATCCGCCTTCCCCGAGCTATCCTCGTTCATCAGCAAACTGTCCGAGTGCCTCCACTGAGGGGAGTGATGCAGAGGCTTCGGGTATCTTTAAAACGAGATTGAAAGACAGACCTAGAAAGGGCAGTGCTCTGTGGCTCGAGTCTGGTAGCTTGAACAATGTGCTGTGAAAATCCCGTGGTTTTGATGACTGCTTACTCTTTGTTTTATTTAGCCCGGGCCACATGCCTCTGAGGCCACGGCAGCCATTCATGAAAGGTGGTTTTCAGGCCCTCACTGGAGCTGCCCCACTGCATGACCTGGTTTAGAGCCGGGTGGGGGTGGCCCTGGGTGCGTTGGCCTCTGAGACAGCAGAGGAAGCCAGAATTCGCTTTTCCCTGCCGAGCTCCCACAGGACATGTCCTGTGAATGGCTCCCCCAGTCCCTCGGAACATTGTGGAACATAGCAACGCACTTTACAGTTGATTATAGTTAATTAATGAACCCCCCACCCCTGCAGGAACCACCCAAACATTCTACACGTCTCCCTGGTGTGGACACATGCACACACACACAGAGACACGGTGCCAAGGGCAGCACACATGTGTAAGAGCCAGCACAAGCCAGAGAGCTCCCTGGTGGGAACGGGGGCAGCTGCCGCCCGTGGAGTCTGGGACCATCTGTTCTTCCTGTCCGTCCAGAGAGGCCTCCAGTGGGGCCTCCCTCCCCCTCAGGGTCCAGCTCAGCTAACCAGATGGAAGGCCTGATTTACACAAAGAAGGCCTCTTTCGTAGTCCGCGCCTTTGGAAAATACCCAGAGACTGAGACGGTTTGGGGAGAGAGGTCAAGGCTGCTCACCAAAGAGCGGGGGAGAGCTTTTCCCCGTGGGGCTGCCGGGTATCTGCTCTGCTGCTTGTCTTCCTCCCTGCCCTGGGCCTCCTGCCCTCATCCCACCCTGGCTCCTAACTGCATGTGACCCTGTGGGAAAGCTGAGGGGTAACCCAGCAGAGGGACTGTGAGGTGGCCAGTGGGCTGGGGTAGGAGGGCCAGGACGGCCTGCAGGGCCAGGATGGCCTGCAGTGCCTTGAGACTGAAGGGAAGCCGCCCCTTACAGCATGCCATGTAATCCTGTGAGCTCATTCCCTGGTGACAGACTGATCCAGCCTGGTGTCCTGTTTCTTAGACACCCCCAACTATGCCCCAGCTGGCTGGCCTTTCCCTTCATCAACACCCCAGGGAACAGGCACCCAAGACTGGAAAGGCTGCAGGACCTGGGGACCTCTGGGAAGGGTGGATCTGAGAACAGGCAGGTCCCTGCTCTGCCCAGGTCGGGTGGCCAGCAAACAGCTCTTCCACTGAGCCCCTGCCCCAGGATCCAGAGCCAGACCTGGGCAGGGCGGACAGCTGGTGATGGCAGAGCCTGTTACAGGGGAAGAGGGCTGGCCTGGTGCCTCCCGAGGCTGGCATGATCCTCCTCAACTACCAGGTCTGCTCCTGAGCAATGATTATCATCAACAGAGGGTTTTCCTTCTGACCACGGAGACTGGTTTCCTTGAGGCAGTCTGCTTTGTCACCTTGGCTTTGAGCAGTGTGTGAATGTCAGGAAGGAGGTGGCTATCCCATCCTTGTTTCTCTCTTCCTGATACTGGAGATAGTTTGGGGAGATGGCCCTGAACTCAACCTTGGGTTCTTGGCTTCTTAAAGTGTTATCAGGATGCAATTTTGACACTTTGGTTCCAGCAGCTCTCTGCCAGTGATCATCCGGGTGACTTTAGACAGGTCACATTACCTCTTTGGGCTGCAGGGAGTTTGGGAGGGGTCCCAGATCAGGAGTGGCTCTTGGACAAGACTTAGGGTCTTGATTTCTTTTGGGATTAGCCATTTTCCACTGATGACAGGATGGGTATGAAGTGGTACTACCTCCTGGAAAAAGAGAAAAATCTATCATAATAGTCCCAGGACCTGCTATGTGCCTGGCATCGTGCTAAGCACTTTTGTTGCTGCAGTTTGTTTGAGTCTCAAATTCCTCTGAGGCAGAGGATCCCCACTCCCACCCTGTAGGGGAGGAAAAGTGTCAGTCACTCAGTCGGGTCCAACTATTTGGAACCCTATGGACTGTAGCCTGCCAGGCTCCTCTGTCCATGGAATTCTCCAGGCAAGAATACTAGAGTGAGTTTCCATTCCCTTCTCCAGGGTATCTTCCTGATCCAGGGTTCAAACCCAGGTTTCCTGGATTGCAGACATATCCTTTACCGTCTGAGCCACCAGAGGCCCAGAAGTTAAATGATGTTCCTGAGGCAGGTGTGGGTGCAAAGACTATTCTTGACCATGAGGCTTGACAGCCCCTTGCAGCTTAGTCTTTGATCTTTGGTGCTGAAAGGTGTCTTAAAGATGGGCCTGCATGACTGATTCACAAGTGGGGAGCTGAGAGTGGAGGAGTAGGGTGGGGCCTGCAGTCCTAGGGTGGGGCCTGGAACTTAGGACCCTCTTGTCCCCATGAACCCTGAGGGCGCCTCCCCCGGGAATCGTCTGGCTCCAGAGCTGAGAATGCACCCTTTGTGCCAGCACAATCTCTGATGATCCACCGACCTCCCTGCTCTGAAAACCCCAATTGTCACTCTGAGTGTGGAACTGGGCTGCCTACACTCCCGCCCCGTCTCTGCCCGCTGTGGGGGCTTTTGTGCTCCTGGATCTCGGCACAACAGCCAGGCTGTTGATCCTGAAGGCCCAGCGTGACTGGGAGAGGGTGGCCTGCCAGCACCCTTCCCGGTGGGGATTGTCCCAGTCCGAGAGGGAGGTAGGCCCTGTTGTCTGGGCCGGAGCACTGCCGCGACAGAGAGAGGCCCGGAGAGAAATCAGGACACCTGGTATCCAGTCCTGGCTGGGCCCCTAGCCAGAGCTAACACCTGCTCGGTGACCTGGGAAGAGTCAGTCTCCCTCTCTGGGCCTCTTCATCTGTAAAAGAAGAGCTTCTATAGGGAAGAAGAGTGGAGAGGGGACTGGAGGGCAAAGGGAAGGTTCCAGTGCAGGCCTGTCTTTAGCTACAGTAGAAGGAGCATCTGGGCAGCCAAGCCCCAGCTCTGGCCTGGCTCCTTCTGAACAGTGTCCCCCAGGCAGGGCCTCACCCTCTTGGGGCCTGGGTTGCCTGATCTGTAAAGGAATGGGGTGTGCCATTCCTGCCTCTGATGGGCACTGGGGACGTGGAGAGGGTGCTTGTGCAGGGGGGTCGTGGGTGGGAACGGAGGTGCTCCGTGCAGGTCGTGGCGGGGAGGCTACCTGGGCAGGTGGACTCTCTGGTTCAATCCTGACTCCTGGGAAATCTTGGGTTGGACCCTGGCGTTGTGTGCTCTTCTTCCTTTATAATTTCTTTGTCTACATAGACCATCGACTTTCTGAATGACAATATTCGACGAGGAATTGAGAACTACTATGATGATCTGGACTTCAAAAACATCATGGATTTTGTTCAGAAGGAGGTGAGTCAGGTGCTTGGGGTCAGAGATTTGCCTCCAACCTCCTTTGCTCTGCTCCCACCCCCCCACCCCCAACTTGGGACCCTGCTCAAGAGGAGGGGAGGTGAGGGGTCAGGAGGCTTATCCATCCCCACATGGCTGGCCAAGTTGGGAGTTGAGGGTGGGCCATGGACAGCTGCCAAGGGTGGGGATGCCAGGGCATGCTTGGCCCAGAATATACTTGCCCTGCCTGTTCCTTTCCAGTTACACAAACCCTCCCCTTCTGAAAAAAAAAGAAAAAGGCAGAGGGAGCTACAAACCACGTGGCAGAGTCTCAGGGTGCCCCTCTTCATTGGGTAAAGAATCTTCTTTGAGGTGGGAGTGACCTCCAAGCCACCCAATTCAAAGTTCCCTCTGCCGAGACCCTTCAGGGACAGGGAGCTCACTCCCTTGCCAAATCAAGGACAGACCTGATGGAGAGAGAGCTCTTCCCCGGTTCCATTTACCCCTGCACTGGGGAACAGAGCAATTCTTCTCCTTTTCTCTGATGGCACTTCTTTGAATGTGATGATTGTCATCCCTCCTTCCCACGGTCCACCCAAGTCTGCGGGTATAACAGTAATAGTGCCTGCTGCTGCCCTCGGGGGCCTCTATGCACCAATCTCACTTAGTCCTGAGCCTCAGATTCCACACCTGCCCCAACGGGATACTGATGGTCCCTTCTACTTAGTGTCACTGTGAGATTTGCCTTGATTTATTTCAGAGGTGGTTAGAGCAGGGCCAGGCGTGTGGTGAGGCTAAATCAGTGTCGGCTGGGGTGATCATTGTCTGCCTGTCCTCCTAGGTGAGGATGAGTGGAGTTTAGAGCCTCCTCAGCCTTGGCAGCACTTCTTGGGACATGACCTTGGGGGTGTCAGCTGACCTGATCCCCGTGATAGCCCTCAGTGGGGGACCAACATCTCCCTGCACCCAGGGCCATCCATAGTGGCCACTCCCTTGGCTCAGGCCTTCTCTGTAGTCATAACAGGTGCAGCCTTTGAGAGGCCCTTCTTTGCCAGGGATGCGCCTGCCAGCTCTGCCATCGGGTGGGGCAAGATGTTTTTATTGGAAACAACCTTCAGCTGGCTTGCGAATTTCATTTCTCCCAGGGTGGAATGGTGGGATGACTCATGCTCACTGGGCACCTGCTTGGGGCCAGGTCCTATGCTGAGTGCTTCATGCTTGGCTTATCTTTGTACTTCTCAGCTCAGCTGTGCAAAGCTGGCATTGCTCTTCCTGCTTTACAGTTGAGCCTCTGAGGCCCAGAGAGGCTGATTGACTTGCCCAGAGTCACACAGCATGGAGTGGCGGTATGAGGATTTGAACGCTGGCCTGTCGGATGGCAAAATAAATACTCTTTGCATTGCCCCCCCACAGAGGCACTTCCTGGACCCCTAGACTGATAGCCTGAAAGGCTCTATGGTGACTCTGGAAGGGCATCTGCTTTGTTTCTACTAGAACCTCTGACCATATCACTCCCCTGGTTAAACCCTCCAGTAACTTCCTGTCACTAAGGATACTATCCCCGTTCCCTGGTTTTTCTGGCTGACAGAGCTTTCATGGTCTGACCTCAACCCCGCTACTCTTGCTCACCCTGCTGCACTTACGCCTGCTGCTGAAATATCAATACAACTAACTCATCTCCATGTGGGGTCTTGGCGTGTCTTGACTGTTTTTTTCCTGTTGTTCATATTTCCGATTAAACGCGATCTCCTCAGGCCTGTCGCGACCTCCTGTCTCCTTCCCCCGCTTGCCGTGCCCCTGGCACCCAGCACTGCATCACACCTCTTTCACGTGGTGGTCCGTCTCCATCTCCCTCAGGGCGGTGGCGCGTTCCCTCCCCCTTGCTTTTCGGGCACACAGAGCAATGCCCAGCACACAGCAGCAGCCCAGTGGAGTAACTGCTTCCCCCAGGCGTTGGCATCTGTACAGGGGGATGTGCAGGGCAGAGCTCAGCCAAGGGGGGAATGACGCCAGCTGTGCCATCACTTCGGTCCTGAGCCCCAGCCAGGGTGTGTGTGTGCGCGCCCCTTTGCTAAGGGTGGGACAGGCAGAGCTGGGTGGGGAGGAGGTCAGTGTGGTTCAGGGGCCCCTGAATTGTGGGGCTCCCCTAGAAGCCTAGTCTCTGGGACTTTAAAGACCAAGTCCTGGGGTGGAACACCTGCACTGGGGCTGTGAAGATGGAGTCCGGTTGGCAAGGACCACCCACTGTCCCACCAAGAGGCTACCCAGCCTTGGCTTGCATGCCTCCCCAGTGACGGGGTGCTCACTACCTCCTGGGCTGCTGTCCTGCTTTTGTTGCGCTCTGACCTGTAGCGATGCCTCACATCCCCCCCGTGATGCCCCCTACCTGTGTGGCCGGCTTCATCAGTCACGGCGGCCCCTGGCTGGGCCCCTCCCTGTCTGCCTGGGGGCCTTGGTGGCGATAGAGGCTGTCTTCCCCACCTGCTCCCTCCTTCAGTTTAAGTGCTGTGGCGGGGAAGACTACCGAGATTGGAGCAAAAACCAGTACCATGACTGCAGTGCCCCTGGACCCCTGGCCTGCGGGGTGCCCTACACCTGCTGCTTCAGAAACACGGTAACTGCTGCTCCTGGGGCCTCCCGGCTGGTCAAACGCTTCTCGCACCTTTCAGGACAGGGGCGGTGGGGCTGCATGGGGGGTAGGCAGGAGGTGGCGGTCCTTGCTGAGGCTTCCTGAGCCTCAAGGACTACTGAATGGGGTGAATCTGGGGGTGGAGGATGGGGAAGACTTGTCTTATTAGTAACGGGTATTGATATCTATTGAGCACTTACCACGTGGTGGCTTGTTCTTTAGTTGTTTTAACTCGTTAAGTCCTTTCCACAACCCTTTGAGGTAGGTGTGGTTATTTTACCCACTATACAGATGAGAAAACTGAGGCACAAAAAGGTGAGGTTCTTGGCTGAAGGTTGATAGCTGGGATGAAATTCAGGCAGCTGTTGCCAGAGCCGTGCCCTGGACAACTGTGAATGCCAGGCGGAGAGTGGGAGAGAGTCGGGGGCCTCAGCAGGGTGGCGAGCTTGGCAGCCATAGCCGGGGGCCAGGGCAGGGCCTGCACTTTGAACGTTGCTGGTGGACTTTGGGCTTTACGTCATGGTGATCATCAGCAACGAGGTGCTTGGAAGCGGCCTGGTGATGTCAATGCCAGCCCCCGCCTCTCCCCAGTGGGATCCTCTCAGCTCTGTTGCCTCCTTGGCCACTTGGGAGGCTGCCCTGTGCTGTCACTGCTAATAAATGAAAGGCTTGGTCAATCCTGTGTTTGACTAATGTGTCCAAAAGCTGCCTGGTTTCTGGATTGGAATGAGGCGGGGAGTTTTGCAATTATTCATGCCTTGAAGAGTCATGGAAAATTTCTCTTCTGACGTCTCCACCATTCTGTGCCCACTGCTGGATTCTGTAAACTGAGCAGCTGCTGGTGGGGGTGGGGGCCTCACCCATGACTCAGGGAGCCAGTGCCAAGTGCATGAGCCCTAAAAAGGCTGGGCCAGAAGGGAAGCTTTGTTTGGAAGTTGGAGTTGCCATTTTAGGGTAACTCTTTGTGCAGAGGGAGTGCTGAGAAGGAGCCCAGGGTTTTCAGAGAGGCCTGGGTGGGGAGGGGTGACCCTGAACTTCGTCATCCAAGGCAGTGGCACCTGAATGTCCAAGTTGAGACATGAAAGCCCAACGTGCACTCGTGCATTCATTCAGCAGGTATTTACTGAGGACCAGCTCGATGCAGTTCTATGTCCTAAGGATACAGGAAACACACAGAGAACTCTCTGCCCACATGGAACGGACATTCTTTCTAGTGGAGAAAACTAATAAGCAAAATAAATAAGAAAAGAGATAATACTCTAAGAGATGATAAATTCTAAGGAGAAGAATAAAACAGGGGCATGGAGAACTGCATTTTAGATACTGAGAAGGTTGGTTCTCAGTAAAACCCTGAAAGAAGTGAGGGAGTAAGCCATGCTGTCTCGGGATGGGAATTCCTGGCAGAGAGAAGAGCAAGTGCAAAGGCCCTGAGGTGGGACCTGCCTTTGTGAATTTAAGAAACAGCACAGAGACCAGCTCCAGTGTGGCTGGAGCAGAGTGAGCTTGGGGGAGGATAGTTGCAGATGAGATCAGAGGTCATGGGTACCCTGAAGGTCATGATCAGGACTTTGATTCCCTTGAGTGACAAGAAGTCAAGTGACAGGGCTTTAGTGGACGAGTAGCAGATCTTCCTTAGGCTTTACCAGCGCCACCCTGTTTGCTGTGGTGGCAGAGGTGACATGGGCAGGGCCTGCACTTTGAACGTTGCTGGTGGACTTTGGGCTTGATGTCCTGGTGATCATCAGCAACAAGGTGCTTGGAAGTGGCCTGTGATGTAAATGCCAGCCTCCGCCTGTCCCCAGTGGGTTAGGGGCTAGTGCAGTGATCCCAGTGTCTCAACCAAGGCTGTCTGGAAAGCAGGCTCTGAGATGCTGGTTAGTGAGCAGGAAGCTTAGTAGGAGGTGTGCTCAGGATTGACACCTGTAAGGGAGGGATAGAAGCTGGGCTGGGCAGAGGGAGAGGCTGAGCAATGATGCAGTCTCAGTGGGGGCCTCAGCCGAATCCATGGGAATGTCCTGAGATGATCCTGCAGAGTTGTCCCATATTGGGGTGAGTTGGGCAGGCCTTCATACCTCCACATTCAGCAGGCATTACATGAGTTTAGTGTTTCATCCAGGAAGGGACTTGCTGGCTTATTTAGCAGAAAAACAGAATCAATAGGATGTGTGTGTGTGTGTGTGTGTGTGTGTGTAAAGAGATTTATTATAAGAAATTGATTCACAGAATTATGGAGACAGGCAAGCCCCAAGATCTGCAGAGTAAGTCGGCAAGCAAGAGCCCCAGGAGAGCCAATGGTTTACTTCCAGCCTGAATCCACAGGCCTAAGAACCAGGAGAGTTGATGATGTAGTTCCTGTTTGAGGCTGGCAGCCTCAAGGCCCAGGAAGAGCTGATGTTTCAGTTCAGGTTTGAAATCAGACAGGAAGAATTCTTCCTTACTTGGGGGAAGGGTAGCCTTTTTGTTCTATTTAGGCCTTCGACTGATTGGATGAGGCCCACCCACATTAGGGAGAGCAATCTGCTTTACTCAGCCTACTGAGTTTAATGTTAATTTCATTAAAAAAAAAATGCCCAGAATAATGTTTGCCTAGATATCTA
Source organism: Moschus berezovskii (assembly GCF_049115385.1). Lineage (NCBI taxonomy): Eukaryota > Metazoa > Chordata > Mammalia > Artiodactyla > Moschidae > Moschus > Moschus berezovskii. The sequence continues at coordinate 26,440,028 of NC_142471.1, forward strand.
CATCAGTTCCCCTCCACCTCTGGGGCCTAGAGAAGAGTGTTTTTGGCTCCAGGTGTGAGGGAGGCCTCTGCCATAGCATGTCTGCTCCCCAAGGGCAGGAGCTGTGGCTCTGCTCCAGGTCTGGAAGCAGCACAATGAAGAGGAAAGTTATTCTTGTCACTTCCTTACGTATCATACAGTTCACTTATTTATTACGTTCATTGCCTCTCTCCCTTTCTAGAATAAAAGTTCTGTGAAGGCAAGGATCTTATTTTGTTCTTCTGTATTCCCAACACCTAGAACAGAGAATGGTACATAATTGATGCTCGATATCTGCTCAGTAATGACTGACTGAGTGAACAGATAAGGCAGGAAGCACCTGCTCCCATCATGCCCTCATACATCTCCTGCCCAGGCTGCACCTTCTCCACTGGGGTCATGTTTATGGCCTGGAGGGGCCGCTGATGCTGACTGACATGAGGTGGATCCTGGGTGTTTTGGGGTCTGAGGGTTCCTGGGGGATAGTCTAGACTGAAGGAGGTTATTTTGCCCACACATCAAGCCTTGACATTTAGACTGATCTAGATGACGACTGAGGTTCAACCCATGCTTTTAGAAAGAGTAGCAGCCCTCCTTGCCTTCCAGGGTCTGGGATTGTGTTCAAGGTCAGTCCAGCCAGCATGCCCTGCCCTTGGACAATCATTTTATGTATATATCTCACTTTATATTCAAAACATCCCCATGGGGTACATTCAGAGATTATGATTGCTTTATTGAAGAGTCCAGGGAACCTATCCATTCATTCATTCAACAAATCCTTATTGAGTGCCTCCATGTGCCTGTCCCTCAGCGCCACACCTAAGGTTGGTCACAGAGCTCCTAAGTGGCAGAGCAGGGCCTGGACTTGGCAGTGTGATGTCAGAGCCCACACTGGCCACTCTGCCCTCCTGCATCACTGGTGGCACCTGTGGCCCCCTGATCCCACAGTAGCTGTCACTTAGATGTGGACGGGTAGGACACTGAGCTCTCTCTCACCTTCTAGAAAGCAGAGGACACTCCACAAGGGCTCAGGCTGTGATGGGAAGTGCCCTTGCCAGCCCTGTGACCTAGGTTAGCTGGGAAGGGATTTGATGAGCCCAGGGCCAACCACAACTTCCACTGTGCCCAGATTAGTCAGCAGCTGGAAGCTCCTGAAGGCAGCTGCCTTCCCGGGCAGGAGGTTGAGCAGCCCTATTGGAGGGTGGCGGTCTGCAGGGGCTAGGAAGTGTGGTCAGAGGCCTGGCCTTGCCCTCAGGTAAACCCCAGCTGGCCAGGGGCCTGTCTGTGGTCTGGGATTTTCTTTCACAAGAGCCAACAGATTGGGAGCAGCCCAGTCGTGACCTCAGTATATGACCATCTCAACAAAGCAAGGCTCTGGCGGCTGCAACGGAAGAGCCTGGGGCTGTGCCCTTTCCTCTGGGCTCCTAGGCTGCCACTGGTGGAACAGTGGGTCTCCCACCCAAGAGCCACAGAACTAGTCTTCCTACCTTTTCTCCTTTGGCATTTCTTGGATCCAGAAGATTAAGATGCAGACTTGAACCAGGCAGCTGGGATGGAAATCTCAGCTCCATTCATACTGGATAGTGCAACTCTCTGTGCCTCAGTTTTTTCACCTGTAAAATGGGGGAGTGGGGGGGCGTGGAATAAGTGTCTTCTGCAGTAATCACCATGTAAGTGTTAGCTAATACGCATTTCTGTTTCAGACAGAAGTTGTCAACACCATGTGTGGCTACAAAACTATCGACAAGGAGGTATTGTCTTTGAAATCTCTTTTCACCAGAAAGGCTGCTCTTCCTGTTCCATCCCCAGGGTGATCGGAGGGGCTTCCAGGGGTGAGGCTCCTGGCTGTTGAGATCTCCCAACATTCCTGGCTGTGAACAGGAACCAGGGACTGCCCACGTTTTTTTGCCCCTATCTAGACACAGAAGTCGGAGAAGGCAATGGCAAGCCACTCCAGTACTCTTGCCTAGAAAATCCCATGGATGGAGGAGCCTGGTAGGCTGCAGTCCGTGGGGTCACTAAGGGTTGGACACCACTGAGCGACTTCACTTTCACTTTTCACTTTCACACATTGGAGAAGGAAATGGCAACCCACTCCAGTGTTCTTGCCTAGAGAATCCCAGGGAAGGGGGAGCCTGGTGGGCTTCCGTCTATGGGGTCACACAGAGTCGGACACGACTGAAATGACTTAGCAGACACAGAAGTGGAGAAGGAAATGGCAACCCACTCCAGTGTTCTTGCCTGGAGAATCCCAGGGGCGGGGGAGCCTGGTGGGCTGCTGTCTATGGGGTCGCACAGAGTCGGACACGACTGAAGCGACTTAGCAGCAGCAGCAGCAGCAGACACAGAAGGACTTGGGGAGCCAAGAATCCCCCCCAGGTTGGGAGAAGCTGGCTGCCAGAGTTGACTGAGCAACTAATGTGTGAGGCCACTGTGCCCTTGTCAGTGCCCCCAGTGTGTCCCCATGCCCAGCTGTGATCACCAGCCCGCCTCTGCCCTTGGAGCTGCCAGTTTGCAGATACACACTGGCTCCCTCAGCCTGGGACCCAGGAGTCCCTGGGGGAAGAGAGTCTTTGGCTGGTACCTCCTGGGTCAGCTTCCTGGGCATTTCTCCTGGACTTGGAGAGAAGATGGGGTTGTGCTGAGAAGGGAGCTAAAAATAATGATGACTTGAGATGGCCTCTGAGCAGTGGTTCTCAAAGTGAGGTCCCCAGACCAGCAGTAACAGCAGCCCCAAGGAGCTTGTTAGAAACGTGCACTCTTGGGGTGGGGCCAGTGGGTGACTCTGACAAACAGCTAAGATGCTGAACCACAGACCAGCAGTGGTTCTCCAAACATGGGACCCAACGGCTAGTTTTTGTAATAAACACTTAGTAATGCCCTGTTTGGGCTTCCCAGGTGGCACTAATGGTAAATAACTCGCCTGCCAATTCAGGAGATGTAAGAGATGCGAGTTTGATCCCTGAGTTGGGAAGATCTACTGGAGGAGGGCATGGCAACCCACTCCAGTATTCTTGCCTGGAGAATCCCATGCACAGAGGAGCCTGGCAAGCTACAGTCCATGGAATCGCAAAGAGTCAGGCACCACTGAAGTGACTTAGCATACACAATACCCTATTGTTATTTGTTATTCCAAAATGACACTCACAGATGATATAACCTACCTACCTATACACCTAATTCCAAAACAAGTGGCATAATGATTTGAGATAAGTCAAAGTGTGAAAGTGAAAGTAGCTCAGTCGTGTCCGACTCTTTGCAATCCCATGCACTATACAGCCCATGAAATTCTCCAGGTCAGAATACCAAAGTGGATAGCCTTTCCCTTCTCCAGGGGATCTTCCCAACTCAGGGGTCGAACCCCGGTCTCCCGCGTTGCAGGCAGATTCTTTACTGGCTGAGCCACAAGGGAAGCCCAAGAATACTGGAATGGGTTCAGTTCAGTTCAGTTCAGTCGCTCAGTCGTGTCCGACTCTCCGCGACCCCATGAATCACAGCACGCCAGGCCTCCCTGTCCATCACCAACTCCCGGAGTACACTCAAACTCATGTCCACAGAGTCGGTGATGCCATCCAGCCATCTCATTCTCCGTCGTCCCCTTCTCCTCCCGCCCCCAACCTTTCCCAGCATCAGAGTCTTTTCCAGTGAGTCAACTCGTCGCATGAGGTGGCCAAAGTATTGCAGTTTCAGCTTTAGCATCAGTCCCTCCAATGAACATCCAGGATTGATCTCCTTTAGAATGGACTGGTTGGATCTCCTTGCAGTATAAGGGACTCTCAAGAGTCTTCTCCAACACCACAGTTCAAAAGCATCGATTCTTCGGCGATCAGCCTTCTTCACAGTCCAACTCTCACAACCATACATGACCACGGGAAAAACCATTGCCTTGACTAGACGGACCTTGGTTGGCAAAGTAATGTCTCTGCTTTTTAATATACTATCAAGGTTGGTCATAACTTTCCTTCCAAGGAGCAAGCGTCTTTTAATTTCATGGCTGCAATCAGCATCTGCAGTGATTTTGGAGCCCAAAAAAACAAAGTCTGACACTGTTTCCACTGTTTTTCCATCTATTTCCCATGAAGTGATGGGACCAGATGCCATGATCTTTGTTTTCTGAATGTTGAGCTTCAAACCAACCTTTTCACTCTCCTCTTTCACTTTCATCAAGAGGCTTTTGAGTTCCTCTTCACTTTCTGCCATAAGGGTGGTGTCATCTGCATATCTGAGGTTATTGATATTTCTCCCAGCAATCTTGACTCCAGCTTGTGCTTCTTCCAGCCCAGCGTTCCTCATGATGTACTCTGCATATAAGTTAAATAAGCAAGGTGACAATATACAACCTTGACGTACACCTTTTCCTATTTGGAACCAGTCTGTTGTTCCATGTCCAGTTCTAACTGTTGCTTCCTGACCTGCATACAGGTTTCTCAAGAGGCAGGTCAGGTGGACTGGAATGGGTAGCCTATCCCTTTTCCAGTGGATCTTCCCAACCCAGGAATGGAACTGGGGTCTTCTGCATTGCAGGTGGATTCTTTCCCAACTGAGCTATGAGGGAAGCCCTTGATTTGAGATAAAGGGAGAAATAAGATAAAATGATTTATAACCATATACTGTATTTCAACATTTACATGCTTAGGTGCTAGATAGAAACAGCAGAAGACAGCAAAGTTGATCAGGTGTTTGCACTGCCAGGGGCTTCTGTTACCTAGGAGGGGTGTTGTGTGGGCAACTTGCATAGCATGGGCAGACTTTTTGCCAGGGACATGGTTTTTAAAATGGTGAACAATTCTTGATAAAGTTCCAAACAAAATTGAATATAATTATTTCTTGCTACTACTGCTACTGCTAAGTTGCTTCAGTCGTGTCCGACTCTGTGTGACCCCATAGACGGCAGCCCACCAGGCTTCCCCGTCCCTGGGATTCTCCAGGCAAGAACATTGGAGTGGGTTGCCATTTCCTTCCCCAATGCGTGAAAGTGAAAAGTGAAAGTGAAGTTGCTCAGTTGTGTCCAACTCTTCGCGACCCCATGGACTGCAGCCTACCAGGCTCCTCCGCCCATGGGATTTTCCAGGCAAGAGTACTGGAGTGGGGTGGCATCGCCTTCTCTGTAATTATTCCTTAGTTTACCTATTTCTGTAGAATTCAATGTAGAGTAAAGCCAAGCAGAAAACACTGATTTTTATGTCCCTGGAGTTAGGCTTCAGGCTCAGATAATTATGGATGAGTTATCACCCATCCAGATGCCCGGGGGACATCTAACAAGCAGGTAGTCTGGGTGGCTGTCCCTCGAGAAGGATTGCCCTGAGCTCTGTAGTCCTTCAGCCCCCACCCCTATCTCTGTGACAAGCATAAGTTCCACCACAATGTCAGCAGGCTCTCTAGGGAACAGTACTACCTGTTGAAAGGCTTCCCCGGTAGCTCAGCTGGTAAAGAATTCGCCTGCAATGTGGGAGACCTGGGTGTGATCCCTGGGTTGGGAAGATCCCTTGGAAAAGGGGACAGCTACCCCAGTATTGTGGCCTGGAGAATCCCATGGACAGGAGCTTGGCAGTCCAGGGGGTCGCAAAGAGTCGGACACGACTGAGCAACTTTCACTTTCTGTTGAGACCCTGTGGTTTAGAGTCAACTTCTCAGGTTGCATATGAGAAACTAGGGCCCGGAGAGGCTGAGGGATTCGCCTGGGCCTGGGATGAGTGGCAGAGCTGGGGCTGGGCTGCCAGGCGGGTGCTCAGCCAGGCTCCTCCCCGCAGCGCCTCAGCGTGCAGAACGTCATCTACGTGCGGGGCTGCACCAACGCCGTGCTCATCTGGTTCACGGACAACTACACCATCATGGCGGGCCTCCTGCTGGGCATCCTGCTCCCCCAGGTGGGCCGGTCCGCCCTCCACCAGGGAAGGGCGCGGGGGTGGGGTGGGCAGACTGAGGGCCGGGATGGTGTGTGGCTTGGTGATTACAGAGTGCAGAGGAGGGACAAAACTAGGGTGGAGCGGGCCCGGGTACGCTGGGCTCAGACGAGGGCTGGGGGTTGGAAAGAGGGCGATTGGCCCAGATCGTGAGTGACACCACCCCGCCCCTTCTCCTCAGTTCCTGGGAGTGCTGCTGACATTCCTGTACATCACCCGGGTGGAGGACATCATCACGGAGCACTCTGTCACCGACGGGCTCCTGGGGCCCGGCACCAAGCCCGGCGTGGAGGCGGCAGGCACGGGGTGCTGCATGTGTTACCCCATTTAGGGCCGTGGCCTGGGCATCGGCTCCAGAAGGGCCGTGACAGGACAGCTCTGCTGAGGCCACATCGTAGGGCGGATGGGGGGCTGGACAGGCCTGTGGCTCCTCTCGCCATACTCGGCGCTGACCAAAGCCCCGGCTGTGTTTGCTCAGGACTCCCGGACCACTGCGTGTCGGGAGGCAGAGCCACTCCGCAGCTGCGGGACTCTGTGCCTGCCCACCCTGCTGGGCGTGGGGAACCGGGCGCCCCTTCTCCAGGCTCCGGCTGCTGGGAAGGGGTAGCTCAGTGCTGGGCTTCAGGCCCACTTCATTTCGGTAGTGCCTTGGCCTTGGGGTTTGGGCCCTTGAAGGCAGTTTTGTACTGACTTGTAATCGGGGAGCGAGGAGACACGCGTGCCCCGTGGTGACGGAGGGGAGGGGTACAGCCCCCGGCCCCCTGTCCTGCGGCCTCACTCCTGAGGCCAGGGTGGGCCTGTTTCTCAGCCTCCCAGGTGCCTTGAGCCCTCCCCAGGGCTGCTGCTTTGCTGACCTGTTTTTTTACATGATTTTTGTAACATTCATTTTGTACACAGTTAATAGGACTTTCCGACTAATCAAAGCTGGGTGTTCCCTGCCCCCTTACAGTCTTCCCTCTCCAAGCCAGTTCATTAATCAGACAATAAAGATGTGATTTTTTTTTTTTCTTCTGGTTTTTCATTTGTGCTGTTTGGGTCAAGGGTGGGTGAAGAAAACCTCAGGTTGGGCTTGGAAGTCCCTCATTGGTGCCAAGATGGAAGGGGAGCCATCCTGGAGCCAAGATTTGGGAAGTAGGAGACACCGAGGCTGGGAGGAGGAAGGCCCACCGGCTCCCTGCTTGGAAACACCTCCCCCATCCTTTGGTGTTGTTGCTTCAGGAAATGGCTTTTCCCAGCTGTGCTTGTGGGCAGGGCAGGGAGCCTCTCCTGCCTGTCATTCCTGCTGAGAATTCACTGTGGGACCTCAGGGAAAGAGGCAGTGACGACAACCTGTTTTACAGACTGGGAAACTGAGGCCAAGCCACCGTGGCATGAGTCTCCACTTCAGGAAGTGGAACAGATTGGAACTGGGAAAGTCAGGAGTCCAGGAGGGAGCAGTGCTCACAGATCCGCCTGTGGCCATTGGGCTATAGAACTAAAATGATTCTCCTGCTGTAAACAGCCCATTGTTCCCAGGGCCTGGGGTGGGGCTGGACATTGTGCACCATTAGCAAAGGGTGGTGGGTGCTCGTCGCCCCCTGCCGGAGACGGCAGGACCTGCATGGATCAGTCCTCCTAAGACCTGGGTTCTAGATTTGCTCTGAGGTTCTTTGTAGCCAGAGCAACAGAAATAAACAGCATGAGCCCCAAACCTGAAGAAATCAGCTTAAGAGTGTTAAGGGAACTGCCCATCACACCAAGCATTTACATAGTGGCCATATGTACAAGCCTGCATTGTTTGACATGTGGGAAAGGGCAGAAGAGGGCTATTTTTAAAAGGATAGAATAATAAGCACATCAGTGAGCACACTCTCAGAAACTTGTCTAAACACAGATATCAACTCCTTTCACCCTGACAGCTGTGTGTGGTAATTCTTGTTATCTCCATTTTATTGATGGAGACACTGCGGCATGTTGTGGTTAAGAAACTTGCCCAAGGCACATGCTGGTAAGTGTCAAAGTTATGATGTAAGCCTGGGTGGAATCTCCCTTGCGCTCAGCCCCTCTGTCCCACTGCCTCCATTGCCTCGTGTGGACACATTGTACTAAGCATGAGAAACCAGTGATAGTTGCTACCACAGCTGTCTCCGACGGGTGGAGATTGCAGCCACTGCTGGAGTCTCTGCCTGGTCCCCATTTTGACCAATGCACCCAAGACCAGGTCAGACTCTGTGGCTGGTGGCCTCACGGCTGTTCTCCAAGGCTTCTCTTTGTGCCCAGCGAGGGTGGCAGCTGCCTCGGGGACAGCAAGATGGCAGAGGTGCTGAAGAGGCTGGGACAGCACAGAGTCTGCTTATCCAAAGTCGTGTTGCCCTGGTGCTTGTAAACTCCTGGTTACCTTGTCCCTGCTCTTTTCACCGCTGCTTACCAATACCCCCAGCTCCCACTGCTGCTTCTGTGGATAAGGGATTACAGATTGGTGCCCACAGGTGGCTGAGCTGCTGTGGACTCTTAGCTCTTCTTTTCCTTCCAAACCTCAGCCACTCACGTCTCCAGAAAGCAGACAGAAGCCGCAGAGAGGACTTTTTCAGTCCTGTGGTTGGGGTGCCCCTGATTTGCACCCTTTGTGCTTCCAAAGCAGTTACATCATCCTGACCTTTCATCACACAAGGATGGAAGAATGACCTTCAGAATGAGTCCTTTTCCCTCACCATGGCACACAGACGAAATGATGATCTTAATGCAGCCTGCAATATCCGTGAAACTGGGGGAGATTTGTAGGCTTTGGTTTTGGACTTTTTTTGTTGTAATATATTTATAAGAAAAAACAGTAAAATGCATTAAGGAAGATTGGGTTTGTATAAAAATTGCAAATACAATATTCTCCAAACTTATTTTTAACAGTGTATTGAGATATATTCAACCTAAAATAAACCACACATATTTCAAGTGATAAATATATCACTAATGAAATCATCGCCACAGTCAAGATAATGAACAAACCTATCATGCTGAAAAATCTCCTCCTGCCCCTTGGTGATGCTTTCCTTACAGCCCTCCTCACCACCCCCATCCCATCTCCAGACGACCTTGGATCAACTTTATGTCTTTATACCCTATTTTATATTTTCCAAAATTTTATATAATGGATTCATACAGCGTAGACTCTTTTTTTTGTCTGCATTTTTTTTGCTCAGCATAGTTATTTTGAACTTTATCCATTTCATGGCATAAATCAGTAGTCCATTCCTTTATATTGCTGAGTAGTATTCCTTTGTGTGGATATGCCATAGCTTATCCATTCATCTATTGATGGACATTAGTATTGTTTCCAGTTTTTGGCTGTTGCTAATACAAATAAAAGCTACTATAACCTTTCATGTACCTTTTCATATACATATATACTTTCATTTCCCATGGGTAAATATCTCAGAGGGGAATAGCTAGATCATATGCTAAGTGTATATGTAGGTTTATAGGAAACTGCCAAAATATTTTCCAAAGTGATTGCTTGATTTTATATCCCCACTACAGTGTAGAGTCCCAGTTCCTCTACCTCCTTGCCAGTATTTGGTATGGCCAGTCTTTTAAATTTTGGTCATTCTAATGTGTGTGTGATGGTAAATCATTGTGGTCTTATTTTGCATTTCCTTTTTTGTCTATATATAAATAGACATATATATAATTGAAGCATAGTTGGTTTACAATATTGTGTTAGTTTCAGGTATATAGCACAGTTATACACATATAACTGATAATATAGTCTAATATAAATATATTGCTTTTCAGATTCTTTCCCCTCACAGGTTATTACAAAATTATTGGGTAGAGTTTCCTGTGCTATACAATAGGTTGATTAGATGTTTTATATTCAGAAAACTAAGATCATGGCATCTGGTCCCATCACTTCATGGGAAATAGATGGGGAAACAGTGGAAACAGTGTCAGACTTTATTTTGGGGGGCTCCAAAATCACTGCGGATGCTGATTACAGCCATGAAATTAAAAGACACTTACTCCTTGGAAGGAAAGTTATGACTAACCTAGACAGCATATTAAAAAGCAGAGACATTACTTTGCCAACCAAGGTGTGTCTAGTCAAGACTATGGTTTTTCCAGTGATCATGTATGGATGTGAGTTGGACTGTGAAGAAAGCTGATTGCCAAAGAATTGATGCTTTTGAACTGTGGTGTTGGAGAAGACTCTTGAGAGTCCCTTGAACTGCAAGGAGATCCAACCAGTCCATCCTAAAGGAGATCAGTCCTGAATATTCATTGGAAGGACTGATGCTAAAGCTGAAACTCCAATAGTTTGGCCACCTCATGCGACGAGTTGACTCACTGGAAAAGACTCTGATGCTAGGAGGGATTGGGGGCAGGAGTAGACGGGGACGACAGAGAATGAGATGGCTGGATGGCATCACCAACTCGATGGACATGAGTTTGAGTGAACTCCAGGAGTTGGTGATGGACAGGGAGGCCTGGCATGCTGTAATTCATGGGGTCGCAAAGAGTCTGACACGACTGAGCAACTGAACTGAACTGAACTGATATAGTAGTGTGTGTATGTTAATCCCAACTTCCTAATTTATCCTTCCTTCCCCCCACCCCCTATCTCTGAGAAGATGACTCCTTCTTTGGGTGACTTCTCTCCAGGCAGAGTGTCAATTAAGTAACAACTGCTGTTTTTTCATGTTTGTTATTCACCAGCTGTGTGCTCATCTCTTCACCTGTAATAATGGTGTATAATAACCATGCTATGGAAAAAGGGATTGGGATAAGAAGGGCTGAGGAACATGTCTAGGGTCCCCCATCTAGTAAGTGGTACTGCCAAGATTTGAAAACATGTGTGAGCCTGGCATTGGAAATCGTCCCTACCATTCTGGCCTCATCCTTGAAGCTTGCTGGCATCAGCAGGTCCCTGGACTTACCCAGTTCATGCTTAACTCACATGGTTCTACCTGTCGTCTCACCAGGAAGACCCAGCTCTCAACTCTTCCACATTCCCTCTCCCCGTTTTCTTAGTGTCTCACTTCATTTCTGTGCGTTCGGTTCAGTTCACTCACTCAGTCGTGTCCGACTGTTTGTGACCCCATGACTGCAACACGCCAGGCCTCCCTGTCCATCACCAACTCCCGGAGTTCACTCAAACTCATGTCCATCGAGTCAGTGATGCCATCCAGCCATCTCATCCTCTGTCATCCCCTTCTCCTCCTGCCCCCAATCTCTCCCAGCATCAGGGTCTTTTCCAATGAGTCAGTTCTTCACATCAGGTGGCCAAAGTATTGGAGCTTCAGCTTCGGCATCAGTCCTTCCAGTGAATATTCAGGACTGATTTCCTTTAGGATGGACTGGTTGGATCTCCTTGCAGTCCAAGGGACTCTCAAGAGTCTTCTCCAGCACCACAGTTCAAAAGCATCAATTCTTCGGCGATCAGTTTTCTTTATAGTCCAACTCTCATATCCATGCATGACCACTGGAAAAACCATAGCTGTGATTAGATGGACCTTTGTTGGCAAAGTGATGTGTCTGCTTTATAATATGCTGTCTAGGTTGGTCAGAGCTTTTCTTCCAAGAAGCAAGCCTCTTTTAATTTCATGACTGCAGTCACCATCTGCAGTGATTTTGGAGCCCGAAATAAAGTCTGTGACTGCTTCCATTGTTTCCCCATCTATTTGCCACGAAGTAATGGGACCGGATGCCATGTGTGTAGAAAGACTTATTTTTATGGTTACCTATTTTGCAAATGGAGAAAACTGAGGCCAGGCTAGTAATTGTATACCAAGTGGCTTCACCAGGAACCCCAGAACCTGGGTCCTTCCATGCCTCTGCCCTGCCTACCACCCCCCTGGGGCCTGGGACTTGCGCAATAATAAGGGGTTGATGGCTCTGGTGCCCAGGTCCTGTTTTCCCACAGCCTGAGCCCTTGGAGAGAGACTGATTTGCAATCCTGAGAGCCCCGGAAGGCAGAAAGCACGTCTCCTGGCAGGCCGCATGTTGCCAGTAGGTGGCGCTGCAGGCCCGCCTCTTGGCGCCCAGCACGCAGACTCCGCAGCTCTCGCTGCACACCCCGGAGAGCCGGACAGCCGCGCTGGCGCTGTGGCGGTTGCTGGAGTGTGCCCCTCAGTCCCTACCTCAAGGAGCGGGCCAAAAGGTGAGCGAGTCTAAAATACCGGTCTCTGCGTATCGCTGTTGTTGTTCAGTGGCTCAGTGTGTCCGACTCTGCGACCCCGTGGACTGCATCACTCCAGGCTGCCCAGTCCTTCACTAACTCCTGCAGCTTGCTCAAACACATCCGTTGAGTCGGTGATGCCATCCAACCATCTCATCCTCTGTCGTCCCCTTCTCCTCCTGCCCTCAATCTTTCCCAGCACCAGGGTCTTTTCCAGTGAGTTGGCTCTGTGCATCAGGTGGCCAAAGTATTGCAGCTTCAGCATCAGCATCAATCTTCCAATGAATACTCAGAGTTGATTTGCTTTACGATTGACTGGTTTGATCTCCTTGCTGTCCAAGGGACTCTCAACAAATAATCGTTAACTGAGAAACAGAGGCTGGATACTAACAAGAGGTTTCTATTACTGACCGTCCTTTGGACACTATGTGTGTGTGCGTATGGGCGGGGTGTATGCTGTGCTGAGCACACTCTAGTCTTCATCCTCTTTAGTCCTTGCAGCAGGGAAGCAGGCTCTTTATTCCCATTTTGCAGGTGAGGAAACTGGGGCTGAGTCAGTTAGTGGTAATAGAGGGAAGAACCAGGATTTGAAGCACTCTGCCCGCATCCTCTCAGGATCGCCTGTTGGTCCAGTGCTGCTTCCTTGTCCACCTCAACCGGGACCCCAGGTGAAGTCCCACTACCCTGCTCCACCAGCACAGCCTCGGCCCCCCCAACATTGTGTGACCACCAGAGGGAGGCCTCGGCCTTTAGGTGGCTGCAGAAGGGCCTCACGTAAGGCCCTTGGAGGCTGGCGGTCACCTATATGCCAGAGAGAGGCCGTGAGGCAGTAGGACTCTGGAGGGCAGTTTCTATCTGTGCAAGGATGATAATTGCTTCTGCCCAGGTGAAGGGGAGGCCATGCATGCCAAGTTGCTGCTCTGCAAGGGCTCTGCAGCTAACCCTGCCCCAAGTCCTTGCCCCTCGCCCTGAGCAGGCACACTGACAAGCAGCAGTCTTAATTGTGGCCACCACATGTTTTATCTGTTTACCTGATTTGTTTTGCTGTTACCAGTCTCTCCCACTGACAGGCAGGGTTTTGCCTGCATCATGCACTGCTGTCTGCCCAGCGCTTAGATCAAGATGCCTTGTGCGTGGTGGCTTCTCAGACAGCAGGTGTTGGCCAAGGGATAGTAAGTGACCTGGAGCATGGGGCACCTGTGCTCGGCGGGACCCCTAGGACTCAGTGGACACCACCCCCCCAACTTGTGAACCCCAGAGGGCCAGGCTTGGTGCATTGCACTGTTGTACAGGTTGTTGGGCTGGGGCTGGTCACATCTTTGTCCCTCTCAGGGCTTCTCTCTCCTCCTTTCTGGAGGAGCATCTAAAGGTTTTCAGGCGTGGTGGCTCAGGGGGTGGCTATGCCAGAGGCAAGGATGACCTTTCATGCCACCTGTCACTGGTCATGGCTTGCCACTTCCTCCCTCTTCCTGCTCCTGTATCCTTTCCTCTGTCTATCAAAGTGGACATGCTATGGCTTCCTCTCCCCCTTCCAATATCCAGTGAAAACCTCCATACAAATAGAAATATGTCTGCATAAATTTAAGAAACTAAGCCTGGGCTTGAGGCAGATTTTGTAGCAACTTCTAGCAAGGACCCAGACTGAGACACCATTAGCCAAGAGCTGGTGGGGCTTGGCCTCCTGGATGGGGCTTTTATGATTTGGCCTTAGCTGTCCTTCTGATGCTGATGGGTAATGCTGGGGAGCCTTTAGCAGTGGAGATTTCTTCAAAATCATTTGGACCCTGCTGGCAGCCAAGGTGGGTCTCAGAAACCAACTCCATTAAGAAGAGCCACCCACAGGCTCCTGAACCACGTTGCCTGGAGAACTAGAACTGGGTCTCTAAGCCAGAAGGGAAAACAGCCCATGGAGAATATTGGCCAGAGCTTGGCTGGGTACCACATAACCCCACATCTTCCACCTTAGATCTGTGAGGGAGATTCTGCCTGGGTCTGGGGGTCCTAAGTGGGAGCTGGGACAATCCATGCATCCAACAAAAGGCCCATAGAAAGAACTCTTCATTAGAGGAGAAGTCACCAGAAGGAAAATGTGGGCCTATGAAATAATATACAGCCAAAAGGAAGGGAGGACGAGAAGGCAGGGCTTATGTCTTATAATAACTGTAACTCTAGCACCTCATAAGACCCACACAGATTCTGCTCAATAATATGTTAAGTGAATATGTGACTCAAGAGTGTAACCTTCCTCAGCCATGGATTTTACTGGCAAAATTAGAATATTTGGACTTCAGGCTGTATATAAGGTACAAGAGAATACAGCTTCTATTAAAAAAGGGCAATTCATGGGAAGAGGTCTGATAAACAAAAAATACAGGAGCTGAGTTACAATTTGCACTGGATGCAATAAGTAGTAGACCTGAAAGTACAAAAATCAAAGGAGAGGTGGAAAGGGTCAGATGGAGAGGCATTCCCAGGATGCAAAGGAAAAGGGTAAGGACAGAGCATTGTGAAAACACACAGGGATGGGGACCACGGAAGCCTCACCGAGGGACAGGCGTTCTCTGCCTCCCCCTTCCCCGCACCACACATGCAAGCACACGCAACGGGAAACAGGCAATAAACCTATGAAAGAAGTAAACTCTCGATTGAAAAAAGAAAAAGACACAATAAAGGTAAAAACGTGCAGTTCTGGCACTTCTTTCACTTTCTCCAGTGCTTATAATGTGAGAATATTTATGAGTTCTCTGGATAAAGAGAGAAGGCTCCCAGACCCTGGTTTCAGGGACGAGAATGGGTGAGCCCTAGATGCTCCGGTAGGTGCCCTAGGAATGGTGACAAGGATGTCCATGAAGTGCTGTCTGTAACAGTGAAAAGTGGGAAACCACGTGAGTGTTCCCCAAAAGGGAGTGAATTCCTAGCAGGTGGTGTGTCCTTGCAGTGGACTCACACCACTTTGAATGAAGGAACCAAAGCTCTATGTGTTAGAGCGGAAGAATACAGCGTTGAATGGAAAAGTTAGCTGCATAATGACACATAGAAAACAAGGATAGATTGCTTATGGCTATCCACATAAGTAAAAGTATAAAAGTGAGGAATGGGTGGAGATAGGTCAAAATCATGAGACTCTTAAGGGGCAAAGGAAATGGGGTGGGGACCAAATAGAATTCAACCTTTTCTGTACAAGCTTATTTATTTTCTTTAAAGTTGGAAAGAAAAATGTTCAAATGTGAGTATTTGTCCATTTGGGATATCCATAGATGAAAATTTATGTTATTCTCAGTAGCTGTCTTTTTTTTTTTTAGTTGAAGTATACTTAATCTGGACTTCCCTGGTGGCTCAGAGCATAAAGAACCCGCTTGCCAGTCAGTGTAAGAGACGTGGGTTCAATCCCTGGGTCCAGAAGATCCCCTGGAGAAGGGTATGGCAACCCACTCCAGTATTCTTGCCTGGCGAATTCCATGGACAGAGCAGCCTGGCGGGCTAGAGTCCATGGGGTCACAAAGAGTCAGACATGACAGAGTGATTAACACTTTTTTCAATGTCAATGTACGAGCATCTTTTCATGTGCTTGTTGGCTATCTGCATATCTTTGAAGAAGTGTCTGTTTATATCTTCTGCCCATTTTTGATTGGATTGTTTGTGTTTTTTTGATCTTGATTTGCGTGAGTTGTTCATATATTTTGGATATTAACCCCTTCTTGGTTGCATCATTTGCAGATACTTTCTGCCTAGAATGGTTGATAGGTTGTCTATAGGTTGTCTTTTCTTTTTGTTGCTGGCTTACTAAGCTGTGCAAAACTTTTTAAGTTTGATTAGGTCCCATCTGTTTATTTTTGCTTTTATTTCTTTTGCCTTGAGAGACTGATCTGAGAAAATATTGCTAAGAATTATATCTGAGAATGTTTTGCCCGTGTTCTCTTCTAGGAGTTTTATGATGTCATGTTTTATATTTAGGTGTTTAAACTATTTTGAGTTCATTTTTGTGTCTGGTGTGGAGGATATTCTTTTGCATGTGGATATCCAGTTTTCCCAAAGTATACTGTTGAAAAGATTGTCCTTTCCTTACTGAATAGTCTTGCATCCTTATGGAAAATCTATTGACTTTATATGACAGGGTTTTTCCCAGGTTCTCTACTTTATTTGCTTGGTTTGTACATCTGTCCTTCTGCTAGTACTACACTGTTTTGATCATGGTAGCTTTGTAGTAAGCTTTGAAGTCAAGAAGTATGAGTCCTTCAACATTGTTCTTTTTCAAGATTATACAGGCTACGTGGGGTCACTTTTCAGTACTTTTTAACTTTTCAAAAGAAAAAGCACAAGACTGATGGGTAAACTCAGAATTTACTCTGTACTAGCCTGGTGGGCTTCCATCTATGGGGTCACACAGAGTCGGACACGACTGCAGTGACTTAGCAGCAGCAGCAGCAGCAGGCAAAAATTTAAGAAGGAAATCCACAACCTGGTGGATGTTTTAAGTACAAGACATATTAAAAAAAAACTCTAAGTATATAAGCAGAAAATAAAAGTTATCCACAAATTAACAAAATCAGGGTGACTTTACTTGATGGTTTAGTATCAGGAGATTTAGTTGTGTCAATAGATCAAGTCCGATACCTATTTCTAGAAGAAAAACTTCTTTCTTATGAAGAACATAGAAAAGTCATAAACTTTTGCCAAATTGCACAGCAGCAAAAACTTATAAAATTACAAACAAAACTTAAAAAATAAAGAACTAAAAAAAAAAAACCCTCACAATCATGTGGGTGATCTAAACAGAAAGCTGTTAGAATATGACAATTCAGTAAATAAAAAAAGGCAAGGGAATGGAGGATTTGAATAATTATAATAATAAGATCATATATAGATGTATCTTATATGTGTAAATGCATTTTATATGTACATATATATGCATCTCACATTATTTTGTCTTATATAAAACTATATTAAACACTAACAAAAGTTTATTGTTCACTTTATCAAAAAAACAACCTTAATAAGTTTCAAAAAGTAGAGGTTTCTTTAGGCCATATTCACTTACCTTAATTCATTGTAATGATAGCTGAATGGTGAAAAGATTACTTTAAAAAGAGTGTAACTAATTTAAAAAATAATAAATACTTTAAAACTAACCCCTCAAAGGGTAAATCAAACTGGAAATTTTAAATTAATAATACAAGGGGAACAAATTATATAAGACTTACCAGATACATTTAAGACTCTTCACAAGAGAAAACATATATTGTTGGCAATTTGATCTCTGGTTCCTCTGTCTTTTCTAAATCCAGCTTGAACATCTGGAAGTTCTTGGTTCACTTATGTTGAATTAAAATAGAGAACAATAAAGGAAATAAAATAGGACAGCATAGGGAATTTTTAAAAAGTAAAAAGTTGAATAATAGAAAAAATTATAAAAATATTAACAAAAATCAATTTTAACTTTTATAAAAAAATTAACCTCTGACAAGCCTGATTAAGATTGGGAGATTAGATGAGAAGTTGAAATCTACAACATTAAGAACAAGAGATATGATACAACCACAAATATGAAAAGAGATGAAAAGAATTATAAATGAATATGACATGCAACTGTAGCCAGAGAGCTCCAGAAAAGCATCTACTTCTGCTTTATTGACTCTGCCAAAGTCTTTGACTGTGTGGATCACAACAAACTGTGGACAATTCTTAGATGGGAATACCAGACCACCTGACGTGCCTCCTGAGAAATCTGTATGCAGGTCAAGAGGCAGCAGTTAGAACTGGACATGGAACAACAGACTGGTTCCGAACTGGGAAAGGAGTACGTCAAGGCTGTATATTGTCACCCTGCTTATTTAACTTATATGTGGAGTACATCAGGATAAGGCAGTGGCACCCTACTCCAGTACTCTTGCCTGGAGAATCCCAGGGACAAGGGAGCCTGGTGGGCTGCTGTCTATGGGGTCACACAGAGTTGGACACGACTGAAGCAACTTAGCAGCAGCAGCAGAGTACATCATGAGAAACACTGGACTGGATGAAGCGCAAGCTTGAATCAAGATTGCCAGGAGAAATATCAATAACCTCAGATATGCAGATGACACCACCCTTATGGCAGAAAGCGAAGAAAAGCTAAAGAGCCTCTTGATGAAAGTGAAAGAAGAAAGTGAAAAAGTTGGCTTAAAACTCAACATTCAGAAAACTAAGATCATGGCATCTGGTCCCATCGCTTCATGGCAAGTAGATGGGGAAACAATGGAAACAGTGACGGACTTTATTTTTTAGGGCTCCAAAATCACTGCAGATGGTGAGTTCAGCCATGAAATTAAAAGATGCTTGCTCCTTGGAAGAAAAGTTAGGACCAACCTAGACAGCATATTAAAAAGCGGAGACATTACTTTGCCAACAAAGGTCCGTCTAGTCAAAGCTGTGGTTTTTCCAGTGGTCATGTATGGATGTGAGAGTTGGACCATAAAGAAAGCAGAGCACCAAAGAATTGATGCTTTTGAACCTGTAGTGTTGGAGAAGACTCTTGAGAGTCCCTTGAACTGCAAGGAGATCCAGCCAGTTCATCCTAAAGGAGATCAGTCCTGAATATTCATTGAAAGGACTGATGCTGAAGCTGAAACTCCAATACTTTGGCCACTTGAAGTGAAGAACTGACTCATTGGAAAAGACCCTGATGCTGGGAAAGATTGAAGGCAGGAGGACAGAGGATGAGACGGTTGGATGGCATCACTGACTCTATGGACATGAGTTTGAGTAAAGTCTGGAAGTGTGATGGACAGGGAAGCCTGGCGTGCTGCAGGCCATGGGATCACAAAGAGTCAGACATGACTGAGTGACTGAACTGAATTGAATAGCAATACATTTAAAGAACAAGAGAAATGAATGAATTTTCAGAAGAGTATAAATTACCAATACTCATTCAAAAAGAAAAGAAAACTTTGCTAGATCCATAACAATATGCAAGATTAAAGTGTGATTAAAAGTCTGTGTATTAAACGTCTGTAAAATTAAAAGATGCTCCTTGGAAGGAAAGCTATGACAAACCTAGACAGTGTATTAAAAAGCAGAGACATCACTTTACTGACAGAGGTCTGTATAGCCAAAACTATGGTTCTTGCAGTACTCATGTACGGTTGAAAGAGTTGGACCATAAAGAAGGCTGAGCATCGAATTGATGCTTTCAAATTGTGGTGCTGGAGAAGACTCTTGTGAGTCCCTTGGACTACAAGGATATCAAACCAGTCATTCCTAAAGGAAATCAGTCCTGGTTATTCATTGGAAGGACTAATGCTGAAACTGAATTTCCAATACTTTGGCCACCTGATGCAAAGAGCTGACTCATTGGAAAAGACTCTGATGCTGGGAAAGATTTAAGACAAAAGGAGAACGGGGCAGCAGAGGATGAGATGGTTAGATAACATCACTGACTTAATGGACCTGGATCTGAACAAACTCCAGGAGACAGTGAAGGATGGGGAGCCTGGCACGATGCAGTCCATAGGGTTGCAGAGTCAGACATGACTTAGCAACTAAACAAGAACTACAGAAAGTCTATGACTTAGTACAATTCAGTAATAAAAGACAAATAACACAATTTAAAAATGGCAGATTCTAAACAGACATTTCTCCAAGGATGGTATGTAAATAGCCAGCAAGCATATGAAAAGATGCTCAATGTCATTAGTCATCAGGGAAATATGAATCAAACTGCAATGAGAGGCCACCTTCACACCCACTAGGATGGCTAGAATCAAAAAGTCAGATAATATTAAAAACAAATGTTGGTGAGAATATGGAGAAATTGGAACCCATATTCACTGCTGTGTGTTTGTGCACTAAGTCGCTTCAGTTGGATCTGACTCTTTGTGACCGCAAGGACTGTAGCCCACCAGGCTCCTCTGTCCAGGGGATTTCCCAGGTAAGAATACTGGAGTGGATTGCCATTTCCTTCTCCAGGGATCTTCCCAGCCAGGGACTGAACCCATGTCTCTTACGTCTCCTGCATTGATGGGTGGATTCTTTACCACTAGTGCAACCTGGGAAACCCAGAGTTACCCTGCTGCTGCTGCTGCTGCTACATCACTTCAGTCGTGTCCGACTCTGTGCGACCCCATAGATGGCAGCCCACCAGGCTCCCCTGTCCCTGGGATTCTCCAGGCAAGAACACTGGAGTGGGTTGCCATTTCCTTCTCCGATGCATGAAAGGGAAAAGTGAAAGTGAAGTCGCTCAGTCGTGTCCGACCCTTAGCGACCCCAGGGACTGCAGCCTTCCAGGCTCCTCCATCCATGGGATTTTCCAGGCAAGAGTAGTGGTGTGGGGTGCCATTGCCTTCATGACCTAGTAATTCTACTCCTAGGTATATACCCAAAAGAAATGAGACACAAAAACTTGTATATGAAAATTTATGGCAGCATTGTTCATAATCGCCAACAGGTGGAAACAACCCAAATGTCCATTGATAGATGAATAGATAAAATGTATTATATCCGTATAATAGAATGCTATTTAGCCATAAAAAGTAATACATTCTGATACGGGCTACAACATGGATAAACTTTTAAAACATTATGTCAGATGAAAGAAACCAGTCCCAGAAGATCATATAGTTACGTGGTTTGATTAATGTGGAATGTTTAGAATAGGAAAATCTACAGAGACAGAAAGTAGTTAAGGGGTTGCTGAGGATTAGGGGTGGGGGTACTTGAGTTAGGGGGTGATAGTTGAAGGGTACGGGGTTTCTTTCTGAGGTGTCAAAATGTTTTAAAGTGACTGTGATCATGGTTGCTAAAACCCACTGAATCATGTACTTTAAATGGATGACTCATATGCTAATGAATTCAGTTCAATTCAGTTCAGTCACTCAGTCGTGTCCGACTCTTTGCGACCCCATGAATCACAGCACGCCAGGCCTCCCTGTCCATCACCAACTCCTGGAGTTTACTCAAACTCATGTCTATTGAGTCGGTGATGCCATCCAACCATCTCATCCTCTGTCGTCCCCTTCTCCTCCTGCCCCCAATCCCTCCCAGCATCAGGGTCTTTTCCAATGAGTCAGTTCTTCACTTCAGGTGGCCAAACTATCGAAGTTTCAGCTTTAGCATCAGTCCTTCCAATGAATATTCAGGACTGATCTCCTTTAGGAGGAACTGGCTGGATCTCCTCGCAGTCCAAGGGACTCTCAAGAGTCTTATTCAACACCACAGTTCAAAAGCATCTATTCTTTGGTGCTTAGCTTACTTTATAGTCCAACTCTCACATCCATACATGACCACGGGAAAAACCATAGCCTTGACTAGATGGACCTTTGTTGGCAAAGTAATGTCTCTGCTTTTTAATATGCTATCTAGGTTGGTCATAACTTTCCTTCCAAGGAGTAAGCACCTTTTAATGTCATGGCCACAATCACCATCTGCAGTGATTTTGGAGCCCCCAAGAATGAAGTCTGACACTGTTTCCACTGTTTTCCCAACTATTTGCCACTATTTGCCATGAAGTGATGGGACCAGATGCCATGATCTTTCTGAATGTTGAGCTTTAAGCCAACTTTTTCACTCTCCTCTTTCACTTTCATCAAGAGGTTTTTTAGTTCCTCTTCACTTTCTGCCATAAGGGTGATCTCAATAAAACTGTTAAAAAAAAAACTATGACTTACAAGTGTATCAGGTCTAGATGATTTAACGTTGATTTTAGTATTAATACGGAGAAGGCAATGGCACCCAACTCCAGTACTCTTGCCTGGAAAATCCCATGGACGGAGGAGCCTGGTGCGCTGCAGTCCATGGGGTCGCACAGAGTCGGACACGACTGAAGCAACTTAGCAGCAGCAGCAGCACCTTAACTTCCCTCCTTTAATCTTAGGGGCTTAACACAACAGAAGTTTGTCTTTTACTCACATATAGACCTGGTGTTCCAGGTTGTTTGGTTGTTTCCCAATGGTAATTCAGGAATCCCTGGTTCTTCTATCCTGTGTCTCCACCATCTTTAATGGATAGCTACTGGGATTATTGCAATAGAAGACAGTGCAAGGAGGATGGAAAATTGGAGGTTTTCCCACCCCAGGACTGGAAGGGATCTGCTTTTGCCCCATTCCATTAGCACGAATTTAGTCTCTTGGCACCCTAACAGTAAGAGAGTCTGAGAAATGTGGTCTAGTGTAGGCCAGGTGGAAGAAATGTTGAGTTCTAACTAAATTTTTAAACATTGAACCATTTTTAACTCAGATTATTCCAGGTTATTTTAAAAGATTGATAACTCCTCCAATCTACTTTATAGGCAAGCATGATCTTAATAACAAAACTTGATGAATATGAACCAAATAACTAGAGACCAGTTGTACTTAAGAATATAGATGCAAGAATTCTGAGTACACAAAATTTTAAATTAGGAAATTTATCAACATTAAGTGAAGAATAATTTAAAAGACAAAGATCACACAATTTGATCAATATGGCCAAAAATACTACTGATTAAATTCCTACTATTGATAAATAGTGATCCCTAATAACAACTCTAACACAGGAATGCAAAGACTATCATTAAAGGCTTGGAGTGGAATAAAAATTGTTCAGGACAGGAACAATATAGATGATGTAAAGACTTGATCCAAGTAAAAATGGGGCAAGGGAGACAGAACTGGGAATCAGTAATCAACACATTGTATTTTTAACACTATATAAAAATGACAGAGTAGAAATTTATGTAGTAATAAAAACATTCTGAACCATGCCTTCTTCATAAGGTTCAGGAAAACTAAGTTTACATAGAAATAAACACTAAAGATATTGAGGTCAAATCTTGCTCGAATGTATTATAAGAAAAAAGAAAAGAGAACAAGGATCAGAATACTGTTGCTACCTCAACAAAAGCATAGCAGAAAGACAAACCTACACCAAAAAGTATACAACTGTAGCCTGTTATCTCAAAGTGGTTTAAAAAAATGCATTAAGAAATTGATATAAAACATGAAAGATCAACTTAAATTAGTATTAGAAAAATCTGAAATGTGATGGCAGAACTCCAGGAAAGAATTAGAAATAAAAGGAAAAACATCACTTCATAAATTAAGCCTAAAACAGAAGGAGCGTATTGAATAAACACAATAGACAATGTGTTTAAGAGAAACAAAAGTGACAGATATAAAAATGGAAGAAGATCCAACGTATCCCTGAAGAAGAGTACAGAATACTTAAGATTATTACTTAAGAAAACGTTCTTGAAGTAAAGATTAGAAGCTGTGTGTGAAGAAAAGAGCACACTGCCTATCTGAGGGTGTCAGCCCAGGATGAACTATGCCACACTGGACTATAGGAAAACCACTGGACTTCCTTGTCGCCGCTGTTCAGTCGCTGAGTCGTGTCTGACTCTTTGCGGCTCCATGGACTGTAGCACGCCAGGCTTCCCTGTCCTTCACGATTGTCACCAACATTCAGTCCGTAACAAGAATGGGCTGGAAAGAGTCTGATGAGGACTCGACAGGATTGGTGGTGGTTGGATGTGGGCAGGAGGAGGAGGTAGGGTTGAGGATGACTCCCTTGACCCCGGCTTTTCTGAGGGGGTGAGTAGTGGCCCTTCTGATAGGCAAAGGGCTAACAGAGGAGCAGAAGGTCTATTTAGAAGCTGTAGAGTGGTTTTAGCCACAGACTGTGCAGACAGACTGCCTGGGTGTGAATCCCGACTCCCTCACTTACCAGCTGTGGTGACCTTGTGCAGGTCCTGTAACTCGTCTCTACCCCGGGGGATGGGACAGTACCTCAGTCACAAGAGTGGGAGATCCCATGGAGGGCAGGTGCCCACGCAGACGGCCAGGACAGCGGGGCCCACAGGAAGCGCTCGGTCGTGTCAATCGCCATCATCTTTATGGTAATGCAGATGGTGCCACTAGAGAGGCTCCACGGGCAGCTGGCAGGAAAGGAGCTCCACTTCTGGAGGGAATGGTCAGCCTGAGAGTTAAAGCCTCAGCAGCAGATGAACCCGCCAGGAGGAGTGTGCAAGTGAGAGGGAAAGAAATGAGCCACGGTGAGAAGCTTGAGACCAACTAGCCCGAGGAAGCAGAGGAAAAGGAAGAGGGAGGGAGTCCCAGTGAAGGGAGTGAGCAACAGCATCCAGCATTTTTTTCACTTTGCCCACATGGTGCCCCGGAAGTACTCAGCCAGATGTCTGAGTGCGTTGTGATCCATTTCCCCCATCTCATCTTTCTAGCTAGAGAACTCTGAGGATAAGCAGTTTGTGCTTGTCCGTGTTTCCAGCTAAGGTTGGGTAGCTCCAAGTCTCCACCCTGGCTTCCGGTTTGATTGACTCCACCACTTACAGTGATCTCCTAGGGAAGGTCGAGGTATCCATCCTTGTGTGTCAGCATCTGCCCTTTGCAGTCTCTCAGTCTGCTTTGCCTGCTTGCTTGCTTAGTCGCTCAGTCATGTCCAACTCTTTGTGACCCCGTGGACCATGGCCCGCCAGGGTCCTCCGTCCATGTGATTCTCCAGTCAAGAATACTGGAGTGGGTTGCCATTTTCTCCTCCAGGGGGTCTTCCCAACCCAGGGTCTGCTTTATAAGGGCCCTAGAGTCTTAGAACTTGTATTATTAGAACTTCCCTCCGCCACCTTAAAATATGGGGAGTACTGTTTTTTTTTTTCTTTTTTCTTTTTATTTTTTATTGGAGGCTAATTATTTTACAATATTATATTGGTTGGTTTTGCTATACATTGACATGAATCTGCCCCGGGTGTACATGACTTCCCCTTCCTGAACCCCCCTCCCACCTCCCTCCTCCCCTTATCTTCCCTCTGGGTCATCCCCGAATACCAGCCGGGGAGTACTCTTAAAATCACATTCCACCAGTGCCTACTTGTAGGGTGGGTGGTGGTGATCTTGGAGCCTCAGAATCCAGCCCCCAGCCCTGGCCCTGTCAAGGCCACTTCCGAGCTAGGCACGCTGGTGGGGCAGAGGCGAAGGAGTGCATTGTCAGGGAACCGCAGCTGCCCGGCTGGAGGCTGGGAGGCCTGAATAGCTTCACAGCTCTGGGCCAGCTCGCTGAAAGGGAGCGTGCCCCTCCCTGGCGGTCGCCCAGAATAGATGACATTTTCATTGCAAACTAACAAGGGTAGAAATCCAATTACCTTACAAAGGAGCTCCCAAGGGGCCTCACAGCTTAGAGAAAAAGGGAGGGGAAGGAAAGGGAGAGGGTGTGTGTGTGTGTGGTGTGTGTATGTGTGTGTGTGTGTGTGTGTGTGTGTGTGTAGGCTCCCACCCAAGCCAAGAGAAACAAAGCCCTAGGGGGCATGGGAGATAGTCTTGAAGGCCGAAGAGGTGGAACTGGGGGTTTTAATTCATTCCATTAGGCCAGAGGGTCTGCCAGGGAAGTTCTAGGTCCCTGGAGGCTCTGGGCAGACAGACTCCTTCCTTGGAGACACATGGGTGGTGCAACTCCCCCCAGGCAAGCCCCAGCCTCTCTGAAGCCCTCTCAGACCGGGATTTCCCAGACTTGAATCATCAGGAATTCATGCACACGTTGCCACATCCTGCTAAACTATTAATCTTTTATCTTTAAATTTATTTAGAGTGTATTATTTAAGTTTAGATTTAAAAAGAAAATTTTCTATCCTAAATGCAAATAGGAAAAGTAGAAGATAATTCTAAAATGATATATGATTCAATAACTGATGTTTTAAACCTCAACTAGGTATTGGGGTGACTGAGGGCTTTGAGGCTGGAAGCTGAGATAATCGAGGAGTGGGTGGGGTGGGAGTGGAAGGGAGTGAGGTGTTAGCAAGTGTTTGCAACAAACACTGATTTCTTCTAGGTCTAACCCAGGAGGATTAAGAGAACTGAAAAGGAACACCTCTCCTCTAGGTGCTTCCAGCCCTGGCCCCGGAGTGGCGGGCATGGCAACATCAGTCTGGTTGCTCTTAACCTTGGTTGCGCAACTGCTTAGTGGGGATTAGCGTAAAGGGGAGGTCTACTGTACTACTGGGCAGACCTGCTTTCTGTGCTTTGTGGAGTGACCACTGGGGTCCCTGAAAGTGTGAGGGGGAAGATGATGGGTGGTCCCAAGGCAACAATAAAGTCCAGTCTCCTGCTTTCCTCTTTGGACTTGGCAGGAAGGCCCGAAGACCCCCTTTGGGAGGAAATTATCATTTGCTTCCTCCAGCCCAGCCAGAGCAAGTCAGCCTTGAAAGGCTGTTCTGCCTCGAGGCCACACAGCTTGCCCCTTTGTGGCTCCTTTCTGGCCCTGCTGCTGCTGCTGCTGCTAAGTCACTTCAGTCGTGTCCGACTCTGTGTGACCCCATAGACGGAAGCCCACCAGGCTCCCCCGTCCCTGGGATTCTCCAGGCAAGAACACTGGAGTGGGTTGCCATTTCCTTCTCCAATGTGTGGAAGAGGAAAGTGAAAAGTGAAAGTGAAGTCGCTCAGTCGTGTCCGACCCTTAGCGACCCCACGGACTGCAGCCTACCAGGCTCCTCCATCCATGGGATTTTCTAGGCAATAGTACTGGAGTGGCTTGCCATTGCCTTCTCCGTTTCTGGCCCTACCCTAGTGAATTGAACTCTCTGTCCCAGACGCCTGGAAATTAGCTTTCTGAGGCTCAGGGACCTGGGAGCTCTGGGTTGGGGGGTGAGGTGGGGGAAGGTACAGGTACTTGGGATTATAGAGACCCCTCTGCCAGTGCCCTTTCCAAACCGGGGACATCACCTGTTTCTTCTGTCAAATGGAGGCTTTTAGGGGAGCTTTGGTCCCAGGGGAGCTTGGGCCCGAGGATGGGACAACACCATCTCCCATCCCTCACTCTCACAGCCACCCCAAACCTTGGAGAAATTAAAGCAAACTGAGAAAGTGGCACTGTGCACTAGGGGACCAGCTAAGATTAAGCCCCACCACTCACCACTGACCAGGCAGGGACGGCTGTGGGCTTTGGTGGCTTCCTGCTCCCTCCTGCTCCTTGGGCCACCCCTGCTTTCAGGATGCTGCAGGAGAGGAGGTTAGCAAGGAAATGCAAGCCTGAGTCAAGTCTTCAAAGGATTCTCCAGTCAATGAGATACTTGGGGAGGGAGGCAGAGTGGGAGGTTCAAGAAGGGGGTGATCTGCACAGGCTGAAGCAGTCAAAGAAGCTTAGAGAAGGAAAAGAGAGTAATCAACTGATAAAGCAATGGCAAGCCACTCCAGTACTATTGCCTAGAAAATCCCATGGATGGAGGAGCCTGGTAGGCTGCAGTCCGTGGGGTCGCTAAGGGTCGGACACGACTGAGCGACTTCACTTTCACTTTTCACTTTCCACTTTCACACATTGGAGAAGGAAATGGCAACCCACTCCAGTGTTCTTGCCTGGAGAATCCCAGGGACGGGGGAGCCTGATGGGCTTCCATCTATGGGGTCACACAGAGTCGGACACGACTGAAGTGACTTAGCAGTAGCAGTAGCAATCGGTTACTCTGCATGGTGTCAGGCATTTCAATACTCCAGGGGGTGTTGAGGCTGGTGGCTGACTTAAGAACACCATTTAGAAAATAGAAGAGTTCACTCTGTATTTCCTTGCCATATACCCATTTCTAGTCCCTATTTTTCACCTCCTATGGCATTTGACTGTGTTGAAAGCCCTTTCTTTTTATATTCAGACTTTTTTGCTTTCAGGACTCCACTCTCTCCCTAATCTTTCCCTACTTCTCTGAGCATTCTGTGTGCATCTTCCAAGGAATCCAGCCTGGGTCTCTGCTGCCAGGGTTTTGTTTGTGGGTATGGATGTATGTGTGTTTATATTTAGAAAATACATGTTCTCTAGATGACTATAGTACTGTAATTTTGCAGGGTTTGTCCCATCCTCTGGCTGTGCCTGGGGTTCATTCCTTAACCTTCTCATCTATAACCAGTCTTATTGTTTTGATCTTATCTCTCTCCTGAGGACTCCCAAATTTATTTCCATCACTGATAAATCCCACAACCTATAAGATGCATCCACCTGGACATCTCAACTCAAAAACACGAGACCCTCAACTAAACTCATGTTTCCTCCAAATTTTCTTCTCACCATGAAATCTTCTGTCCCAGGCTCCCAAAGTGGAAGTTCCTGGGTCCTCATTGAGTCACTTCTCTCTTGATACCTCTCACCCTCCTTTGTGACCAGAACCTCTCCCACACCCCACTGTCATCCTGCTCAGTGACCAAGGTAGTTCGACTTCTTAAATTCCTCTTGTGTCAGCACCTTCCTCACTCCCTAAGTCTTTGGCATCTCATACTGACTACTAAAGAAGACTTGTAACAAGTGGCACTGCTCAGTCTTTCTCTGGCAAAGAGAATCCCTTAGCATCGAAATCTCCTTTTTCTTTAGCATAGGAAAATCCCAGGTAAGGGATTCCCAGGCCCCTGCCTCACCAAGATGCATATTATTGCTCTTCTGAATTCACTTGCCTGTGTATCCTAATCCTTCTGTAAGCACATATTTATACACTCCTGTCTTTTTCATATTCATTTGTTTATCCAGCAAATATGTGTTTATTTTGGAAACTTATTTTTAATCGACCTTAGTTTTATTTTCTCTTTAAGAAGCTGGGAAAGCACAGCCTAAGCCCCCTCAGTGGTTGTTCCTGCCCTTTCAGTGGCCTGAGCAGTGGGCGCTGCAAACCCATTTTGAGCTACAGGCTGAGGGCTCTATCTTCCACTGGGGACTGAATAGGCATGGCAGAGCCCTGTGCCTTCAGACCCACCTGCGACTTCAGAATGGGCTACCCTGGTGGCTCAAACAGTAAAGAATCCACCTGCAATGTGGGAGGCCTGGGTTCAATCCCTGGGTTGGGAAGATCCTCTGGAAGAGGACATGGCAACCCACTTTAGTATTCTTTTTTTTTTTTTATACTCTAGTGTTCTTGCCTGGAGAATCCCTGCTCCAGGCTGCCGTAACATAGCCTGTTCTTCGAAGTAAGGGATTGTGCACAGCCTCCCATGGGCATGCAGATGGTGTCAGGCATCTGCAGAACTTCCTGGGCCTGTATCCACCACATCAGACCCTCTGGGGGAGCTCCCTTGCTGGTGCATGTGATGACAGTATCCTCATGGCAGAGGGGAGTGTCATTACATGGGGTAGCAGTGGGCAGGTGACTATGCCTCTGTGAGAGGCTGGCAGTCAGCCTAGGGATCAATAACCACTGAAAGTCACAGCTCCTAGAAAGCTGCCTGGTTCTGAATAGTGAAGGTTCCAGGAGTGAAGCAGCCAGCAATTGGAGTGGCCCCAGAGGCAGCAGCAAACTTCAGTACAACCTGGTGGCCAGTATCCCTGGGGAGTATAACACTGATGTCAGCCATCAGTTTTCCATGGCAACAATGGCATGAGCCACCAGCAGAAGCTTCTTCCAGGTCCTTTCCAGGATTATGATGTACATGCCATCACTCTTCCCTCTCAAGGTTCTGTTTCATTTGGAAGTCAGGGTTCATGCCACCTAGGGCTCCAGACCTTGTGAAAGTTTCTCTTTAAGTTATGCGGGGAACCCAGAACCATGCTGTATGAGCTCCTGTATAGTTAGTGTAGTAAGACCAGCAACCATTTATTTGATATCAGCTATGAGTCAGACCATGAGCTCACGGTGGGGGAAGATAAGGATGAAGCAGATCCCAGTCTTGGCTTCATGGAGTATGGAATCTAGTCTTCAGGCCATTGCACGTGCCATTCTGCCATGCAGATATAGGTCTTTGCACTGGAAAATGCCTGCTCATAATTAGGAGATCTTACGCTTCCTTCCCACTCTCTGATGGATCATCCTGTGCCCCCTTGGCGTGTATGCAGTGCACTTTGAAGACACCTGGACCAAGACCTAGAAAAAGAAGGTAAATAGGCAGATTTTGTTGTTGTTGTTGAAAGTGACAGAAAACCCACTCAAACCAGTGAAAAGGGGAATTAACTGGTTCATATAAACAGAAACTGTAGAGGTGGACCTGGCCTCTGGGACTGCAGAGACGTCACTCACGTTTCGAGGACTCCCTCTGCTCCTCTCCTCAGGCTTTCTTCCCTGATCCTTTACTCTAAGAATGGGGAGAGGAGTGCAGAAATGGGGATGTGGCTGCAGAAAACTGAAGGCTTAGCACTATGCATACAGTGATGCCTCTAGAAAAGAGCTTTTTACTCCTAGCATCCATGTAAATACCTTAAAGATGGGTGTGATTGGTCCAACTTGGATCAAGTCCTCATCCCTGAATAAGTAACCAAGGCAGAGGGATACAGAGGTCTGACTGGCTGGGCAGGGATCACATACCCATCACTTGTCTCCTGCAGAGCAGGGCAACATGCTTGATTGGCAGCCCAAGCAGAACCGCAGGGAGTTCTCCAAAGGAAGGTGGGTACTGTGACCAGGGGAAGGAGGGAAAGGATGAGGGACAGATAAAATTTCTAAACGCTGCTGCAGATAGTGAGACCCCTGCTCCACAATTCTCTCCATTGCACCACACAGCCTGGTAGCTAGATAATCAAACAGAACACCCCTCAGCCCAGGTGTGAGCCTAAAGTGGTCCAGGCCCTCATTCTTGCTCACTCTTATACAGGAGCTGTTAATGGTAGAACATTTCCTCACTCCTACTATTTCTTTCTAGGTTTCCTCCAGCCATGAGGGAGTAACAGAGACAGACTCACCTAGAACACTGGGTAGAACATATGATACAACAGTTTTTAGACAACAGACAGCCCTGGATTATGATCCTTCAAAGAAGGAAAACAAATGAGATGAGCCCCATAAGCACCTGGCTTATGCCAGGAGGTGACTCTGATCTGTGGCGTGCAGATGAGGAAACTAAGCAGAGACGGATGGTCTTGTGAATTGATGGGACAGAAACTAGAGCTCAGGAAACGGAGGTGGCTAGGGTGTGCAGGGCCTGGTAGTGGAAAGGACGGGTCTTTGTAGAGAAAGCCCCCAAAATCTACACAGTCTTCACAGTATTGTTGAACATAGGAGGCATCTTACATATTTGATGACAGATGCCAGAAGGGTCATATTTCATTGTAGGACTAAACTACCTCTAGAAGAAAAGCTACTCTAGTCCTACCTTTAAAAAGCTTAAAAACAAGCTTCCGAAAGTTCATCCTGGTCTTTTAATGGTATGCCAGAGCGGAGTGCAATCCTCTTTAAAGGATTACAACAAAATCCAGTACTCAAAAGCAAACTTACATTGTGCAGCATTCAATCAAAAATGAATAGAAATCCAAAGAAGCAGAAAAATTTTACCCATAACTAGAAGAAAAATAGATGGAAATGTGTTGAGAAATAACAGAGATGATGGAGTTAGTATTTAAGGATACTAAAATAATTCTTGCAAATGTACTTATTATGTTTAAATGATCTAGAGGAAAATATGAACATAATGAGGAAGTAAATAGTAGAAGCCCCAAATGAATTCCTAGAAATGAAAAATATTTGAGATGAAAATTTCACTGGACAGTATGAACAATTATTTAGACACTGCAGAAAAGAAGATTTATGTACTTGAAGACATAGCCTAAGAAACTGTTTAAAATGAAGCAAAGAGAGAAAAACATTGAGAAAAAAAATTGAGTCTCATGGACCTATGGGACGATATTACATAATCTGACACATATGAAACTGTAGTTCCAGAAGGAGAGAAGTAGAAACAGTGAAAACATTTGAAGAAATAACAGGCAAAATCTTTTCAAATTTGATAAACTGTAAATACACAGAGCAAAGAAGCTCAATGAACCCCAAGCAGGATAAACACCAAGGAACATTATAATCAAATTGCTGAAATCAGCAATAAAGGCAAAATCTTGAAAGCAGTCAGAGAAATTTAAAAAAGATTTTGTGTACCCAGGAACAAAGATAACAGCTACACACACACTTCTCATTAGAAACTAGGCAGATCAGAAGAGAATTCAACATCTTTGAAGTGCTGAAAGGAACAAAAAAAGTCCTTTTAATCTAGAATTCTCTTTCCAGGGAAAGTAGCTTTCAAAATGAAGATTTTTTTTGTTTTCATACAAATGAAAGGTGATAGAATTTGTTGCCAGTAGACCTATGTAAGAAATGTTATAGGAAATTCTTCAGGAGAAGAAAAATGATACCAGGTAGAAACTTGGATCTACACAAAGGAATGAAGAGGGCAAGAAATGATAAACATTTGAGTAAATAGAAAGTATTTTTTTAAAAGGTAGTTGACTGGTAAAAAAGATAATTGACTGTATAAAGTAAAAGTAAAACTGTAATATTTGGAGGTTCATAATGGCTTCAGCAATACGTGAACTGTGAACTTCCAGGTGTTCAAGGTGATTTTAGAAAAGGCAGAGGAACCAGAGATCAAATGCCAACATCCGCTGGATCATGGAAAAAGCAAGAGAGTTCCAGAAAAACATCTATTTCTCCTTTTTTGACTATCCCAAAGCGTTTGACTGTGTGGATCACAATAAACTGTGGAAAATTCTTCAAGAGATGGGAATACCAGACCACCTGACCTGCCTCTTGAGAAACCTGTATGCAAGTCAGGAAGCAACAGTTAGAATTGGACATGGAACAACAGGCTGGTTCCAAATAGGAAAAGGAGTACGTCAAGGTTGTATATTGTCACCCTGCTTATTTAACTTATATGCAGAGTACATCATGAGGAACGCTGGGCTGGATGAAGCACAAGATTGCCGGGAGAAATATCAATAACCTCAGATATACAGATGACACCACCCTTATGGCAGAAAGTGAAGAGGAACTCAAAAGCCTCTTGATGAAAGTGAGAGAGGAAAGTGAAAAAGTTGGCTTAAAGCTCAACATTCAGAAAACTAAGATCATGGCATCTGGTCCCATCACTTCATGGGAAATAGTTGGGGAAACAGTGGAAACGGTGTCAGACTTTATGTTTTTGGGCTCCAAAATCACTGTGGATGGTGATTGCAGCCATGAAATTAAAAGACGCTTGCTCCTTGGAAGGAAAGTTATGACCAAACTAGATAGCATATTAAAAAGCAGAGGCATTACTTGGTCAACAAAGGTCCATCTAGTCAAGGCTATGGGTTTTCCAGTGGTCATGTATGGATGTGAGTGTTGGACTGTGAAGAAAGCTGAGCGTCGAAGAATTGATGCTTTTGAACTGTGGTGTTGGAAAAGACTCTTGAGAGTCCCGTGGACTGCAAGGAGATCCAACCAGTCCATCCTAAAGGAGACCAGTCCTGGGTGTTCGTTGGAAGGACTGATGCTGAAGCTGAAACTTCAATACTTTGGCCACCTCATGCGAAGAGTTGACTCACTGGAAAAGACTCTGATGCTAGGAGGGATTGGGGGCAGGAGGAGAAGGGGACAACAGAGGATGAGATGGCTGGATGGCATCACCGACTTGATGGACGTGAGTTTGGGTGAACTCTGGGAGTTGGTGATGGACAAGGAGGCCTGGCGTGCTGCGATTCATGGGGTCGCGAAGAGTCAGACACGACTGAGCGACTGAGCTGAACTGAACTGAATGTATGTAGAAAATGTATGACAACAGTGGCATGAAGAACAGAAGGGCAGAATGGAAGTGTACTGCTCTAAGGTTCTTATACATGAAACAATATAATATAATTTGATGGCAGACTGTGATGTGTGATAACAAACCGCAGAGCAAACACTGGGAGGATAACAAGAATAGAACTAAGCCCCGAACAGAGACACAATGGAATGTTTATGTTTCTTTCTGTGTAGGGAGCCCCATCAGCATAATACAGCTGGCCTCTCTTCTCTCTCTCTCCCTAATTCTTTTTTTTAAATTAATTAATCAATTAATTTTTGACTGTTCTGGGTCTTCATTGCTACACATGCTTTTTCTAGTTGCAGTGAGCGAGGGCTACTCTTTAGCTGCAGGGCATGGACTTCTCTTTTTGCAGAGCACAGGCTCTAGGCAAGTGAGCTTTAAAAGATAGTTGACTGGTAAAAAAAGATAACTGACTGTATAAAGTAAAAGTAAAACTGCAATATTTGGAGGTTCATAATGTATGTAGAAAATGTATGACAACAATGGCATGAAGAATGGAACTGAGCCCCAAACAGAGACACAATGGAATCTTCATGTTTGGCTCAAGGGCTTAATCGCTGTGGCTCGAGGGCTTAATTGCCCCAAGGCACTGGGAATTTTCCCTGATCAGGGATCCAACCCATGTCCCCTGCCTTGGCAGACAGACCTTTAACTACTGGATCACCAGGGAAGTCCCTCTTTCCCTCATTCTGCTCCAGGAAATAGCAAGTGGGTTACCTGATTGTGAGTCAGACTTGTGTGGCCCAGCCCTTTTCTCTGGGTACAAACTACCTGCCAGGAACAATGTTTCTGCTGTGCTCTAGTGTGTAGGGGAGGCTGGTGACGGTGAACACTTGTCTGTGACTGTCGGTGAGTCTGACTAGTTCTAGGTTCCACGAGGATGCCCACTTACCTTTAGCCATGAGCCTTGTTCTTCAGGATTTGCTTCATGTGTAGTAAATGTGATATTTGGTGTCTATCTATTTTGCTTGGTCTAATTTCTTAATTGGTTTGTATGTGCTAAGTTGCTTCAGTCATGTCCAACTCTTTGGGATCCTGTGGACCTTAACCCCAGGCTCCTCTGTCCATGGGATTCTCCCAGCAAGAATACTGGAGTGGGTTGCCATGCCCCACTCCAGGGGATCTTCCCAACCCAGGGATCCAACCTAAGTCTCCTGCGGCCCCTGCATTCCAGGTGGATTCTTTACCACTGCCACCACCAGGGAAGCCCCTTAATTGGTTTAGAAATCAGTATTTATTGAGATATTCCTCTGCTATACACCACAGATAGTGGTTTATCAGTCAACTCCCTGACAGATCAAGAGTGCTCCATCTGTTCCCCACCTGCCTTGTGTGGTTGACATGGAACAGGGAGGGAGCGGCGGTGGAAAAGGTGACAAGGAGCACCCTGGTGCTGGACTCCTGGACTCACAGAGGACTGGAGTGGCCTCAGTGAGCCTACAGGGAGGGAGCACCTCAGTTTTCCTCTCCTCACTTCCTGCTCAGAGTCTCCCCAGGTCCTCCCAGCCAGGCCAGTTATGACTGGCACAGATTGGGAGCCGAAGACCTGGATGCCTTGCCTAGCAGAGCCACTAACTCACTGTGTGACCTTAACCAGTTATCCCCAATCTGGCCTGAGTTTCCCCATCTGAAACAAAAAGGGTTATGCTGGACAGTATCGGGGCTTCCCAAGTGACTCAGTGGTAAAGAACCTGTCTGCCAATGCAGGAACCACAGGAGATAGGAGTCTGATCCTTGGGTCGGGAAGATCCCCTGGAGGAGGAAATGGCAACCCACTCCAGTATTCTTGCCGGTATATTCCATGGACAGAGGAGCCTGGTGGGTCACATGGGGCCACAAAGAGTTAGACATGACTGAGCATGGAGCAGACAGTATCTAATAGTGGCCCCTCTGGTCTTTATGGTGTCTGCGTCTAAATGACAAACTCCAGCCTAGGCTACATGTAGACTTTTTCTGTGTTCCATTCTTTTCTTTTCTCATTCTCCTTTTCATTTAATTTCCTTTTCTTAGGCAGTTGCTAACATTGGGAAGATTTCACATAAAAGTTTGAATTTCTAGCTTTTCTTGAATAAGTCTTTGTTGTTGCATGACAATCACAAGCTGGAACTTAAGTGGCAGTTGGCTCTTTTAGGGGTGCATGGCCTCTCCAGGAGGCTGCAGTCCCCACTTGGGCATCTCCATCACGTTGCAGCCTGCTGGCCTGGCAGCACTTATGCTGGGGCCTGTGCAGAGATGGTGGAGAAGCTGTGATGCGAACCCTGGTCTCTGGATTCCCAGACCAGGCTGATTTCTACTATATTCTGTGGCCAGTTTGACTCTGCCCAGATGGGACAGAAGAGATGACTGAGTATTTCAAAACTGCCCGACGTTATACTCCTGGAACCTGGACTCAGAGTGGGGAAGACACAAAACTTTATGGGCTCTGTGGGTCCTGCTATTCCACAGTGGACACCCATGCAGGAAACACAAGTGCAGTCAGAGGTCCGTAGTTTCTCCTTAGGTCCTCTTCCTCCCACCCCCAACCAGTGGCTGAGCCAAGAGGCTGCAGTTAAAGCCCTTCCCCCATTGACAGCTTTATAGATTGCTCCCAGCCCCCTACCAGTGTGGTTAAATCATTGTCAGAGGCACAAGGTCGGGTCACCAGCTGGCTGCCCCATGCCGAGAAGACTAGTGGTGGTGTTAGGAGGGGTGGAGAGCCTATGGGAGTCCCTGCCTTCTATCTCCACAGCCCCAGACCCCACACTCCCTGGTCCTGCAGACCCTGCTTATAATCCAAAGGGCTCCTATCCTATTAATAAGTGATGCTGAAAAGCAATCTCAGCTCTGGTGACATCCTGGCCCAGGGAGGGAATAAGGGCTCCAGACAGACCTGGAGTTGAATCCTGGCTGCCCACCAGCTGTGCCCACCAAAGTCAGTTACTGAATGCTCCGAGCCTCAGTTTCTTCACCTGTTACCTGGGACAAATACTATTCAATAACTCTACATCTCAGGGATTCTTTATGGGTACAATAAATGATAGGAGTGTGGACGTGCAGTAGCAGCAGCACTTAATAGGCTCTCAATAATTGTCCATTTTCTTCCCTTCTTTGAGCATCAGGGAGCTGCTTCTGGGAGTCGTCAGTTAATCCGTTGAGTCTCTGTGTCGTGTGTGTGTGTGTGCATGCTAACTCGCTTCAGTCATGTCCAACTCTGTGCGACCCTATGGACTGTTGCCCGCCAGGCTCCTCTGTCCATGGGATTCTCCAGGCAAGAATACTGGCATGGGTTGCCATGC
Source organism: Moschus berezovskii (assembly GCF_049115385.1). NCBI lineage: Eukaryota > Metazoa > Chordata > Mammalia > Artiodactyla > Moschidae > Moschus > Moschus berezovskii. The sequence goes on from NC_142471.1 coordinate 26,476,836, forward strand.
CCTTTTCCAGGGGATCTTCCTAGCCCAAGGATTGAACCCGTGTCTCCTGCAGCTCCTGAGTTACAGGAGGATTCTTTACCACTGGCCATGGGGGAAACCCCCTCTGTGTCATATAGGCAGACCGAATAGCCTAGAAACGAGAGCTTTTAGGACAGAAATTTAGAAAGCAACCTCTATTTAAAAAATTAATCTCTTTAACGTATGCACACTACTATGTATAAAATAGATAATAGGCACCTACTGTATAGCACAAAGAACTCTACTCAACCCTCTGTAGTGACCTGTATGGGGAAAAAAATCTCAGAAAGAGTAGATATATTTTTATGTATCATTAGTTCACGTCTCTGTACAGCAGAAACTGACACAACATTGTAAGTCAACTATATTCCAATACTTTTTTAATTAAAAAATTAATCTCTTAGACTAGCCACAGCTTACAAAGACCAGCCCCCTGCCTCTCACTCAGTCCCCACAGCTATTGTGTGAGAGTGATACAACTGTCATCTCCATTTGCAGATGGGAAAACTGAGAGGCAGAGTAATTCAGTGAGTCGCTCAAGATGACAAAAGCTAAGTGTGGGAGGCGACCTTGGCTGTCACAACAGGCCTGGTCATGGGGCAAGGATCTGCCCTCCCAAAGCGTCAAATAACGTGGTAGGGAATTACGGCTACAGCTGAGGGCAGGCTCTGGCTGCCTCCATCTCTCACCTCCCCTAAAACTGTGGTGTACTTCTCCAACCTTTCCCCTAGCTGGTGAATACTCCTGCTGAATAAACACATCCTTCTCACCTTTCAAGGCTGGCAGAAATGTCACCCCCTCTGAGAAGCCTCTGACTTCATCTCCCCTGAAGATTTTCTCCTCTCTACTCTTACTTCTATGCTGCTCCCAGTGCTCACTTCCCAAGCCCATGGAGCTCCTTATCTGCCTACTCAACAGCTTCTTTCCTGGGTGGAAGCCTGGATGACAACCCTCTGGAGGGTGGAGTCCATGCTCAGTTCAGTTCAGTTCAGTCGCTCAGTCACTTTGCGATCCCGTGAATCACAGCACGTCAGGCCTCCCTGTCCATCACCAACTCCCAGAGTTCACTCAAATTCACGTCCGTCGAGTTGGTGATGCCATCCAGCCATTTCATTCTCTGTCATCCCCTTCTCCTCCTGCCCCCAATCCCTCCCAGCATCAGAGTCTTTTTCAGTGAGTCAACTCTTCACATGAGGTGGCCAAAGTATTGGAGTTTCAACTTTAGCATCAGTACTTCCAATGAATACCCAGGACTGATCTCCCTTAGGATGGACTGGCTGAATCTCCTTGCAGTCCAAGGGACTCTCAAGAGTCTTCTCCAACACCATCACTCTCCTCTTTCACTTTCATCAAGAGGCTTTTGAGTTCCTCTTTGCTTTCTGCCATAAGGGTGGTGTCATCTGCATATCTGAGGTTATTGATATTTCTTCCAAAAATCTTGATTCCAGCTTGTGCTTCTTCCAGCCCAGCGATCCTCATGATGTTTTCTACATATAAGTTAAATAAGCAGGGTGACAATATACAACCTTGACATACTCCTTTTCCTATTTGGAATCAGCCTGTTGTTCCATGTACAGTTCTAACTGTTGCTTCCTGACCTGCATACAGGTTTCTCAAGAGGCAGGTCAGGTGGTCTGGGATTCCCATCTCTTTCAGAATGTTCCACAGTTTATTGTGATCCACACAGTCAAAGGCTTTGGCATAGTCAATGAAGCAGAAATAGATAGGTTGGCCTTATTTCCAACCTCTGTCCACGGGTCACCCCCATCCTACGTCTCCCCCTCACCCACGTGTGGGATGGACAGGCCATAGGCTCCAATAAACACAAGTTTAACCCTAAGCAGTATGTATCAAAAGCCTTAAAAAATACACATGCTTTGACCTATAAGTTCTACTTCTAGGACATTTTCCTAAAGAAATAATGAAAAGATACATATATAACAATGTTCATCTTCAGTTCAGTTCAGTTCAGTTCAGTCGCTCAGTCGTGTCCGACTCTCCGCGACCCCATGAATCACAGCACGCCAGGCCTCCCTGTCCATCACCAACTCCTGGAGTACACTCAAACTCATGTCCACAGAGTCGGTGATGCCATCCAGCCATCTCATTCTCCGTCGTCCCCTTCTCCTCCCGCCCCCAACCTTTCCCAGCATCAGAGTCTTTTCCAGTGAGTCAACTCGCCGCATGAGGTGGCCAAAGTATTGCAGTTTCAGCTTTAGCATCAGTCCCTCCAATGAACATCCAGGACTGATCTCCTTTAGAATGGACTGGTTGGATCTCCTTGCAGTATAAGGGACTCTCAAGAGTCTTCTCCAGCACCACAGTTCAAAAGCATCGATTCTTCGGCGATCAGCTTTCTTCACAGTCCAACTCTCACATCCATACATGACCACGGGAAAAACCATTGCCTTGACTAGACGGACCTTTGTTGGCAAAGTAATGTCTCTGCTTTTTAATATACTATCAAGGTTGGTCATAACTTTGCTTCCAAGGAGCAAGCGTCTTTTAATTTCATGGCTGCAATCAGCATCTGCAGTGATTTTGGAGCCCCAAAAAACAAAGTCTGACACTGTTTCCACTGTTTTTCCATCTATTTCCCATGAAGTGATGGGACCAGATGCCATGATCTTTGTTTTCTGAATGTTGAGCTTCAAGCCAACCTTTTCACTCTCCTCTTTCACTTTCATCAAGAGGCTTTTGAGTTCCTCTTCACTTTCTGCCATAAGGGTAGTGTCATCTGCATATCTGAGGTTATTGATATTTCTCCCAGCAATCTTGATTCCAGCTTGTGCTTCTTCCAGCCCAGCGTTCCTCATGATGTACTCTGTCATCTTAGTGTTATTTATAAAGGACAAAATTTGGACAGAACTTAAATGTCCAATAAGGGAGTTGAGGTTAAATACATTACTATGCTTGGGACTTTCCTGGTGGTACAGTGGTTAAGACTTCAGCTTCTCCTGCAGGGGGTGCACATTTGATCCCTGGTCGGTGATGCCTACATGCCTCTTGGCCAAAAAAACCAAACAGAAAACAGAAAATATATTGTAACAAATTCCCTAATGTTTTAAAAATGGTTTACATCAAAAAACATTTTAAAAATCATATTATGATACTATGCCTGAATACTTGGAATATATGTAGCAATTAAAATGATGAGATGTGTGCTGTGCTTAGTCACTCAGTTGTGTCCAACTCTTTTCAACCCCATGGACTGTAGCAGCCCACCAGGCTCCTCTGTCCATGGGAATTCTCCAGGCAAGAATACTGAAGTGGGTTGCCATGCCCTCCTCCAGGGGATCTTCCCAAGCCAGGGATAGAACCCAGTTCACCATCATTGCAGGTGGATTCTTTACCATCCGAGCCAACATCAGTTCTGTTCAGTTCAGTTCAGTCACTCAGTCGTGTCCAACTCTTTGCGACCCCATGAATCACAGCATGCCAGGCCTCCATGTCCATCAACAACTCCCGGAGTTCACTCAAACTCATGTCCATCGAGTCGGTGATGCCATCCAGCCATCTCATTCTCTGTCGTCCCCTTCTCCTCCCACCCCCAATCCTTCCCAGCATCAGAGTCTTTTCCAGTGAGTCAACTCTTCACATGAGGTGGCCAAAGTTTTGGAGTTTCAGCTTTAGCATGAGTCCTTCCAATGAACACCCAGGATTGATCTCCTTTAGCCCACAAAAATGGTATGGACCTAACAGAAGCAGACGATATTAAGAAGAGGTGGCAGGAATACACAGAAGAACTGTACAAAAAAGATCTTCATGAGCAAGATAGTCACGATAACGTGATCACTGACCTAGAGCCAGACATCTTGGAATGTGAAGTCAAGTGGGCCTTAGAAAGCATCACTACTAACAAAGCTAGTGGAGGTGATGGAATTCCAGTTGAGCTATTTCAAGTCTTGAAAGATGATGCTGTGAAAGTGCTGCACTCAATATGCCAGCAGATTTGGAAAACTCAGCAGTGGCCACAGGACTGGAAGAGGTCAGTCTTCATTCCAATCCCAAAGAAAGGCAATGCCAAAGAATGCTCAAACTACTGCACAATTGCACTCATCTCACACACTAGTAAAGTCATGCTCAAAATTCTCCAAGCCAGGCTTCAGCAGTATGTAAACCGTGAACTCCCAGATGTTCAAGTAGGTTTTAGAAAGGGCAGAGGCACCAGAGATCAAATTGCCAACATCCGCTGGATCATGGAGAAAGCAAGAGAGTTTCAGAAAAACATCTATTTCTGCTTCATTGACTATGCCAAAGCCTTTGACTGTGTGGATCACAATAAACTGTGGAACATTCTGAAAGAGATGGGAATCCCAGACCACCTGACCTGCCTCTTGAGAAACCTGTATGCAGGTCAGGAAGCAACAGTTAGAACTGGACATGGAACAACAGACTGGTTCCAAATAGGAAAAGGTGTACGTCAAGGTTGTATATTGTCACCTTGCTTATTTAACTTATATGCAGAGTACATCATGAGGAACGCTGGGCTGGAAGAAGCACAAGCTGGAATCAAGATTGCTGGGAGAAATATCAATAACCTCAGATATGCAGATGACACTACCCTTATGGCAGAAAGCAAAGAGGAACTCAAAAGCCTCTTGATGAAAGTGAAAGATGAGAGTGAAAAGGTTGGCTTGAAGCTCAACATTCAGAAAACAAAGATCATGGCATCTGGTCCCATCACTTCATGGGAAATAGATGGAAAAACAGTGGAAACAGTGTCAGACTTTATTTTTTTGGGCTCCAAAATCACTGCAGATGCTGATTGCAGCCATGAAATTAAAAGACGCTTGCTCCTTGGAAGGAAAGTTATGACCAACCTTGATAGTATATTAAAAAGCAGAGACATTACTTTGCCAACCAAGGTCCGTCTAGTCAAGGCAATGGTTTTTCCTGTGGTCATGTATGGATGTGAGAGTTGGACTGTGAAGAAAGCTGATCGCCGAAGAATCGATGCTTTTGAACTGTGGTGTTGGAGAAGACTCTTGAGAGTCCCTTATACTGCAAGGAGATCCAACCAGTCCATTCTAAATGAGATCAGTCCTGGATGTTCATTGGAGGGACTGATGCTAAAGCTGCAACTGCAATACTTTGGCCACCTCATGCGGCGAGTTGACTCACTGGAAAAGACTCTGATGCTGGGAAAGGTTGGGGGCGGGAGGAGAAGGGGACGACGGAGAATGAGATGGCTGGATGGCATCACCGACTCTGTGGACATGAGTTTGAGTGTACTCCGGGAGTTGGTGATGGACAGGGAGGCCTGGCGTGCTGTGATTCATGGGGTCGCGGAGAGTCGGACACGACTGAGCGACTGAACTGAACTGAACTGAACTGAGCCCACAAATACTGTAGTGGGTAGCCTATACCTTCTCCCTGGATCTTCCTGACCCAGGAATTGAACCGGGGTCTCCCACAATGTAGGCAGATTCTTTACCAGCTGAGCTACCAGGAAAGCTCCAAATAGTGAAATAGATCTATATTTCATTAACACCAAAAGATGTTGATAATGTGGTCAAGCTCAGTTGCTAAGTCATGTCCGACTCTGTTACTCCTACAGGACTGTAGCCCGCTAGGCTCCTCTGTCCATGGGATTTCCCAGCAAGAATACTGGAGTGGGTTGCCATTTCCTCCTCTAGGAAATCTTTCCAACCCAGGTATCAAATCTGAGTATCCTGCGTCTGTCTCCTGCATAGGCAGGCAGATTCTTTAAGAAAAGAAATAAAGAGTGATCTCTCTTCTTATACGTATATGTGCCTATGTGTGTGTGTGTGTCTGTGTTTGTGTGTGAGGTGTCTGTGTGTGGATAAAGACAGGTATAATATCTACTAAATGTTAACAGAGTTATCTCTTGGTGGTGAGATTAATGGGTGATTTATAATGTTTTACTAATCCACACTTTTCTTCAGTGAATTACTTGGGAGATTGAAGAAACAGGAGAAATATTTATTTTAAAGTTGAGCGTCACAGGTTGGGCTCCAGGATCCTCTCTGAGGCTTCTCCCATTAGAGACTGAATAAAGCCAGGTGAGGCCAGTTGGAATTGGGGACAGGGTAGGCAGCAGGGGCAGCGTAGCTGGCTCCAGCTCACCTCCGATCAAGTCTGAGCCAGGCTGAGTGACATCAGGTTTGGTTCTTGGCTTGGGTCGGGCTCCAGGAGGCACCCTGTAGCCAGGTGATTGTTCCGCCCCAGCCCGCACCTGCTCCATTAATCTTCCTTGTCCCAACCTGGTCGACAGAGCCCACTCTGTCTGTTGACCTAAGAGGAGGGTGCCAAGGGCCCAGGGAGGGGCTCCTGCTCCATACCTGCCGTTGCTCAGCAGCTGAGCCTGGAGCCCTCACAGGGGGCCAGGTTTGTCAGCGCTGATGGATGGGGGCTCAGGAAGGCCACTCTGTCCCGCCACCATTGCTCTACCTTTCCTGGCCCATGCTGTTCCTTGGAGCTCTTGTCACCTAGACAGGATGGCTAATGAAACCCAATCTGCAGATGGCCATGACCCACACACAGACCCCTTCCCCAGTGCGCATCTGTGGTCCCACAAGTTTTCTCATTTAAAAGTCCTCTGAGCCCAAGAACGTAGCAAGTTAGATACTAGCTTTTTAATAGATGAGAAAATGGAAGCAATTAACATAGCAATTCAAATAACAAGGTAGATCTATAGTTTACTGAGATCAAAAGTCATAGTATGACAAAAGCAGAATATCATTTCCCCATGTTATATATATATATATATATAAAGACATCTACCAGCTGTTAAGAGTGACTGAGCTGGTATTTGAACCAGATAACTGGGCTCACATCCATGCTCATTTCACTGTCTGTCATTGCCTCATTGTCCTGAGGTTCTTCCCTCCTTCAAAGCTCTACCACCTCCAGGTGGCCTTGTGGGACTCCTCCCCCAACGGGGCTTGGACAACCTCACCACAGCGTCAATTCTGTGTTCATCCCAATGCCTGTACCTCTGAGAGCCCCCAGATGGTGCCATGAGGTCTTTGCCCCATCCCACTGGATGAGGCCTCCCTGCTCCCCATCCCCTCTAGCATCACCCTGATGGCACCAATTCCAAGACTCAAAGCTCACACACTCAAGAGGAAAAGCTCCTCACTTAGATGCCACTTATTCTTCTTTTGCATGTAATCCTTCTCAGCTTGGATAACTAACTCCCCAAGCCACAGGTTTCTAGATATTTTGTAGTGGAGTAATTTCAAGTTGCCTTGCCTGGCATCTTGCTTAAACTCCAGTTTTTCCCACTTAGCAATATATTATGAATATTTCCCCTTTTAAGAAGCATTATTTTACAACATAATTTTCAATGAGGTATAGTTACCCCTTTGAATATATGTAACAATCTAATATATATTGTGTACGTGTGCATGCTCAGACGCTCAGTGGTGTCTGACTCTTTGTGACCCCATAGACTGTAGTCCACCAGGCTCCTCTGTCCAAGAGATTTTTGAGGCATTAATACTGGAGGGGGTTGCTATTTTCTCCTCCAGGGGATATTCCTGACCCAGGAATCAAACCCACATCTCCTACATCTCCTGCATTAATAGATGGATTCTACTGTGTCACCTGGGAAGCCCTATATATATTAGAATATACAATAATCTAATCTGTCCTCTATGATTGAACATTTCTTTTGTATTCAACTTTTAGATGCATATCTAATAATCTAATATTTAAAATATAACATCTAACATATAATTATATAATTTGTTCTCTATGGTTGAACATTTATATCTAACTTTCTGCCATTCTAAAAGATGGTGTTATAAATACCTTTGTTGATACATTTTTATGCAGTTTCTGATGATTTCTGTAGGTGGAATAACAAAGCCAAGAAGTCTGACCATTTTCAGGCATCTGATAATTCCGTCAGCAAGAAAGGATGGGTCAGTTTTTAAAATGATTGATGCAATATATAAGAGGAGAGTGAAAAAGTTGGCTTAAAGCTCAACATTCAGAAAACTAAGATCATGGCATCTTGTCCCATCACTTCATGGGAAATAGATGGGGAAACAGTGGAAACAGTATCAGACTTCATTTTTTTGGGCTCCAAAATCACTGCAGATGTTGATTACAGCCATGAAATTAAAAGACACTTCTTGGAAGGAAAGTTATGACCAACCTAGATAGCATATTAAAAAGCAGAGACATTACTTTGCCAACAAAGGTCTGTCTAGTCAAGGCTATGGTTTTTCCAGTGGTATGGATGTGAGAGCTGGACTGTGAAGAAAGCTGAGTGCTGAAGAATTGATGCTTTTGAACTGTGGTGTTGGAGAAGACTCTTGGGAGTCCCTTGGACTGCAAGGAGATCCAACCAGTCCATCCTAAAGGAGATCAGTCCTGGGTGTTCATTGGAAGGACTGATGCTGAAGCTGAAACTCCAATACTTTGGCCACCTGAAGTGAAGAACTGACTCACTGGAAAAGACCCTGATGCTGGGAGGGATTGGGGGCAGGAGGAGACGGGGACAACAGAGGATGAGATGGCTGGATGGCATCACCGACTTGATGGACATGAGTTTGGGTAAACTCCGGGAGTTGGTGATGGACAGGGAGGCCTGGAGTGCTGCCATTCATGGGGTTGCAAAGAGTCGGACACGACTGAGCAACTCAACTGAACTGACCTGATGAACATGATAAAATTTAAAAATACTGAAGGACAGTTATCATGACAGTCGTCATAGCTCACCTTCACGGATGGTCTCATACAGTCTCCTACTTTTGTATATTATTTTATTGTATATAGTATATACTTGTTGGATATTGTATTCTACTATAGATCCTATGAGAGAAGAATTACAATTATTCCTATTTCACAAAGGACATTGAGGCTTAAAGAGGTTGCCTGTGGTCACCAAGCTGCAGGTGGCAGGTCTATCATACAAGCCAGGGAACCCGACTCCTAAGCCATGCTGCTGACGCTACAGTGGAGAGGCAGGCAGCTCGCCTCTCCTGTGTGGGGAGAATGACAGGAGCTACAATGATAAGACGAGGCTGTGGCTTGTGGGCTGGGCCAGAGGGAGAGGGGGCAGGAGGGACCTCTGTGTGGCTGCACAGCAGTGCAGGCCAGAGCTGATGGAGAGCCAGGGCGGCTTCATGGACATGGCTGAGGCAGAATCCACAGGGCCGGGTGGAGGCTGGGCACCCAGGTTTCTAGTGTGGTAGGTGGGTGTTCATGGTGGTGCCATTCACAGGGGTGGAACCTTGGGGAAGAGGTGTGGCCAGGTCAGAGAGGAGAAGCCTTGCACTGGGGGTGTGCCTGTGACCTGACCAGGCCCTCCCACGGAGGCCCGTGTGGCTGTCTCTTCCCACAACTCGCCCAGGGCCTGGCGCACACGCGACTCACTGAGGGCTGATGGAGCCAGAGCCCCTGGGAGCCCGCTTGCTTCTCTTTCCCCTCCTCCTTCTCTTTTACTCCCTCCTGCTTTATGGTGCCGTGGTGCGATGCCCATTCTGCCTCTCTCCCTGTCAGGCTCTGATGATTCTGACCTATTTGTCCTGCCCCTGGAGAAGGGCGGGTACACACCTCTCCTTCCCCCAGTGTTGATTGTTCTTAGAAGGGGAAATGGCTGGAAGGGGTCTGACTGCTAACACATAACCCCTTCTTATGTACTCTCCCCTCTCCCTGGGTCCAGGAAACACCCTGGGTCCAGGGAACATCCTGGGCCTGGCAAAGAAACTGCAGCCCAGAAGGCGACTGATAAGAGGTCCAGAGAGTAGGGAGCAGCCTGGCTCCTGCATTCCTTCAGGGCAGTTTCATTAAAAGCATCATCATTGAATGCCTACCATGTGCTAAGCATCCAAGGGACACTGGGATGAACTGGACATGGAGCCTGCCTTTGAGCTATGACCCTCTCCTTATCAGAAAGCTGAGTCATAAAAGAAAAGTAAACTCAGTATCTTGGACGTGGAGGGGTAGCCTTAATTCTGCATGGCGAGTCTAGGCTGCGAAGCTGGACCCTGATCTGCCACTAACTCTGCATGTGACCTTGGGCCAGTCTCTTCCCCTTTCAGGGCTTCAGTTTCCACAGCTGTGAAGCCAACAGCTGTGACCCAACTCAGGGCTCCCTGAGGCCATTTCCAGCCAGAGCAATAGGCAGTTCTGTTCCTGGACCTGAGTCCTTTTTTAGCTGCTGCTGACTTTTTCCTCCCACTCTTTAAAAGCAATGAGAAGAGGCTGGGGTGGGGGCAGGGGACATGGGGACTGTGAAGAAATTCCCAGACTGAGCTGTTGCTTTCTGTGTGTGGCCAGAGGAACGGGGAGTGCTGGGGGAGGGCGGAGGGGAAGGACAGGGGTGAAGTGAGGAGGGGTGAGGAGGGTGCCCAGAGGAGACAGAAGAATGAAATAAAGGCAAACCCAACAAAAGAAAGTGAAAGTGAGTGACAAGTTTGAGGCTGCGGGCCTGAAGCCGGCCAGGCCTTTACGGTGAAGAATGGAGACAAACGAGCTAGATTTTCATGCTTGGTGGACGGCGAATGAAGAGCATCTTTTAAAACCCTATCAGGAACTCTTTGGATTGTCATTAGATCTGGAGAGGGGAGAGAGACAGAGGGAGGAGCCTGCTGAATTTGGCCCCCTGGGTGTGAAAAGATGCTGATTCTCTGCTGGCTGCTGCGGGTTTCGGACCTTCGGGCCTTCTTCCTGGACCCAGGCACGCCTGGGCCCCCTCAAAGGTTTCGGTGAATTAGTTATTTAGAGGGCTCTTGAAATTCAGCGGCAGGCTCCCCCTGCTCTCTGTGGCTGACACCACACTGGAGCTAGGAGGGAGAGGGAGGGCTGGGTGGACACGGGGTTTCAGGCTCCTTGTAGGGTGAACCGACCATTGGGGTTTGCTGGGGACGGGACTTGCCGTTCTGAGACTGGGAAAGTCCTAGGCAAACCAGCATGATTGGTCACCACACTTTGGGGTGAGACTGGTAGGGAAGGGAGCGAACTGTCTTGTCCAAAGCCAGTCCCACTAAGGCACGGAGGCAGGCTAGCCCAGTCTTGATCTTGGCCTTGGTCCTGGCCTGCAACTGACTGCCCAGCTGACCTGCTCAGCGGGGAGAGAGGAGATTCTAAGACGGAGGTTCTTTGTCTAAAAAGATGATTGGAAGTATTTGAATATGACTGGATATTAGATCGTGCTGTTGTTGTTTAGCCACTAAGTTGTGTCCAGCTCTTTACACCCCATGGACGGTAGCCCGCCAGGCTCCTGTGTCCATGGAATTTCCCAGGTAAGAATACTGGAGTGGATTGCAATTTCCTTCTCCAAGGGATCTTTCTGACCCAGGGAGTGAACCCACATCTCCTGCATTGGCAGGAGGATTCTTTACCACTGAGCCACCAGGCCATGTTAAATCATATCACAGAATTGTTAATTTTAGGTATAAAACTGACTTAGTGTTTTTTTAATGTTCTATTATTAGACATGGACACAGAAGTCTTTACAAGTGGGATGGTAGATATCTGGGATGTGTTTTAAAAGATTTCACTCAAATAAAAATAGACGCGTGTGTGCAGGGTTGGGGTGGACGGGAGCAGGGGGGATAGACGAAACAAAGTTGATCATGACTTGATGGCTGTGGGAGCCGAGTGACAGTGCATGAGGACGCAGGATTCTGTTCTATTTTGTGCATATTTGAAAATGTCCAAAACCAAAACTTAAAAAGAGGAAAAATAGAGCATTGCAGTGGTGCAGTGTAGTGGTGGTTAGGACTGCTGCCTCCAGGGCAAAAGAGCCTGGGTTCAGTCCTGCTCCACCTCTCACTGGGTAACATGTAACATGTTAATTGCTGTCAGCCTCAAGTTCATCATTTGTAAAACGGAATGATAAATCTGATCTCATAGATTAATTAACAGAAAGCATTAGAACTATATTTAGATATAGTAAATGCTCAATAAAAATTAGTTGCTATCCAGAAAAGGGGATAGGGCTTCCTGATAGTTCAGTTGGTAAAGAATCTGCCTGCAATGCAGGAGACCCCAGTTTGATTCCTGGTTCAGGAAGATCCGCTGGAGAAGGGATTAGCTGACCCACTTCAGGGTTCTTGGGTTTCTCTTGTGGCTCAGCTGGTAAAGAATCCGCCTGCAATGCAGGAGACCTGGGTTCAATCCCTGAGTTGGGAAGATCCCCTGGAGAAGGGAAAGGCTACCCACTCCAGTATTGTGGCCTGGAGAATCAGTCCATGGGGGTTGCAGGGAGTCGGACACGACTGAGTGGCTTTCACTCACTAACTCAGGAAAGGGGAAGTTTGAGTGAGCCCTTTCAGCCCAAGAGAACCCTTGGAGCTTTGATGCTGGGGGAGTGGCTGATATCCTGTAATAGCCTTTCTCGGATCAGCTATCAGGACTTACTATATTGTGTTCAGTGGTGTCCGATTCTTTGCAGCCCCATGGACTGTAGCCCATCAGGCTCCTTTGCCCATGGGATTTTCCAGCCAAGAATACTGGAGTGGAGTGCCATTTCCTACTCCAGGGGATATTCCTGACCTGAGAGGTCATTATTAGGACTCAGGCCTCCTCTATGCAGTGAAACTAGATAGGCTGCCTCCCTTTCCCTTCCCCCAGCTTCCATGGAGCCCCAGCCTGCCTCTCTCTTCTGTTCTCAATCTAATGTGTTTGGCCAACCTTAGTTTCTCCCTACCGCCTCCAGGAGGTCTCAGTACCATGCTCATGACTTCATGCCTTTATTTGACCAGTTTTAATCTGGTCTCTGTCCATCCACCACAAATGTAAGAGGGCAGGTTTTAGTCTCCTGGTGGAGTCTCTCTCACAGGCTGAGTACACAGAAGCATGAGAACATGCTGGTTCACAATAGGGATATCACACACTCAGACACACATGCACACACACGCAGAGGCATGGGCACCTACATGCGTGCACACACATGCCACTTTAAGGCAGGTGTATTGATGCCTGCTCGTAATTGGGACCAGCTGCCAAGAGGTCAGAAAGCCTAGAGCTACGAGAAGAGAAGGGGTATGGTGCCTGGTCTTGCTGGTCCAGGGGTCCGTGGTGCAGACCCAAACAGGGTTGCGAGTGGCAGAGCCGGGAGGCTGTCAGCACTGACACCACGCTCACTGCTGAGGTCTGTGTTCTCAGAGTCTGGTGCCAGGCAGAGAGTGGTAGTGACAAGCCTCTTGCCTCTAGGCCAGGAAACAGCATCAAGAGACTGGATGTTGGAGGCCAAGGGCTGACTTCCTGCCAGACTAGAGCCATTGCTGATGGTGCAGTGGTGGCAAAAATAGAAACAAAGTAAAAGCCTCCATCTACACTGCACCCGGCACAGATGCTGAGCACTTGTATGATTTCATTTAATCCTGACAGTTACCCTCTGAGGTGTCACTGCATCCTTTTATAGTTGAGGAAACTGAGGCTCAGAGGCATTAGGTTACTGGCTGAAGGTCACACAGCTGGGAAAGCGCAGAGCAGCTCTCAGCTGCTGCACTCTTACATTTACACTGAACAGAAAACAAACAAACTCTAACACTGGGGAAGGATTTATGCTGAAATTGTATGATGTCTCAGGTTTGCTTCAAAATAATCCACAGAGGTAGTGCTGAGTGCAGTGAGTAGTTATGTGAGTGAAATGCAGCTGCCTTTGAGTCAATGACCATTGAATTTGGGTGATGGATACATAGAGTTCATTATACACTTCTATCTGTAATTCCTTCATAATACATTTCACTGGTCCTGGATTCTACCTTGCCTTTACCATCACTGAATGACCTTGAACATGTTGCTAAACCTCTGTATGCCTCTGTTTTCCCACTGGCCCTGTCCCATCTATTTCCAACTTGTTGCAGGACTGCTATTATGCTTAATTTATGCCCATGGATTAAGGGATGTGGAACCTGGATCTGCTGAGATACAACCCCCCCATTTAAGGACAGCCATGGACCCCTTCTAACTGAACATCATTCTTTGCCTCTCACTTTCAAGAAAGAAAAATAATGGAAGAGATGCCTTGTATTTGGTCTGTGTCAGGAATCCCGAAGTGGAAAATAAAATGTGTGTGTGTGCATGCATGTGTGTGTGTGTTTGGTGGGGAATGGGCAGTACACTGTTCACCCCACCTGTGCGGGTCTCCTCTTCCAAGTCGCCACCTGTTCATTCCTCGTTCAAAAGGAGCATAGGGGCCCCAAGCAGAAGGGTGGTACTCAGACCCTGGGGGAAGCAAATGAGGCTCTGGGCCTCCCAAACACTGAGGATGATAAATGGGTTCCAAGTCTTTCAGGCTTCATTATAGAGTCACCATGGGTTTGCCCAAACCATGGCAACCGATTCAAGCAATGATTAACCTAATAAAGCAGAGGCAAAGGGGAAAAAGATGCATTCAAGACCTCAAGTCAGGCCCTGGTTCTCTAGAGGCAGTAAATTTCCCTTCAGTGGGTACGGTGTCCAGGCTCCAGACGTCCTAAATCTCTGCCTCTGGGAGTGGGGGTGGGAGGCCTGTGAAAGCATAAATGGATGTCAGAGATCAGCTGGGGTGGCTCCAGTGCTCACGTGGTGGCGCCCCTCCATGGCCCTTCTTGGAAACAGGCCCAGCGTTAGGGGACAGGGAGGCATCTGCTTTAAGCCCCAGAATCAAATCACCTAGGCTTTCTTCTAAATTCTGACCTGTTGGTCCTACGGAGGTGTATGTTTGTGAGTGTGTGCATGCACACTTCTCATCTGTCTGCCTGTCTCTGGGGTGTGGAGGGCAGGCAGCAAAGATTCTGCTACTGCCTCTGTGATGGGCACCCCCTAAGATGGACCCCTGTGATCCCTGCCTCCTGGTATCCATGCCCTTGTGCGGTGCTCTCCCCTTAGCTGTTGGCTGCATTTAGTCATTTCTAGTGAATAGAATGTCGCAGTGGTGATGAGAATTGTCACTTATGAGACTGTTGTTTTTGTTGTTCAATCAGTAAGTCATGTCCGTCTCTTTGTGACCCCATGAACTGCAGCACTCCAGGCTTCCCTGTCCTTCACCATCTCCTGGAGCTTGCTCAAACTCATGTCGAGTTATTGATGCCATCTAACCATCTTGTCCTCTGTTGCCCCCTTCTCCTCCTGCCTTCAATCTTTCCCAGCATCAGGGTCTTTTCCAATGAGTTGGCTCAGGTGGCCAAAGTATTGGAGCTTCAGTTTCAGTATGAGTCCTTCTAATGAATATTCATGATTGATTTCCTTTAGGATTGACTCGTTTGATCTCCTTGCTGTCCAAGGGACTCTCAAGAATCTCCTTCAGCACCACGGTTCAAAAAAATTAGCTCTTAGGTGCTCAGCATTCTTTGTGGTCCAACTCTCATATCTGTACATGACTACTGGAAAAAACATAGCTTTGACAGTATGAACCTTTGTCAGCAAAGTGATGTCTCTGCTTTGTAACAGGCCATCTAGGTTTGTCATAGATTTTCTTTCAAGGAACGAGATTAGATTACAAAAAGATTAGCTTACAAAAGACCATGCCTTCTGTCTTGAGTGTCCCCCTACCTCTTGTTTGTTTGCACTGAAGGAAGCCAGTTTCCATGTTGTGAGCTGACCTGTGGAGAGGGCCACGTGGCAAGGAACTGAGGAAGGCTTTTAGTCCAAAGTCACTGAAGAACTGTGGCCCTCAGTCCAATGGCTCTTGTGGAATTAAGTCCTGCTAACAGTCACACGAGTGAGCTTGGAAGTGGATCTGGCCCCAGCAAAGCCATCACGTAAGACCACATTCTTGGCTGACACCCTGACTGCAGCCTCATGGGACACTTTGAGCCAGAGTCACCTGTCTAAGGTATACCTGGATTCCTTACCTACAGAAGACCCACATAATAAATGTTTGTGTTTTAAGTAGTTGAGTTTTGGGTAATTTGTTATGCAGCAATAGATAACTAGTCCAACAGAGGTAGTATAGCTGGTGATGATGTTAGGATAGCAGGGGCATAAGTTTCTCTCCATAATTAACAGGCTTATGGTCTTGGGCAAGTCATATAACTTCTCCCTGATTAATGGGAAGTCGGTCCTGGTCCATGCCTTCTTAATTAGTCTTCTCTAGGAATAAGATAGAGATCAGGTGGGTATTATAATGAGGTCTGCTTCAAATTGCAGGCAGGCTCATGAAGTGTATGGGCATACCTGCCATCTCATCTGAATCCTCATAAAACTCTGTGAGGTAGGTGTGATTTTCTGCATTTTTATACATAGAGAAATTTTTATATGTGGAGGCTTGGAGAGGCTAAGTAACTTTCTCAACTTATGGAATTAGGAAGTGCTGGAATTAAGATAGATGTCAGGCCCATGATCTAATGGACTATCTCAGGAGAGATCACATTTGCTGGTGATCACCAAAACAATGATTCTCTTGTGATAACCCAGTCTCACCAAATCACATGTGGCATCTTCTGAAATGAACCCATAGGCAGCCAAAGAGAGGTTATTTTGGTGCTGAGGAGGGTATGAGGGAGGAGAGATAACAGGTCTCTATATAATTTATTAATTTATTCATTCACTTGTTCAACAAATATTCATTGACCTTTATATAGCAGCCTGTCAGGGGAAGGAATGAAATTTCTAAACAAATAATTGAAATACCTTCTATTCAGTCGATTTACTGACTCATTGAAAGTGAAAGTACAAATATTCACTGCTCAGTCATGTCTGACTCTTTTTGACCCCATGGATTGTAGCCCACCAGGCTCCTGCATGGAAGCATATACACTCTCATATGTAAAATAGAGAGCCAACGGAAATTTGCTGTATGACTCAGGGATCTCAAACTGGGGCTCTTTAACAACCTAGAGGGGTGGGAAAAGGTGGGAGATGGGAGAGAGGTTCAAGAGGAAGAGGACATGTGCACCTATGGCTAACTCATGTTGTTATATGGCAGAAGTCAAACCAATATTGTAAGGCAATCATCAATCAATACATTGATAAATTTATTTGCAATAAATAAATATAATTTTTAAAAAAAGAATACTGGAGTGGGTAGCCATTCCCTTCTCCAGGGTTCTTCCCGACCCAGTGATCAAACCTGGGTCTCCTGCATTGCAGGCAGATTCTTTACTGTCTGAGTCACCAGGGAAGCCCTACTGACTCAATAATTCATTCTAAAACATATGGTTAGAATAAGTACTCATTGGAGACATGAAGGATACTTCCTTTTGTTGCTACTGCTGCTGCTGCTGAGTCGCTTCAGTCGTGTCCGACTCTATGCGACCCCATAGACAGTAGCCCACCAGGCTCCCCCGTCCCTGGGATTCTCCAGGCAAGAACACTGGAGTGGGTTGCTATTTCCTTTTGTTGCTGCTGCTGCTGCTGCTGCTAAGTCACTTCAGTCGTGTCCGACTCTATGCGACCCCATAGACAGTAGCCCACCAGGCTCCCCCGTCCCTGGGATTCTCCAGGCAAGAACACTGGAGTGGGTTGCCATTTCCTTCTCCAATCTGTGAAAGTGAAAAGTGAAAGTGAAGTCGCTCAGTCGTGTCCAACCCTTAGCGACCCCACGGACTGCAGCCTACCAGGCTCCTCCATCCATGGGATTTTCTAGGCAATAGTACTGGAGTGGCTTGCCATTGCCTTCTCCAATTCCTTTTGTTAGGAGGGCACAAATGAGCGAACAGATAATTACAAATGCTACCTGGAAAGTTCAAGGATATTCATATGCACAGGATATTATGGGAGCAGGAGCAATGAGGAAGAAATAGTTCAGAGAAAGATTCTGGAAAGAGGTGTTATCCACACTGGAAATTTGGGAAGGGGGGAATGAGGGTTTGGGCAGAGAGAGGACTGTGGGAAAAAGGGTGGGAGGTGTTCTGACTGTGTGTGAGGGGAAGGCTTCAAGCAGGTCAGTATTCCTGGAGGGTAAATGCCAAGGCAAACAAGGCATTGTGAAAAAGAGACTGTTGCAGCAGGACTCTAGTCGTAAGCATAAGTGATTCACAATGATGAAATAATAGCATATATAATCCAACTTAATCCTGACAACAGTCCTGGGGACTGCTGCTGGAGACTGCTCACTCACCCTGTCTTTACTTCTTCCTGTCACACAGCCCCTAGTCCAGTTAACTTGTGGGAATATGATCGTGCATTCCTAGGGGAGTATAAGCATAGGTGAAAGATGCTATTATACCTCTGAGTCTAACCTTTAAGACTGTGAGTGAGGTTCCCCATGACTTATTTCCTATTCCCACTGGCTCAAATCCATAGCAATGAGCCTCAACCATGGATGGCAAGGGCCCAGCAGCTGAGGGAGGAAGAAGATGGAAGGAATGTAGGTCCCTGAATGATGTCACAGAGCAGAGCTATTCACCCGCATGGAACGCTCGCCTCAGAGTGAATTATTGGTGAATCTGTCATAGCACCCTGGCTTTACTCTAAACTCTATCAGGGAGTATTATAGTGGGAAGGACAAGTCAGTAAGATTTAAGGATTGATTGGTTGTGGGTAGAAAGAGAAGAGTCAAGACCAACCCTGTGCTTAGTCACTCAGTCTATCCGACTCTTTGTGACCCCATGGACTGTAGCCCACCCGGATACTGTGTCCATGAGGATTCTCCAGGCAAGAATACTGGAGTGGGTTGCCATGCCCTCCAGGGGATCTTCCCAACCCAGGGATTGAACGCAGGCTTCCCGCATTGCCAGCAGATTCTTTACTGTCTGAGCCACCAGGGAAGCCTAAAACCAACCCTAGATTTCAAGTATGTATGACTGGATGATGCTGGTTAGTGAGATCGGGAACAAGAGGCAACATTAGTTTGGAGTTAGAGGAGAGGAATTCTATTTTTGACATGTCTTGTTTGGGGTGCCCAAGTAATGTCTGGATATATAATCTTGGAGCACAGGAAGGGTAGATCACATCTGGGGAGGGTCACAAGGAAGGGGTGGGTGGTCCTTGGCCTTTATACCAACTTGCACTGCCCAGGAATGCAGAAGAAATTCAAATTCACACAAAAGCAACCTCCCTACCCTCACCTCCCCCTCCAAAAAAAAAAAAAAAACCCTTGGGAGAATGAGAAAAATTTGAGACAAATGAAGGTGATTATAATAATAATAATAATTATGATTATAATAACCACTTATGGCAGCTTCATGTGCACTAAAAGCAAGCACATTTAATCAACCGAATTAAATGGCTACTATTTATTGTCCCAAATCTGCAGGTGAGGACAAGGGGCCTTGGGGAGGCAAAGGGGTATAATTGAAAACCGCCCATTAGTGGCAATACCAGGCTTTGAACTAATGTCTGTGTGATCTGAATTATTCTCAACTACTCTGCCATTAGTGTGTGTGTCTGGAGGACTTCCTTGTGCCTTTGTTCTTGGAATAACTAAAACTTTATTTTAACCCAAAGAATGAGACCCCTCTTTTTTTATATATATTTAAGAAACATATTAAAGCATCTTATCACAAAGAGAGAAGCACTTACAAATTAGAAACATGCAATCATCTTCCACAGTCGAGTTAAAATGTTATATATATACATATATATATATTCCTGTTTTCATAGCTGAAAACTTCAGATCTTATGCCAAACTCATCCACCCTAAATATTTAATTCATTATTTCTGAAATTATCCAGGACAGCAAATAACCAGAATACAAGCTATTATATAAGGAAAGCACAAAGTTAAAAGAGAATATGTGTAGAAAATGCCCCCTTTCCACCTGTCAGTCAAAGGCAAACAATGGCTCTTTGCTATTGCTTAACCTAGATTGTCATGAAAAACTATTAAAGTGCAAAGTTCCAAGCCAGTTTTCTCAATTAGGGCTGCTGCATCCTAAACTTCCAATGTTGTTCCATTTCAGACCTCTTAGACCTCCTCATCTGTCAACTCAACTCTAACTCCATCATTTATAAAGGAGGATGTTTTGGACTAGCTAAGAAAAGGGCTTTTCTGGGGCACACCGTGTGTTAGTAGCAAGAGAGTCCACATTGCCCCCACCACGTCAAGGAAGCCAACAGCTTTCTGGGTCTACATGTCCACAGGGATTTCCCAGGGACTGGAGCCTGGAAACAGGGGCAGAAGCAGTAGATAAGTGGCTTTCCTTATCAAGAATGCCATGTTCCTAGGAGTGCCTCTCGCTCTGAACCAACGCAGTCATTTCAGCACCATGGTCAGGGACACGCCGCTTTTTTTTTTTTTTTTTTTCAGGCCCTCAGTCCCCGACCAAGTTAGCCTTGCAGATGCTCTCTCTGACCACTTTGGTCCTAGGATCCCAGAAGCAGAGGGGTACACAGCAGCCTATGAATCTCACTAGCGTTCCAGAGGGTAGTCAAAGCATAAGGGAGGCTCTTGATCTTACAAGACTCAGAGGACCCAGTTCAAGCCAGAGCACAAACTTACTATAGGTTGTGTTGGCACAGAGGAGACGGCTCTAAACTAAGCCTAGGGCCAGGGTCATGCTTTTGATTTGTTCCAATAACTCCATCAGTGACTCAGGGCTTTGGGCAAGTCACCTACTTCCAAGACTTTGGCTCTCTATTTCCATGTCACCATCCTGCCTTGCCCACCTCACCGACTGTAGGAGGGACCCTGAGATGAGTGTCCAGCCCCCAAATCTCCCACTACCTGTGCTCTTGGCCTTCTAAAGGTGGGGCAAGCAGGCAAGGTTAGCGAGTGTCCCTACACTGCCCCACCCCCTTCTAGAGCACTGGCCACAGATATGTAAAAGGGGAGGAGCAGGAAAAGAAGCACAACAGAGAATACTAATTACATATATGTAAAATGTAATTATAGCATAGTCAGTGTTTATTCTGCAGCACATTCTCAGCCGACCCCCCTTCTTCACTGTTCCACTGGACTAAACGTCTCTTTCCCACTGCTTTCGGTCACAGGAGCCTATAACTCCATCTATTGGAAGCACAGCCTTCTCTTAGGCTCCCAGAAACCGAGTGAAAGGGTATTAGAGACTCTCTCCAGCTTCTCATGTGTATGAGCTGAGGCTCAGAGACCCATTCAAGGTCACACAGCTGGGCAGAGTGGCCCGTGGATGAGAGGTGGAGCAGAGTATGCCTGTGGGGTCGCGTGCTCCCTTGGCCTCACTTGCCTTTGTGCCAGCCCAGCGGCCGGGCTCCCAGACATTAGCATTCCAATGGCCCTGGGAGGCTTTGTCCTCCAGCTACTGCCGGCTTGGGGATGGGGTGGGATGGAGGCAGGGCACCATAAATCTACCTGCTTGTGTGTGGGGATGGGGTGGCCGCAAGATTCATGTGCTGTTTTTCTGGAAGCCAGGGCTCAGACAAAGGCAGAACGGCAGGAGTGGGGGAAGACTCTTTCAACAAGAGCATCTTTACTGCCCCGACTTGGGACCCTGTCTGAGTTTGAGGGAACTGGGGTGTAGGAAACGACCCCAGAGCACAGGAGGCTCCACACTCACTGCGGCTGAGGCATAGTGGTAGGGGGCTTCTAGCTGAGATCCAGAGCAGCCTGACTGATTTTAAAAGCTGGTGAATGCAAAATGCCTAGGGACGGGTGAAGGTGTGGTGGTGATGATGCTGGGCTTGTTTGTGTGTGCCACCCAGAAATGTTTCCTAAACCCTTCTTGATGTGGGGCTCTTTGGAAAAAGGGTGAGGTCTCCCACCTCAAGATGATTTCTTTCACTGTGATAGAGCTCATCCTTGGTAAGGAGCCCTAAACCTTTCTCCACCTCCTCCTGACTTGGAGAGTTCAGCTGACAGCTCTGGGGGTTCAAATCTGCCCCTACCCAAGGTGACCATCCAAGTTGGTTAGACAGTACTTTTTAAAAAATTTGTAGGCTGGAGGACCCGTCTATGTGCATTGGGTAACTAATAGCTTCTTATTTATTTCCCACTTAGTTTATTTAATTGAAGGATAATTGCTTTACAGAATTTGTGGTTTTCTGTCAGACTTCAACAAGAAGCAGCCATAGGTACACCCACGTCCCCTCCCTCCTGAACCTCCCTGCCATCTCCTTCCCCATCCCACCATCCTAGATTGTGCTTCTTAATGAGCACCCTCACAAGCAGGAGAGGGGCTGGGCAGTGGGTGCCTCCACCCAGAACACAGGGTTAATATTTTCTGCTTCTGAAAGTTGTTCGCACCAAAGGAATCCCCTGCCTATTTGAACACTGCTCCCTACAGTCTTTCACAGGAAGAAGGATCTTCCTGCTTGAGAACCTCCTCTCCAAATGGTTAGTCCTGGCCCAATATACCATGTTCTCTGGCAAGCTTCCTAATCCAGCCACAGAGAACAGTCCCACTGTCCTTCTTGTGGCTCCTACCTCCACTCAGCACCAATGTTTCTTCAGCCTTGAGTGATTTTGTCTGTATACTTGCTATTGTTCCAGGAGGACAGAGATGGACCTTCCTGATTTTTGTGTCTGCCCATCTCTCCCCCCCCCCCCCCAGTGCCCAGTAAGTGGCAGACCCTGCCTCGGTCTGTTCAACTCGGAGCTGCTGACACCTGCCCTGGGCGGTACCGCAGGTGGAAAATTGGCCGCCGCAGAAGTCATCAATAACCCATTAATCTTCTCCTCCCAGATTAAAGCCATGAAATGAAACTACACCTTTGTTCATTTGTTTGCAGTGTCCCCCTCCCCGCCCCCAAATCCAGCCCCTGATAACTAAGACATATCTCCTTCAAGCTATCTTTAGGGACCTAGAAATAGAGGAGAGAGGAAAAGTTCAATTTGAAGCGTTGGGTTGGGGGTGCGGTGCATAAGAGATAGATGCAAAAGACATTAACCCCTGCAAAGCCACCACCTTTGTGCTCTCACACTGGAAAGCAACCTACTCTATGACTCCTGGTCCCTGCCTGTGACATGTACACCCCATTGGTATTGGCCTGCTTCTTCCCTGGGCACCGTGGGCCAATCCAAGGAGGCCTCTGCGGTTCAACTCATAGGGTAGGGTGCCTGCCCTCTGTGGGTTCTTGGAGCTCAAACCTGCTTCCTGGATGTCCTGGGACATCTTGGAAGTTAATATAGAGCTACTCCAGCAGTGCTTTGGGGACTTTCAGTGTCACTCTGCATCAGCCCTACTCTACCTTGGAAGTAATAGAGAACACGTGGCTGGAAACCTTGAATACTTTCTTGAAAAGAATAAGAATTTGTTCAAACAAAGCTGCTGGGTGTTGGGAGGTGTCAGGAACTACAGCCAGACCCTCCACTGGGGATCACAAGTCACAAGGTCTCGTCCCTAGCACCAGAAATGTAAAATGAGCTCTGACATTATCCTTGGTCTCTAAGCACTCAGGGACAATTCCTAGGATGCTCAGCCTACCAGCGTTTCTGACCCTGCTTCAGGGTTATTATTCCCTTCCTTCCCCAAATGCAACAGTTACTCTAAATCCAAGCTAGAGGCATAACAGAAAGGGCCAGCACCATATGAGTAGCCCTAGTTGGAGGCTTGTCTTACTCCCAAACCACTTTTTGGAATTAGACAAGTCGCTGCTCCATAAATAAAACAAGGAGGCTGAGCCAATGATTTTTAAGACTTCCAGTTCTTCCTTTCCAAGTGTGTATAGCTGACTTGCAATCTGCCTGGCTTCCAGCCTAGCACCTTAGTTTCTCAGGTCAGGCCTCAGCAGGGGCCCCAGACCCCCAGAAAGTATCTCCTCCCTCTCCTTAGACAGGGCCCCCTCCCCCAACCCCAAGCACAGGGGCTGGGCCCTCCCCTCCACACAATCAAGTTACCTTACTCAGGCTTCTTGAGAATCGTTTTTTATTGGCTCAAAATCTCATTCACCAGTCCCTAAATAATCTTATGTACAAAATAAAGACTTTTCCCACTGTGAAATCTCATCAATAAATACAAACGTAAAACAGGGGAGAGGCCATATAATTTACCAGACAAAAATTCATTTCAAGAGACATTACATCATTTACAAGCTGATTTTTTTGTTTAAGACAAGGGTGCTCCAGTTTGCAGGGTGGTGGTAGAGGCGATCCCCCCAGTCGGTCGCCTTGCCTCCTGCCCCTGAGAGGGCAATGGCTCCGGAAAAGTGCACAAGGAGAAGGCAGAGCATCGCCTTCATGGATTAAGGCAGAGCAGAGAGGCCCAACCCCCCGGGACTTGACAGGGACTAGAGGAGGTCAGAGGCAACTTTGAAGAAGACAACCTGGGGAACAAAAGCGAGCGCCGAGAGACCAAGTATTGGATGAAGTAGTATTGGGGGAGGAGTGCTAAGAGACAGGCAGATAGACATCCGTGAGGGTAGGGGAGGGGAGACATTGGGTGCCTCCTGCTGTGTAGTGCTACCACGTTCATCATTTTTTGTAGGAGATTTTGGAGTGGCCGCGGGGAGAGGGCTTAAAATGCGCGGAGCATGGCACTCGAGCGGGCAGCGGCAGAGGGTGTAGCGCAGAAGACCAAGGGATTGAACCCGGCCTGCCACTCTCCGGCGCCTGGGCCCTCAGGGGTCAGTGAGCCAGAGGCAGGAGGTACAAGTAGGTTTGGAGAGCCGCTGCCGCGCATCTCCGACAGGCTCCGCCCCTGCCCTTTCTCCCAGGACCCACTGCCCAGCGGCGGACAGGCCCCTTCATAGAAAGTCTGAAAAGGCCAGAGCGCCAGGGTGCAGGCAGGCTGGGGAAACAGGCGCCTGCAGCCCAGGTCGGTCCTCCAGCGAGGCGGCCGGGCTCAGGCTTCCCGCCTGGGAGACCGGGGAATAGAGGGAGCCCCAGTCTCCCGGGGAACCGCCGTCTGGGCTAGCCAGCTCCTCGCAGGGCGGCGCCAGCGGCTCCAGCCCGTAGAGGCTGTGGTCCGCTATGCGCAGCGTCTGCGTCAGCGCCCAGATATAATTGTGGGCGAAGCGCAGCGTCTCGATCTTGGTGAGCTTCGCGTCGTCCGGAAAGGTGGGCAAGACGCCGCGCAGCGCGTCCAGCGCGGAGTTGAGGTTATGCATCCGATTGCGCTCGCGGTCGTTGGCCTTCTTGCGCCGGCTCCGTCGCTGCTTGCTCAGAGCCAACTCACTTTTGGGGCGACTGCGCCCCCCGCGCCGCGCCCGGAGCTTCCTCGAGGCCCCTCGGCAGGCGCCCCCTTCCGTCTCGGCGCAGTTCTCCAGCAAGCGAGTGGGGCTGGGCGGAGTGGATGCGACGCAGGTCACTTCGTCGTCCGAGCCTCCCGGGAAGCGCTGCTCCGTCTCGTGGGTCACTTGGACAGGGGGCGCACACGAGGGATGAGGCGCCATCCTGCGGCGGGGTAAGAGGTAAGGGTAAGAGTGGGTCGGTCACCTGAGCGAAGTTCCCAGTCCTGGGGCCAGGTGGGGGAAAATGCGAGAGAAAGCCACCTCCTGCCGGCCAGAGGACCCGCTTTCCCCTCCTCCCATCGCTCTGTGGCTCCAGGTGTTACCTTGTTCTAGGGCGCAAGCGGGTAGAGAGTGGTGGGCAGTGAGAGCAACGGTGAGCTGAACTGGCTTTTCCGTCTGCAAGTTCAGTTGAGAAGCAGGCGCTGCCGCTCGAAAGTTTCTCTGGCCCCAGAGAAGATACGTGTAAAAGAGGGTCCCGGGCTTCTCTTGCTCTCTCTTGGCGCAGCTGCGACGAGACCCTGCGGATTTTCTGAGCCGAAAGGCGTGTGCCCCTGGGCACGCTTTATCTGCTGCGCCCTGGGACAGGAGTGTGCCTGCCCCGCTGCTGCCCGCGCCGCCGTCCAATCAGCGTCCGGGCCAGGGGGCCGCGCCACGCGAGCCCGCTCCGCCCTTCAAGGGGCACAGCTGGATTCCGGACAAAGGGCTGGGGTCGGGGGAGGGGAACGCCGCTCTGTTTGCTCTCTCCCCGCGGGCTCTGTCCCAGCAACTCTCGGTTCCTCAAAGAGCCTCGCCCAGTGAGAAGGGTCTTGTCTAGCTCGTGTCTGGCGGCCTCAAATCGCTTTGCTCCCATTCTGGTTTTCCTTGGCATCTGTCCAGACCTTTTCTTGGTATCCTGAAGGGGGCTTTGGGAAGTCAGTAGGGTGGGTCAGTCCCGTGAGTTATACAAGGGGAAACTGAGGTTCAGAAAGGAGGCAGCTTGCTCCAAATCACTCTGCAAGGACAAGGAGCCAGGTATACTATCAGTTGAGAGGAGTGTCCACTAATTCCTAGTGCCATTCTCCTCTCCCCGACTTTGGCTCAGGTTAGCAAATACTCAGAGGAGGTGTTTCACTGACACTCCATTTTGGGAGGGGCAGGGGGCGACCACAGAGAGAGATCCTGCCTACTTCCTTGCCATTTAGAGACCTTCACCTTCTGGGGATGCTGAGCACCGCCAACCCCCCCCCCCCAGGCTTTGAGATGACACTGCCCACACTCCTTAGATGTAGGTGCTTAGAAGGTCTCCCCTCATCCCCTCACCCCCTCAGAAATCTTAAGACATTATCTTTGTGCCCCAGAGGCAGCAAATGTCTATGGTGGGACCTCTAGGAGGCATTCCACCACAAACAATTCCAGACAGTACTTTAGAGATCCAGTGGGGCATGCAAAGGAAGAGCTCAGATGAGAATGGGTCAGGAGATGGCCAGGAGTTCACAGCAAGCCCCTGTGTCTTTTAAATGCCCCCGGAGTGCTGGTGCTTGCAGAAGCAGATCAACTCTTTCTTAGTCCTCCTGTCCAATCACAGATGGGCGGGGGCTGCCTGCACTACCTGGTCCTGTCCGCTTGGTAGAGGTCAGGCAGTGAGCACAGGGCAGGGACTCTTCACGGCTCTGGTTAGTGCCATCTGGAAAGCTTTCCAAAGTGAGCCTGAACACATCATCCCTCCTTTCTTTCCCTACTCATCCCTTTTGTCCCTGCCTTGGACACTCTGTGGTCTTCTGCTTCAGGGTAAGTGTGGCCTGGGGGAGGATACCCTCAAGTGAACCCAGCCTCTCTCTGACCTTTAGTGATCTGCCTATTGCAGGCCCAGAGCCCTCAGCCATCCAGCGTTACTCCTGCACCCCATCCCCACCCCTCCACCAGCAGGGCCTCAACACTGCTCCTAAGAAAATGGGAAAACTGGTGTCTGGATTCAGTCTCTGCAGGCCCAGAAGGCATTACTTCCTAGCAGGTCCAGATACCCTGAGCTGAGCATCCGGAAGTTGGTAGAGGAGGTAGGATCCTGCAGGGAAACTGAGGGAATGAGGTGAGTCTGCATATCTACCCTAATGACAGCCAGCCTCTCCTCACTTGCTCACTCTGCTTGGAGGGCGGAATTACCTCTGAGGCAGAGAGAGGGTGGATCTGCTTGGGAGCCAGGGAGAGGGAGCTCCAGGACTGTGTGGAGAGGAAGGTACTGTCCTCAGGATCTCAGCTGGCGGGCTGTTGGCAGAGGCTCCTTAGCTTGTTGCCTGGGAACTGAAGCTCGGGGCCAGGCTCCAGACCAACAAAGGGACCCTGTGGAGACTCCTGGGTTTCACATTTTGCTGCTGCTCCTCCCTTGGATCACAATGTGCTCCAAATTTGTCTTCTAATTATAAGAATGAGAAACTGAAGCCCATTTTACAGATGGAAAGTTAAGGCGCAGAAAGGGGAAGTGACTTACTCAAGAGCACACAGCACGTTCTAGCAGAATCACATACATAGAACGCAGGTCCTAAGACTCCTAATCCTAGATTTTCCCTTGCACCTCTTTGTTGCCTCTCTTGGATTGGGGGGAAAATAGATATTTTTTCAAGGCAGAACTAGACATCCCAAAATGTCAAAGACAGAATGACATGGTCAGAGTAAAGGACAGTGGCCCCATCTCCCAGTGCCAATGGGAGCCAGTGTCCAGTCATGTTCTATCTCTCTACTTTCTCACCCTCTATGCCTGCCTTGCTTGACTTCTATCCAGCAAATAAGGAACTGAGAGAGGAAACCCAAAGTGTGCTTCCCAGCCTGGCTCCGAGGAGTGTGCCCTGGCCATAAGGGATCAGAACACCCCTATGGGTCCCTGGAGGCCTGAAAGTAGCCCACAGCTAGGGCTTTCACCCCGCAGTGGCTCTCAGATGATGACCCAAGGCAGATCTCACCTCGGCTCAGTTTTGCCTCAAGCGGCTCAGGGGCAGTGACGAGGACCGCAGGGCAGGCTTTCCGCTTGGAAGATTTTGGGGTTATTTGGATACTTTCTTGACTGGGAGAGAATTCTGGCACCCGCTGAGAATTCTTATCTAGCTTCCCCGGCACCACTCCGGGGCAGGGCTCTCCACGGCTTGCGGACCGCCGCCACTTTTGCTTTGCGCAAAACAGTCTGGGCGAGGAGCAGCGCGCAGCGGCCGAGGTCAGCGATTTCCGTGCGGAGAACTCTCCGCAGCTCTTCCGCTGGTCAGGAGGGCGGGGCCTGAGGTCGAGGAGTCCTGGGGGATTAGAGATCAAGGATCCACGTCCTCCCTTTCAGCGGGAGAGGACGCACAGTCTCCTCTCCAAAGTTAATTCCTGTCCTTTTGGCGGCGGAGGCGCAGGCTGTGACAACTCAGTGCGCGCTGGCGCTATTTGTGAAAGGACTCTTCCAGCCGGCAGCAGATCTTGTTCCTGAAGCCCCCGGCGGACCACCGCCTCTAAGACGTTTGGGAACCCCGCGCCCCTCGACTCTCTGAGACCTAGGTCCCCTGCATGCTGAGGCGGCCCAGGAACGAGGCGACAGCCTGACGCCTGGACACCGCGGGCAGAATGGAAAAGAAGGAAAGCAGCGGTCCTCCCTGCCGCCTTCCTGTCGGCGGGGGGGAATTTTAGCAGTGCCTGGGGGCGCTTTGAGGAACGGGAGGAAGGGAAGGGGGCCACAAGAGGCTGAATAGCTAATGACTTGCCAGAGGAGGGGGCTTCTTTCTCTCGCCTTCGCCTCGACGCTGAAAGAGGGGAAGACAAAAATCTGGCGAGCGAGCTGCCCAGGCCGAGACTGGCCACTTCAAACAGCCCTTCAAACAAAAGGAGACGACGAAAAGAAAGCCCCACCTGTCTCCAGTGTTTGCTAAAATAATAATAAATAGATTTCGTTTAATAAATAATTACAAGAGATTGTAAAGTGGAGTGCTTTGGAAAACATCTACTGCGGGAGTCCCGCAGCCAGCCGTCACCTGCTCCCAAGGCTGGCAACTTTATTGTTAAGCCACCCCCCAACTAGTTTGCCTCTGATAAACTCTCCCTCGTTTTCACAATGACTGTTTACTCATAGTTAGCACAATATTACCTTTGCCGTGATAAACCCAGAGGGGGGAGACCTGGCCCCTGGTCCCTGGGCGCACCTGTCTCAGAAGCTGACACATGGATTTGGCACGGAGCAGGCCTCCCCCCGGGCCTTCCCCCGTGTACATTGGCCCAATTGCCACCCATTTATAACAGGTTGGCTGCAAGGCCTATCTCGGTCCTATTTGTCTTCTTTTATTGAAAGCATATGGTCTCCAGGGGCTCACCAGCCCCATATTTCATCTGCCGGGAGCTGGGGCGCTTCCGCAGGCTGGTGCAGCTCTGCGCGCTGCTCCCCACCCAACGGCTGCTGCACCAGCTGAGAGGATGGCGGCGGTGGGGTGGGGAAAGATAAGGAGGGCTCCTTGTTCGGGTTGGGAGAGAAGCTATTCCCCCAGAAATTCCCCCTCCCCAGCTCTGGGACCTCGTGCGCTCTTGAATGGCGAGCCAGTTCTTTTTCTTGGGTAGGTGAGAGGGCGCCATATGCCACCCCCCAGGGCGCACGAGGGAGCTCCGGCCCAGGGAGTCCTCAAACAAAGAGAAGAGAGGGCTGGGACCTCAGGAGCATCCGAGGTCTTTATTTGCAGATCCCCCTCCCTGCCTAGGGCCGCCTCCCCCGTCAGGCATCCTTAGCTCGCAAGCAGGGCTTGGAAACAAAGTGTCTACATTATCTCCGCCGCCGACAGAGACAGTGAATGCGTGAAAAGGTGCATTGCGCACCAAGACACCTGTTGAAGCGGCGCCTCTTCTCAGCGCCCCTCTCTGCTTTGCCCTCGGTCAGGAGGGAGTGGGGGGAGGGAGGAGGGAGAGATACTGTGATTTGTGGCGACATATGTTGAGCAGATCGGTGTGTACTCTTCACAGGGACGCATGCACCCTCGCTCCCATACACACCCCGAGAGAAGGAGCAGCTGCTCGCCTTACCTTCTCCCGACATAATACCTGGGCCAGGCGCTTTGGCATAGCCTTTTGAAACTCCAGCTCTCCCCCACCCTCTTTGCCTTCTGCCCCCACCCCCCGTCCCAATCTTGGCAGCTCCGCTGCAGGACTTTATTGTCAAATTTAACAGATGCACGTTTGTTCCCAGCGCCTGGGCCTCACACACACACACACACACACACACACACACATATACACACACGCAGCCATCCACAGAAAACGCGACGGATGACACAGATGCGGAGCGCGAAATGTCCATATGCCAGGCTCCGCGCCCGCCTCGGCTGGGGAAACAAATAGGGCTGTGTGATTTTCCCTCCCCAGAAAGGAAGAAACGGGAACCGCCGGGGGGCCGTGAGGTCACCTCCAGGCACCTCTAATTTCCCGCTAGCCCCTTGGCGCGGGGACGCACTGCGCGGCAGGGCGCTGGGAGAGTGCAAGGTGTGGAAGCAGAGCTCAGACGCAAAGGCTTCCCTTGGGGAGAAGCCCTGAGGCCTGGACCTCTGGCCCTCGCATGACCTCTGGGTTTCTAAACTCCTGAGTGGTGCAGACGCTTCCGTCCTCCCGGGATTCCTGGGAGTGAGCATCCA
This sequence comes from Moschus berezovskii, assembly GCF_049115385.1. Classification (NCBI taxonomy): domain Eukaryota; kingdom Metazoa; phylum Chordata; class Mammalia; order Artiodactyla; family Moschidae; genus Moschus; species Moschus berezovskii. The sequence continues at coordinate 26,507,402 of NC_142471.1, forward strand.
CCTGAGGCGCACTAGAACTGGAGGAGTCCGTTGGGCACCTTTGCTGCCCGCTCCTCTCCTCCGTGGGGGGCGCGCTCCCAGAGCACGATGAGAGCACTGGGTTGGGGGAGGGGGCCTGTCTCTGCCAATAGCCCTGTGCCACCCTGAGCGAACTATTTCACCCGGACCACAGTGTTCCCTCTATTAAAGGAAGAAGTTATGGAGGAAATACTTTGTAATTTTCAAGTTTTGCAAAATTTAGAACTCTTGGATAGCAGGGGGCCTTGGGCTGTGAGTGATGGAAAGCCAGAGAGAGTGCATCTCTCCTGCCTCCACACCCACACTGGTTCCTGGATCTGAATTTCTGGGTGGATAAGTCTTTCCCCAACAGCTGCGGGAAAGGACAGGTACTGAGGGGTGTGGGGGCTCTGTTCTTCTGTTTCTCAGTTCTCAGGGCACAGGCAGCCTTTGGGTGTCTCAGGACACTCAGGCATGCCTGATGATACCAGGCTTTCAGACCTTCATTTCTTCCAGTGCCAAGATGGAACTGGGAAGCTGGGTGGTGGGTGTATGGCTCTTAAGCCCCTTAACCTCCCCAGGCCTGTTTTTGGAGAAAAACATTCTCCTCCCACCCTCATGGGCTCAATGGACATGAGTTTTGAGCAAACTCTGGGAGATAGTGAAGGACAGGGAAGCCTGGCATGCTGCAGTTCATGGAGTCGCAAAGAGCCGGACATGACTTAGGGACTGAACAACAGCAACAACCCACCCTCATTGTGAGCTTGGATGAACTCTGCTCCTTTTGAAAGATAGAGATCGCCGCCCTCAGTCTTTCACAAATTGTCCTTATTTTCTGTGCTTTTTTTTGTTTGACTGTGTGTGGTTCTGACATTTCTGATATTCCCTGGCCCACGGCAGCAGGTCGTTTCCTCTGGTAGAAGGAAACGTGTCCTTTGTAGAAGCCAGGGCTTGTGTTGGCAGGGGAGCCCTCTGCCTGCTGGTCTGTCTGTTCCCCTACCCACCCACCCCAGCCCTGTGGGGATTCTGTCTAAGCAGTGGGAATCTTAGGGTGTCAGAATTGCTGTGAGGTAGGGATGAGGGCACATCACTTCTTTAGGTCACCATGGATGAGATACTCACCCCTCCTTCAGATGTCAGGTCGGGAAGGCAGCCTGGTAAAGGGATAGGGTAGAAGGTGGGAGGGTCAAGGATTAATTCTAGATTAACTCCATGGAGAAGCAACAGAATGTAATACAGTGCAGTTTTCACGAACTACTTGATAACATTTGTGTCTGTATAGAACCTTGAAAGCAGCAGATTACCTTCTCACTCAACCTGCTGGGGTGCCAGGAAGGGATTTTTCTTGTCCCTGTTTTGCTCCTGAAGCTCAAGGTCATAGAGTCTGGAACTTCTCTTCCCCATGTCCCCTCCAGCCAGCTGGTAGGGATCCTTCATTTAGTCACCCTCCTGGCCCCTGCCCACTGCTCAGGTTCCAGGGACTTCATTCTGCCATCCCATGGAGCCCTTTGGAGGTGGGCAGGTCTCAGCCTGGGGATTGGGGACACAGGAATTGAAGGGCTTGGGAACAATACAGAAGGCAAGCTTTCCTTTCTCTCTTGTCTTTTTCTTCCTGTGGCTTCCAGGAGCCTCCCTTTGCTCCCCAGCAGCACCGTGGAGGTGGGACCAGGCTTGCAGGATCTTGAGAGTGCAGGCCTTCTTAATTTGTGTGCCCTAGGCACCTCACTTAGCCTGACTGCAGCCCCAGCCCTGCTGAGAAGGTAATAAGCTTCATATTCCCCCTTGTTTAGACCATAAAGCAGATGGGCCCCAATTGTTTTTTTTTTTTTTTATAACATGGCACTGTCAGAAAATTATTTTAGGCACACACTTCAAAATACGTTAGCTACTTATAATTCTTCACATATTATGTACAATATGAAGCATATGCCAACACGATTTATTATAAATGATAGATGTCTTTCTGTACTTTCAGTACAAGCAGTGGAAAAGAAAATGTGATTTGAGCCAGACACTCTGTGTTCCATTTTGGATTTCTGCACCTAGTAGCTGTGTACCTTTGGCGAGTTGACTCAGCCTCTGGGAGCCACCTGCATTTCCACACCTATAAAATGGGCATAACAAGAGAGTACCTACATCATTGGGCTTAAATGATTGGATTCATGTAAAGTGATCAACATTAGCACATAGTGCGTGCTCAGTCTTTATGAATACAATGTAATATGTATGTTATTAAACATACCTTCCAGTGAGTCAACTCGTCGCATGAGGTGGCCAAAGTATTGGAGTTTCAGTCTCAGCATCAGTCCTTCCAATGAACACCCAGGATTGATGCTGGGAGGGATTGGGGGCGGGAGGAGACGGGGATGACAGAGAATGAGATGGCTGGATGGCATCACCAACTTGATGGACATGAGTTTGAGTGAACTCCGGGAGTTGGTGATGGACAGGGAGGCCTGACGTGCTGTGATTCATGGGGTCGCAAAGAGTCGGACACGATTGAGCGACTGAACTGTACTGTACTGTAACTGTAAACATACCTTCAAAGAAATTTGCATCCAAGAAATAAAAATACCTATATCTAGACATTCTGTGATTCTCCTCATGCTCCCCTGTTCAGGCAAATCACTCTGAAGCCTGCTGTGTTAAGCAGCTTTGAAGCCTGCTGTGTTAAGCAACTTGATTAGCAGTATCATCAGCAGTTATGACACAGGTTTACATTTGATGGGCACTTTATCACCATTATTATTGCTCAGCATACCAGTGAGGCCACATGGCCAGAGATCTTAGTCCCAATCTATGTAGGAAGAAACTGAGGCTTTAGAGAGCTGATGTGACTCACCCAAGGGCACCCAGTTTGTACTGTGGACTCCGAGTAAGAATCTAGGTCTTCTGACCCCAAGGCTGTATCTCATCCATCCTGGCTCTCCCTTCCACTATGGATCCCACTTATGAGCTGGTTTTAAACCCACCCAGTTAGGCTTTTGCAGAACAACTATCAAGGAAGGGGGGGCAGGCTGATCGATGAGCTGGTGGTAAGTGCGTTCACTCTTGTCCAGCAGAAACCATAGTGGGCTTGGAGGTCCCTGGCATGTGACCCTATTTGGAAGGTGGGTGCACTTTGCAGATGTAAGTATAGAAGGGAGACTCCTATGCAGAGCTTCGAGTCTACACAGGAAACTTCAAATCAAATTCCTGTCAATGCAACTGCCCAGACACCAAGATGGCCTGGGTCAATTGGGCACAACCTTACCTTTGTCCCATAATGTTATGAAAGGCCATTATGGGAGGGTAGTGGCCAGCTGTTCCCCATAATCACTGAGGTTAGACTTAGGAGAAGTAGTTTGAATTGAAAAAACAAACAGGGATTTAGGTTATTTATGACCTAAGTTAGGTTATGTTTAGGCTATGTCTTCCCTAGTAGATAAACAAGGCGAGAATCCTCTTCAGATGAGGTAGAATCCTCTCTGTAAAGACCTCCCTTTCTCTGGCCTAAAATGATTATGCAATCTGCTTAGAGGCAGGGGAATGGACTGGATGATCCCAGGAGACCCTATCCAACCCCATGGCTTCACCACTGTGACTGTTCAGTTTTGTAGAACACACTTGGGGAGTCACTTGCCACAGGAGCCTTTCAAGATCATGGGTGGAATTTATTACTATAGTTCTTAACCTGGGTGGATTGGAAGCAATACCAGGTCCATCCTGAAGAATTGCAGAACAGCAGCACAAACCCATGATGTGCTAGGTGTTCTGAGAAATATCAAGAACTAGAGGGTTAGGCTGAGAAAGACCTTCTCTACTATGTGGTCCCAAGCACTAAGGTGACACATGATTGGGAACTGAAGCTCAGAAGGAAATGTGTCTTGTCCAAGGTCACACTGCAAGTGTGGGCGCATCAGAACCCAGGTCACTTGCCACTGTTCCATGATCGAGTCCCAGAGCCCTCCTTGCTCGGTGCTGCTCTCATTTGGGACCCGTCCTTCTCTGCCCAGTGTGTGGAGGTCCTTGTCCTGTGTCTCCTGAAGTAGAGGATGAGCTTCCTGAGGACAGGGGCTGTGTCATGATGAGAATTTAGCAGGGATGCTGTAAATGGTAGGTCTCCATTAGAGACCAACTTGAGGGGCTCAGACAGGTGAACATTATGTGAGACCTAGACATCCGGGCAGCAGCCGAAGGAGCCGAAGGTTGACAGAATATGGAAGGAGTGGAAGAGGCTGATCATACTGCTGTTGTAAAACTCTGATACAGGTGGTGGAGCCAAGGCTGTGGAGGTGATGAAAGCAGAGAAGGGGAGGCACATGTTCCGTTTAAGGACACAGCCTAGAAGCTGTGCATATTACTTCTGTTTCAGTTTTGATCAGCTAGTGCTTAATCCCAAGGCTCTGTGAAGCTGCAAGGGAGGTTGGGAAATGTTGTCTGAAATCTGTTTGACTGTATGCCTAGTTGGAAGTTGGAAATCTATTAACAACAGTCTTCATCACACTTAGTTATTGGAAAAGACAAACTTTTCCTCTTTGGGCTGCAGCAGAGATCCTTAATGTAGTGCCCATTCCCCCCCAGGCTAGGGGCTCCCAAGGATCGTGAAACCCAGAAGTTGGTAGGCAATGTTCTGTGTATGCACGCATCCTTCTGGGCAGATTCAGAGTTTCATCAGGTCACCAAGGAGACTTGGCCCAGTTACCCAAACATTAAGAATTAGCTGTCTGAAGGTTGCTGAGAAATTTTGGGCAAGTCACAAAATCTCTTTGTGTGAATAAAGAACTTGAATAAAGTTCTGGTGAAACAAAATGATGGTCTTTAAGTCATTTAGCATATATATACTGAAATCTAAAGTGGGCCAAGCACTGTGGTCAGCACTAGGAATAAATCCAGTTCTTGTGTCCAGAGCTCAGAGTCCAGTGGTGAGATAGCAGGCACCTAGATTAGGAATTACAGAACCTTTCTGTGCTTACTACACCAAATCAGGCCTTCTGGTAGCCCAGAAGTCTGAAAATTTAGCAAGTCCTCCAGGTGCTATTGATACAAAGCCAGAGTTGGGGTAAGGCCACAGATGACTAACTTATAAGCATTTGATGAGGTCACTGCAGCAAAGGTACAGGAGCCAAAGCTGGGGAGAAGAGTACTGGGCTCCAGGTTCTAACTCCAGCTCTGTGGAACTGTAGACAGCTCTCTGTAGACTGCTCACTTATCTATGAAGAGGAGGTATTGACAGCGATCAAGAACAGACTCTGAAGTAGACTCTGAAGCTAGGTAGGTTTGAATCCATGCTATGGATGGGTCTGAGTCTCTTTGTAATGTTGGACTAATTACTTAATTTCTCTGACATTGATTATTTTATCTAAAAATGGATGCAATAATAGTGCTCACATCCAAGACTGTTCTGGTTTTAAATGAGATAATAGATGTCTAGCACTTAAAACAGTGCCCAGCTCATAGCAAGGGCAATACTTTATTGAGGGTTACTGGGTGCTAGTTCCTGGGTCCTGAGCCAATCTTTGATGGTCCATATTTCACACCCTGGGATATGCCATGAGGACATTAGAGAAAGTCTAGAGACAAAGGACAAGAGAAAAAGACTAAGAGAAGGCAAAGGGTGATGTTCTGAAATATTAAAATATGCAGCATTTTCAGAGCCATGTCTTAGGAGAAAAGGTTGTTTCTACTTTTCCAGAGGTCTTTCCTGGCATTCCAGCACCAACATAAATCTTCTGTCTTAGGATACCCATGTTTCTTTGTGTATGATCGAGGGGCTTATGTCATAGAAAAGAAGGTGAGGGATTGGACACAGGATCATGGCATCCACTGGTTATTTCACATGTGGCACCTTTGAGAAGCTGATGGACTAACAGAGTGTTGGAATGGTCTCCTGAAGGCACCACTGAGCCATCAAGGATAGAATACCATCCTCCAGAACATAGTATACAGTTTTGTTTGCTTGTTGAAATATAGTTGATGTACATTGTGTTAGTTTCAGGTACGCTACACAGTGATTTGACATTTGCGTACATTATGAAGTGATCACCACAGTAAGTCTAGTAACCACCTGCCTCTATACAAAATTATTACAGTATTACTGACCACATTCCTTATGTTGTATATGATATTCCTGTGGCTTATTTATTTTGTAACTGGAGGTTTTAACATTTTAATCCCCTTTACCTATTTCATCCCTTTCTATCCCCCTCGCCTCTGGAAACCACCCATTTATTGTCTGCGTCTATGAACCTTAATTTTTTTAGGTTCCTCATATAAGTGAGATGCTTGTCTTTCTGTCTGACTTATTTCACTTAGCATAATAACCTTTATCCATCCACACTATTACAAATTGAAAATTTTCATTTTTTATGGCCAAATTATATTCCATTGTGTATGTATGTATGTATGTATGTATATATGTATATCTACATCTGTATTTATATATTCTTGATCCATTCATCTATTAGCAGACATTTAGGTTGCTTCCATATCTTGGCTATTGTAAATAATGCTACAGTGAATACTGGTGTGCATTTGTCTTATTGACTTAGTGGTTTTGTTTTCTTTGGATAAATACCCAAAAGTGAAATTGCTGGATCATATGTCAGTTTGATTTTTTATTTTTTGAAGAACCTCTGTACTGTTTTCTGTAATGGTTGCACCAATTTACCATCTGTACCAACAGGGCATGAGGGTTCCCTTTTCTTCACATCCTCACCAACATTGGCTATTTGTTGTTTTTTTGATAGCCATTCTGACAGAAGTGGGGTGATATCTCTCTGTGGTTTTGATTTGCATTTTCCTGATTATTAGTGATGTTGAGCTTGAGCAAGCTCAAGGAGTTGGTGATGGACGGGGAAGACTGGAGTGCTGCAGCCCCTGGGGTCACAAAGAGCTGGACGTGACTGAGCGACTGAAGTGAAGTGAGTGATGCTGAGCATCTTTTCATGTGTCAGCTGGCCATCTGTATGGCTCCTCTGGCAGACGTAGTGTCCATTCTGAATCATCACTCTATGGTGCTGTGGACCCAACAGGGTAGAAACATGAGTCCAGGAGTTGAGAAAGCAGAAGCAGCAGTAGCCCCACTTTCTGTCACACTCAATGACTCCTGGGGAAGCTAGCTTCCTGGCCCCACCATTTGGAGTATGCAGACCCTATGAACACAAAGGGACAGTGCTCCAATAGGAGATAGAACACGAGTGCATGGAACTACAAATTTAGTTTGCAGCCCTGGCATATCAACTTCCTTGAAGCAGGAAGATGAGTCGTCATTTTGGCAGAAGTAATTTATTTCAACCCCCAGAATGATGTAGATTGTTATTACAAGTGGAGGCAGGGAGTCTATCTGGATGATACACTTGGACGAATCTTGGTGGTAGTGGACAAGTGTAGTAGCCATAGCCCAAGTTCAGTTCAGTGGCTCAGTCGTGTCTGACTCTCTGCGACCCCATGAATCACAGCATGCCAGGCCTCCCTGTCCATCACCAACTCCCGGAGTTCACCCAAACCCATGTCCATCGAGTCGGTGATGCCATCCAGCCATCTCATTCTCTGTCGTCCCACAGCCCAAGTAGGGCATGTTAATAAGGGCTCAGACCTCTCAGGGATGAGGAACAAGTCATGCCATCAGGTAAACCACTGAGCCCAGCAGAGATGCTATCTATGGCAGAAGGAAATCTAGAATGGATAGAAAGGTGGGAGATTATGTGCTATCAGTTGTAGCCTGGGGTCAGATACATCACAGTTATTGTTTGACAGCAATATTGTTACAAAGTTATATCAGTTGTTGCCTGGAATCAGATATATAGCAACCCCAGATCAGATACATAGCCTTCATTTTCTGAGTTTTCCCCTAGTAAATGAAAACTTTATGTAATTCTAGAGAAGTTGCCCTCAGAATTTATACAAAGAAATTAATCTGGGATCTGAGCAGCATGAGGGGGTGGGTTGTAGTGAATGCTGCAGTGGTGCTTCATCCAGATTGCTCTTCAGCAACAAAGAGCTTGCTCTTCTAGATACCAGGAGTGCCTTTGTCTGTCAGCCCTCTTCAAAGACTGCCCCAGGTTAATATAGTTGCCATAGCTAACGTCATGTTCCTGTCTTGCAGCAGCCTGCATCTGATGACTGGTCAAAGTAGGATATGGACAGCCATCCCCAGTACCTACCCCAACTTGGGAAAATCTTAAGGACCATCCCAGCTTTAGTACTTTGTTGGATGGAATGAGACCTTTGTTAAGAACATATCTTAGTCCAATGTCACCCTCTTTCCAATCTTGTTTTCTTCCTTTCCCCTCCATAGGCGTTGGTTCTAAGAGAACTCTCATGCAGACTCCTTGCATGGTAATCTCCGTCTCAGAGCCTGCTTCCTGGGGAAGCTGACTTGAGACATTGCTTTGCAGATTTAGTGTTTTGGAGATAGTAACAGAACCACTGAACTTCTACAGTTAGAAGGGATCATAAGGATAATCTTTTCATAGCTCAACCACCTCATCTTATAAATGAGCCCAAAGTTCAAGAGCAGACTATGACTTGCCCAAAGTTAGAGACTGAATCCCATCACACAGAACCATCTGCATGATGTAGACTGTTTAAGAATTTGCTTCCTGATTGAACTCTTGGTTTGACATAAGGGCTAGCAAACTACAGTAAGCCACCTGCTTTTCTAAATAAAGTTTTGTTGAAGCATAGCTATGCTCATTGATTTTAGGTTCTACAACAGCAGAGTTCAGTAGTCACAACAGAGATTTATGGCCCACAGCACCTAAAATATTTACTAACTGGCCCTTTACAAAAAAGTTTGTTGACTATTCTTCTACCAGATGAATCAGTCAAGGTCCTGTTAGAAAAACTGTACACTAAGTACCTCAACTGAGGGAATTTAATATAGGAAATTGATCAAGTGCATGTTGGAAGCAAAAATTACCTGAAGGGAAAAAAGCAAAAAGGTTGCACCAAGAACACAGAGTAATTACAGGAAGCAGCTACTGCCTCTAGGACTGTGGGTTAGGATATGCAAGCTTAGAGCAGAGGTTCCATGAAGCCAGGGCTCTGAGAAAGGGTGTTGGCTGGTGCTGATACTGATAGCTAAGGAAGAGTGCTGATAGTGTGGCAAGAGTAACACAGAGAAGCCAGAGATGATTCTTCTCCAGTCTGGGAAGGCAAATCAAATCATAAGCTCTGCTGGCAACATGGGGTTTATCACACCACAGGGATGCTGAGATTGCCAGAGGAAGCTGGAAATTTCTTGCCTAGAATCTGTTTCTATTGTCAGGGCCTTTCCTGGGGCAATACTGATAGGAAACTCCAGCCAATAGGGAGTTCTCACCTCTTTATGTCTCCCAGTCTCCCTCTAGTGTTCCCTGTGGTCAAACCTTCAAGAAGCTGGCAGGTAAAGCAGGTATGTGGCTTGCATAGTCGATTCTAGCACAGCAGAGCAGAAAATAGAAGAAGCTGAGAAATAGAAACACAGTTGACCTGCCCTGTTGGCAAGGATGATACGAGAGCTGCCAGTTAGCTGCCATCTCAAGCTCTCCCCAGGCCTGGCATTACTGGAGGAGGAGTAGGGTGTCAGGAGAAATAGGCCTACACCCCATAAGACTTGCCCTGCTTGGGCTCTGGAGGTCTTCTCCTATTTGTGGGAAATGGTCAGATTAATGGGTGAGTCAAAGATATGCTTTAGGGACTGTCGGGATAAGCCTATACAGTCCATGGAATTCTCCAGGCAAGAATACTAGAGTGGGTAGCCTTTCCCTTCTCCAGGGGATCTTCCCAACCCAGGGATCAAATCCAGGTCTCCTGCATTGCAGATGGATTCTTTACCAGCTAAGCCACAGGAGTGCCCCAGAATATGTCTTGCCAAATATATCTGCTTCCTTCACAACTCAAATTCATATTATGAGTCTCATTAGCTCTGACTTGGACAAGAGGAATGAAATGCTCTGACTGGCTTAGCCCAGGGCCCCGCTTTATCCCTGGAATACTGGGCATGAGGGTGGGGAGGGGAAATGAGGGGTCCAGTTCATCTGAATCGAATGGGTTCAGAATGGGAAGGAGGAGTTCCTCCAAAGTCAAGTCACCATAGTGTCACCAGTGCAAAAGTCCTTTATCAGAGGGACTGGTCAGGGCCCTAACAGTGTGAGCCGAGTGTGGCGAGAGTGCAGAGAGGCCACAGATGATCTGTCTGCAGGCTGGGAAGACCGCTCAAGTCATAAGTTCTACTGGCAACACGGGGGCTATGACAGGGCTTGGCCAGAAAATCCAGATGAGCCTGGCTGACCCAGAGTTCAGACAGACTCACACGGCACAGTGACTGATTGGGTGACCTCAGCGTCAGGCAGGACGGAGAGGGTGTGGGGTGAGGTGGGACTCGGCTGCCAAGCGTATCAGACTTGGGTACACTTAGTGACTCAACACGTGGCTGTGTGAAGAAGAGATCCAGACTAGCAGCAGGAGGTGAGCCAAGATAGAAGGATATGACTGACACGGGTGGCCCTAGCCATGCAGGGCCGAGCTCACCCTCTTCTGCCATGAGATATGGTGATTTCCCAGCAGGTGGCAACATCTCTGAAATTGTCCCTGCTTTCCCCGTAACCCCCTCTTTGTCATTCTCTGGCTCCTATGGGTTACGTTTCCTGGACTCTCAGCAGAACTGATTTCTGTCTGGGATCAGCCAACTGGAGACACCAGTGGGAGATTAAAGAGTGGGAAGAAGAGAAACTAGACTGTTTCTCACCTTTCCCATCTATCTAAGGCAGCATCTCCAGTGGCAAACATACCAATTACAATTTTTTAAACTTCTCTTCCATGGCTCTAGTCTTTTACCACTGTGCATGATGTTATTTGGTAGGTTTTTGTCAATGGCCTCTATCAGGTTGAGGAAGGTCTCTTTTATTTCTAGTTCACTTAAAGTTTAAATCATGAATGACTGTTGGACTTTGTCAAATGCTTTTTGTGCATCCATCAAGATGATTGTATACCTTCTTTTATTCTTTAATGTGGTGAATTATATTATTGATTTTTAAAAAATGTGAAACCAGCCTTGCAATACTGAGACAAAATTTATTTGGTCATGATGTGTTATCCTTTTTATACACTGCTATAATTGATTTGCTAATGTTTTGTTAAGGATTTTAACCCGTATGCTCAGGAAGGACATCGGTCTATAATTTTCTTGTGTAGATTTTTTCAGTATTGTTATCAGAGTTTTTCTGGACACACAAAAATGAATTGGCAGACTGTGCCAGTTATCAGCCTATGGCTTTTCAGCTCCAAATCCATTCTTCTTTGCCTGCTCTGTGATCAAGGAGATGGTCATGTGAATATTTCTCCTTAGTCAGCATGTGCCACGTTAAGCTTTGTCAGTAGAGAATGCTAGAGTGACACCGGTGGAGTAAAGCATTTTCTCTTCTTCTTGCAGCTTGAGCTCCCAGTGCTTAGGTGCATCAGCATGGTGGCTCCTCCACCTCCCTGTTCCTGCGGCACATGGCAGCCATCAGCTTTCCTGGGTACCTCTTCAGGTGGCTTGGCAGTGGAGTGCTAGGGTGAGGCCCCTCCCAGCAACTTTGTAGCAAGTTCCAAGCATAGCACCTTGCTGTGGATGACATGCTTCTGCATCCCAGAAGGCAGGTTTCCACTAAGTCACATGGCACCTCAGGCACCTTAGCAACCTCTCCACCATCCAATGAGCCATGCCATGTCCTCTTCAATGAAGTCTGGATCTCAGCCCAGGGAGGGGGATCTTTATGATAGCCATAGCTCAGTCCCTAAGGAATAGTGGCTACTCATTATGTTTGCTATTCTTGTATTCTCTAGGGCTCTCTTTCAGTCTTACTAGACAATTTCTCCCTATCCCTCTACTTCTTGTTACTGCTTTTTATATTAAACTTCAACTTACCATTTGAATTACCATGTGGTTTCTGTCTCCTGATTGGACCCCGAACGATACAGAAGTTCTCCTTCCTTTTCTATTTACAAAAGAGTTTAAGATTGATATTTTATTCTTAAAATTTATTCACAATATTTCCTCACTATTCTTTTAAAGTCTGTAGGATGTCTAATGATACCACCCACTTCATTCCTAATACTGGTACTTTGTTCTTTCTCTTTCTTCTTGATGAGTCTAGCTAGGGATTTATGAACTTCGTTACTCTCTCCAAAGAACAGACTATTCTTTCTATTTCAGTGGTTGCAGCTCATGGGCTCTAGGGAGCAGCAGTAGTTGTGGCACATGGGCTTAGTTGCTCCACAGCATGTGGAATCTTCCTGGACCAGGAATCAAAGCCATATCCCTTGCATCAGCAGGTAGATTCTTATTCACTGTGCCACCAAGGAAGTACTAGTATAGCTTTTTATTGTTTATCACTTTTGGTTCTCTTCATTTCTTCCTACAGAAAAAATTAGGTATCATTTCCCTTCAGTTTAAAGAAACTCCTTTAGTATTTCTTACAGCCCAGGTCACTGGAGACATATTATCTCTGATTTGATTTATCTGATAACATCAAGGCTGTACATTGTCACCCTGCTTATTTAACTTATATGCAGAGTACATCATGAGAAATGCTGGGCTGGATGAAGCACTAGCTGGAATCAAGATTGCCAGGAGAAATATCAATAACCTCAGATATGCAGATGACACCTCCCTTATGGCAGAAAGCGATGAAGAACTAAAGAGCCTCTTGATGAAGGTGAAAGAGGAGAGTGAAAAAGTTGGCTGAAAGCTCAACATTCAGAAAACTAAGATCATGGCATCTGGTCCCATCACTTCATGGCAAATAGATGGGGAAACAGGGGAAACAGTGGCTGACTTTACTTTTGGGGGCTCCAAAATCACTGCAGATGGTGATTGCAGCCATGAAATTAAGACACTTACTCCTTGGAAGGAAAGTTATGACCAACCTAGACAGCATATTGAAAAGCAGAGACATTACTTTGTCAACAAAGGTCCGTCTAGTCAAGGCTATGGTTTTTCCAGTGGTCATATATGGATGTGAGAGTTGGACTATAAAGAAAGTTGAGCACCAAAGAAGTGATGCTTTTGAACTGTGGTGTTGGAAAAGACTCTTGAGAGTCCCTCGGACTGCAAGGAGATCCAACCAGTCCATCCTAAGGGAGATCAGTCCTGGGTGTTCATTGGTAGGACTGATGTTGAAGCTGAAACTGATGTTGAAGCTGATGTGAAGAGCTAACTTATTTGAAAAGACCCTGATGCTGGGAAAGATTGAGGGCAGGAGAAGGAGGGGACGACAGAGGATGAGATGGTTGGATGGCATCACCGACTCAATGGACATGGGTTTCGGTGGACTCCGGGAGTTGGTGATGGACAGGGAGGCCTGGCGTGCTGAGGTTCACAGGGTCGCAAAGAGTCGGACATGACTGAGCGACTGAACTGAACTGAACACTTAGCTAGAAGGATGTTTTTGGTGGCTATAGAATTTTTGGTTGACTGTTTTTTTTTCCTTGACACTTGGTTTGCAGGATCTTAGTTCACCAACCAGAGATGAAACTATGCCCCTTGCAGTGGAAGCATGGAGTGCTAACCACTGGATCTCTGGGGAATTCCACGATTGACATTTTATTTTTCTGGTTCATCATTCTAAGATGTCATTTTATTGTCTTTTGGTATCTTTTTCTCTGGTGGAAAGTTACATGACATTCATAGCATTGACTTTCTATACATAATGTGTCTTCTCTAATTGCTTTTAGGATTTTTCACTTTATCTTTGGTTTTCACTTTGTTGGACTATGATGTGCCTACATGTGTTTTTCTTTGTATTTACCCTACTTGCAGTTTGCTGAGCTTCTTGAATCTGAAAGTCAATATTCTTCATCAGATTTGGGAAATTTTGGGTTCAGTTCAGTTCAGTTCAGTTGCTCAGTCGTGTCCGACTCTCTGCGACCCCATGAATCACAGCACGCCAGGCCTCCCTGTCCATCACCAACTCCCGGAGTACACTCAAACTCATGTCCACAGAGTCAGTGATGCCATCCAGCCATCTCATTCTCTGTCGTCCCCTTCTCCTCCCGCCCCCAACCTTTCCCAGCATCAGAGTCTTTTCCAGTGAGTCAACTAGTCGCATGAGGTGGCCATTTCCTCAAATGATTTTTTCCTGTCTCAAGTTTACTCTCTTCTTCTGGGACTTTACTTATATGTATGTTAGGTGACTTATTATTATCTTGCAGGTCTCTGAGATTTTGTTTACTTTTTTTCAATATGTTTTCCCTCTGTTTTAGATTGACTAATTGCCCTGGCTTTCTCTGCTGCTATCTCCATTTTTATTACACCATAGCAAGAGTGCATGCTTATTAGTAGCATGGTTTATCATTAAAAGTATTAATCATGATCATTTGGGTGAGATAGTGTTTGTTAGATTTCTCCATTGTAGTTACTTTTTTTCTTTTCCATACCATATTTTCTGGAAGCAAGTCACTAAGTGCAGTCTACACGTATGACAGGGAGAAATAACCTCCCATTTCTGGAGGAGTGAATATTTACATATGACTTGGAGTTATTCTGTACGGGAAATTTGTCTTCTGTTGCTATTCATTTATTTATTCAATCATTTATTTATACCAGTGTGGACTCACATCTGGCAGGATAGAATACATGGTTGGGCCAGGTCTGGTCTATACGGTCACCTTTGGAGCTGGAAGTGGGATTAGCTCTACCTGAATTAAATGTACAAACAGTGAAGAAGGGCCCATTCTTTCAGAAGGAACGTCCCTGCTGATATCAAAAGCTGGGAGAACACATGCTGGGCAGGTAAAGCAACAGGTGAACTCTCAAAGATCTTTTATAGGCAAAATGTCCAGGATACAGTTGAAAGTCAGAATCCAGGACTCTAAGAAAGTCCTAAAGACAATTTATGTCAGACCCTGGAGAAGGACAGGAATATGGACTCATGGTATAAAGAGTTGGAAGCAAAGAATATGTGTGTAGTAACTTTAAACTGGTGATTTTTTTTTTTTTTTTTTTGCTGCACTGGATCCTCACTGTGGTGTGCAGGCTCTTTATGGGACACGCAGGCGTCTCTAGTTGCAGCATGAGGGCTCTCTGGTTGTGGTGTGAGGGCTTAGTTGCCACTGCATGTGGGGTGTTAGTTTCCTGATCAGGGATCGAACCCATGTCCTCTGCAATGGAAGGTGGATTCTTAACCACTGGACCACCAGGGAGGTCCCATACTTGGTGATCTTAAGCCTTAAGTTACATCAATGTGACTATGATGTGTGACAAACAGTAACTTTCCCTATGCGATCAATTGCCTAAAAGACAAAAGAGGGCTCATAGAAACAGAACATTAAATCATCATCATATATTAACCTGAAAGTGAAAACTCATTATTGCAATAAAGACACTGAGCTTCATCATAAGGGTAATTTAGTAATTTTAAGTTAAGCAACTGTTTTAGTCAGTTTTGTCTTTTATAACAAACGCACCATAGATGAGATGGCTTGAAGAACAAGCATTGATTTCTCAGAGTTCTGCAGACTGGAAGTCTGAGATCAGGGTGCCAATGCAGTTGGGTTTTACTTTCAGCAAAATCTAATTTTCAATCTTGTCTCCTTCTTCCCCTTATTGGAAACCATTTTTTATTAGTTTTTGGTTTATCCTTCCACTGTTAAATATATAAGGAAATTTATTTATTTATTTACTTACATGTTTGTATTTATATTTTCTCTTTTCTTAGATAAAAGACACCATTCTACATTGTTCTGTACCTTGCTTGGCAATTATCATTTCATAGGTGTGTATCTGCAACTGGATTTTGAATGAGCTAGACTTGTTAGGGGGCTTCCCAGGTGGCTCAGATGGTAAAGATCCACCTGCAGTGTGGGAGACCTGGGTTTGATCCTTGGGTTGGGAAGATCCCCTGGAGAAGGCAACAGCTACCCACTCCAGTATTCTGGCCTGAAGAATTCCATGGAATGTATAATCCTTGGGGTCACAAAGAGTCGGACACGGCTGAGTGACTTTCACTTTTACTTTCAGACTTGTTAAGATTCAAAAAGAAAGCAGATATATATCTCGTTTCACCCCAGCCCTTTTAAACTGGCTTTCTCATCTTATTCTTCATTACATTTGGGTGAAATCTGTAGCTGTTCTCAGGGCTTCTCCAGTCACTAACAGGTAATGAACAGCATCTTTTCCCAAATCTTACAATGTCTACTCCAGTGAATTATAAAAACTCCAACTTTATTTAGGGCTTGTCTCCTCCCTCATCTTGGACCTATAACATATTGGGAGCCCTGCAGGGGGACGAGTTTGCTTTTGGAAGATGGGATCAACTTCTGTCTTCTCTTTCTTCTCTTGCCACCTCCCTAGATGCTGGATTTTGCCCCAGAGTGAGAAGAATCAGGAAAGTTCTTGCTTGACTGCTATAACTGTCTCTGCTCTGTGGCTGTGGCTCTTTCCAAATGCAGATCATCACACTTTAGAAGTAGCTTCCAGGGTTCCTGGAGACCATCTCTCTCACTAAGATTTGCTCATCTCCAGTCCCTTGGCACAAGCATTGTCTCCATTTGCTGTTTCTGTATAAGACTCCTGCTCTGCTCCTTGGTTTCTGGGGAGTCACCTAGTCCTTCACATTCTCAAGGTGACTCAGCCTGGCTTCCTTCTTCAGGCTCCACATATGACCCGGAGGAACTCACGGATGCTTTGCCTATCCACTTTCTGCTTTTCTCCCCTCAGCTATCCCAGGGCAGTTGCAGCATGACTTATTTCTTTAGACTTTTCAGATGTGAATAGGACAGCAGTTCCTGCATCCTTCAAACTCCAAGAAACAGATGTCAAACTCAACATGGTTTTCCTGAGGTCTATTAACTTGGCTTGACATGCCAGAATGTAGGTGAAATGCTTAGCATGTTTGAGTCTCTTAAAAATTCTTCACAGACCTCTTCTACATCTTTAGCAATGTCTTTGTTTGTTATTATTTCATCACTCTCCTCTGAGTGTTCTCCCAGGCTTGTGTCAGGGCTACAGGAGAGGAAGGTCACATGTAATGACGATGGTTTGCTGATAAGAGTAAGTGTGCACGAGGCACTACATGCTAAGGGCCTGACAAGGTTCATCCTCACTAATTCCCATTGCAAACATAGAGGATGGGAGTTATGCCCATTTTACTGATGAAAAAACAGGTTCAGAGAGTTTAAGGCACTTGCTCAAGGTGACCCAGTTGGCAAGCAGCAGAGTGAACAGTCAGATGGAAGTCTGACCTTGAGCTCAGTCCTTCACCCTTAGGTGGGGTTGGGGGATGGGAGGTTGGGGAGGATGGGGCGGGCAGGGCCTGCTTGTGGCAGTGGCAGATACCGGTGACATTTTATTGTCCTATAGCCTCACCTGAACGGCACACATTGGGAAACAGTCCCACAGAGGGTCACAGCCCTCTCGAGTGACAAAGCTGTCTTACCCCATGGGCATTTCCCCACACTGGGGTGGGGGCTCTGCCACCCCTTCCGGTTGTTTTATTTCCTGCTCTGGAAATGGTGGAAGATGACTCTGGGAGATACTCTCAGTTCTTGCAGAGCTTAGAGATGGTCACCCTCAATTCCCCCCGCCCACCCTATCCTGGCTTCCCTCCCCAGAAGGCCATAGGGCCCAGTACCATTGAAATTTCAATCCCAAACCTCAGGCAGGCCCTGAACATATGTTCCACCCTGAAAGGAACAATGGGGCTTAATTAAGACCCCACGAAAAAAGCGCTTGGCTGGGCTGGCCTCATTCTCTGCTCTTGGTTCTTTCTTTGCCCACCCCACCCCCACACTTCTGTTTCTGCTGCTCCCTCTGTGGAAGGGATGAAAGGCGTTCATGACCCTCCTGGCTCCTCTACTCGCCCTGCCCGTCTTTTCTCACAGCCTGACCTCTCTGCACTCCTCTGAGCCCTGGAGTAGAAGAGGTTGCTGGTTCTGGTACCGGAAGCCCCCATGCCCAGCCCATCTGTGGAAGCTGGAGGCCAGTGATAGCCTGCCTGGCTTCTAGTCCCTGCAGGGCTGTCCCGACCTGGGACTCCCTAGCTAACTCTCAGGCTCAGCCGGGCCCAGACCATCAATCTGATCTGGATTCTAGTGGGAGGTGGCCTCATGGACTCTAAGGTACAGCTCCAGTTCTTGGGCCCAACCAAGATCATGAGCCTGTGAAGGCTTATTGAAGGGCCCAACACAGCAGAGGTCCATGAAGAATTTTGATGTTGAATGAATGTACAACATTTTACTTATTTAACAAAGTTCATGCCCGGTTTACTGCATGCTTGAGAGCTGTTAATCTTCACATTAGGTAATATTATCATCCTTATTTTTACAGATGGGACAGTTGAGGCACAAAGAAGGTAGGCAAATTGCACAAGGTCACACACCAAGTAGGTAGCAAAACCAGAGAATTAAAATCCAAGTCCACTGACACCAGAGGCCATATACTTAATCCATACCTAAGCTGCCTCTGATGAAAGAATAGATCCATTTGACCATGACCTGGATAAACTTACTCCTTCCTTACTTATGCCCCTTCCTCTTCTCTTTGCAGTTTAACAAATTATTATAAAGTGAACCTTCAAGAAACCACCAATCAGGTCAAGAAATTGAACACTGCCAGCTCCTTATATCCTGCCCTGCCAGGTGCAATGTCTCCCTGTCCTCTAGAGCCTACCACTAAGTTTTTGTAAAGATTTCTTTGCTTTTTTTTTTGGTACTTTTATCACCCAAGTATGCATCCCTAAACAATAGAATTCACCTTTACCTTCTTTTGATCTTTATATAATTGAAACCATACAGTAAGATTCATTTTGTTTCTGGCTTATTTTGTTCAATACTGTCTTTTTTTCTTCTAGCATGGTTTATTTAGTTTTAAAGAAAGGTCTACAGTGGTGTAGTCCATGACCTGGAAAGGCTTGGCAGCACTGCAGGAGCCTGTGGGGCAGTCAGAGGCACTCTCCTCAGGCAGCCTGAGGAGTTGTGAGTCAGGGTAGTCTGTCAAATTGGAGAAGCTGGAGAAATATTAATGATCACTTACCCTGAGTGAGCAGCTTTCTTCTGGGTTGTGCATCCATCCTTTATTTTCCTTCTGGGTGTGTGATAAGTATTTTTCTGTACCTTTGCAAATTCTCTTCGTTCAACTTCTTTCTCAAGCTATTGCTTCAGGACCATTTCATGCTGGCTTTGATCAGTTTTATGCAGGTGAAACCTGAAGGTCTCCTCACACTTGTGCTGCTGTGGGTCTTGATGTCAGCCCTTCATTTCACTCTTGATCAGTGTTTCTCTGACTCCCCAGCATGGAATGCATATAACATGGTAAGCAAAAAGATGGGTAAATAAATCAAGCTTTCCTTCTCCTCTTAATTTTTCTAAATTATGTTTGACCCTTTGAAACTAAAATAATACTGTCTGATGTGGTTATGTATATATGTACAGTAAATATTTAAGACAATTACATTATCATTGAGAGGGTAAATGGATGTAAAAGAAAGTAACATCTTACAGAAGTCACTCAAACTAATAAAATGATGTCACTAGAAAACTGTGATACATTATGTATATGGATTTCCCAGCAAGAATACTGGAGTGGGTTGCCATTTCCTTCCCTATCTTCCTGACCCAAGGATTGAACCTACATTTCCTGCAAGTCTGCATCTCCTGCATTGCAGGGGGATTCTTTACCATTGAGTCACCAGGGATGCCCATAATTCTTAGAGTAACCACCAAATAAACTATATAAACAGATATGCTAAAAATACTATAGAAAAATGAAAATGGAATTCTAAAAAATGTGAAGTAGCCCACAGGAAGCCAGGAAAACAAAAACAGATACATGAAAGCAGAACAGAAAGAAAATGAAAACAGACTTAAGATCTAACATATCAATAATTACATTAAGGTCTTAACACCCAAAATATAAGGCATATTGACAAAGTGGATTAAAAAATATGCCATGAATAATAAAATATAGAAATATAGGCAAGTTGAAAGTAAAATTATGGGAAAGGAGATACCATGTAAATATTAAAGAAAAGAAAGCAGAGTTTAATAGACTTCAGGGAAAGAAAAATTATCAGAGACAGACAGGACATTATATATGTTAAAACAGTCAATCTACTAATAAGATACAACAAACCTAGACATTCATGCACCAAATAACAGAGCTCCTAAATATATGAGACAAAACTGAGAACCAAGAGGAAAAGTAGACAAATCTACAATTACGTTTAGAAACTTCAATACCCCTCTCAATAATTGATAGAGCAACTACACAGGAAATTAGCAAGCATATACAAGGGTTCAAAAACACCATCAACCAACATATATAGTATAACTGAGATTTGTGGAATGTTTCACCTAAAAGCAGCAGAGTACACATTCTGTTCAATCACCTGTGGAACATTCACCAAGATAGCTTATCTGGC
Organism: Moschus berezovskii; assembly: GCF_049115385.1. Taxonomy (NCBI): domain Eukaryota; kingdom Metazoa; phylum Chordata; class Mammalia; order Artiodactyla; family Moschidae; genus Moschus; species Moschus berezovskii. Next base: position 26,527,762 of record NC_142471.1, read on the forward strand.
AGAGAGGTTGCGGGGGAGGGGAGCAGGCAGCACCGTCATCTCTCTGGAGGGTGAGCCTTTGTCAGCTCCCTCCAGCCCCCTGCCTAGATCATTTGGCAGCCCCAGGGAGTTGCAGTCTGCCCCTTCCTGCCAGACCAGAAGGGCTGGGGGTTCCCAGCTGGGGAAGTACAATCCCCTCACCCCAATTGCCAAATAGCTCTTCCCAGCCCACCCTCTGGAGGAGAAGTGGGCAAGAGAGGATGAGATGGTTGAATGAGATGGTTTTCATTCATCACCAACTCAATGGACATGAGTTGGAGCCAACTCACGGAGATAGAAAAGGACAGGGAAGCCTGGTGTTCTTCAGTCCATGGGGTCACAAAGAGTTCACATAACTTAGCAACTGAACAACAGCAACAACCCCACCCCCTGGACCTTCCTTCTTTCTCTGTCCCTCACAGTTCTGGCCTTCCCAAAACACTTAAAAAAAAAAAAAAACTTTTTATTTTATATTATAGTTGATTAACAGTATGTTAGTTTCAGATCTACAGCAAAGTAATTCAGTTGTACATATACATGGATCAGTTCTTTTGCAAATTCTTTTCCCGTTTAGCTCAAACCACTTTTGATCTGATTCTTCTTGGTTTGAAGCAGACCAAGTTCCCCCCAGACACCCCGGTTTTGGGGGGATTGTATTTTATAATGACATCTCAATTCCCCACTTGCTCCTCATCTTTCCCTCCCCTTCCCTTCGCTGCCAACTTCTAACCACAGTGGTGGAGAAAAAAAAAGAGTTTCTTTGGACCACAAGACAAACTTCAAAAAAATCTAAAAAACTGAACTCATCAGAGTATGATCTCTGACCACAGTAGAATTAAACATGAAATCAACAACAGAGCAATAACAGGGATATTTCCAAATACCTAAAGACTAAATAACACTCTTTCAAATAATCCATGGGTCAAAATACAACATATCAAAATTTGTGGTTCACAGCTAAAAAGTGCTTGAAGGGAAAACTGATAGCAGTAAATGTTTACTGTAGAAAACTGGGAAAATCTAAAACAAATAATCTAAGCTTCTACCTCAAGAGCTTAGAAAGAGAAGAGCAAAACAAACCCAAAGCAAGCAGAAGGAAGGAAACAATAAAGAGCAGAAATCAAAGAGATTGGAAACAGACAATAGAGACAAATCAATAAATTTCAAATTTATTATTTGAATAGAACAATAAAACTGACAGATCTCAAGCAAGAATGAAATGGAAAAAAAAGGGATGACACAATTACCAATATCAGGAAGGAAAAATTAGTTTTTTAGTGTCTGCTGACTCTGCAGACACTAAAAAGATAATAAGGAAACACCACTATAAACAACTCTATAAACAAATTTGACAACTTTGACAAAATGGAATCAATTTCTCCAAAAGTACCTGAAAGCCTCAGTCAACCTCAAGAGGAACTATGGAGATGAAATGGCTCGTGGATATCTCCTATCTCCATCCGTCATTGAATGTGGGCAGCCTCTGGAAGGACTTGACCTTGGGTGATGTGTCTCTGTAGTGAAGCAATCTATGAAGCGACTGAAGCCTGCCCTGATGCTTCCCCCAGAAACTGGGCAAAGACCCCCTTCCTTGGAGGGGTTCTGGCCAGCAATCCTCATGTCTCCCACAGTCTAATCCTTGTACCACTCAGATCTCCTTTCTCAGTATTCTGGTGGGTCTTCCTGAGAAATACTGGTGGGACAAACTATAGTCACTGCTGTTGTAGCTGCAGATGGTCACTCCACTTCCCCGCAGCTAGCACCTCTGGTAATTTCAGTGATTCACCTGGTGTTATGACCCAGACCCTCATTCCTGAGGGCTCTGGGCTTCTGGCCATATGCTCTTTTCAGGACAGAGTTGCTGCACCTGTCCTTAACCATTATTGTTGTTTAGTCTCTCCGTCGTGTTTGACGTTTTTTGCAACTCCATGAACTGTAGCCCGCCAGGATCTTCTGTCCATGGGATTTCCCAGGCAAGAATACTGGAGTGGGTTGCCATTTCCTTCTCCAGGGCCCTTAACCATTACACTGGGGAAAAGGAGAACCCAGAGGCATCCAAGTGGATCACCTAGGTGTCAAACATGGTCCTCTGTCCCCATTTTGTAAGAACAGTCCTACTCCCCCTGGTGACCAGGACCAGTCACTCCTGCCAAGACAGTGACTCATGCCTGCAAGTCTCCAGACACAAGAATCCAAAGTACTCAGGTTGCTCTCTCAGCTTAACAGGACTCTTGCTGTGTTTTCTGGCATCAGTTACTGCTGCTTCTGTTCCTTAGGTTCTTAATGCATTACTAACTGGAGAAACAACAGCTTGTAAAGGTCTTTGATTCAAGGTACAGAATGCATCTTTGAGAAAGGTGCCTCATCTTTGCAGAGAACTGCCTCTGAGCTGGCCCTTGACTGTGCATTCAGTGGGCTGTTGTAATTTTCAGTCTGGCCAGTAGTTTCCTTCTGGTGACATATGTAATATAACCAGTGGATCCCATGGTCATGAGCATGATCTGCACCTGTTTTGCTGTAAAAATAGGACCTCTTGGTCTAATGCAATGTTATATGGGATTCCATACTTGTAGATGAAACACTCTGTAAGATGTATGGGGCTTCCCAGGTGGTCCAGTGGTGAAGAATCTGCCTGCCAATGCAGGAGACGCAGAAGATATGGGTTTGATCCCTGGGTCAGGAAGATCCTCTAGGCTAGAAAATGGCAACCTGCTCCAGTATTATTCCCTGGAAAATTCCTTGGACAGAGGAGCTTGGCAGTCTATAGTCCGACGTGACCGAGTGACTGAGCACACACACACAAGATGTATGGTGCTAACTGAGGCCCTTTAGGCCAGAAAGGCACACACACTCTTGGAGTGAGTTTTCATCCCTGCCAGAAGGAATCTTCAGCACTTCCAGGCTGGAAGGGGCCCAGTGAAATCAACCTGTCACCAAGTAGCCAGAGGGTCTCCTTGAGAACGGGTACGGTACTGGGGACTCAGTGTTGGTCTTTATTGTTGGCATTTGGATATTCAAAGGAGGCAAGTGACTGTAATTATGAGATGTACCCTGGCCAGTGTTCCTGTCTGGGGCTTGAGCTATTATACAAGTTTACCTTTGTTGCTGTGTCTGCATGCTTAGTCAAGTCCGACTCTGTGACCCTTTGGACAGTGGCCCACCAGGCTTCTCTGTCCATGGGGTTTTCCAGGCAAAAATACTGAAGCGGGTTGCAGTTCCTTCTCCAGGGGATCTTCTTGACCCAGGGATTGAACCCACATCTCCTGTGCATTGCAGGCGGATTCTTTACCCACTGAGCCATAACAAAGTGGAATTTTCTGCTTTGTATCTGAAGAGGCTTAGTTTAGGGGTAGCCAGCTGGCAAAGGAGCATCTACCACAGTGTTTTAAAAACATCACACCAGCATCCACAACCTTGAGTGCCCATTCAATCACCTAGAATGGAGATGCTTAGGCTTTACCTCCTAGAGGTTCTGATTCAATTGGTTGGGGCACCCACAGTTTATGAAAGTTCCCTTTGGTGATTCTAATGTGCAAGGAGGTTTGAGAACCATTGTATTAGTGGATAGAGAAATCAAGTGAGGTCTTGATCAGCATTTTCTCTCCTACAGAATAGAACATGTGGCTGTGTAGCTCATAGAGCAAGGATATTACTTGTGGGGAAATTAACAAGATGGCACCAGTCAGGCTCTCTTGCCCCACACTCTCACGCCCTCTTGTCCCATATTTTGTAAACAATGACTTTGCACGATTATGTAACAGCTGAGATCACTTATAGCACTGCCCGTGCACTTCACGAGGTACTTGCTTGGTTGGTCACTGGCTACTCTGTGCGGTATGACTGTATGAACTTACCATGAAAGCCGTGGCTGCTACTGCATCAGTGCTACAACCGAGAGGCATCATGCTTATGTTGTATGAGGTTATGTTACGGCTGCTGCGTCAGCCAGGAGAGAGGCTGTATTATGGCCGCCATGCCAGCCAGGAGAGAATAAACACGTCTGCAGTTCCTATGGTTCCTGGTGTCTTCTTCCAACCTCTTAGCTTGCACCGTGCCTACCCGGGGTTCAGCAAACAGTGAACAGTAAGACGATTGGTGTCACAAACAGGATCAGCAATACACTACTGCTTTTGAAACTTGTTTCTCACGTGTGTGTGTGTGTGGCCTCTAGGTTGTGCTATAAAATGTATAAGAAGAGTTTGAAAAGCCACTGGTCTAAAGTAGTGCTTGTCAAACTTCAGTGTGTAATAGTAGCTTTGCAAAGACCAGAAAAACCAAGAGCACGTTTTTACCAGGCACCTGCTGGCAGTAAGCCACGACCTGGGGCCAGTCTTGTGCTGACAGCATGAGACGGGGGAGCACAAAGTAGAAGGGCAGCAGAGATGGGCCAAAGCAGGGGAGGCTGTTTGATGGTAGGTGGGTCCAGAGCTGGGGGAATCTGTTCATTTGAACCCTGGCTCTGCCACTGACCTTGGGTTGGTCATCTAGAATCTGAGTCTCCATTTTTTTTTTTTTTTAATCAGCAAAAGGGGAATGATAACATACACTTTTCCTATTTCATAATCAAAAGAGATGATGTGGTCTCTGGAAAAGTATTTGAAAGTGGTAGGGACTCTGCACACTTAGAGATTATTATTACCCCATGGAACAATTGGAATTGATGCTTGTATCATTGGCATTAAAGTTGGGGGATGGGGGTGGGATTTAGATTAGGTGGGGAGGGCATTGGACAGATAGGCCCAAGCAAAGCATGACTTGGGGTGATGTACATCAGGGAGAGTGAAGACAATGGGCAGGTGGAGCTGAGGGAGGGGTTTGGTAAGAGTGTACTGGGGCCAGATTTGGAGTGTTATTGGAGCCTGTCAATGAGTTGGTTCTCACCAGAGCAGATAATACGGAACCACTGCTGGTTCCCGAGCGCAGGAGGCACCTGAAGGAAGTGGAGAGGTAGGAACAGTGACTCACGGTCTCCCAAAGCTATTTACATCGGTAATGATAGGGCTTTTCCAAGCAGTCAAACAAGACTGCCTTCTAAAGCTGTTCTAGAGCTCCCCTTGCTGAAGGGACTTCCTCCTCTGCGCTCTCACGGTTATCTCCGGCTGGACTCTATCTCCTTGGCAGCTGTTGTACCAGCTTAAGCCTTCCTGGAAACATCTCTTGTTTCCTGTTTCCCCCAGCCCACAGAGGTTTCTCCGTTCTTGGGGCTTCTGGGTTAAGTGTGTCTGCGTGGTCACTCAGTCATATCTGACTCTTTTGTGACCCCCAAGGACTGTAGCCCGCCAGGCTCCTCTGTCCATGGGATTGTCCAGGCAAGAATATTGGAGTGGGTTACCACTTCCTCTTCCAGGGGATTTTCCCGACCCAAGGATCGAACCCATATCTCCTGCGGCTCCTGCTTTGGTAGGCAGATTCTTTGCCACTGAGTGACCTCAGTCACCTCACTTATGGAGCTCTTCTTATGAAAGGTAATGGTTCTCTGCTCTGATTGTTCACTAGAATTAGCTGAAATTTTGTTTTTTAAAACCCCTTCAGGACTTCCCTGGTGGGCCAGTGCTTAAGACCATGCACTTCCACTGCAGGGGGCACAGGCTTGATCCCTGTTCAGGGAACTAAAATCCCACATGCCATGCAGTGCAGCATCCCCCACCCACCCCCCCCAGAAAAACCTCTTCATGTTCAGGTTCTATCCCATATCAATGGCATTGTCATCTCTGGGGTGGCACTCCGGCATCGGGATTGTTTTTAAACACCCCAGATAATTCCAACGTGCAGACAATTTTGAGATCCACAGACCACCTCTGACAATCAGGCACCCTGCCTTGGGATCACACCTTCCATGTTGTGCTATATCCACCTGCATCAAGAGTGTAGGAAGAAAGTATTAGGATTTCAGTTTATATTTATTTGAAATACCATTCTTTTCTAATGTACATGCTTCACAATTGACTTAATGTAGGGAGCAGTAGTGCTGACAGTGACTCCGGAGTGGCCAGGCTCTCATCTAAGCACTGAGAGCTTCACAAATGCTTGATGAAATGGGTACTGTTACTATATGCATTTTACAGACGAAGGGACTGAGGCCAGAGAGGTTTGGTAACGTCACACCATCAGAAAGCAGCTGTGCCCAGATTCCAACCCAGGTTGGCTCTAGCACCCACATTTCGTCAACAATACCAATCTGCTCTCACAGCACACATGTATAACTTACAAACAAATAAATAAAACACAAAAAATATACAGATATTGAGGGGCCTGCTCAACATTTTTTACTAAGTTTTCTTTTTTTCTTAAAGATTTTTAAACTCTTTATTGAATTTGTTACAATATTGCTTCTGCTTTATGTTTGGTTTTTTAGCCATGAGGCACCTGGGATCCTAGCTACCTGACCGGGGGTTGAATCCTCACCTCCTGCATTGGAAGGTGACATCTTAAGCACTGGACTACCAGGAAGTCCCTTGATAAGCTTTCATAATCAAATAATTAAACCGTACTGGCAGAAGATGAGCCCTTTAAGCACGGTCTAAGTCTCAATCTTCTTTCTCTTCCTCCACCTAGGGGCCAGTGAGCATCTAGGTCCTTATATATATGTGCTCCCAGAAATGGCAACCCACTCCAGTATTCTTGCCTGGAGAACTCCATGGACAGAGGAACCTGGAGGGCTACAGTTCATGGGGTTCACAAAGAGTCGGAGAAGATTGAATGACTAACACTATGTACATCTGCTCCCAGAAACGTCTGCTGATTGCTAATCATAACAAATGGTTATCAACACTTGCCATGCGCCAGAGACTCTCAATTCTTAATCTTCTTAATTAATCTTAATTAAACCCTTCTTAATCTTCACAGCAATACTGAAGGCAATTGCTCTGATTAGCCCCATTTTGCCGATAAGGAAACTGAGCAGTTCAGTAACTTGCCAGAGTCTGACTCACCCTGTGGGACTGCAGAGTTCACTGTCTCCCACTGGTGAACAGGTCCACTGGGAGAAGCTTAGGCTGGGCAGGGATTGAAAACATTGGGAAAGAGGCAGAGGTTGATCATTCACTTTTTTGCCAGGTGCCCTTCCCTATTTGCCTGACAGGTAAACTCCTACCTACCGTTCTGGTTCCAGTTCAAAGACCACCTCCTCTCGGAAGCCTGCCTTCTTCCTTCACATTACAGTTAGTTGCACTTGTCCTGCGTTTCATGCCTCGTCTTCCCCACTGGGAAGTTCCACATTGGAAGTGGAGTTGGAGTTCCTTGAGGGCAGGGCCGTTCAGTTCAGTTGCTCAGTCATGTCCAACTCTTTGTGACCCCTGGGTTTGCAGCACACCAGGCTTCCCTGTTCATCACCAACTTCCAGAGCTTGCTCAAACTCATGTCCATCGAGTCAGTGATGCCATCCAACTATCTCATCCTCTGTCGTCCCCTTCTCCTCCTGCCTTCAATCTTTCTCAGCATCAGGGTCTTTTCTAATGAGTCAGTTCTTCACATCAGGTGGCCAGTATTGGAGCTTCAGCTTCAGCATCAGTCCTTCCAATGAATATTCAGGGTTGATTTCTTTTAGGATTGACTGGTTTGACCTTCTTGCTGTCCAAGTGACTCTCAAGAGTCTTCTCCAACACCAGAGTTCAAAAGCATCAATTTTTCAGTGAATATACATGACTACTGGAAAAACCATAGCTTTGACTAGATGAACCTTTGTCAGCAAAGTGATGTCTCTGCTTTTTAATATGCTATCCAGGTTTGTCGTAGTTTTTCTTCCAAGAAGCAAGCATCTTTTAATTTCATGGCTGTAGTCACCATCTGCAGTGATTTTGGAGCCCCAAAAAATAAAGTCTGTCACTGTTTACCCATCTATTTGCCATGAACTGATGGGACCAGATGCCATGTTCTTAGTTTTTTTAAATGTTGAGTTTTAAGCCAGCGTTTTCACTCTCCTCTTTCACCTTCATCAAGAGGCTCTTTAGTTCCTCTTCGCTTTCTGCCATAAGGGTGGTGTCATCTGCATATCTGAGTTTATTGATATTTCTCCCAGCAATCTTGACTCCAGCTTGTGCTTCATCCAGTCCATTTGCATATAAGTTAAATAAGCAAAGTGACAATATACAGCCTTGTCATACTCCTTTCCCAATTTTGAACCAGTCTATTGTTCCATGTCCAGTTTTAACTGTTGCTTTTTGACCTGCATACAGATTTCTCAGGAGGCAGGTAAGGTGGTCTGGTATTGCCACTCTATGAATTTTCCACAGTTTGTTATGATCCACAGTCAAAGGGTTTAGCATAGTCAATGAAGCAGAAGTATATGTTTTTCTGGAACTCTTTTGCTTTTTCTGGAACTCGCTATGATCCATTGCATATCGGCAATTTGATCTCTGGTTCCTCTGCCTTTTCTAAATCCAGCTTGAACATCTGGAAGTTCTCGGTTCATGTACTGTTGAAGAATTTTGAGCATTACTTTGCTAGCATGTGAGATGAGTGCAATTGTGTGGTAGTTTGAACATTCATTGGCATTGCCCTTCTTTGGGATTGGAATGAAAACTGACCTTTTCCAGTCTTGTGGCCACTGCTGAGTTTTCCAAATTTGCTGGCATATTGGGCACAGGACTTTAACAGCACCATCTTTTAGGATTTTAAATAGCTCACCTGGAATTCCATCACCTCCACTAGCTTTGTCCCTACTGACGCCACACTCCAGGATGTCTGGCTCTAGGTGTGTGATCACACCATCTTGGTCATCTGGGTCATGACGATCTTTTTTGTTTAGCTTCTCTTGCCACCTCTTCTTAATATCTTCTGCTTTTGTTAGGTCCCTACCATTTCGGTCCTTTATGGTGCCCATCTTTATATGAAATGTTCCTTTGGTATCTCTGATTTTCTTGAAGAGATCTCTAGTCTTTCCCATTCTGTTGTTTTCCTCTGTTTCTTTGCATTGATCTCTCATCTCTCTTTGCTATTCTTTGGAACTCTGCATTCAGATAGATGTATCTTCTCTTTTCTCCTTTGCCAGGGTTTCCCTGATAGCTCAGTTGGTAAAGAATCCGCCTGCAATGCAAGAGACCCCGGTTTGATTCCGGGATTGGGAAGATCTGCTGTGGACGGGATAGGCTACCCATTCCAATATTCTTGGGCTTCATTTGTGGCTGAGCTGGTCAAGAATCCGCCCGTCATACGGGAGACCTGGGTTCGATCCCTGCGTTGGGAAGATCCCCTGGAAAAGGGAAAGGCTACCCCTTCCAGTATTTTGGTCTGGAGAAGTCCAAGGACTGTATAGTCCACGGGATCGCAAAGAGTCGGACACGACTAAGCGACTTTCACTTCACTTTCTCCTTTGCCTTTCACTTCCAGAAGTTCCAGTGGGTTGGACTTCCTTGAGGGCAGGGGTGGGTCAGTAACTCATACCGGCGGGCTGAGCCTGTGCCACCCGGGTCAGAGGCTCCCCCACATCCTAGTTTTCCCTCCTCCTCGTCTCCTCCCTTCTCTTTTTTGCCTTCTTCCTCCGCACTCGCCTCCCTGTCTCCCAGCCCTGAGGTGCACCCGTCCTCCTGCAGCTCCACCTCTGCCGTGTGCGTCTCCCTCCTCCCGCCCGCGTCTTGCGCCGCCGGGGTCCCGGAAGCTGCAGTTCCCCCAGAGGCCTACAGAGGGAGCTGCCGCGCCACCTGCGGGCCGTGCGGCTGCGGCGCGCGCTTCCTGTGAGGTCAGGCGGGAGGAGGCGGCCTGGGAGCCGCGGGGAGTGGACGCCACCGAGGCCCGGGAGCCGCGCCCGCAGGTGAGTGTCCGAGACCCTGGGCGTGCGCCCCTCCCTTCCGCTGGGCCTGGTCCCGGAGTCGGGCTCGGCGGCCGGGCAGCGGCCCCTCCCACCCCGGCCGCGCGCCCTGCGGCCCCGTTCCCCGCCCCCGCCTCCCTTGGCGTCAGGGGCTGACGGGCCCGGCGCACCCTCGGCCCTCCCAGCGGGGCGGGACGGCAGGGCGCGCAGGGACTGCGGAGGACCCTCGGGCCCTCTAGGCTGTTTGCAAGGGCCAGCAGGCTTCAAAAAGGGGATCCGCCTGTCCATGCCCTGGGCAAGGGAACGAGGGCTCTTAACCCCTTTTGGCGTGGGTGTCACGAGTGCGTTTGAAAATTTAGACGAAAACTGTGGCTCATATTCTGAGAAATAATGGCCTTGACCCAGACTCGGGGAGAAGCGTGGAGGGACCCCCACCTCCAGCCATAGACTCCCTTGGAGCCCTTTTCTCCCTTCCCCCTTCCCCTCCCGGATCCGCAGCAGCATCCCCCATCCCGTATTTCGGGAGGCTGGCCCCGCCCTCCTGATGTTACCTGATAGGTGAGGGACAGCCCAGGGTAAGCCCTTTGCAGGAAAGTAGCTCAGAAGTGGGCCCTGTCTCCTGCGGGCAGAAGGCCTGAGTCCCTAGCATCTCCCCGGGGGAACAGCACACTGGACCATTGTTTAACGGAAGGGAAATGGAAACACTGAACTCCATACTTAGTAACCAGAGAGGGACCTTGGGCCAGAGTTCTTGGTTTCATGCTCTTTCTCTGCAGCCCATGAATGGGTGGTCCTAGGTGAGTGAGGTAAGGCCCTCTGGGTCTCTAGCTGTAGCAGCCCTAGCAGATTGTTGGGAGGGGTGAGTGAGATGAGCCTGGCTGGACCTGATGACCAAGGGTTGTCATCTCCTTTGTTGCAGGCAGTGGTGATTAATAATAAAACTTCCTTCTCCAAGGATTTTTTTTTTTTTTTGCCCTGCAGCATGTGGGAACTTACACATGCCCCCTACATTGGAAATGAGGAGTCTTCCGCTGGGCAGGCAGGGAAGTCCCTTCAAGAGTCCTTTTGATAGGGCCCTGGCAAACAACTAGTATCTGTTTCTCTTCTTTTTATTAACTAGACACACCACCTGCTCAGTCTGGGTCACCAACGTGAGCACCCAGAATTGCAGTTTTTCCCACTGAAAGCAAGCATCTCTGGTGAATGTTTTCTTTCAGGTGTTTTGAGGCCTGGGGAAAGGTGCAGCCTGGAAGGATGGTTCGGATCTTGGCCAATGGGGAAATTGTGCCCGATGATGACCCCCGCGTGAGGAATACTACCCAGCCACGCAGTAGCACTCCTCGACAGGTAGGCACCCAGCCCTGTTGAGAGCAACTGGTGTCCTGTCCAATGTACCAGTTACTTCTTCACTCCCAGAGACTCCCTTGCTGGTGATTAACCTTCTCTGTACTGTTTATAGAGAGCAGGGCTGGGCAGCCTGGGGGTTTAAGGCTTGGGGAAAACCCCAGTGGATTTATTTCCCAGCCCCCTGCCTCCCCAGCTCTCCTTCCTCCAGGCAGCCTTCCCAGACTTCAAACCCAAGAACTCTCTTCCTTAATCTGGTCAGCAACCCCCACCAAAGCCAGCATCTTTTAGAGTCTGTTGGATGAAAGAGACGCTGGAAAATAAGTGGAGACGATGAGCCCATGGCCGCACGATGAGGAGTTGAAAAGAAGGAAGGAGGAGGTTAAAAATGTCCCCCAGAAGCCATGCCCTGTAGTCTCAGCCTCGTTGCCTCCTTCCTCTCCTGTCTGTCACGTGATGTAGGGAATACAGACTGGCATTTTCTGTGCTCTGAGAGCTTGTGACTCAGTGGTTGGGCTCCGCATGGGTAGCATTTGGGGATTGCTGAGAAGGGAGGGTGTGGCCCCAGGTGGTCTTAGGGGAGGCAGGCATCCTCCTGCCTCCAGTGCGTCAACTCCAGGGAAGCTTTCTCTGGGTTCATTCGTCTCTCTCTGTCTTCACCTTGCAGAGCTTTCTCAGTAGGGGCCACGGTGCCTCCCTGGGGGCTCCCAGCCCCCGCCAGCAGCAGGCAGGCGCCAGGCTGGGTGCCGCTCAGTCCCCCTTCAATGACCTCAACCGGCAGCTGGTAAACATGGGCTTCCCACAGTGGCATCTGGGCACCCACACCGTGGAGCCGGTGACCTCCATCCTGCTGCTCTTCCTGCTCATGATGCTTGGCGTGCGCGGGCTCCTGCTGGTGGGCCTCGTCTACTTGGTGTCCCACCTGAGTCAGCGGTGACCTCCAGGGGCTGCTGGGGGGCAGGTGTGTGGGAGGGGGAGCTGCGGGGCCTTGGTGTGAGAGCAGGCGCGTGGGGAGAAACTCCACACCGGTGCCTGGAGGCTGTGCTCAGAGAGCCTGTGTGCACATTGTGTTAAGCAAGAGGCAGAGGGAGCCTCTAGTCCAACATTCCCAAAGGACCAGGTGATCCCCACTTCATTCCCTTGAGACGCGTTTAGCTAGTGTCAGACAATAAGCACAAAGTCACAGCAAGAGAGGGATTCTCTTTCCAATTCTCTTCCAATCCTCTTATGCCAAGAAGAAAGTCTCTGCTCAGTGCCAATGTGTTCTCATGCCCAGAACTTGGGCTGGCTTCCCCGCTACTAGGGAGCAGGCCTGGGGCTTAGTGGGAAAAGTTTCCAGACTTTTATAGCTCTGTTCCATTTTAGTGGTGTATTTTTATTGGCTACCTTTTATTTATGACATGTGGTACTGGTATTCTACTTACTGTGGTGGCATTTTCAATAAAGAAATTTAAGTAAAAGTGTGTCCACGTAAAGACGTGTGTAGTACGGCTGCATGCAGACCTGGAAGACATGGTGAAGGTGGTTTGGGAGTGGTCGGGGCTGGTGAAATGGGCAGAGGGGGCATTTGACCTTGGAGGGTGGTTTCTAACCTTCTCCTGGCAGCCTCTGAGAGCAGGGGCAGTAGGCCAGGTAAAGCCTGGAGTTGGGCCCCTTGACTGATGCTTGGATAACTGGCTCACTTAGTTGGCCTTGTCGGGGGTGGGGTGGGGCAGGTTCTCGGACAAGAACAGCCAGTGAGGCTATGGGCTGTGTCAGGACAGCTGGAGTGCAGGTCTCTCTGGCCCAGGGGCTCGGACCACAGGCTGCTTAACCTCTCTCAGCCTCCCAAGGCTCTCACAGCCTCTAACCTTGGGACACTCTCCTCCGAAAGAAGAGGTCTTGGCACTGACCACTCGGAGCATGTAGGGTGAGGGTGCCCTGCTTTTGGTGAGTAGTGGCCTTGAGCTATGGCTGGTCTGTGTGGAGGCCCTGCTGGGGGCCGGGGTGGCACTGGATGCCTGAGGGCTCTGGGCCTGCAGTGGGTTGATCATCAAAGGTCAAAGAGAAGCTGGGTGAACTTGAGGGCCCCCCACGCCCAGGGACCAGACTTGTCACCCTTCATTTAGGGTCTTCCTTCTGGGTCCGGTGGTTTGGGGGAGGAAGGCAGGTTTGGGAGGTGCTTCTTGAAAGCCCGGGCCAGGGTAGACCTTCATGGGGCATATGTGGGGGAGACTCGGGGAGAGGTGGAGATGGTTCCTGTCCCTGCTGAGAGCGTGTGGGCTATGGGGGACAGAACCCTCTCCCCCCAACCCTGTGCCCTGGAGGGTTACAGACACTCCCAGGGGGAGCTTTATGCTGTTCAAACAGGACTTTCTTCTCAAGGTCTTCTGTGTCTTTATTTCCATAGACTGGGAAGGAGTCTAGCTCCCAGTGGCTCCTGTGGGGCCTGGGCAGGGGAGGGGGTACCCAGGCCTGGCTGCTCTCCCGGCTGTCTCCTGGGGCACCTCCTCCTGGGGCACATCCCCCACCTGCTCCCCCAACCCCCAGTGGCTCCAGCCCAGCAGCCTGGGGGAGGGACAACCCCTACAGCTTCCCCTTTCCTGAGCCTCCCCGTCAGTGCTTCTCTCTGGGGCTGAGCTTTCCCTGCCTTCTTGCCTTGTAGAGCTCTCTGAAGAAATAAATCTTAAGTGAACCTTCAACGTATAAAATTCCTTGAAGGGCTATGAATCTGAGTCCATAAATTCAGGAGGACTGAGAACTGTGTCTTTTTCTGTAATTCCGTTTCCATTCCCAAAGCCTGCAGCCTTGGAGGAGAATTGAGAGTGCTTTAGAGAAAGACCCACCTCCCAGAATATTGGAAATAAAAGCAAAAATAAACAAATGGGACCTAATTAAAATCAAAAGCTTCTGCACAGCAAAGGAAACTCTACGCAAGGTGAAAAGACAGCCTTCAGAATGGGAGAAAATAATGGCAAATGAAGCCACTGATAAAGGATTAATCTCCAAAATATACAAGCAGTTCCTGCAGCTCAATTCCAGAAAAACAAACGACCCAATCAAAAAATGGGCCAAAGAACTAAACAGACATTTCTCCAAAGAAGACATAAAGATGGCTAACAAACACATGAAAAAATGCTCAACATCCCTCCCTCATAATCAGAGAAATGCAAATCAAAACCACAATGAGATACCATTTCACACTAGTCAGAATGGCTGCTATCCAAAAGTCTACATGCAATAAATGCTGGAGAGGGTGTGGAGAAAAGGGAACCCTCTTACACTGTTGGTGGGAATGCAAACTAGTACAGCCACTATGGAGAACAGTGTGGAGATTCCTCAAAAAACTGGAAATAGAACTGCCATATGATCCAGCAATCGCACTCCTGGGCATACACACCGAGGAAACCAGGATTGAAAGAGACACATGTACTCCAATGTTCATTGCAGCACTGTTTATAATAGCCAGGACATGGAAGCAACCTAGATGTCCATCTGCAGATGAATGGATAAGAAAGCTTTGGTACATATACACAATGGAGTATTACTCAGCCATTAAAAAGAATGCATTTGAATCAGTTCTAATGAGGTGGATGAAATTGGAGCCTATTATACAGAGTGAAGTAAGCCAGAAAGAAAAACATCAATACAGTATACTAACGCATATATATGGAATTTAGAAAGATGGTAACGTTAACCCTGTATACGAGACTGCAAAAGAGACATAGGTATATAGAACAGTCTTTGGGACTCTGTGGGAGAGGGTGAAGGTGGGATGATTTGGGAGAATGGCATTGTAGCATGTATATTATCATATGTGAAATGAATCACCAGTCCAGGTTCGACGCATGATACAGGATGCTTGGGGCTGGTGCACGGGGTTGACCTGGAGGGAGGATATGGGGAAGAGGGAGGTGGGAGGGGGGTTCAAGAAAGGGAACACATGTACACCCGGGGCGGATTCATGTCAATGTATGGCAAAACCAACCAATATATTAATGTAAGGTAATTTGCCTCCAATAAAATAAATTAAAAAAAAAAAGAAGGCAGGGCCCTCCTCCCTGCTCCCAACTAGAAGGAGGCAGATGGGAGCAAGTGCTAGGTTGGGGCTTGGGAGGAGCCCCGGGCATCAGCCCCTGAGGCAGTGGCACGCCCCCACTCCGCCCCCCCATCCATTCCCCATGGACTTGTTAGCCAGCTTAAGGGAAGAATAGGGGATTTGAAAAAAGTGAGTTGTTCAAGTGAGAAGCGCTGTTTGCTGCTTGAGCTCAACACTCAAGACACAGACCCAGTAGAGCTGCTGTGGTTGCAGTGGGCCAGGGTCCCAGGGGCCCCTCTTGACCATCCTTTCCTTAACCCACCTTCCCTGTGGCCCTTGGGCTCCAGGTGGATTGCTAACCAATGTCCTGCCTCATTTCTCAAGGTCCAGGTTCTGAAAATCTGCCTCGTAGAGGCCGTGTGCTGAGAGACGGTGCCTCCTGGGGTTGTGCAGCCTTTGGAGCTGCTAGTAATACAAGCCATCTCTGCCTCCTGTATGAGGTCCTTTGGTAAACCCTCGCCACCAAGAAATCGTGCTGCAGGCGTGTTCTGCACAGGTGGAGGTGGCCAGAAGCAGACCGCAATGCGCCCGAGTGAGGCTGAGGGCTGCCTTGGCCTCCTGGGCATCCTAGCTGGAGGTCTGCTGAACAGGGTGGGCCCCGCCTCCTCTGTTCCCCGACCCACCACCCTGCCTGCTACATGATGGGACCCCCCCAGACTGGGCCACCTTGAGGGCAGATTTCAGTGGAGGTTTCTACTAATCCCTAGGGCTAATCCTCCGAGCCCTGTGTTTCCATGTCAGGTTGGATTTGTGGCCTGACTGCCTCGGAAGCCACAGCTGGGTTCCCTCTGCTGCCTCTGTGTAGCTGGAAACAACCACTGTCCCCCCATGGGGCTTTTTCAACCCTCTAGTTGGGGCCACCTGGTGAGGAGCTCCTGGCCCCACCATCTGTTGCTGCCCCATCTCCCAGCACCAGCGGCCTCTTGGGCCCTTCCTTCCACAAGTTCCAAGTCCTTTGCTCTACACACACTACCCGTCCCCACCCACCAGCTAGCCTGCAAGGACAGCTCCGTCTCCCCAGAAGAAACACCAAGCCTGAGACAGAGCTAAACAGTGTTGCCAGCTCTGGGACTGTCCTTGGGCCACTTAGCAGAGGCAGGGAGCCAGGCTTTCTAACCAAGGACTCCAGCTCTCTGAGGTAAGGGAGAAGCCCTGCTGTGGTGGTTAGAGCCTCTGCCCAGGGATGCCCTGCCATGAGGGCAGAGAAGGCCCCGCACCCTGGAATGGTGGGCCCTGGAGGAAGCCTGTTTGTTTGCAGACTCTACTCTGCTTTGTGGGTCTGTGACCTTGGACGGCTCACTTAGCCTCTAGATCCTTGTTGCTCATCTCCAATGAGGGGTAATGATTTGGGGATCATGCTTGGTGCAGTGGGTGAGGGAGATGGACAGAGGGCATGGGGTGAGAATGCTCCAACTCCTGCACCTCCTCAGATGCTGCCCCTTGATCCAGTGCAGTGGGCTCAGCCAGAGCAGTCACCATGTCCAGGCACCCAGAGCCCCCGGCTGGGGGTAGTGCTGGGCTTTCATGACTAGTGTCACCAGCTGCCCCACTTCTTCTGCTGGAGAAGAGATGCAGCTGCTTCTCTCGCTCCTTAAGCTGAGGCCTTGTTACATGTCAGGACAGGAGAGATTTGCGAGTGTGCTGTGTGCCTGACACTGTGCTGAGCGCTCGGTGTCATTTGTCACCAGAACTTTATTGGCTCTATCAGTGTCATCCTTAGTTCACTGCTGAACACTCTGTGTGTGTGTGTGAGTCACTTCAGTCCTGCCCGACTCTGTGCGACCCCCTGGACTGTAGCCCACCAGGCTCCTCTGTCCGTGGGATTCTCCAGGCAAGAATACTGGAGCGGGTCACCATTTCCTTCTCCGGGAGTCTTCCCGACCCAGGGATCAAACCCAGGTCTCCTGCATTGCAGGCTGATTCTTTGCTGTCTGAGCCACCAGGGCTGAGCACACTGGAGAGCATACCCGAGGATCCCCCACCCCTTCAGCCCTAAGCGAGTAGTGGGTAGAACTAGGATTCAGACTGAGGCCAAGCCCAGGCTTGACCACGCCTCTGTTCACCTTCGGGATATATGTTAGCATCACCTACAGACTTGTTTCAGACGCAGATCCCCAGGCCTCACCATAGACTCTCAGATGCGCTGAGGAGTGTGGCCCAGAACCTGACTCTAACAAAGCCCCCCAGGTGATTCTGATGGAGGGTTGTGGGTAAGTTCAGCCCCTGACTGGGCTGAGGTGCCTGTGGTCCAGAGAGAGGAGAGAGACAGGGTGGTCACAGGCCTCACCACCTGCTGGCACCCGTGTGACCATCAGATCAGTTCTGTGAGGACGGAGGGCACAGGGTGGGTGGAAGGATTCTAGCTGAGCTGCCTGGCTGGGGGACCTCTAGAGCTTCCCAGCTCTGGGCCGCAGCCCCTGGATGGGTGCAGCCCTCTTCCCTGATTTCCTGAACATATGACGTTTTCACTGCAAACCGACAAGGAGAGAAATCCAATTATCTCATGTAGGGTCCCTGAAGGACCAGACAGGCAAGAGTGAGGGGGGCAGAGGGCTGTGCCCCCAAAGCTAGATGGAGAGAGAAGCCTGCAGCCTGTCTAGCACAGGGCCACCACGGGGGAAGCAAGGCTTCAGGCTTCCGCCTCCTTGGGCTGCTTGCTTTAGTCCCTCCGATGCTGGGCCCTTTGGGGGGCTGGAGGCCAAATTCCCAGCGCCACGTCCAGTCAACCAGTGACCTTGGGCAAGGTCCACATTCTCCCTGCCTCTCTGTGTCCTCATCTGCACCTCCCACTGGCGGGAGGATCAGTACACAAATTCATGGGAAATACTTAGCAGTTTTTGGCACAAGGCTAGCACTTGATAATACCATGTTCACACAGCAGTGGTATTAGGGTTTATATAATAATTTTCTTTAGAGCTACACAAATTTTACTTAAAAGTATTTTGAAAAGGAAGACTCATATTACTATTGCAAATTGAAGGCAAACGTTCCTTGCCATTCCTCATAAATATTCAGTTCAGTTCAGTCGCTCAGTCGTGTCCGACTCTCCGCGACCCCATGAATCACACCACGCCAGGCCTCCCTGTCCATCACCAACTCCCGGAGCTCACTCAAACTCATGTCCATCAAGTTGGTGATGCCATCCAGCCATCTCATTCTCTGTCGTCCCCGTCTCCTCCCACCCCCAATCCCTCCCAGCATCAGAGTCTTTTCCATTGAGTCAACTCGTCGCATGAGGTGGCGAAAGTATTGGAGTTTCAGCTTTAGCATCAGTCCTTCCAATGAACACCCATGACTGATCTCCTTTAGAATGGACTGGTTGGATCTCCTTGCAGTCCAAGGGACTCTCAAGAGTCTTCTCCAGCACCACAGTTCAAAAGCATCAATTCTTCGGCGATCAGCTTTCTTCACAGTGCAACTCTCACACCCATACATGACCACTGGAAAAACCATAGCCTTGACTAGACAGACCTTGGTTGGCAAAGTAATGTCTCTGCTTTTTAATATACTATCTAGATTGGTCATAACTTTCCTTCCAAGGAGTAAGAGTCTTTTAATTTCATGGCTGCAATCAGCATCCGCAGTGATTTTGGAGCCCAAAAAAATAAAGTCTGACACTGTTTCTACTGTTTCCCCATCTATTTCCCATGAAGTGATGGGACCAGATGCCATGATCTTTGTTTTCTGAATGTTGAGCTTAGTACAAGTAAATTCAATGTAGAGAAAATGACATGATTTCATTTTCACCATTTAGCTAGTAGCCACTGCTGTCGGCCAAGGCTCTAAGTCTGATACCTGCTTTCTTTGTTAAAAAGGTGGTTTATGAGGATTTGGAGAGGTGTTAAAGACCCACTGGCATCTCACTGAGATGCTCCCCTTGATGGATTCAGGAGACTGAAGAGAAATGAAGAGGGAATGGCTTTCTCACGGAAGGACTCAATGCTGTGTTTGTGAATTACTTACCATTATCTTGTGAACCACAAATCATTTCACACCCTGCCATGTGAAAGCATCCTACAACTGTGGGAAACATTGTATGATCTTGGGCAAGCTATTTAAAAGTGTTTTTAAATTGGAGGATAATTGCTTTACGTTTTTTGTTGGTTTCTGCCATACAACAACAAGAATCAGCCATAAGAATATTTTTAAAATTTAGTCTTTGAAAAGCAATTCGTTTGCATGGTTCAAAGACCAAGCAATGTACAGATGCATACGGGCAAAGTCCCTCCTTCCCCTTCCTCATCCATCCATCCATTCCCCCCTTCACCCTCTAACTACTGCTCTTAGAATCTTTTAAATCCTTCCAGAACTCATTTATGCAAATATGTGCAAACACAAATATAGTAATTTTGTCTTCTTTTTAAATATAAATAATGGGAAATTAAATCTGTTTTCTTCTCTTACTTTTTAATTTAATAGTATATCCTGGACACGCTCCATATTAGTGCATGGAAAGCTGCTTCATTTTGTTGAGCTTTGATATTGGAGTGAGTTGTTGACTCTTTTTTGCCCTCATCAGAGTCACCTGTACCACAGAGGGTTGACCCAGTTGACCGCCAAGGGCCTTGCAGCTCTGACCTTGAACCACTCCATGGGGCTGCTTCTCTGAAATATAGGGGCCCTGACAGAAATGGCCCCCTTCTTTGGGGTTGGAGGAAGAAGTTCCTGGATGGTTTAATTTTTGTCCCAGGAGGGCAGTCCATTCAGCAGACACTTAGGGAGGGTGTTCTGTGCGCCAGGAGAGAGTGAGGCGGGAATAGCCTGGGAAGTCACACCCAGCTGGCCTCCTCAGTCCCCTCTGCGGCTGGATGGACTGACTTTCCTGTCTTCCCCTGGCTTGGTCCTCACCTGTGGAGGCGTCACCTGAAACCCATCATCGTGAGTCATGCTGAACCCCAAGGTGAGCCTGACTGGCCCTATCCCCTCTGACAGACAGGTGTTACCCTCCCCTGGCCTCCTTCCATTCTGGATAAATGAAGTGGCACGGGTGGGTTTCCTCGAAGGCCCCTCTCCGCTCTAAAACTCGACAGTACCTGCCGCAGAGCCTTTTCCCTAGAAGATGCTTAATGAACTTTGCAGCTGTCACAGCTTGGCATTGCCATTGTCACTGTCCCTGTTCCCCCCACTGTCTTCCCACCACACTTTTGATGAGGATCTAGATGAAGGAGATGGAAGGAAGCTATGAAGAATGATACAGCTTCAGACTTTCTTTAGCTCTGACTTGGCTAATGAAGTCCTGTTCCTCTTGGGCAGGGTAGACCCTGGAGACCCCAGGCATCTTGGCTTGTTGGCCTGAAGGGCTGTGAATGTTATACCATGGCGCCACCTGGTGGAATATTTGTGCAGGAGCATGACTGCCATCCCGCCATCAAATCATTCTCTTCCTGCCCCAGGTGAGTGCTGGGCTCAACCAGACCAGGTTTACGATTGCCTTGCATTTCAGTACTAGCAGAACTCAGGTTTCTGGCAGAGAGTGTAAGCAATTTCATTAGAATGAATTTACTACGGTCTCATCCTGGTGTAGGCGGAGAAGGCAATGGCAAGCCACTCCAGTACTCTTGCCTAGAAAATCCCATGGATGGAGGAGCCTGGTGGGCTGCAGTCCGTGGGGTCGCTAAGGGTCGGACACGACTGAGTGACTTCACTTTCACTTTTCACTTTCACACATTGGAGAAGGAAATGGCAACCCACTCCAGTGTTCTTGCCTGGAGAATCCCAGGGACGGAGGAGCCTGGTGGGCTTCCGTCTATGGGGTCACACAGAGTTGGACACGACTGAAGTGACTTAGCAGCAGCAGCAGCATCCTGGTGTAGGAGCCTTGTCCCATTTCATCCTCCCACAAAGAAAAAAAAGATGTCTCTCCCTTTTCACAGATGGTGACTCTGGGGCTTGGAGAACTTAAAGCAACTCACACCTGGTTGCACAGTTGGGAGGTAGCAGACCTGGGCTGGGAGCCCCAGGGGATAGGAGGGGAGGGTGCAGGGTGACTGAGGCCACCCAAGAAGAGACTCTGTCAACAAGGGCCTTGGGGCCTGTCTTGATCCAGAGCCCCTGGTACTGGAGCCTCCAGGCAGAAAGTGGACTAAGAAGTCTCATGGGGTGATAGGCCAGGCTTGCTGTCGTCACCGAGGTGGGCTCTCTCTAGGTTTGGGGGGCTGTGTCTAGTGCAGCCCCATCCAACGTAGCACCCACCAGTACCTCCACACTCACCTGTCTTCACTCAGCCCAGTTTCATTTGAATGCTGATACTCCAGTATTCTTGCCTGAGAAATCCCATGGACAGAGGAGCCTGGCGGGCTATAGTCCGTGGTGTCGCAAAAGAGTCAGACTTAACTAAGAGACTAAACAACAACAACCACAATATACTAGGCAGTGTGGGGGGAGTGCATATATATTATTCCATCTATTTTTACTTCTTTTATGAGTAAACAAATGCTCAGAGAGGTCATGCAAGTTATCTAAATTCACCCAGCTAGTAAGCAGCACGACAGGATTTAAAACCAGGTCTCTTTGCTGCCCAAGTCCTAGTCTTCCCCAAACATTACATTCAAAGTCAGGGTCAAGTTGAAGCCATCTCTGAGGAACTCTTTAATACTCCCAAAGTATTTTGTTCTGGGGATCAGTCCTGTCCCTGGGTTCAGTTCCCTCAGCTCTTGTTCTGCTGGATTCTGCCCTTGGCTGCAGAGTTTCCCTGTCCCTCCTTTAGGGCTGTCTTCAGGCATCACTTGAAATGCTTTGGGCTTCTAGCCCCAGGTTTACATCCACCTTAATTTATCTGTTCAGTGATTTTCTTTTTCTGTCTCTTGTCAACTCCTTCCCACTCAATGAAACTAACTCTGCAAACTCCTTCTTATGAGGAAACCCTGGGCTGGACACCCCCTCTGCCCCCAATATTCTTACAGTCTAGAGAGGAGGCAGCATGTTCATTACTGACCCCGGTCCAGTGGTTCAGAACTTTCTGAGGACGAGGACAGATAAGATCTAAAACAATACTGTTCTTAAAGAAGATTAAAATAATGTTCCCTCAGGAAAATGAAAAAAAAAAAGTCAGAAGTAGACAAAACAGAAAGGTGTTGGGCACCTTCATGAAGCTGTCAAGCACGCAGTTTGATCATATCCAGCAGCCCTGCCGTGTGGTCCAAGATGACTGCTCAGCTCCAGCCGTCGTGTTCTTATTCCAGTCAGCCTGAAAGTGGGAGAGGAAAGATCAATCCTCCCTGGCCACTCAGATCAGGTCAGCTTTCTAGTCCCATGCGCCCTTGTCACTTTTGCTTCCCTTTCAGAATGGAGAGTAATTTGTTTTTCGTGTCACTATTTGTCTGAGGCCTGTCCTCCACTTTCCCTTGCCTCTCATCAGACTAGGAACTCCCTGGAGTCGGGCATCACGCCTGTCTTCTCTGTTGCTCTAACCCTGTTGCCCAGCACAGTGCCTGGCATGTAATAGGTGCTCCACGAATAGTTATTAACAGGAGAAACACTTTATACATATTGTTGATATTATAATGAATCAGAATTGACCTGGTCCAAGTCCAGAGCCTTCTGAGTTAAGTCTGTAATGATGAGTGCTGCTGTGGATCAGGCCTTGTGCTAAGGGCTTCACCCGCATTATCTCATTTAATCTTCACCAAAAGCCTGGGAGGTAGACCCTGCTATTACCTCCAGTTGGCTATGGGAAAATGGCAACAGATCATGGAACTACTCAGAGGGCAAGCTGTGATTTGAACTTGGCTCTCCTGACCCAAAGCCTCTCTTCACTTACTTCCTGCATTTCTGGGCTAGCAAGGTGCCCACCAGCACCTCCAGAACTCCCCCACTATGGCCCTGGCTCTCTCAGTTGCCAGCAGACAGTTCAGCAGGCATAGATGCAGCCGCAGATGATCAGGAAGCACTGTGTCCCAAAGTGGCATCTCTCCTACAGAAAATGAAGGAAACTTCTTTGTTCAGAGGTGGTGGGCACCCACATTGATTAGGAGAATGTTGGTTCCCCAGCTTCCCTTCCCCTCTGACAGACTTCTAGGAGCCTTTGTGGACCTAGGAGATTTTCCAGACTACAGAGGAGGAGCAGGTGGGTTTGCGGGGGTCTGGGGCATGTCTGGTAGTACATGATGTGTGTGACGGTGCTTAAGCTTTGTCTCCCTCTCAGTGGGGCTCACTTGGTAAAGGGAGGGTGATGGGGAAACCCTGGGATCCTCCTGGGCCAGGCTACCCTTGAACCATGTGGGGTTTATAGAGCTCCAAGCCCAAGGAACAGTACATTGGGTTGGGGTTCTGGTATCTCCCTTAAGTCTCAAAGAAATCCTCCAGATAGGAGCTAGATTCTGGCTTGAGTTCAGGAATCAGACTATCCAAGCCATAAAGAGCCCTTCTAGACAGACCTTCATTGCACAGATGGGATGTGGAAGCCCAGTGAGGGAACTGACTTGACAAGACCAGACACTCAAAGCAACGATGGCTCATTTGACTGAAGAGTTCATGATGTCCACAGGCTGTCTGAGGGACTTGAAGGAGGGTACCAGTTTGACACCTAGCTTGAAGAGGGTGCTAAGGCGAAGTGGTGGAGGTCACAGTAGGATCAGCCAGTTCTAGGCTCGGCTGGCTTGCTTCCAGTGGTCACCAGCAGGTGGCGCTAGGCACACAGTGGCCACTTAACTCCCAGAAACGGAACCGCAGACCGTGTCTGGGAGTAATTAGAGCAAGAGGCCGGCTTTGGGCCCACTTCCAGTCACCTTCCTTCTGGAGCCCCTGTGCTTGGGCACCCTGGGGCAGAGGGCCCAGAGGCCCCGAAGGTTCCAGACCCTTCGGGGGAGTTGCTCTGTGGTCAGTGAGCAGGTACCCGCAGGGCGTGCTCCATTTACTCATTTTGAACAATGATGGGGTAAAAGCAAGGAGGATAAGCAGTTGCCTTGGCTCCAGCTGGCATGAGGCTTAGCCTGGGCTCCAGCTCAGGCCCCCTTCCCTCACTCAGCTCCCTCACACATGCCCATACTGAGTGCACAGAGTACTTCCTTAGCTGTTGGGCAAAGCCCCGAGAGCCCAGGATCCCTGAGGGGCCATCTGCTCCGTCCCCTCCTCTCTCCTTCCTTCCGTCTTCCTCTCTCCTTCTCGCCATCCCCTCTCCCCTGTTGCCTCTTTCTCCTGCCCCTTGTCTCTCTCCCCTCTTTTCTTCCTCTCTCCTCCATCCTGTTTCTCTGAGGGACCCTGGAGGTCTAGTCCCTGCCCCCAGCACCTCATCTGCAAAGGCAAACAGGGACCAATACCAGTGGGTTTCTAGGATGTGGTTTCCATGGCAACAGTGCATCTCTTGCCTCTGTGGTTCTCAGCCCTGGCCGGGTTGCCGTGGAGACTCACCTCATTGAAGAGTGATTTGTGAGACTGTTTTTCTTAGCTCCATCTCCTTCCTTCTTTCCAGAAATCCTGCCAGCCCAAATTGTCTTTTCCCCACTGGTGCCAGACCTGGAAGACTTCTCCATGTCCACGAAGGCCTGGAAAGCATTTTGTTTACACAGGGTTCCCCTGGTAACCTTTGCCTACTCTCACAAAGACAGTGAGACACCCCTAGAGGCCAGTTGAGGGCTTTCCACAGAGAAACAGACCAGAGCAGACCCAGTTCCCACCTCTCCTGCTCACGGCACCCTTCAGGACTCTGGGCCCTTTGCTTGTAGGCAGTGACGTTGGCTCAGGAGATTCTGCTCATCAGCCACGTTACCTAAGATTCCTCGGCTTTGGAGAGAAGGAGAGAGGCAGCGAGAGGGGTGTGGTAGGGAAAAGAGGGACGTGAATATGGGAAAAAGCGATGAGTTAACAGAGGGAGGAGCGTTGGGAGAGGGGGACGAGTGAGGCAAGGAGACACGGATCTTAAGGGGAGAGAAAGAGCGTGTGGGGGTCGGGGAGAGTTCCAGAAAGCCAACCCAGGAGTCTGTAGCGGGAGAATTTCTCTGATGTTGATGTTCTCTGTAAATCACTCTACAGCCCCAAACCCCAAGCAGGCCTCTTTCTCTGCCAAGGAGAGAATGTGTTTGTCGACATCAAAACATATTAGGCGCGTTGTGACCCTCTCCCCCCGCCCCAAGTTGAAAGCCATTACAATAATTAATGAAGGCAGGAGATTAATTAAAGAGTCGTTTCCCCACATTCTCCGCAGATAGATCAGTCGGGCAGTGGGGAACATGTGCTACACTGCCGACAGAAGAAAGAAGGAGCTGGAGAAGGGGGGTGCAGAGAGCCGCTCACAGACACAGCTGCAGACAAAGGGCATGCTGGGGGGACAGGAGCTGGGGGCTGGGAGGGGCTGCCAGGGAGGCCCAGGAGGAGGAGAGCTGGCTCTGCTTCCAGAAACCTGTGATCAGCTTCCCCTCTCGGTGGACAAGGCCTGAGGGGTTCTGGTACTATGGAAACAGGTCTGGTGGACATGGAGGAGTGGCAGGCCTCCACTCCTGGAAGCTCCCGGATCGTCCTGTGTGATGGCCAGAGCTCCCTCAGGCCAGGTGAGCGCAGGCAGGAGCCCTTTCTCTAGTGTGGGGCGAGGGCTGGTGGCTAGCTCCAGTCCCGCTCCCTAAAACCAAGTCACTGCACGGCCCACATACTGGTGACACCGCTTGAAAGTCCCGTTCATCAGGTGGACCGCACTGCAGGCCTGAGAGGTCAGTTTCAGCTCAGGCCAAACAGCGTTACAGCCTTTTAGGTAACTTCTCTCATTTTGCTGAGTTCTGAGGTCTTAACGATCCCTTCCTTCCTTCCCTCGTTCTTTCCCTCCCTGTCTCCATCTCTCAATCTTTCTCTCTTATTTCCTTGGCCAACTTATTTTCCTAATTTCATATTTCTAAGAAATACTTGTATACAAACAGTCTCCAGCTTATAATGGTCCAGCTTATAATGATTCAGCTTCACAATAGTGCAAAGGCATTCAATGGTAATGGAACTTCAAATCTTGAATTCTGACCTTGTCCCAAGTTAGCAATGTATGATGCTGGGCAGCGGCAGGTCTGTCCGCTACACTGTCAGGAGGGTAAACAGCCGATATACTGACAACCATTCTGTACCCACATCTTTCTTTTCACTTTCTGTAGAGTAGTCAAGAAATTACCCAAGAGATTCAGCTCTTTATCATAAAATAACTCGGTATTAGGTGATTTTGCCCAACTGTAGGCTACTGTCAGGGTTCTGAGCAAGTTTCAGGTGGGCTGGCTAAGCTATGATGTTTGGCAGGTTAGGTGTATGAAATGCATTTTGCACTTGCAGTGGGTTTATCTGGATATAACCTCATCATGTAAATCAAGGAATGTATATAATATAATATAGTCCACTTGTGACATAGAA
Organism: Moschus berezovskii; assembly: GCF_049115385.1. NCBI lineage: Eukaryota > Metazoa > Chordata > Mammalia > Artiodactyla > Moschidae > Moschus > Moschus berezovskii. The sequence continues at coordinate 26,554,263 of NC_142471.1, forward strand.
GGTTTATCCTTTTCTATCTTGTGTGTCTGTCTTGCTTCCTTTTGAACCTTCCAGAATTTACTGATTTGTTCAAAACAAAACACACACCCCCCCACAAACACTGTTTTTGTGTTTTCATCTTTTATACGATGTTTTCCACATCTTTAATAAACACTGGGAAAGGTGGAGCCCTCTGTTGATGACTCCCCGTCACCTCCCCTGATGTCTCTTCATTCTTTCTCGTATTTTCTTTTAGTCTTTGCGCATCTCTGAGCATTGTGTGGGTTTAGCGGGCGGTTAGCTGCTGGAAGGGGGTCACTGGGCAGGCCGAGAGCAGAGGAGCCCATTCACCCCTTGATGTTTTGTGTTCTGACACCTACACAGCATCCCACACAGCAGCACACTGTTTACTCTCCCTGCCATTGTGGATAGCGGGCTGGGGATACTAGACCTGGGGACACACAGTAGACAAGGCAGGTGTGGTCCCTGCCCTCTGGGACTGACAGTCTACTGGGAGAGACGGACACCTGTCACTAAACACACAAAAATATAGCTACCAATTATGGAAAATATTCAACAGGGAAAAAGCAGGGTTCTGTAAGAGAGAACAGCAAGGCCCTATTGTAGGCTAGGGGTCAGGAGGAAGTGACATTTACCTTGTGATAAAGTCAGCTAGACAAAGTGAAGGGTGAAGGTCTCTGGCAGACATGTTGCTACCAGAAACTGATGAGACTTCAAACCCAGGGTGCCCCCATGCACCAGAGCCTTCTCAGGGCAAGGAGGGGTCCTCGCAGTGTGTCCGCATGGTGACAGGTGTTTGTAATAATTGCACAAATGAAATAATTTAACTGCAACCTGTGAAGACCACTGACTTCTCCCTTCTCTTTGCCTGTTGCTTGGAGGGGTTGGTCAGGACATCACTGGGATCTGGCTCAGGGGACGCCAAGCTGAGGAGAGTCTGTTTGGGTTTAAGGAGGTGTGTCACTGGTTGTGGCATTCATCGCTGACTGTCCTGGGTTGGAGGGAGGCAAACAGCTCCTGTGCGTTTGTGATGTTCCCTGTGCTGGGCAAAGAGGTGCCTCTTGGGGCGATGTGAACAGCTCCAGAGCAGGTGGAGGGGAGGAGAATGAGGTCTGAACTGGGCAAAGGCAGAAGCTGATCCGGAATATTGTTTTGGATTTTGTAATGTCTGTGGAATTCATCAGCTTTTTAAAACTTGTAATGTTTTGATTTTTCTCATTCTAAATAAGTTTTCATTTTTGCACCTATGATTATTTTTGGATTTCTACATTTTTTTCTTTAAGGAACCCCTGCCCTACTGCTGTAGATCTTGGATGTGCTCCTCTCTGTCTCCTCTGAGACCAGGGGAGCTCAATGGGTGCTCAAGGGGGCGTCCCCAGGGCCAGAGCTGCTGGACGCATCCTGTGCTGTGTGTTCAATGCCTGCAGCTCTGCGGACGGGCCTTTCCAGGTCTCTCCTCTCTTCCTTCACCCCCACCCTCGCCCTGCAATGCATGAGCTTCTGTGAAAAGTGAAAGTATTAGTCATTCAGTAGTGTCCAACTCTTTGTGACCCAATGGACTATAGCCCCCCGAGGCTGTGTCCATGAGATTCTCCAGGCAAGAGTACTAGAGTGGGTTTCCATTTCTTCATCCAGGGGATCTTCCCGACCCATAAACCGAACCCATATCTCTTCCGTCTCCTGCACTGGCAGGTGAGTTCTTTACCAGTAGCGCCATCTGGGAAGCCCATGAGCTTCTGTTTGTTCTCTTTTAAAATAGCTGTGCTATCAAACAGTGTTTATACATAAAAACCTGTATGAGATGTATTAGGTAGACAGGGCAGAATAAAAAATACATATATCATTTTTATACATAATATTTAAAATGGTCCAAAAGAAGTGTGTGTACATTTGGAAGCATGGAAGGGAACCCATGGAGGTGTCAGAAGGTTGTGTGTACTTCATGATTGCATTTTATGAGAGTGTGTGTGTGTGTGTGTTGGAAGTTGGCAACCCATGAGGATAAACACAAAGTGATCCAAGGAATTTTCTAAAGAAAAATGCAAAGCCCAACAGTCCCTGGCTGGGGGTGTTTCTGAAGGGGGTAGGAATGGGGTTGCTTGGCCTGGGGGTTGAGCTGGAAGCCTGACCATATCAGCTGTCTCCAGCTAACCTCCCCTTGGGCCAAAGACTCTACAAACCCTGAACCCACAGGACAAAACCCAGAGCCGAAAGGGACTTTGAAAAGGGGGGGTTGCCCATAGCCCCCTTCCCTTGGCCACATGGACTCCAGCCAAGTCCCTCACCTCCATCTGCTGTTGCCCAGGCCAAGCTCTCCACAGATGTGGCCAGGGTAGGGCTGTCACTCTGCCTTTGTAGAGTTTCTACCTGGCTGTACCCCTTCACCCTCAAACGACCCCCCTCAAACCTGAAGTTCCTGCCCCAACTACACTTAGAGTCCTGGGGCCTCCGGGTCGGCGGAGCCCCCAGTGATGTGTATCAAGGAGGTTGGCAAATGCTGTTGATTCCCAGTGGGCCCCTTTGTTCTCCCCGCCTTTTCCAAGGCCCTGTGTATGGTGCTGAGGCTTAACTAGGTCTTTGTTGCGAGGGGTAGGCACAGGTGGGGTGTCTGGAGGCTCACATGTCTGCCTCCACCTCTACTCAGAGTCAGCACTGGAACCCGGGCCTTCTTCCTGCTCACTGAGACTTTGCCCTGAGCCCTGGGATGCTAAATGCTTCTCTCTCCTTCCATCCAGCTCTCTCTTGTCTGCCCTGGAAAAGCCTAGGGGTGCAGAAGAGTGCGGCCACCTGCCAGGCCTCCTGAAGCTTTTTCCTCCAAGCCCCAGCTGCTGGACTCCCTCCTCCTGTGGCTCATACTGTGTGCCTCTCCCCGTCTATACTTTGCAAGCAACAAAACAAAGATTTGTTGAGTATTAGGTGCAGCCTTCAACTTTCCAGAGAAAGAACAGGAGCGTTGTTCAGGGCTGCACACTGCTCAGTTCCTAACAGTTTCTTGTACTTTGACCCAGAAGGACAGGTTTGTTATTGTTATTTAGCCACTAAGTCCTGTCCAACTCTGAGACCCCATGGACTGCAGCACGCCAGGCTTCCCTGTCTTTCACTGTCTCCCAGAGTTTGCTCAGCACTTTACACAGTTGGTTTACATGAGGGAGGTCTGGGAAGTGGCCCTTCACAAGCTCCAGGTCCCCTTGAACTTGCGACTGACTGCTCACTTGTATTTTGAGGCCTTGTTTGCTGGGCTGGCAGGGGCTAGGAGCTGGACTCTGGCCCTTCCTGCCCTCCCAGGCCCTGGAACAAGTCTGACAAGGCCGGTGGGGGGCGGGGGGCAAAGCTGCAGATCTCCTGTCACGATCGGAACCCCGGGGATTAGACGAAGGATGTCACTAAGGGGACAGGGCAGTTTGGCCCACCAGCCTGCCTCCCATCTGGAGATCTGGAATCCTCCTGGGAGCAGCGTGGGATGAGCTCATGCTCTGGGGGGTTTCCTCCAAGCGGGAAGAACTCTTTGATCAACTATGGCTGGTTTTTCCTGAGGCCATTTTTAGCCCCTAGTCTAGGCTTATAATGTGCAGAACGCTGAACTGTCAGCTTTCCTGTGACCATCCCAAGGCCTCTGGTACGTGGATGTTGAGACTGGGCCAGGGAGTGGCCACATTTACGTCCATCCCCAACCCCGAATGGGAAACGGGCAACGGGAGGACCTGAGTACTGCCCCTCCCGTCCCTGCCAAGCAGGAAGTGCAGTCGGCAGGGCACACCAAACGGGCTTCCTGTAATTACGGGTGCCATTCTTCAAGATAGAAGAGATCATATTAAGAAATCATGCAAGGAAAATGAGGCACATGCTAATTTTAAAACAAACAGGAAGCTGTTATGGCCTCTTTGGGCATAAGGATGTCTATTTCGTGAGAGCTGTATGCTGGGCGGCTTCTTCACTGTTGTTCAGTTGCTCAGTCATGTCCGTTTCTCCATGGACTGAAGCACACCAGCCTTCCCTGTCCTTCTCCATCTCCTGGAGTTTGCTCAAGCTCACGTCCACTGTCAGTGATGCCATCTAACCATCTCATCCTCTGTTGTTCCCTTTTCCTCCTGCCCTCAATCTTTGCCAGCATCAGGGGCTTTTTCATTGAGTCAGTTCTTCACATCAGGTGGCCAAATTATTGGAGCTTCAGCTTCAGCATCAGTCCTTCCAATGAATGTTCAGTGTTGATTTCCTTTAGGATTGACTGCTTTGATCTCCTTGCTGTCCATGGGACTCTCAAGAGTCTTCTCCCACCCCACAGTTTGAAAGCATCCATTCTTCGGTGTTCACCCCTCTTTATGGTCCAGCTCTCACATCCATACACATAACTACTTGAAAAACCGTAGGTTTGACTAGACGGACCTTTGTCGGCAAAGTGATGTCTTTGCTTTTTAATACGCTGTCTAGGTTTGTCACAGCTTTTCTTTCAAGGAGCAAGCATCTTTAATTTCATGGCTGCAGTCACCATTTGCAGTGACTTTACTGAACAGGCATAAACTGAAGACCTGTTGAATCCGTGGCCCTGAGTGAGGGTGGAGAAGATGTGGTTCCTGTGTTCAGCAAGTTCACGGTCTAATGTGACAGACAAATAGGTGAACTTCTACTTCACAGTCTAGTGTGCTAAGGTATAGATAAAGCGGGAAATAGGCTTCTTGGGAACTCAACATTGGGGTGGGAAGGGTTAGGGAAAGGATAGTGGGTGGGACTCTGCCAGATCCTCAGCTGTGTGCTGAGACAGTCAGATGAATGAGGTGTGGTCTCCCTGGAGGAGCTCATGCCTTAGAGGGAATCCAGGTGGGCACGTCTGCCATGTTGCAATAGAGGGGTGCCTGGAGGGCTCTGTGCCTCCAGAGAGGAGGATGGCCCCTGTTGGGGGGTCACCCAGGCTGCATGGAGCGAATGTGGGTTGTCATGCTGGCTCGAGCAGCTGACTCCTCTCCCCCGACTTCTCTCTAACAATTATGTCCCCCTCACTGCTGGTCATTGAGGTGGGACCACCCAGTCAACCAGAGCATCCTTCCCTCTGCCCACAGCACTGATTCAAGCATTGGCTTCTGACCCCAAGCCAGATGAATGAAAGTGTCATGTGGGCCTTTGCTGGAGTCTCAGAATTGCCGAGATGATAGGATTTGAGTTGAGGCTGGGGATCATCTCAGGATTTCCTCCTAACCAGAAAAATTCTGGTCTTAGCGTGCTGGCTTTAAAATATATCCATCTTCATGAGTCCTCAAACTGTTGACTCAAAGCAAGGAGGGACCTCAAAGAAAGCCCCTCAGGTCTAATCCTCTAATGTTACTCTAATCCTCTAATGATGCAAGAACACAGGCCCAGAGGGCTGCTGGCTTGCTCTGGTCCCCCTGCGATGCAGTGGCAGAACTGGATGGAACACTGGTGTCCCCTCGGCCCCTGCCCTCTCTTCACCGTGTTCAGGATCTCTTCTTGTCCAACTTCTCAGCCTCAGCAGGAGTGAAACTGGCCCCACGACTCAACATCCAGGCATTAAAGCACAAGGCATCCTGTCTCTGAGGGGAGAGGGCTCTGCCTGCTGGAACTGTGGAAGCGGCACAGGGGGCAAAGCTTAGTCCACCACCTGACTCTGAGCATGTGGGGCTCAGGGTCACACCCATGTAGCCCATCCCAGACTCAGGAGAGCTGCAGATATGCATCTATCACCAGGAGGAGGGGTGCAACAGGATAGCTCCAGAAACCTCCCACCCAGCTGCTCTGGGGGCCAGGGCCAGGGTACCTTGGCCCAGGCTGCTCCCTGCACCCGCTTCTCTCTCCGGGGCACGGAAGCGGGGTGGAGTATTTAGGGCTTCTCATGTTGGTGCTGTTTAGAGAAAGAGACACACTTAGAGCTCACGTGGCCGCCAGCAGACACCCAGAAGGAGCTAGAAGAAGACCGAGCAAAGAGCAGTGAGCAAGAAGCAGAGGGGCGGGACTAAGTGGCCAGTTTTCCCTCCAGAGAATGACCTCTGGGGGCATGGTTTCTGTTCCTAGGACTGGCCACATGATTTTCAGAGCTCAGTGCAAAATGAAAACTCTGGGCCCATTTCTCAAAGATTACTCAGAATTTCAAGATGGCAACCGCAGGGCTTTAAACCCAGCGTGGAACCTCCGTGACTGCGCCTGCACATCCCTGAAGTCTGAGCATCTCAGCTCAGTCTGTTAGAACTGTTCCCGAGCTGACCCAGGGAAGTGCCCAGGAGCTGTCTCTAGAGCCCACAGGGGAGGAGTCCTGGGATCTTGGCAAGTCACTTAACCTCTCCAGACTATGGTTCCCTCACCTGTGAAAAAGGGATAATAATGGGCCATGGTAGGGATTAGATGAGTTAGCGCACACATTGCTTAGAACAGGTCACGCAACGCTTGCTGTTATTTTTTCTATGCATACTCTTCTAGGGTGAAAATTCAACTCCAACTTCCCAGCTCACATCAGGGCCTCCCCAGTTCCCCCATTCCCCCATCCAGGCTCTGGACTGCCGTGTTTGGAAATCAGGATGGGTTCCCGGGACCCACCCCATCCAGGGTCCTCTTACCTCTTCCACTAGAGCAGCGCAGGGTGAGCCAGGGCTGGTGGAGCCAAACCCACTCTGGTCAGGAGCCCGTCGCTGTGGTTGCTGGGAACTTGGTCCGACCACTGAGCCACTCTCCCTGGAGTGCTGAGGTGGGGAAGGCTGCCAAGGTTGTCAGAGGGAGGGTCAGAGGGTAAAACGCATGCATGGGCCAATACCGCCCCAGCTGAGGGGGGCGTGGGTGCTGGGAGTGGAGGGAGAGAAAGGGCGGCGCTGACCCCACCCCCGTGGTAGGAAGGGGCAGTGGCTCAGAGAGCTGTGGGCAGAGGGAAGAGGGGATAGTGACTCACTGGGTGGTCTCCTCAGCCTTCTCTGTGCCAGCCCGCTCGGTGGGGAGGTGGAGCGCCCAGCCCACTCGGGACACTCAAGCCCTGGATTCTTGGCCTGGCCCTGCCCCTGGCTGACCCAGAGCTGGTCTCTCAGTGATCCCTTGGGGTTCCCTTACCATCTGTCCGGTGGGACTAAGACTCCTTAATTCAATAGAGATTCTCTGAGACTAGAGAATATGAGGGAGAATGAGAGCAAGAGAGAGAGAGATGAGAGACGCAGAGATCGGGGGGAACAAAAGGCCTCGAGACGGCAGTCTTCCTCAGCGGTCCAGTGGTTAAGCCTTCATTTTCCAGTGCAGGGAGTTCGATCCCTGGTTGGGGAGCTGAGATCCCACATGTCTCACAGTCAAGAAACCAAATCGTAAGACAGAAGCAATATTGTAATAAATTCAATAAAGACTTAAAAAAAAAACCAAAAACAACCTAGAGAGACAGAAGCAGAGCGAGTCGGGGCTCAGAGAGAAGGAGAGACCGCAGAGGCACATGGGACCGGCGCACGGGGGTGTGCCCCGCGAGGGGTGTTGGCTCCGGGAGAGGGCAGCTCTGGGCCTCGAGCCCTGAAGTGGAGGTCCCCCTGCCACTCCCAAGCCTGCTCACCCAGGCCAGCTAAGCCTTGCTCTTGGTCAGCTGGACCCCTGGAAGTGAGGCAGTGAGTGGCTCTGCCTGCATGAGGGCTCTGAGCCCGGCTCATCTGCTAGTTCACCCTGGGAGCCTCCTTGGGTACCTGTGAGCTGTCCAAGAAGGCCAGGACGAGCTGCTTCTGAAGGACTTGAGTGTCCCAACAGGCGTAATTCTCAGCCATCTTCCCCTGGATGGCCCCCCACTGAACCTTCCCTCTGGGCCCCCAGACTCAGGCACCTTGAAGAAGAATAGCAAACCAGCCAGATTCCAGGAGGCACGGGGCCAGTGTATGGCCTTGGAGTGTTTGCTTTCTTAAGCTTAGAAAATATACAATTTTAATTTTCATCATGAAAACAATTGTGTTCTTAGAACTTCCAGGCGGCCCCTGACTTGGCCAGTCCTCATTCAGGCTGCCTCTCACGAGGGAAAACTGCAAAACACAATAATGGAGAAAACAATGGGCTGGGCTATATTTAACACGGGGCCAGGCGCAGGGCCCGCGGGCCACAGCGCCCAGCGCTCACCTTCCTGTCCCCAGCCGTGCTCCTCGCTCCCAGCCACCCCGCATCTCATCTCGCTGTCTCCAGTTGTCCTCACCCTGAAGCCGTTACTGATGGAAAGTCAGACGGGCCCCTCCCAGGGCAGGAACAAACCCCTTCCTCCCCGCGGCCCTCCACAGACCCTCCGTGTGGTCCTGCGGCCCTTGACTGAAGTCACACTCCTGAGTCAACTGAGTGGCACCGGTGCCTCCAGAGGTGGAATTGTCTGGAGGAAAATCATCCTCACCTTTATTTGCTGCCTTCAGACCTCAGAAATACTTCATCCCCAATGTTCCCAGCCCACAGAAGACCATCACTGCCTGGCTTGCTTAAACTTCATAATCAGTCTATAAGGCAGGCCCATTTTACAGATGAAAAAATTGAGGCCTGCAGAAGTGAAGTAGGCTTATCACAGAGTTCCCATGATCCCAGAAGAGTCTGCATCACAGGCAGTGGGCTGCTGAGGCCTCTTCCAGTTTTGAGGTCTGACGAGCATGAAGTCCAGATGCTGGTGGTGGTGGAGGTTTGGTCACTAAGTTGAGTCTGACTCTTGCGGCTCCATGGAATGTAGCCTGCCAGTCTCCTCTGTCCATGGAATTCTCCAGGCAAGAATACTGGAGTGGGTTGTCATTTCCTTCTCCCCCAGGTGCTAGGGGAGCCTTCAGTTGTGGACATCTCAAGAGCAGGAGGTGTCTGTAGGACCGTGGAGCAGGGCACGGACAAGGGTCAGGGCCGTGGGGACAGAGGAGGGCAGGCCTCAGGTGGGCAGCTCCGTCACCTCCTCGTAGAAGCCTTCCCAGACACCCAGTGCTGTCAGACCGTCTTCTCCTGAAGGTCCCCAACCTTTCCTTCATTTAAGTTTACACTTATTCCTGCAGTTAATATTGTTTACTCTGTCTCTTCCATGATGCCATGGGCTTCTTGTGGAAAGGGTGCATCCTTGTGGACGCACTGTCAATGATCCCACCCTTCTTCCTCTGGCAGGACAGAGGACCACCCGACATCCAGACACATCATGAATGGATATTCAGTGATGGATCCGGTCAGGCTTTGCTGACCTTCAGGCTGGTGGGGGGTGGGTGTTGGGCAGGCGGGGGAGACGTGGAGTAGGAGACATGGAATTCATTCCGTTCATGGACAGGGCCGGCTGCCTCCTGGCACCCTCTGCAGACCCTGTTCAAATTTCCCAGGACCTTCTGCAATCTCTGGTTTCAGTTACTCCTCCTTGGAGTTTTTCCCATGAAGGTCTCCTTTTGGCTGCATCAGCATCATTTTTATCATTCTTTTTTTTGCCACCAAGCATGTGGAATTTTAGTTCTCCAACCAGAGATCGAACCTGTGCCCCCTGCAGTGGAAGCATGGAGTCTTAACCACTGGACCACCAGGGAAGTCCCTGCACCCGCGTCTTGACTATTTCTTGAGGCTGGGAGTTTGGAGGTGGTGGTGGGTGAGGTGTGGGTTGGTGCTGGGAGGCTGTGTTGGGATGTGAGGTTGATGCAGTGATGCAGAGGTAAACAGCGGGGTGGCATTGTCTGTGGGGATCAGCTAGAGGAGGGACTGATGGAGAGACCTGCCAGGTCACACTAAAAGTCTTCCAGTGGGTCGTGATCAGCTGGTGGGGCCTCCTAGGGTACGTGTTTACCTAAAGATGAGGTGCACTGAATGCCCAGCTGATGACTCACTCCCACATGCTATGTGTCCCATAGTGAGGAATCAGGTCGGCAAGAATAAAAAGTCACACTGACGTTGAAAGCCTGGTACAGAAAGAAAATAACAGTGAGGACTGTGGTTCCCCTTGGATCCTGGGGAGAGGTCATCAACGGAGAGAATGGGAAGAGGAGTGTGCTTAAGAGCATTCACTCAGAGACCCCCGACTGCCCAGCTTTGGGGCCTGGTTTCACCTTCTGGGGCCTTTCAGCTCTGAATCCAACACATTACAGTCCCTTCTCGGAAGGGGCCTTAGAGAACAGGCTGCAAGCAAGTGAGAACCAGGAGAGCCCCTCAACCCTTAAATTCAAGTGGGCCAAAAAATAAGTTTTAAAGTAGCTCATCTAAACATGCCCTGGGCTTACTCCAACTGAAAATACTAGACACATAGTCCAGATCACTCAAGCTCGAATCTTGGCCAGCTCTGCCCTCCCTGGTTCCTCGTAACTCCAAGGAACTGGCAGCGGCCATCAGGTTTGACTAATGGCATCTGGGCAACAGAAACCCTATTCAGTTCAGCTGGTGCAGACCCCCCAGAGCCTTATCCCTTGCCCGCCCCCTCAGTTTCCCCACCCTGGATCTCATAGAAACGCCTTATATTTATATTATTTATATTTACACTTAGCTCAGGAAGCCTTGAGGGGACCAAAGGGGTGGAGTTGCAGGGAGAAGGAACCATCTTTTTAACAGAGAAGGATGCTGGGCAGGGGAGTTAGAGATGCCGGAAAGCCCGTACCGGGTGGCCTTCTGAGAACCATGCAAAACCATGCAACCACAGTGACAATCTTTATGGCTACCTCCTGGGTGCCCAGCCTGCCTTAGAGCTTGAAGGAGTTCAGAAGCATGTAGCACAGCTTCTGCTCGCAAGCTGCCCTTGACCTGGTACAGAAGATAAGGGTGCACCCAGGGACATAGGGTGAACAGGGCTTGGCTAAACAGCAGGAACTGGGGTTCCACCTGCTCTTTCCACCCTGCACAGACCTGGACCTTCCTCTATGCTGCCTGCTTCCCTTTGACTTGGACTAAAGAGTCAGCTCTTTGCCTGGCATCGAAGCCGCTTGACTCCCACCTACCTTCCCAGCCTCTAAAAGCGGGTGCAGGTGTGTCTCTGTCTCTCGTCATCAGCCACTGTTTTTAGGTCCCAGACCTGCATCAGATGCCCTGACACACGTGGTCACGGTCCCCCTTGCCGTAGGTGAGTGGCTGCCCTTTGCTTAAAGCCAATTGAGAAGTGAGAGAGCTGGATTCAAACCCAGCCTGAGCTCTTTTCATAACATCCTGAAAGAAAGCCCACCATCCCACAAGGATGGACAGAGGCAGGTTCCAGGAGGAGGTGACCTTTCCATGTAAACATCTGGAGGTGTCTGGGCTAGAGAGCATATCCTGGCAAGAGGAAAGAGAGCATGTGCAGAGACTCGCAGCCAGGCCAGAGCTGTTCCTTTACCAGACAGAAGGGAGGCCACGTGGCCAGGGCAGGGAGCACGAGGGCCTGGAGAATGAGCTGAGACCTAGAGAGGGCATGGCCTGGGGATGGATAGGGCAGGGTGTGTGGAGCGACGTGAGTGAGTGTTGAATGCCTGCACCTCTGAGGGTGCTGTGACATGGAGCTTTGGAAGCCTGGTCAGGCACTCAGTGAATAAGAGGTTGTTGATTTTAACCAAACAATCACTAAATGCATAGCAAAAGCCTGACACTCCCTGTCTGTCTACATCGCTTTGTTTCAGATGCCCAAGAACCAAGATAACAAAAGGTAGCTGCTGTTTATTAATCGTTTTCTATGTACTAAGCACTATGCTAAAAACTTTACAAACCGCTATTTTAATTTAACGGGGTCAGGTGTGAGGTGAAACTGGTGGTGAGGGTGGCGGTGCTGCGGAGTGTGGACGTGGGGAGAATGGAGAGCCATCGTAGGTTCCAGACTGAGGGAAGACGAACCTGGTGTCTGATGTTGGTTTTAAAGGCCGTGGGGCCAGGGACGTCCCTGGTGGCCCAGTGGCTAAGACTCCGAGCTCCTAGTTCAGGGAGCCCAGGTTCGATCCCTGGTCAGGGATCTGGATCCCACACGCCACAACTGAAGATTCCAGATGCCGCAACTAAGACTCAGGGCAACCAAATAAATGAATATAAATATTAAAAAAAAAAAGGCTGTGGGGCCAGGAGGAGAGGGGAAGGACTGGAGGAAGAGAACTCAAGAGAAGAAAAAATAAACTAGACAGAGCAAAAGAGAAGGAGGGGGTGAGGCCCAGGGAGAGGAGGACACACCGATAAGTGGTAATTGCTACCATTTGTTCACTGTATTTCACCAAGCCTTTACACGCACATCATCCCTCTGGATCTCATCCTCAAAACAGGCCTATGAAGTAATAAAGATAACTCTGCTTACTGAGCCCTGCTTTATGCCAGGGACTTTATGTACATTTCCTCTAGCACTGTCATCAGCCAGAGGGTGAGTGCTCCTCTCCAGTCCCCTCTACAGATGATATATCTGGGGTTCAGATAGGCTGAGGAACTCACCCAGGATTGAGGCTCAGACCTGGGGTTTGAATGCAGGCCTGTCTGGCTCTCCCCACTGTTTCAGACTTTATCCCATTTACAGATAAGGAAGCCGAGGTTCAGAGAGGGCCCAAGGTGCCATAGGCCAGTGAGCAAGCATCTTGGCCGCAGCTCTTCCATTTGGCTGCAGGTCAGCCACACTGGGCCTTAGGGGTTTGAGGACAAGTGACCCGTCCCTGATCAAGGCCCCTGAGTCTATTCATGTTGGTCCCTGTGACTCCTGAAGTAGCTGTGTCCCTGCTAACCACTGCTGGAGACAGCTCTCCAGATGCTTGAAGTCTGGTCTGGGGCCACAGTAAGGCTTTGGGGAGCGGAGGCAGGTCCTTGGGAGCAGACAAAGTCCAGATCGTCTCTTATCTTGCCAAATTAGCGTCAGAGCTCGGCGCTGCGAGGCATGGGGGCTCTTCAGTGCATGTTGAGCCCACATGGGAAGAAAGCTCCTTGGACATAAAGATGTGAGAGGGGCCTTTTGCTTTATTGACTATGCCAAAGCCTTTGACTGTGTGGATCACAATAAACTGTGGAACATTCTGAAAGAGATGGGAATACCAGACCACCTGACCTGCCTATTGAGAAACCTGTATGCAGGTCAGGAAGCAACCGTCAGAACTGGACATAGAACAACAGACTGGTTCCAAATAGGAAAAGGAGCATGTCAAGGTTGTATATTGTCACCCTGCTTATTTAACTTATATGCAGAGTACATCATGAGGAACGCTGGGCTGGAAGAAGCACAAGCTGGAATCAAGATTGCTTTGAGAAATATCAATAACCTCAGATATGCAGATGATACCACCTTTATGGCAGAAAGTGAAGAGGAACTAAAAAACCTCTTGATGAAAGTGAAAGAGGAGAGTGAAAAAGTTGGCTTAAAGCTCAACATTCAGAAAACAAAGATCATGGCATCTGGTCCCATCATTTCATGGGAAATAGATGGGGAAACAGTGGAAACAGTCAGAGACTTTATTTTTCTGGGCTCCAAAATCACCGCAGATGGTGATTGCAGCCATGAAATTAAAAGATGCTTACTCCTTGGAAGGAAAGTTATGACCAACCTAGACAGCAGATTAAAAAGCAGAGACATTACTTTGGCAACAAAGGTCCATCTAGTCAAGGCTATGGTTTTTCCAGTAGTCATGTATAGATGTGAGAGTTGGACTGTGAAGAAAGCTGAGCGCCAAAGAATTGATGCTTTTGAACTGTGGTGTTGGAGAAGACTCTTGAGAGTCCCTTGGACTGCGAGGAGATCCAACCAGTCCATCTTAAAGGAGATCAATCCTGGGTGTTCATTGGAAGGACTGATGCTGAAGCTGAAACTCCAATACTTTGGCCACCTCATGCGAAGAGTTGACTCATTGGAAAAGGCCCTGATGCTGGGAGGGATTGAGGGCAGAAGGAGAAGGGGACAACAGAGGATGAGATGGCTGGATGTTATCACTGACTCGATGGACATGAGTTTGGGTAAACTCCGGGAGTTGGTGATGGACAGGGAGGCCTGGCGTGCTGCGATTCATGGGGTAGCAAAGAGTCGGACACGACTGAGCAACTGAACTAAATAACTAACTAAGGCAGGGGGTGGGTGGGAGGCCAGGCCAGCCAAAGGCTGGTCAAGAGTGGAGGAATGGGCCTAAAGACCCTGTGGAGGCTGCAGCCCTGGCCTCATGGCAGGCTGGGCCCTGTACCCAGATGGCTGCTCCCAGATGTCAGCCCCGCACAGCTACCGGGTTCTCATAAACCAATTGGCCTGCCCTCCCAGCTGCTTCTCTTGGCTGAAGCTTTCTCGGGCCTGCAGAAGGTGGAGGTCCACAGGCTCCAAAACCACACATGTCTTCTCAGCAGGTGACTGGTTGGAAGTCTCTGAAGATTGGGCCCTGGGCTACGGTGGGGGTATAGGTCAACCAGCCTCTCCCTGTTTGGCCATTTGGACCAGCTCCAGAAATATTTGTTGACTGACTAACAGAAAGGAAGGCCAGTCTGAATTAGATAATGTCCTGTAAAAAGAAAATACACTGAATGACATATCCAAACAAGATTCTCAGAGTCTCTGAAGGACGTGCCTAAGAAATAGAGAATGGCTATCATTCGCATCTTAAACCTGTCGTCAGAAGGTTGCTGAGCCTTTTTTATTGGGTCAGAGTGCTTAAAATCTGTCTGTTCTCTGTAGTATCTCCAAGCGTCTTCCTTTGAAGATCTTGTTTGTAAGGATCTGGACTCTCAGCAGAAAGTGTTTACTTATCAGAGGCAAGCTTTAGTTCTGCCTTCACTGAAAGTGTTCTAGCTCCCACTCTGCAGTTTTTCGGTTTATATAAGGAACTGCAGGGCCCTGTCTTGCAGTTGGGCTTCCCCTGTGACTTAGCTGGTGCATTCATGTCACACTCAAGCCGCCAGGCTTCCTGAAAATAGACAACATCCCTTGTGCCAGGGCCCCAAGTCCTCCTGCATGGGGCTCTCCTAGAGCTGCAGATGGACTGGTCAGTGGTTGGTGCTTGACCTTTCTGACTTCTGTCCAGCCAGAGTGCAGTTTGGGGGTGATGGCAGTCAGCTTGAGGACCCCCAGTGTCAGGGCTGGCCACCCAGCCTATCCTGGATAGACAGAATTCTGTGTGTTAAGGGAGGCTGGGCTAGACTCTAACCCCTACTTCTGCAATGCAGCTCCTTATACCACTCCCCAGCCTAAGTGGAAGCTCTCCAGCAACTGGTCAGGCCAGGGGCTAATGTCCTGGTGGCCCAGTGTGCACAGTGGGGAGACGGGTAGACCCAGAACCACCAGCTATGGGTTCTAATTCCACCCCATACCCTCTGGATATACAAATATGGTTGGCAGGATCTGTGGACCCCCAAGCTGGTCAATGCAGGTGGGAAGCAGCACGCCTTCCTTTTCTGCCAAGGGAAGCCATGCCCCTCACAAGGAAACCACACAGAGATGTGTGGGGGGTGTGGGAGAGGGATGGAGGCAGGCTGGGTACCCCTCTCAGAGTCCACTGAGCTTTCTGGAAGGGAAATGGCTCAGGCCATGGTAAAGAGCAGAAAGCCCCTGCTGGTGCTTTGGTTAAGCTAGGGGTTCAGGGGTATTGAGAGTCCCCCTGCAGGTTCTTCACAGGTAGCCTGTGACACAAAAAAATAAAAATTTAAATAGGCCTATGCAGTCATTTTTTGTTTTGTTTTCATTTTGAGTTAGCAGGTGGCACTTAAATTGAAGAATATTATACAAGCCAATCTAGGCTTCTAGTTTCTCTAGAAATATCAGGAGACCTGTAACAACGGGCTGGAGCCAAGTCACAGATGCCACTGGGGGCTCCTCTAGCTGGCAGAGCTCCCTCCCAGTGTCCACCACCCTCACACTGGTAACCTGCCTGGCTCTGTGGCCTGTGAGGAGCTGACTTGGGACTGGTGCTCTGCACGGAGGACTGGGAGCAGCCCACATGAGGCACTGGGTAGGGCTGGCCTCTGGGGAAGTCTGACCTGGGTGTGTGAGGAGGAGAGGGTGAAGGATGAGTGGGGGGTGGGGGAGGGCGGGGCAGGTTTGCAACTGGGCCAGGGACTTTGGCTCTGAAGGGCCTGGAGAGATCCCCCTCCCTGTTGAGCAGCAGTGTGAGCTGGGAGGGCCAGAGTCTTCTCTGGGGAGAGTTTGGTAGAAAAGGAGAGAGGATTAAGGGAGGGTTAAGAGGTTTAACTCTGATTGCAGCCATGAAATTAAAAGAGCTTACTCCTTGGAAGGAAAGTTATGACCAACCTAGATAGCATATTAAAAAGCAGAGACATTACTTTGCCAACCAAGGTCCGTCTAGTCAAGGCTATGGTTTTTCCCGTGGTCATGTATGGATGTGAGAGTTGGTCTGTGAAGAAAGCTGATCGCCAAAGAATTGATGCTTTTGAACTGTGGTGTTGGAGAAGACTCTTGAGAGTCCCTTGGACTGCGAGGAGATCCAACCAGTCCATTCTGAGGGAGATCAGTCCTGGGTGTTCATTGGAAGGACTCATGCTAAAGCTGAAGCTCCAATACTTTGGCCACCTCATGCGAAGAGTTGACTCACTGGAAAAGACTCTGATGCTGGGAGGGATTGGGGGCAGGAGGAGAAGGGGACAACAGAGGATTAGATGGCTGGATGGCATCACCAACTCAATGGATGTGAGTTTGAGTGAACTCTGGGAGTTGGTGATGGACAGGGAGGCCTGGTGTGCTGTGATTCATGGGGTCGCAAAGAGTCGGACACAACTGAGCGACTGAACTGAACTGAACTGAAGAGGATTAAGGGATTTTCCCTACCCAGGGATCCAGACCAGGTCTCCCACATTACAGGCAGATTCTTTACCAGCTGAGCCACAAGGGAAGCCCAAGAATACTGGAGAGGGTAGCCTATCCCTTCTCCAGCAGATCTTCCTGACCCAGGAATTGAACTGGCGTCTTCTGCATTGCAGGCAGATTCTTTTCCAACTGAGCTATCAGGGAAGCCTATTCAGGGAGGGGACAGGTTTCAATTTTTCCTTATCTTTATTCTACCAGGCCTGGGAGGGCTTTGCCAAAGTACAAACTCCTAAAGTCTGGCCTGATGAGAGGCTGGAGCCCGAGGAGGAAGAAGAGATAGAGTCTTCTGGCCCCTGTGGTCGGGAACAACTCCGATTCTAGGTTCTCAGAACACTCACCAAGGCCCCAGGTGGCCAGGAAGCACTGTCAGGGGCACGTGGGAGGCAGCTGAGAGAGGTTGGCGGTAGTGCTGCCTCCTCTTCCCCAACCCCAAGTCCTGTTGCTGTCAAGTCTCCCCCGGCAGAGCCTGTTGTTGTTTAGTCGCTCAGTCGTGTCTGACTCTTTGTGACCCATGGACTGCAGCACGCCAGCCTTCCCTGTCCTTCACTATTTCCTGGAGTTTGCTCAAACTCATGTCCATTGAGTCGGTGATGCTATACAACCAACTCATCATCTGTTGCCCCCTTCTCCTCCTACCTTCAATCTTTCCCAGCATCAGGTTCTTTTCCAATGAGTTGGTTCTTCACATCAGGTGGCCAAATGGAGTTTCAGCTTCAGCATCAGTCCTTCCAAAGAGTATTCAGGACTGATTTCCTTCAGGATTAATTGGTTTGATCTCCTTGTAGTCCAAGGAACTCTCAAGAGTCTTCTACAAAACCACAGTTCAAAAGCATCAATTCTTCAGCGCTCAGCTTTCTTTATGGTCCAACTCTCACATCCGTACACAACTACTGGAAAAGCCATAGCTCTGACTGGATGGATCTTTGTCAGCAAGGTAATGCCTCTGCTTTTTAATATGCTATCTAGGTTGGTCATATCTTTTCTTCCAAGGAGCAAGCATCTTTTAATTTCATGGATGCAGTCACCATCTGCAGTGACTTTGGAGCACAAGAAAATAAAGTCTGTCACTGTTTCCACTGTTTCCCCATCTATTTGCCATGAAGTTATAGAACTGGATGCAATGACCTTAGTTTTCTGAATGTTGAGTTTAAAGCCAGCTTTTTCACTCTCCTCTTTCACCTTCATCAAAAAGCCCTTTAGTTCTTCTTCGATTTCTGCCATTAGGGTGGTGTCATCTACATATCTGAAGCAATATTTTTCCTGGAAATCTTGATTCCAGCTTGTGCTTCATCCAGCCCAGCATTTTGCATGATATACTCTGCATATAAGTTAAATAATACAACCTTGACATACTCCTTTCCCAATTTTGAACCAGTCCATTGTTCTATGTCCAGTTCTAACTGGTGCTTCTTGACTGGCATATAGGTTTCATAGGAGGCAGGTAAGTTGGTCTGGTAGTCCCATCTCTTTAAGAATTTTCCACAGTTTGTTGTGATCTACACAGTCAAAGGCTTTTAGCGTAGTTAATGAAGCAGAAGTAGATGTTTTTCTAAAATTCTCTTGCTTTTTCTGTGATCCAATGGATGTTGGGAGTTTGATCTCTGGTTCCTCTGCCTTTTCTAAATCCAGCTTGTACATCTGGAAGTTCTCAGTTCACACACTGTTGAAGCCTACCTTGAAGAATTCTGAGTATTACCTTGCTAGCATGTGAAATGAGTGCAATTATTTGGTAGTTTGAACATTCTTTGGCATTGCCTTTCTTTGGGATTGGAATGAAAACTGACCTCTTCCAGTCTTGTGGCGATTGCTGAGCTTTCCAAATTTGCTGGCATATTATATACAGCACTTTAACAGCATCATCTTTTAGGATTTTAAATGGCTCAGGTATTTGAATAGCTCAGCTGGAATTCCATCACCTCCACTAGTTTTGTTCATAGTGATGCTTCCTAAGGCCCACTTGACTTCACAATCCAGGATGTCTGGCTTTAGGTGAGGGATCACACCATTGTGGTTATCTGGGTCATGAAGACCTTTTTTGTGTAGTTCTTCTGTGTATTCTTGCCACCTCTTCTTAATATCTTTTGTTTCTGTTAGGTCCATACCATTTCTGTAGTCACAGGTGGGTGAGGGAACTGAGCCTTAGGTAGGTCTGCAAAGTGCCTGGGACTCTCAGCAGGTTGAGATGAGAGGATCCTCTCTAAGGCCTGAAGGGTACTCTCTCTGACCTGGGGGACCTACAGTCCCGTTTCCAAGGGCCTGTCCTTGCTGGAAGGCCATGGAAAGCAAAGGCTTCCAAAGAGGGAATGTCCTAGTGGGGGTGTGGGGTGCAGAGAGATGAGCCTCCCTTACCCCAGGATATGAAGAGGCAGCTCTGTGGCCTTTATCATGGGTGCTGCTGGGCGGTAGACAAAGCTCCACCAAGTAGCTAGAAAGTTTCAGCGCAGCCTGTGACCTGAACTAACAATTTAACCTCTGTCGACGGAACGTCAGAATAGCTTTCTCACTGGGTTGCTTTGGGGCTCAGAGGAGATTACAAATAATGGTTGCCAATATTTGTTTTATTGATTACTGGCTAGGAACCAGGCAGGAAGTTCCAGTCAGATCAAACATCTGCTCCTTAAGAAAAATGGTGTTTTAATGCCTGTGGACTGGGCTCTGAACCTCCTCCTCAGGGTCGGCAGGGCTCAGCAGGAACTGGGGAGACCCAGACATCCCGTGGACCCAGCTCCTGCTACACACACACACCTGAGAAGCCTGGAGGAGGCAGGAGAGCAGATGGTGGGCAGGAAGTATGGCCTTGGGGCACAGGTCAGGCAAGGCGCCAGGGTTCAAATGACCTTGGGCACGTCCCTTACTCTTTCTAAACCTTGGTTTCCTCATTATAAAATGGGCACAATAGTAGTATTTACATCACAGCATTGTTGTGCTTTAATAAGATACCGTCCACCAATAGCACTTTGAAAAATCAACTGGTATTTTTTCCCCACTGTATTTCCTCCCTTCCAGACTCTTCTCCCCTTCCTGCAGCTCTTTTGTGCTCATTGCCTCGGGGAAAGGATGTGACAGAAGGAGGCAAAGGAAAATAGAACGAGTCTCTTCCAGACTTTTGTGTGCAAAGCCTTGGCTGGGGCGGAAATTGAAAAAGATTTAGGGAAAAAACATCCTGAGTGAGTAAGAACGCCCCACCCCACCTAATAGCAAAGTGCTCCCTGCTGAGGAGGGGGAGGAGGATGGCTGGGCAGGCTGAGGAGGGGCAGGGGTGAGTTGTGGGGGTATCCTGGGGAAGCACCACCCTTTAATCAAGGTTTGGGATCTGGGAGCAGAGTGGGGACCCAGGCTCCCCTCATGGGGAGAATCCTGGGGAGGCCATGAGGCCCAGCAAAAGGAAAGGACTAGGCAGCATGACAAGGTCATGGCCTCAAACAGCCCCACTGTGAGTTCTCCTGCTCCATCAGGATGTGGAAGCAGCGGGTGGGTCCCAGATGCAACTGTGACCCAGAAGTGGATAGACAGTCCCATCCCCTCCCAGACTGACAGGATCGTCAGACGGGGTCACAGGGCACCTCCATGGTGACCAAGTGGACTCAGGACACCATTGTCTCACTTGATGCTTGTCTGTAATGACAATCACCCTCCTCCCCAAGGGAAGTAGGACATCCTCCTGAGAGAAATGGCAATGAAACTTAAGTTGTCTGAGATTAAGATTCAGCCACCACTAGCACGGAGATTTGAAGAAAAAAATAAGGCTGAGTCATAGAAAATAAAGTCCTATGTCTTACCCACTTGAATGATGGACTGTGTGCAACTGGTACCTGCTACAAATTTGGCAAGGGACTTAGCGTGGTGCCTGATATGTGGCAGGTCCTGGCTTGCCATGCCCAGTGTGTCAGGCCAGAGCCAGGTGGGCTGCAGAGCCTAGCCCTGGTTGTCAGGCTCTTCCCTGCTGAGGGTAATCAGGTGGCAGCGTGGCTCTGGGGAGTGTGTACCCGCTCAGCTCCCTGTCCTCCCCAACCTCCCTGAGGTCTGAATGTGCCATTGGTCCCCCACATTCCATGAACATTTCTGCCACTTTCCCCCAGGCTCTTGGGGTTCTCTGCTGAGCCTCTGGAGCCCTTGGCTTGATGGCTGGCACCACCTAGACTCTGTGAGCATAAAGCATTCTCCGGGAAGGTGGACCTCAGTGTGTCCTGCCCGAGTCTGCATGACACAGAGATCTAGGACACCCCAGCCGGTTCACCAGAGTCACAGCCAAGCAAGTGACGTATCTACTCTGGATGGGGGCCCATGCTTACACCTTTCTCAGCCTGGAGTCTTGAGAGGCAACACAATGGCTGGGAGCGGTCCATGTTGTCTGGGCAGGGGCAGCTTCATCAGGGTCAACAGAAGATTCTCACAGAACAGCACCCTGGTCAAAGCCTTTCAAAGGAAGCTTGAGGTTGAATGTGGAGTTTTCTACACACACCTGGATCTGAGAGTCCTCACCAGAGAGAGGGTCCAGGCTTTATCCTCATCCGTGGAGCTGATTTGCCTGAAATGTCATCGTATTAGTCAGGATTCACCAGAGAAACGGAGCCAGTTGGCTGTCTCTAACCTTCATCATTGGGTTTCAGTAGAGCTCCAAGAGGGCCAATGTCTACCTTTGTCACGTGGCTGGAAGGTGGCAGAGAGCCCTGGCTCTCACTCCTGTGCTCCTTTGAAAGAAACCTGCTGTATCTCCTCAGGCAAAGGGCAGTGCAGATAGATTATAGAAGCAATGTCAACCTCCCTCCCATTACTTTCCTGTTTCCCACTCATGAGCTCTTTGTAGCTTTTTATCACAGGACTCAGAGGTGCTTGGCTAAGCCTGGTTCAGCAGTATGAGTGGCAGATAATCACAGTTGTTATATGGGTTCAGGGCAACTAAAAAAGACAAACCACCTGGTCCTCATTAACTGTGATAGGCAGCTGAGCTGCTCTGTGCAGAGGGTGCACTCCGCAGACTTCAGCCGTCATCATCACCGTCACCCCCGTGGGCGGGACAGGCAGCCTTGCTCTGAGCTCGTCTCTGCACTTGTTCACGTTGTGACCGCGAGCACGTCATCTCACTTCCTCACCTGTAAAACGATGGCAATGATAGCATCCTCTTGGGGTTAACTTGAGGACCAAATAGAACAATGGATGTAAAGCGTCTTTGAAAAATATAAAAGTAAGCCCCTAGTATTACTACTTGGTAAATAGTTGAATTTTCTTGTACTTACACATCAAGCCAAGCGTGATTCACCTCTGAGCTTGATGACTGTGACCATTCTTGACAGAAACTTGTGTGTGAATGTAACAGCTCCCACTTTAATCCAAGGGAGAACATTTTATTTATTTTTACAAGCTAACCCCTGCAATCAAGACAGAAAGTGAATTTAAAGAAAAATAAAGCTTAGGTTTGGAAATTGGAACATAAATAGAAGAATGCACCAACTTCTGACGGTTAGTCAAAAGCTCACCGGAGTTAGGTAACATATAACTGAAATATAGGACTCTGGTCTTTAATACCAGTTTTGTCTTTTAAAGACAGTTTGATGGTAAATCATTCAAAAAATCAATGTGATTTTTAAAATGGACCATAGATATAAATGGAAAGTGCAGAATTATAAAACTCCTAGAAGACAGAAAAAGTGAAATTTTAGATGACCTTGGATATGGCAATGACTTTTTAGGTAACCCTCAAGGCTATGGTTTTTCCCGTGGTCATGTATGGATGTGAGAGTTGGACTGTGAAGAAGGCTGATCACTGAAGAATTGATGCTTTTGAACTGTGGTGATGGAGAAGACTCTTGAGAGTCCCTTGGACTGCAAGGAGATCCAACCAGTCCGTCCTAAAGGAGATCAGTCCTGGGTGTTCATTGGAAGGACTGATGCTAAAGATGAAGCTCCAACTCATGTGACGAGTTGACTCACTGGAAAAGACTCTGATGCTGGGAGGGATTGGGGGAGGGAGGAGAAGGGGACGACAGAGAATGAGATGGCTGGGTGGCATCACTGACTCGATGGACATGAGTTTGAGTAAAGTCCGGGAGTTGGTGATGGACAGGGAGGCCTGGTGTGCTGTGATTCATGGGGTCGCGGAGAGTTGGACACGACTGAGTGACTGAACTGAACTGAACTGAACTGAAAAGCAAATAGATGGGGAAACAGTGGCTGACTTTGTTTTTCTGGGCTCCAAAATCACTGCAGATGGTGACTGCAGCCATGAAATTAAAAGACACTTGCTCCCTGGAAGAAAAGTTATAACAAACCTAGACAGCATATTAAAAAGCAGAGACATTATTTTGCCAACAAAGGTCCATCTAGTCAAGGCTATGGTTTTTCCAGTAGTCATGTATGGATGTGAGAGTTGGACCATAAAGAAAGCTGAGCACCAAAGAATTGATGCTTTTGAACTGTGGTGTTGGAGAAGACTCTTGAGAGTCCCTCGGACTGCAAGGAGATCAAACCAGTCCATCCTAAAGGAGATCAGTCCTGGGTGTTCATTGGAGGGACTGATGTTGAAGCTGAAATTTCAATACTTTGGCCATCTGATGCGAAGAGCTGACTCATTGAAAAAGACCCTGATGCTGGGAGGGATTGAGGGCAGGAAGAGAAGGGGATGACAGAGGATGAGATGGTTGTATGGCATCTCTGACACAATGGACATGGGTTTGGGTGGACTCCGGGAGTTGGTGATGGATAGGGAGGCCTGGCATGCTGCGGTTCATGGGGTTGCAAAGAGTCGGACACGACTGAGCAACTGAACTGAACTGAAAAGCAAAATCTATGAAAGATGTAATTGATAAGTTGAACTTCAGTAAAATTACAAACTCCAGCCCTATGAAAGACTGGCAAGAGATATAGAAGACAGTTCACAGACTAGAAGAAAATATTTGCAAGAGACATCTGATAAAGGATTGTTATCCAAAATATGCAAAGAAATTTTAAACTCAACAATAAGAAAATGAGTAATTCAGTTAAAAAGTGGGCAAAAGACCTGAACAGACACCTTGTCAGAGAACAAATGGACAACAAATAAACATAAGAAAAGATGCTGAATATCAAAGAACTGTATTGC
The DNA here is from genome assembly GCF_049115385.1 of Moschus berezovskii. Classification (NCBI taxonomy): domain Eukaryota; kingdom Metazoa; phylum Chordata; class Mammalia; order Artiodactyla; family Moschidae; genus Moschus; species Moschus berezovskii. The sequence goes on from NC_142471.1 coordinate 26,577,992, forward strand.
TAAGTCACTTCAGTCGTGTTCGACTCTGTGCGACCCCATAGACGGATGCCCACCAGGCTCCCCCATCCCTGGGATTCTCCAGGCAAGAACACTGGAGTGGGTTGCCATTTCCTTCTCCAATGTGTGAAAGTGAAAAGTGAAAGTGAAGTCGCTCAGTCGTGTCCGACCCTTAGCGACCCCACAGACTACAGCCAACCAGGCTCCTCCATCCATGGGATTTTCTAGGCAGTAGTACTGGAGTGGCTTGCCATTGCCTTCTCCGAAGAACTGTATTAGAGAATCACAAATTAAAGCAATTAGGTACCTCACACATCTGTTAGAAGGGCCAAAATAAACAACACTGACAATACTATTTGCTGTTGAGGTTATGGGGCAACATGAACTCTCATTCATTATTTGTGGGAATGCAAAATGTTGTTGTTGTTAAGTTGCTAAGTCGTGTCTGACTCTTTGCGACCCCATGGACTAGAGCATGCCAGCCTTCCCTGTCCTTCCCTACCTCCCAGACTTTGCTCAAACTTATTGAGTTGGTGTTGCCATCCAACCATCTCATCCTCTGTTGTCCTCTTCTCTTCCTGCCTTCAATCTTTCCTAGCATCAGGGTCTTTTCCAATGAGTCAGTTCTTTGCATCAGGTAGCCAAAGTATTGGAGCTTCAGCTTCAGCATCAGTCCATCCAATGAATATTCAGGGTTGATTTCCTTTAGGATTGACTGGTTTGATCTCCTTGCTATCCAAGGGACTCTCAACAGTCTTCTCCAATACGACAGTTCAAAAGCATCAGTTCTTCATGGGAATGCAAAATGGTGCAGCTACTTTGGAAGACAGCTTAGCAATTTCGTACAAACTAAACATACTCTTAACATATGGCCCAGCAATCACATTTCTCGATATTTACCCAAATGAACTGAAGACTTATGTCCACTCAAAAACCTGCACATGAATGTGTTTACCAGCTTTATTTATAATCGCCAAAACCCGAAACAACCAAGATGGCCTTCATTAAGTGAACAGATAAACTGTGGAACATCCACACAGTGTAATACTATTTAGTACTAAAAAGAAATGAGCTATCAAGTCATCAAAGACATGGAGGATATGTAAGCGCATATTACTAAGTGAAAGAAGCTGATCTGAAAATGCTACTTTACTATATGATTCCAACCATATGACATTCTAGAAAAGGCAAAACTATGGAGACAATAAAAAGGTCAGTGGTTTCTAGGGGTTTTGAGGGAGGAGATAAGGATAAATGGTGGGACTCAGAGGATTTTAAGGCAGTAAAACTACTCTGTTTAATACTTAATGGTGAATACATATTATCGTACATTTGTCCAAACCCACAGGATGTACAACATTCAGAGTAAACCCTAATGTGGACCCTAACTGTGGACCCTGGACAATAATGATGTGTCCGTGTAGGTTCAGCTGTTGTAACAAATACACCTCTGTGGTGTGGGATAGTGATAGTCAGTGGAGGAGGCTTGCATTTTTGGAGACAGGGGTATTTGGGGACTCTCTGTACCTTCTGCTCAGTTTTGCTGTGAATCTTAAAACTGCTCCAGAAAATAAAGTCTATTTTTTAAAAAGTCGACCTGAGAGAAATTGTCTTCCAATACCACTCTGTCCTCCTCTTAAAAATGTCCTTTTGTTTTAAATTTTTTATTATGGCTGAAGTCAACTCTTTACTTGGGACTCAGCCTCTTTGATGAAAACTTAAGAGGTCTGAGCTTTAGTTCCACTGAAGCCACTAAGTGTCCTATCTTGTAAATCATCTCCTCTGGCCCTCGTTCTTTCTTCCTGTGTAGTGGGGGTGTGGGGGTGGTGCTGGTGGAGGAGACGATGGTAGCTGTGGTCGGCATGGTGATGGAGGTGGCGGTGACGGCACTGGGCAGGGTAGTGATGGTCTTTAGTCTGGGCATACTTGTTGTGGAGCTGCTGTAGAGGGTGGCAGTGGTGGTGACAGTGGGCATGGTTTTGATGGTTATGATGGAGCGGGTGGAGGTGGTGGGCCTGGAAGGGTAGGGGTGGTGGTGACAGCAGAGGCGGTGGAGGTGGAAGGAGAGGTGGTGATGAGGGAGGGGTTGGTCCACATGGTCTCAAGTTTTTTCTCAGAGCTGCTCTTCTCTGTTCTTTGATTTCTGCTGTCATTTGTGTGGGCAGGGGTTGGCCCCTGAGGCTACCAGTGGAACAAAGGGGAAAGAAAGAAAAGATTCAATCAGCACCGCCCAGTGCTTTCACTTACTTTACAAGTTCTACATTTGCATTTTGGGATCCTCTTCTGTAGTATTTGTGGAATGTAAGTTGAATTAGGGTGGTTATTCTCAGTCAAGAGTTCATCAGACACCTATGTCTTCCACCAGACTGCTGGAATTGAGGTGAAAAAGAGAACACTGTGTTGGAATTTTGCTGCACAAAATTTGAATTTGTGTCAGACTCTCAAAAAGATGCCACTCAAATTAGGAGAATTCTAGAGATTTAATTTACAAAGAGATATTTACAGAGGTGTGGCCAGGGTGGAGGGAAACCAACAGGGATGGTGCAGGAACCTGGTCTTGCTTACAAGAGCGAGCAGTTGCCAGCACCCAGGAGGGACCATGGTTTGTGTGATAGAGAGACTTCTGCTGCGGGCCCCAGCCAGCAGAGGAGATTCTGTAGAGATGTAGCCAGGTCAGTGGACTTCACTGTCCTCCCTCCCTCCAGTCTCCTACCTGGGCTCCCCACTGGCCAAACCCTAGAACAGCCAGAGGGCAGGGGAGCCCACTGAGGTGGTTCACCCCAATAAGTCTTCTGGGCAGAAAGCAAGGTGGAGACAGGCTGATAATGGACCTGGAAGGGCAAACATATGTCATTGGCCAGGGCATGGTTCAATTACCATTAATTCTATGATGTTCTAGCTAGTGTCCAGGCATGGCAGACAGAGTCCTTGCCCTCGTGGAACTGTCATTCGTTGGGTCATGGTATTAGGTGTGACAGTGGCACTCTTGGGCCCGCAGTTGGACTGGCCATTTAGCTTGGAAGACACCCCGCCTGACCTCCCGCTGCCCCCAGTGCACATTCTCATTGCTAGTCAAGGGGGCCAGGTCAAAGGTCACCACCCCGTGTCCTTTCCTGACCCTGACCATGACGTCTCCTGCCCCTCTGCACTGTGAGGCTTTACTTGACATAGAGGTCACTGTCCTGGTGTGGGCGTGACCCCACCAGGAGCTCTGTGTCCTGTGCCTCGAAGGCTAACTGGCGCTTACTAAGTTCTCAGAGAGTAGAGGTGTGATCGGCATTTGAGGCATGATAATCGGTGTTTCTTTGCTCTCACGAATATTAGTGCTGTGTTTTCCCACTTTTGGCCATGCTTCCCTCCCAACCTTTTTTTTCATAATTTATTTATTTTTGGTTGCTTCATTGCTGCATGAGGGCTTCCTCTGGCTACTCTTCGTTGCCGTGTAAATACTTCTCATTGTGTTGACTTTCCTTGTTGCAGAGCATAGGCTATAGGTGCATGGGCTTCAGTAGTTGTGGCGCATGGACTTACTTGCCCCACGGTATGTGGGATCTTCCCGAAGCAGGGGTCAAACCTGTGTCCCCCGCATTGGCAAGGTGAATTCTTATCCACTGGACCACCAGGGAAGCCCCCATGGTCCCCTTTTATCCTCTTCTTAGATCTCATTGTCCTCAGAGACTCCACCCCACAGCAGCCCCACCCCGCCGTACTGACAACGGTCCCCACCCACAACCCAGCTGTCTCCCCCTTGTCCCCTGTGGGCACAGGGCTCTCCTCCTCAGCCAGCCGTGAGCTGGACTTCAACCCACGACTGTGAGTTTCAGAGCCAAGTCTCCTGCTTCTTCTGGTGTCTGCAACCCGCTGCTGCCCAGCCCCACTGTAGATGATGAGAGAGTGAAGATGAGAACTACTGATTGTAACGCTGAGCAGCCTCTGAGCACACTCTGGGCCAAGGACACGGGGAGCCCCTTGACTCTCACTGTCTCATTTAATTCTCATGACAGCCCCATGAGGCCATAGCTTGGCATTCCCATGTGATGGATGGGTAAACAGGTTCGGAGAAGTTTTCAGTGGCCTGTCAGACCTCCCACAGCTGGTCAGCAGTGGAGCCTGACCTTGAACCCAGGCCGTCCGGTTCCAAATCCTGCTCTAATAACCACATCTCTACCCTCTCCTAGTCTCCTCCCCACACTCCACCCCTTCCCTCTCCAACACAGCATCTAGAGCAGATCTGGGCATAGAGAAGGTGCTTACTAAATGCATGCTGAGGGATGGTTGGGTGAGGTACCCCATGACTGATCAACACGCTGGAGCCCCTGGCACACCTTGGGACACAGTAGCGACAGGAAAGCCTCTGCAGTAAGCTTTGTCTCCAGAAGCCAGCATGTCTTCCCTGTAACAGCCTGATGTCCTTTGTCTCCCCAGACTGAGGCACAGGTCGTGCTGCCAGGCCTCCCAGGACATAACTCCTGACAAGTAGCCTTTGCTTCCAGAGCAGAAATAGCAGCTGGAAAACCCAGGTCCCTCTCTCAAGCCCCTCTGAATCAGAGCAGCGGGAGCCCGTAAAACGTCCTGTTATGAAGTGTCACAGTGTCTGAAACAACTGCTTCTTTATTGCATAAGCACTCACCAGAAATTGGTTCATTTCTGGGCAGGGGCTAATGGAAAAAGAGAGCAGCTTTCCATGTATTTATTATGTGAAACCTAACATATGGGGAATATGCGTGGCGATATGTAATTAGACATAAAACGAGCCAGACTAGAGGAATCGCCAAGAATCTGCAGCAGGATAATGAAGCTGCTTTACAGGGTTTGAGCGTTATCTTTCTTTGCCAGTCCATCACTGTACTACTCCACTACCCCACTTACCTGTTGAGTGGAGACCATGCCACAGAACACCAGAGCTGGGAGTTCATTCTGGGGATACCTGGCTAGGCATCATCTTTGATTAGTTCCCATGTCTTTTCCAAGGCAAGGGTATATTCATCTTGATGCCCTAGACTCAAAGGAGATGGATGTGGAGAAGGTGGGTGTGGAGGGTATGAGGCCCATCCCAGGAAGTGGGTGATAGAAGTGACCTGATTTCCCAGTCCTGCTTGGACTGGGTCACCTGTTATCATTTATGACACACCAGCTGGACAGGTCAGGGAGGGAGTATAGGGAGGCAGAGGGAGACTGTGGTGGCTTCTAGTTTCAGCTCTGTGGCAGTCTTGCTTCGTGATCTTTCCCAAATCACTGGAATTCCTAGGGCCTCAGTTGCCCATTTGCAGAATGGGGGTGATTCACCCAAGAAGCCCAGGTACAGGAATATGTACTGGGTGATTGTGACCACAATGTGAAAGAGAGCCTGCTGTCCTGACCCTTTCATTGATAACCTGTCTGGTGTTTTCATCACCACGGTTTGATTTCAAATGTTTCATAGCACTAAACCAGAACAGGTCATTGTGTGTGTTTTTTCCCCTATTGGCATAGAAGATCTGTTACTTATACACCTGGCACTTAGCAGGTAACTAAGCTCTCCCTTGCCTTGCAGAAAATTGCTTGCCAAATTCTGCCAGTCTTACCTCCTTAAACTCTCTTGCATCTGTCCTCAACATCTCCTTTTTCTCTGTAACTGCCCTGGTGCAGTGTCTTTTTCCCAAACCATGACAACGGCTTCTCAGTCTGAGCTGGGCTGGTGAGTCTTGTTTCTGTCTCTTCCCGCTTCCGAACCCCCACCCCCATCCTCTCTCCGTCATTCTCTGCCCTGCTCAGTGTCCCCAGAAACTGACCCCTGCAGTCTCCTACACGGGGACTGTCTTGCCAGCAGCTCTGACTTCTGGCCCTCGAGAGCCCCTGGAGGAGATCTAAGAGTGGGCTCTTCTTGCTCCAGGTGCCAGTCCTTCTTGGAGCCATGTTTCTGGCTGTGATTACTTCCCCAGGGTCTGCACCTCTGACTCTTGCCTACTGATGCAATTTCTTGCTCTTGTTTGGCAGGCCTAGCTAACAGTGGCAAAGCCTTCCCACTGCCCATCTCCGAGGGTTTTTTCATACCTCATTGGCCCCACTGACACCTCCCTAAAAGGTGGGCTTATTTACACGTGGATTGAGCCCCCTGTCTCCTGCCAGAGACCTGAGTGTACATGTTGTTCCTGCTTCCAGGTCCTCCCCTTCCTGGCTTCTGTCGTCTGCACACGATCCCGTAAACGCAATCCTGGACCACATCTCTCCATCTCAAACACCTTTCCCTCTCCTTGTCTTCGTTCAGTGTAAGGGGGGTGTTTACAACACTTTGCAGCTTGGCTGGTGTTCTCTGATCTACCTCCTTCCTTGCTGTCTGTTGCTCCCTGGCAGAGCCAACTGTCTCCCTAAACGTGAACCCCACTGCTCCCTCTCTCCAGGTCCATACAGTTCTGAATCCTACCTGCCCATCAAGCCTCGGCTAAGATGTCACCTCCTTTGCAAAACTTCCTTCTCCTTCCAGCTGGAAGCCATGTTCCCCTTCTCTGAACTCCCAGGAGACATTATCTCGTTCTCTCTGGTCACTTCTCACTTCCCCAGCTTCCATTAGGATAATTTATGGACAAGCCCAGTCTTCCCTTTGGGCTGGGCCTCTTTCATCTCCCTATGACCATGTGGCACGGTCATTAAACATGAGTGCTCTGGAGACAGCTGCCCGGCTTCAAAGCCTAGCCTGCTGCTTTTTACCCACACAAACTTGGCACACTGTGTCACTTTCCTGCGCCTCACGTTTCTCATCTTTACAATGGAGGGGCCGTAACCATAACACCTGTCTTCTGGGCTGGATGGAGGATTACATGCGTTAGTACACAGAGCACACTTAGAAGGGGGTCTGGCACATAGCAAGCTCTCCATTAAATGTCGGATCTTTTTCTTGTCTTGTTGTTCCTCTAAGCAGTGCACAGATAATGAATTCCATGTGTTGTCAGAGATAATGTGAGGGTAGATGGAATGATAGAATAGTGCCTTGAGAACAAAAACTTTCTCATCAGGAGGATTTTCCTGGATTGGTCATGTTGAAGAATGTAACCATTTCCAAAGCTAGAATTATATTCAGGGTCCAAGTCCTGCCTTCTCATTAAAGCTGTGGGTAAACAGATGCCCAGAGCCCATTTAATTAGTGGCTATTTGCTTGGTAAAGCCTTATGTGACCCGTGAAGTAATCAAAATAATTATGGGCACAAATTGGGGAAAAAAAAAAAAAAAAACTTGCCCAAAGCCACACTGTGAGTGGCCAGAGCTAGGGCTTGAACTCAAGTCTTCCTGAAACTGTTTTCTTCTATGCTTGTCAAGTTTCTGAATAATTAGAGTTTCCAAACTTTCAAGCCCCAAGAGAATGCGACCTCTATGGGACTAGGCTGGACAACGGGAACCCCAGTGAACAAGGGGCAAGGGCCCATAGACTTGGGGGTTCCCTGGGACTCACCAGACTTTCTTATGATTTGGGGGTGGAATTCAGGGGTCTGGAAACCCTGCTTCCTGTTTGCCTTCTGGAGCTTCGCAACCCCTCCTAGGTGGCAGCTTACCCCCTGAGCAGGTCTCAAAACGCCAGGAGAGTCCTTGCTTCTGAGTGAGAGACAAGAGCATATTAATAGGAAGAGATGGATGAGAAATAGGCTGGTTGGTGTTGGCCAGTCTGAAAACAAAATATATCTGATCTGAGGACATTTGGGCAACTTTTGACCTTGTCATGGAGCCCAAAGCCATTGGTTGGGTGGGCAGGGATTTGGCAAGAACTTTCAGAAAGAATGCTCCTGGCCTCAGCCCCCAAGAATGGTGGTCATTCCCACCTGGAGGAGGGAAGATGGGGGGAGAGGAGCCCAAGGGGCCAGCAGTTGGAGGAGCGGGGAACCTGCTCTGGAGCCCATCTGCCCACCCGGGCTGATGTCTCACAAGCCAGCTGTGAGGTAAATCCTTGTCCCTGGGAGCCTGTCTCCTTCCTGTCACACATCCTGTACAGCAGGGTCTGGGAGGGAGACTGAGTAAGGGCAGACAGGGAGAGTGGGCACTGAAGCTGGGCTTGGAAGTGGGGGTAGTGTTGGGGTAAGGGTTCTCTTAGGCAGTGGGGACCTTGGAGCCAGGTTGGCACTCCCACCCAGCCTTTTATTAGATCTCTGGAAAATCCCCTAGACCCACCAAAGGTCAGTTTTTTCATCTTTAACATGGGACATTCATACCTGTTCCAGCTTTTTCAGTGTAATTAGGGGAAGATGAAAAGTCTAGAGATGAGGGAGTACAGGAATGGGGAGTGTTAGTCACCTGAGACAGGTGAATTCAAACCCTAGTTCTGTTACTTAGCACTGTGCGTCATTGAGAAATGGATAAACTGAGTCTCCTTGTCTTTATCTTTACAGAGGGGTCATTGTTAGGACTAATAGTGATATAGGTTAAAGGCTTTAGCATAGCACTTGTTTGTTATTATTGGCAAAGCACACTTCTAGGCACAAAGTCAAGTCTCAACAAATGTTAATTGGATGGACAATTTATGGAAGATTCCTTGAAAATTACAAAGACCCACAGAGATGTGAGGACTGTTACCATCAGACCCAGACAATGGGATGCTTTGGGAAGCATGTGGGGTTTCTGTACCTGTGGGCCATTCTCCCTGCCTTCTGAGCCTCTCAGATTGGGGCACAGCTGCTGCTGCTGCTGCTAAGTCACTTCAGTCGTGTCCGACTCTGTGTGACCCCATAGACCCAATTCATGCAATTCCCCTCTCCCCAAGTGGGGAAGGGCCCAGCTGAGATATGATTTTCTAGATGGGAGTTAACCTATGATCCACCCTTAAGTCTCTGTCCAGAATGTTCAATGGTCAGGACACTAGGGCCCTTTGGAACCCTCCCACAAAGCTCAAGTTGTGGGTTGGAGCAGTGGAGGGCTTTTCTGGGAGCAGAGGGGTAGGAAGTGAAGAGGAGGGCTCCTTTGTCTCTTGGTGTGCTCCCCAAGACCTGGCTACTGGCTGAGGAGATTGGTGTATCAGGGTCTCTCAATCCTACCCTGCTCACCCGCTCATGGGATCAATCTTTCAACTTCCAAACACCAGGGAGGGAGCACACTATCTTTCATCCACATGGAGAGGAGGGATCATGGGGTGTTGCTGAGCGATCTTATTGAAGCAAGAATGAGACTCAAGAATTGCCCCACCCCCACGACTACCTTGCCCGACTTTCACATGTGTGGTCACATACACGCATGCATATACTGTAGAAACAATACAGACCCACTCGGAACAAACACTAAACTTCTGCAGGGCCCTGACAATACAAAAGCAAATCCAGTTATGTCCTCAGGGAGTTTGTGATCCAGGGCAGGGTGGGGAGAACTGGTTTAAACCATGTGATGGTCAGTGCTTTCTCTTTTATGTACCAAGCGAAGGGAGTTCTGGGGGGAGAGAGAGATTTATTCTGCTTGTGAAGAGCTGGGAATCCTTTAAATGAGAGGTGCTACTTGAGCTGGGTATTTAAGGATGAGTGGGCAAGACAGAGTTTAGTTAGACACTCCCTCCCACAGGAGGAAGTGTTGCCTTATTCTCTCCCTTGTCCTGCCCCGGTTGCCCTAGGTGTCCAGGCCTATGATGCCCTGATACTTTGCATGTCTTGCCACTGTGAGCCACTGAGGACCGGGGTTGTGTGTCTGTGCCTCCAGCTTCTGGGATCATGTTGAACATGTAGAAGATGGTCGTTAGGTGCTGAATGAGTGTGTAAAGGAGGAGGAGGACATGCACGTCGGAGGGCAGCGTGCACAAAGGCCAGGAAGAGCCTGGTGACGGGGAGTAGAGGCCTCTGCGGGACAACACAAACAGAGGCACCCAGGGACAGAGCCAGAGACTGCCAGACACACAGCCCACAGCACCTCTCACCCACTCACCCTGTTAAAGAGGAACTTCCCTTGGGGCAAGGAATTAGTGTTATCGTCTGCATAGCTTCCCAAGCGCCTGCCTCCCCTCCCCTCCCACCCTGGAGAGACAAGAAGAGCGGCACTGACACAGGCATCGCGCGAGGTCAGGAACAGGGCTCCGTTTCTTTGCTGTCACTGTCCTCACCTCACAGCCCACAGCCTGGCAAATACACACGCTCTCTGGACCAGAGGACACTTTGCAAATCTGGTTTCCATTAAAGTGCCAGTGAAGAAACCCAGGAAGTTCTCGTGGAAAAATCAGACCAGATGTGAGTAGATGGACAAAGGTCCACCAAAACAGAACTAGCCCTATGGTTCTGATATACTTGGAGGGTGTGAAAGCATCCATAGCTTGCTTGGCATTGGGGGTGGGGGGGCTTAGCTGGGAGGACTTTCACTGTTCAGTGTTCCCTGATGAATCTAAAGTCACTTCTTAACAAATGACTGACCAATTCATTTGGGAGGTGAAGAAACCAAAGCTCAGAAAAGTTTATGAACGTGTCCCAGGATAGCAGGGCTAGAACCAGCAGAGCCCTGAGCCCAGGCAGCCTGACCCAGAGCCCTCGCTTCTGAGCTCTCTTTCATATGACTTCCTAGCGGGACATGAGAGCTCAGATCAGACTGATTCTAGACCATCATTTCCTAGAACTGCTAATGCCTACCTCTAAGAGCTGGGGCAATGCTGGAAACAAAGAAGAGATGGCAGAGAATGGTTGATGGCAGCATCAATAAAGATACAGGCGCTAGAACATTAGAAGATTCCGGGGGGAGGATTATGGACAAAGGGCACATTTTGTCACATTCCCTCTTCAGGTGAGACGGGCTGTGGGTAAGACATGAGTGCAAGGTGGGGGATAGGCTGCGGACTGCTCTGTCAGCTTCCCACACAATTTCCTGTTATTTAGCCTGGTTCTATGAGTACCCCCATCATCTAGCCAATTCAGGGTAAAAGAATCCTGAGAGATTAAACACTGGAGAAGCTTAGCTTTTGAAAGAATCATCAGTGAAGTTGGTTAAAACTTTTCAATCTTGTCAATAAAATTGGTTAAAACTTTTCAGTCAAACCAGTCAGAAATCTAGTCAGGTGAGTTGAAAATTCAGGAAACTCAGAAGTCCAGTCAGGTGCATTGAAAATTCAGGAAGCTCAGGCCATACTACTTTCAGTCAGGTTTTGTCTGAACTTCTGCAAAATCAATCGGACGCTTGGTCGGTTCATCACGAAGTCCTGGGAGTCTAGACAGAAATACAAGCAGGCTTCACGCACACTGAGGTGGTGAGTTGGAAATCTGGTGAGTTTGGTCCAGAATCCAGCAAGGTCGGTCCAAAATGCGGATCAGTCCTGAGATCGGTGCGGTGAGACCGAGGTCCAAGCAGTGTAGTCAAATGCTTACAACAACCTATGCCCCCCACCCCCACCCGCCCTTGGCGTAGTGTGGGCCCAACATCCAGTCATGGGACTGTGTTTGTGTGGGGTAGACCAAGAGACAGGATTGACTGTGAAGGGGAGAGAAAGCGGAGACAAAATGGTGCTGTTGGGGGTTTCTAGAAGCATCTCCACCAGCAGCTGGGTCAAGGAAGTAACAGGCTGAGCAGGGGTGGCAATCCCAGACAAACCCTTTGACCGCTTCAAGGAGACCCCAATGCCACTCTGTTGACCTCTGTGAACCTATCATATAGTCAAGCTGTTAGGCCTTCAAAAGTAGCCCCCTCCTAGCCACTGGGCAGCCAGCCAGGGTGTTGTCCCCTCCAGGACACTGTCCCACGAACACACACAGCACGCCTGTCCCCTCTCGGCCGGCCTGTATGTTCTCCCACGCTCCTTCCCCTCTCTGGCCAGAGCTGAGCAGGCAAAGCCAAGAGCTGGCCTGGTGCCCCAGTGCACGGAGGTGTAGCTGGGCTCTGACCCAGCTCCTCAAACAGGTTCCATATGGTCCTCCGGCCGTCCCTCATCCCTCTTCCCCACCTTGACTGTTTCCAAGATTAAAACCCTTTCCTGGTTGTCAGCAAACAGCCTTGCTGCCTCTGCGGCTGAGCTGGTGTGGAATACTCATCAGAAGGCTGGCTGGAGGGGGATGGAGCTCCTGGGCTGTTGGGTGGGGGGTGTGGGGGGGCAGGTGGCCTGAGAGTGGAGATGCCCCCGTCTGCCCCTCAGCCCAGCTGTAGCCTCTGGAGCAGTTCTCAGGTGTTTGGCCATGGCATCAGGACCCCAAGTCTCAAGGCAGGGACATGCAGTGATCTGAACCCTCTGTTTGGAACCCAGAATTCCTCCTGCAGCTAAGAGGGATGTGATGAAAGCAGAGAGAGGGACAGCTGGGATGGGAGGGGAGCTGGGATGGGAGCAGGGAGGCTAATCCACATACGTAATCACTAGTGACAAACGGCCGATCAGTCGGCGGCGGGGAAGCCAGACGCAGCTGGGGTGGGTTCCCGGCTGCTGGTCCTGCTGACCCCAGTGTTCACCCTTTGGTTTCAGGCCTGTGGGGGTCTTGAGTCCCGGGACTGGAGTATCAGGTTGGATGCTCCAGGGGCTTGGGACTGCACCTATTTACCCTGGTAATGAAGTATTTTAAAAATTACGCAGCCAGTCCAGCAGTCCTGGAGGTCCTGGCTGAACCGACACCTTGGGTTGGAGCCTGTCTTGACTCTGGCTCTGCCTTTCTCCCTGGAAAGGCTTCTGTTGACTGTGAAACCTGAAGACACACACAGATGCATGCGCGTGTGTGTGTTGTTGTTGCTGTTCAGTCGCTAAGTCATGTCCAAAACTTCGCGATCCCGTGAACTACAGCATGCCAGACTCCCCTGTCCTTCACTATCTCCTGGAGTTTGCTCAAACTCATGTCCATTGAGTCAGTGATGCCATCCAACCATCTTGTCCTCTGTCGCCCCTTTCTCCTCCTGCCCTCAGTTTTTCCCAGCATCAGGGTCTTTTCCAATGAGTTGACCCTTTTGCATCAGGTGGAGCCTCAGCTTCAGTCCTTCCGAAGAATATTCAGGGTTGATTTCCTTTAGCATTGACTGATTGATCTCCTTGCTGTCCAAGAGACTCTCAAGAGCTTTTTCCAGCACCGTAATTCGTGTATGTGTGTACATGACCTTTCTAGATAGACACCCAGTGCTTCTAGGTGCCCATGAAATCCACAAGCAGTGCCCACACAGGCTCCCTGCACTCCTTGCACCCCTGCTCAGCACCTCTCCACCACCAAGTCCAGCCCAGAGGCTTGTCTGGATACAGAGGCACAGCTGATCCACCTCTGAGCCCCTGATGGAACCATGTCCTGGGGATTCTTAGCTTTTATCCCTCCTCCATCCTGTCACAGGCCCAAGCCCAGGAGCTGTCTTCTTTGATCCTCATGATTAGCTCCTTGGTACACAGGCTATGATTCCTCCCATTTTACAGATGAGAAAACTGACCCACAGAGGCACAAACTTACTTACCCAAGGTCACAGAGTTGGTACTTGGCAGGGGTTCAGATGCAAACCACTGCCTGTCTGACTTTCAGGCCACACTCTACACGCCCTTCCCTCTTGGCAGTTTCTCTTCCCTACCCTGGACTGCCCCACCTCGGGGGACACCGGTGTGTTTAAACATTTTAACCTCAGTGTGGGTGTGTAGCCAGGGGTCTACACATGCTTCTGCCAAAACCTTCTACTCCAGCCTGTGTGTTCTCCATAATCTCAGTGATTGGATTCTCCTTAAACTGAGCCCCAGTGCATTTTCCTCCCCATCTAGCTCTTTGTTTTGCCCTCATCACAAGCTCAGGAGCAGCCCCGACCCATAGCTGTGGCTTGGAAGGGACACGTTGTTGTTAATACTGGGACCGTCCTCTTCCTTGTAGAGCATGATGCTGGTTTCATTGCCCCTCACCGCAGCTCTAGGAAAAGGAGCTGTGCCCATTTTACAGGTAAAGAACTGAGGCTCAAGGCTTGACCTAGGCACCCTGAGGATGAGGAGGAGCTGGAAGCCAAAGGCAAGTCTCTCTTTTTTTCCTGTCATATTTGTCCTAAGATGAGAATCATTTGATGTGTTTATTAAGTACTCATTTATACGTTTTAATTCAGACTTTGAAATCTGAATTTCAGAGAAGAGAGAGCAACTCACCTGCCTCTTCAGGCAGAGCTCACTGGCCAGTGATTGGCAAATCTACTCAAAGCCTTGGAATCTTTTATTTTTAAAAATCCTTATGCTGGAGAGAAAACCAATGAAACAGATCCTCTGACCTGGAGGTAACCACCCTGCTGCCCTTCAGGGGATTCCACAGAGCCCCAAAGCTGGCTCTGGGTCCAGGTTACAAACTGTGAGCTACACTGTCATTCAAATAGCAGGTCTGCCACTTACCAACTTATGCCCCAAGAATGTTCTCTGTGCCTCAGTTTCCTCATCTGTACAGTGGGGACAATAATGTTATCTGCCTCACAGAACTGCTGTAAGAATCAAACAGGCGAGCGTCTGTGAAGCACAGAGAACACTGTCTGGCATGTAAGAAGTACTGAATGAATCAGTGTCGTTCGCCCAGCCACCCTGTCTTGGCTGACGATGTGTTGAGGACTATACCGTGCATTATCTGATTTAAATGGTTGCCTTGGTTAAAGGAATGATTCAATGGCATCATCCCAATGAGTCAGAAAGAAATGCAGCCAAAGCAATTGGTAGATTTAATTGAACCATTGCTGCTGCTGCTGCTAAGTCACTTCAGTCGTGTCCGACTCTGTGTGACCCCATAGATGGAAGCCCACCAGGCTCCCCCATCCCTGGGATTCTCCAGGCAAGAACACTGGAGTGGGTTGCCATTTCCTTCTCCAATGTGTGAAAGTGAAGTCGCTCAGTCGGGAATGTTTAAAAAATACAGATCAGCTTGTGGTGGATGCTGTCATTTTTGCACAGGGTGACTGCCACCTCCTTGTCTGTGGGAGGCTGGAGTGTGAGCAGATTTGCCTTAACACTGCCCCCACCCCCTTCCAGGAGAAGTGCTTCCCGGAGAAGTTCCCACGGAGGTGAGAGGCGTCAGACAGAGGGCTTGCCGCCAGTGTTTCCTGAATTGCTCAGGTGCCCTCAGAGTTGCCATGGGATCAGATCCTGGAAACCCTGAGTGGTTTCCCAGATGGGACCTTGGAGCTCTGTTAATTCGTTCTGCCTTGTTTCCTCTAGGGGAGCTTGGCAAAGGGATTGTTCACTTCCCCTCTTCCTCCACAAGGCTCTATTTAGCGGGGCCAACTCTGTCTGCTCTGGGCAGGAAGGGGTGTTGGGGGGAGGACAAGGACAGCCACTTCCAGGCCCTGCTGTCTTCTCTGAGGGACATCGGGGCCTTGAGCAGTTCCGGGAAAGAGGCTGCCGGCTGCCACAGAGACTACCCTCCTCCCCACTCCCACCCCCTGCTGGAATTGTCTGGAGCTGGGACCTCTCTGGAGAGGCTCAGGGGGGAACTTAGGACAAACCACATTTACAACCAGGTGACACTGGTTAGTTTAGTCATCAAAAGGCAGCCTGAGTGGGAAGGAAAGGATCCCAGAGAGGAAATGAGAGATATGATCATATTACCTACCTTCCTGGTCAGTGGCACCCATGGAAATAAGGTCCCCAATCCTCCCTATACCCCTGCCCTGCTTGACCCAAGCTGTATGCCAGCCTTGATCTGTGATGGTCCCTCATGCCCCAACCTCAGCTAAGGCTGTTGCTCATGCCTCAGGACCTTTGCACATTCTGTCCGTTATTGCTTTCCTCAGCGTTATCTGTGCAACTCCTCAAACCAAGTTCTCAGTCTGATTGTTACTCTTCCAGGAAAGTCTTCCTCGAAGCTGTGCACAATCTCCCTCCTCCTTCTCCCCTCCTCCCCCACAACACACCTTTCTGGATTAGGTTAGGATATTTGTTCTTCTCCCTTATTACACACACTCAAGTTCTATGGATTTCTCCTTCAGGGCACTTTGCACAGTTATTACGAACTCTTTCTTTGGTGTCCATCTGCTGGAATTCTTAGTCACTAATGGTTCACAGATGCATCCTTCACTGTGCCCTGCCTGGTTCCCAGGAAGCTGCTCACTCCAGGTCACGTGTCTTTCCAGGGGTGACCCATGGACAGTGACTGGCTGATGCTGGGATACAAAGAGCCAGCCTGCTTGCTTCGATTTGAGACAACTCTTAAGGGCCATCTGAGCTCTAGAGTGTCCCATAGGATGGCTGAGGCCTCAGTTATAATTGCACTGCAGGCCAGCTCCTCCCTGCCCAGTCCTGCCTTCCTTGGTTCCTTGTCATCTTCTGCAAGGAAGGAAGGAAGGAAAGTCGCTCAGTCGTGTCCGACTCTTTGCGACCCCATGGACTATACAGTCCATGGAATTCTCCAGGCCAGAATACTGGAGTGGGTAGCCTTTCCCTTCTCCAGCGGATCTTCCCAACCCAGGGATTGAACCCAGGTTTCCTGCATTGCAAATGGATTCTTTACCAGCTGAGCCACAGTGGAAGCTCCCTTAAATACTTTCTGCACACAGCTCTCTGAATTAGTCTTTCCATGGACCCCCATCTGAGATACCCACCTTACCCACTTCTTTCGGAAACCTCTTTTTTTTTTTTTCCCTATCAAAGCTTCTCTCAGAGAAGATTCTGAAAAGCTCATTCACATGGAAGTACCAATGGTTAATAATAGCTCAATGGGTTTCCTTTCCCAGAGTCATCTACTGTTTATGATGCTGTTTATCTGCTGCTTACATCAAAGCATAGGTAAAATTTTTAGGAGTCAGGAAAGTGGGTAATGACGTAAGGCTGGGACACTTTGGATTCGTCAGCAAATCTAGGATGACTCCTTGCCAGCAGTCTAAGGGCCTGCACATATGTTCATTGGTGGGGCGGATACTTGTCAGAACCATCAAGGTCCATCATCTTGGGGGTCTCAGAGAGAGAAGCAAGTGGGTGTGACAATGTGGGGCCTGGTTAGCTGTGTGACCACTTCCCCTTTGGAACTGTTTCTTCAGCTATAAGATGATGGATTGTAGTACCCATTAGAAAACTGCATATATGGATTGGCCAAAAGTTCGTTTGAGTTTTTCCATAAGGTAAAACTTTTGGCCAACCCAGTACATGTGTGCTCAGTTATGAAGACAATATACACATTTGTTTCTATACATTAAAATGCCAGAAATAGATCCCTTAGAACAGAGTTTCCCAAACTTCTTTGTTCATAGCACCCTTAGAGTCAGTAATTTTCTACGGTGCCCTTAGGCCCTGGTGGATCGGATGGTAAAGAGTCTGCCTGCAGTGTGGGAGACCTGGTTTCAATCCCTGGGTTGGGAAGACCCCCTGGAGAAGGAAATGGCAACCCGCTCCAGTATTCTTGCCTGGAAAATCCCATGGACAAAGGAGCCTGGCAGGCTACAGTCCATGGGGTTGCAAAGAATCAGACACAACTGAGCAACTAACACTTAGGCCAAAGGAAATACCAAAGAGGTCCTTTGATTAGGTATTTAGGTCTCAATAACGCAAAACCTGTTTTGTAGTCATCTACAAATCTAAAAATAGTACACATAAATTGAAAGAAAAAAGAAAAAGTTTACACTTATCTGTAAATAGCCACAGTTGTTTACTAACGGATGTGCATTGAGCACACCATGACTTCTCAAACCTTGGAACCATGTTGGACACCATCACTCATTTCCTGTACCACAATGATTTTCACATGGTATTGGCTTTTTATCACAGCAACCACCAAAAAACGAACTTCACAAAGATATGACATTGTTGGAAGGAATGTCACATGGCCTAACATGGAAACCGTGAACCAGTAGAGCCAGCAGTTTGCTGAGCACCCGACAGATGGCACTGTGCTTCCCTCAAAAACCAAAAGGATCCTGGCAGCATCTTCAGTTCAGTTCAGTCTCTCAGTTGTGTCCGACTCTTTGTGGCCCCATGGACTGCAGGACACCAGGCCTCCCTGTCCATCGCCGACTCTCAGAGTTTACTCAGACTCATGTCCATTGAGTCGGTGATGCCATCCAGCCATCTCATTGTCCCCTTCTCCTCCTGCCTTCAGTCCCTCCCAGCATCAGGGTCTTTTCCAATGAGTCAGTTCTTCGTATCAGGTGACCAAAGTATTGGAACTACAGCATCA
Source organism: Moschus berezovskii (assembly GCF_049115385.1). Taxonomy (NCBI): domain Eukaryota; kingdom Metazoa; phylum Chordata; class Mammalia; order Artiodactyla; family Moschidae; genus Moschus; species Moschus berezovskii. The sequence goes on from NC_142471.1 coordinate 26,595,982, forward strand.
GTCCTTCCAATGAATATTCAGGACTGATCTCCTTTAGGATGAACTGGTCGGATATCCCTGCAGTCCAAGGCACTCTCAAGAGCCTTCTCCAACACCACAGTTCAAAAGCATCATTTCTTTGGCACTCAACTTTGTTTATGGTCCAACTCTCACATCCACACATGACTACTTGAAGAAGCATAACTGACTAGACGGAACTTCGTTGGCAAAGTAATGTCTCTGGCAGTGTCTTAGTGGATCCGTTATTGTGCCCTGATGTCTCAGAGCACCTTTGGGAGCTGCCACCTTAGCATTAGGTCTCCCCAGGTGGCTCAGTGGTTAAGAAGCAGCCTGCCAATGTTGGAGACGCAGGTTTGATCCCTGGGTTGGGAAGATCCTCTGGAAGAGGAAATGGCAACCCACTCCGGTATTCTTGCCTGGACAATCTCATGGACAGAGGAGCCTGACAGGCTACAGTCCAAGAGTCACACAGAGTCCAACACCACTGAGCACACATGCAACACAACCTTAGCACTCATCACAATTGTTTCCAGAGAGTGGGAATTTTGATAATTTTTGCTTCTTTCTTTATACTCCCCATTCCCATCTCTTCAATAATGAACACATGATGCCTTAAAAGAGATCAGAATCAGGTAGAGGTGATGGCTACACAACATCATGAATGTACTAATGTTACTAATGGTAAATGTTATATCATGTGCGTTTCACCACACACACACACACACACAATTTCCTAAAAAAAAAAAAAAGACAAAAAGAGGTCAGAGAAAAAAATGATTTCCACGTTTTTAAAAATCTCAAACCCTTCAGAAAAGTTGGATGAGAAGACAGAAGAGAAGACTCTAAGCTGGGAAGCTGTAAAGCATACGCCACCCGCAACATGTACCAGAGAGTTTTCACCATGCTCACGGTCCGCCTTTCCCTGGAAGGAAGGCCATTCACCATTCCACCAGCTGGCCTCCTTGTTGGCAGAGATGAGAACACAGGCTCTGGGAGGTAATCCTCCCAGAAGATGATGCATCAGAACGACTTCTCTGAAGGGAAGCGGCCAGCAGGGACCATAGGAGACCAGTGGTTGGTTTTAAATCTCTTACTTGACCATGCCTGCAGTGACTCTCAAACATGATATCTCTATTGTGGATGCTGTACCCGTCCTTTCAGTCACATAGCTTGGGTCACCCACTGCTCCAGCTGCCAAGTAAACGTAGAGAAAGAGAGATGGGGTTGTCCTTCTGCATGTGGTCATGTGTGTGCACACCTGCCCCTCTGATAACATCAGGCAACTGAGCCATGCATGCCTTCCTTTGCTGGACTTCCAAGGGTAGCATCTTGTGCTGACCTGTTTTAGCCATGAGGAAAGATGGAGGTTCAGAGGGCCTCTGAGAATGCTCAGCGGTGGCCATGAACCTGTTGCTGGAGGTTCAGATGGAGACACAGTGAAGGAGAATGCCAAGAAAGAGATTATAATTTTACCACCTGGTCACCTCTTCTTGCATCTGCTTCCTTTCCAATTTGGGACAGTTCCCTCCATCTTTCATCTCTCTCTCTCTCCCTCTTCTTTATAAGGGCACCTATTCTATTGGATTAGGGCCCCATCCTTATGATCTCTTTTGACCTTAATTACCTTCTATAAGCCCCATCTCCAAATACAGTCACCTTAGGGGTTAGGGCTTCAACATGAATTTGGGGAGACATAATCTATAGAACAATTAAAAGTAAAATGATGTTTTCAGCATGTGACATGTAATATTACATATACCTTATTGGTATGTAAATGTGAGTCTATTCAGTTCAGTTCAGTTCAGTTCAGTCACTCAGTCATGTCCAACTCTTGCCTCCCTGTCCATAACCAACTCCTGGAGTTCACTCAAACTCAGGTCCATCGAGTCGGTGATGCCATCCAGCCATCTCATTCTCTGTCGTCCCCTTCTCCTCCCACCCCCAATCCCTCCTAGCATCAGAGTCTTTTCCAGTGAGTCAACTCGTCGCATGAGGTAGCCAAAGTATTGGAGTTTCAGCATTAGCATCAGTCTTTCCAATGAACACCCAGGATTGACCTCCTTTAGAATGGACTGGTTGGATCTCCTTGCAGTCTAAGAGACTCTCAAGAGTCTTCTCCAGCACCACAGTTCAAAAGCATCAATTCTTTGGCACGCAGGTATCTTCACAGTCCAACTCTCACATCCATACTACATTTAAAAATAATTAGATAAATAAATAAGAGAAGGTACTGAAATTGAAACATAATTTCCCGCCATTGAGGAATTTAAAATCTATTTGGGAAAACAATACAAAAATCTGTAAGTGTGAAAAAGAAAAGATTAAAGGACAGTTTCAGATACATGTTTCTTTCACTATCTGAAAGTAGAGGTTTCCTATGAAACCTTTTGTAAGTGAAAATCGTGTAAAGCAAAGAAGCAACTCCCTTAAAATACATCTTGCCTAAGACGCATAAAATAAATCAAGATAAAGCACAGATGCTCACAGACACTTCAAATCTATGTTGGCTTGATGTTGAGATGCTGAGTGTAGTTGCTGGGGAAGGAGCTGGCAGTGCCATTCTTGATGCTCGGGGTGCACACTGCCTCTGTCATCATTCACTGCAAAACAAATGCTGAATGTTTTTACATTTCACTTTTCACTTTTTTTTCATAAAAGCAAAAGCGGTCTTCCTTTGCACTTTTTTTTTGTAAAAGCAAAAGTGATCTTCAAATCTCTCTCAGTTAGGGAAACCAGGTACTAATATACATCTTTCACAAAAGGGAAGTTGTATAAAACTTCTAAAAGCGAAAGGAACTTTCAAAAAGTGTAAGATACTTGTATATGTTCATGTACTGCTGAAGCCTAGCTTGAAGGATTTTGAACATAATCTTACTAGCATGCACAATGAGTACAACTATACAGTAGTTTGTAGATTCTTTGGCATTGCCCTTCTTTACGATGGGAATGAAAACTGACATTTTCAAGTCCTGTGTCCATTGCTAAGTTTTCCAAATTTGCTGATGTATTGAGTAAAGCACTTTGACAGCATCATCTTTTAGAATTTTAAATAGCTCAGCTGTAATTCTGTAACCTCTACTAGCTTTTTTCATAATAATGCTTTCTAAGGCCCTGGGAAATAGATGGGGAAACAGTGGAAACAGTGTCAGACTTTATTTTGGGGGGCTCCAAAATCACTGCGGATGCTGATTGCAACCATGAAATTTAAAGGCGCTTACTCCTTGGAAGGAAAGTTATGACCAACCTAGATAGCACATTAAAAAGCAGAGACATTACTTTGCCAACCAAGGTCCGTCCAGTCAAGGCTATGGTTTTTCCCATGGTCATGTATGGATGTGATAGTTGGACTGTGAAGAAACCTGCGTGCCAAAGAATTGATGCTTTTGAACTGTGGTGCTGGAGAAGACTCTTGAAAGTCTCTTGGACTACAAGGAGATCCAACCAGTCCATTCTAAAGGAGATCAATCCTGGGTGTTCATTGGAAGGACTTATGCTAAAGCTGAAACTTCAATACTTTGGCCACCTCATGCGACGAGTTGACTCACTGGAAAAGACTCTGATGCTGGGAGGGATTGGGGGCAGGAGGAGACGGGGACAACAGAGAATGAGATGGCTGGATGGCATCACCGACTCGATGGACGGGAGTTGGTGATGGACAGGGAGGCCTGGCGTGCTGTGATTCATGGGGTCGCAAAGAGTGACTGAGAGACTGAACTGAACTGAACTGAACTGAAGCCCCATTTGACCTCAGACTCCAGGAAGTCAGGCTCTTGGTGAGTGACCACACCATCGTGGTTATCTGGGTCTTTTAGACCTTTTTTTGTATGGCTCTTCTGTATATTCTTGCGACTTCCTTTTAATTCTTCAGCAGCATGTGAACCAAGAGCTTCCAGATGTATAATCTGGGTTTAGAAAAAGCAGAGGAACCAGAGATCAAATTGCCAATATATGTTGGGTCACAGAGAAAGCAAGGGAATTCCAGAAAAATATCTACTTCAGCTTCATTGACTGAAGTTAATGACCATGTGGATCACAACAAACTGTGGAAAATTCTTAAAGATATGGGAATAGCAGACTACCTTACCTGTCTCGTGAGAAACTGTGTGGGGGTCAAGAGGCAACAGAACCTTATATGGAACAACTGACTGGTTCATCATTGGGGAAGGAGTACGACAAGGCTATATACTGTCACCCTATTTACTTAACTTATATGCAGAGTACATCATGCAAAATGCCAGGCTGGATGGATCACAAGCTGGAATCAAGATTTCTGTGAGAAACATCAACAACCTGAGATATGCAGAAGGGCATATCTAATGGCATACAGTGAAGAGGAACTAAAAAGCCTCTTGATGAGGGTGAAAGAGGAGAGTGAAAAGCTGGCTTAAAACTCAACATTCAAAAAATTAAGATCATGGCATCCAGTTCCATCACTTCATGGCAAATAGTTGGGGAAACAGTGGAAATAGTGACAGATTTTACATTCTTGGCTTCCAAAATCATTTCTGACAGTGATTGCAGCCATGAAATTAAAAGCTGCTTGCTCCATGGAACGAGGGTTATGACAAACCTAGACAGTGTATTAAAAACCAAAGACATCACTTTGTCAACAAAAGTCCGTATAGCCAAAGCTATAGTTTTTCCAGTAGTCATGTATGGAGTGAGAGTTGAACCAGAAAGAAGGCTGAACACCGATGAATAGATGCCTTCAAACTATGGTGCCAGAGAAGACTCTTGAAAGTCCCTCGAACAACAAGGAGATCAAACCAATCAACTCTAAAGGAAATCAACCCTAAATATTCATTGCAAGGACTGATGCTGAAGCTCCAGTACTTTGGCCACCTGATGTGAAGAGCTGACTCGCTGTAAAAACCCTGAAGTTGGGAAAGATTGAAGACAAAAGGAGAAGAGAGTGGTAGGGGGTAAGATGGTTAGATAACATCACTGACTCAGTGAATGTGAATCTGAGAAAACTCCGGGAGATAGTGAAGAATAGGGAAGCCTGGCGTGCTGCGGTCCATGGGGTCGCAAAGAGTCAGACACAACTTAGCAGCTGAACAACAACCACCTGCATATGTGGAATAAATGCCACAATGTCCTCTTAAGGGTGAAGAACAGTAGCTTTCATAATATGATAAAGTATCAGCTACTGCCTAGCTCCTCACTGAGTCACTCTACTAGATTACATCAAGAGAAGATAGAGAAAGCCAGGAATATATTTGACCAACTGCTTTTGCCTGGATACAGATTACCTGATGATCAATCTCATGCTGATGCTTCATTTATATATTTTTAAAGAGTTATACCTCATTTATGAAAGTAACTTTTTATCTTGAAATGATTTTGGGGCTTGAGGAATTGTGAAGATAGTCCAGAGAATTTTCTGCATCCTTCCTCCAGCTTCTCCCAATGTCAATAGCTTACACAGCCATGGTTCACTTACCAAAATTAAAACATTAACATCAGTACAAAATTATTCACTAAGCCATAGACAGTTTTGCGTTTTCTCAGTTTTCCACTGATGTCTTTTTTCTGTTTTGAGATTCGGTCAATGATACCACATTGCATTTAATTACTGTGTCTCCTTAGGCTCCTAACCTGTGACAGTTCAACATTCTTTCTTTGTCCTTCATGGTCTTCCTGTGTTTGAGGAATACTAATCATATTGTGCTGCTGCTGCTGCTGCTGCTAAGTCACTTCAGTCGTGTCTGACTCTGTGCGACCCCATAGATGGCAGCCCACCAGGCTCTGCCATCCCTGGGATTCTCCAGGCAAGAACACTGGAGTGGGTTGCCATTTCCTTCTCCAGTGCATGAAAGTGAAAAGTGAAAGTGAAGTCGCTCAGTCGTATCTGACCCTTAGCAACCCCATGGACCACCAACTACCAGGCTCTTCCGCCCATGGGATTTTCCAGGCAAGAGTACTGGAGTGGGTTGCCATTGCCTTCTCCGAATCATATTGTAAATGTCCCTAAATTTGAATTTGTCTGATATTTTCTCAAGTTTAGAAGGCGTTATAGCTTTGGGGGAAGAATATCGCAGAGGTAATAGACCTTTCCAATAGTATCCCATCAGACAGTACATGATATCAGTATGTCTTATTACTAATGATGTTAACCTTGAATTGGTGAAGGTGGTTTTTACCAGTTTTCTCTACTATAAATGCTACAGTATATCCCTTTTCCTAGCTATTTTTTGTAAGTGAGGCAATCCAGCCCATACTCACTGAGAAGGGAATTAAACTAACCTCTTGGGAGAGACTAGTATGAAAGAATTTGTGGACATGTGTTTAAAATGCCATAGTAATTAATAAGTATTTGGGGGGGATACTTTGAGGCTGTACAAATATCCTGTTTCTTCTTATATTTTGCCCACTGATTTTAGCATCTCTGGATGGGTCTTGCCTGTAGCAGTTATTACTGCAATAATTTATTAATAGTAATAGAAAATAGTAGAAAATAAGTATTTTCTATTTCCCTCAGTCCTCTAAATAGAATTCCGCTAAATAGAATTCTTGGGACTTCCTTGGTGGTCCAGTGGTTAAGACTCCAGGCTCCCAATGCAGGGGGCATGGGTTTGATCCCTGATCAAGGAATTAAGATCCCACATACCACACAGTGTGGACAAAAAAAAATCCTCCATTTATTTTTTATTAAATTACTTATGACTTCATGGGGATTTGTTTTGTTGCTGAAATTGTTGTAGCTTTGACCGTTAAAAGTTCTTTCAGTTCAGCTCCTCTGACTTTTGCTCTTTTTAAAATCACTTTCTTACTTCCTGGTACCACAAATGCTTTAGGTTCATTTTGCATTTTTCCTGTCCCAAACATAGAGTTCCTTTTACTGGAGCCTGGTTCCTTATACTGGATGATGGTATTTAGAAACCAAGATCTGGGCATGAAGTATGCTTGTTACTACTGAATGTCAATGCTTGTATATTCTCTTAGTGGACAGAGCTAGGAAATGTATCTATCTACAGATGGTGACTACAGCTGTGAAATTAAAAGATGCTTGCTCCTTGGAAGTAAAGTTATGACCAACTTAGACAGCATATTAAAAAGCAGAGACATTACTTTGCCAACAAAGGTCCATCTAGTCAGGACTATGGTTTTTCCAGTGGTCATGTATGGATGTGAGAGTTGGACTGTGAAGAAAGCTGAGCACCAAAGATTGACACTTTTGAACTATGGTTTTGGAGAAGACTCTTGAGAGTCCCTTGGACTGCAAGGAGAGCCAACCAGTCCATTCTAAAGGAGATAAATCCTGGGTGTTCATTGGAGGGACTGATGTTGGAGCTGAAACTCCAATACTTTGGTCATCTGATGCAAAGAGTTGACTCATTTGAAAAGACCCTGATGCTGGGAAAGATTGAGGACAGGAGGAGAAGGGGACGACAGAGGATGAGATGGCTGGATGGCATCACCGACTCAATGGACGTGAGTTTGGGTAAACTCCGAGAGTTGGTGATGGACAGGGAGGCCTGGCGTGCTGCAGTCCATGGGATTGCAAAGAGTCGGACACGACTGAGCGACTGAACTGAACTGAACGTCTATCTACATCTGTGTATCTATAGTTGAGGCCTGTGAAATCTAGTTCCTTGACGAGGGGTCAAACTTGGGCTCCCTGCATTGGAAGCATGGAGTCTTAGCCACTGGACCACTAAGTCCCAAGTTTTGAATCTGGACAATTATACATGCTTTTTTTGTTTCCCAAAGTTCAATCTGTTTATTTTCAGATCTGTCACCCATTTTAAGGGTACCATTTGTTGAGTTTTTACAAATGTATATACACTTGTGTAACCACACCCACAATCAAGATAATATGACCTCATCTTAACTTAATTACATTTGCAAAGACCCTGTTTCCAAACAGGGTTGCACTCATAGGTACAACGTGTTAGGACTTCCACATATCCTATTGGGGGAACAATCTAACCCACGACTCTCAGCACAAAGATATGAAATTCATCCATGCTGCAATGTATATAAGTATTTTGCTTCTTTTAATTGATGAATAGTATCCCATAGTATGGATATAACACAATTTGTTTATCCATTCTCTTGCTTCAGGCATATGAGTTACTTCCAGTTTGGAGCTGTTATGAATAAAGCCTTCTGTAATATTCAGGTGCAGATCACAAGTGCTCGAGTTGCTTTGAATCCTCGTCAGTGCTCAGGTATTGTCAAGCTTTTAATTCTAACTGTTTGAGGAAACCTGTAGTGGTAACTCCATTTGTGGTTTTCATTTTCTTTCCTCTGCTGATAAATGAAGTTAATCAGTGTTTCATGTACTTGTTGACCATTGCATATTTTCTTTGGTGAGATGGTCACTTGACTTTTTTACACATATTTTATTGGGCTGCTTATCTTACAAGTTTGTTATATATTCTGGATGCAAGTCCTTTGTCTGGTATATATATATTTATATATATATAATAGTGACTGTTTTCTCCCAGCCTATGGCTTAGCTTCTCATTTTCTTAAAGGGATCTTTCCAAGAGTAGAAATTTTCAGTTTTAGTTAGGATCAATTTATGAGTTTTTTTCTTTTATGGTTCATGTGTTTTGCGTCCTACCTCTGTTAGGGAAAATAAAATGGAAGTAATCTTGTTCAGGGCTTCAGAGACAAGAAAGCAGAGCAGGCTTATGAAGTGTCTCTGAGCTGCCTGGACACTACTCTGACGACTCATGAGTGCACCAGTTGTTACCAGTAAGTCAAGATATAGAGAAGATAGAGAGTGGGTCTGGAATTTTTGAGCCCCTCGCTGTCTGACTAGGCATGCCCAGTCAGTTCAGTCACTCAGTCCTGTCTGACTCGTTGTGACCCCATGAACTGCAGCACGCCAGGCTTCCCTGTCCATCAGCTACTCCCGGAGCGTGCTCAAACTCATGTCCACCGAGTTGGTGATGCCATCCAACCATCTCATCCTCTGTCATCACCTTCTCCTGCCTTCAATCTTTCCCAGCTTCAGGGTCTTTTCCAGTGAGTCAGTTCTTTAATTCAGGTGGCCGAAGTATTGTAGCTTCAGCTTCAGCGTCAGCCCTTCCAATAAATATTCAGGGTTGATTTCCTTTAGGATTGACTGGTTTGATCTCCTTGCAGTCCAAGGGACTCTAAAGAGCCTTCCCCAGCACCACAGTTCAAAAACATCAGTTCTTTGGCACTCAGCTTTCTTTATGGTCAAACTCTCACATCCATACATGACTACTGGAAAAACCATAGCTTTGACTAGATGGACCTTTGTTGGCAAAGTAATATCTGGAATCAGACCACTGTTATCACCATTATCAGACCACTGCTAGTATAGCTGGTGATGATGTTAGGATAGCAGGGGCATCAGTTTGTCTCCATAGTTAACAGGCTTATGGGCTTGGGCGAGTCATATAACTTCTCTCAGATTAATGGGGGGAAGTCAGTCCTGGTCCGTGCCTTCTTAGCCAGTCTACTGTAGGAATAAGATGGAGATAAGGTGGGTATTTTAATGAGGTCTGCTTCAAATTGCAGGCAGGCACACGAAATGTGTGGAAATACCTGCCATCTCATCTTCATAAAACTGTGAGGTAGGTATGGTTTTCTTCATTTTTATACATGGAGAAATTTTTATATGTGGAGGCTTGGAGAGGCAGGTAACTTGCTCAACTGAAAGAACTAAGAAGTGCTTTAATTGAGATGGATATTCCTCTTCACTTTCTGCCATAAGAGTGCTATTATCTGCATACCTGAGGTTATTAATATTTCTCCCAACCATCTTTATTCCAATTTATGTTTCATCCAACCCAGCATTTCTCATGATGTACTGTACATATAAGTTAAATAAGCAGGGTGATAACATACATCCTTGACATCCTCTTTTCCTGATTTGGAACCAGTTTGTTGTTCCATGTCTGGTTCTAACTGTTGCTTCTTGACCTGCATACAGATTTCTCAGGAGGCTGGTACGGTGGTCTGGTATTTCCATTTCCTGAAGAATTTTCCACAGTTTGTTTTGATCCACACAGTCAAAGGTTTGACATAGTTAATAAAACAGAAGTAGATATTTTTATGGCATTCTCTCGCTTTTTCTGTGATCCAATGGATGTTGGCCATTGGATCTCTGGTTCCTCTGCCTTTTCTAAATCCAGCTTGAACATCTGGAAGTTCTCGTTCACATACTATTGAAGCCTGGCTTGGAGAATTTTGAGCATTACTTTGCTAGCGTGCGAGATGAGTGCAGTTGTGCAGTATTTTGAACATTCTTTGGCATTGCCTTTCCTTGAGACTGGAATGAAAACTGACATTTTCCAGTTCTGTAGCCACTGCTGAGTTTTCCAAATTTGCTGGCATGTTGCGTGCAGCACTTTTACAGCATCATCTTTTGGGATTTGAAATAGCTCAGCTGGAATTCCATCACCTCCACTAGCTTTGTTCGTAGTGATGCTTCCTAAGGCCCACTTGACTTCACATTCCAGGATGTCTGGCTCTAGGCGAGTGATCACACCATTGTGGTTATCTGGGTCATTAAGATCTTTTTTGTGTAGTTTTTCTGTGTATTCTTGCCACCTCTTCTTAATGTCTTCTGCTTCTGTTAGGTCCATATGGTTTCTGTCCTGTATGGTGCCCATCTTTGCATGAAACATTCCCTTGGTATCTTTAATTTTCTTGAAGAGATCTTTGGTCTTTCCAATTCCATTGTTTTCCTCTATATCTTTGCAGTGATCACTTAGGAAGGCTTTCTTATCTCTCACTGTTATTTTTGGAACTCTGTATTCCATTGGGTATATCTTTCCTTTTCTCCTTTGCCTTTAGCTTCTCTTCTTTTCTCAGTTATTTGTAAGGCCTCTTCAGACAATCGTTTTGCCTTTTTGCATTTCTTTTTCTTGGGGTGGTCAACCATGCCCAGGGCTTAACAAAATACTATGACTCACACGATAAAACAAACAGCATTGTAAAACGGTTAATGTGAAATCAAAGCTGCAATTTGCTCACAAACTGATGCTGATATCAGTTTGTAGCTTGGAATTATAAACAGGAATCCCCCAAAGTGCAATTTGAAGTCTCACCTGTGGAGTGATTGCACTGCCTGGGACCTTTTCCCATCTGGGACTCCAGATTGCTGTTACACAGGACTTCCCAGTGCTGTTTGAGTCTGGATATTGGTCAGCCCAATTTGGTGATGTTTGTGCTGTTACTGTCCTCTACTGTTTCTATTTCTTTTTAAAAATGATTGTATATTGAAAGTAAGTTAGATAATTCTTTGTTAAATATTAAAATTGTTAATTTGTGTACAATGAGTGATTTCTTTTGTTAACAAATCCTTAGAACCTGAGACAAAAGTTAAAACTTTTGGTAAGCCAACCTCAAAGTCAAAGTCTTCTAGAAGTTTTAGTTTTTATGTTTAAGTCCTTACCCATTTTGGGTATTTTTGTATGTGGAGATTGAAGGTTTTTTCATATAGCCATCCAATTGGTCTAGAATCATTTATTGAAAAGACTAGTCATTGTACATTAAAATACCTTATATCTTTGTCAAATCAACTTACTACCATGCATGTGTGGGTTTACTTCTGACTTCCTAATATGTCTGTCCTTATGTCAGTATTACATATTTTGATTAGGACAGTTTAATAAATCTTGAAATCAGGTAGTACAAGTTCCTAAATTTGCCCTTCCCTTCAATATTGTTTGGTTATTCTAGGTTCTTTGCATTTCCATGTAAATTTAGAATCCGCTTGTTAATATCTGCTCCCCCAGAGAAGCCTTTGGGGATTTTAATTAGATTTGCATTGAATCTGTAGGTCATCAATTGAGGGTAATTGACATATGTTCAATATTGAGTCTTCTGACCTATGAGCATGATATAGTCACCATTTGTTTGGTAGTGTTTGGTGTATAAACCTTACAGATACTTCACTGAATTTATTTCCAAGTATTTTGGGGTACTATTGTAAATGATATTTTCCACTTCAATTTCTAGCTGCTTATTTTTGGCATATGGAAATATAATTCATTTTAATATGTTCACTTTGTATCCTGTAACCTTGGTCACTTCACTTATCATGCTAGTAACTTCTTTGTATGTTACTTAAGGTTTCATATGTTTGTAATTGTGTTGCCTAGAAATAAAGACAGATGTACTTCTTTTCCAGCCTGGATGCTTTTATGCTTCTGTGTCTTCCTATTCTAGTGGCTAGGACCTCCAGTAAAATCTTGAATAGAGATAATGGTAGGAGACATCTTTCTCAATAAAAGATGATAAGACAATTGGATAGCTGTATGAAAAACAAATGAACTCTAGTGATTTCTAGCTCTATGTGGGCTCTGGGAAATTTTCTGTGTACAGTTCCCTGGTAATTGTTCTGTTCCCAGATATTCTTTGCTCAGCCTTGGATATTTACCCTATTCTGCACAGGTTGGAATCCAGCCAAAGATTTAAGGAGACCATGCAGATTTTAGAAGCTCTTTCTCTGCATGACTCTCTTTTCTCTGGTATTCTGTCCTGAAAATTCTAGGCGCCTTGGTCTCTCCAAACTCCAGTTTCTATTTCTTCAACCCATTGAGAGTTACTTTCCTGAACTCTGCTTGGGTTCACCCACTCTGCTCTGCACTCCTGAAATTGCCTCCACACAGAAGACTGGAGTTCCGTCTGACCTCATTTGCTTCTCATCACTCAGTCCTGAGTTGCGTGTTGTCCAAAGTCTGAAAACAGTTGTTTAACTGTCTATATTTGAGGATTCCAACATTTGTAGTTCTTAGGCATGTAAATCTGTGGTGACTCATATCCTTGTATTTTTGGTAATTTTTGGCTGTGGGTTCGTATTTTGTTCATCTTTGGGCATCAGTCACAAGGGTCTCCATTGGGAACACCTTCCCCCAGAGAGGATTTGTACTTGGTTGGGAGCCAGAGAGGTACATCTGATCTGGAACCCTTCCTAGGAGACCCTCTCAAGAATCTGAGACTTAATTTAGGAGTACCAGCTTCAGCTCCCCCAACCTGCAGATGGCCGGCTCCCTTTGGTGTTGCCAGTAAGAATATTTACCTTCAGGTCCATATCTCCTTTGGGTTTTAGCTTCTTGTGACTTTTTTTTCCCCCTTATTTGAACAGTCTGTAATATTCTATAAGCTTAGAAATGTGTTCAAAAATCTGCGTTATAATTTATCCAGGTTTGAGTTTTTTAACAAGAAGGCTTTTCCAAGTATCTCGTTTGCCATAATGTTGGGATCAGAAGTCCTGGTCATTCGTTCTCCATCTGTCCTTTCATTTATCCACCCGTTGACCGTTTCTATACTCCTTACTCCTTCTCTATTGACCACCACTCTGTTCCCAGCTCCTGCACGATGCTTCAGAGAGAACAAGAGAAGGTGCTTCCCTTTCAGGAGTGACACAGTTGAGAAAGCATCTCTAACACTTGGACCCTCTTTTAAAATGTCCCTTCTTCACCTGCCAGCCCATCCTTCCTTCATGGCTATGCTTGACCCTGGCATTGCAGGACCCAGTTTTGAGTGGCTCCCAGTGAGGGGAAGGTTCCTTTTTGGCTTTGTCCATGACCTGGACTTCAGTGGGCCCAGGGCCACTCTGGACCTGCGACCTCTGTCTCACCCTTGAACCCACCCCTGCCCCTTACATGGTCACTGATCTACCTGCCTCAACCCCATCCAGACTTCCTTTCCTGAAACTCCAGAAGCTGATGGGGTGGTGGGGAAAGGAGACAGAGGCAGGGGTTGGTAGAATGTGGATAGGGACACACTGTGATGTGTCTGGGTCTAGAGAACAGGATCAGCAGGTGCAGCCTGGGTCAGAAAAGGCCTGGCAGCATATGCTCACAGTCCCTGAAACAAGCCTTGCTTGTTAAAGGAGAAAACAAAGCAGCCCATCTTTCTCTGCATAGACTTCATGCATCTTTGAGGCTTGTGGCTCCTTAAGGGCCCAGGCGTCTGCTGCTGTTCATGTGTTTGACCAGGCTGGCTGCCAGCCCGTGCCCTGTCTCTTGCCCCTGCATCCCAGTGTCTGAAGCAGTAAATCACCCACACGCTGTCTCTGAGGGGAAGAGGTCTCAACCTCCTGGGGCTGTGCAGAAAGAGGTCTCCCCGCACAAACACGTTCTTTCCCACCACAGACCAGCAGCCTCTGTAGCTGAAAAGGATTGAGGTGGTAGTTTGGGCAGTGGGGGTACTGCTGAGGGCGGTAAAGGGATGAGGGAGAATGAAGTCTGCTCTGCCCAGTGGCCTCAGGAATAAGGTGAGAGCAAAGGCCTATATTTCCTGTAAGTCAGTGCTTTCCAGACTTGCCTGTGACTGACCTGGAGGTCTTTCTCAGAGCAAATTCTGATCAGGGGGGCTATAGTGGGGCCTGAGGGTTGTGTTGTTGTTCAGTTGCTCAGTTGTGTCCGACTCTTTGCGACCCCATGGACTGCAGCACTCCAGGCTTCCCTGTCCTTCTCTGTCTCCCGGAGTTTGCTCAAACTCCTGTCCACTGAATGATGATCCCTGAGGGATGCAGGTCTATTAAGCTCCCTGGGTTGGCCACATGGCTGGTCCAGAGGTCACGAGTTGGAAGGCTTCAGGGTTTTGTCCCCTTACAGGGTCACTGTGCTAGAGGTTGGTGGAGCTGCTCCCTGGAATCATCTGGAGAGCTTTAAAGGTCCCTGGCCTCACCCCAGGTGTCACTAAATCAGCATCTCTATTCCAGGGCTAGGACTTTGTGTGTTTTTGTTTTTAATGCTCCCCCAGGAGCTGTGAAGGTGCAGTCAGGATTGAGAACCAGTGGGCTGGATTACAGAAAGTCGACCCTCACCTTCAAATTCCTTGTGTGCGTGCATGCTCAGTTGTGTCAGATTCTGCGACCCCATGGACTATAGCCCTCCAGGCTCCTCTGTTCCAGGTCGTGACCGATAACTTGCACTTGGGGAGGAATGACTGGAAACGGTTTAGCATCACACTCTTCCCAGGAGCATCTGCATTTTCACCAGGGGCCTGTTCGGCCATAAAGGAATGGCAGTGGTGGCTCTCCCGGGAAGAACAAGTGACCGGGTCATACCTTGTCCACATGGAGAGGCCTGTGATCTCGTTCCAGCGATTTCATGCTCTGGCCTCGTGTCTTGGCCCTGAGCTGCAAAACTCCTGTTTTGGTCTGTCTGTTCCGCCCAGAAATCCCAGAGGTCCTGCAGCTTTCCACGGCTCAGGGGCGTTCTCTCCTCCACTCCTTTATCATCTGAGTGAAAGAGGCAGCTGGGACCCTTCCCCTCAGAAGGCTGTGCTCCCTGTTGGTGACCCCACACCACCACTGAGGACAGTGGGAATGAGGCGCTAAGGCCCTGGTCTTGAGTAGATCCCCCAAGGCCTGCACATCTGCCTTCCATTCCCTCTGCAGCAGGCCAGCTGAGCAGAGCCTTTCTCTTGGAGCCCTGGGAAGATCAGATCTGAAGGCTGGGTTCAGACCACCCTCCATCCTCAGTCCCCCAGGAATCATTCCTCTGAGACCCTCTGCTCTGTCTTTCCCATGACCCCCCTGGGAGGTGGCTGACTCACGCGACAGGGGAGGGCAAAATGATGGAGGTGGCACACATGTTGGTCCCGTGGAGAATTCAGGAAGTGAGAAGGTTTGGAGCCATTTAAAAAGAAAAGAAACCTGCTGTGTAGCACAGGGAGCTCAGCTCAGCGCTCCGTGATGACCTAGGTGATGGGATGAGGAGTGGGGCGGGAGGGGAGGGAGGTCCATGTGGCTGATCCACTTTGCTGTATAGCAGAAACTAACACAACACTGTAAACAACTGTACCCCAATAAAAAGGGGGTCACACAAGCATCAAGGAAAGCAAGAGAGTCTTCTCCGCCTCAGCTGCGAGGGCCACCACGAGGTCACCCAGGGCAAGCGTTCAGAAGGCTCAAGTCTCATCCTCAGCCTCACTGTCACCATCAGGCTGGGAAGAGGGCAGCTCGGCCACACCTCCAGGGTCCTCTCGCTCTCACCCAGGCCCCCAGGCACAGAGAGAGCAAGGCCGCTGTGGGGTGGGGATGGAGCTCTTGGGATCAGGCTCTGCTTTAAGGAATGTCAGGGTCATAAGGACCACAAACGTGCAATGCTTGCTGACCAGAGCGTCACTGATATTCACTCAGTGTCCCCTCATTGTTGGGGCAGTGCACTGTGGCAGCCAGGAACCTGGCCCTGCCCTTACCTTAGGTGGCTCATGGAACCCGTTTGAGCTGGCTTTTTTCTTCTGCAAAGTAGGGGCAATAAAGTAAAAATTGGACTGGGCAAACTCAAGCAAACCATCCAGCCTAATATCAAACAGTGAATAAATGGTGGCAAATATCTGCTATCCATCCTGCCACTATCCATCCATCCATCCATATGTACATCATTCATGTATCAATTTACCAGTCTTCCATCTTATCTGTATGATGGAAGGATCCAGTGGGTCTCACAGCCAGGGAGCCTGTTAGCTCTCTTGATCCTGGGCCCTCTCCCAGAGATCCTAATTCATAGGTCTGTGGTGGGGCCCAGAAACCTGCGTGTTAAACAAGCTTTCTGGGTGATACCTCTAGAGGTGGTCCTCAGACCCCTCTCAGAGAACACTGACCTAGGCCCTCACCCCATTTTGCCGAGGAGGAAATGGAGTGGAAGAGGGTGACCATCAGCTGTGTGCCTCGGTGATTCAAGCAGGACTCGGCCTAACCCCTGCCTCTGTGAGTGTGGTGTGTGTGTGGTGAATGGGGGTGGGGGCGCGGTTGTGTCACCAGAGGCCCCGGCGGCAGCTGGCAGCCCACCACGCTGCCCTCTCTCTTGCACCCTGCCTGCCCACCAGCACTGCCCCAGCTCCCACACTGAGCCTGTCGAGGAGCAGGGATTTATTCCTTTGGGCCAGCTTTCCACCCTTTATTTCCTGTGTTATTTATGTCCCTTGCTTTTATCTCCTGCCTGGCTGGCCCGCAAGGCCCATTATGTCACTTTGGCCATGGCCACATCAATCTCCAGCCCCGGGGGTCCGAGCCCCCCAGCCCATCCTCCTCATTTATTTCCCGAGTCTCCTCAAGGCCCTGCTGGCAGCTGTCCCCACGTGCGGATGGCCTCATGGGCGTTGTTCTCAGAGGGGACCATTGTGAAGGGGCCGTGGGCACATTGGATCAGACTGACTGCAGGAGGCTCATCTGGGGCACAGGAGTGGTGACGTTCAGGAGTCAGCATCGTGGAGGGGTGCAGTGGGCCGGCTGTCAGGACTTCCTGTCCCAGCCCAGAGGTGCCCAGAGAGCTCCCTTAGACTTAGACAAGGAGCAGCCCATCTCCAGGCCTCACTGACTCCATCTGTGCCATGGGGGCTGGGGGCAGGCTGGGCTGACCCAGATACCAGCTTCCAGGGCTCTGGGATAGGTGACAGCACTTTCCAAACTGTGTTTTATAAATTAGCAAATGTTCATGAAAAACACTGGGAGGCAGTTCCATAATCCATTTGGGAAGTTCTAGGTTGAACAGGGATGTAGAGAGTGGAATGGTGACTTCAAAAAGATATGTTCACCTCATAATCCCCAGAAGCTTGAATGTGACCTTATTTGGCAAAAGGGTTTTGCAGATGTAATTAAGCTAAGGCTCTTGAGATGAAAGGGCTTCCCACATGGCACTTGTGGTAAAGAACCTGCCTGCCAATGCAGGAAACATAAGAGATGCGGGTTTGATCCCTGGGTTGGGAAGATCCCCTGGAGGAGGGCATGCAACCCACTCCACTATTCTTGCCTGGAGAATCCCATGGACAGAGGAGCCTGACATGCTATTGGTCCATAGGGTTGTAAAGAGGTGGACATGACTGAAGAGACTTAGCATGCGCACACACACTCAAGATGAAATCGTCTTGGATTTAGTGAAGGCCCTAAGTCCAATGACGTGTGAAAGGTAGAGGGAGCTTGGAGACTCAGGCACATACACTCTGAAGCAGGGTGCCGTCTTTGAGCAGCTGAGTCTGTTCAGCTGAAGCTGGGGTGGGGCTGGACCTGGAGACTCACCTATAGCCGCTGGGGGAGCCAAGCAGTGCACTAGAGTCTGAATTGAGGTACAGATTACACCCCAGTCTCCAGTCTCAGGCGTCACCCCATACCTGGGTCTCTGCCAAGCGACAGTAGCTCCGTTTACTGACCTTACTATGTGCTAGACATTCCGTTAAACACTCTCCATGAACTATCTCATCTAATCTGGCAGCTCAGTGCTAAAGAATCCACCTGCTAATGCAGGAGACGCGGGTTCGATTCCTGAGTTGGGGAGATCACCTGGAGGAGGAAGTGCAACCTACTCTAGTATTCTTACCTAGAGAATTCCATGGACAGAGAAGCTTGACAGACTACAGTCCATGGGGCTGCAAAAGAGCTGGACATGACTTAACGACTAAATACAACAAAATAACTCCATGATACGTGGTTACCGTCACTCCATCCAACACGAGAGGATCAGACACTCCGGGAGGTCGTGTAACACAACTGTGCTGCGGATTGTACACCATCTGACAAAAGCCTGGGTATAACCAGCAATGACAATCAACATGTTTGACAACAGGGGCTTTGGGACTCTGACCTCTTAATTAAGGTGTTGCCCAGGAGCCTGCCCAGTGCAGACCAGCTGAACATCCACTTATAACCAAAACAAGTATATACTGGAATCATGTTGGGAAGACAGTAGGCACCAACAGATTCCAGCTATTCTTTTCCTCAGTATTATTTTCATTATCAATCACTCCTCCTGGAACTATGGGGAGAGCAAGGCATTCTGTTCTATTTCACACTGCATCCAGGTTTTCTAAGCTCTTATTTGCAGGTTGCTTTGCTGCTCAAGCATCTGCAAGGGCTCCCGACTGCCTACAGGAAGTACTCCACCTCCTCTGCTGGTCATAACTCTTGAGGACTGGCTTCAACCTACCTCTGCAGGTAGATTTCCCTCCTCTCCTCCAAGGAGGCCCTTCTCCTCTGGGCTGCTTCCTTGCTGTGCCCCTGGACGAGCCATGCACCTCCCTCCGCGGGCCTTCGCTGAGCCATTCACCCTCCTCCGATGCCTCTTCTCTACCGACTGTCCTTCAAGGCTGCTGAAATCCGACCTCCAAACTTCAGAATACTCGGACATTCAGGGGCATCCGCTTTTGAAAATCCTACAACTCTCCCTACTCTGCTCACACTTGTTCGCATGCCACGTAGCATCTGTTCTTGCCTCCCAGCAGCCCAGTCACAAAAGCAACCTCTCGATGTCAGGAAGCCATGGCCTTGCTTCTAAGTCAGCACTCCCCAAACTTTAATGTGCCTATGATTCACTTGGGGATCTTGTGAAAATGAGATCCAGATTCATCAAGACAGGATGGCGCGTGACCAGCCCCAGGGTGATGCTGATGTTCTGGCCCTTGGACCACACTTGGAATAGCAAGCCTCATGCCGCCCAGTCTTGGGAATTTATAACTAAATACTATGTCTGGGCCTCACCCTCAGAGTTTCTTAATTAGCTGTGGGTAGTCTGGGCACTGTATTTTTAAAAGCTCTTCGGGTGATTCTGATGGGTAGCTGGGGCTGAGTCACTGGGCCAGCACCATGATCGAGGACGCTTAGACTAGAAGCTCTTGGAGGGCAGTGACCTGATCCTGGAGACAAGGAGCAGGCTGGGGAGCCCGAGATACCATAGCAGTTCATGATGAAAATTAAGTGAAAGTCATTTAGTTGTGTTTAGCTCTTTTGCAAACCCATGGATTGTAGCCCACCAGGCTCCTCGGTCCGTGGGATTCTCCAGGCAAGAATACTGGAGTGGGTTGCCATGACCTTCCCAACCAGAGATTGAACCCGGGTTCCTTGCATTGCAAGCAGATTTCTTTACCATCTGAGCCACTAGGGAAACCATGGTCAGGGCACTTTGAGAACATCAAGGGAGAGTACCCATGCCTGACGACCCAGCCCAAAGGCATCTCTAAACCTGAAGAACCGACTGCTTGGAGCTGAGCCCAAGAGGACGTTAGCCAGGAGCTCCCTTCTGCCCAGCAGCCCAGAGGGGTCAGTTGGTTCAGGACTCCTGCCCTGGCACCCAGGAAACAGGCTACCGTGTGAAGTTAGAAGGTGCAGGGTGCCCTCTGCTGGGAGGTTTGAGCTATTTCTCTCCAGAGACTCCCAGGGTGAAGTGGCCAGAGATTGAAGGGTGCAGTGGGGAAGTGTACTGAGGCCTGCTTCTCCTAACCCCTCGAAATGGGGGGAGATCAAGGCAGGCCAGGATGCTCTGTGTCTCTTTTGTCTTCCGATTCCAGGATGGGAAATATTTGATCACACAGAAATTACGCCAAGTCCCTTCCACCTTTTTGTTCTGAACATCGTGATCATCATCGTCAGGTGACATGAAGTGGCTCATATTAGAGGTAACAGGACTAAAAACATTGATGTTTGCTCTGTGTACTCAAGAGGGGCTGGGCTCCGAGCACCCACAGATCCTTGTCTGGATTGCTCTGTGGTTAATACACACAGAGGTCAATGTGGGGTCAGCATCAGCAGCGATGGGAGTTAGACTGCAGTCTGGAGCCAGGGCTAAGGGTCAGCCTATGGCTGAGATCCAGGGTCAGCCTGTGTCCAGGGTTGCGGCTCAGGAACCAGGGACGCACCAGCTGGCAGGTCTGTCTCATTACAAGTAATGGCCACACGTATTGCCTATGGTGAGGGAGGCCTGTGTCTAGGACACCAGGGCAGGAGAGAAGAGAGTAGAACTGTCCGGTTTCCTCCAGCTCCCCCATGATGGCTGCTCCAGCTCCTCACCAGACTTAGGGACCGAGGGTCCAGGCATCAGTGCACCGTGCATCTGAGGCCAGTCCCCTGGGCATGATCCACAGAGGGCCCAACCCCTGGCCCAACCACAGAGGCCCAGTGCACCCTTGCCTTGTCTACTGGCTTTGTCACAAACACATGCTCCAGACCAGGAAAATGTGGGCAATATTGAGGGGAAGGGGTCCATCTAGCATCATTTTGGGGGCATTGAGAATCAGCCTGTGGAGATGTGCAGTAATTGGCCCCGCTGTGGACCAGGGATATGAAAGCTGGGGTCTGAGGGTGGACTTCACAGGTATGTGTGACTTTCTGTGCTTTCATCGGATTCTTAGAGGACCATAATCCCAAAACAAAGTTAAGAATCATTGCTTAGGCCCATCCTCAAAATCCACCCTCCCACAACCTATGTTTGTCAGAGGTTTCTTCAGATATAACTGACAAACAATAAACTATACATTATATATTTATAGTACCCAATTTGATAAATTTCAACGTGTGTTTATACTGTGAAGTGATCACCACAGTTAAGAAAATGAACATATCCACAACCCTCAAACTAAATCTGCCTTCCATCACTATATATAAAATTCTAAAATTTTATATTAATGGAATTATACACTTTTGGGGGTGTCCAGTTTCTTTCATGCAACTTAATTATTTTGATATTTATGCATACTGTTGTGTATATCAATAGTTTATTACTTATTATTGCTGAGTAATATTCCATTGTGTGGCTGTGCCACAGTTTGTATATCCATGCATCTCTTGACGGATGTTTAAGTTGTTTCCAGTTTTTGGCTATTACAAATGAAGCTGCTGTGAACATTTGTAACTAACTATTTGTGTAGACATGTGCTCTCACTGGGCTTCTCTGGCGGCTCAGTGGTAAAGAATCTATCTGCCAATGAAGAAGACGTGGGTTTGATCCCTGTATCAGGAAGATCCTCTGGAGATGGAAATGGCAACCCACTCCAGAATCCTTGCTTGGGAGAATCCCATGGACAGAGGAGCCTGGCAAGCTACAGTCCATAGGGTCGCAGAAGAGTCACACTTGACTTAGCAACTAAACAACAACAACAGTGCTCTCAATTTCTTGTTTTTTTAAACTTTAGTGTCATTCTTTTTTTAAAAAAAATATTGATTTATTTTTGGTTGCACTGGGTCTTTGCTGCTGTTCAGGCTTTCTTTTGTGGTGAGCAGAGGCTACTTTCTGGTTGTGGTGTGGGGGCTTCTCGTTGCAGTGGCTTCTCTTGTTTCAGAGCACAGGCTCTACAGCACAGGCTCAGTAGTTGTGGCACACGAGCTTTGTTCCCAGGCATGTGGAATCTTCCTGGACCAGGAATCGAACCCAAGTCTCCTGCATAGGCAGGCATATTCTCAACCACTGGACTGCCAGGGAAGTCCTAACTCACTTACTAATTCTAGGATCTTCTTGTAGGTTCGATAGGGTTTTTTTGTGTATAGGATCATGTTATTCGCAAATAAAGACTATTTTGCTTCTGCCTTTCCAATCTAGGTGCTGTTTGTCTTTCTTGCTTGATTGCACTGGCTTCAACACTAGTACCATGTTAAATAGGAATGGTTCGGGTGGGCTTCCTTGCCTTCTTTCCAATCGGTATTCAGTCTTTCACTGAGTGAAAACCCTTATTTGTCCTGGTAGGTTCTGGGCAAGCTCAAAGGGGTGGCATTTTAGGACTGTTCGGAGGACCTTGGAATTAGCCTTGGGCAGTATGCTCTTCTTTCCCCCTTTTTGTTTCAGACCTCATGGAGACTCCAAGTCCCTTGAGGGCAGAGATGTTATGTTTGATTCTGGTTCCTCATGCTATTCCTGACATGGCTGGTGGGCTTGACAGATTCTTACCACCAACCAAGTCACTGAATCTTGCAGAATGGGCCTATGTGACATGTCCCTCTCAGCTCTGTCCCGTTTGCTTTCCTCCTAACCCAAAGGCAGTCATCCTTCCCTCCTTCCCTTCTGTTCCCCTCCAGAAACCTGAATGGAAGGAGACATGAAAGCAAAGGGATCAGGTTTCCTGAGCATCAAGTTCCTTTCACGGAGAGTCCTCATTCAAAAATAAACCTGTGGGGAGGAGGGGCGGAGGGTGACTGAGACAGAAGGGAGCTGTTAGCATAGCCCTGCTTCCAGGCTGTATTTTTAGGGCTGGCATTTAGGCTTGGCCTGGGGACAAGAGGCTGGAAAATGCAAGGCATTTCCTCTTCCTGTCAGCTGAGACACTGTGTGTGAGTGTGTGTGTGAGGCCCCTGCCACCTTCCCACTTAACACCTCCGAATAGCAAACAAGATGCACTTCCTCCATCGGCCTGCTCTCTGCTCTGCTCTTGGCTCGGCTGATTACCGGTCCTTCAGTCCTGTCTCAGCTTGAGACACTGTGGAGGTTCTTCCCCAGACCATAGCACAAACTGCTTCCTGCAGGAACAGGAGCACCTTGTTCCCTTGGGGGTGGGCTCTGCACTCTCTAGCATCCTGCATGGAAGACTCAGTGGTGACATAACAGATTCACTTGTTTGATTATTTATTCATTTATTGCTAGCCATGTGGCTTGAGGGGGTTACTTAACTGCTCGGTGCCTCAGTTTCCTCATTTGTAAAGTGGGGATAATAATAGAACCTGCTTTATAAGAGTGTTGCAAGGATTCAGTGCATCAATATTTATCAAGTGCTTAAAGCAGTTCCTGGCAGGTAATGAGGGCTCTGTAAATGGTAGCTCTTATAATTTGAGTGTCTATTGCATTTCAGCCTTGAGCTTGGGCAGGGGCTGGGGCTGGGGCTGCAGTGGTGAACTAAACAGATATGGTCTCTGACCTTTATTTGCTTATTCAATTAGAGACTTGGTTGCTGCCCTTAAGAATTTAAAATTTTCAACCTCAGCTTTAGACCTGGGCCCTGCTTTCTCTCTGTGGAGGAAAAGGTCTCTTTTGCCCATCACAAGGTGATAAAATATATAATCAGAAATGCGATGATGTTGATGTTAATGGCACTTCGTGGAATTCTTAGTGATTTTGCTCCTTCTCAGCTTTGTAAAGTTATTTCACTTTTCATGGTCTCATTTTCCTTCTTTATGGAAGGGAGGACAGTTAAAGTGGCTGATCATCAGGCCTGTTCCAGTCATTTTTTCCCATAAACAGAATCGTCTCTTCATCTCTCCCTTGCTATCGGCTGCCCACTCAGGTGCACAGGCTGTGCACTGCACAGCTCCTGGGAGTGTTATTTCCCACTGCGGACGGCACTCCCTGGAGTTGTGCTGTGTGCAGCCTGTTCAACTGTACAACCTAGCCTGCTTATGAGCCACCGAAGCACCTAATGTCCCATCTCCTGAGTTTATGCAAAGCAGAAAAAAATGTATAACATCAATCAGCTCAAACAGGAATGAAAAAAAGCAAAATAACACTTATCCAATTCCTCCCCTCCTCCCCCCTCCCCACCCCCCACCCCTGCTTTGTCATTCCCTGAGATCAATCCTGGGTGTTCATTGGAAGGATTGATGCTAAAGCTGAAACTCCAATACTTTGGCCACCTAATGCAACGAGTTGACTCACTGGAAAAGACTCTGATGCTGGGAAATGTTGGGGGCGGGAGGAGAAGGGGACAACAGAGAACGAGATGGCTGGATGGCATCACTGACTCTGTGGACATGAGTTTGAGTGAACTCCGGGAGTTGGTGATAGACAGGGAGGCCTGATGTGCTGTGATTCATGGGGTCACGGAGAGTCGGACACGACTGAGCGACTGAACTGAACTGAACCGAACTGAGCTTGGACGGTTGTTCTAGTGTTGGTTGCTTTTGCCCAAGACTTAATTCAGCAGGGGTTTGTTGACATTCCCAGTCATCCATTTGCAAATATTTATTAAACACAATGGGCTAGGCACCATGGTACATGCTGAGATACAGTGAGGCCGAGGTCCTTGCTCTCATGGGGTGTGCATTAGAGTTCAAGGAGATAGACAAGAAACAGGCAGATGGAGAGGCAGGACAGTGCCCAAGAGGGTTAGGTACGGTGTAGACAATCATAGAGGGCCCTGGATGTGGGGAGGTGAGGGGGCCAGTGGACTGAGGTGAGGGGAGGCATCTCTAGAGAGGTGGCACTGGAGTTGAGTGACATGGGCATCCTCACACTGGCCCGGCCAGAAAGGGGAGGGCTTCCTCCTCCGCTCGGCCTCCCTTCATCACCCCTTGCTCTTTCCCTAGACCACCGCTCTACTTCCCGCCACCTGAGAAAAGTCTCCAGTGGCCTTTCACCTGAAGAACGGAGGTGTTGTTGTTTAGTCGCTCAGTCGTGTCCAACTCTTTGTGACCCCGTGGACTGCAGCACACCAGGATCCTCTGTCCTTCACCATCTCCCAGAACTGGCTCAATTCATGTCCATCGAGTCAGTGGTGACATCCAACCATCTCATCCTCTGCTGCCTCCTTCTCCTGCCTTCAATCTTTCCCAGCATCAGGGTCTTTTCCAATGAGACAGCTCTTCACATCAGATGGCCAAAGTATTGGAGAACAGAGGTGGAGGCTCATAAATCTTCATTCAGACTGAAACAGATCCAAGCAGAGGAAGGAGTCCTTTAGGTCTCTCTGAGTGGATGTTTGGGGTGGGTCTCCCCTCTGAGCCAGCTGTTACATGGATATGCGAGGGTCACCTTGAAAAGAGTTGCACGTGCCTGCTGGGCTTAATCGAAGGTAGCCCAGGCTGGAATGACGGGAAAACCAGGATCACTAGGTCAGGCTGGTGAAGAAGAAAAGAATTGTCTCCACTCCCTATAAGAACAGTGTGTAGAAGCGAGATAGTCATAGGTTCGAAACCCCGTGTCAGCCTCTTACTGGCTGGCTGAGTTGGGGAAGATACTTGACCTCTCTGTGTCTTAGGTACCTTGTTTATTATAAGGGGCAAGAGGTAATCGTGTATACCCCCAAGGGTGCTCTGAGGATCCAGTGAGTTTGTACACATGGCACTTACAGCAGCATTTGAAATGCATGAATACGTGTGTTCAGCTTGATCTCATTTTTCAAGAGGATTATCTATCCACTGGCAAGTTTTCTTCTGTGTGTCAGAGACCTCTGTTCCAACTCTACAAATTCAGTCTTCATTTTCTCTTGCCTGGGAAGAGAAGAGTTGTACATGGATTGGGGGAAATGTCTGAGTGTGCCTTTTTAATATGGAAGGAGAACCAGCAGAGCACGCATGGGACATTTGCCCACATTTCCCTGGTTGTGTGCATCAGAGTTTTTAGCTTGAGGATGTGGGTATCTACATTTGCATCTCTAAAAGGAAGTCCTTTGTTGAGTTCTATTAATGAAGGTTTTTATTCATCTCTCCACCCCCTCACCCATCCATCTGCCCATCCATCCATCCATCTATCCACTCATCCATCCATCCAACATTCTATAGCACTTTATTTTTTGCTAGGTGTTGTACAGTTTTTCCAAGGTAAACCTTAGTCCAGGTTCACGAGAAAACAGATCCTACAGCAAAGCTTGTGTGCTAATGCTTGATTGTGGGATACAATCCCAAGAGGCAAGAGTGAGGGGGAGGGAAGTAGGACAGTGAGGAAGAAAAGCAAAACCAAGGTGATGTGTTACTGGGCTGGCCTCAGCTTCTCAGTAAACACAGCTGGTTGCTCAGTCATGAGGACCGTCCCCGGAGAGGTCCTGTGGAAGCACTGTATCGGACAAGCCACTGAGGGCGGAGAAGGAACAGGCGGTGTTTTTGCTGGTCTTTCCCCACCCACCAGGCAACTGAGTGCTCTATAGTTCTGGACTGTATCGCCTGGCCCCTCCTGGCAGCCACTGGGGAAAGCTGGAGCTTGGTGGGTCCTGTGCCATCTGACCCTGGGCACAGTGGCTGTCATGGTTTCCATTTGTGGCTGTGATGCAAGCTGTTCACCCACCGTCACGCCCATGGGAGGCTGAGCTGATGGGAGCTAAGAAGGACACAAACTGAGGAGAGGCCAGGCATCACTGGGAAAGGCCACTTTAGATAGGTGTCTGAGAACGCCTCTGGAGCAATAGTATTTGAGTTGAGGCCTGAAGGATTAGATCCTGCCCTAAGGAAAGCTGGAGGAAGGGCACTCGCAGAGGTGGAACTGGCCATGCAGCGGCCCGTGGATGCTCATGTGTTGAGGCCGTGAGAGCAGGTGGGGCAGTTGGACGGGGCACTGGGGTGAGGCTGGAGAACCCGGGGGCCAGCCCCTGAAGAGCTTCCAGGTGGGATGTGGAGTTTGAATTTTATTCTGAGAGCCATTTGAGGGTTTGAAGCAGGGGTTTCCTTAGTCAAAGTGCAGTTTTCAAAGTCAGGATGGTCGCCACGTGAATAGATAGTTGAGCGCCTCCTTGGAAAGGTTATCTCAGTGTCCAGGCTGGGTTCTGCCACCAGCTGACTGTGTGGGTCCCCAGGATCGTCTCCCTGAACCTCCTGCCTCCATGAAGGCAAGAGGCCCTGGGAGGCCTGGATGGAGGGGTGCAGGGGATAGGACCCCCAATCTCAGGTGGGGAAAATGGCAGTGTTGGAAGCTTCTGTTGTGTGTCTGTGGAGAGGGAAGGAGGGACTGTGTTCAACAACAACAAACCCACTGGCCCTAAAATGCAGAGTGGCGAGTCTTTTCGCCTGTCTTTCTGTTGGTCTGTGGAGA
Source organism: Moschus berezovskii (assembly GCF_049115385.1). Classification (NCBI taxonomy): domain Eukaryota; kingdom Metazoa; phylum Chordata; class Mammalia; order Artiodactyla; family Moschidae; genus Moschus; species Moschus berezovskii. Next base: position 26,623,356 of record NC_142471.1, read on the forward strand.
GGGACCCAGGGGTCGCTTGGTGGTTTCAAGGCTCTGGCCAGGAGTCTGCCCTGGTGACGTCCTCACCTGACTGCTGAAAGGAGCTTTGAGTTAACCATCTTTGAATCTGTGGAAAAGTCTTCTTTTTTTAAACATTTTGTTAGATTGTGGTAAAACAATTGACCACTTTAATGATTTTTAGGTGTATGACTCAGTGGCGTTAATCACACTCACATTGTTTGGAAACATCACTGCCAACCATCTCCAAGAAATTTTTTCTTGGCCCAAACTGAAACCTTGTAATCGTTATTAAACAGCCACTCCTTCTCCCCTCTTCCTTCAGCCACTGGCAATCACCGTTCTAGTTTCTATCTTCATGAATCCGACTAGTCGGGGTGCCTCCTAGAGGAAGTACTTATAAGCAGGATCATTTAGTATTTTTCCTTTCTGTAACTGGTGTATTTCACTTAGCATAATGTCCTTACAGCTCATCATGCTGTAGCCTGTGTCAGAATTTTATTTCTTTTTAAGGCTGAATAATATTCCCTGTGTGTGTCAGTCAGTTCAATCGCTCAGCCGTGTCCGACTCTCCGTGACCCCATGAATCACAGCACGCCAGGCCTCCCTGTCCATCACCAACTCCCGGAGTTCACTCAAACTCATGTCCATCAAGTCGGTGATGCCACTAGCCATCTCATTCTCTGGTGTCCCCTCCTCCTCCCGCCCCCAATCCCTCCCAGCATCAGAGTCTTTTCCAGTGAGTCAACTCGTCGCATGAGGTGGCCAAAGTATTGCAGTTTCAGCTTTAGCATCAGTCCTTCCAATGAACATCCAGGATTGATCTCCTTTAGAATGGACTGGTTGGATCTCCTTGCAGTCCAAGGGACTCTCAAGAGTCTTCTCCAGCACCACAGTTCAAAAGCATCAATTCTTCGGCGATCAGCTTTCTTCACAGTCCAACTCTCACATCCATACATGACCACTGGAAAAACCATAGCCTTGACTAGATGGACCTTGGTTGGCAAAGTAATGTCTCTGCTTTTTAATATACTATCTAGGTTGGTCATAACTTTCCTTCCAAGGAGTAAGCGTCTTTTAATTTCATGGCTGCAGTCAGCATCTGCAGTGATTTTGGAGCCCAAAAAAATCCTGACACTGTTTCCACTGTTACCCCATCTATTTCCCATGAAGTGATGGGACCAGATGCCTTGATCTTTGTTTTCTGAATGTTGAGCTTCAAGCCAACCTTTTCACTCTCCTCTTTCACTTTCATCAAGAGGCTCTTTAGTTCCTCTTCACTTTCTGCCATAAGGGTGGTGTCATCTGCATATCTGAGGTTATTGATATTTCTCCCAGCAATCTTGATTCCAGCTTGTGCTTCTTCCAGCCCAGCGTTCCTCATGATGTACTCTACATATAAGTTAAATAAGCAGGGTGACAATATACAACCTTGACGTACTTCTTTTCCTATTTGGAACCAGTCTGTTGTTCCATGTACAGTTCTGACGGTTGCTTCCTGACCTGCATACAGGTTTCTCAAGAGGCAGGTCAGGTGGTCTGGTATTCCCATCTCTTTCAGAATTTTCCACAGTTTTTTGTGATCCACACAGTCAAAGGCTTTGGCATTGTCAATGAAGCAGAAATAGATGTTTTTCTGGAACTCTCTTGCTTTTTCCATGATCCAGCGGATGTTGGCAATTTGATCTCTGGTGCCTCTGCCTTTTCTAAAACCTGCTTGAACATCTGGGAGTTCACGGTTCACATATTGCTGAAGCCTGGCTTGGAGAATTTTGAGCATGACTTTACTAGCGTGTGAGATGAGTGCAATTGTGAGGTAGTGTGAGCATTCTTTGGCATTCCCTTTCTTTGGGATTGGAATGAAGACTGACCTTTTCCAGTCCTGTGGCCACTGCTGAGTTTTCCAAATTTGCTGGCATATTGAGTGCAGCACTTTTATAGCATCATCTTTCAAGATTTGAAATAGCTCAACTGGAATTCCATCACCTCCACTAGCTTTGTTCGTAGTGATGCTTTCTAAGGCATCTTCTGTGTGTGTATATATCTGTGTGTGTATATCTGTGTGTGTGTATATCCCCCAATTCGTTTATCTGCCCATCCAACAACTTGGACACTTGGGTTCCCTTCACCTTTTGGCCATTGTGATTAATGCTGCTATAAACATAGGCGTAAAAATATCTGAGTTCCTGCTTTCAGTTCTTTGGGTGTATACCCAGGAGTGGGATTGCTGGATCATACAGTACTTCTATTTTTAATTTTCTGAGGTAGTACCACACATACTCTTTTCCACAGCGGTTGTACCATGTTACGTTCTGTGGGCCTTTCTTTCGTAGGAGGTGGTGGTGGGAGTGTCAGAGGCCCTCCAGATTAAAGGCCTGCTGCACTCTCCTGGCATCCTCCCTTCCTCTCCGCAGTGGCTTAGGGTCGTCACGATGCTCTGGCTTCCATCTGCCACACTGACTGTGAGGTAGGGTCACTATCCCTCTTTAGCCAAAGAGGATGCCAAGCCTCTGATTCTACGGCAGACAGCCGCTGCTCACGCCTGCCAGCCTCCACTCACCTCCTTCCGGTTTTTCCATGCGGTAGTCACCCTTCCCCCACCCTCGGTGCGTGCTGTTCAGTGAGGGCCAACTCTGCCCCTTGGCTGCAGGGGTAAATAAGGATTCTGCTTCCTCTGGACATGGTGATTAATTCAGCAGAAGTTTTATGACCCAGACCTGGCCAAACCAGAGCTGGTCGGCATCTTCCAGAAGCGTGCAAGTGTTTGGGGAAGTAGAGTTTGCTTTCAGCTGGGGTGAATAAGAGATAGGATGCAGCCTGCAGCTTCTGGTGGCCATTTCCCCACCTCTTGGGGTGATTGTAATGGAGCATGAAGTCAACGCAGAAACACAGAGCCAAGAGGTAGAAAGAGATAGACTTGGGGAATGTTATTCAAGCACCTGGATCTCACTGTACCTGAAGCTGTTAAGTCTGCGCCTGGACTTTTCAATTACAGGAATCAAAAAATCTTCTTAGTTTAAGAAGTTAAGTCAACATTCTCTCCTTTGCACCTGAAGGGAATCCCACTCAATTTAGAGGTTAAAAAACTTGCCCAACATCACTCAGCCAGGAAATGGTGATGCTGAAAACTCAAATCCTTAAGGGAGTTCCTGGCTTAGATCTGGATCCCAGCTCAGAATCAGGAGTAACCTTTGTCTGGCTCTCATTCAGAACTCTGAATCTGCTAGATGTCAGGATGCAGTATCCCAGGACAGGAGCTCCAACCTGGCTGAAGTATTGCAGGAACCAGCAGAGCCATGATGCACAGGCTTTGTGAGCTACACCCATATGGAGTTGGTAAATTATAGCCTGTGGACCAAATTCAGCCCAACCCCCGTCTTTGTAAGGCCCACAAGCTAAGAAGGCTTTTTACATTTTTAAAAGGTTGCAAAAAATCAAAATAAGAATATTTTGTGATATGTGAAAATTGCATATGTTCAGTTTTCTTCATCCATAAATACTGTTTTATTGTCTCATAGTCACACTCGCTTACTTGTTATCTGTGGCTGCTTTGCACTGCGATGCAGGACTTGAATAGTTGTAACCAGAGACCATATAAAGTATTTACTGTCTAGCCCTTTATAGAAAAATTCTGCTGACTGCTGCCATATCTTGAGCTTCCCTTCTTAACTTTCCACACTCTTTTTCCAAGCTATTCTTCATGTCCTTTCAAGCTTCCTCTCCCTCCAGCTCTGCTCCTTAAAAAAGCAGGATCCTCATGAAACCAATGAATGCCTGGAAAGCACTTAACACAGACCTGGTACTTGGTAATGGTTCAGGAATGAAAAAGGTGCCATCAGGGAACCTGATTCAGTAGTTGAGGACATGTGTGGTGGCTATGTATCCCATATCCATTGCTTACTCCATTGCCACTCCTTCAGTGGCTTCCAGCAAAGTAAAAATAACAGTAGCACTTACAGTCCTTGTGACATCAACTTGGCCACTACACGTAGGGTTCTGGGCATGTAGGAAAGGCTCGGTGAGATCCTAATTGTTACTGTTCCTGTTAATCTCTTTGGAGGTGCCTGGTATCTGCCAACAAGTGAACCTAGCCCCGGTCTGGCCCAGCATCCCATAGCAAGATCACACCTGTGACGGGTGCAGAGACCTGCTGTCCTGACTCAGAGCTGCTATGTCATATCAAGCTGGGGCTCCACGATATCCCTCAGGAAGCAGCAGAAAGCCTACCAGCCAGGGACAAAGAGAGGGGTCTGAAAACAGGATATCCTGGGGTTGGCCCCTACTGCAGAGGGCTGTGTGTGTGTGTGTAGCTGGATGAGGCTGACTCGTTTACAGGAACAGAAAGGGCAAATGGGTGCAGTGCGGGATGGAGATGAGGGCACAGGAGCAACAGCCACCTGAATAGCGGAGAGGGTGTCCCCTGGGTCAGACTATAGTAAGCTGAATGAGAACAGGTAGAATTGAAGGGTCCGTGGGACTTCTGCCCAGGCTTAAAGCCACTCGGGCGTTCTAGAAGTCTTGTGGGAGGGGGTTATCTGTGGACCTGCTGCCTCTCCAAGTGTCTAGCTTTGTCAAGGCCTCGGGGCGGGGGTTGAGCTGAAAAGCCGAGCCTGGCTGTCCAGCCTGCTCCTTGCCTGAGCCAGCCCCAGCCCACTCCCAACCACTCACTGCAGCGCGTTCTAGGCCAGAGCCCTGCGCTGCAGCTCCCCATGGGGACAAGCATCCATTCTCTCACCCAGAGGGTAGGGCAGGGGCAAGGGGTACTTCCTGGGCCATTTTAGTACCTGTCCCTCCCCAGTAACACAGACACGACAGGAGAGCAGCGGACTATATGGAAACTAGCCAAGTGGACACGCACCCACGCAACACACACAGCCAGCACACGCTTCTAGGCAGACACATCACACCCTGCACCCACACAGAGACGCGCACAGCCCTTTCTCACCTCATACCCAGCCCCACGTACGTCCTCTAGCACACGCACATCCTGCTGACATGGCCCGACCTGACTATGAGCGCTACTCCCGTGCTTGCTGGGAGCCAGGGCAGGCCGACATCAGCCTTCCAGAGTGACCGAGAGAACCAGCTCCAGGGCACATCACACAGAGGCCCCCAGAGGGCCAGCAGGTTCTCACACACTGCCTGGACCAGTGACTCCCACACCGGGGGCACACCTTAGGGGCCTTTGTTAACAATTCTCAGGCCCCCTTCCCCCCTGAGAACGGGCGGACCAGAATCTCGATGGTGGGTGCGGGCTGGTGACCAGGGTAGGAGGGCTGGGATCTCACAGGCTTTCTCCAGTGCCAGACGGACTTAGTGACCTGCTCCAGCCCAGTCCCCTCGCTGTTCAACACAGGAACCTCTCTCAGTTCAAGGCTGAGAGAGGGAGACTGACTTGCCCCAGCTCACCCGGCAATCTCATAGGAGAGCCAGGATGAGAACTCAGGTCTCTTCACTCCCAGTGCCCAGGCTTCAGGTCTGCAGAGACCCTGTGCCCTTTCCTGCCCCCCACCAGCCCGAAGTGCCCCTCCTCTCCTGCCTCCCAGCAAGGGTCCATCTGGCTCTGACGCTGTGCAGGGGCGGGGGGCCCACAGCAGGCAGACTGTCTCCATCCCCCCTTCCCACATGAGGGAGGCCTGGCTTAGGGCACGGAGGGCTGGGCTCCCTGCAATCGCAGATGTTTGCCGCTGCATGCTGAGCCCCGATCCTGCTCCTGGGGGAGCCGGAAAGGCGCATCCACATGCTGCCCAAACATCTGGACTTTGCGGAGGGAGCCAAAACACAGCATCCAGATGTTCTCAAAGCTCAGGGCTGGATGTCAGTAGAAAGCAGACATCTGGGTGGAGGTTATGCTTATGTTGTAGGGGAGAGTGGATTTTGTTCATAGGTTCAAGGTAGTCTTCGCACAAAGCTGGTCATGGGAGTGAGCCTGGGGTCTTCAGCCTCCCACCCCAGTGTGTGGAGTGGGCCAGACTTGGCTTCTTTGGGTAGAATTTAGATCCCAGGGACAGCAGCCAGGTGGGGTTAGCCATCATAAATTCACAATAATAGCTACCATTTGTGGAACACTCACTGTGTGCCAGGCACTGTTCTGTGCTTTACACAGACTATCTCATTTTACACTGGCAACAACCTTGTGGAGCAGGTATTATTACCATTCTTACTCTCCAGGCCAGCAGTCCCCAACTTTTTTGGCACCAGGGATCAGTTTTGTGGGGGACAACTTTTCCATGGACCAGGGGAGGAGGAGGGTTTGGGGATGATTCAAGGGTGTTACATTTATTGTGCACTTTATTTCTGTTATTACATCAGCTCCACCTCAGATCATCAGGCATTAGATGCCAGAGGTAGGAGACCCCTGCTCTAGGCAGCCTAGAGGCAGGGAGGTCATATCACTGGCCCAGAGGCAGTGCTGGGCTCACATGGGAGCCAATGCAGGTCACCCCTGAGCCCCTACACCATCTCTTGTGCACCCCATGTTTCTAGGGGCCAGTCCCAGCATGTCCTTCCTTTCCCCAACACCATTTTCATATGAGGGATTTTTTCATAGAAAGGATGGGAGACTGGGAGGTGCCCCTTTTTCTTGTGGTTGAATCTTGGGGAGGGGAGGTAGTAGGGAGCCAAGCCAGGCCCTCCTCCTAGGCTTGTGGGTAGCTGGTGGGGGTGGGTGCCAAGTGTCCCAGGGCTTCCAAGGAAAAGTGAGCTCCCTGGGGCCAAGGCCAGCTGTGGCTGGCAGGGCTATTTATTTTTCTGCCCCTAAGCCTTTAAGTCATCTGTTTACACAGGGAGGAAAGGAGCTAGACTCCATGTCCCTGCCCAGCACCCTCCCTTCCCCACAACCTGGGCATTGCAGGCTGAGCGAAGGACCCCCAAGATCCAGTGGAGGAAGCTCTGGAGCCAGAATCATAGGGCCACTGGGGGACACTGCACTGAGGGCTCTGAGTGGGATACTGACCGGCCCTGAGCCACGGACTCCATGCTCCTTCCACCCTTCCTGTAGCCCTGGTGGAATACTCAGGCTTATAGGACCTGACAGGTTCTCAAGAGCAGCTGGATATCAGCCATTCACCCCTTAGTATAAATGGCTCCTTGTGGCACAAAATATTTTGTCCTCTCTTGAGACAGCATCAGGGGAAGGGGTGACAGGACAGGAATGGGGTGGGGGAAGCCGTCCTGGGCTCTGTGGGCCTGGGAGAGGCGGGCTCTGCTTCTGAAGGCTGTTCTGGCTCTTTCATCCCATAAACATGTCTCAGGATCTAGGACAGCCACGCTCTGGGGCAGGGCATACACTAAGGGGAAGAGGTTACTGATCTCAAGGAGCAGGGGCGCTGGAAGCATGAGGAGCAGTCCATGGATGTTCTCCGCAGCTGCTTTCCCCAGGTGTGGTAGGAAAGATGGGCGACATCCCGGGGGGCCTTGCAGAGGAGGTCACACTTCAAGAGGCTCTAGAAACAAGAGTGGTTTCCCTAGCTGGAGAGCAGGAATTCCGGTGTGTGCAAGAGTCAGGTGCCCAGAACTCAGGGCCGACGGGAGAACAAGCAGTCACAGCATTCAGGGCACGGACAGGGAGGGTGAGGCTGGGACGGTGGGTTGGAGCTGGAGCAGGAGGGGCCTTGGGTGTCCCCTCAGAACCGCGGAAATTGGGGGGTCATCGAGAGCTTGGAGCAAAGGAGTGACAACATCACAGCGCTGAGAGAGAAATCCAGGAGGGCGAGACAAGAGGGAGGAAGACCCTGTGTGGCCCACGAGCAAGACACGGTGACCAGACAAGGGAGGGCAGAGGTGTGGGCAGGCAGATAGACTGCACAGACATTCACGGGTCATATTTATCTCATTCCAGAAGGAGCTTGGAGAAGGCGATGGCAACCCACTCCAGTACTCTTGCCTGGAAAATCCCATGGATGGAGGAGCCTGGTGGGCTGCCGTCCATGGGGTCGCTAAGAGTCGGACATGACTGAGCAACTTCACTTTCCCTTTTCCCTTTCATGCACTGGAGAAGGAAATGGCAACCCACTTCAGTGTTCTTGCCTGGAGAATCCCAGGGACAGCGGAGCCTGGTGGGCTGCCGTCTATGGGGTCGCACAGAGTCGGACACGACTGAAGCGACTTAGGAGCAGCAGCAGTGGAAGGAGCTTAGGAAGGAAATGTGGACAGAGCCAGGGAAAATAGAGCTTCAGGATCCTCCTTTCTCTGGATCCTGCAGAGGAGAGGGTCAGAGGCCCTGGAGGGAGTATGTTGGCTTGGAGGAGGGAAAGGTCCCGTTGGGTGGGTGAGCAGGACAGCCTCGTAGCCAAAGAAAGGGAGGCACTCAGGTTCGGCTCTGAGTGATAGCCTAGATTTACAAGTAGACATAGGGTGGGGAGGGCATTCCAGGGAGAAACTGGCTGAACAAAGGCAATGGGCACAGCGAGAGTGCACATCCTTATTTCTTCTTGAGCCCCTTCACTGGCATCATCTTGCAGCCTGAGGGTATTGATGACAGGATGCTGGCCTTAAACCAGGGCATCCACCTGCTGTTTGACCCATGACTCTCTTCTCCTGGCTCCCAGGACCCTCTCCCCAGTTCCTGCCCTTCTTGCTCTCCTTTGCTGCTCCCTCCCCATCTCTCCCATCTGATATTGGCACCCAGGGCTCGTCCTGAGCCTGTCTGCCTGCTACACGCATCCATCAGGGACGCCTGGGAGAAGAGGGTGGCGTGTTGCAGACAGAGGGACAGCACGGGCAGGCTCTGAGGTGGTGGAAGCTTGGCAGGTTGGAGGGACTAAGTGAAGACGGTGTGACTGGGGTGTCGTGGGCAGGGCAGAGATCTCCAGGGCTCTGCGATGAATCAGTTCCAGAACATGCAATCTCTCAGCCAGGGGAAGGTTGAGAAAAATCGGCTCTATTTCCAGAGAGAGAACTGAGGCACGAAAGGGCCTTGAGAGAAGGTGAACTCTACAGCTCTCTGAATTCTGTCTCTCCTTGTGCCTGGGGATCCTCCTTTTGGATGCTGTTTCCTGGCAGAGGGGCTGAGGACCGGGAGGCCTGGTTCTGCCTACATTCTCCCACTAACCCTCCGTGGGACCCCTGCAGGCCCCACCCACCTCAGCTTCCTGTGGCTAAAAAGGTTCCAGCGTAGTCCGGAACCAAGTCAGGCCAGCAGTGAGCCCCTTCCCAGACAGGTCCACACCTATGCAGGCGCCGGCAATTTTCCTGCCTCTGGAGGGGCCTCCTGTGAGGTTGTCCACATGTCTGCCTTGGCCAAGGCTGCAGCCTTCACTCATCTACCCTGGCCTCCCCCGGCCAGGACGGGCAGGGCAGCAGAGGGATGAAAGAGCTGGGACTGGTTTGACTTTGAGATTGCTCTTCTCTGCCTTGCAGTGCTGGAAGCCTCCCTCCTTCTTTGGTACTCCTTGGCCTTCATATTGGAGAAGTCAGCCAGACTTGGCTGCTGCAGCCAAGGAAGATGGCAGATGGGTATGCCTGTCATCTCTCTGACTGACGGCCTGCACCCTAGAGTGACCCCGAACTACAGGGTTCAGGCTCTGTCCTCCAAAGCATACTGGGCACTGGGGTCTCATCTGTTACCGAAAGAAGAGGACCAGATCCCCAGGGTGCTCAGGAGGCTGAGGCCTTGCTTCCAGGGATATTAGCTGTCCCCTCCAGTGACTGGGTCACCATCAGACCCAAGCTGGGTGCTGAAGTAGAAAGAGCAGTGGGGGTGGGGGGTGGGCGGGGGTAGGGAGCCTGGCTTTGCCATAACCCACTGGGTGATCTGGGGACAGCCTCCCCCACATCTGAGTCCCCGGTCCTCCTCTGAACGGTGAACGGTACAAGACAACCTCAATGGGCCCCTTTGTTGTATAGCCTGTGAACTCATGACTGCAGGGTCTGGCCTGCCTGGGACACACCCCTGGGGCTTGGAGGAAGGTATATATTTCAGTTTGGGCCAATAGTGACCACAGGGGTCCACTGGCCCATGCTTTCCATCCACAGAGCACAGCCTGCCTGCTGCAGCCACAGTGTAGCCAGGATAGCTGAGTCACTGCCTCCTGCGTCCTTCCTACTGATAGGTACCCCTCTGGGGGCTTGGGGGCTAACCTGGCCCTCACCTTGCCCCTTCATTTGCCGTGCTCTGGAAAGTCAAGCAAGACTCCTCAAGAAACTGATCATAAACTCTGTGAGGGCAGGGGCTGTGTGCGTCTAGTTCATGGCTTTACTTCTGGTCTGCTCAGGAAGGGCAGGACCCTGAGTATTCCTGTTTTGGGAAGTCCCACAGGATGGGCCCATCACGCAGGACTTGGAACCCTCTGGCGAATGCCCCTCCTCTTGGGGGTCCCCAAGGAGCAGAGAGGAAGGAACCCCCAGAAGCAGGAGCCACAAGGAGGTGGGCCAACAGCTTCCTTTGACCCCACCTCTTGTTGGGAACTGCCCAGCCAAAGGACTCAGACATTTGACTTCTAGGTCTAGATTTAGTGCTGATTCACTGGGTGACCTTAGACAAGTCACTTAACCTCTCTGGGCCTAAGTCTCTTCTTGGGAAAACTACAAGAAAAATTCTTGTTGTTGTTTTTTTTTTCCTCGTCACTTTCCCACTTCTAAGGGGAGGAGAAATGATGGGAGTTACAGTCAACTGTGTGATGCAGATATCAGGGGCTGCAGATGGTACAGGACAGACAGACCAATCCAGAGCCCTCTGATGTGGCTTTGAGATCCATCACACACACTCAAAACACACACACACACACACATCAGCCTGCATTCCCTTTAACTCCTCTAGTTTTGTCGACGCAGTTAGATTTTTCCATACCTGAGGCCCAAGAAGAGGCCCCAGGTTATTGGAGGAGCTGGACAGACCTGTGCTGAGGCAGTGGTGTACTTGTGTTAGCTGTGGAGAGGGCTAAGTGTGTGATAATAATAGAAGGAATAGAAGTTGAGGTTTTGTGGCTCCATAATAAGCTCATTTTCAAGTCTCGATTTCAGTTTTTTGAGACATTACTAATATCTCCTGCTGGCCCACCACCCCAGTGAAAGAAGCTCATCCATAACTTTAGAGCTCAGGGCAAGGCGGCCTGGAAAGGTAAATTCACTTGTGCAGGGTCCCACTTTGGTCGTGAGGAGTGGACAGTGCTGCCCTCTGCCCCTCCACTACTCAGCTTCCCTTGCCGCCCCCGCCCCGCACCCCACGCTCCTGTTCCCCAAGCCTTTGAGAAGTCTTGGGAGTCAGGTCATTAGGACCCAGGGTCTGCCCTGTGTCTGAGACCCAGCGAGGGACAGAAGAGGGGCCAAGTCCAGAAGCAGGAAGTGGCGGGAAGCAGAGCGGGACTCCCAACTGAGCAGCTTGTCCTAGCTGGGGTGACTGTGCACTTGCCAGTTCCCAGGGTGGGGGGTGTTGAGCCAGTGGAGCGGCTGTAGCCTGAGAGCCACCTTGGCCCCTGACCTGGACCTTGGGGAACCTGGCACCCTCTGGGCTTCCTTCTGGTGGCCAGCCCCTTTCACCAAAGCCACTTCTGGCGGGACAGCTGATGCCCAGGGCTTGGAGGGTGAGAGGCCTGGCATTGAGGCCCTCCACTGCCCTCTCACTTCCCACCATGGTCAATCCACAACAGCGCAGTGTCTCCACATCTGTCCCCTGGCCTGCCGGGACAAGGGCCCGGCAGGAGCCTGCTGTCCTCCTTAGCCTCCCCTAAACTAGGAAGCGCCTCCTCCACTAAGCACCATTCATTCCCATTTGGCCTTCTCCCCCTGAACTCCTTGATTTGGGATAGATACTGGGAATGAGGGGCTTCCCTGGTGGCTTAGACGGTAAAGAATCTGCCCACAATGCAGGAGATCTGGATTTGATCCCTGGGTCAAGGAGACCCCCTGAAGAAAAGAATGGCAACCCACTCCAGTATTCTTGCCAGGAGAATTGCATGGACAGAGGAGCCTGGTTGGCTAAAGTTCATGGGTTCGCAAAGAGTAGGACACAACTGAGGGACTAACACACACGCTGGGAGTGAAGGGGTCATTCCTAAGGCTGAGGAGGGCTCAATGAGAGATGCTCTACCTGAAACATCTGAATTAATAAATGCACTTTCATTGCTCTGCCAAGCTCTGCAGTGGCATACTCAATACTAACAAAGCTGCCATGGCTGTCCCTGGGCCATGTCCTTTTAATGAAAGGATGAGAGACTCTGGAGACAAGCCCAGGTAGCAGCTGGGTCATGAGCAGTAGTTGGCAAGTCTGTCTTCAGAATATTAACAATAAAACAACAATAATAATAGCTAATTCACATACCACATACCGTTTGCCTGCCACTCTCTCTAGCACCTCTCACATGCTAACTCATTTAATCTTCACAACCCTACGGGGGAGGTATTTTCGTATTATCCCCATTTCATGGATGGGGAAAATGATGAACAGAGAAGTTAAGTGCCTTGCCTGGGTCACCCAGCAGGAGGTCGCTGAGGTGGGGTTTGGATATATGCAGGTAAGCTGCACAGCTCCTACACTTGAGCATTCATGCAGACCGCCTCTGGATTCTTCGGTGGTTCAGTGGTCTCTCTGCATCCTATTGGTCCTAATTGAGCTCCACATACTCTTTCTTCCTGGATGATAGGAAAGCCCAAGCCAGCCTGATTGACATTCACACTCCTTTGTAAAGGATGTACTTTAGTGGATCTTTTAGGCCCTTGTTGGTTTCCCTGTGGCTGCCTGCTGCTCCTCACCCCTCCCTGGCCTCCCCTCAGGCCCCCAGCCCTGCCACCCCTTTGTGGGGATCAAGGCCCCTGCGGCCAGCCTGGCTTTGCGGGACCGGTGGTTACACCCTCCCTACGGAAAATCGCCAGCTGTGTCCTCCCCCTACTCTGTGTTCTCCCTAAACAGCTGAGCCTGTGCAATGTGAGAGGGGCAGCTCCTTGCCAGAGGTTTCCGGAAAGCATCCAGAGGTCACTGTGGGCTGGCTTAAGTAGGCTGGGCCCTGACCACCGCTCTGAATAGCCACTGTCCCGCCCGGGGCTGCTCCCTCAGCTCCAGAGGGGGCTAATTGGTGGGTGGGGAGCTGTGGAGGGCTGGATGCTAGTTTGCAGCTGAAGGAGGCGACAAGGGAGCCAGGCATTTGGTTCGGTAGCTGCCAAATAGCAAATGCCAAGAGAAGATGGACTGGAGCATACGAATCTTCAGGGAAAAACTGTCTTCCCAAGCCCCATCTTTGTCGTTAGACCCAACCTCCTCTCGACAGCTGGCCTACGCACCCACTCACCTAACAAGCCCACCCCTTACCTCTCAGACCACTACTGAGCCAGCCAGCTTGGACCCACCCAGGCCACCTAACATTCGGAATACACACTCCCCACCCCCACCTGGACCCACAGCACTCATCCTACTCACCTTAGCCAAGGATGTATGCCTCCCAGCAGGCCGGCACCAAGTCCACACCCTTCCTAGGTCATCTTTGGCCTGTATCCACTCACCTTCCACCAGATCTGTTGATTTCTGTCACCCAGCCTATGACCCCACTGCTGGGCAGCCCACTGCACACCATCACCACCCTCCTCCCTCAGACCATTCCATCTGCCCCTGAGGCCCCTCGCTGCCCATCCACAACATCAATCAACCGCCTGCCCGCTTACCTAATGTGCAGCCCACACTTCATAAATCAACCACTATTTCCAGACCCAGCTCCTTCCAGGCTCTAACAAATGTGGTTCTCCAGCTCTTCTGGAACTGTCCAAGAATCATATTAGAGGCCTCATCTTGGGCGAGAGAGATTTTCTACTCAGGTCTCAAAGGAGCAGGGCATGTAGGGCTGGGGCTCTTGATAAAAACATTGTTTCTTCCTTCCTTACAATTCAAGTACTGTCCTGCTGGGAGAGCATGAGATGGCTTTCCACACCCTCCATTGCACAAATCTCATTTTAAAGACAGTCAGTCAGTTAAGTCGCTCAGTCGTGTCCGACTCTCCGCGACCCCATGAATCACAGCACGCCAGGCCTCCCTGTCCATCACCAACCCCCGGAGTACACTCAAACTCATGCCCACAGAGTCGGTGATGCCATCCAGCCATCTCATTCTCAGTAAGTTTCAAAAACTAGGAGACAGCTAAAAGGGTCACCAGCAAATGAAATTCAAGAGACCTCAGATAGACAGAAAGAACTCAAAAAAAAGTACTTCTTCGCCTGTGCTGGGTCTCAGCTGCTGCACGTGGGATCCTCCATCTTCACTGTGGTGTGCAGTGTCTTCTAGTTCAGCATTCGAGCTCTTAGTTGCAGCACATGGGATCTAATTCAGTGACTAGGGGTTGAATTTGGGTTCCCTGCGTTGGGAGCACAGAGTCAGCCACTGGACCACCAGGGACGTTCCCAGCAGAACTCTTCATCTAAGTTCCAAAGAAAGGAAAGCAGAGTGGGTAATGAAAGGGTCACAGGCGAGGATCAGGGGCCTGGGTTCCGCTCTGGGACCTGCCTCCGTGGGTGAGCCTGGGCACTGGACCATGGCAGTCAGGGGTTCTGGGTTTAGACCCAGCTCTGTCACTAGCCATGTGGTCTTGGGCAAATCACCTGGCCTTTCTGGGCCTCTTTGGTAAAACGACAGTGTAAGGAGATGATATCCGACCTCCCCGGGCTCTGGCCCCACCGCTGTGCTTGGGGTGGTGGATAGTCCCTGTCAGGAGCTTGGCCAGGTTTCTGGTCCCCTCTGTCCTTGGCACTCTGGTTCCAACAACAGAACTCCTGCTTCATCCACTGACCAAGCTCTGCCTGGTGCATGTTTCCTATAGGATCCTCTGTGCTGAGCAGGGAAGTAGTAGACAAGGAGGCCTCTCCAAGTGCTTCCTGAGAGGAAGACCTGTCAGCAACATCCCCATGGCCAGATTCTGTAGCCCAAGGAGAGTGACTAGGCACCATTTCATACGTCAGCACCCACTGACTGTTCATGGCTGCCTGGGGCACAGCTCAGGGAAGGAGCCTGTGCTCAGGGAGGAAGTGTCGAGATCAACTAGTGATGTCTGTATAGGGAACAGGGAAGGGGGAGATGAATGCCAGGGGATGGGCCTCTGGGTTTGTTTCCCTATTGTTATCCTCAAACCTTTAGTAAAATCTCATGTAAAACAGCCTTCCTTCACTGTGACAGGAAATGAAAGGAGACTAGTGAGTCCGTTCCCCGGGATCAGATGCCAAATGGGAGCTATCCCCCACCCCCTCACTTAAGTCAGCATAATGGTGGTAGGGGAGATTACCTGGAGATCTTCCCAAAGGGGTGACTCTCATGGTGCTGTGAAGTGTGGCCTTTGGGGCCCACAAAAGGTCACACTTCACAGAACCTAAGGGTTTCCCTGGTACCTCGGTTGGTAAAGAATCTGCCTGCAAGGCAGGGGACCCGGGTTCGATCACTGGGTCAGGAAGATCCCCTGGAGAAGGAAATGGCAACCCACTCCAGTGGGTTTCTTGCCTGGGAAATCCCATGGACAGAGGAGCCTGGTGAGCTACAGTCCATGGGGTCACAAAGAGTTGGACACAACTGAGGGACTAACACTTACCTTACGTACATTTTCCAAAATTTTTCAGATTTCCCCATGAAAATGCAGACTCTATGAGGATAAAGTATAGTCTTGTGTCTATTTCCAGCTGAATGAATTGTAAGCCCTGGATGACCCGGCTGTGTTACTCACTCACCCTTCCCTCTCCTTCTTCCTTCCTCTATTCATTCACTCCATTTGTTCACCCATCCATCAACCCATTCATCCACCCACCCATCTATCCTTTCATCCACCCATCCATCCACCCATCCATCCACCCATCCATCCACCCATCCATCCACCCATCCATCTATCCTTTCATCCACCCACCCATCCATCAACCCATTCATTCATCCACCCATCCATCTATCCTTTCATCCACCCATCCATCCACCCATCCATCCATCCATCCATCTATCCTTTCATCCACCCACCCATCCATCCATCCACCCATCCATCCACCCACTCATCCATCCATCCACCCATCCATCCATCCATCCATCTATCCTTTCATCCACCCATCCATCCATCCATCCATCATTTCTTTCTTCCTTTCCTCCATGCTCACTCGCTTCGTCCACTTATTCATCCACCCATTCATCCATTCATCTGTTTTTTCACTCATTCATCCATTCATTTACTCACTCCCTCAGCAAACATTCAGGGGCCCCAACTCACCCCTACTGCCAGGAAATCTCTTAATCCTTGTCAACTAGGCCAAGGAGGACTCCTAAGCTAGAAAGTTTTGAAAAGTGACTACAGAAAGCATTCGAGTGAGCAGGGGCCTACCACAGACCCGGGTAAGTCACTTTCCCAATTTGACCTCTGTTCTCTGGCTTGCAAATGGTCAGAGGGCAGTGGCACGAGAAGGAGAAGAGAGGAACTGCCAAAGTGAAGGGCAAGCGAGCAGCTTCCTGGCCTCTACGTGCTGCCTGTGGGAGAGCGGGTCCCCGGGTCTGTATTCTTGAGGTCTGGGGGGGAAGAATGTGCCCTAGGAGGTGGCCTGGTCCAGCAGCCCCTGCACTGCTGCAGTGGGGCTGATTTCTGTGTGAGTGGGCGTGTGTGGGCACTTCTGAGGGGGCTGTGTGTTTGCTCACATGCATGCGTGTGAGTTTGCAAGGATGTGTATACATGCTGCACAGCATTCCCAGGATGTGAATGGGGGTGGGTTTCACCCTGGGGGCCCTTCTCTGGAAGGAAGTCACAGCCCTGCTGTCCCCACTGGTCTGTGCATATCCCCCACCACCTCCATCTCACTGCAGCCCATCTTCATTGTAGGAGGTCCCCTTAACACAGTGACAAGGATTTAAACTCTATACAACGTAGATCTGAATCTCAGATCTGCCAACTACTGGCCGGTCATGTGGTCTCAGGCAAGTGAGTTTCCCAGTGGCAAAATGGGTGTTGGGTGGTTCTGGGGACACAGGGTCACAGTGAGTAGACAGAGCACAGCCCTGCATGCATGCCCCCCGAGTTATGCTAAACAGCAGTGCCTCTACTCTGGATGGAGGTGGGGGTAGAGGAAAGACCCATTTCCCAAAAATAATGACTTCGACCCTGAACCCAAGCAGCTGGTTGGAGCTGGTGGCCTCTTTCTGGGATTGTTTATGTAGCTTTCCTTATAAACACAAAGGATGGAAAACAAAACCAGAAAAATGTTTAAAAATAAATGAATGAATGAGAAGTTGTTTGCGGGTGGCATGGACAGGGCCTGGGCGGGCCACAGTGCATTACCCTAAGGATTAAATGTTGAATAGGGTTGGGGCCTGACCCCAAGGCTCTCTCCAGCCACCCTCTTATTAGTCACATCTCCAGTCCTTGCCACCTTCCCAGAGAGTCTGACTCCTCAGCACTGTCACCTGGTCACAACCATGAAGAATTCCTGGAAGCCCCTGCCAGGAATTGGCCCAGCTCTACCCACATCTGTGTGACCTTGGGCAAGTCACTTTCCCTTCTCAGCTTCTGAGGATCCTAAGGATCCTTTCAGCATTAACATCTTGTGATTCCCTTCTATCTAAGAGAGTGGTTATGAAGGCATTTTGAGAAGAATAAAGAACCCCATCAAGAGATACACATTGCATATTGTTGGAGGATAGGGAGCCACCCCTTAAAGGATCCTTTAAAAAATTCCAGAACTTTCAGTTTAGGGTTATTTTGGCCAGATCTGGGCCTAGATGCCCCCTGAAATATTTGTTGGTGATCTGTGCAGTGAGAAGACCTTCCCCCTTCCTACTCAGGGGCTAGTGCAGTCCTGGGACAGATTTGCCCAACACACATCCTGGAGGATGGCTGATGCTTTCTCCAGGCTTCTCAGATGCAGAGCCCAACAGCAGCAGTGACCATGCTGTGGTTTCTGGTCTCTTTCTGGCTCAGAGCAGGCCCAGTGTGGGATCCTGGTACCCTACCCTGAAAGCAGAGGGCACAGTGACCCTGCTTCCAGCCAGGTTCTCCTCCAGCTGAGGCTACCTGCAGCTTTGGAGGTTTTGAATCCTTGCCCTTTGATGGAAATACAGATACACAGCTTGGGGATGAAGAGAGTGTGAGGTTTGGCAAGATCACGTGTGTGCGTGCAAAGTCGCTTCAGTTGTGTCCAACTCTTTGCAACCTTATGGACCATAGCCCACCAGGCTTCTCTGTCCATGGGATTCTCCAGGCAAAAATACTGGAGTGGGTTGCCGTGGCCTCCTCCAGGGGATCTTCCCCACCCAGGGATTGAATCTGGGTCTCTTATGTTTCCTGCATTGGTAGGTGTGTTCTTCACCACTAGCGCCACCTGGGAAGCAAGATAGCACAGGATGGCTAGTCAAGAGACCCGGACTCACCTTGGGTCCTTGGACAAGTCTCACCTCTCATTCAGCATTTTCGCTGTTCTACGTTCTTTTACTATAACGCATAGTAATTGATCATCAGCCTTGTGGTAGGCACCATGCTGGGAACATTAGTGAACAAGACATGACCCCACGCCCTTGAGAGGGTCCACTTTGGTACAGGAATGACCACTCTCCTTTGCGTCAGTACTATTTCTCCTTTCCAGCACTCACTGCAGACATCACTAATCAATCACAGCACTCTGTAACACTGAGCCCTGATGTAACCTCAGATGTCTTGGAACCCAGCACTCCAGTTCCCAGTCAACTGGTACCAGGTGGGGATTATCCCCTGCCCAGCCTTTCTCACAGGGTCATTCGGGGAATAAAGCAAGATGGTAGATGGGTGAAGGGAATGCGCTCTCAAAAGCCAATCCGAGTGCAGAGTCTGCTTCTAAACTGTGCAAGCATGCAGAACTACTGATAGTGTAGGAGGGGGCTCCCTTCCTAAATATTCTTGACAGTGAAACCAAGGAGGCAAAGCAGTTTGTGTGCAGAGACCAGGTCTGTACCCCAGCACCCCATGGCCTAGCACACACGGCCTGTTCCATAAATGCCTGTTGCATAAGTGAATGCATCCCCCTGTCTTTGCCCAGCCCCCTTCACCTACATGGGATGGGGGGCTTGCTTCCTTATTCCTCCTTTCTGGAATAGGTTAGCCCTGGACTGAAGGCACCGGGGAGGCTGAACTCAGGACAGATAGCTCTTCAGAAGGCAGACCTAAGGCCCCTGATGCAGAGAACTGCAATCAAACACCCCTCCCAGTGTCCAAGTGGCTTCCTTTTTTGGCCAGAGCCTCCTGGGTCAGGTTGTCCTCAGTGAGGCGGGGCGTGTCTGGCGCTGTCTCCCTTCCCACTCAGCAGCTAGCTAACCCAGTGTCCAGGCTGATTGTGGAAACCTCTGGGGTGTCTGGGGCCTGAGGCTGCTCCCAGAATGTGACAACACTTGTGCATTAACGAGGAGAGGAGGCTGGAGAGGGAGGCTGCTGGCCAGGGCCCTGCCGGCTGGGCTTCACCACCTACTTGTTTCCAAAGCAGGCAGGTGAGGAGTGGGGAGGCGGACTCCCCCGGGGGGAAGTGGAGTTTGGGCTTGGCGGGCTCCACTCTGCGTGTTTATGAACAGGAGTCTGGCCCTGCAGACCCTTTAAGGCCCCCTTCTCTTTTGGCATCTGTTATGAACCCAACAAGTCTCTGGAAAGATGGCGGGGCAGGACTGCTACTGCTGCTCTGCCTGTGGGGAGCTGGATCAGAGAATTTAAGTGGGTCACTCCAGGACACACAGCCTCACAAGACATCATTATTTCTGCCACCTTTAGAGAAGCCTAGAGATGATGGGGCTCCAGCGGCCACAAGAGGCTGCCCATAGGAGCAATAGAACACTCATGGCAAGCACCTAGGCCCTGGAGTTAAGCAGTCTGGAGCCAAACCTTGCTCCCCCAACGTTCAAGCGAGGGGACCCTGGGCAAATGACTTAACCTTCCTAAGACTCACTTCATCATTTGAAAACTGGGGGAAATTTTATCCATCTCATGAGAGTTTTAAAGAACTGTCTTTATCTTTCTCTCTCCAAACTTGAATTGAGATTTATTCTGTGCCGCACTCTTGTATGCACTGAGATACAAAGATGGAAAAGTTGCCATCTCTGCCCTTCAGCTTAACTGAGGCAAAGAGGTCAACAAATAATAAAATACAGTGTGGTTAGAGCCAAGATTCTACACACTGGTCTGAAGATGCTGAGGAAAGGAGTATTAATTGTTGGGATGGGGAAGATTGGGAATCAAGGTATTGAAGGATGAGTAGGAGTTTGCCAGGTAGACACAATGAGTTGGAAGGGTATTTGGGGAAGAGGGGACAGCCTTGGAAAGACTTGGGGGTTTGAAAGAATACCACAGGTCTGGACAACAGGATTGCTGGTATGACTGGCGCGTGTGGTTCACCGCAAAGGTGACCTGAAGAGGCTGTTGGGACAGTGTTCATTTTGCAGCCAGGTTGACTGCACAACAGATGGGGAACGACGGAAGGATTTTCTGCAGGGCAGAAGTTTAAGACCTCTGACTTGGGCTGCTGCTTCTGGAACTGAGATCCAGGCCAGGGGCTGTTGCAGACACCTGCATCCTTGGGGCAGGAAGGGGTGAGGGGAGCAAGAAAGAAGAGCTAGGACCTGATCCAAAAGCCAAACCAGGAGCAGGTACCCCAGGGCACTGATGCCCCCAAGCCTCATGCTGACCTAGAAAACTCACTCCATAGGAAAAGCTTGATGGAAGCAGAAAAACTGTCTACCAGGGGTGCACTTGTTCCTTGGTTTCCATCCCCAGGCATTTGGTCACCCCAAGGAACAAGGTTCTTGGGCAGTGAGGAACTTCACTTTCCAGAGCAGAAAACTAGAAACTCAGAGAAATCAACCAGGACACCCTGGGGCACACAGCAGATCTAGGGCCAAGGAGAGACTGAAGGGAGGTTTTCCAGAGCTGGAAATACTGGGGCCTCATTTGCCTCTAATCATGTGGGGGAAGACTGAGAGTAGAGCAGAGGGGAAAAAGTCATTTAGGGGACTTCGTGGCCAGCACTGGCTGGAACCCCACTTGGAATCTTTTGTTTGCAAAACCCAGGCTCTTATAGTGTGCTTGGGCCAATTG
Source organism: Moschus berezovskii (assembly GCF_049115385.1). Taxonomy (NCBI): domain Eukaryota; kingdom Metazoa; phylum Chordata; class Mammalia; order Artiodactyla; family Moschidae; genus Moschus; species Moschus berezovskii. The sequence goes on from NC_142471.1 coordinate 26,644,331, forward strand.
CCCTGCGTAGGTGTGACAAGGGGGGGAAACAGAGGATAACTCAGGGACAGGTGGGAGTGCTTGCTGAGACAGAAGTTTATAGATACTCCCCCCAACCTCAGACTGGGAAGAGAAGACTGTCTGTGAGGCTATGGAGACCAGGGCCCACTCCCATGCAGGCCCCTGAGAGACCCTTAAGGATCGCTGATGGGGATACCCTGGGAGGCGGGGGGAGTGAACATTAGGGACTTTGGTCCCAGGTGCTAAGTTGTTTCAGTCGTGTCTGGCTCTTTGGGACCCTATGGATGGTAGTCCGCCAGGCTCCTCTGTCCATGGGATTTCTCAGGCAAGAATACTTGGAGTGGGTTGTGGTCCTGAGAGCTGCAGCCAAAGACCCCAGGAATAAACGGGGCAGCCAACTTCACTGCACCATGGGATGTGATTGTTGAAGTTACCCCCTAAATCCTTGCGACCATAGTGAGAAGTGAGCTCCCCCTATCCCCCAAATGAGGCTTTCACAGGCTGTTTCCTCCTCTCCTGGGAAACTCAAGGTCATCTCTGGAAATGACACCTCTCCTTTGATGCCTAAGCCAGAGCAATGACCCAAATGGTGGAATCTTTAGACAAAGGAGGGTGGGGGGAGCACCCAGGGAGGTCGGGGAGGAGAAGCAGTCCCTTATTACTGAGCACTGGCAACAGAGGCAGCAGGAGTATGAGAAGGAGACTCTTCATGTTAGGTAACCTGGCTTCAAGTCCTTGTTCTCCCTCTGAATGCTCTGTGCCCTTGGTTGGGCTACAGGAACACTGCTCCAGGGCAGGCATTGAGACAGGGAACTCACTGGGAGAATACTTGAAACAGACACAACCCAGAAGGAATCCGCATCCATAACATATCAGGAATGGTTACAAATTAGTAATGTTTTGTTTATACACAAATGTTTGTTACAATATGTTACAAACAGACTGCTTACAAATGACACAATGGAAAAGTGAGCTATTTTGAACAGACAGTTCACAAAAGGAACACAAATGACCAATAAACTCAAGCATGCTCACCCTCATTAGTAATCAGGGAATTTAAAGCACAATTCCTGTGGTCATGTATGGATGTGAGAGTTGGACTGTGAAGAAAGCTGATCGCCGAAGAATTGATGCTTTTGAACTGTGGTGCTGGAGAGTCCCTTGGACTGCAAGGAGATCCAACCAGTCCATTCTAAAGGAGATCAATCCTGGGTGTTCATTGGAAGGACTGATGCTAAAGCTGAAACTCCAGTACTTTGGCCACCTCATGCGAAGAGTTGACTCACTGGAAAAGACTCTGATGCTGGGAGGGATTGGGGGCGGGAGGAGACGGGGATGACAGAGAATGAGATGGCTGGATGGCATCACCGACTCGATGGACATGAGTTTGAGTGAACTCTGGGAGTTGGTGATGGACAGGGAGGCCTGGCGTGCTGTGATTCATGGGGTTGCGGAGAGTCGGACACGACTGAGCGACTGAACTGAACTGAACGATTTTATCATCATATTAGTAAAACTTAAGCCTTATTATAGTCAAGGATAGACAAGGATGTGAGACAGGGTCTCATCCCCACCAGGGCAGACGTGTAAATTGGTACAACCACTGTCCACAGCAATTTGTCTGTGGTAATATATTAAATCTGAAAATGTGCACAGCAATTTTGCTTCTAGGAACCTACTGAAGAAACATTAGCACATGTACAGGATGTTCATTCTAGTATTAATGGTGAAATTAAAATGTGAAGCCAACTAAATATTTCCAATCAGTAAGATATCACTGAAGTATGGTTTATTTCAGAACAGAACACAATTTATCAGTTAAAAGATGATCCCTATGTATTTATGTGGCTAAATCTCAGAATCATTGTTGAATAGGAAAAAAACCAAGTCATAGATTGACATATGCAGGTAATCCTGAGTCAAGGTTCCTTTTTGCTCTAAATAACCAAGTACCCAACCTACTCTAGTTTAAAGGAAGAGGAGTTTATTTTTTTTCTCAAATAGCAAGTAGTCTAGAAGAAGTAATTGTGAGAGCTGGGTCAGCTGCTCAATAATACATTCTCAGGAATCTCCTTGGCCTTTCCTTTCTGCTCATTGCCTCATGGTTATAAAATGGCTACTGTAGTTCCAGACATCACATTTGTATTCATGGCAGGAAGAAAGGAAAAGGAAAAGGGTTTTCTCTTTGCAAAACCTTGGCTTTTTCTTTAGTAGGGGAAGCTCTCCTTGGTAGCATTCCCCTGACATCTCATTATGAAGAACTAGATCATTCACCAAACTTTAGGCCTTTATGTATAAAAGGATGAGGTTATCAAAAATCATTTTGAGTAGATTTTTTGATGATGTCTACTTCACTTTTCACTTTCACACATTGAAGAAGGAAATGGCAACCCGCTCCAGTGTTCTTGCCTGGAGAACCCCAGGGAAGGGGGAGCCTGGTAGGCTTCCGTCTATGGGGTCACACAGAGTTGGACACGACTGAAGTGACTTAGCAGCAGCAGCAGCAGCAGCACTCTGAGTGGTGTGAGGTGATATCTCATTGTAGTTTTGGTTTGCTTTTCTCTAATAATTAGCAATGTTGAGTATCTTTTCATGTGCATCTTGGTCATCTGTACATCCTCTTTGGAGACACATCTATTCAGGTCTTCTGCCCATTTTTTTATTGTGTTGCTTGTATTTTTGATATTGAGCCACATGAGCTGTTTGTAAATTTTGAAGAATAATTCCCAGTCAGTTGGGTCACATTGTTTGCAAATATTTTCTTCCCTTCTTTGAATTGTCTTTTTGTTTTGTCGATGGCTTTCTTTGCTGTCAAAAGATTTTGAGTCTAACTAGGTTCACCCCCCTCTGCTTTTTTTTAATTTCCATTACTCTAGAAAAAGATATTGCTGCAATTTATGTCAGGGTGTTCTGCTTATGTTTTCCTCTAAGAGTTTTATTGTATGTGGTCTTATATTTAGGTCTTCAATCCATTTTGAGTTTATTTTTGTGTATGGTGTTAAAGAATGTTCCAATTTCTTTTTTTCTTTTTTTTTTTTTTTAACTTGTAGCTGTCCAGTTTTCCCAGCACCATCTAATGAAGAGACTGTCTTTCCTCCATTGTATAGTACTGCCTCCTTTGTCAGGGATTAATTGGCCATATGTGGGTGGGTTTATTTCTGAACTTTCTGTCCTGTTCCATTGATCTGTATTTCTGGTTTTGTGCCATTACCATACTATTTTGATGATTGTAGCTTTGTAGTATAGTCTGAAGTTAGGGAGCCTATCATGATTCATTCTCACCCATTCTCTCTCAGCAGGTTTCTGTGCATCCCTTGACTCCATTAGATTCCATTAGCAGGGAAGAAAGGGGTGCCTGCTGGGTGGATAGTGGACAGTGTTGGCTACAGTTAAAATTTATATGGAAAATAAAACACACTCATGTTTCTGTTTTTGTACCAAGCACAAGGGTTATGGGGGTGGGGTGGGAATAAGAAATGGATTTGGGTGTGACCCTCAAAGGGGCCTTGGGTTTCATCTGCAATTTTTAAAAGGGAGGCTGAAAAAAGAAGACTGTATTCATGTATCACTTATGCAATTAAAAGTTAGTTTTAAAAAATATTATCAGTGTTCAGCTTTGGCACCCCAAAATCTGGCCCAATCCCAACCCAATCCAACACTGCAGAAACAAAAGCAGTCACCTGGCCCATTACTCCAAAAAGTTCAACCCAGGGTCCCCTGGGAGAAGAGGGAGGAAATTGCCTGAGTGACTCTTGGCTCCAAGAAAAAAGCTGGGAGCTGATCACTCAAGGCTTCACAGCCCTTTCAGCAGGGCCGCCGTTGACAGACAGAAAGTCAGCCCCTCGGCATTTCCTCGCAAATTCGCAGGGCCTCCCTCTGGAGGCCTTCCTCATTCTTCAGACAGAATCTGCAGTCTGATTAAACCGCCCGTCAAACACCAGCAGTGCAGCTGCCGTCCCTAAAGCCACTGACAAGAGGCTCAGGGGCACCGGAGGCAGGATGGATGGGAATGCTGGCTGGGCACGCTCAGCGGGGAGGGTGGGGAGGGGCAGAGAAGAAGACGCACTGTGTCCGCCACTGGGATGTCCCAGATCTGTGTCGCCAGAGTGCAGAGCCGTCTGCTCTCATGGCCACAACCTGGCCTTTTACGTTTTACTAGCCCATTTTACCACTGTCTCAGCAAGTAAACAATCTGCCTGCAATGCAGGAGACGTGGGTTCAATCCCTGAGTCAGGAAGTTCTCTTGGAGGAAGGCACGGCAACCCACTCCAGTATTCTTGCCTGGAGAATTCCATGGACAGAGGAGCCTGGCAGGCTACAGTCCATAGGTTGGACTTGCAAAGAGTTGGACTTGACTGAGCAACTAAGCACCACCAGCACATTTTACTGGTCCAGAAATGGAGTTCCAGGGAAAGGAACTACCGGAGTCCACATGGTACAGAGGGTCTCAGCCTCGCCTCTGACCCACAGCTTCCCTGGAAAGCTGGAAAGACAAAGGAGAGAACTGGGATAGGTCTAGGGGGGCGACGATGGAAGGGTGTGGTTCTTAAGCACCAGCTCCTCCAATGCCCACCTCTGTTTCCTCCCCTGCCCTGCAGTGCCTAAACGATATTACAGCACCAGAAATCCTGCCAAAAAGACTTGGTCTCTAAGAAGGTCCCTGGAGATTACCTAGTCCAGTGTGGTTTTCTAAGAGTGAGCAGATAAAAATCCAACTTAAAAAAAAAAATGAAGTATATTAACAAGAAAAGATCAGTGTATTTCTTGAGGTAAGGGTCAATATTGTTTTGTGAAGTTTGTCTTTGGGTGTTTTTGAGTTGATGGCAACGTTGTTTCTTCCTTTGGATATCAGATAGAAAGAAAGAAAGAAAAAAAAAAAAGAGCAATAGACCCCCACTGTATGCGTCATTTTACAGACGAGAAGACTGAGGCTCAGGAGAGGGTGTGACTTGTCAGGGTCGTACAGTGGGCAGGGATGGGACAGAGCCTCAGGGCTCCATGGCAAGCTGCAGCTCAAGCCGCTTCCCTGGTGATGGGGCTCCAGATCTTGTGGGTCCTCCCAGGGCTGCAAACATAGGAAGCTCTTCCTGGCTGCTCCTACATTTGGGCTGCTTGTTTACCCAGCCCTGCTCCATGGGTCCAAAGCTAGAGGGACCCGTTCCTTTGCCATTCCTCCTAAACATTCCTGCTGTTGTAAATATCCAGCTGTAGTCACCTTATTTCTCTCTGAGGCCTCTAGCCTGAAGAAGTTCTTGTTCCTTTATGTGGAATCTGGAAGCGATCATCTCCCAGTGGCTTGGTGTGGTCTGGGGTACTGGTGGATGAGGCCCTTAAAGGGTAGGAAGGACCAGATCCCATGTTTCCACTGGGAGGGCATCTGGCTGGGTTGGCTCACTTGGTGTGGCCATGTCAGGACCAAGAAACCTGAGTTCCAATCCTGTTGTGCCTCCACCTTGCTGCACTGCTGCTGCAGTCGTGTCCGACTCTGTGTGACCCCATAGACGGAAGCCCACCAGGCTCCCCTGTCCCTGGGATTCTCCAGGCAAGAACACCGGAGAGGGCTGCCATTTCCTTCTCCAATGTATGAAAGTGAAGTCGCTCAGTCGTGTCCGACCCTTAGCGACCCCATGGACTGCAGCCTACCAGGCTCCTCCATCCATGGGATTTTCTAGGCAAGAGCACTGGAGTGGCTTGCCATTACCTTGCTGCACAGTATTGCACAAATCACAAGGTCTCTGAGCCTCAGTTTCCTTCTCTGTAAAATAAGATAATAATCCCCACTCTCACAGCAACAATCAGATTAAATCGGCGTTGATAGATAAGCTCATTGGCGTGGGCATGGGTGATTTTTACCTGACTAGCATCTGTTCCTTACCCCTCACTCTTCCTGCTAAATGTACCCAGTTTTCTTTTGAGGGACCACATCTCTCACAGTTGGCCCCAGAGATGGATGTGGCTGACCCCCAGTTTGCCCCATACTCTCACCCTTGACCCACGCCTGGCAAGTCAGCATGTTCTCTCTTCCTGGCTTAATGATGGTTCAGGCATGAATGCATGAAAACGTGAAGCAAGCCAGGCCAAGGGATGGAGAAAGGGGGCTGTTGTCTGCACCACTGCTAGGGTTTCTGAGCTGAAAGGAGAGTCCAGAGCCGCAGGGAGCCAGCACCTGAAGAGCCAACACACCGAAAAAGAGATCTGGGAGACGGGAGAGAGAGACAGCCTGCTGACACTGCTTGGGTTTCTCAGTCCAGATAGACAGAAGGCAAACTCTGCTTCCATCCTCTTCAAGCCAATGAATTCTTCTTGTGGTATAAACCAGCTTGACTCAAGTTTCTTTCACTGGCAGTTGAGAATGCTGACTAATTCAGTAGCCAAAACATATAAAGTGTTGTTTTTTTTTAAAAAAAAGCGGTTTTTCTCTCTCTGGGACCTCAGAGGGACCCTCCTCTTTCTGCCTTTCCTGCTCCCACCAGCAGCCTCCCTGCCTTTCCTGGCAGTATCCTGCACTCTCAGTGCCTCCTGAGACCCTCTGTCCTCGCTGGCTGGGGAAAAGCCAACCTCACCTCTCCTGTGAACCCATCCTGGACAGGAAAGAGGACCATTAACTGACCACATTTGGTTCAGACATTGATTTCTTTAGCACAGGGCTCTCTGACTCACTCAGTTCTGCCCCAGTGGATCCCACTCCTCCTCCAGGAAGCCTTCTAGGCCTGCAGCCCACTCGGACCATTTCAACCATGCAGCATCTCACCTCTGCCTGGGAAATTCCTCCCATTCACCAAGCTGCCCGAGTCTGAGCTCTGCTCTGGTTCTGCACCCCCCTCCCCACCACTCTTCCTAACCGTCCACACCCTTTCCCTCTTCCCTGTATGGGATCTGTCCCTCAGCTACTGCTTCCTGCCTGCCCGCTTCTTGGCAGCCTCTGCTCTGTCTCTCCCCAGACAGTCAGTGCACTGTGAGTGGCATCTCCTCACCAGCAGATAAGAAGGGCCATGCCACATGCCCCACTCTGGGTGCCAGGACCTGCCCAGATGCCCGGCACCCTCTCGCTCATCCCTCCTGATGGGTGATGGCCATCAGTCATCAGCCATTATGGTCTTTCACACTGAATTCAACCTACTGACCCCAGCGTGGACTACTGTCCAGACTGGGGGGTGGGATCCGAAGCATCTCCTCTCCTGTTCAACTTGGCAGGGCTTCTCGAGTTGCAGGGGGAAGTCAGTGCTTCAAGGCCAGTCTCTAGCTGGACGTGAGATGCACTCACAGTCTGGGGTCGAGATCAGCTTGAGATACGGTCCTGCCAAGAGGTGCCAGATGAAATGTAGGACACCCAGATACACTGAATTTCAGATAAACAACAAATTCTTATTAGCATAAATATATCCTGAATTTTGCTATACAAAGCTCATGATCTGAGCCACAGTCAATTGAAGACAGTAAGGAAAACCACTAGGCCATGTAGTTATGAACTAAATCAAATCCCTTATGATTATACAGTGGAGGTGACAAATAGATCTAAAGGGTTAAATCTGGTAGACCAAGTTCCCGAAGAACTACGGATAAAGGTTCATAACACTGTGTAAGAGGCAGTGACCAAAACCATCCCAAAGAAAAAGAAATGCAAGAGGGCAAAGCGGTTGTCTGAGGGGGCTTTACAACAGCTGAGGAAAGAAGAGACGTGAAAGGCAAGGGAGAAAGGGAAAGACGCACCCAACTGAGTGCAGAGCTCCGGAGAAGAGCAAGGAGAGGTGAGAGGAACTTCTTAAGTGAACAATGCAAAGAAATAGAGGAAAACAGTAGGATGGGAAAGACTAGAGATCTCATCAAGAAAATTGGAGCATTTCCTGCAAGGATGGGCATGATAAAGGACAGAAATGACAAGGACCTACAGAAGCAGAAGAGATTAAGAAGAGGAGGCAAGAATACACAGAAGAACTGTACAAACAAAGGTCTCAGTGACCCAGATAACCACGATGATGTGGTCACTCACCTAGAGATGAACTTCCTGGAGTGTGAAGTCAAGTGGACCTTAGGAAGCATTACTATAAACAAACTAGTGGAGGTGACAGAATTCCAGCTGAGCTCTTTAAAATCTTGATAAAAGATGATGCTGTTAAAGTGCTGCACTCAATATGTCAACAAATTTGGAAAAGTCAGCAGTGGCCACAGGACTGGAAAACGTCAGTTTTCATGCCAATCCCAAAGAAGGGCAATGCCAAAGAACGTGCAAACTACCAAACAGTTGCTCTCATTTCACATGCTAGCAAACTTATGCTCAAAATCCTTCAAGTTAGGCTTCAACAGTATGTGAACCAAGAACTTCTAGATGTACAAACTGGGTTTCAAAGAGGCAGAGGAATGAGGGATCAAATTACCAATATTTGTTGGATCATGGAGAAAGCAAGGGAATTCCAGGAAAACATCTACTTTGGTTCATAGACTAGGCTAAAACCTTTGCCTGTATGAATCACAACAAACTGTGGAAAATTCTTAAAGAAAGGAATACTAGATGACCTTACCTGTCTCCTGAGAAACCTTTATGTGGGCCAAGTTAGAGCCGGACAGGGAACAGCTGATTGGTTCAAAATTGGAAAAGGAGTACAACAAGTATATTGTTGCCCTGCTTATTTAACTTACAGGCAGAGTACATCATGCAAAATGCCGGGCTGGATGAATCACAAGCTGGAATTGAGACTGCCGGGAGAGGTTATCAACAGCCCCAGATATGCAGATGATACTGCTCCAATGTCAGAAAATGAAGAGGAACTGAAGAGCCTCTTGATGAAGGTGAAAGAGGAGAGTAAGAAAGCTGACCTGAAACTCAACATTACAAAAACTAAGATCATGGCATCCAGTCCCATCACTTCATGGCAAATAGAAAGGGAAGAAGTGGAAGCAGTGACAGATTTTATTTTCTTGGGCTCCAGAATCACTGCGGACAGTGTCTGCAGCCATGAAATTAAAAGACATTTGTTCTTTAGAAGGAAAGCTATGACAAACCTAGACAGTGTATTATTTGCTATGGTTTTTCCAGTAGTCATGAACGATGAAAGAGTTGGAAAATAAAAAGGGCTGAGCACTGAAGAATTGATGCCTTCAAACTTTGGTGCTGGAGAAGAATCTTGAGAGTCCTTGGACAGCAAAACGATCAAATCCTAAAGGAAATCAGTCCTGAATATTCACTGGAAGGAGATGCTGAAGCTGAAGCTCTAATATTTTGGCCACCTGAAGCGAAGAGCCAACTCATTGGAAAAAAAGAACCCTGATGATGGGAAAGATTGAGGGCAAGAGGAGAAGGGGGCTACAGAGGATGGGATGGGATGGTTGAATAGTATCACCAACTCAGTGGACATGAATCTGAGCAAACTCCGGGAGACAGTGAAGGACAAGGAGACTGTGCACTTGCAGTCCACAAGATCACAAAGAGTCAGGTACAACTTAGCGACCGAACAACAACAACATAAGTATATCCAAAATAATGCATGAGAAATACATTAACATTTTTCTGTCGATTATCTGAAGCTAAAATTTATCTAGGTGTTCTTTATTTTTTGTTTTGAATAAATCTGACAACGCTAGCTATGTGGCTAAAGCTGGCGAGGTTACAGTGGGTTGGAGAAGGATTCCCTGACACAAAACCTTGTGACAGGTGGCTGTGGAGTTGCTACCTCTGGAGAACTTCAGAGAAGATGAAGAGAGATGGCCATTCTGGAAAACACATCATCGTCTACTTGGAGGTGGATGAACTTCCAGTACTGTCCCTGCTCTGGGTCATTAACTGCAGGCCCTCGTGAGTCTGTGTTTTGAGGATCTGGCTGTATTTAAAGTACTGTGAACTCTGATCTCCTCCCCGGGTCTCAGGGGTTAAGCTCAGGACTTCATGGTTTCACGTTAGAACTGCAGAAGTCCACTGCAGGTGGCCCTAAATGCCAAAGGGCCTGGAGAATAAAAGCAGAGGAGAGACAATTGCAACAGACATTAGCAGGAAGGGAATCAACTTCAAAATTAGTTTCCGCATACTGTACCCGAGTTTTTCATTGACTTTAATTGTTAAATTGGAGATGGATCCCTCTGGAGGGAAAATTTTGATTTCAGGATGTAATGAAATGACTTTTTTTTTTTTAAATGGTAAATTGCATATTTAAAGGGAAAATATTTTCCAGTGTAATAATGGCAATATTGAAAGTAAGTTGCCAAGCTTAAATGCAAAATGATTACAAGTATGTGTTTGTATTTGGCCCAGAGTTTCAAAACACCCAGTGACAGCTTAATTGAGCAGAACACAAGGCTCATAAACCTCTTTCCTCAATTTCCTACAGCAGCAGACAGCGTTGTGGTTCTTGGCTGCCTGGGCTGCGTTTCAGGGCACACTGGAGCTGCTGAATTCATAGGTATGGTCCAGTTTCCTGTAAGCAAAAGCAGGTGGAGGCGTTGAGGTAAAGCTGAGCAGGGATTCCACAAGTGGCACAGGTGATCAGGTTGGGGAGGGGCAAACTGCAACGTAATGGGTGGGACGAGTGGTTGCAGGGACACGTCAGGGAGGAGGACCCCACAGAATATTCTAGAAGGGAGAACTCGAGTCTTTATATTTAGAATTAGCCTCTAGACTAATAATAGAACAAGAGCACATTTCTGTGCATTGTGTTTCTTCCTTTGGGGGTCCATCTATAAGCAGGAAGCCTCAAACAGGAAGCTTTGGCCCATCAGAGATGCCCTGGAAAACAGCTTTGCAGCACCTAGCAGATATGTATAGAGTGACCCACCTCCTAGCGAAGAAGGGAACGCCTCCAGGATTTATTATAATGTGGGGTAGTCTGCATTATGGAGCCAGTCTAGCATCGGAGTGGGAGTGGGAGGCAGAGGGAGTTGAAACCAGCAGCCGTGGCCCAGTTTTCTGATATTTGCAAGTTTGGCCCCCATTGTGTTTCTCTGTTTCCCCCTTGCTCCACCCTACCTGGCTCCGTCATCCTCAATTTCCGCCTTTTCTCCACTTCGCTCTTCTCTGCTTCCACCAGGCCGAGGCGGGCCGTATCCTGGGCCGGGCCATGCCCTTGGCTCTGGCCTCTGTGTGCCGTGTGTGGTGGGTGCACCGGGGGTGGTTTGTGGCTCAGAGGATGGAAATTGTTTTCCCCAGTTTGGAACGCTGGCCTTGTGTGGGGGCCGCTCAGATTTTTCCAGACACAGTGTACTGCAAAGAACTCTGGTGTCTCTGTTTTGCAAGAGCAGAGTTCAGGTGGGGATTTTTAGGCTTTCTTCCCCCTGAAATGGAAAGGTCAGTGAGCAGATGACAACCCCCACAATGGGAAGCAGAAGGATGTGGCTTTTGGCCAAACCCACAGCTAAGCATAAAGGTAACTACTAAGTGGGTTAATTCAGAGCAATTCTGGAAGGAGGGAGAAGAGACTGTGGAGAGCTGGAAAGCTTCTGGAGAAGGGCACAGGGAAGGACGAAGGGGCAGGGCCTGTGCTAGAGAGCAAGGGAGAGAGAGTGGTTCCAGGAGAGAGTTCAGGGTAGGGTGGATACCATGGTTTGAGAAGAAAGGCAGTATTTGGGGAGGGCAGTGCAGAGACGTCTCAGGGGAGAACGTTTGAGATGGTTCATGTGTCAAGGAAGAAACAAACCTCCTCTCAGATCCAGGATGGATAGTTCTGAGGGCAAGTAAGCTCAACTCAGCAAAGCAAGCATGCATGTGGCTTAAACACAGTTATTCAATCTTTCTTATTTTTCCACTCATCAGACATTTATTAAATACCGACTGTATGCCAGGCTTTATTCCTTCTGCACTCTGGAAGTTCTTGGACTGGTGGGAGAGCCCAACTTCCATAAAAATATCCTGTGATACAGTGTAGTGAAGCCTAGATGAACCAGTCATAGTTCAGGGGCTGGCGAGGGAAGATGAGCAGGCCTGTCCATCAGGCAGCTTGTGTGAGGCCTTTGAAGGGTCAGAGAGCTGTCTAATGAGTCTCTCACTCCTCCCTCTCTCCCCACCCGAATATTCAAGGGGGCTTCTCCCCCACCCCAGGTCCTCTGCTCTGTTGTGGAGACCGGGCCTTCTTGCCCCGACTCCCCAGAACTTTCTGTATCAGCCGAGCTTTTGTTCACAGGGTTCTCCTCGCTGTAGATCGTCCTGCACTCTGTGTAACCCCTGGTGTTCTTTTGGGTCACTAGACTAAGCTAATTTGAAAGAGTCATTCCCCCTGAGTGTTGAGAATGGATAAAGCCTTCACGTCTAGCCATTCTGAATCATCTTTGTCACTGTCATCATCATCATTGTCATCATATGTTTTGCTTTTAACAATTTCTTAATGACTTTAGGTTCCAGCAACCCAGGTGAAATAGACAAGCAGAGATTCTTGCTCCTGTCTACATCATCCACCTATCCCCCCAACCATTTATCCGTCCATCCACCTTACAAAGTTGGCACTATCAGGGGGAAAGGCTTACCGTGACAAAAGAATAAACATGTGGAATTGGGCATTTCCTTTCTAGATTTTTTACTAAATATATGCAGACATACACATCTAAATATTTTTTCAAAGTTGGTACCACTTTTGAGAGAAAGCCTTGTTTGTTTTCATTTAATGACAGGTGACCACTGCTTTATGGGAAGATGAAATACACAGCTTTACAAGGAGTCATGGGGACAGACTCAAGTCTAAGAGAGAGAAAGATGGAGCCCACACAGTCCTGGGTGGAAAGCCCGGCCCTTGTCCTTAATCACTAACAAGGTCTCCTTCCTCTGTCTGGGTCTCAAGGAGACACATCTGCAGAGTGAGGGGATTGTCCCACTGATTTCCAGAAACTCTTTCAGCTTTTGTTTCTCTGTAACAGCTTCTATTTATAGAGAACTTACTGCAAATGAGCTGATTTAATTCCCACGAGCCTGCAAGTGGTGCTATCTCCACCCTCATTTTAGAGACCAGGAAACTTAGGAACAGAGAGGTTGGGTACCTTCAAGGTCACACAGCAGGGCATGACACAACCAGGACTTGAACTCAGGTCTGTGTAACTTCAGAGCTTGTGTATTTGGTCACCACGTCATACCATCTGCTGCTGACTGCCAGAGGGCATGTCAGTGGACCCAGGAGAGGACGCAGCAGGACAGAGCAAGCATGCTGTACTTGGGCTAGTAAAGACCTCGGCGCAGGGTCACCAGCTTGGAGTTCAGAGTAAAGCAAGACTGATGCATCCTCCCAGACGAGCTGGGCTTAATCCCCAGAGCCTGTGGCATCACAGGGCAGCCAGGGCTGCTGCCATTTCCTCTGCTGGGCAGGGCAGGCACGACACAGGCTCAGCTGCCCTCAGGGAAAGACCAGTGCTTTTACTCCAAACTGGGTGTCTGGGCCTCCCGGCAGTGTAGGTTTAGGCAGTGTAGTTCCCAGAGACCCAAACACTGTCCTAAGGCTCAGAGGTCATAGGGAGGGTTCATCCCTGGAAACTCCATCTATCCAGAGACTCCGGGTCAGGATCTGGCTGACTCAACTGAAAAATCACCCCTCCCCGTGAGACAAGCATCCCAACTGGATCAGCTGGACCACTGAATGCGGCAGGTCTCTGTGTTCTCATTTATCCACCCCCCGCCTCCCGCCACCCCGTTATCCGCATCATCTGGCTGGTCTTGGCGGCAGTGGCCAGACAAGGAGACGGCACGCCATGGCCCCCATAGCTCCCGGCGCACCCGCGTGGGAACTGGAAGCCTTGGCCTAGCCTTCCCTCTGCCCATCCTCCTCTTCCACCACCTCCACCAGCACCCCAGTCTGCCTGCAATTGATCCCAGATGCCAGGAAATATCTTGGTTGTACGGCTGAAGTGAAAACATATGGGTCTGATGAAAACTCTTCTGTTACAGTTTCATTAGTATCTTCCCCGGAAACTCACAGATGGAGGGGGAGACCTCCGAGCCAGCGTCTGGCACTCCATGTGCAGGAGGGCGGCACACACGTGCCCTGCTGTCTTGAAGAATCCACGCAGGCTGCTTGGGGGCTGGAGAGGGAATGGGGGAAGGGACAGAAGGCCCTCCGCCCACCCCGTCTGAGCCCTGTTTCTCTCTGCCTTCCCAAGAAACTCAAGATCCTTGTTCTGACTCTGATACTCACTATGTGATGGTGGGCAAGTCACAACACCCCTCTGAGCCTCAGTTTCCTCATCTGTAAAGTGATGGTGAGTGAAAGTGGTAGCACTCAGTTGTGTCTGACTCTTTGCAACCCCACGGACTGTAGCCGACCAGTCTGCTCTGTCCATGGGATTCTCCAGGCAAGAATACTAGAGTGGGTTGCCACTCCCTTCTCCAGGGGATCTTCCCGACCCAGGAATTGAACCCAGGTCTCCTGGATTGCAGGTAAATCCTTTACCGTCTGAGTCACCAGGGAAGCCCAAAATGATGATAAAAATGTCCTTTTCTCAGAGTTGTTGCAGTGCAGCCAAGGTACTTCGGAGAGTGGACAAGAGTCTGAGAGTCAATTGACTGACAAAGCAGCTGCTGCTGCTGCTGCTGCTAAGTCACTTCAGTCGTGTCCGACTCTGTGCGACCCCATAGACGGCAGCCCACCAGGCTCTGCCGTCCCTGGGATTCTCCAGGCAAGAACACTGGAGTGGGTTGCCATTTCCTTCTCCAATGCGTGAAAGTGAAGTTGCTCAGTCATGTCTGACTCTTAGCCACCACATGGACTGTAGCCCACCAGGCTCCTCCATCCATGGGATTTTCCAGGCAAGAGTACAGGAGTGGGGTGCCATTGCCTTCTCCTGACAAAGCAACCCCCGCCCCCCTGCCAAAGCTTTGTGAACCAAACTCTTGTGTAACCCATCTGGCAGCAAAACTCAAGCCAACTGACGTAAGACTATTCTTTGAAATTATGTGTCCTCGTTGGTGTGAATATCCATATATTTTGCCCCCCCAATATTACTATGTTTGATCTTGAGGTGCTGCCCCAGTCCCTGCTAGGAGTTTTACATGTTTAAATAGACATTTCAAACCCCAAAATTTCTGAAGGCTGGAACACATCCAGCCACAAGGGTTTTGGGTAGGGGTTTGTCAACCTGATTTTGGAAATGAGCAGGAAATTCATTTATGGTTTTAGGAGATTTTTTTTTTTTTAATCTAGAGTTGTGCTGGATTTGAGGTCTTTTTTCAAAATCTCCCCCCTCCGCCCACATTTGCCAGGTATTAGCTGTGACCCAAGAATAATTAATCAGGATTCTATCAAGCACGTACTAAGTATCAGGCACCGTACACACAATATTTTATAAGTGTTATCTATTGTAACCTCCCAACAGGCCTGTGAAGCATTTCTGTGATTTTCACGTTTTACAGATGAGGAAATGGGGGCTCAGAAGGTGGGTGACTTGCTCTTACAGGCAAAGCTGATAAGTTGTTGTTGTTTAGTCACTAAGTTGTGACCCCATGGATTGTAGCCCACCAGGCTCCTGTGTCCGTGGGATTTTCCAGGCAAGAATACTGGAGTGGGTTGCCATTTCCTTCTCCAGGGGATCTTCCTGGCCCAGAGGTTGAACCCACATCTCTCACATTGACAGGCGGATTCTTTACCACTGAGTCACCTCGGAAGCCCAGGCTGATAAGAGGCAGATTCAAACCTGGTCTGACCAACTCCAGAGTAAGTGCCTCAGGGTACCATGAAATCGCGGAGAGAGGAGGGGCTGTCTTGGGAGGGGTGGCATGCAAGGACAAGGTCCTGGAGAGCGTGAGGGATACAGAGCTAGAGCTCTGCCCTCTAGCTGGGGCGCATTCTTCCCAAGCCCAGATCTCCATGTCTTTCCTACGTGAACCTGGTTCTTTCCCTTCTCCAGCAGGGACCACCACCTCTAACCAACCCTGAAGCCATGTCTTCTCTTTCCTTAGCCGTGAGGGTATAAGCTCCCAGATTCTCCTTGGTCCTGACCTGTTGGCCGTAGTTCTCAGTCTTCTCATCCCACCAAATGGACCCCATAAGTTCCAAACAGCTCACCTTGGAGTGACTGAACAGGCTGAACAAGATCCAGAGTCAATGGACTGCTTAGGCATAAGGCGCTACAGACCAGCGCCAGGGTAATAGGAGCTGCCCTGGGGAGCTTCAGGCTGAGATCTCCCTGGGGACATCTTGCCTCTGGACCATTTACTCTGCTGCCCCCAGCTGCCCTCAGAGGCCAGAGCAATCTACCCTCACTGTCTCCTTTCTCTGTAGATCCAGCTCCACTGGGAGTAGTCCGGGCCTGGGTTTTGGCTTTGTTTTTACGTTACACAAGTGGATCATGAACATATTCTCATTAGAAAAAAAATACCCAAGTGTACAAAGTAAACAATAACAGTTCTACTTTACCTCCGCCCTCTTAAACCTATTCTCTCCCCAGGGTAACTACTGTTTACAGTTTGGTATGTATCATTGCTGTCCGTCTTCCTGGTGTTTATTTGCACATATTTATCATTTGGACTTGTTTGGGGCATTTTATATACACATCTCACATAGTGTTCTGGACTTCGCTTTTTTTTCTGCTTACCATATGTTTTAAAGATCTTCCCGTGTCAGGTCATATAAGTCTGCCTCATTCATTTTAACTGTTGCCTCATAGCTATCCCATGGTTGTCCAAGGGCTTACATAACCACTCCTCCGCGGATGAACACACAGGTCTTCTGCAGTGAACATCATGTGTTGGTATTGTTGTACCCCTGGGTAGATTTCTGTAAGAGGAATTGCTGCGTCCAAGAGTGTGATAACTTGTTTTTGCTAGCTTCTGCCAAATTGCCCTCTAAATGGCTGAATCAATTTAGCATCTCACTAATCCCTTGGGCAGCAAGAGATCACACTTGTCAATCCTAAGGGAAATCACCCCTGAATACTCATTGGAAGGACTGATGCTGAAGCTGAAGCTCCAATACTTTGGCCACCCGATGTGAACAACTGACTCACTGGAAAAGACGCTGATGCTGGGAAAGATTGAGGACAGGAGGAGAAGAGTGCATGAAAGGATGAGATGGTTGGATGGCATCACCGACTCAATGGACGTGAACTTGGGCGCACTCCGGGAGACGGTGAGAGACAAGGAGGCCTGCCCACTGCTGTCCACCCCCGTGGACAAAGAGTCAGACACAACTTAGCGACTGAACAACAACAGAATCCCATTTCGGAGTCAGAGGCAGCAGTCCTCCTCGCTGACCGGTCTAGGACTCCCTGGCAGGTGGCTCTGAGACGGCTCATTTCCCCTCCGGAGAAGTTCTCTGGCAGCAGTGTGGGAAGGTGGACTCTAGCTATGCCAGGATCATAGGAGGGTAATCAGTATAATAGCGTGATTACAAGCAGGGGATTTGGAGCCATTAAGACCTGAGTTTGAGTGCGGGCTCCATCATCCATGAGTGTTGTGATCTCCAGCAGATATAACTTCTCTGAACTTTTTCATGTGAAGAACAAGAGTAACAATAACTAAACATATTGACAGATGGCCTAAATCTTAAGCCAGATGATACATTCAGGTAAAGCACTTAGCACAGTCCCTACATAGAGTAAATGGCAGTGAATGGAACCTGGCACTTTATACTATGGCTCTGATTGCTAAGACCCTGTTACCCAAAACACAGCCCTCTTTCCTCTAGGGTGTCCTCATATCTGTGTCAGCCACTGAACCCTGCCCCAGTGCGGGCACAGTGTTGGCTGGCTGCTGGCCCGTGTCTGCGGCATGCAGAGGTCAGAGCCCACGGGGAGTGGGGGGTAGCACCCAGCAGGCAGGACGAGCAGTTCTGGCCTTCTGGAGTAAACAGAGGTGGGGGATCTTACAAACACAGACCTGTGCCAGTGCAGCTTCTCTGAGATAAACACATCTGAGCCAAGTCCCCAGGTGGGAGCAGAGGGAGGTGTGGAGTGTGTGTGGGTTGCAGGTGGGGGCAGGAGTCGGTGGGAGAGCATGCAGCCAGACAGATGGCACAGCCTGGAAATGCAAAGCAGAGGACAGAAGTGGGGTACAGGGGGTTACCCAGAAGGTGGCTGTGCTCCTGGCACCCACTTTGGAGAGGAAGTTGCCCTGGGCTGGTTGCCACCACAGTCCTCAGTTCAATTCCCAACCCACCTCTTGGCAGCCTGGCCTTAGGTAAATCTTCCTCCTTTTCTGGACTGTGGTTTGAGCATCTTAAAATGGCTTATGTGGGGGGTGCTGAACTTGATTATCTAGAATCATTTCCAGCTTGAAACTTCTAGGAATTTCTGCCCCGTAATAAAATCCTTGCTACGACCAGTCTCATCTTGAATTTGAGTCACTCTGGCCATCACTCTAATCTCTCCAAAGTGCCAGCGCTTAACAGTTTATGAACTATGTTCACATCTCTTTCTTCATCTACTTCTGCCCTACAGCTCTGGATGCAGGTGAAGCTGAAATTCAGATCTCATTCTACACAAGATTACATGAGGGAACTGGGGCT
Source organism: Moschus berezovskii (assembly GCF_049115385.1). Classification (NCBI taxonomy): domain Eukaryota; kingdom Metazoa; phylum Chordata; class Mammalia; order Artiodactyla; family Moschidae; genus Moschus; species Moschus berezovskii. The sequence continues at coordinate 26,662,732 of NC_142471.1, forward strand.
CACTAAGATGAGACCACTTACAGGAGGCTGGCATGTTGCCTCTCTAGATGCCAAATGAGCGGTCCAAGGTGCAGACAGTGGGTCAGACTAAACCACTCAGTGTCCCCACACACAGCACCACCAAAATACATCTGGTTCTGGTCACACCCTCCATGTCAGGCTCTTTGCCCACATCACCTTGTCTGATCCTCATAACCACACCAAGGTAGGTGCAGTCATGATGCCCACTGTACAGATGAGGAGTGGGAGCTCAGAGAGGTTGAATTAGTGCCCAAGTTCACCTAGCTGGTGAGTAGCAGAGCTGAGCTTCCCAAGGCCCCACAAGCAGACCTCATCTCTCCTTTGCTGCTTCCCAGAGAGAGAGCTCACAACTTCACTGATATCTGAGAGCTTCACTCACCATCTATTTCATGCCAAACCATTCTCAAGGCCCTGTTCCCTTGCCGCCGCCTCCAGGAAGCCCTCGCTGACCATTCCTGCCACTCCCAGGCGTTCGTCCTTTGCTCTTTCCCCTGCACACACTTTTAACCTTCCCATCTGTGTCTTCCTGGTGCTCTTAATCATGCTCCATTGGGTAGAAAAGGGGTCCTCTTCCTCTCCAGCTGGAACTTGTCATCATAAAGTGGGATTTGCCATTTTCTAAATAAATATATTTTAATGTAATGGTAAAAAGAAATACCTGTTTTTATAACAATGAAAACCGTAGAGTAACTATTAGGCTAGTGGTTAACCTGTCTATAACCCTACAGTATAAAGTAGGACCAATCATTTCACAAATGTGAAACACTATCTTAGTTTGGGCTCCCCTAGAAGCCGATTGAGATAAGGTTGTGATTTATTTGCGAGGTTTATGTGGAAATGGTTTATCAGTAGTTGAGTTGGGACATGAGATGGGGAGTGGAAGACAGCCAAGAGAGGGTGTGTTTCCAGCAGGTGACCATTGTGGGCAACTGGGTTCCATCTTGCTGGAGAACTCAGGGAACCAATTAGGACCCATGACAGAGTTACCTCCCTGCAAGGGTGAGGGACCTGGATGTTTAACCACAACTCTGTCAGTCGCTGGTGGAGAGCTACTCCCATGGCCAGAGAGAAATCCCAGGCAAAGAGATACAGGTGCTGGAGGGCACAGGAGCTGTTGACAGGGCACTGAGAGCAGCTGCCAAAATACCTGCAGGTACCTGGCTCCTGGTATGAAGGAGGTAGACCAGGTCTCCACAGACAAGGAACTCATAATATTCTTGGAGACAGATAATAGTGAAAAACTACAGAACAGATGGGGCTTCCCTGGTGGCTCAGTCGGTAAAGAATTCAGCTGCAATGCAGGAGACCCGGGTTTGATCCCTAGGTCAGGAAGATCCCCTGGAGAAGGAAATGGCAACCTGTGAAATCCCCTAAACTGAGGACAGAGGAGCCTGGCAGGCTATAGTCCATGGGGTTGCAAGAGCCGGACATGACTTAGTGACTAATCCACCACCACAGAACAGATATCAGCATAAAGGAGAGAGAAGTTCCCAGGTCTGAAGTCAGATGGCCAGGATCGGAATCCCAAGTCTGCCACTAGTTTTGAGCCAGTTATTTAGTTCTCTATGGAGCTCAGGTTCCTCATCTATAAGATAGAAATTATAGAAGTAGAAACATCTTGGAATGATTTTGAATTTGTTAAAATTAATGCACACAAAGCACTCAGTGCAAGGCTCATCATTTGTTGTTCAGTCACTCAATCATGTCCGACTTTTTGCGACCCTCCTGGACTGCAGCACAGCAAATTTCCCTGTCCTTCACTCTCTCCCTGAGTTTGCTCAAACTCATATCCATTGAGTCGGTGATAGCATCCAACCATCTCATCCCCTGTCTCCCCCTACTCCTCTTGCCCTAAATCTTTCCCAGCATCAGGGTTTTTTCTAGTGAGTCAGCTGTTCATATCAGGTGGCCTGTATTGGAACCTCAACTTCACCATCAGTCTTTTCAATGAATATTCAGGGTTGATTTCCTTTAGGATTGACGGGTTGGATCTCCTTGCAGTCCAAGGGACTCTCAAGAATCTTCTCCAGCACCACAGTTTGAAAGCATCAGTTCTTCGGTGCTCAGCCCTCTTTATGGTCCAACTCTCACATCCATACATGACCACTGGAAACACCATAGCTTTGGCTATACGGACCTTTGTTGGAGATATCTCTGCTTTTTAATACATCATAAAGTGCATTAATTGTTACCATCATTGTTCATTAGACTTCATTTATGTCCTTAGACTATAAAAGAGGGCCTTGCCTGAGCCAGGAGTTCCACTGGCAAGAAGCCAGGCTTCCAAGGCTAGTGCAGGGGACCAGTCCTGCCAAGGCGTTCTGATGGCCTTGCACTTGTCACACAGACCCCCCAGTAAAGGCCTGACCCACAGTTACCTAAGTCTCAGTGGAACATGTAAGCATTTCGCTGCTGATGGGGGGCAGATAGGAGTCTCAGTGTGGGTCTAGAGGACTAGTGGGGACGGGAGAGGTGCCCGAAGTGCCCTCTGACCCCAGGCTGGGCCCATCCTGTCAACTTGCAGGAAGAGAAGGGAAGCGGAACCGGAGCCTGACCCGTTTTGTCCACATGGTGCTGGTCCTTGCTCTGGAGATCAGTGCTGAGGAAAGAGGGAGCTGCCCTCCCCTGGCCCCTCCTGCCAGTGGTCGCTGTGGTCGCTGGTGGTCCCTGGCGGCCAGGCTGCTGCCGGCAAGTGCTTCGCACAGCTGCCGTGCACAGCAGCCAGACTCCGAGGCAGCTCCCGGGCCGAGAGAACATTCCAGGACAGATTGGACTCATTAAGCACTCTCTGCTCCAACTCCTGGCAAAAGCCTGGATTCGGACCCAGGCCCTATCCTGTCGCCCGCCTTTCTCCCACTCCCCTTAATAGCCTGTGAGCCTCGTGGGGGGAGGGAACAGGATGTCGCTCAGCCCCTCAACATCGCTTCCTTTCTCTAGATGTGTTTCCCTCTTCTCCCCATGGTTCCTTCTCCTGCCACGAGCCACAATAGCCCCTGGAAGGCAATGAAAGGAAAGCTGGGTTCTGCTGTGTGACTTTGAGCAGGTCACCTAACCTCTCTGGGCAGCTGTCTGTTTGGATTGTCAGCAGGAACTCCTGGTCCCCACCTTCCCCACCACTTTGTGGAGATGAGGAAAGCGTGTCTGGAAAGCATTGATGTGGGAAAATGGATGCTCCCGGGGGCTGGAACACATGTTATCTACAGGGGTCAAGCCTTGGTCATCTCAGCATGCTGAAGCAGAGAACTGAATATCAGAGGCATCCAGTGAACCAGCCTCGCTTTACAAGTAGAGAAACTGAGGTCCAGCCAGTGACCAAGCAAGCTGGGGTTGGAAGCTGGCCTTCTTCGCACTGTACCACCTTGTCATTTGAAGATGGTGATGATGAGACACACGACTTTTGAGCATTTGTGGGCCAGACCCTAGTCTTCATCACTTTCCATGGGCCTGTCTGGTCATCCTTACGAGGTGGTGTCAGTAGCATTCCACAGAAGTGAGACTGGAATGGTGCGTATGGCTATGTCAGAAATTTGTTTGCTTAAACAGCACTTTTTTTTTTCTCCTGGGCCCAGAAACTTCTGAGGATGTTTTGCAGACATGGAAGGAGAAATTATCTTTCAGGACCTGAGGGTATGCTGATTGAGAGAAAGACTTAGAGATGTGCGCTGGGCCCTGAGGGGCACGGCCACCTTCTGTGGCCAGTGTGGCTGGGACCGGGGCACGATGGGGTGGATGCTTCTCCCACACTCGCTTCTCAGCTTGTGCTGGGAGCACAAAGCAAGGTGGGAAATCTCCCTCGGAGTAGGGGGCAGGGGTCAGCACTTGTTCAAGGGGAGGCGAATGGACCTAGGGGGTATCACCAACTCAGGTGTGACTTCCGACTTCAACCTCCACTAGCTTTGCAAACTTGAATACATGACAACATATCTAAGCCTGTTTCCCTATCTGTAAAACAGCCCATATTCAGCGTTTAACACTGGAGAGACTTGGAATAAACCACTGATAGACACAGCGCAGCAGGCCGAGATCTATGGTGAAGGCACTGAACAAAGAACAGTGAGGGTTGCGGCGAGCTCAGCCTGGGGAGGGAAACTTGACCCTAGCAGAGGTTAGCTGGCAAGAGGGCAGGGAGCAGGTGGTGGGACCTCTCCAATCTCTCCAGCACGCTTCCAGTAGAAGCTGGCATCTGCCCAGACACCTCTTGGCCAGGGGCTCCAGTGGACCCAAACCCAGCCTAGCTCGGGCCAGACAGACTTTGACAGAGGCTGCCCGTCCCCGCCCCCCCAACATGCTTTCTCCTTCTAACAATGTCCTTCTCCCAGCCAAGGGCAGTGAGAGGCAGGCCAGGGAGCTGACAGTGCCAGAGAGACTTCCTGTCTCCTTGCCCTACCCTTCAGGTTTGGGTGCATCCCGTGGTCTCCCTGCCCAAAGGTTTCACTGGCTATGAGGTAGTGCTGGAGTTACACATCCTCCTTCTGGGCCTCTGGGAAGAGGGACGCAGCAGCTCAGGTGGCTCTGCGCCTTTGTCCTTGAGCCAAGGAGCCCCTCAAGGGGACAGAACTGAGTGGAAGAACTCCTCTTCTTCAGGGAAGACCCCCAGCACAGGGCCCTAGCCTCAGGGTCATTCCCAAGGTGCTGAGAAACCCGCTAGTCTCCACCCACCCACCCATCTTAGAAGAAAAGAGCCTCTCCCAACATATGCACACGCCCGTGTGTGCGTATGTGTGCATGTGTGTGCCTGAGCATATGTGCGTGGGTGGGGAGGGGTCTGGAGCAGAGGGGCCAGAGTGAACTGCCTACCTCTCCCGTCTCCTCCTTCTGGGAGCTCCCCTTCTGTGACAGCAACACGATGAACACCAACAAAATGATCTCAGAGAACAAAGCACGACGGGAAGAAATCAAACAACAGTGGGCGTGGGGAGCTGCTGTGATGGGAGCAGGAGGGCTGTCCTTACCCCCTTCTCCTATCTGATTTCTCGGGGTACCAGGGAATGAAAGTGAGGTGTGAGAGCTAGGAGGTTCCCAGAACACTCAAGGGTGGTGAGCAAGGGCTGTGTAAGACCCTCGGGGCTAGCTCAGCGCTTCTGGACACATCATCCATGCCTGTGCAGCAAGCAACCGAGGTCTTGGTCCTGGAATCCCAGTGCCCCATTCTCCTGAGGCAGAGCTGGCATCCCTGTCTCTTCTGACAGCCATGGAATCCCTACCCTTTCAGTTCAGAGTCTGGTAGTTTACTGCCAGGGGGAAAAAGGAACAAAAAGGGAAGAAAGAGGAAATTCCATTATAAACTCTTGATCACAACACAAGCCTCCTCTCTTCCTTCCACCTTCCCCTCCCTCTTTCCTTCTTTCTTTCTTTCCTTCTTTATTTCTCGAGTAGAAAGACCCAGGGAATGTAAACAAAGACTCTCCTAGCACGAATCAGGCTGCCTTGTTCCCAAACCCCAGGAAGAACATGTTTTCCTGGAAGCTGGAATCTGAGAGGTCTGCATGGCCAGCTGGGGCCAGTGGCTCCAGGGACAGGGATGTGAGCAGGCGCAGAGTCAGTCTGTGGGCTTCCTATGGAGCCTCTGAAATAGCTGCCACTTAGATCCAAATGTGCCCTGAAGGAGGGTCCAAGAGAAGCCAGAGGGGTCCACTGAGGTCACCTGGAGCCAGGGTGCCCTGGGAGCCGGTTTGCTCAAAAACGGGTCTCAAAGAGCAGGATGAGCCTTGCTGTCTGCAGAGTCCTCGGCCTCTTCTGGGATGGTCCCTCCGCCCTGCAGATGACTCCATCATGTGTACATCGATGCACAGAGGCCCCCTCCAAACATTATGCCCACTAATAGCTTTGTTTTCTTCTGAAATGAAACCCCTAACAAGAGGCAAAGCTCCAGCCATATCAGTCACTTACACTTGAATATAAATGGGTCATCTGACCCTTTTCCAAGGGCGGGATTTGGACACAAGTAGGGGAAAGAGCATGAGAATGCTGGGTTTCCAATAGTGGTCACCTGAGGAGGAATGACCCAGAAAAGGCAGGGGAAGAGCGGGAAAGAGTGTTCTCAGACGTCATACTTTAGGATGGGGCCAACACTTCCTTGAATAAAATTAAGGCTTTGCAAGGTCATGCTAAACCAGAGGTCAGAAAGCTACCTTCTCATGAACAGTGTGTGTTGAGAAAGACAGAGGTAACAAGCCCTGGTGCTAGGTATATACCAAGTGCTGCACCTGTGGCATTTCATGCAATCCTCACAGTGCCTTTGTAAGGCCAAGACTACTCACCCCATGTGACCAAAGAGGGAATGAAGAGGCAGAGAACAAGTTGGAGCAAAGGGCAGAGCTGCGGTGGAATGTGAACTCGCGTCTGCAGCTTTCAGAGGGCCTGACATTGCTACCACAGCCTGCAGCCACCTGTGGTATGCTCCTGTCTGTTTTGGGCACAAGTGTGTCGATTCCAAGGTTCAGACCTCAAGGCTCTAAGGCTAGAGGTGGGAAGTGATCTGACCAAGATCATGCAGAGAAATACCAGCACACGTGCAAATGCTTCGTTCAGTGTGTTGCACATATTGAGGGGCTGGATGAAATATGCACTGTTATCATTATCATTATTATTATTATTCCACAGTGGGGGAACAAATACCCAGCCCAAACACTATCAGGATGTCAGGGCTGGAGGCACCCTCTAAAGCAGATCCCCCAGCATGGCCATCACCCCATGACAGAATAGAAGACTGAAGTCCATTTATCGAAAGTGATTTGCCTAACGTCACATGCATGTGTGCTAAGTCGCTTCAGTCATGTCTGACTCTTTGTGACCCTCTGAACTGTAGCCCACCAAGCTCCTCTGTCCGTGGAATTCTCCAGGAAAGAATACTGAAGTGGGTTGCCATGTACCTCCTCCAGGGAATCCTCCTGACCCAGGGATGGAACCCATGACTCTTATGTCTCCAGTGATGGCAGGCAGGTTCTTTACTTCTAGCACCATCTGGGAAGCCCTGCCGAAGGTCACATAGGTTACTAAATAATGTGCAAAGTTGGCACCAAACCCCAGCCTGCTGACTCCATGACCAGCACCCTTTCCATTCTCTTTTGCCCAGCTTTTCTGGTGGAGTGGACTCAACAAAGCCCCTTAAATCCCTGTCCTAGGCCTTCCTTCTCCTCCAGCTCCTGTCCCCAAGACAGCATCAGAAGCTGATTTCACTCTGAACCATGGGGCCTGGAGTGTGCAGAGGGACCGCCCCAGGCCATGTAGCTGGAACAACAGCTGTGAGACACAAACAGGAGAAGCAGGCTCCCCACTTGAACCTAGTTCCCATAACTTCCCAGACTCTCTTGGGCTCATCCCCATGGCTGTCTGTGCTGGGATTGTGGGGATCTGGGGAAGCCAGAGGTTAATGATGACAGGTGAAGCATTCATTGGGCCTCCAGCACCAGAAAACAAGCTCCCTTCCCAAGATCAGGCTGTGGAAGCTGGCCCATAGTCTGGGGTCTGGTCTAGGGGTCCCATCACAGGGCATTTGGCACCAGAGGGAAGTAGGAGTACAGATGGAACATCCCTGCTTGGACTTGGAATCCTGTCTCTGGCTGAATCTTCTGCCTGTCTTGCCTTCCTGCCTTTCCTCCGTTACTACCACTTTATATTCGTCAAAATTCCAGCCTGGTGACACGGAGCTCATACCTGTGACTAAGGGCACAGCAGAAGGAAGCCGTGGTTATCAGCAGACTGGCCCATAGGCAGTGAAGAGGTCAGCTCACTTAACTGGGGAACCACCAGCCCTGAGGACTAGTCCAAGTATGGCCAGTTTCCCAAATGACCTTTGGTAAGTCACAACCACACGCTGGGCGGTTCCTCTGCCCACAGCTCCTCTAAAGGCTCTTCCAGGCCTGATATTCTTGTGTTCTTTCATGGTGCCTGCCAGCAAGGCTCAATGGATAACAAGAAACTAAGCATTCATACTGTGCTTTGTAGCCACTTGGTGCTCAGTACTTTACCCTGACCTTTTGGAAGCATGGTATATCAGTTAGCTATTGCCACAATAATGCTGCATAACAAAACAGCCCAAAACTCATTGGCTTAACACACTGATCATTTATTCTCATGGAGGTTGACAGAGGTTCAGATGGTCTCATCTGGGCTTGTCTTACACTACTTCTTGCTGCAGGTTTGTGGGCATGAGTCTGCTCCTTGTGTCCCTCATCCAGCAGAGGTGGGGGGCAGGGGGGCAGATTGGGCAGGGCACTGTTCCTCCCATAGAAGTGGCAGAGGTGTTTGAGGGAAGCAGAAACACACAAAACCTCCTAAGAAGTCAGTGCCTTGGCCAAAATAAGTCACACGACTTCACCCAGAGTAATGAGGCAGAGAGAAAAGCTCTTCTGGGGTGAGCCCATGCCAAGGCTTGGCTGCCAAGGGAAGCTATCAGCCAATTCAGCAGAAAAGGAATGATTCAGCTTCCTTTATAGAGAGGTTAAATTATTTACCTGACTTTCTCTATCGCACAAACTGAATACAAATATTTCCCTTCCCTTCTGCATCTAAGGAATGAAGATTTGAGACTAAGCCCTTCCTGCATGCATGTGTGCTAACTCGCTTGAGTTGTGTCTGACTCTTCATGACCCCATGGACCATAGCCCACCAGCCTGCTCTGTCCATGGGATTCTCCAGGCAAGAATACTGGAGTGGGTTGTCACGCTCTCCTCCAGGGGATCTTCCCAACCCAGGGTCTTCCTTCCACAGGAAATTGGCTTGTAAGAATTCCACAGGAGAGAGTAATGGATAGTCCAAAGGAGTGACTGTCTAATAGTGGAATTTTGTTAAGCATGGACACTAGGGAAGAAGGGATTATCAGACATCCACATCTGTAGTCACTCTCTTCATGGATGCTTAAGTCCCATCCTCATTATCATGGCCTAGAAAAGTTTTCCAGCAGTTTCTCAGATCCATGCCATGCTCTTTTCACATTTTCTCTTGCTAAGCCATGATTCTTTGCTTCTAGAAACATAATACCTCTTCTGAGAGAAGTACTATGGAAACCTCACCACAAATACACTCCGTCCCTGATTGTACCCAATTAAAGGAAGACGCTGGTAGAAAAATGATTTTAAGGAAACATAGCTTTATTATTTTTAAGTTAATCCACTTACTCAAGTGAACTAACCACTAAGCATTCCACAGAGCTGGTCTGTAGGGGACCTGCTGTAATGGATTTATTGGATGATCCATTAGTTATTAAACATTTATTGCACAACCACCATGGGCCAAGGGCTGGGGATTCAAAGATGAGTAAGTCCCAGCGTCTGCCCTCCAGGAGCTCAGTCTGAAGGGGGAGACAGACACATAACCACAATTTTAAAGTAGAATGGGTTGGAAAAGACCCTGATGCTGGGGAAGACTGAAGGCAAAGGGAGGCGGAGGATGAGATGGTTAGATAACATCACCGACTCAAAGGACGTGAATCTGAGCAAACTCTGGGAGACAGTGAAGGACAGGGAAATCACAGACATGACTGAGCGACTGACCAACAAAGGTGAGATGAGAGTGGTGTGTAGGGAGACTGCTGGAGCACAGAACAGGGCAACTGTACAAGGCTGGAGACGGGGGTTACTAGGGAAGATTTCTAGAGGGAGGAAAAGTGGACTTCCTACTTGGGTAGGATGAATAGATGCTTGCAGTGGTAAAGCTGGGGGTGAGACAGAACTGTCAGGGGACTTCTAAGATGGGTCACAGCATGTCCAGAGTCTCACAAGAGAGAAAAAGTGGGATGACTAGAGAAACTGACCACAAATTGGTGTTCCTGGGATGTAGCATGACGTTGCGGGGGAGGTAGTAAGAGCTGGGTCTAGAGTTGTCAGCAGAAGCCAGATCCTGGAAAGCGCAAAATCCTTGGTCAGGGTTTGAACATCATACAAACAAGGGTTGGGGGACATTCAAAAGTTCTGAGCATGGAAATCATACAAACAAATCTGTGTTTCAGAGAAAAGGAGACAGCATGGAGGATGCGCTGGAAGCAGTGGGATTGGCAGGGACAGACTGGGAAGGAAGTGGCAGGGCCTCTCCCTGGTAGCAGGAGGAGAAATGGAGGGGAGGAGATGTTTCTGAGAAATGCTTAGGGACAGAATTAGTAGGACCTGGTGATTTATGGATATAAAAGAAAAAAGGGAGAAGGAAAATGGCAGAAGCACAGCTAGGTTTGCAGCTTGGGTTGCAAAGCACATGGTGGTCCCTTCGACTGACATGGAGAATTCTGAGGGAAAGCTGTTTAGAAGGAGAAAAAACTGGATCAATGTTTGATGTGGAGTTTGAGGAACGTGTGGGTGGGACACCAGTGGAGAGACGGCAGGCAGCTGGCCCCTGTGGAGGAAGATCCGGGCTGGAGGCAAAGATGGGACAGGCATGCACGTTAGAAACCCCAGGGGAGGGGTGGGGTCACACGTGTGCTCATCCAGACACTCTAGGCTTCAAGGAACAACACAGACACTTAAAGGCGGCTACAACAAACAAGGGCCTTTCACTTAGTTTAGTTATTTCACTTAATAAGTTTAGGAGGTCTGTCCTGGACTTCTTCTCAATAAGTCCTCAAGGACCCAGAACTTTGCATGTTTTAGCTCTGCCAACTTTGTCCACCCATAACCGTGTGTCCCACGGTAACGTGAAGCTAGATGAGGTTCCCAAAGGAAAAAGAGGAAAAGAAAAACCCAAGGGAAAGAGGGTAGAAAACACTGGATGAACAAACGTGGCACCTGCCTTTGGCTGTGTCTGGAAAGAGACAGGAAAGGGATAGGCTCAGGGAAGAACTGGCTGGCTGATGAGCAGGAATAAGAGGGGATTAGATGTCTGCTCGTTGGTACTTGGTGGGGGAGGAGAGACAACTGCTTCTTAACCCTAAATAGTAAAAGGTTCAATCTCACTTTGAGTGAGAAAGGCTGATGAAAACTTACCCTCTGTGGATTTCTGCTTTGGGCTATGGTGGAGTAACAGATATTGGACGAACCCCCACCTACCATAAACAAAGAGAAAAGTGGGGAAATTATATGAAACATCTGTTTTCAGACATTGGATAACCAGCAGAACAAGATTGTGTTCCCCGAGAGGAAGGAAAACAAATGAGATGAATTCTATGATCAACCTGACATTTTGCCTAGAGGCATTTACCAGACCATAGCCTGGGAAAGGGGGACCCAAGCCCCACAGAAGTCTCACTGTTTTGAGGAGACAGAGATCAGAATTCAGAGAACTGAGGCAGCTGGAATTGGCAAAGAATGATACTGGAGAAGAGGGAGTTATGCAGAAAAAAAAGAGCTTCAGAAAATCACATAGAAGTCCTTGTGAGCTCTTCTGGCTAAATACTAAACTGTGCATGTGTGTAGTGGGGCTCCATGAGGTTGGCTACAGAACAAACGGTGGAGAGAAAATAAATACTGGGAGTTGTAAACTGCATGACTCTCTGAGCTCAAGCAGTTGGGAAATGTTCAAGTTCAGGACAACCAAGGTGGAGAGACCTCACTGAGCTCCTAGTGTATTTAGTGGAAACTTCAGAAAGGCCACACCTCAAGAGTAGAGCTAAGCTAGTCTACTAACTAATCTACTAACTACTCACTCAACTTGTTTAACTAGCCCTGGGGGAAAAGCTATTATAGACTCATCATAACAAAGCATAAAGACAAGCCCTGAAATGCTCTAACTGATCTCCAATAACTTGCCAGAACAAGAGTTGACACTCTTTAAAGAATGATAACAAAACAAACAAAAAAAGAATGATAACAAATTCCAGGGCTCAGTAAAATCGTATTCAAAATGACTGTCTTTCAGTCAAAAATTGCTAGATATGAGAAGCCAAGTAATGACACTCATAATTAAGAGGAAAAAATATCAATCAATAGAAACTGAGACATGATAGATGTGATGGAATTAGCAGGCGTGAATTTTAAACAGTTTCTCCCAAAGGAAGTGATCCAAGAGAGAGAATGAGAGGAAGACCAATACAGAAGCCACACTGTCTGATAACCTTACTTCAGAAGTGATATTCCATCACTTCGGCCATACTCTATTGGCCACAGTGTTCAACCCTGGTACAGTGTGGGAAATGATTATGCAACATGAACTCTAGGAGGCGGGAATCTGGCCACCACAAAGCCCTTGAAGGAGACAGAGAAGACAACATCAAGAGAGATGGGGTGATATCACAAAGGCCAAGGGGGAGAGTTCCAGAAGAGAAATGTTTAATAGTTTTCCAACAGTGAGAACCAGTAGCTAAGGATCGAGAAATGTCCACTGAATTTGTCAAAGTCAATAAGAACATTAAGAGCAATTAAGAGCAGCTTCAGTTAACCAGTTTGCAGTGGACTGAAGTTTAAATAGGTGGTGAGCAATTGGAAAACAGACGATATGGACTACTGTTTTGAGAAGGTTGGCTGAAAAGGAGAGAAGGGAGATGTGGGCAGAAGCCAGAAGAGGGCATGGAGAATTTTGTTTCGGGGGATGTAAAGTGCCTGAGAAGATTTTTACGCTAGAAGAAACAGCCAGTGGACTGAGAGAGGTGAAGATCCAGGAGAGGGAAGGATGATGGATGGGGTAGCCTTTCGGAGGAGGCAGGAGAATTGGAGGTCAAAGACACAGGTGGGATGCTTGGCTTTGAACAGAGAGACACCTCATCCTCTGAGGCCGCAGTGAGGAAGGCAGGATGTCTGGCTAGGGCAAGACCTGAGGGCATGGATGCCTGGGAATTGAGAACTCGTACCTGATGGCCTCAATTTTCTCAGGAAGAGTAGGAGGCAAGGTCGCAGTGAGCAGGGAGTGAACAATGATGTCAATTACCATGATGATTGCTTACATATGAAGAAAGCCTCAGAAACAGTCTGTTCTCATAGGCAGGGCAAGCCCTTCCCTTGTAATCTAATTTCACTTTCTATCTCTCAGCAAACTCATTTTTCATAGTTGGTGATGTCTTCAGACAGCACCTGTCTGAGTTACCACAAGGTATGGATTAACAGGGTTGAAATGTATGAGGGTGGGAAATACTTCTACTCAATGAGTGTGAAAAATCATGACATCTCAGTGGGGCAGGAACCTCCAAGGTCTCATTGAACGTTCCACACAAAGGTCTGTCTTGTCATCAAGCATTTGTCCACCTTCTGCTTGATCATCCCACTGAAAGGGAACTCACTACCTCTAGGGAGAGTCTTCCCACTTTCAGACGAATCATTAGGTGTTTTCCTTCAGCAGGGCTGAAGTTTGACTCCCAGCATCCCTCAGGTCCTATAGGAAGTCCCAGATCAAGCCTGCCTCCCACTTGGCAGCCTTCAGTGATATTTCTCCTTTAGAATAAATCTCCGCTGTTTCTTCACCTTCCCTTATAAGGCAGGGTTTTCTGACCCTCTCCTCAGAGCCACCTTCTCCAGATTTCCTTCAACAAAAACAATCGTTCTCAAGATTCAGCTATGACCTGGCCCTGCAGTTTTCTTCTGAGTGCCCAACGCTTAGATGAATGTCAGGCAACTCACAACCACCCAGTGCTTGTGGGTGATGGAAACTTCTTCAGTTCTTGCTCTCCCAGGATGGTGGTCTTAAGACTTTCTCACCATGGCTAAGCATGATCAAATCCTTCATTTGGCCTGCAGAAAGAGGTTCCAGATTTTCCTTTTGGATCTACGGCTGGTATGGCTTTATGTTTATAGGTCACTTAGATCTCTCTGAGTTTCAGGGGAGCCTTGGAAACACCTCAGGTTAGTGTTTTGAAATATTAAGTAATGTTTCATTTCTCTGGTATTTCTCCCTTCCATACTTGGCTCCTCTCCTCTCATCCCCATCCAATTTCTGTCCTGTTGTCTTGTCTCGGGGGAGGACTGTGGCCTCAGGAGGCAGTCTCCTGTTTCAAGTTGCAGATGCTAGACCCATAAGAACACAGAAAGGGCTCACACCAGCAAAATATGGAAGAAAACTCGAGCCATGATTCCACTCCTCAGATTTGCAGAGATTTCTTGCACACCAGGATGGCCCCACAGAACAGGAATGACTCAAGAGTGGCAGGGGAACTAGATGAGAGAGACTGGCAGTGGTCTTGTGAGGGGACAAAGGCCATCTCCATGGCAACTTTCAGGGACCAATGAGCAAGGACAAGCATAGTGATTGGGCTTCACAAATGACAGTGCAGCCTTGGATGCCTGGATTCCACTTAAACTTCCAGGAAATCTAAAAGGTGAGGACTCCAACTTGGCTGGGATGACACAGCTACTGTGTATGTGTGCTCAGTCGCTCCGTTGTATCTGACTCCACCACCCCATGGACTACAGCCTGCCAGGCTCCTCTGTCCATGGGTTTTTCCAGGCAAGAATACTAAAGTGGGTTGCCATTCCCTTCTCCAGGGGATCTTCCTGACTCAGGAATCAAACCTGCATCTCCTGCTTTGCAGGCAGGTTCTTTACTGCTGAGCCACCAGGGAAGTCCCGACACAGCTACTACTGTAGCATAAAAAGGCTTTGAAATAGAAATGGAGTAGTAAAGACTATGGGCTTCCCTAGTAGCTCAGCTGGTAAAGAATCCACCTGCAATGCAGGAGACCCCGCTTCGATTCCTAGGTCGGGAAGATCTGCTAGAGAAAGGATAGCCTATCACTCCAGTATTCTTGGGCTTCCCTGGTGGCTCAGATGGTAAAGAATCCACCTGCAGTGTGGGAGTCCAGGGTTCAATACCTGGGTTGGGAAGATCCCCTGGAGGAGAGAATGGCATCCCACTCAAGTATTCCTCCCTGTAGAATCTCCATGGACAGAGGAGCCTGGCAGGCTACAGTCCATGGGGTCTCAAAGAGTCAAATATGACTGAGCAACTACACACAGCAAAGACTAGAGACAGTTCTTTCTCTGTCAGACCTGATCCTAGAATTCATCCTCACTGCTTCATGTCCTTCCCAGTGCTCCACTCTCCCCACTCTCCTTTGCGCTCCTCTCCCTGCGCAAAGGAGTGTGTCATCCGCTCTAAGAGGGTCCAGTATTTTTCTCTCTCCTGAACGAAGCACAGAGAGGTTGCATGGCGATTCCAAACCACAGAGCTACCAGTGTTTCGCGTCTGTGCTCCCAGAGCTCCTGGATCTGCGCCAGTCCTCTTAGCCTTGCCTGTCTTTCCTGGGCCATGTCTCTGTTTAGCCCATGCTCCCTTCCCCCGCCCATCATCACCTGTGTTAAAAGCTGACTCATTCCTCTGCTCTTCTCAAATCCTTTGTGCTCAAAACACCAAACTCTTACAATGTGGAAACGGCAACAACCAGCGGCCCATGCTCTAATGCAGTCTACTGTGACAGCTGAAGTTTGTAGCTAGAATACTTGCCGGTGGGTTCTCATGTAGCAGTAGGTAGTTTAGAAACCACGGTAATGCTGCAAGATGTAATCCTTGGCTTTGCTTTGAGCTTGTCTGATTGGTTCAAAGAAAGGAGAGTCCTGGCCAAAAAAGCAAGAAGTTAATAAAGGGTGAAGTCGTAAAGTGACCATGAAGGCTCAGTTCCTACAGTTAACCCCTTGAATATAATATGATGCTTTCATAACCCCCATTGAGTTTTAGATGAAGAGACACAGATTAAGGAAGATGGAGGCAAAAGTGAACACGTGGCCTTTTATAGTTCTGCGGCTCTGCCCTACTCTTCCCTGGACCCAGAAAGCCTCCCCCTCTGTCTGGAGTCAGGTTCCCCTTCCGCTGAGGGGTGCGTGCCAAGGCTGGCCCAGTGAGCCATGCCTGAAGATGCCCCTCCTCCCCCATATTCTCAAAACACACAGTTCCAACTCCACCTCTCACTCGCCCTTATTTCCTTCAGCCTGTAGAATCGCCTGCCTTCTCACATCCTACCTCCCCCAGCTGAGGTCTCTGAAGAGCAGGGTTGCATCTCATGCACATCAGTGCTTATTGACCCCCCAGCTGAACCTGGGCCTGGCAGGAGCAGACGCTATCTACTGAACTGGACATGATCAAAGCTACACAGTACGACAGTGGACACGTGTTCCCACGAGTTATGGGGTTCTGTTGACTTGAATTCCACAAGAACGTCTCAGTTGGGTTAAACTTAGCTGCCTGGGACAGACGGGCTGAGCAAATAATATGTGGAATGAAAAATACACAGCAAAGCTCTTCAAATTACTTAGCCATTTGAGGAAGGGCTTGAGTAGGAATTTGTAGCAAAGCCATGCGCATTCTCTCAGAAACATTCCCACCAGCCAGGCTTCATTTCCCTGGGGAGTGACCCATATCCCCCTCCCACCCCTGCCCCATGACGCCTCTTTAGGGGTGCCTTTCTCTCCTCCCACTGGAGCACCTCTTTCTCCAAAATTTCATGGTAATGATCTCACTAATGATGGCCTGACACTGTGACTTTGACCCATTATAAACAAATGCTTTATCTTCTTAATAGGCTCCATGTTTTGATACCCCCAAGCAGAAGCAGCTAACAGGAAAACAGTGTCCTCATGGAAAGCCTGCGTTCTGCCCAAGATGAATCAGGTGCTTTTAAGGAGATCAGTCCTGGGTGTTCATTGGAAGGACTGATGCTAAAGCTGAAACTGCAATACTTTGGCCACCTCATGTGACGAGTTGACTCACCGGAAAAGACTCTGATGCTGGGAAAGGTTGGGGGCGGGAGGAGAAGGGGACGACAGAGAATGAGATGGCTGGATGGCATCACCGACTCTGTGGACATGAGTTTGAGTGAACTCCGGGAGTTGGTGATGGACAGGGAGGCCTGGCATGCTGTGATTCATGGGGTCGCAGAGGGTCGGACACGACTGAGCGACTGAACTGAACTGAACTGAGTGGGGGTGGGGCTAAGTTAAACATGCACTCTCTCAGTTAGGACACATTGAGGTGCCAATGACAGAAAACCCAACTCACTGGGTTTGAACAACAATGAAAAAGAATTATTAGGACATTTTCCTGAAAAATCCAATGTGGGTCTGGCTTCAGGTACAGCATATTCCAGGGTTTCAAATTATCACTAGGAAGCAATCTTGGTTCATTTCTCCATCCTAATTCTTTTCTGGTACTCATCATAATTGGGCTCCAACTTGTGGTTAGATGGCCACCAGCAATTCCAGGCTTTTCCCTCCCAGATTCAGGCTCAGTAAAAAAAGACATTTTTTCCTCCTCTAATTAAGAAAAACAAGTGCTTAGACCTGGCTGTCATTGACCCAGATTCAGTCACGTGTCTATCTCTGAGCCAACCACTGAAGCTAAGAGGGTGAAACTGCACCTGACTGGTTAATCCTGGGTCACATGGTCCCACCAGGTCAACCTAGGTTGCATGGTCCCATTCAAATCAAAAGGACAGGAAGTAATAAGGACAAATTATTCCCCCAAGAAAATCTGGGGTGCTGGTTCCATGAGGAAGGTAAGGTGCATCCATATAGCATGGATTATGGGCTGCTAATAATGTGGTCCTGAGCTGTCATAAAAACGAATATCCACCACGACTAAGAGACAGCCACATTATTAGCAGCCCATAATCCATGCTACGTGAATGCACAGTTGGGGTCCTAGGAATACCTACATCTACATGCGTGTGCTCAGTTGCTTCTGTTGCATCCAACTCTGTGATGATATGGGCTGTAGCACACCAGACTCCTTGGTCCATGGAATTCTCTAGTCAAGAATACTGGAGTGGGTTGACATGCCCTCCTCCAGGGGATCTTCCCAACCCAGGAATCAAACCTACATTTCCTGAAGCTCCTGAGTTGCAGGCAGATTCTTTACTGTGTGAGGAATCACAAACCTTTTTGTGCTAATAAAATATCTAAATGTGTTTTTACTGATAAAGACATTGTGGGGTCCAGAGCACCATGAACCATGTGGGCATTTATTGGTTACCTC
The DNA here is from genome assembly GCF_049115385.1 of Moschus berezovskii. Lineage (NCBI taxonomy): Eukaryota > Metazoa > Chordata > Mammalia > Artiodactyla > Moschidae > Moschus > Moschus berezovskii. The sequence continues at coordinate 26,680,570 of NC_142471.1, forward strand.
TCAGGCCCCAGTTGCACCTCCCAGGAGCCCTGTTTTCTGTGTGAAGATAATATTCAGGAGGGTGGACCTTACCCTCACTCCATATCAGGGGTGAAACCAGTTAGCACATTCCCTCCTCCTGCCCACCAGGATTGGTCCACAGTGAGCATGTGACCCGAGCCAGTCCAATTAGAATGAATCTTATTACCAGGACTTTTGCTGGCAATGCTAGGATAAGATGCTCTTTCTTTTTCAGGGTATGAATGAGAACGCATGTAGAGCTGGGAGCTGTGGGCAGCCATCTTGGGACCACAGGGAAGAGAAGCTGAAGCGGGGAGGATGGAGGGAGAGAGGAATAGAAAGTGAGATAAAAGAGGAAGATAAGGGAAGGAGGGAGGGAAGGAAGGAAGAAAAAACTGAGTCTCAGTGACCCTGAAACTCTATATCAAACATCACCTGAAGCCAGACCTGCCTATGGGCTTTTCACTCATGTGAATCAATTTCTTCACTTTATTATTCCAGCTAGTTTAAATCAGGCTTTCTATGACTTGCCATCCAGAACATTCTAAACATTTTTGAGCTGCTTCCAGGTCTGGGCAGTCTGTGGAAGTGGCTGTATACAGGCGCGTCTACCCTGAGTGTCACGAGAAAAGATGGAGGGCAGCTCCCCTCAGAATGCCTGGCAGACTTCCCTTCAGAGACCCAGTGCTCCCAGGTATCTGGGAGGATGCTCCACATACAGAGCTATTTCAGAGTTCTATGGCCTGGCAAGAGGGGTAGAATTCCATCTCTGGGCAACTGTGTGCCTGCACCTCCAGGAACCCCATGGATGGAGATCTGGACTCAGAGGGGGGCGGAGGGGGAAGAGAGGAGCTTAGATGCAACCACTGAAATGCCCGTCTTGAATTTCCCTGTCTTGGTGGCCACGTGGATGATGGCAAGGAGTCAGGTGTGTGCTAAGTTAAGAGTTCAGAGAGGGACTTGGGTCTTTTCATCAAGAGTCTGCCTCCTACTATACAGCTTTTAACCTTGTATAGTGAATGCTGGGACCACCCTGATCCCCTCCAGGATAGAGGCACGGGTTCCCCAGTCACATGAGTGTTGCTGCTGATGGCTCACACATGGCTAAAGAGAACAACCCCACCCCAAATCACCCTCCCTCCCTGGGGAACAGTACTGAGCTAGTGAAATCCCAGGACTAGAGCAGGAGTGGAGGTACAGAGTTCCCCTCAATCCAGGCAGCTCTGCAGGGCATCCCCACTCCCAGCTCTCCATGGAGTTGACAGAGACCTCTTACTACAGCACTTAAACTTCTGCCTCTGTCCCTCTGCCCTGGGTCTCTGGTATACTCCTTGCATGCAAATCTCTTTCTCAAAGCCTGTCTCCTTGGGGATCCCACCCAACAAACGACACTAGTGGAAATAGGTAGCTGTCTATATGACAGGATATTTAAAAGCCTGATCCCAGTTACTTCTTTTCCTGAGTTTATGTTAATAGTGCTGAAAAGGAAATGGAGGTGAAAAGCACAGACAACTGGTTTGTGTTTTATTTAAATGAATAACTATTTTTCTTATTAGGGAAGCAATGATGGTTTCTTGTGATTTGAGTTTAGAAATATCCTTTGAGTCCTTTCTATGTACTAGGTAGTTCACGCCCTCCAAGACCCCATGTGGTCTAGCCTCAGTCCTCCTTTCTGCAGATCAGACAGGGGAGCCTTGGAGCTGTGTAGTGACTTACTGGGCAAAGAGCAGGTGGATAGTGCTCATGGCTTCTGACTTCAGATTCACAGCCTTCCTCACTGTGTCCCAGACCAACGGATTCCTGTCAGACATTCTGGAGCACGTGTTTGGATGGGGCAGAGTGGCTGGTATGGAAGGAAGTCCCCAGGCCAGGAAACAGAAGACTTCCCTCCAGTGCTGGCTCTGCCGTTCACTTTCTGAGTGGCCTTGGACCAATATTTTTGCCTGGCACATCCTCAGCATGGGGCACCATCATGCTTCTTCAGATGCTGAGCCCGACTCTATCACCCTTTCCTTCTCTGGGGGATGTTCCCAACCCAGGGATCAATCCCATGTCTCCTGCTCCCACTGAACCATTTGGGAAGCCCTACCAATGTGCTTAAAGCTCAACATTCAGAAAACTAAGATCATGGCATCTAGTCCCATCACTTCATGGCAAATAGATGGGGAAACAGCGGAAAGAGAGTCAGACTTTTATTTTTGGGGGCTTCAAAATCACTGCAGATGGTGACTGCAGCAATGAAATTAAAAGACGCTTACTCCTTGGAAGGAAAGTTATGACCAACCTAGACAGCAACCTAGACAGCATATTAAAAAGCAGAGACATTACTTTGCCAACAAAGGTCCGTCTAGTCAAGGCTATGGTTTTTCCAGTGGTCATGTATGGATGTGAGTTGGACTGTGAAGAAAGCTGATCGCTGAAGAATTGAGGCTTTTGAACTGTGGTGTTGGAGAAGACTCTTGAGAGTCCCTTGGACTGCAAGGAGATCCAACCAGTCCATCCTAAAGGAGATCAGTCCTGGGTGTTCATTGGAAGGACTGATGCTGAAGCTGAAACTCCAATACTTTGGCCACCTCATGCGAAGAGTTGACTCACTGGAAAAGACCCTGATGCTGGGAGGGATTGGGGGTGGGAGGAGACGGGGACGACAGAGAATGAGATGGCTGGATGACGTCACCAACTCGATGGACGTGGTTTGGGTGAACTCCGAGAGTTGGTGATGGACAGGGAGGCCTGGCGTGCTGCGATTCATGGGGTCGCAAAGAGTCGGACACGACTGAGCAACTGAACTGAACTGACCAATGTGCACCCTACTATAGATACTGGTTAGCTGGTGCAGTGGTGCTGGCAGCCTGCAGGAGGCACCACCGAGAAGAAAAACAAAAACGGGAGGAGTGGGACACCCCTCCCAAAGCCCACATTCCCTTTGTTGAACACCCCCATCCCCCATCCTCCTTAGGCTCTCAGGGGCACTGGAATGGATGCTCCTGAAGCCTTGGGAGCCTCCAACAAAATGAAAACCACCACATCAGGGTGGAGCCCGGAGCTGGAAGCTTCTGGGTCTTGTAAAAGGCTTCGTTTATCCTTCTTAGTTCTCTTTGGCCCAGGGAGACGACAGGAGAATGTTTTACTTTCTTTCTTTTTTAAAGGAAAATTTTCCATTATGGAAGTGGCACGTGTTTATTTTTAGAAATCCAGCCACTGGGATCTATAACTTCTGTGGGAAGGAGGCGGCTCAGGGGCCAATGCTGACCCTCCTGTATTAAAGGTGGTTATGAGTGTCTTTAGGCCCTGGGTTCCTCCCTCCTAGGCCTCTTTCATTTTGTCAGCAGAGTAGGAATCTTACTCATAGACGAGGAAAAGAATGACAGAAGATTGAAGTCCAGGGATTACAATAGCAATAGCATCAAAAAAACTGGCTGACATTCATTGAACGCTTACTGTATGCCAGGCACTGGGCTATGTGCTTCATACCTTGAATAATTCACTCCCCATAACACTGGGAAATAGGAATTATTACCTGTACTTTACATGGGAGAAAAATCTAGTCTCAGAGAAGTAGTAACCAGCCCAGAATGGTGAAGTAAGAATCACACACAGGTTTGTCTGACCCCAACACTACTCTGAAAGTCTACGTCTGAACAAAAGCAGAGGGCTGCATGCTCCTCGAGAAGGCAATGGCAAGCCACTCCAGTACTCTTGCCTAGAAAATCCCATGGATGGAGGTGCCTGATAGGCTGTAGTCCGTGGGGTCGCTGGGGGTCAGACACGACTGAGCGACTTCACTTTCACTTTTCACTTTCACACATTGGAGAGGGAAATGGCAACCCACTCCAGTGTTCTTGCCTGGAGAATCCCAGGGACGGGGGAGCCTGGTGGGCTGCCGTCTGTGGGGTCACACGGAGTTGGACACGACTGGGGTGACTTAGCAGCAGCAGCAGCAGCATACTCACTACTACAGGTAAAGGCTCTCTGTTGGGGAAAAGGAGTTGAACCCCAAGGAAGAGGCTGCTGCTGCTGCTAAGTCACTTCAGTAGTGTCCGACTCTGTGTGACCCCATAGACGGCAGCCCACCAGGCTCCCCCGTCCCTGGGATTCTCCAGGCAAGAACACTGGAGTGGGTTGCCATTTCCTTCTCCAATGTGTGAAAGTGAAAAGTGAAAGTGAAGTTGCTCAGTCATGTCTGACTCGTAGCGACCCCATGGACTGCAGCCTACCAGGATCCTCCGTCCATGGGATTTTCTAGGCAAGAGTACTGGAGTGGCTTGCCATTGCCTTCTCCAAAGGAAGAGGCAGGCACTTCCAAATAACCCAGCTCACCTCGATCAGGGATCCTCCCGCAATGGGGATGGCAGGACCAAGCAGCTCCCTAAAACAGGTGGCTTCTTCCATGGGACCCACAGAAGTTCACTACCTCTCCAACTGGCCCTAGGCCCTCCTTCTGGAAAACGCTTTCATGGGTAGAAGGGGATGGAAGAGTAGGATTTCAGGGAAGGGACTGGATCAGAAGCATTGCTAAGGATGGAGTTCACCCTGATCACACTTCCCATTGTGCTATGATAAGTTAGAGGGTGGGACCTGGTGCCAGGCTTCCTGGCTTCCCACTCTGACTATTGTGGGAGGTTTTTTGGCTGTACTTTGAGGCTTATGGGATTTTGGTTCCTCAACCAGGGATTGAACCCAAGCCCTCAGCAGTAAGAGCAGGCAGTCTTAACTACTGGACTGCCAGGGAATTCCTCCACCCTGCCTTTATAATGGTGCAACTTTGGGTGAGTTATATAACCTCTTCTCTCTGAGTTTTCTCCTTTGTTTAATGGGGAGTAGAAACACCTGGGCTTCCCTGGTAGCTCAGCTGGTAAAGAATCTGCCTACAATGCAAGAGACCCCAGTTAGATTCCTGGGTCAGGAAGATCCCCTGGAGAAGGGATGATCTGCTACCCACTTCAGTAATCTTGGGCTTTCCTGATGGCTCAGATGGTAGAGAATCCACCTGCAATGTGGGAGACCTGGGTTTGATCCCTGGGTTGGAAAGATTGCCTGGAGGAAGGCATGGCAACCCATTCCAGTATTCTTGCCTGGAGAATCCCCATGGACAGAGAAGCCTGGTGGGCTACAGTCCATGGGGTCACAAAGAGTCAGACACAACTGAGCGACTAAGAACAGCACAGCACAGAAATGCCTATAGTTGCAATGATTTCATCATGTGAGATGATGTATGGAAAACACTTAAAATGGTCCCTAGCACACAGTCAGTGCTTAACAAAAATTAGCTGCTGCTATTCTCCAAAAGTAACTCACTTTCACCAAGTAGATCACAATGAATAAACAGTCACATATAAACAAAGTATAAATGCTCAGACAGGAGAAAGTCCTTTTCTGTTTGTTCTCCCACCTCAAGTTCATCTTGCCTGAACTCCGGAGACACTTGGAATTCTCCAAAGGACCTGATGGGGCTGAAGACCGCGGGGTTTCTGTTCCAGGAGGTTCTAATGCACTTCTGAAGCCCAGCGCGGTACCATCTGGGACTCTTCTATTCAGGTTCAACTAGGATTTATTTAACTAAGAAAAATCATCTGACATTCTGGAAGAATTTGTTCTTCCTCCCACCCTAATCCTTTCTTGGGTCTTTTGGGTCCGTGCCTCTAAGGTATGTACCCAGATTAGGTTGGTAACACCTTAGCATCTTGAGTGACTTAGCATTCAGCACAGCATCCTTAGCAGCAGCACCATGATGGATACCGCCATCATCACCTGTGTCATTCCCGTTCGAGTCGCCTTCAAATCTGAACCATCGTCACCACCACCTCCATCTCTGGCAGCACCACTGCATCACCATAACCACCTCCATCACTGCTGCCGTCTTTACAGTCTTCATTTTCATCTCATCACTGTCAGGCTTCTTCTCACGTGATCGTCTTTACTCTTCCATGATCACCTTCTGCTCAGGGGTAGTCAGAACACTTCGGTAGCAAAAGCTCAAGTCAACTAACGTAACCGGAAAGGGCAAAACCTTCTTATGGGTGACTGTTCCCAAGAGACTCAAACACCAAAGGATGCTCCATCTCTTATCTCCACTTCTTCCAGCTATTCATTTAATTTTCTTCTGGAGACAGACCTCTGTCCATGTGATCCAGGGATTTGCATCCTGGCTTCTCAGTGACCCTGAAGCAAAATAATTTTCACTGCTGAAGCTCAGATTGAAAATTCCCATGGAAGGTCCCTGATTGGTTCAGTTTGGTTACCTTTTGGGCCAATTACGATGGCTAGAACTGTGTGTTCTTGTGATGAGCCCCGATTGGTCATGTGCCAAACACCGATATGGCAACTGGGAGAAATGTGGTGAGCAAGTGGATGGTTTAGTTTCATCCACATTCACCAGCCCCACCTACCACCACCACCCCTGTCGTCTCTACCACAACCTCCACCACCACCATCACTACCACTTCTACCAAATCACCCTTGTCCTGAGAATTATAATGTGCAAGTCCTAAACTTCAAATTCCTGAATTTGGAATTTCAACAAATTTGAATTTGATGAAGTCTCCAGCCCTTCAGGAATTTTCCATCTCTGGAAAACAAGAAAGTTGACATGTTCAAGGAGCTGGACTCCTAGTCCTTGGCCATGGGATGGAGAAAAGAGGAGAGTTGTGGGGACAAATTCCAGCTCCTCCACAGCACTGGCGCTAATCCCTGGGCAGGCCCAGCATAGCATCAGCGTGTGTCTAGCCCAGAGAGGGCACCATTCCTTCAAATGCACAAAATTCCCACCCTAGTCAGAAGCTGTGCTTGCAGGAGCTCTCAGCACGTCTGCCCCCCTTCTCTGGGGGGGGGGGATGGGGCTTGCTTTTGGATCCAGGCCTCCTGCTCCTGCTCCATCTCCAAGCAAACATCTGTTTCCAGATGTTGTTCCCGAGCCATTTAAAGCCAAAGGAAGACTCAAGTTAATATATCTACAGCAGACCCGACTGTCAGCAGCAAGCTAGTGTCAGGAATGGATCACTCAAAGAAAGCAAGAGCCCTCATTTCCTGGTGGGACATATAGGAAAGACAAACAGGGCATTTCCCCCGCAATGTTTGGAAATGACCTTAACAAAGCAACAGGCTTAAGGAAAAGGAGAAAGAAAAAGAAGGCTTTTGTAATGAAGTTTACAGGAACAAATGTTCCAGGTGGTTCTGCCTTCACAGCTACTGCTGGCCAAGGAACAAGAGGGAGTGAAGCTCTGTGGGGGAGGGGGCAAAACGTCCTCTGGATTTACCGGCCATCGACTGCGGTCCAGACTCTGGGCCAAACTTGAACCTGGGGGCTGTGCTATACCTGGCAGGGAAGAGACCTGGCCCAGATCCAGCGCTGCCACTGTCTGCTGTGTGACCTTGAACCACATTCTGACCTCTCTGTGCTCAGTTTCTGCAGGAGTCATATACCAGAGGAGCCTTAGGGGATTTATAAAGGTTCTTCTGGTCTAGGGATGGCGATACTCTCCACTTCCAACCAGGAGAGCCGCTCCTAAGATGAGGCTCAGAGACAGAGCTCCGTGGTCAAGGCAAAGAGTTCCACAGCAGTGGGGGTGGGCAGTGAGCTGGGGATATGAGAGCACGCAGTGACACAACACCCTAACTTGCAGTTCCCAGATGCTGGTAAACAGGGATCTGCTTCAGTAAACTAATTGTGCTCTTCATTACTCGTCTGTCATCAACCAAAAACATCTGTCTCTTAACCCACAGTTGCCTGCTTTCTGACCACTTCCCCACCCCCCACCCCATCAGGAAGAGCTCAAGTCCTGAGCTGCTTCTCTGAGCATATGCTTGGGGCGCCCTTCTACTATCCCCACGCTGAGGCCCAGATTCCAAGCCCTGCTTCCATGGGCTGACAGCTCAGAGGGGCTGCATCCCACTCTCCCCCCTCAACTGACTGTTCTTTCTCCAAAACGCAGCAAATAGGGCCCTAATGGATGCACTTGCTCGAGCCTTCTGACGTCTGGCTGCAGCGTGATCATTCACCGTCACCTCTTTTGGATTTTGTACTTTATTAGAGTTTTGCACACATGATCTCATTTGAGTCTCTCGGTGCTCCTCTGAGTAGGAATTAATATTCTGTTACCCCAGGCAGGAGGCTGAGATCCAGAGCAGTGAAGATACTGAAAGGCGCACAGTTTGCAGATGGAGAAGCCAGGGCACAGCATTTCTGGATTTCAAAGATGGTGCTTTGTTTCAGCTCAAACCTGAGTCAGCAAATTGGTGTCACCCACCCCAAGCACTAACCTCATTAGACTGATAATAGCTTTCTGCTTTGAGAAGCATAAGCAGAGTGGTTGTGTGTGTGTGTGTGTGTGTGTGTGTGTGTGTGTTAGGAGTGGTGTTCTGTAGTTGATTAGTCATGTCTTCCAGTGACGGGGGAATGGGAATGTTGGTATGTATGCCAAACATGACCAGACCATGCCACCTGAGAAGAAAGGAATGGAAGGGACAGATGATTAGGGTTGTTGGGGGTCAGGTGGTCACATGATGTATCCCTGGCAAGGGCTTACCACAAGAGTTTGGAACGTGTATGCTCTGTTACCCCAGTCCTCTCCTCTGTCTGGATCTTACCATGTTTGAGGCACCTGTTGAGTACTCACCTCTTCCAGGAAGGCTTCCTGCACCCTCACCCAACTCTAACTCCCCACCTTTCTTTCCTACTCCAAGTCCCGAGTCATTACGCATCTGCCTGTTTGTTTGGTCTTCAGTTCATTCTGCTGGGCACTGCTGTTCTCTTCCCTATGTTTGTAGCTTCCTACAAAGGCCCCATGGCACTGCACACTCTGCGAGCACCTGACACAGGGTCCTGTTTTTACCAGGAGCTCAACAGTAGATGTGGACTACCGATGGATCAATGACCTACACCGTCCCTCCTCTCAGCTGCAGGAACCCAGGGCTTGGGAGGAGGTGTGAACTCTTATTTGGTCTTTGTCATATGTCCCCTGTCTCTGCAGCTATTCTCATGGCATTGATGGGCTGTGTTGAGTACTGACACGGCACTCAACATGTGCCATTTCATCCAATCCTCACAACAGGAGATAGGGATTGTTCTCCCCGTAGTTCAGATTTTAAAAGCAGGTGCAGATTGGCTACACAATTTGCCCAAGATCACACAGCCAGTTAACAGTGGAGTCAGCACCTGAAACCACTCAGAACAGCCTCCAAGTGACAGGAAATGAGTCCCAGAGCTGTTCATGCCTGACCTTGAAATGAGGCCAGGTAGAGTTCTGCTTGGAGAAGGCAATGGCACTTTCACTTTTCACTTTCATGCATTGGAGAAGGAAATGGCAATCCACTCCAGTGTTCTTGCCTGGAGAATCCCAGGGATGGGGGAGCCTAGTTGGCTGCCGTCTATGGGGTCGCACAGAGTCGGACACGACTGAAGCGACTTAGCAGCCACAGCAGCAGCAGAGTTCTGCTGAATTATTCTTGATCCTCCTGAGACCAGAGGAATGTGGGCTGCTTGGAGCCTCCAAATGTTCCTGCAAAAGGTCATAAGCAGAAATCTAGGAAGGATCTGGACAGTAGAGTGGACAGTTGGTCATGGCCCTGGCTAACCACAATATTCACCAAATCTGACTTTTTAGAGTCAGGTGATCCTATGGACAGGTCCACTAGCCCATCGTACTAGGCATTCTTCTCAGGTTGGGGTAGATAGCTACATCTGTGGATTCCATCTGGAACCAGGTTCATAGGTAGCTCCCTCTCCCACAAAAATCTGGGCTTCCCCGTGTGACTTGTTTTGGCCAGTGAGACATTAGCAAGTGTCACACACGGGGAGGTGTCATAAGCACTTGCCACCAGGACTTGGTATCTTGGAATTTCCCTTTGAAAGTCAGCCACCACGCTGAAAAAAAGCTCAAGATATACCATAGGATGATGAGAGGCCACTCTAGGTGGGGGACAGGGGGACAAGAGGTCATCTTGAATGTTCCAATCTCAGCTGAGCCCCCAGCCAAGTTTCCCCAATGCAGCCTCATGTGTGACCTCAGCCATGTTACTTGGGACAGAAGAACCACTCCACTGAGCCCCGTCAATTCACAGTATTATGAGAAATAATAAATCATTCTGTTAAGAAACTAAGAGTTGGGTCCATCTGTGATACTGCTACAGATGCCTGAAATACTGCCCCTGGTTACTGCCCTGTGACTCCTAGACACAGTTGGGGTCCGGATCACTTAGAAGCATGCACCTGATCTCATATACACATCTTGACCAAAGCAGATTGCTTATGGGCAATTTGGCACACACCCATTCTTGGCACAAATATGAGTGCAGATTCTCATCCACACACTCACTGGCAGCACCTTAGAGACAGCCCAGCCATACTGTGGGCAGCTCCATTCATCCACAACATTTGCACTCCTGTGCATGTCCATGCTTATACGTGTGTGCAGAAATGTGCATGAGCTATGTACCAAAGCACAAGAGTAGATATAGTGAGACCCTAGGTTGAGGGAGCTGGGGGGAGGGGGCACACCCACACACACATGCACACAATCACTCATGGCCTGAAACTGGAAGTATCTGAACTCCTCTAAGAACCTGCAGCCTGCTGAACAGGGTCCCCCAGCGTTTTCATCAGTGTAGCCTCCACACTTGGCTCTGCTCTCTTCTTAATGAGAGAGTTTGTTTTGGACCCAGTTAACAAGGCTCCCAGGGACTCCTGGGCAGGCTGGCCCTCCCCCGCACATCTGCAGCCCCTGCTCCTCGACCCCCATCCCCAGCTCTGCAGAGTCACAGCCAGGGAGCTGATTGGCGTGGTTGTGTGGGAAGGAAGTGGGGACAGGAAAAGACATTTCCAAATGTTCAATCTTCAGCTCCAAGCAGGGGCCTCAGACTGAACCCCAAAACACTCTCCCCAGAGACATGGCACGCTACTGTCCTCTAACCTGGGGCAAACTAAGTTAATCTCAGAGCCTGTAGAAGGGCAAGACTGAGGGCTTGAGCCCGAGAATGCCTGCATTTCTCACCTTATCTCTACCCAGGGACTGGCCTTGGTGCATTCTCTTTGGGATCCCTATCTGGTGCAGGTCAGTACCTCCCAACACCCTGCACAGGGGTACAGCCCTTTCACTGGCTCCCCTTTGTCTTCAGGGGACTCTCCTGCTCAGCCCCTGCCCACCTCTTCAGTACTTTACCGTCTGCTCCATTCTTCCCCTTTATACTCCACATTTCAGCCACAGTGAACCACTGACAACTGCCCTGATTCCCCAATTTCTCCACCGTGCTCTTTTTCCACTCCAGGCTTTTGCACAAGCAGCTCACTCCATTTGGCATGCCCTCTCTACACCTCTTTATCTGACTATGCTCATCCTTCAGGTCTCATCCCCCAAGCATCGTCTCTGTCCTGCTTGGTCGTACTTTTATCCCTGTTGGCCTCCACCACTAGTCCGCTGTGCTCACCACTGTGTCCTCCACACCAGCAGGGCCTGGCACTAGAAAGTGCTCCATACATTTTTACTGAATGGATGAATGTTTGAGTTAGGAAGGCCCTTATACATCCCAGTTTTCCTTTCCCTTCTTTGCCCATCAATTTCTAAATCTTACATAATAGGAAGATGTACAGGTTAATATAGCTGGGAGAGAGCCGGAAGTAGAATCCATCCACCCATCCATTCTTCCATTCGCCCAGTCATTCATTCAGACCACCATTTCTTGAGCATCTACACTGTGCTTGGTGCAGAGCATACAGAGATGAATACAGTCATCCTGCTTTCTAGAAACTCACAGCCTAGGGGAGGGAACAGACAGACACAGGTCATAGTTAGGACATAGTTTAAGCTACACAAGACAGACCAGTGGCTCAAATTAGGTAAGCTACTTCACTCATGTGAAACTCTAGGCTTCTCTGACAACTCAACTCCACACAGTCACAAGGGGCCCAGATTCCTTCTGTCTTGTTGCTCACTACATGAGTTGGAAGCAGAGCTGAGAAACAGGGCTGTGATGCCAGTGACCATAAAGCCTGGGAGAGAAATAAGGAAGAGTCTGTGATGCCTGGAGGAGATTCTAGAAGGTCCCCAGACCTGGCTTCCTTGGGTGAGGTTTCCCACTTGGGGCTACTATGTGGGAGAGTTGGACCTGTTTAAAGGACTAGGCGTGGGGAAGGCAGCGGAGCAGAGAAATCCAAAAGGAAAAACAGATTGGAAAGAAACTAAGCAGTTGCAATCTACAGGACCTGATCCCAACTGGATGGAGGGGGCAAGGGTGAGGAAGGAGACCTACATCCAGCCTGAGCCTCAGGACAATGCCTGTGCCCTCCACCAAGGGAATGAAAGCCAGGTAGTTCTAGGGGAGCTGACTGTGAGGTGAGGTGGTGGGGGAGTGCCAAATGGAACTGCCAGAGCAGCTGGACATGGGTGAGAGATGCTGGGGGGTATGGGCTATGGGTTTTCATGGCAAAGTCATCACCAGAAACGAGCTTTGGAGGACAAGTTCCCCCAACTGCCCTGTGGGCAGTGCAGTCACCTTAAATATATATCCCCATCCCTTGGGGAGCTTCTATAAACTGGATGGGAACCTTGACTTACCTGTGCCCCTACTCTCACCACAAAGAGATTCTGACTCGGTAAAATGGAGTGAACCCCTCTCTGTGGCTCTGGGTTCTTTTACTCATGAGAAGAAACCCAACTCAAACAGGTTTGAGCAAATATGAGTCCTATAACTGAAGAGTGCAGGCATGGATGAGCTTAAGCACAGTTTGATCACAGAGTTTAAATAACGCCTTCAGAAATCAGCCTCTCCCCACCTCTGCTTGCCTCCTGTGTTGGTTTCATTCTCAGGCAAGATCTTTAAGAACAGAGGCAAGATACCCGCTGTGGTTCAGTTCAGTTCAGTCACTCAGTCATGTCGACTCTTTGCGATCCCATGGACTGCAGCACGCCAGGCTTCCCTGTCCATCACCTACTCCCAGAGCTTGCTCAAACACATGTCCGTCAAGTTGGTGATGCCATCCAACCATCTCATCCTCTGTCATCACCTTCTCCTCCTGCCTTCAATCTTTCCCAGCATCAGGGTCTTTTCCAATGAGTCAGTTCTTCACATCAAGTGGCCAAAGTATTGGAGTTTCAGCTTCAGCATCAGTCCTTCCAATGAATATTCAGGACTGATTTCCTTTAGGATGGACTGGTTTGATCTCCTTGCAGTTCAAAGGACTCTTAAGAGTCTTCTCCAACACCATAGTCCAGAAGCATCAGTTCTTGGGTGCTCAGCTTTCTTTCTTCTTCCTTTCTTTCACATCCATACTTGACTGCTGGAAAAACCATATCTTTGACCAGATGGACCTTTGTCGGCAAAGTAATGTCTCTGCTTTTTAATATGCTGTCTAGGTTGGTCAGCCCCCTGTGGTAGTTGATACTCTTTCAGAAAGCCCTTTACAAATAAATAGCATTCCTTTCCCAATCATTCCAGCCTGATTCTCCTTAGTCTGAACTTGGCCACAAGCCCATCTCAGGCCCAATCACTGTAGCCAAGAAAGATGGAGATGCTAATTGGTTAGATTAGCTCACATACCCCAGAGACAGGAATGGGGTCAACGCTGCCAGAGCCACAGGGACTCAGCTTGGCATCATTGGCAGGATTTTAAGGTACAGAAAACGGGTGAAGGATGGACTTCCTGGCAGAGGGAACTGCAAGAGCTAATATGTGGAAGCAGAAAAACACAGAAAATACTTTAGGAACAGTGAAGCTTATATGCACAGGGACATTTTTTTCTCAGCTCTCCATTCTGGTACCCAGAGTATCTGTTTTTATCTCAGAGTATAATCATGACCACAGATTAAACTCAAACTTTTTGCGTTAGCACTGAAAGTCTATCTTCTTGCTCCAAACAAGAAATCCTATTTTCTAGAGAGGTTGATTAACTCCAACATTGACAGAACATTGATCCAACGTTGACAGAAAATTCCCACGTTTATCTGACACCAGAGTCCCCCTGGATGCCTCAGGGTTCATTCAGGTCATTTCTGAATGCAGGGGTCAGGCTAGGACTGCTGCACCCTTCCCCTTCAGCTCCCAATCACAGAGGATGCCCCAGCCCCCAAATCTTTTAGATTTCACTGCCTTGGCATTCCCGAGGGCCCCTAAAGTCTTGAAAGGGAAAACATCAGCTTGTGGAATAAGAAAGGGAAGAAACTACTCTCCTAGTTCCCTTCCTCCACGTTCCTTACCCTTGCAGGGGGTTGGAAGGTTGGGGGATGTGGAGGGGGAACCAAATCTACATCCCTGGATCCACCTCTCAGTGCAGAAATTCTCTAGCGCCCCCTGGTGGTCACTAATACTACTGGTTTCTCTCAGGATTTATTCTGAGCAGCCCAATTGAGACATCCATCACAGGGTAAGGAAACAGGCACACTTACCCCATATCCCATACTAAGGAAATGCTAGAGCTGGAACGCACCCAGAGCTCCTGGCCACCAGTCCTTTCTGCAGCATCACTTTCTATCCCTGTAGTCCTCCCTAGCGGCTAACTGACCTGGCAGGCAATGTTATAACATTTATTATTTATGATGTAAGTACTTTATTACTATGTTGCTCTATTAAATACACCTGCCACACTTTGAGGTGTGCCATGATACAGGATTATATGTTAACATTGATCAGGTCAATATATAAAATGTGCAGTTGGCAACTCTGTTACTCTAAAATGGAATCACGGAAATGCTCCTGTCACCATACCCACTACCCACCTCTGCTTTATATTTCAGGAACCAGTCATTTATCCCCCCATCCCTTCTCATGTTCCTGGGAAGTAAGCTTTCTCCATAAACTCAATCCCACCTCCTCCTCATTCGCAGGAATGTCAAGAGGTGCAAGGAGATAAAGTCTCTCTGGGATACAAATGTTACTTAAAATGGGAGAGGTGACAAGAGAAGAGAGGAAGCTACAAAATAGCCTTCAGGCAGCTTTCTCTACTGGACCATAGGAAATGATAGCAGAAGGGAGCCAAGGAAAGAATGGCTCACCTTTAATGGCTGCAATGGTTGGGGCAGGCTGGTCTGACAGCAGAGGGCTGGAATGAGTCTCAGATCCACAGCAGACAAGAAGAGGAGGGGTCAGGACTGGCAGGCGGGAAGATTGACTGGCCTATTGGATACCCTGAAATAACCCTCTGCTCAGTTTGTTTTCACCTGTATCCTGAACGATGAGTCCTGGTCCTGAAAGACAGACAAGGGCACCAGTTCTGCTGCCCCACCCCCCACCCCAGAGGGTTGACTTTTCACCCCAGAGTAAAGCTGTGATTGGTGAAGTGAGCCCCACCAAAGGCGCTGGGGCAGCTGGAGGTGCAGAGTCGGAGATGGAGCTGGTTTGGGGAGGAAGAGAGGGTATGAGACATGACAGGGGGTGCTCAGCCGCAGCTCAAGAGAATCAGACAATCCTGCTCAGGAGGCAGACATCCATCTAGATCCCTGACAGTAACTCAACTGGGCTCCTCGCAGGATCACAGAGACTGGCTGTGCCGACTTGTCAGGAAGCAGAGTGATGCCTGGACCCGGGACTTAGCAGGAAGGCGAAGAGGACCCTCAGTGTGGGTTGGGAGAAAGGGAGAGAAGCAAGCCCCAGCTCCACTCCACACCCGCTTCCTGCCTATAAATAACCCCAAGTGTCACTTCAAAGCGGACAGGGAGCGCGGGAGAGGGGCTCCCGTGGCCGGTGGGTTGGGGCAGCGGGCCCTGCACACCACGCCCCCCACCCCAGGCGAGTTTGCATAAATAAACAAATCCAAGCCGTCGGCCCCGCAGGAGGTGGAGGAGGAGAGGGGAGGAGGAGAAGGGAGGGGGGCGGGAGAGATTAGTTTGGGAAGTAGCACGGATTGCTCATCCGATCCGTGCAGCCGCAGCTAGTGTGTCAAGTTACAGAGGCGCCGGAATCGGCCCCAGCGCTCCTCGGCAGCGGCCACGACCCATCTCTGCCCATGGGGCCCTCCATGTGCACCCCTTCGCCCCGGGACTGAAACTGGCTCGCCCGGGCGACGGGAAACCCCAAGAAGGACAGACAGTGCGGAACCAACTCCGGACTGCAGATACGTGAAGGGAAAGACGGGGCAGAAAAGAGAGCCGGCCAGATTTCCCTAACTTTCTTGGACTTGGAACGTTCTTCGAAGCAACTTTTTTTTTTTCACCTGGGTGTACCCCCCCGATTACTGCTGGTTGTATTTTTTTTTTTTGCTCCCCCCGCCCCCACTCCAGCTGCTATTTTTTCCATCCTCTTTACCGAGAGCAAAGGAAAGGGACATTTTTCCAGCGACACAAGCCTTTCCCCCATTGCCCCGGAGCTTGAGATCGCGCTTTGGGGCAGCGGCTCTCGCCTTTATTTATTCTATTTATTTATTTATTGGTTCTCTAGACGCGAGCGGATGGTAGCGGAGCGCTCCCGCAAAGCGACAGCCGCCGGTGCCCGCGGCCCTGGGGAGCTGGGCGCACCCGGGGCGGTGGCGCTGGCGGTGGCGCCGGCGGAGCGCTGCGCGCGGCTGCCGAGCCCGGGGTCGTGCGGGCTGCTGGCGCTGGCCCTCTGCTCGCTGGCGCTCAGCCTGCTCGCCCACTTTCGGACGGTCGAGCTGCAGGCCCGGGTGCTGCGCCTGGAAGCGGAGCGTGGGGAGCAGCAAATGGAGCCGGCTATTTTGGGACGAGTCAACCAACTGCTGGATGAGGTCTGTGCTCTTTGTTGCTGCCTTGTATTCCCTCCCCGCGGCGCCCCCTCGCGCAGCCTCCAAGCTTTGGACCAGCCCGTGCCCGTGGGCTCTCACTTTCTCCGCCGCGCGGTGCGCCCTGGCCTAGCCCCAGCTGTCTGCGGGAGGGATGGGGCCAGGGACGGACGCTGCCCTGCCAGTGGGCAGGAGGACCTGGGCGGCTAGGGCCGGACCCCTCGGCTCCCGCCTAGCGCAGGCGTCTCCCACGTTCCGCGCCGGGAGCGCCCGGAGCTCGCGGGGCAGGTGGAGGAAGGCTAGGCGCGGAGGCGCGCAGAGGCGGCCAGGCTCTGTTTCTCCCTCCCGGCCTCTCGCCAGGGCGGTGTGAGAGCCGCCCAGCGCCCACGCGGCCGGACTTGAGCCCGGTGGCCCGGGGCCGAGGCTCGCTGGGCCCCCGCAGCCCTCCCCATCCATCCCTCGACGATCAGTGCTGCCTTTTATTGCCATGTTCTGTTGGGAAGAGAGCGGGAGTGAGTTATCCCAGGGGCTGAGGGGGACAGGGAGCAAGCAGTCCTTGCAGGAGGTGGTGGGCTGGTCTCCGCCCAGACCGCTAGGGCCCAGGTGTTGGTTGTGTCGGTTCTGCTGTGCTTGGGCACAAATAAGCCCTTACCGTCTTGTTCTGAAGCTGTGTTTCTTGTCCCTGGTCCCCTGGAATGGTCCCCAACATTTTGTGTCTGTGTGTCTTCCCGGAAAAAGGATGCTGAGCTTTCTCCCATTCCCAAAATGTCCTTGAACCTCAGTGTATTAGAAGCCACTAGTGCCTCTTAGCCAGGACAATCCTGAGAGTCATGAAGAGACCCACAGTCCACAGGAAGTAGGGACACACAGTCTCAAGGGTGCCACTCGACTAGCGACTGGCCAGGAGTCCATGAGGCCAGGTGACGTCTGAGGATGTGGACAGCTCAGGGGACCCAGGGACTCGTCCGAAGGGAGGAGCCAGAGGTAAAGGCCACGGCCGTCTGGGAAGAACTCCTGGAACAGGTTGGCCATGGACAGTTTCCGAGGGGAAGAACTGGGGGTGCATCTCTTATTAGAAGGTGGTGTGTGAAACAGTGAAGAGTGGGAGGTAGAGCCCAGCAGGCCTGGCTTTTAGCCCCACTCTGCTACTTAGAAGCTGTGCCACCTGAGGCAAACACCCTAACCTCTCTGAGCTCCACTCTGCCATCACAATGGTGGTGATGATGGTAAATGTGAGAGCCCAGTTCTGACTGCAGTGATGCCATGGCCATACTGGCACGATGCCCCAGTACCCTACAGCCAGGTTCTTCTTGGTGCCTCTACCAGGCAAAGGCTGGCACTTGCCAAAGCAGCGCTCCAGGGCAATCATGGAGAGTGAGGTCAGAGGGCCAGAGCAGAGCAAGTTTACTGATGCCAGAGGTGCACCCGTGAATGCTGCTGTCAGCTCATTCCCATGCCCTGCCTGGCCCCAGGGAAGCCGGAGGGCTCTGTCAAGCCACCCACGGTCCCCTGGGGCTCCGGGGGAAGCCGGCGGCCTCCGCAATGCCGGCAGACGGCCTTTGCTGGCTGGCTGGCAGTGCACAGAGAACCGCTGCGTGGTAGGGAGGGTGTTGGGATGGAAAGGCTGCCTCAGGTTTCCCTGGGGTCCTGGCTGCTGAGGGACAAACGTCTGACCCTGAGTGTCCTGCTCAGTTCCCCTCTGCATCATCTCCCCTTCCTGGCCCCTCCTGCTGGCCAGGGCGTGCCCCTGCCCTTTCCTCAATCCCTGCTTCCTCTGCTTAAGACTTAGCCAGGCCTAGTCTCATGCTCTCAGGACCTTGGGGCTGACAGTGTTATTATCTATCAGGCTGAGCCTTCCTGTCTAAACTCCTACTGATTGTCAGACCCCCATTTTACAGATGAGGGAACTAAGGCTCAGAGTGGGGCAGTAGATTTCCCAGGGTCACATGGCAAGATCCAAAACTAGAACCAGCTTCCAGGGACTCTGCCCCAGTGCTCTCCGCAGTCTGTCTGCCACCTTCCATTGTCCACCCTTATGCGCTTATTCCGAAAGTGAATCTGAGAGCCAGCTGTGGGTCAGGCATTGTGGGGGGGGGGGCACATTTCTGCCCTCTCGAGCTTACAGGCAAATAGGACACAGAGAAGGGAGTGGACAGTGCCCGTGTCATGTGAAAAATGCTATGAGGATGGAGGCAGAGGAGGTCTAGGGCTCCTGATGGCAGTGGCTCCCTGGGAAAGTGATTTTTCAAGTAAAGACTTGCAGGGTGACTAGGAGTTTTCCAGGCAAGTGGTGATGAGTATGGGGCAAAAGGAATAGCTTCTGGAAGCTGAAACCCAGAGAGAGAGACAGGTAGCCGAGGTCAAGAGGGGCCTTAGAGACACTTTGATCTTTGTAAGAGCAATGGGGAGCCATGAAGGGGTCTTGAGGAAGTCAGTGATGTACACAGAATGAGATGAAGAGCCAGGTAGAGCAGGGATGCCAAAAAGAGGTTAGACCACTCCTGTTCATTGGAAGGACTGATGCTGAAGCTGAAGCTCCAATACTTTGGCCACTTCATGCAAAGAGTTGACTCACTGGAAAAGACTCTGATGCTGGGAGGGATTGGTGGCAGGAGGAGACGGGGACGACAGAGAATGAGATGGCTGGATGGCATCACCGACTCTGTGGACATGAGTTTGAGTGAGTTGGTGATGGACAGGGAGGCCTGGCGTGCTGTGATTCATGGGGTCGCAAAGATTCGGACACGACTGAGCGACTGAACTGAACTGAACTGAACAGACCAGAGAGGACAGTGAGCTGGACAGGGGCACTTGTGGAGACAGAGAGGAATGAATGGAAGGCATCCTCAGTGGTGGGACCTGAGGTCAGTAGCAGAGGGCGTTGGGACACAGGGAGGGAGCGTAGGGGAAGGGGCAGGTGACCTGGTCTGAATGGCGATGACCTCAGGAGCCCTCTCCTGGAGGGGCCTGCAGGCCAGTGGCTCTGGAAGGGGCTCTCTCAAGGCTGCACTGTCCAGGATAGTAAGCACTAGTCTCATGTGACTCATTAGACTTAAGTTAAAGTTAAATAAAATCTAAAATGTAGTTCCCCAGTCACACTAAGCCACCTTTCATATAACTGCTTGATAGATGCCTGAGTGGCCACCAGGCAGGACAGTGCAGCCTTAGAACATGGACGTCACCGCATAAAGTTCCATGGGGTACGCTGTGCTCGGAGCAGGCAGCATCTGGGCCAGCAAAGGTGTTCAGGAGCAACTCTACCCTTTCCTCTCCTCTGTCTGTTCTCCCAGGTCAGAACAAAGAGCAGAGGTGAGGCAAAAGTGAGAACTGGGGCCACTGGAAACTCCCAGGTGAATAGGACAGGGGAATGGTTTTGTTGCAGAATGAGTCTGTGAAATGGGTATGCATAGGATTCCTGCCCACAAGGGCCCAAAGGCACCCCGTTTGCCAGGATTCCAGCTGGGCCTTGCCAGCCGTGTGGCCTCAGGCCAGCCATGACCCACGCCCTCGCCTCATATCCCTTCTCTGTGAAGCCCTGGCCCTGCCTTCCTCTTGGGGTTGCTGTGGGGCTCTCAGGAGATGGCAGTTGGAACAGCGCACTAAAAGGTACCACCACAACAGGTCACAAGTGCTTCTGGAGAGCCCCTGGAGCACGGGGCAGGCAAAGGCAATCCATTCCAGAGCCAGTGAGCCTGGGTCCCCCCCTGAAGGATGGAGGAAGGGCCATGGGCAGGGCCGTCCTGGGGAAGCACACAGCCTGAGCAATGGCCTGGAGGCAGGGGTCCAGGGGCACATGCTCACCACCCATCCCAGTGGGGAAAGCAACGTGCTGGGGGCGGAGGCTGAGTCTGGGAGTCAGGAGGAAGGGGGAAGGCCAGGCTGAGGGGACTCCATAGGAGAGAAGCCTGGAGTGAAGTGAGGCAAGGGCAGATGCGAGCAGAGGCTCTGATCTGAGTGATCTGAGCTACTGGGAGGAGGGTGGGTCAGGGCCAGGAGAGGAGTGTGGGGGCGGGCGCCTGCTCAGGGGAGTTGGGAGTGTGGCTTCCAGACCGCAGCTCCAGCTCTTCCCCCATCAGCGCCTCTCTCCCAGTCTGGGACCCTTAATGAGCGCTCCAGCTGCCCGTTAGTTGATTTGCTTGCTGCAAAAAAAAAAAAAAATGGAATGTCCCAAATGGAGGAAATCAGATGTCACCTAGGGCTGGGCAGACAGTGTGCGATGACAGAGAAGAGGGTGGAATTTAAACTTGCCAAATCCATGTTACAGGCTGAGGGGCAGCAAGGGGGTGTCAGCAGCCACCTTCAAGGTGAATGCTGAGGGAGTCCAGGCTGATTCCCCTTCCCCAACTATAAGAGTAACAGCAACTCTGATAGGAGGGTCTCGTGTTTATAGGGTATGTACAATGGCCAGTGCTATGCACATTATCTCTTTCAATCCTTATGACTTCCCTAAGGATTGACAAGCTTATTACCCCATTTTACAGATGAGAAGACTGATATCACTGTACCTCCAACCCACTGTCTCTGATTCAGTCCTTTGGGTATTGATGGCATTTTCTACTCCAAGAATCCCCTGGGGGAGGAAATAGTTGAAACTTCCAGGCTAAAATGTCGAGGAACCCCAGGCAGAGTCTTTCATCCCTAAAAATAATGAAAATGTGCCCTGGAGAAAGGGGCACATTTATAGAGTGTGTACAGGAGCCCCTTATTGAACTCTTTCCAGGGGCATTTGGAGGAGAGATCAAAGCAGTGGCTGAGAGATTAGGGCTCTGGATGGGGTCCTCTAGGAGTGAAGTCCTGATGAGGAGGAGCAGGCCCTTAAACAGAGGATGTGCTTGTGGCGTGGCCTGTGTAGAGTGTCCTGTGTGCATCCCAGGTGCCTGGACCTCAGTTAGTGGACAGACCTTAGATCCAGGTGTCCTCAGAAACAGCCAGTGCTCCCCTGAGTCAGTCTTAAAACTCCTCCTCTTTTCATGCTGTGAGTAACTGACTAGTCTTAAATGACTAATTTTAATAGAGGAAAGACCCTTAGAGACCCTGAAGTCTAGTCCCCTCACCCTGCTGATGAGAAAACAGGTCCAAAGCTTCACACCAGGCATCAGATGAACCTGGAGGCAGGACCTCCGTCTCTAGTAGGCCTCTCTCTTTCACACCACACCTTCTCCTTTCTGGACAATAGTATTTGTCTGGCCAAGTGGTGGCCAAGACAAGGCAAGTGTGCGCTTCACTCTCCACTTCTTGGCCCTCAGCAGACGTTATTAATCACTTGCCGCACACTTTCTCACTGAGCTTACTTACAGCCTTAGAATCCGCTTCAACACAGGAAACTACTGCCCCGCTAGCGAGAGATGACATTCAAGACAAAGAGCTATTGGGGAATTCCCTGGCAGTCCAGTGGTTAGGACTCAGTGCTTTCACTGCCAAGGACCTGGGTTCAATCCCTGGTTGGGAAAATAAGATCCTGCAAGCTGTGCAGCACCGCTTAAGAAAAAAAAAGCTAAAGAACTATTTCCTGACTCTAATTTTTTAAAAATACAGAGCAATATTTACTAGAGATAAAACTAGGGAGAGTTGTTAATGTTTCATTGCTTCTCTGAAAGCCTTAAAACTAGCAAGTAGCTCCAAACCACACTGAGGACCCCCAGCCCTCATAGGAGGACAGTGGAAAAAAGTCAAAGCATCTGAAACAAAATGCCGTCTGCCTTATTCATAGTCTCACAACTTGACACTCTCAGAGAGATGCCTTTTCCCCTGTTCCAGGCTTGCCCCCATGCCTCTGGAAAGTCTTCCTTTCAAAACACCCTGACCCAAAATGGCCCTTTCCCCCTGCTGACTTCCTGAAGAACTGCCTGGCCGTGCCAAGTATCTAACTCAGAGAAGGAAAATAGGGCACGTGCTGACTTCTCTTACCCCAGAACCACAGCAGGCATTACTAATCACTCAAAACATGCCCAGGGAGCCTACCTAGGTTTCAGAATCCTTCTCAGCACAGCTCTCCAGGTGGCCACTCCCAGTCTACTAGAGTCAATGCACAAGATAAAATCTGTTGCCAACCATGTGTCTTAGCTTCAGACACATTGTGCAGTAAGCCCTCCTCTCCACTGCCTTTCAACATCTTATCTCTCCATTTGATCAGATACAACCAAACGGGCAGGGGCAGGAGCTCGCTGGTCTCCAGTCCTTCACTGAAGCTAGCCTGGAGCTTTGCAAAGAGTAGGCAGCCCTCACCAATTAGCTGCTGATTTAAGGTCCCACTGCCAGAGGCCAGTGAAGCCATCTCAGAAGTCAGCTATCTTCCTCCCACTCCCCCAACCCAGACCCAGCTGTCTGCCCAGCATTTGCTCAGGGGGTTGTGCCCTGGAGCTGGTGTTTTGCAGCAGTCAGTAGAGGCTGAAGTGAGGAACTCCTCCTGAGTCAGAGCTGCACCACAGGTCCCAGCTGAGAGTGGGGGTGGCTCAGTGTGCTGTGTCCTCACCTGGACAGAGCAGCTGGGAGCATCCCTCCTCTGCCATTACCTAGTTGTGTGGCCTGAGTCTCAGTGCTCCAACCTGAAAAATGGGCACAACGTTCTCTTAATAGTGTGGTTGCAGGATTCAGATAATAGCAACTGGAACCATTACTCAGGAGCCTCGCTCATCACTGGTGAAGACAAAATGAGGCTGCGTCGTGTCCACAACTTTTTTTTGAGTGTAGATAGAATTTTTGATAAAAGTGAAGTACAATTTTGAACACACCAAAATGGTTAGTTCAACTTTATAAAAATAAATGTAATGTTTGCTGCAGAGCAACTTGTTCTATGCGGAGCGCCAACTCTTTGGAAAAGACATCTATTAACTAATTTAATTCTCACAATAATCCTATGAAGTGGTTATATTTTCACTATTTGCTTCTTACAGAGAAGAATGTGGAGGCCCAGAGAAGCTGCTTTACTTTCCCAAGGTCACCCTGCTGCTAGTAAGTAGCAGAGCCTCAAACCCAGGTGGTCTGGCCCCAGAGCCGGCATCCAGAGCCACGTGTGTAGATGACCTGCATAAAGTACCACATTGCCCTAAGCCAGCTGAGGCAGGTCAGAGGCCAGGCTCAGGGTCTGTTCAGTTCAGTTTGGTTTGTCACAGAGGTGGCATTGGCCAAGCCGACTTGCTGTCAGCTCACATTACCATCTTTGTTTTAAGAATGGCACCGAGGCTTATATCAAGTCTTGGTGAGGAGGACCCTCAGGAAAGTCCCTGTCTGGCCTTGGCTTCCAGAATGTTTGGGCTTCCAGGAGGGAGGGGCTGGGTCTTGTCCTTTGGACACTGCACTGTCGTCTAAGGAAGCTTAGCCCCGAATCTGGGAGTCACCCCCAGGCAGAGCAGAGTCGTTCAGGCAGAAGAGTC
Source organism: Moschus berezovskii (assembly GCF_049115385.1). Lineage (NCBI taxonomy): Eukaryota > Metazoa > Chordata > Mammalia > Artiodactyla > Moschidae > Moschus > Moschus berezovskii. The sequence goes on from NC_142471.1 coordinate 26,704,603, forward strand.
TGCACAAGCCCCAATCTCAGCCCTGCTGTATCGCCCTGTACTCGCTTTTTTTCCTCCCTCTCCTGCCCTGCTGCCCTCCTATATAACGCGCATCTCTCTGTCTGCCTCTGCAGTTTCTTGAGTGTTTCCTTTTGGATCAAATAAGGATTAAAGTCCTCTAGAAACTTAACTTTTAAAAGTGACTCTCCCCGCCTTCTGTCATGTCTGCACACCCTCAGAGGCCTGCCCTGGACTGGTGATGGGTCAGCTGCATAATGGTACCCGCAGGACTTTAAAATATGCCAGGGCTGACTCCCCTTCCCTAAACCCTGATGTGAATCCCCGTGGGCAGGGTCTGGCAGTGGGTTGTCTAACGAGCTCCGCAGTTGACAGTCCCTCCCGAGTTGCTCTGCAGCAAACATTGCACTTATTTTTGTAAAGATTTCTTTTAACTAACCATTTTGGTGTGTTCAAAATTGTACTTCATTTTTATCAAAAGGGGCAGAGACAGAAACTGCATCTGGTCCCCTGAGCCAGGAGCCCCTGTGCAGTTTACCCAGGGCCCCTTGCCTGAGTCCAGAGCAGTGCTCCAGGGGCTGACGGTGGCAATCATGAGGGTCACAGTGAGATTCAGTAACAGCCCTACCATGCACTGCACGGTTTGAAAGTATGGGAGGGTTAAAGAAGGGGTAGCACTGGGGTTTATTTGTTTTGGAGCAGGGTGTTGGGTTTTGGTTTTGGTCTTGTGTATCCACGCTAAGTCACTTCAGTCGTGTCTGACTCCTTGCGACCCCATGGACTGTAGGCCACCAGGCTCCTCTGTCCATAGGACTCTCCAGGCAAGAATACTGGAGTGGGTTGCCGTACCTTCCTCCAGGGGGTCTTCCCCACCCAGGGATCAAACCAGCGTCTCTTACATCTCCTGCATTGGCAGGCAGGCTCTTTACCACTAGCGTCCTTGGTTTTTCTATATATGTATTTTTTTCCTTTGGCTGCAGAGCCCTTCATTGAGGCACACAGGCTTAGTTGCCCTGAAGGATGTGGGATCTTAGTTCCCGATCAGGAATGGAACCTATGTCCCCTGCATTGAAAAGTGTGTTCTTAGCCACTGAACCACCAGGGAAGTCCCCTGGTCTTAGTTTTTCAAAGAATAAAATCAGCTGAGAGTTTGCCATCCATCCAGAAGAAAGGTTACAGGAGAAGCCTTAGGAATGCTTCTCCCATCTCTTTTGGCTGGATTCTTCCCCTCCCAGAACCAGTCTTATTGAGTCCTCAGTAAACTGGAAAGAAAGTCAACGAGCTCCTCCAAGGGAAACTGAGGCCCGGGTGTAGAGAGGGGCTGGGCGGGCCGGAGGAGGCTGGGGTCCTGGCTCTTCCACGTGTCGTCTGCTTGGCAGGCAGGCCCCAGCAGCAGCCGCAAGTGGGCACTGCTGTCTCCTGTCTACAGACCTCCTTCTTGGGGTGCTGGCCTCCCTGTAAAAATCTCTGTGTGCCCCAAAGGGCGGGGCTGTGGCTGTTGGCAGCAAGGACTCCTCCAATCCTTCAAAGGGTGAGGGCAAGCCAAGTACAAAGGGGCGGAACTGCCTGCCTGAGAGGCTGGGCACAGTCTTTCCGGGAGACACTGTACCCCTGTCTCCCCTCCTGGAGATTATTGTGGGTTTTCCCACAATATGGCTGCAGTCTACATAGACTGGGCCTCCTCAGCCCTCTCTTCACCTCTCCCTCGTCCCCACCTTCCCTGGCCTCCCTGATGCCCACAGTCCAAAGCGAAGTCTCCGTCTTTCCTTGCTGCTGCTGTGTGAAAGTGAAGTTGCTCAGTCGTGTCCGACCCTTTGCGACCCCACGGACTGCAGCCTACCAGGCTCCTCCATCCATGGGATTTTCTAGGCAATAGTACTGGAGTGGCTTGCCATTGCCTTCTCCGCGTCTTTCCTTAGCTCAGCTCAGAAGCTGCCATGGGCAGCTCTGGTCCACACTCCCCCCTGCTAGGCAGTTCATTCCTTCCTGCTTTTTAAGTTCAGCCAGGGAGGCCCTACTGCTCCCGGAGGACACATCTTCCCCACAAAGGCTGTCACAGGACATGGGACTCTGCCATCCTCGGGACTTTATACCTGCAGTCTCCTGGTACACTACAGATGCCCCGTGAAGGTGCCTCTTCAGTCACCACTTGGAGGTTTTCTGCATCGAATCATGTTCTGACGAGGTGGCCTGTGTGGCAGGACAGCAAGCATGGCCTCTGGGAACAAGGATGAAGAAAGGGAGCTGGTTAAAGGGGCATTAGCTGGGGTTCCCCAGAAACAGCCTAAGTGACTTCCCTGCGAGCTGGGGAGGGGGAGACTTGGGACGTGACATGGGAAGTGAGGTGGTCCTGCCACCTCCAGCATCTCCCTACTCATGGAATCAGAGTGCTAGAAGAAAAGGAGTCATGTGCTGGAATGAATCCCCCAAACATCCCTGGTTCTCAGACTTACACACCCTCAGTAACGGGGAGATCAGTACCTTAAGCAGCTGGCTGCTCCATGATTAGACAGCTCTGGCTGTAATATCGTGTGTGTTCTTCATCTCCTCAGAGCTCCAGATCCATCCCACACCTGCCACCCCACTCCTCCAGCATGTCTTGAAAGCACCTCAAGTTCAGCTAAGCAGGACGCCCACCCCTGCACACCCAGCACTGCTCGTCCTGACTGCAGGACAGACTGAACTTCCTCAGCCTCCCTCAGAGCCATCCTCTTTTGTGTGTCATGCCTGCCTCAAGCCGCCCAAGCCCCCCTTGGCTCTCCCAGGCCGGGGCAGGAAACCCTCACGCATCTGCCCCCGTTCATTCTGCCCTGCCCCTTCATCATCTGCATGGCAGCCAGGATAATCTCTCAAAAATTCTAAGTATGATTACCCCAGATCTGATTACAGCCCTTCAGTGACTTCATATTACTTCTTACTATGATCCATGAAGAGGGCCCTTGCCACCCTCTCTAGCCTCATGGCTCACCTTCTCTTAGAGTCCAGCCAAATGGCTGTATGTGGTCATGGCTAAGAGCACAGATTCTGGACCCAGATTGTTGGATTCAAGCCCAACTCTGCTAATTACTGGCTGTGTGACCTTGGGCAAGTGGGTTAACCTCGCTGTGCTTTGGCTTGTATCTCTATAAAATGAGATTAAGGATAGTAAGAGTATCGCCCTCTTATGAGTGTTGTTTTTAGGATTAAAGAAAATTAAAACAAGTGCTTTGAGCAGTGCCTGGCACTCCAGGAATAGATGTTGCAGTCTCCTGAACAGAGTCAATCTCCCCAATCGCCCACCCACTTAGGACAGGCGCAAGAAGAGGGTCGTGGGCGCAGAGCCGCATGCAGATCTTGCCTCTGCTGTTCTTGGCCGTGTGCTAGTTAATTCACCTGTCTCTGTCTCAGTTTCCTCGTTCATGGGTGGGTTTCTGTGAGCAATGAGGGAGTTCCTGGTTTCTGAGAAGCACCTTATTATATCAGATCTTAGCTGTTTCCCCCACACCTGGGCCCCTCGCCTGGTAGGTGGCTGCACATCCTCAGATGTCAGCTCAGCTGTCACTGTCCCATGATGAACCAGCCGAATCAGTGCCCCCGGACTGGCTCTCAGCACCTCACCTCTCCTGCCAGGGCTCTGATGACAGGGGCTGCTGCACGTTGAGTGTGTGGTTTAGAGGTCCTTAAGTGCCCCTCTCTAGAGAGTAAGCCCCATGAGGGCAGCCTCCATGTCTGCTCTGCTCACATGTGGGTCCCCAGTACTTTGCGTGGCTCTGCAAACAGAGATGCTCAATACCCCCTCGTGAGAGGGAAAGAATGGGGGAGAGGGTCTGACCTCCATCCCGGCACTCTTGCTTCCAGCCCCTCCTCACTCTACTGTGGGGGACCCTGCTTCATCCTGCACTGGGTGCAGGGATGACCTCAGGCCCCCTGAAACTGGAGGCCCTAGGCATCGTGCTAACCCAGCGCCTATCCTGTTTCCTGTCTCCTGAGGCTGCAGCAGAGTCTTAGCTGAGCCGGAAGAACTTTCTCATACGAAGGCTGGAAAGTTCACATCGGGGCGTGCACCTCTGTCCCCAAGTTTTCTGTCCTGCAGAGCCTGGAGCAATATCTCTCTGTGATTCTGGTGAAATGGGGAGGCAGCAGCAGCTCATGGCATCTAGAGAGTCCCCTATTTTGTGGCCCTGGTAGTCTGTGATCAGATGCCAAGTCCCTTGCACAAAGAGAACGGGGGAGGAAGGAAGAAGATAGTTCCTCAGACTGCCCCGGGCCACCCGCTCCTGGACCCCAGCACACAGGCTCCCAGAGCAGACAGGGCGAGTCCAGTCCGGGTGGGTGTAGGCTGAGTGTCTCGGTTTCCTCCACTTTGATTTCATCCCACTGAGCTGCCTGTGCTCAGGGGCAGGCAGCCACACGCGGGCCCGTCCCCTTAACAAATCCCTCTGTTCCTCCCTCTCCTGCCTTCTCTGGGATCCAGCCTTTGCTTCTCCCTGGATTGCCCTCCCCTGCCCTCTTTTCTATCTGTATTCTCCCCATGCCAAGGCCAGAGCTCATGTGGTACCACAGGGATGGATCCTCGGGGGGTGGGGGAGGCAGGCCTAAAAGTAAGTCATTTGGTTCAAGTGTGGATCAGTGACCCTGGACCGGACCCTGCCCTCAAAGGGCCACCTCAAGTCTCCAGCGGGGCACCAGCCCCATAGCAGCTATTGCGTGGGGTAAGGAGAACGCTCCAGCAGCTGGAATGTAGTACACAGTCTGTGCCAGGCATCGTAATCAGACGCTGGCACAGAGCTTTGCCCAGCCTCAGCATTTCAATGGGCAAATCCTTCTTTCAACTTCCCGTTCTTGTGGTCAAAAGGCAGAGCAGCAGACAGGTCCCTCACTCACCCGCCCCCTTGTAGGAAGAAGGGGTCTGAGTTTCCCAGGAGGTGGAGGGGTAGGACCACGTGTCGGCAGCAGTACGTGAAGCCAGGCCAGCCTCACTGTGGCAGGTGGCAGGAGGCAGGCCTGGCATCATCTCAAGAGAGAAGTGGCCTTCATCTTGTCACTAAGAAAAACAGGCTGGCATAGCAGGTGTTTGCCTTTCTGCACATCTGGAACCCTCTTTCAATTTTCTGGTCTCATCTCATCTTATCCCTCCAACTGTCCTGTGTGGTCCAGTGATATCTAATAGTATTCCTGTTCTGTGGATGAGAAAACCAAGGCCCAGAGGGGTAACACCTCTTGCTTCGCAGTTAGTGGGAATGCTGGGACTAGACCCCAAGGTCCTAACACTCCCAAAGGTAGCTCCAGCCTGTATCAACACCACATGCTCCAGACAGAGTGATGTTTCAGCAGGGTGGGGGGTGGGGCATGCCCTAACCCCAAATAGAATCCCATTGCAACTTCCAAGGGCAGGTGGGTTTTCATGGGAGTCATACACTAATATCAAAAATTAATTATTACATGCTAAAGCACTTAGCACAGTGCCTGGTATATACAGCCCAATATGGATAGATATTACTATTAATATTACTCCTATTTAATAAACCCACCTGGTAAGTACTTCTTGGCTTCCAAGGCACTTCCCACAGCAACACTTGAAAGGTTACTGTTGCTCGGTCATGTCCGACTCTTTGTGACCCCGTGGACTGTAGCCCACCAGGCTCCTCCGTCCGTGGGATTTTCCAGGCAATAGTACTGGAGTGGGTTGGTATTCCCTTCTCCAAGAGATCTCCCTGACCCAGGGATCAAATCTGGGTCTCCTGGCAGGTGGCTAATAACCCCATTTTGCAAATTCTCCAAGAGGGGAGGTGCCAGGCTCAAGGTCATGACTATTATGGAATTCGGAGCTCACCTGGCCTCTGCTCTGGGCTCCCTCCCTCACACCCCGACTTGGACCCACCCACGTATTACACAGGCCCAGGCTGAGCTTGAGCCCTTTAAGAGCCCTGGGGCTGGGCTCAGGGAGGAGTGGGCCCTAAACCCCAGGCCAGACCGGAGCTGCATTCTCTGGGGAGAGCAAGTAGCCACTTGGCATTTTCCCTTTGATACTGATACAGGCATTTTAATAGCTGCAATGATCAGGCAGGTGGTATTTCAGCTCTGGCCATGTGGGGCATTCCAGGAGGCCCTGGCTGCCAACAGGGGTGAAGCAGGAAGGCTTCTCTGTCCTGGGCGGCTGGGGGTCCACCCCAGGGACTCTGAAAGTTTTACACCTGCCCCAGAGACTCAGCGTGGGGATTTCAAACCAAGAGTCTCAAACTCAGATGCCTAGGGGGGCCAGACTAGTGGCCTAAGGCAGTGAGTCTAGCCAGGGGGAGGGTACTTTGGTGGTCTGGATAGCACATCCCCACCTGAAAGGGGCAGCCATCCTCCCATTTACAAGACAGATCAGAAATCTAGAGCTGCATGAGATATCCTGAGCAACATGTATTTACTGAGCACCGGGCCATGTTGTAGGCACTGAGAATGTATTAATAGCAATGAATGAAGCAGATCAAAATATTCGTGTCCTTGTATAGCTTGCCTTCTAAGGAAGGGGGAAGCAATAAGTAAGCTAAATAAGACAATGACAATGACAACAAAATTGGAAGGAGAAAACAAAACAATGAGGAAGGCTAGCAAACCTATTACTGAAAGGCCTCATGGAGATAAAGTCAGGAAAGAGGCTCAGAGCCTGGTAGGCGTGGTCCAGGGGAGAGCAGGGAAAACACCCTCCATCAGGGAGTTTTTCTAGGAAAAGAGCTAAGTAGAGTCCATGAGGATTTTTCATTTCTTTTCTTTTTTTTGATGGGAGGAAGAACAGCATGTTTGCATAAAGATTGTATCAGGCGTGAGCAAACAAGCACTGAATCCCACTGGAAGGCTGTTTCAGTAAATCCGTTTTTATGGGAACACGGCCTTATTTTGCCTTATTTTGCTTATTTTGCCTTTCGCCTACACAGTAGAGCTGAGTGGTTGTGACAAAGGTCGTATGGCTTACACAGCTTCAGATATTTAGTAACTGGCCCTTCACAGAAAATGTTTGCTGAGCCCAGGCCCTACCCCCACACCAAGTTCATCCTGTGCCCTGTCCGTTCTTTATCCTGCGTACCCCCTTCCCTTCACCCGCCACTCTATCACGCTGCCAGGCCATAAACAGGACCTCCAGTGTCTCTCTGTTGGATGCATGACTGACAGCCTCCAGAGAGGAGCCTCAGCCTCCAACCTTCTCACTGTCCTGGTCTTTCTCAACATGCTGCTGGAGGACCCTCGGGCCACCCAGGTTTGTCCACGTGCTTCCGCTGCTTCAGGCCGTTGGTTGGCTGCTTTGGGCCAAACCCTTACCCAGGCCAGAACCCCATCACCCACTCAGTTCTCAAAGTCTGCAACCAGCTGGACACTACTCAACACATGTCTCCCACATAAAGTTCCAACTCCTTTGTTGATGGGGTCTGTCTTGTTCTCTGTTTTGTAGTCTCACAATTAGTAGGAGCTCCATATATACAGGATGAATTGAACCAAAGTATTGAACCTGGGCTTCCCTGGTGGCTCAGTGGTAAAGAGTCTGCCTGCAATGAAGGAGACCCGGGTTCGATCCCTGGGTCGGGAAGATCCCCTGAAGGGGAGGGCATGGCAACACACTCAAATACTCTTTCCTACAGAATCCCATAGACAGAGAAGCCTGGCAGGCTGCAGTCCGTAGGGTCACACAGAGTCAGACATGACTGAAGCAACTGAGGAGCAGTAGCCGTATACACAGGATGAACTGAACCAAAGTATTGAACCTGGCTTCCCTGGTTAGCTCAGCAGTAAAGAATCCTCCTACCAGTGCAGGTAGACGGAAGAGACACAGATTGGATCCCTGGGTCAGGAGGAAATAGCAATCCACTCCAGGATTCCTGCCTGGGGATCCCATAGACAGAGGAGGCTGGTGGGCTACAGTCCATGGGGTCGCAAAGAGTCCAACTCGACTTTGTGACTAAACAGCAACAACACCACAACATTGAACTTGAAGGTGGAGGACCTGGAATTTAATCCCTCTGTGGCTTACCTGTTCAAAGCAATTCCTCTTTTCTGAGTCTGTTTCCTTTATTATTAAATGGGGCTGTTTGTGGCCTGCCTTGCTGGGGGGCATGGATTTGACCCTGGTCAAGGCAGCTGCTAGGCATGAGTGGTTCCTAGAGAGGGACAGAGCTGTCAGCAGCCACTGTACCCCACAGCTAAGGATGAGCCTGACCGCGAGAGCTGGATGGCTCACCACAGCGTCTGTACTAGCACTGGAGTTTTATGGCTGTCAAGAAGCTGTGGAAATGTCACGAATCTGTGTCCTTCTAAATTTCAATGCCTTTGCCAGCACCCCAACGATCTGCCTTTCCCACCACGTTCCTATCCTTCCTTTCTTGCCCGAGTCACTCCTGCCTCACTGTCCCTTCTCCTCGTCCTCGAAAACTCCACACGCAGCCCTGTCTCTGCGCCTTCGCTTCTGCTGCTCCTTCTGCCTGGAACACACTTCCTCCAGACCGCTCCCTGACTCATTTCCTTACTTCAGCCAGCTCTCTCTGCTCAAACGTGCCCTGCACAGAGAGAACTCTCTGACCCCTGAGCTTACAATACCACCTTCTGTCACTCTCTGTCTCCTTACCCGGGTTTACTTTTCTCCATTGCACTTATCACTGCCTGGCTTATATATTCATCTGTTTCTCTGTTCATCGTGTCCTTCACTGGAAGGTGAACCTAGGAGGGCAGGGCTCCTGTCCACCTTGGGCTGCACGCTCCATCTCCAGGGTAAAACTTGTGCTTGGCATCTTGCAGTTATCGAATGAGTGACAGCCCTAATGGTTGCACCCTATAGTCATAATGCTGCACACTCAGTTAATGGCTTGTTAGCCATTGACCAGCTCCTTCGTTTAACAAAGTTGGGTCACACACCCACTGTGTGCCACGCACAGCCACAAATAAGCCCCTTGGCGAGCCTACAGGTTGCTGGTGGAAAGGGATGTGGAAGTGGGTATGCACAGCCCCTTCCTGGAAAGTGGTGCTAGTGAACTGGGTTCAGAGCTGGGCATCACAGGGCTTCCGCCAGACCTCCTCCTGGGATGTCCTCGATTTGCCCTGTGGCCACTCTGTGCCCACCTCAGTGTTCATCTACCCAGTATTTGTGTGCCAGCCTCCCTTTCTGAGTGAGGGGCTCCCCTTAGGGCTGTTCCTCCCTTCCTCCTCCTATATGCTTTGACCTCCTGTCCTCTTCTGCCCTCCCCTTCAACACGGCATATCTGTCCCTACCCCAGCACACACGCACACACACGGTGGCTGAGCTCCCTTTGCCAGGGAAATTTGTATACATCAGCGTGTAGTAGACTTTGCATCAAAAGGCCTGAGTTCTCATCCCATATCCACCACATACCGGTCCAAGTTCAAGTCACTCAGTCTCTCTGAGTCTACTTTCTTTCATCAAGAAATGTGGTCACTATTTGGCTTCCCTGGTGGATCAGAAGGTAAAGAATCTGCCTGCAATGCAGGAGACCTGGGTTTGATCCCTGGGTTGGGAAGATCCCCTGGAGAAGGGCGTGGCAGCCCACTCTGGTGTTCTTGCCTGGAGAATCCCATGGACAGAGGAGCCTGGCAGGCTACATTCCATAGTGTTATAAAGTCGGACATGACTGAAGCAACTTAGCACTCACGCAGAGTTTGATTATGAAAACTAGATGTGATTCCCTGTGTGAAAGCACCCAGCTCAGTGCCAGTACACAGCGGGGGCTAAGCAGACATTAGGATGACGGGAATCCTCGGGAAGATTTCCTGACCTTCTGTCTCCACTGCCAAACTAGAGGTGACACCAAATCCCACGACACCTTCCAGGTGACTTCCTTTACCCTCACCCTGAGTGGCAGAACTACACAACAGTGAGGAGGCAAGTGCTGGGGGAACACTTATGAGGAGCCAGCTGGAATCATAACTGGTCAGCATGTTGGAGGGGAGACCACAGTTCACAGGACAGTCACATCCAGCCATGCAGTAGAGGCCCCGTGTGGCTAGATCTTCCACTTTGTTCAAAAGAAGCTAGAAACACAGACTTTCATGTGAAATCAGCCTCTTCAAAAGATTGGTGACAAATTCATTGAAAAAAATCACTTTGGAACCAAATAAAATATATCTAGGGGCCAATTTGACTCTGGGGCTACTGGCTTCTAACTGCAGTCCTAGCTTCAGAGAAACGGGTCCAGATCTCAGCCTTCCTCCACCATGGTTTTGACCAGGTTAGCCTCCTCCCTGAGCCCAGGTCCCTTACCTATAAAAGGAATGTAATTATTGTTGTTGTTCAGTTGCTAAGTCGTGTCTGACTCTTTGCGACCCTGTGGATTGTAGCCCTCCAGGCTCCTCTGTCCTGTACCATCACCCTGAGTTTGCTCAGATTCATGTCCATTGAGTTGGTGATGCTGTCTAAACATCTCATCCTCTGCCACCCTCTTCTCCTTTTGTCTTCAGTCTTTCCCAGCATCAGGGTCTTTTCTAGTGAGTTGGCTCTTCACATCAGGTGGCCAAAGTTTTGGAGCTCCAGCTTCAGCATCAGTCCTTTCAACGAATATTCAGGGTTGGTTTTTCTTTAGGATTGACTGGTTTGATCTCCTTGCTGTCCAAGGGACTCTCAAGAGTCTTCTCCAGCACCACAGTTCGAAAGCATCGACTTTTCAGCACACAGCCTTCTTTACGGTCTGACTCTTACATCTGTACATGACTACTGTAAAAACCATAGCTTAGACTATACAGACCTTTGTCAGGAAAGTGATTTCTCTGCTTTTTAACATGCTGTCTAGGTTTGTCAAAGCATTGCTTCCAAGGAGCAAGTGTCTTTTAATTTCATGGCTGCAGTCACCATCCACAGTGACTCTGGAGCCCAAGAAAATAAAGTCTCTCACTGCTTCCACTTCTTCCCCTTCTATTTGCCATGAAAGTGTAATCATAGCTAACACTTACTGATGCCTCCTGGGGATCAGGCCCCTTTCTTTCTATGCACCAACCTCTTTGATACTCTCAGTAACCTATGAGGTAGGAACTATTAACAGCTCAGGGTCTGAGAAAGGCCAGGAGCCCAGCAGTCTGGCCCCAGAGCATACCTGTTAACCTCTGGCTTCCCCTCCAGCTCCCTCCGTTGGTGGTGGTGAGGAGCGGGTGCTCAGCACCTGCTCTTTCCAGATGTCTGGACTGGCAGCTGTGTCTGTGTAGTCCATTCATCTCCACGGAAATGGCAGCTCCTTGGGCAGGCATCTCAGTCTGCTTGTTGCGCATCTTTGGTGCCTTCCAGATTGGCTGAAGGGTAAGGAAGCTGCTGGGAAGGGGTCTGATGGAGGGACAGTGGTCCTGCCTGCGTCTGGCTCTGTGAGTGACACCAGAAGAACAGAGGTCACTGTCCCTGCCCCCGAGATGCATAGACACTCAGAACTAGACAGGAAACAATTAGCAGAAAGCCAAGAAGAGCAGGCCGTTGTGCTCATGAGTGTCGGGTGCAGGAAGGCCAAACTGCTTTATAGGGTCTTGTGCTCAAGTTAATTTTCTTCAGAGCTCTCTGAAGACATCAGACCCCGAGGTGACTGAGATGGGACCTCTCCATCTGCTTCTTATTACCCAGATGCGCAGTGGCCAGTGTTTGATCCAGGATCAGGGCCCCTGTCAGACCCCTGTCCCCCATCCCCCTCACTAGCCCCCTACCCTACCCTCAATCCCTAGATTCTTTCCAGGGCTTGGCATTTACGACCCCCAGTGACCCCTCTTCTCTGTCTCCTTGTGCAGAAATGGAAGCTCCACTCACGGAGGCGCCGGGAGACGCTGAAGACATCCCCAGGATGTCACTGCCCACCAGGTAAGGAGCCCTATGCAGGGGTGACAAGGACAGGCACACATACCAGAGGCCCTCTCAGTGGCCAGACCACACTCTGTTCAGAGCATCGCTTTTCATTTGGAAGATGGGAGTGACAGTCTGTGATATTTGCCTTCCATGTTCCCATTGATTGGCCCCCGATCCCCATCCATCATTCATTTCCTTAGTCAAGCTTTCATTTATTCCTCAACTCTTCTAAGGGCCAGATACTGTGAACACCAGGCTGTGAGATCATACATGATAATGAAAATGGCGAACTGTGCAGTGTCGCACAGAGTTGAAAGAAGCCCCCGAGGACAGGGACCTGGCTCCTCTGATTTACCACTGTGCCACCTGCGCCCGATCGAATCAGTTCAAAAGTACTTATTCCCAAATGAATGAATTACCCCATGATTGAAAAACTTTGCCTGTCCCACCTAGATTGCTTAGGGGGCTGTGTGTTCACTATCTGGTGTCTAGGCTACACATGCACACACACACACACGCACCAGCAAGGTTGAGGTTGCTGGGTGATGTGCTGTGATCAAGCTAACCAATCTCATGTGGATTCCGAGTCGTGGTCCATGAAGACTTTTCCAGGTTGCCCACCATTGTTGTTAAGCTACAAGAACGACAGATGGGCAAGTTTCATTATCCGCATGAGTAGCTGGAATGGGCAGCACCCCTTTGGGGGTGAGGGAAGGAGCTCCAAACAAGGGTGTGTGAGGCAGGTAACACTTGCAAGGAACTGCAGAGGGTTCACCCTGCTCCAGGTCTCTGCTGGCTCAGAGTCTGGCCCCTAGATGCCCGCTGCAGCAGGACACTCTTGGGTGCTCTGGCGGGCCCTCCACTGGACACAGGGGCTGAGGAGCCGGCACTCAGTGTCCCCAAGCCAGGGAGGAGCGGCCAACAGATGCTGAGCTTGTGGGAAATGGAGTGACCGCATTTGCTGGCGGGTGAGTGGGCCGAGTCACAGCTGGGAGTCACAGTTCAGGTGGCACGGGAGCTGGTGAGACCGTGACGGGCTTCAGCTGGCCCCAGGCAGAAGAGGGTCATCTGGGTTAATTAAAAGGGTGGCCAGGAGCCCTGGGAAGCTCCTTCCCTCCCTTGGGGCCCCGGAGATTGAGCCCTGGGACCTGGGATAGCTTTTGGGAAGAGAATGCCAAGATTAATGAGATGAGATGAAGGTGAGGCTGTGTTGACGGGGCCTGGGCAGAGCAACTGTGTGCATCGGGGTTTCTGAGACACAGATTTCAGAGCACGGTGTCTGTCGTCCTCATAATTCCCAGTCAGCTGCGATTGTTCTTGCTGGAAGTACAGAAGGCTGGTGAAGGGCAGGAGATTTGGAGCCAGGGAACATAGAGGTTTGGATTCCAGCTCTGACATTTACCAGTTATGTGATCTTCAAGGGAGTTATTAACCTCTCTCTGCCCTGATGGTCTTGTCTGAGAAATGTGGGTAATACTCACCTTGCAGGCATGTGGTGGAGGTTCAGAGAGTTCCATGGAGAGTACTTAGCACTTTCCTGCTTCCTAGTTAGCAGCAGCAGCAGCAGCAGTTAGCACTACTAGTATTTTTTTTTCTGCTCAATTCCTCTAGTGTCGGAGGCACATTTACAGGCAGAAAGAGGCTTGGCTGTTTCCCTTCCCTGCCTGATAGGATGTCTCATATCCTGCCTGCCATCAAAGTGGGAACCTAACCAAGAGGGATCCATTCTGTGCTCGGGAGAGTCTGGCTCAGGTGGTCCTGGGAAGCTGGGAGCTAGGAAGGGATGCCACAGGAGGGAGAAAGAATCTAGAAGAGTGCTGCTTCAGCTCTTGGCTGGTAAGGAGAAAGCCGTGAAGCAGCATGAGTGGCTCAGGGATTCTGGGGGTGAGGAAGGGCCTATGCAGGTCCTTGTGGGAAGGGTCCCCAGCAGGGACTGATTTGGCCAGGAGATGGGAGGAGAGTGAGTAGGGACACCTGCAAGGGGTGTCCTGAGTGTTGGGAAAGTCCTTAGAGGGCAGTTTGGCCCAAAGTACAGATGAGAGCCAGGTTGGCAACACCAGGAGCATTTAAAGGCCCCAAACACTGACTCGATGGACATGAGTTTGAGTGAACTCCGGGAGTTGGTGATGGACAGGGAGGCCTGGCGTGCTGTGATTCATGGGGTCACAAAGAGTTGGACACGACTGAGCGACTGAACTGAACTGAAACTGAGGCAAAATCAGAAGGAGAGTAAGGTGTGCTCCCAGCTTTTTGGAGAGTCAGTAGAGAAGGATGTGAGGGCTGCATAGAGGTGTCTCAGACAGCAGAACTGCAGAATACAGTGCATCTCCTAGAACAGGCTGGGTCCCGCTCAGTCCCTGAACCTGTCCTGACCTGAGGCTTCCTGCCCCGTGGTAAAGGTATCTCCTCTGCACTCAAGCCTGGGCCACATGGCCAGCCTGTGCTGAGTAATACTAGTTACTGCCCCTGCCCCTCACTGGGCAGCCAGGCTGTGCCGGGCACAGTATTGAACACTTTACGTTGACAGATGACCTTCCCCAGAACACTGAAAGCTGGCACAATGGAGTTCTGGTATTCTGAAATGTCTGCAATTCCCATAGTGGAATTCCGCTGTCATCTTTGTACCAGAATCATGCATCTCCGACTCTTTCCTTAGGGTCAGAGTTTATGAAACACTTTATGAACCACTTTTAGTCTCCTGATACTTGCAGAAGACGACTTATGTAATTGTCAAGTGTCACATACAAGGCAAAACATTATTCACTTTTTTTTTTGCCAGTGTCTAATATTGTGCTCCACATGTAGTAAATGCTCAGTGAATATTCTATAAATTATTATCAGTTATCATTCCTGGATGATTCGATTCTTTCTGGTGTTCTCCATCTGACCTCGGGGCAGTTTCTGACAACTTCTCTGCTCTGAGACCACTTGGTGTCTTGCCTGATGCTGAAATCACTTGCTGTTAGGACACAACAAACAAGCACACACTCCTTCTGCCCACTATGGCCACAGGATTTGAAACCCCAGACCCGTGCCTGCCCTCAGTTTGCCTCTGTGGCCAGCCGGGCCGAGGCTGGAGCCCTGTGGTGGGTGTGTTCTTCCTTGTGGCAGCCTCGGGCCCCTGGGCGGCATCCAGAGAGGGCTTGGGACACACAATCGTGGGCAGAAAACCCACCTTTTTCCCTTCCTAGTCTGACCTCGCCAGCATCCTTCCAGGATCCTCCCTGTCCCAAAATAGCCATCTACTGCCTGAGATCTGGCCACATCCTGCTTCTGGGCTGCCGGTACTGTTTGCCCGGGGAGTGATGGGTCTGCAGCCTGGGACGGGATACCAGAGGTCGAGCCTTGTTAGAAAGGTCACAGTGGCCAGAAGTTCAGAGGAATAGGTGTGGGCCATCTGCAAAGCATATTGCCTGGTGGGACAGGAGGAGGGTCTCAGGAACAGATATAAAGGCCGTGGGACTTCCTGGGCCACTTGAGAAGAATACATAGCTCAGGCAAACTCCCCTTGCTCTGTCCCTGTTCTCAGTAACAAACTAGGAGCAGGACAATGTAGGCTCTAGTCAGCAAGGAAGCAGCTACTTGAGACCCGCCACACTGGGGCTGGGCGGGGCGGGCGACTGGTGGGACAGTCCGTGGTCACACACACACAGAGGGAGCTGTGACCAACTGAGCCTTTGGATCAGATCACTTCACAGGCTGGGCCTCATCTCTAAGGCTCAGAGTAGGTCAGAGTCACATGTTGACCACCAGACTGAGAGGTCTGCACTTTAAGAGCAGGGGCAAGTGGGTGATATGATCAGGTTTGGGCATTCACGCCATCACCAGCACTGGTCCAGGGGATGGATGGAGGAGAGAGAAGTTGCCTTCAGCCAGGAGGGTGGGAGGGGCCACGGCCATCCTGTGATTTAGGACTGCCAACAGAAGGTGTGCATGAAGTGTGGGGGCTCCCAGAGGAGCCTGGGGCTCTGGGAAGACTCCATTGAGGAGGTGGTGCTGGAAGGTGGTTGTAAAGAACAAGAAGCAGGTGGGGGCACATAGTTAGAGTACAAACTCAGCTGCCAACATAACTGAAGACACCCCCCCGACTCTCCCAGCAAATACAGAGATTTTAACGAGGCAGAGGAGGATGACTCTTCCCTAGCAGCCAGGGGATGGTGGTCCAGGCTGGAAGGCTCGCCCTCCCATCTTCATCTTGTGGCTTCTGTCTCTGGGCCCCTGGCACTGCTTTGTTCTCACCATCAAATGGCCACTGCGAAAGGGAAGGGACTCAGGGGAATATATGCCCAAACCCTTAAAGGCAAAACTTGGGGAAATAGTTAAAAATGCATCACTTCCCTTCATATCTCATTGGCCAACACTTAGCACATGGTTACCTTCTGGTCCAGGGGAGGCTGGGCAGTGTTTTATGCTGGGCGGCTGTGTGCCCAGACACAGATTTATTGTTATGGGAGAGTATGTCCTGGGGAAGCACCAATAGCCTGCACAGAGGGCATTCCAGGCTGAGTCACGACATGGACAAAGGCTCAAGGAGTGAGAAAAAGACGTGTCTGTTTAGAAATGGCAAGCAGTTGAGGGAAGCCAGAGCACAGAAGTAGTGATGGGAAACACAGGTGAAAAAAGACAACAGAGAGACAGGCTGAGGCATTCTGGCTCTCTCTGTTCAGTGGGAGGCAAACGACTGTCATCCTGAGGGTGGCAGTTGATTGGTAATGTCTGCCTGCAAGGCTGTGCTGAGTTAGATCCCAAGGCTACATCCAGGCCCAGCAGAAAGTGTGACGGTCATTTAATGACATCTGCCGTGGGTATAGGAGTGGTAGGCAGTGAGGCCTGTGTCCTGGCTTTGTTACCCACAGAGAGTAAGATGTAATGTCAGAGAAGGTTTGGGGAATGGTGATGTGACCTGATCCGATTCATATTCTGGAGCCCAAACTAGCAAGGATGTGGAAGGCAGAGAAACCCCTTCCAGGAACACAGTCTGTGATTCTGTGGACAGAACTTTATTTTCTCATGTGCTGCTACTTGTGTTGAGGTTGAAACTGCCTCTCGGGCTTGGTTATTTTCCATAGGTGCTGAGGGCTGACACCCACATGTCCTGAAGTCTTTCCTTTGTCTAGCCTGTCCTTGCCTGTCCTGGCACCAGATTTCACCTACAAGAGCCTCATGGTGTTTACAAGATCAGAGCCTATGACCAGCGCTTCTATCCCAAACTGAACTGCAGTAGAGCAGATCCATCATCTCCTGCCCATTTCTTTGCAGTTCTCCTTAGTACAGTTCAGTTCGATTCAGTTGCTCAGTCGTGACTGACTCTTTGCGACCCCATGAATCACAGCACACCAGGCTTCCCTGTCCATCACCAACTCCTTAGTTCAGACTTGGCTAACCCAGAAAAGGGAGAATTCAGACCAAAATATTCCTTACTGCCATTGGTGAAGAAAAGGGTTAAAGAGCTGATGGTTATTTTAGGGAGAACATTTAAACTAAAGAAATACTGTTGTCAGAAACCCTGCTTTACATGCCAATCATTGATGGTTAATTCTGAGTCATTTTGGCTATTCTTTAAAACACATCCCTAAGGACCAGTCTGGGAAGAGACCCCCCTGTTCAGTTCAGGCTCTCCCTTGTTCTGCTTTCACACGCTGTGTCAGCTTCGTTCTCCACCCCCGTCCCACCTCCTCCTCCTGACTCTGCAGGTTTGGCCTCCCACTCAGGCTCCAGCCCCTTGTGGCAACATCAATGCCCCCTTTCCCGCGCCCACCGCACTCCATCCGTGGCTGGGTTCTGTCCGTTCCAGTCCTCTGCTCAGAAAGTATTCATGGCCCCCTAGCACTTATAAGCACCCCCACTCCAGTGGTAAGTCCACATCATCTCTCTCGCCTAGTCTCTGATAGACCTCCCACCTGCTGTACTCCTTTTTGTTCAGTAAAATTGGGCTGTTCGCCTGCCCTGCCTGTGTACCAGTGTCTCACGCGTGTGTGTCTGCTCATGCTGCCTCTATAACTTTGTTCTCCATCTCTACCTGAGGAACTCTTCACCCCTCCAGACCCGCTACGGTATCCCCACAGTTCCTTCCATCTTTCTCTCCCACCCTAGTTCTGCTATTAAGTTACTATGTTAGCATATTGCCTGGTGTGTGCTCAATGCATAATCCAGGCAAAACCACCTACAGGGACAAGTCATTTGTCTTCCAATGAGAAGTGAAAACAGACCAAGATGTGTACACCTGTGAAGGCTTCTCCTTGGCCATGAGCGTCAGTGATTTGATTTAGATTCCGCAGATGCAATCCTCAGTGTGAGGCGCTTACACAGTGAGAGGAGCCTTTGTGGGTTTCCAGCCAGGGAAAACCTTCCCTGCCTATGAACACCACCAGGCAGCCACCTTGATATCTCCCCCTGGATGTGTTCCAGGCCACCCAGCCTCAAAAGGCACACAGCTGAAGCCAATGCCCTTTCCCCACACCCGGCCCTTTCCCAGCATTCCTGATCCTGGGGAATGGCGCCGTCAGCACCCCTAGGTCAGAACTTGGGCGCCAACCTGAACACTACCTTTTCCTTCCCATTCCCTAGATCACTGAGTCTCAGGTTGCCACCCTGCCAGTCCCTCCACCTCCACTACCATCATCATCAGTCTGCCGCCATCTCTCACCTGACTTGCTGCAATAGCCCCTGACAGGCCTCCTCCGATACCCTCTCACCCAGAGGGCAACACGTGCTGCGCTCGTGCTTAGTCACTCAGTCATGTCTGACTCTTTGTGACCCAAAGGACTGCAGCCTGCCAGGCTTCTCTGTCTGTGGGGATTCTCCAGGCAAGAATACTAGAGTGGGTTGCCATGCCCTCCTCCAGGGGATCTTCCCGACCCAGGGATCAAACCCGGGTCTTCCACATTGCAGGTGTATTCTTTATCACCTGAGCCACCAGGGAAGCCTGAAGTCAGCATGGTCTTTTTAAAACTTATTGCATCACCCTACAGCTTCCTTGGTAGCTCAGGTTCAATACCTGAACCCCTGGAGGTCAGGAAGATCCCCTGGAGAAGGAACACTCCAGTGTTCTTGCCTGGAGAATCCCATGGCCAGGGGAGCCTAGCAGGCTACAGTCCATGGGGCCGCAAAAGTTAGCGACTAAGCAACAACAAGGCTTTAACTAGGCTTTAACCTTCAGCGCTTTCTGTCCCTTCCAGTATAAAGGTCCAAACCCCTAATGTGACCTGCCCAGCCCCCAAGTCTTCCCTCCCGCCGGTCTTCCAGCCGGCTCCCTCGTGACACCCAGCTGCCACTCCTCTGGTGGCATTTGGATGGAGAGGCTGTAGATGAAGGGAGCTGCAGTCAAGCCAGCGCAGGGATGCTGTGCTTTAGCTATTAGACAACTAGTTCAATAAAGCCTGGATGCTGGGCTTCAGACAAAGGCACGTCCTGGAGACTTTGTGGCCCCTTTCAGCTCCAGCTTGTCCCAGAAGAGGGCTGGCTGTGGCCTTGGAAAGGGCACCTGGCCTCAAGGAAGCCCCCGGCCCTCACGGGAAGGGGAGGGTCAGGGAGCAGGCTTGGGATAGGCCGCTCGGCTGGGATCCAGGTGCTGCCGTCTGAGAAAACACTGTGCCCCCCAGCCGCTCCAGCCCCCTGGAAGCGCCTTCCCTCTCAAGGCCGTCAGCGGGAGGTTTAGAGCCGCCCAGGGAATTCTCTAAAGTTAATTTCTTCCCCATTTCCTCTCGAAAGCACTCCCAGACCCCCAGACCGCCTGGAGGATGCTGATAATGTGTTTCTTCTAGATGGGCTCTGATAACGCCCACCCGGGTGGTCGCGGAGATTTGTAGAGAAATAAAAATAAGGAAATGGGGGTTCTGGACAGGCAGTGTGCTGCGCCCCGAGGGGCCCTGGATTGGGAAAGGGTCCCAGACCCTGATGACTCTGAGCAGGCCACTGCCCTCTCTGAGCCTCAGTTTCCTCACTTGTGAAGAGAGTTGGACACCTGGGAAGAACAATTTAACTGTATCTGGTCAAGGGTAGAAAGCCACCCCCCTCTTGCCACACCCTAGAGAAACACTCACACATGCGTACGTACGAGAGGAAAAGAGGTCCACCTCGGCACTGTGTGCTACTGACCAAAGGGAAAGAAAGCCTAAATATTGCCGGTAGCAGAGTAGAAACTCGTTGTGGGGTATTGAATAATAGCACAGTTAAGTCCTGTACATACATTCGTCCTAAGAGCGCGTTCCTAAGTCCAGTTTGTTCGTAAGTGCAAAAAAGTTAGCTTAGGTACCCAACTAACACAATCGGCTATACAGTACTGTACTATAATAGCTTTATAATACTTTTCACACAAATGATACGTGAAAAACAAACACAAAAATAAAACATTTAAAATTTGTATAGTCCACTACCTTGAAAAGTATCATAGTGCAATACAATAGCTGGCATACAGGGGCTGGCATCAAGTGAACAGGCTGCCCGTGGGCCACATCAGCAAGGGGGCATTGGCCCACTGAGGGTAAACAGGGACCTCATTTTGTCCAGGATTAGGTAAGTGCCTGACAGAGGCATAAGCGTCACATTTGGAAAGTGAGAGAGTAGGAGCGATGCTTTTGAAGAGAGGAATCAGGAAAGGCTTCCTGGAAGAAGTGGCATGTGAGGCAGGCCTCGCAAGACCAGTGAGATGTCAGTAAATGAAAACCTGTATAAGAACATTGTGCGTGACAGAAACAGTGTAATAAAAGTGTAGAGACAGTTTTTCCCACTGTGGAAAGGGAGGAATAATCTAGAATGACTATAGCAAGCTCATGTGGAGGGATAGAGGAAGAGAAAAGGATGGGAAGTCGGGATGAGGGAGAGGGACTATGGAGGGAGTTGGATGACATGTTGAAGAATCCATGGTAGGTTTCTCAGAAAGGGTGTGACATGAGCCAGCTGAGCACAGCTGCAGGGGAGGAGAGTTAGTGTTGAGGAGCCAGGAAGAGGCAACACCAATCCTGCTAAGACATGGAACATCAGGTGGTACAGGCTGAGAGGTGGTGAGATTGCAGAGGTAAAATGGCAAGTGTAGGCTACTGGTTAGGTGTGGGCAAAGCAGGGGTTGAGGCCATGCCGAACTTGTGAGCCCGGGTAACCAATGACGATCCTGTCATGTATTTCTGTTAACAGATGGCGTTTTACCTCAAGCTTAGGACAGTATTGCTTATATTCCCACCAAGCATTTTGGGCTGTAGGGCTGCGGTTATCCCTAGTTCAATGATGAGGAGCCAGGCTCAGAGATGTTCAGAGACTGTCCAAGGTCTACAGCTAGAAGACAGAGTCTGAAGCTTCCAATGCCGGCCCATTTGCCCTCAGGGACAAGACAGAACAGAAGGGAGTAGGGTGGAGAGGAAAGAGGTAGGGTTCTATTTTGCTTTTTGGTTTTTTATTTTTTGGCCACTCCATGAAGCATATATCTTAGTTCCCTGAGCAGGGATTGAACCCGTACCCTCGGCAGTGGAAGCACAGAGTTTCAGCCACTGCCAGGGAAGTCCAGGGCTCTATTTTGGACGAGCTAGCCAGAGGTGGGGGGCTGGGGATGCAGGATGTTTCTGCAGAAGTGCTGGAGTCCTGGGAGGGCTCCTCCCTGGGGGTGGGGAGCTCTGATTCTGTGGCCTTACCTCTACCGGCAGACATCTGGCAGCTAAGGCCATTGCTCAGGGCAGAGAGGGCAAGGGTGCACCTTGCTGGAGACTTTGTGCCCTGGGAGTTGTCGCCTCTCCCAGAGTGAGCTCTGGCCTCATGTGTGCCAGGGACACAGGGGCTCCCTGCCCCCCACACAGTGGAGGGTCCTCCTCTGCCCACTCTGTCCTGGAGGACCCCGAGGGAAGCTTCCAATGCAGTGGTGCTGAAGGAATGCCAGTGCTGCTCTGCTGGAAAGGAGAAGTAAATGTGAAGGGCCGTGGTCCGCACAAGAGACTAGAAGGTCAAACACCCTGGACATGTGGATGCAGCCCTCAGCTCTTCCTAGAGCCACCCGGCCGCCACTCCCTGGCTGGTGCCCCCACTCCTTCTCAGCCCCGCCAGCCTCAGCTACTCCCCGGCAGATTCCTGTCCCCCGTCAGGGCAGCTTGGATGGTCTCTGACAGCAGCTGGTCTGACTGCCCGCTTCACACCTTGCGCACCTCACTTCATCCTCCCAGCCTCTCTCTGAGGTTAAGACTCTCACATGACCACGTTTCCAGATGAGGACTCTGAAGCTCAGAGCACATCTCCCAAGGATACAGGGCTAAGAAGTGGCAGGGTTGGGACCTGAAACAAACTGTCAGAAGTTATGTCCTGATGGACTTCCTCCAGCCATGGGAGTGAGTACTTCCTGGGAGCCAACTGAGGACTTGGCAATGGCCATAATTCTTGTCCAGGGAAGTAGTATTGGATAAGGCTGGGGGACATAAATTAATAATGATAGCAACAACGTGTGTCAAGGGCTTACTCTGTGCCAGGCACTGGGATAAGCTCTTTATCACATTATCTCATTTAATCCTCATAATTACTTTACGTGGCAGTTCCTATTATCTCCGCTTTACAAATGAGAAGACTGAGGCCCAAAGAGGTTATGTCATGTGACCAAGGTCACAGAACTAGCATGTGCTGGAGAACTATTTTAACCTAAGAAGTTTGGGTCTTCCCGAGTGGCCCAGTGGTTAATAATCCACCTTCCAGTGCAGGGTTGCAGCTTTGATCCCTGGTTGGGGAGCTAAGATACTGCAAAAAAGCAGAAGCAGTGTTATAGAAAACTCAGTCAAGACTTTTAAAATGCTCCACATCAAAATATATATATATCTTTTTTTCTTTTTTAACATAAATTTATTTATTTTAATTGGTGGTTAATTACTTTACAATATTGTATTGGTTTTGCCATACACTGACATGAATCCGCCATGGGTGTACATGTGTTCCCCATCCTGAACCCCCCTCCCGCCATATATACATATATCTTAAAAAGCCTGACTCCAGACAAACCAGAGCAGCGTCAGAAAGCAGACCTGCTCTGCCTCCCTCTGTCTCTGTCGCTTTCACTCAGTCACTCAACAAACTGATGCCATGGCCTGTCCTCAGGAGGCTCAGAGGAGCTCGGGTGAAGGGAGTCCAGGTAAAGGGAAGAGCAGGTAAAGCGGCGGCTACTGCAGAGTCCGAGGGCTCCAGTAGGGGTGGGCCTACTGGAGATAGTGGCAGATGGGTCCCCTGCGTGGAGCAGTCCAACTGCAGTCCTGGGGCCACCTCTGTGAGGCGGGCCACAAGCAAAGCAGAGACCAACAGTGTTGACGATGGCCTGCACAGCAGGCGTTTGTCCTAAGTCACTAAGTCATTTGTCCCAGGCCGCCCTGGGCTCCTTGGTGAGGAGAAGGAGAGGCCCCCAGATCCGCCTGAGGGGGTGAGGCAGAGGTTGTTGGGTCAGGCAGAGGAGGGAAGGAGAAAAGTATCCCCAAAGAGTCTGACCCTCCGGTAGCTGAGTGGCAGCAAGACTGCCCTGGGCCTGCCTGCTCATTCTTTCCAGCTCACTTCACCAACTCCTTGCAGCTGCGCCCCCAGCCTTTGCCATCCGCGTGTGTATGGCAGACATGGCAGGCAAGGCAAGGGGGACTGTCCCCAGGGGGCAGAGGTGCAGTGAGAGGAGCTGGGTCCAGTGCCTGTGTCACCACATTCCTTGGCGCGTGGACACCTCTGCCCAGTGGAGACCCTGAGCGGGGGAGTTTGTGGGGATCAGGCACCAGCAGGGGCTCCAGCAGAGGGGTCTGCCACTTCAGCTAGCCCAAGTAGGGGAGGAAATGCGTGAACCCTGGCGTGGAGACGCAAGAGCGCACCCAGCAGGTGCGGGTGGCTAAGTGGATGCCAGCTCCCCACATAGCTACGGGCTCTGTCACAGGGTAGCCAGGCACATGGTCAGTGAGGCCTGGGCCTCTGGGGGCAGCATGGACAGGGCAGGGGGCAGTGGGTTCCTGGCATGTTGGTCTGGAGGGGGCTCCCCTGGCCATACCTCCAGACTCCCTCCTGGACACCTAGGGGTGCCCTAAGGCTTTGGGGCCCAGAATGTCCCCTTCATCGCCCTTCAGACTTAAAAGCTGGTGTCAGCCTTCCTGGAATGAGACTTCCCTCTCCCTCAGGTGCTCACAAGTCTGCACACTGTGGCCGCAGGGACATTCCTGTGGCTTCGCCCATTCAGCGCACCAGCGTTGGTTCTGACTGGCGGGTCTCCATGTGGCTCTAGTTCCCAGTGCCTGACTGCATCACCCCCTGCTCTGCTCTTTGCTGAGTGGAACTTGGAGGTGTTGACAGGAGCATGATGTTCTGTTTTTACCTCGGGGAGTGGGGATGAGGAAGGGGCAGATGACTCACTGGACTGAATGTACACTGACTCTGGGAAACAACACTGGCAGTTCACAGAGATATTTTTTAAAAATCTATATCATGTTATTCTTTTGAAGTCACGTGCTCTTGCTTTGGAAAGTCTGTTCAACTCTAGAAGAATCTGGCTCCCAACTCTTACAATTATAATCCTGGCTTCTGTCAAGTGCTCCCCAGCTTAGCTGAGGAAGGAGCAGGAAGGCAAGCTGTGCATTCAGAGAGGAGCATGAGGAGCCTTTAAGCTGTGGGGAGAGATCAGCCTTAACCCTGGATCCTGACCGGGTGCAGAGGGATGGAAGGGGCCACGTCTCCTCCTTACCGCGGCCAGATCCAGACCGCGACACCAAATGGACATCAGAGGCCACCTTGAGGGGGAGGCAGGGGCCAACCCTTTCTCTGAAGGGAAGCTTCCCAGCAATTCAAACTTTGTGTGCACGCTCAGTCATGAGCACTCTGTGCAACCCCATGGACTCTAGCCCAGCAAGTTCCTCTGTCCATGGGATTATCTCAGCAAGAATACTGGAGTGGGTTGCCATGCCATCCTCCAGGGGATCTTTCCAACCCAGGGGTCGAACCTGTGTCTCTTGCAGCTCCTGCACTGCAGGCAAGTCCTTTACCACGGAGCCACCTGGGAAGCCCAAATCCAAATGTTACCTGTCACATAAACACAGAAGCAGAGCCCCGCAGGTGGGATTTGGGTGTCCCACTGGTGACCCCTCCAGATACCTGGATGCTCTAGAAGCAGGATACAGAATACATCACTGTCCTCCAATCTGCTTATTTTTATAATTGGGAAAAATAAGGCCCTACGAGGAAAGAAGGAACTTGCCTCAACCTGCACAGTTAGATGGGCATGGCCAGCTTCTCAGTGTCTTGTCCTCCAAAGGAGTCTCCAGAGGCACTCCTGGGGCCACAGGAAGGGTGGACTTTTACAGAAACCGAGACAAGGCAGAGGAATGTAAAATAGCCCAGTGGCCAGTGTTGGCCAACACTGGGATGCATCCTGAGGCCAGGAGCTCCCACCAAGATGGGCATCTAGTTCCGGATTCATCTGTCCATTTGACAGCCTGTCCTTCCTGCCAGAATAAACGATGATGTCATGTCCCTAAAGCTGATTGGCCCCTGAAGCCACCACCCCCCGCACGATTATTTCCAGGGATGAAGTCAGGTCTAGTCTTCTCAACTCCTCCCCTGGGCGTGTCTCACTTACCCTTCTTGCTTCTGTGGTGGGTGGTAAGTCCTTTGAGAGTTAGACTTCGGCCTTGACTCACATCTCCATCCTGTCTGCCCAGGCCCTGTAGGGTGGACACCTAAGGCAGTAGGATCATGTTTCTGTAGAACAACAGACTCAAAGATGCTGAAGAAAGAAAGAAGGAAGATACAGAGAAGGAATGTTATTTTTATTGTCCAAAGGAAGCTCAGGCTTGGGGCCCATTTCTGATGTTCATTCTAACAGCTGTAATAGGGCTAGCTGCTACTCACAGCATTTGCCCACCATAACATCCCCTGTGATGTAAATCACTCTCTTAGTCTTGGGAAGCTCCAAGGTCCCCCAGCCCTTCTCTATTCCTACATGATCTGGTCTTTGTCATCCACTAGCACAGGAGACCAGGGCCCTGTGGACTGGCTACTCTTAGGCACTCCACCCACTAAGTCCTGGGCAGGCAGGGTGTGTTCCTACTCCAGGGCATCCAATCAGCCCCTTCCTCATGTTGCAAGGGCCACATGTCTTGCTCTTGTCCCTCCCTGACTTGTGTCAGAGCTGAACAGGCCAACACAGGTTTCAGTTTGAACTTTGGCTTTACAGACAGAGTCTAAAACACAGAACAAGAGGCTTCTTCAGCCGTGTGTGGAGGCATCTGGCAGGATTGTCTGCGGGCTGAGTTCCAGGATTTGACTGTGTTACAATGGGCAAGTGACTTAACCTCTCTGAGCCTCAGCTTTCTCATCTGTAAAATGGGGATAATGACACCATCTATCTCATTGTACTCTTGTGGGCACTAAGGAGATGTAGGTAAATCTCTTGGCACAGTGACTGGCACAGGGGGGTGCCTACTACATGCTGCTCTTGAGCTCTCCTGAAGTCACCTGGGACTCTTTTGACTCCCCACATTGCCTCTCCTCCTCAGTTTCTGAAACACCACTTCCCTGAGACCAGTCCTTCCAAAAGAATATGTTTGAACATCTGTCTGTTAGCCGCAGCAAATACAGAAATCTCCACTGAGGCCCTGCTATATGCGGAGCACCAGGCACTTCAGTTCAGTTCAGTCCAGTTCAGTCCAGTTCAGTCCAGTTCAGTCGCTCAGTCGTGTCCGACTCTGCGACCCCATGAATCACAGCACGCCAGGCCTCCCTGTCCATCACCAACTCCCAGAGTTCACTCAAACTCATGTCCATCGAGTCGGTGATGCCATCCAGCCATCTCATTCTCTGTCGTCCCCTTCTCCTCCCGCCCCCAATCCCTCCCAGCATCAGAGTCTTTTCCAGTGAGTCAACTCGTCGCATGAGGTGGCCAAAGGATTGGAGTTTCAGCTTTAGCATCAGTCCTTCCAATGAACACCCAGGATTGATCTCCTTTAGAATGGACTGGTTTGGTCTCCTTGCAGTCCAAGGGACTCTCAAGAGTCTTCTCCAACACCACAGTTTAAAAGCATCAATTCTTCAGCCATCAGCCTTCTTCACAGTCCAACTTTCACATCCATACATGACCACGGGAAAAACCATACTAGATGGACCTTGGTTGGCAAAGTAGTGTCTCTGCTTTTTAATATGCTATCTAGGTTGGTCATAACTTTCCTTCCAAGGAGTGAGGCACTTAGGTAGATACAGCCTTCATAAAGGCTTCAGGTCTGCACCGAGTCCTAGCTGCTGTAATGATGTGGGCCTGGCTCCCTGGTTCTCATCCTGCATCTGTGAAATGGGGCTGTGGCAGTCTCGCTGCATCTCTCAGGGACTTCCTGTGTATGCAGCTCCTTTGAAAGCTCTAAAACGAATTGCCATTTGCTGCAAACGTACCAGTTGTTCTTTTGTAATTTACACAAAGATGAAGAAGACGTTCCTTATCCCTGCCTTCTAGAAGTTCCTCTCCTGATTGGGACCTGAGCAGTACCCACAGGAAACACTTCACTATTTATATGCTGTGGTGTGTACATGCCAGCTGTGGCATTTAGAGAGTGTGGTGAGCTTAGAAGCCTCTCCCGGGCAGGTGACCCCTTCACTTGTTCATTTTCAGGGGCAGATACTGTGCTAGACTCTAGGGGCATAAAGGTCAAATTAACTGACCAGCCTTGCCCTCCTGGGGCTTCCAGTCTAGTAGAGAATGTCAGCATATAAAGAAATAAATGAGAGTGCTCCCCTGCTGGTCCAGTGGTTGAGACTCTGCCCTTCCAATGCAGAGAGTGCAGGTTTGATCCCTGGTTGGGGAACTAAGATCCCACATGCCTTAAGATACAGCCAAAGAAACTCTTTATATTTTTTTAAAGAAATAAATGAGAAAAAACAATCCATGGATCATTACGATGAAAATGAATCAAAAGCGTGTATTGTATGGAGCCTGGTAGTGGTGGATCAGTGGCGTCTGTGTTTGATGGTGGCCAGGGAAGGTTTCCATGAGAAGGCGGCATATGAACTGACAAAAGAGACCCAGTCTTGTGAAGAGTTAACATGATTCAGAACTTGAGAACTGCTTAGACTAACCTGGCATAGAACAGAGCACCATCAAAGTGTCTATTAAATTAATTGGGCTTCCCTGGTGGCTCATATGGTAAAGAATCTGCCTGTAAGGCAGGAGAGCCAGGTTAGAACCCTGGATCAGGAAGATCCCCAATTGATTGATTAATTAGTTCAGAGGATGCGGTGTGAGCATTCCAGTCAGTAGGAATAGCATGTGCAAAGGCCCTGAGGTAAAAACGAGCTCAGTGTCTGAAGAAGAGAAAGGTTGGAGCCACCTGGTGGAGCGAGTGAAAAGGAGAGAGGTCATGCCTCCAGAAGGGCACAGCTCTGGCCTGCGGCGTTTGTAAATTTCATCATTGATGAACAGAAAGTTTTGAAAGGGGAGCCACACACTTCATGTAGAATTCACATTCCTCTTGGCTCTGGTAGGGACTGGATTACAGCAGAGGTAGGGAGAGAAGAGCCTACTGTGGGTGTCCGGGTGAGAGGCGGTGGTAACAGAGGGTACAGGAAAAGAGAGGCCTGGGCTGTGTTTTGTAGGTGACATTGGCAGGCCTTGCTGCTGGGCTGTCTGCACTGAAGCAGGGCAGGACTCACAGCTTTCCAGCTGGAGCATTGGGTTGTGCTGGGCATGGGGCTGGAGCATGGCTGAAGCCCTAAGTGCCGGGCTCTTGGAGGCACGGCAGCAGACCTGGAAGAAGAGACTGGAGGGACAGTCAGCGGCGTTGAAGGCGCCGGCTACTTAAGGATCTTATCATTTACACACCCCCAGCTGTGGCATCTGTTGACTGGAGTGGGGAGTTGGTTGAATGGCCTGGTTTCACTTCCAGCTCATCAGTTCATGCCCGGGTTTATCAGGTGCAGAGAGGAGCCTGGGTTTGGGAGGAGGGAGAGACGGGCCTGTCTGTACAGTTGTGGAACACAGCTTGCTGGCTGGTGTGATGCAAAGGGCCCCCAGAGTAAAGATGTCCTGAGTTCCCCTTCCCACCATACGGCTCCCGGCGCACTTCCTTCTCCACTGACTCCCGCCTGGCTAGGATGAGGGGCCCCCTTTGAAACTTGAGCGAGGTAAATTTAGGACAAATTCAGAAAGTCCTGCTTCTCACAGTAACTCGGAAAATCAGGGACCGGTTACCCCTCGAGGTGCTCCAGGCTGGGAATGTCACAGGATCCCAAAGGGATCCAGGGGAAAGGACAAAATACAGAGCCCTAAATGGCTCTGGAGAGGAAACCTGGGATCTGAGTGACCTTTAAGTTGACGTCACGGAGGGAAATCAGTCCCGCGAGGCTCGGGCTGGCAATGGAGTCAGGAATCTTCTTAATCTAGCTCCCAACCCTCGGGGCCCCAGAGCTGGAGGGACCCCACACTCTGCCCTGCTCAGTCCTCTCCTTTTACCCAGGAGGACAGTCCTCTGTCATCCCTGCCAGAAACCCCACAGTGGCACCAGTGCCTTCATGTCAGAGTCCAACTTGGCCCCATCTGGTTCCATCTCTCCCCGCTGCCCCCCTGCCCACCTTGCAGTCTCATGAGGGCTCTCTCTGCATCCCTTCCTCTGCCCTCTGCTGAGAACACTCTTTCTTCATCTTTGCCTGTTAACTCGCTCTTACCCTTCAGATTGGACCTTAGTTGTAATTCTGATCCAGGGAGTCCTCCCTGGTTCCCAGCCCCTCTCCCACGAAATGCCTCTGCTAAAAGCTTTCTCACAGCCTGCTGGTCTTCCAAGCATACCCTTATCCCACTGTATCATCATGGCTTTTTTAAATGTCTGTCTCCTCTCTGCATAGCCAGCTCTATGGCCCTTCCCAGCACCTGGCATGGAGTACATACTCTACAAACCATCATTTAAGGTATCAAGCCCGGAGAATGGAATTGCCTCGCGCACAATCACAGTATTTGTTAATTCATTCACGCGTGCATTCAACTGGTGTCACAGAGCACCTGTTCCAGCTAGGACCTAGCAAGGTGCTGGGGACCCCAGGGTGTGCAAAGCAAGTCCCAGAACTTACAGTCTAGTGAGGGAAGCACCTCCATCAATCCCACTAGCAGATGTACAATTGCAGGGGTGACCACTCCTACCAGAGTACAGGCTTCTATGACCAACTGGAAAGAGTTCTAAGGGTAAGAAGGTCCAGGAAGGTTCCCCTGAGGAAGTGACCCTTGAGGAATAGAAATTAACCAAGCAAAGAGGGGAGGGAGAATGTTTCACTCCAGGCAAGGGAACCAGCGTGTGCAAGGATCCTGAGGTGGGGGGGAGGGGGGCAGGAATGAGGAACAGGAAGAGCCATGTGGCTAGAGCAGGGAGCTTGTGGGGAGAGAATGACATGAAACGAGGTTTGTATTAAGGTTTTTGCCTTTGTCTTGAGAGCAATAGGGAGCCACAGAAGGGTATTGAGCAGAGCTGTGACCTAACCATACTGATACTTTGAAAAGTTCAGACTGACTTCTGTACAGAGCAGGGACAAGAACCCGGTGTTCTCACACCCAGACCCTGCGTTACATCTGTATTCTGTACACCTGCCCCCTGAGGTCACCGCATCTCTAAGGATTCTCTCGCTGACTCCCCCACCTCCTGAGCACTCATCTGCCCATGCTCCTTTGGGCACTAGCATTATCCCTGCGCCGAGCGCTGGCCCCACAGTCTCTACACACTTGTCTTCAGCAGCCACAGCAGGCAGAGGGTACCCAGATGCTGGGGGTTCAGACAAAGCCCAGTGATTGGCCAGCGGCATTTACACCAGAGCAGTGGCCCTAACAGGCCCCAGGTCTGCGAACGTTGGAAGTCAGTGCCAGATACAATCTAGGTTAAATCTTCCCCGTTGCCTGGGCTGCAGAAACGCAGTGAGAGTAAACTGTTTATATTCTCCAGCTGCAGAGCCTGGGACCAAAGGCCTCCTGCAAAGAAATTGTGGCTCGTAGGATGTGGGAGGATGTGGGATCATCTCCTCCAGCACTCACTGTCACAGCAAGAGAGGAGGGCCCCGGGAAAACCCTGGGTCTCACACAGGGCAGTCATGCTGCACAAACCGTCGGGGATTCAACTGGTGGTCACGGAGGTCACCAGCCTGCACTGGGGCTCGTGTGATGATGCTAAACTCCTCCCCATCACACCCGCAACCTGGGGTTGAGAAAAGGAAATGGAGTTAAAGCCTGGTGGCTCAAAGCATGGGTTTGGGGCTAGACAACCCCAGTTACAAGTCTTGCCTTTATCCCTCCTTGCCTTTGTCACTTGGGCAAGTTTCATAATCCCTTCAGTCTGTCTTCATTTAAACTGAAATGTCGATTATGACTGCCAGTAGCCACATGTTATTTGTTGTTCAGTCAATCAGTTGTGTCTGACTC
This sequence comes from Moschus berezovskii, assembly GCF_049115385.1. NCBI lineage: Eukaryota > Metazoa > Chordata > Mammalia > Artiodactyla > Moschidae > Moschus > Moschus berezovskii. Next base: position 26,735,742 of record NC_142471.1, read on the forward strand.
TTAGGGACCCCATGGACTGCCAGACTTCCCTGTTTTCCACTGTCTCCCTGAGTTTGCTCAAACTTAAGTCCATAGAGTCGGTGATGCCATTCAGCCATCTCATCCTCTGTCAGCTCCTTCTCCTCCTGCCTTCAATCTTTCCCAGCATCGGGGTCTTTTCCAATGAGTCAGTTCTTCATATCAAGTGGCCAAAGTATTGGAGTTTCAGCTTCAGCATCAGTCCTTCCAGTGAATATTCAGGACTTATTTCCTTTAGGATTGACTGGTTTGATCTCCTCGCAGTCCAAGGGACTCTTGAGAGTCTTCTCCAACACCATAGCTCGAAAGCATCAATTCTTTGGCACTCAACTTTCTTTACGGTCCAACTCTCACATCTATACATGACTTCTGGAAAAACCATGGCTTTGACTATATGGACCTTTGTCAGCAAAGTAATGTCTCTGCTTTTTAATATGCTGTCTAGGTTTGTCATAACTTTTCTTCCAATTACACTTCAATTAATTAAAATTAAATAAAGTTTAAAATCCATCTCCTAGGTCCAACCGTATTTCAAGTGCTTATGTGGCGACTGTGTTCACAGCACAGATATAGATCATTTCCATCATTGCAGAATGCCCTGTTGGACAGCTTTGATCTATAAAATGAGGATGATGAGGAGACTTATCCTGTGGATTCTGATGAGGATTAAATGAAATAATGAGTGTCGAGCAACCTGACACAGCACCTCAGGCAGAGTAAATGTCAACCAGTGTTTACCGTGATGGTGAAGGTGGAGACAGGGGTGGTGACAGTCTGTTCATTTCCATGTACTTTCTCACCATCCTTCTGCAACTACCAGAGAGGAGCTGCCATCCAATAAAAAGGTATTAGAGTTCACTCTAGTACCTAGCATCGAGAAACCTGGGTTTATTTATCAGTAACGGGGTGCTGATCCTTTGCTCTGGGCCAGGCTGTGTGACTGGTTTTCAGTAGGTCACAGACTGGAACAAGAAATGGTCTTCATCTTCCAGGAGTTGCTGTTGTTGTGTGTTAGTCACTCAGTCATGTCTGACTCTTCGTGACCCCATGTAGCCTGCCAGGCTTCTCTGTCCATGGGATTTTCTAGGCAAGAACACTGGAGTGGGTAGCCATTTCCCTCTCCGGGGGGTCTGCCCGACCCAGGGGTTGAACCTGAGTCTCCTACATTGCAGGCCGATTCTTTACTGTATGAGACACTAGGTAAGCCCCGTCCTCCAGGAGAGATGCCCACAAATGCAGTGTAGAATGTACAATGAGCCCAGAAGCAAAAAAGGGGGGCTAGCAAACCCTGAGGGGGTCGTTGGATCTCAGTCTTAAAGGAGATGTAGGGCTTGATTTGGGGAGGGGAAGAGCCCAGGCCAGGAGCAGCACATGCTAACCCATGGGGTATGAAAAGCTGTGTGTGCAGTGGAAATGATGGACAACTCAGCATGGCTGGTGCAGAGGGCATGGGTCACAGGCCCTGTGCTCAAATGCCAAAGACTCTGGAGTTGTGGGGTCGGTGATCCGAGGGAAGCTTGGAACTGTGTCCCGCCTGCCTGGGCCTCACTTCTGTTTCAAGCTCATCTCCTTCTCTACCTGGAGTTACTGGGTCCAGAATGACATTCCCCACTTTCTTCTTGAACCAGTTCATTTCATTTCATTTCAAGCCTCGGGGAGAAGCAAATCTCACCCCTGACTACCAAGACCAGAAACTTGATCATCATCACTGCTCCCACCCTGTCCCTCACCCACTCCAACACCTCCTGGCCCCCGGGCCACCAGGCATCATGACCGACACTTGGGACTCAGCCTCCTTGGCATTCCCCATTGTCTGCCCCCACCCCACCCCATGCGGGGAGGACTTACTCCCCCATTAGTCCTCCTCCAGATCCTTGCGAAGCCTGCTACCAAATGCCTCTCCTCCATTCTGGTCCCTTCCCCCTCCTCTCCACCTCACAGGAGTTTCTCAAAACTGCAAACCCAATCAGCACCTCCATTGCTGAAGACATTAAACCCCGCTGGGATGCTCCCAAGATTTTGCTTCTTGCTCAGCCTGGTCTTTTTCTACATTCCAGCCACACTAACCAAGGCATTCCCCAACCTGCAAGCCTCCTGCACCCCTTCCTCTCCCTCAGCCTTGCCCATCCTCCCCAGCAGGAATCAGCTTCAGGCCACTTAGTCTGGAAAACTTTTTCTGCTTCCTGCACCCACTTCCTTTCTCAGTGTTACCCCTGCTCCTTCCATTTCAGCCTTCCTCCACGTTGACTCTGACATCCACTTGCACAATTATCACTCACTCTGCTTCAATATGTAGATAGGAGCCCACACCAGACCTACAGCATCAGGATATCTGAGGGTTTAGATAGGCATTCCAGGTCATCCTTCTGTCCACTGACTTCTGAACACCTCTGCTCTCTATACTAGGGGTCCCCAACCTCTGGGCCATGGACCAATACCTGCTGTCAGTTCAGTGGCAGCATTAGATTAGAAATAAAGTGCACAATAAGTTTAACGTTCCTGAATCATCCCCAAACAATCTCCCTACTTCAAGTCTCTGGAAGAACTGTCTTCCATGAAATTGGTCCCTGGTACCAAAAGGGTTTGGGACTGTGGCTCTGTAAGTGTCCTTTGGCATGCTGTTTTGTTCTCCTCTCTTTCCGCTGCTGGACCGCACGTTCCTGGGGACAGGAGCTAAACCAGGGAGAGGAACGGAGCCTTGCTATCTGTTTCCCCATCCCCGCCACAGGACCTGGCCCAGAGCCCATGCCCAGTCGGTTCTGAATGAACCATTCCTAGACGTGGCATGCTTCCCATACCCTCCTCCTTCCAGCTCGTGCCGGAAATAACCTTTTATGAAGGCTTTTGTGAGTGGCTTGTGATCTCTCTGGGAGGCCGTGCAGGTTTCCTTTGGTTACAGTGGAACTGAGATGAAGGGTGGTCCAGCCCTTGATGACAAGGGGCTGGGGGTGGCCCCAGGACAAGGAGCCTGATAAGGTGGGGGTCTGGTCATGTTCGAAGGGGGTTGGGGAAGAGTGTCCTGGTTCCTAATCAACAGGAAGGGCCTTCTTCCTCCAGGATCACTTTTCAGCCCAGCTGCTTGGACATAACCTGAGCTGGGGTTGGGGCTGTGGGGGAGGGGCAATGACAGACAGGCGGATGGGAAGGCCAGCGTCTGGACAGACAGCGCGTGGCCCTGCAAGCCTGCCCAACTCCCACACACCCCCAGTTGCTGGGGAAAAGCCTGTCCAGGGAGAAGGCTCAGCCGGTCAGCACAACACGCTCCCCTCCCCCAGCCCTCTCCTCCCCTCCTTCTGCTCTCTCCAACCTCAGGGACATTCAATCCTTCCTTTGATGGACAGCCAAAAAAAGACTTCTTCCACATCCTAAATTTGTTAGCACCAGCTAATCATCTTAACCTTCCTCCCTCCTGCGCTCCCAACAGGCGCCTCCTTAAAGACACAGGGTGCTTTTTCTGAATCTCAGCAAGGAGCCCCAGGAGGGACCAAATTCCCCACCCCCACCCCCCAGATGTCCCTCTTCCGTGTAGTGGCTGCTGGTAAGAGCGGGTGTGCAGTCATTTGGGGTGGGGGCAGTGGCTGCAGCTCTGCTGCCTGGGGCTTCTCAGCGGGAGCTGCTGGTCTCCTTAGGGAAGCCCCTCCCACAGGGAGCTACCCTACGGCTGAAGCCAGGCAAATCCCAGGCGAGCGGATGAATTCTCTTGCTCAGACACTCCTCCTCACCCCTCTCCTATTTTCTCCACTCTCTCTCCACCCTATGTCCTAGCCTCTCCCTCCTCCTTTTAACAACTGCTGCTGCTGATAAGTCGCTTCAGTCGTGTCCGACTCTGTGTGACCCCATAGACGGCAGCCCACCAGGCTCCCCCATCTCCTATATGCCAAACAGTGTACAATGACCCATGCATGGGGCTTGACTCCAGCTCCTCTAGAACTCCAGGAAGTGGATGGTCTTATCCCCATTTTACAGATGAGAAAACTAAGGCTCAGAGAGGTGGAGGAATGTATGTGTATGAAATCATCCCATGAGAGTCAGGGCTGGAGACTGGACCCAGGCCTGACTCGAGAGCTGTGCTGTGGACCATCCTGTCTCCAAACACACACGTCTGCACTGCTCACACATGCACGCGCCTCAGGTTAAAGTGGCCTCGCCCAGGACCAGGCACACAGTAGGTCCCCAACACACAAGTGCCCCTTCCTCCATCCTGTGCCCATGCCTCCCTCTCTTTCCTTCTCTCCCTGCTTACAACCCAGGTGAGAAGAGCCAGGACAGCAGAGAATGTGGCTCCAACCTCATCCTGGCCCTAAGCCTCCCAATAAATAATGGGTCTGTGTATAAGCCTCTGGCTCTGCAGCATCTCAGCTCTGGAGGACAGGCGTTTGCAGGCAGGGGATTAGGAGCCCTGGGAGGGAGGGATGGGTGCTCCAGCCAAGGCGGGGGAGAGGCCCCGAATCACTCTCCACCCTCCCTATCTGTGACCTGTAAAAGCGACCAGGCAGGCCCCACAAAACTAGCCAAGAACTTAAAGATAAGTTCAAAGTCCTCAGTGGGGGTGGGGGTGGGGGTAGGGGTAGGGGTTGTTGCTGGGGAGGGGGTCCTCCCCCTACAGGGGCTGCATCCTGACCCGCAAGAATGGGAGTGCCTTTTGAGCACCAGTGTGTTTGGAACTCAGACGAGAAGCACAGCCCTTCTAATCCCCTGGCTCCACCCTCTTTCCCCTTCCTAGCCTGTCTGGGTTCTAAGAGTGGGATTGTCTAGACCCAATGGATTCTAGGATCATTTGCTCAAATTCTGTAAGTCAGACGGTGAGGAAGCCCTTGGGAACAGCTGAAGCAAGGGGCTCTGCGGGAGGGGCAGGACAAATGCAGAGGTTGCCAGGAAGATGGTTGGATGGCAAAAGAGCATCACAAGGCCGTGCAGCTGAGGCTGCTGACAAATATGAGCAAACCGTGGCCTGAACTGAGTTAAAACCACCCTGCAACAAACATCCTGAATGCATGTGGTGGCCGAGTAACAAGAAACAAAGCTGCCGTTTATTGGATGCTTATTCAGCGAGACACTTGCATCCATATGTCCTGCCCTCACAACTATTGCAAGTTGCTACTATCAGCTCCACTTGTAAATAAGGAGACTGAGGCCCCAAGAAATTAAAAGAATCGTGGCGGGGGCTCCATAGCTACTGAGAGTCACTGGCATTTGAACCCTGATCTGTTTTACCAGATCTCATATACAATGGCTCCCAGTGTTATAGGAAATGCTGGAGGGACTTCTCTGGTGGTCCAGTGCTTGAGACTCTGCCTTCCAATGCAGAGGATGCTGATTCAATCCCTAGGCAGGAAACTAAGATCCCACATGCCAGTCACAACTAGAGAGGCCCATGTCCTGCAGCTCCTGAGCCTGTGTGCTCTAGAGCCCATGCTCCACATCTAGAGAAAGCCTTTCCACAGCAACAAGAATGCAGTGCAGCCACAAAAAAAAAAAAAAATGCTGGGGGCGTAAGCAAAACCCCTCAGTGAAAGAAGGAAAAGCCCACCAGTTGTGAGCTGATTTTCTGTTTCACTTGGCTGGCATCTGACTCACCTGTCTTCCCTGCCCCAAACTTCCGTTGTATCTTTCTGGAGGCAGATGGACAAGGATGCGTCATTGGAGCAGAAAGGAATCCTCCTCTTCTTATAAAAACCGAATGAAGCGTCTCCCTCAGAAGAAACAGCCTGCACTGGGGGAGCTTAAGGCAAGAAAGCCTCCTCTGTCACCTCCAGTATCCTCCTCTGACAGCTCACCTTGTCCCTGCATGTCATGGGCAGTGTGGACATTTGTCCAGTCAAGGGCTACCGCATCCAGATGGCATTTGCTCCTGCGACACCGTCCCCAAGGGGTACCCGGTATTGCCTTTGTCCCCAGCTGCCCAAGGTCCCTTTACCCTCCTCTGCCTGAGCCATGCTGACAGATCGTCTCCTTATTCTCCTCCAGCTCAGATGGACTCAAACTGCCTCAACAACTTTACCAAAAACAAAGAGAAGTTTCCTGGCTGGCAGTCCAGTGGTTAGGATTCTGTGTTTCACTGTCAACAGCCTAGGTTCATTCAATCTCAGGTTGGGGAACAAAGAGTCCCACCCCTCCCCCCAAAAAAGAGAAATGTTAAAACCAATTATTATTATTTTTTTTTTCTTTCAGTTGTGCCATGCGGCATATGGGATCTTAGTTCCCCTACCAGGGATTGAACCCATGCCCTCTGCATTGGGAGCGCAGATTCTTAACTACTGGACCATCAGGGAAGTCCCCACACCAATTTTTAAATGTCTTAAAATGTTAAAAGGTTCTTAAATCGCAGTGCCTATAAGGAACAGTTTCCTGACCCTAAGCCTGCAGAAAGTCATATGCAGGCTTTAGCACTGTTCCTGGTCCCACCAGAGAGAAGAAGGGCATTTGCTCCCCTTGAATCTCTTTCCTGCTTTCTCCAGGAGGGCAGCTGGGGGCTGGCAGAGATGCCCTGGTCACCTGACCAGGTGCTCAAAAGGACTAGGGTCACAATGCTAACTCACCATTTCCCTCCATCCCCCCATGGAGACCACGGGTAGGGACTGAGCTAGGCAGCCCTTCTGCCCCATCTTTGGGAAGGGTTGTGGGATTATTGCCTCACGATGGCAGGTTTCTATTCTAATTTTTTTAATACGAGGAGAGGATATTGTTTCTCTTTTTTTCACATCTCTTTTTGATCCTGTCTTAGCCCTAGCCCCCCTCCCACCAACCCTGGCCCCAGTCCTGCAGACTTTCTGACCATAGTAGCATGGGAGGGCCTGTTTCTTCAGAAGCCAACTGTGTAGTCTGGTGTCATGTCCAGGGCCTGGTGATAAGGATGGTGTCTTCTGACATCTTCCCAGGCTGCCTCAACCTGTCCCCAGGGTCAGTCACCACTCTCATCCCCAAGTGACTCTTTTATGGGTGGGTGGTTGTTTTTTTTTTCCATCTGCTGAAGTCACAATGTTCCTGGACTCTTTCCAGGCCTTGCCCACTGTGCACTGCCTTCAGGGGATTTCAGCTTCCCCAAATTGTTCTTCCCCAGTGCCTGGGATAGGCCTTTGTCCCCCAGCCAGCTCCCAAGGGAGCTCAGAAGTCAGGAGAGTAGCTGGATTGACCATCCTGGCCTCCACTGAATAATTTATTAACCACTGTCTCCATTAGGGGCTGTTAGCACATCAAAGCAGTATTTGTAGAGCCTGGGAAAGTGGTGACAAAGACAGACATTAGATGGTAGCTGCAGCTATAGCGTAAAGTCTCTCTGGGTGAAGTGGAGGTAGAGGGAAGAGGAGCACTTTTGTTCTTGATTACAGCAAAGGCGAGATGAGCCCCAAGTGTCCACATTGCCTAACATGAATTTGTGCTTTGACTCATGACATCCTTGAGTCCAGAACTTTGTAAGTTTGCATTTCATGGCACAGTACAGCAAAAAAAAGTAGATTCCAAAACCGGCAAGATCGGGGTTCACGTCCCAGTCCTGGTATCTGGGAGCCGTGGAGTGTCACAGAGGCCGAGCTTTACTCCCAGAAGGATGACAGCTACGTTGCTGCTCTTAGAGGCCTGGGGAGGGGCCCTAGGGCCACATGTGTAAACTGCATGGCACAGGACGGCACTCAGCGAATGTGATCCCTCGCCCTCCAGGACATGTCCCGTCTGGGGACCCTTTGGGGACCCTCTGGTGGCCACCCTCACTCGCAGGAGGCTGCCTTCTGGTCAAGGCTGTGCTTGACTTGGCGAAAGCAAGGCTCTGACTCCTCCCCTGTCTCCCACCAATGGGCGAAAGGGCCAGCCATGCTCCTATGATACTGAGGGGCTGAGGCCGACAGGGCTCCCTGGGACGCTGACTTTGAAACAGAGGAAGGGAAAGGGAGGAAGCAGGAGTGGGCAAAGGGAGAAGCTGAGCTGCAGCTCAGTCTCAAGGAAGGCCCAGCCCACCCCAGGGACCTCTGGTGCTGGGATGGCCTGTCAGTGCTGCCCCAAGTTGGACTCGGGGGCAGGCCCACCATGAGGGGCCTTGGAACTAGGGCTTCTGTTCATGAAAAGCACTGATGGTGAGGGCTGTGTGCCGGCAGCACCGCTGCCTTCACTGAGGGAGCCACACATCCCCCGGGGAAAGGCCAGTTCCCCGGGGAGTTTCTGCACTGTTCCTGTGTAGAACTTGGAGGTTCGGCAGACTGGGCAGACTCAGCAAGCATGTCTGTTCCCCTTCAGCTCTGACTTGGAGGATTCCTCAGCTTTACAGAAGTGGGAGAATCAGCAAGTGCGCCTCCCTGCCCCTAATCCGAAATCTGAACACCTTAAGGATTTCCCGGTGCACTTGGGACAAACACCAAGCACCGTGCTCTGACCTCCAAGGTGGGGTCTGGCCCCTGGTTGCCTTTCCTGCTTCATCTCCTGTCAACATCTCTTTTTTTTCCTCCCAAAGCTCTAGGGCCGAGATGCTTAATAGAATTTTCCACAATGATGAAAATACTTTACACCTGTGCTACCCAATACAGTAGCCATTAGCTTCATGTGGCTATAGAATACTTGAATGTGGTTAGTGAGACTGAGAACTGAATTCTTTATTTAATTTTAATGGCCACAGGTGACTGAAGGCTACCAAATTAGACCTGGCAGCCCTAGCTACAAAGGCCTTTTTTTCTGTTTCCCAGACACCCAAGTTTGTTCCTACCTCAGGGCCTTTGCACTTGCCACGTGACTTATATAGAATAACCATCATTTGGACCCTCTCACACTGGTTCCTTCTCATTTTTGAAGTTCCAACTTCAGTTTCATCTCCTCAGAAAGGCCTTTCTCCACCACCTAAGTGAAAGCATTTTCACATTTTCTCAAATTCCAGCCTCTCTTCATTAGATTACCATATTTTAACTTCTTCACAGCAGTTACCAGTGCCTGGATTTTTCTCATTCATTTCTGATTTTTGTTTGGTTATCACTTGCAACTAGAAAGAATAATAACAATGTAAAAATCTAACATTTACATGCCACGTGCTGTATATGGGGTGTTGGTTTAAGCACGTCACATATATGGTCTCACTTCATTCTCACAGTGCCCCCATGAATCCATGAGGACACTGAAGTCAGAAGTTGACTTGCCCAAGGTCTCATGCCAGGACTCTGTCTTGTTCACCTCTGTAGCCCCAGCATCAGCTCAGGACAGTGCCTGACACGGAAAGCGAGGGCTCCATAAGGAACCATTGACTGTGGGCTGGCTAGGGCTCTCCTGGGCTGGCGTGAGCCCAGGACGGTCTCCAGCCCTGGATGTGGGGCAGCAGCCCTGCAGCTCTGTGGAGCCACAGGCAGAAACAGTGGGCTGGAGGTGAGGTCGTGGGTGTGGCCCACAGTCATACCTACCCAATCCTGGAGCCCCCAGTGGGCTGAGTGGGAGAGGAGTGGGGGCTAGGTGGGTGAAACTGGCAAACTTCTCCCGGGCAATGAAGTGATGCTCTTAGCCAGTGTGGACTCTTAGCAATTGAGGCTGGACAGGGCCGGGCTGGGGCCAGGCTGGGGCTGGGCCAGGGAATGGGGCTGAGCTGGGGCTGAAGCTGCTTAGCCTGTGTTTATTGTGCTTTCCTGGTGCCTCAGGCAGAAGGGGACCAGAGCTTTGGAGACCACCCAGCCTTTCCTTCCAAGAGAGCTCTCACGCCCGCCTGCCCCCCCACCCCGCCCCATGGAAACCCTGGCCTCAGGCTGCCCAGCTGCAGGGGCGGGGTGGAGGGGCTGTGTATGGTGGGTAGAGGCTTCTCTGCTGTTTTTTCCTGGGAATCAGCACCTGATAAGACGGGCTGGGCTCCCAGGCACCCCCGCTCAGCCCCGCCACCGCCCCCTCTAAACAGCATCTTCTCTTAATTAAAAAGTCAGGCAGGGCCTCCTGTCGGGAAGTGACATTCCATGAGGAGGGGACACTGGAGGCCACCAGAGAGGCTTCACCCTCCCCTTGATGCCACGTCCCCATTTCCTGTGGGCTCCACATGCCGCCCCCGCTCCACGTGCACCCAACACCCCTGCCGGCAGGGTTTATGGACATGCGGGAACCTTGCAAGAGGAGCGTGAAGAGCAAGCATAGACTCCATCGAGGCCTCTCTTTCACTGGGTGGCCTGGAGTAGGCTTCCCCACCTCCCAGCTGAGTGACGGCACTTTGAAAACTCTCGAGTTTATACACATGTGAGGTCAAAAGCAAGGGCGGAAAGTCAGAGTGGTATTCACACAAGGTTTCATATCAACCCAATAGTCTTGCTTCCTTAGCCTAAGAAAAGTTATCAAAAATGCTAAATGCACAAAGATACTCGTTGTAGCGTAAAATATAAAAAACATAGAAACTTCCAGATCTAGTAGCCAGCAACTCTAGGCCAATCACGGTATATTGTGTAGTCATTTAAAAGATGTCATTTGGAAGGCGGCACGCATGTGGGAATGTGATTACCTTGTCGTGTTGAGTGAAAGAATCAGGCATTCCCTATTGCGTGCTGGCTGGTTTCAGCCCTGCCTAGGTATGCATGTGAAGGAGGATCAGAGGGAAGAAGGGAAAATGGAAACAGTTGTGTGCGAGCAGGGGGCTCGGGGGGTGATGCTTTTCTTTCACAAAATGTCCTTTAATGTTCCTGAAGAGCTGTTTTAACAATAAATAAATGCCAGAAAAACAAACCAAACTCTTTTTAGAAAGCAAAGCCAAATGCGAGATCCAAAGTGTTTTCACTCTTCTCAGCTCAGATGTATCCAGTTCCTCGGCCCCTCTTCACCACAGCCACCCCGCGGCCCCAACACAGACCCATGAGGTCACCCAGCTCGCTGTGCAAACCAGGCTGGCCCCGCAGCCTGTCTGGGTTGGGATGTTAGACCACAGACAGAGCCCAGCTTCATCCTTTCTCTTTCCTTCTGTCTCTTCTCCTATCACATGTTTAGGCTCTTTCAGTTCAAAAGATAGTGGTTTCCATCTATCTCTGCTTGCCACCAGACTCTGGTTAGAGCTTCTACATCCTCCATTTATGAGAGTTCTTTCTCAGCCAAGGATGGCAAATATGTTTGTTCACGGGAGCCATCTATGATTGACTGGTTGTGGCTGCCAAAAGTATGAGAAGCAGCACAGAGATAGATTAGTTATGTCTGTTCTGGGCCCTGGATAGATGAGTAGTGGTATGTATCCCAGGTATTTTCTATCCCAGAATAGTCTGGTACTACAAATAGGAGTTTGATGTCTGGATTTTCACCTCAACCCTGCAGTGCATCCCTGTAGAATCTTGGGTACTAAGCAACTTTGTTCCATATAAGGAAGAGTGGGTGTGCCCAGTCCCTTAGGGAGTGTGCTGGTGTGGAAAGAGAATGGACTCTGCAGTCTGATGGCCCCAGGAGAGAATCCTACCTCTATCATTTAGTAGCTTTTTGACCTTGGAAAATCTATTTAATCTTACTGAGCCCTGGAATTTTCATCTAGTAAATTAGAATGTGTGCAGATATACTGTTGTTATGGGGATTAGAGTTAGTGAGTAGCAAGTGCCCAGGCTACTACCTGGCACACACCAGCTGTTATCCTGTTCGGAGGGTTTGGTGGAACTGTCCAGGCAGGTGGCATGGAAGAAGGCCCATGCCAGAACGCCAGTCTGCTGCCCCTGAGACTATATATTTCGTTATGGCTAAATGGCCCACAGGGACTTCCCTGGTGGTTCAGTGGTAAAGAATCTTCCTGCCAATGCAGGAGATGTAAGAGACTAGGGTTTGATCCCTGTGTCGGGGAGATCCCCTGGAGGAGGAAATGGCAACCCACTCCAGTGTTCTTGCCTGGACAATCTCATGGAAAGAGGAACCTGGTAAGCTACAGTCCATGGGTCGCAAAGAGTTGGACACGACTTACCAACTAACAACAACAAATGACCCACAATTAAATATCCTCACCTTAACCATGACCTTGTAGGCAGATAGCACAGGTGCTTGAGACATGGTTAATTGAGAGACAGAGACAAACAGATTTTTCACTTGCTTATGCTATTTTTATAAGTTAAACACTCTGGATTTTGACCAAATATTAACATTTATTAATTATTCATCACAGTGTATATTTTTAATTGTGTTCAATTTAAAGTAAGATTTAAGAAAAGTAGATACCCAGGGCAATTAAGCATCTCACTAATTGTTAATTAATCTCAATCACTATTCAACACAACCCTGCTTTACCTCCAAACCTGAGTAAAACTCAGCTTTCCAACTCACCTGGCACCCTGAGGCTTAGGTCTTGTTCAGTGCTAGTCTTCAGTTCTGAGCTTCCACACCCAGCAAGAGAAGGGAGGCAAAGGTGGGTGAGTGTAAATGTGCTTGAAGTTGGCATAGCTGAACAATTCCATACTTGATTAAAGCTAACTCTCAAACATAAGCTCAGCTTGCAAATACGATTAGGACACTGTTTCTTCACAGACTTCTAGCTCAGTGACAGCCAGTCGACTCACCCATCCACCCATTCATGTCCTCAGCAATATGAACACATATTCTGGGCTGTGGAATTGGAACACATCAAGTCTGGACGGTTTCCAGAGGTTATGCATTGTGAATTAGCAGCTTGAAGACCAAATGCAGCTTTCTTTAGCTTTCAGAGTAGTAGTTTTTTTTTTTTTTTTTATTAAATTAGTATCAGCATTTAGAAACCAGAAGACTTTACATGAAATATTCAATTTGCGCTTTTCTTGCTTATTTTCAAGATCTGACAATAGGGTGTCTGCATCCCCTCCTGCAGTCCTTGGTTGGAACTAATAGGCTGTGACTCTATCTTAGGCACACAGCAAGCCTTTGGCACTTTGCCACAGTCTCTGCCACTCCCTGTTGTGGCAGGGGATCTCCCCGACCCAGGGATCGAACCCTTGTCTCTTATATCTCCTGCATCACCTGGCTTTCTTCATTCACTCATTACCTGTCTGGCTTCTCATAGGCTCTGGAGTTGACAGCATCTAATCTTCCTCAACTTCTCTTAGAATAGTGACTAATGACTGAACGGTTGCACCCATCAGAAATCTTAGAGTCTAACAGAAAAGACAAAAAAGAAAAACATGGAATTGGCATACTCACATAGAAATGAGAACAATAGCTAACTAAATATTTTAAGAACTTTGAGAGAATTGTGCGTAGTACTCTGGGGTTGTCGTAAATCAAAGCCAACTGCCTGGAGAAGGTGCTGTGGAGCTGCAGTGTACATGCCGTGACCTCTGCTGGAGAACTCTGTGTCCCTTTTGGATGTGACAAAGGAGCATTGCTTGCACAACTGCTGACTTCTTGGGAAAGACCCAAGGTGAGGTATGGGGCCGGGGCAGGAAGTAACTCTCCTTGGGAGAGCTGTCCAGAGCTTGTGGGAGGATCTCCTGGCTTCTTGCCAGAGTCAGACAAGGGTGACAAGTTCAAGTGGGACTCTCGATCCTTATCAAAATACAGGTCAGAGCCAGCAGAATCTGATGGACACCCTAGCCCTGACTGATTGCCACCCTGATACCGCAGGGAATGTCTTGATAGAGAACCTCTCCCCATTCCCCGGCCTCACTGCCCCATCTGTGATCAGTCCAGCCCCTCTGCCCTATGCCGGAGGCCACTCAGGAAACTGGTGGCCAGAGAACAATGCCTGCCCTTGGCCTGTCTGCAGAGTTGGGCCTGCAATCTCCATCAGCAAGACCTATACTGAGATTTCCTCACTCAGGACTTCTTCTGACCCCAACCTGGAAGTGTCCAAGGAAGCAAGAAAATGCGTAATTCGTCCCAAGGGTTCAACACTGGTGACTTCATACTATTCCATTCACATGGTGGCCCAGCCCCATCCATCCTGCTCTGCTTATCTCAGCTTACCCTGACCCCTGTCTGTTTGTTCTTTGCGGTTTCCAGGGTTTCAGGGGCTCATCTGGGAAGGCAGGGCAGCATGGAAACTAACAGCCTGGGTCCTGGGTCACCAGGCATGACCCCACACAGGAGATACTACCTCTCTAAGCCTCAGTTTTCTCATCTGTAAAATGAGGCTCACAAAGGTATCCATCTTATAATGCCTTTAAGAGCTGAATACAGTCATGTCCATAAAATACTAAGAACAGTGCCTGGAACATGGGAAGAGTTCTCTGTGTTAGCCATACTTGTGGTTGGAATGGAGGAAGACATCATACCCTTCTGATAGGAGGTCATTTTTTCCAAGTTCATAACCATAGTAATTATCATAGCTATCATTTACTATATATGCTTACTCTAAGCCAGGAATAGTGTTAAACTTTTTATCTGTATCCTTTCATTTACTTCTTGAAATCCAACAATGTAGATAATATGATTGGGCTTCCCTGGTGGCTCAGATGGTAAAGAATCCACCTGCCAATGCAGGAGACCTGAGTTCGATCTCTGAGTCAGGAAGATCCCCTGGAGAATGGAATGGCTACCCATTCCAATACTCTTGCATGGAGAATCCCGTGGACAGAGGAGCCTGGAAAACTATAGTCCATGGAGTCACAAAGAGTCAGACACGACTGAGCAACTAGGCACACAGATAATATCATTACCCCCATTTTATAGGAAAAGACACTGGGACTCAGAGAGGTTAAGCAACTTGCTGAAGGTCACACAGCTAGCAAGTAGCAAAGTTGGAATTTGAACCTGTGACCATTTGGCTCCAAACCCCATGCTCTTACCCATGATTCTGGGCAGGAGCCCAGTTGGATGAGTGGAAAGTGCAAGTTGTCAAGTTTCTGTCCCTCTGCTTCTAAATAAAGTGACAATGAAGTTATGAGACTGTGTGTGTGGCTGCCTGTAGTTCCTGCTCAGACAGGCAGTGTCTCGGTGGGGTTGACAATCAGCCTTGAGTGGGGGTGCTTGAGGACCCAACTTTAAGGGAGCTGAGAGTGGTCTGAATGACCGTGCAATCCTCAGAGGGACTGTTGTTGTTTAGTCTCTTGGTCGTGTCCAACTCTTTTGAGACCCCATGGACTGTAGCCCACCAGATTTCTCTGTCCATGGGATCTCCCAGTCAAGAATATTGGAGTGGGTAGCCATTTCCTTCTCCATCAAAGGGACTAGAAAGGACTTATTGCAGATTTTCATTCTCAGCAGTCTAGCTTTCTCGCCCCACCACCTAAGTTTTATTGACTTTTATTTGCTTTCACTGAAGCAATAAACATAGGGGTCCAAAAGGAGAGCTTTAGGGTATAACTGATTCCAAATACCAGCCTCTTAACAGCTGTGTGACCTGAGATAAATTACTTAACTTCTCTGTGCCTCAAGAGACCCATCTGTAAAATGGAGCAATGAGAGCTGAAACTGCTTGTCAGGGTTGTGGAGGCTAATCAGTGATGTAATGCACGGCTCTGCCACTAAAGACATGGCAGAGCTGCCCTGGCTCCGGCTCTATGACCATAAGCCACTGATGTGACCTCTCTGCCTCATTTCCTCCTCTGATGGGTGTGGATAATAGCGGTGTCACTTTGCAGGGCTGTCGTGAAGAGTAGATGAGATGATGTAAAACATGCTTGGCTCTGGATGGAGGTTGCTGAGTCCTTACTAAAATATTAGTATTTATAACCATGATGAGACAAAACTCAGGATACCAGCCCCATAAAGGGTTGGCAATAACTGTGACTTTAATATAAAAAAAGTTCATCCTTAGATGCTACAGGCCCTGTTGTAAAGACAAACCCTAAGAAACCTATGGCCTCTCCTGGGCCTCCAGCGAGGGGGGTGGCCCATTGTGGGTCTGACCAGGGTCTCGAACCCTCACCGACCCGCCCCTCCTCCTGCAGTTGTCTGGTGGGGCCCGGCCAGCAGAGCTGTGATGTTTGAGCTGCACAGAGCAGGGCCTGTCATGGGAACATCAGATACAGTGGCCAGATCCGGTGACAGGAAGAAGGTCTGGGGTCAGAAGGGTGATGCATCAGAGGCATGTCCTCCTGCAGGACCAATATGACAAGCGAAGGGAGAAAGAAAGCCCCAGTTTAGGGCTCAAGTGCAGAGGGATAGGAGGAGAGAAGCTGTCAAGGGTCTTGTTAAGACCACTGCCCCTCCCCGGGCAGTCACTGGTCATTGGCTCAAGTCTGCAGGTGAGCGGGCTGCCCAGGGGCTGGAGCCAGAGGGGGAGACCCAAGTTCGCTGGGCAACACTTCTCCTGCCTGAACCCCAGACCCCCACCCATAGAATGGGGCCGCTGATACCTGCTGCAACCTTTCAGGGCTGTTTTGTGGGTCAAATGAGGAAAGGTAAAACAGGAGCCTTGAGAGGACAGAGGGCTATGTGTCCATAGACAACCAAGTCCAGACACATGGCACCCCAGGCAGGAGCTCACTGGGGAGTAGGGACCCAGGTAGGTGGGGGCCTCAAGGGAGAGAGGACAGCATCCCTCCAAGACCCGAAGCAAACCTGGTTCTAATCTGGATGAAAGTCAGGGTCCAGCACCTGAAATTAGGGAGAAAGTCACAGTCTGACTCTGGGGGGCCCCTGGTTTGCGTCTGCAGGAAGAAGTTGTCAGATACTCAAGCAGAGAGACAGAGTTTCCAGGTGTCACTTGGGGTGGGGAGGCACCTCCTGAGCTAGAGGAGCCCCCGGGAACAGGGACAGTGTCTGACTTCCACGGTGTCCAGCACAGCAGCCCACAGGCGGCCGGTGCTGAGCAGGTATTTATAATGGTAAACACGCGTCCTGTGAGCATGCAGGGGACACCCCTCGTGTGTAAAAAGATACAGCTGTCTTCCCCTCCTCATACTGCACTCAGTTTTGCTCTTAAGCCCCTTCCTCTGCTGAGGGTGAGAGAAATAACCCAGAGAAACTCAGCCACGTCCTGCTTAATACTTTGCCCTTTAGGCTCATCGCTTGGTCATTTCAGGACACCAGCCCTTGCTCTCTCATCCTCCCAGGGTTACAGCTGTCACAGTGCTGGGGAGGGGATGCAGGTGTGGCCTGTGGACATCTTTGGTCGGAGCCATTGTCCATTCTGCAGGGGCTGGCGCTGCCCTCTGTCCCCTGGGTGGAGCCCCTGAAGCCAGGTCCCAACACCCAGCCTCCTCTTCCTTATCTGTGGCCTCCTGCCAGCCCGCAGCCCTCGGGGCCACTTCCTGGAGCCCCCGGGCTGCTTTCCCATCACTGGGCATGTGGGGGTCTGGGGTGGTGGGAGCTGCAGTAGTAGAAGAAGATGTCCCGCCCCTCAGCATCCTTGGCTGTGGGCTTCCTCTTTGACTGTACAGACTGACGAGCCCCGCAACCAGAGCGGGTTCTCGAGGGTTCTTGACCCCAGACACTTACCCTCACCTGTTCCCACCCAGTCCAGGGACTAGCTTCCTTGGAGACACGGGGCTGTGTGAAGAGTGGATGGAGACTAGAATAAAATCGGGGTTCTGTAGGAAGGAGGAAGGGAGAACAAATGCTAGGGAGACAAGGAGAGATTCTGCTACCCAGGCACCCCTCCCACACACATCCAGAAGTACAGCGCAGGGCACCTGAGCCTCCCCCATCGCACCAGCTCCACCTGTCCCCAGGCCCTCCCCAAAGAAGATGGGGAGCAAGGTCGAGGAAGGGAGACAACCTCCATGGTGAAGGGGGGTGTTTCCAAGGGCAGAGGGGTCCAGGAGCCATCAGAGCTGGCCCCAGGCCCCGTCATGGGGTCTGCAGGAAGATGGCCACTCAAGTTGCCCTCCGGTGGCTCCAGATGTGCAGCAGTAGGTCGTCTGGAGACCTCCTGGGACCAGGACATGAACCAAACTGGAGGGGATCTTACTGGTTCCTGTCCCTTTTCTGCTCACATCTCCCAATCCCTCTGCCAGTCTTGATAATTGGAGGGAGAAAGGGCTGCAATTGATATTAGTTCCTACCCCTGACATGAGGTATGGCTGCAGAGTCCAGGGTACCCAGCCTCTCTACTCTACTGCCCCTCAAGACTAGCCCAGCCCTCCCTGATTAAAAATAATCCCCATGTTTCCCTACTTGATTTCCTGTGTCTCACCCGCCAGATGGCTCTAGTTCCAAGATGACTAATGGATTTCATCTCACGTGCCAGTTTCTGCTGATTGATAGTAGCCATGTTGGAAAAAATTATGAAGCCTTGTCAAGGCTTGCTGGGGGAAGACTAGCTGTGATTGATTAGCAATGTCTGCCACGAGTGCAGGAATAGAGAGTGCGGTATGTGTGATTTTAGCTCACTCCTCTCAGGACCTGTTGCTCTTCATCAGCCTGAGCTGGAAAGGTCTGGAGATGCCTTGTGGCTGACATCATCGTGGGACAGATCGGAGCCGCAGTGTGCTGGAACATAGTTAACAGTTGGCTCTTGGGTCAGGGTGAGGCTGCTTTGTAGCTTTTGCCAATTTCTGTGGTGTGAATACTCCTACTGTGGTTGATTTCTAGCTGCCAATGTGAAGTCGCTGAATGCAGAGTTGGGAAGAGATGAGCATGACTGGCCCTCACAAGACACCATCTGAGTACTTATATATTTTTTCTAAAAACTGTAAAGCCTGCCACCTCTCAAAGCTCTGCCAGTGGTGGGCTGCTCCAGGAAGGGCACTAGACTAGAACTCAGGATCCCTTACCAGCCATGAACCATAGGTAACTTACGTCCTTTCTAAGCCTCAGTTTCTGGATCTGTAAAATGAGATCTGGGTTGTGGTGAAGCTCAGTGAGCTAAGATACAGGGTTCTTAGCATCAGTTCACTAAGCATGGTTTGTCAGACATGCTTCCAGGGCACCAAATCCAGATGCTCTGCTCAGAAAAATTTGCAGTGACCATCCCTGTAAAGCCAGTATCCCCACTGTGGGGTTGCACAGGAGAAGGGCTTCCTGTTTTCTCTGATGTCAGTCTCCAAGGGCAGAGGCTGCCTCATTTCAGTTTCCCTTAATAGGCCATCACACCTGTCACTGACCAAGTTCTCTCGGTAGATTTTGAGCTACTCGTGTTTCTGTTTTTCAGCACTCCTTAATGCGGAGGTTGCTCCGTCATTTCCGCTCCATGTATGTGTCTTCTTCAAGCTTGGGAGCCTCATGGTCCTAAGAGGCTGTGCCAAGCTGTGTTCATGCCACAGTAGTGTTCTGCATGCCTGCATGTTGAGGACCAGTTCAGGAATGTACGACTCTGTGATCATAAATACATACCTTCAGGGCCTCAGCTTTTCTGTCTGTGGAATGGGAATAATAATAATAGCAGCTACTTTGCTCATTCATTGGGAGGTATGTAAAATTGTTTGCATAGTGTCAGGCACAGGATAATTGCTCAATAAATGAATTGTCATTTGTCCTAGCAAAGTCTTGAGTGGAGGGAGAATAGGCTAACATATAGAAGATCCTCAAAGTTGGCAAACCATAGGTAGAGTGAGGACCAGGGCCTCAACCTAGGAGCACAGGCAGGACTTCAGGTATGTGGGAAACCTGGAGACAGGACTTCTTCTGTTAGTCCATGCTGGATTCCTCACTCTTGACACTTTTAAGATTCAGAGTCAGACAATGGTTTATTACAGGAAACTTCCCCGTACATTGTAGGGTGTTTAATGGTACCTGGGCCTCTATCCATTAGGAACCAGAAGCAGCCTCCCAGTAGGAGCAATCAAAAATATCTTCAGATATTGCCATCTGTTCCCTAAAGGACAAGATCCACCCCGATTAAGAATCCCTGTTCTAGAAGACAGGCACTGTAGTTAGTCACCCAGGTCCTAGGAGAGCCTGGGATGCAGAGCATCTGTCCTGGCAGGATGGGTGGGTCGGCACGTGGCGGAGACAAGTGGCAGGTGGTCAGCTGCAGGCAGCCTGGCAGCAAGCACCAGGCAGCATGGGTTGGGGCTGGGACCCCAGCTGCTAGAAACCCAGCAGTCAAACAGGGTCAGACCACAGCTCATATGACGTTGAACTTGGGCACACTCTGTGGCCCTTTGCTTCTCTATTCAGGATCAGGATTGGATCCAAGGTCTGGATGGGGCAGAGCCCTCTATGTTTTGGGGGTGGGGGAGTGGGGAGGAGGGTTAGTAGGAGGGGAGGGCTAGTGAGGAAGGGAGGGGGAGGGGCCTTACCTGCCCAAATTAGAAGGCTGCCCCTTCCAGCCCTGATGACCTTCATGACCTCCAGTCTGGAAAGCACTGGCTTCCAGGAAAGAGAGACCAGGTTCAAATCCAGGCTCTGCTACATGGAAATTAAACCTAAAAAATAACAGATGCTGCCATTTAAGACAGGGAGACAACCTTAGGCAGGTTGCTTAACCTTGAAGCCTCAGGTTCTTCATCTGTGAAATGAGGATAATGCCAACCTCATGTGATTGTTCTAAGGATTGAACGTGCTGTTGTAAGGGCTGTGTTTAGCAATATGTCTGCCACATCATAGCCACTCAGTAAATGTTGAGTGAGTGAGTGAGTGAATCCTCCTACAGCAAGCCTATCTCCCTTAAATCCTTTTGTTCATTTTAGTTCTCTTCTCTGGAATCTCTCCAGTTCTCTGACATAGGAAACTCTTGATTTCTCAACAGGAGGAAATGAGTTATTCATCTCTGTGTCACTAGCGCATCAGGCCTGGTAGATATTAGGTAATTAAAAAATGAAGTTTTCCTTCCTCACAGGCAAGGACTGTGCCTTATTCATCTTTATAGAGCCATAGCCACGCACAGCTTAGGATACACTGCAGGCTTTTGTTAAATGTTTGCTGAAACAAACATTGAGCATGCTAAAAATGGTTGAAAAAAAGGTGTGACATAGAACACGACCCGGGATTCTTCATTGGAGTCCATCCCTATGTGTCCCTTCAGGAGGAACATGACTGTCTTGGTTGGAGGAGATCAACCAATCCCTAGGAAGGGCAAGTGTGGCCTCACTGAAGCGATGGGTGAGCAAATCGACTACACAGGCCATGAGAGGCAATCTGGCCTGTTAGAAAGACTCCTGGATGGGGAGTCAGGAGACCTGGGTTCTGGACCCATCCCTGACACCCATCTACGTGGTGACCCTGCATCACTACTCCCCTCCCTGGGTTCTGTTTCTTCATTTGTACAGTGGGGACTTGGCCATGCCTTGGGGTGACTCTTATGGTGCTTGGCCAGGGTGACTGGTCAACTAATGGCCATGTGACTGAGCATGGCCAAGTGCCCCACATGGGAGATCCACCAGTGGCATCGAGGCATGGCTGATTTCACAAAGCCATCGGCTCCCAAGCTGCTTGGGAGCTGCCAAGCATTGAGCATGGGTGCTAGTTGAAATATGCTCTCTGAAATCCAGAGCTCTGATGGAAGCTGGCTGGGGTAGGGCTGCAGTTAGATTTTCCAAGGAGCCTACAGATTTTCCAGGGGGACCCTCGAGGATTATCCTTAACAAGGGGAAACCTGTTAATGATAGTCTTTTTTGGTAAGTCCTCTAACCCTGTTCCCCTTCCTAAGGCACAGAATCAACTGACAAACACAGGCTTTTTCCTGAAGTCTGTGTGAGCGGCAAGTGGGGGAGCACTAGCCTGGAAGAGCTTGACAGAACCACATTCCCTTGCATCAGAAAAGCGACCCATAAAAGAGAGATGAGAGGGTGGGGTCCAGAGAGAGGAGCCAGAGGCTGAACACAGTGGGCATCCGGGGGAGAGGACTGAAGAGGTCTGTGGGCGATTTGGGGGTGAGGTGGATTGCTTTTCCCTTTTGACTTTATTTTTAATTGAAGGGTAATTACTTTATAATACTGTGTTGGCTTCTGCCATACATCAACATGAATGGGTCATAGGTATATATGGGTTGCTTTTTGAGTGAGAGGCATGGACGAGGAGATAGGAGCTCCGCCGGTTACTAGCAGCTTGACCTTGGGGGGTTTGTGCTGTGCCTCAGTTTCCTTATCTACAAGATGGGTATAACAGAATCTACTCTGTAGTGGAAAACACTTAGAATTGTGCCCAGCATGTCCTAAGGACCATAGCGGTAAGTGTGGTGGTGGTGGTGTTGAAATCAGCAGTAGAATTTGTATTACTCGGGAGGACCCAGCAAAACTCTCCTCTGGGTGGGACCTAAGTGCCAAGTCTCAGGTTGTCTTACCGGCTGCATCTGGTGACAGTTGCGTGGCTAAGGCCACTAACAGCAGACAGGGCCATCACCGGGGCTCTGCTGTGTCACCAGGGATGCCACCCCCAAAGCCTGTGCACTGGGAGTCTGGCGGGTGCAGGGCATCTGCTCTCCATGTGGCTAAAACCATCCCCACATTGCCATGGACTGAACTTTGTCACCAGCCTCTTTCTCATGAGGACACTTCCCCGGGCCAGGAGGCACGGACTTCCCAACTGGGCTGGGCCCCTCTTGCTAGCGCACTCGGTATATTTTCAGATTCTGGGTGACGTTCCCCTGCCCCTCCATCTAATAGGTCCCAGATGTCCCCTCCTCCCTTGACCTCCCTCCTTCTTGCTGTTCTAAAGCCTCACTGCCGGCCTGCTTGGGGCCTCCTCACCCGGGAACTACCCCTCTTGACTCTTTTTTCTTAAAAAAAAAAAAAAATTCTGTTCCCCTCAATGTGATGGCTTGACAGAGGCCAGCATGAAAGAGGCTGTTTCCTCTGAGGATGGAGAAGCAGGCAGATGAAGGCGGAGAGAAGGAAGCTGGCTTTGGAACCAGGGGAAATATAAGGAGTCTTTATTGGCCAAGCATAAAAGAAGCGACAGGAGTCACAGCTGTGTTAACGTGGCCAGGTCACCAGGGGCTAGGCAGATGCACCGGGCCCAGCCGGGAATCCCACGGGCCCTGGGCTTTGGTGAATCATGTTTGTAGAGCTGCCTTTCAGTTCGCTATCTCTCGGCTGCTGGGTTTTTTTCTCCCTTACCTCCCTACCCATCCTCCTGCCCCTTTTGCGGAACATTTGAATTTGTAACACTAGGCTCTTGTCGGTAATGAGATCGGGCTCTTGCTGAGGCCTGGGGGGGGAGCAGGGGGGAGGTGGCCACAAGGAGGAGGAACAAAGGAGGGAAGCTGAAGGGAGGGTGGGGCCGGGGCACAGAGGTGCGCGGCGAGAAAGAGGGAGTGGGCAGTGGACCCAGGAGGGCAGAAGGCCTGACTCAGAGCTTACCAGAAACCAGGACAGGCCTGATAGCCATCAGGAGGGGAACTCAGGGAAAAACCTCCTTTGGCTCCTGATGCTCCTGCCTGTTTTCTGTTGCATTTCGCAGGAGCATGGAGAGACAGCGGGCATGCTGATGAGTGTAATCTCCAGGTTCTGTAACACCCTGACCCTTGTCAAAGTGCCTTGGTGCCCAGCACCCCACATTTAGCAATGCCACCAAGAGGCCAAACTGGAGTGGATCCCTCAGAGCCTGTTTTCTAGGGTGGGCAGCTGACGTATGGACTGAAAGTTAGGGCCCCAGCCCAGCTGCACCTGGGGCCCAGACCTCTGGATTTCTCAACCAGTGATAAAAGTACAGAGGTGAAATAAAGGGGGAGGAGATTAGATTGGTGACAGTGGACCAGGAAAATGCAAACTTCAGAGACCAGCTGGAAACCCCACCACTGAAGAATTCTTGGATGCTCCTGCTAAGGCAGCCCTTATGGCACTGACACTGACCCTAGCATTCTCTCTCTCTCTTTCAGGGCCTCCTGTAAGTACTCCTGTGAAGTATGGTCTCCAATGTCCAAAAGGCCTTGCTCTCTGCTGGTAACCGGGCCCGGGGTGGGGGGGGTCTGAGCCCCTTATACTCTGCACTGAAGTCTGCAGGGTCCCCCAGAAGGTTTACGTGGCTGTCACTTTGCTTCCCATCCACCTCTGCACCCCCCAGGGCCAAACAGAGGTTGTGCCCGGGGGAGCCTGTCCCCGAATATAATCTGAAAAGCTGGCTTGCCCAATATTTAGCCTGCTCCTTTGTCCTCCAAAAGGGCAAGTGGAGTCAGAGGAGCACCAGGTATCAGAAGAAAGAGGTCATCTCTATTCAGGTCTGGGTCCTTGAAAGATCTCCTGCCCTTTCAGTAAATAGGTCGATGCATGGCTCTAAGCGTGGACCGCTCCTAGGATGTGGTCTTTGCCCCACTGTGTGGGCAGCTCCATCTGGCCAAGTCACCTCGGGCAGGTGGTGGCTGTTGGTGGTGATGTTTTTATGTAAGAGAGTGATGTCAGCGGGTTAGACTGGGAAACAACACAATGTTGAGGCATCCGGTCGGTCTCCTTCCCCTGGTATTGCCATAGAGTCCAGGGCAGGGCGGGGGAGCCGAGCCATTTCCAGAGAATCTGAGAAGAGCGGGAGAAGACTGTCTCCCCAAAGTAATGGATCCAGAGAACAGGAGCGTGTCTTCTGAGGACAGCATTTGATACCCCAACAAAAGGCCCAGAGGTCACCCCCCGGGGACCTGGGGATTGGAGTTGAAAGGGCCGAGCCCTCCGCATCAGATCTTTCTCAAGGATCCTGAAAGCCTATCACCAGTCCTTCCTCGGAGAAGTCATTTCCATAGCCGTTGTCTTGATCTGAACCGTGGAGAGCAGCCACCCTGTTTGTAATGAGACCATGATGTTCCGTTCCATCCGTGTTCTGAAAGGCACACTGAACCCAGGCTGACGATACCGCCCAGCTTGCTTGTTGCACAATTACAGAGAGAGGAAAATCTTGTCATTCCCTGAGAGGAGGAGGGTTGATTTATCATGCATGTTTTGGATGTCAGACCTCAATTCCTGTCATCAATCTTCCAAAATAAACTCTGCATAGGAAACTTCGACAGACCACCTGCTGGAAATGGGCTGTTTTTCCCTTTCTTTTCTGACAAAGCCAGAAAGAGTCCTCACCTCCCCCACTCCAGGGACCTCCCCCATATACCTGGTCCCCACAGCCAGGCTTCCCAACTAACCCGAGTCAGCGCTGGATCCCTGCCTGACTTGGGGGCTGTGTTCCCCAGGAATGCAGTGTCCTGAGACCTTCCGCAGGCCTTATCCCACAATTGTCCCCAGCTGGGGAGGAGCTGTCACTGTTGGGGGCTCTGCAGGGTGGGAGCAAATTGGGAGGTGGTTGGGTGGGCTTCCCAGGTGGCACTAGTGGTAAAGAACCCACCTGCCAGTGCAAGAGACGTAAGAAACATGGGTTCAATCCCTGGGTCAGGAAGATCCCCTGGAGGAGGGCATGGCAACCCACTCCAGTATTCTTGCCTGGAGAATTCCATGCACAGAGGAGCCTAGCTGGCTACAGTCCATGGGATCGCAAAGAGTCGGACACAACTGAAGCGACTTAGCTCGTATGCGTGCATGTGTGGATATGATCCTCTCCTCCCAATGCCTGCCCACCCAGCCCCCAGCCCCATGGAGTGAGGGGCAGGGGCCCAGGTAGCTCTCCTGAATTCTCAACCTGACACAGAAGAGGCCTGAGTCTTGCCGTGGGTTTCTGGGAAGAGTGGGATGTCTGGAAGGAGAGAAACACACGTGATGGCTGTGCCTCTGAAAGGAGAGAGTGGGCCTAGCTGCACACACCTCCCAGCCAATCCTCGTCTCTTCGAATGACTGTGTTCCTCAGCGCTTGCTCCCTGCCAGCCCTGTGCCGTGTGTTCTACATACATTATCTCATTCGATCCCAAGAGGTAGAGACTGTGCCCCATTTACAAGATGAGGAAACTGAGGTACAGGGAGGCCAAGCGACTTGCCTGAAGTCACTGACTAGTAAGTGACAGCCAGGCTAGCTGATCCCAGAGCCCTGCTCTTAATTGAAGCCTACTTCTCCCTTACCAAGACCCTGTCTCTCTGACCCCAGGCCTCAGCCATGCCATGGTGGGGGCTCAGCTCCAGAAGGTCTCTCCAGTTAGCCCTCCCCCTCTGCAGGGCGCCCCACAACATCCCACCAGGCAGCTCCTAGAGCAGTTCCTCCACCACCCTCTTATATCAGATCTGTCTGGAAGTTGGAGGCCAGAAGGAAAAACATATGAGTTTCTCAGAAGCTCCTTTGTTCCTGCGCCCCCTCCTGTGCATATTACTCTGAGGATAACTATTATGATCAATGCTTTGTTGAATGTTTTCCTCTTTTCAATGGGATTTTAGATCCATCATAGGGAGTCTTTAGTCTACACCCAGAATTGTGCTAGACAAGAGTCCTAGAGTCATTCATATAAAGGGTTTGAGACAGACATGGCTGTGGTCAGTGAAGACAGGCTCCCAGAGCCACATGGGGTGGGGTCCAGCCTCCTGCTCACCCTCAGCACCAACTCACTGTAGAGACAGTGGCCTGAAGCCAGTTAGAGACATCAAAGGAAGGAAGTCCCACAGCTTCCTTCACCATCCCAACAGAGGGGAAGAGGTCCCCCCAGGGAGGCTCCCACGCTCTGCTCCCTAGTCATGGTCCATTGGCGCAGATGGGGCAGGTCCACCAGAAGTGTCCCAGGCAGACTGGCTCCATCAGAGATGATGTCTGGCTTCTCCTGTGTGGTAGGACAGGGAGGGCCAAGCCCCAGGCCCTCAGGCCCTTTCCCAGGCCAGGGCCAGAACACACGAGTGGGAACCCTGAGGCACAGAGGCTCAGAGAAAGAGGACCCTGGTGAGGCCCGGAGCTCTGATGGTCCTTCAGGGATAGTTATGAAGAGGCATTCTTGTCTTCTGTTCCCTGCACAGGCCCTGGGCCTGGCACCGAGAAGACCTCTGCTAACTGCTTTCCTGAACGAGTGAATGAGTGACTGGACGCATGCTACAGCTGAAGGAAGCTTAGTGATTAAGGCCCTGTCTTCATTTTGTTTATCAAATAACAGAGGCTCATAGAGCACACGGTCCTCCAAGGTCACACAGCTAGTTGGAACTATCAGATATTGCAATACCCTGACCTTCCTAAACTTTACCCTTCCTCCTTAATTTCAGGGTCCTGCTGGAAGACCCGGCCTCCCGGTAAGTACCTTTCGTTTCTTTTTCCCTTTGCCTTTCTCTCACAGGCTCTTCTTCAATCCAAGGACAGGAGAGGGTGGGTGGCCACTTTCCACCAGGTATGTCTGGATGGGAGGCCTTTCTTCAGCGTCTCTAACCTATGACTGAGGGTGAAGCAGCTGGGTACCTTTCCTGGGGCCCCAGGGAAATGACAGCATGCAGGCCCCTGCAGGGCTGCACCTGACTTCAGACTGGTGGCCCCGTAATGGGGGGCTGGATGGGAAGGCAGCCCCCTGGCTTACTGGTTATCCTGCATACCAGCTTCATTAAAGGCCACTGTCCCTGCTTTATCCCCTGATAAGAGTAAACTCAAAAACTTTATTTTCCCCCCGAGTTACCATTTCTTGTGCTAGAGAAGCTGAGTCCAGTAACCACGGGGGCTTTGGGACAAAAGTAGAAATAGTGCTCCTAGCCATCTCTCACTGAGACCTTAATACATGCCAGGCACCAAGCTAAATGCTCTTTATACATTTGGTTTGTTCACCAACTCAATAAAATGGGTACTATTATGCCCATTTTACAGATGAGGAAATAGAGAGGGAAAATAGCTCGTCTGATTGTCCAAGCCTCAGTTGTAGACCTGTTGAAAGCCCCATGTTATCACACAGCATCCCATACTACTGTTTCCTGTGATCCATACTGGGCGTCTGAGACCCATCTTTAAAGTCTTCAAAGACCTTGCCCTGTGGGGTGTAGCCTGGGGCATCATGCATGCAGTACTGGATACCATGGTCCCTTGGATGGTTGTTGGCCCAGGCGAGATGCTGTAGCCAGCCAGAGGGCCAAGGTGGGCGTTTAGGGGGATCCAGGGCTGGCACCAGGCTGCCCTCTTTCCCTGCCCCGAAGGCCACATAAATTGGATTCCAGAGCCTCCTGTGCATCTTTCTACCCCAGTTACTCCTCTTTTCAATGTGAATTGTACTATAACCTCTTGACTAACCCAGTAACTTCTAGAATTCAAATCTAGCAAGGACTCTCTTAATGAAATACATGTGGGAGAATGTTTAGCTTTGAAAATGAAAACTGCCCCAGCAAGTATGAACCCTGGAGCAAAGAAGGACAGGGCAATCTGTCCCATGAAATCCAAGGAGGGGGAAAAATCAGATGACTGGGGGAACGTGGGCAGACTTTGTTTTTTTTTCTGACAACGTCCACCTTTAAAAAGCATTTGGGGGCAATTCACAGAGCAGGGGCCGCCACACAAGAATTTCCAGTCTCCGGCCACTCCATGCCCGTCCCTAAACCAAGCGTTTTATGGCCAGGACTGCAAAGACCATTAGTTTAAAAAAAAAAAGTAATGAAACCAAAATGCACATCCTGCAAGATCATTCAAAAGCACAAGAGCAAGTGGGCCGTTGGGATGCCACAACCGACAACCAGCGGGCCTGGCGTCCTCAGTGGGAAGGGTCGCAGCCCTCCTCAGGCCTCCCCATGAAGGGACCTGGGAGTGACCAACAAAAAGATCTGCTGATGCTGGTCCCTTGTTGCGAAGTGCAAAAGTGTGACGTGCACACATGTTTGTAACAATCGCTTCCCCGGAACCTTGCTGGGTCAGTACCTGTAGACGAAATCTGCACGGCGCTCACCAGGTAACAGGCACACAGTGTTAGATTCCCAGAGCCACCGTCTCTTGGCATCCTCTCAGCAGCCCCAGGAGAGAGACCCAGAGGCTCAGGGAGCTTCAGGGAGCTCATGGATCATGGTTATGACCCATGCTCATGACGCTTGCTGCAACCCTGCCACTCCTTCCTTCAGCCTGAACGCCTTACTGAAGACACCTTCAGTCTTGACAGTGTACGTGTAGCAGGAGCCTGATTCAGAGCTGGTTGCTACTCCCTGGTGTGTCCATGTACATCTTAGGATGCTCTTTATCCCTCATGGCATTTGCCTAAGTGGCGTCAGCAGACACAGAATCACTCCAGAAATGCCCACCCTTTAGATGAACCCACAAACCCAGCTCTTTCCTACCGGGACAAACACCGTCTGATTTTCAGCTCCTGTGGCTTTCCATCCTTCCAGGCTCCCAGCAAACCCCAAGCCCTACCCAGGATTTTATGAGTCTGCACATATATGATTGCAAAAAAATATTCTCTACCAAAAGAGGGAGGAATAAAACTGAATAAGCAGGCTTCCAGAATGAGGAGATATAACCCCTGGCGGCAAAACAAAGCCATTCCCTCTAAGCAGCCGAAACTCGTGATGCGGCTGAAGCCACATGGCGAACTGTTGGTGCCGGGCTGGTGGCAAGGAGGGGCAGGACTCCATTGGTAGTCTTTGCAGACACAGGGCTTAGGGAGGAGCCGGGGACCATGGGCACTGTTCCCCAGTTCTGGCAGAGACAGAGCAAGGGTAGTGATTCACCCTTCTGTCAGATGGGAGCTGCCATTCACTCTCCCTGCCTTGAAGCTGAGCGTGACAAGGATGCGACCAAACAGTCTGTGGGGCTCAAGGGGCAAGTTCACCCACGATGCCTGGGAATTGTCCCAAGCACCCAGGCAAACCAGATCTTGGGTGTGTAGCTAGCCATGGGGCCCCTCACATGCTGGCCCAGCTCCGGCCACCTCTAATTGTTTCTGCCTCCTTCATCAGGGGGACAAAGGTGCCATTGGGATGCCTGGACGTGTGGTGAGTTGGAGCATCTCTGTCCGCTCGGGCAGCCATTGCTTGCTTCCCTGTGTTGGCCTGGCCTGCAGACCACCCCACCCCCTAGGAGGCAGTCAAACCTCTCACTTCTCCCCACCCAAGGCGGCTGCAGAAAGGACACTCAAGGAGGAGGGGAATGGTTTTTTCCAGTCCTTCAGATCTTGCAAATGGCTTTAACTCTCCATAGAACTGCCATGGCAAAGGAAAAATGCAAAAATGGCACAAATAAAGGCTCTTTGCCAATCACTACCGAGGACTCCCATCCATTCTACACCCTAACCTCCCCCTGCCCCATGCCGAGACAGGAAGCTCACCCTCAGATTTGTAGCTGTTCCTGCAACCATCCTCCAGCAAGAGCAGTGAAAGATGGAAGGAAACCAAATGGAAAGTGCCCTACAGAAACTACAGTGTAGCCAGCGTCTGGAGCATCTTCCTTAGACAGGGCTTCCTTCCAGGCAGTGCCTCCAATCCTCACCAGGAAGGTGGGGGTTAAAACCTTCGTTTCCTGCTGAAAAAATAAGATGGTGAAACGGAAGACATGATAGGGAGCTTGTGTCACAAATGGGAAGGTTAGCACTAGGCTTTGAGGGCCCAGCACCAGGGTTTTTCCCGGTGCTTGGAAAGGCAGCACCTGGTGGCCACCTAAGGCAATGATGACCACACACCGGCCTCCCCGCCCCCCCAAGTCTAGGACATGGGCCGAGCTACTCTCCCCGTCTGACTTCTGACTCTCCACCAGCCGCCAGCCTCCACCTCCACCCTGGTTTCCAGTGCCCCCTGACCAACCCGATGCCATCTTTCCACGTCACTCACATGCTTTGCCTTGCTTACGTTACCTCTTGGCCTGGGTTGGCCTTAGGCCTGGGTTTGGCATCCTGTGTGCATGGGCTGGCTTGGTGTGAGCCCAGTGTGCAGAGGCACCAGATCACAGCTAATGCTTGAAAATGCTGTCTCTTGTGCTCAGGGCCTTCCACGCATCAGCTCATTCGGTCCTCCCAAGAACTACATGAAGCAGGCACAATGTCCACCCTCATCGTTCAGATGAGAAAACTGAGTCTCAAATGTTAAGTGTCTGTCCCAAGGTCACAGGTCCAGGAAGTGGCTTATTTTAATCCAGGCAGCCTGACTCTAGATCTGTGCTCCTGACCCTAATAATGACCCTCCCACCTCCCAAATCCCCTCCATGGGCATCACAGCTCTAGGGAGGGTCTGATCCTTTGGGTGAAGCCACACTTCTAGGCCTAGATTCTGGGACATTTCAGAGGTTCAGGACAAGGGGTCCATGTCGCAGAACTTTGAGCTCCTTTGGGCCACCCAAGAACTGTCAAGACAGGAGCCGTGGGCCACCCCGTTGTGCGGTTCTCCTACCACTTCCCGGATCACAGCACTGTGGCATTCCTGCCTGACCCTTTCTCTAGGCTTCAGCTCTCTAAGTCCAAACCCTGAGTTCCCCAAGCTATCAGTGTGTCCTGTGTAGAGTAGGGGGATGACATTCAGCCAGCCTTTCTCAGGGGCTCACTTTGGGAAAGCCTGGGCCAGGTTCATTCTCCACCACAGCCCTCTGAGATCCTGTTTGTCTATGAGCACGTTGAGACTCAGTTTACCCAGGACTGGGATGGAGTTGGGTCTGGTCCCCAAGACACCCAAGTCCTTGCTCCTGACAGGTAAGCTTCAGGAGTCTCTACCCTGCGTGCAGCCGCCAGCCTGCAGAGAAGCCTGCAGAGTGCAAAGCAGCCCCTCCAGGCCTCCCCCTCATGCCCTCCTTCTTGGGCCCTATGGATGTGTCCCCCAGGAAGTGTCCATCCAAGCCTTGCTCTAACCACATGGGGGTGGGGGCAGGAGAGCGAGCGACAGGAGGTCTCCCCATTTCCTTCTACACAAAGCTATTTTCAAACCACCGTGGCGCTTTTATGCTGCTTGTGCTGTTCTGAATGTGACAATGGACCCATTTGGCTGCCCAGTAGGCGTCCTGGCATGGGCCACCTGATAAGTACTGGGGTGGCCAGTGGGTATGAAATGCCTGAGTTGTTCTCGTGATTCACCAGAGGTGGCACCCCTGGATGCTATGAATGAGGGTGGATTGGTCACCGTGGGTCCAGGGGTCCTTGGCCATGACCCACTTCGCTCTGCATCCCGGATGCCTCCTCCGTCCTCCCAGATGTGTGTCCTTCTGTCTGTGTTCCTCTTCGCATCTTGCCTGGCCACCCCTAATGACTCCTGTCGCATCTAGCTTGGCAGTTTTGTGCTTGGTGTTCGGCTAGACCTTCAAAAGGACTGGACTCCACCTCACCTCACAGTCCTTGAGAAAGTCTCTCCATGCCCACTCCCTCCTCAAAAGACCCAGGCTGCTGGGGCCACGGCTCCTCAGACATGTTTCTGGCCTGAGTGGGCTCTCCTTCTTTCTGTCTCTCTGTGTGTCACACACACCACAGATGCTAAGAGGGCTTCTTAAGGCCCCTGCCACTATTTCCTTCTTAGTTATCTGGCTGGGGCCAGCCTTTGGGCTGTGACAACAGCCGTCCACGAGCTGTGCTTGTCAGACTCGGGACCTGTCGAGTGTCAGCATCTGTGTTTTGTTTTGTTTCTTATTTCATGGTGGTTTCTTGTGTTTGGTCATCATGCCATTAACACGAATTCTTGTGCGTGTGCCTCTCTCTCATCCTTTCTTTTTTCTCTCCCTCCCTCCCTCTCTCTTCCCTGCACCCCATGTTGCATGTGATCGCCCCAGGGAGGAAAGGGCCAACCAGGCGAGAAGGTGAGTCCACACTTTCCCCTCCGCACCGGTGCCTCCACGCCCTGGACTCACGGGGGTGCTTTTGGAAGCCTCCCATTCCAGCCCTCCTCCTGGTGCACAGGCCCCAGTGGAGGATGCCAGCCCAGCCTGCTCTGTCCTCGCAGCCTCTCATGGCCGGGCCTCCTAACAGCCTCCACCCCATCAGGCAGGAGTCGTGGGCTGAGGTCCCACTTCCCTGGCTGAGGGGTCTCTGCTGCCCGTGGGGGCTGCATGTGGCCTCCTGGTACTGATTTTGGCCTTAGACAGTCACCCTTCCCAGAGGTGAGGAGGGCACCCCCTGCCGTTGTATGTGGCTGGTTCTACCCCCACCTGCAGCCCCCACTGTCCCCTCAGACCGAGACACCCTCTTTGTGCTGCCCCCCGAGAGAGTTCCCCGGCAAACGCCCAGACAGACTCCCGGGGTGATAGAGTGGAGTCCCCCAGGAAGCTAGACGCCGAAGAAACAGTCCCATCCTGGAACTGGGTGGGCTCTGAGGGATTATAGAGCAGTGTCGCTAACCAGCTGGCTCTCGAGATGAGGCCCAGAGTGGGTGTGGGGCTTGCCCAAGGTCCCACAGGATTAGAGATGACCAGAGGGCTAGAAGCGGACTCCTGGTCCCAGCTCCACACTTCCTCGCTTGGACACTGCAGTGTGTATTTCTGCAAGTCTCCCCATCTCCGAAATAAAAATGACAACAGTAACGACAACAACAACCGTATATTAAGCGCAAACTGTGTCAGGCGCTGTTTTAAGCGGTTTACTCTGTAACAGTAACATCCCAGGTAACAGTGATGTAGCCTTTCCAGGGAGGCTTGGAACATTTACATGAGAGGAAACTGAAGCACAGAGAGGCAGGGTCATATACCCAAAGTCACACAGCAGAAAGTGACAGAGCTGGGGACTTCCCTGGCAGTTAAGACTTGGTGCTTCCACTGCCGGGGGCACAGGTTCAATCCCTAGTCTGGGAACTAAGATCCCACATGCCTCATGGCATGGCCGAACAATTTAAAAAAAAAAAAAAAAACTTTTTAAAGTGACAGAGCTGGAGAGGATTCCCGGGGTGCCTGACTCCTCATCGGACTCAGGTCCCTAACCACTGTGCTATGCTGTCCTCCAAGTATAACGAAGACGGCGTCTCACCCTCACGGGCGGTTAAGCCACCCAGGAGAAAGACAGGGGGCACGATCACAGTATAAGACAATAGCAGACACTTGCTAGCCCCTTCGGAGACCAGGCATTCTTTTAAGCATTTTACACCATTATCTCATGAAATTTTCACATCTACCCTATGAGACAGGCGCTATTGTCTCTGTATTACAGGTAAGGAAACTGAGGCAGAGAGAAGTTAAGTAGCCCAAGGTCAGCCAGCATGGAGCAGAGCTGGGCTTCAAACCCAAGCATTCTGGCTCCTACCCATCACACTATGTTGCCTTGTATGAAAATGACCATATAATTGCAATGGAATAAGCAGCTACTAATTTGCATTCACGCTTCACCTGCGTGTGAGGCGTGACATTTGACAAATGCGTTTCCGTCCCTTGCCCTGTAAGGGCAGCAGGGTTTCTCGCAGTATCCTGTTCACAGAGGAGACTGTGGGCTCAGAGAGGTTCCGTGAGGCAGAGCGAGGCCTGCAGGGGAGGCCTGGGCATTTCCTGGACTCCCGGAGGGAGGTGGCACCCTGCCGTCCTCCAGCCGGGCACCATCAGGATCCTTCTGCCAGAACACCACGTCTCACCCCGACCTGTGGTCATATACCCTTCACCCTCCTCCTGTCACACTTCCCCAAGCTCCAGCACACTCACACACACACAAGCTTACCTAGGCAGCTGGACCACATGGCACTTTGAGCCCCCAGCCCAGCATCCACCATCCTCTCCGGGCTAAAAACTCTGCCGCAGGCTTAACCCCTGTGTGTCACTCCACTCCAGGACTAGGAGGCCAAGGCAGCTCTAACCTCCAGGCTCAGGCCTGCTGGGCCCACACAGCAAGTGTGTGTCTTGTCTCCACCTCTGTTTACAGCAGCTCCATCTGGGGGCGGGCTGCTGTCTGGCAGATACAGGGTGTGCAGCCACAGGGGCACTGGGGACTGGGGAAGAAGACTCAGGGGATGTGAAATTTGGCTGGGGCTGGGGCAGGCTGGGGAGCATCCTGAGCAGGGCCCTGTGGGGCCGCCCCTAGGGCCTGAGCAGCCATGGCTGAGCTGAGTCTCCCTCCTTCCCTCTCTCCCCCACCCCCTGCTCCTTCCTCTTCCCCGTCACTGCACGGCATCCTCTTCTCCCCGCTTCCTGGCCTGGGGGCCCACCGCCCTCTTTCTCTGGTCCACAATCACGTGCTCTCACCCGTATCTCTTCTCTCCATTCCTCCTGCTTCCCCTCTGCTCTTCTTGATCCTTCTGGAGTGTTCCATTCATCCTCTTTTCATCTCCTCTCCTGTGAGTCCTTCATCTTCCTCCACATCCTCTGCCCCCTTGTCCTACGTCTCTGGGTCTTGGGTCCCCCCTCGCCCGCTCTGCCTTCCCCACCTGCCAGCTTCTCCTTTCTATTCTTCCCCTCTCCCCCTCCTCTCTCTTTCTCTCCCCAACAGGGCGCCCCAGGAGATGCCGGCATGTCCATCATTGGTCCCCGCGGCCCTCCTGTAAGTGGTTTTTGCCCTTCTTTGGGATGGATGGATGGGTGAGTTCATGAGAAGGGCTGGGTGGGGAGGGGGGTATGCAAGTCCTGGCTGTGCCTCTGGG
This sequence comes from Moschus berezovskii, assembly GCF_049115385.1. Taxonomy (NCBI): domain Eukaryota; kingdom Metazoa; phylum Chordata; class Mammalia; order Artiodactyla; family Moschidae; genus Moschus; species Moschus berezovskii. Next base: position 26,770,709 of record NC_142471.1, read on the forward strand.
TGTGATGCCCACCACATGGGGTGCAGTCAGCCCGGCCGGGCCTCAGTGCTGCTGTCGATGTTAAAGAAAGTCGCCTAAATCCGCCTCAGTTACACCCTCTTGGAAAGGTTCCTAAAAGCTGACCCTCTAGCCACGAAATGACAGCAGCTGTGAGGCGGCCCTGCTGTTTACAGGCAGCGGGAGGAAGCACTGGCTCTTCTTGGGGTGGGGAGGCCCGGTGCTCCAGCTTTCCAGGGGACAAGCCTTGTTTCCAGATGCCCAGGGAGTAGCTACCCCAGAGGCCTGGTTCCCTGACCCAAGCTCCCACTCCTGGTCTTGGCAAAGGCTGCCCACTACTCACCCGCAAAGGCTCCTTTTTGTGCTCGGTGCCGGGTCCCAGTACCCTCTGCCCAGTGGCCAGGGGCTTGGGAAAATCAAGAGAGGCTTCCCCTCCAGTACAGTTCCTTAGGGACCAAAAGGGGGGCTCGGGTGATGTTGCGGGAAGATACCGTGACTGTGGGGAGGAGGACTGACTATTTTTCTCAAAAAGTGTCTGACCCGCGGGGCTGCAGTCAAATCTCCAATGGTCAGAGCGGAAGGGACCTCTCAGAAGGGGAAACTGAGGCACAGGGAGGGGAAGGGGCTTGGCCGGGGTCCCGCAGATAGAGAAGGATTAGAACCCAGGACCCCTGGCCCCAGGGCTCCTCCCATAGCAACAGGCTGCCCTCTCCATGCTCTGCTGGGCTCTTTTGCTGACTGACCATGCGTGGGAGGGGGGAAGGGATGTGGAGGCCTAGCCTCAGACTCCCAGAGCCTCACCCAGTGGGTGGATGAAGCCCCCTAACTTATCCCCCTGTGTTCTATGGCAAGCAGGAGTCTTCTACCCACAGACTAAGGAGAGGGGTCAGAGAGAAAATTGCTAAGCTCTGTCCAAGGGAGGGGACACTTGGACAGTCAGGGAGGGGCTATGGTGAGAGCTGGGAGCAGGGTGGGAGAGCCGAGGAACTTTAGCAGGGGGAGCCAAAGGACAGAGCAGGGCTGGCAGGGCTGGCCAGTTGGGGGCCTGGGCTGGAGGCAGGGATTGAAGGGTCCTGGGCTGCACAGACAGGCCTCAACAAGGTTTCCATGGCTCAGACCACACAATAGTGCTGAAGATTGACACTCTGCACTTATGCTATGGCAGGCAGTGTCCCGAGACCTTTACACACAGCAACTCACTTGACCCTTACAAGAACCTCACAGGGAGGTATTATGAGCACACCCATTTTAAAGATGAGAAAATTGAGGCCCAGAGAAGTTGAGTGACTTGCCGAAGGTCATACACGTGAGTGGGGCCTTGCTAGGATATGACACTCAGCCAGGCTGTGTTCTCAGAGTCTGCCCTCTGACCCCTACTGCTGTAGCAGACCACCCGGCCACAGAGTTCCCACCACCTGTGCTTCTGGGCTTACGTGGCTGCTGCCACAACAGACTATAAGCCCCCTCGTGTATTGGATATTCCTGACAAAGGTGGTATGCAGCTGGGGGGCAAGTCAGGAGAGGGGAAAGTCATAGAGAAAGACAGTGCCCTAGGTTCCAAAGGCAAGGACCAAGCCTGGGGTGGGCCTGTGTGGGACAGGGGAGTAACACAGAATACAGGCCCTACCCCTTGCCCACCGTCTCTGCCTGCCTCCCCACCTGACACCTCATTCCATTTGTGTGATCCAGCTGGTCCTCTCACACCCTCTTAGCTGCAGCTTTCAGCAGGCTACGTAGAGGTGGTTGAAAAGACCCCACATCCAGAAAATACGGTCAGAGGGCAAGGTCTGCTTTAGCCTCCCCGCCACCTTCCACCCTGCTTCTGGCTCAGCGTGCATAAATATAACCACCTCGCAGGACTTGGTTCCGGGGTGAGAAGTACTTTCTATTTCTGGTAATAGTGACTGCTTCCCTCGCATGGACACCTGGAGACATGCTGGGTCCCAAACTGAAAGACCATGTGTGCTGGTCTCCTTCAGCCCCCAGGAAAGCTGCGAGGCAGGCCCTGCCAGCCCATTCCCCAGAGAGGGAAAGCAAGTTGGCCTGTGGTCCGCTGGCTCCTCAGTGCTGGAGCTTGGTCTGGGCCCAGTCAGCCTCATTCCAATGCCAACTTTGTTGCCCCAACACCCTCTTTCATGTTTTAAGTTCAACTGTTTAAAAAGGATATTTACCTTGAGGAAAAAGCCCTCCCTGTGAGTGCTGGGTTGGTGTTAAGAGAGGCTTTATGGCACCAGAAGGCTTGACCAAGCCCAGGGCCCTCTGACTTTGGCCTGTGTGTGTGACCATCATGGAGACGGCTGGGCCCACCCCCGCTGAGTCCTCACTAGACACCAGGGCAGCCCCTGCAGCTCCTCCCAGCAAGCCCCCTGGAGCTAGTGAGAGTAGGAGACCCCAGAAGACCAAGGGACCAATGCAGTCAAGGGGCAGAGGTCAAGTGGGCAAGCCCTCTGTGACCGGGGATGATGGGGAACATATGGCTTTCCACTCAGCCAGAAAGGGCCTCGAATATACGCTGCTAATGAGAACCAGCCTTGCTGCTCTAGGGGCCACCTGCCTCCTCTCTTGGAGCTTTAGAAATGGTTTTTGCAAAGAGGGGACCTCCATGCACTTTGGTGAAGGATGGTTCAAGATGCCGGAATAGCGGGCCCCATTAAGCTGAGCTGGAGGCTGGGACCCCGAGACACTGGCTGGCCCTGCAGGCGCTGGAAAGGTCATCAGCCAGGCTAGGAAAGCCCATCAGCCAGGCTAGGAAAGCCCACCATCTCAAAGGGAGCTTGTTCCTTCCCAGAGCCCCTAGCTTTTCTTCAGCGGCAAGGAAGAGCTATCTAAAGTTCCAGCCCTCACTCACAAGGAGACACCCTACAACCAGGTTGATACACCTGCTGGATGTGTCTTCATTTTTTCATTCCATTAATATTCGTCAGGCACCTACTGCATCCTAGATCCTGTGTAGACGATGAAAACCTGACTGCAGCCCACTTACCCTTTTGCAGAGAGAAACCACCCTATAGTGATCATAGTCCAGATGGTCAGTGCTTAGCTGGGAACAATTAGGGACACGGAGAGAGGCACCTGACCTGGGGTGAAGGCAGGCAGGGAGGACTTCCAGGAGGAAGAGGTAACTAAACTGTGATCAAGGAGGAGCAGAACGTCCTGTAAACTACTGGAGAAATGGGCAAAGTTCTTTTTTAAAAAATATTTATTTATTTGGCTGTGTTGAGTCTTAGTTGCATCAAGCAGAGTCTTTCATTCCAGCACACAGACTATAACTGGGGCACGTGGGCTCAGTGGTTGTAGCACACAGGCTTAGTTGCTCCGTGGCATATGGAATCTTAGTTCCCCAACAAAGGACTGAAACCAAGTCCCCTGCATTGTAAGGTGGATTCTTAACCACTGGACCACCAGGGAAGTCCCAGGAAAGTTTCTTCTAGAAGAAAGCAAGAGCAAGCATGATGAGAAGGAGGTTGTCGAGGTGAGCGAGGACCCAATTGTGAAGGACATGATGTCCAGGAGTTGGGACTTTATCCCTTGGGTTATGTTCTGCTAAGGGGGGACATGACCAGACTTGCAGTTTACAGAGCTCCCCTGATCCTTCCTGCTCCAGCACTGAGCATGTTTAGAAGAGGCTGCAGGTGTGGGGCTGGCTGGAAGGCTTAAAATGGGCAGTGATGAGAGTATTTACAGAATCACAGATTTCCAGAAATCAGCAAATGCTACACAAAGCAGGGCTCTCTTCCCTACTCTCCCCTGCGTGAGTTAAGTAAGTGTTTACTAGCACAGAGTCCTGCTGAAAAGATAGTCAGCATTGACTTGGGGTGGGGCAGGTGGAATGAGGCAGGCTCCAGACAGATCCATGGCTGGCCCTCTTTGAGAGGTCAGCCAGGAGGGAAGTTTCTCTCCAACCAGAAACTTTGGTTTGTCTCTGACGCTTTACGCTACACACACACAGGCAGGAGAAAGGAAGGGAGAAGGAGACACAGGGATCCACCTGGCTCCCTCTCTTCCCTGGCCTTGAATTGAGGGAAGAGAATTTAGATTCCCCTTGTTCTTATATTGTTGTTGTTTAGTCCCTAAGTCATGTCCAGCTCTTTTGCAACCCCATGGACTGTAGCCTGCAAGGCTCCTCTGTGAGTAGGATTTCCCAGGCAAGAGTACTAGAGCGGGTTGCCATTTCCTTTTCCAGGGGATCTTCCTGACCCAGGGATCAAACCCAGGTCTCCAGATTTGCAGGCAGATTCTTTATTATCTGATCCACCAGGGAAGCCCTTGTTCTTGTATAGAAGGACATAATATTAATCAGCAAATTAATCTACAAATAAATCTATCATCCATAATATTTTTTTCCTATTTTTTAAATTTATTTATTTTAATTGTAGGCTAATTACTTTACATTATTGTATTGGTTTTGCCATACATTGACATGAATCTGCCCCAGGTGCACATATGTTCCCCATCCTGAACCCCCCTCCCACCTCCCTCCCCATCCTATCCCTCTGGTTCATCCCAGTACACCAGCCCCGAGCATCCTGTATCATGCATCAAACTTGGACCAGCGATTCGTTTCACATATGATAAAATACATGTTTCAATGCCATTCTCCCAAATCATCCCACCCTCGTCCTCTCCCACAGAGTCCAAAAGACTGTTCTATACATCTGTGTCTCTTTATCATCCATAATTTTAACATGATTCTAATACCAGTGAATTTGGGAGTTGGTTAAGAGTTCAATGAAACAATATTCAATTTCATTTGGAAAAAAATCTTGTAAGAATTTCAGAAACTTTTTGAAAAATAGAGGAAGGGGCATAGGAAGGAGAGGTGTTGTTCTTCTACTAGATAGTAAAATATATTGTAGAAAAAGAGCAATTAAAATTACAAACAGAACAGAAATAAAGCTAAATGCATCTTGATTCTAATGAGGTGGATGAAACTAGAGCCTATTATACAGAGTGAAGTAAGCCAGAAAGAAAAACACCAATACAATATACTAACGCATATACATGGAATTTAGAAAGATGCAAATGATAACTCTGTATACAAGACAGCAAAAGAGACACAGATGTATAGAACAGTCTTTGGGGCTCTGTGGGAGAGGGTGAGGGTCGGATGATTTGGGAGAATGGCATTGAAACATGTATATTATCATATGTGAAATGAATCGCCAGTTCAGGGTCGATGCATGTTACAGGATGCTCGGGGCTGGTGTGCGGGGATGACCCAGAGGGAGGATAAGGGGAGGAGGGAGGTGGGAGGGGGGTTCAGGAGGGGGAACTCATGTACACCCAGGGAGGATTCATGTCAATGTATGGCAAAACCAACCAATATAATATTGTAAAATAATTCAGTCAGTTCATTAGCCTCCAATAAAAATAAAAATTAAAAAAAAAAAGAGAAAAAGCTAAATGCATCTTGAAATTTGGTCCATGATAAAGACTTCACTTCACAATAGAAAAAGAAGATAGATTGTTCAGGAAATGATGCTGAGACAACTACAAACAGTTTAGAAATCAGAATAAATTTCAAATGAACAAAATACTTAGATATAAAATATGCAGCCATAAAATTAGAGGACAAAGCATGAGCAAACATTTATATTTCTGAACTGAGGAAGGTCTTTCAAAACATGACCTAAAACCCAGAAGCCATAGGAAAATATTGATACATTTGTTGAAATAAATGTAGTTTCCATATGGCAGAAAGTATACCATAAAAAAGACAAATGCCAAATTGGAAAGAATATTTGCAACACATATGACTCTCAGTTATTATTCTTGTCAAAGAACTTTACTCAAATCAGTAGGAAAAAGATAAACAATGCAGTAGGAGTTATTGATTAAGAATGCACACAGACAGTTCCCAAATAAATATAGCCAGTCAATAACCATTGGAAGAGATGTCCACCTACGGCATAGATGTGAAGAGATAGAAATTAAAATCCAGTTTCAAGCCTCTCCATGTGCCTAACCAATACCCAACCTCTCAAGGAAGTGGAGTCCCAGTTTCCAGTTGGTCAATGACAACATCCTTCCCAAGATCTCCTGAAAAAGCCTTGGTTAGCCCCAAACTTGGCTCTGCGTTGGAGAGACACACCCTGCTACCAGGGACAGCTCTGTAATTAGCAAACCATGTGATTATCCCCACTATGTAAATATTATCCGGAGCAGGACTGAAGATGTTTCTTGGAAGCTTTTCCTCCTGACCTTTTCTTCGGACCTCTCAGCGTTCAGCGTAACTGAAAGTTTACACTGGGAGGTTTCCGGGTTTTCTCCTTTGTGCTATTCTTAGCATCACTTATCCTCGAGAGGAGAGAAGCCTGGGCCCTTCTGCTACATGAGTGGTATCTCCACCCTCTTGCCCTTTTGGATGCTTTCCACAAGCCCATCCCAGGCCCACGGCATGCTACCCGCCTGACCAGTGCATAGATTCTGCCTGCAGGCACCCGGTCCCACCCAGCCTTGTCCCCTGAGCAGTGGCCTCTGGACACTCAAGTCCACAGCTTCAAGGAGGACCCAAGCAGCCTGGAGAGGTTTCATGTTTACAGCAGATGGACCCAGAGAAATCCTCCTCTAGATACAGGGTCTGATTTTAATCTACTGCTTGGCAAGGACAAACCTCTACTGACCCTGAGACGTACCAGATCAAAAGCAACCTTAGTGTGTTCTGGTGCTCTTAGGTTCAGTTTAACAAATTTCAGTTCAGTTGACCATGATGATGGCAGCTACCATCTCGATAGGCTCTGAAGATATTAATTGAATGACCCTGTGAGTTTATATAGCTATTCCCATTCTGTAGATGGGAAAACTGAGGCATGGGGAAGAAAGTGGCTTGCTCCAAGTCACACAGCCCTTGGTGGTGGAGGAGACAGGATTAGAACTCAGTCTGCCTGACTCAAAACCCCAGACTTGGGAAGAGACTGAGGCCATCTCAGTCAAGGGGAGACTCCAAGCTTAGAGCTAGTCATGTGAAGGGTGTGGTGTGTCCAGGGACAGGCAGGTCAGCCAGGGTGCCCAGGCAGAGAGTGGGTGGGAAGGTGAGGCACAAAAGGAGCTAAAGTGGTTCATCGGGATGAGATTGAGGCTGACCTTGAAAGACACGTGAGCAAAAGAGAACCCTGGCTAGTTCTTCAGTGATGGGATCCAGGTTTCTCAACTCTCTATCACCTTGGACCTCCTGGTCGCCCCACCCCAGCCCTGGATCTGCACAGACTCAGGCTCCTTCTCACCTCCACTCTTCTCCTTTGTCCTGAATCTGGATCATATGAACCTGCCTCAAGTTTCCAACCTGAATACCAACCTGTGTACTCTGCACCCTGGGGAAAATGGGCATGATGGCTCTGCATCCCACAAAGATGAGGGGTATCCAGACATTGTCCAACCAGGAGAGCCCCATTAGCCAGGGTGAAGGGACACTGGATAGTGGGCAATCTGACCCGTTCTGGCCTGAAAACGCATTCTGAAGGTCAGTTCTGATATCCAAACCATCCTTAGATAGGTGGCCATGAGCGCTAACTGTGCAAATGAAGAGGACTTGGACAATCACAGTCAAGGATTCAGTGTAGGGTTCAGAGCATCCAGGAGGGCAATGAGGAGCTCAGGGAGCTACTTCCCAGAAAGACCGGAAGGAGGCTGACCACCTGCTTTCCCGTTTCCCACCCCAAGTCCCTGGAGGAGGTTTCCTATGATGGTCCACGTCCATCTTTCCCCATCCTGCCTCCTAGGCTGTGTCTCCCAGGGACGATCACAGCGGAATGGGAGGGAACCATGGACCCTCTGGGAGCCCAGGTGAAGCAGGGACTAAGATCTGGCCTCCTCACCTCCTCGCCCATCCTCACTCCTCTCCCACTCTTTTCAGGGTCAGCCGGGCACCCGAGGTTTCCCAGGATTTCCGGTAAGTGGCGAGGACTGGTGAGTTGTGTCTGTGGAGACCCCTGGTCCTGGCTGGGTGATGAACTTCAGGCAGGGCTGGCCCTCAAGCTGCCTGTGCGCTTCTAAACCCCTGTCAGCAACGACCCTCTCCTGCTGGCTTTCACAGAGAGTCGCCAAGGAGAGTAGCCTGGTGCTCGACTCACAGTGCAGAAAAGGACAGGGATATCAACATGGAGCTACAGGCGTGGCAGACCAGACAGGCTGCAAGGTCACAGGCTAGGAAGCCCGGCTGGCCCATGGACTCTGGGGAAGATGATGCATCTCAGGGATGCATCCAACCTGGCTTTGATAGTCAATCTGCCTGGGGCGTGGGGCAGTCAGCTGGCCATCTGAATGTCTGGGGAGCCCCTCCTAAGGCCTAAGACAGATTCTGAGAGCAGGATAGGAGGCAGGCCTTTCCCGCAGGCCTCGGGGCTGGCTGTTCCTGCTATTCAGGAACACGCCATCCACTCTCCCCTGGGGTGAGAAGGATTTTGGTACCAAGGTGACTGCCACCCATCAGGTGTCAGGCATGGGGCAAGTGGCATTTCATTCACTCCTCACAAAAACCCCATGTGGGAGATTATTTTATTCCCCATTTTAGAATGGGAAGCCAAGGCTTACCCCGGTCTCATGACAGCCAGTGGTGAAGCAGAGACATAAACCCTACCTTGTTAGCGTCCAGAGCCTGTGTCCTTAACCACCCCCAGGCTGTCTGCCAGAACTCCTATGATGCTCAGTCTTCACATCTGGCCTGTTTATCTTTCAGGGTCCCATTGGGCTCGACGGCAAACCGGTGAGTGGCCCCTTTCACACGTGGGCTCCTCCCCCTCGCTTAGTCCAGATCACTAACCTGGGGTCTTTCAGTCCTTCTGCGAGACCCTGACTCCTTAGAAGGTGCTTTAGATAAAAATGAATGTTCTTGGGGTGTACAGTCAGTGCCAATGAGACGGGGAAGAGGGGCCATTAGAATGAGTTGCCCCAACCCCCATGGGTACAAGTCCACGACCAAACTGTGCCCTCAGCATCTGGAGCAACAGCCATCCTAGAATTTGCTCATTCCCGGCCTCCTGAAGGAGCTGGAAAGGAGTGAGGCGGGGACAGAAGAGGGCTGGAGAGCTCGATCTGCTATTCTGAAAGGAGCCCAGGCTCTAGCTCACACCCTTGCCCCCCGAAACCCCACCCCAGCACCTCAGGATGCCTCCTGTGTTCTCCTGAGGGTCTCCCATCCTGGTTGAGGCCCTACACATGCCCAAGTCCATGGGGAGGCTGCTGCCCATCCAGAGCGCCTCTCTGTTCATTTCAACCATTTTGATATGGCTGCAGACAGGTGTTCATGAGAGGGGCAGCTGTGGGGGAGGGGGTCCTGACTGCAAACAACTCACTTGCTCTTCTCCTTCCAGGGCCGGCCGGGACCAAAGGGGGAGATGGTAAGACCAGCTCACCCTAACCCTTCTCTCAAGGGCGGGGGTTGGGGGGGTCGGACTGGCCCTCCTAGGCTAACAAATCCTACCCAGCCAAGGGAGTGTCTGCCCCAGGGTCACTCCCCAGATGGGTGCCACGCATCCCACTTACTCGGCACAGGGAGGAGAGGTGGGCAGGGGGCTTCTCCACCTGAAGAATGAGGAAAGAGAGGTCCAGAGAATGTCCTTGCTTGGCCAGTGTCACACAGAACTGGCAGCTAGTGTCCCCAAACCATCACTCATACTCAGCACTCACACTGGGAGTGAGGGGTGTCCATCCAGCACTACGTCCTGAGCCTGATTTTCTTTTTTAAAAAATAATTTTGTTTATTTATTTTTGGCTGTGCTGAGTCTTCGTTGCTGAACAGACTTTCCTCTAGTTGTGGCGAGCTGGGACTACTCTCTACTTGCAGTGTGCAGGCTTCTCAGTGCGGTGGCTTCTCTTGTTGCCGAGTGTGGGCTCTAGGGCTCACGGGCTTCTGCAGTTGCTGCATGTGAGCTCAGTAGTTGCAGCTCCTAGGCTCTAGAGCACAGGCTTAATAGTTGTAGCACACGGGCTTAGCTGCTCCGCAGCACGTGAGATCCTCCAGGATCAGGGATCAAACCTGTGTCTCCTGCATGGGCAGGCAGTTTCTTTACCACTGAGCCACCAGGGAAGCCCTGAGCCTGACTTTCTAGCGTTTCCTGCTCTGGGCTGCCCAGGGTTCCAGGTGCTCCTGCCCCAGCCAGGCAGAGAGCTGACCTGGGGAACCACACCACTGTCCCCACCTTCTTCCTGCCCCTTCCCACCTTCTGCAGAGCCTTAACACAGTCCATGCAACCCCAGAAGTAATAATGATGGTCATTAGGGCACTGCTCCCTAATCCTCATAATAACAGCTTATCATCCTCCACTCTACAGAAGGGGAGATAGAAGCTCAGAGTGGTTGAGTATAGTGCTCAAGGCTACACCGCTCATAAGAAACAGAATGGAATTGAGACCCACGTGGCAGGATATTACCCTCCACCATGCCTCCTTTTGCTGCTAGGGCCCTTTGTTTAGAAAGAAAAGGTTCTTTCTAAGGGGCTCCTCCTCCTGCCATCCCTCTCCCCCACCACAGTTAACCACCCATGAATCTTCCCCGTCTGTTCTGGAGTCAGAACAAATTTGAGGTGGGCGGGGGGCAGGTTGAGGCCATTCCTTCTACCACAAACCCACATCAGTGTGATAGATCCGCTGTCATCCATCAAAATCCAACAGGCCACAGAGCCATTAGACTCCTGTTGGCTTGGCACAGGGACCCTGAACTATTAATTCCACATGCTGTCTAGTGTCATTATCTTGGCCTGCTTATCAGCTGTCCATCTCCCACTCTCCTCCTTTCCCGGATGGTTTACCATCTGTCGGGCATCCAACTTGAGGGCTGGGGCTTACCCTCACCTGCTTAACCTGTGTCCTCACCTGTCAAAAGGGGGTCAACTCTGCCCCACCCACCTCCCAGTAGCCCCGAGAACCTGATGTAAGGTGTAGACAGGATCGGGGTCCCACCAGTGGTGTAAAGGAGAACCAGAACTCCGAATTCATGTCTTGTCCTGCCACTGACAGGGCTGTCGTAAGGTCGGAGGAGTTAATTCACATCAAGCACTTCAAACAGTGCCTGGCCCAGAGGAAAAACCACGGGTGGCACACTTCCCTGACCCCGACCTGTCCTAAAGGGGCAGACTCAAGAGTTCATTGGTGCCAGGTGTTGCTGGACCTTGAAACACTTAAAAGAAACTCAAAATTCAGATTTTTGTTGTACTCTCCATGCTCTTCAGTATTGGCAGTTAATTGAAATAAAAGTGTGTGGGTTCAGCAGAATATTCCCGGGGACCATGACTGTCCCATGGGCCACCATTTGGGATGTCCAGACTCAATCCTCCATATCTCTGCAGTCCCAAACCTTCGGGTTATTTTGCTGGGGCCCTGGACCTCCCTCTCTCATCATACTCCTCTCTTTGTCCCCAGGGAAGGTGGCCTGTTCCCCTGCAGTTCAGTCCCCTGCCAGATGCATCATAGTCTATTGAATTTGTTACTAAATACTTGGCCAACCGCATGGGCTGGGATGCCACATGGTTTGTCCCAAAGACCACTTGTCCCTTCCCACAACTTCCTGGGAATCTCCCAGTTTGGTAATTGGCCCAGTTAGCAAGTCAGGGACAAAAGGAGGCCTTTCAAGCACCCAGATGGATCGGTCCATGGGGATCCTGAGGTCTCCAAGCCCTACAGAGACTGGCCTGGCTGATGGGTCCTCACAGGCCCTCAGGATGGTGGCTGGAAGGGACCTCAGAGCCCCAGGGGCTGGGGCACTGCCTGTGACTCCAGCCAAGTTCAGCAGCCCTGCCCCCTGGGGTCCCACTCAGTCCAGAGCACACAGCACAGTGGACACAGTGGACACAGCTGGACCTTCATGGTCCCAGTGCTGCCGCTGCTCACTGAGCAACAGGGCCTCGTCTCCATCACCTCATCCGGGAGAAGGAGCGACGCCAGCGCCTTCCTCTCAGGCCAGCGTGGGCATGAGCTCAGCGTGTCCCAAAGCCTGCCCCCGAGGGGGTCCTCAAAACAAGGGGTGCCTTCCCTCTCCCTTTCTGCTCCACACCAGCCAAGCGTGAGTCTCCACACCGGCCAAGTGTGAGGCCTTCTCAGCCCCAGCCTTAGGTCAGGCCCCTGAGAGCCAGCCGGACGCTGCATCCCCCTCAGAGAACTGGGGTCCACCCTGACCCCAGGCTCCTTTCTCAGCCCTGCAAGCTTTTGATCAGACCCCCTGGAGGGGAGCTCTGAGGCCCTTATGTTCCTCCAAGGAACCCAGAACACAGAGATGAAATTCCTGCTTCATCTCTTTGGCCAAAATTTCCTTCAAAGTTCCTGATGTCTGGAACGCTGCCCCAGCCCCCGTGTCCCCAGAAGCCCTTCTGGCTCAGTGGTTTTGATGCTAAGGCTGCTGAAGGTAGGAGTTAGAATGTGCTTTCAGTTCCGAGAGGAGATGGCCTGAGAGTGCAGGGCGTCTGGCAGTAGCAGAGCCCTGTCCTGCACATCCATGCAGCCTCCTCCGTGGCTGGCCCACAAGATGCTGGTGGGTGCAGGGATAAGTGAAAGATGACACCCGTTCTTCATCGTAGTCAAGTGCGGGGAGCAGGGCACACCTAGTCATGTCTGCGGGTGGATGAAGAAGCTGGGCCACAACAGCTGGACCGTGTCAGGCACAGGAAGACCAGGCATGGGTGGTTAAGCCCAGCCTTCGGGACTCAGACCTTCCGAAAAGTTTCTTGCACAATCCCACGCAGGCCTGCATGTCTGATTCTGCCCATCTTCTTTGTTCCACTCACCTGTGCATGTTTCCTTCCCTCAGGGTCTGGCGGGTCCCTGGGGACAGCCGGTTGGTCTCTCACCCCAGGGCTTTCCAGCAGAGAGGCTTCGGGCCCTGAGCCCTGAGTCTCGCTTTCTAACTGTCTCATTTCCATGTCTTTGTAGGGACCTCAAGGACAAAAGGGAGAAAAGGTAAGCCGATGGGGATTTTCTAGAATTTTCATCTCAAGAAACAGTCTTCCAACAGGTAGTAAGAGTTATTTTCAAACTTCAGTTTTTATCAGCAGAAGCAGGTAAAGAAATTTAGTCTGTTCAACTTGAAAAAAAAAATAAATAAAATTGGATTATTTGATTTAAAAAAAAAAAAAGAAGCAGGGAACCCGCTGTGGCACTCAATATGAGAGAGAGGGGAGGCTGCCCTGGGTGGGGGTCTTTTCTTGAGGGAAGGGGGCAGCCTGGAGCCTGGCCCTTCTCTGCCTCTTTCTGTGCGCATCCCTGCTGCCAGCCCCATGGCCTTTCCTGACCAGCTCCCATGAGCCTCTAGGATTTCAGGGGTCCGTTTTGTAAACTACTGGCTTGGCCCTCTTCCCAGTCCCCTCCATGCTCTGTCTCCTTGAGTTTCTGATGGAGGCTCTGCTGGGCTTGCCCCCAGATGAATGGTGCAGGGACCTGGCACCCCCGCTCAAAGAAGGCATGTCCGAGGGCTCCGTGGCCCTTGCCTCGGTGTCCACTGTTCCCATCCAGGGACTCTTCTTTAGGGCCCACCCAGAGGATGGACCTTTCCAGAAGATACCCCCAGCCAGGCATGGAGCACTACCCCTGACTCCGCCATCACGGCACATGATGTTTGGTGGCAGAGTCCTGCCCTTGGCTCCGTGGGGCCACATGCAGGCAGGCCCTGGGGGTTTCTTCCCCGCTGCCAAGCAGGCATGAGGGAGGGAATCAGACAGAGCCAGGGGCGGGTGGTATGTGTGTGTGTGCGTGGTGTGTCCCCGGGTCCTGAGGTTGCCCCCCCCCAGGGGTCCACCTCCCAACAAGTGTGTAACACCTCCTCTCCTTCCCTCTCTTCCCCAGGGTCAGTGTGGCGAGTACCCGCACCGGGTAAGTGAACCCTGAAAACTGATCCATCCCTGGGGCACAGCCCCCAGCCTAGCCTCCTCTTCCCTACAGAGCTTGGGGCCAGGCGCACACTCCTCTGCACTCAGCAGACAGAGCAGTGCCATGATGGGGGCAGTGCGTCTGGCGGGCCCCCAGGGTTGTGCCCGGTGGTCAGCATGTGTGTGTTTGTGCAGAGCTGTGTCCATGTATCTACCCCGTGCTGGCTGGCCTGCGAGCCCCCAGAATGCGTGTATCTGGAACTCTGAGTGCCTGGCTGTGTGCTCCTCTGCAAGTAGCCTTCAACATAAGGCTGTGCAACTCGTGTGAGTCTGGGTCTGGCTCCCTACCCGGCGTTTCTGTGTGTCTGTCTGGCTGACTGGCCGGCTGGCTGCCCTGGCCAAATCACAGGGACTTTTGGGTTAGTCATTGTTTCAGATGACCCAGGCCTGTGTGCTGGGAGATAGTTGGAAACTGACTATCAGTACAAGAGTGAAGTCTTTGTTTTGCCTTAGAGTCAATGAAGTCCCTCCAAGTGGAGTGGGGATTTCAGGGCTGGTGTCCTGCTTTTCCCCACCCCCGATCCAGTTCCTCCGTTCCCTTGCTGCGCCCCAGGATACGGAGCCCAAAGCCTGCTGTAGTCCTGTTGAGGGCCCTCAGATGTGTGCACTAACGTTAAGAGCCATTCTTGGGGGCGGGGCTGAGGAGGGGCCCCAGTGAGCTGGGACTCCCCTCATTCTGTGGACTGCCCCCGCCACTCTCAGCCCCAGGGAGCCAGGACAGGGATGACAGGCATCTTTAAGTGTCCATCCCCCTGTCGTGCACTGCCTTGTGCCCCCAACACACGCAGTGTGGCCACCCTGGCCATCCACCCTTGCCGGGCAGGGGGCTTGAGGGAGTGGAGAGAAAGACTAGCCAAACTTGGAGTCAACCAACCTGGTTCCAAATGCGCTGGGAGGGCCTTGCTAGGTGCTGACCTCTGGTTCCCAGGCCAGAGAGAGGCCGGGGGCAGGGTACAGCCTTGAATGTGAGCAGCCGGGGTAGGGGTGTGGCCAAGGCTGGGTAGTGGGCGCAGGCAGGCCGGCAGCAGTGCAGACAGAGCCAGCCTGTTGGCGGCATGTGCTCCAGGGAGTCAGGGGCCCTGGTGTTCCGGCCAGCCTGATCCCGATACAATAATAGAAGGTCAGCTGTGTTTATTTGAAACGATGGGCTCACAGGATTGTTATGTTACCCAAAAGAAAGACAGCATCCCCCAGCAGCAAAGACAACACAACTGTAGCCGCTTTCACCATGTGTCATTAGCTCTGAGCATGGGGGCAGGGGGAAGGGAGGGACTCTGCCCTTAAGCCCAACCCAGGAAGAGGAAGCCAGCAGGGATGGAAGGTTCCAGCACACCTTGGCCACAGGCTGCAGAGAAACCTAGGGTTATGACTGCGCCAGGGTGGGTAACAAGTCAGGCTGGGTGAGAGTGGATTTGGGGATCCAGCTGATGGGCAGGGCAAGGCAGCTGGCACCTTCCATTCATCTGGACGTGGGTAGGAAAGCAGGGTGTTTCTCGGGCAGGGGGTCTGTTGCCTTTCTGAGGGGTCTGCAGCCCTGAGCGGGGTGGCAGGCCTCCCAGCCCACGAGATACATGATCCAGGTGGTCTGAGCCTCTGTGCCAGCCTGCAGCATCCCAAGGGAGAAAGGGGGAGGCCGGGTGGGCAGTGGGTGTCTGGGGTGCCCTGGGAACGGGAGCTGGTATCTGAGCCTGGCACTCACTCTTCCTGTTGCCCTGTCTTCCCCCAACCCCTACCCGCTACCCCACCCCAGGAGCACCTAAGCGGCTCTCTAGCAGCTCTGCGCTCCAACCAGATAATTACTCTGAAGGTTTGTAGGTTCTGGAAGGTCTCTAGGCCCCTCTGGTGAGAGGCTCCATGGACACAGAGCCCAACGTTGCACATCCCCAGGCCCCAGTGGGAAGGCTGGGACGCCCCACGAAACAGCTGCCCATGAAGGTGGCAATGACCCAGAAAGGCCGTGACTGGGTGGGTGCATCCTCAGCCCAAGCAGTCCTTGCTTCCTAATGCTCTTCCCAGCCACCTCGTGTGAGCTACAGTGCTTTCAGAAACAAGAGGTGGATGATATGCCATCTCTGTTTAGGAACCTCTCCCTAAAGCTGTGGGACGCTCAACTCCACTGGATAGAGAGACTGGAAGCAGCCAGAATTTCCAGAAATGAAAATTGCATTAGCTAACATGATTGCCTCTCCCTGCCCCGCCCCCCCAAAAAAAGTGGTTGAATGTGCCAGAGACTTCTTTGTCCAGCCTCGATGTTCCAAGCCCCTGGGTGAGGCCTCAGTAGCACTTAGCTGGTGCCCGCACTGGTCACACCCTCCTCCTGCTCAGCCCCCAGGAGCCGGGCTCAGCTCTGCCCTTGACCATCTTCCCCAGATTCGCTGACACCAGCCCTTCTCGTCCAGCCGAAAAAAGAACCCAGGGGTGGCCGCCCACCAGCCTGGCTTCAAGTACCAATTTAGGCTGATCCTGTGGCTCCCAAGTCAGAGCCTCAGAGTCTGCTCCCTCAGCCCTGCAGCCTCTGTCCACGAGCAGGGACCTGTGGGCCTGGCAGTGCAACGTTGGGCTGTATGTCAGGAGGCCTCTGCAGCCCGGCTTGGCCATGGAAGGCAGGCCTGGCCAGGGGGGCCCCTCCCCACTGGGGAGTGCTGCTGCCAACACCCCGAGGGCTTGCCTCCTTCCAGGGATGGGTGCCTTCCAAGGGCAAGCTCAGCGCTGCACCCACAAGCCTCAAGTGGCCTGTCCACACTCTTCTTCCAGCACCTCACGCCCACTAATCTCTCTTCTCTCTTCCTCTCCTCCCTCCCTCTCGGCCACCCTGCCTTCCTGGCGGACTTTCGACCCTCCTGAACACCTGCGATCTTTGGCCTCTGCCCTCTGGCCTTCCAACTCATCTTTCTCCTCAGCTGCTGCCTCTCCTCAATTCAGTGCGGCTGGCTCCACCCCCAGTCATTAAAAGGAGGACCTTCCAGGTAGACACCTCCCTTGGCCAGACCACACGGGGCTTCCCAGGGGCTGGCGAGTCTCTGGGCCCTGATGAACCAGCTGGGGCTGTGACAGTGAAAGTTGCTCAGTCATGTCTGACTCTGCGACCCCTTGGACTGTAGCCCACCAGGCTCCTCTGCCCATGGGATTTCCCAGGCAAGAATACTGGAGTGGGTTGCCATTCCTTTCTCCAGGGGATCTTCCTGACCTGGGGATCAAAGCTGGGTCTCCTGCATTACAGGCAGATTCTTTACCATCTGAGCCACAAGGGCTGTTGGCAAAAGCAGAATCTCACTGCACTCCATTATATTAAATTAGACAAAGACGGACCTACAAATGCCATACACGTGGAAATATACAACACCCAGGCCCAGAAGCCTCAACTACTATCTCACTGTTACTGCTCACAACAGCCAGCAAAACAGCCACCACTGTATGCCAGTCACCAGGCTATGCGTTTTACAGTCTGCTTTCATTTAACTCTCACAATGGTTGTATGAGTTAGGCATGATCATCCTTGTTTCACAGATGAGCAAATCAGGCTCAGAGACGTTAAGTAAGTTACCCGAGGTCACACAGCCAGTAAACTGCAGAGCACCCACATTCTCCGACTCTTACTAGTTATGCAATTTGGGGCAAGTTACTTAACCTTTCTGTGCCTCCGATTTCTCGTTTGTAAAATGAGACTAATAATGGTTCCTACTGTATAGGGTTATTGTGTATGCAGAGCTCTGGGAATACTTCCTGGCAGAGTTTAAGCGCTGAAATTAAGTTGAGGCTCAAAGAGGTGAATTTGTACCCCAGGTGGCACAAACAGTGAGAGACAGAGTGGGAACTGGCAGTGGGTCTTGAGACCCCACACCCAGGGCTCTCTCAGCTGGACCTACACCCTCTATATCTAGAAATGTAGATTGCTTAACGTCTGGTCACTTGTCACCTGAGTTTGAGAAGCAAGGGAATTTGCAGAGGAAATGTAGCCCGCTACCAACAGGTGTAATCATTGTGAGCAACTGCTTCCTTCTTCCTGCCTTACTAGCCAAGGAGGCTGGGATAGGAACAGATCACAAAGAACAAAGAGCAAGAGACCACAGACCCAGAGATCTAGGCAAAGGCATTGCAGCTTGATGCCAGGCCAGCAATTCCATGGCTGCCACCCGCACCCCTACCCTTGCTCACACTGGGGGTTAGAGGTTACCCCCAAGGTCGCAGGAATACTGGAAGTGGCAGGGTTCTGAGATGCTCTCTGAAAGCCTGACAGCAGGGCCTGGAGCCAACATCTGGCCTGACTCAGGAGCCCGGGGGCCTGAATGTTCAGACATCTGATTGAACAAGGCTGAAAAATCACTCCAATTAATGGCTAAAAATACAGAGGGACACGTGACACGTGTGCTGCCCAAGCCTCCATATCCTGTTACACCAGCCAAATCCTCGAGAGCCTCCATGTGCTCCGAGCGCTTACCCAACGCCTGGCTATTCAGGGGCCCACTGGCAGCTCAGAGAAGCACCAGGCCCACCCCACTCTCAGCCAGCCCTACCCATGGCAGACCCCGTTTCAGGAGAGCTGAGTCCTTGCTCTCAGAGTGGCCATTTGCCTCGACCCCCTTCACCCACCTCCTGGGCCTAGCTGCATTGACTGCTCTGTGCTGAGCCCTTGCTGGGTTCCAAGCTCTGTTGTAAGAATTCTACACGGATTATCCCATGTAATCCCACACGGGCCACCGGGCAGCAGAACTGGCATCACCATCGCCACCTTACAGAAGAAGGAACTGAGAGGGCCCGAGCCGTGTTACTGCCTGCCTTTTCAAGAGGGGGAGGAGGATAAGCCAGAGCTTTCTGTGCTGCCCTGACCTGATTTCCAAAGTAGAAAGAGAATAGGGGCCCCTGTCTTTCCTGCTGCAGATTCTGCCTTGAGAATAAGGTTTTTCTGCTGTCAGCCACCGTGGGACACAAAAAGGCTTGTCCATTTCTAATCAATAAACCAATATTGATTTCACAGGCTCTATAAGATGCTTAAACATTGGGTTTAACATTAGTTGAGAAAACTGATGTGTTTAGCAGATGGCATTGAAGGTGCAGAAAGTTGGATAGTGAGCAGTTTTTGCTGGGGCCTTATTTGGAATGAATAGAAAAGTCTAGAGTTTTGGGTTTTGATTCCAGTTCCCCCCAAATTCTCCATGTGACCTTGGTCAGGGTGTTCAACTTCTCTGAGCCTCCATTTTCTCTTCTGTAAAATGGCACTTGTGACCCATCTCTGCCTTCTCCACCATGGACTCTCCGAGCCCTTAAGTGGTTTCTTAGAGGATGTGGCAGGATATGGCTCAGGCCAAGAGTGGCACTGCTGGTGGCCTCTGTCCTAGGACGTTCCACTGGAGAGATGGCTCAAGCAGACACTGCTGAAATCTGAGCTCCCATTCAGAGTGCGGTCCTGCACTCCTGTTTATAACATGGGGTTTGCGGTAAGCACCATCAGGCCCCTTCTCTGTGTACAGTGTTATAAAGGGTTCCTGAGATCACACTGAGAAGGGTGGGCTGGCCTGGAGTCTGGCCCCCTGGGATGCAGGAGTGCATCCCAGCCTGGAGCACTCACACCTGCCAGACTGTTCTACTTGAGTCTGTCTGCAGGGCTGGACCCCTCAGCAAGAGCTGAACCCAGAACCTCCCCGGAGAGGTCATGGAGAAAGCAACCTAATGACGCTGGTCTGCATAGATCGAGGATGACACGGGCTGGCCCCCAGCCCCAGGATCTGGGTCACAGGGACCAGGCTCTCTCCTCCTCCTGAGGGAACATGATCCCACCCCTACCTCCCTGGGCTCTAGGTCCACCCTGGGCACCTGCATGGGGAGGGGGGTGGCACAGGCTTCAGGATAAGGAAAAAGAATAATAATAGCGACTCTAGAAGGGCACGAAGCACTTTACACCTTCAAAACTCAACCAAACAAAGGGCTGCAAACTCATCTGTCCTCTGAGGTCAGGCACAGATCACACAAGTGACAGAGCAGGCTGCACACAGAATGGTTTGAAAGGTGGGGCCTGAGGGACCCAGAGAGCCCAGTTGATGGTGGCCTCCGAGGAATGTGGGTCTAGCTGGCCCAGGCTCCATTTTTTTCAGCAGAAGCTACCAAGCCATGTTTTTTTGTTTTTTTTTTTACATAAAATCTCTTGCCCAATTGTTTGGTAAGCTAAGCAAAATTCTGTGGCCTCTGACCTAAGGACTCCATTGATCCTCTGGGCCAGATAATCAAAGCCAGCAAAATGTGGCAGGAAACAAGGAACGGCTGTTCTCATCTGATGCTGGGAGGCCAGAGCGCAGAGATGGTGGGCTCGCCACACACATGGAGGGGTCGAGGCAGGCTGAGGCCGCTGGCCTCCTCAGTTGGACCCTGGTCATCTGACCAACCTGGGAACGGGACTTTGGCTGGGCCGGGGGGCACTCACCCACTCCTCCGCCTCTGCCACCGCAGCAGGGCTCTGCCCTGGAGACCAACAGCTCATGCAGCAAATCCTCTCTGGAAGCCTCTCCTCTGGAGGCCTAATGTCTTGGCCACCTCCTCACTGCCACCGGCCTCTGCATGTGTCACCACCACCGCACCATCACATCACGCCACTGCCGCCTCCCCCAGAGCCCACGGCCGGGCCTCACCGGGTGCATGGCACTGGGGCGGGATGGTCCTGCAGCCCAGGGCTCTCTCTCTGACACTTGTTTCCACCAACCTCAGGGTGAACAGGGCCAGGCTGGCATCCAAGGCCCACCAGGGCCACCAGGCCCTCCCGGACCGAGTGGACCTCTGGGGCACCCAGGACTGCCAGGGCCCATGGGCCCACCCGTAAGTACCCCTCCTGCTCTTCACCACCTGCTCTCCTTCAAGATTCATCCCCTGAATTCTCTGGAAGTTTGGGAACTAGGTAACCGATGGGACTCTGGGCCCCCGCTGAAAGGGCAGAAACACATTGGCAAGGCTGCCAGACGTGGCTGGCCCCTATGGGAGCTGCCCGTCCCTGTCACACTCACCAATTGCTCTCTGGTTCTGAAAACACATCCTGGGACCAGGTGCTCCACTTCAGCCACTGCCTCCCATGGGGGGAAACCATGAGCAGGCCTGCCTCTCCCAGCCTCAGGAGAGAGGAGCTTAGAGAGAAAGTTCCCAGGATCACTCTGATGGATGTCCCCTGCCCCCTAGGCTTAGGAAAAGTTGAGTTGGGGTGATGTGTCCTAAAGGAGGTAGCAAGGGGGCATTTGATGGTCTAGCATCCCTAACAGACACGCCTTTGCTGGTGTGTGTGGATTTCCCGCTCCCAGACCACCTTCCAACCAAGTTACACACCCGGTCGGCCAAGAGGACCCTGCACCGAGCCTGGGGATTGGACCACTGCCAGGAGGGGCCCAGGGGAGCCAACAGACACCCCTCTGGGCAAGACCACACTCAGGCCATAGGTCAGTCCCAGTGTCCACCAGGTCATCTGCTTGCAAGCTCTAGCCAAGCCCTAGCTCTTTCTCAGCCCTATTGCGTTCAAGAAAACACCAGGGCAGAGTAACTCAGAAAACCCTGGACTTCTTCTTTAGAGAAAATGCATCTCTACCCAGAGCTAAGACCAATATCAGCAGTTATTGGAGGCAGAGGGGTTAAGGACACAGTCTGTTTGATAATGTTTTTTCCACGTGGCTTTTTTTTTTTTTTAGTATTTTTCTTTCTTATGACAAAAGCATCATACATCCATTGTGAAAAATTTGGGACATAGACGAAGAAAAACTTTTAAACTGTCTGCTTTCCCATATCCAGATTTCCCTATCACTAACGCTGGGGAGAGTCCTTTCCATTTTTCTCCTTAGACTTCTCTGCACATAAATGTTTTTCAGGTTGGTGATGTTCTGAATAACATAACACTTTGTATCCTGTTACTCTTTCCACTTAATCTCGTACACCATGCCCTTTCTTATATCAGTAGTCTCCCATGATATGGATTTTCGGACTGCTGGGTCTCTTTACAAGGTAGTTAATGGGTTCCCTTCTGTAATATACATCCTTAAACATAAATGTGTGTGCACATCTCCGATGCTTTCATGGCAATAGATTCCCAAAAGTGCAATTACTGGGTCGGGGTGCCCCTGTCAAGTAGCCCACGATGAGTATGGCCACATTCCAGGTCACTCGGCTTCACACCTGGGCCCTCGGGTACCCCAGCTTCCAAGGCTAAGGCTCCATGTAGAGTCCCCATAGGCTGGGTGACAGCTCTGGCCAACCAGGGCAGCCAGCTTGACCAGAAGGCAGCACAGCAGAGTGAAAACCTACCTTTCTGGGAGAGCCAGCTCTCCTGCTCAGCTTGATCCCCATAACGGATTTTAAATATTTCCATGATTTCTCCCCAGAACCCTGGGGAGGGAAGTTAGTCTCACCTCCATGGATTGATGGATGGAAAAGCAGAAAACCTAAAAGGAAGTGGAATTTAGAGAACTGAACCAAATGAACCAAGCCAAGAAAATAAACCAAAATTTTTAAAAGTGCTCATAATCCACTTCTTTCCTGACGGCCCTCAGCCGAACACACTGGGCTCCCGATCACTGAACCCAAGCCAGGCAGTTTTCTTTGTTAGGTTGTTTATAAAGAAAAAAAAACAGAACGTGTGTTTTGAAACCAATTGAAACAGGCCAGACTCAGGCATCATGGTTTTCTCCAGCCAGTGTTTGCCATCCAGACCCACGCCCGAGGCCACACTGGAGCCTGCCTTTCCTTTCCTTTCCCTCGGGCTCCCGCAGGGCTCACACCACTTCCCCCAAGCTGGCTCCTGTGGTCACAGCGCCCCAGGGCTGGGGAATGGAGACAGAGGGCTCCCCTGCAAGCTGGCAGGGCCAAAGGCAAAACCCAAGCTCTGTTGGGCAAGGTCAGCTTTCCAGGGAGCGGCTCTAGTTAGGAGGTGGGTGGGTAGGGACCTGGACCAAACACACTATCGATTTCACATGAGGCCATTGACCTATTTTACGGTGGGCCAGCCCAGCAGAGATGCCCGAGGCGCCCATGTGGCTCCAAGGAGGGACACGAGCCTGTTGTCCCCACATGCCCTCAGCAGGTTTCAGATCCCCTTTGAGGACCTTCTTGATCTGCTGTCCAGTGCATCCAGAACCCAATACAGCCTCCAATGTAAATGTGTTTGTGGGCGTCTGTGCTCAGTCGTGTCCGACTCTTTGCAACCCCATGGACTGAAGCTGCCAAATTCCTCAGTCCATGGCGTTTCCCAGGCAAGAATACTTGAATGGTTGCCATTTCCTACTCCAGGGGATCTTCCTGACCCAGGGATCGAACCCGTGTCTCTTACATCTCCTGCACTGGCAGGCAGATTCTTTACCAACTGCACCATCTAAATGTGCTTAGCCCTCACCATTTGCCAGTGGAATCCATCTCCACTCACCTTTCTTCTTGCTTCCGCAGGGCTTACCTGGGCCTCCTGGACCAAAGGTGAGGGCCCTTCTGGGTGATGTGTCGAGTGGGTGGGAAAGGTCCCTGGTGGGTAGGGGGTGGAGCGGTGTCAGGCACTGAGTAAGGGACTGAGAGGAAATTGATTGGCTTCACAAGGATTGCACTTCCGTGGGCTCAGGCCAAGCAAGTGCTGTGGGTGCTATGGACAATGCGGCCCTGCTCCCCAAACAGATCGTGGTCTAGTTGGGAACTCAGGACATTGTCACAACATCCCAATAAAACAGTGGCTCCTAAGGGGCCAGAACTGGAAAGGACCTTTGGGGTCATCCAGTTCCTTTTGAAACCTTATCTGGAAGCCCACAATGTCGAGTCTCCCTTTGAAGCTGGAGTCCCTGTGGCTCTAGAAAAGAGAAGTTGCAAAGCACTGATCCAGCCGGCCGTTTCACAAACGCAGAAGCTGGAGTCCTGGGGGGAAATGACTTGTCCAGGTGCCACAGAGAGCCTATGGTGGAACCAGAACTGACCCTCAGGGGTCCTGCGCCCCTTCCCTCCTCCCTCAGCCTCTGCAAAACAAGGACTGGTTCTGAAAAGTCAAACAGTCCCTGCTATTGTTCCAAGGTTGGCTGGAGGTGGAGGTCAGAGGATTTGGATTCACTGGGAAGAAGAGGGATGGTAGCGTGGAGGAGCGGGGTGCAGCAAGAAAACCCCTCTAATGGCCTTCTCTTGGTTCCCCTCAGGGAGACTCGGGGATCCAGGGCTACCACGGCCGGAAGGTAAGAAGGAGGGGGTTGGGAGGACCCGCTCCCCACCAGGCCACAATCCAAGTAGGGCTTCACCACAGTGCACACAGGGTCTGGACTTGATCCGCACGTGCTTTTGCACACACATCAGCATGGGCCTCAAAACTCTTGAATTTAAGTGATCGGGGGGTTGTGTCTCCACTGAGGAAGCAGGAGGCTCAGAGAAGGAAGTGCCTTGGGCAAGTCGGTGGCCCTGCTGGACCTCAGACCAGGAATGTGTCCTCTGCCAACCCGATTGGCCATGTCTACAAAGAGGCAGACCAGGTTCTCACATGCCCCCGAAGGCCTAGTGAGTAGGGTCCAGGCAGAGCTTCTGAGTATGGTAGGGGATACGGGCTGCTCACAGGCCAAAGAGACAGGATTCCTGTGCAAATAACCCTGGTGAAGGCAACTGCATTAACCACTACCAACCCAAAGCACTGTGTCATTATTTGGGTAAGGGGTTCAGGGAGATTAATTCTAGATTGGTAGGATTTGAGGAAGTCATCTGAGAGAGGACAGCCTCTGAGTTCAATCCTGTTGAATGGGTAAGTGTATCAGTTTTCTTTTGCCGTGTAACGAACCATCCCAAACTTACTGTCTTAAAACAGTTCTTTCTCAGGATTCTGTGGCTTGGCCAGCTGTCTCCTCAGGGCTCACTCAAGCAGTCACATGGGATGATGGCTGGAAAGGCCGGGGGGCCAAGACGGCCCCATCCACCTGCCTGGGGCTGGCGCTAGCGGTGGCCTGGGTTCCTTTGTTCTCCTCCACGTGGCCTCTCAGCCCCTAGTGCAAGGCAGATGGATTTCCTCACAGCATGGCAGGCCCAGGTCAGCTTTCAAAACGGGCAAGTCTCAGTGCACAAGTGCTTTTCAAAAGCATCTCTTGCATCACATTTTCTGAGGTCCTGTCGGTCAAAGCAAGTAACGCAGCCAAAGCATTCAAATCAGTGGGGCAGGGGGACTCGGCCCCTTGTTCTTCTTGTGGGAGGGTGGCAAAGCCTTTGTGACCATCTTTAACCTGCCACTGTGCTCCTTCAAGCAGCAGATTTCAAGGGAAATGGCATTTTAGACAGGGAAACAATTGAGCCAAGGCCCAGAGATGGTCATTACAATAACTTTAATAATTAAAAATAATTCTGACACTATACACCACTTACTGAATGTCTCCTGTGTGCCAGGTTAGCCTTCAGTGGGACCTGCATTATATCTAATCCTAGGAAGCTGGTACTCTTCTTCTCCTATTTAACAGATGAGGAAACTGAGGTACAGCCTAAGTGGCTTATAACTGGCAAGGCAGGAATTCAAGTCCAGGTCACGGCCCTTCCCGTGATGTCATGCGTCATAAGGAGCCCATCCCACCCTCTAGGCCCCAGCTGGGAGGCTCTGGCGCCTTCCAGGGGAAGAAAAGAAACAGGAAAGAAAGGCAGGACGAGGAAGGGGAAGGATTCTGGAAAGGGAAGAATCAGCTCTGGAGAAGCGCATTCCACAGGCTCTGTAGCTCTGTAATCCGACAGGGGCCTTCACCGCATTATTTTATGGGTGCTTGGTGGGTGAAATGGCAAGACCCGAGAGATCTTTCATTAGTTCTGCATAAACTGTGAAGTTTGTACTGTGTCAGGAAGTGGAAATTACAGCCCCCGAGGTTGCTTCCATCCACTCACGCAGACTCACAAAATTTACTGCCTCCCAGTGCTTCACAGGGTCGGCTTTCCCATTAGCAGCCAGACCAGCTCCTTCAAGCCGTGAAGAAACTTCAGGGTAGCAGTTTTCCCTGGGGATCATGGGGATGCTCACAGCTGGCATCCCTACCATGGCAGTCATCTGTATTCCCCTGCCAACTGGAAGTCTGGTTCATTCAGAAAGGAGGTTGGGGGGGGGGGGTGATCTGTTTCCCTGAGGATAGAGAGGCGTCAGCTTGGGGCTAGGGTGTCATGATGGTACAGGGCCTGGTTCCATGATTGTGGCCATTCTGGGTAAAGTTTGTGGGAGGAATCGTTCAGCCCTGACTGTGTGGAATTTGCAGAGGAAACTAGTGTGGTCCTACTGACAAAGAGGCAGTCTCTGATCCCAGGGAAGCCTGCCCTGGAGAGAGAAGTCTCCAGAGCTGCTAGAGGAGGGCTGCTAGAGGAGGCTCAGGGCTGCTAGAGAAAGCACAGATATACTTCTTTTGCCTGACTAAGTATAAAGCAAGTGCTGATGGGTACCTTGAGAAGGACGGAGCTCCCCGTCACCAGAGGCATTTAAGGAGAGGCTGGAAAACTATGGGTCTGTCATGTGTTAAGAGAAGCTTCTATATCCAATGGGAGACTGGATTGAAATCCCTTCCTGCTCAGGGAAGCAGCAGCTTCCTAAGAACAGAGCTGGCTCCACACCCCCTAGAGAGGAGCAGCCTCCCACCCCACCTTTTCCCTGCCCTTTCACAACAGCCTCTTCTCATGGAATCCAGGGGGAGCTGTGAGGCTGCCGGCTTTTCTGGAAGGCTCCTGCCACCTCCTCTTCTCCCAGCCTGTCCTTGAGACTTCTCAGTAGGCGCTCCGGAGCCGCCAGGTGGTTAGAACTCTCGTCTCTGTGCTGGCCCTCACTCTGCTGGGACCCTTGTCCTATCATCCCTGAAGCCACAGCCTGCTAGTCCAACAGAGGCCAGAGGGTGTGCACTGGAATCCCATGGCCCGCAGCAGAGTCCATCGCCAAGAACTTGGGGGTCATTCCTCAAGGTCAGGCGATACTCAGGAGGCTACGAGTGCTTGTTCCTACTGCCTGAGCCCCAATGATCACCATACCCAGGCAAAAGCATTCTTCCCATCAGATTTCTTAGATGGAGTCCTTTCTCCATGAGGTATTACTTTTCTCCACTTTTCAATTCTTAGATGAAGAATCTTGTCCAAGGACAAGGGCCGCAGTTCTTCACATCTCTGGTTCAACCAAAGTCCTTTCGCTCCGTCTCTCATCATCTCAGCTCACTTGGCCCAGTAGATCGATGCATTATCCCCACTGCCAAGAGATGAGAAGCTCAGAGAGGTTAATACTCTGCCCAGCGCTGCGCAAGTCAAGTGTTGGTCACTCAGTCGTGTCCAACTCTTTGCGACCCCACGTACTGTAGCCTGCCAGGCTCCACTGTCCATGGGATTCTCCAGGCAAGAATGCTGGAGTGGATTGCCATTCCCTTCTCCAGGGGGATCTTCCCGACTCAGGGATTGAACCCAGGTCTCCTGCATTGCAGGCAGATTCTTTACCATCTGAGCTACCAGGGAAGCCCCAACATTGCACGGCTAGTGATAATCATGCTGGGATTGGCAGCTAGGTCTCATGAGTCTGAACCCAGGAGCCAGTCTTCTCGCCCTAGTGCAGAAGGAAATGTCTTCTCGGGAGAGGCCGGGGTGTCATCCCAGGCTAGGCTAACTGTGCACAGACCACCCTCCCCTGTGGTTTCTCTGGGATGTGGAGGGGTAACCCTCTGGCTCTTTTCTTTTGTCCACCAAATCTCTTTTCTCTCTTCCCATCTCCACTCTCTGCCTAGAAAGAGGCCTGGGAGGAGGGACCCACACGAAGAGCAGCTTGGTCACAGATGCTGGGGAAACAAGAGTTTGCTCCCACCCAGCACCCTTGCCACCCAGTGGGGTCATTGAGCTGGGACAGAGGCCACGAGCTGCCCCCTTGTGTTCAGGGTGTGAGGGGGCCCCACAGGGTAACCAACGGACCCTCCACATCTGCTTCCATTACTCTGTCCCGGCAACTTGACACACACGTGGGGAGGCCTTTCTTTCAGTACGGGATGGAATTTAACTCTCAGCAAAGACGCTTCTGGTCCTGTGAAGCTTGCTGTTGATTAGTTCCATCCACCACCACTACCACCACCACCCGCCCCAGCAGCTGGTCCCAGCCTGGCATCCTCTCAAAGGCCGGCCAAGGCCAGCAGGCCAGCGTCTCCACCGGCTCCTCGAGCTCACAGCCCAGTGTAGCCAGCGGGCCGTGTGCTGCCACAGCCCCACTCACACCCAGCCCCACGGCCCAGACACTGTGAGCATTGTTGTGTGCCCATGTGGTACCTATTTGATCCAAATTTATGGCACCAATCCACTTTAAATGTGTTGCAAGACGCAAAATGCGTGTTTAAAGCATCACAACCTTGGCTCTCTTTCAAGAGGATTGATGAGTATTGTCAGACTGTGTATGGATCACAAAACCTGGTGAGAGCTTATCTCCAAACACGTCAGAACTGGCCCGTCCATCTTGGCAGTGGGGGGGTGCCTTTGACACATGTGGCGGTCTGGGTGTTAAGCCTTGGGGTTTGCATGAAGGACCAGAGCTGAGCACACGTTCCCATCCTGCCGGCTCCAGGCTGTGCGTCTTCAGACCAGTGCAGGCAGGATGTGAGAACCTCGTATTCACTCAGCTTGTAACTGAGGTCGCACCGCCTGGAGGCTGTGAGGCTCCCCGGAAAGAGGGACTCCCACGGAAGGCGGTCCGATGGGCCCTGTGGTCGGCTGGCTAGAGCGCTAGAGTGAGGGTGTGAGGAGCAGAAGGGCACCCACCCAGCCCAACTGCTCACCCTACCTCAGTCCTTCTACAAAAGGGCAGGATCGTTCTGACCTGCCAGTCAGAGCGAAGCATCACATGGGTGCACACACTTCTGAAGCAAGCATGATAACTAGAATTATTGTATCCACCTTTCTGGGTCTCTTCGTGCCAGGCTGTATAGGGGCACTTTGCTTGCCTGATCTCATCAGATCCTCATAACCGCCCTGTCAGGTAGGTTTTATTCTTATCCCCAATTTACAGATGAGCAAACCGAGGTTCACAGAGGTGAATCCCCCGGGGGCCACAGCTACAAAGCAATGAAGTCAGGTCTTCCTGGCCCCAAAGTCTTGTTCTGGATTGACTTTGCTACCTGGGTTTTATGAGCCCAGGGAACCTATGATTTCCAATATCTCACCACCACTGCCTACTCCCATCTCCTCCACTAGAAGGAAAGAAGGAGGGAGCTGGCCTGTTTTCCTTCTTGTAAGAAGGTTGTGGCTGGATTCAGGCCCTCTTCCAAGTCTCCCAGGCTCTCTGTGAACATCTAAGGCAGAGAACTTGGGGGTACTTGGTGTATTTTATTCAAAGAACCAAAGAAGGGGAGTGTTTTGCCTATTGGCACTGATTCTACCCAAATGCTTCCCCCAAGGAGCTGACTTGGTCCTGTGACCTCCAATAATGCCAGGAGAAGGCTGTCTGAGCCATGCACCCCAATGGAGAAACTTCCTAAAACTTCACTGCACCCCCTGACTCCCAGAGGACTGGGGCAACCCTAGGCTCCATACCATGCTGACATGCCGGAGAGCATGCCCTGCAGATGGAAGCTGTAGATGCAGAGTAGGGACAGCACTTGCTTTCAAAGCCAGGAATTCCTGGGGGGGCATCCAGACCATTTCAATTAAAGCAGATCAGGGAGCTGAGACATGGACCCCACATCTGAGGCCTCGTGGGGGCTGACAGCACTCCTGCTCCGCCTGCCTCCAGCCCCCAGCCTGTGCTCTCTGCCCCCTGTTTCTCCTGCACTCCCCAGTCCCCAGATTAATTAGAGCTGACTTTTCTTTTTGGAACTAACTACAAAATCAGCCGATCTCAAATCGAGATTACAACCCAGCCGCCCTTCCAAAGCCCTGGCCTTCTGTGGGGCGCCTGACCTCAGTAATTCCCTGGATCACTTCCTGCCGGCCCTAATTACCGGAGGACCTGGCGTTTCCGTGGCCCCAGGCCTCTCCAGTCTGGAGCTGGCTCAGTTGAGAAGAGGGAGCCGAGCTGCCCTTCTCCCGGAAGGGAGCCCTGGGAACTCTTCAGGGGAGAGAAGGACATTAGCTCTCCTCACCCAGCTTTTCCAGCCCAGGAAAGGGCCCTGGTCCAGATTTAAGGCCTGAGTCACCTGCTGGCCTCCCCCCAGTCCTCCACTCCCCACACTTCTCCCCTGCAGAGAACAAAGCGTCTGTGTGGAGCTGCTTGGGCCCAGGGCTGCCCCCCCCCCTCCAACCCACAGCAGGAGCCTCACGTTAGGGAGGTCCGTTCGTCTCCCCCTGTTTCTCTGGCCTGACCTTTGCTTGGCTGGGGAACTGACCTGGAAGCCCCCCACCTCTTGCCTCCTTTGCCAAGTCCCTGCCCTGTTTGTTCAACAAACAGTAAATCACCAATTAAGAGAGCGGAACACGACTGGTCTGTGCTCCAAGGAGCTTGCTTCCATCCCATCATCTGGGCAAAGGATGGGTCCTCCCACCTGGAAACAGAACCAGAATACAGAACCTATTGATACTGGCATGCACTCCATACAGGGGCAGCAGGAGTCAGTGGCATCCTAAAAGTGGTGGCTGGGACGGCCTTCAGGGTCATTCAGGGCAGCCCCCTGTCTACCTACGTGAGCTCACCCAGCACTTTCTTAGCCACCAAGACCGGAATCCACCCTTTGCAGGCTAGCCATCCAGCATCCTTGGTTCTGGGAACCAAGGTTCAAAGAGCCACCCTTTCACAGGCCTGGCTCCACAGCATCAGCCACCACCCATGCTCCGAGCATCTGGGGCAAGACCCTTTGTAATGCTTGGAGGACCCACTTCCCCAGCCCCCCTGGGGGAGCCTCCAGGCTCCCTGCTCGGAGGACAAGAGGTGCAGGAGATAAATTGGGGCCCTCGGGTTTTGGCAAACTATGAGAGCTCTCTCCCCAACTAAGATGTTAGTGAGTTAGTGGATCTAAATTCAGCACAATTCCAAACTTAAACCTTTTAAACAAACAAAGACTTTCATGTAGGAAAATGGGAACGAAGGAGCCTCTAGGTGTGCTCTCGCAAAGACACGCCACACGGAAAAGCTCTGTGAGCACACACGTGCCATTGTGCTCCCTTTAGCAATGGCCCCAGAAACACTCCCCACTCCTCACCCTCCATCACCCCTGCAAACGGATGCCCTGGCTCACAGCCACCCTGGAGGCCTTGATAATGACTCTCAGCCCGCTCTCACCTCTCCCATCATCCAGAATCAGTGTTTTCTGGTGCGAGCCGAGTCCAGACCCTGGTTCAGAGGTCAGGCTGGGGTGAGCCCCTGGAGACAAATCCTGGAGAAGGAGGCTGATGAGAGTGGAATGAGCCCGCGGGGTGGGGTCAGCCAGGGGCACCCTGGCTTCCTGCCCAGCAGAGGGGTGGGGGTGAGGGAGGCCCTGAGATGGGGATCAAGGGAGTCTGGGTCACTTGCAGAATTAAGAGACTTGACCCAGAGGGAGGGGAGGGGCAAAGGTCAGCCATCCTAACAAGGAGACTGCCTCCCCCGAGGGGCCCAGATTTCCCTGGAGAGCGCGGCTGTACCTTCACAGACAAACCTTCAGGGTCTGAAGACAGCCCCGATTACATCAGACACCCTCACTCCAGGTTTTGATCTGTACAGCGGTGCGGAGATTGGGGACAGAAACCCAGAGACGGAGCGTGGGCAGACCCCAGCCTCCTCCCCCGCAGAGGCACCCCAGGCTGTCCTTTGGGGCAGGAGGAGACCCACTGAGCCCCTTGTAGAGCCACAGTTTAACCCAGAGCTAACATCCCCCCCACGGAACCTGTTCTGGGGCTGCCGACACACCCAGCGGCAGCTCCTCGGCTTGGTCCTCCCAGGAGCGGGAGTGAGGAGGCGGCGTCTAGTCCTCACGTTGCAGGATCTGGAAGCCAGAGAGAGAAAGTAACTTATCCAAGGTCACACAGACACCCAGCTCAGCCCTCTCACTGGAGGTGGGAAAGGTGAGGGCAGATGCACTGGGGGAAAGCTGACAGGAAGATGGGAAGAGAAAGAACGGGGCTCAAACGGGAGACCTGAGTAGTCAGGGCTGCCCACGCTGACCTCCCACCTGTGCCCACCACCACCCCAGGGGACTCTGTCCGGTGTCCCTCTGGGTTGAGTCAAGCCAGTTGAGTTGTTCGGAATGGAACCTGGGGACTTCCCCTTATGCGCTGCAGCTAGTTACCAGAATTCTGATGCAGTCCTGTGGCGCCCTCTGCTGGCCATAGAGCAGAACTGTGCTCACAGGCCAGCAGGGCTCAGCCTTTTTCTCTGGTGCCAGGGGTTGAAGACACAGCTGAGCACTGACCCCTCACCCCTATGGGGCACAGACCTGAGGGCCCTCCAGAATAGAGGGCTTTGCCCCGCTTTTGGCCTGAAGAAGGTGTTTAATGGAAGCAACAGATGCTTGCTGTTGCCGAACAATGCATGCATCTGATGCTTGGGGTTGACAGACAGAAGACCTGTGTTCAGATCTCTGCTCTGCATGACCTTGGCTGTTGTACCTGGCCTTCTAGAACTCGCCTGTGGGACAGGAATAACATCCACTCCCACACTGACTGGAGGGGATTCCTAGAGATTGAACAGAGGATGGATGTGACGGCTTCACTCAGTGCCAGACACAAACGCAATAAATGGCTGTGCCTTTCTCTGCTCTTTCCCACAAGAGTAATTTTCCAGAATTTAGTGCCTGGGGCACAGTCTTGTCTGTTGGGGTTGTTTCTGAGTCCAGCTCCACCACCCCTGTCTGTGGTTCAGGGGTCCTGGTGGGGTCGGGGTGAGGAAGAACTCCTGAATTGGAAGCTAAAATTTCTGGGCCTTTTGCAGAATTTAGAGACCTGGCCCAAAGAGAATCCTTTGAAGCCACCCCTGGCAGACGTGATTTGAATGGTTATTCCAAGCTTCTGGAGCAACCCCTCTCGCTGACATCCTCGAAAGCCATGCTTCAGGGCTGAGCCCTTGGACCCTGAGTCTGGTCCTCTTCTCATTGTTTCTCTTGTTTCTTCCTGCAGGGAGAACGGGGCATGCCAGGGATGCCGGGCAAACACGGAGCAAAGGTACGCAGCTCCCCCCACTCCCCAGAAGCTCCCCCAGCCGCAGTGCTCTCCCCTAGCGCCTCCTCCTTCTGCATGCTGTCCTCCCATAAAACCAGAGATGGGATGCACATTTCTACTCATCCTCTCCCCTTACTGCCTGGCCTATTGTTCAGGCAGGGGCGTTCCTTTTCGCCCCATGAACCATCACTCACCAGCAGCCTCCCAGCGTGGCCAGGCCTCCTCCTGGGCATCAGTGGGTCATAAAGACAACCTCTCAGGCACCCTCAGCTCTGGCTGCAGCCCTGAGACCCATGTGGGAGTCAGGATCCCCTAAAAATGACATTCACTTGAAATTTACTAAGTGCTGTGCTTGGCCGCTTATTTACATCAAAGTTGGTGGTTTGGAGCTGATAAGGAAGTGGGGTTCACTCCCAGCTGCTCTCCAGTCCACTGGGACTTAGAACTAGAGTTCTCCCTTAAGGAGAGTCCCACAGGCAGCCTCAGGGGCCAGTGAGCTTAGTAAACTCAGCCACCTGCTGTTTTCCACTTCCCCATGGCTCTCCTTCCCCCGCTTTCTCCTCCATCTCCTCCTCCTTTCGTATCCCCCCATTCCACCCAGGGACACCCCTCATCTAGCCCAGCCAGGGGCTGCCTGCCATGGTGCCCTCTGAGTCTCCCAGGAGGGTCTGGAAGCCCAGGGAGCCCGGCTGAGCACAGAGGGTCTTTCTCAGGCCACTCTCTCTGAGCTGAGCTCAGCAACCCCCTTCCCCGTGTACCTGGGCGGCAGCCCAAAGTCTCCACGTCTCATGTCTCTCCAAGAGGAGGCTGGCCACCTCTTCTGTGCTCCACCCCCAGGTGAGAAAGTCCCCACACCTTTCCTTCTCTCTGCCAGGGGGCTCCTGGAACCACTGTGGCCGGGATGAAGGTCAGTGGACCTTGTAACTCAAGACCTGAGGGGCATGATGGGAGGGGTGGAGAGAGGACAGATTTGGGGTTTCAGGGGCTCAGTGGGTGGCCACTGGACCAAGGCGGGAGCAGACAGAATTCAGAACCGTTTCCCTTAAAGCAATATGTATGCCAGATGCTCAGCTTGAACAACAGATGTTTAACTAAGCCGCGCAAGTGACTGGCAAAGGTTTACCAGTCTCAGCTGAAGGTCCCACCAGCCTGCCAACATGAAAGGAGTCTAGTGCTTTGCTTTACTCTCCAGAATTCAGCCGGTGGGCAGGAACACTCCCAAAGCAGAAATTCTCTATGTGATCTCCTGGCAGGTCATTTACAGGGACACGGCATCCAAAGCAAATGCCCCTTCCTTCCTCTCCCTCCTCCTGGGCTGCCTGCCTCTCACCTGCCACCGTCTCATCTGGGGGAGGAACAAGGAACAGTCTAGGAGGGGCCCGAGTCTGAGGCAGAGGAAAGCCCTGAGCTGACCGGACACTTCTGCCCCCAAATGCCTTCACTTCTCTGCTCCTGGCCTCACTCATCTGGCTCTCTCACTTTCTTTACCAGAGTCTTCTTTTCTCCCACACAGGGTGAACCTGGGATCCCAGGAGCCAAGGTACTGATACAGAGGGAATGTTCCGGGCAGCCCGGAGCATCAGGCGTGGGGTGGAGGTGGGAGGGGCTGCTGTTGTTTTGCTCCTGGTCCCCTGAGGCTGGTCTGGGGCTGGGGACCTGACTGAGCAGAGGAGAGCCCACCACGGAGGGGCTTGCTTGTCAAGAATGCGCTGCGGATGCCTCGCTTCCCCCTCCCTGGATCTTGGCCCGGGCAACAGTCTGGTTTACATTCACACCAGCTGCAGCGGGCGGTGACATGGTCCCCTGCACCCGCAGGGCTCTGTGTCTTATCCAGTCCAATAAGTGGTGTAACATGAGGAAAGTTTCCATGGTCAAAGACGTTTGAGAAATAACAGAGTTTAAAACTATGACACAGGTTTCTTTCCTGCAGGCCTTCTCAGAGCCTTTACTGTGCTGAATATACATTGGGAAATTCTTTTGGGGGCCGCAGAGAATGAAGTGGTTAGAGAACATCACTGACTCAATGGACATGAATTTGAGTAAATTCCAAGAGATAGTGAAGGACAGGGAAGTCTGGCATGATGCAATCCATGAGGTCGCAAAGAGTTGGACATGACTGAGCGACTAAACGAAAACAAAGTAACTTCTGCAGCGTTTTCAACCTTTCTGACGAGGACAGCCTTTTTTTAAGCGGTGTCTTAGGGGGCAGGTATTCTGGAAACAGTCGTCTATGATTACTGCCCCTCGTACCCCTCACCACTCCCACCCCATCCTCTTATCCGTGACTTTTTCTTCTTACCCCAAAGGGAGACCCAGGAGCAACAGGGAAGCCGGGGCCCCCAGGTTTGCCGGGAAGGAGGGGGCAGAGGGTAGGCTACTGTGTCTCTGAGTGTGTGCTCCCCTCACCCCGGCCGCTCCTGGTCCCCCCGCGTTCCCACACCCGCCCCGTGGTTGTCATGCTGCTTGCAGTGTGCGGTGGGCGCATGTGTCCCCAGGAAGAAGGGAGTGCCGGCCAGG
Source organism: Moschus berezovskii (assembly GCF_049115385.1). NCBI lineage: Eukaryota > Metazoa > Chordata > Mammalia > Artiodactyla > Moschidae > Moschus > Moschus berezovskii. The sequence continues at coordinate 26,806,080 of NC_142471.1, forward strand.
ACGGCCTGCAAATCTTCAGAAATTCACACTCGAGGGCACAGCCTTTCTCCCTGAAAGCCACTGGGTACCCAAGAGGAAAGCCCAGCAGAAGGAAGGGAGGTCCTCCCTCCCCCTGCTCCCACCTCGGCAGGGCAGCCCCATACCCTTCCCCTTAGACCAACCCTGCCCCAGACAGGGGTATGCCCCCGCTAAAGCCGCAGGCACTGCAGGGCGAGCTGGGGCCTTAGGATTCATGTCCCTCTCACCACTGGGGCTTTTATCTGGCCCTCCTCCCCTCCCTTGTGTATGTGCTTAGTAGCTCAGTCGTGTGCAGCTCTTATTGTAGCCCGCCAGGTTCCTCTGTCCACGGGGATTCTCCAGGCCAGATTACTGGAGCGGGCTGCCATGCCCTGCTGTTGTCATTCACATTTTCTACCCCAGGGCAGGTGGCAAGGGGATGACAGCTAAAGACCTGATGCGACATCCTTTGTGTCTTCCGCTGAAAAGTTCGTTGACATCCGAGTGAATTATGAGCCCAGGGCCCTCAGTGTATATCATTACATATGAGAACTACCATCAGACTATAGCAAGTGGAGCTTCTCATGCTGGCCTGGAGGGGCGCTCTCGAGGGGCCCTCCTGATACAGGACGCTGTGAATCCAAGGGAAGTCTTTGTGACACAGAAGGAGGGCCATCAGGAGAGCTGGGTCCTGCACCCAGCTCTGCCACTGCTGCACTGAGGGGTTGTCCAGAGTCACGGAGACCTTTCATCTCTGCAGTGAGAGAGAGGCTCTGGGACCCAAGTCATGGGCGAGAAAAAGTATTCTTTGGCAGTAGAATAGAAAAGGGTACTTGTTTACTGGGCTTCCCTGGTAGCTCAGCTGGTAAAGAATCCATCTGCAATACAGGAGACCTCGGTTTGATCCCTGGGTCAGGAAGATCCGCTGGAGAAGGGATAGGCTACCCACTCCAGTATTCTTGGTCTTCCCTGGTGGCTCAGATGGTAAAGAATCCACCTACAATACAAGAGACCCCAGTTTGATCCCTGGGTTGGGAATATCCCCCAGAGAAGAGAACAGCTACCCACTCCAATATTTTGGCCTGGAGAATTCCATGGATTGTATAGTCCGTGGGATCACAAAGAGTCGAGCACGACTGAGCAACTTTTGCTTGTTTAGTGGGGCTGCCCTAACACAGGACCACTGACTGAGTGGCTTCAACAGCAGACACTGATTGGCCCACATTCTGAGGCCGAAAGTCTGAGATCAGGTATCAGCAGGGTTGGACACCCTTCTGCAGGGTGTCCCATGCCTCTCTGCTAGTTCCTGGTAGTTGGCTGGCATTCTTGGTCTCCCTTGGCTTGTTGAAGTGTCAGCCCAGCCTCTGCCTTCGTCTTCACTTGGTGTACTCCCCATATGCATGTCTGTGTCCACAGTTCCCTTTTCTTTATAAGGACACCGATCATACTGGATTAGGGGCCTGCCCTACTCCAAGGTGACCTCATAATTTAGCTAATTACATCTCTAGTGGTCCAATTGCCAAGTAAGGTCACATTCTGAGATACTTGGAGTTAGGACTCCAGCATATGAATTTTCACGGGACACAATTCAACCTGTAATAGGAGGCACACTTCTCAAAACATTCCTCCAAAGGAGAAGTTCTGGTATGATGGCTTTTGTCCTCCCTAGAGTACTCTTGCCTAGAAAATCCCATGGATGGAGGCGCCTGGTAGGCTGCAGTCCATGGGGTCGCTAAGGGTCGGACACGACTGAGCGACTTCACTTTTTCACTTTCACACATTGGAGAAGGAAATGGCAACCCACTCCAGTGTTCTTGCCTGGAGAATCCCAGGGACGGGGGAGCCTGGTGGGCTTCCGTCTGTGGGGTCACACAGAGTCGGACACGACTTAAGTGACTTAGCAGCAGCAGCAGCAGCAGAGGCAGGGAGGAGGTGGGCAGAAAGCTCTCCCCAGAGACCAGGAGCATCTAATTGCTAGACGTTACAAACATGAAAAACAGAAAAGCAGCTTTTAAAAAAGAATGCCAAATACTGGCATTCTGAATGGCTCACCTCTCCCTAGGAGACCCCCCTAAAGGGACTCAATGCTCTTTACTCCTCTCCCTATGTAAGTGCCAAGGGCCCCGCCCTCACAGGACTGGGAGGGCAATGATATCAGTGGGAAGTGTCCCAAGGAAGGAGGCAGGTCCCTGATAGGGTTCAGCAGGAAGTGAGTCCTTCAGAGAACAACCCGGGTAAGGGCAGAGAGGCAGGAGAGAAGAAAGTCAAGACCCGACGTTGGAGGGCTGGTGCCTTTGCCAACATACTAGAGAAAGAGTTCCTAACCCAAACTGTCTGCATTTCCTCCACAGGGTGAGAAGGGGGCTGCGGGGTCCCCCGGGCCACTCGGCCTCTTGGGGCAGAAGGTGGGTAGCAACCAGCTCTGAATGGTGGGTTCTGTGTAGAGGCCCAGCATCCATCATTTCCAACCCACATTTCCCACCCTGCATACTCACACGGGCCCCAGCATTACAGGGGTCCCTCCCAGATGGGGGAAAAGCAGTTGAAACACAGCCAGATTCTGTTTTGGGGGACAGAAACATGGGATACCACATGGGAGGTCCTGACTGTCCCCAAAAAGCCCCAAATTCAAAGAATTTACTAGCTATCACTTGGTCTGATTTCTCTTCCCCAGGTCTGAAAGTGTAGTCTACAGTACGTGAGCCCCATGGACATTCGATGTAAAAAAAAGAAGTCAAATAAGTTTGGCTCTATACAATAGCACCCTCAGAATTCTACTCAGTACTCTCTAATGGCCTATATGGGAAAAGAATCTGAAAAAGAGTGGATATATGTATATATGTATGTATGTATGTATATAACTGATTCACTTTACTGTATACCTGAAACTAACACAAGTCAACCACACACCAATAAAAAAATTTTTTAAATAAATAAAGCAGACTCCGCAGAGAGTCATAAGCACCTTGGCCTGTCCAAGAGACTCCTGGCACCCCGTGGTGAAGGAGCCTGGAAAGCTTCATTTCATTTTGCCTTTCCGACATTGTTTGGCCACCAGGCCCCATTTTGTCACATTCTGAATATTCCCAACCTGCTGAAGGAGTGTTCCCTGAAACACACTTTGAGAAACCTCGATTCTGGTCCTGATGGGGATCTTGTTCTAGCTTACACCTGTTCCACTTTAGTAACCAGTTCCATTCTCATAGCCAGGCTTCAGAAAGCTTCTGATCCCCAGCCATGCTGGAACCCACCGTTCCCCAGCATTCAGCATAGACCGAGGGGCAGTCTGCTGTCTTCAGCCCTTTGAACTATGAGGGGAGAAAAGACAGAGACCAACCACCTCCCTCAAAGCTAATGATGGTAACTCTACCTTCCTCCCCCAGGGAGAAAAAGGCGATGCTGGCAACTCCATTGGAGGAGGCAGAGGGGAGCCTGGTCCCCCAGGGCTTCCTGGACCCCCGGGGCCGAAGGTGAGCCTTTCCCTGGGATCAGTGCTCAAGTCAAGTGTTTGCCTGTGGTCCTTATCCCTAGTCCATTTGGGGGACTGTGTATCCTGGGCACTTTGCCGTCTCTCCTCCTCTAAGTGTGTGGTTTTTCCAGTGGATTCTAGAAAGGTCTGAGCTCCTGGGACCAAGCTCCAGCTTCCAAGCAGTGACCTTGACCCTCCAAAAGAGATGCCCTCTCTGGGGCAGATGGAAGTAGGAGCCATTGACTCAAATGGCTGTGATGTAGCCAAGTCAAGGACCAGTGCCTGCCAGGTCTTTGGATAATCAGAAAGGCCCATAGCCTGGACTCTGAATTGGCCACAGAGCCTCCTGCCTCTCCCTCCTGCTTCTCCCTGCTCCTCCGGTCCTAGGCCTCCTGGGGCCCCCTTCCCACATGCCTAGGCCCTTCCTACTCCCCTCTGCCTCCCAGGCAGGACCTGGTTAGGTGAGTAAGTATTCCAGGCTCCAAAATGACCTGCCTCCTACAGCCGGAAGTTGATGAGGGTCCATAGTTAGGAACTCAACAAGCTGGACACGTGTGTGTTGACTAAGAACCAAGGAGGGTCTGGCAGTACAGAACTCAGAGGAAGAAAGAAATAGATCAGGAGGGCTGCTTGGAGGAGGTGGGCCTGGGCAGGGCCCAAGAGTGGGGAAGTCAGACAGGTGAAATAGGGGGAGTTAGTAGATACGAGCAGGCAAAGAGATAGAGCCCAGAGACACTTGCTACAACATGAACAGCCAGACCATCTCTTGCCCCTGCGTGTCCTCATCCCATCTCTCTCCGTTGCCCAGGGGGAAGCTGGAGCAGATGGCCAGGCAGGCCCCCCAGGACGGCAAGGAGACAAGGTACAGAGGGCCCCGATCTCAGAGCTGCAGGATGAGGGTCAGCTTGGGAGCTCAGAGGGAGAGAGGGTATTGGCCGTCCCTGCCACTGGGCCCCCAGGCACAGGCTGATGGCCATGACTCCTGCCTGCCATCCCTTGTGGTCACCTTGGGCTTTGAGGAACTTCCTCTGAGATGGCGGCCAGGCACAGGCAGGCCCAGGGATGAAACTCTGGGCCTGGGGAGTGCAGTGACCCAGAGCCCCTGCATCTACTATTTTCCATCCACTAGTAAAGGTGGGGCTCCATTCTCTCCAGCTCCTCCTGCAGACAGGTCAGCGTGGTGTTGCTGTGGGCACTGCAAGACAGTGGGTGCGGGGAGGTGCCGGCTGCTTCCTGGAGGTGACGCTCCCTGAGCTGACCAACTGAAGGGGCAGCGGAAGTTGAGTTATAGTAAAGGGTTTGTTTTCCCTTTATTTTTACTTTCTGTCTTCATTTTTAAAGCTGTGTGTTCACATTTTCCCAGATCAAGTATGAACTGTGCTTTGCTCTTCACAGTTCACACCACCTTTTGTTTATTCCCCATGGTTCCATCCTGTTTCCAAGTACAAATCCTCCCCCACCCAACCTGCTCCAGGAGGCAGCGTGTTTCTAAGTCCTCACCCTGGCCCCCCGCGTTTCCTCCCACAGTTTGGGTCTTCCACCAGCAGACAGGAACCACCGGGGCTCTCCACGGCGATTGGCGACCACCCAGGCAATTGGCACAAAGTTTCTGAACGCTTGCTCCTTGAGCAGGATGGGAACAGAGGGGCAGAGGGTCTGGTCTCTGCTCCCAAGCTGGCTGACTTAGGGGACTAAAGAGAGGTGCCCGACAAACAAGGACAGAATCCCAACAGCAAACGCAGGACAGAGAAAAGACCTTCCAGCGTGAAGCTGGAGGGAGCGCAGAGGGAGAGAGGCATGCGGGCTGCTGGAGGCGCTTCCCAAGGGGTGGACCCTGCATGAGCTTGAGCCCTGCGCCCTTCTGGCCTGGGCTGAGCTGGGCCTCCTGGTCCCTCCAGGGCCCCAACACACAGACCATCTGGGGACATCAGATTCTCTATACCCACTTTATGCCTATTTCACTTCAATTTTGTCCTACAACAGGGGGAGCCTGGAGCAGCTGGAGAACAGGGACCTACTGGCCCCAAGGTATGTACATCTCTCATCCAGAGAATCAGGGTACCACATCTCAGCTCCCTGGGGTCACTGTGTGAAGTGGCTTGTCTGGGGCTCTCCGGGAAGAGCAGTCTGGCTGGCTAGGTTGTCTGGCTAGGATGTCTGACATTGCAGCCACAATCAGACTCAGCATCCCCCAGGTCTGTCTAGTCCAGGGTTCTCCTTTGGTTCTGGATTCCCTGAGCATCCTCTGAGCTCGTCTGGAGCCCTGGTAGCCACCACCAGCTGCTCTGGATCCACCTGTGCAGCCAGTGTCGGCTCTGATCCCATCTGGTAGGAACAGGAGGTGCCTGTCCTGAGGTCCCCGCTGACCCAGGCCCTGGGTACAGGTGTCATTTGTCTCCTAGGGCTCCAAGGGGGAACCTGGGAAAGGAGAGATGGTAGACTACAACGGTAACATCAACGAGGCTCTCCAGGTGAGTGGGGCCACCCAGAGACAGAGATCTCGGGTTCCTCGTGGGTCTTGGGGCTGGGCCCCAGGCCTGATGAGAGATCTGAGCTTCTAACCCTCTGACCCATGTTCCTGAGGCCTGGCCACTAGGCAGAGCTTCCAGGGAGCTCCCTTGTCTTCTCTCCTTCGGCCTGCCCCATTATCCCCCAGGCACACAGCCCCCTCATTTGAAATCCAAGTGGCCCACCTCTGGGCCACTGAGAGTCATAAGTGGAGCATCCTGGCATCTGTGGGGTGCTGGCCCACTTGGGGTTCTGGGGCTCCCATTTCTTTGGCACACAAACTCCCCCATTCACTTGGTAGAACTTGTCTTCCTGGAACCCATCTACCTTTGTGTCAGTGTAATAGTTCAGGTTAATATGGTACCCTCCTTTAAGAGTGGGGTTCTTGGGACTTCCCTGGTGGTCCAATGGTTAAGACTCCATGCTTCTACTGCAGGGAGCCTGGGTTCAATCCTTGGTTGGGGAACTAAGATCCCTCATGCCATAAAAAAATTTTTTTTTAAGTGAAGTGTTACTGACATTTGGGGCTGGTTAATCTTGGTTGTGGGAAGGCTGTCCCGTGTGCTGGGGGATGTTCAGCAGCATGCCGGGTCTCTACCCCCTAGATTTCAATAGATGGCACCTATGTCATTGCCTCCCAGCTATAAAAAACAAAGTATGTCTCTGCACACTGCCAGATGTCCCCAGGGGGACAAAATCACCCCAGATTGAGAATGGCTCCTTTAAAGGAATCCTTGTACCTATGTGAATCCATTTTCAAGGTGTACAGATTTTTTTAATGCAAACAATTGTCCCTCTAATTTATTTTCAAGCAGCTCCATGTTTTGTTCTACTGTGTTTAAAGGGAGGAACATCTTTTTAAAGGGAGGTGCATCAGAGCCTAAAATCTGGGTCTTAGCAGAAGGGGGAAGATGAAGGGAGGGTCCTGGTCAGTGATGAGAAAGAAGACATGCTTCTTTCTTCCCTCTCTGGTAAAGGGACAGTTTGCAGTCCCTTTAAGGCGGGTCTGAGTCTGTTGTGGACAGCATTTGATGCTCGTGAGGTGTTCTCTGTCCAGTGATTACGAACCTCTGGGAGAGGTGAGGTTGGGGTGAGTCTGGGAGGCGTAGAGCCCCCAAGAGGGTCTGCCTCTGTGCTGCTCCTTCAAGGGGCCCAGCACCCACACTTCCAGGACTGTTTTGAGGGACCTTCCAGGTGGCTCTTGATTTGCTCTTCAACTGACCGTGTGGTGTTGATTTTTAGGAGATCCGGACACTGGCCTTGATGGTGAGTCCTCGTCCCTTGATTCCCCCGTGGGTGCTGGGCTGAGGGCTGGGGGTGGGCAACCTGAAAGCCAAGTCTTGAGGTCTCCCCTCCAGAAGGTTAGGGTAGACCCTACTGTGCTGGTGCAGGGACTGGCCTGAGCCTGAGCAGGATCATAGCTATCATCTGCAGTGGCTCTTCACCAACTCAGCAGGGCGCTCTTGTCAAAGGATAAATGCTGGGTTCTCTCTGCAGCAGCATTGAAAAAGGAGTGGTATGGAGGAAGACATTTCTATGTTTCTCCTTTTACCCGGCCTTTCACTAATAAAGTATAACCCTAAGAAATCAGTAGCAATCCTCCACCTTTCCTAGAAATCAACTTCATTATTTGCATCTGGAAAACCGGTGTATTCTAAGCCTGGATCCTGTACGGGCGCCCACCAGTGATAGGCCCTCAGTGAATATCTGCAGTTAAAATGATCACCACCTGCTTTAACTTCCAAGTCAGAGAAAAGAGGAGAGATCAAGAAGTTCTCAAACTACTCACATTTTATGTCATTCAATATTTTTTAGTGGCCATATGCCAGAGAACACATTTAGAGATGATACAAATCCAGAATTAAGCACCAGTCATATGATGCCTCAATCCCAGAGACTGGTATTAACCAAATGGTTCTGGAATCAGTGAGCTTCATTTGGAAACATTAAAATATATTATTTGAAATAGCTATTTGAAACAAAACTTTCATGGAAAATTTTTTTAATTTTTAAAATCAACCTTGAATTAACTGTACATACAATAAAATGTACCCACTTTAGGTGTAGAATTTGTTGAGTTTTGACTAATGTATATAGCCTTGTATCCACCACCTCGATCGCTCCAGAAAATTCCTTCATGAGACTCAAGAGTCAATCCCACGCTTATCCCACTGATCTGCTTTCTGTCACCGTAGCTTAGATCTGTCTTCAGTTCTGGAGTTTCTTATGAATGGAGTCAGTCAATATGTCAGCATCTGCATCTGGCTTCTTTTGCTCTGCATCACGTGTCAGAGTTTCTTTCTTTTATGGCATGGCCTGTGCAGTGCTTGGTTCTTTTTCACTGCTGTATAGTATTCCACTGTATGAATGTACCAGACATTCACCTGTTGATGGACATTTGGGTTGTTTCCCAGAGACATTTTAAAATCACTGTCAGGGAAGGTCATATTTGTCTTCTAGGAACCCAAGGATCCCCCAGGATGTAGAGGGAAGGGGAGGAAGAGGTTGATAGGTGTGGCTCTAGGATCCCCACCCCTGTCTTTAGCCTAAACACACTCAGAGCTTATCTGCCTTACACTGTGGAGTCTCCTTATTTTCTTTGCAAAAAAAAAAAGTGTTCCTACTGCAGATGAAATGTTTGGAAATAATCAGCTTCCACATACACCTCCCTGGAGACAGGCCATCCCTCCTCAGTCGTAAAGTTCTCCCACAGGTCTCTCTTTCCTTTCCTAGGGGCCCCCTGGTCTTCCTGGGCAGATCGGCCCACCCGGCACTCCAGGGATCCCAGGCGAGAAGGTAACACTGTCTTGACAAGGCAGATGCAGACCCTGCAGAAGCCCCACATGCGTCTCTGAGCATGGGACCCCCTGGCTGCCCCATCTGTGTCTTCCTCATGTTCCCGGGGCCACCGCCCCACTCCAGCCTGTAATTCTCCCCAGGCTCCAAGGCACCGCCTGCCTACCATCCCTCCCACACCCTCAACTCTGCCATTCTTCCCTCACTGTCTGTCTCAGGCTCCTGTAATTCACAGGCCCCTCTGTTACGGTGGGGCCTGGGTCTAGACGAGCTCTCACCCTAGCTGGACCCACAGCAGGGACCCAACCCACCATCACAGCCCGTAGCACTTGAGCCCCTCCCCAGTCTCGCCCCTCCCTCCATTCCTGCTTCCTTTTATCCTCTGCCCTCGTCCCTGTGGATTTTCTCAGAAAGCCATGCTCATTTGTCCTTCTGTCCTCTATTCATGAGGCCTCCTGCCCTCAAGTCCCTTCTTGTCTCCCCTACCTTTCAAAGTCCTCATATTTCAATCCCACCTTGAAGGCTGCCACCTCCTCCCTGAAGCCTTACCTCATCTACCAGGAGGAATTCACTGCTCTTTCCTCTCAGCTTGCCTTGGTGGTGCAGCTGCTTATTTGCTGTGCTGTGTTTAGTCACTCAGTCATGTCTGACTCTTTGCGACCCCATGGACTGTAGCCCACCAGGCTCCTCTGTCCATGGGGATTCTCCAGGCAAGAATCCTGGAGTAGGTTGCCATGCCCTCCTCCAGGGGATCTTCCCAACCCAGGGATTGAACCCAGGTCTCCTACATAGCAGGTGGATTCTTTACCATCTGAGCCATGAGGGAAGCCCAAGGATACTAGAGTGGGTAGACTATCCTTCTCAGGGAGTCTTCACTACCTAGGAATCAAACCAGGATCCACTGTTCCTTAACCACAGGCCTTTGGCTCACAACTCTGCACTGGGGTCCTCACCTGTAAAACAGAGTCAGTGAAAGTACATACCTTCCACGTGAGTGCTAAGGACACCTGACACAGCAAGTGCTTTATAAATAATAGTTACTGTTCTCCTCCGGTCCAAGAGTGACCTTGGGTTGTTCTGGCTGCAGGGGGAGATTGGACTGCCAGGCCCTCCCGGACTCGATGGGGAAAAGGTAAGGACACGCCCAGACAAACCTCTAAAGGTAGTCTTTGCCCTGGTGGTGAGGGTGCAGAAGGCTCTGGAGGGAGCCCGGGTACACACTTTGTGGGGAAGGGAGGAGAGGGGAAGGGGGACCCGCCTGCAGAAGCCCCCCAATCCCCACTGCTGGCCCCAGGAGGAGCCAGGCAGACCCACGCTGGGATGGGCCAGGGCTGGTGGCCAAGGCCCCTCAGACTCCCACAGGCAGCTGCACAGATTCTGCCTGGTCCAATAAAGCACCAAAGAGCCAAGTCCTTTGGGGCGCCTGCACCCCATTCTTTCATGTTCTTCCCCTCGATCCTCCATAAGTGTATCTAATACGTGTTGTTGATCTTTTCTTGAGGGACCTCGAGGCAAACCAGGAGATGTGGGCCCTCCTGGCCCCCAAGGCCCCCCAGGAAAGCCTGGGCCTGCAGGCATGAAGGGAGAAGACGGCTTCCCGGGGAGCCCAGGCGAGAAGGGGGAGAAAGGGGAGACGGGGCAGCCAGGACCACCGGTGAGTGCCAGGGCCCACCTAGCATGATACAGCTGTGTGCTGTGCCAAGTGCAGCTGGAAACCAGGGTCGGGAGCCAGGGACAGGGGCTCAACTGCTTTCTCCTCCAGCCTTACTTTATGAAAGCTAGTTTCCTGCCTCAGGAGACCCGGGTCCTGCTCTGTCATCTCTTATTCGCAGGAAAGTCACTGAGCCTGGCAGACCCTCAGTTTCCTCATCTGTAAAATGGGGATGATAATGCCATCCCTGGATACCTCACTGGGTTGTTGGGAAGATAAAGTTGTGGGTGTAAAACTGTCTCTTGGGACAGCATACAGAAGCCCCAGACCCAGGAGAGGTACAAACAAGGAACCTTGCCCAGGCCAGCTAGGTTTGACCTAGGAACCTTCTTTGGGCCTCACAGCTTCCATCTGAGAAATGGACCCTAGACATCTGCTCTCGGGGAAAGCGGGTCCCACGTGCAGGCCGCAGCTTGTCCACAGACCTCAGTGTGATGACCTAGCCCTTGATTAACAGAGATCTTTATCAATCCGTAGGGTCTAGACGGCCCAACTGGGGAGAAAGGAGAACCCGGTGACCAAGGGAGACCCGGAGCGACTGGACTTCCTGGCCCAATCGGGCTCCCAGGATTTATAGTAAGGCGAGGGGACTGAGCATCACGGTTGTCAGCAGGCTTCTGCTGACGAGGGCAAGCAAGTTGGGTGCCCTGACTGCAGTCACCTGCCTAGCAGGTGCCTGGTGTGATGAGGCTGCACTGACCTCATCTGCCCTCCAAGCCTGGGGGTGGGAGGGTCCTCTGGATGAGCAGCTGCTCCCTGAGGGGCAGATGGGTGTCAACAGGAGTTCCAGCTCCCTCTGCTCACAACATGATGGCCTCCCTCTCCAAGGGCCAACAGAGTTCAAAGGTGCCAGAACCTTGGACTTGGATGAATTCTCCTCTTAGAAGTAGAAAGAACCTCAGCTGTCAACCAGTCCTACCTCTGACCCAGTGCAGGGGCCCTTGGAGGCCACTGACTGCCCACTCAGCTGGGACAGGCAGGCAGCTGGTGGCCTCCTGCCATGTCCCCTCCAAACTGGAGGGAGTGCTCCCTATGCGGTGTGAGGGTCCCCCATCAACACCCTGTGGGTCTGGCTCTGCTTCTGGAGCCATATTTGCTTTCGGTAGCTGCATAGCAAGTCACCACAAATTCAGTGACTGAAAACAGCACACGTGTGTTGTGGCAGTGTCCATGGGTCAGGAGTCCAGGCATGGGGCCTCCCCCCAGCGCTTCTCGAGGCTGCAGTCAGCTTGCCATCAGCTGCATTCCCGTTTAGCGCTGGGGTCCACTTCCACGCTCACTGCCGTTGGCATAATTCATTCCTTTCTATAGTAGGACTGAGTCCCTCCCCTCCTGCAGGCCACCTACAGTTCCCGACCACACAGCCTTTCTCATAGAAGGCAGATCACATTACAGTAGCTTGCTTCTTCAAGGCCAAGGCCAGTAGGAGTGTCTCAGTGCATGCAAGCAAGACAGAGGAGGGGGTGTGTGTGAGAGAGGGAGACATACTTGTAACACAATCTTAACTGATCAGTTATGTAACATCTGTATAATTTGTACCTAAGCTTATAACACGATCACAAGAGAGAGAGACCATCACCTTCACCGCAGGCCATATTCTGTTGGTTAGAAACAAGTCCCAGGTCTATGCTAGGGTCTCTACCCTACAGGATCCAGGCAGAATATCAGCCTCTCCTCCCATGTGCTGTTAATAGAACCTCAGATTCAGGAAGCCAGTGATCACAGGCCCCTGTCCGGGTGTTCGTCCTCAGGCCAGTTACCCCCCGTAGCTTCCCAGGCGATCCTTGCAGACACTCGACGTAGCCGAGTCCCGGTCTGTTTGTCCCAGATTTGCGGGTGTCTGTCCCGGGCTCCCCGGAGCACCGGCATCCATGCCGTGTTGTTTTGTGTCCGCAGGGGGAGAAAGGAGAACCAGGGGAGAAGGGCGACCCAGGAATGGAGGTAGGTTGTGCGTGCTCTGCAACTTGTGTCACGGGGATTGTGACGGGGACCTCATCACACCACAGCCTCCAGTGGGCACAGCATTGCCATGCTCTAGGATGAAACGCACGACTGCCTGTCTCAGGAAGAGGGCAGGAAACAAGATTTCCTGAGCACTTCAGGATCGCTGTGAAGTTCGCTCCACTGATCAGTCCCTCAGTGGCATTCACCGTGCCATGTTCCATTCCCAGTGCTAGAGCCTGGAGACAGGGAATAAACAGACCGCCCCTGTGCAGCAAACAGTCTCCACTTGTGGGCACTGGAATGGCAGCAGCTCGGGGAGTCGGGTGGGCGCCCCAGAGGATGGGTCTTTGGAGCAGGGTCTGTAGGAGTTTGCCCAGAAGCTCCGGAGGTAGGGTTTCCAGAGAGAGACAGCATTCTTATGAGAAGTGTGGTGGCGAAAGGGAAAGGAGGGCCGTGGAGTGAGAGGCAGTCGGGATGAAGCCACCTTCTCGTGAGACAGGAGGGGATCGGGCTCAAGCAAAGAGCCAGGAAAGCGAGAGAAACCAAGGGTGCATGAGGGAGAGGCTATTTGTTGGGAGAGCCTGCGCCACCCCAACACCACCGCGGAGGGAGATCCCCAAACCTTCTCAGTCCCCGGAGGCGTCTCCTCAGTCACCCTTCAGTGTCACCAAGCCCCGTCAGCACTTAGTAACCCAGACTTGGTGATAGAACATATGTGTTATTTATTTGGAGAGTCTCCTAAGGAAATGCTCTGAAATTCAGGAAACACATAATATGCAAAAATGTTCCTTCCAGATGTATTTAAAGTACAAATTGGAAACAGCCTGCATTTCTAACAAGGATGAAATGATTAAATAACTTACCGCAACAATACTAATGGTAGTAATAGTCCCCATGTTGGAGAGTTTTTCTTATGCCAAGCCCTGCTCCAAGCCCTGGCTAGTAGGAACTCATTTTTATTTCATTCAGTGAAGAGCTGAATACATACATATATATATATATATAAAATATCATCATAAGTATAGATACATATTCAAATACATTTTATGTATCAAGAGAGTGTAGAAGAAAATAAAGCAAAACATTAGGATTACTCAGAGATATTTATGCTTTTTCCTTCTTTCAATTCTCTTTTTCAATTAATTAATTTATTTTTTTAATTTATTTAAAGATAACTGCTTTACAGAATTTTGTTGTTTTCTGTCAAACCTCAGCATGAATCAGCCATAGGTATACATTCTCTTTAATTTATTATGTTAATGAATTTGTATTCCTTTTAAAATTTTAATATTTTAAATTATCACATAGTAAAATCGAATTTTCAGGGATGTGTGTACAGGTCTATGAATTTTAATATATGCATGATTTGTATAACCTCTGCTCCCATCAGGATATATGATTTACTAAGAAAAAAAAGTAGTAAACATTTTTTTTAAGAAGGTAGAGTTTGCAAAGATTGCATTCCCTACAAGGTGACTATAGTATTGTGAAGCTAAAAACTCCACATGGCCAAGGGACAACAGGAGTTCCCTGTCTGCCAAGTGCAGGGGCTCCCTTTGTGGTCCCCTGGCAGAGGGTCCCCATGCTGGCCACACTCCAGGGGATTCTGTCCCTGGAAAGGTGAGGTGTCCAAGGAGGGTCCAGAAGCTGAAGTGGAGGAACCCACTCAGAAAAGAGCAGGCAGGTCTCCTCCCAGCCTCTGGGTAACTGACTGTGGACAAATTGGTGTCCATCTTCACCAGAGACAGAGTCTACACTTCACAGCATCCTCCTCTGAGAGGAAGACCTCCCAGGGTTCCTTCATCTTCACTCTGCAGTCCAAATCTCTTCCACTTTAACCTGCCTTCGAAAGAAATAGAGACCCATATTCCTCCTCCTGTCTATTACCAACCTGGGGAGCTTGAGGAATATTGCTGAGAAGCATCTCAGTCTCTTTCCATTCCAGATAACCAGTCTCTGTTTCTTTAAGCTAAAGGTCTCAAACCCAAATGCCACCCAGGACCAAGCTTGCAACAAGTGAATGCCAAAGGTCTGGGTTCAAAACAACAGAGAGGGACTTCCCTGGTGGTGCAGTGGTTAAGACTCTGCACTTGCAGTGCGGGGGTCACAGGTGTACTCCCTAGTCAGGAAGATCCTGCATGCTGCATGGCACAGCCAAGAAAAAAACAATAGCAAGAAACAATAGAGAGTGGTGAGGACTAGGGTAAACTGAAAAACTGAAGCCCCACCCAGTGGGGAAAGCTGTCCTTGAGTTTCAGGTAATTGTTGCCAGGCAAGAACAAGAACAGGTTCAACAGTACATGAACCATGAACTTCCAGATGTTCAAGCTGGTTTTAGAAAAGGCAGAGGAACCACAGGTCAAATTGCCAACATTCGTTAGATTACTGAAAAAGCAAGAGGGTTCCAGAAAAACATCTATTTCTGCTTTGTTGACTATGCCAAAGTCTTTGAATGTGTGGATCACCACAAACTGTGGAAAATTCTTCAAGAGTTAGGAATACCAAACCACCTGACCTTTCTCTTGAGAAAGCTGTATGCAGGTCAGGAAGCAACCATTAGAACTGGACATGAAACAACAGACTGGTTCCAAATAGGGAAAGAAGTATGTCAAGGCTGTATATTGTCACCCTGCTTATTTAACTTATGTGCAGAGTACATCATGAGGAACACTGGGCTGGAAGAAGCACAAGCTGGAATCAAGATTGCCAGAAGAAATACCAATAACCTCACATATGCAGATGACACCACCCTATGGCAGAAAGTGAAGAACTAAAGAGCCTCTTGATGAAAGTGAAAGAGGAAAGTGAAAAAGTTCACTTAAAGCTCAACATTCAAAAAACTAAGATCATGGCATCTGGTCCCATCACTTCATGACAGATAGATGGGGAAACAGTGGCAGACTTTATTTTGGGGGGGCTCTAAAATCACTGCAGATGGTGACTTCAACCATGAAATTAAAAGATGCTTACTTCTCAGAAGAAAAGTTATGACCAACCTAGCATATTAAAAAGCAGAGACATTACTTTGTCAAAAAAGGTCCGTCTAGTCAAGGCTATGGTTTTTCCACTGGTCGTGTATAGCTGTGAGAGTTGGACTATAAAGAAAGCTGAGCACCGAAGAATTGGTGCTTTTGAACAGTGGTGTTGGAGAAGACTCTTGCGAGTTCCTTGGACTTCAAGGAGATCCAACCAGTCCATCCTAAAGGAAATCAGTCCTGAATATTCATTGGAAGGACTGATGTTGAAGCTGAAACTCCAATACTTTGGCCACCTGATGCAAAGAACTGACTCATTTGAAAAGACCCTGATGCTGAGAAAGATTGAAGGCGGGAGGAGAAGGGGATGACAGAGGATGAGATGGTTGTATGGCATCACCTACTCAATGGACATGAGTTTGAGTAAATTTCGGGAGTTGGTGATGGACAGGGAGGCCTGGTGTGCTGCAGTCCATGGGGTAGCAAAGAATTGGACGTGACTGAGTGACTGAACTGAACTGAACTGAACTGAAGAACAAGAGCCTGGGGCTGCCAGATTTTCTGGTTTTTCAAAAACGTCTAGGAGAATAGACATTTTGAGGCATTAGGGTTTTTTTTCCAACACTGGGTAGGGAAATGAGTTGTGAGTTTCTGACCTATTCTACGCCTTCGTTTGGGAGACTGTATGCTGGTGGTTCTGTCTTTCCCCTTGCGACTGCAGCCAGACCCCAGACTGTGGCAAAAGGCAGGGCCACTGAGAGTGTAACAGGGGATGGGCTAATCATTTCCCTTTGGCTTCTAGGTTCCTGGGCCACCAGGGCCAGAGGGGCCTCCTGGACCTCCGGTAAGTTTAGAGGGCTTGTCTGTGTTTCAGTCCACTGTGACTAGGCCCCTAATGTCCCCTCTCCATGGCAGTCACTGGGCTTAGCCTCAGCCTTAGGTCAACTATCATCTATTTCCATGGAGGGATTTTCACATCCACATGCCCCCTCCATGCTCCTCTTCCCTCCCACCTTAAACAGGCATCATCTCTGTGACACCAGGGAGCCTGGGCATTGCCCGGTTTCCTGGAAAGTGTAGATGGGCTTGACAGCCCTGAGGTCTGGTCACGGGGGCTGGTCCTTCCTCGCAGAAGTCAGGGTCACTCTGTTCCTTTGCTGTCAGACTTTTGCTTTTCTCATCCTATTCTGACTAACCAGCCAGCAGGATTAAAATAGAAAGTGACCCATTTAAAAATGACTAAACTAGGTGGGCCCTTCCATAGTTACAGCTGATAAGGCACTTTTACAGGGACCCCTCTGCATTATACCTGGAGGATCCCTAAGCCTCCCCTGGACTAGTAGATGCTGGCCCCTGCTTCTGTGGGGTTCACAGTCCCCGTGGGGATGGTCACCTCATTGCCACTGGTACAAGTAGTAGCAGTAGCAATTATGGCAGTCGCCAACATTTCTTTAAACTTACTTTGTGCCTGATATTGTGCTAAGCACTTTGCACATGTCAATTTATTTCACTTTTGCTGGCTTCCCTCTGAATCTTCCTTTCATGACACTGAGTATTGTCTCATGAGTCAGCTGTGGGGGCCACAGAGCAATCCTCAGTTAGTACCTGGCTGGGGAAGCCTGGCTCAGGCCTCACTCCAGAAAGCCCCAGCAGACCCCCTTTAGCATTCCCTTCTATCTCCCCCAGGTGGGGATCCCAGGCCAGGCTCTATACCCTAAGCCCTTGCCCTTTTGTAGTCCAACTTGTGGACAATGAGATTGACTTAACCAGAAATGCAGTTCTGAGGTACCTTGTTTTGATTCCAAATGTAGGGGCTCCAAGGCGTTCCTGGACCAAAGGTAAGAGGAGGTCATGTGACAGGTGCTGGGTGAGGGGGTGGAGGAAGGAGCCCTGTCGGTGAAGACAGAAAAGAGAGAAAGTGCTTCAGAGGCAGACCAGCTGACCCCTTCCCAAACAGAATTATGTGACACTTTAGCCAGTGGGGTAGAATTAGGACAGAATAAAGTTCTGTACTCCCATTAACATCCATCACTGATGCTGGACAGGCTTTGGATTTAGAATTTTCCCATCCATCGATTGGCCCTACAGAGCAATGGGTTAGATTCTTAGCAAATGATGAGATCCTTTTTCCATGTAACCTGCCTCAGACCCTTCACTCACCCTGAAGTATAGGTGGGAGACAGAGGGTGGCAGAGCATGGGACCCCTTCCTGGGACCAAGCCCACTGGACTCTGGCCTGGGATTCTCCCAACCCCCTCCCCCAGCATCTCAAATGGACACAAGAGGCTGCAAGCCGCTGGCGTGGGGAAGCCTGTGTCTCCTGCAATGACATTCTCCAGGGGACAGTTTCTTTCCCTGATTAGTTTGGGAGCCTCAGAGATCCAGTGGCGGCATTTCAGGCATTTGCCAGCCAGGATCCCCAGCGTCCCAGTTTTTCTGCTATGCAATGGTCATCTATGCCAGTGCCTGACCTGGAACTGATGTGGGTTTGTCTCCTCTCTTGCCATCCCCTTTCCCTTTGGGGACCTCAAAGCTATTACAGAGTCACAAGGGACTCTAACATGAGCAGAGCCGGGCTAAGAATTCAGTGATTCCTGGAGTCCCCAGCCAGCCACCCCTGGATCAGCCACCTCCACCTCCTCCCTCCTCTGTCTGCCCCCCTCCCCACCACCCACCGCTGTCTCCAGGACCCCAGAGTGCAAGGGTGAGTTGTCTGGGCCATGCTCTTCTGTGATCTCACCCATCTCCCTTCCCTGCAGGGGGAAGCAGGACTAGATGGAGCAAAAGGAGAGAAGGGCGTCCAGGGAGAAAAAGGAGACCGAGGTCCTCTGGGATTACCCGTAAGTATCGCGGACCCTGCACACTGGTGTGAGGAGCCCAGCCTGGTGGTCCTGAGGAGGTGCTGAGCAGGGCCCCTAGAAAGACCACTGGAAAACTCGATGTTCAAAAGTTGTGAGCATCCCAGAGCTCCATGGGGTTTCGCTTTCCCACCTGGACTAGACCATGGGCTCGAATTCTCTTGCTGAGGGCCTCCTCTGGGCTGGCCCTGGCCTAGATTCTGGAGGAATGTGGATTTGAATAAGTCCCCACCCCCACCCCAAGGAGTACCCAGCTGGAGAACCAGAGGGAGCCCAAGAACAGCCTTATTATGCTCAGTCCTAATCGTGCTTGTTTGAGGCAATAAAAATCTCCCTTTATTGGGGCCAAGCTTAGAGGACTTGAGAGCACTGGGACAGTGGAGTATTCTCCATCTCTCTCCTGCTTTCCCAGGCAGACTCCAGGAGAGCCCCTGCTCTCTGCTCTTAAGCACTGGCCACAGCAAAAAGCTTGCAAAAGTCAGATCTTCCTGTCCCAGCAGGCTAAGGACACTCACATCTCGGTCCCCTGAGATCTCTGATCTCAGCCAAAGGCCCCAAGTCAGGGCAGGGGCTGCTTGGCAGGCCTCTGCATCTCCAGATGCGGGGCCTGGGCTCAGTGAATTCCTGTGCCCCAACCCCCGGTGGGAACCCCACTGGCCTGGTCACTGCCTCACCTGTCTCCAGGGAAGCACATGTCAGCACCCTCCCCAGAGCTCTGGGCTCCACCCTCCCTCACACCCTAGTGATGTTGGCATGTTTTGTTTGTTTTTCAAGATCTGGAAGGAAACTTTAGGATTCCCTGTAATCATTTTATTAATGGGGGTCCGGAGGAAAAAGTGAGTCACCTGAATTCACAGATGAAGTTAATGGCCCAGCTGGGCCAGAAGCTGAGCCTCCACTGAGGCCACAGCCTTGCAAAGAGAGCTTTTCCCAGCTACTGGGGCTTCCTCTCCCAAGCATGAGGCCAGCTCCCCTCCAGGAAACCGTAAAAAAGCAGGGGAACGATAGGAAGCCCAGTTGCCCCAGCTTGGCAGGGTTAGAAGGTCTGGTTAATGTAATCACAGCAACCAAACAGCAAGAGCTATGATTGCACCTCATTACTGCATCAAATGTGGGAATATTTAAGGAGCTGATTTCACCTGACAGACTACAGTCACTGATTACTTTAACAGACGCTTTTCCTGTGTCTTAAGCTGTGTCCAGAATGATTAAGTGTTTTTTACTATTAGAGAGCCTTCCAGTCCTCCACTCAACCACAAGCCTCTCCTTGTTCACCCTCATGGCCCCAACGACCCTAGTAAACATTGGGGAATTCAGTCAGAGGTTGATATGAAGACCAAACAGATAATGTAAACAAAGAAAGCGCCAGACGAAAGACAAAGTATCCAACTGTCTTTAATTTTTCAGCTTTTGATAGAAACAAGGGAACAGAGACATACTTTTGCTGGCTTAGGAAAACAGCAGAGCAAACAATATTCATAAAAGACAACTAACATGGACTCCAGAGGGACAGTAAGGAGTAGTGGGGACTATGGTTCACTGGAGACTGTGTGTCTCTTCTTAAAGGGCCCAGTCCCAGCTCAGTTCAGCTGACTTGCCTTAGGGGAGTGAGGGTCCAGTATTTCTGCATACTCTAATAACTTTTCTAAGGAAGCTGGACATCTGGCATTTGATGGAATATCTCATTTTCTAATATTAAGTCAAAATTATTTGCAATACTACAACCCATATAGAATATGTTAGTGGTCCACATATGGCCCCAAAACCTCCAGTTCACATCCTCTGCTCCAGACCACTCAAGATAACTCAGTATTAATACTCCCTAGATGGATTTCCCTGGTCTTACAGTGGGTAAGAATCCGCCTGCTAGTGCAGGGGACACAGGTTCAATCTCTGGTCTCAGAAGCTTCCACATGCCTCAGAGCATGCCCCACAAATATGTAGCCTGTGCTCTAGAGCTGGGGAACGGCAACTGCTGAGCCCACATGCCTCGACTACTGAAGCGTGTGCGCCTAGAGCCCATGCTCTGCAACAAGAGGCCATCACAATGAGAAGCCCGTGCACCATGTTCTTCATTCTGCATGGACAAAGTATGCGGATACTTAGCTCAAGTTCTATTTTTAGGCGTCACCTCAGCGTTTTAGTTCATACAGCAGCAACCTGTGTTTCCAGGCACATCATACTGAGTTCTTCCTATTTACCCTGCAGAAGAGATTCTCCATGCGGGCTGAACTCTGGAATCACCTGGAGTTTTCAAGTGTGCTATTCCCCAGGACTCCCTCTTGGAGACTCTGTTTAAATTGGGCTGGGGTGGGCCCAGGCATCTGTATTATTTAACATCACCCCCAGGAAATTCTGACATGGTAGCTGGGGCTGAGAACCACAACTTTCTAGGCCATAAGCAAGATCGGTCCCAGGATTTTGTGGTCCTAGGACTGAGAAGCAAGGCCCTGTGAAAAAGTGAAAGTGTTAGTCGCTCAGTCATGTCTGATTCTTTGTGACTGCATGGACTGTAACCCACCAGGCTCCTCTGTCCATGGAATTCTTCAGGCAAGAATGCTGAACTGGGTAGCCATTCCCATCTTCAGGGGATCTTCCCGACCCAGGGATTGAACCTGGTATCCCGCTCTGCAGGCAGATTCTTTACCATCTGAGCCACCAGGGAAGCCCCCTGACTAAGAAGCGAGGCCCTGAAGGATCCTACTACCTGATATCCTTCCCCTAGGATGAAACAGCTCCCTTCCCCCCTCTTTCCTGGGGGTATTCCCCCATCTTTAAAATCCTGAGGCCTGGGCTCATTTCTGAGGCTCAGTTGGAAACCATTTTCAAGAACTCAGTCTTCACTAGCCTAGAGTGTCCTAGCTACTCTCTCCCTGGTTATCACGTCGGCATCATCAGCTCTCCTAGGTGGGTTGAAGGAGCAGCATCATAACCCAACACAGGAGCAAGAGCTCTACTTCCCACTCTACTATCACTGGATGCTGCCTAGTGAGTGGGTCTTAATAGCATCCTACCTGCCAGCCAGTTTAATTCCGAGGGGTAAATGGCCTTAGACCTCTGTCCTAGGAGCAGTCAGCTGCTCCTAAAGCCTTTTTCTATAAAAGAGGCCCTGTCTGGGATAACATGAATGGATTGAGTTTGTGTTAAGCTTTGCCAACTGTCAAGTGCCAGAGAAATGTCAGGCAGCATTAGTGTTATCATTCAAGGCCCAACTCCTCCCACCTAGCTGAAGCTGAAGTAGGCCAGCATCTACTGGATGTTGTAATCCAATGCTGAGCCTCCTGGGGTCCCCTAGTGTGGATTCACATCAACAGGTATGCAGAGGAGGCTGGGAAGACCATCCTTACCTGGGCCCCACCTGCCATGTCTTCCCCAAGTAAGACTGGTCGTAGAAGGGTGCACTAGCTCTGGTTCAGACACCTCTCCATGAATTTACTTTCTGTGTCTCTTTCCCTGGAACACTGCAGCCCCTTGGGAGAGAGGTTTCTGAGAGAGGGTGAAAGGAGAGAGGGGAGCCGGGGGCAGAGGATTGGGGCGGCCGTCGGCACGATCTCCATCCAGCTCGCGCAGCAGCTGGCCACACTGCACTCAGTGTCTCCATGTTTTCGTTGGTTTTCATGTGAATACATTACCTGTCCTCCCAAGCTTATTTCTCCCATTTTGTTTGATGACCAGCATTTATGTCTGTCCAGAGTCACTGCTTCACTCACCTCTGCCCTCCCTGGTCCCTTTTTCTCCCTCCCATTCCTCCCTTCCCTTTCTTCTGGTCAAACTGTTCCCTTTGTCCAGGGAGCTTCAGGTTTGGACGGCAGGCCTGGGCCACCGGTGAGTGTCGCTTCTCCATTACCCTTCCACCCACCCCTCCCCACCCCACTCCTGGCCTATAAGCCCTTTCATCTGTCCTGCTGTGGCCTCGTTTTGTTTTTGTTTTTTTTTCCCCAGTAAATCCTGGCTTATCCCACCACCGACACCAGAAAGTGCCACCTGTGCTCAGTTCAGAAGTGCTTATTCAGGCCTCTTGACCAAAGACAATAGGCCTTCCTCTCCATTTCCCTGTTCATAGTATGCACACAGGGTCCTCAAATCTGAGTTTCAAGACCACTGGATGTGGGGTGGGAGGCTGCTCCAGTAGCAAAGAAACTGTTCCTAGAGGAATGCTGAGTTCAGCCTGGGACTCAAGCCCTAGGGGTTTGGGCCGTGACTCATCCCCACCAAACACAACAGTGTCTGTATGTGCCCGTCACGCTGTGTTGTCTTCATACTGTGAGCTCTGTCCATCTCCTGTCTGCCCACAAGGGCTTTCTAGTCCTGTGCAGCCACCAGTCTGGTATGTATGTGGGTGAGGCCAGCACTGATGGGTGAGGGCGGGTGTAGCGTAGATGGGCACACAGGCAAGTCCCAGCTTAGTGTTCTGAGAGCATTTCACACCCACACCTTTCACCACATCTGCCTTGCACCACAGTCCCTTTCCCTCTATCCTCCTTGCACCTAGCATGCCTTTCCCAGGGGGCCAGTCTGAGCTAGAGGGATTATCTGTGGCTGAAATCAGAGAAACCATGATTTCCTCTCAACTGCTTATTCCATTCATATTGTACAGAGGGGAGCAGTGCCATGTATACATTTATATTTTCTGTCCCCTTTGAACCTGAAGGTTTTTTCCTCATCAAATCAATAACAGAAAGTTAAAGGAAAACGTTTATGGGGAGAGTGATCCTATCTTGCCAATACTAACATTTTTGGGGCACTTCCTAGGTGTCAGGCCCAGAACCAAATGCA
Source organism: Moschus berezovskii (assembly GCF_049115385.1). Taxonomy (NCBI): domain Eukaryota; kingdom Metazoa; phylum Chordata; class Mammalia; order Artiodactyla; family Moschidae; genus Moschus; species Moschus berezovskii. The sequence goes on from NC_142471.1 coordinate 26,829,114, forward strand.
TGTCACGTTTTCATCCATTCTAATCTGGCAGCAGCCTGGGAGGCAGACACTCCTGTTCTCATTCCCAGTTCACAGGTGGGAAAATGGACCCTTAGGGAAATCAAGAAACTTCTCCAATATCGCCTTCGAGGGAGGAGTTGAAGCTGACCAGTGACTTCAGAGTGCTATTCTGACACTCTGCCACAGACGTCCATAGCTTTCCCTCCTCCCTCAAAGGGGCCACCGGGAACATCTTACGTCTCTTTTCTTTTTTTACCACGTGAAGTAAATCAGCCTTTCCCCACTGGCTCCCGCCCCACCTGTCACAGCTACATCCCAGCACCACTGGGAACCGCCCATAGGTCCAGGCCCAGTCCTCATGTCCTGAGCAAGAAATACAATCAATGAGGCTGAGCAATAGGAAGCTGTGAATTATAGGTTTCGCCTAGCAGGGCTGTAAATTAGGAACCTGGAGAAGATGTTTAAGTATGCCCTGGCAAGCCCCACTCTGTTTCTAAGCAACACAGCTCTGATCACTCCCACTGCCCTGGGGCACATAGAGCACAGCTCCATGGCAGGCCAGCATCAGCAGACATCCACTAATCTACTCTCCAATCCAGCCTGTCCCTCAGGGCCTAGGATGGAGACAGAAGGCCCAGCCAGAGGCTGAAGGCCAGGGCCCGCAGTGGGGGCGGGGTGGGGGTGGACGATGGCTGAATGACCCCCCCACGCCTGCCTCTGTGTGTGCGTCTGCATCGGTCTCTGTGGCATGAAGACCCTCCTGCTGCATGTGGAGCTGCGTCAGCAAAGGCGTGCCAGCCCCCAGCCTCCCCACCCCCGAGATGGCGTCAACTCCCTCCCGAGCGCTTCTGGGAGCAAACTAAGCAACCGTTCTCCTGCCGTTTTCAGCCTTGGCAAGCTTGGTTGTGAAGCGAAAGGGTTTCCTTCCTCAAATCTGGCTCTGAGGCAGGGGGGAGAGCTTTCTCCCCGAGGCCCCCAAAACCAAACAGGAACGCAGCCCAGTCCAATGACCACCCTGCACGAGCCGGGCCTCGCCAACCCTGAAAACTGGGCCTCTGGACCTTGCTCATCTCCAGGCGTCGGGCGGGGATCCCGGGCTCCCCTCAGCGTCAGGGCCCTCACCTCCGTGTTTTCTCACCTCCCCAGGGTACTCCAGGACCAATCGGAGTTCCAGGCCCAGCGGGACCAAAGGGAGAGAGGGTGAGTGCCCAGCGAGGTGGACCAGGGGCCCCTCTGCCCCACCTCTGTCTCAGGCCCTCAGTCCTGGTTGCTGTGACCCACAGGGCCACCGTGTCAGCCCAGCCGTCTCAGCCCCCATCTGCTCCACCTAGACCCAGCCAGCTCCTCATGCACGTCTTCTCTTGATGACCCTCCCAGCCTGTGGGGGTACAGCAGGCCTGGGGTGCTCATTTATTTTCTGGCCGTGCCACTCAGCTTGTGGGTTCTCAGTTCCCCAACCAGGGGTTGAACCCATGCCCTCTGCAGTAGAAGCTCTGAGTCCTAACTGCTGCCCCTGCCAGGGAGGTCCCATGGGTGCTCATTTGGTAACTACAAGCAGAAAGATACTTGGGGAGCTTCCTCCCTTCAGTTTCTGGTCACCTGGCTTCGGTCACAGGTGACTGGCAAGGCCCCAGACCCTGCTGTCACCAGACATGCCTGAACTCTGCAGTGACTTAGGGAAACAGCATGGAACATAGTGCCAGCTGGTGTTTGAAATCCTGGAGACATCAAGAAGTCAGGAGACCCGTGCATCAGACCGGCTCGCATGGGTCACTCTCCCCCAACCAGTGCAGTGGCTTGTGCAGGGGCTGGGAGAGGAAAGCTCCCCACACCAGCTCCTCCCAACCAGGCCTGGTTTCCACACTCTCAGGGCCTGGCATCCCTGGAGGGCCGGCACAGGCACTGGACTTCTGAGTGGGCACCTGCTGGGCTCTCCACCTGTAAGGGCAGGAAGCCCACCCTGCTGACGCTGCCCACGGGAGAGGCTTTGTCCCCTTAGTTCTCAGACCACACAACTGGGGGAGTGTGGGGTGGAGGAGGGAGCTTCTGGAAAGAGATGTAGGCTTCCCGAACTCTGCAGCCACTTGGAGAACCAGGGTGGCTGCTCTGACACCTGCAGCTTCAAAGAGAAATCAGAGCTCTCCTTCTCTCCCCATTGCCCCTGCCTTCTCCCTCCCTGTCTCCCGTGTCCATGTCCATTTCCTGCTCCTTGCTCTCCCTCTGGCCAGCCAGTACCCCAGCGCCAACACACACAACTGTCCACGGGGGCCAGGATCGGCGGAAGAAGGGTGAGAGGAGCTCCCAGGGCCCCTCCTCGGGGCATGCAGTCCAAGCAGTCACCCCACCCTCCACCAGCCCTTGCTTCCTGGGAGGCTCTTTGAAGAGGCTGGAGAGGTTGCCCAGGTTTCGTATGAAAACAGAAAATGGCTGTCGGAAGGTTGGTACCCTCTCAGGGAAGGCTCATGTGTTCTTTCTCTGGTTTCAGGGCAGCAAAGGCGACCCTGGGATGACGGGACCAACGGGAGCAGCTGGGCTTCCTGTAAGTCTTGTGGGATCAGAGGCTCCACCCGCCCGGGTCCCCCACCACAGAAGCACTGTCAAAACAGAACACCCAGGGCCTGGAGCAAAAAATCTAGGGCCAAGCGAGGAGAATTCTCATCTCTGTGACAGAGGAAGCAGCCAACTGCCACCGGCCCACTCTCTAGAAGTCCCCTGCTAGGCTCTGCTCCAGGCAAAGCCCGGGGCACATGGCCCCTGATAGGGAACCAGCTCCTCAACAATGAACCGTCTGACACACACGGCTGAGCCTCTTTCCTGAAGGCCTCTGTGTTCGATGCAGTGAGGGTCTCCCAGGTGACCGTGCCATGGCCCCCACCCTCACGGAGGGACAGAGCCATGTCCAGATCACTAGACGGCAGGGAGATGTCTCCCAAGACAGGCAGCTTCCCAGGGGGCTGGCTTCCCATTTGCAATGGACTTCTCCTTGCTGGGTTATAGAAGTCGGCTGCCTGCGAGAGGCAGAACTTGGTTTCCCACCCACTTGAAGGTCGCATTGGGTTCCATGCTCAGCAGTGCTTCGGCACCTACAGCCGGTCTCAGCTTTACATGCTTCTCCAGCGGAAGACAAGGGGGAAAAGAACTGAAAGCAGTCTTGTAGAGAGGTTTAGTCACAGCAGCTTCATTTGCAATAGCTAAAAATGTGAAGCAACCAAAGTGTCTGTAGATGCATGAATGAATAATCAAATTGTGGTATATATGTGCAATAGCATATTCTCCAGTCTTAGGAAGGACACTCTGACATGCTACCCTACAGTGAACCTTGGGGACATTTAAGTGAGATAAGCCAGTCACAGAAAGACAAATACTGCATGACTTCACTTACATGAGGCGTCGATCGTAGTCAAAACCGCAGTGACAGAAAGTAGAGCACGAGGTGAAAGGTGGAATGAGTAGTTACTGTCTGATATCGAGTTTTAGTGTTGCAAGGTGGAAAGTAGTGGTAGTTACACAAAAATATGAGTGTACTTAATGCCGCTGAACTGAATGCTGAAAAATGGTTAAGAAGGTAAATTTCGTGCTGTGTGCTAAGTCACTTCAGTCGTGTCCAACTTTGTGCGACCCCATGGACTGTAGACCGCCAGGCTCCTCTGTCCATGGGATTCTCCAGGCATGAATACTGGAGTGGGCTACCATGCCCTCCTCCAGGGGATCCCAGGGATTGAACCCACATCTCTTATGTCTCCTGCATTGAAAGCCAGGCTCTTTAACAGTAGCACCATATTTTACCACAATAAAAAAAATTGAAGGAAAAAATAATAAAGATAAAGAAAGCAGCTTGCACCTTGAAAAGAGGGGCTCAGAAGTTTTGGAGTCATTTTTCTAGCAAGAGGCAGGTGGGATCTAGGAACTCAAATCTGGTCAGTACTCTGACAACCCAGAGGGATGGGATGGGGTAGGAGGTGGGAGGGAGGTTCAAGAGGGAGGGGACATATATATATACCTCTGGCCAATTCATATTAATGGATGGCAGAAACCAACACTATTATTATAAAGGAATTATCCTCCAATTAAAAAAAAAAATAAGAGGCAGGCGGGAAAGCCATGCGAACACCTGCCTATCCAGGAGCAGTCTTTGCACCCATCTAGAAGAACCTGACCCCAGGCCAGGGTGTTGGCTACAGAGTGGGAAAACCAGAACTGTGTTTGGCTTTACCCATAACTCATTATCTGTCTCTAGGTCAAGTTCCTTGAGCAGGTGTTCTCCTTTGTCCCCCTTCTGTTAAATGGGGCTCATGAAGCCTGTCTCTGATGAATTAGGCACCAGTAAAGAGCTTTGTGAGCCTGGAAGGAAGGACTGTATGGCCATCCTGTGTTTTCTCCTTAATGTGTCTTTGTTGCTCTGATTTATTGCAGGGTTTACACGGACCACCCGGGGACAAAGGGAACCGGGTGAGTCCGAGTCCGCACACTTTGGCTCTGATTACTGATGTCTTCATGGCGAGGTGGAATGACCAACTGGGGATTCCTGACTCAATGTGGAAATACAGTTTTTCCTGATAAATCATTCTAAATTAAAAGACTTTCCAGTGAGGGGCTTAATCCGTGGCACTCAGGGAGCCTAGGGACCTAATCCTGAAATTGAAGCACGTATTTTTCCACGAGGAAACGGGAGGCTGAGTCCCAGGGCGGCCATCAGATTAGCATTGCCATCCAGTGACAGGAGTCGCGAGCCCCGCTCGCTCTAGGTTGCCCCGATAATGGGCCCCTAAACGAGATTTCTACATCCACCACTGCCGAGTCCTAGTCTTCTGACACTTACTTTTACCAGGCATCCCAGGTCACTGGTGAGAGAGAAAATAAATCCCAGCTCCAAGAACAAGCAGACAACTGTTGTGCACAGCCAAGCCTTTTAATAGGATCCCAGCCATTGTTTCTCTTGGAAAAAGTCAGCAGGACTGTGAAATGAGTCATGGCTTTCAAGGACCCTGCTCCTCCTTTGGTTTCTGCCATCTTCACCAGGACACAGTTCTGAGTGTCCACGGCACCTGCAGCCACCTGACGGCCACATGGCATATTGGTGCCCAGCAGCAGTCATCTCACGACATCTGACCAAGGGCTGGCCTTTGGCTTCCTTTCTAGGACGTCTTGTTGGCTGCCTCATCACGGCAGTTCTCAGCAGGGTGCACATCCCCTGGAAGGCCAAGAGCATCTTCTAGTGGGAATAATATTCAAGGATCTTAGAGGGAGAAGAAGAGTGGGAAGAGCAGAAGGAGAAACATGCTCCAAACTGTGATAACGTGTTCTGAGTCCCCATGAGAGTTAGACACAGAGGGGCGGGACTTGCAGAAGCCCAGTCTTCTGGCTGATCTTTGAACACTGATAATAGAGCGTTCATTAATAGAACACACCAGAATCTGTACATTTATATCTGGCATCAGCGCCAGTCTCTTCCATTTAAGATGGATTTACTGAACAGTTCCATATTCCTAAAGTTTCCTTTCTGGCAGTTGGTCAGAAGCAATCCATTTATCCCATAGAGTCTATGAACAGGAAAGGAAAGGCAAAGCTACCCCTCTCAGACTGTCCATGAAAAGCACCATGTTGCTTCATTGTTGCTTGTGGAGGTGAAGCTGGAGCTGTTCAAAGCACCTCTGGCTATGGAAAGGGACTCCTAAACTTTGCCTCACATCACACCTGGGGCACCCCAGCAGAGAGGCTTGGAATAAACTACTGGAAAAAACAGACCCACTTCCAGAAATGGGCCAGCCAGTTAAGGCGGCCTGGAAAGCCCACCTCCGACACTGGCATCCGAGAGATCAGGCCACTAAAATAATTGATCATTCCACCTCTCAGTTGGCATGCTAACCTCCTTTCTAATTTATTTCTGGAGTGTTCTGGTTTTCTTTGTTATGTTCAATTAATACTTGTTAAGCCCTTTCTTAAGACTTTTTCAGTTGGCTTGAGGCGCTGGGCCATTTGAAGGCTACAAAACCAATCCTTCCAGAGGTGGTGACTGTGTTGCTCTAGAGGCAGAAGCGAGGCAAGAAAGTGCCCTTGTCAGGACTTACCTGGGAGTCCAGTGGGTAAAACTCTGCCCTTCCAGTGCAGGGAGCACAAGTCAGGGAGCTAAGATCCCACACACTGCGCAGTGCAGCCGATAAATAAATAAAATTTTCAATGCCTTTGTCACAGATGGAGAGAAGGTGGGAGGCTGGTGCCTGATGCTTAAAGAACCGAGGTCACTGAATGGGCCACTGAAGCCCCATGACTCAGTGGGAAAATATTTCTTCTCTAGTTCCTAAGGTTTTATATGCTTCTCCCCTGTCCCACATATAAATTAGCAATATGTCACTTAGTAAAAATCAAGTCCAGAAAACAGGCAAGTTACATGAACCTTCCTTGGAGTGCCTCATAAAAAACCAGTAGACTTCTTCCAAAGGGCAGGTTTCCAAATCAAGGACCAGCTTATTCTTCCATCCAAGAAATCTGACTCTCAGGATGCCAGAATGTCCTAGAAGAGTACCCCCTACAGCTCACCTCCTCTTTCAGACCTCTTTATACCACTGGCCCTAATGGGGCTTTTGAGGGGAGAGGTGAGGGCTTGGTGATGAAAGCCTCCAAAATGAAGAAAGGTCCAAGCAGAGTCAGCTCTGCGCCATGACCAGTTTTTCTGGCACCTGGAAACTCAGAATGCTGATACTTTGGTCCAGGGAAAAGGCCAGAACTGCTTAGGTGACGTTCAGGTTGGAAGTTTCATTACTGCTTGTGCAGGTGAAGCTGGAGATGGTCAAAGCCCCTCACGCCCACTGGCTATGGAAGGGGGCTCCCATAATTGCCTCACGTCACACCTGGGGCACCCCAGCAGAGAGGCTCGGATGGGTGCGCCAGGTCTGTTATCCTATCTCCGAGTGACACAAGACACAGCCTTAAGACCATGCTACTCCGAGTCCCACCAGAGGATGGTCTTCCTGTTCATGGAAGGAGGACGGTCCTCATAGTGGTGTGCAAGGCCCAGAGGCCAAGACAGGCAGTTTTCTAGGGGGACACACATGCCAGGAGAAAGAGTCTGTCCTTGTCACTAGGGGCATTCTCCTTGTCCCTTAACAGCTCTGTGAATTTAGCCCGAGAGCCACTTTAGGATGAAAAAATTCATCACAGGATAAAGGGTGGTGTGAATTTGGCAATCGGGGCATCAGGAAAATTGGGTTTCACTGTGGAGCTTCCTGCAAACCAGCCAACTGAAAGGTCTGGGAGCATTCATGCAGCTTCTGTCACTCTCTGAGAGGTACTGTCTGCAATGTGTGTGTGTGTGCAGGTGTGTGTGTATGGGAGTGCACGCGTGCGCATGTGTGTACATGGTTGCTTGCATGCATGTGTGTGCACGTGCGTTTTGCATCTTGCTTCCCCAGGCCCCCTTGCCTCCTTCGTCTCCTCCATCTGCACTCTCTCGGCCTGGGCCTGCTTCTTCCTCCCTTTACTCCCTGAATATTTCTCCCTCTAGATAGGTTCACCCATTATAATAATCCCATAGCCTCATCCTTTCGCTTCCACTCCTCCAGCTTCAGTTTATTTCCTCTAAAAGCAGTTTTGTTCATTTTTTAAGAAAGCCCTGCTACTTGATTCTGCCTGCCCCCCTCCCATACCAATCTGACACCCCTCTGCACCAGGGCCCTTTTCGTGTCCTCTTTGGGGAAAGGGAGCAAAGAGCATGTAGGTGAAGTTACGACTCTAATGTCTTCAAGGGGCACCCAATAAGGCCACTTCCTGTGCCCTTAGAACCTGACAGCCCAGAGTGCAAGTTTCGCATCCGGAAGGGACCTTGGCTAACCCTCCGCCTCCCACAGGCCCATCATCAGGACCTGCAGACCCCCACTCCCGGGAGCTGTGCTCACCCTCTGAACTTAAGGAACTGTGCTCACTTTTGTGCTGGCCTCACCCAGAGTATAAGGGGCACTTCCTGAGAAAGTTTCCCACGGGGCTTCTTCATCCAAATAGCAAGTGGTTTCGTTTGTCCACTGTCTGCAGGTTACCTGTCCCATGATTTCCTCATTGGTGGGCATATCTTAGAGCCAATGCCATGACACCTAAGATGCACAGACACATTTCCTCTTAAAGACATCTTTATTTTCTAAGTAGGCATTTGCATTTTAGAAAACTCACTTAGAAGGATGTGTTGGCAATTGCAGGTAACCTCTGAGATCAAGAAATGTGGATAATTTTCAAAAGCCTGGAGAAACGGCTTAAATATTCTTATCCATTGCCTCCCTCTAAGGAACCCTGTAGCCTTCTACTGCGGTAGATGGGAAGCCCAGCCTCTGACGGCAGCCTTGGCTCCTACGTGGCTAATGAGAGGTGACAACTGTCCCTGCTCTTGTTGTGACGCTGCTGTCATGACTGAGCGCATACTATAGGCCAGTGCATGCGTGCGTGCCAAGTCGCTCAGTCGCGTCCAACTCTCTGCGACCCCATGGACTGTAGTCTGCCGCTCCTCTGCCCATGGGATTCTCCAGGCAAGAATACTGGAGCAGGTTGCCGTTTCCTCCTCCAGGGGAACTTCCCAACCCAGGGATTGAACCTGCGTCTCTTACGTCTCCTGCATTGGCAGGCGAGTTCTTTATCACTATGGTGGTTTAGTTGCTAAGTCGTGTCCAACTCTTGGATCCTTACGGCCCCATTGACTGTAGCCTGCCAGGCTCCTCTGTCTATGGGATTCTCCAGGCAAGAATACTGGAGCGGGTTGCCATTTCCTTCTGCAGGGGAACCTTCCTGATCAGGGGATCGAACCTGGGTCTCCTGCATTGCAGGCAGATTCTTTACCAACTGAGCTATGAGGGAAGCCCTTTATTCCTGTATGCCAGGATTAAGCACTGCTGCTGCTGCTGTCACTTCAGTCGTGTCCAACTCTGTGTGACCCCACAGATGGGAGCCCACCAGGCTCCCCCATCCCTGGGATTCTCCAGGCAAGAACACTGGAGTGGGTTGCCATTTCCTCCTCCAGGATTAAGCACTAAATGTGCACAAAGGCCTCACAACAGTGTTCTTAGGGAGGCGTTATCATCCACACTTTACAGATGAAGAAACTGAGGCTCAGAGAGGTTAAGTAAGCTCCCAAAGCTTCGTGGCTGATAAGAGGCAAATCCCGTTCAGCGGCAAGCCTTCTCTCTGACCATCACGCTTACCCACCCGAGACACACAGTGGAAGCCCCCAAGCCTGAGACAACTGGCCTTTAATAGAGGAGAGTGCCAGGGAGACTTCCCAGGGGCATGCTTGGTCCCTTATAAGGAAATCCAACATACAAAAACCCAACTCAAATTCACTACACAGAATTTCCCACACCCCTTCTTTAAATGGAGAGTGACCTTGACACATGTAAAATAGGGTTCAGTATACAAAGGTGATGTTTGCTGAAGCTTTTCAGAAACAGATGAATTCCTTGAGTCAACATATCCATATACAAGTAGCTGCCCATGACCTCAGACCAGGATGGGCCTGAGAACAGGAGGACTCAGCTGAGAACCCAGACACACAACGTACACACATGCACTTGTACACACACGTGAGAGCACACACTCATGCGTGCACACACCGTGTACACACACAAGCTCATGTACAACCATATGTGCTGCACATGCCTGCATGCCACGTTCACACAGACACACCAGGGCTCTGAACAAAATCACCCTGCCTCCTAAGAGAATATCAAAGGGATGGACCCAACAGGGACAAAAGCTGTCAGGGCAGAACCTTTTTTTCTAATATGAGTGATCTATGATGATCTTTCATTTATTTACTTTTGGCTGTGTGGCACATTGGATCTTAGTTTCCCGACCAGGAATTGAACCCACACCCCTGGCATTGGAAGATGCGAGTCTTAACCACTCGACCTCCAGGGAAGTCCCAGACCCCTTAAAAAATGAACCCTCAAAGAGAAGGAAATGAGTTCCCCTGTCCATTATATAGATGCATTTCGGGCTCAGAATTAGTATCATCCATCTGTACTTCCTCCCACCTCTGGCTCTCAGCCCTACTGACCCCCACATATACCTGCCTTAGCCAAATACTCAGGTTCTTTGGGGTGGGGTGGACACTGATCCCTAATCCTGTTGAGGAGACTATCCTAATTGATAGAATCTATTTTCCCCTCTTTTTTTTTTTTTTCTGTCTCTAACCTTAACACATGAATGATCCTAAAGTTTTGATGTTTTTTTTTTTTTCTTGGACTAAACCATTATTTACAGGGGGAGAGGGGGAAGAAAGGCTCTAGAGGGCCTAAGGGGGATAAGGGAGACCAAGGAGCGCCTGGATTAGATGCCCCCTGTCCATTGGTATGTTTCCATCTATCACTTGGTTTTTCTGGGTTTTCCTCGAGGTTTGCAAACTGGAAACAAAGAAGGCAAATAAACTAAGATGAAAACCGAAAGACTCCATAGACACTACCAAAACCGGTCTGTTCATGTGGCCGATGAAGTTCTGCCTGCTGTTGGTGTTGCCTTAAAACCACAGCTGCAAGCAATTCCCGCTAAATCCCTTCCCTTTGAAGATGCTGAAAAATTGATGTGTGGAAATGGAGACACCACAAGGAAAGGGATTTGGGAGCAGGCCTCAGTTCTTAGCTCCGGGATGACTTTGGAAGCCAGGGTAGCATTTGTGAACCACCCCATTTGCCTTCTTTGTTTTGGGGCCACCCCTGTGGCCAGCAGTTCAAGTCATCTGAATTCCCACTTGGTCAGGATGCAGGACACCAGGGCTAGCATCTCCTGAGGGTCATCTTGCCCCAAATGGGGCAGAACGAGGCCAGAGAGGGACTTTTATATACAGCCTCTCAATGCCCACCAGCCATCCAGCCAAAACCTGCAAAATTGCAGACCAAGGTCAGTAAACAGACATCCCCCAGGAAGCCTTCCCAAACCAGCCAATGAGGAATGATTCATGGCACATGTGCTGGGCTTCTCAAGTGTCCCTCAACCCTTGGAAGGTCCTGAAATTATGATGCATTAAGTTGAAGCTCGTGTGTGTTGACGCCAAGTGTGTCTCTAAATAGAGAGGGGGCTGGATGGACACGTCGCCAAGCTCCTGGAGCCAGAGAGAGCACAAAGGCTGAATTGGGAAGGAGGGAATCAACTGGGGTCTGAGGTTGACTTGCAGATGCCCTGAGGGTCCTGCGTCCTGGCCAGGATGGGACTGGGCCTCTCCACACCATGGTCGGAGCTGGCCAGCCTTGACCAAAATAACCATCGTGGTTGGTTTTGTGAACAGGGACACCGAGGTTTTAAAGGAGAGAAAGGGGAGCCGGGGTTACCAGGGCTGGACGGACTGGATGCCCCGTGCCCATTGGTATGGCATCACCCTCCCTTGCCTGCATGGCCAGTATGGGCTGCCCCCGTGTGCGGTGTGTGCCTGTGTGCCTCTCCAACTGCCCTCCACACTCCTGCCCCATCCATCTGGCCTCCGCTTCCCACCTCTTCACTCTGTAGACACCAAGGGTCACCCTGCCTTGGCTGGCCCTCAGGGGCTCCCGCACATCCCCCTGTTGCATGCAAAGTCTGCCAGGAGGCTTTTTTTTTCTTCCTCTTGCAGCAGCTTCAAAAGCCCATCACCTTAACGTGAGCTGGTCCTGCCCATCCAATGCCAGCTTTAGCTGCATCAGACCCTCCTTTCAGAACTGCCTCTAGACAAACCTGCCACCAGAAAGGAAGCCAGGGAAGTGGATTCTCTGCATTAGCTCTCAGGACTGTGCCTTCTCTGCCTTCACACACTGCAGTTAGTTGGATGAACGTTTGAATGAGATGCCCAAGTTGGCCCCACGTCCCTCTCCACTCCAGCATCTCACGATTTAGCAGAGGACAGATGGACACCCTTATAAACACAGGGCATAATGAGTTCTAGAACCAAAGCAAAGGAGGGGTGCTCTGACTGACACAGATCTGGGATCACTGTCCAGGTGACACCCCAGTACCAAAGGATGGTCCAAAATCAGGATTCTAGATCCTAGGGTTCATCCTTTTTTCCTTGAATCCCAGAAGGTGCTGCAAGACCCTCACTTGGTTTCCTCTTTTTTTTCCCCCCCCATCTTTCAGTGGTTTGCCACCAAAAAGTCTAAAAGAACGTGGAAAGGTTGAGAATGTAGTTAAGGAAGGGAAGGGAGGAGACAGGGAGGAAGCGGAGACATTGAGGACCCACTCCCAAGCATGAGACCTGCCTAAGTGGCTACAGTTCTGCTTCCCCAGGGCCCAGTCCCTCTCCAGGCAGGGACCGTCTAGGCTTCTACAGCGATCCTTTCAGCACACTATGGGGGAAGCATAAGATGGCCCTTCACTCCATGGCAGTTTGCTCACAAGCTTCCTGCCCCCCTAAATTTCCCGAGGAGGTTTGGAGCTCATGGAGCTATTTTCAGACCAGTAACTGTCAGATGAGAATTCCCAGCCTCACATCCCCACTCCAGAGTCACACGGGAATTATCCTGGGACAGAGGAGTAAAAGCTATAAGAAAAGATGCTGTGTGACCCTGACAGGTGACCACAGAGCCCCCTGAAGAGACTTTCAGGGACCAGGAGAGGCCGATTAAGCTGACAGAGTGGCTGCTTCCTGTCCCCCGCCCTGTCTCCTGAATCCTCAGCATGCAGCATGCACGCACAGGCACCTTTCTCAGCCATGGAATCTCCCATGCCCTCCACGGCACCTCCACTGATCATCAACCAGTCATCCCTTCTGCCACAGCCTTTTCCAGAATCCCGAAATCTGAGTTCTGCCGGCTGCAGCCCTGGCTCCTCACCCTGCTCTTCACCCACACACTGCCACTCCACCCCCTCCCTGCCTGCCCAGCCTCCTCTGTCCCCCCTGCCACTGTCCATGTGCCAATGGGAAGCCGCTGTGGCCCGCGGAGGCTCCTGTCCCTCCCAGAGTCCATGTGAAGTGTCGCACTGTGGCGGGCTGGGAAACGGGACCCAGGTCTTCATGGAACCCTGGGATGCACCACCTCCCCCTGCAGAAGCTCCCCAACCCAGAAGGGATGGTGAAAGTCACCTTGATTTGACCTTTAATCAAACTGGCATTTTCTCCAATAACGTGCCATTTGTCTATTAATTTTGTTGTAGAAGTTTACATACCTTCCCTTTCTTGTTTTGCATTGTTGCTGTTTGCCATCTCCTGCATTGTGTTACTGTGGGCGTGGGACACTGGGCGGCAGGGACGGGGGTGGGGGGTAGCGGCGCTATTGATCAGGATTTTTAGTGCAAGGTAACTAGACTTCTTCAGCCTCCGTGCAGGGCCGGCTGTCTGCTGGGCTCCAGGTGAGCGGTTTCCATGCCTGTCGTGGGTGGATGAGTAGGTTCAGGCATAGGGGGCTCCCATTCCAGCCCCTCGGGGGCTAACCACTTGCTCAGGTCTCCTGAAACCCTGTGTGCATCTCCTTCTCTGCTCTGGAACCTGGAGTTCTAGAACCTGGGCTGCACATCTAATAGACTCAGACTGAGAACCAGATCGTTGCCCTGGTTCAGCCTCACCCTCCCTGCCTGCTCCTCAGGGGTTTATAGTTTCTAGTTTCCCCCAGGGCGCACCAGAGCAGCCAGGACAGCTGAGCCGAGGAGACTCAGGATGTCCTGAGGCTGCAGGTACTCAGTGGGTACACCAGCAGTGGGGACAAGTGGCACCTGGTGGATTCTCATCCTATCGCTGCTCAGCCCCCCAAGTCCCCGAAACAGCTAAGGCTGTGCTGCGAGCCCCGCCTCCTTGCTGAAGGCACCTCGGCCCCACGTTGAAAGCCTGGGAAATCAACCCTCCTCCTCCTTATTGATCACCAGATGGGAGCTGCCCGGATGTCCACCCCCAGCTGCTAAGGAAGAGAGAGAAATCAGAAAATGAGAGAGTCAGAGGTGTTCGTTCCATAGAGCTGCACCTTCCCCAGATTTTGTGGAGGAGGAAACTGAAGCCTCCAGGTGCTGAATGACTCGCCTACGGGCACCCCACATCCAGTACAGCCAGAGTGGAGACCAGCCGGCCTCCGGGCTGTCCTCTCCACCACGCTCAGGTCGCCTCTGCTCACCAGGCCCACAGGCAATAGGACAGCCCATCTCACTTTGAACTGTAACTCCCTGTGAGCTCGGCCTGCAGGCAGACAGGTGGGCTTGCTTCGTGCCTGCTTCCGAGGCTGGGCCCTGGGGCAGAGAGGAGAATCAGACAATATCAGGTAGCCGCACCCTGATCAGCTGACGCGGTGTTTGTGGCCCTTGTCCCCCTTGTCCCGCTGCTGGCTGCGCCGTCCTGGTGAGTCTGAGCCGTCTGCCTTTCTTCCTCACTGCAGGGTGAAGATGGCTTGCCAGTCCAGGGCTGCTGGAACAAGGTAAGCTTTTCCGGGGTTCCAGGGCCTCAGGGCAGAGTTGTATGTGGGCTCCATTTTCTGCCGTGGGATAAAGCATGCACAATTTCCATTCCAGGCCTTCCTGCAGATGAGGCAGCAAGACAGGGGTCCAAAAAGGGAACAGCCCCAAAAGCAGGGCGCCCATTACACCTTCCACTCACTGCATGCACTTGAGAATATTTAAAAATGGTTTTTAAGGCATCAGCAAACCCAGTGTATGGAATTTCCATGTAGCCGGACAGATGACATCTTTATGCTTCGTAAGGTTAATTTATACCATACTTCTTCTGCAAGGAGTTCTAAACCATGTTTCAAAATCAGTTATCATTAGCTAGTCTCATAGTGTTCATAAGAGGCCATTTAAGCCATATGATGATGTTTATCCAGATGTAGGAAATCTCAGTTGCTTTAAGTATAAAGTCATATGGATGCTATACCTCCTCATAGAGACCTGCCAGCTCATCACTCAATCCTTCCCCTTGAACTTAAATAGTCAGAGTTTCATGCTTCTGCACGTTGAGACCTGCCCACCCTCTCTTGGAGTCCCACAGTTCCTACCAACAGGGAAGTTTCCTTTGTTCATACTTGCCTTTGGCATTTGCCATCATTAAAGACACCTGACACCACAGGGCTGTGCCCTCAACCTAGTCACCCGACTCATCCGGGGCCCCCAATGTGCAAGGCTCCCCAGCATGACCAGGGCCATTGGTTTCCTAATCCAGAAACCCAACTTGGTCTTGGAAAAGGCAGCACCTGCCGTGCAGTCCCACCCATGATCTCCCTTCACCTTCCTCCTGTTCAGAGACTTTTCACCAGCCCTCCACCACCACTGTCTCAAGATTTTGGTTCATTCTCATTAAAGAGCTGGAGATCCTTACCTATCCAAGAGTTTGTGCTTAACTAATCCAATCCTGCCCAGTGACAGCACTCACACTTAGAGCGAGATGAATCCTCTCCTCTGGCTAGGCGTCCTCCATCTCCTTAGCTCACAGGATTCAGTAAAAGCAGTGAAACCACCAAGACACCAGGCTGTAGACTGAGCATCTACTCGCCCAGGTACCTAAAACACCCCCTAGCCAGAGAGAGGAAGAGCTCTGCTTGCAAGGGAGATGCCTCCCCAGGAATCTGTCTGTCACTTCATCCTCTTGGTTAATTCCCCCCGACCTAGTCAAAGCTCCAAGAAGCAGGAAAGAGGTGTGTCCCCTAAGAAAAAGGTTCTCTTCTTCAGGGTTGCTGTGGATGGTTAGGAGATAGAAATGATTGAACTTAGCAGGGGAAGAAGAAGAGCTACTCTCGAGAGGTACAATGTCTGGGAGAAGCAAGAAGCAGCGAGAGAGCCTGATGTCTGTTGATTCACATCATAAATTCATTCTGGAAAGATTCCGTTAATTCAACAGCCAGGCCTCCAAAGGCTGCATAGGGAGAAAGTGCCCTCTAGTGACCAATAAGGGGAATGACTGGAAAGAAAAAGTATTAAATAGTTTCCCACCCTCGGGATGCTAACAGTCAGCACCAGGGTCTCGGAGGAGAGGGTTCCTGGCTCCCCCAGGTCCCCTACCCAAAGCTCTCCCATCCAACCCAGAACAAGACCTACCTCACTTCCCACCAGGGAAATAAACACTCACAGACACTAACACCATGTTGTTTTGTGTTTGTTTTTGTTTTGCAGTGATGCCTCTAACCTGGGATTGGCCTGTGTGTGTGTTTGTACATAGAATATTTATTTTTATACAGTTTTCACTTTTTGAAAATGCCCGAAGTATGATGCATCTTACAGATTATTTTTTAAAAAAGAAAAACCTGCATATTTTGTACAGAACATACCAACCTCTTCCCTTTTGTTTACAAGATGTTTTGCATACGTCTAAGACCCTAATACACTTTTCATTTGTGAGTACGGCTGTACGTTTGCATGATATTTGTGCACACTTATTAAGTATTGAAGCTTAATAAATTATTGTGTTCCAGTGCCAAAGGGGGCCAACCAGCACTCAAGTGCTGGCTGGTTTGTGTGTGACTTCATAGACACAAGAAGGTCCATGGTGTTTGCTAAGCTAGGTGTGTCTCAGAATATTTTAAACGCCTATGGATTTTCACTATTAAAAAAAGTGAAAGATGGAAATTCTTGATCCTGATTCATCACTAAATTAACTACATTCTTTTCTTGTTAAATTGGGAAGTCCCAAGAACAGGGGTCCTCACAAATATAATGGTATGAGGACTTCCCTGGTGGCCCAGGGGTTAAGACTCTGCACTTCCACTGCACAGCACAAGGGTTTGATCCCTGGCCCAAAAAGTTCTACACATCTTGCAGTGTGGCCAAAAAAAAAAAAGAAAGAAATATAATGGTTTGAACCATTTTAAATCCAGCAGAGGAAGGGCCAGGACTGTATTAAGCGACGTCGTTTGTAACGTACCCCACGTTCATGACAGGTCCATGTGCCCATGTAAGGTTCAGTTGCACTGAAACCCTTCAAACCCCCAGGGTTACAAAGGGCTAGGTGCTAGTACTTTTGATTTTTGGTTTGTTTTCCTTCCTTTTGAGCTGCGACCATTAACACCAGCTATTGTTGATGATGGCCATTCATTTGCTATAGATTTGCAAGGCTCACTCACAACTAGCCGCTGAAAAGTTTGCCCCAACAGTCTTTTCACTCCAACAAAGGACATTCAGAAACAAATCTGGTTCAGAAATTGGCATTCTGTTTTTTTTTTTTTTTTAAGAAATAGAATTTCACTGCTTTCTGTACTGTTCTTAGTACACTATTTATAAAGGTCTCACTGCTTATAAATAAAACAAACCTATTTTAATGACTAGGCGAATATTACCTATGGGGTAGCACAGAGGTTTACTGTTAGGTATTACAACATAATGGGTGCTTCTAAAGGGCTTGAAAATGCCAAAGTACTTGAATCGTTTAAATACCTTTCCCCATTTTGTTTATACTTTGTCTTTATACAGATATATCCTTTCATCATAGACTGTGCGAAAGCACATGCAGTCACACGAAGTCTAATTAGGGAGCTTCACATTCGCGGGGCCCCTGCCGCATTGTGGGGTGAGGCTGCACTCACAGACTCTTGTCTTCATGAGACTGCATGCTGCCCAAGCCCCAGGGACCTTACTGATGTTCTTACCAAATGTCCACTCACATAATTTGGACGTCGGACACCTTCCTCCCCTGAGTCTTGGCTTCCTAGTTTGAAAAGTGAAGCAGTTGAATTAGAGTTGCTCTCTGTGATCATCTGTCCCCTCACCAGGTGGCAGAAGCATGAGGGACCCAGGCCCCAGCTGCCAGCTGGCACAAGTTACTTTTCCTACTGAGGGGGTCGCAGGATGCTGCACTTCCCTGATAACACCTAAGCCCACTCCCCAGACCTCACCCAGAGCCAGCTGCTCCACCAGGCACAGTGAACACAAGCCTGGGCCTCTGGGGGGCTTTTGGAGGATAAGACAATATTTTAATATTTTCGTTTCTTTTAAATCCAAAAGAAAAAAATTGAATATATAATCATGCATCCAGCCAGGATTATATTTATCTTTCTACCAGAGCAGTCATAAAATACAGTTTAAAAAATTTTTGTTTCGTATTGGAGTACAGCCAATTAGCAATGCTGTGATGGTTTCAGGTGGACAGCAAGGGGACTCAGCCGCACACACACATGCATCCGTTCTCCTCCAAACTCCCCTCCCATCCGGGCTGCCACATAACACTGAGCAGAGGTCCCTGTGCGGTACAGTAGCACCTTGATAATCTTTTGCATTTTTCTGGAGGAAAGCATCTGCACAGCCAAAAGTGCCTGTAAGTCACAGCACAGCTTTGTCCATCCTCTGCTCCTGGAGACATGCTCTTGTCCCGGCTCTACTGACGTGCGCTTCCTGCAGTGCCACCCTGCTTGCCGTTTCTTTTGCTTCCTTACCCCGTCACCGAGGTCCTAAGGAATCAGAGTGGAACCTGGCTTTTCCAGACTCACTGCCTCATTCCATTTCAGGGTCTCACTGGAGCAATCAGAACCCACTAGTGATTTTGAAATAGGGTCAAACATGTACTGGAAAGTTCCAGAAGCTGAAACGCTGTGTTAGCTGAACCTCTGAAAAACTCTGGGCAAACCCAAGCCTTGGTTTCCATCCTCGCCTTTGTTCGTTCGCCTCTTGCTGTGCGGTGCTGTGCTTAGTCGCTCAGTCGAGTGCGACTCTTTGCAACCCCATAGACTGTAGCCCGCCAGGCCCCTCTGTTCATGGAATTCTCCAGGCAAGAGGACTGGAGTGGGTTGCCATGCCCTTCTCCAGGGGACCTTTCCCAACCCAGGGATCGAATCCAGGTCTCCTGCATTGCAGGCGGCTTCTTTACTGACTGAGCCACCAGGGAAGCCCTCATTTACTTCTTACACCTCAGCTAATATCACAAAGGATTCAAAATCACTGGCAAGAATATAGATAATAAAATAGAGAGATGTGTAAAGAAAAGTTTATAAGTCAGGGTCAAGGAAAACAAGTCAGAGGCGGGGGCAGGAGAGCCAGGGAGAGGCGAGGAAGAACCTCTCAAGTTTCACCTCCAGGGGCTTGGTGGTCAGAGAAATAAAACCATCAGCCTGGTTTCAGTGTCCACGCTGCCCTCTCCTGGGGGGAAGTTCACCGAGTACCATTTACACACATCGTCACCCCAAAGTTTGGCACATCCTTAGCCAAGACATCCTCCCAGCACAGGGCTGCAAGCCAGGCTCCACACACCCCTGACTTCAGGGTGCCCTGGGCCTCTTTACTTGGACCTTAACCCAACTCAACTCCATGTCAGAGCATGGAAACAAGTAGTCAAGAAGTAGCTGTGGCAATGGGGTGGGGGTTGGGGGTGGCCCTCTTGGTGACTCAGTAGTAAAAGAATCCACCAGCCAATGCAGGAGACAAGGGTTCTATCCCTGATCCGGAAAGATCCCCCATGCCACGGCGAAACTAAGCCCATGAGCCACAACTATTGATCCTGTGCTCTAGAGCCTGGAGAGTAGTCACCACCTTCCACAACTAGAAAAAAGCCCTCGCAGCAATGAAGGTCCAGCACAGTCACAAATAAATAAAAGCAATAGCGGGGGCCCCACACTCATGCTGGCAGGCAGGAGCACAGGAAGAGGCAGGAGCTCTAGGAACGAGGCAGGTGTCTTACAGGAGAGATGGACCAGGGAGGGCCACACAAGGGGCTGGTGGCAGAGAGGACTCAGGGAGGTTAGAGATGCTTACTCTGGTCCTGAGGACTTTCAGCCCCTCTGTGAGAGCCGTCTGCTCAAGGAGTGACTGGGGCACCAGCCCTGACCAACGGGTCAGATCACAGCCCTGTTGGTGACCTTCTCTGTGACCTGCAGGGAGCTGCTCTGGAGAACCGCCTTCTCTAGTTTGCTCCCTTCCCTGTGCTCTGGCACCAAATGCACCTGGTGTCAAGCACTGTCTGCCTGGAGACTTGCAAACACCCAGCTAGACTAAAGACTGAGCCAGACCCCTCCTGAGTGATAGTATAACAGGTCCTCTAGGTCCAAGTAAGGATTCTCACCAAGGTCGGCCACTTGTACTTGTGCATCTTGCTCAGAAGGAGACAGCCCCTCCCACACGCCCCATGGCCCCATCACCACCTCCCACACGCCCCATGGCCCCATCACAGCCTCCCACATGCCCCATGGCCCCATCACCACCTTCCACACGCCCCATGGCCCCATCACAGCCTCCCACACGCCCCATGGCCCCATCACAGCCTCCCACACGCCCCATGGCCCCATCACAGCCTCCCACACGCCCCATGGCCCCATCACAGCCTCCCACACGCCCCATGGCCCCATCACCACCTTCCACATGCCCCATGGCCCCATCACAGCCTCCCACACGCCCCATGGCCCCATCACCGCCTCCCACACGCCCCATGGCCCCATCACCGCCTCCCTTGGTGCTTCCTCCCCACCTGGTCTCCCTTCCCGGGATCCCAGCTTCACCTGGCAGAATGGAAAGCCACGGATGTGGGGAGGGTCAGCGTCAGCCCGAGAAGGGGGCCGGCACTGGCCAGGAGTCAGGAGCCTCAGCTACCAGCCCCTCCTCCACCGCTCAGTTTCCCCAGGTATCAATGACAGGTAACCTCTGACATCTTGAAACCGCCTGATTCCACTGACTGGTCAGCTCCTGGGAGGACTGGGACACTGGAGCATGCCGTGCCCCTCAACCTAGACTCGTTTTCAGCTGTGACAGTTTTGTGCATGGAGCTGGCATTGCAAATCCATGTGCCGCGTGCATGTGCTTCGTAACCCTGAGTGACCACTCCTGGACATGCCCTGGGGAGTGGGTGAGCAGGGTCAGCTTTCCCGGGGCAGCGGTGGCTGCAGACCTGGTATCTCCCAGCGGTGTCCAAGTTGCCACATTCTTCAGGGACTCAACAGCACAATTTTAACCACCCGGCATGCAGCTGGAGTCTCAAAGTCCCACGAATGTACAGGGACATGGCTGCCTTCCTAACTGCAGGCTCTTGTGCCCTTCCCAGGGCCCCACACACACACCTACAGCCTGGCCCCAGCCCCGCACCTGGACACACTCCTGGACATTTTGAGATGTCAAGCACCTAAGACCCCATCCACACCACTGAAAAGAGGGCCCAGAAAAGAGGAGAAGATCCACACGGAGACGAAGGGCAGAGAAGGAAGGAAGGGACAGGGAAAAATCAGCAGCTCATTGCTCCAAGGAGGGGAGTTTTTGAGGGGGAAGTTTTCTTGAAGCAGTAGTGGAGGAGGGCCAGGGAGGAGGATGCAGGGAGGGGAGCTGGATTTGACAGTCCTGGGCAGAATTCCTCACGCAGAGACCCTCAGTGCCTGGAACAGCCCTGCTTCCCAGAAGCAGCTGGGTGTCTGTTGAAGGAAAACGTAGATGGAGGCAGAGCTGAGCCAGGGATACAAGCCTCACACCATGGGGCCTCCCTTTCCAGGTCTACTCACCGGCTCCTACACACACCCTCTGCTTCCCCCGACACACACACACACACACACACACACACACACACGCCTGGCCTGTGTGGAGCCTGCACACACCCTCTGCTTCCCCCGCCACACACACACATACACACACACACACACACACAGCCCTGGCCTGTGAGGAGCCCTCAGCTGGAATGCTTGCTTTCCTACCTGTCAAAATTCTACCTCCTTCTAAGGCCCAGCTCAGACTCCAGGGCCCTAGGAAGGCCTTTCTGGGTTCTTCTGTTGGATGAGTCTCCCTCTCCGAAATGACCAAGAACTCTGTCTTTTTTTTTTTTTCCCCTCCACCGTCTATTAGAGGAGGAAATTCGGTCTCCTATACTAGACAGTATTGGACTACTACTACCAATACTTTGGCCACCTCATGAGACGAGTTGACTCACTGGAAAAGACTCTGATGCTGGGAAAGGTTGGGGGCGGGAGGAGAAGGGGACGACGGAGAATGAGATGGCTGGATGGCATCACCGACTCTGTGGACATGAATTTGAGTGTACTCCGGGAGTTGGTGATGGACAGGGAGGCCTGGCGTGCTGTGATTCATGGGGTCGCGGAGAGTCGGACACGACTGAGCGACTGAACTGAACTGAACTGAACTGAACTGATACTAGACAGTGAACTCTTAGAGAAGGACTTTCTCTTTCACTGGGCTCCTCAGGGACCTAGTTCAGGTTTCCCTGCCGCGGGTGGGACTCATAAACGTCTCTGACCTGCTGACTTTTCCATATACTTTATTAAGCACCTACTGTGTGCAGGCAGTGGGAGGGAAGAGGGGCCACTAAGGGCCATAAGCCTGCCCTCCGGGAGCTAATAGGGTGCCAGGCAGTGCAAGGACTGTGCTGAGCATTAAGTGAGGGTACATCTGAGGATGCGATGGCCGCCAAGGGGTCAGAATGAAGACAGGACCCAGGGGGCCAGGAAGGAATTAACCGCAGAGAAGAAGGAGCTGGCCACTGCAGACAGGGGGCCCCTTCCTCGTCTCGTCCTCATAGAATCTTCCAGTGAGTGGGATCCTGGCTCATGCTAGCTTCTGGAATTACAGGAGGGCAAACCGGATTGTGGTGGAAGGAAGGGAATATAAAGAGGGTGGGTCCAAACTGGGAGGGCCCTTTCCAAGCTTGCAGGTCAGTGGGACCTCTAGCTCAGGGAGGCATCCCTACGTGCCCATCACCAGCGGGACTCCTCCAACACTCGCCTCTCTCTGCCTCCTCAAGGGCCAGAGTCCATGGTTAGTCGCCAAGAAGTGAGGCCAGGCAGCCCAAGCCTTGAGAAAAGCGTTTTACCCTGGAGGAGGGAGAAGACGGGAGCTGCCTCTGGACAGAGGGTCGCGGGCCAAACCCTTCCCGGGGGTCTGGCTTGAGGGTGATCAGAGGGTGACTGCAGGAGACCACAAGACACCCGCCCTCACCCTGCCTGTCTCCTCCAGCTCTTTGCTGGGGTTTCTGCCCCGGCCCTGCAGCTAGCGCCCTCTGCTGGCAGCTAGCGCCCTCTGCTGGCAGCTAGCGCCCTCTGCTGGCAGCTAGCGCCCTCTGACGTTGCCGCGCTGCAAGAGCACTGGGATGCCCCTTAGGCGGTGGAGAACTGTGGACCTTTGAGCGACCTCTCTGCAAAGTGGCTGCCAGCATGGTCACCCTCTGACCTTGAAAGCCTCCCCAGGAGGCTGTGGCCAAAGACTGGTCACCTTTCTCAGCTCCTTCTCAACAGATTTCCTTTAACTTCCTTTGGTGCTGCCACCATTAACCTTTTAACTTCCTGGGCTCTTTCAAATGTTGTACACCAAGCAAGTTGCAAAAGCAAAGAGCATGTGTCTTCAAGAGAATGGCACAACAGTGTCGTAGAGGAGAAAAGCCCATGGGCACGACTGGGCGATGAGCTTGGACACCTGGGCTGGCCCTCAGAGCCAAGGGCCTCACGTATCTCATGTGAAGTCCGGGATGATGGAGATAGGCAGCAAGTTACCTGCTTCCAAGAGGATCTGGAATAATCCTTCTTCCTTTAGGTTGAAGGGACAGTGCCTGAGACATATCCACCACTGCCTTTCTTCTTCCTTGGTCACCATACGCAGAGGCTCAGTGGGTGCCACTGGGTTTTTACAGCCAAATTAACCAGCCATCCAATGTTCCTTCTATCCCTGGGCCCACGTGAGAAATATAAAATAACCCTCTAGAATATGGTATTAACACATGAGTGAAGGGGTTTGAGGACTTTCACTGACTCACAGGATCCTGGACATGTGCATATATCAGTAGTAAAATGGTCTGTGTCACGTGCTGGCAAACCACCAGCTCCGAACCAACAACACTGGAGGAAGACAGATCCATCACGGCCACCTTTTAAAGAGGAAACTGCTGGCGCCCGGGTTCATTTTACTGTTAAAAAAAAAAAAATACAGGGAAATCGCCTGCTAACAGACATTTTTCTTGCACTCCGCTCATTCCAAAGACAAAGTGTTTTATTGCAAAAGTCTGCCAAAATAAGCCAACCTGCAACTCCCCCTGCCAGTGGGAGGCACTCTGGCCTGGGAGGAAGGAGATCTGTGAGCTGGCCCTGATTGCCCAGTGCCGGCTGGGCCACCTTGAACAAGTGCCTGCCATGCTCTGAGCCTCCTCTGTAACCTGGGGAAGGTTCTGCCTGCCTCACAGGCCATGGGAGGACTATCTCCATGAAAGGACTTGGAACATGGGAGAGAGCTGTATAAAGGTTAGAAAAGGAGATGGTTAATATTCAGTTCAGGGAAAAAAACTTGTTTTTTGTAATCAAACCTCCATTAACTAGAGTCACTTGAGAAATTGTTCATTAAGATTTCTGGAGAAATTCGGTTCAGAGCAGGCCCCCTTGTGTCCACACAGAGGACCTGCTTGACAGACATCTGGATGCTGAAAAACGGAGATGTGGAAATGGTGGCCAACCTGATGTGGGACAGGATAGATGTGAACTGGCTTCCCACCCCAGGGAAGTTGCTTTTCAAAACTAAATGTCATAAATGTTCATACTTTTATTTTCTTTTCTCTAAAAAGAGAAAAATCAGCAAATTTTTTAAATTTTCCTTTAAAATTCCAGTTACCCATATTCCTGGTTGAATGAGGACTTTTTCCCCTTTTGTTGGCTCCAATATAAGATGTGTTATTGGGAATTCCCTGGCGGTCCAGTGGTTAGGACTCCACACTTTCACTGCTGAGGGCATGGGTTCAATCCCCGGTCAGGGAACTAAAGATCCCACAAGCCTCGTGGTGTGTCCTAAGGACAAAACAACAACACCAAAAATAAGATGTGTTATTTATTCTGGGCCTATTACCATCTCCCCAGCAGCAACTCCCCACTTCTGCTCCCCGCCTGTGGCCTCTTGGACACTGAGGCCAACATTCCCCATGCAGTCAATCTGTCGTCTTAAGTTTAACAATCATTTCCTCAGTATTTCAATAGGAAAACTTCTCTTGCGCTGTGTCTTGCAGGAAACTTCAGTGCTGTTAATTGAAGATTTGGTGTATTTTTTTAAATGAGTCAGAACCTAATTTTCCAAATTGCATAATGAAGATCAACAGCTTATCTGACTGATTATATAGATTAGAGAGTAAGGAAAAATAAAAGATTTTCAAGAGTAATTCCTCGATGATAAAAGCACTGGTGAATTACATTTTTTTTCCTTGTGTAATTATTTTTGGTAAGGACCTATCCATACTGCAGGCAGTGGGTCTCTTGTATGGAAGAAAAAAATTTTACCTGCATAGAGTTTGCTGATGGTTTAAGTTTCTCTAGCATTTCTGTTTTGATGTTAAGGTGAGATGTCTTCTTTTTATTTTTAATAATTGTATTTTTCCTATGACTTTTAAAAAGTTATTTCCTCCAAGCTCTTCTTTGGGTCAAAAGCGCCTCCCGTGAAGGCAACCTGGTGCTAAGTTCCTGGAGTTAAGGCATCCTATACTGGATTCCCTGCCTTAGGTGCCCCCAACAACAAGCTTTATTTTTCTGGGCTCCAAAATCACTACAGATGGTGACTGTAGCCATGAAATTAAAATACACTTGCTCCTTGGAAGAATAACTATGACAAACCTAGACAGCGTATTAAAAAGCAAAGACATTACTTTGCCAACAAAGGTCCATCTAGTCAAAGCTATGGTTTTTCCAGTAGTCATGTACAGATATGAGATTTGGAACTTAAAGAAGGCTGAGAACCAAAGAATTGATGCTTTCAAACTGTGATGTTGGAGAAGACTCTTGAGAGTCCCTTGGGCTGCAAGGAGATCAAACCAGTCAATCCTAAAGGAAATCAACCCTGAATATTCATTGGAAGGACTGATGCTAAAGCTGAAGTTCCAATACTTTGGCCACCTGATGCGAAGAGCCAACTCATTGGAAAAAAAAAAAAACCCTGACGATGGAAAAGATTGAAGGCAGGAGGAGAAGAGGATGACAGAGGATGAGATGGTTGGATGGTATCATCAACTCAATGGACATGAGTCTGAACAAGCTCTGGGAGATGGTGAAGGACATGGGAGCCTGGCATGCTGCAGTCCATTGGATCACAAAGAGTTGGACACGATTGAGCTACTGAACAACAACAGGCTCTCTTATCCTAACCGCTGCAAGAACCCCTGTCACATCCTAGTGCCTTTTTCCAAAAAGAGATCAATTTTCAATGAGCAGGCCCTCTCCTAGCTCCAGGTCAGTCACTGGTCTCCATGGCACCCCTTCACCACATCCCTCAGTGTCCTGGGCTTGCATCTCCTCTCCTTGTCAAGCAGATGGTGAGAGCCTGGAAGATTTCTACCTTCTTACTGCCTTTGTCATTTTCCCCAATGGTTCCCAAAGCCTCTTACCAATCTCTGACCCTCCAAGGGGTAAGACCCCAGCCCTTCAGCCTGAATGGTCTTCCTAGCCTTCCCTTTTGGTTCTCCCTGAGGGTCTCACCTCCTTATCTTGCCTCCACCCATGACCTGTTTTCTTCATTTTTCCAGTTCTCTCTGCATTCAGACTGCCCTCAGACCACCCACCGCCTCCGCTCTCTCACCCTCAGACCACTTGACTCCCTCATCTCTCTCTCCTCATCTCCTTTGCCTCTCTCCCTATCCTCAACCCCCACCCACCCACCCCCGGTTCCCCCACACGTCTCTCAGCTCAGTCCTATAAGCATCATTTTAGCTCACCTCTGCAAAACAAGACCACTGGGGAGAAAGATCTGCAATCTGGCCAACATGTGTGACAGCTTTGTTTTCCTACCAAACACTCCTGGTGACTTTCAATTACATAGAGTTGTTGACAGATGTGTCATTTATCCTATTACGTTCCTCATAAGAAGAGAAATCCACACCTTTGTTTGATTTAATTTTATTTTGGGTTTCTATTCTGAATCTGATAAAACATTGTTATTAGGAACTACCAGTGAAGAAATACTTTGTTTTCTGGCATCAGGGTCATAAGTAAAGTCTCTAGGGTTTGTTTGTTTTCTTTTTTTTTTTTTACTGGTTTTAAGTTCAATAAGTCACAGCAAATTTCTTAGTCTAGACCTGTGACTTGCTCTGTCTCCAGAGAAAGCCCAGAGGCTATGGTGCAGAGTTTCCTTTTCCTCATCCTTAAAGCAAAAGATTGAGACTAGATTTCATATTTTGTGCTTCTATAATTCAGTAGCTTTTTTGCTGATTTCAGTGGGTCAAATGCATTTTTCCTTATGCCTATCAGGGATTGGTTTGGTTTGGTTTTTAACCAGGTGTCTATGTTTTCTAGTTTAAAGAGGGGGTCTGGCTCAAGCCTGGGTTGAAAAACACCCCCTCCCCACCGAACCTGGGTAGAAAGCTGTTTTGGACAAGGAGGGGCAACAACCCCCTGTGCTGGTTCTTTCCTTTTTCTTTGGGAACTCACCTGGTTTCCTTCCATGCATGAATTGCTGGAATCTGGGATAAGGACTCTAATACACGATAAGACATTCAGAGAAACCCAGTGCCAAGTATTTGTGGCTAAAAACACAGCTGATCATTTTCTTTAAAACTGAATCTTTGGTTTATAGCTTAGCCAAAATGAGACAAGCCAATTGCATGGCCATCCAAGACCCCCCACAAAAGACCCTCAGTATTTCCCATGAATGAGCAAGGGTCTGCAGGGTCCCTGCCACCACAGCCATTAACGTTCAATGTGTGCTCCTGAACAATCAATGTGAGAAAGTCAATCTCTAAGTAGCTCTGTTGCTGTCCTGTGGCCAAAAGGGTGAATAACTGTGTTTAAGAGAAAATTAACAGTGTTTTACGTGCTATCAGAAGGTATTACTGCAAGTTCACGCAGGACAAAGTGATGTCCCTGGAAAAAGGATTGTGCATGGACAGTGTAAAAACACGTCTTCCAAGCCCTGCCCAGCAGGAGTAGGGGCAGAAGAGAACAATGTTTAACTATACCAACTGGCCAAGAAATACACTCTTCCCGGGCACACAGACTTGGAGGAACTGGCTGGTTCTTTGCTGGGACACAGTCCTCCAGTCTAAATGTTAACCTAAGCATAAACCAAGCATGTTCCCACTTGGAAGGAGACCCTGAAAGAAGCCTGGTTTCTCCAGTTAAAGCTTTCATTTCTGAAGTAGACACTGGTGAGGGCGTCCCCTCATCTAGTCCTGAGACATTCACACTGGGCTCTTCACAG
Source organism: Moschus berezovskii (assembly GCF_049115385.1). Classification (NCBI taxonomy): domain Eukaryota; kingdom Metazoa; phylum Chordata; class Mammalia; order Artiodactyla; family Moschidae; genus Moschus; species Moschus berezovskii. Next base: position 26,857,092 of record NC_142471.1, read on the forward strand.
CAAGTCCAGTTCTGAATGTCAGTGCCCACATTTCCCAGCCGGTCTACCCCAGACCGCTGACCATGGAACAAGACGCCTTCCTGGGGCCCTGGAGACCTGGGGCCTCGTGGACTCTGCTACCAGCCACACAGAGACATTCACCAGATGGTGGGAACCCCAGAGCACGGCGGCCCAAGGCCTTGCCTTCAACCTCTGCTTCTCTTTACTGACCACAGAGACCGCTTCAGGGCAGAACCCTCGTGCCTCAGACCCACACTGCTTCAACAGCCTGACTCCACCAAGCACCATGACCTCTTCCAATCATATTCTTAAAAAGGCCTTCAAAGAATTTTAATCAATCTATTTTGAGAATTTTCTTTGAAAGAAACGGTATAGAATCTCATATTCTAGCAATTCAGAAAAAAAAAAATGCCATTTTACCAGGAAAAAAAGCACAAAGGGCAAAATGCCAGATTCCCTGATTCCCAGCATTTGCTTTCTGCCCAGCTGGACTTTGCAAACTTCCACCGTAAGCCCAGGCTGATCTTTCCAACATGTTTATTGAAGCAATTGGATTTTATGCATTTGTTAATTTTACACTTTCATTTAAGCTTTTTTTCTTGCTATTTGGTGCATTTGGAGTACAATGGTTAAATGCACAGTGTTTTATTTCCATGATGAGTTTGATAATGGAACAGTTTCTTTTGCTTCTCACAATCTTCAGTTTGTATTTCACTGTACACACCCACTGATACATTTTGTGCTGCTGGTAACGTCATACATGTAAATATCTTCTGTTATATCTTGGTATTTTAAGCATTGCCTCGTTTTTAATTGTGATCACTAGCACTGTTGTTCTTTTGTCATTCTTAATTTTGAATTTTTTTCTGGTGCACTCAATTTATTTTTCTAATCACCTTTGATATTTTGGAATTATGTTAGTTATTTGGGATAGTAGACATAGGAAAGCACTTTTTTTAAGCAGTGAGCAAGCTCTTTGATAGACAGATATTGATATTAAAAGATCAGTCCTTTAACATGTTACCTATATGATTTTCTTCTTCTTATCAGGTGCTATTTCAACAAAACCGATTCCTCTGCTGGATTGTTCTGTCCTTCCCATTTTTTACTTTTATTTTTAATTGCCTATGATTCAATTTGCCAACCTGATCATACCAGGTCAAAGACAGCATGGCAGTGGGGTCTTTGCTCCATTTCATTAACTTCCAGGCTACAGGTGAACCACAGGGAAAACATCCCAGGTGATCAGTACTTGCCTAAGGACCTGTTTCTAGATGGCTTCACAAGTGGCTTCTTCAGTGTTTTTGACATAGAGGGCAGAGCCCCCAGCTGACCCATACCCACATCTGTTTGAAACTTCTTGCCTCCCACAACCAGGCATTCTGAGCAACCCCAGCCCAGCCACTGTGACACCAGGGTTAGGGCCCTGAGTCGGGGTCAGTTTCGATCCCAGTTCTGCCAGTGGTGCACTAACTGACAGTCTAGTTAGTGACCAGTCTAGTCTGGTCCTTGGCCCCTTAAAGTTCAAGGCTGAATAGTCTTTGCAATTGGAAGTCTCTCTACTGAAAAACATGACTGAGCAAATGAGCCTATTCCTTGAAATGTAGCCTTGCTCCTCCCAGATGAGTAACACTGCAGCAAATAAGTCCAACTACTCTTTTAAGGAGAAAGCCATACCCACTGGAAACCCACAAAGGCCAGTGGCCTGAACCACAGTATCCTAAGGCTCAAAGGTGAACCCACGCAAGTGATGTGGCAAGATCAATTACTAATTATTCTGAACAAAGGCTCTTTTGGAGAGCCCATCAAGCTAAAAAGATGAAACAGTAACTGCCTAAATCAGCAAAATGTTAGGCAACAGTTAGCCTAATGCACTTAAACCAGTAAGGAAAAAAAGAGACAGAAAACTCCCTGCCAAAATTGCGGTCCTTCCTGTCTGTGCCGTCCTAGAGTTTTATATGCTATTTTGTACTTAATATTTATGGTGTAAATACTTTCCATGGCAAAAGATGTAAATATGAATTATATATTTTGTTTTTGTCTTTTCTAAAATGGAAGTTGATCTAAGTAATAAATTACAAATCATCTACATCTTGTTCTTTTTTTTTTCCCCAGAAATTATATACCTTTACTTTAACATCTTTCAGAAGGGAAAAAGAGCTTCATGATTAAAGGGAGCATTCATTCCTAACTAATGGAAGTAAGATGGTACCATATAAAGAGGAAAGGATTAGGGTTCAGGAGAGTGGATTTTAGTTCTGACTCTTTCATTAACGGATGTGAGACTGCCTTAGTCACTTAACCTCTTGGAGATTCATCTAAAAATGAAAACAGCTGCCACAGTTGTTTTTAAAAAATTTGAAAGGTAGCAGATGCACTTGGAATTACTAAGTCTTAATTTTCATTAGGCCAACTGGTTGGAGTATGATTATTTTATATAAGGGAGATCTCTGTTTAGTATTTTATTTTGCTTCAATTTTATTTTGGGACAAAACCAAAAAGAAATTGAATGTGAAATGGACTTTTTCCATTGTATAAGACCCATGATTTATAGGGGTCTTATGTATAAGACCCATGATTAATAACCAGAATTATCTTATTAGCTTTAAGAGCATTTAGGGAAAAAATAAATTTCAACAATTTTTAATGAAATATTCAAACTTTGAATATGTTCTTGGTTTAACCAAAATTGTCTTATCGATGTCTAACATCACATGAAAAAAAACTTTTGCCAAGGCAGAAATATAGTCAAATAACCTGGAATTGACTAATCCATTGAAAGTGGGTAGGAATTCCCAAGGAGTGTCCCAGGCAAACTCTGTGATGAAGCCAAGGAAATCCTGCATGTAACTCCATCAAAGCTGAGAAGTGCCATCTTATCCTTTGTGGATGACCAAACTGAAGCCATACAATTCAAAAGAAAGTCATGATGAATAGCAGGTTGCTTCCAACTTCAATTGACCAAAAGGCTTGATCTTTCCTACCATGTCAGAGTAGAAACAAGCCTTTGAGATCATCTCCAGTCCCCTCCTCATGTATATGAGAAACAGAATTTTTGTGATTCAACATTATGGTCTCTCCAGTTCATGAGAAAAACAGCTAGCGATAAAGAAGGGACCACCCAGGCCCTTCTCTGGGGCTATGGCCTCTCCCTCTCTGCCTACTGTTCTAGGCGATACTTGTGGACTTCCCTGGTGGTCCAGTGGTTAAGAATCTGCCTGCCAATGCAGGGAACACGTTTGATCCCTGGTCTGGGAAAATTCCACATGCCACAGAGCAACTAAGCCTGTGCACCCCAACTACTGAATCCCGGGCGCCTTAGAGTCCACGCTCCACAACAAGAGAAGACACCACAATGAGAAGCCTGCACACCGCAAATAGAGAGTAGCCCCTACTCACTGCAACTAGAGAAATCCCGCACGAAGGAATGAAGACCCAGCACAGCCAAAATATATACATAAGTCACATTTAAATGATGCTTGCGGAAGGCAGGTGGGAGGGAACTGGGGGCATTCACCTTGTCACCTGTGGCCCTCCCTCTTCAAAACAGAGCATCAGAAAGACAGTCATTGCATCGAACAATTTAGGGGTCTGATGAGGGGCTTCTAAAAGGAAAAACGTCTACCTCGCCTCTCCTCTGAAGCAGAGCAGACCAGCAACTCAACAGGAGATATGAGTTCCCCATCTGACTCTGCCATTAAATATGACCAGGAGCCCTTCCTGCTCTGAAATGCTCCCACTGGGGTGAGGCACATAAAACACCTCTTCTGTTTTCTGTTTCCTGACATTTTCTTTCCCACTGTCCTCCCCCACCCCAATCCCCAAACTTCTAGCAGCTCCTTAATGTAAAACTGGTAAAACAGACAAGTACTTTAGATATACAGACCTGTAGTTTCGAATTATTAAACCCCACAAGGCAGAAAATAGCATCAAAAAGGAGGAGGGGGAAGGTTTCAACTGTTTTTTGTTTTCAGTGACTGATATTTAAAAGTGCCCGTGAAGAAGTTTCCAGGGAGCTGATCTGCGTAACAAAATCTCAGAAAGACATGGAAGAGGAGAGGGGTTGAACTTTTCACAAGCATTCGGGCCACAGAAGTATTTTTCTGTTAAAAGATAATATTCAGAAAAAGGTAAAATCACGACGCTCTCACAGATATAAAAATGAACACGTGGTAAAGATTTTATTTGACTCATATGATGAGAGAACCAGACAATTGTCTTAACCTGTCCAGAGGAAAAGTTTAAAATGTACATATGTGTGTGGATGAAAGAAATGTTGAGAGGAATAGCAAAGGGAACAAAGCCAATTATCACCATCGGGGATATAATTTACATATCTGACTGTCACCTACAACTTCCAAAAGGGTGCCAAATACTGGTAACCCAGAAGGATAGGCTGTAGAGTAGCAATCCCCAACCTTTTTGGCACCAGGGGCTGGTTTTGTGGAAGACCATTTTTCCACAGACCATGGCTGGGGGGGATGGTTTCAGGATGATTCAAGCGTACTGCATTTATTGTGGACTTTATTTTTATTATTATTACATCAGCACCACCTCAGATCATCAGGCATTAGATCCCGGAGGTTGGGGACCCCTGCTGTAGATGAAACATAGTTTTCCATTAAAACACAAAAATGCATTTCACAATTGTAAAGCCATGCTCTGCTTTATTTAATACCCAGACCTATTTCACCAATATTAAAACCCATCATCTTTTTCAACTCATGTTATGCTGGTAAAAGTATAATCAGGAAAACCCTTGAACAGCTATTGACGGAGCCCCATATTTGAGCATTAACCTTCTGACCTTTGTGCGCTCTGGGCCCTTCCCCTCTCTCTGTTCACTGTCTCTCCCACTGTCACCCCACCCCCACCCCCACTTAGCTTGGAGCTAAGAACTCATGACATAAATAACTAACTCAGCAGAGCTTATCAAAAGCAGATGTGGTGAAGGGTGTTGACCCTGGATCTCATAGCACTCATCACTGGGTAAGCAATAAATCTCTACGTTTATACGGCTAGAGTCTTTCCTCTGAATTAAAGACCCCTGACCCTTCACGTTTGTGACTGTTAACTAAGAAGGCCCTCTTTGCTACTGGCCTCTTAATTCAATGTGCTGACAGTTAAGATGCTCTTAGCGTAATGAATTGCGGTCTCTCTTTTTCGAACTCATAAAGCTCCCCCCACCCCAATGATGCTTCATGCATATCACCCACCTGGCCTTTTTAACCAGGCTGGCAAATTCACAGCATCTTAGTCCTGGAGACATGAACTATGTCCCCCACCCCCTCCACTTTTTTCCAGTATTAATTTAACTAAAGTGGCCACTGTATTAGTCTTGCCACTGCTGAACAGTAGTTTCCTTAGGATTTCTGGATTTCGAGTTTAAATAATAAATCATAATAGTCATTCGAGACAGGGCTGTGGCACTAACAAGGGATGAGACCTTCCATAGTTCTCCATCTCCTGAGGGCTCTACTTTGCAAAAAAAGTGAAATCATTGAACGCAAAATCTCTTCTGATACTATGATGGCCTACAGCGATAGCCAAAGATCAACTGTGATCACTGGTACTTTTATATGATATGACTATAGTTGTTGTTGACAGCTCTAAGTGTGGCTAAGGAAAGTCAGCATATTGCCTCTCAGAGACAAGATTTGAAAGGTGGGAACTGAGGGAAGATTGGCTTGGATAACACGAGCACATAGAGATCTCTTTCCCAGCTCAGGCTCCATTCAAGAGAACAGTAAATTCTCCCAAATGAGCTGTCAAAGGGCATCGCTAGGGACTCTGAGCTTGAACAGGCCTTGCAGAGCTTGGGAACCAAATATTGCAGAAGTAGATTGTTTACCTCCCTGGCTCTTCAAGAGTGAGAAGGGGTCAAGCTGAGCTGAACACACTCTCCCTCAGTCCTTCCACCTCCAAATTCTCACTAGCAACATCGGGTGTAAGAATACAATGTAAACGGAGAGACATTCAACAAAAACACAGGTCTGTACTCTACAAAAATATTAATGTCATGAAAAACAAAGACAGACCAAGGAACTGGTCCAGAATAACGAAGAATAAAGATTAAGCAGACATGAGAATGAAGTGCATCCTGGATGAGAAAACAGGAAAGCTACAAAACTTACTATAGGGCAACTGGAAACACTTGAATATGGTCTGAAGCTTAAATAGTATTGTATCAATGTTAAATTTTCTGTTTCTACAATGGTATTATAGTTATATGAGTGAATATTCTTGCCTTTAGAAAATGCACAGTGAGTAAATAAATAAAAGTAAAGGGGAAGGATAACTACAATTCTCAAACAGTTCAGAAAAAAATATAAAGGGATAAATACAAAAATAAAATAATAAAACAAATGTGGGAAAATGCAAAAATGGTAAATCTGGGTGAAGGGCATATAGGAGCTCTTTATACTACTCTCATTTTTCTTTGAAATTATTTCAAAAACTAGATTTAAAAAGAAGACAATGTAGGAATAATTTCAAAGTGCTGAGACGGAATAATTTTGAACTTAAATTCTATATCCAATCAAACTATTATTCTAGTATCAGAAAAAATAAAGACATATTCAAATGTGCTGGACTCAGAATACTTCTTAGACCATGAACTCTCATTGCAATTATAATCAAGATGGCCAACCCTACCCAATACTAGAAAGTGTACTTCAACCAAAAAAAGAAAGAAAGAAAGACATTTCTGGTACCTGTGTAGAAATGCAAATCACTCAATGAAAGACCACTTCACACCCACTAAGACAGCAATAATAAAAAAAAAGATGGATAACTGTAAGTGTTAACAAGTTGCAGGAAAAGTGGAACCCTAATAAACTGTTAATGGGAATGCAAAATGGTGTAACCCCTCTGAAAACAGTTTGGCCGTTGCTCAAAAAATTAAACACAGAGCTACCAAATGACCCAGCATTTTCATTCCCAAGAATATACCTAAAAGAACTGAAAACATATGTTCACACAAAAACTTGTACACTAATGTTCATAGCAGCATTACTCATAATAGTAAAAAAAAGTATAAACAACCCAAATGTCCATCAGCTGATGAATGGATAAACTGAATGTGATGGATCTACATAATGGAATGGTATTCTGTCAGAAAAAAGAAAGAAATGAAGCACTGATCCATGCTACAACATCGGTGAATATTGAAAACATTGTGTTATGTGAAAGAATACAGAGGTACCAAAATCCAAAAAAAATATGAATTAAAACAATAATAAAAATTGAGACAGTAGCATAGAAATACACACATTGCCATATATAAAATAGATAACTAATGGGAAGTTTCTGTATGACACAGGGAGCTCAACTTGGTGCTCTGTGACAACCTAGAGGAGTGGAATGGGGTGGGAGCTGGGAGGGAGGAAGAGGGAGGGAACATATGTACACCTATGGCTGATTCATGTTGGTGTATGGCAGAAGCCAACAGAATTATGGGAAAGTAATTATCCTCCAATACTTTGGCCACCTGATGTGAAGAACTGACCCATTGGAAAAGACTCTGATGCTGGGAAAGATTGAAGGCGGGAGGAGAAGGGGACGACAGAGGATGAGATAATTGGATGATATCACCAACACGATGGACAAGAGTTTGAGTAGGCTCCGGAGTTGGTGATGGACAGGGAAGCCTGGCGTGCTGTAGTTCATGGGGTCACAAAGAGTCAGACACGATTGAGTGACTGAACTGAACTGAATTATCCTTCAACTAAAAATAAATGCTTTTTTAAAAACATAAAGTTGAAAAAATAATAAGGCATTCCCAAAAATTACTAAACAATTTTTTTATAATATTAAATTTCAAAATTCTTCAAGCTAGACTTCAACAGTATGTGAACCAAGAACTTCCAGATGTACAAGCTGGATTTAGAAAAGGCGGAGGAACCAGAGATCAAATTGCCAACATCCGTTGGATCATCAAAAAAGCAAGAGAATTCCAGAAAAACATCTACTTCTGTTTCATTTACTACGATAAATCTTTTGACTGTGTGGATCACAACAAATTGAAAAATTCTTAAAGAGAAGGGAATACCAGACCACCTTACCTGATTCCTAAGAAACCTGTATGCAGGTCAAGAAGCAACAGTTAGAACCAGATATGGAACAATGGACTGGTCCAAAATTGGGAAAGGAGTACATCAAGGCTGTATATTGTCACCCTGCTTATTTAAATTATATGCAGAGTACATCATCCAAAATGCTAGGCAGCAAGAAGCACTAGCTGGAATCAAGATTGCTGGGAGAAATATCAGCAATCTCAGATATGCAGATGACACCACCCTTAAGGCAGAAAGCAGAGGAACTAAAGAGCTTCTTGATGAAGGTAAAGGAGGAGAGTGAAAAACCCGGCAAAAACCTCAATATTCAAAAAACTAAGATCATCACATCCAGTCCCATCACTTCATGGCAAGTAGATGGGGAAACAATGCAAACAGTGACAGATTTTATTTTCCTGGGCTCCAAAACCACTGCAGATGGTGACTGCAGCCACAAAACTAAAAGACAGTTGCTCCTTGGAAGAAAAACTATGACAAACCCAGACAGCATATCAAAAAGCAGAGACATTACTTTTCCATCAAAGGTTCATAGAGTCACAGCTATGGTTTTCTCAGTAGTCATGTACAGATGTGAGAACTGAACCATAAAGAAGGCTCAGAGCTGACGAATTGATGCTTTTGAACTGTGGTGTTGGAGAGACTCGTGTGAGTCTCTTGGACAGCAAGGAGATCCAGCCTAAATGAAATCAATCCTGAATATTCACTGGAAGGACTGATACTGAAGCTGAAGCTCAAATACTTTGGCCACCTGGTGTGAAGAGCCATTGGAAGGGACTCTGATGCTGGGAAAGACTGAAGGCAGAAGGAGAAGGAGCGACAGAAGACACGATGGCTGGATGGCATCCCCAACTGAATGGACACGAATTGGAGCCGCCTCCGGGAGATGCTGATGGACAGGGAAGCCTGGCATGCTGCAGCCCATGGGGTAGCAGGGTCGGACATGATTGAGTGACTGAACAAAAACAATATTAAATTTGACAAGAATAAAAGGAAACAGACACTCCAATATACTGTTAGAAAGGACAAACATTCAAGACAACTTGACTACATCTGTCAAACTTTTGAACATATCTACTAAGTGAACTTGAAATTCAACTTGAACCTACCATACAGAACTTTTCATATGTTTTAATATGTTTCAAAAAAAGAATGTAGGTGCTGTAACATTGTTATAGAAAAAGGTAGAAACAAATCTAAATGTCTACCAATAGAGGAAATATTTTAAAATTCTGCCATAATCCCTTCTGTAAAATATTAACTGGCTGTTAAAGAAAACAATCCTGGGTGTTCATTGGAAGGACTGATGCTAAAGCTGAAACTGCAATACTTTGGCCACCTCATGCGACGAGTTGACTCACTGGAAAAGACTCTGATGCTGGGAAGGATTGGGGGTGGGAGGAGAAGGGGAAGACAGAGAATGAGACGTCTGGATGGCATCACCAACTCGATGGACATGAGTTTGAGTGAACTCCGGGAGTTGGTGATGGACAGGGAGGCCTGGCGTGCTGTGATTCACGGGGTCACAAAGAGTCGGACACGACTGAGCGACTGAACTGAACTGAACTGAACTGAAAGAAAACAATGTAGTGCTAATGTGACTAGCTCTGAGATTATGTTGTGAATTGAAAAAGCAAGTCACAGAACAATAGAGAAAAGATGTTACCTGTAAAAAGAAAATAACTGTTTATGTACTTATATATATGTAGCTACAAAGAAATAAGACTGGAATTGTGCTCACCAAATATTTAACAATAATGAACCTCTAGAGTGAAGGGAGGCTCGTGTGCTAGAATGAAGAGCGCTATGTTGTTCCCTCTCCACTTAATGGTTATTTTCATCTTTTACACAGTAAGAATGTATTCATGTATTCTGTACTTTTAAAGACAGAAGACAAGGAAAGAAAAGAAACCAAATTGAGGGGGAAATGTACTAACACAAAAAACAAAACAGGACTTCCCTCGTGGTCCAGTGGTTGAGAAGCCACCTACCAGTGCAGGGGACACGAGTTCCATCACTGACTGCAGAAGATTCAACATGCCAAGCAACCGCTGAGCCTGTGGACCAACTACTGAAGCCCACTTGCCTTCGAGTCAGCGCTCCGCAACAGGAGAAGCCGCCGCAATGAGAAGCCCGCACACCACAACGCGAGAAAGCCCACGTGTGGCGATGAAGGTCCAGTGCAACCAAGAATTCATTAATAAATTTATTTGTAAGTGAAAGGAGACAGTAATGCCACAGTGGTAATATCAGTGGCTAATGTTCTCTCTCTCTCTCCCTCCAAAATTTCCATAACAAAATTCCAAACTTGCTTTTGGAATGAAAACCTTTATTAAAAATGTGTCTCTGGACTGGACAGGAAACTCCCTGGGCACCTGGTATTTCTCTGACTAGCCTCCGAAAAGTAGCCTAGCCCTTCCAAATAGAGACCTAAAAATCCATGCATCTTTGGGGCAAAAGGGATAGGAACATCTTTCTTAATTGCAGTTTAGAATGGTTTCCATCAAAACAGTTAAATAAATTTACTATCTTATCTGTTCAGTTTATCATGCCATCATAAAACCATATGATAATGATAAAGATGATGATGAAAGACTATGCAATTACACAGGGAAATGTTTTTGACAGTTTTAAGTGGAATGAAAATAAACAGGAAACAAGATCAATTAGTTAGTTCAGTTGCTTAGTCATGTCTGACTCTTTGCAACCCCATGGACTGCAGCACACCAGGCTTCCCTGTCCAGGAAACAAGATGTTAGATTCTAATAATACATGGGCAAAATGAACAAATGTAACTCACACAAAAAAAGTTCCTGATGTAAAGTGACAGGATTATGGTTGATTTTTTCCCAATGATTCTCTTAAAATTGTCCTAATAGTAGATGAAAACATCTGGGAAGAAAAAAAAATGAGTGGAAAATAAATGGGAAATTATTTCATTGGAACATGAGTATTATCTATTAAAAGTAGAAACAGAAACATTCTGATCAATAGTTCTAGAAACTGCCCTGTGTACAACTTCAAAATATTTTTAATATATTTTATATATCATCTATCAATATTATATAGATAAAAATATATGCCAATGTATTACATATATAGAGAGAAAATGCACAAGAATACTCAATGTAACATTGTTATTTAAAAAATAGGAACAAACCTATGCATCCATCAATAGAGAAAACATTTTAATTTCTTTTTATTTACAAACAATATAATCTGACAAGGGGTTAATATCCAAAAGATTCAAAGAACCCATACAACTCAACATAAAAAAAAGCAAATAGCCCAATTTAAAAATGGGCAGAAGATCTGAATAGACCCTTTTCCAAAGAAGACATACAGACGGCTAACAGGCACATGAAAAGATGCTCAACATTGCTAATCATCAGAGAAATGCAAATTAAAACCACAATGAAAGATACCTCATGTCGACAGAAATGTGAAAGTGAAAGTTGCTCAGTTGTGTCCAACTCTTTTTGACCCCATGAACTGTATGTAGTCCATGGAATTCTCCAGGCCAGAATACTGGGGTAGGTAGCTGTTCCTTTCTCCAGGGGATCTTCCCAACTTGGGGATCGAACCCAGGTCTCCCGCATTGCAGGTGGATTCTTTACCAGATGAGCCACCAGGGAAGCCCATCTATCAGAATGGCTATTCAAAAAGACAGCAAATAACCAGTGTTGTTGAGGATATAGAGAAAAGTGAACCCTCAGGCACTGGAGGTGGGAATGTCATTTGGTGCAGCCACTGTGGAAAATAGTATGGAGATTCTGTAAAAAACTAAAAATAGAGTTGCCATATGATCTTGCAATCCCACTCATGGGCATATATCCAGAGACAATTCTAATTTGAAAAGATACATACATCCCAATGTTCACGTCGTTGTTTTCGTTATTGTTTAGTCACTAAGTCGTATCCAACTCTTCGCTACTCCATGGATGGCAGCATGTCAGGCCTCCCTGTCCCTCATTATCTTCCAGAGTTTGCCCAAGTTCATGTCCATTGAATCCAACCGTTTCATCCTCTGTCACCCTCTTCTCCTTCTGCCTTCAATTTTTCCCAGCTTCAGGGTCTCTTCCAATGAATCGACTCTCCACATCAGGTGGCCAAAGTATTGGAGCTTCATCTTAAGCATCAGTCCTTCCAATGAGTTATTAAGAGTTGATGTTCATAGACTATTTACAATAGCCAAGACATGGAAGCAACCTGAATGTCCACTGGCAGATGAAAGGTTAGAGAAGATGTGGTATATGCACACAATGGAATACTACTCAGCCATACAGAAAGAATGAACTAATGCCATCTGCAGCAACATGTATCAACCTACAGATACTAAGCGAAGCCAGAAAGAGAAAGAAAAATAACCATATGATATTACTTACATGTGGGATCTAAAATGAAACAAACGGGACTTCCTTGGTGGCTCAGTGGTAAAGAATCTGCCGGCCAATGCAGGGGACACAGGTTCCATCCCTGGTCCACGAAGATCCCACATCCCAAGGAGCAACTTAGCCTGTGAGCCGCAACTACTGAGCCTGTGCTCTAGAGCCCAGGAGCTGCAACTACTGAGCCCACGTGCCACAGCTTTGGAATCCTGTGTGCCCTGGAGCCCATGCTCTGCAATAAGAAAAGCCACCACAATGAGAAGCCCATGCAGAGTAACTAGAGAATAACCCCTGCTCGTCACAACTAGAGAAAAAGCCCACACAACAACAAAGATCCAGCACAGCCAAAAATAAATGAATTTTAAAAATAAAAAACAAAATGAAACAAATGAACTTATTTATGAAACAGAAATAGACTCAGACATAGAAAACAAACTTATGGTTATCAAAAGGCAAAGGGAGTGGAGGAGGGATAAATTAGGAGTTTGGGATTAGTAGATACAAACTACTATATATAAAATAGAGAAACAATGAGGTTCTACTGTATAGCACAGGGAACTATATTTAATACCTTTTGAGAAGCCATAGTGGAAAAATATGAAAAATAACATAAGTATGCATAGCTGAATCACTTTGTTGTACACCAGAAACCAACACAACATTGTAAATCAACTATAATTCAATTAAAACAAAAGAAGATGACTTTGTGGGCATTATGTTAAGTGAAACAAGTCAGGCAGAGAAAGACAAATAATGTATGATTTCACTTATTTTGGAGTCTAAAAAACAGAGTAAATGAAAAAATATAATAAAACAAACTGAATCAAGCATACAGAGAACAAACAGCTGATTGCCAGAAGTAAGGGCAGTGCAGAGGGAAATTAAGAGGTTGATTCACGGTTAACATCTTTTAGGACTGACTCGTTTGATCTCCTTGCAGTTCAGGGACTCTTCAGGGACCCTGAAGAGTCTTCTCCAGCACCACAGTTCAAAAGTATCAGTTCTTCGGTTCCCAGCCCTCTTTATGGATCAACTCTCACATCTGTAGGTACCATAAGTAAATAAATAAATATAATGGCAGTAAATAAATTTTTTTTCTGTTAGAAATGTGAAGTTGGGAGTCATTTTCTTGCAATTAAATTTGGAGGCATGAGATGGACTAAATGTTTGTTTTCACTCAAAATTCATATGTTGAATCCCTATCCTCCAAAGTGATCATATTTGGAGGTAAGGACTTTGGGAGGGGACAGAGGAGCCTGGCAGGCTACAGTCCATGGGGTCGCAAAGAGTCGGACACGACTGAGCGACTTCACTTCACTCCACTTCACTTAGGTTTAATCCCCATGATGGGATTAGTGCCTTTATAAGAAAAGAAAGAAAGACCATAACTCTCTCCTCTCATCTTCCCTTCCCTTTCCTTCTCTCTCTCTCTTTTTTTGTTTTTTCTCTCTCTCTCCCCACCATGAGAGGGCACAGCAAGAAGGCAAACATCTACAAGCCAGAGATAACTTTCATCAGAAAGAAACCACGATGGCACCTTGATCTTGGGCTTGTAGCCTCTATAACTGAGAATATAAATTTCTTTTGCTTAAGCTTCCCAGCCTATGTTAAAGCAGCCTGGGCTCACAACAACAATCAGTAAATTCTAAGTAGGATAAATATTAATACACACACACACAATCCACAACCAGATGCATCATAGTAAAAATACTGAAACTCAAACCCAAAACTAAGATATTGACACCAGCAAGGGAAAAATGATTTGTCACATATAAGGGAACCCCAATAAGATTAATAGCTGACTTCTCCTCAGCAATGAGAGGCCAGAAGGCAGTGAGATGATATGTTCAAATTGCTGAAAGAACTGTCAACCAAGCATATCGTAGCCAGCAAAACTATCTTTCAAAAATTAATGTGCCTTTTTATTTATCAATAATTAGATATTTTAAATAAGATCCAGTATGAATCATCAAGACAAAAGTAAGTGATCTCAGGTAATTGTTCTGTGAATTTAAAAATGCTCTTAAGAATAAAGTCTATAAGAAAATTCAATGTATGAATACTAGGAGTCTCCAAAGAAGAAAATTAAAACAAAGGAATAGAATAAATATCAAAACACATAATTTTTAAAACTTTCTTTAAAAGATTTTGAAACTACATTTTAAAAGAACATATCATATATATCTAAGATTATCAACCCAGAATGACCAATATCACAAAATATTCTAATGAAATTGCTAAACTTAAAAAAAAAATACTTTGGATATCTAGTTGAAACAGTAGCTGAGTTATAAAAGAAAGAAAATTAGATTATCATGAAACATTTCCATACTAGCATTTCTCCAGAAGCAAATGGAGAATATTTTTAAGATATTCAAAGGAAGAAAATACGACCCTAAGATTACAGACAGTAAAAGTACCACTCAAGTCCAAAGGTATAAAGTGTTACCAACACACAAAAACTTACGAAATATTGTTCCCATGAGAACTTCTTGAGACATATACCAAAGAATGAGCTGCAATCAAGCAAAATGATTAAAGGAACATTTAACATAAGGATTGGTGATAAGTAATAACCAAGTAGCTATTTATAGAACCAACAATGAGGTCTAAAAGAGAGAGATTCAGAGTAAGAAATGGCTGAAGTACAAACAAGTAGATACAGTTTAAGTGGGGCACAATATACAACAAAATTATTTTAACTGCCCTTAGTAACAACACCGGGGGTTGCAACAGTACAGTTATTATTCTGAGGATGTTTTGTGTGAGGGATAGAGTAGATGAGTAATTATGGGCTATTATATTTCTATCACCTCTTCTGTCCTTAAGAATCAAGATTCTTGGTGTAGAAGAGAGGAAATATAAATGTAATATAGAAGAAGTTGAATTTTATAAATCTGTCATTATGAATTAGAAGTATCAATATGAATGCATGAAATAGTCTCTCTCTTAAAAGAAAAAATACACACACATAAACATATAAACAAAAAATCTTAGCTCTGTGCACTAAAGAAGCCTGAAAACAAAGACCAACAGCAATGATCTAACACTGATCAACCTAACAGCAGTGATCATCCCTAGCAGAGTGCTTAAAATGCCATTTTCTATAAAAAGACTTCTCGGGCAAGTTGCCATTCCTGGTTTGGGGCAAGAAATGTACAAGATGAGCCTGGAATATACTGGCATATTACAGAGGAATTTATTAAGCTATTAAGGTGTTAAAAAAAACTCTGAGCCCTTCCTTTGCTTTCACCTGAAACTGTCAGATCATTTGTTAATCAGCTATGCCGCTGCTGCTATGTCACTTCAGTCGTGTCTGACTCTGTGTGACCCCATGGACAGCAGCCCACCAGGCTCCCCCGTTCCTGGGATTCTCCAGGCAAGAACACTGGAGTGGGTTGCCATTTCCTTCTCCAATGCATGAGAGTGAACAGTGAAAGTGAAGTCGCTCAGTCATGTCTGACTCTTAGCTATACCCCAATACAAAATAAAAAGTTAAAAAAACACTCAGAGCCAACTTGAAGAGGCTCCCCCCAACCAAAGACAGGGCAATTTGAGCTTCAAAAAGTATAATTGGAATTGATTAAAACCAATCAATCAATGAGTTAATAATGATATTAAAAATGAATTTTTACACTAATGAGTCATCTTGAGAGAATGATATGAAACCAATTTGTTATCTTAAATGAATCATTTACTCTGCCTTCCCATATAAGCTGTACCATGAATAATCAAATAGTAATGAGGACATGTGTCTCTTTTTAAAGCACTCCACCTAATAAATGAAAAAGAAATTAAAGAATTAGAATATCTCCATTTTGCAATCCTCTGTGAATGAATACATTTAGGCATTAAACATTAATGCTAACATTACAAAAAGAGAAACAACCAGACATTATGTACCTCCTGGTGAAATCTTGCCAAAGGAGTTAAACCCAAAACTGATCAGACCTCTGGATCTGTCTGCCCATTTGCAGGAAATATAAAAGACTCAGGCAATATGTTAAACTTACACCAAAAATATGCATCAGCAAAAGCCAGAGCATGTGAAAGCATAGTCAAACAGTTCAGATCTTCAACAGATCAAACGAAAGAAAAAGAAAAGGATGAAGAAGTCTATATATTAAAAGAGACTGAAAAGGTGCGTAATACCTTTTTTATGGGCAAGACTAAACTAAAGTTTCTAGAGATGTACCCCTGGGTGATAAAACTACTAAGTAGAATAAAGGAGCAATCACTATAGCAGTCAAGACAGGGACTTCTGTTTCCGATCAAGATGAAGTAACAGGGAGCAGATTGAGCTTCCCACCTGAAATAACTCAGATATAGACAAAATATATGGGGGGGCGCCGTTTTTAGATATTGGCTCTCTGGCTTCACAGAACAGTGATCCCTAAGACATGGG
Source organism: Moschus berezovskii (assembly GCF_049115385.1). NCBI lineage: Eukaryota > Metazoa > Chordata > Mammalia > Artiodactyla > Moschidae > Moschus > Moschus berezovskii. The sequence continues at coordinate 26,873,957 of NC_142471.1, forward strand.
AAACAATGGAGGTAAACTCTAAAACTGCCACAGCTTATTGCCTAGAGAAAAGATCCAAGCCAAAATGCCGACAGGAGAAACCAGGCAGTCTTCCTGAGCTGAGGAAATAAAGTTGAGAGTCCAGGAGGCCAGGTGGCTGGAGTCCATGGGGCAAATTACAGGTAAGGAGAGGAATGCATGACAAGAGCAACAGAGGTCCGCAGAGAACAACCTCTGTGTACCGATCAGCACATGGCTGGAACAAAACCACAAATCTGGGGAAAGAACCATCAAGCAGAGAAAGGTGAACCATTTCTGGAGCTCGTGTAAATGCAGTAAAAGTCCATTACCTGGAAAAATCTTATAATTCATGAGGCATTAAGTAGTGGGGCAAAATCAGCCCTAAAACAAAAATTGTTCTGACCTCATCTATTGTTGTTTTTTGGTCACCAAGTTGTATCCAACTCTTTGCAACCTCACAGACCCCCAGGCTCCTCATCCATGGGTTTTTCCAGGCAAGAATACTTGAGTGGGTTGTCATTTCCTTCTCCAGAGGAACTGCACCTCACCTAACAAAGCTTAAAAGCAAACCTCAAAGTGATCAAACTGTTCCCAAGTAACTTCACTGAATCCCAGACATGAACTCAAGAATATTTGCAGAAATATAAAATATCCAGTATTCCACATGTTAAAATTTATAAGATCTGGAGCCAACAAAAAATTACCAGGTATAAAAAGGAACAGGGAAATCTGACCCATAAAAAGGAGAGGCAGAAATGACACAAATAGTAGATAAGGACATAAAACAATTGTAATTACGGTACATATCGTTAATAAAGTAAAAGAAAGGTTGGGCATGCAGCAATTTGAACAAAATATTTTTAAAAGACCCAAACAAACAGAGATGAAAACTATAGTAACTGTGATTTTAAAAAACACACTAGGCAGGAGGACCAGCATATTAAATTATGCAGAAGAAAAAGTATTGAACTTGAAGACCTGGCAATAGAAACTATCCAAAATAAAACATACAGAGAAAAAAAGTCTGGGAAAGAAAAACCCCAGAGCACCCGGGAGCAGTGGGGTAACTTCCAGCAGCCTGAAAAAGAATAGTTAGAGTCCCCAGAGAAGAGGAAAGAGGAGGGAGGTGGGGCCAAAATTGAAGAAATAAATAATGGATGAAAATTTCCCAAAATTTATCAAAATTATCAAATGCATATATCCAAGTTCAATGAACCCAAAGCACAGGATACAAGAAGAACACTTTACCAAGGCATACTCCAATTCTTTAGCCACCTGATGTAAAGAGCCAACTCATTGGAAAAGACACAGATGCTGGGAAAGATTGAAAGCAAAAGGAGAAATCGGCGGTGGAGGATAAGATGGTTAGATAGCATCACTGACTCAACGGACACCAATCTGAGCAAACTCTGGGAGACAGTGAAGGACAGAGGAGCCTGGCACACTATAGACCATAGGGTTGCAGAGTCAGACTAGACTTAGCGACTGAGCAACAACAAGATTATAGCCAAACTGCTTCCGTTCAGTTCAGTCATGTCCAACTCTTTGCGACCCCATGAATCGCAGCACGCCAGGCCTCCCTGTCCATCACCAACTCCTGGAGTTCACTCAAACTCATGCCCATCGAGTTGGTGATGCCATCCAGCCATCTCATTCTCTGTCGTCCCCTTCTCCTCCTGCCCCCAATCCCTCCCAGCATCAGGGTCTTTTCCAATGAGTCAACTCTTCGTATGAGATGGCCAAAGTATTGGAGTTTCAGCTTTAGCATCAGTCCTTCCAATGAACACCTAGGACTGATCTCCTTTAGAATGGACTGGTTGGATCTCCTTGCAGTCCAAGGAAATCTCAAGAGTCTTCTTCAACACCACAGTTCAAAAGCATCAATTCTTCAGTGCTCAGCTTTCTTCACAGTCCAACTCTCACATCCATACATGACCACGGGAAAAACCATAGCCTTGACAAGACGGAACTTTGTTGGCAAAGTAATGTCTCTGCTTTTTAATATGTTGTCTAGGTTGGTCATAACTTTCCTTCCAAGGTGCAAGTGTCTTTTAATTTCATGGCTGCAATCACCATCTGCAGTGATTTTGGAGCCCCAAAAAATAAAGTCTGACACTGTTTCCACTGTTTCCCTATCTATTTGACATGAAGAGATGGGACCAGATGCCATGATCTTGTTTTCTGAATGTTGAGCTTTAAGCCAACTTTTTCACTCTCCTCTTTCACTTTCATTAAGAGGCTTTTTAGTTCCTCTTCACTTTCTGCCATAAGGGTGGTATCATCTGCATATCTGAGGTTACTGATATTTCTACCGGCAATCTTGATTCCAGCTTGTGCTTCTTCCAGCCCAGTGTTTCTCATGATGTACACTGGATATAAGCTAAATAAGTAGGGTGACAATATACAGCCTTGATGTACTCCTTTTCCTATTTGGAACCAGTCTGTTGTTCCATGTCCAGTTCTACCCGTTGCTGCCTGACTTGCATATAGGTTTCTCAAGAGGCAGGTCAGGTGGTCTGGTATTCCCATCTCTTTCAGAAGTTTCTGCAGTTTATTGTGATCCACACAGTCAAGGCTTTGGCATAGTCAATGAAGCAGAAATAGACGTTTTTCTGGAACTCTCTTGCTTTTTCGATGATCCAGCAGATGTTGGCAATTTGATCTCTGGTTCCTCTGCCTTTTCTAAAACCAGCTTGAACATCTGGAAGTTCATGGTTCACATATTGCTAAAGCCTGGCTTGGAGAATTTTGAGCGTGACTTTACTAGCGTATGAAATGAGTGCAATTGTGTGGTAGTTTGAGCATTCTTTGGCATTGCCTTTCTTTGAGATTGGAATGAAAACTGACCTTTTCCAGTCCCGTGGCCGCTGCTGAGTTTTCCAAATTTGCTGGCATATTGAGTGCAGCACTTTCACAGCATCATCTTTCAAGATTTGAAATAGCTCAACTGGAATTCCATCACTTCCACTAGCTTTGTTCATAGTGATGCTCTCTAAGGCCCACTTGACTTCACATTCCAAGATGTCTGGCTCTAGGTGAGTGATCACACCATCGTGATTATCTTGGTCATGAAGACCTTTTTTGTACAGTTCTTCTGTGTACTCTTGCCACCTCTTCTTAATATCCTCAGCTTCTGTTAGGTCCATACCATTTCTGTCCTTTATCGAGCCCATCTTTGCATGAAATGTTCCCTTGGTATCTCTAATTTTCTTGAAGAGATCTCTAGTCTTTCCCATTCTGTTGTTTTCCTCTATTTCTTTGCATTGATTGCTGAGGAAGGCTTTCTTATCTCTCCTTGCTATTCTTTGGAACTCTGCATTCAGATGCTTATATCTTTCCTTTTCTCCTTTGCTTTTCGCCTCTCTTGTTTTCACAGCTATTTGTAAGGCCTCCTCAGACAGCCATTTTGCTTTTTTGCATTTCTTTTCCATGGGGATGATCTTGGTCCCTGTCTCCTGTACAGTGTCATGAATCTCCAGCTGCAGTTGGTCAGTGTAAAGATAAAAAACTTATAAGCAGCCAACTGATAAGAATACAACTAACTAGGGACTTCCCTGCGGAGAAGGCAATAGCACCCCACTCCAGTATTCTTGCCTGGAAAATCCCACGGATGGAAGAGCTTGGTGGGCTGCAGTCCATGGGATCACGGAGAGTCAGACACGACTGAGCAACTTCACTTTCACTTTCCACTTTCATACAATGGAGAAGGAAATGGCAACCCACTCCAGTGTCCTTGCCTGGAGAATACCAGGGACAGGGGAGCCTGGTGGGCTGCCATCTATGGGGTCGCACAGAGTCAGACACGACTGACGTGACTTAGCAGCAGCAGCAGCAGCAGCAGGGACTTCCCTGACACTCCCGTGGATAAGACTTTTGCCTTCCAAGGCAGAGGTTGAGGGTTTGATCCCTGGTTGGGAAGCTAGGATCCCACATGCCTCATGACCAAGAAACCAACACATAGAACAGAGACAATATTGTAACAAATTCAATAAAGACTTTGAAAAAAATCAAACAAAAAAAAATGCTCCACATAAAAAAAATCTAAAAAAAAAAACTAGTGAATGGAAACAGAGTGAGTCAGAAGACCACGGAGCAATATTCTAAGACCTAAATGACTACAAAACTCATAATCCTATAATTTCATACTCAAAAAAAAATGCCTTTCAAAAACAGAAATAAAACAAAGACTTTTTCAAGCATAAAAGAGCTAAAAGAATTTATTAGCAGCAGACCTGTACTTTAGGAAATGTTAAATGAAGTCCTGCTATTGGAAGGAAACTTAGATGGAAATCTGAATCTATACAATAGAATGAAGAGCACCAGAAATGGAAATATTTGGGTAAAGTATTTTTCTTATTTGTTAAAATCTCTTTAAAAGACCATTGGCAGTTTAATGAAAATAATAATAACGTATTTTGAGGCTTGTAGAATACATAGAAGTTATAAATGATAAAATGTTATACATGATAAAAGTCAGAACAGTGGTTACTTTCATGGGAGGTGAGGGGGTTGAAATGGTCATGGGGCAGAATGAGGGGTTTCTGGTGTTGGTAAAGTTCCACTTCTTTGTTTAGATATTAATTATGAGTGTTCACCTTGTGATAACTTATATTAAGCCATACATTTGAGTCATTTTCCAGATAGAGGTTTTATCTTACAAGACAAAGTCCTTAAAAACAATATGAAGAGTTTTGTGAATCATACAGACACGCTTAGAAAAAGGAAGGAGATTAAAGTGTTAATGGTTAGTTTATGGATGTTGAGAGTGTGGATGAAGACTACTTTTCTTATTTTTTTCCAAAATGCCTACTATGGATATTATTTACTTTTGCAATCAGGAAAAGAAATAAATAGACCAATAAATACTTCAAACAGAAACACTTTATCCACAAATTGGATATGTAGTCTTTTAGGGAAAAAATTCATACTCAATTCACTATCTTTGCATCTTTGCTTTGATTACATCAGTCCTCCCCACTTCTCTCCAAATTGGTTTGGAGTGTGTGCTGACAGTCAACATCTAGTAAACAGTAGATATTCCAAAAGTTTTTTGTACAGAACTGAATTAAAGGCAACTATGTGAAGAAAGCTGATCGCCGAAGAATTGATGCTTTTGAACTGTGGTGTTGGAGAAGACTCTTGCGAGTTCCTTATACTGCAAGGAGATCCAACCAGTCCATTCTAAAGGAGATCAATCCTGGATGTTCATTGGAGGGACTGATGCTAAAGCTGAAACTGCAATACTTTGGCCACCTCATGCGACGAGTTGACTCACTGGAAAAGACTCTGATGCTGGGAAAGGTTGGGGGCGGGAGGAGAAGGGGACGACAGAGAATGAGATGGCTGGATGGCATCATCGACTCTGTGGACATGAGTTTGAGTGTACTCCGGGAGTTGGTGATGGACAGGGAGGCCTGGCGTGCTGTGATTCATGGGGTCGCGGAGAGTCGGACACGACTGAGCGACTGAACTGAACTGAACTGAACTGAAAAACCCATTTTTGTCAGTCTGTTGCTTTAATTTAATAATATTTCACTGAGAGATAGGGAACCAGGAACAGTTATCCCAAAGCTAGAGTTAATAGTCAGAGACCCTGGGAGACTCTGGTCTTATCTTGAAGTTCTTGTGATTGTTTTGTAAACAAAGAGACTGAGGTACTGCACTCACGAATTCTGTAGAAAGAGCCATAGTTCCAGGATTCCAAACGGAAATACAGAGTGCCTCTAAATATCATCTGACAGAAACCTTATGCCTGAATTAGCTGTACCCCAAACCAGAACAAACGTAAATGAAGCCTGCCACAAACCTCCAACTGCACCAAAAGACCGTGTCCCAAGGGAGGAAAAATCAGCTCAAGGAAAATACCAGGTTTGACTGGAAATCTGAGGACCTGACAAAGACACAGCCTACTACAAACTTAATTGCTCACAGAGCAAGCAGGAAAGTGAAAAATAGCCCGTGAACATCTGTTGTTTGTGAATGACTAGGGCTGGGTCAAGTAAGATTAGCCACAAAAGAATGTCAGCCCTATAGCATTTGCAAGAAAACACTTTACACACTCAAAAGATTAGCAAAGGGACTACAACGTACTTTAAAAAAAAAAAAAGGAAAGTCCAGTTTGATTACTGATTTTTTTTAAAATGTGAAAAGGAGTGTGGTGGCACATGGGATGTCATGAGCTCTCACTAAGTATAATGTAGGTTTTTTTTCATGACAAAGAGATTCAAAATTTGGGATTTTATCTAATCTTGAAGCAACATAAGAAAATTTTAAATAGTTCCAACAGAACTATTTAACTGGGGCTATTAACTCAACTGAATCATTCATACACGTAACCATTTTAAGGATATATAAATGTGAGCTAAAGGTAATCTGAACACACATTCTGCTTGGCAAATAAAAACATGTTCGTGTGAAGCTTAGTTTACAGAATTTATTCTAAAAAGAATTGAGCATCTGATGGGTGAACGTTTGCTTCTTTGGGTTATGTACCATAATATCCTCAACATAATTTTCATTACAAATGACTATATGGGTTACCAAAGCAAACATAAAAATCACCACAATATTCTGCAGTAATACATGCAGTCCTTTAAGCCAAGTCAAAGATGGATAATACAGAGCTAGAATCATTTCCTAGACGGAGGACCACTAGCAATAACCCTTAATAGCCCAGAGTCTCCAGCGGCACATTTAAAGCAGGATTCCTAGAGCCTGCATTTCAGCAACCACCATGGAAAGAAATAAATACTTTGGAGTAGCGCATGAAGCCCTGCTGTTCAGAACTGGCTGGTTCTAAGCCAATGGTTTCTCATCTCAACGAGCAGCAGCTGTCATAGCCACTCTACAGGGATGTCGTTTTCAAAGTTCTTAAAGATCTTAATTGTGACCAGTCCCTCTGGCTCTGCCAGGCTTCCCTGGTAGCTCAGTAGGCAAGGAATCTGCCTGCAGTTCAGGAGACCCGTTTTTGATCTCTGGGTCAGGAAGATCCCCTGAAGAAGGAAATGGCAACCCACTCCAATATTCTTGCCTGGAAAATCCTATGGACAGAGGAGCCTGGTGGGCTACAGTCCTTGGGGTTGCAAGAGTTGGATACCACTTAACAACTAAACCACCACCACCTCTGGCTCTCAGTAAGGTTCTTCTTGCTCACCTGTTACACTGTTTGGGAGCACTCAATTTCATGATCATCGACATAGAACGAAGTGGTGACTACCTTCACCTAACGAGCCGGATGAATGTGGCAACCAGAGAGAGAGGTAGCCCAGTGTACTAGAAAGAGAACTGGGCCTCTTGACAAAACCAGACTCAAAGGGAAAGGCACTGTGACCTTGCACAGATAAGAAAATTATTTCATCAGTAAATGGTGACTACACAGTCCTCTGATCATAAATCTATGAATACACCAGAAGATTCTGGGTACATCTAGGTAATTGCTTCCGTTAAAAATACCTTTTATGAAAATGAATGTGTGTCAATAAAGAAATGGGGCCATTTTCATTTGTCCACATAAAATCCAACTGCAAAATCTTCCTGTGTTGAATTATTTTGGAGTCTCTTCTAACCTTTGATATGAGACACACAATGATGTGTAGTGAGATTAACAGAGGCAGTTAGGTGGAATGGAGAGAACCTTGGAATCTCCATCCAAGAGAAGGTCCCAGTTCTGATGCCTGCTGGGCCACTAGCTGTGTGACTTTGGGCCCATAAGACAAAATTAGAAGACAAATTCTCTCTGAGATTGTGATGTGCCTCTTGCCAGAGAAGCCTAGAATAGGAAAGGAAAACGTGCCCTAGGTACATCCTAATGATTTGTTGCAAAAGACTGTTCTTCATCTTCTCCAAAATGCTTGTTTTAATGTATATCCTTAGTTTTTTTTTTCTGCGGGGGGCGGGGTTTGGCCATGCCAAGCAGCATGCAGGATCTTAGTATCCCTGACGATGGATCAAACCATGAATCAGTCTGTATATATGTATACATATGTCCCCTCCCTCTTGAACTGCCACCCCCACATCCCACCCCCTCTAGGTTGTCACAGAGTACCGCATTGAACACCCTGTGCCATTCAGCAACTTCCCATTAGCTATCTATTTTACATATGGTAATGTATACGTTTCAATGCTACCCTCTCAATTTGCTCCACCCTTTCTTTCCCTTGCTGTGTACAAAGTCTGTTCTCTATGTCTGCATCTCCATTCGTGCCCTGCAAATAGATTCATCAGTACCATTTTTCTAGATTCCATATACATGCCTTAAGATACATTTGTTTTTCTCTTTCTGACTCGCTTCACTCTATATAACAGGCTCTAGGTTCATCCACCTCACTAAAACCGACTCAAGTACATCCCTTTTTATGGCTGAGTAGGCAATGGCAAGTCACTCCAGTACTCTTGCCTAGAAAATCCCATAGATGGAGGAGCCTGGCAGGCTGCAGTCCATGGGGTCGCTATGGGTCAGACATGACTGAGCGACTTCACTTTCACTTTTCACTTTCACACATTGGAGAAGGAAATGGCAACCCACTCCAGTGTTCTTGCCTGGAGAATCCCAGGGACGGGGGAGCCTGGTGGGCTGCTGTCTGTGGGGTCACACAGAGTCGGACATGACTAAAGTGACTTAGCAGCAGCAGCAGCATTCCATTGTATATATATATACCACAACTATTTTATCCATTCATCTGTCAATGGACATCTAGGTGCTTCCATGTCCAAGCTATTGTAAATAGTGCTGCAATGAACACCGGGGTATGTGTGCCTTTTTCAATTATGGTTTTCTCAGGGTATACGCCTGAGTAGTGGGATTGCTGGGTCATACGCAATTATTGTAAGGAGTATATGAGATAATACATACAAAGCACTTAACAGAATACACAGCACATCGTAAGCATGCAATAGAGTTTATTATTATTAACATCATTACTATTCTAAAGGTGCTTTGAAGACCCAGGCACATGGAAAATGTTCAACAAATAATAGCTATTGATATTATGGGGGCTTCTCTGGCGACTCAGAAGTAAAGAATCTACCTGCAACGCAGGAGAACCAGGTTTGATCCCTGGGTCGGGAAGAACCCCTGGAGAAGGGAACAGCTACCCACTCCAGTATCCTTGCCCGGAGAAGTCCACGGACAGAGGAGTACAGTAAGTTTACATGTTAAATAAAATTCATTTTAAAGATTCATTTTAGAGCAAACATTTAGACTTAATTACAAAAGCACAATATGGTACACTCCCCACTCCATTCTTAACCATTATCATTTTATAGATGAGGAAATTAAGGTTCAAAGAGATTCTATCACCTCCAAAGTCACACAATGGAGGAACTAGGACTAGAACCAAATCTTTCCTTTCTAAGCTCCATGAACCCACATGAAGAAAAATGAAATAAGTTAGGAGTGTGGTCACGTGACAACAGTTCACCTCTCAACCAACTGAGAGATGAGTTAACTCCTCCACTGCTACCACTTCTGAGCCTTTTAATTCCCTCATGTGAAAAAGGTGAGAAATTTATTTCATATGTAATGAAGAACCCCCTCCAGTTGAACGTGACAGATTGAACATGCAGTGGATTAGTCTACTCACAATGACTTAAACAAGACAGAGGTATAACTCTCTCCCACATACCAGGGATCATTAGAAGCCCAGGCCGATAAGGTGCTCCACTATGTTGGGGACCCAGATTCCTTCTCTCTTGTTGCTCAGCCTTCCCTAAGTGTTACCTTCTTCTGCGAGGTTGAGGATGGTTCACCACCATAACCACGTTCCAGGCAAAAGGGTAGAGGAGGAAAAGACCAGCCTCTTCCCTTTAGAGTCTGACCTGGAAGTTACACGCATATCACATGCAGAACTAGCCAGAACTTAATAACACAACCACATCTAGCTCCAAGGGAAACAAGGAAAAACAGTCGTTATTCTGGCTATCTCACTAAAATTTAGGGGAGGGGGTTCTTTTAAAAAAGGAAAAATACACTGACTAGCAGGTGGAATTTTAACTCTGTTACCTATGTTTATTTTTACTTCCTCCTGAAACTCCACTAATAAAATAATAAAGGAAATCACAGACATAAACCCTTAAGGAGAAAGAGTGTAAGAGAAATGCCCACAGATGAAAGTATCAAACGTGAGAGCAGTAATAGACTAAAGCTGCTTTCAGATATGCAAATAGTTTTACCTCTATGCACTTTCTCAGGAAATTCCTGGAAAAAGTTCCCAACCAAAACAAGGAAGTCAACCCAAAATAAGAAGGACAGCAAAAGGGGAGAAGGAAATTGTTAAAGGGGTGGGAGAGATAAATCCCTCAAATAATTAGACAGCAATCCTAGAAAGCAAGCAGCACAGCCTGGAGTATGCAAAGAGAGAGATCCAAGAGAAATGTCTATGAGAAGAGGAAGGAGAGGGGGAAGAGAAACAAGATGGAAGGGGAGGAGAAGAAGGAGAGAAAGGAGGAGAAATATTATCACCCCTAAAATAGAATCCCATTCTTCTCATTAGTAGACCTGTATTCCAAAGAATTAATCTCTAAAATACACAAGCAGCTCATGCAGTTCAATACCAGAAAAACAAAACCCAATCAAAAAGTGGCAAAATAAAAACAGACATTTCTCCAAAGACATGAAGATGGCTAATAAACACATGAAAAGATGTTCAACATCATTCACTATTACAGAAATGCAAATTAAAACCAAAATGAAGTATCACCTCACACCGGTCAGAATGACTATCACCAAAAAGTCTACAAACAATAAATGCTGGAGAGGGTTTAGAGAAAAGGGAACCCTCAACATTTCCACTGTTGACGGGAATGCAAACTGGTACAGCCACTATGGAGAACAGTGTGGAGATTCCTTTAAAAAAAAATGGGAATATAACTGCCATATGACCCATCAATCCCATGGCTGGGCATATACCCCAAAGAAACCAGAATTAAAAGAGACACATGTACCCCAATGTTCACAGCAGCACTATTTACAATAGCTGGGACATGGAAGCAATCTAGATGTACTTTGACAGATGAATGGATATGGAAGTTGTGGTACATATACACAATGAAATATTGCTGTTGTTCAGTCGCTCAATCATATCCAACTCTTTGCAACCCCATGGACTGCAGCACGCCAGGCTTCCCTATCCTTCACCATCTCCCTGAACTTGCTCAAACTCATGTCCATTGAGTCAGCGATGCCATCCAACCATCCCATCCTCTGTCATCCCCTTCTCCTTCTGCCTTCAATCTTTCCCAGCATCAGGGTCTTTTCTAATGAGCTGGCTCTTCGCATCAGGTGGCCAAAGTATTGGAGCTTCAGCTTCAGCATCAGTCCTTCTAATGAATATTTAACACATTTGAGTCAGTTCTAATGAGGTGGAGGAACCTGGAACCTAACATACAAAGTGAAGTAAGTCAGAAAGAGAAGACAGACACTGTCTATTAATGCATATACGTGGAATTCAGAAAGATGGTGCCAATGATCCTACATGCAGGGCAGCAAAGCAGACACAGACGTAAATAACACACTTTTGAACTCAGTGGGAGAAGGCGAGGGTGGGATGATTTGAGAGAATAACATTGAAACACATACATTCAGTTCAGTTCAGTTCAGTTCAGTCGCTCAGTTGTGTCCGACTCTTTGTGACCCCATGAATCGCAGCACACCAGGCCTCCTTGTCCATCACCAACTCCCGGAGTTCACTCCAACTCATATCCATCGAGGCGGTGATGCCATCCAGCCATCTCATTCTCTGTCGTCCCCTTCTCCTCCCGCTCCCAAACCCTCCCAGCATCATAGTCTTTTCCAATGAGTCAACTCTTCGCATGAGGTGGCCAAAGTATTGGAGTTTCAGCTTCAGCATCAGTCCTTCCAATGAACACCCAGGATTGATCTCCTTTAGAATGGACTGGTTGGATCTCCTTGCAGTCCAAGGGACTCTCAGGAGTCTTCTCCAACACCACAGTTCAAAAGCATCAATTCTTCAGAAATCAGCTTTCTTCACAGTCCAACTCTCACATCCATACATGACCACTGGAAAAACTATAACCTTGTCTAGACGGACCTTTGATGGCAAAGTAATGTCTCTGCTTTTTAATATGCTATCTAGGTTGGTCATAACTTTCCTTCCAAGGAGTAAGCGTCTTTTAATTTCATGGCTGCAATCAGCATCTGCAGTAGTTTTGGAGCCCCCCCAAAATAAAATCTGACACTGTTTCCACTGTTTCCCCATCTATTTCCCATGAAGTGATGGGACCAGATGCAAAATAGATGGCTAGTGCAAGTTCAATGCATGAAGCATGGCACCCAAAGCCGGTGCTCTGGGACAACCCAAAGGGGTAGGGTGGGGAAGGAGTTGGGAGGGGGGTTCAGGATGGGGGGGACATATGTATACCTGTGGCCAATTCATTCTGATGTATGGCAAAAACCATCACAATATTGTAAAGTAATTATCCTCCAATTAAAATAAACTAATTTTTTAAATAAATAAAAACAAAAATTATATTCAATTATTATTACTATATTTAGAATTGTATTAACAAAAAATTATGGAAATTTGGTTTTTCTCTTGCTATATAAATACCTACATAATATCCTCCACAAGTCTAAAATATTGACTTCTGTCCCTTTACAGAAAAATGTTTTCAATCTGTGCTACGAAGGAGGTTTTCTGGGAGTACATTAACAGAGGAACCAGAGCTAGCTGGTGAGGTGAGGAGTCTGGGGTGAGATGAGAAGATTGAGCGGGCAGCTATCTTTTGTGGGGGAAATCCCAGTGAGAAGCTGCCAACAACATAAGATGGAGCTCAACAAAAACGCACACATACAAATCGTCCCAGAGCCTTAGTATCTCCCAAGAGCTCAACAGCTCTCAATGGACCTTCCTGTGCCCAAATACCCAAGCTAAGAATTTTCAAGGAGGAAAAAGGAAGGAGGGAAAGAAAGAAGGAAGGAAAGGAGGAAGGGAGAAGGTCGGCAGCAGGGAGACGGGGAGGGAGGAGAAAAAAAGAAACAGGTTGAAACCTCTATGGACAGCGAAGGTGTGAGTGACTGTGCCATGAAGTTTATGTCCTTTGACATAAACTCTCTTCCCATTCACTCTGATACTCTTCTCCAACCCAAATTAAATAGAAGGAATATTTAGGTGAGGCAGGAAGTCTTCTGTTGAAGCCCAAGCATGAATTTCTTCTCTCTCTCTATATATATATGTATATATACATGAATTCCTCTGTAAGAATAGGGGAGGGAGCAACGCAAGGGCTGCTGAGAGCCAGACCTGAGGAGGCCACAGCTGAAAGACTGCAGGAAGCCGTGAGCTGCCCCATTCCCACTGTTTCCAGAGCTCATCTCTCTAGTGCCTTGACTAAATCAGCCTCCTGCCCATGGAGGCTCCAGGGACACACTGTGCCCTGGTCCACTGCCTTTAGTTCCCCAAAAGGCTGAGCTGGAACCGGCCTCCAGGTGGGAAGGTTGGCAGCCCAAACCAGGGAGCAGCAGCGCCAGCTGAAGGTGAACCTGCTCAGCGGTCCCAGGCTGCAGAGATCTCAAGCAGACATGACCTTGGATGTGATCTGGGTCAACAGACATTTCATCCATTCTGATGCCCTTTGAAGTGGGGAGCTTGGGGGTAAATGGGTTCAGTCCAACTGCCCTGGGAGACTTGTCCACATAATGGGGGTCTGGGGCAGTGCCCATTTCATCTCTAGCCCCACTCCTGGGAGGTATTTATGGGAAATAAAATGGAATGGCATCCAGGCATCATCAAGGAGTCATCAAGAGGTGAGGGAGGGTCCTCCTACCTTCAGAGCTGGGACTCTGGACCGTCAGCCTGATAGACGCAATGCGTTTCAGTGCCAGCCTTGTCTCTGGGGTTTGACTTACATCACGTGAGGATTTTTCTAGATCCAGAGTGGTAGTGGGTAGGGGGGTAGGAATTTTCACTTGGCTGCACCAGCAGGAGACCCTCGTGGTTACATTCACCAACATCTCACCTCCAATTCTCTGTGCCCATACTTCTCCCTGAGATCTTAACAAAGAGGAGTTAATGTGCCGTCATAGAATCTGTCCCCTTTGAGGTTTGACCATAAAGACTTCCAGATTCCCTTGGAGAAGACCTATAACACTTTTGTCCAGAAAGAGGAACCCAGGGGAAAAGTGGTGCTTGGAAGGACAGAGAAGTAACTTTGGGGAACGCACCTGGCTGCCTGGGGGACACAGGGAAAGGACCCCTTGGACCATCTACCTTCGCACTTTTCGATTTGTGTGCCATATTCAGGTGTCATATATACCTTAATGTCTGAAAAATAAAAATAAAATTAAATATTTGGGGAAAAAACTTGGTAGAGCTAATTTTAAGAATACTTTGGAAAACCAGACTATAAGAACTGGTGTTGACTTAAGGAAAGGGTTCAGAGATAAGATAACCACTGACTCTGGTGAACCATTTTTTATTGATAATGTCAAGGTAATTTCTGTATCTATCACCATGTCCTGAGTTATCAGGTAGATGGCAAGCTTCCTAAGAGAAGAAAACATTTCTTTTTGTACCTCTCCTCCTAATCCAGTTTCTTTAAAAGGGCACATATTAAGAAATATTAGTTTCCATTCCAAAATAATTGTTAAAATATGAATATTTGGTGGAGTATCTATTTTGTGTAGAGGGATGGGGACAGGGGTCTTCCCTTCTCTTTCATTTGTTTCCCTCACCTAGAGTCCTCTTTTCTTTCAGTATTAATGGTAAAATCTAATTTTCAATAAGGGCTACCAGTTGGTGCCTAGAAATCAAGTGGCCAGGACCATTCAATAGTGATTTGCCTTCTTGGCCTCCAAAACCAAATCCAGGGCTTGAGTTCAAGCCCATAGTCCTACCCCATCCATCAGAGCAGTGCAGTACCATGAGGCCATAGCTCTCCGAATGCTTTTACTTTTCTAGAAAAAAACACATTTCTCATGTAGGAATCTTAATAAATGCGATTGGGCTCCATTTCTTGGCTTTGAGGTAATGAAAAATTAATTACCATATTTTACAAGTAATAGTTTCTACTCACAGCCCTCCCTTAGAAGTAAATATATCATAAATAGTTACTGTTATACCAATGGCTGGTGGATTGGGCAGCCTGTCGTCCATAAATCCTTTTTCAACAGACATGTGATTTCTTCTGGGGAACAAACAGATTTGTTTTAGATCAGAGAGTCAACTGACAGATGGCCTTTGTAAAAACACACCATTTGTATAAATAAATTATAGTTTTGCTATGGGATTCTGCTTGTGTGCATTTGGAAAATCAATGCCCCCATTCTCTAGAATGGTTCTGAACTGTAAAGAGCCATTTCATTGAGGTGTGAGGCCACGTCGCACAATCTCCCAACACAGATGCTAAAGTCCAAAGTCTCTAGATGCATGCTGCCATTTCCCGTCACAGCTGTCACAAAGAGTTCTGCCTGGGGGTACCGGGGTGATCTCCCAGGGAGCTCCAGCACCAAACAGAGCAAGATACCAACTGGCACATGCCCCTGAGCTCCAGGTTCTGTTTCCATTCAACTGAATGACATCACGTGCCTTATTTCCCTAACTACAACTCTGCATAATTGGGGCTGACAATGTATTTCCCTTAGAAACATGAAACGTTTCATTTTCCTTTACAACATAGCTCATTGGTTAAATGCTAAACATTTGGTAGATTTCTTTAAAATCCAAATCAGGCTTTTTTTTTTTTTTGCCTTTGCTTTCTCTAGTTTTGGTGAGCAGGGGCACACTCTTCTTTGCCATGTGTGGGCTTCTCATTGTGGTGGCTCCTCTTGCAGAGCACAGGCTCTAGGCATGTGGGCTTCAGTATTTGTGGGCTCACAGGCTCAGTAGTTGTGGCACACGGCATTGCTCCACAGCATGTGGAATCTTCCCAGACCAGGGACTGAACTCGTGTCCCCTGCATTGGCAGGCAGACTTCTATCCACTGCGCCACCAGAGAAGTCCCAAACTGGGCTTAACTTCGAACCTACAGCAGTCTCAGTCACTACCCATCTTATAATGTCCACATGTGTAACATACACACCAAATATTTATTTGTTCATATGTGGATGTATATACATAGATATGCATCACCCACTCACGTAAATCCCCCTTCCAAACCAAAACGTCCCGCGTGCATTCTAACTGGCTTCAGTTGTGTCTAACTCGCCTCAGTTGTGTCTCTTTGCGACCCTATGGACCATAGCCTGCCAAGCTCCTCTGTCCATGGGATTCTCCAAGCAAGAATACCGGAGTGGGTTACCACCTCCAGGGAATCTTTCCAACCCAGGGATTGAACCCGTGTCTCTTGTGTCTCTTGCTTTGGCAAACAGGTTCTTTACCACTAGCGCCACCTGGGAAGCCCAAAACGTCAGGATATAGTATCTAAAAGGATATATTCTATTATTGTTCCTAAGAACCAGAACCAGTAAAATGTTTCTTTTGTTAGGGGACGATGTTCATTTTAGCCAGAGACACCAAGAATGCACTTTGCTGGCACAATAATTGCCTATGTGTTCTCTTTTTAAGGATATTATTCACTACCCAAAATGATTAAGATTTTAAAGACATCAGTTCTGATAAAGGAAATAAATGTTTAACATTAATCATGTTTACAATTCAAAATAAAACAGGAAAGACTCCACATTTCTCTAATAAAAAACTTTAACATCAGATTGCCTAATATTTTCCATGCTATAAGGTACATTTAGAAGCTATGTTTGCTTCTTAGCATAGTGGGGAACTGTTTAGCTTGATGTTTTGTAGGCATTCGTAACCTCAGGCTTCCAAGTTGCTATTTAGAGTTAGGCCAGTTGGTGCCTTGATGGAATTAATATACCATCTAGAATTGCCTAACTTACATTCAAAGAAGAGCTTAAACCAATGATTTCCATCTGTTTTTATGACACTCCCAGGGAATCTCAGGTTACTTCAAAGGAGATCAGAATTCTCAAATGAAATTAATCTGGACATAGAAATCTCATACTCGTGTACTTAGATATGTCAGATAAAAACATACACCTACATGATATAGTCTTCTAAAGAGGTGAGGATCAGGAAATTAATAAGGTAATTGCATCCCAAGATCTCAGAAGAGTAAGACAATCACAAATTATAATAGCTGTCATAAACCAGATTAGAACTAATCGTGGAAAATAAAAACCCACTAAATTCACACAACATCAAACATTTGGATCACAGAAAAAGTAAAATGTCTTGGAGGGTGGGCAAAATTGAACCTATTTTTTAAATTGATGATTTTGTGGATGAATTACTAGCAGACCCAACAGAATATGAATCTGGTAGCATGGCTAATTCATTTCTTTCATCTCTAAATCATGTGACATGCCTGTCTCTAAGTGAAGAAACAGTTCATCCTGCATCTCAATAAAATGTTTATGAGAGATCCTTGTCACTAATGGAGTCAACTCACAATCAATACATTTATTCATAAAATCATGCACACATACAGGTCAAGGGTTAAGAAAATATTTTCATTGCAACGGTAATCAACCAAACGTACTATAATCATGCTTTTCACTGACTCCTTGAGGATATGCATTGGGAATGGTCCAAGAGACTTTCGACCTTGTGACCAATCACAAAACTGCTCTGCTTAAAGCAAATGCTTCCCTGGTGGCTCAGCAGTTAAGAATATGCCTGCAGTGTAGGAGACCTGGGTTCAGTCCCTGGGTCGGGAAGATCCTCTTTATAAGGAAATGGCAACCCACTTCAGAATTCTTGCCTGGGAAATCTCATGGACAGAAAAGCCTTGTGGGCTACCTAGCAACTAAACAACAACAAAACAAAGAGTACAAGGCTGCCGCTTCCTAATTGTAACTGCAGGTAAGTTTCTCTCCTGCTCACCGCCTCAGTTTCAACACCTATAAAAAGGAGAAAACAACATTCACCCCACAGAGCTGTTGTCAAGATTACATGAGTTAGTATCGGAAAAGCTCAGTGCACACAATAAGCATTCAATAAGTGTAAGGTCTTACTATCATTATTTATTATTCACCTTGTCAGAGGCTCCTTGTGTGGGAGGCCATTGCAGAACTCAAGATTATTGATGAACTCATAATCCTGTTGACTATTTCAAGTGTATTTTAACTATACAATATTATCTCAGTGCTAAATTCTTGTTCATGTTCTAAATGTTCAATAATAAATATAGACAATTTAACTAGATCTACATATTAGGTTACATTTTTGTCCCCTCTACATCCTGAATACTAGATTTTTCCTATCATATAAAGGGTTTGACCAAGTGAACTCTGGGATCTCTTCTAAGAACCAGACTATTATGAAACTGACATTCCCTTGATCCTCTGAATTTCAACTACATCATCTATTTGAAGGAATCAACCAGTATGAAAGGGAAAAGTCCCGTCTAGTAAATTTCTTAGACTCGGCCTTTATCAGAAGAGCATATAAAAAATGCTACGATGAAACGAATTATATAAACTACACATAAAAATGATCATGCGTACATTTTTATTGGGAAGTTATAGGGAGAATGTGAATCTAATATATATTGATGAATTATTCAGCTCTATCTCAGTCAGCCTGGCTGCCTGCATCACAGGATAGGAGGATTTTTCAAGCACTCCCAGAAGGCTCTTGAGCCCTCTTGAATGTTGGCCTGGAGGTTATTTCTGATCAAGTATAGGCATCAGAAATCTATACAGTAGGGGAGGTAGGGGCTTCCTGTAGGACGGGGAAATCGAAACCATTATGAGATGCCCCAGGGGATCATTTTTAAACTCTTTTAACATACGTCAAGGCAATGGCAAGCCACTCCAGTACTCTTGCCTAGAAAATCCCATGGATGGAAGAGCCTGGTAGGCTGCAGTCCATGGGGTCACTAAGGGTCGGACACGACTGAGCGACTTCGCTTTCACTTTTCACTTTCCACCTTCACACATTGGAGAAGGAAATGGCAACCCACTCCAGTGTTCTTGCCTGGAGAATCCCAGGGACAAGGGAGACTGGTGGGCTTCCGTCTATGGGGTCACACAGAGTCGGACACAACTGAAGTGACTTAGCAGCAGCAACATATGTCTTGGGAAAAGAGAACTTCGTCCTGACTAGATTTCTGACCTGAAAAGTGCCTTCAAAGACAAAGAACAGTGAGGTCATACACAGGGAGTGTAAAAGAGTATGAAGGTGAAGGAAGGAAGTCCCAGTGAACAGAGACCATTTGGGTCCAGGAGACTTTGAGAAGCCATTTGAGAGTTAAACAGTTTATTTATACCTTTATGATACATCATAATCTTTTGGGAAATAAACCAATTGTTCAAAAAACCCTTCGAAGCACATTTGGTCTAATGTGCTATCTAATTCTACCAACTGCCCTGATTAATTAGTATAAATCCAGAGGGCAATAGAGATTTGGGGTCTTCCCACTTAAGTCTATTGGAGGCTTTCACACTGAAAGATTGCCTAAACATGTATACATTTATAGGATCAAATACACATAATATTACCAAATGGAAGAGGCTTTGAAATGCATCCATTTGACCAGTGTTGAAGAATTGTGTTTTCCTGTAGGTTTCTCTTTTGTGAAGACATCAAAAATTTGCCTCTCCTTTTGTCAATCCTTTGACTTACCAAGAGCAGGAGATCAGAGGAAACAAGGATGGCCCATAGCAAGTTAGCTTTTCCCACTGAAATAAACAAATTCCTTTGACTAAATCCCCCTAGCCATGGAGCCCTAGCTAACATAATAGAAAGGACAGTACTGGCTTCCAGTAGACCAGAACTACAATAAATTCCATTTTCACACCTGATATTGTCCACCACACCCCCATAAATATTTTTCCAGAAACTAATAGAAATTGGTCTTTAAGACAATAGCCTCCTGCTAGTCTTAATACCTACCAAGAATAAAGCAACTGAACTAAAAATTATGTCCTTGCACACAGTCTTACCCACGAAAACATACATCTGCTACTCCAAAGAACATGCAACACTGGATTCTGTCTTAATTTATAAAAAGCTAAAAGGCAGGCACGGATATAAAGTCTTAGTTCTCGTGGCTGTGGCCACCCAACGCTATCGTCCCAGTGGTGGGCACAATCGTTGATGTATTTATTATTCTTTAAGGACACGAGACATTGGAAAATGGCATTTTTCCCTTTCACCTTCTAAGGCTCTCCCCAGGACTACCAGATGAACGCCCACGCCACCTTCTTCCACCAAAGGTGGATCCCACTAACAGGAGACTCTGGATCGAGACCATAGCGCCTCAGTCCCCAGCTCTGGGGGAAGCCTCATCTTAGCAAGTGGCCCTCAGCGTATCCAGCGGATCCGCCAGCTAAGCGGAGGCCGCGCGGTTTCATCATTAATGCTCCTGAAGGACAATAGCTCATCAAGCCCCACCGAAAGCCCCGGACCCGTCGCGGAGCCTGGGCTGGCGGGGGATGAGGCTGAGCGACTCCTCCTAGAGGTGGTTATGTGGAGAAGGAGCAATCCCTTCTCCCTCCTCCTCCTCCCCCCGCTACTATCCGCGGCCCGGAGAACTGCCGCTTGCCGCCATTGACACGCACAGATAGAACCCAAAGAAAGGCAAAGAGTCCTGCCCGGCACCGGCGCCGCGCCGGCCGAACCTGCGCCCGGGAAGCGGCGCGCGGAGGGCACCGGGCGCCCGGAGCAGGCGGCGCAGCACCAGGTGAGCCCGCCATGGCGGTGGCATTATTGTTCAGGGGGCTTCGGGGTCTGGAAACAAAACGCGCCGCGGGGGCAGTGCAGGGGCCGGAGGAACCCCCCTGCCCCTCCCCGCTGCCCAGCCCCTGCGGGCGCTCCCCGGAGAGTCGACCCTTCCCGCAAAAAAAAAGAAAAAGAAAAATTAATAAATCAAGCTGCCCAACTTGCCTTCTCGGGAAAAAAAGGGGGGTTGCTCAAGAAGCGGTAAAATTCCTGGGGCCGGCGAGGAGCCGGGGGCATCTTGGGCGATTAGGGAGGGAGGAGGAGGGATGCGGGTCCAGCCGCCGGCCCCGGGCGAGCTGGACCCGAGAGAGCGGAGGGCTCCTGGGAATGCGGAGTTGGGGGCGCAGAGCGGGAGAAGGGAGGCGCCCGGCCGCAGGGGAGGGCTGGTCCGGGGGCGGTGGTCTCCGCAGGGGCCGAGAGAGCCCGGGCAGGGCCGCTCTGGGGGCCGCCGAGGGTGCCCAGGTCGGGCGCCGGCGGCTCCGGGCTGACAATGGAAGGGGCGCGGAGGCGCCGGGTGGAGGGAGAGACCGGGGGCCGGGGGCGGGCCGCCCCGGAGAAGGTCAGGCCGGGGACGCGGGCCCCGGGGGCTGGGGTCGGGGGCTGCCGCGCGGTGAGCGGGGCGCCGCGGGCGGCTGCGAGCCCCGGGCCGGTGCGGAGGAGGGTTCGGGGCCGGGCACTCCCCTCCGGTTTCCTTTCCGGGGCGCCCGGTGCCGACGCGCGCGCTGCGCTTTCCCCGGGAAATGGCGGCCCCTCCGCCGCTCGCTTGAGCAGTCCCAGGTTCCCGCTCTGCGCGGGAAAAGAATAATAATCATAATTAGGGTGACAAGGAATAAAAGTAAAGTATCTACGGTTCAGGAGAGGGCTGCGCCGGGCGCCAGATGCGGAGCGAATCGCGCGCGGCGGGGACCAGCCCTGCCTCCGCGGGCGCCCAGCCCGCGCTCCAGGAGCACCCTAGTTCCAGCCTCGCCCGCCTCCAGAATTCCGCCCGCGGGTGTCCTTCCCCACCTTTCCTCCTGGGGGCGCCCTCCACTCCTGCCCTCTTTGTTCCACACAACAACGGCCAGAAGGCCACTGAGCCTCTCAAGGGCCGAACGCGCCTCCTGTTCCAGTCGTTTCCAGACCCTGGTTATTCCTGGCCTGAAACGGGCCGCCGCGGACTTGAGTTAGGCCTGGTCACTGCTGGGTTTCTTGGCAGTGGCCCCAGGGTGGGCGAAGGGATGAACAGGACGAGGATGGGCTGAGAAACCACCGCACGGGTCCCTGTGTATTTTAAGGGGGTGCATCAGGGACCACAGCCCCGAGGCCCTGATAGTAAACTAAAGGCAGTTTGGGTTTTCCAACAGCGCTAATGAACTAAAGTATTATCCTTTAAAGCCTTTCTCCAGCCCAGGGGAATTCAAAACCTGGCCTAGGTCTAAGCCCCCTGAGACCTCAGGGCCCATTCCCCAATCGTCGGTCCAGCACAGCAAACGACTTCCTCATTTTTTTCATCTGTTTTTGTGTCGAAATGCAATTGTACCCTCACTGGGCTGCGCAGTTGCTATTGAAACGGTTCATTAGGTGAGAGAAAAAGAAACACTGTTCCGAGCGAACGTGTGTCTTCCTTCATGTTGTTTCTTATTTAGGAGCAGTTCCTTTGTGAAACGCAAACCAAGTTACATGTAATTCTCAGTAAGTTCACATTTAGCTGAAAGCTCTCTCTTACCCTTTTGGAAAACTCTCCTTATTTTCAAATTAATGTTCAGAACACCAAGATTTGGAACTTCACTGGTCGCTTTTTAGAATTGCTCTAGCTCAAGATTATCATATAAATAAATATAGGCACTGCTTGGAGGGAAGTTTCTCTTGAATCACGTAATTCACACCTTTAAAACCCTTATTTCCTGTATCCACATTTCCTTTAAAAATATGCCCAGTTCTCACTCTGGTTTTTCCTACCCTGTCACAGTTCCTCCTCACCCAGATCCATTTACTGCCATACTTTGGACATTAGTGGTTTCCTGTATTTCAAAACCCTATAAAAGAATTTACCTTCTTGGATCCAGAATGTTCCAAAGACTGTGACCCTGCTCCCTCACCATTCCATCTTGTCTAGTTCCCAGGGGTTTTGAGGCGCCTTTGGTCTCCTGTTTCCCAGCGGGTGGGACACCCTGCTAGCTATTGTCTGAGATAACCAGGTCTGTTTTCACTGCTTCCTGCCAGCAAGGCAGGAGAGAAGCCTGTCTTAGACAACTCTAAATGAAAGATATCTGTAACTTGTTCAGGGAGGAGGTATGTGCAAAAAAAAAAAAAATCAACCAACTTTCTTAGAATTTTTTTCATTCTCAAAGTTAGATGCTATCTTGGTAAATGCTTTTGAAAAGTGTGTATTGCTGAGAGGTGAACAGAAAACTTATGGTTACAGAGCATTCAACAAGCATTTGTGAAGTACCAGTTATTAAACCCCACTGGATTGGGGAAGAATTCCAAATATGAGGAGATCCTAGACCCTGCTTTCAGAGAGCTTACACCCCCAAACCTAGGAAATAAACTATATATGAAGGTAAAAGAAGGGGAAAGGAGATTAAGATTGGCAAACTAACGGGAAAATGGGTACTTTTATATACTGCTGACAGGTGTGTAAATTGATATAGCCTATTTGGAGGGCAGTTTGGCATTGTTAAAATTAATAATGTGCACATTCTATGACCCAGCAGTTCCATTTCTCAGTATATATCATAGAGAAGCAAGCGTGTACACATATTATGTTATTCCCTTCCATGGCAAAGTTTTGGTAACTTTGAAATTGAAAAAACCTAACTGCCATCAGTAGAGAATGGCTGAATAAACTCTGGCCATCTTCTTGGAAATTAGGAAACAGTTATAAAGAATGAAGTATACCTATATATACTGAGACAGAAAGGTCATTGAGACTTATTATTAATGAAAAAGGCAAATTGCAAAACAGTATATATTGAATGGTACCACTTTCATAAAAACAATAAAACCATGAATTTGTATAAGTAGAAATGCATACATAAATGGATAGGAAAGGTGTAGAACGAGACACCCACTAAAAGCGACAAGAATTAAAGGCATTGTGGAGGAGTTTAGTCATGTTAATCATACCCATCCGTAACCATTGTTATAATATTTGAAATTTTACAACTTGGATTAATTTGTATGTTGCTTGGATAGCTAAACACAGTTAATTTCAAAGTGATTGATAATATGTAATAAAAGCCATAATTAAAATGTTACAACGATTTTTAAAGGGAGAAGAGAATTCTCAGCTGGAAGGGAGGGCTTGGGCAAGGCTTCACAGAGAATGTAGCAGGATTGGAGGGAAAGAGGGAGAAGAAACAAGGCAGGAGCAGGAAGCCTAATGTAGATGCCAGGCTCTAGCTAGCCCCTCCTCTTTCTTCTGCGTGATGATGTACATTCCCTCACAGGCTGAATCCTGGCCTGGCCTGCCTGCCCAGGTTCAAGCTGGGGAGTGAACTAAATGAACAGTTCACAGCTGCTTTCATCGCTATGATTCTAGGAATACCTTAAGTTAGATGTAGAAGGAAAAAAATGAGGACATGAGTCCTAACAGTGGCATTGGAATGGCATTTTGAAAAGGAATGTAGGGGGACTTCCCTGGCAGTCCAGTGGTTAAGACTTCACCTTCCAATGCAGGGGGTATGGGTTCGATCCCTGGTCTGGGAGCTAAGATCCCACATGCCTCAGGGAAAAATAATAAAAATAAAATAAAACAGAAGCAGTATTATAACAAATTCAATAAAGACTTTTAAAAAATGGTCCACATCAAAAAAAAAAAAAAACTTTAAAAAAATAAATTTAAAAAATGGAAAGGAATGTGGTGGAAACAAGGATGGGGATTGGTTTTCCTCTGGATACTCAGTGAGATATGAACTGGGAAGTAAGTTGGAGGGGAAAGTGTCTGAGAAGGTGATCCATTCCCTCTCCCCAAATATCACAAAAGGAACCCCAAAATACTTTGAAAACAAATAGTTAAGGTTGGTTTCACTCTCTCATTGAAGGAATATTTTTTTGAATGTCAAACGTGCAGATAATACTGTGCAAGGTGCCAGTGGGGATGAACCATACAACAAAGGCTATGAGAACCATCCCCAGACCAGGGTTCCAGAAGCGGGGCTGAGGGGACGTGGTCTGCTCTCACACAGAATGTGTAGCCACAGACAAGTTGTTCAAATGACCACCACCCCTCATTTTATTGTGGCGAAAATTGGGGAGGGGGTCTAAATGACTGATCACTCAGGTCCTCTTCAGTCTTAGGTTAAGATGTTGTGAGATCTTATGGGTCTAACATTGTGATGATTGTGAATTCCCAGGCAGATGGAAGATGGGAATATGAGATTAGAACAAGAGGGGCCCAAGGTGCCAGGCTTTGAGGGAAACAAAAGCATTCCTTGCAGAGCATGTGGCTCTTGGTGTTCTCCCAGGAATAACGTTTCTTTTCCACCCCTTCACATTGCCTCCTAAGAGCAATGAGAGAAGCAGAAAGACATCACTGGAGTTTTAAGCCTCATGTTATACACACATCCAGCACTGTACTATTATAATAGCCGCTTCTGAATTAAAATGTTAGCCTGCATTCTATGAAAATAGTCTCTAAAACTTTCTTTTGTGGAAATAAGTCATAATAGCTAATGTTTATTAAATGCCTTCCTGCCTGCCAGGTACTGTTCCAAGAATTTTATATGTATCCATGAGTTTCATTCTTACAACAGCCCTAAAGACAGATACTGTTGTTATACCCATCTTGCAGAAAAGAAAAGAGGTTAAACTGTGCCCAAGGCCATCGCACAACTGGTGGGTGGTAGAATTAGGACTCCGACGCAGGCAGTCTCGCTCCACCAACCACGTCCTCATGTGTGTGTAGCGAGAACAGGAGGTGCCAGCATTCCACTGATTCTCAGATTATGTTCTTTTTAAAGTTTTTTAACGTTACTGTATGCAAGTTTTCTTTTAAAACTCTTCTTTATGTCACTATTTTACCTGACCGCGTCAAGAGCATCAGATTGAACCACATCACACTGTACTTTAAACTGTCTTTGTCACGAAGTATTAAATAAGATAAATTTGGTGGTTTCTCTGAAGCCCTTACTGCTCATTTATCCATCTCACCATCCATCATACTTTGCCCGATTTATTTGACTGGCATTGCCAATTTCGACTTGGAATGGAGTAAGTAATTCAAGTCAAAATTCCCATGCTTTGACAGAACATGTATGGAAACAGGCATAGGACCACCAGCCTCGTACAGGGATGTTTATTTCAGCTGATTCTGTGATGCCACAAGAATTAAGTATAGTTTAGGTCAAAATTGCAACACATGGTCTGACCAAAGATTTGAAGGTCATTTCTGGATGTGAGAAGTAGTCCTGATGATATAGTTTCGATGCCTAAATGTGGTTATTTCCATGACAACAGGATAAAAATCTAACAGAATGAAATCAAACTTTCTGGGAAAACCCAGGCCCTGTGTTCACTGGTCTGGCCTCAGTAATGGTTCATACACAGAGCTGTGTAACTTGTATTTTTGCTGCCTTCACTGCTCAACAAAACCATAACAGTAAATAGTGGCGGTAGACTACAAAAAGGTAAGTTCCAGTAGCTCATAGCATATACAGCATAAACTTTTAGATCAGACGATAATTCACTGGGTTCCCCACCAGAGTGCTAAACAATCACCGGTCTTCCAGAATTTCTGTAAGGTGGTCATCCACTCAAGCATTGCCCCCGGCTTCTAAACTGAATTTTCACCCCTGGCTATTTAGTGAACAATATAGATCATTGTCTTGGGGTGTAAAAGGAACAAGCCATAAACTCAGTAAAGTTTTTCAGGTCTGCTTTTTCTCTTCTGTGGTTATCATGGGTGATGGAATAGTGACTTCAAAGAGCACCAGAATATGATTTAATTCTACCCGATTGTTCCATTTCTAGGAATAAAGTAACAGATGGGGGTAGGGGAGTCAGAAAGAGTGACATTTTAAGCATCTCCTAAAGTAGCAGCAACTTTTAGGTCAGAAAGGACCTCAGAGGTCTGCTAGTGCCATGCTTCTCCAGTGGAGTACCACAGGCCCAGAGTTCCTTGGAGGCCCAGGACAATAAAGGGTGGGGACCAAGCCATCAAGCTTCCCAGGCCTTCCCCATTCCAATCCGCATAACTCCCCCTCTTTCTGTGTGTTATATATATTCTGAAAGGTTTTTTGTTTGAGCTAAAGAGAGGTTCTGAAAAATCAACTGATTTGCCCGAGGGCCACAGCTGGTCGATACAGACCTGGAATCCTTCCACTGCCCCACCATAATGCACGCTATGAGGCCTAGCTTGTTCCACCCGCAGATGGAATGGCACCGTATGGCTGGCAATCTCCTTTACTGTTGCAGGTGATACAACCTGCCAGGGCCCCAGACTATGGGGGACACTCACCATTTTGACCAGGGAGCAACACTGCCTGTCGCCAACATAGAACCGAAGCAACAGCCCCCCAGCCACTGTTTCCCACAATGTAGCCACTGCCTGAGGATTGACCATGAGGAAAACAAGGTGGGGAGAGGCAGGCAGGGGGAGGGATGGAGGGGGAGGGGTTCCTGGACAGCTGCCTCTGCCCAGCATACAGTCTGTTGTAGCTGTGAGAGCCTGCAAGTGGCGCCACCTGTATCCTCAGTTGCCCAGCAGTATTGGATGTCTCTGGAAGCCCCTGGTGGATCAGGCAGCACAAGGGGCTGCAGCCCACTCACTGATGGACTGGTCCACTCACCCACCACCAAAGGAGGCTACACCACTTCCCTCCCACTGAGCAGCTCATCTGGGTTCAAAGCTAGTCTCCTGCAAGGGTAGGTCACTGTTCCAACAATACACCTCACTATTAATTTGAAACTATTCGATTTTAAGGAAACAGGATAGCATGCCCACTGCTCTGATTTATTAATTCTCAAAAGAGCAAAAAGACAAAACCAGGCTGGACCCAGTGAAGGGTTTTCATTTATTATGTTTTCCAAGAATAAATAGATTGAGGAAAGCAAACTGGTTCATTTTCTTCTAGGATGTGTTACTAACTCAGAATCAAAGAGAATTCAAAGTATTTTTATTCATTCATGTATACTCATTTCTCATCTAATTAATACCGTAGGTGGCCAAATATATTTATATTAGAAAGTAACAGAAGGCTAATAACAAAGACCAAAAAAAAAAAAAATCCTTCACTCTGGTCCAATGAAGACAAAATGTTTTAAGAGTCACCAGAGATAATTGAGGACTATAAAATTTCTTATGCGGAGATTGTATAAGACTCGGGGCTTCCTGGTGGGCCAGTGGTTAAAACCTCACCTTCCAGTGCAGGGGTGCAGGTTCCAGCCCTGGTTAAGGAGCTAGGATCCCACATGCCTCATGACCAAAAAACCAGAAACAATGTTGTAACAGATTTTTACTTTAAAAATGGTTCATATCAAAAAAAATCTTAAAAACGTCACCATGTACTGCAGTAGCAGCAGATGACCTAAGTCCACTCCACATCGGCTCCATCCCACGCTCTGCTCTCCATCCCTTCTAAAACATCTCAGACAGCCACATATCTCGGCCTCTGAATTATAAAGAATGTGCTGGCAGTTGATTTTCCCGCCAGATTATTCCAGGACATGACTTGAAATGCTTTTTTAAATGGGACTGATTTGTAATCCAATAGTATAATTTAAATAAATTGAGTTAATGCTTGGTTCTAACGTTCCTGGTTGGTTAATTTAGTTAATTTGATCCGTGTCATCTTGATGAAATTGCATTTGAATAGCTCTTTACATTATAAATTGTTAATGTGCTTTAACATATATGACGATAAAATTATTGACTCTTCTCATTCACTTAAAGGTGGCCTTGGAAGAAAATGGTTTGGAAAGTATCACTTGTGCAATAATGATTTGCCCTTGGAGTTCATAAATGGAAGTGTAACAGAGCAAGTGATTTAGCTAGCACTACAGAAAATGGTTTTTACAGCTACAAAATAATACTAATAAACTACTATTATTTTAATACAGTACTTATGGTAACACACCAAAATATGTTAGAATTTTATCAAGTATGAGACTGGGATTTTTTTTTCCTACTCTTTAAAAACATATTTCTACATACAGTTAATGTATTTTTACATTGAATTCCCTTATGTCCTACCTAATTTTATTTCATCTCATTTTATTCTCCCAAAGGACAGTTTTGAAATGACAAAGTAAAGATGCTTATTGCAGGATCTACTTTGTTTTTTCATAAATATTTACTATAGAAAATATTCTGAAGCACAGTATGACAGATTAGGGAAATATCATGGGAACTGAAGATGAATAAATTGAATAAATTTCAGCAATTTTAAAACTAATCCATTAGGGGATGACACTATGAATTTCATGCTTATAAACATTATAGAAGTTTGTTTTTAAATTTATTTCTATCATTCAAAAGTGAGAGACCTCTTAGTTCTAGATTTAAAATAATGTATGTATAAATGCATTTTGATTTATATACTTCTGAAAGGAATGACCTCAAAAGAGTAAAATAAATTATCTTGATAGTCTAGATCCTTCTCAAGGTGGCTCATCAGCCCAATCAAACTACACCTGTGACACACTGGCCTGTAATTACTGCTGCCAATCTCAAGTGCTGACTGCTTTCTCTTTTTAAAAGACGGTTTGCTGAAGCTCAGAGGCAGAAAAAGTTGTCATTTAAATCAGCATTGCTGGCGGCTGCTAACAGGCCATCTTGCCAGTTGGCTACTTTGTCTTGTTCCTCTTCAGTTTGTATATAATAAAACCTTCAAGAAGTTGGGGCATGAAACTTAGTTTACTCTCGATCAGCTATTTATGCTTGAGAAAGAACTTATTTAAATTAAAGGAAGATGCGGGTCTAAAAAGAGCTTCCCTGGGAGCTCAACTGGTAAAGAATCCCCCTGCAATGCAGGAGACCTGAATTCGATCCCTGGGTTGGGAAGATCCCCTGAAGGAGGGCACGGCCACCCACTCCAGTGTTCTTGCCTGGAGAATCCCCATGGACAGAGGGTTGCAAAGAATCAGACACAACTGAGCGAATAAGTACACGACACACACATTGTTCTAAAGAAACCAGATTATTTTTATCTTTTCATGAAGGCAGTCAGTGTATTAAGTAAAGTTTGCTGTTTCTCACCAAGAGCAATTCATTCAATAAGGGCAAATGCTTGCTTAGGATGTTTTCTTTCCTTCCACTCCTCCCATCTGGGATTACAGTATAGTTTTAAATATTGTTTATAGGAATTCCATATGCTATAATTATGCAAATACAGACACACTGAATCTGATTCTACTAGTGAGTCTTATACAATCTTTCTTTTTGATGTGGACCGTTTTTAAAATCTTTACTGAATTTACTGGGCTTCCCAGGTGGCCCTAGTGATTAAGAACCTGCCTACCTGTGCAGGAGACATAAGAGACACGGGTTCGACCCTGGGTTGGGAAGATCCCCTGGAGGAGGACATGGCAATCCACTCCAGTATTCTTGCCTGGAGCATCCCATGGACAGAGGAGCCTGGAGGGCTATAGCCCATAGAGTCACAAAGAGTCAGACATGACTGAAATAACTTAGCACACTGAACTTATTACAATATTGCTTCTGTTTTATATTTTGAGGTTTTGGTCAAGAGACATGTGGGATCTGAGCTCCCTGACCAGGGATCAAACCCAAGCCCCTTGCGACAGAAAGCAAAGTCTTAACCACTGGACTACTAGGGAAGTCCGAGTCTCCTACAACATCTTGATAAGAAATTTTATATTCCTTAGTTGTCTCAGGACCAGTTAGTTTCCACTGACTCACATAGTGATGAAAGCAAATCTGAATTTTTCAATATGCCATTCTTATTCCATCACAAAACTCTTGAGCTTTTTCTCTTTACTGGTGTCCTCATTTCTAGGCTAATTCCCAAGTGATGTTTGTTAAGATGTTAAATTAAAATGGCACTTTTGATTTCTTGTCCAAAGTGATGGACTCTGAGCACTTGAGCTTTCCTAGAGCACATGAGCTTTTCCTCTGGAGCCCACAGAAATAATGGTAAAAGACGTACAAAGAAAATAAGCCCTTCACAACCAAGCAGTGGGGGCTGGTGATGGTCATCAGCAAATTGGGAGATTTCAGCAAATTTCTTTCTGTGACTGAAAGCACATAGAAACGTGGATGGCATCACAGAAAGAGCCACAGCTAAGAATAAAAGCAAGAGGGAGCTGCCCTGAAGTTGAGCAGGATGAAAAATGGAAAGTCACTGAAGGTCTGTCTCCAGAACAGCTAGGTGAATGGGTCTCTCTCCCTCTCCTACTCCTAGTAGGGCTTCTGTCAACCTGGCATTTCTCCTCCAAACTGACAATCTGAGGTTTCTTCTCTAAAGAAACTGAACAACTACAGAGCAGATCTAGAATCTGGAGGATGGGTATGACTCTACCAAGTAAGACTCTCATTCTGGCATTTGAGGGCTCTCAGTTCCTAACCAGGCACCCTAAGATGATGCCTGCTAATTGGCATGCCCCATGCATGTACCCTGAGGTCCCAAACAGGAACAATGCCTACCAAACAATAGCTGTGGAAAGCTTTTCTGTCTGCCTGTAGTAAGCATCCGTGTCTTTCATTCTTAAATATGAATGCATGCCCAAAGATCACCAGACATGGTAGGAAAGCCAACATGAAAAAGAAAGAAGAAAAGAAATAAATGGGACAACTGAGTCAAAAACCTCAGGTATGCAGATGACACCAGCCTTATGGCAGAAAGTGAAGAATTAAAGAGCCTCTTGATAAAAGTGAGAGAGGAGAATGAAAAAGTTGGCTTAAAGCTCAACATTCAGAAAACTAAGATCATGGCATCTGGTCCTATCACTTCATGGCAAACAGATGGGGAAACTTGGAAACAGTAACAGACTTTATTTCGGGGGGGCTCCAAAATCACTGCAGATGGTGACTGCAGCCATGAAATTAAAAGACGCTTACTCCTTGGAAGGAAAGTTATGACCAACCTAGATAGCATATTAAAAAGCAGAGACATTACTTTGTCAACAAAGGTCCATCTAGTCAAGGCTATGGTTTTTCCAATGGTCATGTATGGATGTGAGAGTTGGACTATAAAGAAAGCTGAGCGCTGAAGAATTGATGCTTTTGAACTGTGGTGTTGGAGAAGACCCTTGAGAGTCCCTTAGACTGCAAGGAGACCCAACCAGTCCATCCTAAAGGAGAACTGTCTTGAATATTCATTGGAAGAACTGATGCTGAAGCTGAAGCTCCAATACTCTGGCCACCTGATGCGAAGAACTGACTCATTTGAAAAGACCCTGATGCTGGGAGGGATTGGGGGCAGGAGGAGAAGGGGATGACAGAGGATGAGATGGTTGAGTGGCATCACCAACTCAATGGACATGAGTTTGGGTAAACTCCAGGAGTTGGTGATGGACCAGGAGGCCTGATGTGCTGCAGTCTATGGGGTCGCAAAGAGTCGGACACAGCTGAGCTACTGAACTGAACTGAACTGAGTCGATAAAATAATTTAGAGAAAGAAGATGATGTAAACACACCACAGCTAGTTTCAGAGAAATTGGAAGACATGGTGCATCCATAAAAAAAAAAAAAACGATGCAATGAAAAAGGAACAATCAAAGAGCAAGAAAGAATGCTCGGAAATTAGCAATATGATTACCAAAATTAGAAATTAAAAAGATAGGACTTCCCTGGCAGCCAAGTGGTTGGGACTCCACACTTCCTGCAGGGGACATGGTTTCGATCCCTGGAGGGAACTGAGATCCTGCATGGGAAGAAAAGGAGTGGGGAGAGAAATTTAAAAGCCTGAGAATCAGAAGGAAAAGGTTGAGACTTGGGGGAGCAATCTGGGAGATCCAAGACCTGGTTTACAGACATCCCATTAAGAGACAGGTAAAGGGAGAAGTGGGAGAAATAAAAGAGATGGGGAAATAATCAAATACATAACAGGAAAAAATTCCAGGAGTTTTGAAAATTTTTCAGACTGAAGAGGCTTATCATCAAGTGCTGACACCTAGACACATCCTTGTAAAATTTTAGAACACGCAGAGAAAATTTAAAAGCGTGGTGCATTGGGGTCTACCAAACTGCTCTATAAAACTGAATGCCAAAAATGATGGCTCAGTGGCTTCGAAACGTTGAAGCAAAATGACTTTGATGCTAGAAACTCCACCAAATAATAATACAAAGATCATTCAATAAGGACAATTTCATTTGTGTAAGAAAATGTTTATCTCTCAACACTGTGTCTGAAGAGCAACATGAGGCAGATAAAAGGAAAACAAGGGAGAATGCCAATAAGGAGGAAGTCATGGCATCCCGGATGAGCTGGGAAGACAGCCCCAGGATGACCACTGGGTAGAACAACCACTCCACACTGGAGCCCAGGGCAGAGGGCTCCAGGAACAATGTCTCTGGGGGAAAAGTGCCCCCTGCAAACAACAGTGTGACCTAGAAGCTGGGTGATGCCCCAACCAGGGATCAAACCCAAACCCCCTGCAGTGAAGGCTTCCCCAAGGGCTCAGCAGTAAAGAATCCATCTGCAATGCAGGAGACACAGGTTCGATCCCTGGGTCGGGACAATCCCCTGGAGGAGGAAATGGCAACCCACTCCAGTATTCTTGCCTGGAGAATCCCATGGACAGGAGCCTGGTGGGCCACAGTCTGTAGGGTCACAGAATCAGACACGACTGGGCACGAGAGCACTAGTCAATTGCAGTGAAAGCCCAGAGTCCTAACCACTGGGCCACCAGGGAACTCCCAAGGCACATTTCTCTTCTGTCAACAAGTGCAAAGATAAGTGCAGTCAACCCTCATTATTCATGGATTCCATATGTGTTGCCCACTCACTAAAATTTATTGGTAACACAAAAATCAATACTTGTGGCATTTTTGCCGTCATTCAAAGACATGCACAGAGCAGAAAAAGCTGACCCATCCACCGCACACCTTCCCAGCTGAGATCAAACAAGCCCACACTCTGCCTTCTTGTTTCATCTTCCACTTTGTACATGAGTCTTCATCGTGGTCTATTTAGTGCCATGTTTTTCAGTGTTGTGCTTTCTGTTAGTAACCTCACTGTTCAAAATGACCCCCAAGTGTAGTCTTGAAGTGATGTCTAGTGTTCCTAAGGGCATGGAGGCTGAGATGTGCCTTATGTAGAAAATATGTGTGTTAGACAAGCTCTGTTCAAGAGTTATTGATGCTGGCCATGAGTTCAGTGTTAGTGAATCAACAATTCATATTGCATAGGGTGTCTTTGAACAGAAACATACATCAGACAAGGTTGTATATTGATCCGTTGATGAAAATGTTGTGATCAGAGGCTCACAGCAACCCAACCCTGTTTCCCCAGAGCAGTTGTTCACCACTCACTAATGCGGTGTCCTACCTACTTTATAGAACACGTTATAGCACATGGAACTCTGCTCAATGTTATGTGGCAGCCTGGATGGGAGGGGAGTTTGGGGGAGGATGGGTACATGTGTATGTATGGCTGAGTCCCTTTGCTGTCCACCTGAAACAATCACAACATTGTTAACTGGCTATACTTAATATAAAATAAAGTGTTATTTAAAAAAAAAAAAAGGAACTACTGCACATAACAAGGATCAATTGTAATTACACAAATACCTCATTTTATTGTGCTTTGCAAATATTGCAGTTTTTTACAAATTGAAATTCTGTGGCAACCCTGCCTTGAACAAGTCTGCCTGAGCCGTTTTTCCAACAGCATTGATTCGCTTAGTATGTCTGTGTCACATTGTGGCAATTCTCACAGTATTTCCAACATTTTCATGATTATTATTTTTGTTACGGTGATTTATGATCAATGATCTTGGATGTTTCTGTTGTAGCTGTTTGGCATCTTTTTAGCAGTAAATTATTTTTTAATTAAGGTATGTATATTTTTTTAGACATACTGCTGTGCTGTGTGCTTGGTCGCTCAGTTCGATCCAACTCTTTGCGACCCCACAGACTGTAGCCTGCCAGGCTCCTCTGTCCATGGGGATTCTCCAGGCAAGAATTTCGGAGTGGGTTGCCATGCCTTCCTCCAGGAGATCTTCCCAACCCAGGGATCAAACCCAGGTCTCCCACATTGCAGGCAGATCAGTTTTTACTGTCTGAGCCAACAGGGAAGCCCAAGACATACTGCTATTGCATGCTTAATAGACAACAGTGAGTGAAAACAAAGCTTTTATATGTGCTGGGAAGCCAAAAAATTCGTGTGGCTCACTTTATGGGGTTATTCTGGAGCTACACCTGCAATATCTCTGAGGTATGCCCGTAGTAACTTGGGTGGGTGTGTGGAGTGTCCTAGCTTTGGACCACAGAGAAAGAAGTATGATGCTAGCATCCCACTCAGGTCTGACGGGAACGATATTTACAAAGCCTTCATCATGTAAATGCTATTCATCAGCGTTTATTTTTAAAATTTCACCTAGGGACAAAATTGTGATTACAGAACAAAATAGAGATGTTGTAATTAGGGATAGTGGAAAATACAGAAGAGAGAGGTGGAAATAGAGAAGTAAAGTCGCGAGGTGAGGGCCAAGGAAGGATTGGGGCCTGCACATCCTCATTTTACATGGCGAAGGCTCAGGAATCAGTACCTAAAGTTGTGTGTGTGAAAGCTGCTCAGTCGTGTTCAACTTTTTGCCACCCCATGGACTATACAGTCCATGGAATTCTCCAGGCCAGAATACTGGAGTGGGTAGCCTTCCCCTTCCCCTGGGGATCTTTCAACCCAGGGATCAAACCCAGGTCTCCCACATTGCAAGCAGATTCTTTACCAGCTGAGCCACAAGGGAAGCCCAGCAGTACTGGAGTGGGTACCCTATCCCTTCTCCAGCAGATCTTCCAACCCAGGAATCGAACTGGAGTCTCCTGCATTGCAGGCCATTTCTTTACCAACTGAGCTGTCAGGGAAGCCCTAAAGTTGATGGAGTCAGAAATGGGGATTGAAACATATTATTTAAAGTTTTCAATGCAATCAATAGTGGAAATAAAATCATAAACTTCTTTACCTTTTTGCTTTCTTTTACTGTTGTGTGCAAGTATTAAATTTAAAGATAAATTCAAAAATTTAAACAACTTCTTTAACTTTCTTGTTTTCCCTGCTTTAGGGAGACCCTGAGCAAGTCCTAATTATATGTTTCAGTTTATATAAGCTCACAGAGAATTTAGGGTCTCGGCCATTTATTTCACAGAGCCCAGAAGAAAAGCCTTCCATTCTATTTATTAAGTGGTTCCATCTCGACAACTTAATAAGTATTTCTGTCCTAACAATTTAGTAGCCATTTGAAAAAATAGTAACAGATGAATTAGGAGAACAGTTGCATCCCATTCTTAAATAACCAGGACTGAGTTAGAAAGAGGGGGTGTACACCTGTTGGACACTGCATGATTTCTCACACCTCGGAATCAGATTGAACACCCCATTCTCGTTCACATTCATTTTCACCCGCACTTGCTTTTAATCACAACAGCCAGTAACTCAGCTTTGCAAAGACACGGAGTCACCAAAAGGAATATGGTGCAATCTACCCCGAGCCACCGGTGGAACCACAATAAGCTGGTAGTTGTGGAGGCAACCAGAGGTTGACTATCTCAGTAGTCCACTTGAAAGCTTAAACATTCGCTGTTTTGTCCCAGGGTCCCTCGGCACACAGTTTGGGAACCATGGCTCTAGCATCTTTAAAACTTTATTATGATCTGTCATGCAACTTCATTGGAAAATATTTGAGGACAAAGGCCGTGTATATTTTACAATATCTAATGTAGTTTCTTGTTCAATAATAAGTACTCCATAAATACTTTCATTGAATCTATGATCTCACAGATTGTAAGATGCATACTGATTTCTAGAGAGTAAAAAAAAAGTTTAAGTGCATCATAAAATCAGTGAAATACAATAGTTATTTAAATAGGCTGGTGTGATTTTATTGCCCATGTCTGAGTCAGTGCTGCAATTTAATATTTACCCTTGTGATACCTGTAAAGTCTTAACTCATCAGTGTCCTTATGGACTTAAAACCCAAACATAAAAATAAATCCTAAAACAACAGAGTCTGATATGCCCTCTTCCCCAGCACACACAAAACCAGCGGTGTCCTCCCAACCGCTGTGCTCCCAGAGGTGAAAGGCAGTGAGCAGGCAACACTCATTTTCCCTGCCTCTTCCCTGAGTTTTATTTTCCTGCTCTCCCTCAACTTAACATGCTTACAACTCTTCCATTCAGTTTGCAAGTCATTATGAGACTCTATACAGTAGTCAGACCTTAGTCTTCCAGATGTGGAAGGACAGGTATGATGCGGATCTGGCTTGTATCCGGTCTGCTTTCCCATTTCTCTCGTCCCTCGCGAAGTGTGTATAACCCCTGGAAGAGCTTCATCCAGCCATCTTCCTTCTTCAGTCCTATAAACAAACATCACAGTGTAGTCCTTAAGCTCTGCCTAATTAGAACAGAACCCACTCCAGTATTCTTGCCTGGAGAATCCCGTGGATGGAGAAGCCTCGTAGGCTACAGTCCACGGGGTCGCAAAGAGTCGGACACGACTGAGTGACTGAACAGAACAGAATTAGAACAGAACTTGTTTTCGAGGAGAAGGTAAGTAAATGTAAACATTTAATTATCAGTCTGGTGAAACAAGTTTCGCATTGCCGTAGTTCTTTTCTCTTTCCAGGAGTGGCCCTCCGCAGAGATTCATATTCACAAGAGCAGGGAAACCTGCATTCAAGTTTTTTAACTCCTGTATTACCAAGCCTGCATAGAGTCAGGGGTGGTCTGGAAAAGAAGGAAGTTAAAGGTTATCTTTTCTCACCACTCCAGGCAGAGTCCAGCGCAGGCTGCGGGGCAGGGGGGGATTTGGAAAGTAGGGTCTTCTCTCAAGTGGGCCAAAGAGGTTCTACCCTTCCTTCCATCTATGGGTCCCAGCAGGTGTGACCTATCAGCTCCCATGAGCCTGCTCTCTTCTTCCCCGAAGGCTTCCTGGACATGGTCTGATTCTTTCAACATGCAGGGGCCTCCCAGCCCTCGAGGCCAGGAGTTAGGCACCTGGCTGCTTAAACTCAGCACAATGTCTGCACATGCAACCAGAGGGAGACCCCTTCCAGGGCCCGAGAGTGGGCTCTTGTCTAACACTTGGAAATGAATTGTCCAAGGAGACACACCTACTGACAGAACAAAAGACTTTATGGGCAAGGGGCTGGTGAGCAGCAGGATAGGGAGCCCAGGAGAACTGCTCTGCACACGGCTCACTGTCTCAGGGTTTATGGTGGTGGTGGGGTTCGTTTTTGGGTTGACTCTGGCCAGTCATCTTGCTTGTGCCCATAGTTGGTCTGACTCGGGGTTCTTCCTAGTGGCCCGGGCATCTCTCAGCCAAGATGGGTTCCAGGGTGAGGGTTTCTGGGAGGTTGGCAGAATGTATCGCTCTCCTGATCAGGACCTCCTGTAGTGAGCCTTGTAGTTCATGCAAATGATTATTATTGTGCCTGGCCACAGCGACTGGTTTTGGTCACTGGTTTCCTATCAAAAAGATGGGTTCGCAGACACGAAGACTCACTCTCCAGTCCTACTAAAGCTCATGCAGCAGTCAGCCTCACATTTAGACTTCAGATAGCGCTGCTTCCCTAGCTCTAAGGCTCTTTTGTTGTTTAGTCACCAAGTCGTGTCCTCTTTTGCGACCCCATGGACTGTAGCCACCAGGCTTCTCTGTCCATGAGGTTCTTCAGGCAAGAATTCTGGAGTGGGTTGCTATGTCTAGAAGTCAAAGGAAGAAATTCTCAATACAAAGTGCAGAATTTGGGGTGATCCCTACATTTTATAGTGTTCAGCTCGTACGTTAACTTTGTTTGGTCTAACCCTTGTTTTCCTTTCTTGGTTATTTTATCTTCATGAAAGTGTTAGGCATCAATTCTCTAAAGTCCCCTATTTCTCTTCTACTGCCAGTCCTCATTTCCAACTTGTAGGGCAATTTGTGACTCCACTTGGCTAATTCTGGGAGAGTCCCTGAGTTGCTTTATCCTGCACACCTAGTTATGCTTTGTCTGTTTTCATTTGAGAAAATGTCCTGGGCATGGGGGGATGAAGGGGTCCTGCCCTTGTGGCATTTGTGCTCTGTGGGTTTTGCTCTCTGTCAGAGAGATTATGACCATCCAGCACGTCATACTGTAGCCATAGAGTATATCCAATCTGTGATGGGCTTCTCGGGTGGTTTCCTTGGCAACCATACCTACTAATCCTCCCCCTCCCCCAACTTACCTGTAACTGGAAAAAGCACATAATTGGTTTAGTGGAGTTACCAACACTTAACAACCTAGACAGCATATTAAAAAGCAGAGACATTACTTTGCCAACCAAGGTCCGTCTAGTCAAGGCTATGGTTTTTCCCGTGGTCATGTATGGATGTGAGAGTTGGACTGTGAAGAAAGCTGATCGCCAAAGAATTGATGCTTTTGAACTGTGGTGCTGGGGAAGACTCTTGAGAGTCCCTTGGACTGCAGGGAGATCCAACCAGTCCATTCTAAAGGAGATCAGTCCTGGGTGTTCATTGGAAGGACTGATGCTCAAGCTGAAACTGCAATACTTTGGCCACCTCATGCGACAAGTTGACTCACTGGAAAAGAGTCTGATGCTGGGTGGGATTGGGGGTGGGAGGAGACGGGGACGACAGAGAATGAGATGGCTGGATGGCATCACTGACTCGATGGACATGAGTTTGAGTGAACTCCAGGAGTTGGTGATGGACAGGGAGGCCTGGCGTGCTGTGATTCATGGGGTCGCAAAGAGTCGGACACGACTGAGCGACTGAACTGAACTGAATACATCTTTATGCACCTGCACAGGCTTTTAACTCTTCAGAACTCATTTCTTAAAGAGACTAAGCTTCTTTTCCAGAGCCACTGGAAAGTGCATTTGCAAAGACTGGAATGTTTAAGATCAGAGGGACCTTCAGGATCAATTAGTTACCTCCCTGTTTTACAGAGGAGGCCCACACAAATGACACCCAGAGTTCCCATAGCTGGTCATGAAGAAGTGGGACCACACCCAGGGACTCCTGCATGCCTGGTCCCAAGCTTTTTCCACTACACCAGGGGCCACCCCCATTCTGAATGTCACCAGTGGCTAGCCAGCATGTGCCGTGAAGCTGTCCCTGAGAACAACAACTGTTTAATATCGTTTGGAGTGTTCCAAACAGGACAGCGCTGACCAGTAGGTACTTCATACACTTACTAATGCCTGACCTAAGTTTCTTTAATATGAATTGATGGTTGTAATCCTAATACGCAGCTACTTGCTCCATCACAGAGAGGACAGCTCTAATTGGATTTGTGAGAGTTTGGAGCAAACGCACAGAAATGTGGAAGTTCTAAAAACATTGATGCTGTCTTATCCTTGTGCCTTACTGGGAAAGAGAGAAAGTTCTTAGGCTATTTGCTCATCTTTCTCGTACTTAACTTTGATGAATACCTACATCTCTCAGTGGCAAAATGACATAAAATAGGAGTGCAATAAGTACATAAGAACATACAAAAAGAATGTATGTAAAGTATGTAGTAAAAATGCCTCTAATTTATATCATTTACCTCTGAGATAAAAGGGTGCTGAGAATGGGGTTTGTTGCTAATTCCATAGTTTTTATATAAAAATCCTCAGTCATACAGAGTAATCAGATACTTTAGAAAATTTAACTCCATGTTCATTCCTCCATCTGGATTAAATAAATCCCAGGTCTGTATCTTTCATAATAGTCATGAGTTTATTTATCTAGCACCTTCTTCTATCATTTTTTTTGCTTTCATTGACATCTTGGTTGGCAAACCAATCGAGCCAAAATTTGTGTTGCCTCAACAGGTAGAACCAATTTTAATTTATTTTTGACCTTCTCATTTTCCATCCCTGAAGAAAATGGCCACTGAAAATAATGTTGCCCTTGGGCCAGAGAGGTTTGATTCACTAACATTTTTCCTAGAAAACTTTTGTTTCCTTTTCTTTGGTCCTTCTTGTTTGTAATTTGCTTTTACTTATTCTAGCTTATAGTCCTTTTTTTGGTTATAATACTTTCTCCACCAACAGGTTAAGCTCTATTACAATTCTCTGAATTAGTTTTAGCCTTACAAAGGCTTCTTCAGAAGTATATAATTATTTTTCATCTTTGCACTAAAGATAGCTTCCTGAAATAACAATGAATCATATACGTATCTCTCCATGCATTGTACTGAAGTCACCTCTGTGCTGATTCTGAAGTTCCTCCCCCAATTACCCTGGGTTCCCCATTCCAACGAGCAAGAGTCTGAGTTGCACTATGGTTTTTCATTTGCTGTGTTACTCTGCATTAGCATATTCAATAAAACTGCCTCTTCTGGCATATTTCTTTTTGCAAGGATGCTACATTACTAGAGAATTTAGGAAAGTGTTTCCATCTAAAAGGTGCACATCAGCTCTGAGTTGTGGGTCAAAGCTAACCATTATGATAGGCATGACCATATTAACTTTGTACTATTTATTAACATGTGTAGTGAAGTCGCTCAGTCGTGTCCAGCTCTTTGCGACCCTATGGACTGTAGCCCTCCAGGCTCCTCTCTCCATGGGATTCTCCAAGCAAGAATACTGGAGTGGGTTACCATTTCCTTCTCCAGGGGATCTTCCCGACCCAGGGATTGAACCTGGGTCTGCATTGCAGGCAGACGCTTTATCTTCTGAGCCACCAGGGGAGCCCCATTTATTAACAAGAGGCAGAAGGAAATCAGGGCAAAGAGAATCCATATTTGTTTGCTTGTTGCTGCTGTAACAAGTTATCCCCCAAATTTAGTGGCTTTGAACAATACAAATTTATTCTCTTACAGTTCTAGAAGTCAGAAGTCCAAAATCATTTTCTTTTTTAAACTTAAATAATTTTATTATTTCTTTGGCTATGCTGGGGCTTCATTGCTGCACATGGGCTTTCTCTAGTTGCGGTGAGCAGGGGCTACTCTGTAGTTTGAGTGAGTGGGCTTCTTACTGCGGTGGCCTCTCGGGTTTTGAAGCACTAGTTCTAGGCACGTGGGCTCAGTAGTTGTGGGGCATGGGCTTAGTTGCCCCTCTGCATGTGGTATCTTCCCAGACCAGGGAGCGAACCTGTAGCCCCTGCATTGACAGGCGGATTCTTATACAGAGGATCACCAGGGGAGTCCCAAAGTCGTTTCCAGTGGTCTAAAATAAAGGTGTCAGCAGGGCTGGTTCCTTTGGGATGCTCTGAAGGGAGAATCCATTTCCTGCTGTCATCCTGTCACTCCTCTCATCTCCCTCCCTTCTTAGAAAGACCCTTGCAATTACACTAGACCCACCCAGCTAATCCGGGATAACCTCTCCCACTTAATCACATCTCCAAAGTGTCTTTGGCCACAGGAGTGAGTGGTAGTCGCTCAGTCATGTCTGCCTCTTTGTGACCCCGTGGACTGTAACCCGCCAGGCTTCTCTGTCCATGGGATTCTCCAGGCAAGAATACTGGAGTGGGTTGCCATTTCCTT
Source organism: Moschus berezovskii (assembly GCF_049115385.1). Lineage (NCBI taxonomy): Eukaryota > Metazoa > Chordata > Mammalia > Artiodactyla > Moschidae > Moschus > Moschus berezovskii. Next base: position 26,916,206 of record NC_142471.1, read on the forward strand.
CTCCAGGGGATCTTCCCGACCCAGGGATAGAACACGTGTCTCCTACGTTGCAGGCAGATTCTTTACCATCTGAGCCACCAGGGAAGCCTACTATGAAAAGACATTTCTGAGTATAAAGACAGGGCAACTTAAAAAGTATCAGCAGATACATGCTTGAGTAGCCAGTTCACAGGTTCTGGAGATGATGAAGTGGATTTCGTTGGAGACTGACCACAGGACCAACGAGTGTCCCTCTCCTGAGTTTCTGTGGCCTCTCCTACGGAGGCTGGGCTGGCTGGGTAGAATGGGGAGTTGTTTGGGGTGGGCGTGCCAACACCCAGCTCCCCATCTGCAGCACCCTGCAGTGGCAGCCAGGTCTCAGCTACCTCCCCGGGGCTATCAGGAGGGTCGCAGGTGCTCTGGGACTGCACCACGGTTCTCAAGCTGTCGGCAAGTCGCCCTTCCTCACCCTGCCATCTTTCCTTTCCAGCATTGAGTCAGTGCCCGGAGGCCACCGTGTAAAGCAAGCTGAGAGGGAAACTAAGGCAAGATGTCGGGCCGGAGCGGGAAGAAGAAAATGTCCAAGCTGTCGCGTTCAGCCAGGGCCGGGGTCATCTTCCCGGTGGGCAGGCTGATGCGGTACCTGAAGAAAGGGACGTTCAAGTACCGGATCAGCGTGGGTGCTCCTGTCTACATGGCTGCAGTCATCGAATACCTGGCAGGTAATGTGAATACGCAGGGCAGGTGACCCCTCCCAGGTGACCCTCCCCCCCACCCCCTCACCCAGGCTGGGCAGGGGAGCCTTGATCTGCCTTGTGGCTGTCTCAGGGTCGCTGTGGGCAGTATTGGGGTTTCAGCTTGCCTGACTGACTAAAACTGACTCCTGCAGGCTTTAGGGAAGAGGACAGAGGATCAACATGAAGGGAAGAGAAGCAAAGGGACTTTTCTCGACCACCCCAAGAGAGGTGTGTCTTGCTGTATACAAATGTACTACGTAAATATCTAGGTTCCTGCAGAAGACAAACTACAGGGAAGATAGGGGCTTGCTATTCGTTTTGCAGGAGAGCTTTTCACTTTTACTTCAGGGTCCTCACTAAACGTCACTTCTCCTGCTGTACTGAACTCAATGTCCGTAAATAATGGACTCAGCGTCCATAAGTAATGTTGACCCTGGCATTGAAAGCATCTTCAGTTGGTTATATAAAGCCAACAATATTTTAATTTTACTCTCCATTACAGAGGTGGTCCTCTGTCTACGGATATATTGGAAATAGTTTCCCATGTTGGTTGCTAAAATTATTTTTTTTTTTTACTGAAAGATGACATTTTTGTTGTGTGTGGTCTCTATCTATTTGAGGACTTTATATTTAGCTTTTTTGTTGTGGCTCTCTTATATCTTAAACAGAAACCAAACTTCACAGTATCAAAACATATATACATATCTAAAATATATAAGTATAAAAACACGTATGAAGAAATGTAATTAGTTCCTTGAGAGGTCATTTTAGCCATGCATAACAATATCCCTGACTTTGCCCAAGGTTAACAAATTCTCCAGATACCAGGGTTAAATCCTGGTTTAAGTCCAGGGGGTAACAGAACAAACCTCCCCAAACTGTCTACCTGGGAAGCTGAGCTCCCTGCAGTGGCAACATGACCCAGCTTCGGTCACCAGGTCCCTCTTTCCCTCCTGCTTCTCCTTCAAGAGCAGCCTCTTTCTTCTCTTTATCTACTCAGTCCTGTTCTGCCCTCTTGGTCCCCCATCGCTCACCAAGCAACACTTACTGGCAGGAGGTTTGCTGTGACCCACCCGTGGAAACCTCCTCCCCCTGGAGCTTCCATCAGACAGACCTTGGCGTCTTGCGTCTTTATCTTCTTGTGAAATGAAACGCTGGTTCCTGAGCTAGAAGTTTTTTGAAGGATCCTTTAGGAGGTTGTAGAGAAGGGCAGGAGGGATCTGAAAGGCAAATCAATCAAGTGTGATACAGCAGTGCTTTTCAAAGTGGAGGTCGCTCTGGGAATCTTGTGGACAAGGTCAGGGGTAAGGCCTGAGACTCTGCATTTCTAACACGCTACAATGATGCTGATGCTGCTCGTCCAGGGACCACTCAGAGGAGTGAGATTTTAGCCAGTCTTTGAGCAGCATGAATACTTGTTTAAAATTCAGGTTTCCGGCTGCACAGCCTGCACCCTCAGAGGTCTGATTCACTGGGTCTGGAATGGGACACAGGAATTTGATAGGAAAAAATCTCCTGACTGAGAGGGAGAGGAGGGACTTTGAAAGTGGTGACTGAAGCTTTAAAACAACCTATCAGGTCCATATCACCCACTGATGCGGGAAAACCATGAGTAACCCAGAGATGCCATAGCCTCCAAGCAGGGAGCCAGGGTTCCCTGAGGTTCTTCAATCCCAAGCCACGCATTTTCCACTTCAAAACACTGCCCCATTACAACGTTTGTATAATCAAAATAATTAGTACTTCCTGTGCCTCCACTTAGCCAAAGCCTAACGCGTAATAGAACAAAATCTGGCCTTTTCAATCACCAGAGACTCTCTTCTTTGGTTCACATGTGTTTGAAGAGAAAGCTTATGTTTTCCTCTCCACTCATTCAACAAATATTGGCCAAGCCTCTACCTGTCAGTGCACACAGTAAGTCCTTAGACTTTTTCCTGGTAATAGCATTGGGCTGTTTATATGATTTTTCATTTATTTTGGCTTACTTCCACGAGACCCCATAGCAATGCATATTATAGCCTGAATGTCACACTCTGGACTTTGAGACAGCACATCCGTGAAGACTGATGGTGTCTCTCAAAGTAGAACATTTCCCATCTTCTCATAGAACTTCATTCACTCAACACACATTTATTGAGCACCTATTATATGCCAGGTGTGGTTCTAGATGCTGAGGATGCCGCAGAGACCAAGGCAGACAGGAGTCCCTGCCTTGGAGCAGAGTGCATTCTGCAGAGAGAAATGAGTCAACAAATGAGTAGAGTGTGTGTGCTCTGTCAGATGGTGACCCGTGCTCCAGGATGAATAAAGCAGGAAAGCAGTGAGGGGGCTGGCACCTGAAGGAGGCCAGGAAGGGGCATGTGTGGTGGGCCCTCGGGGCAGAGGGAAGCAGGTGCTGGGAGTGTCTGAGAAGCAGCAGTGGGGACAGAAGGCTGGGGCTGAGGGAGGGGCTTGAAGGGTAAAGGAGGCCCAAGGGACAGTGGCTGGTTGGGGAAGAAGAGCTTGTCATGAAGGGTTTGAGCAGAGGTGGAGCGATCTGACCTTCTAGGCAGAGAGATGCAAGGCCGAAGCAGGGAAATGAAAGGAAGAAGTTAGTTGCAGAGATCCAGGTTAGAGACGTGAGGCTGGGGAGCGGCCGGTAAAGCTTCTGAGGAGAGATCAGAGTACTGAGGGATTTTGAAGGCAGAGTCGACAGGATCTGCTGACAGGTTGGACATGAAGTGTGAGAGACAGCAGGAGGAGCGCCCGGAAGAATGGTGTTTCCAGTGACACTCCTTTCCAGGGCCAATAACACTCCTTCCAGCTGTCCTGGGTCGAATGGAGAAGATGAAGCGCGTCTTCTGGCTTCTCTGTGTCCATTCCGTCCCTTCCTTTTGTGCTTTTTCCTCCTCTCCAAACTCAGGCTGGAGTTGAGAGCAGGGCTTTAGATGTCAGTTTAAATCTGCTTTCTCAATTTACCAGCTCCATTACCTTGGACTAATTCCTTAACCTCTCTGATCTTTGGGTATTTTCAGAGCTAAGCTCATTTAACTCTATTAATGAGCCACAATGTATGTAAAATGTCTGGTGCATAGGATGCACTCAATAAATGCTTATCCTTCTCCTTTCTTTTCTGTGAAGAGCTGATGAAATCATTCAGGGTAGAGTGTAATGACTAATTCCATAAAGGTGGTTTATTTGGGGGCTGTATTGCATTTTAATGAGACAAGGAGTTTAAGCCAAAGGAATGAATCATTACTGCAGGCCATTGGTGAATAAGTAAAAGGAGGATTTCTGTTAGCTGTTGTTTTGTTTTGTTTGGGAGAGGGGCATGAATTGACTTTATTTAGGGAAAGGAGTTGAAAGTGTGAAAGTCGCCCATCACCCTTGAAATGATCTTCAACGTTCATGACAATATTGACTGAGTTTCTCCTTTGGATCAGGCCTTGAAAATACAAAGGAAAACAGACAGATGTGGTCCTGGGTTTGCATTCTAGCAGCACCAACGAACATTAAACACAGCAAAAAAGGGACTTCTCTCGTGGTCCAGTGGTTAAGACTCTACAGTCCCAATGCAGAGGGCTCGAGTTCAGTTCCTAGTCAGGGAACTAGATCCAACATGCCTCAACTAAAGATCACGCATACTACAACTAAAACCTGGTGCAGCTAAAAAACAAAAAACAACACAATAAGATGACATGCCTGTGGACAGGGAAGCTAGAGGAGCTTTGGGAAGCAGGGCAGGGGGAGGCTGCCTAATATCAAGCAAGGGCTATAAAGACCTAAATCAGGTTCTCAATCCTGGTTTTTTAATAAATTGATCGATTTAAAATCCTGAGGCCTTACTTCCAAAGATTCTGGGATAATTCTGGGCATCAGAATTTTTAAAAATTTCCCCAAAAGATTCTGATGGGCAGCCATGGTGAGTAACTAGTAGGAGCTGGGTAGAATCAGATGGGTTGACTGTCAGGTTGGGGAGAAATGAGAGGGAAGATCGAAGTTTCGAGGAAGTATGTGGCCCCTTGCAGGACCTAGCGGCATTTCTGTGTACATACGTGGAGCAGAGCTAGGGAATGGGAAGGGTGAGAGATGAGATGGGGCAACAGGCGACAGGGCTTTGAGGGCCACATGAGAATGTGCATATTTTGCACAGTCATGCCAGGGGAAGGCATTGAAGGCAGGAGGTGGCATATTGGGGCCCTTCAATATCCATAATGGAAAAGAATATGAAAAAGAATGTACAAGAAGCCGGTAGGAACCTGAAACATCTTGTAGTTGTCTGAAGATTCTTCAGTCACTATGTCAAGTGACACAGATGTTTCTCTTTCTTCATTTGATGAAGAAGAACCTGATGAAGTTTTGATCTAAACTTACCCTGAAAGCTAGAGAGGCACCATTTGTTCCCGTTGGAATGGCAGGTTTTGCATCAACTGTTGCATATGGATTATATAGACTGAAAAATAAGGGAAATACTAAAATGTCTGTTCACCTGATCCACATACGTGTGGCAGCCCAAGGCTTTATTGTGGGAACAATGTGGGACTCTTGGTAGGGCTGTTCCCTGTATCAAGAGTTCTGGGCAAAACCTAAACCTTAGAAGAGGAGATGCCATCTTAGGCTTGGTGGTGGTGCTTGCTTTAGTTAGACATCCCATATTGAGGTCATATGTTTATATTGAAAATAAATTGTTTGGGTCAGACAAGAACATGGTAATTTGAATATTGGCTTCCTTTCTTGCAGGCTTGACTTGCCTGGTGACCAAGTTAGTGGTGACTAGTTCACTAGCTAGGTCATTCAGGGGAGTCAGAGCAGCACAAAAGAAACGTGCCACTTTTAAATACGCTTGATAGCAGTTCCTGTCCTCCTTCTCAAACTCTTCTGTTGAAATTAGTTCTAAAGAAGATAACGTGCCAATCCAGTTGCTGCAGAATATCATATGCTTTTGATGTAATGTAGGAATCCTATTTACCCCAGTTAATTTAACTTTCTGACTGCCTTGTGGACTGAGTACTGTTTTAAGAGCTGGTTGGCTCTTGAGGAACCCTTTCAGAACAGTGCATGGAATACAACATTATAAACCTCCCTGCAAGTCTGTGTGTGTTTTTAAACCAAACCTACAAAGCTGGTAACAGAGCCACTTTGAAATAGTATTTATTTTAGAATCATAGTTGTAAACATGAGAATAACTTAAATTGTAGATCCCTTTTAGCTCTTTTGTAATTGCAGAATTATATTTTGCTGTTGTTATATTAGAATAATATTAACTGTTATTTTGAAACAAATGTATATTTTAAGTGCTAATGCAAAGGTAAATGAAAAACACTTTTTAAATGTGTGCAATATGTTTATTTTTTCCAAAAGAATCATCAACTAAATAAAGTGCTTATAATGGAAGTGATTGATGAGCAAGCTGGTTTGATCAGACATTATACAGACTCTGGTATATCACAGAATGCTTTGCTGTACTTGTGAAATTCTCTTGTCTAACTTGAATTTACATTCCATGGTGATAACATGGTAAATGTAGTGTTATTAAAGTAAATGAACACATACACACAAAAAGAAGGTACATATATGTATGTATGACTGAGTCACTTTGCTGTACAGCAGTAGTTAACACAACATTGTAAATCAACTATCAGTTCAGTTCAGTTCAGTCACTCAGTCATGTCCGACTCTTTGCGACCCCACGAATCACAGCATGCCAGGCCTCCCTGTCCATCACCAACTCCCAGAGTTCACTCAAACTCATGTCCAACTATACTTCAGTAAAAAAAAAATTTTTTAAAGAGAAGGGTTTTAAAAATAGCATGTAAATTGGTGGGAATGTAAATTGATACAGCCACTATGAAGAACAGTATGAAGATACTTTAAAAACTAGTAATAAAACTACCATATGACCCAGCAATCTCACTACTGGGCATATACCCTGGAAAAACTATAACTGAAAAGTACACATGTACCCCAATGTTCATTGCAATACTATTTACAATAGGCAGGACAGGGAAGCAACCTAGATGTCCATATGAATGGATGTAGAAGTTGTGGTACATACATACAATGGAATATTCAGTTCAGTTCAGTTCAGTTGCTCAGCTGTGTCTGACTCTTTGCAACCCCATGAATCACAGCACGCCAGGCCTCCCTGTCCATCACCAACTCCCGGAATTCACTCAAACCCATGTCCACCGAGTCAGTGATGCCTTTCAGCCATCTCATCCTCTGTCGTCCCCTTCTCCTCCTGACCCCCAATCCTTCCCAGTATTAGGGTCTTTTCTAATGAGTCAGCTGTTCGCATGAGGTGGCCAAAGTATTGGAATTTCAGCTTCAGCATCAGTCCTTCCAGTGAACACCCAGGACTGACCTCCTTTGGGATGGACTGGTTGGATCTCCTTGCAGTCCAAGGGACTCTCAAGAGTCTTCTCCAACACCACAGTTCAAAAGCATCAATTCTTCGGCACTCAGCTTTCTTCACTGTCCAACTCTCACATCCATACATGACCACTGGAAAAACCATAGGCTTGATAAGTCGGACCTTTGTTGGCAAAATAATGTCTCTGCTTTTTAATATGCTGTCTAGGTTGGTCATAACTTTCCTTCCAAGGAGTAAGCATCTTTTAATTTCATGGCTGCAATCACCATCTGCAGTGATTTTGGAGCCCAAAAAAGTAAAGTCTGACACTGTTTCCACTGTTTCCCTGTCTATTTGCCATGAAGTGATGGGACCAGATGCCATGATCTTAGTTTTCTGAATGTTGAACTTTAAGCCAACTTTTTCACTCTCCTCCTTCACTTTCATCAAAAGGCTTTTTAGTTCCTCTTCACTTTCTGCCATAAGGACGGTGTCATCTGCATATCTAAGGTTACTGATATTTCTCCCGGCAATCTTGATTCCAGCTTGTGTTTCCTCCAGCCCGGCATTTCTCATGATTTACTCTGCATATAAGTTAAATAAGCAGGGTGACAATATACAGCCTTGACACACTCCTTTTCCTATTTGGAACCAGTCTGTTGTTCCATGTCCAGTTCTAACTGTTGCTTCCTGACCTGGATACAGGTTTCTCAAGAGACAGGTCAGATGGTCTGGAATATTACTTGGCCATAAAAAGGAACAAATCTGAGTCAGTTCTCGTGAGGCAAATGAACCCAAAGCCTGTTATACAGAGTGAAGTAAGTCAGAAAGAGAAAAACAAATATGGTATATTAACACATATATATGAAATCTAGAAAGAGGTGCTGAAGAACCTATTTGCCGAGCAGGAATAGAAACACAGATTTGGAGAACAGACTTTGGACACAGCAAGGGAAGGAGCGGGCGGATGAAATGGGAGAGCAGCACTGACACACATGCAGCGCCGTGTGTAAAATCGACGGCTCGTGGGGAGCTGCTGTCAGTGCAGGGAGCTCAGCCTGGTGCTCTGTGACCCACCCAGCTGGATGGGATGCGGGGGTGGTGGGAGGGAGGTTCAAGAGGGAGCGGACATGTATACCCATGACTGATTCATGTTGATGTATGGCAGAAACTAACATTGTAAAGCAATTATCCTCCAATTACAAATGAATAAATCTTTTTAAAATAGCATGTAAAAATGCAAAGTCATATTTCACGAGTCTCTGAAATTCATGAACCATTCTTTCTATTAAGTAAAACTATACCAAGAAATTATCCATATTTTAAAGTCCATTTTAATTTTTCCTGGAGCAGATCCCCCCAATTTAATACAATTTATTAAACATTTAAATATTTAACAAATAAAAGTAAAACCTACACCAAATGGAACAAAACAAAAGAGTGGGTGCTACTTAGCCAGAAAAAAAGGTTGCACAAATTTTCAGGCACTTGGGGAGAAATAGTAGTTGGCCTTGCCCTGTTTCTCTGGACTGGCTGCCTGGCCGACCCCAGGTTCACACATCATTATGACTTTAGAGCCATACTCCATTTCTGGTCCAAACCTATGGGGGAGGTTGCACACTCCGGCAGCAAGTACATGTTGGACTGCTCATTTAGAAACATCCACCAGCCTCCGAGAATGGACATCACATTCATAGTTCAGTTTATCAATCTGTAAATGCTGGCCCAGTTTACATCTCTGATGTAAGTGAGGGAAATGGACTGAAAAGGCAAGTCCAAATTCTAGAAAAGAATTTTGTATCCATCAGCAATAGTTATCATGTAAGCCACCTCATGAGACGAGTTGACTCACTGGAAAAGACTGATGCTGGGAAAGGTTGGGGGCGGGAGGAGGAGGGGATGACAGAGAATGAGATGGCTGGATGGCATCACCGACTCTGTGGACATGAGTTTGAGTGAACTCCAGGAGTTGGTGATGGACAGGGAGGCCTGGCGTGCTGTGATTCATGGGGTCGCAGAGAGTCGGACACGACTGAGCGACTGAACTGAACTGAACTGACTGAATTTATAATCAATTTATGGTGAGAAAATGTTCTGTAATGTATTTTTAATTGACTGGACAAATAGGTCTTAAAACAGGGTTGAGTGACTTCCCTGGCAGTTCAGTAGTTACGACTTTATGTGTCCACTGCAGAGAGCATGGGTTTGATCCCTGGTTGGAGAACTAAGATCCCACATGCCACTCAGCATGGACAAAGAAAAAAAAAACAAGGTTGAATTTGAGAGCTCTTCATGAAATCTTCATGTAACCAAGAAACCTATCATTTACACATCATTTCCAGACAATTGGATCCATCCATTTAACACCAATGGGTAAATTTAATTCATAGCAGGAGAGATAAGAAAGCCTTCCTCAGTGATCGGTGCAAACAAATAGAGGGTAACAATAGAATGGGAGAGACTAGAGATCTCTTCAAGAAAATTAGAGATACCAAGGGAACATTTCATGCAAAGATGGGCACAATAAAGGACAGAAACAGTATGGACCTAACAGAAGCAGAAGATACTACGAATACATGGAAGAACTATACAAAAAAGATCTTCATGACCCAGATAACCATGATGGTGTGATCACTCACCTAGAGTCAGACATACTGGAATGCAAAGTCAAGTGGGCCTTAGGAAACATCATTACGAACAAAGCTAGTGGAGGTGATGAAATCACAGTTGAGCTATTTCAAATCCTAAAAATGATGCTGTTAAAGTGTTGCACTCAATATGCCAGCAAATTTGGAAAACTCAGCAGTGGCCACAGGACTGGAAAAGGTGTTTTCAACCCAATCCAAAAGAAAGGCAATGCCAAAGAATGTTCAAACTACCGCACGATTGCACTCATCTCACACACTAGCAAAGCGATGCTCAAAATTCTCCAAGTCAGGCTTCAACAGTACATGAACCGAGAACTTCCAGATGTTCAAGCAGGATTTAGAAAAGGCAGAATAACCAGAGATCAAATTACCAACATCTGTTGGATCATAGAAAAAGCAAGAGAATTCAAGAAAAACATCTGCTTTATTGACTACGCCAAAGCCTTTGACTATGTGGATCACAATAAACTGGAAGATTCTTCAAGAGATGGGAATACCAGACCACCTTACCTGCCTCCTGAGAAATCTGTATGCAGGTCAAGAAGCAACAGTTAGAACTGGACATGGAACAATGGACTCGTTATATATTGTCACCCTGCTTATTTAACTTATATGCAGAGTACATCATGCGAAATTCCAGGCTGGATGAAGCACAAGCTGGGATCAAGGCTGGGAGAAATATCAATAACCTCAGATCCACAGATGACACCACCCTTATGGCAGAAAGCGAAGAACTAAAGAGTCTCTTGATGAAAGTGAAAATTCAACATTTAAAAAACGAAGATCATAGCATCCAGTCCCATCACTTCATGGCAAATAGATAGGGAAACAATGGAAACAGTGACAGACTTTATTTTCTTGGGCTCCAAAATCACTGCAGATGGTGACTGCAGCCATGAAATTAAAAGATGCTTGCTCCTTGGAAGAAAAGCTGTGACCAACCTAGACAGCTTATTAAAAAGGAGAGACATTACTTTGCCAACAGTGTCTATCTAGTCAAAGCTATGGTTTTTCCAGTAGTCATGTATAGATGTGAGTTGGACTATAAAGAAAGCTGAGCACCAAGGAATTGATGCTTTTGAACTGTGGTGTTGGAGAAGACTGTTGAGAGTCCCTTGGACTGCAACGAGATCCAACCAGTCCATCATAAAGGAAATCAGTCCTGAATGTTCATTGGAAGGACTGATGCTGAAGCTGAAGCTCCAATACTTTGGCCACCTGATATGAAGAACTGACTCATTAGAAAAGACCCTGATGATGGAAAACACTGAAGGCGGCAGGAGAAGGGGACGACAGAGGATGAGATGGTTGGATGGCATCACTGACTCAGTGGGCATGAGTTTGCACAAGCTCCAGGAGTTGGTGATGGACAGGAAAGCCTGGCATGCTGCAGTCCACGGGGTCACAGAGAGTCAGACACAACTGAGTGACTGAACTGAACTGAACTAACACCAAACATTTTTTTTAATCTATTGATCTTTTAGTTTTTACATTTGGGTTTTGAAAAGATCACTGTGGCAGCCAGGATCACACCTGTGGTTGTGCAGGTTGCACGTACAAGGACGTACGTTTAAGGCAGTAGCATTCACATCACAGACCTCAAAGAACTGTAACTTATGAACATTTCCAGCAGATGGCAGTAAAGCGTCTTGTCCTAACAGAATCAGGGCAGTCAAGCATCGTGAGGAAGGGGCATCTTTTTCTAAATAGCACAAAGATGCCATCGGCCAGTGCTGGCCTTTTTGGCAGGGGTCTAGAGGAAGACAAAACTGGGGACAGGAAAACCACGTAGGCAGCCACTACAGTTATCTGGGCTGGAGGAGAAGAGAGCTTTAACTCGGGTAATGGCAGTAAGTTTGGAGAAGAGAAGAAAAGGTGTGTAAGCCTGATGAGGCCGAGTGAAGAGAGGTAGGGGTGGAGAATGACTCCAGGTCTGCGTGTGGATGGAACTGCCAGTCCCAGGGGTGATGGGAAGAGCCTGTTTCTGGGAATGATTTAGATTTGAGGATGTGGTGAGTTTGATTTACCTGCAGAACACCCAGGTGACAGCATGGCAGGGCTGGAGGTACAGATCTGGTGACATGGGAAGAAGGATGGAAGCGGGCGCTGTGACTGCATGAGGTTTCCCCAGCAGACTGCGCAGCCTGAGCAGAGCAGAGCACCCAGACCGAGCCCAGGGACAGCGCCACCTCGTGGGCAGGTGGACAGACATGCAGAGGCGAGGGCAGGAGATAGTCCTGTGTCTGTCTCAGATGTCCTGTGCTATTTCCCATCTCCTGTGCGCTGAGCTGTCCATTGTTGGTTTAGATTGTGTACAGAGTGAGAGCGCACGGGCTCTTCCAAGAATAATGAGCGTGATGAGCTTTCCTGTGTCCTTTTTGGCTATAGAAATCATTCTTTTTACTATCAGACACTCAGTTGTATTCCAGATGGTTAATGTGACTGGGCGTGTGACTTGTGAGAAGTGAGAGGTTTGCTGTGGAAATTTCCAGACTTCCATGGAAGTCTCCACCGCTTAACAAATTATGATCTTCCCACAAGGTTTGCAGTTAAACATTGTGTGCCATATAAATTCAGTTTTTCTATTGATTGCCAGTTCACACAAGGATACTTGTGTTCCCAAGATCAATAAAATCACTCAAGAGTATAGCAAACTTTTATAGTTGACATGAATATATTTGTCATAACAACATTTGAAATTGTTAATAATGATTAACATTATTTCAAACATTTAAATGGTGAAATCTGGCCCAGGGAATGTTTAGGCTAAACATCCAACAGAGAAAAGAACTTCTAAGTCTAGATTTTCCGCTGTGTATTCTTTTTTTTTTCTCCTTAAAGAAAAAAAGTTCTACCTCTGCTTTTGCACTCGAGCACACAATCAAACTTTCCCTTCCTATAAATTATTTCGAAAGAGTTAGTCCAAGAGCCCAGCTGCACATGGGCCAGCCTCACCTGTGGGCCTGCATTGAGCCTCCTAACAAATTGCTGCCTTTGGCCTCTTCTTGCGGCCTGTGCGAAGAGGGCAGATTTTCGCTTTGAGAATCCAGTCTTTGCATCTGTCTGTCAAGCTGAAAATAACCTGACCTTTAGGGGCTTCCTGAAGGTTGCAAGCATGGGCTGCAAGCTTCCCATTAGCCCTGCCTCTCACACTGATGGTTAATTTGGTGAACCCTGGAGAGAATCCTTAACTGCTTCCTCTAAATGCTGGTGACAGAGGCAGGACAGTTACGGTCCATGATGCTAGAAGAAATTCACCTGTTCAGAAGTTTAAAACTCAGAGGCCCGTTTCCACCCATCTGGACAAAGGGGTGAGTGGGGTGCCCCTTCCTCCCAGGTTTGGGGCCCATGGGATCAGCAGGTATAGGAAGGTCCTTTTAATGGTGCTCAGGGGGTACTATACATTTCAACCTAGAATCATAACACAAGCCTATTTGTGAAGGCTTTACAGTGACACCTCTTTTGATGGGTTCCCTTTCGTATAATCTGATTTTTTTGGCTGTGCTGACTCTTCTGAGTGGGCTTTTCTCTAGTTGTGGCGAGCAGGAACTACTCTTCTTTGCAGTGCATGGGCTTCTCATTGTGGTAGCTTCTCTTGTTTTGGAGCCCAGGCTCTAGGGCACTCGAGCTTCAGTAGTTGTAGCACATGAGCTCAATAGTTGTGGTTCTCAGGCTCTAGAGCCCAGGCATAAGAGTTGTGGCGCACGGGCTTAGTTGCTCCGTGGCATGTGGAATCTTCCCTGACCAGGGATCGAACCAGAGTCTCCTGCATTGGCAGAAAGATTCTTTACCACTGAGCCACCAGGGAAGCCCCATTGGGTACCCTTTTTAAAAGAAAGAAAAGTTGGACAACAATCTGAAGGCAGCAAACCAGATATCTAAAATGGCGTTCATTCCAAATGCTCTTGTGTTCCATTCCCAGCAAGCCTGCTCATATTTTTCAAACCACAGTGCCTCAATCTTTGATTCAGAAAACACCGTGACTGTGTAAATAAATTGTTGGTAAACACCATATTCCTTGCTTAATAACCTGGAAAAGATGTTGTGAGAATGAATTTACAGTGATTTAGCGCTTTTCATTATGGAAATGCCATAGAAATATTTAACTCTAATGCTTATTTTATTCTAATTTTTTGTTAATCACATTTGCTTAGTTAATATGGCGTATTTATGCCAAGTTTTTATTTTATTGCCATAGATTTTATGAATGATGGCAATTGCATGTGTTGTTTTATTTGAAATTAGGTTGATTATATAGACTCATGCAAAATTGTCTGTTAATTTTAGGGCTTAGTATATATGCCATTGTACCAGCAAATCCCCTCAACACAGACATGAACACACACACCTGCACACACACATACATACAACACATTCATGCACATACAATTCCCCCCACCCCTACATATAACACTTTGGCACTTTGCCTCTTTCTCTAGGGAAGGAATTCTTTTACAGGCTCATTCATACTTTTGAAGGCAGACAAATTTGATTTAGCAAAACAATCGTCTAAAATTGAGAAAGAATAAAAAAATAATAAAACAAAGGTGGAAGGAGAAGGCATCCAGGAGTTTAAACCAATTCTATGGGTTGTTTTTTTTTTAATTGACTCCAAAATTTTGATAGTGTGTGAAATACTTTAGGAATATTCTTTTCTTTAAACTTTTTCACATGTATCAAATGATATGTTTGCTAAAGTCAGAGCCATTGTTAGGTCCCGAGGGATATGTGAAAAACCCCTGGGGCCCAACAAACCTCCCTTCCTAGGTCTGGAAGGTATTCCCGATAGGAATTCACCTTTTAGGTTAAGCAGTTCCTCAGCCCCTGAGTAAAAATCAGTTCTTTCTATCCACTTTCCTTTAGGACATAAGGGACCAGAGGCATCAAGTGAAGAGGAAGGAGATTCTGAAAGGGGTCTCAGCTCTTCTCAGAAGTAGCTGCACAGTGAAAGAAACCCAGGTTTTCTATTAGGGTTATGTTTTAATAAGGGTTAATTTCTGCTGAATGTGGCTTAAACAAGAGAGTTTCTTTTACTCTCATACAAAAGAAGTCTATAGAAGACAAGGAGGCTCCACAGTCATAAGAGATTCTGGTTCCTTCTATCTTGTTGCTCTGTAATCCACACTTCTTACTCTTGGACAAAGGTGGCTGCTCAAATTCCAGCCATCGTGTCCTCAGTCTGCCAGTAAAGAGGGAAGAAGAGCACTGTCCTTTCATTGACAGATACTTCCCAGAAGTACCATACGACACGACTGCTTGCCTCTCATTGGCCAGATCTTTGTCACATGACCACATTTATCAACAAGGGAGATTGGGGAATACTGTCTTCATTCCTGCGATTATGGGCTCAGCAAAAAATCAGAGGTCTTTCGCTAGGAAAGATGGGGGAGAATTAACGTCAAGGGATAGCTAGAAGACTTTACCACAGGATCATATATCAGGTCTTCCTAAAATATCTTACATGTCTGTGACCTGAGTACTTTTCAGTTTTCTGGATTTCTTTCCAGTCCCAGACATAAAAATTGCAAATGAGTAAAAGTGATCAAACTCAAAGACCATTTCCAAAGAAAAGCTCTGGAAAGCTCAGACTCCATTCTATAGATTGCCTATTAACACTCCCTTGAAATTTCAGCGGAAATTCTAGAATTGGCTGGGAATGCAGCAAGGGACAACAAGAAGGCCCGGATAGCCCCAAGACACATCCTGCTGGCTGTTGCCAATGACGAGGAGCTCAACCAGGTACGTCTGAAGCATTGACACCAGCCACCAAATGGCTTTGCCAAATACATTACTGCTTGTGGACCCAGCTGGTTAGAAATCTTTCCTGCTATAGTGTCCAGTCACATTTACACTGAAACATTCAGATAGTATAGGATTGCGATTCAAAATAAAATTGTCTCTGGAATAGACTCCATTATATATTCTGAATCTTGCCAGAGCTTTGCTACTTCTTTAAATCAAGCCCTGTGTGTTGCTAGGGGAGGTGCGGTACCCACGTGTTCTTCTCTTTACAGGTTCTTCACCCAAACTTTGTTGATGATTTATTCTGATGAGGGCAGAAGTGTCCTTCTTTCTATATCAAAACCAACCCATTACGCTTTAAAACTGATTCCAAAATGAAGTAAATTCCCACCTTCATCCCCCCACCGAAGATGTGCGAGGCAGCAGGTGGATAGTATAAGAACTTTCATTTATATTTATTTTCTGGTCTTATTTTTTCAACCTGTTTGTGACTAAGAATCAGTTCTTATTTCCAATCCAACATGAACTGATAATTTCCAAAAATAAAAAGTAATTACTAGCAAAATTAAAAGACAAAAATATACAAACTACCAGCTACAATTTTGTTGTTACTAGATCCAATAGATAAACAATAACTCTATCAACTTATTAGACACTTCCTCGTGATTTCTGTACCACTTTTGCCACAGATGGGGAGCTAATAGCTTGTGGACGGGCCTTGGTTGCAGACCACACTTGGAGTGGCACTGCTATAGAATGTGCAGAATGCATTAGTGTGGTAGTTCATGTCGATTAGTTAGAGTAAACAGATATCCATTGGGAGGTGCATGGCCAAACATATTTTACTGATGGAATGCATGATCAAAGGAGTGAGGGAGGTTGTTAACTGAATCTAGCCCTTGCATTAACCTTTGAACCCCACTTTGTCAAGCTGTGCTTCTACGGCCGAAGCTCTTTATCCTCTGTTATGTCTGGAATTTCCGAGCTCTGGGCAACATCCCTGGTTCCACCCTGTCTACGCTTTCATTTCACTTTGCTTGTTTTGTTTTCCATACATAATTGTGGATTGCCTTGATACCTACAGAGAAAAGCCCTACCCGTGAGACAGGGAAAACCAGTTAAATCGTGTATCATGCAGTTTCTTTGGAAAGCAGAGACCAGATTTAACACTTTCTTTGCCAACAGTTAGAATCATTTTAAATCCAGAACCAACATGCTCTTTGCTGTCTGAGCTCACACATCGTCTCTCTTCAGCTGCTAAAAGGAGTGACCATCGCCAGTGGAGGCGTCCTGCCGAGAATCCACCCTGAACTGCTGGCCAAAAAGCGAGGGACCAAAGGCAAGTCAGAAACTATCCTCTCCCCTCCCCCAGAGAAAAGAGGAAGGAAGGCCACGTCAGGAAAGAAGGGGGGAAAGAAATCGAAGGCTGCCAAACCACGGACACCCAAAAAGGTAAGCCTCATGGTATCTGTGAGCCCCGGACACTCACAGAACAAGAGGGAAGTTGAACCATCCAAAGAGGAGGATGTGGCCAGCATCTCCAAAGGACTGGGGACTTGCCTCAGCTTGGTACCGGGGGTGGGTGGTGGGAGGAAATGATAGGAATGTCTGTGAAAAAGAATAAAGAGGGGACTTCTTGGCAGCCCAGTGGTTAAGACTTCACCTTTCACTGCAGGAGGGTGTGGGTTTGACCCATCCCAGGCCGGGAAGCTAAGATCCCATATGCCTGGAAGCCAAAAAAACCAAAACATAAAAGCAGAAGCAATATTGTAACAAATTCAATAAAGGATTTAAAAATTAGCTACATCCAAAAAATCTTAAAAAAATAAATAAGTAAAAAGTCTTTGAGAACAGCTCAGATACTAGAGATTTCCAACCCCCAAACATGGTGGTTTTCACGTTTCCGGACTGCTTCCACTGCCCACAGCAAAATCTTCAGTGAGAGATGCTGGCCTGGAACACTACTTCCCACCTCCCCCATGTGGCATACTGACACATCTCTAGCCTTCCACAGAGAGTCACCCAAGTTCAGCCACTGGCATTTCAGGTGATTGGCTAAACTGATATGCCAAGTAGCTATAACTCAGAGATACCATTGTGGAGTCATATTTTTCATATACTGCCCAGTACAGCAACTTAGTAGCGATGTATGGCTATTTAAATTTGAATTTAAATTAATTAAAATGAAATAAAACTCAGTTCCTTGGTTGCTCCAGCCACATTTCACATGCTTGACAGTATCGACCAGCACAAAGGTAGAACATTTCCAGGAGGGAAGAAAGTTCTGTTGGACAGCACTGCTCTGGGGGTTTCAAGTTTTCATTCCTTGGACCTCTGTGATGACTAAAAAGATGATGAAAGAGTTCATTTCTCGGCCGCTGTGCCCCAGGGAGTCCTGGGGAGAAGGGAGGTTGAACAGTGTACTATGAATGACCCCAGCCTCCATAAGGTGCAGGTGTTGAGAAGAGCAAGAATAACATACCTGTGTCCAGGTTTGAGTAAGGACTGTGGGTGCATAAGAATCCCTTAAATACACCTTATTTTTTGTTGTATCCTTTTTTTCCCATATTGGTATCCCTTGCTTCCCTCCATCAAAAACAGTAGAACCTAACACCTGACCACTTCCTTTTATATCCAGCAGGGTGGTAACCAAGGGAAAGACTTAAATGCTACTTTGAGCTTTTTCTGGATGATTTCTCATCTGTCCTTCTGGTTTCTACCAACAGTCCAAACCAAAGGACAGCGATAAAGAAGGGACTTCAAATTCCACCTCTGAAGATGGACCAGGGGATGGATTCACTATCCTGTCTTCTAAGAGCCTTGTTCTAGGGCAGAAGGTAATAAAGAAAGTTGTAATGTGCTGTCATAAAGCACTGCTGCATTTTTATAACCTACTGTTTACAAGCAATTACACCACCTTCATCCATTCCTTCCCTGATACAACTTTCACTCTGGTCTTGTATTCATTTTTAAACTAAAAAGCTACGGCAACGTCTGCATTGTGAGGATAAACAAGCTCTTTAGTGCCGAGAATTGTTTATGCTGACATTGGTCAGCCAGTGGATCTTTCTGCTTCCCATGTCCCAGATATTCCTGTGCTCACCAAAAAAATCCATAGCTAACTTTCTCAACCAGCCTTTGGGAGGCCTGCTTTACATGGTGTGACGTAATTTATCATAGAAAGAAAATAGAAAGATATGTTCCCTGAGTATCCCTGGTGTTAGAAGTGAATTATTTGCCAATAATTCAGTCTGCTTGCCTTTCTGGCTGCAGAAAGAAAACAAACTGAGTTATACATTTGAACAGTTTTCAGCAGCACAACACCAGCCCCCGCCAAACATGCAGATAATTCATTCCCACAAGCATAACAGACAGTTTGTCTACTAAGTCAACTGGGGCTGCAATAAGACACGTGTGGAAAGAGTCAGTTAATCATATCTCAGGTAGCGAATGTTTGCAGCCTGACAGTGGTAGAACCTCTTTTGAAGCCATTGGCAAGAGCATGTTTTGAGAAGCGCATCAAAGTGGCGGGCTCCTAATTTATCACTGATGAAAGCAGGGGAGCAAAGAGGTGGAAGTTATGTCCATTCTAGGGGCTGTCCGTGGTTATGAGATGATTCTCTTTCTCTCACTTAAATAAGGGAGCAAGAAGTTCTGCTCAGGTGGGGAGATGATGGAGAATGTTTCCATTCCACTCAGTTCACGCCCTTAGGGCAGCATTTCACAAGTGTGGCTCCAGGGTCCCCAAAAGACAAGGTGGCCATACGTAGGCAGGTCAGAATCCCGGAGCCCATCACTTCTCTCCCTCAGAAGTGGTTGGCTTTGCATCCCTGTTCCCAGAGGTCTGTGCTGCTCTGAAAAGAATGCTGGGAACTGAGTAGCTTCTTGCAGGAGCAACTCAAACTACGTCAAACACCAAGACCATCCAGGTGAGAAATGAGGGCATAATCTATAGGGAGAAGAAAAGGAAGGGAGATCCCATTCCTGTTCCTGGAAGAGGAGGCAGATTTGTTGCGTGCTGCTAATCTCAGGGTGAACATCAAATCCACTGAGCTCAAAAGAGCCTACTGAAAACCACACACCCAGGAAACTCTAGATGGTTGCTCCACGTAGAGCCCTTTCTGTTGGCAGTCAGTGAAAGAAAGCACAGATGTGAGGGTTTTCCATAGGCCTTGTCTCGCCCAACTCTCCATCTTCTCTTCCCAATGCAGCTGTCCTTGACCCAGAGTGACATCAGCCATATTGGCTCCATGAGAGTGGAGGGCATCGTCCACCCAACCACAGCCGAAATTGACCTCAAGGAAGATATAGGTAAGGTTCTGAGACTTCAGGAGAAGTGCCTTAGAATAGCCTCTGTTCTGGCACGTTCTCGTGAGGCCGGTCTCTTGTCAGCTGGATAGCCTCTGCTTGGTGGACACTGTCAATCAAACTCTGCCTTTGTGTTTAACTGAACAGCATTAAAGTATTGGGACTTCCCTGGGGCCTCAGACAGTAAAGAATCTGCCTGCAGTGTAGGAGACCCAGGTTTGACCCAGGGATCAAAACCTAATTTTTTAAATATGCATATATTTTCGAAATTTTTTTTAAAGTGTTATACAAAAACAGATCATTAGTGCACAGCTTGATGAATAAAACTGTGTGACCAGCATCGTGATCATGAAACAGAACCTTGCCAGCACCCCGCACGGCCCCTTCATCCCGCGTCCCAGGATCATTCTCTCCGAGGGTAGCCACCGTGATGTCCTCTGCTGTTTCTTTTGTTGTTCTGTTTTTTGTGGCTGAGCTGTACAGCACGCAGGATCTTAGTTCCCCCACCAGGGATTGAACCCATGCCCCCGACAGTGGAAGCACAGAGTCTTAACCACTGGGCCACCAGGGAAGTCCCTACCACTATCCTGTCTCATCTGTTTCAAACTTTATATAAGTCATGCAGTGTGTCTCCTTTTGTGTCGGCTCCTTTAGCTCAACTTTGTGAGATCCACGCGTGTTGTTGAGCATCGTTGTAGTTCATTCACTTTTTACTGTGCAGGGTTCCGTTGTAGGAATATAACAGTTTGCTGATCCAGCGTACCCCTGGTGGCACTGGGGCCATTTCCAGTGTGGGCCATAATGAGTAGTGTTACTCTAAATGTTGTTGTGCTTGTTTTGAGGAAACCTATACATATATTTTAAGCTGCAGTATTGAGAACACCACTGGTAAAAAGGAAATTGACATTCGGAACAAGTTAGGCTGTCTGTAAGGCTATACATGGAATTATTTCACCAGTGGATTGCTACCTGTCCCACCAGTGGTACCAGGCTAGGTGGAGGAACCTAGGAAGGCAAGCTTCCAGACACTATAATTTATAATAAGATGGCAACTAAATGGTCACCATCTCACCCATTTTTACAATACAGAAATGAGTAAAGAAAGGGTTTTGTTCCTGGGATACAGGCCTTGCTCCTGAGGTAGGTGATTTGGGGTGGATACTAGTAGCCTGGAATGTTAGGTCCATGAATCAAGGCAAATTGGAAGTGGTCAAACAGGAGATGACAAGACTGAACATAGACATTCTAGGAATCAGTGAACTAAAATGGACTGGAATGGGTGAATTTAACTCAGATGACCATTATATCTACTACTGTGGGCAGGAATCCCTTAGAAGAAATGGAGTAGCCATCATGGTCAACAAAAGAGTCCGAAATGCAGGACTTGGATGCAATCTTAAAAACGACAGAATGATTTCTGTTCGTTTCCAAGGCAAACCATTCAATATTACAGTAATCCAGGCCTATGCCCCAACCAGTAACGCTGAAGAAGCCGAAGTTGAACGGTTCTATGAAGACCTACAAGACCTTTTAGAACTAACACCCAAAAAAGATGTCCTTTTCATTATAGGGGATTGGAATGCAAAAGTAGGAAGTCAAGAAACACCTGGAGTGACAGGCAAATTTGGCCTTGGAGCACGGAATGAAGCAGGGCAAAGGCTAATAGAGTTTTGTCAAGAGAATGCACTGGTCATAGCAAACACCTTCTTCCAACAACACAAGAGAAGACTCTACACATGGACATCACCAGATGGTCAACACGGAAATCAGATTGATTATATTCTTTGCAGCCAAAGATGGAGAACCTCTATACAGTTAGCAAAAACAAGACCAGGAGCTGACTGTGGCTCAGATCATGAACTCCTTATTGCCAAATTCAGACTGAAATTGAAGAAAGTAGGGAAAACCACAGGACCATTCAGATATGACCTAAATCAAATCCCTTATGATTATACAGTGTAAGTGAGAAATAGATTTAAGGGACTAGATCTGATTGATAGAGTGCCTGATGAACTCTGGACGGAGGTTCGTGACATTGTACAGGAGACAGGGACCAAGATCATCCCCAAGGAAAAGAAATGCATAAAAGCAAAATGGCTGTCTGAGGAGGCCTTACAAATAGCTGTGAAAAGAAGAGAAGCAAAAAGCAAAGGAGAAAAGGAAAGATATAAGCATCTGAATGCAGAGTTCCAAAGAATAGCAAAGAGAGATAAGAAAGCCTTCCTCAGTGATCAATGCAAAGAAATAGAGGAAAACAACAGAATAGGAAAAACAAGAGATCTCTTCAAGAAAATTAGAGATTCCAAGGGAACATTTCATGCAAAGATGGGCTCGATAAAGGACAGAAATGGTATGGACCTAACAGAAGCAGAAGATATTAAGAAGAGGTGGCAAGAATACACAGAAGAACTGTACAAAAAAGATCTTCATGACCAAGATAGTCATGATAACGTGATCACTGACGTAGAGCCAGACATCTTGGAATGTGAAGTCAAGTGGGCCTTAGAAAGCATCACTACGAACAAAGCTAGTGGTGGTGATGGAATTCCAGTTGAGCTATTTCAAATCTTGAAAGATGATGCTGTGAAAGTGCTGCACTCAATATGCCAGCAAATTTGGAAAACTCAGCAGTGGCCACAGGACTGGAAAAGGTCAGTCTTCATTCCAATCCCAAAGAAAGGGAATGCCAAAGAATGCTCAAACTACCGCACAATTGTACTCATCTCACACGCTAGTAAAGTCATGCTCAAAATTCTCCAAGCCAGGCTTCAGCAATATGTGAACCGTGAACTCCCAGATGTTCAAGCAGGTTTTAGAAAAGGCAGAGGCACCAGAGATCAAATTGCCAACATCCGCTGGATCATGGAGAAAGCAAGAGAGTTCCAGAAAAACATCTATTTCTGCTTCATTGACTATGCCAAAGCCTTTGACTGTGTGGATCACAATAAACTGTGGAACATTCTGAAAGAGGTGGGAATACCAGACCACCTGACCTGTCTCTTGAGAAACCTGTATGCAGGTCAGGAAGCAACAGTCAGAACTGGACATGGAACAACAGACTGGTTTCAAATAGGAAAAGGAGTACGTCAAGGCTGTATATTGTCACCTTGCTTATTTAACTTATATGCAGAGTATATCATGAGGAACGCTGGGCTGGAAGAAGCACAAGCTGAAATCAAGATTGCTGGGAGAAATATCAATAACCTCAGATATGCAGATGACACTACCCTTATGGCAGAAAGTGAAGAGGAACTCAAAAGCCTCTTGATAAAAGTGAAAGAGGAGAGTGAAAAGGTTGGCTTGAAGCTCAACATTCAGAAAACAAAGATCATGGCATCTGGTCCCATCACTTCATGGGAAATAGATGGAAAAACAGTGGAAACAGTGTCAGACTATTTTTTTGGGCTCCAAAATCACTGCAGATGCTGATTGCAGCCATGAAATTAAAAGATGCTTACTCCTTGGAAGGAAAGTTATGACCAACCTAGATAGTATATTAAAAAGCAGAGACATTACTTTGCCAACCAAGGTCTGTCTAGTCAAGGCAATGGTTTTTCCCGTGGTCATGTATGGATGTGAGAATTGGACTGTGAAGAAAGCTGATCGTCAAAGAATTGATGCTTTTGAACTGTGGTGTTGGAGAAGACTCTTGAGAGTCCCGTGTACTGCAAGGAGATCCAACCAGTCCATTCTAAAGAAGATCGATCCTGGGTGTTCATTGGAAGGACTGATGCTAAAGCGGAAACTCCAATACTTTGGCCACCTCATGCAACGAGTTGACTCACTGGAAAAGACTCTGATGCTGGGAAAGGTTGGAGGCGGGAGGAGAAGGGGACGACAGAGAATGAGATGGCTGGATGGCATCACCGACTCTGTGGACATGAGTTTGGGTGAACTCCGGGAGTTGGTGATGGACAGGGAGGCCTGGCCTGCTGTGATTCATGGGGTCGTGGAGAGTCGGACACAACTGAGCGACTGAACTGAACTGAACTGAACTAGTAGCTCAGCCCTGGATGGCAGCACCAGGGGCCCCAGGCTGCCGGGCTCACCTGTGTGTCCCCCTTGGCATCAGAAGCCACTTGCTTTGCTTCAATGGAGATGTGATATCACTGGGTGGGGGAAAACACAGAAAACAAACAACAAAAACTAGTATTACAGAGAAACAAGGTTTCTCTTGCACATAGATGGTGAAAACTCCTCCACTCCTCAATGGCAAGCCACTCCAGTACTCTTGCCTAGAAAATCCCATGGATGGAGCAGCCTGGTAGGCTGCAATCCGTGGGGTCGCTAGGGGTCGGACACGGCTGGGCGACTTCACTTTCACTTTTTCACACATTGGAGAAGGAAATGGCAACCCACTCCAGTGTTTTTGCCTGGAGAATCCCAGGGATGGGGGAGCCTGGTGGGCTTCCGTCTATGGGGTCACACAGAGTCGGAGACGACTGAAGTGACTTAGCAGCAGCCTCCACTCCTCAAACCCAGCGCAGACTCTACCAACTGCCCTCAACTCACTGCGTTCGGAAAGACTCCCCCTAGTGGCCTTAATCTGGAGCTCTGCCTTAAATGTGTCCTAGCGACTTCACTTCCACTTTTCACTCTCATGCATTGGAGAAGGAAATGGCAACCCACTCCAGTGTTCTTGCCTGGAGAATCCCAGGGACGGGGGAGCCTGGTAGGAGGCTGTCTATGGGGTCGCACAGAGTCGGACACGACTGAAGCGACTTAGCAGCAGCGGCGGCAGCGGCTCAGCTGGTAAAGAATCTCCCTGCAATGCAGGAGACCCTGGTTTGATCCCTGAATCGGAAGATCCCCTGGCGAAGGGAATGGCAACCCACTCCAGGATTCTTGCCGGGAGAATCCCATGAACCAGGGAGCCAGGCAGGCTACTGTCCGTGGTGTCACAAAGAATCAGACACAACTGGGCGATTAACACTTTCACTCTAAGTGTGTCCTAGCTTCTCACAATCAAAATAAGTTTATTTTTTAAAGTTTTACCTTCTTTTTCATTTCTACAGTATTTGCATTTTTATATCAGGAAACCAGTAAAGAAAGCTCTATTTTTTGAGTGGTGAGTGATAATAGAATAGAAAAAAACACTAGAATTGGAACAAAAACTCAAGGTCAGATCCCAAATCCAGTGGAGGTTCTGAGTCCTTAATTTTTTAAAAAGATCATTAAGAGTTCATGTCATTGAGACTGCTTTATGAACAAATCAACCCCTAAAAAGGTCCTTTGAAGAGTTTGTGTCAATTGCCAACAATATAACTTGTACCACTGACTTACTTTGATAGTACTCATAATGGTATAACTTCTCCCATCTTATGCCTCTCCTTCTGTTTTTTCTTATGCTTCCTTTTTGCTTTCAAGAGGGACCAGTCTTTTATATCTCCAGTATCCTTTTCCTGGAGACTTCTTATTCTAAATGAAATATCAAGTTAAGAAATAAAGACATAAGTTGAAAAAAAGAAAACCTTATTTATCTAATCCTAAACTTTAAAGTTATAAATACCTTTGTTTTCTTTGCAGACTTTTTTTTTGGCCACAGCACGGGCCCCGGCAGTGAAAGTGCCAAGCCCTAACCACGGGACCACCACGAAATTCCCTCTTTGCAAACTTCTGAGGCTTCTTTTTTTATTGTTGTCTTTCTGGGCCATATTTAAACTTTCTAATTTGGGAGTGAGGCATTCTGCATCTTCAGAGCAGCCTCTTTTCCTCTTCCCTGTCCTGACTGAAGGGCCTGGACCCGCCTCAGTAGCTTCTGCTCCTTGCGCTCTTGTTTCACATCCCTCAAAGGCAAACCACTTTGACTCTGCAGGAGGCTTGTAACGTGGTACAGTTACGGAAACGACATTACTGTATTTCGCAAAGATTCTTTCAGTCCAGCTGTGATTAACATTTTTGGGAACTAATTCCTGTGATACATTAGAAGCAATAGTAAGTGAAATAAAATATTAAATAATTCTTTAAAAAAAAAAGTTTGCTAGAATCTAAGTACTGTTGGATAGAAGCACAGGGACCCCTGCCACCAGTGATCACTAGCAACCAGGATTTATTTTTTTAATTTTTAAGGTTTGTCTATTTATTTATTTTTGGCTGTTCTAGGTCTTTGTTGCTGCATGAGAGCTTTCTCTAGTTGCAGAGGGTGGTGGCTGCTCTCTAGCTGGGGCACACGGAGCTCTCACTGCAGTGGCTATCTTGTTACAGAGCACAGGTTCTAGACTCACGGGCTTCAGTAGTTGTAGCTCACCAGCTTTAGAGCACTGGCTCAGTGCTGGCTCATGGATTTAGTTGTCACGCAGCATGTGCGATCTTCCCAGACCAGGGATTGAACCCTTGTCCCCCCTGCTTTGGCAGGCAGATTCTTGAGTGCTGGACCACCAGGGAAGCCCGGTAACCAGGATTTAATTGCAAAAGTTGATCCTACTTTCTAAGCACTTTTTTAAGACCTAGTAAAGCTGTCAACCAGTGTAAATTAA
Source organism: Moschus berezovskii (assembly GCF_049115385.1). Lineage (NCBI taxonomy): Eukaryota > Metazoa > Chordata > Mammalia > Artiodactyla > Moschidae > Moschus > Moschus berezovskii. Next base: position 26,942,427 of record NC_142471.1, read on the forward strand.
TGGCTTTGAAAAGGGCAACCACGATGGCTTTCCGCTATTGTCCTTCACAGGTAAGGCCTTGGAAAAGGCTGGGGGCAAGGAGTTCTTGGAAACAGTAAAGGAGCTTCGCAAGTCCCAGGGCCCTTTGGAAGTAGCTGAAGGTAAGTGTGGGACTGGGCCACGTCCCCAGCCACCTTCCCCTCCAGCAGGACATGCTTCACGCACATTCAGTTCACAGAGCGAAACAGGCCACAGCCAATCAGGAAGGTGTTTTAGCATCTCTCAGATAATTTGAGCAGGCCCACATTGATCATTTCATGTACCATGGGGACTGTGAAGTGTCTGGATAGTTTGGGCCAATTTGCATCATCAGCTCACCCCAAAATGGTCTAGAGCGATTGGGTAACTTTCTGTGTGTGCGGAAAATACAAGACAAAATTTACCGTTGTGACCTTTAAACCTGAACAGTGCGGTGGCATCAAGCACACTCAGTGCTGCCTCTCTGTCTCCACTACCCAGTTCCCAGAACTTTTTATCCCCTTCTGCAGAAACTGCACGTGGACTAAGCAGTCACGTCCCTCCCCTAGCCCCTGACAACCACCAGGCTGCTTTCTCTTTCTAGAGATTTGCCTCTTCTGGGTATTTTATATAAATTGAATTGTATAATATGTGATCTTTTGTGTCTGGCTTCTTTCACTTAAAATGTTTGGAGGCTCATCCACACTGTAACTTCTATCAGTGCTTCATCCCTTTTTAGGGTGGAATACTATTTCATTTGTTTATCCATTCATCACTTGGGTCATTTCCACCTTTGGCTCCCGTGAATAGAGTTCCTCTGAACACCTGTGCACAGGTTTTTGTTTGTTTGAACACTTACTTTCAAAGGTAACTTTTTGACACGTGGGTCCGACTTCAGATTCGTGTTCACACCTACCTCCAGGGACATCTAGTTGGTGCCAAGTGCTGCCCTAGGGCGGGGGCTCCAAAGACAAAGAAAGCACACTCCTGTCCTCCAGCACTGGACAGTCGAGAAGGAGAGCCAGACACATAAGTGGGGCACAGAGAGGGAGCCATCCTCTCTGCTTGGGGAGTTGGGGAAGTACCAGTGAGGATGCGAGATCTACCTGGGGCAAGGACGTTGTGGGCAGTAGGGACGCAGTGTGTGACGAAGGCAAGGTCAGGGGCCTGCAGGGAGAAGGAGATGAACAGCAGCCAGAGATGGGCCTGGCCCTCGGGCTGTGCTAATGGTCTGGATTTGCCTCTGTATAGACTAAGAGAGGTGCTTCTGAAAATAGAAGCTGGGGAATGTCATGATCAGGATTGATTGCAACAAAAGTTACAGGGCTACTGATCAAGAAAGAACGTGTGTCCTTGCTTTACAGTCTGCACGTACCACTCGTCATACGATGATAGATAGAATTTCCTTTTTAAAGTTGTAAGACATTGGACTTCCCTGGTAGTCCAGTGGCTAAGAATCTGCCTCCAGTGCAAGAGGCATGGGTTCAATCCCTGGTCCGGGAGGATCCCACATGCCGTGCAGCAGCTAAGCGCTCTGCTACATCTATTGAGTCTATGCACTGCAACAAGAGAAGCCACTGCAATGAGAAGCACGTGCACCACAATGAAGAGAAGCCCTTGCTTACCACAGCTAGAGAAAGCCCTGGCACAGCAACGAAGACCAGCACAGCCAAATATAAATAAAAATTTAAAAATAATTTTAAGACAGAGGCGCGCTGACATAAAACATAAGCATCCATGTAGACAGAGATAGGAGAGCTGTAAGCAGCAACAGAGGGGACGTGGGAGCTGGGCTGCAGTTCTGGTAATATGCAGAGAGATCAGGAGCTCACCTCTTACCTGCTGATGGAACTAGAGTCACCGCACATGTGGAAGGGACGTGAGCCAACCTCCCTGCTGAGAGAAAGGGCTGGATGAAACTCCCAGCCATTACAGGAAGCCAAGGTTCTGACCGACACCTTGAGCTCTGGTTCGTGTGAAATCCATTTTCTAGAGTAGCAGAAGGGTGTAGAGAGCCCCTCACCCAAGCCTAGGGCCATGTCACCCACCAGCTGAGTGCCTGCATCTACCCCATCCCTTGTATAACCCTGAGACAGAGCCCTGAATCGTCCATGTAAGAGAGGATCCAACTGGGGGTCTTGGGGAAGCACCTGCAAACTGCCTGATAGGATGGGAAGGAGAGAAAAATAGCTTCTCTACATAAAATGAGAGCCTCCAACATGCTTCTTAACAGTTCCAGAGGTAGGAAATAGGAGGTAGGGAAGCAGTATGTAAAAAGATGAAGGGACTTCCCTAGCAGTCCAGTGGTTAAGACTCCATGCTTCCACTGCAAGGTCACAGGTTCAATCTCCAGTCAGGGAACTAGGATCTTGTATCACGGGCCAAAAAGTTTAGAAAATTAATAATAATAATTAGTAAAAAGATGAAGAGTTACAAATTACTATGTGTGAAATAAATAAACTATAAGGATATATTGTACAGTACAGGGGATACCGCTAATATAGCAGTATTTTATCATAATATTAAATGAACTATAATCTATAAAAATTCTAAAGGACTATGTTGCACACCTGAAACTAGTATGTTATATATAACTCAATTTAAAAGAAAAAAGATCTGACTGAGAATTTTCCAGAATGAAACCCTTGAGTCCTCAGGTTGAAAACATTGAGTATATTTAAAAAATCAAAATAAATCCAAAACCTGGCCTGTCATGGTGGCATTTCCAAAAATCAAGAGAAAACTGAAAAGCAGCCTACAGAAAGGCAGGGAATTTGTAAAGATGGTTCTCCTGCCAACAGACTTGTCAGCAACAAAAGATGCTTGGAGACAGAAGTGTCTTCAAAGCACCAAGGGGTAAACTGTGCACTAAGAAGTTCACATGTTATTTGTTTTTATGCAGCAGGAAGGGTAAAAGGTGCGGAATTTCAGATAGCAAAAGGTGAGAGTCAGAGGTCCACAGACTCTTGCTGAAAGGACCACAGAAGCCTCACAGGGAGAAACAGAAATGAATCCAGAAGGACTGAGAGGGCTGCAGGAAACAAGCATGAGCTAAGAAAGCAGACACATCTGTTAGGTTCAAGTATTCATGGCCCCGGGGCCAAACAGCAGTTATCTCCCTGGGAAGATGGGTTTTGTGTGGGTGCGTCTGGAAAAGGGGAGATAGTTCATCAGGGTCTAAATTAGACCATATTTCATTCAGTTTCAAAACACCATCACTTGTAGGCTACGTCCTTATTGTAAGAAAGAATGCATTTCCAAGATGGAGTGTCCAGTAGGAGACCCCACACAAAGCCTGGGCACCTTCAGTTTAACAGAAAGCAAAACATGGACCCACCAAGCAGAAAGGGCAGCCAGTACCTGTCTTGACCTTGGCATTGGGTAGACCAAAGAGGAAAAGTCTCACTAGGGAATTTGAACCACATGCTGGATTTGCTGGAATTTGAACCTCCAGTGTTGATTTGCACTGGGCCCTAAAACCTCAATTGGGAGGGTTAGTGGGATGTGACCTGGGTATGGTAGAGTCCCCAGATGACATAGAAGCAAATGCAACTTCCCTGTGGAAGAACTCATCTCGGTCCAAGCCCACAGTGATTATAAGTGCGTCCAGATTCTAGCCGGGAAGCTGGATGGGAGAGGGGTGGGACATGGTGGTGGAAGTGAAGCAGACAGGCCTGGAGTGAGGCAAGTCAGAGGAAACCAACAGGTGGGGCCAGCGACAGGGACAGAGAAGGGGGAGTTGGCTTTGGGCGAGCGATGACTGATGGGCACCTGTTGGCTGTGGGACTCCAGCAAGGTCACTGGTCAGCAGCTGATGAAAACTGAGGACAAAAATGGTTTGTAGCAGCCAGGGCCAAGTGGCAGCAGAGAGAAGAACACTAGGCCTGGGTGGACAGGAGAAGGAGGAGCTGCTGCAGGAAACTGAGGCAGGAGGGAAAGCACAGGGTCATGGAGACCAGGAATCAGCTGTAGCAGCAGCCTCCCAGCAGGACAAGGGGCCACCCTGCTGTCCACTTGATGGTGGTGACTCTGAAAAGGCGTTGGGCTCCCCTGAAGGAAGGTTCTAGAGACTCCTTGCAGCCACTCTGCCATCTCAGAGCATGGTCCCCAAGTGAAGGTGACGCCAGGGGACATCACATCACATAAAGAGTATTAGTAGATGTTTCTACCAAATATCAGGGACCCAAGCCCCAAGATCACTTGACCTTCACCTTGATACCTCTGCTGCTGCTGCTGCTGCTAAGTCGCTTCAGTCATGTCCGACTCTGTGCGACCCCATAGACGGCAGCCCACCAGGCTCCCCCGTCCCTGGGATTTTCCAGGCAAGAACACTGGAGTGGGTTGCCATTTCCTTCTCCAATGTGTGAAAGTGAAAAGTGAAAGTGAGGTCGCTCAGTCGTGTCCGACTGAGTGACCCCATGGACTGCAGCCTACCAGGCTCCTCCATCCATGGGATTTTCCAGGCAAGAGTACTGGAGTGGCTTGCCATTGCCTTCTCCGTTGATACCTCTAGAGAACACTAAATCGTTACAACTATAAGCAGAGGTTTCCATTTCCAGCTGCCATGGAAATGCTTTGTTTTAGGCTGACCTGCTACCATGGACTACCTTCAAAATCTAGTGTAGGGACTTCCATGACGGTCCCCACTGCAGGGAGCCTGGGTTCAATCCCTGGTGGGAGAACTAAGATCCCACATGCCATGTAGCACGGACCAAAAACACCAAATAAAGAGTAAATAGAGAGTGTCAGAGGGGATGAGAAGGAATGCCATTTTTTCTTGATTAACCTAACACATGTCTTGTTTCACTTAACACTACCATTAGGGGTACATTTCTCTTATTTAAAATGACTTTTAACATAAAGAGTATCATTCAGCTGGTAACATGATCATATTTTAAACATATATAAAATAAATCAACCTGGTTTGTAAGGAGCTGAAATTTCCCCAGCATATAAGAACAGTGAGGGCCTCAGGGAAGTTGCCCCAAGCAGGCAGTGCCAATCCCCACGATACTGGGCTCCCTTGAACCACAAGGCCAGTGGGAACATTCTGGTGTACAAATATACATGGTCAGAGAGTCAGCTGCTGCCTCAGTATTTACATCGACTGATTCCTTAACTCACTCATTCACTAATCAGACACTTGGCACCAGTCTGGGCACTGGGAAGGCAGGGTGTTCACAGCTGTAGCCGACAGGTGGGGGATGCCCCTTGCATTTGTCACCACCCACCCTGGCCTGTGCAGGTATAGCCTCTTCAGCACTGTGGATGGACATCACCAGGAAACACAGCTTGTGTACTGGCGGGGCATCATACATTCCAAATACATTCAAACCAACCCCACATGCTGCTCTGGAATGCGGCAGACATATATTTCTTAGAAATGCTGCCATAGCAGCGTGACCTGCTTGAAGTCCCTGCCTCCCAGAGCCTGGCCACGGCAGGAGGGTGGGGGACCTTTGCTAAATTTGGTTCCTTGAGTGGCACAGAGCCCCAGCTCCACAAGGTGGGTGGCTTAGAGGCAAGCAGCAGGTGGCTGCAGCCACCGAAGCCCCCAAGGGGCCAGAGAGTGGCCAGTGGATCAGACCCAGCCACTCCTTTGGAGATCAATGGCCACAGGGACTTACCTAGAACTCCTCACTATCAGCTCTGGCACTGACAGGAAAGAGGTTTGGGGGAGTAAAAAATAAAAACAGGGAGTATGAACTGAAATTATGAGACAAGCAGGCGTAATCTAACTTCACAACCTGTTGTGAACACCTGCTCCCTGCAGGCTCCTCAGGTGTGCAGGGGTGATCAAAAGACAGTCCCTGTCCAAGGAGGCGTACAGCACAGTAGAGTGGTTCTCAGTGTATAGAGGGTCCGCAAATCACCAAGCACAAGGCCTGCACCAGACCTAGCAAGTCAGGGTCTCAGACGGGGAGAGGAGAGAGCGCTTGTCCATTTTAAAAACGCCATTGTATACAGGGTTAAGGTTACCATCTTTCTAAATTCCATATATATGCGTTAGTATACTGTATTGATGTTTTTCTTTCTGGCTTACTTCACTCTGTATAATAGGCTCCAATTTCATCCACCTCATTAGAACTGATTCAAATGCATTCTTTTTGATGGCTGAAAAGTACTCCATTGTGTATATGTACCAAAGCTTTCTTATCCATTCATCTGCAGATGGACATCTAGGTTGCTTCCATGTCCTGGCTATTATAAACAGTGCTGTATACGAGACTGCAAAAGAGACATAGGTGTATAGAACAGTCTTTGGGACTCTGTGGGAGAGGGTGAAGGTGGGATGATTTGGGAGAATGGCATTGTAGCATGTATATTATCATATGTGAAATGAATCACCAGTCCAGGTTCGATGCATGATACAGGATGCTTGGGGCTGGTGCACGGGGATGACCTGGAGGGAGGATATGGGTACGAGGGAGGTGGGAGGGAAGTTCAAGAAAGGGAACACATGTACACCCGGGGCGGATTCGTGTCAATGTACGGCAAAACCAACAAATATATTAATGTAAGGTAATTTGCCTCCAATAAAATAAAAAATAATAAAGGGTAAAAAAAACATAATAAAGACCATATGCCACACACAAAAAAAAATTAAAAAATTAAATTAAATTTAAAAAAAATAAAAAAGCCATTGTATTAGTTTCCTATCACTAGAAACTATTACAGACCTGCACAAATTAGCACAAACTTGGTAGCATCAAACAACACAAATGTATTGTCTTAGTGCTCAGGACATCAGAAGGCCACAAAGAGTCTTAAGAAACTAAAACCAAGGTGCTGGCAGGGCTGGTTCCTTCTTAAAGCAGCTGTTCCTTGCCTGTTCCAGCTTGTTTGTGCTAAGTTATTTCAGTCGTGTCCGACTCTTTGTGACTCTATGGGCTGTAGCCCGCCAGGCTCCTCTGTCCATGGGATTCTCCAGGCAAGAATACTGGAGTGGGTTGCCGTGCCCTCCTCCGGGGGATCTACCTAACACAGGAATCGAACTGGCATTTATTGGAAGGCAGGTTCTTTATCATTCTCGCCACCTGGGAAGCCCACTCCAGCTTCTAGTCTCCTGCATTCCTTGGCTCCTGGACACATCACTCCCACCCCTGCTCCACTGTCACAGTGCCTTCTCCTACCTTTGACCTCTCTGCCTCCTTCTTATCAGGACCTGCATGATACATTTAGGGCTCAACTGGATAGTCCAGGATAACCTTCCCATCTCACTGTCCTTCGCTTAATCACATCAGCAAAGTCCCTTTTTCCACGTAAGTTATCATTCACAGGTTCCAGGAGTCAGAGACGAGTCCACTGTGTACCTTTGATTGTGTGTGTGTGCATGTGTGCTCACTCATGTACAACTCTTTGCGACCCCATAGACTGTAGCCTGCCAGGCTCCTCTGTCCATGGGATTTTCCAGGCAAGAATACTGGAGTGGGTTGCCATTTCCTCCTCCAGAGGATCTTCCCAACTTAGGGATCGAACCCACGTCTCCTGCATTGGCAGGCAGATTCTCTACCACTGCACCCATACTACCTGGGAAGCCCCGTACCTTTGATTAGGAAGCCAGAGTCAGACCATGTGAACATCTGCGGCATGCTGTCACATCTGTTTTCACTGTTTACCTGAAACTTGTGCCAGCTGTCAAAAGCAATTCTGACACAGCTCTTCCTCTCCTAAGGAGGACACAGGAGATTCAGCCTAACCCCCTGGCTTAAGGTGAAGACATAAGAAATAACCTGCAGCATTTCTCTCTCATGTCCCAGCTGCCGTCAGCCAGTCGAGCGGACTTGCAGCCAAATTTGTCATCCACTGTCACATCCCTCAGTGGGGCTCTGACAAATGTGAAGAACAGCTTGAAGAGACCATCAAAAATTGCCTATCGGCAGCAGAGGACAAGAAGCTGAAGTCGGTGGCATTCCCGCCCTTCCCCAGCGGCAGGTAAAATGTTCTCTTCTGGGCGGGAGGCAGGAATGCTGGGTCAGTTCATCCAGCCTTCTCCCTGGGAACCAGCTGCGCCCCCACTTGGTCACATCCAGCTTGGCCATCCCAGAGGGCATAACCAAGGACTGCCAGTGCAGCCAAGCACTTTGACCAGGCGACAGTGAGAAACCCAGCTTCCATCATTCGAAACACAGAGAAAGGTACCTTCCAGGAGGAACAAGAGGCAGAGTTCCTTTTTGAGAGCCGGGTTCAAAGTCCTCGTGCCCACCAGCTATCCCTGTCTAGAACACAGGTTGGGAAACACCAGGATCGAAGGCGCTTGCTTCTCAAAGCGTGGTCCACCGACTAGCAGCAGGGAGCCCACAGAGTTAGGATGCAGATCTCAGGATCCCCAGGGGAACCCTTGCTGCTCTGGGGTTGGGCGAGCCCTGCGGCAGAGGCTGGAGAAGTGAAAGGTCCTCAGCAAGGGCTTGCTTTCAGGGGTTGGAGAAATGATTGCTCTCTCTGCCATAGACCCCAACTGGGTGCGGGAGCAATATTTCAGGTAAATAATGAGGCTGTCTGTCCTCACAAGTAGCACGGCCTCTCCCCTCACACTCACAGCCAGAGGGAGTTATTGATTTAATTTTGAACACCCTCTCTCTCGAGAGTCCTTCGTAGCGAAGATAGGATTTACAGTCTGAAGATATCACAGCCGAGTCACGCCGGAAGGTGGAGAAGGAAGAAATGAGGCTTAGCTTCCTGCCACAATTCTATCCTAATCTTAGCAGGCACTGCTGGGTCTCCATAGCCTGGCTCGGAGGCGCTGCGGATGGAATTCTCTGCATACAACTGCAACCACTCGCCAGGATGACCTGGGCTGGGACATGACAGCTCCCCAAGAGGAATTATTAGGCCAGTCCATCCCAGACCCACCCAAGGGGGCCAGGGTGTCACCACGATGGTTGGGTCCCTGGGAGACAGCTCTCCTGTGGCATCCTGGGGCTTGGGGCCCTGCCCAGAATCGTCACTGCTGAAATTACACTGGCACGTCCACACGGGTTAGTGAGAGGAAGGTGAAATGCGTGAAACAGGAATTAATGAAGATGTGCCTCTTTTGAGCATACATTTGTGCCCTTTAATAAACAATCCCTTTAGCATGGAAACCAGTTTTGAGGGAGCTAATAAAAACTATACAGGCTTTCTGAAAGATCAGGTATTTTAAATACTGAGTTGGTATTTTTTAAAGCTGAGCCGGACTTGAGTCAAGCCACATAGATTCAAGCACGGGGCTCCTCACCAGCCAGCCCAAAAACCATGGTGCCTCTCTGAGCCAGTGTGGCACCTGTAAGTGAGGACACTGATCCCTGCCTGTCTCCTTCCCAGGCTGTCCCTCTTCTGGGGTCAAGAGACATTGTGTGTGGACCCCTCTGCACACAGTAAGACCTTGAGCGACAGGAACAAGGGCCTGGTCCCAAGATAAGAAGGAACCACGTTGCCCCCACCCCGGGCTGAGGGCAGAGTTCCTTCATGGGCCCCAGGACCAAAGTGACATTGGCTCCTTTTTCCCTTTGGCACAGAAACTGCTTCCCCAAACAGACGGCAGCCCAGGTGACCCTCAAAGCCATCTCGGCCCACTTTGATGACTCGAGTGCATCCTCGCTGAAGAATGTCTACTTCCTCCTCTTTGACAGCGAGAGCATCGGCATCTACGTTCAGGAGATGGCCAAGCTTGATGCCAAGTAGCCACCCTGCGCCCACAGACGGCCACCACACTCGCCAACGGGAATCAGGAGGATCAGAGTCACAGGAGCGGGGTTTTATCTTTAACAGGAGAGAGGAAGGGTGACGGCAGGGGAGCGGAGGGCGCAGCTGAAAGGGAAGCGGGTAGCAGGAGCTGCAGGAGCAGGCCCTGCCCACAGGAAGAGCCCTCTGCATTTCTATTATTTTATATTCTCGTTAAAAAAGAGCCTCAGTCCGTAATTAACCAGGTCTCCACCAGGATTTTCTTTCTATGTGTTTTCTTCCTGTTGTTTTAGAACTTTAAAAAAAAAAAAAAACAGACTTTGTTTAGATTTATAGCATTGACTTTTACACACATACAGAATCTTTCCAAAATTCTTAAAATCTTGTTTCTCTTTTGCAAGGGAAGAGGGCGAAAAAAAAAAGTGACTTGGGCTTTGTTGGCTGTCTGTATTCAGTGATGGGAGAGAAGAAAATTAGAAAGGCATCTCACTGGTGCTTTTCTTTTCTGTTTTAGTGCCCCCACCTTCAACCCTGTAATATCTGTAACTACTCTTAAAAAGATTTTGCTTCAGGCTTTTTTTTGTTTTGTTTTGTTTTTTAAAGAAAATGAAAGGAAAAAAAAAATAACAGATCCAGTGTCTTTCTTACAATATATTCTTTTATTGCAACATTGTCCTCAGTCTGGAGAACTGTGTCCCCATGGATGGACACTTCTAGAATGTTATAAATAGAACAAAGCCTGTCACTATAGAACAGAGGCTCCCACCATGCCAGGCCCCAGGGCAGACGGCACGCAATGGCTTGTGTTTCTCAGGCAGCAGGTCCTGCTTGCAGGAAGGGAGCCCGGTTGGTTGTGGTCCGCAGGAATGGAGGCCTGGGTGAAGCCTCTATGGGGTGGCCATCCTTTGGGGGAGAGACACAGTCTCTCTTAGGCATGGGCAACAGCATGGAACAGACCTGGGCCACAGCCCAGACAGGATAGACCACAAAACCCCAGTGAGGCTGGTATCCTAAGAATTCTGGCCAAGTACCCAGAGGATACCGTTAAAAGTACGCAGGGAGAGACAGGGTGGGCCAGGGCAGGGCCTGAATTTATTCAGATGAACTCATCAGCCACTTCTGCCTTAGGTTTGCGGTCCCAAATAGGCTTGTCCTGATTAGAAGTCCTCTAATAGAGGAGTCACTTTTTATTTTTTATACCTTAACATCATTGGTGGAAGGCATTATTGCCACAAGGCTGAGCCTCCAGATAAGTGACATTGGGGTTGGTCAGGAAATCAGAGGAACAAAACCACAGGGTTCCCACAGGGTACTCCTGCCCCAGCATCAGCTAGAGATTTGTCACAAATTTTCCCATGACGCTAGCCTGGAAGCATGCAGGGGTTCCCCTGCTGAACCCCAATCTATTCCCTGAATGTTAGCCAGATTGCAACCCATGAAAATGGTCACGCTAGCTTGGCTGCCTTTCCTTAAACACCCCCAGCAGCTGGCAGACCAGGCCTCTGTCTTAACCCTTTAGGTCTATAAAAACTCGCTCTCTGGTAGAATGGACTAACCAGGAGAGAAATTTCATCTAATGCTTCTTAAATATAACCTATGGTATATAATCAGGATCTAAAAATAGAAATATGTTTCATGAAGAATAAAGATGGTATGGACTAACAGTTTAAAAATCAGGCTCCTATTAATCTGACTGTTGCAGGATGTACAGGCTTCCCCAGCCCCCATGTGATGGGAGAGGTTGGGATGCAGGCCATCCCTCCATCCCAGCCCCACTTCTTTAGCCAGTCTTCTTGTGCAGGCCCTCTTTCCTGCCCTTAGAGACAGGGAGATGCTTCCTGTCACCAGGAGAGGGAGCTCTCTCCCCTACTCAGAGCTCTGAATGCCACATACCGTGCGTGTACGTGTACGCGTGTGCGCACATGCACGCGCACGCACACACCCAAGAGGAGGCTGGGGTAGAGAAGGCAGGCTATGCCCTTCCCAGGAACAACTGAACCCTTCAGTCAGCATGAGTGCAAGAACACCTTTCCAAACCCAGAAAGAGTTCCTTAGGGGTGTCTTTTTTAACATTAATATCCCTCCCCCTCTCCTAGTTTTTGGTTTTCTATAAATTGTGTTTCTGGTCGGTACTTCACTGACGTCTTACTCCAAGAAAAGAGCTTTTGCCTTTAGGCATTTGTCAAGTGGGTACCATATGTCAAGAAATCTGATCCCCAGGTGGCGGTGGTACCTGTCTCTCGCCCGGATTCCCCATCAGGGTGGAGACTGTTTCATGGTTTTCCAGCTCGTGGAGACCAACAGGTCCCGGCTCTTGGCCAGCCGAACCATAAGCCGCCCCACATAGAAGCCGCTGATCTGGCCCACACCGTCATTTCTCCCCATGGCCAGGAGGAACGTCAGTGAACCTGTGGAGCAGAAACACGCACACAACCTAGAATCCTGCTCGCTGTTCACGGGCCTGCAACTCCCTGGACACAAACCCTTCCTGGAGCCTTCAGTGTCGGGGCAGGGAAATGCATACGGCTTTCAGGAAAGTGGCCAAGTCCCCGACGTATCTTCCTAGAGCTCTGGGTTGGGGCTGGGGGTGTGGGGGTGGGTTTCCCAGCTTTCAGAGTGTATTCTAGTGTTCAGGCATCCTAAAGTCCACAAAGGCTTCTCCGCATCTAACCCAAACTCTCTTAAGACTGTGCCACTGTGGGGCTTCCTCACCTGGCTTGTAGGTTTTGAGGGGCCTCTGTTTCATTGAGTTGACAATGTTGGCCACGGCGACGTTGGCGTGGAGGCCGGCGTGATAGGCCATCTTGGGCTCCCTCACGTCGGCGCAGTCTCCGATGGCGTAGATGTGGCTGTAACCTTCCACCTGGAGGTATTCGTTCACTCTCAGAGCGCCGTTGCCGGCCAGCCGATCACCTGCCAGGAAGAACGAGCCTGAAACCAAGATCCTGAGCTGCCATGGCCACTTCAACCACAGTGAGGACTGGCCATGGTGCTGGTCCGGGCACCCTCTAAAGGCACATCCTCAAGAGGCAAGTCTCCTTCCTGGTTTATTTCTGCCTGACCTCCCCACCTCAGAACGCTTCCTGCAAAGGTGAGGTTACAATTCTAGGGTAGAAACTGGTCAGAAATATCGGAAAGGGTCACTTCTTACAAAGTTACCACAATTAACAAGAATTCACTTATGATGATTAAGTCACAACCTAGGCAAGTCTTAGATTTCCTTCTGAATGAGGATCAGATTTTTAAAATAAATGCAGGGCTTTAATAAATGATAAACTTTTCTTTATAAGGGACTTTAGACAGTTTATCTTTGGAAATAAAACATTAGGACCGTTGTTTTAAGCCCTCGATCCCACCCCCAAACACAGCCAGGACTAGTTTCTTTCTGGGATTGGGTCATTCTTTTCTGCTAGACACACAACAGAAGCTTCTTATCTAGGAAAGGTACTGGGGAGCATATGATGGGGACACGCCCACAGTGGGGCCTGAGAAGGAACCACTAAGTCTCCAGCTCACAGATGGAGCCACGGGTCCAGCTCCCTCATCTCCAGTTTAGTTCAATAGGTCAATGCTGAGCTTTAAGAACAAGAGGTTTCATTATCGCCCCCGTTCCTCAAGATTGTTCCAAGCTCAAGTGGTCAAATGTCTGGGTCAGGATTTTGGGAGAGCAGCACCTATAGACAGAGAAAGGCCTGACCCTGGAATTTCCCCTACGTCTGCAGAGAAAAGTAACAGAAAGCAAATCTTTCTCTCTGAAACCTGTTTCCATTTCTCACCACTAGGGGGCGGGATCCGATTTTGGAAGAATCTGGTCACTTTGGGCACCTTGAGCTAGTTCAGTTCAGTCGCTCAGTCGTGTCCGACTCTCTGCGACCCCATGAATCACAGCACGCCAGGCCTCCCTGTCCATCACCAACTCCCGGAGTTCACTCAAACTCATGTTCACAGAGTCGGTGATGCCATCCAACCATCTCATTCTCAGTCGTCCCCTTCTCCTCCTGACCCCAACCTTTCCCAGCATCAGAGTCTTTTCCAGTGAGTCAACTCGTCGCATGAGGTGGCCAAAGTATTGGAGTTTCCGCTTTAGCATCAGTCCTTCCAATGAACACCCAGGATCGATCTCCCTTAGAATGGACTGGTTGGATCTCCTTGCGGTACAAGGGACTCTCAAGAGTCTTCTCCAGCACCACAGTTCAAAAGCATCAATTCTTCGGCTATCAGCTTTCTTCACAGTCCAACTCTCACATCCATACATGACCACGGGAAAAACCATAGCCTTGACTAGACAGACCTTGGTTGGCAAAGTAATGTCTCTGCTTTTTAGTATATTATCAAGGTTGGTCATAACTTTCCTTCCAAAGAGTAAGCGTCTTTTAATTTCATGGCTGCAATCAGCATCTGCAGTGATTTTGGAGCCCAAAAAAATAAAGTCTGACACTGTTTCCACTGTTTCCCCATCTATTTCCCATGAAGTGATGGGACCAGATGCCATGATCTTTGTTTTCTGAATGTTGAGCTTCAAACCAACCTTTTCACTCTCCTCTTTCACTTTCATCAAGAGGCTTTTTAGTTCCTCTTCACTTTCTGCCATAAGGGTAGTGTCATCTGCATATCTGAGATTATTGATATTTCTCCCAGCAATCTTGATTCCAGCTTGTGCTTCTTCCAGCCCAGCGTTCCTCATGATGTACTCTGCATATAAGTTAAATAAGCAGGGTGACAATATACAGCCTTGACGCACTCCTTTTCCTATTTGGAACCAGTCTGTTGTTCCATGTATAGTTCTGACTGTTGCTTCCTGACCTGCATACAGGTTTCTCAAGAGGCAGGTCAGGTGGACTGGTATTCCCATCTCTTTCAGAATTTTCCACAGTTTATTGTGATCCACACAGTCAAAGGCTTTGGCATAGTCAATGAAGCAGAAATAGATGTTTTTCTGGAACTCTCTTGCTTTCTCCATGATCCAACGGATGTTGGCAATTTTATCTCTGGTTCCTCTGCCTTTTCTAAAACCTGCTTGAACATCTGGGAGTTCACGGTTCACATATTGCTGAAGCCTGGCTTGGAGAATATTGAGCGTGACTTTACTAGCGTGTGAGATGAGTGCAATTGTGCGGTAGTCTGAGCATTCTTTGGCATTGCCTTTCTTTGGGATTGGAATGAAGACTGACCTTTTCCAGTCCTGTGGCCACTGCTGAGTTTTCCAAATTTGCTGGCATATTGAGTGCAGCACTTTCACAGCGTCATCTTTCAAGATTTGAAATAGCTCAACTGGAATTCCATCACCACCACTAGCTTTGTTCGTAGTGATGCTTTCTAAGGCCCACTTGACTTCACATTCCAAGATGTCTGGCTCCAGGTCAGTGATCACATTATCGTGACTACCTGAGCTAAGTCACCATCAAAACAGCCGAGGGAAGCACAGCAGGAGTTGACCCAAACTTGAAGCTTGATGTCACCATTCAGAAGACACCAAATAAGCTGTTGAGATAGGGTGGGGTAGGGGGTAGAGCACCGATTCCTGGGGCAGAGTCCTTCAGGACCTTCCCCAGGGGCTGGAGAGAGAATAGGCAGCCTGCAGAGGGGCCCACTGCTCAGCCTCCCACTCACCAAACGCGCTGCGGTAGGCTGCACTGTTGATCTTGATACCGTTGCAGACAATCACCAGGTTGGCGTCCACCTCTGTGCCTTTGTCCGTCTGCACCTTGATGCACTCGCAATGCTCATTGACAGGCAGCGCCTCCAGGTTGCTCACCCGCTCACCTGTCAGGGGAGGCTCGTTGACCAGGAGGCTGGCAGAGGGCAGTTGTGTCTCCAAGGCTGAGGCCCAAGCCAGGGCTGGCCTAACAGCCGGACAACAGTGCGCTCTGCAGCCCTGAGAAGCACCAGCGGGACATCTGGTCCCAAGGGACCCAAGGGGAGGCAGGTTCCAAGAAGCAACTTGGGGAAGTGAGGTTGTCTCCCAAGAGGTTCTGCGAAAAGTTATTTGAGGAAACCACCTCCCTGAATGTGCACTCCACTAGCCCAGCCAGGCAGGACGAGCCCTCCAGGCTTATCCCCGTCAGGGACAAGGGAAGTTGAGGAGCCCACTGTCCTTGCTGCCCGGAGGAGGGCTGTACAGTCTCTTCCATGAAGCCCAGGAGCCAGGAGGGCTTTCACGGAGCAGACACCTCATCCTGCCAACAAAAGGTGAGAGGGTCGGGAAGTGAACTGGGGGGGTCACACCCCCGGAACAAGAGCCCCACCCTAAAATGCTGGGTAGATCTCTTCCCTCCTGCTCTGGACAAAAGCCATGCTCTTCACCACCCTCAAAAAGTGAAAGTGTTAATCACTCAGTCGTGTCTGACTCTGCGACCCCATGGACTGTAGTCTGCCAGACTTCCTCCGTCCATAGAATTCTCCAGGCAAGAATACTGGAGTGGGTTGCTGTTCCCTTCTCCAGGGGATCTTCCCGACACAGGGATCGAAACTGGGTCTAGATTCTTTACCATCTGAGTCACAGGGAAGTCCCACCACCCTCAAAATACAAACCAAAAACACCTCTTCTCTCCACCAAAGAGATATCATAATTCAGGTCAGATCTTTTACGTGATTTTTAAACCATTCAACAAATGGGTCCCACCTGTACTCCGTCCAAAGCAACAGCCAGGACAGTGCTGCCTCCACGACACGGAAGTCTGTCAGGACTGGGGCCTTGGCCCTGCCCAGACACCTCCAGCAGGACAATGGGCTAAGCGGGCACTGAACAGAGAGCCTGGGCTGAGTGCGGCCACCCTCACTCGGACTGTGGGCAGAGACCAAGTTTCTGCCAGGGAGAGGGGCCGGGCAGGAGGGACCTTGCACATACTCAGCAGCAACTGCACGCCTTTCCGGAGCAGGATCTCCTTCACTTCCTGCCGGACACAGGGCAGGAGTTCTGTGTCTGCGAGGGCCATCTGGGAGTGAATGAGAGTGACCTGGGGGCAAAGAAACACAGGGCAGAGAAAAAACACTGAGTCTCCCACTCACACAAAGAGGCCCGAAACATAGCAGCACTTCTCCCCCACCTCCTCCCAACTTCCAGTTTACAGGTGAGGAATCTGAGGCCCCAGAGAAGTAAGTGGCACACTGGCAGACCGGTTATAAGACAGCAGAGAGTCCGCCTGCAGTGCAGGAGACCCGGGTTCGATCTCTGGGTCAGGAAGGTCCCCTGGAGAAGGGAATGGCTACCCAGTCCAGTATTCTTGCCTGAAGAATCCCATGGACAGAAGAGCCTGGTGGGCTACATTCCATGGGGTCGCACAGAGTTGGACACAACTGAATGACTAACACTTTCACTTTCAGACCAGTTAATGGTGAACTGGGCTGGAACCCATATCTCCCGGACTAGAATTCTTTCAGATGTGCCAATGCTTCTTGACACGTACCTCACCGAGCGCCATGTGGAAAGTGATTTTCAAGCATCCCTGGGCACTTACACAGTCTCTGTGTAAACCATCGACACTGTAAATCAGGCTGACATTTACACTAAAGCTGATTCTAAAACTGGTGCTTCCAGACATGTCTATTTGCTGCCTGGGTCAGTGCAGTGAAGTGGAAGGCAGCCTGTGGAGATGTTCAGAGCTTGGACTTTGAAATCAAACTGCCTGGATTGAAATCCCATCTCAGATATCCACTAAGACACCTCCCAAAGACTTTGTAAGGTGGACAGTCCCACTCAGAGGAATTTTGTAATGATGAAATGACAAAATAAGTAGAAAGTGCATAGCTCAGCACATGTACGTGTGTACTCAAGTCATGTCTTTTTGGGTCCCTATGGACTGTAGCCCACCAGGCTCCTCTGTCCATGGGATTTCCCAGACAAGGATATTGGAGTAGGTTGTCATTTCCACCTCAAAAGGATCTTCCTGACCCAAGGATTGAACCCGCATCTCCTACATTGGCAGGTGGGTTCTTTACTGCTGAGCCACCTGGGAAGCCCCAACTCAGCACTCCTTCAGTTCAGTTCAGTTCAGTTCAGTCGCTCAGTCGTGTCCAACTCTTTGCGACCCCATGAATCACAACACACCAGGCCTCCCTGTCCATCACCAACTCCCGGAGTTCACTCAAACTCACATCCATCGAGTCGGTGATGCCATTCAGCCATCTCATTCTCTGTCATCCCCTTCTCCTCCCACCCCCAATCCTTCCCAGCATCAGAGTCTTTTCCAGTGAGTCAACTCATCGCATGAGGTGGCCAAAGTATTCAGCTTTAGCATCAGTCCTTCCAATGAACACCCAGGACTGATCTCCTTTAGAATGGACTGGCTGGATCTCCTTGCAGTCCAAGGGACTCTCAAGAGTCTTCTCCAGCACCACAGTTCAAAAGCATCAATTCTTCGGCAATTGGCTTTCTTCACAGTCCAACTCTCACATCCATACATGACCACTGGAAAAACCATAGTGTTGACTAAACGGATCTTTATTGGCAAAGTAACGTCTCTGCTTTTTAATATGCTATCTAGGTTGGTCATAATAAAGGGTAACTACTATTACTCTTACCTGTCTACTAATTATAAACACACAAGAATTATACTGAGTTATTTACTACTTCAGACCAGTCTCTACCCCATAAATCAAAATTAATCAACGTCTACATCAGTCACTCATAATAATTTCCAATAAATCATCAGAGAATAGCCATATAATTAAATTAGCCTATATTGATCTTACTTTTCAAAACCAACCTGCCTTTCTCTAGGGAAAAAGAACCAGCCACAGGCTCCATGTGGCCTCCAGAAGCTGATCTGGCATCAGCTACAGGCAAGCTCTCGCATCACGGATCCATAATTGCTGATCATCACTCAGCCCTAGGCTGAGCCTTTACAGCCTGCTTCCTTTCTCTCCAAGATGCCAGCAAGATGCCTCTATCCCTCCACAAACGGGAGCAGGGCCACCCTCTAGCGGGCAGAAAACAGTGCTGGCCAGTCCTTCCCTGGCAGGGGCTGTGAGGGGTGCACTGCAGGGTCCCCCTATCTGTCCAGGGAGAAGACTACTATCTCTTATCCAGAAAAAGTGAAAGTGTTAGTCGCTCAGTCATGTCTCACTCTTTCGCAACCCTATGGACTACAGCCTGCCAGTCTCCTCTGTCCACGGGATTCTCCAGGCAAGAATACTGGAGTGGGTTGCCGTTTCCTCCTCGTTTCCTCCTCCAGGGGATCTTCCCGACCCAGGGATCAAACCCGGGTCTATTGCATTGCATTGCAGGCAGATTCTTTACCATCTGAGCCACCAGGGTCTCTAACCCAGACAAGACACCAATGAGGGAATCTTTGACCAAGCTGGTTGTCAGCAAAAAGAGGTAATCAAAGTTTCTATCACAAAGGAGAAACTGCTGCCAGGGACACGGGAGTTAACCTTTTGTTATGTTTCCCCCCTGGGCTTGATCCTCCAGGTTGGCCTAGAGGGCAGAACCCCTCACTGAACAAGGGCACACCCTAGCTCTCCAGGAAGAATTCCCAGCAGAATGGGACTTTAGGGGGACCTCAGTACAGAGAGCAGGAGATGGGAAACACATGCTCCCACTTTATGTTAATGGGACTCCCTTCCCAGGCCCTCAGCAAATTCTGATGTTCATTAGACAAAAAAGAAGCCCACTTTTGGGAGTTCAAACCCAGGTTCACTGGCCTACCTCTTTCTCGGGGTATTCCGTTTTAATCTCTGCTGCCATCTCCACTCCTGCAGAGCCTCCTCCCACCACCACGATGGACTGTGAGCGCTGGACCTGGAGAAGCAGGAAATGTAAGCACACCCTCAAGTCCACCCCAACGCTGGGTCCAGACTAGGAAGCCGGTACCTTGACCAAGGAAGCATAGAGAACCCTTTCCAAGTTCAGGGTCCAAATAAGCTTCCTGGGATATCTCCCTGCATTTCTTACTAAGCTCTCACTACCTGCCCACCTTGCAGATGAGAGGATCTGCCTGAGTTCATAGGCTAGGTTCTTAACTTCTAGTCTAACAAACGTCTGCTCGTGACTATGGGAGAAGTTCCCCAGGCCTCTCAGTGGCTTTGCAGAGAGGGAAAGGCCTGACCTCAGTCACACGGCTGCATGACCTTCTCCAGGTCCCCATGCCTCATCTATTTAGTGGGGACAGACACATTCCACCCACCTCTCAGGATCCCTGTAAGAGCCAAGAGCATGGATCCAAGCCCGCCCTGCACAACACATGCCCGTACAAACAGGAGCCAATAGCTACAGGAGCAGGTCTAGATGCCCATGTTCAAACTCTATGACAGGTCCAAAGGTCTTCTCCCAGGAGCCTCTTTCTGGTAACTGCATCTCTACAGTGCCTCTGCAGCCCCAGACACCTCCTGGGGGCTCCCTGCTGCATCCCCGGGTGTCCCACAGCTGCTTCACTCTCCAGGGACCCCCCACCCCCGGCTCTGTCCTCAGTCCCCGCCCCTGGCAGCGGGCGGCTCACCTGCGTCACCATGTCCTCATAGGCCTGGATGGCCATCTGCTGGCTGGAAACCTGGTTAAACTTGCCTGGGAAGAGCCCAGTGCTGCCCGTGGCCAGGATGAGATGAGAAAAGGGTAGGGCCTGGGAGGAGCAAGGGAAAAAATGGTAAGGGTAGAGCCTGGGCTTCTGCATCCAACCCCAGGCTCCACCAGGCAAAAAACTATTTCTGGGGAATAAGTAGGATTCTAGCTTCCATTGTGGAGTTAGTCTAGAATCTCCCCATTACTACCATTATTCTAGAAGAAACTTCCCCCATCCTGGCCAAAAGAAGAAAAAAAAAGAGGGAAGGAAATCCTGTTTGGAACTTAAATATTGGGCTGGCCAAAAAGTTCATTCATTCAGGTTTTTCCATAAGATGTTACAGATATAAAATTGACAAAGGCAGAGCTGCTCTGATGGGAGGGAGACTGGAGGGTCTGTATCCCACTCAGCCCCCCACTCCCCCATGGAGGCCTGAGATGCCCTCAGGGACCCAAAACCACAGGATAAGGAGGTTTTCTATCATCATGCCAAGCAGAGGTTCTATAGTCTTAAAATTGATTCAAGGAGGACTGATTCACAAGAAATCACACACTCACTAAAGACAGGAATTGGAGCCCCTTTGTCCAACCCCCACTTAGCTTTGACTAGAGCAGAGGGCCAGGCTGGAGGGGACCCTCCAGCGGGTGGGCAGGTGGCGGCTCACTGATGGATTTCTGGTCCCTTGGGGATCCACCAGGCACTGAACTAACACCATGCTGAGCCCAAACTCCAGGAGGAAAACCTCTGCACCCCTCCCCCACTGGGTGATGTGGCATCGTGGCGCCTACCCTTTGATTCCAGACAGTGAGGGGGCCTCTGGGCTGGGCAATAAAAACCACCTGGGTCCACATGCTGGTGGAGTCTTTCCAGCTGTGGGGTCTTGGGCAAGCCTCTTGAGCTCGGGGCACACTGAGACTATCCCACCTCCCTCCCAGGGTCACAGTGGGCATTAAAGGAGAACACATGAGGCTTGAGACAGTGCCTGGCACACAGGGAGGGCTCCAAAAATGTCTGCACCACTCTTCTGTGGCCGCCGGGGTCTGGCCTCGGCTCAGGAGGCATCTGCTATCTTCCAGGCACAGGGCAGGGATGGGGCCGCCTCGTCCCCAAGGAGACCAGCCAAGGTATCCTCCCAAAAGCAACCACATCCCAGGGGCCTCCTGAAGTCAGTTGAGAACGGCCAGCCCCTGCTGGACTCACCTGGTCATCCTCCAGCAGCACCATCTGATTCTTCAGGTCTATCTCGACCACCACGCCCTGCCTGAAGTTTTCCTTGAAGGTCACCGAGTAGGAAATGAATGTCTTTTTGGCAAACCCTGGGGAATGGATAGAAAGGAGATTTCAGTATAAAATTGGGCTGCCCACAGGAGGCCAGAATAACTCAGAACCCATCCTGAGCTGCATGCCAACAGTGACACCCGTGGTTAAATGACTCCTGGGTAGCCACTACCCCCTAAAGCACCCAGTCTGAGCCCCAGGTCCTTAAGGAAGCTCACACTCTGACTTCTGGGGCCTTCATGTGGTAGCTGCTTAAGGGCAGGAACTTAAGATTCCCCAGAATTTGTCAATGGTAGAATTCAGGCACCTTGCCGTAAAGGGAGAAAACCACCCTCTGACCCACAGGCCACTGTCACAAAGAAAGCCCCAGAGAGGGGCCCCTTACCACTCTCCACGGAGGCCCGGAGGGCTGCCACGTTGTGGTGGAAGGAGTCCTTCATGTCCACCAGCACAAAGGGGATGTTCAGTGCCTGCAGCTGGCTGGCAGCAGCGATGCCACCAAAGCCCCCGCCCACGATCACGACGTGCACGGCCCCCACGTCCATCGAGACCTGGGACCCCATCTCGGACCGGGCACTGCTGGGATAGGAGGAGAGACCACATCAGATTCAGGGGGGCTCAAGGCTGAGAAGGCAGAGGTGGACCCACAGGAAAAAAGGCTTCAAATGCCAAGACTTGATCTTCTGAAAGCATGCAATCACCTTTCGATGAAACTCCAATTTTTGTAAAATTTGAATTAAATTCCAAAGGAACAAGGGGTATCCTAATTCCATCTCATCCTCCCAGCCCCCTAGTTCCCGTCTCCAAGGCACCTACTGTTACCAAGTTTATATGAATCCTTCCAGAGATATCCTGTGCACCTACAACCATGATTAATTTTTTTTGCACACATTAAACAACGATTTCGCACTTATTTTCACTCACTAATATATTCGTTCACTCAGTAATATAGATTAATGATCCTCTTGCTCTTTGATGTGTTCTGTGCTGTGGATTCCGTAGTCAGAGACAGACAGAAAGATAAGGCTTAGCCCTTGTAAAGGGAGGATTTCAAACTCAAAGGGCCAGTGGACGATGTAGGAAGCTGGGTAGGTGCACACTAACGAGAAACGGTGCATATACCTCTGGGCAACTGGTAAGCAGAGGCCACATTAAAGGAACTAACAAAATTCTTTAAGGACCGCATTAAGCAGACAGTGACTGGATTCCACCCCGCTCACAGGTCACCAGCTTCAGCCCCAGGTCTAAGGAGATCAGTTAGCCTGTAAGACAACCAGCCTACAAAACAGGCTGCGGTGTGAGGCCATGACAGTGGGGTCAGGAGGAGGGGGGTGCTGGAACAGAGGAGGTACAAAGGGACTGCTGGGTGACATCCCCCAGGAGAGAGCGGGCAGGAAGAAATCTCTGCTGAGAGAAGAAACAGTGCTGGTTAAGGACCAAGAAGGAAGTCTGCGGCTGAGAAAGAGGCTGGAGAAGCGCTGATCATGGGGGCTCCAGGGAGAGGGCAGGCAATGCAAGGTCCTGCTTGATGTCCAGGAAAGGGGACCTGCAATCAAAGACAGGATCTGCAAGGAAAGAGGGCCAGATCTGCAGGCCAAGTGTGGCCCAGGCTCACACACACACACGCGTGAGCACGGCAAGGAGCCAGAGGAAGCAGACAGACAGCAAGCACGTTCCAGCCCACCTGGTACCCTCTCGGGAAGCACTGCAGGCAACTGGAAGGCCACCACTTTGTCCCGCATCATCTGTGTGGTCTGGGGCACAACACCTCCCCTCTCTGGGCCTTCACTTACCCTCTGTAATGGGAGGGGCCAGCCCGCAACCTCCTTGAACAGTAGGTTTCCAAGACACGGTGGTCCCCAGATCTTCTCACCCTTATAGGGGCAACTTATGGTTGGACCTCCAGGCACTGTTGCCACTGGTATTCAAATACACACTAATTTCTCCTCTGGGGAAGTAAAAACCTGGGTGAGGAAGGACAGATCTGGCATAGGAGATTGGAGGGAATTTAACTTTGCCTTTCATTGACTAAATGGTCCCCAATGTGTTGAAACTTATGCATTCTACCATTTTTTTTAATTATGACTTTTTTTATTGGAGAAAAAAATATCAATAACCTCAGATATGCACATGACACCACCCTTATGGAAGAAAGCAAAGAAGAACTAAAGAGCCTCTTGATGAAAGTGAAAGAGGAGAGTGAAAAAGTTGGCTTAAAGCTCAACATTCAGAAAACTAAGATCATGGCATCTGGTCCCATCACTTCATGGCAAATAGATGGGGAAACAGTGGAAATAATGGCTGACTTTAATTTGGGGGTCTCCAAAATCACTGCAGATGGTGATTGCAGCCATGAAATTAAAAGACGCTTACTCCTTGGAAGGGAAGTTATGACCAACCTGGATAGCATATTAAAAAGCAGAGACATTATTTTCTCAACAAAGGTCTGTCTAGTCAAGGCTATGGTTTTTCCAGTGGTCATGTATGGATGTGAGAGTTGGACTATAAAGAAAACTGAGCACCAAAGAATAGATGCTTTTGAACTATGTGTTGGAGAAGACTCTTGAGAGTCCCTTGGACTGCAAGGAGATCCAACCAGTCCATCCTAAAGGAGACCAATCCTGGGTGTTCATTGGAAGGACTGATGATAAAGCTGAAACTCCAATACTTTGGCCACCTGATGTGAAGAGCTGACTCATTTGAAAAGACCCTGATGCTGGGAAAGATTGAAGGCGGGAGGAGAAGGGGACGACAGAGGATGAGATGGCTGGATGGCATCACCGACTCAATGGACATGGGTTTGGGTAAACTGCGGGAGTTGGTGATGGACAGGGAGGCCTGGCGTGTTGCGGTTCATGGGGTCTCAAAGAGTCAGACACAACTGAGCAACTGAACTGAACTGAATTGCTTTACAATGTTGTATTGGCATCTGCCATATGTCAACATGAATCAGTTTTACAAATGAGAAACTGACAGGGCTGGGACCAAAACAAGCCCCCCAGCAGGTATTGTCACCTTCATGGTCCCTGGCCCTCAGAAAGGCTGTCCAGACACAGCCCGAGGAGTGTTCATCAGGCTGAACCTGCCAACTGGGCCAGGACCCAAGAGGACCCTAGGGGCCAGCCAGGGACAGAAGCAGACTCCAGGAGCTGAATGGGGCCTGGGAATGTGGCAGGTGGTCAGGCAGGCTATGGAAGGGGTACATTTCACCTGCCCCCTTCAACATGGCCCCCCCCGTGCCAGCCTGCCCATGGGGCCAGCAGCCAGTGAGGAGGTCAGAGAAACCACCCAGAGAGCTCTGCTTCCAAAGCCAGGGGGTCATAGGACTAAGAGAGGCTACCAGCTTGTTGGGGAGAGGGGTCCACCATAGGCCCCCCAGGGAAGCTTGAGGTGGAGCCTTGAGAAACAGCTGGATCCAGGGGCCTTCATCACAGAGGAAATACCTTAGGCCAAGAGGTCCAGTGGCAGGAAGGAAGCGGGTATGAAGGGTTCAAGGAACAGGTTTGGGCAGCCAGGAAAGCAGGTGACAGGAGCCAGCACACACAGAGGACTGTCATGTCAGGCCAGTGTCTCAGCCTACAAGCTGCCCTGAGGCCCTCACAGGGAAGAAATCCCTGCGAGCCCAGCACAGGCTGGACGAGCAGTGGGTTAGTCAAAGGAGTTTAACTCCTGCTCCCTCAGCACCCCTGGGATCATTAACTGGTTCCCAGGAGGGCAAACCCTAGCATCTCCCAACTAGGCACAGCCCTCAATAAACGTGAACTGATTCTCTAGTTGTCCAGGTGCAGAATGTGGGGCCTGAGCACACACCCAGGCCCAGGAAGGGCTGCCATAGCCGGGTTGGGGAGTGGAGGCATTTCTTAGCCACAAGCTTCCTGAGGCCCCTCTCCTGGAATCTGCCCTTCTCTCTCCTCCACTGACCCCTGACACACCCACTTGCGGACAGGGAGCCTGGCGGTGCTCCAGCCCATTCCACCCTTTCTCCTCGGCAGCCTCCCTTGCCCAGCACTCTTGGACACCCTCCTCTCCCGTGGCTCGTCCAATGCCAATTCTTACCTGGGCCCAAGGACAGCTGGACTCCCCTCTGGTCAGCCGTGACCTACTTCACCAGACACCTAAACCCTTGGCTTAAGTCACGGATCTGCACTCCTAGGCACACGGCCTGTAGGCGCTCAGAAAGCAAGTGCGCAATTGGTGATGTTGAATTGCAGGTTTTAACGTAGTAGCAGGACTGGGCAACCTGCCTCAACCAACGGGCAACTCCATCAATCAATGGAAACCTCCACCAGTGGGAGATTATAGGCTACACTATTATACACCCATACAGTGGAATATTCCGGAGGCAATTTTACAGTGGAAGATTTTTTACATGAAAAGTTTGTTCATGATTCATCCGCACCCACAGATTATACAAGAACGAGAGAGAACCATAGCATAAACTATGGTCTGTGGGTGATTATGTCAACACAGGTTCATCAAATGTGACAGATGGAGCACTCTGGTGAGTGGTGTCAATAATGGAAGAGGCTACGCATGTGTCGGACAGAGGGCGTATTGAAAATTTCTGTGCCTTCCACTGTTTTTCTGTGAACCTAAGACTACTCTAAAAACATCATAAAGTCTTAAAAAAATAAAGCTTGTCCATGAAAAAGTTAGACAGTAGAACAGCATGTAGAGCCTGATCTCATGTGTGGGCCACCAAGCACAGGTGCCTAACTGCACCAACATACACGCACGTATTGACGACAACAGCGGGCAGCCACTGAGCTGTCAACAACATCTGTGCATCCAGTGGGGGGGGTTCCTCGTCATTTTGGCAAGAACTTCAGGAACTTGCCCAAGATTAATCCTCGGCAGTCTGACCACATCTGCACTCTAAACCTAAATGCTAATAGTGCTTGCCAGATGATGTTTTCATTTTCTTCTTTGAGCTTTTTTCCTCTTTTTTCGTACTCTTTGAATATTTTTAAGTGAATATACCACTTTACAGAAATAATAAAGTTTTAAAGACAGAGCAGGCCTCCTACTGCCTAATATTCTAAATTAAGACATGTGGGGGATTTCTCTGGCAGTCCAGTGGTAGGACTCTGCACTTACACTGCCGAGGGCCCAGATTCAGTCAATGGTCAGGGAACCAAGATTCCGTAAGCCATGCGGTGCAGTGAGATGTTTTTCATATATTATGAAATTTACTGTCTTAGAGTGTACAACTCAGTGGATTCGAGTACATTCGTAAAGTGGTGCAACCGTCACCACAATCTAACACCAGAACATGTTCATCACCACTCCCCCTAAAACAGACTCCAAATCCACTAGCACTCGTTTCTCATTCTTTCCTTCCTCCAACCCCTGTAATCATTAATCTTTCTGTCACTATAGATGTACCTATTCCATACCTTTTGCTTCTGGTTTCTTTTGCTTAGCATGATATCTTCAATATTCATCCAAGCTGTAACTTGTATCAGTATTTCATTTTTTTTTTTTATGGCTGAGTACGGGCAGGAGGAGAAGGGGACGACAGAGAATGAGATGGCTGGATGGCATCACCGACTCTGTGGATATGAGTTTGAGTGAACTCCGGGAGTTGGTGATGGACAGGGAGGCCTGGCGTGCTGTGATTCATGGGGTCGCGGAGAGTCGGACACGACTGAGCGACTGAACTGAACTGAACTGACTGAACTATTCTATTGTATGGAGATAGTACACTGTGCTTATCCTTTGGTCCACTGACGGGCATTTGGGTTGTTTCCCGCTTTTGTCTAAAGTGAATAATGCTGCTAAGAATGTATAACTCTTTGTGTGAACAAAAAAATTTCTTGAGTATATACCTGTGATTGGAATTGCTGGGTCCCATGGTAACTCTAGACTTCACTTTTTGAGGAACTGCAAATCCACCATCTGATTTTACTAATCATCAAGCCAAGAGAACGAGCACAGTGGATCTTAACTGAATCTTCCCAGATGCAGAAATGTTAGCATAAAATAAGGTCCAAGAGAACAAATCCTAACTGTCCAACAACTCCTAAGTAATGCTATCTTTGCCCCTTCCCCAACACACACACAATCTGGTTTATACTCAGATTTTCTCAGTAAATCCTGTTTCCTCTGCCAAGGACACCCAGCCTGATCCCAACGGGACTCTTCTCTAATAAAACAAAGGGCTTTTAGGAATCAACTGAAAAATGAGGAAGTTACATTTAGGCCAAAGCTGTGAAGAGGTCACGCCTCAGAAGACACACAGTGCGAACCATGTGGGCTCTGATCAAAGGGTGGATATCACCCCAGAATTGTTTCATAGAGATTACAAATAAAACCCACTGCTTTCGAGAGCTCACTGGTTATGCCCAAGGTAGATTCCACAGCCATTTCCAGAGTGGCTGACCTGGATGAGAGGGCCTAGCATGTGTGTGTGCGTGCGTGCATGTGTGTGTGTGCTAAGTCGCTTCAGTCATGTCTGACTCTTTGCGACTCCATGGACTGTAGCCTGCCAGGCTCCTCTGTCCAGGGAGTTCTCCAGGCAATAATACTGGAGTGGGTTGCCATTTCCTTCTCCAGGGGATCTTCCTGACCCAGGGATCAAACCTGCGTCTCCTGCATCGCAGGTGGATTCTTTGACCACTGAGCCACCGGTGAAGATCTGAAAGGGCCTAGAGAGTGACTCAAAACACCATGAACATACCCCTCCCCACGGGGGAAGGCAAAGGGGTGGGTGGCTTCCCTCGCTGGACACCAGGGCCCAGGCTGAGAGTAGGCACTCCACAGCCAGCTCCTCAGGAAACATATGCAGAACAAAACCCCAAAAGACCAGTTTCCAAAAGGGACTCAAAGTCTGAAGAGGGGGCTGTCGTTTCATGACCCAGGAGAGGGCATTTTTGGACAGACAGGTTCCTTCATGTGTCATATAGCCTCTGGTGCCGAAACCCAGGCCACACAACTTGTACAGTCTCCTGGGAGCCAGTCACTTTGTGGTTCCCTTAACATCCCCACAGTCTGTGCCTGGACCCCGGCTTCCTCATTTCACCACCAGACATAGAGATCAGGCTGGCCCTGGAGCATACCTGCTCTGCCCAGCTCCTCACTTACCTGTTGGATAGTCCTGAGCAAAAGCCCGTCCAGCTGGGCCTCATCTCCCTCTCTGAAATGGACCCTCCAGATGCGAGGTTACTGACTGCGCTCCTTGGAGGCCTCTGAGAGCTTGGGGCACTTACATACCCAAGGAGGCCTCCTTGATGTTTTAACACGTTTACATATTTTGAACACAAGGTGCAGAGCTGGGACACGTGGAAGCCCCTTCCCAAACTATGTCTGAACCTCTGCTGCCCTATGCCTGCCCTGCTGTGAGACCATCAACTCCCAAGCGCCTTGCCCCCCTCAATTTCATGGTACAATCAAGGGGCAGAGAGAGTGTAACCAGAGGGGGAAGACAGGGTGTATTTAATGGGGTGCTTTGAAAGAAAAATGCCAGACATCAGGCACCAAAAGCAGCTCCTGCTGGATCAGGAGTTCCTGGACCCGCTGGCCCATCCGAGTTACTTGAGTCACCTCTGGCCTTAATTTCCGGGAAAGCTGGAACTCCGTGGAGAAGCGGACCTCTCAGTGCACCCTGGAGCCTGTGGACACTGGGTAACCCCCGCATTTTCCTCCTGACTCTGAGGCTTTGCTCCTGCCTTGTGACACCGGCTTCAGTCCGCCCACGGCTGCTTCCACCATCCAGCCGCGACCCTCGAAGCCCTCCCGGGATGGGGTTGGGGGGAGGGTGTCTGTCTTATTTGGGAAGACTTAGCACGGATCTCCAGGATGAGGGGTGAACGGGGTGACAGGCAAGTTTGCTCCATCTTCGCTGGAGCAAACTTCCCCCTTGACTTTTGGGGGACCTAAGGGGCAGTGCAGGCCTGAACCCCGCTACCCATACAGATCGCCGTCTCCTCCCACGGCCACATCGGGCGCCCCGGCCCCCGACGCTGTTCCGGGCAGCTTGGGGCCCAGCAGGCATGGGGGGTCCCGGAGAGCCCGCCCGGCGCGCCCCTCACCTGCCGGCGGCCTCTTGCGGCTCCCGCTCCCGCCAGCGGCTCCCGTTGTCGCCGCCCGGCCCGAGGCCCCGCCCGGGCCGGCGTGACTCGGCGCGTCCGTCCTCCAGCCTGGGCTGTGCCCCCGGCGGCCCCCCAGGGAACTGCAGCCGCCCGGGAGTCCACCCCCCAACCGTGTGCCCTTGACCCCTGCGGCCGAGGCCGCCCGCGCTGCGCCGGCCCAACTCCCCTTCCGGACCAGTCGCCGTTCCCTGGAGCGCGGGCTCCGACGCGGGTGCGGCGCGAATCACCGGCCTTCTGCCCTCGCTTAGCTAACAAGTTGAGCACCTAATCCATGTCTGGTATTGTGCTAGGCGCGCGGGGGGTTGTAAAATGTAGAACAAGACAGATATGGTTTCTGCTTTCCTCGAGGTTGACAGTCTGGGGAAAGATACTAAACTGCAAAAAAAAAAAAAAAGTATATATATATATATATCACTAATTGCAGTAAGAAAGATTGGGGGCAAAAGAAGGGTGCCAAGGCCTCTCTCCAAGGATAAGTTAGCCCTGGGCAGAGAGGAGGCAAGTGTACTCTAGGTGTGCAAAGACCGAGGCAGGATGAAGAACTGACAATGGGGGCATTGCAGGGGAAGTTGGGGACAGAGCAGCCCAGCATGGCAGGATGGCACAAGCCTCCAGGCCCTGGTGAAGACTGTCCAGGGCAATGGGGAGCCACTGCTGGGTTGGTTTGTTTGTTGGGTTTGTTGTTTGGTTGTTTTTTTTTGGGGGGGGTATTGTTTTGGTTTTGCTTTATTTTTGGCCACAGCATGAGGGATGTTAGTTCCCTAACCAGGGATCAAACCCATGTCCCTGCAGTGGAAGTGTGGCGTCCTAACCACTGGACCACCAGGGAAGTCCTACTGCTAGATTTTAAGCAGAAAAGTGAGGTCTGAGTTATGCTGGAGGGTGAAAAGATGGGGGAATAGAGGGCTGCCTGAAACTGGGGGAACTAGGTAGGAGGAGAGTCCAGGGGGAAGAAGAAAGCAGTTGGACTCAGATCTGTCAAGAAATATACTGATGCAAACTGGAGGTAGGATCGAGCCAATTTGGTGACAGATAAGCCATTTTCTGGAGAAGGAAATGGCAACCCATTCCAGTGTTCCTGCCCGGAGAATCCCACAGACAGAGGAGCCCGGCCGGCCACAGTCCATGGGGTCACCAAGAGTCAGACACGACTTAGCAAAACGGCAAAGCCATCTTCATCTA
Source organism: Moschus berezovskii (assembly GCF_049115385.1). Taxonomy (NCBI): domain Eukaryota; kingdom Metazoa; phylum Chordata; class Mammalia; order Artiodactyla; family Moschidae; genus Moschus; species Moschus berezovskii. Next base: position 26,973,136 of record NC_142471.1, read on the forward strand.
TTTAATGCAAATATTAGCACTTACACGAAGCATTGTAGAAAATAGTTGATGGAAAAAAAATAAAGAAAAGGTTCAGTGAGAACCTTTGTGTGAAGAGTGTTAGTGTGTTGCCTGGCACGCAGCAGCGCTGAGTACAGAGCAGCCATTTATTGCAGCTCTTTGATATAAGAAAATTAGGTTGCCCAAGGCTATGACGCAGAGCATTGGCAGCTTCTTCTCTCCCAGCCTGGTGCTCTTTTGAATAGTGTCGTTTATTGCCTTGGTTTTCATGACTGTTTATGCTAGAAGTAAGCATTTCTGTGCCTTTTCCAAAAGCTATGGTCAGAGGTCTTATTTTCAATACCCCTGGATAGGGAGTGTTGTGAGCAATTCCATCTGGAAGATGCTGGTCCCCGGAATCATCTCAAGCTGGAGAAGGAGCTGGCATCCTCCCATGAGCATCCCATGCTCATTATTAGCCCACACACCTCAGGCTGCAGCTGCTGGTTCTTTGGATCCTCACATCCCCTCCCATCCAGCTGGCACCCTGCCCGGTGAGAATGTGAGCTGAAGTAAAGAATGCAGTCTGAGGCATGGGTGTCTGTACCTCCCTCTCAGGCCCTGAGGCCACAGAAGAGCAACCGTGCCAGAGTGTGGGGTGCAAAGAGCCCAGAAGCCCCGCCTATCCCACCGCTGCCTCTCAGGGATGCATCAGAGAGCCCCGAGTTGGCTTTGATGTTCTGGGTGCAGTGAGCCTTCATTTGTCCTGGGCTTTGTAAATTTTCAAATAGCTTATATTTTCTCGTAGTCCTCCTGAAATCCCTAGAGGAAAGTGGTGTGTGTGTGGGGGGGGGCATGCACACAGTCATGCCCAACTCTTTTTGACCCAGTGGATTGTAGCCTGCCAGGCTCCTCTGTCCATGGGGATTCTCCAGGCAAGAATACTGAAGTGGATTGCCATTTCCTACTCCAGGGGATCTTCCTGACCCGGGGATCAAACCCGTGTCTCTTGTGTCTCCTATATTGGCGGGCAGGTTCTTTACCACTAGCACCACCTGGGAAGACCTAGAGGAAAGTGGGGGGGGGGGTGGGTGGTTAAACTCTGACACTGAGGATAACAGCCACCATTGACTAGCTGTTTGGGGCAGAGACCTGGCTTTGCTGGAGTTTGAGTCCCCAGCATCTGGCACTGGCCCCAGCACTTGGTTCCCTCAGAGTTCACTAATGTTTGCTTAAGTGATTTTTTTTTAATTGTATTTATCTGGCTGCACTGGGGCCTAGTTGTGGCACGGGGTCTTTTGTGTGGTGCACACGCTCTAGCAATGGAACTCGTGCTCAGTAGCTGTGGCGCACAGGCTTGGTTTCTCTGAGGTATGTGCGATCTTAGTTCCCCAACCAGGGATCAAACCCAAGTCCCCTGCATTGCAAGGCAAATTCTTAACCTCTGGACCACCAGGGGAGTCCCTGCTTAAATGATTTTTTGAAATTCAGATATAATTCACATACCATAAAATTCACTTTTAAAATGTAAAACAATGGGGTGAAGGCTATGCAACTCTCACCATTATCTAACTCCAGGACATTCCATCGTTTAGTTGCTAAGTCATGTCTGACTCTTGGCGACCCCATGGACTGTGGCCTGCCAGGTTCCTCTGTCCATGGAGTTCTCCAGGCAGGAATACTGGAGTGGGTTGCCATTTCCTTCTCCAGGGGATCTTCCAAACCCAGGAATCAAAGCCGGGTCTTCTGCATTACAGGCAGATTCTTTACCTACTGAGCTATGAGGGAAGCCCAAAATGTTAGTTGCTCACTCGTGTCTGACTCTTTATAACCCCAAGGACCCATAGCTGTCCATGGGATTCTCCAGGCAAGAATACTGGAGTGGGTATTCTTCTCCAGGGTATATTCCTGAACCAGGGATCAAGCCCACGTCTCCTGTGCTGCAGGTGGATTCTTTACTGTCTGAGCCACCAGGGAAGCCCAGGATATTTGCATCACTCCAAAAAGAAACCCCATACTCAATGAGCAGTCCCTCCCCACTCCTGCCTCCATCCAGCCCGACAACCAGAATGATTCATATCTGATGAAACAACCCTACCAGTACTCCTAGAAACATAGTAACTAATATTTGTTGAACACAAACTAAGTGCTTTGGATAGCTTCTCAAATTTACTTTACACGTGGGTCCTCCAAGGTAAGTCTTATTCATCTCCACTTCACAGATGAGGAAACTGAAACTCAAGCTAATAAATCAGCAAAATCACACAGTTAGTAAAGGAGAGGAGCTGGGTCTTGACCCTAAAATCAGGGCATCATCCCTAAGGGAGCCAGAGGTCACTGAGCAGGCAGAGGCGAGACTCAATGGTGAGTCACACAGGCATCAGAAATTCACTGGGCACATGCCCTGGCACTGTGGGAAACAGAGAGGTGAAGAAAACCACCACAGCCTGCCCAGGGCAGGGACACAGCCCTGGGGCTTGGGAAGGTCAAGGAGAGTTTTGTGGAAGGACTGGACTGATGAAGTGGACAGGTGAAGTGGGTTCCAGTCGGCAGGGTACAGGGAAAGGACTTATGAAAACTGCAGCACAAACCTGAAGCTGGGAGGCAGGAGCAAGAGGCATACAGTGGCCCATGCTTGGTTAGGGGCGTGGCTTGCAGAGCTGGTATGGCTCATCTCCAGAGACCTGACCCACACCAGGAAAACTAGGGAACATGTCACTGTCATTCAGCACCTTCTTGGCATCCAGGGCACACCTTGACTCAAGAGAGGCGAGGGGGTCCAGGGGAACCTTCTTGTCCCCACATCACTCCTGTCTTCCACTCAATAGTGTTCATATCTTTGGCGCTGAAAATCGCGGCTCCTTGCCCAACAAGGGACTTTTGTCTTTGAATTTCCAGGTGCCAGAGGGACCAGGGAGATACAGTTCAGATGCCCTAACGTTGGTAGTTCTATGGAACCTTAATGATTAGTAGGGGGACTTCCCTGGCAGCCCAGTGGTTAAGAGTGTGAGCTCCCAATGCCAGGGACATGGATTCAATCCCTGATCGGGGAACTGAGATCCAGCATGTTGCATAGCACTGCCAAAATAATTAGAAAAAAAATGAAAAATAGGAACCTTGGGGAAAAAAAAATTCGTAGGAACATCAGGCAGGTTGTCTAATATTTCAGAACCTAAGAGGAGGACGCACGGCTGGCTCTCAACAAGGCCTGAAGGCATACATACCTTGACAGCCACAGGTGTCTGCTGAGTTCCATGGTACTGGGATCAACTCAAGGGCCCAGAGAAACAGAAGCGGTATTCCCACTTGAGGAACTTTATCTTTTTAAGTTTAACTCTTAATTTATCTGAAGAGCCTGGTCAGTTTTAGTGAAATTCACAACCCTCAAACGACTGGGGGAATCCTCCAGTTTCTTTTCTCCCTCGAAATGTGGTTTGGCAGAGTGCTCACAGCTAGGAAGGGGAGGCTATATTCATGAAGCTAGGTTCTACTGCTGTGACAGGCAGACCCCCCAGTCTAATGAAGTGCATTACTTGCCTGGGCTTCAGTACCAGGCCAGTGGACTGGTTAATGAGGCTGCCCACTCCACACCATCATCCAGGGACCAGCTAAAGGGGCTGTCTTCACCAAATGGCTGCCAAGGTGTCTTTTAAGGAATGTCTCCACTCCCAGCGGGTGGGGGTAAGGGCACAGAAAAGGCTGGGCCTGGAAATGGTGTACCTCCCTTCTGTGATTTGGAACTCATGGGCACACCTGACTGTGGGTATGGCCAGGAGATGCTGTCCAGTGTATGGGCAGGAAGGAGAGAGGAAAACAGATCCTGGTGTCTGCCCTGCTGACCGAGGTCTTAGCCTCCCTGGCTTACTTCCTGTGCTTCTGCTTGTCCTTTCTCAGGCTCCTGCAGGTTCCTGCTCTTAGCCACTGGTGGCCCCAGGCTCTTCCCTGCACCTGCTCCCATAGCAGTCCCAGATGTAGCAAGGCATGAGAAAATGATGGGCGCAAGCAGGTATTTGCTCTCTTGGACTTTTATTGAGGAAATCTGATAACGGGGCATGTGACAAGGAAATCCAGAGGTAAAAGGTCATGGAGAGAAGGGCCAGAAAGACCAAACTTTACTAACACGGGAGGAGAGACTCAGTGCCCAGAAGGCCAGAAGAGAGGAACAAAGCAGAGAGGGATGCTGAGTCATCACTTCCCCAGGTCAAGCAGCTTTCCAGCACCTGTGCAGGAGCTTCTAACACTAAACTGACTTTTATTTTGGTAATATGAGTGAGTCTTTGTTCCTGAAACAGCACTAAAACAAGACCCAGCTTGGCAGAGCCAGCCAGCTCTCCACAAAGGTCGTTCTCCCCTTCTATGGTACAAGGGCCCTGCCGAGGAGCATCTGCCAGCCAGGGACTATGTTGTCCATCTCCCCCACACCACTTTGCTGCTGGCTGGGGCCAGATTCTCATGGAAGGAATGTGAGCAGGAGTGATTATAATGTCACTTCTGGGCTGAAGCAGTTAAGAAGTAAGGGTGACTTTCTTCCCTTTTTACTAATGAAGTCAAAAAAATCACAAAGCAGACTTGTGCAAAGCAGTAATGGTGGCCTGTTTCAGAGCAGCATCAGAGCAGAGTGGCAGGGACAGCCTGAGGGGGTCAGAAGATTGGCTACATGCAGGGGGTGGAACAAACAAGTTAATATATCGAGGATAACAGAGCTGTGTTTCTCACTGAAAGGAGGGAGGTAGCAATGTGAAAAGGGGGCAGCTAGAATAAACCTTGTGGTACTGAGCTTGTAGTTTCAAACTGCAACTGTCGGTGTTAACTCGTGGCTTACAATATAAAGACGCAGAAATAAAGACAGATATTAAGTTCTGTCTACTGAGAGGGCCTGGGAGCAGCAACACCTGAGTGAGAAGCACACCTAGTACCTAGATATTTGTTTCTAAATACCATTCTCGAATGAGAAAGGACCCCAGAGAAGTGACTGATCCCAGGGAAGGTACAAGGCAAGTCGAGAACATTATGCTTTGAAGGAAGTTCTCAAAGAATGACAGGGAGGGGACTTCCTTGGTGTTCCAATGGTTAAGGCTTCTTGCTCCCACGGCAGGGGGCCGAGGATTAATCCCTGGTCAGGGAACTAGATCCCACATGCCACAACTAAGTGTTCATATGCCACAAGTAAGACCTGGCACAGCCAACTAAATTAATTTAAAAAAAAAAAAAAAAGTGATGAGGAGAGGACAAAAGAGCACAGAAGTTAGTTTGAAGGAGTTCCCACCAGCCAATAGGGACAATTTGAGCATCAAAATAATGACAATAATAGATTATAATCCACTGATTAAAATACAAATCCATGATTCCACAAAAACATAGTTAAACAGAGAGAAGGGAAAGCCAATGAATAAATGTAGGAGGAAAAATGAAAACCAAAGATTACCATTTGGCAAACACTAAAGTTATTTAGTCAAGGGACATCAATGGGTGATAAGCATAGTAGATGAAACTGGGTGGGGAACAGTATTTTTACATAGTCTTCAAATATTTCCACACATATACCTATTAATCACAAACAAAAAAGAAAATTTATAGTGGAGAAACCTAGCAGGCATCATCTTAGTCAAAGGATCGATATTATCATCTGTCGTTTGACAAATAAAGATCATGTGACACCCAGTAGGAGACAATGACATCACTAATGTGATATCCCAAAGAGGTGCATCCTGAATCTAAGCATGCGGAAGTATGGACAAACCCACACTAAGACACGTTCTGCAAAATGACTTCAGGAAGGTCAAGGGCATCAAACTGAAGGAAAGACTTAGGAGCTGCTCCATGTCGAGGTGGGGAGAGCCATGGCAAGTGGGTACAACTCATGATCCCAGATGAGGTCTTTTTGTCACAGAGAACATCACTGGGCGTTTGGCACAGGCGGTAAGGGGTGTCTGGGGGAAGGGTGTGTCAGGATTCTTACTACTTTTCTGTAAGTCTGAAACTGTTTCAAAATAAAAATTTTTTTAAAAAAAGAAGCCAGAATATCTTCTCCACCCTCTCTTGTCCCATCCACTAGCAGGATACAGAGGACCTGCTAGTCTGAGGTCCCAGGCCCAGTGATAATAGCTGTATGAGGGAAGGAGTTCCTTAACTCCAAATGCATGACAGCCACCCCACCCCCCACCACCTTCCTGGTCAGGTGCATGACTTTGGACTTCCTATGAGCAATAAACAAACTTCTATTGTCTTTAGCCACTGAGCTGGGGGAGAAGGGACCTTTTCCTGCATTATCCTAACTCATGGGACTTACTCAACAGCCTGCTCTGCTCTCCACTTGGGGTCCCACAGACACCCCAGGGAAACATCTTGTCCCCAAACCTGCCAGCCGCTCATCACTATCCTAGCCAGAGACCCAGCATCGCTGACACTTCTCTCCCTCTGCATCGCCCCACACCCAGTCAAGCCCACTTCCTGTGTCACCCTGGAGCTTCACGCCCACCAGGCCTGCCTCGGCCATCTTCCCCTCACCAGGGCCATTGTCACTGGTTCTCTAGCCTCCATTCCAATCTTTTCTCCACTAAGCATGGCAAGACATATGTGCAGTTCCACAATTCCTTGTCCCAGTGCCTGCTGCCCTCAATCTGGACACCCTCCCTGCTTCCAGCCCGTCTGGTAAACACCTAGTCTCCCCTCAGAGTTCAACTCATGAGTCACCTGGATGAATCCTTGCTTGATCCTCTGTCCTTGAGGCCCCTGGACACAGTCTTCCATCTGAACAGGGCAAAGAGGCCCTGCTTGCTCCACTAATCAGGGTGGGGGCGGGCACGCACCCGTCTCCCCAGCATAGCCTGAGCTCCTTGCACCCACACATGCTGGAATAAATCCTCTCCCCTCCCACCCGCAGCCAAGTCAGACCCCAGCCCTCCTTCGCCACCCGTTAATTCACTACAGGCTTTCACTCAAACTATTAAAACATTTGCCCTCTGGCCCCTTTCCTAATCCACACAGAGGAGAATCACTGTCTCTGGAGTATTCTGTGGTTGCCCAGAGCTGGCACTCAACAAACAGATATTGGAACAAAGTACTCAGAGCAATTCTCTCTGCTTAGATTAGAGCCCCACCCCATTTCACTTCTGCCTCAGTTGTTCCCAAACTGCATTCAACCTGTCAATGATTTAACAATTATTTCTTGATGGCTGGCGCACACGAGGCCCTGGGCACACAGTACATTTGCCTGACTCCAGGGGTTGGTCTTAGCTCCTAGGGGCCACCGTGGCCTTGTTCACCTTTGAACTCCCCAACTCCTGTCCATCCCCAGGCCTGGCACATCTAGGCACCCTGTAAACATCTGCTACGAGGCCAAGACCACTACTGACCCAGGCCTGCAAGCCCATCCAGGGCTGACAGGCACTGTTACCAGCTACTAGGACTAGTCTGACACAAGAGTGTCCTGTGAGACCAAACCCCACTGAGACAGCAGGACAGAAAGTATGGACTTCTGTGCCTGGAGCTTTTCTATTCCCCATTCAACTCTTGAAACAAAGAAAGAAAAAAGAATCTGCCATATAAGGACCCATCCCTTGGAGGTCCTGTTTATTTCTGAACCCCAACCAGACAGCCCAGCAAGACACATTCCACCCCTCAACTCCACCCCAGATCCCTGAGGCCCATTTCATGGGCTGGAAAACTAAGGCACTGTGTCTGAGTGCCCCAGAGGTCAGGGCACCTAACATATGAAAAGCCGGGAGTCCTGGCTTTCAGGGATGCCACTGCTGGTCCACGGAACAGGACGATACTCTTTTTCTTGCACCTCTGGTCTTTGGAGCAGAGCCCCTCTGCTGAGGTTTCCCAAGGAAGCCCCAGTGCTCTGTCAGCCCCATGCTGACCAAGGGCAGAGAGGAGCCAAGGCCCCAGGGAAGATGCTGCTCCAGGTGGCCAGCAATCATCAGGTGACAGGGGACAGACTCAAAACCAGGACTGGGCCTGTCTTCCAGCCAGGATCTGTCTGTCAGGACCAGGGCTGTTGTACGGCTGTCCTGAGCTCCCCAGAAGGGAAGGAACAGAGCTGAGTTTACTGTCAGGGGGCAGAAAGAGAAAGCACCCCAAAACGGGCTGCCTGGTAACAGATCCCTGGAGGCTAAAGAGAAGTTTGGTCCAGACTCCAGAGCTGAGCAAGGTGGATAGTAAAGGGGAGGCAACTGGGCCCTGGTGGGGCCCGTCTGGATCCTGAGGCCGCCAGCATCAGCCCTCCCCACGCCATCAAAGGGCTGCTCGCCCCCGCAGAGGGTTGACACAGCTTCAGAGCTTGCTCCGCAGGGCCTCTGCGGGGGGCCGCTGCAGCCGCCACACCACCCTCACTGGCTCGGAGGCGCGGTCAAGCTGGCGGAAGCCGCCCGGGTCGCCCCTCTGGCTGTACTGCTGCAGGGCCGGCTGGAGCACCGTGATGGGGATGCTGAAGTTCAGGTGGGGGTATGTGGCTCCCGTGTTATTGTCCCGGGTGTTGCTGGCGACGATGCCTGCTCAGGAGACAGAGAGGAAAAGAGGCTGTGAGCAAAGGCGCAGGAAAATGAGGGAGACCCACCTAGGCTGGTGGGGGGCGGGGGTGCTGAATACCCCTCACAGTCACAGACGCAGGCCCCTCATGCCCCAGTCCTCCTTCCTGGCTTTACTTTCTCCCTAACACTATCAGTATCTGATACACTATGTCTCACTTATTTTGTTATTTTTCTCTCCAATTTCTGTTATCTTTCAGCTCCATGAGGGCCGCGCTGCTGTTTTGTTCATAATCTCCCCAGGACCTGGAAGAGTGCCTGGCACAGCGGGACCTCAACATGTACTTGTTGAGTGAAAGAATAAATGAATCAGACTCACACGTAAGTTTCGGGTGGCCAGCTCAGTGCATGTGTATGAATTTTTTGAAGACAATTCTAGGCTTACAGAAGTCTTGCCCAAATAGTACAGAGTTCCTGTACATCCTGCACCCAGCTTTTCCTTATGTCACCACACCACATTGATCAAAACCAAGAAATTAAGCTTGGTGAAATGCTATTAACTAAAGTACAGAACTCACTTGGATGGACCAGGGTTTGCACTAATGCTCTTTTTCTGATCCAGGATCTCACGTGGCATTTAGTCATCGTGTCTCCTAGGTCTCCTCCTATCTGAGTCACTTCCAGTGTCTCTTTATCTTTCACAGCCTTGACACTTTGAAGAGTGCAGATCAGTTATTCTGTAGAATGTCCCTCAATTTGGGTTGACCTGATGTTTTCTCACAATTAAGACTGAGGTGATAGGGCATGCCTGGTTGTCCAGTGGTTAAAAATTTGGCTTACAATACAAGGGACACCAGTTTGATCCCTGGTCGGGGAAGATCCCCTATGCTATGGGGTAACTAGGCCCATGTGCTACAACTACTGAGCCTCATTTATTCTCCTACATTTATTAGTAGAAACTCTTCCATAAGGGAAAGCTATCCCTTGTCTCCATTTTGAAATTCATTCAATATTAACTTATATTAGTATAGACTCATGAGTATTCATTCTTTTCTTTGGTAGCAATCCAATACTACTGCTATTTGTTTTGTTGCTCAAATTGTTCCAACAGGAGCTCTTTCACATCAGCTCTTGGGTTTTTCAACATTTGACATGCTCATCATTTTGTTTTTCTTAGAGTTTCCTTCCTTTCCAGCACCACAAAGCAGCCCTGGAATCAGTCAGTTCCTGGTTCTTTTTATTAGAGAATGACTCTTAGAAACCAAGATCTGGACTCTCAGCATGCTCATTGCAACTGGAGTGTCACTGGCTTCTAGCCCCTCTCAGCAGACCGAGATAAGAGACGTATATACACACACACAGACTCATGCATACACACATTTATATTTATCTCTGTATCTGCTTATCTGCATACTTCCTTTAGAAGGTCAACCAGTATATGGGACAAAGATGGAATGCAGACTAGGATGAATGTACCTAACTGTATTTCAAATGAATCGCATAACCATTCTGAAGGGGAAGGAGCTAATCTAAGAAACTTTGGAAAACAGCCTTTTGACTGGACACTTTAAGGCTAATGAACGGTACTTGCTCAAATATTGTCTTCTAGTTGGTAACTCTGTTTCTCACAGGGATGTGGTTAGGAATTCTGAAGGTACTAGTTTTTTTGTACACTACAGTTGAAGAAATAAGTGTATCTACTGCAGCTAGCAACAGAAAGAACCGTTTCTCACTGAGGGAGAAAGCAGTCAGAAATAAGGAAAGGGGAAGGCTTGCATGAACGCTGTGTGCTGGACTGCAGGTGGAGGTATCCATATGGACTCGTGGTTGGCTTTTTTTTTTAACAGATAAACAGATTAAAAAAAAAACTTGAGTTAACAAAATTTTTAAATTGAAAGATTTAACAAATATTAAAAAAAAAAAAAGAGTTCACACTTTCTTGTGAAAAACTGTAAAGTCAGCCAGTGTTAGGCCCACATATCTTTGTAACGAGGCAAGAATGTGCTAGAGTTGAGTGTTGTTCCCCCTGTTTGTCCTTTGCCTTCCATTCACTGAAGATATTCACTCACTCACTCACTCACTTTACCTGCCCAACTGGTAGGTTGGGCTTTTGAGCTTGTGACCCTTGGATGACTCATTCAACTATTGAGTTTCACAGATCAAATGATATTAAGTGACTTACCCAAGGTCGTGGAGTGCCTTAGTGGCAGAGAAAGGACTAGAACTCAGATCTCTTCCCTCCAAGCCCAGCATCCATCCTCTCTGACCTCAGAAGCACAACAGTCCAAAAACCTTGACTAATTACCCCTGGGCATAAGGCCCATCATCTTTCCAGACAGAGGGTGGCTCCCAGGGCTGGCCACTGAGCACTCATCGGGGGGGACTGAGGCTCTGGCCAGGGGAAGGCTGGGAGAGAGCCGAGGAGCTGGTTACCCAGGAGGTCCCCGGAGCAGGCAGAGAAGATAGGTCCCCCGCTGGAGCCACCATGCACGGCACACGTGGTCTGCAGCATCACCGGTGTGTCATCCACCTGCACCACAGCCGACAGGATGCCTGAGGTCACCGAGGGCCCGCAAGCCTGGCCGAAGACACCGAAGCCCACTACATTGACAGCCTCACCTGCCAGGGAAGGAAGGAGGGTTAAACTGGGCAGCCTCCTCCATCTGGCAGAACTCACACACTCGCCAAGCCCCGCAGCCGGTCCTCTCCAAATTTCCAAACCCTGTCTGCCTTTCTAGTTTCTGCTCAGATGCCTGTTGCCTCCATGAGAACTTTCCCCAGCCCCCTACAGAAAGAGGTCAGGACCTCCACTGTATCTGCTCCATCATTTCTCTTCAGCCCTCATTCCCCTTCTGGACTGGGGAGTCACTTTTTAGGATTCCTAGCATCTAGCAGACACGACTGAGCGACTTCACGTTCACTTTTCACTTTCATGCATTGGGGGAGGAAATGGCAACCCACTCCAGTGTTCTTGCCTGGAGAATCCCAGGGACGGAGGAGCCTGGTGGGCTGCTGTCTATGGGGTCGCACAGAGTCGGACACGACGGAAGTGACTTAGCAGCAGTAGCAGCAGCATCCAGCCAGGGGCTCAATACATGTTTGTGGCATTAACACCCAACTCCTGGGACTAAAAAGTCTATTGATGAAAATAAAACGCTCACAATGACTACAAAATGGGCACCACCACCTTCCTTTACCAAGTGCTTTACAGGCAATATCTCACCCAGTCCTCACGAGACCTAGCAGTAAGTAGCATTATCCCCATTTTACAAATGTGGAAACCTAGACAAAGAATATCAAGTTGCCTGTCCAAGGACACAGGGCTAGTAAGTGGCAGAAGAGATGCCAATGCAGTGAGCTCATAATCCTTGTTACGTTATAACAAATCACATCCACAAACCAAAACATCTGGTACTTCTGTGGCAGCATCACAAGGCCTTTTACTCAAATCATGCCACTGGAGCCTCACAGACCAGCCTGCAGTGTTATACGGAGTCCTCAAGGTTCAGCACCTCCACACTACACTGCTGCAGGGCCTAAGGAAAAAGACATGCTTTACCTTTCGCTGGGATTCCACCTGCCCCCCAGCACCATGGGCATGCTGAGCACAGCAGGGAGGCCTCTAAGAGCAACTCCAGCCAAAGCACTGTAACCAGGATGCAACAAGGTGCCAGCTTGACTTATTATTCCAGCAGGGGTGGGGAAGGAAGCTGACCTGGGGGGCTGGCCCCTGATCTGTAGGCTTGATGTGCCCAACACTGATTTTCCAAGGTCCTTTCCTGACCAAAGGGACCCTTTGTTCTTTACCTTCGTGGAAATGCTCAGCCGGCACAGGTACAGGGACACCATCTAGGTCCTCCTCCAGGCTCACAACTGCTATGTCATAGGGAGACGTCTCCTGGGTGGCAAACACCACACGACCCCAGATTATGGCACTCCTGAATACAACAGAAACAAAATGACAGGTTAGCTCTCCCAACCTTTAGCACCGGGAGGAAGCAAAATAATGAGTAATAGTAAAAATCATTAACTTAGGACTCAAAAGATTTGGTGTTAGCCCTGGAACCTATCCCCAAGCAACTCTGGGCACATCACTTAGCTGTTCTGTGGGATTTCCAAACATGCTTTACCAAGTGCAGAGTACCTCTATATACAGGTTCCTGCACATTGTCATGATCACAGACACCCAGCACCCAGGGAGCACTGTGGGCCAGGCCTGGTGTTAATGTTATATGGACATCATTTCATTTAGTCCTCAGAGCAGCCCCATGAACTAGACACTGGTATTATCTCCATTTCAGATGGTGCTTTTGAGGCCTAGAGAGGTTGAGTAAATATATCTCACAGTCACACGGTTAGTGGGAGAAGGCAATGGCACCCCAATCCAGTACTCTTGCCTGGAAAATCCCATGGACGGAGGAGTCTGGTGGGCTGCGTCTGTGGGGTCGCACAGAGCCGGACACAACTGAAGCGACCTGGCAGCAGCAGCAGCACACAGTTAGTGGGAGGAGCCAGGGCTGATTTTCCCAGGGTCTTCCTTTTCCGCCTCATTTGATACCAACAGTCTCGTCATTTAGTGGGACAGACATGATACAATTTCATCCTCTGGGTCCGTGTTTATATAGATGCTAGCAGTTCTATAGCTCTTACTATGTGGCAGTAAGAAGACTTCACATGTCAATTCCTGGGAAAGCAGCTTAGACAGATTAAGCACATTGCCCAAGATTATGCATGGCTGCCTGTTACACACACTGCAGGAATAGCTTCCAGTAGACCTGGTATGTTCCCTAGGACCAAGAGTATGTTGGGGTGGGGGACAGTGGGAGGGGGGAGGAATTGCGGACCACACACAGAGGAAAATTCTCAGTATCAGTCTTCCCTATAAAGTCATGGCCATCCTGTTGATTGTCAGAGGGGACTTCTATGGCAAAGCGAGGCTGGGTTAACCTTGGAAGTTCAGTAGAGGCGTTTGGGAAGATCTGGGCTGAGAAGTTGGGTTGGACCATGTACAGGAGAACAACAACATTAACACCAAGGTGCTATAGTGCTTTGCTTTGGCCTAGGTAAAGCCCCTGGGATTACAGAAGAAACAGAAAGAACACGTATTAGAAAATCAAGCCAAGAAGCCAAGGCTGCCGACTCCACTGTCAAGAGCAAGTGAAAGTACATGACAGCAAGAGTGCTTTCCTTGCAGAGAGGGGAAAAATGACTGTCTGAAGTCTTAAACTGGCGGCCAAGACCACCCCACAACTGTTCAAAATATACCTATTTGCCTGGGCCCCACTCTAATACTCTAATTAGGTGGAACCCCGTATCTGTCATTCTGATCCAGAAGGGATGTTCTGGTTAAGATCTAAGAGATAAACCAAGTAAGAGCAACAGGCTCCTCTCCTACTCCAGGAGGGTGGCACCCTGGGCCCCTGGCACTTCAGTAGGCATTCAGGGGAAAGAGAACAGGGTTAGGAAGACTCCATTCAAGGGACTCTGGTGTGTGGGTGCAAGGCTGAGACAGAGGAGTTGCCCAGAAGGAATTCAGACTGGGAGTGGGAGCTCAATGATGCTGAGCCAGGGATGCTGAACACCAACACAGACCTTCAGAGTTGCTTGGCATCTTGCCCAAGACCCATTCACCCTCTGCCAGGAGGCACAGAACTCCCTACTCTGGGGTTCTGAGTGCCAAGGATGAGAGAAGGGTCCCAGGGCCCTACACACAGTGTACCACCAAGGCATGAGCCTGAGACCAGAAGGCCTCCGTAGTTCTCAGGATTATGACCTGAGGCCTGGGATCTAGACCTGACAGCTGGTGAGGGAGTGGAGTGCCGGCAACCTTGAGGGCCTTACTTGGGGGTGGTGGAGCGCACCAGGACCCTCGCCGTCTCCCGAGGGGCCACATGCCGGCAGGTCACCACGAGACGGGGCGCCACGGCCACTCCGGAGCCCCAGACAGAACCACATTCCACCAGCACGGCCGCAGCTGCCCATGGGGGCCCGGGGTCTCGGTATCGGAGGGGCAGGCCCCACGGGGCACCCATTTCAGGCGGTAGGAAGGCAGCCAGGGCGGCAGTGTCGGGGTGAAGTCGGCAGAGGGCGGCTCGGGCGACGCTGAGCAGTGGCGCGGCGGCGCAGAGCAGCGTGAGGCCCACCCACTCGCGGGCCTTCCAGCAGAGGGGTGCAGCCACCAGCGCCACCAACGCCCCCGCGGGCCGCGACGCGAACACGCCTCCGCCCTCCGTGCCTGGCAGGCAGCGGGCATCGGTGAGCAGCAGCGGGCCGGCCGAGTTGCTGAGCACGCCGCGGCTGAGCGTATTGAGAAAGATGTCCGGGCAGAAGGCCCCGAACGGGGAGCCGCAAGCCAGGAGCGGTGCGCCCTTGGGCACGTCCCCGAGAGGCGCCACGGCCAACACCGGCCCTCGCTCCTCCGCCTCCTTCTCCGTCTCCGGCCGCACGCGAAGCAGCGCGAACCACCCCAGCGCTCTCAGCTGGTCTTCCTCCTCCTCCTCCGACACCTCATCATCCGGTGCGGCGTTTGCGAATCGCCACTGTTCCGCCCCCTCGCCGCCGAAGAGGTGTGCGAAGTGGCTCCGGAAGGCTGGGCAGCTCAACAGCAGCAGAAGCTCGGCGGGGCGCGGGGGCTGCAGTGGCCGCCCGCCGGGCCGGGCGGGCGGGCCGGGTTCCAGGCCGGCGCACTGGGGCGTGCACAACCCGGGGCGACCCAGCTCCGCGCGGCCTGCCGGACTCGCGGCGGTTGAGCCCCACTGCACGTGCAGGCGCAGGTCGTCGCCGCAACTGTCGCCGGGCAGGAAGGCGGCGCTCGCCGCGGTCAGCGCCCCGCTGCCGGCCCGCAGGAAGGGGGTGAAGATGCCCCCATGGCACAGCACCAAGCCCGGGCGACGGTTCAGGATCACCCCGCTGCAGCTCCACGAGCCTGCCTCCGGCTGCCCTGCCCGGGAGGCGCTCACCACGCAGCCCGCCTGCTCAGCTGCCCTCATGGCGGGCCCCCACTGCCGCCCCATGGCCTCCGGAACGGCACACCGAGGGCTTCCTGGAGAACGAGCGAGCGAGCAAGGACCACGACCGATCCCGCTGACCCCACGTAGCACCACCCAAAGCTGGAAGCAAGAGGCGCAAGCACTGTCCCAGGGCTTCCTGGTCCGGGCGTATTGGCTAAACCCCATTGGCTGGGCAAGGGGCCGAGTCCTGATTGGCTGCTGAGGCTAACCCCGCCTTTCCCCGCCCTAGGCCGTTCAGGTCACCTGCGCAATGTAAGCGGGAGCTGTAGGATCGAGGACGAGCCCCGGGAGAGTGACAGGAATGTGGCCTTTACCCGGAGAAAAGGGCGTGCTGGTCCCTCGGAGCCTAGTCTCGTCTCTGTCCGCTGAGCTGCAGGAAAGGGAATACAAATATGTGCTGCCGTGCGTAGACTTGCCCAGTCCCTAACGGGTCCTGTCAGTATCTGCCCAGGTGTAGGAGACATCTGACCTCTGATCCCTGGGATAAGACGGGCAAAGAAGCCGTTCAGTACTTTGAAATTTTGTAAGTAAACTGTACAGCAATCCACTAGGAGATAATAGAGCTCATAAGATTACAACTCGGGTCTTTTGATGCCAAAGACCACACTACCAATCTCATGGAAACTGGATTTGCTCAAAATAAAACTGGCCTTCAAAACTATGATAAACAGTTGTTTAGTTGCTAAGTAGCATCCGACTTTTTGTGAACCCATGGACTGTAGCCCGCCTGGCTCCTCTCTCCTTGGGATTTCCCAGGCAAGAATACTGGAATGGGTTGCCATTTCCTCCTCCAGGGGATCTTCCCCACCCAGGTCTCTCGCATTTCCTGCATTGGCAGGCAGATTCTTTACCACTGAGCCACCAGGGAAGCCAGGATAAACAGTAGCTGAAGTCAAAGTTTTAAGTTACACAACCCTATAGTTGGCAGTATATACATTTCCTATAATGACATTTATACGGTTTATAGTATTTATCTAGGTTGCTGCTGCTAAGTCACTTCAGTTGTGTCCGACTCTGTGCAACCCCATGGACTGTAGCCCACCAGGCTCCTCCATCCATGGGATTTTCCATTATCTAGGTTAGGGGTTCCTTTTTCTGTAAAGGGCCAGAGTGTAAATAGATCATGGTTTGTGAGCCATATAGTCTGTCTCAAATACTAAGCTCTGTTGCTGTAGCATGTAAAAGCTAAAGGAGTGGGATGGCTGTGTTCCAATAAAATTTAATTCAAATTACAAAGAGTTCGAATTCTTTGTAATTGTAGCATGTCACAAAATTGCACTTTTTTTCCTCTCACAGGTCATACAACAGGCAGCAGACCAGATCGCGACCACAAGGTATAGTTTGCCATCCCTGATCTTTTCCAGTGAAGTCACCTTGAGGGCAGAGGAATACGAACAATTGTGTTTTGGATATCCCTGAAGCAGACACCACAAGCTAGACATTTTATGAAGGTCTGTTTGTCACACTATCAACTAAAGTACACATTAATTTTAATGTATTATTTTAGTAGATATGTCAGCATTAATGAAAAACATTCAATTACTACATTACATAACCTTTCTAATCAATTTTTGAATAGATTAATGGTGCTTGGTTTTATCTGCAACACAATACAGGGTAATGTTCAATATTTCCAGTCACACAAACCTGTTTGAGAAAGGGAAATGATCCATTATAGTATGAGGCAGTACTGAAATCAGTAGTTTTCCCGTAGCAGGTACTGTCTTCTTTTCGTTGTGACACAGAAGATGGCTTTATCACAGTAAAATCTGACTCTCCAACTTCCCAGCAATTAAGAAAGTGTTTTTCTTTCCCTCTCGAGTCCAGTGATTCTCCCTTAATGATGCTCAAGCCTCCAGCATGAACTGTTTGCATCAGGTTTTTCTCTATTTGCGACACATCACAGTAGAGTCCTGACCCGCTGAGTGCTGGGCTCATGGACTCAGCCTTTAATTTTCATGCTCTGATCTGACTCAAGTAGCACAAATAAATTCATATAAATGTAAAATCCATGCATCATTTCATCATTTCACAGTATGTTTCAAGCTCAAGATGTCTCCAGTAATTTAATACTCAGTCAAAAACCACCTGCTGCATTTTGCTTCCCATTCCATTTTATCCCAGTACTTCGATTTTAGAATCTTATTTTTTTAAAAGCAAAGCTTCCTACAAGCCTAGTAAATGCTCAAGCATAGGTTTCATTACTTTTCCTATTTTGCAAAATATAACATTTAACTGAATCTCCAATTTTATATCAAATGATAAAATGATAAAACTAAACCCAGCCCCTTTTAGCATGTTAATATATGAGATTTTGTACAAAAAGTCTGCCATGTCCATCCTGTTGCAGAAATAACCACCAGTCTGGGGACCACCATTTATTGCAAGGCTCTCAAACAGCACTAAATTTATTACTTGTAGTGGAATGTGTAAATTGGCTTGGTCTTTCCTCACACCCACACCCTGCATCCCCTCATAGCAAAATTTGTCTCATATCTGTTGTATGTTCATACTCAGAACAAGCCAATGCCAAAAAGGAGCAAAATAGCAAATTTGTTTTAACTTTTTATTAAAACGCTTAAGATACAGATTGACTCTCTTTTGTAAATGACTGTTTTATTTTTCCTGAAATAGGACATATACGCACTCTGATAAAACAGAATGAAAAGTCTCAATTCATGGGAGTTCCTGTACAAAGCTCTGATCCTAACTGTTAGGAGCTGAGCTCCTCACAGCAGCTTCTTTCCTCTATTTTATTATAGGAACTGTGTTTTCTGTGGGGCAAGAAACAGACAGGCGCCACTTGATTTTTCAATCCCAACTCTTTCTCCGGTGGCCAAACTAAACCACTTTCACAAAGAGCTGCCCTGTGTAGAATCCATAGTTTTCTAGCTTGCTAAAAATTGACTAGGAACAAATAGAGAAAAAAAAATAATAAGAAAACTAACACTGAAGCAATCACACCTCTCATATCTCTGGATAGAGAAGTATGGGTTACCTTTAGCCAAAGGAAATCAAAAGTATGCAACTACCTAGTTCATTCACCATTAGCTAGATTTGTTCACTTAAGGCTTTAACCCCTTTCCAAACCGGCAATGCTTGCTAATGAATGAAAGACTTGCTCTTCCCAGCTTTATGCTTCGTTGAGCCTCTGCATTTGGTACCTAGCCGTTAAAAAGTATGCTTTCCCCACAGGTCAGTACTGAAGACTAATGATGTGAAATCCAACTAAAGAAAAATACTCTCACCCCAGGAATGTGTTATCAACACTTTCCATGCTCTCACATTAAAAGCAAGAATCCACTGAATTTGGTTCAGTCCTCTGCAAATCAGCAACATCACAATTTTCAATGCTGAGAAAAATACCTCTAATATTTCATTAAAGAAGATATCCTTCCACATGAAGACCATCTCTTATCCCTTCATCCTTTACTACAAGGGTAAAACATTGGTTAAGATCATGAAAATCCAATTTCACACGTGGCATTAGGAAAATGGAATGCTGTAAAAATAACCCTTATCACACCACTGGGGATGCTGAGGCTTTTATACCAGGTGCTAACTGACAAGTGATGCTGGCTCAACAGGAATAGCTCAACACAGTTCTTGGATTAGAATTTCCCCAGGTTATTTCTAGCCTGGAGAAAGACAATTTCATAACACCTCCCACCCACCCCCAAAATCTGGAAAAGTTACAGATGATAACCTTTAACACCAAAAAAAAATTGATAACCAATACAAAAAACAGTTCATGAAGTCCAATAAAGAAATCAAATTCTGCAAGTGGAGTAAATCTTTCCTAGATTCAAACAAATGTTACAATATCAGATGTCGAAGTTCTCAACTCACAGAGTCCTTAACTTTGTCCTGTGTGACTCTCCTATTGAGAAAAAAATTTCCCCTAGAATTTGCAAAAATGACTGAGACACACCTGCAATGTGTGACAACATAGGAGATGTTCTCACATCTTTCATGAGGTGAAAGTCACTTTTTACAACTGAAAATGAAAAAGGTGCTACAGAAAGAAATGAAATTTTAAAACTACATAAAAGCAAAGACTGGCTGAAATTGCTAACTTATTGAGTGAAGACAGTAACAATAACCCACACTAGAACCAACTCCTCCGCAGTGACCCATCTGCTATCCATGCTGGGATGAGACATGACCGGAGCCCACCACGGTGGAAACCAGCCTCAGCTGCGAGGCTGGAGTTCTGCTCTTTCCTGGTGCTCTGTGCACACGGTGGTGCCACCTACTAAAGGCAGTCAGGGAGACGGAGGAGCCTCTCTCACCAGCCTGCCGTTCACTTAACTGAGCTCTGGACTCCAACGTGTATCTGTGCATAATTTTATGAAGTAGCTAAATGCCATTCACTAGATTAAAAAAAAAAAAGAAAAGAAAACTCTGGACCAAGTACATTGTGAACTTAAAAAAAAGTTATGACGAGGGTCACCAATTACATTAACAACACTTTCTTTAAAAAATAGAATCACTTTCTTTTGAAATCAACCACAGTGGTGAGACGTGTTTTTCTTTCCAGGTGGTCCGTGATGGCAGACAGCTCTACTTGACAAATCCCGCCACCTCCACGTCCCGGGGTGCTGACCTGCACCAGCACGTGGGGCAGCATTACCTCCCAACAGTGTGGAGAAGAGCACATGTCACCACTGGGCGATGAGAGAGCAGACAGAGACTCTTGGCTTCTCAACGCCAGACACGGTCGGAGAGCTTTCCTTGTTCTATTAGAAAAGTTCATGAGGAAGCTGTGAATAGGATCAGTCCAGAGAAGTAAAACTCTTTTATTTTCACTGTCCAAACATCAGTCAATATACTGGGAGAGCCAGCGGAAGCCCTCACCGTATCCTTGCCTCTTGAGCACACTGCACATGAACACTTCCATGGGGCGGGCATTCAGCTCTTTCAGGGTCACATTCCCCTAGGGGAGGCAAAACCAAGATGTTAGCATTTCCATGTGGAAAAGCTTGCAAGGGTGATGACAAAAGTCACTTTCTCCATCCGTCAGAAGCAAATCTGAGCAGGGATTAATTACAGAAATGTGGTCAAGGCCACTGGGGTTCGTGCTTTCAGCTGAGTCCTACCCCCAGATTCTCTCACTGTGAACACCTTTGCTTTGAACGCACCAACTGGTTCATCTGGAAAGCTATGGCAACAAACCAAGAAAAGCATATTCTCTTATGGACAAAAGAAGCCCAGGATTTCTTAGAAATAAGGACATTCGTATTAATACAAGCATTCAGAAATATATACCAATGACAGGTTATGTCAAGAAAATTAAAAATTCATGTGTGTCTAAAATGGAAAACTAAGTTAATGAAGTATTTCTA
Source organism: Moschus berezovskii (assembly GCF_049115385.1). Lineage (NCBI taxonomy): Eukaryota > Metazoa > Chordata > Mammalia > Artiodactyla > Moschidae > Moschus > Moschus berezovskii. The sequence goes on from NC_142471.1 coordinate 26,993,941, forward strand.
GAAAGAACTATATAACTAAGAAGAGGCAAGACTAAGGAACCATGCAAAAAATCATGAAGTTACAGATTCCAGAAAAGGAAATTTTTAAAAATTAAATATACCAAACCTTATGCTAAAAAGACCAGGATTCCTATAAACTAAAGCTGATCTGGATTTTTCCCTCACAAGCACACTTTTCTGCAACAAGATTCTACTGATCTGGAAGATTTGCGTTCTATTCCTGGTTTTATCACTGACTTGCTGTGTAGACTTGAACCAATCACTCTTAGTTTCCTCATCTCCAAACAGGGTAACAGTCCTACCTCTCTCAGCAGGGAGCACAGAGAATAACCCAGTACTCTGATTTCAATGCTTGGAAAATGATATAAATGAGCACTCTTCATAACCTAAATTTTCCAGTCCAAAAAAATTTCTAACTAAAGACTCTTTCAAATACCTGAGGCAAACTCTTATTAGAAAACAGGGGAAGAAAGAACACGCTCCAGCCTTCACAGTCTACAAATCACCTCTAGAAAAACAAATGTTAAGCCCAGTTACTTTTAAAAAACAAGTAAAATCTAGATTGCAAAACACGAATGTTTCAAAAGCTGGGATTTGTCTGGATAATGTATCTGCTGAAGATTTTTTCTCTTACCTTTCCTGTGGTCTGTCCATAAAGCCCAAATATCTCACGGAGTTTTTCTTCACTGATTGCATCTGTTCTGTCAATTTTGTTACCCAAGATAAGGATTGGCACGTTGGATATTGTTTCATCTGTCATTAAAGCCTAAAGCCAAGATTTAAAAAAAGAGCTGTCTGAGGAATCTATAAAAGCACACCAGACAATGAAGATAATTTCGCCTTTCACTTGTCTACAAGGTACCAAATGTAGAGTGAAAATCTGATCATATTTATACTTGAGTGATTAACTAAAAAAGTTAACCTTGACATTCCATAACACCCTTATCTTTAGGCAAAAAGCCCCTAAAAATTACCTTGACATTGTTAAAAATTCCCCAAAAGCTTCAAAACAATTATAATGTAAAGTTGTGTCTATTTGTAAAGCCAGCAGAACCTTAACTCTGAGCTAAATCACTCAACCACAGACCATCCTCAGCTCTCCACTGAGCACTGTCCAGGAAGAACAAAGCTCTGGCTACAGAACCTCAAAGATGACTACAGGAAACCCCAAGTATTCACTAGATGTCCCTGTGTGCAACGTACTATCCCCAACAACGACAGGAAGACAAAAGAAAGGTAAGACACATCCCTGGCTCAAGAAATCCTCACTCTATGCTCATCTCTCAATAAAGCAAGGGAAGTGGATGATTAACTGTCACAATGCATAGGAAGAGAATACAAATACTAAAAGACATTCAGGAAAATAAAACAGTGACGTGGACTTAGGCAAAGTCTTAACAAAGATGTGGAAACTAAACTGGACTCTGAAGGAGGGGCAGGGCTTGGATACGCAGAACCCAAAGCATGAAGAATATAAGCAATGGCTTTATAGTAGGAAGAGTTCATAAAGCCATATGGAGTATCACCTGGCTGGATTAAAGCATCTATGTTGAGTAAATGAGTTGGGATGGTATGACAAATATTATGGTGCCAATCTGAGAAGTTAGCTGCAACAGACCTTAAATCCAGGAATTATTTGATAGAATCTACACTTCCAGTACAATGAATTCTCAAAGAGTATCTATCTGTGGTGCTCAGGTAAGGGATGATGATCTAGCCTAAGATAGCAGCACGTACTGAATAGTGCAGCAAGCATTCCGGAGAAAGAAGTGAAGAGACTGATGTCTAAATGGTAAGACAGACAACACAGGAGTCGAAGGTGGCAAAGATTTCAAGCCTGGGAATCTATTTCACTGACAGGAAGAGCTAGGAAAGGAATGCAGAATTAAAAGGATAAAGGGAAACCTACTATGAACATCTCAAGTACCAAGAAACGTTAGACAAAATCAGAGTAAGGATGTCATTCATTCATAAATAGTAACAAAATGCATATTATATGCCCAGGGCTTTACTAGATATGGGGGTTTCACAAAGAAATAAGATCCCTACATCTAAGTTCCAGTGGAAAAGACCTAAGAAAATTAGTAAAAACAACAGATGCTGGTAACAGTCTGAGAGGTCAGAGAAGGCTTCTCAGAAACAGTCATACCTGAATTCTGGGATCTCTTAAAGGACATTTAGAAATTTACGAGCAAAAGGGGGTAAGGGTCAGGTGAGAAAACCAGAGACAGTTACTTCTGAATATTCAAGGGAGGGCAAGTTGTTACCTATGTTGGGAATGTAGTTCAAAGCAGGCAACAGAAAAGCTGGAGAAATAAACAGAAGATTATAAAAGAACTTAGGTGCTATGCAGAAGAGCTGTAGATTTTACCCCCAGACTGGTAAGAGATCTATTCAAGGATACTAAGAAGGACAAAGACAAGTGTATGTGGCAGGAGGGTGGTGAGATCTATAGTGATTCACTGCATGTCCAGGGAGAGGACGGGGGAGGCGAATAGTTCCATCCTGGGAGGGCAGAACTGGTAGAAAGAGTTTCTAATAAGTAGTACTATGTATGAGGTTGGAACTCAAGAGAGATTCAAATAACAGAAACCCCCATTTGGGGGTCACTGGCATGATGGGTGCAGATGAAAGAATGGGAGAAGCCTGGACCAGCCTGGGAAAAAGTACAGACCCTGGGGAGCACCAAGATTTAAGGGCCAAGCAGGGGAACGGGTGCTTGTGCCAAGAGTCAGAGAAGTATCAGCCAGAGAGAACACCAAAGCCAAGAATGTAAAGGGGAGTTTACAGAGAGAATGACGAGTGCCAAGGGGTCAAGTAAGGGAGGGATCGTAAGACTACAGCTTCAGATTCAACAAACATACTTACACCAGAGAGAGATTCAAATTGCCAGGAAAAAGAATGCAGAGAGTTATAAATCAAAGAAAAAGAAGAGGTACAGAGTGACACAGTATGGATTACAAAGGCAACGTTACAGAAATTATCAAGACAAGAAAAATGCAATGTTGAAAAGGGAAAAAATATGACATGAATCCTAGTTGGTATCAAACAAAGCATGTGACCAAAACTGAAGACAGAAAAGCCTGTTAAGGTCTGGGAAGTCACTCAGTGCCAAAGGTTGGGCAGGTACAACCTGAGAACACAGATTCAAAAACGCAAAAAACTCTAATATCTCTTTTAAGGTTTCACTATGCCAACACATCATAAAGAGTGAACATATGTGACGCATGAAAGGGAAAGACATTAATTATGCTGGGAAAACAGGCATTAACTGTGGAATGTCCTGAGCAAACTGCACATAGAATCACCCTATGATAAATTTAAGCAAAGTTAATTTACTTGCATTCAAGCCAAGTTTCCTCAGAATACTGAAAAATAATGTTTTTGATTTTAAAACATTTTCTTCCTGTAGCTAGGACTTTTACCAAATGTTAACTGGAATGATTAAGTACTGGCACTACTCAGTTGTACTTCTTAAAAGAAACAGAGGCCAAGAAAAGAAAAAGAAAATATAAACATACGTTAAGCTCAACTTTGGATTCCATAAGTCGAGGATGATCTGCACAGTCCACCAGAAAGACAATCCCATTAATTGCTGGGAGGTAATTTTTCCAAACCCGACGTGCTAAAAAGCAAAGTTTGCAGTTGCATCAATTTAACAACATATATGCTGAATATGAATAACCTAATGGTCTATGAAGTAAGCAAATTCTGGCCAGGTTTCAATAGCATTAAACTCTGTACAGATTCTCTAAGTCCTAGCCAGTATTAAGTCAGAACAGAGGAAAAATAAACTGATGGTCCGTGAACTGAATCTGCTTTATTTAAATACTAAAATAAGGGTTTTCTGCCTGATTTCCTGAAAAAGTACAACATCTGGCAATCCCATGCCTATCAGTCCACATATACTGGATGGATAATAATCAGCTGGAACTGAGTGGTGGCTGCCCCTTTACATGCGGCCTCAGTTCTTTAGTCTGTCAAAGTTTCCACCACTTCCTACTGTCTCACTCCCAATTTCACTCACTTAAATGACCTACCTCACCCGGAGCCATTTTAGTTTGCAACTTCTGAGTTAGAGTATCAGGATGCAAATTATTTATCCATATAACTCTAGTCCCAAGTTAGTTCCTAACTAACCAATTTGTAACCGTACTGACACTTTCATCCACTCAGCCCACAGGGAGACAGGGCTTGCCAGGTGGTTGATGTTTCCAGGCCAATTACCTCAGTCTCCTAATTTAACCCAGTGTGCCTTATAAATTTCAATTTTTGGTTTATAACATGATGTGACAATGATCTGGGAAGCAGTGCTTTAACTGTATTATAATTTCTAAGCCATTCATTTCTATGGGATGATTAAGGAAGCATTTCTACATCAAACATTTAACAGTGGTCACCTCTGAAGAGCAGGAATGGGAAGGAGAAGTTGGGGGAATTTCACTTTTACCTTTCAGATTTGTATACTCATCGTATACTGAATTTGCTACATTAATCCTGGACTACTTTTATAAGTTAAATTTTTAAGTTATACCAAAAAACAAAAAACCCTCCAAATATAGAACATCTCAGTAATTTGTGTAAAATGTAGCAAGGTTATTATGGAAAAAATGTTTCTGTTAAGTAAATTTTCCTCAAACAAAACTATGGACAAATCTTTCTTTATAATGGGATTATATCCCAATAAATCCATTTTAAGTTGAAAATCTCCTAAGTCAAAATGTATTTGATAAACCTTCCAAATATAGCTTAACCTAGCCTATCTTAAAAGTGCTCAGAACATTTATATCAGCTTATAGTTGGGCAAAATCATCTAACACAAAGCCTATTTTATGATGTGTTGACTCTCTCATGAAATTCATTGAATGCTGTATGTTTGTATGAAATACTGTATGAAAAAAAGAATGATGCATGGGCACAGAACAATTTTAAGTGTACCAGTTGTTTACTCTTGGGATCACGTGGCTGACTGGGAGCTGCCCAGCATGACGAAAGGCTATTTATCATAAAGTAAAAAATCTTAAGTTAAATCATTGTTAAGTTGGAGACAATCTGTACATAAATGCATTTCCTTTTCTACTCTATCAAAACCTGAAAGCTAAATTTATCACACCAAATAATATACAATTCCCAATTCAGGTATCTAAAAACACCTCCTCCTTCTGCATTCTCCAGATGGTCTCAGTTCAGTTTACAACTATTTTATCTCTGAATTTAAGTCTGTAAGTGGTTACAGATACTTCTGAAAGAAGCAGAAAAGATACCGTGCACCATTCTCTACCGGAATGAAAATGATACAAGCTTATTATAAGAAAAAAGGAACCAAGATCATCTGTAGCCCTCCATCAATACATAGCTACTGCTAATGTTTCTGTACATGTTCTTTCAATCACTTTTCTGTATAGGTATTTTATGTGCTGATGATCATTTTACATATATGATTTTGTAGGATATAAATATTACAAGAATAAAATAAGTGTAATGTTAACGAAATCACTGACTATAAAGTCATGCCAAATGTAAACTGGGCATCCATCAGATAAAGATGCCCCAAATTCTACATAAACACCAAATAGGAATCTGGGAACCAATGGACATAGGCTGAGTAAGGCACAAAGCACTGAGGAGAACAACAAGGCAGAAGAAAATGTTCCACCAACTGCCCCAAATGGGGAGAGTACACAAAATATCAGTTCAGATCAAAGTGATCACAAATAGTCACTGTACTATCTTTGCAACTCTTTTGACAAATTTAAAATGACTTACAAATTACAAATAATTTCCTACATACAGTCCACTGAATAAATGACAAAAAAGAGACATGATTAAATTCAACATGTGATATTGTACTGGATCTTGTTTAACAGAGGAAAAATGTTTAAAGGAGCTTACCAGAAGAAATGACCAAAAAAGGCAGTATACACTATAGAGTTGATAAATAAAACTGTCTGGGTTTGACAATTATGATTACGTAAGGGAATATTCATGTTATCAGAAAGCAATTTAAAAGGTATATATGAGACCCTGCTTTGAAAAAGGGGAACAAAATGATCCAGAAGCCAACATCACCCTTCCACTGAATCATCTCTTACCTTGCTCATGCCCACCAAGATCAAAAGTTGTAAAAGTCATTCCAGCAATTGTCAGCTCTTCTGATGCTGAAAAATAAAGGAAGGAAATAAACTTCTCCATCCAACAAGGCCAAGCTACCAAAATTATAATCCAATACAAACGTAAAACCTAATGAAGTTTTCACTTTGTAAAGAAAAGGATACAAGGGTGAAAATACCCTTCAATTATTTTAAAGAGCCAAGTCTCTTTTTCTCCAAAGTGTTTGCTACTCCTTAGAGGTAGATATGGGAGATGGATGCCATGGCAGGACTAGTGAGAACAGACAGTGACAAAGTTCCAGGGGTCTTTAGATTCATGGGTATTTGACTTGAGCGAACCTATAGAGAATTTTTTGTCAAGTCTTTTGGGGCTTCTATAAATAAAAGAACTGCATTAATTGGAGATCCATCCTCTAACCCTGACACTGACCCTCAAATAACAAAAGGTCCCCAGGTATTTTCAAACCTACTAGGATGTAATGTTGGAACATGCTGGCCCAGCCTGTCATCTTTGAGCATGTGTAGAAGAGTGGTTTTGCCTGCATTGTCCAAACCCAAGAATACAAGTTTTCCAGATTTCTTGTAAAGTCCTAAAAAAGGAAAAAAAAAAAATAGCATAATTAGCTCCTACACAGCAAAATCTACCTATATTTAAATTGTTTCAGGAAATGCGCATCATTTGAAATGTGTATTTCAAGGAAACGGCTTTACCTAGGAACTGGAGCACACTGCTGAAGCCATTGTAGATCCACTCAAAGATGAAAGACATTATTATGCTTACTCCCTGTATAAAATAGGAAAGCAGCAAACATTAGCCTTCTGAATGCTGGTACATTTCTGGAGATGTTAACTCTCATTTGCTGGCCCTCAGGCATGGTCACAGCCCCATGTTTTTAGACCTAAAAAAATAAAGGATTTTGCACCCTGGAGGGAAGTCTCTGGGGTACTCAGATCTGCATAAACTCCCGATTTTCCATCAGTTTCCAATCTATGATACTCGGAGGACTAGGCATTAAAGATACACTTTCCTCTTTCACTGTATGACTCACTTCTCCAGGCAGCTGCTCATTCACATTCCCTAGATACACCACAGCTCTCTACCAGTTAACAAAACTTCTAGGAAATCAGCCTCATCAATAATCTGGATCAAAATGTCACACTGATGTGCTAACTAGAAAACAAGAATAAAGGCATATTAACCTGAATGAAAAGCATATTAACCCATTCTTGTAAACAACTCTTAAAATACAAGGTCGCTAAAATCCTACTAGCTGGCACAATTTGCACTGCTCCGTTTACCAATTCTCTCTCTTCTTAAACAGTATTGTTTAACCTCTTTTATAGATGTGTCTCAAGTTAGAAAAAGATGACAGCACTATGTTGGAGAGCCACGAAGAGATAAGAGAGTCCAATCATAATGTGAATAATTAAGACCCACCTAACCCATTTTACAAATATGGACTTTCTTAAAATAAGAAAATTCATTCAGGACATAGAGGTAGGTTCCTACCCAAGTACATACCTCAATACTGATATTAACATCACCTTTTCTACTGTTTCCCATAAGCCCAGACAAAACAAAAGATGACCCAAAGCTACTAAAAGGTATACATATACTGGGAATAAGTAAGAGGACCTCTAAATTTAACAGTAAAACAGTAATAGACTCTAGAGCCAATGGTGGGTGTTTAGTTTTCTCAGAGTCAGCATTTCCTGATCCCAGTGAATTTTTGCCTCAGCACCTCAGATTTGGTGCAGAAAAAGGAATGATCCCCCACTTTCACTCCTCTCCAACAGCAAGAACACCTTAATGCAAGGCTTTATACTAGATGTGGCCAACTGCTATCAAATTTCCTAAAGTTTTATTTTTTTTAAAAAGTAAAGGTTTACTGTAAAAGGATAGCTACAAAAACCTACCTATATTCATTTAAAGAATGAGACAGTATATGTTAATTTTCTTTTTCATCCAATTACTGTCTTTGTTTTGGTTTGGTTTTCTTTATCAGACTGCTTAGTGCTTATCTTCTATAGCTTACCATAGGTGGGTCAAAAGAAGCTTGGGAGTTTGGGTGGGAGTAGAGACTGAGGGAAAAGCTTTTATACAAAGATACTAAATAAGGATTATTTTGCATTCTTCAGCAACATCAAAATATATTTTGATAGAAAAGCCAAATTTAGTATGTTAAATAATAGTTTTGTCTGGAAATTTAGTCTCTAAGAAGTCCAATGACTTAAATACACTTACAAAGTTCCTATGCTTAAGTTTCCACTGTTGGTAAGTAAAAGAAAAATGTGCCTCTCCTCAGCAATCCTACCACACCAGTCATCCTTCCCTACTTTTTCTCTACCACTTGAACCACGTCTCACCTTTAGAAAGCATGTCTCATTAAGGTCACTCCCACTGATTTCAACTTTAAAACCCAACACATATATTCATTTCTACTACAGTGGTTTGCAGTCAGTACTTTATAGACATTTTGGAAAGTTTTACCACATTATAGAAGTGTTCCCAATTAGATAAATTCTCTGGAGGCAACAGAATGGCGGAAAATCCCATTTTAAGGAATTTTTCATAATTAACTGAACTACTTTAACTTTCCAGTTTATTTTTCCTTGATATCACCATTTCAAAAATCCTATAATTCTTTGCTCCAAAATGAAGATGATGTTAAAAAATTTTAAAAAAAAACCCTTACTGGACCCAAAGAACCTCACAGTAGTGCTACCAAAAGAGGAAATGGCTCTGATGGTGCCTCCATCCTTGAGATATTAGGCTTTGCACCCTCAAATGACTAGTTTTTCAGTTTATAAGATGCCTGTACATACATCTCATTTCAGCCTCATACTAACCCTAGAAGATAGGGATCCCTGGCTTCATTTAACAAGATGAGGGCGCTGATGGTCCCAGATTAGTTAGCTTAACCAAGACAGCTCAGCTGAAAAGGTAACAATGCCAAGACTCAAACCCTCCTCTTTTAATGCCAAAGTCAAAGCCCTTCCTTTTAATATCACATAAAATTACAATGCAAATCACAAAACTGCTTTAAAAAACAAACTTTCTTAAACCACCAGTTACACCTATGATAATCCAATGTTTTCATCCTTATAACTCATCACAACTTTTAAACCATAAGTTAAATAACTAGCACTTTATTTCTTTCCTAGCCTTGATCTGATCCACTTTACCACCTTATGGCATCTTATGGCAAATAGCTTAAGGGGTCTAACTACCAACAAAAGCACTGCCAACGTACCTAAAATTTGCAAATTTAAGGACTGCTGCTGCTGCTAAGTCACTTCAGTCGTGTCCGACTCTGTGTGACCCCATAGATGGAAGCCCACCAGGCTCCCCCGTCCCTGGGATTCTCCAAGCAAGAACACTGGAGTGGGTTGCCATTTCCTTCTCCAGTGTGTGACGGATGATTCAAATAAATAAAGAGCATTAGACTGACGATCAGTCAATAAAAAACCTATGCATGACTTATATTGCACATACTCGTTACTTATATATGCTCCGAGCAACTTTAAGACACTATTTCAGACAGATTTGGGATAGCAAGCAGCTGGCTTTTGGTTAGGAAACTCTGCTTAGCTGCAGGGTAAATGTCAAAGGTCAGCCCCACTACAAAACTCTGTCAAGCCCCATCACAACCTAGACAGATGTACCGAAATAAAAGAGAAAAAACAAGAATAATGGAAAATACTGAGATATTTTTCACATGCACTGAAGAGAGGGAAAAGGGGGGAGGCGGAAGAAGAAAACACGGGGTTCAACCCAGGATAGCAGATGATAATACACGGCTGAAGTGGGGGGTGGGGAGAGCCCTGGACTAGGAGCCAGGATATCTAGTTCGAACGGTCTCACTTGCTATCTGCGGGGTCTTGAGCAATTCACTATGCCTCTATAGGCCTTAATCTCTAAAAAGAAAAAAAAAAAAAGGATAATTATCAAGGACTTCAATCCACCCCACCGAGGGCTGAGACTCATCCGAGACAGGGGATGTGAAGCCGATTCGTAAACCGGGACGCACAGTAAAGACAGGAAAACTGGTATTCTGCCCAACAGCTGCCAAGACCCCCGAGCGAAATGCGGATGGACCCGATACCCGTGAGTCCGGCAGGCAACAGGAGCAAACCCGGCCAGGCCGGCCCGTCCCCGCCCAGAACAAACCCCGCGGCCCCACAGAACCGCCTGCGTGTCACTTCCTCCCCCAACCTCGCCTGCGCCGGCCTCCACCCTGACCCTCCCTGCCCGCCACCTTCGCGCCTCCGGCCCCAGCTCCCTCCTTCGCCGAGGTCCCCAGACTCACGGCCCAAGGGGTTCCTCCGGCGGCAGCAGGCGGCTTGGACCCTCCCTCACAGCACACAGCCCAGCAGCACCCGGGGCCGCCAGCTACTCGCCGGATATACGTAACAGCCCCTCCCCAGAACTTCCGGGCGCGGGCTCGTCCCCACCCCTTCGTAGCGTCACGGCGCTTGGCCGTCGGTGCCGCCCTACCAGCGACCGGGGCCGCGGAGGGGCGGGCCTCGGCGTGACGCGGCTCTCCGGGGCGGGCTCCACCTCGCGTAGGGAGTTCGGCAAGCGCGAGACGTGGCAGCTCTGCAGCCCGGTGGGTGGGGAAGGGTTCTGGAGTCTCGCAGCGAAACTAGGAGCTCAGCTATCGGGTGCCGATACGAGTGCGTGTGTTTCTAGACGCTCGGGGAAAGTCAGAAGTGGCGACCAGCGGGTAGGTAGGTTCTCGGAAGGAAGAGTTGACCTGAGAGCCCTCGACCTAAGATGGATTTCCGTAAGCTTCAGCGTTATGTCACAGTTCCCTGGGATAACCTGTTTTCTAGAACAGCTAATGCTCATTGAGTATTTATGTTCCAGTTCACTGAGTACTTTGCACGCCTCATCTCATTTGACCCTCGTCACAGCCCTGTGAAGCCGATACCATTGTTATCCCCAGTTTACAAATGAGAGAATCAAAGTTCATCGTACTCTGGTAACCAAACCCAAGTTCATACTCTAGGAAGTGGCAAAGCACTTCCAAACCAAAACTTCGGTTCCTGTTATACTGTCATTCACCTGCATTTCACCATTTAATTATGAGGACAGCCCTATGAGATTGGCATTATTGCTCTCATCTTCAGGTAATAAAATTGAGTTATATGGAAAGATGAATGATGCTTTTGGATGGAAGACGCAATATAACGATCTCAATTTTCTGTAAGTAAAATTACAAGTTTAACATAGTTCTTATAAAAGTACAAATAGGATTAATTAAACTACCCTGTTCGTTCCTAAAATTCAAATGGAAAAATAAACAAGAATAGGCAGAAAACAGTCTCTGAAAAAGAACGTGGAGGGGGATCTAGCACTCAGATATAAAAACATTATCAGTTCAGGTCAGTTCAGTTCAGTCGCTCAATCGTGTCCAACTCTTTGCGACCCCATGGACTGCAGCACGCCAGGCCTCCCTGTCCATCACCAACTCCTGGAGCCACTCAAACTCATGTCCATCTTGTCTATGATGCCATCCAACTATCGCATCCTCTGTCATCCTCTTCTCTTCTCGCCTTCAATCTTTCCCAGCATCAGAGTCTTTTCCATTGAGTCACTTCTTCATATCAGGTGGCCAAAGTATTGGAGTTTCAGCATCAGTCCTTCTAATGAATATTCAGGGACTGATTTCCTTTAGGATGGACTGGTTGAATCCCCTTGCAGTCCAAGGGACTCAGTTCAAAAGCATCAATTCTTCTGTGCTCAGCTTTCTTTATAGCCTCAACTGTTTATAGTCTGAGCTCTCCTGGAATAGAGAAGGTCTTTCTGTTTGTGACTGAAAATCCAGAAACCATAAAAGATTGATAAATTCTACCACAGAAAAATTAAAATACCTTGTATGGCAAAACAGCAATAACGATGACACCAAAACTCAAAAGATTGATAATAAGTTGAGAAAAAAATAACGTGTAATCTCATCATTGTTGTTGTTGCTGTTAGTCACCTAATCATGTCTGACTTTTTTGTGACCCCAGGGACTATAGCCTGCCAGGCTCCTCTGTCCATGGTATTAGCCAGCAAGAATATTGGTATTGGTTGCCTTTCCTTCTCCAGGGGATCTTCCTCACCCAGGGATCAAACCTGCTTCTCCTGAATTGGCAGGTGGATTCTTTACCACTGAGCCACCAGGAAAGCTGTAATTACGTCATAGGCAAGTGAAAATTTTATATGAAAAAGATTTGTTAAAAAAATAGGAGAGAATCAGGTGATTACAGGAAGGAAATGTAAATGGCTCTTAATCATAATAAACTCACAATAAAAAACATAGGTTACAGAAAGTAATAAAAGTTAATAAATTTAAAACTCAGTGAGATGCCATTTATTTAACTTATATGCATAGTACATCATACGGAATGCTGGGCTGGATGAAGCACAAGCCGGAATCAAGATTGCTTGGAGAAATATCAGTAATTTCAGGTATGCAGATGACACCACCCTTACGGCAGAAAGTGAAGAGGAACTACAGAGCCGCTTGATGAAAGTGAAAGAGGAGAGTGAATAAGTTGGCTTAAAACTCAACATTCAAAAGACTAAGATCATGGCATCCAGTCCCATCACTTCATGGCAAATAGATGGGGAAACAATGGAAACAGTGAGAGACTTTATTTTCTTGGGCTCCAAAATCACTGCAGATGGTGGCTGCAGCCATGAAATAGATGATTGCTCCTTGGGAAAAAAGCTATGACCTACCCAGATAGTGTTTTAAAAAGGAGAGACATTACTTTGCCAACAAAGGTCTGTCTCGTCATAGCTATAGTTTTTCCAGTAGTCGTGTATGGGTGTGAGAGTTGGACCATAATGAAAGCTGAGCGCTAAAGAATTGATGCTTTTGAACTGTGGTGTTGGAGAAGACTGTTGAGAGTCCCTTGGACTGCAAGGAGATCCAACCAGTCAATCATAAAGGAAATCGGTCCTGAATATTCATTGGAAGGACTGATGCTAAAGCTGAAGCTCCAATACTTTGGCCACCTGATGCAAAGAAGGGACTCATTGGAAAAGAGCCTGATGCTGGGAAAGATTGAAGGCAGGAGGGAGAAGGGGATGACAGAGGATGAGATGGTTGGGTGGCATCACCAACTCAATGGACGTGAGTTTGAACAAGCTCTGGGAGTTGGTGATGGACAGGGAAACCTGGCGTGCTGCAGTCCATGGGGTTGCAGAGTCAGACATGACTGAGCAGCTGAGCTGACTGAGATAACATTTTCACTCGGGTTGGCAAATGTCAGCCTGTTTACTGGTGGTGAAGCTATTGTCAAGGAAGGCCCCACCAAGATGCCATTTGGAGAGGACCTGAAAGACATCTGGGGGTGAAATGTTCCAGGCTAACAACAGAGCATGTGCAGAGGCCCCAAAGAGGAGTGTGCGTGGCAGGTTCCAGGAACAGCTGGGAGGCCAGCATAGCCAGGCAGGGTGTCAAGGGAAATTGTAGCAGGAGATGAGGTGATAAAAATGCGGGGCAGATGGTTAATAATTGGGAAGGTTCTGAGACTAAAGAGTTAGCCAGGCACACTTCGATGGATACTGGCAAACACGAGACTCCTGGGGCAGAGACAAAGGATTTTACTACCTCAACCAAAGCAAGTAGCATTAGCTTCATGTTGATGTGTTTTGCACTTGTCCCCCACCAGGTTCTTTGGGGGTGATACAGAGCAGCCCAGAGTGGGTTTGCATCACAGCTGAAGAACCCAGAGCTTAGGGAACCCCAGTCTTTCATAATGGACTGCAGGCAAACTTGACTGACTTTTGACCCAGATAGAGACAGTATTACACTGGCCAGCAGAGACCTATCCCCTGCCCAGATGGAGACTCTCTTCCTAGGCTGTTCTTTATCTAAACATCCCTGAAAAAAAAGATAGTTGAGATAAAGGCCTCTAGTACCTCTGCTACAAGAAGAAATATGAGAGAATCATGGAGAGTTGTCTCTCAATAGGGGCAAACCTTTAGAGCCTTGTAGGCCACTATGAGGATTTAGCTTTTGTTGTGAGTTATCTGGAGATGGAGGGTTTTTGTTGAGTTTTATGTAATTCTCCACCCCATTCTAGTCTTATTCCCCTGTGCGTGCTCAACATTAGGTAGACAGGAACTCAGAAACTGAAATGGAGACAAATGCACCTGTGTTAGTCTGAGTTCTCCAGAGAAAAAGAACCACTAGGGTACATAGATCTGTATAAGCGGAGATTTATTAAGGAGCAGGCTTACTTGGTGATGGAAGCCAAGAAGTCCCACAATCTGCAGGCTGAAGAGTCAAAAAAGCTGGTAAAATAATTCAGTGTGAGTGTGAAGGCCTGAGATTCAAGGGGCTGTTGGTGTAAGTCTTGGAGTCTGAAGGCTGTGGAACAAGGAACTCTGAGGCCCAAAGGCGGGAAGGTAGATGTTCCAGCTCAAGAAGTGACAGAGAGTTTGCCATTCCTTTGTGTTTTTGTTCCATTTGAGCCTTCTGCAGATGGATGATGCCCACTGACAGCGGTGGGGGCACATCTCTACTTTGTGTACTGAATCAAATGCTAATTTCTTCCAGAAACACAGACACACCCAGAAATAATGTTTCACCAGTTAGCTAGGTGTCTTTTAGTCCAGTCAAGTCGACACATAAAAATTAACCACTTACTGAAATTGTCAGGATGAAGGCCATGGATGACCTTGATACATGCAGTTTCAGGGGAATAACGGATGGATGCTGGACTGGTGTGACCTAAGGAGAGGCCAGGAGGGGAAGAAAGAGGGCAGTGACACTAGACAGTGACATTTGAAATGTGGCTATGAAGGAGAGGAGAGACCAGGGAGCCAAAAGGGCATGGATGATGAAAATTAGTGATTCCTTCCTGCATTGAGCATGGTAAAAACTGGAAAACCATCTGTGTTAATACATAAAGTCATTCAACTCCTGAGAAGAACGTAAATGTTTAGCCTTTTATTAGCCAGAGGAGTTCATATAATGCTAGAAAAATCGTTCTGAAAAGCAGTCCGTCTAAAATTTGAGGAGGTAAAATTCTTAAGATTTCTAAATGTTTTCCCTTTAACATAATCTAGAGTGCAATTTGGAAAAAAATCTTAATTCTTAAGCTAATTATATGTTCCCAATGTGTATACTGTTGGCAGGAATGTAAAATTGTGCAGCCCCTATCAAAATCAACAGGGGATTTGCTCAAATATAGGAAATGCAATTACCATATTATTCAGCATTCCACTTCTGAGTATATTACTTACAGAATTGAAAACAGAGTCAAAGAAATATTTATACACTGATGTTCCCAGCAATAGTGTTCGCCACAGCCAAGAGGTGGAAGCAACCCAAGTGTCCATCGATGGATAAATGGATAAACAAAATGTCATATTATTCAGCCTTAAAAAGAAAGGAAATTCTGACAAATGCTACAGCGTGAGTGAACTTTGGGGACATGCTAAGTGAAATAAGCCAGTCACAAGAAGACAAATACTATATGATTCCATTTATACTAGGTACTAGTATAGGTACTGAGAACTAGAATTCTCAGATTTGCAGAGACAGAAGGTAGAATGGTGGTTACCATGGCCTAGGAGGGGGCAAGAATGGGGAATTATATAAGGGTTATGGTGGCACTCCTGCCAGTGCATGAGACACAGGTTCAATCCCTAGGTTGGGAAGATCCCCTAGAGGAGGGAATGGAAATTCACTCCAGTATTCTTGCCTGAAGGATCCCGTGGACAGAGGAGCCTGGCGGACTACAGTCCGTAGGTTCACAAAGAATCAGACACAACTGATGAGACTTAGCACACACATAGTTTCAGTTTTGCAGATGGAAAGAATGCTGGAGATCTGATGTACAACACTGCGAATGTACTCAATGCTACTAGACTATGCAGTGCACTTAAAAATGGTTAAGATGGTAAATGCTTTTTATGTGTATTTTACCACAATTTTAAAAAACATTTTTTTCTTTCACTTGGTATCCCTAGCACCTTCATCTTTCTGTGCCTGGTCTGACTTGACATTTCCATTTTTTTCAGGGTTATTCCCATTCTCACCACTGTCAGCTTTTCCCCCTTTCCTTTTGGGTCCCTTTTCTCCAGTCTTTGCAGGGGTCTTTTCAGGCTTGGTTTCTGTCTTTGGAGGATCAGGTTTAGCAGATAGTCTTGCTCCTGTTCATATTACAGAGTTAACTCAACACTCACAACATACTATCTTAATATTAGTAGAATAATTAATAGTAGTCTTTAATTAAAAAGCATTAGTTGAGGTCCCCAAGAAGCATTAAGGGTACAACAAAGTAGATTCCTTCCTTACATTGTGGAAATTCCAACCACCTCCATACCTGCAGAAAAGAAAAAGAAAAAAGACTGAATATGGAAACTTTTTTTTTTTTACAAAATTAACTATCCTGTAATGACTGACTAGAACTAGTAAAATATTAAGTTAGTGTTCTCAGTGAACTCCAGAAATACACATTTTAGTTTGTGAATACCCAATTATGGTCATATCTTGGTACATAAGTATTTCCCTTTAGGAAGCAATGAAAGAATTTGTATTTTGGATTAATTCATTCAATGCTTATGAAGTACGTGATATATGTGAAGACATGTGCTAGGTGCTAGAAATACAGAGGGAAGCTAAAGAGATAGAGCCCCTGACCTCATGAGGCCTCATGAGGCTTAGAGTCTAGTGGCACTTGGAAGTCACCGCCTAGATTTTGAATGGCCCCACTGGAGGACCCTCTAGCACCTCCAGAGAGCCTTGGACCCTGCTTCGGAACCACTACACAACTTGGTACTCCCCTCCACTGCCTCCCATGGAGCACCCAGCAAATGCTTGTGGAACATGTCCAAATGACATACCATACCAAGACCACTCCAGTATTTATAAAGGAGTTATGCATTCAGTAAATACAGTTGGACATTTCCTAATGAGAAGGGTATGGTAGGGAGGGGGAAATATCAAACAGCACTGCAGATCGCCAGGATTCCTAGAATTCCTAGAATTCTGGACCCATTACAGAAATAAGATAATAGTTGTTTCCAGCTGTAAAAACTGTTGGTGCCTCTCAAATTTCTCCTAAAGTCCAGGGTCTCTAGCAAGTCCTTTCATTACCCAATCCTTGCCTACCTCTCTTGCCTGTCCCTGTTCTATTCTCCAACTTGTAACCAGCATTCCAGCTACCTACAACACATTAGATTTCAGAAACATGTCATGCATGCTTAAGAATGTGTTCAGCAATACATCAGTATTACCTTTACACCAGTTTAAAAGAATTAGGTAGCATCTAGGACTTTCCTTGGAGATGGCAATGGAAACCCACTCTAGTACTCTTCCCTGGAGAATCCCATAGATGGAGGAGCCTGGTGGGCTGCAGTCCATGGGGTCTCAAAGAGTTGGACACAACTGAGCGACTTCACTTTCACTTTTCACTTTCATGCATTGGAGAAGGAAATGGCAACCCACTCCAGTGTTCTTGCCTGGAGAATCCCAGGGACGGGGGAGCCTGGTGGGCTGCCGTCTGTGCGGTCGCACAGAGCCGGACACGACTGAAGCGACTTAGCAGCAGCAGCAGCAGGACTTTCCTCATGGTACATTAGATAAGAATCCGCCTACCAACGCAAGGGACTTAGGTTAGATCCCTGGTCCGGGAAGATTCCACATGCCGTGGAGGAACTAAACCTGTGCACCACAATTACTGAGCCTGCACTCTAAAGCCCCTCAGCCGCAACTACCGAGTCTGCGTGCCACAACTACTGAAGTCCGTGCACCTAGAACCGGTACTCTGCCACAGGAGAAGACTGCAATTAAGAGCCTCAGACTGCAACTAGAGAGTGGTCCCAGCACTCGTAAACTAGAGAAAGCCTGCTCGAAGCTACAAAGACCCAGTGCAACCAGAAATAAAATAAGGAAATAAATTATAAAAACAGAATTAGGTAACATCCATCTGGAGAAGGAAATGGCAACCCACTCCAGTATTCTTGACTGGAGAATCCCAGGGATGGGGGAGTCTGGTGGACTGCCGTCTATGGGATCGCACAGAGTTGGACACGACTGAAGCCACTTAGCAGCAGCAGCATCCATAAATAATAACATGAAATTTCAAAATGTATATAATAACTATGATCCCATACATACTTAAAATAACTAAAATTTATATTTATATTCAGATATATGTGTGTAAAAACAAAAATCAAGAAAGATTCATACTGAATTGATAATAATGGTTAATCGTTAAGAAGGGAGTGAGATTGACAGCAATCATGGAGGAATTTATCTGTATTTTTTTGAAATTTTAACATGTAAAAATGTGTAATTTAAAATATAAAATACGTTTAAAAATACATTTAACTCAACAGTATATTAAAAGGACTGTACACCATGATCAGGTGGGATTTATCCCTGGGATGTAAGGATGGTTCACTATCCACAAATCGGTCAGTGTGATACACCACATTAACAAATTACAGAATGAAAATCATATCTTAATAGATACAGACAAAGCTTTTGACAAAATTCAACATCCACTTATGATAAAAATTCTCAACAGAGTGAGTATAGAGTGAACAAACCTGAACATAATAAAGTCCATATATGATAAACCTACAGCCAACATCAAACTCAATGGTGAAAAGCTAAGTTGCTATTGTTCTTTAGTCACTAAGTCATGTCTGACTCTGCCCCCCCATAGACTGCAGGACGCCAGGCTTCCCTATTCATTATCTCCTGGAGTTTGCTCAGATTTATGTCCATTGAGTCAGCGTTGCTGTCTAACCATCTCATCCTCTGTCACCCCCTTTTCCTTTTGCCTTCAATCTTTCCCAGCATCAGGGTCCCTTCCAGTGAGTTGGCCCTTCGCATCAGGTGGCCAAAGTAGTGAAGCTTCAGCATCGGTCCTTCCAATGAATATTCAGGAATGATTTCCTTTAGGATTGACTGATTTGATCTTCTCACTGTCCAACGGACTCTCAAAAAGTCTTATCCAGCACCACAATTCGAAAGCATCAATTCTTTGGCACTCAGCCTTCTTTATAGTCTAACTCTCACATCTGTACATGACTACTGGAAAAACCATAGCTTTGACTATATGGAACTTCTTTGGCAAAGTGATGTCTCTGCTTTTTAATACACTGTCTAGGTTTGTCATAGCTTTCCTTCCAAAGAGCAAGTGTCTTTTAATTTTATGGCTGTAGTCACTGTTCACAGTGATATTAGAGCCCAAGAAAATGAAGCCTGCAACTGTTTCCACTTTTTCCCCTTCTATTTACTGTGAAGTGATAGGACAGGATGCCATGATCTTAGGTTTTGAATGTTGAGTTTTAAGCTAGCTTTTTCACTCTCCTCTTTCACCCTCATCAAGAGTATCTTTAGTTCCTCTTCAACTTCTGCCATTAGAGTGATATTATCTGCATATCTGAGGTTGTTGATATTTCTCTCGGCAATCTTGATTCCAACTTGTGATTTGGCATTTCCTCTAAGATCAGGAGCAGGACAAGGATACCCACTAGTTGAAATACATAGAGCCTATAGCCTCGGGCCCAACACCTAGGAAGTGTTCACAAATGGGAGCTATCATCATTGCTGCTGTTGCTGTGGTAGATGTTTGCTGGGTTATCTCATGCTGATCTAAAACCCCATGAGAAATTTTTGCTGATCTCTGAGACTTAATGACTAGAGCATTAGTTTCAAACATAGGGGTATGTTTGAATCACTGGGGGGAACTGGTTAAAAATCAGATTCTGGGGCCTAGTCCCTCCCAGTCCTTATTCAGTATGTCTGAAGACATATATATCAGTTCAGTTCAGTTCAGTTCAGTTCAGTCTCTCAGTTGTGTCCGACTCTTTGTGACCCCATGAATCACAGCACACCAGGCCTCCCTGTCTATCACCGACTCCCGGAGTTCACCCAACCTCATGTCCATCAAGTCGATGATGCCATTCAGCCATCTCGTCCTCTGTCGTCCCCTTCTCCTCCTGCCCCCAATCCTTCCCAGCATCAGAGTCTTTTCCAGTGAGCCAACTCTTTGCATGAGGTGGCCAAAGTATTGGAGTTTCAGCTTTAGCATCAGTCCTTCCAATGAACACCCAGGACTGATCTCCTTTAGAACGGACTGGTTGGATCTCCTTGCAGTCCAAGGGACTCTCAAGAGTCTTCTCCAACACCACAGTTCAAAAGCATCAATTCTTTGGTGCTCAGCTTTCTTCAGAGTCCAACTTTCACATTCATACATGACCACTGGAAAAACCATAGCCTTGACTAGATGGACCTTTGTTGGCAAAATAATGACTCAGCTTTTTCATATGCTATCCAGGTTGGTCATAACTTTCCTTCCCAGGAGTAAGCGTCTTTTAATTTCATGGCTGCAGTCACCATCTGCAGTGATTTTGGAACCCCAAAAAATAAAGTCTAACGCTGGAGAAAGCAAGAGAGTCCCAGAAAAACATCTATTACTGCTTCATTGACTATGCCAAAGCCTTTGACTGTGTGGATCATAATAAACTGTGGAAAATTCTGAAAGAGATGGGAATACCAGACCACCTGACCTGCCTCTTGAGAAACCTGTATGCAGGTCAGGAAGCAACAGTCAGAACTGTACATGGAACAACAGACTGGTTTCAAATAGGAAAAGGAGTACATCAAGACTGTATATTGTCACCTTGCTTATTTAACTTATATGCAGAGTACATCATGAGGAACGCTGGGCTGGAAGAAGCACAAGCTGGAATCAAGATTGCTGGGAGAAATATCAATAACCTCAGATATGCAGATGACACCACCCTTATGGGAGAAAGTGAAGAGAAACTCAAAAGCCTCTTGATGAAAGTGAAAGAGGAGAGTGAAAAGGTTGACTTGAAGTTCAACATTCAGAAAACCGAGATCATGGCATCTGGTCCCATCACTTCATGGGAAATAGATGGGGAAACAGTGGAAACAGTGTCAGACTTTATTTTTTTGGGCTCCAAAATCACTGCGGATGCTGATTGCAGCCATGAAATTAAAAGACACTTACTCCTTGGAAGGAAAGTTATGACCAACCTAGATAGTATATTAAAAAGCAGAGACATTACTTTGCCAACAAAGGTCCGTCTAGTCAAGGCTATGGTTTTTCCAGTGGTCATGTATGGATGTGAGAGTTGGACTCTGAAGAAAGCTGAGCACCAAAGAATTGATGCTTTTGAACTGTGGTGTTGGAGAGTCCCTTGGTTTGCAAGGAAATCCAACCAGTCCATTCTAAAGGAGATCAATCCTGGGTGTTCATTGGAAGGACTGATGCTAAAGCGGAAACTCCAATACTTTGGCCACCTCATGCGACGAGTTGACTCACTGGAAAAGACTCTGGTGTTGGGAAGGATTGGGGGTGGGAGGAGAAGGGGACGACAGAGAATGAGATGGCTGGATGGCATCACCGACTCGATGGACATGAGGTTGAGTGAACTCTGGGAGTTGGTGATGGACAGGGAGGCCTGGCGTGCTGTGATTCATGGGGTTGCAAAGAGTCAGACATGACTGAGCGACTGAACTGAACTGAACGCTGTTTCCACTGTTTCCCCATCTATTTCCCATGAAATGATGGGACCGGATGCCATAATCTTAGTTTTCTGAATGTTAAGCTTTAAGCCAATCTTTTCACTCTCCTCATATATATATACATATATGTATATTATTAATATATATATATATATATAACTAGAAGCCTCTGCCACTAGTTGTGCTGAGCACTGTCCATTGGTGTCCTTCTCCTACTTTATTTGATTTTCTTTTAAAAAAAATCTTATACATGATTTTAGAAAAATAAACCAAAGAGCATCGGTTCAGTTCAGTTCAGTCGCTCAGTCGTGTCAGACCCTTTGCCACCCCATGGACTGCAGCACACCAGGCTTCCCGGTCCATCACCAACTCCTGGAGTTTACTTAAACACATGTCCATTGTGTCAGTGATGCCATCCAACCATCTCATCCTCTGTCGTCCCCTTCTCCTCCTGCCTTCAATCTTTCCCAGCCTCAGGGTCTTTTCCAATGAGTCAGCTGTTCGCATGAGGTGGCCAAAGTATTGGAGTTTCAGCTTTAGCATCAGTCCTTCCAATGAACACCCAGGACTGATCTCCTTTAGAATGGACTGGTTGGATCTCCTTGCAGTCCAAGGGTCTCTCAAGAATCTTCTCCAGCACCACAGCTCAAAAACATCAATTCTGTGGCGATCAGCTTTATTTATGGTCCACCACTCCATACATGACTACTAGAAAAACCAAAGCTTTGATTTCACAGACATTTGTTGGCAAGGTAATGGCTCTGCTTTTTAATAAGCTGCCAGGTTGGTCATAACTTTTCTTCCAAGGAGCAAGCATCTTTTAATTTCATGGCTCCAGTCACCATCTGCAGTGATTTTGGAGCCCAAGAAAATAAAGTCTCTCACTGTTTCCATTGTTTCCCCATCTGTTTTCCATGAAGCAATGGGACCAGATGTCATGATCTTAGTTTTCTGAATATTGAGCTTTAAGCCAACTTTTTCACTCTCCTCTTTCATTTTCATCAAGAGGCTCTTTAGTTCTTCTTCGCTTTCTCCCATAAGGGTGGTATCATCTGCATATCTGAGGCTATTGATATTTCTCCCAGCAATGTTGATTCCAGCTTGTGCTTCATCCAGTCCAGTATTTCTCATGATGTTCTCTGCATATAAGTTAAATAAGCAGGGTGACAATATACAACTTTGACATACTCCTTTCCCAATTTGGAACCAGTCTGTTGTTCCATGTCTGGTTCTAACTGTTGCTTCTTGACTTGCATACAGATTTCTTAGGAGGCAGGTCAGGTGGTCTGGTATTCCCATCAGAATTTTCCACAGTTTGTTGTGATCCACACAGTCAAAGGCTTTGGTGTAGTCGATAAAGCAGGAACAGATGTTTTTCTGGAACACTTTGCTTTTTCGATAATCCAACAGATATTGGCAATTTGATCTCCGGTTCCTCTGCCTTTTCTAAGTCCAGCTTGAACATCTGGAAGGTCACAGTTCACGTACTGTTGAAGCCTGGCATGGAGAATTTTGAGCATTACTTTGCTAGCATGTGAGATGAGTACAATTGTGCAGTAGTTTGAGCATTCTTTGGCATTGCCTTTCTTTGGGATTGGAATGAAAACGGACCTTTTCCAGTCCTGTGGCCACTGCTGAGTTTTCCAAATTTGCTGGCATATTGAGTGCATCACATTAACAGCATCATCTTTTAGGATTTGAAATAGCTCAACTGGAATTCTATCCACTAGCTTTGTTTGTAGTGATGCTTCCTAAGGCCCACTTGACTTTGCATTCCAGGATGTCTGGCTCTAGGTGAGTGATCACACCATCATGATTATCTGGGTCGTGAAGATCTTTTTTGTATAGTTCTTCTGTGTATTCTTGCCACTTCTTCTTAATAACTTTTGCTTCTGTTAGGTCCATACCATATCTGTCCTTTATTGTGCCCATCTTTGCATGACAAGTTCCCTTGGTATCTAATTTTCTTGAAGAGATCTCTAGTCTTTCCCATTCTATTGTTTTCCTCTATTTCTTTAGATTGATCACTGAGGAAGGCTTTCTTATCTCTCCTTGCTATTCTTTGGAACTTTGCATTCAGATGGGTATATCTTTCCTTTTCTCCTTTGCCTTTTGCTTCTCTTTTTTTCATAGCTATTTATAAGGTCTCCCCCTTATATAGCTGTTTATAAGACAACCATTTTGCCTCTTTGCATTCCAAAGAGCCTAGAAGCTTACAAAGTAGAAGGAAACTCCCTGGGCCTGACTTCTGTACAGAACTCATTCCTACTCCCTGAGATAACGGTTGTTGGCTGTGGTTAGTTTTTGTCTGTTTGTCCCCAGAAATCATCTGTACCCATACAAGCAGATCCATTAACTTATCTTTCACCACTCCCTCAATACTTCCTTTGTAAAAAAAAAAATCACAAAGAGGATCGTAGGAGAGAGCAAAAATTGGCAAAAGTTTTTGGTAAAGGGTCAAGCAGTAGGTATTTTTGACTTTGCAGGTCATATGGTCTCTATCCCAACAATTAAATTCTCTCTCCATTGTAGCTAGAAGTCAGTCACAGCAATTCATAAATGAACGGGTGTGCCTGTGTTCCAGTAAAGTGTTTTTACCAAACCTCCAGCAGGTTGGATTTGGCCCCCAGGCCATAGCTGGCAGCTGTTGAGTACAACTTTCTCCTTTCACTCGGATTTTTTTGAACATCTTTTCCATATCACCACATGCAGTGATGTCATTGATTTCTACATGGCATGAATATTTAGCCATTCCTCAACCGGACTGCTGGATATTTTTTCCAGGTTTCATTACAATAAACAAAACTGCCATAGGCTGTATGCCTGGTTGGCTATTCTTAGTCAAGTAGCATGAATTCTTATAGCAGAACTGGTGACTCAAAAGTGTAAAGACGAATTTAAAATTTTGATAGATTGCCAAATTGTTTTCAGGCTTTTTAAAAAAAATTCAGATTGCCACATACCCTTGTGATTTTTATTGCTTAATCTTATTCCTGGTGAATATTTTCTGTTAACGGTTTTGTAATAACTAAAGGAAAGATCCCAGAGACAGAGGGACCAGTAAACTTTGTGGCATTTGACTCGACTTAATAACTCTTCAGTAAATACTTGCCATCATGAAGCAATTTGCACAGCTTTCTTATCAGTGTATAGAGAAGGAAATGGCAACCCAATCTGGTACTCTTGCCTGGAGAATTCCGTGGACTGGGGAGCCTGGTGGGCTACAGTCCATGGGTCGCAGAGTCGGACACAACCGAGCAACTTCACCTTCACCTTCAACTTGTCAGTGTAAAGGCAAATTCCCTTTGGCCCAAAAGCAGTGAGGGCAGCTGTTCTCAATGTAAAGAACATTCTGTGCAAAAGCTCAGTATAAGCCTGTGCGTAGCAAATATACTGATTAGATAGGACTTAATTGCCATTACAGGTGCAGCATATGCAGGCCTGGGCTCAGGGATGGTGAAAATGAACTTTGAATTTCCAATCAGAGGTCTCATTTGGGCCCTTTATATAACTGGACCAATGCTTCAGATTCAGTTCAGTTCAGTCGCTCAGTCGTGTCCGATTCTCCGCGACCCCATGAATCACAGCACGCCAGGCCTCCCTGTCCATCACCAACTCCCGGAGTACACTCAAACTCATGTCCACAGAGTCGGTGATGCCATCCAGCCATCTCATTCTCCGTACCTGAAAAAAAAAATGCATTGATCACGCAGTGTTGCTGAGGGTACAATATTTTTAAAAAATTTTAATTTTATATTGGAGTACAGTTGATTTACAATGCTGTGTGTTTCAGGTGTACAGCAAAGTGATTCGGTTATACATGTATCCATTCTTTTTCAGATTATTTTCCCATATAGGTTATTATAGAATATTGAGAGTTCCCTGTACTATACAGTAGGTTCTTATTATCTGTTTTATATATATAAATAATCTGTTTTATCAATTTTATATACAGTAGTGGGTATATGGGCTTCCCCAATGGCTAAGTGGGTAAAGAATCCACCAGCAATGCAGGAGACACAAGAGACGTGGGTTCAATCCCTGGGCTGGGAAGATCCCCTGCTGGAGGCATGGCAGTCCACTCCAGTATTCTTGCCTGGAGAATCCCATGGACTGAGGAGCCTAGCAGGTTACAGTCCAAAGGGGCACACAGAGTCAGATACGACTGAGTGACTAAGCACACACACAGTGGGTATATGATAATCCCAGTCTCCTAATTTATCCCTCCTCTTCACCTTTCCCCTTTGGTAACCACAAGCTTGTTTTCTAAGTCTGCTTCTGTTTAAAATGAATTCATTTGTATCATTTTTTAAGATTCCACATATAAGTGATATCATATGATATTTGTCTGATTTACTTCACCAAGTATGATAATCTCTAGATCCATCTATGTTGCTACAGCTGTCATTATTTCCTTCTTTTTTTATGGTTGAGTAAGAATAAACTGTGGAAAATTCTGAAAGAGATGGGAATACCAGACCACCTGACCTGCCTCTTGAGAAACCTGTATGCAGGTCAGGAAGCAACAGTTAGAACTGGACGTGGAACAACAGGCTGGTTCCAAATAGGAAAAGGAGTACATCAAGGTTGTATATTGTCACCCTGCTTATTTAACTTATATGCAGAGTACATCATGAGGAACGTTGGGCTGGAAGAAGCACAAGCTGGAATCAAGATTGCCAGGAGAAATATCAGTAACCTCAGATATGCAGATGATACCACACTTATGGCAGAAAGTGAAGAGGAACTCAAAAGCCTCTTGATGAAAGTGAAAGAGGAGAGTGAAAAGGTTGGCTTAAAGCTCAACATTCAGAAAACAAATATCATGGCATCTGGTCCCATCACTTCATGGGAAATAGATGGAAAAACAGTGGAAACAGTGTCAGACTTTATTTTTTTGGGCTCCAAAATCATTGTGGATGCTGATTGCAGCCATGAAATTAAAAGATGCTTACTCCTTAGAAGGAAAGTTATGACCAACCTAGATAGTATATTAAAAGCAGAGACATTACTTTGCCAACAAAGGTCCGTCTAGTCAAGGCTACGGAGAAGGCAATGGCAAGCCACTCCAGTAATCTCGCCTAGAAAATACCATGGATGGAGGAGCCTGGTAGACTGCAGTCCGTGGGGTCGCTAAGGGTCAGACACGACTGAGTGACTTCACTTTCACTTTTCACTTTCACACATTGGAGAAGGAAATGGCAACCCACTCCAGTGTTCTTGCCTGGGGAATCCCAGGGATGGGGGAGCCTGGTGGGCTTCTGTCTATGGTGTCACACAGAGTCGGACACGTCTGAAGTGACTTAGCAGCAGCAGCAGCAGCAGTCAAGGCTATGGTTTTCCCAGTGGTCATGTTTGGATGTGAGAGTTGGACTGTGAAGAAATCTGATCGCCGAAGAATTGATGCTTTTGAACTGTGGTGCTGGAGAAGACTCTTGAGAGTCCCTTGGACTGCAAGGAGATCCAACCAGTCCATTCTAAAGGAGATCAGTCCTGGGTGTTCATTGGAAGGACTGATGCTAAAGCTGAAACTGCAATACTTTGGCCACTTCATGCGACGAGTTGACTCACTGGAAAAGACTCTGGTGCTGGAAGGAATTGGGGGCGGGAGGAGAAGGGGACGACAGAATGAGGTGGCTGGATGGCATCACTGACTCGATGGACATGAGTTTGAGTGAGCTCCGGGAGTTGGTGATGGACAGGGAGGCCTGGCGTGCTGTGATTCATGGGGTCGCAAAGAGTCGGACACGACTGAGCGACTGAATGGAACTGAACTGAAGAGCCTCTTGATGAAAGTGAAAGAAGAGAGTGAAAAAGTTGGCTTAAAACTCAACATTCAGAAAACTAAGATCATGGCATCCAGTCCCATCACTTCATGGCAAATAGATGGGGAAACAATGGGACAGTGAGAGACTTTATTTTGGGAGGCTCCAAAATCACTGCAGATGGTGTCTGCAGCCATGAAATTAAGACTTGCTCCTTGGAAGAAAAGCTATTCACCTACCTAGACAGCATATTAAAAAGCAGAGACATTACTTTGCCAACAAAGGTCCATCAAAGCTATGATTTTTCCATTAGTCTTGTATGGATGTGAGAGTTGACTATAAAGAAAGCTGAGTGCCAAACAATTGATGCTTTTGAACTGTGGCATTGGAGAAGACTCTTGAGAGTCCCTTGAACTGCAAGGAGATCCGACCAGTCCATCCTGAAGGAAATCAGTCCTGAATATTCATTGGAAGGACTGATGCTGAAGCTCCAATACTTCGGCCACCTGATGCGAAGAGCTGACTCATTGGAAAAGACCCTGATGCTGGGAAAGATTGAAGGCAGAA
Source organism: Moschus berezovskii (assembly GCF_049115385.1). Taxonomy (NCBI): domain Eukaryota; kingdom Metazoa; phylum Chordata; class Mammalia; order Artiodactyla; family Moschidae; genus Moschus; species Moschus berezovskii. The sequence continues at coordinate 27,021,904 of NC_142471.1, forward strand.
GGGGATGACAGAGGATGCGATGGTTGGATAGCATCACTGACTCTATGGACATCAGTTTGAGTAAGCTCTGGGAGTTGGTGATGGACAGCCTGGTGTCCTGCAGTCCATGGGGTCGCAGAGTCTGACATGACTGAGCGACTGAACTGAATATTCCATTGTATATCTGTATGTGGAAAAAGAAGTACTACATCTTCTTTTCCCATTCCTCAGTCAGAGGATGTCCAGATTGCTTCCATGTCTTGACTATTGTAAATAGTGCTGCAGGGAACATTCGAGTGCATATTAGCTTTTTGAATATGGTTTTCTCCAGATTTATGCCCAAGATTGGGATTGGTGGGTCATATGGTAGTTCTATTTTTAGTTTTTATAGAAACTTCCATACTGTCTTCGATAGTGGTTGTACCAGTTTGAAAATACTCCGACTAGTAGTGTAGGAGGATACGCCTTTCTCCACACCCTCATCTCTAGAGTACAGTTATGAACAACCAGCCTTTACTAAGCACCCACTGTGACCCTGGCACCGAGCTAAGTCCTTCACCTATTCCCTACTACCCTGTGATGATGGTGATATCACCATTTTAGAGATGGGAATACTAATGCTCAAATAAGCTAAATCATTTAGCCACGGCAATATAGTCGCTTCTTTTGACTTCCAGGTCCATGGGGGAAAAATGCAACTATATGCTGTGTTGAAAACTGGCAGAAGCCTTGCAAAAAACAAAGTAAGAGAACAAAAATGTCTGTGTTCCACGATCTTACAATCTACCCCTGGAAATTTATCCTTAGAAAATAATCCCAAAGGAAAAGAAGTTATGCCTGGTGGCTCAGAGGGTAAAGTGTCTGCCCGCAATGCGCGAGTCCTGGGTTCAATCCCTGGGTCGGGAAGATCCCCTGGAGAAGGAAAAGGCAACCCACTCCAGTATTCTTGCCTGGAAAATCCCATGGATGGAGAAGCCTGGTAGGCTACAGTCCATGGGGTCGCAAACAGTCGGAAACAACTGAGCGACTTCACAAAGATACTGATAACAAAGAGCTAAACAATGCAGTTTAACAAAAGAGAAATGATTAAGGAAATAATCAGTTTATGGATTAGTAAGTACACATATTTTTTATTTTTTTAATTGAAGGATAATTGCTTTATAGAATTTTATTGTTTTCTGTCAAACTTCAGCATGGATCAGCCATAGGTATACATAATAATGACAGTGAAAACCAATGAACAGTGTAAAATAGTGGGAAAACCCCTGATCTCAAAGCCAGGTAACTGGATTAAGTCATCACATACCATACCATCTGAGTGACCTTGGGTGAGTTATTTAGGTTCTCTGAGTCTCTTTTTTTCTAAAAAAAAAAAAAAAAAACTCTTCTGTGTATACGATAAGGTTTCAAAGTATTTTCATTCCCACTGTATGTAAATAGTAACACTTTATTCCATGGTTAGGCATGGCCATGAGGCCTGCATTAGCCAGTGACCAAGAACTTCTATGATGTGCATCACTTCAGAGTATTTAATCAGCAGTGTGAGGCTCCAGCCTTCTCCTGTGTGATGGTGAGCAGCAGGAGAAAGCAAACGTTAACAGGGTGGGCCAAGGCCGAGCTGTCACAGGGAGGACAGCGGCCCAGAGGCAGAGATGACCTTGTGAGGAGTGCGGAACGAACTGTTGTTTTCTTAAGCCACTGAGATTTGGTTATTGCCAAACACAGGGGGCCTATCCAGAGGATGCGAGTAACCTCACCAGTCTGCTTATTTCCACTTTCCCCACAGGATCTGAAACAGTACCTGGCATAAAACCAAATCTACAAAGAAATGTTTGTAGAATGACTGTTGTCCCAAGGGTTAGGCTTTCTTTGAGGCTTTAGTATGCAGATAACCCTTATCCAGCACCAGTGATGAACTTTACAGATGCCTGAAGTTGTTACGGATTATTCTGTCCCACAAAAATGCATATTTTGAATTAACACCCAGTCCTCAGAATGTAATCTAGTTTGGAAACAGGATCATGATAGGTGTAATTAGTTCAGATGTGGTCATACTGGAGTTGAGTGAGCACCTAACCCAATATGACTAATTTTTTTTTTTTGGTGTGCCATGCAGCTTACAGGATCTTTCCCCAAGCAGGGATTGAACCTGGGCCTATGGCATGAAAAGCGCCAAGTCCACCAGTGAAGTCCCCTGATGTTCTTATAGAAGGGGAAATTTGGAAATAAGCAGACAGGGAGAATGCCTTGTGAAGATTAGGGTTATGCTGCCACAAGCCAGGAACTCCCAAAAGCAGGGAGAGGCCTGGAATAACTCCTTCCCAGGGAGCATAGGCCTGCTGATACCTGGATCTCAGACTTCCAGCTTCCAGGACAGTGAGACAAAACATTTCTGTCATTTAGCCCGTCCAGTTTGTGGTGCTTGGTTATTGCTGCCCCAGTAAGCAAGTGCAAGAGTATTTTACATTTCCTTACTTGAACAGAGGAGTGAAAGCTTTCTACAGAGGCGCTCATAACAGAACTATTGCTGACATTTCTTCCGACTAGTGTTCTGTCCCTTGCATCCCTTCCTTCCCATAAAATTGGGGTGGGTGATTTCCTATTTATTGGACCAATACTTGTGAAGTCCCCTACTTTGTATAGTCTTTCATTAGGAAACAATTTTTATCTTAACAAATCACTTCAGAAACCACATGACTGAAGCAGCATTTAGAAACAAAACTTATAAAAGAATAAGAGAAATACTACTAAAGTCTGAATGCTGATGTTTCTGATTCTGGTCCAGACAAGAAGACATAGATCTGTTTTTCTCTGCTTCTCCTGCTAAGCAAAGCTAACAACCCTGGAGATAGCGAGACACAACCAAAGAACTCTGAAAGGTGCTAAGAAGGCTTGCTGGTTTGGGACCCCAGGACCAGAGAACAGCAGTGACAGGGCACATACAGTCCTACCACCCAGCAGGAGGAGAGTCCGTCTCAAACCCCAGCCTAGCAACAGAAGGCGGCCCAGATAGGCTTACATACCCGCCGCCACCCATAGAGAATGGGGGTCCCCCTGGTGGGCATGACACCACATGGCAAGGGGGTCACTGGTAACCCAGGTGGAAATAGACAACCAGGGAGGCACTCTCCTTCCCCACAAGGCCTGAGACTACTCCCCTTTTCCACCAAGAGTTACCAAGGTAGGTGGGTGGACTGAGCCAGAGGGAGAAATCCAGTCATAACAGGTATACCAGTTCAGGAAGCTTCTTTATCCCTGTAGCCTAAGACTCTCCTCCTTCATCAATAGATACTCAGCCTCCTTAGGCAGCACCAGCAGGAACCAACAGAAATCCTACTGGCTGCAGATAAACCAAGCTGACCAAAATAACACTGCAAAGCTGCTAAACATTAAACTGCCTTTGAAACCACAGTCCACAAAAGTAGGCCAAGACCCATGTGCTAACTCTAAATAGGGTGATGCTTACTAAAAACAAAAGATTTAAATGGGTCCTAGCATCTCCTAACATAATAGACAAAATGCCTAGGATATTATTAACAGTTACACATCATACCAACAACCAGGAAAATCACAAGTTGAATGAGAAAACAGTCAATGGATGCCAATACGGAGATGAATCATGACAAAGATTTTAAAGCAGTCATCTTAAAGCTGCGACTAGATTGGCAATTAGAAATTCTCTTGAAATAAGTTAAAAAATAAAAAACTCCCTGCAATGAAATAGAAGTTATAAAAAAGAACCAAATGGACATCACAGAACTGAAAAATACTATAACAAAAGAAAAACTTGCTGGCTAGGTTCACTATTAGATTGGAGAAGACAAAAGACAGATTCAGTGAACTTGAGGATGGAATAATAGGACTGACCTGAAAGAGAAAGAAAAATAGACTGGGAGAACAACAAGGGCCTACAGGCCTGTGGGACAATAACAAAAGATCCAATGTTCATATTATCAGAGTCTCAGGAAGAGAGGCGAGTGTGGCTTGGGCTGAAAGAGTATTTGAAGAAATATAGTGGGAAAACCCCCAAATTTGATAAAAGACACAAACTTCCAGACCAAATCCCAAACAGGATAAAGCATTAAGATAGCAGTAATTAGCTTAAATCTAAATGGCCTAAATATATCAATTAAAAGACAAAGATTGGATAAAAATGCAACTCAACTATATGTTACTTACAAGAAACTCACTTCAAATTGAACATATATGGGTGGAAAGTAAAATAGAAAAGAAATAACATGCAAACAAAAACAAGGAGTGACTATATCAGTGTCTGATAAAGTAGATTATGGAGCAAAGAAAATTACTACAGACAAAGAGGAACAAACCAGCAAGGATACAGAAGATCTGAAAAATACTACCAATCAACAGGATATAGTTAAATAGAATATTCCAATCAACACCAAAGTCCACATTTTTTTTTTTAAAGCAACTATGGAACATTCCCCAAGACAGACCACATCCTGGGCCATAAAACCACCTCAGCAAATTAAAGAGAACTGAATGAACTGTGTTTTCGGAGCATAATGGAAGCAAATTAGAAATCACTGACATGAACATATTAGGAGTCTAAACACATGGCTAAAACTGATGTGTAGGTTTAATGCAATGCCTATCAAAATCCCAGTAAGGTTTTTTCCCTAGGCATAGACAATAGACATAGTCCAAATGTATTTTAAAATTTATTTGAAACGGCACACACCTTGGACTAAAGAATAAAGTGGAATTCCGGAAGTACTCTATCTGGTAGTAAGACACCATATAGCTAGAGTAACCAAAGGAGTATGGTTCTGACAGGTTAGACTCTAGATCAGTACAACAGACTGAGCACCCAGAAATCGACCCACACATATACACTCAACTGATATTTGACAGAAGCACAAAACCGTACACTGAGGGAAGAATAACCTTTCAACAAATGGTGCTGGAGCGGTTGAACATCTGTAGCAAGAATTAAAGAGCCTTGCCTTAAACCTCATACCTTATACAAAAATAAACTCAAAAGGGATCATAGACTTAAGTGTAAAGCTATAAAACATTTGGAGACACTCTTTGGGATCCAGGGAAAGAATTCTTAAACTTGATACCAAGAGCATAATTCATAAAAAGGAAATTTGATACAGTAGACTTTATCAAATTAAAAAATCTGTTCTGTAAAAGCCCATGTAAAGAGAATGAAAAGTCACAGAATGGGAGAAAATGTTTGCAACTACATATCTGACAAAGGACTTTCAACAGTTAATGGTGGAAAAAAAAAAATCTAATCAGAAAATGCGTAAAAGGTAGGAACAAATATTTAACCAAAGAAGATGGCAAATAAACACAGGAAACAGTACATAACTAGCAATTAGAGAAATGCAAATGAAAATCACAAGATATCACTACACACCTAACAGAACGGCTGAAATAAAAAAGTGATAAAAAAACTCTGGCAAGAACGCAGAGAAACTGAATCACTCGTAGAAACTGAATTGCTACAGGAAGTGTAGAATAGTATAGCCACTCAAGAAAACAGTTTGGCAGCATTTTATAAAACAAAATCTATGCATCTATGAGATGACTTAGCAATTACAGTGAAAAGTTATATTGACACAAAAATGTGTACACGAATATTTACAGCAGCTTTATTTTTTATGTTTACTTATTTCGCTGTACTGGGTCTTAGTTGTGGCACGTGGGATCTTGATTGTGGCATGCGCACTCCTGAGCTTCAGCATGTGGGATCTAGTTCCGTACCAGTGAACAAACCTGGGCCCCCTGCACTGGGAGTGTACAGTCTTAGACACTGGACTACCAGATAAGTCCTTGCAGCTTTATTTTTAATAGTCAGAAACTGGAATGAGCTTAGATGTCCTTCACAGGAGAAACAGTTTATACATACCATAAAACAGTACATACATCCAGGGGAGAGGGTGTAAATCTCATGCTAGGCCACACCCATATTTGCAGGTCTCCAAGGTGAACAGCCTCTGGCATACATAACATACTACTCAGCAGTAAGAAGGAATGAATAAAAAGAATGAACTATAGATACATGTAACGAGAGGTGGGCGTGGTTATAAAAAGATAAAACCAGGGGTCTTTGTGATATTAGAAGTGTTGGGTATCTTGTAGGATACAGGAGCCTACACAGGTTATTATACAGAAAAACACATCATACAGATGAGTACAAGTGAAACTGGGAAGTCTGAGGAAGACAGGATGACTATCAGGGCCATATCCTGGTTGTATGATTATACTGTAGTTTTACAAACTCTTACCTTTGGGGGGAAAGGTATTGAGAAAGTCTCTGTATTACTTCTTAACAACCGCATGTGAATTTATGATCTCAAAGAAATTTCAATTAAAACAATCTGAATGCTTAATAATGCCTTTACACAAATTGCATCTCTTTTACAAACGAGGGAGCTGGAGTTGGGTGTTTGGTACCTGACCTGAGATTATAGAGCTAAGTAAGTAGATGATATAGGATTAAAAACTCAGGTCTGCAGAGCTCCGAAGTTCACAAATTTAATCATAGAACTATTCTGACTGATGGCTCACAATGAGACTAGGTAAGAGCAGAGTATCAAGAACTACTGTAAATATAAGGGATTTCATTTTCAGGTGCCTAAAAAAGTCAGTTTTTAGTCTAATAAAACTGAATTATAAGATCAGTCATAGAAAGCAAATACCAAACAGCACCCAAGCCTGCTCGGTAGTGTTAGGTTTCAGATTAAAATAAAAATATCATAAACCAAGTTGAAACAAAATAATTTTTATTCCCTAACCCATGGCAAACATATACATCCAATATATACTTATCTTGCATACTCAGTCACAGATGACTTCCAAACTACCACCGCCTTGATATTTAAGCAGGAACTAAAAGTTACCTTAGTTGACATGACAAATGCTCTTAGATGGATAACATATGAATATATTAGATTGGTGACAGCAAAATCTGACTGATTAGTTCTATAAACTTAAAGCTTGAAAAAGCTACTACTTTCACATCTAACACTTTCCGACAAGTAGGATGCAGCAATTTATCAGCTTGTATTCCAGAGAAATTTCCTTAGTTTTTCTGGTGATGGAACCACTTATCCACTGTAGTCAGGAAAAAGAAAAACAAATTAGAATCCCTGTTAAGAATCAAAATTACACCCAACATATAACAGTGAATAATATACTTGCTTTAATAATCCTGCTATGGATTACATTAAAACAAATCTACATACATGCATAGCTTCACTAAAATACCAAAACAGGTAATTTATCAGTGTTTTGTTTTGGGCTTCCTTATTCTTCTAGAGAAGGAAATGGCAACCCACTCCAGTATTCTTGCTTGGGAAATCCCATGGACAGAGGAGCCTGGTGGGCTACAGTCCATGGGGTTGCAGAGTCGGACACAACTGGGCAACTAAACCTTGCTCTTGATGGCTGATCCTACAGATAGGCAGTTCGCACCAGAAGAACCTTACAGAGAATTCTACTATCTGAAGATGGAAAGAACTGTTTTCTGGGTGAATCAGCCTGCGGCCAGAAGGGGATGCAGAGCCCAGCCTGCTCCAGCCTCTAGGAGGCATCTATCAGGAACTCAGAGAACAGTGGGTCATGATTTGGAAACTGCTGTCACGGGGCTGGCACTAAAGGTGGTGCGTACAGCCATCTTTTTCCCACACACGCCTCAAAACACCAAGAACGCTGCTTCTCCCCATTCTCCTCTTTCTCTGTATGTATGTGGGATGTATCTATAGATATACATGTAGTTTTCCCACACATATGCATGATGTTTAATGTAATTTTACTAGAATATAGATCTTACCATCTGTTGGTATTGTGCAGACAGATTCACATGGTGGTGGTAACTAAAATACAATATTAAAATGTATTAGTCTAAACGGAGAAGGCAATGGCAAGCCACTCCAGTACTCTTGCCTAGAAAACCCCATGGATGGAGGAGCTTGGTGGGCTGCAGTCCATGGGGTCGCTAAGGGTCGGACACGACTGAGCGACTTCACTTTCACTTTTCACTTTCACACATTGGAGAAGGAAATGGCAACCCACTCCAGTGTTCTTGCCTGGAGAATCCCAGGGAAAGGGGAGCCTGGTGGGCTTCCGTCTATGGGGTCACACAGAGTCGGACACGACTGAAGTGACTTAGCAGCAGCAGCAAACCCAGAAAAAGAATAAGCTAAAAAAGTATATTGACAGAAAGGGTAAAAGGAATGTGAACAGAAGACAACTATCTCAAATTTTAAGTTCCAATAATTTACACCAGATGGGAACAATGCAAAGTTTGCTCTACCGCTAAGAAATGCTAACAAATTCAAAACCTCCTGGCTTTTAATGACACACAGGAGAATAATGAAAACATTTTTTTGAAATAATTAAAAAAACCAACATATGTATATATAGACTTTATATATACATACATATATATAAAATGTAGGCAGAATGTTCTTATTGAAAAGTAATGGTTGTTAACCAATGGCTTTCCCCTTCTAATTTATCTCAACCTTGTCAAAATTTATATACAAATAAAAATAAACCTAAATGTACTGGCTTCATCATTAAATTGTCTTTTTCCTTTGTACTACCTTGTTTACAAGTCAGTAAAGTCAGACCTCATTTTTTTGTTTTTCTCGTCTAATATTATAAATGAGAATAATTTTAGACAAGTTTCAGTCTTTAGGTTAATCAAAATCAGATTATTTCTTTGATGGATGATTTATTGCCTCACCTGAAAGTCTCTCTAGAACTACAAACCACTCTTGCAATGGTAACTGAAATTTGATGACTTTTTCCATCCTTGCTATGACCAAGCCACGTAAGTTCCCATTGGTACTCTTGTGAAAAATGGCTTATGATAAGTACCCAGGCACTTGGGTTATTTAGAACATTCTGGAGTCACTCTGAGTCTTACAAACTGTCCTACCTTGCTATCTGCCCAGGTTAGGGTTGGCTAGCTTTCTCCTCAGGTTTCCCTCAGTCCAACATATACTTGAGTTTATGGTTTATAATTTTAAGACCTCACACCGTAACAGATGTACAGGACATACTCAAGTATTTATTGAACGTACTTTCCCTCCCCATTCAATACCATACTTTCTGGCCGCTGAGTGTGTTTTTTTTCCAGGAAACCTTTACTTACAGCATCCACAATAGCTTTGGCAGCATCAGGATCACACTGGAAGGGGCTCTCAGACACCGTGGTGTTCATGCTGTTACACAAAGGGAAAGTGTCACACTAACAAAAACTTCTCTCATTAAAACTCATGTTAAAAATCACAAGTTGAAAAAAAAAATCACAAGTTGAAGCTGGTAGGTCAGGTGAGATTCAAGTTTGGCATCGTTGAGAGATTTCTCACCTACATTAAACATTCTGGTTATTTTGGTAAGATACAGCTATTCTTAAGGTAGATTTTTTTACTCAAATACTTTAACAAATTCATATTTTAAAATCTGTGATTGAGTGCTTTGTAACTCTTTGAAAGAGCTAAGAAACACAAACTAAAATGAGAAGCCTATCTTTCCTAATTAGATAAAATGAAAAGAACACAAAAATCTGGTTTCTATCAGTGCTGACACCTGGCAGGAGCAACACCTGGTTTAATATTCCTGAAAAATAATCTGGTAAAATATGTCCATAACAAAAGAAAAAAATAAAAAAAAATTAAAAACTACCACCAAAAAAACATGTGTCCAAAACCTTTTAAAAAGCACATACACTTTAATAGACAAATTCTACCTCTCCAAACTCAGAGATTTAAACAATTATGTACAAAGATGTTCAGCATACATGATTTCACTATTGATAAGATTGAAAAGCTGGAAGTAACCAAAATATCCAACAACAGAGATGATTAAAAATGATTTATCCATCAGACAGAACAATATACCGATGGAATATTTATATTATAAAATAGTATATATTTAATGACATAACAAATGCTTGTAGTGTTAACTTTTCTAAACCACAAAACAAAATGTATATATTATATATGTGCATATGCTTAGGCGCTCAGTTGTGTCTTACTCTTTAGGACCCCATGGACTATATATAGCCCACCAAGCTCCTCTGTCCATGTGATTATCCCAGCAAGAATACTGGAGTGGGCTGCCATTTCCTACTCCAGGGGCTCTTCCCAACCCAGGGATTGAACCTATATCTCCTGTGTCTCCTGAATTAGCAGGTGCATGGATTCTTTACCACTGTGCTACCTAGGAAGTCTATATATTATACATACAATATGATTATTTTTTAAAATATACTTAAAAAGGACTGTAAAAAGAGAAAACTCTACGTGTTACTTAGAGTATCTATGGAAATACTGAGATTAAAGTGATTTTTTAAAAACTTTTTTGGTTAACTATGATTCAAAATTTCCTTCATATTGAATTATTGTATACGATTATGTGGTTATGATAAAAAATATTCTATGAAAAAAAATATTCAGCTACCTGTTAGTTAACGTGCGCTAAGGCCATTTCCATAGAAATAATAGGATACCACAAAATAGAAGTTATTAAAAGCAAAGTCTCATGATTGTACATTTGCATACAAAGGTGTGTGTATGCTCAGTTTTTCTTATGTTTGTGGAGAGACAGATGTTTTTATTTTACAAGACATTATCCCGACTTACAGAAGATTTCTGAGAATTTTCTATAGTTCTTTTCTCCCTCCAGAAAAGAAATTTATAATATAAACAGATGCCAGGGTGTGTATGTATATCTTACCTTGCATAAATGGGATCACACTATGATAAGTATACTGCTATGGACTTTGCTTTTCTCATTTAATATATTTTAGACATCATTTCATATCAGCATATAGAGAATAATGTGCCATATACTGTTGTTATATGAATTGCTTAATCATTATAATTTGGTTGTTTCTAACTTTTTTTATATTTAAAATTTTGAGATTAATGGCTGATTTACATGTTATACAGCAGAAACCAACACAACATTGTAAAGCAATTATCCTCCAATTAAAAAAAAAAGACACATAGAAACCTAGGGACTGACTACTGTCAAAGTGCCCTCACAGAGGCTGTACCCATTCAAACTCTCACAACTACATATAAATGTTGCCACTCAAGGCTATCATTTAATTTTTTTTAATTTTGCAGACCTATTGAAGGATAACACTATCTTTCTGAACTGCATTTTAAATTATAAAGTGAGGATGCACATCTTCTTATATGTAAACTTAATCTTTTCCTCTCCCTCTATTAGTATTCTTTCTTATCAATTTGAGTAAGTTATTTATAAATTAAGAAATCTAGTCCTTTGTCAGGTGTTAAGAAAAAACTGGAAGAACTGCCTCCTGATACATAAAAAAATCATAAGTAAATCTTTCTTTTCTGGATTTTGAGTCTGTCTTCTCTTTAGAAAGGTCTTCCCCTACTACAAGCTAATGAATTAAATTCACCTAGTCTTTCTCTAGAATTTTCTCACATTACAATTTATCTGTCTGGAATTAAACAGACGTAAAACAAGAGTTGCAAACTCATGCTGACAGCCAGCGCCAATTAACATGTGGGTATAAAGTAGGTGGGGTTAAGAACACTGGTTGGTGCTGGGCTACTTGTACAGGAGCACCTGCCTGGTTACAGCACCTTTCAGAAATGAAAAACATCCACAGCAGGAGGCTGGTTGCCAGTGTGCATGTAGGGAGGAAGAAAGGAATGTAAAGGGCAAGATAGAGATCCACCTTATTTTCTTCTTAAACAGGCAGTTGTTGTAAACCTCACCACCACTACCATTGTTTTTTTCGGGATTTCTGTCACTGTTCTGACATGCAGTTTTTTTTCCCAGATGAAACTGAATGTTATTCATGAATGTATGATACCTTTATATCTAACATCTTTTATATTTCTCTATAGGGTTTTAAAGTTTTCTTCTTCTGGATCCTTCAGATTTCTTTATACTTTTTTTTCTTAAATACTATTCTACATGGGATCTTTTCCTCCATTATAGTTTCTGTTATGTTCATATACAGAGCTAGCAATGTGCATATATACTCATTTTATAGTCATCCACCTTATGGAATTCTTTTTTCTAGGGTTTTCTGTGTACACAGCTGCAACAATTTGCTTCCCCTTTTCCAGTATTCCTGCATCTTATTTCTTTCTATTTACTTCATCAGATAGTATTTTCAGAACGACACTAGTTAAGTGCTAATGGAGGCCATTCTCTTATAATCTTTAAAAGAGGAAGTATATTATACTAAAAATAAGCTGGGGCCACACAGACTTGAATGCAAGTCCTCACTCCGAAACACTTACTGTGGTATGACCTTGGTTAAATTTAATCTCCCTGTATCTCTGTTGCATGCTTGGCAAATATTAACTGCTCAATCAGTATTAGATATGATTATTAGTAGTAGTTCAGTTCAGTCGCTCAGTCGTGTCCAACTCTTTGTGACCCCATGAATCACAGCACGCCAGGCCTCCCTGTCCATCACCAACTCCTGGAGTTCACTCAAACTCATGTCCATCGAGTCGGTGATGCCATCCAGCCATCTCATCCTCTGTCGTCCCCTTCTCCTCCCGCCCCCAATCCTTCCCAGCATCAGAGTCTTCTCCAGTGAGTCAACTCTTCGCATCAAGTGGCCAAAGTACTGGAATTTCAGCTTCAGCATCAGTCCTTCCAATGAACACCCAGGACTGATCTCCTTTAGAATGGACTGGTTGATCTCCCTGCAGTAGTTCAGTTCAGTTCAGTCGCTCAGTCATGTCCGACTCTCCGCAACCCCATGAATTACAGCACGCCAGGCCTCCCTGTCCATCACCAACTCCCGGAGGTCACTCAAACTCATGTCCACAGAGTCGGTGATGCCATCCAGCCATCTCATTCTCTGTTGTCCCCTTCTCCTCCTGCCCCCAACCTTTCCCAGCATCAGAGTCTTTTCCAGTGAGTCAACTCTTCGCATGAGGTGGCCAAAGTATTGCAGTTTCAGCTTCAGCATCAGTCCTTCCAATGAACACCAGGACTGATCTCCTTTAGAATGGACTGGCTGGATCTCCTTGCAGTCCAAGGGACTCTCAAGAGTCTTCTCCAGCACCACAGTTCAAAAGCATCAATTCTTCGGAGGTCAGCTTTCTTCACAGTCCAACTCTCACATAGTAGTTAATTCAGTGTGCATGGTAGATCTTGGTTTAGTTGTGCTGATCCTACATATTTACATCAGAGAATACTGAGCACCCTGATGCTAGGCAGTTTTCCCCAGTTACCCTTACAAAGCTCTTATCTCACTCTCCCCTTTATAATTTTAGTTTGTACTTATTCAGAGTATCTTTGTAGCATTTTTTACTTTCTGCAAAGAAAAAACTGTTGCTTGCTGTATTCCGGTTCTACAAGGATCAAACCGTTAGCCACTACAGTCACCTGCTGACAGTGCGTCCTGAGGGGGTTCAGGATGGAGAACAGGACAGATTTGGGTAGACTGGCCCCTAGGTAGTAAACATGAATTTCTAAGAAAAAATTTCAAATGACCCCAGATTCTTGCTTCTTCTCATACACAGAAAAGCACTGAAATCATTAACTTGAGATGCCTCTTCTTTATGATTAGCAGTCATCTTTTCATGCTTGACTACATGTTTTCCCGGCAACCAACAAAAGCTTATCTCTCTCGTGGCTCCCCCCTTACCTCTCTGCGGTAGCTCTTCAGGGCTGAGAGGCTGTCTCCTAGGCTACAGTCCTCAAATAAACTAACTCACAACCTCTACGTTGTGTGGTTTTCCTTTCAGTCTTTACTTCCTATTGATAAAACCAGTTATCTCTTTCCTAAGTGAATGTAACGGTACAATATGTTAAGGTTATTAACGTATCTGGAGTAAGCTAGTCTGCTTTGTGTGTTAAACAGGGAGAAAAGAGTTAATGCTTACCAGCTGATTCCTTTTCCATCAGTTTTCTTAGTCACTAATGCTCTCCAATAGTCATGAGTGCTTTCAATAATGTCAATTGCAAAGTTCTATAATTTAAAGAGATATTCATTAGAATCACAGAAACAAGTTCTTTCCTTTTCTAGTTTTGGACACGGTGCATGGCATGTGGAATTAGTTCCCCAACCAGGGCTAGAACCCATGGTACTTGCAGTGAACACAGAGTCTTAACCACTGGACCACCAGGGAACATCCCTGTTCTGTTCTTTTTGTCAACATTTTACCAAAGCATGATAGCTTCGTCTCTTTTGAATCATTTCGTTGCATTAAAAATGGAAGAAAACCATTTAAATGAACAAATCAACATAAAGCCTATCTTGTATCTTTAAACATCTATTTTATGGTCATATAGTCATAAGGAGCCTGGTAGGCTACAGTCCATGGGGTCGCTAAGAGTCGGACACGACTGAGCGACTTCACTTTCGCTTTTCACTTTCATTCATTGGAGAAGGAAATGGCAACCCACTCCAGTGTTCTTGCCTGGAGAATCCCAGGGATGGGGGAGCCTCGTGGGCTGCTGTCTATGGGGTCACACAGAGTCGGACACGACTGATGTGACTTAGCAGCAGCAGCAGTCTTTAGATGGTAACAATATGGTTAAATTATGTCTCAATACAGATAGGCCCAAAGCTACAGATCTGAGCGACACCTTACCTTATCTTTAAATTCTGCATTGAAAGCAAACTCATTCTCAGGTTTTCCATCTGGAACCTTGTACCTCCTAAACCAATCCACAGTAGCTTCCAGATAGCCAGGTTTCAGCCGCTTGACATCATTAATATCTAAGAAGAGAATAAGATTCTCTTCTCAGACTGCAAGATGTATATGTAATTATTTATGCATTCAATAAAAATACCAATACTCTGAAGAGCTATAGGATGGATTGTCAAAAAAGTTCAAATAATGTTAGAATATCTTTTTGAGAAGAGAACATATATACACATTAAAAGAAAATCATCTAGAGTCTTAGAATAGCTCTGACATTAAGTACTAAGAGAACAATCAGTATCACAATAATTCCTATTAAATAAGAGGAGGGAGAAATGACTGGGGGCTGCATGAGAGAATAGTTTGGCAAGCGTGTATTAACTTCCCAGGGCTCAAACCTGTGTCTCCTGCAATGCAGGCAGATTCTTTACCATTGAATCACCTGGGAAGCCCTAAGAGAAGGATGTGTGTTTCAGTTGCTCAGTCATGTCCAACTCTTTGTGATTCCATGGACTGTAGCCCTCCAGGCTCCTCTGTCTATGGGATTCTCCAGGCAAGAATACTGGAGTGAGCTGCCATTCCCTTCTCCACAGAGAAGGATAAAAGATACTAAGTTTCTGTATAATCATTATCAGTGTGGAGCCTCAATGCCATCAAACTCAAGGTTAAATGCCCAAACTGCTTTTCTATGCAAACAAATAGAAGATACAAGGTACAAAAAAAAGCCCATCAGGAAAATTGTAATTGGAAGGAGGAATATGTTCAACAACAGATTATTTATACTTCTGTAATATAAACTTAGCTTAAACCCAATTTATAATGTATATAGTTAAAGAAAATCATGCATTTTATTATCAGAGTACCACTTAAAGTAGGGAAAGTTTACAAAGTGGACTGGGAAATGTTTAAACACTGATAAATTTCAAGGAACTTATAAAAGGTATCATCTGATACAGAAATAGTTTGAAAATCCAAAATCCAAAATGTAAGTGTATGTTGTCTTCCAACAAATTTCCCATCCAATTCTATTCTTCAGGCACCAAATGCAAGTCTGACAATTCAGTTCAATAATGACAGTGACTAATGGAGTCAGGTCCCACAGTTAGAGGGCTCAGTTCCACAAGAGTGATCCCACTTCAGACACTGGTGGCAAGCTCCAAGCCATGACCACTTGCTATAAATCAGTTTCCTATAACTCTCCTTGGGTTTGATAATTTGCCAGAAAGACTCATAAAACTCAAGAAAACACTGAGCTTTATGCTTACTGGTTTAGTATAAAGGATACAGCTCAGGAACAGTCCAATGGAAGAGATGCACAGGACCCAGTACGGGGGATGGAGGGAGTGGTTCCCATGTCCTCTGGGGGCAGAGGGAGGCATGCACCCTCCCAGCACTGCAGTGTGCTCACCATCTCAGAAGCACTCCACATCTCAGGATTCCAGACGTCTCATGGAGCCTCCCTTCTCAGTCCCAGGGGTCAGTGGTTGGGGCTAAAAGGTCCCAGCCTCTAATCATTCCGTTTTTCTGTTGACTGAGCCTGTCTGAGGCTAGCTAGGGGCCCCACCTTAAGTCACCTTATTAGCACAAACTCAGGTGTAATGAAAGGGGCTCACTGTGAATAAAAGACACACTCATCACTCAGGATATTCCAAGGGATTTAGTTCTTTGCCAGAAACTAGACACAAAGATCTAACATATTTCTGTATTCTATCATAGTAAGGAAAAAATGTAAGAACTGATCAACTGTTTGACTTTTTTTGAACCAGATATTGAAAGGTATGCTGGACCCAGACTAGGGAACCCTGGACACCAGACCCAGGGGAAAAAAAAAAAAGTAGGAAAAATCTCAATTTTGGTTCCTCCTGTTGTACTTTATATATCAATTCTGTGCTGTTCCTTGGGTTCAGCCTCTAATCAGCCCACAACTATGAGCAGCAAGAAATGCTCACTTTCCTGACGCCCACAACTGGAGCAGGTGGGTGGCTGGCTGTCATGGGCTCGACAATGTCAAAGAGAATCAACATGGCCAACCTGGTCGCCTTAGTGGGTAGGCCATCCTCCCCCATGGCTCTGTGTATATTCCTCCCAAAGTTGTGGCTTGTCAAGTGCTCTCTCTGCTTAATTCTCTTTCAGTTATAACAGATGACGGACACTGCCTTACACTGCCATTTAAGGAAAGCTGTGTACTGCTTGTACCACGGGGTCAGCCACCCAAAGAAACTTTCAGGGTTCTAACAACATTGACTGCAAGGGAAATGACACCCAGAAAGTGCTGCTGATGTAATGACGGTGTGGCTGCATTAACTGTGGCCAAAGCACACTATTTTAGCATGTGTCCTATACCCCACGTCCAAGGTCAGAGAAACCCCAGTAAGATGGCAGGCACTGAAGCGGTTGTGAGGAGATAACCCATGTCCAAGGGCAAAGGAGAAGCCCCAGCAAGACACCTTGTCTAACTCAATGAAACTATGAGCCATGCTGTGTAGGGCCACCTAAGACAGACTGGTCACGGTGGAGAGTTCTGACAAAATGTGGTCCACTGGAGAAGGGAACTGCAAACCACTTCAGTATTCTTGCCTTGAGAACCCCATGAACAGTATGAAAAGGGAAAATGATAGGACACTGAAAGATGAAATCCCCAGGTCGGTAGGTGCCCAATATGCTACTGGAGATCAGTGGAGAACTAACTCCAAAAAGAATGAAGAGATGGAGCCAAAGCAAAAACAACACCCAGTTGTGGATGTGACTGGTGATGGAAGCAAGGTCTGAAGCTGTAAAGAGCAATATTGCATAGGAACCTGGAATGTTAGGTCCATGAATCAAGGCAAATTCGAAGTGGTCAAACAGGAGATAGCAAGAGTGAACGTCAACATTTTAGGAATCAGTGAACTAAATAGACTGGAATGGGTGAATTTAACTCAGATGACCATTATATCTATTAGTATGGGCAAGAATCCCTTAGAAGAAATGGAGTAGCCATCATAGTCAACAAGAGAGTCCAAAATGCAGTACTTGTATGCAATCTCAAAAACAAGAGAATGATCTCTGCTTGTTTCCAAGGCAAACCACTCAATATCACAGTAATCCAAGTCTATGCCCTGACCAGTAATACTGAAGAAGCTGAAGTTGAATGGTTCTATGAAGACCTATAAGACCTTCTAGAACTAACACCCAAAACCAAAAAACGATGTCCTTTTCATTATAGGGGACTGGAATGCAAAAGTAGGAAGTCAAGACACACCTGAGGTAACAGGCAAATTTGGCCTTGCAGTATAGAATGAAGCAGAGCAAAGACTAACAGAGTTTTGCCAAGAGAACGCACTGGTCACAGCAAACACCCTCTTCCAACAACACAAGAGAAGACTGCACATGGACATCACCAGACGGCCAACACCAAAATCAGATTGATTATATTCTTTGCAGACAAAGATGGAGAAGCTCGATACAGTCAGCAAAAGCAAGACTGGGAGCTGACTATGGCTCAGATCATGAACTCCTTATTGCCAAATTCAGATTTAAATCGAAGAAAGTAGGGAAAACCACGAGACCATTCAGGGAAAACCACGAGACCATTCAGGTATGACCTAAATCAAATCCCTAACGATTATACAGTGGAAGTGAGAAATAAATTTAAGGGACTAGATCTGACAGATAGAGTGCCTGATGAACTACGGATGAAGTTCATGACACTGTACAGGAGACAGGGAGCAAGACCATCCCCAAGAAAAAGAAATGCAAAAAAGCAAAATGGCTGACTGAGGAGGCCTTACAAGTAGCTGTGAAAAGAGAAGCAAAAAGTAAAGGAGAAAAGGAAAGATATACCCATTTGAATGCAGAGTTCCAAAGAATAGCAAGGCGAGACAAGAAAGCCTTCCTCAGGGATCAGTGCAAAGAAATAGAGGAAAACAATAGGATGGGAAAGACCAGAGATCTCTTCAAGAAAATTAGATACCATGGGAACATTTCATGCAAAGATGGGCTCGATAAAGGACAGAAATGGTATGGACCTAACAGAAGCAGAAGATATTAAGAAGAGGTGGCAAATATACACAGAAGAACTGTACAAAAAAGATCTTTATGACCCAGATAATCACGATGGTGTGATCACCCACCTAGAGTCAAACATGATGGAATGCGAAGTCAAGTGGGCCTTAGGAAGCATCACTATGAACAAAGCTAGTGGAGGTGATGAATTCCAGTTGAGCTATTTCAAATCCTAAAAGATGATGCTATGAAAGTGCTGCACTCAATATGCCAGCAAATTTGGAAAACTCAGCAGTGGCCACAGGACTGGAAAAGGTCAGTTTTCATTCCAATCCCAAAAAAGGCAATGCCAAAGAATGCTCAAACTACTGCACAATTGCACTCATCTCACACGCTAGTAAAGTCATGCTCAAAATTATCCAATACAGGCTTTAATAATACGTGAATCCTAACTTCCAGATGTTCAAGCTGGTTTCAGAAAAGGCAAATGATCCAGAGATCAAATTGCCAACATCTGTTGGATCATCGAAAAAGCAAGAGAGTTCCAGGAAAACATCTATTTCTGCTTCATTGACTATGCCAAAGCCTTTGACTGTATGGATCACAAGAAACTGTGGAAAACTCTGAAAGAGATGGGAATACCAGACCACCTGACTTGCCTCTTGAGAAACCTATATTCAAGTCAGGAAGCAACAGTTAGAACTGGACGTGGAACAACAGATTGATTCCAAATAGGAAAAGGAGTATGTCGAGGTTGTATATTGTCACCCTGCTTATTTAACTTATATGCAGAGTACATCATGAGGAACGCTGGGCTGGAAGAAGCACAAACTGGAATCAAGATTGCTGGGAGAAATATCAATAACCTCAGATATGCAGATGACACCACCCTTATGGCAGAAAGTGAAGAAGAATTAAAGAGCCTCTTGATGAAAGTGAGAGTGAAAAAGTTGGCTTAAAGCTCAACATTCAGAAAACTAAGATCATGGCATCCGGTCCCATCACTTTATGGCAAATAGATGGGGAAACAGTAGAAACAGTGAGAGACTTTATTTTGGGGGGCTCCAAAATCACTGTAGATGTTGATTGCAGCCATGAAATTAAAAGATGCTTGCTCCTTGGAAGAAAAGCTATGACCAAACTAGAAAGCTTATTAAAAATGAGAGACATTACTTTGCCAACAAAAATCAAAGCTATGGTTTTTCCAGTAGTCATGTATGGATGTGAGAGTTGGACTATAAAGAAAGCTGAGCACCAAAGAAATGATGCTTTTGAACTGTGGTGTTGGAGAAGACTCTTGAGAGTCCCTTGGACTGCAAGAAGATTAAACCAGTCCATTCTAAAGGAAGTCAGTCCTGAATATTCATGGGAAGGGCTGATGCTGAAACTCTAATACTTTGACCATCTGATGAGTGGAGCTGAAAAGACCCTGATGCTCGGAAAGATTGAAGGCAGGAGGGGAAGGGGACGACAGAGGATGAGATGGTTGGATGGCATCGCAGACTCAATGGGCATGAGTTTGAGTAAACTCTGAGAGTTGGCGATGGACAGGGAGGCCTGGCATGCTGCAGTCCATGGGGTTGCAAGGAGTCAGACACTTCTGAGTGACTGAACTGAACTCTTGTGTAAATAGCACGTGTGAAAATGGACACAGTGATCAACAGGATCGGGACTAAATGAAGGAATGCACTCTCAATGTATAAAATTTAAATAATACAGAGGTATCTGAAAGAAAAAGTCAGTCTTCATCTTTTTTTCCCATTGCACTATTAAAGGGTTGGTGTTGAGTCCTTTTTAAATGAGTTTATATATATATATGCAAATATGCACATATTTAAACATATATGAGATGGTACTCTGAAAAGTAAAGATAACAACAGAAAGGAATAATGAAAGAGTTAAATTTATAAAATTCTTAGAAGGAAACAACTTTGTGACCTTAGATTAGGCAATGGTTTCTTAAATATGATACCAAAAGCACAGCAATAAAAGAAAAAACAGGCTACATCAAACTGAAAACGGTGTACTTCAAAGGACAACATTAAGAAAACAAAAGGACAAATCCACAAAATGGAAGAAAATACAGACAAATCATATATATCTGATAAAGGTCTAGTATCCAAAACATATAAGTACTCTTATAGCTCAAAAATATGATGATACACCCCATCAGAATGGCTATACTTTACAAAGATAAATAACTAGCGCTGGCAAGGAAGTAGAAAAATTGGAACCCTTTCAGGACTGTAAGATGGTGCAGCTGCTTTGGGAAAAATCTGGCAGTTCCTCAAGGGGCTAAACATGGGACTTCCCTGGTAGCTCAGTTGATAAACAATCTGCCCACAATGCAGGAGACCCCAGTTCAATCCCTGGCTTGGGAAGATCCAGAAGAAGGAAATGGCAGCCCACCCCAGAATTCTTGCCAGGAGATTTCCATGGACAGAGAAGCCTGGTGGGCTACAGTCCATGGGGTTGCAAGAGCTGGACTTGACTTAGCAACTAAACTAACATCAAGGGGCTAAACATTAAGAGTTACCATTTCACTCAGAAACTCTACTCCTAGGTATATACACCCAGTCAGTCAGTTCAGTCGCTCAGTTGTGTTTGACTCTGCGATCCCATGGACTGCAGCACGCCAGGCTTCCCTGTCCATCACCAATTCCCGGAGCTTGCTCACCCAAGAGGATTAAAAATACGTGTCCACACAAAAACTTATACAGGAATGTTCATAGCAGCAGCGTTATTCCTGATAGCCACAAAGAACCCAGTTGTCCATCAACACATGAATGGATAAACAAAACGTGATATATATCCACACCACAGAATGTAACTCAGCCATTAAAAAAATAAGTACTGATACATGCTGCAACATGGATAAACCTAGAAAACCTAAGTAAAAAGAAACCAGACACAGGCCACGTATTTTACAATTCCATGCATATGAAATATCCAGACTAGGCAAATTCAGAGACCTAAACAGGTAAGTGATTGTCCAGGCCTCGGAGGAGGAGGAACAGGGGGTGACTAAGTACTTAAAGGTACAGAGTTTCCCTTCAGGGTGATGAGAATGTTCTGAAATAAGTGGTGATGGTTGCACAACACTGTGAATGTACTAAATACCATTGAATTCTACACTTTAAAATAGGCAAGATAGTGAATTTTATGTTAATTTTACCACCACAAAAGGGGGGAAATAAAGTACTGATGAACCCTGAAAACAGTATGCTAAGTGAAGGAAGTCAGATATCATGTGACCCCACTTATGTGAAATGTTCAGATCAAGCAGATCCATAGAGACAGGCAAGAGGTAGGTGGTTGCCAGGGCCTGAAGGGAAGGGGAGATAGGCAGTGACTGTTAACGCATGTGGGATTTTCTGTTGGAATGGTAAAAATGATCTAGAATCAGATAGTGGTGGCGGTTTGCACGTATCAAACCCACGGAATTGGAAACTTTAAAATGGTGAATTTTATGACATGTGGCATGTATATCTCAATTTTTTTATTTTTTAAAAAATAGAGCAAGCAAGTGCTAGCATGTGGAAAAGGAAAGAAGAAAACAGGAAAGACAAACTACCAGATTTCCTCTTTCCTGGAATGAAGGAGAAAGCTTACTTAGTTAACCACAGGAGTTCAGCAGCAGAAATCACAGTGCTCTGTCAAATGTTTTGCTCCTCCATCCTTTAACAGTTTGAAGGCATGGGTTTAATGAGTCTGTCATTACAGGTTAAGTCTGGCACTAGGTAAGGTTCAGACCCTACATATTTTCTTACCATTATAATTGGCTGCATCAGGATCTTCCACATTAATGGCAATGACTTTCCAGTCAGTTTCCCCTTCGTCAATCATAGCCAGAATGCCCAGAACTTTCACTCTGATAATTTCCCCTCGTGCACACACCTGTGAGTCAAAAACCACAGCTAGGTCAAAACTACAGAATCAAACTTTGGAAGAACAATTTTACTTGGTGGATAATAGGAAATGAGGAAGACGCCAAATTTCTACAAACTTAAGATGGCTTCTGTAAGCAATTTTTAAAAAGCTAAACAAGTAAATGTCCACTAATCCTATCAGAGTTGAGGGTGATTCATGTTTTTTAAACTGTCATTGCTTGTGCTGAAGAATAAGTGCTCCAGAGTTTGTTTCGAACACCTATTTTAATGCACCCTCTTTACCTTTTATTTTATAGAAGTCACTGAGTTAGGTAAGTCATACAATAAGCCTGAACTTTATGACTTAAGCAACTGAATGACAACTTTCTTTTCAGTTGCTTACTGTTTTCTTGAGGCTGGGAAAGATCATAAAGAAAATAACCATTTAAAAAAAAAGGAAAATAACCACAGTTAGAACCTTAGAGCAACTCTACTTGATAGAAGAATCCCTACCATAAACCCCCAACATGTGGGGTTATTTAACCCCCATCGGGCCAATTCACTAGTCACTCCAAATCCTGAGGCAAGGTTTGCCTTGTTGCCTCCTGGTACCCTTCATCCACTGACTCACCTACCTTTTAAAGCAATGCAGAACATGTCCAGTTCTTACACACACATGCATGTAATATACATCTTTTCCCAGGCTAGGTTTAAATTACAAATTATAATGTACAAATGCTTAGAATGGAATGGAAGCTTTTATCACCCAAGAGACATCATTACTTCATTGATACTCATATATTTTATTTACAATGCTTTTTAAAGTATGAACTTTGTAGATTTCATTGCTCTCATCTCAACACTAAAGAAAAATATTTCAGATTCTATTACCTTGCTTCCAATTTCACACACATCAATTGGGTCATTGTCACCACAACAGCCAGTGTGTTTGTCATTGTGTCCTGGGTCTTCCCAAGTCTAAAAAGAATAAAAATAAAACTTAAGAGTGTATTATTCCTGTATGTGTTAATGATAAAAGTGGATCATGCTGGCACTAAAAGATAACATCCCGTGATCGTTCTGCAAAATAGGAATCTTCAGCTATTTATTTCTCATTAAAATGAATCCTTTATTCATATCTTAACTACCACAATAACCTTAATTAAATGCTGGGCTCCTGTTAAGCACATAACGCTAAACTAAATTTAAACTTTAAAATGGATAATGATCCTATTTTAAACAGAAAAAAACCCAACTATAATAACTGAGCCAATATGCAAACACAAATGTAGACCCAGATGTTCACTTAAAAAAATGTATTCAAAAAAAACTGCTTTAGTGAACTCTTAGTACTTATTCTATTAACTAGACTTTCTTTAAAAGATGTCTCCAAGCAGAGATAGGTAGGTGGTAATATCAAGATGGAAATGACATGTGCTGATGGCAAAAATGTCATCACCGGTCAGGATCAAGAATGAGAAGCTTAATCAGGATGTGCTGAAAATTTAAATCACTGGGTTTTTTTCCTCCTAAACTGTGAGACAGAGTCCTCACAGGGCACGGCACAGGGGAAAGGATGGGTTGTGCTTGTCAGGAAGTTCAGTTTGAAGTGCAGCTGCTGCTTTGGTTCTTTTCCCTCCCAACCCAGAACATATTTCTTGGATTTGTTTGCTTACTCAGCTGGAGTAAAGGCAGGGAGATAAAAGTGATAGGGAAAAGGAGACTAGACCCAAGAAAACCAAATTCAACCTACAGAAGAGTGAAGTATTTCGGCAATGTTTTCCCAGAGGGACGATGTTTCATGGCTAAACAGTAAATCAACTGAAGCAAAGGTGAAGTGCTGTACTTAGACTTGGTGATCAGAGAAGGAAATGGCAACCCACTCCAGTGTTCTTGCCTGAAGAATCCCAGGGACAGGGGAGCCTGGTGGGCTGCCGTCTATGGGGTCATACAGAGTCAGACACGACTGAAGCGACTTAGTAGCAGCAGCAGCAGCAGACTTGGTGATTACCTCACAAGCTAGATGGGGCTTCTCTTGTGGCTCAGCTGTTAAAGAATCTGCCTGTAATGCGGGAGACCTGGGTTCAATCCCTTGGTTGGGAAGATCCTCTGGAGAAGGAAACAGCTACCCACTCCAGTATTCTGGACTGGAGAATTCCATGGACTGGATAGTCCATGGGATCGCAAAGAGTCGGACACGACTGAGCAACTTTCACTTCACAAGCTAGATGGGTTTGCCCTATGTTTTAGTAACTTATAGGTTTTTCACAGTAGATTCCACTTAGTAGACTTAATGATTAATAAAAACAAACTATCAGCAGGAAGAAAATAAACTGAATATTTAGAAATCTTAAGTGTCACAGTGTTGGTTCCAGAATTCAGTATACATTACTCAATGTAATGTATACTGAATTCTAGTGATTCTTTATTCAAATATGAAATAAGAGCCTATACACACTGCTATTGTGCTAGGGATAAATTGGTAAACAATGCAGATCCCCTCACCTCAAAAGGGTGACTGTTTAGGAAAACAGAACTCCATTATTACTCTACCACAAAGAAGGAGAAACGTGGATGATAGAGATAAAAGTCAACAGCTGTGAGAACTTACAGGTGCCAGGTTCTAAGTGCTTGATTCCTCAAACAGCCACATGAGCTATCTACTCAGAATATTTCAAGGGGGAATATTACCATCTCAGGGAGGAAGAAGCAGAAGCAAATTAGAAAATCTAGAAAGTGGCAGACTTAGGATTTGTACCTCTTCTAGGTGGTGCAAAAAAATCAGTGCTTTTAAGCTCTAGTTTCTCAATAGATCTGCTACTCAATCTGTAATGAAAGAATCTGTGTAGTTTATAACCAGTCCATGTTAAAAAAAAAAATAGATATTTCAGAGAAGAACAAACTTTCAAATGTGAAATAATTACCTTTTAGTTTATCTTGAAAATAAGTTATTTAAGGAAGTATTAAAATGAGTTAATTACCCCCTATGTTTTTATAACCTACTATAGGAAAGACTTTTTGTACGTATTAAGGAGTCGGACACGACTGAGCGACTGAACTGAACTACTCCTTGAAAGGAAAGTTATGACCAACCTAGACAGCATATTAAAAAGCAGAGACATTACTTTGCCAACAAAGGTCCATCTAGTCAAGGCTATGATTTTTCCAGTGGTCATGTATGGATGTGAGACTTGGACTGTGAAGAAAGCTGATCGCCGAAGAATTGATGCTTTTGAACTGTGGTGTTGGAGAAGACTCTTGAGAGTCCCTTGGACTACAAGGAGATCCAACCAGTCTGATGTTGAAGCTGAAACTCCAATACTTTGGCCATCTGATGCAAAGAACTAACTCATTTGAAAAGACCCTGATGCTGGGAAAGATGGAAGGGGGAAGAAGGGGACAACAGAGGGTGAGATGGTTGGAAGGCATCACCAACTCAATGGACATGAGTTTGGGTGGACTCCAGGAGTTGGTGATGCACAGGGAGGCCTGGCGTACTGCAGTTGATGGGTTGCAAAGAGTTGGACGTGACTGAGCGACTGAAGTCTTTTTTTAAAATTTTTGTAAGCTAAGCTGAAAATTACATTTCTCACAACTGCACAGAGACAGACCTGAGGGATGGCACCGTAGTTCCAAATATATCCTTTATAAGGGAACAGATTTGCAACATAACGGAGTTTTCCTTTCTTCACATCTTGTTTAATTGGGTTTAAAGGGTCCTTTGTAGCAATCTGAAACAAAAAATTTCAAATCATTGTATATTTGTTTGTGAAATACTATTAAAATAGGTATTTAAAGAATTATGAAATAGGCATCCCCTAGTTCCACTTTCATGATATATTTTACCCCGAACACTTTCATAATTTAAAATAAAATTTCATCATAATCAGCCTGTAAGTGGAAAATTTGAGGTACACAGCAATGAACAAGATGGGGAAAAGAATTTACTAATTCCAGAAAGAAAAAATTAAAATTAGCTAGAATGAATCCTAACATTTGAGAAAATATCTAACTTCAGCTTTCCTTTAAAGCATTTAGAATTATTCAAATATTTGTCTACTACATGTGAAGTTTTATTACTGTCAAAAAGCTTAGGTGATAGCAAATATTATGGATATCCACAACAAAAAGCCAAATTTGTTAGGTGTCACCAGAATAAATTAATACAATGTGACAGAAATTCCAAAAAAATTATTTTTATGGCTGGGCTGACTGAAGCCAACCTGTTGACTACACGGAGGAGTCAACAAAGGAATTAAAGAGAAGACAGAAGAGAAAAAGGTGATTCTCGGTTTGGGGAGTGCCAGATGCAAAGGCGTGGGAAAGGAAAAAGTGTAGCATATTTGCACACAGTAAATGGTTGGGTTTAGCTGGGGCACAGAAGGAAGACAGGCAGGCAAGGGGAGATGCAGCTGGAAAACCGACTGGGACTAGAAAGACGACAACCTTGGACTTCAGCTGTTTAACCCTTGAGCAAATTGTTGTGACCAGATCAAAACTGATACCCTATCTCTGACTAGCAAAGGTGAAACGTACCTCCATTTTTGCATTCGACCAGCGCGGTACTTCAACCACCATGTGAAACACTTCCTGCGAACAGAAAAGGGGGTATGGTCACCGGGGCTCATCTGTCCTCCTACTTCAACAAACATACTCAGTTCTTCTTCATAAAATGCTGCAAGGACGGAATGGGAAGAATGTTCCTATAAAGAAAACAGTTTTTGACACAGCAGAACTTGTTTCTCTGAGGAGGGCCATCTTCAAAGCAACCGCCTCTCAAAGCTAAGCATTTCCTCCAGCGACAGTGCAATTACTCAAAATGCTTTTGGAGCTTCTAGCTCAGAGGCGGTTTACGAGACAAACCCCAAATCAGAACATTTATTTAAACCCCAAATCAGAACACAAAGTCAATCAGCTTGATTACCCACATTATTCTCCCAATTTTGCTGTTTTTATGTTTTTAAAAATAATTTTATTTTTGGCTGTGCTGGGTCTGCACTGCTGCATGGGCTGCTTTCCAGTTGCAGTGAGTGGGAGCGACTCTCCAGCTGTGGCGCTCCAGCTACTCACTGCAGCTGCTGCTGCTGCTGAGTCACTTCAGTCGTGTCCGACTCTGTGTGACCCCATAGATGGAAGCCCACCAGGCTCCCCCGTCCCTGGGATTCTCCAGGCAAGAACACTGGAGTGAGTTGCCATTTCCTTCTCCAATGTGTGAAAGTGAAAAGTGAAAGTGAAGTCGCTCAGTCGTGTCCGACCCTTAGCGACCCCACGGACTGCAGCCTACCAGGCTCCTCCATCCATGGGATTTTCTAGGCAAGAGTACTGGAGTGGCTTGCCATTGCCTTCCCCGTCTCACTGCAGCGGCCTCTCCTTTTGCAGAGCATGGGCTCTAGGCGCACTGGCTTCAGCAGCGGCAGCACGTGGGCTCAGTGACTGTGGCTCCCGGGCTCTAGAGCACAGGCTCAGTCACGGGCTTAGCTGCTCCACAGCATGTGGGATCTCCCTGAGCCACGAATCAAACCCGTGTCTCCTGCACTGGCAGACAGATTCTTTACCACTGAGCCACCAGGGAAGCCCCAATTTGGCTGATTTTAAAAATCAGGTACTCCTCAAAAGACAAGAAGTTTGGCACTGGAGATAAAATAAAGTGAAATGCTTGTTGCTCAGTATGTTCGACTCTTTGTGACCCCATGGACTGTAGCTAGTCAGGATGCTCTGTCCATGGGATTCTCCAGGCAAGAATACTGGAGCGTGTTGCCATTCCCTTGTCCAGTGGATTTTCCCAACCCAGGGACTGAACTCAGGTCTCCTGCATGGCAGGCAGATTCTTCACCGTCTGAGCCACCAGAGAAGCCCTTTTAAAAATCAGGTATGGTTAAAATATTTTTGGAACATAGTTATTTTACCTTCAGTGTCAAACTTCTTGTCTTTTTTAAAAATCACTGAAAGTCGCTCAGTCGTATCCGACTCTTTGTGACCCCATGGACTATATACTGTCTGTGGAATCCCCCAGGCCAGAACTGGAGTGGTTAGCCTTTCCCTTCTCCAGGGGATCTCCCCAACCCAGGGATCAAACCCAGGACTCCCACACTACAGGCAGATTCTTTGCCAGCTGAGCCACAAGGGAAGCCGTTTTTAAAAAATCAGGTACTCCTCAAAAAGCCAAGAAGCTTGACACTGAAGATAAAATCAGTTCAGTGCAGTTGCTCAGTTGTGTCCAGCTCTTTGTGACCCCATGGACTGCAGCAGTCCAGGCTTCCCTGCCCATCACCAAATCTGGAAGCTTGCTCAAACTCATGTCCATCGAGTCGGTGATGCCATCCAATCATCTCATTCTCTGTCATCCCCTTCTCTTCCTATCTTCAATCTTTCCTGGCATCAGGGTCTTTTCAAATGAGTCAGCTCTACGCATCAGACGGCCAAAGTATTGGAGTTTCGGATGCAACATCAGTCCTTCCAATGAATATTCAGGACTGACTTCCTGTAGGATTGACTGGTTGGATCTCCTTGCAGTCCAAGGGACTCTCAACAGTCTTCTCCAACACCACAGTTCAAAAGCATCAATTCTTTGGTGCTCAGCTTTCTTTATAATCCAACTCTCACATCCATACATGACTACTGGAAAAACCATAGCCTTGACTAGACGGACCTTTGTTGGCAAAATAACGTCTCTGCTTTTTAATATGCTATCTAGGTTGGTCATAGATTTTCTTCCAAGGAGGAAGCATCTTTTAATTTCAGGGCTGCAGTCACCATCTGCAGTGATTTTGGAGCCTCCAAAATAAAGTCTGTCACTGTTTCCATTGTTTCACTATCTATTTGCCATGAAATGATGGGATCAGATGCCATGATCTTAGTTTTCTGAATGTTGAGCTTTAAGCCAACTTTTTCACTCTCCTCTTTCACTTTCATCAAGAGGCTCTTTAGTTCTTTAGTTCTTTGCTTTCTGCCATAAGGGTGGTGTCATCTGCGTATCTGAGGTTATTGTTATTTCTCCCAGCAATCTTGATTCCAGCTTGTGATTCATCCAGCCCAGCACTTTGCATGATGTACTCTGCATACAGAAGTTAAATAAGCAGGGTGACAATATACAGCCTTGACATACTCCTTTTCCAATTTTGAACCAGTCTGTTGTTCCATGTCTGGTTCTAACTGTTGCTTCTTGACCTGCATACAGATTTCTTAGGAAGCAGGTCAGGTGGTCTGGTATTCCCATATCTTAAAGAATTTTCCACAGTTGGTTGTGATCCACACAGTCAAAAGCTTTGGTATATTCAATAAAGCAGAAGTAGATGTTTTTCTGGAACTCTCTTGCTTTTTCAATGATCCAACAGATGTTGGCACTGCCCTTTCTAAATCCAGCTTGAACATCTGAGAGTTACAGTTCACGTACTGTTGAAGCCTCGCTTGGAGACTTTTGAGCATTACTTTGCTAGCGTGTGAGATGAGTGCAATTGTGCGGTAGATTGAACATTCTTCAGCATTGCCTTTCTTTGGGATTGGAATGAAAACTGACTTTTCCAGTCCTGTGGCCACTGCTGAGTTTTCCAAATTTGCTGGTATATTGAGTGCAGCCCATTAACAACATCATCTTTTAGGATTTGAAATAGCTCAACTGGAATTCATCACCTCCACTACCTTTGTTCATAGTGATGCTTCCTAAGGCCCATTTGACTTGGCATTCCAGGATGTCTGGCTCTAGGTAAGTGATCACACCATTGTGGTTATCTGGGTCATGAAGATCTTTTTTGTAAGGCTCTTCTGTATATAAAATACTATGAAGTATTTTATAGTATTCTGTATATAAAATGCTATGAAGATAAAATACCATGCTCCAAAAATGCTTTAACCAATGACAGTTCTACTGCAATCCCTTTATAGCCTTAAATTGACTATTTGAAATTGAATGATATATTTTGAAAAATCTCAGATGCTTACTGTCTAAAAACTCAAAGAAAAATCACTTTGTTACCTCCTTTGTATACCAGAGTCAAGTATCAACTTGAAATAGAGTCTCAATAAAACTATGCTTTAAATAGCCATAAAATTATTTTTTACCATGGAATAAAATTTTAAATGCAGTTTTTCAGTTTAAAATTTCTATAAAAGGGAGCAAATGAAGCAACGGATAAAGGATTAATCTCCAAAATATACAAGCAGCTCCTGCAGCTCAATTCCAGAAAAATAAATGACCCAATCAAAAAATGGGCCAAAGAACTAAACAGACATTTCTCCAAAGAAGACATAAAGATGGCTAACAAACACATGAAAAAATGCTCAACATCCCTCACAATCAGAGAGATGCAAATCAAAACCACAATGAGATACCATTTCACACCAGTCAGAATGGCTGCTATCCAAAAGTCTACATGCAATAAATGCTGGAGAGGATGTGGAGAGAAAGGAACCCTCTTACACTGTTGGTGGGAATCCAAACTAGTACAGCCACTATGGAGAACAGTATGGAGATTCCTCAAAAAACTGGAAATAGAACTGCCATATGATCCAGCAATCGCACTCCTGGGCATACACACCGAGGAAACCAGAATTGAAAGAGACACATGTACTCCAATGTTCATCGCAGCACTGTTTATAATAGCCAGGACATGGAAGCAACCTAGATGTCCATCTGCAGACGAATGGATAAGAAAGCTTTGGTACATATACACAATGGAGTATTATTCAGCCATTAAAAAGAATACATTTGAATCAGTTCTAATGAGGTGGATGAAACTGGAGCCTATTATACAGAGTGAAGTAAGCCAGAAAGAAAAACACCAATACAGTATACTAACGCATATATATGGAATTTAGAAAGATGCAAATGATAACCCTGTATACGAGACAGCAAAAGAGACACAGATGTATAGAACAGTCTTTGGGACTCTGTGGGAGAGGGTGAGGGTGGGATGATTTGGGAGAATGGCATTGAAACACATGTGTTGTCATATGTGAAACGAATCACTAGTTCAGGGTCAATGCATGTTATAGGATGCTCGGGGCTGGCATGCGGGGATGACCCAGAGGGAGGATAAAGGGAGGAGGGAGGTGGGAGGGGGGTTCAGGAGGGGGAACTTATGTAGACCCGGGGCGAATTCATGTCAATGTATGGCAAAACCAACCAATATAATATTGTAAAATAATTTGCCTCCAATAAAAAATAAATTAATTACCAAAAAAAAAATAAAATTTCTATAAAAGGGCACACATGATACCAAATCTACCATTACTTTTATAATAATGCATATTTTAAACAATGATTTAAAATGAAAATCACTTAGTGACACACTTATTAGAATTACTTCTTTGCTACTTAGAATCAAAAAACAGGGACTGATACAATCAGTACAGAAAATAAGCCAAAGGTTTCCAGACAGTAATTACCTTGCTGCTACTTTGGCTAAGCAGAAAGCTACACAGATTTATATTCAAGAGGCTAAAACTTCTGTCACTTATTTAAGTTCTTGGCCAAACTAAGGGAGACTACAGTATTCCTCAGTTTCAGTTCCAAGTCTTCTGACACCTACTCTTTACAACATAAAAAACCCAAAGAATGGTACTATGCTGTGCTTAGTTGCTCAGTCGTATCCAACTCTTTGCAAACCAATGGACTGTAGCCCACCAGGCTCCTCTGTCCATGGGGATTCTCCAGGCCATAATACTGGAGTGGGTTGCCATGCCCTCCTTCAGGGGATCTTCCCAACCCAGGGATCGAACCAGGGTCTCCTGCATTGCAGGCTGATTTTTTACCAGCTGAGTTACCACGGAAGCCCCCAAAATGGAGACATTATTTAAATCTGGGACTCAGTAAACTGCTCTATCCTTGAAGTCATAACTGTGTGGTTTTAGAAAAACACATTATTACATGGAGTCGCATAGAGTCGGACACGACTGAGCGACTGAACTGAACTGAACACATTATTCACGGGTAGGAAACCTCAGACTCAATATGTGATTACATGTCATTCTACTCATTGGAAGCATCTAGTAGCTAGCACCACGTCTACACCTCAGGTGTTAAAATGAAAAACCCGCACATCCGCAAACAAGTGAGAACTTAAAAGTGTACAGTAATAATACCCTTAAGGTCCACAAGATGGAGCTGTTAACTACATGAAAAGATTACTTAAGACCAGAACACGAAGGAAACTGGCTTTTTTTTTTTAACTTTATTTTGTATTAAAATATAGCCGATTAACAATATTGTGATAGTTTCAGGTGGACAGCAAAGAGATTCAGCCATACGTATAAATTTATCCATTTTCCTCCAAACTGCCCTCCCATCCAGGCTGCCACCTAACATTGAGCAGAGTTCCCTACTACACAGTAGGGAACGGTAGAACTCTACTGTAGGAACAGTAGCTACACAGTAGGACCTTGTTGGTTATCCATTTTAAATATAGCAGTGTGTACATGTCAATCCCAAACTCCCTAACTATCTCCTCCCCTCATTCTTACTTCCTGGAGACCAGAAGTTTGTTCTAAGTCTGGGATACTGGCTGCTGCTGCTGCTGCTAAGTCACTCAGTCATGTCCGACTCTTTGCGGCCCCATGGACTGCAGCCTACCAGGCTCCTCCATCCATGGGATTTTCCAGGCAAGAGTACTGGAACGGGGTGCCATTGCCTTCTCCGAGATACTGGCTAGTCTTTTAAAATAAAATATCAACAAATGAATAAAACACCTAAAGTAAAAAAAGGATCGAATAAAAATCACTGATTCAAAGTTTGGAAAATACATTGAATGCTTTATTAAATGATAAATACATAGAGATCCTCAAAAACCACATTATCTAATACTACAAACCTACATAAACTATTAAGAATGTAGAAGAAAAGAAAGAGAAGGAAACAACATTACAGGAAACAAAACATCTTTTAGGAAAAAACTACTGAAAACAGAAGAACTCTGAAAGCCTGAAGGTTTGGTACTCTTAGAAATTAGCTGAGCCAAAAATAGCAAGGAGTATCCTGCAAGAAGCCTGAGAGACTATTCATTCATTTTTCGTCAACAGATATGTATTGAGCACCACTGTTTTGTGCCGGATACAAGCAGTGAACAGATTTCAAGCTTTTTCAACTCCCTAAGAGTTTGGATTTCTGAACCATATCACTTAGCTTACAGGTCTCAGGTTATAGCCTAATGTTCACACATCTAGGTGAGGGGCTATGTAAAATGAATGTTCAGCGATTTTTCAAATGTAGGTAGTTACTGCAGTGATTACTGTATCTTTTTTTAAAGCAATGAATGCATAATAACGTTCAGTCACTACTTTCCCCATCAATCATCATCATCAAAAGAGGGTGTTTTTCAATTACTTTGATATTTAAAAAGGGAGGATGTTCTTATTCTTTGTTTCTCCTAGACACCATGTCTACAGTTCAGGGAGCTGCCACTAGGTACACAGTGATACTCAGGATTTTCAGGGCAACTGATAAGAGAAATTCAACCAATCATTTCACTGCTACTGGGGAAAAAAAACCAACACTTTTTCTGTTAAGACATTATGCATTCTATTTGAAGCTCTTGTGCACTGTTGATAGGAATGTAAAATGGTATAGCCACTGTGGAAACAGTATGGTGGCTCCTCAAAAAATTAAAAATAGAATACCATATGATCCAGCAATTCCATTTCTGGGTATATACCCCGCACCCCCAGGATTGAAAGCAGGTCTTGAAGAGATCTGTACACCCATGTTAATGGCAGCATCATTCACAATAGCTAAAATGCAGAAGCATCCAAGTGTCCCTCAAGGCAAGAATGGATAAGCAAAATGTGGTATGTACATACAATAGAATACCATCCAGCCTTAAAAGGGAAAGAAATGCTGACACATGCCACAACAGGGATTGAGCCCTGAGGACGTTATGCTAAGTGAAATAAGCCCGTCACAAAAAGACAAATTACTCTATGATTCCACTCACATGAGGTATCTGGAGAAGTCGAATTCACAGAGACAGAAAGCCGAATGGTGGTTTCCAAGGTGTTGGGGATGGAGGAGAATGGGAAATTATTGTTTAATGGGTATATAGAATGTAAGTTTTGTGAGATGAAAAGAATTCTGGAGATGTAAAGTGGTGATGGTTGCAAAACAAGATGAATGTACTTAATACCTCTGAGCTGTATACTTCAAAGTAGTTAAGATAGTAGGTTTTATGTTATGTGTATTTTACACATTAAAAAATTGGAAAAAATTATGCATTCTAATATTTCCAATGTTTATGGCATTTAAGTACTACCTAAAAAATTCATGCTTTCTTTAATCCTAACTGGTTTCAACTATTACTTAGCTCAATCCTGGATTTATTGTCTTGTTATTCCCATTGTTAAGGCTTCTCAGAACTGTTCTCCACTTCTACTGTGTTTTGGATTCTAAATCCCTGCTCTGGCATCAAGCTTTCAGCTCCCTGTTTACAGTTTCAGAGAAAGAAAGAAGAGGTTAGCATTCCTAGTAGGATGACCTTGACAAGGCTGTAGGAAGCAGGGGAAAGACAAACAACAGCTTCCAAAGTCTGAAACAGAGCAATCAGTTTGACTGCCCAGATTTATAATCATTTCATCAGTAAGCCAAGAATGTTAATGCTATAGCTGTCCAGATTTTCAGATCAGAAATTCTAAATCATAGCGTCCCATTAATCAAAAAGATTTAAAATAAAATTGCTTTAGAAATAGAAGAAATCAACCTATATCTCAGTTTCTAACTTCATTGATTAAACAGGAGTATTACAGTGAGCGGAGATCTCATTTCTAAAATGGTGAATTTTCTTGTGAATCAAGTCAGTAGTCCGACAGGTCATTTACTAATGAATAGGCTATGGCTATTAGGTAAGCTATTATTACTGACATCATTAAGTGCATACATAGGGAATATATTCTTAATTACATCCCATCCATGAATCTTAGTAGTAACGTTAAATGTGTCTTTATTGGGAGACTTATGAATACCTCATGACTTGTGATCTTTTCCCAACACTGGATCTGAAGTCTAGTGAACATGACATGCTGTACTGCAAAATTGCATAAGTGGCTTAAATTAGCATTTCCATGTTGAGTCTTCATGTGTTTCTCTAAATAACTTCAGAAATCAAGTAGATACCAGACTTAGGAAGAAATACGAACTCATCCTGATTCCACCATCCTTTTATTTTTCTGTTTTGCAATAAAATTTTGGGGAAAAAAAGTGGTGATATAATTTTCTTCTAAATTTATCAAGAGTAGATATGGAGGAAGAGGCTAAAAAAAAAAAAAAAAGGCAGCTTGCCTTGTTTTTTTTCTAACCTCTAGAGTATTTTTGAAATATAAAATTCCTATCAGAAGAGCCCATGTATTTAGTAAGGAAATGCTCTACTCCCATAAAGGTGCTTTTGTGAAGGTACAGCAGATATCATTCCTAACAGTATTTATACCCTATTAAGTACTCACTAAGTAACACCTGGTTTCAAGTTTTGACTTCAAAGTCAGTTCTGTGATTCCAGGATATATCCTAAGTTGTTAAAAGTAAATGAGTTCCTCCTATGCACTGCTGATGGGGTTGTAAATTGGCCTATCATTACAGAAACACACAGCAGCGCCTCAGAACACACACACAAAAACTATCATATGATCCGGCAATCGCACTTCGGGTATTTGTTCAAAAGAAAGTAAATCAGAATCCTAAAGCGATACCTCCACTGCGTTGCTCACTGCAGCATTATTCACAATAGCCCAGATATGGAAACACTCTAAGTGTCCATCAATGGATGAGTGGATAAAGATGTGATACACGTGCATACATACACAAATGGAATATTCAGCCTTAAAAAAAGGAAACCCTGCCATTTATGATAATATGGATGAATGTGGAAGATACTATGCTAAGTGAATTAAATCAGAGAAAACCAAATATTACATTATCTCACTTGTATGTGGAATCTAAAAAAGTTGAGCTCATAAAAACAGAAAGTAGAATGATAGCTGCCAGGGGCTAGAAGGGTAGGAGAAGTGGGGGGAATGTTGATCAAAAGGTACAGACTTCCAGGTATAAGAATGGTAAGTTCAGGAAACCTAATGTATAGCACGGTTCTATGAATTCCCCTAAGATAGTAGATCTTACCACACACACCCAAAATAAATGAGGTGGATGGAGAGGCTAATTAACATGATTAAGGGGATCATTTCACAATGTTTACATATACCAAAACATCGCACTGAACACCTTAAATACAATGACTATTCGACAATTATATCTTAATAGAACTGAAAAATAAATTTTTTAAAATGGGCTCCTGAATTCTTTCAATGACAAGTAACAAAATTCTATTGGAGAAGCTGACACAAAAGAAATGTAATTACCAAAGTTCACTTGTATGCCCCTTATTCATTTAAATGATAATTTCACACAGGAAAACATGATTTACATCAACCAAAAAAAAATTTGCTCAACAAATTAAGTGTCCAGGGGAGATAGTTAACCCATTAAAATTTAAAAACAAACACGTTTCAGTAATGCTCATTTGTTTTCCAATCACACAAATTTTTACTCAGCAGTTTCAAAAAACTCTTGTATTTGGTAATGCATACTGCCATATGCCACAAATACAGAAAGTAGTAAAACTTAATTGACATAACAAGCTCCTCTTTTTTCCCTTCAGATGAGCTTTAAGATGAGTAAATTTTGGAGAAAGATATCCTAACCATATCTGTTTACTTTCTTATCTCTATAAAATCAAGCAAGAGTATGCATATCGAGCTGTCAACCTTTCCTATGATTTGCAATGACTAAGAATTTTGACCATAGAACCTTTTTCAAGAAAAGTGCACACTTACACCAAATTGCAATTTTAGAAAGATATCAGAACCTCAGAAACCCATCGATGAGTATTCCAGGGTCTCAAGGCCACCAAGAATTCCCAAACTAGAAGACTTTATAGCCTTTCCAAATGAAAAAAGTTCTTACTCATTTCATTTCTTTTGAATTCTAAGTTAAAAAAAAAATTAAGCAAACCATTTTTTTTTTGTTTCACCCCCCTCCTTGTTTTCTTTATAAATATCAAAGAGATATCAACTGTAGAAAATCTGGAAAATACCAAAAAACAGAGGAAAATCCACCACCCATTCTCACTTGAGCCAGTGTGGCTCAATGGTTAACATGACAGGTTCTAACACCTGGGTTTGCATCCTGCCACTACTGCTTATGAAAGCTGGTTGGTAATCCTGGACAACTAAGTTAATGAAAGAACCCAGCTTGGAGATAGGAATGTCGGCTAAAGGAGATAATCCACATAAGGGTTTTAGCATGGTACTAAATGTAATCTAAAACACCCACTAAGACCAACAGTGCTCAGAGGTGAAGCAACTTGTTCAATATTACCAAGCTAGTCAGTGGCAAAACCAGGGCTAAAACCAAGGTTTCTTACTCCCAGTTCAGTGATCTTTCTACAATAGAGCTCTGAAAGGCTTCAGACAGAACCAGTCATTGTGGCTAACATCATCATCCTATTGTGGGGGCTTTTTATGTGTTTTTTTGTTATTGTATATTGAGACTTTATAAGCCAGGCATTATGAATGCACATTACATGCATATTTAATCATCACAACTTTTTTTTTAGTCAAATCCATCCAAAAAATTTTGTCTTTTTACTTATTTTTTTGACTGACTGACATATAATTGGCTTAAAACATATGAGTTTCAGGAGTACCACATGGTGATTCGATATTTATATACATTATAAAATCATCACCATGATAAGTCTAGTTGCTATTTGTCACCATACGAAGTGATTACAATATTATTGACTATATTCCCCATGCTATACTACATCCCCATAACTTAGTTTATAACTGGAAGACTGTACCTCAATCTCCCATAACTATTTCCCTCATCCCTGTGCAGGCAACCACGAGTTTGTTCTCTTTATGAGAGTCTGTCTCAAGTAAAGTTGTTTTACAACTTTACCTTTTTTACAAAATTGATAAACCAGAGATTATGGTCAGGATATCTGTTTTTAAAATTTAGCCATCTTAAAGCTCATCTGAGGGGGAAAAAATAGGAGTTTATTCTTAGTTATGACATGCCAATATAAGTTTTAATTGTTATCACTTTTCATCTATGTTCCCAGTTCGAACTTTGGTTTGGGAAACACAAAACAAAACTCCAACCAGTCTATATACATATAATGTTGGAGAAGAGGAACAATATTTAAACTATTAATTTAGTGACATTCTTTAAAGTTTCATTTATAAAACTGCCTATAAAAACAAATAGAAAATTCAAAAGAAAGCAAACCCTGTAAGGAAATGAGTACCACTGACCCTTGGAACAACACTTTGGGTTTGAACCGTGTAGGTTCACTTATATGTGGATTTTTTTCAATAGAAAATACTACAGAACTACATGATCTGTCAATTGAATCTCTAGATAGGGAGGAATACAGGGAGCCAACTGTAAATCATAAGCCAGTAGGGGCCTTAACCCCACACTGCTCAAGGGTCAACAATAATCTAAAAAGCATCCACTTGGGTGGATGCTTATCTCCTCTAGAAATTTCAGGTATAGTAAGATAGTATTTTTAAAAAGTTAAGAATGGTACACAACCGCAGAAAATATCCTGTTCAGTTTCTAGAGCTACCACCTATTTGACTAGAAGCTTGGCTTTTTTTAAAGGCGAAAAGTTCCATATTTACATATTCTCCCAACAGTCAGCTGAAAACCATTACAGAAGCCTATATGGTTATAACTGGTATTTAACATAGAAGTTTAAGATATGGAATAGAAGATACCAAACTTCTAAAATTAGAACATGATACTTGAGCACTTTAAGATTTTGATATAGCTTGATTTTGATAAAGCTTTTTAATCTACCCAGTGTTTCACACTGTTTATCCTGATTATGTTCTGGATACTTAAATTTTCTGTTATCTCAGAAGTTTTAAGTCAGAATACACTTTGAGCTACAGATGTTTTTATATTTGATCCCAAAATAGACCCAGAGCAAAGGATTTCCCTACAATTAAATATCCAGTGAGTCCCTCCTTCACTTTCACCCAGTGGATTTGGAAATAACCCAGGTAAGGTATCCGAGTCACAAAGATTTCCAGAACTGGCTGGATCAATTATCTAATGACACATAATAAGAAATCAAATACTTACTGTCCACATTTTTCTTTTTTGGCCTCACCATATAGCATGTAGAATCTTACTTCCCCAACTAGGAATCAAACCCATGCCCCCTATAGTCTAAGCAGGAGTCTTAAGCACTGGACCACCCCAGAATTCCCAAATTCTATCTACATTGAAAGGTCCTGATGTGGAGTAGAATACAAGCCTTTGGGCATTTTTTCCTTATAGATCTGAGTTGTATTAAAGGCACATTCCCTCATTATCATCCCTCAAACTGCAGGGCACATTAGGGATAAAGTCTATGTGTACCAACACAGAAATGTATTTACATAAACTTAATCATACTGATTTTTTTTCCCCAAAAAATCACACTCTTCTGTAACCAATGGAATTAATCAGATCTTTTATTTAGTCTAGAATCCAAAATAAGTTATGTGTTCCACACCCATGTTTTATATAGACTAAACTTCCTTAAAAACAAAACAAAAACAACTCTTTCCTGCCTCTAAGGCACGAGTCTTGAATTCACTGAGGTCTGGACCTCTGGTGAAATCCATTGTCATTGCAAGAACCTGTGCTTTTGAGCCAGCTCAGGATAGTACAAAGGGGCTTCCCTGCTGGCTCAGAGATAAAGAATCCCCTGCATTGCAGGAGACCGCCTGCAATACAGGAGATCAGGTTCAATCCCTGGGTGGGGAAGATCCCCTGGAGAAGGAAATAGCAAACCACTCCAGTATTCTGGCCTGGGAAATCCCAGGCGAGACAGGGGAGCCTGGTGGGCTACATACAGTCCACGGGGTTGCAAGAGTCAGACATGGCTTAGCAACTACACCATCACCACCAGGATGGTACAAAGGCAGACACTTCACTCGAGTGAGCGCAGATTATACACACAACCAGTTCCGTGTAAGACATCAAAGAGTTGCAGGGTAACCACAGTGAAGATGTTTTACACAACATCAAAAAGTAATCTCAGCTTCCTATTTTGGGGTAACTTGTAGCAGCAAGATTAGGCACCATAACTGCTATGATTTTTCTGATCCTTGGCTAGACTATTGTCCAATAACTTACAGCTATGGACTAAATGTTTCTGTCCCTCCAAAATTCGTATGTTGGAATCTTAACCCTCAAAAGTGATGGTACAGTAGGTGTGACCTTTGGGAAATGCTTAAGACATAAGGGTGGAATCCTCGTGAAAGGGATCTGTTCTGTTCTGCTCAGTCGTGTCCAACTCTTTGCGACCCTGTGGACTGTAGCCTACCAGGCTTCGCCATCCATGGGATTCTCCAGGCAAGAATACTGGAGTGGGTTACCATTTCCTTCTCCAGGGGATCTTCCCCAGGGATCGAACCCGGGTCTCCCGCACTGGAGGCAGACGCGTTAACCTCTGAGCCACCAGGGATCAGTGCCTTATAAGAGAGGCTTCAAGGAGCTCCCCAGCTCCTTCCACCACATAAACAGCTAGAACTCTGTGACCAGAAAAGGGCCCTTGCCCAGCCATGCTGGCACCCTGATCTCAGCCTTCCAGCCTTCAGAACTGCAAGCAACAAATTTCTGCTCTTTATAAGCTACCCAGTCTAGGTATTTTGTTACAGCAACCCAAACAGGCTAAGATACTATAAACACACACACACACACCCAGCTATATGACAAGAAAATGGTTTCCTTCCTTACTACATCTGTATGTCAAGGTTCAATAAACTTAGGGTCATCACTTTACACCACTTGATTATTCAAAATGGTCTGAAATGTAACTGTAAAGTACCTTGATTACTAATTATACAAGACAATTCAAGCCAACCAAATGATGCCAAGTCAACCAAATGACCCCAATTCAAGAGGAAAGGATTCTGCAGTTCATATCAACTCCCAGGAAATCAGATGTAACAAATTAAAAGGTTCTGAATAAGTACAGTTTTGAGAATCCCACCGGAGAACACATGCCAATTAGAGGTCTCTCCTGTAACTATACCACATAATTGGCCTTGGGCTGTTTGCTCTACTGCCCCCAGTTAGAGCCCAGCTCAGGCAGGCTACTCAGAAGCAACACATGGATTAGATTTCCTGCCAGTGTCCAAGTGTCCGGACAGAACTGTAGCAATCTTCCTGGTAGAAGTACAGTGAATTTATCTATTTCTGATAGTCCGGCATAGAAAAAAAGTAAGACTCAGCACACGTAAGGATAAGATTTCATCTTTATTATTCTAGACAAACACTGGAATGTGCTATTCACAGGTATTATGTATTAACATCTAAAAGATTTGCACTCACTATGGGTCAAGTTTCCTGACTGAATGAAAAACAAAAGCCTTAAAGGTACAAAAAAGAATCAGACATTTGTCCTTGTGTCAGTCCCTAAACATGGATAGTATAAACTTTTCCTATTGGGAGGGAGCATAAAACAAGCAATGGCTTTAAAAAAAAAAAAAAAAACTATTTAAACTTGCACAAATAGTACATGCTCTTTGCAAAAAGATTAGGAAATATAAAAAGTCAAAAATGAAAATAAAAACTAAAAGTTACCAGCAATTCTGGTGCTGTTTTTTTTTAATCCAGGCAGCTTTAATACATTTGTTTCTGTTCCTCCACTCCTTCTCCAAATTATAGCTGCTTCTTCTAACCAAAAAATCGAAGACAGTCTCCTTTTTAGTCAATGCACCTTTAAC
The DNA here is from genome assembly GCF_049115385.1 of Moschus berezovskii. NCBI lineage: Eukaryota > Metazoa > Chordata > Mammalia > Artiodactyla > Moschidae > Moschus > Moschus berezovskii. Next base: position 27,064,142 of record NC_142471.1, read on the forward strand.
TGGTAGCACAATGAGGCATTTTAAGCACTTGTTATGACATATAAGAAAATCCGCACATCAAACTAACTGAGCTGAGCAAAGAGACTATGGTCGAGAATGAGGTCTTACCTTTTCTGCATAAATTGGAATATCATGAAATGGAGAGATATATTGTCCTTTTTCATTTTCTGCAAAATCAATTAGAAAATATTATTACTTTTGTTGGTTCATTACATTTCCAGATGCATGAAGTACACATTTTTCAAGACTTTTCTTTTAAAATAATGTTTAGACTTACAATAAATTTGAGAAAAAGGTAGAGATATCCCACATACCCTCTCCTCCCCATATCAACACCACTCGCCAGATTTTATTCCCACCCCAGAGAAACTGGTTTTATACTTGACTGCTCCAAGTCCAGGTTAGGTTTTCATTCTACTTGTTCCTTAGGGGTCTAAAAGGCACTAACCTCTGGTGAGAGTGGGGACTGCTTTACAAACCTGTGTACCCCAGAACCTGACTGCAGTGTCTGGTATACAAAAGGCAAATTGTTTGATCTTATATCAGTTAACAGAACTAATGACATACCTGGGTTCAGGGAGAAGGGAGGGGACCAATTTGTCAAATTATAAACCATGATGCTTTAAGTGGTGTTTCCAGGGAGACAGAGCCATCTGAGATTATAATTTTTCTTAAGGATAATCTAGTTGTAACAACACTTTAACAGGCAATTTCTGATTCTAGAGAACTAGCTACCATATCCCAAAAGTACTTCTAAAACATCCTCACTATTCTTTAGGATATCTAAGGCTTAATCCACATTGCATTCCTTCATGATTAAAAATCAAGGTGGAATAGGAAAAATTGAGCAGTGACCACCCGCAATGACCCTTCAGAGTCAACAGTAAATTGTGATCCAACCACTACCAGTTTTAAAAAGATTGGCAAATTAACATAATAGAGGTAAAAACTGCTATTAAAGAAGGATGCTAAGAAGTCTGTATTTTTTAAAATTAAAATTATATAGTACTCACTACCTATGCATAATCTGAGTAAAAATTGTTCTTCTTCTGTAAATATAACTTGAAAACAATTACTGTAATCATCCCCGAACCTTCAAACTAGAGTCACTCTCTAAGTCCCTCCTATAGAGAAATTCTGGAGCCAACACTAACTCCAGAAAAACTGCTCAGTGAATTATCTGTCAAAGGTTTCTGCACTGCCCTTGTTGCTGAATCCCGAAATTCATGAAATGGGTGGGGAGGTCCCACACTTTTTTGGATTTTAAATGGCAGTCTAACTTCAACTAGTTGTGTAACTTTACAGCTCACTTTCCTTTTCCTCTAACACCAGGCTACTTTAGGCAAGGAGCTTTGTTCTTTCAGTTATTAACCGAGTATCCCCTCTTCCCCTCTCTTTATTGCTCTTCATAGCCGGAACTCATAGAACTCAAGGCACCTGAGTTTAGTTCGTTTGGAACTAAATAGTGAATAAGTTAAAATAGAAACGCCTCCTTTATCTCTAATAATCTTGGAAGGGTGGAAGGGGGTGGTGGTAAGAAGAAAAAGATAAACAAGAGATAGCTTTCCCCCACCTAGGAGGCTAAAGGAAAGGGGAGCCTCCAGCCTTTAAGTGCAGACTTTGGGTGGGTACCCCTTAGACGCGATTCCCCAGCCCAGGGGCCAAAACTTGGCACTTTCTTACTCATGCTTGCCCGACTGACGTCACCTGTTTGACGGGAGAGGAACAGCTTTCTGTTTCATAAGGCATCTTTCCAGCATCAGGGCTACTGGAAACCAAGCGTCAGGAAGACAGAAGCGCTACTGGGACCTCAGACGGACCGGTCCAGTCCTCTACTGACCGCTCCTGATCCGGGCTCAGTTTCTCCGTCTGTAGAACGTGGGCCTAGACTTGACCCCTCCAGGTCCCCACAATCTGAGCTACAGTGGAGGAATTAAGGTCTTAGGATGTCACCACCATCACCTCCTCTCCCCCACCCCGTTCCTCCGAATTGAATAATCCTCTTACGGGGATTAGCTTAGCCCAAGACACCTTATTTAGGGTTGCTCAGTGGTTTCCTTTTCCCATCAGACACTGCCTGAGCCGGACACCTGCAAAATTAGCCTGGCGTAGGTTCAGGTCCAATCGGGCGTGTGAAAGGGGAACGCCTATCCAGGCCGTCCGACGCGCGAGCGGGACGTGTGAAATGAGGGCCAGGCCCTCCCAGACCCGCCGCCCAAGCCCCCGGGACCGGAGGAGGAGGCCGGCCGGCGCCCGCGACAACGAGCCGAGCGCGGGCCGCAACTGCTGGAGCCGGAGCCGAAGCGAGGCCCGGGAATGAATGGGCGGGCTGGCAGGGAGGGGCCGTGGGCCTCCGACACTCACTGAGGAAGACTCGGTACTCGAGGGTGAAGGGCGCCGCGCGCTCCTCGCTGCTGAAGCCGCTCATCCTGCCGGAGACCAGCTGCCGCCGCCGCCGCAGCTACAGAGCCACAAGACCGCACGCGGCGCCGACTGACAAGAAGTGAGCTCCGCGCCTGCGCACTGCGGGACCGGCGGGGCTAGCTGGGCGGGGAGCCGCCTTTAACGCCGCTGGCGCGCTCGAGCCCACCCCGTGCGCAGGCGCACTTCGTACGGCTGGCGAGTCCCGGCGCCCTAGCTCCACCCCCTCGGGCCGCGCCTCCGCTGACCGCCGCTCAGCTCGCAGGCTGGGCCACGTGGCTGGCGGCCGGCTTTGGCCGTGATCCTTCTGACCTGGCGGGCTTTGTGCCTCTGACCCAGGAGGGTAACCAGTTCTCAGCGTGGACCACCTAAGAATTGACTGTCGACATCTCGCGCACACTGGGAGCTCACCTTTGACTCACACACCCTTCTCCGCAGAGTAATTTCTTATCTCAAAAGTTTAATAGAGTCAGCTGCTTTACCTGACGATCTGTGGCAGGCGGGAGCAGTTTTCTGATCCGTTTAAGCAAAGTTAAGGCATGTTAGTGACACCAAGCTGTAATGGCTCCCAGCTAGGTAGGAGCTCCATCACTTTCTGGCGTGTGACATCGAGCAAACTGCTGTTAACCTCTCTCTCAGTTTCTCACCTGGGAAACGGAGCTGGTCAGAGTAAAGATTTCAGAGGTTGCAGGGATGATGAACCGAGCTGATGGACGTGCAGATCCGGGGGAGGAACATCCCTAGATGTCCAGTGGGTAAGACTCTGCCCTTCTTCTGAAGGGGGCGCAGATTCGATCCCACGTGCCACGTGGTGTGGCCAAAAAAATTGCAAACGAGGAAAAGAAAGGAACAGCTGGCTTGTAAGCACTCAGGAAGTGTAACTTGTTATTCCCACCCTTATCTGCAGAGGATTCAGTCTGCACCCCCTGCTTGCGCAACACTCCCTTAGGACTTCAAATGGAAGCACTGGAATAGTCCAGGCCCGAACTCAGAGTCCCTTGAGGGCATTTCTCTCAGGCACAAGCTCTTTGAAGCTTATTTTTATACCACTGTTTCATGGTGTTAGGCCAGCCCCCAAAAGCTAAAGTCTGATTGAGGTTATGGGCAGATGATTTACATCACTTACATCCCCAGTTCTGTATGTTGGGTTTTTTATGTAAATTTCAAAATCCTCAAACTAAGCAATAATTATTCACTAATTTGATTACAAAATTATTTCAGAGAATGCCTAGTTTTATTTAAAATATTTTGATGGGTTGGGCCTCTTTAAATAATCTTGATTTTCTAGGACATTAAAGATAATGTGCCTCAAAGATATTTTGATTTAAACTCTTTTTCCCCAAAAAACAATGTCTAATATGTAAAATGAGATGTTCCCTGTATTAAATGAAAACCTAGTAAGATAATTTTCCAGTTAGTGGGAGTATCCTTCCCTTGTCTCCATCCAAACTCTCACTTATCTTCAGATGGCCATGACTCACTGACCTTTTAAACACTACACCACACAGCTTTTCCATAGTTGGAACACAAGGGCAGGAAAAAGAAAATAGTAGAGCAGTAGTTCAGTCAGTAATGCAACACATTATTGAAAGCTAAAGGTATCTCTGCAGAGTGAACACTAAGTAGGCTCACCTTCAGAGAGTTTCTTAAAAGGGTGCGGAATTGAACTGCGCTGTCAGTTTTCTACATTTAAGCAGATGGAGCTAGTTTTCTTAGAAAAACCCCAGAATCTCATGTGTAACTGACTTGGGAACAGATAGAAATGATGCAATAGTGTGCCACATGTACTTTCCTTTTCGCTTCTTGCTGCTAAGAGCAAGAAAATAAAGTCTTGCTGACCTCTGGACTTGCACACTAGCTCTTGTTTTATTGAACGTCCTGGGAGAGCCAATCAGTACCAACCCCAATAAAAAGCCAAATCCTGGCTTTGCTCAGGCACAAGTCAGTGCTGTGTAACTTTCCCTTGCAGGCAGGTACGATGAACCCCATAGCCCCTTTGGACCTTGTTCTCGTTCTCATATCTCTCTGGAGCTGAGTACAGTACCTGGCCTAGAGTAGGTGTTTAATGACTCTTTGCCAGAACAATAGGTAGAGGAATTGATGAAAAGGAGAGCAAAAATACCTTCTTAAGTATAATAGTTTGACAAAGGATGAACCCAGCTGTTCTCAAATGTTCTCTCTCTTGCTCTGTAACTGAATCCAGTGGTGCTTTTTAGTCCATATCCTGCTGTTTGCTGTAGTTAGTTAGCCCTGTTAGGCACCTCCAACTTCCTGATGCCCTTTCTCTTCCTTTGCTTTATGACTGCATTTTCTTCTGACATCCCTCCTACTTCTCTGGCCACTCTTTTCTCATTCTCCCTTTTAGCCATCTCTTCCTCTGGACCATCATTATTTTTCTAACTTCTCATGTTCTTTCTCTCTAGAGATACCCTCTCCCTAGGTTATCTCATGTATATGTTTGGTGTCAACTACCACCTATAAGTCCTATAACAGGAAAACTTTCAAATTTATAACTACGTTTTATTTAACACTCATGACTGTTGTCGCTGCTAGTGGTAGGGTTGTAGTCCTTCAAAAGACATGGTTGTGGGCCCCACAGAATTTATAGTCTGAAAGGAAAGACAGACTTCAACAAATACTTGCAATAAGTTTGGATAAGTAGAGGGTATTCCCTGGTGACCTAGTGGTTAGAATTCCAGGCTTTCACTGCCATGGCCCAGGTTCAATCTGTGGTCAGGGAACTTATTAATAGATCCCGCAAGCTGTGCGGCAAGGCCAAAAAAGAAAAAAGGTTTGGATAAGCAGAGTGATAAAGGAGGTACAAGGCTTTGCATTATAGGAGCGGGGAAACTTTTCAAAGAAATGATCCTTAATCTATGACCTAAAAGATAAGTGGTTAATAAAGCAAAAAGGAGAAGATAGAAGCCAGAAAGAGTGTATTAAGGGATGAAACCAGAGAAGAGGTCAAAGTTAAATGACAGAGGGCCTTGGAAGGCATGATATAAGGATTGAACTTTTTCTGAAGGAGCAATGAAAAACCTGTAAGTGTTTTTAGCAGGAAAGTGACATGATCAGAATTGCTTTTAAAAGTGGCTCTGGGGACTTCCCTAATGGTCCAGTGGTTAAGAATTCTCCTTCCAATGCAAGGGATTCCGGTTCCATCCCTGGTTGGGGAACTTAGTTCCTACATGCTGTGGAGCAACTAAGCCCAAGCACCACAACTACAGAGTCTATGCGCCTCAGTGAAAGATCTATATGAGACAGCAAAGATCCCACATGCCACAACTAAGACCCAACGCAGCCAAATAAATAAATAAAACACACACAAAAAAAATTTTAAGTGGCTCTGTTAGCAGCTTGAAGCCTGGATTCAAGTTCAGCAAGAACAGGCAGAGAGAACCATGAGAAGTCTGTTGCAGTGACCCAGGTAAAAGATGCTGGTGCCCTGGACTTGGGTAGCAAGAGATGAGTGATTACAGAGCTGTGTTCAATATAGATTCAGTGGAATTGATTACTGGCTGGACAGAGTGGAAGATGAGCAAGATGGATTTGAGGATGAATTCTAGGTTTCTGGCTACAACAACTGGTTGAATGGTGTGTCATTTACTGAGATAGTTTGGTTAGGATGGAGGGTAAGAAAAATGATGACTTTAGTTTTGGATATTATAGGAAACACTGCTAGTTGCTGCCCAATAACCATATCACCTTCTCCTTTCTAAAAGAATCCTAAATTCATTCAGGAATCTATTCCTCTGTGCATACCTTTGCTTCAGGGCAGCCAGCCCCTCCACTGTCTTCAAGGAATGCATTTTATTTTATAATTTTTTTATTGAAGTATAGTTGATTTACAACGTAGTATTGGTTTCAGGTGTACAGCAAAGTGATTCAGTCACACATATATGTCTATTTATTCTTTTTCAGATTCTTTCCCCTTACGTGTGCCTGTGTGGTCAGTTACTTCAGTCATGCCCGAGTCTTTGTGACCCAATGGACTGTCGCCAGCTAGGCTCCTCTGTCCATGGAATTCTCCAGGCAAGAATACTGGAGCGGGTTGCCATGCCCTCCTCCAGGGGATCTTCCTGACCCAAGGATCAAATCTGAGTCTCCTGCATTGCAGGCAGAGTCTTTACCGCTGAGCCACCAGGAAAGTCCTTTATCCTTATAGATTATTGCAAAATATTGAGTATAATTCCCTGGCTATACAGTAAATCTTGTTGCTTATCTATTTTATATATATAGTAGTGTGTATATATTAATCCCAAACTCCTAATTTATCCTTCTTTCCCTATGCCCACAAAGAAATGCATTTTAAATAAGCTAAGACATTCAAGGTTTTCAGTATTTGCTTCAGGCATGCAAATGTGATACAATTCTTCCCAATGGGATAAAGGGAAGGCTTCCCAGAGTGTTTCCAGGAAAGGTTTTATCTTAAAAGGAGAGTATACTTCTGAATACTTGTTGTTTGAAGCCACAGAAATTTTAAAAGTTGTTGTAACATCATAATCTGGGCTTCCCAGTGGCTCAGTGGTAAAGAATCAAACTGCCAATGCAGGAGACACAGGTCTGATCCCTGGATTGGGACGATCCCCTGGAGGAAGAAATGGCAATCCACTTCAGTATTCTTGCCTGGAGAATTCCATGGACAGATGAGCCTGATGGGGTGGCAAAGAATTGAACGTGACTGAGCAACTGAGCATCCATGCACGCATATAGCATCATAATCTAGCCAAAACTGACCAATACAAATAACCAAAACTGCTGCAGCCCTCTTATGAAGCGTCAAACATCAAGAGAGTTTGCCTAAGAACCAAGCTGACATGCAGAGATTAGCAAATCAAATGATGGAAAGAACTTGAGTTCTTAAAATGTCTTTGAGTTACTGACGTAACTAAGCCTGGAATTAGTCTGCCTCTGAATCTCTTACTGCATTAGATAATAAACTTCTTAGAGTTTAAACCTGCTAAATTGGGGATTTCTGTTACTTGAAGTCAAAACATCTTGGCTAAAATAGACACCCTGAAAAAGGAATGAAATCCTAACTCATGCTACAACATGTTCTACCCTCCCTGAATAGAGCAAGACAGGGGGCAGTGGGGATCAATTATTGCTCAAACAGAGAATGATTTACCACCACCATTGGCTGTGTGACAGATAAACTAATTTGCTCAAATCGCCAAGCTTGGGTTTTTCCACCCACATTTATTTGGTTGCTTACACATGACAATAGCAGCATTTGTTGGTGTTGGGATTCAAAGGCCTGGGCATTGCAGTTAGCAAGAGAACACAAATAACTCAAGGTGGGACTGACAGCCAGTTCAGCAGCTTTCATCTCATCAATGACCCCAGGGCAGAGGAGTCGAGAGGATAATTTCTTTCAGCCCATGGCTGCCATGAAGGCTTGACATGGTACTGAATCAGACTAAATGTACATCATTTACTTAAACTGCTGGTATTTCTTCCATCTCAAATCTGTGGAAGCCACTGAATGTGATGAAAACATGGTCTTCTGGCCAAAACAGCAGTCTGGAACCTGGCTGGTTTTATTTTTTAGGATTAAATGGGACTTCCATCAAGCCTCTTTCTTTCATTTTGAACCTGTTTCCCAAATATAGGAAGGAGAATTCACAGCAGCTTGAGAGAGTGGCAAAAATCTGGGCTTCCTGGTCAGATGCACCAAGATTTGAGTCTCAGCTTCAGCACCATCTAGTTATGTGACCTTCAGTAAGTTATTTAACTTCTTTGAGACTTGCTTTTTCCATCTATCAGTTCAGTTCAGTTCAGTCGCTCAGTCGTGTCCGACTCTTTGCGACCCCATGAATCAGAGCACGCCAGGCCTCCCTGTCCATCAGCAACTCCCGGAGTTCACTCAGACTCATGTCCATCGAGTCGGTGATGACATCCAGCCATCTCATTCTGTCGTCCCCGTCTCTTCCCACCCCCAATCACTCCCAGCATCAGAGTCTTCCAGTGAGTCAACTCGTCGCATGAGGTGGCCAAAGTATTGGAGTTTCAGCTTTAGCATCAGTCCTTCCAATGAACACCCAGGATTGATCTCCTTTAGAATGGACTGGTTGGATCTCCTTGCAGTACAAGGGACCCTCAAGAGTCTTCTCCAGCACCACAGTTCAAAAGCATCAATTCTTCGGCGATCAGCTTTCTTCACAGTCCAACTCTCACATCTGTACATGACCACGGGAAAAACCATAGCCTTGACTAGACGGACCTTTGTTGGCAAAGTAATGTCTCTGTTTTTTAATATGCTATCTAGGTTGGTCATAACTTTCCTTCCAAGGAGTGAGCATTTTTTAATTTCATGGCTGCAATCAGCATCTGCAGTGATTTTGGAAGCCCCCAAAATAAAGTCTAACACTGTTCCGGCGGCGCAGATGCGAGAGACGCCCGCTCTGGGGACAACCGACCATGCGCAGAAGCGTGGCTGAGAAGAGCTTTTCCATCTATAATATGGGAATAATGTAAAAATACCTGTTTATGTAATTATTTCATTAATTCCACAGACATTTATTGAGTGCCTCCTATGTCCCAGGAAGTATCCTAGATCCAAGTCCACAAAAGTGAGTGAAATAGACAATAGCTCCTGTCCTTATGGAGTTTATGCACTGCTGTGAGAGATAAATAACAGTCATAAAGCATTCCGGAGAAGACAGTGGCAACCCACTCCAGTACTCTTGCCTGGAACCTGGTAGGCTGCAGTCCATGGGGTTGCGAAGAGTCGGACATGACTGAATGACTTCACTTTCACTTTTCACTTTCATGCATTGGAGAAGGAAATGGCAACCCATTCCAGTGTTCTTGCCTGAAGAATCCCAGGGATGGCAGAGCCTGGTGGGCTGCCGTCTATGGGGTCGCACAGAGTTGGACACGACTGAAGCAACTTAGCAGCAGCAGCATAAAGCATTCAGTACAGTGCCTGGTTTTTAACAGGCCCTCAGTAAACTCTTGGAGAAGGCAATGGCAAGCCACTCCAGTACTCTTGCCTAGAAAATCCCACGGATGGAGGAGCCTGGTAGGCTGTAGTCCGTGGGGTCGCTAAGGGTCGGACACGACTGAGCGACTTCACTTTCACTTTTCACTTTCACACATTGGAGAAGGAAATGGCAACCCACTCCAGTGTTCTTGCCTGGAGAATCCCAGGGACGGGGGAGCCTGGTGGGCCTCCGTCTATGGGGTCACACAGAGTCGGACACGACTGAAGTGACTTAGCAGCAGCAGCAGCAGTAAACTCTATGAGTTGACCAGAAATGTAATTTTTGAAATTCAGTACCATTTTGACATGCATTAATTCCTTCCCTATTGATTCCTCTCTTATCTCAGGGCCTTTGCACATGATATTCTCTGTTTGGGTTGTTCTTTCCTCAGCTATTCCCATGGCCCTGTCTCTCATCTGATTCATATCTATATTCAAATCTCAATCCTTAGAGAGTCCATTCTAATAACCTATTAATATAGTCCTCCACCCCTAAACACCTTCTATCCAGAGGATCCTTTCAAAGGGTCTATCTTGTTTTAGAGGATGAGATGGTTCAGTTCAGTTCAGTTCAGTTCAGTCGCTCAGTCGTGTCCGACTCTCTGCAACCCCATGAACCACAGCACTCCAGGCCTCCCTGTCCATCACCAGCTCCCGGAGTTCACCCAAACTCATGTCCATCGAGTTGGTGATGCCATCCAGCCATCTCATTCTCTGTCGTCCCCGTCTCCTCCTACCCCCAATCCCTCCTAGCATCAGACTCTTTTCCAGTGAGTCAACTCATCACATGAGGTGGTCAAAGTATTGGAGTTTCAGCTTTAGCATCAGTCCTTACAATGAACACCCAGGATTGATCTCCTTTAGAATGGACTGGTTGGATCTCCTTGCAGTCCAAGGGACTCTCAAGAGTCTTCTCCAGCACCACAATTCAAAAGCATCAATTCTTCGGCGATCAGCTTTCTTCACAGTCCAACTCTCACATCCGTACATGACCACGGGAAAAACCATAGCCTTGACTAGACGGACCTTGGTTAGCAAAGTAATGTCTCTGCTTTTTAATATGCTATCTAGGCTGGTCATAACTTTCCTTCCAAGGAGTAAGCGGCTCAGTGGACATGAATTTGAGCAAACTCCAGGAGATAGTGAAGGACAAGGGAGCCTGGTGTGTTGCTGTCCATGGGATCACAAAGAGTTGGACATGACTTAGCAACTGAACAGCAACAAATCTTGCTTTAGACCCATTCTTGATAGATTTTAAAATCTATTAGCAATAAATCCCTCTTATATTAAGGGCAAGTTCTTGTACTAAAGTCTCTACGATATAATCATATTGTATGATTACATTTCAACATAATCAAATTTTAAAGATATATTTGAAAACACTGTAAATAAAAGATATAAGAATGACTAGCATCCCTAGTCATCAGGAAATTTTTCTAAACACTGATACTACTCAGTGTTGGTAAGAACAACTAGAGTGCTTGTATACTGCTGATGGGAATGCGAAATGGCACAGCAACTTTGGAAAACACTTTGGCAGTTTCTTGCATAGTAAAATTATACACTTACCCTCAACCCAACCCACCCCTAGGTCACTCGATAGAACTGAAAACATATATACATATAAGGACTTATGTGTGTTCATAGCAGCATTATTCATAATTAAAACATTCATAAAAAGTGTTAACAACTCAAATATCTATCCACTGATGAACAGACAAAATATCATAGAGCCATACAATGGAATACTACTCAGGTACAGAAGGGAACAAACTACTGATTCATGCTCCAACATGGATGAATCCCAAAAGTATTATTCTAAGTGAAAGAAGCCAGGTCAAAAAGCTACACAAGCAGATGACCTTCCAAAATCAAATGCGTGGTTATCTGGGGCCAGGAGGAGTGGAGAGGGTTGGTTACAAATTGGCACAAGGGAATTTGGGGGAGATTCTGGAAATATCTTGAGTGTAGTGGTGGTTACACAACAGTATACAATAGCTAGAACTCATCAAAATGTACAGTTAAGATGGGTGAATTTTATTGCATGTAAAGTATGCCTTAATAAAGCTGTTATAAATTTTTAAAGCATATATACACATAGAAAATGATTCCACAATTATCTCTTGTGGCTAGATTTGGGTGCTTTTTATTTTCTTCTCTTTATTTATCTAGAATTTTGTAAAATTTCCACAATGGAGTGTTTGTGTAGAGAGAGAAAAATAGAAACAATAAAATGTCATAAACATAAATAATTGGGTTATTCAACAAGGAATCTATTGTCGATTCAACATTGTTTGCTTGCAGTGAAGCCCATTTGGGTCACCTCCTTCTCATTTGTCTTTCCTCAGTGGCACTTCTTAGGGGTGAGCTGAGGAAACATGCAAAAAGGTACAGTGCTTAATAGCAATGCTTTGTCTATCCAGCTCTCGGCTTGGCTCTCACCTGGATTTCTGGATGAATACACAGTAGACTAATGATAGGGGGGCTCTCATCCGACTTTGCCAACTCTGCCCTCCATTCCAACCCAAATCATGCATCTTCTGGGCCCCAAGAGAAAGTCCTCGGCCTACAGCCGGCAGACTGTGGTGTGCGGGGCCCAGGCTGGGCCTCCGCCCCCAGCTCCCGTTGGCCTGTTGCGTGCTGTGTGGCCTTGGTGAAGTCAAGAGGCCATTCATCAGTGGAGACCCATGATTAGAATGACCGCTCGTGCTGCAAATGGCAGGACAGGACACGGAGTCCCTCCAAGAGTTCCTCTGGGGTGGGGATGCTCAGTGTCCACAGGCCTTTGGCCCTTTCCCCCATCACACATCCAATTCATTTCCAAACTTGCTGCCTGTGAAAAGGCAGTCACCTTAGGAGACCCAGCCAACCTGCAGGCAAATGGCAGCACATGGGCAGAAGTCCCCGTTGCTTATCCTTTCGTACCCTGGGGTAACTGGACAAGGCCCCTGAGAGAGCCCAGGTGTTGGGTCATAGGATACCAGCCAGAATAATAAAGCTACACTTAGAAAAATATCTTCATAAAATAGCATCTCATGGAAGGAACATACAATTTTCTAGCCACTCTGGTCAAGAAGTAAAACCCAGCTCAGAGCAGCTGCAGTGGGCTAGGAGAATAAGACAAATCATAGCTTTCCTTGAACCACTGCTTCATCACCCATACGTGCCAAGTCAGAAGAGATCCTGGATCCCAACCTGGGGCCTCTGTCCTCAGGGCTCACATAGACACTATTCTCAGGAACTATGACTAGCATCTGAAACCTCCACACATTATTCACAATAGTCAAAATGAGGAAGCAACCCAAATGTCCATCGGTGGATGAATGGATAATGACTGGTATATCCATACAATGGACTATTACTCAGCCTTTGAAAGGAAGAAAATGACACTTTCTACAACTCGGAGGAACCTTGAAAACATTATACTCAGTGAAATAAGCCAATCACAAAAGGACAAATCCTGTGTGATTTCACCTGTACAAGTTACCTAGAGTGATCAAATTCATTGAGACAGAAAGTAGAATGGCTACCAGAGGCAGGAAGAAACAGGGAGTTATTGTTTAATGGGTACAGAATTGCAGTTTGGGATGTTAAAAAAAAAGTTCTGCAAATGGATAGTGACGGTTATACAGCAGTGTGAAGGCATTCAATGCCACTGAACTGTACACTTAAAAACAGTTACATGATAAATTTTATGTTGTATATGTGTTTTGCCACATACACAAGAAACCAAACACTCCAAAGATACCCACAAGGCCTCACCTCTCATGAAAGCATCAAGTCATATCTGAATCAAATCAAATCTAAACAAGCAGACACAGCTTTTGATGGATTTTTTTAGAAAAGAAATAAAAATACCAGCAAACATATGAATTATGGCCTAGTGCAAATTTTTTTTTCTTTTGGCCAATCCAGTCTTTCAAAGCATGGCATCTTTGGGGAAAAGTTAAACAAAGGGGCCTTGATAGAAGGTTGGCTTGGGTGAGTGCCCTGGTCTTCCCCTAGGCTCTGATTCTGTGGTTGGGGAGGCCATGCTAAGGGAAAAACATGCCCCAGAGGAAAGACCAGACAGTGTCTCCCAACAAATCCCCCCCAGCCATAGGGACAAGCCTTTGGATTTAAGATGGCCCTTTCTCTGGTCTGTTTTTAGAGCCTGGAGTCAGAGTTCTTTCAGGTAAGCAGCCGGGAATTCTCCAGCCTATTCTCTAGTGACACAGAACACTGATAGAGGACCAGAAGTGGGTCCCAGACACGTACTAGCTAATGAGGGACAGGATGGTACACCCTTTCCTGAGATCCTCGTCCATCATTCCTAGACACCTTGACAGGGGTGGGGTCAAGTTGGATCTTGACAGCCTGCTCCATTCATGGGTTATAGATAGCATACACAGAACAGCTCAAGCCAGATATTTCAAGAGTAAACACAATAGACTCTCATTTCCCAGACTAAGAGCTTGGGGCAGGAGGATGCGATTGCTGGTTCTGTGAGCATTCTGGCTCACCATCAGGCAAACAGCATTTGTGGGAATTTCCACCTCTCCTCCCCAATCCACTTTCCTTGAGATGCAGGAAGGGGCATGGGAAGAAACCATCAGAAGACAAATTCTAACTCAAACCCTGCCCCCCCCCCCCCCGCCCCATGGCCCTTCCCCTCTTGGTCCTTTTGAGCCTCAGTTACTTTGAGAATGGCATCTCCTTCGGCCCATTTGCATGGATCAAACGTGTCTGGGAACATGCTTGTAGAAAACACTGTACAATGGCTTAGGAGTTTTCTTCTGACCCTACATCTAGTACTTAGAGTGGAGTCAATAAGGTTAAGTCATCGTGTGTCAATTAAGAAAACTAGTGGAGCCTCAGAGTCACATTCTCTGCCCTGGAAATGTTTCTTTTTTATTCATTAAAATTCTGGCAACAGTGTGTGTCCTATAGAGATGAGGGGGAAGTATCCAGTTAACTACAGATGACTGGGGCCATCCAAGGATCACAGGGTAATCCCAGTTCCTTGCACCTCCTGGAGAGAAGCCTCTCTCTTCAAAGTGATGCAGGCTTGCTGGGTGAGAGCCAGAGCAAACAAGGGGTGGATCCCATCCTTTTTTAGGGCACATGAGTTATCCATGCTGGGGAGAGGTTTAGTGTTCGTCATCCCAGAGGCCTCAGGGGACACCGTAGCTTTGGTTGGCCAACTTCTCCCCCACAATCCCCTGGAGGGAGCAGGGAAAGGGCCTTGGGAATGCTGTGTACTTGCAGCTCTAGCGAGCAGATGTATTTTGGAAGGCTGAAAGTGGGTGCTCTGCCCTCCTTTCCTCCTGTCCATGAATAAATAAACTAATGCTTCTTGTGACCCTGCAGCTGCCTGTCACATTGTGAGCTCTGACCTAGGTCTGGGTGATGGTGGTGGATCCTGTGAGAGAGGAGGGAGGACAGACACACCTTCTCTGGGCTCAGACCCAGAGTGTCTGCAACTGACACAGGCTCCCCAGGGATTGTTCTGCAATTGCTCAGGCATCAGTTCAGCTCAGTTCAGTCGCTCAGTCATGTCCAACTCTTTGCGACCCCATGGACTGTAGCACAAGGCCTCCCTGTCCATCACCAACTCCCAGAGCTTGCTCACTCATGTCCATCGAGTCAGTGATGCCATCCAACCATCTCATCCTCTGTCGTCCCCTTCTCCTCCTGCCCTCAATCTTTCCCAGCACCAGGGTCTTTTCCAATGAGTCAGTTTTTCGCATCAGGTGGCCAAAATATTGGAGTTTCAGCTTCAGCATCAGTCCTTTCAATGAATATTCAGGACTGATTTCCTTTAGGATTGACTGGTTTGATCTCCTTGCAGTCCAAGGTACTCTCAAGAGTCTTCTCCAACACCACAGTTCAAAAGCATCAATACTTCGGTGCTCAGCTTTCTTTATAGAGCTCATGCTCAGGCATGACGTCCTGTTAATGGTACTTTGGGGATAAGAGAATGGCCCTGGACACTTCTTGAAACAAACAAGACAAACCTACACAGAAGACACTGTGTTCTCTTGGGAAGGGATCAGGGGAGTGGCTTCAATCATACATAGGAGACTCCAGGACATGAACACCAAGTATCAGATGGACAGGCCAGCCTTGTTTTTCACTTCTTCCCAGATGTCTAATTAGGATTCACATTTTTCACTGTGCTCCACCCTAAGGGACCCTTCTGGAGGCAGCTGGAGATGGTCAAAACCAGACAGGCAGGCGCTGGAGTCATGCAGGCTCTAGTTGAGAGACAGACTAGTCTCATCTCCTCTTCCAGCCTCAGTTTTGCACCCGTAGAGGGGGAATGTTATTGTTTAGTTGCTAAGTTGTGTCTGACTCTTTTGCGAGCCCATGGACTGTAGCACAGTCCATGGACAGGCCCCTCTGTCCATGGGATTTCTCAGGCAAGAATACTGGAGTGGGTTGCCATTTCCTTCTCCAGGGATATTCCCAACCCAGGGATTCAACTGACATCTCCTACTTGGCAGGCAGATTCTTTACCAGTGAGCCACCAGGGAAGCCCCAGAAGGGGGATAAGAAACCCTATTCCCAAAGTGTGAGAATTCAGTGAGATGATGCCTAATGATGCCTGTGGCTTCTGCTGCAGAGGGTTTCCCGGGAAACAGCTCCTCTCTCTTTCCCCTCGTCTGCCTCTATCTGAGGGGGAAGGTGACGGAGAAGATTCCACTAACAACTGCTCACTGCCTTGTGTTTGAGAGGGAGACATATGGCAGCCTCTGCTAACACCACACCAGACGCTGTTATGCCTGGGGGTGTCACATGTGCGGTCGTGGCCCTCGGGTTCAGAGGCCTGCGCTCCGCATCCCCCTCAAATGTCCCAGGCTGGGCTGGTGAGGGGCAGATGGGAGCAGCCGGGACCCTCGGTGGCCAAGCTACGGTGGGCCACGCGGCCATCACGCAGCGGGAGACGGCCGGGTCTGGGGGCCCCGCTGCTCGGGCCCGACTCGGAGGGCAGGCCTGAGTCGCTGGGCTGCACCTCCACGAACACCCTCGTGCGCAGGAGCCGGTTGGCGCGCTGGGAGTAGGCCTCCCGGTGGCTCCCCCACGGCTGCGCGCAGAGCCGGGCGCGGAAGGCGGCCTGGAAGCCGCGGCGGAAGTTCTCGTTGAAGTAGCCGTAGATGATGGGGTTGGCGCTGCTGTTGAAGAAGGCCAGCCAGTGGGCGAAGGGGAAGGCGTAGGCGGTAACCAGGTGCAGCTGCGGCTCGCTCAGCTGCCCGTAGTCGAGCAGGAGCAGCAGCGCCCAGAGCGGCAGCCACGACAGCGTGAAGAACAGCGCCACCACTACCAGCATGTGCACCACGCGCGCCCTGCGCCGCGCGCCGCGCGCGCCCTCCGCCGCCGCCGCCTCGCCGCCCGCGCACGCGGGCCCCGGGGCCTGGCACAGCTTGCGGGCGATGCGCGCGTACATGACCACGATCAGCGCCAGCGGCGCCAGGTAGATATGCGAGAAGAGCACGGCCGTGTAGACCTTGCGCATGCCCTTCTCGGGCCAGGCCTCCCAGCACGAGTAGAGCGGGTAGGAGCGGTTGCGGGCGTCCACCATGAAGTGATGCTCCTCGCGCGTGACGGTCAGCGTGACGGCCGAGGGGCACATGATGAGCAGGGCCAGCGCCCAGATAACCGCGATGGTGACCAGCGCCTTCCGCAGGGTCAGCTTCTCGCGGAAGGGGTGCACGATGCAGCGGAACCTGCGGCGACGGACGAAAGAAAAGCAGGGAGTCTAGGAGGGTCCCAGGGGTCCCAGGGATGAGCGCCAACCCCATGGAGGGCAGAGGGCTGGGGCCTGGCGGGGTTGGGGCACTTCTCCACCATTGCACCTTGCTGCTGCTGCTAAGTCGCTTCAGTCGTGTCCGACTCTGTGAGACCCCATAGACGGCAGCCCACCAGGCTCCCCCATCCCTGGGATTCTCCAGGCAAGAACACTGGAGTGGGTTGCCATTTCCTTCTCCAATGCATGAAAGTGAAAAGTGAAAGTGAAGTCACTCAGTTGTGTCCTACTCTTCGAGACCCCATGGACTGCAGCCTACCAGGCTCCTCCATCCATGGGATTTTCCAGGCAAGAGTACTGGAGTGGGGTGCCATTGCCTTCGCCCCATTGCACCTTAGGTTATCAAAGAAGGCTCGAGTGTTAATTATGTTCGTTGACAAGCAAATTGGTTTATCACCTGTAGGGCAGTCAACTCCAAGGTTGGCCATGGAACAAGACAAAAGGGCAGGTTTTACAAGAACTGAATCCTGTTCGTGCATTTTGGAGGATAAACTGAGTAGCTGGCAGCTAGCCGTGACTTAGCTGGCAGATTCTGTCCCTGAGTAGTCCAGTTGGGTAAGTGTATCAAAGAAAACAAAATTTAGCTGTTTATGGCTTCTCCAGAAAACCTTGGGAGTTCAGGTGTGGAGTCTATGTGACAGGTTCTCCCTATGTCATCTTAGCCAGCATCCTTCCAACAGTGCCTCCATTGTATCCAGATAGTTCTGCACCATTTCCTCCTTAGGATGTCTCAGCTGTGATTATTACTACACCCTTACTTTACATATGGGATTCAGAGGTGTTAAGTAACTGGCTCAGGGTCACACAGCTAGCTAGTACCAAGGACCAGGCTTAAATACAGATTTGTCTTGCTCCACTATGCCATATAAACCGGCAGCCATAAACCCTCACTGTGCATTAGAATCTCCTGAAGTGTTTTAAAATATACCTGTGCCTAGTTCTCCTGGTCAAAGATGCCCATCTAGTTTAGGAAAGTCATGGGGCAATTTAAGGGCCAAACCTGCACTAGAACACAGGCCTAGAGCTGACTCCCAGCCAACTGCTCTTTCCACTTCACCAAACTGTCCTGCTCTCCTCCCTCCTATCCTTTTTCCCACCTGACAGCACTTTCCACTTCTCCCGCAGCTTGTCTCAAGCCTTATTTTCTCAACCTACCTGACTTTGGCTTCCTGGCTTCATAACATCAAATACTTAAGGAACTGCCAGAAAACAAATAATTCTTTAAGTACCTAGTACTGGCTCTAAGTACAATAGCACTTAATGAATGGAGAAGGATCCTAGGACAGACCAGGAAGAGTTCCCGGAGGAGAGAGGAACTTGAAGAATACCCAAACACCACTGGGAGACGTTGTCATCGTTAACAATGACAACAAATGAAGACCAATGAAGGAGGACTTCCCCCAATTACCCAGCTAATTAGCGGCCTTGCAGATGGGGACCCAGTTCCATCTCCCCAGCTGCCTTCTTCACTGGGTCACAAAAGACTGGATTTGATGAGGGCAGAAGTGGAGGGACGATGAGGACACTAGATTTTAGGAAGGGTGGAGCTAGTAGTGCCTGAGTTTGGAAGAAGACAAGGAGGAGGGTGTGGGTGTAAAGATGAAATAGAATACTATTAACTGTGGACATATGGTCTCTGTACCAGATAGTATGTATCAGCTTTATAAACAGAAGTTCACTGAAGCCTCCCAGCCACCCAGTAGAGTATGGACTATTTGACAGGTGATAAAATGGAGTCTCAACATAGTTAAATGACCTACCCAAGGTCATCCAGCTAGGCAGCCCTCCAACTTTCCTGCCTGCCTCCCTTGCTGTGGGATAAGCACCCTTATTGAAAGGGCTCATGGAGAGGGAGGAGGACCCCCTTGCAACTGGGTCAGTTGTGTTGCTTACAAAGCAAGCTGCTTGGTCCCTGGCTCCATTCTATTTAGCAGACCCACACTTATCAGAGACTCTGATGGAATCTGAGGCTGAAAGACCAGCAGCAGCAGATGGTGGAGCTGGGGAGTCAGGGACCAGCAAGGAGGTCTACCTCTCAGGAGACAAGGACTGTCCCCAAGCTCCTCTTAGGGCCCAGGAATACCTTTTAAACCTCCTCAGGAGCTGCCTCCAGGTCTTCCAGAAAGAGGTGGCAGTATCCTCTGCAGTCCCCCAATTCTAGAGGGCAGGCAGCCCCACCACCCTTCCCTCTGTGGCTCAAGACCACAGACCGCAGAGCAGTCCTGGCCTTCTAGCAGGCCCAGCAGTGGAAACAGCAGCTAGTCCCCATGCTATACCCCAGTGAGCCCAGGATAACCCAGTCGGGAACCCTCTCACCTTTCCACAGCAATGGCCACCAGCGTGAAAACGGAAGCAGACACAGACATGCCCTGCACCAAGCCGCTCATCTTGCACGTGGCGTTGTCGAAGGGCCACCCTGCAATGACAGAGGCCACCACAAAGTGAGAGACGCCTCATCCACAAGGCCAGAGACCTCCAGCCATCTGGGCCAGTCCCCCCTGTGGCTGGTATCTTTCCTCCGGTCAAGCTAGGTTGTCATTCCACCTCTGCTTACACACCTCCAGGAGTGAGGAGCTGACCGGCCGGGACAGTCCTACTAGAGACAGCCTTTATACTGACCAGCAGTTTTTCTCCATGAGCTTTACATCCATCCAGCCCTGCCTGGATTTCTGCTTCCATAGGCCAGCTCCAAGTTTTAGGCCAGTAGTTCTCAAACCTGGCTGCTCACTAGAATCAACTGAGAGCTTGGAAAAGGATCAGTGCCCAGGACCATGCCAGACTAATTACAAACTGACTCCACCATTTTTCCAAATCGACCCAGGAGATTTAAGTGGCAGCCGAAGTGGAGACCCACTAGGACAGATCCATCCTGACTCACAAGTGGGGGGAGGTATAAGCAGCTCTAGCCCATCCTACCTGATGTCCTCACTCTGATCCCTGAGCTTCTGCTTTCTCATGAGACCTGGGTCCTACCTGCTTTCAGGACTGGTAGCCAGGTTCACATCTTGGCTACCTGAGGCCCTGTGTTGGTAACTACCTGGTGTTTCCAACCCTCTAGGCCTGGGATGGGGAGGGGCAGCTTGTGCTTGTCTGTTGTCCTGTCATCAGGAGTCATCTCCCAAGACTGGGGTCTTCTTTCACCAACAGCCTCTGCAATGTTGATTTTCTGTCTTCACCCTTATGAGGTACCAGGCACTGGCCCGCTCAGTCCTCACCACAGCCCCGTTACTGTCTCCTTTTTACAGATGTGAAAATGAAGGGGGAGATTAATTTACAATCTCTTTGTCTCTAAATCACTATGGATCAGTGCTGAGAGTTTGATCTGGGTGCCAGGGAGTTTAAATGTCACAGAAAGTCAATATCGCTGAGGAGAGCAGGTGGAAAAACATGAAGAAATGTTCAAACCTCATTCATAATTAGAAAAACACAAATGATACTTGCTGTGGAGAAATAGGAGCTCTCAGACGTCACTGGTGGGAATGCAAATCATTACAGTCCTTCTGGAGGGGAACTAGGCAATGCCTAATTTATGCACTTGTCTTTTGATCTAACAGTCTCCCTCTACTCTAAATATACACCTCTGATGACACAAAGTACATATGCACAGGGTTATTCACTGTAGCACTGTTGTAACTGCAAAATATCAGAGAAACTCTAAATGCCCACATTAAGAAGTAGTTGAATAAATAACAGTTTAAACAGATAAAAAAGGACTGCAGACACTACGGTAACCAGCTAATGACCTCATCACACTGTTGTTAACTGGTGAGTGAGCATGCGTGTGTGCACACCTTTGTGTGCACGTGTGCAGGGGTGTGCGCATGCATGTGTTTGTGTGTGTTCTGGGAAGAAGGATGCACGGCCTCTGTTCAGCATCCCTGAAACAACCTGATTCAGCTGTGATTAAAGATCCCACCAGGCTTAGCCAGAGGACAGCCAAGGGGAAAGTGAGCCCTGGCTCCACTTTCTGGGTTTGTGAGTCCCCCAGCCTCACATCAGCTGCGGTGTGTGGTACTGTATGCTCAGTCATGTGCGACTGTTTGTGATCCCATGGACTGTAGCCTGCCAGACTCCACTGTCCATGGGATTCTCCAGGGAATAATACTGGAGTGGGTTGTCATTTCCTCCTCCAGGGAAGCTTCCCAACCCCAGGGATAGAATCTGCATCTCCTGTATCTCCTGTATTCCAGGCAGATGCTTTACTGCTGAGCCACCTGGGAAGCCCAAATGGCTGGCATAAGGGGGAGCATCCTTGGGTGGGCTCGAACCACTAGCCTTTCAGTTAACAGCCCAACATGCTAACCAACTATACCACAGAGATACCAAAGTCACTCCAAATGGGGCTGTCCAAGTTCTGAATCCTACGTTTCTGGGAGCCCTGAGCTCAGAAGCTGCAGGCACAGACCTCTAGGGGTCTCCCCAGCTCTGGAAACCAGTCCTTCCCACCTAAACTGTGTAGCTCCTTGCTTTGAAACAAGAAAAGTGAATCCTGGGAGAAGGTAGATGATAGTGGGATCCTTCTGACATTTTTAGATACTGGGCAGGAATTTAGAAGTCAGGTGGCCTAGTTCTGCTTGAATCCCTCTACCAGATCCCTGCTAAACAGCCGGCCAGTCCCTACTTAGACACTCCCAGTGACAGGGAGCACAATACCTGTAGGCAGGAACCCTTTTTGGGTGGAGAACATCTCAGATTAGTTTTTAGGTCCCTATTCAGAGGAAACCTGCCTCCTTACCACTTCTTCCTGCTGGTTCTGGTTCTGTTTCTGCCCAGAACTAGATGGTAGCTCCCCGGGAGAGTAGGACTGAACGGTGCAGTGGTTCGAAATACAGATGTGAGAATGTGGGACTTGACACTTAGTTGTGTAAACTACAGAACCGCCTGTTAATCACTCTGAGCCTCCGTTTCTTCATCCATCAATTGGGGATAACAATAATGCATACTTCATTGGATTGTTGTGAGGATTAGTTAAAATAATGCAGGAAGAATAAGTCACGCAAACCCTGGAACAAAGCAAATGATAAATTCATTGTGTCTATTATTTCTAGCCTAATACCTCAGCCATAAGACTGGGCAGTTTGAGACAATGGCACCTTGACCAGGAGACCAGGCCAGCCAAGATTTCAGGGGGAAGCTGCCTTTGTTGCCTCTACTCACCAGTGATGAGGTTGTCCACAAGGGTGGTGGGCATGCAGAAGATGCCCACCAGCAGGTCGCTGATGGCCAGGTTGAGGA
The DNA here is from genome assembly GCF_049115385.1 of Moschus berezovskii. Lineage (NCBI taxonomy): Eukaryota > Metazoa > Chordata > Mammalia > Artiodactyla > Moschidae > Moschus > Moschus berezovskii. The sequence continues at coordinate 27,086,569 of NC_142471.1, forward strand.
TAAACATGTTGGTGACAGTGCGCATGTGCCGGTTCTTGAGCACGATGAAGCAGACCAGGGTGTTGCCCACCATGCAGAGGAGGAAGATGAGTACGTAGGCCACAATGAACATGACAGCGACTGGGGAGGAGTGCTGGTAGTAGGAGGAGAAGGTGAGGTTTGCTGCCGGGGTGCTCTCAGCATCACTCCCATTCTCGCTTGGGGGCCAGCTGCTGTTGGAAGGCTGGAAGGGCTCCCCTAGGCGAAAAGGAGCATATAGGTCAGGATCTTAGTTGAAGAAGAGCTGACTGACTTCTCACCACTGGGAGATCCTTCTGTGCTCCAGACCCTGACCATGCCCAGCACCTGGGCATGAGCTCAACTCCATTTGCAACTGGATTCACTGATCCAAGACTTTCAACTCACAGCCACTCAGACCCTGATCTCATACCTCCCAACCCACTTGTCCACGTCTCATTTCATTTCCCAATGTGGGTCACTCTCCATTTGCACACAGTCCCACTGTGCCGCATCCAGGTCCCATACTTCTCAGCCCTGCTCTCTGCCCCAGAGGCTGACCTCTCAGGAACCTATGTCAGCCAGGTTCCCTTGCTCTCTGGGTCTTTTTTTTTTTATAATTGGAGTACCGTTCATTTACCGTGTTGAGTTTCTGCTGTACAGCAAAAGTGAGTCAGTTATATATATATATATATCTCCACTCTGTTTTAGATTCTATTCCCTGCCTTCTGGTTTTTTAACTGGGTTTCAGCCAATGGGAGACACTGTAGGAGGAAGGAGTGGATGAGAGAGAGGGCAGAGTATTCATCTCCTGAGTCCCTCCCTGCCTGGACCAGGTCTGCCCATGGGGCTGTGTTTATGGGTGCAGCTCCGGCTGGGTAACTCCTCTTCCACGGCTCCAGTTCCTGCAGGGCTGCAATAACCAGGTTCCCCCTCTGCAGCGATAGCTTCCTGTGATTGCCAGTCCCTGTGTGCATCGCCATCCCATGCTGGTTCTCTCGCGCTCCTCTCCCTGCTGTCAAGTCTCTCTACCAAACTCTCTTCAGTTAAACCCTTCTTAAGTGCTCCACCTGTTTTCTTCTGGGATCCTATTACACCCTCAATATCTTTGACGTCCCTCCTTATCATCGCCACAAACTTTACCTGTGGAAGACAAGAAGGCAGTAGAGGGAGGAAGACTAAAAGGGGACTCTGAACCAGGGCTGAGGATCGAAGGCACACATTCAATTCTTCAGACCACCCAAAGCCAAGGCCACCACCCATCCTTCACCTTCTCCCATCGTGGTATCAGCTGCTTCATTTGCACAGCTTTTAGCCAAGAGTTTCCATATCTACTGGGCTTCCCTGGTGGCTCAGATGGTAAAGAATATGCCTGCAATGTAGGAGACTCAGATTCAATCCCTGGGTTGGGAAGATCCCCTGAAGAAGGGAAAGGCAACCCACTCCAGTATTCTTGCCTGGAGAATCCCATGGACAGAGGAGCCTGGCAGGATAAAGGGGTCGCCGAGAGTAGGACATGACTGAGCAACTAACATTTTCACTTTTCCATATCTGTTATTTGATCCAATCCTTCCTGCTATCTCATGAGGTAAATAGGTTAGGTATTAACCCCATTTGAAATGGCAGGACTGTGACCAGAGGGGTTCCCAGACTCGCTCAAGAGAACACTAGCCTCTGCAGCTAAGTTTGCGTGGTTCTGTGTCTCTACTGTGTCTCAGGCTTCAGTGTGCTTCTCCAGGCACCTGTGGAAGGAGTGGCTGAGTGCCCAACCACAGCTCTTCTGGGAAGTCATTAGTTGTGGTGACTCATGACATTGTCTTGTAAACTCTCCTCCTGCTCTCCTCTGGGACTGAATGGGGCCTGTTCAGGAGATGAGGAGTCTCTGGGGAGTCTTCTGTTGCATACAGAGCTCCTGGAGGCCCACAGGAGGCTTGGGACCAGAGACTAGAAAGACCCTGGGGGAAGCACAGGCCAATAAGCTGGCACGGTGGGGCCACAGGGACCAGCAGGTGCAGGGGGGCACTCGGGTCAGAGGCGATGTGTCTGCCAGTGGAGGAGGAGACGCTGGAAGTTTGGGGCACACAGTGAGAGAAGGAAATGATACTACTCTGCTTAGGCCCTCCAGGGGCATCCAATTGTACCCAAATATCTTTATTTTAATATGACAAACATGTACAAGAGGGAATGTAAGAGTGAACGTATATAGGAGTATATAGTTTAATGAACCATGACGAGAGAAGAGTATGAAGAACCTCCAAGCGCACGTTATTCACCTTCAACAATTACCATCTCAAGGCCAGTCTTGCTTCATCCATACCCACACCTCTCCTTGGATGATTTTGAAGCACAATCACCTCTCTTTTGTTCATAAATATTTCAGATTGTTTTTCTAAAATATAGGACACAAAAAATCCATAACCCAGTGTCAAAACTAACCACTGTGTCACAATATTATCAATTATCCAGCATTCAAAATTCCCTCATTGTTAGATTGTTTAACTAATTTATTTTTTACTGGAGGATTTACAGAATTTTTTAAATAACTGGTTTGTCTGAGTGAGGATCCAAATGAGATTTCCATTTCTACTATGTATTATTATGTGGCAAACCACCCCAAAATCTAGTGACATGGCACTGTGGTTTAGTCATCTGAGTGGCCCTTCTGCAGGTCTCTCTTGGGATCATATAAATGTCTGGGTCATTTGTCTGTAGAATTTCTCACAGACTGGATTTTGCTGATTGCCCCATCTTGATGTCATTTTACACATTCTGCTCTCTGTCTGCTGTATTTCCTGTAAATGACAATTAGATCTAGAGGCTTGCTCTGATTATGTCTGGTGGACTCTTTCTCTTTTTTTTTTTTTAGCTGCAGCTTGCAGAATCCTGGGCTGCAATAGTGAAAACCTGGAATCTTAACCACTAGGCCACTAGGGAACTCCCTGGTGGTCTCTTTCTTAATGCTAAGGTTGAACAGTGGGTTTAAGTGATGTCAGCTCGATCCCTCCTCTATCAAGTTTCCCATTAGCTTTTCACCAATGCTTTCAGCAGGAGCCACTAACAGTTGTTGCCTAGACTCCTCATTGCGTCTCAGATACAACCCAAACTCCTTACTGCATGGTCTGATTCCTGTCGCCATCGATCTGGCCTCACCCCCTGCCACCCTCCCCTTTGTCCTTTGTGCTCTGGTCCCCTTGTGATGCCTCCAACGCACTCTTGCTCTTTCCAATCTCAATGCCTTTATCTCTTCATAGTCCCTCTGCCTCTCCCCCTCCTTTAGCGTTCGGCTTAAATGCTGTCTTCTTGGAGAAGCATGACCTGATTATTTAATTTAGGTGCCCACTATTATCTCTCATGGCATCTTGCTTATTTTCTTCCATCTGCCAATATTTTCTTTGCTCCCAGGTTTATTGGATTTTTTTTCTCCAACTTTGAAAATCAGCTCCTGGAGAGGAAGGATCTTTTCTTTCTCATTGATGGGAAGATATCCTCAGCATCTCAGCAGGGCCTTTTCATTGTCTTAATAAATGGTTTACTAAATGGTTGTTAAGAGGATAAATACGTGTAGGAAGAGAAAAAGGAAGGAAAGGCGGATCCTGATGTCAGGTGACAGGGTCCTGCTCAAGGCTGGCATTGCTAGTGTTGAGAGGCCTTTTCCAGGGTCCTCTGGAAAGAACCCCCATTGCAGTCTGCTGGAAGCCTCCTTAGTTATCTCACTCTTGCTGAGCCTCAAACTCGACCTGAATAACTTGGGGAAATCTGCTGGTGTGGATAAGCAGAGGAAACAGTCAAAACCTGCCCAACTAAATTCTAGCCTGCGTGTTTGCACCACTGCCTTTCACTTGGTTTCAAGGGACTGCTTAGTGAGCTCATATTCCAAAGGCTGGCCCTGAGACGTGTCTGGGAGCACCCCTGCCCATCCCTTGACCCTTGGCTGAGCCTGAGCATCAGTCTCTACACTTAGGACAGTTTCCAGCACTGTAGACTGATTTTTCTCAATTTATTTAAACTCCTTCCTATTCCTGGCAATTCCCCTCTGGCTGGTGGTGAGATGGGTTGGAGGCAGGCAGGCCTCCCACCCCATCTGGACCCCATACCAGAAGCTGGAGACCTCATTAACACCTGGACTTGTCCTTCTGGGGATCTGCCTGGTGCCCTTGTGGATACATTACAGCCTGTGAAAATTTCATCCGGTGGACCCAATTATGCCATTCCCCTTTCCTCCAGGGCATTCTGATGATCTCAGAGATTAAGCTCTGAGCCACTGAAAGTCTGGGGCCAGAGAAGATGAGGAAGCCCTGGTTCTAAGTGTGTAGTCCCTGACCAGCAACATCAGCATCACCTGGGACTTGCTAGAAATGCAGATTCTCAGGAATCACCCCTGATCGAGGGAACCAGAAACCCAGGTAACTCTGTTTTAATGTATCTTCCCCATGATTCCAATGGACACTCCAGTCTGGGAACCACAGAGCTGGAGGTCTTAGCCCAAGAACCCTGGAGGTAGTGGATACACACAGATGGGTAAGCCCCAGCTCTCTTTTCTCCTGACTTCAGGCAATAGACAGAATATTTGTGTCTCCTCAAAATTCATGCCCAGTGTGATGGTTTTTGGAAGTAGGATCTTCGGGAGGCATAGCTGACCCTTGAAAAATGCCTGGAGTGGTTTGGGGCTCTGATTCCTGTGCGGTCAAAAATCCAAATATGAGTTTAAATTTAGCTCAGTCAGCCCTGAATATAAATTTACAGTCAGCCCTGAGAATCCATGGAACCACATTCATGGATTCAACAAGCCTCAGATCACGTAGTACAGTAATATGTATCTATCTATTGGGAAAAAAATCTGTGTATAAATGAAGCAGTGCAGTGCAGACCTGTGTTGTTCAAGGGTCAACTCTAATTAGGTCATGAGGACAAGCTTTCATGAACGGGATTAGTTCCTTTATTTTAAAAAGACAGCAGAGAGCTCCCTTGTCCCTTCCACCACATAAGGACACAGGGAGCTGTGTATAAACCAAGAGGATCCTCACCAGACACTGGATCTGTACCTTGATCTTGGACCTTCCAGTCTCCAGAACTGTAACAAGTCAATTTCTGCTGTTTAAAAGCCACAAGGTGGCGCAGTGGTAAAGAATCCGCCTGCCAAGGCAGGAGACCACAAGAGATATGGGTTTGATTCTTGAGTCGGGGAGAGCCCCTGGAGTAGGAAATGGTAACCTGCTCCAGTATTGTTCCCAGAAATATTTCATGGACAAGAGGGGCCTGGCGGGCTACAGTCCATGAGATCTCAAAGAGTTGGACACAACAGAGTGACAGAGCATTCACACGGGCATAAACACCCCCCAGTCTATGGTATCTCGTTACAGCAGCAAAACTAAGACATTACCTCATCTGTGTGGGAGATCACTGTTCTCATCTTTAGAGTGGAAACACACCATTCCTAGCTCTGACCTCGGGAAGGTCATGTCGCCTCTCTGGAAACCAGAGTCCTCACTAGTAAAATGGAGAGAAAGTGAAAGTCGCTCAGTCGTGTCCGACCCTTTGCTACCCCATGGACTATACAGTCCATGAAATTCTCTTCGCCAGAATACTGGAGTGGGTAGCTTTTCTCCTCTCCAGGGGATCTTCCCAACCTAGGGATCAAACCCAGCTCTCCTGCATTGCAGGTGGATTCTTTACCAGCTGAGCCACAAGGGAAGCCCAAAATGGAGATAAGCTCACACTTACTGAAAAGAGTGAGATAATATGTGAAGCAAACTTGACACAATGCGGGACACACAACACTCAATATGTGTTAACTCCACAGCAGCTGTGCTGATGGTGTTAAACTGCACAATGAATCCGAGGATACTATTTTATAATACTCTTGTTGTGGGCCTCCCTGAAAAGCCTGGAAGGTGTGTGAGAGAGAAAGCAACAACAAAATGAAGGTCCAGACCACGGAATCCAGCTGGGTACTAAGTGGGCCTTAGAGAGCATCACTACAAACAAAGCTAGTGGAGGTGATGGAATTCCAATTGAGCTATTTTAAATCCTGAAAGATGATGCTGTGAAAGTGCTGCACTCAATATGCCAGCAAATTTGGAAAACTCAGCAGTGGCCACAGGCCTGGAAAAGGTCAGTCTTCATTCCAATCCCAAGGAAAGGCAATGCCAAAGAATGTTCAAACTACCGCACAATTGCACTCATCTCACACGCTAGTAAAGTCATGCTCAATATTCCAAGCCAGGCTTCAGCAATATGTGAACTGTGAACTTCCAGATGTTCAAGCAGGTTTTAGAAAAGGCAGAGGCACCAGAGATCAAATTGCCAACATCCGCTGGATCGTGGAGAAAGCAAGAGAGTTCCAGAAAAACATCTATTTCTGCTTCATTGACTATGCCAAAGCCTTTGACTGTGTGGATCACAATAAGCTGTGGAAAATTCTGAAAGACATGGGAATACCAGACCACCTGACCTGCCTCTTGAGAAACCTGTATGCAGGTCAGGAAGCAACAGTTAGAACTGGACATGGAACAACAGACTGGTTCCAAATAGGAAAAGGTGTATGTCAAGGTTGTATATTGTCACCTTGCTTATTTAACTTATATGCAGAGTACGTCATGAGGAACGCTGGGCTGGAAGAAACAGAAGCTGGAATCAAGATTTCCGGGAGAAATATCAATAATCTCAGATATGCAGATGACACTACCCTTATGGCAGAAAGTGAAGAGGAACTCAAAAGCCTCTTGAGGAAAGGGAAAGAGCAGAGTGAAAAGTTTGGCTTGAAGCTCAACATTCAGAAAACAAAGATCATGGCATCTGGTCCCATTACTTCATGGGAAATAGATGGGTAAACAGTGTCAGACTTTATTTTTTTGGGTTCCAAAATCACTGCGGATGCTGATTGCAGCCATGAAATTAAAAGACGCTTACTCCTTGGAAGGAAAGTTATGACCAACCTAGATAGTATATTAAAAAGCAGAGACATTACTTTGCCAACCAAGGTCTGTCTAGTCAAGGCTATGGTTTTTCCCGTGGTCATGTACGGATGTGAGAGTTGGACTGTGAAGAAAGCTGATCGTCGAAGAATTGATGCTTTTGAACTGTGGTGCTGGAGAAGACTCTTGAGAGTTCCTTGGACTGCAAGGAGATCCAACCAGTCCATTCTAAAGGAGATCAGTCCTGGGTGTTCATTGGAAGGACTGATGCTAAAGCTGAAACTCCAATACTTTGGCCACCTCATGTGACGAGCTGACTCACTGGAAGAGTCTGATGCTAAGAAGGATTAGGGGTGGGAGGAGACGGGGACGACAGAGAATGAGATGGCTGGATGGCATCACCGAGTCGATGGACATGAGTTTGAGTGAACTTCGGGAGTTGGTGATGGACAGGAAGGCCTTGCGTGCTGTGATTCATGGGGTCGCAAAGAGTCGAACAGGACTGAGCGACTGAAACTGAACTGAACTGAACTCCAAGTTCACAGTTCTCCCACTAATAACTGCATCGTTATCGCCACCTACTGGTCCGCCCTGGTACCACATGGAGCTCAGCCCTAGATTAGAGACCCAGTTATAGAACCCATTACGACCAACCTAGACAGCGTATTAAAAAGCAGAGACATTACTTTGCCAAAAGAGGTCCGTCTAGTCAAGGCTGTGGTTTTTCCAGTAGTCATGTATGGATGTGAGAGTTGGACTATAAAGAAATCTGAGCACCGAAGAATTGATGCTTTTGAACTGTAGTGTTGGAGAAGACTCTTGAGAGTCCCTTGCACTGCAAGAAGATCCAACCAGTCCATCCTAAAGGAGATCAGTCCTGGGTGTTCATTGGAAGGCCTGATGTTGAAGCTGAAACTCCAATACTTTGGCTGCCTCATGCGACAAGTTGACTCACTGGAAAAGACTCTGATGCTGGGAGGGATTGATAGAGGATGAGATGGTTGGATGGCATCACTGACTCGATGGACATGAGTTTGAGTAAACTCTGGGAGTTGGTGATGGACAGGGAAGCCTGGCGTGCTGCAGTCCATGGGGTCGCAAAGAGTCAGACACGACTGAGTGACTGTACTGAGCTACACCATTCAGCGCCCACTTACTGAGAGCCTCAGGGTGAACACAGCCTGACCCGCTGAAGAACACAACACAACACAGTACAAGTGGCTAATAAACACATGAGACAGAAAAGTTCATTTGTAATCAAAGAAATGCAATTTTAAAAGAACACTGGGTAAGCATGCCATCAATCAGACTGGCAGAGAGGAAAAGTGCTTGGTGACACCAGAGGGTGGCTGTGCACTGTGGGGGTTGGAAGGACACACATCAGCTCAGCCTTTGCAAATGGGGCACATCCACCCAGCACCCTGAACCAAGGCCCACTCCCAGAGCCAGCCAGTCCACTTTTAGGGATTTACTTAAGAAATAGAACAAGTTCTAATGGTGGGAGGAAATGCTGACCAAGGTGGCAATAGTTACAAAATAGTAAGTAGAAGCATTATATAATGTGTTCCATATAAAACTGTGTGTGTGTATGTGTGAACAAATAACCAAAAAAACCCAGAACAAAAGACATTAACAGTGTGTAACAGGGTGTTTTAAGTAATTTCTTTTTCCTTTGCACTAACTTGAGATCTAACCTTTCTAATCAGAAGGAAGCTCTGATAAATATGATTAAAATATTCATGACAGCAGTGCTTCTCAACTCTGACAGCGTCATTGGTAGCATTTCTTGGGGCATGGAAAGCAGAGCCCACCTGGATTTCCAAGAAATTTCTGTGTCCTGCACTGGAGGGAAACCAGCTAGCTTGCTCCTCTCTCTGGCAACCTTCCCCTTCAAGGGCCACTTCCTCACAGGTCACCCACCACCAGGACATCCTCCCCACCTCTGGCCTCCCTCAGCCACAGAGCTCCCAGGCTGGGCAGGCAGCTGTGGAGGCTGCCAGAGGCTCTGAGGAAGCCACTAGGCTGGGGCTGGGCTGGGAGCGGGGTGGGAACCGTGCCCTCTGCCAACTCACTGCTCAGGCCACCACGCAGCCAAGGCCCAGCGGGGAAGGCCTGAGAGGGACTACTCCCTGGCTGATCCAGCAACTGTGCAGGAGGACGGACAGACTGCAGAGATCCTCGAGGCCCTATTTTTGGTCCAGCCACCCAAGGATACCTCCTTCTGCCCTTCAGTCAGTATACAGCCAGTCAGTGGCCCTTGCATAATGAGACCTGGCAAGGACACAGCTTCTAGGCCAACTCTGAGTGACAGAAAGTTCTTCCTGTTGCTGAGTTGTCTTACTGCAACTTGTCCCCGACCTGTTCCAGTTCTGCTCCTTGAACAAGAATGGGCCCCTGTCCCCAAGGTCATCTCCCTCTCCCTGCCTTTTTTCCCCCACTCTGAACATCTCAGGGTCTTTTCAGTAAGTGGGAGTTTTGGGCCCATGTCCGTCAGTCAGTTGGTTTTTATCTTCCCAGAAACTTTCCTCCAGATTACAAGCCAGATCTCCTCTATTTGAAATGTAAGCAATTGATTTTTTTGGACCTAAATTCAGGTCTTTGCCATTCACTTTACATTTCATTTTCTTGGTTTTGATCCAGTGTTCCAGAATGTTAAGATACCCTAATTTAAATTTTGAACCTGTCGCTATGTGGGTGTTATGGCTCTTATCCACAGATTTGATGAGCATGTCTTTTATTTTCACTCTCATTTATTTGACATCAATGTCACGGTCAAAGTCTGAGGGACCTCTAAGCTGCATTAAAGTTAATAAAAAGTCTTGTCATCATTCCTCTGGCCCCATGCCACAGCTCAGTTCACAGGGCTCTCATGAGAGATCTTAGCAGGGTCCTGCTGAAATCTCGCAATTCATCTTTCTACCTCTTAGAAACCCAGTGTGAAAGAGGAAGTGTGGGAGGTTTAGCCTGAGTTGCTTTTAGCACTAATATTGGCCCCTAATGACTACTACATCACTACATTTTTTTTCTTTCTTTTTGAAAAAAAAAATTGTTTTTATAAAAAAAGCAATATGTTTACTATAAAGCAGTTCTGAGCACTGCAAAAGAAAAGACTGAAATAAACACCCCTGAGATTTCACCCCAAGAGATGCCCCCATGGCCACTGCCTTTGTGATGCTCCCAGCCACGTCCCAAAGGTTCTGGCCAAGTCGACTTAATGTACCCTGCATTTCCAGCATCTCATCAAGCCGACACCAGGGCTCTCTGTTTTGCTTTCTTTGAAGCCACTTACTTCTAGGATCAGCCTAGAAGTGTGGGAGTGGAGCAACCTTCAACCGGTAAAGAGGAACAAACAGCTGTCAGCTACCCATCGCTATGGGGAAAATCTCGGGTGTCTTCTGCACTTTTCTCAAGGCATCCAGAGACATAGAACCCTAGTGGCCCACCACCAAGCCCAGTTCATCCGCACACTCAGTTCTGTTCTTGAGTCTTCTCCTTTTCCCATCTCAGTCTCCTGACCTCTGCTTTCAGGCATCAGCTCCTTCTCTTAGGGTATACTTTCAGAAGCAGGAGCACCCAAAGATGTTAGTGACCATCTCTTTGCATGTACTTTACATATACATTTAATAATAAGCCTATTTAATTTTGCATAAAGGGGATCATACTACACGTGTGTTCTAAAGCCTGCTTTTTAAAAAAGTTACTCACAGTAAGTAGTAAATATATTTTCAAACCAGTAAATAAAATCCTAAGCACAACTCATATACCATGCTGTTGCAAGTGCTCTCATCATTTAATTCACTTAACTTAGGGACATTAGATGATTTCTAATTTTGCACTGTGATGAAAATGCTTGTGCACATATCTTTGCAAGTGTACAGGATGCCTCCTTTGAAAATATTTTGTGATGTCTCATCGCTTTATTGTCTTCTAAGTCAGCAAAAACAAAACCTGGAGCTGACTGTGGCTCAGATCATCAGCTCCTTATTGCAGAATTCAGACTTAAATTGAAGAAGGTAGGAAAAACCACTAGGCCATTCAGGTATGACTTAAATAAAATCCCTTATGATTATACAGTGGAAGTGACAAATAGATTGAAGTGCCTGAAGAACGATGGACGGAGGTTCATAACAATGTACCGGAGACAGTGACCAAAACCATCCCCAAGAAAAAGAAATACAATAAGTCAAAATGATTGTCTGAGGAGGCCTTATAAATAGCTGAGAAAAGAAGAGAAGCAAAAGGCAAAGGAGAAAGGAAAGATATACCCAACTGAATGCAGAGTTTAAAGAATATCAAGGAGAGATAAGAAAGCCTTCTTAAGTGAACAATGCAAAGAAATAGAGGAAAACAATAGAATGGGAAAGACTAGAGATCTCAAGAGAATTAGAAATACAAAGGGAATGTTTTATGCAAAGATGGACACAGTAAAGGACAGAAACAGTAAGGACCGAACAGAAACAGAAGAGATTAAGAAGAGGTGGCAAGAATACACAGAAAAACTATACAAAAAAGATCTTAATGAACTGGATAACCATGATGGTGTGATCACTCATCTAAAGCCAGATATCCTGGAGTGTGAAATCAAGTGGGCCTTAGGAAGCATTACTACAAACAAAACTAGTAGAGGTGATGAAATTCCAGTTGAGCTATTTCAAATCCTAAAAGATAATGCTATTAAAATGCTGCACTCAATACACCAGCAAATTTGGAAAACTCAGCAATGGCCATAGGACTATAAAAAGTCAGTTTTCATTCCAATCCCAAAGAAGGCCAATGCCAAAGATTGTTCAAACTACAGCACAACTGTGCTCATTTCACTTGCTAGCAAGGTAATCCTTCAAATCCTTCAACAGTACGTAAGTCGAGAACTTCCAAGTTTACAAGCTGAATTATAGAAAAGGCAGAGGAACCAGAGATCAAATTGCCAACATCTGTTGGATCATAGAAAAAGCAAGAGAATTCCAGATAAACATCTAATTCTGCTTCATTGACTATGCTAAAGCCTTTGACTATGTGGATCACAACAAACTGTGGACAATTCTGAAAGAGATGGGAATACCAAACCACCTTATCTGCCTCCTGAGAAATCTGTATGCAGGTCAAGAAGCAACAGTTAGCATGAAGCAGGGAACAATGGACTGGTTCCAAATGGGGAAAGGAGTATGTCAAGGCTGTATATTGTTACCCCGCTTATTTAACTTATATGCAGAGTACATCAAACAAAATGCTGGGCTGGATGAATCACAAGCTGGAATCAAGACTGCTGGGAGAAATATCAATAACCTCAGATATACAGATGACCCCACCCTTATGGCAGAAAGCAAAGAGGAACTAAAGAGCCTCTTGATGGAGGTAAAAGAGGAGAGTGAAAAAGCTGGCTTCAAACTCAACATTCAAAAAACGAAGATCATGCCATCCAGTCCCATCACTGGCAAATAGATGGGGAAAATAATGGACACAGTTACAGACTTCATTTACTTGGGTTCCAAAATCATGGCAGATGGTGACTGCAGCCATGAAATTAAAAGATGCTTGCTCCTTGGAAGAAAAGCTGTGACAAAACCAGACAGCATATTAAAAAGCAGAGACATTACTTTGCTAACTTAGGTCTGTATAGTGAAAGCTATGGTTTTTCCAGTAGTCATGTACAGATATGAGAGTTGGACCATAAAGAAGGCTGAATGCCAAAGAACTGATGCTTTTGAACTGTGGAGCTGGAGAACTCTTGAGAGTCCCTTGGACAGCGAGGAGATCAAACAAGTCAATCCTAACGGAAATCAACCCTGGATATCCATTGGAAGGGCTGATGCTGAAGCTGAAGTTCCAATACTTTGGCCACCTGATGCAAAGAACTGACTCATTGGAAAAGACTCTGATGCTGGGAGTGATTGAGGGCAGGAAGAGAAGGGGATGACAAAGGATGAGATGGTTGGATGTCATCACTGACTCAATGGACATGAGTTTGAGCAAACTCCAGGAGATAGTGAAGGACATGATGCAGTCCATCAGGTCACAGAGAGTCAGACATGACTTAGTGACTGAACAGCATGTTCACTAAGTGTTTGATAATTTATTCTAAAATTTTAAATACAGGTCACTATTTTTCTTAGCAGTTTAGGGCTTGTTTTTGATCTACCTTTTCTTCCTTTCGGAAAATCGGGACATTTGCCCTTCTTCAGTCTTCTGGCACTTCATTCTCTGTCATTTCCTCTAAGGCAAAGATTACATTGGAGAATGCCTCCAGGTCCCTGGGATGTTATTTGTCTGAGCTTAGATTATATGTGGCTTGATGCCTTATCCAATCACTTATCTTGGGCTTCAATCTGCCCCTTACGTCCCTCATTTCACCATTTGAAGTAAAATTGCCTGTGTGGCCTGCTAGGCTGCCCTCCCTTGTGTGTTAAGGTTACATGCACCACAAGCCCAAGCCCAACGCAGGTTCCTCTGCTATCCTTATGCAAACTTTGAAAGCACTTTGCTCTGTCTCTACCAGTTTTCCTTGGCTTCTGCTCACTGAGGCTTCGGTGCTTTGCTAACACTATCCTTCCAGACCCCACTAATCTTCTAGATGCATCTTGAGTGCTGCATTTCTCATTGCATCTTATGTGTGTGCACTTTTCAACCCTAGCTCATTGGAAAGCAACAAGTGCAGCTGCACACAATGTTCTGTAAAACTCCCTTTTCTTTCTTGCCAGACATGATTGCAATTGTACTGGCTTGGAATTTCCGGGTTTTATTACCTCCTGGAGCAGCCTTCTTTTACGGTATGATTTTATTCAACACATCTTGTCTTATTTTACCCTCACAGCCACACTGTGAATCCAGCTGAATGTAAGTTTCTCCATTCAAGAGACAGGTAACCAGTTGCACAAAGTGTGTGCTTGATAAGTCGCTTCAGTCGTGTCTGACTCTTTGTTACCGTATGTACTGTAGCCCACCAGGTTCCTCTGTCCATGGGATTTTCCAGGCAAGAATACTGGAGTGGGTTGCCATTTCCTCTACCAGGGGATCTTTCCAACCCAGGGACCGAACTCACGTCTCTTATGTCTCCTGCACTGGTAGGCAGGTTCTTTACCACTAGCACCGCCTCGCACAGAGAGATTTAGGCAAAACCCCAAAGACACCCAGCAAGCCAGTGGACCAGCCATGGATTCTCCAGTTTCTTAGCTGAAAGATGCTTTCCTTTGCCCACACTGGCTGAGACAGGGATCTGGCCCCCCACCTGGTAAGGCTGGAGCAAACAGCTTTATGGAAGACAATTTTTCCACAGACCAGTACGGGGTTGGGGGTAGGGGGTAAGGGGGGTGGGAGGGCAGGATGGTTTGGGGATGATTCAACCGCGTTACATTTATTGTGCACTTTTACTTCTATTATTATTGCATCAGCTGCACTTCAGGTCACCAGGCTTTAGATCGCAGAGGTTGGGGACCCCTGCCTTAAAGTTCTGGAGGTCAGGTCCATAGTTCCCTCTCCTTTCTCCCAGGAGGGAAATTTTGCATGGAGGAGACCTTGTCTAGAATTCCATCTCTCCGACTTTGCCGCCTGGAAGGAATGATAATTCCTTTAATGCCAATAGGCAAGCTGTCCTCACCTGGTTTCAAAGGAGCCCCCTCTCAGGCAGGAGGGAGTGTGCTAGGCACTCGGGGCATAGAAGCTTCCGGGTCTTTCCCCTACCTCTGTCTGTCTCTCACACACATGTTCAGGCACACACTTTCTCCCTCCTTCAGTGTGTGTCCGACTCTCTCTCTCACACACACACACACACACTCAGAGTCACAGTGTTGGGCTCTGGACAGCCCTCTGCGATCAGAACACCCCCTCCCCTCCCCTCTCTCTTGGCTAACAGCTCCTCAGTACCCATCCACTCGCCCCTAGCCTCTGCCCCGGGGTCACTCACCGTCCATCCTGCCCACTCTGCCCTGCTCCAGGACGGTCCCCGACGGAGGGAGGCAGCGGGCCCCTGCGAACCGGCAAGGGACAGGGGTCTCCGGAGCTGGGTTGCTGGCGCGCGCCCTGGCCTCAGCCCGGCCCTCGCAGGCCCTAGCCCAGAGCGGGGTCTGCCTCCCTCGCCGTGTGGGCAGCGGCCGGTATGGAAGGCTCCCGAGCCGCGCAGCTGCCCGCCGGCTCCGGGCTTTACAGCCCGCTGCCGGCTGCCCGCCGCTCGCGCTCCCGGGCCGGGGGGGACGGGGCTCGCGCCGCGCCGTGCGGTCGTCATGGCACCCGGCACACCTGTGTCGCCGCAGCGCCCCCTTGCCCGCGCGCCCGGCCCCGGCCTCTGCCCAGATGTGGCTCCCTCCGCAGGGACGCAGCACCCCTCCAAAGTGGAGGACAACCCACTGACCACTGCGGCCCCGGCTGCGACATAACTCTGCATCCCGCTCCCTGCGCCCCCCATCCCAGCTCCTGTCCCCTACTCCTTGTCCGCGCTGTAGAGGAGCCTGACCCCCAGCCAACCACCCTGGTGGACAGGACCCGGAGGCCCTCCTGAGAAGGGGATGAGAGGCAGCTGTCATACACCAGAAGGCGAGGAGAGCAAGGGACAGTGTGTCGGCACAGTTAATTCCAGGACTCTGGAATTGACTGGTCAGGCACTCACCAGATGTCTACTCCTGTGCAAATGTCTTACCTGCAGCTGAGCCTCAGTTTCTGCATCTGTGAAATTGTTTTGAGGGAAGTAAATGAGATGATGTCAAAGTTTCTGCTTAGCATGTAGTAGATGCCCAATAAGTGGTCCCTTGGGCTGGATGGGAGGCCACATCCCTCCCACCATTCCAGCCCTGGTCAGGCACCACCATAGACTTTTGTCATTTGAATGAAGATCCCAGGTTTCAGGCAGATGGAAGAGAGTGAATGGCCCATTCTTCACTTTAGTGGGGAGCTCTGGGGTTTATTCTGGAGGGACTCTGGGGAAACGATTCCCACTAGGCCACTTCCTAGCCTCCCTTATCCCTCTAGCCCATTCTCTGACCCAAATGGCTGGTGGAGTCTCAGGACTGGAGGGGCCTTAGAGGACAGTGAGTATAACCCCGACCTGGGCAAGTGTCTTGATCCTAATGGCCAGCAGTGGGTATTTATGTCTTCCATTCGCTCTGTCTTCCCCAGGACAGCCCTTCAGAGAGCCTGCAGGAGGGAGGGTGCCCTCTCAGGTCTGCCCTTCTGCAGGTGAAACATCTGAGTTTCTTTGGACTTTTGGCTTCCTGTGACTTGCCTCAGTTTCATCTGTAAATGGGTGTGATAGCCTGTCTCCTAGAGTTGTGAAGATGAAAGAACTTCCTCTATGTAAAGCTCTTGGAATAGCACTTGACACAAGAGATCAATATAAGTTGGTTATATCATTCCTATCTTGAGTCCACCTTCCCGACGAAGTGCTCAAAGTTTCCCTGACAGTCAGGACCCAGGACTGGGACAGGTCTTATGGGGCCCTTTTGAGCACTGCGGAGTTCAGGAAATGGCTATAAAATCTGCATACTCCAGCCCTGCCATTTATTTTATGTGTGACTTTGGGAAAGTTATATAACCTCATTGCACCTCAGTTTCCCTTCATTTACAAAATAGGGATGATAATAGTACCTGGTGGTGCTAAGTCATGTCCAGCTCTTGGGACCCCATCAGGCCCCTCTGTCCATGGGATTTCCCAGGCAAGTATACTGGAGTAGGTTGCATTTCCTTCTGGGACCCAGGGATGGAACCCACATATCCTGCACTGCAGGCAGTTTTCTGCATGGCAGGCAGATTCTTAACCGCTGAGCCTAATATATAGGAAAGCACTTAAAACAGTGCCTGGCATAGTAGGTGCTAAATAAATGTGAGCTCTATTTATTACGTGGGGTTTTAATACTTCAGTTTCACCTTTTTTGGTTCCGTTTTTCTCCCCCTCCCTTTCTTCTTTCTTCAGCAGCCACATCATTTTAGTGCATTAATGTAAGCTCGTGATCAGTTCCCCCCACTCACCCTCTTTTTTATTTGAATGGTTCTGAATCAGAACCACTTTCCCGACCGTCTCTCTCCTCTTCTACAGACTTCTTTCTTTCACCATCAGAGTCATTGTGCCGTGCCCAAGGACAAATGATACTATTCAAAACAAACTCAGCAGTTCAGCCTTTGAGGGCCAGGCAGGGCAGTGCCATGGACAGAAAGACATGGGTGTGAATCTAGTTTCCACCATTTATTACCCGTGAAGCCCTGCGTATGTCTTTTAGGCCTTTTAACCTCATTTTCCACATCTTTAAAAAGGAATTTATCATCTTTTCAATACTGCTGTGAGGATTAAAAGTCAAGGGCCACAGACCCAGTGTCCTTCCTTCTCCCCAAAGTTATGGGTGGAGGCGAAACAGATAGCTTGAGTAAAACTCTTTCCATGCAAAATTTAAAAGTGTCACCTTTCACTCCCCTCCCTACTCCAAAGAACCTCCCAGGAAACCTGCCCACCACTGCTCTGTTTTAGATCATGCCTCCTCCTAGGATCACCTGACTGTCAGTCTGGGGTACTGCCAGCCTTGAACCTTCATCCAAGCAAAGCATCGTTGCTCTTATTTAACACGTGAAACCACTGAGGTTAATGCCTTACCCAATATGATACAGCTGGACAGTAGAGGAAAGAGAGCACTCCTGGGGACTTCTAGGGCATTGGCTCTGTTGCCCTTCACCCTAGCTTACCTTCAAGGTTCTTGGCTATTTGAGAGCATCTGAGAAATTATGAGTGTGGTCACCCAAGGCTCAGAAGCAACCCCTGCTCATCTGGGGAGCCCTTTGTCTTTCAGGGCCTCCCACTCTACCCATTCTGGTCAAGCCCTTCATTTCAGAGGTGCTGCTCCCCATCCCACCCCACCCCCAATAGCTGTAGCTGAGCCCCTGTGTTGTGTCCCAGGGATTGTTCTAACCATCAGTTCCACCTTCCTGGAAACTGATTTTCATCTGAAAAGCTGGATGCCAGGAGGTGGCAGGGGGCCATAGGATTGAGAAGGCCCTTGAAGGGAGAAGGGCTTCCTGTGCTGACTGGAACCTGTGTGGACACCTACTTGGAAAAGGGTCTGAAGGGAAGGGGGAGGAGATAGAAAGAGATCTTAAATCAAGCTTTCTGGAGGACACTGAGGGAAGTCAAAGAGGCAAAAGCCTGAGCAAAGCAGTAACTGTCAGCCACGGGAGGGAGGGTTTAATGGGCTGTGGTGAATGTGGGGGAGCTGAGGCTTAGCCAGCAACCTGGCTGAGGTTCAGGTTGACAGTGTGCCATGTGTTAGCTTGTGTGATGCTGTGTCTGGGCGTCCGGAGCCTCCGGTTCTAGAGCAAGTTCTACTTACTGTGTAACCTCGAGCAAGTGGTTCAGCCTCTCTGGGCATCAGTGTGAAGAGGGAGATGGATTGGAAGCGAATCATTTGGTGATTGTTAATCTGGTCTCCCAGTCCTCGCATTCCTAGCTCCCAGTGAACACAAGACTGGAAAGTTCTGCCTCTTTCCAAATCGGCTCATCATCCCTCCCGTCCCCTGCTGGCTGTTCCTCCTGCTGTGCTGTCCTCCCAGGGAAAGACCCCCACCTGCACAGCCTGAACACTAACCAGGTGACAGACTCAGGGCCCTACGGGGGCTGGACAGGGGAGGCCAATGCGTAAATGAATGTGGCCAGGCACGGCCGCAAGGGCACGCCTGCCTGGCTTCTGCCTCCAGCTCCTGGAGATCGCTGCCATCAGAATGTAGGCTCAGGGTTGCCAGCTTTTCTGATTTTTTCAGAAGCCAGAAACCCAGATATTTTTCATGAATTTCAGCTCTCAATTTTAAATGGTTGGGCAACTAACTCAAAATTACTTTTAAACATTGTGCAGGCCAAACAAAATACATCTGTGGACTGAATTCAGCTCAACGCCCTTTTGCAAGTTCTTGAATCTCTACAGGCCAGTGGTTCTCAACCTTGGCTGCACATTAGAATCCTACACAGGAACGTAAAAAAAAATCACCAGTGCTGGGACCATAGTGCAGACCAATTGAATCAAGTTTCTGGCAGGCAGGGCCTAGGAATCAGTACCTTTTCAAAACTTTCTGGGTGATTCTAATACGTGGGCAAGGTGGAGACCCACTGCAAGCCCCTTCTTGGCTTTTCCCCTTCCACAAAGGCCCTGGTCTCATGGACCATCAGCTATAGGGAGAAATGAATGAGTGAGTGAGTGAGTGAATGATCCCCTTGTCTGTGGTTCACCCCTATACTAGTCCCAAATCATGACTCTAACTGTGCCCTTTCTGTGGACGTCCAGGTACCCCTCCGCCCAGAGTAAACCTAAATTCCTCCAGGGACTTCCCTAGTGGTCCAGTGGTTAGGACTCTCCGCTTCCACTGCAGGGGGCATGGGTTCAATCCCTAGTCAGAGAATTAAGATCCTGCATACTGCGAGGCCAAAAGACAAAACAAAACCTCCTCCATATGCCATACAAGCCCTTCACAACCTGCAGCCTCGAGTCCTACTGTTTCTCCCTTGATCACCCATATTTCCCTCAGCGAGCATCCCTGCTCTTCCTGTTGAAGTGCTCCATGCCTTTGCCGTGCTGTTCCCACTGCCTGGCTACCTCCTGATATACCACTCCTTATCTCTCCTCACCTGCCCATCAGCCAGTCCCTTGTCCCATCCTCTCTGCTCCCACATCTCTAGAGTAGCTATTAGACCAACCTTTCCCTGTTAGTCTCACCTTGGAGATTTTAAGCCCCACCCACTCCCTGAGGCCACACCCTATGCCAATTGCATCACCAGATAATAGTTTTTAAAGATCCCCTGCTGCTGCTGCGTCACTTCAGTCGTGTCCGACTCTGTGTGACCCCATAGACAGAAGCCCATGAGGGTCCCCCGTCCCTGGGGTTCTCCAGGCAAGAACACTGGAGTGTTCCTTCTCCAATGTGTGAAAGTGAAAAGTGAAAGTGAAGTTGCTCAGTCGTGTCCAACCCTTAGCGACCCCACGGACTGCAGCCTACCAGGCTCCTCCATCCATGGGATTTTCTAGGCAAGAGTACTGGAGTGGCTTGCCATTGTCTTCTCCGTCCTGGGTGTTCACTGGAAGGACTGATGCTAAAGCTGAAACTGCAATACTTTGGCCACCTCATGCGAAGAGTTGACTCACTGGAAAAGACTCTAATGCTGGGAGGGATTAGGGGCAGGAGGAGAAGGGGACGACAGAGAAAGAGAAGGCTGGATGGCATCACCGACTCGATGGACATGAATTTGAGTGAACTCCGGGAATTGGTGATAGACAGGGAGGTCTGGCGTGCTGTAATTCATGGGGTCGCAAAGAGTCGGACATGACTGAGCGACTGAACTGAACTGAACCAAGGTGATTCTGCTGTACAGCAAAGTTTGAGAATCACTGTCTTGATACTGAAGTACTATTTCCCTTCCCACGCCTGTCTCCCTAACTAGCCTATGACCACTCCTCTGTCTCAACCAGGAGCGGAGATCCTTGGTTGTTTGCTGCCATACCCTAGCATCCTTCCTTGGTAGGTGGGGTGCACGAGGCCTGTGCTGGCCTCTCCCGGGCACCCCCTGCCCTCTAAGCATATGGAGATGTGCTCTGAGATGCCCATGGGAATTGGGAGGTGCCCATGCAGAGGGCTGACATGAAGCTGCAGAGTGCCCTGTAGGATGTCTCTCCCGTGGCAGCATCTCCAGAGGGAGACTTGATCTCTCTCCCTGGCTGGAAATGCATCCAGGCCTTTGGGGTGAGGAAGGCCACTGGTGTTACCACTATTTCATAAAGGATCAGAATCCACAGGGGAGGGTACGGGGGTCTCAGCCTGGTGGCAATATGGCTCTCAGGAAACAGTGACACTGCCAGCATTTTCAGCATCTGTTTGGTGGTGGGGGCAGGACTAACCCTGTGAAGAGTGAGGTCAGGGGAGCTTCAGAGAGACTGAGGTTTGGGCCAGAGTGGGCTCCCTTCCTGGGAGTCAGGAGGTGCCCCTCTCTTTCCTTCGCCAGCCAACACTTCCTTCAAAACTGGTTTACAATGCTAATTAATGAGCTCTCCCCAAGGAAGAGTTATTTGCATTTATAAATGACAAGCCAAGGTGCTAATGGCTGACTCACTTCCCACAGCACAGCCAGGGTGGAAGAAGAGGCCAGAAGTGCCATGCAGAAGAGCTCAGGACCTAGCAAGGAGCCCAGAAAGAACCCAAGGCCGGAGCCAGAAGCCTGAGCATTCTTCTGGGCTCTGCGCTGCATGTCGTTGGGTAAAGGCTCCACTTGCCCTCTGGAACACTCTCTCTGGAGCTCAGTGTTCCCATCTGTAAAGTGGGAGAGCCATGGACCAGAAGAACTTCCCACTCTGGGGTCTACCTACTCTGAGAACCCAGGCTAAAGAGTCCCCTCAGAAGGGGGGCCTGGGGCCACACCAAGAAAGCAGCTCTCTGGCTGGGGTCCTATGCCCTGAGCGGGGGGTGGGTTGAAGGCTTCTAGGTCGAGGTGGGGACAGGTCAGCATCACAGGACCAGAGAAGTAATGGCAAAGTGTTGAGGCCTTTTGGGAGAGGTGGACAGCTCTCTGGGGGCAGCAGGGCCTCCTTCAGACAAGACAGAGCCTTTTGTAAACCATTTCCCAGGCCCTGGGCACCAATCCCTGGAAATATGGACTTGGTTTGGTTGCCGCACCGATTCATGTCTGGCCTTGACCACGTTCTCTGTCGTCCCCAGTTCTCAGTGTTTCACCTGGAAAACTGAAATAAAACCAGTAGCTCCAGCCCATGCTGTGGGAAGTACTCTGCACAGCCACAGACTCGTGGTGAGCGGCTGGGATAGGTTTTATTTAGCTACTTTTCATCTCCTTTGTGCACCTCTGATTCTTTCCTCTCCCCTCCAGCTGTGAATGGTTCCCATCCTTTACCAGAAACACTGAGCAGGTGGTTCAGCTTGGTCCCAGGCAGATTAACATCCTTGCAGGAGACTCGGTCATTAGAAAAGAGTACCCAAAACCTAGAGATGAGGCCAAGATGGTAACTGCATGTATGCATGAAGCTCTGTTTAAAGGGCTTGCCCACGAAATGTTCCCGTGTGGCTCTGTCAGTTACCATTGCTTAAACGCACAGATGCTGAGAGGTTACATGGTAACTCGTGGATTTGTGTCCAGTAGAAAAGAACGTCAACGCCACTCTTGGCTGTTTATTGCCTTGGAGGACACTGACCAGTGTTGCATGTAACAGTGACCATATTCCAACATTATTTTTTCTTCCAGGATTATACAAACGCTCTGGGAATCAGCTTTACTGTCTTGGTTCCCTCATTAACTAATGAGCTGAATAAAATCTTTGACACATGATCATCCTATATTTATAAAAGTCATGTTTTTAGCTTCTGAAAATTACACTTTGGCACTGCCTATCACAGGGACCTTGAGAATATGAGAGGGGATCTCAGAGTCATAAAAAGTGAAGCTTCTCAAACTTGAGTATGCCCATGGATCATGTGAAAGTTGCTCAGTCGTGTCCGACACTTTGCGACCCCATGGAATTCTCCAGGCCAGAATACTGGAGTGTGGAGTGGGTAGCCTTTCCCTTCTCCAGAGGATTTTCTCAACCCAGGGATTGAATCCAGGTCTCCCACATTGCAGGCATTTCAGGTGGATTCTTTACCAGCTGAGCCGCAAAGGAAGCCTTGTGAATCATGTTGGGGGAGACGGGGTGGTGGTGGTTAAAATACAGATTCTGGGCTGCAACAAGTTGAGAAGATTGGGGAAGGGGTGTCCTCCTTCGCACTTAGCTCTCTGAGTTTCTGGGCTTGGCCTGCTTAGGACATCCTTCTTCAGTGCTTAATTCAGTTCATTCGCTCAGTCGTGTCCGAGTCTTTGTGATCCCATGAACCGCAGTACGCCAGGCCTCCCTGTCTATCACCAATTCCCGGAGTCCACCCAAACCCATGTCCATTGAGTCGGTGATGCCATCCAGCCATCTCATCCTCTGTCATCCCCTTCTTCTCCTGCCCTCAATCCTTCCCAGCATCACGGTCGTTTCAAATGAGTCAGATCTCTGCATCAGGTGGTCAAAGTATTGGAGTTTTAGCTTTAGCATTAGTCCTTCCAATGAACACCCAGGACTGATCTCCTTTAGGATGGACTGGTTGGATCTCCTTGCAGTCCAAGGGACTCTCAAGAGTCTTCTCCAACACCATGGTTCAAAAGCATCAATTCTTCGGCGCTCAGCTTTCTTCACAGTCCAACTCTCACATCCATACATGACCTTTGTTGACAAAGTAATGTCTTTGCTTTTTAATATGCTTTCAAGATTGGTCATAACTTTCCTTCCAAGGAGTAAATGTCTTTTAATTTCATGGCTGCAATCACCATCTACAGTGATTTTGGAGCCCCAAAAAATGAAGTCTGACACTGTTTCCACTGTTTCTCCATCTATTTCCCATGAAGTGATGGGACCAGATGCCATGATCTTTGTTTTCTGAATGTTGAGCTTCAAGCCAGCCTTTTCACTCTCCTCTTTCACTTTCATCAAGAGGCTTTTTAGTTCTTCTTCACTGTCTGCCATAAGGGTGGTGTCATCTGCATATCTGAGGTTATTGTTATTTCTCCCAGCCATCTTGATTCCAGCTTGTGCTTCTTCCAGCCCAGCTTTCCTCACGATGTACTCTGCATATAAATTAAATAAGCAGGGTGACAATATATAGCCTTGACGTATTCCTTTTCCTATTTGGAACCAGTCTGTTGTTCCATGTCCAGTTCTAACTGTTGCTTCCTGACCTGCATACAGGTTTCTCAAGAGGCAGGTCAGGTGGTCTGGGCTTCCCATCTCTTTCAGAATTTTCCACAGTTTATTGTGATTCACACAGTCAAAGGCTTTGGCATAGTCAATAAAGCAGAAATAGATGTTTTTCTGGAACTCTTTTGCTTTTTCCATGATCCAGTGGATGTTGGCAATTTGATCTCTGGTGCCTCTGCCTTTTCTGAAACCAGCTTGAACATCTGGAAGTTCATGGTTCACGTATTGCTGAAGCCTGGCTTGGAGAATTTTAAGCATCACTTTACTAGTGTGTGAGATGCGTGCAACTGTGCGGTAGTTTGAGCATTCTTTGGCATTGCCTTTCTTTGGGATTGGAATGAAAACTGACCTCTTCCAGTCCTGTGGCCACTGCTGAGTTTTCCAAATTTGCTAGCATGTTGAGTGCAGCACTTTTACAGCATCCTCTTTCATTATTTGAAATAGCTCAACTGGAATTCCATCACCTCCACTAGCTTTGTTCGTAGTGATGCTTCCTAAGACCCACTTGCCTTCACATTCCAGGATGTCTGGCTCTAGGTGAGTGATCACAGCATTGTTATTATCTGGGTCGTGAAGATCTTTTTTGTACAGTTCTTCTGTGTATTCTTGCCACCTCTTCTTAATATCCTCTGCTTCTGTTAGGTCCATATCATTTCTGTCCTTTATTGAGCCCATCTTTGCATGAAATGTTCCCTTGGTGTCTCTAATTTTCTTGAAGAGATCTCTAGTCTTTCCCATTCTGTTGTTTTCCTCTATTTCTTTGCATTGATCACTGAGGTAGACTTTCTTATCTCTCCTTGCTATTCTTTGGAACTCTGCCTTCAAATGGGTATATCTTTCCTTTTCTCCTTTGCTTTTCGCTTCCCTTCTTTTCACAGCTATTTGTAAGGCCTCCTCATACAGCCATTTTGCTTTTTTGCATTTCTTTTTCTTGGGGATGGTCTTGATCCCTGTCTCCTATACAATGTCACGAACCTCTGTCCATAGTTCATCAGGTACTCTATCAGATCTAGTTCCTTAAATCTACTTCTCACTTCCACTGTATAGTCATAAGGAATTTGATTTAGGTCATACCTGAATTGTCTCATGGTTTTCTCCACTTTCTTCAATTTAAGTCTGAATTTGGCAATAAGGAGTTCATGATCTGAGCCACTGTCAGCTCCCAGTCTTGTTTTTGCTGACTGCGTAGAGCTTCTCCATCTCTGGCTGCAAAGAATATAATCAATCTGATTTCGGTGTTGACCATCTGGTGATGTCCATGTGTAGAGTCTTCTCTTGTGTTGTTGGAAGAGGGTGTTTGCTATGACTAGTGCGGTCTCTTGGCAGAACTCTATTAGCCTTTGCTCTGCTTCATTCTGTGCTCCAAGGCCAAATTTGCCTGTTACTCCAGGTGTTTCTTGACTTCCTACTTTTGCATTCCAGTCCCCTATAATGAAAAGGACATCTTTTTTGGGTGTTAGTTCTAGAAGGTCTTGTAGGTCTTCATAGAACTGTTCTTAAGAGTCTGAGGAAAAGGGCAAATATGGATAGTGATTCTAGGCATTTTCTCATCACTGAAGTAGATCATGAAATAAATCCTGGACCTATGAATATCCAGTTTGATTAATCAGATATAAGATCCAAAATGATCCTTATTTTGTATGTAAAAGGAAATATATATGAATGCGTTTTCTCACTTATATTTGACTTTTTAGACTAAACTCCGCATCTCTGTCAGGGTTGGCTGAGGACTGGATAAATGATGGCACATTGATTCAATGGAATATTTTTCACCCATTAAAAAGAAGCAAGTGACTTTATTACATATCAAAATGGAATAAGTCTTCAATTTATTTTGTTAAATGAACAAAGTGAAAGGCAGAGCAGTCAGTGTGTACAATACACTGCCATTTGGGTAAAGACATTAGCAAGTTATATATAATGTGAATATGTATAAATGAGTCTAGGGGAGTAAATAGGGAAGTGTTAAGAGTGTTGCCTCCTCAGAAAGAAACTGAGCGCTTGAGGTAGGACGTGTGGCAGTTACTGTTAGATAAATACCCAACTATTCAACAACCTCACCTCTTCCTTGAACTTCCCTCTTTCAGTTTTCTCAGACTGTCTCCTCTTCCATTTCTCCCAGGACCTAGGGCTTTCTTACACATCTCTGTGTGCCCCGTTTTTCTTGGAGAATTCACTCAAAAATTCACACTAGACAATGCTTTGTAAATTATACTTTTTCTTCCTCCCCTTATTCACTAATGCTTATCTATCCTATTCGTGCATAGCCCTGTTGTCTGTTAAATATGAGACAGAAAAATGCTGATTTTGTTAAGGCTCTAAGCAGTTTCCAATCCAGGAGATGAAAGAGGATTGGTTTAAACTATTCTTGATAATCCTGTTTCCACTTTCCAGATACTTAATTTTTTTAGTCTTTTTTAGCAGCTTGAGCCTGAGAAGGCAATGGCAAGCCACTCCAGTACTCTTGCCTAGAAAATCCCATGGATGGAGGAGCCTGGTGGGCTGCAGTCCATGGGGTTGCTAAGTGTCGGACACGACTGAGCGACTTCACTTTCACTTTTCACTTTCACACATTGGAGAAGGAAATGGCAACCCACTCCAGTATTCTTGCCTGGAGAATCCCAGGGACGGGGGAGCCTGGTGGGCTGCCGTCTATGGGGTCACACAGAGTCGGACACGACTGAAGTGACGCAGCAGCAGCAGCAGCAGCAGCAGCTTGAGCAGTATGAAATTTATCACATGAGAAATATATCATTGTCCTTTAAAGTGGCCATCAGATAACGAAATGAATCTTGTAATTTTTACTTGCAAGTTTCAATATCAGTGAATAGAAGGACTAATGAATGCTGATTAAATGCTGAATAAAACTTCAGAATTTTCTTGAAAAAAAAAAACCATGCAGATTCTGATTCAGAAGGTCTGGGGAGGGACCCATCCACCATCCCCTGAGGTGCTGTCGATGCTGCTCATCTGAAGACCACAACAAGAGCAAGAGCCCCCATCCAACCTCTCAACTTTGGGTATAGGAATCCTTCTCAAAATCCTGTCAAGGGTTGGCATAGGATCACAGGGAGAGGGTGATGCTAAACCGAAAGCAACAGTCAGAGTGGTAGGCTAGTGCACACTGGCCACCCGGCACTCCATTAGGAAAAGCCCAGCCACAACACCATGGCTCGCGAGGGCATGTGTGTGTGTGCGCTCAGTTGCTTCAGTTGTGTCTGACTCTTTGCAACCCTATGGACTGTAGCCCACCAGGCTTCTCTGTCCAGGGATTTTCCTAGCAAGAACACTGGAGTGGGTTGCCCTTCTCCAGGGGCTCTTCCCAACCCGGGGATCGAACTCATGTCTCCTGCATTGGCAGGTGGATTCTTTACTGCTGAGCCACCAGGGAAGCCCCGCTTGTGAGGGATGAAAGACCGAAGCAAAGACTTCCTACTGCTTGTCAGTCCTTGAGATGACAAAGGCCCTGAGGCACGTGCACACCTGGGGTGTTGGAGGAACAGGGGGAGGCCAGGGAGCCTCCCAGTGCAGTGAAGAAGGAAAAAAGTACCAGAGAAGTAATGAAAGGAAGATCACTACTGGTCCTAAAGACCACCGGAAGGCCTTGGCTTTTATACTGAAGTGCCATGGAGACCCTGGAGGATGTGGGGAGATAGGGACTTAGGATTTAAAAGGATCCTCTGGGGAATTCCCTGGGGGTCCAGTGGTTAGGACTCCACACTTTCCCCACCAGGGCCCAGGCTCAATTCCTGGTCACAGAACTAATCAATCCCTGTTTACAAGTCACACAGCACAGCTAAAAATAATTAAAAAAATAAAAGGATCCTCTGGGTGCTGCGTGGGGTAGAAACAGAGACTCTTTAAGGTGCAGAGGTGGGGGCCCTGCTTTGAGTCTGGTTTACTGGGTCTCAGGTGGGTTTGGAATCTGAATCTTAAAACATCCCGGTGACTTAAGTCTCTTATACAGTCCAGAGATCCAGGACCACCCTTCTTCAACTCCCAGGGCCCATGCATGTTATTTTCTAGGTTCATTGAAGGGTTCATTCCCAGGCGTGGCCTGCATGCTCCGTCGTGTCTGACTGTTTTGCGACCCCATAGACTAGCCCACCAAGCTCCTCTGTCCATTGGATTTCCCAGGCAAGAATACTGGAGTGGGTTGCCATTTCCTACTCCAGGGCATCTTCCTGACCCGGGGATCGCACCCGCATCTCCTGCTTTGGTAGGTGGATTCTTTAGCACCAAACCACCTGGGAACCCATTTTCTAGGTAACTGGTGCCAGTGAGCTAGAATGCATCATGACTGGCACCCATCAGAGTTGTGTCGTGTGGCAGTTCTGCAGGGTCCGCCCCTGAAGACACCCTAATTTAAGTGTTTTCCAGATAGAGGAGAGAGGGTGTCCAGGTACCCTTGGCTGGTAAGAATCTGGATGTACACAGAGTAGCATGAGCCTAGCTGACTCCTGGCCAAGGCTCTGAGTTATACGAGTTATTAGTTGTCCTTGGTGGCCCAGCGCAGAACCTGCTAGATTCCTTACTGTGAAGAGGGAGGACCAGTGAGCTGTCCGTCTTCTCACTTCCTGTGGGATGGAATCTCCCATCAGCAGCCAGATGTCCTCCAGGGATGCGTGGCAAACAGCTCTGTGCTTCCCTGAGAGACAGGTTCTTGTCAGGGCACTCGAGTTGAGCCCACACAAGGGCTGGTGTAAGCAGAAGATGAGGAAGCTCTTAGGTGTATGAAGTGGGCATAATGCTGACTGCCAAGGGCTACTTACCTCTACGACGGGAGGCAGTCTTAGCACCCATTTTATGGATGAGAAAAGCAAGGGTCAGGGCTCTTCATAGGAATGTGATGGGAGAAAGAACATGTGAGTTGGAAAAAGCAATGGCATCTCCCATCCCAGCCAGCCTCCCAGCTCAAACCCCAGCTCTGCTTCTTCCGAGGCACACATTGACCCGTAGGCCCTGAGGCTGTCCTCGTCTGCAGAGTGAGGACCCAGGGCACGTTGCTGATGATAAACAAGAAGACAGAGACGTGCTCCCCAGAGCTGTAGAGGCCCGATGAGTGCTCCTGCTCGGACCTAGAGCAGTTGGACTTGTGCCCCTTTTCTGAGGGACAGGTGCAGCCCACTCAGCCCTGACGCTCACATCCACAGAGTGATCTGACTGCTCTTGGACCCAGCCCAGCTCATGTCCTGCCCAGTGGCCCAGTGATGCAGACTCCCAGGCCTGCCCTTCTTGACCTTGGCATCTCTCCCAGCACTCTGGCCAGAACTTCTGGGTCCTTGCCAATGTTCACCCTTCCAGGAACTGCTCCCCACCCCAGGACCAGCTTTCTGAGAAGGGACAGGCACGTTTCAGTAAAGTAAGGGGTAAAGGGTACCCTTCACAGTCAGTAAAGGGTAGCTCCAAAGTAAGGCCTAGGGCCCAACACTGAATCTGGGAGAGAATGAGAACCAAAACCCCCTGTGTGTGGTGATGGATGTTAACTAGACTTACTGTGATGGTCATTTCACAGTTTATACGCATAGGGAATCACTGTTATACACCTGAAACTAATATAATGTTATATGTCAGCTGTATTCTCAAGCAAAGCAAACCTCTAGCCCCACACGTCTTACTATCAACATTAATAAGTCTTTGTATCTTATCATATTCAACACAACAGTACTAATCCAGGAAATTCTTGCCCAGAGATTAAAAGTTGTAAATCACCGTATTATTCATTCTAGGAAATTCCTGAAACCATCATTTAAAGGAACATCAAACTGCCTATCTCTTTAGTAAACAGCATCAAAAGAGAGCTTACAGGGACTTCACTGGCCATCCAGTGTTAAGAAACTGTATTCCCAATGCAGGGGGCACAGGTTCAATCCTTAGTCAGAGAACTAAGATCCCACATGTCACTCAGCACAGCCAAAAAAAAAAAAGAAAGAAAAAAAAACTTACATCTTTTTTCCTTTTAATAAATATTTCATTTTTTTCAATTTAATTGAAGGATAATTGCTTTACAGAATTTTGTGGTTTTCTGTCACACATCAACAAGAATCAGCCATAGGTACAACCATGTCCCCTCCCTCCCAAACCTCCCATCTCCCTCCCCACCCATCTCCTTCTCCATCCCACCCTTCTAGATTGTCACAGAACCCCTGTTTGAATTCCCTGAGTCATACAGAAAATTCCCCTGGCTATCTATTTTGCACATGGTATTGTATGGATGTGAGAGTTGGACTGTGAAGAAAGCTGATCGCCGAAGAATCGAAGCTTTTGAACTGTGGTGTTGGAGAAGACTCTTGAGAGTCCCTTATACTGCAAGGAGATCCAACCAGTCCATTCTAAAGGAGATCAATCCTGGATGTTCATTGGAGGGACTGATGCTAAAGCTGAAACTCCAATACTTTGGCCACCTCATGAGACGAGTTGACTCACTGGAAAAGACTCTGATGCTGGGAAAGGTTGGGGGCGGGAGGAGAAGGGGACGACGGAGAATGAGATGGCTGGATGGCATCACCGACTCTGTGGACATGAGTTTGAGTGTACTCCGGGAGTTGGTGATGGACAGGGAGGCCTGGCGTGCTGTGATTCATGGGGTCGCGGAGAGTCGGACACGACTGAGCGACTGAACTGAACTGAACTGAACTGAATTGTAAATTTCCTTGTTTCTCTCTCCATACATCTCACCCTCTCTCTCCTCCCCTCCCTGTGACCTTAGGTCTGTTTTCTATGTCCGTTTCTCCATTGCTGCCCTGAAAATTAATACACCAGTACCAACTTTCTAGATTCCATATATATGCAAGAACATATGATAGTTACATTTCTGACTTACTTTACTCAGTGTAATAGGCTCTAGGTTTGTCCACCTCATTAGAACTGACTCAAATGTGTTCCCTTTTATGGCTGAGTAATATTCCATTGTGTATATGTCCCACAGCTTCTTCATCCATTCATCTGTTGATGGACATCTATGTCTATGTGGCTTTCATGTCCTAGCTATTGTAAATGGCACTGCAATGAACGTTGGGGTACATGTGTCTTTTTCAATCATGGTTTTCTCAGAGTATATGCCTAGGAGTGGGATTGCTGGGTCATATGGTGATTTTATCCCTAGTTTTTTAAGGAATCTCCATACTGTCTTCCATAGTGGCTGTATCAGTTTACATTGATTTACATCAATTTACATTCCCACCAGCAATGCAAGAGGGTTTCCTTTTCTCCACACCCTCTCCAGCATTTATTGTTTGTAGACATTTTGATGAAGGCCATTCTGACTGGTGCAGGGTGACATTTCATTGTGGTTTTGATTTGCTGTACAAAAAAGATCTTCACGACCAAGATAGTCACGATAACATGATCACTGACCTAGAGCCAGACATCTTGGGATGTGAAGTCAAGTGGGCCTTAGAAAGCATCACTACAAACAAAGCTAGTGGAGGTGATGGAATTCCAGTTGAGCTATTTCAAATCTTGAAAGATGATGCTGTGAAAGTGCTGCACTCAATATGCCAGCAGATTTGGAAAACTCAGCAGTGGCCACAGGACTGGAAGAGGTCAGTTTTCATTCCAATCCCAAAGAAAGGCAATGCCAAAGAATGCTCACACTACCGCACAATTGCACTCATCTCACACGCTAGTAAAGTCATGCTCAAAATTCTCCAAGCCAGGCTTCAGCAGTATGTAAACCCTGAACTCCCAGATGTTCAAGCAGGTTTTAGAAAAGGCAGAGGCACCAGAGATCAAATTGCCAACATCCGCTGGATCATGGAGAAAGCAAGAGAGTTTCAGAAAAACATCTATTTCTGCTTCATTGACTATGCCAAAGCCTTTGACTATGTCGATCACAATAAACTGTGGAACATTCTGAAAGAGATGGGAATCCCAGACCACCTGACCTGCCTCTTGAGAAACCTGTATGCAGGTCAGGAAGCAACAGTTAGAACTGGGCATGGAACAACAGACTGGTTCCAAATAGGAAAAGGTGTACGTCAAGGTTGTATATTGTCACCTTGCTTATTTAACTTATATGCAGAGTACATCATGAGGAACGCTGGGCTGGAAGAAGCACAAGCTGGAATCAAGATTGCTGGGAGAAATATCAATAACCTCAGATATGCAGATGACACCACCCTTATGGCAGAAAGTGAAGAGGAACTCAAAAGCCTCTTGAGGAAAGTGAAAGAGGAGAGTGAAAAGGCTGGCTTGAAGCTCAATATTCAGAAAACAAAGATCATGGCATCTGGTCCCATCACTTCATGGGAAATAGATGGAAAAACAGTGGAAACAGTGTCAGACTTTATTTTCTTGGGCTCCAAAATCACTGCAGATGCTGATTGCAGCCATGAAATTAAAAGACGCTTGCTCCTTGGAAGGAAAGTTATGACCAACCTTGATAGTATATTAAAAAGCAGAGACATTACTTTGCCAACCAAGGTCCGTCTAGTCAAGGCAATGGTTTTTCCCGTGGTCATGTATGGATGTGAGAGTTGGACTGTGAAGAAGGCTGATCGCCAAAGAATCGATGCTTTTGAACTGTGGTGTTGGAGAAGACTCTTGAGAGTCCCTTATACCGCAAGGAGATCCAACCAGTCCATTCTAAGGGAGATCAATCCTGGATGTTCATTGGAGGGACTGATGCTAAAGCTGAAACTGCAATACTTTGGCCACCTCATGCGATGAGTTGACTCACTGGAAAAGACTCTGATGCTGGGAAAGGTTGGGGGCGGGAGGAGAAGGGGACGACGGAGAATGAGATGGCTGGATGGCATCACCGACTCTGTGGACATGAGTTTGAGTGTACTCCGGGAGTTGGTGATGGACAGGGAGGCCTGGCGTGCTGTGATTCATGGTGTCGCGGAGAGTCGGACACGACTGAGCGACTGAACTGAACTGAATGAGTGGAAAAGGTCAGTTTTCATTCCAGTCCCAAAGAATGCTCAAACTACTGCACAATTGCACTCATCTCACATGCTGGTAAAGTCATGCTCAAAATTCTCCAAGCCAGACTTCAGCAACACGTGAACCATGAACTTCCAGATGTTCAAGCTGGTTTTAGAAAAGGCAGAGGAATCAGAGGTCAAATTGCCAACATCCGCTGGATCATGGAGAAAGCAAGAGAGTTCCAGAAAAACATCTATTTCTGCTACTGACTATGGACTGTGTGGATCACAATAAACTGTGGAAAATTTTGAAAGAGAGGGGAATACCAGACCACCTGACCTGCCTCTTGAGAAACCTATATGCAAGTCAGGAAGCAACAGTTAGAACTGGACATGGAACAACAGACTGGTTCCAAATAGGAAAAGGAGTGCGTCAAGGCTGTATATTGTCACCTTGCTTATTTAACTTATATGCAGAGTACATCATGAGGAACGCTGGGCTGGAAGAAGCACAAGCTGGAATCAAGATTGCTGGGAGAAATATCAATAACCTCAGATATGCAGATGACATCACCCTTATGGCAGAAAGTGAAGAGGAACTCAAAACCCTCTTGAGGAAAGTGAAAGAGGAGAGTGAAAAAGTTGGCTTAAAGCTCAACATTCAGAAAACTAAGATCATGGCATCTGGTCCCATTACTTCATGGGAAATAGATGGAGAAACAGTGGAAACAGTGTCAGACTTTATTTTCTTGGGCTCCAAAATCACTGCGGATGCTGATTGTAGCCATGAAAGTGAAAGACACTTACTCCTTGGAAGGAAAGTTATGACCAACCTAGATAGCATATTAAAAAGCAGAGACATTACTTTGCCAACAAAGGTCCGTCTAGTCAAGGCTATGGTTTTTCCAGTGGTCATGTATGGATGTGAGAGTTGGACTGTGAAGAAAGCTGATCGCCGAAGAATTGATGCTTTTGAACTGTGGTGCTGGAGAAGACTCTTGAGAGTCCCTTGGACTGCGAGATCCAAGCAGTCCATTCTAAGGGAGATCAATCCTGGGTGTTCATTGGAAGGACTGATGCTAAAGTGGAAACTCCAATACTTTGGCCACCTCATGTGAAGAGTTGACTCACTGGAAAAGACTCTGATGCTGGGAGTGATTGGGGGCAGGAGGAGAAGGGGACAACAGAGAATGAGATGGCTGGATGGCATCACTGACTTGATGGACATGAGTTTGAGTGAACTCCAGGAGTCGGTGATGGACAGGGAGGCCTGGCGTGCTGTGATTCATAGAGTCGCAGAGTCAGACACGACTGAGAAACTGAATTGAACTGAACTGAATGAGTGATGTTGAGCATCTTTTCATGTGTTTATCTTTTCATGTGTTTTATCTGTATGTCTTCTTTGGAGAAATGTATTTTAGGTCTTTTTCCCACTTTTTGATTGGGTTGTTTGTTTTTCTGGTATTGAGTTGTATGAGCTGCTTGTATATTTTGGAAATTAATTCTTTGTCAGTTTCTCCCATTCTGAGGGTTGTCTTTTCACCTTTTTTGTAGTTTCCTTTACTGTACAAAAGCTTTTAAGTTTAATTAGGTCCCACTTGTTTATTTTTGTTTTTATTTCCATTATTCTAGGAGGTGGGTCATAGAAGATGTTGCTTTGTCATCGCGTGTTCTGCCTATGTTTTCCTCTAAGACTTTTATAGTTTCTGATCTTACATTTAAGTCTTTAAGAGCTTACATCTTAAGACTCTTTGAACCCCTTGCTTCAAAACGTCTGCTTGTTGTGTCCACCGATCCTAAACTCTATCACGATCTTTACGCTATCCTAGTCAAGGCATCGGAGAAGGCAATGGCAAGCCACTCCAGTGCTCTTGCCTGGAAAATCCCATGGACGGAGGAGCCTGGTAGGCTGCAGTCCATGGGGTCGCTATGGGTCGGACATGACTGAGCGACTTCACTTTCACTTTTCACTTTCACACATTGGAGAAGGAAATGGCAACCCACTCCAGTGTTCTTGCCTGGAGAATCCCAGGGACGGGGGAGCCTGGTGGGCCTCCGTCTATGGGGTCACACAGAGTCGGACATGACTGAAGTGACTTAGCAGCAGCAGCAGCAGTCAAGGCATCCTTCCCTGCACAGAAAGCCCCACCTGAGAACAGACTTGGAAATCTTCTTCACGTGACTGTGCCCTCCTTACGCTGGCATGCTGGGAAGGCATGGTAAAGATCTCCCTGACCCGGAGAAGAGTTGTCTCGGCTCTGTCTGACCAACAGCTCTCAGCCTGTGATATTTTTGGTGAGCCAGCATTCAGCAAGAGAAACGGAGTCGGGGGAGTCTTCTGTTTGACCTTTGGGGTGGGGTGCGTGGCAGCCTGAGTCCAGGCTGGTCCAAAAGACACAGCTATAGTGAGGCCCCCAGAACCACAGACAGAGTGAGTTCTAGAAAGTCCCTTGGGGGTCTCCTTACAGCCCCTTCCCTTTACAGACAGCAAACAGGGTCCAGAGAGAGGAAAGGAATTTGTCCAATGCACAGAACTCACTGCAGTTGTTAGGTAGATTAAATGAGTTACTATCCACAACGTGCTTAGACACTGCCTGGTGTGCACTAAGCTCTATATGTATTTGTTAAACAAAAGTGATGGCAAGGCTGGCCTAAAACTCAAGGCAAACTCAGGCTGATCTCCCAGATTTAGAAAACAAAAACTGACTTAAACCTTGAATCCAGGAGCAGTTTCTCACTTGCATCAAAACACCTGGAGTTAAAGATTATTAAAGTGGAGTGCTGGGCTCCACCTCCAGAGGATCTGATTCTGGGGTGAGATCTCTGACCAGCTCCCTGGCTGGTCCTGAGGCCCCTCCTTGAGAACTTTGGACCCTGAGACATGAACCACTCAGGGTATAATTTCTGGCATCACTCAGGGAGAAATGGCAAGGCGGGGACAGTGGGCCCCTTCATCCTTCTGCAGGTACCAGGTCCCCCCCGACTGATGTTTAGACCTCTGCAGCCGCACAGTGTCAGGGCAGGCATCAACTCTGCCTGGCTGTGCCTCAGCCCACTGTGAATATTCCAAGCCACACTTGGGTCAAGCTGCTTTACCCCATAATTTCTATCAGAGGGGCAGCCCCTTCTCTGTGCTGATGGATGGGGTCACCACCCAGGCCACGTGAGATCTGTGCCATGAGAATGAATCAAACACCAACAGGCAGATGAAACCAACACATTCTTTATTGCAGACTGAAGCGAAGGGCTCACTCACACAGTGGGCTTTGATTTGGGGCCTTCTCTGACTGCCCAAGTTTTCCCAGCAGGCATGAGCAAACTCTCCAAGCAGAGTAGAAAACAACTTCCAAAAGCCACCCTGTCTAAGGTCCCTAGGTAACGACCTGGGGAAGCAGCAGAGGTCACCCAGGAAGGCCAAGCAAAGCCAGCTCTCCTCTCCTGGTGGCTTTGGGTCAGTCCCTTCACTGGGAGCACCACGCAGCCTCTGGAAAGATCGAAGGGGCCCAGGGTCTCTGGGGACTGGTTTAAGGGGGCATGAGCAGACTCAAACTCTACCAATGGTGCAGAGGGAGGGCCAAGAACCTTCACCCTCTACTTTGAGAATGTCCCAAGGATCGCCTCAGGCCCCTGCTTGTGGGAATCAGCTGGCGATCTTCTGAAATGAAGTTTCTGGTTCCAGAAGTCTAGAATGGGGCTTGGGATTCTGCATTTCTACCGAGCTCCCATGGATGCCAACTCTGCAGGCATCCCCACAGACCACACTAGAGCTGCAAGGCTCTGGCCATATAGTGTCTTCCTGCATATCAGAAAAGTGCACCCCTTCTTTGACAAGGAAAACCCCACTCCAGGAAACAGTCTAGGGTATCCCAACCAGCCTGGGCTGGATTGCAGGCTCGCTCACTTGTCCCCACCGTCCATGGCTGAACTCCGAAGCCCTAGAAGATCCCATTTCAGCCTCCTCAACCTGAAAACACTTTCCCCCAGAGCTTCACCAACCAGGCCTTGGAAGATGAGTAGAGCGAACACCAATCACTCAGCAATGGGCCAACAGTGGCCCAACCAGTCAGCCTCTTGCTGATACCAAAGGCCTGGGCAGGGGCAGGCGGTGGAGCCGGGGAGGGGGGATGGGCCTGGGCGCGTTCTGAGGAAGCGTTAGGGCTCTGAATGGTGGTCTGAGCCTTGAACAGCCCAACCTCAGGACAGGAAGCAGGCCACTAGTCCACAGGTGTAGGATCTGGGTAGTCTGACTTGCTGCAAGACCTGAGGCAGCAGCTGTCTCCTGTAGACCAGGCCAGGTGGGCTCTGGGCTCTGAGTCTGCTAGCTCCACAGATGAGAAGGTGGGAGGTAGATATATTTGGGGATCACGGGGTCAGCAGTTGTCCAAACCACAGGTGTGGTCAGTAAGCCAGAGCCCCAGGCCCCGTGGATGGACCAGTTGCCCGTTTGCCAGGTGCTGTCCCAGTGTTAGCTCTGAAAGTCCCACATCCTAGGAAACCTCTCAGTCCCAGGCAAACAGAGATGATTGGTCACACAATTACCAGGCCACACCCTAGACTCCAGATCGAGGGCCTAGAGATAACTAGGTCATCAGGACTATGGGTGGTGGTGGCCTGGGAACTGGCTGGTCACAAAGTCCATGGTGCCTTCTGGCCCCGCATGGACCAATGACAAGGCAGTCAGACAACTGTCTGAGGGCGACTGTGTTGAGGGTGGCACAGGTGCAAATGGCTGTGTTTCTCTCTGGGCTGCCATTCCTGCAGCAGGGCTGATGCCAGGCAAACCTGGTCACCACGGGGGCAGGGATGGAGCAGTCTGGACTTCCAGCCCCACTGATCTCTTAGTCATGGGGAAGCACAGAGCCTACGTGATACGCCCCCGCCGGTCCTTGGGCCCCTACACAAACATTCTCAGCCGTGCCACAGCGCTGGGCCACACTCTCTCTGCAGCTTTCCCGTGACTCCTAGTTCCGGTTTGCGCCAATCCAGGGGCCCAGAGGGCTGAGGACGGGGCACAGTGGAGGGCCTCATCCAGGTTCGTCCTCAGGAAATAATAAATAGATGGAGGTTGTCTTCTGTCACTCTCAGGGCAGCTGCTGGCTCTCAGCACTAGAAACAAAGCCTCAAACCCACAAGGGCCCAGAAAGTGCGCAGCTATGCTCATCCATGGGCCCAGAAGGTACTGATGACTTGAACGTAACTTGGAGGTATGTGCCAAAAGCCTTCAAGGAACCAGCAGGCCCTGTCTTTGCCCCCTTTCTCAATTTGTAAGGCTCAGAGGACCAGCCCAGGTTTGCACAGAAGCTGTGGGTGCGGGAGTCTGGGCTCCAAGCCCCGCCGTGCCTCCTGCATCCGGGTACTCCAGGGCCCGCTACCGCTCTACCTATCTATCCGGCCCGCCGCCCCTCCCACCGCGCTGCTCGCCCGCCCGCCCCCCGCCCCCCAAGCTTGGCCTCACACGGGCCCACGGGACTCGCTCCCCTAGGGTGCCAGGCCAGGCGGCCTCTGTCCCCTGCCGGGCGGGCGTGACGAGGCAGGCCTAGGGTGGGGGGGCCCGGGCGCCCTCTGGAGACATGAGCATGTCGAACTTGATGAGTGGTGGGGCGATGACGCGCACCTCGGCGTTCAGCGGGTTGAAGCGCAGGTTGATGCGGCGCAAGGCAGGCATGGCAGCCAGCTTCTCCACGGGCACGTCTGTCAGGGAGAAAGGGACAGGTTAGGGGGTTGGGAGCACGCGGGCAAAGAAGAAGGATGATGGGATTCACTCACTGTATGTGGACTCAGAGCCTGGCACCTGGCCCCGTGTGTGGGGCCATTGGGACCCACCAGGGAGATACAACCACAGGCAGGAAAGCATCCTATTAAACGCAGGATTACCACTCATCCCAGCCATGCCACTCCTGAGTGGCACTCACCAAATTGCAAACAGGTACTCAAAACACTTGTGTACATGTGTTCACAGCAGCACTATTCACAATAGCCAGTGTCCACCAATGATGAGTGGATGAACAAAAAGCAGTAGAGACAAACCATGGAATATTAGCTTGACACAGGCTACAACATAGATGAACCTGAAAAACGTGCTGAATGAAAGAAGTGAGACGCAAGAGATCACAGAGTACATGATCCTGTTCTTATGAAATGTCCAGAATAGGCAAAACCATAGGGACAGAAAGCAGATTAGTGGTTGCCAGGGACTGGGGAAGGAAGAATTGGAGAGGGACTACTTAATGGGTGCAGGGTCTCCTTTGGGGTGATCAAGTATTTTGGAACTAGAATTGACAGTGGCAGAGCAGTGTCAATGTATCAAATGCCACTGAACTGTGGTTAAAATGGTTAATTTTATCACATTTTCTTTAAAACTATACTAAAACTTGGTAACACAGTTCCTCAAACCTAAACTTTAGGATCACTCAATCTCTGGTTCAAGTCCCAGGCCAGCCACATAACAGCTGTGTGCCTAAAGCATATTACTAAATTTCACATCATATATGGAAAAGACAGAAACTCTAACTTGAAAAGATACATGTGCCATAATGTTCATGGTAGCACTATTTACAATAGCCAGGACATGGACGCAACCTAAGTGTCCATCAACAGAAGAATGAAGAAAGAAGATGCCGTGTGTGTGTATATATATATGATGGAATGCTACTCAGCCATAAAAAACAAATAATGTCATTCGGAGCAACACAGATGGACCTAAAGAATAATATACTGAGTGAAGTAAGTCAGAAATAGACAGACAAATGCCAGATATCATTTATGTGTGGAATCTAAAATATAATACAAATTATTTACAAACAAGAAACAGGCTCTCAGACATATATAGCACATTCATGGTTGTCCAAGGGGAAAGGCAGGGTGCATGTGTGTGTGCTCAGTTGTGTTCGACTCTGCAACCCCGTGGACTGTAACCCGCCAGGCTCCTCTGTCCATGGGATTTTCCAGTCAAGAATACCAGAGTGGGTTGCCATTTCCTTCTCCAGGGGAATCTTTCTGACCCAGGGATCGAACCCCAGTCTCCTGTGTCTCCTGCATTGGCACTGGATTCTTTACCACCAAGCCACCTGGGAATCCCAAGGCAGAATTGAGGAGTGATAAATTAGGAGAATAGGATTAACAGATCCACACCACTATATATTAAAAAATAACAAGGATTCATTGTATAGCATAGGAAGCTATATTCACTATCTTGTCATAATCTGTGTGGGTAAGAAACCTGAAAAAAGCATATATTAATATATGTATAGCTGAATCACTTCACTATAAACCTAAAACTACACTTTAATTAAAAAATAATAAAATGAACTTCATATCAGGATAATAACAGTATATACCTCACATAGGTGCTTAAGGATGAAAGAGAATATCTATGCAGTCATTCCTCAGAGACACTGCCGGTTTGGTTCCAGCCCACCGCAACAAAGTGAATATCTCAACAAAGGGAGTCAGCTGAATATTTTGGTTTCCCAGTGCATATAAAAGTTATTACCCTACTCTGTAGTCTATTAAATATGCAATAGCATTATGTCTAACAATATATACATATACCTTAATTTTGAAATACTTTATTGCTAAAAAAAAATAAAGTTCCCCATCATCTGAGCCTTCAGCAAGTCACAATCTTTTTGCGATAGTAACATCAAACATCACTGATCACAGGTTACAGGAGTTTGCTCTCCCTTTAGTACCTTGGGGTGACTGGCTCTGAGCTCCCTGGGGACTGGCTCTATCAATTAGACCAAGGGTCTAGTGCTGGAGGCAGGAGAAATTCTTAACCTCCTAAGAGTAGAGTCTTCTTTGTCCTTGAATCCCCAGGGCCAAACACCATAGGTGGCACGTAGACATGGTGGGCACAAAAACATGCTCTGGGCAGCTGGCAGGGAGTTACTAGGGTGGGTCATGGCCGGGAGCTGGGTCCCATGCAAGACTGGCTAGAGGGCAGCCAGGGAGGCTCCGTTCGACAGATAGGGACCTACATGATAGATGAGAGGAGAGGAGCCATGAAGGAGATGGGGAAGGACCTAGAGCCCAAGGCAAACATGGAGGCTCAGGTAGGGAAAGAAGCAGAGATAAGGCATTTCCAGATCACTAGGTTGTGAGCAGACGCTGTTCCTAGGAGTGGAGGAAAAGCACGATCAACTGCTATCAATGCTCACTCAGCTTCTGCTTTCTCTGGAGCACACCCGCATGCTAATGTTATATTACCCAGCTGCTAGCGCCTGCTCCGCTATGCTCCTGACTGGGTGGGGGAGCTGCAGGAGTGGGAGCCAAAGGAAGGGGCTGCCTGTGGAATTCCTTGTCTCTCTTCATGCACAGTGAGCTCCCAAGTGCCCTACCAACAATGGCTGGGAAGAGAAGGACTAATGACTTGGAAGCTTCCCCTTCTCTGTATTAGCACACTAGCTTTGTAACAGCCATGGCCGACAGCACAGCCAGCAGCTGGGCACATGTCTTCCCCTCTGCCCCGATGTCATCCCCTCTGCCCCTGATGGCCCAGATAAGAAAATCCTCTTGCTTTGGGCTCTTAAGAAGTCAGTTCATGGACCACCCTGGTG
Source organism: Moschus berezovskii (assembly GCF_049115385.1). NCBI lineage: Eukaryota > Metazoa > Chordata > Mammalia > Artiodactyla > Moschidae > Moschus > Moschus berezovskii. Next base: position 27,127,638 of record NC_142471.1, read on the forward strand.
GCACAGTGGATAAGAATCTGCCTGCCAAGGCAGGGGACACAGATTCCATCTCTGGTCCAGGAAGATTCCATATGCCTTGGAGCAACTAAGCCCCATGCACCAAAACTACTGAGCTTGTGCTCTAGAGCCCTCGAGCCGCAACTACTGAGCCCCCGCACCCTAGAGCCTGTGCTCTGCAAAAAGAGAAGCCATTGCAATGAGAAGCTCATGCACTGCAAAGAAGAGTAGCTCCCACTCACCACAACTAGCGAAAGCCTGCATACAGCAACGAAAGACCTGGCGCAGCCAATAATAAATAAATAAACAATTTTCTTTTAAAAGTCAGGTCACCAGTGCAAGTTCGAGGCATGAAGCAGGGCACTCAAAGCTGGTGCTCTGGGACAATACAGAAGGATGGGGTGGGGAGGGAGGTGGGGGGGACATTCAGGATGGGGAGACACGTGCACTTGTGGATGATTCTCGTCAATGTATAGCAATAATCATCACAATACTGTAAAGAAATTATCCTCCAATTAAATTTAATTAATTATTTAAAAACTCAGGTCATTTCACAGAGTCTTTACCATTATATCCCAGGTGACACAGGAGATAGTCAAGGCCCAGGGAGTTTAACACATTGTTATTAATAAAATGGGCTCCAGAAAAGAGGCTGATTCTGGGAACTGGTATTTGAGGCCCTGCACTAGATGGTCCTTCATAGTGACCCATTTGGCAGATAAGGAAACTAAATTACAGATTCTCTATGCTGACAATGATTCTCTGACTCTACTCTAGCTCCCCTGGATGTTTCAACTAGGCCTGACTTTTGCACTTCAGTGTTCATCACTCATGTTCAATGTGAGCAAGAATTCTGCTAAGTTTCACTCTCAATACCTAATCAGGTTCCCCATCATCCACCATCCCATAAGTGATGTCTGTTCTCCCTGGCCTGCCTTCAAGCAAGAACTAGGGGTTGATAAGGACTTTTCTCTCTCTGAACTATATGACTCCTCCATCCCGCAGCTAGGGAGGCCTGTGCTCCTGAGATGGGGAGGAGGGTCTCCCTGTGATGCCCCTGCCGAGGTTTGCTGGGCATGGCATGAAGACCTGCTGCAGCCCAGCCCTAGAGCAAATCTGCGTGACTCCAGGCCTAGAGAGAGCAGCGCTCCCTGAGTTCTCAGCCTGTCATTTCCAAGTACCACCCACGGAGTTGGCCTCTTCAGAGTCTTTGGCGTTCTTCAAATGGCTCTGCTGGAAGAGAGTGATGGCATGGGATTAAGTGTATCTCTTTCCCCTGATTTAACCAGGGAGGTCATTTGAGCAGCATAGAGGAAGAAGCAATGGGGCCAACAGACTGCGTTAAAGCTGGCAGAATCAACAACTGGCCTAGCCAAGCTAGGAAACAATAAGCCCAAGAGGCAAATGGAGAGTTTCTGGATAAAGCACAAAGGAGAACATTCAGTCTTCAAGCATCCTAAGAAGAGAGGGACGTGGCTGGAGGGTGAAGGGGAGGATATGAAGTGGTCTGCATTTTGTGTGTGGTAAAACTGAGGCTTAGAGAGGTTACATAAGCTGCCTAGGGCTACATGGTACATTGGCATCATGCTGCTAACAGAAGTCAGATCTTTGGACTCTGGCACACCCGGAGAGGAAGAAGAGCCCCGGCCCACCCCTCCCGTGGGCCATCCCCTCATCCCCATTCACTGAGACTTGTGGATCCTCATATTCCAGCTCAAATACCCACCTCCTCTGTCACTCCCTCTGGTCCCCATCCAAACTCCCGTTCCGCTTTATAGGAGAACATATCTCACGTCACACTCTGGGACTAGGTTCATGCTGTAAGTACAGTACTTGGCACAGTGCCCACAGGTGCTCAGTAGCTATTTGTTGGATGAATGAATGAATGAATAAGTGGATGAATGTTTTACCTCCTGAACTAGATCATAAGTTCCTTCAGGCTTAAAACCAACCTGGGCTGGGCACACAGTGGACCCACCATCAACACCATTTGATTAAAAAATTCTAACTTCAAGAGCTGGGACCCTTCCTCTGACCTGACCCACTCTGGGCGCTTTTGCTAGTCAGGGCCAGGCCTCTGTGGGCCAAGGCTGTGACAGGTTACTAGTTCTTTAGCACAATAATCCAATTTGGAAAATGAGAAAATATTGATGAGCTCAAATAAAATCATCCATGTTTCACCATGTAGAACCAGTTACTTAATGTGAGGTATATGGCCTTACCAACTTTTTTACACGTGTGTGTGTGTGTACATATGTGTGTTCACAACTATGTCTCAAAAATGGCCTCCTAGCTACTGTGCCATAACATAGTTTTTCTTGATGACACATCATAGACATCTTTTCAGGTTACAAGTCAGTGACAGCATTATGGCCACTTGGTGGTCCACAGAATGGAGCGGTCACGCTTTGGCTCATGTTCCTACTGTTAAAGACATTCAGGCTGTTTCCAACTTTCATTATTCCGGAAAATGAGAGACTACTCCAACCCTCTTTCCACCGCAGACAGCCCTCCCAGACTCCTGCTTATGTCTGTGGAAGCCTAAAATAATCAATAATAACAGCATCAGAATGGACACTATTTAGAGAAAATTACTTCTCCAAGGTTAGCTTGAATTCTCTTCACTAATCATTGGCATTATTGACTGGCAAACTTGTTTCATGCCAGAGGCACAAGCTAGATGCAAGATGATAAAAATGATCACTCCACAGTATGATTCTTCATACGTGTGGCACTTCTGGTCTAAAAGGATGCTGACAGGAGAAGGAGTCTGGGCCCAGGGAAGTGGCAAGTTTTACTGAGTGAGCTCCAGCAGTCACAGCAGAGGCCAGTGGGACTTCTGATTCCCACTTTGGGTGGAGCTGAGCCCCTCTGGTCCCTTCCAGATTGGGATCAGAGGCTCCCCAGCCTGGTGGCCTAGGGCCCCAGTCCGCCAGTTTTCTTTGCAGCTCTGACACAAATCATGGTGCCCTGTGGGCTGCCCAGGCTGGATCAACACTGTAAGCAACACTTATACATGGCTGGCAGTCTCACTTCTGATCCAGAAGATAACCCTTCCAGCCAGAAGGCCTGAATTTTCAGGATTTTTTTCAGCATCTCTGCCTCAATCCCCAAGGAATCCTGAGCAGTGAGTAGGGAGCCTGGTGCCTCCTTCAGTGGGACCTGGGATGCTGGGTAAAGATGCAGGGGCAGTGCCCCAGTCCTGGGCTTTAGGCTGGTGGGAAGCACACGGGGGCTATCTTAGTCTCCCCGGGGTGGAAGGGGGCCTGAAGACACATTCATGCTCGAGAATCCAGGCTGGCCTGGCAGCCAGAGCCATCCCCATACCTCGGCCCTGACCCAGCTCCTGGTGCCTGGAGCCTACAACTACGATCAAGGATACCGAGCTTCCGGCCCCACTTGAAATGCCACAGGACATAAGCAGGCAAACTCTGCTAAACTGGTGGGACAGAGACTCGTGACGGTAGCAAGGAGGCTCCTGGAGTACAATCAGAGCCAGGGCTGTCCCTTCAGAAGACCGGGTGGGGGCCATGACTGAGCCTCCTCCACCCCCCAGAGCACTGGACTGAGCCCTGGGTGGGTGGGGCGGGCGCAGCCCAGGGAGAAAGCTGAAGCTGCCCCTGCGCTCAGGCAGCACAGGTGGCACTGCATGCACCTGACAGCCCTGCAGGCTGAGTCCCTCAGGGAAGGCTGTGTGCAGGCAGCTCTAAGTCCTCTGGTGAAGAGAGGCCATCTGAGGGAGAGGATGGGGCAGAGATTCGGGCCCTGACCTCAGATCTGCCACTTGGAGTTGTGCAACCTCAGGTGGGCCCCTAACCTCTCTTAACCCCAACCTCTCATCTTTAAACGGTCCTCTGCCTCATGAGGCTACAGAGGCCCACAGAAGGGACCAGACAGTGCTCCCCAAGAAGGTTCAGAGAGCATGGCAGGCAACCCCATCAAGAGGATGGGGAGCACAGTGTTTTAAGGAATCCACCATGAACCTTGAGACACTATGTTTCCCTAAGGGCAGGGTTCTGGGGAAAGAAAAACATAGAAGGAGAAAAGCCCCACTGTGATTCCCTCCTCCTCAATGCAGGCCGGCCAGCAAGGTGGACCCATGGGCTTCTAGTGCAGCTACCTGCCAGAGGCACTCCCCAGCCCAGATCTGATATGCAGTCAAAGCCAGGTTATAACGATTCTCTTCAGAAATAACACAGTTGGGACTTCCTGGACATCTAGTGGTCAAGACTCTGTGCTCCCAGTGCAGGGGGCATGGGTTCGATCCCTGGTCAGGGAACTAAGATTCCACATGCCGGAGACTGTGTCCAAAATAAATACACAAGAAATTAAAAATAAAGAAATAAAACAGTCCTATTTCTGGCTGCTCTGGAGACAGCCAAGTAAGTAACTCAGATTGCCTGGCCCTAGCCTGGCGATTTGTTATCCAGGGCGGATTTCCCCTTTTGCTCTCCTGTGTCCCTCCCCCTCCCCACTGAAGTCCCTGCACCAGTCCACCCTCACCCCTCTGCTCCTCCAACTGTTTCAGTTAGAAGCTCTGGGAGGGCCTCAGGAAACAATGGCAGTTTCGCTGTGGCCTCCCATTAAGTGTCTGCTGGTCCCTCCCTTGCAGCTGGAGGATGGAGGACAAGAGCCACCTCATGTGCTGTGTATACATCAACAGTCTGGAAGTGGGGGGTGAAGGACATGAGGGATGGAAAAGGAATGGCCTCCTGAAAGCTGGGGCGGACGTGTGAATGACTCCTTCCGTAAATCCTCTCTTTACAACTTTACAACTCTTTCTGCTCAGACTTAAGATCATTGTCAGCAAAATCAGACCTCCTTTAGAAATTGGAAAAAGAAGAAGAAACGCTCTTAAGATAAGCACTAGGTGGGAATGAGTAAGGGAGGGCCTCACCAGGGAAACCAACTTCTAGAAAACGAAATGAGTTAAAGGTGGTGGTGGAGGGGAGGTGGGAGGGGTGGTAGGGCACCGAGAACGAAGCTATGTGCTGGCTAAGACTCAACACCCCACTTCCTGGAGAGAAAACCCCTGATCTGTGGCATTTGCCAAGGGTTTCTTTTTTTTTTTTTGGTTGTACTACACAGTGGGATGGCAACCCACTCCGGTGTTCTTGCCTGGCGAATTCCATGGACAGAGAGGCCTGACAGGCTACACACAGCCCATGGAGTCTCAAAGAGTCAGACACGACTGAGAGACTAACACACAGTGGGATCTTAGTTCCCCGACCAGGGACTGAACCCAGGCCCCCAGCATCGAAAGCCCTGAATCCTAACCACTGGACCACCAGGGAATTCCCAGAATTTACCAATTTTTTCATGGTATAAATATTTCTACCATGGTCAATTTCAAGCTACCACAGTGAGGTCACTGAACTTGAATGAGCATGTCTAGTACTGGGGAGCCAAGTCAAGTAGCCCACCCAGGCAAGACCACAGGCTCCCGAGCACAAGGTGCCAGAGCTCAGGCCCATTCCTTTCTACTTACACTATGATTCTTTGGAATAAACCTGAACTTTGGGAACTGGCCCACAGTTTTGCTATCTGCATGTTCCCAGTTGCCTTTCAGTTCAGTTCAGTCGCTCAGTCGTGTCCGACTCTTTGCGACCCCATGAATCACAGCACGCCAGGCCTCCCTGTCTATCACCAACACCTGGAGTTCACTCAAACTCATGTCCAGTTGCCTTTGGTTCATTTATAAAGGAAAACGCTAGGTGTGGGACAAGGAAATCAGGAGGGGCAGTTTGTGGGACAGCAGAGCACCATGCCCAGGGTCCAGTAGGGTCAGTGGGAAAAGAGGCCAAGAGGCAAGTGCACAGAGCTCACCTCTGTCACCCTCCCAGCCAACTGTCAGCTCCCATGGCTGGGCTGATTGCTCTTCTCATCCTGATGTAGCTAAGCACGCATGCGCACACAGACACACAACTGGCATAGGGAGAAGGAAGAAGGTTATAGTTTCTTGAGGGATGGAATGTTTGTTGTTGGAAGGTTCTGGTTTAGCTCAGTGATTCTACCTTGCCTGCACATTGGAATCAATATTGGGGAGCTTTAAAAAAAAAATCATCAAGCCGCAAACCCTCCATCAGAGATTCTGACTTAACTGGCATGGGGAATGGCCTGGACACAGGTATTTTGAAATCTCCCAGATGATTTGAATGCAGAGCTAGTTTGAGTACCACTGGTCTTCCCGGTGAGGCTTAATGAGAGAATCTGGTGAAAACATTCATCTAGCACTTCCATCCTAGGATGCTGCCCATCTGCTGCATTGTGTGGGGTGGAGCCATCAAGAGGCAAGTTGATTGCCTGAACTCATGGCTTAGGAAATTCTGCCTCATTACCTTACCCCTGTTCTCTTCACCCCAAGGGAATTTTCTTCCAACCAAAGTTATGTGCTTCAGCCATAATTTTCCTGCGGCTTTCAATCTCCCTCCAGTTATAGTCCCTCTTCTTATGCAAAACACTGTACTCAACAACTGGGGTTCTGGAGAGAGACTGTTTGGGCTGGGATCCTAGTTTTGTCCAGGCAGCATGACCTTGGCCAAGTTACTTAACTTCCCTGAGCCTTGGTTTCCTCACCTGGGGAGAATAATAAGGGATAAGGGAAAAATTGAAGGCAAAAGGAGAAGGGTGCAGGAGAGGATGAAGTGGTTAAACAGTATCGCTGATTCAGTGGACATGAATTTGAGCAAACTCTGGGAGACAGTGGAGGACAGAGGAGACTGGCGTGCTGCAGTCCATGGGGCTGCAAAGAGTCAGACACGACCTAGCAACTAAACAACAACAGAAGGCTGTTGCCCGCGTTAAACAAAAGCACACTTGAAAATGCTTAGAGAAGATTCAGATGTGAACAAAACAGTCACTAAGGATCAGCCAGGGTAACTGACATGCCGCCCCCGCGAGAACAAGGAGCATGCTTTGTCCATCTCCATCTCCAGCACAGTGCTAGCACAGAGCAAGCTGATCAATCAAAAGACAGCTGGTGAATGAACATTTCCCCAATGCCTAAATCTGCGTCTGTGTCCCTGGGAGCCTCTTACTCCCTGAATAAGATCCTTGCAAGGCTGAGATCTGAGAGTCAGAGCATTTGGGCTGCTATCCAGCACTCTGGACAGAGACAAGGACAGCCTGTCTCTTAGACTGGTTTTTCTAAGGCAGCATGGAATTGCTTTCTTTTAAGCAAATGTCAGAGAACTTTTCTTGGTCTTCTCTTGTGTGCTACCGACAGAGCATCACGAGCATCCTGGATAGTTGGAGGTTCTGGGTAACCAAGGTTTTACCACTCACTGGTTGGCACAGAGAATGCCATTTGGGCAGAGACTTGGCTTGCTAGTTCCCTCCAGGCAGACACACGTGGGCAGGAGCTGCAACAAGAGCTTCCCTCCCCTCCACGTCTGGGGGCCAAGTCTAATTGATGTTGAAGACTGTTTGTTTACTCCCAGCTTCTCCCTCAAGAGGCTTCACAGCCAGCAAGCACTTCTACACTGTTTCTAACGATGGCTTCACAATCAATGCGTGCACTGCCTGCTCACTGACTGTGGGGTATGTGGCAGCACTCTGCTGGAGATGGTGCTCATGCCCTCTGCATACTGGGCAGATGGCATGAGTCCACTGTGCCACACAGACAGCTGCCACCTTGGAGGGTGAATTCTCTTCTCCTGGGCACTGTAACACTTAGTGCTTGGTGGAAGGGTTAGGGCAAGGCTCAGACTGTTGTATACTTGGCGGGCGGGGGAAGGGGGAATTCAAACCCAGTGTCCAGAGTTCCTTCCATTTCCGCTCAGACAGGATTAGAGTCCAAGATCCAGGGGCAGGAGGATAGTGTCAGGGATTTGACATTGTCTTCCCAGACCTTCTCTGCTTTGACATGTCTTTGGGGTTAACAGGGCTTCCCTGGTGGCTCAGACAGTAAAGAATTCGCCTGCAGTGCAGGAGACCCAGGTTTAACCCCTGGGTCAGAAAGAGCCTCTGGAGAAGGGAATGACAACTCACTCCAGTATTCTTGCCTGGAGAATTCCATGGACAGAGAAGCCTGGCAGGCCGTAGTCCATGGAGTCACAAAGTCTAACATGACCAAGCGGCTAACACACACACACACACACACACACACACACATTAACAGCCTTCTCTGGCAGGCAGGAAGCTACAGGAAGTGTGCTTGCCAATTGGCCCCTTGTAAATACCAGCTAAAAGCCCTTGTAGTGTGACTGCTTGCAGGGAGAGCTCCTTTCTCTGCCACCACAGGGATCATGCCAAGGCTGAGCAAGGCCAGTGTAAGAAAACTCTCCCCTTGTGACCTGGCCAACAGCATACTGGTGCTACCAGACATGTGGCGCCTGCACATGCTTCTCTGGGCACCACCCACACCCTCCACACCCATCGCATGTAGACCTGGCAAGCTCTGGAGCACCAAAGACAATGTGGGCCCAGGAGTGCCAAAGACCTGGGTTCAAATCCTGCCTCCACCACACCCTTGCGCAATCTGTTTAATCTCTGTGAGCCTGTCTCTTAGCTGCCAAGTGAAGGTAACACCTCCTATCCAGAAGAGAGGCCTGAGCAAATGAAATGAGAATTACAGAAGAGCAGTGTCAAGCAGCCATGGCTGTTAGATTTTGAAAACGGTACAATTTTATCTTTTTAGATCAAATAGAACATTACTTCCACTTCTGCTTTTCGAGGGTTTCCTCTATTTAAAAACTATTTCCTGGGCTCTTATGAAAGAAGTCTCCTTCTGTCCCCCCAGAGGTACAGAGAAGCTGTGCTTTGGAACAAAAGGACTGGGCCCCACTCACTCCTGCTCCCCAGGAAGCCCTTCCCTGCTCAGCCGCTACGTGGCCCTCTCATTTAGCACTTGGTACTCAGTGCTCATGGCTCATCTCCCCACCCCCGTGAGAGTCCCCAGAACCAACAAGCAGAGCCTGCAGAACCTCCCACTAAGGGGCAGTCTGGCAGAGCCCCAAAGTGACATAAAGCCATGCCTCTCTGCTCCTGTGATGCTGATCAACTAATTCTGTGAAACAGGGTGAGGCTGGCACACAGACATCAATGCAGGGGGAGGGAGATCCTGAGGCCCTAGTGGGCACCTGTGCCCCAGGCTAAGGGAGGACACCCTGGAGACTGTTTTCTATTGATGGAGACCAGAGTGAAGCTGTGGGTCCCTGCAGGGATCTGCCTCTCCCCCCACCACCTTCCCGGAGGAGGGAGAAGTTACTGTGACAGAGGGCCTGGGCCCCCAGAGATACATCGGGCCATGGCAGGCGTGCAGGTGTCCCCTTAGGCCAGGAGTGCTCCCTCCAAGTCTCCATGGCGCCCCCCACCCTCATCCTTGTATCCCAGGGGATGAGGGCCCTGTACTTTGTGGAAACCTTATGTTTGAGGGCTGGCGCCATGGCCCAGATAAACTATGATGAAGACTGGGAGTCAGGGGTGGAGGCTGTGAAGTGTGAAAGGAAGAACCAGTTCCAACAGATGATTCGGGAAGAAGAGTGGGCTGTACTAGGCACTAGCTGGATGGATGGGAGGAAAGGAGAGGATGATAGAGATATCAGTTGCGCAGAGATTCTCGATCAACACACCACTGCCTTGCCCCTGGCACGTGTTAAGACAGGCAGATTCCTGGGTCCCATCCACACAAAATCTGATGTGGCAGGTCTGAGAGGAGACCCAGGAGCCTTCCTTTTTAACAAGCGCTCCAGAGGGATCCAAATGGGGATCTGTGGTGAGTACCCTGAGGAATTCCGTGAGGCTCAAGGAGCATTGTGCTTGGGAGGATGGTGGGGCTAATTAGCACAGTCAGCTGCCCGGAGATGGCACTGGGGGCTTTAGGAAAAAGGTCCTGCTGGGCACAGAAAGCACCTGGGCGTCTTTCTCAGGTGCAGATTATGATTCAGGAGGTTGCAGGTGAAGCCTGTGTGTGCTCAGTCATTTCAGTCATGTCCAGCCCTTTGCGACCCCATGGACTGTAGCCCACCAGGCTCCTCTGTCCATGGAATTCTCCAGGTAAGAATCCTGGAGTGTGTTGCCATGCCCTCCTCCAGGGGATCTTTCTGACCCAGGGATTGAACTCATGTCTCCTGCATCTCCTGCACTGCAGGCAGATTCTTTACCCACTGAGCCACGCCCAAAGAGAAAGTGTTAGTCACTCAGTCATGTCTGACTCTTTACAACCCTATGGACTGTAGCCCACCAGGCTCCTCTGTCCATGGTTCTGAATTTCTAACAGGTGAAACCCACCCTGCTGCTGGGTGACACTTGGAGAGGCCAGAGCCTCGACAGGGGTTCTCAAACTTCAGCATGCAATTGCATCATTTGGGGGCAGGGTCAGTGATCATTCATATAAATTGCTAGGGAGTTCCCTGGTGGTCTGTTGTTGTTCTGTCGCTCAGTCGTGTCTGACTCTTTGTGAGTCCTTTATCAACTCCCAGAGCTTGCTCAAACTCATGTCAATTGAACTGGTGATGCCATCTAACCATCTCATCCTCTGTCGTCCCCTTCTCCTCCTGCTTTCAGTCTTTCCCAGAACCGGGGTCTTTTCCAATAAGTCGGCTCTTCACATCAGGTGGTGGTCTAGTGGTTAGGATTTAACACTTTCACTGCCATGGCCTGTGTTCAATCCCTGGCTGGGGAAATGAGATCCCACAAGCTACGTGGCAAGGTCAAAATAAGAAAACAAAACCATTTGCTGTCCACTTCCCTCCCCCAGTTTCTGATTGAGGAGGTCTTGGGAGGGGCCTAAAAATATGTATTTCTATCAAGTTCTAAGGTGATGCTGCTGGTCCTGGGACCACCCCCGCTCCCACTGACTCTGAGAACTGTTGGCTTCAACAGTAAGAAGTGAAACTGTATTGGGCATAATTAAGCAAATGCAGCCCAAAGCATCTCTATGTAATACAGATACAGATGTACCCCACTATCCAAAAGCAGAGAGTTCACATAAAAGCTTTTGTAAGCAGAAATGGTATAAAGTGAGGAAGCAATCACCTTAGGACACATCTTGTTTCCCTGATAGCTCAGTTGGTAAAGAATCTGCCTGCAATGCAGGAGACCCTGGTTTGACCCCTGGGTTGGGAAGATCTGCTGGAGAAGGAAAAGGCTAGCCACTCCAGCATTCTTGGGCTTCCTTTGTGGCTCAGCTGGTAAAGAATCCATCTGCAATGCAGGAGACCTAGGTTCAATTCCTGGGTTGGGAAGATCCCCTGGAGAAGGGAAAGGCTATCTACTCCAGTTTTCTGGCCTGGGAGAATTCCAGGGACTATAGTCCATGGGATTGCAAAGAGTCAGACACGACTGAGCAACTTTCACTTTCACTTACTAACAGACACACAAAATAAATGGAGATAAAGCACAGATGCTCACAGACACAGATGAAAGCAATGGTGGCTTGATGCTGAGTGGGGATCCCAGGAAGAAGCTTGGCGGGGCCACTCTCCCTGCTCAGGGTAGGAGCTTCCTCTATTAACACTTGCTGCAAAATGAATGCTGAATGCTGTTTGTACTTTTCCTAGTTTTTCATAAAAATGAAAATCCTCTTCAGATTTCTTTGACTAGTGAAATCAAAGTGAAGTGAAGGGGTGTAAAGCAAACCTTTGAAAAGCCAAGGATATCTGTACTTTTCCTTTTAAAAGTACCATTGCTCTATTTGCTAAATTCTTAACAAGATTTTCTTTTCCTAAGATTTCTTGCTCTCTCTGGAACAGTGAATGCATCAGGTGAAAAAACAAAACAAAAGAAAAAAACTGAACTGAGGGTGACAAAAAGTGAAATTCTAGCTTAGCCAAAATAGTCTCCTACTTAGCAAAATGAAGGTTCTTCAATACTTGGTTTCCCTTCACCCCCACATGTTCCAGGAATGTGGTGCATTGCTCTGCAGCATCAAGTACTTCCAAGTTCTTAGGCGTGAACACTGCTTCAGCACCCACCTTCAAGCCCTCTATGACAGCTGCTGGGATAAAGCACTGACTCCCTTTCATAGGATGAGTGACCTCTCTTCTCCTCATGTCACCATTCACAGTCAGACTAAACACTTCCACCTCCTCTGAAGCTTTCCCAGGGCTCTCTTGGGAACCCCACCTCACAAGGATAGTTGGATGGCCACCCTCAGCCCTTCTGACCACGTCTGGTCTTTTTTTGGCTGTGCTGAAAGACATGCAGGATCTTAGTTCCCGGCCAGGGATCAAACTCATGCCCCCTGCAGTGGAAGCATGGAGTCATAACCACGAGACCACCAGGGAAGTCCCCCGACCATGTCTTATCTAGCAGTTTACTCTCCACTTCCACTCAGACCTCCCCTTGCATCTACAAGCTACTTGAGGTCAGGCTGTGTATCTCCTTCATCTCTGTAGCCCCTACCTCTGCAGAGACTCTCTCTCCCCAAGCAGTCTTGTTTATACACACTCAGAAGTTTCCATATATCACTTTTTAGTTTGGAAAATATAAGGACCATCCCATATCCCAGAAACCGGTGATGCACTATTGTTGGAATAAACACTATAAGCTACAAACCCTTTTCTCTCTCTCAGGAGTGCCTGGAGAAAACAACCATGTCCTGGCAGGCTTGTCTCCAAGGAAGCCTCCCAACTGGATGGGGGCACTTGCAGTTTGTGTACTGGGAGCCAGCGAGTTGGGGAGGGAGAGTCCTGTCACTTGCACCACTTCCTGTTCATCTGCATCAGGCCCGGACCTGCACTTGGGGGGTTAGGACAGATGCAGAGAAAATGATAAGACCAGAGGCAGGACTTCTGGACTATGAGCTCAGGCTGTGCAGGGTGTGTGAGGTGAGGTGGGGTGGGGATAGAGAGTCAGGTAGCATTGAACCTACCATCTACCTGGCTCCATACTCAGGTGAGAGAAGAGCTGAGATCATCTCTCAGCTGAGGCCCCACTGCCCATCCTCACACCATCCCCAACAACTAGTCGGCAGGAGGATGCAGTGGTGGTGACCAAGATGGACAGAGATGCGGGTGGAGATGGGAGGAGGGAAGAACGTAGCGGAGTTGAGGGAGGAGAGCTGAAGGACAGGGAGCTAGGCTGGCTCAGCATAGACCCCAGGTTGCTGTGGGACAACTCAGAGAAGCAGCTTTTGTTATTTTCTCATCGTGACTCACACCAAGAAATACATTTTAGGACTTCCCTGGTGGTCCAGGGGTTAGGACTCCACGCTTCCACTGCAGGGGGCATAGGTTTGATCCCTAGTCAAGGAACCAAGATCCCACAAGCCTCGTGGAGTGGCCAAAAAAAAAAAAGAAATATATTTTACATCATGATACAGTACCTGCATTTATGCAGGCATATAGTAAAACTGAAATAAAGTCACAAAGCGGTGTGTACCACGCTACAGGTGAGGTACCCCGGCACATGCTGGTCTTACAGCTTACTAGGGTGTCACAGCTGGCAACTCGAAACAACCAGCCCTATTCAGTGTCAGTCATTTCAGAGAGCCTTCGAGCCTCTGGGATTCCTACTCTGCACTGTGCTCCCAACCAGCTGCACGCCGGTTGCGTGCAGACACCGCACGCACGCTGGCTCTGGAGATGACAGGACTTGAAGGCCAAGTCACACACAAATCAGAGGACTGTCCAGAGGGGGCAGAAGCAATGAGGCTGCCACGTGCCACCCAGATACTTGACCTGAGGGCCTCTGGCTACGAGTGAGCACCAAGGATGAGCATCCTCCTGCCAACCGCAGTTGGATCAGAAAGCAGAGGGCAGTGTCCCTGCCTCTCCCAGCCTGCATACGCTGATGAGGCCCTGTGTCTTCTCCCCTCCATGGATCTGAGCCAAGCCTCTCCCCGCATCATGGCCCAGAGAGTGCCGGCCAGTGGCACTGTTCAGAAACAAAATGCCACTGCTGGGGACTTCCCTGGTGGTCCAGTGCTAAGACTCGGAGCTCCCAACCCAGGGGTGCCTGGGTTCAATCCCTGGTCAGGGAACTAGATCCTGCATGCCACAACTAAGAGTTCGCAAGCTGCAACTAAAGTCTCAGCATGCCTCGTCTGGAGATCCCACACACTGCAATGAAGACTGAAGATGCTGCATGCTGTGGCTGAGACCTGGCACAGCCAAATAAATATATGGAAAAAATAATAATAATATTAAAAAAAAAAGATGACGCCGCTGCTCTTGTGGTGTGAGTGAGACAAGGAATATGGACACCAGGCTCCGAGTACCCGTTCAGTTCAGTTCAGTTCAGTTGCTCAGTTGTGTCCGACTCTTTGTGACCCCATGGACTGTAGCACGCCAGGCTTCCCTGTCCATCACCAACTCCTGGAGTCTGCTCAAACTCATGTCCATAGAGTCGGTGACACCATCCAACCATCTCATCCTCTGTCATCCCCTTCTCCTCCTGCCTTCAATCTTTCCCAGCATTAAGGTCTTTTCTACTAAGTCAGTTCTTCACATCAAGTGGTCAAACTATTGGGGTTTCAGCTTTAGCATCAGTCTTTGCAGTGAATATTCAGGACTGATTTCCTTTAGGATGGACTGGTTTGATCTCCTTGCAGTCCAAGGGACTCTCAAGAGTCTTCTCCAACACCACAGTTCAAAAATATCAATTCTTTGGTGCTTAGCTTTCTGTAAAGTCCAACTCTCACATCCATACATGACTATTGGAAAAACCATAGCTTTGACTAGGCGGACCTTTGTCAGCAAAGTAATATCTATACAGTCCATGGGATTCTCCAAGTCAGAATATTGGAGTGGGTAGCCTTTCCCTTCTCCAGGGGATCTTCCCAACCCAGGGATCGAACCCAGGTCTCCCACATTGCAGGCATTTCAGGTCAATTCTTTACCAGTTGAGCCACCAGGGAAGCCCAAGAATAACTGGAGTGGGTAGCCTATCCCTTCTCCAGAGGATCTTCCCAACCCAGGAACTGAACCAGGGTCTCCTGCATTGCAGGCAGATTCTTTACCAACTGAGCTATGAGGGATGCCCTAGGCAGTCAGGAGCTTTACAGTAAACAGGCACTTCTGCTTAAAGACAGCACAAGGGCCCAAGTGGCCGGGGGGGGGGGGTGCCAACCCAGGGGCCAGCCACTCAGTGATCCTGGTCTTGGGACGGCAAGTCTGAACCAGAGCCCACCCCCAGGGCCTTCCCAGAGGTCAGACAAGGGAAGCCCTCTTCATGCATAGGGCTGAGTGTTAGAATCATGTACTCTTAGCCCGGTATTTCTGTGGTCTCACTGTGCAACCCCATGCTCTCTCATAACCTCTCTGAGCCTCAGTTTGCTGCTGCTGCTAAGTCACTTCAGTCGTGTCTGACTCTGTGTGACCCCATAGACGGAAGCCCACCAGGCTCCCCCGTCCCTGGGATTCTCCAGGCAAGAACACTGGAGTGGGTTGCCATTTCCTTCTCCAATGTGTGAAAGTGAAAAGTGAAAGTGAAGTCGCTCAGTCGTGTCCGACCCTTAGCGACCCCACGGACTGCAGCCTACCAGGCTCCTCCATCCATGGGATTTTCTAGGCAAGAGTACTGGAGTGGCTTGCCATTGCCTTCTCCGGAGCCTCAGTTTACACACCTGTAAAAGGATGGACCCCAAAATTCAGAGCTTAGCTGGTTCCCCTTCCCACTCAGCCAGAGCCTGAGCCCTGCAGGCAGCATCCTTGATAGAAGGGAGGCTCACCAGTGCACTAGGCAGCACCAAACCACCAGAGACCTCTTGCTTTTAATCTAATAGCATAATGCCTATAAAAGAGCTTACAAAAATGAACGCATAACTGAAGGGGGTTATTATTAACCATCAACATTAGAGGCAATGTGAGAGAAGGCGACATGGAGCTGGAGATGATGGACTTCCAGAGCCTGCCAAAGCAGCTGCAGGAGGAGCTGAGGAGGAGGGGCGCTGAGGGACCCTGTAAGTGCCGGGCTCTCCCCTGGGGAGGCTAGACAGCAGTCGGAGAGGATGCTCAGGCCTAATGAGACCAAGAGGTGTGCTGCTGCTACTGCTGCTGCTAAGTCACTTCAGTCGTATCCGACTCTGTGTGACCCCATAGACGGCAGCCCATCAGGCTCCCCCGTCCCTGGGATTCTCCAGGCAAGAACACTGGAGTGGGTTGCCATTTCCTTCTCCAATGTGTGAAAGTGAAAAGGGAAAGTGAAGTCGCTCAGTCATGTCTGACTCATAGCGACCCCATGGACTGCAGCCTACCAGGCTCCTCCATCCATGGGATTTTCTAGGCAAGAGTACTGGAGTGGCTTGCCATTGCCTTCTCCAAAGAGGTGTGCAAGTGTTACAAAAGGAAGAAAGGAACCCCTCTTCCACCTCAGAGGAACCCAGCTTGCTGGGGTCTGTTGTTTGAAGGAGGCACACCTCCAACTCAGAGGGAGAGAACTTCTGTTTCCCTGAGGGGGAGCATATTTGTACTGGAAGGCACAGAGAGGCTGTTCTGAACATGTTTGCCTAGGGGCTCCTGCTTAATAATGGCAAAGAGCTCCTGTGAAGCCAGGGAGGGAGAGTCAGGGACTCAGGCAGGAGTTAACACATAGAAGGTCTGAGTTAAAGGGTCGTAAAGGCAGCCAAGGCTGGCAGATGGAGACAAGAGAAGGATAGATTGAGGTCCAAGGTGGCCCAACTAGTTCAGGGCTCGTGGTGTGAAAAGCTAAGACCTTCTACCTGCCAGGTGAAAGCAAATGTCCAGCCTTGCCCCTGGCAGGCAGCAGGACCTCATAATAGTTACCTTTCTAGGCTCAATGCCATATACTCAGGAATCTCAGACCAGAAAGCCCAAATTTGCACTCTTGTCTATGAAACTCTGCCTCCAGAGCCCCACCCCTTGTGCCCCAGAAGGCCCTGTGATCCTCAACTCAGGCAAGGGAGCTCAGGGCAGGCTCTGCAGACAGAGGAGGGGCAGGGCCATGGGCTGGGTCCACTCACCCACAATCTCATTCTCTTCCAGATTGATGTTCTCCAGCGCAGGCAGAGTGGTGAGCTGCTCGGGGAAGTCGTGGAACTGGTTCCGGGACAGGTCGATGGCCTTGAGGTGCTGCAGAGTGCTGACCTCATTGGGAAGGCGGTGCAAGAAGTTCCCTTCCAGGCGGAGTTCTGCCAGGTGGGAAGAGTAAGGAGGGGGAAGTGGAAACAACCCAGAGACCACAGTGACTGCTGGCTGCCTGGGCCAGGAAAGCAGCGAGGAAACCCAGATCCAAAGGAAGTCCTCCCAAAGGGCGAATTCCATATTCATGCAAAAGGAGGGGTAACCCTGACCACTGCCACCCATCATTCCAGCTGGGTGCCCTACTTTTGGCTTTGGAAAGCAAGGCTCTCACCCCTGCTCAGGATGGCACATCTGGGGTCCTTCCTGAGGCTGGTTTAGGAGCCACAGAATCCTTACACTGAGGCATCCAGAATGACCAGACAGGCTGTCCTTACTGCAGCTCAAACAGGCTTGTGATTTTGTTCCCCCCAGTCCCTCTCACCTGGACCACTCTGGCAGCCTCCTCCCTGGCCTCTTGCCTCCAGCCCCTTTCCAATCAACACTGCACAGTGGGACCTATTTCACTTCATGAGCACAGCTCTGAGCTTGTATTTCTTCAGTGGATCCCCAAGGCCTCCTCCCCTAGGTAATCCAGGCCCTTTATGATCAGGCCAAGGATCTGCAGGTCCAGCACTCACACCCGGGTCTGGGCCCCGGCTGCCCTGGAATATCCTCTGGGATGATCTTCACACAACACAGGAGAAGTCATACAACATCATCTTGCTGGACTCCACTACAGAAGTGGTAATAAGAGCTCCTTTTCCCCTTTGTTACTTACTATGAGTCCCAGATGCCACCAGGTGCAGATACTTATTGTTTTATTTGATCCTCAAAACAGCTCTGCAAGATTTGTCTTACTCTGTTCCATTTGATGGAAGCAGAAAGGTGACTTAGAGAGGTTAAGCAATTTGCCAAGATCACACCTCCAGGTGGCAGAGAAGCCAGGATTGGGATGTCCTGGATGTCCTGGTACTGGTCACCAACATGGGATAAACATGACCAAGCTGACAGGAGACAGGTGTGAATATTTAATGAGTGATGCTATGTCCCAGGCAATGTATTAGTTGTTCATGAAATCTCACAAATATCTCCCAGTTTACGGATGAGAGCACTGAGGATCACAGAAGTCAAATAACCTACCCAAAGGCACACACACCTGGCAGATCCCAACTGGTGGTCAGATGTTCCCCATGTTCCCTGAGATTCACAGATAAGAGAAGGAAGGGAGGAATGGAATGACAGTCCCATTTCCTCAGGGAAGTGGGGTCGGGGACGGGGTCCATCCAGGCACCGACATCAGGTCAGGGCTGAGTGGAGCCTTCAGGGAGCAGAGCCTCTGGGGGAGGCTGGAGACACCTCCGTGCAGAGCACAGTCTGCGAGTCCTGCTGGGAGATGTGCCTGGGATCAGCCGGGGGCATCTCCGCAGTTGAGAAGCTGAAAAGCTTTTCATCTGACTGACAGCGTTTTAATGAAAGTGCAGCGTGGCCTGCCAGCTCTATTTTCTTGCTGTTCAACAGCTTTTCTCCACATCCCTGTCTTGCTGCATTCATGACTCAAAGGCTCTTTAAATTCCTTGCCATCATGTGTGGCTACAATGAACATCATCCCCAGGCTTTTGCATCATCACGTCCTCTCCTCTTAGGGTTGGGGGAGAAGCGGGAGGGCAGGGATCTTTTCTGTTCAGGCTCAGAGCCTGACAGACCTGTGGGAGGCTTGCTCTTCCAAGCTTTACAAACCAGCGTCAACAACCCAGCTGTCAGAAGGTCAAGACTGCTCCCTCATCAGTGAGGTTAATTAAAAAGCCCAAGCTAGGACTTCCCTGGTGGTCCATTGGTTAGGTATACGCCTGCCAATGTGGGTTCAATTCCTTCTCTGGGGAGATTCCACATACCTCGGGGCAACTAAGCCCACGCACCACAAACACTGAGCCTGTGCTCTGGAGCCCATGAGTCACAATTACTGAAGCTCAAGTGCCCTAGAGCCCATGCTCTGCAACAAGAGAAGCCACTACAATGCACCACACCTAGTGAGTAGCCCCCACTTGCCACAGCTAGAGAAAGCCCGTACATGAAGAAGATCCAGCACAGCCAAAAATAAATAATAAAATAAGTAAATAAAAATTTTAGAAAAAATGCTGGGTCGAACAAGGCATTCCTGTTTCAGGAATGTTTGCTCAAGAACCACTCTGAACAGCAGGTTCTTCTTCCTAAGCTCTTTTTCTCCTCATGACTTTCTGGCTTGATTCTATCTGGGTGAACCCCATTCGAGAAAAGGGCAACTCTCATTCCTATCAAATTATATATTGCTCACTAGGTGGTCCATCCCAAAGGTACAACAGATCCTCCTGACATGCACTATCTGGATACCTCAGGTCCTCTTGGGAGGAGCAGACAGGATCAGGACATGACTGCACAGGGGACTGATTACATAATGATCGATAGAGCAAACCGTCTGGAGCACTCACCACATGCCGGTACCCTCTTTTCAATGTTATCATGTTTTACCTCAACTTAATCCTTACAATATGCAGATCACACCACCCTTATGGCAGAAAGTGAAGAGGAACTAAAAAGCCTCTTGATGAAAGTGAAAGAGGAGAGTGAAAAGGTTGGCTTGAAGCTCAACATTCAGAAAACAAAGATCATGGCATCTGGTCCCATCACTTCATGGCAAATAGATGGGGAAACAGTGGAAACAGTGTCAGACTTTATTTTTTTGGGCTCCAAAATCACTGCAGATGCTGATTGCAGCCATGAAATTAAAAGATGCTTACTCCTTGGAAGGAAAGTTATGACCAACCTAGATAGCATATTAAAAAGCAGAGACATTACTTTGCCAACCAAGGTCTGTCTAGTCAAGGCTATGGTTTTTCCCGTAGTCATGTATGGATGTGAGAGTTGGACTGTGAAGAAAGCTGATCACCGAAGAATTGATGCTTTTGAACTATGGTGCTGGAGAAGACTCTTGAGTGTCCCTTGGACTGCAAGGAGATCCAACCAGTCCATTCTAAAGGAGATCAGTCCTGGGTGTTCATTGGAAGGACTGATGCTAAAGCTGAAACTCCAATGCTTTGGCCACCTCATGCGACAAGTTGACTCACTGGAAAAGACTCTGATGCTGGGAAGGATTGGGGGCGGGAGGAGACGGGGACGACAGAGAATGAGATGGCTGGATGGCATCACCGACTCGATGGACATGAGTTTGAGTGAACTCCGGGAGTTGGTGGTGGACAGGGAGGCTTGGCGCGCTGTGATTCATGGGTTCGCAAAGAGTTGGACACGACTGAGCGACTGAACTGAACTGAACTGAATCCTTACGATGACCCACTGAAGTGCCATAGACTGGATTGCATCATACAGATCAGGACATTAGAAACAGCAGAGCCAGGTTCTGACCTGAGGCCAGTGTGGCTCTAGGTTCTGCAATTGTAGTCATGCCACTTACTGACTCTCCACACCCTCCTGACACACACACAGGGTCACTTGGCTAGCTACCATGGACAACGTTTGCAGCTGGTTTATCCAGGAGAAGCTTCAGAAAGATGCGCTACTTAAAATTAGATGTTCTTGCTGAAATTTACTATCATCAAGGGAGATTATTGTTGTCACTGTTTTAATATTTTCCCCACTCTGTGCACAGCCCTCCTGGGCCATATTTGTGCTGAGTTATCTTCTCAAGAAAATTCAGGTCTCGTCCTCCATCACCACTGAAGGCAGCAAGTCGCCTAGCACTCAGGCTTGTGAACAGTGCCGATAACCATCATAGACACTCAATGCTATCCCAACTGTAAATACAAGATTTTGTTGTTTGAAGCCACTGAGATTTAAAATTATTTGTTCCTAATGCAAAACTAAGGCTTCCGTGGTAGCTCAGATGGTAAAGAATCCACCTGCAATGCAGGAGACCCCGGTTTGATCCCTGGGTTGGGAAGATGCCCTGGAGAAGGGAATGGCAACCCACTCCAGTATACTTGCCTGATAAATTCCACAGACAGAGGAGCCTGGCAGGCTACAGTCCATGGGGTCGCAAAGAGTCGGACAAAA
Organism: Moschus berezovskii; assembly: GCF_049115385.1. Taxonomy (NCBI): domain Eukaryota; kingdom Metazoa; phylum Chordata; class Mammalia; order Artiodactyla; family Moschidae; genus Moschus; species Moschus berezovskii. The sequence goes on from NC_142471.1 coordinate 27,148,643, forward strand.
CTGAGCTACTTTTACTTTTACTTTAATCCAAAACTGGCCTATCATAACCGATACAGTTTGTTTCACTTTAAACGCACCTTCTACTGATAAAAAGCAATGTGTGCTCATTGTAAAAATAAAGATATCACAAAAACATGGAACATGGAAAGTGAAAATTGTTTCCACCCCTAGAACCACAGTTGTCTGATATTCACTAGTCTATATTTTTCTATATATATACTAATAGATAGATGGATGGATAGATATTATTTTTAAAAAACAAATGGAGGAGGACTTCCCTGGTGGTCCAGTGGCTAAGACTCCATGCTCCCAATGCAGGTGGCCCAGGTTCAATCCTTGGTCAGGGAACTAGATCCCACATACCGTAACTAAGAGTTCCCATGCCACAGCTAAAGATCCCACATGCCTCAGCTAAGACCCAGTGTACCCAAATAAATAAATATCTTTCAAAAATGGAATCATAGCCTATGTACTCTTTTGATTCCTGTTTTTTCACTCAATAAAGCCAAGGCACCTTTCCAAATCATCGCTTGGTGTATCCTCCTCTAGAGATCACTGCTGTCAAGATTGAGACTTGGGGCTACAAAATCACATCCCTGCCCAGCTTCTTGTTCCCCAGGAAAGGTTGCTCCCTGAAGTCCAGCCTTTTTTTTCAGCTCCAGGCTCTAAGGTGACGCTTAGCTGCAAGAAGGAGGAGCTGAGTCTGCCTGAAAGGCAGCCTCCACACCAGCTCAGAAGCATCATTGAAAAGCAAAAGGCGCAGAGGGAAATGCGGCTGGAAAGCCGGGTTTGCACCCTTGGCATTCAGCTCCTTGGTTGCATTAGGGTAATCACAGGGGCTGTGCTGAAACTGGGAAGGAAGGGAAAGCTTTCCATTACTGATCTTCAAAGGGGGCCCAGATCTGCACTAGAAAGGCAGTGTGAACCCATGCCAGTGAGTCAGGCTTCTGCTGGGTTAACAAAGTATTGAAGTGCTGGGATTGGATGGGGGAGGGGGTTCCAGGCAAGAGTTCTTATGCCAGATTCCCAGTCTTTCCGGATATGGGGCTTGAAACAAAAAGGAACAATAGTGGCTAACATCTAAGGAGCAGCACTCTGCTCCAGGCACTCGTTTTCTGGGGTTTACACACAATCATCATTTTCATTTTACTATAATCTGCTACCTCCAATTTACAGAGAGATGAAATAACTTGTCCAAGGTCACACAGAACCCCAACCTCTCCCCGAGCTAATCTGACTCTCCTCTTCCAACCCCCAAACTAGGATGCAAACCCCAGCCAGCTTCCCCAAGAGAAGTGGGCCTTCTTTTTCCAGTTTTGCGTGCCTAATTCCTGCTGCACCTGTCCTCAGAGTAGATCCTCAGCAAGTCTCTGCTTATTTAGTGGTGAATGAATGATGGGCTAAAAACCAAGAGGACCTGGTACTGACCTAACTCATCATGTGTTCTTAGGCTCATCCTCTCCCTGAACAGCCTCCATGAGAAGGTCCTCCCTGCCCACTCACAGCATGGCTGTGAGAATGAGTTGTGAGTCTTGTGAAAAGCAGGATATGTGGCAAAATATAGACATTTATTAAGCACCTACTGTGTGCTCCGGAGAAGGCAATGGCAAACCACTCCAGTACTCTTGCCTAGGAAATCCCATGGACAGAGGAGCCTGGTAGGCTGCAGTCCATGGGGTCGCTACGAGTCAGACATGACTGAGCGACTTCACTTTCACTTTTCACTTTCACACATTGGAGAAGGAAATAGCGGCCCACTCCAGTGTTCTTGCCTGGAGAATCCCAGGGACGGGGGAGCCTGGTGGGCTGCCGTCTATGGGGTCACACAGAGTCGGACACGACTGAAGTGACTTAGCAGCATCAGTGTGCTCAGTCCCGTATTTGAAAATGAAAAGGATAATCTCTGAAAAGTAAAAGCACTCAATAAATGGCACTGTTTCTGTTAGAGGGTATGAGATCCACAAGACTTAATTACTGAATTATGGAGCTTTTTGTGGGGAAAAAAATTAAAAGCTAACATTAAAGGCGAGAATCAAAAGAGAAAAGAAGAGAAGGTGGTTGCAGCTGGGACAAGTGGCTTCCAGGAAAATCAATCAGACTTTCACAATTATGCCCGGGGTCTCAATGCCCTCTTGGCCCAGGGAGCAATATTCAAGGAGCTCCACATATTTCTTCCTGCTGTCTTGTGCCAGGGTTCAGAGTCAAACAACCTGGGCTCTCAGGACAGACAGGGTCTCTGGGAGAACTTCCTCTATCCCACTCCCCAGACTGTCCCCTGCTTGAGAGCAGACAGGCCTGACATTTCCTTATTTACTATCTCTTCTGAACTGTGGTTTCTGGTGTTGGCTAGAGGGATCTCTCCTTCCCCTAAGCTCCTCTTATTACTTCTGCATCATCCTTATCTTGGACAATTGTCAGGGCTGATTCAGGGGCCTCAGGCTGACACCAAGAGAGAGACAAGCCCTGACGATTCCATTAAGGGACAGATGTGGCCGGCCTATAGTAATTACTCAGCCTGGTGGTAAAAGAATTTGCCAGCTCCAAAAATACCCACCCACTGAGGATCAATCAGCACCTTGGCTGTTGGGACCCTGCATCACTGGGCCCTCCTGCAGGGCAGAGTCAGCGGGTTGGGTGGGACAATGATTGTCGTTCAAATGGCCCATACTCAGCACTGAAGATGCTTCACACAGAGACAGTTGCTGCCTGTGGGGGACAGAGGGGAAAGCAGTGAAGTTTCTGAAAGCCACATCCACTTCTTGGGTAGTCAGAAAGAAAGGGGAGAAAACTTTTCTAACTGATGAGTCTGGGACAGACTAAACTGAAGTGCGAATCATCCCACCCCCATGAAAAGGGTAATGTGGGTCTCACTGTACCGACATGAACCAGTTCCTAAAATCTATCGCCAAGTAAAAGCGGCAAGTTGCAAAACTCTGCAGACACTTACTCCCATCAGTAGTTTATTAAGGAGCTCTGGATCTGGACCCACAGTCCTGACCCCATCCTCTCACTGTGTGACCTCGGGCAAGTTCCTTAATCTCTCTGTGCCTCAGTTTCCTCATGGAAAACAAAGATAATAAGCGTACTGACTTCCCAGAGGCTCCAGACTTAGAGTAAACATCCCCTCACATTATGAAGTGGTTCCGTGCTTACACACCTGCCTCCTTGGGAGACTGTGAGCTCCTCAAGGTCTAGCTCTTGGCTTTCTTATCCTTCCCAAGTGTCGCTGCTATTGTTAGGGGAAGCACACTGACTGAAACTGCCCACCCTGGCCAGGCACCATAGTAACCATTTGCATGAGTTGTTTTATGACAGGAGGTCCTGGTAAGGAACAGGGAACTAGTAAGCGTCCACCAACCAGAAGAGTTCGGAAAAGGTCAAAAGGAAACACCACCTGTCCAACCACCTCCCAGAATCCTTCTTGCTGGCGTCCATCTTGGCTGAACAAGGCGTGCACCACCAGGAAGGACTCTGAGTCAGAATGATTGGCTAAAGACAACCCGGAAACTAATCCCATCACCATAAAACCCGAGACTGCAGCCATGTGGCAGAGCTGTCCTCCTGGGTTCCCTTACCCTCCTGCTCTCTGCCCGGGCGCCCTTTCCCAATAAAACCTCTTGCTTTGTCAGCACATGTGTCTCCTCAGACAAGTCACTTCCGAGGGTTACACAAGAGCCCAGTTTCAGGCCCTGGAAGGGGTCCCCCTTCCTGCAACACGATGACAGTGAAATGAGATGAGACATGTAAAACCCTCAGTGTGGAGCTGGGGGCGCTAAGTGCCCAGTGAATTTGGGTCCAGTGTTATTAGTCACTTGTTCATACCCTTGCCAGGCCCAGAACAGGTGCTCAGGAGAAGCCAGTGAATTGAGCTGAAAAGCAGGCTGTGAGACTGAATATACACACAGACAATGGCCAGACCAAGTATAAAAATAGATCTGACCCACAACCTGCAGTATCCTGTCCGGGAAATCATCCCGTTAGTAAAGCTAGCCTTCTGTTAAGTCAGACTTGTAGGCAGTCAGACTACCATCTCCATCAACTATCCAGGAAGCCAAATAACATCCTCTGTAACAGTTGGCCTCAAATGGCCAGAACTTGATTACTGAGTTTCCCTAATGTTTATCCCAATATCCCACTTAGGACCAACTGGAGACAGCCAGAAGTACATCCTAAGCAATCACATAGGACGCCCTGCAGCCAGCTGGCCTGCCTGCCTCCAGCTTCCCTGGGCTCCCAGCCTGCCTTCAGGCACACCTGAAGCCTTCTCCCTTTCATCCACTATAAAGCCTTCCCACTCCTCTGTCTGCCTTTGACTCCCTGCTAAATGCAAGTGACAGTGGCTGAATCCTCGGCTAGAGCAAGCTCTGAATGAAACGCCTCTGCTAGTTCTTATTTGGATGGTCTTTGTCTATCTCTGCAGGTGTGTCTTGGACACCTGTGGCCTGGCAGACTCAGGAGACACTCAATAAAAAGACCTGAATGACCTGCATCGGGGTGGAGAGTTGGGAGCATGGGAGGAGGAGACGGGCCAGAGGAGCCACAGCCAGACACAGGGACCCACTCTCGGCAGAGCCCACTGGCCCTTTGGACAGAAACAATCTGTGCCATTGTCCATCTCAGATCTTGTCCCACTATAAGTTGGGTGAAAGATGTCAAGGGGATGTAACCACTAAAGACGACCCTGGTTGCCCAGTGGTTAGGACTTAGCACTTCTACTGCACAGGGCGGGGGGCAGGGCACAAGCTGGATCCCTGACTGGGGAACTAAGATCTTGCATGCTGCATGATGTGGCTAAAAAATACAAAAAGTGAAAAAAAAAGACCATCCAACTTCAAACGGGCCATGACTCCAGCAAAAGGAAGTGTCCAGGGTACCCACAGGAGACCACTTGACAGGCACAGGTAGGGAGTAAGCAGGCTGCTTTCTCCCCAACACTGAGCACACTGGGGCCTTCTCTTTGTAATCCAAGGTGGTATGGGGGAGGCAGGAGTATCAGAGCACAGGAGGAAGGGCAAACAGCATCCTTCTACAGACCTCTGATGGAAGGGTATCATGATAAGTATATTTTCACGACTGATTGATGGAAGCATTTCATAATAAGTATATTTTCACAACAGAGGCACAAATATAGGGACCCTAAGTGTATTTCTCTGGCACTTGCTGCCGTGTCCCCTGGAGAGGGCCTGCTCATTCATTCCACAAGGTGCTGCCAAATGTCAAGTCCTCTCCAGGAGGCCCCTGAGCTAACTAATGCAGGTGGTCTGGAAAGGCAGTCCCTGGCTGCAGGGTGGGTGACCTGAGTGTCCTGTTAGAAGACCCTGGACACATCACTTCTTTCCCTGACCTTCCTTTTCCACTGTGAGACGAGATGGCAGAAACAGCTCTAATATTTTATGGGAGATTCTCTCAACTGGTGGCCCAAGTTAGACAGGCTAAGTCTAACTTGCAAAATGTGTTTTATTGGCTTCCACATTAAAGTAAAAATGGATAAATTTCACATAAAGATCCATCTTTCTAGCTTCAATTGAATAAAATAATCAGAACAATCCCAGGGAATTTCCTGATGGTCCAGTGGTTAAGACTCCACACTTTCACTGCAGGGGGCACAGGTTGGGGAGCTCCCAGTTGGGGAGCTAAGTTTCCACATGCTGCACAACGTGGCCAAAAAATAGAAGAAGAAAAAATGGAACAATCCCATGGCAAGTCTGGCAGAAGCTGAGCAGGGCAGGTGCCACCTGGCCACAGTCCCCACCACTCCTTCTTATCATTACCAATCTGAATCACTCATGACTTACATGCTAGTCTCTTTGGCATTTGCATTGGTCTAAACTATGGTCTCAATTTTGGCTGCCAGCACTTTAGAACGATTGATTTAGGTTTTAACAGATGCAACTGTGAAGAAAGCTGATCGCCGAAGAATTGATGCTTTTGAACTGTGGTGTTGGAGAAGACTCTTGAGAGTCCCTTGGACTGCAAGGAGATCCAACCAGTCCATTCTAAAGGAGATCAATCCTGGGTGTTCTTTGGAAGGACTGATGCTGAGGCTGAAACTCCAATACTTTGGCCACCTCATGCGAAGAGTTGACTCACTGGAAAAGACTCTGATGCTGGGAAAGGTTGGGGGCGGGAGGAGAAGGGGACGACAGAGAATGAGATGGCTGGATGGCATCACCGACTCTGTGGACATGAGTTTGAGTGAACTCCGGGAGTTGGTGATGGACAGGGAGGCCTGGTGTGCTGTGATTCATGGGGTCGCGGAGAGTCGGACACGACTGAGCGACTGAATTGAACTGAACTGAACACCCAGACCCACACCCAGACATTCTGATTCAATGAGTCTTGGGGGAAAGCGGAGGCAAATCGATTCTAATTTCAGCCAGGCTGAGAGCTGCTGGTCCAAGGGCCCCACTGGCTGGGAGGACCCATCTCACCTGTGTAAAGAAGCAGCCACCAGAAAAGGAAGGATGGTAAAATGGTCCTGATGAAAACCATCCACAGATGCTCCTGGGGAAACATGTCTTGCCCTGGGATTCCTTGACTCACCCTCCATCATAAGCACTTTAACATTTTAGGCACAAATGCAATGAGTTTTGTGAGCTTCAGTCAGAAACGACCACACAGATCAATCCCTCCTCCTGGCCCTTGTGTCTGCACCCAGCCCAGGTCCCGCCTATAGCTATCTCCCGAGCCACTGTCCAAGAGGCTTCCTGTCCCTGGCCCAGGTTGCCAATTCACGCTTCCCTCTCCTCTCTGGGCTCCACCAGAGCCCACACCTCCTCTGGGAAGCTGCAGGAAATAGGCTGTTGAGGTCCCTCAGATTCCTTCAGCAGCATTTTACATACTGGTTTCTCTAAACAGATTCTAAGACATCTTTCATGCCCCTATCAGATAGAGAATTCCAAAAGGCAGGAATCACCTCTCCTGTGCCCTCCCCAATTCTCCCTCCCGCCCACTATTTCATAAACACACACCAAGCACCCAGGCTGCAGCTCCACCACACAGGTCACTGGGCTGAGCAGCAGTGAACTCCCACAGAAGGATGAGGGACTTGCAGAAGGATGAAGGAGTGGGGAGTGGACACGCAGTGGCCACTGCATCCTGCTCCTCCATCCGGAGGAGAAATTTCATGAGCATCTATACCGCCCACCTGTCAGCCTCCTGCCCATCTCTCTGCCAAGCACCCAAGTCCACTTGCTCTGCGTGTGCACAGCAGAGAAAACAACATCCCTGACATGTCACTCCTGAATTGAAAAAGCAACATGGGAAAACAGTGCTAGATTGGGGGGTGCAGAAGGGGGCTCGTTAGCAAGTCTACCGAGAAAAAAACTACTCCAGAGCTGCAAGACCCCAAACACCCTGCTGGTCTATTCAAAACAAAAGAATCACTCCAGGACTCACGGCCTTGACCATGAGTCAGTCTGATTCACAGCCAGCTAGAGGTAGGGGTCCACCCTTAAAGGCCCTCCTTGGGAACTGTTTCCTGAGACTAGCTGACCAGGTAACCAGCCCTGGTGACAGTCCCCAGAAAGGGTCGGAGCCTTCATGGTAAGAGCCAGAATGCCCTTCCGGCCTACCTCGAAGCTGACAGAACGTGGTCATGAACTTGCTGGTGAGGGACTTGAGCTCGTTGTTGGCCAGCGTGATGAGGTGAATCTGGTCAGTGACATTTCGCAGGACCTTGTAGATGCCGATGGGGAAGGAAACCAGCTTGCACTCGGCCAGGTCTGCAGTTAAAGGACAAAGGCCAGAGTTAGCAGCCACAGTTGACCACGGGCTTGCCCCCAACCCCAAAGACCCTGACCCTGTCTCTCCTACTGCCTCCCTTCTCCCCCACCCATCTTCCCTGTGCCAGGCTCGAGACCTTGTCCTCTCTCCTCCAAGAGCCTTCATTACCATTCACCACACTTGGCCCCATCTAGCTCCCTGAACTTAGGGCTGATTCTAGCACGATCTCTAATAGCACGGCCTGCTAGCCAAAATGCAGAAGGCAGAGCTCTGCCGGCACACTGATGACCAGGCCACATGGCCTTTGGGATCATCAGACTCGACAGTGAAGTCGCAGTCTTAAGAGTGCTTTACAACAGTCTACTTCTTTGAAAAGAGGCAATTCACACAGACTTATGGTTTGACCTTCTTTCCTGTCCTGTCACTCTGAAGATAGGTCTGTCCAAGAGGCAGCAGGGAAGCCCCTCTGAAGAATAGTCTGGTAATTCTTTGAATGGTTAAAGCTAGTTAGAACATGACCCAGCAAATCCACTCCTGGCTGTATATCTGGGAAAGAAGAAACCACGTGTCCACACAAAACAGTACACATATTCACAGCAGCATTACTCATGTTGTTGTTGTCCAGTTGCTAAATCAAGTCTGACTCTTTGTTGCCCCAGGGACTGCATCACACCAGGCTTGCCTGGCCTTCACTAACAGTGTGCTAAAACTCATGTCTGTTGACTCAGTGATACTATCTAACCATCTCATCCTCTGTATTACTCATAATAGCCAAAAAATGGAAACAACTCAAGTGTCCATCCACAGATGAATAGATAAAATGTGGTATATTCATTTTGCTTGGCAACAGAAAGGAATAAAATACCAATATATACTACAACATGTTGTTGTTGTTTAGTCGCTAAGTCATGTCTGACTCTTTGCGACCACATGGATTGTAGCTCACCAGGCTCCTCTGTCCATGGGATTTCCCAGGCAAGAATACTGGAGAGGGCTGCCATTTCCTTCTCCATGGATATTCCTGATCCAGGGGTTGAACGCACATCTCCTGGTTGGCAGGAAGATTCTTTACCATTAAGCCATCAGTCAGTTGCCTTAAAAACACTGTGGTAAGTGAAAGAAGCCAATCACCAAGGACAATATGCTGTATGAGGCCATTTACATGGAAGCTCCAGAAGAGGCAAATGTAAAGATGGGATGTAGATTACTGGTCACCCAGGGCTGGGGGTATTGAAGGGTGAGGGGTTGCTTTGCAGGGGTAACGCAAATGCTCTACAGTTGAATGTGGTGTTTGTTGCACACTGAATGTACTCAAACCACTGAACTGTACGCCTTACATGGGTGGACTATATGGTATGTGAATCATATCTCAATAAAGCTGTTTCATATACATGGCAGCAGAGAGACGTTGAAAGCATGGAGGCTCAGAAATTAGCTGTCCAGCTCATCGAAGTCACTTACCTTTGCTGAGTCTCAGTTTTCTCATCTTTAAAATGGGGGCATCATTGTCTACCTAGTAAGGCTGTCAGGAAAAGTAAATATAATAAAAAGTACCCAGTGGGGCTTTCCTGATGGCTCAGTGGTAAAGAATTTACCTGCCAAAGCAGGAGACACAAGTTCCATCCCTGACCTGAGAAGATCTCACCAGTCACAGAGCAACTAAGCCCATAGCACAACTCGAGACTGTACTCTAGAGCCCGGGAGCTGTAACTACTGAGCCCACATGCCACGACTACTGAAGCTGGTGCACCCTGGAGCCTGTGCTCAGCAACAAGAGAAGCCCCCCAAAGAGGCCTGTTCACTGCAGCTGGAGAGCAGACCCCACTCACCGCAACTACAGAAAAGCCTTTGAAGCAATGAAGACCCAGCACAGCCAAAAATAAATAAAATTATATTTTAATAAAGTACTCAATATACTAACCAAGTGCCTAGCCAGTAAATACTGGGGCTACTACAAATGTTGTTTCCCTATTCACCTTCCACTTTGCCCTCCCCTTTACATCCTACCCACACATCTCCATGCTTCAAGGCCAGGTCCCATCCCACCTCTTTTAGAAGTCCTTCTGGAAGCCCGCATTACTGGTGATTGCCCCTGCCAGGAGCACTCACTGACTCAGACAGCAGTGATCCATCTCTCAGCAAACTGTGGTCTTTTCCCTCAAGAGGCCAGGCTTCCCCAGGACTCTAAGCCTTTGAAGCTTGTTCCAAAATTAATACACAAAATTCAATAATATTCCTATATGCCAACAATAAAATACAGCTTTTAAAGATCCTATTCTGTGAAGAAAGTCAGACAGAGAACAAATCTTCCTCAGTTATGTAAGAGTATGATATCACTTATATGTGGAATCTAAAAAAATGGTACAAATAAACTTATTTGCAAAACAGAAATAGAGTCACAGATATAGAAAACAATCTTATGGTTATGGGGTGAGGGGCATGGAGAAGAGGGATAAATTGAGATTGGGACTGACATATACACACTACTATATGTAAAACAGATAATTAATAAGGACCTACTGAATAGCATAGGGAATTCTACTCAGTCCTCTGTAAGGGCTTATATGGGGGAAGAATCTAAAAAAGAGTGAATATATGTTCCTGCTTAACCAACTCACTTCGCAGTACAGCAGAAACTAACACAACATTATAAATCAACTATACTCCAATAAAAAAATATTCTTAATTCTTATTTTAAAGTATGCTAAAGAGAAGACAGGAAGAAAGGAAGGGAAGGAGGGAGGGAAGGAGAAAAGAAGAAAGAAAAAGATCCTATTTTGAACAGCAGCAATAATGCAAAGTCTATAGAAATAATCAAAACTGAAGCCCTTCACCCTTAGCTGCCTCACAGAACATCTACTCTGACTCTAATAGCAGCTCAAATGTCATCTCCTCCACGAAGCCTTCCCTGACAACCCTAAGCTCCAGTCCTTGAGTCTTATATGGTGTGAAAGAGACCTCTTCACCCAGTACTGTACTAATCTCCTTTTGCATCTACTTTCCCAGTGGAGTAGGAAGACCTCCAGAGAACATTACCAGCAGAGGTGGACCAGGCTCAGCGGGCAGGACAGAGTTACTGGTGACCTCACTGAGCTGGTCTGAGGAAAGAAAGGGGACAAATGGGGGAAAGGGCAAAAATCCAAAAGACTGAGGAACCAGAGAGGTAGGACATCCCATTAATTGTCTTTAGGGACTCCCCTGGCAGTCCAGTGGTTGGGACTCTGCACTTCCACTGCAGGGGGCCCAGGTTTGATCCCTGGTCAAAGAACTAAGATCCTGCAAGCCCCGAGGCTCAATAAAAAAAAAAAGTGTCTTTACTGTTTTCTCTGGTCCAGGGCTATGCTAGGTGATCTCAGCCCGGCTGCTGTCCACAGGAACCTGCTCTTAGATCAGCGAGATGGGGTTTGCAGAAGAGAGTGCAAAGTCTTACAGGGAAGAATGAATGCCCGGAGGTCAGACATCCAATAAAAAGAGATTGAGGACTGGATCAGCCCTGCAGGCTCAAAATTTGGGGCAAGTTGATGATTCTAGAAAAAGCAAACCTTTCCAAACAATGAGCCCCCTAGTGCTTTGTGCCAGATGCTCAAAGGTCTAGAAAGGTTTCTTGTTGTGGTTATAAATCATAATAGCTCCTGTGGATAAAATCAGTGGATCTCAGACCTGCTGGGAACAACAATGAAAGTGTCAGAAGTTTTCCCTTTAAAACAAAGAGCAAAATAAGGATGCTTTCCATCATCAGTATCCCTAAATATGGTCATAGACATTCTGGCCAAAGAAATAGAAAGCATAAACATCAGAAACAGATAAAATGATGATTATGTGTATATGAAATGACTGCATAACCTCAACAAAGCAGTCATCTGACAAGGTACACAAATTAAAAAGATCTCAGGAAAGTGGCTAATCAAACTAAACATGCAAAGTTCAATACTATCCCTATATGCCTACAATAAATATAGTTTTAAGGATTCTATTCCAAACAGCAATATAATATAAAATATAGAGCTCAAAAATACAGAAAAATTAAAAAATCTAAATAGTAAAACAAAATATAGAGCTAATCATAATGGAAAATGCATTTGACCAATATTAAGAAAAGTAGGAAAGTTCACAAATACATTTTAAAAAATAGGTTTGTACATTGAAGATATGTAACAATGATTGGCAACAAGTCAAAATACTGTAATAATGGTGATTTTTTTAAGGAGTTAAATTATAGATTGTTTAATGCAATTCTGACGCAAATCCCAAAAAGTTTTTTTTTTTAACTTAATGAAATGGTTTTAAATCTCAACTAGGGAATAAGCAAGCAAGACTCTCTAAAAGAGAAGAAAGTAGGGAGATAAACAATTTAATAAGGCTGCAGGGATTAAAATAGAGGGTAATAGGAAAAGAGATCATACAAAGAAAATCTACAATCCAGAAAATACAGCCCCTAATTTCAGTTCAGTTTAGTTCAGTTGCTTAGTTGTGTCTGACTCTTTGCGACCCCATGGACCACAGCACGCCAGGCCTCCCTGTCCATCACCAACTCCCGGAGTCCACCCAAACCCATGTCCATTGAGTCAATGATGCCATCCAACCATCTCATCCTCTATCGTCCCCTTCTCTTCCTGCCCTCAATCTTTCCCAGCATCAGGGTCTTTTCAAATGAGTCAGTTCTTCACATCAGGTGGCCAAAGTATTGGAGTTTCAACTTCAACATCAGTCCTTCCAATGAACACCCAGGACTGATCTCCTTTAGGATGGACTGGTTGGATCTCCTTGCAGTCCAAGCGACACTCAAGAGTCTTCTCCAACACCACAGTTCAAAAGCATGAATTCTTCAGTGCTCAGCTTTCTTTATAGTCCAATTCTCACATCCATACATGACCACTGGAAAAACCATAGCCTTGACTAGACAGGCCTTTGTTGGCAAAGTAATGTCTCTGCTTTTTAATATGCTGTCAAGGTTGGCCATAACTTTCCTTCCAAGGAGTAAGCATCTTTTAATTTCATGGCTGCAGTCACCATCTGCAGTGATTTTGGAGCCCCCTCAAAAAGTCAGCCACTGTTTCCCCATCTATTTTCCATGAAGTGATGGGACTAGATGCCATGATCTTAGTTTTCTGAATGTTGAGCTTTAAGCCAACTTTTCCACTCTCCTCTTTCACTTTCATCAAGAGACTCTTTAGTTCTTTACTTTCTGCCATAAGTGTGGTGTCATCTGCATATCTGAGGTTATTGATATTTCTCCCAGGAATCTTGATTCTAGCTTGTGCTTCATCCAGCCCAGTGTTTCTCATGATGTACTCTGCATATAAGTTAAATAAGCAGGGTGACAATATACAGCCTTGATATACTCCTTGCTGGATTTGGAATCAGTCTGTTGTTCCATGTCCAGTTCTAACTGTTGCTTCCTGACCTGCATATAGGTTTCTCAAGAGTCAGGTCAGGTGGTCTGGTATTCCCATCTCTTTCAGAATTTTCCACAGTCTATTGTGATCTACACAATCAAAGACTTTGGCATAGTCAATAAAGCAGAAATAGATGTTTTTCTGGAACTCTCTTGCTTTTTTGATGATCCAGTGGATGTTGGCAATTTGATCTCTGTCATAATTTAATAAGTGCTAAATGAGGCCTCACAAATAAATTAGGGAAGAAAAGGGTTAATAACTGATGTCAGCATAGCCAATGAACAATTCTGGGAAAATAAGAGAGAGAGACTCTTAATCTAAGACAATAAAACTCTAGATAGAATTACATTTTAAATATTTTTTTAAATCAAACCAAAATATCAGAAGTAAACAGACTTTAACATTTATACAGCCCCTTAGTTGAGAGTGACTCTTTCAACATAGAAGCAATAAAGAACTACAAAGAAACAGATCAACAAGTCTAACTATAAAAAAATATAACACACCTGGATGCTTAAAAGATGATAAGGCAAGCAGCAGATTGTGATAAAGGATCTAAAAAAAGAATAAGTTGTTATCTTGATTATTTTAAATACTCACTATAACTCAATTTAAAAAATTAATCCACCAAATGATAGATATTCACCAGCGAGAAAATATAATTAATTAGTAAACAAATATATAGCCCCTGATATGTGCTGTCAAACTTCTTTCCAGAATATTTATATCAATTTACATATATCCTGGCCAACAAATAAGAGGACCATCAAAAAATATTTGCTAATATGATCAGTGGAAATTATATCCTTTGCTGTCATAACAAGACTGGTTATCTTTTATGATTAATTAACCATTTTTATGTCCTTGATGGAATATCAAGGACATAAAATATCATATCACATAAAATATCAACAGCTTGGGTGTTTGGCTGTTTTTCTGCTTGGAGTTCTGGCATTCCCCATGCCTCACACTCTCACCAGGTGTTAGTAGAGCTCCCTAAATAATGTTATCACCTACATCTGTGCATTGTTTTTCTTGTTTAATAGTTCAAGGTACAGCATTTAGGTGTTTTTTTAAAAACAGAATATAAAAATTAATGCACACAGTAACATCAATTATGTACAAAAGTATACATGCCTGGGAAAGAAGGCTCAAAGAAAAAATAAGCAGAATGTTAAATAGTTATTATAAAGGATTAGAGCAATTTATTACTATTTATAGTCCTGATATTTATTTTGTATAAAATAAGTACCACTTTTTATTTGCATAAAAATATTTTCAGTATATACAGTGATACTCTACCTTTAAAATTGAAAAACAAATGCATCATAAAAGTAACTCTTTTTGGAAAAAATAGCCTGGCATATTCAAGGATAAACTGAAGCCAGCCAGCTCTTTAAAAATCTGAGAAACAGAGAAGGTAGACCCATGAAAAAAAGACAGTAGCCTCTGTCCTGGACTGAAGTAGAAGTTATGAGATGGAGCTTTCAGGACTTGAGTACTACTCGAAGAAACATACACAGCACCCTGCTTTAAGTGGGGACAGAAAGTGTTCTCAATGAAGGCAGAAAAGCCACAACGCCACTCAACTTATTCCCAAGAATGCTCCAAGCAGCTGTCTTCCCAAGAAGATGAAACGCCCAACCCATAGCCGCATTCCTCCCACCTGGGCTGTCCACATGCCAACCCACCATACACCACCCTGCTCTGCCACTCCCCAGTGCAAGCAACACGTGGACTCCGCAGCTTCCCTTGCCCACAAATAATCACAGAAGCATATGGCTGGCACCTGAGGGGTGCTGAGGGCCTAGATGCATCCACACCTGCTGCTTTCATTTATCCTCTGCAAGTAGCTATCCAGGCCCTACTATGGGCCAGGCACCATTCCGCAGTGTGCCCTGCGGCTTCCCTGTGATTATTTTGTTCTTGGGGACTCTGTTTCCCTCCATTCTTTGGTGCACAAGTAGGAGGGTGCACCACGATGCTCCTGCTCAGAACAGTCTAGTTGCCTTTGATGGTAAAGGCCCCCAAGGATACCTGCAAAGAGCCCTGCTGGGATGTGATGCAAATACCCTCTCCAGGCCATGTTACCAGCCACTTACACGGCCCATGAAGTCCCATCCCTGTGGGGAGGAGAGGCCTGTGATCTCGGGCACAGCTCTCCATGGTCACTGGGATAAGAGTATGGAGATCCAGGTACCCAGACATGTGGGAGCAAGTCGCAGCCTTGCCCGGTCACCTTGCCATCTGTGCAGGTGCAAAACACCTCATATCCATTTCCTGGGGGTGGGAATATTAACCATAAATAGTAGCGCTCACTATTTCATATAAGCTAGGCTGGCAGACCTATCCTCTCTGTACACATGAGGAAACTACAAGTGACTTGCCCAAGGTCATTCAGCTAAAAGTAGTATAAGATTTCTATGCAGCTTGATCAGGCAGCCAGGGGTCCTAACCATTTTGCTAGCCTGCCCTGCTGAGTCAAGAGTGTGCCCGGGTGTCTGCTTGTAGGCCAGAGAAAGGGGAGTCCCTGCTGAGCAGCTCAGTGGGAAACCAGGGCCTTGGCTACAAACTCCTATAGGCCTTTCCAGTTTAGCACCCACAATCCAAGGATAGAGGTCTCGCAGCCTTCTTCCTGAGCCTTCGGTCCTCAGGAACTTCTTCTCCAGGTCTAATTCAGAGGATGGGCACCCTTTATACCTACGATGCCTGTGTGAGGTAGAGACAAGCCCCTGGGTTGAGTCAAGTTCAGTGTTCACAGGGGCACACAGCATGACTTCCAGAAAACACAGCCAGGATATAGCTGGGGGCCAAGTCTCACTAAGGGAGGAGGACCAGGGGAAAGACCCAGGCTGGAGACAGGCGAGCTGTCCTCCAGGCGGCACAGGAGGTCACCAAGAGTCCCATTCTCTGTGAGTGCTCAGAGCTGACAGGATGGGGGCTAGTTCAGCAGTCATAAGGCAAAGGCTCCAGGTGAGGAAGTGCGTGCAACATTATGGGGAGAGCAGGCAGGGTGACCACTGAGAGGACTCCTGAGCCAGATGGGGGCCAGGTGATCTCAAAGGTCTCATTCAACCAAAAGAAAACAAGTGGAGCTACTTGTCCTAACTATATGCCAGCCACAGTAGTAGGCCCTTTTTACGTATTAACTCGTTACATTCCCATAACAACCCTAAGTTACCCTCACAGGTGGAAAATGAGGTCTGTGGTGATAGCAGAACTGTCCAAGGTCATTTCAGGGAGATGATGTGGAGTACAAAGAACTGGAATGCAAAGATTCCTGTAAGGTGATCAACTTGTCTTAGTTTGCCCAGGATGTTCCCAATTTTAGTACTGAAAACCTGACAGCCTGGTGGACCCCTCCTTAATCCCAGATGACAGCTGGTCACCCTAAATTCAGCTGCACGCTGACAGATGAGAGAGGGGGGAAGGCAACCCAGCGTGAGCCGTGGCATGAGCAAAGACCTTCATTCCTATGGGGCTCGACCTTTGAGCCCTGCCTCCTCCTGTAACCTCCCAGAGCTCACGAGGTAGGAAGGTTCCAGTCTTGAAAACATTTCAGGCTCCTTAGTGGTGCATACAATCCCACAGACCCCATCAGGAATACTTGGGAATACTAACAATGGGGTCCTCCATCAACATCTGAATGGCAGCTGGATTCAAGTGTGGCTTTTCTCCGTGCCCTTGTCACTGACACCTGAATTATAGTCGAGAACAGAGACCTTTAGGCGGCAGGCACTATAATAAACACAAGGCATAATTATCCTCATAATTATAACTATCATAGCAAGAAAGTCAAACTGCATGTCTCCAAATCTCTAATTAGGATAGCGTTTCGTGTTACTAAAGAACCTTTTTAATTCAAAATGCGTGGGTCCTTCATTAAAGGTTATCCTGTAAATTCTAACAAATGCCTGGTGAAAAGTAACTGGTAGGCAAAACAAGCAAAATCCTAGCAGTACACAGAACATTGTGTGGGAAATCAGGAGGGCTGAGTCAAGCTTGTATTGTTCCTTAGAAACTCAGAACTGACCCAGCTCAGTCCCTGCTGAGAGGGTGGGCCTGGTGACAGAACCCTGTGGTGGGAGCAGAGAGTTTAACCAGTCACAGGGCCTGAGGAGGAAGTGTCGGGGACTCAGGCCGGCAGGAGCATGGGCTCCTCAGCCCGATCAAGAAACAAGACTCCCCAGGCTGTAGAAGGAAAACTGCCACCAATGTGATCAGTCCCACCCAGGATATCTTTTTTCACAAAATACCTCTTTTCACAAAGTCTTTTTTCCTAGAATCATTTTTTCAGGATAAGAAGGTTGAAGGTCATTTAACCCATGTTTTCCAAACTTCCCACTTGGAGAGGTGGGTCCGAGGAACCTCCCCTTGAGATTCTGTCTCAGTGGGTCTAGAATGGCAGCAAGGAATTTGTTTTTTAACAAATATTCCTAGGTGACAGTTACCAATAAGCAAACTTGGGGAATACTGCGTAACGCAGCCTCCCACCTCAGACCTGAAATTCTCTTACTGTCTCCACAAGAGGGCACAGGGTTCTTCTTGAATGCCTCTGATGATGGGGCACTCACCTCCCTTTCACAGAATGGTTTTAACTGTTAGAGACTTCTTTCATGAACCGTATGGTAACTGTTACCCTGCCACTACCTAGCGGTCCTTCTGCCTTCTTGGATTACATATAGCTATCTGCCCCCAAGTGACAATGCTTTATATACATGAGGATGAAGAACATGATAAGCTTTTCTCCAGGCAAAACAGCCAGAAACCTCAATCCCCATGGTTTTCAATGCTCCCTTCAGAGTCAGGACTGGCCCAGCTCAGACCCTGCCAAAGCCAGAACTGACTCCTTTGCAGGCTTTCAGTCTGTAACACATGACCACAGCCACCACTCATTGACACCAGCTGTATGTCCGAAACTTCTCGGGGCCTCAGACCTACAATCTCATTTACTCCTCACAAATACTCTGTAAGGTCAGCTCTATTCTTACCCCCATTTAACAGAGGAAGAAACTGAGTCACAGAGAAGTTAAAAGACTGGATTGTTCAAGGTTGCATGATTTATTCCAGGTCATTCACTTAATTAAACAATAATTAACATTCATAAAGGGCTTCCTACATGCAAGCCACTTAGCATTGTCATACTACCTTTAAATTTTTTTATTTTTTATTGAGTTTTAGTTGATGTACAATATTTTATGTTTCAAGTGTACAACATAGTGATTCACAATTTTTAAAGGTTATATTCTATCTGTATTTATAAAGTATTGGCTATATTCCCCGTGCTATACAATATATCCTTGTAGCTTATTTATTTCATCCATAGCAGTTTGTACCTCTTAATTCACTACCCCAATCTTTTCCTTCCCAGCTTCCCATTCTCCACTAGTAGCCACTAGTCTGTTCTCTGTATCTGTGAGTCTGGTTTATTTGGTGGTGTTATATTCATTGAAAAAAAGAAAGTGAAAGTTGCTCAGTCATGTCTGACTCTGCGACCCCGGACTATACAGTCCATGGAATTCTCCAGGCCAGAATACTGGAGTGGGTAACCTTTCCCTTCTCCAGGGGATCTTTCCAACCTAGGGATCAAACCCAGGTCTCCTGCATTACAGGCGGATTCTCTACCAACTGAGCTATCAGGGAAGCCCATATATTCATTAGTTTATTTTATTGATTTTTTTTCGGATTCCACATATAAGCAGTATCATACAAAAGCATGTCTTTCTCTGACTTATTTCACAAAGCATAATACTCTCCAAGACCATCCATGTTGCAAATGGCAAAATTTCATCTTCTTTTATGGTTAAGTGGTATTATATTAACTGTTTGGGGGAGGGGTTGTTGTTTCTATCTACTCATTTTTTTCAGTATTTCATCTCATTTTACTTTTTATGATTATTTTTATTGGCGTATAATTGCTTTATAAAGTTGTTAGTCTCTGCTGTACAGTGATCTGAATCAGCTGTATGTATACCTGCATCCCCTGCCTCATGGACCTCCCTCCCCAGCCCCATCCTACCCCCTAGGTCATCACAGAGCACCGATGATGAGCTCCCTGTGCTATACAGCAGCTTCCCACTAGTTATTTTACACATGGTAGGGTATACACGTCAGTCCCAATCTCCCAATTTGTCCCACTCTCCCCTTCCCCTGCCCCATGTCCCATATTAACTCAGTCCTCACAACAGCTCCATGAGATGGGAACTGTTATCACCATCTCCGTTTTCAGAAGAAGAATCTGAGACACACGCCTGCAGCCTTGGTTAGTAAGTGGCATAGCCGGCCCTGAGCTAGTGCACTGCTATGTACACAGCCTCCCGAGGATATGTAACTGTTACTTAGGATGGTCAGCTGCTCTGAAACAAGAGATTTTGAGCTCCAATGAGCAGACAGATCTTACAGGATTTACAATGGATTGCAATGGACACTGGTATATTTCAGTTACCATGGAGCTATATTAAGGAGGCTTAGAGTTGAAAGAGCTGGTGAAAGAATTATCCAGTGCCTGGATGTGTCACTAAATTGGCTCTGGGACCTCAGGCAAGACCCTTTGGTTCTTATGCCCTTGGTGTGTGTCTTAGGTAAATGCCGAGGTTGGAGCTGATCAACTCTGAGACCCCTCATGGCTGCCATTGTGAAATCTAGCTGGTGGTTGTCAGACTTGGTGACACACTGAGCCAGTCACCTGGGGAGCTTTACAGACTCTCGATACCTTAGTCTCATTTGCAGAGATTTTAACTTAAACAGTGTCAGCTGGGGCTTGGGGATCAGGGGTTCTCAAGCTCCCCTGGTGATCCTAACACACAGCCAGGGTAGAGAACTCTGCACTACACCATTCCTTCTCAAACTTTACTGTGTTAAAAGCTTGCCCAGGGTTCCTATTAGGATAAGGCTTCTGATGGTGAGGTCTGTGTTGGGACCTGAGATCCTGTATCTCTACCAAGCAGGTCCAAGGACCACCCTCAGTAGCAAGGACTAGTTCAATGCAGTGGTTCTCAAAGTGGGGCCCCTGGACCACAGCATCTCCCCAGAATCCATTGTAAATGCACCTTCTCAGTCCCCATGCCAGACCTACAGAATCAGAAGCGCTCCGGGCAGGGCCTAGCCATCTGTGTATGTGTGTGTTTTAAGATGTTTATTTACTATTATTATTGTTATCACTGATCATCTACTGGCGGTTTATTTATTTTTGGTTTTTTTTTTTTTGCCTTCTTTTATTTTTTTTTCCAATTTTATTTATTTATTTTTTTCAAGTTGAACAGACTAAATTTCTTTAAACAAACTTACTTATACTCCAGAGTCCTTTAAAAACTTAATAGCATTTATACATTGAAGGTATTTGATTTTCTTGTAACTAGCACTTCAAATGCAACAAGCATTTGAAGCAACAAGCATTTGACCCAACAAGTAAAACTTTCTACAGTTCATAACTTTTATAAATAAAATAAATTAAATGTACAGTGAATAAGTTCTCTGAAATATTTCAATATTTCTGCAGGTTTAGTAACATCATAAAATACATTTCAACTAAAATTCACAAATCTAAAAACCTGTTAGGCATTTTTAGGCGTTTTAAGTTGGAAATGAAGACCAATGTTACATCGTAATATGCCAATTACAAATAGTACTTCAAATAGCAAATACTACAGTTTGTCCCAAACTTTAAAAACTATTCATGAACTCAACACTGAACTATTGATGGCTATGAGAATTGTTTCCTAGCCTTTTTGAAAATTTCAACCCATTTACGTTTAAGGTAATTATTGATAAGTACGATCCCGTAGCCATTTTCTTTATTGCTTTGGGTTCAAGTTTATACACTCTTTCTGTGTTTCCTGTCTATAGAAGATCCTTTAGCATTTGTTGGAGAGCTGGTTTGGTGATGCTGAATTCCCTCAGCTTTTGCTTGTCTGTAAAGCTTTTGATTTCTCCTTCATATTTGAATGAGATCCTTGCTGGGTATAGTAATCTGGGCTGTAGGGTATTTTCTTTCATCACTTTAAGTATGTCTTGCCACTGCCTTCTGGCCTGAAGAGTTTCTGTTGAAAGATCAGCTGTTATCCTTATGGGAATCCCCTTATGTGTTATTTGCTGCTTTTCCCTAGCTGCTTTTAATATTTGTTCTTTGTGTTTGATCTTTGTTAATTTGATTAATATGTGTCTTGGAGTATTTTGCCTTGGGTTTATCCTATTGGGGACTCTCTGGGTTTCTTGGACTTGGATGATTATTTCTTTCCCCATTTTAGGGAAGTTTTCAACTATTATCTCCTCAAGTATTCTCTCATGGTGTTTCTTTTTGTCTTCTTCTTCTGGGACTCCTATGATTCGAATGTTGGAATGTTTAACATTGTCCCAGAGGTCTCTAATATTGTCCTCATTTCTTTTAATTCGTTTTTCTTTTTTCCTCTCTGTTTCATTTATTTCTACAATTCTATCTTCTAGTTCGCTTATCCTGTCTTCTGCCTCTGTTATTCTACTGTTTGTTCCCTCCAGAGTGTTTCTGATCTCATCTATTGCATTATTCATTGTATATTGACTCTTTTTTATTTCTTCTAAGTCCTTATTAAATCTTTCTTCCATCTTCTCAATCCTTTTCTCCAGGTTATTTATCTGTAACTCCATTTTGCTTTCAAGATTTTGAATCATTTTCACCATCAAAATTTGAAATTCTTTATCAGGTAAATTCCCTATATCTTCTTCTTTTGTTTGTGTTGGTGGGCAATTATCTTGTTCCTTTACTTGCTGGGTATTTCTCT
Organism: Moschus berezovskii; assembly: GCF_049115385.1. NCBI lineage: Eukaryota > Metazoa > Chordata > Mammalia > Artiodactyla > Moschidae > Moschus > Moschus berezovskii. The sequence continues at coordinate 27,170,520 of NC_142471.1, forward strand.
GCCTCTTCATCTTGCTTATATTGTTTTGCTTGGGGTGGCCTTTCCCTCTTCTTGCAGTTCGTGGAGTTCTCTTTATTACCTAGTTTCTTCGCTGTGTGTGGGGTTGGACGGGTGACTTGTCCAGGTTCCCTGGTTAGGGAAGCATGTGTCGGTGTTCTGGTGGGTGGAGCTGGATTTCTTCTCTCTCCTTTAGAAGACAATGGGCTGCTTTTCTGGGAGCCTGATGTCCTCTGCCAGTATTCAGAAGTTGTTTTGTGGACTTTACTCCGCGTTCAAATGTTCTTTTGATGAATTTGTGGGGGAGAAAGTGGTCTTGCCATCTTATCCCTCTGCCATCTTGTTCCTTCCTCCCCAGAACACTGGATTCTTATATTCCACTTGGTAGTGGAGTATCTCTTCCCAGCTGCTCCAGCAAGGCGCAGCCGCTGTACCTTACCTTGGATGAGGGGTATCTCCTCAAGGCCGCGCCTCCTGCTTTGAATGTGGATCAGCTCCTCTCGGCCCTCCGGTGCCCAAGCAGCCACCACCTCCTGAATGTGGTACAGCTCCTCTCGGCCACCGCCCTAACCCTGGGCGCGGGGTAGCTCATCTCAGCCACGATTCTGCACGTGGTCGGTTGCGCCGGAGCCGGGCGTCTCCCGCGTCTGCGCCGCCGGAGCCGGGCGTCTCCCGCGTCTGCGCCGCCGGAGCCGGGCGTCTCCCGCGTCTGCGCCGCCGGAGCCGGGCGTCTCCCGCGTCTGCGCCGCCGGAGCCGGGCGTCTCCCGCGTCTGCGCCGCCGGAGCCGGGCGTCTCCCGCGTCTGCGCCGCCGGAGCCGGGCGTCTCCCGCGTCTGCGCCGCCGGAGCCGGGCGTCTCCCGCGTCTGCGCCGCCGGAGCCGGGCGTCTCCCGCGTCTGCGCCGCCGGAGCCGGGCGTCTCCCGCGTCCTTTATTTATTTTTGGTTGGGGGCTACTCTCCCCTGGCAGTGTGCCAGCTGCTCACTGAGGTGGCTTCTCTTGCGGCAGAGCACAGGCTTCAGTAATTGCGGTTCCCAGGTTCTAGAGCACGGGCTCAACAGGTGCAGGGCACGAGCTTAGCTGCTCAGTGACATGTGGGATCTTCCCAGATATGGGATCAAACCTATGTTTCCTGAATTGGTAGGTAGATTCTTTACCACTGAGCCACACAGGGAAGCCCCATCTGTGTTTTAACAAGCTCTCCAACTTGAGTTTGAGAATCACCCTGGCTTACAGAGACTGGGCTTCCCCCAGCTGTTGTTTCCTGGCCCTGATGGATGGTGATGAAGGTGACAATGAAAGCAACTCACATTCCCTAAGTGCTGCCTGGTCTGTGCCTATGCAGGGGCTTTAAGTTTGCTCACATGGGGGACGTTATTTTGCCCTGGGTGCCTCCCGCTTCTCATCAGATTGGGGGATTTTAAGACAGAGACACTGTCTCTTCATCCTTCTCTCTTGCTTGTTCATGTTGCTGACTCTGACAGAGGCATAGGTGACCTCTGGTGCAGGAGCAGCTGGCTGGGCTCAGGAGGCCCACATTCTTGTCCCAGCCTCCCTGCTATTAGCCACGGGGTCTCAGGGAAAAGACTTCTCCAGGGGCCTTGTTTTCTCTTCTGTAACTGAGGGTTTAGACCATGGGATCTGGGGAGTCTCGACCAGGCTGGACATTCTGTGATTCTATGAGTCTACTGAACAAAGACCTTTGGCCAGTGCTGCTGTCAAAGAGGAGAGGCTGCAAGCTGCAGCTGAGTGTTCCAGAATTGTCCATGCCTTAGAACATGCTGGAACATGTACTATAACAGGGGGATCTGAGGTTCAAGTTACCCAGGCCCATGAGTAGAGAGCTGGGATTTGAACCAAGAAACCCAACTCCAAAAGCCCATGGTCTTTCCACAATACCACATCACATCAGAGTATACCATACCACCCTCTCTCCTACCACGGTCAGAAGATAGTCCTAAAAAAGGTAACACAGGGATTTCCCTGGTGGTCCAGAAAACTCTGCACTCCCATGGCAGGAGGCATGGGCACAAACCCTGGTCAGGGAACTAAGATTCCACAGGCCTCATGGTATGGCCAAAAAAATAAAACCCAAAGGTAATATAATAATAGCTTACCCTTATGTGGCGCACCTGTATGCTTGAGACTTTAAATAGCTGACACGATTTGTCCACTTTAATCTCCACAACAACCCCATGAAGAATATTATTAAGTTCATTCTCATTTCATCATTGTAGAGTGTGTGTTAGTCGCCCAGTCATGTCCGACTCTTTGTAACCCCATGGACTGTAACCTGCCAGGATGCTCTGCCCATGGGATTCTCCAAGCAAGAATAGTGGAGTGGGTTGTCATTTCCTCCTCCAGGCATCATTGTAGAAACAGGGGCTAAACAGAAGAGCTGCATTGTGACCCCAGGCAGTCTACCCTGAGAGAGCTCAGTTTAGCAGAACAACGCATGGGATGATGTGAGGAACTCAAACCAGGGGCCCTCGGTGGGAGGAGACTCTCATTCAGGAGGCTGGTATAGAGAAAACCGTATTAAAAAGTAGAGATGTTACTTTGCCAACAAAGGTCCATCTAGTCAAAGCTATGGTTTTTCCAGTAGTCATGTATGGATGTGAGAGTTGAGCTATAAAGAAAGCTGAGCGCCAAAGAACTGACGCTTTTGAACGGTGGTGTTGGAGAAGACTCTTGAGAGTCCCTTGGACTGCAAGGAGATCCAACCAGTCAATCCTAAAGGAGATCAGTCCTGAATATTCATTGGAAGGACTGATGTTGAAGCTGAAACTCCAGTACTTTGGCCACCTGATGCGAAGAACTGACTCCCTGGAAAAGACCCTGATGCTGGGAAAGATTGAAGACAGGAGGAGAAGGGGATGACAGAGCATGAAATGGTTGGATGGCATCACTGACTCAATGGACATGAGTTTGAGTAGGCTCCAGGAGTTGGTGATGGACAGGGAGGCGTGGCATGCTGCAGTCCAAAAAGTTGCAAAGAGTCAGACATGACTGAGCGACTGAACTGAACTGGTAAAGAAAACAGATTTTTCTGAAACATGAAAATGAAAACTTAGACGTGGGCCTGCTGGGAAGACTCAGCACTCCTTCCAGAAGATCAAACTCCAGCACCTCCGTATGTATTCAGGGGCTGGGGTTAGAAGCTGGCATCCTGGCATAAGAAGCAAAGGGCTGCCAGCTTCTGAAACGCCATTTGGTCTCTAATGCTGGGAGGTGCGGAATGCAGAGAGCAGGTGAAACAAGTCATCAAGGACTGGCAGCAACGGACCACTGCACACAATTAGGCTGTATCCTGTTATCTGCACACAGCATTGACAGAGCTAACTAGCTGTAGAAGGTTTAAGACAAAAAGGAGCCCTGGACAACTGCCTCCTGGCAAACCCCCTTCTCCAGAGACTTTAGGCATTTTCAGGGATTTTGCTGGTGTTTAATTGCCAGCCCCTAGAGCAGCCTTTTCCTGGCCTTTCCCCATCTGTTTCATGCCACCTGGAAAGGAAAGGTCACAGGAGAGCTCACTGAGTAATCGCAGAAGCCCAGAAAATTCCACTTCAATAGCAGTTATATTGGGCCTTGGCAGGGAGTTAGACAGAGAAGGGCAGAAAGGTACTCAGGAAAGGGGTAAGGTGCAAAGCACCTTCTGGGGACAGGGGGAGCCCACTGAACCTGAACATGACCATGGGCTTGTCGTTTCTTCTATGCACTTTACAGGTCTCTGTATTGTGTGATATTTTTACAACATTACTTCTTACAACTATCCTCAGTTGAAAGAAAGTAACATCCCTAACATCCAGCTACCCATGGGGGACAGGCTAAGGAGGCTGGGTTGGCGGAGATCTCTCTTGATGGGGACGAGGGGAATGGGGTAAAATCCTGAAGGGCCAAGCCCAGAAGGGCTACCGCAGAGCACAGTCGACAGCCCAACCACAAACACGGCACACGTGAGGCTCTGGAGCTCAGAGGGGCTTTCTCCTCGACCTCCTGCTGGAGTCCCAGCCTCTCTGGGACATGATGGGACTTCAGATTGTCTGCCTCCCAAAAAAAAAGCTGAGCTTCTGGCCCCTAGGCAGTGGCCATCACACCCAACAGTTGGGAGATGCTCCAACCACACAAGAACAGCTAGAGAGGTGAAGAAGGAAGAGGTGCCTGAGAGCTCCCTCTTCCTCCAGATCCAAACTAAGGCTTTCTTTGGGCCGAGGCTTTCATGCTATGGGGTCTCAGGGAAGTCACTTACCCCCAGCCTCAGTTTCCCCTTCCATAAAGTGGCAACAAAAATTCACACAAAATCCTCTACATGCATGTTCACAGCAGCATCATTTGCAATAGCAGAAGTAGCTCAAAAAAGTAGAAGTAGCTCAAATATATATCAACATTTTTCATTCATTCAACATTGCTGAACTGATAAAGAAAACAGATTTTCCTGAAACATGAAAATGAAAACTTAGACATGGGCCTGCTGGGAAGACTCAGCACTCCTTCCAGAAGATCAAACCCCAGCACCTCCGTATGTATTCAGGGGCTGGGGTTAGAAGCTGGCATCCCGGCATAAGAAGCAAAGGGCTGCCAGCCTCTGAAATGCCGTTTGGTCTCTAAAGCTGGGAGGTGCGGGATGCAGAGAGCAGGTGAAACAAGTCATCAAGGACTGGCAGCAACGGACCACTGCACACAATTAGGCTGTATCCTGTTATCTGCACACAGCATTGACAGAGCTAACTAGCTGTAGAAGCTTTGAATAGACATGCAATGAATAGATAAGCCTAAAGGTGGTAGCTCCATACACTGGAATATCACTTGGCCTTAAAAAGGAAGGACATACCGATACAACAGGATGAATCTCGGGACTTTCCTGGTGGCTCAGTGGGTAAGAATCTGCCTGCCAATGCAGGGGACAAGAGTTCATTCCTTGGTCCGGGAAGATTCCACATGCCACGGAGCAACTAGGCCTGTGTGCCACAACCACTGAGACTCTAGCGCCCACAAGCCACAACCACCAAGCCTATGTGCTGGAGCTACCGAAGCCCGCAAACCTAGAGCCTGTGCTCTGCAACAAGAGAAGCCACTTCAATGAGAAGCCCAAGCACCGCAGCCAAGAGTAGTCCCGGCTCGTCCCAACTAGAGAAAAGCCTGCCCATAGCAATGAGACCCAGCACAGCCAGAAAAAAAAAATGGATGAACCTCAAAAAAATTATGTTAATGAAGGAAACCAATCACAAGAGGCCATATACTGGATGACTCTCTTTACATAAAACGTCTCAGATAAGCAAATCTACAGAGACAAAAGGAGACTGGGGGTTGCCAGGGGCTGAGGGAGATGTGAGAAATCTGGAGTAATTGCTTAGCGAAACAGGGTTCCTTTCTGGGTGATGAGTATGTTCCAAAACTGATCAAGGCGATGGTTATACAACCTGTGAATATACTAAAAGCCACAGAATGTTACACTTTAAAATGGTGAATTTTGTGATATGTGAATTATTCTTCAACTTAAAAAAAAAGTGAGGACAAGATGATCTAACTAACCAACAGGGTTGTTATAAACATGAAAGAAAATGTCCACAAGGGGCCAAGCACAGCATGGCAGGCAGTGTGTACTCAGTAAACAAGAGATGCTGTTACAAGGCTGCAAAGACATTGTTTTGATGTGAGAATTCATTACCAGGAAATGCTTCAGCTCTGTTGTTCCTTGAAGGAGGAAGAAGGGCCCTGGCAGTCACTTATTCCAAAAACCTCACAGCAAAGAGACAACTGTGTGTGTTACTGTGGAATCTGGGACGTGCCAAAACGATTCCTGTTACTTCCTGTCAAGCCAGCTAATCACTTAAAAACAAATCCTGTATTTAATTAAAACCAAAAGTTAATACCACACAGAATACAAACAAGTGATGCCCAGTCACTGAATCGAGATATTAAATTATTTTCTTCAATCAGTGACTCATCGCTAACATGCAGAGCAGCAGGGGATAGAAACAGGGGGCACACTGATGCCAACAGCGTGGCCACCAACAGCTCTGAAGCGATCACAGCCAGGCTGAGTGGAGGGCAAGTGCTGAGTCAGACTTTGGAGAGGCAGGCCCTGAGGTCTTCTACAAAAACCACAGCAGGCAACACTGACTGAGCACCACCTCGTTTGATCCTGACAACAACCTCTGAGGAAGGGCAGTACTGTCAGCCCCCTTTTGCAGGTAAGGAAACTAAGGCCCAGAGAGGTTAAGAATGCACTCAAGGTCACACAGTAAGTAACGATGGAGTGGAGCTTGGCTTCCTCTCAAGGACGTCGCCCAGGAGAGTGAGTCTGGAGAACTGGATTCTGATCTGCTATTGCTCTTAACTCATCAAATGACCCTGGGCAGGCCACTCTTGGAGTTTAATGTCCTTTTGTGTAAAATACAGAGAATGAACTCAGCCCATCTCTCTCCAAGGGTGGGAATGTGCAAATCTGGGAACAAAAGAACAGACTTCTCAAGTTGTAATGTGCCCATGGGTCACCTGGAGATCTTGCCAGGATGCTGGTTCTGAGTCAGGAGGTCTGGGATGAGGCCTAAGGATATGCATCTCTAACAAGCCCCCCACGGATGCTGATGCTGCTGGTCCTCAGACCACACATTGAGAGGAACGTGGATGGTGATCACTGTGCAAATAACAATCAGACACATAGTGAGAAAGTCCGATTTCAATTTCTCAGTCCTCCAGGCCTTGCTTTTGTTGTTCAGTCGCTAAGCCATGTCTGACTCTGCAACCCCATGGACTGCAGCCCACCAGGCCTCTCTGTCCTTCATTATCTCCCGGAGTTTGCTCAAACTCATGTCCACTGAGTCAGTGATGCCATCCAACCATCTCATCCTCTGTCGACCCAATCTCCTCCTGCCCTCAATCTTTTCTAGCATCAGGGTCTTTTCAAATGAGTCAGCTCTTCACATCAGGTAGCCAAAGTATTGGAGTTTCAGCTTCAGCATCAGTCCTTCCAATGAATATTCAGGGTTGATTTCCTTTAGGATTGACTGGTTTGATCTCCTTGCAGTTCAAGGGACTCTCAAAAGTCTTCTCCAGCATCACAATTTGAAAGCATTAATTCTTGGTGTTCAGCCTTCTTTATGGTCCAACTCTCACATCCATACATGACTACTGGAAGTTCTTGCTTTACCTCCTCTTTAGTGAGGGAGCAGACTCAAGCCTAACCTAAGATTTCCTAACAGTGCTGCGTTTTAATATTTGTTTTTATGATTATCAACTATTAATGAAAAATTATGTTGACTTTTCATTTATAGTAATGACTTAAGTTCTTTTTAAATTAATATATACGCTAAATTTATTTAAAGAAAACTGTTAATCCTGGCAAAGCAATAAAGCTATCCTTTTCTACTTCACCCTCCCCAAAAAAGAAAGATGTTAAGTAATAATAATCACAGTTTATACTCTTACAGCACTGAGCATACGCCAACCACCCTTCTAAACATTCCTGTGCATTACACAATTTTCATTTTCACAACTCTAGAAAGCAAGGACCTTTCAGAGATAAGAAAACTGAGACTTAGATCAGACTTAACTTGATCAGAGAGATCAAGTAACTTGTCCGAGGTCACACAGCTAATGAGTGGCTGAGCCAGTCTTCAAACCAAGGCAGCCTGACTTGAGAGTCAGTCACATTACTCCACCTATGACTGAGTGTACAGCTGGCCCTGTGACATGGTCAAAACCATGAACATCACATGTACATGTTTAAAGGGAGGTTAACACTGTTCCTTGCAGGCAGGGGCAGTGTCCTTTCCCCTCCCAGCCTCCTCAACACCCCCACTGTCCAACACATTGCCTAGCCCACAGGAAGAGTCAGTGCACGTCCCAGAATATATTTCCCTGATCTGCATTACTGGCAGAGGAGATCTGACAGTACTCTTACTATAGCTGAAGCTGCTGGCTACAGGGCAAGAGCTGACGTGTGCGTTTGGACATCTCCAGGGGTGATGAGATGCCGGATGACTCAGCTTGGAGCTGGCTTCTGAGCAGGGCAGAGGACAAGAGGGCCGCAGCTAACAGCGAGGGAGACTGCACTTACCCAACAAAGGCAGTGCCCTGGGCATGGCACAGCAGCAGTTAATGACTGATCAGACTTTACCAATGCCTTTTCTCCTCCTCAAACAATCTCTCAGGCTTGAAATAATACAGAATCCTACCCTGGAAGGAATGCTTTCTCGGAGCAGTAAGTGGGCTTCCTGAGGTCACAGCTAGACAACCAAACAGACTCAGGAAGTGGCAGCAATTGCTGCCCTGTGCACAGCATCTGACCCTGCCAAACACTGGTGCCGGTGGCCAGTTCCAACCCCACCACAACCACCCACCTGCCAGTCCTTGACTTCACTCGTCGCCAGACACAGCTCATGCCATTCCACAGTCTAGAATGCCCTTCCCTCTCCTCTCTGCCTCCAAAGATCCTCCTGCCAGCCTAGCCCCACCTCCTCCAGGAAGGGTGCCCCAGCCTCCTCACCTCAAGCCTCAGGACACTGCCTGAGTGCTTAAGTCAGACCATCTTCTCCCAACTGGTAAACATTAGCAGACTTGCCTTCAGGATCCGTGAGCAGTGAACTTGACTGGAGGAGCATGTGTCCGCCTGCTGACAACCCCTTGGGCCCAGCACAGAGTTGGGCAAACACTTCTGGACCTAACCATACCCCTCACCACCAGGAAGCTTTGTTGTGGGATCCCCCTTTATAAAATGGGGGTTCAAATACCCTTTCAGGGAATGAAGAAAAGAATGAGCTAATATCTGTTTAGGATTTGAACTCATGGTAAGAACCATCCTGTCAGTGGCAAAGATGTGATTATTCTATTATGGTTTTATGGTTAGTTGAAAGAAACCAGCTCACTAACCCTGAAATCCATCTTGACCATGACCATGGCTGCTTTCTCACGGAGGAATCTCTCTCCCTGGCCTCCACACCCTGCCCCCGGCCCTCCACCCCCATCACCTTAATACCTCTCTCCATTCAAGAACCTGCAGGCCTCCCCAGTCACACAGGATGAACCCAATCTCTGCATCCTGGCATTCCCACCAAGGGATCCGGGTCCAACCTCCCCTCTTAGGTACCCTGTTTGAGACTCTACTGCCACCCTCCACCTGACCCAGACTGTTTTTGGCAAACTCCCTTTATTTTCCCACCTCTGGATTTCTGGTGCTTTTGTTCCCATTAAGTAGAATATGCTTCCCTATCCTCAAAATCCTTCTTTCCCATCAACACCATGTTCCAAGGTCTTGTCTAAATGTCACCTCTCCAAGAAGCCTCTGCCCACATCCTCACGTGATGGAACTGCTCCTGCCCTTAAGTCCCCATTGTGTGTTTGCGCCTGTCAGGGCACCTCACCTGTGTGTCTTTTGTGGGAATGGCTAACGTGTATGTCTCACTCTTCATGGCTGGGTGGAGAGTTCCTTGAGAGCAAGGATTAATGAGATCCCACTGAGGCAGGAGAGGCCAACAGACTGAAGTTCAAACTCCAGCATAAGATTTGCTGGCTGTGAGAATCCAGGTAAACCACTGCAGCTCTCGGAGCCTCAGTTTCCCCTTTCTATGAGTGACGTGAAAACACCACCTGTCCAGAGCTGTTGAGAATATCAGATACAATCATTTACGTGACAAAGATCTCTTGCGTATCTACTACATGCTAGGGAGAATTCAGTGATGAGCAAAACAGAGTCCCTGGCCTCAAAGAGCTTACATGCCAGTCTGGGGAGAAGAGTGGTAAATACAGAGGCAAATACTGAAAGAATGTCAGGCAGTGACACTGCTCTCAAAAAAAATAAATAAACTAGTGTAGTGGGAGAGCAGGTGACTGAGACAGAGGCAAGGGCAGCAACTTCATTAGGGTGGTCAAGGAGGGCTTCTTGGAGGAAGTGGCATTTAGCTGAGATAAGAATTAAAAAGAAGGAGTAGGGCATGCAAAGATCTGGGCAAAGGATGATCCAGGGAGCAAGACCAGCAAGTGCATAGAATAACGCTACATCTGCAATAGCTCAGTAATCAGCACCCCCCTCCTCCTCTCACTTTTCCATCCTCTGCAGAGCCTTACACAGACAGATACACAGTGAATACATATTGCCAAAATGAACTTGACAGAATTATAAAATTCTGGGGACAAACTGGAGCATGACAAAAATATGTATCCTAACAAAACACAGTCAACCACGATGAGGCAAATGCCAATTAGGCAGCTCATAATTAAACAGCTCTGAATAAACTACAATTTCCTAACATCTAAAGGCAAACACAGAGCACTCATTTCAGCCTGGGTCACCACACTTACAGCTCGGGATGTGTCAGGGCTCCATTCCAACAGGACTGGCTTTGCCAGGCCCCTGTCTCATCCCCCCACCCCCCCCACCCCCGATTCCCAGCTGTCTTGTCAGCCAGAGCCATGCTTGCATTTCTGAAAGCATTTCATTTTAATAACCTTCTAAATCAACTTTGCTAAATCACCTCCCCAAGACTAAAAATTGAGTAATGCAAGCTTTTGATGCCACAAAATTATCTATTTGATTATCCTTCTGAGCAGAACATTTTCATTTTTTACCAACATACATTTTTTAAAGCTGCATAATGATCCATGTGGTTTCAAAGGATATTCCTCTTTGTCTTCAAAAAGATGCATTTCCCAGTGCCAAGGACACAGGGCAGCCAGGCAGCCTGTTTAACCACCTGCTTCTTAGGACGCCTGCTGGTCTGTCCTGGTGGGAAGGATGACAGATACACTGGGGCTGTCAGGGATACCAGAAGTAGGGCCTCTCTGGGGCAGCAGCACTTCTGCCCTGACTTCCCTGCTGTGTGCTTCTTCAGGGATGTCCTTGGGGACCCCGACTCATCAGAGTTCCCTCATCCACCCAAACAGCCCAGGTGTCCCTGTTTCAGTCACATCATGACTATGTATGTCCCCCACAACCGGTCGGCTGCCCAGCCCCGTCCACAGCCTCTCCTTCCTTACACCCTCCTGCCAGCTCCCTCTCTCATGTCAAGACCACGCCAGCACAGGCCCAGCCATGAAAAATGCCTCTTCCTTGCTATCCCTTCCATGATCTCACATCCATCCTATGCCCTGCAGTGCTCCACCAGAACCCAGCCCGGATCACCTTGTGCCACTCCCTGCTCAGAACCTGCCAGGGGCCCCCACTGCTGCTCAGACCAGCAGATGGAGCCCCTATCTAACTTACTGGGCTCAGATGCTGAGTGTGACCCTAGTGTTTTTGAAGGGACATGTTTCCTACAATCAGGGTGTGTTCTCCAAAGCCAGCAACATCACCTGGTCCCCAACCATCAAAATAGTCTGCCCCAGGCTGCAAGTGAACACAAAGGTAAGAACGTGGGCTCTGCAGTCTCAGCACCTGGCGCAATTCCTCAGACTTGCAGAAGTTGCTTAGCTTTTCTGTGCCTCAGTTTCCTCCTGTGGAAAACGGGGACAATAACAGTAGTTACCTCCTAAGGCTGAGTGCCGATTAAATCACAGGGCGGCTGTGAGGACTGAATGAGCTGTGGGTATTAAATTCTTGTAAGCTCAGGGGTTCCCCTGGTGGTCTGTTAAGACTCCATGCTTCCACTGCAGGGAGCATGGGTTCAATTCCTGGTTAGAGAACTAAAATCCGGCATATACCACCATGCAACCAGAAAAAAAACCCAAAAATACACAGAAGCTTGCTGTTATTTGTCATGAGTCATTCTGACTCTGACGATCACTTTTCAGGCTCTCTTTAGAACTTAACTCCGTGTAAGATAGAAGCGTCACTGGAGGAATACTCACGGTGGCATTCGAGGCCTTCTGAGACCTGAGCCACCCTCCACCTCCCCTCCCCGCTCAGCTCCCTTGGCTCTCCCGTGTCTCAGTCTCACTGTTCTCATCACCAGCACCTACCTGCATGCCGCCCCACCTTTGCTCAGACACACTCACTGAGACCACCCTGCTCCACACTCCCGTCCCACACCTACATCCCTAAACCTGCTCCATCCTTTAGGTGCAGCTGAAATGCTGCCTTTTCTGTGCAACCCCCTCAGCACGTATGCTAAACCATCCCCCAGTGTGTACACATCTCAAGACAGTAGAAGGGGAACTCATCCTTATTTAGTTCACTTTTAGGTTCTGCAAGTGTTTGACACGCCATGCAATTGGCTGGCTGCCCGGCGGCCATCTCCAGGACTTGCAGCATCTCCACAGGTCACCACACCACCTAGGTCCCACTGTCCCCACTGTGTTGAGACTCCACGTCCCACCAGGCTTCCCTGGAGGCCCCTCATCACTGGACTGGCTCTCATAGCTGGGGTGGTTTCTGTAGATGGAGCAATGAACAGAAAACTAAGGGGAGAAGATAGCAATTTGCACCCACAGGATGAAGGAATTACTCCACCCACTCAATGCATGTCTTCTGCACACCAGCACTGTGTCAGGAGCATCACAGCAAACAGGGACTCAAGGAACAGGTGGGCTATGCTTGAGAATGTCCACCACAGACCCCCACCCCCCGCAATCCTTATTCTCCCTCCTTCCAGAAGTCTGAGGTCTGCAGCACGGCTGGGAGGGAAGGGGTGGGGCTCTGGCCATTAGAGCTGCTTCCTCTGAGATGGGGACTCAGGAACCCCCCCAGTAGAGAGACTTGAGCCACAACTAAAGGGCTCTGGGATCCTGTCCCACCACTGCTATAAACTGAAACAACCTCAGGACCCATCCTCATCTCTAGCACTCTAGAGCCAGCCAGGGTAACATCATAACAGTCCCTCTAGTTCCACAAGACACTGTGCTGGGGGACCAGCGGACCGGAGGACAGGATGGGAAGAAGCCTAGTCTCTCTGTTTATTCTGGGTCTTGTGCTTTGTGCACGAGATACATGTAATACTTACTGTTTTAGGTTAAACATATATAGATTTTTTAAATTGGATTATAATTGCTTTACAATGTTGTGTTAGTTTCTGCTGTACAGTGTGAATCAGCTGTATGTATAAATATGTACCCCTCCTTCTGGAGCCTTCCTCCCACCCCTCTGAAGTGAAGTGAAAGTGTTAGTCACTCAGTTGTGGCCAACTCTTTTGCAACCCCATGAACTATCGCCTGTCAGGCTCCTCTGTCCATGGGATCCTCCAGGCAAGAATACTGGTATGGGCTGCCAAGCCTTCCTCCAGGGGATCTTCCAGACCCAGGGATCGAACTCGTGTCTCCTGAATTGCAGGCAGATTCTTTAACGTCTGAGCCACCAGGGAAGCCCAACCCCCACTCCCAAGTTAAACATATACAGTTTTAAAAGTATTTCTCAGAGCGCAAACACCCAGGCTGGAGCCACAGAACATGTTTCTCTCTCCATCTTAAGAGCTGCCTTCCAAGACTAAGTTGTTCCCTTTCCCTCCACAGCCCCTTTTATACACAAGGCTGGAGCTCCAGAAAGGCCCCCAATGAGTCCATGCCAATCTGAGCACAAAGAGGCAATGCCAGACCGTGGCATGGTGCAAAAGGATAGCCAGAAACCCCTACCTGAGCCCCTCCTTGCCTGCCTGAACAGTGGGCTCAGTCCCGCCCACCTGGATATGGCCGTCTGTGTCCATCTCTCTGGGTCACTTCAGAAGCAGCCAAGACGCCACAGGCATGCTGGGCTGGGCTAACATCATTCAATCATCTCTGAAATGAGAAGGGCAGCCCAGGCCCAGGCCCTGCATTTCTGCACCACAGGCTACTGCCTTGTGCCAACTCAGTGCTAATGAAACCCGTAAGTGCTCTGAAAGCTCTATTGGCTTTCCTTCCCATAGTGATTATTTACCCCTGAATGATACCCTCACACAGCAACCCCTCAGCAGGGTCTCACCTCACCCCTTTCTCTCCACTAGCACATCCTGCTGACACAAGACCTCCTGATCCCCCACCACCAGCACCCACATCCTGCTCTCTCCAGAATCCAAGGGCCAAAAACTAAAGAACAAGATCAAACTAAAGAAAGGGAGGAAAAGCTCATCACAACAGTTAGGAGAGTGGTTACCTCTCAGGTAGAAGGGGCTTCTGGAGATTCTGGCACTATTCCATGTCTAGACTTGGGTAGTAGTTACATGAGTATTCATTTATAAATGTCTGCTAAACTAAGCATATATGATCTTATGAACTTCGCTACTTATGTATACCTTTTCACAGCTTTTTTTTTTTTTTAAGAAAAATGATTGGGTGATCAAAAAATGGGCCAAATAACTAAACAGACATTTCTCCAAAGAAGACATACAGATGGCTAACAAACACATGAAAAAATGCTCAACATCCCTCATAATCAGAGAAATGCAAATCAAAACCACAATGAAATACCATTTCACACCAGTCAGAATGGCTGCTATCCAAAAGTCTACATGCAATAAATGCTGGAAAGGGTGTGGAGAAAAGGGAACCCTCTTACACTGTTGGTGGGAATGCAAACTAGTACAGCCACTACGGAGAACAGTGTAGAGATTCCTTAAAAAACTGGAAATAGAACTGCCATATGATCCAGCAATCGTACTCCTGGGCATACACACCGAGGAAACCAGAATTGAAAGAGACACATGTACTCCAAAGTTCATTGCAGCACTGTTTATAATAGCCATGACATGGAAGCAACCTAGATATCCATCTGCAGACAAATGGATAAGAAAGCTTTGGTACATACACACAATGGAGTATTACTCAGCCATTAAAAAGAATACATTTGAATCAGTTCTAATGAGGTGGATGAAACTGGAGCCTATTATGCAGAGTGAAGTAAGCCAGAAAGAAAAACATCAATACAGTATACTAACGCATATATATGGAATTTAGATAGAAGGTAACCTTAACACTGTATACGAGACAGCAAAAGAGACACAGATGTATAGAACAGTCTTTGGGACTCTGTGGGAGAAGGTGAGGGTGGGATGATTTGGGAGAATGGCATTGAAACATGTATATTATCATATGTGAAACGAATCACCAGTCCAGATTCAATGCATGATACAGGATGCTCGGGGCTGGTGCACGGGGATGACCCAGAGGGAGGATATGGGGAGGAGGGAGGTGGGAGGGGGATTCAAGAAGGGGAACACATGTACACCCGGGGCGGATTCATGTCAATGTATGGCAAAACCAACCAATATAATATTGTAAAGTAATTAGCCTCCAATAAAAAAAAATGATTGGGTGAAGGCCACTTAGAAAAGAAAGCCAGGGTAACCTCTCTAAACAAGAAACATTTGGCTTGAAACTTAAGGTATGAGAAGGGCCCAGCCATGAAGAACAAGGAACAGCATCCCAACAAAGAAAGCAGCATGCGCAAAGCAGCTGGAAGGAGTTTCAAGGAACCGAAAGGTGGCCAATCTGGCTGGATATGAGAGGAGTCCTGAGAGGCCCAAAGTGCAGTGGGAAAAACTGGCAGATGTCAGTCAACCCCAGGTTTGCAGTACCAGCCTGGGTTTTACCCTCTGTGCAGACGGAAGCCAATGAGGGTTTAAAAGAGACAGAACTACAAAGGCTCAGAGCTGGAGCCTCACCTTTACAGACAGGAGACTGGCCCATAGTTGGGGTTAGGGTGAGATCCAGAACGCCAGCTTCCTGGTTTCTGGATCAGAGCCCTTCCCACAAAACAGAGCTCCCATCATCTCCTCAGCTCACCAACCACACTCCACTTGGCTCCAGTCCTGCCACAGCAGAGTTGACTGTACGGGCCATCAGGCTCAACAACTTACAGGCATGACCTCCTAGAGCAGTGGTTCTCGGTGGGGGCAGTTCCGCTGCCAGGGGACACTTGTTAGGGCCTGTCACAGCTTGCAGGGAGAGCAGCAGAGGGGACTACTAGCATACAGTGGGTAGAGACCAGGGAAGCTGCGGAACACCCTACGAGGCACGGGTCAGCCCCCCACCAAGAATCATCCAGCCCCCAGAGTCTACAGTGCCAAGACTGAGAAACACCCACCGAGGGATACAAAGCCTCCATTTCAAGTAAGCACTGAGCCCTCAAGGAGAAAAGCCCTCTGCTCAGGGGTCTAAAGGGGAGGGGAGGATCGAGGTCAGTTCTCAGCCTCCCAGGACCCCCTATCCAGAGAGATCAAGTCTAGAGGTGGAGTTTTAAGCAGAAGGCTTCAAGTCACCCCCTCACATCACACTGTCTAGGAAACAGAGTGGGGAGAGCAGCAGGGGCTACCCCTCCTCCCCTGGCAAACACCGCCCCCGCCGCCAGCCTGCTTCCCCAGTTGAGAGGCAAGAAGTAGAGGATGGCAGGTTTGAAGCTTCCAGCCTTCATGATAAACAGATAGGCAGTCCCGGCCAGGCTGGGGGCTGCCCTGTGAAAGCCGGCTCCCCACTCCACGCCTTCAGAGCAAACCTGTACCCAGCTGACCCTCAGGACTCTCCAGGCCAGGTGACACGGCAGCAAAACACAAAACACACACCCCTCCCCCACGAACACCACCAGCCTCCTGGGCTCTAGGCTAGGAACTGTAGACCCACAAGCCCCTCCTGGGGCAAGAAAGACTGCTCCCATCACAAGCCCTGGCTGCGCCCCTCCCTCAGGATGCGTGTGTGCGTGCGCCTCCCCCTCTAGACTGGGCACTTCTGGGGCACTTGAGTCCTCCAGGGAAGGCACATATAGTATGTGCTCGTTGTGTATTTGTTGACAAAGGAGCCGGTGGCAGCGTCTGACCCAAGGGAAGATGTTATTCTGATCTAGGGAGTATGTACAGTGCTTCCTGACATTGCACTTCCTCAGCACCCTTGCTCAAGAAAGGAGCCGCCAAATCAGATGGCTGCGGAGTCAGCTAGGACTGGAGACACAGAGGGTGAGCTGGCCTGGGCGGGGAAGCCCTTGTCGGGACCAGGCGCTCACACCCTGCGACAGCCTGGCCAAGCCCCGGGCTCAGCTGCCTGTCACCAGGTCGGCTGGTAACAGGGTGCCATCTGCTGGTGAGACAGGAGAAAAGTGGCCCAAGTGTGAGCGAGACTGGAGGAGAGTGGGAGGGCTGGAGGGGAAGGGGAGAAGGGTCTTGAAATCCTCACTTGGTCATCTCAGAGCACCCAGCCTAGCCCCTCAGTTCCCTGGGGATGGATCAAGGCCATGTTCATATTCATTCTCTCTGTCTCTCCCTCTCTCACACACACGCACACAGATATCTAGAGACCTACCCAGATAACACCTCCAACCTCCAGCCAGTCCCCTATAACATGCCAGGTAAAGACAGTTCTAGATCGTAAATAGTAAGCCAGTGGTTCCCAAAATTCAAGGCAGGGAAGAATCATACAGAGTTCATGTTAACATGTAGGTCATCACACCCACCTTCTGAGATTCCACTGTGAAAGCTCTAGAGTGGGGTCCACGGTTTGCACGTAAGCAGATATAGCCCATGGGGGTGGCCCCTTTCTCCTTACCACCTAAGACATCGTAAATGGCCAGGCAGATATTAGACTCTCATTATTTTCCTCCTTTCAAAGGACAAGGTAGGCTGATTGTGGTTCCCAAACAGTGTGAGAGGAGAGGCAGCCTAAGGAGGGAGGAGGGTTACGTGGGTCTGCAAGCTCTCCTCTTCCTAGCCGCCCCCTCTCCACAGTGAGGGCAGCAGGGGTGCATGGGAAAGGCAGGGCAGGGCTACTCAGAGCTGTGCTGAACCTGGCTCCACCTCTAAACAGCTGTGTCACTAGCAGGTCATTCACACCCTCAGCCTCAGCTCCAGCATCTATTAAACAGAGGAAGCTCCTACTTCATTTCTTTTTTTCACCTTTTTGGCATGTGGGATTTTACTTCCCCAACAAGGAATTGAACCCACACCCCCTTTATTGGAAGGTAGAGTCTTAAACACTGGACCACCAGGGAAGTCCCGAAGCTCCTACTTCAAAAGAAATACAGCACAGGAGACAAGGTAAATACCCAATGCTAGGGAACACTTAGAAACACTGCATAAAAAATGTCCATGCCCCAGTTTCTTCATCTGTAAAATGTGGATATTAATATCATCTCTGGCTTATAGTTGTGAGAGTTAAATGAGTCAAAACCAGTAAAGTGCTGACAGTGATGCCTGGCATTTAATAACTGCTCCTACCACCTTGATGAGGGAGGCACAATTACCACCCCCATTTTATAGATGAAGAAATCAAGGCTCCAAGAGGTAAAGCAATCTGCTAAGAGAGCAGGCTAGTAGGTGGCAGACTGGGGGTTCAAACCCAGGCCATATCAGTGGAGGAGAGCCTTGAGCACTCAGGTAAGTGCAACCACATAAGTGACCAGCACAGGATTCCAGGGTTCCTCTCCTGAGGGCCCACAGCCCTCAGCTCCCCACGCAAAAGCTATCCCCTCCCCCACCCCACACAGGTCTCTGCCTGGCCTCCCTCCCAAACCAAAGGCCGAGTTTTGCGGTCCAGGGGCTAAGACTCCACGCTCCCAATGCAGCGGGCCTGGGCTTGACCCCTGGTCAGGGAACTAGATCCCACACGCCACATGAACCCACATGCCACAATGAAGACCAAAGATCCCACGTGCAGCAACTAAAAGCTGACACAGCCAAATAAACGAATAAATAAATAACTTTTAATAATAAATGAAATTTAAAAAAAAAGCCAATGCCTATCTTCAAGTCTGTTTGCTGGCAGAGATGTTTCTCTCACTATTGTTCAGTTCAACCAACACCACTATGTGCTTACAAAGTGCTGGACACTGCTCTGGCTCTTGGCAGGTGGGGGACAAAAGACACAGGATCTCTGCCCTCCAGGGACACTGAATGAGTGCTCCAGAGGAAGCAAGGGGAAGGAAGCAAGGGGTAGAGCTTGGATGGGGTAGGGCTGAGGGCTTTCTGGAAGAGGTGGTGACCAAGTACATCTCTAAGGCTGAGTATCCCTCTACTTTCTGGGCCACCCCCTGCCCTAAGACCCTCTACCTTCCCAATCTCTCAAGCAGTAACTTTCTTGGAAATGCTCCTCCATGAGACAGACAGACAGACACAAGAACACACATGCCTACCTGCTGGTGAAATTCCTCTCTGTGTGCCAAAGGCCCAACTCAAATCCCAATCCAACCACTTGTACGATCATCCCCTGGGCAGGTCTGCACTCACCTCCTCTGTGTTCTTGCCACACACCTGTGACTCCAAGGGGGCACTTACGTCCCAGCGGGTCACACACACAGACCACACACACACATATATGGCGTAAGTCAATAAATATCTGAAAGTGAACGAGTTAGTCACTCAGTCATGTCCAACTCTTCGCAACCCCATGGACTATAGCCTGCCAGGTTCCTCTGTTCATGGGATTCTCCAGCCAAGAGTACTTGAGTAGATTGCCATTCCCTTCTCCAGGGGGTCTTCCCAACCCAGGGATCAAACCTAAGTCTCTGGCGTTACAGGCAGATTTTTTACCATCTGAGCCACCAGAGAATCCCCAATAAATACCTACTGAATTCAAGTAAATGGGATGGTTTGCCTATGTGCTTACAGCCTTAGGGTAGCTACATGGGCTAAAAGGCTATGACCAGTTCAACAATATATGACATGATTCAATTAAAACAGTGGAGTGAAAAGGGGCCTCTTGGCTGGGTGACCTGGAAAAGCCCACTTGGCCTTCACCCCTCCATCTCCTCATCTGAAATCTGTGGCTAGTCATGCCTGGTGGGTTACATCCATCAGGGGGAGGCTGTGAAGATTCAGCAAGGTCACACTCATGAGACACCTGTGCACGTCCTGGGGCTACTTGGAGTGTCATCGACCATCACCTGGTCCAAGGGCACATACATATTTGCAGCTGTCAATAGTCTGAGGACAAGCAGACAGGCTCCCAGCAGATGACACCCCTACTCAGTGCTTTCCAAACCTCTTTGATTATGACCCATAGCAAGAAACATGTCTTATACTGGGACCCCATATATGCAAACTGAACACAACTACAATAAACACTTGGAACCATGGAACACTGCACTTTATGCCGAAGGGTGCATACTGATACTGTGTATTTCACCTTCTCCTTCTATCTGATTTCCAGCCTGATTCAATAAACCACGGAGAGGGGCCCTGCAGCTGGAAAAAGCCATGCCCTCACTCACCCAGGGTGTCAGAGCCGCTCTCCACGGTCTCGTTGACCTTCCTCGCAACTCTGGCCACGGCCTCACCCATCTTCCTCAGCATGCAGATGCGGGTATCCTGTCGCCAGCCACTAGGCTGGTCTGCTGCTCACAAAGGAACCTGCACCTGGGAAGACACAGGGCCATGAAGTGCCCACCCACAATCAGCCAAGGACTCACCCCTGACCCTCCTCCCCTGAGGACCCAGGCTACAGGAAGTCTGCGGGAAGGACCCCAGGCCACTCACCTCCTCCTGAGGGGCCCAGAGCCCAGGCGACATCTAGCTCAGCCTTCAGAGCAGCTGATCCGCCCATCAGCCTGGCCCTACCAGCTTCCTGGGAGGGTTAACATGTGTGACCTCGCCAAGACCTCAACCCGTGTCCAGGCAGGTGTGAGCACTCTGGTGTGCGCTGGCCTGTGACTCACTGAACTGGCAGGGCAGTGGGGAGGAGGCAGGGTGCAGCCAGGTGCAAGGAGAGACACCTGTCCCTCCATCCCGCAGCCTCAAAGCCCTGTCCGCTTCTCCAGCTCCCAGTTCTCCTCATCCACCTTCGCCAGGCTCCTTCCGCAAGCGGGAAGTGGGGACACAAGATCTCTGCCGGGTCGGAGCTCACAGTTTAGAGAGTGGGTGGTCTCTAAGAATTCCCTCCCCATGAGGCAGTAAGGAGGGAAGGTTACAGTTTTAGTCGCAGAGCTAATTGTCACCCTGATGCTGAGTTTATCGGCAAGACCCCAGGGGAAAAGAAAGTAGGGGCAGGAAAATGAGAGAAGGGAGACTGGATCACTGGAGAGAAGAGGCTTGAAGAAGGGTGATGATGGGATTTCCCTGGTGGTCCAGCAGTTAATACACCGTGCTTCCACTGCAGTGGGTGTGGGTTTGATCCCTGGTCTGGGAATTAAGATCCCACATGCTGTGTGGCAGGCCAAAAAAAAAGGATGAGGACACAATCAAAATGATCAAGTGTTGAAGACATAAGGGACTCAGGAAATGCCTCCAACTCCTTTTTATTACAGAGAAGGAAACTGAGGCAGAGAGAGGGACTCAAGGAACCCGGCCAAGGTCAAAGTAAGTAAATGGCAATAATCTAACTGAACTCCATATCCAGTGCTCTCTTCTTTACAAAAGTCACCTACATTGCCAGAGGCAGCACCCCATGGAGAAAATGAACTTGAGGCCAAGGTCACTGCCCTTTTTCGCTCCTGGCTCCCAATCCTAGATCCACAGACAGCTCAAGGAGCTCTAATGAACACATCTGAGAGTTAAAGACAGGACAATGTGAAGGGCAGAGAGAAGCAGGTGAGGGTACTGCTCAGAGCTGCCAACAGATACCAAGGAAAAGTCCACATGAGCTCAACTGGACAGTGAGGCCCAGTCAAGCCCACTCAGCTGCCCAGGGAGAGTCAGTGATGAGTTCAGTGTGTGCTTGCATCTCGCCAAGGATATACACAGGCCTAATGCCCAGCTCTGGTGTTTCTTAGTTGAGAAGCCTTGGGAAAGATTCTTAACTACTCCAAGCCCCAGTTTCTTCATCTGAGTAAGAGATCTAGTAATACCTACCACCCTGGGTTCAAATGAGGATGGAACAAAAAATACATACCTTTCTAGATCAGGGCTCAGGACACGTAAGTGACTTCCTAAACGCTAGCTGAAAGGATGAAGCAGGGCACAGGCAGACGTGACGCCAGCACCTAATCCCAGTTAAATATCCATATGACTCTTACTTTAAGGAATGAGTAACTTCTCATCTCTCCACCTCCTGGAAATCTTCCCAGATTGCCCCAATCCTCAGCTCTCTCTCCTCCCTGAGTTTCTGTAGCACTTAAAGATTTAGCACAAACCTGGGTTATTTCTGAGCTTTTTAAAAATATACATACTTGTCCCCCGATTGGCCTGCAGGCAACTTAAGACATGGAGCAGATATATACTGTGCTTTCCTTCTGCACTTTATACCACACACTGAAAACATGCTCAGCTGGTATCCCCAGTGCTGACATCGATCAACAGCCATCATTTTGGTTTCAAATCTAAATACAAGTCAACCGACTCTTACAACAAAGATACTGTCTAAATAGAAGGGTCATGAGTCATAGCAAGGCCAGGTGGGCAATTTGCATAAGATGTGCCAGGGTAGAACAGTAGGCAATAGTTCAGACTATGGCAAACCAGACTCAACACCTTCCCCCTGCTACCTTTAAGATCATCCTCCTAAGCCTGAGTCACAGCAATGCTGCTGGAAACTTGCAGACTCAGTTGAATGCCTTTATGAATGAGAATCCTGAGGACCCAAGAAGAGATGTAAATCAGCCAGATAGAAACAAAAAAACCTCCTAACTCCCAGACTAGGTTTCTTCCTACATACCATTCTCCCTTCTTTACTCATCTCCAATATTCATCATCAATACTCACAAACATGTATTGAGCATAGGTTAGGGCTTCCCTGGTAGCTCAGATGGTAAAGAGTCTGCCTGCAATGCAGGAGACTTGGGTTCGATCCCTGGGTCAGGAAGATCCCCTGGAGAAAGAAATGGCAACTCACTCCAGTATTCTTGCCTGGAAAATCCCATGGATGGAGGAGCCTGGCGGGCTACAGTCTATGGGGTCACAAAAAGCTACTCCACCACTGAGCAACTAACATACACAAGGTACAGGGCAAAAGCATGGAGAGGAAGGAAATATAAGAAATAGCTCTGACTTATGATTCTGATGAGGAAGGCTTTTCTAAGGAACATCACCAAGGCAATCCTGGCCTCACAAAAGAAGGTAAAGGGAAGGTAAATCTCCAAGATTACCCAGGGTCTGTGCTAATCCTGGTGGGATTGGCTAGGCTGACTACTTTCAATCAGGCACTACACCTCCAATTTCTACCAGATGCCATCAGGTGGGAGCAGTAGCACCTTAAGTCAGAACCCATTGATCAAAAACTAGTCAAAAACCTCACCAGGTGGTGGCAAGCTCAGACATCCTATAATGTGGGTCAGAGATTGGACCTCAAAGCAGGAACAGGAACAGCCTGTAAAATCTGGCTGTCAAAGCAAATGACTAGAAGAGGCCCCTTACATTCCAGAGGATGCTTTGCATACAGCACAAATATGCCCTAGACTCCCACGAGGTTCCAACTGCCTAAAAGCACCACTCCACTATCTGGGTAGGAAACCACGCTTCCTTCACCTAAAACCACCCCTCCACCAAGAAAGAATTCCTTACAAAGTCCAGCTGACAGTCCCTCTTGCAGGTCAGGTGACCAAGGCCTGTTATTCTTTGGCATAGGCAGGGCTGAGATGGGAGGGTGACAGGAGCACATGAGTATGAGGCCCAAGATGGGGTAGGAGGGCCCCAGAATTGAAGGAAGAACAATCTTGAGATGATCAGAGTCTACAGTGTGTCCCCAAAAGCGATCCTACAAGGTTGCCCAACTTTGCTGACAGCTCCTTTCAGCATCAACCCAACACCGGACCTCTTCGACCAAAAAGTAGCAAGAATTTATTGAGCATGTAACATGAGCCGGCAGAGAAAGGGGTTGGGCCAGGGGTTGGGGGGTGTGGGTGGAATAAAGCAAACTGCATTTCTTTGGTTTTAAATTGTTTTAAAGAAAAATAGAGAATTGTCTGAGTCACACATGAGTGATGGAGAAAGGCATGGGCCCACTCTTCACTAAGTGTGAAGCCCCATAGGCAGGGCCGCCCTAGGATATGAGGGGCCCCTGACTAAACAAACAATTTGAGTCAACCAAAATCTTCGTGTCAGCACCACCACTCTGACTGTCCGTGCTCATTCAGTTCCATGAAAGGAAGATCATGCTAGCCAGTGGGAGCAATCAGTGTGCAAGGCAGCACTGCTGGAACCAGACCCCAACCACAGCGCCCCAGGACAAGTCAACCCCACAGGCCCAAGTTCTGGGCTCCTTGAGACATCTGGTCAACCCCACAGGCAGGGAAAGTGGTAGCTGAAAATCAGAGTGTCCCAAAGGAGATAAACAGGACCCATCAGCCCACACAGGTCTATTCTGGGCTTGGGATCCCAAGCACCAGAGGGCAGCCTTAGAAAACTTCAAGGAAAGTGCTCTAAAGCCTGGAGACCCTTCAGCACAAGGTCCAAACTCATACTCACACTATTGCTGTCACAGCAAAACATCCCTCTTCAACTCCTCTTTCCTCAGAGTGTGCACTATTCCTAAGAAATGTTTAATCTAACAAACGTGTCCTGGGCCCTTCTATAAGGCCCACACTGGAGGAGTAGAGATGCAGAGACAGGAGATGGGCCAGGATAAGCTACCCATCAGGTAAGAGAGACTCAACGACAAAAGGCGGAATGAGCCACATGCTGCAGGTCACGATGCCAGCCTGAAGAGCAAGTGTGCCCTCTGCCATGAGGGCACAGGGCATGGTTAGGAAGAAGGAACAGAGGCAGGGGGTGAGCAGAGGAACCCAAAATGACAAGAGAAAAAGGGAGAGAGGTAGCCAGTCTGTCCCTCGATTCCTGGGGCAGGGGGCTGGAGCCCATCCTACAAGTCTGCAGGCAACTATGGGAAGTTTTTTGAGAGGCAACTAATCCAACCAGAGTTTTGGAAAATTATCACTGTTGTGAGCAGTCCCAGTTGTCAGCTGGAAATACCACCCTCCTCACTGGGTTGTTTTGAGAAGTAAATGATACATAACTTTTGAGAAATCTTTGCAAACTGTTAAGCACTTCCCACACTAAGACATTACTAATATGTGCTTAAACCACTTCAGATGGTAAGTTAGGAAATAATAAATGTAATGCCAGAAAAGAAGTTGTCCTGCTTTGAGAGTGCTGACAATAGAGTCCTCTTGTATCTATAATCTGGTTTCACCTGGATACAGGTTTGGGAAGAGATGATTTTTGCTTAAACACTGACCACAGCCCTCTGACAGGGCTCCCGCCCTCATCAATGAGAATTCTACCTTATCTGAAGCCCGGAGATCTGTGCAAAGGAGCTGCTGCAACACCCCGTGCGCACCAGCTGCTCCTATATTTAGTTACTGGTGTGGTCACTTGGGAACTTTAGAGCCTGGCAGCCTCCCTGAAGGGCAACTGGAGCTTCTTGCGCCATGAGTGCAAGCTCCCCCCACCACTGGCTGCAGCGGGTCCTCTGGACCTCGCCAAGTTAAGGAGCCACTGGAGAAGTGATAAGCACTCGGCTGGATCGGACCCAAGTAGCCCCGAAGGCCCACTCGAGGCCAGACAGAGTTGACCCACTTCTCCACCCAAGGGAAGAAGCCCGCCGGAGCGAAAACGCGACGGGCTAGCCGCCCTGTTTTTGAGCCACGGAGTTCGCAGAGCCCGGTGCACGCTTCTGTATGGGCATCTAAGCATCCTCGGGCCGCACCTCCCAGGACTGAGCCCAGTGGCCAGGGCAGGGTCCCCAAGCCTCGCTCTAGGGGCCCGCCTCACCGTCTTCCCCACCCCCCGGCGCCCGCAGCCAATGGCTCCTCGTCGCCGGCCCTCCGCTCGCTCGGCAGGCGGGGACTGGGAAGAATAAAGCCGGCAGAGGGGTAGAACGCTGGCGATCGCCGATGGCCGGGGACTCCCGCGGTACCCCGAGGCCGAGAAGCACGTTCTGGGACAGGCAGTTCCCCAGAGCGGAAGCAAATCCTGAAAGTGTGGCTTCAGGGACGAAATTTACAGTAGCCTCTTCGAACAGGGGCGCCTCCCACGGGGAACGGAGGCCCTCTTGGAACGGCTTCCCCAGGCTCCCTATTTCCTGGTACCGCGGCGCCCGCTCCCCCGAGCCAGCTGCGGTCCAGCCGCAGTCTGCAAGCCAGAAGCGGCCTGGCGCCAGGCCCCTTGGCAATGCAGAAGTCGCAACTGGTGCACCAATGCTCCTTCAACCGGGTGACTTGGGGGAGGGGAGGGTACTCTCCAGAAACAGGGACATTTCTCTCCCTCTCTCCCCCAGCCCCTCCAGCACTTAGCCTCAGACTACGTTTACTTTGCAGGGCACGAAAGTGGTGCCCGATTCCGGGCCGATCTCTGCTCCACTTACGGCGACAATGCCTCCTAGCGCCCTGCGCAGCGCAGTCACGCTCCCTCGGCCGCCGGCGGCGCCCCATGCAACAGCGGCTAGCTGAAGCCGGCCGGGAGGGGCTCGAGGGGCGGCGGGGTCCGAGCGCGCGGCCGCTTGGCCAATAGCTGTGGCAGGAGCGGCCGCGAGGCGGGAGCAGGCTGCCTGGTGCAACCAATCAGCGTGCCGTTCCCCACGTCGCGCCCGGCAGCGGTGCGCCGGGAAAGGCGGCCCGCGCGCTCGCGTCGGCAGGGTGGATCCGCTTTGTGTTCGATTTCTGGAGCAAAAACGCTCTGGATGGCCGAAGTCTAGAACCGAATGCTCAACAGTTTCCAGGATCAATAAGACCGAGTGTCCGGGTTTGTTTTTCTCAAGGGAGCAGAGTTGAACTAGCCAGATCAGGGAGATGGGGACAAGGAAGCTTTTCTCGTAATGCCTCAAGGCGCCCATTCAGGTTTTTAGAGGCAATTAATTCTGGCTACTGCTAAGTTACTTCTCCCCTCTAGATCCCAATGGTCTTCTCTATAAAATAGAAATTAAAATGTATAAATATCTACTTCACAGGTCATTGTGAGGATTAACACATGAAAAGTTTAGTGGGGTGCCAGGCATAATGGCTCAGGGAAGGGTGGCTGCTTCATAGACCTAAGTTTACAGAGGATTTTCCATAGATTCTTTTCTTTTCTTTTTTTTTTTTCTTTGAAGGTAAACCAAGACCTGGCTGCATCAGGTCTTATTGGGGCTGGAGGGATCATCCTTGCCTCACGCAGATCTTTCATCTTGGGGCACAAACTCAGTAGCTGCCCCACCACAGGTGGGATCTTAGTTACCAGACCAGGCATCAAACCCACCTCCCCTGCATTGCAAAACAGATTCTTAACCACTGGCCCACCAGGGAAGTCCTTTCCCATATATTTTTTTCTAGGCACTGTGGGGAGAACCAGAGATGAGGCCCTGAACTCAACAAGTAATGGTGGTCAATGAGTCAAACGCTCCAATAAACAGAAGCTGTGTGTAAATATGTGGGAGCCTTGAAGAAATAATGTTTAATTCTGCCCCTGGGGGTTGGGGCAGTTAGACGAGGAATACACATTTACCTGGGTCTCGGTGGATGTAATCAGTTAAGTTGCATCTCCTCGCAACCAAAAAAAAATATATACATATATATATATGTTGAATTCTTAACTCCCAGTACGTGAGAATGTGGCCTGATTTGGAAATAAGGTCATTGCAGGTATAACTAGTTAAGATGAGATCATACTGGCATAGGGCGTGACTGATGTCCTTATAAGAAGAGAAGAAACACAAAGACACATAGACACATAAGGCCTTGTGAAGATGGAGGCAGGGTAGAGTGATGTGTCTACAAGCCAAGGAATTCCAAGGATTGTGGACAAGGATCAGAAACTAAGAAGAAGCAAGGATTGCGTGCCCCCTCAGAGCCTTCATAAAGGAACCAGCTCTGCTGACACCTTTATTTCAGACTTTCAGTTTCCAGAACTGTGAGAATAAGTTTCTCTCATATTAAACTACCTGCTGCTGCTGCTGCTAAGTCACTTCAGTCGTGTCCAACTCTGTGTGACCCCATAGATGGCAGGCCACCAGGCTCCCCCGTCCCTGGGATTCTCCAGGCAAGAACACTGGAGTGGGTTGCCATTTCCTTCTCCAATGCATGAAAGTGAAAAGGGAAAGTGAAGTTGCTCAGTCGTGTCTGACCCTTAGCGACCCCATGGACTGTAGCCCACCAGGCTCCTCCGTCCATGGGATTCTTCAGGCAAGAGTACTGAAGTGGGGTGCCATTGCCTTCTCCATTATTAAACTACCTGCTGCTGCTGCTGCTGCTGCTAAATCACTTCAGTCATGTCCGACTCCGTGTGACCCCATAGATGGAAGCCCACCAGGCTCTCCCGTCCCTGGGATTCTCCAGGCAAGAACACTGGAGTGGGTTGCCATTTCCTTCTCCAATGCATGAAAGTGAAAAGGGAAAGTGAAGTCGTTCAGTTGTGTCTGACCCTTAGCGACCCCATGGACTGTAGCCCACCAGGCTCCTCCGTCCATGGGATTTTCCAGGCAAGAGTACTGGAGTGGGGTGCCATTGCCTTCTCCATTATTAAACTACCTAGCTTGTGTCAATTTCTTATAACAGCCACGGGAGTGAGTAGGAATAAAGGGAAGGGAATGTGAAACACCTGAGAAAAAGTCTTGCAAAACTGAATGCCTAGTGTATGCAAGGCCCAAGGCCCTGTGTCATAGGGTGGACCAATGTGAATCAAACACAGACTCTGCCCTCAAGAGACTGCCACTCGTGGGGTGGGGTTGGAGGGAGGGTGGGCGGCAACCAGGTTTTCTGACTCCTTGTGCCTTCCTGGGAAGATTACAAAGGCCTCTCCCCACCCTCATCATCACCCTATCCCTGCCACACACGTGCCAGGAACCAGATATAAATAACAGATCAAGTCCCATCTGCCAAGCCAAGATTCTCACTACCCTGGACAAAGCAGACTCTGCTGCTCCTGTTTCAGTTAAAACCAGCCTGACGTTTCTGGCCAACTTATACATACAGTTGCCGAAAACTTGGCCTCTGTTCACTGGTGCTGAATAGAAATGTGAAGACTGAACTTTGGAGGAGCAGAAAAGAGTAGCTTTATTACTTTGTCAGGCAGAGGGGGCCACAGCAGGCTAAGGTCCTCGAGCTTGTGCCTCACTTCCTAGGAAACAGGAAATGGTCTTGTAGCCTCAGACTGGAAAATAGGCTGTCCATAAGGATTGGGACTGATGTATTCTTGCATTCTTCTTTCCTCCTAGAGACACTGAGATCATTAGAGCTGGCAGCAGTTGGTTCCAGAACAGGTTCTGGTGGTCCCTGAGGTCATCATTCTGTGACCTTCCTTCTGGCATGAAGAATACTCCCAAAGAAAAGGAGTGTTATCTTCAAGAAGTAAACATCAGGTACATAGTACAACTTTGGCTAGAAAGCAATCATTTTCAGAGTACAATTAAGCAAGAGAGGGGGAAACAAAACATCTATAGGAGACTATTGTATGGACAGAAAGAGTAAGAGCTGAAAAAGGGCTAACATAACGGGGGTGACTCAACTAATTTCTGCTACAGCAATATGGCTGTCTTCTCTCTCCTGCTAGGCCTCATGCAGACCTGGGATGGCCTGTGTAATGCTTCCATGCACAAGGTAAGTGCTCAGTAAATACCACCGACGGCCCCAGCCTGGAATTTCCCATGTTCTTGCCTTACCTCACTCATTCTCCTCTCTCAGGAATTTCGTCCTGGACCAGCTTATTCCACAGGGACATGACTCCTCCCCATCTCATGAGTTTGTGCTCCACAGCACTTTCTGCATCACACCCAATATGGCACATTTGCACAGGTCTTTGCTCCCAAGACTCTGCCTGCTTTCAAACAGACCAGAGCCAGAGCTTGGCGTGTGGTAAGTGCTTGTATCAATCAGTACATTTTTAGTTAGTTGTGTTTTTTTTCCTGCATGTTAGAATACCCCAGAACTTAGAAGTGGCTTTAAAACATATTAGTTCATTTCATGATTTTGTGGGTCAGGATTTTAGGTTGGGCTCATCTGGGTAGTTCTTCTGGTCTCAGCTGGACCTGCTCATGCTTCTGGGGTAGTTGCTAGGTAGCCAGAGGCTCTGCTTCTTGCAGGTGGCTATCAACTGAGGAAACATGAGGTCACATGTTCCTCATACATCAGCAGGCTAGTCCAGGCTGGCTCGCATGGAGCTGCAGGGTTCCATGAGCAAGACTGGAATCATGCTGGTCTCTCAAGGCCGAAGTCAGAACCGGAACTGTGTCACTTCCATAGTTGTATTGACTAAACCAAGCCACAGCAACACCCTGATTCAGTCTCCTGATGGCAGGAACAGCAAAGTCACATTGCAAGGAACACAGATACAGGGATGGATAGAGAGCTGGGGCTAGTTTTGCAGCCCACTGCTGTACTCAAAAATACTCCTGCGATATCTACCACGTAGTAGGTAGTCAGTAAATACTTATTGACAGTGCTCAAATTTCCAATCACAGTGTTTACAGACTTCATTCAATGCAACTAATTGGCAGAATTTTAGCCCTCACTCATAAGCTATCCATTACCACCTTCGGTTTCAGAAAAGCACAAGAGGGCATCAGGCGGACAAGCCTGTGTGAGGGGAAGTCCCACTGAGGCTTCTCAGGGAAGAAGTTCGGTTGGCCCCAGACAGCCTCCTCTGAAGAGATCCAGAGCATCTTTAGAGAACTGGGTCCTCAGGGGACCTGGTCCAAACCTGGTCACCTGACTGAAAGTCATCCATCTTTACCTGTGAATAGAGAGAGACTTAGATGTTAGCCAGGGCACAAACACAGTCCCCATTAAGCCTGATAGCCTAGCAAGCTGCCTGCCAGATAGGAAACAATTTTGTGTGATGACAAAATTGTTATCTGACTGTTTCCTGGAGGGTCTACCCCTCCACTGAGCAGGATAAATTCTCAGGGCACTTGTGGAAGGGTCATATCCTGTGAACAGAGCCGACAGCTCAACTCCTATGACTGAGAGCCCTGATGGGGAACACTTCCCATCAGAGAATAACTAGAATCAATCTCCAGGCCTCCTGAAGTTTGAACTGCATTCTCCCCAAAAGATACGTTGGAATCTTAACCCCCAGTGCCTCAGATGACATTGTTTCAAGATGGAGTCTTTATAGTAATAAAATGATGTGAGCAGCGTAGACCCTGATCCGATAAGACTGATATCCTTGTAAAAGGGAGAAATTTGGTCACAGACAGACAAGCATAAAGGGAAGACAATGTGAAGGGGCACAGGGAAAAGAGAGCCATCTACAAATCAAGCCAAGGGTTGAGACCTGGGACAGATCCTTTCCTTATGACTCTCGTCTTGATTTGTCAACCCAGCTAACATCTGGTTTCAGACTTCCAGTCTCCAGCACTGTGAGACAGTAAACTACTGTTGCTAAGCCATCCAGTTTGTGGTCGTCTGTTATAAAAAGTGATACAAGGCCTTCAATCTCTCCTTTTCCATTCTGTTCTCCTCATATTTGTTCTTATCATACACCCCTTGAAGGAAAAGTACATTTGGGTCAAAACAAAACATGAAGTCTCAGTGACAAGGATGAGGCAGACCCATGCAGCATCCTTTGCCTCCCTAAGTCTTCCACCTGGGGCCACACCTCTGCCTAGAGCCAAGTTACCATAGCCAGAAGCTCAAGATCACTCCAAGTCACTGCCATCCTAAACAGAAGAGTGGTTCACCCCAGTCCCTCTTCCAGAAAGCTTAGCCTAGTGAAAGGTACCCACCATGAGCCCCCCTGTAGATAGTGCAGGCTTTGCAAAGATGATCAAGAAGCAGTCAGTTCACTAAAGATGCTTGCAGTTTGCTATGGGGAATAAGATTAATGCAAAAAGTGACTATAACAAAGTGTTTCTCAAGCTTCAGGCATTGCATAGCACTTTCTGGATATTTGCAATATCTGAGCCACACAACAATGAGCTTGAGTCACTTGTAAGGACCCAGAGGGTGCATGCTATACTTCTTTTTCCACCCTGCATTTAGTGGCATCATGTAGGTTATTGGAAATAAGCATGGTGACAAAATTTAAAGTGTGGAAACCAGCACACACTACAAATCAGGACTTTTTTGGAGGGAAGTGGTTAATACAGTTTACTTGCTGCTGCTGCTGCTAAGTCGCTTCAGTCGTGTCTGACTCTGTGCGACCCCATAGACTGCAGCCCACCAAGCTCCCCCGTCCCTGGGATTCTCCAGGCAAGAACACTGGAGTGGGTTGCCATTTCCTTCTCCAATGCATGAAAGTGAAAAGTGAAAGTGAAGTCGCCCACTCGTGTCCGACTCTTCTTGATCCCATGGACTGTAGCCTACCAGGCTCCTCTGTCCATGGGATTTTCCAGGCAAGAGTACTCCTTTAAATTCAGTTTTTCTTTAACTTAAAAAAAGTGTTTATTTTATAGCCAAGACATGGAAGCAACCTAAATATCCATTTACAGACGGATGGATAAAGAAGGTGTGATTATATATATATATGGAATACTACTCAGACATAAAAAGGATGAAATCATTCCAGTTGCAGCAACATGGATGGACCTAGAGATTATCATACTAAGTGAAGTAAGTTAGACAAAGACAAATTTCATGATATCATTTATATGTGGAATCTTTAAAAAATGATACAAATTAACTTATTTACAAAACAGAAATAGACTTACAGACTTAGAAAATAAATTATGCTTACCAAAAGGGAAGGGGGGGATAAATTAGGAGTTTGGGATTAACAGATATACCCTATTATATACAGAATAGGTAGAGCTACCCAACAATCCCACTCCTGGGCATATATCTGGAGAAAATGGTATTTGAAAGGGTGCATGCACCCCGATGTTCACTGCAGCACTGTCTACAATAGCCAGGACATGGAAGCAACCTAAATATCCATCAAAGGCATGGACAAAGAAGATGTGGTACCTATATACAACAGAATATTACTCAGCTATAAAAGAAACAAAATAATGCCATTTGCAGCGACAGGGATGGGCCCAGAGATTGTCATACAGAGTGAAATAAATCAGAAAGAGAACAACAAATATCATGTAATATCATTTACATGAAGAATCTAGAAAAATGAACTTATTTGCAGAGCAGAAACAGAGTCACAGATTAGAAAACAAACTTATGGTTACCAAGGGGGTGAAGAAGGAGTGGGATGAATTAGGAGATGAGATTGACATATATACACTGCTGCTGCTGCTGCTGCTAAGTCACTTACACTAGTATATATAAAATAGATAACTAATAAGACCTAGTGTATACCACAGAGAACTATATTCAATGTCCAATAATAACCTATAGTGGAAAAGAATCTGAAAAAATACATATACATGTATGTACATATATATGAGAATCACTTCGCTATACACCTGTGACTAACACAACATGCAGTAGTAAGTCAACTATACGTCAAATTTTTAAAATTTTTAGTTCAAAGGAAACTTTGTATCATTACTACAAATGGAAACTCATATCATTTGCTATAGAAAGTAACATTAAAAATAAACAATATGTCAATTGTATCTCAATAGAAGTGGAAAACATTTTAAAATATAATTAAAATAAATCAATGTTATTAAATTATAGCAAATTATTGGTGCCTGCTAAAGGCCTGCTTCTGGGACTTATAAAGGCTTGTTCTCTTTATAAAAGAGTCTAGCAAATGTTAGGGAGATGGTAAAGCATACCAGTGCCTTGGTTCATTCAAGATGATTGAACAAGATCTGAAAAGGGAATAGTTCTCACATCAGTGCTCCTGGAGCTCCAGGAACCAGCTCCTTGGGAAAGACTTGTCATATTGCAATAAAGAGAAATTTGAGTTCAGCAGTACCAAGTAAAGAGTCCCCAAAACAGGCTGCTCCCAATGTGCCCACCGACGGGAGGAGGTAAAAAAAAAAAGGTACTTGAATAAATCTTAGAGTGAGTTAAATTTCAATAGGCACAGAAGAAGAGTGAGAAGCCAGTGGGAGCAGGAAAGGAGGACGGGGAAGACCATTCCTGGAGGAGGGCTCAGTCTGAGCAAAGGCTCGGAAGTCAGCAAGTTCAGTGCATTCCTGCCCGAGGCTTGGGCTGGGGGTTGGAGGGAAGGAAACGGTGGGAATAGTAGGAAAGGGTGCACTGATCTGCCCATGAGAGCCTTCACTGCCAAAATGACGAGGGCAGACTTGATTTACTTACTGGATGTTTCACTTAGCTGTTGCTTTGCAACAAACCTCACTGAGCATGAGTGGCTTACAACCATAAATGTGTATTATTTCTCTCTGTTCTGTAGTTACGCTGGGCAGTTCCATCTGAACTGGCTTAGCTGGTCTCTACAATCAGCTGGCACCTGCCTGGGGCTGGATGATCTAGGACAGACTCACAACTGTATCTGGCAGTAGTGCTCGCTGTTGGTTGATGGGCCTTTGCTCCACATGGTCTCTTATTGCCCAGGGGTCAGCCCAGGCTGAAAAGCAAGCCCAGAGTGAAAGCACTTTTCAAACCTCTGCTAGTGGCACAGATTTTCTATTACCTGACTAACCAAAACACGGCCAAGCCTGGAGTCCATACGGAAGGGCACCAAGGGCATGGACAGAAGGAGGAGTAAACATTTTGGCACCGTAAAGGCAACAGTCTCCCATAATAGGTAACAGAAGATCTCGGGAAGCCTTAGAGCAAGGGAGTGGTGTGACTAGGGAAGCACTCTGCGAAGAAGGAACAGAGCATGGGATGATTTGAAATGATAATAACAATGATGATTTATACTAAAATGTCACTTTTTCTACTAAGCCATTAGCAGTCTTTACATACATACATAGTCACACAGGCACACACACCTATTCAGTTCAGTTCAGTCGCTCAGTCGTGTCCGACTCTTTGTGACCCCATGAATCACAGCACGCCAGGCCTCCCTGTCCATCACCAACTCCCGGAGTTCACTCAAACTCACCTCCATCGAGTCGGTGATGCCATCCAGCCATCTCATTCTCTGTCGTCCCCGTCTCCTCCCGCCCCCAACCCCTCCCAGCATCAGAGTCTTTTCCAGGGAGTCAACTCTTTGCATGAGGTGGCCAAAGTATTGGAGCTTCAGCTTCAGCATCAGTCCTTCCAATGAACACCCAGGACTGATCTGCTTTAGAGATACTTACATACTTACACAGGCACACACACCTGTTAGTAGCCCCATTTTAAAGATGAGGAAACCAAGCCATGAAGGAATAAAAGAGCTTGTCAGAGGTCATAGAGCTACTAAGTGGAAGCATTAGGATTCAAGTTCAGGTAGCCTATCTCTATAACTCTGCATGTATAAACTAC
The DNA here is from genome assembly GCF_049115385.1 of Moschus berezovskii. NCBI lineage: Eukaryota > Metazoa > Chordata > Mammalia > Artiodactyla > Moschidae > Moschus > Moschus berezovskii. Next base: position 27,205,463 of record NC_142471.1, read on the forward strand.
TGAACTGTTGACTGAAGAAAATGCAGAACCTAAAAGTGGTGAGTTATGTTTTACTTGTCAGATATTCTTAGGATTTCAAGCCCAGGAGACATCTCAAATAGCACCGAGAGACTGCTCCAAAGAAGAAAATGGGAAGCCAGGGTATATAGGAGTTTTTGCAGCAAAACCAGGTAGTTGGAACATCAAAAGATTATTGGTAATAAAAGAAAACCAGATATCTCAAGTTAAGGAAGTTAACCCTTCTCTGCGTATGGGAAGATGCACTGAAATCATTCCTTTGACGTGCTCCTCAGTTATCTGGGGGCAGTGTCCTGTGTTTCCCATTCTAGGTTCCCTTAGGTGTGGTATGGGGCGGTGGTGATGGGGGTGACTGCTAGATGGGCTTGGCAGTGGGCTGTCCGTTTGTCTCCACCCTGAGCTCCCTCAGGGCTCACCATCCAGGTGACCGTAATCTGATGGCTTGGTGGCTATAATATCCTTTGTTTACTGATACAGCAGACAACAGTTTAGTTCTCAAAATTATGGAAGAACTCATGAGAAAACCCTTTTGATGGTCAATGTGAGGAAGAGAAGGGCCAAATGTAGAGTAGGTGTACAGGGGACCAAAAATAAGGACAGATTCAACAGATAATTCTGAGATAGACCCTGCAGCACTTGGAAACTGATGTGGGGGGAAATGTGTGGGATGTGAGAGCTGGACAATGAAGAAGGCTGAACACTGAAAAATTGATGCTTTCGAACTGTGGTGCTGGAGAAGACTCTTGAGAGTCCCTTGGACTGCAAGGAGATCAAACCAGCCAATCCTAAGGGAAATCAACCCTGAACACTCATTGGAAGGACTGATGCTGAAATTCAAATAGTTTGGCTACCTGATGCGATGAGCCAACTCATTGGAAGGGACCCTGATGCTGGGAAAGATGGAGGGCAAGAGGAGAAGGGGGCAACAGAGGATAAGATGGTTGGATGGCATCACTGACTCAATGGACATGAGTTGGAACAAACTCTGGGAGATGGTGAAGGACAGGAAAGCCTGGTGTGCTGCAGTTCATGGGGTCACAAAGAATCAGACACAACTTGGCAGCTAAACAATAACAACAAAACATATGGGAGAGGTGTCAGGTGTGGGGGACTAGGCTGTGCCTTGCACAGGATTAAGGTACCTGGAGGTCTTGCTGGTGTAGGGTGAATGAAGAGGAGGAGGATGTAAAATATGCTGAGAAGGATGTTAAGGAGATGTCCTTTTGGAGCTGGCCAACAAAGTCTTAGAAGCAGAGGTCAGGAAGTGCAGAGAGAGACCAGGGCTGGAAGTCAAGGCTGAAGTCCCATAGGTCAGAGGCCCTGGCTGAAAGCTGTGCAAGGAGAAGGCTCCACAGAGAGAAGAGAGGGGAGGACACGATGAGAATTGGCAAGGTCTGAGAATGGATGCTAGAGCAACATCTGCAGGTGGATGCTGGGTGTGAGACAGGAGAAGTCAGCCCGGCAGAGAGGGCAGAAAGGGCTCATAAAAGGTGCGGGTCTGGACAGCTTCAGTGGAAACTTGGGCAGCAGAGAAGCCAGATGCTGCAGGGAGGCGAGGAGGGAAGAACTGAGAAAAGTCGCTGAGTTTGATCGTTTCGACATTGCCGATGAACACTGCTAGGGGCAGGACCAGGTAACTATAACAAAACCACAGGAATAACAGCACATAGCACTTGGTGTGCATCAGGCATCATTCTTAGCATTTTACACATATTTATTTATGTACACCTTATAACGTCTTTCTCCTCCTCCCGCCTTCCCTACTCTCAGACTCCTGAGTAATCTTCAGACTGTAACCACAGTAGACGTAAGACATGGTTTGTGGCCGCTTTGATCATTCCCCTGAGTAGAGTTCTTCGTGGTCACATCCTCCTCTCCCAAGCATTTCTGAGTGTGGAAGAATCCTTTTGCATCCTCCTGTGAAGGCTGTATTTCCCTCTATAAGGAATCCCCAAACAAGACATCTCTGTGCTCATCACAGTGGTCTGTCTCAGCCTGGGCAAACCTCTCACTTAACTTCTGTCTTTGAACTCTGCCCCACAAATTTATGCATCCTATTAAACTATGGATCCTCGAAAAACACTTAAAGCTCTTTGAAGGCAATGACCAGGACTTATTCATCCTCAGTCTCTTTTTGATGCCCCCCGCCCCAGCACAGGACTTGCATCTGAACTCGATCAGTGTTTCTTCATTTATAAGTCAATACTCACCAGCAAGTTGAGAAGCCAGTTTAGCGACTGTATTAGTTATCTATTGCTGCATAACCAATTACCCCAAACTTAGTAGGTAAAATAACATTTGTTCTATCCTGGTTTCTGTGGGGCAAGAATCTGGGCGTGGCTTAGGTCGGTCCTCTGGCTCTGAGATTCTCACTCTCCAGAGGCTAAACTGAGAAGAACCCACTTCCTGCCTCACTCACAGGGTTGCTGGCAGGATCCAGTTCCCATGGGCTGTTGGACTAAGACCTCAAATCCTCATGAATTGTTGGCAAGAACCTCCCTCGGTTCTTTGCCATGTGGGCCTTTCCCCAGAGCATCCCTCAACATGTGAACTTGCTTTATTTAAGCAAGCAAGAAAGAGGGCAAGAGGGAGCATCAGCAAGAGGGAGTGCTGTCAGTACACAAGTCACAGTCTTCTGTAACCTAATCCAGGACTTCCTGTCGCCTGACACCTCACCATGTCTGCTGTGTTCTGTTGATTAGATGCAGGTCAGTAGGTCCAGCCCTCACTCAAAGGGAAGGGATTACACAGGGTATGAGTATCAGGATTCCAACAATCACTGGGAGCCATTTCAGAAACTGCCAACCACAGTGGGTAATACTAACATTTCTTGTGAATGGAACAGAATAGAATGGAATGGGACAGAATACAACAGGGAGGTTCACATGTGATAAGGGTATTATTTAACGAAACTTTTGTTTCAGTTTTATACAAACGAATGAACGTACCAAGTCATGATAATAAGTGTGGGGCTTTTTAACTGTAAATCAGTGTCAAAAATGCTTATCAGCCACTGTCCTAGATGATGGCTCAGTTCTTTCAGCAGTTTTTAAATTGAAGAATAGGTGATTTACAGTGTTGTGTTACTTTCAGGTGTAGAGCAAAGTGATTATTTTATACATATAATTTTTCAGATTCTTTTCCATTATAGATTATTTTAAGATATTGAATATAATTCCCTATGCCATATGGTAGGTCCTTGTATTTATCTATTTTATATATCATAGTCTGTATCTGTTAATCTCAAAATCTTAATTTATTCCCTCTCCCCCTTTCAACATTTTAAAAATTTCAGCTTTATTAAAGCGTAACTGAAATATAAAATTGTGAGATATTTAAAGCACACATTGTGGTAACTTGGCATAAACATACACTGTGAAAGAATTCCCCCTATCTAGCTAATTAACATATTCATTATCTCACAAATTTATCTTATTTTTTGTGAGGACATTCTCTTAAGAAATTTTAATTTTACAAGACAGTGTTATCATCATGTTTTATATTAGATCCTTACCTTTCAACATTTTGAGTGGTGTTCAATGAATGGTGGATGAAATGATGGATGGATAATTGGGTAAGTGGGTGGATGGTTGAATGAATGGATTTATGAGTGGATCACTTTGTGGGTAGATGGATAGCTAGATGGATGCTTACTGCTCTTCCAAGATGATTTTTTTTAATTTATTCATTTAAAAATTTTTTACTACATTAGATTTTCTTTGCTGTGTGTGGGCTTTTTCTAGTTGTGGTAAGCAGGGGTTACTCTTTGCTGTGGTTCAAGGACTTCTCATTGTGGTGGCTTCTCCTACTGCAGAGCACAGGCTCCAGAGCATGGGCTCAGTAGTTGCAGAGCACAAGCTTCGTTGCCCCAAGGCATGTGGAGTCTTTCCAGACCAGGGATTGAACCCATAGCCCCTGCATTGGCAGCCAGATTCTTATCCACTGGACTAGCAGGGACGTCCTCTTCCAAGATGATTCATCAGGCCAAACTAGCCCACGATAAATTCTCACTGACCCAAATTCCAATATGATTTGCTTCGAGTTTATATAGCACATATATTAACATTCAGAGATTTTTTTTTTATTCTGATATTTAATTCTTTTAACAAATATTTTATTTAACGTATACTTTGTCCCAGGTACCTCACTGGGTGCTATGGAAACAATAATCAGCAAAAGAAATATGGTCCCTGCTTTCCTGGAGTGTTGGTATTAGAGACAGACATTAAAAGGACATTCAAGTACATCCTGATCAGGGTAGTCTGTGGAAAGGGCTTTGAAGGAGAGTACAGGAGAAGAGAGCAACAGGAGGGCCTGCTTTAGACTGGGTGTTGTGGGGTGGGGTGGCTCTTTGTGGAAGCTGCATTTAGTTCAGCATGCACTTGAACAAACAGTATGGGTGAGCAGGGCCAGGCCAAGAAGGGGAGAAGAGTATCTGGGACAGGTATTCTGAAGCTCAAGACTCTGAAGCTACAAAGCACTGGTGTTTTCAGGAAACCAAGAGAAGGTCTGTGAGGCTGGCATGCAGTGGGAGAGAGGGCAAAGGATGAGAGTGGTACAGAGAGCAGACTGGGCAGACTGGGCTGGGCTTGGTAACCCTGTATGGTCTAAATGCATTTGGAAGTCAAAAAGGGTTTTGAACAGGGGAGTGACAAGAGCTGATTTCTATTTTACTATTCCTGTGGCTGCAATGTGGAGGACTGGAGGGGGCCAAGAGTTGACATGGGAAGAATAATTAGAGGTGCATTCAGTCTTCCAGGGGAGAGATAATGGTGACAGGAGACAGAAGGATGTTAAGATAGTTAGAAGGCAGAGCCATCAGGACATGGAGGTGGATTGAACTGAGAGACTGAAGGAGAGGTGAGCCTTTCCTGGGTGCTACCATGACCCAGGCCTAGAAAGGAACAGATTGGGGGTGGGGGGTGATTAAGAGTTCAGCGTGTCCAGTACTGTGTTTGAGATGAGGGAGACATAGCCACCAGGGCATCAATAAGAATGCCACCACTTACCTCTTGTTGAGTCACCTCATGCCAGACTGGCATGCACACTTCACATACATCTTCTTACTGGCTCCAGAAGATCACTGTGCTATAACTTCCAGTGTTATTTCCATTTTAGGGATGTGAAGATTGAGCAGAGAGACAAAATAACTTGCCCAGAGTCACATGGCTTGTACCTGGCAAAGTCAGGGATTCAAATCCTGTCCATCTGACTCCTTCCACGAGGGTGTGAATTCCCTTAACAACCCCTGGGAGAGGAGGTAGAAGTTGGGGAGGGGCCTTTAAATCGTCATATCCTGTCCTACAGTGCCCTCAGAGAAGACCGCACCCCAACAGGCCTGTCCCAGCCTCTCTGTAGATTCAGACATGTGTATGCCTGTCTGAAAGGTTTGTGGGGTGAGACTCTGTGGAGCTGAGGGATCAGAGAGCCTCATGGGAAAGGACTGTCCAGAAGGAAAGAGGGCAGTAAGGTGCTTGGCCTAAGCACAATGGGTCATATTTAAATATAACATTATTTCTCCCTAGCCACAAAAACATACTTGTCAAGTGCAGAAAATGTGTAGAACACACACACAAAGCACAATGGAAAAAATAATCTATAACCCTATCTCTCAGAGATAACCTCTGTTATCATTTGGGTGCATGTCCTTCCTGTCTTATGTTTATATATATGATCATTTTGAACATATGGTTTAGAATCCTATTTATTTCCAAAGGAAAAATTCCTAGCAATTAGGACAAAGAACAAGCATATATTTAAGTTTTTAAATGAAAATGCTATGACTTCTGGCAGGGCTGAGACTAGAGTAGCTTAGGAAAACTAAGGTTCCTAAGGAGACTTAGGAACACAACGATGCAAAATTTAAGGAGGGTTCATGTGCCCACAGCCACAGAAAGCCAAACCTTGACCGCAGGTATCTGCAGCAAAGTCAGGGTTTATTTGCAGGATGCACAGCTAAGAAGTGGGAGACAATTCTCAGATCCACTTCAACTCGGTCTTTGAGCGAGGGATGTATTAAGGGGGAAGAACAAAGAGGCTGGGATTAATCATCCTCTCGTGACATTTCTTAATCACAGTTTCAGGAGTCAGGATGTCTCTAGTTTACAGTTCTCAGCCAATTGGCCCATGGCTAAGAGGTCTGTGAGCTCATCTTGCCCTGGAGAAACAGTCTGAATTTGTACGCTAATGATTTCTACAACAGCAATTTTAGTACATTAACGATATTATCAACAACAGCAGTCTTAGTCATCTGACTCTGGTTAATGGGTGCTCAGTTACCACAGGATTGAGGTCAAAGGGGACAGGAAAGCGATTGAGTTCAGAGGTGGCAAGCAAGAGTGTAAAGTTTTGGATAGAGATATTAATCATAAAACTCAGGAAGGGGACTCAGTTTTAGGGGGACTCGGTTTCACACTCACTCGCCGCTGCCAATCCTACACAGGTCTGAAAGTGCCTCTTGAGGTCTTGCCCCACCCAAACCCTGCCCCTAGCTTCTGGATCTCAGTGAGAATCTGAAAACCAGAGACTGGACTGGTTTGGAATCAAATCACATGCAGGATAGGTCAGAGCAGACAGTATCCCATCTAACAGTGCGGCAGGACAAGTATATCTGAAAATACACATGGGTCACCCCTACTTTATTCTCATGGAATATATCACTTAGGGTTCATCTGCTGCTGCTGCTAAGTCACTTCAGTCGTGTCCGACTCTATGTGAGCCCATAGACGGCAGCCCACCAGTCTCCCCTGTCCCTGGGATTCTCCAGGCAAGAACACTGGAGTGGGTTGCCATTTCCTTCTCCGATGTGTGAAAGTGAAAAGTGAAAGTGAAGTCGCTCAGTCGTGTCCGACCCCTAGCAACCCCATGGACTGCAGCCCACCAGGTTCCTCCATCCATGGGTTCATCTAGGTGGCTGTAAAAAAAAATACCTCCAAATATTTCAGCTTAAATAAGATAGTTTCTCTCCAATGAAAAAGGTGGTCTTAGCAAGCTCTGCTCCAAAAGATCATCTAAAAATCAGGATGGCCAGTTACTCTTTCACCATCAATACGTTCCTTCTTTCTGAGTCTAAGGCTACTATTGCGGTTATACTATTTCTAAGCTGTCAGGGAGAGGAAAAGAGTGTGTCTGGAGCAAGCCACTTTGCCTTTAAGGAGCTGACCCACCCACGTGAGCGCTCTCTTTTACATCCTGTGGCTGGGTCTTAGTCATGTGACCACCCCTAACTACAAGGGAGGCTGGGAAATGTAGTCCATGGCTGAGTGTTCTTGTGCCCAGCTAAAACTTGTGAATTTTAGAACTATAAAGAAGGGGAAAATGGATACTGGAGAGCAATTAGTGGTCTCTGCCCAAAGGAGGGATTTAGGGTAGGAGTGCCTACATTTTATAAACCATATTTTCCTGGGCACCAGCAGTTTGAGCAAGAAAAACGAGATTTATTTCTTTAGCTTAGTCTCCACCTATTAAAATGTAGGTGTGCATGTGTGCTAAGTCGCTTTCATGCTCAAACTCCTGGGGTCCAGGAAAATACAGTTTATAAATGAAGATTTTATGTTTACAGTCTAATTATGAACTGACTGAGGGAAGAGTTAAGACTGACTGTGCAAGTATCCTCTGTATGGCACAGGACTGAGACCCTACATGCTTAGTAACTGTTTACTGATCAATCATTCATTCATCAGCAGGCCAGGAAATCAGTCATTCATCCATTCATTTCATACCTTCCTGGAGATCGGCTTTTCTTGCCCCTGACTGCCCAGGACTTTGGCTGATGCTATTGGTTGCTATTCCAACATCCATCTTCTTCTTTTTTCTCATCAGTAGAATTCACTTTTATTTGGGGCAGCAGGGTAAAAAGTAAAGACATCATTTTGCTGACAAAGGTCTGTATAGTCAAAGCTATGGTTTTTCCAGTAGTCATGTACATATGTGAGAGCTGGACCATAAAGAAGTCTGAATGCCAAAGAACTGATGCTTTCAAATTGTGGTGCTGGAGAAGAATCTTGAGAGTCCCTTGGATAGCAAGGCGATCAAACCGGTCAATTCTAAGGGAAATCAACTCTGAATACTCATGGGAAGGACTGATGTTGAAGCTAAAGCTCCAATAGTTTAGTCACCTGATGTGAACAGCCGATTCATTGGAAAAGATCCTGATGCTGGGAAAGATTGAAGGCAGGAGGAGAAGAGCACGGCAGAGTATGACATGGTTGGATGGCATCACTGATTCAATGGACATGAACTTGGGTGAACTCTGGGAGATGGTGAGGGAAGGAAGACTGGTGTGCTGCAGTCCTTGGGGTTGCAAATAGTCACACAAAACTTAACAACTGAACAACAGACCAACTAGATACTCATTTTCCCTGCCCTCTCTTGAAACTAGGGGAAAGCTCCTGTTGTGGTCTGGTCAATTGTAACAGTTTCCTAGAGCTGCCATGACAAGGTACCAAAGACTGTGTGGCTTAAACAATGGAAATGTATTATCTTCCGGTTCTAGAAACTACAAGTCTGAAATCAAGGTGTCAGCAGGGCAGTTTCTTTTGGAGGGCAATTTTAGTGCACTGGGAGTGAAGGATCTATTCCAGTGTCTCTCCTTGGCCTGCAGATGACCGTCTTCTCCCAATGTCTCTCTCTCGTCTTTTAAAAAAATATTTATTTATTTATTTGGCTGCAACGTGTCTTAGTTGTGGCCTGAGGAATCTAGTTCCTGACCAGGGATCAAACCCGGGCCCCCTCCATTGGGAGGACAGAGTCTTAGCCACTGGACCACCAGGGAAGTCTCTCCAAATGTCTCTTTACATTGTCTTCCCTTGTGTCCAAGTTTCTCCTTTTTACACAGACACCTTATTGGATTAGAACCCACTCTAATGACCTCATTTTAACTTGCTTAACTCTTTAAAGATACAGTCTTCAGGGAATTCCCTGGCAGCCCTGACTCCAAGCTTTCATTGCCGAATGCTTGGTTTTGATCCCTGGTCAGGTCTGGCAATATATATATACATATATACAATCCAAATAAGGTCATTCTGGGGTACTGGAAGTTTGGACTCCAACATACCTCTTTGGGGAAGGCCATAATTGAACCCCTAACACTAATGAAATAAAAATGGGGAGAAATCAGCTCCCCATTTTGCAAATGTTCACTTTCCTGATACAATAAGACAAACTTTCTTCCTGCCTTAAATGTAAATATAAGAGCTGCAGCCTTGAGTACCATGTTCTGACCATGACAGAGAGGCCCTGAATCAACTCCATCAACCTCAGAGCTCTTGACTTTTCTTTTTTTTAAAAAATATTTATTTAACTGTGCCGGGTCTTAGTTGTGGTACACAGGCTTTCCCCATGGTATGTGGGATTTTAGTTCCCCAACCTGGCATTGAACTCACATCACCTGTATTGGAAAGTGGATTCTTAACCACTGGACCACCAGGGAACTCCCTGGACTTCTTATTACATGGCTTTTAAAATATTTAAAAAATGATTCCATAAGATGTTACAGAAAAAAACCTGAATGAACTTTTGGGCCAGCCCAATATCTGCAGGAATGAATTTCTAACTGGACTGCCATCTCCCTGGACTCTCTTTAGCTCATCTGCATTTGTTAGGGGACCTTCAGAATCTTATAGAAGATTCTGGTGTTTTAAAGCTCATGTCACCTCCAGAGCAACAGCAAGGCACAGGCACACACAGTCTTTACAGAAATGTCTGAAAAGGCTGGGCTTTGAGAAGTCCCACTATTGGAATGCCGGGGGCCTTATAGCTAAAGACAGAACCAGAGGAGCATTAGAAACACGATGATGATGGGGTGGACAGAGTAGATGAGACAGGGAAGTGAGAAAAGAGGCATAAAGCAGATGGGTTTAGTAACGTTTCTTACTGAGGAGACTTGGGAAGGTGGATTTACTGGGATCAGTCAGAGAGGGGAACCTAGAGGAAGTCCCAAGGGAATTTCCTCCACTGCTTACATACAGTGATGTAAAAATCCCAGGCTGGATGAAAATTTGAGAATATCTAGTTTAAGTATAGCTAACTCAGATGCTTCTGGGATCCAGGCAGCAGCATGAGTGATTGAAGCAGGCAGGGGAAGACTGGAAAATGACCATGTGAGGCAGCTATAAATCAGCATCCAGTTTAGATGCTCTTGCTCTGGGTCAAGAATTATTAAATCTCATTTGTCAGGAAGAGCCAGAAATCCACTTTTTAAGTTGAAATCTCCAGGTTTTTGTTTTTTTTTCCTTAGGCTAGCATCTTGCATCACTTCTTTATTGATTCATGTACTGTTTTACCGCAGTCTCTCTAGGGAAGAGGCATGCACGCTGGTGAAGGGGGCTGGAGCACAGGCAGAGGGCACCTCCCCACATCCACCCCCGCCAATTTGGCCTCAGAAGGCAGCCTCCTTGCTCCTTGAAGGTCCAGGCAACAGAGCTGGAGAGTCCTGCGTGATCCCATCCCCCTCAAGGAGCCTGTCTGGCTGTTTTGCACAGGGATCTCCAGGTTTTTAATGTGGGAAACTCATTAGGTGATTTTGAATGATATGTGAGCCAAATAATAACATCTGTGAATTAGATGTGATCAACCAGAGTGCCACACCATCTCCTCCTCCCCCTGCATTGTCCCTTCTCTGACCATGAAGGTGGAAACTCATAGGAAGGACACTGTCAAGAGAGTTGCCTGGTGATCAAAACACAAGATATTCTTCTGGAAGGAGAAAGGAGTCTGGAGCTTTGAAGAGAAACATCCTTATGCCAAGCCATGGGGTGGCTCATGTGACTATTGTATGGACACATATTATTCCCATCAAAGATGCCCCCCAAATGCATTTTTAGCTTCAGTTGTCTAGCTCCGTCACAATAAAGTCAAGATTTTTTAAAAATGCATGTTTATTCATGACTGCACCCCGTTTTAGTTGTGGCACATTGGATCTTCAATCTTTGTTGCAGCATGCCAGTTTTGTAGTTGTAGCATGTAGGATCTCTTTCCCTGAACCAGGATAGAACCCCGGCCCTCTGCACTGGGAGTTTAGAGTCTTAGCCACTAGATCACTAGGGAAGTCCCCAAAGTGAGTTTTTAGTACTACAAGATCCATTTTCAACCCAAGTCATTTTAACCTCTAGCCACTGAACAATCCAGCCCCTGTCTATACCCTAACCCTTTTTGACCCTGAATGTTCTACAAATTGCCTATTTATTCAACAGATATCTACTGAGCACCTGCCTGTGCTAGGCACCGGGCTAGTCTCTTGGGAAATACAGAGACCATGGCAGGCTGCTTTCCTGGCACTTACAATCTGGGGGAGGGGGGCAGCCATTAATTAAATAATCACCCACTTATAACTATGTAAGTCATGCAGTGGCGAGGCACACAATGGCCTGAGAACCTCTAATAAGGAGACCGGCCTTAGCATCTTGGCTGATGAGAGATCTCAGTGGGGTGGGAATGGTGAGGGATGAGTAGGTGAACTAGGTGAATATTAGAGAATATATTGGTTTTCTGTGCTGCATATCGAAAATGGTAATGCATTTACCCAGCTTTTTCTTTTTAAACCACAAACATAACTTAAAAGAAGAACCTTGAGGGAGTTCCCTCAAAGGTCCAGTGGTTAGGACTCAGTGCTTTCACTGCTGAGGGCCCAGGTTCAATCCCCAGTTGGGAAATTAAGATCCTGCAAGCTGTGCAGTGCCCCCTCCCCCAAAAAGAGAATACTTTTGCTATCTCACAGTTTCTTTGGGGGTGAGGCAGGGTTGTGTTCTGATATGGAGACCTGACTAGAGAAGGGTCAGAGGCTCTAACAAGATGGAATCTTACATAATATAATCACAAAAGTGACACTCGGTCACCTTTGCCATATTCTATTGGTTACAGGCAAGTCACAGGTCCCACCCACACTCAAAGGTGTGAACACCAGGAGCTAGGGATCGTGGGGTGGGGTTGGGGGGTCACCTTAAAGTCTGTTCATCACAGAGAACGACCCAGCGTGGGGAACAGCATTTGCAAAGGCCCTGTGATAGGAGGAAACAGTCCATTTGAGGAACAGGAGCACAGGAAGGGAGCAGAAAGACAGGAAATGATGCCGGACCATGGAGGGCCTTATTCAGGACCCTGAGAGGCATGGGAAGCCACAGGCTGGTGGTACTGACTGCCAGGAGAAATATCAATAAGCTCAGATACGCAGGTGATACCACCCTTACGGCAGAAAGTGAAGAGGAGCTAAAGAGCCTCTTGAAGAAAGTGAAAGGGGAGAGTGAAAAAGTTGGCTTAAAGCTCAACATTCAGAAAACGAAGGTCATGGCATCCGGCCCCATCACTTCATGGCAAATAGATGCGGAAACAATAGAAACAGTGACAGACTATTTTCTTGGGCTCCAAAATCACTGAAGATGGTGACTGCAGCCATGAAATTAAAAGACACTTGCTCCTTAGAAGAAAAACTATGACCAAACTAGACAGTATACTAAAAAGCAGAGACATTACTTTGCCAACAAAGGTCCATCTACTCAAAGCTATGATTTTTCCAGTAGTCATGTACAGATATGAGAGTTAGACCATAGAGAAAGCTGAGTGCCGAAGAACTGATGCTTTTGAACTGTGGTGTTGGAGAAGACTCTTGAGAGTCCCGTGGACTGCAAAGAGATCAAACCAGTCAATCCCAAAGGAAATCAGTCTTGAATATTCTTTGGAAGGACTGATGCTGAAGCTAAAGCTCCAATACTTTGGCCACCTGATTCAAAGAACTTACTCATTTGAAAAGACCCTGATGATGGGAAAGACTGAAGGCAGGAGGAGAAGGGGACAACAGAGGATGAGATGGTTGGATGGCATCACCGACTTGATGCATGTAAGTTTGAGCAAGCTTCAGAAGTTTGTGATGGAGAGGGAAGTCTGGCATGCTGCAGTCCATGCGGTCACAAAGTCAGACATGACTGAGCAACTGCACTGAACTGAACTGACAATACAATATACACTGCCAATCATTGCTACTCAGGGTTTCTGATGCTAACTCGGTGTGGAAAGATGAATGGCCCCGTCTAAATCCAGCCAGAAGACCTGGATGCAAGGACTTGAATGACTCCCATGGAAGCTGCATGAGGTCTGTCCTGTTCACCCCAAACCCAGAGTTGATGGAGACACGGAAGCCAGGCAACTTGTCCAGAGCCCACATGGAGAATCAGATCGCCTAACTGAGCTAAGTCATCCACTCTGAATCCGACAGCACCACCCAATGCTTGCTAAATGATTCCCATTGGAAACCCTAGCCTCCACCCAAGAGAGGGCAGAAGAGCCTCTTGACTCAGCTTAGTGAGCACCCACTCTCAGCTCCCAGGCTCCGAACACTGTGTGCCTTGCCTCTGGGCTGTGGCTGGCACAGGGCGTGGCACACCATTCATTCTGATGACAGTGCATTTCCAGTTTACAAGTGCTCTCTCTGGTTGGAGTTCAAGTCCTCCAATCCAGAACACACCATTGGACGTGATGTGGCTTTAAGTGAAATGTCCACTCTCCCCCTGCAAGCCAGGGGTGATAGAGGAAGGAATGTATTCACGAAGGATCTTCTACTAAACTTTGAGATGGAGAGAAAATGATAAATAAAGGTGCTGAATTGTAATAAACAGGCAGATAATAAATCAGCTTCAACAGAGAACTTTATGATACCTAATAACTTTGAACAAACCCTTCCTCATGACGTCTACAACTGCAGACTTCTGTTGGCATCACCTGACAAAGCCTCTGAAGGAGGAAATACCTAGATTGAAACATGGACCCTGACAGTCAGACACGCTGCCCTCTGGCGTCTGGGCCCCCATGATCTTCTTGGACTGGGATTGATGCCTAATCGCCATTCCCATCTGCCAAACTGGGCTGGGCCTGACATTTGATCCTCAGAAGAGCACTCTGTGAATGAGGGTCCCCTCCTATTTTTCAGATGAGGGAACACGTTGAGACTTATGGTCACATGGCAAGCAAGTGGGAGACCCAGCACTTGAACCAATGCACACGCAAGGTCACAGTGGAGGGTTCCCAACGAGAACCACAATGAGAGGCTAGAGAATTTTCAGAGACACAGGTTACGTCAGGCAAGTTAGCCTCTCTGAATGTGCCTGTGTGGGCTCAGTCCCTAAGTCGTGTCTGACTCTTTGTGATCCCATGGACTGTAGCCCGCTGTGCTTCTCTGTCCATTGGATTTCCCAGGCAAAAATACTGGAGTGGTTGCCATGTCCTCCTCTGGGGGTTCTTCCCAACCCTGGGATCCAACCCACATCTCTTGTCTCCTACATTGGCAGGTGGATTCTGAGGTTGCTTCCTTATCTGTAAAACAGGCATAATAATATCTACCTTGTACGGAAGTTGTCAGCATTAGAGATAAGATCTCTAGAAGGCCTAGAACAGCACGAGACTCAGCCTCACTGTCTATAAAAGTTATCTATGATTATTATCACCATCTGAACACATTTGGTATTTTATGCGTCAGGAGCTCAAGAATGACTACTGCTCAACCCCCATGAGTTCAGCAAATATGACAATAAAGAACGGGTACCCAGGGGGCACCTTACCCTCTTTATGATGCAGGAGGCCTGTGGGCACAGTAAGAAGCACATACAATGGCCAACCAGAAGCTCAGGAAGTCATAACCTCTTTGAGTCACAGTTTCTTTATCTGTGAAATGTAAGAATAATAATATAGAAAATAATAATGAAAAGAATAATAAGCAGGCTGCCTCCATCACAGGGCTGTAGCTCAGCTTAAGTGAGATAATGGTCTGAAAGTGCTTGTTAAAGTGGAAAAGTGTTATTTAAAGATAAGGGGCTATTATCCTTATGATGATACAGATCGAGTGTGGGTGGCCTCAATACAGAGGGCGGGGGAAAGAGCCTCCCTCTGCCCCTGGGAAAGAGGAAACCAGAGAGAAAGGTGGTAGCAGGTAGGTACAGGGGAGTTAAAAGGAACGAATTTGGGGAAGGCCTGCTGGCTAAACACTGGAATAATAGGCTATAGAAGGAGAACCCCTAATTTGCGGATATCCAGGTCACTTCCGTTATTTGAAACCCAAGTTATATTCAGTTCAGTTCAGTCACTCAGTCGTGTCCGACTCTTTGCGACCCCATGAATCACAGCACACCGGGCCTCCTTGTCCATCACCAACTCCCGGAGTTCACCCAAACTCATGTCCATCGAGTCGGTGATGCCATCCAGTCATCTCATTCTTTGTCGTACCCTTCTCCTCCTGCCCCCAATCCCTCCCAGCATCAGAGTCTTTTCCAGTGAGTCAGCTCTTTGCATGAGGTGGCCAAAGTATTGGAGTTATATTAGTTAACATTAAAATTTCCAAGAAAGGGCTCTCCAGATGTGGTATATATTGGACATTCTATCCTGGCAGTACATCAGGTATGGATCCAGAGATCACAATTGTATCAGCAGCTTTCAAATCACCAACTATCTAGATAACCTCATTCAGAGATAAGATTCTGCCCCAATTCCAAAATGTTTTTTTTCCCTCACTACCAGGCAATTCTCCAAAACCAACTGGGTGCCCCGTACACTTGGTTTTGTTTTGTTTAGTTTAGCTGCACCCCGCAGCATGTGGTATCTTAGTTCCTCAACCAGGAGTCATACCCTTGTCCTTAGCATTGGGAGCAGGGAGTCTTAACCACCAGACCACCAAGCAAGACCCTATTTTTTTACACTTGTTTTCTGTTTTGGTAGGTACCCTATAATTCAACTTAATTCTAACACTACCGGGAGATAGCATCAGATGCCACAGATTAGGGCTCAGCCCTGTAAGACTGCTCCCCACCTCCCAGCTCGAGATGCCAATCTAAAGTCCAGGTTATCACCCGTGTTTCTGACCAACTGACTATAGATCAGCAGTTCCAATTACCCACTCCTTGGGTTTGATTAATTTGCTAGAGTGTCTCACAGAACTCAGAGAAACTTGTTATTTACTAGACCACTGGTTTACTATAAAAGGATATAACTCAGAACAGCCGGGTGTATAACTAGTGAGAAGCTGCTGTAAAACGCCGGGAACCCAGCCTGGCAATCTGTGGTGACCTAGAGGAGTGGAATGAGGTGGGAGGGAGGCTGAACAGGGAGGGGGTGTATATAATCAGGACTGATTTACATTGATGTACAGCAGAGACCACCACAACATTGTAAAGCAAGTATCCTCCAATAAGAAAAAAAAATACACTATTGAAAAAAGAATAGCCAGATGGAAGAGACGTATAGGGCAAAGTATGAGGAAAGGAAGTGGAGCTTCCGTGCTTTTTCTGGGCACACCACTCTCCTCGGATCTCCACATGTTAACCAACCTGGAAGCTCTTTGAGCCTCTCTCTGTCCATCGTTTTTAGGTCTTTATGGAAGCTTCATTACACAGGAATAATTGATTAGCTCATTGGCCACTGGTGATTGAACTCACTCTCCAGCCCCTTTTCCCTCCCCAGAGGTCAGAGGGGTGACAATGAAAGTTCTAGCTCTCCAAATCACCTGGCTGGTTTCACTGGTGACCAGTTCTCCTTCTTGGGTGACCTAAGGGCGTTTCAAAAGTCACCTTGACATCATAAAAGACACCTAGATCACTCTCATCCCTCAGGAAGTTTTAATGGTCTTAGGAGCTCTGTGCTAGGAACAGGGACTGAGAACAAATACATATTTCCTAAAATAAACCACAATATTCTTAATATAAGAGATAATACACAGCCTGTACATTTGAGGCCACCACCCAAGACCCTCTTAATTCCCCATGGTAGGTTCTGGGAAAGGGAACAACAGATATTTTTCCTTTAAATTCTCATCTGATAAACTGTGGTATATCCATAAATGGAATACTACTCAGCCATAAGAAGGAGTGGATTACTGATATAGCAACACATTGTGCAATGTGAAGAAGCCAAGTGTAAAACAATACACACAGTGTGATTTCATTTCTATAAAGTTTTAGAACAGGCAAAGCTAACCTGCAATGATAGACAGCAGATTAGTGATTCAGGCTGAGGCTTGGGGTGTGAAGTGATGACTGCAAAGGGAACTTTTGGGTGTGAGGAAATGTTGCAGATTTTCAGTGTGGTGGTGTTTACAAGGATGTAAAATAAACATTTGTCAAAATTCGTGGACATGCACTCTTGAAAGAGGTATACATAACCCAGCTGATAAACACAACTTCTCAGCTGAGCAGGTCCCTCCACGGCCGAACTGCCCACAACCATATCTAATGTTTCTTTCTCAGTCTCCACAAAGACTTCTTAAGGTCAATTCAACACCGCAGACCACAGGCTGATTCTGAGCTAGGCCCCAAACTATGAGGGGAGGATGGGCCCCGTCCTTGCCTTTGAAGTGTTCAGTCTTGAAGGGAACCAGAGGCATAAGTAGATAACACTCATGCACAAGGTTGGTACAAGTGACGTCAGTGTGCACAGGGCACTATGGGAGCTCCTGTGGGGAGGGCAAAGAACCATCTCTGACAGCACAAGGAAAGGCAAAGCAGGCCAACCCACATGCATGTGTGCTAAGTTGCTTCAGTCATGTGGGACTCTTTGCAACCCTATGGACTGTATCCTGCTAGGCTCCTCTGTCCATGGGATTCTCCAGACAAGAATACTGGAGTGGGTTGCCATGCCCTCCTCCAGGGGATCTTCCTGACTCCGGGATCAAATCCACGTGCCTTGTGTCTCCTGCATTAGCAAGCAGGCTCTTTACTACCGAGCCACCTGGAAAGCCCAGTGGCACCCACACCAAGTATTAAATAGGAGTCTGGGTTCAGTAGTGAAGGGAAGGTGGGGAGGAGAGCCCCTTTGCTCCAAGCAGAATGTTCACTTCACTGAGCTGGGGAGCCTCTGTCTTGTTTACCGCTATACCTTCTCCCCTAGAAAGTTCCTGACACACACAGTAGGTGCTTTGTAAAGATTTGTTGAATTAATGTATAATATAAGCAAACACAGGAAAATTCCCTGGTGGTCCAATGGTTAGGACTGGGTGCTTTCACTGCCTGGGACCAAGTTCAGTCCCTGGTCGGGGAGCTAAGATCCCACAAGACGTGCACCTGGACCAAACAAAAACAAAGACAGGATCTGCAAACCATGGCCCACAGGACAAATCAGCTGGTCACCTGTTTTTGTCAATAAAGTCTTACTGGATCCACGCGCATTTATTTACATGTTGTCGAAGGCTGCTTTCTCGCTAGAGCAACAAAAGTTGAAAACTTGCGACAGAGACCATAAGTAAAGCCTATTTACTCTCCGACTTTTGATCGAAAAAATTTGCTACCCTTTGAGCACGGTGGCACCATAAACCATTCTGATCGTCTTTTAATACATGAACACATTCCTTTCATTTAATAACGAACAATTAAAAGTAAAATAACACTTCTGCCTCGATACAGGAAACACAAGTCAACTCAAGTAGTGTTGATTGACAATAATAATAATAATAATAATAATAAAAAGCCCACACAAGTTTTCCAAGCACACCTACGTTCAGTTCACTAACACTTCGCGTCGGTTCACCCCGGTTCGCGTCCCGCCCTCGGGGCATAAGCCCCGCCCCGCCCGCAGCCTGGCCGCCCAGGACCCGCCCTCGTGACGTCACGTCCGGCCGACCAGCTACCCCGACCTCCCTCTGGCTCCCGCCTTCGCCCGCTTCCGGTCGTCGTAGTCGTCGCCGCTGCTGCCGCTGCTCCTGCTGCTGAGGCTGCTGGCGGAGGCCGGAGGATCGGGCGGCGGCGGCGGCGGCGGCTGAGACGGCGGCGGGAGCGGAGCGGGACGAGGGAGCAAGAGGAAGCGAGCGAGGAGCGAGCGGAGCGCGCCTAGCCCCGCCCGCCCTTCAGCCCGCCCGAGCAGCTGGAGCAGCCCGGGCCCTCAGCCGCCGCCGCCGCCGCCGCCCGCCTGCCGGCCCGCCGGACAAAGCCCGAGAGCCCGCGCCCAGAGCCATGTCCTCGTCCGCCGGCAGCGGCCACCAGCCCAGCCAGAGCCGCGCCATCCCCACCCGCACCGTGCCCATCAGCGACGCCGCGCAGCTACCTCATGACTATTGCACCACGCCCGGGGGGACGCTCTTCTCCACCACACCGGGAGGTGAGCGTCGGCGCCCGCGCGGCCTTCACCCGAGCCTGCTGCCGGCACCCGAGCGCCACCGCGCTAACCTCCGCGGTGTCCCCGCAGTTTCCCGCCACGGTCCTTTAACTCGGGGCGTAACCACTCTGGGCCTCTCGGGCCACCCCGGCTCCACCGAAGCCCCTTTCCTGGGGCTTCCCCCGAAACCCCCTTGAGACTGCTTTCGAGAACCTTAACTTCGCGTTCTCGCTCTCCCACAACTCTGTTCAGCGCGTGCCCACTCTAGGAACGTGGTTGGCTCTCGTGAAAAAAAAAGCCCCTGTTCCCGCTGCTTCGTGGCAGGTTTACGCACTCGACCCAGTTTTCTCCTTCCCCCGCCCTCGTACTCCAGGGCAAATTCGTCTACACTTGGCTTTGCACTGGCTCCGCATTCCCTCTGCCTCTTACATATAGTGTCTTTGTGCACGTTGAAGGTTGATTTTGGAGCTGTCTCCCGGCCTTTTTAGAAAGGAAGTTAGGGAGAGTAGTTTGCTCCTGGGACCCTGCGATGACTTGTTTTGCTGCTTCTAGAACTCCAGGAGGGGGGAGGCTGGAATGCGAAGTTTGGAAGCCTCGCCCAGTGTTATCCTGCTTTGACAGCATTGTTTACTTTGCTGGACGAGGCCCCACGGTGTGGGGAGTCCCCAGGCTGGAGGAGGAGTGATAAAATCATGCTCAAGTAATAGCCCAGGGAAAGGAGCGCTGGCAGCCTTGAGGGTAAGAGTTTTGGCGGCGACGCCTGTGGAGGTAGGTGGAAGACGGTACCCTCCCCGGCGGGACTGCTTCATCCAGGGGAAGGGGCTGTGCAGAGCGGGGTCCCTGACCACTGCTTTTCACAGTGCGACCAAGACTGTTTACAAGGAAGAACAGTGGGGTAGAGGTGAAGAGCGTGGAATTAATTGGTCACGGGAAAAGGGAGCTCAAAGGTTGCCTGTCCCCTGACTGGGCTTTTCTCCAGAGGGAGAAGACTGGAGAACGATCTTGAGGGACCTCATGAAGGGAATGGTGCTTCATTTTTAACTTGGTTACTTAGCTTTTTGATGGTGGCCTCTGGCTAGAGGGTTGGGACTTTGCTGGCAGCCCTTGCCGTCTATGGGATTGCTAACTTGGTTCCTGTGGGCTGGGCTCATCAGTTGTGCTCCAACCAATCCCTTGCTGTTAGGCCTGTGCCATTTTTTAATCGTTACACAATGCAAGAGGGTACAGTAAGAAGATCTTGCCAACAAGGAATAAAAATCTCAGAGAGCACTCTACAGAGGAATCCACCCGGGCGACTCTAGGGTGGAGTGGCTGCCTTGGAATACTTTTAAATGATCCAGGCAGGAGACTTTCATTGATATGTGTGGAGAACTGGGTTTACGGAAGTTTTAACTTTGTGAAACAGTGGGGTTTCTAGTGAGGTGGCTTACCTCATTGGAGAAACCTCCCTGCTGACCTCATCTGGTCAAGGCCAGCCTCTGAGCATGCTGAAATCTTGCGTTTTAATCGTGAAAGATTTGGCAAACCAGGATCTGCTCTCCATGGGTTGTCTTGAACTTGAACTGACAGCTTTTAAGAAATGGATATTGTTTTCTGAGGTGATGCAAAGAAATTTATAACTTCGAGAATTCCTTGTGAATTCTGTAATGCCTGTGCTTCCAGCAGTTTAGAACCAGTGTCATAGTAGCAGATAATTATTTATTTGAGGAAGGAACTAAACTTTTAGCTGTATATTAATCGTTATTCCTCTGAGGGAAAAACCTCAGGGGCACCTTTAGGCATATTTCAAACACCCAAGCTTCTATGCTTTTAAAGTAAGGGCATAGTCTTTAAGTGTGCCTTAAAGATACAAGCCTGTCTGATAGTCTGAATTAGTTCCTGCAGTGTTGGGAAAGATTCTGCCGGAAATACTGAATCATTTATCCTTCCTCCAGACATACATAGTCTTCAGCTACTTTCTCAAATATCACTTACCCTGTCTGCAGATGGTTTCTGCTTTATAATTGCAGATTTAAATACTTACATCTTAGCTCATCTATTATCAGTTCAGTTCAGTTCAGTCGCTCAGTCGTGTCCGACTCTCCACGACCCCATGAATCACAGCACGCCAGGCCTCCCTGTCCATCACCAAATCACGGAGTTAACTCAAACTCATGTCCACAGAGTCGGTGATGCCATCCAGCTATCTCACTCTTGGTTGTCCCCTTCTCCTCCTGTCCCCAACCTTTTCCAGCATCAGAGTCTTTTCCAGTGAGTCAACTCGTCGCATGAGGTGGCCAAAGTATTGCAGCTTCAGCTTTAGCATCAGTCCTTCCAATGAACACCCAGGATTGATCTCCCTGATACAGAGCTGTTATTTATTAGTAGAGCACATTGTCATCTTTAAAATTTTAACACAAAGACTTATCTAATATGTTTATAAGATACAGCACTGTTGCGGTTGGATTTAAACACCATTTTATAGCAATTACCTCAGTGCCGCCTAGATATGCAGTACTTACTGATTTAATCCCCCCCCCCTTGGAAAATTTCCAATTTTCTGATGATTTGTTCATTTCTTTTGTTACATTTCCCTCTCTTCTATGTAATTTTCTTTCCCTGAATCATGGTTATTATTTGGTCACCTTTAGGCACCTGAATTGATGTGGTTAGGTATCTTCAGTGGGTTTTGTGGGTCCAGGGCAGTGCTTTGCACAAAAGGGGACCACAGACAAAAGTAGGAAATGCAGTCTTCACTCTCAGTGGTCTTAAAATCTTGGTGGGTAGAAAAACTTTTTAGTTCTGAAGTGAAAAACTTGTAAAAGAGTCAAATGCTAAGTGCTAAGTTACATATTTCAGACTTGAAAACATTTAGAAAGTGATAGTAGACTTGTATTGGAGATCTCTATTTAGTAGGAAGGAAGGGGATTAGAATTTCCTGTCTCAAGCTTCTAGAGTGTCATACACAGGTCAGAGCATTCCAGATAACCATTGATGTGCTGAATGCCCTGTATGATCAGACTGGGCAGAGACATTGACAACATAATGAACTTGCCATCTCCCCACAGAGGATACAACTTAGCCTTGAAAAGATTTCTCAAAATTGCCTTCTGTGGTTGGAAAATGAGAGTTGGGAGATGAAATGAAAACTTTCTGTAACCTCTTATATTTCCCATATTTTTAGAAGTGTACCTTTTTCTCATTATTAAGGAAGAACAGAATTTTTTACCAAATTCAAAACAAAACGCCCTTGGGTTTTTATTTTGCTTTTTATCTGCCTCGAGGAATAGGGATGACATTTGGTTCATCCTTTGAGAAGCTGGCTTCTAGCCTCGATGAAAGGTAAAGTTATTACAGTCTGCTTCACTTTTGTAACAGTCTGGTTAGCTGGAAGGGACCTAATGCTTTCCTTCTATAATTGAGAGAAATTAAGTAACTTGTTAGTGTCATACAGCTAATTAACGTCAGTTGGTAGTCTCAAACTTAGTGTCTTGATTCCTATTCCAGGTTTTTCCTCTGCTGTCTTAAGATGCATATTTTTCTAGGAAAGGAAGTTTGCAAAAATTTAAGAAGACTCTTCTACCTCTGGAATGCCAGATAATGTGATGCTTTTTGCTACCTTATTATTTATTTTTTTAATGAGTTTTGAACTGTCTCCTTGTTGAGAGGGTTGTGCTCTGGGGAATGAACAAAGAGACCTCTTTGAGCCTTTCTTTTTGCCTTACTTTTCCTCCATAACATCCTCCTCAGCTGTGGAAAAGTATGCTGTTGCCAGAACAAGAGCGCCAGAGGGGAACTGTTAGTCTGAAATCTTGTTCACACCCTTGCGCATCCTCTCTGCCAGCTGAAGAAGAGTTGCTCTGATTGGTTGGTTCCCTGAAGGCCACTGGAAGGGTCTTGGGATAAAGGAGAAGACAGGAAGAAGGGGAAAGAATCCTCTTGGTGTGAGCCATAATAAAGTAAGAGTATTTGGGGAGAGTCCTGAGTGTTAATCTAGTTCCTTTGTTGGGAGAAGTGAATAGAGCTCTGTAGATATGGGGAAGGAAGGCCAGTTTCTCACTGTTATAAAATTTCTAATACAGTGACCTGAGTCACTGTTTATTCTAGCCAAAAATTTATGAACCAGCAAGTGTACTTGTTTGGCTCTCTAGTTTCAGTTATTGACCAAAGGACTTCATGTTTACATGTAAGAAGTGCACGAAAAACACATTGAAAGTTGTTCAGTCACTTTGCCTTGTGTTCAAGAAAGATGGCATTTACTTACCTCAGAGTAACAAAAACTAACATGTGTTGTCATTCCAGAGATTTGGCTTTAGTCTCATGTTCGTCAGCCACCAAAGTATGTACCAGAAGATGTAGCTCAGTTTTGTGGTGGGTGCACATTTGTGTTGGGTTTGTGTTTGCCGATGAGAGACTGCCCGTAAGGCAGCAGCCCTCGGCTGCAGGGCATGCAGCAGTGTATTGTGTGGAACGGAGCGCCTCTGCCTGCTCCAGGTTAGACACAACCTGATGAGGGAAGATGGAGCTCATCCAGGCTGGTAGCGCGCAACTCCCCTCTACTTTCCCAGGGCCTACGGGTGAAACGTGCATCTGTAAACTGGCACTACTAGGGTTTGGCAAGGACTTTTTGAGGACTGATGTCTTAAAAATGATTTCATGGGAGGGGTCTTGCATGGTTTCGAGACAACTGTAGGCTTGACTACGTGTGTGTGTAAAGAGTTGCAGATCATGTCCTTTCAATTTTTTTATATTCTATCTTGAGTAAAATTCAGGCTTCGTGGATTTGTATGGACAAAAAATATTTTGGTATGTGGACATGTCATAACCAATAACTAAGGAATGCCAGATTTTCTATTTTTATATGGAATCAACCAAAATAATTTTGGGAACTCAAATAGCTACAGTAGTGAATATCGGAGATTCTTCACTGCCAGTCAGCAGTAAAGGCTGTGATGTCATGAAAAGAAAAATAAGATTTGCTGATCAGACAGGGTAAAGTTAACTTGGGAAAACTAGTTCACCTGGTTGGAAGGAAGAGAGCAATTGAAAGATAATTGCTTTACAAAATTTTGTTGTTTTCTGTCAAACCTCAACATGAATCAGCCATAAGTATACATATATCCCCTTCCTTTTGAAGCTCCCTCCCATCTCCCACCCCATCCCACCCCTCTAGATTGATACAGTGCCCTGTTTGAGTTTCCTGAGCCATACAGCAAGTTCCCGTTGGCTCTCTATTTTACATATGGTCATGTAACTTTTCGGAGAAGGCAATGGCAAGCCATTCCAGTACTCTTGCCTAGAAAATCCCATGGACGGAGGAGCCTGGTAGGCTGCAGTCCATGGGGTCGCTACGAGTCAGACGTGACTGAGCGACTTCACTTTCCCTTTTGACTTTCATGCATTGGAGAAGGAAATGGCAACCCACTCCAGTGTTCTTGCCTGGAGAATCCCAGGGACGGGGGAGCCTGATGGGCTGCCGTCTATGGGGTCACACAGAGTCGGACACGACTGAAGTGACTTAGCAGCAGCAGCAGCATGTAACTTTTTGTGTTACTCTCTCCATGCGTCTCACCCTCTCTGCCCTCTCCCCGTGACCGTAAGTCTGTTCTCTATGTCTGTTTCTCCATTGCTGCCCTGAAAATAAATTCTTCGGTACCATTTTTCCAGATTCCGTGTATGTGCGTTAGAATACGATACTTATCTTTCTCTTTCTGTCTCACGTCACTCTGTGTAATAGGTTCTGGGTTCATCCACCTCATCAGAACTGACTCAAACGCCTTCCTTTTATGGCTGTGTAATATTCCATTGTGTGTATGTACCACAACTTTATCCATTCATCTGTTGGTGGACATCTAGGTTGCTTCCATGTTCTAGCTATTGTAAATAGTGCTGCAGTGAACAATGGGATACATGTGTCTCTTTCGATTTTGGTTTCCTCAGGATATATACCTAGGAGTGGAATTGCTGGGGCATATGGTGGTTTTATTCCTAGTTTTTTAAGGAATCTCCATACCGTCTTCCATAGTGGCTATATCAATTTACATTCCCACCAACAGTGTAAGAGCGTTCCCTTTTCTCCACACCCTCTCCAGCATTTATTGTTTGTAGACTTTTTGATGATGGCCATTCTGACTGGTGCAGGGTGACATCTCATTGTGGTTTTGATTTGCATTTCTCTAATAATAAGCGACGTTGAGCATCTTTTCATGTGTTTGTTAGCCATCTATAAGTGTTCTTTGGAGAAATGTCTGTTTAGGTCTTTTTCCCACTTCCTGATTGGGTTGTTTGTTTTTCTGGCATTGAGTTGTATGAGTTGCTTGTATATTTTGGAAGTTAATCCTTTGTCAGTTGTTTCATTTGCTATTATTTTCTCCCATTCCGAGAGTTGTCTTTTCACTTTGCTTATAGTTTCCTTTGCAAAAGCTTTTACGTTTAATCAGGTCCCACTTGTTTACTTTTGTTTTTATTTCTGTTACCCTGGAGGTCAGTCATAGAGGATCTTGCTTTGATTAATGTAATATAGGACTAGTTTTTAAAGACCCTTTTCACCTGGTTCTCAGGCCACAGTTTGAAGCCAAAAGCTCAGAAATTTGTTAGTATTTGTGTCTAAATAAATGGCCTTTTAGATCTTGAGGACAAATGCCCTGATGAACTAAAGCTGTTCATGTCATTGAGTCATTTTAAAAAGTAAAATGCTTAATAAACAAGAATCAGTAACTGGAAAATACAATTCTCATAGATTCCTTGGTATTGTCTATATACAAGACCACAGTCATCTATGCATAAAGATAGTTTTACTTCTTCTTCATTGATCTAGGTACCTTTTTTGTTTGTTTTCTTGCCTAATTGCCCTGGCTAGAACTGGAACCTTCAGTACATTGTTGAACAAACACGGCAAGAGAATGAGAACAGATACCGTTGACTTGTGCTTGTACAGGGGAAAACCTCCAGTCTTTTATCATTATGTAAAATGGTAGCTGTGGTTTTTCAAAGATGCTCTTTATCAGGTTCAGGAAGTTCCCTATTATTCCTAGTCTGTTGATTATTTTTATTATGAAAGGGTGTTGGATTTTATCAAAGGCAGTTTTTTCTTTTGTATCTTTTGGAATGATCCTATCATTTTTGTTTTTTATTCTGTTGTTATGATGTGTCATGTTAATTATTTTCAAATGTTGAACCAGCCTCTCATTCCTGAAGTAAGTACCATTGATTGTGGTATATAATCCGTTTTATATGTTGCCGAATTCTGTTTGCTAATATCTGGTTGAGGATTTTTGCCTCTGTATTCCAAGAGATACTTGTCGATTCTTCTTGTGGTATCTTTGGTTTTAGTATCAGTGTAGTACCTCATTCAGTTTTAATTTTTTTAAGAAATGGCCTGATGTTTATAGCAGGTGAGGACTGGTGAAGATAGACCATTGATTGCTCTCTAGGTTCTAAGGCCAGGCTCCTATCCATGGGATTTGCCAGGCAAGAATACTGGAGTGGGTTGCCATTTCCTACTCCACGGGATCTTCCTAACCCAGGGATCAAACCCATGTCTCCTGCATGGCAGGCGGATACTTTTCCACTGCGCCACCTGGAAGTTCATTCTAAGAGGTACCTATCAAAAATTTGCTAGGCTTGTGATTCATTTTTAAGATGTTGTAATTAATTCTTTGGGCCTCAGAGAGGTGCTCATCTCATCACCAGAGAATGTTTATGTTAGAGTGGGCTGCTTTTACATTGAAATGAAACCACTTTCTGGTCCGATAAGTTCCTTGAACCATAATGAAGAGGCAGCATGTAAATAAAGTGACCTAGACCAGTGATATTGAGTAGGCTTTTGCCTCTTACGAAGTTTATTGATGAGTTCAAGTTCCTTACTGTAAGTAGAAGATATTAGTAGATATATATTTTGTATTGTTTTTATTTTTATTTTTTAAGTGCCCAAGAGGAGTGAACTGGGAGGAAAACAAGAAGTGGGAATGAAGGCCAGACTTGAATCTCAGTGCTTTCCCCATACCAAAGCAGTGAGCCCTCATTAATTATTAGCATTACAGAGGCTGAACCACAACATGTGTGAAATCTAATCCAAAGAATTGATCCAGGATGCTGTCAACAATCGGGCGCATCCAACCAGCATTTTCCTGGAACCAGAACCAGGTAGTTCTTGTGAAGATTTATTTCAAGACAAGTGTTCAAACCAAAACAGACGTGGACATATTTGACGTACTTTATTTTGATAGTCTTCAAATCAGTTGGCATTTATTTGAGATTAATTTGTGGTTTGTATACCACTTTATACCTGGTACTAACTAAAAAAGTCATTTGTTTCCAATCATTTTTTGGCCAGACTCAAGAAAGGCAGATTTGCCTAGACTGCCTTGCTTGTTTGTGTTGGTCTCCTGACTCTTAAGTCACTCACTGTGTGATCTTTCTTTGGATATTGTTTTCTCCATCTGTAAAATGACAGGCTTCCACTAGATGCTGTCTAAGGCCTCTTCTAACACAGAACCTTCTGAATAGGAGCATAGTCATTATCAACTTCCCTTTCAGCCTGGGTGTGTGTTCTACTCTGGCAGAGTCCTGTGTGACTGGGTAGGGAGCCGTCCTTTGACATTAATGTCTTGGAAATCTTTGCTCCTGGTTATGAGAATTGGAGTTACTCAAAGGACAGTAGAATTGACTTTTCACAAACCTTGGATGTCTTCCATTTGCCATAATTATTTAGCTATACTAAGTTATAATATCCTCTGGCTCTAATTGTGCCTTTTGCTGATGTAAAAATTGTCCCTCTCTTGGTTTTATTAGCACTTTAGAGGTTTGATGATTGTACACACTGAACGTAATTTGGCCACTATCAGCCTCCCTGGAGGATACTGGGTCAAGCACCTTTTACCCTCCTCTGGGTTATCTGGCATAGAGCTTTTAGGAGTCTGTCTGTTCCATCCGGACCTCCATGAAGAACAGATGTATTTAAAACTGAAATGCATTTAAAATGTTCTCTAACATAGTGAAACACAGCCCTTGTTAATCACCCTCCTGGGTTTGAGTGAACTCCGGGAGTTGGTGATGGACAGGGAGGCCTGGCGTGCTGTGATTCATGGGGTCACAAAGAGTTGGACACGACTGAGTGACTGAACTGAACTGAAGCTGGTAGAATAAAAAACAGAAAACCACTTTCTTTGTAAGTCCTTTCTGTATTTTTCACTTCTTATGTTCTCTTCTTACTATTGGGATGGAGGTGCGGGGAGAGGGAAAGAGCCAGACTACCTTTCTGAGTGTACTGGAAACACTTGTTGCTTTTTCGGAGAAGGAAATGGCAATCCACTCCAGTATTATTGCCTGGAGAATCCCATGGACAGGGGAGCCTGGAATGCTACAGTCCGTGGGGTTGTGGGGATTTGGACACGGCTGAGAGACTTAGCACATATGCAGTTATGCTGCTTGTTCATCTTGTGTCTGTTTCTGATCTCTTGGGGAGCCTTTATATGAGGCATAGATGGAGGATGTTAAAAATTCCTAATGGGGATACTGAGGATACTTTGCCAAGTGCTTTGTTGTTTTTTAAATTTCTAGATTTCCTCATGGCTCTAGTGTCAGTCTGTTTTTTATATACACGCACACACACACACATATATATATATAAATACTTAGAAATACTTTTTTGAGTCACCCACCGCCCCCAGTTGCTTATAGTGGTTTGCTTTTTATTTCTAAAACACTTTCTCTTGATATTAAAAAGATAATTGTGTGTGGGGAGGCTTTAAACAAATTTATTTTCTCGTATTTCTGGAGGTTAGAAGTCTGAAATGATGTCTATTTCTTATTGTGTAAATAACATAAAATTTACCATTTTAACCATGTTTAAGTATGTAGTTCCATGGCGGTAAGTACATTCACATTGTTGTGCAACTGTCACCACCATCCATCTCCAGGACTTTTTTTGTCTTCCCAAACTGAAACTCATTAGACAATAACTCCCTATTACTTGCTTACCTGCAGCCACTGGCAACCGTCATTCTACTTTCTGTGAATTTGACTGGTCCAGGTACCTCATATACATGGGATCAAAAGATACTTACCGTTTGTGACTGACTTGTTTGACTTAGCAAAATGCCTTCAGTATTCATGCAGTCACCTGTAGTTTTTCTACCTATGAAAGTAAAGTTTAAAAGTCATATAGTATTGTTAGTTCAGTTCAGTTGCTCAGTCGTGTGTGACTCTTTGCGACCCTATGGACTGCAGCACGCCAGGCCTCCCTGTCCATTACCAACTCCCGAAGTTTATTCAAACTCAAGTTCATTGAGTTGGAGATGCCATCCAACCATCTCATCCTCTCTTGTCCCCTTCTCCTCATGCCTTCAGTCTTGCCCAGCATCAGGGTCTTTTCCAGTGAGTTAGTTGTTCGCATCAGGTGGACAAAGTATTGGAGTTTCAGTTTCAACATGAGTCCTTCCAATGAATATTCAGGACTGATTTCCTCTAGGATGGACTGCTTGGACCTCCTTGCAGTCCAGGGGACTCTCAAGAGTCTTCTCCAGCACCACAGTTCAAAAGCATGAATTCTTCGGCACTTCACAGTCCAACTCTCACATCCATATATGACCACTGGAAAAACCATAACCTTGACTAGACAGACCTTTGTTGGCAAAGTAATGTCTCTGCTTTTTAATATGCTGTCTTGGTTGGTCATAGCTTTTCTTCCAAGGCGTAAGCGTCTTTTAATTTCATGGCTGCTGTCACTATCTGCAGTGGTTTTGGAGCCCCCCAAAATAAACTCTTTCTACTCTTTCCCCATCTATTTGCCATGAAGCGATGGGACCAGATGTCGTGATCTTAGTTTTCTGAATGTTGAGCTTTAAGCCAACTTTTTCACTCTCCTCTTTCACTTTCATCAAGAGGCTCTTTAGTTCTTCACTTTCTGCCATAAGGGTGGTGTCATCTGCGTATCTGAGGTTATTGATATTTCTCCCGCCAATCTTGATTCCAGCTTGTGCTTCATCTAGCCCAGTGTTTCTCATGATGTACTCTGCATATAGTATTATTAGGCTAATAACAAAAAGCAACAGTCTTACATCCCATCTCTAGTTCCATTCCTGGAGAAACCATTTTAAACTCTTTCAGCTATTTCTTCTAGCATTTACCTCTGGATTTCTGAATAACATGATTTAATGCTATTTCTCAGTTTTAGATACTAACAGTTTTCTAGTATGGAAAATGAGGATTTGAATTTAGATAAATATTAAATATGGATGTGACTGACACTATTGGTTTCCAGCCCAACAACTGTTCTCTCTTCTTTCATGCTACCCCAGATTTCCTCATAATTTTAAAAGTAGTAGTGTGCCAAGCCCCAGAAAATATACCCTGAGTACGCTATGGCTTCCCCTGTGTGTCTGGGATGGTGGGCATCTGACTCAGTTCTGGCCTAATGATCATAGCGGGGAGTCCACTACGGTTTTATGAGAAACAATTTTCCTCTTTGATGAGGAAAGTCCCCTGAGGGAAGTCCTATTTGACTCCACACTCTCCCTTCTTGCCTGGGATATTGTTGGGAAGGCGTAGGTTAATCTCAGCCTTCTTGGAGGGTTTCTGTTCAATGTGGGCAAGTTACTGTTTCTAAGATTTTATTTGCACAAGTGGCTGCTTAATTCTAATTCTGGAAGCAGCCTTAAACAGTTTTATGGTCTGGGTTCTGCGAAAGTATAGTAACTGCTACCCTTGTCAGTTAACCATGTTACAGGGAACTTTGTCTAGGCAGTTTTGTATCAGGTTATACAATTTCTTGAGTGTGTATAGCTTAATTATGGATTGATTATCATTTAAAGTAAGCTACTTGGTCTTGAAAGAGGCCCTTAGACTTGAATGACCTTTTTTCTGTACTAACCATCTTGACAGGCATAATTTTGGATCTCATTTGTTTGCCTCTTTTTCCTTGAAAATCACTAATTTTTAGATTGAACAGCGGAAGCTGTTTCTTCTTACTCTCTGTTCTCCATCAGAAGGACTCATTTTTCCTCTCGTGTTTTCCTAGGAGTGTCAGTGTTTAGAAAGTGCTCGGTCAGGGTGCTAGGTTTATCCAAATAGCTGGTCACTACGGAATGAAGAATGTGTGTAGATAGCTAATGTTAACCTAGATCTAAAGATTCCTATTTGTTTCAAAATCCAAACATGAAGACTAAAATATGCATGTTTTAAAAACAAAATAGAAAAAGGAAAACTGAACAGAAGCACCTAAAATGCAAAGTAAAATGCCAATAGACTGCTGCTTTTAACAGTTTCTGTTTGTAGTGATTTTACTGGTTAGCCACTGTTGCTATAAATAATATATATTCATACCACAATTTCTTGATTTCTTAACATTAGAGGATACTGTTGACTCCCTGTTATGAAAATGAGGGATACGGGACACTTTCATTAATTTCTGTACTTCTTATTTCCTCTCCCCTCTCTCCACTTACCAATGTCTGTAAATTGTTTTATTGTTTTTGGTTCTTCTGAGTAGTTACCTTTATTTATTTTTAGTATTTATTCATTTATTTTTGGCTTGCTGGGTTTCCGTTGCTGTGCAGGATTTCCTCTAGCTGCAGCAAGTGGGGGCTACTCTCTGGTTGTGGTGCGTGGGCTTCTCCTTGCAGTGGTTTCTCTTATCATGGAGCATGGGCTCTGGGGCACTCAGGCTTCAGTAGTTGAGGCATGTGGGCTCAGTTGTCGTTCCTGGGCTCTAGAGCATAGGCTCAATACTTGTGGCACATGAGATTAGTTGGTCTGCAGCATGTGGGGTCTTTCCAGATTGGAGTTCGAACCCATATTTCCTGCATTGGCAGGTGGATTTTTTACCACTGAGCCTCCAGGGAAGCCCTGGGTGGTTACCTGTAAAACTCTAAATTAGTTAAACCTCCGTGTCTCAGTCCGTCAGTTTTAGCTCTCCACCATATGAGATTATGGGGCCTCCCTGGTGGCTCATCAGTAAAGAATCTGCCTGCAGTGCAGGAGACTGGGTTTTGATCCTTGGGTGGGGAAGATCCTCTGGAGGAGAGCATGGCAACCCACTTCATTGTTCTTGCCTGAAGAGTCCCAAGGATGGAGGAGCCTGCCAGGCTGCAGTGCAGTCCATAGGATCGCACAGAGTCAGACTCGACTGAAGCAACTAAGCAGCAGCAGCATATGAGCTTATAGTATCTACCTGTCCTGCCTCTACTTCCATGTTATGTCTACCTTTCCAGTAGAGATTTACAGTTAACTTTTCTCTAGTTAGTTATGGAAGCATTGGTTGACATTGAATTGGGCTAACATAAATGTGACTGGCAGTTGAAATTGAATTACTGGAAGTTCTTGCTTCATAAGATGTGTCTATGCATGCACATTTTTAAGAGACCCTGAATATTTTAGGTTTTTAAATTGTCTTGGTATTTATATAATTTCTCAGTAAACACAGTATCAAAAAAGGGAGAAAAAGGGTTTTTTCCTGGCATTTTATTTATAGTCAAGTCTTAATGTTTTTCTTTTGATAGTTTTGGTTTTTTGAATATTAAATGCTTTTGAATTACACCATAGAATCCTTAGTCATTGACGGGTTGATTTCTTTTTTTTTTTTGCCATATATCTGCAGCAATTTTTTTAGCTTCCGGTGATCTAAAATTCAAACACATGAAATACTGTGGTTTTGTATCCGTATTCTCCATGGCCGTATTTGAGAACATTAACAGCATCAGTAAAGTCGTAATTCTTCAGAATGGCTTCTCTTCTGAATTGTTTACTTTGTGTGTCCATTTAAAACCAAATGTAACTTAAAAATTCACTAAAAAAATGTTTAAATTAATTAATAAATGAGTTTAGTAAAGCTTCAGAATACAAGATTGGTATACAAAACCCAGTTGTATTTGTATCTTTCAATGAACAATCCAAAAACGAAATAATTCCACTTACAATAGCATAAAAATTATAATAAAGTACATAGGTATAAATTTAACCAAAAAAAGCATGAAACTTATACTATGGAAACTGTATAACATTCTTGAAATAAAGATAGACATTTATCTGTAAATGTCTATATAAATAGATGGTGCATGTTCATGGATTGGAAGATTCAATATTGTTAAGATGGTACTGCTCCCCAAATTTATCTATTCAGAGCACAGTCCCCATCAAAATCCCCACTGACTTCTTTGCAGAAGTTTACTGGCTGACCCTAAAATGCATATATGGAACTTTAAGAGACCTAAAATAACCTCAGGCAATCTTGAAAAAGAAAAACAATGTTAGGAGACTCACCTGGTTTCAAAAGTCGTTACAGATCTAGAGAGTGTAGTACTGTCATGAGGATACACAATGATCAGTGGAAGCCCAGAAATAAACCCTCACAATTATAGCCAGTTGATTTTTGACATGGATACTAAGACGTTTAAATGGGGAAATATTCAATAATAGTCTTTTCAACAAATCTTTCTGGGGCAACTGGATGTCCACACACAAAAACCAGAGTTGGACCCTATGACTCTGGGACCTAAATGTGAGCACTAATGCTGTAAAACTCTTAGAAGAAAACATAGGCACAAATCTTTGTGACCTTGGTTAGGCAAGTTTCTTAGATATGACACCAAGATCACAAGCACCCAAAGAAAAAGACATAAATTGGACTTTATTAAAATTTAAAACTTTGAAAAAAATTGAAAAGGCACCTCACAGGAGAAAATATTTCCGAATCATCTATGAATACGAAGCTTTTATACGTGTATATATGTAACTGAATCATTTTGTTGTACACCCAAAACTAACACAACATTGTTAATCAGCTATACTCCAGTATAAAACAAAAATTTTTTTAAAAAGCTTGTATTGATAATAAAGAACTCATACAGTGCAGTGGTAAAAAGACAACCCTTTAAAAAATGGACTAAAGACATTTCTCCAAAGAAGATATTTGTTGGAATGGCCAACAGGCATGTATGAAAAGATGCTCAACACTTTTAGCTATCAGGGAAATGCAAATTAAAACACCATGAGATACCACTTCACACCCTCTGCTGCTGCTGCGTTGCTTCAGTCGTGTCCGACTCTGTGCGACCCCATAGACGGCAGCCCACCAGGCTCCCCTGTCCCTGGGATTCTCCAGGCAAGAACACTGGAGTGGGTTGCCATTTCCTTCTCCAGTGCGTGAAAGTGAAAAGTGAAAGCAAAGTCGCTCAGTCATGTCCGACTCTTAGCGACCCCATGGACTGTAGCTCACCAGGCTCCTCCATCCATGGGGTTTTCCAGGCAAGAGTACTGGAGTGGGGTCATACCCACTAGGATGGCTGTAATAAAAAAGATAAAAAGGGAATTCCCTGACAGACCAGTGTTTAGGACTCCATGCTCTCACTGCTGAGGGCTGGGGTTTCATACCTGTTTGAGGAACTAAGATCCTGCATGCCCTGGGGAACGGCCAAAACGAACAGTGAAAAATAAAAAAGGAAAGTGTTGGCTATAATGTATATAAACTGGAACCCTTATATACTGCTGATGGGAATGGGAAATGGTGCCACCACTTTAGAAAACAAGTCTGGTAGTTCCTCAAAAGGTAAGCCATATAATCCAGCAAGTCTGTCTTATATACCCAGGAGTTCACACAAAAACTTGTACGTGAATGTTCGCAGCAGCATTATTCAAAGTGGAAAAACCCCAGATGTCCATCAATGGACAGATTGATAAAATGTGAGATACAGTAATACATACAGAATATTATTTGTCAATAAAAATAAATTAAGTACAATTGATCCTTGAACAACATGGGGGTTAATCCACGTGTTACTTATCATTGGCTCTCGGCATCCATGGATTCAGCCAACACTGACTGTATAGTACTGTAGTACTTAGAATTTAAAAGTGCTAACTTTCATTGCTCAAGGATCAGCTGTACTGATAAATGCCAAACACGAATGAATCTTAAAAACCTGCAAGTGAAAGGAGCAGTCATGAAAGGTCATATATTACATAATTGCACCTATATGAAATGCCTAGAATAGGCAGATCTATAGAGACAGCAAACAGATTCATGGCTGCCTAGGCTGCCGAGGGTGGAGGAAAGTGGGGAGGGACTGCTAAACGTATATGGATTATCTTTTGGAGATGATGACAGTGTTCTAAGGTAGATTGTGGTGGGAATTCCCTAGTGGTCCAGTGGTTAGATTTGGCTTTTTCACTGCTGTGGCCTGGGTTCAGTTCCTGCTTGAGGAACTAAGATCCCACAAGTCATGTGGTGCAGTCAAAAGCTAAAAAGAAAAAGACTGTGGTGATGGTTGCACAATTCCAGGAGTATACTAAAATCTGTTGAATTACACACTTTGAATTGTACGTGAATTATATCTCAAGGCAGTAAAAAATATTTTTTATTGCCTCTGCACAGTAATAGGAGTTTTTCAAACTTTCTGTTACACTTGACATGTTTAGGTTGAATCTTTACTAATTTTCTACTTGGTTCATTTACAATGCTTTAATGTTTATGTTGTTGCTGATATATAATTTAGAAATAGAAAGCTTGCTTTTATCCTGTGCTCTTTTTTCACCACCTCACCCCAAGAGTTTCTGAGTTTAGTATACTACAGAAGTAAGAATAATCTTGTTCTGACTTGCAACATGAATGTTAGTAAGAACATTTCACAGTAAAAATCTCACCCTTCTGAAACCTAGCCATGAATAAAGCGGGGGGGGGGGGCGCTGGTGACAGAACAAAATTCATCCACTGAAGCTCCTTCCCTTAGATCACTGGAAAACCATCAGGCTCCTTCCCAGCCTGTTTGCTCTTATTTACATAGTGTTGAAATCAGGTCACCAATTTCCAAACCCAATAGATTAGACATATTAAGTTAGAATGAGTGTAAAGCATTGTACTGTAGATTGACTTGTGCTCTCCCCATTCATATATTGACACACTGACCTCCACAATGTGATACTTAGAAATGGGGCTTGCTTGCTAAGTTTCAGTCATGTCCGACTCTTTGCGTTCCATTGGACTGTAGTCTGCCAGGCTTCTCTGTCTATAGGATTCTCCAGGCAGCAACACTGGAGTGGGTTGCCATTTTCTTCTCCAAGCAATGGGTCCTTGGGAGGTAATTAGGTTCAGGTGAAGTCCTGAGGGTGGGGCTCTCACAGTGGGATTAACGCCCCACCAGAAGAGACACTTGCTTCCCTCTCCCTCATGAGACGACACAGTGGGAAGGTGTCAGCACGTCCGGAAGAGAGTGCTCAGCAGAAACACACTAAACTGGTATCTTTGTTTTGGAAATTTCACGAACTGTGAGGAAATACATTTCTGTGTAAGACACCCAGTCCAATGTGTGGTATTTGATTATGGCAGCCAAACTGACTTAAGACATGGAAAAAAGATGGTTCTTAGCCTAACAGTGAAGGAGGAGACAAGGAAACCGTGGTGGGGAGGGCCACAAGCACAGCCTTGGCTATCTGAATCCTGTTCGGTCTAAGGAGAATACAGATCATCAACTGAATAGGCCCTGAGACTTTCTAGGTCACAACATAGTATAATAACTGAATTTCATAATCATCCTGATTCATCAAGAAAGGGTTGGACTGTCTCCTGTTTAAGGTGGTAAAAAGTTTTAAAATTTGTATTAGAAAACTTTCCATCCTAAATAATTCAAACTTGACCTAAGTTTTCTGCTCTCCAGAATGATTCATTCTTCATAATTTCAGCTGCCTTTTTGAACTGTTACTAGTTATTTTTCAAAGCAAAGAAAGGGAAGGTAACTTTCTACTTTCATTGGTGTGACATTATATTTGAAACAGGATATAAAACTTCCGTCTTCTTTAAACCCTGTTTTCCAGGGACTCGAATCATTTATGATCGAAAGTTTTTGTTGGATCGTCGCAACTCTCCTATGGCTCAGACCCCGCCCTGCCATCTGCCCAATATCCCAGGAGTCACCAGCCCCGGCACCTTAATTGAAGACTCCAAAGTAGAAGTAAACAATTTGAACAACTTGAACAATCATGACAGGAAGCATGCAGTTGGTAAGAGATGCTGGTGTTAGGGACCAAGAGATAGCCCTGGGATTCAAGTCAGTCTGAAAAAATGTTGATGCTTAGTTATAACTGATGTTCAGTCATACATCTCTGAGGTTCCCCCACTGCCCTCACGAAGACTTATTGAGATGTTCTGGAAACCCGAGTTCTAAACCATAGCCAAATCTAATATAGGAGAGGGGTGGGGGTGAGGAAGAATCCAAAATCAGGGAATGGTAAATCCCAGAGATGACTTCTTGAACCTGGACTTTGTTGGACTAGGGATAGCACACACACAAAGCAGAATTTAATAACCCATTTCTATCACCCTCGGGAAATAGACCTTGCTTCTTATAAAGAGAAGGTCTTTTTTGTGGGGTAGGGAATAGCAGTATTGTTTTTCACCCCATTTTCAGGACAGCCTTTTTCAGTAAACACACACACACCTCCCCTGCCCCGCACACTCACACACATACTTACCATTAATAAGTCCTGTCCATATCTGTGGAAATGGCCAGCTCCTGAAGTACACCTTGAGTGGCACTCCATGACCCCTGTACATGAGCCAGCTTTCTACTTTCTCAAATTTCAAAGGAGTTTTTGATGGACAGAGTGTCATTCCGAGCAGGACTGAAAGTTCAGAGCTTCCAGAAGAGTGTGCTGACTCGATAAATGGCCAAGAGTTCTCTAGAAGCTCCTGTTTGGTCAACCTCGGACAAAGGAGAGTGAAACTTGGAAAGTTTTCACTTGTGTCCTTTCCCATAATCGCTCCTGCCCATGATGTGTGGAGAAGGCAATGGCAAGCCACTCCAGTACTCTTGCCTAGAAAATCCCATGGATGGAGCAGCCTGGTAGGCTGCAGTCCATGGGGACGCTAAGGGTCAGACACGACTGAGCGACTTCACTTTCACTTTTCACTTCCACACTCTGGAGAAGGAAATGGCAACCCACTCCAGTGTTCTTGCCTGGGGAATCCCAGGGACGGGAGAGCCTGGTGGGCTTCCATCTATGGGGTCACACAGAGTCGGACACGACTGAAGTGGCTTAGCAGCAGCAGCATAGGTGATGTGACTGCCACTCTTTTGTTGCCCCCCAGATTAAAAAGACCAACCAAGGCAGAGCAGAATAGTTGTTTCGAGGCTGCAGAGAATGGGACAGTTTGAATTCTTTTTTGACTCTTGTGCAGAGGGAATGTTAGTTAAAATTGTTTTGCTTTTCCTTTTTGTGCCCAACTTTTCCTTTTCTTCATTCCAACCAGGGGATGATGCTCAGTTTGAGATGGACATCTGATTGTCCTTCGAGGGTCGGAAGAAAAGCAGCAACACTGATACATGTGTGTACCTGATTTGGCTGATAGGATCATCGATGCAGAGACAGAAGAGGCAGTGCCAGCAGTCCCCGTTGCTGTCTCTTCCCCCTCCTCCTGCCCCTTGTGCCAAAGGATGCAAAGATGAGCTGCATCTGACCATTTCTTCTCCCTGTTTCCTGTTCCCCTTCCCAGTTAAACAGATTGAAGACTCTTGACATATTTCTGTAGAACTAAGCAGCCCATAGAGGAAAGCAGTTAAACTCTGGTTCCCCTCCCCCCCCCCTTTTTTAATCCCAATCCAGTATCAACCTACTAATAACTGGCTGGCTGGAGAGTCTGGGGAAGTGATACAGAGGTTTGACAGGTTCAGCATCATTCCTGTTCTTACTCTCTCTCCTCACTGTCCTGCCCAGGTTTCAGCCTTGCCAGAGCCTAGGTCTGGGGGTCTTGAAAACCACTGGAGGGAAATGGTAAACAGGAAGAGAGCTGCTTTCCCTTTTACTTTGCCATGTTTGTCCCTCGGGATAGTGCACAGTTTGTACAACTCTAGTAGCATTACCCTGGGGCACTGTTTTGAGGTCCACTTCCCCTCCTCCCTCTGGGAGGAATGTATTCTGTCTTTTGTATTATAGTTCATCTTCCTGTTCCTTTACTTCGCACAGTTGTGCAGACATTTTCTAATTCTACATCAGAAGGGAGTCCTGTGTCAACAGTTGTTCTTTGCTCCCCTTCTCCCATCCCTCCCTGCTTGTATCTTGTTGCCTGTGGTCCTTTTGTACCCTGAGCTCTCCAGGTGACTTCTCCTGCTCCCGAGCAGGTCCCTTCCACGGGACAGAAGCACTTTGGAGAAGGCCTAAACAGTACACTCTAGGATGATACCCAAGAATGACCTTGGAAGACGTTGAACCATTTGAGTACCCTCCCCAGGCTGAGTAGTCATTGTTTCTCAGTCCAGTGAGCATTGTGATATTTATTGTCTCCGGTTTTTGAGTTTAAAGTTGACTTTGAGCGTGCTCTTAGCAAAGAACTACACTTTTTTCCTTTGTGGACCTGCTTTGTTTGGCTGCTGAGATAGATAAGCATGGGCTTAAAAATGTGTTCCTTCCGTTTTCTTACCTTTCCCATGGTACTTTGAATTCCCCTGTCTCCCTACCTCCTTCCCTTTTCTCTGCCAGGCCATTTTTCAAATGTACATCCAAGATACCTCACCTGTTGGTATCTGATAAGATCTGTCACTCCTCTTATCTGAGGAGTGACCTTTTATTTTTAAGATGAGTACAGACCTATTTTTAGATATGTTTTCAGTACAATTTTGAACAGCAACTTTTTAATTATACATCTTCCGGCGTTAGGAAGGTGAGAATTGTTCCTTGGTGAGTCTGCTGTCCCTGTCACTAGCCCTTGTCTCCCCAGGTCCCTTATGAACTTGTTCCTCTCGCTCTAGTGTTGGCTGTGCATGTTTGGAGTTCGTAGTGGGTGGACTGTGAGACTGGACCATTCTGCCTTCCCTGGGTTGTCATGGGAGCCTCATTCTCTCCCTTTTATCCTGCACTGCTTCGTTCCCCACCCCGTGGTCCTGACTGTTGACTGGCATGGGAATCCTGGGAGAGTGACTCCCCTCGCCGAAAGACAAGTAAAATAGCCACTGGTGTCTGGGAATTTCTGGTTGGATTTGGTGCTCCGAACCCTCTTTTTAAGAGATGAGATCCCAGGGTGAGAGTACCAGGCCAATTGGCTAAGATGGAAAGCTGTTTTTCTTTTGAACTCTGAAAAGACCCTGTTTGCGAATACATTTTAGAAGAGAGGAAGGAAGTCTGAGGAACTTGGTTCTGTTTTCTGCTACAAAATGTGAATTGTTTAAAGAGTGAAACCTTTTGGGATGGTTGATGTCTCAGGAATAAGCTGGATCTCCATGGTTTTGGAGATGGTTTCAGTCTCAAGAATTGATGATCAGAAAAATATTTCTTACTTGCTTTTTAAATGTATCTCTGTTCTGATTTTTAATAAACTCCAAATTTCACTTTACTTACTCTTGGAAAAACTTAAGGTGTGTTGGTAATTTGCATGGCAAGCTTGCACAGGACTTCATTGTCCCCTGGGAGCTTGATTCTTTGGGAATGAAGCTTTCTTTCTCCACAACATCTTGAACGTGACTCCACTATAGCGAGTAGTCGGTCTGTCAGTGAGCAGAGTGTGTGCCCTGTTGGGACTTTACTGCTGCATGTGAAAACTCAGCTCCCTCATTGAATAGTGGGAAATTAAAGCACCAGCTTGAGTGGTCTCAGGACGCTGTGATCCCCTTTTTTGCTGTCTTGAGGCATCTGCACTTGGCCGCCTAATCAGAGGCTGTATTTCTGGTATGTCTTGGGGGCATCAGCTGTGTAGTATAGCAGCTGCCCATCCTGTAGGCATCTCTATAAGGATCTCCATAGTGCTTGGTGCAGTTCTTTCCCGGAGGCCACTAGATTTACTTTGGCCTCCATAAATCGGCATTTTAAATAATCTCACAAGGCAATAGGTAAACTTTCAACAGATGACACCTTTGTGCCATGCCTCATAGAATCGTTTTTCAGGGCCAGCCAGAATCTAGTAGGTGGTTTACTCCTGGGTGTGTTTGTGTGCTCAGGAGCTCAGTTATGTCTGACTCTTTGTGACCCCACCAGACTCCTCTATCCATGGGATTTCCCAGGCAAGAGTACTGGAGAGGGTTGCCATTTCCCAATCCAGGGGAATCTTCCCAACCCAGGGATTGAACCTACGTCACTTATGTCTTCTGCATTAGCAGGTGGATTCTTTACCACTGAGCCACCTGGGAAGCCTCCTGAGTGTTTGGAAGGAATCATCTAACAGTTGAAACCCTAAATGAATAATCTATCTGGGCTTTTTCCTGGAGAGGGAACACCCTTAGGGTATCATTTGAGTGAGACAGTTCTTAAAATCTTACTAATTATTTGTACTTTTCTCCTTAGGAGAAAGCCATGTTTCTATACTTCTGGGGACAATCCATCTTAATGAGAAATGACCTC
Source organism: Moschus berezovskii (assembly GCF_049115385.1). NCBI lineage: Eukaryota > Metazoa > Chordata > Mammalia > Artiodactyla > Moschidae > Moschus > Moschus berezovskii. The sequence continues at coordinate 27,246,836 of NC_142471.1, forward strand.
CTCCCTCCAAATTCCAGCAGGAGATGTGCATTGTCATGGTTCTACCTCCCTCATAGTGTGGTGACTTGAGTTCACACTCTTTCGTATCCTGTGTAAATAGCTACTGTGTTCTCTAAAGCACAGTGTAGAGAAGCCAGCTTCTAGCTCTTAGGCTTCCAAGCCAAGGGTTTTATCCTTCATCTTTGTTAACTATTGCTATTTAACAGGTTATCGCCAAACTTAAAATCTCTTTTAGAGCAAACATTATCTGTCAGTTTCTGTGGTTAGGACCTGGGAAGCAGCTTAGCATGGTGGTATTGGCACCATAGGAGGTTGCAGTCAAGACTTTAGCAGGGTCTACAGTCACTTGGGCCTTGAGAATCCACTTGCAGGCTCTCTTTGTGGGCAAGATGCCTCAGTTTCTCCTTGTGTGGGTCTCTTTAGGGCAGCACGAGTGTCCTAACAGCATGGCAGTTGGCTTCGCCTGAGCACACGATCCCAGAGAGGGCAAGGAGGAATCTGCAGTGCCTTTTTTATGTCAGTCTTCTAAAGCAAATCATCACACCTTCCTATCCCGTTCCTTAGAAGCAAGCCACTAAGCCCAGCTACACTCAAGGGAACTGGGGTTACACCCCACCTAGTGAATGGAGCAGTGTCAAAGAATTTGTGGATATACCTTAACACAACCCCTCCCCCAACAGAGGGTGAAACTAGATCAGCAAGAAGGGCTAGTTGTAAACTAGGTGCTATGCTGAGAGAGGTGTTGTTGCTGAGAATAGTTCTCTAAGATGTACATCAACAAACAGATGAAAAATGGACCTGCCAGTTTTGAGAGGGTTGGCAAGAAATGGCAATTTCCAGGGTAATATTTGTCCATCTTCCTGTTGTATACTACCAGTGGCCCAAGGATGCTTGAGTCCTTGACTCCATACCTCTAAAAGACAATACTGCTTCCTCGCTTTCTCCTTTAGCCAGGAATTGACAGAGGGCATTGGATCCTTCTCGTTGAGCCATTCAAATGGATCAGTCAGGGTTGTCAGAAATACGGAGCAAACATGAATTAGATGGTGGGTTACTGGGCTGAAGAATAGTGAACCATTCAGATTCAGAGTAATGAAGCTGATAGTATCCAGAAGCCAGGTCCCCACCAGCTGATGCTCGGCACCTGCTGTCTCAGACCACACCAACTAAAGCAGACTGGGGTCAGGTGTCCCACCCAAAAAATCACCTCAGCAAATGGGGGGACATCTGGGAATAAGAAAGATCTGTCTGTGCTTGATCTTTACATCCAGTAAAAGTTAACTCTGCACACCTGCCTTACCCTGGGCTTCCTGATGGAGACAGGTTCTTAAAAAGAACCAATCCTGTCTTCACCCTTGAGAAAAGCTTCGATGAAGCTTGTCAGTTTAGCACATTTTTAGTGAATGTCTGTTCTGTGTCCGTGGCACCGATGCCAATTTTGGGGGATTTCAGACATCTTACGGGTGCAAATTCTTTAGATTTATGCTCTGACACTTCCCAGCATTTTCTTATCTATAGCCCTGCTTGCTTTAGAGTATACTTGAAAAAAAAAAGCAATGCTGCTAAGGCAGCTATTTAAAAAAAAGAAGAAAAGGTACTTCTAGAAGTAAGGAACTTGTCTTTAAAGCACCTTCAAATGAAATTTTTTACTTCTGATTTTAAGGTGGAGTCAAAATAGATGGTCTTTTATTTTTGCCGTCTGGGTACCAGCTCTTTGGATCTCTCAGACCTCAACTCCCCAGTTCAGACATTTCTTGCTAGATGTATGGGCTTTATGCCAGAGACTGTCGCTCAGCCAGTGCCTACTTTGCATCAGGGCACCTGGTGTAAGGTGCTCATTGTATTGGCACCAATATTCCAGAAACAGTCCTTTTCCGTTCTCATCTTGGAGACTTGATGGGGTATCAGTATCTTGGCTGTTTGAAGCCAGGGCCCTCAGCCCCTTACATTCCCCTCCAGACAGGAGACCCCGTGCTTGTCTTTCTGGGTCAGAACTTACCCTTCTTAGCATGTCTCTGGACTGTATGCACACGGGCAGCTATATATTAATCTGCAAAACCCAATCTCTCACCTATGCATGGCATCTAGGCGGGGTTAGTGTCTGTTTTAAAGAAGCAGTGTTTACTTGGGAGGGCAGTTTCTGTCTGGACTTCACAGAGGGCATAGTTACCATACAGTGGTACCCCTACCACCACCTTTATCTCCCAGCTTTAAATAAAAGATGACATCCGATCTTGAAGCACCTGGGTCACAGTTATTTAGAGTGCTTACACCCCGGGCACATTTCTTGTTCTAGTCTTGTTTTCCCAGTTGAGAATTGGAGTTTCCCTGAGCCTAGCTCATGACATTTCTGACTGCAGTCTAAGGAATGATACAGTCAGTTCATGTCCCCTTTCCCACCCTGCGGAATTGACATTTCTTTCAATGGATGGGCCTGAAAGTTGATACCTTTTGGCAAAGCTTAGATTTAGGAGAAGTCTTTCAAGTCCCTTTTCAGATGATCTGTGGTCTCTCTGCTTTTTCAGCCTGCAGCCCTGGCAGACAATATACTGCCTGGATCCTGAATGGAAAATAGTAACTGAGATGAAACACATTCTTGGGGTATTTAAACTTTCACTCTGCCACCTTTCAACGAGTGGGAGGCTGGCAAAAAGATGCTGCAATGCTTGAAACTTGGCCACATTGAAATTTCCAAAGGGAGCTCTTGCTGGTGCTTAAAACCAAAATTTCTGGACATCTGAGATTGCATGAATCTAGCGGAGTATCTCTTCTTGCCTGCGGTGTACCCTCTTCTTCTCCCATCTTAATCTTTAAAAAAAACCAAGCCCAGGCCAAGGGTCATTTTTACTTGAAACCAGGAGAGTTGGGGAGGAACACTAGAGCTGAGGAGTGAGCTGTGTGGTGAGGCGTCCTGCTCCTGGTGTCTGTTTCAGTCCCTGAAGACTGAGCCAGTGCCTTTCCTTCACCTGGAGATGGAACCCATCTCTCCTCACCTGGGTGAGGAGACCCTCTGCTATCCAGGGGTAAAGCTTAAAGAGGGTGTCTTAGAGAGCCCAGAGGACACCCACATATTCGGGTGTCCATTTTAAGCATCTTTAAAATATTTTATATATTGAAACGCCCTTCCCTGTCTGTGTGCCACCAGTGGCCCAGTTCCATCCATTCTGAGTGGAAAAGTGGAGACTGCCAGTACTTTCCTTGGTCTTCCCTTCGTCTCCCTTGATGTGGGTGTCCCCTTTCCCCCTGTCCATCTCACTGTCATGGATGGAGAGCAGAGGGCACCATGTAGTCCTAAGGCAGCCCTGTGTGACTCCATGGTCAGGTTTTTGTTTCTGACTTTCCTAACTGTCCTTAAAAACCAGCAAGTGTTTGGAAATTATGGAAAAAAATAAATTTTCACCAACGGTTGCTGTTACAGTTGAATCAATAAAGATCTTGAGTATCAACTTGGTGTTTTAATTGTTTTCTTAAATTTCAGGTGAAATCCTGTTGACACATTTTGGGCATCTTGGCTGATAAGGAAGATGGACAGAGGCGGCTGGCCACTTCATGTGTCAGTTCTCATCATTTACAAAGCACTTCCTTTGTCCGTCTGGCCCTGTATGTGCCAAGAGGTGATGTGTCCCTTCCCCAAGGAGCTTGGAAGTGAACACGTATATGCTGGGGCCAGATGTACCAGAGAAGGCCCTTCACTCGGCCTGCAGGGAGCCCAGACCACAGCTTTCCTGGTGAGGGCTGCCTCTGCCCCTCAGGAACATTTGTTAGAAATCCATCATAGCTGATGTCTTAAACTAAACTACACTGTGCTGCGTGAGCATCACATTCCTTGCTATTATTAATCCAGTGAGGCCCACATATTGGTATCGAGAGCAAAAATCCTGTCCTTTCATGTCTCAGATGTCAACAGAAGATCACAGAACAAAACAGCAGGGAAGTTCAGGGTTCAGGCTTTGAGATTAGGCTTGCATTCCCTCTCTGTTACTTAATAGCAGCCAAATTCTCTCCAACAGGATTCTCAGTCTCTTAAGCTTTGGTTTCCTTCTCTAAAATAAGGTTAAGATAAGTAGGGACCGAGGTGGTTGTGGAGCTCAGGTGTAATTATGGAAAGCACTTAACCCAGTGGCTGGTAGGTCTAGAGCTCAGTAACAGCTCAGTTGGTGTGACAAGCAGAGGTGGGTCTATTCCCCAGGATGTGCAGGTTTGAGGTGGAGCATGTTTGTGCAACACCTAGCACTAAGTAATCTTTTCATGGGAAGTTGGGGCAAATAATTGGGAACATCCTTTCATACAGCCTTTACTTTGCCCCAGAGCCAAATACAATATCAACTTAAAAGGCAGTTTAGGCTCGAGGCTTTACTGCTAGTAAAGGGAGACGACAAAATGGAGACTAACCCGACTGCTGCTGTGTGAGTCACAACTGCTCCCCCGTTTCTGCTTTTATCTTCTCTCCACTCATTCCTGGGCCAGGCCCCCCCACTTCCCAGGCCAAGGAATAATGCATCCAGTTTCCACCAATTGGCTACTGACTTGGCACTGCTACAGGAACAATAGGAGACCTCTGCCTAGAGAATGAGTTAACATACATCTGACTGGCCACTGAAGGAGGACTCGGTGCCTCAGGACTCCGTGCCCAAAGGCAGCATATTCTCAGACTTAAAGCCTGCACCAGTGTGCAGGGTCCAGAACACAGCTGTGCCGCCAGGCTGGGTCCCAAATAGCTCTGACCAGGCAGCAGATTGCCCGTGCTGCTGACACTGCGCTTTCATCAGAGGTCAGCAAAGTGTCCTTTCACGCCTTTGTGCCTGCACCTTCTGCTTGATATGAGGCACTGCCCTCTCGTCAGTGGGGTTTGTTCTGTGAGTTGGTGGAGCTGCTAACTGTAAACACTCCCACAAGCTGTAGCCATAAATAGCTTGACCTTTCACTTTCCTGGCCCCAGTCACAGAAGAACAGTTAGGCACCCACTCGGTCAAGGGGATGCCCTAAAGCCCTGGGGTGGGATTTTCACTCCCAAGAACCTAAGTTTGGTAGTGGAACCAGGATTTCAAACGTCCTGTTCTAAAGGCTAAGGCCTTGACCCAAAGCTCAGGGAGCAAAGACCCCTAGATACTATGAAGGACGGCGCCTCTGGGGCTCCAGAGACCAGAGCTCAGCTCAGCTCAGCTGTGGCATCAGGCCACTAGGCCTCACTGGGCTCTCATTTAGGAAAGAGGATGGGACAAAAGTTGACCTCGCAAGGACTCCCACCTCTACTGTTTTCTAAGTAGAGTCCAATGCAGAATCCTATTGTGATTCTAAATTGTGGGGAGAGTGGGCTATTTCCACTCCAGGGAATGAGCAACCAGATCAGTTTTGTTGCTGAATCAAGGCACTGAGGTTTCTCAAGCTCAGGCCTGGCTCAAGCCTAGAAAACCCTGCCTGGACCAGGATGACTACCTTGACTCAGCCAAGTTAAATCTGAGTCACCTCTGAACCCAGCAAGAAGTCCCACATGATGGGAATCATTCTCCTAAGGTTTAAGCATTAGTCAATCAGCTTCTTTGGAAAGCAGACTAGGTTTACTGTGGACTGATATTTCCGATACAGTGGCCCCTTCACCCTGCCAACAAAAGAAAAATACAGCCCCTGTTTTGGCAGTGCTCAGTGAGGCCACCTGGAAAGGGAAAAGTAGAGTCACAGGCCAATGTAGGATCCTCCTGCTTTCATGTCACAAGACGAGGCTGAGCAGTGAATTACTCACCTGAAGTCACAGCTGCTCAGCGGCTAAGCTGCGACCATAACCTAAGCCTTTGCCACCCAGGGCAGGGTCCTCACCTCTATGGATAGGAAACTCAGAGCCCTCATTAATAACATGCATTGACCAGACTGAGGTGAACTGTCACCAACTTTAATAGACTTGGATTGTGCCTGCTAAAGCAGACTAACTTGGGAACACCCCAGGGCTCCAGCTTCTGTAGTCCAATGTGGCCAGTTCTCTTGGACAAGTTCCTGCCTCGCTCTTCAAAGGCACCAGCTGGCCTAGGAGGACTATACAATGGCTTTCTTGTTTGTGTAACTCATTAGCAGAGATCCACTCCAGAGAGCCTCTGGACAAGATTGCTACAGGCCAGCCAGAAAGCTGCAGGGGTTCCCTGACCCAGCCTGAGGCAACCAGAGCCGATGGACTCTTTTTAATTTTACATAGTGATACTTAATATTTGGGAGGTGAGGGCGGATGTATGTCAAAGGCTACATTTGAGAATACACGAAAGTTACAGACAATTTGTCCCACCTCAAAAATAAATGCACATATGCTTCAACTCTTGCATACAATTTCTGAGGGTTCAGAGGTTGAAAAAAATCCGCTAAAAGACTCCTACACTAGTGCCCTCGCGCGTCACTATCTGTTTAGCAGAGAGAGACCCAGCAAGGCTGCTTCACAGGCTTCCTCCTCCCTCTCCTCCGTGCTCACCCAGACTCCACAGAGCCTTCATGGACAGGGCGGCAGCCATTCCTCCTCAGGTCTGGTGGGCAGAGCAACTTTTCCCCCTCTCTCTTTCTCCTCATTAGATTAGATGGTTACTAGGTCTTCTAGGAGCTTCCTAACCTTTCAGGGTACAGGCAAATACAACACACCTGCAGGAGCTTATCAAAGGCACCCACATTCCTCCACAATCATGTCTTTATGATGGTCTAGAAGCACTCTGCCATTGTCCACATATAGCATACTCAAGGGCTTGGTCTTCACTGGGGCACAGCAGGTGGAAGGGACTCTGTGGGGTTGGTACCGCTTCAGGAGACTCTGTGAAAGGGAGGAGAGGAAGGTCAGTTCACATCCCAGTGGTCAGGTCAGCATAGTGTCATTTCTGGGTAAAGCGTGAAGTTAGAGTTAAAATCAGTTTCTGTGTGCAAAAATAGAAAATTCTTTTCATAAAGGAATCAGAATGCCAATACATCATCAGCTATAATATCTAAAATAACTTTTTTTTTGCTAAAATAATTCTTTTAAAACAGCCTTTAAACAGAAGACTCCGAAAGCTGTGTCTGGGTGAAGCAGCAGCTAACTTACATGTTCTCCTATTGTTCTAGTCTAGAATGAATACCAACTTTAAAAATATTCCAAGAAACTCCTGGTTTGGTTCCAGAAATATGAAGCAGAAGAGAGTCATGCGGAAATTCACAGGGGAGTTGCTTTGTTGCCTAGAGAAGGGCAAACAGAGTCAATATGAGGAAAGGTAATAAGTTCTTGGCATTCCGGAACTGGGCCCTGTCTCTGGGGTCCAGTGGTGGCTTTTCAGATCAGCATTAAGATTTGGTGACGTGGCGGTTATCTGAGTCTCTAGTTTCCTCTGATCTTGCTGCAAGTAGACTGGTGGACTGCAGGGGACTAAGAGAGGCTTGGGAGGGCCTGTGTCCAGGACAGGTGCTCTAGAGCAGTGGCCCCCACCACTGCCTCTCTCGAATGAACTCAGCTCACATGCTGTGCAGAGCCTCTGAACTCTGCCTGAGGCTTGGCATGAAGGATGTATTACAGGTCCAAAAGAGTCTCAGTCTAGGCTTCATAGAGTAAAATAAAAACACTTTGGTCCCATATGACCTTTGAGAGTGGGTCAGGACCACCACATTAGGCTCTACTCTGCTTTTTCCATCTCATTTTCCTTCCATTCCTCCCCCTTCACCACCTTCTAGACCATACAGGCTGATTAGTGGCACCTGGTGATTCAGTTCATTTCAGTCGCTCAGTCGTATCCGACTCTTTGCGACCCCATGAATCACAGCACTCCAGGCCTCCCTGTCCATCACCAACTCCCAGAGTTCACTCAAACTCATGTCCACAGAGTCGGTGATGCCATCCAGCCATCTCATTCTCTGTCGTCCCCTTCTCCTCCCGCCCCCAATCCTTCCCAGCATCAGAGCCTTTTCCAGTGAGTCAACTCGTCGCATGAGGTGGCCAAAGTATTGCAGTTTCAGCTTTAGCATCAGTCCTTCCAGTGAACACCCAGGATTGATCTTTAGAATCCTCTGGCTGTACTACTACTGCAAAATGGGTGGTCAGCTCCTGTTTTTAGGAAGCAAAGTACAGTGGCTGGAACAGTATTATCTCTAACTTGGCCTCATAATCATGGCCCGATTGCATCAATGAATTACAGACTTCTAGTAATGATCATACAACATCATACCTCTTACCCACTAACTTACATGTGCGGTATACATATCATCTTGTGTGATCCCACAACAGCCCTACAGAATATGGCACTGCTATCCCCATTTTACAGGTGAGAAAACAGGCTCAGACAGAGTAAGCTTCTTGATCAATATCACATAGCCAATGAGTAGGATTCAAACCTATGTATACCCAAACGCCAAATCCTAAACTTCTTTCCTGGAATGTCAGGGCAGGGGAAGGAGCTGAGACACTCCAATCTACATGCCCCACCCGTAATTTTATGAAAGAAGGGAAAAGCCCCAGAAAAGCTAGGTGTTCAAGGCCACCCAACAGGGCATGACTCCTCATAGGCTCTCTGAGGATGTTGTCGCTGGTCATCTCTCTGTCCTTAAAACCTAGCATATAACCTTATAGGTGCTCAAATAACTGTGAATGAAAGAACACAGGAATTTAACAGCAATTTAAAGCTGGAGTCCTGTCCCCTTGATACTGAAGAAAGGCCACTTCACCCCCACAGCTTACTGCCTCCCCTCCCCAGGCCTTGGCTGCACACCTGGATGTATGCATGGTTGGTCGGGTGGAACTCTTCCCCCACGGGGTTAGGACACTCGCCCTCGCAGCGATACGCATTGTACTGCTTGGGGTAGATGATCCAGGAGCCCCATCCGATCAGGTTGAAATCCACCTGGAACTTGACCTTTCGACAAAGTTGGCTTCTGTCCTGCACGTGATACCGACGGTGCCTCGTGCCCCTCTCCCGGGACAGCTGTCCTTCCTGGGCCCGCCAGGAGCTCTCCGCTTCCCACAGCAGGGTGGAGCCACCCAGCCTCCTCTGCTCCGGGGAGAGGTTGGAATAGAGCAGGAGGAGCACGTCGGTGACAAGTGGGGTGGGGGGCCGCCGCCAGCACTCTCCAGCCAAGCTGGACATCTGCTCCCTCAGCCCCCCCGGGTGCTTCAGCCACTTGGAGAGTGGCCTGGTCACCTCTAGGACCATGCTGCCCGAGGAGAAGGTAACCTGGGACAGAGTGACAGTGAACAGGTCCATCCGAAAACGTTCCAGGCAGTCGGGTGGGTTCTTATCCAGCTTCCGCTGGTGGAAAATCTCAATGGAGAGCGGGATGTTGGGATGAAGGGCCACGGGGCTGGACAGCTGCAGCCGGAGCTCGGCCCACTCCAGATCCTCTTCTTGGCTCAGGAAGGAGAAGTCAAAAGCAAAGGTCCAGTTGTGCCCATCCACCTGCATATCTGGGTGAGAAAAAACCAGGAGGAAGCTGGTGAGTGAGGGCCTCCTGCAGCCTCAGTTGGTGTAACGACCACCATAGCTCATGACTGAGCCCTTACCTTATACGTATCGTCTCTCTCAATCCTCACCCCAACCATATGAGCTGGAATAGTATTGAATCCATTTTTAAGATGAGGAAAATTGAGGCTCAGAGAAATTAAATCACCTGCCCAAGGTGTCAGTTGTTGGAAGGTCTCAAAGCCAAGAATAAGCCCAACTGCAAAGCCTAATCTCCAAATCGCCGTTCTGCCACTCCCGCTTCAGACACCCAGAGAACAATTGGTAAAAATTGGATGAGTTCGTCTCCTTCTCCTTTCTCCCCTCGCATGTGCAGTCTAAGGCCAAACCCTGAGCTTTCTGACAGAAACCCTGGGCTTCCACCCACCCTGTGACCCTGGAGCAAGTCAGCTTTTTCGGCTCTGTCTTCTCATTGGAAAGGGTGGTCTATTTCACAGGCACGATGAGGTTGCTACGCAGATCATGGAAAGGACTGGAACCCCCAGGAAGGCACAGGCAACAGAAGCCAAAAAGACTGGCCACCCTTTCCTCCACCAATTCCTAAAGACAGAGGCAGACACTCCAAGAGTTCTTGGCAACCTTACAAATAGATTTCTAAAGACACTCTAAGCTTGACTGTGCATTGATCTTGTATTTTTCCACCCAGTGGTCTCTCCTACCTATCAGGGTGCTCACTCCTTCCTGCTCCAGGTCATCTGCGCATCTGGGACAGGCAGCAATCACACACCCAGCACAGTGAAACCACAAATGAATGTAAAGGAATGAACTGGGGAAGCACATTCCATTCATTTTAGTCATGGATCAATTTGGTCTGATGTCTGGGAATAGCACACATGGGTTGATCTTTCAGGTCACCTAAAAGTGATCGTTGGCTTTTTTCAAGCCCAGTTTCTTCTTGGCAATGGGAACAGTAATGTCCTACCCTTCCCTGCATGACATGAGGACCCAGGGAAATGAAGATGTTTCAAGGTCGATTGTTAAATAAAAGGCAAAGGTTATTCATTAGAAATAAAAACAGAAACCCTATCATTAATCAGTCCTGAAGGTAGTGATCTCTGATTTAGGTTCACTCTGGGCAGACCACGGAGCAGTTGTTTCTTTTTTTTTTTTCAATTGTCTCATAGGACATCTTTGGTCAGTAAGGGGTTAGTCCAGCCTATCTTAGAAGGAGGTAATTCCCAGCTTCAGCCTCCTGAAGCTTCTCCCAGCCCAGCCCTAGCTGTTCTTTTTCACTTAATCTCCACTTCCCTTCTCATTAGCACCTGCAGGGGACAATAACCAGCCCTGACTAGCAACTCCCCAGAGGTGTGGCGGGAGGCTGACATTACCCACTGCCCATCTCAGCACCACCTGACCACATGGGGACTAGGTGGGACATGTAGCAACTCCTCTGCTGCTCCACCTACACCAGGACTTAAAACTTCTTATCTCAAGTACCTACAAATGGCTTTCTAGAGGAAGGTATTCCAGCTCAGTGTTTAAGAGCAAGGGCCTGGTGTCTCCCATGATGGATTAAATTCTGCCACTTGCTGTTTAAGACTGGGCTGCAATCTTTGGGCCTTGGTTTCCCTCTGGGTAAAAGGGAGATGGTGACAGTATCCACCTCACAGGAGTGTTGAGATTTTACTGAGATAATGTGTGTAAAGTGCTCTGCCCAGTGCAACCACCAAAGTGCAATAAATGGCCATCATCAACTGTCTCATTACTCAGGTCCAAGTTAGAAATGAAGATGTCCAGGCAGTGAGGGGCCAGGGCAGGGGAACAAAATCATCTGTTGCTGGGGTGGTAGTGCAGATGCAAGGGTGGGGGAGGAGCATATTCCTTCCTGCTGGAAGAGTCTGCAACCCCACAACCCGACCCGCAGCCAAGGGCTCCCCAGGACACAATCCTAGCCGGTTCTCTTAGATCTGGCTTTGGTTCATCTTAGAAAAATGGGGTATCTAATCCTTGAGGATCACCAATGTCTGATAAAAGCTAAGAATGCTGTCCCCAGAACAAACTGTATTTCCTACTTACACAGTAAATGTGATTGGATGGTGATTATAAAGAAGGGGTTCATGGACACCCTGAAGTTGAACACAAACTTGGCCACATGGGCTCCAATTCCTTGGATTTGGAAATGTTGACCCATTTCCAATTCTAAAGAAAGAAGTGGTTGGGTTCATAACCTTGGGTGTTGAGTTAGACTTAGGGGCTGTGTAGAAAAAGAGGGTGGGTGTGACACTGAGTTCCCACCCTACATTATTACAAACTGTGAGGCCAATTACTATTAACTGCTTCCCTCATGCCAAGTATTTTACAAACATTGTCTCCTTAAATCCTCCCCACCATTATCACCATTTTGCAGATGAAGAAACTAAGGTCCAAGGTGAAGATGGTTAAACAGTGAAAGACCTAATTTAGTTAGGCTCCAACACCCATTTCCCCTTATCCTGTCCCGCTTACAAATAAACCCAAGATGGAAAGGAGTCATCAAGCTCCCTCCAGGCAGGCTCTTGCCGCTTTTGAAAAACAAACCAATTCACAACAGTGTGTATATACTTAAGGTCACTGTACACATAACAAAATTTGCGATATTACCCGTTTTATGTATTTTACACCACACTCACACAAATGAGGTAGAAAGAAAGCCAGGCCCTTTACTTTTACAAAAGGGTAAACTAGAAAAGTCAACTGATATGCCGATGACACAGGGGTAAGTGGGGAAGCAGGGTTTGTGGGACCAGAATCTAGTTTTCTAGACTCCCAGATTGTCACATTACTACAGATCTTCTGGAACTCTGGAAGGAGGAAGAGAACGGGAAAAGTGCACCTCTTACTCTGCTGCCACCAACCCCACCCCCACCTTTCTGGCGGGGCGGAACACGCCAGTAATTTTCGAACAGCTCCACCCCCGGGGTGTCCCCAGTCTGGCTGGTCCCCAGACGACCCTTCTAGAGAGGGTCACTGGCCGTCTGACCCCAGACGCGGCAGGCCAGCGAACTAGGAGCCCCCATCCTCGGATCACAGGGGGCCGGCGGGTGGCCGTCAAATCAGATTATCGGATGTGGATTTCGCCGGAACTCTGGGGAGGGCCGTCTGGCCCCAGCAGGCAGAGCGAGGTGCAGGGAGGCAGGGGCCACCCCCTGCGCTAGGATGTGGATTGCCCAGCGTAGAGGAGCCCCGCGGGAAGGGCTCCCTCTTCTCAACATCTATCTGCATCCAGTGCGCAGAAGGCACGCTGCCCCATCTCCGAGGGCCATACTCCCAAAGTCACTGTGGGAGTGACCTCAATCCCTCCAAATCTAGGCCTGTGTCACCTGGGATACTGACACCTACCAAGCCTGCCTCAATTCTCGATTTCCGGGCACCTCATCTCTAATCCCTAACTTCTGAAACCTAATCCCTGATGTTCATGCTTGACATCCTGTTTCGAAACTCGGTCTCAGCCTGAGAAACTTTCCAGGGCAGACCCAGGGGTGCATTCACCTTCACTAGTGAAAAGAAAAAAAAAAATCAACAAAATAATTGTAGCAATAATAAGGACGGTTTGTTACTGTGCCTGGTTATGTGTTAAGCATTTTATGTGCATTGTCAGTAGTCCTCTAAAGGAGGCACTATTATTCCTATTCTGTGTTGTTGCTTAGTCCCCCAGGGGTGTTCCATGCTTTCGCGACCTGTCAGGCTCCTCTGTCCATGGAATTTCCCAAGGAAGGATACTGGAGAGGGTTGCCATTTCCTCCTCCAGGGGATCTTCCCCACCCAGGGATGTCTCCTGCCTTGGCAGGCGGATTATTTATCTCTGAGCCACCTGGGAAGCCCTATCCCTGTTCTACAGGTGTGCAAACCGAGGTGCCCGGAGATTACAGTAGTTGAAGACCGTACAGATAAGAAGTGGCACAATCAGGCTCCCTCCAATAGTCCCTATAGTCCGCACTCTACCCGCCCTAAACAAGACCGAACGCTGAGCTCTCGGTCCGGGACACACCCCGGATACCACCAACCCTGTGCCTCGAGACAACGGGGACGCCGAGAGATCCTCAAGCCCAGCCCCTGGATGCGCCCTTCAAGCGTGCGGGTACGTCCTCAGAAGGCAAGTCCCCGGCACCGAGCCGCGGCCCCTGCTGCTCGAGTGCCCTCCCGGAGTCCGGGGGAGGGCGCGCCCGCGGCGCCCGGGATGTTGAAGGGAGCAGGGCGGGGCGGGGCTGCCTACCTTGCGCCTGCAGGCTACGGATGATGTCCGCCCGGGGCAGGGGTTCGCGGTATAGGCTCAGCATATAAGCGAGGGGGGAAGGCGACGAGGGCTGCCCCCACGGTCGAAGGGGCCCCGGGGCCACCATTGCGGCGCCCGCCTGGAGGAGAGCCCACCAGGCGTGCAAGAGGAACAACCACAGGCGGTGGGCGTGCATGGTGGGCTGGCTGGGTCCCAAAGGCAGCCTCCTCCTCTTATATCCCGGGCCTTCGCAGCCGCCCCGCCCCTGCCCTTCCTCCCTGGGGGGAAGCTTTGAGATCATATAACACCCCTACCCCACCCCCTTACCCCGTCACCCGGGGTGGCCCCCCACAGGGACCACCTGCTGAGGGCGGGTGAGACCTGAGTCTGGTAGGGAGGAGACTCCAAAACTGTAGGAGCTGTTAGGTTCAGGGACCGTCTAGTTTGCCTAATCTGGGCACCATGGCACCAGGCTACTCCAGGCTTTGTTTCCCAGATACAGCCGGCTTGTCCAAATTCCCAGGTCAGAATTGTGGCTTCCTTACTCTGCCCCACCTGGAGGTTCCAAATAGACATCTAGCTCAGCCAGGAGCAGGTGAAGAAAGGAAGCTGTGGATACCAGCGGCTCTCAGGCAGGGTGCGGCCCCACACTGGCCCAGGAGGCTTCAGCCCAGCCTGGCCTTGTGCAGGCTTCCAGGATACTGTCCAGATGGCCTCTGGGAGCACCCCTGGCCTTATTTGGCAGGGCCTGTCTGGAGAGTTAGCCTCTGAAAAAGTACTGAGTACTGGGAATTGCTGGAACAAAAAAGATGAGTGCCAGTGGAAGTCCATGGGGACCTGCTTCAAATACTGAAACTCCCTCCTGGAGAAGACAGGGCAGGAGTCACCAGGATGAAGGATGGAATTCTCCATTGGAAAAGGAAGTGTTCGGAAACTGGCAGGGCACAGCTAACTGGGTGATCATGGCCCACTCTAGGGGAGTGTCTGTGATGGCATCAGGATCTTCCTTCACAGATGCACCCCAGGGATTTCAGGAAAAAGGTATTGCCTGTGTTGTCCACATCCTGCAATTACCCCAGAGACCTGGATTTCAGCTCAGGGACCCTCACTTTTTTCTCTCTGGGCCCTGCTTTTGCGCTCTACACTAGAGTAGTCCTTGTCTGGCCTCTGTTCAGCTGGAATTACCTGTAAAGAAATGTAAATCTCTGCCCCGAGCTGTTCTCTACACCGGAAGCCTTCCCCGCCCTCTCCTCCCCCACTTGCCCTGTGCCCCTGGTCTTTTCCTAGCCCTGATGTGTGTTTATTGAAACTACATGCGGGCTTCCCTGGTAATTCAGACAGTAAAGGATCCACCTGCAATGCGGGAGACCTGGGTTCGATCCCTGGGTTGGGAAGATCCCCTGGAGGAGGGCATGGTGACCCACTCCAGTGTTCTTGCCTAGAGAATCCCCATGGACAGAGGAGCCTGAGGGGCTGTAGTCCCTGGGGTCACAAAGAGTTGGACATGACTGAGTGACTAAGCACAGCATGGCACACATGCCAGGTATACCTAGGCTTCTTTCACAAGATGCCTTCAGTTCCAAAGAGCCACAGTCTCTGCCCTGAGCAGGTATTGGACATATGGAAGGAGGCCCAGCAGGCTCAGCCAGTTCTAAACCCAAGTCTGGTGGAAGCCAGCCTAGTCAGCAGGAAAGGGTCTCACCTAGGAGAGACGTGGGTTGTAGAACCTTGCTGACTTCGGGACCAGGACAATCTCCTTAACCAGATGCCTGTTAGTTCCTTTCAAAGCTAGAGAATGTCTTGTTCATCATGATCTCCTTATAGTACATGTCATATTTGAGAAAAGAATCTTAGCTGAGTAAATTAATCAGTGCATGGCACTGTGTCCAGACTTTCCTAAAGATAAGTATCACCTGGGGTGTGTGTAAACTACTGATTCCTGAGTCCCAACGAGGCCTTCAGAGTTAGAACTTGGAGAGAGACCTTGGTAATCTTCATATTTAACAAACACCCCCTTGATTCTCATCAGACAACCTTGAGAACCTGGATGAGTCTAGGATCTTGCTGCAGTTTGGAACTGACCGCTCTGCATTCAGTTTCCTCATCTATAAACTACGACTGGAGATACCTCCTTCCATGCAGATTCAGTAAAGCAAATGGTAAAATCCTTTGCAAGCCCTTAAAACCCGGTGTTTTTGTAAAGCCTTAAGCATACAGACTGGTTCCAAATAGGAAAAGGAGTACGTCAAGGCTGTATATTGTCACCCTGCTTATTTAACTTATATGCAGAGTACATCATGAGGAACGCTGGGCTGGAAGAAGCACAAGCTGGAATCAAGATTGCCGGGAGAAATATCAATAACCTCAGATATGCAGATGACACAACCCTTATGGCAGAAAGTGAAGAGGAACTCAAAAGCCTCTTGATGAAAGTGAAAGAGGAGAGTGAAAAGGTTGGCTTGAAGCTCAACATTCAGAAAACAAAGATCATGGCATCTGGTCCCATCACTTCATGGGAAATAGATGGAAAAACAGTGGAAACAGTGTCAGAGTTTATTTTTTGGGGCTCCAAAATCACTGCAGATGCTGATTGCAGCCATGAAATTAAAAGATGCTTACTCCTTGGAAGGAAAGTTATGACCAACCTAGATAGTACATTAAAAAGCAGAGACATTACTTTGCCAACAAAGGTCCGTCTAGTCAAGGCTATGATTTTTCCCTTGGTCATGTATGGATGTGAGAGTTGGACTGTGAAGAAAGCTGATCGCCGAAGAATTGATGCTTTTGAACTGTGGTGTTGGGGAAGACTCTTGAGAGTCCCTTGGACTGCAAGGAGATCCAACCAGTCCGTTCTAAAGGAGATCAGTCCTGGGTGTTCATTGGAAGGACTGATGCTAAAGCGGAAACTCCAATACTTTGGCCACCTCATGCGACGAGTTGACTCACTGGAAAAGACTCTGATGCTGGGAAAGGTTGGGGGCGGGAGGAGAAGGGGACGACAGAGAATGAGATGGCTGGATGGCATCACCGACTCTATGGACTTGAGTTTGAGTGAACTCCGGGAATTGGTGATGGACAGGGAGGCCTGGCGTGATTCATGGGGTCACAGAGAGTCGGATACGACTGAGCGACTGAACCGAACTGAAACATACAGACATTATTATGGCTGCTCTGTGGTTGTCATTCAACTTCCCCAGCCTGGGGGCTTGCAGGATGGGGATTATCTGCCCTGTCCCTCTGCATCAGACCTGTCCCCAGAGGCAAAAGATGCCCTCCCCCAAGTGATGAATACATAAAAAGCAATGAGGGACTTTCTGGTGCAGAGGGCACAGGTTCTATCCCTGGTCGGGGAACTAAGATCCCGCGTGGCTGGAGGAAAAAAGAGAGAGATTGTGGTTACACAGAGGTATAGCGGTCAGCCTGCCTCAAAACCCACGTGTCCCGGAATCCAGGTGGTCCCTGTTTAAACAGGGGCTTCAGCACCAGGATTGGGAAGGAACAAAACAGATGATCTCTTTATTAAGCTGCATTCATTCCATGTCCCCTCACACTATGTGGTACCTAGTAGAAGCTCAGCAAATATTTCAGTTGAAATAAATGATAATAATAACAGCTAACACTGACTGAGCACCAAATACAGTAGGCATCCTGCTAAACATTGCATTGATTTTATTCTCATCCTCACTTCAGAGATGAGAAAATGCAGGCTCAGAGGGAACGAGGGGACTTGCTCAAGGCCACGTATTTACAAATGAAAACAGCCAGTCTGTGAAGGGCAGCTCTGCTGGTTACCCAGACCCATGCTTTTAGCCCTCTGGCTTCCCCAAAGATGACAAGGTGGACATGGGCGTGTGTGTGTGTGTGTGTGTGTGTGTGTGTGTGCGCGCGCACGCGCGCGCTCAGTCACTTCAGTCTTGTCTGACTCTGCAACACCATGAACTGTAACCCGCCAGTCTCCTCTGTCCATGGGATTCTCCAGGCAAAAATATTGGAATGGGTTGCCATGCCCTCCTCGGGCCTTGTACTAAGACTTAAAAAGAAAGAAAACCTCTCAAAGTTTTGTTTTTCCCAGGGTCTGGGAGCTGCAGACAGAGCTCATTCTGATGTGTATTGGCCCAAAGCCGTATGGGGACCGGCAAGAGGGATTCTGTCAAAGCCCGTTCATCACTGGATTTTTCCTGCTGGGGCACTCTTCAGGACAGAGAGTCATTCTCATTTGTAAGAGGTATTTGTTCATCCAGAACCTGTTTCCTGCAAGAAAGACCAGAAGTGCCTTCTTCCCAGGAGGGGAATGCCACCTTCTCGCTTCCCCTGCCCCAGACGAACTGACCGGCAGATCACCTGACCTGGGAGATAACCTTTGAGGGTCAGCCCAGCTAGCTGGAGGGTGAGGAGTCAAGACCCTTGAAGTTCTCGATTGTTTTCCACAGAGCCTTCTGGACCCTTCCTCCCTGTGAGCAACAGTGTGCCTAGTTATGTGCTAGAGCTTTGAGGTCAGGCCACCAGGAGGCAAAATCCTGGACATATTATATCGTTACCATCTTGAAGATTTTGCTCGTCAGCTGTAAAATGGAAACAAAGAATAGTATTTACTCGACAGGAATGCTGTAAGCAGCAAATGTGTGTAAAGTGGTGATGGGTCATTTGTGTATTCATTCATTGAACAAACCTGCTTATCTAGGAGTCTCAGCAAGATAACTGCAGGTGTTAGGTTCTCAGGAAGTCAAGACAGGAAGACGTTTCGGTTCTGCACATATTTTTTCCCTATTTATGTATTTTTGTCTGCGCTGGGTCTTCACTGCTGCACGTGGGCTTTCTCTAGTGGCCGTGAGTAGGGACTGCTCTCTTGTTGCAGAGCATGGGCTGTAGGGTGCAAACTTCAGTAGTTGTGGCACATGGGCTTAATTGCTCTGCAGCATGTGGGATCTTCCTAGACTAGAGACTGAAGCCATGTCCCCTGCATTGGAAGGCAGATTCTTATTCACTGCACCACCAGGGGAGTCCCTCTGCACATATTTAATGAGCATTTCCTATATGCCAGTATGACCCTGACTGTCTTGGCCTATATGTAGCCTATAGACACCCATGTAATCCTAATCACCCCTCCCTGAAGCTCTGAGGCATGTAAGGTATTGCAGAGATGGGGAAAGTGAAGTTCAGAGGAATTAAATAGCATCATCATTTTCAAGGTGGAGGGTGTCTGCTTCATTATGCACCTCCCATGCCAGGCGCAGCCCCTGCTACCCAGAAATCAGTAAGGATTTGTCATATGATTGAAGGAGGTCCAAATTCCCGAAACAGGTTCCCAAATCACACCTCTGCCTTTCATGTGCTTCTTCTCCACGCAACCTCCTGCTGTTTCCACTGTTATCTCCCCAATAAACTCCTTCTCACCTATCAAGACACGGCTTAAACATTGTCACCTCCTCTACAAGCCTGTCACTAGCTCCCGGGGTTTTGGCAGAGTCCTCTTCTTACTTCATGGAGCAGTCGTCCAAGCTCTTGTGAGTAGCTGCCACCAGACTGTGAGCCTCTGTGAGCAGGATGACTCCTGATTCTCTGAAGCTCTGGTTCCTGGTTCGTAATTGACCGTTGCCTGCTGTGATCCTCAGCTTAAATGAAGGGATGAGTCCTGCAAATGGTGGAGGTGGGACTAAGCACAGGTGTCTGGCCTCCACCTCTAGTACTTGTCTCTGGTACTTTCTGGACCCCACACTGCTGGTGTTGGAGCGACTGTCTAGGTGCCTCTGTGGACACACTTGGCTGTCTCTCTGTGATCTGAAGACCTCAGCTCTCTGCTATAATTCCCTTGTAGCCCAAGAGCACCCTGGCCCCATGGAAATGCCTACCCTTCTCCTAAGTTCAAAGCTGTTCTTCCTCTGCCCAGGATGCTTCTACCTCCTCTTCCTTCACACAAGGTACACCTAGTTATCCCAGAGAATCCAGCTCAAGGGTCTCCTCTTCTGCATGGTCTCCTTCCCCCTTTAGGCTCTTGTTCCTGGAGTCCCTAGGAGGTTTCCACCAGAAAATGCTGTAAGCTGGCTCTGTATTCTGCAGTGCTCAGCCAAGGGCCTGGCCTCAGTAGACGGAGTTTTTAAATCTGCCACCAAACCACCTTGGCTGATATGCAGTGGTTTACCTGCTCATAACAATGTTTTGAAAGGTTTTTATTTTGTTTTAAAATTTTATTTAATTTTTGGCTGTGGTGGATCGTCATTGCTACATGTGGGCTTTCTCTAGTTGTGGCAAGCAGGGGCTACTCTTCATTGCAATGTGCAGGCTCCTTGTTGTGGAGGCATCTCTTGTTGCAGAGCACAGACTGTAGGTGCGAGGGCTTTAGTAGTTGTGGCATAATGGGCTTAGTTGCTGTAGGCATGTGGGATCTTCCCGGGCCAGCGATTGAACTGGTGTCCCTTGCATTGCAAGCTGGATTCTTAACCACTGGACCACCAGGGAAGCCCCGAAAGGTTTTTTTATTTAAATCACCAATACTTAAAGTTCATAAGATTTTGCAAAAAATATTGAGTTAACCAAAAAGTTTGTTCGAGTTTGTCCATTACAGCTTAGCGAAAAACCCAAACGAGTTTCTTGACCAACCCAATAGTTCGTTTTCATCATTTAAAAAATGGAGAGGTCTAGGCCCTCATTTTATCAAGGCAAGTATTCCCTTAAGTTGAATAGGAGCTACTTCATTTAGGCAGGGTCTGTTCTCTAAAGAGCACCACAGTCCACACCACGCCTGTTTTCTTTTCTTTAATAATTTCATTTATTTATTTAGGCTGTGCTGGGAGTGTGCAGTGTGCAGAGAGCACAGGGGCGTCAGTGGTTGTGGCACACGGGCTTAGTTGCCCCGTGGCGTGTGGAGTCTTCCTGGACTAGGGATCAAACCCATGTCCCCTGCATTGGCAGGCAGATTCTTCACCACTGAACTACCAGAGAAGTCCCCCCGCTGTTCCTTAACAGACTGCACCCATGTGCCTGGCCTAAAGACAAATTACTTTGAGACCCCTGCTGTATATTGGATGAGAGAAAGACAGTCCAGAATCAGTTTGGAATTTCAGACTTGGGAGTAGTCCACCCCATTTCCCTTTTCCACAGGGACTAACCCGTGGATTGTGGGTACCTGGCCCAAGCTGGATGAAATAGAAATAATCTCTTATTTAAAAGTATTTCCCATAATTCTTTGAATTATCTAATTTACCCTTCCTATCACTCCCACTAAGCAGATTGGATATTTACTCCCATTTTACAGGTGTGAAAACTGAGGCTCTGAGGAGTTCGGCACCTTGCCCAGGATGGAGTGCCTTGCAAATGATAAGGCTGTGATGGAAACTAAGTCGTTCTGACTTTGGAAGCCAGACCGGATATTACCATGTCCAAACACATGACATGAGGTGAGGTCATTTATCACCTCCCTCACACGGTGAGGCCTTTCCCCTGTCTAAATGGACCTCCTGCCCTCTGTCACGTCACCCTGCTCATTTCCTTCACAGTGCTTCCATGGCTGGAAATTACATTGTTTACTTTGGTACTTGTTGTTGATTTTTTGTCTGTTCCCCTCCCCCAGCACTGGGCTTTCAGCCAGACCCCTGTCTGTTCAGTTCAGTACTGAACTCCCAAACCTTAGCTCAGTTCTCAATACAAGAACTCGGTATGTATTTGTTGAATGAATGCTTTTAACCCAGTCCCTGGACTGGGGGACATGGAGGCACGAAGGAGAGTTCTTCCTCCATCCAGTGGCCACCAAGACAATGTGAGCCCCACAGGTTACCAGCTTTCTCTGGTTTCAAGTTCTTCACTCTCCTGTATGCATGTGGGGTACATAGGAGGTGCTCAATAAGTGCTCAGTACACCTGCTCTGGCGTGCAGATGTCTTGGCATCAGCGAGAGAACGTTTCCCTAGCACTCCGGGCTCCTTATGAACACAACTCACATCATTACACCTTTTGTGTGCGTTGCTCATGCTGCCCTTTGGCCTCCATGCTTTCCCCTGATCCTTGCAGGCTGGTCTAACCCTCTGAGAGAGTGACTGGCTGTAGATGGGGGAGCTGGTAGGGGCCAGGCCTGAATCTCCTGCTCCCTTCAGCTCCCATGACCAGACTCTCGTCCCTGGCCCCTTCCTGGAGGCCCTTTCCTGGGTGGAGCCCAGGCCCAACTTGTGCTTCCCACAGGGTCAGGAGGTGAAGGCTCAGCTTGCCCTGGGAAACAAACAGAGAGACCACCAGGAACTTCTCAGAGATTCCCACAGCACAGTCTGCCACCCCTGCCTCTGCCTTCCCACCACCTAATTGCCCGTCCATGGATACTCAAGGCTACTGACTCTGCTGACCCAGCTAAGCCTGTGCTGGGAGAAGGCTCTGTGCCTATGTACATGCATGCGTGTATGTGTGTGTGTGCGTGTGTGTACAGAGGGCAAGGAAAAGAATCACAACTAAGAACAAACACTTAGGGGAGTGCTTTCTGTGGGAGTAAGGAGTGCTTGGGGAGTACTCAGAGCAGGCCAAGTACTGATTCTGCTCAAGCATTTATGTGCACTGTGAGCTCAGTGTCTCTCCAAATCGCTTGACCATAATAATCCCCTGGGGCACTTATTAAAAGTAAAGGGAGTCCAAAAGGCATCATGTACTATTTTTAGTGCTCTTTTAAGCTGTAATTGCCTCAAAAGTCTAAATGATAGAAACTTACAAAAACCATCCGTTGATAGTTTAATCCAAAAAATTCCTTTTACACTTATTTAGTTTTGTGAATTTAGTAATATATTTTTAATTAAAACGATTCCAATCATATAATCATCATCTTGATTAGAGTGGTAGTTGTACATACGACTGGGTATAAGGAATCATTTAGCCACTGACCTCAGGGTTGGAGGGATCCAAGGTTGGTCCATCCCCCATTCACATCAAAGAACCCCAGACTTCAAAGGCAGCTTGGAGGGAGATGCACATACCTGGCTGGGTATGCAGGGGAGCCCCAGAGAGCTAATATGATTAACTAGAGACCCAATGGGGCAGGACGAGTTTTCACGAAGCAGATAATTCAATGGAAGCAGTTTGAATCCATTCTCACCCTCAAGCCTTTCATTCTATGGCTACTGACAGAACCTCCAGACACCTGGGAATTGGGGGTGAGTTGGGGTCTGTGCCAGATATGTGTCCATTTCACAGAGGGAAAACCACGTCGAAAGCCAGCTGTTGCCTTCGTTCGTGGCCTCGTGCTAAGTGCTGTGGACCCGTGCCTTATGCACAGCTCTAAGGAATTCCTTTCACACTGTGTTTTGTAGCTATGGTGGTGGCTTAGTCTCTAAGTCGTATCCGACTCTTTCAACCCCATGGACTGTAGCCTGCCAGGCTCCTCTGTCCATGGGATTCTCCAGGCAAGAACACTGGAGTGGGTTGCCATTTCCTTCTCCAGGGGATCTTCCCTGGAATTGAACTCAGGTCTCTTGCGTTGTAGGTGGATTCTATAGGTATATTGATTCCCATTTTACTGAAAACTGAGGCCTGAATTGCTTAAACACTTGTGTGCATTCCAAGTTGCTTCAGTGGTGTCCTACTTTTTGACCCTAAGGACTGTAGCCTTCCAGGCTCCTCTGTCCATGGGAATCTTCAGGCAAGAACACTGGAGTGGGTCGTCATGCTCTTCTCCAGGGGATCTTCCTGACCCAGGAATCAAACCCAAGTCTCTTATGTCTCCTGCATTGGCAGGCAGGTTCTTTACCACCAGGGCCACCTGGGAAGCCCAAGTTAAACACTTGCCCAGGTTCAAGTTGGTACCAAGCAGCTGAGCTGGAATTGGAGTCCAGATCTGCTTAGACTTTAACCTTCATTCTCCTCCCTATCATTCAGAGGAGAACAAATAGCTGTGGCCCCAGGTGTTCTTCTCATCTTTCCTCCACTCTCGTGTGAGGGCAGTGGGTGTAGAGAGTACTCCTGGTTTGCCCACTTACCACACTCACGTCTTGAGAGCAGGGACTGACTGGGCAGTCCAGTGCTGGGAGAGTGTGCCCATGACTTGAGATGTTGTGTCCACAAGCTCCCCGATCCCCCCCAGGCCCCTACCTTATCCTGTGGCTCTTCCCTCCGTCCTCCATCCCCCAATCACCCTCAACAGAGAGCTGACAACCCCCTCTGCTGCTTCAGAGCCTGAGGACCAGGGTCATGTGGCTTGAGGGAGGCTGTGCCTCTGCAGATCCAGTCTTGGCCACACTGATTCCCCTCCCAGGGAAACCCTGGCCCAGTGCCCCTTCCCAGCCTACTCCTGGCTCCCAGCACTTTGCCCTCCCCACTCCCACCCCAGGCCTCAGCTCCCCTTTTCCAACACCCCTCAGAACCATGTTCCTCCCCGCTGGTAAGAGGGCCCTGCCCAGCCTGGGAGATCAATCAAGAAAACTCCCAGAGAGCAGGGTGGGAGGGGGAGAGGGTGTTGGTCTAAGTCTGTACCAGTTAGACTTGACAGGAGGGTGTGTGTGTGTGGAGGGGGGGACTAGGTCCTCCTCTCAGCTCAAGCCGGACCAGCATGTGATCTTGGCCACGCCGCGTGTCCAGGTGGCCTCACAGAGTCTCAGTTTCTACATCTGGGATGGCCCCTGGCTCTGTCCCCAACTTGGCCATCCTGGACTTGGTGGAACTCTGAGCCCAGTGGGTGAAAGTGTTTCCAGCCCAGGTGGGCTTTGCAGCTTCTTCCTCCTGTCTTCATCCTAACCAGTTGATGAAATGTTAACAAAAATTTCCCCCTTAGTTCTTATATATTGTGCTTGTAATATACATTAATTAATGTATATTCACTGAAGAAAATTTACTACATAACAGGACATAGAGAAAAAGAAAAATCCTTTCTTATCCTGCAATCCACATGTAACTCTGGTTAGTATTCTGGGTTTGTCCTTCTGGTCCTGCTCCACCCCACCCCCACCTCAGGCATTTATATACACATATATCTTTAATTAGAACAATCCACTGTGTGAACTGTTCTGTAAACAGCTTCTTTCATGTAACCTAAACATCTTTTCAGGCCAATAGGCACCCTTCACCACTATCTAGAAATAAACATTGTTTATTTTAAAAGACTGCCTCCGCCAGGAAGCCAGCTGAGATTTCTCCAGTCCGATCAGCCCTCGGTCAGGACCCTCATATCATGCCCCCATTACCCACCTCCTCTTAGATTATGAGCTTCTAGGGGACAGAAGTATCCTCTGGACCCCTGCGTTCAGTGCCCAGTGTACAACAGGCGCTAATAGATGGGACTGAAAAAGAGTACTTTTCTTAACAGAGCTTGCTTTCCCAGACAGGTTGCTTGCTGTCACTGGGAGATGGCTGAGGCAAAGGAAAGGAGCACTGGACTGGGGTTCGAAGCCGTGCCCTTTACCGTGGGTGCCTGCCTCTGGTTTTGCTCTCTTCGTGGAGGACAGTCCTACAGGGACGTGTGCGGGGCGGTGCCCAGTCTTGCCGGCGAGTCTGGCCGCTGCGCCCGCGCTCGCGGGAGAGCCGGCGGAGGCGAGCGGGAGGAGGGCTCGGCAGCCGGTGAGCAGGGCGGCAGAGCCGGCTGTGGCCTGAGGGAAGAGAAAGGCGGCGGTGAGGGAGCGGAGGGGAGCCGAGCCGCGGGGCGCCCCTCCCTGGGCCCGGCTCTGAGCGCCTCGGGTCCTCCACTTGGCGCCGCTTCTCGGGCAGCTCCCCGGCTCTGTGCATCCTGGGGTCCCGGACAGGAGCCCCGCGAAAGAGGGACCCTCCGGAGTGAGCCCCGACCTGGACCGAGTGGTCGAGGCTCTGGTTAGCGGGATGTGCCCTCTTCCCATCTATCCCGTCCCCTCTCTGGGCCTAATTCTCCTGCTTTGGGGGTGAGGGTTGGGGGTGGGGGGCGGCATATGCCCACGCTCTAAGCTGGGGGCCCTGGAAGGAAGTTATGGCTCAGGGCCGTCTGCACACCCCCTACTTGGTGCCAGGCTGGCTCTGGGGTGGGGGCGAGACCAGTGGGGTGGGTCGCCACCACCTTCTTGTCCTCCACAGTGCATCTGAGACTCCAGACCCCAGGGGAGCCCAGTTGACAATAGCTACCGCCACAGTTTGTCACCTGGAGACCCACTAACAGAGCACTTTGCACAGTTATCTCAGTTATCTCACTTTGCAGGGCAGGTAGGAGTGCTGAGAGGTGGAGGCAGCTGGAGTCAAGTTACCTCGAAGCTAAGGAAGAGTGAGGTTCACATCCTTCCAAGGTCCCCAGCCCTCAGTTGTATTTGCATTTTTGTGTTCTTTACTTCAAAACCCCCTCCCCTGACCGTTTAAGATTCAGGCCCTATAACAAGTGATCTTTTCTGGGTACCTGGTCTGTCTGCTTCTTCTGCCACACTGCCCAGGGCAGTGGGGGTGGAGGATTGCTGCATCTGGGCTCATCTCTGGCCTGGGCCTCCTGGCTGGTTCCCACAGTCCATGCCTCCAGGAGCAGCAGCGGTGTGCACAGGACTGCAGCACTTTCCTCAATAAAATCCCTCAGAGCTCCTGCTGCCTTGGGATCAGATACAAGCTCCCGAAGCCTGGGTCTCAGGCCCCCTTGCCCTCAACTTGAGTTCCTAGAATCTGATGAGCCTTTGCCCTCACCATCCCCTTTGCCCTAATGCCCTTTCTCCCACTCTGCCTGGCAAACACCGAATAGCGTTCAAGTCTTTGCTTAAATATAACCTCCTTGGAGAAACCTTCCCCTGCCACCCTATCTAAAGGTGACCTCCTCACACTCCTTCAGAGCGCCCTGTATTTTTCCTTCAGGGCACTTATTGTCAGCTAAAGTTACACCTTTACTTGGGGGCCTGTTGGTTCATGTCTGCCTCTCTCAGAAGACTGAAAGCATCACCACGGGCGTTGGGTTTAACATCTGAGTTATTCTGCATCCCTGCACTTAGCATCGGAGAAGGCAATGGCAAGCCACTCCAGTACTCTTGCCTAGAAAATCCCATGGATGGAGAAGCCTGGTAGGCTGCAGTCCGTGGGGTTGCTAAGGGTCGGACACGACTGAGCGACTTCACTTTCACTTTCACACATTGGAGAAGGAAATGGCAACCCACTCCAGTGTTCTTGCCTGGAGAATCCCAGGAACAGGGGAGCCTTGTGGGCTTCCATCTATGGGGTCACACAGAGTCAGACACGACTGAAGTGACTTAGCAGCAGCAGCAGCAGCACTTAGCATAGTGCTAGAGAAATAACTTGTGAAGAGGCCAGCTGCCGAGGCTGTCCTGCTGCCATTTTTCCAGCAGGTGGCGTGCGAGGGCCAAACTTCATCAGACCCCTGACTCCAGGGGGACTCCCCCACTTCCATTCTCCAACCTCCCCCCACCCCCTGCCCCAGAGCCCTCTGCACTCTGCTCACTTCTTTGAGTCTTGGGGTTGCGCATCATGGTTATGTTTACCCTCATCTCCTCCAGGGGGCTGTTGGCAACTCTCCTGCTAGAGGCCTCTCCTGCAGAGGCCAGATCAAACCCCTTTCTTTTCCCGTGATGCCTGTGCAGAACTCAGAAAACAGAATGACCAGCGGGAAAAGCAAACGCCTCAACCCCACGGAGAGAGGGTGCCCCTGGAGGTGAACATTGAGGCTTGGAGCCTGTTTGCGTGCCATTCCAAGTTGCTCAATCGACCCCGTGGGCTGTAGCCTGCCAGGCTCCTCTGTCCATGGGATTCTCCAGGCAAGAATAACGGGGTGGGTTGCCATGCCTTTCTCCAGGGGATCTTCCCCACTTAGGAAACAAACCCATGTCTCTTATGCCTCCTGCATTGGCAGGCTGGTTCTTTACCACCAGTGCCACTTGGAAAGTTAAGGTTTTGGAGCCTGATTTCTGGGTTCCAGTGCTTGCTCTACTGCTTACTAGTGTGAGACTTTGGGTGGATTACTTAACCACTTTGTGCCTTATTTTCTTCCTCTGTAAAAATAGGAATAATTCCTGCCTCATAGGGTGTTTTGAGACTGGAATGAGGAACTACATGGCAAGTATTTAAGATGGTACCTGTGTATAGTAAATGCTCAGTGAATGACAGTTTTTACTATTGAACAATTCTTTACCCATTATGGAACCCCCATTCCAGATGTGGGAGAGACTGCCTGTGCTTGTGCATAGCGCGCGCACACACACACACACACACATGCACGGAGAAACACAACAACACACACCTCTTCCAGTTGTGGCTCAGGCAGGCCACGGGGCCTCCTTTGCCAGGACGGGGAGCCCAGCAGATGCCCTGCTGCCTTCCTGGCTCTCTGCCTCCTGCATTCAGTGCCAGCGGCTTGGCAGGACTGTTGCCATGGCAGCAGGTGACCAGGCCTGCAGGCAGGGACAGTGGCTGGGCTTTGGTTGAGCTCTCTGGCTCTTTAAAGGGGGTGGCTTCCTGCCAAAGCACAGGCTCTCCTGCTGCTCAGATGCTCAGCTGGCATGAGCAGCCATGGCCACACCCAGAGCCCACCAGTCTCCTTGCCCTGGGAACTGGGAGGCTGAGCCAGCTGCTCACTCTGGGTCTTCCCTCAGAATCCCTGGAGGGTCATGCCGGCACCTTGTTGGGTTCTCTCTAACTGTGGGGTGAATGAAAACACAAAAATGAATTCCCTCTCACCACCTTGAAGGGTAAATTTTTGATCCATAATCTGACCTTCCTAAAAATGGCCTGTTCATCCCACAAATTTTAATATCTACTGTGTGCCAGCCATTGCTCTGGATGGAACCAAGATTTGAACCTAGACAGACACAGCAATCAATGTGAAGAAATAGAGGAAAACAACAGAATAGGGAAGAATCTCTTCAAGAAAATTAGAGATACCAAGGGAACATTTCATGCAAAGATGGGCTCAATAAAGGACAGAAATGGTATGGACCTAACAGAAGCAGAGATATTAAGAAGAGGTGGCAAGAATACACAGAACTGTACAAAAAAGCTTCATGACCAAGATAATCACAATGGTGTGATCACTCACCTAGAGCCAGACATCTTGGAATGTGAAGTCAAGTGGGCCTTAGAAAGCATCACTATGAACAAAGCTAGTGGAAGTGATGGAATTCCAGTTGAGCTATTTCAAATCCTGAAAGATGATGCTGTGAAAGTGCTGCACTCAATATGCCAGCAAATTTGGAAAACTCAGCAGTGGCCACAGGACTGGAAAACGTCAGTGTTCATTCCAATCCCAAAGAAAGGCAATGCCAAAGAATACTCAAACTACCACACAACTGCACTCATCTCAAAGCTAGTAAAGTCATGATCAAAATTCTCCATGCCAGGCTTCAGCAATACGTGAACTGTGAATTTCCAGATGTTCAAGCTGGTTTTAGAAAAGGCAGAGGAACCAGAGATCAAATTGCCAACATCTGCTGGATCATGGAAAAAGCAAGAGTTCCAGAAAAACATCTATTTCTGCTTTATTGACTATGCCAAAGCCTTTGACTGTGTGGATCACAATAAACTGTGGAAAATTCTGAAAGAGATGGGAATACCAGACCACCTGACCTGCCTCTTGAGAAACCTATATGCAGGTCAGGAAGCAGCAGTTAGAACTGGATATGGAACAACAGACTGCTTCCAAATAGGAAAAGGAGTACATCAAGGCTGTATATTGTCACCCTGCTTATTTAACTTATATGCAGAGTACATCATGAGGAATGCTGGGCTGGAAGAAGCACAAGCTGGAATCAAGATTGCCGGGAGAAATATCAATAACCTCAGATATGCACATGACACCACCTTTATGGCAGAAAGTGAAGAGGAACTAAAAAGCCTCTTGAGGAAAGTGAAAGAGGAGAGTGAAAAGGTTGGCTTGAAGCTCAACATTCAGAAAACAAAGATCATGGCATCTGGTCCCATCACTTCATGGGAAATAAATGGAGAAACAGTGGAAACAGTGTCAGAGTTTATTTTTTGGGGCTCCAAAATCACTGCAGATGCTGATTGCAGCCATGAAATTAAAAGACGCTTACCCCTTGGAAGGAAAGTTATGACCAACCTAGATAGCATATTAAAAAGCAGAGACATTACTTTGCCAACCAAGGTCTGTCTAATCAAGGCTATGGTTTTTCCCGTGGTCATGTATGGATGTGAGAGTTGGACTGTGAAGAAAGCTGATCGCCGAAGAATTGATGCTTTTCATTCAGCTGTGGTGTTGAATTCAATTGATTCAACTGTGGTGTTGAAGAAGACTCTTGAGAGTCCCTTGGACTGCAAGGAGATCCAACCAGTCCATCCTAAAGGAGATCAATCCTGGGTGTTCATTGGAAGGACTGATGCTGAAGCTGAAACTCCAATACTTTGACCACCTCATGCGAAGAGTTGACTCATTTGAAAAGATCTTGATGCTGGGAGGGATTAGGGGCAGGAGAAGAAGGGGACGACAGAGGATGAGATGGCTCAATGGCATCACGGACTCGATGGACATGAGTTTGAGTGAACTCCAAGATTTGGTGATGGACAGGGAGGCCTTGCGTGCTGTGATTCATGGGGTCGCAGAGTCGGACACAACTGAGCGACTGAACTGAATTGAGACACATTCTTGCTGTCAGGTGCTGACATCTTAGTAGGGAGAGAAAGCCAATAAACAAACAAACAGCCAGAACTAGGAAAGTATCAGTGATGGGTGCTGTGCTGAGAATTTTAACAGGAGGATGAAATAGCAAGATAATGAGAGGTTGCTCTAGGTGCAGGCAACAGGGGCGGCCTTTCCAAAGAGATGACAGGTGAGAAAAGACCTAAGTGGAAGGAAGGAAGATTGGGAGGAAGAACACCCTAGAAGAGGGATCAGTGAATGCAAAGACCCGGAGGAGGGACCACAGCTGGCTAGTCTGAGGAACTGAAAGAGTTAGGCTGGCACTTCGTGGGTGAAGGGGATGATGAAGCATAATCCAGAAAGTGCACTGATATGAAGTCATAACTGGATGCGTCCTCACAGATGTATACATCTGTGCAACCCCTATCCAGATCAAGACATAGAACATCCCCAGCGCCCCAGAAGGTTCCCGCAGGCCCCCACCCAGGCACTGTTGACCTTTACACAGAGGTGGCCACCCCTCTGCCCTTGATCACCATAGGCTAGTTTTGCCTGTCCTAGGAGTTTGTCCAAACAATGGAATCTTATGCTACGTTTTTCATTTGATCTAGCTCTTTTCACTCTCAAGTCTGATGTTCGTCCATGATGCTGCTGTATCAGTAGGTCATTCGTTTTGTTAGGCAGTCTTTATTATGCCATCACACCACAATTCATCCGCTCTTCTCTTGATGGACACTGGAGTTGTTTACGTAGGAATATTTTGGGCTATCCTGAATAACGCTGCTAAGAACATTCTTGTAAATGGCATGCCCAACTGTGTATTATATACATCCTTTCAGGATGTTATATACGCTGGTGAAGGGTCAGCGAGCCCTTTCATTTTGCAGGTGGAGAGACAGGCCCAGAGAAGGGAATGGACTTGCCAGGTTACCCAGGCAATCAGTGGGAGGGTGGGTGGGTGGAGAATGCTGCTGACCATTTTTTTAAAGGGTAGCTTTATTTATTTTTTAAATATTTGTTTGGCTGCACTGGATCTTAGTTGCAGCATGTGGAATCTAGTTCTCTAACCAGGGATTGAACCCAGGCTCCCTGCACTGACAGCACAGAGTCTTAGCCACTGGGCCACCAGGGAAGTCCTCCTGCTGACCGTTTTTGCACCACTTGTTCTAGGCAGAAGGTTCTGGGCCCCTCGTGGGGAAAGGGAGAGAAAAAATATTTTTTAAGCACCTACTTTGTTTCAGGCCCTTCAAATGTATTATATCATCTATTCTAATCCTCAAAAGAACCTTACGAATTAAACATTACTGTGCCCATTTTACAGATGAAGGGCCTAGTCTAGGAGCATATATAGAGAGGCAGAATCGGGACTCAGGCAGGCTTGTCTGGTGCTGAAGCCCTAATCCTCCGTGGCATGCCACCACCCAGGGTGGTGAAAGCTCTATGTGCCAGGCAGGGCTGCAAGGGCCAAGTGCAGAGCCTACAGAAATGAGAAACTTGGGGAGCTCCTCGCATCAGCAGGATGTGCCAGGAAGGATGCGGAGCAGTGGGGAGAAATAGCCTAGGGCCTTCTGTTTTAAACCCCCTGGGGACCCCAGCTGGCCTGCATTTCCCTGCTGAGGACAGCTCAGGGTCAGGTCAGATCACTGGACCTCACGCCCCAACTTCATGGTTATCTTGCCGTGTGACCTTGGGCCAGGCACTGCCTTGGTGCCTCTGGTAACTTCCAACCCTGCCGGGGGGTTGGGACTCAGGGTTTCCAGGCTTTCACTGGCCTGACAGGTGCCCTTTTTTCCCGGGGGTCTCTGTCTCCCACACAGTGGTCTTCCTACTCAGATCATGACCTCGAGCTTCTTGGGGAGCCCTTTCGTGTGTGGGGAGGAAGGGGTGGGATGGGGCAATTATTTTCCCCATTCTGTGTTTATTATTATTGTGGTAAAGTATACATAACATAAAATTAACCGTTTTAACTACTGTTTTTTGGCCACGCTGCATGTGGGATCTTAGTTCCCTGACCAGGGATGGAACACAACATTTCTTGTATATTGATATGGCAGGAGAAATTTTCATTTCACAGAAGCATGGAGTCTGAAGGGCTATGGTTCATGGAGTCGCAAAGAATCGGACACAACAGATGGACTAATACCTCACTTTCAAGTGAAATTCCATACTCATTAAACACTAACATTTTGAACAGTGGTTTTTGGAGGGGAGTTGGGAGAGCGGCGTCTCTGAGTGACCAGGGAGAAGCTGTGAGAGGAAGAGAGAGAACGTGGAACAAAGGAGTGAGACAGGCAGGGATGTGGCGGAAACGGGGGCGCCTGGGCAGACCCTGCCCTGTCCTGATCCTGCGGTCCTGTTCCCACCAGCCTCTAGCTGCCTGCACCACCCCCATCCTAGCCTTTCCCTCTCTCTCTGCAGATAGTGGGCCTTTTTAACTGCTTCACTGCCTCCTGCCAGCAGCAGCTCAGGCTGCACCCCCTTCAGAGATTTTAAGGAGGAGGCGGTCACAGGCTGGGAGGTGTGGGGAAGGGGAGGCTCCAGAAGGAGACTTGTCCGCAGGTTTCTGACCGCAGATGTCAGCTAGGTGTGAAGTCAGAGCTGGGAGACCAGCTTGGGGGTTGGGGGGTGGGAGGTGCTGAGTGATGAGAGAGAGAGAAGGGTTTCATTCTCTTTGGACTCCCTTGGGAAAAAGCCCTGGGGTGGGGGTTGGAGGTAGAATAATAGTCAAGGCCTTTTTGGGTCTTGGAAGTTCCCACGGACCTCTGGAAGCCCTGGGGTTGTTTAGCTGAAGTCTGTGATCAGGGTCTGAGATGGTGTTTCTCAAATATTTGAAAGGAAGAGCTGTGTTCCTGTGTACTGGTGTCCTGGGGTTGGGGAGACAGGACCAGGTGGGGACTGGCTGAGAGGTGGAGGCCAGATTCATGTAAAGAGGAGGAGGAGGAATGCTCTAAGGCCAGCATAACTCTGCAGAGGAGTCTGCCTAGAGAATGAGCTCCCGTCCCTGGGACAATTAAAGTCAGGCAGTACTCGGGGGGCTGAACTCAAGGGCTCTGGAGTCAGAGATGGCTGGGGGACACTGGGCAAGTTCCTCAGCCTCTGTGCCTCAGTTGCTACAGTCAAAAAATGAGGATGGTAGTGGAATATGCTTTTCCAAAGTGAGGCATGGGATTGTGGATCTGAAGTCCAATGCAGTACCTAGCACCTATCACCCAGTGAAGGGCTGGAGCATTGTGGGGAGCACTTGTGGGTGAGGTGGGGAGTTGGGTTAACCCCTACCAAGATCTCACTAGTCCTGCTCTTCTGTGGAAGGAGAGCCATGGGGTTCATGCTGTCAGTGCCCGAGAGCTGTCTGAAGTTTGTCACTGGCCACTAAATGGGCAATTTGTCCCACCGCAGATGGGGTCTGAGAAGAGTACCTGTGTTTATGTGCAAGGAAGAATTATTTATCTCATTTCACAGATGAGGAGATGAGGCCCAGAGTGGCTCCTTGACTTGCCCAGTAGACATGGTAAGGCAGTATCTCGATTGGGGCTTGAATCTCCAGAAGCCTGGTCAGGGGCCCTGCCCACCCCACCTGCCCAGTCATGGCCCTTACCAAGCCTGGCCTCTAGGTGTTCTGCTCAGCTGGAGGGGTTGCCTGCCTGTCTTGCTGGAAAGAAGGTGGGGTGAAGGGTACCAGGCAAGGTTAAGGAACTTCTTTTCCCCAAGACCCAAGTGTGGATGCCCCTTTCCCTGCTCTTGCCCCCAGAGGGGTCCCTGCCCAGGGCTTCTTGTGGACTTGTTATAGGGGACGGGGCACAGCAGCCTTTGGGGTCAGGAGAGCCACCCTGGGAGGGAGTGACATCACCACTCTGAGCTTCAGTTCCTGGGGAGATGGGAGGGATACCTACCTCTCTGGTTGGCTGAAAATAGCCGGCACCATGATTCTGAGCATGCCATTTGTAACCCAGAGTAGACTTGAGTCCAAGCATGGTGTGGTACAGAGGACTGGACTTTCTTGCTTCCTCTGCCCAAGACCACCTCTCACAGTGGAAGCAGCTGTCCTAAAGTGTTTGGAGGGTTGGCCTGGCCAATTATACAAGCACTTATTAAGCTCCCAGCACATGCTGTGCCCTGGGCTGGAACGCAGTGATGAACAGTAGGTGTGCCTCTGCCCTCTGGAAGCTCACTGCCTAGTGGCGGAGGGGACAGGCAAACCGATGGGCCGTGCAACCGTGGCAGCCTCGAAGTGCATTGTGCTGAGCTCCTTGCGGAGAACTTGCTGCAGGATTCAGTTAGCTGTCTGCCCTCAGCTCACCCCCCACCCGCCGCCTTTGGGATCCACTGCTGCGCTCACATGGAGGCCACCACCTCCCTGGGCTCCTGGTCAGTGGCTGAGCCCAGTGGGGTCCCGGAGCTTTTGTTGTGGATAGGAAAGGGGAGCTTCATTTTTTAAAATTTTTATTGGGGTGTATGTGTGTGTGTTAGTCACTCAGTCATGTCCAACTCTTTGCAACCCCATGGACTGTGTGATGCTGGTGGTAAAGAACTTGCCTGCCAATGCAGGAGATACAGGAGATGTGGGTTCAGTCCCTGGGTCAGGAAGATCTCCTGGAGGAGGAAATGACAACCCACCCCAGTATTCTTGATTGGAGAAGTCCATGGACAGAGGAGCCTAGTGGGCTACAGTCCATTGGATCGCAAGGAGTCGGACACGACTGAAGTGACTTAGCACATAGTTGATGTACAATGTTGTGTTAATTTCTGCTGTACACAAAGTAGATCAGTTAGTCATATACACATCTCCACATGGAAAGGGGAGCTTTGAAGTCAGGTTGCCTGTTGTGAATCCCAGCTCAGTCCCTTACCAGCCATGTGCCCTGGGGCAGATCATTGCCTCTCCCGGAGCCTCCATTTCCTTACCTGCTAAGGAGGAGGTAAGGAAGGAGGAGGAGAAGATGCCTCCTGCCTCAGGGGGCGGAGTGAGGCTGCAGTGGGTTCCTGCACGTGAACTATGGCACAAAGTAAACACTCAGTGTCTCCCTTCCCCTGTAGGGGAAAGACCATGCAGGGACGGTGGTGAACTCCCATGTCTGAATCTGTGCTTCCGGCTTCAGAAAACACCCTGGATTTGGGGGATTGTCTATGCCCCTCTGAGCCTTGGTCAGCACACTCTTGAGAGTGGATGGCATCCCCTAGTCCCCTGCCATATGCAGGTGGGAACTCTACATGCTGGCTTGGTCAGGGGGCAGGCCAGAATCTCAGTACAAAGGCAGGCTGCTAAGAGTTGGATGGGCCATGGAAGTGGAAGAAGGCCTAGGAGTCATTTGCCCCAATGGTTCCCAAACACCAGACAGTTGACTGTTGCCTTAGAACCACCCAGGGGGCTTTCCCAGGCCCCAGCCCTGGACACCCTGGCTTAGGAGGGCGGGAATGATGCCTGGGAATCTGTGGTCAAGCCCCTCCCACAGGTGATTCAAGCGCACATGTAGGCTGGCTGGGAACAACTGCCTACGTCTGGTCCCAGCTTTACCCCTGACTGCCTGGACAGTGAATGTCTGTCTCAGATGGCCTGGTGGGGGCTGTTGTGGGGGGTGGTATCTGGAGAGGCATTCTAAACCAGCAGGTCTTCAGTGGCCTTCAGTTAACGGGACTGTGCGTAGCATGCCATTATGCTCCTGAGTTTGTTTTGGAAAGGAAGGGACTCTAATGAGCTGGGCTATTACTCTGTGGCTTTGAGTTGCTCCTGCTCATGGCTGGGTGCCTCCAAGACAACAAAGGGAGTATGGAGGGGGGATGTGTCTGCCAATTCTGAGAAGCCTAACTCTGGGCCATTAGGACAAAGAAGGAAACTGGGTCAGGAGTGAGCTTCTCGTCTCCAGGGACAGTCAAGAAGAGACAGGGACCACTAGCCCTCAGAGGTCTTGTACGGAAGCTCCCTCTAGGTCTGGCCTCTGAGACTTCATGTCTTTAAGATGTGTTTATTACATCCATCATATTCTGATGGAGATTGGAATGAAATTGTGTGGTATCTGGGGGTTGCTTTAAAATACTCCAGAAGGAAAACCAAAAGAGAGAGAAAAAAAGCTAATGGTAAATGAAGCAAGTGTGGCAAAATCTTGATAACTGTCATATGTGATAGTGGGTATATAGAGTCGATTATGCTGTTTTCTACTTTTGTGCATATATAAAGTGCTCACAATGAAAATTTAAAATGACAAGTATGAGGAAATTCCCTGGTGATCTAGTGGTTAGAACTCTGCACTCTCACTGTCAAGGTATCAGGTTTGATCCCTGGTCTTGGAACTAAGATCCCACTAGCTGCATCAGTTCAGTTCAGTTCAGTTCAGTCGCTCAGTCCTGTCCGACTCTTTGCGGCCCCATGAATCACAGCACGCCAGGCCCCTCTGTCCATCACCAACTCCCGGAGTTCACTCAAACTCATGTTCGTCGAGTTGGTGATGCCATCCAGCCATCTCATTCTCTGTCATCCCCTTCTCCTCCTGCCCTCAATCCTTCCCAGAATCAGAGTCTTTTCCAGTGAGTCAGCTCATCGCATGAGGTGGCCTAAGTATTGGAGTTTCAGCTTTAGTATCAGTCCTTCCAATGAACAACTAGGACTGATCTCCTATAGGATGGACTGGTTGTATCTTCTTGCAGTCCAAGGGACTCTCAAGAGTCTTCTCCAACACCACAGTTCAAAAGCATCAATTCTTTGGCGCTCAGCTTTCTTCAGAGTCCAACTCTCACATCCATACATGACCACTGGAAAAACCATGGCCTTGACTAGACAGACCTTGGTTGGCAAAGTAATGTCTCTGCTTTTTAATGTGCTATCTATGTTGGTAATGACTTTCCTTTCAAAGAGTAAGCTTCTTTTAATTTCCTTGCTGCAATCAGCATCTGCAGTGATTTTGGAGCCCAAAAAAACAAAGTCTGACACTGTTTCCACTGTTTCCCCATCTATTTCCCATGAAGTGATGGGACCAGATGCCGCAATCTTAGTTTTCTGAATGTTGAGCTTTAAGCCAACTTTTTCACTCTCTTCTTTCATTTTGATCAAGAGGCTCTTTAGTTCCTCTTCACTTTCTGCCATAAGGGTGGTGTCACCTGCATATCTGAGGTTATTGATATTTCTCCCAGCAATCTTGATTCCAGCCTATGCTTCTTCCCGCCCAGCGTTCCTCATGATGTACTCTGCATATAAGTTAAATAAGCAGGGTGACAATATACAGCCTTGACGTACTGCTTTTCCTATTTGGAACCAGTCTGTTGTTCCATATCCAATTCTCACTGTTGCTTCCTGACCTGCATATAGGTTTCTCAAGAGGCAGGTCAGGTGGTCTGGTATTCCCCTCTCTTTCAGAATTTTCCACAGTTTATTGTGATCCACACAGTCCAAGTCTTTGGCATAGTCAATGAAGCAGAAATAGATGTTTTTCTGGAACTCTCTTGCTTTCTCCATGATCCAGCGGATGTTGGCAATTTGATCTCTGGTTCCTCTGCCTTTTCTAAAACCAGCTTGAACATCTGGAATTTCACGGTTCACATACTACTGAAGCCTAGCTTGGAGAATTTTGAGCATGACTTTACTAGTGTGTGAGATGCGTGCAATTGTGTGGTAGTTTGAGCATTCTTTGGCATTGCCTTTCTTTGGGATTGGAATGAATCCTGACCGTTTCCAGTCCTGTGGCCACTGCTGAGTTTTCCAAATTTGCTGGCATATTGAGTGCAGCACTTTCACAGCATCATCTTTCAGGGTTTGAAATAGCTCAACTGGAATTCCATCACCTCCACTAGCTTTGTTCGTAGTGATGCTCTCTAAGGCCCACTTGATTTCACATTCCAAGATGTCTGGCTCTAGGTCAGTGATCACACCATTGTGATTATCTTGGTCATGAAGCTTTTTTGTACAGTTCTTCTGTGTATTCTTGCCACCTCTTCTTAATATCTCTGCTTCTGTTAGGTCCATACCATTTCTGTCCTTTATCGAGCCCATCTTTGCATGAAATGTTCCCTTGGTATCTCTAATTTTCGTGAAGAGATCTCTAGTCTTTCCCATTCTGTTGTTTTCCTCTATTTCTTTTCATTGATCACTGAGGAAGGCTTTCTTATCTCTCCTTGCTATTCTTTGAAACTGTGCATTCAGATGCATCTATCTTTCCTTTTCTCCTTTTCTTTTTTTTTTTCTCTCCTTTGCTTTTCGCTTCTCTTCTTTTCACAGCTATTTGTAAGGCTTCCTCAGGCAGCCATTTTGCTTTTTTGCATTTCTTTTCCATGGGGATGGTCTTGGTCCCTGTCTCCTGTACAATGTCACAAACCTCCATCCATAGTTCATTGCACTCTATCAGATCTAGTCCCTTAAATCTATTTCTTACTTCCACTGTATAATCATAAGGGATTTGATTTAGGTCATATCTGAATGGTCTAGTGGTTTTCCCTACTTTCTTCAATTTAAGTCTGAATTTGGCAATAAGGAGTTCATGATCTGAGCCACAGTCAGCTCCTGGTCTTGTTTTTGCTAACTGTATAGAGCTTCTCCATCTTTGTCTGCAAAGAATATAATCAATCTGATTTTGGTGTTGACCATCTGGTGATGTCCATGTGTAGAGTCTTCTCTTGTGTTGTTGGAAGAGGGTGTTTGCTGTGACCAGTGTGTTCTCTTGGCAAAACTCTATTAGCCTTTGCCCTGCTTCATTCCGTGCTCCAAGGCCAAATTTGCCTGTTACTCCAGGTGTTTCTTGACTTCCTACTTTTGCATTCCAATCCCCTATAATGAAAAGGACATCTTTTTTGGATATTAGTTCTAAAAGGTCTTGTAGGTTTTCATAGAACCATTCAACTTCAGCTTCTTCAGCGTTACTGGTTAGGGCATAGGCTTGAATTACTGTAATATTGAATGGTTTGCCTTGGAAATGAACAGAGATCATTCTGTCATTTTTGTGATTGCATCCAAGTACTGCATTTTGGACTCTTTTGTTGACCATGATGGCTACTCCATTTCTTCTAAGGGATTCCTGCCCACAATAGTAGCTATAATGGTCATCTGAGTTAAATTCACCCATTCCAGTCTATTTTAGTTCACTGATTCCCACTAGCTGCATGGCACATACAAAAAAAATTTATGAAAATGACAATTATTAGACTTTATCATAGATGCCCAGGGTTAAAAAACAAAACAAAACAACTGTACAAAAGGATAGTGAATGGAGGGCAGGTCTGCTTCTCCTCCCCAAGCCTCCTGCTTCCCTTCCCCAGGCCTCAACTATCCTATGAGGGCTGAGCTCTCTCCCCAGCATCTTTGGTAGCCTTCCAGAGATTAACCCCATGTATACAAGCCTATCAGCTGAGAATTGTTGTCATTATTTAAAAGTAGGATAACACATCCATGTGGAACAAAATTCAAATGCACAAGAAGGTATGCAGTAAAAAGTTTCCCTCCAGCCACCCAGTTCCCTGGAAAGAAAGTGAAAGTCGCTCAGTAGTATCCGATTCTTTGCAACCCATGGACTACACAATCCATGAAATTCTTCAGGCCAAAATGCAGGAGTGGGTAGCCTTTCCCTTCTTTAGGCGATCTTCCCAACCCAGGGATTGAACCCAGGTCTCCTGCATTACAGGCAGATTCTTTACCAGTTGAGCCACAAGGGAAGCCCTGTAATACTGGAGCGGGTAACCTATCCCTTCTCCAGCGGATCTTCCCAACCCAGGAATTGAACTGGGGTCTCCTGCATTGCGGGCTGATTCTTTACCAACTGAGCTATCTGGGAAGCCCCAGATCCCTGGAGGTGACTAAAATCACCAATTTCTTATCTGTCCTTCAGAGACATTTAATGTACAGTTGACTTGAACATTGCAGAGGTGAGTGCCCACCTCCATGCAGTCAAAAATCGTAGTGTCATTTGATTTATAGCCGGCCCCTAGTGGTATCCCCTGTTCTCCATCTGCAGATTCAACCTACCATGAATCTTGTAGTATGTATTCATGGAAAAAAAATCTGCATATAAGTGGTACCCTGCAGTTCAGACCCCTGTTTCAATGGTCAACTGTAGTTTTTGTGTGTATGTATATATAGGCAATCCTCCGTATCCACATGAGCTGATTCTACTGTACGTACAGCTGATATGACTGTTACTATATAAGGGACTTGAGCATCTGCAGATTTTTATACCCAGTGGGTCCCAGAACCAATCCCAGTGGACCTTGAGGGACAAATCAATGCAGCTCTTTAAGTGCTAGAATATGAGAGACTCTGTCCTTCAATTTTCTCTCCTCCCTCCCCCGTCTCTCCTTCCTTCTCACCTCAGCTGCAGAGTTGAGTACGTAAGTTTCCTTAAAATACCATCATCAGTACATGCAAGGCCTTTCTCTTACACTGTCCTCTGTTTTATTTCCCCTTCACTGCTTTCCTTTTTCTCATAGACACCCATGGTAGCGTGTCTGATAAACGTTTTTGCATAATGCACACATTCTCATGAAAAAAACAAAAACTATGGTGATTTTTCTGTGTATGACTGTGGTTACTTTCCATCAATGGGTATTGTATGGCT
The DNA here is from genome assembly GCF_049115385.1 of Moschus berezovskii. Lineage (NCBI taxonomy): Eukaryota > Metazoa > Chordata > Mammalia > Artiodactyla > Moschidae > Moschus > Moschus berezovskii. The sequence goes on from NC_142471.1 coordinate 27,287,503, forward strand.
AATCCAGCTCTGTTGTTTTATCACAGGATACTGTGTTTTCAAGCTGGTTCCACATTTGTGTGTGCACCTGGACTGTTGGGTGTTTTTGTTGAATGGGATTCTGTGGTTGGAATCCGTGTGACTTATCTATTCCCTTAGAGATGGAGGCCAGGGCTGGCTCCAGCACCGCTGTCCAGAAGACAGCACCCCCACTGTCTGTCAGTGTCCACTCCTGAGCTTCGCTCCCAGCTCTAGAGATCATTTTCTGTCAGCCCACATACATCTGCCTCGCATCTCAGTTTCCTGGATGTTCTAGAGCTTATCTAGCCTGTCATCTCTCTGTCCATAGACGTTTCGCTTGTTTCCAATCTTGCAGCATCTTAAATGAGGAATAACCCCATGTGATTGTTAATCTGTCAGTTGTGTGGGCACATCTCTAGGCTAAATTCCTAGAAATGGAATTGCTAAGGCGAAGAGCCTGCGTGTGTCATGTGGACAGATGCTATCAAAAAGTGTGAGCACATCCCTTTCCTATCCTCTTTCGGCATGAAGATTTCTTTGAGGCTAAGAGAGGGTGGGTGACCTGGTTGGAAAAACCAAATTCACATAGCCTGTGAATTTTGGCACCAAGACCAGATCTCAGAAGGCTGGGCCTGGGCCAACTATCTTGCCAAGGCACTTCACTGGTTCCCGTGTGTCCCATGCTCTGGGGAGTCTGGGATCTTCCCTGTAAGTCTGGGAGGTCTTGGCCTCTTCTGGAATGTTTCTGGTAAGCAGGATACCTCCCTACCCACCGATCTGGTGAGGGATCAGCCCAGGAGCTCTGTTCCTGGGGACCAGGGTCTCGTCGCTATATGAAGGCCTTGGGAAGATGCTGTCGGGCCGCTGTGGCTCCCTTGACCCCTGCCCCACCCCCCCTTCCCCTGCAGCATCTTCATAAATGGCTCTGTCAGAGTGAGACATCCTTGGAAGCCTGAGTGGTGTTGCTTGGATACAACTGGGCAACAGATCTGGGTTATTTAAGGGAGAGGGAGAGTGGGAGGGAAGGGGTGACAGCCTGTTTATTCAGGGATGGATGGTCTTCCTGCTGCAAGGTTTGGCAGACCCCCTCGCGCCCCCCTCCGACCCCCCGCATCCCACCCCGCCTCATTAGTTTCAGTGTCCAGGGTCTGGGATTCTGCAGTGAGACCCAGCAGAAGGCCACTGGGCACTTCTTACAGACAGCAGTGGGGGAGGGGATTCTCTGCATTTGGGAGGCACGAAAAAGTTGGCTTGAAGCTCAACATTCAGAAAACTAAGATCACGGCATCTGGTCCCATCACTTCATGGAAAATAGATGGGGAAACAGTGGAAACAGTGTCAGACTTTATTTTTTTGGGCTCCAAAATCACTGCGGATGCTGATTGCAGCCATGAAATTAAAAGACACTTACTCCTTGGAAGGAAAGTTATGACCAACCTAGATAGCATATTAAAAAGCAGAGACATTACTTTGCCAACCAAGGTCCGTCTAGTCAAGGCTATGGTTTTTCCCGTGGTCATGTATGGATGTAAGAGTTGGACTCTGAAGAAAGCTGATTGCCGAAGAATTGATGCTTTTGAACTGTGGTGCTGGAGAAGACTCTTGAGAGTCCCTTGGACTGCAAGGAGATACAACCAGTCCATCCTATAGGAGATCAGTCCTAGGTGTTCATTGGAAGGACTGATGCTAAAGCTGAAACTCCAATACTTTGGCCACCTCATGTGAAGAGTTGACTCACTGGAAAAGACTCTGACGCTGGGAGGGATTGGGGGCAGGAGGAGAAGGGGGCGACAGAGAATGAGATGGCTGGATGGCATCACCGACTCGATGGACATGAGTTTGAGTGAACTCCGGGAGTTGGTGATGGACGGGGAGGCCTTGCGTGCTGTGATTCATGTGGTCACAAAGAGTCGGACACGACTGAGCGACTGAACTGAACTAAACTGATGCAAGTAGGGGAGGGGGAGAAGGAAGGAGGTGAAGGCAGAGGGAGACACCTTGGAGGGGATCTTCTTTTCTCCCTCTCTTTTTTAATATTTACTTTTTATTTACGTGGCTACGCTAGGTTTTAGTTGCGGCATATGAGATCTAGTTCCCTGACCAGGGATCAAACCTGGGCCCCCTGCCTTGGGAGCTCGGAGTCTTAACCACTGGACCATCAGAGAAGTCCTTGGAGGGGATCTTATGATGACTAGCAGTCATAACTACTGTTATGTTACTGAGCTTCTTCTTGGACAGCTAGTAAGGGCTTTAAATTTTGTTAGTTCACCTAATCTTAAGTGAAGTTGCTTAGTCGTGTCTGACTCTTTGCGACCTCAATGGACTGTAATCTCCCAGAGGAACCTGGTGTGGGATTTTCCAGGCAAGAGTACTGGAGTGGGTTGCCATTTCCTTCTCCAATCTAATCTCAAAATCTTATCAAAATGTGTGTGACTTTCCCCATTTTATAAGATTTTTTTTTTTGGCCTCACCACGCAACATGCAGCATCTTAGTTCCCTGTTGTTTAGTCGCTAAGTCATGGCTGACCATTTGTGACCCCATGGACTGTAGTCCATCAGGCACCTCTGTCCATGCACTTTCCCAGGCTAGAATACTGGAGTGGGTTGCCATTTCCTTCTCTAGGGGATCTTCCTAACTGAGGGATCTAACTGGAGTCTCCTGCGGTGGATGTGCGGAGTCTCAACCATTGGACTGCTAGGGAAGTCCCAATCCTCATTTTCTAGATATGAAAACAGAGGCTCAGAAAAGCTCAGAAACTTGCCTGAGTTCATATAACTCAGAAGTGGCAGAACTGGAATTCAAATTCAAGTCTGTCTGATGCCAAAGTCAAAACAGATCTCTTTACATCACTGAGCTGGTAGGACATCCACTTCCACTCTGAACTAACCTGACCCCCCAGTACCAGTACCCCAGTTCCCACTCCACCCTGCAGGAAACACATCATTTTGAAATATCAGTTTACTGGTCTGCCTGCCCTATAGACCTCTGAGCACCTCTGGCAAAGTGGGGTCTTTTCCCTGAGCCCAGGTTCAGGCACATAGTAGGTACTCAGCATTGCTGCTTGGAGCTAAGATGCTTGAGCAGCTCACCTGAGGCAAATCCTCACTCTCTCCCTGATAGCCCTGCGGGGACCAGAAGACAGTGTCCTGCCACTGAGACTTCTCTGCTCCCACTGAACAGACCCAGAGCCTTCAGCATTTCCTGGGGCTGGACTCCAGATCTCTACTCCTGTGCTGTCTTGCTGGGAGTCAGCACCCATGTTCCCCGGCCAGGTGTGACCTGATCAGCAGGAGTCTACAGAGGTGTAAGGTAGTGTGGTGAAGGCTGATCGGTATCTGTCCCTGTGTGGCTTTGGAAGGAAAGAAGTGAACTCTTTCAGTGCCCCAACTTTTAGAGATCACAGCTCCAACTGGGCTGGGCTGAACTGTGCAGGGAGGTGGAAGTAGGGAGCTGTGGCTTGGGAAACGGGGAGAGACAAGCCAGCTGAGCTGTGCAGAGGGACAGGTCAACACATGCATGGGTCCTGGACTTGGGCTGTCGTCAGCATTGTCCCCTCATCCTCCTCTGAACCCCAGTGCAGCCTTACACTTTGCAGAACATTATCACAGCCTGCCTTCAACCACGGTTATCCATCTAATAACGATGAACATAAAAGCCACTCTGTGCCAGGACAGTGCCAAGTACTTTGAAGTCATCGTCCCATTTAGGCCCCTCAACCAACCACCAGCTCAGGTGAGTGAGGTATGCATCGTGGGTTACCTGAACATTAGAGACTCCCATCCTTTCCTGAGTGGCCCCACCAGTACACTATTCTATTGTATTATTTTCTTCCTAGTTAAGTCACTTAGGAATGATTGTGCTTCTGTTGCTATTAATATTTGCTTCTTTATTGTGTCCCCTGCCCCCACTCTACTAAAATGTCAGCTTCACGAAGGCAGGACCTTGTCTGCCTCATTCACTGCTCAAGGCCAAGGTTTTGGAATATAGAAGGGGCTCTGTAAATGATCATTGATTGACAGTGAATGAATGGGATATCTGTTGAATGGATGAACCAGGATTCCATCTCCCTTTTCTCTCTTTTTCTTCTGATGGAGCACTCTCCTTGTAGTACTTGAGAGATGTTCTGGAGATAGAATCACCCTCCTTCCACTTGTCCTGGGCACTCTTTAGTCAGGCTCTGAGTGGTGATGGGGTAGGCGTCCAGGTTCTCTTGCCCTCGCAACCTAACTGTTCTTTGAAGCATTTTCGAACTGCAGGTCACAGATAAAATCAGCTTTGTGCCCTGTAATCAGTAAAAACAAAAAGAAATAGGATAGGATACATTAGAAAGTGTCAGCGCGCATCACATGTAGTAAAGCTAAGCATTTTTCGTATATTTATGTCTCTGTGTAGCTGGTGGTCCCAAAGTAAAAAAATATATATATATATAGTATATAGATATGTGTATATATATTTGTATGTGTATATATATGTATAATTGATTTACAGTGTTGTGTTGGCTATAGGCCATGATAATCTTGTGTTAATACAGCAAAGTGATTCAGCTATATATATGTATTTTCAGATTCTATTCCACTACAGGTTATAAGATGTTGAATATAGTAGATCCTTGTTGCTCATCTATTTTATGTTTAGTAGTTTGAATTTGTTAAGCCCATATTCTTATTTGTCCCTCTCTCCTTCCCACTTTGGTCACCATAAGTTTGTTTTCAATGTCGGTGAGTCTGTTTCTGTTTTGTATATAGGTTCATTTGTATCATATTTCAGATTCCATGTTTGTCTTTTTCTGACTTCACTAAGTATAACATTCCATCCACATTGCTGCAAGAGGCAATTGTTCATTCTGTTTTGTGGCTGAGTAAAGGGCCGGCGGCGGAGAGGAGCTACCCTACGTCCAACAGGCAGTGGCTGCGCGGGCGCAGGAGGGCCGAGAGGAGCTACTCCGCGTTCAAGGTCAGGAGGGGCGGCCTTGAGGAGATACCCCTCACCCAAGGTAAGGTACAGCGGCTGTGAAGAGATTTTCCACGACCAAGGTAAGAGAAACCCAAATAAGATGGTAGGTATTGCTAGGGGGCACCAGAGGGCAGACAAACTGAAATCATAATCACAGGAAACTAGCCGATCTGATCACATGGACCACAGCCGAATGTGGTCCACTGGAGAAGGGAATGGCAAACCACTTCAGTATACTTGCCTTGAGAACCCCATGAACAGTAACAAAAGGCAAAATGATAGGATACTGAATGAGGAATTCCCCAGGTCGGTAGATGCCCAGTATGCTACTGGAGCTCAGTGGAGAAATAACTATAGAAGGAATAAAGGGATGGAGCAAAAGCAAAACCAATACCCAGTTGTGGATGTGACCAGTGATAGAAGCAAGGTCCGGTGCTGTAAAGAGCAATATTGCATAGGAACCTGGAATGTTAGGTCCATGAATCAAGGCAAATTGGAAGTGGTCAAACAGGAGATGGCAAGAGTGAACGTTGACATTCTAGGAATCAGTGAATTAAAATGGACTGGAATGGGTGAATTTAACTCAGATGACCATTATATCTACTACTGTGGGCAGGAATCCCTTAGAAGAAATGGAGTAGCCATCATGGTCAACAAAAGAGTCCGAAATGCAGTACTTGGATGCAATCTTAAAAATGACAGGATGATTTCTGTTCGTTTCCAAGGCAAACCATTCAATATTACAGTAATCCAGGCCTATGCCCCAACCAGTAATGCTGAAGAAGCCGGAGTTAATCGGTTCTATGAAGACCTACAAGACCTTTTAGAACTAACACCCAAAAAAGATGTCCTTTTCATTATAGGGGACTGGAATGCAAAAGTAGGAAGTCAAGAAACACCTGGAATAACTGGCAAATTTGGCCTTGGAGCACGGAATGAAGCAGGGCAAAGGCTAATAGAGTTTTGTCAAGAGAATGCACTGGTCATAGCAAACACCCTCTTCCAACAACACAAGAGAAGACTCTACACATGGACATCACCAGATGGTCAACACCGAAATCAGATTGATTATATTCTTTGCAGCCAAAGATGGAGAAGCTCTATACAGTTAGCAAAAACAAGACCAGGAGCTGACTGTGGCTCAGATCATGAACTCCTTATTGTGAAGTTCAGACTTAAATTGAAGAAAGTAGGGAAAACCACTAGACCATTCAGATATGACCTCAATCAAATCCCTTATGATTATACAGTGGAAGTGAGAAATAGATTTAAGGGACTAGATCTGATTGATAGAGTGCCTGATGAACTCTGGACGGAGGTTCGTGACATTGTACAGGAGACAGGGACCAAGACCATCCCCATGGAAAAGAAATGCAAAAGAGCGAAATGGCTGTCTGAGGAGGCCTTACAAATAGCTGTGAAAAGAAGAGAGGCGAAAAGCAAAGGAGAAAAGGAAAGATATAAGCATCTGAATGCAGAGTTCCAAAGAATAGCAAGGAGAGATAAGAAAGCCTTCCTCAGTGATCAATGCAAAGAAATAGAGGAAAACAACAGAATAGGAAAAGCAAGAGACCTCTTCAAGAAAATTAGAGATTCCAAGGGAACATTTCATGCAAAGATGGGCTCGATAAAGGACAGAAATGGTATGGACCTAACAGAAGCAGAAGATATTAAGAAGAGGTGGCAGGAATACACAGAAGAACTGTACAAAAAAGATCTTCACGACCAAGATAGTCACGATAATGTGATCACTGACCTAGAGCCAGACATCTTGGAATGTGAAGTCAAGTGGGCCTTAGAAAGCATCACTACTAACAAAGCTAGTGGAGGTGATGGAATTCCAGTTGAGCTATTTCAAGTCTTGAAAGATGATGCTGTGAAAGTGCTGCACTCAATATGCCAGCAGATTTGGAAAACTCAGCAGTGGCCACAGGACTGGAAGAGGTCAGTCTTCATTCCAATCCCAAAGAAAGGCAATGCCAAAGAATGCTCAAACTACCGCACAATTGCACTCATCTCACACGCTAGTAAAGTCATGCTCAAAATTCTTCAAGCCAGGCTTCAGCAGTATGTAAACCGTGAACTCCCAGATGTTCAAGCAGGTTTTAGAAAAGGCAGAGGCACCAGAGATCAAATTGCCAACATCCGCTGGATCATGGAGAAAGCAAGAGAGTTCCAGAAAAACATCTATTTCTGCTTCATTGACTATGCCAAAGCCTTTGACTGTGTGGATCACAAGAAACTGTGGAAAATTCTGAAAGAGATGGGAATCCCAGACCACCTGACATGCCTCTTGAGAAACCTGTATGCAGGTCAGGAAGCAACTGTTAGAACTGGACATGGAACAACAGACTGGTTCCAAATAGGAAAAGGTGTACGTCAAGGTTGTATATTGTCACCGTGCTTATTTAACTTATATGCAGAGTACATCATGAGGAACGCTGGGCTGGAAGAAGCACAAGCTGGAATCAAGATTGCCGGGAGAAATATCAATAACCTCAGATATGCAGGTGACACTACCCTATGGCAGAAAGTGAAGAGGAACTGAAAAGCCTCTTGATGAAAGTGAAAGAGGAGAGTGAAAAGGTTGGCTTGAAGCTCAGCATTCAGAAAACAAAGATCATGGCATCTGGTCCCATCACTTCATGGGAAATAGATGGAAAAACAGTGGAAACAGTGTCAGACTTTGTTTTTTTGGGCTCCAAAATCACTGCAGATGCTGATTGCAGCCATGAAATTAAAAGACGCTTGCTCCTTGGAAGGAAAGTTATGACCAACCTTGATAGTATATTAAAAAGCAGAGACATTACTTTGCCAACCAAGGTCCGTCTAGTCAAGGCAATGGTTTTTCCCGTGGTCATGTATGGATGTGAGAGTTGGACTGTGAAGAAAGCTGATCGCCGAAGAATCGATGCTTTTGAACTGTGGTGTTGGGGAAGACTCTTGAGAGTCCCTTATACTGCAAGGAGATCCAACCAGTCCATTCTAAAGGAGATCAATCCTGGATGTTCATTGGAGGGACTGATGCTAAAGCTGAAACTGCAATACTTTGGCCACCTCATGCGACGAGTTGACTCACTGGAAAAGACTCTGATGCTGGGAAAGGTTGGGGGCGGGAGGAGAAGGGGACGACGGAGAATGAGATGGCTGGATGGCATCACCGACTCTGTGGACATGAGTTTGAGTGTACTCCGGGAGTTGGTGATGGACAGGGATGCCTGGCGTGCTGTGATTCATGGGGTCGCGGAGAGTCAGACACGACTGAGCGACTGAACTGAACTGAACTGAATATTCCATTGTATAAGTATACATCTTCTTAAGCCAAATGTTTGTTTTTTTAAAAAAATTTTTGAGTTTATTTTATGACTGTGCTAGAGCTTCCCACCCCACTCTAGTGCTCTTGCCTGGAAAATCCCATGGACAGAGGAGCCTGGTGGGCTGCTGTCTATGGGGTTGCACAGAGTCGGACATGACTGACGTGACTTAGCAGCAGCAGCAGCAGCAGAGCTTCCCAGGTGGCTCGATGGTAAAGAATCTGCCTGCCCAAGCAAGAGATGCAGGAGACTCTGGTTCAATCCCTGGATCGGGAAGAGGGATTCCTCTAGAGGAGGAAATGGCAACCCACTCCAGGATTCTTGCCTGAAAAATTCCATGGACAGAGGAGTCTCGTGGGTTACAGTCTACGGGGTTGCAAAAAGTCAAACACGACTGAGCGACTGAGCACCACATATGGGTCTTCATTGTTGTAGTGAGCTGGGACTTCTCTATCCCTGGTGCAAGGGCTTCGTTGCGCCACAACTTGTGGGATCTTCCTGGACCAGAGATTGAACCCGTGTCCTCTTGGCAGGGCAGGCGGATTCTTAATCACTGGACCACGAGGGAAGTCTCTAAATGTTTTTTAGTGGGCACTTGAGTTGTTTCCATGTCCTGGCTATTGTAAGCAGTGCTGCTGTGCACATTCGGATGTATGTATCTTTTCAAATTAGAGTTTTGATCTTTCTTTAGGATTTATACCCTAAAATGTATTTCTTACGTTGAGTCTCTGTCAAAAAAGTTTGAACCTAGTGTGTGAATTTGGGAGGTAGGAGATGCTATCCTTGGACCTAGACCCAAAGGAAACCCAACCAATGAAATTAATAATCCTCCTGATAATTATTAATATAATGTCAATTATTGGCCATGTATCCTGTGCCAAGCAGGAATGCTCAGGTCCCAGCTTCCTGCACAGAGGTGAGGGGGAAGGAGTCTGGAGCAAACCGAGATCCTGGGAACAAGGAAGGCTGCCTGGAGGAGGAAGAACCTGAACTCAGCCTTGAAGAACCCCTTGGCCCTGGCAGGTTTGGGACTGGGTCAGAGTGTGAGTTCAGGTGGCAATAACAATAACGATAACAAAAGCTTCAGTCAGTGAGCTCCGGCCACGTGCAAGCACCAGCTGAGAGCCAGGCGCTCCTTTAAACTTCCAGACATTTTCTGGAGGCGTGGACAGCTCTTCATACCATTTTACAAACAAGGAAAAGAAGACTTGGAGAAATATGGTGATTGTTAGGGTAGGGGTCTCATAGTGGTAAAACTGCCAAGGTTAGGTCCAGGGCAAGTCAGCCCTCCTCAGAGCCTGGGTCTTTCAGCCCTGCGCTGCAGAGGGAAGGGCCTGAACAACTGAGGGCTACTGGATGCTGGTGGTGGGACAGTGGGCCTGGAGGGGCAGCCAGGGCAAATGGGAATGCTTCTGTGTTGGGGCTCAGAGACCACCTGGCTCTCAGGGAAGAATGCAGGTTCCAAGACACCTGTCCTGGAGGGCTCATGTGGGTCCCAGTCTTGACAATAAGGGGGAGCAGAGCCAGAACAGCACCCTCCCTGACTTTGTCCATTCCCTGGGCCCAGTGTCCCCCAGGCTGTGGCGGGCTTGGTGCGCAGTGAGGAGCAGAAAGAGCAGGAGGGCCTGTTTCTCATCTTTTGTCAAGTCTCATTTCTGTTGATTTGATCCCAGCTCCTCTGCTTTCCGGCGAATTGTTTCTGCCTGTCAGGAAATAATTCTTGGCTTGAGTGTTCCCACAAGGGAACTGGATGTTTGCACAGCTTATGGTTCTTTGCAGGGACTGAACTCGGACTTGCTTGCCTGGGCAGAGGGGCTGTGGATGGCCACTGGTGATTCTCTTGGAAGCGTGAGTAACGGGGTGGTTTACTATCCTTTGCAGTAGAAGCTTGCCTGGTTTCGGATGCCGGTGGGTGAGTCTGTGTGTGTGCTACACTTGCCCACGTACACACGCATGCTCACTTGGACATCCACACTCATGCCCACTAGGCATACCCACACAAACATGCACATTCTCATTCACATCTCTTCAAACATACATGAGCAACACAAGTACGTATGTGTGGACACATGTGTTTACACGCAAGCACATGGTTGTTGCAGGGCCACCACTTTAGATAATAAGGGGGGGTCCTGGGTGTTTGTGCATCTGGGGGTGGGTGGGGGCAGTGCTGGTGGGGGTGCCGGGTGAGTAAGGGTGGGTCTTGAGCCATCTAGTTTTTGAGATCCTATTCCGGGACCACTGACCCTTTATCAGGGGACTTTTGGGCTTCTGCTCTGAGCGTCCAGACCACTTGGGGGGCTTCTGTGGCAGTTTGCACTGAGAGTGTTGCCTCAATTGATGCTTCCCTTCTGCCTGGGGTTGGAGAAAGAAGGCAGAGTGGCTTCTTGTGGGTAAGCCTAGCATTGCCATGTCCTTTCGTTTTTCTCTTCTTCAACATTCAGTCCCTGTCCCCCTCCCAGGTGCAAGGGGTAGCGGGTGGGGAAGGAAGAAAGCCTGCAGGCTCTCTTGTGGTTGGGGGGAACCCCTAGGATGCTGCTCTGAGCTGGGACTTGGCAGAACCTTAGAGGCTGAGGGTGACTTGGTGAGGCTGGACACTGTGGTGAGACTGGACACCATCTGTACTTGTCTCTGAGATAACCTCTAAATCCTCATCCCTTTACTTCTGGGGTCTATCAGCTGAGCCTGGAGGCTGTCCATAGGAGCCAGAAGGTCTGTGATTCCGGCTCTTCTGGGGACATCTCTGTACTGGGCTTTTTGTTTGATTCAACAAGAACAACTACTGTGTGCATAGTGAACACAAATGAATGGATGACCAGTGTGCCAGGCACTGTGCTAGGGACCAAAAGACAGTTTAGACATGGACTTTTATCCTCCAGGAGCTCAATCTAGACAGGCAGCCAGCCATGGATCCCAGCACCTGAGGGAGGAGGAGGGATGTGTGTGTATGTGTCCAGGTGTGCGCTTAAGCACAGCCTCAGTACACATGCGCCCCCTACCATGGTCCTTGCCGCAAGGGCACGTTATCCTGGAACTCAGCACCCTCCACCTGATGCAAAGTCTGGATAAGACTTTGATGCTGAGAAAGACTGAAGGCAGGAGGAGAAGTGGGCAACAGAGGATGAGATGGTTGGATGGCATCACCGACTCAATGGACATGAGTTTGAGCAAACTCTGGGAGATAGTGAAGGACAGGGAAGCCTGGTGTGCTGCAGTTCATGGGGTCGAAAAGATTTGTACATGACTTAGCAACTGAACAACAGCAACAGCACCCACAGTATGGCAGGGCATCAGATGGGAAATCTGCAGGGGCGGGGGGTGGGGGTTGTGAGGTTGTGCAGAAGAGGAAGGAAGCAAGCAGTGCCTAAGGATGGAGCCACAGTGTGCCACGCGCTATACCAGGGCATCACAATCCCCAGCTCCCTGACTTGTCAACACTTTGAAGGAGGACAGGCTGTCTTCTGGCTGAGGAACTTAAAGACAGATTATGTCACAGACCACACAGGCAGTAAGGTATGTATCAGCCTGAGCCTTGCTCTGCTGGTCTCTGAAGGTAGATCTGCTTTCCAAGGCCACTCCTGGGCTTCCTTTGCTCCTCTCCTCTTCACACACCTTGGATGGGACAGGAGGAGGCCCACACATTAAAGGAGGGGTAATAAAAGTAGTCATCTCTAGAATCACCCAGTGAAGTACTTGAGACTTGGTAGACAGTGACAGTGAAAGACAGTGAAGTTGCTCAGTCGTCTCCGACTCTTTGAGACCCCATGGACTGTAGCCCACCAGGCTCCTCCATCCATTGAATTTTCTAGGCAAGAGTACTGGAATGGGTGGCCATTTCCTTCTCCAGGGGATCTTCCTGGCCCAGGGATCGAAACCAGGTCTCCTGCATTGTGGGCAGACGCTTTACCATCTGAGCCACCAGGGAATCCCATAGGAGGCCTGGTAAGAGCACCATAAATAGCCATTCCTCTTGTCTTTCTTTGTTCTTAGGGCTCACAGGGGATGCAGGGCCCGCATGTCCCTCTCCTAGCCCAGTGCCTTCTGGCCTGACTTTGGAGAGAGGGCAGGCCTGCACTGCCTTCATCACTGGGCAAACCTGGACTTCACTGACTCCCGCTCCATCACTGATTGTGGGTGAGACAGGTAGTGACAGGTGAGGAAGACGCAGGCCCCCAATGCAGGGCAGAGAGAAGGGGGAAGTGATTCACTAACCACAGCAAATTTCGTCTCCCTCAGAAAAACAGTGGTGAGAGAGTGAACGCACGTGGGTGCCCTTGGAGGCGCGCACCAGCGGAGGGCTGGCAGGGACTGCAGGGGCGTTCCGGTGGACCTGGCTGGATTGCCTCCCCCTGTAAGGGGAGGCGGAGACGGGCCCTCCCGGGGGTTAGGATTGTGCCTGTCACTGCAGGGAGCCATGGGTGGGGACAAAGGGATCTCTCCCCTTTCGAAGTTTCTGCCGGGTTCTTCCCTTTTTGTCTCCGGGTACTGAGAGTGTCCAAGATTTGGGAGAAGCCCACAACTGAGCGGACAGTCTGCTCTTTAAGGGCTCAACCGTTGACTCCGGTGGTGGCGAGGTCCAGAGAGCGCAGTCGCCTAGCTCAGGTTGCACAGCGCAGCGAGGATTCTTCCGGCGCCCGCCGAGGCTTGGCTTGGCTTTAAAAAGCAGAGAGCGGCGAGGGCCCGCCGATCTCCCGGGGAGCTGGAGTCTGGGCGGGGGTGTGGCGCCGAGAGTTTTTGCTTCTTTCTCCTGCCAGGGAGGCTGGATGTAGGGTTTGGGCTTCTTCCAGAAAGAGCCGAACTCATGACGAGGGAAGCGGAACTGGTTTCCCAGGCAGTCTCCCCCGCCCCAAACTTTTCCTCCTAGGCGGAGGGTGGGCTGGCGGAGGGAGGAAGCGGGGCCGAGAAAGGTGGGGCCCGCCGTTCCCTCTCCCCGAGGCAGCAGCGGCTCCGGAATGCCAGTGCGGACGCGGCTTGGTGAGTGTGTCTTTAAATCCGAGACCCCCGCCCCCTCGGCGGCCGGGGCCGGGGCTCTGGCTGGCTGGGCGCCGGCGGGCGCAGTGATTGGCGGCCGCGCCGGGTCCGCCCTCGGCGTGGGGGTCGCCGGGCCCGGGGAGCCGAGCGGCGCGCTGCAGCTGGGGCGCGCGGCTCTCTGCTCAGGCGAGCGCGGCCTCCTGCGCTTGTGCCCTCGCCTCGTCGCGCCCGGCCTGCCAGCCTCAGGAGCCGCCTCTGCCCACGGATGGGCTGGGGAAGTTGGGAGGAGCGAGCCGGAGCCAGTACCCGGCGCGACCCGCCGCTGCCTAACTCGGCGCCCGCAGTTCGGGTGCCGCGCGCCTGCCGCAGGAGCGCGGATGCCCCCCGGAGCCGCGGGCTGGCAGGTACCGACGCGTCAGGACCCGGGGCGGGCGAGGGAGGGCTGATGAGGGACTCTTCTGCACACTCCCAGGCCGGGGCTGCTGCGACCACCCACTCCCCATCCCCTAGATCACAAGCCTTCCGGGGCTCTGTGGCGAGCCCCGCAACGAAGCCCGCACGGGATCGGTGCCTGGGAGAGAAGCGGAACCATACATTTTAAACAGGAGTTATGGAACCGTTTTGTCTGTCCGGCTCTGAGCTACGCACTTTCTCCAGGAGCTTTCCCTCCGACTAGGGTAGATGTGGGAAAGCGACACCTCTACCATTGATAGCTGGTCCTCGGGCGAGACCTGAGAGCTGGGCTTCCCGAGCAGCTGCGGAGAGGCAAGCAGCCTCATGTTCCACACCTGAGGTCCCTGGGCTCCTCTTTAGGCGCTTGAGGTCCATGGAACCGGGAAGAGTCCAGAGATCCCAGTGGGTGCAAGATTTGATGCTGGGCCCCATCTGGTTCTTTCCTTCTGTAGGCCTGGGTCTCCCAGGGGAGCCCTTTTTTCATCATCAGAGGTTTTTCTTGAAGGGGCAGGCGGCCTGTCAGAAAGCAGAGTGCAGTGTCAGGGACACTGCTGCCCTGGACTCGTGAAAGCAGCCAGGACGGCGGAAACATGTTATCACCTCTTAGGGACTCAGAAATGGAAGAAAAGCCCCCCTGACTTCAGGAAGCTTCCAGCTTCTCGCTCTCTCCACCAGAGTTCCAAGCAACAACTCCTTGGCTTCCTGCAGAGCAGCGTGGACCCAGTGACCGAGCATCTCTTAAATGCCAGGCACTGGGCTCTGCCAAGGAGGATGGGAGTGGTGGAAGGAGTTGGAGGGTTCTCCCCTTAGGTGGCTTAGCCCCACGGGTGTGGTCAGGTGGGGGGCGGTGAGAGCGGTGGGACACAAGGCGTAAACACAGAGAAATTTCGTTACTACAGGGTTTCCATATCAGTCCTGGACTAATAGTAACAGTGGAAATACCAAGAGAATACACATGATTAATTGCTGAATGAGTGACACAGGCTGTAATTGCCAGGGAAGCTGGGATGCAATTCTCATGCAGCCATGCAGATATGTTTGAAATATTATTGTTCTGCCTCCATACCCCTCCTTTCTGGTTACCCTGCTGCTTAGGACCTCTCACCACCTCCAGGGACAGGGAGCAGGAGGAGTGTGCCCCAGCCGCACTCCCAGTTGTTTTTTTTTTTTTTTTTCCTGCTGACTGAAGCTATTCCGGACTTCAGGAAAGTACGTTTGGTTTCTGGGGTCAGGTTGACCATAGGACCTTCCTAGCTTCCCTGAGGCTTCTGAGGTTTGGGGTCTAGATCCAGCCTTACAGGAGGAAGTCCTCACTTCCTTTCTGAAGAGCCTCTGTCTCTGGGGGCTGGGGATGAGCTTCGCAGGCTGGAGCCAGACACTATTTCCTGTGAGTGCAGACGGACAGTCTTCCTCTCATTGGCCATCGGGGTTGGAATTGGGGTGTTGGAAGTGGACAGGCCTGGCAGAACTGGCTTGAGCTTAGTGGTACCTGGGGCATCTCTGACCTCACCTCTGAGGTTCTGCTGTGCCTCGGACTCTGCTCCCTCCCGCATCATCCCTGGCAAGATGTCCTGGAACACTTTGTGGAGGTGGCAGTGAACTCGTGCTTGTGGCCTTGAACACTGTTCTAGGAGTGGGCTGAGCTTACCCTTTAGCCCTTGGCCGGCACTGTGAGTACTTGGGTGAACACATACCCACCTGCCTCCAAACAGGTGGCTCCCACGGGGTCACCCAGGAACAGGTGGGGAATGCTGGCGTGGGCAGAGATGTGTGCAAACGTGCTCAGGTTTATAGCTGAGTGGGCTGGGACAGTGAGGAACTGGATACAGTGGATATGAGAGCAGACACAGGAAGACAGTGGAGGTGGGCAAGCAACTCAGGGCACAGACACGTGCAGGGGCAGACAGTGTGAACACACAAGCGGGGACAGCGAATGGGCTGCAGATACTGTGTAGACAGATCTGTGCCATCACGGAGACTTGGCTGGAAGTGGACAGATGTTTTGGTGGGCCCAGAGGAACATACACAGGGATGTATGTACGAGAGACAGGGAGCCACGTGGATGTGACTTGAATCCCTGGGCAGACATGGAGTTGGCTGTGAGCACCTGGCACACAGACACTTAGACCTGCTGAGTCGCCCGCCAGCAGAAGGCAGAACACAGTCAGAGGTGGGTACCAGGAACTGTGGTGCTGGAGAAGACTCTTGAGAGTCTCTTGGACAGCAAGGTGATCAAACCAGCTAATCCTAAAGGAAATCAACTGATACTGAAGCTGAAACTCCACTGCTTTGGCCACCTGATACGAAGAGCTGATGCACTGGAAAAGACCCTGATCCTGGGAAAGATTGAGGACAGGGGAGAAGGGAGCGACAGAGGATGAGATGGTTGATGGCATCATCGACTCAAAGGACATGAGTCTGAGCAAACTCCAGGAGATAGTGAAGGACAGGGAAGCCTGGCGTGCTGCAGTCCATGGGGTCGCAAAGAGTCAAACACAACTTAGTGACCAAACAGCAACAACCAAGGTGTAGTCCAAGGCAGGCACTGTTGAGTTATTCCTGTGACTCTATGTGGCAGCGGTGTCTGAAAGTTGACTTGTTTGGGTTAGTGGCTGAGCAAGTGCTGAGTGGTATGGCTTCATTTCTAGACTCCTGCTTTGGGCTCAGTATCCTCTGTTTAACCCTGAGAATTCTTTGACCTCCCTATTCCCTAAGTTGCAGGGCTGGGCGCATGCCTTAAGCACCAGCAGGGGCTCCTTGAACTTTGAGGTTCAACTCCTCTGGATCTGCACAACTTCCTGAAGTGAGACTGTGCTGCTGGAGTAGGGGAGGAACCTGCTGGGGACTCTCCCTCTTAGCTCAAACCTGAGGGTTTCTTGCAGGAAGGGACAGTCCCGGGGGCTGGCGGTGGAGAGAAAGAGTAGACTTGCAGTTGGATCTTTGGTGAGACCTTTGCTCTCTAGTGTGGACTGCCCCTCCCCTAAACCCTGAACTTGGACAGGGAAGGGCCCCGCCCCACCATTTGGCTATGGCCCAAGCTGGAGTTGGGAGATACAGCTGACACTAACTCACTGTGTTACCTGGGCAAGTTACTCAATGTCTTAACTAACTCATCTTTAAAGTGCAACCCCTCATCTTTAAATGGGGCCAGTAACCCCTCACCCTTGGGGTGTGGCGAGGGTTTAATGTGAGTGGAAAGTGTGTGGCCCAGGGTCTGCCCCAGAGCGAGCCCTGTTGGTGGAACTTTGGTGACCAGACTTGCTTTGTGGCCAGGACTCCCCAGAGCTGGTCAACAGCCAGGTGGCCAAGCCCTGGGAAGGTGAGCAGGCCAGCACCTCTGATTTGAAAGCTCGGGGTGAGGGCTTTGTTCTCACCTCTCACCCCGCAGTCGCTCCTTAGCCCTGTGGGACCTCTCCACACTTGCAGGAGGCTGTGTGAAGCTTGGGCCTGGCCTGCTGGCTTCTGGGAGGGGAGCCAGTGGTTTGCTAAGAATAGCCCCAAATTATGGCTCTGCCTCCCAGCGGACAGCTGTGTACCTCCCCAGTCTGGGCCAAGGGGCTGGCAGATGGGCCTTTTGTGTTTCTTGTAAGTGGCACTCAGCACAGGGATGAGCTTGGGAGCAGCAGGCTGGATCTGGGCAGAGGCCTTGCTGTTCTTCCTAAGTCTTCTGCTGGGACCGGGGAAAGAGAAGGCCCAGGGAGAACTAGCCTTTAAAACCCCCGAGTTCCTCTTCCACTCAGAGCTTGTCCTGACAACTGACCATCTTCATACCCGCAATACATCTGAGTGATGAAGATTACTGGGTGCAGAACCAGATCACTAGGGTCTGAATTTTGGCTTCCTCCCGCACTGGCTCTGTGGCATTGGGCAGCTCACGTAACCTCTCTGTGCCTGATTCCCTTGTGTAACAGGATTAATAATAGAAACTCCCTTAGAAGACTGTCACAAGGATGAAAGGAGGTAGCATATGGAGTGCCCTGGCAGTAACGTGTGGCTCGTAATAAGTGCTCAGTAAACATTCGGTGCTGCTATTCCCGTGATTACAGTGATCTCAGCAGAGCGACGGGCCAGGCTGTTTGCACAGTGCCTCAAGGTGAGAGGGTCCCGGGATGCTATCTTGGCTCCAATTCCTGGCCTTTCATGCCCCAGGTTCAGTGTCAGGTGCAGGGGACCAAAGGTGAGTGAGACTCAGTCCCTGCCATGTGAGAGAGGCACCTGTGTGCATTCTGCCACTGGTACCTACTGGGGGCCGTGTCTGCTATGGTCAGAGCTGAAGGGAGGGAAGGGCTTGCCTGGGCGCGAGGTGATGCTTCAGGTGGGCTTTGAAGGATGGCCACGAGTTTGCAAGGATAAGAAGGGCTTCCCAAACAGAATCAGCAACCTGTGCAGAGATGTGGCATCTTGGCATGTTTAGGGAACACGAGCAGATCCACAGGCCTGGGGTGGGGCCCAGGCTCAGCCTTCCTGGCCTGTGATCTGCTGCTCCTCCCACACTGGGCTCATAGGCAGCCCTGGCCTCCCTCTTAGGACATGAGCTGCCTAGAGGACTCACTTTAAGGACTCACTTTCGCTCAGGGCACCTCCCTGCCCTCTTATGAATGCCTGCCAGCCCTCTTTGTGTGTTAGTTGTTGTGTCCAGTTGTGTCCAGCTCTTTGTGACCTCATGGACTGTTGCCTGCCGGGCTCCTCTGTCCATGGGATTCTTCAGGTGAGAATACTGGCGTGGGTAGCCATTCTCTTCAGGAAATCTTCCTAACCCAGGGATTGAGCCCGGGTCTCCTGCATTGCAGGTGGATTCTTTACCATTTAAGCCACCGGGGAAGCCCTGCCAGCCCTCCCTGGGACCCCTCATTTTTGAGCTGGGGGCTCCAGACTGCCCCCATTGCAGCATTAACATGCCTATTTTTGCTGTTAGCTGAGATACCTATAGGTTAACAGATCCCCTTTCTCAGGAATGAACTGAGGCCTTTGAAACTTCTCCTAAGGAGTGAATGTCTAATAGTGGAATTCCTGGATCTTGGAAGTTGTCTTATTTTCTGTACCTGACGTATACTGGACTTTCAGCTCCTGCTTGGGCTGGAGCTGAAGCATGCTGATGAAGGAGAGACATGGGGCATCTGGGGTTACCTCCATGCCTGTGGCAGGCAGTAGGGAGCATCTGGGAACTGGGTGTGCCGCTTCTGACCCTGTAGGCTCCCAGGGAGCAGGGCTTTTGGAAATTCCAGGCAGAGGGAGGGTGTGGTGCTAGGACGGCTGTGGGTCCATGGCTGGGCTTCCCGCCCTCGCCCATGAGAAACAGGCCCCACTGCCAAGAGGCTGGTGCAGGGGCAGTTAGTGGGGAGAGAAGTGGGTGCCCTCAGACGACCCTGGGCTTTGCCGGCCTCTACATGCTCCTGGGCCCTAGGCTCTGCATGTCTGCAGGCGGTGGCCTCTGTCGGGGCCCTCCGCAGAGTGGAGGACAGGGCCACTGGGTGTTTTTGAAGATTCTGTTTAGAAAGCACCGAGGGGAACCTCTCCTCCTCTTTTCTTTTCCTGCAGAGCTCAGGAAGGCGTGAACCCCTCTCCTGCCAGTCACAAAGAGGCTGGTGGATGTGTCTACTCTGACTGCCGTCCTGTAGTTGCTGAGGCCTTCTCCTGGGTCCCTGAGGTTGGTGCTGACCCTTCATCTCCCTAGGACCCTGATTGGCAGGGCCCAGAAGACCTCGTCCAGCCTGGATCTGATTGGGCTCATCCCCACCCCCATCCTGGCTCTAGCCTTAGCTTGACCACTTTCTTGCTGATGCTCGGTCCCTGCCACGGCTGCAGCCCTGTCTATTGATGGAGTTCACAGCCTTCGGAAGTCCCTGCAGGTGCCGCTCCGCTGGCTCACTCCGGGGTCTGTGGGGAAGCTCTGGTTTTCAAATGCCCCAGAGAAAAGACCCAGAGCCCTCCCTGGAGGTAGAGGCCCAGCATTGCAGAGCCTTCTGGGGAAGTCCGGAGCGAGTCTGTCGCCTCTCCTGGGCTCTAAATCAGGTCTAAGGTGCAGGTGGACAAACCCGGGACTAGCAGTTGACTGCTTCCTCTGAGTCCAGTTTTTCCATCTGCAACATGGGCATAATAATGTTTTCCTTGTCTACTTAAAAAAAAAAAGAAGTGAAATTCACTTGATGTAAAATTAACCATTTTGAAGTACAGCTACAGTGGCATTGAGTTTATCACAATGTTGTGGCACCACCTCCGTCAAGTTCCAGAACATTTTCATCACCCCAAGGGAGACCCCTTCCCCATTAAGTGCTGACTCCCTTCCTCCTGGCTCACTTAAGTTTTATTGAGGTGTGCGTACCATAGCATTCACCCACTGTACAGGTGCAGCTGGCTGAGTGTTGGTGAACGTCATGGGCGTGCAGCCCCCACCCCAGTCTAGTGTGGGAGCACTTCCATCACCCAGAAGTTTCCTGGGGCTCCCCTGCAGTCAGTAGTTGCTCCCAGGCCTGGTCCCAGGCCACTTATCTCCTGTCACTCTGGTTTTGCTTTTTTCTAGATTTTCTCATAAGTGGACTCCTCTAGTTAATAGGTATTTTTTATTTCTGCCTGTTTTATTCAACATGATGTTCTTTTTTTTTTCAATTTATTTTTGGCTGCACTGGGTCTTCTTTGCTGTGTGTGGGCTTTCTCGAGTTGCAGTAAGTGTGGACTTCTCCCCAGCTGTGGTGCATGGGCTTCTCATCGCAGTGACTTCTCTTATTGTGGAGCATGGCCTCAAGGTTTGAGGGCTTCAGTAGTCCTGACGCTGGAGCCTAGGTGCCCCAAGGCATATGGGATCTTCCCAGATGGGTGTTGAATCCTTATCCCTTGCATTAGCAGGCAGATTCTTTTTTTTAATTAATTAATTTTTTATTGAAGGATAATTGCTTTACAAAATTTTGCTGTTTTCTGTCAAACCTCAACATGAATCAGCCGTAGGTATACATATATGCCCTCCCTTGTGAAGCTCCTTCCTATCTCCCTCCCCATCCAAACCCTCTAGGTTGATACAGAGTCCCTGTTTGAGTTTCCTGAGCCATACAGCAAATTCCCATTGGCTATCTGTTTTACATATGGTCATGTAAGCTTCCATGTTACTCTCTCCATACCTCTCACCTCTCCTCACCTCTCCCCGTGTCCATCAGTCTATTCTCTATGGCAGGCAGATTCTTAATCAGTGGGCCGCCGGAGAAGTCCTCAACATGATGTTCTTGAGTGTCATGTCATGTGTTCTAGGAGTGTATTCCTTTTTTTGTTGCTAGATATGTATCCCAGAGTGTGTAGGGCCCATAGCTTGCTTACCGTGTTCCCAGTTGATGGATGTCTACCCTGCTTTTGAAAATGTTTTCAGTTCAAAAAAGTTAAGTAGTTAATCTTTACAAAAGATTCGGGTAATAGCTTCCTAGAGAGAGGGAGTGAAATGTGAAAGCCCTTCCCTTCCTTACTTCCTTTCTTGGCCCGAGGTATCTCTGTCAGCAGATTGTGGATATTCCCCAGTCATCTTTTCTGTGCCTCTGTATGCATTTGTGTAGTTTTAATTTGGGGACATAGAATTGCACTTGGTCCATGGCTCTGGGGCCCACTTCTCCACTTAGCACTTCGTCTTGGGAGCGTTGCCAGCACAGTTATCCAAGTTCTGCACCTTCCCTGGGAGCCATCCCTGAGCTGAGGGCCCAGAGGTGGGGGTCCTGGGCCAGGCAAACAGTTGTCTACTCCCCCTCCTCTGGCTCCAAGCTGGGGCTTAATGAGCCTTTGAGGGAGACAGAATGAAGGCTTTGTGGAGGTGGTCGATTCCAGGCAGGTTTCTAGAGGAGGAAGGCGCTGGGACAAAAGGGGTCAGCCTGTTATGGGTAGACGTGCACTCCCGCTGGCTTCACCAGCGCCGCCTACGCAGCAGCTGTCAGCAGGGGCTTCCTCTTCCTGTCTCTGTGAAGTGTCGCTGGAAGGGATAGGCCGAAGGAGAGGGAGGTTTGCTGGGTGGACAGAAGATGGACTGAGGCCTCCCTTTTTGTTGCAGCAGAGTTGCCCCTTGCTGAGGCTGGCTGCAGGCAGCATGCTTGGATAGGGACCCTCTCCTGCACTGCAGGCTGTGTTGGGCATGTGTGGGTGGAGGGCGGGGATGGCAGCTGCCTCCCCAGGAAGGGGGGCTGCCTGTGCTCAGTTTCAAAGTGCTCCTGCCTCTACCCAAATCCCAGCCAGTTGGGTCACTGAGGTGCTGAATCTTTATTGTCATGCATCCTCCCTTGACGCTGCCTTTGAAGTATATAAGAATCACATTCCCTGCATACTTACTGACATTGGTTGCATTCGTTGTTTTTAAGTTTTTCCCAATTTAATAACTCAAAACAGTGTCTTAATACTGTTCAGGAGATAGGACTCCTGAGTTGTGGTGTCCTAGGGCAGTTACCTGCTCACCCAGGGAGGGCTTAGCTTGTGACTTAGGGTTCCCTCTTAGCCTCTTCTGGCTCCAGAGCCCTTGGGGATAGTATAGGGGAGGGAGATGTGGAGTGGGCCTGGCAAGGAGGCCATGAATCGGTGGGTTTGTTCATGTCTCTGTGATTTCTCCAGCTTAGTGTTGTTCAAACCTGGGTAATAGGTTGACTCCCCTTCCCCTGCTCTTAAAAATAGGTTTATGGAGGTTTAACTCACACGCTGAACAATTCAGGCATTTAAAGTTTACAATTCAGTAGCTTTCAATGTATTCACAGAGTTGGACATCTGTCAGTACAGTTTCATTTTACAATATTTTCATCAGCTCAGAAAGATACCTTGTACCCATTAGTCATCACTCCCCACCCTACAAGTTTACTTTTTGTCTCTATAGATTTGCTTCTTCTGGACATTTTGTATAAATGCAATCATAAGTATGTGGGGTTTTTTTGTGGCTTTTTCATGGGGTCACAAAGAGTCAGACATGACTGAGCGACTGAACTGAACTGAACTGAAAGGAAAAAAGCCTCACTTGTTTATTTGAATTTTCTTAGAATATGACTTAAAGGTGCAAATATAAAACTAGGTGTAAGTGCCTTAGAATGTTTACATGGTTTTTACATAACTGTAAAGCGAGCATGAAATAAAACCAGAGTGAAACTAATAAAACCAGAAAGCCAACCCATTTCATATGAACAGTGTTAATTTAATTGGAAGGATGTGAACTGAAACGAAATTGCCATTGTTGGGTTGATGGCAGAGAGCTGGCGCCTTCTGTTTCCCCTGCTTCTGTCTCTTTTGCCTGCTGCGCAGAGGGGCCTTCAAAAAGGGGCTGGCTGGCCGGTTTTGGGTAATTCTGATTACGGTTGTCCCTCCGCAGCATCTTTGGCGATGGGATTGGTTTCAGGACCCCCACGGAGTCTGAAGTTGGATTCTGAAGTCAAAGAAGCTGAAGCCCCTTATGTAAAATGGCATAGTATTTGCATATGACCTATAGATATCCTCCCCTAGCTTTTAAATCATCTCTAGATTACTTATAATACCTAATATAATGTAAATGTTATGTAAATAGTTGTAAATACAATGTAAATACTATGTAAAAAGTTTCCAGCACACAGCAAATTCAAGTTTTGTTTCTTATAACTTTCAGGAGTTTTTTTTTTTTTTTCCCAAATATTTTCCGAGGATGCCGAACCCAAAGATGTGGCTGGCTGACTGTGCTAACATTTGAGTCTGAGCTGCCAATGAGTAATCCCCAACTGTCTGTTTTAATAGAGCATCACTTGATAACCTGGAATGCTGGCTCGTTTGATCAAAGATAAGGCTGAAATAATGGTGTTATCGAAATCTACATATTGTGGCTCTTCAACCCACTTGTGGGAATTTGGCACAGAGGTGGGCTTTGCTCTGTTCACATGGATGAACATAGTCCTGACTGCTAATAGACCAGGCTTTGCATTGGGCATGTCAGGCTGCTATGGTGGCTCAGTCCTCCACCCTACCCCCCTTCTCTTATTTGAACCACAACCTTTGTTTGTGCAGTGATGTCATTTGGCATTCACAAAGAAGGAACTGAATCGTGAACACAGGAGCAGGCTCGAGCCCTAGATTGCACCATAGCACTTGCTTGGGAGAGATAGTCATTTGGATGCAAGGACATGCTCTCAGTACTTTTCTTATGAGGTGAAATTCATATAACATAAAGTTTACTATTTCATAGTGTGTAGTTCAGTGGTATTTTCTATATTCACAAAATTGTGCAAATGTCACATCTACCTAATTCTGAAACGTTGAAAAAATTTCTTATTTTATTGTGGTAAGAATACTTAACGTGAGAACTACCCTCTTAGCAAGTTTTTCAGTGTATAATATCTTTTTTGACTATAAAGACAAAGTTGTGTAGCAGATCTCTAGAGCTTATTCTCCTTCCTTAATCGGAACTTCGTGCCTGTTGATTAGTAACTTCCCATTTCCGCCTCTGTCCAGTGCCTGGCAACCACCATTCCACTCTGAGTTTATGACTTTGACTATTTTAAAACAGTTTTATTTTATTTATTTTTGGCTGGGCTGAGCCTTTGTTGCTGCGCGGGGGCTTTCTCCACTTGAGGTGAGCAGGGACTACTCTTCTTGTGGTCTACAGGCTTCTCATTGTGGTGACTTCTCTTGTTTGGAGCACGGGCTCAGTAGTTGTGGCTCGATGGCTTAATTGCCCCACGGCATGTGGAATCTTCCCCGACTAGGGATTGAACCCATGTTCCCCCCTTTGACAGGGAGGTTCTTATCCACTGTACCACCCCTGAAGTCCCGAATTTGACTATGGTTAGATACCTCACATAAGTGAAATCATGTAGTATTTGTCTTTCTATGACTAGCTTATTTTACTTGGCATAACAACCTCAAGTTTCATCCACGTAGCATACTGCAGAATTTCTTTCTTTTTAAAGATTGAGTAATATTCCACTGGGAATGTTATTCCACTGGGAAGCACCAACTGGCTTTGGTAAAGTGGTAAAGAACTTGCCTGCCAATGCAGGAGACGTAAGAGACGCAGGTTCGATCCCTGGATCGGGACGATCCCCTGGAGTAGGGCATGGCAGCACACTCCAGTATTCTAGCCTAGAGAATCCCATCGACAGAGGGGCCTTGAAGGCTGCAGTCCATGGGGTCGCAAAGAGTCGGACACGACTGAATCGACATAGCATGCGCGTGCAGTGTTCTGTTGTGTGTGTGTACCGCGTTTTCTTTATCCGTTCCTCCATCAGTGGACACTGGGGCTGCTTCCACCTCTTGGCTGTTGTGTCTAGTGCTGAAGTGAGCATGGGTATTGTGCTGATACCTCTTTTGAGATTCTGATTCGGTTCTTTTGTGTAAATACCCTGAAGTGGGATTGCTGGATCATCTGGAAGTTCCATTAATAATTTAATTTTTAGGAACCTCTGTGCTATTTTCCATTCCCACCGACAGTGTGCAAGGGTTCCAATTTCTCCACATCCTTGCCAATGTTTTGTTGTCTCTTTTTTTGGTAATAGCCATCCTGACAGGTGTGAGGTGATATCTCATTGTGCTTTTGATCTGCATTTCCTGGATGATTAGTAATGTTCAACATCTGAGACATATTCATCACCTCAAAGGAAACTCTGTATCTATAAAGCAGTCACTCCTGATTACCCGCTTCCCCCAGCCCCTGGCACCATTAATCTGCATTCTCTCTCTATAGATTTACCTATTTTGGACTTTTCATACAAGTGGAATCATAAAATATGCAACTCTTTGTGTTTGGATTGTATTGTATGAATATACCGTGCTTTGTTTATCAGTTTATTATTTGATGGACGTTTGGATTGCTCCTACCCTTCACCTGTTGTAACTAGAACATTTGTGTACAAGTATTTGTTTGGATACCTGTTTTCAGTTCTTTTGGGTATGTGCCTAGGAATGGAATTGCTGGGTCATATGATAATTGTTTGTTTAACTTTTTGTGTTTGATATTCCTGAATTGGGGCTTCCTTGCTTGCTCAGACAACAAAGAATCTGCCTGCAGTGTGGGAGACCTAAATTCAATCCCTGGGGCAGGAAGGGACCCTGGAGAAGGGACTGGCAACCCACTCCAGTATTCTTGCCTGGAGAATCCCATGGACAGAAGAGCCTGGCAGGTCCCTGGGGTCACAAAGAGTCAGACACGACTGAGCGACTAACACTTTTACAGTTCAGGGAGGGATTAGGTAGCTGTGATGGTTGCACAATAATGTGAATGTATTAAATACCACTGAGTGGTATAATTTATTTATTTGTTTTAATATTTTTATTTATTTATTTGGCTATGCCAGGGCATCCCTGGTGGCCCAGTGGTAAAGAATCTGCCTGCAATGCAGGAGACCTGGGTTTGATCCCTCGGTTGGGAAGATCCCCTGGAGGAGGGCATGTCAACCCACTCCAGTATTCTTGCCTGGAGAATCCCTGTGGACAGAGGAGCCAGGTGGGCTGCAGTCCATGGGGTCTGAAAGAGCTGGACACGACTGAGCGACTGAGCACATGCCAGGTCTCAGTTGTGGCACGTGGGATCTTTGGTCGTCATTGCAGCATGTGGGATCTTTCAGGTGTGTCCTGCGAACTCTTAGCTGTGGTGTGTGGGATCTAGTTCCCTGACCAGGAACCTAACCCCTGCATTGTGAGCACAGAGTCTTAGCTACTAGACCACCGGGGCAGTTCCCGAGTTGTATATTTTATAAGGGTGAACTTTATGGGGCATGAATTAAATTCCGATGAGGGAGTGGGTGAAGGAGGGAAGAGCTCCTGGGTCCCAAAGCAGATATCCTTGGAACCTGGATTGGAGTCATAGTCTCAACTCTGAGAAACCCGGAGTCCTCATCACCTCTTGGGATCCTGCAGACTTCCTGGTTGGTGGGGACACTGGGTTCAGCCCCTTGGGCCCTGATTGGGGTGGTGGGTGTGAGCTGCCTGCCACCCGCCTTACCTCATCCTGGCCCTTTCCAGCTTCTAAATGAGAGGTGCTCACTGTGAAGCTCAGCTCCTTCAGTTTCCCCACCTGTGAAATGGGTCCGTGAGCAGCCAGTCATGGCCGTGGCCTGGGCTTTGTGGGCAGCAAGGCCTGTAGCAGGTCATACATGCTGCTGTGACTTCCCTCTGGCCTCCCTTCCCCTCTCTGGCTTTCATACTGCTTCCCAGAGGGAGCCACACAGGCGTCTGGATCAGCTCTTCTTTGTTTTCAGGTCCCCAGGCCCTGTGGCTTCCTTCTGAGATTGAAGTAGAGACTGCAGCCCCCCAACCCTTATCCATCCGCTCACTCCTCACTGCCCGTGGCTTCCCTTGGCCCGGCCTCTGGTTGTTCAGGCCAAACCTGAAGTTGCCCATGGTTCCTCTGTTCCTCTCACACCTCAGTAAGTCCTCTTGGCTTCACCTTCAGATAGGTCCAGAGCCACACTGCAGGTCCGAGCCACCAGGATCTCCTGCATGGTTGCGGTGGACTCCTAACAGGCTGTTGGGTTCTGCCCTTCCCTTCTGCCCTGTCTGGCGAAAAGACTCTTCTAACACAGCAGCAGGGTGACCTTGTTGGAATTTCAAAGTCAGATCAGGACAGTTCTCTGCCTCAAGGCCCCCAGTAGTTCCTTGTTTACCTGCCGTGAAGGCCAGTGTTATTACTGTGGCCTCCATCTAGTATTCACCTGCTCGTTCCCACCTGGCTCCAGTCGACTGGCAGCCGCATGGCTCCTTCAACACAATGGGAACCCAACCGCAGGGCATCTGCATGGCTGACCCTGAGCAGGGATGCTTGTCCTCCCCAGAGTCACAAAGCTTGCCTTGTCACTTCCTTTTCCTCTTTACTCAAATGTGAAGCCTGCTCTGGATACACTAAAATTTCATACCTCATCCACAGAGCCTTTTTTTTTTAATCACTCACCGCCCCCTGATATGCCATATATTTTACTAATTTATAGTTTATTTCTGTGTGTCCAGCTAGCATGTATGAAGCGGAAATTTTATTCTGTATTGTTAACTCTTAGAACAATGCCCTTTATATAGTAGTTGCTGTTGCTCAGCCACTCAATCCTGTCTGACTCTTTGCGACCCCGTGGACTGCAGCATGCCAGGCTTCCCTGTCCTTTACCTTCTACTGGAGCTTGCTCAAACTCATGTCCATTGAATTCGTTATACCATCCAACCCTCTCATCCTCTGTCATCCCCTTCTCCTCCTGCCTTCAGTCTTTTCCAGCATCAGGGTCTTTTCCAGTGAGTCAGCTCTTTGCATCAGCTGGCCAAAGTATTGGATCTTCAGCTTCAGCATCAATCCTTCATTGAATATTCACATTGATTTTCTTTAGGATTGACTGGTTTGATCTGCTTGCAGTCCAAGGGACTCTCAAGACTCTTCTCCAGTATCACAGTTCAGAAGCATCAATTCTTTGGCGCTCAGCCTTCTTTATGGTCCAGCTCTCACATCCATACATGACTACTGGAAAAACCATAGCTTTGACTATAATACGGACCTTTGTTGACAAAGTAATGTCTTTGCTTTTGTAATATACTGTCTAGGTTTGTCATAGCTTTTCTTTCTCGGAGCAAGCGTCTTTTAATTTCATGGCTTCAGTCACTATCTGCAGTGATTTTGAAGCTCAAGAAAATAAAGTTTCTCACTATTTCCATTGTTTCCCCATATATTTGCCATGAAGTGATGGGACTGGATGCCATGATCTTCGTTTTTTGAATGTTGAGTTTTAAGCCAACTTTTTCACTCTCCTCTTTCACTTTCATCAAGAGGCTCTTTAATTCCTCTTCACTTTCTGCCATAAGGGTGGTATCATCTGCATATCTGAGGTTATTGATATTTCTCCCAGCAATCTTGATTCCAGCTTGTGCTTCATCCAGCCTGGCATTCTGCATATAAGGCATTTACATATAAGTTAAATAAGCAGGGTGACAATACACAGCCTTGATGTACTCCTTTCCCAGTTTTGAACCAGTCCATTGTTCTGTGTCCATTTCTAACTGTTGCTTCTTGACCTGCATACAGGTTTCTCAAGAGGCAGGTAAGGCGGCCTAGTATTCCCATTTCTTTAAGAATTTCCCATAGTTTATTGTGATCCACACAGTCAAAGGCTTTAGCATAGTCAATGAAGCAGAAATAGATATTTTTCTGGAATTCTCTTGCTTTTTCGATGATCCAGAGGATGTTGGCAATTTGATCTTTGGTTCGTCTGCCTTTTCTGAATCCAACTTGAGCATCTGGAAGTTCTCGGTTCACATACTATTAAAGCCTAACTTTGAGAATTTTAAGCATTACTTTGCTAGCGTGTGAGATGAATGCAATTGTGTGGTAGTTTGAACATTCTTTGGCATCTCCTTTCTTTGGGATTGGGATGAAAACTGACCTTTTCCAGTCCTATGGCCGCTGCTGAATTTTCAAAATTAGATGGCATATTGAGTGCCACATTTTCACAGCATCTTTTAGGATTTGAAATAGTTCAGCTGGAATTCCATCACCTCCACTAGCTTTGTTTGTAGTGATGCTTTCTTTCTAAGGCCCCCTTGACTTTGCATTTCAGGATATCTGTCTGGCTCTGGGTGAGTGATCACACCATGGTGGTTGTCTGAGTCATGAAGATCTTTTTTGTACAGTTCTTCTGTGTATTCTTGCCACCTTTTCTTAACATCTTCTGCTTCTGTTAGGTCCATACCATTTCTGTCCTTTATTGTGCCCATCTTTGCATGAAATGTTCCCTTGGTGTCTCTAATTTTCTTGAAGAGCTCTCTAGTCTTTCCCATTCTATTATTTTTTTCTCTTTCTTTGCATTGATCGCTTAGAAAGGCTTTCTCATCTCTCCTTGCTCTTCTTTGGAACTCTGCATTCAAACGGGTGTATCTTTCTTTTGCCTTTCGCTTCTCTTCTTTCCTCTGCTCTTTGTAAGGCCTCCTCAGACAACTATCTTGCCTTTCTTCTTCTTGGAAATGGTTTTGACCACCACCTCCTGTACAGTGTTACGAATCTCCATCCATAGTTCTTCAGGCACTCTGTCTATCCTGTCTAATCCCTTGAATCTATTTGTCACTTCTACTGTATTTATATTTGTCACTTGTATTTGTGGCTGTAGTTGTATTGGTCACTTGTATTTGTTACTTCCACTGTAAGGGGCTTGATTTAGGTCATACCTGAATGGTCTAATGGTTTTCCCTACTTTCTTCAATTTAAGTCTGAATTTGGCAATAAGCATTTCATGATCTGAGCCATAGTCACCTCGCAGTCTTGCTTTTGGTAATTGTATAGAGCTTCTCCATCTTCAGCTGCAAAGAATATGATCAATCTGATTTTGGTATTGACTATCTGGTGATGTCCATGTGTAGAGTCATCTCTTGTAGATGCCCCAGAAATGTTGGTAGAATGGCTGCATCAAGAGGGAGTGATTTGGGCTATTTAGTAGATGAGGAAACTGAGTCTCAGGAGGGTTGACTTGAACCTAGTCTCTTGACTCCCAGCCCAGTGCTCTTTTGCTGAGCCATAATTCCACCTCCTCCCTGTAACCCTGTTTCCAGGGACAGCCATGCTAAGCCTCTTGGGTTTGAGGCTTCCAGGCTCCCCATAGAAGCTCCCTGTGTTAGCATGGTGACTATTGGGTTGGCATTCATGTGGGTGATGGAACAGCAGGCCCCATTTGTTGAGTGCTCACTCTTTGCTAGGCACTGGGCTCAGCAGGTTGGATGAATTTATTTCTCAGTTAAACCTCACAGCATCCTGAGGAGGAGGGTTTGCCATTTACCTTCTTGTGAATTGGGCCTGGAGAGTTTTCCTGTGGAAGTAGAGAGCTTTCATGTGGGCGAAAATGAAGAGGATCTGTAACTTTTTGAACCAGTGAGGCTGTGGGGAAACTGGCCCTCTTAAATGATCCTGGTCGCTGTATGGAGTCATACAACCTTGTGGAAAAGTAATATGGCAGGATCTACTCTAGTTTTTAAAGTGCACATGCCTTTTCATCAAAGCAGTCCAAATTTAACAGCCTATCCTAAAGAAGTAGAACGATCAGGATATAAGACTTTGCTCCAGAGACCACACTGTCTCCTTTCACTTCTGTGATCTCCTCACGGCAGGACCCTGGCGCGGGCTGCATCTTCTGCCTGGCCTGCTTTTCATGGGCCCGAACCTCCCTGTTCTTTGGTTGCCAGTGGAGGCCTTCTGTGACTATCATATCTGAAATATAGACGGTCCCCAACTTATGGTGGTTTGACTTAGGGTTTTTTGGCTTTATAATGGCGTGAAAGCGATGCATCCATGGAAAACTGTATTTGGAATTTTGAGTTCGGATTTTTTCCTGGGCCAGCGATGTGCCGTGCACTCTTCTCGTGATGTTGAGCAGCGGCAGATCCATCAGCCATGCCCTCAGGAGGGTGAATAGTCAATATGTATGTTACCTGCATGTAACAACCCTTCTGCATCCACACACCCTTCTGCTTTTCACGTTCAGTGCCCTATTAAATAAATTACATGAGGGATTTGGGGTTCGACATTGTTATAAAATATATAGGCTTTGTGTTAGATGATTTTGCCCTACTGTAGGCTGATATAAATGTTCTGAGCATATTTAAGGTAGGCTCGGCTAAGCTACGATGCGTAGTGGCTAGGTGTGTTAAGTGCATTTTTGATTTGTGCTATTTTCAACTTTTGATGGGTTTATTGGGTCATAATCCTGCTGTCAGTTGAAGCTCTGCATGTCTTTTCCTGTCTTATTTTCCAGCTGAGCATCTCAGCCTTCAGAGCCCTCTTCATAGTGTACACGGTGTGTCATTATTGTGTTTATTTGTTGATTTCCTCCCTCCCACCCTTTTTCTCTGTTGTGGGAATGTCTGTTCTCAGATGCCTATCTGGTTGACAGGGTCAGTAGTTAGTAGCTGTCTGTTGAATGAGTAGTGATACAGCGCAATGGCACTTCACCATTAAACAGACAGAGTTGGAGATCTGTGTAGTTAATTGGAGGGGTTTTTGTGTTGTGATGTTAAGGGGAAAAATCTTATTATAGAAGGATGCTTAAGTGCTGGGCTTAGAGGGGGAGTGGAAGGGCATAGACTTTTTATTTATGAGTTCTTGTTTGACTTGTGGCATTAAGTACAAATTTCATGATGAAAAGTTTGGCTAGGAACAACAAAATCACAAAAGAAAAAAATCGTATTCAGTCAGAGAGAGCATCAGCACTTGAACCCTGGTCCTTCTGACTCTCAGCCCACGCAACACTTCTGTAACCTTTCCACATCTGGCTTTTCAGAGTCACCTCACTGCAGTTCTCAAGACAGAGTAGTTACTAGCTGTTTGTATTTTATTTTGTAACTCAAGATATAATTTTCAGACAGTAAATCAGGGTGTAGTTTGATGAATTGTTACAGGTGTATCCCCTGTGCAACCCATATTCAGATCAAGATGTAGAACATTATCAGTGGCCTGGAAGGTTCCTGGTATCCTTTCCCAGCCAGTTACTGGGCCCTCCCATCCTCTCAAGTGGCCACGCTTCTGAGTGCCTTTCAAGGATTAGTCTTGTTTGTTCTTGAACTTTGTGTGAATGGAATCATACAATATGAAGTATTTTTATCTGGCTGCTTCTGACTTCTTCCTTTCAACGTGAGCCCTGTGATTCATCAGTGATGCTGCAGCTTGTTCCTTTTCACTGCTGTGTAGTATTCCATTGTATGGATGTAGCACTATATATATATATATATATTTGTTTTTTTTTTTTTTTCTGTAGCTGGACTTTTGTCTTGTTTCCAGTTTCAGAGGGATTCTGAGGAAAACTGCTGAACACTCTTGCCGTCTCTTGGTGGACACAAACACTCGCTTTTCTAGGATGTAGATTCAGGGGTGCTTGCTGGGTGATGGGGTAAAATCCTGGTTTTACAAGGAAGGCAATGAAGGAGATTTCAGAAGATCCAGAAGGGGGAAATGACTTGCTCAAGGTCACATGGTGACTTATGGGGGAAGTTCAGTCTATCCACCCACCCCGCCAAGGCCTCTTACCTGTGGTCTTACCCACTTTCTACGCTTGGCCTGCTTCTTCCCAGCGTCGGTGGGTGTTGGTCAGACCCCAGCTCACACAGGAAGGACTGGCTGGGGCTGCCTCCTCACAGCCCTCCCAGGCAGCCTCTTTTCGTTTAGCTTCCTCCACTCAGGTTGGTGCTACCAACTTCCTGGCAGATGGTGCCTTTAGCTTTTCACATACCTGTTCCAGCTCTCAATCCTGAGCTCTCCACGGAATATGAACATTCACAAAAAATGTTCTTAATGGGTCTTAAATTTTTTATTGAGGTAAAATATACAGACCATAAAATGTACGCTTCTAACCATTTCAAAGTGTACAGTTCATGTTGTTGTGTAACCCTTATCTCCATCCAGAACTTCTTAGGCTCCAGAACTTCTTAATTTTCCCAAATAGAAGCTCTGTGCTTAATAAACACTAACTCCCCATTCCCTGCGGCTCCTTTCTGTTTTCTGTCTTGGTGAATTTGGCTTCTCTAGGTGCCTCATATACGTGGAATCATTGTAATTGTCCTTTTGTGTCTGGCTTTTTACACAATTAGCATGTCTTCAAGGTTCATCCAGGTTGGAACATGTGTCAAAAATTTCATTCCTTTTGAAGGCCTTAATTGTTCTTTTGAGCACATTTTAAAGGCACCTCAGATCTTCAGGATTGAGTCAGGGGATCAACTTGACAGTGCCAGTGAGAAATAAATAGCATTTATTCACATCTACTAGGCGCCAGCCCTTCCCTTATGTTGTCTCATGTAATTCTCACCACATCCTTATGGAATTGGTACTAATATTATCCTCAATTTACAGATAAAGGTATTAGGCTCAGAGAAGCTCACTAACTTGGCCAAGGTCACACAGCAGGTCGTTGGTTAGCTGGGATTACATGCTGAGTCTGCCTGCCTGCACAGCCTGTGATCTGAGTCCCTACCACCACCCAGGGCAGTGCCCAGCCCAGGCTTAGAGTTGTTCCCTTGAATCCTTCTCATCAGCTGGTGGGAGCTGAGTATGAAGCCGACAGGTGCCAGCTGGCGCTGAGGAGGCAGTGGCAGCGGCCCCTCCTCCC
Organism: Moschus berezovskii; assembly: GCF_049115385.1. Classification (NCBI taxonomy): domain Eukaryota; kingdom Metazoa; phylum Chordata; class Mammalia; order Artiodactyla; family Moschidae; genus Moschus; species Moschus berezovskii. Next base: position 27,321,213 of record NC_142471.1, read on the forward strand.
TGGCCTGGGTCCCTCTTCCTGGGCCCTGGCTTCTGTTGAAAGTCCCTTTGTGAAGCAGTGTTCTTGGGCCAGACAGGGAGCTGCAGGGGTGGGTGTGGGCCTCAGTGTCCCCTACACTTCATCCGGCACAAGCCTGGCCGGGCAGTCACCAGCAGGATGTCTCTCTTGGCAGACCTTGCTCTGGACAAATAGCTACCAGGAGCTCTGGGTTTGAGAGGATAGATAAACAGGAAGAGGGAGAAGCTTATAAATATTTTTCTTCCCCTTCTGTGCCCTGGTGTTCGCTCCCCGCTCTTTCCTTGGCCACTGGAAATTTGAGGTGGTGGAGCTCTTCACCTGTCAGAAACCACGCTGAGGCTGGGGAGCCGAGGCTGGCAAGCTTTAGGCCTTAGGGTTTCAGGTTTTTGTTTTGCCTGATGGGCTGGGCTAAGCCTGGGTCTGGCCTGGGTTTGAATCTTGGCTCTTCTCTGTCTTTGGCATGTGATCTAAGCTAACTCACTCCGCCTCACTGTGGTCAGAGTGGAGAGATAACAAACTGAATATGTATTGAACACGGGCTGTGGGTGCTCAAGTGGCGTGTACAAGGATTATCATCTCAGTTAATCCTCACCGTCCTCAAAGAGGGGCAGGGGGTTGTCTTTATGTGACAGCTGTTGGAGCAGAGAGGTCAAGTGTTTCTGTCAAGGTCACACAGGTGGGGGTAGTGGAGCTCACAGGAACCTAAGTGGCTATGTACATAGGGCCCTGCTATTTTATCAGTTTGGCATCTGGTGCAGACCTGGGCACACCGGACTATAGGTAGTTTGAATACCTTTCCCTTTTCTTTTACAGAGAAATCAAGTCAAACTGGCTGTGATGGCATGGTGGAGTAAAGCCTGCTGAGTTCTAGGCCCCAGACGTCCCTCTTGCTCAGTTGGCTCCCCTTAGGTTGCCTCCTCCATGCAGCCATTTTGGGTTGACACAGGGCATTGTCATGGCTCTCTCCTATTGCCTTGGCCTGGACAGCACATCTCACCCCACAGAGCAATATTCTAACTCTCTGGCGTGGTCCCCAAGACACTTGGGACTTAAATCAACCTTACCCTATCCTGTATTCTGGCCTCAGAAGGCCAGAATAACATTACTTCCTAGGAGGCTCTGCACAGTGCCAGGCGTCTCTCTCTCTATGCTGTTCCCTCTGTGCTGAATGACTTTCTCATCTGACATATGTTGCTCATCATTCAAGGCCCAGCTCAGTGGCCTCCTCTTGCAGGAAGTCTTCCCGGAGTTCCCAACTCTGAATTAGTGTCTCCCGCCTCTGTGCAGCTCAGGGTAATGGGAAAGGTCTCAGAGCCCCTGCTCTGTTGTCAGCCTGTCTGAGCCTTACTTTTCATCTGTAGGTTGGGGATCAAAGGACAGAGTGAGAGGAGAAAGCCTTCATTCTCATGCCCTGGCCTGTGTAAAGGTGGCCGGGGCCAGTGAAGCTTGGCCGCCTCAGGGTTAACTCTCTGCCATGCCAGGGGCGGAAGCAAGGAGGACTGAATGTGAAATGAAGTCACTTCCCCGCCTGGGGGTCTGCCATGTGCCTGGCCTTCCGCAGTAAATCCTGTTTCCTCCTGGGCTTCTGTGTGCCCACCCACTCTTGGCTCCCATGACCCTGAAGGTCATCAGCAGGTGGGGCTCCCCATGGAATGTTTGGCCTGTCATTCATCCGGCAAGGTCACTTCCTGTCTGGATAAGCCGGCCACTTTTCCTGCCACAGCCTTCCATGTGGGGGTTTCACAGGAATCATGGGTGTGGGGCCGAAGGGAGGTTACCTGAGGTCAAGTTCAATGTCCAGCTGATGCCTTTTATTCTGGGGGCACTGAGACCCAGGGAGGGCAGGGCACTTCCCGAGGTCAGGACTCTGGACCACACTGTAATTGTAGGGCCTCTGTGGGTTTCCCCTGGGGCTGCAGGCCTGCAGGGTAAAGGAAGGAGGTCGCTCAGCCTCCCTGGGCCTCCTTTTCTTCTTCTGTGGAACCTGGGGGATCCTGCTGTCAGATCTGCCTCGAGAACTGATCTGGTCATCCCCGGACATCCTTGACCTCGTTTAGCCCTACTTCGCTACAGGGACCCTGAGTCTCACGGAGGTTCAGGAACTGACCTGGGTCTCAGTTGGGAATGGTGCTGAGGGTCCAGCCAGGTCTTTCCGACTCTAAAGTCCTGGTTTCTTCTGTCTTCTGGGGAAGGTATTTAGCTTTTCCTCAGTGACAACTCAGGAACAGCCTCACTCTTCTGACCTTTTTTTGTGGATCATGGTCGTCTTGGGCTGCAGAGCTGACCCAGAACCCTGGTTCTTGGCATCAGTGTAGTGTGCGTACTGTGAATGTTCTTTTATCCCCCCCTTTTTAATTTTTCTGTAAATAGTCTATGTTCACATAGGAAAATCAGAGAAATAAAAGATATGCAGAAAGATTAGGGAAGTCATCTGTGGTCCCACTTCCCAGTGATAACCAGGTTGACCATTCGTGTCTGGAGATTTGTTCTTCCAGACATTTTTCGTTGTGTAGTGTGAGTGCGTGTGCTTGTGTACAGGATCCCTCTCTCCTTTTTAATGGTTCAGTTCAGTTCAGTTCAGTCGCTTAGCTGTGTCCGATTCTTTGCGACCTCATGCATCAGCACACCAGGCCTCCCTGTCCATCACCAACTCCCGGAGTTCACTCAAACTCATGTCCGTAGAGTCAGTGATGCCATCCAGCCACCTCATTCTCTGTCGTCCCCGTCTCCTCCCACCCCCAATTCTTCCTAGCATCAGACTCTTTTCCATTGAGTCAACTCAACGCTCTAAATTGCTGTTTAGTGTCTTTTTTTCCCCCCAAACTAAACATACGGTAGATATTTTCCTATCAGTAAATAAGGGGCTCCTTCTTTCTTTTGAAACTCTTAAGTTGGAGTTTAACAACAGATCACAGATGTACAGCTTGATGGTCATATGAATTGAGCACAGCCTTCAGAGCTTTACCAGGTCAAAGAACATAATTCCTCCAGCACCCTGGCCCTGTACCCCATTGCCACCCCCTCCTTCCTGCTCCAGACGTGACTTCCAGCACCATGCACCAGTTTGGCTTGATTTTGAGTTTTAGACGAATGGAATCATATAGTGTTTGCTTAGTTTGGTTTTTTTGGCTCCACAGTCTGTTAGCGACGGTCATCTGAGGTTCCATCTGTTTGAATGATGATGTGATGACGTCTGTGGTATGTTCAACTTCGACTACTGTTGATGTGAGAGATGTTTCCAGTCTTTGACTAATGTAAACAAAGCTGTACCGAACACCTTTGTGGCCATATCTTTGAGTATTTCCTGTGACTCGATTGAAAAATTGCTGAAGGGTTGTACATTTTTAAGGTACTTTAGAATTATTGCCAGTTTGTCCTCCAGGCAGCCATGCCAGTTTACATCCTGCCCCGTCCTTAGGAGGGCGCCCATTCTTAGCACCTTTGCAGAGACCAGGTGTTTTCACCCTGCTGAACCTGTGAGGCCATGAAAGGCAACACGTGGCAGCCGCTCCCAGTTTTAAAATTACAGCTTAGGGTGAATATCTTTTCTCACATTTATCAGTCATTTGTATTTCTTCTTTGTTGTGTCTTTGGATTTTTTTTGGTATGCTTTACTTTTAAGATATACTTGTTTTCTCATTAAAAAAAATCCCTCTATATAAAATGATAAATAATAAAAATATGTTGAAAATATTTTTATCCAATTTGTCAGTTGGATAACTTTGTGGTTTTTCTGTGTTAGATGAAACCTGACCATTTTTTAAAAAATTTATTTTTAATTGGCAGATAATTGCTTTACAGCATTGCGTGGTTTTTTGCTTTACCGCGGTGTAAATCAGCCATAAGTATACATATATATCCCCTCCCCCTTGAGTCTCCCTCCCCACCCCCAGTTCCACCCCTGAAGGTAATCACAGAGCACCAGACGGAGCTCCCTGTATTCCGCAGCAGCCTCCCGCTAGTTCCCTGTTTCACACTTGGTGATGCATCTCTCAATTCGTCCCAGCCTCTCCTTCCTCTGCTGTGTCCACAAGTCCATTCTCCATGTCTCCGTCTCTATTCCTACCCGCAGACAGGTTCATGAGTACCATTTTTCTAGATTCCTTATATATGCGTTCAGTTCAGTTCAGTTCAGTCGCTCAGTCGTGTCTGACTCTTTGCGAACCCATGAATCACAGCACGCCAGGCCTCCCTCTCCATCACCAACTCCCAGAGTTCACTCAGACTCATGTCCATCGAGTCGGTGATGCCATCCAGCCATCTCATTCTCTGTCATCCCCTTCTCCCGCCCCCAATCCTTCCCAGCATCAGAGTCTTTTCCAGTGAGTCAACTCGTCGCATGAGGTGGCCAAAGTACTGGAGTTTCAGCTTTAGCATCAGTCCTTCCAATGAACACCCAGGATTGATCTCCTCTAGAATGGACTGGTTGGATCTCCTTTCAGTCCAAGGGACTCTCAAGAGTCTTCTCCAGCACCACAGTTCAAAAGCATCAATTCTTCGGTGATCAGCTTTCTTCCCAGTCCAACTCTCACGTCCATATGTGCATTAACATCTGATATTTGTTTTTCTCTTTCTGACTTACTGCACTCTGTATAACAGACTCTAGGTTTGTCCACCTCAGTTCAACTGACTCAAATTTGTTAAAAAGCTGGCTATTTTATAATGTAGTCTGCTCTGTCAATAATTTGCTGTATTTATCCCCTAGCATTTTGCATAGAAAGTTCTTTTCTGCCCCAAGGTTATATAAATATTTGCTTTTGCTCTCTTTTCTCACTTCTCTGGCTCCCTCTGTCATGTGTCCTTGTTCACCCCTCTCTGCTTACCTTGGGAGCACGGTGTCAGGTGAGGGGCAGCACAGTGGTTAAGAGCATTCATTCACTTGGAGGCTTTTGGCCACCCTTGTCCCTTTGAGCAGATTACGCAGTCTCTCTGTGCCTCAGTGGCTGTACCTGCAAAAAATGGGATGCTACAGAGAAGGCAATGGCAAGCCACTCCAATACTCTTGCCTGGAAAATCCCATGGATGGAGGAGCCTGGTGGGCTGCAGTCCATGGGATCACTGGGGGTCGGATGCGACTGAGCGACTTTACTTTCACTTTTCACTTTCATGCATTGGAGAAGGAAATGGCAACCCACTCCAGTGTTCTGGTCTGGAGAATCCCAGGGACAGGGGAGCCTGGTGGGCTTCCATCTATGGGGTCACACAGAGTCGGACACGACTGAAGTGACTTAGCAGCAGCAGCAGCAGGCCACAGTCACCCTTGGGTTATGGTGGGAGTGGAACCATGGCTATTTGCAAACTTTTTAGTCTCAATACTGCTTCCTTTATACTCTTTATACCCTTCTTTTATACCCTTTTTATACTCTTAAAAATTAAAGCCTCTTTAATGCTATTTTATTGTGATGGATAATGCCTATTATGTAAGGTAGGCTTTGCTGTCTGTGAAAGTTCAATAAATGGAAAGTTAAAATTCTGAAAAAAAAAAAAAAAAAAAAGCCTCAGAGAGCTCTTGTTTATGTGGGTGATATATTTATAAATCGATATTGACTATGTTAGGAATTAAAACAGTATACTTAAAGACATATTTATACATTCATTTCAAAATAACAATAGCAAACCCATTATATGTTACACATAAATAATTTTTTTTTCTGAAAAATAGCTATGTTTTAAATATAGTGGGATAAGTGGCATTGTTTGGCCAATCTATAAATCTCTTTAATGTCTGGTTGACTGGAAGACAGCTGGATTCTGATGTCTGTTCCTGCGTTTGGTCTGTCATATGTTGATCAGTTGAAGTATAGGAAGAAAATCTAGCTTCACACAGGTAAGTCACTGGAAAGGGCAGAAGTATTTTGTTAGCCTGAGGATATCTTCCTTTGATGCTGCATAAAAGTAATAATTTCTTAAAGGGAATATAGAATCTGAAAACACATAGATGAACTTTTCATATTTTGTTACATTAAAATTCATGGACTCTCTGGTACTGTGAATGGCTCTTTGACCAGGAGTGGTTTGGTAACATATATCAGTGATTGGGAAAATACTGGTTCATTGAGTTTGGATCTTCCAAATGTGGGACAGTTCATTTCATCATATCCCACGATAGCATGTGTTAGCATCATCAATCATATCATTGCAAAGTCTTTATGTTTTAGGAAGCTTTCAAATTCACAGTGACTGATTCAGGTTTTCCAGAATTCTAATTTTTCTTTAAATGTTCAAACTTATCACTGGCAACAAATGCTGTCAGTTATTTTCCTTGAAGGGACAGGCTCACTTTGTTCGTTCTGGAGAAAATGTCTACCAGATACCCAGTTCTGAATAACTTTTTTTTGGTCTGCCAGCCATTCTTTTGCATAAAAGGGATGCTCCACGGCCAAAGGGACTGCTTCAGCCGACAGTGCAGACCAATTCACGAGGGTTTATCTTGCAGACAGCTGTCGTGTGCTGCTAACTAGCCCATGTACTTCTTCCCAGGTCATTACCCGCATTATTGAAAAGATATGTACTTCACTGGTCTATCAAGGACATCCTAGAGCGACACTGGTATATTTTGTCATCACAGTTGACGACCAGCCCAGTCTGGGGCCACTGCTGAGCCTCCTGCTGAGCGTCTAGCACTTTCACCCACCGTGGCCTTTGCTCCTCATGGTGAGAAGGGCAGTGATGTCTTAGTACCTGAGATCACTGTAACCTTGTGCTTCATTCGTTGGAGCAAAAGAGCTTTTCCTGGTCAGGGTCTTCCCTGCTCAGAAGAGTGAAGTGGATGTACAGGGAGGTGAGGGAGAAGGGTAGGAGGCCCCGGTCCTGGCTCTTTCTCCCACCGTCTCTGTGACTGGGCAGGTCTCTGGACCTCAGTTTGCTCCTCTGTGAAATGAGAGGGACAGACTGGAGTCTCAGAGGCGGGTGTGACTCTAACTTAAGATCCGTGTTGGTGCTTAAGGGGACTTTAGACCCTGTCCCGTGTCTGCATGTTTGTGTGTGCTGGATGTTGGGGGATGAGACCCGGGGCCGGGGGTGGGCTGGTGTGAGCCCCTGCCCTGGGCCCAGGCTGAAAATCTGAAACCCCCATCTCTCCCCTCCTCACCAGCTCTCCCCGGCCCCACAGTAGGGGAATCCTGGAGCGTGGTGACTTCCTCTGTGTTTGTTCTGTGGCTGAGACAGATGTTTCCTGCAGCTGGCCACTCAGCCTCCTGCCCTATTTTTAGCTCCGTTGTTACCCGCCCCAGGCATCTGGCTTCCAGGGGTCCGTGAGAGGCTGTGGCCCTGGGAGGGGCACTCTTCCCTGGGTCCAGCTTGTTCTCTGCCTGCTGCCAGGTCCCTGGGTTAAGCTTCCCAGTGTCTTTTGGGAAATTGAGGCTGGCTTCAGGAGAAATGGGAGAGTGATGGGTGGACAGTGCAGTGAAAAGGGCCCAGGCTGCGGAACCAGAGGCCCGGCTCTGTTATGTCATGTAGTGACCTCTCTGAGCCTCAGTTTTTCCATCTGTTAAATGGCACAATAGCTTGTGGCTTTCTCATAGGCTTGTTCTGAAGCCGAGATGATAGTAGACGTGCAATTCGTTTAGCACAGTGACGTTTGGAACCTACAACTATTGTGGATTCTACGCTGGGCGGAGGGTTGGAGGAGGGGTGACGCGGAGGAGCATCAGATCCAGAGTGGGGAGATGAGGCTTGTACTTACCAAACACCAGTCCGGTGGGTTCAAGGTCAGGGTTGTTGGTCCATGTGTGTTGGAAGGTTTGGCGGGGAAGGGGACATTTCCACTGCACGGTAATGGATGGGATGAAAGCGTGAGGGTAGGGATGGCATTCCTGGTTGTAGAACCAGGAGGGCAGAGGCATGGAGGCAGGGAAGGGCCGGATGCATCCTGGGAGATTCCAGCAGTCAGGGGTCTTGAGCATCTCTGGCCAGCAGCTCTGGTGGTGCTCTTCCCTAGGAGGGGCCCCACAGTGGGTCTGGGGACCAAAAGCTTGTCAGCCCTCTTCCTGGGCTAGCGGTCAGCACAGCAGCTCTGCTTCTAGCTATTTTATACATTGAACTTCTGTGAAAGATTGATTTTGCACAGAGGGTTGAGCTGCTAAAATCTCGTCCTACCAATCTTGACCAGCCCTCCTACTTCCTAGGTGGACATCAAGTGTGACCCACAGAGGGCTGGGTTGAACTTGAGGCTTCTCAGAGAACCTGTGCTGGTGGGGAACATCTCTTGTGGCTTGACCTGCTCCATCCTATGGGGCAGCTGAGACCTTGGCTTTGCCTGGAGTGTCAGGGGTGTGGAGGGTAAATAGGGGATGGTGAGGGTGGGAATGGGAGGCTTGAAGGCCAGGCAAGGGAGTCTAGACTGGAGGCCACAGGGCTGGGATGGATGGGGACCAACTGCAGAATTGGGTCATCGTTCTTCCCAGCTCCTTAAAATGATGCTTCAGGTCCCCGTGGCATTGCTGGAGGTCAGAAATGGGGTTCAAGTGTAAGTTCCCACTGGCCCTTTGGAGCCCAGTCCCTGGAAGCAACCAGGAGAGTGTTGGCAGGGTCAGGGCCCTAGGCGTGGTATCAGGAGACTGTAGGTTCTGCTGGCCTAGAAAAGCCCAAATGGCCAGCTTCTTGGAGCACTGTCACTGGGCAGGTACTTCTAACCCTGCTCTCTCTGGGGCCCTCCCACTCCTCCTGATCCTGGATGGAGAGGAGCTTCAGCCTCTTTCAGGCACAGAAGGACTGTCCTTCCCAGAGTTGACTGGCACCTCCCCAGGGGTGTCTATACTCCCCTCCTGCTGGACAGAACCTATAGGCAGGGTTCCTCCCAGCCAGATGATGCCTTCTTGTTTTCTGCAGAGTTCTCCTCCTCAGAAAGGCCTCGAGAGGGACTCGGGGAGACTCCAGATGGGAGGCTCTGGTCTCTGTCTGCCTTTTTGGAGGAACGGAGCCCGAGCCTCTATCTATAGGGTGGAACAAACACTTAGCAGTGTGGAAGCTTCTGGATTTCTGCAGCTGACTTGGAGAAGGCTTCTGCATCACATGGTCTGTCAGTCAATGGTGGTGTGACATTTGCGCGTCTCCTCAGCTACCCCATGGGCCCTGGTGGCTGTGGACAGCGTCTTCTGTATTCCGTGAGCCGCTGTGGCCCCAGTGTGGGCTCAACTCATGGGATCCTGGTGTTGTTGACCTGCCGGAGCACGACCAGAGGGAACTTGATGTTCTCCTGAGCAAGGAGGAAGAAGGAAGTTGTGCCTTGCGGCTTGTGGTCATTGAGGGCCATCCCTAAAAATAACGGAGTCCATTAGTCAGGATTAGATTTGGCTGCGAGTAATAGGAAAAGCCAAATGACAGTGGTTTACACAAGATGGAAGTTTATTTCTGTGTCCTGTCCGAGCCCAGAGCCCTGCGGTCCAGGCCATGATGTGGTGATTCTGCTACACAGATTCCTGGGGTGTGGCTTCATGGGCTCACAGCTCAAGACGGCTGCAAAATGTCAGCCATCATACCTGTGTTCCAGGCAGCAGGCTGGAGGAAAGGAGTAAAGGGGGCTCATAGGGAAGGATCCGGAATTTGCCAAGGACACTGCCCCTCATGTTCATTAGCTAGAATTAGTCACCTGGCCCAAGTTGCTGCGGGGGAGATCAGGAGTGTGGTCCTGGCTGTAGACAGCCACATGCTCAGCTAGCTGCCCTGTCCCTTGTCCGGTTTGTTTAATACAGATGAAGAGGGGGAGAGGGGCTGAAGGCAGTGTGGGCATTCTTTTTTTTTGGGGGGAGGGCTATGCATCTTGTGGGATCTTAGTTCCCCAACCTGGAATTGAACCTGTGCCCGTTGCAGTGAAAGCACAGAATCTTAACCACAGGACCACTGGGGAAGTCCCCACTGTGGGCATTTACCGGAGGTTTTTCCCAGGCTGAGAAGCTGGGCCAGTGGTTCAAGGGTGGCAGAATCGCCACCAGGGAGATTTCTTTGGAGGAGGCCAGTCCTGCCTTGGGACCAGAGAGCCACATGCTCCACGACAGGAAGGGAAGCAGGGACTGAGCCCAAGAGAGAAAGGTTTTCCAGGGGCTGGAGCAAGCCCCATGGAGTGGTCACAGTGAGGGAGGTGGGCCACCCTCTTCTCAGAGGGTCGGTGCGTGCTGACACAGTGTGGCCCTGTCTGGGCTGCTGGGGCCTGGGGGAAGAGAACACGCTTGGGAAAGATGGAAGACCCACAGGTGCGGGGACACAAGTGAACTGGATATGGCGCTTGTGGGGCTGACCCAGGATGAGGGCTCAAACTGGAGCACAGGCCTGGAGGGTGGCAGGGGCCCCTCCAGGGGCATTGCACAGCACCCTGATGTTGGGCATATTTGGGTTCTCTGGAGATCTGGAGTTGTATTTGAAATTCTTTGACTTTCAGGTCCTAGCAGCTAATGAGAATGGAAAGAAACAAAACAAAAGGGCTCAAGCACTTTGCCTGTGTGGACTGAAGACTTTCTCCTTCCAGATGAGGTGCCTTCTCTGAGACTTCAGTGAGGGGAATGTGTGGAAAAGTAGCTTTTTATAAGGTAGCTAAATATTTAAACATTTTTTTAATTTTAAAAATACTTTAAATACCTATTTTTTATTTTGAAAAATTTCAAACCTACTGAAAAGTTGAAAGAAGAGAACGCAAGTCCCTCCTCACCAATTGCTAGTATTTGTTCCCTCTGCCCCCTACTCCCTAAACCATATGAAATTCATAGATGTCAGGATCCTGCATCTGTAAACCCTTCAGCTTATATCTCCTAAGAATGAGGACATTCCCCTTGTTTCCACATTTCATTATGGCATCCAAGGAAGTCAGCTTATTTATCCAACAAAATATAATCTGTGTTCAGATTTTCTGACTTCTCCTCAAGATGTCCATTGTAGGCCCCTGCCCCCATCCCCAATCTAAGGTCCACCTCATAGGCAGAGCTTCCTCTCAGGACAGCTGACCCACCATGGGGAGCTCCTGAGGTAGGGGGCTCTCTAAACCTGGAGGCAGACAACTATGGGTGCTGGAAAGGGCCCTTTTCCTTCCTGAGGGTCCCAGATTCCAGGAGCCTGCAGGCCCTACTGGAGCACGTTCCTACTGGTGGAACGTGCCAGGGTCTTTGCTGGCCGCAGAGCAGGTGGGAGCCGCCTCTCTATTCTCTGCCTGTCAGGTGAGCTGAGAGGGAGGCTCGTTTGCCCCTCTTTGAGAGTGGGGGCCTGCTGTTCCGCCTGCAGCTTCTCCCAGCCCAGGGGTCCACCTCCAGGGTGATCCCCTTACTCTGACCTTGGCCCCTACTCACTGCAGTTCCTCAGCTGGCTGCCCAGTCGCTCTGCCCTGCCTGCCTTTGTCCCACTTTGAGTTCCATCTCTTGGGGCTCCCCGTTGTTTGCAGGCCAAAGTCTGGAACTCAAGGCCCGCCTCACAGAGGCAGCCCACTGCTGAACACATGGCATTATTTCCAAACATCCATTCACCTTCTGATTTTAATTTTTAACCTTTCCAAAAAATGGAAACATTTCAGAAAGATATTTAGCTGGTGAAGGTCTCCTGCAATCTCAGATCCCAGGTAGCTTCATTTAATTTTATTTAAAATATTTATTTATTTATTTGGCTGTGCTGGGTATTAGTTGCAGGAGTGGGATCTTTAGTTGGGGCATGCAGGAACTAGTTTCCTGATTAGGGATTGAATCCAGGCCCCTTGCATTGGGAAGCCCCTTTTAATTTTTTTAAATTGACCTCATCCTAGTTTTAAAAGAGGCTAAGGAGCAGAGACTGTGTGAAGGGATGGGTCTGGGTGACCCGCCAAAGACATGAGGTGATGGGCCACACAGCAGAAACCAGATTTCTGCCTCTGTTATGCCATACAGCCTGGGGAAATTCACATAGCTGGCCCTGCTTAGCAGTTTTCTTTCGGCAAAGTGGGAGCCATAAACCCTGTTCATCTCTCTTGAGGGTTGTTGTCAGGAGCAAAGACAGAGAAACAGTAAAGACACAGAAAACCCCACCAGGCTGTAGGAATGGAACGATTATCATGGGAACATGAACGACCACAGGCAGAGGGCACGTGGGTGGCAAAGGCATGGAGCTGAGGGTGCACTGGGGGACTGGTGGAGGGTGAGTGGGGGCTGCACCGGGTGGGGAGCTGTGACCTTTGTCAGCTTTGAAACTGTTGCAAATAAGCGTACTTAAAACATTCCCAAAGTGATAATGTTTGTTGCAGGAGATTTCGAAGTGGTGAATAAGCCAAAAAGGAGATAAATAGCCATATTCAGTGCCCTAGCTCAGAAATAAATACTGTAATGTTTAGTCATCTTTCCACCTTTTGTGCCTGCTTGTTGAGTACCATCCTTGGTCCCATCAACAGGGAGCTGGGCTGGGTGAGAAGGTGAAGTGATGGAGCTGATTTGTTTCCTCGGCAAGTGTGTGTCTGGCTCTTCCCTGGAGCCAGGCAGCAGGACCCAGGACATAGGATACCCACTGCTGGGAACAGCATGCAGTGGAAGAGAACGGAGAGTCCCATTTTATGATGCTCACAATGGGCAGTGGGAGCTGAGAGATGGGGGTGGGTGTGTAGTCAGGGAGGGCTTCCTGGAGGAGCTGGTGGGTAGGATGTGGAAGGGTAGGGAGGAGGGCAGTCCTGGTGAGAGAGTCCAGGGTGGGAGCATCTTTCCCCACACCCACTTGTGTGGGCTGAGGCCTGGTCCTTGATGCCAGGCGCTCTTCTCTGGTCCTGAAAGATACCCCCAAGTCGTCATGTGTTCATCTCAGAAACGTTTCCTGAGCATCTGCTGGGACCCATGTGCGGTTTGGTGCTGGGGCCAAGCAGTGGGCACTTTAGGCACTGACCAGCTCTTGGGAAGTTGGGGAGGCTGCTGTTGTAGACATAATCCCATCGGTGAGGCAACTGAAAAGCAAAAGGAGGCCATGAGCAGGAGAAGTGCTGAGGGGGTGGGGTGTGGACAGCTAGTATTGCCAGGACCTCAGAGAGACTTCTGAGGCGGGACATGTGAGCTGAGACCAGGGGAAGGGGCAGCCGCGTGAACAAGCTAGAGAGTGTTCCAGGCAGAGGAGTGGTGGGTGCCTGTGAGGAGGAGAGGGCCTGGGGTGTTGGAAGGGAGAGGTGGACATGGCCTGTGGCTGGAGTGTCAGAGCAAGTAGCGGGGGCGGAGGCCTGTCTGCTGGGGTGAGGGCTTTGCATGTCACAGCATGATGGACGGAAATGACATGACCTCCGCCTGAGTGCCCTCTGCCTGTGGTCGTCCGTGTTCCCATGGTAATCATTCCATTTCTTTGGCCTATTGGGGCCTTTCTGTGTCTTTGTGGCTTTTCTATCTGTGCTACTGACAACAGCCCTTAAGGGAGGCAAGACAGGGTTTATGACTCCCACTTTACAGAAGAGGAAGCAGCTAAGTAGGGCAGACAACGTGATTTAGGGCTTTAAAGATCTTTTGGCTGCTGCTTGGAGGATGGGTGGCAGGGGGACGGAGAGAAGGAGGAAGCCTTCTTTCCTGGAGGCTGCTGTTGTTGGACTAGTTGGGCCAGTGGCCAGCGGTGGCAGAGCAGTTGGACCGACAAGGATGTGGGTAGGTTTTCAGAGCAAAGAGAGGACTTGCCCAAGACTCCAGAGAAGAGCTAGACTCTCTTGGTTCTTCTTCTTTTTTTTTTTAATAATTTTTTTATTTAAACAATTTAATGGTTGTGCTGGGTCTAAATTGCTGCACGTGGGCTTTCTCTAGTGGCCCCGAGTGAAGGCTACTCTGTAGCTGTGATGTGCAGGCTTCTCATTGCAGTAGCTTCTCTTATTGCAGAGTGCAGGCTCTAGGACGTGTGGGCTTAGTAGCTGCAGCTCCTGGGCTCTAGAATAATGGCTTAGCAGTTGTGGTGCACAGGCTTAGCTGCCCCACAGGGATCCTGTGTTGGCAGGCAGATTCTTTACCGCTGAGCCACCAGGGAATCCCCGCTCTTGGTTTTTGACTAAGACCAGTAGCAGATTGAAACTTTCCTAGACCGCTTACCAAAACCAGGTGAAACGGGGAGACTTTCAATTGTGTGTCTCTACAGCAGGGCAGCTGCTGTGGCCCAGCCCCGCCTGGCCCTGTTGTTTGCCCAGGATGAGAGCCGGGGGACTACTGACCCCACTTATTCCTCCAGACTTTCCTTTGATAGGCAGTGTCTAGATGTGGCCCTGGTCCTGGCTGGGGAGGTTTAGGTCTGGTACCGGTCTGTGGTTACAGGGAGGGAATACGGAGAAGGTAGGGAGAGAGTACAGGGAGCTGGGAGTGGGGGTGATGTGAAGGGCAGCTCGTGAGCTGTGCCCTTGCTGTGTGTTGAGCTGGGTAGGTGTCACTTTAAACACATTCACTTACTTCATCCCCAGATGATCCAGTTAGGGAGGCAGAGTTATAGTTGGGGTTATAGAGTTTGTCACTGGGGAAACTGAGTCTCAGAGAAGTTAAGCCATGTGCCACATGACTAGTGTGCAGTAGGGATGGGAGTTTCGGCCCCAGAGTCCACCTTTCACATTAAGTTATCTGTCTGTGTCTGTGCTTAATTGCTCAGTTGTGTCTGACTCTTTGCGACCCCAAGGACCGTAGCCCTCGTGGAATCCTGCAGGCAAGAATACTGGAGTGGGTTGCTATGCCCTCCTCCAGGGGATCTTCCCAACCCAGGGATCAAACCCAGGTCTCCCACCTTGCAAGCAGATTCTTTACCGTCTGAGCCATCACACTGAGTTGAAATCACTGTTTCTCCAACTAGGTGTGAGGATATTGGGGAGTTCTCACTTTTCTATCTGTTGAATGGATATGCTGGCACTGCCTTCCTGGGGTTTTCTCATGCCCCACACAGAAGGTTATAAGTTCATATCTGCCACAGTCACTGGGCTCAACTCTGAGGAATCTGAGCTGACCGAGGGGGACTTTCAGGGACCATGGAGGACTTGAGACTCAGCAGCACTGTCCAACAGGAATATGGGTTTCCCTGCTATCCGAAAGTAGAGTGTTCTATGGAAGTTTTGTTAGTCGAAATGGCGTTAAGCGGCGACAGAATTACCTTAGGACACCTCTTGCTAATGGATGCACAAAATGAACGGATATAAAGCACAGATGCTCACCCTGTAGTTCAGAGCTCCGGGCCTTGATGCTGAGATGCGGAGAGTGGTTCTGGGAAGGATTTTGGCGGGGTCACTCTTCCTGCATGGAGTGCACTGCCTCTGTCGTGTCTCCTGCAAGACAAATGCTCAATGCTATTTTCATCTTGCACTGTTTTTTTTTGTAAAAGCAAAATCCTCTTTGGATTTCTTTTGGTTAGTGAAAACAGTATTTAATGTAGGTCTTTTGGAAGAGCAAAGTGGCATAAAGCGAACTTTCAAAAAGATGGGGGATACCTGTATAAAGTGAGCCACATGTTTTTTCAAATAATGGTTTATAGTGTGATAGTTCACCATATGTGTCATTTTTGTTTAATTGATTAAGTTTTTGGCTGTGCCATGCAGCATATGGGGGTCTTAGTTCCCTGACCAGGGATCAAATCCATGCCCCCTGCAGTGAAAGCATGGAGTTGTAACCATTGGACTACCAGGGAAATCCCACATGTCATTTTAAATAGCCACATAAAAAAGTAAAACTAAATAGATGAACTTAATTTTAGTAACATATGTTATTTAGCCCCAATAATATCAAAATACTATAATTTTGACATATAATCAACTGATCTAAACATATAATCAACAATACTAAATTGTTAATGAGATGTTTCCCTTTTTTTGGTACCAAGTCTTTGAACCCAGTATTTATTTTACACTTGCAGTGCATCCCAGTTGGCAGTTACCGTATTGCACAGCGCAGCTCCAGAGTGTGATTGACGAGTGTTAGTCTGACATGCATGCTAACAGCTGGTTTTTATGGAGCTCCCTGACCAGGCCCTGTTCTGCAGGCTTGTCTAATTACATGGTGGACCCTTGAACCCCACAGGTTTGAACTGCATGGGTTCACTTATGTGTGAGTTTTTTTCATAGATACCTGCTGCACAGTCTGTGGTTGGTTGGATCCACAGGCTCGGAACTGCCAGTACATACCTTGGATTGCACGGGGGTCAACATCTCTAACCTTCGTGTTGTTCAGGGATCAACTCTATTGTTTACCCTTCATGGCAGCCCCTCAGTGGAGATACTACTACTGTCCTCACTTGACAGACATGGCAACTAAGGTCCAGAGAGGTAGCTTTGAGGTTTCACAGTGAGTGAGTTCCGGAGTTAAGGAGGAAGAGGTGATGGGAAGGAGTGAGCTCCTCTTGTTTTTAACAGATTTATTTAGGTAA
The DNA here is from genome assembly GCF_049115385.1 of Moschus berezovskii. Classification (NCBI taxonomy): domain Eukaryota; kingdom Metazoa; phylum Chordata; class Mammalia; order Artiodactyla; family Moschidae; genus Moschus; species Moschus berezovskii. The sequence continues at coordinate 27,337,521 of NC_142471.1, forward strand.
ACTTCATACAACAGAATCCACCCATGTTAAGTGTACAGTTCAGCACTGGCTCATGTATGTAGTTATGTAACCACCACATTCAATATATGGAGCAATTCCATCTCCCAAAGGTGCCCTCAAGCCCCTGTGTATTGGACTCCCCTGTCCCTGACAACTATCCATCTGCTTTCTGCCCCTAGAGTTTTACCTTTGCTTGATGTCATGCAAATGGGACTATATAGTTTGAAGTCTCTGAGGCTTGGTATGTTTCTCTTAGTATGATGTTTTCAGGGTTCATCCCATGTCATGTGTATATCGGTTACTTTTTCCTTTTTTAAAATTTCTGCGTAGTATTCCATTGTGGGCTTCCCTGGTGGCTCAGTGGTAAAGAATCTGCCTGCCAATGCAGGAGACGTTGGTTCAGTCCATGGGTTGAGAAGATCCCTTGGAGAAGGAAATGGCACCCCACTCCAGTGTTCTTAACTGGGAAATTCTGTGGGCAGAGGAGCCTGGTGGGCTGCAGTCTATGGGGTTGCAAAAGTGTCACACACAACTTAGCGATTAAACAGCAATTTCATTCTATAAAAGTGCACGTTTTTTTCATCTGGTCACCAGTTGATGGACTTGTGGGTTGATTTCTGTTGAGGCTATAATGCATAATGCTGACATGGTTTCATTTCTCTTGGGTAGTTAGCTACCTGAGAGTAGAAGTACTGAATTACGTGGTAAGTGTCTGTTTAAATTTGTAAGAAACTACAAAGCTGTCTTCCAGAGAGAAAGACTCAGTGGCTTGGTTGTTGCAGCCATGGTTGCCCGGCCAGGGACCCGAGCAGAACAGTCATTGTCAGAATGTTGGGCAAAGACCGAATTGAACTCTTTCCCTCGTAAATGGCACAGACCATCATGAAGGCTCGGTTAAAAGGAGCACAGACAGGTCAAAACCTCCCGAAGAAAAAATCTGATGCCTTAACTCTTCGATTTCGACAGATCCTTAAGAAGATAATAGAGACTAAAATGTTGATGGGTGAAGTGATGAGAGAAGTTGCCTTTTCACTTGCTGAAGCCAAGTTCACAGCAGGGGACTTCAGCACCACAGTTATCCAAAATGTAAATAAGGCCCAAGTGACGACTAGAGCAAAGAAAGATAATGTAGCAGGTGTTACACTGCCAGTATTTGAACATTATCATGAAGGAACTGACAGTTATGAACTGACTGGTTTAGCCAGAGGTGGGGAACAGTTGGCTAAGCTGAAGAGGAATTATGCCAGAGCAGTGGAACTACGGGTGGAACTGGCTTCACTGCAGACTTCCTTTGTTACTTTGGATGACGCTATTAAGATAACCAACAGGCGTGTAAATGCTATTGAACATCTTATCATTCCCCGGATTGAACATCCCCTTGCTTACATCATCACAGAACTGGATGAAAGAGAGCAAGAGGAGTTCTACAGGTTAAAGAAAATACAGGAGAAGAAAAAGATTCTCAAGGAAAAGCCTCATAAGGACTTGGAGCAACAGAGGGCAGCCGGAGAGGTGATGGAGCCTGCTAATCTCCTGGCTGAAGAGAAGGATGAAGATCTTCTGTTTGAATAAGCTTTCCTACTCTGGTTCTTTCAGAAGGCCTTACATGTCACCATTTAAATTCATGGTGTGTAGGTTTGTTATGTGTGGCTATCTATTTTTTGGCTTAAGAATTTCACCAGTTGTAAAATTTCCATGGATGTCTGTTTATGGGATCTGCCTTTGCAGAATCATAATTAAGCAACAGTTAATCACCAATGAAATTTGTAGAACCTGTCCCGAAACCTGTAGAATTTATGCTGCAGAAGTGTCACCCTACTTCAGTTATACATCTGTTACAAGTCATCTGCTTACCGAACATAATAAGAAAATCCCTTTAGGAAGCAGCAGTGCTCTCAGGCCAATACACATTTGTAGGCCAGCTACTCTGGAGCACCCTTTGTTCCTGTCTGCTCACACACCTTGGCACCATTGTCTGAGATTGCTACAGCCATTCTTGTGTTAGTTACTATGGGACGTCTCTCCTTAAGCTTTAGGAAAACCTTCACTTGTGTTTCCTTGAACAACAGGTCTCTGGTCTGTCATGGGAACAGTTCTGCCAATTCAAATGTGACTACGGTATAAACAGTAAAATGATTTAAAAATGAAAAAACAAAACAAAACGACAAAGCTGTCTTCCAAAGTGGCTATGCAGTGTTACACTTAAGCACCGTGTCTCCAGTTCTTCCACGGCATTACTAACACTTGATATTGTCGGTCTCTTCAAGTTTGTCATTCTAGTGCATTTTGCTAATGATGTAAGATGCTGAACAACTTACATATGCTTATTTGGCATCCGTATGCACCTTCAGATGCTTTGCTGTTTTAAATTGGATATTTTGTTGGCTTAATATTGAGTTGTAAGAGTTGGCACCTCTCTGCGACTCCATGGGCTGCAGCACATCAGGCTTCCCTGTCCGTCTCTGTCTCCTGGACTTTGCTCAAACATCCAGCCATCTCATCCTCTGCATCCCCTTCTTCTCCTGCCTTCAGTCTTTCCCAGCATCAGGGTCTTTTCCAATGAGTCAGCTGTTCGTATCGGATTGGGAATAAATGGGATATGTTAGATGCTTTGCTGTCAGAGGTGCACCCATTGTCCTCCTGGCATGCCCCTGGGTCAGTACTCAAGATCACTGGCTATCTCAGCTACCTGTTAAACCCTCCCCTTACTGTTCACCCCAGGTAGGCTTGGGAATCACATACTTACCAACAACCCCTGACTTGGCCAGCAGGATAGTGTCTGCTCAGTACGATCTCCCTGTGCTCACAACAAAGGCTCCCCTCAGGCTGGAGTCAGCACACCCAGCCAGGGGACTTGGGTTGGGGGCTAGGAGCCTTGGGCCCCCCTTCTTTCCTTATGACCTCTTCCCTTATGACTTGGAGCTCATCACTTTTCCTCTCTGGACCTCAGTTACCTCATCTGTAGAAAGGGAAAGCTGGACTAGTTGACTCCAGGGATATCGCTGCTCTGAATCTCTGCTCTTGGTGGCTTTGGTGATGGCAATTTGTGGAGGTTCCTGTGGTCACAGCATTCCTTAAGGCAGGACTTGGGATTTTGCAAGAGGGTCTGGTGGTCAGGAAAGGCAAAGAAAGGAATGGGGCAGGGTGATGGCTGGGTCAGGAGCAGATGTCCAGCTTTCTGCTTCAGTTGCAAGAGCCAGACTCTGCTTTGGAATAGCCACTATTCATCTTTTCCAAGCTCACGGGGTTTGACAAGCTGGAGATCATGGTTTCTGTGTCATGTCTGGGACAAAGGATAGCGGGGAGGTGGTGGTTTGAATTAGAGATGGAGAAACTGAGACCAGAGTGGTCCTGGGTCAGAACATTATGTGGCGGTATGAAGGGAGTGATGAGTGCAAGCCACATTTCCAGATACCTGCAGGGCCACTGTGTGATGTGAAAATGTCTCTGAGCTCAATGGTGACCATGTCCTGGGCTCCGAGACACGACAGGGGCAGCCTTCACTCGTGATTGAAGGAAATGCTTGCTTTTAGTCAGAAATTAGGGAAATAAGGCATAAGTGTTTGCAAACCATCCAGGCTCATAGACCCTCCTACCTTACTGTCTAGTCTCATCCTAGTCTACCCCTAATTCTCCTTCTAGCAGAGGATTGAGCAGTAGAGGCCTCCTCCACATCTGTCCTTGCTGGCCCCTGGCCCTGACCGTGGGCAGCAGTGGTGTCTCTGCTAGGACTGCCAATGTGAGGAGCCAGACTCATGTGGAAGTGGCCTTCAGACTGTCTCATCCTTCACTGTTACTTTATGATGGGGAAAAGCAAGTTGCTGAAGGCCCCAGAGCATGGGCCCTGCAGGATGAAGGGCCCTGTACTGGTGAGGCTCGCTCTAGCCCAAGTTGAAAGAGATTTTGGGGGAGAGTTGCAGACTGAGAAACCTGGGAAGCCTGGGGTTCCCCCTCCTGTAAACATTTTGGAGGCAGGTCAGCTTTCAGAGGCTGTGGCCCTTCCCCTACTCCTGCAGCCTGCAGCTGTGCGCATCTGTGCTGTCTCTGGGCTGTCCTTTCAGGGACCGGCTGGGGCCTGTCATCGCCTCTGAAGCCTGTGAGAGACTAGAGCTGGAGCTGTGGGGGCGGCGAGGTGGAGGTGTCAGGCCTGGCCTCACCCCGTGGGAGCAGGGCTCGGCTTTGGCCTGGCAGCTGAAGCCAGCTGTTGCCTCTGGCAGGTCTTTCCCATGTCCCGTCCGTCACTCCCTCCTTTGGGACAGCCACCGAGCCCATTCTTGGAGGCGGCTGTTCCTGCCCTCACCCCAGCCCCCCTGCCCGATGCCTTCTTGGCCTCAGTTGCTGAGAGCGGTCTGGGGAGCGTTGGGGAGACATGGAGAGAAGGTTCTGGCTCTGCTGACAGTCAGCAGGACATCCTTTGTGCAGCCCCTCACTTTCTCTGAGCGCCTGAGTTTCTGCTTGGAAATAAAGGCTTGGTCCTTCCACCTTCTACCAAGAAAAAATAGAAAAGAGAGAAAAAAGAGGGAGAGAGATTGGCCCGGGTGTGGAGAGCTGTGACGAGGCTTTTATAAACACAAGGTGTGCATATTAGAGCCTGCTGGGAGTGGTCAAGGATGACAAGGCTGGGCTGGAGAGAGAGGGGACCCTTTCCAGACTGGTGAAGGAGAGGCAGTGGTTTGGGGTGCTGCGGGGGGACAGAATGAACAGTCATTCTGTCTGGGTGACTCTGGGAAGGGGGAGCCTGAGGCACGGCTCTGGAAGGCTTGGGGAGCACTGCCTTGGAACCAGGAACTCTGACTCCTGGGGGAGTGAGGGTGTGGTAAGCTCAGCCTTCAGAGTGACCTGCTTCCCGGGCTTCATGCTGACTCCTGACCCCACCATCCACTTCCTGAGGTGCTGCGGCTGCTTATGAGAGGGCAGGGCTGGGAGTGTGTGGATGGTGGGGAGCAGCTCATGCCCAGATTAGGGCAGCTTGGGGAGGGGAGCAGAGGGGAGTCATCAGGTTCTAAGGCCTGTATTGTCCCTGTGCTTTCAGAATGGAGTGCTTCTCTAGTGGCTCAGATGGTGAAGAATTTGCCTGTCAGTGCAGGAGACCCAGGCTCAATCTCTAGGTTGGGAAGATCCCCTAGAGAAGGGAATGGCTACCCACTCCAGTATTCTTGCCTGGAGAATCCCATGGACAGAGGAGCCTGGCAGGCTACAGTCCATGGGGTTGCAAAGAGCTGGATCCAGCTGAGTGACTGACACTCTCAGGGTGCAGGTGGGAACCAGCAGGGCAGGGAACTCCCTCCCCTTCCTGGTCCTGGGCCATCAGTGCCGTGGAGACCAGCTGCTACTGGGCTCTGAGAACGTTCTATGAGCCTCTGTCTCGCATGTCTGTCACCCTCTTCTTGAGTCTGTGTGGAATTCCCAGCCCCTTCCCTTCCCAGCATCCCTGGTTCTCGGATCCCTTCCCCACGCCCTCTGCCAGCTGTTAGTGGCTCTCCTGGCCTGCTTCTCCAGCCATTCTTTTGTTTTAAGTAGGTTTTACTCCCCAGTGTTCAGAAAATGCAGATAAGGAAAAAGGAGAAAGTAAAAACTGTCTGTAATCTCATCACCAGGTGATGACTTAGGTTAGCGTCTTGGTGTGCGCCCTTCAAGACTTTTCTCCTGATTTGTGCTCGCGTATTAAAATGGACTCTATCCTGTGCTTGCTTTCCAGCCTGTTCCTCTTCCCTTCTGGTTGCCTAGCTATCTTCCCACATCAGTCAATATATTTTTAAGGCTGTTTAACATTCCACCTTAGAGATGCCCCATAATTTATTCAACAAATCCCCTGTTGCAGGCCATTTCCAGTGTTTTGTTACTATAAATAACATTGTGATCAACAAAACACCCTTGGAGCCCACTCTTTGCACACATCCTTCACTACTTCCCTAGGAGAGAGCCCTGCAGTGGGAATTGTGAGACCACAAGGATGCCCGGCATGCCGGATGTCGGGCAAAAGCTTTGGCTGTTGAGATGTTGGTGATGTAGACGTTGTTGATGTTGAGGTTGTTGATGTAGAGTTCAGGGGCCTTGATCTGCTGAGAACTCACCCAGTCGGGACTTCCCTGGCCTCTTGTGAAATTCACTGCTATGTTCTGTTTCCATCCAAACCCTTCAAAGCCATCTCTAGACTTCCCTCTGCCTCTGGTTCTCCCTCTGGTGACAGCCTTCCCTTTCTCCTGTCTGGAAGGCCTGGTCTCCATGTGGCCTGACCCAGGTACTTGGAGCCTTGGCTCCTGACCTGGTGGGGATGGTTAGCTCTTTTCTAACTCTTATCTTCACTAGGGAGGGGTAAACTGTAAGGGGTCAGGGTTATGTCTTCTTGTCTATCCAGTTCCATTACTCTCCCCAAAGTAGTAGCAGAGGGCCAGGCATGATGGTAGGCCTCAGCCAACATGTGCTTTGCTGAGCGACAGTTGCAGGGTGAGTAGGCCCTCTCTGGGCCTCAGACTTTGTTCACAGGGCAGAAGTGAGGGGTGGGCTGGGTTCCTTCCTGCTGTGACTTTTCCCACCCCCTCCTTGATCGCACCTCCTCTTACCCCACAGGTCTTGGGTCCTGAGGCTGCCAGCAGACTATGGGTACAACGGCCAGCACAGCCCAGCAGACGGTCTCGGCAAGTGCCCCCTTTGAGGGCCTCCAGGACGGTGGCTCGATGGATGGTCGGCACTCACTCAGCGTCCACTCCTTCCAGACCACGGGCTTGCACAACAGTAAGGCCAAGTCCATCATCCCCAACAAGGTGGCCCCCGTCGTGATCACGTGAGTGGCAGGACAAGCATGACCCTGTCCCCAGAAGACGTCTCTGGGGGGAGCTGCCTGGAGGGGTGGTGGCATACAGCACCTAACGTCTCCAATCTGTTTCCATTGAGGAAGACACTGAGGCCCCGAGAGGTTAAGCAGTGTGTCTGGAGTCACACAGCAAGTGGGTGGCAGAGCTGCTGTCTTTTGGGGTTCTCTTGGCCCATAGTATTTATCATGTTGTGATTGCCAAGGAGTGTAGGAGAGGGAGGAGTGGCTGGCCGGGGGGAGGTTGGGACACTCTTTTGAGAGTAATTTTTTGCTGAACTTTTTAAAAGGAAGTTTATGTACTTAGATACATAAAATTTAGATTCCCCCCCCCCCCCCAATCTGTAATTATGGTTCAAAACTGAGGTTGACTCTAGGCTGTTAAAGGGCCTTGGGCTGAAAAAGCTGGAAGCTGTTGGTCAACTTTCCTAATTAGGCCCTTCCTGGAGACTACTGAGGGTTTGTTCTGGCCCCATCCTTTGAGAGACCTGGACACCCTGCATGTGTCCTGTGGGCCCAGGGAAGGAGCAGGTGCCGAGAGCCTGAGGCCAGGGAGCCAGAGGGCCTTTGGATCTGCCTCCTGGTGAGTTGGGAAGCCTTGTTTTTCCTTGAATCCACCCACTGAGCTCCCTGCCTTTGGGCCCCTCCAGGGTGGAGGAAGGTAGACATGATCAGCTGAGACCTGGATGCGTTCCATGTTGTGACGTTTGGTGGAGGCCTAGCAGACAGGGCCTTCTGGATGCGTTCCATGTCGTGACGTTTGGTGGAGGCCTAGCAGACAGGGCCTTCTGTGTAAGGAAACCTGAACGAGTGATAAATCTGGCCTGCTGGCTTTGGGGCCTGACAGGAAAACTGTAATCTTAATACATTACTTTGCTTATGATAAGGGGAGGAAGGAGATGTTAAATAAAAGGGACTTGATATGTAGTCTTTTGACTAGCACATGACAGAACTTGGTTTGGGTCTTGAGCACAGTGTGGAAATCCTGGGCCCAGCTCTGCCTCTCCCCTGCTCCGTGACCTTGGGCAAATCCTTTTCCCTCTCATAAGGGCTTAGCTTCCTTATCAGGATATGTGGGGATGACATTCAGAAAATTTAAGCATGGCATGGCTTAGAACATTCTCTGGCCTGCTGTAAAAACCCACTTCAGTGGTATTGTGCATGCCTCCTAGAGCCAACTGTGACCTAGTGATCCTTGCTTTGTAGCTTGTTTGTGGTAGAAGGGACCTTAGAAGATCATTCAAAACCGGGGCTGGCAAACTGTATCCTTCAGGCCAAAGCAGGTCACCGCTTGTTTTGGTAAATAAGTCTTTGTTGGGACATGGCCACGCCCACTCATTTGCATATCATCAAAGGATGCTTAAGGCTGCAGTGGTAGAGTTGAGTAGTTGTAGCAGACTGCGGGGCCCACAAAGCCTAAAGTGTTTACTATGTGGTCCTTAATAGAAAAGCTTTTATGACTCCTGATCTGATCAATAGCTTTTTTAGATCAGATATGAAAACTGACCTCGATATAGAAACTGAGCTTTGGGAAGGCAGGATTTGCCTGCCGTGGGTCGTGTGAGAGGGAGACAGAGCTGAGGGACCCCAGGTCTCACGACTCCTGTCTAGTGTTCCCCACCCTACTCATTCCATCACCCTGCCTATCCTTTTGTAAAGAGATGTCAGACCCCAGATCATGAGCCCGGGGAGGCTGTGTCTGATTCATTGTTATAATCAGCACAGAAGCTTTTTGGGTCTGGAATGCACAGCCCTCCCTCAGGTTTAGCATCTTCAGAAATCTGCGTGTTTTGTTTGAAATGGCCCTGGGTGGAGGTAGAACTCTTGCTCGTAATAGTAATTAGATTACTAGATGGTTAGAGTCCCTGAGGCACCGTGAAAAATAGGCACTTACTTCATTAGTGCTTTGTCTTCTCACAGCAGCTCTTAGGAGGTGGGAATTACTGGAGACGCTACAGACCAAGTAACTTCAAAGCCATGGAGTTGAAGTCATACTCAGGCCCCAAGGCCTGTGTCCTGAACCACTGCACTGTGCTGTGGGATTGTCAGTGTGAGGGTTCTTCTCAGACACAATCTGATGGAGGGACCATCTGGGGCCAAAGTAAGCCTTGTTTAAGGAGGCTTTAAACAAGATGGAAGCTTCTCTCTACACAAAAGTCCAGGAGGTATTCCAGGCTGGAATGACTGCCTAATCAGCCAGGCTGGAATGACTGCCTAATCCTCCTCTTGATGCTCTGCCATCGTTAGCATCTACCTCCTGCCATCACTTTTGGGTGCTTGCCAGAGAGAAGGAAGGAAGAGTAGAAGGCATATGTCTTCTTTCCTTTAAGAGAATGGCCCAGAAGTTGCATACTTCTCTTCACATCCCATTGGGCAGAACTGAATCACATGATCATATTAGGTGCAAGGGAGGCTGGGACTTGTAGTCTTCAGCTGGATGGCCCAGTCACAAATTCAGGGAACTATTGCTGAGGAAGAAGGGGAGAGTGGATATTGGGGGACAGTAGGCTGTGTCTGTCATAAATGCATGTGCAGGATGGGGTGGCCCTGCTGTGGGCCTGGTGAGGGTGGAGTGTATCCTGGCCACGGTGCTTGCCTGACACCATCTGCATCCTGCCCCTGGCAGGTACAACTGCAAGGAGGAGTTCCAGATCCACGATGAGCTGCTCAAACCCCATTACACCCTGGGCCGGCTCTCAGATGCCACCCCCGAGCACTACCTGGTCCAGGTGAGGTCAGGCCTGCCCCTCTCGCTCCCTTCCTGCCTCCCACCTCCCTAATCTCCCCCTGCTTTCCCCCTGGCCTCCTTCTCTGCCTCACCCCATCCTCTGGGACCCTGATCCCACTTGTGCTCACTCTCTGATACCCTAGGGCCTGTTCTTGCTGCCCTGTGGAGACCCTGCTCTTCTGTCCCCATGTGGCCCCTGCCTGACCCCAGCCTGGCCACACCCCTCCCTCTGAGCACCAAGGAAGACACACATGGGAACCTGAAGGGCTTGGGGCCCCAACCTGCTCTTCTCAGGCTAGGAATCGTCATCCCATTGTTGTTTGAAGTCTTAGGACTTCTTTGGTGCATAGATAGAGAGGTAGACACAAATGTACATCTGTATAGATCTTTTTTTTTTTTTTAGCCTTAAAATATCCCCTGGAAAGTAAAGTCTCCAAGGGCAGATGAGTTTTCATGTGTCTCGTTGACTGCTATAATCCCAGGTCCTAGAACAGTGCTTGGGTAATCATGTAGGTGCTCAAAAACAGTCCGTGAATGAATTAATGGTAGTCATGATGATTAAACTGTTTGTTGAAAGAGGGTCTGGGTGGGAGGCAGTGGTGGATGGTAGGTGGGTGAGCGGGTGGATGAGATGACTTCATGGTTCTTTTTCGCCCGGGAGTGAACCTCCTGGATCCTCCTGCTCTCACCTGGCTCATCTTTTCCCTGTGGTCTGCGTCCCCAGCTGGGGAAGGGAGAGACTTGCCCATACTCAGAACTGCAGGTGCCAGGGAAGTGGCTCACACTTTTCTCCTGGTTGGTTACTGGTGCCCCAGCTGTGATTCCCTACTTGAACCCCTTTTCCATGAGCTTTGTCTCTGGGTGAGAGGTGTTTGTTTTCTGCCCTGGGAGCTGTAGGCGCACCCTTCAAGCAGCTTTGGTCTTCAGTTTCCTATCCCTGAAGTACTTCTTGCTCTCCTTCCTCAAGTCCTGGCTCAGATGCCGCCTCCTGCCTAAGCCTTCTTTGATTCTCCTTCAGGAAGACTTGTCTTCTCTCTTCCCACACTATATGACACCCCTCCTGGCATCACAAGTATTCTCTCTACTTTTCCCACGAGTCTGCAGACAACCTGAGGACCATGTCCCCCACCCCGTCTCCCTGCTCCCCATCCTGGGGCCTGGGATAGAGCCTTGTCTGTAGAGGATGTCCCTGCGTCATCTGAGTGACCCCTGCGGCTCTCCCCTGCCAGGGCCGCTACTTCCTGGTGCGGGATGTCACTGAGAAGATGGACATGCTGGGCACCCTGCAGAGCTGTGGGGCCCCCAACTTCCGGCAGGTGCGGGGCGGGCTCGCTGTGTTCGGCATGGGACAGCCCAGCCTCTCGGGCTTCAGGCAGGTCCTCCAGAAACTCCAGAAGGATGGACACCGGGTAAGCATGGCCATTTCTCAGTCTGGAACCAGTCCCCAAATCTGGGGAAATGGGTTTCCCGGAGGGGCAACTGCAGAGGCTCTGGAGGGGCCTGGCCATATTATGGGGGAGGTGGTGAATGGTGACCAGGGCCAGGCTCTGCCAGGCCCTGAAAGTCAACGGTCATTGTGCTCAGCATGACTGGGAAATTCTGGGCAAATGTTTATTGCACTGTCCTGTGTGGACATGGGAGCCCGGGGTCAGAAGCCCCTCTGTACACCCATAGGATGATGATTACAGCTAAGATTTACATCCTCATGTTGACCCTGTATGGGTGGGGCAGCTATTGTCCCATTTTACAGAGGAGAAAACTGAGGCCCGGAGAGGATAAGAAACACAGCCCCTGAGTGGTGTCCCAAGACCCAAACCCAGACCTCTGGACTCCACGTATCTGTTTATATGACTCATCTCTCCACCTGCTGTGAAGACGGGGTTTTGAGTGTCTCCAGCACAGAGGTGGAGGGTCCACTGTCATTGCAGGCTCGTAGCGGGCGGTCTGATTTAACCTGGGTGAAGCTGGAGAGGCTTTAGTGACCCAGAGTGAAGGGGGGTGTGAGCTGGCATGGATCCCATTCCGTCGTCCCAGCAAGTTCTCTAGGGTGCAGCCTGCCCACCTGGCTCCCTCTGTCTGGTGCTCAGTGACAGAGTGATTGCATGGTGGTGGTGGGCATTCATGTCTTCAGCTGATGTTTATCAGCACTTGATTTACTCAGGGCTCTATGCTAGGCTTTGTGGGGACATGAAAATGACCAGGACATGATTCTACCTGCAAGGACCCTATAATCCACACAGGGAGAAAGAGGTAGAGAGGAGGGAGGGTCAGGAGCAGGTGGCATTTGGCCTGAGCTTTGTTTCTGGGGTAAGATTAAGGTTGCAGGGGCAGAGTTGGTTGACGGGCCCTCGAGGAGGTCCGGGGAAGGGGCGGTGGAGCGGGTGTCCACGCCGGATAGTGGTGATGGCTTCTTCCTTCTGGGACGCCCGGCAGGAGTGTGTCATCTTCTGTGTGCGGGAGGAGCCCGTGCTGTTTCTGCGAGCTGCTGAGGACTTTGTACCCTACACACCTCGAGACAAGCAGAATCTTCATGAGAATCTCCAAGGCCTTGGACCCGGGGTCCCAGCGGAGCGCTTGGAGCTGGCCATCCGGAAGGAGGTGAGGGCCCCCTGTGTGGGTGGGAGGCTGCCCTCCTGTAACCTTGGACACCTGGGCTGAGCCCCAGCCCGCTCTGCTCTCACTGGCTCATGCTTGCTCACTTTGCTGTCCCACTTGGCCAGTGGCTTCTGCGAGGCCCGCTCACGGGGCACCAGGGTAAGGACTTCTCTTCTCAGCTCTCCTTGCCTTTGCTCTTTCCCCACCCTGCTTTTCTCCTCCAAACTCAGCATTCTTATTTAGAAAAGGGTCTGGTGGAGGGCAGAGAGCACTTGACTCAAAGTCCCATCACAGGTTCTGCCTTCCGTGAGCTGTGAGGCCTGGGCTGGGCCGCTTCTCTCCCTGGGCCTCTGTTTCTGACCTCCTCCTTCACAGCATGGGGACTTGTCCAGGTCTCTGGGGCTGTTCAAACACCACAGAGCTGTGTAAATAGTGTGTAGGGGTCACGCTGTCCCCCCTCCTCTGAGACATCCCCAGGCAGGAGCAGAGGTTGCACTGGCTGTGGTCGTCTCCCCATCTCCTCCTCAGGCCTTGTCCCCTCCAGCTCCCAGCTGACCAGCTTCCTCCTGTCCTTCAGTCTGGTGGTTTGGCCAATTCCTGCTGCCCACCGGGCAGAGCCCTTCCAACCTGAGCGTGGTGTGGGATGCAGCAGCTGAGGCATAGGTGGCTGCCCTCGGGCCAGCAGTCACCCTGGTCCCTCCAGCACTGCCAGGGCACAGAAAGCATCTCTGGCTGTAGTTCTCCCTGGAGGGCAAGCAGCCTGTCCATGGCCTCCGTGTGGCTTAGGTGCCTCCAGAGCTCAGCCAGCAAGGTCCATCATGGCCCTCTTGCCCCTGGCCTCCATCTAGATCCACGACTTTGCCCAGCTGAGCGAGAATAAGTACTATGTGTATCACAACACCGAGGACCTGCGGGGGGAGCCCCACGCCGTGGCCATCCGGGGCGAGGACGATGTGCACGTGACCGAGGAGGTGTTTAAAAGGCCCCTCTTCCTGCAGCCCTCCTACAGGTACTGGGTCCAGGCCTGCGCCAGGGCCCCAGCATGCTGGGCGTGGGTGCTCGCTGGGCCTGCTCTCCTGGTTCGGCCTCAGTCTCACCGTCTGCAGGTTGGGCTGAGTCCCCCATGCCTGTGTCTCCCCCGGAAATGGTGGATGTCCGGGGTATGGGGTGTGTGGCATACCTCATAGGCTGTTCCCTGTCACCCGGCAGGTACCACCGTCTGCCCCTGCCAGAGCAAGGGGCCCCCCTGGAAGCCCAGTTCGATGCCTTTGTCAGTGTCCTCCGGGTAAGTGGGGACTGGAGGAGTGGTGGGAGCTTGGTGGGGTGCGCAGGTGCTTGGAGAGTGGGTCTGTGTCAAGGCCCTGTCTCCACGGAGATGCTTGGAGGTATGTCTCCTGGAGGAGGGCTGAGGAGGTTGTGTGTGTCTGTGTGGGTGTGTACTTGTGTGCTGTCTAATGGCAGAGCCCAACATGGAGCATCTGGAGGACTGGGCTCTGGCTGTGGCTCGGCTCCTCACTTTGTTGTGTGATCCTGGATGAATCTCCTAACTTTTCTAGGTCTCAAGTTCCTCATTTCTTTCTTTCTTTTTTTTTTGGGGGGGTTATATTTTATTAGAGTAACAAGATTGGCTTTTTATCAACCAAATAGATGAGTGGGCGAACTACAGGGAAAGCAGAGGAACTTAGGAAATAAGAGTAACAAAACTTATTTTCCTTCCCCAAAATCTTTAAACACTCACTCCCATCAACCGACCGTGACTTAAAACATAAGGTCTGCTGCTGTGCTTTCCTCTCTGACTGGCTTTTGGGAGATGCAGGGATGTGGTCATCCCTTGGGGTCTGTGGGTAACTGGTTCCATCCCCCACTTCCACATACCAAAATCTGAAGGTGCTCAAGTCCCTTATGTAAAATGATGACAGCATTTGTGTATAATCTACAGCGCATCCTCCCATGTAAACCGTCTTTGTTGTTTTAGTCACTGGGTCGGAAATTATAGAAAGTGTTGAGTAGGGCAGAAATCAGTCTGTTCCTTATCGGTCGTTGTCCAGTCACTAGGTTGTGTCCATCTCTCTTTGACCCCAGGGACTCCAGCATGCCAGGCTCCCTGTCCTTCACTGTCTCCTGGAGTTTGCTCCGATTCATGTCCACTGAGTCAGTGATGCTTTCTAACCATCTTATCCTCTGATGCCCCTTTCTCCTCCTGCCCTCAGTCTTTTCCAGCATCAGGGTCTTTTCCAGCAAGCTGGCTCTTCACACCAGGTGGCCAAAGTATTGAAGCTTCAGCTTCAGCATCAGTCCTTCTAATGAATATCCAGGGTTGATTTCCTTTAGAATTGACTGGTTTGATCTCCTTGCTGTGGGACTCGAAAGAATCTTCTCCAGCACCACAGTTCAAAACCATCTTTAGACTACTTATAATACTTAGAATAATGTAAATGATATGTAAATTGTACTTTTTGAATTTTTTTCCTAATATTTTCAGTCCTCAGTTGATTGAATCTCTCATTTTTTATTAGAACTAAACTTTCTTGCCCTCGGGTCTCCAGCTGATACTTCCTGAGTATGCCTGTTGCGGTCTGTACTACCCTGGGGGGTCGCCTTGCTGAATCTGCAGTGTAAAATGCCTGCCAGTGTGGCTGTGGCCCTGTGTCCCCTCTGAGCAGTTCTCACCTCCAGGGCCTCGCTGAGCCCCCTGGAGCCCGGGAAGGGGGCAGGGCCTGTGCTCCTGGGGCAGGTGGAGCAGACCGAGCTGCGGGATTGCTCCAGAGGCTGCTGGTCCATCCCCATCTTGCCACAGACTAGGGAGAGGCAGCGATGTCATGATGCCCCTCCACCCGCATCCTAACTTGGTCCTCAGCTGAGGGCTTTCTGGTCACACCGTTCCCTGCTCTTCATGGTCCTTTCCCAGGAGACCCCCAGCCTGCTGCTGCTCCAAGATGCCTGTGGCCCTCCCCCTGCTCTCCTCTTCAGCTGCCAGACGGGCGTGGGCAGGGCCAGCCTGGGCATGGTTCTGGGCACACTCCTCCTGTTTCACCATGGTGGGACCGCCTTGAGGCCAGAGTGAGTGGCATGGGAGCCAATGCCCCAAGGGGCTGTGAGGATGGGGGAGGAGGCGGTAGGCCACCCCAGCATGCTGGGGACACATCAGAAACCCAGAGCTACAGCTGGATATTGGGCATCGGCAGCTCCTTTCCTGGTTTGCACAGACTTCCCTGGGTGACCTGGAGAAAGTCACTTGACCTTTCTGGCCTCGGTTTCCCCAACAGGGCAAAGGCCTGTTGTTTCCCCTACCTGATTTGGAAGGGAGACTTGAGCGTGTAGTCCAGCGCAGTCCAGGTGAATGGGAGGGTGTTGACGGCGGCCTTCGGGAGTTCTGATTATGATGTTGTCCCTGCCTGTCAGGGCTGCCCCTGTGAAGACCAAGCCGCTGTCCATGGAGCAGCTTGAGGTGGTCCAGAGCTTTCTCCACACGGTGCCCGAGGGGAGGACGATGGTGGAGGAGGTGAGCGTGGGGACTGGGCTATGGGTGGGGGTGTGGGGGAGCACTCGCTGCCCTTGCTGAGGAGCTCTCCTCCCCGGCTCTCCCTAACCAGTCCTTCTCTTCGCCCCTCTCTTCTGCCTCCTGCCATCTTTTCTTGGCCCTTCTCCCTCCCTGCCTCTGTCCCCTCTCCCCTGCCCCGGTCCCTGACACCAGGTGGACAGAGCCATCGCCGCCTGTGCAGAGTTGCACGACCTGAAGGAAGTAGTCCGGGGAAACCAGAGGGAGCTGGAAGGCAGCCGGGCCCAGGTGAGGCGCAGAGAGCTGCTGCTTTCGCTGGAGCTCGGCAGCCTCATTGGGTGAGGCCTGTTGACTGGCCCCTCTCAGCCTGGCTTTTCCTGATTGCTGCTGCTGCTTCCCTGAGCAGAGAGCAGTTTCCAGAGGAAGGGGAGATAGGGAGCTGGGCCTGCAGGAGGAGAGGAAGTGCTGCATAATAAACAGGATGGAGGAAGGGGCTGCTGGCGAGGCTCTGGAGGCCTCCAACTGCAGACGCTTTCCAGGCTGCTCCGGGCCCCCCTGCAGGTGAAGCGCTTGCTGTTTGGGGTTAGGTCCAGCCCATCTTCTGGAAGAGCCATGCGCTCTGGGCTGCCTCAGCAGGCCTGTCCCCATGCTCTGGAAGGGGGGGGGCTGGCTTGACAGTATTTGCACACAGCTCATGGAAAGAATCTAAAGCCCACAGAGCCCTTTTCTTCTTTAATGCTTGAAGAAATGTCTTTTAAAAGCAATATTAAGAAAAATTGAGAAATCAGAGAAGAAGGAAAACTGCCCATCATCCAAGCACAGCTACTATGAGCGTTTTGGGCTGGCTTCCTTCAGTTTTCGTATTTCTGATGTTCCTCTGTAGCGTGTCCAGGGCGTGTGTGTTTCCTGTTTGTTTCAGGTAACCCTGTCTTTTCCATGTCATACCTGCTTGTCGTCGTTGAGATTTGTTGCTGTAGAACCACAGCCATTGTGAGGCTCGGCTTTCCTTGGCCTGTAGGTTAGGAGCAGGGCCCTGGCCTGATTACCGGGCTTCCATTTCTGACTCGGCCACCTACAGGCATGTGGGCCTGGCCAACCTCCTTCACTGCTCCGTGCCTCAGTTTCCCCACATATAAAATGGGGCCACTAACAATAACTGCTCCATAGGGTTGTTGAGAGTTAGGTGAGCTCAGGCCATAAAGTCTCAGAAGGGAGCCCGACAGAGCAGCTGTTCCTGGGCACCCCTGCTGTGATGAACAGGCCCCTTCCTGTTGCACAGTGTGGGCACCGGTGTACCTGCTTTGCATTGAACTACTTCATGCAAATGAGGCTTTTTTGTATTTAGGATTTCCCCCCTTATAAGGTCTGGATTAGGACTTGACAGACTGTGGCCCACAGGCCAAATCCAGCCCACCACCTGTTTTGATAAATAAGTTTTGTTGGCATGAGGTCTCGCCCATCCATTTACCTACAGTCTGCAGTGGTCATGTGCTGCCTTGGCAGCGTTGAGCTGTTGCAACACAGACCTGGTAGCCCGCAAGCATAGAATATTTACTGTCTGGGCTTTTATAGAAATAAGTTTGCTGACCTCAGGCCTAGATTCCCAGAGGTGGGATTAAACTTCATCCAAGGGCATGGCCTCTTTTTTTCGGGCCTATACGAATCTCACTTGCCCTCCAGAAGGTGGTGCTGACCCAGCAGGAGAAGCCTGAGATCCACAGGTGAAGAGAAGGACCCTTGGAATTCTCTGTGACAGCGCTCTTGCGCAGTGGATGCTGGGGCGGGGAGGGTCACAGCTCTTAGGCGGGGCTTTTGGCTCAGGGATGGGTGTTTATACACTTGCTGCTTCAGCATGGATTGTGTGGGTGGTACTGGGACCACGCAGCGAGGCCCAGCCTCTCTGGGCACAGCCTCATCGAGAACTGGAATGCTTGGTCCAGCAGCAGCTCTCCCTGAACATGGATAAACCACAGCAAATGGGATAGAGTTAGATGCTTGCAGGAACTTCCAGCCTGGCAAAACGGTGTTATGAAGGGCAGGGTAGATTGCCCTCTGGGAATTTCTGAGGCTTAACTTCCAGGGATGGGGTTGGGTGGCCTGAGCTGCCCCATCTTTACAGCTGGCCCTTCTGGGTCCCTCCCTCTCAGGGAAGCAGCAGCAGCCAGCACGGGGTCCAGCAGAGGGCGCTTCAGAGCCTGGAGCGGTACTTCTACCTGATCCTGTTTAACTACTATCTGCATGAGCAGGTGGGGCTGGGGGATGAGCGGACACACACCCCCTTCTCCTGGGGCCCCTCCAGTCTCCCCACTCGGTGACTGGCATGGGGTCGGTGGGGACCTCTGTGGAGCTGGGGAGTGGGGACGTTTGTTGCTTTCAGAGGAAGGTGGGAATGGAGAGACCCAGATAGAGGGACAGTCCCTGAGCAGGGCAGCCAAGGAGAGGCCCCATCTCTCTTTCCTCTGGGTCCATCTCTGTATCCTTAGCCAGGGCATCGGGGCCTGGAGGGATCTCGCTCCAGACATCCCGTTACTCTCTCCCCACCCCCTTGCCCCTGTTCTGGGCTGTGATGGGTGTCTCCAGGGTCCCCCACCACGGGGTAGGCAGGAAGAGTTTGGGATGGCCCCGTGCCCCTGAAATCCCGTCTCTCTCTGCCTCGGGCTGCAGTACCCGCTGGCTTTTGCCCTCAGTTTCAGCCGCTGGCTGTGTGTCCATCCTGAACTGTACCGCCTGCCTGTGACACTAAGCTCAGTGGGGCCTGTGGCCCCCAGGGACCTCATCGCCATGGGCTCTCTGGTGAGTGTACCTGACTGGCTGTGGGAGTGGGAGTGTGCTGGCCCTGGGGTTGGTTACAGCCCTGATTCCTGTGGGGTCGGGCTAAGCATTGCCCTCAGTGATGATGGGTGATGGGATCTGCCTGTGAACAAAATGGGACCATTCTCAGGCCTTAAGAAGTGCTTGCAGCTCTGGTTACTGTTCAGTACCCGCTCTTCATTCTCAAACCCAAGTGCTCTGGGCAGGGAGTGAGAACTGTTTGTGGTAGCTTTGCTGCCAGTGTCGCATCTTTGAGTCTCAGCTTCCTTATCTGGAGAGTGGGCACCATCGTTCTTGTCCATGCCGGGGCGGTTATAAGGCTCCCAGCGTGCAAAAGTGCTTTGTAAACTGTCAAGTGCTGGTCTTACCCCCCATCCCCCAGGCCCACGGGGGCCGGGCTCTGAACCTCAGTGGCTGCTGTGGGTCCCAGGCGTGCTGCTGTCCCGACAGGTGGCAGATGACCTCGTCTCCCCAGATGCACTCAGCACCATCCGAGAGATGGACGTGGCCAACTTCCGTCGGGTGCCCCGTTTGCCCATCTACGGCACGGCCCAGCCCAGTGCAAAGGTGACCACCCTGGGGGGCACACTTGTGGGGCAGGGGGAGGGTGATTGAGCCCTTTCACTGTTGGCCTTCCTGTCTCCCAGGCCCTGGGGAGTATCCTGGCCTACCTGACCGACTCCAAGAGGAAACTGCAGCAAGTCGTGTGGGTCAACCTGAGGGAGGAGGCTGTGCTGGAGTGTGATGGGCGAACCCACAGTCTGCGGCGGCCTGGGCCCCCCATGGCCCCTGAGCAGCTGGAGGTGGGGCTCTCCTGCCTTGTGCCACCCCTCCGTTGGAAGCCTTCTGGGGAGCTGGCCTGAAAGGGTCTTCAAAAGCTTGTATGCTCCTGTTGTACAGTTGGAGAAACAGGCCCCGAGAGGAGTGTCTCAGGGAGTGACTGATTCAAGACTGTCATGCTAGCCCCGGGTCTGGTTATAAACCTGGAGGCTCGAGAAGGGGCAGTGATAGGCCCCAAAGCCAGGACTGTCCTGGCCGTAGCCGGCTCTGGTCTTTCAGGGCTGGCCTGGGGGTGGCCTTGTGGCCTGAGCCGTCTGTGCCATCCTCCCCTAGAACCTGGAGACCCAGCTGAAGGCCCACCTGACCAGGCCTCCCCCAGATGCTGAGGGCCCGCGGACCCACAGGTTCCAGACGTGCCTCACCACGCAGGAGGTCTTCAGCCAGCACCGCGGGGCCTGCCCCGGCCTCACCTACCACCGCATCCCCGTCCCAGACTTCTGCGCCCCTCGCGAGGAGGTGAGAGGGCCGGGCAGCTGAGGCCTCTGGGGAGGGGAGGACACCCTCGCTGTCTCCCTCTGGCCTGGGTCTTGGCTGTGGGCACAGCTCCCCGGAGGGACTAAGAGCTTGTTCTGCATGGTTTTAGAGTGGCCTCCCTGGTTTATTCACGTGCCTTCCAGCCTTTGCGTGTGTGTGTGTGTGTGTGTGTGTGTGGAAAAGACTCTGATGCTGGGAAAGGTTGGGGGCGGGAGGAGAAGGGGACGATGGAGAATGAGATGGCTGGATGGCATCACCGACTCTGTGGACATGAGTTTGAGTGAACTCCGGGAGTTGGTGATGGACAGGGAGGCCTGGCGTGCTGTGATTCATGGGGTCACGGAGAGTCGGACACGACTGAGCGACTGAACTGAACTGAACTGAACTGTGTGTGTTTTATGTGATGTCAGTGTTTGTGGGGTGGGTGGGCATGTCTGTGCTGTTGGTGGAGTCTGGGTGCGTTCAGGGTAGTTGTGAGTGTGATTGTGGAGTGTGTATGCATGCATATGTGGTGGGTCTGTGTCTGTCGTGTCTGTGATGTACCGCTTGTCTTTACTAGGGGATGTAGAGAGAGCATGTTTTGGGGAGTGCTGTGCGGTGGTGTGTGTATGGAGTTTGTGGAGGTGGGTGCTGCAGAATGCTTTGTGTGACGGAAGGCGTGTGTGCGCGCGTCTGTTATGTACAGGTTTGTGCGTGTGTATGTCTTGTATAGTGCGTGTCTCTCAAGTTTGTGGAGTGTGTGCCTGGCATGTATTGTGTGGGGGTCACTGCGTGCCTGTGTGGTGTGTCGGTTGTTTGGGTGACATGTCTGTGTCTGTACACGCCCTGTTGTATGCCCAGTGTGATGAGTGGTGATGGGCTTGTGTCTCCCCCTCACTGGGCTCTATGATCCGGTTGCCTGTAGTTTGCTGCCCCCTAGTGGTCATGTGTTGCAGTGCTTGACTGAGGTCCAAACTGCCCTGAAGCTGGGACCTGGGCTGGAGGTCCGCATGTAGCCTGGGGGCACAGCACGTGGGAATATGTATGTTCTCCCTGGTGGGTGGTCGCACCTGGAGCCTCAGGTGTGTGCTTGTGTGCGCTCACCTGTCCAATGCCAGGTTATATGGGGGTATGGCTGTTTACACGCACAAGGTCTTATGTGTGCCTCAGTGAGCTGAGTGTGTGCATACCAGGTTGTGAGCCTGACACACCCCGGCACTGGTCAGGCACTCCCAGAGCAGCTTCTGGGGTTGCCATTGGGAGGGATGGGCCGCCTTGGGAATCAGTGCAGCAGGAGCACGCACTGACTCTGACCTCTGTTTCCCTGTGCAGGATTTTGACCGGCTGCTGGGAGCCCTGCAAACTGCCCTTGCCAAGGACCCGGGTACTGGCTTCGTGTTCAGCTGCCTCAGCGGCCAGGGCCGGACCACGACCGCCATGGTGGTGGCTGTGCTTGCCTTCTGGCACATCAGAGTATGTGAGGACAGGGGTCTGCCAGGCAGGGGGACAGTTGGTCCCTGGGGACCCCGGCGAAGGCAGGAGGGTCTGGGGGGCTGAGCTGGTGCCTGGTGTGGTCCCAGAGGCCCCTCCCGTTAGCCCTGGGAAGACGACTTGTGGACTGGCAGACGTCCAGCATGGGCTCTGGGCGCGGGGCTTGGGGAGGGTGCAGTCTGGTAGCTGGGCTCCCAGTCCCAGTGGCTGTCCTCTCTCAGGGCTTCCCCGAGGTGGGCGAGGAAGAGCTCGTGAGCGTGCCTGATGCCAAGTTCACCAAGGGCGAGTTTGAGGTGAGTGTGCCCCTTAGGCTCCCTGGGGGACACCTGGGGGAGGAGAGAGGGTGAGTCTCCCTGGCAGGTCTGGAGGGATGTTCAAAGCTCCTCCCAAGGCCATCACCTTCTTCCACCTCCTCGTATCGGCACTTCCCTCTCTCCATTTCACAGATGAGCAAACCAGGGCACAGGGTAGCTTTGCTCTGGGCCCTGGCAGATGGCTGTGAGAAGTGGGAGCTGGACCCCTCCCCATTCTTCCTGCTCCTGCTGCTGGGTGGCTGTGTGCCCTCAGGAGGCCACTGGCCACTATCTTGTCTGGGTAACATTGACGACCACCTCACAGGCACCTGGGGCCCAGCTGTGGCTGGTGACCTTGTGCAGGGCCATACTCCACCCCACCCCCATTTCAGTTCAGGGTCCTGGATGGACCGCACTAACCATGCACATTTAGCCACCCATGTACTGTACCCCTGCTATGTGGCATCCTCCCTGACACCCTGCAGGTAGGTGGCAATGTCCCTCCCTGTCTTACAAACGGGGCATGTAGAACTGAAGAGTTGGCATGAGGCTGCCCAGTGTCAGCGTGGTGCTCAGCTGCTGCCTGCCTGGCCAGTCTCGCCAGTGCCCCTCCCGCCCTGCCCCTCCCTGCTGTCCTGACGCCCAGGCCTGGGTGCAGCTCCTCAGACTCACCGAGCGCTGTCGGCCTCTGGGCCTTTGCACATGCTTTTCCCTTGCCCTGGACCGCTTCTCTCTTCTTTCTCCTGGCTGATTCACAGATTGTTTTCCTTTTATTTTTTTATTGTGGTAAAATATACATAGCATAGAATCTGTCTTCCTGACCATGTTTCAGTGTGCGGTTCTCTGGCATTAAATACATTCACGCTGTTGTGTGGCCTTCAGCACCATCTCCAGAACTTTTTCCTCAGGCCAAATTCACCATATCCCCTAACTCCCCATCATGCCTCCTTTAGCCTCTGGGAACCACCATTCTACTTTCTCTCTCCATGGATTTGACTGTTTTACGTGCTTTCTATAAATCGTGCAGCTTTTGTCCTTTTGTGACTGGCTTATTTTGCTCGACATGATGTCTTCAGAGTTCACTCATGTTGTAGCATGCCTCACGGTTTCCTTTTTTGAAAGGCTGCATAGCATTCCGTTGTAAGTACTGACCATTGTAAGTACTGACCGTGTCTCATTCATCCATGTTACCTGTCTTTGGGGACCCAGGCTGTCCTCCCCTTTTGGTTATTGTGAGAAACGCTGCTGTGAGCATGGGTGTACTCATATCTGTTTGAGTCTCTGCTTTCGATTCCAGAAGAGGAATTGCTGGATCAGTTGGTAACTCACTGCTTGTGTTCTGAGGAACTGTATTATTTTCCACAGCAACTGCCCCATGTACATTCCCACCAACAAAGTACAAGGGTTCCAGTTCCTCCACATTCTTTCCAGCACTTGTTGTTTTCTGTTTTCTTTTTTTTAATAGCCTTCTGAGTAGGTGTGAAGTAATACTTCATTGTAGTGTTGATTTGTATTTCCCCAATGATTAGTGGTGTCGGATGTTGTTTCATTTATTTTAAGGCTGTTTGTTTATCTTCTTCAGAGCAATGTCTATTCAACTCATTTTTGATTTAAGTTGTTTTGTTGTTGTTGAGTTGTAGGAACTCTTTATATATTCTGGATATCAATTCCTTCTTGGATATGTGATAGTTTGGTGGGTTGGGTTGCTTTTTTACTCTGTTGATAGTGTCCTTTCATGCAAAAGTTTTCAATTTTTTTTTTTCCCACACCATGCAGCATGAGGGATCCTAGTTCCCCCACCAGGGGTCAAATCCGCAGAACCCTGCAGTGGAAGTGTAGAGCCTTAACCACTGGACTGCCAAGGAAGTCCCAAAAGTTTTTAATTTTGATGAAATTAGTAGATTTTTTTCTTGTTTTGTGTGCTTTTGATGTCATGTCCAAAAAGTCATTGCTAAGTGCAGTATTATGAATCTTTTCTTCTGAGAATTTTATGGCTTTAGCTGTTAGGTTTAGGCTTTTGATCTATTTTGAATTAATTTTTATATATAGTATAAGGTTAAGGGTCCAAGTTTATTCTTTTGCATGTGGATATCCAGTATTCTCAGCACCATTTGTTGAATGGAATGTCCTTTCCCCATCTAATGGTTTGGCAAAAATCTTTTGACTGTATACATGATGGTTTATTTCCAAGTCTGCCAGTCCTTCAGATGTGATGGTTAGAACTCTCTCCATTCACACCCAGTCCTGTGCCAGGAGCTCTGTGTGTGCTTCCTTCTCCACCCTTCACAGCCCCCAAGGGTTAGGTGCCCTGACTACTCCTAGTTGATGCAGGGAGCCAAGCTCATCACCCTAGAACCATCAGAGATGGGATGGGACCAGAGCACAGCCAGGAAGTCAGCCTCTGAATCTGCATTCTAAAGTTACATCCTGTGACCCAAGGATACTCTGTGCCTACATCCTCCCCCATCTCTAGCGTCCTCATGTCTAGACCAGCTTCCTCTGTGATTAATTCAGGTCTGTCAAGCCCACAGTCCAGTGGGGAGCATTTAATAGAGTGTGAAGAGGGCTGAAATAGACATTGGTGCTGAGGGCTAAGGGTATAGCTTGGGGGAGTCCAGGAGGGCTTTGTGGAGAAGGTGACATTTGGGTGCATTTTAGAAGGATGAATGAGTCTGCCTGGGGCTGTGGGGAGGGCTAGTATGCAGAGAGGATCAAGTGTGCAGAGGAGGGAGTCTGGAAAGGGCAGGAGCTATGGGAGGCTGCGGTTGGGCAGAATGGAAAGGTTTGGGGGGGCCACTGATTGTGAGGACCTTGGAAGGCCATACTGTGTGTTTGATCTTACCCGTGAGGCCAGCATGGAAGTAAGGGAGGTCAGGATCAGATTCTTATGCTGGAGGGCCAGTGTGTGGAGGAAGGCATGGAGAGGGGAAGCTGGGGCCTAAGTGAGGATGGGCCTGCCCAGTGAACAGGAGCCCAGTCCCCACTGGTTGATCTTGGGGACCATTAGTGGTGGGGCAAAGAGGGAAAACAGCAGGATGACCTTGGGTTTCCGGCTGGAGCTGGTGACAGCCAAGGAGAGGAAGGGGAGGAGAGGCTGAGTTTGGTGCCTTGCATTTGAAAAAGCTTCAGCCCTCTGCTGGGGAGCTGCTCCTGGGTCATGCTGGGAACTGCCTGTGGTCCATACTCTTCTCCAGTGAGGTGTCCCACCCAGAGCTCGGAATCCAGGCATGGATTAGCCCAGGGTCCTCCCAGGTGATGAGTCCTCTCCTCCCCCTGGGCTGTAGCTCCACCCCTGCCGGTGTGCCAGCTCAGGGCCAGTTCCTCTGAGAAACACAGGGGTGAGGGAGACCTCCCTCCCCAGCCCAGCCACCACCGTGATCCCGCTAGGATGCAGCTGTGATGGGTCAGATTGAGAGAAGAGCTGAAGAGCTGGGTTAGTCGGGTTTTGGTCTTTTGTTCATTTAGCATCATCCCACGGAATGCCTCCTAGGTAGAAAATCTCTTGCTCTTGGGGGTCAGGGAGCTCCTCGTCTGGTGGGGAGTGGATGTGAACAGGTGAGCGTGTGGGTGCGTGAGCTGGATGAGTAGGTGGCAGTCGCCCTTGGGGCTCTGAAAGGACTGCGTGGGCTTTCGGGGTGGGTAGACTGAGCGGGCTCCAGGAAGGCATTGGGCCCAGAGGAGGAGTTCTGAGTGAGGCTGGGCGGCAGGTGCGGTCAGACACTGGGCGACCTTGTAGACACGGGGAAGCTTTCGGTTTTTATGTTGAGTGTAAGGGAGCCAGGAAGAGAGTGAAGTTACCCAAATAGGAAGCGCTCACATTTACACTTTGGTAAGGCCTCTCTGGCTACCAGTGAGGGGGAGGAGGTGGGGCCGCTGCAGTGGGTCGGGGTGCTGGAGGCCTGGATCACTCCTGGCGCAGGGTGTGGGGGTGCAGGGGAGACTGGGGCAGAGCGAGATCCGCAGCAAGTGACTGGGCGGGTAGGAGGAGCCGTGCACTGCAGAGTGACCTTAGCTGGCCTCAGTCTCCCCAGGTAAAGGGAACGCTGTCCACACTGGGTTTCCCAGAGCTGGGTGTCCCCGAAGTGTCTGCAGGGTGGAGGGAGAGCCAGCGGGGCCCCTCCTGAGGCTTATCATACCCCCGCTGCTCACCCCGCCAGCTCCAGTTACATGACAACTGTTCTATGGATGAGAGTCCTGGATAAGACTCCATTTGAAGCAAGGTTCCTACTGCTTGAAAAAATAAGCCCCTCGGGAGCCCTGGCCTCCGAGATATCCGGGAACGCCCTGGGTCCCATCCCTGTCTGAGAAGTGAGGGGCCATCAGGGCCAGCGCAGCCCTTGGTGTGGGCGAGCCTGTTGCTGGCGCTGGAGGCCCCCCACTAGGTTTCCTTTTGGCTCATCCCCTGCCTCGGGCCCCAGGTGGTGATGAAGGTGGTGCAGCTGCTGCCTGACGGGCACCGGGTGAAGAGGGAGGTGGACGCGGCGCTGGACACGGTCAGCGAGACCATGACGCCCATGCACTACCACCTGCGGGAGATCATCATTTGCACCTACCGCCAGGTGAGCCCCGGCCCACGAGCCGTCCCCGCATGCACGGCCCAGGAGGGGGCTGACCTGGGTGTGAGGTGGCTAGGGCATCCCACAGGACCCTCAGGGGCTCTCAGTCCCTTCTCCACCTCCTGGAAGTCAAGGTGATCCCTGACGTGGAAGCATGCCCAGCCCTGACTTTCCCCCGCTGGATTCTGCAGTGCTCTCTGGGGTGTGTGCAGGGGTGAGGTTCAGAGGATTCGGCAGCTGCTGTGGCCCTGGGACCCATCAAGGATGTGACTGCTCAGACAGAACACCCTGTCCTTGATCCCTGTGGTGCCCAGCATTCACCCTCCAGTTTCTGGGCCACGGGAGGCCCTCGGGGTTCTGGGCAGGAGGCAGGTGGGTGGATGGGTCCTGGGGAGCGGCTGTTTAATATCCGGCAGGAAAGCCATCCAGTGTTTTTACAGCTGATGCTGCCTGAGGGACCAAGCATTCAATTATACACATCAGAAGTTTTCCATAAAAGTCCAGATTTCATATGAAAATTCAGAGTTTTAGCCGATCTAGATAAACAAGCCCTCCAGTCAGCCATGGTCCCAGGCACTCTGTCGCACGTGGCCCGGCTGGTGCGGTCACAGAATCCACGGGGGCTGCTCTGACCATCAGACTCAGGGGCCTCTGGGCTCTGTGTGGAGCATGCTGACCTGTCTAATTCTGTTCCTCTCTGTGAATTTGATTGTCTGCTGGGCAGAGGAGGGGGCTGGTGTGGGAGGGGACAATTGTGAAGGGAGCAGGAGTTTTGAGAAGACTGTGCCCCAAGTGAGTGAGCACCCCCCTGGGTGCTGACCTGCGGTGGGCAGCAGTCCCCAGGAAGGGGCGGCTCCGAGCCAGCCCCACGCTCAGCCTGCGCTGGGCACGCATTGTGAATGG
This sequence comes from Moschus berezovskii, assembly GCF_049115385.1. NCBI lineage: Eukaryota > Metazoa > Chordata > Mammalia > Artiodactyla > Moschidae > Moschus > Moschus berezovskii. Next base: position 27,364,501 of record NC_142471.1, read on the forward strand.
CTGATCCAGGCCAACCTTTGCTCAGGGTCACAGATCAGACCATGGTTGGGGGAAAGGGTGTGTGGCTGGAGGCAGGCCACCTGGGGTCAGGTTATGCCCAGAGTCAGCGGTCAGTTGGAAGGGATACCAGATTTGGGGTGGGGAAAGTGGTTAAGGAGTTTCAGACTTTGCTGAGCTTTGAAAGATGGACTAGTTTTCCCCACGGCCAGCAGCTCACTTTGGAGTCGCCTGTGGGTCTCCCTCATGGCGGTCTGGTATTCTGCCACCAGGTGGCAGCAGTGAGCTGAGAGCCTGAGCTAGTGCTCAGGAGACGTTGAGAGAGCAGAGAACCAAGCTTCCACTTCTCTCTGTAGCTAGAGGCCTCATTAGTAGGAAAGGAATGCCGAGCTCTGCTTCAAAATACCATAGGTCCCTTCCCGACGCTGACCACACTCACCTCCTCGCAGCCTCCCTGCTAGCTCTTCCCTGCTTTCAGGCAATCCAGAGGTCCCCCCACCCCACCAAAGCTGATAGACCGTCCCCTCCTCTGAGCTCTGCAGTCATGGATGTTCACTGTGGGGCACACGGAGGGTGCAGCAGGGGGCATCAGTGGGGCATGAGCCTCGGGGAGAGAGGAGAGGTCCCACAGAGCAGGCCTTGAACCATCCTGATGTAAAGACAGCCAGGGGAAGTTGCTTCAGATGGGAGGGACTCCATGGGCAAAGGCCAGAAGCTGGAAAAGTGCAGAGAGAGTTCAGAGGCGGTGAAGGTGCTTTGATGCCCACGAACACAGTTGTGTTGGAAATTGTCAGAGATGAGATTGGATGGGTAAGCTGGCTTTGCTCTGTTGACAGTGGGAGGGAAGGGTGGGGTGGTTGGGACTAAGTGCAGTAGATGCTCTGGCTGCCTTTGGAGTTTCGGGTGTTTTAATGGAAACAGAACCAGCAGAGGACTCTCTTTCCCTCCCCATAAGATCTGGCCGCTTACCCCTATTCCAAAGGCCAGGATGGTGCCAACCTCTGCTGTGGGAGGAGGGGAACCCCTGAACACCATCCCTGGTGTTGGTGATTCGGGGATAAGAGTCTGGGACAGAAGCAGGGTACAGAGTCATTCCCCAATGTGGCCACCAGGAGGCCCCAGTGAGCTGCGCTTGGGCTAAACTCTGAAAAGAGCTGAAGCGCTGAGGGGCCTGAGACACCCTCCAATTCAGTTCTTCTCACCCTGGCTGTGCAATAGATTCACCTGGGAGCTTTAAAACAGGCCCATGCCTGAGCTCCATCCCCAGAGAGTCTGATTCAGTTGGTCTACTAGGGATGGGGTGGCCAGGGCGTGGATCTTTTCCTAGAGTAACTTAGGTAATTCTGCAGAGCAGTTAAGGTTGAGCGCTACATGCTCTAAGCCAGGGCCCCTAACTTTAGGAGGTTCCGGAGTACCAGGAGGGTGTTAGATGCATGTTTCTGGGCCCAGCCTGGCTGTTTGCTTCTGCAGGTCTGGGTGTCTAGCAAGCTCCTAGAGCTGTTGCTAATCCTGGGAAGGGGCCACATGGGGGGGTCTGACATATTGCGTCTTGCCCTCTTGCTCTCTCCTTTGCTTTTTAAAAAAATATATGTATTTTATTGAAGTATAGTTCACTTAAAACGTTTCAGGGGCATAGCACGGTGATTCCGTTATATATGTACATATACATATTTTTTCAGATTATTTTCCATTACAGGTTATTATAAGATGTTGGCTGTAGTTTCCTTGCTCTCTCCTTTTCATAACAGTTTTTTGAGGTGTGACTCAATCACCACACGATTCACTTATTTAAAGTGTGCAAGTCAGTGGTTTTTAGTGTATCCACAGGGTTGTATAATCATCATCCCCACCGTCAAGTTTAGAGTATTTTCATCACCCTAAAAGGAAACTTCCCATTCCCATTAGTTATCATTCCCCCATTTCCTACCTTCTCCCAGCCCTAGGCAACCACCAGTCTGCATTCTATCTCTGGGGATTTGCCTATTCTGGACATTTCATGTACTTGGAGTTATACAATGTTTAGTCCTTTGTGACCGGCTTCTTTCCCTGAGTGTAGTATCGTTGAGGTTTATTCAGCTGTAGCATGTATCAGTATCTCCCTCCTTTTTGTGACTAAGCCCTCTTCTTGGGAGGATAGATCCCATTTTGTCTGTCTCTTCATCAGTTGATGGACACTGACCGTTTCTGCTTTCCGGCTATTATGAACATAGAGCTGCTATGACATGTATATTTGTGCGGATGTCTTTTGTAGGAGTGGAATTGCTGAGTCATAAGTTTAGGTTTAATCTTTTGGGGAAACTGCCAGACTCTTTTCCAAAGTGGCTGTGCCATTTTATATTCCCATCAGCAGTGTGTGAAGGCTCCAGTGTACTGCATCCTCACTATTACTGGTAATTTGCCTTTTTTTTTTTTTTTTTAATAAAAAAAATTGTATTTACTTAGAAGCATTCAGAATGTCAACAAAACAGCTGCAACTTTTTTTTTCTTTTTTTGCAATTACAGAGTGGTATTCAGTTAACAGAACAACAATTATTCGTATAAGCTGCATCAGAGACAACTGAAGATGAAAAAACTACCATCCCCATATATAACTAATTTGTGCTGTGCACCAACAAGAACCTGCTTTAAATTTCCATGCCAATTTACAACCCCCATACTGTACCAGGCAAGGTTAGTGGCTATTGAAAATACCACCAGGACAGGGCTATCTAAAGACACATTCGGTAGTGTGTTAACTATACAAAAAAAGACACTGTACAGTTTAAAAACAAATCTTACACAGCCTTACATTTCAATTTTTTTTCTTTAAAAGGAGTGAGTTGTGTACAGGGGGGTTAAATGCTTTATAGACAAGAAAAAAAAACTGCGCTAGAACCAGCTTATTCATCGTCATCATCTTCTTCCTCCTCCTCGTCCTCTTCATCTTCCTCCTCTTCCTCCTCTTCCTTCTTTTTCTTGCTTTGTTCAGCCTTGACAACTCCCTTTTTTGCTGCATCAGGCTTCCCTTTAGCTCGGTATGCAGCAATATCCTTTTCATACTTTTCCTTCAGCTTAGCAGCCTTCTTCTCATAAGGCTGCTTGTCATCCGCAGCAGTGTTATTCCACATCTCTCCCAGTTTCTTTGCAACATCACCAATGGACAGGCCAGGATGTTCACCTTTGATTTTTGGACGATACTCAGAACAAAACAAGAAAAAGGCGAAGGAGGCCTCTTGGGTGCATTGGGATCCTTGAACTTCTTTTTTGTTTCCCCTTTAGGAGGGATATAAGTTTTCATTTCTCTTTCATAACGGGCCTTGTCCGCCTTTGCCATGTCTTCAAATTTTCCTTTCTCTTTAGCAGACATGGTCTTCCGCCTCTCTGAGCACTTCTTAGAAAACTCTGAGAAGTTGACTGAAGCATCCGGGTGCTTCTTCTTGTGCTCCTCCCGGCAAGTTTGCACAAAGAATGCATATGATGACATTTTGCCTCTCGGCTTCTTAGGATCTCCTTTGCCCATGTTTAATTATTTTTCCTCCGCGAGGCACAGAGTCGCCCAGTGCCCGTCCGGCTCTCACTTGCCCCGGCGCTGTCTCTATGGAGCTCAATGTACTGCAATGGCTGCCTTTTTTTTTTTTAATTAAAAAAAATTTATTTATTTGGCCATACTGCATGGCTTGTGGGATCTTAGGTCCCCGATCAGGGACTGAACCCACACATTCTGCAGTAAAAACATGAAGTCCTAACCACTGGACTACCAGGAAATTCCCTGGAAATTGTCCTTTTTGAGTCTAGCCACCCATGATAGCTGTGGTCCGGACGATTAGGTGGCTTCTTACCTGGTCACTGAGGACTTTTGTGGGTGAAATAGGACCTGAAGTCCTTGCCTCCTCTGTGGGAGACTGTGTATCTCTCTGCGCCTCTAGGAGGCAGTGACTGGGTGCTCTGGCAGAGTGTGCAGTGATGGGTTTCCCTCAGGTCCCTGCATGGGGGTCAAGCAGATCCAAGAGAAAGGGGAGCTGGGACGCTCTTGCTGATAGAGTCATCTGGGAAGAGGCAGGGAATCAGTTTGGGGAGTATTTCCATCTTAACAATAGTCACTCTTCTAACCTGTGAAAACAAGGTATTTTTCCATTTACTTAGATCTTCTTTAATTTCTTACATGATGTCTTGTAGTTTCCAGAGTGTAAGTTTTGTACTTCCTTTGCTAATTTTATTCCTAAGTGTGTTGTTGTTATTTTTATGCTGTAATAAATGGGATTGATTTCTTAATTTTATTTTTTAGTTTGTTTATTGCTACTGTATAGAAATACAACTGGTATTTATCTATGGATCTTCTATTTTGCAGTCTTTAGAACTCATTTATTAGTTTTAATACTTTTTATTAGTGAATTTCTTTGAATTCTATGTATATAAGATCATGTCATCAGCAAACAGAGGTATATACTTTTGTCTTTCCAATCTACATGCCTTTTAATTTTCCCTGGCAAGGTCTTCGTGTACGATGTTGACTAGAAGTGGCAAGAACAGACATCTTTGTCTTGTTCCTCATCTTAAGAGGAAAGCTTTCTGTCTTTCACCACTAAGTATGGTGTCAGCTATGGGTTTTTCACAGATATCCTTTGTCAGACTGAAGAAGTTCCTCTGCATTCTTAGTTTATTGAGTGTGTTTTTTAATGAAGAGATGTTAAATTTTATCAAATGCCTTTTCTCTTTCCATTGAGATGATTCTTTGGCTTTTGTCCTTATTCTATTGGTGGAGTGTATTATTGGAATTGATTTTTGGTTGTTAAACCAAGCTTGCATCTGTGGGATAAATCCTTCTTGGTCATGGTATATGATCTTCTTTATGTAATGCTGCATTTGGTTTGTTGAGGATTTTTGCATCAAATTCATAAAAGCTACTGATCTATAGTTTTCGTTTTCTATGATATGTTTGTGTGGTTTGGCATCAGGGTGATGCTGGCCTCATACAATGTTGTGTGTGTGTGTGTGTGCGTGTGTGTGTGTGCGTGTTAGTTGCTTAGTCATGTCCGACTCTGCGACTCCATGGACTGTAGCCTGCCAGTCTCCTCCATCTGTGGAATTCTCCAGACAAGAACACTGGAGTGGGTTGCCATTTCCTTCTCCAGGGGATCTTCCTGACCCAGGGATCGAACATAGGTCTCCCTCATTGCAGGCAGATTCTTTACCATCTGAGCCACCAGGGAAGCCACCCATACAATGTTACCCTCTAACTTTTACAGATGGGGATACAGAAGCCTAGAGAGGGTATCCCAAGTGTGTTAGTCAGCTTGGGCTGGCATACCAGAATCCCACAGACTGCATGGTGTAACCAAGAGAAATTTCCTGTCTCACGGGTCTGGCGGCTGGCAAGTTCAAGACCAAGATTCTGGCTGATTGAGTTTCTAGTGAGGGCTCTCATCCTGGTTTCCATCCAGCTGCCTTCTCACTGTGTCCTCACATGGCCTGTGTGTGTACAGAGACGGGGGAAGGCAGGAGGCTCCCTGGTCTCCTTTCTTATAAGGATGCTAATCTCAGAGGCCATCTAATCATAGACTCCCAGAAGTGCTGTTATAGAACAAAGACAGGACCTGAAGACTTATTCCTTATTTCACACACCAGATCAAACAAAGGGAAGGACCTTTCAAGGGTTGCCAATATGTGATGTTGTTAAATGTATTCATTTTAAAGGAAGAAAGGAAAGGAGCAAAAATGAAAAAACCCAACTGCTATCTAACACGGTTGGTGTTTTATAAAAGAAAGGTTATTTTAATACCAGAAAAGTAGAGTGAGTATTCTCAGAATAGACAGGCCTTGAAGAAATTTGTATGTCTAAATGCCTGTGGACTTGGGGAACTGGCCATGAACCTAGATTTGGGACTTGCAGCTTTTGGCAGCAAGGCCGCTGTTGACTTCGAAAGGCAGCATGCCTCCTCCAGGGTCGCCCTGCACCTGCCCCGGCCGGACTGGACCCAGAGTCCCTGTCCTGCCTGGGAGCAGGGTGACCTGAGCTGTCCCAGTGGCTTCCAGACTTGAAGGAGCATTTGCCTCCTGCTCGTGTGTGTGTGTGTGTGCACGCGTGCACCCCGTAATGGACTTATGATCGTCAGTCCCTATGTGGATGGGAAGGAAGCAAGTTAGGTTGTCCTGGGTGAGCTGGCGGAAGGAATGAGGATGTGGGAGCTGGAGGGACCTGGGTTCTGACAGCACCACCTTCATCCTCTCTGGCCACCTGTGTCCCCCACCTGCCAGACTGGACTGTTGCTGCTTCCTGGTAGGGCTGTCTGTGGGAATGGCAAGGCGACTGGAAGCACAGGGCTTGGCTGGTACAAAGTAAATGCTCCAGAAAGGGAGCCCCAAGGATCTTAGTGGGGCAGCCTATCCTGTGATGTTCTTCCTAGCTTTAAACCCCCTGAACAGACTCTCAGATTTTAGTGCCAAGGGGACGTAGAGAGCATCTGACCCCTTTGTTTACAGATGAATAGAGGAATGGGATGCCCAGGCTTCCACATGAGTTATCATAGGCAGAGCAGAGGTGAGAGGCAAAGACCCTTACTCCCAGCCTTGAGCCCCTCCCCTGATGCCCTTGACCCCAGGTCTTGGTCCTTGTTGCCCTAGTGGGCTGTGGGGGGCTTGCTGAGGCTCCAGAAGGCAGCTGCTCCCCCTCCCCTTTCCCCCGATGGACTGACTTCTCTGGAATTTGGCAGCTGTGTCTCACTTCTGGTATGGGGCTGTGTATTTAGATCCCTGCCCTCCGGTTTCAAGCCGGAAGCCCTGAGGTGCTCTCCAATAGAGACTGAAGTTGTCTGCTCAGAGCAGGCCAGAGTGCTGCGTGTATACGCTTGTTTGCCCAGTTGGAGCCCCAGAGCCTCTGCCTGGCAATGGGTGTACCACCTACATCAGCTGTCTACTTGCCTGGCAACATTCCAGGTCTAGACCACGCTCTGCTCACCTCAAGGTTTCCTCCCAGGAGCCCACCGCCTTGGGATTCTGAAACCCTCTGCAGCACATGGCTCCTCGGCTTCCTGCCCTGCACCCCAGAACCCCCAAACAGTACATTTCCCTTCCCTGCCAGGTCCCACAGTCAGCTTACACCCTAATCACAAGCAGGTAAGAAAACAACTCCTGGAACTTGGCGAGTGCACTTCTGCCGGCAGTAAAACCATTTCAGGGCCCTCGGTGGAGACGAGTGGGAGGATGTGGAGGTCGCTGCTCTGTTGAGGATCAGGAGGGAGGGCTCAGAGTGTGTGCGAGTCTCCGTCTGCACGGTGAGGTCACGCAGCAGTGATGAGGGCTGTTTGCTGCTTCTTTTGTGGTTATGGGGATGATATCAGACCATTACCCCGTCTCCCAGGAATGGTTTCATCTGCCTTCTCTTCCTAGTCTTTGTGCCTGTGCGTATTTCCTCCGAGAGGAGGATCGTGACGCGTGCCCAGGCTGTCCTGTGTGTTCACCGGGTGATGTTCTTGGACTGAAACGTGTCCTCAGCTAGCACATTGCTCACTGAGTGCCTGTCCTGTGTCTGGGGATGGAATAGAGAGTGAAGCTTCACCGAGATTACCTTCTAGTAGAAGGGAGAGAGGCTCATTAATAAATAGTTGGGGCTTGTGGACTTTTTACCCGTCTGTTGAATACCCTTTATACCCCCATGTGTAATGTCGGCATGATAACGTGGTGGCGTGGGCGTGTCCCAGCGTCCCCTGCTCTTCCTGCGGAGGTGGCCCACGAGATTGCTTCCTGTTGTGATGGTACCGTGGATCTCACAGCAAGTGCTGCTCTTTCATCCACGTGGCTTGGTTCTGTAGGCTGATTCTTAGAAGTAGGATTGTTGACTGAATTGAAAAGTAGGAACTTATTTTTTGTAATTATTTTGGAAAATTTCAAAGTAGGGAGAATAATTCCATGAACCCTTGTGCTCCCAGCTTCAGGAATCAAGACCAGTCTTATCTCATCTGAAGCCCTGCCAGTGCTGCCCAGCACCCTCTCTGGATTATTCTGAAGCAAGTCCTAGACTGAATATTACTTTCCCTGAAATATTTCAGCATATACATTAGAGAAAGGATCTTTTAAAAAAAGACCATCATAATGCCATTATCACACCTAAAACAATAGTGATTTCTCATCCTGCAATACCTAGGCGGTGTTAGATTTTCTTACTGGCCTCCCAAGGTCTTTCTGCATCAGGACCCAAAAGATCCATAGGTGGCATTTGTCTGATGAGACCTTAAGTCTCAATGAATATAGAACATTTCCCCTCCTTTCCTCCCCTGAAGTGAATGTGATGAGGTAACCAGTTATCTTCCCTGGTGTCCCATCGTCTGGATCTTGTTGATTGCACCACAGGGTTTGGTTGAGCCTGTGTTGCAGTCCCCGTGCTTCCTGTAAACCTGGAGCATTGGCTCGATCAGATTTGGCTTGGTGTTTGGCCGGCACAGGCGTGGGTGATGTTGTGTGCTGCCGCGGGGCCCTGGAAGGCCCTGTGGTCTCTTTTGTGAGCTGGCAGACTCTGGCGCTCATCTTCTGGATTCCTTATTTTATTGAGGGTTTACAGAACGGTGATATCTTGACTCTCTCATTCCCTCTGCATTAATTGATTGCAGTGCTTCCAGAAAGGGACTCCCCCCAAATGCTGTGAGGACAGGAAGGCAGGGCCAGTGCTTGCTTTTCCCTAGATTTGCCATTCCCAGAGGAGCTTTGGGAGATGCTTCTCTGAAGCCGAAGGGAGGGACTTGGTGAACCCTAATGTTCCTGCAGACTCGCATGGCACTGGAGTCTGTGTTGAGGGTCTGGGGCTGACTAGGTGGGGGTGGTCTGGGAGAGGGGAGATGGATGGGAGGCTGGGAGCTGATGGAGGTGGGAGGACCCAGGCCCATGTGTCCTTGGCCAACTGGGAGGTATCCTTGCCAAGCTGACTGTACATTTTCACACCCATGGTCTGGCTCAGTCTTCACCGTGTGCCTGACCAAGGAAGCCTGTAACATTACCTCCATTTGAGGAGGGGAGGCACTGGGCTTGCCCAAGAACACACGGCAGAGGAGGGCGAGACCCCAGCCCCTGACTCCCAGGTCAGGCCCTGTCCACCGTGCCCCGCTGCTGCCCGAGGAGGAGAAGGCACCATTTCCCCTCCCTTGCCCACCTCCAGCCCCACTGGGAGAATAGTGCGACCTGGAAACCATGGCCCTGGCCCTTGTATTCCCAGCCTGAGTAGGGAAAGGAGGCCAGAAGACAAGAACCCATCTCAGACTCAGGTCATGGCTATAGTAGGGTGTGGGACCAAACCTGCACACACATTTTCCATAGAGACAGACCCTCCCAGGTATAGCAGCCTGGGCACCTCTCCACTGAGGCCTGCTTCAGGCTGCCGGGCCTCTGGGCTGCAGCTCATGGTGCCTCCTCCCTTCCAGAGTGTCAGTGAGATTGGGTCAGGGCCCGATCACCCCACTTATGTGAAGGGGCCAGAATGCTCAGGGTGTTTTAAAAAAATACCTCAAATGGAAAATCCTTTGAACTAAGCCACTCCGTGAAGTTGGGGTGGAGGTGAGAAGGCTGGGCCCCTGACTGAGGAGAATCCAAGATGGCCACCGGCCCACAGTGGTGACACCATCTGGTGAATGAGTTGTTTCCTGCTGGGCCTGGAAAGGGAAAATATTTGTGACAGAAACCAAGGTCAGGGCTCCTGCAGGAAGTCCTGTTAGAATCATTAATGCCAGGGGTACTTTTCCTTAGCCTTGGCTAGTGATGTTAATTCTGTATTAGTTCTGTGTTTAAAGCAGTATGGTGTGCCTCTCTTCTGTCCCTTCAGAAGGAGGTTGAGGAAAATCTGAGGTGAAGGTCACCACAGAGGGAGAGGTAAAACGTCCCTTGGTCTCAAATTGAGGTTTATTTTATAGACCGATGCTTTAACTTTGAGCTGTTCTGTTTGAGTTTTCTGAGAACTTCCCTCTCTTTCCTTGAGTCCACAGAACAGCTGGTGAGGAGACGAGGGTGGGTTTTATCAGACCCATTTTCCTGAGGAAGACGCTGAGGCCTCATGAAGCTTTGTGACCAGCTGGAGGCAGGATCAGAACCTGTCTCCTGACTCCTTTCCCTCGCTGCCACAACCCAGGGAACGGTTCTCTTGTGGCAGAATAAAAGGGTTGGCAAGGAGGCCACCAGCCCCTCCTGGATGCACCGCCCTGGGTTGCTAAGAGGTCAGAGAGGTCCAGCTCAGCGCCCCAAGGACTAAGATTCAGTCAGTTCAGTTCAGTCGCTCAGTCGTGTCCGACTCTCCGCGACCCCATGAATCACAGCACGCCAGGCCTCCCTGTCCATCACCAACTCCCGGAGTACACTCAAACTCAAGTCCATAGAGTCGGTGATGCCATCCAGCCATCTCATTCTCTGTCGTCCCCTTCTCCTCCCGCCCCCAACCTTTCCCAGCATCAGAGTCTTTTCCAGTGGTCAGTCTCTCCAAGACTCTGGCTTGGCCAGAGTTGTTCCTTGGAGACCTCATTCCGGTAGGTAAAGTGTCTCAGGCCGTGCAGTTAGAGCAGTCCTGGAGTGCTGTGAGCTGTCATGTAAAACGTGACAGAAGGATCGTTCCTGAGGCTCTTTAACATCGGCCCAAAATAGAGCCAGTGGATTGGTGAGCAGCTTTCAGATGGGGCGGGTGTTTGTAGGTCTGTGTGTAAGCGCAAATGTATGGATGAGTGTGAGTAGGCTCACGTTCTCAGTCTGAGACCTCCTTTGCTTTTCCTTCTTTCCCATCATATGGCTGAGCTGGAACTGCTTCCATCCTCCAGGCGTGCTTTCCTGGTTTCTTCCAACAGCGTCCATCCAGTGAGCACGGCTGGTGTGCCAGGCATGGTTTTCGAGCAGACACCGTCAGACTTGGGGTTTTCAGTGGTTTAGAAGGGGTTCACATCTCAACCCCAGCATATTCCCCACTCTCCTGATACCCAGCCTGTGCGCTTACAGCTGTTGTTGTCAAGTTTGTGATTGTCACTGGAGTTGACTCTTTCTGCTGGTCGTCTCTGTTCCATGCACAAGGGCTCATCTCTGAAACCCTGACTCAGACCCTGCCTGGCTCGAGCAGGACTCCATGAATGTCTGCCCGAGTGGATTGAAGGGGGAAGGGGGAATAGTCACTGTGTGATTAAATAGGAAACTGGCCCCCACCATCTCTGTACCTTTTGGTTCTTTGTCCATTGTTGGTCTCCAGGAGAGGGCGCTCTTCTCCAGTGACTGACAGAGCCCTAGTGGGGGTTGGTAACCTGAGTGTTTGCCCAGGCTCTGCTGGTAACTTCTGGTGCAACCTTGGTCCCATCACTTTGACCTGCCTGGATCTCTGTTTTTTTCATCTGTCACTTGGGTTCACTGCTGCTGCCCGGCCTGCTTTAAGGGGTGGTGGTGAGCAGCAGCCTGGGTACGGATGATGTGGGAGTGGGCTGTAGGGTAGTTGGGACACCAGGGAGAGTCCCTGGGTCATGTGCAGGGACAGTGGGCTCCTGAGGCTGGCACCGTATCTGGTCAGCCCTGAATCCCAGAGCCTGGCCTACAGGTGACAAGTGTTTGTTGAATGAACAGCATACAGAGAAGCCCATGGTGCCAAGTTTAGCTCCTTCATGCTTTGAAAGTGCTGATGAAAATATGACATCTTCGGAAAGCCAGTTACCCATGTCTGGGCTAAGGGCCTAATCCCTCTTGGGGATTAGGTGTGGAAAACTTCCTTGGGCTTGAGGCCCCTCTTCCCCACAGGCCTGAGGATGGAGTCTGCAGGGACTCATGTGGAGGCCCCAGGGAGAGGGTAGCTTTGAACTTTGAGAAGAAGGGTGGGGTCTGAACTTGGGAACCCTGCCCCTTAGGAACTGCCACCATTTTTTTTTTTTTTTAATATTTTGGCTGCATATTTCAGCATGTGGGATCTTAGTTCCCTGACCAGGGAATGAACCCATGCCCCGTGCATTGGAAGCTTGGAGTCTTAACCACTGGCCCACCAGGGAAGTCCAGAAACTGACCATCTTTGAGGGCTGTCAGTCACCTGACTAACCTGAACCCTGCTTCAACTGGAGAGCATTGGTTACCAAAGGAGGGCTTGTTCTTGGGGAGCAGGCAGGGAGAGGGCAGTGGGGGGCTCCAGTAATGACTCCACGTTCTTGCAGGCTCACTCTGGTGCTGTGGGGAGAAGAGACGGCAGGGACGGGGGTGAGGGCAGCGGCAGGGAAGCCAGCAGGAGCTGTCCCTGAGATGTGGTGGCTTTACCAGAGCATAAGAGGTGGGCAGCATTTAGGGGTGTGTTGATGTAGAGTCGGTGGGATTCTCTGATTGGTTGGATGTGGGGCTGAGACCTGCCGACTCATTGGAAAGACTCTGATGCTGGGAAAGATTGAGGGCGGAAGGAGAAGAGGGTGACAGAGGATGAGGTGGTTGGATGGCATCACCACCTCAACGTGACATGAACTTGGGCAAACTCCGGGAGGTGGTGAGGGACCAGGAAGCCTGGCGTGGTGTATCTATGGGGTCTTGAAGAGTTGGGCGTGACTTGGCAACTGAACTGAACGAAACTGAGGCTGAGAAGGGAGAGGTCGAGGAGGAATGTCAAGTTCAGGCCTGAGCAGCAGGAAGGATGGAGTTTCCTCTCAGAGGGCAAGTTATGGGTGGGTCAGGTTTAGGGAGGGCTCCCAAGGTCCGTTTGGGGTGCGGGTGGAATTTGTGGAGTCTGAACTGTAGCCATGTGGAGCTCATGAGCAGCGGTTGCACGTCTGAGTCCCGACACAGGTGTGTGTGTGAGAGTCTCCAGGGTCCTGCCTGCACTCTCGGTCCTAGGTGACACTGAAAGGGTGACATGACCTAGAAAGTGAGTGTCCATTGACTCGTCAGGCACCCTCTGCACACAGGGTCCTGTTCAGACACTTGGGGCTGTGGTGGGGAGGCAGAGATGGAAACCTGGTTATAATCTGACGTCTGCCCTGGCTTATTGTCTTGAGGAGACCAGTCATGCCTTGGAGAAGCAGTCAGAAACCCTCATGATGGGACTTTGCTGGCGGCCCAGTGGTTAAGACTCTGAGTCCCAACGAAGAGGGCATGGGTTCCATTGATCCCTGGTCTGAGAACTAAGATCCCGCATGTCGTTTGACATGGCCTATGGAAAAAAAAAAAAAAAGAGAACCCCTCATGATGGAATGTACTGTAGTAGTTAATGAATTGGTGCAGAGAACGGGAGCCAAGAAGGGTGGGCTGTGGGGCTGGGTGGTTCAGAGCCTTGGGAGAACAGGGCCTGGCGGGACAAGATGGACATCACCTGGCCAGGTGAAGGGCGAGCATTCCAGACAGGAGGCCGAAAGAGGGTAAAAGTACAGCTGCACAAGTGAGGCAGGGAGTGGCTGAACTTGACTGTGGTGAAGGGGGCTAGGGTGCTGGTAGGAAAGCTGGAGTTTTGGAAACCATGTCCCAGCTTAGCACTCTGCGACCTTGCTGAGCCCCATCTGCAACATGAGATGACCCTCTTCCCTCACGGGGTCGCTGCAGGGCATATCAGAATCTCATCATCAGGTCTGCCTGAACGTGCTCAACCCAGTACCTGCACTCAGGGGCCCTGTACGCACCTGGGGAGGCTTTCCGGCCCTGCTTCTGTGGGACTCTCCCAGGTGGTCCAGCGAGCCAGCAGAGCTTCAGGGGAGCCACTGCAGGCGCCGCTGGGCCTGGGCTGATGCTGGGTAGAATGGAGGCGTGAGAAACCTGACCTGCCCAGCGCCTGGGCCACCTTTCCTGGGCCCTGTCTATTTCAGTGCTCAGTCCCCAGTGGACGAGGAAATCTTGTCTGCTCCGCCACAGCTAATAACAGCCTGGCTTGCCAGGCCACTTAAAAACAGCCACTATTTTTATCTACTGGAGGCGGCTAGCCTGTCTTCCTCCCCAGACAGTGCTGACACAGGGTGATTTTGAGGAAACCAGGTCTTTGCTAGGAAGGTGGGTCATTGTCTCAAATCATAGACTGCGGTCTGGCAGGATGCACCTAAGAAACCTTCCGGAGGGTGTCAGGCGTCACCTTGACCTGGTGGTCTGAATTTAGAGATAATTCTACCCTACCTTGCCAGTAGGACTCGGAAGGAATCACTTGACCTCTCCACCCCAGATGGTCCTCAGAATCCTTGCTGGAGTTTCAGGGCACAGCAGGATTTTGTCCCCCCAGCCGCAGGGGGTGCCAAGAGGATAAGGGCTGGTGCGGCTGTGCCCCTGGGCTGAGGCGAGAGCTGGGGCCTCTTCACACCCTAGGACCTTACTTCTGAGCTCTTGAAAATAGTTTGCAGTGGCTCTCACGTGGTGGGACAATGGGTGAATTCCCTTCCTTCTTTCTAAGAAGCTGTATTGAACTAGGCTTCTGGCCTTTGGATGGAGATTGGGGAGCAGGGTAAGGGATGGGGTTGGTGGATGCCCAGTGCTTCTTAGCATGACGTGTTCATCCTTAGAGACAGTCAGAATTGTGCTGTGTTGGCTATAGCTTGTATTTAGGTAAAAATTTTTTTTTTTTTTAATTTTTGGTTCACTGCTTAATTTCTAAACACAATAGTTTTTTTTTTCTTTTTTTTGAGCACTTGGTTGCCTGATTCCTAAAACAAGAGGGATCCTGCCCCCACCCGGCCCAGTCATCTTCCCAAGGCAGTAGCCACGGGGCCATTCCCACCCTCACATCCACCGGAAACCTTCACTGGCTCCTCTGTTTGTAGGGTCTGGGGCTCCCCTGGCTCTAGGTCCCCTGCTGCTATAAACCCCTCCCCACTCCCTCCATTGAACCCACCTCACTCTTTGACCCTTTCCTTCCCTCTCAAGACACCTTCCTGCCCCCTTCTTCCTAATGCACCTCAAATCCTCCTTCTCTCAGAGCCCCTTCCTCTTCCAGCCACCCGTCTTGCCTTGATCCCGCATCCAGCTGCTCTGGGTATTTGCCGATTGTCCTTTGCCTCCCCCAGGCCACAGGCATCTCTGCGGGCAGGGCCTGTGTGTGCCCCACCTTTGTGCCGGGCCCCCTACCGCCGTTCCACGAATGGCGGGACCCGTGTGGCTCCCCAGGGTTATAGGTGTTTCCTCGTACCATACTTTACTGCACTATCTGACCCCTGGAGACATGGGGCTGAGAGTTTAAATGGCAGGACTGGGACCAGAACCCAGTCCCGTCTCCCAGGGAGTCAAGGCATTGGCCGGGTCCCCTCGCCCCAGGGGGGCCCCATTCACTGTCTGCCTTCCTTCCACCCCACTCCGTTCCCAAGGCTCCAGAGCTGCTTCTGGAGGTGATGGGAGGGGCCCGCTGTGCAAGTGACCGTCCACTCCCGACCCTGGGAGCAATGAGGACAGAGGCCCCAAAGGCCGAATGACCTGAGGCCGAAGTGGAGGGGCCACAGGCCCCACGAGCATGTCTGCTCCAGCTTACTGTTCAGGGTGCTGTGGGTTGTGTCACGTCTGGGGTAAGGGCCCGCCTGGGAGACTTCCTGAAGGAGATGCGTGAGACTGACATTGTGTGCCTGCGTGGGAAGGCTTCCAGCTGTGGCCCACCTGTTAGGAGACCGCCCTTCCTGGTTCCTGGGGGCGGGGAGTCATCTGTGCCCTCTCCTGGGTGCTCCTGGTGCCTGAAGGTACAGCTGCTATGCCTCACCCTCTTCCTGGAGCAGACAGGGCTGCTGTGGGCCCTGGATGGTGGCCAGGGCAGGCCTGGAATGGTGCTGCGCTAGTAAGAAGAGGGAGGGTGCGAGGTAAGGTGTGGTGGTCAGTCCTCAGGGCTGCCCCTGGGTGGCGATCCATCTGTGGTGGGCTGAAGGGGCACACTCAGCTGTTGGGGTGGACACCCTACAGAGGGGGAGCTGGCCCTGTATGTCCTGGGCCTGAGCCCCCGGCTGCCCACTGACCCCCATGCTGAGGAGAACCTGGAGAGGCCCCCGAGTAAGCCTCCTTCCTCCTGAGCATCGGTCTCCCATGAGTCCTCCATTAACAGGTCACCCGTACTCTCAGACTCAGACCTTCAGTGGCTCCCCAGTGCTGAAGCCATGGAGCTCAACCCTAGCTCTGTAGAACTGCCCAGGGAACTTTTCACAATCTAAAGCCCAGGCCCAGCCTGCGGAGATGCTCGTCTGGTCTGGGGTGGGGGTCAGGCATCTGCACGCAGGGTAGCTGATTAGAGGGCAGCCGTCTCAGCCCAGGGCGGCTTCCAGTGGGTGCCAACCCATCCCTTTGCACCCTCCTTCCAGCCGAGCTGGCCCCTTCCCGATGCCCACCTGCCTCACACCACCCTCACCTCTGTCTTCCCCTTCTGGTGCTGACTGTCTGTCCAAGTCCATGGAAGCCCTCATGGTCCAGCTGCACCCATGCACTCTGGGAAACTATCTTTAACCCCTTGGCTGTCTCTTTTCCCCTTAGCAGGGGCCTCATGCTATTCTCCTGGAGTGTGCTTGGGGGTCTTTAAAAGAGTCTGTGTCCCATCCCAGCCTCTTCCTTCCATGAAGCACTGCACCGCTTGCTAATTCTGTTTCTGTGGTCTTTCTGTGGCCTTCCCCAGCCTTGGAGGGAGAGAGAGAGAGAGAGAGAGAGAGAGAGAGAGAGAGAGTGTGTGTGTGTGTGTGTGTGTGCAGTGTGTGTGTGACTCTAGTTGTGTGGGGTGTGTGAGTGGGGGTGTGTGGTATGTGAGTGAGGTATTTGGGAGTGTATATATATATGTGTATGAGTGTGGGTGCGGTGTGTACAATTGTGGGAGTCTGTGTGGGATGTGTGTGGAGTGTGTGGGGTGTGTGATTATGAGAGTCTGAGTGTGTGTGGGGTTACGTGAGTGGCGTGTTTATATATCTGTAGAGTGTGTAGAGTATATATGTAGAGTGTATATATGATTGTGAGAGTCTGTGTGTATGGTATGTGTGACTGGGTGCCTGTGGTGTGTGAGTGGTGTGTGTGTATGAGTGTATGTGTTGTGTGTGATTGTGAGGCTATGTGAGTGCGTGTGGGGTGTGTGACTGAGTACCTCTGGTGTATGAGTGGGGTATGTGTGAGTGTGTGGTGTGTGTGATTGTGTGTGGTGTGTGTGAGGATAGGGTGTGTGTACATGTGTATGGTCTGTGTGGTGGGGCATAGGTACATGTGTAGAGCATGTGTGTGTGTATGGGACATGTGTACATATGTAGAACGTGTGGTGTGAGTGGGACGTGTGTACGTGTGTAGAGCGTGTGTGGTGTATGTGTGAGGATGGGGTGTGTACCTGTGTAGAGTGTGTGTGGTGTGTGTGTGCCTGTGTGGAGCGTGTGTGGTGTGTGTGAGTGTGGGGCGTTTGTGAGTGTGGGGCGTGTGTACCTGTGTGGAGCGTGTGTGGTGTGTGTGTGAGTGTGGGGCGTGTGTACCTGTGTGGAGCGTGTGTGGTGTGTATGTGAGTGTGGGGCGTGTGTACCTGTGTGGAGTGTGTGTGGTGTGTGTGTGAGTGTGGGGCGTGTGTACCTGTATAGAGCATGTGTGGTGTGTGTGTGAGTGTGGGGCGTGTGTACCTGTGTGGAGCATGTGTGGTGTGTGTGTGTACCTGTGTGGAGCATGTTGGTGTGCAGTGTGGTGTGTGTGTACCTGTGCAGAGCATGTGTGTGTGGGGGGGGGCGTGTGTACCTGTGTGGAGCGTATGTGGTGTGTGTGAGTGTGGTGTGTGTGTACCTATGTAGAGCGTGTGGGTGTTCATTGTGGGGTGTGTGTACCTGTGTGGAGCGTGTGTGGTGTGTGTGTGAGGATGGGGTGTGTACCTGTGTAGAGCGTGTGTGGTGTGTGTGTGAGTGTGGGGCGTGTGGGCCTGCAGTGTGCTGGGGTGGGGTGAGCCCCACCCTGACCCCCATCCCGTGCCTTCCGTCCTCCAGGCGAAAGCGGCCAAGTCGGAGCAGGAGGCCAGGAGGCTGCGGCTGCGGAGCCTGCAGTACCTGGAGCGCTACGTGTGCCTGGTGCTCTTCAGCGCGTACCTGCACCTGGAGAAGGCTGGCTCCTGGCAGAGGCCCTTCAGCGTCTGGATGCGGGAGGTGAGGACGGGGAGCCGGGGACAGGCTCCCTGGCAGGCGGGCATGGACTCGTGTCATTCCTCCCTGTGGCCCAGGGTGTTTCTTGTTCAGCTCTGGTCCCAGCACAGCATCTGCGCTCGGCACGGGTGAGCGAGGGGGGAGGAGGAGGAGAGGCCGCGAGCGGGGGAGGAGGGAGAAGAGGAGAGGCCATGACAGAGGGGGAGGAGGAGGGGGAGGAGGAGAGGCCGCGAGTGAGGGAGGAGAGGCCGTGAGAGAGGGAGGAGGGGGAGGAGGAGAGGCTGCGAGCGAGGGAGGAGGAGGAGGGGGAGGAGGAGAGGCCGCGAGGGAGGGAGGAGGGGGAGGAGGAGGGCCGCGAGCGAGGGAGGAGGGGGAGGGGGAGGAGGAGAAGCCACGAGCGAGGGAGGAGGAGGAGGGGGAGGAGGAGAGGCCGCGAGCGAGGGAGGAGGAGGAGGGGGAGGAGGAGAGGCCGTGAGGGAGGGAGGAGGGGGAGGAGGAGAGGCTTCGAGTGAGGGAGGAAGAGGAGGAGAGGCCATGAGAGAGGGAGGAGGGGGAGGAGGAGAGGCTGCGAGCGAGGGAGGAGGAGGGGGAGGAGGAGAAGCCGCGAGCGAGGGAGGAGGAGGAGGAGGAGGAGGAGGAGGAAAGGCCGCCAGCGAGGGAGGAGGGGGAGGAGGAGAGGCCGCGAGCGAGGGAGGACGAAGAGGAAGAGAGGCCGCGAGCGAGGAGGGAGGAGGAGACGGAGCCGGGTGGGGCTGGGCTGGGCCCCTGCTCCCTGCGTCCCAGGGCAATGTCACCTGGGTGCTTCACGCCCACTGCTGTGTTCATCCTTCATCTGTGCCCTCTGACTTCCCGTTCCCCTGCCGCCTGCCAGCCCTGACCATGGACAAGGCCCTTAGCCGCTCTGAGCTGCTGTCCTCAGCGTTGCCACGGAAGTACTGTTGGCACAGTGGGCACCACCCCAGGAGGCCGTGGCGGGCATTCTGTGAGATGCGTGCGCTGCCGTCCGCCACAGCTCGTGTCGGCAGGCCTGCCTCACGTGGCCACTGTAGGCTCCTGCTCTACAGAGGAGGAGTCTGGGCGCAGATGGGTTCAGTACCGCGTTCATAGTCAGCGCTAGAGCAGTTGGTTGGCTCCAGAGCCCACCATGTCCAGCCTAAGACAGACATGTCTCGGGCCAGCTCCTCCTCCCCTCCGCTTGGCTCTTCCCGGCTTGGCTAGTTTTAGATGCAGAGCTGCCGCCTCGGCTCCTCTAGGGTGGGAGAAAAGTCTCCCTTCCTGCTTGGCAGAGCGGCCTGTAATTACCCCTCCGCTGGGACACTGGGCCCTGCTGACCTCACCGGCCTGTGCTGGTCTTTGACATCTGGACTCCAGGCTGGAATTAGCTCCCATGGGCAGGGTGGACGGGAAGGCAGGAGTGACAGGTGTAGGAAGGGTGTAGGGCTTCAGGAGGTGTGCAGGTGGGGTCGGAGCTGCGAGGAGACGGAGGCCGGGAGGCCCTGCAGGGCCCGGTGCCAGGATGGGTGGCTGCTGCGTGTTTGTGCCGAAGCCAGGCCTTCAGGTGGTCCTTATGTGGGGTGGGTCACACCAAGGTCACAGTGGGGCCACCCTCTTGAGCAGGCCTGGCTCAGCTTCCTCTTGGCGGTGGTAGGGGACCTTGGACACTTCTGCTTGGAGAGCTGAAATAGGGGGATGGAGCTTGAGGCCCTCCCCAGCTGAAGCTGGGTGGTGGGTTGTGGGAAATGTTGAGGTTCTAGCCTTGGGGGATGAGTGGAGGGGCAGGGGGTTAGGGTTGCCTGGAGATGTTAGTATGGAGTGGAGCCTGCATCCTCCCCATCCCCAGGATGGTGGGGAGAGAAGACTGATTGTTGAGTGGTTTGAGTCTAGGGCCTGGGCCCTGTGGCTGTATGGAGAGTGTCTAGGGAGGCCTCAATCAACCTGCCTGAGCTGAGGCCTTTGGTGGGCCTGCCGGGCCCACAGTCGGAACTCATAGCTAAAGGGCTCTTGCCGGCTGCTGCTTCCACAGTGCTCCCTGCGGGCCCAGCTGTAACACCAGGAGCAGCTGAGCTTGTGGTCCTGAGTGTGCCCATGGGAGCATATGGGCTGAAGGCATGGGGCATGCTTGCCCTTCCCCCTCTGCTCTCCACTTCCAACTGCCCTTACTGCCTGCTGAGCGCTTCCTGTGCAGCCCTCCACGCTGTGCTCTGCCATCACAAGGAAACGGAAGCTTGAAGTAGTTAATAGGAATCAAGATGCAAACTCGTGCAGGTGGCTGAGCTGGTGGGAGGCAGCGCTGGGCCCCAGACTCACATGTATCAGTGGAGCCCAGTGAGGGGTGTGACAGAGAAGGGCATGGGACCCGAATGACACCCTCCCTCCCCTCGAGCACTGCCCCAAACTCTCCTGTCCTCCCCAGGTGGCAGCAAAGGCCGGCGTCTACGAGATCCTCAACCAGCTGGGCTTCCCTGAGCTCGAGAGCGTGGAGGACCAGCCCTTCTCAAGGCTGCGCTGCCGGTGGCAGGAACAGAACCGTGGCCCTGAGCTCTCCACAGCAGGGGACTTCCTGTAGGAAGGGGGCTTCCTGTGGGATGTGCTTCCCCTGCCCCTGCTATCACTGCCTCCCACAGGGCCACCTCCCTCCCCACGTGGTCTGGGGGTACCCGATGCTCTTCCAAGGCAGTGGCCCTGAGAAATGACTCCTCGGCTTCCCAGAGACCGAGTGGGTGGGTGGGGATCCCCTGTTTGAAAGAGTTGTTATAGGATAGTTGGAGCACAGTGATGCCTTGTGAATGGCCACTCCGGGAGGGCCTGCAGGAAGGCCCGGTGTGGCATCAGCTCTCCAAGGCGCTCCCTCCCCAAGTTTCCAAGCCAAACCTCTCGCCACTTCCGTCCTCCCCTCTTCCCTGAGCAGTTCTGAGGGCCCCGGCCAGTGTTGGTTCCTTCTCTCGCAGCTCTCCCACATGGCTTCTCCCCTTTTGCTGCCTGAGTGTTGCCCTGGTGGCCCTGGGCTCCCTGGGAGATGGACTTTGCTATGGCTAGATTTGTTACCTTAAAGGCAGTTTTCCCCAGTGTTCTTGCCTCTCATTCCTTGTCTCAACCTCAAGACATGAAGAAGGACAGCCACATTCCCTGTGGGTTCAGTGGAGGCCTCTGCCCCTCCTGCCTTTGTCCCCTCCCCTCCCCTGGGCTGGCAGGACTACAGAGGTTCCCATGGAGCTGAAAACAAAAGGAAATCCCTTTTGGGGTTGGAGGGGGCAAGAAAGAGCTCCCAGAAGGTGCACGTCGCCCTGTGGGAGAGGCCTGCTCCATTTCCCTGGGAGCATGGGGGGGAGGTCTGGGGAAGCACCTCCTCCCTGCTCTGGCTGGCCCCCCAACAGTGGTCTGAGCCCCCACCTGGTGTGGCAGGAGCCGTGGGGACTCCTGGGTGACCCTGAGTGAGCAGTGGGGTGTGTGAGAGTGGCCCAGGGGTGGCACGAGGGGCCACTTGGCTTGCAGGCCGTCCTCGCTGAGCACCCTCGAGTTGCCCTGCGATGGGAGCAGAAGAGGCCAAGGCCTGCCGAGGTGGCAGCTGCTGGGACCAACTCTGTGGCTGGTGGGAAGGTTGCTTGGAGAGGCAGGCGGGTGTTGAGCTGAGCCTGTGGCTCTCCCTGCGGGGACTGGTCTCCCCCTAAACTGCAGGGGCTGAACGGTGTGGACGCTGTCCCCCTGGCCTGGCTCACTGGGGCCGGGCAGGCCTCTCTGGGTTGGGCACCCGCACTTGGGCGGAAAAACAGACGAGGTATCACTGGTCATGGTAATTTGAAAAGGCGGATGAGGCCAAAGTTGTTCATGTCTACCTAGTATTGGAAAATTTATGACCATTCTGGCTGAATTCTTTTGCAAATCTACTGTATGTCTTTTCACTACCTTTTTAGAGTTGTTTTTGGTTTTATTTTTGCATGTAGTAAAAAGTGTTAATTTCTCTGCAGACAAGGTCTAGATGAGGGGTCAGAGATCAGGGCTGAACTGGGAGGGATCCTCTGTGTTCCAGTGGTTGGCCCTGACTTTCAGCTGTGCTGGGACTACTGACCGGTCACATCACCTCTCTGCCTCAGTTTCCCCATCTGTAAAATGGGAGAATAATACTTGCCTACCTACCTCACAGGGGTGTTGTGAGGATTCATTCATGATTTTTTTTTTTTAACAGCTCTTTTGAGCATTAAAAATGGCTAAATGTGAAGTGTGCCTGGCTGCCAATGTCTTTAGTGTGGGCGGGTATTACAGAACTGATGCAAGCTGGGGTCCCTGTTCGCTCAGAGTAAGGGTGGGAGGGCAGGGTGAGCCAAGAGCACCTGCCCTTTGTGCACCCGATTCTCAGAGAAGGTGGGTTTTCCTGGACATCATTCTCTCCTTCACATCCTCAATCATGTATGACCATCTCATTCTGGATGCCTAGGGCTGACCTGCTGAGGAGCCGCTCCTTGAAGAAAGCAGTGTAACAGGCTAATTCACACTAAAGTGTGAAGGACTGTAATATTTAGGGAGATGGAGCAAAACTGAATTCCATGGGCTACGAAGCAGAGTGAAAGCAGGGTAGCTCTCAGCCTCTACTTCCTTTTCTCATCCCTGCAGGCTCTTCTTGGTCCCTTTCGGCCCCCAAAGGCTCAAACACATTTGTGTTGAGAAATGGGTGTGTAAAGAGGCAGGAGGGAGAGTGATGCAGGCAGAGTGCAGACCCAGGCTTCTCCCTAGGCTTTTCCAGGGTTAGGGGGAATCAGACCCTCTGGGCTGTAGTTCCGAGGTCAGCTGGAATGGAAGTTTCAAGGTCAGAATGGAATCCAGAGCCCCTACTGCACTAGGGTTGGTTTTCTCCCCAGCCTGGGTGATGGGAGGCCTCCTGGGGTTACTTCCCAGCGCCCGGAGTCCAAGGATGTTCTGTGTGGCTTCTGAATGTGAGTGCAGTGGTGTGTACACTCACATGTGTGTGTGTAAGTGTGAGGGGTGGTTCTGCACTTCTCTGCCTGGGATGAAGGGATTATAAAAATATGATCAGTACAAAGATCTGGGATCCTTGATAGAGACGCAACAGGCTCTTGGGACGACATGGACTGGGAACTGGAAAACTGCCCAGGGAGCCGCAGAAGCCCTCTGCAGCATCCACGGGGGACACTGCTCTGGTCCCGCCTCAGGAGGAACAGCTGCAGGAGCAGTCGGCACACCCTCTAGCCACTGTAGCTTCGATCCAGCACATGCCAAGGCTGCGTTCCCTGCACAGCACTCTGCCGACTCGGGCTCTCCCAGACGATGACTGAGCCCGGCAGCACTCTGAGCCACAAGCGACACTGTTGCTGCTTGGCAACCTTGCCTGGAGCCTCCCCACTGGTCTGGCTGGGCGTTCCTCAGACCCACCCTGCTGTGTGGGGCTCTTCCTTGCCCCTCTCTGTTCATGGGTGTCAGACCTGCATGGTGGTTCTGTCGGCTCTTCCTGCCTTCTTCTGCTTCCTCCTCCATCCTTCACAGGGGTTTCCACAAATAAATTTCTTGCAAGTCTAATCCCACCCTAGTGTCTGCCGCTCTGGGATCTGAGTGCACCCTCACTCTCATCTTTGTCTCTCTGGGCAGCTGCTTTGTCCTTCTTTCTGGTGAAGGCAGCCTTCTCTGGCTCTGCTTAGGGAAGCCACCAGCCCGGTTTCCAACTTCACATGCTATCGTTCCAGCCAGAATCAGTTGTCTTTCTGTCTCTTTGCACCGCCCTGCCCTTCCATCTCGAGTGTGGGGCCACTGGCCCTGTGGACTATGGCCGGAAGGGCGGGAAATGATTGCTCATCTTCCCTATAGATGAGGTTAGGGTGGGGATGGCAGGACTGAGGCGCTCAGTGTGATCTGGGTGGATCACCCCCAAATCGGCATGTGACAGTGCCAACCTCTGATTATTTCCTAAATAAAGGGAATGCCCATTATAAAGGTTTTTCAAGATGCACCACATTTGTCCTCCAGAAATGTCCTATTTGATGGTCTCAAATAGCAGTTAATGAGCTTAGTGTTTCTGCAGCCTGGCCAGCACTGCTGTTACATTTTTTTTTTTAACTTTATTTTATTTTGGAGTACAGCCAGTTAACAGTGTTGTGATAGTTTCAGGTGGACAACAAAGGGGCTCAGCCATACATGGATACGCATGTTTTTATTCTCCCCCAAGCTCCCCTCCCATCCAGGTCTATTACATTTTTTAAAAAAGTCCTTGATAGTTTTGTGGCTCGAAATAGAATTTCATACATGTTTAATTTTATATTTTGTTTATTTAGTTATTTTCAAAATTGAAGTATAGTTGCTGTACAGTATTATACACTTAAGACATATAGTGATTCATAATTTTTAAAATTAATTTTTGCTGAAGTATAGTTGCTTCACAATGTTATATTAGTTTTCATAATTTATAATGCTTATACTTCATTTAGAGCTCTTGTAAAATGTGGCTGTATTCTCTGTGTTGCACAATGTATGTTTGTAGCTGTCTCTATACCCAGTAGTTTGTGCCTCTTGCTCTCCTATGCTTGTATTACCCCTTCTCACTGCCCTCCCCACTGGTAACACTTGTTTGTTCTCTGTCCGTGAGTCAGCGTTTGTTCGTTTTGTTATATTCACTGGTTTGTTATAAGTTTTTAGAGTCTGCACCTCTGGGTCCATCTATGATTCTGCAAATGGCAGGATTTCATTCTTCTATGGTTGAGTAATATTCCATTGAGTGTGTGTGTGTTTATGCACGCACACACACAGACTGCATCTTCTCTGTCCAGTTGTCTGTTGATGAGCACTTGGATTGCCTCCATGTATTGGCTGTTGTAAATGGTGCTGCAATGAACATTGGGGTACATTTGTTTGAGTTAGTGTTTTTGTTCTCTTTCTGGATGTATATTCAGGGGTGAAACTTCTGGATCATATGGTAGTTCTATTTTTAGTTTTTTGAGGACCCTCCATACTGTTATCAAAGAGACTGTCTTTTCTCCATTGGATAGTTTTGCCTCCTTTGTTGAAGACTAATTGATCATAAGTGCATGAGTTTATTTCTGGTTTCTCTGTTCTGTTCCACTCATTTGTGTGCCCAGACAGTATCTGACTCCAAGCCTGCGCTCATTTTAGGGTTGGATATTGGTGCCAGCTCTGGCTACTGGAATCCTCTGACATTTTCAGTGATAGGAGAGAAATGTCAGTCCTTCTGGAAGCGTGCCTTTGCTGTGGCGGGTTAGGAGGGGGGTGAAGGGAAAGAATGATTGCTTTGAAAACCCTCCCATGAGGTCTTGTGGTTCTCAGACTCAATGCTTTTCAAACCCTTGTGTCCTTTCAAGAGGTTCCCCTCAACACCCACAAGAAGGGGTTGTTTCCTATGAGTCACTCTGATAGATTATCTGTGACAGGGGCTTTTGAGTTTCATTTTGTGCCTCCCCTTAGCGTATTTTTTTCCCTACCATCTGCCCACCTCACCCATTGACATGCCATACGTGACAGAGAGGCCATGCTATCCAAAAGTAATTTTCGTTCTTTCTTTGAACTAAATGAGACCATCTTCTGGGCTGAATTAGCCACCAATAATTTATGAAAACACCCATTTCTCCATTCCCACCCTAACATTTGAGGTTACCAGTCTTTAATTTTTGCCCATCTGATAAGGGCGAAAACTGTTTTATTTTTGTCTTAATATGATTTTCCCAATTACGAATGAGATGGAACATCTTTTTTTTCCTTTGTTGGCCATTTGGATTTGCTGTCTTATATGCTTATTTTTCTACTGGGTTTTTAAAAAATTAATAGGTGTAAGATATTAACATAATCTGTTTCATTTGTAGGTAGATCTACAGCCAGTTCTTCTTCCTAGTTTATCTGGTCTCGTAATTCTTTTGGAGTGTCTTTTGTCAAATTTTTGTATTTTGTGTCTTGTGTCAGCAGACCTTCTCTACCCAGGATTATTGATCTGATTTCTGGTTTTCTTTGATCACTTGTACAGTCTTGTCCTTTATGTTTCATTCTTTAATTGACCTGGAATAAATGTTTGTGAGTGACATGAGGTACAGAATATAATTTGTTTTTTTCAAAATGGGTATCCAGTTGGCCCACGTTAATTTATTGAGTAGCCAAGATTCTCTGCTCCTTGAACTGCAGTCCTCGTCATTTGATGGGTCCGTACGATAGACATGTGGTTGCCATTGCCTGTAGCATTCATTCATCATCCAGCCACCATTTCTGACTTTCCATCCTAATTTAAAAAAAATCTTGACTGGATTTTTAATTTTTTAAATCTTTTCTGGCCTTTTACTTTTTCTTGGGTCAATTTTGATAAAATACCAACATTTTCCCAGAATAACATATGACATCTGTCAAGAATTTCAGATTTATTAATGTAAAATCATATGTAATAGTCTCTTAAATATTTAAAAGCCTCCTTTGCATCTGTGGGACTTTTCCAGTGGCTCAGATGGTAAAGAATCTGCCTGTAATGCAGGAGACCTGGGCTCAGTCCCTGAGCTGGGAAGATACCCTGGAGAAGGAAATGGCAACCCATTCCATCATTCTTGCCTGAAGAATTCCATGGATGGATGAGCCTGGTGGGCTGCAGTTCATGGGGTTGCAGAGAGTCTCATCTGTGACTATCTTTCTCAATTTTAATATTTATGAATATCTTACATATTTTTCTTGGTTACATTTGCAGGTTTTTCTGTTCAATTGTTGCTTTCAAAAAGGCTATTTTCATTCTTATAAATGTGAACAATGAGAATTTGTGATCACATAAAGTAATAGAAGTGAATTTTTGCTATAGTAATGCAGCTTGATTCTGTGAACCTCTTCTGACTAATATGCCAAAAATCACATCATGATATTGCTTTAAAACATTAAAAAAATTTTTTTTCATTAGCTATCAATCAAGGGGGAGTACACCTATAATTTTTTAAAAATGATTTTATTCATTTATCTTTGGCTGTGCTGATCTTCACCGTTGCATGGGCTTTTCTCTGGTTGTGGCGAGCAGCGGCTACTCTAGTTGCACTGTGTGGGCTTCTCATTGCAGTGGCCTCTCTTGTTGCACAGCAGAGGCCATCGAGCTCTTGGCTTCAGTAGCTGAGGCACGTGGGCTCAGAAGTTTCAGCTCCTGGGCTCCAGAGCACGGGCTCAGTAGTTGTGGTGCACAGGCTTTACTGTGCCATGGCAGGTGGGGTCTTCCTGGGTCAGGGATCGAACCCCTGCCCCCTGCATTGACAGGCGGATCCTTTACCACTGAGCCACCAGGGAAGCCTTCCTGTAATTTTTTTTTATAAGCAGAGAATTGGAAAACACCTGAATTGCAAAAGGATCTATTACCTGGGTATTGGAGTCATTAACTCTCTCATTTTCTGGAAAATATGCTTTGAAAAGTTTATTAAGATTTGTCAAGTGACTACTAATTATATCTCTCACTCTGAGGTACCCTACCCCCTATATAAATTAGCATACACAAAATAGATGAGAAGAATATTGTTTGTTTAAAAACTCTTACAAATACTCCAATCTTTATTTTTTCACAGTTCCATAAAGTTTTTAAAAACAACTTTCTGGAGATATAATTGACATACACTAAGCCACTCCAGTACTCTTGCCTAGAAAATCCCATGGATGGAGGAGCCTGGTAGGCTGCAGTCCGTGGGGTCGCTAAGGGTCGGACATGACTGAGCGACTTCACTTTCACTTTTCACTTTCACACATTGGAGAAGGAAATGGCAACCCACTCCAGTGTTCTTGCCTGGAGAATCCCAGGGACGGGGGACCGTGGTGGGCTTCTGTCTATGGGGTCACACGACTGAAGTGATGCAGCAGCAGCAGCAGCAGCAAACCACAAAGTATATTATTTTTTAAATGTTGACATATATACACACCTGTGAAATGATCCTCAAGTTAATGAACAATATCTATCATCTCCAAAATTTGCTCAGGTCCATTTGTTACTCCTCCTTTCCCCCTTCCCCATCCCTCTCACCAGGCACACTTTGATCTGCTTTTTGAAATCATAGATTTGTTTGCCTTTTCCAGGGTTTTATATAAATGGAATCATCAACTTGTACTCTTTATTGTCTGGCTTCTTTCACTCAGCATGATTATTTTGAAATCATCTATGTTTGATATATGTCAGTTGGTCATTCTTTTTACTGCTGCATAGTATTTCATCATATGGCTATACCTTCAGTTGGTTAATCAAATTGTTGCTGGGTATTTGGGTCATTTCCAAGTTTTAGCTAGTACAAGTAAAGCTATTATGAACATGTGGAGGTCTTTGTATGGACATATGTCTTCATTTCTCTTGTATAAATACTTAGGAAGAGAATGAATGATGTGGCATATGTATGTTTAACTTTTTAAGAAACTGCCGAACTGTTTTCCAGATGGTTTCATCCCCATGGGAGTTCCAGTGCCTCCACGCCCATACCAACTTTGGAATTGTCAATCTTTTTAACTTTAGTCATTCTAATAGGTGTTTAATGGGTATGTTTCCTACCACCTTGTGGCTCAGCAGGTAAAGAATCTGCTTGTGGTGTGGGAGACCTGGGTTTGATCCCTGGGTTGGGAAGATCCCCTGGAGAAGGGAAAGGCTACCCACTCCAGTATTCAGGCCTAGAGAATTCCATGGACTGTATAGTCTATGGGGTCGCAAAGAGTTGGACACGACTCAACAACGTTCACTTCACTTCCTACCACCACCCTCCCGGGTCACATTTTTAATTATTAAGACTTTCAATTCATAGGGGAAGCATAAAAGCATTATAAGCCTCATCTCTTTGAAGACATTAGCATGGTGTGGTGTGCATGCTCAGTTGTGTCCGACTCTGACCGCATGGACTGTAGCCCATCAGGCTCCTCTGACCATGGAATTTTTTTTTCCAGGCAAGAATACTAGAGTGGGTTGCCACTTTTTACTCCAGGGGATCTTCCCACTGCAAGGATCGAACCCACATCTCCTGCATTGGTAGGCAGATTCTTTGTCACTGTACCACCTGGGAATCTCCTTGAAGATATTAGTTATTAGTATTTGAAGGCTTATTCTATTAGCTCTTTTATTGGATGTTAGTTCTTCTCTTTGTTGAGTTTGGTGTTTGTTTTTCATGTTGCTGGTTTTCCTTAGTGGTTGCTGAGTTTGGTTGTGTGCTCATCTTTGTCTTGAGATTTGAGGTTATCCTGTTTGTGAGACCTGTGACTCTTTAGCATATCCCAGATGACTGACTGCCGGGCAGGGATGAGTTGTTCTGGTGACAGTGTGTGCTGGTGGCTGTCCTTCTGGACAAGGGCGTATATCAGCCCTGGGCTGCTGCCCCAAGTGCCCCACTGACTGCTCCTACCTGACGACACACTACCTGACCTGACCTGGGCTCCTCAGGGGGCACAAGGAGAGCCAAATTCTCCAGCCACCTCTGCTGGAGTGCTCCAACCTATGTCCTGATGGGTGTTCAGGCTTCCTGCTGCCTCCTGCTTGGCATCTCTGAGCTGAAATCTTCCTTAAAGCTGGTTCCTCCTCTCTCAGAGGCTTTCACCTGCATGACTTGTGGGCTGTCATCTCCCCTGCCCATCCAGTTCCATCAACCTCTGTCTTTCAGGGATTCCTCACCATTTCTGACCCCTTCTTACTCGAGCACTGGCATAGAATTTAACAAATAAATACTTTAAATGATATTTTGAGAACTGTGGGTTGGGAGGGGGAAATGAGAGCATATGCTCAATCATAATTTATGTAAAAAATAACTCACACTATGTAGCTCTTGCCCTGAAACAATTAGGATTCTGGCAACAAACTTTAGATCCAACTGTGAAGAGAGTTTAATGAAAGGACCCTTTGCAGAGGTGTGGACAGGGCTCAGGGAACCAGTGGTGAGGTGCTCAGGAACTAGTTGCAGGGGGAAGCTGTAACTGTCCCTAGACCTAAGGGGGCAGAAGGACAGCACTGTGTTACCTGCCCCTGCTGCAGGCATCTTCAGGGGACTCGGAACCATCCAGCAGAAACTGAGTTGAGGAGGGGGTGACCACGGCCAGAGCAGCAGCATTGAGCACGGGACTGATGGAAGAGGGCAAGTGCTTTGCCTTGCTGTCCTCTCCTGTCCTCTGATCTCCCATCAGTACCTTCGTTTGATTGCAGGGGGCACCAGTGACATGGTCCACAGGGTGGGTCAGCCTCTGGAGAAAGGGAGTGGAGAGAGACAAACAGGAGAACCAGTGCAGCCTCTTCCAATTGCTTCATGTACGTCATCACCTCCAGTAGTTCTACGACTGCCCAAGGAGGTAGGCGTGTTCCTTATTTTACAAAAGAGGAGGCTCAGGCACCTTGATCCAGTGATACCTCCAGATTTTCCTTCTACTCTTCCCTTTGCTTTTCCTCCTTTCTCTAGCCCACTGCCCCTTAACGGTTCAAGTTCAGTTTGATTCAGGTCTGCTCACCCCTGCCATCTAAGTGCCCTTAAGATACCTAGAGAAAGGATTCTGACTTCTCAAGATGTTGTGCCCACATTACCTCCAGCATTTCATTAAAAAAATTTCAAAAGTACAGGCAGGTTGGAAGTATTATATGGAGACCAGTCTGTACCTCTGTGCCCATTTCTCAAAAACACTTTCACACTATTGTCCATCAACTTGTCTAAATCTTCTCTGGCTTGTCAATTCCTTAAAGCTGCGATCCCCAGCCTTTTGGGCACCAGGGGCTGGTTTCACAGAAGACAGTTTTTTCATGGACTAGGTGTGGGGGGAATGGTTTCAGGATGACTCGGGCACATTACACTGACTGTGCGCTTTATTTCTATTATTATTACATCAGCTCTACCTCAGGTCATCAGGCATTAGATCCCGGAGGTTGGGGACTCTTTGTATCTCAGGGTCTGTGATGGCCTGGTACACACAATGTTGTCAGTAAATATTTGATGAGTTGATAATTCACAAGGCATTTGGTGTTTCTCAGGAAAAGGGAAGGAAGGTTTTATTTATTGAATGCCTATGGGTGGTTTTCATACATCATGTTGGGGCACTGAATTCATTATTTCACCAGAGCCTCCCAAATCAGACGAGGCTGGGATTACGATCTCTGCTTTATGAGATCAAGAGAGGTTCTATAATTTACTCAAGGCTCACGTCATATCCCTAAGGGATCTGGGATTCAGGACACCAAGATTCCCTCAAACCAAGGCTGGTGACTCAGTGCCTTCTCTGTGGCCGAGAGGCTACTTGGGGCTGGGGACTGTGTTTGTGCATTTCTGAATGTCCCAGGACCTGGCAACTAGCAGGTACACTCAATGTTTTTGGAAAGAATGAGTGAATGAACCTTTGCTGAGTATTTTCATGCTATTGGAATATGTCTGCGTTAAATTCACCCATTCCGGTCCATTTTAATTCACTGATTCCTAGAATGTCTATCTTCACTCTCGCCATCTCCTGTTTGACCACTTCCAATTTGCCTTGATTCATGGACCTAACATTCCAGGTTCCTATGCAATATTGTTCTTTACAGCACCGGACCTTGCTTCTATCACCAGTCACATCCACAACTGGGTATTGGTTTTGCTTTTGCTCCATCCCTTCATTCCTTCTGGAGTTACTTCTCCACTGATCTCCAGTAGCATACTGGGCACCTACCGACCTGGGGAATTCCTCATTCAGTATCCTATCATTTTGCTCTTTGATACTGTTCATGGGGTTCTCAAGGCAAGTATACTGAAGTGGTTTGCCGTTCCCTTCTCCAGTGGACCACATTCGGCTGTGGTCCATGTGATCAGATCCACTAGTTTCCTGTGATTATGATTTCAGTGTGTCTGCCCTCTGATGCCCCCTCCCAATACCTACCTCTTAAGAAGAGGTGGCAAGAATACACAGAAGAACTGTACAAAAAAGATCTTCACGACCAAGATAGTCACGATAACGTGATCACTGACCTAGAGCCAGACATCTTGGAATGTGAAGTCAAGTGGGCCTTAGAAAGCATCACTACGAACAAAGCTAGTGGTGGTGATGGAATTCCAGTTGAGCTATTTCAAATCTTGAAAGATGATGCTGTGAAAGTGCTGCACTCAATATGCCAGCAAATTTGGAAAACTCAGCAGTGGCCACAGGACTGGAAAAGGTCAGTCTTCATTCCAATCCCAAAGAAAGGGAATGCCAAAGAATGCTCAAACTACCGCACAATTGCACTCATCTCACATGCTAGTAAAGTCATGCTCAAAATTCTCCAAGCCAGGCTTCAGCAATATGTGAACCGTGAACTCCCAGATGTTCAAGCAGGTTTTAGAAAAGGCAGAGGCACCAGAGATCAAATTGCCAACATCTGCTGGATCATGGAGAAATCAAGAGAGTTCCAGAAAAACATCTATTTCTGCTTCATTGACTATGCCAAAGCCTTTGACTGTGTCGATCACAATAAACTGTGGAAACTTCTGAAAGAGATGGGAATCCCAGACCACCTGACCTGCCTCTTGAGAAACCTGTATGCAGGTCAGGAAGCAACAGTTAGAACTGGACATGGAACAACAGACTGGTTCCAAATAGGAAAAGGAGTGCGTCAAGGCTGTATATTGTCACCTTGCTTATTTAACTTATATGCAGAGTACATCATGAGGAACGCTGGGCTGGAAGAAGCACAAGCTGGCATCAAGATTGCTGGGAGAAATATCAATAATCTCAGATATGCTGATGACACTACCCTTATGGCAGAAAGTGAAGAGGAACTCAAAAGCCTCTTGATGAAAGTGAAAGAGGAGAGTGAAAAGGTTGGCTTGAAGCTCAACATTCAGGAAACAAAGATCATGGCATCTGGTCCCATCACTTCATGGGAAATAGATGGGGAAACAGTGGAAACAGTGTCAGACTTTATTTTTGGGGGCTCCAAAATCACTGCAGATGCTGATTGCAGTCATGAAATTAAAAGACGCTTACTCCTTGGACGGAAAGTTATGACCAACCTTGATAATATACTAAAAAGCAGAGACATTACTTTGCCAACCAAGGTCCGTCTAATCAAGGCTATGGTTTTTCCCGTGGTCATGTATGGATGTGAGAGCTGGACTGTGAAGAAAGCTGATCGCCGAAGAATCGATGCTTTAGAACTGTGGTGTTCGAGAAGACTCTTGAGAGTCCCTTGTACCGCCAGGAGATCCAACCAGTCCATTCTAAGGGAGATCGATCCTGGGTGTTCATTGGAAGGACTGATGCTAAAGCTGAAACTGCAATACTTTGGCCACCTCATGCGACGAGTTGACTCACTGGAAAAGACTCTGATGCTGGGAAAGGCTGGGTGCGGGAGGAGAAGGGGACGACCGAGAATGAGATGGCTGGATGGCATCACCGACTCTGTGGACATGAGTTTGAGTGAACTCCGGGAGTTGGTGATGGACAGGGATGCCTGGCGTGCTGTGATTCATGGGGTCGCAGAGAGTCGGACACGACTGAGCGACTGAACTGGAATATGTCATTCGCTGCTGGAAATTCATTCACCATGGGAATATGAACCTAAAGGGAGCTTGTGCACCTCTTCACTTAGCAAAGGAAGGATCTGAGGCTGGAAGGGCAATGACAGCCAAAGTCATGCAGCGACCAGTATGCTGACTCCCTGCAGTGAGCTTTCTTTTCCCTTCCTCTCCAGATCTATCTGAGCATCTGGATTGGTACCACTCACTAACCCAGGGCCTGGAGACCCACAGAAGCCACCTTTCCTAAGGCTGTGTGGGTGTCTTCCCAGGCCCTAGCTCATAGTGCCTTTCTTCTTCACTGAAGATCCCCATGGGCTTCAGATGCTTGAAGTTGTGTGTGAAATTGTATTTATATACTTAGCTCAGGAGAGGAACCAGTGTTTGCTACAGGCTTTCAAAACAAATACCAAAACTGTGACTCCCCAAAAGTGGGTGGGGGCTCCTTTATGTGTTTCTCCAGTGGTTCCCCAACTTCTTGATTGCAGAGACAAAAAGAATTTTTCAAAGAATATTAGGTTGTAAATTTTTGCAAAGTTGCCCCACTAAAAAGGAATGAACCCCTCTTACAACACTATCATATCATAAAAAGGTATTTTTAACCCCTCCAAACAAGGACAAATTCTCTGGGGGATAAAAATCATGGGCCTTCCAATTAGATGCAATAGTTGCAACACCCTGCTGCTGCTGCTGCTGCTAAGTCGCTTAAGTCGTGTTCGACTCTGTGTGACCTCATAGACGGCAGCCCACCAGGCTGCTCCGTCCCTGGGATCCTCCAGGCAAGAATACTGGAGTGGGTTACCGTTTCCTTCTCCAATGCATGAAAGTGAAAAGTGAAAGTGAAGTCGCTCAGTCATGTCCGAATCCTAGCAACCCCATGGACTGCAGCCTACCAGACTCCTCTGTCCATGGGATTTTCCAGGGAAGAGTACTGGAGTGGGTGCCATTGCCTTCTCCTGCAACACCCTACATGGTCCTTATTTTGCTGAAGAAGGCAGTGTGGGCCAGCCTTTGGGAATCTTGCCCTCCACTGAGAAGCAGCTGCTTAGAGCTTGTGTACTGGTGGCTGTTTAGAATTCTCCTGAAAGGCACCCCCTACAGATGGCTGGGCATGGGTTTTGTTAGATCCCTGGGTGGCATTTCCACCAGTTTGACTGCCAGTTGGCATGAACTCTGGTCACATGGGGAGGTTATATCATTGTCTGTTGGCTTAAGTTTTCTCACAAGAGTTTTGGGTGAAATTCTGAAGAATACACGCTCTAAGTGACAAAAGCAATCTCCTGTCCCCAATTCCCTGGGAAAGGAAGCACTGGGTGGGGGCGGGGGGCTGTGGCCATGTGAGACGACCCCACTCCTTTAGGGTTGCCTGGGTCCCTGTGTCCATCTGCTGATGCAGGAGCCAGGCCTTTGTCCCTCCTGCTTCAGATTCCCCTATCAGGGCACTGGGTGGCGTTCTCTCTGGCGAGGTGCACTCTCCTTGGCCAGACGGGCAGGCTCGCGGCTTCGTGAAGAGGTTTTCCAGGGAAGGTATACTGAGGAGGGACTTGGCCGCAAGCAGGAGTGTCTCGGGGCAGAGGTGAGAGCAGCAGACCAGCACAGGCTGCTGCAGGTGGCGGCTCTGTGGTTCCTGTGGTACCACACACGGCAGCATCTCTGTGTGTTCCTTGAGTGACAGGTGCTATTCAGCATCTCATGTGTGCCTGAAAAATCGCTGCAGCCCCGTTTCTGCGTCTCTAGAAGGAGCTGACTGCTCTCCTGCTCCACACCCTGACTTGCTGCGCCAGCAGGATTCCCTAGCTGCCTGTGGGGTCTGCGGCAGGACAGGCATCCACCTGTAAGTCGGGCCCCTTCTTGATGCTGCTGCTGCACGCGACATGTCTGTGAGGTGCTTCTTCATCCGGTCCTCTCCCCCACAGGAGCCCACGTGTGATCTTAGACCCTGCCCAAGCTGTCAGTGTGTCCAGGCAACGTGAGGAACAGCAGACCCAGAGGGGAGCCTGCTTGCTCAAGGTCACGTAGCAAGCAAGAGTGTAGCCTGCCACACACATCTGGTCTGGGAGGGCTGCGAAAACGCTCCTCTCCAGGTGGTACCAATAAAGGCCCTCTGCCCAGTTTGTTGATGCAATAAGACAATAAACAAATGCTTTTTGGAAGCAATTGGGGGACATAATTAGGGAAGGATGGACCAGAACGTCTAAATCACTGAACTTTTTCAAGGAAAGCCCTAGTGTTATTTTCAAGTACACTACAGATGAGAACCAAGAATAAACTACCGTCTGGACCCAGCTAGGGCCCTGCAGCACCTGCTTAAACACCAGATAAGAATCATGCGGGATTACTCATGGTTTGTAAGCTGATTTGCATGGTTTGCTTAATAAGCACGCTTACATGGTTTTAAATGGTTTCCAAAGGACTTGAAAGCAGTTTGCGATCTTAACAAAGTTAAAGAATCTCCCGCCATGTCATTCACCCTGCAAATTGATTCAGCAAACTGTATTTTTGTTTTGTTTTTGAAATCATAAACAGATGCTTATGTTTAGACTTCTGGCTCCAGCTTAAACACAGGCTTTCTGTTTCTTCTCTGCCCAGTTTGCTTTTAAGGGGCAGGAAGGGGGGTTCCAGCTGGGTCGGAGTCCTGTCCCTGGGCCCCTCCTGTAAGCTGCCTTCAGCAACTGGCTGCTCCCTTAGCAGTTGGCCTCCTGGGAGAAGAGAACTGAAGGGGGCGGCTGATGAGGAGTGAGGCCTTCTGGGTCAGTGTATGTGGCCTGTGCCCCACTCCTGCCCTGCCTGTGGGGTCTTTGCCTGGCAGCCTAGGGGGTTAGAGTGATGGGGAAGCACGGTGCCTGGCACAGGGATGCCCGGGAAATTCGTGCCCCCTGCTTTCCTGCCGAGCTCCCTGGAACCCCCAGCCAGCCTTCCCCACCCTCTTCTGGTCCAGAGGGTGGGCATGGGAGTTGGGGGTCTGGTTCATCGAGTGCCCCAAGGAGGGGAACCAAGCGCACCCCTCATTCTAGCTCCTGGAGAAGCGATGTACAGACCTGCAGGTGTCATTTCCAAATGCCAAGGAAGACAATGGGGGACACCGGGGCGGGCTGGGAGCCTCCAGGGTAATGTGGACCAGAGTGGAGGGGTGAGGAGCCGGGGGGTGGTCCTGGTGAGAGCCCTATGCCCTGCCCAGGACAGGAGGAGTGACTGAGGCAGCTGGGCACTGCTGCAGGCCTGCAGTAGCGAGGGGTGGATGCCTGGGGAGGACAGATGGGGAGGTGGGGAAATGGGGGCAGAAGCAGGACATACCCAGCACCATCGGCAGCAGAACCCCTGGTTCGAATCTCTCCATTCCCAGCATAAGCAACTGGGAGACTTTGAACAAGTTCTCAAATCTTGGTTAGCCTCAGTTTCCTCACTTATAAAGTAGGGCTCTTAGAAAAAATACATGAAATCATGCATGTTTGCACAGCACATGTCTCACAGTAGGCACTTTGGGAAGTGGTCGATAAAGGTAAAACCCAACTAGAAACCTTGAAGTCTCATCCTCACCTTGGTATTTGTCATGAGCTTGTGCATGAGACTGGGGTTGGCTCTGGTCGGAAGTCCCTTCCTCCCACTATTGGCTCCCCACTGGGGTCTCAAATTGTTTCAAGGTAAAAGGAGGAAGAGTAGAGATGGAGTTGGCCTTCTGGGGGGGTCAGGGCCATGGGGGGCGGCGGGAAGGGGGGAGCAGAAGCTTTCTCTCCAGCCCACCCTTGACTCTTCTTTTCCAGGAGCAAGGCTCCAGTGCTCGCGCTCCCACCCTCCCCAGTCTCTTTTTCTCCGCCTCACCCTACCAGCTCACAGTTACAGGAAGCAGGGGGTAATATATGCCAACGTTCATTCCTTCAGCAGTGTC
This sequence comes from Moschus berezovskii, assembly GCF_049115385.1. Classification (NCBI taxonomy): domain Eukaryota; kingdom Metazoa; phylum Chordata; class Mammalia; order Artiodactyla; family Moschidae; genus Moschus; species Moschus berezovskii. Next base: position 27,401,796 of record NC_142471.1, read on the forward strand.
TATTGAGTACTTGCTAAGTGCCAGGTCCTATCAGGGACATGGAGGCAGTGATGATCAAGACAGTACCATGCCAAAGAGTGTCAAGACCTAGTGACGGCCCCACCCATTTGGCTTTCTTCACTGCCCCCACCCCCCGACTCTGGGGCGGAGCATTGCTCTAACAGGGAGTTCTGGGAGGGATGGCGGAGCAGTGAGTGGGGCTAGGTCCTTGGTGCTTGGAAGGTTTGGAGTCTCATGACCCTACCATGAGCGTGAGGTTGGTCTCCCTAATGGTGGAGAGCTGTGTTGGATCTTGTTTTAGGTCCTGACCTGACAGATGGGAAGGTAGACACAGGAAGGTCAAGGCAGAGGCCAGCTGAGAAGCCAGTGGCAGGCTGCAGGAAACAGAGTAGTGGTTTCTCAAGAGGTTAAACACAGAAATACCATATGACCCAACAGTTCCACTCCTTGTTGTTTATCTAAAAGAAGTGCAATCAGGGACTCAAACAGAAACTTGTGCCCCAGTGTTCATCATAGCATTATTCAAAATAGCCAAAAGGTAGAAACAACCCAAATGTCCACCCATGGAAGAATGGATAAACAAAGTGAAATATCCATACAGTGGAATATTACTCAGTCTTAAAAGAAGAAAGGCCTGACACAGCTGACAATATGAATGGACCTTGAAAACATGGTGTGGAATGAAAGAAGCCAGAAATGATAGACAAATACTGTATGATTCCGATCGTATGAGGTACCTAGAGTAGGCAAACTCATAGAGACAGAAAATAGAATAGAGGTTACTAGAGGCTGAGGAAGGGGGAGTTATTGTTAATGGGAACAGAGTTTTTGTTGGAGCTAATGAACAAGTTTCAGGTATAGATGGGCTTCCCTGGTGACTGAGAGGGTAAAGTGTCTGCCTGCAATGTGGGAGACCCGGGTTTGATCCCTGGGTCGGGAATATCCCCTGGAGAAGGAAATGGCAAACCACTCCAGTACTCTTGCCTGGAGAATCCCGTGAACGGAGGAGCCTGGTAGGCTACAGTCCATGGGGTCGCAGAGTCGGACACGACTGAATGACTTCATTTTTACTTTTCTTTCTTTCAGGTATAGATAGCCTCATTGGGAAGGACCCTGATGCTGGGAAAGATCAAAGGCAAAAGGAGAAGGGGGCAGCAGAGGATGAGACGGTGAGATAGCATCACTGACTCAGTGGACATGAATTTGAGCAAGCTCTGGGAGATAGTGCAGGACAGGGAAACCTGGCGTGCTGCAGTCCATGGGGTTGCAAAGAGTCAGACATGACTTAGCAACTGAACAACAAAATATAGAGGTGATACTTACACGACATTGTGAATATAATTAGTGCTACTGAACTGTATGCTTTCAAATGGTTAAAATGATAAATATTATGCTCTGTATGTGCGTGCTTAGTCACTCAGTCGTGTCTGACTCTTTGGGACCCCATGAATTATAGCCCATCAGGCTTCTCTGTCCACGGGATTCTCCAGGCAAGAATACTGCAGTGGGTTGCCACTTCCTTCTCCAGGGGATCTTCCCAACCCAGGGATAGAATCCTGGTCTCCTATACTGCAGGTGGCTTCTTTACCATCTGAGCCACCAGGGAAGCCCTACTATGCTCTGGGTGTTGTCTTATCATATTAAATTAAAAAAAATAGTGAGTGGCTGGTGGTATCAGGGAATTGCTCTTCCCGAGAGCATCCTCCTAAAGTGAGTCTTCTTCATATGAGGGCTTTGTGTGGTGATGGTTGGGAAGACAATGAGGGCAAGACATTAGGGGAGATGGTGCAGAATATGCTCTGGACATCTCAGGAGTCATACAGTGGGATGGCCAGAGATGCATGCTCCTCAGCTTTCTGGGAGACCTCATTTCTAAAACAGGGATGAATACATCCATTACATAGGGCTGCTGGGAAGATTAAATGCTGTAATACACGTACAGCCATCAAAATTCTACCATAAGCACTCAAGCACTTATTAGTATTTTACTTGTAGTGTTCGGTTCAGTTCAGTTCAGTCGCTTAGTCGTGTCCAACTCTTCGCGACCCCATGAATCACAGCACGCCAGGCCTCCCTGTCCATCACCAACTCCCGGAGTTCACTCAAACTCATGTCCATTGAGTTGGTGATGCCATCCAGCCATCTCATTCTCTGTCGTCCCCGTCTCCTCCCGCCCCCAATCCCTCCCAGCATCAGAGTCTTTTCCAGTGAGTCAAGAGAGAAATAAGGATAGTGTAGCGGCAAGGAGAGGCAGTAGGGTGGGGGGGGGATCTCAGTTATTGCAACTTGGAAAAATGCCTCACAAAATGAAGTCTCATGAAGCTCCACATTCCCGTGGGAGAAGGATCGGCAGAGGTGGGAGTGACATCCTTAGTGACGGCCTCCATGGAGGCGGGACCTTGGGGGAAGGTCCCCCGTCCACCAGGTGATGATTCCTGTGAATAGAGAGGAGAGGGAGACAAATATGTTTTCCTGGCGGGCCAGCCTTCTTTCATGGTGGTGGATCTCATGGGGAGTTTGGGTCTCCCAGGGGAAAAGTCAGTGTCCTGCCAGTAAGCTGACGTCATTGGCCTCTTAAGAAGAAACAGGGAACCGGCTGTTGTGGAGATTAACTGCGAGCTCCAGATGTGCAGTCAAGCCCTGCAGTAAACAGATTGCCATTATAGTCTGCAAAACAATAGCAGCTGTTCTGGTTTGGCTGGCCAGGATTGCAAATCTGGCTTTGTGAAGAGAAGTGCCTGTGGAGCAGTGCTTCTGAGAATGGTGGGGGGACGGTGCTTGTGGGGTTTGCCCACCCAGCAGATTTGGGGTAACAGGGCTGTCGGGTTCTTCAGCCGCACCCACTGAGTGTCAGGGACCAGCCGACTTGAGGACTTAGGGTCAAGTCCCGCCTAGCTGGGAAACCACGCAGAAATCATTGTTCTAGCTCCTTTGTTCTGCAGCTGGGATCTGGGGGCCTGAAAGGAGTTTTATGTGATTATGAGGTACAAAAGAGAACTGGTTGGGATTGGGGCTCAGTGTTGGATCGAAGTCAACGTTCATTTGGTTGAGTTTCTATGGCCAGTCTGCGGTGAACCTGTGGGCTGGAGTCATTTCACTGCCGCCTCGATTGGCCGTCAGTCCTTGGCTGCTCTTGAGGATCCTGTCTGTGATGGAGGTTGGTCTCTTTCTGTGCAACACTAACCCTCATCACCCCGTGAGAATCTCACCTATGACCCTCGTCTCATCTGTACCACACCCACCCGCCACCCTCTCACCCGCTCCCTAACAGTGAGAAGCCAGGCAGATGCCCAGTCTGCCCCTGTCTGTGCGTGTGGCTGCCTGGGCTGTGGAAGTCTTGGCTGGAAAGCACCTCTTTAGGCAGGGGCGGATGGGGGAAGGAGAACTCCATGAGCAGGTTAAGGTGGTGGGCCTGGCCCTTCTGGGGTCACAGCTTGCCCAGACCAAGTGGGCACCAGCTGTGCCCAGAGAAAGTGCTGCCCCAAATGGGACTTTCTCAGTTGATGACTGAGCCCACTGAGAAATAAAAGGTCTGGGTAGGTAATAATCGAGAGCCATCCCTCACCTTCCACGAAAGGTTCTTGTTTTCACTGTCGGTATCAGAGAGGAGGATGACTGACCCGGTGTCCTGTCCACCTTGACCTGGGCAAGTGTGTGGCCCTTCTGTGGCTCCTTCACACAAAGAGGGGTGAGGGACAACCATTGCCTGGACTGGAGTCAGCTTAGTGGTCCTTCGGCCCAACCAACTGAGAGATGGGACTGTATATTTAGACACAGCATCCCTGATCCATGACTATGGCTGGACGTTATAAAGGGGCAGGTTTCTGTGTCACATGATGGTTCACGGTTAGAACTTTCCATGCGTAGAACAACTTCTTCTGGAGGTGATGAGTTCTATCTCTGGGAGAATTCAAATGAGGCTAGAAGATTCTTTGGTCGAATTCATTCATTCATCTGATCATCCAATGTTTTTCAAGCATCAAACTGATATCAGGTGCTAGACTAATTGATTCAACTGTGAATAAGATAGAAATGGCCCTTGGCCTCATAGTGCTGTGATGGGGAGATAATGAGGTCTATGGGAGAAGGGTATGGGGGGCCATGACCCAGACCTGCAAGCCAGGCTTCCTGCAAAGGCTTCACCTTTGAAAGCTGAAGCCCGAGGCTGAGGAGGACTTAATCTGGGTGTAGGATAAAAATTCCAGAAAGAGGAGGCAGCACACATGAAGTGCTGGAGACAGTGTAGCCATCAGAAGAATCAACTTGCTCAGTGAGGAAGGGCTTGGTGGGGGACGGGGTGGGGGCAGAGTTGATCAGGGCAAAATGTGGGTCACACGAGGGGCTTTGAACTTTATCCCAAGAGCCACAAGAAACCAATGAAGAGTTTTAAGTGAGGCAGTGGTGTGGTTTACTTAACTGGGTTTCCCCAGAGACAAACCTTGAGACAGGGATTTGCAATTGTGTAGGAAGTGATTCCAGAAAATACACCATAGGGGAGTGGAGAATTGAGCCAGGGAAGGGAGACAGCCAAGAAAGCATGTGTGGTCAAGCAGGTCACCATTGTGGATACTGGAGCTTAACCCTGTTGGGAAACTCTGGGAGTCACTGAATTTGAGTATGTCCCTTGGAGTTATGCCCACCTCTGCTCCAGCCCTGAGATGGAGGAAGCTGGGGTATTTATATACCACCTCCCATCAGGCATTGGTTGAGGGCTGTTTTGGGCTGAGTGGGGCATGACATGATTCCCCAGCACCTCTGGCCTCCCCCTGGAGCCCTCAGGCAGAGAGGCAGGGCCAGCCTGCAGTGGGGCTCAGCAGATCTGGCTGTGGCTGTGGGGTGGAGGGACAGTGAGGGGTGGACAGGAGCCTGGAGATCAGTGAGACGGCCACAGGAACACTTGCCCAAGCAAGAGATGTGGATGGTCTGGGCTGGAGAGGCTGTGATTGTGAGCAGAAGGGGGCGCATGTCAGGAGGCTGAGCTGGCTGACTCTGGTGCCAGACGTCGGGGAATGATCACTGTGGAGTGGATTCACAGCCTCCCAGAGCTGCAAGGGGTCCCTGTGCCTCCCCTCGGGCTCTCTCCACCCCCAGCTGGCTGCTCTCCAGCAGATCTTCCTCTGCTCACACATGTCAGAGATACTGACACGGTCGCCGCAGCAGCTGGGGCCACACCTCAGAGGCCACGCAGTGTGTCTGCAGGGAGATGAGGTGCTGTGGTAACTGCTCAGAGAACAAAAACTCGGCTGTTGTCAGCCCGAGCCCCGAGTCGTGGAAGAGATCACTTGGGCCCGGGTGGCGGGGGTAGGGGGGGAGGAATCCAGTGCCACCAGCAGAGTGCCAGCCTGCTCCATGAATCTCTTCCACGCTCACATCATCTCCCCATCAGACACGGGCCACGAGAAGACAGATGCTCCGCATGGCTTGTTCACTGGCCCCAGGATCCAGTTGACAGAAAGTGCTCAGTAACCATGGGTGAATGCTGGAATCTGTGAATAGTCCCTGCTCTTCTGTGCTCCACGCCCTGGGGAGGGGAGTGCTGGGAGCAGTTGAGTGTGGCTCTAAGGACAAGGGCCTACCAGGGTGGAGTGGGAGGAGGGTTGGGAAAGGGGGTGGCGTGTTGAGGCAGCAAGGGAGAAGATGGAATGGTGTCATCACCAGGGTTTTTAGTTGCAGAAATAGAAGCCAAGTCTGGATGAAATAAGTAGGGAAATAATTCAGCCCTAACCAATGACGGGTGGGAGGTGATGTATCGAAGCCCAGCTCCCTCCCTCCCAGCTGGGATCACCCTTCATTGGCTCTGGTTGCCCACATGGTAACTTGCTGGATCATGCCTCTTTTATGGCCACCCTTCCCGCCCCCCGGTCTATTACCCCTCTCCCCTACTGGGCTCCCTGGGGTCACCGCCCACATAATGGCCTAGTCTCAGCATCAGCTTCTGTAGGAATCCCATACCAGAGCCAGTTGCATCCACCTGGTAAACCAGTCACATGTCTTCTCCTAGTTGCAGGGGAGGATGGAGGAACAAGAATAGGGCATTTTCAGCTTCCGGGGTGAAGCAGTCCTTCTTTCTATCAGACTCACTGGTATGTCATCAGCACCCCTATAGGAAGCTGTCCTAGTCTGTTCTGGCTGCTATAACAGAATACCACAAGCAGATGGCTTATAAACAACAGAAATTTATTTTTCACAGTTCTGGAAATCCAAGGTGCTAGCAGATTCAGTGAGCTTGCTTTCTGGTTCATAGACTGTATTTCCTCACTGTGTCCTCATATAGGGGAAGGGGCCAGGGATCTTTCTGGGGCCTCTTTTGTAAGGGCACTAACCTACGTTAAGAGGGCTCCACCCTCATGACTAATTGCCTCCAAAGGCCCCACTTCTAATACTATCACCCTGAGGATTGCTATTTCAATACATGATTTGTGGGGAGACATAAACATTTAGACTGTAGCCTGGGCATATTCAAATTATAATTTGAGGAGGGTTTATAAAGGGGGCTTCCCAGGAATCTCTAGTGGTAAAAGAACCCACCTGCCAGTGCAGGGGCATGTGAGACAAGGGTTCGACCCCTGGGTCGGGAAGATCCCCTGGAGGAGGGCATGGCAACCCACTCCAGTATTCTTGCCTGGAGAATCCCGTGGACAGAGGAGCCTGGTGGGCTACAGTCCATAGGGTCACGGAGTCGGACACGACTGAAGCGACTAAGTATGTGCATGTCTATTTATAAAGGGCCTCTTGACAAAGGTGTAGGGGGCTGTTGAGAAGCAGAAGGGACGGTGTAATAACTCAGGATTGGTAGTGGTGGAGCAGTCACCATCCCTAGGTCTGAAGGGACGAGGGGAGGGAGCAACGTCTGGAACACACAAAGAGACATGCAGAGACATCCCCGAGAGGAGTGGTGACACAGGGACAGTTAGCCCAAGGCCACCTCAATTGTCTCTGAGGCCTCCCTCCCTCCCATCTCCTGCCCACTGACAGGCTCAGGTCGGCCAGCCTCCGGCCCAGAGCAGGATGGATCAGGGTGAGGATGGGATGTGGAGGGCGGGTGGCCGATGTCAGGCACAGCAAGGAATTTCCTGAGCACGCGAGGGGCCCCAGGTGTGGCAAAGTGTCAGTGGGATGTCAGTGAAAGTGTTGCATTGGAGCTGAGGGCTCCTTGGCTGCCCCTCAACAGCAGCAGCCATTCCTTTTCCTTGGTAGCACCACCCCTGTCCCTGTGGGCCCTTCTGTCCGAGTCCCGCTGGTCTCTCCAGAGCTGTGCTCCGAGTGGAGTGCCCACGACTCACAGAGACCTGGCTTGGCCAATGACCGCTGCAGCCCCGGCCCAGTCGCTTCTTCTGAGCCTCTGTTTCAGCCTCTGTTCAGAGCCTCCAAAACCAGGAGGGTTAATCAGATGACCTCCCAGGATAGCTTCTATAGCACTGACCTTCTGGGAAGGCTCACGACCCCCTTCCAAACAGTCCTGGGAAGGGAGTAAAACGCAGATCGTCCTTTCGGGGAAACCAAGGCTCAGGGGGACTTTCTGGAGTTCACTGACTACATGGGGCCTAGACCAAGACTGCTAATCTCTGGTCAGAGCTGTTTCCAGAGCCAGGCTTGCCCTGGCCCCACTCTCCTCAAGGGTACAGCCCATAGCCATGTTTATTTTCAACAACTACAGCAGCCAGAGTGAAGCTGCAAGATTTTTCCTGTGTGTGTGTGGTTGTGAAGGGAAAGGTGTAAGAACAGCACTTTCAACCAGACTTCTAGAGCTTGCCAATCTCCCTGCCCCACTTGGGGATTCAGGGTCAGTGTAATGTCACTGCTGTGCTTTTGAGACTATGGGTCCACAGACCTCAAAGGGCTTAATTTGTAGGGGTTTTCAAAGAGATCCAGGAGGCCTGTGCCAGCAACTCTGAGCCCCATTGACATCAGCCCTGCATAGCCAAATCCTACCAGGTCTAGGAGGCTGCCTGCCCCATGGACCTGTGTTCTGAGGCCTGTGTTCCAGGCCCATGAAACTAAGACCAGGTCATGTTACATCACAGCCTGAGGCTCTGAAGGTTCCTTCATGCCAAGTCCAGGAGCCCTTGAAACCACTGCCTTCTCCCCTAGAAGTGTAGGACGCAGAGAGCTGTTAAGTCGGCCAGGTTCTGAAATTAGAATTTTCAAATGATTGCTCTGGAACAATCATGACCTGAGTACATGTCCTCTGGCTTGTACTGCGCTTGCCCATGTTGGTTTATTTTCACAAAGTGAAGTGAATTGCCAACACTTAGAAGTCAAGCTGGGATTTCTGGTTACTTTAAGGAATCAGAAAACCTGGCAGCACCGGGCTCACATTCCTGCCTGGGAACCTTTGGTTGTTGCAGAGATGCCCCTCCCCTCCCCTGACCCTGGATAAGACATGCCCTTCAGCTCATCCTAGTCTTCACCATCCCCGTATCTCCCTGCTCAGAGCTGAACATCCACTCGTGTTTATTACTGTTTACGCTGCTCTTTCTCGAATCAGTTATGAGGAGACTGAGATATTTTGAGTCCTCCCCATTTCCAACAAAATTGGGAAAACAGTTTATTTATATTACTTGCCTGCCCCTGGGGTCAGCCACCTATTCTGTTGGGTAGGGTTGCTAAATTGAAGTGAAGTCGCTCAGTCGTGTCCGACTCTTTGCGACCCCATGGACTGTAGCCCACCAGGCTTCTCTGTCCATGGGATTCTCCAGGCAAGAATACTGGAGTGGGTTACCATTTCCTTCTCCAGGGGATCTTCCCCACCCAGGGATCGAACCCAGGTCTCCCGCATTGGAGGCAGACGCTTTAACCTCTGAGCCTCCAGGGAAGCCCAGGGTTGCCAAGGTCGAAGTTTATCTCCAAGGCTGTGTCTGGTCTCTGCCTTCTCCTCTGCTACCACCACCACCATCAGGGTCACCATCACAACACGTTTATTGGTCCGACTGTGTACACAATGAGACAAGTCAGGATAGTCCTGGATTTTGGCTGAGAGGCAAAGCTTGGTGGGCCAAGAAAACAGAGTAAATGGAGCAGCTGGGGGCAAAGAGGTTAGGTCTAATATGATGAAGAATTCACCACGCTAGAAGAGGGCCTACAAGGGAGTGGTGTAAATGACACCAGGCGGCCTGGCGGGAATAGCCTCCTGGCTTTCCGCCCTTTTCCTGACCTCTAGGGCAGTGTAGCACTGGCTGTAGGGCCTAACCCAGCTCCACCTCCATTCCTGGGCTCAAAAATATTGAAGAGCTAAGGCAGTTTGGACAGGTCTGAGGGCTGGCCTGTAAATTCAGCCACCTCACTGGGGGGGAAAAAAAAGACATCTCAGTTTTCTATCTGTCTAATGGAGATATAGGCCCTTTGGGTTCCTGCATGGGACCTTTCCAGTATGGCACACTGGTCCTCTCAGGACCCACTTGCCTCACCACACTGGCCCACTCCGGTTTCCTGGAGGGTCCCCCAGAAGCCCTTGGGGGGCATATTGCAGGCACCTCTCCCCCGTCAGGTGAGGCAAGCATTTGACCTGGTAGGAGAATTTCAGGTGACCATGGTTCATGGAGCACGATACCTCATGTGAGCCAGACTTTGGGGTGCGGTCACAAGTGCCAAGAAGGTCATCGTCCCAGCCAGAGTCTGTGTCCCAGACCTGCACCCTCAGGGGGCCCCCGGTGGCCAGGAGCACATCCCCGAAGTCCAGCCGTGTCGTCCACCTGGGGTTGTTATTGTTCCATACTGTGGCGGTCCTTTGCTCCTGGCCGCCGAAGAAGACCTTCAGATAGGCGTCCGTGGCAGTGATCCAGTCTCCCCACAGACCTGATGCCTTGAAGTTCATGACCTCCAGGTGGGCCAGGCCCCTCTGCCGGGGACAGCAGTCCTGGGTGGTGGCTGCTGAACCAGGGCACATGCACTGGCATGGGTTCTTCGGGTTCTTGTGTTGCCCCGGGGGGCATGGGCGGTTGCAGTCCCTCCAGCGTGCCCTGTCAGTCACGTACTTGCTCACGGCCCGCCTGAGGGCCTCCCGCCGCGGGTCCTGGCTCTCCACAAGCATGTGCAGAGGCTCCAGCGTGTAGTCCACCAGGCCAGGGCTGTCCTGCAACGAGGCCACCCAGGCTGAGAACTGCTCGGGCCCAGCCTGGTTCCCGAAGAGCAGGTCATGCATGGTTGAGTGGTGGCCACCATCAACATTGGAATGGCGTTCCCGGTAGGCCTGGTGGAAGGAGGTCCCCATCTTGTGCTCCTTCTTCTTCTCCTCACATGCCTTGAACGATGATGAGGCACTGGCGTGGCCGCTTATGCTGACCTCAGCCTCGACAGCCAGGCAGTCCTCGACCTCGTTGGCCGTGAGCCCCTCCAGGGCCAGCTCGCAGGTACGCAGGGCAGTGAGGGCCGAGATTCGGCCGCCCAGCTCCATGGACCGGATGAAGTGGGTTCCGTAGCTGGAGATAAGCCTCCGGTAGTCGGGCTCGGTGGAGGTGTTGAAGAGGGGTGGCAGCGCCTTCAGGGCCCTCTTGAACTCAGGGTGTACTGGGGGAGTGTGTACCAGGTGAAAACTGAGAGGTGGGAAAAACAGCAGGTCAGCCCAGTGGTGGGCCCCTTTCAGTAACCCCCTTGAGATTGCCCAAGGTCGTATTAAGTGTCAGAGCTAGGATTTGAACCCAGGTGGCCTGGCTCCAAAGCCCAAGCTCTGAATCACCAATCCAGCAGGGAAACCCACTCTGCCCATTGCCCCTTGGTAACCTAGATAGTTTGTATAGGTATTTCTGTTTTTCTTACTCAAAAAAGGTTGCTTTTCCTCTTTATGTTCTAATTTTAAAAAGCAATGATACCTTACTGTTGGTAACCTTCTGGCTTTGGAACCTAGTCCTGTGGACTTTGTCTGTCTGTCTCTTGGACTGGGTCCTGTGTGCCCAGGCTCCTGACAGCTCTGGCCACGCAGTCAGGAGGTGCCCTGTCTCACTGTGTGGGAAACATGGCCTTCCTTGAGAGAAATCAGGGTCGGTGACTCTAGGTCCCATGGAGACATGCATTTCTCAGGGTGACAAGGTCCCTGAGGACTTGGGGCATGTCTACTTTTGTTCAACCTGTAGTCATAATTCCCAGCACAGAGCCGAGAAGGCAGAGATGAAGAGTGCTTGAGTGGATGAAACAGGCCCAGGGAAAAGAGGGACTGAGCTGGGTGTCTTGCCTACTAGAAGGTGGCAATGCCCAAGAAAGAGGGGTTGGGCATCTCCTCCTGGTGGAAGCAGCCTCCAGTCTCCACCTTACCCTTCCAGGACTCCCAGATCACCCCGAGTTTCCCATGCCTTTTCTCAAGTCCCCTCCACCCCCAGTGCTCACCTGTAAAAGCGACACTCCACTAAGTCCAGGCTGAAGCGGTACTTGTCCTGGTGAGTCTTCTGGGCGGCGAAGTTGGCAGCCTGGGAGTGGGAGCCCGCCACAGTCACGCGCACATTAGTGCTTGGCTTGGGAGACACGTCCAGCCCCACCTGCCAGTCGTTGCGGATCGTGTTGGCCGCCTCCCCTGCCACATCCTCGGTGGAGCGGCCTTCATACTTGACCACCCTGCGCTTGCAGCCCGCTCCATGGGCACGCCAGTCGGTGATGGCCAGGGGCAGGCGCTGGAGGACATCCTTCTGCAGGGCATTGCGGCAGAGGGTGCAAGTGCCGTCGGGCCGCAGGAAGCGCTGTGTGTCCACTGGGAACGAGCCTGAGCGCTGGAGGCTGGTCACGTCCATGCCCTCCCCTGCCAGCCAGGAGCCCGGCACAAACTTGAGGGCACGCTGGCACTCAAAGCGCGCGGCTGTGTAGCAGGGGGCAGGGGCGGGTGTGGGCAGAATCAGGAGGATGCCGAGGAGGAGCACTCGGGCGGCCATGGAGCTGTGGAGACAGGGCACATTTGGTCTCCCAGAAGCTGTGGGCAGGGGCACGGAGGGTGACCAACCCTTCCTCCAACTGTAAGTTATCAGGACATATGCAGTAGAGAGGGATGGAGATATATCTCTCAGGTCACTGAATGTCAGAGCTGGTATGGCCTTTACAAATCTGGTCCACCCCCTGCAGTGTACAGCTGGACCCAGAGAGGGGGAGGGACTTGCCCAAGGTCACACAGCCAGGCGGAGACCCTTACTAGGATTTAAAATAGGAATCCAGATGGATGGTTTTGTCCCCAGGACCGCAGCTATTGTTGGTGGAAAGGGGTTTTGTGTGCAGGGGAAGGGGCAGAGAGTAGTTGGAGCAGATTTGAGGAGGAATCTGGGAACTCTAGGGAAGCCTGGATTCTGGAGAGGGATCATTTTGGATTCAAGAACAAGCCATGGTTTCTTTATCCACCCCACCTTTCTCACTACCCACCCCCCCCTCACCCATTAAGTCCTTAGCAGTATTGGGAAAGAAATGAGTTTGTACATCACCATCTTCCTCCCCGTTGCGCCATGGGGGCCTCTGTCTGAGCTCATGGAAGACCATCAGCCTGAATTCTAGGATAAAAGCTGCCTGAGCACCTGTGTCCCTAGACCCAGCATGGGGAGGAGCCGTTTGGTTTGCTCTCTTCCTGATGCTCGTCTCCTCTTTGGCTTTCCCTGCCCTGCTCTGCAGAATTCTGCTCATATCTGTGAGCTGCCTATCACTAAACGCTTAGCTGAAAGGTTCTTCCTCAGTTGGAGGTGGCTTCCTCACTGGACTGCTTATGAACTGGAATCTCCACTCTATCCCTGTCCAAACTGAGCTTCTCGGAGCCCGCTCCCCTCTCGCACCTACCAGGGACAGCAGCTTGTCGGAGGCCCAGGGGATTATGGAGGGCAGGAACCTACCCTGCATTCTAGCTTGGAGCCTCCTATGCCTTCCCCAAAGGAGTGGTGAAATTCCAGGCAACACAGCAGGCCCCTGGGAGGTAAACAGGAGAAGGGGAGTCTTTGGAATGCCCTCAGATCATCTCACTTAGGGAGCCAGCATGGTTCATAACTTTAAAAAACTGAGTCCTGGGACCTTCCCGGTGGTTCGGCAGATAAAGCTCTGTGCTTCTCCTGCAGGGGGTGCAAGTTCCATCCCTGGTCGGGGAGCTAAAATCCCACATGTTGCGTGACGTGGCCAAAAAAAAATTATTACACATTTCCACCCTGACCCTCATCATATTATCTCCCAGGGAGCCTGTTTATGGGCTTTTTTAGTTTTAACTGTCAGCATTTGAAGGGGTCTTAAAGACCCCTAACCTCTTCATTTTGTATAACAGAAAACTGAAGCCCTGGGAGGGCATGAGGCTGCCCAGCGAGTCCACGGTGGAGTGCAGTCTAGACGCAGGCCTCTTGTCTTGTGGGTCACAGCACTTCCTGCTCCATCAGGCTCTTGCCCAGACAGGCTCTTGTGCCCCTCTGTCCCCATCCAGGGGCTCCCAGCCTCCCTGGCCCCCTGCTTCCTCCCTACCTGGAGTCCTGTGCTGAGATGCTCCTATGCAGACACCTCCTCTCCCCAGGGACAGCTCCTGAAATGGTGGTGCAGCCCCCCAGGCAGGCTCACCACACAGCTCATCACCCAGGCCACAGCTCACATCACTTCTGCTTCCTGCCCCGCCCCCACCAGCTCTAGTCACAGGCCCCTTGTGCTCTCCCCCCGCCCGCCCACCACCGGCACCCACCCTGTCCTCACCTTCTCATCCGGCCTGCTGACAGCCCTCAGGAAACAAGCGGTGAGGGCCAGAGGCTCATCTGCCAAGCCTGGGACATGGGAAGCCGGGGCAAACGTGAGGTTTCACGGGGGGAGCAAGAACACAGGGGTCTGAGAGCGTTGAGATGCAACTCTGGAGTTGATGGCAGGCCAGCAGGAACAGTTTCCCTGCTTTTCCCGCAGCATCGCACACGTGAGCTGGAAGAGGCAGTATGAGTAGGAGCTCGGGAACCAGGCCGCCTCGGCTTGGGCCAGCTCGGATGCCTAGTAGTTGTGTGGCCTGGCCAGCGTCCTTAGCCTCTCTGTGCCTCAGTTTCCTCATCTCAAAATGGGGGTGCTCTCAGTGTCGACCCCACGGGTTATGAAGATTTGAAGCGTTACTGTGTGTGAAGTGCTCAGACCAGAGCCTGGCCCTCCGTGAGTATTAAAGCATGTGACCATTCCTTCCTCCCGGGGCAGTGGGGGGAAAATAAATTCTCGTTCAGACCTCTTTGCCCACTTCCTGCCCACGCCTGCAGCCCAGCCCCAGGGCCAGGTTCTGGACCTAAAACACGTGTTCCAGGACAGCGTCTCCTGCTCCTCCGTCTGTGAGGAGAGCCAGTGGCCTCGCTGGTCTCCAGCCTCCGCGCTCTCCCTGGTCTGGAATGGTACCCATAGCATGGATGGGTGGACAGCTGTGTGACCCTGCTGGGGAGAGAGACGTGGGTGGGACCAGGGGCCCGGGGTCTTCTCCAACTTCTGTCTTTACCTGAGGTTTCCATGGGTTGAGTGACTCACAGAGCAACTTCTCGGAGGGGGGGCAACATCACAGTGGTCTGAGGAGGAGTTAGCTCGGTAAGTGGGGGACTGTTCTTGTGAGTTCACTCTCCAACCACATCAGTAACAGGAAAAAATAGCCACAGGCCCCAGACCACGTGTGACACCACGGGATGGCTCATTCCTCTGAGCTTATGCCCCCTGCTGCGTCCCCTGCTTTTACGGGAACTAGAGCTCAAGCTGTCTTCTCGAAACCCAGCCCTATCTCCTCCCCACAGTGTCCCCGTTTCTGTCCTAGAATTTGCAGCCTCCTGACCCCTTTCTAGCTCCTGCCCGCAGCCAAGGTCAGATATCCAGGCTGTGGAGTTTAGCTTTGCCTGTGTTCAGAAGACCAGCTTAAAGAGCGTGGAACCCTGTAGAAAATCTGTAGGAAGACAAAGCGGAGATGGGGAGACTGGTTCCAATCCCAGCTTCAGTGTAGGCTTGCTGTGTGACTCTTGGCAGTAGAGTTTTCACACCTTCCGAGGTTAGTTTCCTCATCTATGAAATCAAAGGGAGGACTTTGAAATTTCTAGGGATCCTTAGGCTCCTAATGATGAAATGTGCATTTAGCAGTTTTCATCTGGTGTATAAAGTAGCTAATGTCCAAGAGATGCCGGTGAGAGGCAGTCCATGAAAAAGCAGTGATGACACACTGACGTTTGCAACTTCTGATGACAGCTGTCCTCTCCAACTGAAACTTCGCACTTGAAATGTGTTTTAATCACAGTTTTTCCTGAGAGACGTTAAGTTGCAGTTTTCAGAAACCATCTGTATGGTTTATTGTTAACAACTTTGTTGAAATATAATTCACATACCATACAATGCACCCATTTCAAGTATATAATTCAGGGGGGTTTAGTGTATTCACAGAGTTGTGCAGCCATCACCACCATCAATTTTAGAACATTTTGATCACTTCCTCAGAAAAACCATGTACCCCTTAGCAGTCACTGCTCATTTCCCCGGATACCAATCTACTTTCTGGCTCTGTGGATTTTCCTTTTAACTGAATCATACAAGGTATGACTTTTTGTATCTGTAGTATTATACCACATAATATTTCCAAGGTTCATCCAAGTTGTAGTATGTATCAAAACTGCTGCTGCTGCTGCTGTTAAGTCGCTTCAGTCGTGTCCAACTCTGTGCGACCCCATAGACGGCAGCCCACAAGGCTCCCCCGTCCTTGGGATTCTCCAAGCAAGAACTGCCTGCCTTCTATGGCTGAATAATATTCTGTTGTATGGACATACTACATTTGTTATCCATTTATCATTTGATGGATGTTTTGGTGGTTTTCACTTTCTGGCTATTGTGAATAATGCTGTTATGAACATTTGCATACAATCTTTTTTGTGTGAGCATATGTTTTCATATGTCTTGGATCTACATGTAGGAGTGGAACTGATGGCTCTATAGAACTCTTTAGGAACGATTTTCCTGTGTGCACCGTTTTACATTCCCACTAGCAGCATACGAGGTTCCAATTTCTCCACATCCTTATCTGACTTTCTGACTATAGCCATTCTTGTGTGTATGAAGTGTTGTCTCACTGTGGTTTCAATTTGGATTTCCCCAACGGCTAATGATGTTGAGCATCTTTTCATTTGTTTATTGGTCACTTGTGTGTCTTCTTTGGAGAAATGTCTGTTTGAGTCCTTTGCCCATTTTTGAATTGGGTTATTTGTCTTTTTATTATTGATTTATAATAGTTCTTTATCTACTTCAGAGTCTAGACCCTTTTCAGGAATGTGATTAGCAAATATATTCTCCTATTTTATGAGTTGTTTTTTCACTCACTTGATGGTATCTTTCAAAGCATGAATGCTTTTAATTTAGATGAAGTCCAGCTTACCTATTTTTTATTTTGTTGTTTATACTTTTAATGTTGTATCTAAAAATTTTTGCTTAACCAAGGTCATGAAGATTTAATCATGTTTTCTTCTAAGAGTCTTATAGTTAACTCTAACATTTAGGCCCATGATCTACTTGGAGTATTGTCCATCTTCATTCTTTTGCATGTGGATATAGATTTACATGGGCTTCCCTCATGGCTCAGTTGGTAAAGAACCTGCCTGCAATGCAGGAGACCCACGTTTGATTCCTGGGTTGGGAAGATCCCCTTGAGAAGGAAATAGCAACCCACTCCAGTATTCTTTCCTGGAGAATCCCATGGACTGAAGAGCCTGGCAGGCTACAGTCCATGGGATTGCAAGAGTTGGATGTGACTTAGTGACTGTCATCTCATCTCTCGCATGGAGTTATATATTTATTTATATATATTTATATTTATCTATATTATCTATCTATCTATATATATAGATAGATTTCTTGCCTGGAGAATCCCAGAGACGGGGGAGCCTGGTGGGCTTCCGTCTATGGGGTCACACAGAGTCGGACACGACTGAAGTGACTTAGCAGCAGCAGCAGCAGCAGCATCTATATATATATATTAAGGTTACAAAATGTTTACTCTTGACAGAAAAACTTCATGGATACTCTAGCAGAATGCATGAGAAAGATATTGATCTTGATAGTATCTTCCTGCATAAACTATACCTACAGTAGACATGAACTGTAATCAAAGACAGAGATCCTTTAACAAATCCAGTGTTTGGACTGTACTTATGGTGCTTATTTTAGAGATCCAAAATATAGTCCCAGACATTGTTCCCTTCATCCTGTCATCATTCTTTGTTCCCTTTTCTTTACAGATTTGTGAAACTTCGGGATTCTTCCTCAAATGAGTTATCCATAGTTATGCTTGAGTTACCTTTAGTTTCATGAAATAAACTGGAGTTTTCCCCACTTTCTCCATGCTGTGGCAGAGTTTGTGGAAGGCTCAGTCTTTGTAGTTGGGTGGATTTGTAACCGTAGGGTCCATGTCTTCGATAGCTCTATCTGGTTTTCTGTTTTGTTTTTTTTTTGAATCTGGTATTGGTTTTGGCAAGTTACCTTTATTTTAGGAAACCTTGTCTGTAAAATTTCACACTTGTCAACATGAAGTTGTTTACAATTGCCTCTTTCTCTTAAAACCTTTTTTTGAGTCAGTGGCGATACCCCTTTAAAAGATTATACTTTTTATTATGGTTTTTCTGTTTTTTTCTGGATCAGTTTTGTTAAAGATTTTCATTACTTTTCTCAAAGAATCTGCTCTTGGCTTCATTCGTCTTCTTTATTGTATCATTATTTTCTATTTTGTTCATTTTATTCTTTTTATTTGCTTCCTTCTTCCTATATTCTTTGGACTTTTGTTGTTCTTTTTCTAATTTCTTGAGTTGAATCCTTAGTTCGTTTGTTTTCAGTCTTTTTTTTAAACTGATGTATAATTGACATGTAAACATTGGTTTCAGGTATACAACATAACAATTTGATGTGTATATATTGTGAAATCATTACTACATTAAGTCTAGTTAACATCCGTCACCCTGCTTAGTTACAAAATCTTTTTTTACTTGTGATGAGAACTTTAAAGATCTATTTTTTTTAACTTTCAAATACCCAGTGTAGTATAATTAACTATAGCCACCATGCTGTAGATTATATCCCCATGACTTACTTATTTTATAACTGGAAGTTTGTACCTTTTGACCTCCTTCACTCATCTCACTGACCCTCCAACCCCTACCAATTTATTCTCTGAATATATGAATTTGGCTTTTTTTAAAAAAAGAAGTCCATATATAAATAAGATCATATGGTATTTGTCTTTCTTTGACTTATTTCACTTATCTTAATGTCTTTAAGATCCATCCATGCTGTTGCAAATGGCAACATTTCCTTCTTCTTTATTGCCAAATAATATGTGTATATAGAATTATATATATATATATCTAAATGATTTCCTTTATCCACCCGTCCATTAGTGGACACTTATGTTGTTTCCATATCTTGGCTATTGTAAAGAATGCTGCAGTGAACATGGGCATGCAGATGACTTCTCAAGTTGGTATTTTTGTTTTCTTTGAACAAATACCCAGAAGTGGAATTACTGGATTAGACTTCTTCTTTTTTAATGTAAGCACTTAAGCTGCTATGAATCTTTCTAACTGCATCTCTAAAGTTTTGAAATATTTTCATTATTGCCAAGTTTTTTCATATTTTCTCAATTTCCTTATGATTTTTCTTTGACCTATGAGGTTTTTTTTTTTAAGTGTGCTTTTTGCATTTTCAGGAAAATGGAGTTTTAAATGCTTTCTTTTGGTTATTGGTTTTTACATAGTTGCATTGTAGTTGGAAACATGTTGTATCTATGACAACCATTCTTTGATGGTTGTTGAAATCTCTGTGGCCTACTAAATGTGCAGTTTTTGTAAATATTCCTGTGTACTTGAGAAGAATATCTGTTTGCTAATTTTTGGATGTAGGGTTCTATATTCAAATCTTTGGTTTTGTTGATACACTAATTACTGAGAGAATCATGTTAAAATCTCCCATTGTGAAGACAGTGTTCGTGATCTGTAACTTTCTCTCTGCATCTAGAGTTCTGCCAATTTTAGCTTTATGTTTTGAGGCTGTTTTATGAAACAAGTGTAGTGTCGTTTCATCTCAGTGAATTTAATTCTTTGTTTACTTGCCCTTTTAATCCCAAATAATGTTTTTGCCACAGTATCCATTTTGTCTCATATTAATAAAACTATCCCAACTATTAAAAAATTATATTTTTAAACTGTGCCAGATTACATGTAACGTAAAATTTACCCTCTTAATCATTTTTAACTGTATCACCTTTCTTTTGATTAGTATTCCCTGTGGAGATTGGGTTTTCCTGGTGGCTCAGTGGTAAAGAATCCACCTGCAATGCAGGAGATATAGAAGACGTGGGCTAGATCCCTGCATTGGGAAGATCTCCTGGAGGAGGGAATGTCAACCCTCTCCAGAATTCTTGCCTGGTGAATCCTGCGGACAGAGAAACCTGGCGGGCTACAGTTCACGGGGTCACGAAGAGTGGGACACAGCTGAAACGGCCACATACTCACACACTGAGATCCTCTATCTTAACTTTCAAACTCCCTGTGTTCTTATGTTTTAAGTGGGTCTCTGCTAAACATAATTAGATTTTGTTTTGTCATCCAATTTGAGTAACTGCATAACTGCATTAAGTCCATTTACATTTATTGTGATTACTGTTCTGTTGAGAGTTGATTTCTGGCATCATGGGTTATATTTGTTTCCTTGCACTGCTTTTTCTGTGCTCCCGTTTCCCCACTCCTTTCCTGCCAGTCAATTCTTTTAGATTGACTAAACTTTAAAAGAAAAAGTACATTCTTTTTTTTCTCTAATGGTTTAGCTCTTAAAATCTTTCTGATTTTTTGTGGTTACCCATAAAAATGCTAATAACATCCATTCTTTGCAAGATCTAACATTCTTTACCGTTATTCTTCTTTCTAGGGATACTTAGTATGCTATTACCTAAAATCACCCTTTCTCATTCTGAGGGTTATTTTTTTCCCCACTGTTTTAGTTCTAGCTTACTTTTTCTCTACTAAATTAATCACTATTAACACACTCAAAGTTTGTTTCTATTTCCCTACACACTTACCAATTTCTTTGCTCATTATTCTCTGGGCTTCCTTTGAGGATAATTCTGCTTTTTCTTAAAGTGTGGTTGTTAGAAGGGTTTTCAACAGGTGTCTCTGGTGGTACACACCCTCAGTTTCTGTTTACCCAGACATCTTTGTTTCAACCTTGTTTTTGCATCATGATTTCCGCTGACTGATGCTTTGAAGTTATGGCTGGTTGGCATCTCTCAGCTCTTTGAAGTTTTTTTTTTTCCCCACTGTGTCTGGCTTCCATTGTTGCTGTAGTTTAATTGTCATTCCTCTTATAGAGAATTTTCTTTTTCTGAGTGCAGGGGAGGGACTGTTTTTAAGAGCTTTTCATTTTTGATTTTCTGAAATTGTACAGCAAAGTATGTATCCAGATATGAATTGCTTTTAATTGATCTTGTTTGGGATTTATTCTTCCTGCACCTGAGGATTCACATCTTTCATCATTCTAAAGATCATGTTGGCTGTTGTCCCATAATATCCCATCTCCCTCATTCTCTCTATTTTTGACTTTTGGAATGCCAATTAGCAACAGAATAGGCCTTTTCATTCTCTCTTCCTGATCTGTTGTATTCTTGCTTGTTGTCTACTCTTTGTCTCTCTTAACAGTGTTCTCATTATTTTTCTCCGGTTCTTTGTTTCAGTTCACTGATTCTTACTTTAGATTTGTCTCATTTGCTATTTAATTCATCCCTCAAGTTTTTGTTTTGAGGGATGCTAAATTTATTTATTTTTATTGGGTTTTTCTCTTTTCATTTTTCAGAAGGCTATTTGGACAAGTTTCACATTTTCTTAAAAGACCACAGGTATACTGAACCGACAAAACGTATGGGGTTTAGAGTCAGTTTGGAGCTGAGACCCCAGCTCTGTGATTCCTCTTTCAGTTCAGTTCAGTTCAGTTGCTCAGTCGTGTCCGACTCTTTGCGACCCCATGAATCACAGCACGCCAGGCCTCCCTGTCCATCACCAACTCCCGGAGTTCACTCAAACTCATGTCCGCAGAGTCGGTGATGCCATCCAGCCATCTCATTCTCGGTCGTCCCCTTCTCCTCCCACCCCCAATCCTTCTCAGCGTCAAAGTCTTTTCCAGTGAGTCAACTCGTCGCATGAGGTGGCCAAAATATTGGAGTTTCAGTTTTAGCATCAGTCCTTCCAATGAACACCCAGGACTGATCTTTAGAATGGACTGGTTGGATCTCCTTGCAGTCCAAGGGACTCTCAAGAGTCTTCTCCAGCACCACAGTTCAAAAGCATCAATTCTTTGGCGATCAGCTTTCTTCACAGTCCAACTCTCACATCCATACATGACCACGGGAAAAACTGTAGCCTTGACTAGACGGACCTTGGATGGCAAAGTAATGTCTCTGCTTTTTAATATGCTATCTAGGTTGGTCATAACTTTCCTTCTAAGGAGTAAGCGTCTTTTAATTTCATGGCTGCAATCAGCATCTGCAGTGATTTTGGAGCCCCAAAAAATAAAGTCTGACACTGTTTCCACTGTTTCCCCATCTATTCCTCAGGTTGGTAGGTGCCCAGTATGCTACTGGAGATCAGTGGAGAAATAACTCCAGAAAGAATGAAGGGATGGAGCCAAAGCAAAACCAATACCCAGTTGTGGATGTGACTGGTGATAGAAGAAAGTTCCGATGCTGTAAAGAGCAATATTGCATAGGAACCTGGAATGTTAGGTCCATGAATCAAGGCAAATTGGAAGTGGTCAAACAGGAGATGACAAGACTGAACATAGACATTCTAGGAATCAGTGAACTAAAATAGACTGGAATGGGTGAATTTAACTCAGATGACCATATAGCTACTACTGTGGGCAGGAATCCCTTAGAAGAAATGGAGTAGCCATCATGGTCAACAAAAGAGTCTGAAATGCAGTACTTGGATGCAATCTTAAAAACGACAGAATGATTTCTGTTCGTTTCCAAGGCAAACCATTCAATATTACAGTAATCCAAGTCTATGCCCCAACCAGTAATGCTGAAGAAGCCGAAGTTGAACAGTTCTATGAAGGCCTACAAGACCTTTTAGAACTAACACCCAAAAAAGATGTCCTTTTCATTATAGGGGACTGGAATGCAAAAGTAGGAAGTCAAGAAACACCTGGAGTGACAGGCAAATTTGGCCTTGGAGCACGGAATGAAGTAGGGCAAAGGCTAATAGAGTTTTGCCAAGAGAATGCACTGGTCATAGCAAACACCCTCTTCCAACAACACAAGAGAAGACTCTACACATGGACATCACCAGATGGTCAACACTGAAATCAGATTGATTATATTCTTTGCAGCCAAAGATGGAGAAGCTCTATACAGTTAGCAAAAACAAGACCAGGAGCTGACTGTGGCTCAGATCATGAACTCCTTATTGCCAAATTCAGACTTAAATTGAAGAAAGTAGGGAAAACCACTAGACCATTCAGATATGACCTAAATCAAATCCCTTATGATTATACAGTGGAAGTAAGAAATAGATTTAAGGGACTAGATCTGATAGAGTGCCTGATGGACTCTGGACGGAGGTTTGTGACATTGTGCAGAAGACAGGGACCAAGACCATCTCCATAGAAAAGAAATGCAAAAAAGCAAAATGGCTGTCTGAGGAGGCCTTACAAATAGCTGTGAAAAGAAGAGAAGCGAAAAGCAAAGGAGAAAAGGAAAGATATAAGCATATCTGAAAGCAGAGTTCCAAAGAATAGCAAGGAGAGATAAGAAAGCCTTCCTCAGCGATCAATGCAAGAAATAGAGGAAAACAACAGAATAGGAAAAACAATAGGATGTATTAATGATATTTCATCGTTAAATACCAACATCTTAGGGTGTAATCTATACTTTTGAGTAAAAGGACTACTCTACTGGGTTATGAGTTATGTTTAAGGATTAGAAACCTGTTATAGTCACATCAACAAAACTGCTAGAGACTGTGGCGGGTGAGGAAGAATTCTAGTTTGGAGAGATGTGAAGATCTGAAAAAAAAAAGAAAAGGGAAAAACCTACAAGAGCAAAAGTTAGATATGAATATACATTTTTTCTTCAGTAAACATTTTATTTTTTCCTATTATTATCACTTGCTTAAATTAACATTTTAAAAGTGAAATTTACTTATTTCAAAAATTAAAAAAAATATTGGAGTAAAGTCAATTTTAGTTTCCTCATCTTAAAAATGGGGTAACGGTAGCTCAGAGTTATTTTAGGGACCAAATAACACATGAAAAACACATAATACCAGGTATAACATACAAAATATCAGCTACTGTCTAAAATCCCTGAAAAGTCCCCACTGCCTGTGGGGAAATCTAGAACTGAGATTTTAGCCTAGGTAATACATTCACCATGATGCAAAAATCAAAACAATAAAAAGATATACAGTGAATAAACTTCCTGATCCTTTCCCCACCTGCCTAACCGTCTAATTTATGTTCACAGGTACCACTTTTTTTTTTCTTTTTTCTTGAGTTTTTATGGTATCTTCTCAGATTTTTTTCCACTCTAATATAAGCAAATACTCGTAAAATTTTTTATTTTCTCTCCTTCTCACACAAAAGAAAACATGTTCTACATCTTGCTTTGCAGTTTGATATTGTTATTAAATAATATTCTTTGAAGATATTTACATATCAGCATATGGAGTGTTTCCTCATTCTTTTATTTTTTAAACACTTGCATAGAATTTTATTATGTAGATGAACCATAATTTGGCCAGCCTCCTGTTGATGGACATTTGAGTTGTTTATAGTCTTTTGCTCTTACAAACAATGCTGCAGTGAATAATCTTGTACATATGTCATTTTGGATATTTGTAGGTGTTCCATTCCGTTCCGTTGCTTAGTCGTGTCCGACTCTTTGCGACCCCGTGGGCTGTAGCCTACCAGGCTTCTCCGTCCATGGGATTCTCCAGGCAAGAATACTGGAGTGGGTTACCGTTTCCTTCTCCAGGGGATCTTCCCGACCCAGGGATCGAACCCAGGTCTCCTGCATTGAAGGCAGACGCTTTAACCTCTGAGCCACCAGGGAAGCTATTTGTAGATGTATCTGTGTATAAATTTCCAGAGGTTGAATTATTAGATCAGAACCTTATATATGTTCAATTTATATGCATACAAATATTACGCATATACATATAGAATATATATATATAAACACACACATGGCTGCAGTCCATGGGGTCTCAAAGACTGAATGACTGAACAGCAACAATATATACACATACATATGTATATATATATTTATATATACCTTCCATAGGCTTGACATCAATTTTTGTTCTTACAGTAATTCATGTGTAGGCCTGTTTTCCTTAGTCTTATCTGTAGAATATGTGGTCAAACTTCCCGTTTTTGTTCAGTTCATTTTTACTTTCTTTTTTCTTTTTTGGCCATGTCACATGGCATGTGGGATCTTAGCTCCATGACCAGGGATTGAACCTGTTTCCCCTGCAGTCGAAGTATGGGGTCGTAACAACTGGACTGCCAGGCCCCGCATTTTTCACGTTCAGTGATTTATTTTTCACTTGTAAACTCTCTGTTTCATTCTCTTACAGCTTTTGAGATAATGTTTTCCGTTCCTTTAAAAAAATTTAAAAACATTCACACATACTCATTTAAAATTTTATGTCAAGTCATGCCAATACCTGTCACCCTTGGTGCATCAACTTCTTTATGTTGTTATGTCAGCTGAATCTTCCCTCTTAATGGCTTTTATCTTTGAATGTTTTGTTTGTAAGTTGAGTTTGTGGGCTCATGCTTTGACTGTCCTCACCTGGGTTGAAAAGTTCCTCCAAATTAGGTTTGCATTTGGTTTTGTGAGGCACTTCCCAGTGTGACCAACCCAACTATTTGTATTTATTTTTTGGCTTGGCATATTCTGATCCATACATGTGGCACAAATGCGAACCTCAAATGAAGGGAGAGTAGATCTGTGGTTATAATGTTTTAGGAGAGGTTGTGTTTTTCCACTCAGATTTGAGAGTGAAACAAACAAGTGTCTTTGTTGGCTCCCTTTCCCAGTAAATAAATTTCTTTTTCTAGTCTACCCTTTCATTTACATTATTAGCCCTTTGAGCATTTATTTAGGTCTTATGTGAAATGATTTCAGCTTCTTTACCTCCACACCCCTCCCCAAGACATGGTTGCCTTTTACAGCTCTGGTCATTGTAACTTAAGCTCTGGTTTTCCTGGATAGACACATGCCCTCAGGGCATCCACTGCTGGTCTGCCTGCTTTTCTCCAATTATTACTTCTTTGGTTTTTGGCATCTTGGGATTTCTCTTACTTATTTTCAATTGTATCTGTGTTTTCTGATACATGTGACTATATTTACTCTGGCCTTTCTGGTGGTTTGCAGCAGGGGAAAATTTAAGGATAATTATTCTATAATATTTGATCTCACAAATACTCATTTAATAAGTGTTTATTCAAATGTTCATATTGTTCAAATAAAATAGCACCTACCATTTGCTAGGCTATTCTATTTTTTCTATTTTATTCCAAAAGATTCAAAAGATTATGCTTATTGGTATAGCAACCACCAGCTAATTCACACACTATTAAATTAATGGGAAATTCTTTCCCATTTTAACAGAGATCTAATAATGGTGGATGCTGACATTTTCGTGTGAAGTCAACCCAACTTGGATAGCACTAAGAGGGCATTTGTAACACTCTTGTTTGAGGTTCACCCCACCACGCTAATCTCTACTGATAAATCTGTATTAATAAAACAATGTTAATAAAACATTCTAGGAATCTAGAATGCTAACGTATATATCACACAAATGAGTAGTAAAAGTAGAATCTCCTTTAAAATTCTTTTTAAATTTATTTTTTTATTTTTTGGCTCTACCATGTGGCTTGTGGGATCTTAGTTCCCTAACCAGAGATTGAACCCCCACTCCCTGCATTGGAAGTACAGTCTTAAACACCGGACTGCTAGGGAAGTCCCTTAAGAAAAAATTATTGGAGATAATGAAGGTTGCTCTAAGGGTATGTTACTGTGGCAATCTCTCAGAATGCTGAAACTACGAAGACGTCAGGCTCTTCCTCTCTCCTGTCCTTTCTGCATTTCTCTTTCAGACTTCGCATCTCTTTCATCGCCTCTTGTTTCTCTGCACCACTCTTCATTTTCATTAGGTGCCTTTCTGGCTCACTCAGCTGCTTCAGTGGTTCCATCATGGCTCTTTAAACATGGCAGCCCTGGGAAGCCTGGTGGGTCAGCCGGCAAACACGGCAACCCAGCCTTCCCAGTTGGCTTGCAGTGCTCACCCTTTTGATCGTATAGCATGGATTTTACGTTTACAAAGACTGTCACATACATTATTGAATCTATACCTAACAGTGTTGTGACATAAGCAGAATCTTATTCTTCCTAATTATTTTATTAAATGAAAAACTGAAACCCAACATGTAGTACTTGCCCACCATTACACAGCCAACAATTGGCAGAGCAAGGACCAAACCCAGGTTTTCTGGCTCAAGACCTAGTCTTTCTCAGGAGCCCAGCTCACATACAGCTGCCTGGTAAGTCCACATCCAAATGAAATTCCAGTGTCTGGAAAAATTGAATTTCTAACTCATCAGTGAGCTCCCAATTTTCTGAGATTTCTATTAAAGAACAGAAGGTCTTGGATTTCTTTGTGAGAATGGTGGCCTCAGATTATAGAGTTTAGAAAACCAGTGTGGGTTTCGTGAATGTCTTGAGGGCTATGCTTGGCCGTATCAGGAGTTTTGCAGTGGGTTACTAGTGGCCAAGGGCTTGTGAAAATATACACGTCTCACTGAGCTTAAACCTGAATGGAAAAAAAAAAGAATCTCTGAGTAAGAGTCTGACTAATGGCTCTATGGAAGAAATTGAGCAGTGTCTGAGACTTTTCCATGTGCCTTTCAGCTAGAAAAATTTCATCTTAAAACTCTGTACTGTGCACAGTCATCTATTGCAACTCAATGATGAAGTCTTTACTGCACCTACTATAAACTAGGTGCTGGCCATAATAGAACCATACAAGATAAGACTCTATCTTTAATGGAGACTATAGTTCAGAGAAGTTTTAGCACCCTAGTTGACTTTATAGTCTTGTGAACTGCCTTGTCGAAACCACTGCTCGATCCCAATTGACAATCAGCCTTGGATAAGTAATCTCTTTCAGCCTCAGTGTCCTCATGTGTAAAATAAGGCCAATGATTGTTCCTACTCAGCTGTGCCTGTAACTCAGTATTGCTGTGGAGATTAAAAGGTAACATATCTAAACAAAAGGTAGGTTGTTGGCATAAAATCTTAAAGAGGATTTTGGATGTGTGGCCTAGAAATGAGGAGCTAGAATAGTCCAGAGTGGTGGCTTTAGATTTAGTTATGCCACTGATGTCACCAGACTAAGATGCTCTTGAAGGATTGGTAGGTGGCAGACGTTGTGCAGAGGTTTTCAGGGAATGGAATAGCAGGAGCAATGGTAGAAAAGAGACTCCCATCAAGGAAATAGCTTGTGTTTATGAGTAGGCCTAGTATGTAGGGGAAAGATATTAGTGATTATAAATATTATAAATATCACACATTTAATACTCACTATCTGCCAGGCACCTTGAGAAGTGCTTTAAAATTGTGATGTAAATTAATCTTCCCAATACCACATGAAATATCTCCATGAAATGCTGAAACTCGCCAGCCAAATACCTCTTTTAGGACAGAGCCCTACACTGAAGAGAAGTGGTTAGGAGTGGAATCTGAACCAAATGGGACAGTGAAGAGTCAAGTACTTTGGCCACCTGACGCGAAGAGCCAACACTGGAAAAGACCCTGATGCTGGGAAAGATTGAAGGCAGAAGGAGAAGCGTTGGATAACATCACTGACTCGATGGACATGAGTTTGAGCAAACTCCAGTAGATAGTGAAGGACAGGGAGCCTGGTGTGCTGCACTCCATGGGGTGGCAAAGAGTCGGACACGACTGAACGACAGGAAGCAATTCTTAAATTCGTCATGTTTTAAAGACATTTTCCAGTACAACAGAAGGGGGAGCCCTGGAGTCATGAATCTTGGCCAAGAAATCTGCCCATTCTTCCCATTCGGGAGTACAGGGAAATCTACCCCACTTAAACATGGGCAACAGCGAAGAGCTGAAGGCAGAAACTCAGGGTTCTTATAAGAAAAGGAACTGATGAGCATAATAACAGGCCAGCAGACAATGAAGTTCTCTGGAAAAGCATGCCTATAAAACAAATGAAGATTTTAATATTTCAAAATAAGTTAAAACATGTTTTTAAATGACTAAAGGTATAAAATGAAAGCATAACACAGGTAAATAAAAACTCATAGATGATGGGACAAAGAAAGACTTAAAAAGAGTTCATGTAGAATTCAGTAAGGAAAAAGTGTTTTTCTCCTTTAGAAAGAAAAACCATCTCAGAAATGAAAGCATGTGAATACAGGAGGGAGTAAATAACACAAATAATATAATAAGGGAAATAGAAGATAAAAAGGAGGAAAATTAAAAAGAATTAAACTGGAGAATGGGGGAAAAAAAGGATATGAGAGAAAATGCTAGATATGGAAGAGAATATCCAACCTGCGTATAAAAGAGAACCTGAGGAAAATTCAAGCAAAGAAACAGAAAAGGCAACAGAGTAAACACACAATCTCAGTGAAAGACTTTAATTTACTTCTCTCTGTAACTAATTAAACAGACAACAATAAAATCAGTAAAGACATAAAAGATTTGAAAAGCACAATTGGTAAGCTTGATCCAGTTAATATACATAGAACACTGCACTCATGTACCGAAGAAATACATCTTCTTTAAGTGTACACTGAACATTGCTCTAAATCATCTATCCGTTGGGCCATAAAATAAGTCTCAGAAATGGAATCAATCAATTTCAATGGATTGAAATTTTACAGGGATTATTGTTATGTAATGGTTTTAGCTAGAAATTAATAATAAGAACAGCAACAAAAAAAGAAAATCCCAAGATGTTTGGAAATCAGCAAATAGACCCTAAGACAAAGAATAAATTAGACAATACCTTAAACTGAATGATAATAAAAATGCTAAACATGATAATAAACATGCTAAAATATGTGGGATGAAAGTCATGCTTAGAGGGAAATTTGCAGTCATAAATGAATGTGTCAGATAAGGAGAAAGATTTATTATCAATAATTAAGGTATCTATTTCAAGATGTATAAAAGGGTAGAAGATTAAATCTAGTGTAGAAAGGAAATAATAAAGAGAGGAAACTAATGAACTAGAAAGCAAATATACTATAAAGAAAAATCAATAACTATAGTTGTTTTTTTTTAAATGACAAAAAGCATTAACCTTTAGCAAGATATACAGAAAAAGAGAGAAGGAGAAGGCACAAATTGACAAGATCAGGAATGAAAAAGGTGATATCTTTACAGAGCCTGTGAACATAAAAAAGATCATAAGATGATATTAGGAACAATTTCATGCCCATAAATTTGACAATTTAGATAATACTTTTCTTAAAACTGTAGCTTACTAAAGCTGACATGGAGAGAAATAAAAAACTGGAATAAGCTCATACCTAGAAAATAAATGTTTTTCCTTTTTATAATTAAGATTTGTGTTCCACAAAAGTCACCCTTTAAAAGTATAAAATTTAGTGGCATTAAGTACATGCGCAGCCTGGTGCAATCATTACCATGATCAGTTCCAGAACATTTTCGTTACCCTTGAAAAGAAACCTGTATCCCTTAGCAGTCACTCTCCAATTTCTCCTCCCTTCCAGTGCCAGTCCCTGGCAACAACTAATCTACTTTCTCTCTCTGTGGATTTGCCTATTCTAGAAATTCCTTATAAATATAATCATATGATGTATATATGTGGTCTTGTGTGTCTGGATGCTTTCACTTAGCATGAGCCTTCAAAATTTATCCATGTTGTAACATTTACCAGTGCTCTATAGTTTTCATGTCTGAATAATATTCCATTGTAGTTATAGGTACCACATTTTGATTATCTAATTATCACATGATAGATTGTTTCCACTTTTTGACTATTATGAACAATGGGGCTATGAGCATTCATGTACAATTTTTGTGTGGATGTACTTTTTCGTTTCTTTGGGACATATACCTAGGAGTGGAACTGCTGGGTCATATTGTAACTCTAGATTTAACTTTTCGAGAAATTACCAAACTATTTTTCCAAAGCAGCTGCACCAGTTTACATCCCCACCAACAGTGTATGAGAGTTCCAGTTTCTCTACAACCTACTCAATACTTGTTGTTATCTGTTGTTTTGATTGTAGCCATCCTGCTGCTGCTGCTGCTGCTAAGTTGTGTCAGTCGTGTCTGACCCTGTGCGACCCCATAGACGGCAGCCCACCAGGCTCCCCCGTCCCTGGGATTCTCCAGGCAAGAACAGTGGAGTGGGTTGCCATTTCCTTCTCCAATGCATGAAAGTGAAAAGTGAAAGTGAAGTCGCTCAGTCGTGTCCAACTCTTAGTGACCCCATGGATTGCAGCCTACCAGGCTCCTCCATCCATGGGATTGTCCAGACAAGAGTACTGGAGTGGGGTGCCATTGCCTTCTCCAGTAGCCATCCTAGTGCATGTGAAGTGGCGTTGAGTTATCTGTCTTACCCTTTAGTTGTAAATTTCTTTGATATATTCTGGATACTAGACTCTCTTCAGATGTATGATTTGCGAAACTTCACTCCCACTCTGTGGGTTGTCCTTTTCACTTTCTTGATAGTATTCTTTGAAGCACAAACGCTTTTAACTTTGATAAAGTTCAATTTATTTTTTTCTTTTGTTGCTTATGTTTTTGGTGTCAAGTTTAAGAAATAGTTGCCCAGTACAAGGCAGGATTGTCTAATCCATGAGGACTTATAGTTGTATTTTATTCTACAAATTTTGTGATATCAGATTTTGCCTTTAGGTCTTTGATCCACTTTTTTTCAGGTGATAAATTAATCTTGCTAAATATCCTAAGAAAATCTCCACTATTAGAAAAACATGATTACTGTAAATGATAAACATTACCTTGAAAAAGACAGTATGGATATGAAAAATCTAATCCTAAAGCATACAGTCTGAATGATGTAATGGTTGAATAAAGAGAATTCTTGCTTACTATTATTTTTCCCTTTCAATTTTATTGATATACTGTATAAGTTTAAGGTGTATATACAGCATAATGACTTGACTTGCCTATGTTGTGAAATGATTGCCACATTTCAAACAAATGATTCAGTTAACATCCTTTGATCCATGTTGAGTTAACTTTATAAATGATGTGAGGTAAAGGTTCAACTTCCTTTTCCCCCCATATGTATAGCTAGTTGTGGCTTCCTTGTTGGCTCAGTGGTAAAGAATCCATCTGCAAGGCAGGAGCTACAGGAAACATGGATTCGATCCCTGGGTGGGGAAGATCCCCTGGAGGACGAATGGCAACCTAATCCCAGTATTCTCACCTAGAGAGTTCCCATGGACAGTGGAGCCGGGTAGGCAACAGTCCATAGGGTCACAAAGAGTCGGACATGACTTAACACAAACACACACACACACATAGCTAGTTGTTTCAGACCATTTGTTGAAAAGACTAATTTCCCCCCATTGATTGATCTTGGCACACTTGTTGAAAATCAGTTGACTATAAAAGCATGTATTTAGAGATTTCCCTGGTGGTCTATTGGTTAAGACTCTGCACTTTCACTGCCAAGGGTGCAGGTTTGATCCCTGGTTGGGGAACTAATATCCCACAAGTTGCACAGCATGACCGAAAAAAAAGCATGTGTTTATTTTTGGGTCCTCAATTTTCTTTCATTGATATATGTCTCTCCTTGTGCTACACCTGAGAACCTTATGAAGGGCATTCTCAAAGAGCAAGACCTCCAGTGACTGCTGCTGCTGCTAAGTCACTTCAGTCGTGTCTGACTGTGCAACCCCGTAGACGGCAGCCCACCAGGCTCCCCCATCCCTGGGATTCTCCAGGCAAGAACACTGGAGTGGGTTGCCATTGCCTTCTTTGCCTCCAGTTACTAGGAGTGTTTTAATTCCATCATCAAGCTTCTCTTCTGACTGCGTGCACTGGCATTGGAGTCAGCTTACCTCCTGTGGCTTCTGTTGCCATCAGAGGCTGATGAGCCTCATATTTCGCCGCCGCCCAGAAAGCTGGGATGGGTTCCCTTAATTGAGTTCCAGAAACTTCAAACCTTTGTCCCAATCAGCTCTTCCGTTTCCCTTCTGAACTTCTCTTCCTCATTTCAGGGGATGACTCCTACCGGCTTCCAATCCCCAAGGCAAGAACCAATGGGATCATCTTTATTTGCTCCTCCTTTTGCCCCTCCAATCCATCAACAACAGTGTATAGTCACTCATCTTCTTCTCAGGTTTGTGTCCCCTTTCCTAGACCTAAAGACAATAGGATCAGGCCTCCAAATCTTGCCTGTGGCTTATTGCACATCCCCTCATGTGCTCAGATCCACTCCTGGTGGATAGATTGCTCCCCTATCCCACCACCTTCCATGTCCCCTACCGCCTAAGGGATAAACATCCAACTTGGGAGGGGCGCCAAATAGGAGCTAGGCATCTGGAGGCAAATCAGATAGAATAATGGAGGCAGAGGAGCTGGCAGTGAGTGAGGGTGCATACTGTGGCTAGTGGAGGATTAAAATCGAGTTTAAAAATACTGTTTTGAGCATCTATTGGGGCAGACACTGTGTTAAGCCCTTAATGTGCATTATCTCATTTAATCTTTACATAAGGTCACATAGGAAGCAGCAGAGCTGGGTCTGAACCCAGACGGGGTGGGCTCAGTTCCAGACTCCTGCACTTGACCACCAGACGGCTTCTGTGCAGGGCTGTGGGCGGCCAGTCCTGCGCCACAGCAGTTGGGGTGAAATACCAGGGAGGAGAGGAATCCTCGCCTGGACAGTCGCTCATCCTCTTACCCTGCATTTTCTTGTCCTGCTTTTCATTTTGCAGATGAGGAAAATAAGAGTCAGTGGTCCCTCAGCCAGCAGAAAGCAGAGCTGGACTGACAGAATATCCGACCTCAGAGCTTCCTGGGAGGGGATCTGATGTGATGAAGGTAGCCCTGATTGAGGACCAGGGAGGCCCAGCTTCCAGGCTGGTGCACTCATGAATGCATAACCTGGCGGTGACGGGAAAGTGTCACCTCTTCATCTGTTCTCAGGTCAGCCCTGTCTGCTGCCAGGGCTATTGTGCGGCCCAAGGAGCTAGAGCTGGTCTAGTGCTCCAGGGAGCAGAAGCACACTATGCATGAACACAGGCCCGCGAGCAAACATCAGAGGTCCTTACCGCTGTCCAGTGATGCTGAGGGAAGGGAGTGTGGGTGCCTGGAGAAAAGATTAGACCATTAGGGAGGAGGGCAGTCTTGAGGCTAAGGTGAGAAACGACTGTCTTAACAAGTCAGAATCATCCTGTTATGAGATGAGCATCCTTCAGAGGTAGTGAGCTCCCACCCCTGGGGAGAGGCAAGAAGCTGATGGAGAGCGTGCCCTGGGGGAGACAAGACATGAGTCATCTCAGTTCCCAGACCAGTTCATATTGAGATTCTAGCTTTCTGAGAGGCTGTGCTTCTCAATGCAAAGAGAGTTCTAGGCGTAGACCCTGCTATGTTTGAAAGCTTATTGTCAAGGAGGGAGGACAATGCTATTTTAGGTTTACCAGCAGATTTTTTAAACTGAGGAATAGTTGATTTACAATGTTTCAGGTACACAACAAAGTGATTTAGTTATACATACTTACATGTATATATGTTTCAGATTCCTTTACATTATAAGATATTGAACAACAGAGGAGGTCCTTGTTGTTTATCTATTTTATAAATAGCAGTGTGTTTATGTTAATCCCAAACTCCTAATTTAATCTCCCCACTGCCCGTCTCCCCTTTGGTAACCATAAGTTTGTTTTCTGTGTCTGTGAGTTCTTTTCTGTTTTGTAAATAAGTTCACTTGTATCATTATTTTTTTAGATTCCACATATAAGTGGTATCATATTTTTCTTTCTCTTAGTTGGACCATCCGTAGGTCCATCCATATTGCTGTAAATGGCATTATTAGGTTCTTTCTTATGGGTGAGTAATATTCCATTGTATATATTAATATTTACCACATTTCTTTATCCACTCCTCTGTTGATGGACATTTAGGTTGCTTCCATATCTTGGCTATTATAAAATAGTGCTGCAGTGAACCCTGGGGTATGTATATCTTTTTGAATTAGAGTTTCCATATTTTCCAGGTATATGCCCAGGAGTGGGATTGCAGGATCATATGCTAACTCTAGTTTTAGTTTTTAAGGGAACCTCCATGCTGTTTTCCGTAGTGACTGCGCCAATTTACGTTCCCACCAACAGCGTAGGAGGGTTCCCTTTACTCCACACCCTCTCCAGTACTTATTGTTTCTGGACTTTTTGACGATGGCCGTTCTGACTGGCAGATTTTTTACTGTTTTTTGTTCTTCATTTGGTTTGGGAAAGAACTAAAAGATTGAATTTATCTTTGGCTTAAAGATGGAGCTTTGGTTAAAAAGAGAATCCACTTTAAGATGAGCCTTTAGAAAAGAGGAAGAGAATGGACCAGATTCTGAGGGGCCTTGGGATCAGGCCTACGGGTCTGAGGTGTGCAGTGAGGGATGGAGTCGTCTTCCCTCTGACTGAGACCCACAGGAGGCTTCAGAGCCTGGCCCCTGGGGGTGGGGTGGGAAGTGTGATTGTCTCTAGTCCCACCCAGGGTGGGCAGCACATGACATGGCAGCAAGCAGAGGACATCTGAGGGGCAGGAAGTCAGGAGCCTCCATAGAGGTGGCCAGCAGAATCCACAGGCTTCTGAGTCAGGGTTGGTTTGAAAGCAGTCTTTGCTGAAGCATAAGGCCCTCTGGTTTTGTTGAGCGTTAGCAGCCCGGTGGACTGATGCTAAAGCTGAAACTGCAATACTTTGGCCACCTCATGTGACGAGTTGACTCACTGGAAAAGACTCTGATGCTGGGAAAGGTTGGGGGCGGGAGGAGAAGGGGACGACGGAGAATGAGATGGCTGGATGGCATCACTGACTCTGTGGACATGAGTTTGAGTGAACTCCGGGAGTTGGTGATGGACAGGGAGGCCTGGTGTGCTGTGATTCATGGGGTCGCGGAGAGTCGGACACGACTGAGCGACTGAACTGAACTGAATTGAACTGAGCAGCCCGGTGACTGGTACATCTCTTTCTTCTCCTTGAAAAGAATTTCCACTTGTTTGTTGTTCCTTGGAATCTCAGAGCAGCTTCTACTGATTTCAGAGGGATCTGAAACTTTTCCATGAACTGACTGCCTGGGGCAGGTGATTAGGACTGAGCGGGCTGAGGAGGAGGCTAGGACAGCCCTGTTTGGTTCCCATTCCAGGATGAAGAGGGTGGGAACAAGGCCTCTAAGTGGTCTGAGGAGATTTGGGGATAGAGCAAAGTCAAGTTCGTTGTAACCCCTTCACTCCCTGTGCAGCAAGGGGCTCTGAGCAGGACAGGTAGGACCCGAGAGCCGCCCAGAGCCCATATTACAGGGTCCGTGTACTTAACAGCAGACTGTGCTCATGCTCAGAGCCCAGCAGCATGGATCTCAGCGCCTGGTAGAGAACTGGAGGGGCCAGCTAAGGGCTGTATAATTATACGTGAATTCACTGCACAGCCAGGGCACCTCCACAGAGCACTGGTAGAATAAAAAGCAAGGGAGGTCATACCCCGTCCCACCCCCTCCCAGTAGCTCTTGATCTGCCCCGTCAGCCACCTCCTAGCCCTCTCTTTCCTGGACAAAGGACCTCAGTGGAGCTTCCTGGGAACCAGGCATCCCTGGTTGCTCTTGGGGAAGGCAGCAGGCCCAGCCTTTGGGTTGCGTGGGATGAACCCTCCCCATAAACCTCACCACAGTTCCTGGGAGCTCCCCCTAGACTTCCTGAGGGCTGGCGTGCAGGCACCCACTACTCTTGGGTGTGGGGCCCCAGGAACCTCATGTATGAACTCCAGAGACCCTTCACTGAGGGAGTCTTTGACCTGTGACTTCTGGGCAGTAAGTTTGAGGTCACAAGAGCCAAGGCAGTCATTGTCCCAGCAGAGTCCTGCACCGTCGGGTTCCCTCCACCCTGTGGCCAGGAGTGCGTCCCCAAAGTCTAGCCGTGTTGTCCACCTGGGGTTGTTATTGTTTTGCACCGTATGGTTCTCTGCTCCTGGCCTCTGAAGAAGACCTTCAGATGGGCATCCGTGGCACTGAACCAGTCTCCCTGCAGACCTGTCGTCAGGACCTTCATGACCTCCAACCGGTCCGGGCCCCTCTGCTGGGGACAGCAGTCCTGGTTGGTGGCCACCAAGCCATGGCACAAACACTGGCAGAGGTCACTGCGGTTCTTCCACTGTCCCTCCAGGAGCCAGAAAAAAATTTGTGCAAGAGTCACTGGGTATGGATGAGCTCATAGCTTTGATTTTGTTTAATGTTTCCCTCTGACCATAAAAGCAATACTTACTCATGTTAAAAGTTTAGAAAGTATAGAAAAATTATTCAAACAGCATTGTAAATGCTCTCTGAGCAGAATTCTCCATCTGCATCTCCAGCCACATCACTGACTCCCCTGTTAGTAAGCTAGCACTGCGGGTTCAGTCCTATCCCAGGAAGGCCCCTTTGAGACCTCCCAAGTGGCCTCTGCTCATCCCCCTCCCTGTCTCTATGCTTCTCATTGCAAGTGGAACAGGGCTACTCCTTCCTTCCCAGCATTACATTCTCCTTGCCCTTTCCCCGACCCAGCAGGTCTCACCTCTGCAAGAAGCGGCACTCCACCAAGTGTGTGCAGATGCTGTGTTGGACCTGGAACATCAGACAAACCCCGGGTCACTTTCTTGGGAGAGTGGGAGAAGAACTGGTTTTGGCCCTGGCCAGGTAAAGCTGGGAGCTGGAGCCCTGGGTGGGCCAGTGAGTGAGGGCCTAACGCAGGTGTTGCTGGGTAGCCTGCCGCAGGGCATCAGACCAGAGGGTGCAAGTGCCACGGGGTCACAAGAACTGCTATGTGTCCTCCAGGAAGGAGCCCAAGTGTCAGAGGCTGGTCCCATCCATGTATTCCCCCACCAGCCACAAGCTGGGCCCAAGGGGCACAGGAGGAGGTGGGTGCCTGAAAGAGCTGTGTAAACAGGGGCTCTGGCTTACGGGGAGCTGATCCCGAGAAGGAAGTATAAGAGCAGGTCTCTGCAGCTTCTCACCTCCCTCCCTCCTCAGCCTCTCCACACACCACTGACTGAGTCACACCTGCTCTCTTTCTAGCACCTCCACCTCCAGCATGGGTAGGTCTCCTTGGCAACAGTAGAGTGAGTGTTGGGTGTGAAGCAGGAGCTGAGCGTGGCTCTGCTGAGTGTTCTCAGGGGCCCTCTGGAAGGAAATAGGCCCCATTCTGAAGCCAGTGGGTCTTGGTCACTGTTGCTGAACTGAACTTGGGTCTGCTCATCCGACAAGCAGTGAAGCCAATCGGCTGACACCAGGTTGTGGTGAAGGAAAATACAGCGTGAGCTGCAGGGTGCCAAGCAAGGAGAAGGGGCAGCTCATGCACAAAACAGCCAAACTTCCTGATGGCTTTCAGGCCAGGGTTTCCACAAGCACACTAGGGGTGAGGGTCATGGGGTATGTTGATCAGTTCACAGATGTTCTTCTGATTGATTGGTGGAGAGGTGAAGGTGACATGGTGTTATTTCGGGAATCTCAATCATCAATTTTCTAGTTCCAACCAGTCTTGGGTTTGCATTCTGGTGGTCATCATGCAGTTAACTTCCTCTACCTGGCGAGGGGGTGGGGGTGAGTCTTAGTTTCCGCAAAACAACTCAAGGATGTGTTAGGATGTTATCTATAGCCCTTGAGGAGGAACTAAGTGTCCTTGACTTTGTTTTATGGCTAAGCTATTACTGTTTTGTTTGATTGCTTTCCTTTGTGCTCCTCTAATTATTAACTCATTACATTTGTTCTCTGAAACTTGGGGAGTGCCTTTCTATAAGCAAGATGCAGGGGAGGTTTGTCCTGGGAAGGCACCACCGGTCCTGCTCGATTTCATAACCAACCATCCCATTTTGCCCAACAGGGTCTTTGATCCTGTGACTGGAAAAGTCCTGGGCAAACCAGGAGGAGTTGCTCACCCTTGTCACCCACTCAGCCAACATTTGATCTGTGGGAAATAGGGCAGAGGCCCTCGAGACCCACGTGGCTCTGGTCCCACTGTGGTCACTACATCTTGAGACCTTGGATGCTGTGCTGAATGGGTTCCAGTTCTGGCTCTGTGTCCGTGGGCCAGAGCCTCTGTTTTCATGTCTGTAAACAGCAGCATGGATAAACACTTGCCCAGCCAATCACGCTGGATCATTGTGGATGTGGAAGGACCTTCGTGGAGACCTCTGATGAGTGGCTGCTGGCATTCTGGTTATCTTCACCCCTTCTCACTTCAGTGGGGAGAGCTTAGAAAACTCAGCCCAGCCTGTGGTCACCATGTCTGTACCCTCCTGCAGCTCTGTTTACTTGCTCTGCTTCCAGGCCTTTATTATGGAAGCACGTTTGTGGGCCATTTAATCATTGCCTCTCTCACCTGTACAGCTTAGTACAATTTAAAAGGGCTTTCACATTCATGCTCAATTTTATTTGGTAATTTCTCAATTTTTCATTTACAGAGCACAGACTATACCAAAGCCCCCAGATCCACATATCTGAGTATTTTGTCATCCTCATTTAGAGCAAGACTAAATGCAGTCAGAATAACAGCAGACATTTATCAAGTCCTTATGGTGTGCCAGGCACTCTGCTAAGTACTTTGCATACAGTGATGATCCAACAAACCAGCTCTGTGATTTTCCCACTTTATAGATGAGAAAACTGAGACACGGTAGGGTGGTTCTTCAAGAAATATTCCCCAAGTCACAGAGCTGGTAAGTGGTGAACCAGCATTGCTTATTTTCATTAAGCCCTTCTGGATCCTGCATCTGACAGGGACAAACCAGTAACAGTCCATAGAATCCCCCTGCCACAGTATCTACTC
The DNA here is from genome assembly GCF_049115385.1 of Moschus berezovskii. Classification (NCBI taxonomy): domain Eukaryota; kingdom Metazoa; phylum Chordata; class Mammalia; order Artiodactyla; family Moschidae; genus Moschus; species Moschus berezovskii. Next base: position 27,440,793 of record NC_142471.1, read on the forward strand.
CCTGAGTTGGGAGTACCAGGCTGCTGAAGTTGGAGAGACGATGGAAAGGAGGAGGTAGAGGTGGTTGATGAGGTGCCTCCAGTTAGTGCAGGTGCCCTGGGCAGGATGCGAGGGGTCCGGGTTGGAATGTTAGACTTATGTTCTCCTTTGGTCAGCTTACCTCTACTTTCTGCCTTCAGTTTTCCCACCAGAGAAATTGTTGGCATACTAGTGGTCATCATTTGCAGCACGGCTACTTTGTGACAGCTTAGCGTTTCCGGTGGGTTGTCAGATTAATCTTTATAAGATCCCTCCTGAGTAAGTACCTTTTTACTTTTCATTTTACAGATAAGGGCAGTGAGACACTTCAGAGGTGAAGCGACCTGTGCCAGGTGACTTGGGTGGTTGCTTAGTGGTGTACTGGGCTTAAATCTGGGCCCGAGCTTCAACCCCTGGGCTAAATGTGTGGAGGCCTCAGGTTCCTACCAGCTGGATGAGATCTGGGTTCCTTTGGGGCTTTCTCTCTTGCTCGGGTCAGGGAAGTAATGCGAATCAAGTAGGAGAGAAGTCCCAGTGTCGGAGTCCTCTGTTGGCCGTCATATCAAGTCAGGGGCTGCACTCCAGGGGTGCTCTGTTATCGGCTTGATGTGGTCCAAGACGTGCCCACTCTGTCCCTAGGCTCCTTCCCTCTCCTAGACCACAGTCACCTGGCTTTACCACCGGCCGTCACCTGGAGTGTCTTGGATTCTGCTTCCAGATGCTCTTGTCCAAGGTAGAGCTCAGCCAAGGGAAGAAAAGAATGTGGCTCGTGGCTTGCCCTTGTACTTATGAGGCAGGTAGGCTCTCTCGCTTAGCTTATAGTCTTATATAGCCCCCACAGTATCTTTAGGGAGATGTCTGTGGGTCTCTGTATGTGTGTGTGTGTGTGAAGTCGCTTCGGTCGTGTCCAACTCTTTGTGACACTATGGACTGTAGCCCGCCAGGTTCCTCTGTCCATGGGATTCTCCAGACAAGGATACTGGAGTGGGTTCCATGTCCTCTTCCAGGGGCTCTTCCTGACCCAGGGATCAAACCCATGTCTCTCAAGTTTCCTGCATTGGCAGGTGGGTTCTTTACCACTCATACCACCTGGGAAGCCACAAGTGTCTGTATATGACTGTCTTTTTGAGGATTTTTGTATAACAAGACGAAGATCTTATCTCTCCGCAGGGCAGAGGGCATATTTGTCCACTGTGCCCCCGGAGCAGTGATGAGGCAGACTTGCTAGTAGCCCGTATTATAAGATTGAAATTTCCTAAACTCAGCATTCCTCATTTGTGAACAACACTCTGTGGGCACAGTATCCACCTAGGCCTGCCTCCAACCTGGTGGGGCTTGGGGGCATGGGGACATGAAGCTCATGCTGCTAAGAATGCCATGAGCAACCAGGTTCTTGGTCTTCAACCCAGTTTAGGGGCTTCCCAGGTGGTGCTAGTGGTAAAGAACCCACCTGACAACGCAGGAGACATGAGAGATGCGGGTTTGATCCCTTGGTCTGGGAGATCCCTTGGAGGAGGGCATGGAACCCACTCCAGTATTCTTGCCTGGAGAATCCATGGACAGAGGAGCCTGGCAGGCTATGGTCCATGGGGTGACAAAGAGTTGGACACGACTGAAGTGACTTAGCATGCCAAGAAACTGGGGACTAGCCTCCAAGAAGGGTGACATCTCAGACCCTTCACAGCTCTTCATAGGTTTGGTGATGAGGATGAGTGAAGATAGAGACATGTCTTTCTCAAAGAGGAAGTGCTAAGCCCCTGATGAAGGCAGAGATGGGGATGTGCCCCGTGGACGTGGTAGCAGAGGCTCTCCAAGTGTTGGCAGCTGGTTGGGGAGTGAAGGTCCTTCACTGTCCTCCCTGTTAATGAGGCTGTGGGGCTCGAGGGAGGAGGGAAGTGTGCTGTCTGCCTGTCACTTTGGCTGTTGTTCATACTCCTGCAGCCAGGAGGAAGGGGGGCCTGGAATCCCGGAGGCTGGCAGACAGCGCTGGCTGGACTATCTGAGCCCAGGCTGCAGCAGCGCTGCAAACCCACAGTGTGGGATGGACCGCAGCTGTGGGCATCTCTTCCGGTGATGGCTCAATCCACCTGCTTCCTGGGCCGTTTGCCCTGTGACTGCAGTGCTCCTTCCAAAAGCCGCTCCCTCGGGACAGAGGGAGGGCTCTCCCTTCCGTGAGGCAGTTAGGGTGTGGCTGCCTCCAGAGAGGGCTCATTTCTCAGCTGCTCTCTGGACCACGGGGCTACAGGGATGTGTGGACATATTCTGACCACTTGGTGGAGGTCAGTCACTTCCAAGTGGGAGAAACCTCCTCTGGGCCAGCTGGGGCAGACTCAGGGAAGCGTGTGGCTCGGGAGCCCTGCTTTTGCAGTTTGGACTGTACAATCTAGGGTCCACTTTGAGCCTATTCTGGATCTGGGTTTTCCCTCCGTACCTCAGTTCTCCCTGTGCTTTGACCTCTCCACGACCTTGTCTCTACCCCTCTGCCCCAGGCACAGCTCCACTGACCCTAAGTAACCATGTGGTGACTGAGTCAGGGGCCCTGGGAGGGATTTCTAACCCGGTTCCCACCCCTGCAAGCCTCCCAGTTTCCCAGGCTGACTTGGCTAATTGATCCGGAGGCCTTGCCAAAAAACATATCCTGGAGGCTTGCAGAGTGTAAGTGTGCACGGTTGGCTGTGGGGCTCCCTGGCCTCAGCTGCTAGGAGTTATAAAAAGAACAGAAGTGCCGGTGGCGTTGGGGTGACTAATGGTGACCACTGGGGGTGTGGCCGTCAGCTGTGAGATGAGGTATCTTCAGCCTCACTCAGTTCCCAAGGCCTGAGTGTCCCTGGAGGCTGATAGCCTTTCTCAGCTTCTCGACGGGGTTGCTTAAGCCACTGAGAGCTTGATCAACACATGGAACTCAACCAGGCATAGAACTTAATCAGTGACCTGCAGAGCCACAGCCACTGAGAGCTGGCCGCGGGTCCAGCCCTGCTCTAGGCTCCGTAGGAAGCCATGCTCAAGGAGGAGCCAATGTGACTCTAACGATTTGGTGAGAAACGGTGTGCTTGCAGACCCCCCAGGAGCTTGGAGACGGTGGATTTTGGAGTCTGAAGAGCTGACTCCAGGACCCAACACTGTTGCTTACTTGGGCTGGTTATTAACTTCTCTGGACCTCAACTTAAGTCTCATCTGTAAGTGGAACAGTCCCTGCCCAATGGGGATTACATGAATCAGGATAGTAAAATAAATTTTAACCCAACATTGGGTCCTATGGGAAGGAGATGTTATCCCTGACTGGGTCACACTTAGAATATTCAGCCACCACCTCACCCCCATCCCCAACATCCCCCTGCCTGAAGGCCGAGCTGACCTAACCCTGCCCTGAACAGCAGCCTGTGGTACCCACACTTTGGGCCACCAACATATCATTATCATTATTGTTTAGTAACAGGAGATAGGAGAGGCTCTCTCCCTGGGGACATTTTACTTAAGCCCAGGTCCATAAACCACGGTGGTGATGGTCCTCTTGGGCACACGGTAGAAGCTGGTGTGTTTTCCTCTGCAATTATCCACCCTGCCAATGGGAGCTTGGCCTGCAGCTCCCCACACTGGTGCCAGTGTAGATCTTTTCTATCCTAATCTAATACGAATCCACATGCCCTTCATGGCAATGAGTTCATACTCTTAGAGAAATCACTGAACCCCATGGAGAGTGCAGCTCACCCAGTGTTGAGGGCCGAGGGGAGGGAACCTTGATGCTGGTCCATGAAACACACATCCACTGAGCATCTACTGGGTGCCAGACCCTGGTGAGACAAAACCTGAGCCAAGAATGGCCCCGTCCTTAAGAAGTTGATAAGAAATGATTCAATAAGAAATATGCGTCTTTTTCTAGACCACGATAGGCATCTCCTAACACCACAGCAGACTTCAGAAAGCACTGATGACTAATTGATGCATTCATTCGTTGGTTCGTCAAACATTTACAAAGCACTTACCATGTTTCAGACTATGTGCTAGGTAGTAAGTAAAGAGGGATGAGACCTTATTAAACTGATAAGTGCTTTCAGCATAGGGACTTTCCAAGATAAACATGTGGAGCAGAAGAGGGAGTGATTGGATGTTTTGCTAGCTCGGAGAGTGGGAGTAGTTTTGTGTCTGGGAGCATTTCATGGAGGAGGTGACCGCTGATACAGGATTTGAAGGAAGAGTCTTGGCCTGCGGGATGGAAGCGTGGGCCAAAGGTCCCACCCCCGGCTGAGGGAACGGCCTGTGCAAAGGCCTAATGGCTGAATCAGGGGCAGTCGGGGCTCAGAGGCTCCACAAAGACAACCTCATCCGCCACTCCTGGTGCAGAGGGTTCAGGGACTGCGCAGAGCCACCCAGCCAATCAGCAGCTGTGTTCTGAACCTGGCCTCCTAACTTTCCTGCCAAGTGTTTCGTGTTGCTGAGCAAATACTAGGCTTTGTACAAAACATCGTCTTCCCGACTTGAATCATGAGCGGGTATACACTCAGGTCATCTGAATTTAGTTCAGAGTTTGTAGAGCAGAACTGGAGGGGCTGATGTTTACTGGGGTCTTTGCAGTGCTTTCCACGGTACCTTGTACAGAGGTGTTGTTCAGTCGCTCAGTCACGTCCGACATTTTGCGACCCCATGAACACCAGGCTTCCCTGTCTACCATCTCCTGGAGTTTGTTCAAACTCACGTTCATTGAGTCGATGGTGCTATCCAACCTTCTCATCCTCTGTTGCCTCCTTCTCCTCTTGCCCTCAATTTTTTGGTGTCTGCGGGCTTCTCCATGGCTAGATGGTGGGTGACAGCCTCTCCTTCTTTTGGAGGGCGCACGATAACAGCTTTCAACTCATGATGGCTTGAAGCTAGGGCTTGGGAAAGCTCTGTGCACTCGAAGGCAAGAATTTCACAGGCCAAGTGTGAGCACCTCAGTTGCTCTCAGTGTGAAAGGGGGCAGGTCATTCTGGAAATGAAAGAACATAGATGCACCTCCAGCTGCTCTGCCCTTTGAGTGGTGCAGGGAGTGAGGCCTTCTCAGTCACTCAGGGCTTTCAGTTTTAGGGCCTAAGAAGGAAGCAGAAGTGCCAATAATATTATGCTTTCACTGTCCTTGTTCTTAGCTTTCAGACATGACTGGTGTGGTGTGTGTCCATTCTTATGGGAGATAGACATTTGTGGTCTCATTGTCCAGGTTTAGAAAACTGAAACTCAAAGGTGCTACAGCCCAGGGTAACCTATTAGAGCAAAGTTGGCCTTGGGTGAACCAAGGCCAACTGCCTAAATTGTGTTTCAGAGACTCAGTTTTACCATCAGACTGCTATTCCACTATTTTGATAACATATAAAAACTGAGTCCTATTCTCTTTCTGAAGTGTATCAAATATACGAACCAAAGTGTATATCTTTATGTTATAGTTTATATTGATATATAATTATATAACACATAGTTATTAAATTATATTTTATATAAATATAAGTTATGTATTTAATATCATAGCTTATGAGATAATATAATAAATTTATATTTATATAAGATATATAATATTTATTGTTGTTGTTTAGTCACTCAATTGTGTCCGATTCTTTGCAATCCCATGGACTGCAGCACACCAGGCTTCCCGGTCCTTCACCATCTCCCATGTTATAGTATATATTATATAAATTATATATTAAAATATAAACTATAACATAAAGATCTATACCTTAGTATATGTATATGCTATTTCAGAAAGAGGATACTGTGATAAGCGCCCCCTTCCACTATATCTTAATGTTTTCATCCCTTTGGGCTCTAAACCCTCAAGTTCTCAGCGCCACAGTGTGAGTGAGGAATTTGAGAGCAGTTTTTAAGTCTCACTGGCTTTCTAAATCCTAACACTGCCCCTGTCCATTCATAGAAGCTTTCTAGTGGCTACTGAGAGCCCTCCAGATGGGCCAGATCCCTGGACACGACCTTTCAGGCCCCTCGAGGTCAGATCCACTCACCTCTCTCCACCAACCACGGGGCACTTCCTCCAGGAAGCATCTGCTAAAGGCTCACCTGTGGGTTTGGAGTCCCTGCTATGTGCCCTCAAACATTTGTGTCCACGCCCCTCCAAGCAGGTCACCCCCTTACCTGGACTGCCCAGGTCACCCTGGGGTCACCCCTTGTCTGTCTGACCCTCACTCGACGGTGAGCACAGAACACCCAGACTGGTTTGCCACGGTCACTTCTGGACCCCCGGTGCCCAGCACAGAGCTGGGATGTGGGCATGCCAGGGGGAGGTTAGATGCTGGCCACAAGTTGGAAGCTGGAGCATCGAGAATCCCTGTCCTGGGAGTGAGGGAGGCTGCCCTGAGTCACAGCGGGAGATGGGACCAGCTGTGGCACTTTGCTCAGCTGGCCCATTTTGGAAGATTGGAATCATCCTGAGTTCCCCACTTAGTAACCGTTCACTCCCCTCCCTCCTTCTCATAGAAACCTGATTTGTCCATCTTCCTCAGAGCAGCTGTGTCTTCCAAGGAGGCCCTTGGCCCTTGTTGGGGACTGGCTGAGGAACAGGCTTAGGGAAATTCTGGACCCTGAGGGCCAAGGGGGCCTCTGGAAGCCATTACCTTGTTCTTCAAAAGGGACACAAGAAAATGTAGAATTCTTCAGGACAAATGTGCTGGTTTCTTCAGTTGAAAAAATGAAGAGGAAAAACGGAGAAGGAAATTGTTTAGATAAGGGATCTGCAAAACTTTTCTGGAAAGACCAAGTAATAAATATTTCAGTCTTTGTGGGCCATGCTGGCTCTGGAGAAACCAGTCCCCTCCACTTTTGTAGCTTGAAATGACCCCAAGAACATGTAAACAAGAGGAGGTGGCTGGGAGTGTTTACAGAGCAGGCGGTGGTGGGATTGGCCACAGGTGTAGTTCTGCCCCTGGTTTAGATTAAAAGACTCTTCTGTGATGCATCAGCCAAATGCCTTGTGTGGACTTTGTCTGGACCCTGATTTGAACAAACCAAGTCTTTAAAAGTAAAACTAAACAAAACAAATAATTTTGTGACAATTGGGGAAATTTGAACAATGATTGGATACAGGATGATTTTAAGGAATTGTGGTAAATTTTGTTAGGTGTGACAGAGACATGATGGTTTTTGTTGTTGATGTTGTTTTGTTTTTGTTTTTAAAGAAGAGAGTTGTTGTTCAGTCACTAAGAGTGTCCAACTCTTTGGGATCCCATGAACTGCAGTACGCCAGGCTTCCCTGTCCTTTACTATCTCCTGGGGCTTGCTCAAACTTCTGTCCATTGAGTCAGTGATGCCATCCAACCATCTCATCCTCTGCTGCCCCTTTCTCTTCTTGCCCTCAACCTTTCCCAGCACCAGGGTCTTTTCCAATGAGTCGGCGGCTCTTTGTATGAGGTGGCCAAAGAATTGGAGCTTTAGCAGCAGTCCTTCCAATGAATATTGAGGATTGATTTCTTTTAGGTTTGATCTCCTTGCTGTCCAAGGGACTCCCAAGAGTCTTCTCCAGAACCATGATTTGAAAGCTTCGATTCTTCAGTACTCAGCCTTCTTTATGGTCCAACTCTCACATCCATACATGACTACTGGGAAAATCATAGCTTGGACTATACGGTCCTTTGCTGGCAAAGTGATATCTTTGCTTTTTAATATGCTCTCTAGGTTTGTCATAGCTTTTCTTCCAAGATGGGGAAAAAGTGGAAACAGTAATAGATTTTATTTTCTTGGGCTCCAAAATCACTGCAGATGGTGACTGCAGCCATGAAATTAAAAGATGCTTGCTCCTTGGAAGAAAAGAAAAGAGAGTCTTTATCATATTAACTACTGATACTAAATGGGAGATTATGCCTGAGATCCAACCAGCTTCTAGGGTGTGGAAGGGAGGGAGTAAAGAAAACAAGGCCATCTATGTGCTGATAATGATTGAAGCTGGGTTATAGGTAATAGGGTGGGGATCTTCATACTATTTTATCTTCTTTGGTGTATGTTTGAAAATTTGTGTAGTAAAATTTTTTAAAAGTTGGGGCAAGAAAGAACTCCCTCTTCCATTGCCTTTGGTGATCATCGCATCTGGTGAACATATGTTACTGGCGCTAATGCAGCTATCTTGTGACTAAGAGGGGACAAGCTGGAGGATGAGATTAACTGCCAAGCTTGGCAAAATAAAAAAAGGAAGGAACTGGGTGCTGGATGGTTCTGTTGGGTTGCCGGATTAACCAGCCCAGAATGTGCCTGCTTCAGTATTCCATATTATGTGGGGTAATAAATTAAGTTATATTTAATTTTTTTGTTGTTACATGTGACTCCACTCATCTAGAAAGGGGATCAGACACAACTGAGTGACTGAACAACAAGATATGTGTGTGTGTGTGTGTGTGTGTGTGTGTGCTTAGTCGCTCAGTCATGTCTGATTCTTTGCAACCCCATAGACTGTAGTCCTCCAGGTTCCTCTGTCCATGGGGATTCTCCAGGCAAGAATACTGGAGTGAGTAACCTATCCCTTCTCCAGGGGATCTTCCCAACCCAGGGATCAAACCAGTGTCTCCTTCATTGCAGGCAGATTCTTAAAACAGACTCACTGAGCCTGGCTCCTCTCTGCTGCAGCGTGCCACCGTGGCATCTAAGGGGACACCAGGGTTTTAAGAAAGGCTTGTAAGAAGTGGGTCCTTGCCAAAACTCTGAGTCCTTCTAGCAGATCCAAGTGGCTCCAGAAAATGGAAGCAGTCCCTGCTTGTGATCTACCTCTCCTGAACCCCAAAGGGCCAATGTCGGGCTGCACTGGGCTTTTGCTAGAAGGATGGGATGCTAATATTTCAATCATAGACTGCCAGTTTTTGGAGAGGAAATGGCAGAAACAGAGTTACTGAAGGACAGCTGGCCTTTCTGGCATCCTTCCCTACAAGGACAGAGAGAGCTCTTCTCCCTGAACCCTCAACACACAGTAACCACAACCACACAACGTCCACACACAGGGCACAAACAGCATTGTTTCTAACTGATCTCATGGTTCAGCTGGTCTCAGGGGTATCAGCTGCTCTGTAATGTATGACAAATCACTGTGGTTAACTTAACCCATCCGGGTCTCCTAGATACGGTCATTAGACATTTGCCAAAAAATGTGCAGAGGGAATGCTGGGGGATAAAAGGAGAAGGTGATGTGGGGAAGGACCACAAGGCACAGTGTCTGTTTCCTCTGGATGCCCCGGAGCTCTGCCCAGGACTCAGAGGTCACATAAACTCAAGCCCAGGCTTTGGAGCTGGGATGGGAGGTAAGGGGGGCAGCCTTCTATAAGGAACAGGTCTCAAATCCTCAGTGAGTCTGTTTTCAGTCCCAATTTGGCCCTGATTTTCAAGGCTTTGCTTACAACAGTGACTATAGGCTTCCTTGGTAGCTCAGCTGGTAAAGAATCTGCCTGCAATGAAGGAGACACTGGTTTGATCCCTGGGTTGGGAAGATCCCCTGGAGAAGGGATAGGTTACTCACTCCAGTACTCTTGCCTGGAGAATCCCCATGGACAGAGGAACCTGGAGGACTACAGTCTATGGGGTTGCAAAGAATCAGACATGACTGAGCGACTAAGCACACACACACACACAAACACACAAACACACATATCTTATTGTTCAGTCACTCAGTTGTGTCCATCTCTTTGTGATTCCATGGACTGTAGCAACCCTTTGAGATACCATGGACTGCAGCACCCCAGGCTTTCCTGTCCCTCACCATCTCCCCAAGTTTGTCCAAGTTCATGTCCATTGAATCGGGGATGCCATCCAACTATCTCATCCTCTGTCGCCCTCTTCTCCTGCCTTCAATCTTTACCATCATCAGGGTCTTTTCCAATGAGATGGCTGTTTGCATCGGGTGGCTAAAATATTGGAGCTTCAGCTTCAGCATCAGTCCTTCCAATGAATATTCAGGACTGATTTCCTTTTGGATTGACTGGTTGCATCTCCTTGCAGTCTAGGGGACTCTCAAGAGTCTTCTCGTGTGTGTGTGTGTCTATATATATATAATGTATATATATGTATGTACTGGGAAGTGCCGTGTCTTAGTTGTAGCACACTAGAATCCCAGGGACAGAGGAGCCTGGTGGGCTGCTGTCTGTGGGGTCGCACAGAGTTGGACATGACTGAAGCGACTTAGCAGCAGCAGCAGCAGATCTTTTAGCTGTAACATTTGAAGTCTTAGTTGTGGCATGTGGGATCTAGTTCCCTGACCTGGGGTTGATCCAGGGTTCCCTGTATTGGGAGTGTGGCATCTTAGCTACTGAAGCATCAGGGAATGCCCTCGAGAGTGATTCTTAACTAGGATCATCAGAATCCCCTGAAGGACTTGTTAAAACACAGATTATCTGGCCCCACCTTCTGAGCTTCTGATTGAACAGGTCCAGGGCCTGAGAATCTGCACTGATGATGGACTCTGAAGTGATGCCTTTTCTGTTGCTCTGGGGAACCCTGATTTGAGAACCACTGGCCTAGAGTTTCTTGGCAGGACAGTGGGTCTCAGGTATCAGGAAGAAGACAGTCAAACTTTTGTTTGTCGTCACTTTGGGCTGAGGTGGGAACCACTGATAAATGGCCAGAGAAAGCTCATCCAGGGTGGGAGGAGTCTAGAGTGGTGATGCCCTAAAATCATCTGACCAGGAACTAGGAATCTTGGGGTGTTTATTTTGCTTCTGAGTCATCTCGCTGTGTGACTTGAAAAGATCATGTTGGCTCCCTGGGCCTCAGTTTAGTGCTTTATAAAATGAGAAGATGGCACTTTTCTGTATGTGTTATAGTTTTCAAGGGGGTTGAGGATATAGACTCCAGGGCAGTTGTGAGAATGGAGGCAAGTATACAAAGTGCCTGGTCAGTAAGTGGCAGCTGTGATGACTACTTTGTTATTTTTTAATATGTTTTCAAGGTTTGGGGGAGACACAAAGGCAACTCTTCTCTCCCATCTCTTCCTGGAGCCTAGTGACCTTCATGTTGATGATAGAATCAGAACTTGCAAGTATATGTCTCAGGTTTCCCCCTGGAATGATTATTCTGGGAAATACTAAACTCTCCAAATTTTCTTTCTTTCCTTTTTAAAACAGCTTTATTGAGATATAATTCACACACCATAAAATTCATTCTCCAAAGTGTACAATTCAGTGTTTTTATTATATTCACAGAATTGTGCAACCATCATTTCTATCTGAATTTAGATGGAAGTCCCAAATAGCCATTAGCAGTCACTCCCTATTCTTTTCCTCCCCAACCCCTGGCAGCAGATAACCAACTTAGTATCTCTATACAGATTTATCTGTTCTAGCCAGTTTTTATATATATCTCCCCAAATTTTCGATGAACTGTTTCTTCTCCAGCTCCCCTTCATTTGATTATTTAATATTTATTGAGGGCCCATTAGGTGCCAAACACAGGACAGGCACTGAGGATGCAAGATGGAAAAAAATCCAGACAAGCCCCCTGCTCCCTGTGGAACTCATGATCTAGGGGGGAAGCAGATGTCATCTGTGAATCACACCGAACAGGTAAAACTTAACAGTGAGAAGTGCCGTGAAGGTCACATCACAAGGGGATGTGACCTAGCTGGGAGGGCAGGACAGGCTTCAGACAGTGACGACAAGGATGGTCTGGGCAGAGGCGGGATACAGCATCCAGGACAGAGGAGACAGCCTGTGCAAAGGCCCCGAGGCAAGATGAGCATGGTGCATACCTGGAGCTAGGCTGGAGGGCTGTGAATGTATATGTCTCGGGTTTCCCCCTGGAAAGATTATTCTGAGAAGTACTACACTCTCCAAATTTTCTTTCTTTCTTTTTTAAAACAGATTTATTGAGGTATAATTCACATGCCATAAAATTAATTCTTCCAAAGTGTACAGTTCAGTGTTTTTATTATATTCATGGAATTGTGCAACCATCATTTCTACCTGAATTTAGGGGGGACGTAGAGGCAGGAGGGTCAGCAGGACCACCCTGTGCAGAGCCTCAGAGACTGTGTTAGGGTGTCTAGTCTTCATCCCCAGAGTAAGAGAACCTCTGGAGGTTTATAGCAGAGGCAGTTACATGACCTATGGCGTGTTTTAAATATGTCCTCGAATGCAGTTGGAGTAGAGGTTTCAGGGGGCAGAGCTGGGGGGAGAAGGATCTGTTAGGACAGACTGACAGTAGTGGCCACTGTAGGGTTGCTAGTGACCTACTGGGGTTGGGGGTAATGTTTGAGATGGAAGTAGCTGTATTTGGGGGTCCTTTGGAGTAGATTCCACAGGGTTTGGAGTCGAGTTGGTGACTAGGGTGGCCTGGCTGTTGGGCTTCCTAGCTGGGTGGATGGTGGCGGCTCTCACTGAACTAGGGCAGGATTCCCTGTCTCCTTGCCTGAGTGTGTCAGAGCCCAGCGGGTCACTGGTCACACCAGGAGTTATAAGAAAGGGATGCTCTGTGTGTGTTTCAGGGTAACATCTAAAGCACAGCAGCTGGCACTCAACAGTCGACAGCCACCCGCTGCGCCCCTGAACTGTGACAACACTGCATCACTGTGTCTGCTCTTGTCCCCCCTCCCCTGTCCCAGGGGCTTCCTGGCTTCTTGCCGAGGAGACCTGTCTCAGGCTGAGACTCTTACTGTTTTAGGGGGCATCTGTGACTCCCCCTATGGGGGGAAATTTTTTTGTTTCAACTGCAGACCACTTCCTATTCCTTTTGGAAGGTGGAGCAGGGGAGGGAAAGAACTGGTGCCTGGAGTAGAGAGGCTGTGCTCCTGCTAGTGAGCAAGCAGGTGCCTGGGTTCTGAAGTGCGGGGTCCATTCTCGCTCTTGCTGGGTAAGTAGAGGCAGGTCCCCTCCCTCTCTAGAGGGTACCTGTGAAATGGAGGGTGGGGCACTGGCTTGGAGACTGTCTCTGGCATCTCCAGCTCAAGTCTCTGGGGTTTTGTGTGTGCTCAGAGAACAGGCTGCCTTCCTACCCAGGGGGTGCTCACCGGTGACCCTGCTCCTTCATCCACAGGCTGCTTTGCCATCCCCGTCTCCCCTGGTCATCAGGCTTTCTCACACACCTGTCACGTCTTCCAGTGGGTCCCTGACTGTGCAATGCAAGCTGTTTACATCTCCTCTTTCCCTACCAGGGCCTTGGATGGGAGGAGTGTTGGGCAAGTGTCGAAGAGCTGTGAGCACGAGAAACATCCAAGTCATTTCCCCACCCATGTAGGATCTCAGGTGAGGGACTGGGGACCCAGAACTTGCCTTCCTTGGAGAGTGCCAGCAGATGCCTGTAGATTGCTTTGCTCTGGCTCTGATCTCCAGAAACAGGGCCAGCCACCCAGCCATCTCCCCCACCTTCTGGCCCAGACTCTGCACTCTGCTCCCATGTCCCCTCTTCCCAACAAAGGCTTCCTCAGTAGAAGAGAGCTTGGACATATATTGTTTGCCAACACAAGCAACCATTGTAGCCCCAGGGAAGGGGGTTGGGGTAGAGAGTCAGGATGAGGTTTTGCTCTCTGCTTGCCAAGACTGGCTCCAGGGAAGGCCCCAGCCCACAGTTCATGAGTCAGGCTGCTGGGGTCCCAGCTGTAGTCTGTCCCTCTTGACTTAACCAAGTCTAAGGCAGGAAGTAGGGGGTGGAGTCCAGGGAGGAGACTTGGGCCCCTGAGGTTTCTAGGCAAGTTTCTCTGGGATGGACCCAAAGAAGGAGAAAATTATCAATCACATACTATGAATTTTCCCTTCTGTCACCACAGGGCCCCCCACTCTGCAGCTGGGAAAACTGAGCCCCCGAGAAGGGAGGCAGGCCATTTTATCCTGAGCTCCCCTGCTGAGTTCGTGGAGGGCCAGAATGGAGTCAATTCACTGCCTCTCTTGCAAGTTCCCATTAACATATGGGTCCCCCTCACACTCTTGTTTCATCAGCCCTCACACACAAAACCACACTCTGGCCCTTGACTTCACAGATCTTAAAGAACCAGAAAGAGGCGAAAGAGAACTCTATTCTTCCAAGACTTAATATAAATCAGTTTGGTAATGCCATTTCAGATAACTGGATGCTCTGATGTTGTGTGGAACAGAACACACATTGCATTTCCACAGGACTTCAGAGTTTCTGTGGCTCCCAGTATCTTCACTCTTTGACCTCACCTTTGACAGATGAGGTAGTGCAATACAGAGAAAAATGACTTGCCCTTGGTCACTTTGTGTTGGGCAGAGTCTAGCCCAGAACAGTCTTCTGACCCCTACTCTTCTTGTCTCTCTCTCCCACTCAGCACTGGATTCTGGGTTCTAATGCCAGCTCAGCTGCAAATGAGCTGTGTGACCTGAGACATGTCATTTCAGCTCTCTGAACCTGCTTCATAAATATACTGGCCCTCCAAAATCCTGATGTCATTTCATTCATTCCACGAATGCTGCCCCTGAGGAGGCCCTGAGTCAGGTCCTGGAGCTGTGAGGATGAGTTCTCTAGTTCTCTGCCCACAAAGCGGGAACATATTCAGAGCCCAGGGAGGGTATAGACTAGGAAACCTCATGTGGGGAGAAAACAGCAGGAACCCAAGTCATCTTTCAGGGGACCCAGAAATTCCTAAGAGAAGTCAGGTCAGAGAATTTCCATCCACACATTGGCCTCCCTTTAAGAAAGTCCTATGACAAAATGTCTGAGCTCAGAAGCAGAAAGATTAGGGGTCTTTATACACTTTACAGAAAGATTCTTTTATTTGGCAATTCTTAAAAACAAAACAAAAAACCAAAACTGCTTTCTCCAATTCCCATCTCTGGATTTAGAGTGCATTTACAAATTGTTAGGAGCACATTTATAGAATAAAGCAGGAAAGAAAGCAGGAGTTGGGCTTTTTGCCTAACTACTGAATGGGTCTCAGCAACATTGCAAAACCAGCACCCATTCTCATCTCTTAGACTCATTTTTTCCCACCGGAGGCTGTTTGGGGGGTACATGGGTGGTAAGTTTGGAAGCAGAGGATGGTTATCCATGGATGGAGGAGCCTGGTAGGCTGCAGTCCGTGGGGTCGCTAAGGTTCGGACACGACTGAGCGACTTCACTTTCACTTTTCACTTTCACACATTGGAGAAGGAAATGGCAACCCACTCCAGTGTTCTTGCCTGGAGAATCCCAGGGACGGGGGAGCCTGGTGGGCTTCCGTCTATGGGGTCACACAGAGTCGGACACGACTGAAGTGACTTAGCAGCAGCAGCAGCAGCAGCAGCAACTATGTGCTATAATTAACACCCATTTCACAGATGAGGAAGCTGAGGTGCAGAGCTAGGATTTCAATCAGGGCTGTTTGACTTAAAGGCAGGGCTCTCTGCCCACCTTGCTCAGCCCCGCTCTGGACTAGGACACAGATAAGTCACTGCACTTGGGGGCAGGTGACTAGACTCCAAAATGGATAGATTCAAAGGGTGGAAGAATACTGGGGGCGTCAAGACCATTAGGAGAGAAAGGAGACCCTCTCGGGGCGGAGGGTGGGGTGTTCACCATCTCCATCTAAAGGCAGTGGGACATCCCATCGGCCCAGTGGCTCTGGAAACAAGCAAAGTAAAGGGGGCCGTCAAGCAAAGCGGAGCGGAGGAGCCTAGGAAAGTAAGGGCCGTCACTCCGGGACAGCCAAAGAGGCTGAGGGGACACCCTCCCAGGGCGCCCGGAGCCCCAGCTCGGGCTCCGCGTGGCACTTCCGATCCGCGCCCTGTGCCCCGCCCACGGGCGCTCGGCGCCCCCTGCTCCGACCCGCGCCCGGCCCCGCCCCGCCAGTGTGCCCACCCCCGGCCCGCCCCGTAGTCCCCTCGCCTGGCTCCCGGAGCGCCCCGGAGCGTCGAGGCGCTGGCGGACCGGCCCGCCGGGCAGTTGGCACTGGGGACGCTGGCGCGTCGGTCGCTCCGCTCTCCCGCCGGCAGCCTCGGGCGCCCGGAGCCAGCGGTCCAGGCGGCGGCGCCGCGCAGGGGGCCGGGATCGGGCGGCAGGAGGCTGCGAGGCGGGAGTCGGCGGCGGCGGAGGAGGCGGAGGCCGGCCGGAGCCCCGATCGCGCCCCATCCTCGCTTGCAGCCCAGAGCCTGGGGCTCGGCGCCCGCCCGGCCCGCAGCCACATGGCTCCTCTCTGCGCACGGCTGTCCTGCCTGGTGCTCTTGCACTGTGCGCTCTGCGCCGCGGCGGGCAGCGGGACTGAAGGTGCGTGCGGGTTGGGTGCGCGGGGGCGCACCGGTTCGGTTTGCACGAGGGTCGGGGTGGCCCGAGGTGCCGAGGTGCCCGGCAGCGTTGAAGTGGGTGGGAGGCTGTGCGCACGCTCTGGCTGTGCTCTTTTCTTCCCCCCAGTGCCGCCGGAGCTGTCGGGGATTTCTCTGTCTTCTGGTGCGAGACTCCGAAGAGACCCCAGGAGAGAACTGGGGGATGGAAGCCTTTTCTGAGGGGCGGTGTGTCTGTCTCTTTGTCTCAATGTTTCTTTCTCACGCTCCTCTCCTCTTTGACTGCCTTCTCTGTCTCCAGCTTGCATGCATGTGTGTACAGATAAGTGCGTGTAGGTGTGTGTCAGTGGTTGCCCCGCACCCCAGTGAACACCAGGCACTCACAGTCCTGCACAAACACACATCTCTCTCTCCCTCCCGGTATTGTCACCCTGTGCCTTGCAGACACACTCTCACAGACACCACACACCCCACTGTCACCCGTGCAGTATGGGTGTCTCTGGGCATGGGGAGGGGGCTTTGGTCTTTCCCCGGCAGAGGGCCTGCTTGTCTGAGCTCTGTTCATGTAGGAAACAGGATCCCTCTGGCTGAAGTCTTGAGGGTCTTCTGCTGGGCTGGATAGAACCAGAGGAGAGTTCGTTGTCCCCCACCTCTCTTAACTGCCGTGGGCATGAGGGATTTTTCAGGACACATCATTTTCTAGGTTTTTATCAGTGCCGTGAAGGGGGCTGGGAGGCAAGAGATAGAGCCGTGTGGAAATGAAAATTCCTCCCAAGCTCCTATCCATGAATCACTCGGCCTGGAAGCCAGGGAGCTGTCATTCCTGCCCAGCCTGGCTGGGCTTAGCAAGAGCTGTGTAAGGACGGGCCGCTGGCATGTAGCCTGGAGCATGGGGCCATGACCTCACACTTAATTCAGTCCGAGTGGGCAGGTCACCCGTGCATCTCCTTTTATTTTTGAAGATCTATATTTACCCAGCTTGGGGCTGGGCCATGTAGAAATTTCGGCAGCCACTGTGCTGCTTAAAAAAGTTTCCTTTCTAAACTTGGAAAAACGTAGAACCTGTATTCCTTCCCTTCCCTCTCCAGCTCCTCTTTTCTCCCCGACGCGTGCCCAGGATGCCCTGAGTTTCTAGGTGTGTTTGTTTTGCCAGCTGTGTTCCAGGAGCTCAGCGGGGTGGGCCCTACCCCAGGCTGGGCTGGTGACTTCAGTTCCCTGGGGAGTTTGGGCACATCCAGCCACCCCTCTCTTTGTTTAGGGGCTTTCAGGGAATTTCCTTTGTAGTGCCCAAAGTTGGAAGGTTTGCTGCTAGAGTGACAGGATTCTGTTTGGCATCATTTATTTTCCTCTGCTAAGTGTAACAAAGACCTGGGGATTATCGTGAGCAGTTTGTGTCTAGCAGTTTATGAACTTGAACACCGATCATCTGAGTGCAGAGATCCAAGAGCTGAGGAAGCACTGGGTGAGAAATGGATGAATTTGGGCTAAGGGGGTCCCTCCAAAGTGACGGTCAAGGTTGCAGATCCTTTCCTGTCCCCATGGTGTTTCCAGCTTTGCAACCCTATGGACTGTGCCTGCCAGGCTTCTCTGTCCATGGGATTTTTCAGGCAAGAATACTGGAGTAGGTAGCCATTCCCTTCTCCAGGGGATCTTCCTGACTGAGGGACTGAACCTGCATCTCCCGTGTCTTCTGCGTTGCAGGCTGATTCTTTACCTGCCGAGCCACCCGGTAACTCTTTCTTTATTCCCAACAGAGCTGCGCTTCTCAAGAAAACTCAGTGACTATGGTGTGACAGTGCCCTGCAGCACAGATTCTCAGGGACGCTTCCTCTCCCATGTGGTGTCCGGACCAGTGGCAGCCTCCACAGGGAGTATAAAGGGGGACAGGTCACACTCCAGTCACCTGCGGGTGGCTCGAAGCCCACTGCGCCCTGAAGGAGTGACCCTGCAGCCTGGCAGGATGGGGCACTCCTCCCTCTACTTCAATGTCACTGTGTTCGGGGAGGAACTGCACTTACACCTGCAGCCCAACCGGCGGCTGGTTGTGCCCGGAGCCTCGGTGGAGTGGCAGGAGGATTTTCAGGAGCTGTTCCGGCAGCCCTTGCAGAGAGAGTGTGTCTACACCGGGGGTGTCACGGGCATGCCAGGGGCAGCTGTCGCCATCAGCAACTGCGATGGATTGGTAAGGGACAAGCCTCTAATCAAGCTCCACTCCCCCATGCTCTCCCTCACTTCCCACCGCCCCCCCCTCCGCCCATGAGCCAGACCAATGTGGTTTTCTCCTTGACTCCCATGTGTTTGGGATTCCTGTGGGCACAGCCTGAAGTCTGGGCCAAGCTGGGGGCTGCGTTGCTTTCCAGAGAGAACCCTACATGCCCTGCTGGCCACCAAGTTCACACTCTGTCGGCTTTAAAGTGGCCCAGATAGGATGGTACCTTATCCTGTTGATCCCCCACCATCTGCTGACACACCAGGACCACAGCTCACCTGTCAGGGATCTGAGTACAGATGCGCGCAGGTGTGAGGCAGGTGGGCTTTGCTGGGGTTGGGTCCTGGCTGCGCCACTCATGAGCCACCGTGCGTTGGAGATGTTACTTGCCCTCTGGTGGTCCTTTCCCTTACATGTGGAGCAGTGTTTAATCTGCATATATTTACTGTGCGTGCTCCTGTGTCCAGCCTGGCGGATATGGCACTGCCTAAGACAGACATGGCCCTTGCCCTCCCGGACCTGATCGCTGGTGATGACAACATGACTGAGCTCACCAGGCAGCATGGCCAGTGGTTGGCACCTGCTTGGCACATGGTCAAGGCCGTGGGCATCAGCTACTGTCACTATCCTTACTACTGTGTCCTTTCTCAGGCCCCACTGTCTCTGGCCCCGAAGCCAGCCTGCTCTCCTGTGGCTCTCTGCTCCGAGTTCCCTTTCTTAGGACTCTGTCCTCCCAGGCACAGGGAACCTCCTGCTAGTTGGTTCCATGTTGCAAACCAGAAAGCCACAGGTGGCTTCTGTCCTCCTCACACTCAACTCCTGCTGGATCCCATTTCCCTTGCTGCTCTGTTTGCTGTGTGTCAGGTCCTCGTGAGCCCCCATGGCAGCCCCAGGGCCTCGATGGGTGCTGTTTTCATGGTCTCTGCTTTACCAGGCATAGGCTGATATGTCCAGGAAAGGACCTGCTCACCCCTCTGCCTTTTGGCTTTAAGAGAGGGATGAATCAGATGGTGCGATTGTAAGGAGGGTGCTTTCCTCACTGGCAGGGCTGGGAGCACTTCTGACCATTTTCCCATTCTTAAGAAGTGTCTTCCTGCTCAATGTCATGGCTCCTTTGTTTAGGTCGGTGTTTCTCAATCTTTTTTTTTTCATTATCATCCCCTGGAGGAGCCTTTTAGGTACGTTTCCTCTAATTGCTCCCCAGTAAAACCCTAATACCATAAATATATTGAATATGTTTTTAAACTTTCTGTATATGAATGCTTTATGTACGAAATGAGTGAATTTTTTTGCTTCCCCAAAAATCAAGTTTTGCCCATTGGAGACCAGAGCCCCCACTAAAAGGCATGGTCTAGGCAGTGGTTGTTTCTTAGAGTGGAGTGTATATCAGAATCACCTGGAATGTGAGGGTTCTGTGGAGCAGACTTGGAGGAACCCAGACGGGAAGGCCAGCTGGAGGAGGCTGAGACCTTGTCCTGCTGCCAGGGTGAGCCTTGGCTGCCAGCCCACTCTGGCTCAGCAGTCCAGGGACTCTCCTCAGCAGGAGCCCTCAGTCGGCCTTGGCTAGCACTGTGCTGTAGCCACTGGTTTTGGTCGAAAATCTAGAGTGACATGGGAAGTCACCCAGAGATGCAGTGTCTTTATAGACAGAAAGCACCAGGGCATGTAGGTGGCTTGGGCTGAATGACATTGTTACCTGAAGTCATCAGTCACATGGGCTGTAAGGTGTTCGGTGACAGAGATGGTCTCCTTGACCACCTTCTTTAATGTCTATGGGGATCTAAACAAAGGCATGAGTGGTGATCATTGCCAGTAATAGATAGCCACCCACCCACTTTGCACTCTGGAAACCTTGTCATTGAACCAGCTCAGCAGGCGTTGACAAGTGGGCACTGGATGCTTAGCTGACATTGATGACTTGTGGTGGGCTCTGAGTAAATGTTCTCATTGGCTGGGTGACCTGGGCAGGCCACTCCCCCTCTCTGGGCGTATTCCTCTCATTTGTCCCAAGAGGGGCTGCCCTTGCTGCTTGCTGGCAGATAGAAATCTATTCTGTGTGACATTTGGAGAAGTTGGATCTGGTGTCGGAGGCTGTCCACAGATAGGCTTCTGGAAGCCTGTTCCACAGTAGAACTGAGGCTCTGGGAGTGGCTTGCCTGGTCCACTTGCCTTTGGTGGGAGGAAGACGTGAACGTCATGGGCTGGGTCCCTAAGTCCAGCTCTCGGGAATCTCCCTGACCAGTTCCCTGACAGGGATCATGGTCCAGCACAGAGGCCCCCTGCCCAGGCAGGAATGTCCTCACTTCCAGTCCCCTCCAGAAAACTGCCCTATGTCCCGTGAGATCAGACGTTATGTGCTGTCACCCAGCTGAGCCACCTTGGGGTTCAGAGTCCACAGGGCAGCCCTTCTGATGATCAGATTTAACTCTGCATCTTTATGTGCCCTCTGGATTTTAACCCCATCTTCCTCCATATCTTAAATACTAAATGTAGTCGTTCATTCCGGAAAACTATGTAATGAGAGCTGGCCACAGGCAGGGTCCACAGGGAGACTGCATAAAGTGCAAGTGACACAAATAAGAACAGGGACAGTCACGAGCCATAGCCGTAGCCTCGGCGCAGCACATGCACTGTCATGTGCATTCGTTAAGCTCATCTGTTACGTCGGTGGGGAAACTGAGTCATGGGAGGACAGAAGGAGATAACAGATAGCTTCTATTGGCACAGGACTTCATAGTTCGTAAAACTTTCAGTTGTATGGGTTATGTATGCATCTAGTGTTGTTGCCCTGCCTTGCAGAGTTAGGTCCCTCCCCTTAGGGAACTTGGGGTATCCCACAAATAGCATCATCATTAACTTTTTGGTTTTCCATAACATAGTGGGGATGGGTACTTGGCAAGTAGGAGTGATTATTATTGTTGTTTTAGCAAAGGTGATATTTGAATTGGGCCTTGAAGGATGAATAGAAGTTTGTTAGGGCCAGTGGGTGAGGAGGGCGTTCTGTGCAGAGGAAAGAGCTTGCCAGTGAGGGAGCAACATGCTGGTGGGGCCAGGGAGGGGATCCTAGAAGGCACACTGGGCAGGTGGGCCTTGCTCTGACCTTGAAGAAAGCGCAGGAAGGGAGAGGGGGCCCAGGGCAGCGATGTGGCCATCTGTCTTCCGAGAAGAGTCTGGGCTACATGTTGGGAGACATGACTGTGTGATCCCAGGCAAGCTACCATCATCTGGGCCTCCCTTGCCTCATGGGTGTATCCTGGAGCCTGGACTGGATAAGCTCAGAGCCCTTCCACCTCTGGCATTGGTACTTTGTGACACAGGGCTGGCCCTGCTGAAGAAGCTCAAAGCAAGGCTGCTGTAAGTCTATAGTTGACTGCCCCTTCCTGGCGGGGCCTGGGACCTGTTCTTACCAGGTCTGGGCAGGGCAGCAGGTGCAGAGATGAAGGACATTGTCCTGAGCTTGGCCCTCATGGCTGGGCAGACCTTCCAGTTGTAAATGGTCTGAACAAACCCTCCTTTGTGTGGACAGACTTGCAGCCGTTTGGACTTGAACTGTTCTGGTAAGAAGCGCTGTGTCTAAATGGGTGACTTGATCCTCATTTCTGGCTGGAATCTGCATGGGAGGCAGTGACATGACCTCTTCCACTTCTCCTGTTATCCCAGAGTCGCTCACCATGGGCACCAGGACAGACATAGGTGGCTTTTGTGCACTGTGGTTAAATTCATACCTGAAACTGAGGAGCAGGCACTTTAGCTTACTTCCTACTGGCTCTGCTGGAAGACCCAGTGTGTCAGAGTCGGGAAGGGGTCAGAGGAGGAACCCAAGGATGGGGAAGCTAGGACCCCTGCCCTGGATGAATCTGGAGGGTAATGGGACTCAGACATAAAAGCAGACAGACTGCAATCTTTTGTGGGGCAGCAGGAGGAAGACCCATTTGTTTGGATTAGGTCATCAAGGAAGACTCCTAGAGGAGGTGTGTTGGCTCAAGGCTGTTCAGACATTATAAACACAAAAGAAAGTGTCAAGCCCTTGGTCAGCAAGAGAGAACTGCTGATCCACGGCAGTCTTGAGGATGTGTAGGGGAGGGGAATAAGGGATGTGCTGAGGCCCAGTCGTACCTGTAGAGGGTTTCCTCTGGGGTTGGGGGCAGCTGTCAGACACTGGGGTCCCAGATTGGGAGAGGGTCCAGGCAGTGGCAGCAACCTGCTGGACCACTCTGCAGGGCTTCCCTTGGGGAGCCTGAACAATCAAAGCAGCAGTCCCCTCAATGCTCCTGTGACCCTAAACCTCAAGGTCTGTGGGCAGGGAGGGCCTGGGTCATCTCAGAACCCCTGGCTGGGGGCAGATGCAGAATAGACCCTCTGCTAGCAACTGTGGCTCTGAAGTCCTGGGAAGCACGTGAAAGCCTGGGGTGGGGGCCACTTTGTGAGTCTTGGAGGGATTGTGGGTTGCAGGAATGAGGTCAGCAGAGTGGGGCCCCTGTGAACCATCTGGAACCCAGGCTGCCAGCCTCCTGAAAGCCACTTACCCCACTGCTGTCTCTGCCTCCTGGGGTTGAGCCTTGCCACCTCTGCACTGGGGTGATGGGGGCCGCACTGCTTCATGTCCTCCCTTTGCCCTCAGTGCCCCTGTGAGTCATGGGCCTGGCGCGGAAGCAGCCGCACGTGTAAGATTTGTCACCATCTGGTTCTGTTTTCCACACTCTGTAGAACGTGCATTTTTAACGGGTTACAGAGGAGACAGACCCCTGGCAGGCAGTGTGGGGAGAGGGCAGGGGAGGCTGATGCCAGCTCTGCTTCCTGCCCCTGCCTAATGTGCAAGTCCCAGCAGCGTTCTGAACCTCAGTCCTTTTGTCTTTAAAATGGAATCACAGTGCCTGGTGGAGGGAGTGTGTATTGGGGACTGACAGTTTAAATGGTCCAGGGTTTCTTAATGAGGTGATGAGATGTCCTAAACTTGTGGGGGTGGTTGCACAACTTTATGCAGATACTAAAAACTATCACATTCTGTACTTTAAATGGGTGGATTGTATGGTACATGAATTATGGTTCCATAAAGCTATTACCAATAGTACTTGACCTATAGAAAGCCCTGTAACAGGCATTTTTAGTCATTAGGAGGAAAAAATGATTTTTAGTCATTAGGGTGGCAGAAATTGTGGGGTCACTCTACTCTAGTGCAGATTAGCTGTGTGACCTTAAATAAATTTCTAAATCTCTCTGTGCTTGGTATTCCTCATCTTTAAGGAGGCAAGGAGAACAGTCATCTATAGGGTTGTTCAGAGGATTAAATAAGATAAGTAAAAAAGTGAAGGGTCTGATATATGTGCAGCCTTAAAATACAGGGATTGTTAATAGTAACATTTATTGTTTTTATAGTAATTACTATAATAATTACAGTTATCATTAATGGTGAGAAATAACTGTAAATATTGTTAAAGCCCCTTGAACTGCAATGGTATGTAGATTATCAGTGCTCTCTGATGTGAGCCCTAGATTCCCTCTGGTTCCCAGGTGGGCCAAGCCCTGCCTTCCCTCTGCTACAGCACCTTTGCAGAATGAGTCAAATGGTGCTTGTTCAGTGCAGGGAGTATATAATGACTGGTCTGTAATACCCCCTGGACAGTTACTTTCCAGGGCAGGCAGATACTGGTAGGTGCCAAGTGGAGCATTCTGTTAACAACCTGTGGGCCCCTTGCCCCAGCCAGGTCCTTGACCAGGCTCTGGTGATGCAGGGTTGAAACTCACCCCTTTCTCCCTATGCTCCAGAACCCAGTTTAAAGAGAAGACAAATATGCTCAGTAGACAGCATGAAACAAGCTCTGCATGAAGCACTTGGTAGGTGGCCTGCAGGTGAGTACTAAAGGATGGTGCTCAGGGAAGGCTTCTTTACCAACTGAGCTGAGACCTGCGTTCGACCCCTGGGTCAGGAAGATGCCCTGGAGAAGGAAATGGCAAACCACTCCAGTGTTCTTGCCAGGGAAAGCCACGGACAGAGGAGTCTTGTGAGCTGCAGTCCATAGGGTTGCAAAGAGTTGGGCATGACTGAGTGACTAACTCAATTCAGGGAAGGCTTCACAGTGGAGTACTTTTGGGCTGAGTATAAATAAAAGCATAAAAGCATCAATAAGAGCTTTTAAAGCCAAGAGGTAGGAATTGTAGGCATTCATAGGGAACGAACGGAGAAGGCAATGGCAAGCCACTCCAGTACTATTGCCTAGAAAACCCCATGGACAGAGGAGCCTGGTAGGCTGCAGTCCATGGGGTCACTACTAGTCAGACACGACTGAGCGACTTCACTTTCACTTTTCACTTTCACACATTGGAGAAGGAAATGGCAACCCACTCCAGTGTTCTTGCCTGGAGAATCCCAGGGACGGCGGAGCCTGGTCGGCTGCCATCTATGGGGTCGCACAGAGTCGGACACGACTGAAGTGACTTAGCAACAGCAGCAGCAGCATAGGGAAGGAAATCCTGTGTCTTCGTAGGATTCAGGAAATGGCAAGTCTTTACAGCTCTCCATGGAAGACGGGAGTGATGAAAATGTAGTTTAGAGAAGTTGTGCCTCATTGTGGAGCTTAGCCTTGCCCCTGTGGCCATAGGGAGCCATGGGAGGTTTGTAAGCAGGAGTCACATTTGTATTTGGGGAAGATGCTAATCTTTCCAGCTGCACCCCAGCACAATGCCATTGTAGCAGGTTTGCCTGCGACTCATCTGTGTCTTTGGGCCAGTATCCATCCTTGCCCTGGGTTTGCTCCTTGCTGGTTAGGGAGTAAGTGAACTTTCCTGACAGCTCCTTGGGAAGCCCCTGGCCCTGCCTTGCTGTCCGTGCCTGTCCTGGGATGTGGAGTATGAGGCTTGGAGTTTCAGGGATGCCCTCATCCAACCGTCCAGTATGGCTGTCCCCATACATCTTGACCTGCGGGCTGCCTATCTCTGCACGTGTGCCAACAGCCATGGGAGGGGCAGAGGATATCTGACCCCACACTGATGCAGAGATTTTCTCCTTCCTCTGTGTGCCTCTCCAGCCTTGGTGGTGGCACCTGCTCTGCAGACCCCCAACCCTTCCTAGCCGGGTTGGTGTGTTGTTACCTCACTCTGCAGACCCTGCCTTCGCTCATTCTGTTCTCACCTCCCACAGTGCCTTCCCCTTCCCTCTGCTTGAGGCATCTGCCATCTTGGCCACCCGGTTCCCAGAAATCAGGAACTGTCTGATTTCTCTGCATGCTGAGCACGGGGCTGGGCTCATGATACAAGGGAGGTCATGACTTCAGAGCGGGGTGTAACACAATAAAGAGAGGAGGGACAAGTACTCGGGGAGAGGTGGGGCGGCGGCAAACTCCTGTTTGAAGGGAGTGCCAGTCTGGTATCACATTTGAGTATTTTAAGGGGAAATCAGAAATAGAGATCTTTAAGCAAAGTATTCTATGTTTTAAGACAGGGTGTGGGCCTAGTATAGCAATATGGCAGTTCTTGTTTTTGGCCAGTGAGCTGTACACGCAAGGATGAGAGCATGACCCCTGCAACCAGACTGCCTTGGTTGAAATCCCAGCCTTACCTTTTTCCTGCTTTGTGGCCTTGGGCAATTGCTGAGCCTCTCCATGCCTCCGCTCCTCACCTGTAAAGTGAGGATAATATTAGTCACTCTATGAGAGTTGTCATGTGTGCCAAGGGCTCTTTTAGCCTAGTACCTGACAGGCTTCAGCCCTTGCTATTGAATGATGTGCATTTATTGGTTGAGTCTGCCAGTCTGAGGGATTGGGCGTGGGAAAGAAGAGGAGAGGAAGGCAAGAGCACCCCAGTCTTCTGTGTGGCGCCCCCAGAGGGGGTTTCTGGGCCTTTGGCTGGGAGGGCAGAGCCCGTTGCTCCCAGCCTCACCCAGGCCTGTTCATTTTTTCTCAGGCTGCAGCTTGCTCCTTGCCCCAGTTTGCATTCTTCCCCTGGAACATTCCCGTTAGTCTCCTGAAGGCCAGGGCCTGAGCCTAGTGACCTGTGTGTCCGTACGACCCCAGCACCCGCCGCAGGGTAGACCTTCAGTGGATGCTGTGTGAGCCGACGGATGGGGAGAGGGAACACGGACGTCATGCTTTCAAAAGCAGCATAAAGCTCATGTTGGCATCTTCTCAGCCCCTCCAGAGAGGGAGGAACAGCGTGCCTGGGCTAGGGGACAGGAGGAATGGTGTAGCCATCTTTGCAGTTGTTCCCCCATACAGAGCCTAGGCAAGTGGGTTGATCTCTCTGAGCCTCAGTTTCTCTGTCTGTAAAGTGGCTATCCCTACCTTCTAGTTTTGTTGATTAGAAATCAGGCACTTAAAAGTGGTGCCACAGTGCCCAGAACAGCAAGTGGCAGCATTTGCTACTGTTATTGTAGATCTCTTGGGATAAATACAGAAACTGTGGCAGGTTTCACAGCGGGTTTGTTTCCAGACCCCTGGATGAGCATTCTAGTGCTCTTGCTTCCCAGAAGGCCAGTGGGGCCTCCTCTGAGTGGCCCAGGGCCTGGGTCCTGGGTGGTTTTCCACTCCTCAAGGCATCTGATCTTGTGGTCTCATCTTTCTAGTCTCCCCGTGGCTGTGCCTCGCTGTCTGCCCTGGGTTAATAATGTACGTAGGATATGGAGCAGAAGCCAGACATCAGCTCACTGCCACTCCTCCGAGCAGAGCCGGCCTCCCATTCCAGGGAGGGTTGGTCTGGGGGCTGGTTTTATTTTTCTTCCCTGGCATCTTCAGGTTGGCTGGAGGAAGGGTGGCTTCTGGGCTGTGCTGTGGGCTGGTGAGTGTGGTGGGGGCTGCGCTTGCTTTCCATCTGCCGTCCAGCCTCAGTGTGGTCCAGGCCCAGGGTGGGCTTTTGGTGAGGGCTCGGGGAATTTCCGCATTCCCTGGACCCTGCAGTGGAAAGTTCCCAAACCATCTGCCAGGCCTGGCCTTCTGTCTTCAGCATGCCGGCCTTCCCCTGCCTTTAAAGCCTTAGAAACAACAAGAACAACAAGAGGAAGAACAGTGGGATTATTTGTCGACTGCCTCATCTCTGGCAGCTCCAAGGAGCTCCCCATCAGCGTAAATAACCGTCATGTTATGGACCCCTCCGGCTCAGCTTCATAGCCAGAGTTCACCCTAACTTTGGCCTGAGTGTGGGCAGCTATAACTGGAAGAGACTTTGGGGACCTCTTGGTCCCCTCCTCACTTTCCAGACAAGGTAACTGAGGCTCAGGGAAGGGAGACTCCCCCAGGGTCACACCGTGGGTTACCATCAGGGCCAATGGGGTTCAGGCTCTTGAGTCCCTGTCCAGTGCTCCCCACCCACCCTGCCACGATCCCACGTAGTGTCTCCTGAGTTAGTAAACAGGAATTGCTCCTCAAGGTCATCGACCCTGTAAGGCCAGGACTCGGTGGCCATGACAACGACTTCAGAACACAGATGCTTAAGGGACTGGTCCATCAATTGCCCCATGGGGCGTGTCCTGGGAGTCCTTGTGCCTGGGTTCTGAGTGGGGGTGTTTGTAAGGCTCCCACTGTAAATGTGAGCGGCTCAACTTCTTCAAGTCATTGTCCTGAAGACTGGGAAGTCCCTTAAGAGAAAAATAAAAATGCCAGCCTCCCTGTTAGCAAGATTTGAAGCTCAAATGAAACCTCCTGGTGCTTATCAGCTCCAAGTGACCATTGCCACTGTTTTATCCATTTTCATAATTTTGGAGGGCAGTGGGCTGCTGTTCTGCACACACTGCTTGTCATGGAACATGAAAACCCTGCGGTCTCCTTTTCTTCTGCTTTCCATAACATGGCGGAGAGGTGAGTAGAACAGGCCCTTTTAGAGAAACGTCTGAAGGTAGGAGTGTTTGCTAGGGCACGGTCATTCTGAATGAAAACATTATTCCCAACGGGTTACTTAAAGCCCTTTGTCCGTTTTTGCTTTTAAGCCAGCCAAATATTTGTACCTTTGATCTGTCCAGAAGACACTTGTACCCCCAGGCTGCCCCTCCCCGCAGCAGAAGTTCATTTCCGTCCCTTGAGGTTGGCAGGAACCCACACTCTGAATTAGCTCCTCCAGCCCAGAGAAACCTCATTGAGCCCTTGATGTTTCGTCACCTCATAATTCACAGTCCCGAGGCTGTCCCCTGAGCCACAGCCACATTTTGTGAGAGAGGTCTCTCTCATTAAGGGCCCAAGAGGGTTTATTTTGGAAACTTGGATTCGAGGATGTCTGCTGAAGGTGATTTTGTTCCAAAGTTGGTCCTGTGTGGTGGATCATTATTTGTTCCCCTATGGAGAAGCTCACATCTAGAAGAGGGATAGACAGACTTATCTGGGATGGATAGAGCATCTGCCAGGAACCACTGGAGGGGGAAGTGATGGGTACATTTGAGCTGGGCCGGAAGGGATCCACAGAGCTGTCCTCAGGGCACAGGCATGAGACCAGTGTGGACAAGCATGGCTCCCGGTACAAAACAGGCCTGTTTGGCTTCAGCGGGGGGGATTTTTGTTGGTAATAATCCGCAAAGGAAAACAAACAGGGCTTGACAAGAATAAAAAGTGGTGGGGTGGTCCAAGGGTGATCGCAGTGCCCTCCCTAACAGCCCGCCCCGCTTCCTCCACGCCCTGGCCATCTCTTTACCATCAGCAGCCATAGCAGTCTTGTTGGAGCCAAGTCCTCACCATGATACTCCTCCCGGAGAAGCCAAGCAGGCCCTGGGCGGCTTCCCCCCTTCCAGGCTCCTGTGACACCTCTGCCATCCCGCCATGGCCCCCTCCACTCTCCTCCCTCCCCAGATGCTGCATGCACCCAAGCCTGGCTTGTCCTCCAGGGTCCCCTCTTAGTGACATCTTCCCTGACTCCCTCGTTTAAACTTTCAACCTCCAGTTCTCTCCTCTGCTTCCCGTTTCTCCACTGGTGTGCCGTGTTCTTATGGATCACCTGTCTCACCTCTGGTGAGGGTCAGCCCCAGGTGAGGAGGGACTTTTGGCTGTGTCGCCTGCACACCTGGAATGGGGTCTGCTCAGCAACCATCTGAGGAGTAAATGAGTAGTGTTACAGACAGAGGTTTAGGAGAAGTAAACTGCAGAGATGGACGTGAACGTGTCGAGTGAGTGGGGAACCCGGTGAGTGGCCTGAGTGACTGGGACGTGGGCATTTGAACTGCTAGTGATAGGGGTTAACACAAAGAAGCTCTGGGGAAGTGTCAGAGTTCTAAAAAATTTGGAAAGCATGCTAATGATGCTGGGCCCTGGGCAGGGTTAAAGATAGCAATGGGCCTCCTTTGATGTAGTTTTGTCCACTTGTCCCCTCTGTAGAGGAAGGTTGCTGCTAAGTTGCTTCAGTCCTGCCCGACTCTGTGCGACCCCACAGACAGCAGCCCACCAGGCTCCCCTGTCCCTGGGATTCTCCAGGCAAGAACACTGGAGTGGGTTGCCATTTCCTTCTTCAATGCATGAAAGTGAAAAGTGAAAGTGAAGTCGCTCAGTCGTGTCCGACTCTTAGTGACCCCATGGACTGCAGCCCACCAGGCTCCTCCGTCCATGGGAGTTTCCAGGCAAGAGCACTGGAGTGGGGTGCCATCGCCTTCTCTGGTAGCGGAAGACAGTGATGCCTCAATGTTGTCAGGAGCCTGTCAGGAGTTCAGGCATCTAGGTCCACTCATCTCTCCATTCTCCTGTGCTCACGTGCCCTCTGTAGGGCCCTCTGGAGTAGGCTGATGTCAGGGTGGATCAGAGGGGAGCCCTGGCTGGGACAAGTGACCTACTGGGGCCCAGCCCTCAGCTGCAGCCGCACCTTTTCCTGGCGCCACCCTGCCGTCCTCTGGCTTGCCTCTGAGCTGTAGGGTTCAGGCCTTGATGCAGGGAACCATTCCTCAGCTCAGGGCCTGGCAGCCACACTGCCTCCTGGCATTTGAGGGCTGGTTCCTGTCTCCTCGTCTTGAAGCCCCCACTGCTGCCAGGACTTTGGGCCAACCAGGGGGCCAGGCAGAGCTCCCAGCCCAAGCTTGGTGGGCCATCCATGGTGGTGATAGAAGGGTAAGCCTCAGAGCCACGTGGCTCCTGGGCGCGGGGAATGGAAACTGGTGGCGGCTGCCAGCCTGGCAAGGTCTGCCCTGGACTCTGGCTGGGCTCCAGGGTGGGGGTTTGCCGCACACAGGGACTCTCTGAGCACCTGCAGGTGAGGCCCTGCCCTGTCGCTGGGCCAGGACCCCTGCTGCTCGGGGGGGCATCATAAAAAGCGAGCGGCCTCCCTTTAAGCACATTTGCCAAGCTGGAAGAAGTTGCAAGAAGATCTAAGCAACTCTGTTCTCCATGGGGCCAGAGGACAGAATCACTCACTGCTTTCAGCAGCAGCAGCAGCATAGAAAAGATATTGTTACTAATTGTCCTCAATCTCTGTACCGTGGGCTCCTAGCTGGGGGGTTGTGACATCATCGACTGGCCACTGGCCACATCAGTAGGTCACAGATTCCCTCCCTGCTTCCCAGACACACTCAGCTCAGGGCAGTTTTAGCAACTCACTCTTCACCCACAGTGGAGTGGCACCTTGAGGGGAGAGGGTGGTGAGGTTCTGAGACAGCACCTAAGGCATAAATCACATTGTACATGCTCAGCCCAGGGAGATGCTCACGGGGTAACAGGTGTGCAGTCACCCGGCCTGTCTGGACTTCCCTTCCCCGCATCCCATTCGGTCAGGGTGTGTGCTCGTTGTCCTTTGTCCGTCTCTGTCTTTCTTGCCCGTTTCCTGTATAATGGCAAACTAAGTCTGGTCGAACACTGCCTCCTGCTACTGCTCGCTTTGTGAAACATGGATGATCACTTAAACTTCCGTTTCATACCATTACACCATTTGGAAGCTTCCAGAATTGAGGCTGGGGTTCTGAGCCCTGGCTGCACATTACAATCACCTGTGCAGGTTTGAGACCCTACTGATGCTTGCTTCCCTGACCCCACCACAGATGGAATTCATTTGTCTGGGCTGTGGCCTGGGCATCAGGCGTTCTGCAGATTCCACAGGTGATGCCAATGGGCATCAAGGGGTAAGACCCACTGCAATAGCGTTCTGGGAAAGTCTGCTTTGTGTTTGATGGAAAAGATGGGGAATCAGGAGAGCCAGGCTGAAGAAGGAAGGAAAGGGAAAGGCTGCCTTGCCTGCTGTTAGGTTGGGCCTCAGGAGGGGACATTTCCCCCTGATTATGTCATTTCCTTTAGTTTCAGAAGTGGAAACTGAGGCTTGGAAAGCATCACCCAGCAGCTTGAGTTGGAGCAAACTCTGGGAGATAGTTAAGGACAGGGAATCCTGGTGCGCTGCAGTCCGTGGGGTCGCAGAAAGTCAGACACTACTTAGCAACTGAACAACAACAAGCCAGCTGGGAAGGGTGCTGGCTGGGTCCCAGCCACAGGTGTTTTACCCCCAGGTGTAGCTGCTACATCCTTTATAAGGAGGTTGGGTGATAGAAGACAGGGGTGACGCTGGGTTTATTTCCTTTTAAACTTTGTTTTAAAATCATTGTTATGTAATTTTTACTTGCTCATTGTAGCAGGCAAGCATTCTGGGCAGTATCAGCTTTCCTGTTTAGATAGGGGAATCAGAAAAGTTAGAAGACACCTGAATGTTCATAGAGAAGGAAACTGCCTACAACTTCACACTTGGGTGGTGCATTTCCACTAGCCTTTTGTCAGCCTGTGTTCCTTTTAAAAGATTTTTGTTGGAGTGTAGTTGCTTTACAGTGTTGTGATATGTACAGCAGAGTGAATCTGTTATACTTTACATATATCCACTCTTTAGATTTCCTTCCCATTTAGATCACCACAGAGCATTGAGTCCCCTGCGCTGTACAGTAGGTCCTCATTAATTATCTATTTTATACATAGCAGTATATGTTCCCAGTCTCCCAATCCACCCCACCCTCTACTCCCCGCCTTGGTAACCATAAGTTTGTTCTCTAACATCTGTGACTCTATTTGTCTGCCCATGTTCTTTCTCACATTTACAATTCCTGTGAACCAGCCTCTTCTTAGTAAGGACTTTTTCCTTAAGGATGCTTAACCATTGGTTACTTCTTCTCAGGGATTTCTTCCTGTGTACAGACAGGGGATCTGAGCAGGTCAAAGCCAGGTTGCAGTGAGCCGGGACTTAGGGGTGAACCATCCGTAGTTCCAGAATGTTGCTCCCTTCATGAGCCACTGGTACTCCCAGGCCCACTTTGAATCATAGTCGTGCTAATCATGGCAGCAAACTCTAACACTTAGACAGCCTTGCTGCTGGCTCGGACTGTTCTAGATTCTCCATGTGTGTTTCTCCAAGCAACTCATAAGATCAGTACCTTTATAGTCCTGAAGCACAGGGATGTTTAGTAACTTGTTCAAGACTCCATGGTTTGAGCCATGGCAGGCCCAGGGATCCTGGCTGTAGGGTCTCTGCATTGACCCCGTACACCCACCACATTGCTTCTCCTTGAGAAGGATCTTTGCTGCCAATGGACTGGGCCCACCACAGCTTCGCTAGCCTTTCATCCGGCAGCTCCCAGGGTATGGGGCCTGCAGAGGTCATGACCCTGGGAGTGGGCCGAGCCCGCAAGCGCTCATCCCAGATAACTGCCTCCAGCTGGTGGAGGCTCTCTGCTTCCTGTGTCTCTTCCAAGCCTCCTGTGGTTCTGGGAGCTCTGACGGGTGTGTTGCTCTTTGGGGCCAAGCCTGGCGGCTCCCGGCTCCATCCTCCGAGGGTGCCTTCCTCCAGCCTGTCCCCAGGGCTGCAGCTCGGCGTGAATAAGCTTTCAGACTCTCCTTGGCTTGGGCCCAGGCCTTGGCAGCCCAGCGTCCAGCAGAGCTCCTGTGGCTTGGGGCTTCACATCAGGTTTGAATTATGTGGAATCTCAGCGTCCGCAGGCTTGCATCCTGGCTGTGCTGAGTCACGCTTCCGTGGGAGCAGGCGGCCTGTATGCCTCCTACGTGTGAGTCGGTGGAGGGCCGTGTGTGTTGTTCGCCTGCTCGTGTGTTGTGTCTCTGTGTGTCTTGTCGCTCTCGGTGCTCTGGGTGCTGCGTGTCCCTTGTTTCCGTGTTATATGCCATTTCTCTGCCTGTCTTATAGCTCTCTGTGTATACCAGCCTTATTAACAGCTTTATTGAGATACAATCCACATACCATGCAAATCACCAGTTTAATGTGTACTGCTACTGCTAAGTCACTTCAGTTGTGTCTGACTCTGTGTGACCCCATAGACGGCAGCCCACCAGGCTCCCCCATCCCTGGGATTCTCCAGGCAAGAACACTGGAGTGGGTTGCCATTTCCTTCTCCAATGTGTGAAAGTGAAAAGTGAAAGTGAAGTCGCTCAGTCGTGTCTGACTCGTAGCGACCCCGTGGACAGCAACCTACCAGGCTCCTCCGTCCATGGGATTTTCTAGGCAAGAGTACTGGAGTGGCTTGCCATTGCCTGTACAGTTCAGTGGATTTTTATTAAATGCACAGAGCCAATGTAATTATCGTGTATGTGTGCTCAGTCTTGTCTGACTCTTTGCGACCCCATGGACTGTAGCCCACCAGTCTCCTCTCTCCATGGGATTTTCCAGGCAAAAATACTGGGGTGGGTTGCCATTTCCTCCTCCAGGGGATCTTTCTGACCCAGGGATTGAACCTGCATCTCCTGAATCTGCTGCATTGACAGATTCTTTACCATTGCACCACCTGGGAAGTCCTGTAATTATTACCATGTTAAATTTTAGAGCATTTTCACTATCTCAAAAAGAAGCTCTGTGTCTTTTATCAGCACCCGTCACCCCAAATTCATTACCTCAGCCCCTGGCAGCCACTAATTTTCTGTCTCTATAGATTTCCCTGTTTTAGACTTTTACATGAATGGAATTGTATAATATGTGACTTTTTGTGACTGACTTCTTTCACTTAGCATAATGTTTTCAAGATTCATCTATGTTGTAGAATTTTTCAGCACTTCTTTCTTTTTCATGGCTGAATAATATTCCATTGTACAGATACACCACATTTTGCTTATCCGTTCATCTGCTGATGGGCATTTGGGTTGTTTTCACATCTTGACTGCAGTGGATGTTTGTGCAAAGGTTTTTGTAGACTGATGTTTTCATTTCTTTTGAGTTTATACTGAGTAGAATTGCTGGCTCATGTGGAAACTCTGTTTAATATTTTGTGAATGGCCAGACTGTTTTCCGAAGCGGCTGCATCATTTTACATTCTCACCAGCAATGTATGGGGGTTACAGTTTCTCCACATCCCTGTCAATACTTGTTAGTGTCTGACTTTGGTTCTAGCCATCCTTGTGGGTGTGTAGCATCTCATGGGGGTTATGATGTGCATTTCCATAACGGCTGATGATGCCGAGCATCGTTTCATGTGCTTAATGGCCATGTGTATATCTTCCTTAGAGAAATGCTCAAATTCTTTCCCCATTTTTATTTCTTTTTTTTTGCTTTTTAAATTTATTTATTTATTTATTTATTTATTTGACTGTGCCGGGTCTTAGTTGCAGCAAGCAGGATCTCAGTTGCGGCTTGTGGGATTGAACCTGGTTCCCCTGCATTGAAAGCATGGCGTCTTAGCAACTGGACCACCAGGAAAGTCCCTCTATCCCCAATTTTAAATTGGGTTGTCTTTTTATTATTGAGCAGTAAGTGTTCTTTACGTATGTTAGACATGTCACTCATAAGGAGAGCTGAGGCTGGTTTCTTATGGTTTTGTACGCCCCCCCACCCCCACCCCCATCAAGCCCAGTGTGCAGTAGATGCTACGTGAAAACATGAGGACCTGTTGAGGGAGGAAAGGATGGCCTCAGGGTACAGGAGTTTGTGGGTAGGGCTGCCCCCCCAGCACTTGTCCTGAATCAGAGACAATGGCCCAGGATAATCTCTCAGAGGGACTGGTCCCTGCAGGCTATGTTGGATGCATCTTTTATCCAACTGACTTAAAACCAGGAGGGAGGTTGGAAGACTTGCAAAAACCTAATCCTTGGGTCCACCCATCCCTTTGATTTTTGACTTGAGCAACTAGGGAAAGAGTGTCATTTGCTGAGATGGGGACGGCAAGGAGAGGAATAGGTCTGCTTTAAAGGTTGAGGTGCCCAGCGGAAGCCCAGGGTCTCTATCAAGGAGGCTGTTGGACATTCCTCCGTGGAATTCTGGGAGGAGTCAGGGTTGAGGATGTAATTTGGGAGGTATAGCAGCAGCAGCAGCAGCAGCTGCAAGTAAATACATGGTCTGTAAAGCCATGGGAATCAGGGCAAGTCCCCAGGGAGCATGTGTGTGGCTGGAGGAGCTGGGAGAGACCAGGACAAAGAAATGATGTCTGGCTCTGAACACATGAGATCTCAGGTGACTATGACGAGGGCAGTTTCCAGGAAGTAGTGGTTCTAGAAGCCCCTGTGGGGTGGGTAGAGGAGAGAGGCACAAGGCTCAGAAGTAGAGGTGGTGAGAAGCACAGCTGTGCTGTGGAGGGAAAAAGAGACCCTGGCAATAGCTGGGCAGGGCTGGGAGGGAATCTCACAGAGATCAAATGCATTCATGTGTCAGCGAAATGATCCAGGAGTGAGGGAGGGCCTGGTGATGCCGTAAAGAGGGATGCTGATTGCAGGAGTTAAGTCTTGAGGAGGTGAGATGGGGATGGTCCTAAGCTCAGGGTATGGTGGGAGGAGAGGGAGGGCACGGCTATGGGAGTTCATGCTGTGATGGGAGAGCGTGCTTGATGGTGTCTATTTTCTCCTGAAAACAGGTGAGGGTGGGGATGGTGTTAGACATCCAAGCCCAAGG
Source organism: Moschus berezovskii (assembly GCF_049115385.1). NCBI lineage: Eukaryota > Metazoa > Chordata > Mammalia > Artiodactyla > Moschidae > Moschus > Moschus berezovskii. The sequence continues at coordinate 27,476,919 of NC_142471.1, forward strand.
GAAAGTGAGAACACCCGTGTAACTGGGTAGTGCCGCGGATTCCCCAGTCAGGATCGTGTTCACCTGAGAGCTCTGGCCACTGATTTCAAGTGGGACCCGTGGGCACCATGTGCATCTCCTCTGTCAGTGTGCAGACATAGAGTGGGTGGAGACTTAGCTTGAACCAGGACAGAGGCTCCTCTGGGAGAGCAGGATGGAGGGAAGGGCGGGAGAGAGTTATGAGTGTTTGCAGAACTCTTATGTATCATGATGGAGAAGCCCAAGGTGATGAGAAGGGAAGTAAGGACTTGGAGGGGAGATTGACAGTGGTGGAATGGTGGGGTCATCTGTTGGAAGTCTTAATGAAGTTTAATGGTAGCTGGAGCCAGCATGTTGGAGTTACTGAGGGAGAAGAGGAGATACCCACAGTCAAAGTTTCTGAGGTTATGGCAGGTGATGTGGTCTTGGGGGGAGCCTGGTTGGCAGTGGCTGGGGATAGAAGCAGGTAGCTACACTGGGGGAGAACCTGGTGGAAGCCACTTCTGATTCTCATGCCACTCCTAGTTGTGTGCATCGCCCCAGCCTCCACTTGCTGGGTTATCTTTTGTCTCCTCCAGTGGCATAGTTTCAGGTTAAATTTGCTGGAAGCCTAGAACCTAAGACAGCACAGCTGGCAGTAAAAGCCTCATGATGGAATTTCCAGAACAAGTCCAAGCCTGACAACACAGTCTCCTTGGGAGGTGGCAGAACGCTTGGGTTGGGGGTGGCCTGCACTGCTTGATTCCCTTCTGGGGAGGCCCCACAGAGGCTGACTTTGGAAGGAGAGGGAAGGGGAGAGTGGCCCACTACTCCATCTTGAAATGGGCCCTCCTTCTGGGCATGTGACACACATTAGCCAATCTGAGGGTGCAGCAAGGGCCCTCAGGATTCCCTTTTCCTAGAGGACCTGCAGCTGTCCTCTCAGAGCCAAGTCCCTGGCTCTGCCTGGACCCAAGCTGACCCTTGCTCACTGTCTCTGCACCTGACTCAGCACAGATGGACCCTTGCCCTTGTCCAAGGCATCCCTTGGGGATCTCTTTCTGTGGCCTCCCTGGAGATCTGTCTGTTGGCTCACTGTACCCTCCCCTCCCAGTTTACATGCAAGTATGTGCAGTTTTAGAATAAACATGTTATTCTAACATGTACATACTAATTTCAAAATAATGTGACTTCAATTATCTGCTAAAATATTTGGGACCTCATCCTGATGACAGATAGCTGCTGGTAACCAAGTGAACTCATTTATGACCCACAGTAGTCACCTACCCAGTCATCACCTGTCTCCTTCAGGTGACCTGGAATGATGCTTTGGACTTGGCTTTTTTCCTGAGGGGAAACCGGACTGGAAAACCACAGTTAGCGTGACCTGAAGGCCTCTGGATGAAGATTGCAGCAGCAGGTGTCACCTTTGCAACCAAAACCAATGTCACAGCCATATTAGAAAATTCAAACCGGCCCCTCCATCAGCCATGCACCTTCCAGGAAAGGGCCCTCAGAAGCAGCTGTGTTAACGGGGCCAGACCAGGGCAGAGGGGGCCAGGCCTGCCCACTGACGGGTTTCTATTTGGAGAAATTGCCTGAGGGCCTGTACAATGTGTGGCCCAATTGGATAGAATCAGCTATTTGTTGCTGTTGTTTTTATTGCATGAAGAGCCTTTCCAGTATATATTTCCTGCTTACTGTTTCCAGAAGAATAAGTTATGGGTGAAAACAGATATGGCTGACATTTATTTTCCATTCTACCAGGATTTATTTTCTCCCTGTTTCTTGATATCTTATACAGAAATTTGATTTTAGTGTCTTAAAATTAGCTACCACTTTTCAAGAATATAAACATCTCATAAATTGAGAGACAGGAGTAATTTGGAGAGGAGGAGGAGAGCCAGAAAGTTCCTGTTGCCAGTCTGTCTGCCCTGAGTGGTGCCTGGTTTCCTGGCCAGGGCAGTGCTGAAGGGGAGCATGGGCCAAACCTCTCCTGGTGCAGACAGGGAAACCGAGGGCCTTGGGATGGGACCAGCCCAGGGTGCCTCCTGATCTGGTGGCTGGGCCTGCCTTCCCATCCCTTCTCCAGGGGGAAGGTCTTAGACACTATGAGAGAGCCCAGACCTGGATTGGAGCTGCCCATCAAGACCTGGGCGTGATGCCCAAAAAATGAAGATGATCACTAGGGAGGTCCTGCCTTCAGTGCCAGGGAGGGCTGGTGAGATCCTCAGTTACAAAGAGGTTTGAAGCTTATTTTCCAGGTTGCATGTCAGGGCCTTGGGTCTTCTCCCTAAACAGTTCACTGGGGTGAGAAAATAGGGGTTCTTCTAGCTGTTCCCTGGGGAGAGGCCTGAGGATGTGTACGGGGGCTAGGCTAGTCCCAGCAATCCCGGGGCTTCCTTGTCTTGGAGCAGAGCTGGTGTGTGAGGTGGGAGTCCTTTCAGGGGAGCAGTCACCTGGGCAGTGGGTGGGATTGGCTCCCTTTAGGGCTGAATGCTGAAGCTTTTGCTCATCCTCACGGCAGTGGTAGAAGGTGGACTGGTTTTCACTGAGCGTTTTTGCCCAGAGGTGGGAAGTGAACAACCTGCTTGCTCTGCGAGGTCAGAACCAGGGGCCCAGGGACTTGCAGATGGAACTGTGAGAGGAATGTCTCCTTGCTCCAAATGGGCCCCCAGGTCAGAAGTGGGCCCCGGGATGGTCTGAGGTAATGGAACCTGGTGATGAAGAGCCACACGGAGCTGAGCGCTGCTCTAGTGCTGTCCCTGACTTGATGAGTGACTCTGGGTAAGTTATTTAACCATTCTGTACCTCTGTTTCCCCATCCATGAGATGGGTCTAATATCAGTGCCTACCTCATAGGGCTGTTGTAAAGATGAATTAAGATGTGTAAATGTGAGTGGCAGACACTCTTAGTATTGTTATTTCAGTCGCTAAGTCGTGTCCGACTCTTTGCAACGCCACGGACTGTAGCACACGAGGCTCCTCTGTCCTTCACTGTCTCCCGGAGTTTGCTCAGATTCGTGTCCGTTGAGTCAGTGATGCTATCGAACTTATTACTGGCGATGGTAATAAGACTTCACAAAGGGCAGAGTGCAAGGAAGTGCGTTTAACTCAGTAAGACAGTAAGTGTCCCCGCAGAGACCAGGCTACATCTTGAGAGGGGAAGCTGTCTGTCACTAGAGGCATCCAAGCAAATAGCAGAGGTCCCCTGACTAGGGTATTGAAGCCTGAGACTGGGGAAGACATGGTGATCTTGAAAGGGGGACGTGAGCCGGAAGGGAGTGCCTTGTAGGCCAGCCCATTCTGTGTGCATCTTTCTGTACCGTGCAAGCCTCATGGGAGGCCCTGAGGTCTGGTGGCCATGGTGACTCAGTGGGTGGTGAGGTACAGGAAGTGCCAGATTCTGAAGAATCCTCTGGGGCAGTGGGCTAACCAAGTCCCAGAATAGGGGCGGCTGCGGTGAAGTGACCCAGTGTGTGTGTGTGTGTGGGGTCGCTGAATGGAGTCTTCTACCCCTTGATCTAGAGAACTCTTCTCTGCTAGAGGAGAGGTGTGATGGGCAGAGAGAGCAGCTGCAACCCTCGGTGAGCCTGGGTTTGTGTGAGTTTGGTCTGGATGAAGCACAGCTCATCTGACTTCTGCTGTAAGGGTCTCTTGCTTTGCTTGGTCCAGGGGGGCTTCAGTGGGAGCACTGACCTTGGGGAATTAGACAGGGGTAGAGAAGGTGGGAGAAGGCAATGGCAAGCCACTCCAGTACTCTTGTCTAGAAAATCCCATGGATGGAGGAGCCTGGTAGGCTGCAGTCTGTGGGGTCACTAAGGGTCAGACACGACTGAGCGACTTTACTTTCACTTTTCACTTTCACACATTGGAGAAGGAAATGGCAACCCACTCCGGTGTTCTTGCCTGGAGAATCCCAGGGAAGGGGGGGCCTGGTGGGCTTCCTTCTATGGGGTCACACAGAGTCGGACACGACTGAAGTGACTTAGCAGTAGCAGCAGAGAAGGTGGGATGGGATGGCTGGGCGGGGGCCTTGGTGGAGAGCCTCTCTTGGCAGCTGAGCTGCAGTAGCTTTGGGTGGAAAGCCCTGGACCTTGCCGCCCTGTGTACCCGGAAGACAGGCTTCCTTCAGGGGCTGTTCGACTTGGCCATCACTTACTCAGGGCTTCCCTGGTGGCTCAGATGGTAAAGAGTCCACCTGCAATGCAGGAGACCCAGGTTTGATCCCTGGGTCGGGAAGATCCCTTGGAGAAGGAATGGCTACCCAGTCCAGTATTCTTGCCTAGAGAATTCCACAGACAGAGGAGCTGGGCAGGCTACTGCCCGTGGGGTCACATAGAGTCAGACACGACCAACTGACTAAGACGGTTTCTGTGCAGGTTTGGCATAGCCTGTGCCCTTGAGCCTGAATGCCTCCCTAACCCTACATGGCCCTTCCTGCTCCTACGTCTGTGTCCAGGTCCCTTAACCTGCTGTATCCTTTCCAGCTCATGTGGGTTTCTTTTGCCACCCTGTCAGTTTCTCCCTTCTTTCACCATAGTAATTGCCCTCCCTCTGGCCACGGGGATCAAGCAAGAAGTACCAATCCCCGGGTGACCGTGTGAGTCAGGTCGAACTGACCACAGGTCTCCGGGGCTGTACCATATAGGACTATGCAAGGAAAGCCTTCTTGACTCTGGTGTCAGAGCAGAGATGTACCTGTGAGAACATACCTTGTCTGGGAGCGTGAAGCTGATGCAGAGGGGCCGTGAGGAGGGTGTGGAGAGAGCCAAGGCACCGGGCCCCTCTTTTCCAGGGCCTGCACCTGCCATGGTTTGTCCAGGGACCTATATGCTCCCCTTTGGTCCGAGATGGTGCAAGCTGAATTTCTGCCCCTGGCAACCATGAGCCTGATGGATCCCTGTCCATCAGGTACACCTGCCAGAGCACCAAGCCCAGCAGTTTGGCCATCTTCTCTGTGGTCTCCTCCATTCAGAGGATGAACAGCTCACAGCTGAAGGCTGGGCCTCGTTATCTGTTTTTTACTGCCCCGGGCACATGGCAGGTGCAGAAGTTAAAAAGAGAAAGCACTTTAAAAGAAAGGATGCCTGCTTAATATAGAGTTTGACGTTGACATTTTAATAAGCAGACTGGAGGTTTTGCAGACAGTTGAGCATCCCCTGATAAAATGGTTACCTTGAGAAGCTCCAGACTTACTCTGGTAATATTGCTAATTTCCCTAGAACATTTTTTTGGCCTCCTGATTGGTACAGAAGGCAACTATCTTGGTTTTGATCCAAGGTGGTGTTGGCAGTTTGATGAAGAGACATAGCCGGGAAGGACAGGAGGAAGATGGGATGCTCTGGGAGGTTCGATGTGTGTGCAGGAAGCCTTGAAGGGAGTTCCCTAAGAAGCAAGCTCAAAACAGGCTGAGGTGGGAAAACTGGTGGAATTTAGTTGCGTAAAGTAATGACTGCTTTAAAAAGAGGCAGCTCCTATTCAAACAGGAAGGCCCAATAGATTTATAAAAATGGTTGCCTTCATTCCCTGTTTTGTGTTCACAGCTGCATTCCCAGTGTCTGGCACAGGGCTGGTATGTAGTAGGCACTCCATAGGTGTTTGTTGAAGGAATTCAACAAGTACCTATTTATTCAGGATTGCCTTCTATTTTCCAGGCACCGTGGTGGGTGTCCCTCACTGCTTTATAGAGCTGACGTGTGCGTCGGGGTGGGAGACTGGATAGCTACACATGTATCCACACACATTTCCTTGTATGTTTCATTTACCCCTGTGAATATTGCCTTCATTTGGGACCTAATAACATGTTGGCTGGGCTTGGCCAAGGTTATATTTTTATGTTTTTTTATTTCCAAAGCCAGCACTTAATATTTTTAAGGGACTATTTTGATGCATGTGAAAAATAAGATTAAAACATTGAGCACACACTCCTGGGGCACTGTCCTCGCTCATTTATTGTCAGCAAACGCAACCTGCACACATACATGCTTTAAATCTGAAATAATAGCACTCTTTGCTGGAATTGGGGTCCAGTGCCCACCTTAGGGGGGCTTCCCAGGTGGCACTGATGGTAAAGAACCCGCCTGCCAATACAGGAGACATAAGAGATGCAGGTTCAATCCCTAGGTCGGGAAGATCCCCTGGAGCAGGGCATGGTAAACCACTCCAGTATTCTTGCCTGGAGAATCCCATGGGCAGAGGAGCCTGGCAGGCTACAGTCCATGGGGTTGCAAAGAGTTAGACATGACTGAAGTGACTTAGCATGCATGCACCTTTGTTTAGAGGAAATGTTACGTGGAACCCCATGAGTGCACAGCACAGTGAAAGTGGATCTGTTATGGACACGACGGGAGGGAAGGAGGGGAGAGAGTGGGACGAATGGAGAGAGTAGCATGGACACATCTATACTGCCATATGTAAAATAGACAGCCAGCGGGAATTTGCTGTATGACTCGGGGAACTCAAGTCAGGGCTCTGTGACAACCTCCTCTGAGATGGGGAGGGAGGTGGGCGGGAGGTTCAAAAGGGAGGAGACATATGTATATGTATGGCTGATTCATGTTGACGTATGGCAGAAACCAGCGCAATATTGTAAGGCAATTATCCTTCAATTAGAAATAAATCAAAGAAAAATAAAAGTGGTTTTGCTCTGCTTGTGATGGGCATGCGGGCCCTTGCTTGGCCACCTAACACCCTCGTCCCACTTCCCTGCTGGCATCTGAGGGCCCCCAAGCCCCTAGAGGAAGAGCCTGCTCTCGTGTGGTCACACTCCTTTGCACGCACACGCACACCTGGTCTGCTGTGTGTTCACATCTCTGCTCTCTCCCCCTTCCCCCACCCACACCCTCACTTATCGCATCCCTGGTTCAGGCCGGCCTCATCCGTACAGACAGCACCGACTACTTCATCGAGCCCTTGGAGCGTGGGCAGCAGGAGATGGAGGCCGGCGGGCGGAGGCACGTGGTGTATCGGCGGGAAGTCATCAGGCAGCCATGGACAGAGCCCCTCGGGGACCTTCACAATGAAGGTAGGCTGTGGTTGGGGGTGCCAGGTCTACCTCCCTCTGCATCGCAGGGATGTTTTCAGGTAACTTCTGGCCTGGGCTTTTCAACTCCTGGCCTCAGTCTTCTCATTGGTGTAATGGGTCTGGGCCATATAGATCTACTGCACCAGCGGGGAAACTGCCCTCTGTTTTAGGGGCTTTGATAGCAGCCTGGAGTGGGAGCCAGAGGAGCTACTGAGTCCCCTGAACAGAGGTCCTTGAGTCTTGGAGCGGCTCAGCGTTTCTTTGCAAGGCTATTCCTCTGCCAGGACAGAAGGTGGAATGACTGCAGTTAGCTTCTCCCCCTGGAAATCATCTCCACCCCTGGGAACCACAGGAAGGAGGTTCTTAGGGCACGTAGGGAGACTGCCTGGGGTCAGGCCACCAGAGTCAGCTCTGTGTCCAAAAGACTGTTTAAAAATCCTACTTCCAGGGACTTCCCTGTGGTTCAGCGGTTGAGGATCTACCTGCCAATACAGGGGTCACGGATTCAATTGTTGGTCCGGGAAGATTCCACATGCCAGGGGGCAACTAAGCCCATGTGCCCCAACTACTAAAGCCTGCATGCCCTAGAGGCTGTGCTCTCCAACAAGAGAAGCCACTGCAATGAAAAGCCATGCACCACAACTAGAGAGTAGCCCCCACTTGCTGCAACTAGAGAAACGACCACGAGCAGCAACAGGGACCCAGTGCAGCCAACAATAAATGAATAAATAATTTTTTTAAAAAAAAGCTTAAATGTGGGAAAAAAAAAGATATCCTACCTTCAATATTTTTTACTATGTGACCTTAAGCAAGTTACTGAACATCTCTGAACCTGTTTTTGTAATCTGTAAGGTGATATGATCATTGCTAACTCTGAGGTATTTTGTGTTATAGTGTTATAGATGTTGTAATGTGTATAGAAATCCCAGCATGGAGCTTGGCGTGTGGTAGGTGTTTGATGAATGGTTGCTCTTGTTAAGGCTTTGTTACTAAGGTAACTGCTGCCATGTTCGGGTGAGAGTCTCTGAGAGGGGCCTCTGTGTAGCCAGTGAGCAGCACCAGAGCCTGCCCACCAGCAGTACGCAGGACCCATGGTTGAGCCAGTGAAGTGGTGAATGTGTTGTGTGCTGGTCCTAGGCCTGTGCCAACTTCATAGTCCAACTGAGCTTTATCTCACAGCCCCTTTGGCCATGAGGACATGCGTGGATTCCACCCTCGTTCGTGGGTGGAATCTGGCCATGAGTGACACACCCTCCTGCCTGGGCCCTGGCGGAGTTGGGCCCAGCATGAAGGAATGCCTGGAAACCAGTAGTCCCCACGTACAATGCGTCCATTGAAGCCTCAGCTGCTCTCCCCGTGTTGATCTTAAGTGATGCCACACTTATGTTATGATGGGGGAGGGCTCTGCAGTTATGTTATCATGGGGGAGAGGTTGGGCGGAGCCTTGGGTGGCTGGGCAGGGTTTCAGGAGCTCGGTGGTGACCCGGGCTGTTACTTCCACCACTGTTGGAGGGAATAACGAGTCTCCCTTGGGCTCTGTTTTATCGGAGGCCAGCTCTGAATCTGAAACCACAAATCCTCCCTTTTGAGAGAGACCTTGGGGAAGTCCTACTCCAGGGCTGTGAGCCTGGAACCAGCCCCGCAGTCGGCCACCGTGATCAACGACTGGGAGGCTGAGGCCACTGAGCTCGGGGTGGGGTTCACGCCTCCAACGCTGCCCTGTCTCCCCCTCGTCGGGTTGCCTGGCTGTGCCCCTGTGGGCGGTGTTGCGCCCTGGGCCCGTCTGGGTTCTTCCTTAGAAAGCCGAGGGCGATAGGGGACTTTCTGGGAAACCTGTGACTCAATTTGTTATTTTAAGGTGAGCAGTGGGTCTGAGCCTGGTATGTGAAGTTCTTTTGGGTGTGCCTGTCTCCACTTAACATTCTTGGTTAAGATGAAAGGTTTGCTCTCGGAGGCTGTGCCCTGGACGTTCCCATGCTCCTAATGTTGTCCTGTCCTCCCTCAACCCACAGTCCTGCTCTGTAACCCTCTTCCCACCATCTAGGTCACTGGAACCTGTATGCTTGTGTGCCCGTAGCCAGAATTCTGGCTCCTTGGCTGAGGTTTGGGGCTACCAAACACTAGGGCAATTCATCCCCTCAAGGGCAGCCAGCCAGCCTGGGGCTTAAGGCTGTTGTTGCTGCCTTTTTTTAATTGAGAGAAAATCCATTTTAATGTATACAAGTCAGTTATTTTTAAAGCTATATCCACAATTTTGTGGGATCATCATTATTGTGATCACCATCACAAGTACATCCTACATTAATGGGATCACCATCACCATTATCTAATCCTAGAACATTTCTATTACTCCCGTAAAAATACCACATGGCCATGAATCAGCTGTCACTCCCATTTTCCCCTTCTCAGCTCCCTGGCAACCACTAATCGACCTTCTCTCTCTAGAGCTTTGTCTCTTTTGGACATCCCCTATAGATGGAATCACACAGCCTATGGCCTTTTGTGACTGGCTTTCTGTCACTTAGTATGTAAGGTCAGTCTCTGCTGGTGCGTGTCTTAATATTTCACTCCTTTTCACCGCAGAGTAATATTCCACCCCATGGAGAAACTACATTTTATCTATCTGTTCATCTGTTGGTGGATATTTGGGTTGTTTCCATTTGGTGGCTATTACGATAATGCAGCCATAAACATTCATGTACAAGTTTTCATGTAAACATATTTTTTCCATTGTTTTCAGTATATACGTAAGATGCTGTAAAGATGTAGGTCCTATGGTAATGCTGTGTTTAACTTTGGGAGGAACTGCCAAACTGTTTTCCGAAGCAGCACCATTTTGCGTTTTCTTGGAGCTTCTTGGGTGGGCTCATTGAAAGTTTCTGGTGAGCTGCTGCCCCCACCCTTCCTGCTTTGAGAATTCCCTACATGTGGCCTGAGGATGAGAGACGTGTAGAAGAGGGTGTGAATGGATCGTCTCCAAGGCCTGTGGCTGATGTCATCAGGCCCTCCACAATGCCTCTCACTGTTTTTTGAGAGAGAAATCTGGGTGGGCCCTGTTAGGGTGTGATAATGGGGAGTGGCAGGCCTGGGTTTGCCTTCTGGATGTTTGCCATGAACTTGCTGTGTGACCTGAGATGAGTCAGGTGACGTTTCTGAGCCTCCCTTTGACAGACCTGGCAAGGAGAGCTGTGAGGAGTCGAGTTCCCCTTTTCCCTTGCAGTGCTGAAACCTCCAGGCACTGCTCGTGTGTTGGGAGTGGCTATTATGGTTCAACTCACTCCATGGAGAGAGCCTTTGACCTTCCTCCTCCCCTCCTGGGGATCTCTTCCCCTTTCCCCCAGGAATTTGTCTCTGGGCTGCTGCGCTCACTGTTGGGCTCAGATAGCAGGGCCACCAGGAGCTCTGGTGCAGTGTCACCTGCAAAGAGAGAGGCCCTGGCCTCAGGGGCAGTGAGGGTGGACACTGGCCCAAGCCCTGCTCACCAGTCTGTGCATTGCTCAGAGGGCTAGCTGCCCATTTCTGGTCTTTCCTCTAGGCACAGTGGCCATACATTCCCCAACTCTTAAATCTAGGGCATGGTAGATTCCTTTGCGTGGCAGTGCCACTAACCAAAGGGAAAATAGAAACAGCGTGGAGCACTGTGATTTCCTTGCTCCGCACTCAGCCTTCAATCCCTGGAGTACCCTTGTGCATGGAGGCTTAGAGGCAGAACTTGGGTGCCCACTGAGTCATCCCTGAGGGTTACCGCACTGTGGATGGTCGCTCCTTACCCTCAGTCACAATGGGTCCTGCAGTTGCATCTCCCTCTTCTCGGAACACTCTGGTCCCTGTGCTCCAGCAGGTCCCCCGCTCTCCCTCTGGCCGGCTCAGGTGTGTCCTCCTCCAGAAGCCTCTCCCAGCTCCCCAGTCCTGGTTTGGGTCTCGGTGTGGAAGCCTGCCCTGGTCAGTCCTACTGTCTGGTATTTGATGGTACTCTATTGTTACTACCCAGTTTCTTATCTGTCACCTGCACTAGGCGGGGGAGCTCAAGGACTGGGTCCTACCTTCATCACCCACCACCGTCCACCCTGCTAGTAGTGTGGGGCCCCTTCTGCAGCCACACCTCTGGATATGTGCTGGGACTGTAGTGGTGGCATCTTTACAGCCTCAGCCCCATCTTGTGGGCAGAGGGGTTTTGAAATAACTGTGGATAAATGAATATTCTTAGAAATCAATGCACAAGAATCAGAGCTTCAGGGTGGGATGACAGGAGAGTCATTAAGACATTTGAAGCTTTCTTGAGAGACCCTTGCCTCCTATCCTGCTTCCTGTGGTGTTCTCATGTAGTCCTCACTCCACTGCCCCAACAAATGTTGCTCCAGACCTTATTCGGGCTATGGGGTAAATGACTGATAACGGCTTGAGATGTTACCTTTCTAAATAGCCATATGTTTCAAAGCATGACCTTTTGATTCAGACAGACCTGGACATTCTACTTTGAACCTTAGCTTGTTTACTTTATAGTACGTGAGTCAAAAATCTGACAGTTGTCTTTAAGGATCGGATTGGATTCAATTAGGAGTCAACCAACTAAGGTCCATGAGCTAAATGAGGCCTACCACTTGTTTTTGTAAGTAAAGTTTTATTGACACCCAGAGACACTCATTTGTTTATATATTGTCTGTAGCTGCTTTTATATTTCAGTAGTCAAATTGAAGAGCTGAGATGGACCAGATGAACCACAAACCCTAAAATGTTTACTATCTGATCCTTTACAGAAAAGGTTTGACAGCTCTTCAATGACGTCATACAAGTTAATAAATGCTGGTTAAATAAATAACTTTAGCTAAAAGGTCAAAGCTGTGATGGGGAAATTTGGAGTTGCTGGCAATGATTGAGAGGGATTTGAGGGGCATGGGGCATCCTCTAGGGGTCCCTAAAATGCCCTCCACAGGCCATGGTAATACCACAAAACATTTTTTCCTGTATTATGATGTTTCTACCCACTGCCATCTTTGATTTTTACAGCAAGCATGTCTGGCAGGAGATCAAGGATTATTCCTTCCCAAGTCACAGGAGGGGAGGGGAGCCCAGAGAGGTGGAGGGGCTTGGGCTGGCACGTGCCAGGGAGATAGAACTGAGCGGGAACTGGAGCCTGGGCCAGTTCTCACCTCTCCGCTCCTCACTGCCTCAGAGATTTGCCACATCCTCACGTCAGGGAGAGGGCTCATGCCCACCCATTACCTGGCCTGGCACAAACCCTCATGCTGTCAGAGGCAGGGGAAGGGGTGCACGTGATGGGGGCACAGGTCGATCAGCGGGTGGCATCAAGGTGACAGTTCCTTACGTGGATTTGAACCTCCGTCTCTTCCCATCCCGGTTCCAGCTTTTGGCCCGGGCGACCTTCCCAACCTGCTGGGCCTGGTGGGGGACCGGCTAGGAGAAGCAGAGCGGAAGCGGCGACACGCCACACCGGGCAGCTACAGCATTGAGGTGCTGCTGGCGGTGGACGACTCGGTGGTGCGCTTCCACGGCAAGGAGCACGTGCAGAACTACGTCCTCACCCTCATGAATATCGTGAGTGTGCCCAAGGCCTGGGGCTGGGTGCTGGGGCTGGGGTGGGGGCCGCTGGCACCGGTCTGATGGTTTGGTGGCGCTGGTTTTCTGGGTGGGCTCAGGGAAGTCACTGCCTGCTCCCACGTCCAGCTGAACGGTTTCCGTGTTGAGATGGGCCTGAACTGGCCTGGCGTCCGTCCTGGGCCTTGGCCTGGTGTCAGCTGCATGTGACTGTGCTGGGGTACCTACAGGCAAACTGGAGCTTGTGGTCAGTGGTTTCTGGGCTTGGACATATTCAGAGCCTGGGTCAGGTGAGGCCAGGGGTCCCACTTGTCTTAGAGTTGAAGGGATTTCCCTGAGATTCATCATCTGGGGAAAATGCCCAATCCTAGGCTGGAGAGACTGGCCACTGGGCTGTCGAGTGTTAGCAGAGATCCCAGCCCCCCAGTGTGTGGCCCTGGGTGTTCACAGAGATCGGACAGGCAGGGGAAATGAGCGTTCTGGGTAAATTTTGAGACAGGTGAAGCAGAGAGGACATGCACTGTCCCCCGTGAGTGTTACTGCTCAGTTGTTGCCAGAGGTGCTCATGCAGAGATGCAGGGCTCTTGTCATGGATAGGCCAGTTTTTTTTTTAAAGAAAACTCAGATATGCAGATAGTTTTTTAACTTTTTATATGGAAAATTTAAATTGTGATATCTAGGTGAAACTCCTGATTTTTAAAACGCTAAAATAAAAATACTGTGAATGCTGAATAAAACCTATCTACGCTTCCCTGGTGGCTCCGAGGTTAAAGCGTCCGCCTGCAATGAGGGAGACCTGGGTTCGATCCGTGGGTCAGGAAGATTCCCTGGAGAAGGAAATGGCAACCCACTCCAGTATTCTTGCCTAGAGAATCCCATGGATGGAGGAGCCTGGTGGGCTCCATGGGGTCACAAAGAGTCGGACATGACTGAGCGACTTCACTTCACTCACATGTCACATTTGGCCTTGGGCTACAGATGGGCAGCTCTGACCTAAAGGCGCAGAGATGAGGGAGACCAGAAAGGAAGGGAGGGGGAAAACATCAGAGGTGGGCTCTGCACTGGTTCTCTTCTGACAAGAGGCCTTTGTCGGAAGTGCCTGTGGCTGTGGCTCTGGGAGGAGGTGGACCAGTCTGGGTGCAAGTGGGGCCAATGGTGGACATTGATGATAATGTGATTTTCATGAGGGGAGTGGTAGCATGTTTCGGGGAATGGAACAGTTGATGAGCAAAAGTGTCAACCCCACGGTCATGCCAATCCCCCTGGCAACATTTATAGCAAAATAAAATAGCATGATGCTGAGTGTGCTGTCTGGTGTCCATAATCCAGCCACATGGGAGGTGAGGTAGCTGCTGGGAGGGCATGCAGCCAGCCCCTTGTTAGCTGTGTGACCTCAGGCAAGGGACCTGTATTCTTCTGACTCTGTAACTTGCAAATGATGGAAAACAAACTCGAACTAGATTAAGGAAAACAGGGCTAAAAATATGGGCCAGGTTGTGGGAGAACAGGATGGAACTGTTTTAAGTGTAATTGGTACTAGAGGCTTACATGGACTCTTCAAGTCCTCTTCTCTGTCTGACATTCTAATTCTCTTGACCAACTTCTCAAAAAGACGGATTCTGGCTATGAGCATTATGAAGCTGACTTTTTTCCCCTCCAATTTTTAAAAATTGTGGTTAATTTGCAATGTTGTGTTAATTTCTATTGTATGGCAAAGTGATTAAATTCTACATGTATATATATATGCACACATTATTTTTTAACTATTCTTTTCCACAATGGTTTATCATAGGATATTGAATATAGATCTCTGTGCTATCCTGTAGGCCTCATTGTTTGTCCATTCTGTATATGAATGCTTACATCTGCTAGCCCCAGGCTCCTACTCCATCTTGCCCTCAACTCTCTACCCATTGGCAAACCCTGGTCTGTTCTCTGTCTGTGATCCTCTTTGTTTCATCGATAGCTTTGTTTGTGTCATGTTTTACATTCTGCATATGAATCAGCATCATAGTTTATATTCCGTATGTAAGTGATATCATGACATTTGTCTTTCTCTTTCTGACAGTATGGTATTCTCTAGTTGCATGTTGCTGCAAAGACATTCTTTCTTTTTACGGCTGAGTACTATTCCACTGTATATATTTACCACATCATCCTTATCCCTTCATCTGTTGATGAATATTTAGGTTGTTTCCATGTCTTGGCTCTTGTGAATAGTGCTGCTATGAACATAGAGGCGTATGTATCTTTTTAAATTATATTGATAATCTTGTCTGGGTATATGCCCAGGAGTGGGATTGCTGGATCATATGGTAATTCTGTTTTTAGTTTTCTGAGGACCCTCCCTACTATTCTGCACAATGGCTGCACTAACTTACATTCCCACTAGCAGTGTAGGAGGGTTTCCTTTTCTCCACACCCTTTCCAGCATTTGTCATTTGCTGACTTTTTAATGATGGCCATTCTGACTGGTGTGAGGTGGTACCTCACTGTAGTTTTGATTTGCAGAGTTCCAAAGAATAGCACGGAGAGATAATAAGAAAGCATTCCTCAGTGATCAATGCAAAGAAATAGAGGAAAACAACAGAATAGGAAAAACAAGAGATCTCTTCAAGAAAATTAGAGATTCCAAGGGAACATTTCATGCAAAGATGGGCTCGATAAAGGACAGAAATGGTATGGACCTAACAGAAGCAAAAGATATTAAGAAGAGGTGGCAAGAATACACAGAACAACTGTACAAAAAAGATCTTCACAACCAAGATAATCACGATGGTGTGATCACTCACCTAGAGCCAGACATCTTGGAATGTGAAGTCAAGTGGGCCTTAGAAAGCATCACTATGAACAAAGCTAGTGGAGGTGGTAGAATTCCAGTTGAGCTATTTCAAATCTTGAAAGATGATGCTGTGAAAGTGCTGCACTCAATATGCCAGCAAATTTGGAAAACTCAGCAGTGGCCACAGGACTGGAAAAGGTCAGTCTTCATTCCAATCCCAAAGAAAGGCAATGCCAAAGAATGCTCAAACTGCCGCACAACTGCACTCATCTCACACATTAGTAAAGTCATGCTCAAAATTCTCCAAGCCAGGCTTCAGCAATATGTGAACCATGAACTTCCAGATGTTCAAGCAGGTTTTAGAAAAGGTAGAGGAACCAGAGATCAAATAGCCAACATCTGCTGGATCATGGAAAAAGCAAGAAAGTTCCAGAAAAACATCTATTTCTGCTTTATTGACTATGCCAAAGCCTTTGACTGTGTGGATCACAATAAACTGTGGAAACTTCTGAAAGAGATGGGAATCCCAGACCACCTGACCTGCCTCTTGAGAAACCTGTATGCAGGTCAGGAAGCAACAATTAGAACCAGACATGGAACAACAGACTGATTCCAAATAGGAAAAGGAGTGCGTCAAGCCTGTATATTGTCACTCTACTTATTTAATTTATATGCAGAGTACATCATGAGAAACGCTGGGCTGGAAGAAGCACAAGCTGGAATCAAGATTACTGGGAGAAATATCAATAACCTCAGATAAGCAGATGCCACCACCTTTATGGCAGAGAGTGAAGAGGAACTAAAGAGCCTCTTGATGAAAGTGAAAGAGGAGAGTGAAAAAGTTGGCTTAAAGCTCAACATTCAGAAAACTAAGATCATGGCATCTGGTCCCATCACTTCATGGGAAATAGATGGGGAAACAGTGGAAAGAGTGTCAGACTTTATTTTTTGGGGCTCAAAAATCACTGAAGATGGTGATTGCAGCCATGAAATTAAAAGATGCTTACTCCTTGGAAGGAAAGTTATCACCAACCTAGATAGCATATTAAAAAGCAGAGACATTACTTTGCCAACCAAGGTCCGTCTAGTCAAGGCTATGGTTTTTCCAGTGGTCATGTATGGATGTGAGAGTTGGACTGTGAAGAAAGCTGAGCGCCAAAGAATTGATGCTTTTGAACTGTGGTGTTGGAGAAGACTCTTGGGAGTCCCTTGTACTGCAAGGAGATCCAACCAGTCCTGGGTGTTCATTGGAAGGACTGATGCTGAGACTGAAACTCCAATACTTTGACCCCCTCATGTGAAGAGTTGACTCATTGGAAAAGACCCTGATGCTGGGAGCGATTGGGGGCAGGAGGAGAAGGGGACGACAGAGGATGAGATGGCTGGATGGCATCACTGACTCGATGGACGTGAGTTTGAGTAGACTCCGGGAGTTGGTGATGGACAGGGAGGCCTGGCAAGCTGCGATTCATGGGGTCGCAGAGAGTTGGACATGACTGAGCGACTGAACTGAACTGAACTGATTAGCAATGTTGAGGATCTTTTCAGTGAAGCTGATTCTTACTGCTATAGCTCCCTGACCAGAAACAAAAGATGTTTCCCCTTGAGTTTCCAGGCATAAGTTCCTGGAGCCGGACTCTAAAATTTGAGTCACATGACCATCCTTTGGACCAATCACTATCTGTTGGAGAAGGACAGAGTTTCCCAAAGGACAAGAGGGACTGGACACAGGAATGGGCCCTGGAGAAATAGTTCTGAGCTCACCAGGCACCCCAATCTGTGTCTGTTATAATGATACTTAATCCCTGAAAGCCTCCATTTTTCATAATAGTGTCTGCTCTTGGGTTGAATGTGTATAAAGTCTTTAGCACACACCTGGCACTTAGGTACTACTCAAGCAGTGTGTTCTGCATTCTTATAGCTGTATTGTCTTTGTGTGTTTGTGTGGTTCTTTGCCTAAGTCTCTGAAGGTGGAATCCTTGAAGATAAGAACTTTGACTTAGACTTTTTTTGAACCCCCAAGAGCATACAGCATGGGTATTTAGTCCAACACCTGATAGGTGATCAGTAAATGTAGAAGTGAATGGTGTCTATTGGAAAAGAGGGAACCAGCATAGGAAAAGGGGGAAACAGTATACTTCTGTCTGCAATGCCACTGTTAAGAAAAGGGCAAGGGTAGAGATCAGCTCCGATTACAGGAGCCCCAGGGAGGGGAGGGGTGCCAGGAAGCCTGCCCCTTGCCACTTCTTTGTTTGAATACTAATTCTGTTATTCCTGGGGACTGGGATTCGATCTCTGGATTCCCTGGAGAAGGAAATGGCTACCCCCTCCAGTATTCTTACCTGGAGAATCCCATGGACTGAGGAACCTGGTGGCTACAGTTCACAGGGCTGCAAAAAGTCAGACATGACTGAGTGATTAACACACGCACACACACAAAGCCTGTGGTTTGCAACTCAGAGAGCAAAGGCTACCACTTGCTGCCATTTGAGAAAGAGAGGGAGGGTAACTAGGAACACACCCACCTCACTGGAGCACTTGACCACCCACCCAGACTCTATAAATTGCTGGTCCGACCTAAGACCACACAGCTGAATACTAATCCCATTAGTCAGAGAGCCAAGTTGGCCCCTGGAGCCAGCAGGTGGAGAACGGGAGTCAGGGGGAGGGAGCAGGGAAGGGGCCAGGGGAGCCCTTAGGAAGCCCTCAGTGTTAGGACCCTGGTCCTGGATCCTGAAGACCCCAGGAGTATGAATGGGCTCTATTCACAGCCCCAGAGTTTGCTAAAAGATAATTTTCAGAAAAACAGAAAAATCATGACTTTCATACAAAAATAAAAACAGGTGTCATGTGAAAGATTTTCAGTTCAGTTCAGTCACTCAGTCATGTCTGACTCTTTGCAACCCCATGGACTGCAGCACACCAGGCTGCCCTGTCCATCACGAACTCCCAGAGCTTGCTCAAACCCATACCAATTGAGTCAGTGATGCCATCCAACCATCTCATCCTCTGTCACCCCCTTTTCCTCCCACCTTCAATCATTCCCAGCATAAGGATCTTTTCAAATGAGTCAGTTCTTTGCTAAAGTGTTGGTGGCCAAAGTATTGGAGTTTCAGCTTCAGCATCAGTCCTTCCAATGAATATTCAGGACTGATCTCCTTTAGGATGGACTGGTTGGATCTCCTTGCAGTCCAAGGGACTCTCAAGGGTCTTCTCCAACACCACAGTTCAAAAGCATCAATTCTTCGGCACTCAGCTTTCTTTGCAGTCCAACTCTCACATCCATACATGACTACTGGAAAAACCATAGCTTTGACTAGGCGGACCTTTGTCGGAAAAGTAATATCTGTTTTTTAATATGCTGTCTAGGCTTGTCATAGCTTTTCTTCCAAGGAGCAAACATCTTTTAATTTCAGGGCGGCAGTCACCATCAGCAGTAATTTTGGAGCCCCCCAAAATAAAGTCTGTCACTGTTTCCATTATTTCCCCATCTATTTGCCATGAAGTGATAGGACTGGATCCCATGATCTTCATTTTCTGAAGGTTGAGTTTTAAGCTAACTTTTTCACTCTCCTTCACTTTCATCAAGAGGCTCTTTAGTTCTTCTTCACTTTCTGCCATAAGGGTGGTGTCATCTGCATATCTGAGGTTATTGATATTTCTCCCGGCAGTCTCGATTCCAGCTTGTGCTTCATCTAGCCTGTGCTTCATCTAGCCTGGCATTTCACATGGTGTACTCTGCATAGAAGTTAATTAAACAGGGTGAAAATATACAGCCTTGAGGTATTCCTTTCCCAATTTGGAAGGAGATCCAACCAGTCAATCCTAAAGGAAATCAGTTCTGAATATTCATTGGAAGGACTGATGCTGAAGCTGAAACTCCAATACTTTGACCACCTGATACGAAGAACTGACTCATTGGAAAAGACCCTAATGGTGGGAAAGGTTGAAGGCGGGAGGAGAAGGGGACGACAGAGGATGAGATGGCTGGATGGCATCACTGACTCAATGGACATGAGTCTGAGCAAACTCTAGCAGTTGGTGTTGGACAGGGAGACCTGGCATGCTGCAGTCCATGGGGTTGCAAAGAGTCAGACACGACTGAGCGACTGAACTGAACTGATGCTTAACTTAATAAAGGAAAGAGAGGGGGAGAAGAGGCTCCATGGGAAGGGCAGATAGGTTTCTTTAGGAAAGACAAGTAGACTTTAGGAGAACAAGTAGGAAATAAGAAAGTTTGTGATGATACATGTTTATTCAGGTGCAAGTGGTCTTTCTGTCTCTTTTTTTTTTTTTTTAAATGGCCATGAAATTCCCCTGGGGAGAGGATTTATACTAGCTCATTTTCTCGGGAGTTTCTGCTTTTCAAAGGAGGGAATTTCTTTCATATATATATATAATTTATTTTTTTTATTGAAGGATAATTGCTTTACAGAATTTTGTTGTTTTCTATCAAACCTCATCATGAATTAGCCATAGGTATACATATATCCCCTCCCTTTTGAAACTCCCTCCCATCTCCCTCCCGGGAATTTCTGAGATGCTTTATTTCTGCATCTGTTGAATCTCAAGTGTCTTCAGCTTAAAATAATATTTATACCAACTCTGAGTTCTGAGTGGGTCCCCACCCAGGCCAGGAGTGGGACCCTGGGAGTGACCCCAGGAAGTGAGTGATTGGATGTGTGTGTGTCCTGGAGGGACCATGGCCAGTTCGTGAGGTCCCTGCTTGGGGTGGAAACTCACATGTTGTAGGTTCTGCACCACTGTGTGCCCTTGGGAAGGCCCCCCCGACACACGGGCACTGAAGGCCCTGCAGGGGGGCCTGCCGTGGAGCCTGTTTCCATGGTCTGGGTGCTGTGTCTTCTCAGAGGTTCTGGAGTGCTGTTGGAGGCTGGTTCCTTGCTCACTGCTGCCTTGCCCTTGTGGGTGTGGGAACAGAGGTGTGCAGCTTCCCACAGGGGCTCCTTCCTCTCGGGAGAAAGGCTTAGGGCACTGAGATGGACCACGCCTAAGGAGCTGCTGCCACAGGGGGAAAGCGAGGTTTGGGATTCTGACTTTCCTGGGGGACAGCAAGCAGTCAGCCAGAATCCAAACTGTGACCATGAGTGGAGGGGCCCAGACAACCTGTCCCTACCAGGAGGCCAGCAACTCTTCCTATGCACTGCATGGAAACCTGTATTTGGCTGGGGTGCTTGAAGCCCCGCTTCCTTTCAGGATTTCATGAAGCCAGGAAAACGGGTGTCCCTTTGCTCTTCCCTCACGGCACCTGCCTGCCTGTGACCATTTCTGATTCTGGTTTCCGGGGCCAAGGGTGGCCTGGCGGGATCAGAGAGAAGAGATATGGTTCCCAGGGTGGATGGTGCTAACCCAGGGAGGAGGGGCAGAGCCCTTGGCGGAACTCAGAATGATCTGATCAGATCCCAGTCACTGCAGCTCTCAGGGGCTTCTTGCCTCTCACTTTTCTTTTGCGTTAACCTGGGGCTGTACCATAAATATTCATAGAGCTTCAGGTGTTGGGCAACGACTCCTTAGCTCTCCCTCACATGCTGCTGTGCCCTCGATGGACTTGGCTTTCTCTGTGCCTCGGTTTACCCATCTGTGTAGAGGATGTTTCCTTGAGGCTTCTTAAATCTCAGGGCAAGGGATCCCGTTTTAAAAATTGTATTAGAATATTGTTGATTTACACTGTTGTGTTAATTTCAGGTGTACGGCAGAGTGATTCAGTTATTTGTTGTTGTTTAGTCACTGAGTTGTGTCCGACTCTTTTGTGACCCCATGGATTGTAGTCTACCAGGGCCCATGGGATTTCTCAGGCAAGAGTACTGCAGTGGGTTGCCATTTCCTTTTCTAGGGGGGTCTTCCTGACCCAAGGATCAAACCCTTGTCTCCTGTATTGGCAGGGGGATTCTTTACCACTGAGCCACTTGGGAAGCTCCCAATATATTCACTCTTTTTCAGGTTCTTTTCCTATATAGATTATTACAGAATATTGAGTAGAGTTCCATGTGCTATACAGTAGGTCCTTGTTGATTATCTATTTTATTATATAGTAAAGTATGTTTGTTTAAGTTCCTAATTTATCCCTCCCTAGCACCTGATGTTTCCCCTTTGGTAACCATAAATTTGTTTTCAAAATCTGTCAGTCTGTTCCTATTTTGTAAATCAGTTCATGTATATAATTTTTAAATTAGATTTGACATGTGAGTGATATCATGTGATATTTTCTTTTTCTTTCTGACCTAGTATGATAATCCCTGGGTCCATCCATGTTGCTGCAAATAGCATTATTTCATTCTTTTTTGTGACTGAGTAATATTCCGTTGTATATATTTACTACATCTTTATCCATTTCTCTGTTGATGGACGTCTAGGTTGCTTCCATGTCTTGGCTACTGTAGATAGTGCTGCAATGAACATTGAGGTGCATGTATCTTTCTGAATTATGGTTTTCTCTGGATATACACTCAAGAGTGGGATGGCTGAGTCATATGATAGTTCTATTTTTAGTTTTTTATGGAACTTCTGTACTGTTCTCCATAGTGGTTATATAAAATTATATTCCTACCCTCTCCAGCATTTATTGTTTATAGACTTTTTGATGATGGCCATTCTGACCTGTGTGATTTCCGATAATTATTATTTCTCTGATAATTACTGATGGTGTGACATCTTTTCATGTGCTTTTTTGGCAATCTTTATGTCTTCTTTGCAGAAATATCTATTTATATATTTTGGCCACACCACGGGGCTTGTGGGATCTTGGTTCTCTGACCAGGGAGGGAACCCATGTCCCTTAAGTGGAAGTAGTCCTAACTACTGAACCACTAGGGAATTCCTTTCTTGTTGTTGTTTAGTCACTTGGTCATGTCTGACCCTTTGCAACCCCATGGACTGCAGCATGCCAGGTTTCCCTGTCCTACCATCTCCCAGAGTTTGCTCAGACTCATGTCTATTGAGTCGGTGATGCCATTCAGCCATTTTGTCCTCTGTTGTCCCTTTATCCTCCTGTCTTCAGTCTTTCCCAGCATCAGGATCTTTTCCAGTCAGCTCTTCACATCAGGTGGCCCAAGTATTGGAGCTTCAGCTTCAGCATCAGTTCAGTTCAGTCGCTCAGTCGTGTCCGACTCTCCGTGACCCCATGAATCACAGCACGCCAGGCCTCCCTGTCCATCACCAAATCCCGGAGTTCACTCAAACTCATGTCCATAGAGTCGGTGATGCCATCCAGCCATCTCACTCTCGGTCGTCCCCTTCTCCTCCCACCCCCAACCTTTCCCAGCATCAGAGTCTTTTCCAATGAGTCAACTCGTCGCATGAGGTGGCCAAAGTATTGCAGCTTCAGCTTTATCATCAGTCCTTCCAATGAACACCCAGGATCGATCTCCCTTAGAATGGACTGGTTGGATCTCCTGGCAGTACAAGGGACTCTCAAGAGTCTTCTCCAACACCACAGTTCAAAAGCATCAATTCTTCAGCGATCAGCTTTCTTCACAGTCCAACTCTCACATCCATACATGACCGCGGGAAAAACCATAGCCTTGATTAGACGGACCTTTGTTGGCAAAATAATGTCTCTGCTTTTCAATATATTATCAAGGTTGGTCATAACTTTCCTTCCAAGGAGTAAGCGTCTTTTAATTTCATGGATGCAATCAGCATCTGCAGTGATTTTGGAGCCCAAAAAAATAAAGTCTGACACTGTTTCCACTGTTTTCCCATCTATTTCCCATGAAGTGATGGGACCAGATGCCATGATCTTTGTTTTCTGAATGTTGAGCTTCAAGCCAACCTTTTCACTCTTCTCTTTCACTTTCATCAAGGGGCTTTTGAGTTCCTCTTCACTTTCTGCCATAAGGGTAGTTTCATCTGCATATCTGAGATTATTGATATTTCTCCCAGCAATCTTGATTCCAGCTTGTGCTTCTTCCAGCCCAGCGTTCCTCATGATGTACTCTGCATACAAGTTAAATAAGCAAGGTGACAAGATACAGCCTTGACGCACTCCTTTTCCTATTTGGAACCAGTCTGTTGTTCCATGTACAGTTCTGACTGTTGCTTCCTGACCTGCATACAGGTTTCTCAAGAGACAGGTCAGGTGGTCTGGGATTCCCATCTCTTTCAGAATGTTCCACAGTTTATTGTGATCGACACAGTCAAAGGCTTTGGCATAGTCAATGAAGCAGAAATAGATGGTTTTCTGGGACTCTCTTGCTTTCTCCATGATCCAGCGGATGTTGGCAATTTGATCTCTGGTGCCCTGCCTTTTCTTAAACCTGCTTGAACATCTAGGAGTTCACGGTTCACATATTGCTGAAGCCTGGCTTGGAGAATTTTGAGCATGACTTTACTAGCGTGTGAGATGAGTGCAATTGTGCGGTCGTTTGAGCATTCTTTGGCATTGCCTTTCTTTGGGATTGGAATGAAGACTGACCTTTTCCAGTCCTGTGGCCACTGCTGAGTTTTCCAAATTTGCTGGCATATTGAGTGCAGCACTTTCACAGCATCATCTTTCAAGATCTGAAATAGCTCAACTGGAATTCCATCACCTCCACTAGCTTTGTTCATAGTGATGCTTTCTAAGGCCCACTTGACTTCACATTCCAAGATGTCTGGCTCTAGGTCAGTGATCACGTTATCGTGACTATCTTGGTCGTGAAGATCTTTTTTGTACAGTTCTTCTGTGTATTCTTGCCACCTCTTCTTAATATCTTCTGCTTCTGTTATGTCCATACCATTTCTGTCCTTTATCGAGCCCATCTTTGCATGAAATGTTCCCTTGGAATCTCTAATTTTCTTGAAGAGACCTCTTGTTTTTCCTATTCTGTTGTTTTCCTCTATTTCTTTGCATTGATCACTGAGGAAGGCTTTCTTGTCTCTCCTTGCTATTCTTTGGAACTCTGCATTCAGATGCTCATATCCTACCTTTTCTCCTTTGCTTTTCGCTTCTCTTCTTTTCACAGCTATTTGTAAGGCCTCCTCAGACAGCCATTTTGCTTTTTTGCATTTCTTTTCCATGGGGATGGTCTTGGTCCCTGTCTCCTGTACAATGTCACGAACCTCCGTCCAGAGTTCATCAGGCACTCGGTCTATCAGATCTAGTCCCTTAAATCTATTCCTCACTTCCACTGTATAATCATAAAGGATTTGATTTAGGTCATATCTGAATGGTCTAGTGGTTTTCCCTACTTTCTTCAATTTCAGTCTGAATTTGGCAATAAGAAGTTCATGATCTGAGCCACAGTCAGCTCCTGGTCTTGTTTTTGCTAACTGTATAGAGCTTCTCCATCTTTGGCTGCAAAGAATATAATCAATCTGATTTCGGTGTTGACCATCTGGTGATGTCCATGTGTAGAGTCTTCTCTTGTGTTGTTGGAAGAGGGTGTTTGCTATGACCAGTGCGTTCTCTTGACAAAACTCTATTAGCCTTTGCCCTGCTTCATTCCGTGCTCCAAGGCCAAATTTGCCTGTTACTCCAGGTGTTTCTTTACTTCCTACTTTTGCATTCCAGTCCCCTGTAATGAAAAGGACATCTTTTTTGGGTGTTCGTTCTAAAAGGTCTTGTAGGTCTTCATAGAACCGTTCAACTTCGGCTTCTTCAGCATTACTGGTTGGGGCATAGTCCTGGATTACTGTAATATTGAATGGTTTGCCTTGGAAACGAACAGAAATCATTCTGTCGTTTTTAAGATTGCATCAGCATCAGTCCTTCCAATGAATATTCAGGGTTGATTTCCTTTAGGATTTACTGGTTCGATGTCCTTGCAGTCCAAGGGACTCTCAAGAGTCCAGCACCACCATTCAGAAGCATCTATTCTTCGGTGCTCAGCCTTCTTTATAGTCCAACTCTCACATCCGTACATGACTCCTGGAAAAACCATAGCTTTGACTATGTGGATCTTACAAAGTGATGTCTCTGCTTTCCCTGAGAGATGTCTATTTAGCTCTTCTGCCCATTAGAGCTGCCCACATAGAGCTGCAGGTTCTGTTTGTGTATTTTGGAGATTAATCTCTTGTCAGTTGCTGTGTTTGCAAATATTTTCTTCCATTCTGGGTGTTGTCTTTTCACTTTGTTTATGTTTTCCTTTGTTGTGCAAAAGCTTTTAAATTTGATTAGGTCCCATTTGTTTATTTTTACTTTCATTTCTGTAGAAGGTGGATCAAAAAAGATATTGATGTGATTTATGTCAAAGAGTGTTTTCCCCATGTTTTCCACTTAAGAGTTTTATAGTGTCTGGCCTTACATTTAGGTCTTTGATCCATTTTGAATTTATATGTATGGTGTTAGAGGATGTTCTAATTTTATTCTTTTACATGTAGCTGTCTGGTTTTCCTAGCACTGCTTATTGGATAGACTGTCTTTTCTCCATTGTGTATTCTTGCCTCCTTAATTGACCGCAAATGCATGGGTTTTCTAGCCTGTTCCATTGATCTATATTTCTCTTTTTGTGCCAGTACCATACTGTTCTGATTACTGTATCTTTGTAGTATAGTCTGAAGTCAAGGAGCCTGATTTCTTCCAGCTCTGTTTTTCTTTCTTAGGATTTTTTTGACCAAGGGAACCACTTGAAATGTATGGGGCAGTTTTCAGCATTTAGTGAGTGTCTGATGTATACATAGTTTTACATATGGACTCCTGTTATAGGGGACCTTTGAGGGAAGTGCAGAAGGAGATGGTGTCCCTGTGGATTTCTGTAAACAGGAAGGCTTTCTGGAGACATTTGGTGCTGAGCCAGCCTTGGCAGGGAGAGGTGAAGGTAAGGTGAAGAGTGTACAGGCCAAGAATGGTGGCAGCAGTGTGAAGGGGAGGTGGCAAATGCCTGCAGAGAGCTCTCAGGAGGGTAGCTATGGCAGGATGGTCCATCAGGCAGTAGAATGGACTCTCAGATGGGGAGAATGCATGAAGAATAGTGCCTGATGGTGGCACACAGGTGGATCTATGACAGGGGCAGATGGATGCCAGAGGCCAGCTGAGGCTGTGATGGGACAGCAGAAAGAACCAGGACTCCAGGTTATTGCGAGTGTCTCAAATATCACAGTGTCATTTCAGTTCCTACTGCATGTCAGATGCAGGACTGAGGACTTGACGGGCAGGCTCCTTGAATCCTCACTGCCGCCTTGTGCAAGTGACGTTCTGCAAGTCTCAGAAGCCAAGTGACAAATGGCAACACCGGGATTCAGACTCTTCACTGTCTGATTCCAAAGTTAGCTCTTTTGTTCCACTGCTGCTGAGGCAGGACTTGAGGTGGGAGGATTGCTGGGCTCCCAGCTCTGGAGGTGGGAAGCACGCTGCTCCTTTGCAGAAGGAGCCGCTTCCTGAGATGGGTCTCCCTGGCAGAGTCAGGATCATGAGCTTCACTGTGAGACATTCTTGATCTTGACTCCTGGCTGTGGCCAGACTGGCTGCTGCAGTCAGGTACCCTCTCATTGC
The DNA here is from genome assembly GCF_049115385.1 of Moschus berezovskii. NCBI lineage: Eukaryota > Metazoa > Chordata > Mammalia > Artiodactyla > Moschidae > Moschus > Moschus berezovskii. The sequence goes on from NC_142471.1 coordinate 27,503,709, forward strand.
CTGGGGTGATGCACCAAATCCTCTCTGGGACGAAGAATCATGTGGATGTGAGTTTCAGAGATACTCCTGAGGCCCAGAGCCAGAGCAGAGGGAGGTGAGAAGGCAGAGAGGCCTTTCCATCAGTCCTCCCCAAGCCAGTCTGTGGCCGGACCCCTCTTGACATCGCCCCTGTCTGGGTGATAGGCCCCCTGCCCACCTCGATGCTTACCTTCCCCACTCGGCTGATACTATAAGATGCAGAGCACCAAGGCCTCTCAGACGCTCTGCTTGGAGAAGCTTGGCGCCCCTTCTAGATCCTGGAGGTTTGGCTCTCAGACCTAGCTCTGTTGTCACTCACTGTGTTAGATATTCATCATACCAGCTGGTTCAGAACAGCACAAAGACCTCTTTCCTGCTGACAGAGTGTTGCTCTGCCAGACCTCTTCCCTTCAGGGGTATGTGAGCAGCTCAACCTCCCTGCTCACTTGGAGGATGCAAATCCCCCTCCTCCCTTGCTTTACATCCTTCCTCTTCTTGTCTGTCCCCAAGGAGCTTCCCAGTGCTTGGACAGCACTCAGCGACCACTACCCCCGCAAAGCAAAAATTCATTCACTTTAAGATAGTGGTTCTTGACTGGAGGAAATTTTGCTCCCCAGGGGACACTTGGGAGGGCTTGGAGAAATGTTTTGGGTGTCACAGCTGGAGTGTTCCTGGCATCTGATGGGAGGGGCTTGGGGATGCTGCCAAACACCCTCCAGTGCACAGGATGCCCCAAAGAGAGAATCGTCAGCATCAGAGTGACCTTAGTGACCATGTGTGACCCTCCCGCCCTACAGTATAAGACTCAGAATTCCTTGATGGTCCAGTGGTTAGGACTTACTCTTTTATGGCCGAGGACCTGGGTTCGATCTCTGGTCAGGGAGCTAAGATCCCATAGGCCATGTGGTGCAGGCAAAAAAATGGGGGGGTGGGGATTATGATCTTCAGTTGCCCCACACAAGAAGTCCACTGGGTAGAGAACAGTGTCCACCTCAGGCCCAGTGCTGTAACTTCTGGCAGGCATTCCTGGCAGAAGAGACGTGGTAATGAAGAGGACTGCTCCTGTGTGGAGAGAGCCTGACAGCTCACCAAGGGCTCTCGTGTCCAGCTTCTGCTTTGCAGGTATGGGACACTCTGGAGGCCAGATTCCTGAAATCCTGATTCTGGGGTGATCTCCTAGGCAGCTTCTCAGCCCTCAAAGTGGGAGGTAGCCATTTTAAACTAAATAGCAGATGCTGTTGGTTGAGCCCATGCTGTGTACCAGGCGCTATTCCAATCACTTGACTTCTGTCTCACCTTCTGTCCTCAGGCCTCCACACACCCAGAGTGTGGGTCTTTCCAGGCCCCCTCATGGTTCCTCTTTACTCACAGGCAGGCCAACCAGGGCCATAATGGCCCCTACATTTTGGAGATAAGTCATGGGAGAGAAATGCTGAGTATTGCGGACTTGTAACAGGGACTCTGTTGGGCTGAGAGCCAAGGCCCAAGGCACTCTGGAATCAGCCTGCACAAACAGCCTAGGCATGAAGTGGCCTGATGGCTGGGTCCAGGAGGCCCTGGGAACCCCGGGGACAGCTGCACCTGAAGAGGTGTGCTGGTTAGAAGGTAGCTTAAAGAGCAGGCTTGTAGTCCACACCAGCCCGTGATCATGAACTTGTGGGGTGGGGATAGAGCAGCTGAGAAAGGAACAGGAGATTGAGCACCCTCCTCTCACCTCCCAGAGAGCAGCCTCACCTCTAAGATCTCACTGGTGACCTTGAAGGCAGGACCTGCCAACATGGCATATGAGTCAGCGTGACTCCCCAGTGAGTTCTCAGTCCTAGCCCAGGGCACAGCAGGGCCCAGCTCTGGCTCCTGAGTGAATCAGCGTCTGAGGGCTGGGGGAGAACAGGGACCTCAGGCTGCGGGCAGCAGTGTATCCCTGGCATACATACACGTGTATGCATGCAGGCACGTGTACAGTACAAGTGTTTACACACGTGCATATATATGTGCCCACGTCTGTTTGTGTGACATGGATGCATGCACATGTGCACACACAGATGAGTTTAGACATCTGTGTAAACACATGCCTATTACCATATTTGATGAAATCAAAGACCCCATCAAGTGTCAGATGCTCTGTTATTTTATGAACTTGAGGAAGAGGAAAAATACTACTCATTAAATTCTGATATAGTGTTTTTTGGGTTTCCTGGGTGGCTCAGAATCTGCCTTCAATGCAGAAGACTTGGGTTCGATCCCTGACTCGGGAAGACCCCCTGGAGAAGGGCATGGAAACCTACTTCAATATTATTGTCTGGAGATTTCCATGGACAGAGGAGCCTGGTGGGCTACAGTCCATGGGGTCGCAAAGTTGGACACGACTGAGCAACTAACACACAACACACAGACACAATGCTTTCTTATCACTTAGCATTTGTATTTGTACTTATTGGAAGAGTTTTTTAGCCTTATTTAGGCTTAGATTTTGATCACATATTACTCATTTTTTTAATAATTTGAGTATTCATCTGGCTGTGCTGTGTCCTCATTGTGGCACTGAGACCGTCTATCTTCATATGGCACGTGGGATCTTGTGGCGTACGGTATGGGAACTCTTAGTTGCAGCACATGGGATCTACTTCCCTGACCAGAGATTGAACTCGACCTCCTGTATTGGGATCATGTCTTAGTCACTGGACCACCAGGGAAGACCCCTTGATCATATGTTACTCTTGTACGTACATAGATGTGACAATATGGGGAAGTAAAGTATTCCCATAACTTCCTCACATTTAGAGTATTACTTGTCCAAGTCACTTTCAGTGTAGGGTCATCAAAATCTATGCTTTTCAGCACAGTATTGTCCCCTGCGCCATCAGGAGCATGAGCTATGAGGGAGAATCACTCCACTCTTCCTCTGGAATGTCATCCAAGGCACCAACACCCATTCTTCAAGCTTCCACATGATGGTGTTTTTTAAATTAAAATTATTTATTTTAATTGGAAGCTAATTACTTTACAATATTGTAGTGACTTTTGCCATACATTGACATGAATCAGCCACGGGTGTACATGTGTCCCCCATCCTGAACCCCACTTCCACCTCCCTCCCCATCCCATCCCATCCCACCCCTTAGGGTCGACTCAGCGCACCAGCCCTGAGCGCCCTGTCTCATGCATTGAACCTGGACTGACAATCTGTCTCACATATGGTAATATACATGTTTCAATGCTATTCTCTCAAATCAACCCACCCTTGCCTTCTCCCACAGAGTCCAAAGTCTGTTCTTTATCTCTGTATCTCTTTTCCTGTCTTGCATATAAGGTAATCATTACCATCTTTCTAAATTCCATATATATACATTAATATACTGTATTGGTGTTTTTCTTTCTGACTTACTTCACTCTGTATAATGGGTTCCAGTTTCATTTACATCATTAGAACTGATTCAAATGCATTCTTTTTAATGGCTGAATATTATTCCATTGTGTATATGTACCACAGCTTTCTTATCCATTCGTCTGCTGACGGACATCTAGGTTGCTTCCATGTCCTAGCTATTGGAAACAGTGCTGCGATGAACACTGGGGTACACGTGTCTGTTTCAATTCTGGTTTCCTTGGTGTGTATGCCCAGCAGTGGGATTGCTGGGTCATATGGCAGTTCTATTTCCAGTTTTTAAAGTTTTTCCAGTTTTTTCCACACTGTTCTCCATAGTGGTTGTACTAGTTTGCATTCCTACCAACCGTGTAAGAGGGTTCCCTTTTCTCCACACCCTCTCCAGCATTTATTGTTTGTAGACTTTTTGATAGCAGCCATTCTGACTGGCATGAGATGGAACCTCATTGTGGTTTTGATTTGAATTTCACTGATAATGAGTGATGTTGAGCATTTTTTCATGTGTTTGTTAGGCATCTGTATGTCTTCTTGGGAGAAATGTCTGTTTAGTTCTTTGGTCCATTTTTTGATTGGGTTGTTTATTTTTCTGGTATTGAGCTGCATGAGCTGCTTGTATATTTTTGAGATTAATTCTTTGTCAGTTACTTCATTTGCTATTATTTTCTCCCATTCTGAAGGCTGTCTTTTCACCTTGCCTATAGTTTCCTTCATTGTGCAAAAGCTTTTAAGTTTAATTAGGTCCCATTTGTTTATTTTTGCTTTTATTTCCATTACTCTGGGAGGTGGGTCATAGAGGATCCTGCAGAGATTTATATCAGAGAGTGTTTTGCCTATTTTTCCTCTAGGAATTTTATAGTTTCTGGTCTTACATTTAGATCTTTAATCCATTTTGAGTTTATTTTTGTGTATGGTGTTAGAAAGTGTTCTACTTTCATTTTTTTACAAGTAGTTGACCAGTTTTCCCAGCACCACTTGTTAAAGAGATTGTGTTTTCTCCATTGAATATTCTTGCCTCCTTTGTCCAAGATAAGGTGTCTATAGGTGCGTGGATTTATCTGGCTTCACAGGTGAATTCTACCAAAAACTTAGAGAAGAGCTAACAGCTATCCTACTCAAACTTCCAGAAAATTGCAGAGGAAGGTAAACTGCCAAACTCATTCTATGAGGCCACCATCACCCTAATACCAAAACCAGACAAAGATGCCACAAAAAAAGAAAACTATAGGACAGTATCACTAATGAACATAGATGCAAAAATCCTCAACAAAATTCTAGCAAACAGAATCCAACAATATGCTAAAAAGATCATACATCATGACCAAGTGGGCTTTATCCCAGGGTTGCAAGGATTCTTCAATATTCGCAAATCAATCAATGCGATTCACCACATTAACAAATGGAAAGATGAAAACCATATGATTATCTCAATAGATGCAGAGAAAGCCTTTGACAAAATTCAACATCCATTTATGATAAAAACCCTCCAGAAAACAGGAATAGAAGGAACATACCTCAACATAATGAAAGCTATATATGACGAACCCACAGCAAACATTATCCTCAGTGGTGAAAAATTGAAAGCATTTCCCCTAAAGTCAGGAACAAAACAAGGGTGCCCACTCTAACCACTACTATTCAGCATAGATTTGGAAGTTTTAGCCACAGCAATTAGAGAAGAAAAAGAAATAAAAGGAATCCAGATTGGAAAAGAAGAAGTAAACTCTCACTGTTTGCAGATGACATGATCCTCTATATAGAAAACCCTAAAGACACCACCAGAAAATTACTAGAGCTGATCAATGAATATAGTAAAGTTGCAGGATATAAAATTAACACACCGAAATCCCTTGCATTCCTATACACTAACAATGAGAAAACAGAGAAATTAAGGAAACAATTCCATTCACCATTGCAACTAAAAGAATAAAATACTTAGGAATCAGTTCAGTTCAGTCGCTCAGTCATGTCCGACTCTTTGTGAGCACATGAATCGCAGCACGCCAGGCCTCCCTGTCCATCACCAACTCCCGGAGTTCACTCAAACTCATGTCCATCGAGTCGGTGATGCCATCCAGCCATCTCATCCTCTGTCTTCCCCTTCTCCTCCTGCCCCCAATCCCTCCCAGCATCAGAGTCTTTTCCAGTGAGTCAACTCTTCGCATGAGGTGGCCAAAGTATTGGAGTTTCAGCTTTAGCATCAGTCCTTCCAATGAATGCCCAGGACTGATCTCCTTTAGAATGGACTGGTTGAATCTCCTTGCAGTCCAAGGGACTCTCAAGAGTCTTCTCCAAACTACACTTCAAAAGCATCAATTCTTTGGTGCTCAGCTTTCTTTACAGTCCAACTCTCACATCCATACATGACCACGGGAAAAACCATAGCCTTGACTAGATGGACCTTTGTTAGCAAAGTAATTTTTCTGCTTTTTAATATGCTATCTAGGTTGGTCATAACTTTCCTTCCAAGGAGGAGGTGTCTTTTAATTTCCTGGCTGCAATCAGCATCTTCAGTGATTTTGGAGCCCCCAAAAATAAAGTCTGACACTGTTTCCACTGTTTCCCCATCTATTTCCGATGAAGTGATGGGACCAGATGCCATGATCTTAGTTTTCTGAATGTTGAGCTTTAAGCCAACTTTTCCACTCTCCTCTTTCACTTTCATCAAGAGGCTCTTTAGTTCCTCTTCACTTTCTGCCATAAAAGTGGTGGCATCTGCTTATCTGAGGTTATTGATATTTCTCCTGGCAATCTTGATTCCAGCTTGTGCTTCTTCCAGCCCAGCGTTCCTCATGATGTACTCTGCATATAAGTTAAATAAGCAGGATGACAATATACAGCCTTGATGTACTCCTTTTCCTATTTGAAACCAGTCTGTTCCATGTCCATGTCTAACTGTTGCTTCCTGACCTACATATGGGTTTCTTAATAGGCAGGTCAGGTGGTCTGGTATTCCCATCTCTTTCAGAATTTTCCACAGTTTATTGTGATCCACACAGTCCAAGGCTTTGGCATAGTCAATGAAGCAGAAATAGATGTTTTTCTGGAACTCTCTTGCTTTTTACATGATCCAACAGATGTTGGCAATTTGATCTCTGGTGCCTCTGCCTTTTCTAAAACCAGCTTGAACATCTGGAAGTTCACGGTTCATGTATTGCTGAAGCCTGGCTTGGAGAATTTTGAGCATGACTTTACTAGCGTGTAAGATGAGGGCAACTGTGCGGTAGCTTGAGCATTCTTTGACATTGCCTTTCTTTGGGATTGGAATGAAAACTGACCTTTTCCAGTCCTATCTACCTAAAGAAACAAAAGACCCATATATAGAAAACTATAAAACACTGATGAAAGAAATCAGAGATGACACAAATAGATGGAGAAATATACCATGCTCATGGATTGGAAGATTCAATATAGTGGAAATGAGTATACTACCCAAAGCAATCTACAGATTCAATGCAATCCCTATCAAGCTACCAAAGGTATTTTTCACAGAACTAGAACAAATACCCAACCAGTCCATTCTAAAGGAGATCAGTCCTGGGTATTCATTGGAAGGTCTGATGCTAAAGCTGAAACTCCAATACTTTGGCCACCTCATGTGAAGAGTTGACTCACTGGAAAAAACTCTGATGCTGGGAGGGATTGGGGGCAGGAGGAGAAGGGGACGACAGAGAATGAGATGGCTGGATGGCATTACCGACTCGATGGACATGAGTTTGGGTGAACTCCGGGAGTTGGTGATGGACAGGGAGGCCTGGCGTGCTGTGATTCATGGGGTTGCAAAGAGTCGGACACGATTGATCAACTGAACTGAACTGAGAACAAATACTCTCACAGTTTGTGTGGATATACAAAAAACCTCAAATAGTCAAAGCAATCTTGAGAAAGAAGAATGGAACTGGAGGAATCAACCTGCCTGACTTCAGACTATACTACAAAGCTACAGTCATCAAGACAGTACGGTACTGGCACAAAAACAGAAATACAGATCAATGGAACAAAATAGAAAGCCCAGAGATAAATCCACATGGTGTTTTCTTGATCCTACTGGAAGGTGAAAATGCAAGTTTTCAGACAACTATGGTTCACATACCTTCCTCAGATAGTCCCTGAACAGTTCATTATCTGAAATGTTGATGGATTGCAGTATCCTGTGAAGCCATCTGGAATAACAAGAGCCTCTTGTTAGAACAGGCAGTAGCAATACACCAGAACTGCCACTTGGCCTTCTACAGCTATAAACAGGTAGGACAAGCATCCTAGCCTCATGAGATGCAGCATGCATTGAAGCACCTCGTCTGTAGTTACTACATGCCCTTTTGCTAGAAAGGTTAGAGCTTGAGGGACAGTAGGGCTGGCCCCAGGGCCCAGGATTGAGAAAGGGCCAGAAGTGTTACTGTCGGTGTTTCCCTGCCTTTAAGCAATGCTGCTTGCATCTCTTCAGGTTCAGAGGCACTGAGGGCCCCGGGTAGCCACATGAGCAGGGACTGGCCTTGAGTTGCAACTGTGGTTGCTACAGTTGTGTGTTGTCTACAGTTGCTGCCCATAGACAAGTGCCTCCATCACTTTGGGCTTGTTTTTCTGGCTATGAGAACATGGATAACATACCTTGTTCCTTGGAGCTCCTTGGAGGAATGGCTGACTCTAGAATTAGGGCATACCTGAGATGAGCATCTTGTAATACCAGAAAGTAAGGAAGTACCCCTTAAGACCACCAAGCCAAAAATGATGGGCATTTGTTAAAAGGACAGGAGCCAAGTGAAAGAGCTCCTGATGGCTAAAGCTGGGACAATTCCAGCAATAAAATAAACAATGAGGTGTTGAATTATAACCCAGAGTATAAAATAAATATCTACAAGTCCATACTGATAAATGAATGATTGAATACATAAATAAATGGAGAAGAAACAAGTCTCTGCAGAGGAATTTCAAATAACTGACGTAGATCCTCTGCCCTCGAGGAGGTGGATTTTAACTCCTTGCTTCTCAAGTGTGGACGGTACATAGTGACTTCCTTCTGAAGAGCAGAGTATGGAAGCTGGACTGACTGGCATGGGAGGTAGTGACTCTACAGTGGAGAAAGCTGCCAAGCAGCTTCTCTGCAGATAGTCAAGGTCCGTATCAACAGTGATGTCATGTTTGTAGTACGCGTTCTTTTATTTTTGTCATGCCACGTGGCATGTGGTATCTTAGTTCCCCCACCAAGACCGAACCCATGCCCCCTGCAGTGGAAGCACAGAGTCTTAACCCCTCGACCACCAGGCAAGCCCCATAGCATGTACTTGTGACATAATGTGATGAGGACTCTCGCCTCTGTGGTCTTCTTCCCTGAATCCATATCCTCAGTCTAACCTTGAAGAGAACATCAGACATACCCAAATTGAAGGAGCGGCTACAAAATACTTAACCAGTATTCCTAGAAACCATTTAGGCAATCAAAAACCAGGAAAGTCTGAGGGACATCAGAGAGGAGAAACAGCCTGTAGCAGCCAAAGGAGATGTTAATTGTTTGTTCAGAGCCAAATCATGTCCAACTCTGCCACCCCATGGACTGCAGTATGCCAGATTTCCCTGTCCATCACCGTCTCCCAGAGTTTGCTCAAACTCATGTCCATTGAGTCGATGATGCCATCCAACCATCTTGTCCTCTGTCATCCCCTTCTGCCTTCAATCTTTCCCAGCATCAGGGCCTTTTCCAATGAATTGACTCTTCCCATCTGGTGGCCAAAGTATTGGAGCTTCAGCTTCAGCATCAGTCCTTCCACTGAATATTTAGGGTTGATTTCCTTTAGGATTGACTGGTTTGATCTCCTTGCTGTCCGAGGAGGAGATAAAATGACTAAATGCAATGACTAAATGACCTGGATGGGATCCTGAAGCCCAAAAAAGGGACAATACACCTAAATAAGGAAACTTGGAAAAAATATGGATGTTAGTAAGTAATTCCCTGGTAGCTCAGGCGGTAAAGAATCTGCCTGCAATGTAGGAGACCTGGGTTCGATCCTTGGGTTAGGAAGATCCATTGGAGAAGGGAATGGCAACCCACTCCAGTATTCTTGCCTGGAAAATCCCATGGACAGAGGATCCTGGTGGGGTACAGTCCATGGGGTCACAAAGAGTTGGACACGACTGAATGACTAACGCACACACACGTAGTGTGTCAGTATTGGTTCGAGCATGGTGACACATGTATCATAGTCATGGCAGATATTAATCACAGGGAACTCTGCACTCTCCATGCTGCTTTTCTGAAAATCTGAAGCTATTCTAAAATTTGAAGTATATTGATTTGAAAGGAAAGAAGGGTTATGACTTCTTTCCAGGCAGGTTGCTGGGAGGGTTTGCTGAGATGATACTGGGAAGTGTTGGCTGTGTCAGCCCTTGGCAGTGTGTGCCCTCTTCTGTTTGAGAACAGGGCGGGCCTGAGACCCCAGGGACTGGCTTTTTCTACATTGCCCCTCCCTGTGGAGCCCTGCTAGACCTAGCTGCCAAGCAGTAGGTAGACATTGTGCTCTGTAGCCCCTCAGAAGCAATGGTCCCTAGAAGAGAGGTTGGCCCCCTTGGGGTTGGCCAGCAACCGTCTCTGCTGGAACCAAGAAGGAGAAGCCCATCTTAGCTTGGTCCAGAAGGGAAGGCTGCCAGCTTGATCCAGAAGGAAAGTCCCACTCACATGGGCTTCCCAGGGCTTAGCTCTCCTCCTCCAACCATGGGCTGAAACATGGGCATTTCTGCCGCAGGCACCCTGAGTCTGACCCTGTCATCGGGCAGAGTTCCCACCCAGTAGACCCTCCTTCCCTTCTTCCTACTCCCTGGGCTTGACCACAAGGCCCCTGAGAGGCCTGGCCATGCAGGGTTACAGGAGAGCAGAAAAAGGGTTTTTTCAACAATCCCTGACTATTCACTGGATTGTGTGACTGTTCACTGGACATAGAAACTCCCTCCCTTCATCTTCACCACCACCCCAGCCAGCCTGCCACTGAAACTGGTTCTGCATAGCTGCTGTGTATAGTGGCTAAGAGCCACAAAGATTTGATCCCAGCCCTCCCACTTTCTAGCTGGGTGACCCAGGCAAGTTACTTAATCTCTCTGAGCCTTGGATTTCTCACATGTGAAACAAGAATAATTCCTCCCTCCGTAAGAGTGCCCTCAGCAGGGTGCCTGATACATTGTATGTGTTGAGTGACCAGAGATGCCCTCCAACCCTAGTGCTCTCTAGCCATTGTCTCCCTTCTGTGGTTTTGTCTCCCCTTGATCAGAGAGTCTTGACCTTTCGTTGTTTTCTGGTACACAGCCAATAGCCATCCCAGGCCAATATGTTATGTGGAACTCTAACCTGAGGGGGGGGCTCTTGGCAGATGACCTTGAATTTGGCTGAGGTGTGGGGAGCAGGGAGACCAGACACAGTGTTCCTTTCTGCCCCATGGGTGTGTCTAGGAGCAATCATGCTTATGCGTACAACCACGGGAAGCAATTCCTCATCTCCCCTGAGCTGGCTCGTTGGCCTCACCTCTGGCATTTGAAAAGTAGTCGTGGGGGGCGGAGGCTGACAGAGCCAGGCCTTGAGTGCACAGCCAGGCCAGAGCCTGTTGGGGAGCAGCCCTGTGTGTGTGCCAGAAGGCTGGGGTCCTGGGCCGCTCAGGCAGCCTCACCCTCTCTCTGGAGCTCCAGCACCAGCTCAGGGCTATGGGTGGAACTCTTGTGCCTGGCAGCCCTGCAGTTCTGCTGAGCATGGCAGTCATGTCCAGCCACCCCCTTGTCTTGTGCAGAGTGTCAGCGTAGCTCCAGCTGAATCAAAGCCATTGAGGTCCCACTCAAGGGCCAAGAGGGGTGTGTAAGATGAGCCAGAGCCCCAGAGACAGTCGGACTGGGGGACCTGAAATGGCAAGGCTAACCCTACTTTTGGAGGGGGGAATGAGAGAGAAAATTTAGCTGCTTTCTTTTCATTATCCTTATTTAATCTAAGAAAAGATCACACTGTCTCTCATTGCTGAACCACGCGCCTATCACAGTCTCAAAACTCTTCATCCAGTCATGTCCTTAGGCTGTCTTCGGGGACGGGGTTCATTTTCCATCGTCCTTTCCTATGGATCCTTTAGTGGGGTCCGTGTGCCTGTCTCAGTTTTCTTTTACTTGCTAATGTCTTCATTTCATCATGGTTCTTGGAAGATGGTTTTCTGGGTCCAGGATCCTAGGTTGATGGTTTCTTGGTGCTTTGATGGGTCTCCCTTGTTACGGTTGAAAACCTACTCCCAACACAGTGGTCCTTCCTTGATGAGTGACTTGTCTTCTTTCTCTCTTGCTGCCTGTAAGACATTCTCTTTGACTGATGTGAGCTTGGAGGGAAATCCCTGAGAGACTGCGGTCACTGTCTGTCTCCAGGAGTGGAGCCGATATACTCAAGAGGGAGACTTGAGGCCAATGGGGAGGTGCACAGGAAGACTGAATGGGTCTCATGGCACGGGGAACTTTCTAAGGGCCAAGAGTGCCTTGATGGGCTAGGAAGAAACTCCCCGTCATGTGGAGGAGGCCTCAGTTACCTCGATTGCCAATAACTTTGGGACTGTCATGGTGGCTTCGTGTAGTTCCTGACTTCCCCGCCCCAGCATCAAGCCTCTGCCTCTCTCCTGTGAAGAGTTGATGACCTTCTCAGTCAAGGATCATTCTGGCTTCTACAGTAAGACCTGTCTGACCTCTCCTTCCCACACTCACTGTCTTCCTCTCTTCTGACCCCTGGGGTGGGGCATGAGGGGTCTGCACCAAGGGCTTGGTACACCTGTCTATCCCTTTAGAGTCCAGATTATTTCAGAGCACCGAGGGGTTTCTCCAGATGGCATGTCCCTTCCTGCTTGCTCTGTATTTGTATTTAGGACAGTAACCTGGGACTGGGAGTTTGCATCAGGAAGTGCCATTCAACCTCCCTCCTGTATCAAACAGTTGGCTCTGATTCTCCCTCCTGCACAGAGAACAGCAGCCCCCTCTCTCCCAGTGTGCTAGCCTGGAGATGCAGTGTTAGAGCAGGGCTCACTGCAGCCTTTGATTGGCGAGCTTGGCCTGCTGAGTGAGGGACACAAGTGAGTAACGTGGCAGGATTCTGGCAGCACTCTGCCTGGCCCACTTTGGAGAGAGAGGAGGGCAGGAAGGCAGTGGCCTGGGTACTCTAGTTTATTTTTCCTTTGGCCACGATACCACCAAGCATGCGGGATCTTAGTTCTGCTTTCCCTGTCCTGGGCTCACTGGTGGATTTACATGTGTATACGAGGTGCCCAGATGTGGCTGTGTGGAGCGTGCATTGCTTATCACCCCATCCTTGGTTGCACTTTTGCAGCGCACATCAGTGGGGCCTGAGACACCAGCCATGCCCTTGTGTGGTGGGAAGGCCCTATAGCGGTGTTGGAGGGGCTGAGATGTTGGGGTTCTTTGTGTCATCCTAGTGCTGCTTGAATATCATTTCAGTGGGTCATCAGAGTCCTCAGGTTGGAACCCTGTGAGGTAGAATACATGTACATGGTCTCCTAGGATGAGTCATGGGCAGGCAGTGGAGAAGGATGTCATCTGTTTATGCGTTTGAGCACTTGGCTCCCATGATGTCTCTGCTCCTGCCAGAGAGGAGAGGAGGGTGGAGGGAGGTCCCCCCGCCCATTATGCTGTCCACTCTCATGTGTGCTAGGGGGCCTGCTGTCCTGTGGCAGGCACTGGTCTCTGGTCCTAATTGGGTCCAGACATGGGTGCCAGGCAGGGGGGAAGCCTGATGCTGGCCCCTCTGGAGTCTACACACTTATGGTTGGGAGAGTGGGCTGGGGCTCCATGGTGCCCGGGCTTCTGCTGCTGCAGCTCTGTGCTCACAGGCTCTGTCCTTGCTGGCCCAGGAGGGGTGTGTCAGCACAGAAACAGACCTCTGGTCCCCGTCCCCACCTTCCCATCCCCGTGGGACTCTCATGTGTAGGGTTGGCCATGCCGTTCCTCCTCCATCTTCTGGACAGCAATCCCTTTGTGGATTGTGGGCTGGTCCCTTTGCTCATGAGCTGAAGGGCATGTCAGTGTAAAGTGGTGAGAACAGGGTCATGTGCAAATCTCCGTCCCCACTCCCAGGAATCTGTGCCGGCAAGAGTCAGGGGCTGGGTTCCACTTCTGCTCCATCACTGACTGTACCCATGTGCCTCTCTGCCTGTGGCACTCACTCATCCCCAGATATTGAGTTGGCGTGAGCATCCACATGCCAGCCCCATGACAGCCATTATGGTCCCCATTCTACAGAAACAGAGATTCTAAGGAGTCACCTGACATGCCCCAAGCCACCCAGCTGCTAAGGGGCAGTGCTGGGGATTAAACCCAGGACTCTGACTCCTGGTAGCTGCACTGCTGGGTACTGACTCTGACTCAGTGAACACATCATTTCTCCTCCTGGATAAGCCACTTCTCCTAGGAGAGTAGTTACATAAGTGATGGCTCATCACATGTAGACGTTAGAGGTGATGCTTTTAAATCCCCAGAATGATGTTTCGTGAAATAAGAAAATTGTAAGAAGTATATTAAGTATTATTCTAATTTTGTGAAATGACACACATGCATACGCGTGTGTGGCTGGAAGCTGTGTTACGGTACTTATATATCTGGTTGATACTAACAGACTTAACTATTTTTCTTATTTTTTATAACTTGGGAGCTTCTTTTTTAAATTGAAGTATAGTTGATTTACAGTGTTGTATTTCTGCTCTATGGCAAAGTGGTTCAGTTATACACACACACACATGTATATATACATTCTTTTAAAAAATATTCTCTTCTATTATGATTTATCATAGGATATTGAATATAGTTCTCTGTGCTATACAGTAGAATCTTGTCTATCATTCCATATATAATAGCTTATATCTACTAACACCAACCTCCCACTCTATCCCTCCCTCAACCCACTCCCCCTTCTCAACCACAAATCTGTTCCCTAAGTCTCTGAGTCTGTTTCTGTTTCATAGATAAGTTCATTTGTGTTATATTTTAGATTCCACATGTAAGTGGTATCATATGGTATTTGTCTTTGTCTGACTTAATTTAAAATGATAATCTCAAGATCCATCCATGTTGCTGCACATGGCATTATTTCATTTTTAATGGCTGAGTAGTATTCCATTGTGTGTGTGTGTATGTACCGTATCTTCTTTATCCAGTCATCTGTTGATGGACATTTAGATTGTTTCCATGTCTTGGCTATTGTGATTAGTGTTACTATGAACATAGTGCAGTGCATGTGTCTTTGGGGATTATAGTTTTGTCCAGATATATGCCCAGGAGTGAAATGATTGCTGTATCATGTGCTCATTCTATTTTTAGTTTTCTGAAGGACCTCCATACGGTTTTCATAGTGGCTGTACCAACTTACATTCCAGCCAACAGTGTAGGAGGGTTCCCTTTTCACCACATCCTCTCCATCATTTGTAATTTGTAGACTCTTTATTGATGGGCATTCTGACTGTTGTGAGGTGGTACCTTGTAGTTTTGATTTGCATTTCTGTAATAATTAGCAGTGTTGAGCATCTTTTCATGTGTGTATTGCTTATTTGTATTTCTTCTTTGGAGAAATGTCTGTTTAGGTCTTCTGTCCATTTTTTTTTTTTGTCCATTTTTTTGATAGTTTTTTTGTTGTTGAGTTGTATGAGTTGTTTTTATATTTTAAAAATTAAGCCTTTGTCAATCTCATTGTTTACAAATATTTTCTCCTATTCTGTAGGTTGTCTTTTCTTTCTTTTTTTTTTTTAAATAATATACTTTGCTGTGCAAAAGCTTGTAAGTTTGATTAGGACCCTCCTTGGATGCAATCTTAAAAACGACAGAATGATTTCTGTTTGTTTCCAAGGCAAACCATTCAATATTACAGTAATCCAAGCCTATGCCCCAACCAGTAATGCTGAAGAAGCCGAAGTTGAATGGTTTTATGAAGACCTACAAGACCTTTTAGAACTAACACCCAAAAGAGATGTCCTTTTCATTATAGGGGACTGGAATGGAAAAGTAGGAAGTCAAGAAAAACCTGGAGTAACAGGCAAATTTGGCCTTGGAGCACGGAATGAAGCAGTGCAAAGGCTAATAGAGTTTTGTCAAGAGAACGCACTGGTCATAGCAAACACCCTCTTCCAACAACACAAGAGAAGACTCTACACATGGACATCACCAGATGGTCAACACCGAAATCAGATTGATTATATTCTTTGCAGCCAAAGATGGAGAAGCTCTATACAGTTAGCAAAAACAAGACCAGGAGCTGACTATGGCTCAGATCATGAACTCCTTATTGCCAAATTCAGACTTAAATTGAAGAAAGTAGGGAAAACCACTAGACCATTCAGATATGACCTAAATCAAATCCCTTATGATTATACAGTGGAAGTGAGTAATAGATTTAATGGACTTGATCTGATAGATAGAATGCCTGATGAACTCTGGACGGAGGTTCGTGACATTGTACAGGAGACAGGGACCAAGACCATCCCCATGGAAAAGAAATGCAAAAAAGCAAAATGGCTGTCTGAGGAGGCCTTACAAATAGCTGTGAAAAGAAGAGAAGCGAAAAGCAAAGGAGAAAAGGAAAGATAGAAGCATCTGAATGCAGAGTTCCAAAGAATAGCAAGGAGAGATAAGAAAGCCTTCCTGAGTGATCAATGCAAAGAAATAGAGGAAAACAACAGAATAGGAAAAACAAGAGATCTCTTCAAGAAAATTAGAGATTCCAAGGGAACATTTCATGCAAAGATGGGCTCGATAAAGGACAGAAATGGTATGGACCTAACAGAAGCAGAAGATATTAAGAAGAGGTGGCAAGAATACACAGAAGAACTGTACAAAAAAGATCTTCACGACCAAGATAGTCACGATAATGTGATCACTGACCTAGAGCCAGACATCTTGAAATGTGAAGTCAAGTGGGGCTTAGAAAGCATCATTACGAACAAAGCTAGTGGAGGTGATGGAATTCCAGTTGAACTATTTCAAATCTTGAAAGATGATGCTGTGAAAGTGCTGCACTCAATATGCCAGCAGATTTGGAAGACTCAACAGTGGCCACAGGACTGGAAAAGGTCAGTGTTCATTCCAATCCCAAAGAAAGGCAATGCCAAAGAATGCCACACAATTGCACTCATCTCACACGCTAGTAAAGTCATGCTCAAAATTCTCCAAGCCAGGCTTCAGCAATATGTGAACCGTGAACTCCCAGATATTCAAGCAGGTTTTAGGAAAGGCAGAGGCACCAGAGATCAAATTGCCAACATCCGCTGGATCATGGAGAAAGCAAGAGAGTTCCAGAAGAGCATCTATTTCTGCTTCATTGACTATGCCAAAGCCTTGGACTGTGTGGATCACAATAAACTGTGGAAAATTCTGAAAGAGATGGGAATCCCAGACCACCTGACCTGCCTCTTGAGAAACCTGTATGCAGGTCAGGAAGCAACAGTCAGAACTGTACATGGAACAACAGACTGGTTCCAAATAGGAAAAGGAGTGCGTCAAGGCTGTATCTTGTCACCTTGCTTATTTAACTTGTATGCAGAGTACATCATGAGGAACGTCGGGCTGGAAGAAGCACAAGCTGGAATCAAGATTGCTGGGAGAAATATCAATAATCTCAGATATGCAGATGACACTACCCTTATGGCAGAAAGTGAAGAGGAACTCAAAAGCCCTTTGATGAAAGTGAAAGAGGAGAGTGAAAAGGTTGGCTTGAAGCTCAACATTCAGAAAACAAAGATCATGGCATCTGGTCCCATCACTTCATGGGAAATAGATGGAAAAACAGTGGAGACAGTGTCAGACTTTATTTTTTGGGGCTCCAAAATCACTGCAGATGCTGATTGCAGCCATGAAATTAAAAGACGCTTACTCTTTGGAAGGAAAGTTATGACCAACCTTGATAGTATATTAAAAAGCAGAGACATTACTTTGCCAACCAAGGTCCGTCTAGTCAAGGCTATGGTTTTTCCAGTGGTCATGTATGGATGTGAGAGCTGGACTGTGAAGAAAGCTGATCGCCGAAGAATTGATGCTTTTGAACTGTGGTGTTGGAGAAGACTCTTGAGAGTCCCTTGGACTGCAAGGAGATCCAACCAGTCCATTCTAAAGGAGATCGATCCTGGGTGTTCATTGGAAGGACTGATGCTAAACCTGAAACTGCAATACTTTGGCCACCTCATGCGACGAGTTGACTCACTGGAAAAGACTGATGCTGGGAAGGATTGGGGGCGGGAGGAGAAGGGGAGGTCAGAGAATGAGATGGCTGGATGGCATCACCGACTCTGTGGACATGAGTTTGAGTGAACTCCGGGATTTGGTGGTGGACAGGGAGGCCTGGTGTGCTGTGATTCATGGGGTCGCGGAGAGTCAGACATGACTGAGCGACTGAACTGAACTGAACTTGTTCAAGATTAATTGACAGTAGTTATGTGGGTTTGTTTCTGGGATCTTGATTCTGTTCCACTGATCTGTATGTCTTTTTTTGTGCCAATACCATGCTGTTTTGATTACTGTAGATCTATAGTTTTGTCTGATGTCTGGGAGGGTTTTGTCTCCTGTCTTGCTCTTTTTCTTTAGGATTACTTTGGCAATTCTGTGTCTTTTATGGTTCCATGTAAGTTTAATTTGGATGATTTGTTCTAGTTCTGTGAAAAACATCATAGGTAGTTTAATAAGGATTGCATGGAATTTGTAGTTTGCATTGGGTAGTGTGGCCATTTTAACAATATTAATTATTCCAATCCAGGAGCATGGTGTATCTTTCCATTTCTTTGAATCATCTTCAGTTTCCTTTGTTAATGATTTAGAGTTCTCAGCATATAATTATTTCACCTCCTTGGGCAGATTTATTCCTAAGTATTTTATTTTGGGGAGTGTGATTTGGAAAGTTATTGATTTTTTTTTTACGTTCCCTTTCTGATATTTAATTATTAATGTAAAGAAATGCAGCCAGTTTCTGTATGTTAATCTTGTATCTTGCTACCTTACTGAATTCAGTTATCAGTTTTAGTATGTTTTGTGTAGAATCTTTAGAGTGTATAGAATCATATCATCTGCATATAATGACAGTTTTACCTCTTGCCTTCCAATTTGGATATCTTTTATTTATTTTTCTTGTCTTATAACTGTGGATAGGACTTCCAATACTATGTTGAGTGGAAGAGGTGAGAGTGGGCATCCTTATCTTGTTCCAGATTTTACTAGGAAGGCTATCAGCTTTTCACTATGGGTTCATCATAGTTTTTTCTGTGTAGAGAGAGATTCCCTCTGTACCTACTTTGGTAAGGATGTTTATTATGAGTGGTTTGTCTAGTACTTTTTCTGAATTTATTGAGATGATCATGTGGTTTTTGTCTATTGTTTAAGTGGTGTATCGCATTGATTAATATGTATATATGGAACCATCCTTGTGAACTTGGGATGATGAATACTGCTGGGTTATAGTATATGATTTTTTATATGTTGCTGGATTCAGCCTATTAATATTTTGTTGAGAATTTTTGCATCTATATTCATCAATGACACTGGCCCATAATTTTGTTTTGGTGGTGTCTTTTGTGGTTTTGGTATCATAATGGAGGTTGCTTCATAGAATGTCTTTGGGAGTTTTCCCTCCTCCTCAACTTTTTGGGAAGAGTTTGAGAAGGATCAGTATAGATTCTTCTTTGAACATTTGGTATAATTTGCCTTGAAGCCATCTGGTCCTGGACTTTTGTTTGTAGAGAGTTTTAAAAGTCTATTTCACCTCTAGTGATTGGTCTTTTAAAATTATATATTTCTTCTTGATTCAGTTTTGGTGGGCTGTGTGTTTCTAGAAACTTGTCCATTTCTTCTGGGTTATCAAATTTGTTGACATATAATTATTCATAGTATTCTCATATTTTTTGTGTGTGTTTCTGCAGTGCTGGTTTTCAGTTTCCTTTTTCATTTCTTTTTCGTTTGAGTTCTCTCTTTGCTTCTTGATGAGCCTGGTCAGAGGTTTGTCAATCTTGTTTACCTTGCAAAGAACTGCTTCTTGGTTTCATTGTTTTCCTTCCTCTCTATTTTATTTTTTCTCTGATCTTTATTACTCCTCCCTTCTTCTGACTTTAGGTTTTGTTTGTTCTTCTTTTCTGATTCTTATAAGTGGTAGATTAGCTTGTTTATTTGAAATTTTTCTTACTTTTGTGAGGAAAGCTTATATCCCTATGAGCTTCCATCTAGAACTGCTTTTGCTGCATCCCACAGACTTTGTATGGTTGTGTTTTCATTGTCTTTTGTCTCAAGATATTTTAAAATTTCCTCCTTGACTTCATCGTTGACCCATTGTTTTTTCAGTAGCATGTTGTTTAGTCTCCATGTAATTGTTTTTTCCTCACTCTTTTTCTGTGGTTGATTTCTCATTTCATGCCATTGTGGTCAGGAAAGATGCCTGAGATAATTTCTATATCCTTAAATTTGATAAGGCTTGTTTTGTGCCCTTTTATGTGGTCAATCCTAGAGAATGTTTCATATGCACTTGAAAAGAATGTGTATTCTGTGCTTTTATTGGATGTAATATCCTGAAAATATCCATTAAGTATGTTTTATTGTATCATTTAGGATATGTGCTGTCTTATTGATTTTTTGTCTAGAAGATCTGTCCACTGATGTGAATCGGGTGTTAAAGTCTCCTACCATTTTTGCATTCGTGTCTTTTTTTCCATTTATGTCTATTAGTATTTGTTTTACACATTTGGCCATTTAGGTCTGTTGCTATTTGTTTTCACATTTAGGAGCTCGTATATTAAGTGCATATATGTTGACAAGTGTAAGAGTGTCTCCTTGTATTGATCCTTTTATCATTATATACTGCCCTTCTTTATAGTCTGTGCTTTAGAGTCTATTTTGTCTGATATGAGTATTGTGACCCCCAACTTTATTTTAATTTCTGTTTGCAAAACATACCTTTTTCTGTCCCCACACTTTCAATCTATGTGTGTCCTTTGCCCTGAAGTAGGTCTCTTGTAGACAGCATACTGTAGTGCTTGTTTTTTTATCCAGTCTGTCAGTCTGTATTTTTTGACTGGAGCCTTTAGTCCACTGATATTTAAATTAATGGATATGTATTTATTGCCATTTAGGTCTTGTTTCCTGTTGATTTTGTATTTCTTGTCTGTCCCTTTGTTTGTTTTTCCTTTTGTGGATTGTTGATTTTCTTTTGTGTTATACTTATGTTCTCTTCCTCTTAGTTTTTGTGAACCTATTGCATGTTTTTGATTTGTGGTTACCCTTTTTTTCAAGTGTATTAACTCCATCCTATGTCTACTTGCCTTAGACTGATAGTCTTATAGGCTTAAACACATTCTAAGAAATGAAAAAAACCAACATTTCTAACTCTCTTCCCCCACATTTTATGATTTTGATGACCTTTTTTACATCTTCATGTTCATCCTTTTGCTGTTAATTGTGGTTATCATTGCTTACACAGAAATTTTTTTTCTTTTTTAAATCTGTGTACTGTCTTATTTAAGTGCTTTCTTTCCAATTGTGATTTTCTCTTTCCTGTATATTCTTTTTTTAAAAAAAATATTTATTTACTTATTTATCTGGCTGCACTGGGACTTAGTTGCAGCGTATGGGATCTAGTTCCCTGACCAGGGATTGAACCCAGGTTCCCTGCTCTGGGAGCATGGAGTCTTAGCCACTGGACCACCAGGGAAGTCCCGTCTTTCCTGTATATTCTTACTTCTTTTCTATTTAGAGAAGACTTACTACTATTTCCTTTGGAATAAATTTAGTGTTGCTATATTCTTTTAGTGTTTGCTTATCTGAGAAATTTTTTCCTCTTCTTCTATTCTAAATAATAATATTGTTGGGTAGAGTATTATAGATTGCAGTTTTTTTTTCCCTTCAGGACTTTGCATATATCTTGCCTCTCCCTTCTGGTCTGCAATATTTCTGTAGAAAAATCAAGTGATAGCTTTATGGGGATTCCCTTATAATTAATTCTATGCTTTTCTCTTGTTGCCTTTAGAATCCTCTCTTTAACTTTTTCCATTTTTATTATATCTTTGTATAGGTATGTTTGGGTTTACATTGTTTGGGACCCTCTGTGCTTCCTATACCTGGATATCTGTTTCTGTCTTTTGGTTTGCAAGTTTTTAGCCATAATTTCTTCAAGTACATTTTTAATCCCTTTTTCTCTTTCCTCCCCTTCTAGAATCCCAATTGTGTATCAGTTGGCATGTTTTATCTCATAGTTGTTTTATATTGCTTTCATTTTTTTTCATTTTGCTGTCTGCTGTCCTTATTGGGTGACTTCCATCATTCTGTCTTCTAGCTCATTCATTTGTTCTTCTGCGTTACTTATTCCGCTGTTCATTGCCTTTAGTTCACTTTGATCTCAGCAAATGAACTTTATTTTTCCTGGCTCCTCTCTATAGTTTCTAGTTCCTATTTACCGTTCTCTGAATTTCTGTCAGTAGCCTTTCTTTATTCACTCAGCATCTCCTTTTTGAAGTCAATGTCTATTAGACCCAAGAGGTCTGTTTCATTGTTTGTTTTTTCAGGGGAATCATCTTGGTCTTAACTGAGAATGGTTCTCCGCTTCTTCATTTTGCTTATATTTCTCTTATTCTGTGAGTTTAGGAGAAACAATTATCTACTGTGGTCTTAGAGGGCCATTTATGTGTGGGAACATCCCTGTGTATCTTGTGTGGGTTTAATATTTTTGGTGCAAGGGTTGTTTTTTGTAAGGATGCCTGTCGCCTCCTTCCTCAGTGTGTGCTGGCCATTATCTCCTTGATGGGGATGTGCAGATGTAGCAGTTGGTGCCTGATCATGAGGTTCTCTGTGGCAGTGGTGGTTCATTTGTGCCCCTGGAGCACGCCATGGGAGCAGAGGGAGTCTGAGACCACTTCTGGAGCCTGGGAGGTGAAAGCAGTGGCTTGAGACAGCTCCTGAAGCCTGGGGCAAGGTGTTGGGGAGGATGGTAGAGGCATATGACTGTGCTTGAAGTCTAGGGATGGAGGGGAGCAATAATGGCAGCTCATACACACCCCTGGAGCTCCTGTAGGTAATGTCCTGCCACCTGAGAGCTCATGTAGGGAAAAAGGCTATAATGGTGAGTTTTGCCTCTCTTCCTGTGTACTGCCCATACACTGGTCTCTAAGGCAGCCCAGGCCTCCTCTGCGTAAACCCTCAGATGGGGTCACACCAAACTCTAGCCCCTTTGCTCATAGCCCACCCCAGGCCCCTCCCCGTGTCCGATATCCAAAGCCCAAGCTTCTGCACCCAGCCCCTGTCCACACTGGTGGCCACGTGTCTCAGGCTGGGGAGTGCGGAGTGATGGTACTGACCGTATGTACAGGTTTCTTTCCATTCTAGCTGCTTCAAACCAGTTGCTGCAGTCTCCTCCAAGGCTCCAAAGCTTCCCCTCTGTCCCAGCTGACTTCCCTGCTGGTGAGGGGACTTCCCAGGTGCAGGAACCTTCCCTCCTTAATAGCTTCCTCCAAGGGGCACAGGTCCAGTTCTACTTCCTTCCTCAGTTTTTTTTTTTTTTGTCCTGCCCAATTGTATGAGACTGTCTTGCTCTTACAGAGGCTGGGAGTCTTCTGCCAATGTTTGGTAGATATTCTGTGAGAATCATTCCACAGGTAGATGTATTTTTGATGTACATGGAAAGAAGTGAGCTTCATCTTACTATTCCATCTCTGATCACCTCTGACTTTTTGCTTTTCTTTTTTTTGGGGGGTGGGTGTAGTTGCTTTTCAAAGTTTTTAGAGTGAAATATTTTATATCCAGGAATAAGTTATTTAAAACAAAAAAGCTGGAGTGGTCTAGTGGGACCACTCAGGAGATGGACAACTGTAGGAGCAGGTGAGCTGCCTGTCCTTGGAGATGGACAAGCAGAGGTGGTGTCCATCTGTCATGGACATGGTTCCAGGACTTCCTGAACAGGCAATGGATGGGGGCTGTGTTCTTTGATGAACTGTGCCAGGACTGCCTCACAGGTCCCTGAGCCTGTGGGAGAAGGGAGTAATCCAACGCACTGCTCCTCTCCTCACACTTCACCACGCCTGAGAATCACTGGGGAGCTCGTTCCAACTCTGACTCTGTTTCAGGAGGTGGGCCCAAGACTGCATTTTTAATGAGCTCTGCGATGCTAAAGCTTCTGGTCCAAGGCCCTGGAGCACTTTCCCCCTGGATTTGCTCTAGAGGAGTGCCCAGGTATTACAGAGCAAACAGATGATGCCAGGGTCATGGAAAGGTAAACAGGGCTTTGAGGATGAGTGACCTGAGCTGAGTGGCGTTTCTGAAAGGCCTCTTCAGAGATATAAAAAGATAAGAGTCTGAGTTGCTGGGTTTGAGAACAGGTCACCTCCCACTTTGGCTTTATGGAGAGAGCTCAGTGTTGGAATGCAGCCGGCCAGGATTTGAATCCCAGCTTTGCAGCTCATTAGCTGTGTGTCCTTGGACAGTTTCTCTTGCCTTCCTCTGCTTCAGTTTCTTCATCTGAGGATAGAAATGCCTGCTGGATAAGGCCATGATCAGGATGAATTAGGATAACATGTCAGGTACCGCAATCAGTGGGTCTTTAATGAACACTGGCTTTTCCCAACACCATACACTCGTGTCTTCTTGTAGGTGGATGAGATTTACCATGATGAGTCCCTGGGGGTCCACATAAACATCGCCCTTGTCCGCTTGATCATGGTTGGCTACCGACAGGTAAACCTCTTTATCAGTAGGCAGGATTGGGAGGGAGATGGGGTGTGAGGCAAGAGCATCAGACAAGCTAGGGTGTTGGGAAGGGGGAGCAGTGTCTAGGAAACATTTTATTTCCAGAATCAGGGCTCAGAGACCATGAGGTCTCAGTGGTAGAGGCATCTGGGGTTGATAAGTGGGACTTATAATTTCCCTCCAGTCAGATAAATGGACAGTCCTTGATCCCTATACCTGGAGGTCCCACTCCTTGAATCGATGGGGAAAATGGGGCTTAGAGAGGTGACAGCGACCAAGATGAGTCCTGTGAGGGTTGGGCCCCAGGCTCTGTTGCTCATTTCCCCCATGTGGGAGTAAAAGCAGAGTTTTCCTCTAGAGGCTGCTGTGAAGATTAAGTGACAATGAATGTGGAGAGGAAGGGCTCAGAATGGCACCTGCCTGTCGAGGGATTAGAGATCATCCGCTCTCAGCAGATGGGAGTCCTGACATGGGGCTTGGCACAGGAACATT
Organism: Moschus berezovskii; assembly: GCF_049115385.1. NCBI lineage: Eukaryota > Metazoa > Chordata > Mammalia > Artiodactyla > Moschidae > Moschus > Moschus berezovskii. The sequence goes on from NC_142471.1 coordinate 27,528,304, forward strand.
CCCTGAAGCAGGGTGGGACTATGTGCCTGCGGCGGCCAGAGTCAGTGACCCCGGGGAAGGCACTGCTATCACTTGGGCCTCGGTGTCCCCTGCTGACGGGAGCCTGTTGTGGTCTGCGGGATCTGACCAACCACCCTGCTCTCTGGCCTCACAGTCCCTGAGCCTGATAGAGCGTGGGAACCCCTCTCGCAGCCTGGAGCAGGTGTGTCGCTGGGCCCACTCTCAGCAGCGCCAGGACCCCAGCCACGCAGAGCACCATGATCATGTCATCTTCCTCACTCGGCAGGACTTCGGGCCCTCAGGTATGCAAGGTACTGTATTTGCCATGGCCAGGTGTGTGCAGCTACAAGGCAGGGGCCGAGGCTGTCTCTGGGGCCACCCTAGGAGGACTGGAGGAATTTTTTTCAACAAAAAGATCCTTGAGACTTTGGAGCAGGACCTGGCTGGACAGGTGGGCAAGCTTTGCAGTGGTTTCTTAGGGACCAGGGAGAGTGAAGGGGTCTTGCTCTGGTCCCTGCTGCTTTGGTTGAACCTGCAGTTGGCTGCTCATCAGGCTCTGGCCCTGTGCTCACCGTCCTGGGACCTGGCTGCTCGAGGGTCTCAGTGACCTTTAAGGTGCTCCTGCCCCCACTATCCTTCCGTCTTCAGAAGCTGGCCATAGGGAGCCTGTGACAGGGCCAGTGTGGACTTCTGGAAGGAAGGCCCTGCTCTCTCTGCTGATTTATGACTCTGCAGCCCAGTGAGCTGAGTTTACTCATTCCCAGAACTCTCCCCACTGTGGAGTGGAGGAAATAGTAGTATATTTGCCGTCCTCTGTTCCCAGGCTGCTAAAAGGTCCAAGGGATGCATGCAGTGTCTGTGATAGAGGCTGGCTGAGTGCCCTTTGCAAACTCAGGAAGCTTGGATCACCTCCCCCTGGCCCTAACTTTCTGTAAGGGGAAACCAAGGCCCAGAGTGGCAACAAGGTTTGCCCGGGCCCCACTGCAGAGAGGAGACAGAGCTGAATCTCAGACTGGATCTCCAGGCACCAAGTTGAAGGCTTCTTAGTGTTTTCTGGTCTGATGCTAGAAGAGGGTCAGCCTGTACCCAAAAGGGCTGCTTGTCTGAATCCCTGAAATCCCCAAGGCGAGCTTGTACACACACAGATTGACACACACATGTACAGACTAATGTGTACTCTTGCCCAGACACGTGCACACAGACACCCATGCACATGTGTACTAGCATGTTCTGTTGAGCACATCCAGACCTCCAGGACAGGCAGGACCCCAGAAACCTCTATACCCCCAGGACCACCTCAGAAAAGGGTTTTGGCAGTTCTGAAGACAGATAATAGCTGCCTGGTCCTGGCTGGCTGGAAGCCGAGGGTAGGGAGCGTTCTCTGCCATTGCCCCCTCTTCAGAGGTCTTCCCCAGCCCAGGCTGCCCTCCCAGCTATTATGGGCCCTGGAGAGGCAGGGATGCAGCCCCCTAGATCATAAGCCCCCTAGATCACACAAAGCCACTCAGCCAGTGCTGGCCTCACCGTGGCTGCCATGTTCTGGCCCCCTGCACTGCCTGTGTCTCCTGAGACCTACACAGTCGTGTCTTCACTCTGCCCATATCCTCCCCTCCACGTGTCCCCCCCACCTCCCCAGAGTCTCTCACCTCTCCCCCAGCCCCAGCTCTGGGCCCCTCATAAGTCATTCCCTGGTCCCCTCAATCCCTTCCATTAGACCCATTCTCTGGATGACTCCCAGTCATCCCCGCACATCCCTCTGAGCTCCTGGAACTCCAGCCCTCCAGGCCCACCCCCCTGAGTAACCTCCTGACCCTGGTCTGCCCCTCACGGGTGTGGATGTGCTGTAGGATGGTGCGGGCTGGCACCTGATTCTTCTATTCTCCCCATAGTGTCTAACACACTGCCAGCTGTCACACTGCACAGATGTATGGAGCTTGTCAACTGACCTACTGTCTGGCTGGAAGGCTGCAGCTTGGAAGTTGGGTGTGTGCAGGCTTTGGCACACTGCCTTGTTTAGAAGAGGGGCTGACAGGCGCAGGGAGCCACAGGCCAGAAGGGAAGTCATCATGCCTTAGGATGCCGGGGCAGCTTGGCCCAGGTGCCATACTGCAGCTGCATACGTACAGGGCGGGTCGTTGCAAGAATCCTTCTTCCTCCCGGGACCCTCTGGCAGTGACCCTATCCAGATGTGCCTGCGGTGGCTGGCTCAGCACAGACCTCGTGTGACCTCTCTCTGCGCTCTCTCCCCGTCCCTGGCAGGGTACGCGCCTGTCACCGGTATGTGCCACCCCCTGAGAAGCTGTGCCCTCAACCACGAAGACGGCTTCTCCTCGGCCTTTGTGGTGGCCCATGAGACAGGCCACGTGTAAGTGGCCCCGGGGGGGTGGGCTGTGCCTTGGGCTCCAAGGAGGTCTGTAAGTCTGGGAGGTTTGGTCCCAGTTCTGAGTCCCATCCCAGGCTCCTGGGAGATGCCAGAGGAGCTGCCCTGAGGGGGAGGGAGCAATTCTGGGTCTGCCTTGGGCCCAGCCCCCAAATCCCAGGGCTGCGGGGGACCAGACATGGCCCCGCCTCTGCAGCTCAGTGGCAGTGTCCCCTCAGAGGCAGCACTGTGCTCTCTGGGTGGCCTCTGTCCCTCTGTCCAGTCACCCCTCGGGGCCCTCCCTGCTGCTCACATGTGCAGTGCTGGCCAGAGTCCATCTTAAACAGGTGCATGTAGAGCCGGGACTCGGGCCAGGCTGGTGGCTGGCTTACGTGATCCTCGGACCTGGATTTGGTTTAGAGTGTATCCATTCATTCAGTCAACCAGTATTCCTTGAACACCTGTTGTGTGCCAGGCCCTGTTCTAGAAATAGGGCTTCCATGGAGAACGGGACACAAAAGCATGCAAGACACTATGTGCTGGGAGAAAACAAATAACCCACCATCCAGTGTCCAGCGGTGAGGCACACTTGTCACAGTCACGCCTCGACCTGGTCTGTCCCCAAGGCAGAGCTAAGGGACACGCCCCCGGCTTGCCTGTCCCCAGCCAAGGCATAGAGTGAGGGCCGTTTTTTGCAGCTGGAAGGACATGGGAAGGAGTGGGCCAGCTGCGAGGGCGAGCCTGCTGCCCACGGTCAGCCGTGCCCCTCTCCGCATCTGCCTGCCCCCGTGGTTTCACCCCAGCCCTGCCCTTCGCTGAGCGGGTGGCACCTCCTCTCTGGGGCCTTCGTTTCCTCAGCTGCAACACAGAGGCTGACACCGGGGAAATCTCCGAGGGCCCTTCCTGCTCTGGTGGCCAATACTTCCACATATTCTAGAGCCAGGAGTTTGTCTTCCTGTATGTGGGGGGCACTCTTCACTCACAGAGCCGCTGCCTGCAGAGAGACAAGGTCAAGCTTAGAGGCCCCACGTGTCTGTCTAGCGGCCAAGGCCAGATGCAGACGTCTGGGAGTGTGTAAGAATTTAGAACCTTTGGGCTTCGGTGTTACATACTAACTATAAAGGGCTTCCCAGATGGCGCTAGTGGTAAAGAACATACCTGCCAATGCAGGAGACGTAAGCAATGTGGGTTTGAACCCTGGGTTGGGAAGATCCCCTGGAGGAAGGCACAGCAACCCACTCCAGTATTCTTGCCTGGAGCATCCTAAGGGCAGAGGAGCCTGGCGGGCTTCAGTCCATGGGGTCGTAAAGAATCAGACATGAGTGATGCGACTTAGCATGCACACTCACTATAAAGAGCAAACTCTTAAACTATTTAAACTATCGTTATGGCAGGTGGGTACCGCACACATAGCTCTGTAAGGCCAGGTCTAGGAGAAGCTAAAGAGGCTGGTACACAGGGAGGGCACCATAAGCCAGGTAGTACTGAGCAGAATGAAACTGGGCCTTGTGCACGAGGCCTCAGGTTTGGAAGGAAGACAGTGCGAGGTGTGAAAGTTGTTAACCACGGTGTAGGTGGCCCCTGCTGTGGGTGGCCGGCCCCTGGGCAGGGTGGCCAAGAAGGGCGTCCTGGGGCCAGAGTGGGGCTTGAGCTGGTTTCAGACACCGTGAGGACGTTAGGGAAGGTTTGAGGAGGGGGCTGGAGGGCAGAATGAGCTCAGCCCGATTGAGGGGCAGTGGGGGGCCTCAGCTTCCGTCCAGTGGGGTGGCTCTCCCCTCTGCACAGTGGGGAAACTGAGACCAGAAGGCACAGTCTGAAGCCGGGTGAGGGCAGAGTCCCCAGCCCACCTGCTCGTCTTCCCAGGGGTGGGCTCCCTGGGGGTGACTCAGGACTGCCCTCTCTGCTCCCCCACCTCCAGGCTCGGCATGGAGCACGACGGTCAGGCGAACGGCTGTGGGGATGAGACCAGCCTGGGCAGTGTCATGGCGCCCCTGGTGCAGGCCGCCTTCCACCGCTTCCACTGGTCTCGCTGCAGCAAGCTGGAGCTCAGCCGCTACCTTCCGTAGGTCACCTCTGTCCTCTGCCTCTCCGCCTCCCCCATCATCTCCCCTCAGAGCACCATCCCATCCCTGACACACGCTCCAGTCCAGCTTTGCTGGCCAGTTTCCTGGGCCTCCGGGGGTGTGGAGGCCCAGGACGAGTGTTGGATTCGGGAGCTCAAGGCCACAGATGGGCGCAGAGTGGATTCGGGTGGGGTAGGTGCCGGCAGAGACACTGTCACTAACCTCTGCAGCAATCGGCTGGGCCCGGCGTACGTGCTGCATGTTGGGCTGATTTGTCTTCCTCTCTCAGTGCAGTGAGCCCTCAAACTGTCTGAGAGCCAGCCTTTATTCTGGGCCGTGGCATGAACTCTGTAATGTGGGTGAAATTGGCCCTGTAAGAAAACCATGAGCTGCGTGCCTAAGGCTGCTCCCAGTGCCCTTGCCTTGGAGCCCAGACATGGTCATGAGTGGAAGCAGGGGCACCTGTGGGGTAGTCCATTTTTCCTGGAGAATGCAGCAACTAGCACAGAGCAGCAGGCAGGTTCCTGCAGGCCTTCCTAGCTTGGTTCCCGCCCCCTCCTCTGTGAAGGGAGAGATGGGGTTCCTGCCCCGCCCGGCTCACTCCCTGCCTCTGCCGGCAGCTCCTACGACTGTCTCCTTGACGACCCCTTTGCGCCTGCCTGGCCCCAGCCCCCGGAGCTGCCTGGCATTGACTACTCAATGGATGAGCAGTGTCGCTTCGACTTTGGCACTGGGTACCACACTTGCTCGGCGGTGAGTTCCCATGGCCTCTGCCAGCTGGGATGCCAGGCCAGCCTCCTGGGTCCCAGGCTGGTCATTCATGGAGCCACCATAGGGGGATTCAGGATGACCAGGGTCTAGGCCCTGCCACCTTCTGCTATGTCCCCACCGCACCCAGTCCCATGGAGGGGTGGGGAGACAGTGTGTGTGGGGTCTGGAAAATGCCTGGAAGGATGGGAACAGAGTAGAACACAGAGGGTGGGGCACCGATGGGGTCCTGGCGGGCCAGGCTGGTCACTGGGGGCGTTTATCTGCCAGGTGGCCCGTGTGTCAGATCAGGTACTAGCTCTGGGCTGGTAGAGAAATAGTTGCCACCCTCTGCTGTCTGGGTGTTTGGCAGGATGTTTGGGGCAGACTTCTCATCTGGTGAAGTTCTCCTGTGTCCCACGTAATCTCTCTCCAGCGGGTCAGTTGCATGCTCACTCCATCCTCTGCCCTGTGCCTGAGATGACAGATACAAGGGAGCAGAGCCCTGTCCTCCCCTGCAGGACAAGGCAGGGAGAGCCTGGCGCCTGGCAATCAGCTGAACCACCCAGGGGAGAATCAAACAGCCACTGAGCAGGGCCCAGGCAGAGGCTCAGGGAAGGGGTAGTCCCAGGGCAAGGGGGATGTCCCAAAGGGTCAGGCCTTGGTGCCTTGAGTACGTCATACCTCCCCTATCCAGGAGCGCAGCCCCCTCCTCAGCTCTGCAGGACCCAAAGGCCCTGTATGTGGCCATCTTGTGCATGGCCCAGGCCACACTGGGACACCTGGTCTCTGCTTTGAGGATGGAGAAGCAGCTGGGAAATGGTATTTCAATGCCCAGAAGCTGTGTTTGTAGGACATGAGTCTGGCTGGCAGGGGATGATAGGACAGAGAAGGAGATTGAGGCTTTCCTAAACAATGTGAAATATAAGGTTACCAGCCTTATGTGAGGAAATGGCAACCCGCTCCAGTATTCCTGCCTGGGAAATCCCATGGACAAAGGAATCTGGCAGGCTATAGTCCATGGGGTCACAAGAATTGGACATGACTTAGTGACTAAACCACCACCCCAACCTTATATGAGAGGGAGATGGGAGTCCTGACCTTGTCAGGGTGCTTCAGGGTCTGGGCTAGACTGGCAGCTCCCTCCAAGCCCCCCACAGGCACAGAACTCAGGGGGCATTAGCAGACTCAGCCTGCCCACAGCCTCAAACCCTGGTCCCTGCTTGGTGACAGACTGGCCTCTGCAAGGCGAGGAGGGAGGCCTTGGAGGGGTGAGCAGAGGCATGTGGGCTGTGGCTGGTGCCTTCTTCTCGGTGGGGTTGCTGGAGGCCACGGGCACTTGGGGTGGAGTTGAGCTGGCGGACGTGTGGGGCTCTGGTTGGACGGGCCCCTCCTGCCTCCCTGGCGGTGTTTGACCCCAGCGCCCACCTGCACCCTGCCCCCTCTCTGTCACTGTCGGTTCCCCTGGACAACTCGCCAGAGCTGGAGGGCCAGTCCAGCCCGGTGATCCCATCCCCCTTGCCGCACAGTTCAGGACCTTCGAGGCCTGCAAGCAGCTGTGGTGCAGCCACCCCGACAACCCGTACTTCTGCAAGACCAAGAAGGGGCCCCCACTGGACGGGACTGAGTGCGCGCCAGGCAAGGTAGCTGTGAGCTGGGGCTGCAGTCAGAGTGCCTTCCTGGGTGCCGGCCCCCGGGGGGACCTGCCCCCCACCCTGCCCAGTGTGGATGTGAGTGCATGGTGGCCAGGGCGGGATGGGAGTGTGGGACAAGAGTGAGCCTTGCGTGCAGGCAGATGGTTGTGGAGTCCTCACGTGAACTCACACACACCGCCTCTCCTCTCTGGGATCACAGTCTTTGGCTTCAACAGAGACCAAGTTTGGCCTTGTCTCATAGTGCATCAGCAGGCATGTTTACTCCCATTTGACAGATGAGGAGAGTGAGGCCCAGGCCGGTTAGGGAACCTGTGGAGGTCGGACAGAGGGTGATTAGCAGAGAGAGGGGTGAAGGCAAGCCTCCGGGTATTCTGCCTGCTCACCTCCCCCCTGCTCACCATACCGTTTCTCACCACCCCCAACCAAAGCTGCCCATTCACTACTTTCTGGTGTGTGTTTGCACTCTCTCCGTGTGTGTGTGGGGGTGTTCAGGGATCCCTGGGTCTGAGCGTCTTGAGCTGAGGTCTGAAACCCACCTCTGCTCTATCACTGGCTGGCCCTGCCTCTCTGTGGTGACCTTGGGCTGTCCTCTGACCCATGCCGCTCCCTAACCAAGCACATGTCTCTCCTCGGCTTCTTGTGAAGTTAGGAGTCCTGTGAAAGCAAATGAGGGCGCTGGGAAGAAGCAGGGTGCTGCCCGCACCAGCCTGTCCTCTGCCCTTCACCCTCGGCTCTCAGCAGACTCGCATCTGTGAATGGTCTGTCCCTTCACAGATGGGCGGAGCTTCTTTTAAAAATCTCTGTCCCTACAGAGGCTGACTCAGTCTGGGGGTGAAGCTGAGACATCCGGAGTTTGAAAAGTTCCCCTAGTGACTCTGAGGCTGAGAAACACTGAGTTCTCTCTTGAAAATGACCTGGAGGGCTTTACTGTATTTCTCACCTATGGCCCTACAGGAAAAGAGAAGGGAGTTAACCTGGGTTGAGCTCTCCTTTGTGCCTGGCCTTGTGCTGAGGCCTTTGTGAGTGTGGTTGCCTTCAGTTCTGAGAACAGTCCCATTTAACAGGCAAGTACACTGAGGTTCAGCAAGGTGAAGCTCTGCCAAAGCCACATACAGCTAGTAATGGCCAAGCCGGGATTCAAACCCTGGCTTCTTGAACTTGAGGCACACACCCTCCACTGTGTGGCTGGACCTCCCGGGTAGCTGGCTTCGCTCCCATGAACATACCTGCTTGGGGTCCCAGATGGTGATTTCGAGGTACAGAGCCAAGAACAACGCTAGATTGTGTGGGAAGATTGTGTCTTCTCTCCCTTATCAGCTCTCTGTGCCTCTGCGGGTGGTAAACCAAATAATTGCAGTTCCTGTCATCATTATTATATCACCTGCTCTTATTGGAGGGCTGTGTGTGAGTGCTCACGACAGCTCTGTGGGTGAGTGTTGTTACCCCTATTGTCCAGCTGAGGAGTGGGCTCTGAAAGGGATAGCCTTTGCTGAGGGTCATTCAGCTCACAGTAGGGGCTGGATTCTGTGCAACCCCGAGGCTGGTGCTCTGAGCATTCCTTTCTCTGGGCTTGCCCGTGGTGCCCAGTTGGGCACTTTCTGTGGCGTGGCTCCAGGGTGACCTCACGCCCTCTGCCCCATCCCAGTGGTGCTTCAAAGGTCACTGCATCTGGAAGTCGCCGGAGCAGACTTACGGCCAGGATGGAGGCTGGAGCTCCTGGACCAAGTTCGGCTCGTGTTCTCGGTCCTGTGGGGGTGGGGTTCGATCCCGTAGCCGGAGCTGCGACAATCCCCCGTGAGTGCACTTGGCTGAGGTGGGCAGGGCAGGGGCCTGAGGGTCTTGGAGGGAGAGGCACTGGGGGACAGGGCCCAAGAAAGAAGGGCCCCTGCGGGTGGCTACGTATTTCAGTGGATGAGGACCCAAAATTGTTGCGGGTGCCAAATCACTTCCACCTGGGTCAGACATCTCCCATTGGGTCTGACATCTGAGAATGGGCCTGAGTCAGTAATTCTCAATATCTCATGTGCAGAGAGGCTGGATGGGCCCAAGGCTTGGTCAGTTTAACAAGCCCTCCCGTGACCCTGATCCTCACTGTTCACTAGCCATGTTTAAGAAGAGTAAATTCCCCAAGTCTGTTTCCTACTACATGAAGCAAAACTTCCTTCAATTTTTCTTATCTCTTTCTAATGTCAAATCCTCTCCTTCCCCCCACTCCAATTTTTCAGCATTCTGGGGGAACAATCTATTTCTCCCTTTTATCCTCTCCATGGGGTTCCCCTCCAGTGGCTTTCGTACCTCTGAGCATCAGCTCTTTATGGCCTCCATCTCCCAAGCTGATGCAGGCTGCTTAGAACAGCTTCATGGGAGTTGGGGGCTGGCCCAGTCTGGCCCTGTGGGTCTGCTGGTCCCAGGAACCAGGGATGCAGAAACTCTGTGGGGCAGGGCCAGCCCAGCCCTCACGGCAATGGATGATGTGATGGGGACCTCAGAACGGCAGGGTCCCAGGACCACAGAGGCTCATTGGGGGTCATCTTCTCTCCAGCGTCTTCAGGAGCAGTCCTTCCTACTCCGCTGTGTGTATACCTCCAGGGATGGGACTCTCAGTGCCTCCTGGAGCAGCCTGTTCCCATGTCAGGTGGCTGTACTGACCCTTTACAAGTAGGAGCCAGAGAGAACAGCCTTGTAACTTCAGCCTGTTGGGGTATGAAAGCTGGGTTAGAGAAAGGGCCAGCAGTGCCCACTCTGGATAAACCACCTCCTGCTCATGGCACATAGTTATTCCCTTGATCGAAGCTCCTGTTTATTGAACTGCTCTGAAATAACTATTTTTATTTTTTGAGGCTTAAATGAAACATTATATGTACTCTCAGCACCATGCCCAGCACAGTTTAAGCACTAATGAAGAACGGCCTCTGTTCTAATTACTCCAGGGTACAGACCGCTTTCTCCGTGCCAGGTGGGGTGCTCAGCAGTCCTGTGCATAAACTCACATAACCCTCCCAGCACCTCTGTACAGAGTTCCAGTCACCCCGTTCACTTGAATACTTTGTACCCGTGATCTTACCGAACCCTTTTAATTTAATGGGGACGAGAGTACAGATTGCTTAAGGATACCTTTTTAAAATGTATTCTTTGATTGGGGAGAATGGAATTGTAGCATGTATATTATCATAAGTGACCAGTCCAGGTTCGACGCATAAATTTTCCTCTGTTCATTTCTTTGCATTTGTGCTTTTTTAATAAAATTCTTTTTTAGAAATAAAAAAAAATAAAATAAAATGTATTCTTCACAGACACACCAGGAGGTAGATAAAATAAGAGGTGTTATGGTCCCTCCTTGAAAGGGGAAATTAAGGCATAGCGGACTTGGATGTAGATTCAGCTAGATCTTTTGACTCCAAACCCGAGTCTCTTTTACCACTCCGTAGTGTGTGGTGGTGGTAAATGGAAGCGGATGCAAATGAGAGCAGTTGGGTCGTGTGTTGGGGGCCTACCGTATGTCAGGCCTGGGTAACGGGTGAAATACGCAAAGGTGAGTGAGACTGATTTCTCGTCCAGCCCAGTTGGAGCGGTTCGTCTTTCCCTCTTGTCTTCCTCCTCCCCACCCCATCTCTTGCCCCATTTCTGTCTTTCAGTCTCTCTTCTGCCCGATCACACATACACACAAACACACAAATAGGTGGCATATGCCTGAAGGGACCAAAAGACTCAGCAGCCCTCACAGTGGGGTTCCCTGCTAATTTCCAAGTTAGCGGGGGCCCCCTTATATGCTCCTCTAAAGGGCTGAGCCGCCCAGGTGGCTATGGGAGAGCCTGCCACCCGTCCAGCCTTTCCAGCCAGCACCGTCTCTCTGTGCCTGTCCCAGCCCAGCTTATGGAGGCCGCGTGTGCTCGGGGCCCATGTTCCAGTACCAGATCTGCAACAGCGAGGAGTGTCCGGGGCCCTACGAGGACTTCCGGGCCCAGCAGTGTGCCAAGCGCAACTCCTACTACATCTACCAGAAAGCCAAGCACAGCTGGATTCCCTATGAGCCGGACGATGGTGAGTGGGACCCTGTTCCCTCCACCTCCCGCCCCATGGCCTTGGGCATCTACTGGGTCCTTATCATCCCAGACAGGGCCTTCCATGCCTGGCCCACCAGTGAGGGTGGTGGGACAGAGGCGGCACCCAAAGGGGCATTGAGTTGGCAGCTTTTCCCTGTGCCTTTGTGCAGGCCTTTGCACTGTGTACATTGGGGGCCCACCATCCTCATGAAAATCATCCTGGATTTGAATTCTCATGTTGTTTGCTGGCAGATGCACGGGCAGTGTCTTGAGCAGGGGTCATTTGGCCCAGAGGTACCATTGAGGCTGGCAGCAGTGCTGGTGGCGGAGCGGGTGCTTTCAAACATGTCCTGCTGTGTGTGGAAGGCCCTGTACAGGTGCAGGCATTCCTTGCTTTGCATCACCGGTGTCCTGAGAAGCTCGGTCCTATTACTGACCATGTTTTTAGGTTTTTACTGATTGTATTACTGTTTTAGGCATTAATGAAAATGATTGGAAAATCAGGTCAATGAGAGCCTCTGGGATCCTCCCACTGAGCCCCTCCAAACTGCCCTGGACACAGGCCTTGGGACTCATGCAGAGGGTCGGAATTTTGGGGCTAAGCCAGTACCTATCTGTTTTGAAGCTTTTTTAGTGATGTCTCTCGTAGTGGCAGAGGATGAGATGGTTAGATAGCATCACTGACTCAATGGGCATGAATTTGAGCAAACTGAGAAAGAGTGAAGGACAGGGAAGCTTGGTGTGCTGCAGTCCATGGACTCTCAAAGAATCGGACATGACTTAGTGATTGAACAGCAGTAAAAAAAAGCAGAGACATTACTTTGCCAACAAAGGTCCGCCTAGTCAAGGCTATGGTTTTTCCCGTGGTCATGTATGGATATGAGAGTTGGACTGTGAAGAAAGCTGATCGCCGAAGAATCAATGCTTTTGAACTGTGGTGCTGGAGAAGACTCTTGAGAGTCCCTTGGACTGCAAGGAGATCCAACCAGTCCATTCTAAAGGAGATCAATCCTGGGTGTTCATTGGAAGGACTGATGCTAAAGCTGAAACTGCAATACTTTGGCCACCTCATGCGACGAGTTGACTCACTGGAAAAGACTCTGATGCTGGGAAAGGTTGGGGGCGGGAGGAGAAGGGGACGACAGAGAATGAGATGCTGGATGGCATCACCGACTCTGTGGACATGAGTTTGAGTGAACTCTGGGAGTTGGTGATGGACAGGGAGGCCTGGCGTGCTGTGATTCATGGGGTCGCGGAGAGTCGGACACGACTGAGCGACTGAACTGAACTGAACCCGTAGCGGCAGAGAGAAGCCAGTGAAGGGCTGGGACTCATTCCGTCCTAGTGCCTTCAGGCTGGAAGGACCTTCAGCTGTCCTCTGAATCTCACTTGCCTGGCCAGCCTCTCCATGGTCCTTCCACAACCTGATGCTCACCCCCTACCACCCGGCCCTTAGCCTCAGGCAGTACTGATCAGAATGGCCTTTGCTCTCCTGAGCCCAGGGCCACCGCCTCGTAGCCCTGGTTTCAAAGTATCCATTGCAAGACCCTCCGTTCTTCAGCTCTCATTCAGAATGCAAGTCTTCAAGTTGGGAAGGGACCTCAGAGGGCCTGAATGTTGCCCACCAGTGCACAGACCGCTCCGGGACATGCTTGCAAGGAGTGTCTTCTCCCTGCTTAGACTCCCCCTAGTCTGGGGAGCTCATCACCTCCATGCCACTGTTGGCTGGCTTTCAGGGCTGCCTGGAAACCCCCTTGCTTGAGGTGTACTGTTCTGGGTACCCCTCAGCCCCTGGTCCAGGTCCCACTGGAAGTATGGCTGCTCCCGTGTGTGAGATCCAAAGTGACACTGGACGTTGTGACTCTAGACTCAAGTCCTGAGTGCTGGGACATGATGTCACAGGGCAACAGGGACCTTTGGGTTGAGGATCCAGGAGCCAGATGGTTCCTGACAGATTTCGCTTTGGAAGCTTTGCAGATCCATCCAGAACCCACACAGGCTGCTTTAACACGGGGTGGGGAAGGGCTGCAAGGTCAATGGGACAGTTGGACTTTGGGTTTTCCCAGGACTTTTACACAAATTCCAGGAAGTTAGCTAAACCCCAAACTCCCTTTTTCTAAGAAACATAGCAAGTGTTTATATGTTCTCCGGAACCTACTTTTCTAGGACATTAATAGCCTAGACAGAGAACATTTGATTGTTAAAACTAGAAAGGACCTCCAGAAAGGGCCTCCTTCCTTCCATCACTGCTGCTCCGTTTTGTAAGCCCAAACCCAGACCACTGTTCTGCCTTCACGAAGCCTTCTAATGTTCACAAGCGTGTTGAGATTCACTATCATATGTGTGACTGGTGATGTGTATGTAGAGATCAGAGCAGAGTCTGGCCCAAACCAGACAGCCTGGGTTAGAATCCTGGCTCTGCCACTTCCTGGGTGGCCGAATGGCCGTGAGCAAATTCCTTAACCACTTTGGTCCTTGGTTTCCTCCTCTGTAATCTTAGAACCTACTTCCTGGGGAGTACTGAGAGGTTTAAATTAGCTAATTCACAAAAAGCTTTTAAAGTTGTATGTCAAGAATGTATAAAAGTTTTTGAAGTCTGGCACATAGTAAGCTTTCAGTAAGTGTTGGCTAATTGTTGTTGTTATTGTTTTATCACTTGCTGTTTCTTAACAGCATGATTTGGCATTTTACTGATGGGGTAATAAATAAGAAACTGAGGTTCAGAGAGGTCAGATAAGTTACCCAAAGTCACACGACTCCTAAGTGTCATAGCAGGGATTTTATGCCCAGCTCCACACCCAGTTCTCCCTGCATTGCTCAGAGCTGGCCCCTGGGGCTTCCTGTTCAGGCCACACGCTAGTGTCAGCCTAGGCCAGCCCACTTTCTGCGAGCCCAGCTGGCTCAGTGTGTTCCCTTTCCCCACAGACGCCCAGAAGTGTGAACTGATCTGCCAGTCAGAGGACACAGGGGACGTGGTCTTCATGAACCAGGTGGTCCATGACGGGACTCGCTGCAGCTACCGGGACCTGTACAGTGTCTGTGCCCGCGGCGAGTGTGTGGTAGGTGGCCCCCTCTGGATCACCCACCCTCGGCCTGCCTCAGACTGGAGGGCTGCAGTGCCTCCCTCTCCTTCTGTTCCCTGGAAAGGCATGCATCACCTCACCTTCCCCACCCATGACACCTCTTGTCCTCAGCATAGCTCTGGGATGCTGGAAAGGGGTCACTGCCCAGCCCCATTCAAGGAGAGAGGCGTGGCTAGGTTTCAGAGCTTGACTGGGTTACATAGCATGTTTGTGGCAGAGTCCTGTCCAGGAATGCCTCTCAGTTTACAGTTCCCTGGGGACTGGAGAGGGGGCCAGGGGCTGCCGGCCCACACGTGGCAGTACGGGTGTGGAAGCCTCCTTTTGCTGACCCCATCTCTGACTTCAGCCCGTCGGCTGTGACAAGGAAGTGGGGTCCATGAAGGCAGATGACAAGTGTGGGGTCTGTGGCGGCGACAACTCCCACTGCAGGACTGTGAAGGGGACGCTGGGCAAGGCCTCCAAGAAGGCAGGTGAGCAGGTGGGGGTGGCAGATGACCAGGAGCATTGGGGTTCTGGTCCAGCCAGGGCCCTAGAGAATGAGCCATCCGTAGCTGAGCCCGTCCCTGCTTGAGCCAGGTCACAGTTCAGGCAGAGAGAGGGGCCCTGGAGCCTCTGCCCTGACTGCTGCCTCACCATCCAGATGTGCTGTGCCTGCGCTTGGGCTCAGGAGCTCAGAAGCGTTTCCTGCTCGGCACTGTGGGTCACAGGAACTCAGCCTGGGCCTGTTGGTGGGAGTGAGGGTGAGAAAGGCTGAGGATGAGGCCCAGGCTGGACTAGCGATTTTCCTTCTCATCCTCATCTTTTACCTTGTTTTCATTTGTTGTTGTTGTTTTAACTGAAGCGCTTCCTGCTTTGAACTCCTGGTCCTTTAAGTTCCTTGACTTCTCTCTGTGCCTCTATTGAAAAGGGCCAGATATTAGTCCTTTACACTTTAGTTTGAACTAGAGTCATTTCCCCTTTGGGAGTATTTCAGCTTTTTCCCTTGTCTCTCCTTGTTGGGGGAAAGTTGGTGGTTCTGAGAAGGGTTAGTTTTCAGGCGTTGGATTGGGAGGATCATGGGGACCCCCTAATGCTGGATCTTCACGGCTTGTTGCATCTAAATCCCTACTGTGGCTTTAAGTATGAGAAAAAGGGGAGAGGGAAACCTCAGGAGAGAGGAGGAGGGTCAAGACAGTGGGAAATAGTGGCAAGTGACACGCGCACTGAATCCATAGTTTTATAGAGCGTTTTTAGCTAATGTAAACTGTGATCCTCTCTGCACTTTGTAAAGAAGGGCCCATTCCTATTTACAGATAAGGAAACTGAGCTTCCTGGGTACCTATGAGGAGTGGGGGTGCTGGGAAATGTTGGGCGTGGTGCTCTCAGTTCAGGATGCTCATGATTTTTCTGGAACCTCTTCTGTGGCAGGGGCTCTCAAGCTGGTGCAGATCCCAGCAGGTGCCAGGCACATCCAGATTGAGGAGCTGGAGAAGGTCCCCCACCACATTGGTGAGTATGGGGTGCTAGGTGATGGGCAGCCAGCCCCTGGGACCTGCCCTCAGGTGTGGGGGAGCTGGGAGAATGGAAGAGAAGATTCTAATGTAGGGGGCATTTCTTGAATTTGAATAATGTGAGAGAATGCTTTTTTGTTGATTGATTGATTTTTCATTTGTGTTGAATTGGAAAAAGGCTCCATGCTTCAGATTTCAGAAGGTATGAAAGGGGATCCAGGGGAGATTCCTTCCACCCTCTACCCCAGGAGCACTTTCCTTCCCCAGGGGCAACCACTGTTCATTTCTTGTGCACATAGGTACCTTTTAAAGGTAACCCATTTTCATAGAATGTATTAGTTAACGTTTGCTGTATAATACATCATCCCCGAGCTTAGCAGCTTCATGCATCAAGTGTTTATTAGCATCAGTTCTGTGGATCCCCAGTTTGGGCTGGGCTCAGCTGGGTGCTTCTTCTAACTCATCCTCCTGGAAACTCACTCACCCAAGTGCAGTCAGCTGGTGGGTCTGTAGGAACCTGGTTGGTACTGGCTGTCAGCTGGGGTGACAGGGGTGACAGGGTCATGTCCCCAGCTGGCTAGCCTGGGATTATGCACGTGGGATCTGTTGCATGGTCCTCAGGAGTGGCAAGAGCAGGCAAACCCCGGTGTGCAAGCCCGTTTCAGATCTCTGCTTGTGTCCTGCTTTCTCATGTCCGAGTGGTCTGAACAAGCCCCATGGCCAAACCCAGACTCAAGAGGTAGAAGCAGAGTATCTCCTAATGGGAGATGTGGTACATCACAGTGCAAAGAGGTGAGCCCTCAGGAGGAGGAGGAATTGGGGGCTGCTTTTGCAGTCCACCAGAGGGACCCTTCAATTATTCTTATTTGGACATGAGTTTGAGTGAACTCCGGGAGTTGGTGATGGACAGGGAGGCCTGGCGTGCTGTGATTCATGGGGTCGCGAAGAGTCGGACACGACTGAGTGACTGAACTGAACTGAACTGAAACACATAATCTCTAAGCTAGATGCCTACCCTTTATACGTACGGCAGTTATACAGCTATAAAACCAAGACATTAAAAATGACAGCCCCTCAAATCAATCAGTAGAATTAAAATTAAGACCATAAATGTAAGAAGGGGAGATTTGTGTGTGTTTCTTTGCTTTGTTCTGTTTTTGCTGAAACTAAAATTGGCATAAAAAATGAGCATGCGCAGAGTAGGCAAATCCATAGAGACAGGAAGTAGGTTAATGGTTGTCAGGGGCTGGAGAGAGGGAGGAATGGTGAGTGACTACAAATGGGTCTCAGATTTCTTTCGGGGGTGATGAAAATGTTCTGGAATTAGATAGTGGTGGTGACTACACAGTCATAGAATTGCACCCTTTAAAAGGCAGAGTTGTATTCAATGTGAATTTCATCTCGATTGAAAGCACATTAGTATGGTTTGGAGCAGGCTCCTGGCGAGCAGGTGGGCAGAAGGCTGCTGCCCACACTCTGGGCAGTGCTGGCTTCCCCACACTTGTCTGTGTTCAGACTCCTTACAGAGGGTGCGTGGTTGTGATGTCCCTGGGCCATGGCATGTCCCAGAGCCCCTCTCACCTACTATAGCCACCGAGTCGCACTGCTTGTTACCAGATCATCATGGACACAGACACAAAATGTGACATCTCTGGGAAAGTTCATATATTACAAAAATGCCAACATTCGTGTCTTTAGGTTATTATTAAAATAATAAAAAACGTTTAAAAAGTCTCCTGGAGAACTTGCACTCCCTGTGCATCTATGTTAGCCCAGCTGTAGAAATTCCTCACCTGCTCTGGAGGGCACCAGAGTGGAGTTGAAGTAGGCAGAAGGCAGAAGGGGAAACTGAGGCCCTAAGTGGGTTGTGGGTGATTTGTGCACCCTCATTCACCTGTGGGATGAGCCAGTCTGGACCCTGGTCTCCGATCTCCCAGCTGCATGCCCCTGCCAGCCACACCTCTGGCTGTGAGATGGGAGGGCTTTGGCTGGGCCATCTCCCTGCACACCTGCCTGTCTGGCTCTGGGGAACTGTGCCAGCACAGGGGCTGGGGAGGGACAGGGACAGGGGAGGGACAGGGGCAGGGAGAGAAGGCCACTTACCCTCGAAAGAAGGTGGTTACAAATACTTCTCTTACTGCAGCCCTACGGATGATTCCAAACTGTCAGAAGCCCCTCGGGCTACCTGCCCAGCTCCTTCCATCCATCCCTACCCTGTGTGGATGTCTAGCCTTCCCAGGGAGCTAGCTCGATGGGCTTGTAGGGAGCAGATGGGCTTCTGTGGAGGTTGGGGTAGAGGCTCCTGGCGTCCAGGGCAGGCTCGGGGTGAGCGCACTCACTATGTGTTTGTGGGGTGAGTCCCTGAGGGTTAGAGCTCTCCAGGAGCTTGGGTGGGAAGGAAGCAGAACTGAGACGTGTCGTTGGCACAGCTTGTGTGACTATTATGTGTGTGAGATCCACAGCAACCCCGGTAAAAATGTGCAGAATATATATGTGTGAGTGTGCGTGCATGTGCCCGTGTGTGCACATGTGTGCTGACAGGGTGTGTGCTCTCTGGAGAAGCCTGGGACAGGTGGCCGCCTTGGCAGTGAAGGCCAAGGCCCTGTCCAAACACGTTTGGCACTCCTGGAATTTAGGGGCATGGACTCTGAAAGGAAGTGAAGGGAGAGAAGCCGTGCTGGTAACACCCACGGTGTGCGGGGCCTGAAGCTGGCACTCTTCATTTGTTGGAGCCTCATGACAACCCTCTTGTTACATGACAACCCATTTTGCAGTTGAGGAAACTGAGGCCCCGAGAGGTTAAGAGAATTGCTGGAAATATGGAGCAGGTCAGTCGTAGGGCCTGGGCTCAGAGCTGGTAGGACCTGGATGGTGGAGAGTCCAGCCCACCACCCCCTGGAAGGTGGGGTGTAGAGCCAGGGGCTGGAGGACAGCAGTAGCCATGAGCCATGGGGACAGACAAGAGCCCTGCCTAAGGCGATGCTCGGCGCTAGCCTGGAGGGTCTGGCCATTCTGGAGCTGGGAGAGATGAGGTTGTGGGGGGTAGGGGCATCTCTCCTCCCGCTCACCAAAGAGGCTGGCCCTCCTGAGAGCTGGACCAGCAGCCTCTGCATGTCCAGGACACACCCTTGCCCATCTCCGGGCCTCTGATTCCGCCATCTGGGTTAATAACAGCACCAACCTCAGAATGCATGTATGGATTGCACTTTGGCAGTGAGCAGAGTGGCCAGCCTGTGGTTGGTGCCCTGTATCCCTGGCTCTTATGTTATAATTACACCAGGTGGGGATACCCCAGGGCTCCAGAGCCTTTGCCCTCCCCACGTGGCTGGGGGCTTGCCAGCCCTTCTCCGACCCCTGGTGCTTCCAGGGTGAATAAGGCTGTGAACTGGGGCCTTTGCTGGGGTGCCTGCAGCCTACACACCTCCCGCCCGCCAGCCAGTTCCAGTTATAGGTTGTGAGTTACTCACTGGCTGGGACTGTAAGGGGCAGACATTTACAGATAGTTTTCTATCCACCCGCTCTGTGCTCGGCCCTGTTCTGGGCCCGGGACACCGAGGCAGGGATGTCCTGATGGGCTGTGGGAGAGACAGGCTATCTGTAATTGCAGCTGTAGCTCAGACGCCGCTTTGATGACAGCAGTAGTGCCTACCATTTATTATGTGCCAACTGCATGCCATGCACTCTGCCTTGTCCTTTACATATATGAACTTTAATTGTCCCAAGAGCCCCTTGGTAGGGTAGGTGAGCATGGGCTGCTGTGATTTTCCTCAAAGGGCGTTCGCAATTTATCGATGGTAAAACTGAGGCAGCCCACGGACGCTAGGTAACTTTCCCAGATCAATCTGACTCCAGAGCCTGCACTCTTAGCCTTTATGCTCTGCTACAGAGGTTGTTTGGAGAAGGAAATGGCAACCCCCTCCAGTATTCTTGCCTAGAGAATCCCGTGGACAGAGGAGCCTGGTGGGCTGCTGTCCATAGGGTCGCAGAGTCGAACATGACTGAAGTGACTTAGCATGCATGCATGCATTGGAGAAGGAAATGGCAACCCACTCCCGTATTCTTGCCTAGAGAGTCCCAGGGACAGAGGAGCCTGGTGGGCTGCCGTCTGTGGGGTTGCATAGAGTTGGACATGACTGAAACGACTTAGCAGCAGCAGCATAGAGGTTGTTACTGTGCTGAACCTTAAATGTGGGTGGAGATCTGTCAGGCAGGAAGAAGGGGAGACCAGGTGAGAGGAATGGTGTGGACCAGGGTTCAGAGGCATTGGTGCCGCCTGGGGGCAGTGGGATGACCCATCTGACTGGGGAAAGGCTCAGGTGGGGAAGGAGTCACAGGTAGGCAGAGAGCCCCGAGGGGCCCACGGGGACGGCCTTGAAGCCCAGAGGTGTGGCTCGTGCTCCTGTGGAGGGGAATAGAAATCTAGAAATCTGTGTGACCCTCTCCCCACGGCCAGCGGTGAAGAACCAGGTCACAGGCAGCTTCATCCTCAACCCCAAGGGCAAGGAAGCCGTGAGCCGGACCTTCACCACAATGGGGCTGGAGTGGGAGTATGCGGTGGAAGATGCCAAGGAGAGCCTCAAGACCAGCGGGCCCCTGCCCGAAGCCATCACTGTCTTGGTGAGCCCTCGCCCTGCGCGGTGCCCCCTGCCCACTCCCCTTGCTGCCCCAGCCCAGTCCCCTAACTCACCGTCTCTGCAGCAGAGTCAATACTCCTGTTCCTGTTCAGGTGTCTTTGGGAGCCTGGGCAAGGCCAAGGTGCCCTCCGTACTTCCAGGCTGGTAGGATGGGAAGTGAGAAGGGAAAAAGAAATTGTTGTCTCACTGTCAGATCAGAGACACCCGCTTCAGGGAGCCTGTCCTCCATAATGCAGGCTCAGAGATAGGGCCCAGGAGGAGCTGGAGGACCTGGGTTGGTTCCCCCTGTTATTCTGCCATCTTCTGGTGTCCACTTGCATTGTAACTTTGCCAGGAAGTGCGTCCAATGGCCTGTGGCTCATGGGTGCTGTCTGACACTGCCAGCTACTGTCCCAGCTGGGACCCACCTCTGCCCACCCCTGCTCTTCCTAGACCATAAGGCAGAGCTTGTGGATCAGGGATTGTTAACTTAGGAGAACAGACCAGGAGAGCCTCTGTTGTCACTGATTGGTGACAGGGAGACCCTGGACATGCTTTGTTCCTGGTGATACTCTCATTAGTCAGGGAGGTCCTAGAGGACAGGGTCTGAAACCAATCGGTGTCAGTATATTAATTCAACCCAACATGTGCTTCCTGTTCACCCTATATTTACTGCCCACTCATACACCTATGGCCAACTGATTTCCAACAAGAATACCAAGAACATTCAATGGGGAAAGAAGAATCTCTGCAACTAATGATGCTGGCACAGCAGGATATCCGCAGGCAGAAGAATGAAGTTGAACCCCTGCCTCACACTATATACCAAAATCAGCTCAAGATAGATCAAAGCCCCAAGAACAAGAGCTAAAGCCATAGAACTCTTGGAGAAAATAGAGGGATAAATCATGACCTTGGATTCCTAGATATGATACCAAAAGCATGAGCAATCAAAGGGAAAAAAAAAAAGAGAAGGAAATCGAAAGCTTTTGTACATGAGAAGACATTTTCAGGAAAGTGGGAAGATAACCTGAACAGAATGGGGGAAAGTATTTGCAATCATGCATCTGATAAGAGTCTCTATCGTGGACCATCTTCTGGAGACAAGCAGTGCGAGTGCTCTCGTGAGCAGGACAGACCAGCAGACATGGTTCCTGCCCCTGTTGGAACTTAGGTGTGTGGGAGGGAGAATCACCAACGGGCACACAGGCTGTTTAGGCCAGGCACACAGTAGGTGCTTGGCCTGAGTTTCCCTGTGG
Source organism: Moschus berezovskii (assembly GCF_049115385.1). NCBI lineage: Eukaryota > Metazoa > Chordata > Mammalia > Artiodactyla > Moschidae > Moschus > Moschus berezovskii. The sequence continues at coordinate 27,549,616 of NC_142471.1, forward strand.
CTATGGGTCTGAAAGTCCTCCCCAGGCCATACTCGGTGCTGCCCCCTCCTGGCTTCCACTGGTTCTGCTTCTGACCCCACATCCTCCCTGGTGAGTCCTCCTCTCTGGCCTCCCTGTGCTGGCCTTGCTCCCCGCCTCTCCAGTCCTGTGCCACCTGTTCCGTCTCCCCTCAGGTGCTCCCCCCAGCTGAAAGCGGCCCCCGCAGCAGTCTGGCCTACAAGTACATCATCCACGAGGACCTGCTGCCCCTTATCGGGAGCAACAATGTGCTCCTGGAGGAGACAGACACCTATGAGTGGGCGCTCAAGAGCTGGGCGCCCTGCACCAAGGCCTGCGGAGGAGGTACCAGCCTGCCTGACTGCAGCACCCTTGTGGGGCAACCCAGGGCCTCTGGGGAGAGGAGCGGGAGGGATCAGGGGCCTGAAATTGTCTCCACTTACCATGTCCCCAGCTCATGACTCAGTTTCTCCTTGAAGGTCTCTGGGGGTGTGACAGCCTGCCTGGGTAGGGCCTTGGGGCTGGGCCGGGGGTGCTAGAGTCAAACCTGGGGCAGGGTCTCTACCCTGCAAGGGCTCCCCTGCTGGAGAGGCTGCGGTCCAGAGCCATATCCCCACCTGCACTATGGCGGGGACACCTGAGATGGGCTGGTCAGGTGGCTTCCTTAGAAAGTGACTTGGGGAGGAGATGGTGCAAAGGCACAGAGGGAGGTGGGACTGGCTCCTGGCACTCCAGAGCTCACAGCCCCTGAGGCTCTGGGCCAAGATAGTCGGGGGGGAGCCTGGTGGAACCGAGCCCCCACAGCAGGTTTCCCTCCCTCCAGGGATCCAGTTCACCAAATACGGCTGCCGGCGCCGACGAGATCACCACATGGTCCAGCGGCACCTGTGCGACCACAAGAAGAGGCCCAAGCCTATCCGCCGGCGATGCAACCAGCACCCATGTGCCCAGCCTGTGTGAGTGCTTCCAGGGGAGGGACGAGGAGGCTGAACACTGACGTCCCGCAGCCCTGACCTCAGGATGAGGGTGCTCCTCCAGCACTGGCGCGTGGGGGTGCACAGACCCTGCAGCCGGGACTCTGAGCAGAGAGCAGCCACACACCAGACTCTGCCCCTGCCCAGCACTGCCCTCCTTGCCTATCCATCCCCTCTGAGGTTTCTAGATTAGCTTTTACTCCCAGAAAGAGGAAGATGCCTTCTCTGTTCTGTCCCTCCCAGCATCCTTTTACAGGTGGGGAGGCTGAGCCCGATCTGTGGACCCAGCTTTCTCTCCATGATCCAGGGGCTCCATGGAGGTGAAGAGGAGCTCAGTGCTTCCGGGGCCTAGGCTGGGGCATGTTCACCAGCTCCTCTCTGGCCAGTCATCTGGAGCCCAGCCTGCCAGCCCCCAGCCATGGTCTAGCCCCTGATTGGGATTCCCTGGCTCTTTTGAGCAGAGGGTCATGTTCTTGGGGCTATTTGGAGAAAAGAGAGGCTTCTTTTCTCTCTTCTCCTGGGGCTTAGGGGAGAAAAGAGCCATGATTGGTGGAGGATCGAGATCTGGCCTCCGAGCCTGTTGCCCAGCACCCCCTCAGCCCCTAGCAGGCTTCTCTAGTGGCCCTCAGGCAGGGCCGAGGGTAGTGGGCCAGCAGGAAACCACAGAGAACCAAGTCCACCCTCCTGCCTCCCTGGAGTCCTCTCAGGGAGGGGATTCCGATTCATCCTTGCTGACCCACAGCAGCTCTGCTCCTATAGGGTGGAGGGGCCTGGGGCCAGGGCACAAGCTGGTGACCGGTGCTAGAGCCTGCCATGGCCTCCCTGTGTCCAGCCCCAGGTCATGGTCCCCAGCCCCCTAGCCCTCCATGCTTTTCTTTGACGTGTTACTTTTTATTCCGGCCACTTTCCCCACAGACACTGGTGGTCACAGAGTTTGTGAGGCTAATGCCTTCATGACCCTCAGCAGGTCGCCCGCCAGAAACATGGCTTGTCTCTTCATGTGTTAAATGCCAAGTGAAGTTTGTGCGCTTTATGTTTTGCTTTTTAAAGGAAGGGGTTGGCTGAAATCCCTGGTTTATTAAACAGTGCTTCAGGAAACAGGAGTGGCATTTGGGGGCTGCCCTCCCTCCATCCTGCCACAGGGGTCTTGCATTTTCTCTTTCTAGACAGGAGGGGTTTTGCTTTGGTCTAACTCTTCCAGTGGGCATCTGCTTAAGATGCCACTGGGAAGCTGCTCTGTGGCTAAAGCTAAAAGATGCTCGGAGACCAGCAGCTTGGCTGATCAGCCAAAGCTCTGCAGACACTGGCGGTGAGAGTGACAGTGCCTGCATTTATGACACACCTGCTGTGTGCCGTGCACTCTGCCACACGCTTCACGTATACATGTCCTTTAACTGTCCCAAGAGCCCCCTGGAGGCTGGGAGTACTTCCGCTTCTGTTGGGGCACACGGACTCTCTAGCTGCAGTGTGGGCTCCAGAGCTCATGAGCTCTGGTTTGCAGCACACGGGCTTAGTCGCCCTGCAGCATGTGGGATCTTAGTCCCCCAACTAAGCATTGAACCCATGTCCCCTGCGTTGGAAGGCAAAGTCTTAACCACTGGGCTACTGGGAAAATCCAGAGTGTTGAAAGAATCCTGATGTAAAGGTGGACTAACTGTGGCTTAGCGCTGCCAAGAGCTTGCAGGGTGCAAGGACACGCAGGCTGGCAGGATTTAAATAGGCATTATAGCCGTTTTTTAGACGAGGAAACTGAGGAGGGAATAAGTGGCCTCCCTAAGGCCGCACACTTAGTGGCTGCAGAGTCAGGTGGATGGCTTGGCCTCCAAGCATTCTGAAGCCCAGACCTTCTCTCTGGCTCCTGCCTCCTGTGGTTCAGAGGGTGGGAGCAGCTCTGGGAGAGAGTATGCCGTAGTCCTGCCTTCCCTCTACCTTTCTCCCTGTCTGTCTCCAGGTGGGTGACGGAGGAGTGGGGCATCTGCAGCCGGACCTGTGGGAAGCTCGGGGTGCAGACTCGGGGGGTGCAGTGCCTGCTGCCCCTCACCAACGGTACTCACAAGGCCATGCCGGCCAAGGCCTGCCCTGGGGAGCGGCCTGAGGCCCGTCGGCCCTGCCTCCGCGTGCCCTGTCCACTCCAGTGGCGGACAGGAGCCTGGTCCCAGGTGAGCTGTTCCCAGAGGGTGCAAGGGGCTGGACTAATAGGCACTTACCCTGGAAAGTCCAGAATGAGGTGGGTTTGGGAGGGGGAGCTGCTGAGAGTTCTGGTTGTCCATGCAGGCAGAGTTTCTGGCTGAATTTCTCTCTCCACATCTGATTTGATTTTTCTCAAAACTGTCCAACAGCTCCCATGTATGCTGGGACATGGGTCTGTGCTTGGCCTTTATATTATTTAGTATCTGCTTTGACCTTCAGTGTGAGCTTGGAGGCCTGGGCTAATATCCCTGTGTTTTAGATATGGAAATTGAAGCACATTCTTTTTAATATTTATTTTTATTTGGCTGTGCTGGGTCTCACCAGGATCCTCCATCTTCACTGTGGCATGTGGGATCTAGTTCCCCGACCAGAGATGGAAGCTGGGCCCCCTGCATTGGGAGAACAGACTCTTAGCCACTGGACCACTAGGGAAGTCCCTGAAGCACATTCTTGCATTCAGGAAATATTTACTGAGTGCCAACTACATTCTAGGCACACTGTGCTAAGAATGCCTAGAACCCATTACCAGACCTGATTCTTGTCCTTGTGGTGCTTACAGTCTAGTGAGGGAGATGTGAGACAAGTACCAGAAACAAAAGCATGTACAGTTGCAGTTGGATCTGAGCAGAAGTAAGCAGGGTAACATATCAGGGAGAGCCTCTTTGAGGCGGTGACGTTAGAGCTGTGTCCTGAGGTATGAGCCATAGGAAGACCCTGAGGCAGGAACGACCTTGTTATATTCCAGAAACAGAAAGGGGCTAGAGCTGATGGGAGGGGCAGGGGTTGTAGGATGGCTTTGGAGAGGTGGGCAGGGGTCAGGTGCTGCAGGGCTTTATGAGGAGTTAGTTATTCTAAGAGCAATGGGAACCTTAAAAGGTTTTAACGTGTATCACAAGCTCTGATTTCAGCTTTAAAGATCACTCTGACAGCTCTGTAGCAAATTCATTGTTGGGAGGTCAGCGAAAGAAAAGGGAGACAATCAAGGCTGTGGAGCGGTCCAGGGACCACAGGGTCTTGTGTTTTCTTAAAAATTCATTGGGTTTGAGCTTTGAAGACATTCCGTAGAGTGAAATAAGCCAGACACAAAATGACGAATAACTGTGTGATTACTTAACGTGAGATACATTATAACAGTGAAATCCATAGAGACAGAAAGTCGAAGAGTGATTGCCAGGAACTAGGGGAGAGGGGTGGGGAGTTAATGTTTAATGGGCACAGAGTTTCAGTTTGGGAAGAAGAATCAGTTCTGGAGCTGCGTGATGAGGGTTTCACAATAGTGTCAGTACACTCAATGCCTCCGAACCATGCACTTAAAAATGGTCACAATGTAAATTGTATGGTCTGTATATTTGACTATAATTTTTGAAATCTCAACTGATCACAGAGATAAGCACAATAATGCTTATTATAATAGAAAAATACCAGGAAATATTATATATATATATATATATATATATATATCTCCATCCATAAGAAATTATACCAAAAAACCCTTCATGGTCTGTTCACGTAATAAAATACTATACAGCAAGAAAAATAAATAAGCTTGAACTGTACTTATCAACATAGATAAACCTCAGAAAAATAGGTGAGAGAAAGCACTGATGTATGAAGGACAAAAACACTTCCACTGGGGCTACAGTTTAATTTATATACAGTTTAAAAAGACACAGCACAACAGTTGAAAATATGCCAGAATGCTGATTTATTAGCATTGCTAGTGGGCTGTTTGAACAGGCGTTCACGACTAACTTCCTCATACTTTTCTATAGGCTTGAAATACCGCTCAATACGGAGTATTTTATTTTTATTGTTATTAATTTTGGGGGTCGCACTGGGTCTTCGTTGCTGCATGCAGGCTTTCTCTAGTTGTTGTGAGCAGAGGCTGCTCCCTAGATGCGGTGCGTGAGCTTCTCCTGTTGCAGAGCGCAGGCTCTAGGGCGCGAGGGCTCAGCAGTGGCAGCTCTCAGGCTCGAGAGCTCAGTCTCAGTAGTTGTGGCCCATGGGCTTAGTTGCTCTGAGGCATGTGGGATCTTCCCGGACCAGGGATCAAACCCATGTCCTCTGCATTGGCAGGTGGATTCTTATCCACTGCACCACCAGAGAAGTCCAAAACAAGAGTATCTTAAATAACTAAAAATCCCCACACAACTCATGCAGATTTTATATTCTTCTCCGTAACATATAGCTTTATTTGTTTGAACGTAAAACAGACAGATTGCTGGTCCATAAGGGACCCCTTACAGAAAACAGAGGTGACAGCTGGTGGAAGATCACTGCCCCTGTAAGACTGGCAGAAACATTCCAGAGCTACTGTTGCTTGTCACTCTTCATCCTGGGAAGATGGACTGTCTTTGTCCTGTGCTTCTGTGTGGTGTGTGACCCCTGTGTCTCCCTGGGTCATCACCTGCCCTGATATGCGAAGTGGACCTTTGCAAATCCTTCCCTTCCCACTGGGAGAGGCTGTGCTCAGTGCCCGCAAAACCCAGTGACCTCAGGAGGCACAGGTTTGATCCCTGGTTGGGGAAGTTCTGCATGCCGTGCAGAGTGGCCAAAAGAAAGCCCAAAACAAACCCAGTGACCTGGTCACATGGAGCACCCTCCCTTGGTTTTCCTGAAGTGACCCTATCCATCTATTAGAGCATGGGGGGGTCCAGGAGATGGTGTGTGTGGCAGTCCTCACCAATGGCCTTTTGCTCCTGGCATCCATGCCAGGACACTTTTGAGCATGTCTCTTCATGCTGAGTTTTGGAAAGCAAAGTCATTGTATGTCAGAGCTAGAGGGATCCGTGGGGACCCTGAGACCTAGCTCTCTTGGCTTAGCTGGTGTTACAGTCTGGGTTCCTGCATCCCCTTGACAAGGTATCATCAAGTGCATAGACCTGCCCCAGGTCCCTTGGACTGGTGGATGGCAGCAGGGAGTGTGCCAGGGTGATACACAAATTATTTGAGGACCCAGGCACAATCTAGACACAGTGGACATAGCAATAGTGCTGGAAGGGGGTCCCACAGGCCCCCTCCAGGAGGTGGGGAGGTTCGGGGTTCTAAGATCAGGACAGTGGCTCTTTCCCACCTAGTTGAGGAATATTTGGGCTTCCCTGGTGGCTCAGATGGTAAAGAAGTCTACCTGCAATGTGGGAGGTCCCATTCAATCCCTGGGTCAGGAAGTTCTCCTGGAGGAGGGCATGGCAATCCACTTCAGTATTCTTGCCCGGAGAATTCTGTGGGACAGAGGAGCCTGGCAGGCTACAGTCCATGCGGTCACAAAGAATCGAACACAACTGAGGGACTAAGCAGCAGCAGCAGAGGAGTATTTGAAGTTGCTGCGCTGACCTGGAGAGGCTGTTGAGTGCAGTCCTTGTACATCCTGGTCAAGGATCAAGTCAAGCAGAGACTTGGCACCCTCCTTTGTACCCTTTCTGTCCTGCCCGTTGGCTGGGCTTTGGAGCTCACCGCCTCCTTCCTCTGTCTCTCTGCCCACCCCGGCCTGCCCCCGCCCACGACAGTGCTCTGTCACCTGTGGAGAGGGCATCCAGCAGCGGCAGGTGGTGTGTCGGACCAGCGCCAACAGTCTGGGGCAGTGTGAGGGAGACAAGCCGGACACGGTCCAGGCCTGCAGCCTGCCCGCCTGCGGAGGTGAGCCGGGTAGGATGGGGGTTGGCCAGCTTCTCTGGCCTAGACCTGAGGCCCAGCCTGATTGGCTTCCCAGCTCACTGGTACCCCCCAACACTAGAGTCTCTTCCCCGCCTCTCCCAGGAAATCTCCAGAACTCCACAGTGAAGGCTGACGTCCGGGAACTTGTGACCCCAGAGGGGCAGTGGGTGCCACAGTCTGGGCCTCTGGATCCCATCAACAAGATATCATCCAGTAAGTATATCTCTGGACCCTATCCCTTTCCCAGCCTGCCAGAGTCTGGCATCATGAGCGTGGGCCGTGCGGTGGAGCAGACCCAGCTTCCAGTCTGTTCGTGTGACCTTAGCCTCCTGAGGTGGCCGTCACCACCTCACAGCCTTGGATTCCTCAACTGTGGGTGGGGGTGATGCTTGTAATGGTCCATGGTTCCTTATCTGCTGTTCCAAAGTAATTGCAAGCTGTAAATGTCTCCCTGAATCTGGTGCAGACTCACTGGGCAGCAAAATCGGAACTGAACTAACCAGAGATTAGTTATTCTTTTGTTACAGAAACATTGCCATGTTTGGTTACAAGGTGACCGCTCAGGCCCACCGGGGATGTTATATAATATGAATACAGTGAAGATTACTTTTCTAACTTCCAAAGTTCTGAATTGTGAATCATATCTGGTTCCAAGGTTTGGGGATGGGAGTGGTAGTTCTGAGCTGTCTTTATAGGGCTTTTGAGAGAATTAAATGAGATGATGTATGCACTCCTGCCTAGCTGTCAGCTAACAGCAACAAAAACAGTAGCAGTCATTTTTCTCTGCTTCATGATCCTGAGCCCATCAGTTCACCCTCTCATCTTTCCATCTATCTGCCCGTCCATCCATCTATCTGCCTAACCATCTATTAATAAATATTGACTAAATGGCAACCCACTCCAGTGTTCTTGCCTGGAGAATCCCAGGGACAGGAGAGCCTGTTGGACTGCCGTCTATGGGGTCGCAGAGTCGGACACGACTGAAGCAACTCAGCAGCAGCAGCAGTAAGAACCTACCAGGCTTTATGTTCTGTGTTCCTTCCTAGGTTTCTTCTCTATTTCCCTTTCTCACTGTCCCAAGGACCACGGTCTGTCAAGATAAGTAGCAGAAAGATCCCAGACCCTGACTGCTAGTAAGAGGACCAGTTGGTTGGCTGTGTGACCTCATGCACATCTGTTAACCTCTCTGAGCTCAGCAGCCTTATCTGTAAAACAAAGGGGTCTGATTAAATGTCTTCAGGTTATCTCCTGGCTCTAGTCTTGCTGCTGCTCTGCTCCTATGCTGAGGCTCAAGCGCTGCGAGTGTCTGGTTTCCTTTCCTTTCACTCTTGGGAGCGAAGGGGAGCTTTTACTCTGGTCCTAGAATTTTGGCGCCATCTAGAGGTCACTTTTCCCCATTTTCTCTAATCTTTCTCATTCCCCTTAGCCTGCACCCTACCTTTTCTCTCCTCGCTTTTTCTCCTTCCCTGTCCCCTCTTCTTCCTTGTCCCCTCCCTCTCCCCTTCCTTCTCCTCCTTTTCTCTTTCCCTGGCAAAAATTAGTAGAAAGCTAAGCTCCTGACTTCACATTGTCTGGAAAGACCTACCTGAAATTATCAAAGAAATGCAAAAATGTTTTTAGATAACATTTAAGCCAAAGCAAACAAAACTAATATAGTGAGCACCCCTCTATGCCAGAAACGTTTTAAATGCTATTTTCAATATTATTATTATTTGGTAAATGTCAGCATTATCCCCGTTTTCACAGAAGAAACTGAGTGTTGAAGAGTTTAAGGCCTCGCAGCTTTTAAGTGGTAGAGCTTGAATGGAACCTAGATTTGCTTGATTCCACTCTTAGTGGTAAGGGGCTTAGTATTTCACATGCGTGCTGCCTGGTGTCAGGACGTTTAGGCTGCTTGTCACACTGAGTTACCAGCTGCCTTGTCCTGGCCGGAGCGGAGCAGATTCCTCAGGGTTGACTGGGAGATGGTGGGGGTGGGAGGTGGAGGACTGAGTGGGCGGTGGGACCTGGCAGATGGGCACCTCCAGCATCGGTCCTTATCCTGTGTGTAGCGGAGCTCTGCGTGCGGGACAGGTCCATCTTCTGCCAGACAGAAGAGCTCGATCGCTACTGCTCCATCCCCGGCTTCCACCGGCTGTGCTGCGAGTCCTGCACCAAGAAGGCCTTGAGCCTAGACCCTGGCCTGGCTTCACCATCACCCTTCTCCACTCCCGGGAGCCCCTTCTCAGCACCCGTGGTCCCTCCGGATGCTGTGGAGCCCTCTGTGGGGCCAACGGGATCAGATCACCATCAGCGAGACCAACCCACACTGCTCCCAGGACCTCTGGGCACAAGCGCCCCCGTGACCCAAAGCTACTTTGCTCCCCAGAAACCAACCCCTACAGCATTCCAGGGCACTTCCCTGAGTGCCCCCTGGGGCTGGACCGGGGCCCCTACCCCAGCCTCTGAAAACAAAGGGCAGCTCAGGGAAGACCCGAAGCACCCAGGCACCAGCCTTCCCTCCACGGCCCCGGTGACATGAGCCCCGCTTCATCCTTCCCGCCAGTCAAGTTTACAATCTCTGTGCTGCCCCAAGACCCCCTGGCTCAGAGGACACACAGCGGGGCGGGGGCCTGCACGGACCGCCTTTTAAATTATTTGCCTTCTTGTTCTAGTTTGGGGCTGTGACACTTTTCACCCTGTGAAATGGGTGTATGAGGAAGAAAAAGATCAGGGAAAGTCCTAACCGGAGATACCTCAGCAAGCAGCCCAGGTGACCGAATCAAACCTCTCAGGGGCTCCTGTCTGTCTCTCCTGCCAGGACTGAGGGCCTGCTACCACCCTTCCCTCACCCCTAGCCACCGGGCCCCATACCGGATCCCTTTGCCAGGACTCGTGAGGACACCGGTGGAGGCCCTGTCTACTGGGCCCCTCTGCCCAGAGAGGCAGAGCAGGACAGGGAAGGCGGAGGGAACACTCGCAGGTGGTCTGAGAGGAAGTAGGCTGGGGGAATTCAGCTACAAGCCCAGGGTGGGTGGGAAGCAAGTTCATCTCAGACTCAGCTCTTTGTAGCAAGAGCTCCAGACAGCTCTTCCGGCCAAGGCCAAGGAGTAGAGTCCAGCTTGAGTGTGCTGGCGGGAGGGCAGTGTCGGTGGCCACCTCTGCACCTGCAGATGGCACGTCCTGTGACTTCTGGTGCCTCCAGGTTACAGGTGGGCCTCCTAACTTCACCCCAGCTCTCACCCCCTGAGAAAGGAGCTCTGGACGCCCTGGAGCATGTGTTCTCACCATCCAGGGAATCCCCAACTGGTGCTAGACCCCTGGCTGGACCAGGAATGGCAACTGTGGTCATCATTTTGGTGCATGAAGGGAGCGCGGCCTGGAAGGTGACTTGGTGGGGCACGTGGAGACGTGAGTTCTCAGGCTAAGCCCCATCCACTGTTGCCCTCTATCAAAGACCACTCCTGCTAGAGTCAGGGATCTTTTCCCACCTGGCTTAAGCTGGGCCAGAGGTATATTTGTGGTGCTGGGTAGGGGTAGGAGGGTGACCAGACTCCAAGGCTGAGGACCAGAGTCCACCCATAGCCAGACTCGGGTTGACAAGGACCAAGTGCCCCAGGGCAGGACGTGAGCCTCTGCCCCATGGAGACACTGGCCTACGGTGCTTTAGGGCCTCAGCTGCCTCCCCCCGACGTTACCTCCAATGGCAGGTAACTTCCCTGGACCCTCTGGCTCTCTGGAAGCCACCCAGTCCCCAGGACCTCTCCCAGGGGTCTTCACTCTGAGGCATGAAGAGGGTCTCCCAGACTCCTCAGCAGGCCATAAGGTGCTGGCCAGTTCTTCTGTTCCCAGGGCAAAGGGGCCATTCTGAGCCAGGTTAAAGGCATAGGGACAGTGGGCCCCGGCCTGAAACCCCCTGGAGAATGGAGGCCCTAGAGGGGTTCCCCAGGTGCCCTCTCCACCTGCTGCCTTCCCCCTCCCAGGGCAGCTGGGACACACACTGAACCATTCCTGTGCGACCCAGCCCACCTGTATCAAGTGCCTTTGATCGAGATCTTTAAATTTTTATGTGTATTTATTAACATTGTCCTTGGTGTTTGTTTTGGACCCGAGAAAGTTGTGGTGTGTTTTTCTTTTTCTCTCCGTTTTAGCAAAAAAGGGACAGCAAAGCCAGCGCTCTACTGTCCTGGGCTGGTAAGATGATTGGGGTTGCGGGTGGACAGGGAGGGGTCGGAGCCACAAGAAGACTTGGCCCCCAGCCTCCTCACTTTGATCGCACTTGTTCTGGGGTTCCTCTGAACATCACCTTGGTGGAGAGGCAAGAGCAGAGCTGGGGGCCTGGGGGTCCCATTTAGGCTGTTCCACCAAGTAGCTGTGTGGTCTTAGGCAAGTCACTGTTCAGAATTTGGTCCAAAGGGTGGAAGCACCTGGGAAAACTTTGGGGGTCTGCATATGGAAGACGTGCTCATTAGCAGCGGAGAAGGCAATGGCAAGCCACTCCAGTACTCTTGCCTAGAAAATCCCATGGACAGAGGAGCCTGGTAGGCTGCAGTCCATGGGGTCGCTACGAGTCAGACATGACCGAGTGACTTCACTTTCACTTTTCACTTTCACACATTGGAGAAGGAAATGGCAACCCACTCCAGTGTTCTTGCCTGGAGAATCCCAGGGACGGGGGAGCCTGGTGGGCTGCCGTCTATGGGGTCACACACAGTCGGACACGACTGAAGTGACGCAGCAGCAGCAGCTCATTAGCAGAGCTGTTCAAACACACAGTGGGTGGCTTCTTTGCAAGGTGGTGAGCACTCTTTCCCTGGAAAAGTCCACACAGGATGTGGATGTCGGACAGGAGGTGAAAGGAACATGATGGGTCTTATTGGGCAGGGAGGGCTGATGTGGAAGTTGCTGTATAATTATAATTTGAAACTATGGATCCATGCTTTACTCCTTGCCCATGACAGACATCACTAATCCATTACCACACCCTTTCAATGAGTATACCACAGGCCCCTCCCTGACAGTTGTGGGGCTCAGGGCAAGGGCACAGAGGCCCCCTCTAGGGACCTCACATGCCCACGTGTGTCTAGCTTTCAAGTCCAAGCTCCATTTATATTCCTGTGCAAACATCTTTCCCTTGGGAACTAGCCCTTCTAGCCACTTCTGTCACTTAGACCTAGGGATGCATACGTGGTGACCCAGTCACACGTAGGGGGGTTATCTAGGGAGATGCTAGGTACCTAGTGAGATCTTACCACAGGCCCTAGAACTGCACTCAGGACTGTTGGGGTAAGGAATACTGTAGGCCAGTGTGCTCAGAGTGTAGCCTGCAGGAGGGGACTCATGGACCTTGGGGGAGGGTACCTGGCCTTGGTGCAAGCCAACCTGCCATGGTGGGTAGCATGGTTGGAGTAGGGCCCTCTATCTCCAACACCCCAGCTCTAACAGTGGTACTGGCACATTTCGTGGGGGCAGTGATAGCACATGGAAACATGCCAATGCTGCCCTGTCTTGTGCCTGTGGCAGATATTGCCAATCCATCACTGCACTCTTCCCCACTGAGCCCAGACTACCCCTGGAGGCCTTCACATAGTACTCCAGGCACTGACCTCCAATCAGTTGCCATGGCCAGGACAAAAAACAGCAATGATAGACTGGGTCAGTGAATTTAAACTTTTACACCATTAGGAACCTTTGTTCGGGCTTAGCATCTCCAAGCAGGACTGCAGTGGCCCAAGTGGAGGAAGAAGAACCAAGAAACCAGCCCCAAGGACCCTCCTCTGACCTCAAGGACCCCACAGAGTCCTGTGTGTGGACGAGACAGCTCTAGGGAGCCTGTGGGCCCAAAGGTTCTGTGGGACCCTCAGCCCTTCTGCTCATCTGAAAAAATGTCAATGAAAGCGTTTGCCTTGCCCACCTGTGGAAACAGTGTGACCAGAAAATGCAAGAAATGGTGGATGAGGGGTCTCCTGGGGGTGACTTTGGTCACTGGGTTATTCCTGGAATGGGGCTTGAGGGATCCAGTCAGAATGGAGGATGGATGAGCTGTCGCTGTGCTACAGGAGTAGACGAGAGTCAGGGCTTGGGCTCCTCGAAGTCCCCAGCCTCCACCTGTGGAATCCTGCCACTTTCCCAGTCTCCCTGTAGCCCTTTCATTCCTGTGGGTCCTGTTGCTCTTGGAAACCCAGGCCACGGCGCTGACCAAAAGTTACCCACACCTCCTGTAGAAAGCTACAGGAGGACATCAGTTCTACCCTTACAATAAGAAGCCAATAAGCTGCAGTGTCATGCCTCTTTTAGCCTGTTATGGGGCTGAGTTTTCAAGGTAAGCAGGTGGGTTAAATTTCAGAGGGTGACAAGTCCCTCTGGGGAGAGAGAGTCTCCACGTGCTCATCTGCCTCTGACAGAGCATGGAAGGAAGTGGTCAACAGAGAAGCAGGTAAAAAAATGCAACTGAAATTTTAACACACTTTTAAGGGTTAGGATGACAGTTTGGAATCATTGGGAGCTCCACGCACAAGGGGAGCCTGCACCTACTCATCTACTCTTATCCATGATCCTCAGCTGGATGCACACGAGGAAAATCTGGGTCAGGACAGGTGAGCCTCAAAAGCACCCTCTGGGGCTCTGACCAAGTCTGAGAGTGCAGATTAAGAAAGCAATTCCGATTCACAGTGCATCAGGATGCAGGCTACCCATACATGAACAACTAGGAATCCTCGCTCAGACAAGTGTAAGAATAGCTAAAGAAAGTCTCAGTATGATCAAGTTCTCAAAATGACCTATAAATGTAATGCTGTTCCACTCAGAATTCCAGCAGGCTGGGTGTTCTTTGGAAATTGCAAACTGATCATAAAATTTATATGGAAATAAAGAGGACCTAGGCTTATTTAACTTATATGCAGAGTACATCATGAGAAACGCTGGGCTGGAAGAAGCACAAGCTGGAATCAAGATTGCCGGGAGAAATATCAATAACCTCAAATATGCAGATGACACCACCCTTATGGCAGAAAGTGAAGAGGAACTAAAAAGTCTTGAGGAGAGTGAAAGAGGAGAGTGAAAAAGTTGGTTTAAAGCTCAACATTCAGAAAACTAAGACCGTGGCAACTGGTCCCATCACTTCATGGGAAATAGATGGGGAAACAGTGGAAACAGTGTCAGACTTTATTGTGAGGGGCTCGAAAATCACTGAAGATGTTGATTGCAGCCATGAAATTAAAAGACGCTTACTCGTTGGAAGGAAAGTTGTGACCAAGCTAGACAGCATATTAAAAAGCAGAGATATTACTTTGCCAACCAAGGTACGTCTAGTCAAGGCTATGGTTTTTCCAGTGGTCATGTATGGATGTGAGAGCTGGACTGTGAAGAAAGCTGAGTGCCGAAGAATTGATGCTTTTGAACTGTGGTGCTGGAGAAGACTCTTGAGAGTCCCTTGGACTGCAAGGAGATACAACCAGTCCATTCTAAAGGAGATCAGTCCTGGGTGTTCACTGGTAGGACTGATGCTAAAGCTGAAACTGCAATACTTTGGCCACCTCATGCGTAGAGTTGACTCACTGGAAAAGAGTCTGATGCTGGGAGGGATTGGGGGCAGGAGGAGAAGGGGACGACAGAGAATGAGATGGCTGGATGGCATCACCGACTCGATGGAGGTGGGTTTGAGTGAACTCTGGGAGTTGGTGATGGACAGGGAGGCCTGGCGTGCTGTGATTCATGGGGGTCGCAAAGAGTCGGAGACAACTGAGCAACTGAACTGAACTGAGGATATCCAAAACAATTCTGAAAAAGAACAAATTGGGAAAATTTTACTACCTGATTTCTAGACTTACTGTGAAGCTACATTAACTAAGATGGTTTGGCGTTGGTATAACAGATACACAAAACAGTGGAACAGGATAGAAAATCCAGAAATAAGCCCACACAACCGTAAGTTCTTAACAAGATGCTGAAGTAATTCAGTCAGGATATGATAGTCTTTTCAATAAATGATGTTATAAAAATGGAAGCTCTGCAGAGAAAGAAAGAAACCTCAACTTTCACTTCATATCCTATGTGAAAATTGACTTGGTCTAAATGGGTGATCAACTTAAAGGTAAGAGCTAAAACCAAAAACTTACAGAGGAAAAACATTTGTGAAAAATCTTTGTGACCTTGGGTTAGACCAAGATGGCACTAAATGCACAGACCATAAAAGAAAAGTTCGACAAGTTGAACTTGATTGAAACTATAACTTCTACTTTTCAAAAGACAGTGGTAAGAAAATGAAAAGGCAAATAAGAAAAAGCAAACAAAAACCCCCCCAAAAACAACAATGGGAGAAAACCAACCAACAACACAAGCTGGGAGAAGGTATTTTCACATAATACATCTGATACTGGACTTGTATCCAGAATGTATAAAAAGTTCTTAAACAATGCCCCCCCCCAAAAATGGGCAAAAGATTTGGACACTTTACTGAAAATGTACAATGACAAATAGGTACAGGAAAAGATATGCAACGTCACTGATTGTTAGGGAAAGGGGAATTTAAATGGCAAAGAGATTCTATTTCATAACCATTAGAACAGCTAAGTGCTTCCCTGGTGGCTCAGATGGTAAAGAATCGGCCTGCAATGTGGGAGACCTGGGTTCCATCCTTGGGTTGGGAAGATCCTTGGAGGAGGGCATGGCTACCCACTCCAGTATTCTTGCCTGGAGAATCCCCATGGACAAAGAAACCTGACAGGCTATGGTCCATGGGGTCGCAAAGAGTCGGACACAACTGAGCAACTAAGCACAGCACAGAACAGCTAAAATTAACAAGATTGGCCACATCAAGTGTTGGGAGGATGTTGGGCATCTGGAACTCTCCTCCTTTTAGGTAGGAATGCAAAGTGGTACATCCACTTAGGAGAACATTCAGATGCTTCTTATAAAGTTGAACATACATTTACCGACAACTCAGTGATGACTGCCTTATGTATTCACATGAGGGAAATGAAAATATTTGTCCACAAAACAATGTTTGCAAATGTCCCTTAGCAACATTATTCAAAATAGACCTTGACTGGATACAACCCAAATATTTACCAAATAGTGGATGGATAAATAAACTGTGACCTATCCATATACCGGAATACTACTCGAGAGCAAAAAGGCGTGAACCGCTCATATGTGTGTGTACAGATCACCATGCACAGATCTGCAGACTGTTCTGCTGAGAGAAGACAGGCCCCAGAGACTACACACCAGGTGAGTCCCTTCATAGGAGATTTTGGAAAAGATAAAACAGATCACTGGTTGCCAGCGCTGGGAGTGGGAGAGAGGATTGACTGGGAGTGGGCATGGGAGGAGTTTGTGGAGGACTGGACATGCAGAGGTGCCTTGATTGTGGTGGTCACACTCATTTTAAAGTGAACTCTCCTGTATGTAAATTATGTATCAGTAGAAAATATTAGATCATATAATGAAGGTAATGGGAGACGTTTCACCCAAGATTTCTGCAAATATACTGTACTGTTTTCCTGGAGAAAACATCTGCTCCCCTCTCCCATTTGATTCCCAGCATCACCATTTACCACCTGGGTGGAATTGGAAGAGTTATTTTACCTTTCTGAGCCTTAGACTCTCATCTGTAAAATGGGCATACTTCTTTCTATCAGAATTGCTCATCACTCTTTGAGATGCTGACTGCTGTGTCTCTGCTTACCTAGGAGGTAGGCTGCTGAAGGAGAAGAACGATTCTTTTCTTATTTGCATCCTTCTCTTTTCACCCCCTGCCTCCCAACAGACCTCAATAGAGGCCTCTGGGACTCCTGGCTGCATGATGCTGCAAGAAATTTGTAAGGACAGCCAGAGGCACCCAGGCCAAGCCCTCGGCTCCTAGACAAAGGAACTGTTCCTGCTGCTAGGACTCCCTGGGAGCAGGTGACCACCCAGGGCTGGCAGCACCTCACCCCAGAGAAGTGGCGGCAAGAGGGCACCTGCCTAAGCTCAGAGGCCCAGGACAAGCTCAGGCTCCACACCAGCACTTGGCTTCATGTGCAGGCTGCCCAGTCACCACCCACTTTCCAGCCTCAGCTCCCTTATTTGCAAAAAGGGAATATGAAATGACTCACAGGTTGATTTAGAGCAAAGGAGACAGTGTCTATGAAAGTGTTTAGCAAGTGAGGGATTATGGTTGCTCCTAAAATTCTGGTGATGGATAGTAACATAAAAGAGACCTGCAGGGAGCCGGGAGTTGGGCTGGGGCCTGGTTCAGTTCTGCCTCACAGAGGCCCTGCTTAAAGCCATTTGGTGGCTCTCGTCACCCTTATGGAGGAGACCAAAGTCCTTCCTCTGGCTGCTGAGGCCCTGGTGGTCTTCCTCAGGGGATGTTTTTCCACCTCTGCTTCAGAAAACTTGCACTTATGGGTTGATCTCCATGGTGACTGAATAAGGCCTGTCCTCCCCCTAGACCATAAGCCCATGACAGTGGGATTTGCTTTTAATAAATGCAGCATTTGCAGGATGAGTAAACAGGGATACACAGAGGTGGTGGGTTCTCTGCCTCCCTGCAGGGCCCCACAGGGCTCCCAAGCTTCTCCCTAGGGGCCAGGCCCTAGAAACCAAGAGGCAGCTGGAAGACAGGGCTGGGGGTGGGGAGCCCACTGGGTCTTGCAGCTGGAGGTTATGTCTCCTTGGAGGAGACTATTGCTGGCTGGATCAGTGAGAGGAAGCTTAGGCCTTCCGTTCATATAGGATTAGCAGCAGGAGACAGTGTACAGATGCCTGACCCACCTGTGCAAATGGGTAAACTGAGGCCCAGAGAGAGCAAATGGCTATTCCCAAACCACGCCAGTGGTGGCAGGGCCCAGGCCAAGAGTCAAGTTTTGCCTACAGTCAAGCAGTGTGTTCCTGACAGATCTCAAGTCTCTTGGGCTGGTGGTTTCCCACCCTTTGTTCCATCAAAGGTCTAAGTGCTATCTGTGCAGGAGGCAGAGCGAAGGCCTGGAGAGGTGATAGGAGTGTAGCCTCAGGAGTCTCCTGTGGAAAAGAGTAGAGACCAGATTACTAGGTTCTAGTTCTTTTTTTTTTTTTTTAAACAGAGATATCACTGTGATTACCTCTTTAAAAAAATTTTTTTTAATGTGGGCCATTTTTAAACTCTTTATTGAATTTGTTACAATATTGTTCTGTTGTTTATGTTTTGTTTTTTTGAATGTGAGTCATGTGGGGTGTTAGCTACTGGATCAAGGATGAAGCACACACCTCCTGCATTGGAAGCTTGCTTGAGTCTTAACCACTGGACCACGGGAAAAGTCCCTGGGTTCTAGTTCCAGCTCCGTCACTCATTGTGTGACCTTTGGTGAGTTATTTAACCTTTCTGAGCCTCAGTTTCTTCATCTATAAAATGGGGATAATAGTGCATATTTCACAGGGTTAGAGTGAGGATTAAATGGCTTGTTTTTGCCTGCATTGCATATGTATTTGCGGTCCATGCAAAGCCCTTAGGACAGTGTATGCACATGGTAAGTGCTGTGTGAGTGTTAGCTGCCATTTCCAGCCTCACTCCCCGCTCCCCCAGCCTCCTGAGGGGAGAGTGGTGGTGAGGGTCCCATGCATCAGATTCACAGGGGCTGGGGATGGCCGGGGGCACAGGAATGTCCATCTGCAGCAGGCTATCCTGCTGCTGGCTGCTGACATCCAGGAACTTCCTGTGTGACTCTGAGCAGAGGTAGCCTGAGAAGAGGTGGGGTGTGCACGGGCCAGGCCACACTGTGGGGGCTGAGAAGGTAGAAGGAGGGCACAGGTGAAAGAGGCTTTCAGCCACACAGGAATTCTGGTTGGGTCCCCTCCTCGCATAGGGAACTGGGGGAGTGGTTCATCTATTTCTGGGCAGTTAGGTGGAGGGAGGTAACTTTCAGGGAGAGCCCTTGGTAGCATCCGTTGGGAGGATGCTGATTCAAGGCAAGGGTCCCCTAGTATGAAGACTGCCGAAGGCTGGGAATGATGGTTTGTGAGTGAGGGTGTTATCTGGGGGCTTCTGGCAATGGAAGAAGAGAGATGAGGGGGGCGCCTAGTCGTAGAATGCCAGGGGCTGACAGCAGAGCTCTTCCCTAGGACCACAAAACTGCAAAATCTCCAGAAATCCCCAATCCTCATTATGGGTGGATTCCTCCTGGTGATTTGTGCAGGAGCCAAATTCTGCATCTGGGTTGATATGAGGAACAGAGCTGGGGTCAGAGGCAGCAAGCCCCCCAAGTCTCTATGTCTCCAGGAGCCCCAGAAATCTTTAGGCAACGGGAGCTGGGACAGTTCAAGGATTTCTCACCTAGAAGCCATGGGCAGGGGAACAGAGGGTCCCAGAGTCCCAGGGGACTAAATACTGAGCAGGAGACCTGAACCAGGAGCTGGGATGATATCCTTCGCTGATACTGTGCTTGGGTCTGATACTGGCAGAGGGCCGGTTTGTAAGGTTTGTAAGGTGTTTTCTCTAAGAAACCTCATTCTTTGTTTGCTTCTGCTTTACAGACGTGGACGCAGATGCACTGAGTCAAGAGACCTGCCCAAGGAAGGCATCCAGAGCTGGAATGTGAGCCCAGGTGGGGATTCTGTCCCGGAGCATCTGTACTCTACCCCCAGGAGGCCGATGAGTGAAGGGATGTGGCCAAGTCTCCTGGGTCAGGCCGAGACAGGTGAGGGGCATTTGCTGGGTAAGCAGTGAGGAGAGGGGGCCTCTCCAGTTCCACAGGCTCCGGAACAGAGGAGCCGCCTGGCAGCCTCTGCTGGGGTGAGGAGGGGGCGTGCTGGAACTGGCGCAGGGAGAAGAGGGGTGCTGGAGGCAGCCTTGCACCCAGGTTTGGGAGGGCTGGGGCTTCAGGGTGCACTGGTCTCAACTCACTGTCCTGGGGTAGGTTATTCCTCCTGTGGCCCCTCGACCTTCCCACCCATGCTGGGCACTGCCAGGCTGGCATGAGGCTTCCATCAGGTGGCAGGTTAATAAATCTCACTCTTCCCTGAGGCCTGAGTTGCAGGGTTGCGCTTTATCTCAGTGTGGTGCTGCAGGAAAGAAAAAACACTTTGGGATTCAAAAGTATGAAAATCTCATGCTGTTCTAAATGTAACTAGGGGAGCTCACTAAGGAAATCTTGAGAGGCTTTGATAAAGCAATCACCACTGACCAAAAGAAGAGAACAACGTCCCTGAAAGCAAGTGACTGCAACCACTCTTGCCTTCTAAGGGAGCAGCAGAATTTATATCGCAGAGTAAGTAGGTCTGTGCTGCTGGGAGCACTGGGGAAGGTGAGGCTGGAGAAGGGGCCCTTTGTAACTATGGGGAGCACCCTTAGTGGGGAGAAAAAAGTTGTAGAGAAGAGGTGAGGGAGCTATAAGCCCGAGATGGCAGTGGGGACAGGGAGGAATGGCTGGATGGGGACTTTGGGGGATGCAGTTTGTTAAAGGGTCTAATAGTTTATTTTTTGGCATTGTCCCCTCAATCCTTGGGGAATGTCCACCCCCCACATTAAGGACTTTGTAGAGTTAGGATTTGTGTTTGTTTTGGTAAAAATTGAGAAAAATGAAACGATGCACACTTGAAGATAAAATAGTGAGCAGAGCGCTAGAAAGTAGGAGGGGGGCAGGGCAGAGAATGAGGTGCTGAACAGACTGCCCCCCACCGCCCACACACAGAAATTCCGAGGAGTGCACCGAACTGCGCAGAGATTCCAGGCGATGAGAAGCTCAAGGAGCAGGAACCACACTCTGACATCTGAGTTGCAGTAGAGAAGTCACCTCTGCTTTAGCAGCTTTGTTGACGAGGCAAGTATTTGTGCTGCGATAGCTGGAGTAGGGCCTCCCTGCAAGCAGACCCTACTCCTGTCCCATGGAGCCAGGGCAAGCATTTGTGTACTTGGAGGGAGCCTGAAAATTGTCTGGACCCTCAACTTTGCAGATGGGGTGATGGGCCCAGGGAGGAAGTATGTACATTCTCAGGGTCACCCAGTGGGCTGTGGCAGAGCTGGGTGGCTCCTAACCCAGAGTGAGGAAGAGGCTGGAGTGGCAGGGACAGGAGAGATACACCAGGGGTGGGAAGGCAGCTGGGCCTCTCGTGCCTGGCTGGTGGTGGTGGTAGGGGAGAGCTGCCCAGTCGCTGCCGGGGCTTCCTGCATGCTCTGCCTGGAGGTGCCTGACTGAGCTGGCCACAGATAAAGAGACAAGCTCCGGTGTTTCCTGGATGGAGAACGGCAGAGAGAAGGCACCCACAGTCCCCAGCCCCAGCTCTACCACCCTGTTAGCAGAGGATGACATTCTTTCATGGGGAGGTGGGTCGCAGCCTGCAGAGCCCTCTCCTCCACCATCAGTCCTCTGACCCCCACCTCGGGAAAGCCCAACTGCTGAGCTCCTGGGTGAGTCCTCTTGGTCTGCCCAGAGCCCCTGCCCTGCCAGCCTAATCTAGACCTTTGGTTCTGGTGGGCAGCACCCACCTGGAGGTGTCTAGCTCCCACGGGTGAGTGAAGGAAAGAGTGAGGTCCTCCTGAGCCAGCACTTCATGGGTCAGGCTCTGCCAAGGCCATGGTGGCTGAGGCGCCAGAGTAGCCAGCACCCCCAGCACTTTATGAGGGGCAGACACCAGAGCGCACCCTCAGTGAGTTGCGGGGAAGGGTACAGAGGAGGCGGGGGACCCTCAGAGGGATGGTGTGGCCATGGATGAGATGCTTAGACAACCTGACCAGGTCCTTGGGAACTGTGAGGATGCGATGACCCTGTCTCTACCCCTTCTGCCCAAGTGGAAGCTCACAAGGACCTGAAAAGAGGGCTCTGGTCTCCCTGAAGCCAGGGAATCTTAAGATCGTGAAATCTTAGGGTGTTTGAATCACAGAATCCCAGAAATAGTTGGTATTGGGATTCTGGAAATAACTGGAGTGTAAGATTTTAAAACACGTTCTAATGCACGATGCTCTTTTATTTACCATTATGACTTGGAGAAAGAAAAAATACATTAAAAATATACTAGTAGTTTTCTTTAGTGTTTTGACTCTATTTTTACTTTTCCCAGTTTTCCAAATATTTGCGATGAGCGTGGGTTATTTTTAAAATGAAAACTAACAACATGATCGCCGAAGAATTGATGCTTTTGAACTGTGGTGTTGGAGAAGACTCTTGAGAGTCCCTTGGACTGCAAGGAGATCCAACCAGTCCATTCTAAAGGAGATCAGTCCTGGGTGTTCATTGGAAGGACTGATGCTAAAGCTGAAACTCCAATACTTTGGCCACCTCATGTGAAGAGTTGACTTACTGGAAAAGACTCTGATGCTGGGAGGGATTGGGGGCGGGAGGAGAAGGGGACGACAGAGAATGAGATGGCTGGATGGCATCACCGACTCGATGGAGGTGGGTTTGAGTGAACTCTGGGAGTTGGTGATGGACAGGGAGGCCTGGCGTGCTGTGATTCATGGGGTCGCAGAGAGTCGGACACGACTGAGCGACTGAACTGAACTGAACTGAAAGATAGCAGTCTGCCTCTTATCACTAGAGGTAGTGCATGCTTGTAACTTGAATGGAGGCTAATTATGTCCTCCTGTTGGGGCAGTCCTTTTCCCCCCTGATATGCAAAAATATTGAAGCATAAAATTTTTAAATCAGTTGCCAAAATATAAAAGTCTGGCACTTGTAGAATCTTAGGAAAAAGACACCAACCTTCCCAGAGAGGTGAAGCAGCATAGAACTTTTAGCTCAGGAGAGCCTAGAACTTTTGAGAACAGGAGCTTTCAAAATCACCTGGCCCAGCTCCTCCATTTATATCTGAGGACTCTCATGAGAGGGAAGAGTCTTGTGTGAAGTTAACTTCTTCTGTGGCTTCCATCTCTGCCAAGGGCGGAAGAGCATCTCCTGGGCGGCAGGCAGGCAGGGGGCCATGTGGTGTCGCTGACCACTCCTGACCCTTATCCAGTGCTGTCTCAGACTAGAGCTGCATCTGACTGAGGCTGGCCAGATCCAGAGTCTGGGGGCTGCCAGCTTTTTCTGCATACAGTGTATCCACCTGGTCAAGGGGGAAGAGCAGAGAAGCCCTTGAGAACAGATGGTCACAGGAAGTATCTGGTATAGGGGAGAAACTAAAACAGTGTTTTGAATAAGTGTGTTATGAATGAATCAGTGAGCGACTGTGATGGTCTTAGTGAGTAAGAGCCTGCAGTAGGTCATACCTGGGACCTGAGTCTCGACTGTGCCGCTGAAGCCAACACACCTCCCAGGGACACTGTACCCACTGTGCACTCATGTTCCTAGCAGCATTATCCACAGCAGCCAAAAGGCAAAAGGACCCAAATGTTCATCAATGGATGTATCGATAAACACAATGGAGTATTACATACAATGAAATGTTATTCAACCTAAAAGCAGAAAGAAATTCTGGGACTTGCTACAACATGGATGAATCTTGAGGTCACTATGATAAATGAAGTAAGCTAGTCACAAGATGACAAATACTGCATGATTCTACTTATATGAGGTACCTAAAACAGTCAAATACTTAGAGACCAAAAGTAGGAGGGAGGTTGCCAGGGGCTCGGGGAGGAGGGAATGGGGACTTACGGTTTAATGGGTATAGAGTTTCAGTTTTGCAAGATGAAAAGGGTTCTGTGGATGGTTGGTGATGATGGTGACCCAACAATATGCGTGTCTTTAATATCACTTCCCAGATGGCTCAGTGGTGAAGAAATCTGCCAATGCAGGAGACACAGGAGTTGCAAGTTTGATCCCTGGAGAAGGAAATGGGAGCTCGCTTCAGCACTCTTGCCTGGAAAAGTCCCATGGACAGAGAAGCCTGGTGGGCTGCAGTTCATAGGGTTGCAAAGAGTCGGACACTGAGTCGCTGAACATGAGTGATATTACTGAACTGTATCTGATAAATGCTTAAAATGGTAAGTTTATATTAAAAGTACATAATGATCAATTCTATTAAGAAGTAATTTTATTCTCAAGTAATGGGGAAGAATGGGGGAAGATCAGAATCATCAAGTGTGACTGAATCCATGGCTTTGTCTCTTGGAACAAGGATGACCAATGATGGTGTCATCTCAGAAGCCGACATTCCTTCCCACTCAACAAAAAGTCCCAAGAGCAGACGGTGTTTATTCCAGTTTGGGTCATATGCTTATCCAATCCTTGAACCAGTCCCTGTCCCCAGGGATGTGATACTCCGGTTGGATGGAGCTAAGTTTCAGGCCCACCTGGAAGGAGGGCAGAGGACATCTGGGCACCCCAACAGGGGCTTCCACAGTGGGTAAGGAGGCTGGGTCCCGAGGAGGACCTAATAGCAGAGAAGACTGGAAGGGAAAATCTGTCTTCTTGATTCAGTCAGAGCAGCAGAGGGTGGGGAGAGGAGAAATTCCAGGGCGGCGCGAGCCAAGGAAAGTTTAGAAGTGACTCAGAAGTGGCCGTGGGGTACTGACACCCAGCAAGGTCCCCTTGATGGCCAAACAGAGGCTCAGACAGAGAGCTCTGCTAAGCAGGGCACAGAAACTCTGCAAAGCCAAGTCGAGCTTACACACACAGCCCAGTAACCAGCCTGGCCTTCAGCCTGCCCAGGACCTGAGGTCAAGAGGGTGCTCTGTGTGAGTGACAATGCAGACAGGCCTGATGCCACTTGCATTTCCAGGAATGCCAGTGACAACTGTGCTTTGCGAGATGTCTGGAACCTTCCAATTCCCCCAGCTGGCTGCCCCTTGGGCAGTCAGCAGTGACTCCCTTAAAACATGGAGAAAGTAGGCAAGCCTGTTGGAGGACTTTAAAGAGGGCCAGGACGTCAGCAAACCCTGCTGAGCTCCATATTCCAGAGATGGAGGAAGAGGGACCAGGAGGAAGCGGGGGTGAAGTGAGGGATGGGTCCACTTCTCTCTTTGGAGATGAGCGGGCCTTGGGGTGAGCCTGGGAGGTGGCAGCTGGCAGGAAGTAAGGGGCACTGATTGAGAAGCCCACAGCCCTGGGTTTGAATCCACTACTTATTGGCTGTGTGAATTTTGATGTTACTGTTGCTCTGAGCCTTGGACTTTTCTACCTGTGAAACCTACCTACAGGTCGCTGTGAGCCCTGAATGAGATCAGATCATCCCAGGCAACCAGAGGTTAGCCATCTGTGTTTTTTCAACAGAGCAGTTTCCCATTTGCATGTCATGTGTTTATTTCCACAGTGTTTCTGTGTGCACTTGGTTCAGTTCGGTTCCCTTATCTTTCTCCTAACAGATTGCAGAGCTGCTGAGAAAGATCTCATCTGTTCACAGTCTACCCTCAAAATACACAGGTAAGAAGCCAGACCCAGAATATCTTCTCTTTAAATACAGTGACGATGGGTGCAAAGCCAGGCAGCGACACAAGCATTCTGCAGGGAGTTGTGAAAGCAAACACGAGGTGGAGAAAGCAAAATACATCGATTTGAAGGATGGGCTAAGAAACTTGATTCTTTCTTTAGAGGCTATACCTTGAGATTTTTTAAAGTAGCACGTGTCTCCATTATATAGTTGTATATTTAAAAATGACGTGTATTTTCAGTTATACATATTCAATTATATATATATTTTAATTTGGCTGTACCAGATCTTAGTTGTGGCTTGAGGGGTCTTTGATCTTCCTTGTGGCATGTTAACTCTTAGTTGCAGCATGCGGGATCTAGTTCCCTGACCAGGGATTGGACCCAGGACCCCCGCACATTGGGAGTGAGGAATCTTAGCCACTGGACCACCGGGGAAATCCCCTAGGAAACTTAATAGGGGAGGTACCCTCCAGAGAATAAGAAAATTATGATACTCTGCAGGGGCAGATGTATGATTCTACTGATACTAATACGGTGTATCTAGAGTAGTCAGACTCAGAAAGTAGAGTGCCAGGTCTTGGGAAAAGGGGGAAATGGGGAGTTATTAACGGGTTTCAGAGTTTCCGCTCTGCGAGATGTAAAGAGTTCTGGCGATGGCTGACGGTGACAGGTGCACGCGGTGTGAATATAGTTAAAAACACTGAACTGGACACTTTGAAGTGGTTTAAATGGTTCATTTCATGTTATGTATATTTTATAAGAAAAAAAATTGGAAAATTTTTGTGGGTTTTCTGGGGGCAAACTGGTGTCAGGGTTGAGGACAGAGCAGGAGAAAGTCAGTGAGATGGCATAGTTTTTGGTTTTGTCTGTGTGTTTTGTTTTTGACTGTGCCACTTGGTGTATGGGATCTTAGTTCCCCCACCAGGGATCGAACCTCTGCCCTCTGCAGTGGAAACATGGAGTTCTAACCACTGGACTGCCAGGGAAGTCCCAGGGCATGGTTGTTATGTATGATGCTGCCACCAGGGAAACATCCCTAGTAGCCAAGGACCTTTTAAAAACAGGATAATTTTACACTGAGCATGAAGCTTTTTTCTGGATTCACAGCAAATCCCCACCCACTCCCTGTTCTTGATTGAAGCCTGCTGAGCACAAGTTTTGTGTGAAAGGGGTTCCCTGAATTGACATAGGGAGAATGGCAGCAGTGCTGGAAGTGTAGAATGGAGCCACAACCTGTGGATAGAACCAAGTCAGTAGAAGTAGGAGCTCAGAGCCATAGTGACCATGACATTGTAAATACTCAATGCCAATCCCCCCAGCCCCAACCAAGAAATCTGCAGAAATCTCAAGGAAGACATTGGATTCCCAGAGAGTCAGGGCTATCTTCTCTATATCTTAAAGGATAGATACCCCAGCTGCATTTGGGTCATGCTTATGTAACATCCCTTTCCTTTTCTATTGTGTCAACCACCATTGTGCTAACACTATGCTCGTCCTGAGTGTAAGTCCAGCTTTTGCTGAGGGTTACTGTTCACAAGGCAGCAGAGTCCAGCAGATAGAAGCAGGGACCCTAGAAGCACACGTGTTGTGTTTGGATCCTAGGTTCTCACTTATTATGTGGCCTTGGGCACGCTGATTCACCTTTCTGGGCGTCACTCAGTTTATTCATCTAGAAAATGAGAGTGATTTTCTACCTCCTAGGGGGTTTTGGGTGAGCATCAGATACAGTACCACATATAAAGTACGTACAACAATTCAGAGTGTTCATCAGTAGCTAGTACCTTAGTCCTGCCCCAGTGTCTGGTAGGAATTCAATCGTTGCTATGGATGAGTCTTCTAAAGTGGCCTGTGAGTTCCCCACCTCTGCGATAATCTACCCAGAGCCCTGTAAGTCCTGGCTCAGGGATGAACACAGCCCTGTCTACCCCTTGCCCTTTGATTCACTGGAAGCGAACAGAAGCAGGGAAGCCCCACACAGGGAGGCTTTCTCCATGGCAGTCGGGATGGTTTGGTTGAGCTCATCCCCCTTCCCGGAGCGAACTACATAAGCACAGACCTCCTGCTGATGGGAGAGTGGAACTGTCCTCTTAAGGGGAAGACAGTGGTTTAATGGCCTCCACGTGATAGGAAAACCAGCATTGCTGTTGAGGACTTAGGGACGGAGTCTTCGAACTCAGGGGCTTTTCTTGAGCGAGGCGCAAACTCCTCAGTCCTCTGCCTTTGCTGCCTTCTCTTCTGGGTTCTGGCTGGAGTGCACTCGAAGAACTTGAGCTTTTCCAATGTTCTCTGGGATGGGGACGGGGGGACACAGCAGGCAGGAGAGTATGAGGGAGCTGCCCAGGAGATCTGGGGAGACCCTGCTCCCCCGTCCAGGCCCCGGTGCCCGGGTCAGGCCAGGCTTCTGCTCAGGCTCCCCAGTCACCTGGGAGGGACTGACTCTCTCCCCCAGCCTCACCTCCACCCTCTATTACATCTGGGTGTCACAGCTACATCCCGGTCACAGATGTCTGCACAGTACCTACTCTGTGTCAGATGCTAGCCCCGGCACACAGGACCCCTTACAGTCCGTGGGGGAGAGCAGTATATGTCAAGAACACCTGTCTTCTCTCCCTGCAACTTTCCTCCCTTTACCTTCCTGCCCTGGTCTAAGGTACCCTTTCCTCCCTTGTCTGCCTCATCCCCTCTGGACTTCCACAGTCCATTCTCCACACAGCCGCCCGAGGGGTCCCCCCATGCCCTGATAACCCTCCAGTGAACCCCACGCACCCTGTTTGAGACCACACACCTGACCTTCCCTGTGGGGAAGGCCACAGCCTGTGGGCTGGCCCTGCCCACCTGTCTCACTTCTTACCACTGTTCCCAGCCCACAGGGGTCCAGCCACCCTGGTCTGCCTGCCTGCTCTTTCACCCACACACCTGGCAGTGGAAGCCTTGCCGCAGGCTTTCCCTTGACCCACAGAGGGTTGGATCCTTTCTGCCTCTCAGCTCAAGGGACCCTTCTCCATGCCCCTGCCACCCCCACTCACAGTCCTTCTGACTCTCCTATTGCCCTGTTATTTCCCTTATGGCACCGTCCCCCTCGGTGTCTTTGTGGTCTGCACGTCTCTCCCTGGGATGTAAGCTCCAAGGCACAGAAGCCATCTCTGAATTCTCCCCCAGTGATACCCAGAGGCTAGTACCTGGGTACTAACTAAGGATCTGCTGAGTGGATGGATGGATGGATAAAATGAGCAGCTTCTTTGGGCAGGGGCCTATCTCTAGAGGGGTCCTTGAATCCCCCAAGGGATCTAGCCATGGTGGGCTTCAGTGAGCCCCCCAGTGCCCTGCTGTGGGGACTTTTACCTGGTTTTTCGCTTTTTGATAGAGGTGGTGTCTTCATCTTCTTCGGGGATTGGCTAAAACCAACACAAGGAGAGCTAGGAAGGTCAGGCGGGAGCCAGCCAGCCAGCTGAGTGACAGGGCGGGCGGGGAGGTAGGGAAGGTGTCCCTGGGAAAGGCAGAAGAGCCAGCAGGTATCTGTCCATGGATGGCCCCACCCCGAGCGGGACCCCCAACAACTATGGCACCATTGCTTCTGTGGCCATAAGGAACCAAGGCCCTTCTCTAGGGGGCTGTAAGAGAGGCCACTGCACTGGCCCTCCCTTGGCCTGCTGCTTTCCTGTACATGGGAACCCTAGTGAGCCCTAGTGAATTACTGACAAGCATGGATAATGCTTCTATCTTGTATAGGCTCTGCACTTCAGCAAGCCTTTTGATGCACCCAATGTAATGTTTCTTCTCTATGACTTTAGGAGAGGGGGTTTTTGAAAGAGTGAAACCGAGGCTCACAGATGGGAGATGGCTTCAGATCACCATGAAGTTGCCTTACCACTGTGTCTCCACTGGTCTCAAGCTAAACAAGAAAACCAAGTTTGGGGCCAGAGCAAGCACCTATACCTTTAACACATTCAAGCCAGCACTGCATCCCGCCTCCTTCTTCTCAGTCTGCCCAGTCTCCTGCTGCTGCTGCTGCTAAGTCACTTCAGTCGTGTCCAACTCTGTGCGACCCCATAGACGGCAGCCCACCAGGCTCTGCCATCCCTGGGATTCTCCAGGCAAGAGTACTGGAGTGGGTTGCCATTTCCTTCTCCAGTCTCCAGCCACTCCCAAATTTCACATTCCCTATTGCTTTGGGAAGCAAAGGCTTTCCCAGCCCTCCTCGCTCCTGACTCGCCCGACTCTTGCATTTGCTTGTAGAGATACACACCTCCATGTTCACCCCCACTCTACCATGTGGCAATCTCTGGGCATCTGCCTTTCCAACCAGGTCCTCGGTGATGCTGAGTGCTGCTGGGCTGGGAAGTTGGATAAGCCTGAGTCTGCATGCATGCTAAGTCGCGTCAGTCTTGTCTGACTCTTTGTGACCCCATGGACTATGGCCTGCCACGCTCCTCTGTCCATGGGATTCTCCAGGCAAGAATACTGTAGTGGGTTGCCATTTCCTTCTCCAGGGGATCTTCCCAACCCAGGGATCGAACCCTTGTCTCTTATGTCTCCTGCATTGGCAGGTGGGTTCTTTACCACTAGTGCCACCTGAGAAGCCCAAGCCTGAAAATGAGTCCCAGCCTTTCAGCTGCCCACCCGGGTGACTTTGGGCTGTCATTCAACTGTCCTGAGCCTCAGTTTTTTCATCTGTAAAATGGGAAGCCATACTGCCTCCACGGGTGGCTGCATGGACTAGAAATGTGCTAAACACCCAGCTGTGTCAGATACACACAGCGGACACTTGGGATCGCTGGTCCCATGGCTGACACTCAGGCCCTGCTGCCCTGCGGTGTGCAGCCTTCCCTCATCTTCCCCTTCCCCAGCTTCTCATTAATTCTTCTTTCAACCATCTGGAGAACTTAGTACCAGCACAAAGTTACTTCTGCCTGCCTTAGGTTACCCTTCCTTCTCTGCTTGTGTCTTCCCAAGGCCCAGGAGCTCCTGGAGAGCTTGATGTGTGTGACTTATCCAGCTCTGTTTTGCTACAAGTGACGCAGGTCACCGCCCCCCCTGCCCCCCTCCATATCCTCCACAGCAGGCCTCTGGAGTCTGGTCTGGCAGAGAAAGCCTCTGAGCCGTCAGGTGGCACCAGGGGTCCCAGGGAGAGGCGGGACCTCTTCCTCCAGTGCAGGCACAGGCAGCCCAGGCTCTGGCCTCCTTCCCTGGGCCTCCTCAGGCCACACCTGGGCGGACAGGTGGCTGAATATGAGGGAGCAGTTCCGCAAACAGAGGGGCAGGTGAGGGGTATGACACCAACCTGTAGGGTAGCTGGTGGCTCTCTTGAAGTGAGTCTTGAACTTCCAGGAGCTGGTTCAGGAGTTTTTCTGCTGGGATGGACACTAGGGGTTGGGGAAGGAGCTGAGCCACCGCGGTCTGCAGGAGCCCTAGTGCCATGTCTTTCTCTGTAAGCACAGCCAAGGTGGTGGGGAGGATGCTCAGGGGCAAGACTTCGGCCCCCGTCCTGCTGCTGGATGGGACGGGCAGGAGCAGGGCCTCCAGCTTGTCTGCCCCACAGGAGTCCATGGGGAGGGCCATGCATCTCTCTGGCCCCTATGTGTGCAGCATGCCTTCCACACCTTTACACACCTGCTCATGTGTACCTTATTCTTGGTTTACCTGCCATCACACCCCCTGGCCCTCTGGGAAGCCTGCTGGGGACCCTCCTTCCTCCCCTTCCTCCTCCACTCTCTGGTCCAGTCAGTTCTCTGGCTCTCATCGTTCCTCACCCCTCTACTTAGACACACTCTCCACTCACCACCCCAGTGTGTGTGTGCATGTCTGTTCACATGTACACATGTGTGTGCTCCTGCGTGTGTGTATTTGCATGAATGTGTATGTCCATTCATGTGTACACATATGTGTGTGCTCTTCTGTGTGTGTATTTGCACCTCTGTGCATGTGTGTTTCCCACAGAGGTGAATTAAGGACTGTCTGTCTCCCTCCCAGGGGCCAAATCCTATGATCAGCATACAGGAGGGTTTGCTCTAAGAAGCAGTGTCGTGGAAACCCTGCGGAGGAATGCGGAGGAGAGGGCAGTGATATTATCTAGCTGGAAGAGGTTAGTTTGTGCCTCCAAAAAGGAGGAGCAGACCCCGTGTAAGGCCATGGGATGGGAGCTGAGTGACACCTGAGTCCTGCAGAACCAGAGGACACAGCCCTCAGCAGCCTCTGCTCAGATAAGGGCCTGGGCCCAGGACAGTGTCCTCACCCTGTGCGGGCGCATGGAGTAGCCAGAACTGGATCGCACTCAAGGAGTCTGTCTGCAGAATTTGTGAAAGCAGTTCCAGGATCTGTGGGCAGGAGGACAGGCCTGGGTCAGCGTGGCCGGACAGCATGTTCTAGCCAGCAGCACAGCCCCTCCCCATAAAGTGTTCTCTCCCCACATCCTTGGCTAGACTGGCCCCCATGACGGTCCCTGCCTACCCTCTGCGTGGACTTTACACTTTGTAGAAAGCTTTCTCTGCCAATAGCCCTGGAGGAAGGTTCTTTACCCACTTCCTGGACAGATGAGGGATCTGAGCAGGATACCTGGCAGAGATGCTGTGGCAGAACGAAGCCTCTGAGTCAGTTTCTTGGACCCCCCACCCCTGAGCCCTGTGTGGCTGTACCCCAAGGTCCCTCACTGGGAAGGCGAGGTCAGAGCTGGCCGTCAGCTCTTCAGAGACGCACTGACTCCCGAATGCCTGGGTCCTTGGTGGGGGACTTTCAGGGACCTCACGGGCCTCCCCTCCCTGAAGCGCCCAAGCTCACTGTCTGGAGATGTTAGCAAAGAGGTGGGCTGATCCCTGTGGGCAGCTTGAGGGCTGGAGCCAGCTGGTTCTCTGCGCCACTTAGTCGGCAGCCCCTTCCCGCCCAGGGCTGGGCTGTCTTCGCTCCCAGGGTCCTTCTCAGCCCACTCCACCTCCCACATCTTTGCTACTTCAGGACCCTTTCCCCACTGCGTCCTCCAGTAAAGGTTCAGCGGCAGGAGATCCAGGCCTGTCTGAGGAGGGCTACGGGGGCTCCCTAGCCCGGGCTGCTGACGGCGGCGGCCATGTAGAACCAGGGCCTGCAGTGGGTGGTGGAGCTCCTGGAGTCCTAGGAAAGTGGGGTCCCCTCAGTGTTTGGCGGCCAGTCTCCCCAGGTCTGCCACATCCCTGGCAGAGTGGACACTGGGCCAGGCCTTGCCCCAGGCCTCCTTGGTGGGCGCTTGCTCTCCCCCGGGGAACCCGCCTGCTGAGGCGACCCCCACCCCCCATCGGCCTGGGGCCCTCCTCCGTTCTCCGCATCCAACTTACCTGCCCTGCGCCCCCTCCCCACAGGACCTGAGAACCTACTTCCAGGCAAGGTGAGGCCGCCCTATGGTGGAGAAAGCACTGTGTTTGAGCCCCTGCTAGGCCGCTCCTTCTCTGGGGACCTGGGCCATGGGCCATCACCCGGCAGGGCCTCAGCCTCCTCATCTGTGGAGTGGGGATCCCTGCCCTGTCTGCTCCGTCTGTTCCCTGAGCCGTTGTAAGGCTCCAAGGGGACCGCGTGCTTTAAAGCGCTGGTCACGGGGCAGCTGTCAAGATGCCGCCACAGTCTGGCCTCTCCTGGAGAACACAGGCACCTCTGAACAGGGACTCGCACTGCCTTGCCCGCTGGCATGAGTCCCAGGCCCTAATGGGAAATTTGAAAACAGAGGAGGGGTCTTTATGCTTCACTGCAGCACAGACCAGGCCCCTCCAGAGTGTGGGGACCTGGCTGGGACCAGCCTTGCAGGCTGCGGGGCCAGCCGCTGGGGGTGGTGAGGATGCACCAGGCAGGGCGTCCACCTCCATGCTTCTCATTCCACTGCTGTGGCTCCCTTCCTTATCAAGACCACCACAGGGCCAGATCTTGTGATAACGCATCTGTCCTTCCAGTTTGACTAACTGATAGAACTAAGGTCCCTAGAAGGGAAAGGACTTAAAGATGGAAAGGCTCACACAGAAACCTGGAGGCAGCTGGGGATTGGAATCCAGGCTCCTGACTCCCAGAGCTGGGGTTTTTGAGTCTTAGGGTCTCAGGGACAAGACCTTCTCCCTGGGAGAAGCCACACTTGAAAGCACTTTGCAAGGGTCCTAGTTGGATCCCCATGAGTGTGGGAGCAGGTTCCACCAAGTTCTCTGCCCTCAGATGAGGGCCTCCATAGGGTCCACAGCCCCTAGCCTTCCCAGAACCTCACTAGCAGCTCCTGATCCTGTAGGACAAAGGTCTGGTCTCCTCCATCTCTGCTCGCAGGCTGGTTTCGGCCCTGGTGGGAGTGGCGGCGGACCATGGCCCGGGTGGAAGCAGGGATGAGCCTGCCAGTCTCTGCTGAGTACTTTGCCCCCTGTTCCCGCTGAGGCTCCTCCTTCTTCTGGGGAAAAATGTGGCCAGAGACTCCAGGCAGAGAGGGAGAAAGAAGAGAAAGCAGAGGGGAAAAGGTGAAAAGGAGGAGTAGGAGGCCAGGGACCCAGGATGTCAACCAGGGCAGCCTCAACCTATCTTAGACCCCACTCACCAGTGGGGGCAGCCCTTCCTTTAAAGCTGTTGCTCTTCCTCCTGGAATTTTACTGAAGGTTGGCTGCCCCCACCCCCATAGTCCTCGGTCCTGCCTGGGTAGGCCCTCCCTCAGGTCCCTCCCCTCAGCCCATCAGAGATTTGAAAATAGTATCCTGTACCAAGACCCCCACTGCCTTCCTTAATTCTTAGCTCCGCTGCCCCCAAACCTGTCCCCCACAGCTTAGCATCCTTTCTTTGCCCTGGAAAACCTTCCCAAGCCAGGTGGGCATGAGTCCTGGGACCTCCTGCCCCTGGAACTCCAGTTAAGACTGGCAGTCTCCTTCTCCCCATTTTATTTATTTTTAATATTTATTTACTTGGCTGTTCTCGGTCTCAGTTCTGGCATGGGGGATCTTTTAGTTGTGGCTTGCGAACTCTTTAACTGGAATCTTCCTGGATCAGGGATCGAACCCATGTCCCCTGCATTGGCAGGTGAATTTTTAACCACTGGACCATCCATTTTAAAGATAGGAAAACTGAGGCCTAGAGAGCTTAGCTGAGTTACCCTGAGTGTTACAGCAAGTTAGCTGTGGAATGAGAACGAGAACTCTGCTGCCCAAGACAAGGGTAGGACCAGTCTCAGCCAACAGGGGCTAGGCCTGTCCTAGGATCAGTTCCAACTACCTTCAAGCTGCCTCCTACTTGTCTTTACTGGTTTATCAGCAAATAGCACTCAGGCTACCCCCAGTCTCTCTGAAATCCTTCAGTGCTTCTCCACCCCTTTGTCAGGTAAAACAAGAAGCTCAGTTCAGAAATGAGAACCAAGCTGATCCTGCCCACATCCAAAGTCGGCCCCCCTCCGACTCCTCTGTCACTGCTGCCCACTTATCTCCTGTACTTTTAAACCCTCTGTTTTCTAAGACGATGCCCTGTATTTTCTAGCTCGCGAATGAACATCTGTGCCATGTGCCTCCACCAGGAACGCCTCTCCCCACCATCCCCCACCGTCCTCTTCTAAACTATGAAGCCTTCCTGCATTTCTCCACCAGGGACACTGTGTCCTCTGAACCCTCACTGTGACCCTGTCCCTTGGGTTGTATTCAGGGACCCCTCCCCTCTGCCAACAGCAGTGCCTCCGGCCTTCCTGAGAAGGCTTGTTCTGTGTTGGTGTGGCTGGAACCACGTGGGAGCGATTTAGTTACAAAAGAGTGGGTCCATTTCATTTCTTCTTGGACAGCTCCTTTGTTCTGCACCCACCTCCTTGCTCTTCAGCTCACTCTCCTTGGTGAAGATGGCCACCTGGGAAGCCAGGTCCTTCAACTCCTTCTTCCAGGCCTCTGGGAAGAGGGGGCAAGATCTGGCCAACTGATCCCCGGGGTCTCCCTGTGCACCCTCCCTCTGCGCTGAGTGTGGAAGGGGGATAGCTGGACGAGCCTTCTCTCCTCCCTGCCCTCCCATCCAGCATCTTAAAGGGAAGGGTATTTTCACAGGTCAGGTGGTGCCCTTGAGGGAAGAAGTTGGAATCACACTATTTGTGGGTGGGTGGGAGTGCTTGCTGCTGACATTTGTGTCCCAACCTGTGTCTTAACTGGGAAATGCTGGAGAATGTTTGGGATTTAGACTAGCTTTGCCTCTTTTAGGAAAATGAAGCCAGGGCAGAGATTCGGTCGATAGGCTGTACCAGTTGCTACAACACTGAGTGACTCTTGGCCAGGTTGGTAAACAGCACTGCAGGAAGCCTTCTGGGCCCCTCCGCCCCTTCTCCAGGATCCTCCCTGCTCTTTGGGGAAAGAGAGAGGCTTGGCCCAAGTGGAGGCCTCTGAAATGCTGCCCCAGCACTCTCTATGGCTAACTGTTCTGACTGGCCAGTGCCTGAGCACACAGGTTACAAAATTCAGTATTTCCAATACTGTTCCTGGCTAGAGCTGGAAGTCACATGTCTGTTGCCCAGATCTGTTTGTCCTCTGCTTTTTCTGACTCCTCAGACACCTCAGAGCCAAGCAGGGGTGCATTTCTGAGGACCTCGGACCCCCAGCCACCTAAGAGCCATGGCCTTTTCCTTCTCAGGCACTGCCCAAGCCAGGCAGCCCTAGGGGACAGGTATAGCCCTAAGGTATAGGGCCCCAGTACCCACCAGAATAAAGCCGGGGGTCCCGATTGGACTGCGGATCTCCAACAGGCACTGAGATGGTGGGCATCCTGATCAGGTAGCGGGATAAGAGTGTGGCTTGAGGGGAGGTGGCCAGAGAGAGCTTGTCCCTGACGACACAGACAGGCTTCCCAGTGAGATCTGTTAAGGGTTGGAGGCAGTGGGAAAGGGGACCTGAGTGGACCCCAAGAACTCCAGGAAAATGGGAGGGGGCTGGTGGGCAGGGAAGCACTCAGCCCCACTTCTTCCAGTGAACACAACCCCAGAGATGGCTAGGGCTGGGAGGGCCTCTCAACCGCTCTGACCTTACCCCTGGGGACACTTAGCATGGCAGCAAAAGGGTGGGCTCAGGATCACATAGTGAGACTGGCTGAGGGGAGATGAGAACCTGTGCTACCTGGGACACTCATCTGGGGGTCCCTTTGGTTTTCTGTGACAGGGTAATGAAGTGCAGGTGTGAGCGCACGGAGTGTGTGGCACACACAGAGGCAGGCAGCTTCAAGAAGAGGAGTGGGAGCAGGGCATTAAGCCATAGTTGGTGGTGAGAAGGGCCTGGGCTCAAACCACAGGGGCGAGACCCTCTGGATAAAACTCCATGCCATCTGTCAGCCTTGTAGGTCTGAGTGCATGGCAGCCTGGGGGTGGTGAGAGAGAGTTTGCATGTGAGGGACCTCCAGGCTAAGGTCTGTGTGGGACTATAGCATCATTGGCTTCCCAGGTGGCACTAGTAGTAAAGACTCCACCTGCCGATGCAGGAGACGAAAGAGACATGGGTTTTATCCCTAGGTCAGGAAGAGCATGGCCCTCCAGTATTCTTGCCTGGAGAATCCCTTGGACAGAGGAGCCTAGTTGGCTACGGTCCATGGGGTCGCAAAGTGACTGAAGTGCCTTAGCATGTGCAATGGCATCGTTAGATGGTTAAGCTTTGGGGAGCAGCGTGGTTAGCACTGAACCGCAGTTTCTCGCTCTCTCCCCCCGGAACCCTTCCTTTGGTGCCAGGACCCCTCTCTCTCCCTGGCCCTCCTAGCTCACCAGTCATTGCTCTGCTGCTTCCTCTCCTCAACCCCTTAACCTTGGGGTCCCCAGGTGGATGTCAGGTTCTCCTCCCTAGCCTCTACAGGGTCCTGTGATGATCCCCATCCAGCACACCTCTTCAAACACCACTCCTATTTGAGTGGCTCTCACATTTGCATCTCTGCCTGAAACTGACGCCACTGCCTACTTGGCACCTCCCCTCGGGCTTCCCCACCCTGCCCCCCTTGGACTTCTAAGACGCATCTCACATGCTGCATCTCTCAGCATCTCAGACCAAACCCCGACCCTTCCCATCCTCCACTGGCCCCTTCTATAGGCTCCTCTATCTTAGCGCAAACCCAACTTTCCAGTTTCTCAGACCAAACACCATCCATCAGCCAAGTCTGTTGGCCTCGTCTTCTGTATCTCTCTAGAGCACGGCCACTAACTCCTCCACTGCTATCTCTCTGGTCCAAGTCATGGTCCATTCAGAAGCCAGCAGAGCCCTTCTGTTACTTCTTTGCTCTCAACTCTCTAATGGTTGCCGTCTGACTCCAGTGAGATGGCTTAAGGATGACCATGGTGAGCTCCAAGACCCATACAATGTGGGCCCCGCTGCCTCTAATGCGTCTCACTTCTCCTCCTCCTTCTTCTGCTTCAGCTACAACCACGTCCTCACTCTTCTCCAACAGGAGGCTCTTGCCTGGAGGCCTTTGTCCCGGCTCTTCGTCTGCCTGGGACACCTTCCCCCTGAGATCCACATGGGTCATGCCCTTGTTTTCCTTTAGTCTTTGCTCGAGTATCATGCTGTTGGTCAGGCCTTGGCTCTGTATATAGCCTTGGCACTTCTGACCTTCTGACACCTTATCTGTTTCCTATCCCTCCCCACCAAAGGTCGGCTCTGTGAGACCAGGGACCATCTGTCTTGCTTGGTCATAACGCCAGGACCTGAAGATGTGCCCGACTCATAGTTCACACTCATTAGATCTTTGATGAACAAATAACTGAGTGGATGAAACGGCCTGAGTCAGAGAAGAGAGCATAGCTCTGGAGCAGAATATTCACCCCTTTCTCTGATCTGTAAGGTGGGAGAATCGGTAGTGACGTCAATCCTGTAGGGCTCTGCAGTCTGCCCTTGGAATCCCCACCCTGCCCCAGGTAGGTCTTGGCCTGGCCAAGATGGCTGGGTCCTCCCTTTCCAGCAGCCCCCCAACCACCACCGTCAGGCCTTCGCCTACCCCAGCCCTACCTTGGATGTGGGTCACGTGCTGGGGCTTGGGGTGGTGCCTGGAGAAGAAGGAGTGGTGGCTGAGGCGACCGAAGTGGTAGGCACTGGGGGTTTGGGGCTTGGATGTCCTCACTGCCTCTCGGATCAGCTCGAAATCCACGGTCCTTGGGATCATAAGTTCTTTCTGTGGCCCGCTGTCCCCGTGGCTCCTTGGCCGGCACCCCGACTTCTTTTCCAGTTTTGGCTCAGCCTTTGGACTAAAGGAGAGGGCCAGGGAGAAGCAAATGGCGCCTTAGGCAGCGGTGCCCACCTGAGCTTATGGGATTCCATTCCTGAGATACTCTGAAAACTGCTTAACAGATTCCACCACCACCCCCATGGCACTAGAGCCAGGCCTCTCCCAAGGTCCTTTCTCAGCCATGCCATCCGGCCCTGGGGAACCTTCCGTCTTCCTACAATGCCTGAGTAGGGAGCCAGGATCCATCTGAGTTCCCAGGACCCCGGTTTTCTCTCAGAGACCATTTCTGAAGCCAGAAGGAGAAGCCATAGACCCACCTCCTCATCCAGATACCTGCATTGGAGCAAAGGTACATTATATACACCTCCAGGGCCAGGGGGCTGACCCTAGCGTGGGCCTCTCCCCAAGCCAAACAGTTGGCGGCCCAGGAGAAGCCAGCTATAGGCTGTCACCCAACCCCCGCTTGCCCTCAGGGGCAATTTTGGCCCAGACTCAGCATCCAGGAGCTGACACCAAAGCCAGATGAGGCCAGCCAGTCCTCTTCCCCTGAGGGCCCCCCCGGGAGCTGCAGAACTGTTGGGCTGGCTATCGGGGCTGCGTTGCTGTGGGGAAGCTTCAAGCTCTCGCTTCGCTTCGCTTCACTGGAGACAAGTGTCTCAGGTTCTGCGTCCTCCACCTGCACCTACCCCAGAGTAATAGGTGGAGTCTGTCTAGCAAGGATCCAGGGGTGGGCTGCTCTCCTCCAGGGGCCTGGTGGGACCACCTGCCTGCTCGCTGTCTGCTTCCCCTTCTGGCAGCCCTGGCTGAAGGGAGGCCCTCTGGAGGTGTGTAGATGGACTCTGGATATGCTAAGCAAGGTATTTTGCCCCGGGGCCCTCTGAGGATTTCGCTGACCAGGCCCCTGAGTTTCCTGTTCCATCCTCGATTCGCTTCTAGGGGATCTGGGACTTCAAGAAATAAAGTAAACCTTCCCTGAATGTCACTGTTAGCTGACCTCCCCTGCCCCCAACTAAGAGTGGAAGTCACCCCCGAAACCCCTAGAATGTTTATGCTTCTGCCCTGAGCCACCGCACCCTCTTCCGACCTAGGAGGGGCTCTGCCTGTGACCTGTCTTAACTCAGGCCTGAGAACCCACTGGGTGCCTGACTGATAGCAGGGAAGGTGACCTCCACCTGGACCCTCAATCTGTTGAGTTCTTTTGTATTCTGCCCTCCCCAGCTCCCTCCACCTCCTCCGTCAGCAGGGAAGGCACTGGGGACCTTACCTCGGCAGTGAATGCTCTGCCAATTGGACCCTCATTTCTGTAGCCATTGGGGGGCCTCTAACAGAGTAAAGACTGGTGCTCTTAATACGAGTGTTGAAGATGCATAACAGGAACAGACACTTTAGGGGAAAATTGGCAATATCTTACACAATTGAACATTTGCATGCCATATCCCAGTACAACCCAGCAACTGCATGTGTGTTCTTGCTAAGTCACTTCACTCGTGTCTGACTCTTTGCGACCCATGGACTGTAGGCTGCCACGGGATTCTCCAGGTAAGAATAGTGGAGTGGGTTGCCATGCCCTCTTCCAGGGGATCTGCCCAACCCAGGGACTGAACTTGCATCTCTTATGTCTCCTGCATTGGGAGATAGGTTCTTTACCACTAGTGCCACCTGGGAAGCCCTAAAACTGAACGTTTGCTTGCCATATCCTAGCATAACCCAACAATTAGTCTCCCAGAAATATACCCCAGAGGAACTCTTGCAGATGTGTGAGAACATTCAAACCAACATTGTTCAAATTAGCAAGAACTTGGTGACAGGTCACATGTCCAGTGGCAGAAGAGTGGATAAATACACTGTGGTCCATTCAGACAGTTGAACATTATATTGCAGTGAAAATGAATGAACCACAGCTACATGCAACAATCTAGGTGACTCTTACAAATGTAATGAATAGTCAGGGAAAGCAAATTGCAGAAGACCATATAGCTTGAGTTCCTTTTTAAGAATAAAATTCAAATGCAAGCAGAATTATCATAAAGGTGATAAAACAAAAGCAATGAAACTCTGCAAAATTCATGTAGTGGCTATTTCTGAGGGCAGATAAAGAGCGAGGGGAGGAGAGGAGCACATAGGATGTCCTGGTGGTGGTATTCTAGTTCTTGGTTTGAGAGGTGTTTTTATTGGCATCATCATATTACTAAATAAGCTAGATGACATGAATGAAAGATAAGTGTCGAAGCCAAATTGACACTTCAAGGTGATTATGAATCTGTAAGCGTGGTGCTGGGGTTGCAGGTGCCGAGGATGGGTTGAGCAATCAGTACATTCTGAGAATTAACCCTCTGAGTCATGGAATCTGCAGGGGACCCCAGAGATTCCCCCAGGGCCAGGCTTCCATCAGGTTAGGGTGGAGGGGAGCAGGCATCCTGACTCAGTCTCCTAAACTTTCCCTAAAGACAAAACCAGCTGGTAGGGCATCCTTTGAAGGGAGTTTGGACATCCTTGATGAAGAGGCTAGGCTCTGGAGCAGTGGTCCCCAACCTTTTTGTTACCAGGGACTGGTTTTGTGGAACACAATTTTTCCACAGATCGGGGAGTCGGGGGGAATGGTGTCAGGATGAGGCAAGCACATTACATTTATTGTGCAGTTTATTTCTGTTTTATGATGTCAGCTCCACCTCACATCATCAGGAATTAGATCCCAGAGATGGGGGACCCTTGCTCTAGAACACTTTGATGCTGCAGGGCTGAGAACAGGGCATTGACAAGCCCCATACCCACCTGACTACAGGAAACGGAATCAACGCAATAGAGACTTAAAAAGTACTTTTGACTGTGACCATCGTAAGAAACTCATTTTTATATTGTAACCCAAGTCACACACATGCACACATATGTGTGCATGTGCTTGTGTGTATACGTGAAACTGAAGCGTTTCTTGTCCTTGTTGTATATGACACATACTGATAGTTTCATCCTGCTTTTTGTCTTCATTTTGTCATTATCAAATTCAAACTATTACATTGACTTTATAGCCACTGTGGGTCATATCTGGAGAAGGCAATGGCACCCCACTCCAGTACTCTTGCCTGGAAAATCACATGGATGGAGGAGCCTGGTAGGCTGCAATCCATGGGGTCGCTAAGAGTCGGACACGACTGAGCAACTTCACTTTCACTTTTCATTTTCATGCATTGGAGAAGGAAATGGCAACCCACTCCAGTGTTCTTGCCTGGAGAATCCCAGGGACAGGGGAGCCTGGTGGGCTTCTGTCTATGGGGTCGCACAGAGTCGGACACCACTGAAGTGACTTAGCAGCAGCAGCAACAGCAGTGGGTCATATCACACAGCTGCCGGGAAGAGGTCATCAGGGCCTCTGGCGGGCCTGGCCTGCCTTTGCCAGAGCGGGCCAGGCTGGGCCCCACTGCATCTGCCCTTCACCTTCCTTCCCTCTCCCCCCGAGTCCCCCGTTGGCCAGGCACAAGGGGCCTGAAGGCTGATCCCAATTCAGAAACAGAACTTCTCTTTCCCACTCTGTGCCCTCCCCCAGGCTGACCCGTGAACTCACCAAGGAAAGTGGTCGCTATAGTATGTGGGTAAGTAGCCCTTGCTGCCCGAGCAGGAAAGAGCCAAAGGACGTGACAGCGGGAAGCCTTGTCAGTTCTGTGGGTAAACCTGTCGCTTTGTGACTGCATCAGCCTGTGGTTGCTAGGTTACCTGGGCCCTACAACTCCAGAAGCACTCCCCAGCACCCCTCTCCTCACCCACAGCCAGCTCCTCTTACCCTTCCTGGAGGGGCAGAAGGGCTTACCAAGCACCCCCTGCTCGCCTGCCCTCTAGGCTCCTCTCTCTCCCATTCAACACTTGCAGTGGGACCCAAGGGAGAAAATGAGAATCAGGGGCTGGTTTCAGCCAGTGTGCAGCAGGCAGAGAGAGAAAAACTGGCAAAAAGGTTTGGTTGGGTTGGGTGCCAGCTCTGTCGGCATGATCGGGCTGTCTGCCACTATGGAGGAGTCTGTCCTCCCGCACTGTATTTCTGGGGGTTGATTCTCAGAGAGCTGTCTTTTAGATGGAGAGGAGGTGGCTGCCAACAGGATCCAAAGCCTTCCTGCGGCCCTACTCCAGGCAGGAGAGCTGGGTGGAAGGGCCCTGGGCTGCCAGTGGCAGGGGTCTTGATGGGATTCTGACCTGCCCTAGGTGCGTCATCTGTGCTGCCAGAGGTGTGGGACAGCGGCAAGAATACTTGGCTCCAGTTCCAGCTCTACTTCCTAGCTGTGTGGCCTCAGACAATTTACCTGATGTCTCTGAGCCTCAGTTCTCATGTCTCTGAAATGGGAGATGATCCTCGCGCTCATTCTCATGGGATTTTTGAGATTGCCTAATGTAAAGCTTTTGACTGTGTGGATCCCAACAAACTGGAAAATTCTTAAAGAGATGGAAATACCGGACCACCTGACCTGCCTCATGAGAAATCTGTGTGAAGGTCAAGAAGCAACAGTTAGAACTGGACATGAAACAACAGACTGGTCCCAAATTAGGAAAGGAGTACATCAAGGCTGTATATTGTCACCCTGCTTATTTAACTTATATGCAGAGCACATCATGGGAAATGCTGGGCTGGATGAAGCACAAGCTGGAATCAAGATTGCCGGAAGAAATATCAATGACCTCAGATATGCAGATGACACCACCCTTATGGCAGAAAGTGAAGAAGAACTGAAGAGCCTCTTGATGAAAGTGAAAGAGGAGAGAGAAAAAATTGGCTTAAAACTCAACATTCACAAAACGAAGATCATGGCATCTGGTCCCATCACTTCATGACAAATAGATGGGGAAACAATGGAAACAGGACAGACTTTATTTCTTTGGGTTCCAAAATCACTGCAGATGGTGACTGCAGCCATGAAACTAAAAGACACTTGCTCCTTGGAAGAAAAGCTATGACCAACCATATTAAATATTAAATATAGACAGCATTATTAAAAAGTAGAGACATAACTTTGCCAACAAAGGTCCATCTAGTCAAAGCTATGGTTTTTCCAGTAGTCATGTATGGATGTGAGAGTTGGACTATAAAGAAAGCTGAGCACTGAAGAATTGATGCTTTTGAACTGTGGTGTTGGTGAAGACTCTTGAGAGTCCCTTGGACAGCAATGAGATTGAACCAGTCCAACCTAAAGGAAATCAGTCCTGAATATTCACTGGAAGGACTGATGCTGAAGCTGAAACTCCAATACTTTGGTCACCTGATGCAAAGAACCAACCTATTTGAAAAGACCCTGATGCTGGGAAAGATTGAAGGCGGGAGGAGAAGGGGACGACAGAGAATGAGGTGGTTGAATGGTGTCACTGACTCAATGGACATGAGTTTGAGTAAGCTCCGGGAGTTGGTGATGGACAGGGAAGCCTGGCGTGCTGCAGTCCATGGGGTCGCAGATTTGGACACAACTGAGCGACAGAACTGAACTGAATGTAATGCACATGGAAGTGTTTAGAATAGTCCCTGGGACCAGATATGATCTCCTACGTTATTACCCTCTCGGAGCCTATAAAATGGGATGTCCTTACCTAACTCTCAGGTCATTCTGAAGGACAAATGAGCTGATAGAAGCGAAGCACCTCATCAGATGCCTGGCACACAAGAGATGCTCACAAATGGTACTAATCACTACTGTTACTGGTATCCTTTCTTTAATTGTCGTTAATCTGCCACTGGTATCTTGATGGAGGGGGAGGGGATGGGTCCTGAGCCTGAGAACTACTGCGGGCAGTTTACTTTGTTTCTTTGAGACTTAGATGAAAAAGGGGCTCAGGATAATCCTTTGTCCACAGGACTGAGGTGAGATCAGAGGCTGCGAGGGGTGTAAACAGGCTCTGCAAATGGAAGAGTCTGCAGACAGCTCTTGGTGCTGTCCAAGGAGTGAGGCTGCTGGCCCTCAGAATGGATGGGTATGGGCCATGGGAGGGTCTTTCTTCTCAGCCTCCCTGGCTTCTTATCAGTGGCCGGAGGCTTCTAGACTCTGTATCCTCTGCTGGGGAGAAGAGCAGGAAGGAGGATAGCTAGAGGCAAACACAAGTCCTTCAAAAGTTCTGCCCGTCCCCTCTGGGGCGTGGTGACTCAGGCCACTGCAGTGACCCATTTTGGGGTGGCCTCTGAACTTGACCTTGCCTCTAGGGCTTTTAGGCTCTGGCTTCTCCTGGGCTTGTCCCTGCAGGAATGAGGTGACCCCTTTGAAACCATTCTGAAAGCCCCCTCTTGCATGCTTCTGGGAATCCTGGTGGCTACAATGATAAATGAGACTGTATTTGAAAGAAAGGCTTCTTCCCTCCTGCCAGCCCCTCCGCACTGCTTTCCACTCACCTGGGGGATTTCCCACAATGTGGTCTGACTCATCAAGAATAAAACCCACTCATCCTCCGGTTGCACTTCTTACC
The DNA here is from genome assembly GCF_049115385.1 of Moschus berezovskii. Classification (NCBI taxonomy): domain Eukaryota; kingdom Metazoa; phylum Chordata; class Mammalia; order Artiodactyla; family Moschidae; genus Moschus; species Moschus berezovskii. The sequence continues at coordinate 27,594,239 of NC_142471.1, forward strand.
CCCACCACTGTGTTGTTTAAAACTGGACACCGGGTCTCTGCAGATTGGAGCCTGGGGACTGAAGGGGGTACCTTACAGATGCCCTCAACACTGTTTTGTAAGATTTATGAGAGAATTCAGGGTAAGCCCTTTAGACTTCTCTTTGTGTTCTGTCACTCGGTCATGCCCCGACTCTTTGCATCCCCATGGATTGTAGCCCAACCAGGCTTCTCTGTCCATGGGATTTCCCAGGCAAGAATACTGGAGTGGGTTGCTATTTCCTTCTCCAGGGGATCTTCCTGATCCAGGGATCGAACCTGTGTCTCCTGCATTGGCAGGTGGATTCTTTACTACTGAGCCACCTCTTTATTGAGCATCAAAAGGAGGAGAGAGATTCTTGTCTGCCTGGGAATGGTTGGAAGTGCAATCATCCTGCTGAGATATAAGAGAAGCAATATAAAATTTAATGGAATACGTCTTATGGGACAGGCATTGAGCTAATCCTTGTAAGCATACTGTCTCATTTAACTCTACAGACGAGGAAGTTGATGGTCAGAGAAATCCTTTCTTACATATAAGAAAAGTATATTCTCCCCTCATGGCTTACTCTTCTGTCTCCAAATGCAGTCTTTTGATGGAGAGAAGTTCCTAACTTTAATTTAGCCAGATTGACTAATTTTGTCCTTCGTGATGAATGGTGTTTTCATCCTGTTTAAGAGATCTTTGCCTCTCCAAAGTTATGCAGGTATTTTTTTCCATATTATTTTTGGAAATTTTCCTATTGTACCTTTCACATTTAGATCTATGTTCAATCTGGAATTGGTTTTTGTGTATGGTGTAAGTTAGAGGTCAAGAGCCATATTGTTTCCCCTAGAAATATCTCTTTGACTGGCACCATTTCCCCCCCTCCATTATTTGGCCACACTGCAGCATGTAGGATCTTAGTTCCCTGACCAGCAAAGAAGCATGGTGCCCTAACCACTGGACCTCCAGGGGAAGTCCCTGATCAGCACTGGTTTAAAAAACACTATCTTTGACTTGCTTCTCTGTGGTATCATCTTTGTCAAAATTCAATTGTCCAAATATGTGTGGGTCTATATCTGGATTCTTCCTTTCAAATGCTTTGAGTCTACCATTCCACCAATACTGTGTGTTTAGTTGCTCAATCATGTCGGATTCTTTGCAACCCCATGGACTGTGGCCTGCCAGACTTCTCTGTCCATGAGGATTCTCTAGACAAGAATACTGGAGTGGGTTGCCATGCCCTCCTCCAGGGGATCTTCCCAACCCAGGGATCGAACCCAGGTCTCCCGCATTGCAGGTGGATTCTTTACCATCTGAGCCACCAGGGACATTCTCTTAATAACTGTAGTTTTAAATATATCTTGATATCTAGTGATGTGAAACTTCATCAAGGAAAACTCTATTTTTCTCCTCCACTCTCAGTATTTCTGAAACTGGATGTATAGGGGTTTTTCCACACCATACATTTCTCCATTTCAGCAGGCACCAACTGGGTGTCCTACAGGTTTAACTTAATTCTGACACTATCTGCCTGGGGATAGCATCAGACGCCACAGGTTAAGAGCTCAGTCCTTCAAGGATGGACCCTCTTCAGACCCTGAAATTGAGTCCCACTAAAACCCAGTTCCCTTACCAAGTTGATGATTAATCTCTCTATCCAAAACTTAATTCCCTTTCTGGTCCCCTCTGACCTCAGTCCTGTGCTAACTGAACACTCACCAACCAGAGTCAGATGACTGAAACTGCTGTTGTTGATAACATTGATATCCTAAGGTTTTTACCATAGATATCATCATTAAGGTCTAAGTCACGCTGTTTCTCCAGGGCAAAGTGAGCTAACAGGCCTCGAGCCATGGACAACCTGGCCAAAGAATCCTAAACTAGAGACCTCCTGAATTCCCAAACTATAGTCACAGAAGTGTCACCTGATGACGATTAATCCCAGCCTCTTTGTTCCTCCCTTTGAAACACCCCTCACTCAGAGACCAAATGGAGAGGACTTGAGACTTGTCTCCCACTTCCTTGCCGGGTGTGTGGCCATAAAACCCTTACTTTGCTGCAAACACCCACTGTCAGAAGGTGGCTTTCTGTGACCTCAGACACATGCGTCCTTGCTCATAACAACATCAGGCTCAGGTCCAGGTTGTTATCTGTATTTCTGACTGGCCAGCATTAAATTGGGGTTCCCATGATCCCCTCCTTGGGTTTGGAAGGTAGCTAGAATGGCTGACAAAGCTCAGGTGAATATTTACCTATGTTTGCCAGTGTCGAGTAAAGGGTATCATAAAGGATACAGGTGAATAGCCATATGAAGAGGTACACAGGACAAGGTTCTGTGTGCAGGAGCATCTATCCGTGTGGAACTGGGGATGCCACTCCCAACATGTGGACATCTCAACCCAGAAGCTCTTCAAACCCCCAGAAACTCTTCATCCTTTTGGGTTTTTATGGAGGTTTCAGCTGGGGCTTCCTAAGTGGCTCAGATGGTAAAGAATCAGCCTGCAAAGAATTCCATTTTGATTTACCTGTGGTGTTTTTCAGTGTATCTCTTTGTATAACTTTTCAGTGGTTGCTCTACGTATTGCCTTATATATGCAAAACTTACCACAGTCTACTGGTATCACTCTTTTACCAGTTCAAGTGAAGGTTTTTAAGTATTGACATCTTGCTACCTTTTATGTAATTTACTCTCCTCTTTTATAATACTACTTTCTTAAATCATTTCCTCTATATACATTTAGAATCGTATCAAACTGTTATATATGATTTTTGCTTCAACTATCAAACATTTATTTAGGAAACTCATGAGAAGGAAAGCCTATTTACACATATTTTTTACTTTTTTCTTCCTTCCTTCCTGATGTTCCAAGGTTTCTTCTCTTATTGTTTCCTTTCTATTTCGAGGACTTTCTTTATTCTTTTAGGGCGTGACTGCTGGTGACAAATCATCTTAGTTTTCCTCCTCTGGAGAATGTCTTGATTTCCCCCTTCATTCCTATAGGATATTTTTGCTTAGATATAGGATTCTGGGTTTTCATTTCTCTTTTATATCATCTGAAAAGTACTGTACCACTACCTTCTGATCTTCATGATTTGTGAGGAGAAATCTGTTGTGATTCTATTTATTTCTTTTCTTTTATAGATGAGGTGTTGTTTTCCTCTGGCTGCCTTTTTTTTTTTTTGGTCTTTAGTTTTCAGAAGATTAATAATAATGTGTCTGCATGTGGATTACTTTCGGTTTATTCTATTTGATTTGTTCAGCTTCTTGAATCTCTAGGCTTGTCTCTTGCCCAATTTTGAATGTTTTTAGCCATTATTTCTTTGAGTTCTTTTTCAGCTCTGCGCTCTTTCTTTCTCTTGTTCTTGGACTTTGATAAAACAAATATTAGAGCTTTTGTTATAGTCCCACAGGTCCCTACAGCTCTGTTCACTTTCACTTTTTGGGGGGGGTCTAGTTTTTGTTTCCCAAACAGAGTAATTTCTCTTGTTCTATCTTCCAGTTCACTGATTCTTTCTTCTTTCACTTCTGTTATGATTTTGAGCCCATCCACTGAGATTTTAGCTCAATTATTATATTTTTCAGTTCTACAATTTTCTTTTGGTTCTTTGTCTCCTATTTCTTTGCTAAGGCTTTCTATTCCCCCCCCTCCCCACTTATTTCAAGTGTATTCTTTATTGCTCATTGAAACATTTTAAAAATCACATCTGCTATAAAATCTTCATATTTATACATCAAATAATTCTAATACCTTTGTAATTTTGCTGTTGGCATCTATTGCATTTTTCAAGGAATTTTTCCAAAGCATCTACCTTTTCAAATTATAGCCTTGGCTCTACCTTTGTATTATCTCTAGGAACTTCTCAGTGCTTCCCTGGTGGCTCAGACAGTAAAGAATCTGCCTGCAATGCAGGAAACCCAGGTTTGATCCCTGAATCAGGAAGGTCCCCTGTAGAAGGGAATGGCTACCACTCCAGTATTCTTGCCTGGAGAATTCCATGAACAGAGAAGCCTGGTGGGCTACAAGTCCATGGGGTCGCAAAAAGTCAGAGGTGACTAACACTTCTACTTTTTTAACTTTCGCATGTCTTTGTATTGTCTCTAGGAACTCTTATAGTCCCTGGATATAGTGATGTCTTTTTTATTTCTGACATCGCACTGAATTTGCTCATTCTCTCTCTCTCATTCCTTGATCAGTCCTGCCAGTGTTATTATGTTTAGAAGTCTTCCCAACCCCCACCAAAAATTTTAGGTTTTGGGGTTTTCTTATTTTATTTCTTCAACTTTCTTTGAGTTTAGTTTGTGTTTTTGTAATCTCTTAACATGGATGCTTAAGTCATTTGCTTTCAATTTCCTTCTTTTCAGATATATTGTATATTTAAGGTCACGATAGCTACATTCCACAAAATTTTCAGGTTTATAGGAGATGATGTTACCTTGCAAAGTGAAAGTGTTAGTTGCTCTGTCATGTCCAACTCTTTGTGACCCAATGCCTTGGGGCCTGCCTAACTCCTCTGTCCATGGAATTTCCCAGGTAAGAATCCTGGAGTGGGTAGCCATTCCCTTCTCCAGGGGATCTTCACAACCCAGGGATCGAACCTGGGTCTCCTACATTGCAGGCAGATTCCTTACCATCTGAGCCAAAAAGTTTAGTTTTAGTTTGCAGTTCTTTAACCAATGGAGTTGAGCGTCTTTTCACATGCTTAAGTGCCATTTGTATATATTTCCTGTGATCTCAATTCACATCCTTTGTCCAGTTTTATGTTGGTTTTTTAGTCCTTACAGGGATATATGTTAGGTTATTTATTTGTAATATGAGTAATTAAAAAACTTTTTCCCTAGTTCATTGATCTTCTGTTGACTCTGTCTATGCTGTGAATTTAGATTCCGCTCCTCCTAAATTGGTATGGGGCTTTTGGAATTCAGAAACCCCCTCCACTTTGTTGGGCTTTCATTCATCCCCATGAAAAGTCCTCAGAACAGAGGCTCTGGAGATATACTCAGACCTGCCATTCTCTAGCTGTGCTGTCTTAGATAAGTTTTGACACCTCTAGGCCTCAAATTCCTCATCTGTAAAATAAAGATAATAATTCTGCCAACCTTATAGGGCTGTTTGATGCATAAATGAGATAATGCATATAATCACCCAGCACAGTGCCTTGCCCATCATGAAGGCTTAATGCATGGTATTTTTTTTTTTCTTACTGTTTGCAAAATCAAGCGAACTTTTCATGAATGGCTGCTATGTTATCCCAGTGCTATTTCCCATCAGTGTACGGGAGAAAATCCTGTGATGACGTGCCCTTTATCACACCTGTTGTGTCTTTTCTGCTTCATACATGGGATTCTGGATTGTGGCCAGTATCACTGGGTGCTTTGATGAGACTTAACTGCTCTGAAAATTGAGTCTCTGCCAGGCTCTTGGGTTTACCTACCATGGCATTACCTGTGCTTCTATTGTCCGAACGTCTGTGACTAGCTGTTTGATGATATTTTAGAGAAGAAAGGAGGAAAGAAAGAGGCATGATGAATGACCCCACATGGCTCAGCCACCCCACCTGTCTCCCCTATGTTTGTCAGTTACCTGGTAACCTGTCATCTGAGCAGGACTCACGGCTCCGGAGCTGGCAGCTACAGACTGGTCTAAGTCACCATTCAGGAAGTTTGACTTAGAAGAGCAGACATCAGAGAAGAGGGAATAAGTCTGAGCTCTCCAGAAAGATCTAACTAAGTTCATGGACTCCAACAAGTTTCTCTTTTCAACTTAAATGCCATTCTCAGCTCTCACCCCAAGTTCTCCCCTCAAACTCTCTTTGAATACCCAATAATTCTTATAATTTCACGTTTCTTTACTGTAAGCCTGTCAGTTCCAAGAGGTTAGAGGAACCCTCTATCTTGTTCACCACCAAGCATATTGCCTTGGTCTGCATGATGGTTAGTTCCGTGGGTCTGTTTGTGTTGCACTAATCCATCAAACACCTGCTACAGTTGCCTCATGCCCAATAAATATTCACTGAGTTCACGAATAGATGAATCAGAGTCTAAGGTAGTTATTCTGGCCATTCACCCGTTACAGATCTGAATCCTTACCTCAGAATTCCTACCCACTGTATGCTAATATTTGTCAACCAAACAGCTCTAGTGACAGGGAGCTCTCTGCTGCCCAAGGTTGCCTGCTCATTTTCTGTGTGATCCTGTCGGCTAGAAAGTTCTTCTTAATATTGCACTTCAATATATCTCCTTGAAGCTTCCAGTCAATGTTCTTGATTTATTCATAAGAATAAATCAAATCTAGGTCTTCTGTGTGATGCCAACTCTGTACACATTTGAACTTAGTTCTCATACCCACCTCCTCTTCTCCAGGCTAGTCACAAAATCAGATTAGACACATATTTGTTGAGTACCTGCAACATGGAATACACTAGAGAACACAAAGATGTAAAGAAATAATAAGTGTCTTCAAGAGGTTACTGGTCTTGTGGGGCATCAATAAAAATGAAGATCGAATGTAATCAGGACAGTGGAGACTCCAAGTTTGTCCGTGAGTTTTGGGGAAGGCTCCATGGAGGAGTGGGGCTGTAGAAGGTGCTCTCAGTGGACACGGGAGCAGCAGATGTCCCAAGAAGTGAGAGTATACGCAGAAGTCCGGAGATATAGGAGCCTGTGGCATGTTATGGGAACGCAAAGCAATTCCACGTGGCCAGGGAAACCAGAAATCCCAGATGGCACAAGACAGGCCAATTTTTTTCTGCTTTCCCAGAAAACTTACTATATGTCCTCAGCCTCAGAAGTGTCCCAGATTGGGTGATTAATTACATGGTTACTCTCACTATGCTGGGGGTATAAAGTCTGAGAGTGAGGTAGAGATGTGGGAGCTGAAGGTAGAGAGAGGGCAGAGGTGATCCCCAGGGGCCTTGTGGGCCAAGTTCAAGAAGAACATTCAGTTAACTGGGCCTGGTATGGTACCTTCCCTCAGAGGTCATCCTCTTCAGGTATATAATTTAATTCACAGATGGATCAGTATATCTACTGATAGATGTTTATTGCTGTGGATTACCATCTTTTTCATGAATTTTTTTGATGTGGGCTGCTTTTAGCAACTCCAGTACTCTTGCCTAGAAAATCCCATGGATGGAGGAGCCTAGTAGGCTGCAGTCAATGGGGTCGCTAAGGGTTGGACACGACTGAGCGACTTCACTTTCACTTTTCACTTTTATGCATTGGAGAAGGAAATGGCAACCCACTCCAGTATTCTTGCCTGGAGAATCCCAGGGACGGGAGAGCCTGATGGGCTGCCGTCTATGGGGTCGCACAGAGTTGGACACGACTGAAGTGACTTAGCAGTAGCAGCAGCAGCTTTTAAAGTCTGTATTGAATTTGTTATAATATTGCTTCTGTTTTATGTTTCTTGGTTTTTTGGCCACGTGGCATGTGGGATTGTAGTTCCCCAACCAGGGATTGAAACTGCATCCCCTACATTGGAAGGCAAAGTCTTAACCACTGACCTGCCAGGGAAGCCCCCTGTGGATTACCATTTATGGGAGACTTAGCAGGTAAGCACTTTCCAAATAGTCTGGGGTGTGGCCCAGGCAGTCTCTGCTGACCCTTGTTCATACATTTTCTGTAATGGATTCTCTGACACTTAGCCTTGGTTTTGACTTGTTGCGGTTGTGAGGTTGTGTCCAGAGACGGCACTGGGCAATCCCCTCTGGACTTATTGCTCTCCACTAGAGACTTTGTAAGACTTCCCTGGAGGGATGTAGTGAGTGTCAGAAACAGCCCTATAGCTATAAACAACTTGCTTTAAAGGACCAAAATGATTAGTATATTATAGGGATTTATAAGAATATTTGAACGAAACGAGTTTTTAATTGGGTCTACAAAGGGCAAAATGATAGGATACTGAATGAGGAATTCCCCAGGTCAGTAGGTGCCCAGTATGTTACTGGAGCTCAGTGGAGAAATAACTATAGAAGGAATAAAGGGATGGAGCAAAAGCAAAACCAATACCCAGTTGTGGATGTGACCAGTGATAGAAGCAAGGTCCGGTGCTGTAAAGAGCAGTATTGCATAGGAACCTGGAATGTTAGGTCCATGAATCAAGGCAAATTGGAAGTGGTCAAACAGGAGATGGCAAGAGTGAACGTTGACATTCTAGGAATCAGTGAATTAAAATGGACTGGAATGGGTGAATTTAACTCAGACGACCATTATATCTACTACTGTGGGCAGGAATCCCTTAGAAGAAATGGAGTAGCCATCATGGTCAACAAAAGCGTCCGAAATGCAGTACTTGGATGCAATCTTAAAAATGACAGGATGATTTCTGTTCGTTTCCAAGGCAAACCATTCAATATTACAGTAATCCAGGCCTATGCCCCAACGAGTAATGCTGAAGAAGCCGAAGTTAATCGGTTCTATGAAGACCTACAAGACCTTTTAGAACTAACACCCAAAAAAGATGTCCTTTTCATTATAGGGGACTGGAATGCAAAAGTAGGAAGTCAAGAAACACCTGGAGTAACTGGCAAATTTGGCCTTGGAGCACGGAATGAAGCAGGGCAAAGGCTAATAGAGTTCTGCCAAGAGAATTCACTGGTCATAGCAAACACCCTCTTCCAACAGCACAAGAGAAGACTCTACACATGGACATCACCAGATGGTCAACACCGAAATCAGATTGATTATATTCTTTGCAACCAAAGATGGAGAAGCTGTATACAGTTAGCGAAAACAAGACCAGGAGCTGACTGTGGCTCAGATCATGAACTCCTTATTGCGAAGTTCAGACTTAAATTGAAGAAAGTGGGGAAAACCACTAGACCATTCAGATATGACCTCAATCAAATCCCTTATGATTATACAGTGGAAGTGAGAAATAGATTTAAGGGACTAGATCTGATTGATAGAGTGCCTGATGAACTCTGGACGGAGGTTCGTGACATTGTACAGGAGACAGGGACCAAGACCATCCCCATGGAAAAGAAATGCAAAAGAGCGAAATGGCTGTCTGAGGAGGCCTTACAAATAGCTGTGAAAAGAAGAGAGGCGAAAAGCAAAGGAGAAAAGGAAAGATATAAGCATCTGAATGCAGAGTTCCAAAGAATAGCAAGGAGAGATAAGAAAGACTTCCTCAGTGATCAATGCAAAGAAATAGAGGAAAACAACAGAATAGGAAAAACAAGAGAGCTCTTCAAGAAAATTAGAGATTCCAAGGGAACATTTCATGCAAAGATGGGCTCGATAAAGGACAGAAATGGTATGGACCTAACAGAAGCAGAAGATATTAAGAAGAGGTGGCAGGAATACACAGAAGAACTGTACAAAAAAGATCTTCACGACCAAGATAGTCACGATAACGTGATCACTGACCTAGAGCCAGACATCTTGGAATGTGAAGTCAAGTGGGCCTTAGAAAGCATCACTACGAACAAAGCTAGTGGAGGTGATGGAATTCCAGTTGAGCTATTTCAAGTCTTGAAAGATGATGCTGTGAAAGTGCTGCACTCAATATGCCAGCAGATTTGGAAAACTCAGCAGTGGCCACAGGACTGGAAGAGGTCAGTCTTCATTCCAATCCCAAAGAAAGGCAATGCCAAAGAATGCTCAAACTACCGCACAATTGCACTCATCTCACACGCTAGTAAAGTCATGCTCAAAATTCTCCAAGCCAGGCTTCAGCAGTATGTAAACCGTGAACTCCCAGATGTTCAAGCAGGTTTTAGAAAAGGCAGAGGCACCAGAGATCAAATTGCCAACATCCGCTGGATCATGGAGAAAGCAAGAGAGTTTCAGAAAAACATCTATTTCTGCTTTATTGACTATGCCAAAGCCTTTGACTGTGTGGATCACAATAAACTGTGGAACATTCTGAAAGAGATGGGAATCCCAGACCACCTGACCTGCCTCTTGAGAAACCTGTATGCAGGTCAGGAAGCAACTGTTAGAACTGGACATGGAACAACAGACTGGTTCCAAATAGGAAAAGGTGTACGTCAAGGCTGTATATTGTCACCTTGCTTATTTAACTTATATGCAGAGTACATCATGAGGAACGCTGGGCTGGAAGAAGCACAAGCTGGAATCAAGATTGCCGGGAGAAATATCAATAACCTCAGATATGCAGATGACACTACCCTTATGGCAGAAAGTGAAGAGGAACTCAAAAGCCTCTTGATGAAAGTGAAAGAGGAGAGTGAAAAGGTTGGCTTGAAGCTCAACATTCAGAAAACAAAGATCATGGCATCTGGTCCCATCACTTCATGGGAAATAGATGGAAAAACAGTGGAGACAGTGTCAGACTTTGTTTTTTTGGGCTCCAAAATCACTGCAGATGCTGATTGCAGCCATGAAATTAAAAGACGCTTGCTCCTTGGAAGGAAAGTTATGACCAACCTTGATAGTATATTAAAAAGCAGAGACATTACTTTGCCAACCAAGGTCCGTCTAGTCAAGGCAATGGTTTTTCCCGTGGTCATGTATGGATGTGAGAGTTGGACTTTGAAGAAGGCTGATCGCCGAAGAATCGATGCTTTTGAACTGTGGTGCTGGAGAAGACTCTTGAGAGTCCCTTATACTGCAAGGAGATCCAACCAGTCCATTCTAGAGGAGATCAATCCTGGATGTTCATTGGAAGGACTGATGCTAAAGCTGAAACTGCAATACTTTGGCCACCTCATGCGACGAGCTGACTCACTGGAAAAGACTCTGATGCTGGGAAAGGTTGGGGGCGGGAGGAGAAGGGGACGACGGAGAATGAGATGGCTGGATGGCATCACCGACTCTGTGGACATGAGTTTGAGTGAACTCCGGGAGTTGGTGATGGACAGGGAGGCCTGGCGTGCTGTGATTCATGGGGTCGCGGAGAGTCGGACACGACTGAGCGACTGAACTGAACTGAAGATGATGCAATAACAAGGGATTGTTTCATTAGCTGTTTGGGCGTCAGGTTTATACATTTGGAATGCTTGACTTATGTGAGAGGCGGGTAGTCAGAGTGGGTACTTGAGATATGTCTGAGTGAGTGATTTCCTTTGCAGTGACCCTTGCAACATCTGTCCCTAAGTGGCAGATGATGGTTTGCACCTCAAAACTGAGTGTCACAGTCCCCTCAAGCAGATCCCCAAGGACTAGCTTCGGGTTGCTTGTGCCCACCAGGAGGCGAGTCGGCAGTGGTTTCTGGAGACTTCGGAACCCCAGTCACTGCTCTGCCACTGGGATGCTCAGAGGGGACGTAAGGCAAGTAGGAATGGCCATGTCATCCTGCCCTTCCCATGCATCTTTTTTAAACCTACTGAAGCGTGGGAATCTAGGTGTATGAATTTGCTAGGACTGCTGTAACAAAGGACGATAAACAGGGTAGCTTGCACAGCAGACTTAGTTGCCTTACTGTCCTGAAGACTAGAAACCTGAGATCCAGGTGTTGGCAGGACTGGTTCCTTCTGAGGGCAGTAGTAACAAAGAATGGGCCCCGAGCCTCTGCCCTAGGTGGGCAGTTTTCTGGCAGTCCTTGTTCTTTAACTTGTAAAAGCACCGCCCCGTCTCTCCCTTTGTCTCTGTGTGGCTTTCTCTGTGTGCATGTCTGTGTCCACACTTCTCCTTTTTATAAGTACACCAGCTCTATTGGATGAGGGTCTCATCCTCCTCTAGTGTGACCTCATCTTAACTAACTACATGTGCAGTGATGCCTTTTCCAAAGAATGTTCCATTCTGTGGTACTGACAGTGAGGACTTCAACATATGAATTGTTGGGGGGCACAATTCAGCATACCACAGGAGGGTAGATAGAAACAGCTGCAGCATGAATGTAGCTACTCTACTGGCTACTGCTGAAACCCACTCTGTTTTGTGGGAAATGATCAGATCAGAAAGAATCCTGTGGTTAAGGGGGAGGTACCCATCCTGGTCTGACAGGTTAAAGGTATAGCCCTCTAGACATGGGTTAGTTTGTCTTGAGCTATGAACATGACTTGTCCCCTGAGGCTGCTGGCCTGAGGTCACACATAGCAAGATGCTGGTCAGGGCACAGCATGGACTGTAGTTCTGGGAAGCTCTTTTTAGTCTGTTTATCTCACTTTCCAAGAGTCCTAAGCTCGTGCCCTTGTTCTAATCCTAGAACCAACTGTCTCTACTCTTTGCTGAGATAAATGCAAAAGCCTGGTGCCTAGTCTGCCATTCGATTCTTCTTCCAGCCAAGTGATCACTTGATGATCACTCTGCAACTGCAAATTTCTCTTCTCTATCTTGGGAGAGAAAGATGGAATTAACAAAGAGGGGTGATTCAGCAAGTGACATCATGGTCACAAGACAGATTTTGCAAATGACAACAGGAACACAATGTGGTCCTACAATATTTTTGTGCTTTCTCTTGAGAAATTATGCTGGCTTGCTGTTTCCTATTGCTAACTAAGGCAAAAGAGTCTGTGCGAGTTGCATTCACCTCATATTCTACTTAAAACGGCAGCATCCATGACCACCTGCTCGTCCCCCACACTTTCTGTTTCCCATACTTGGCTTTGCTTCTTTTTTCCATAGCCCTGGGCACCTTCTAACTTGCCATATAGTTAGTTATTCTGTTCGTCTCCTTCCACAAGAATGCAAGCTGCATGTTGGCACAGATCTTTGTTTTGCTCAGTGATTCATCCCCAACTGAGGATATTGCAACATAACATTTAAATAGTTGAGTGGATGAATGGATGAGCCTGAGGTCTGCTCCCTGAAGTAGTCACTCTCCCATTTACATGCTTGGGACCCTGAAGGCATGTGTATTTGTACACCTGCCCTCCACATCTGCCCCTACTGACCTGTACAGCCTCTTCCTCCCCTCCCCCTTACTCTGGCCACACTCGTGGGCCCTCCTACACTGGCCACTGGGCCTTGGCACGCACAGTTCCCTCAGCCGGAACATTTTTCTTGCATCACTCTGCCTGGTTAACTCCTGCTTATCCCGCCCTCTCAGCTCATGCTATCCTTGATCCCACTGCCTGTGTCTATTCCCCCAAGCATGGAACATGGAGAACAACTGCCCTTAATTTAAAAACAAACAAGCAAGCAAATAGCAGCACGGGGAAATTTCTTTGATCTTGTAAGACATAAAATGTTTTTCATCTGTTTGCAGAGATGGATGCCCTCTCCTTCCACTCTGACCCTGATCCCTGGATGCAGGTACTGCCCAGCTATCCCAAGCTGCCTCCTCTGAGTGAGTCAGCCCTGGAAACTGGTTCTACAGGGCCAGACAAGGAGTAACCATGGGTCACTAATTACCCGCCCAGTCCTCTGTTTGCACAGGACTTGTATTACACTCCGTCACATCCCATCTGTGTCAACACTGAGAGGGAGGAGACGGGGGAGGGCGCCAGCATCCAGGCCACACCATGCAGCCCCAGCACAGGACCAGGGCAGACACCCTCTGCCTCCAAATAACTATGTGATCAAGGGTCCCTCCTGGGAACTGGAGCACAGAGAGGTGGCGTGGCATCTGGAAAGTATGACCCAAGTGGGGCAGAGAGGATTCTAGACTGACAGAGTTGGAGAACAGTGTCCCCTGTCTATACAATTTTGAGGTCAGGACATTGAGACCCAGAGAGGGTAAATGGTGCATCCAAAGCCACACCATGTGTGAGTCTCAAAGCCATCATGAGAACCTGTAAGCTTCATTATATTTTGTGGGCATGGGCTTCTGGAGCTGGAAGGTCAGGAATTCTAGGTTCGGTTTCCACTAGCTATGGGACCAAGGCGTAGACACTGGTGAGAATGAATAGAACCTAGCAACTTTTATCTGGTGTTGGTTTAGTCGCTAAGTTGTGTCTGACTCTCGAAACCCCATGGACTGTAGCCCACCAGGCTCCTCTGCCCATGGGATTTTCCAGGCAAGAATACTGGAGTGTGTTGCCATTTCCTTCTCCAGGGGGTCTTCCTGACCCAGGGATCAAACCCAAGTCTCCTGCATTGCAGGTGGATTCTTTATCTACTGAGCCACTAGGGAAGGGTGTTCAAAATACAGATGTTTGGACCCTATTCCTCATTCACCAGGGAACATAGGGAAGTCCTAACATGGGGATTTGGAAAAGTTCCTTGGCAGTTCTGATGTGTAATGCTAGATGGCAAGGATGGGCTGGATGATGCTTGAGTCCCTTCAACCTGACAGACATTCAGCTGTAGATGTGAAGATGAGGTTTGTCTTAGCGTGCGTTCCTGTCATCAGTCCGCAGTGGGACAGTTTGGCTCCCAGGGGGCATCCCAAAATTTTAAAAATTTCTGGATGTCACAGTGATTGGGGCAGTTTCTCGGCATTCCGTGATGGTGATGAATGCTAGATGTCTTGTAGTGTGGACATTGCAAAGGTAGCCCCTCACAATGAAGAGGTGTCCTGAGTCCTGCACGTTTTGTTTTTTTTAACATAATACACAGCCAGTGCAATCATATAGGGGAAAAGCTGTGGTTCGCGGTCACATGAGCCAAGAGCTCAGTTTCACTTTCATACAAGAAAAAGTGGAGTTCTTTAAAAACATGGTTTTATTATACAATCTTCCTGGTACACATCTACCATGCTGAATGTTGCATGTAGGAACTTTATCAACTCTTAATCTGTTATTTTGGAAAAATCACATCACCCATGGCATTGCTGTTCACAGAGCAATAGAGTCACAAAGACAAGACCTCTGTCCTGCATTTGTAGCTTTCCTGTTCTCAAAAGGTGTATGTACTAATATAAAGAGCCTCATTTAGCCCTTATTTCAAAACGGCAAATATAAAGGAAAAAGTGATAACAACATTCAATTAAATATCGCCTTCTCTTCAATGAATACTTATCCACTGTAAGTTCATGCATCTGTTAACTTCAAGGGCAATTTTTTTTTTCAGGGACAATTTTTTAAATGATGTCTTTCACTTTTAAAGTTAGGACACTGTATTGCTATATAGGTGCGTACACACCCCTGTTTATGACATATATTTTGTAACCCCCATAAAAAGTATGTTGGGGCTTGTTGGTTTGGGACTTACTGATCTAGAGACAACAGACAACAAAACCCGCAGGAATACTGTAGCTCTTGGGCAAGCCTGGAAAAGGCCTAGGGCAAAAGGTCTAGGGTGCCCTTAATGGGGCAAGTGGCACGCTGGTTGGAAAGACTAATCAACTGTCAGGATCAGGTCCCGATGGGGACCGAGCCAGACCACGAACAGTGAGGTGACAGAGCAAGGTTTGGTTTAGCCAGTCCCAGAGCCCAGACTGGCACGTTATCTGGACTCCATCATGCATGTGGGGGAGGTTGGACTAATAGCTCTTGAATGCCTTCTGTGGGTTTGGCCCTACATTGGGCACACATATCCACCTGCCACCACAGTCCCAGGATAGATGCTATCAACCTTTGTTTTTCAACTGAGGAAGCCCAGGCTCAATTAAACCCACTTGCCTGAGGTCACACAGTGATCTCTCAGTAGAAGCTAGCCTGCCTTCAAAGCTGTTCCGTCATTGCAGGCCCAGGTGGTTTCCTTTTGCCCAAGGAAGTTGGTGTTTATTTGCTTTTCGATAAGCAGTCACTCTCTGGTTTTGATGCTTTGCTAGGAGTGATTGTGCAGCCTGGATAGCAACAGGGCGCTTCCTCAGGAAAGGTGGGCTTTCTTGGGAAATCACTTGTTTCACAATATCAGACTTGGCCACTCTGACTTTTGGCTGAATTGGCGTCTGGGACACGTAGCTTAGTGATCCACTGTTCCTTAGTCTTCATCCCACTGTGGCAACCTCTGGACACATGCTTCCTGCCCAGGCGCTTCCACATCGGGTTGGCTCTCAGCACCCTTTTTCCCAGTGGCTGGTCCAGTCATGATCGTTTCACAGCCTGCTGCCATTGAGTGGTCTACTGCCCCTCCCTGGGCAGGGTGTTTTAGGCTTCGTGAGTGGATGTCCTGCGGTGGGGGGCTTTCCTGTGGGCTGTTCCTTCCCAAGAGTTCAGAAGCTGCAACCTCCATGAGATTTGCTGGCAGTTCTGTCCTAACCTGAGCTCCCACAGAAAGTCCCCGGTTGGGATGGCTGGGGCTGGGGGGAGGAGTGTCAGGGACAGGAGTGGAGGCATAGCATGTTGCTGCTTTTCAGAGTGGAGCGTGTGTGCTCGTATCTGAAGGGAGGGGTGGCATCAACTTGGCCATGACCAGCTGCCATTTTAAGCAGAAACAGATTTGCTGGTATGAATTATTTTAAAAGAAGCCACGTGGGGGACAAAGAATCCCAGACCATTTTCCTCCACACTCTCCTTCCTGCCATCCCCAACCCTCTGTCATCAGCAGTTATTTCAGTCCCTCCCTGGTCGCCCCCCACCCCCAGCCACCCCGCCTCTCCCCCTGCCCCTCCCCACGCCCCACTCCCGGCCTTTCTAATCCCTCCCAGTCTTCTGTTATCCTGAAAGGCTCCATGATGACACCAAAGGCCAACTTGGGGCGCATTAGTTCTCCTCTTTACCCCCATCCATTTTTTTTTTTTTTGATCAGTCTCCTTAAACCATCCCAAACAAATGCAAAATCTTAACAACACTGTGCTTTCTCTTCAAGCAAGGTGTTGAGGGAAGTGCTTCTCGAGTTTTACTGTGCACATTATCATGTCCAGGGATCTTGGTGAAATGTAGATTGGTATTCGGTAGGTCTGGAGCCAGGTTCCAGGAACCTGCATTTCTAATCAGCTTCCTTGGGATGCCAGGGCTGTTCGCTGGGAGACCTCATTGCCAGTATGGCAGCCCCAGCACCCCACCTCTGCCCCTCCACCAGCCAGCTGAGCTCCTCATTTGTAGAACTTCTGAACCTTCCAGCATGGGAGTGTCTAAGGGGTGGGGGAGGGAGGAGAGGGCATGTGGTCCCTTCCTTAACCACCACTCTTGCTTTGGCAAATCCTTCCTCCCTCTGAACTGTAATTCTCTCTTTTATTTATGTCGCCTTTGCTCTCTGCTCTCTCCCTTTCTCCCCAGGGCCCACCAATATAGCTAGGACACGTGAATCTGGTAGTCAGTGGGGACTTTGTTCTGTTTTGGTACATTGTGATTCTCCTGTAAAGGCTGAAGTTTTCTTTCTTAATTCTCACACATCTTTTATCTCTGGTCATTTTCTACTTGATGCTTCTCTTATAATCCCTGATGATATGCTGTATCAGAGGGAGTGTGGGAAACAGGAGTAGTGGGGCCTGAAACCTCACCCCCTGTCTGTCCCCAGTAGGGCCCCTGGGCTCTGCCAGGAACCGCCAGGAGGCATATTCCTTTCTTGGCCTTGGTTTCTTCATGCATGTACTATGGGGTTGAACTGCATATAGTTGAAGGCCCCGCTAGCTCTCACATTCTTTGATTCGAATTCATTAACAAACATCTTTTAGGTCCTTCCTACAAAATCTGAAGTCTCTCTTTCCCATCTGCACTCTGCTCCGTTCTCCTGTGTGTCTTTGGGATCATTTACCTTCTTTGGGCTTTAGTGTCCTTGTTTACAGGCTTCCCATGGGGCTCAGTGGGTAAAGAATCTGCTTGCAGTGCAGGAGATACAGCAGACACGGGTTCGATCCCTGGCTTTGGAAGATCCCCTGGAGGAGGGCATGGCAACTGACTCTAGTATTCTTGCCTGGAGAATTCCATGGACAGAGAAACCTGGCGGGCTCTAGTCCATAGGGTTGCAAAGAGCCTGATACAACTGAAGCAACTGAGCACACACGCATGTCCTTATTTACAAGTTGAGAGATGATGAGAGTCAGCTTGTCTGGGCAAGTTAGGACATAAATAGAGCTTTGGATGTAAAGGTGCCTCGCATAGTTCTATCTTAGTCAGCTTAGGCAGCTATTGCAGAGTACCACAGACTGAATGACTTAAACATGAGACATTGATTTATCACAGTTCTACAGGCTGGGAAGTCGAAGGTCAAGGTGCAGGCAAATTCAGTTTTTGGAGAGATCCTCTTCCTGGCTTGCAAATGCCTACCATTTCACTGTGTGCCTGCATGACTGCATTGTGCAGAGAGAGAGGGAGACAGAGGGGGCGTGCGCTGTCTGGTCTTGTCTTCTTGTAAAGACTTGCATCCTATTATGGGGCTCCACCCTCACTACCTCACCTAAAGCTAACTGTTTCCCAGAGGCCCTGCCATTAGAGCTCAACACATGAATTTCGGGGGAGATCTTTCAGTCCATAACAATAAAGATTAGACAGTATGGTTGAACTGATTCACTTGGGAAGAACGAACAGGCTGCCTGCTGTGCGTGTGACCAGTGAAGCTGTACCACACTGGTGTAGGGAGGAACCAGACATGGACCTTGCTCTTCAGTCAGCCGGCACAGATATTCTAGATTAAAGGGTGAGAGGTGACAGCTAAGCAGGCTAGGGAAAGCAGATCCTAGGGTCTGAAGAGGAAATAAAGCAGAAGGGTGGGGGCTGAGGGCTATGGAGGACATAACCTGGAATCCCCAAATGAAAATGAAAGTTGCTCAGTCGTGTCCGACTCTTTGCGACCCCATGAACCGCAGCACGCCAGGCCTCCCTGTCCATCACCAACTCCCGGAGTCCACCCAAACTCATGTCCATTGAGTCGGTGATGCCATCCAACCATCTCATCCTCTGTCATCCCCTTCCCCTCCTGTCCTCAATCTTTCCCAGCATCGGGGTCTTTTCCAATGAGTCAGCTCTTCGCATCAGGTGGCCAAAGTATTGGAGTTTCAGCTTCAACATCAGTCCTTCCAATGAACACCCAGGACTGATCTCCTTTAGGATGGACTGGTTGGATCTCCTTGCAGTCCAAGGGACTCTCAAGAGTCTTCTCCAACACCACAGTTCAAAAGCATCAATTCTTCGGTGATCAGTAAAAGGTACTTTATTTTTGGCTGCGCTGGGTCTTCACTGTCGCACAGGCTTTCTCTAGTTGTGGCAAGCAGAGTCTCCTCTCTAGTTGCTGTGCACAGGCTTCTCACTGTGGTGGCTTCTCGAGGTGTGCATGGGCTTCAGTAGTTCTGGTACGTAGACTTAGTTGCTCCATGCCATGTGAGAGCTCCCCGGACCAGGGACTGAACTGGTGTCCTTTGTATTGGCAGGTGGATTCCCAGCCACTGGACCAGCAGGCAGGTGGACCAGCAGCCACTGGACCACCAGTCCCCCAAATTACTCTTGATGAATAGGCATTGGCAGCAAGTCCCATAACGTTTTCTGACCTCTCAACACTGAGAGTGAATGTCTACCGGGGAACAGCAGCAAAAGGGCTGAGGGAATGGCATTATTAGTGTCTGATTCAGGAGCTCTGGATAGTAGAGATGTCCAGGACTTCCGATGGGTGGAGGTGAGGCCGGGGAAGCCCAGAGAGAACTTATTTGACTCTTTCAGAATTTTGACCATTCTAGCTGGGAAACTAGGAAGTGCATAAGGGACTGTGCAGAGAAAGGCAGGCGTGATAACAAGGAATTCCATCATAAAAACACTAGATGAGGGTAACGATAGTAGTGATGACTCCCCCAATTAGTGTCATGACAACATTTTGCAAGAGGATGGAATCTGATACCCTCCTTAAGTGTCATTTTTATTCAGATGTCAAGATTCCAGGTAGGTGTCATTTAAATAATTTGTTGAAAAAATACTGTACGCAGAAATTTGATCAGTTACAAGTGACTACCCTGTCTTCTGCTTCTGCCGAATTAGTGTCATGACAACACAGACGAGTCATGAAACTGACTTCAGAGTTAGTGCTTTTAGAAATGACGGGTGACCTTTGCTATCCCGGTGAGTACTTTCACCAACATCGCTCATGAAAATAAAGTAGTATTGGTAGAATTTTTGCCCAACACCTATAGTCCCTGTTCTCCCTTTTTGTGGGCAGAGGGAAGGATGGGGATGACATTTCCAATAAGGGGCCTTTTCCTGTCGCTTTTCTTCACGCATCGTTGACCTAATAGAAGTCTGCAGGAAAGAGACAAGGAGCAAATCTCTGAGTCACTCACTGAAATCCCAGAAGCCTCTCTAGAGACACATCTTGAATCGACGTTCTGGATCAGTTTGTACAGTGCTCTGCAGGCATACTCTCTCAGGGGCTTCAGCGCACCAAATACGACCAGTAAGTTGGTTTTAAAAAGGAGACTGACGAAGCTGGGGACCTTATGGGGAGGGCTGGTTCCACCTTCCCAGGAGCGCTTTGGTGCCGCCCCCGCCAGGCCAGTAGGAGGCGCGCGCGCCCCCTGGGGCTTGGAGGGGACGCGGGCCCGGCGCCCGAGTCCGCGCGTGCGCGTGATCGGCGGCGGGGCCGCGCACGCCAGCGAGGGGAACGGGGGGGTGGGCAACGCGGGGGCCGTTTCCGGGCGGGGCGGGGAGGGGCGGGGCCGCCGGCGGCCGGATCTTTAATCTCGGCGGCGGCCGGTGGGTCGGTCTCGCTGTGAAGAGAGGCAAGGCCGGCTAGAGCGTGTCGGCAGGCAAGGAGCGCGGGAGCTGGCTCCCGGCCGAGAAGGTTGCCTGGGCCGCCGCGGAACCCGAGGAAGCAGACGGGTCCGCGCTGGGGAGGAGGGCTTTGGTTTGGGTTTGGAGAGCGCGGGACTGAATGGGAGGCGGGTCCTGGCCGGGGCGGGGGAGGAGTGTCGGGACGGCGGGGGTCCCGATGCGGGGAGGACTGCTGGAGGGCCGGGCCAGGTCTGCTCCTCGGGCGCGCTCGGGCCGAGGCCGCCGAGGTCCTGAGCGGATGCCAGGTTCGCGCGTGGGTGCGGGGGCGCTCGGGCCGAGACGGAGCGGGATATGAAACTCCACTCGCGGCGCGGCGGGAGTGGTCTCGCGGCGGGCAGGTTTGCCGATCTTCCCCGGCGAGGAAAGGGTTGTGTGGAGGGAGGGATGAAGTCTAGAACGAGGCCAGCTTGTTTCTCAAGAGCGGCCAGTGGAGGCTGGAGCCTGGGGCTGGGCTGCCCGGAGCGGCCGCCGGTCCGCCGGGGTAGTTCGAAGTGGGCGGGGCTCCGGGCCTCGAGGCCTCGGTCCGCGGCGGGCTGGGCGTTTCCCTCGGGTCTACCTAGGAGGGGATTGCTTTTGTAGGGGGCCTGGCGCTGGTGGCGTTTGGTCAGCGGCGGGAGGGAAGCAGAGTGCCAGCAGGATTCTTAATTCGCTGGCTTGGGGTGCTGGGCTGGAGTGTGAAATCGAGGAGTGAAAGCTGAACTCTCCAAGGAGGGAACAGAACCATTTCTCTGCAGCTCTGGCGAATATAGGCGGGCCAACGGGACAGTTTGTAGCGTCAGAAGTAAACAAACCTGGTTCCCTTTTGCAGAGGGGAGACACTGAAAGGACGTCTGGGAGAGGAAAATGCCCAGTACAGACCTAATGTCGTTGGTGAGTCCTTTTCCAAATATCTTTCTTGTTGTAAGGCACTTGTCCAGTATGTTTTATTTTTAGTCCAAAGGATGAGTGTGTAGATTTCATCTCTGATGCTTGCCTTTGATAGCTGAGAGTTTCTTCCTCCTTTTATTTTGGATTTAATGACTAGATGGGTAGTGATTGAAATAAATGTATGAATATATATATTTATTTAATGAATATGAAGAATATTTTGCAAAATTCTTGCAGTTGATTTTAATCTCTCCCTTCGTATACTACCAGAACCGTTTTAAAACTTCAATGAACTTTAGTCTGGATCTGCCATATATTAGTTTTTAAGTGTTAGTTTCCCAGACTAGAGTTATTCCCTGGAAGGCAGATATCTTGTCTTATTTGTTTAGAGGTGATAAACACCTGTCATGGTGCTCCGTATATAATAAGTTGCTAATTGCTGAACTGAGCTAGTTTGAATTTACTTTCTTCTGTTGTGGTGAGGAGTTGGCCTGTTTTGGTAGAGGCTGGTTTTTTTCCTTCTCCTCTTGAGATCTTTCTGTGCTGTTTTTTTTTTTTTTTTTTCCCCAGTGAGCAGGGAAAATAGAATTGTCAAATGAGTGTTTACCAAAATGTTTTATTCTTGGAACATTTGTGGATTCCATAGAAGTTCTTTATTGATTTTTATTTTTTTCATAGAGGGTGTTAGAGAATTGTGAGGAACCCGTGATTTTCAAAGAGCAATGTGTTTAGTTTTTAATAAGTTACGTCTTTGAATCTGATGTCTCTTTGTACAAAGAGACATTGATTTGAAAACATTTCTTTTCCCTCTCTCGATGTCACTATCCCGGAGAGTTGATCGCTGTCACTGGGAAGTTGGCAAAAACTAGTAGTGAGTTTTTTTGTTTTTTTTTTACTATCCTATGGCTGATGTCCTGTAGTGTCAAAATCTCTAAGGTCTGCAGGAGAAGTTGAGAGATCAACCAAGTTGTGGTGGTGGAGCAAGGATGACTTTGGAGACATAGACAAGTATTTGGTTTATCCAAGATTCAGATGAAGGGTTCACCTAAAATAGTTTTTTTTTTTTTTTTTGCCTCAAATTTCTTACATTGTCAGTAGATAATAAATTGTATTCTGTAATGTTAAATTCTTATTACAAGAGCAGTTATGTTAGAAGAATTGAAAGCTATTAATAAAGGAAGCAGCCCCCAATAATTCTGCTATTCAGAAATAGCCACTGTTTGCACCTTGCAGAATGATCTGCAGTAACTGGTAATTTCTTTCTCTTTTATAAATCAGTATGTATATGTAAATTAAGATTCCTATATGTTAGTAGGATATAACTCCATGCCCAGAGATGTGTGTATTACTTCCTGGGCCTGTGGGCTCCCTTTAGCAGTCTGAGCAGTGAGTGCTTTTATTTAGAATATTAACTTTGGAATCAGTTTTGTTTTGAAGTATTTCTGTAGCTATCGCTACTGCTATTCACTTCCTCATTTGACAATCTAGCTCTTTATGAGTGTTGCTTTGCTCATTGGTGTAAGGAATTAAATCATATGGATAACAGCTGGCCCGTGAGAATCATCACTCTCTGAAGTCACTGTACGTGTTGCTTGAGGTGCTCTTGATGGAAGAATTGTCCTTCTTTCTTTGACTGTACTGTGCTAAATGGTAAAGAACCAGTGACCAGGGCTGGGTTTTCAGTGAGGATGCTATAAACGTTTGGTCGAGATCTCAGTTCAAGATGTTTCTCTGTACTTGCTTTGTATCGTGTGATGCGTTACACATGTTCCTGGCCCTCTAACTGGAAAGAAGGGCTCTAGTTAATAGAAGATAACCTCAGCGTAGGGCAGCATATGGTAGAATTTCAGAATTAGAAACAACCTTGCAAGTTATATGATGCAGTGTCTTACTTTTATTGTACATGCATCCTTTTTAGAGTATCTCTGCTAAATGAATATCCAGTCATCCGTCTTTTCTCCTGGGGGAATCTGATAGGCATAAGCTAAGATACAGTAAGAGATGGATTCAGGAGTAGTAATGTAAGTCTGATAGCTAACATTTATTAAGCACAAATTATGCATTAGGTGCAGAAATAGATATTCTACATACTCATTTAATTTTCCTAAAATTCCTTGAAAAATATGCTGGCATTCTCCTTTTATAGATGAAAAACCACACTTAGCATATCATAGCAATGAAGTGGTGGAGCTTTATTTTACCACAGTTGGTCTGTCTTAAAAACCCTCTTTCTTGTCTACTTTGTGAAGCTACCTCTAAGTCGTCTTCACGGAAAGGCAAAGAAGTTACTGAACTTTGTGGCTCTTGAGAGCAGGTTTGTGTGGAACAGTAGCGAAATAGTTCTGCCCTCTAAGGGGGCACTTTGGAAGAGTGGGGGAGGGTGCTTTTGGCTTCTGATCTAGTCTTGTCTGAACATACATGTTTTATTACACAGATCTTCATGTTTGTTTTCTCTTATGTTGCAGTTGGGGCATTATATTGAAATTTTTAAAAGTTATAAAATTTTTAAAAGTTATGTCTATAGGTATAATGTTATGTTCTTTGAATTTCATAATAAAGGGCATTATGAAATATTAGTTATAGGAAAAGGTATTGGGTCTGATAGGGTTGAAAACTACTGTGTGGAGGGCAGTAAAACTTGAAGGTGAACTGGAGTCCATGTGTAAAAAACCTATGATTCCAGATGAAGACTCCTGGGCTGTCAGCCCTCAGTGCTTTCCTGCCCTTGATTTTGTCCTCGTTTGATTAAGGTGGTATGCCTGCCTTTTTTCCATTTGCTCATTTATGCCATGGACTGTAATACTTTCCACTTATGTTTCAGAGAGAATAAAATGAGTGAGTGGATTCATTCATCTGAGAATTGCAATGCTTTCAGAGGGAATTCAGGTCTGGAAATCTTTTAAGCAATCTTTCTCCACTTTAGCAACCATTCTTTTTATACATATTTTCCTCCTTCCTAGTGCTCAGGGGCTAGATAAATTTAAGAGTTGCAAAATACTCCTAGGTTTTAAGAAAAAGATACTTTGTAAAGCTAAGTCTAGGTTTCATTCTAAAGGAGATCAATCCTGGGTGTTCATTGGAAGGACTGATGCTAAAGCTGAAACTCCAATACTTTGGCCACCTCATGCGACGAGTTGACTCACTGGAAAAGACTCTGATGCTGGGAGGGATTGGGGGCGGGAGGAGAAGGGGACGACAGAGAATGAGATGGCTGGATGGCATCACCGACTTTGTGGACATGAGTTTGAGTGAACTCCGGGAGTTGGTGATGGACAGGGAGGTCTGGCGTGCTGTGATTCATGGGGTCGCAAAGAGTCGGTCACGACTGAGTGACTGAACTGAACTGAACTGAAAGGGATGGTGAAGGAAAAGGAAATGCAACCCACTCCAGTGTTCTTGCTGGAGAATCCCATGGACGGAGGAGTCTGGTGGGCTACAGTCCATGGGGTCGCATAGAGTTGGACGCGACTGAGCGACTTCACTTTCTTTCTTTCTTTAAAGGGATGGTGCAGTGTTACTGTATGCACTATGGAAGTGCTGGGTGGGGTTTGAGTGATAGTTGCTTATCTAGGGTTGAGGTTCTCAACCAGGAGCAATTTTTGCTCCCCTCCCCGCCACGGCCCCAGGACATTTGGCAATGTCTAGAGACATTTTTAAGGGCTTCCCTGGTGGCTCAGCGGTTAAGAATCCACCTGCAATGCAGGAGTTGCAGGTTCGATCCTTGGGTCAGGAATATCTCCTGAAGTAGGAAATGGCAACCTGTTCAGTATTCTTGCCTAGAGAATCCCATGGACAGAGGGGCCTGGAGGGCTACAGTCCATAGGGTTGCAAAGAGTCTGACACGACCAAGGTGAGTGAGCATGAGCACAGTGATAGTTGGGTTATTTTGCCCATGGATCAAGCTCTACTACTTTGGAGTATACATTGGAGAGCATGGTAAAATTCCTAAGAAATGCTGTCCTTTACTACATTTCTGCAGCACTGTTTTCTTGATTTGGAGGCAGTAAACCTGTCTCAGTTTTGTTTTTCAGGTTCAAAAATCAAATCTTTCCAGATCTTAGAGCTTTATCTTTGACCCTTGAATCCTTTTCAGGGATGCTTTCTTAATGACTCTCTAATGGAGTTTAAGCAATAAATTGAAAGATGGATGCCAAAAGCTCATTTCTGTTATTTGAATCTGATGTCTTATTTGTAGGCTTGTCTAGAAGAGAGGGAGGACAGGCAGGACATTTGAAATTTCGTTGACAGTTCGAGTGGCCATTGTAGGATGAGCACTGGTTTTGACGTTCATTTTGTAAATAAAGCAAAATATGATAACAAGTATGATAATTTCTCCAGTTTTTGGTGTGAAGGATGAGCCATTGTAGGAGGAACACTGGTTTTGACGTTCTAATTTTGTAAATAAAGCAAAATACAATAACAAGTATGATAATTTCTCCAGTTTTTGGTGTGAAGGAAAGGGAAGTTATAAATAGATAATCCCCAAATCCTAGTCTTTGGCTTGACTTTGCAGTCTGTGTCAGGAATTTTTAATAACCTACACCTTCCTAATTAGGTTTTGCACAATCTAGTATTACATGCAGTTTGTTCACATTGGTGGCAGAAATGGGAATCAGCTTGGGATTGAGACTTTTCCATAGGGAACTCATTTGCAGTGAATCGGTCCACATGTGGAAACACACAGAATGCAATTACTGAGAGAAAAACCATGTTAAGGGGTAAAGGGGAGAGAAAGGAGCCATTCACTGGGGAAGATGGAACAGTACAGGCCGAAAATAATTTGTTGGGTCTGTCACTTATCTCCTGGCGCACTCCAACAGTTTGAGTGCCCTGAGTTAGGGAACGCCAGCGGGGTTGGTGTTAAGAACCATTAGCTCTCTTAGGCCTGAAAGGGCAAGAGGGACTTGAAAGAGAGGGTAAGCTGTGGGAATGCAGCCACTTCCGACCAGTGGCCTAGCAGGAGGGGATCCAGGGAAATTAAACACCTCAGATGTTCTGCTGGAGGTTTCCATTGTCAAACCCAACTGGCAGCCAGAGGACATGGGGACCTGGGTGATTGAGAGGACAGCCCCATGAGGCACGTAACGGAGTTGGGGAAAGTTGGGTAGAGGATCAGGATACCCAGTATGCTGAAATCAAGGTCAAGTTAGTTTTTGGTTTTTTTCCCTTAATTTATTTTTGGCTGGGCTGGGTCTTTGTCGCTCTAGTTGTGGCAACCAGGGGCTACTCTCCAGTTGTGGTGCTCGAGCTTCTCGTTGCAGTGGCTTCTTTTGTCATGGAACATGGGCTCTAGGGCATGTGGTGCACAGGCTTAGTTGCTCCTGGCATGTGGGATCTTCCCAGATCAGGGATCAAACCCGTGTCTCCTGCATTGGCAAGTGGATTCTTTACCACTGAGCTACCAGGGAAGCCCTCAGGTTAGTTTTGAAAGATTCAGTGAGAAGACAGTGTTTGAGCAGAGTCTTGAAGAACACAGGTCAGGGAACATTATAGAAAAGAAATGTTCTTGTTTATAACAGAAGCATAGATTCAGAAGCACAGTTGCCACAACTTCAGAGCTAGTTTGTTTCCATAGTAGCCTTAGAATCTTAATTGCCAGAGGGCCTTTAGAAGTGCTTCATTGCCACCTACCTTGCCGTGTGGGAAGCCCTTCTAGGATGCCTGGCCAGGAGTGGGTGCAGAAGACTTTCTCGGGGAGTCCTTTCCATTGTCCGACAGCTTTAATTGTTAGAAAGTTTTTTATTTGTCCGAATCACAGAATGTATCAGGATTAGGTTTGGCTGGATATAAGAGAAAAATCTAAAGTATCAGAGATAGAAGATAGAAGTAAATTTTTCTAAAGTAAGAGAAATCCAGAGTAGACAGTTGGTTACTGATGACCATCGTTCCTAATTCTCTGCGGAAGCTCCACTGCTCAGAGTGCATCCCTTCGGGGTCAGAACAGCTGCTTTGAGCTTGAGCTATCAGGTTCGCCTTTCATTTGGCAGGAAGAGGAAAGAGAAGGAGAAGAGCCTGCCTGCATTCTTAATTTATTATACAAACAAACCTGTATAAAGCATGTGAAAGTATTAGTCGCTCAGTTGTGTTCAACTCTTTGCGACCCTGTGGACTGTAGCTTTCTAGGCTCCTCTTTCCATGAATACTGAAGTGGGTTGCCATCTCTTCCTCCAGGGGAATCTTCCTGATCCAGGGATCAAACCTGGATCCTCCTGCATTGCAGGCAGATTCTTTACCATCTGAGCCATCAGGGAAGCCCCAATAAAGCACTTATCCTCATTTTAAAGAATAATAATAAAGGAAACAGTCGTGTATCTACCACCTGGGTTAAGAAATAGAATATTTACCCCCAACCCCATGTTCCCCAGCCTGGTAATGTCTCCTTCCCTTTCCTCTAGGGATACTACTCTACTGTCCTGATTTTGGAGAATAGTTATTCCCGTGCTGTTTAAGAAAAAAAATTGTGTTACCCCCTATTTATGCATCCCTAATTTTAGTTTTATTTTTCAACTTGCTCCAAGTGGATTTATATATATTTTTTTAACCATTAAAAAAAAATTGAAGTATAGTTAATGTACAATGTTGTGTTTGTTTCTGGTGTACAGCAAAGTGATTCAGTTACATATATATACACTTTTTTATAGAGAGAGATTGGAGAAGGAAATGGCAACTCACTCCAGTGTTCTTGCCTGGAGAATCCCAGGGACCAGGGGACCCTGGTGGGCTGCTGTCTATGCGGTCGCACAGAGTCGGACACGACTGAAGCGACTTAACTGCAGCAGCATATATATAGAGAGATATGCGTATCCATTTATATTTCAGATTCTTGTCAATTATTGGCTATTACAAGATATTGAATATATTTCCTTGTGCTGCACAGTAGGTCTTGGTTGTTTATTTTATATACAGCAGTGTGTGTATGTTAATCCCAAACTTCTCATTTATCCTTCCTGTCCCCACTATCCCCTTTGGTACCCATTAGTTTGTTTTCTGTGTCTGTGCGTCTTATTTCTGTTTTGTAGGTAAGTTCATTTGAATCATTTTTTAGGCTCCACTTATAAGTGATCTCATCTGATATTTGTCTTTGTTTTACTTCATTTAATACGATAATCTCTAGGTCCCTCCATGATGCTGCAAATGACATTATTGCATTCTTTTTTATGGCTGAGTAGTGTTCCATTATCGGAGAAGGCAATGGCAAGCCACTCCAGTACTCTTGCCTAGAAAATCCCATGGATGGAGGAGCCTGGTAGGCTGCAGTCCATGGGGTCGCTAAGGGTTGGACACGACGGAGCGACTTCACTCTCACTTTTCACTTTCACACATTGGAGAAGGAAATGGCAACCCACTCCAGTGTTCTTGCCTGGAGAATCCCAGGGACGGGGGAGCCTGGTGGGCTTCCATCTATGGGGTCGCGCAGAGTCGGACACGACTGGAGCAACTTAGCAGCAGCAGCAGCAGCAGTGTTCCTTTATATGTATGTACTGCATTTTCTTTCATCATTCTTCTGTTCATGGATGTTTAGGTTGCTTCCATGTTTTGGCTGTTGTAAATCGTGCTGTGGTGAACACTGAGGTGAATGTATCTTTTTGAATTAGAATTTTCTCCAGATATATGTCCAGGATCACATGATAACTGTATTTTTAGTTTTTTAAGACATTTCCCTAGTATTCTCCATAGTGGATGCACCGATTTACATTCCCACCAACAGTGTACGAGGGTTCACTTTTCTCTACACTCTCTCCAGCATTTATTATTTGTAGACTTTTTAATGTTAACTGTTCTGACTGGTATATACCTCATTGTAATTTTGATTTGCGTTTTTGTAATAATTAGACATAATGAGCATCTTTTTGTGTGCCTGTTGGCCATCTGTTTATGGTTGATTCATTTTTATTGTTGTAAAGCATTTCATTATAGCATAATCAATATATGGTTACCACAATTTATTTATCACACCACTGAAGATAGATATTTGGACTGTTTCCAGTCTGGGACATTATTGAAGATTACTGTTATGAACATTCTTGTATATGTGTTTTTTGGAAAAATGTCTATTTAGATCTTTTGCCCATTTTTTGATTGAGTGGTTGGTTTTTTTTGATATTTAAACTGTATGAGCTGTTTGTGTATTTTGGAAACTAATCCCTTGTTGAATAGTGTCATTTACAAATATTTTCTTCTAGTCCATAGGTTATCTTTTTGTTTTGTTTAAGGTTTCTTTTGCTCTGCAAAAGCTTTTAAGTTTAATTAGGTCCCATTTGTTTGTTTTTGTAACTGTTTATCTAGGGGACAGGTCCAAAAAAATGCTGCATTTTATGTCAAAGAGTGTTCTGCCTATGTTTTCCTCTGAGTGTAACAGTATCTGGTCTTACATTTAGGTTTTTAATCCATTTAGTTTATTTTTGTGTATGGTGTTAAGGAGTTTTCTAATTTCATTCTTTTACGTGTTGCTGTCCCGTTTTCCCACTACCACTTATTGAAGAGAGACTGTCTTTTCTTCATTGTGTATTCTTGCCTCCTTTGTCGTAGATTAATTGGCCATAAGTGTGTGGGTTTATCTCTGGGCTTTCTATTGTGTTCCATTGATCTATATGTCTCTTTTTGTGCCAGCACCATACTGTTTTGATTACTGTGGCTTTGTAGTATAGTCTGAAGTCAGGGAGTGTGATTCTCCCAGTTCATTCTTCTTTCTCAGAAATGTTTTGACTATTCGGGGTCTTTTATGTTCCTATACAAGCTAAATTTGTTTTGTCCTAGTTCTGTGAAAAATACCACTGATAATTTGATAAGGGATTGCATTGAATGATTTATATGTATTTTTGATGGTTTTCCTATGTTAGTATTTGTGAGATTCATCCATGCTGTTGTATGTAGTTCATAGTTTAGTTCATTCATTTTCATTGTTGTATAGCGTTTCATTATAGCATAATCAGTGCATGATTATCACAATTTATTTACCATACCACTGAAGATAGATACTTGGACTGTTTCCAACCTGGGACTTTTTTGAAGATTACTGTTAAACAAACATTCTTGTATATGACAGATGATCACAAGTGATAAATAGTTTTTCTGGGATTTATTCCTAGTAGTGGAATTGGTGGATTCTAAAGTTATGACCAACCTAGATAGAATATTAAAAAGCAGAGACATTACTTTGCCAACCAAGGTCCGTCTAGTCAAGGCTGTGGTTTTTCCTGTGGTCATGTATGGATGTGAGAGTTGGACTATGAAGAAGGCTGATCGCCGAAGAATTGATGCTTTTGAACTGTGGTGCTGGAGAAGACTCTTGAGAGTCCCTTGTACTGCACGGAGATCCAACCAGTCCATTCTAGAGGAGATCAATCCTGGGTGTTCATTGGAGGGACTGATGCTAAAGCTGAAACTGCAATACTTTGGCCACCTCATGCGACGAGTTGACTCACTGGAAAAGACTCTGATGCTGGGAAAGGTTGGGGGTGGGAGGAGAAGGGGACGACAGAGAATGAGATGGCTGGATGGCATCACCGACTCTATGGACATGAGTTTGGGTGAACTCCGGAAGTTGGTGATGGACAGGGAGGCCTGGCGTTTTGTGATTCATGGGGTCACGGAGAGTCAGACACGACTGAGCGACTGAACTGAACTGACTGAAAGAGTCTATGTCCTTAACTTCCCTAGATAATGCCAAACTTTTCCAAAGAGGTTGATAGAGTTTACATCTTCTAGCAACATTATATGCAAGTTTTTGTTTCTACAGAGCTTGACAAACTTGATATTTAAAAGGCTTTTAATTTATTTACCAGTCCAGTAGGGTTGAAATCTGGTGCTTTCCTTGCACATTTCCCTGATTACTAATGACGTTGTGTCCTTTAAATGTTTATTGACTATTTGGATTTCCTGTTTTGTGGATGCCTCTTTGAATCTTATGCCTCATTATTTATCTGTTTCCTTTTGTAGTTCTGTTAGATTTTGTTGTACATAATTTGATGTTTTATTACTAGGTACATATAGATTTAAAATTGTTACATCTTACCTGCTGCTGCTGCTGCTAAGTCACTTCAGTTGTGTCCGACTCTGTGTGACCCCATAGACGGAAGCCCACAAGGCTCCCCTGTCCCTGGGATTCTCCAGGCAAGAACACTGGAGTGGGCTGCCATCTCCTTCTCCAATGTGTGAAAGTGAAAAGTGAAAGTGAAGTCGCTCAGTCGTGTCCAACCCTTAGTGACCCCATGGACTGCAGCCTACCAGGCTTCTCCATCCATGGGATTTTTAGGCAAGAGTACTGGAGTGGCTTGCCATTGCCTTCTCCGACATCTTACCTAGTAAGCTACAATTTTTATATAACAATGCTTTTTGACTTAATATAACATAGCCACATGAGCTTTTTGTTATGAAGTAGGCAAACTAAATTTTTGGTGAATGAGTGACTTACCTGTTGTAGAGGCAGAAACTTCAGAGCACTCCGCCAAGTCTGTTCTCCTGGCATACTGTTGTTACGTGTCCTGTTATCCTATGAAGTGAACAAAGCACTTAAAAAAAAAAAAGGCAATAGAGTTTTCGTTTTGGGAGGTACAACTTGTATACAGAAAAGGGCCCCAATCTTAATTATATGGGCATATGGATACACGTCCTCACTGCCCAGATCAAGATGTGAGAAATGTCCAGCATCCTACAGACTCCTCATTTCCCTCCCACTTGATGCCTGCCAAAGGTGGTCACTCTTCTCACGATAGGTGGTTTTGAAGATTTTTCAACTTTGTGTAAATGCAAACATATATTATCTTTCATGAATGTCTTTTTCCCTCCAATGTTGATTGTATCTGTGAATTTCATCCATGGTCCTGTGTAGCAAGATGTTAAAAAATTGTTGCTTTGCAGTTTTACAGTTTATGAAATAGTACAGTTTATTCATCCTGTAATTGATGGACGTGTATGTCTCTACTTTTGGCTGTTATTGGTGACACTGCAGTTTTGAACATGTCCTTTAGTAACCATAAGTACAGTTGTTGGGTATGTGGTTGGGTCACGAGGCACACTGACAAACAGGTTTCTCAAGTGGTTGTCCCAGCTGCTACTCCTGTGTTTTCTTAATATGTAACTTTTGGATTTAGCTTTGGGCAAAAAGTCTTCACTTTTTGTTACCTGCATACTAGACAGTGGAGACAGCTTTGAGAACTTTCTTGAAGTAATTCAGGTACTTTTAAAATGTGATTATGCCCTTTCTTTTCTCTGCATTCTTATCTAGTCTGAAAATATTAATAAACATTTGATGGGAAAAACAAGCAAACTTGGTCTTTTTTGAATATTAAAAGTTTAGATTTGTAAAACACCATTTGTAGCAGTTAACTTCAAGGCTGAAATCATAATCCTTTGGAACTCTTTGGAACCTAAGTAGGAGTTGTGGAATATTTACACTTCATGCTCGGTAGTGAGAAGACCTGTCTCTTTGGAGACTTTTACCTCCAGGCATTTGAATTCAGTCCTTTGAATTGCATTTTGGCTGATGAGCCTAAAAAGGAATGCATTGATCCTATCTTGAGTTCTTAAAGGTGCTGAGTCTTTGAGAGAGCTGAGGCAAATGGATATTTGTTTCAAATTTTAATGGGACGGAATTGAGGACAAATATGAGAATGCCTTTGTGGCCCTGCTCATGGTTGAGTTGTATCACAGCCAAGGTGAAAGAAAGCCTAGGATTACTATTACCCAGCCCTTTTTTTTGATAAGGTTTCAGATGTTTTCCCACGAATCATGATTGCAGCAGTCAACAGCAGTCTATCTGGATGACTGAAATCAGGTTTATGATCTGTAAACATAATTATTAATAGGTAACTGGTTTAATCTGGTTTTCTTGGAACAGAAGTCGACACTTGCAACTTTCTGATTGAATTCAGTTGATGAAGGCAATAAGATGACTTAACGTCTATCTTACAAAACCGAGGAGCGGCTTACTATTTACCTGCATTATTAGCATCATCTGTAAGAAAATACAGCATAGGCATGGGAATCAAACTATGTAAAGCCTCTTAAAGCTCTGCCTCTGTGGCTTTTCTTGGAACCTTGCAAAGGTCACTTTTCCTTGCTGCTTATGAAAAGGAAAGGAAAATGTTTATCACAAGAGAATTACCTCATCAGATACTTAGTTAAGTGTGTATTATCTGAAGCTGTTTGCTCATTTCTGCATTTAAGATTCACAGCAACCCTTGAATTATTATTTTTCTTGTGAATTTTTTTGTTGAATTATAACAATGGCATCTGTTTTTGCAGATGAGAAAAATCCAGTTGCATAGAGGTTCAGTAACTACCAAAGGTCACACAGCTTCTAAGTTAGAGTTAAAATTAGAGTAGAAGCCTTTGAACACTATCCAGACTTTCTAGGATACAACAGTGGCCTGTGAAACACTATTAACACAATCCTCAGAGTCCACAGGTGTCATGATGAGCTATAAGTTCAGGACAGTACTCAGAGGTGGGTGTCCTTTTCAGATATCCTGGATAGTGGCTGGAGTATGTGTTCATAATAAAACACAAAAGATGTTTTTAAAAAGTTTCATCGTTTTAGCAGTTAGTAATTGTGTTTATTTCTCCACTGATCTCCAGTAGCAAACTGGGCACCTATCGACCTGGGGAATTCCTCATTCTGTATCCTATCATTTTGCCCTTTGATACTGTTCATGGGGTTCTCAAGGCAACTATACTGAAGTGGTTTGCCATTCCCTTCTCCAGTGGACCACATTCGGCTGTGGTCCATGTGATCAGATTGATTAGTTTCCTGTGATTATGATTTCAGTGTGTCTGCCCTCTGATGCCCCCTTGCAATACCTACCGTCTTATTTGGGTTTCTAAAAAGCCTCTTGATGAAAGTGAAAGAGGAGAGTGAAAGGTTGGCTTGAAGCTCAACATTCAGAAAACAAAGATCATGGCATCTGGCCCCATCACTTCATGGGAAATAGGTGGGAAAACAGTGGAAACAGTGTCAGACTTTATTTTGGGGGGCTCCAAAATCACTGCGGATGCTGATTGCAGCCATGAAATTAAAAGACGCTTACTCCTTGGAAGGAAAGTTATGACCAACCTTGATAGTATATTAAAAAGCAGAGACACTACTTTGCCAAGAAAGGTCCGTCTAGTCAAGGCTATGGTTTTTCCAGTGGTCATGCATGGATGTGAGAGTTGGACTGTGAAGAAAGCTGATTGCCGAAGAATTGATGCTTTTGAACTGTGGTGTTGGAGAAGACTCTTGAGAGTCCCTTGTACTGCAAAGAGATCCAAGCAGTCCATTCTAAAGGAGATCAATCCTGGGTGTTCATTGGAAGGACTGATGCTAAAGCTGAAACTGCAATACTTTGGCCACCTCATGCGATGAGTTGACTCACTGGAAAAGACTCTGATGCTGGGAAAGGTTGAGGGCATGAGGGGAAGGGGACGACATAGAATGAGATGGCTGGATGACATCACCGACTCTGTGGACATGAGTTTGAGTGAACTCCGGGAGTTGGTGATGGACAGGGAGGCCTGGCGTTTTGTGATTCATGGGGTCGCGGAGAGTCGGACACGACTGAGCGACTGAACTGAATTGTGTTAATGAACTCTCAAAATGATACCTTTAAACAGTAGTGACCCTTTTTGTCTAGTTTATACATAATTACAGATTTCTTCATTGTTTTTAGACACAGATCCTTTCATTTGGAGCCCAAAGCTTTAATCTCTGTTTTTGGAATTGCAAAGCTTCTGCTATCCTTGGTCATATGGAAACTTTTGTTCAGAAAGACATTTTTTTTTAAGCCTGTGAATACAAACAATTTAGGTGGTTGGTCTTAGCTGTGAGAACATTTAGTGAACATAAATGGAATTGCTGAGTCATAATGCTTTTTTTTTCTTTTAAAGTATACAAGCCAGTGGTTTTTAGTGTATTCACAGAGTTTGTGAAACCATCACCACAATTTTAGAACATTTTCAAAAGAAACCCCTTACTCTTTAGTAGTAATTTCCTCCCAGTCTCCTAGTCTTGGACAAATACCAGACTACTTTTTGTTGATAGATTTTCTTGTTCAGAACGTTTCTTATAAATAGAATCATATACCATGTGGTGTTTTATAATTGGCTTTTTTTCACTTAGCATGATGTTTCCAAGATTCATCCATGTTGTAGCTTGAATCAGAACGTCATTCCTTTTTATTTATAGGTGTGAGGCTTTTCCTGAAGAATTTTAAGTAATGGATATATTCATTGTTTCTATTTTGTTCTCACCTGCAGGAAACATAGGAGTCTTGGGTTTGCTTTATACAATGGGATAGTTTGTCGTATTAGAGGAGTTATTAACCTGAGGAATATGTCCCCAGTGACTGGCCTTTAGGATGCCCTGAACCCTTTGTAATTGCGAGATTTTGTATTCCTTTCCATGGGGTCGCTAAGGGTCGGACACGACTGAGCTACTTCACTTTCACTTTTCACTTTCACGCATTGGAGAAGGAAATGGCAACCCACTCCAGTGTTCTTGCCTGGAGAATCCCAGGGACGGGACAGCCTGGTGGGCTGTCGTCTATGGGGTCACACAGAGTCGGACACGACCGAAGTGACTTAGCAGCAGCAGCAGCAGCAGCAGCAGCAGCAGCAGCAAGCATTTTTTGATAGGGGAGCATAGGGGACTGAGAACATTTAGCTTTTGTTAAAAGATAATTTCCCCCAGAAGGTAAAGTCGTGACACTTGTACAGGTGTTAAATGAATACACACTTTATACAGTGGTCAAAAGAGAAGTCCAAAAGAGAACCAGTATATTTGTAGATCAGGAGTATTAAAATGAATATGCAAATAGAGTCAAAATAGTTTCTTCCATAGTGGAGAGGGAGGTCATTGAACCTTCCCTGGTCATGCAGATATAGATTAAGAGCAGTCTGCATTGCTGTCTTATCTACAGCTTGTACATGTCTGATTCTTTGTAACCCTATGGACTGTAGCCCACGTGGCTCCTCTGTCCTTGGGATTCTCCAGGCAAGGATACTGGAGTGGGTTGCCATGCCCTCCTCCAAGGGATCTTCCCAACCCAGGGATCAAACCTGTGTCTCTTTACCACTGAGCCACCTGCAAAGCCCAAACCTGTAAAACAACTTAAATATAATCAGAATCCAGTAACCCCGCGGGGTGTCCTTGACAGTATATACTTTTCAATTGGAAGCACACATTTTTTCTCCCACACTTTCAACAGGTTATCCAGAAAGTCTGAAAGTCTTCCAAGTATTCATTTTAAATTTAGAGTCTTCAGTTTTAAAAAGTAGCTCCTTCATGACTAGATTTTGAAAGCAGACATTCTAAAAGTGTATCAGTTGAGGATCAATCAGACACCCAGGATAGGTCTCTAGTTTATTTTTTTAAGCAGGGTTACTTGTTAGAAAGTTCCAGAGACGTAGCTATTGTGGTTTACTTAGGTTACACTTTTGGGCATGTGTTCAGTATTTCTCATCTCTAATAGTTACGTGACTGTTACTGAAGGGAGGGGATTTCTGTAACTAGTTATAATTTGGAAAGTCTAGCTATCTTAACTCTGATAAAGGTAGGTGGATAATCCTATTAGTAAAAGAAGTACGGGAAGGGAGAAACCTAGATGACTGACTTCTTCCCCAGTTGCTCAGGGAAGTCAAGAATTCTCCTTTTTGTGTGAAGAATGTGGGATTATTCCCACTCAGTTCAGTTCAGTCGCTCAGTCATGTCCGACTCTTTGTTACCCCATGAGCTACAGCACGCCAGGACTCCCTGTCCATCACCAACTCCCGGAGTCCACCCAAACCCATGTCTATCAAGTCAGTGATGCCATCCAGCCATCTCATTCTCTGTCGTCCCCTTCTCCTCCTGCCCTCAATCCCTCCCTAGACCTTGCTTATTATCCAAGGGGTCCTTTCCGGTCTCAAGAGGATGATGAACTTCTTTTGTACTTTGACAGGTAACTTCGTGTACATGTGCACAGTAAGTCATTTAGCTTCTGACTGTAAGAGACTCTGGGAGTTCATTGCAGATTTGGCAACATTATGTGCTCAAATTTGCAGCGTGCTTTCTCCCCACATCTGCCCTACTTCCCTCAGTCTGAGGTTGTATTTACCAGGAAAACGCAGGTGGCTCAGTGGTAAAGAATCTGCTTGCCAATACAGAAGACCTGGGAGATGCCAGTTTGATCCCTCGGTCAGGAAGATCCTCTGGAGAAGGAAATGGCAACCTGCTCCGGTATTCTTGCCTGGAAGATCCCATGGACATAGAATCCTGGAGGACTGCAGTCCATGGGGTTGGAAAGAGTTGGACATGACTGAGTGACTGAGCATGCACTGTATCCCTCAAGTCTGTATCTTTTGCTTGTTGAACTTAGTTTTAT
This sequence comes from Moschus berezovskii, assembly GCF_049115385.1. Classification (NCBI taxonomy): domain Eukaryota; kingdom Metazoa; phylum Chordata; class Mammalia; order Artiodactyla; family Moschidae; genus Moschus; species Moschus berezovskii. The sequence goes on from NC_142471.1 coordinate 27,631,879, forward strand.
GTATTTCAGTATTCTCTGCTAGGTTGAAGCTCCCCATAATGTCTTTTTTGATGTATTTTAGAGGAGCGGTGCTCAGAGTTGACAGTTGACAGAATTAGCATCTGTCTTCACTGGATGCCTGCTCCTGACCACAAGTAAATGAATAAAAAGTTTCAACGACCATTTGGTAGTCGTTGGGGCTGCCAGCTTTTAGGAGTTTGAATTTTCTGTGAATGCACTCTTAACAACTGTGTTGCATTGCATGGCTGTCTCCTCTCTGAGGCCAAGATTGTGTTCCAGTGATGGTTGAGGTGCTTTTTCCAAACAATCCAGTGTTAAGTGTAGAGCAGTCAGTCTTGTCAGGCCTGTGAGCTAATACTGAGAATGTCTGTCTGACTGTTGCAGCCTGACTGGAAGGGAGAATGTGGACAGTTAAGCGTTTTGAGATGAACTTCTCAGACACTGGATCATTTGACTCACATAGCGGAATTTTGGGGGAAGTATATGGTTTGCTCTTTACCTCCTAAGAAATGACGACTCATTCGCTTCAAACATTTCTGTATCACACGTTACCCCTGGGTGGCTGGAATAGCTGTTTGGTTTATTGCTCAATTTCTTTAATGACTCAAGGGAGTTTTCCCTTTGGGCTTGTGATCTGTTTTTGCTGATAAACTTTAATGCCTTTTGAGGCTCTAAAGACAATAGTGTTTTCTTACCTGTTTACTTTGTACTTTGAAGTTCTGCAGAATGCAATCTGAAGGAGAATCTGATTCAGTTAACTTTTTTCCTCCTATTTTTAGAGTAGAAGTAAAGTAAGAATAAGCTCTTAACTCTTTGGCTTTCTTCTCTATTTTAATTTCACGCCCTTATTGCAGTCTCAGTCATTAGAGTATGATTTGCTTTTAAGGCATTAAGGCAGTGGGTGGACTGGGTAAAACAGGTTTTTCTTTTTCTCAACAGCCCATTGCTGCTTTAAAGCTCAGACTTCTTCTGGCTCTTGTGGAAAAACTATTGAGTGTTGAGTTGTGCGCTTTTACTAGAAGATTTTGATTATTAGTATCTCATAATTAGATCATTAGTATCTCACCAAAGAATAAATATTAGCCATGAGCAGTGAATTGATGTGGCTGGGCCCCAATTTTAACACTTCCAGTTAAGCTTGGTGGATGTCTTTTACCCCCATCTAGTAATATGTTCTGGAGAAGGAAATGGCAGCCCACTCCATTATTGCCTGTAGAACCCCATGGACAGAGGAGCCTGGTGGGCTACAGTCCGTGGGGTTGCCAAGAGTTGGACACAACTGAGCGACTAAGCACAGTAACAAGTTAACTCAATTGCTGAGTATTTCTTTTATCAAAGTGGGGGATGGGGAGAGAAGGGGTCATGTTACAGTGTAGAGAAAGGGTTCCTAACCAAGTGAGGATGTCACTGTCACTTGGGGGACATTTTCCAAACTATATTTTCTGGGCTCCACTCAGTATGTACAATCCTGTAGGGTGGATTGTTCTGAGAAAAGCTCCTTGGATGATTTTGGTGCCTTCTACTGTGAAGAAAGCTGATCGCCGAACAGTTGATGCTTTTGAACTGTGGTGCTGGAGAAGACTCTTGAGAGTTCCTTGGACTGCAAGGAGATTGGTCCTGAGTGTTCATTGGAAGGACTGATGCTAAGGCTGAAACTCCAATACTTTGGCCACCTCATGTGACGAGTTGACTCACTGGAAAAGACTCTGATGCTGGGAAGGATTGGGGGCGGGAGGAGAAGGGGACAACAGAGAATGAGATGGCTGGATGGCATCACCGACTCGATGGACGTGAGTTTGAGTGAACTCCGGGAGTTGGTGATGGACAGGGAGGCCTGGCGTGCTGTGATTCATGGGGTCGCAGAGAGTCGGACACGACTGAGCGTCTGAACTGAACTGAACTGGTTAGAAGTAATAATAACTATCCTTTCCCCGTAAAGGAAAGGATTGTTATTATTAAGGAAAGAAGCATCATCCCTTGTGGGTCTGGAAATACCTTCTTTGAGCGATAGTCATTTTTAGAATGCTTCTTCTGGTCTAAGTTGTTAATTAAGAAATTGAATGGGGAAAAAATATCACTGCATAATTGGGAAGTTGATTAAGTGTAGTACTGTTTGTCAAAGTTTTTTCAGGGGGAGAGGGGGAAAGAAGATGTGGATGGTGCCATTATGCAAAGTTTGCTTACAGCATCATGTTCTCTTGAAGGGATTCAAGGACTGAAAATGGTTAATATCACTGGGGAGATCTGTAGGTCAGTGCTAATAGGAAAGTAATTTGTGATGGAAGAATTCTGAGTTTCCTGGACTTAGATGGACTCTGTCACATCATAGTCCTGGCCTAGTGAAAATGTTAAGAAAATAAACCCTAAGTATAAAAAGCACTGAGATTGTATTGAGTGGAATCTTAGTGTTAATTCCTATGCTGTTATACAATCACATTCTAAATTTAAGGAAGCCAGGAGGGAAATCACTCTAAGACACTGGTTTTAAACCTGAAGGTCATGATCCATTTAGAGGGATGCAGAATCAATTCAGTGGGCCAAGCCTTTAAAAAGAAAGAAGAAATAGAAAAGAAATGTAAGTCTGTCACTAGTAATAAAGTGTAAAGTATTTTGGAAATTTTTGTTTTGTTTTTATATCTTCTGTTGCTGTATATGCTCGTTTGTGTTGTAAAATACATTTCTGTGGAACTGCATTGGGAAAGTTTGAAACTCAGTCTAAAAAGTAATGGGCCCCACATTTACTAGATTTGTTGACTGCTACTGTCGTGTTCACGAAAGTGTCTTGCTCCCTTGAAATGACATGGGGGGGGTGAAAGAGTTCAGTATTAGAATGCTGCCAAGCTCCCATACACTCCAGCAGTTGCCTTTTGTTTAATAATGGTTAGGATTATTGAATAAACCTTTAGATTGGAAATGGGATAAAGAAAAAGAGGAAGTATGGTTACTTTATCATTATTTGACAGCTTCTTAAAGTGCTTAATGTTTGAATCTTCACACTAAAGTTGATCTTTTTTCCTTTAATATTATACTTTTAAAAGATTTATGGTATTCTTTACTATTGTTTTAAATACATTCTTTGGGCAAAGTGTTTTGGTATTTACAAGAATACATTTTCAATTTTCTAACAAAGTGTGATGGAGAGAATGCTTTTTTGGTGGAAGTTTCACCAATACCAAGAAGATCCTTGCTGAATATATCACAGCCACACCCACCCACAGACACAGACACACACACACTGTTTAGTGAATATTCTGTGTCCCTTCTCGATAAAGAAATAGAGGCACAGACAGGTGAAATAATTTTCCTGGAGTTTTACAGTAAGCTAGTGGCCTTCATAGATGACCATTCACAGTTTTTGTATTTCCAGGGACACAGTGTAGAGATTAAATTGGAATAAACAGAAGCTTCGGTAGTTGTGTGTTATCATATATCCAAGGTATATTCTACCCAGAGCATAAATTATGAAAGAAAATTCTTGGAATTTCTTCTCTGCCTGTGACACTGAGAATGAAGGCTTGAAAGAGTACTGAATACTGTCAGGAGGCTTGGGTTCCTAGTCTGCTTTAACTCAAGCCCATCCAGATGAGCTTAGGCACCCCGTTCCACTTCAGGGCCTCTACAAAGTGAAAACGTGGGTTTGGTCTCTAAAGTTCTCTTCAGCATTTAGATTGCATGCTTCCCCAGGGCTGGTTTATTGCATCAGAATCCAGCCTAGGGTTGGTGTTGTTTGCAAGGCCCCAGGAACTGCCGCCTCCTTTTTTCCAAGGAGATAGCAAACATTACCCCCACAGAGCCCTTTCATGCAGTGAGCTGTCAGTGTTTTGAGGTGCTTCTTCATTGAGGACTGAGCCTAGGTTGTTTGTGGTGACTTAAAAGGACCTTGGAATGAGGCCAGGAGGTGTCATTTCTGTAACCAACCAGTTACCTATTCAGAAAACTTGCTAGGACCTGTCCAAGTACAGTAGCATTCTATCATTGGAATAAGAGATTATAGAAATACATCTCCTTAAGAGGTGTTCCTCTGTGCTTAAGGAGATGTCATCAGAGACTTCAAATTCATGGATTCCCATTATCTTCTCAGAGCAATTACAAAGAAAATATACTTCTGCTGAATATAACTTTGTAAACATTAGCAAGGAATGCCTTTGTATTTTAATAGGCTTTTAGCGATGGAATTATTATTATTTTTTTTTTTTAGCGATGGAATTATTAATAGCCTGCATTTGCTGATCCTTTGCTCTTTCCCTAATACTAGTTATGTTACTTTTTTGTTCAGTCAGTGCTGTGATAACATGCACAGTTACCTTCTGACATTGGTAACCTCTTATTTTATGGGTGAACTAGGAGCTAGAATCACCAGAGGAAAAACTGATCTGAAAAACTGAAATGATGGTTCTCCCATCGTCCCATTCACACACACTATTTAACCGTTTGGTTTTATCACAGCTTTAACACTAGAAGATGCTCTGTAATGATCGAAATTATGACATACCTTCGATGCTGGTAGGCTCCTCTGGTCTCTCTCAGGTCACAGCCCGCACTGCCACTGCTGTGCAGGGCTGATTGTTGACAGCAACAGGGGGCTCTGGGTATGGTCACCAGGAGCTGTGGAGGGGGGTGGGGTGCAAATGAGCCGTATTTCTGTGGATAGCCCTCTGGGGACCCAGCGCTAATCACTGTATACCACACCTGATTGCCAAGGGCACGAATGTTTCCAGCAAACATTAGTTGAGCTACCCATCCTCCTCCTCAGCTTTCCTGCTACTGCTGGAACATCGCATGTAGATTGCCAGCAGGAATGGAAAGCAGCAGCATTGTCTTTTTCTCACAATCTCCTCCACCATCTTCAGCTTCCCTCCCTCTTCTTGTCTACCACAGTTAATGCTGTCACTGCTTACCCAGTCTCTCAAACATGAATTTGGGAATCTGGAATTATCTGTATGCTTCCTGCTCCATACTTCCTATGTCTAATAAGTTACTAAACCCTGTTTGTTTTACCTCAAATTGTTTTTCAAATTGTGCTGGTTTTTTGACCCTGATAATATAGCTCTTAAGGTCAAACCCAGTTTATTTCAGTTTTGGACTATTTCAGCAGCCCTCTTAACTGAACTTTTTTGTCTCTATAATCTCTGTCCTGTTTCTATTCCTTTCCCATGAAGTTATTTAAAAAAAAAATTGCTCTCTTGATTAATAACCCATGCATTTTAATTGTTCTTCAGTTTGCTTTTTTCTTAAACTCTATACCATGTTCTGGAAATTTTTCATTGTGGTTCATTCAAATCTGTCTTTTTAATGCTGCTAAGTATGGGTATATAAAATGTATATATTATAGTTTATTTAACTGTTTCTCTATCAGAAGTTTATGTTTATTTATATATTTTTTCTTTTGCTGTCACAAAGTGTATGTCCTTGAACATGCACATAGATACAAATAGGTAGATACCAAAAATTGGAATTACTGACTCAAAATGAATGTATATTTGAAATGTTACTAGATAATGACAGGTCACTTGCAAAAGTACCTGTCAATTTATGCTTCCAATCTCTGTGGTTTTTTTTTTTTTTTTTTAAGACCGTTTTAAATCTGGACCTAGTGTACTTCTCCTAGCCTCGGTTTGCTTGTAATTTGATATGTTCCCTCATTTACTTGGTCTCTGTCAGCCAGTGTCCAAGCCTTTGTTCAGTACAGACTGTCTGCTAGGCAGGATGAATTCTGGAGAAGACAGAATACTGTCTCTGCCCTCATCTTGTGTGTGCTCTTGCTGCACAGTGCTGTTTGCCATTCCCGGGCTTCTTTATGCATTTGCAGCTATTATTCTCTCTTCTGGGTATGAGTTGTTTTTTTTTTTTTTCCTGTGCCTAGAGACTTTTCTTTGATCATTCTGTAGATTTTATCCTCTGTCTTGTCTTCCTCATCTCCCCACAGATAGAGGTAGGTAGGCCTTTTTTAGTGATCTCTCTCAGCATCCTTTTTTTTTTTTTTTTTAGGTAATTATTTTTTATTGGAGGCAAATTATTTTACAATATTATATTGGTTGGTTTTGCCATACATTGATATGAATTTGCCCCTCAGCATCCTTTTTATAGTGTTTATTCTGAATACTTCTGATTACTCATTTATTTATGCATGTGCCCATGTGTGTCTGCATGTGTATGTCTGGGCCTCTCTCATTAGATTGTAAGCTCAGTAAGGACAAGAACTTATACTGTTTACCTTGATGTTCCCCCAGCTTAATGCCTTAAACACTGGAGAAGCTTCATAAATATCGAGGAAGGGAATGAATGGCAACTAGAGATGAACTTATTTTGTCTGGAGCACTTGGGGAGCTTGTGCATATGGCTGGGATCTGGTCAGTCTTCAGGTACCCAGCCTTGCAGGGGGATGAGGATCATGAGTTGACTGCATGGCACATTGTCATGAGCTCTGTGTTGAGGCATGAGTGAATGCTTGACAAGAGATTTACTCTCATGAGTTGGGTATTCTGGTGACTTTTCAGAGGAGAGGGTTTTTTTCCTTGCTTGTGCTAGTTGTTGTGAGTGATTCACATCATAAGATACAGTTCCTTGCCTTAAGAGTTTTTGTCAAATGGGGCCTTAGAGCAGAGATGGGTGGACTATGGCCTTTGGGCCAAACCTTGCCTGCTGCCTGTTTTTGTATAGCCTGTGAGCTAAGAATGATACTTTAATTTTGCAATTGTTTTTATAAAAAGAGTATTTTGTGATTGTGAAATTACATGAAATTCAAGTTTTAGCATCTGGAATTAAATTTTGTTGGAACACGGCTCCCTTCAAGACTTCACCCTCTGTTTTGTGGCTGCGTTTGCTGTGGCTGCAGAGCTGAGTAGTTGTGACACAGACTGTTTGGCCTGTAGTACTTAAAATATTTACCCTGTGGCCTTTTACAGAAATAGTCTGCTGCCTCTTGGGTTGTGTTGTTGTTGTTCAGTTGCCCAGTTGTGTCTGACTCTTTGCCACCCCGTGGACTGCAGCATGTCAGGCCTTCCTGTCCTTCACCATCTCCTGGAGTTTGCCCAGGTTCATGTTCATTTCATCGGTGATTCCATCCAGCCATATCATCCTCTGATGTCCTCTTCTCCTTCTGCCCTCAGTCTTTCCCAGCACTGGGGACTTTTCCAATGAATTGTCTGTCTGCCTTTTGGGTTAAAGAATGGGAAAGATTCAAATAAAGAAGAGAAGAAAAGAAAGACATATTGAGAGGATTAGTTTGAGTTAAGATAATGGGATGGGTACTTCCCTGGTGGTCCAGTGGTTAAGAATCCACCTTCCTATGCAGGGAATGTGGGTTCAATCCCTGATCAGGGAACTGAGATACCACATGCTGTGGGGCAATTAAGACCACGTGCCACATCTGGAGAAAATCTGTGCCACTGCAGTGACCCAGCGCAGCCAACAAAAAAGATAGTAGGACAGTAAATCCTGCAGTCTTCTAGAAGTTTTAGAGCTGAAATGATGACCCAGCTTAACCTTTTATTTTACAGACAGAGGATCAAAAACTTCGTCAGAGTCCGCATGTCTGTTAAGGGGCAGTGTCCGCTGCAGTTCCTGGAGCAGAAGCTTTGTGGACTGTAGAGGATGATAAGATTGCTGCTGGGGTAGGGCCACATCATGAATGGCCTTGCCCTTGAAAAAATAAGAATTGAAAACCAAACTAAGAACAGACTTCCTTTCTCTCTCTGAAAGTAATATTTTTTTTCCTTTTGTATTTCTAGAAGGCCTTTGAGCCCTACTTCGAGATTTTGGAAGTATATTCCACAAAGGCCAAGAACTACGTGAACGGGCACTGTACCAAGTACGAGCCCTGGCAGCTGATTGTATGGAGTGTCGTGTGGACTCTGCTGATAGTCTGGGTGTATGAGTTTGTCTTCCAGCCAGAGAGTAAGTATACTGCCCCCCTCTGTAAAGGTACAGTGGAGTTAACACCAGCTTTGGAACTCAGGGCTAATGAATGGGGCTAACTTCTTGCCTGGTTGGTTTGGTTCTGATTTTTAAAACCTGTTTACATAGAAGGGGCATTGCCTTCTGACTGGTAACGTTTTAATAGGAGGACTCTTGTGTGACTGTAACTGTTTATGTTGATTTTTCTGGATTTGCAATTTACATTAAAACCCCTGAGAGATTAGTCATCATAAGGATCCAGAGCGTGGCTCAAACCCTCTTCACTTTTACTTTCTCGCCTAGAACATAATTGTGTCACCTGGAGTTCTCAAAGCATGGATTTATTGCTTTCATTGTAGGCTTTTTTTTTCCAGTAAAGATTATGTGAAATTAGAACAGCACCCATGCCGTGACCATTGGAATGTCTGCTGTGTGTTAGGCACTGCCATGCTCTAGAGATATCTATACTAGTACAAGTAATACAGGGTCCCTGTCCTCTTGGAATTGAACCTCTGCTGTCAGGAGACAGAACACTTTGAGCTTCCTGGGTAGGGGCTCCAGGAGCCAGACTGATGGGAAGAGAAGGCCACTCCTCAGGGAGTGTGGACACTGAGTTTTTTAGTGATCAGTTTGTCTATCTTCCATCCTTCCGAAGACCCTGCTCATGTTCCCTGGACCCCACCCCCTACCACCTGGTTGTGTGTTACCTACTTACGAATTCTTCCCTGTGGGCTGTGTTGGGTAAGTCAATGGTAGGAGAGCTGATAGGTGTTCTGTACACGCCCCAGCACCCCTTCCTCACCCATAGTAGGGTATCTGAGTTAGTAACATTGATGAGACTTGCGTATCATTTCTCAACTGTTTAAAATTTCTGTTAACTATTTGCTTCCCTGATAACATCTATTTGAAGGGGCTCTTGAACTGATATTTTTTTCTGCTTTTTTTCTTCTTCCCTCGGGAAAGTCAGCTTAGAGGCCAGATTCTGTTTTATCCCTTTACCATGATGAATAGCCAGCCATCCAGTAACACTCTGCCACATTGCCTAGTTAGAGCAGAGTTAGCATTGCACTTGATTAAAGTAGAGATGAAATGTCCTCAGTTTCTGCTCCTAGTGCTTGCAAGACTTTCTCATAAATTCATGACAGACTAGACAGACTAACCCTTGTGCTTCATTTGCTCCATGGTGTGGAAACAGATGCAACCCTTGTCCTTCTGCTCAGGCTTATTCCTTTCCTGGGAAGCATTTGATTCAGTGCCGCCCACCGTCCTGTCTGATTCCAGTGGGTTCTAAGGAGTAGCAGTTCTTGCTTTTTTTTATTGTGATGAAATATACAGAACATGCCTGGAGAATCCCAGGGATGGGGGAGCCTGGTGGGCTTCCATCTGTGGGGTCACACAGAGTCAGACACGACTGAAGTGACTTAGCAGCAGCAGCAGCATACAGAACATAAAATGTATCATTTTACCCATTTTTAAGTGGGAAGTTGTGACATTAAGAACATTCCCATTGTTACGGAGCCATCACCACCGTCCATCTCTAGACCTTCCTCATAATTGTAGGCTCCGTGCCCGGGAAACCTGAACTTCCCACCTCTTTCTCTGCTCAGCCCCTGGCGGCCACCATTCTGTGTGCTTTCCCTTTAAAAGTGGCGCATTTGTAAACCTGAGCTGCGGCCAGGCCTTGAGGCTTCTGTCTCTGATACGCTGGGCACGAGCCTCGGGTGTTTGCTTGTGTCTTCCGTTGTGCAGCCCACGGTGCCTGTGTCCACGCTGTGTAACCCGCAGCGGCGGCTCAGCCATCTGAGGTCCTGGTACTTACTCTCCTGCCTTCAGTGTTCAGAAACGAGTGTGCTAGCTCTGAGTACGCCATGAGAAAACTGATACTAGCGGTGTGTTAATGGCATGTGCCATCTAAATCTTTGTGAACTCCAAGCCATTGCATGGTTTTAGTAACATTTTTTCTTACTATAAAAGCAGTACATTTTCATTGTATAAAATCAGGGCGATATGGTAAACCATAAGAATAAAATTAAAATCTTGTTACCTGGAGATAACCACTGTTTGTGTATCTGTATGTCTGTCTGTGGCTTCCCAGGTGGCTCAGTGGTAAAGAATCTGCCTGCCAATAGAGAAGACACAGGAGACACGGGTTCGATCCCTGGGTTGGGAAGATCCTCTGGAGGAGGAAATGGCAGCCTGCTCCAGTATTCTTGCCTAGAAAATTCCATTGACAGAAAAGCCTGCAGGCTACAGTCCATGGGGTTGCAAATAGTTGGACACGACTGAGCAACTGATCATGCACGCACCCATCTCTTTCTATATCTGAATCATACAAAATTAATTTCATAGGTTGAAAATTGCTGAATATTGGTAATTTCATATTGCTTAAATACACAATACACTTTATAACTTCCAACTTGAACTTTAGACACAGAAATGTCTTCCCTCCAGAGATCAGGTAATTTTGATAAAGTTGCCAGTTTTTTCAGCACCTTGCTTGTGTAGAAGTATTCTGTGTATTAGTGAGCATCGAGTTCCTTTTGGTGTATTGCCTTAGAGGAGTCTAAAGTCCGACCAGTGATAAATTTTGCTGATCTTCAAATTCTGGGTACCCTTCTGAGGGAGAGAGGGTAATTGTGGAACACAGGATGGACACAGGTAGATAAGAACTGGATGTGTCAGGAGGGTAGGGCAGGGTTGGCAATCTTCTAAGGTGTGATCTCTTTTTTACTTCTCCTCTGTGGTTATCAGCTCACATCCTTCCTCATTGATGTTGGTTTTACCTGTGGGATTGTCTGTAGTTCATCAGTAGAAATCAGAGTTCTGTGGTGGGAGGAGGTTTCTAGCCATGGCACCTTGGGCAGTGTCCTTAAACCTGTTAGCCTGTTTCCTCGCAGTGAGATTGGCATACTCACACTGCTTTACCCAGTCAGAGAGTGCTGTGAGGCTTGAGTGGCATCACTGGTGTGAAAGGGATTTGTAAGCTAAAACGAGCCATGCATTGTTGTTCTTACACTGGCATTTCCTATTTTATTACCTTAAAACATTCTCGTTACTTTTCTTTCTGGACCTCTGGGGATTTTTACTGTTTTAAATAACTCTACTGCAGTATAGTTGCTTTACACTGTTGCGTTACTCGCTACTGTACAGCATGGTGAATCAGCTATCCGAATACATGTTAGTGTTGATTTCCTTTCCATTTAGGTCACGCCGAGCACTGTGTTAGAGTTCCTTGAGCTGCACAGTCGGTTCTCATTAGTTATCTGTTCTGTACGTAGCAGTGTACCTTCTGTTAGTCCCACTCCCCCAATTCTTGACTTTTACTTTGGAGATAATCTTTTTAGGTCTCGACTGCATGGTCTTTTCATTCTTAATTTCTCTGTCTCTGATCTGTATTCTGTTCTTTTTCCTCTGTACCGTGTCATCTCACAGATTTCACAAAATCATGTGTTCTCCTCCACACAGTCACATTACTTTCAGACACCTGATCCAGCTTGCTGATTGTTAGACTTCTTTCTACCTCATTAATTGCTTCATCCATTAAAATAGGGAGTAGTTCTGAATCTTTACAGCTTTAACACTGTTAGAAATAACAAGCAGCTGAACCATCTAACACTAAATGCTGCTCGTTTGATGGATTGTTGTGGTGACATTTAAAAATACACTTTGTAAGAATTTTTAATAATGTAGAAATGCCATAAATGAGGATACGATATTCTGTGTACCGTAAGATTTCAGGACTGAAAGGAAATACTCTAACATTTAAGCAAAAAGTAACCGGTTTCAGCCCTTTGTCTTAGTCAGCCTGTGACTCAGATACTTGGTTTTTGTCCCAGACATTTATAGAGTGTTAACCTCAGTGCTCGGCACTTAGGGATGCAACCTAGGCAAAAACTACTAGTAAAGATGCATAGCATCATTTAACAAATGCCCGTAGATGGTGCAGACACCTTCTTTGGTTGTTGAAAGCTACTTTTGGGCAAGGAAATTGGAATACCCAGATCTCTTAGGAAAGCGGCAAAGTTCATTCAGTTCATGCCCGGTATCCTTGCAGAAGGCATAGGTCTAGATTCCTTTGAAACTCATTTGGGATAACTGAAAATTCTGTTGTGCATGTGAAGTAGTGTAGAATCCTAGGAGTCTAGGACTAGAAAAACAGAGACTTCATTTAAATCCTGGCCCCATCACTGATACGATCCTCGGCCTTGAGCAAGTCATTAATGCTTTGATCCTCAGCTGCCCTTGGATAGTAGGTAGTGCCTTCTATGCCAGCCTCAAAATCTTGCTGTTGGAGTCAGTTGAGATACACTGAACATGAATTCATTAAAAGGCATGACTGTGTGTTTAGGTGCCATGTATTTATAATAATTGTAATTTACAGGATCAGAATTTCAGATTTGTCTTATGTACTGCCCAACAGAATGAAGGCTGATTGGTGTCCATGATTTCTGAAAGCCTATTTAGGTCCAGAAGATGTTAGGATATGTGTTGAATGAGAGACTAGAGCACAGATTCTGAGAAGATGCATGGGTTGGTCATTTGTTTTGAGGCAGGGGAGAGAAGTGTTGGGCACCTGGAAACCTTGGGAAGGTAAGGAACTCTGTGGTACACTTGGCCCAGCTGTTCTGTTTCTGGGAGCTTATCCTGTAGATATGCTCTCATGTATGCAGTACAGCGTGTGTTACAAGGCTAAGCAATTTCAACGTGGTTTGTAACAGCAGACATCAGAAACAACCTAAGTTTCCATCAGGAAAGGGCAGGTTAAATAAACTAAGGTACGTCCATCTAATGGAATACTCTGCAGTTGTAAGAATGCATTAGGGAGCACCGGTCTTTAAAAGACTGTTGCCGAGTAGAAGAACAGGTCTAGTGCAGTGCTGGAGTGTGCTACCCTTTGTGTAAAAGAGACAAGGCAAGAACGTGTCTTCACTCTTGCTTGGATATGCATACAGAAACTCTAGAAGGGTATCTGGAAGCTAGTAGTAGTCGTATTAACCTGGGGGTAGGATGAGGGTCTGGGGGATGAGCGTGTGTGTGTTTATTTTTTTGAACCATGTTGTAATATATTACTTGTTCAAAAATTAAAAGTTTTTTCTGTTTTTCTTTTAAGAAACTACCTTTGTAATCTGAAGGCAAGTGTGATTACAGAGGACATGCTGAATATTGAAGAGTTTATACATTGTGACCATCAGATCATAATACATGGGAATTTCAGTAGAACCATTTGTTTCTTGTAGGTTTATGGTCAAGGTTTAAGAAGAGATGTTTTAAGCTTATCCGGAAGATGCCTGTCATTGGTCGTCAGGTAAGCAGAATCACTTCACTTTTCCCTACTGCTTCCCTCCCTTGTGATCATCACACCTCTTTCTTTCTGTTTACTAAAACTAGGAGTTCAAGGGGGATGGGTGCGTTTTGTCCCCCACCTCCAAGAAACGTTCGACCACGTCTGGAGACAGTTTTGGATATCAGAAGAGGAGGTGGGTGCTCTGGGCATTGAGCGGACAGCGGCGAGGGATGCTGCTAAACATCCTCCAGTGCGCAGGGCAGGCCACGCAGCAGAGACGCATCAGACTCAGAACTCCAGAAGTGCCACGAGTGAGAGGCATGACGACACTCTTTCTCCACCATATTTGACCAGAGGAGAAAGGAGATGTCTGTTCAGGAAAGATTTGAAATTAGACAACCTGACAGAAGTGACAGGAAGCTTTGGAACAATATTTGGTGGTGGTGGTTTAGGTGCTGATTCGTGTCCAAGTCTTGCGACCCCATGGACTGTAGCCTGCCAGGCTCCTCTGTCCATGGGGATTCTCTAGGCAAGAATGCTGGAGTGAGTTGCCAGTTCCTTCTCCAGGGCATCTTCCTGACCCAGGAATTGAACCCGGGTCTCTTGCATTGCAGGCAGGTTCTTTACCAACTGAGCTATGAGGGAAGCGGAGTAGTATTTGGCTGAGCTGAATTTAGATACTTAGCAGGGATTGAGTGCTTATGTGGTTCAGGGTTGGCAGGCTTTCTCTGTAATGGGCTGGATATGAAGCATTTTAGGCGTGGCAGGCCATGCCACATCTGTCAGAGCTTTTCAGCTCCGTCCCTGTGGAGGGAAAGCAGCAGCAGAGCAATGGGTGGAGGAGTGGGCCTGTGTTGCAGCAAGAATCTCTTCATAGCCACAGTCCACACTCGGCCTGTAGTTTGATTAGGCCTGTAGTTTGCTGATCCCAGGTTCAGAAACTTAAGAGAGCAGAGCTGTTCTCTTGCTCTTTGTTCATATCTGTAGTCTAGTCTGTTGCCTTCATGGGCTCCTCTCTGACCTCACCCACGCTCAGGATGAGACAGTTGCTTCTACCTTCCCACAGGTTCTTTATCACAGATGAAGACAAACAGGGCCGGCCCCACTGCGGGCTCTAATGAAGGCACACGGCCCTTGATGGCTTCATCTCCCCTGCTTCCCACCCTCCCCCTCAGCTTTCCTGCAAGCTTTCTTTCATTTTTGGCTTTCAATTCCTTTCCCCCTTTGCTGGCCAAATCAGAAAAGATGGCAGTTACTTCCAGCCTTTGACTGATGTCCATTCAGACCACTGTGTGAACTCTCCCAGAACTTTGTATTTTTAGGTTCATTTCCTGTGGGGAAGTGGAAGTAATAACGGCTGGAGAAGGAGAGAACTGAGGGCTTTTATTTGACCCTTGATCATATTAAGCCCTAAAATTAATCTGCTGTAGTCCTCAGAGAACAAAGAGCAGGGCAGAGGACGGTACTGAGGGCAGGTTGATTACAAGGGAGAAGAGTGCGACCCTTATCACCTCCTGTGTGTTTTCCCTGCCCTCATTCGTTACACTTTGCTCCTTCCATTTGTAATTTTGATACAAATGAATGCTGGGGTTCCAGAACCCATTACATTTATATGATAACAGCATTGGAAGATACTGTTCAATTGTGTTATTCAGTAAATACAACAGCATTGGAAGGTACTTAGAAAATGTATCAACCTTCAGATGCAGATTTTGAGGTGCAGAGACAAAAGTTACTTGTTTTGGGCGAGTGTGTGTCCCTCTCTCATTCATTGAGCGTCTGCTCAGCATTAGGTACCATTCTGGGTGCTGGGGACATAGTGCCACGTGGAATCTACATTTCATTACTAAGGAAAGGCAGAAAATGAATCAGGAAGCAAATACAGACGAATTTCCCTTTGAGATAAATGCTGTGAAGAAATTAAAGTGCAGTGGAGCTTCTGAGGCAGGAATTGACGAGGTGCCATGAGGAAGTGCTTGCTGTGCTTTCTGATATGCCTGTCACGGTCCTTTTTGCTTGTTTATTACAGTAGCATCATCTGTGTGTGGAAGCCCAGCTTTCATAGTTCTGGTTACATTTATGCAGCATAAGTCTTTATTTAAATCTAACAAATACCGTCATGTCCATCGCATGCCGCCCTGGCATTGTCGAGGAGCGAGCCCTGTTCTTCCTGCCATTGCCTGCCTGATAGACTGTTGCAGACATGTTCTAAAGGAGTGGCTTTCCCTGTGGTTTTATTGAGGGCCACATCTAAGAAGACTATCTTGGATTCTAATCATCCACTGCTAGAGATGAGACAACCTAAATGTCTGGAATGAGACATCAAACTTTAACAGACATAGTGCTGAAAACATGCCACTGTAACACACACAAATCGTATCGTTTAGCCACTCTTCCCTAAACCTGCAAACCAAGAGTCTCTCATTACAAACAGCAACCTCTGCTGTATTCTTCCTATCTGCTCTGTTCCCCCCCTCCCCACTTACCCTAGCACTTTTCATTACCTTTATTTTCTGACTGTGATGCTTAAAGATAAGCTTCAGGACAGGACTTATCCCGCCCCACCTAAGCTGTGTACTGCCTGAGTTAGTTTTGTTCAGTGTGTCTCCCTGGCCCACCGTGTATCACTGTTGTGTAGTTCAACAAATGTTTCAGGAATGAAAGAACATGTCTGATGAGGATGGAAACGAAATAACCATAGTTGATAAATTATGTGGCAGAAAGGACCTTAGCGCCTCCTAGCACTGGAGAGTGGGGCAGTGCGAGCTGTCAACCTGAGGAGACAGGCGGCAGCCTCCCTGGCTCATCCCGGCATGTCTTACTTACTCTTCTGTCTGGGATTCTTGTAAGGCCTCCAGTTCCTGTTGGGTTCTGGGCGTGCCTGGTGAAGGAGCCCATCACTTGCTCTACTCCGGAATCTGTTTTACTGCTGCTTGGCCTGTTTTCTGGCTACTGTTCATGGTTCTACCTTGGTTTCTTTGGTGCATACATTGTAGCTGCTGCCAAGGCACGAGCAAGGTCCGACTCTTGCCCACAGAGAAGTGCTGACTTCAGCAAATGCAAACCAAGCAAAGCATTGGTGATAGCAGCATGACAGAGGAAAGGGACAGGGGTGGGGTGGGGAACCGAGTGTATCTTTGACCTTTAGAGAGAAAGTTTAGAGAGAAAGACTTTTCAGACTTCTAAGAGACTGTTGCCCAGGTGAGATAACAGCTGAAGGGGTCAAAATGTCAACGTATCTCTTTAAGAAAAAGTACCGTCCTTGTTCTCAAGCACTTGTGCAGTGCCCAGCGTCAAGCGGTTGGTTTGGTGATGTAACTGGTTCTTCACTCTCAGTACTGTATTTTCCTGTCTCCCTGTTAACTTTATCTTCCTTACCTTTGGAGATCCAAGATAAGTTGAACAAGACCAAGGAAGATATTAGCAAGAACATGTCATTCCTGAAAGTGGACCAAGATTACGTGAAAGCCCTGCCCTCTCGTGGTCTGAGCCCGGCTGCAGTTCTAGAGAAGCTCAAAGAATACAGCTCTAAGGGTATGATTCTCAGCAAATGCATGCTCCCTACTTCCTTAATGTGACTGGTCACTCACTCATCATTGGATGTTTACAGAGGTTAAGTAGAGTTCATCCCTGGTGCTTCTGTGTTCAGGAGGGCCTACCTCCTGTCTCAAAGGCTGAATTTCATCTTTTAAAAATTATATTTAGATTCATTCTTTACCTGTAAAGCAAGCAGATCTCAGAGAAGATGGAACTTGGTTCCATTTTCTTTTCTAAGCCTGAATAAAATAGATTTGTTTTTTGGAAAGACAAAATATGTGATAAGACTGAAATAGAGATTCATTTTAGAAATTATGGAATCTGAATAGAGGCACAGAAGAAATAAGAAGTCAGTATAATTTCATCCTCACAAGACAAACACAGATGATATATATATATCTCTCTCAAAATGTTAATGATATTTTGTGTAATAAGCCCACACATGTACATGTATGCATGTAGGAAGGATAAATGCACTTAGCAGCCTATGTTAAGAGTACAGCCCGTGGACTCAACCTTGACTCACATCTGGTTCAACCACTTAACACAATGGCCTCAGGTGAGTTACTTCACTTCTCTGTGCCTCTGCGTCTGTCTCTACAATGAGGATAATAATAGTAGTACTTATCTGAAAGGATAATTGTAGAGATTAAATGAGGTCATACATATAAGCATAAAACACCTGGCTTATAATAGGTACTCAATAAATTTCAATAAATGTTAACTATTATTAATGCAAACATGTTTGTTACAAATTAAGATTATATTACAAATAAGTTAAACATAGGCTTTATTCATTTAACATAATTTTAGATTTATAGAAAGTTTGCAAAGATAATACAGAGATTTCCCACAAACCTCTCACTCAGCTTCTCCTGTTGGTAACATATAAAATAAGCTTGGTACATTTGTCAAAACTAAAAAAAATTAACATTGGTACAGTGCTGTTACCTAAACCACAGATTCTATTCCTATTTCACCAGGGTTTCTATACTGTCCTTTCTCCTGTTCTAGGATCCAGGGTACCATACTGTATTTTAAAAGTTCTAATTGACATGTGTTGAATTTTTGATGATATTTTTGATCAGATGATACAAAACTAGACACAGTCCAGGATTTATACATGATATAAAACAGGGATTAGCATTCTGGGACCTGTAGATTAAAGATCTCTACAATTATGAGTGCTGGGTTGGCTGCCTCATATCTCCTTCCCTTCCATTCTAAGTCGCTGTCCATTGCCATTACTCTGCAGCTCTAGTAAAAGAACAGGAAATGAAAGCACACACCCTACTTTTGAAATGCAGGTGACCTTTGGTGTGATGACTTGCCTGTCACAGACCAGTCCCTCTGAGGACAAAGTCAGCTTGACCACAAGCCAGAGCTGGCTGGTCACGTGAGAATGAAGGTTTGTGTGGATAGTCCCTGCTCAGTCTTCTGCTCTCACTGGAGCTGCAGACTTTGGCTTTGTTAGAACCATGGCAGCAGTTTTCAGTTTGAGTGCTTCTATAATACTCACTACTCACTTTCAGTAGGGCACAGACATGTTGTCTTAAAGGACCCGAGACCCCCACATGAATGGATTTGTTGGTATTGTGGAGTGTCTCTGGGGGAGCACCTCAGAAAAGTGGAAGGTTGGACCTTACATCCTGGTCAGGAACCTTTCCTTTGATCCTTCTCCCAGTGTTGGCTGTATTGCTGACGCTGAGTGCTGTGGCAGATGTTGCTGGAAGCAGGTGGCTAACTCTGTACAGGTTTCCAGGCTTGTCTGAGGATGATGCTGATGGCTCACATCTCTCACCATGGTTTGTCCAGTCAGAGATTCAGTTCCCTGCCTCCAGCTCTGGTGATATTGTGCTGAAATTTTGCACTTTGCCTTACTCTTTTCTGCTAACTCTGCTCATAGCAATTTCCACACTTCCTTTGACTGGCTAGAAAGGGAGAGAAGGTGGAAGCCACTGCAGAAAAAGGTCAGGCGGAGCCACACAGAGAACAGAAAACGAGTGTAGACAGAGGAGGTGGTTCTTCTGTGAGAAGCCAGCTGGGGATGACGATGCTACTAGTGGACTGTCTTTATTGTACCTAGATGCTGTTGCTACCTTTTTCACACTGTTGTTGATGCTAGTGGTTGACCTTTCATCTTTATTTTGCTGTGACACTCTTTACTGAAGCTCTTTTCTGGATTTAATGTAAGGATGCCTTGGCGTTTCTGCTCCACCTGTTTTGTTTTGCATGCAGAGGAGTTTCTCCCTGTTTCTTCTTTAGACTCTTGTCTCCCTAGAGGCTCCTGCGTACTGATCCAGTGGTCTGCCCTTTCTCTGCAGATGTCCTGTGGCAAGAGGGGAAAGCCTCCGGAGCAGTGTATAGTGGGGAGAAGGAGCTCACTGACCTCCTCGTGAAGGTGAGCAAGTGCCCAGTTCTTGAAAGGAGTGTGTGGCTCTGCTGGTTTAGATGATCACATCTTTTTCTCTTTATTCTTGTAATTAAAAAAAAATTACTTAAGGAAAGTTTATTGTTAAAACTAAAGAGGTTGTGTCTCTTACCCAAACATAGACAAATAGGCATAACATTGTCCAAGACATCTTCAGTCAGTAAAAAAGTAAGATGTTACTTATGTCTCCAAGCTTAATAGACACCTTGTGTAGAAAGCAGATTGCTAGGGAAGGTAGTCCATCATTTACGATTATTAATGATAAGATATATTTTGTTGCATCAAAAGAGATAAGGGATGGAAACTTGGTCATGATTTCCTGTACCCCTTGAGTCTCAAATCACAGAATCTGAGAATGAGCAGTGGTCTCAGTTATAATTCATATAATTCTCATATTTTTTTGTTGACTTTAGAATTGCTTTAGCTTCTTCCATTTCTAATCAGATCTTTTTTTTAAATCTCACTTTGTCATACAGAATTGGCGTTGGACTATTGCTTTCTGAGGTCTTTGTGTTTGATTATTAGAACTATGAAACTGCGTACCTTACTACATACTACATGTTTTGCTCAGCTGTATTTTGACATAATACCCTGACCTTACTTCTGTGCTTAACAATCTTTCAGTGACTTCCCATTGTCTACAGGACAAATCCTAAGCTGCTAATGCAACCAAAAATATCAGTCCCTTCGTGAGCCAGATCCCACCTATTTTTTTCAACCATTCTATTATTTTCCCACATGAACACCAACTCCTGCCTTTTCTGTTTACTGAGTACCTTGTTCCTTTGTTGTTTTCCTTTCCCTTGTTCTTGCTACCTGTTCTTAATGATGAATTCCTATTCACGGCTCAAGGTTCCACTCAACAGACATCACCAGACCACTCAGAATGTTCGCTGCTCCCTCTTTGAGGCCGCTTACCTTCATGTACATATATACATTTGGTATCACACTGAAAATAGTTGTGCCACACACTCTCCTAAGTGCTTCACATGTGTTTGCTTCGCGTGTGTTATCTTACTTATGGCTAGAACCCCACCAGCTGTGTACTGTGATTATCCTCTTTACCGTATGGGGAAACAGCCTCAGTGAGGTTATTTACCTAAGATTACACAGCTAGAAGTGACAGATAAAGCTAAGATTTCAGACTGGGTCTGTTGGGTGTTTTAGTCAGTGCTTTTAACCACATTTATACTTCCTCTGTTACCACTTTGTAAAATAATTTCTATGCCTGTCTCCTCCACTACAACATTTCGATCTTCTTTAGACTGGAGGACGTATCTTACCATTTTCCCAGTTCCTGTGGTGTCTAACGTGGTTTGCCTGGTTCTTTTTCCTGAATGATCTAAGTGTCTCAACATGTGCTTGCATTTCTCCATAGGCTTATGGAGATTTTGCATGGAGTAATCCACTGCATCCAGATATCTTCCCCGGACTCCGGAAGATAGAGGCAGAGATTGTGAGGATGGCTTGTTCCCTATTCAATGGGGGACCAGATTCCTGTGGATGTGTAAGTATATGCAAATGACATTCTATAATATGACTTTTTTTTTTAGCATAAAATAGAAGGTTATTAAAAATATTTTATTACACAATACATGATTATTATAGGGAGATCCAGCTGAACAGAAATTTTTAAAGATTACTTGCAATTTTGTAACTAGTGTCTTATCAGCATTTTAGTAAATATCTTCTTTTTTTTCTCTTCAGTCCTTTATTTTGAAACTTATATTAAGTTGTCAGGATAGTTCTCCTGTCTCTTCTTTTTCTCTCTCCCTTTTCTTTCTTCCACTCACATACCTAACCACTTCGGTGGTATTGTTCAGATGCTCACTCATATCTGACTCTTTGCGACCCCATGGACTGCAGCACGCCAGGCTTCCCTGTCCTTCACCAACCCCCAGAGCTTGCTCAAACTCATGTCCATTGAGTTGGTGATGCCATCCAACCATCTCATCCCCTATTGTTCCCTTCTCCTCTTGCCCTCAATTTTTCCCAGCATAAGGGTCTTTTCCAGTGAGTCGGCTCTTTGCATCAGGTGGCCAGAGTATTGGAGCTTCAGCATCAGTCCTTCCAGTGAATATTCAGGGTTGATTTCCTTTAGGATTGATTGGTTGGATCTCCTTGCTGTATAATTTTGTCAAAGCATCTCATCGTTTTTTGATATACTTGTTTTGCTTGAGCTGGATATTGTTTTGCCATAAATCAAATCTTAGTTGGTTTAGGATTAAATAAAGAGTCATTGAATTTAAAGATACACATGAGGATTCCTTCTCTCAACTGTTCTTTCTAGTAGATGTTTGTTAGTTTTCCTAAACTGTGATTGATGAACTTCTATTGAGATTTGTTACTATAGACTGGTATTGCCTTCTCTAGAAAAAACTAAATTTCAGCTTATGCAAGATAGAGTTAACCCAGGGTACTATAATGGTAACTTCTAGGTGCTGATCCTGTCATACTTCTCTAATCATCATAAAGTCTGCAAATTAAATTACTGAAGGGCCCATCCCAAGACAAGAACATTTTATAGTTACTTTTTTCCCCCATAATAAGCAGCATTGAGTTTTACTTTTAAGTTGGCATCATGAAAACTCAACATGTTCAAATATTCAGTAGCTAACAGAAGTGGTATTCCAGACACTCGTTTTCAAAAAAACAAAATTCAAAAACTGAATCAGCCATAATCTAGCAGTGGGTTCCCTTATGGCATTTAGATGAATGGGGTGACACAGATGCCAGTATTCTTACAGTACCTGGGTATTCTGTGCCATTAGACTCTTTATGAGCTTTTTAAGAGAGTACAGATTAAACAACCACAAAACCAATTTGCGGTTTATCTAGTAAAGTTGAAAATATCCATATTTTATGACCCTGAAATTCCACTTCTTGGGATATATTCTAGGAAAACTAGTACATATCAGGATAGATGTATATTCATAGCAACATTGTTCATGATAGTTAAATACTGGAAATAATTCAAATATCTGTCAGTGGTGGGGTTGATAAATTGTAGGAGACTGTTTATGCTTCAGTCTACTGTAGCTGTCACTCAGACTGATGCTCAGATTACTCCAGTTTTTGCCAGTGGGAGCTTCTTAATTTTGACTCCTATGTCTTTTTGCATGACTCAAAGTAGTTTTTGAAAGCTTCCTTTCTTTCCTCCCAGCCTTTTTTTTTTGGACAAAATATTTTTATTAGGTGAAAATATCTTTTACATTTCCTGCTTCAGATCGAGAATCAGCCCTAGTTCAAGGAGCCCTAGTTCATTAATAACCATGTAAAATATTTTCATGGTTCCTAAAAGTAAAATTTATGGAACAAAGACAGTTAACCAGAATAAAACCAAGAGAGATGAATAGAAAGTTACGAGACATGAAAGAGAGTGAGAAAGGCTAACACACCTCTAGTTCATATTTAAAAGCAGTCCCCCAAAACAGATAACCTGTAAAGGTGTAACTATTAGAACAGCTGATATTCTTGATCGCAACAATGGCTGGGGCAGTCGCTGGTAGTAGAAAGATGGGCTGTGAGTTAAGAAATGTTGGAGCTGGGTGATACATGCAGGGGTTATTACTTCCCTCTTTAACTGTGTGTATTCCACTCTTTAGTTCTTCCATTGGGTTTCTAATTTCATTTACTGTGTTTTTCATTCTTGGGAATTCTGTTTTTGTTGATTTTTTAAAAATTTGTTTGGTTGTTCTTTGTAGTCCGTTTCCTTAGCTTATGTTTCGTTTATTTAAATATATTGCACATAATCATTTTATATTCTACGTCTGATAATTCCATGAGCCTTACTTGTATGTTTCTGTTCTGGTTTTACTTGTCTTGTATCCTTCTAGCTTTGATTTTTTTTTTTTCCTATGAGTTAGGGTTTTCCTGGAAACTTAACTTTGATGGGTGAAGTTAAGTTCTTTTAGAGATTTGTATTTCCTTCTGCCAGTTATTGGGGAATTGATGGGAAGTACTGCCACATCGGAACCAGTGTAAGTCTGATTTTCAGCCCATAGTTTTGTACTGCAGAATTGGTCTGAACTCAGACCACACACTCAGATAAAAGCTGTTTTGGTGTACATTCTTCAGAGATCCTTATTTTTCTTTGCCCTCAGTATCTGGGTTGAGAAAAGCAATTTTTCTTGCTGTCCTCTTCTGTACCAGCAAGGTCTGTTTCTCTCACTGCTAAGAATGTGGGTGAAGTCAGTGTTTTCAGCCATGCCCTCTTAGATGCTTACCTTGAACAGGCCCCAAACTTGTTTCCTGTTTATTTGTCAAAGTGAAAGTTTGAAGTCTGATCTAGGAGTTGGCAGTAACCTTCAGAGTTAAAACCAGCTTTGACACTTAGCTTATATGATTCTTGATCCAGTGTGTTCCTTTATATTAGCTCAGTCGTGGATGGGTGTAAAAATACTTTGTAATGTTTCAGCAGGCTTTTTAGCTGTTTCATAGAGGAGGGTGACCCATGATGTATAATGTATATTGCTGGAAACAGAAGTTCTATGATTATTTTTTTCTACATGGGAGACCTTTGTATACTTGAAAGCCTCTTTTCCCCCGAATCCTCTCTTCACCATGGTTTTCCTAGGATACTCAGTTTTCTAAGAGAATATGATCTCACAGATTTCCACCCATGCCCAGCCTTCCTCTCAGTGCTTTTTGGCTATGTTGATTAGCACATGGACACAGTTCTCCAAAGCACTGAGTTTTCAGTCTCTGCCTTCTCTGGATTCACTAAATTTGCCTTAAACCTTTCCTGTAATCAGTGTAGTGGTTCTAGGCTTCTCAGCAGTGTTCAGTATGCTCCCTGCTGTTCCTAATGCGTATAGCAGTTCTGCTGTCATGCTGTTTGACACTTTGTGTTTTTTTAGGTCTGCAGGCTCATTCTGTTGTTTCAGGTCCACTCTTTGAGCTCTTGTTTTCTTGAATTCCTGTTCTTCTTATATTGTCCTACAGTGAGAAACAGGAGGAATTTCCTCCTGTTCCTTAGGTTGTTACCTTCTGAGCTGGCCCTTGTTTTGCAGGCTGCCTTCTTTTATTTTTCTGTATTTGTACAGTTACCATGCCATCTTCTTTCATCTTGGCTTGTGTTTTGGTGACTGTCTCTAGACATTCTGTTTATTCTGATGCACGGCAGGTCTGGTCTTGTCTGAGAGGCAAGGCTTGGGGAAAGCTTTGTTCCACCTATATTAGAATATCTTGGCCTCTTCTGCAATTTCATTCAAAGTCACCTACCAGAGTTCACTCTTCCTAGCTGGAAGAGAATAATACTCTTCGGGCTTTGATTATTTCTTTAGCTCATCCTATATCCCTGGAGTCTTCATTTTAAAGAGCAAGTCCTGGTGTTCCCTCTCCCTGGGCTGCTTGTTTCTCCCCAACCGCCATGTCTCTCTTACCCACTCATCTGACAATAAGGAAACCCCCACCACTTGCTTCTCTGAAGATCTGGGGAATATTAATGACAATTCTCAGCATTTTGCTGTTTTACCTGGACAATTTCCACATCTTGGAGGAGGCATTAGGAACGGTATTTCTAATGACTGAAATCTGCCATGATTCAGAAACTTGCTTTGTTTTCTCATCACCAGTATTTGAAGTTTATTGTGTTAGATTATCTCCTTGTTTGGTTGTTATTGCAGGGTTTTACTGCTTTTTTCCTTCATCCTTGCATGTACTGAGGGAGAGAAAATCTGTGAAGTAGTTTCAGTCTTTCATCTTAATACCAAAGTCCAACTCTGTTTTCTTGCACTGCTACAATTAAACCGTGCCTCTCCAATTAGGACCTGTTTTTTTTAGCGCTGGGTCAGGAGAAGGACAGATAGAATCTCAGATCCCCAGCCTCTTCAGATACTTAGACTTTTATAAGAGAACTAATCAGCTCTGTGATCATGTGAGTTTCTCCGGTTCTCTCTTAAGTCTTTGCCTTTCTGTGTAGCTCTCTCTGTCTCTGTCTTGGTGACCTTCTCTTGGTGAGGAAAGTTCAGAGGAAGGAGACAAGAAGACAAGGCCGGCTGACTGGGCAGTCTGGGACCTGTTCCCACGAGGTCGTAAGTTCTTCTCGTGCTTTACTCTTCACCTGACACTGTCTTTCCTTTTTGTAGCTTCATTTGCCTCAGTTAGAATGAGTGAGAGGTGACTTTATATACTGAAAGAAATTTGGTTGCTGCAGTAAAGTCTTGGCTTGTACAAATGCCATCAGGTCCAAAGAGTATCTAAAAGAAAAATTTCCCAGTAGGTCCTGTTCTACTCTTGTTTTTCTGACATAGCATATACAGGGTGAGTTTTTGAAAGTGTTGAAAGATGTTGACTAACATGTCAAGTAATTACTGAGGCTTCTGTCTTCTTACTTTAGAATTAGATTTCCATTTTGGGGGGTGGTACAGGGGGTAGAGGAAATAGAGTAGCAGCAAAATTTGAACACAGAATTTGGAGTCAGAAATTAAAATCAGAAGCAGAATTTAGGTGTTCCTGCTTTTCCAGTCCAAAATACACCATTGTTCGCCTAACATAATGATTCTGATTGGATTTGTTACTGGACTGAAAATAGGACATGTAAAGTGAATGACTGCTGCTGCTGCTGCTAAGTCACTTCAGTCGTGTCCGACTCTGTGTGACCCCATAGACTGAAGCCCACCAGACTCCCCCGTCCCTGGGATTCTCCAGGCAAGAACACTGGAGTGGGTTGCCATTTCCTTCTCCAATGTGTGAAAGTGGAAAGTGAAAAGTGAAAGCGAAGTCGCTCAGTCGTGTCCGACCCCTAGCGACCCCACGGACTGCAGCCTACCAGGCTCCTCCATCAGGGCTTTGGAAATATTTCTGCTTAGGTCATTGCTGACCCTTAGTGAGAGCACAGAGCACTGAGAACTTGGTGCTTTCCTGACTTCCTTCACAGCTGTCTTGGTTCCTCATGTGATGTTCTGAGGTTTTATGCTGGACCACAGGACACGCTGCGATCTGCAGCACTGACCTCAACTGTAAGCACAGAAATGCAGGAGCCTACAAACAAGGGTCCTGTGCCCCAGTTCAGGGCCTTACTGTGTGGATGACGGTCATGTGTTTCCTGAAGGCTTCCTCAGTTACAAAATGACTGACTTTTAAACTGCCACAAAACTCCTGACCACTTGGATTTTGTAGCCTATGGTATTTTTGTCTTATATATGGATATTACTTTTGGAAATTTCAGCCATCATCTGCTCTCATTTCATCTCATCAGGTTACAATCAGATCAGATCAGATCAGTCGCTCAGTCGTGTCCGACTCTCTGTGACCCCATGAATCACAGCTATGAAAATATAGAAATTTTTACTTTTTATCAAAAGATGGATGACTTTGGGTGAATCATTCTCTCAGGGCTCAGTTTTCTTACCTATAAAATGGAAAAGTTTTCTAAGATTGTATGAATCTTTGGAGATGACAAATCTAAGGAAATACTCACCTAGCTCAGTGCTGTGGCTCTTTTTTGTGTGTGTGTGTTTTGAAATGATTTCATTCTTAGAAGTTACCAAAGGAAAGCCAGATGGGTATGATGTACCTGTATTGGTTGTGGTTTACTGAGAGTCAAATCAGGCATTAGGAAATGTTAACTGATGGTCTGATAGGTGTCAGCTTTACTAGCTGGGTATTAGGAATATTGTCATGAACAGTCTGGTCGCCACCTTCATGACGTTGTAGTCCAGTGAGGAAAACAGGGTGAATGAAATGACCTCTAGTATTTTTGTATCAACTCAGGTAAAATTTGCCTGTATCAGAGGGGCTAGGTAGGCCTAGCTTCAGGAAGACATTTTTCTTCCTTTAAAGACATTAGGATTTTTGTTTTGATTTCAGATAAGTCAGTTAGTAAACTTCTAAGCAGAGGCTTCTACTTTTCTGTCTTTCAGACTTGTCAAAATCACAAGTTTACTCTGGCATGTCTTGAGTGTCTCTTCTTGGTCTTCTAATGTATCGCATAGTTGACTAGAGCTATAACTTCCCAGTTTCACATTCTTTCAGTTCAGTTCAGTTCAGTCGCTCAGTTGTGTCCGACTCTTTGCGACCCCATGAATCACAGCACGCCAGACCTCCCTGTCCATCACCAACTCCCGGAGTTCACTCAAACTCATGTCCATCAAGTCGGTGATGCCATCCAGCCATCTCATTCTCTGTCGTCCCCTTCTCCTCCTGCCCCCAATCCCTCCCAGCATCAGAGTCTTTTCTAGTGAGTCAACTCTTCGCATGAGGTAGCCAAAGTATTGGAGTTTCAGCTTTAGCATCGGTCCTTCCAATGAACACCCAGGATTGATCTCCTTTAGAATGGACTGGTTGGATCTCCCTGCAGTCCAAGGGACTCTGAAGAGTCTTCTCCAGCACCACAGTTCAAAAGCATCAATTCTTCGGCGATCAGCTTTCTTCACAGTCCAACTCTCACATCCATACATGACCACTGGAAAAACCATAGCTAGCCTTGACTTAGACGGACCTTGGTTGGCAGTGTCTCTGCTTTTTAATATACTATCAAGGTTGGTCATAACTTTCCTTTAAGGATTAAGCGTCTTTTAATTTCATGGCTGCAATCAGCATCCGCAGTGATTTTGGAGTCCAAAAAAATAAAATCTGACACTGTTTCCCCATCTATTTCCCATGAAGTGATGGGACCAGATGCCATGATCTTTGTTTTCTGAATGTTGAGCTTCAAGCCAACCTTTTCACCCTCCTCTTTCACTTTCATCAAGAGGCTTTTGAGTTCCTCTTCACTTTCTGCCGTAAGGGTGGTGTCATCTGCATATCCGAGGTTATTGATATTTCTCCCAGCAATCTTGATTCCAGCTTGTGCTTCTTCCAGCCCAGCGTTCCTCACTGGGGAACATCACATTCTTTAGTGGGCATTAGAAATTTAGTCAGTAACCCTGATGCTTCTGGAAGGGGATAAAATGCCCTGTCCTGTCTCCAATTCAGTGAACAACAGAAATGTAAGTGTATTGTGCACGGGTGGTCTGGGCAGATATGCATTTATTTGTTCATACAGTGTGGAGCTTCTGATCATTCAGTAGTTTTATTCTTCTCCTGAGCCAAGATTGGGCTTAGCCAATAAAGTCAAATTTTCCTTCTGAAAGACAGTAGCATGTGCTCTAAAGTGTGCATCCCAGAGCTTATCCATCTCTGAATCAGATATCCTCAAGATCAAGGCAGGAAGTGCATGCTGATAGCTATCCCAACTCTCTTTTTTTATTACAGGTGACCTCTGGGGGGACAGAAAGTATTTTGATGGCCTGCAAAGCTTATCGGGAACTGGCCTTCGAGAATGGGATCAAAACTCCAGAAATGTAGGTACAGTTGTTCCTTAGTATCCATGGAGCACTGGTTCCAGGACCCCATGGATACCCAATCCTCCATGCCAAGGCTCCTTATGTAAAGTGGTGGAGTCTTTGCACATGACCTTCACACATCTTCCCTATAGTCTTAAATCATCTCTGGATTACTTCCAATACTTAACACGTAAATGCTATGTAAACAGTTGCTGGTGTGCAGCAAACTCAGGTTTTGCTTTTTGGAACTTTTTCCCCCTAATATTTTGTGTTATGTGTAGCTGACCTTTTTCCCCCATTTAGGTTTTTCTGTGTGAAACAGCCTGACCGTCTGTTTGCTGCTGCTGGCAATTCCAGTCCTCTTCTGTCCTCTCCTGTGCCTTTGACCATTACCTTCCACATTTAGCAAAATTCTGAGTGCATCTGCTAGTTACTATTCCCTTTCCTACCCGCCCCCCCCCCAAATTTATACATGGTGTATACTGCAAGAACAAGATTATTTTTCTAAAAGTAACAGGTATAGGACTGTATCTTTGAGTTCTGATACTTACTGTAAGTTTATCTGGAACCTAAGGAAAACTCTCTAACTTATCTCAGTTCAATGAAAATTACTTAGATTGCTTCCCGGTGCTCCCTAAGAAAATGTCAACCTGCCAGCTGTGTTCTGGGAAGGAAAATTTTAAAAATCCAGAGATGACCATAATTTTATTTGGTTGCTTTAATTTTTCCTCTTGGCCCCCTCCCTTGTACAGTGTGCTCATACCACAGCTTTGGGTTAATGGTTTCCTGCAAGTGTCAGTGGCTACGGGTTTTGTGACATGGCATCTCATGCTATAACTCACGCCAAGCGTGAGAGGAGGTCAGGTTGCCATCTTCCTTCACACATACATCTTTGGTACTTGGTACTGAGTCAGTGATGGCAATATTTTTCCTTCAAAGGGAACAAATTAAGAGTGGAGTAATTGAGGGAAGTCTGAAAGCAAATGACTTGGTTTCCTTTTTCAGTACTGTCTGAAATGCTGTTCCCAAGTGTGTAGGACAAACAGGAATTTTAGTTTTTCACAGGATCATGGTCTTCCAGAGATGAAGAAGACCATTGATGTGATGCTTGACTGCTGCTTTAACATCCCTGCCAAGCAGTCTCATGGTTTCTGCCTGAGCATGTATTGTGCCAGGAAGCTTGCTCCTCTTTGGGGTGCCCTTCTTTGGATAGACAACCACCAGAAAGCACAGCCTCAGTTGATCTGATCCAAATTCTCTGTCACCTTTTACTTATCTGCCCTGATTTAAGCTTGGGATTCCTCCATGTGGCATTACTTCCAAGTTCTTCCTGCTACCAAAGTGATTTCCTAAATAGTAGGGAGGTTTCTCTAGAAAATCACTTGACCTCTTTTTGTTTGTGTTTAAAAAGAAAAGTAAAACAACATAAACAGTTTTAAAAAATTGAGGAAAAATAACCAGAAGTTTATTCCTGGTGATTGCAATGAGCTGTTGGCCATGGTCTCTCTCAAAGCTGGTTTGATTGAATTTCACTATTTTCCTTTAGTGTAGCCCCCCAGAGTGCCCATGCTGCATTTGACAAAGCCGCCAGTTACTTTGGGATGAAGATTATACGGGTTCCCCTGAACAAAATGATGGAGGTGGATGTTCGGGTGAGTTCCTCTGAAGGGCTGTTGTCTGTCTTGGGCTGGGAGAAGCAGAAAGTGCACCTGATCACTACATTTTTTCAGGGTCACACATGGATCGGCTCGAAGTGCCTTTGATTATAGCATTAGGACTTGCAAACTCTGCCACTGGCAGTGGAGAGTCATTGCAGCATCAGTCTTTTCATATGTACATGAACTCTTAATAGGAAGCTGAGACTAACTTGGCACCTTAAAGACCTGGGTTTTGCTTCAGCACAGTCACTTTCTCTTCTCTTTGTAAAATGAGCCTGGATTAATGAGTCTTGCCCCAAGACTCTCATAGTTGTTTTCAGTTGGCCTGAATTAGTACCATTGCCCTTATAATGGTAAGTGTTTTTTAGAAATAAACTGTCCAATTTATTACCACTGTCATGATCCCCGCACCTTAATTGCGGTGTCAACTAATTGACAAGTGAAAAAGAATTGTGTATATTTAAGGTATGCAATTTGGTGTTTTGATATATGGATACATTGTGAAATAATCATCACAATTAAGCTATTTAACATCTCTATCACCTCACATAGTTTTCTTTTTCTTTTTTCATGGTTAGCATACTTAAAACTACCCTCTAGATCTCTAAGCAGATTTCAGGTATACAGTGCAGTGTTGTTCAGTGTGGTCACATGACTCTACATTAGATCTCCAGAACTTACTCATAATAACAGGAACTTGGCACCCCTTGACCAACATATCCCCATTTCCCTCATTCTCCAGTTCCTAGCAACCACTGTTCTAGTCTTTGCTTCTATGAATTTGACTGTTTTCAATTCCCCATATAACTGAAATCATGCAGTATTTGTCCTTCTGTGTCTGGCTTATTTAACTTAGGGCTTCCCTGGTGGCTCAGAGGGTAAAGCGTCTGCCCGCAATGTGGGAGACCTCGGTTTGATCCCTGGGTCGGGAAGATCCCGTGGAGAAGGAAATGGCAACCCACTCCAGTATTCTTGCCTGGAGAATCCCATGGACAGAGGAGCCTGGTAGGCTACAGTGGGTTGCAAAGAGTCAGACATGACTGAGCGGCTTCACGTCACTTCACTTATTTAACTTAGCATCTACATGGTCTCAAATGGCAGGCTTTCTTTTTTAAGCCAGAATAATAAGCCTTTAGTATTTATTTTTGTGCCTTCCTTTTATGTAGAGGAACTTTCTAGTTTTAGAGCCTCATCTGAGCCTCATGGTAACCTGGGGAGATCATAGAAGCAGTTAGTGTCATCGCATCTCATAGATGAGGAAACTCACTGACTGAAGTTAAGTAGTTTCCTCAAGCTTTCACTGCTGACATGTGGGGCCAGGACTCATGTTTGGCTCTCTTGCCTCTTAGCCCAATATTATTCTTCACCATCACAATGATTTTGCTGTTTTGTATTATGCTCGCAGACTGTTTTCCCCAGGTGTTTGTATTTGGCCACCATGGTGGGACAGTGGTCTTCCTCTGGGCTGGAGTGGTGAAGGGGGTGTGCTAGCGGAGCTGAACCTTTAGGTTCGTAGCCTAGGCTACTCTTGGCAGCAGAAGAGCAGAGTAACTGTGATATGACTTCTCATTTTCCTTTCAACTTTATCCCTCAGGCAATGCGCAGAGCCATCTCTAGGAATACGGCCATGCTCGTCTGTTCTGCCCCACAGTTCCCTCACGGTGTGATAGACCCTATCCCTGAAGTGGCCAAGGTATGTGGGAGAAAGGACTACTAGGCAGGCAGGACGCGATTTTAGAGTAGAGTCTAATGGTACATTATAGGAAAAAAGAATGACTTTGAGTTTAGATTGTAGCCCAGTGGTGGTGAATATCTCTCATCTACCCTGTGGTAAGGTGCACAGCTCTCTGGAAACCTCTGAAGGTGACTAGCTCGGGCTGTGGGGGAGGGATAACACGCATTTAAACTGTACATTCTGCAGTTGTACTGATATTTTGATTCAGATCAGGAAATAATCTGCATTTAGGGGCATGCCTACCAGAGGGTGGTCTTCACCCACTGTGCTGCCGCAGAGCACCCCTCCCTCCTTCCCCACCCTGCAGTTACTAGAGCAGGACACCACACACCTCTAAGCCTAAATCCCTAAATCGGAGTTCTGCTCATTTCTTGCATGATTTTGCAGTGAGTTGGAGGCCCTGCATATTTAAAATAGAAATCACATTTCAGGTGAATTATTTTAAAGGCTAACTACACTTGAAAGATGAGCTTTATTAAGAATGTCAAAAATAGCTAGGATTTTGAAACATAGTACGTAATGCTCTGTGGTTATATCCCAGCTTTCCACCCATGTCTTGCAAAGCTTCTGTTATAGGACTATAACTGATATTCTTTATGGCCTTTGGAACTAGCTGGCTGTCAAATACAAAATACCTCTTCATGTGGATGCTTGTCTGGGGGGCTTCCTCATCGTCTTTATGGAGAAAGCGGGATACCCACTGGAGCAGCCATTTGATTTCCGGGTGAAAGGCGTGACCAGCATTTCAGCTGATACTCATAAGGTGAGTGAGGAAAGAGACCATATGTTAATCAAAGTTGACAGCTGATTATTTTGACGATTATCAACAAAAGAAATCAGCCAAAGCCTCAGTTTCCCCCATGAGTGTAAAATTAGGTCTGACTCTTTGCTCTTGCCGGGGCAGCTGATGGCTGTGACAAGGTCAAGTGATATGACAGGATATTGAGCTGGAGGTGATGAACAGTAGGGAAAAGGAGCCTATTATCTTTGTGTCATATGGCTAAGAGAATTTCTGTATCCAGGACATACTAGTGTGGGTGGCTCTTACATAAGGGTTCCTGGACCCTTAAGAGTTTTGGGGTTGGGGAAGAGGTGGGGTTGATACCAGAATTCCTAAGAGGAGGTATGTGAATAAGCCCCCATGCTCCTGGGACTCCTGCACCTCAGTGACTGGAATTTACCAACAGAAGAGGCCTCTGGAAAAAGGGATGAACTTACGAGCTTAGGAATGTTTGGCTTGTGATGTTTGAAATGTCCGTGCCTGCTATCTCCGGAGGCAGAGTCTACATCAGATAGCCCCATGCCCTTTTTCTTACCATCTGTCCTTGTGTGGCTCAGGGAATGAAATGAGTTCCATCTTATTTTCAGTGAGAATTAATTAGGAGGGCACGTTAGTCAAGTGCATAGTTTTATTTTAAAGCTGGATTAAGTAGCTTCTAGATTTTGAGCACCATGGTATTCTGAAGAGGAAAGTATACTAAGCAGAAAATATGGAAAGTGAGTCAAATCATGATTTTAGTTGCTCCAAGTGACCTGAATTCCTTTCTTTCCTGGCTTCCAGTGGAAATTTACCTTTGTTTCCATACTGACATACCGCCCTGAGGTCCTGTTTTAAATAAAGAAAAATACATGCTGGATGAGAAGGGAGGCAAACCCATTAAGTAGATAAGACATTGTTTTTCCTGGGCCTCAGGTCCCTCAGTCCTAAAGCAGAGAATTTGAAACCCCATCCCTTTGGCTCCCTCTGTTCTTTAGTGAGTTCTAAGGTGGACGTCTTAACGTGAGATGAAACTGTCAGAGACACTGCCAGGTGAGGGGTGGGTCTGCCGTGTGAGCCACTCTCTCACCTGTCCGCTTCTCCCTGCAGTATGGCTACGCCCCCAAGGGCTCTTCGGTGGTCTTATACTCGGACAAGAAGTACAGGCGCTATCAGTTCTTCGTTGCCACAGACTGGCAGGGCGGCATCTACGCTTCCCCAACCATTGCAGGCTCACGGCCTGGTGGCATTAGCGCAGCCTGTTGGGCCTCCTTGATGTACTTCGGTGAGAGTGGCTACGTTGAAGCTACCAAACAGATCATCAAAACTGCTCGCTTCCTCAAGTCAGAGTACGTGTGTAGGATTGGCATTCTGCCTTAGTCTCTTGCGTTGTATGCACATAGGCTCAAGGCATCTGCCAGGCCAAGCACCGCAACTCCAGCACCTGTAGTCCCCTGAAGCTTAGGAGTGTGGTGCTGGCCGAGGAGAATAAGCTCCCTTGCTGTGCTATGACTTGGGGTCACAGCCAGGCTTCTGCAGGCCATCTTGTCTCCAAGGATGTCTTACCAACTGGCAGCTCTTACCAAGTGCTTAATGGTTAAGACAGTAGTTTTCAAACTTGAGGCTGAATCCTAATCACCTGGAGGGCTTGTTAAAATGCAGATCACCAGGCCCCACTCCTAGTATTTTGATGCAGTAGGTCTGGACAGGAATGTGAGGATTTGCATTTCTGAAAATGCCCAGTAGACACTAATGCTGCAGGTCTAAGAATCACACTTGTAGAATCACTAGAATAAGAAAAAAATTGGAAGGGGTGGGGGAGGAAAGGGTGCTGAAATCTGGGTTGTTAAGGCAAAACCATGCTCCATGCTTTGTCTAATGTCTTTTCTTCATGTGTTACCTGCTTGGTTCTGTGTGTTACGAGATTGGGGAGATCTCTTCAGGATCTTCAGGTTGAACGAAAGCAGCCACTAGGCCTGGTTGACCAAGGCCTGTATATGGTCCTGATACACCCATCTGCTGAGAACTGCTGTGCCATCTCCTGCTTCAGGGATTACATGGATGACTTTTTAAGGAGAGATGGAGGGATCGTTTTTCTAGGATTAAAAAAAAAGTGCATTTTTATTCCTCAGATACTCCTCGGGGGGGATACATAATTTAGGAGTTGGGCAGACAGGTTAGGAGCCAAAAGCATTGGATCTAGTGGGGTTTGGGCCTTTAAGTGTTTGTAATATTTAGGAACTACTGATCTCAGTCTAGCCACCTTATTGGAAACTCAACTCCCCAAAGCTTAGGTTGTTATAAGGGTGACATGAGATGATGGCCAGAAGAATGTGACTGAATTTCCTTTCTGTTCCCTCTGTTTAAGACTAGAAAATATCAAAGGCATCTTTGTCTTTGGGAATCCTCAGTTGTCAGTCATCGCTCTGGGCTCTCGTGATTTTGATATCTACCGACTATTCAACCTGATGAGTGCCAAGGGCTGGAACTTGAATCAGTTGCAGTTCCCACCCAGGTGAGCTCGAAGATGCTTCATTTGGTCTATGGCTGCTGAAGAACTTGGGCAGCAAGGTGACCTCAAGGATAGAGAGGGACTGCTAGCAGCACTTTCATGGCAGCTGTAGTATCTGTAGATCATTTGTCTTGCCATTAGGAGTTACTCAGTTTCAAGAATAAGACTGTTAGCTTTAAACTGTGGCAAATGAGGTGGCAACCTCTTGAGACAGTGAGATTGTTACCCCCACCCCTGCTCTGGGCTCTGTTCTCTCTCTTCCTCTGATTACCTGAGTAATAGTGAGCTTAGAACCTTCCAGAGGGCCTCGATAATCAAGGGCCATTAATCATTTGGACCTGATACTGTCACCTTTCATATGCATTTCTAATATTCCATGATGCCTTTAAATAAGCACTCTGCTCCAAGAGTAGGTCTCTCAGTGTCCTCCACGCAGCCCTGATTCTTTCACATGTTGGTGCCACTGCCAGTCCCATCCGGACTCCATGTTCTCCTCATCACAGTCTTTTTGTACCCAGTCTCCCTTCAAAGGGAGTCAGGGTTTCTTTGCCCTGAAGTCCTTCAAGACCCCAGCCATATGGCCCTATCACCATGAGGTTTACCACCTGAGATAAAAGTGTCCTATGGTTGAAGGAACAGCAGTTTGACTACGCTTGTCATGAATAATAACATGAATAAACTACCAATAAATTCCTGCATTTGGAGCTGCTTGGTTTCAGAATGTTTTTCGCTCTTTTTCCCAGATTCATCTCATTTTGTCTTTCTTCTCCCGTAGCCTTCATTTCTGCATCACGTTGGTACACACCCGCAAGCGGGTAGCCATACAGTTCCTTAAGGATATCCGGGAATCCGTCACTCAAATCATGAAGAATCCGAAAGCAAAGACCACAGGAATGGTAGGGACACTTTGGGGTTTTTCTTCCTGTGAAAGCTTAGGTGTTGGTGGCGGGTTTGAAAGAATCAGATGACCTCCAGTCTATTCCTGCCTCTGCCCCTTATCCACAGACCTCTCAGAACTGATGTCCCTGCTCACCCATTCCCAGGGGTTTTTGGTCTCAAAAAAGGTATCTATAGATATAGTAATAGAGAGTGTTAACATGAAGGCAGGCAGTGGTGGTGCTCCTTTAAAAAGAAAGTCTTTACATAGGAAAGGCCCTAAGCCAGTTTCCTCTGAGATTTTCTACACCAGATCCCACAGACTAGTTCTTTAGGCAGACTGGCAAATGCCCGTGACAAACATCTTATGCCAGCTATCTTTCTGGTGGAACTGCGCCTGGGCTGGGAGTGGGGAGATGGGGGAAGAAGGTGCGCATGACCACAGCTTTCTATTTCCTTCAAACCCCTCATCACTAATGACATTCTTTGACTGAATTTCTAGGGTGCGATCTATGGCATGGCCCAGGCTACAGTCGACAGGAACCTGGTGGCAGAGTTATCCTCCGTCTTCTTGGACAGCCTTTTCAGTACAGACACTGTAACTCAGGGCAGCCAGATGAATGGCTCTCCGAAACCCCACTGAGCTGAGACCCTCTGTAACCCCGAGGGGCATCTGGCCTTCAGAA
The DNA here is from genome assembly GCF_049115385.1 of Moschus berezovskii. NCBI lineage: Eukaryota > Metazoa > Chordata > Mammalia > Artiodactyla > Moschidae > Moschus > Moschus berezovskii. The sequence goes on from NC_142471.1 coordinate 27,668,520, forward strand.
GGTTCTCGGGGTGTGGGACAGGCCACGCGGTTTCAACATCTGGTCTTGCTCCATAGAGCATGACGCAGACCACGAGACAGCTTGATCCTCAGGATTCTCATCCTTTGGTGGTTTGTAATGTGAAGACCTCAAAGGATCCCATGACGTAATTATTTTGTCCTTGTTCTAAATGTTCCCCTGGGAATTGTTTTAACCATTTCCTTCTCTAACCTCTCTTGCTGTCAACTTCACTTAATCACGGTGTCCCAGCTCTGACCTGTCCTGACTCTTTAGGGAAGCTGGGCTCCAGTAGGGAAGCTGGGCTCCAGTTTACGATAGGAAAAGGTGTACTTTGTTACTTCAGGCAGCTGGGCTAGTCAGACAGGAACTCTGTTTTGTATCTGGCGTTCCCCTAGGTGGGGGTGAGGTCTGCTCAAGCAGGAGGATTTCCCAGCCCTAGTGTTCCCTCTTAGTCTCTTCTTTAACAGCTTGTGCTGTCTTTCAAGGACACAGGTTGGCCAGCCATCCTTCTGTTATGTAGGCCAGCATGGCCAGGCAAATCTGCTCAGTCCACCAAGGCAGGGTCTGGAGGGTCGCTGCGCCTCGTCTGTGCTTGCACCCATGTGGTACGTGGTTGCCATCACCTTCTGTTCCCAGGGGTTTGTTCCTATTTCTGTGGATTAGGAAGAGAATGGTGTGGGTTCCAGAGAAGCTAGGGCCTCCTGGCCCTGGTGCTGCCTGTTGGAGCTGGCAGTGTTAGAGCACCCCTGAGCCCTCTCCTGGGCCCCTGCATGTCAGCATAGGGTGAGCGCCCAGACCTCAGGGTGTGCCACCAGAGTTGGCGGCAGTCCTCCCTGCCCTGCTGCTCTAGCCGTCACACACGTTTGTTTGCCTGAAGGAACAGCTCAAAGCACCTTCACAAGTTGCCTTGACTTACCCAAGGAGGGCATGAGAGAGCCCCCAAGGCAAGGAAAATCTCTGTTAGTGTGTTCTTCCTGCCTCTTCCCCCTTCAATCAACTCCCAAAGGTACGACAGCAGTCAAGCCTCAGGTACTGGATGCTCCTCGGCCCTGGCTAGGATGAGAGAAACTTTCTGGAATAGGAAGACATCAAGTGTCACTTGAGGCCTAGGGCCTGGGATTCCTTCGTTAAGACTAGTTGCTCAGGGTGGTGCAGGAACAGGACCCAACCCTGCGCCCACTTCCTACCCTCTGCCCCCCAGCACAGGGCCCTGATCTCGGTTGAGCCACTGTCCTACCCGCGTGACAACACATGATGTGCCTTCTTTCTCAGCAGTGAGCAGTGATGGGCTACTCCTGACCCAGGCCCGGAGGGAACTGGATCAGTCTTTGAGGTTTTTACCTGGGTAGGGGTAAGTCAGGAGATACTTTCCTCTGTTCCACCACCCTTCTCAGGGACTCCTGAACACCCAGCCTCCTCAGGCTGGTGTCCTCTAGCCTTCCTTACTGGGAGTGCTGGCCTGGACTTCCCCCAGACTCCCTGGACCTTCGTCCAAGTGTTCTGTGGCGCTGTACTTCCTCCACGTGACTGGCTGGCTAGCCGCGTCATTGCAGGGCTGCTGTGTTGTGTCTCAGTCTGCCCTTGTGGGCTCCAGGAACATGCGTATGTTTGTGTTAGAAGCAGAGATCCTTTGGATAGGGGAGTCACATTCCCCCTCTGGTTGGTGAACTGATGGGCACGACCTGAGAGAGGAACTGTGTGAACCATCCCTGGCTCTCCAGTGTGTTCATCGTGTTGGAGGAATTCCAGGGACCCAGAACCACTCAGCAGGCACCACTGTGGTTTGTCAGCTGCTAAAAACGAAGAAGCACATACTTGCAGAGTGTCCTGTGGCTCCCTGTGTCTCCCCAGGACCTTCCTCTGTGGGCTATGGTGTTTTCAAAGGGACCTGCTGTCGCCACTTTACAATCATGAGTGTTAGACTTAACACTTGTGGACTTTCTGTTCTTTATGTACCTGTGTGCGTAAGTAGCATCTAGTCTGCAGAGGTAGATGGAATGTCTTCATGATATCATGTTGCTAGCAGATGTCTCATTGGCCTCTGCAAAAACTGTACTCTTGTTTCTGGGTTAGAGTTTAAAAAGTTGCATGAATATACTGCCATGTCACTTTTAATATGACCAGTTTTATACTTGGAAAATGGTACTTGCCTCTTTTAAATCTTTTCTGTCTTTAATCTCCCCTTTTTCCATCTCAAGGCTCCCTTCCTAATTGTAGCAATAATCTCTTAAGAAGCAACTAAGTAATAAAATGTCCCAAATCTTAATCATTGTGGATGGATGACTGCATTCATTTGTTTATTTAGGCATATAGGGGAGATACCTGCTGGGGTGGTGGTTCCTGCAAACTGGCTGCTGGTGAGAAATTGCTCCTTTGTGGTGAGGTGCTTGTGTGTGCCCCCTGAACTAGAACCAGGTCAGAGCCACAGATGAGTGGCAGCTCTGCTCAGTTCGAAGCCCTGCCCTTGGTAGCTCCACCAGGAGTGGTGGTCACACCTGTGTAAAGGGAAGTCGGGAACGCACATCTCGAGTTCCTCAGAGCCAGTGTCCTGCCTTATGGTTTCGGTTGTTGTCATCCGTATCTGCACACATCTTAATGATGGACTGGACTGCCTCGGGTGGTCCCCAGTTAGCTGGGCAGTGTGGTTCCATCTTATGAAAGGACACTGACTTCAAACCTTGCGTTTTGTTTGGGAGCTGACAGAACCCTTCAGATATCTGCAGAGGTAACTACTGAGCTTCTTGTTCCATTATGAACAGGAAGTGAGAAGTCTTTCTGAAGGATTATTTGGATTAGTTCTGTCCATCAGGTACCCTAGCTTTGCATTCTGGCTCTAAGCCCACTTGTACTTTGCCAGAATCGAGCCAAGGAATGCCACCTTTGCTATATAGTTTTCTGCCAAATGACTTGGTTCCTTGAGGACCTACTTGCTATGGGGTAAACTCTAGAGAAAGAAGGCCCAGGATATGATTAGAGGGAGGCATGGCACACCCAAGAGGTGGTGTTTTGATGCTTCTCCCTGCTCCTTACAGCTGTGAGCTCCTTTGTCTTCTCTGTGGGTCTTAATAGCAACAACCTGCTTGTAGCTCAGAGAAGGCAATGGCAAGCCACTCCAGTACTCTTGCCTAGAAAATCCCATGGATGGAGGAGCCTGGTAGGCTGCAGTCCGTGGGGTCGCTAGGTGTCGGACACAACTGAGCGACTTTACTTTCACTTTTCCCTTTCACACACTGGAGAAGGAAATGGCAACCCACTCCAGTGTTCTTGCCTGGAGAATCCCAGGGACGGGGGAGCCTGGTGGGCTTCCATCTATGGGGTCACACAGAGTCGGACACGACTGAAGTGACTCAGCAGCAGCAGCAGCAGCTTGTAGCTAGATCCAGTAGTGACAGAAGTAATGACAGAGACCTGACTTGGTAGCCACCAGCTACAGCCTGTAAAAAATCAGGTGTTTGAGAGCCTTGTGAGTTGTCTGTTGTAATAGCCTTACTTTATCTTGTGCTTGTTTTTCATAATCTCTCCTTAACATCCTCTTCTATAATTTTAATTATTTGCATTAGTTTTAGAATAAACATTTATTTTAAAAAGTGTTGTTTATGTCTTTGTACCACGTAAAAGTGCTTCATATAACTGTAGTGCCCTCCAGGTTGGTGTTTTTCAGCCTTTGATGCATGAGAGTAAGCAGAGACAGGAGGGTGACGTGACAGACCACACCTCCATGACTAGTGACTTGTGCTCTGATCCACAGCCGTCAGGTCAAAGCACGTTTAGAAGAGTTCAAGTCAGAAGTGAAGCGGATGTAGGACCACTGTCTGCACTTTGTTGGTTTGATATAGCACTCTGCTGAATAACCAAGAGCTCACTGAACAAATCAAAGAGGAGATAAAAAATAGAAACAAGTGACAATGAAAACATGATGACCCAAAGCCTATGGGACACAGCAAAAGCAGTTCCAAGAGGGAAGTTTATAGCAATTCAGTCTCATCTCCAGAAACAAGAAAAATCTCAAACAATCTAACCTTCAGTTCAGTCGCTCAGTCATGTCCGATTCTTCGTGACCCCATGAATCACAGCACGCCAGGCCTCCCTGTCTATCACCAACTCCCGGAGTTCACTCAAACTCATGTCCATTGAATTTAACCTTATACCTGAAGCAACCAGAGAACTGCAACAACAGAGTTAGAAGGAATCATAAAGATCAGAGCAGAAATAAAAGAAGTGGATACAAAGAAAATGGTTGCAAAGATCAGTAAAACTAAACGTTGGTTCTTTGAGAAGATAAAATTGATAAACCTTTAGCCAGAATCAAGGAAAAAAGGGATGGCAAATAAGCACATGAAAAGCTATTCAACATCACTTAATAGAGAAATCAAAACTACAATGAGGTATCACCTCACACCAGTCAGAATAGCCATCATGCAAAAATCCACAAGCCATACACTGCTGGAGAGGACATGGAGAAACGAGAGCCCTCCCACACTGCTGGTGGGAGTGGAAACGGGTGGAGCCACTATGGAGAGTCCTGAACGAGGAATAAATCTGCCACATGACCCAGCACTGCCCACACGGGCCATGTGTCCTGAGAAAGCCACAGTTCTAAGACACAAGTACCCTAACGTTCACTGCAGCACTATTCACAACAGCCAGGACATGGAAGCAATGTAGATGTCCATCTACAGATGAGTGGATAAGGAAGATGTGGTACATATATACAATGGAATATTACTCAGCCACAGAAAGAACAAATCTGAGTCAGTTCTATGGAGGTGGATGAACCTAGCTCCTGTTTATATAGAGTGAAGTAAGAGAAAAATATCATATATTAATGCACATATATGCAATCTAGAAAAATGGTTTTGATGAACCTATTTACAGGAAGGAATGGAGACATACATGAAGAAAATGGACATGTGGACACTGGGGAAAGAAAGGGTAGGCTGAATTTGAGAAAGCAGCATCAACTTATACTATCATGTGCAAAACAGATAACCAGTGAGAAGTTGCTATATAACAGAGAGGTCAGCCTGGTGCTCTGTGATGACCTGGATGGGTGGGATGAGAGGATGGAGGCTCAAGAGGAAGGGGATATATGTGTAATTATGGCTGACTCACACTGTTGTAGAGCAGGAAATGACAATCCATTCCAGTACTCTCGCCTGGAAAATCCCATGGATGGAAGAGCCTGGTAGGCTACAGACCATGGGATCGAGAAGAGTTGGACACGACTGAGCGACTTCACTTTCATGCACTGGAGAAGGAAATGGCAACCCATTCCATTGTTCTTGCCTGGAGAATCCCAGGGATGGAGGAGCCTGGTGGGCTGCCGTCTATGGGGTTGCACAGAGTCGGACGCAACTGAGGTGATGCAGCAGCAGCAGCACACGGTTGTATCGCAGAAACCAATACAACATTGTAAAGCAATTTTTATCCAGTTAAAATTTTCTTTAAAAAAAAGGGAGAGGACTCAAATCAATAAAATTAGAAATAAATTACAGCTAACACCGCAGAAGTACACAGGATCATGAGACTACTACTACTGTAAGCAACTATATGACAATAAAATGGACAACCTGGAAGAAATGGACAAATTCTTGGAAAGGCACAATTTTCCAAGACTCAACCAGGAAGAATTAGAAAATATAAAGAAACCAATCACGAGTAATGAATCTGCAGTGAAAACTGTTCCAGCAAACAAAAGTCCAGGACCAGACAGATGGCTTCACAAGCGAGTTCTATCAAACATTCAGAGAAACGGTAACACCTATCCTCCTCAAACTCTTCCAAAAAACTGCAGAGAGAGGAACACTCCCAAGCACACTATGAGGCCACCATCACAGATACCAAAACCAAATATATCACACACAGTAAATTACAGACGATTTTCACTGGTGAACATAGATGCAAAACTCCTCAAAACAGTAGCAAACAGAATCCAACAATACATTAAAATGATCATACACCATGATCAAGTGGGATTATCCCACGGATGAAAGGATTCTTCAATATATACAAAAATCAATGTGATACACTATACTGACAGATGCAAGAGTAAAAACCAGACAATCACCTCAACAGATAAAAAAAAAAAAAAGGCTTCTGACAAAATTCAATACCCATTTATGATTAAAAAAATAAACTCCAGAAAAGGGCATCAGTTCAGTTCAGTTCAGTCGCTCAGTTGTGTCTGACTCTCTGCAACCCCATGAATCACAGCACGCCAGGCCTCCCTGTCCATCACCAACTCCCGGAGTTCACTCAAACTCATGTCCACAGAGTCAGTGATGCCATCCAGCCATCTCATTCTCGGTCGTCCCCTTCTCCTCCCGCCCCCAACCTTTCCCAGCATCAGAGTCTTTTCCAGTGAGTCAACTCGTCGCATGAGGTGGCCAAAGTATTGAAGCTTCAGCATCAGTCCCTCCAATGAACACCCAGGATCGATCTCCCTTAGAATGGACTGGTTGGATCTCCTTGCGGTACAAGGGACTCTCAAGAGTCTTCTCCAGCACCACAGTTCAAAAGCATCAATTCTTCGGTGATCAGCCTTCTTCACAGTCCAACTCACATCCATACATGACCATGGGAAAAACCATAGCCTTGACTAGACGGACCTTGGTTGGCAAAGTAATGTCTCTGCTTTTTAATATATTATCAAGGTTGGTCATAACTTTCCTTCCAAGGAGTAAGCGTCTTTTAATTTCATGGCTGCAATCAGCATCTGCAGTGATTTTGGAGCCCAAAAAAACAAAGTCTGACACTGTTTCCACTGTTTTTCCATCTATTTCCCATGAAGTGATGGGACCAGATGCCATGATCTTTGTTTTCTGAATGTTGAGCTTCAAGCCAACCTTTTCACTCTCCTCTTTCACTTTCATCAAGAGGCTTTTGAGTTCCTCTTCACTTTCTGCCATAAGGGCATAGAGAGAACCTATCTCAATATAATAAAGGCCATATATGACAGACCCACAGCAAACATCATTCTCAAAGGTGACAAACTGAAAGCATTTCCTCTAAGGTCAGGAACAAGACAGAGATGTCCACTGTCACCACTATAATTCAACCTAATTTTAGAAATCCTAGCCATGGTAATCAGGGGAAAAAAAGAAGTTGGAAAAGAAGTAAAGCTGTCACTTTGCAGATGACATGATACTATTTATAGACAAAATCCTAAAGATGCCACCAGAAAACTACTCATCAATGAATTTTTGGTAAAGTTGCAGGATACAAAATTAATGCACCAAAATCTCCTGCATTCCTATACAATAACAACAAAAGATCAGAAAGAAATTAAGGAAACACTCCCGTATGCCTTCACAACAAAAAGAATGAAATACCTAGGAATAAACCTACCCAAGGAGGCAAAAAACCTGTGCTCAGAAAACTAAAAAAGTGATGAAAGAAAGATGACAGATGGAGAGATACAACCACGTTCTTGGATGGGAAAACTCAATATTGTGAAAATGCCTATACTACCCAAAGCAATCTACACATTCAACACAACTCTAATAAATTACCAACAGCATTTTTCACAGAATGGGAACAAAATTTTACAGTTTGTATGGAAACACAAAATATCCCAAATAGCCAAAGCAATCTTGAGAAAGAAAAACAGAGCTGGAGGAATCAGGCTCCCTGACTTCAGACTACTACAAAGCTACAGGAATCAAGACAGTATGGTATTGGCACAATACCATACAGGTCAATATGAAATACAGATCAATGGTACAGGACAGATAAACCCATGCATCACATCATCTAATCCATGACAAAGGAGCAAAGAACACAACAGAGAAAAGACAATCTTTTCCATACGTGGTACTGGGAAAACTGGACAGCTATATGTAAAACAATGAAAATAGAACACTACCTAACACCATACACAAAAATAAACTCAAAATGGATTGAAGACCTAAATGTAAGACCAGACACCACTATAAAGCTCTTCCAGGAAAATACAGGAAAAATACTCTGATATAAATTACCTTTTTGGATCCACCTCCCAGAGTAATGAAAATAACAAAAACAAATGGGACCTAATTAAACTCAAAAGTTTTTGCACAGCAAGACAAGACAACCCTCAGAATGGAAGAACATATTTGCAAATGAAGCAGTAAAGGATTAATCTCCAAAATACACAAACAGCTCATGCAGCTCAATATCAGAAAAACAACCCAATTCATTGGAAGGACTGATGCTAAAGCTGAAACTCCAATACTCTGGCCACCTCGTGCGACGAGCTGACTCACTGGAAAGGAGTCTGATGCTGGGAGGGATTGGGGGTGGGACAAGAAGGGGATGACAGAGAATGAGATGGCTGGATGGCATCACCGACTCGATGGACATGAGTTTGAGTGAACTCCTGGAGTTGGTGATGGACAGGGAGGCCTGGCGTGCTGTGATTCGGGGGGTCACAAAGAGTCGGACACGACTGAGCGACTGAACTGAACTGAACTGAAAGACCTAAACAGACATTTCTCCAAAGAAGACATACAGATGCCAAGAGGCACATGAAAAGATGCTCAACACATCACTAATTAGAGAAATACAAATCAAAATTATAATGAGGTACCATCTCATGCCAATCAGAATGGCCATGATAAAAAAAAAAAAAACAACACAAGCAGTAAATGCTGGAGAGGGTGTGGAGAAAAGGGAACCCTCTTGCACTGTTGGTGGGAATGTAAATTGATACAGCCACTATGGAGAATTAATATGTAGGTTCCTTAGAAAATTAAAAACAGAACTACTGTATGACCCAGCAATCCCACTAGTGGGTATACACCCTGAGAAAACCATAATGTAAAAAGACACATGCACCCCAGTGTTCACTGCAGCACTATCTAGTATAGCCAGGACACGGAAGCAACCTAAATGTCCATCCTAAATATCCATGAATGGATAAAAAAGATACAGTACATATATACAATGGAATATTACTCAGCCATGAAAAGGAAAGAAATTGGATCGTTTGTAGAGATGTGAATGGACCTAGAGTCTGTCATACAGAATAAAGTCAGAGAAAAACAAATGTATATTAATGCATGTACATGGGATCTAAAAAAGTGGTACAGATGAACCTAGTTTCAGGGCAGGGAGAGATGCAGATGGAGAGAAAAGACTTGTGGGCATGAGAGAAAAGGGAGACTAGGTTTGACATAAATCCACCACCATGTGTAAAACTTACATGCAGAGTATATCATGTGAAATGCCAGGCTGGATGAAGCACAAGCTGGAGTCAAGACTTCAGGGAGAAGTATCAATAACCTCAGGTATGCAGATGACACCACCCTTATGGCAGAAAGCAAAGACGAACTAAAGAGCCTCTTGATGAAAGTGAAAGAGGAGAGTGAAAAAGCTGGCTTAAAACTCAACATTCAAAAAATGACCATCATGGCATCTGGTCCCATCTCTTCAAGGCAAACAGATGGGGAAACAATAGAAACAGTGACAGACTTTATTTTCTTGGGTTCCAAAATCACTGCAGATGGTGACTGCAGCCATGAAATTAAAAGACGCTTGCTCCTTGGAAGAAAAGTTATGACAAACCTACACGGCATATTAAAAAATAGAGACAGTACTTTGCTGGCAAAGGTCTGTCTAGTGAAAGGTATGGTTTTTCCAGTAGTCATGTATAGATGTGAGAGTTGGACTATAAAGAAAACAGAGCACTGAAGAATTGATGCTTGAACTATGGTATTGGAGAAGAGTCCCTTGGAGTGCAAGGAGATCAAACCAGTCAATCCTAAAGGAAATCAGTCCTGAATATTCATTGGAAGGACTGATGGTGAAGCTACAATACTTTGGCCACCTGATGCGAAGAACTGACTCACTTGAAAACACCCTGATGCTGGGAAAGATTGAAGGCAGGAGGAGAAGGGGACAACAGAGGACGAGATGGTTAGATGGCATCACCGACTCGATGTACATGAGTTTGAGCAAGCTCTGGGAGTTGGTGATGGACAGGGGAACCTGGCATGCCACAGTCCATGGGGTCGCAAAGAGTTGGACACCACTGAGCAACTGAACTGAACTGATGTATGAGACACAGTGGGAACTTGCGATATTAGCCAGGGAGTTCAGCTTGGTGCTCTGTGATGACCCTGATGGGTTACATGGGGTTGGGGAGGTGGGAGAGAGGCTCAAGGGGGAGGAGTTATATGTATACATATAGCTGATTCACTTTGCTATATGGCAGAAACTAACACAACATTATAAATAAATTATATTCCAATAAAAAATAGGCATCAGAGAGATCAAGATGGCAAATATAATGATATGGAGCTCACCTTTTCTCATAAATACATCAAAAATACATCTACATGTGGCATAATTCTCACAGATTACCTACTGAATGCTGGTAGAAAATCTCATACAAAGTTGCAGGAAAGATCACCATGTAACTGGGTAGGATGAAACAAGAAATAAGAACTGTCAGGGGAGTTTAATCTTGGTTCTGTCTCGTCTCAACAAAAATTTGAAGCAATGGACGTTAAAGCCCTTGGTGCGTCACAGCTCTCAGACAGTGTTACAGCTCCCTCAGTTTTATTTAGAAAATAAAATACATCCTAGGGGTGTGAGGACAAGCTGATCCAAAAGATGAGGAGAGAGAAAGACAGTGCGTGCGCACGGGAGAGAGAGACCCCCCAGCCCTTTGGCGCCTCTATTTATGTTTTTTTCTTCCCCCTGGGCCTGCCCTATGTAAATTGGGCTAGCCAGGAACGCTGTTTGTCCCACCTGAGGTCCTCTCTCCGGTCCTCGGACCTTCCTTTGTTCTATTTTCACGGGCTTTTCCCTTCCTTGTCTTTTAGCCACTGCCATTCTGGACTCCTGTTTCCTATTCTAACTACCGAACAGAACCTTCACCCCTTGGAGGGAGCCGTGAAAGAGGAAAGGTTCCCTCACCCTGGGCACCCCCTTCATCAGCTGGGTGATGAGCCAGGACAGGGAGCTTCAGAGACGCAGAGGAATGTGCAGCAGTTGGCTTGCAGCAGGCAGGAGAGAGACCAGCACACTTGGTCCTGGCCACCTTGCTGCATTCTGCAGCCCAAGATACATATCTGCTGGAGTATGTGGGGTCTGGTGCTGAAAGCCTGGGCTTCAGCAGACAGATCTGGGGAGAGGACCAAGGTTGGCTGCACAGACAGCCCGAAGAGGCTGGAGTGTGGTCCAGGCTGCAGTGGGATGTGTGCAGGACAGAGTATAGGTCGGCCACAGAAGTCCCACTGTTGGTGTGCACACCAAGGGAGAGGTGGGTCCTGCCATGGCAGCCGCGTTCTGTGAAGTGCTTACAGTGGGCATGGCACCACCTCCACGAGTGTGCGAGTGCTGGGGGGTTGCCCACATGCGGAGGCAGGGCTGAAATCTCAGCTATGTGACTCGAGTAGATTTATACTGCTTGCAGGTGGCTTTGTAACTCACTGCCTGTGGGACCCCTGAGCAGGTGTCTAGTGGTCCTACAGCTAATGCGGGTCCAGCATTAATGGCTGCAGGGCCAGGGCCTGAGCTAACTGGCTCCCATGGCGGGTCCAGGTGTGTGACCACCACAGTGCCCGTAACTGACTCTGGGGAACCTGCACTGGTGGCTTTGTGAGCACAGCGCCTCAGACACACCTGGCAGGCTGCTTGCCTTCCCACGGCTGACATGGGGCTGAGGGCAGTTCCAACAATACTGTACCATGTGAGCCTGCGCAACAGGTGGCAGGGAATGCCATGGAGCACATTCCCCACTGGACAGCTCCTGTGGAGGAATGCTCAGTGGCTCCTCTTTTGGCAGGAGAACTCCAGCCCCACCTAGCTCACATCAGAGCTGGGAAATGGATCTGGGGCTTTTACTCCAACAACTGGGGAGTGGACCCACCCCAAACAGGGCTGTAACAACCACAGAGGTAAGAGAAGGCCCTGCTGAACATGCAGTACAGGCTCTGGTCACCATAACACCAATCACACCACCTACCAAGGGGATATCGTCCAGCACACATTGAGAAATATGTGGCAGGCATCCATACTAAAAACAGTCCTCGCACCAGAAATACTAGACTGAGGCTACATAGGGACACTCCCACGTAAAAGTAGCCCTTCAACACCAGAGTAAATAAATTTTTCTTCAAATCAGAGTCAGAGAAATTTAAGTGAAATGAAAAAGCGGAGGATTTTTGCAGAAACAAATACCTCTGGCCAGGTAGGTGTTATGTAAGTGAACATTGAAACATCTCCAGTCAATAATGATCAGGCACCAAAAGACATTAATACATCTCTGGTCAATAATGTGTTAAAATAACAAGAAAATCCCCTGAAAGAACAATAAAACAGAACTCTCTGGTAGTAAAAAAGACTGAAGGAATTAAGAAAGGCTATTGATCAAAATACAAATCAGTGTAAAAGGACCTAGAAACCATAAAGAGGAGCCAATTATAAAACTCATTTTCCAAGATGAAAGTCAAGCTAAAGGCAACATATAGCAAACTAAATAATGCATAAGAATGAATAAGTGATCTGGAAGATAGAATAATGCAAATCACCCAATCAGAACAACAGATAAAAAATTTTTTAAAGAATATATAAGACCTATGGGATAATATAAAGCATGTCAATCAATGCACAACAGGAATCCCAGTAGAAGGGAAAAGGCAAAGGGGGATTTAAAAAATGTATTTGAAGAAATTCTGGCTGAAAACTTCCCAATTGTAAAGAAACAGATATCCAGGTAGAGGAAACATGGATGGTCCAAAATAAGATGAAGAGACCTTCACCAAGATGTGTTATAATTTAAATGGCAAAAGTTAAAGAGACCATTCTAAAGTCAGCAAGAGAGTTAATTACAAGGCAACCACCATAAGGCTAAAGCTGAGTTCAAAATAGAAACACTGCAGACCAGAGGTAAGTGGCAGGAAAAACCTGAAACCTAGGATATTCTCGGAGAAGGCAATGGCAAGCCACTCCAGTACTCTTGCCTAGAAAATCCCATGGATGGAGGAGCCTGGTAGGCTGCAGTCCATGGGGTCGCTAAGGGTCGGACACGATTGAGCGACTTCACTTTCACTTTTCACTTTCACACATTGGAGAAGGAAATGGCAACCCACTCCAGTGTTCTTGCCTGGAGAATCCCAGGGACGGGGGAGCCTGGTGGGCTTCCGCCTATGGGGTCACACAGAGTCAGACACGACTGAAGTGACTTAGCAGCAGCAGGATATTCTAACCAGCAAGATTATCATTTAGCATGGAAGGAGAGAGAAGGAATGTCTCAGAGAAGAATAAAAGAATACAGTAAAACTAAAACTTAGACTAAAAGAAATATCCAAAGATACTCACTAAAGCAGAATCTATAGGAAAGGAAACACAACTGGAAAGTAAATCACGTAAATAAACCAGTACAGAAATTAAAAAAATAAAAGTTTTTCTGTATGTCATGATAACTACAATGAAGAAGAAAAGGATAAAGAGGACATCAAAATCTTAAAATGTGGAGGAAGAAAGACAATGTAGATTATTTTTCAGAATATGCTTGAGCCTATATGACTACCAGTCAAAAGGAAGTAGATATAATAATGGGTTAACATACTTAAAAACAGGGTAGCCACAAAACAAAAACATAGAATATATACACACACCAAAAAAACAAAGGACAAGAGCATAATACAAAAAAGAACCATCAAATCACAGAAAAAGGGGACTTCCCCAGTGGTAACTGGATAAGAATCCATCTGCCAATGCAGGGACAACGGGTTTGATCCCTGGTCAGGGGAAGATTCCACATGCTCTGGTGCAACTAAAGCTCGTGTCACAACCACCGAGCCCACACTCTAGAGCCTGGGAACCTCAGCTACTGAACACATGCTCTAGAGTCTGCAAGCTGCAGTTACGGAGCCCGCATGCTACAACCACTGAAGCCCATGTGCCTAGAGCCTGTGCTCTGCAACGAGAAGCCACCACAATGTGAAGCCCCTGCACCGCAACCAAGAGTAGCCCCCACTCGCTGCAACTAGAGAAAGCTCACATGCAGCAACAAGGACCCACACAACCAAAAATAGATTAATTAATTTTAAGAAGAGGAACAAAGAAGAAATGAGAAATCAATGGGAAAATAAGGTTTAAAATGACAATAAAGATGTCTCTCAGTAATTACCTTAAATGTCAGTGGACTAAAGGCTCCTATCAAAAGACATAGCCTGGCAGACTGGACGATAAAACAAGAGCCAACAGTATGCTGGCCACCTTAGACCCACTTCGGGGCAAAGGACACGTGGGCTGAAATTGAGGGGACGGAAAACAATATTTCTTGCAAATGGAAATGACAATAACGCAGGAGGGGGGATCAACACTCATATCAAACCAGACTGGAAAACCGAGGCCATAAAGACACACACAGCATAATGATAAAAGGATCAAAGAAGTGGATACCACATTCACTAACACACTGCACCTATTATAAGAGGACTTAACTACGTAAAACAAAGACTAACAGACATAAAGGGAGAAACTGATGGGAATACAGTAATAGTAGGAGATACGTACACCCCACTGACATTAATAGACAGTCTTCTAGACCGAAAATCAGTAAGGCAAAAGAGATCATAAATGACACAACAGTTAAATTGATATTTTTAGGTTATTGCATGGAAAAAAACTAGAATACACATTCTGTTCAGCTGCACATAGAGCATTATCTAAGATAAGCCACATACTAGATCACAAAAGAAGCCTAAATGAATTAAAAAGGATAGAAATTATTTGAAGAATCTTTTCTGACCACAGTGGCATGAAACCGGAACTCTACAGAGACACAAAGGAGAAAAAAAGACTATACAACATGCTACTAAGAAACCAATGGGTGAATGATGACATCAAAGAGGAGAGGGCGAGGGTGGGATGATTTGGGAGAATGGCATTGAAACATGCATATTATCATATGTGAAATAAATCGCCAATCCACGTTCGATGCATGATACATGATGCTTGGGGCTCATGCACTGGGATGACCCAGAGGGATGAAATGGGGAGGAAGGTGGGAGGGGGGTTCAAGATGAGGCACACATATACACCCGGGGTGGATTCATGTTAATGTATGGCAAAACCAATACAATATTGTAAAGTAATTCAGTTCAGTTAGCCTCCAATTAAAATTAAAAAAAAAAAAACACACAAAGCAGAGCACAGAAGAATTGATGCTTTTGAACTGTGGTGTTGGAGAAGACTCTTGAGAGTTCCTTGGACTGCAATGAGAGCCAACCAGTCCATCCTAAAGGAGATCAGTCCTGGGTGTTCACTGGAGGGACTGATGTTGAAGCTGAAACTCCAATACTTTGGCCACCTGATGCAGAGAGCTGACTCATTTGAAAAGACCCTGATGCTGGGAAAGATTGAAGGCAGGAGGAGAAGGGAATGACAGAGGATGAGATGGTTGCATGACATCACCGACACGATGGACATGAGTTTGAGTAAGCTCTGGGAGTTGGTGATGGACAGGGAAGACTGGTGTGCTACAGTCCATGGGGTTGCACAGTGTCAAGACACGACTAAGCGACTGAATTGAACTGAGCTGAACACAGAGTCTGGCCTGTAGGTATTGCTTGAACAGAGATTTACAAATTAAGTGTTAAATTTTGAGAAAACTAAATTTACTTTGGAATGATGTAACTTTAAGGAAATAAAAAGAGGAAGAAACTTAAGGTTCCTTAATATAAAAAGGAAGGAAATACGCAAATGTTACAGTCTGAATATCTTAGATGGGCTAAATAAAAGCAGGGAGTTAGGGAAGAATGGAAGGTTCAATAGCAGAGGATAGAACTGCTCACGGATACTTTGTATTAGAAGTTGCACTGGGGTTTGTCTGTTAAAATATATTGATATTAAAAAAATTTTAAAAAATAACTCAGCTGGAAAAAAAATTAAAATTGTGAGACAGACAACAAAGAAAAATCAACGTGGGCTTCCCTGGTGGCTCAGTGGTAAAGAATCCACCTGGGAATGCCAGAGACACAGGTTTAATCCCTGGCTGGGAAGATCCCACAGGCTGCAGAGCAACTAATCCTGTGCACCACAACTACTGAGCCTGTGCTCCAGAGCCCAGGAACGACAACTACTCAGCCCACACACAGAAAGTGCTGAAGCCTGCACATCCTAAAGTCCATGCACTGCAACTAGAGAAGCCACTGCAGTGAGAAGCCTGTGCGCTGCATTTACAGAGTTCTTCCCACTCACTGCAACTAGAGAAAAGCCCATGCAGCAGTGAAGATGCAGCAGAGCCAAAAAAAAAAAAAAGTCAACCATGCCAAATCTCTGGGATGATGCAAAAGCAGTCCTAAGGGAAGTACAGTCTTCCTAAAATAAAATAAATACAAGTCTTCCTAAAAAATGAGAAAAATCTCAAATAAACAACCTAACCTACTACCTAAGAAAATCAGAAAAAAACAGGTAAAGGTAATGAAAGAACCAATAAAGATCAGAGAGAAAATAAAACAAGATGAAACAAAGATTTCAAAACAACCAAGAGCTGTTTTTATCAAAGAGTAATAAAATCAACAAACCTCTAGGCAGGACACAAAGAAGAATAAACAAGACCTAAATTAAAAAATTAAGATATGAAAGAGGAGATATAACAACTGATATTGGAAAAATACCAAAAAAACCCCCAGAACTGAACTACCTAGAAGAAATGAGAAAGTTTGTAGAAAAGAACATTCCGCCATAATTCAATCAGAAAGAAATATATAATTAAAACAGACTGATCACAAGAAGTGACAAACAAATGATAATTTTTAAAAAATATACCACAAACAAAAAACCAATCTAAGATGGCTTCACTGGGAAATTACAAGAAACATACAAAAAACTTACATGAATCCTTCTGAAACTCTTAAAAGACTGAAGAGGATGAACACAAGTCCATTTGGTGAAAGGAAAATTACCCCAATATAAAAAACAGACAAAAACACTAGCAAAAAGAAATTAAAGGCAAATATCCCTGTGGAATGTAAGTGGAATAATTCTCAACAGAATATTAGCAAAAAGAAACCAACAATACTTAAGAAAAATGAAATACCAAGTTAAAGTTGGATTCACCCCAGGCTTTTAAGGATGGCTGAACAACAAATCAACAACGCAGAACACCAACACAGGAAAGGAAAAAAACAACAACACATAAATCACTTCATAGATGCAGAAAAGCATTTAGTAAAATTCAACATACATTCACCATAAAAACTCTGCCCAAGACAGGTATGGAGGAAACATATCTCAACATAACTTAAGCCACTTATAACCAATATACAGCCAGCATAATTCTCAATGGTGACAAACTGATAGTCCTCCCACTAAAATCTGAAACAAGTCAAGGATGCCCACTCACATCCCTTCTATTCAACATGGGATTAGAGGTCCTACCAAAAACAATCAGATGAGAAACAGAAATAAAAGGTCTCCAGATGGAAGCAAAGATGTATGATTTTCATGGTATGGAAAGGACGTGATACTATGCATAGAATACCTAAGGATCCACACATCAGCTACTAGCACTGATACACAAGTTCAGCAAGGTAGGATATAAGACTGACAAACAGAAATTTGTTGCATTTTTTCACGTTAACAATACAAGAAAGAAAAAAAGGTAAAGCAAACACAAAATTCCATTTAAAATCATATCAAAAACCAATATGCATAAAAATAAACCTGACCAAGGAGGTGAGAGAATTTCATGGAGAAAACAATAAAACAGTGATAAAGGCAAATGATGATGACTCAAAGAAGTGGAGAGCTACCAGTGTTCATGATCTTGGAATGAAGTATTAGGGTTATTTAAAGGGCTCTACTACCCAAAGCAAACTACAGATTTCAAGCCATCCCCATCAGAATATCCGTGACATTTTTCAACAGGACTAGAACAAAGAATCCTAATACATAAAAGACCCAGAACTACCAAAGCAATCCTGTGCAAAACAGAACAAAGCTGCCCAGACTTCAAACGACACTACCAAGTTAAAATAACATGGAACTGGCATTAAGAACAAAGCCATATGGATCAAGGGAACAGTACAGAGACACCAGAGATAAACTCAGACACTCAGGTCAATTAATCTTCAACACAGAAGGCAAGAATATACAAAAGAGAAAAGATAGTCTCTTCAGCAAGAGGTATTGGGGAAGCTGGACATCCACATGTTGAAATACTCATTCATACAACACACAAAAATAAACTCAGGGTTGCTTAATGACTTAAATGACAAGGCATGACACCAAAAGACTGCTAGAAGAGAATATTAGGCAAAACATTCTCTGACATAAGTCCTAGTAATGTTTTTCTTATGTCAGTCTTCCAAGTCAATAGAAACAAAGTCAAAACTAAACAAAGAGGACCTCATCAAACTTATCATCTGTTACATGGCACAGGGCACCGTAAACAAGATCAAAACACAACCTACAGACTGGGAAAAAAATTATATACAAACAGGGTGACCAACAGGTCTTCATTTCCAAATTATAACAACAGCTCAAACAATGCAATATCAAAAGGACAAACAATCCAACTTTAAAATTGGGCATGGAATTGCCTGGTGGTCCGGTGGTTGGGAGTTCGCCTTCCAATGCAGTGGACACAGGTTCGACCCTTGTCCAAGAAGATCCTCATGCCACAGAGCAATGAAGTCTGCACACCAGGACTGCAGCACACACATGTTCTGTGGAGTCCAGTGTGCAGGAAATACTGAGCCCGTATGCTACAACAACTGAAGTCTGCACACCCAGAGCCTGTGCTCCGCAACGAGAGAAACAACTGCAACGAGAAGTCTCAGCATCACCGTGAAGTGCAGCTCCTCCTCACCGCAGCCGGAGAAGGCCACCAGAGCAATGAGGGCCAGGCGCAGCCAATTAAAAACCGAATCAGTGAATGATGAATAAATAAACCCATACAATAAAACTGGGCAGAAAACTTCAGCAGACAGTTCTCAAGGAAGATATACCCGTGGGTCATACATCCTTGGTTGGCAAAGTAATGTCTCTGCCTTTTAATATACCATCTAGGTTGGTCATAACTTTCCTTCCAAGGAGTAAGCGTCTTTTAATTTCATGGCTGCAATCAGCATCCGCAGTGATTTTGGAGCCAAAAAAAATAAAGTCTGACACTGTTTCCACTGTTTCCCCATCTATTTCCCATGAAGTGATGGGACCAGATGCCATGATCTTCATTTTCTGAATGTTGAGCTTCAAGCCAACCTTTTCACTCTCCTCTTTCACTTTCATCAAGAGGCTTTTGAGTTCCTCTTCACTTTCTGCCATAAGGGTGGTGTCATCTGCATATCTGAGGTTATTGATATTTCTCCCAGCAATCTTGATTCCAGCTTGTGCTTCTTCCAGCCCAGCGTTCCTTATGATAGTCGATGTGAGTTTGAGTGAACTCCGGGAGTTGGTGATGGACAGGGAGGCCTGGCGTGTTGTGATTCATGGGGTTGCGGAGAGTCGGACACGACTGAGCGACTGAACTGAACTGAATACATCCTTAATTATTAGAAATGTTCAAGTCAAAATTCAAATGAGTTGTCACATGACACTGGTCAGAAAGCCATCATCAAAAGGGCTACAATAATAAATGTGGGAGAGGATGTGGAGAAAAAGGAACCCCCCTACTCTCTGGTGGCCATGAATATTGGTGTAGTCACTCTGGAGAGCAGTATAGAGGTTCCTTAAAAAACTAAAAATAGAGCTACCATATGAGCAGCAGTCACATTCCTGGGCTTATCCCAGGAGAAAACTAATTCCAGAAGACACATTCACCCCAAGGGTCACAGCAGCACTCTTTACAATAGCCAAGACATGGAAGCCACCTAAATGTCCATCAGCAACTGAATCCATAAACAAGATGTACTCTATACAGATATATGGATATCTCTATATAGAAACACTGAACTACTTAGCCATCAAAAAAGGATGACATAATGGCATTTGTATCAATGTGGAGGGACTGAGAGATGATATGACGAATTGAACTCAAAGACAAATAAGTGGTATCACTTATATCAGGAATCTGAAATATAGTGCCAATGAATGAGAAACAGACTCACATACATAGAAACTAAACTCATGAATACCACAGCGGAAAGGGTGGCAGAGGGATAAATTAGGAGTTTGGAATAAGCATATTCAGACGACTATACATAATACAGAGGGGATCTCCCTGGGGGTCCAGTGGTTGGGAGTCAGCCTTCCAATGCAGGGAATGTGGGTTTGATCTCTGTTTGGGGAAGTACCATCCCACATGCTGCAGGGCAACTAAGCCCATGTGCTCAGGTCTCAACAAAGATCCCATGGGCCACAACTAACATGCAATCCACTTAAATAAATATTTTAAGAAATATGTAACACAGAGAGACAGGGTCCTCTCATTCATATAGCAGAGGGGACTCTATTCAATGTCTTATAGGAACCATATCTTAAACAATATGACAAAAAACAGGTATAGTTGCTGTTCAGTCGCTCAGTTCTGTCTGACACTTTGTGACCCATGGACTGGAGCACACCAGACTTCCCCGTCCTTCACTATTTCCCGGAGTTTGCTCAAACTCATGTCCATTGAGTCATTGATGCCATCCAACCATCTCATCCTCTGTCATCCCTTCTCCTCCTGCCCTCATTCTCTCCCAGAATCAGGGTTCTTTCCAATGAATCAGCTTTTCACATCAGGTGGCCACAGTATTGGCGCTTCAGCATCAGTCCTTCCAATAAATATTCAGGGTTGATTTCCCTTAGGATTGACTGGCTTGATCTCCTTGCTCTCCAAGGGTCTCTCAAGAGTCTTCTCCAGAACCACAGTACAAAACCATCCATTTTTCAGTGCTCAGTTGTTTATGGTACAACTCTCACACCCATACACGACTACAGGAAAAACCGCAGCTCTGACTATACGGACCTTTGTTGACAACATGATGTCTCTGCTTTTTAATAAGCTGTCTAGGTCTGCCATAACTTTTTTTCCAAGGGGCAAATGTCTTTTAATTTCATGGCTACAGTCACCATCTGCAGTGATTTAGGAGCCCAAGAAAATAAAGTCTCTCACTGTTTTCATTTTTCCCCCCATCTATCTGCCATGATCTTTGGTTTTTGAATGTTGAGTTTTAAGCCAGATTTTTCACTCTCTCTTTTCACTTTCATCAAGAGGCTTTTTTTTAGTTCCTCTTCACTTTCTGCCATTAGAGTAGTGTCATCTGCATATCTGAGGTAACTGATATTTCTCCTGGCAATTTTGATTCCACCTTGAGCTCCATTCAGCCTGGCATATTGCATGATGTACTCTGCATAAAGTTAAATAAGCAGGGTGACAATATACAGCCTTGACATACTCCTTTCCCAATTTGGAACCAGTCCATTCATTGTCCCTTTTCTGGTTCTAATTGTTGCTTCTTGACCTGTATACAAGTTTCTCAATAAACAGGTAAAAGTGGGCACGTAGTCCCATCTCTTTAAGAATTTTCCACAGTTTGTTGTGATCCACATAGTCAAAGGCTTTAGCGTAGTCAAGAAGTAAATGTTTTTCTGGAATTCCTTTGATTTTTCTGATATTTCCATCAAATGTTGGAAATTTGATTTCTTGTTCCTCTGCCTTTTCTAAATCCAGCTTATACATCTGGAAGTTTTCAGTTCATGTACTTGTTGAAACCTCTACTGTGCTAAGTCACTTCAGTCATGTCCGACTCTTTGCAACCCTGTGAACCACAGCCCACTAGGATCCTCTGTCCATGGGATTCTCCAGGCAAGAATACTGGAGTGGGTTGACATTTCCTTCTCCAGAGGATCTTCCCAACCCAGGGATTGAACCCATGTCTCTTAGGTCCCCTCACTGGCAGTTGAGTTCTTTACTGCTGGTGCCACAAGGGATGTCCCCACTGTTGAAGCCTAGCTTAAAGGACTTTGAGGATAACCTTGCTAGTGTGTGAAATGAGTGCAGTTGTGTGGTAGTTTGACCATTTTTTGGCATTGTAACCAAAGCTGACCTTTTTCAGTTCTGTGGTCACTGCTGAGTTTTCCAAATTTGCTGGCATACTGAGTGTAGAACTTTAACAGCATCATCTTTTAGGATTTGAAACAGCTCATCTGGAATTCCATCCCCTCCACTAGCTTTATTCATAGTAATGCTTCCTAATGCCCACTTGCCTTCACACTCCATAATGTCTGGGTCTAGGTGAGTGATCACACTATCGTGGTTATCCAGGTCATTAAAATCTTTTTTTGTACAGTTCCTCTGTGTATTCTTGCCACCTCTTCTTAAAACATATATGTTTACTGAGTCCCTTGTCTATAAACCAGGAACTATCAAAACACTGTAAATTAATGATAATAAAAAAAATAAGGGGGATCATACACCATGGTCAAGTTGGATTCATCTCAAGTTCACAGGGATGCTTCAACAAATGACAATTAATGAACGTGACCCAGCACATCAACAAAGGAAAAGACAAAAAAAAACAAAAAACAAACCCCAAAACAAACACATGATCATCTCCATAGACACAGGAAAAGTATTTCATACAATTCAACATCCATTCATCATAAACATTCTTCCCAAAATGGGTATGGAGGGAACATATCTCAACATAATAAAAGCTATACAGGACCAACCTACAGCAAACATAATAGTCAATAGTGATATGCTGATAGCCTTCCTGCTAAAATGTGGAAGAAAAAAGGGAGTCCACTTGCACCTCTTCTATTCAACATGGAACTGGAAGTCCTACCTACAACAGTCAGACAAGAAACAGAAATGAAAGGCATCCAGATTGGAAGCAATAGGTATGACTGTCATGGTATGCAGATAACATGACACTATCCTGACAACCCCCTAAAGATGCCACAGATCAATCACAGGCACTGGGAAACAACTCAGGAAGGCAGCTGGATACAAGAGTGCCATTGAGAAATCAGTTGCATTTCTTCACTCTAACAACAGAGTATCAGAAAGGGAAAATAACGCAAGGAAAACAAAGCAAACCCATTTAAAATCATCTTGAAAAACAAAATAAAATATGTAAGCTTACTCCTTGGAAGGAAAGTTATGACCAACCTAGACAGCATATTAAAAAGCAGAGACATTACTTTCCCAACAAAGGTCCATCTAGTCAAGGCTATGGTTTTTCCAGTGGTCATGTATGGATGTGAGAGCTGGACTGTGAAGAAAGCTGAGCGCCGAAGAATTGATGCTTTTGAACTGTGGTGCTGGAGAAGACTCTTGAGAGTCCCTTGGACTGCAAGGAGATCCAACCAGTCCATTCTAAAGGAGATCAATCCTGGGTGTTCATTGGAAGGACTGATGCTAAAGCTGAAACTCCAATACTTTGGCCACCTCATGCGATGAGTTGACTCACCAGAAAAGACTCTGATGCTGGGAGGGATTGGGGGCGGCAGGAGAAGGGGACGACAGAGAATGAGATGGCTGGATGGCATCACCGACTTGATGGACATGAGTTTGGGTGAACTCCGGGAGTTGATGATGGACAGGGAGGCCTGGCGTGCTGTGATTCATGGGGTTGCAAAGAGTCAGACACAACTGAGCGACTGAACTGAACTGAACTGAAACCTGACCTAGGAGGTGAGAGTTGTATGATGACAACTCAAACACTGACAAAGCAACTGAAGATGATTCAAAGAAGTGGACAGCCACCCCATGCTCTCGGAATGGAAATATTAGTATTATTTAAATGCCCTCCTAACCAAATCAAGTGACAGATTTTATGCCATCCCTATCAAAGCATCCATGGCATTTTTCACACATCTAGAACAAATAATCCTAACACCTATATGGGATCACAAAAGACAAAAGACCTAGAATTACCAAAGCAATCTTGTGCAAAAAAACAAAGGTGCCCAGACTTTGGACAATTCTGCCAAGCTACAGTAAACAAACAGCATGGAACTGGCACAAAAACAGACAGACGGATCAAGGCAACAGGACAGTGACACCAGAAGTAAACTCACAGGCCTATGGTCAATTAATCTTTAACACAGGAGGCAAGACGATATTAGAGAGAAAAGACAGTCCTTTCAGCAAGTGGTACTGGGAAAGCCGGACATTCATATGTCAATCAATGAAGTTAGAACACTCCCTCTTACCACACAAAAATAAACTTGTTTGCTTAATGACTTAAATACAAGGCATGATACCAAAAGACTGCTGCTGCTGCTGCTGCTGCGTCACTTCAGTCGTGTCCGACTCTGTGTGACCCCATAGACAGAAGCCCACCAGGGTCCCCCGTCCCTGGGATTCTCCAGGCAAGAACACTGGAGTGGGTTGCCATTTCCTTCTCCAATGTGTGAAAGTGAAAAGTGAAAGTGAAGTCGCTCAGTCGTGTCCAACCCTTAGTGACCCCACGGACTGCAACCTACCAGGCTCCTCCATCCATGGGATTTTCTAGGCAAGAGTACTGGAGTGGCTTGCCATTGCCTTCTCCAAAAGACTGCTAGAAGAGAATATTAGGCAAAACATTTTCTGACATAACTCCTAGTGTTTTTCTTAGGTTGGTCTTCCAAGGCAATAGAAACAAAATCAAAACTAATCAAACGTATCATCAAACTCATCAAACTTATCATCTTTTACATGGCACCGGGCACCATAAACAAGATCCAAACATACCCTACAGACTGGGAAAAATAGATACACAAACAGGGTAACCAACAAGGTCTTCATTTCCAGACTGTACCAACAGCTCAGACAATTCAATATCAAAAGTACAAACAATCCAGCTTTAAAGCTGGGCATAGGATTGCCTGGTAGTCCAGTGGCTGGGAGTTCGCTTTCCAGTGCAATGGCACAGGTTTGACCCTTGTCCAGGAAGATCCCTCATGCCACAGAGCAACTAAGCAGCTCTACAGAGCTACGTGCTGCAAATACTGAGGCTGTATGCCACAACAGCTGAAGCTCTCACACCTGTAGCCTGTGCTCTGCAACAAGAGAACCCACCACAGTGAGAAGCTGGACCACTGCGACGAGAGCAGCCTCTGCTCGCCACAGCTGGAGAAAGCCCACGCACAGCAGCGAAGACGGCGGCAGCCCAAGATCAAACATGACCACTGAATGAGTGAATAGTAAGCAAAAATGAGTTTAAATAAATTTTAAAAATTACACAGACCACCTCAACAGATAGTTGTCCAAGGAAGATATACCTATGGGTAATAGACACGTGAAAAGATGGACAACATCCCCAATTATTAGAGAAGTTCAATTTAAAACTCCAATGAGTTGTCACCTTGCACTGGTCAGAAGGTCATCATCAAAAGGGCTACATCTATGAATGAAAGAGAGGGTGTAGAGAAAAAGGAACCCGCTTACTGTTTGCTGGCTGTGAAGAGGCACGGTCACCCTGGAGAAGAGTATGGAGGTTCCTTCAAAAACTAAACACAGAGCTACCATATAACCAACAGTCACATTCTGGGCTTATTTCTAGATAAAACTCTAATTCCAAAAGATACAAGCAGCCCAAGGGTCATAAGGACACTGTTTAAAATAGCCAAGACATGGAAGCCACCAAAGTGTCCATTACCAGAAGAATGAATAAACAAGATGTGCTCTATACAGACAATCCGATATCTACATATAAACACACTGAAATGCTACTCAACCATCAAAAAAGAATGACATAATGGCATTTGCAGCAACGTGGAGGGATGGAGAGATGATCTTATGAAGTGAAGGCAGAGAAAGACAAATATTCTATGGTATCACTTATATGAAGAGTCTGAAATATGAATACCAATGAATTTCTTTGCAAACAAGAAACAGACTCACACATATAGAAACCAAACTCATGGATACCACAGAGGAAAGGGCTGGGGAGAGATAAATTGGGAGTTTGGAATTAGCAGATTCATAATACTATACATAATACAGAGGGGACTTTCCTGATGGTTCAGTGGTTGGGAGTCCACCTTCCAACACAGGGGACATGGGTTCGATCCCTGGCTGTAGAACTAACATCCTCATGCTGCATGACAACTAAGCTCACAAGCTCAAGAGCCCACAGGCTACAACTAGAGAAAGTCTCATCAAAAGATTCCACAGGCCACAACAAAGACCCGATCCAGCTAAATAAGTTTAAAAAATACTTATATATAAAACAAATGGGGGATTCCCTGGTGGTCCAGTGTATAAAACTCTTTGCTCCCAATGCAGAGATGGCTGGGGTTTGATTTCTGTTCAGGGAACTAGATCCCACATGCCACAACTAAGAGTTTGCATGCACCCCCCAAAAGATCCCACATGCTGCAACTAAGACCTGCACAGCCAAATAAAGAAACACTTAAATATATATATAAACCAGAGAGACAAGGTCCTCCTATATAGCACTGAGGACTCTGTTCAGTATCTTCTAGGAATTATAACTGTAAATATGACAAAAAAGTTATGTGTGTGTGTGTATGTATGTATATCAGTTCAGTTCAGTTGCTCAGTCGTGTCCGACTCTTTGTGACCCCATGAACCACAGCATGCCAGACCTCCCTGTCCATCACCAACTCCCGGAGTCTACCCAAACCCATATCCATTGAGTCGGTGATGCCATCCAACCATCTCATCCTCTGTCATCCCCTTCTCCTCCTGCCCTCAATCTTTCCCAGCATCACGGTCTTGTCAAATGAGTCAGCTCTTCGCATGAGGTGGCCATAAGTATTGGAGTTTCAGCTTTAGCATCAGTCCTTCCAATGAACACCCAGGACTGATCTCCTTTAGAATGGACTGGTTGGATCTCCTTGCAGTCCAAGGGACTCTCAAGAGTCTTCTCCAACACCACAGTTCAAAAGCACCAATTCTTCGGTGCTCAGCTTTCCTTATAGTCCAACTCGCACATCCATATGTGACCACTGGAAAAACCATAGCCTTGACTAGATGGACCTTTGTTGACAAAGTAATGTGTGTGTATGTGTATATATATATACACACACACATACACACATATATGTTTATACACATGTATGTATACATGTATATACATATGTATCTACATATACACATATACATATTTATGTATATATATGTTTATATGTGTGTGTGTGTGTATATGTGTGTGTATGTGTATATATATATATATATGTTTAGGGCTTCTCATGTGATGCTAGTGGTAAAGAACCCACCTGCCAAGGCAGGAGACATAAGAGATGTGGGTTTGCTCTCTGACTCAGAAAGATCCAATGGAGGAGGGCATGGCAACCCACTCCAGTATTCTTGAATGGAGAATCCCATGGACAGAGGAGCCTTGTAAGCCACAGTCCATATGGTCTCAAGGAGTTAGACATGACTGAAGCAACTTAGCACACACACACATTATATATTTAACTGAGTCCCTTGTCTATATACTTGTAACTGTCACAGCATTGTAAATTACTGATACCTCACTCAAAAATTCTCTGATAGCTCAGCTGATAAAGAATCTGCCTGCAACGCAGGAGACCCCGGTTTGATTCCTGGGTTGGGAAGATCCTCTGGAGAAGGGATAGGCTACCCACTCAAGTATTCTTGAGCTTCCCTGGTGGCTCAGCTGGTAAAGAATCTTCCCACAATGTGGGAGACCCGGATTTGATCCCTGGGTTGGGAAGATCCCCTGGAGAAGGGAAAGGCTACCCACTCCAGTATTCTGGCCTGGAGAATTCCATGGAATGTATAGTCCATGGGTCACAAAGAGTCGGACATGACTGAGCGACTTTCACAATTAAAAAAACAAGAGGGAATCATACAGCACACCATTCACTTCCCAGGTGGCACTAGTGGTAAAGAACTCACCTGCCAATGCAAAAGACATAAGAGAACCAGGTTCGATCACTGGGTCAAGAAAGATCCCCAGGGTAGGGCATGCCAACTCATTCCAGTATACTTGCTTGAGAATCCCACTGACAGAGGAACACAGAGGGCTACAGTCTATGCGGTCATGAAGAGTTGGATACGACTGACATGACTTAACACATCAACAAAGGAAAAGACAGAAACCACATGATCATCTCCAAAGACAAAGGAAAGGCATTTCATACAATTTAACATCCATTCATCATAAACACTCTTCCCAAAGCAGGGATGGAGGGAACATATCTCAACATAATAAAAGCTACACAGGACCAACCCACAGTAAACATAATACTCAATGGTGACAAGCTGATAGCCTTCCAACTAAAATCCAGAAGAACAAAGGGAGCCCTCTTGCACCCCTTTTATTCAACATGGAACTGGAAGTCCTACCTACAACAGTCAGACAAGAAATAGAAATGAAAAGCATCCAGATTGGAAGCAAAGAGGTACAACTGTCACGGCACCCAGGTAACCTGATACAATACAGACAACACCCTAAAGATGCCACACATCAACTAAGGCACCAGTAAACAAACTCATCAAGGTAACAGGATATACGACTGACATACAGAAATCGGCTGCATTTCTTCACACTAACAACCAAATATCAGAAAGGGAAAGCAAAGCAAAAGAAACAAACAATCCATTTAAAACCATACCGAAAAACAAAATATGTGAAACTAAACCTGACCTAGGAGTGAGAGACTTATATGCTTACATCTATAATACACTGATGAAGGCAACTGAAGATGATTCAAAGAAATGGACAGCTACCCCATGCTCTTGGAATGAAGTATTATTTAAAAGCCCTACTATCCAAAACAAACTACAGATTTCATGCCATCCCTATCAAAGTATCCATGACATTTTTCATAGAACTAGAACAAAAAAATTTGAAGACATATATGGAACCATAAAAGACCCAAAATTACCAAAGCAATCCTGTGCAAAAAGAACAAAAGTGCCCCCCAACCAGGCCAAGCCCTCCCCTCTCAGGACTACCTCGTCCTCCTGGCCCCAGCTACCCACCAGGGCTCCCACCAGATCCCCTCTGCTCTCTGCCTTGCAGGTTCCTCCTCCCTCTGGGGTTGTGCCCTCTGGAAACCCTTCATCTCTCCAGGGACTCCCATCTGCCCTCTGGACTGGGCTCTCTGCCTCTGGGTGTTCCCTTTGATCTCTGGGCCCTCCCTTTGCCTCCAGAGCCCTCTCGTCCCTTCCAGGCCCTCTCACCCTTCTAGGCCGAGCCCTCCACTGTCCGAGAGCCCCCCTCCACTCTCCAGTTTCCTTCTCCCTCCAGGGTCTCCATCCTCCATGTGCCCCCTCAATCCCCATGGCCCCTGTCTGACCCCTGGGCCTGGTTCTCTGCCATATGGGACCCCCCCCTACCCTCTGGTTCCCTTCTCCTTCTGGGGTCACCTTCTGTCCTCCAGACCAAGCCCTTCATGGCCCCCTCTGTCCTCTAGAGATACCTCAGAAGACACCCTCTGCCCACATAGGTCCTGCAGGTAAATGAGGGCAGGGAAACGGAGCAGGGCTGGTCAGGAAGAGGTCCCTCTGGATGTGGAGGAGAAGTGAATCCATCTGGTGTTCCCCCACCCACAGCCCTGGGGAGCCTCCTGGAGGCTTAGGCCTTATCCTCTGCACCCCGAAGCTGGAGGCACTGCAGAGGTCCCCTTGGCTGGGTGGAGCCCGGGCAACCCCCTCACCCAGGACCTTTTCTGAAGGCTTGAGCCCTGAATCAGAATCCCACCCTGGCCTAAACCCACCACCTCCACCTAAACACCTTCACTGCCTAAGTATCCCTAAGCCCTGCCATTCACAGCAAAGGTTTTTTCTACCTTTTTGTTCTGTGTTTCTACTATTTGCCAGTGGAGTTTGGTTTTACGCTCCAGTGGTTGTTTCATATATATTCTTAACTTTTCTATTACTGCTGGGTTTTAAACTTATTCTATTATTTTTTAATTTTCATTATTCTGCTAGATTTTATTTTTTATTTTCTTTATATATACATACACATTTCTTTTTTTTTTCTTCGCTCTCTTTGCTATTGGAGTTTGGTTTTACCCTTCACGGGTTGTGCTAGACTTCAACAGTACATGAACCAAGAATTTCCAAACATGCAAGCTGTATTTAGAAAAGGCAGAGGAACCAGAGATCAAATTTCCAACATCTGCTGGATCATCAAAAAAGCAAGGGAACTCCACTCCAGAAAAACATCTACTTCTGCTTCATTGACTACACTAAAGCCTTTGACTGTGTGGATCACAACAAACTGGAAAATTCTTAAAGAGATGGGAATACTAGACCATCTTACCTCCCTCCTGAGAAACGTGTATGCAGGTCAAGAAGCAACAGTCATAACTGGACAAGGAACGACGGACTGGTTCAAAATTGGGAAAGGAATACATCAAGGCTGTATACTGTCACTCTTCTTATTTAATTTATATGCAGAGTACATCATGCCAAATGCCAGGTTGGATGAAGCTCAAGTTGGAATCAACACTACCAGGTGGAGAAATATCAATAACCTCAGATGACACCACCCAATGGCAGAAACCAAAGAGGAACTAAAGAGCCTTTTGATGAAGGTGTAAGAGGAGAGTGAAAAAGCTGGCTTAAACCTCAACATTCAAAACACGAAGATCACGGCATCTGGTCCCACCACTTCATGGCAAACAGATGGGGAAACAATAGAAACAGTGACAGACTTTATTTTCTTGGGCTCCAAAATCACTGCAGTCAGTGACTGCAGCCATAAAATTAAAAGACACTTGACCCTTGAAGAAGAAAGGCAATGCCAAAGAATGCTCAAACTACCGCACAATTGCACTCATCTCACACGCTAGTAAAGTAACGCTCAAAATTCTCCAAGCCTGGCTTCAACATTATGTGAACTGTGAACTACCAGATGTTCAAGCAGGTTTTAGAAAAGGCAGAGGAACCAGAGATCAAATTGCCAGCATCTGCTGGATCATCAAAAAAGGAAGAGAATTTCAGAAAAACATCTATTTCTGCTTTGTTGACTATGTCAAAGCTTTTGACTATGTGGATCACAACAAACTGTGGAAAATTCCAAAAGAGATGGGAATATCAGACCACCTGACCTGCCTCCTGAGAAATCTGCATGCAGGTCAGGAAGCAACAGTAAGAACTCGACATGGAACAACAGACTGCTTCCAAATAAGAAAAGGAGTACGTCAAGGCTGTATATTGTCACCCTGCTTATTTAACTTATATGCAGAGTACATCATGAGAAATGCTGGACTAGATGAAGCATAAGCTGGAATCAACATTTCCGGGAGAGATATCAATAACCTCAGATATGCAGATGATACCACCCTTATGGCAGAGAGTGAAGAAGAACTAAAGAGCCTCTTGATGAAAGTGAAAGAGGAGAGTGAAAAAGCTGGCTTAAAACTCAACATTCAGGAAACTAATATCATGGCATCTGGTCCCATCACTTCATGGCAAATAGATAGGGAAACAGTGGAAACAGTGACAGACTTTATTTTCTTGGGCTCCAAAATCACTGCAGATAGTGACTGCAGCCATGAAATTAAAAGATGCTTACTCCTTGGAAGAAAAGTTGTGACAAACCTAGACAGTATATTAAAAAGCAGAGACATTACTTTGTCAGCAAAGGTTCGTCTAGTTGGTTTTTCCAGTAGTCATGTATAGATGTGAGAGTTGGACTATAAAGAAAGCTGAGCACTGAAGAATTGATGCTTTTGAACTGTGGTGTTGGAGAAGACTCTCGAGAGTCCCTTGGACTGCAAGGAGATCCAACCAGTCTGTCTTAAAGGAAATCAGTCCTGAATATTCATTGGAAGGACTGATGTTGAAGCTGAAACTCCAATACTTTGGCCACCTGATGCGAAGATCTGACTCATTTGAAAAGACCCTGATGCTGGGAAAGTCTGAAGGTGAGAGGAGAAGGGGATGACAGAGGATGAGATGGTTGGATGGCATCACTGACTCAGTGAACATGAGTTTGAGTAAACTCCGGGAGTTGGTGATGGACAGGGAGGCCTGGCGGGCTGCAGTCCACGGGGTCGCAAAGAGTTGTACATGACTGAGTGACTGAACTGACCCTTGAAAGAAAAGCTATGACAAATCTAGACATCATATTAAAAAGCAGAGATGACACTTTGCTGATAAAGGTCCGAATAGTCAAAGATATGTTTTTTCCAGCAGTCATGTATGGATGTGAGAGCTGGACCATAAAGAAGACTGAGCACTGAAGAATTGATGCTTTCGAATTGTGGTGCTAGAGAAGATTCATGAGAGTCTCTTGGACTCCAAGGAGATCAAACCAGTCAATAAAAGGAAATCAACCCTGAATATTCATTGGAAGGATTGATGCTGAAGCTGAAGCTCCAATACTTTGGCCACCTGATGTGAAGAGCTGACTCACTAGAAAAGACCCTGATGCTGGGAAAGACTGAGGGCAGGAGGGGAAGGGGGTGACAGGATGAGATGGTTGGATAGCATCTTCAACTCAATATACATGAGTTTAAGCAAACTCCAGGAGATAGTAAGGGACAGAGAAGCCTCGTGTGCTGCACCCCATGGAGTTGCAAAGAGTCAGACATGACTGAGCGACTGAACAACAACTCTTTGTTATTGTTCTGCTTCTTTTGTTTCGCTTTTTTCTCTTTTTCCACACCCCATGGCTTGTGGGATCTAGGTTCTCAGGCCAGAGACCAGGCTTGAGCCAGTTGGGAGCTCAGAGTCAGAATTGCTGGAGTATAGAGAACTCCAGGCCTCAAGGATTGGAGTGAGGTATCCCAGAGGTTCACATCTCAGCACCAAGACTCAGCTCTACCCAACTGCCCTGCAAACTCCACCGCTGGAAACCTCAGGCCAAACAACTAGTAAGACAGGAACACAGTCACACCAAACAAACAAACAAACAAAGAAATGACAAAAAAATATGTTAGAAATGAAGAAAAAGGTAAAAAACTACAAGACCTAGTAAATGAAGAGGAAATAGGGAGCCTATCTGAAAATAATTCAGAGTAATGATAGTAAAAAAAGTTTCAGAATATTGAAAAGGGAATAGGGAAAAGCGCAAGAAACATTTAACAAAGACCTAGAAGAAATAACAAACAAACAGCGACAAACAACACAATCACTGAAATTAAAAATTCTCTAGAAGGAATGAACAGCAGAATAACTGAGGCAGAAGAATGGATAAGTGAGTCCATTAGAAATGAATGCTGAGTAGTGGAATCAAGGAAAAAAGAAGAAAAGAATTGAGGACAATCTCAGAGACCCCTGGGACAATACTAAACATAACTACATTTGAATTACAGAGGTCACAGAAAGAAGAACAGAAAAAGAAAGGATATGAGAAAATATTTGAGACGATTACAGTCGACAACTTCCCTAACATGGAGAAGGATATAGCCACCCAATCCAGAAAGCTCGGAGATTCCCATACAGGACAAATCAAAGAGAAACATACCAAGACACATATTAATCAAACTAACAAAAATTAAACACAAAGAAAAAATATTAAAAGCTGCAAGGAAAAAGCAAAAAATAACATACAAAGGAATCCCCATGAGGCTAACAGCTGATTTTTCAACGGAAACTCGGCAGGTCAGAAGGAAGTGGCAGGGTATATTTAAAGTGATGAAAGAGAAAAACCTAAAACCAAGATTACTCCACCCAGCAAGGATTTCATTCAGATTTGACAGTGAAATCAAAGGCTTTATAGAAAAACAGAAGCTAAGAGAATTCAGCAACACCACACCAGCTTTACAACAAATGCTAAAGGAACTTCTCTAGCAAGAAATACAAAAGAAAAAGACCGGTAAAAGAAAATGGCAATAGGAACATATATTTCAGTAACAACCTTAAATGTAAATGGATTAAATGCCTCAAGCAAAAGACATAGATTGGTTGAATGGATACAGAAACAGGACCAATGTATAAGAGACTCACTTCAGACCTAAGGACACATACAGACTGAAAGTCAGGGGATGGAAAAAGATAATTCATGCAACTGGGAATCAAAAGAAAGCAGCAGTAGCAATACTCATATCAGACAAAATGAAAACTATTATAAGAAATATGGAAGGACACTACATAATGATCAAGGGATCAATCCAAGAAGAAAATATAACAGTTACAAATATTGATGCACATTACATAGAAGCACCTCAATACATAAGACAGATGCTAACAACCATAAAAGGGGAAATTAACATAATAATAGTAGGGGACTTTAACACTTCACTTATACCAATGGACAGATCATCTGGACAGAAAATTAATAAGGAAACATAAGCCTTAAATTACACATTAGAACAAACGGATCTAGCTGGTATCTTCAGAACATTCCATCCCCAAACAGCAAAATATACTTTCAATTCAAGTCCACAAGGAACATTCTCAAGGATAGAGCACGTCTTGGGGTCACAAATCAGGCCTCAGTATACTTAAGAAAACTGAAATTATATCAAGCATTTTTTCTGATCAGAATGCTGTGAGACTACAGGGAAAAAAACTATAAAAAAAACACAAACACATGGAGGTTAAACAATACACTTCAAAATAACCAATAGGTCACTGAAGACATTAAAAAGGAAATTAAAAAACACCTAGAAACAAATGACAATGAAAACATGACCACTTAAAACCTATAGGATGAAGCAAAATCAGTTCTTAGAGGGAAGTTTACAGTAATACAAGTCTACCTCAAGAAAGAGAAAAACATCAAATAAACAACCTAACCTTACATCTAAAGCAATTAGATAAAGAAGAATAAAAAACCCCAGAAGTTAGTAGAAGGAAAGAAATTATAATGATCTGAGCAGAAATGAAGAAGACAATAGCAAATATCAATAAAACTAAAAGTTGGTTCTTTGAGAAGATAAACAAAACTGACAAACCACTAGGAAGACTCATCAAGAGAAAAAGAAGCAAGAAGACTCAAATCAATAAAATTAGAAATAAGAAGTCACAACAGGCAATATAGAAACACACAGGACCACAAGAGACTACTATGTGCAACTATATGCCAATAAATTGGACAACCTAGAAGAAATGGACAAGTTCTTAGAAAAATACAACTTTCCAAGACTGAAACAGGAAGAAACAGAAAGCATGAGCAGACCAACCGTAAGTACCAGAATTGAAACTGTAATCAAAAATCTTCTAACAAACAAAAGCCCAGGGCCAGATGGCCTCACAGGTGAATTCTACCACAAGTTTAATGTTTGATGTGGGTTTGTTGTATATGGCCTTATTATGAGGTAGTTTCCTTCTATGCCTACTTTCTGGAGAGTTTTTATGATAAATGGGTGTTGAATTTTGAATTTCAGAAGAGCTAACACCTATCCAGAAAAACTCTTCCAGAAAACTGCAGAAGAAGGAAAACTCCCAAATTCCAAGAGGCTACCATCACGCCAATACCAAAACCAGACAGAGATACCACAAAAAAAGAAAATTACAGGCCAATATCACTGATGAACATAGATGTAAAAATCATCCACAAAATTCTAGCAAACAGAATTCAGCAAAACATTAAAAGGATCATACACTATGATCATGTGGGATTTATCCCAAGGATGCAAGGATTCTTCAGTATATGCAAATCAATGTGATACACCATATCAACAAACTTGAAAGATAAAAACCATATGGTTATCTCAATAGATGCAGAAAATGTTTGACAAAATTCAACACCCATTTATGATAAAAATTCTCCAGAAAGTAGGCGTAGAAGGAAACTACCTAATAATAAGGCCATACACAACAAACCCACAGCAAACTATTCTCAGTGGTGAAAACCTGAAAGCATTTCCTCAAAGATGAGGAACAAGACAGGGTGCCCATTCTCGCCACTATTATTTAACACAGGTTTGGAAATCTGGCCACAGCAATCAGAGAAGAAACAAAAGGAATCATATTGGAAAAGAAGTAAAACTCTATTTGCTGATGACATGATACTATACATAGAAAACGCTAAAGATTCCACCAGAAAATGAATATAGTAGTCTTAGGATCACAGAAACCCCTTGCATTTCTGTACAGGAACAATGAAAAATCAGAGAAGTTAAGGAAACGATCCCATTCACTACTACAACAGAAAGAATAAAATACCTAGAGATAAGCCTACCTAAAGAGACAAAAGACCTGTATGCAGAAAACTATAGGACACTGATGAAAGAAATCAAAGATGACACAGATATACTATGTTCTTGGACTGAAAGAATCAATATTGTTGAAATGACTATACTATTCAAAGTAATCTATGGATTCAAAGCAATACCTAACAAAATACTAATGGTATTTTTCACAGAACTAGAATAAAATTTTCACAATTTATATGGAAATACAGAAGACCCCAAATAGCGAAAGCAATCATAATAATAAGAATGGAGCTGGAGGAATCAAGCTTCCTGATTTCAGACTATACTACAAAGCTACAGTCATCAAAACACTATGGTAATGGCACAATAACAGAAATACAGACCAGTGGAACAAGACAGAAAGCCCAGAGGTAAACACATACACCTACGGGCACTGTGTCTTTGACAAAGGAGGCAAGAATATACAGCAGAGAAAAGAGCACCTCTTCAATAGGTGGTGCTAGGAAAACTGGATAGCTGCATGTAAAAGAATGAACCTAGAGTACTTTCTAACAGAACACCCAAAAATAAACTCAAGATGGATTAAGGATTCAAATGTAAGGCCAGAAATTATAAAGGTCTTAGAGGAAAATATACATCATGCCAACATCCTCTTTGCCCCACCTCCTAGAGTAATGGAAATAAAAACAAAAGTAAACAAATGGGAATTAACTAAACTTAAAACCTTTTACACAACAAAGAAAACAATAAACAAGATTAAATGACAATCCTCAGAGTGGGAGAAAATAAGTGTAAATGAAACAAATGACAAAGGATTAATCTAAAAAATATACAAGCAGTTAATGCAGCTCAGTCCCAGAAAAACAGACAACCCAATAAAGAAATGGGCAGATGAACTAAACAGACATTTCTCCAAAGAAGAAATCCAGATGGCCAAAAAACGCATGCAAAGATGCTCAACATCATGCAATACTGCTGCTGCTGCTAAGACACTTCAGTCGTGTCCGACTCTGTGTGACCCCATAGACGGAAGCCCACCAGGCTCCCCCGTCCCTGGGATTCTCCAGGCAAGAACACTGGAGTGGGTCAAAACTCCAATGAGTTATCATCTCAGACTGGTCAGAACGGCCATCATTGAAAAATTCACAAAAAATAAATGCTGCAGAGGATGTGGAGAAAAGGGAAACCTCTTGTACTGCTGGTAGGAATGTAAACTGATACAGCCGCTATGGAGAACAGTATGGAGATTCCTTAAAAACCTAGGAAAAGAACTACCATATGACACAGCAATCCCACTACTGAGCATGCTGCTAAGTCACGTCAGTCCGACTCTGTGTGACCCCACAGATGGCAGCCCAACAGGCTCCTCTGTCCCTGGGATTCTCCAGGCAAGAACATTGGAGTGGGTTGCCGTTTCCTTCTCCAACTACTGAGCATATACCCTGAGAAAATAGTAACCGAAAGAGACACATGTACTCCAATGTTTGCTGCAGCACTTTTTACAACAGTCAGGACATGGAAGCAACCTGCGAACGCGTCAGCGGATAAATGGACATAGAAAGTGTGGGATACATATAGACAATGGGATATTACTCAGCTGTAAAAAAGAATGTATGTGAGTCAGTCTTAACCGGTGGATGAACCCAGAACATATTATACAGAGTGATATAAGTCAGAAAGAGGAAGACAAATATTGTGTTAACGTATGTACCTGGAATCTAGAAAGACGGTACTGATGATCCTATTTGCAGGGCAGCAATGGAGACACGGACGTAGAGAACAGCCTT
This sequence comes from Moschus berezovskii, assembly GCF_049115385.1. NCBI lineage: Eukaryota > Metazoa > Chordata > Mammalia > Artiodactyla > Moschidae > Moschus > Moschus berezovskii. Next base: position 27,706,211 of record NC_142471.1, read on the forward strand.
GTGGACACAGAGTGGGAAGGAGAGGGTGGGAAGAACCGAGGCAGTTTCATGGAAGCATGCACATTACCAGAAGTAAAACAGACAGCAGATGGGAATCTGCTGTGTGACACAGGGAGCTCAACCCAGTACTCTGTGACGATCTAGGGGACTGGGATGCGGAGAGAGAAGGGACGGGCATTCAGGAGGGAGGGCACGCATGTACACCTCTGGCTCATTCATGGTGATGTATGGTAGAAACCAACACAACTTTGTAAAGCAATTATCCTTCAATTAAAAAAAAAAGCTACTGAGACTTCAGACAATACTACCAAACTACAGTAACCAAAACAGCATGGAAGTGACACAAAAACTGGCAAATTAAGGGAACAGGACAGACACACCAGAAGTAAACTCATGTATCTTCAGTCGGTTAATCTTTGACACAGGAGGGAAGAATATACAAGAGAAAAGACAGTCCTCTCAACAAGTGGTATTGGGGAAGATGGACATCCACATGTCAATTAATGAAGTTGGAACAGTACCTCATACCACACACAGAAATATACTCAAAATGACTTAATGACTGAAAGAGAAAACATGACACCAGAAGACTGCTACAAGAGAACATTAGGCAGAACATTCTATGACATAAATCCTAGTAAAGTTTTTCTTAGGTCAGTATTCCAAGGCAATATAAACAAAATCACAACTAAACAAATAGGACCTCATCAAACTTAACATCTTTTACACAGTCAAGAGAATCATAAATAAGATCAAAACACTGGGAGAAAATATCTGCAAATGGGTTGACCAATGAGGGCTTCATTTCCATATTATACCATCAGCTCAACAACTCAGGATCAAAACTACTAACAACCCAATTGTAAAATTGGGCATGGAATTCCCTGGTGGTCCAGTGGTTGGGAGTCTGACTTCTAAAGCAGGGGACGTGAGTTTGATACCTATTCCAGTAAGATCCTGCATGCCACTGAGCAACTATATAGGCATGCCACAACTACTGCAGCCCGCCAACGCTCTATAGATCCAGTTCAGTTCAGTTCAGTCGCCCAGTTGTATCCAACTCTTTGCAACCCCATGGACTGCAGCATGCCAGGCCTCCATGTCCATCATCAACTCCCGGAGTTTACTCAAACTCATGTCCATTGAGTCAGTGATGCCAACCATCCATACATCTGTCATCCCCTTCTCCTCCTGCCTTCAATCATTCCCAGCATCAGGGCCTTTTCAAGTGAGTCAGCTCTTCGCATCAGGTGGCCAAAGTATTGGAGTTTCAGCTTCAGCGTCAGTCCTTCCAATGAATATTCAGGACTGATTTCCTTTACGATATACTGGTTGGATCTCCCTGTTGTCCAAGGGACTCTCAAGAGTCTTTTCCAACACCACAGTTCAAAAGCATAAATTTTTCTGTGCTCAGCTTTCCTTATAGTCCAACTCTCACATCCATACATGACTACTGGAAAAGCCAACTAGACAAACCTTTGTTGGCAAAGTAATGTCTCTGCTTTTTAATATACTATCTAGGTTGGTCATAACTTTTCTTCCAAGGAGCAAGCGTCTTTTAATTTCATGGCTTCTATCACCATCTGCCGTGATTTTGGAGCCCAAGAAAATAAAGTCTGTCACTGTTTGCACTGTTTCCCTATCTATTTGCCATGAAGTGATGGGACCAGATGCCATATTAGTTTTCTGAATGTTGAGTTTTAAGCCAACTTTTTCACTCTCCTCTTTCACTTTTATCAAGAGGCTTTTTAGTTCCTCTTCACTTTCTGCCATAAGGGTGGTAACATCTGCATATCTGAGGTTATTGATATTTCTCTTGGCAATCTTGATTCCAGTTTGTGTTTCATCCAGTCCAGTATTTCTCACAATGTACTCTGCATATAAGTTAAATAAGCAGGGTGACAATATATAGCTTTGACATACTCCTTTTTTTATTTGGAACCAGTCTCTTGTTGCATGTTCAGTTCTAACTGTTGCTTCTGACCTGCATGCAGATTTCTCAGGAGGCAGGTCAAGTGGTCTGGTAGTCCCATCTCTTTCGGAATTTTCAACAGTTTTTTTGTGATCCACACAGTCAAAGGCTTTGGCGTAGTCAACAAAGAAGAAGTAGATGTTTTTCTGGAACTCTCTTGCTTTTTTGATGATCCAGCGGATGTTGGCAATTTGATCTCTGGTTCCTTGCCTTTTCTAAAACCAGCTTGAACATCTGGAAGTTCACAGTTCACGTACTATTGAAGCCTGGCTTGGAGAAGTTTGAGCATCACTTTGGTGGCATGTGAGATGAGTGCAATTGTGTGGTAGTTTAAACATTCTTTGGTATTGCCTTTCTTAGGGATTGGGTTGAAAACTGACCTTTTCCAGTCCTGTGGCCACTGCTGAGTTTTCCAAATTTGCTGGCATATTGAATGCAGCACTTTTACAGCATCATCCTTTAGGATTTGAAATAGCTCAACTGGAATTCCATCGCCTCCACTAGCTTTGTTCATAGTGATGCTTCCTAAGGCCCACTTGACTTGGCACTCCAGGATGTCGGGCTCTAGGTGAGTGATCACACCTTCGTGACTATCTGGGTCATGAAGATCTTTATTTTTGTATCATTCTTGTGTGTATTCTTGCCACCTTTTCTTAATATCTTCTGCTTCTGTTAGGTCCATACCATTTCTGTCCTTTATTGTGCCCATCTTTGCATGAAACGTTCCCTTGGTATCTCTCATTTTCTTGAAGAGATCTCTAGTCTTTCCCATTCTATTGTTTTCCTGTATTTCTTTGCATTGATCACCGAGGAAGGCTTTCTCACCTCTCCTTGCTAGTCTTTTGAACTCTGCATTCAAATGGCAGTCTACAGACCCCATGAACTGCAAATACTGAGCCCATACGCAACAAGAACTGAAGCTCAAATGCCTGGAGCCTGTACTCCACAAGAGAAACCACCACAGTGAGAAGCCTGGACAACGTGGTGGAGAGTCAGTCACCCCTGCTTGCTGCAACAGCGACGAGGAACTGCAAAGCCAAAGGAAAACAAAGAATGGATGGATGAATAAATAAATAAGTAAATAAAATAAAATTGGGCAGGAGACCTCAACAGACAATTCTCCCAAGAAGATATATCTGTGGGCAATAGGCACATGAAAAGATGGACAATATCCCTAATTATTAGAGAAGCTCAAGTCAAAACTCAAATGAGTTGTCACCTCATGCTGCTCAGAAGGCCATTATCAAAAGGGCTACAAATAATAAATGCTGGAGAGGATGTAAAGAAAAAGGAATGACCCTATCCTTTGGTGGCCATTTAAAACTGGTGCAGCTGTTATGAGAGGAGTGCAGAGCTTCTTTTAAACACTAAAAATAGAGCTACCACGTGAGGAGCAGTCATATGGGTTTATATACAGAGAAAATTCTTAATTCCAAAAGATACATGGACCCCAAGGGTCACAGTAGTGTTGCTTATAATAGCCAAGACAAAAGCCACTTAAATGTCCATCAACAGATGAATGCATAAACAAGATACTCTACATAGTATATGTATGCGCAGTCGCTTTAGTCATGTCTGACTCTTATGCAAACTATGGACTGAAGCCCGCCAGGCTTCTCTGTCCATGGGATTCTCAAGGCAAGAATACTGGACTGGGTTGCCATGCCCTCCTCCAGGGGATCTTCCCGACCCAGGGATTGAACCTGTGTCTCCTGCATTTCAAGCAGATTCTTTACCACTGAGCCCCTGGGGAAGCCCCCATATAGACATACGGATCTCTCTATATACACATACTGAAACACTACAAAGCCATCAAAAAAGAATGACATAATGGCATTTGCAGCAACGTGGAGGGTCCAAGAGATGATCATATGAAGTGAAGTCAGAGAAAAAGACAAATATTGTAGGTATCACTTATATGAAGGATCTGAAATATGATAACAATGAACTTATTTGCAAACCAGAAACAGACTCACAGAGAAAAAACTCATGTATGCCACAGGGGAAAGCGTTGGGGGAGGGTTCAATTGGGAATCGGGGATTAGCAGATTCACACTGCTATACATAAAATAGAGGGGACTTCTCTGGAGGTCCAGAGGTAGGGAGTCCACCTTCCAATGAAGGGAAAGTGCATTTGATCCCTGGGTGGGGGACTAATACCTCATATGCGGCACGGCATCTAAACCCACACACTCTAGAACTCACAGGTCACAAGTAGGGAAAGTTTCAACAAAAGATCCCATGTGGCGCAGCTAAGATCTGACAGCTAAATAAATATTTATAATATATATAGAACAGAGAAACAAGGACCTCCTGTACAACACAGGGAACTCCACTCACTGTCTGATAGAAATTATCATCCTAAGCAATATGACAAAGAAAAGGTATACATATATATTTAACTGAGTCCCTTGTCAATACACCAGGAACTATCACAATACTGGAAATAAATGGTACTTCAATCAAAAAAACAAAAGAAGGATCATACACCATAGTCAAGTTGGATTCATCTCAGGTTTAAAGGATGCTTCAACAAATGCAAATTAATGAACATGGCCCAGAACATCAACAAAGGAAACGACAAAAACCACAGAATAATCTCCAAAGACCCAGGAAAAGCATTTCATACAATTCAACATCCATTCATTCCTTGAAGCTCAACATTCAGAAAACAAAGATCATGGCATCTGGTCCCATCACTTCATGGGAAATAGAAGGGAAAACAGTGGAAACAGTGTCAGACTTTATTTTTTTGGGCTCCAAAATCACTGCGGATGCTGATTGCAGCCATGAAATTAAAAGATGCTTACTTTGGCCACCTCATGCGACGAGTTGACTCACTGGAAAAGTCTCTGATGCTGGGAAAGGTTGGGGGCGGGAGGAGAAGGGGACGACAGAGAAGGAGATGGCTGGATGGCATCACCGACTCGATGGACATGAGTTTGAGTGAACTCCGGGAGTTGGTGATGGACAGGGAGGCCTGGCGTGCTGTGATTCATGGGGTCGCAAAGAGTTGGGCACGACTGAGCGACTGAACTGAACATCCATTCATCATAAGCACTCTTCCCAAAGTGGGTATGGAGGGAACCTATCTCAACATAGTAAAAGCTACATGGGACCAACTCACAGCAAACATAATACTCAACTGTGACAAGCTGATAGTCTTCCAACTAAAATCTAGAAGAAGAAAGGGAGCCCACTTGCATGCCTTCTCTTCAACATGGGACTGGAAGTCCTACCCAAAACAATTAGCAAAGAAACGGAAATGAAAGGTATCCAGGTTGGAAGCAAAGAGATATGACTGTCATAGTATGCAAGTGACATGATACTACAGTGACAACACCCTAAAGATGCCACACGTCAACTACAATTAACAGTGCTGGTAAACAAGCTTAGCAAGAGAGTGGAATACAAGACTGATGCATAGAAGTCAGCTGAATTTCTTCACACAAACAACAGAATATCAGAAAGGGAAAGTAAAGCAAAGCAAATAATACTGTTTAAAATCATATCAAAAAACATGGATTTTTTTTTCTTTTTGCAGCTTGAGGCAGTTGTAAAATAACTTAATGTAGCTTTTTGCAACTGTGTATTCTATAGTATTTTTTTCATTTGGTGATATTTTAACTGTTAATGTGCTTTGTACCATTTACTAAATTTTATTAAAAAAAATAAAATCATATCAAAAACACATGTAAAACTAAACCTGATGAAGGAGGTGAGAGACATATATGCTGACAATTATAATACACCGGTAAAGGTTACTGAAGATGATTCAAAGAAGTTGGCAGCTACCCCATGCTCTTGGAAAGGAAGTATTAGGATTATTTAAATGTCCTACTACAAAAGCAAAATCCAGATTTCATGCCATCCCTCTCAAAGTATCCATGACATTTTCCACAGAACTAGAATAATCCAAATAAGTACATGGAACCATAAAAGACCCAGAATTACCAAACCAATCCTGTGCAAAAACAACAAAGCTGCCGAGACTCTAGACAAATACTGCCAAGCTATAGTAACCAAAACAGCATGGAACTGGCACAAAAACAGATAGACTGACCAAAGCAACAGGACAGAGACACCAGAGGTAAGCACATATCAGTCAATCTTCAACACAGGAAGCAAGAATATACAAGAGAGAAAAGACAGTCCTTTCACCAAGTGGTATTAGGGAAGCTGGACATTAACATTTCAGTGATGTTAGAACACTCCCTCGTACCACATACAGAAATAAACTCAAAGTGGCTAATGACTTAATATAGAGAACATAATACCAAAAGACTGCTAGAAGAGAATATCAGGCAAAACATTCTCTGACATAAATCCTAGTTATGTTTTTCTTAGGTCTTTAAAGGCAATAGAAACAAAATCAAAACTAAACAAATAGGTCCTCATCAAACTTATCATTTTTTACACAGCAAAGGAAACCGTAAATAACATCAAAATACAACCAACAACTGGGACAAAATATCTACAAATGATATGACCAACTAGATTCATTTCCAAAATATACCAACAGTTCATAAATTCAGTATCAAAACTATAAACAATCTAACTTTAATACTGGGCATGGAATTCCCTGGTGGTCCAGTGGTTGGGAACCTGCCTTCCAATGCAGGGAACATAGGTGTGAGCCCTGATCCAGGAAGACCCTGCATGTTGCAGAGCAACTAAACTGGTGACTGCAATTACTGCAGCCCACACACGCTCTACAGAGCTGCGCGCTGCAAATACTGAGCCAGTTTTCACAGCCACTGAGGGTAGGGAGGTTCCTTTTTCTCCATATCCTCCCCAATATTTATTATTTGTAGCCCTATGGATGACGGCCTTCTAACCAGTGTGAGGTGTGTGCCACAGCAACTGAAGCTGGCATACCTAGATCCTGTTCCCTGAGATAAGAGAAGCCACTATAAAGGGAAGCCTGGAGACTGCAACAGAGGGGCCCCTCCTCGCTGCAACTAGAGAAAACCCATGCACAGCAATGAAGACATGAAGAGCCAAAAAAAAAAAAAAAAAAAGGATGGATGAATAACTGAATAAAAAAATAAAATGGGGGAGAAAACCTCAAAAGACCGTTCTCCAAGGAGATACACCCATGAGCAATAAGCACATGAAAAGACGGCTAACATCCCTAATTATTAGAGAGAGTGCTCAGTCACTCAGTTGTGTATGACTCTTTGCGACCCTTTGGACTATAGCCCGCCAGACTCCTCAGTCTACGGGATTACTCAGGCAAGAATACTGCAGTGGGTTCCCATTTCCTCCTTCAAGTGATCTCCCAGTCCAGGGATCGAATCCGAGTCTCCTGCATTGAAGGTGGATTTTTTATTGCTGAGCCATAGGGGGAGCCCAATTATTAATAAGAGAAGTACAAGTCAAAACTCAAATGAGTTGTCACCTTACACTAGTCAGAAGGCCATCATCAAAAGAGCTACAAATATTTAGATGCTGGAAAGGATGTGGAGAAAAAAGAACTCCCTACCCTCTGGTGGCCATGAAAACTGGCCCTCCTATTCTGGAGAAAATTATGGAAATTCTTCAAAAACTAAAAATAGAACTACCATAAGAGCAACAGTCACATTCCTGGGCTTATATTTGGAGAAAACTCTAATTCCAAAAATACATGCACCTCAATGGTCATAGCAGCACTGCTTTCAATAGCCAAAACATGGACACCATCTAAATGTCCATCAAGCAATGCATAAACAAGATGTACTCTATACAGATATATGGATGTCTCTATAAATAAATACTAAAATACTACTCAGACATCAAAAAAAGAATGACATAATGGCATCTGAAGCAATGTGGAGGGACCAAGAGATGCTCATAAGAAGTGAAGTCAGACAGAGAAAGACAAATAATATGGTATCACTTAAATGAAAAATCTCAAACATGATACCATTGAACTTATTTGCAAACCAGAAACAGACTCATACACATAGAAAACAAACTCATGGATACCACAGGAGAAAGCATGGGGGAGGGAAAAGTGGGAGTTTGTATTCAGACTGCTATACATAAAACAGAGGGGACTTACCTGGAGGTCCAGTGGTTGGAAGTCCAACTTTCAATGCTAGGGAACGTGGGTTCAATCTTCAGTTGGGAAACTAATATTCCACATGCTGCAAGGCAACTAAGCCTGCACTGTCTAGAGGCCACAGGCCGCAATTAGAGAAAGCCTCAACAAAAGATCCCACGGACCTCAGTTAAGACCCAACACAGCTAAACAAATAAATATTTTAAAAAATATATAAAATATAGAAACAAGGTCCTTCTGTATACCACAGGGGACTACATTCAACATCTTATAGGAACTACAACTATAAACAATATGACAAAAGTAGATATACATATATGTATAACCAAGTCACTTGTCTATACACCAGGAACTATCACAACACTGTAACTCAATGATACTTCAATCAAAAAAATAAGTGGGAATTATACACCACACCATGCCCTTCTCGGAAGGCACTAGTCATAAAGAACCCCCCTGCCAATTCAGGACACATAAGAGATGTGGGTTCACTCTCTGAGTCGGGAAGATCCCCTGGAGGTGGGCATGGCAATCCACTCAAGTATTCTTGCCTAGAGAATCCCATGAAGAGAGGAGCCTGGCAAGTTACAGTTCATGGGGTCACAAAGACTCCACTGAAGGGACTGAGCACGCACACACACACTACAATCAAGTTGGATTCATCAGGTTCACAAGGATGCTTCAACAAATGCAAATTAATGAGTGTGATCCAGCACATCAACAAAGGAAAAGACAAAAACCATAACATAATCATCTCCACAGACCCAGGAATAGTATTTCATACAATTCAACATCCATTCATCATAAACACTCTTCCCAAAGTGGGCAAGGAGGGAATATATCTCAACATAAAAAAAGCTACATAGGACCAACCCACAGCAAACATGATACTCAATGGTGACAAGGTGATAGCCTTCCAACTAAAATCTGGAAGAACAAAGTGAGCCCATTGGTACCCCTTCTCTTCAGCCTGATACTAGAAGTTCTACCCACAACAGTCAGACAAGAAACAGAAATGAAAGTCATCCAGATTGGAAGCAAAGAGGAACTGTCATGGTATGCAGGTAACGTGAAACTATAATTGAAAACAATATGACAAAAAAATGATATATTTTTAACTGAACCTCTTGTCGGTACACCAGAAACTACCACAACATTGAAAATTAATGATAATTCAATTGGAAGGACTGATGCTGAAGCTGAAACTGCAATACTTTGGCCACCTCATGTGACGAGTTGACTCACTGGAAAAGACTCTGATGCTGGGAAAGATTGGGGGCGGGAGGAGAAGGGGACGACCGAGAATGAGATGGCTGGATGGCATCACCAACTCTGTGGACATGAGTTTGAGTGAGCTCCGGGAGTTGGGGATGGACAGGGAGGCCTGGCGTGCTGTAATTCATGGGGTTGCGGAGAGTCGGACACGACTGAGCGACTGAACTGAACTGAACTGAATTTTAAAAATGTGGACTTCCCTGGTGGTCCAGTGGTTAAGAATCCACCTCCCAAAGCAGAGGACATGAGTTCGAATCCCTGGTCCAGGAAGATTCCACATGCTCCAGGGCATCTAATCCCACATGCCAGAACCACTGAACCCCCATGCCCTACAGTCCTTACTCCACAACAAGAGAGGCCCAACAATAAGCCCTCCTGCCATAACCAGAGAAAGCCCGCACTCTGCAACAAAGATCTAGGGCAGCCAAAAATTAACAAAAATTTTTTGAAAAAAAGGCATATACCATGATCAAATTGGATTCATCCCAGTCTTACAAGAATGGTTCAACATACACAAATCAATCAACGTGACCAAGCACATCAACAAAGGAATAGACAAAAATCACATGATCATTTCCACAAACACAGGAAAAGCATTCCATACAACTCACAATCCTTTGTCATAAAAACTCCTTCATAAGTGGATATGGAGGTAACATATCTCAACATAATAAAAGCTACGTAGGAACAGCCCACAGACAACATAATGCTCAATAGTGACAAGTTGATATCCTTCCCACTAAAATCTGGAACACGTCAAGGATGCCCACTTGCATCACTTCTATTCAACATGGGACTGGAAGTCCTACTCAAAACAATCAGACAAGAAACAGTAACGAAAAGCATTCAGATTGGAAGCAAAGAGGTATGACTGTCATGGCATGCAGATAACATGATACCATACAGACAACACCCTAAACACCCCACATATCAACTCCTAGCACTGGTAAACAAATTCAGCAAGGTAGCAGGATACAACACTGACATACAAAAATTGGCTGCATTTCTTCACCCTAACAACAGATAATCAGAAAGAGAAAGTGAAGCAAAGAAAACAAAGAAAACCTGTTTAAAATCATATCAAAAAACAAAATAAAATATGTAAAAGGGGGCGGGAGGAGAAGGGGACGACAGAGAATGAGATGGCTGGATGGCATCACCGACTCTGTGGACATGAGTTTGAATGAACTCCGGGAGTTGGTGATGGACAGGGAGACCTGGTGTGCTGTGATTCATGGGGTCGTGGAGAGTCGGACACGACTGAGCGACTGAACTGAACTGAAACCTTATCAAGGAGGTAAGAGTTATATGATGACAACTATAAAACACTGATAAAGGCAACTGAAGATGATTCAAAAAAGTGGACAGCTGCCCCATGCTCTTGGAATGGAAATATTAGTGTTATTCACAAGGCCCTACTACCCAAAGCTAACTACAGATTTCATGCAATCGTTATCAAAGTATCCATGACATTATTCACTGAACTAGAACAAATAATCCTAACATGTATATAGAACTATAAAAGACTCAGAATTACCAAGGCAGTCCTGTGCAAAAACAACTAAGCTGCCCAAACTTCAGACAATACTACCAAGTTACAGTCATCAAAACAGCATGGAAGTGGCACAAAAACAGATATATGGATCAAGGGAATGGAGACATCAGAAGTAAACTCACAAACCTACTGTCAATCTTCAACAAAGGAGGCAAGCATATACAAGAGAGAAAAGACATCTATTCAGCAAGTGGTATTGGGGAAGCTGGACAGCCGTCTATCAATCAATGAAGTTGGAACATTCCCGCATACCACACACAAAAATAAATTCAAATGGCTCAATGACTTAAGTAGAAAACATGACACCAAAAGACTGCCAGAAGAGAACATCAGGCAAAACATTCTTGACATAAATCCTAGTAATGTTTTTCTTAGGTCATTCTTCCAAGACAATAGAAACAAAAGCAAAACTAAACAAATGGGACCTCATCAAACTTATCTTTTGCACAGCAAAGAGAACCATACACAAAACCAAATGACAACCTATGGACTGGGAGAAAATATCTGCAAAGAGAGTGACCAACAAGGGTTTCATTTCCAAAATATACAAACAGCTCTCACACTTCAATACCACATCAGTAAACAACTCAATTATAATACTGGGCAGAACCTCAACAGACAGGTCTCCAAAAAGGACACAGCTATGGTCAAGAGGAACATGAAATGATGACCAACATCAATAATTACTAGAGAAGTGCAAGTCAAAATTCCAATGAGTTGTCACTCACACTGGTCTGAAGGTCATCATCAAAATGGCTACAAATTAAATGCTGGAGAGGATGTGCAGTGAAAGGAACCCTCCTATCCTGTTGATACCCATGTTTTAGGTGCAGCCACTATGGTGAAGAGTATGAAGATTCCTTAAAAAACTACAGGTATAGCTACTCTATGATCCACCATAGAGTAGATGGGCATACATCTGGAGAACACTCTACTTCAAAGATATATGCTCTCCAATGGTCACAGCAGCACTGTTTACAACAGCCACTAACGAAAGCCATCTAAATGTCCATCAACATCAACTAATGAATGCATATGGATGTACTCTATACAGATACAGGTAGATCTTTATATACACACACAGAAATACTTCTCGGCCAACATAAATGAATGACATAATGGCATCTGCAGTGACAAGAAGGGAAGAAGAGATGATTATACAAGTGAAGTCAGACACAGAAAAACAAATATTATATGGTATCACTTACATGTGGAATTTGAAATATGAAACAAATGAGCTTACACACAAACCAGAAACAGACTCACACACAGAAAACAAATGGATACCACAGGGTAAAGAGAAGGAATAAATCAGGCGTTTGCATTAGCAGATACAAACTAGTATACATAAAATAGATAAACAATCCTGGTCCTACCTTACAGCACAGGAAACTCTATTCAATATTTTATGAAGAAGGATCATGGAAAACAAGATGACAAAATATAAATATATGTTTAACTGAACTACTTGTCTGTCACAACACTGAAAATTAATAATACTTCAATCAAACAAAAGATCAGACAACAATTAGGCTGGACTCACCTCAGGCTCACATGGATGGATCAACACAAGCCAATCAGTCAATGAGACTAAGCATATCCACAAAGGAAATCCAAAAGTGACATGATCATCTCCATAGACGCAGGAAAAGTATTTCATACAGTTCAACATCCATTCATCATAAAAACTATTCCCAGAGTGTATATGGAGAGAACATACCTCAACTTAATAAAAACGACTTAAGACCAACCCACAGCAAACCTAATTCTCCATGTGACAAGCTGATAGCCTTCCCACTGAAAATCTGGAACATGGCAAAGATGGCTGCTCGCACACCTTGTATTTATATTCAACGTGGAACTGGAAGGCCCACCCACAACCATCTGACAAGAAACACAAAAAAAGGGATCTAGATTGGATGGAAAGAGGAATGATTGTCTTGATAAACAGATGGTGTGATATATATATATATATCACCCTAAAGATGCCACACATCAATTACTAGTATTGGTAAACCAATTCAGTAAGGCAGCCGGATACAAGATTGACATACAGAAACCTGTGGCATTTCCTCACGCTAACAATGAAATTTCAGAAAAAAGAATAAAGCAAACAAAACAATCCCATTTGAAATTGTATTGAAAAACAAAATAAAATATATAGGAATAAGCCTGACCAAGGAGGTGACAGACTTATATGCTGACAACTATAAAACACTGATAAAGGTAGCTGAAGATGATTCAAACAAGTGGACAGCTACCTCTGCACTTGGAATGGAAGGATTAGTATTATTTAAATGCCCTACTACTCAAAGCAAACTACAGATTTAATGCCATCCCTATCAAAGTATCCATGAAATTATTTCCAAAACCAAAACAAGTAATCCTAAAATGTACATGGAAGCATGAAAGACCTAGAATAACCAAAGTAATCTTGTGCAAAAAGAACAAAGCTTCTCAGACTTCAGACAATATTACTAAGATACAGTAACCTCTTGATCAGGGTGAAAGAGGAAAGTGAAAAAGCTGGCTTAAAACTCAACATTGAAAAAACTAAGATCATGGCATCTGGTTCTATCACTTCATGGCAAACAGATGGGGATAAAGTGGAAACAGTGGCAGATTTTATTTTCTTGGGGTCCAAAATCACTGTGGACGGAGACTGCAGCCATGAAATTAAAATGCAGTTGCTCCTTGGAAGAAAAGCTATGACAAATCTAGACAGCATATTCAAAAGCATAGACATCACTTTGCTGACAAAGGTCCATATGGTCAAAGCTATGGTTTTTCCAGTAGTCATGTATGGATGTGAGAACTGGACCATAAAGAAGGTTAGGTGCTGAAGAATTGATACTTTTGAATTGTGGTGCTGGAGAATACTACTGAGAGTCCCTGGACAGCAAAGAGATCAAACCAGCCAATTCTAAAGGAAATCACCCTGAACATTCATTGGAAGGACTGATGCTAAAGCTGAAACTCCAATACTTTGGCCACCTGATATGAAGAGCCAACTCATTGGAAAAGACCCTGATGCTGGGAAAGACTGAGGGCAAGAGGAAAAGGGGGTGACAGAGGATGAGATGGTTGGATGGCATCACTGACTCAGTGGCACGAGGCTGAGCGAACTCCAGGAGACAGTGAAGGACAGGGAAGCCTGGCGTGCTGTAGTCCATGGGGTTGCAAAGAGTTGGACATGACTTAGTGACTGCAACAACAGTAACCAAAACAGCATGGAATTGGCCCGAAAGCAGACCAAGGCACAAAAACACTGACCAAGGGAACAGGGCAGAGACAACAGAAGTAAACTCATACACCTACGGACCATAGGTTGATCTTTGACACAGGAGACAAGAATAAGCAATGGAGAAAAGACAGTCCCTTCGGGATTGGGGAAGCTGAAGTGTTGCATGTAAATGATGGAACACTCCCTCACACCACATGTGAATACAGACTCAAAATGGCTTAACAACTTATATAGAGGACATGACTCTGCAAGATTCCTCAAAGAGCACATTAAGTAAAACATTCTCTGACATAAATTCTAGTAATGTTTTTCTTAGGTCAGTTGCCCAACACAATGGAAACAATAGCAAAACTAAACAAATGGGACCTCATCAAACTTCTCTTTTGCATAGCAAAGGGAACCATACACAAAACCAAATGGCAACCTATGGATTGGGAGAAAACATGTAAACAGGGTGACCAGCAAGGGCTTCATTTCATAAAACTATGAAACGGTTCACACAACTTCATACTCAAATCACAAACAACCCAATTTTGAAAATTGGGCAAGACCTCAACAGACAGTTCTCCACAGATGACATACTGGTGGGCAGCAGCCACATAAGAAAGATGGCCAATATCAATAATTATTAAGTGCAAGGCAAAACTTCAATGAGTTGTCACTTCATACTGGTCAGAAGGTCATCATAAAAAAGCTACAAATAACAAATTCTGGACAGGATGTGAATAAAAAGGAACCCACCCTACTCTGGTGGCCATAAAAAATGGAGCAGCCACTCCAGAGGACAGTATGGAGGTTCTTTAAAAAGCTAAAAATTGAGCCACCATATGACCAGTAGTCACATTCCAGGACTTACATCTGGAGAAAACTCTAATTCCAAAAGATACATGCACCTCAAGGGTCATAGCAGCACAGTTTACAACAGCCAAGACATGGAAGAGCCACCCAAATGTCCATCAACGGATGCACACTTAAAGATATATTCAGTATAGATATATGAATATTTATATATACACACACACACCAAAATACTACTCAAAAAAGAATGACAAAATGCCATTTGCAGCAATGTGGATGGGCCAAGAGATGATCGTACAAAGTGAAGTCAGACACAGAAAGACAATATTCTGTGATGTCACCTATATGTGGGATCTGAAATTTGATACACATGAACTCATTTGCAAACCAGAAATAGACTCCAACACAGAAAACAAACTCGTGGATACCATGGGAGAAAGGGTTGGAGAGTGATAAATTGGGAGTTTGGGATTAGCAGATATAGACCACTATATATAAAATAGATAAATAAAAACAAAGTCTTACTGTATCATATAGACAACACTATTCAATTTCTTACAAGGAATTATATTGGAAAATAAGACAATAGATATACATACTGTTTAACTGAAACTTATCTGTCTGTACACCATAGACTATCACAGTATTGAAATTTAACAGTATTTCAATTAAAAAAAAATAGTGGACTTCTGTGGTGGTACAGCAGTTAAGAATCCAACTCACAATAAACTGTGGAAAATTCTGAAAGAGATGGGAATACCAGACCACCTGACCTGCCTCTTGAGAAACCTATATGCAGGTCAGGAAGCAACAGTTAGAACTGGACATGGAACAGACTGGTTCCAAATAGGAAAAGGAGTACGTCAAGGCTGTATATTGTCACCCTGCTTATTTAACTTACATGCAGAGTACATCATGAGAAACACTGGGCTGGAAGAAGCACAAGCTGGAATCAAGATTGCCGGGAGAAATATCAATAACCTCAGATATGCAGATGACCCCACCCTTATGGCAGAAAGTGAAGAGGAACTCAAAAGCCTCTTGATGAAAGTGAAAGAGGAGAGTGAAAAAGTTGGCTTAAAGCTCAACATTCAGAAAACTAAGATCATGGCATCTGGTCCCATCACTTCATGGGAAATAGGTGGGGAAACAGTGGAAACAGTGTCAGACTTTATTTGGGCTCGAAAATCACTGCAGATGGAGATTGCATCCATGAAATTAAAAGACACTTACTCCTTGGAAGGAAAGTTATGACCAACCTAGATAGTATATGAAAAAGCAGAGACATTACTTTGCCAACAAAGGTCCTTCTAGTCAAGGCTATGGTTTTTCCCGTGGTAGTGTATGAATGTGAGACTTGGACTGTGAAGAAAGCTGATCGCTGAAGAATTGATGCTTTTGAACTGTGGTGTTGGAGAAGACTCTTGAGAGTTCCTTGGACTGCAAGGAGATCCAACCAGTCCATTCTAAAGGAGATCAATCCTGGGTGTTCATTGGAAGGACTGATGCTAAAGCTGAAACTGCAATACTTTGGCCACCTCATGTGACGAGTTGACTCACTGGAAAAGACTCTGATGCTGGGAGGGATTGGGGACAGGAGGAAAAGGGGAGGGCAGAGGACGAGATGGCTGGATGGCATCACCGACTCGATGCACATGAGTTTGGGTTAACTCCAGGAGTTGGTGATGGACTGGGAGGCCTGGCGTGCTGCAATTCATGGGGTCGCAGAGAGTCGGACACGACTGAGCGACTGAACTGAACTGAACAATGCAGGGGACATGGATTCAACCCTTGTTGGGGAATATTTCATATGCAGTGGGGTGAATAAGCACACACGCAACTACTGAGCCTGCGTGCCCTAGAGCCCTTGCTCCACAACAAAGAGGAGTTTCCACAATGAGAAGCCTGACCACAACAACTAGAGAAAGCCCAAGCTCAGCAACAAAGAACCAACACAGCTAAATATAAACGAATAAATAAAAATTTTAAAAATAGGTCACATACCACGATCAAGTTGGATTCATCCCAGGCTCACAAGGATGTTTCAACAAATGCAAATTAATGAACGTGATCCAGCACATCAACAAAGGAAAAGACAAAAACCACATGATCATCTCCACAGATGTAGGAAAAGCATTCCATACAGTTCAACATTCATTCATTCGTCATAAACAAAGTGGGTTTGGAGTGAACATATCTCAACATAATTAAAGCTACTTAGGACCAACCCACAGCAAACATAATACTCAAGGATGACAAATGGATAGCCTTCCAACTGAAATCTGGAAGAAGAGAGGGAGCCCACTGGCATCCCTTCTATTCAACATGGAACTGGAAGTCCTACTCACAATCAGACAAGAAACAATCATGAAAGGTATCCAGATTGGTAGGAAGAGGTAGAACATTCAGGGTATTCAGGTGACGTGATACTATTCAAACACCCTAAAGATGCCATACACCAACTACTAACACTGGTGAACAAATTCATCACGGCAGCAGGACACAACATTGCCATAAGGAAATCATTTCCACTTCTTCATGCTAACAATGAAATTTCAGAAAGAAAAGTAAACAAAACAATCCCATTTAAAACTGTTTCAAAAAATAAAATACATATGAATAAACATTACCAAGGAGGTGAGAGATTATTTGCTGACAACTTAAAAACATTGATAAATGCAACTTCAAATGCAACTCTGAAGATGACTCAAAGAAGTGGACACTCATCCCATGCTCCTGGAGTAGAAAAAATTATGGCTTTTAATTGGCCCTAATACTCAAGGCAAACTGCAGATTTCATGTGATACCTGTCAAACTAACCATGATATTTTTCACAAAACTAGAATAAATAATCCTAAAATGCATCTGGAACTATAAAAGACCCAGATTAACGAAAGTAATCCTGCGAAAAAAGAAAAAAGCTGCCCAGAATTCAGACAATACTACCAAATTACAGTAATCAAAACTTCATGGAACTAGCACAAAACATTCCTATGGATCAAAAGCACAGGTCAGTTGTTGCTGTTCAGTGGTATGTCATGTCTGACTCTCTGTGACCCCATGGACTGCAGCATGCCAGGCTTCCCTGTCCTTCACTATCTCCCCAGAGTTTATTCAAACTCATGTCCATTGAGTCAGTGATGCCATCCAACCATCTCATCTTCTGTCACTCCCTTCTCTTCCTGCCCTCAATCTTCCCAGCACAGGTCAGAGAGCCCAGTAATAAACCCACTCACCTACTACAGTCAATTAGTCTTTGAGACAGGAAGTAGGAACATACAATAAAGAAAAGATAGTCTTTCGAATAGTGGTACTTGAAGACCTGAACAGCTACATGTCAATGAGTTGAGAGACTCTCACACCACACACAAAAATAAACTCAAAATGGCTTAAATACAACACAGTACACCACAAGCTCCTTGAAAAGAACAATATATTTTCTGACATAAATCAAAGTAATGTTTTTCTGTCATCATTCTTCCAAGGCAACTGAAACAAAAGCAAAGCTAAACAAATAGGACCTCATCAAACTTACCATATTTTACACAGCAATGGGAACTATAAACAAGACCAAAACACAACCAACAGACTGGAAGAAAATATCTAGACTGACTGACAAGAGCTTCATTTCCAAAATACACCAACAGCTCATACAACTCCATACCAAAACCACAAACAACCCAGTTTTACAACTGGGCAGAAGAGCTCAGACGGTTCACCAAGAAGACTACCCCTAGGCAAAGGCACATGAAAAGATGGTCAACATCCATAATTATGAAAGTGCAAGTCAGAACTCCAAAGAGTTGTCACTCACACTGTTCAGATGGCCATCATCAAAAGGGCTATAAATAATTAAAGATAGAGAGGATGTGAAGAAAAAAGAACCACGCTACTCTTTGAAAGTTGCCTCAGCTACTATGGAGAAGTGTACGGAGGTTCCTTAAAAACTAAAAACAGTTACCACGTGATCCAGGAATCCCTTTCCTGGCTTATATTCACAGAAAACTCTAATTCAAAATGGTACATGCACTCCAAGGGTCATAGCAGCACTATCTACAATAGCCAAGACACGGAAGGCACCTAAATGTTCATCAGCAGGTGAATGCATAAAAGTTGTGCTCTACAGAGATATATGGATATGTCTATACATACACTTGGATATACTACTCAGCCATCAACCAACAAATGACATAATGCAATTTGCAGCAACGTGGACAGACTGAGGTGGCTCAAAGGGAAAGAATGAGGAGATGCAGGAGACATGAATTTGATCCCTGGGTGAGGAAGATGCCCTGGGGGAGGAAATGGCAACCCATTCCAGCATTCTTGCTAGGAAAATCTTATGGACAGAGAAGCCCCTGGGGTCACAAAGAGTTGGACGCGACTGGGCAACTGAACACATACTACTCAGCCATCAAGAAAGAATGATGTAATGCCATTTGCAGTAACATGGACAGATGGAGAATTGATCATATAAAGTGAAGTCAGACGGAAAAAGACAATTATCCTATGAGATCACTTATATGTGGAATATGAAATATATAAATAAACTTATTTGAAAACCTAAAACAGACTCATACACAGAAAAAAAAAAAAACTCATGGTCACTACAGGGGAAAGGGTGGTGAAGGGATAAATTAGGAGTTTGGGATTAGCAGACGCAGACTAATATATATAAAACAGACAGACAAGGTCCTACTGTATAGCACAGGGAACTCCATTCAATGTCTAACAAGGAACTAAAAAAGAAACCTTATAACAAGGAATAGATAGATATACATATATTTAACTGAGCTGCTTTTCTATACACAAACTATTACAACATGCTTCCCTGGTAGCTCAGCTGGTAAAGGATCCACCTGCAATGTAGGAGCCCCCTGTTTGATTCCCAGGTCAGGAAGTTCCCCTGGAGAAGGGATAGGCTAACCACTCCAGATTCTTGGGATTCTCTGATGGCTCAGACCCTAAAGAATTCACCTGCAATGTAGGAGCCCCCCATTTGATTCCCAGGTCAGGAAGTTCCCCTGGAGAAGGGATAGGCTAACCACTCCAGATTCTTGGGATTCTCTGATGGCTCAGACCCTAAAGAATTCACCTGCAATGCAGGAGACCTGGGTTTGATCCCTGGGTTGAGAAGATCCCCTGGAGGAGGGCATGACAACTCACTCCAATATCCCTGCCTGGAGAATCCCCATGGACAGAGGATCCTGGCAGGCTACAGTCCATGGGGTTGCAGAGAGTTGGACACAACTGAGTGACTAAGCACACACACACACACACACACACACACACACACACACAAAGATCACATACCACATTCAAATTGGATTCATTTCAGGCTCAGAAGGATGGTTCAACGTAACACAAATAAATTAACGTGAGCCAGCACATCAACAAAGGAAAAGACAAAACCACATTATCATCTCCACAGATGCAGGAAAAGCATTTCATGCAGCTCAACATCCATTCATCATAAACACTCTTCCCAAAACAGCTATGGAGGGAACATATCTCAATTTAACAGTTATGCAGGACCAACCCACAGTAAACATAATACTCAACCATGACAAGCTGATAGCCTTCCAACTAAAATCTAGAAGAAAAGGGAGCCCATTTGCATGCCTTCTCTTCAACATGGGACTGGAAGTCCTACCTGCAACAATCAGCTATGAAACAGAAATGAAAGGCATCCAGATTGGAATCAAAGAGGTATGGTTGTCATGGTATGCAGGTAATGTGATCCTATAGAGATAACATGCTAAAAATGCCACACGCCAACTACAGGCACCAGTAAACAAGTCCAGCAAGATAGCAGAATACAAGATTGATGTGCAGAGCTCAACTGCATTTCTTCACACTAACAACAGAATATCAGAATGGAAAAGTAAAGCTAAGAAAACAATCAAGCCTGTTTAAAATCAGTGAAAAACAAAGTCAAATACCTAAAACTAAACCTGACCAAGGAGGTGAGAGACTTACATGCTGACAACTGTAATACACTGATGAAGGCAACTGAAGATGATTCAAAGCGGACAGCTACCCGACGCTCTTGGAATGAAGTATTCGTACTATTTAAAGAGTCTTGCCATCCAAAGCAAACTACAGATTTCACGCCATCCCGATCAAAGTATCCATGACAATTTTCACAGAACTAGAATAATCCAAGGATGTACACGGAAACATAAAAACCCAGAATTACCAAACCAATCCTGTGCAAAAAGAACAAAGTTGCCCAGACTTCAGACAATACTTTCAAGCTACAGTAACAAAACAGCATGGAACTTGCACAAAAGCAGATAGATTGACCAAGGGAAAAGACAGAGACACCAGAAATAAACTCACACACCAATTAATCTTCAATACAGGACGCAAGACTATACACGAGAGAAAAGACAGTCCCTTCAGCAAGTGGGATTGAGGAAGCTGGACATACACATATCAATGAAGTTGGAACACTCCCTCATACAACAGACACAAACTCAAAAAGGCTTAATGACTTAAATAGAGAACGTGACACCAAAAGACTACTAGAAGAGAACATTCTCTGACATAAATCCTAGTTGTTTTTCTTAGGTCAGTCTTCCAAGGTAACAGAAACAAAATCATAATTAAACAAAGAGGACCTCATCAAACTTATCATCTTTTACACCCCAGAGGGAACCATAAACATCAAAATGCAAACATCTACAAACAGGGTGACCAACTAGGGCTTCTTTTCCAAAATATACCAACAGTTCAAACAACAATATCAAAACTGCAAACAATCCAATTTTAAAACTGGGCATGGAATTCCCTAGTGGTCCAGTGGCTGGGAGTCTGCCATCCAATGCAGGGAGCGCAGGTGTGATCCCTGGTCACTGCGACTACAGAAAGCCCGTGCAAGCAATGAATACATGGGGCAGCTATAAATAAAAAATGAATGAATGGATGGATGAACAACTAAATAAGTACATAAATAAATAAAATAAAATTAGACAGAAGACCTCAACAGATAGTTCTCCAAAGAAGATATACCTGTCGGCAATATGCACAAGAAAAGATGGCCAGCATCCCTAAATATTTGAGAGCGTGCTCAGTCACTCAGTTATGTCTGACTCTCTGGACTGTAGCACACCAGGCTCCTCTGTCCATGGGACTTTTAAGGGAAGAATACGGAGTGGCTTGCCATTTCCTCCTCCACAGGATCTTCCTGACCCAGGGATTGAACCCAGGTCTCCTGCATTGCAGGTGGATTCTTTACTGCTGAGTCATTGGGGAAGCCCAATTATTAGAGAAATGCAACTCAAAACTCCAATGAGTTGTCACCTCACACTGGTCAGAAGGCCATCATCTAAAGGGGTACAAATAATAAATAAATGCTGGAGAGGATGTGGAGGAAAAGGAACCCCCCTACCCTTTGGTGGTCATGAAAACTGGCACATCCACTCTGGAGAAGAGTATGGAGGTTCCTTAAAAAACTAAAAATAGAGCTACCATATGAGCAGCAGTCACACTCCTGGGCTTAAACCAGGAGAAAACTCTAATTCCAAAAGATACATGCACCCTAAGGGTCACAGAAGTACTGTCTACCATAGCCAAGACATTGAAGCCACCTAAATGTCCATCAACAAATAAAAGCATAAACAGCATGTATTCTACACAGATATCTTTGTATATACCACTGAGATACTACTCAGACATCAAAGATAATGACATAATGGCATTTGCGGTAATGTGAAGGAATTGAGAGGTGATCATACAAAGTGAAGTCAGACAGAAAAAGACAAATATGATGGTATCACTTATTTGAGGAATCTGAAATATGATACCAATGAACTTACTTATAGACCAGAAACAGACTCACACACATAGTAAACAAACTCATGGATACCACAGGGGAAAGCGTGGAGGGCGGGATAAATTGGGAGATTGGAATTAGCAGGTTCAGACTACTATACTTAAACAGACAGGACTTCCCTGGGGGTCCAGTGGTTGGGACTCCACCTTCCAATGCTGGGGACGTGGGTTCGGTCCCTGGCTGGGGAACCAACATCTCACATGCTACAAGGCAACTAAGCCCACGTGCTCTAGAGCCCACACACCACAACTAGAGAAAGTCTCAACGAAAGATCCCATGGGCTGCAAATAAGACCTGACAGAGGTAAATAAACATTTTAAAAATATATAAAACAGAGAAACAGGGTCCTCCTATAAAGCCAGATTATATTCAATGTCTTTAGGAACTAGAATCATAAGCAATATGACAAAAAATCGGTATACATGTATATTTAACTGAGTCACTATACACCAGGAACTAAAGTAAGTTAATGCTTTAATCAAAAAAATAAGGGGGAATCATACATCACACCAGGCGCTTCCAAGGTGGTGCTAGTGGTATAAGAACCTGCCTGCCAATTCAGGATACATAAGAAATGCATGTATGATCCCTGGGTCAGAAAGATCCCCTGAAGAGGGCATGGCAAGACATTCCAGTATTCTTGCCTGGAGAATCCCATGAAGAGAGGAGCTTGGAAATCTACAATCCACAGGGTTGCAAAGAGCTGGATTTGAATGAAGTGGTGTAATACACACACATACACCGCAATCAAGTTGGATTCATCTTAGGTTCACAAGGATGCTTCAACAAATGCAGATTAATGAATGTGACCCAGAACATCATCAAAGGAAAAGACAAAAACCACATGGTCATCTCCACAGACACAGGAAAAGCATTTCATACAATTCAACATCCATTCATCATAAACACTCTTCCCAAAGCGGGTATGGGGGCAACACGTTGTGTATTAGTTGCTGAATCATGTCCAGTTCTTTATGACTCTATGGACTGTAGCCCGCCAGCTCCTTTGTCCATTTGCCTTTCACTTGTGGAAAGAATTCTGGACAAGAATTCTGGTGTGGGCTGCCATTCCATTCTCCATGGAGGCAACATATCTCAACATAATAAAAGCTATGAAGAACCAACCCACAGCAAACATAATGCTCAACAGTGACAAGCTGATAGTCTTCCAACTAAAATCTGGAAGAAGAAAGGGAGCCCAAATGCATTCCTTCTTTCCAACATGGGGCTGCATATCCTACCTGCAACAATCAGATAAGACACAGAAATGAAAGGCATTGAGACTAGAAGCAAAGAGGTATGACTGTCATGGTATGCAGGTAACGTGATACTATACAGACAACACCCTAAAGATGCCACAGATCAACTAGTAGCACTAGTAAACAAATTCGGCAAGGTAACAGGATATAAGATTGACACTCAGAAACTGGCTGCATTTCTTCACGCTAACAGCAGAAAATCAGGAAGAGAAAGTAAAGCAAACAAAACAAAGCAATCCCATTTAAAATCATACTGAAAAAATAAAGTACGTAATGCTAAACCTGACCAAGGAAGTGAGAGACTTATATGCTGACAACTATAATACACTGATGAAGGTAAATGAAAAAGATTCAAACAAGTGGATACCCCATGCTCTTGGAATGGATGCATTAATATCATCTAAAAGACCCTGGTGGCTCAGAGGTTAAAGAGTCTGCCTCCAATGCGGGAGACCCAGGTTCGATCCCTGGGTCGGGAAGATCCCCTGGAGAAGGAAACGGTAACCCACTCCAGTATTCTTGCCTGGAGAATCCCACGGACGGAGAAGCCTGGTAGGCTACAGTCCACGGGGTCGCAAAGAGTCGGACACGACTGAGCGACGGAACGGAACGGAAAAGACTCTACTACTCAAAGCAAACTACAAATTTCATTTTATCCCTATCAAAATATCCATGACATTTTTCAGAGAACTAGAACAAATAACATATGGGAACCAGAGAAGACCCACAATTACCAAAGCAATCCTGTGCACAAAGAACACCGCTTCCCAGACTTCAACAACAGTACCAAGCTACAGTAATCAAAACAGCATGGAAGTGACACAAAGACAGATTCATCAAGGGAACAGGACAGAGACACTAGAGACTGACACACCTACAGTCAATTAGTCTTGGACACAGGAGGCAAGAGTATACAAGAGAGAAGACAGTCCCTTCAACAAGCGGTATTAGGGAAGCGGGACAGCCACATGTCAATCAATGAAGTTGGAACACTCCCTCATACCACACACAATAAATTCAAAAAGGTTAATGATTTAAGTAGAAAACATGACACCAAAAGACTGCCAGAAGAGAACATTAGGCAAAACATTCTCTGACATAAATCCTAGTAATGTTTTCCTTAGGTCATTCTTCTAAGACAATAGAAACAAAACTAAACTAAACAAATAGGACTTCATCAAACATATTATCTTTTTACACAGCAAAGGGAACCATATACAAGATTAAAGTACAACATACGGACTAGTAGAAACCATGTGTAAATGAGGTGATTGGCAAGGGCTTCATTTACAAAATATACTAACAGCTCAATCAACTCCATACCAAAACCACAAACAATCCAATTTTTTTTTTTTCTAAAATGTCTTTATTCTTACAGAAGAGCTCTACAGTCAGTCTCCAAAGATAACATCCACATGTGCAGTAGGCACATGAAAAGATGGTCCACATTGGTAATTGTTAGAGAAGTGCAAGTCAAAACTCCAATGAGTTGTCATCACCTCACACTGGTCAGAAAGCCATCATCAAAAAGGTTATAAATATTAAACACTGGAGAGGATGTGGAGAAGAAGGAATCCCTGCTCCTCCGCCCCCACCATGTTGGTGGCTGTGTTTTTTCGTTCAGCCATTATGGAGGTTCTTTAAGAAACTAAAAATAGAGCTACCATAATATCCAGCAATCCCACTCCTGGGAATGTATCTGGAGAAAACTAATTAGAAAACAGACATGCACCCCCATGGACACAGAAGCACTGTTTACGACATGCATATGGAAGCCACCTAAATGTTCCATCAACAGATGAAAGCATAAAGAAGATGTACTCTATTTCAGTTCAGTCGCTCAGTCGTGTCCGACTCTTTGCGACTCCATGAATCACAGACCGCCAGGCCTCCCTGTCCATCACCAACTCCTGGAGTTCACTCAAACTCACATCCATCGAGTCGGTGATGCCATCCAGCCATCTCATTCTCTGTCATCCCCTTCTCCTCCCGCCCCCAATCCCTCCCAGCATCAGAGTCTTTTCCAATGAGTCAGCTCTTCACATCAGGTGGCCAAAGTATTGGAGTTTCAGCTTCAACATCAGTCCTTCCAATGAATATTCAGGACTGATTTCCTTTAGGATGGACTGGTTGGATATACCTGAACATATTTTCAAGCCAGAAACAGACTCATACACATTAAAAAAACAAACAGAAAAACTCATAGTTACCACAGTATATTAAAAAGCAGAGACATTACTTTGCCAACAAAGGTCCGTCTAGTCAAGGCTATGGTTTTTCCCGTGGTCATGTATGGATGTGAGAGTTGGACTGTGAAGAATGCTGATCACCGAAAAATTGATGCTTTTGAACTGTGGTGTTGGAGAAGACTCTTGAGAGTCCCTTGGACTGCAAGGAGATCCAACCAGTCCATTCTAAAGGAGATCAGTCCTGGGTGTTCATTGGAAGGACTGATGCTGAAGCTGAAACTCCAATACTTTGGCCACCTCATGCGATGAGTTGACTCACTGGAAAAGACTCTGATGCTGGGAAAGGTTGGGGGCAGGAGGAGAAGGGGACGACAGAGAATGAGATGGCTGGATGGCATCACCAACTCTGTGGACATGAGTTTGAGTGAACTCCGGGAGTTGATGATGGACAGGGAGGCCTGGCATGCTGTGATTCATGGGGTTGCGGAGAGTCGGACACAACTGAGCGACTGAACTGAACTGAACTGAACTGAAGTGGTAGGGGAGGGACGAATTAGGAGTTTGAGCTTAAGAGATACAAACTACTATATATAAACCAGATAAAAAACAAAGCCCATCAGCACAGAGAATCCGTACAGCATAGAGAATTCTACTCACTGTCTTAGGAACTATAATTTAATAATATGACAATGAACAGATATATCTTTAACTGAACCTCTCATCTGTACACCAGAAACTATCACAACATTGAAAATTGATGGCAATTCAATTTTTTAAAAAGTGGGGACTTCTCTGGTGGTCCACTGGTTAAGAATCAACCTCCCAAAGGAGAGGACACAAGTTCAATCCCTAGTCTGGGACGATTCCACATGCAGCAGGGCATCTAATCCTACACACTGGAACTACGGAACTCCCAGGCCCTAGAGTCCATACTCTGTAACAAGAGTATCCCCACAATAAGAAGCGTGCCAATTGCAACTAGAGAAAGCTTGCACTTGGCACCAAAAACTCAGGGAAGTAAAAAATGAATGAATAAATTTTTTTTAAAAAAAGGGCATACACTACGATCAAGTTGGATTCATCCCAGTCTCACAAGAATGATTCAACAAACACAAATCAATCAATGTGACCAAGCACATCAACAAAGGAAAAGACAAAAACCAAATGATCATCTCCAAAGACACAGGAAAAGCATTTCATAAAATTCAGCATCCATTCATCACGAAAACTCTTCCCAAACTGCGTATGGGGGGAACACATCTCAACATAATAAAAGCTACTTAGAACCAGCCCAGGAGAAGTCAATGGCAACCCACTCTTGCCTGGAAAATCCCATGGATGGAGGAGCCTGGTAGGCTGCAGTCCATGGGGTCGCAAAGAGGCAGACACGACTGAGCTTTCACTTTCATGCACTGGAGAAGGAAATGGCAACCCACTCCAGTGTTCTTGCCTGAAGAATCCCAAGGACGGGGGAGCCTGGTGGACTGCCTTCTGTGGGGTCGCACAGAGTCGGACACGACTGAAGTGACTCAGCAGCAGCAGCAGAACCAGACCACAGCCAACATAACGCTCAATAATGTAAAGCTGATAGCCTTCCCACTAAAATCTGGAATAAGTCAACAATCAGACAAGAAACAGTAATGAAAGGCATTCAGATTGGAAGCAAAGAGGTATGAGAGTCATGATATGCAGGTAACATAATACTATAGAGATAACACCCTAAAGACGCCACACATCAACCACTAGCAGTGGTCAACAGATTCAGCAAGGTAGCAGGGTACAAGGTTGACGCACAGAAATGGTACACTTCTTCATGCTAACAATTAAATTTCAGAAAAAAAAGCTAAGCAAACAGTCCCACTTAAAATGGTTTCAAAAAACAAAATACATAGGAATAAACATGACCAAGGAGGTGAGAGACTTCTTTGCTGACAACTTTAAAACACTGATAAAGGCAATTAAAAATGACTCAAAGAAGTGGACCTTCATCCCACACTCTTGGAGTAGAAAAATTATGGTTATTTAATTGGCTCTACTACTCAATGCAAGCTACAGATTTCATGTGATACGTATCAAACTAACCATGATATTTTTCACAAAACTAGAATAATCCTAAAATGTATATGGAACCATAAAAGACCTACAAAAAACAAAGAAATCCTGTGCAAAAAGAAAAAGCTGCCCAGGATTCAGACACTACTCTCAAGCTGCAGTAACCAAAACATTCATGGAACTAGCACAGAAACACACATATGGGTCAGAGGCACAGGTCAGTTGTTGTTCAGTGGCTGAGTCATGTCTGACTCCTTATTACCCCATGGACTGCAGCACGCCAGGCTTCCCTGTCCTTCACTATCTCCTGGAGTTTGTTCAAACTCATGTCCACTGAGTCGGTGATGCCATCCAACTGTCTCATCCTCTGTGGCCCTTTCTCCTCCTGCCCTCAAACTTCCCACCACAGGTCCGAGATCCCAGAAATAAACATACACACATACGGTCAATTAATCTTTGAGAGAGGAAGCAAGAACACACAACAAAGAAAAAATAGTCATTCAGCAAGTGATACTAGAAAAGCGGGACAGTCACATGTCAAAGAATTTCAAAGACTCTCTCACATTACACACAAAAATAAACTCAAAATGGCTTAAATACAACACAATACACCACAAGACTCCTTGAAGAGAACATTAGGCAAAATATTCTTTTACATAAATCGTAGTAATGTTTTTCTATGGTCATTCTTCCAAAGCAACTGACACAAAAGCAAAACTAAACAAACAGGACCTCATCAAACTTATCATATTTTACACGGCAACGGGAACCATAAACAAAATCAAAGCACGATCAACAGACTGGAAGAAAACATCTGCAAACAGAGTGACCGACAAGGGTTTCATTTCTAAAATACACCAGCAGCTTATACAGCTCCATACCAAAACCACCACCAACCCAATTTTAAAATTGGACACAACCCCATTTTTTGGGTTCTCCAAGAAGATATGTGGGTGCATGCATACTAAATCACTTCAGTCGTGTCTCTTTGTGATCTCACGGACTATAGCCTGCCAGGCTCCTCTGTCCATGGGGTTCTTCAGGCAAGAATACTGAAGTGGGTTTCCATGCCCTCCTCCAGGGGATCTTCCCAACCCAGGGACTGAACCCACATCTCTTATGTCTCCTGCATTGGCAGGGGAGTTCTTTACCACTGAGCCACCAGGGAAACCCTCCAAGAAGACATGCTTGTGGGCAAAGGCATGTGAAAAGATGGCCAACATCCCTAATTGTTAAAGTCCAAGTCATAACTCCAATGAATTGTCACTTCACACTCATCAGAAGGCCATCATCAAAAGAGCTACAAATAAATGCTGGAGAGGATTGTGGAGAATAAAGAACTCAAATACCCTTCGGTGGCCTTGAAACTGTGCAGCTACTATGGAGACGTGTATGGAGGTTCCTTTTTTTTAAAATTTTTATTTAATAAATGGTACAAAGCACAATGCCAAAAACATTAACAGCTAAAATTTCACCAAATGAAAAAATACTATAGAATACACAGTTGTAAAAGTCTACATTAAGTTATTTTACAACTGCCTCAAGCTGCAAAAAGAAAAAAAACCCAATGCCATACCTAAGTTATCCCTCTCTCAAAATAATGCCATTTATGTTATAAACCATGAGCACCCCATCAAAAGACGGGAACTGCTTTTGCTAATTCATATATATATATATATGACTGTATCACTTTGCTATACACCTGAAACAAACACAACACTGTAAATGAAATATAGTACAATATAAAATAAAAATAAGTAACAGACCTTTGGGGCTTTACACCGAGTTAGAGTTTCTATCAGAAGGATAACAGCACCACAGCCGTACTGAATCCTCATGAAGGAGGCACACGAATGACTGGATTACAAGAGTTACAGGCATGAGAGCTGCTCACTTCCCAGAAACTACAGCTCACAGAAAACCAACAAAGGCACGAGATACAGACCATTTACTTATGAATGTGTAAAACTCAAGAAAGTCCACATTATTCCTACAACATGTTGAAAGTGCTTCAGAATTCACACAATACTAATTTTCTTTTGGTTCTAATTATATATACCAGTTTATAACAAATGGTAAAATCTGTAACTCTGTTCAAAGTTTTAAAAGATTACTTAAGAATGGTTTCTTGTATTTCTATGCCACTTTTATAGTTCTGGTTTCTCATTTCTTAATTAGTAAATTCAGCATGCAGGTTCTATCCCAGGCTAATTTATATACTTCCGGAAGGAACGGCCTCTTGAATCCACAGAGTGTTGAGGTGGGGAACCCCCAACCACGTCAGATTCGTTTCACATATGATAATATACATGTTTCAATGCCATTCTCCCAAATCATCCCACCCTCGCCCTCTCCCACAGAGTCCAAAAGACTGCTCCACACATCCGTGTCTCTGCTGTTGTCTCGTATACAGGGTTATTGTTATCCTCTTGCTATATTCCATATATAAGTGTTAATATACTGTATTGGTGTTTTTCTTTCTGGCTTACTTCACTCTGTATAATAGGCTCCAGTTTCATCCACCTCATTTGAACTAATTCAAATGTATTCTTTTTAATTGCTGAGTAGTACTCCATTGTGTAAATGTACCACAGCTTTCTTATCCATTCGTCTGCGGATGGACATCTAGGTTGCTTCCATGTCCTGGCTATTATAAACAGTGCTGCAATGAACATTGGAGTACATGTAGCTCTTTCAATTCTGGTTTCCTCGGTGTGTATGCCCAGGAGTGGGATTGCTGGGTCGTATGGCAGTTCTATTCCCAGTTTTTTAAGGAATCTCCACACTGTTCTCCATAGTGGTTGTACTAGTTTACATTCCCACCAACAGTGACCCAACACATCAACAAAGGAAAAGACAAAAATCACATGATCACCTCCACAGACGCAGGAAAAGCATTTCATACAATTCAACATCCATTCATCATAAACACTCTTCGCAAAGCAGGGATGGGCAGAGGCAATGTAGGACCAACCCATAGCCAACATAATGCTCATTAGTGACAAGCTGATTGCCTTCCCACTGAAATCTGGAACAAATCAAGATGTCCACTAGCACCACTTCTATCCAACATGATATTGGAAATCCTAGCCACAACAATCAGAAAATAAAACAAACCCAGAAGTAAAAGGTGTCCAGACTGGAAGGAAAGAGGTGACATTGTCATGCCACGCAGATGGTGTGACAATATACACAGACCACCCTAAGGATGCCACACATCGACAACTAGCAGTGGCAAACAAATTCAGAAATGCAGCAGAATGCAAAATCGATATACAGAAATCGTCTGCATTGTTTCATGCTAACAGAATGGGAAAGTAAAGCAAAGAGTCTCATTTAAAACCGTATCAAAAAGCAAAATAAAATACACAGGATAAACCTGACCAAGGTGGTGAGAGACTTATCTGCTTACAACTATAAAACACGGACAAAGGCAACTGAAGATGATTCAAAATTTGACAGTTACCCTGTTCTCTTGGGTGTGGGGGCGGGGCTTCCCAGGTGGCTCAGTGGTAAAGAATCTGCCATGGCAGTGCAGAGGCCATGGGTTCGATCCTGTGTCAGGAAGATCCCCTGGAGGAGGGCATGGCAACCCACTGCAGTATTCTTGCCTGGAGAATACAATGGACATAGCCTGGCCCTATAGTACATAGGGTCACAAAGAGTCGAACACGACTGAAGCAACTTAGCGTGCATGCGTGCACTACACAAAGCAAATTACAGATTTCATACGATTGAAATCCAACTATCTATGCTGTTCACAGGACTAGAATCAGTTCAGTTCAGTCGCTCAGTCGTGTCCGACTCTTTGCGACCCCATGAATCACAGCACGCCAGGCCTCCCTGTCCATCACCAACTCCCAGAGTTCACTTAAACTCACGTCCATCGAGTCGGTGATGCCATCCAGCCATCTCATCCTCTGTCGTCCATGTTCACTCTTGCCATCTCCTGTTTGACCACTTCCAATTTGCCTTGACTCATGGACCTAACATTCCAGGTTCCTATGCAATATTGCTCTTTACAGCATCGGACCTTGCTTCTACCACCAGTCACATCCACACCTGGGTATTGTTTTTGCTTTGGCTCCATCCCTTCATTCTTTCTGAAGTTATTTCTCCACTGATCTCCAGTAGCATAAATAGTCCTAAAAGGTATATGGAACCAGAAAAACCCAGAATACCCAAAGCAATCCTGTGTACAAAATGAAAGCTCTCAGACTTTACACCATTATCACCAAGCTATAGTAAGCAAAGCAACATGGTACTGGCACAAAAACAGCCAAATGGATTGAGGGAACATGACCAAGAGCCTAGAAATAAACTCACACACCTATGGTCAATTAATCTTTGACAAAGGAGGCAAGAAAATATACAATGGAGAAAAGACAGTCCCTTCAGCAAGTGGCACTGTGGAAGCTGGACAGCCACATGTGATTCAATGAAGCTGGAATACTCCCTCATAACACACACAAGATAAGCTCAAAACGCCTTACCGACTTAAAACACAAGACATGACACCACAAGACTCCTAGAAGAGAACATTAGACAACACATTCTCTGACATAAATCCCAGTAATGTTTTCTTAGGTCAGGCTCCCAAGACTACAGAAACAAAAAGCAAAACTAAACAAATGGGACTTCATCAAGCTTACCATCTTTTACACAACATAACCAAGAGACAAGCAATGGACTGGGAGAAAATATCTGCAAAGAGTGAATAACAAGGGCTTCATTTCCAAAATACACCAGCAGCTCATACAATCAATACCAAACCATTAACAACCCAATATTAAAATCTGGCAGAAGATCTCAAGAGACAGTTCTCTAAAGACAACATACACACGGGCAACAGGCACATGGAAAGACAGACAACATCGCTAATTATCAGAGAGATGCAAGTGAAAACTTCAATGAGTTGTCATCTCACACGGTCTGAGTCTTGGCCATCATCAAAAAGGCTACAAATAATAAATGCTGGAGAGGAAGTGGAGAAAAAGCAATCACCCTGCCCTTTTGCTGGCCATGTGAACTGGTGCAGCCTCAACAGTCAAGAGGATGGTGGGTCTTTAAAAAACTAAAAAAAGAGCTATCATATGATCCAGGAATCCCACTACTGGGAATATACCCTCCAAAAAACTCTAATTAAAAACTATGCATGCTACACACTACTATATTTAAAATGGATAACCAAAAAGGACGTCCTGTATAGCACACGGAGCTACACAGTGTGTTCTGTACGCTCTCAGTGTCACGTGGTAGCCTGGATGGTTGCGGAGTTTGGAGGGGAATGGATACAGGTGTATGTATGGCTGAGTCCCCTCACTGCTCACCTGAAACTACCACAACATTGTATGTTAATCGACTACACCCCAACATAAAATAAAAATTTAAAAAACATTTCCAGTAACTATTATAAATGTAAAAATAAAAATGCATTTAGGGAAATATAAGCTCTTTCTTTTTTCTCTAACTGCTTTTCATTAAAAAAATGACAGATACACGTTGGCGAAAAAATTCATGCACCCCAATATGCAAGCAGTAGTATTTATAATTGCCAAATCATGGAAGGAACCCTAGTGTCCATCAACATAAGGAAGATACAGTTTATATCAGCGTTTCCTAACCTTTTTGACAGCAGGGACTGGTCTTTTGGAAGACAATTTTTCCACAGATGGAGTAGGGAAGGTTCAGGTGGTAATGCCAGCAATGGTGAACAGCAGATGGAGCTTCATTCACTTGCCCAACCACTCACCTTCTGCTCTGTGGCCCATTTCCCAACAGGCCATGGACCAATACCAGTCCTTAGCTGGGGGGTTGAGGACCCCTGGTATATATACTTGTACACACACATATACGTGTGTGTGCACAGACACACACACAGACACACATATACAATGGAATATTACTCAGGCATAAAAAGAAACAATGCTGTTTGTAAAAATATGGATGGACCTAGAGATTATCATACTACATGCAATCAGTCAGACAAAGATAGGCATATGATATATGTGGAATATAAAAAAATTAACTAATTAGAGAACAGAAACATAGCAATAGAAAACAAATTCATGGCTACCAAAGGGGAAGGCGGGGGAGGAATAAATTAGGAGTACAGAATTAATAGCTATACCTTATCACATACAAAATAAATAAACAACAAGATTAGTGTAGAGAAGGGGCACTATATCCAATAGTTTGTAATAACCTTAATGGAAAAGTATAAAAAACACATGTCTGTATATTGTGCATGTGTATATATATGTACTCACACATATATATAACTGAATCAATTTGACTGACACCTGAAATTAACATAATATGGCAAAAGAACTATGCTTCAAGAAAAAAAAAAATATCTCCATATTGGATGCTGTAGGCCAGGAGGAAGACCCAGTCATAGGTCCCATCATGCATAAAACTGTCTGGCTAACCTTTATCTGTTCAAGATGCTCCCTCAGTTACCTCTGCCTCAAGAATTAAGTCAAATGAAGCTTCCTGGTTCAACTGTGTGAATCACTGTATGTTCATTAACTCATTTCTTATCTTTGCGTCTGGCATTAACTTCATTCATGCTGCCTAGTAATATTTAATTATTTTTCTACTTAATTCCTGGAGACAATAGGAGCTTAGGGTGTTCTGGTCCCCTTTCCCCTCAGTAGTCTCAACACTGTCTTGTACAAAGTAGGTGCTTTAAATGTCTGTTGATTCCAATTTGGATTGGCTTGCGGAAAAGAAGATTCTAGAGCCTGAGGCCAAGTGAAACAACAGTTTTATTTTAGGCATAAAAGTGCATGGGTTTCTGTCACATAGGATAAAGATGGCACTAGGGTCCTAGCATCTAAGATAAGACTGTTTATCTTAGACACAGCTTTTAGGGAAGTGAATTAGAAAGGGAGCAAGACACAGCTTGGAAATAAAGTCATTATTTTTGCTGGAGAGTTGTAATGAAAGAGAAGAGCTTATTCAAATCAGCGTACACATCACAGAGCCTCAAGGAAGATGAAAGTGATGGGTAAAACCAGTCTAAGTTCCTGGTCTTAGCAGTGATATTGGCCTCTCCTTCCAACAGCAAGGACTTGCCCCTAAATGGAGGCATCAGGGTCAATTTGGCAGTTTTGACTACGGTAGCATCTCAGGGCTCCACCAGTTCCCTCTCTGGATCCCCAGTTCGGTGTCCCCACCCTTCCCCGGAAGAACTGAGTTCGGGCAGGGTCTATGTCATGGAAACGGCTACTTGCTCGATGAAGCTGGCCAGGTTTATGTCCCGTTCTGAGAGGCCCGCACACTCGTGAGTGCTCAGGGTGATGTGGACCTGAAACAAAACCAGAGATTGCAGACCAGTTGGTTCTATCAACTGACCCTATGAGCGGGAGGGAGGCCCCAGCTCCCGGGCTCCACCACACTCCGAAGAGTAACCAGGCACCACTGGCTCTCCCCGGGGCTGCCTTCGTGACCAGTCTTTAACAGGGCAAAGCCGTCTTCCAGTACATCTCCATAAATAGCGGCGACTACAGCACAGGATACAAAGGAAAGATCCAGATATCAAGAGCAACCTAAACGCTAAAGACAAGACTCCAGTCCAACTGCAGCTCCTAAACACTGTCCATGTATGGACTGTCTCTTCCAACCTTAATGTTTTTAGAAAGTCCAGCACGGCACTTGGCACTTGGCAGGCATTTAATGACTGTTTCCGTTCAGTCAGCAGACAGGCTGACCTTCCTGGTGTGCTTGGGTATTCTTAGTTCTAGATTATTGCTTTTTCATTCTTCTATATCTCAAGAAAAATTTCAGCCCTTGAGAGCTATTAACCACGAATATGCCTGGTTCCCACAGGTTTTCCTTCCTTGGGATCTGCCTCCTTAATGTCTACTTTAACCACACATTATCTCACTAGTGTTCTAGTTTGCATTTTTTTTTTTTAATCTGTAGTGAGACTGAATATTTTCCAGGGGCCGTTTATGTTGATTCTAGGAAGGAGATGAAAGGAACAGGAGCTGATACTATGTCAGTGAGGAGGGCCCACAGGGAAGTCCAAGAGAGAGGCCCTCAGAGTGAGCTGGAGTTCAAGGCATGCATGCATCACTCACCTTGTTATACACGTTAAACCATTCGGGATGGTGGTCCAATTTCTCAGCCTGCAGGGCCACTCTCGTCATGAAGCCAAAAGCCTGTTTAATGAAGTGAGACCCAGGTTAGTATTCTGAGAGAAAGGATGGCTGGGCTCCCTTTATGGCCAATGTGAGGCCCAGAAAGAAGAGGATGGCTTCGATCCCCACAAGGTGACCTTTCTAGCTTTAACCATTCCTCCCAGTGCCCTGCCACTAGTTCTGAGGCTGGAGTTTGAGGTGATCCTTCTGCAGTATAAAGTCTTATCACCAGGACCACTAAGAAGGTGGAAATCCCAAAGACGTTTTGCATCTTGGCCAATCTTTAGGTTATCTATTAAAATGTCTTCAAATAGTCACCTATTTCCCACTTGAACTGTCTCCTCTAAGGACTATTTCTAAAAGTTCCAGGCATGGACAGTCCAAGGCTTCCCTGGTGGCTAAAGAATCTGCTTACAATGCAGGGGACCCAGGTTCGATTCCTGGGTCAGGAAAATCCCCTGGAGAAGGGCATGGCAAGGCACTCAGTATTCTTGCCTGGAGAATCCCACGGACAGAGGAGACTGGCAGGCTATAGTACATGGGGTTGCAAAGAGTCAGACACGACTGAGTGACTCACACACACAAAATAGAGACAGCCCAGGACCTATCTTCAACTAAACTGGATGAAGACAACTAAACTGGAATAGCACAGCATCTTGAGAGTCTTGGCTAACA
The DNA here is from genome assembly GCF_049115385.1 of Moschus berezovskii. Lineage (NCBI taxonomy): Eukaryota > Metazoa > Chordata > Mammalia > Artiodactyla > Moschidae > Moschus > Moschus berezovskii. Next base: position 27,743,257 of record NC_142471.1, read on the forward strand.
GGACTCTAAGGGAGGGAACATGTTCTGGAGTGTGACCCAGTCATTCCTGGTCTCAGGAACTGTGCCCCACCCCAGTCATACCCGATTAAAGTCTTTGAAATGGAACTGCTTGAAGATGGCATCCCGGCCTTCCAGCTCATTCCACCCCACGGCCCGCAGGTTTGGCAGCAGCTGGTCCCTTTCCTCAGCACTCAGCCTGTGTGCTTTGCCAGCCTAGGACAGGGAAAATACAGAAGCTCAAGGGCACTTTTTTTTTTTTTTCCCTTTAAACAGGACAAAAGAGAGGGCCCTAGGCCACTGGGGAAATTTAGCCAGCCTCCACTGGTGGCTGTGGTGACACAGTCAAAGGGCAGCTTGTCTAACACAACAGCCTGGGAGGAGGGGCCCTGGCTCGGGCACTGATAGGTTCTTAGAGAACAGAGAGTCCTGAGGTCACCGAGACAGAGAAACGTTCCTCCCTGCACCTGTCCTCAGAGCCTTCAGAGGGCACCCCTCCATTTAAAAATCAGATCTCTTTCATTCATGAGAGAATAAAAGCAAATCCTACTGTTACTGTGTACTGAAGAGGCAACTGAGGCCTGGAGAGGGGAAATGACTGCCCAGCCCCCCGGTCAGTGAAAGCACAGGCATCATTCTCAAGATGGGTCCATATCCCTGGGGACTGGCAAAAGAACTAGCACTTAAAACATGTTCCAGGAGATTCTTAGCCATTAGCACTACCTCCCGGTGGGTACCCCACCTCGTTCCTACACAGCCTCTGGTTCCAGCTGCCATGCCTATGCTTCTTTTATTTCCACCTTCTTTTCTATTCTGTCAGCTTGAGCCAGAGCTCAGGCCCAAAGCAGAAGTAACTTGGCCAAGGGCAAATGGCCAAGGCAGTGCCTCAGCCTATTTTCCTATTGTGCAAAATGTCCTCGGGGCAGCCCAAACTGGCACCATTCAGGCCATGAGTGGAAACTTCTCTTGGAAAACAGAAGAAAGGAAAGGTCCATTCTCCAGCCTCTTAAAAAGATCCAGGTGGAGGAACTTAAGGGATCCTAGAATTTCGGCCTGTGAAGTAGAACTACCCAAGGATGGACATTGTTGAGTACTAAAATAAAAGTGATTTAGTTAGGTCTGGGAAAAGAATATGAGGGAGGTTAATTTAGTTGTGACAAGGCAGCCTGCAAACTGGAAGCCAGGTGGCCTGGGGGCACTCATCTCTCCTGGCTTGAAGGGCAAAAGGTACAAGAACTGCAAGGAATCAGCAAGGGGAGCTGGGAGACACTTAAATCCATTGTTATTAAGGGGATATTATCTGCATTTTTAAAAGGAGACTTCCTGGGGCAAGCAGGTCTATGACAGGCCTTCAGGTGTGGGTTAGAACTGAAAAACACACTGCAGGGTTCTGGTAACAGTTTTCTCCCTCCTAAAAAGCATGGGCTTTCTCTGGACAGACCTGGATGGGTCCGTCTCCTTTCTGAGGCTCTGGAAGATCAGCAAGGACAGTTGAGATCTGCATTACCATCCGGCCCAGTCCCTCTTCCAGAGTCTGGCTCTGTCTCAGTGGTTGATAAGCCTGGTCTATGTATCCAGGCAACCAGATGACCAGATGGCAGCTAAGGCATCAGAAGCTACCACCTAGTACGTTGACTCTGAAAGGAGTGCATGGGTACTAGCGGGCTCCTAGGAGGCTCGCCTTTCTCTTTAGAGTCTTCTGGAATCCCCAACATTTCACAGCTTGGGGCTGAACTGACAAACACCTCTGAGATCTGGGATCAGAAAGGGAGCTGGGGCAGTGTTTGCTTAGTAAATCCCAGGCCACGCCTGGACTTGGCCTGGGCCTCTAGGGGTGTGCAGAGGGGTTACTGATTACCCACGCCCAGCAGCTGCGGAGCCTCGGTGTACCTCACAATCAGCTCACCCACCACCTCCCCTATGTTCAAGCCAAGGTCTTCAAAGTGCCCTCCCAGGTGTCACCACAGTCTCAACTGCTCCTGATGCTTTGGAGCCTAATGTTTTTTGCTGTTTAGTAAAGGTCTGGATCTAAAAGCTTCCCTTCTTGCTGCCCTGCAGGTACACCTTCATCTCTATAGCTGAGCATAGGGCCTAACACTCTGCTCCCAGAAAGCTCAGCCTGGAGGGCGTGTGATCCTGAGCAATCACGTCCCCACTGCTGGGCACAGGCCTCAAACTAGGCGCCAGAGGCTGGCCCTGAGGTCCGGGCTCCGCAGAGGGGGCTCAGCTAGACCTCGTGCCCAGAAGTGCAAGCGAAAAGGGCAGCAAACAGGCAGGCAGAGGCACACGGGAAATTCAGCCGCCCGTCCTTTGCACATCTACACGGGCATCGGTCTCCTCGCCGCTGCATCCCGCCCCGCGCCAGCCCCCAATATAGGACAGGGCCGCGCCACCAAGGGGACTAGGTCTGCGGGCTCACTATGCTGCCATTCCCCATCCCCGTCTCACCGTCCCACTCCCTGCCCGAGGCACCGAGGCCCAGAGCGGACGCTGGCCGGGGCTCCCTCCTGGCTGTCACTGAACCTGCCACCGCCCGTCTCTCGGCCTCGGTGTCCCCGGCGGCACCGCTGCGGGCAGGGTGGACCGAGACCCCGACTGTCCCGGCCCGGCGCGCGGCTGCTTCGCTGAGGCCTGGGAGGCGGGCTCCCCCGACGCCTAGCGCGGTCCTCTGGCCCGGGCGGGGACACCGCGCGGGCCCCGGCCCTCCTCCTCTCCTCCCGCGCGTCCCCTCCGAGCCCGCCGCCCGGGCGGCGGCAGCGCGCGGCCCTTACCATGCCGGGCGCGGAGGCGGCGGCAGCAGCAGGAGGCGGCGGGGTCCGCTAGCGACGCCCGGCGCTCCGGACAGCCGTCGGGCGGGGCCACGCTCGGGCCGCCCCGCGGCGGCAGCGCGGCGGCGAAGGAGCCGCCCACCGGTAATCATTAACAACCGAGAGGCTCCCTTCCGGCACTTTCCTCGGAGGCAACGTTACCCGGAGCTGGGGGAGTTAAGGACCCGGGCTCCAAACGCGGACTTCAGTATTTGCATCGCGCGGAGCAGCTTCCTACTGTGTGACTCTGGGCGCGAGATTACTTTTTCTTTCCTACAAACACCTCATTGAGAAATTGACCCCCACAAGAAGCTGCGCTTATTTCAAGAGTACACTTCGATGCGTTTTGACGTAGTATGCATCTGTGCAACCATGCATCACCACGTGGTGTGCATCACCGCGATGAAGATCATGAACATAGCCATAAGCCCTAGATGGCCTCCTCCTAACTCAAATAACCCCTGACCTGTTTCCCTATAGATAAGATTGCATTTTCTATGTGAATGGTATGTGAATGCTATGTGAATGGACATAACATTCCATTCTTTGTATCTGCCTTCTTTCACTCAGCATAATTACTTTGCGGTTCACCTATGCTTTTGCATATATCAATAGTTTCTTTTTATGGCCAAGTTTAAGTTATTTAATAGTGTTATACTGTGTTGGAAATGTTACAGTTTGTTGGACATTTGGGAAATGCTACAGTTTGTCTGACATATGGGTTGTTTCCAGTTTTTGACTATTAGAGGTAAAGCTGCTGTAAGCTTTTGCCTGCATATATGCTTTCGTTTTTCTTTCATATGCAGGGGTATATGCTTATAACTTGTTAGGAAAACTGCCAAACTGCTTTTCAAAGTGGTCGGATTACTTTACACCCCCATCAGTAGTGTGTGATACTTCAAGTTCCCCTGCACCTTCCCAGGTGCAGAAAAATGTGCCCTGTCAGTCTTTAATTTTAGCCATTCTAATTGGTATGCAGTGGTATCTCTCTGTGGCTTTGAGTTTCTTTAATGACTAATGATGTTAAATACCTTTTTGATACGGACAGAGTAAAGGGATAGAGTAGGTGATTAAATAGTTAATCCCACAAGGGGATTGTAAGTAGAAAAAAGTATAGGAGACCCCTGTAAGTTAATGATTACTCAGGAGATCAGGTTTGTTTAACCACAAAACCAAGTAGGCCTACTTAGCAGCAGAACCATGCAACAGAAGCATAAGCCATGCCCCCAAACAATGAAACAATGGTGGCTTGAGACCCACATCCTGCCCAGGGACCTCAGTAAGTTAATAATCCCTAGGACATGCTCTCTGCACAGATAAAAAACACACACACACACACAACAATATGTGAACCTAACTTAACCGTGCAGGGACAAGAAAACTCCCTACCCAACCTGGAGGAGGAACTGATGATGGAAGCATGACGTCTACTCGAGAAAGACAAAGTTCTCTCTTTCCCACTTTTCCTTTGATTATAAAACTGTAGTGCACTAACTCCTGGGGACTGGCATCCTCTCGCCCACCTGCTTGTAAGCCTCACATTATTTATTCTAATAAATCACTTCTTATCTATCACTTTGCCTCTCACTGAGTTCTTTCTTTGCAGAGACATGAAGAACTGTGTTACTGGAGATCTTTGGAGCCCCAGGAAACAAGACCAAATGGTTTCATTTTCATGTGATTGTTTGCCAGTGACCCATCTTTCGTGAATTGCCTGTTCAAATTGCCCGTCCATTAACAACAACAACAAAAGTAACAAAAATTGAGTTTGTTTTTGTATTGGGTTTTGAGAATTCTTCATTCTGCATACAAGCTCTTTATCAGATATTTCTGATTTGCAGATATTTTGTTTACATTCTCACAATGCTTTTCAAAGAGCAAGTGTTCTTAATTTTTATGAAATCCAATTTATCACATGTTTCTTTTCTGGGTTGGTATTTTGATATTGTAACTAAGAAATCTTTGTCTAATCCAAGGTCACAAAGACTTTTCTCCTATTTTTCTTCCATATTTTATAGTCTTGGGTTTCATTTTTTTAGAATTTGTAGTTTGGTTTTTTTTTTTAAGTTGGTTATCAGGACTTTATATCTCAACATTGTTAGTTTTAGATACTGCAAATATCTCCTCCCATTCAGCCATTTGTACACTAACTTCTTCCATGATGTTCTTTGTTGGCAGAAACCCTATGTTTTTGTGTAATAAGATTTATATTTTTTCCTCTACTTATACCTTTATGCTTTTGAAGATTTACTTGACAAATCACTGTCACAAAAATATTGTCCCTTCTCCTTCTGTTAATTTTATAGTTAGATAAATTTAAGACCAAAGTATGAAAGATCCCTTTTGTATGCAATGTTAAGCAAGATGTTATTTTCAGTCACTACGTTGTGTCCAACTCTTTGTGACTCCATCCACTGTAGCCCACCAAGTCCCCTGTCCATGGGATTTCCCAGGCAAGAACACTGGAATGGGTTGCCATTTCCTTCTCCAGGGGATCTTTCTGACCCAGGGATTGAACCTGCATCTCCTGCTTGGCAGGTGGATTCTTTACACTGAGCCAGCTAGTCTACAAAGATTGCCCTCCAGTGAAACTTGACTCCCAGATTCCTGCCTTATGACTTTTGATCATCAACCACCAGTCACAGGAGTGAGACTTGTTGGCTGCCTGGTCCTTCCAATGAGTTCAGCCCCAGCAGACACATGACTGCAATCACATGGGAGACCCCAAGCAAGAACACTGCCCAGTAAAAACCAGGTGACTCAGAGAAAAGTAGGACATTTTTAAGCTACCAAATTTTGAGGTCGTTTGTTAGGCAGCAATAGATAACAGGACAAATAGATTTCTGAATAAAAATTGGTCCCTGAAAGTGGAGTGTTAAGACCAACATCAAACAGGTAGCATCAGCTTGGGAACACTGGAGGGTAGAAGATGGAAGAGAGGTTTCAAAGACAGGAGAATTAGACTTCCTAGGGTGTAGTCAGCCGGAAAGAGTGTTGCTCCCGCACTAAGGGTGAGAAAAGCCTGGAGATGATACAAAGTCATCACTTTTCTTCAGCATGCCGGGGAGTTGAGGTCACAGGCAACAATGGGAGGCAGGATGCCCAGAGGGGTTCAACCGTGCCAGGCATGAGGAGCGAGGGGGAAGACACACGGTCTCCATAAAAGTGGGTAAGAAGAAATATAAAATGTTAATATGTTGTTGGAAGCCAGTTGTGTGCTGGCATGCAGTCTTGAACAGCTGGGGCCCTGAGACACAGGGAGAGTTTGCATACATGAACAGCTTTTATGTATGGACCTCCGCTGAGTGCTCAGGAAAGAGTGGGGGAAGGGCAAGAGATGGGAGCAAATACCACCCCCACCCCCCGCCCCTGCCCTCCCTCCTCCCCAGACAGCAGCGGATTGACTACTGCTGTGGGAAAAGTGCCAAAGTGCAGTCTTCTCCAGATCCTTGTCTTAAAGGAGCAAAAGCCGTTAAATCACTAGAAGGCCAACAAATCCTGTCACTCCTGGGACCCAGATAAAGATCCACTGTGGCTTCATTTCCTGTAGGAGGAAAAAAACCACAAAAACCCTCTGCACTTGGGGAGGGGCATGAAACAGTCTGGACTACAGGATCCTATGCCAGTACCACTAGAGGTCAGCTACCTCTGGGGAGAAGCAGGAAACTCATACAAGTGCAGCCACAGACATGAGGCAGTCTGGCTGCCACAGGAGTAGGGGTGGGGCAGGGATGGGCAGGAACATTGAGAAAGCTCCAGCATCCAGGGCAACAGAGAGCCCAGCCCTGTACCATGAACCTGGGTCTAGCAGTGTCCCACGGGGAGAAGGGCAAGAATATGGGGGGCATGTGGAGAGACACCTTCTTCCTGTGAGATCATTAGGGACGGTTGGTACCACAGTGGGATCCCACTCCCCACCTCTTAGAAGGACTAGGAAAACAATAAATTGTTGTTCAGTCTCTCAGTCGTGTCTGACTCTTTGTGACCCCATGGACTGCAGCACACCAGGCTTCCCTGTCCATCACCAACTCCCAGAGCTTGCTCAGACTCACGTCCATCGAATCAGTGATGCCATCCAACCATCTCATCCTCTGTCATCCCCTTCTCCTTCTGCCTTCAGTCTTTCCCAGCATCAGGGTCAGCTCTTCCCATCAGATGGCCAAAATATTGGAGCTTCAGCTTCAGCATCAGTTCTTTCCAATGAATATTCAGGACTGATTTCCTTTAGGATCGACTGGTTTGATCTCTTGCTGTCCAAGAAACTCAAGAGTCTTTTCCAGCACCACAGTTCTATGCCATCAATTCTTCGCTGCTCAGCCTTTTTAATTGTCCAGCTCTCACATCCATATGTGACTACTGGAAAAAACATAGCTTTGACGTTTGTAGGCAAAGTAATGTCTTTGGACCTTTGTAGGCAAAGTAATGTCTCTGCTTTTTAATATGCTGCCTAGGTTGGTCACTGCTTTTCTTCCAAGCATCTTTTAATTTCATGGCTGCAGTCACTGTCCACAGTGATTTTGGAGCCCAAGAAAATAAAGTCTGTCACTGTTTCCATTGTTTCCCCATCTATTTGCCGTGAAGTGATGGGGACTGGATGCCATGATCTTCATTTTTTTGAATGTTGAGTTTTAAGCCAGCTTTCTCCCTCTCTTCCTTCACCTTCATCAAGAAAAAGACGCCACCTAACAATCCCATGTGCTGACAAAAGTGTGAGGCCACTGAAACTCTCATGTGCTGCTAGTGAACAAACAAAATGGTTCAGCCCTTTGGAAAACAATTTCACAGTTTCTTATGAAGTCAAACATAAACTTATAAGTCAGCAATCCCACTCCAAGAAAAATGAAAACAGGTCCATACACACACACACAAAACCCCTATATGCAAATGTGTAGAGCAGCTCTGTTTGGAAACAATCCAAATGCCCATCAACAGATGAATGAATAAACAGATGTGGTCCATTCATACATTGGAATACTACTCAGCAATATAAAGGAACAAACTGCCAACCCATGCAACAACATGCACAAGTCTCAAAAGCATGCTAAGTGACAGAAGCCACACTGAAAATTAAAAAAAAAAAGGAAGAAAAAGGAATCATCTGCTTACAAATATCAGGCATCCGATGATTGTAAGAAATTTACCGAGATTAGACGCTGTTTGTGTACACACCAGGCCTTGTTTCTCCTCCATTACCTACAGCGTCTCTGCCAGGGGCTGTGGGATGCATTCCTATCACCACTTCTGGCCCTTTGTCTTTACATCACCTCACAATGCTGGGTGCGTCTGCAGAGCAGGAGGTGGAGGTATTTCCTGAAGGAATTTCTATTAGCAATAACTAACCTAGACATGCGTATAACTGAGAATCATTCATTCATGTACCTCTGTCAACCCAAATGAATTGTACCCCCAACTCAACTTGTCCTTAATATGATCCCCAAACATGCCCGATGTTTAACACGATCAAACATGAGGGATATGACATAAGGAAATTTAGAGTGACAAAAGACAAGGGGCTTAATCTATTGCACTTAAAATATCTTTCTTTTGCATGAAACTCAGAAGCCATAAAAGTAAGGCTGGAGGTCATCTGCACAGTTTCTCTTCCCATCATGCCTTTCTGCCTCACTCTCTACCTGAGGACATTCTCTGCCTGTAGAAGGCGCTCTGTTCACAAAGTGAGAGACATTAATACACCCACCCCCTGACAACAAATGAGGGTGGGGCTCAGTGTGTGAAGATCCAGATGCTTGCCCTGTTCTAGTGCAAGCAGCCTCTCAGGGTCCCCAGCGCTATCAGTCCCTAAGCCCTTGGTGATACCCGTTCACTGCCACACACGCTCTTGACTTTCCTCCCTCTCCACTAACCCGCCTGCTGGCTCTTTTTTTGCTTTTTAGCCCCTCATTTGGGCTTCCCTGGTGGCTCAGTGGTAAAGAATCTGCCTGCCAATGCAGGAGACACAGGTTTGATCCCTGGGCTGGGAAGATCCCCTAGAGAAGGAAATGGCAACCCACTCTGGTAATCTTGCCTGGGAAATCCCATGGACAGAGGAGCCTGGCAGGCTACAGTCCATGGGGTCACAAAAGAGTCGCACACGACTGAGTGACTAAACAGCAACAACCCCTCATTTATCACGTATGTAATTATTTTCTCAGAATCCTGCTTGCTTTTTACCTCAGTGACAGAAAAATGCATAATTTTTAGTCAGATCCTCCTGACTTTTCCTTTAGAGTTTCTGAGTTTCATGCCTTGCTTCAAAAGGACTCTTTTCAGTCCTAACAAATGTTTGTCTTTACTGCCTTTTTAGTACTTTGACAGTTGGTAAAAAGTGTTTAGATTGTGATTCTCTCTGGAATTTATTTTGGGGCATCATGTGAAACAATAACAATAACAACTTATTACTTTATTTCTCAAGAGGATAAACAATCATCGCGTACCACTTTAAAAATACATTAACTGGTCCATCTTTTCCCCACTGATCTGACTGCTACTTTTGCATCGTGCTAAATTCCTATAATCCCTGTGGCTTGGTTCTTGGATTGTTTGTTCTGCTCCTTTGATCCCTCACTCCACCCTGTTTTAATTACTCCAGTTTTATAGTGTGTTTTGATATCTCATAGGTCAAATCTCATCTAATTTTTATTCTTTTTCAAACTGTTCTTGGCTTTTCTTGCTTGTTTACTCTTTCAGATGAGCTTTAAAATCAGTTTGTCAAGTTCTATAAAAACCCCTTTAGGATTCTGATTGGGAATGCATTGAATTTATAGATTTAATTTGGGAAGAATTGACATCTTTTTATTACTGAGTCTTCCTATGCTGGAGCATGATATATCACTCCATTTATTTAGGGCTTCTTTATGTCCTTCAGTAACGTTTTATCGTGTTTCTCATATAGGACCTGGACATTTCTCATTAAGTTTATTCTTAGCTATTTTATAGTCTGGGTTAGCCATTGTGCATGGGATACTTTTCCCAGCACGTTTCTAAATGGCTATGGCTGGGTACATAGGAGAGGTGTGAATGTTGATGCTATCTTCATTCAGCCATGCTGATGAACTCTCTATTTAGTTCTAATATTTTTTTCTGTGGATTAAAAGAACTTTGAACGAACCATGCCTGTCCCACTTGGGATGGGCCTTCCTCAAGAGCAAAAGGCTCCGGGTACCCGGATGGCAGTAGTTGAACGCACTGACCCTGTAGGGCTGCAGTGGGGACTGCTGTGTGAGCAGGGCTTTGTAGCGGATTTAGAGCCCTTCCAATTCTGAGCTTTCACAAGCCCATAATTCTGGTTGCTCTGTCCCTTTTCATACACTGTCTCCCCAGTTGCATGATAATCAGGGGCAATTTCCCCTCCCTCCTTTCCCACTTCCCCGTACATGTTTGATTTCCGCCTACCAAGCACTGCGCCAAGTGCCAGAAAGGTGGGAAGGAGATATTGAGGTGATGGTTGCAGGTATCAAGAGTGCGTCACACTCTTGGGAATCGGGCAGTGTCAATTAAAATATTCTCAAGCGAACTTAGAATGTGGCAGAAACGCTCCACCCCAAACGACCGGAAGGGCAATATATGCTCTGGGGGCCCCTCCTCCGCACTGTCCCCTTAGGGGTTCTCCAGAGGGTGTGGTGGTGACAGTAGCAGTTCTGTCCCCAGGGTATAGCTGGTTTTTTTGCATCACATCCCAGGCTCTGCTGAGCACCGGCTTCAGACAGGCACTTAGTAAATGTTATCGAAGAAAATGAGGCATGAGAGACAGTTAGGAGCAACCAGGGCTCCCGGGCACTTTTGGAAGTGGCCACTGGTTTTCAGGATGAGGTGGCCCCTGGGGTGTGCTGAATGCCTCCAGACACAGGCTACTCACTGCCTTAAATCCACTCCACCCTGGGACAGTTCCAGCCATCTGAATGGGAGTTCTCGGTGACGGGCGAGGGCTTCGTCAGACATGTCCAGTGCTCTAAAGGCCACATATGACCAATGGCTACCATACTGGATAGTAAGAACTAGACATTAGATAATTTTTTTTATAAGGGGTCAAAACCTGTCATCTAGAAAAGAGGTCAATCTTCCTTTTTAAGGAGAGAAAGGAGTTTTTGATAATAAGGGTAGAAACCAAACACACAAGTTCAGTTCTTAATGAGTCTCTGCCATACTGAGACCCAGGGTCTTCTTGCAAGGACCCTCTGGTCTAGAGCCGGAGGTGTTCATACGGCTAACGCAGATGACAAGTGCTATCATAGAGGGATGTGGCCGGGCTGCCATACAGTGACACGGAGTAACTCCACATGTGGGTGATGGTGAATTGTCTACAAAGAAGCGATGTTCACTGCATGCCTTGAAGATTCACCAGGCTTAGAAATGGGTGTGTGGGTGTGTGTGTCAGGGTAAGGGGTATGGGCCCTCCAGGCAGAGAGGGTGGCTGAGCAACTGTCAGGTGGCCTGAGACCAGGTGTGGCTTGTTCCTCAGGTGAGTCTTCAACAAGGCTGCCCTCGGGATCCCAGTCAGAGCTGGGCCTGGAGGGGTTGGGAGAGGCTGATGGTGACAGGCGCTGCACGTTTCTGTGGTGAGCTTCCCTCCTAGAGCCTAGTTCAGAGCTCTGCTCAGTGACGAGGGGCAGGGGAAGCAGGAGGCTGAAGGTGGTGGGGAGGGGATCCAGTTTTGCTTCCAGCCATCCCTGCAATGCTCCTTTCTAACAACAGGGGGCAGGATGACCTCAGGAAAAGATATCCGTTCTTTGGGATTTAACCAGCCAGGTGAAGTCCTAAGGTAGGTGAGACTTTTCAATACTCAATGGACACTTACTGAGCCTCAGGCTTTGTGCTGGCTCTGAAGACACTAAGACACACCCCCACCACTTGCAGCCTGTGTCCCAGGCCACGTGGATTGTGGGGATTGCAAGGTAGTGTGGTCAGTTCCGCCAGGGTAGAGGTCGGAGAAGTTTTCTAGAGGAGGCAATTCTTGAGCTGAACCAAGACGAGAAGTTGCCCTCTTGTTTGCCAGGATTGGTAAGACACGTCATCCCAAGGGGACAGACACATGAGGCATGGCAGGAATAGCCGTGTCTGGTTGCTGACTGTTACCCCAGGTCCTGGAGCAGGGGAGCTAGAAACTGTGAGGTATTGTGGGGCTGTGGGCACAGCTCATGGAGGGTCCCAGAGCTGTGCTAAGCAGCTCCATCCTGGGGAAACAGGGAGGACCCAACAGAATTTCCTTAAAAAATTCCGAAGTTTTCATTACGAAAATTTTCAAATATATACCAGGGTACATCATATAATGAATCCCCCCATGTGCTTGCCAACACTGATCACATTCTTCCACTTTTTCATTCTTTCTCCCTCCACATTAAAAAAAAAAAAGCTTTTTATTATAGAAAATTTCAAACACACATAAAATCAGGGAGCTAGGATAATGACCTCTACCCAGATCAGCAATGAACAATCTGCCGAGCTTGTGTCTGCTCTAGCCCTACCCATCCCTCCCCACCCTCAGAATACTTGGAAGCGAATCACATGTCATTTCATATATACCTATTTTGGGATATATGTTTAAAAGTTAGGGATGCTTTAAGAAAACACAATTGCACTACCATGTTCACATCTGAACAAAGTTAATAGTCATTCTTTGATTTCATCCAATATCCAGCCCAGGAATGGCCAGGATCTGATGAGCATTTCAGGAACGTTGTCCTGGCAGCACACGGAGAGGAAGTAGAGAGGACTGGGGCCGGTGTTGGGGCATCAGCCAGGAGACACTCATGAAGGTCTGGAAGCAAAGCTATGGTGACCTGATCTTGACTAAGACGGAGCCATGGAGGGTGGAACCAGATGCTACACATCTTGTCACATTAATCCTCACGAACGCCCTGTGAAGGAGGGTTTGTTATCTCCGGGTTTATAGGTGAGGAGACCATGGCTCGAGAGAACTGCTCAAAGAGATGTAGCTACGAAGTTGAAGATGTTTGGATTCAAACTCAGGCTGGCTTGTCCCTGAAGCCCTGGCTCCTGACTGTGGCCAGCATGGCCTCTGGAGTCACAGGGCCGCAGAACCCAGAGGAAGGCTGGGGGCAAGGGTGTGGCAGAGTGACATCCACAGACCCTGATGCCTCCTGGATGTGAGGGGTGAAGGAGGGAGCTGTCTGGTCTCCCGATTCCTGCTTTGTTGCCTGGGAGAGCCTGTGAGCATGCAGTGGCGAGTGGAGATGGTGGTGTGGGCCAAGGTCCCCTTACTAACCTGTGCAAGCAACACACCACGGATTCCAACCAACTCTGCCTTCCCTTCTCTTCTTTCCTCTCCTGGCACCCTGCTCAGGTCTTGTCCACTCAAGGCCCAGCCCTCCCTCCCATGGGGAAGGCTGACACCCACCAGTTTCCAAGTGGATTGGCCGCCCCGTTCTCCATATGTATGCGGGGCACCACAGTGTAGGCACCTCTCAGAATCCAACTTAGCCGGGGCTGAGTCAACCCTGGTGCGGCCACAGTCACTTTTGGTTGACCTTGTAACATTTCTTTAGGAACAGATCACTCTTCCCCCATACTTTCCTCCTCATCTCCATCCAACAAAATCTCCTGTCTGTTATCACGGTGGGTGACAGAGGGCTGGACAGTTCTCTTAAGCATCTGTTCCTCACGGGAGCATCCTGCCTCCTGGACAGCAGCCATCAGGAGGGGTTGCCAGGGGCAAAGGGCACACAGATCTCTTGCCTGCCTCAGATTACAGACTGGGGAGCCAGGCATGGGTTGGCACTCTGGGACCATTGGCTTGAAGGAAGATGAACATAGCCTAATTGATGTCTCTTTGTGGCCCAGTGGCCTGGGGAGGCCAGGCAGTCGATGTTTATCGATGCCTGAATCAGACGCCTGTACACCCAAACCAGTCCGAATTGTCAAGTCTGCTTCCCCAGGAGCCTCTGTCATGGCTGCCCCAGGGCAGAGATGTTAGGATGTTCCCTTATTTGTTCAGCAGATAAAGAGATAGATGACCAGAGGTGAGGGACTTGCCTAAGGTCACTGTGTGCCAGGGCCCAGGTCTTCTGCATTATTGCCTGTGCTCTTCCCTTTGCAGTGGGTCATCCAGACGCGGGAGGGGCTGGGCAGGCTTGCCCTCCACTAAAGATCCTGGTGGGGGCTCTGCTGGGCTGGAAGCTGCTGGCAGGCCTGGGGCTCTTAGAAACCTCTGGAACTTCAGGACCTGGGAGATTTTAGGGCTCACCTAACCCAGCCACATCCTCGTCTAGCAATTGCGGGATAGGACACAGGGAAGGGAGCCGCCTACCGTGTCACCAGCACACTGAAGATCTCTCCCTGGTCCGGGCCGCCCCGTTCCTCCTCACCGTCTTCCTCCAGAAGCTCCTACAGGCCAAGGGAGGGGGATGGCCACTCCGGCTGCTTCAGACTAAGATCCTCCCCCTCTCCTGCAGGAAGGACTAGCAGATAGTGTCTTTTTCTCTCCTCTAGGCCCACCTCAGTGCTCCCCCTGGATCCTCCTGGCTTTGGGTGGATGTGGGCAGCTGCTGCCACGGTTAGAGCCAGAGAAGTGCAGAGACCTGAATTTAGGTCCTTTCCCTGATCATTGCTGTGTGAACTTGTGCAAGTCACTTCACTTCTCTGAGCCTCCATGTCTTCACCTGCTCAATGGTAATAATTCTACCAGCCCTGCCTTGATCAAAGGGGATCAAATCCTAAAGAAAACACTAGACAAATGTAAGGGGTGGCCCTATTCTGAGCTGGTAAGGGAGAGGCCACGAGAATCAGTGAGTGTCCAGAGCATGGTTCCTTCCTGGGCCTCAGAAGACTGTGAATACTGACTCCATCTCTGTTGCTGATTTGCTGTGTGGCCCCGGGCAAGTGACTTAACCTCTCTGTGCCTCAGAAAAACACGGCGATCACTGTTTCTTCTTGCTGTGGTATTGACTTCCTGGCAACAAGGGGAAGCTAAATGCAGAAGAGCTTTAAGATCCTTGGAAGAAAGGCAGTCCATAAAAGTAACAGATTAACAACATCCAATAATCACGCTGTCTGCTAACAAAAGTAATGCCCCTCTAAAGTCAGGCAGGGAAACCAGCCCTGTCAGCACAGAGGCAGCTCCTAGCTGGTCTTCCTCTCAGACTCCAAGGGCTAATAACCCTCTGTATTTGTTTATGTGGGGCCTTGCCTCTGCAAACCAACCACTAATTAGCTCCTCCACGGGTGTGCCCAGGAGGCAGGCAGGAAGGGCATGGGGCGATGAGAGCTAAAGCTCTGGGAAGGGGGGTCTAACCCGGCCACCCAGCCAGTTAGGGCAGGGTTGGGCTGGGAACAGAACGCTCTCCCAGTTCTCAGCGCCTACTTCTGTCCCTGGTGAGGTGAGCAGATAGATGGGCAGAGACTTTGAGCTCTTTGGGCCTCAGTTTCCCCACACCAGAGCTGCCAGGGCAGGAAGTGGTAAGGCATCATGGGGTGTGTGGCCAGGTTGCCTGCTGGCTCACCCACCATCCTTTCCTCTCCATCCCCCACCACCCTTCCTGCCCTTGATGCCTGGGGCTGGCACAGGGAGGCCACTCAGGTCGCAAACCTGGGGTCCCACCTAGTATCCTCTCTGTGGCCAAGTCCCCTTTATGGAAGCTGGAAGCCAGAAGGCCTGTCACATGACTCTCTGAGCCTCAGTTTCCTCATCTGCATAGTGGGACTGTAATTCTCACCCTGCCAGCCATGGATGCCCAGACCCTGGGCTCGTGAGCTGGGTGGGGGTGTACCCTCCTCTGCAGGGCACACAGCCCCTCCAACACAGACCAGACATGTGAAGGTGAGGCCAGAGTCTCGGCCTGTGCGGGGAGAAGTGGCCGCCTCTGTCTTCCTCTCATCCTGGCTGAGGCCTGGGGGAGCTTTCCTCTGGGTCCTTTCCCTCGTCTCTCTTTAGATGACTGCTCTCATTCTGTCTGCCGTTCACCGCACAGCCTATTTTTAACATTCAGCACTGGGGGAGGGGAGCAAGGGCACAGGCGTTGGCTTTCCCCTCTCCTTTCCCTTCATCTCGGTTCTTCTCCGGCCCTCCTCCCAGGGTCCCTGCCTTCTCTGCCCTCCCCACAGCCCTCCTGTCCTATCCTCTCATCCTCTCCCCACCTCCTGACTCTCTGTCTGTCCTTCTCCACTCCCACTCCCACTCCCACCGATGCTGCTGGCTCCTAGGGGCCCCCCTTCCCCTATGGCTTCTCCTGGAGGGGGAGCAGTTCTTGGATAGCACCCATTCCTGCTACAGTCACGCTGGACTGCTGGTGGCTAATGCAGTGGCCCCTCTGGGGCAGCAACCGACACAGTGACCGCTCCCCTCCTTCTGGCAACCTGGTCTTCTCTTGGTGTCTAAGACTTTGAATGCTTCCGGGTCTCCTCCCCGTCTTCTAGACAAGCTTTGTGGGTGCCGCTCTGTTCCCTCCAGTGAACGCTGGCAGTGGTGGTGAAGCAGGCAGCTGTGGGGGTGCCTGCCCAGTGCCCACCCACCTTCTTTGGCCACCAACATGCAGATTTTTCTTGGACCGCCCCCCACCCCTTACCTTTTCTCAGTCCCTGCTGTTTGGGTGGGGCCGATCCAGGTCTCTTCAGAGACCCTTGTGTGACCAGGCCTGGCCAGGGGGAGCCCATCCTGGGGGATGGTGATATCAAATGGATCTGCCAGGGCTCCGTGGCCCCCACAGGGAGAGGCTGCCTGCAGAAGAGGCCAACAAGGAGGAAAACAGAAAGCGTGACGGAGGAAGAGTCCCAAGCCCTCAGTCTGGAGAGCACCTGGACCCAGCAGTTTCTGATGTTTTGGTCACATGAGCAATATATGTATTTTTTTCCTGAAGCCATTGGCACTTGTAACTGAGGGAGCTTCAAAACAGAGGGGATATATGTATGCTGCTAAGTCGCTTCAGTCGTGTCTGACTCTGTGCGACCCCATAGATGGCAGCCCACCAGGCTCTTCCATCCCTGGGATTCTCCAGGCAAGAACACTGGAGTGGGTTGCCATTTCCTTCTCCAAAGTGAAAATGGAGTCACTCAGTTGTGTCCGACTCTTAGCGACCCCACGGACCACAGCCTACCAGGCTCCTCCATCCATGGGATTTTCCAGGCAAGAGTACTGGAGTGGGGTGCCATTGCCTTCACCGGGATATATGTATACCTATGGCTGATTCATGTTGAAGTTTGACAGAAGACAACAAAATTCTGTAAAGCAATGATCCTTCAATAAAAAAATAAATAAATTGAAAAAAAGAGAGAGAGAGAGTCCTGATTAGCCTACCATCCTGGCTTCTTGTCCCAGTCCACTCCTGTCCCACTTTCCCACCCTATCCTAGGGTTCCTCCATCCCTATGGCTGAGAATTCCCAAACACCCAGGCCACACTACGTTTCTGGGCTTCAGCCTGTATCTTTAGCTGCTTTGAAACTTTTGACACAAAGACTTGCAGAGGCACTCAAAACACAGCGTGTCCCAAACTAGACTCATCCTGTGTCCATCTTCCAGGACTTTCTGACTTGGGGATTAATGCTCCGTTCATTCCATCCACCCACTCTTCCATCTACTTATGCATCCATTCATCCTTCCTTCATCCTTCCCTCTCTCCCTCCCTTCCTTCTTTCCTTCTATCCATTGCTCTTCCCCCACCCACCTATCCATCCATCCATCCAACCACCCATCCATCTCCTCTTCCTCGTAGGTACTATGGTGATGATGATAGTAGCCTATGTTGGTGGAGGCCTTGGGTCTTCCCAGGTGGCTTGGTGGTAAAGAATCCACCTGCCAATGCAGAAACCACTGGAGATTTGGGTTTGATCCCTGGGTCAGGAAGATCCCCTGTAGAAGGAAATGGCAACCCACTCCAGTATTCTTGCCTGGAGAATCCCAAAGGCAGAGGAGCCTGGAGGACTACAGTCCATGAGGTTGCAAAGAGTTGGACACAACTGAGTGGCTAAGAGCGTATGTGGGGCTTACTCGGTGCCAGGTACTGGGCTTTTCAATGTACAGCTACTCATTTAACCCTCAAAGCAAGCCTATGACATGGTAGTATTATTGCACTGTCTAGAGATGAGGAAACTGAGGCAGAGGGGTTGATGATTTACAGTGAGGAAGAGGAGAGCATGATTCCTTATTGCTCAGGACAGTCCCGGGAGTCGTCCTGCACACCCCGCTTGTCCTGCTTAGGTGGTCACCACATCTGGAACACACTTGGAAGTGGCCGCTGGTTTTCAGGATGAGGTGTCCCCCGGGGTGTGCTGAATGCCTCCAGTCATGGGCGCTCAGTCCCTGAAGTCCGCACCATTCTGGGATGGCTCTAGCCATCTGAGAAGTTCTTGGTGCTGGGTGGGGCCCTGGACACATGCATTCAGCTCCCTGAGGGCCTTTCTTCAGCTAGACACCCCTGCCCACCTACCACTTGGCAGTCCGAAAGCCCCCACCGCCTCCCTTCTTGACGACTCGGGGCAGAGAGGCTGGAGCAAGGGGGGCTGGGCAGCTCTCATTGCTGGCTGCCGCCCCTCACTCCAGAGAGTTGCCCCCTAGGTGGGGAACTGTCTGTGGATGTACCGCAGGAAGCTATGCCTGCAGGTGACTTGATGGGATGAGAGATCTGGACCTCACCTTGGTCCACAGTGATGGGTCTCTGGGTGGACGTGGGGTTCCTCTGGGACCCGGGGGCAGCATGGGGCAAGCCTGAGAACCAGGGTCCTGCTCTGAGCCAGGCTGTTCCACCCTGGCCGGTGACACTGACTTTGGGCCAACACTGCTGTTCCATCCTGCGGAGGGAACAAGGGAGCTGAGCATGTGTTGGGGCTGCCCAGGGGGGCGGTGCTGAGGCAGAGAAGGACCCCTTCCTATGTGTGGGATGGATTTGTCAACACCTGGAAGGACTTTGCCCCAAGAGATCAGCATGGTGGCCACAGAAGAGCACCACTCAGACGTCCCTTGAAGGGGTCCTGTTGGCCCACTACTCCTGATAGCTTCACCTTCAAGATCTGCAGCAGGGTTTCCCCCAGACTTCCTCTCCCAGACTGCCCTTGGCCAATGGCCAAGTACATCGAGGGTACTAGACCCAGACCTCATTTACCCAGCACAGGCCCCCTCCCTCAGGCAGTCTTTGCTTAGGGCCTCCCTCATCCCAGCCAGGACATTCCCTGGGTTGCACTGAGTCTGGGGCTCAGTTTTCTTATACATAAAATGGGAAAATTAAAACCCACCTTGGATATTTGAGGATGACCCAGGAAAATGTGTGGTCAGTGCCTGGGACAGTTCGTGGCTCAGCACGGCTCTCCCTGACCATCTGAGCTGCCTCTCCCCTCCCCTGCCTGCCTTAGGGTCTGGCTCAGGGCTGAGCACACAGGAGATGCTTACAATCCAGATGTTGAAATGTGAGGAACTAGCCAGAGGGGGCTGCCCAGGCGGAGGCAGTGATCGTTATGTCAGCTTACAACTGCGCTCAGAAACACCGATTCAGCACTCGCTTTGAGTGTAAAGTTCTGTGGGGCTGGGAGGCTGGGGTGCAGTGAGGCGGAGAGGAGCAGGGAGGCGGTGGGGGAACGGGGGAAAGAAGGCACGCGGACACAGAGGGCTAGAGGCTGAGCGAGAGGAGACGAGGGATACAGAAGGAGACCCAGAGGGAGGGACTGGCTGAGGAAGAAACAAAGACAGATGGGGAGAGAATCAGAGAATTCAGGGAGGCAGAGAGCCGGGAGAGACTGTGTGCAAGCTCAGGGAGTGGGGAGAGAGAGAAAGAGAGACAAGAGGTGCCAGCCGGACTCCCCATGCCCTGACCAGGCGACCCACCAGAGGGCAAGCGAGAGACTTCTTTTTGAGTGAAGACCTCTTGAGGCTGTTGTCTTCTGGATCAAGGGCCATATCCATCCTTGATCCCAACAAGAGCCAGCAAAGGGGGTCTTAGCTGCTTGTGCTGGGGTAAGCTGTAAGCTAGCACGTGAGGTCACAGGGTTACCTGTGGGAAGAGAATCCTAGAACTTTTCTCTGCATCCCAAAGGGAAGCAGGAGTGTGTCTCTTTGGATCCCTTATTTGATCTCAGGGCCCTATTGCCCCAGAGAAAGATTTCTGACAGATTCCTTTATACTGAGATGCTTGGAAATTACTTTGTAACTTCCTCTAAAGAGGGCAGCTTTTAACCCAAAGGGACACTTCATTGATGGTGGAATAGCAGGCAGTGGGGAGTGGGTGGGGAGAGATTTAGATGGGGGAGGGCTCTCTCTGGCTCCCATTTCCCACTGGAATCTCTTCCTTTCTATATTAATTGGAGGTTCTTCGCAGGTGGGGGCCATTTCTTCCATTTCTTTGGTGTTCCCCTGTCAGGGACAGTGAGCCCCTCTACCCTCACCCAGGGGGCTTCCTGTGAACGGCAGGAATGGAAGAGTAAGCACAATTTTTGTACCCATGAAACACATCACCAAGAAAGACCCCAACCAAAGTATGAGTCCTGCCTGTGGGTGACTTGCTGTGTGATTTTTGGCACATCATTGCCCTCTCTGGGCCTCCATTGCCCACCTGGGTAAGGCAGGGTTTAGATCAATGGTCTTTGAAGGCCCCTCTAGCTGTTGTGATCCAAGGTTCTGGGTCTTGGGCCCTTCTCAAATTGCCAGTTAGCACCTAGGCTAGGCTCTGAGTGCAGCAGGACAAGGTAGATGGACTCCAGAGGACCCAGTGGCTCTAGGCCAGCCAGGCAACCAGACTCCTCCATTTGAAAATAATGGGCGAAATCTCAGAACTGGAGGCCTGTGGACTCCCTTATCTGTCTTCCTCAGTGACAGGTAGAGAAACCAAGGCCTGGGCACAGAGGTGGCTTGGTCAAGTCCCTCTGCATGTTAATTTTGGGTGGGAGCTACAAACAGTTCCTTCTGCCTCTCTGTGCAGTTGGTTGGGTCTTAGGGGTAAATCCTGGTGGGCACCCTGGTAGAGGTGAAAGCTAAGACAGGCTCCGAAGGAAAGTGTGGGTGGAGCGTTGTCTTCCAGGGAGAGGCCCCAAGGGGAGGGAAAAGGGTTAGATTGTGTACCTTGTCCTTAGCCTGTGCACCCCCTGCATTCTGGGATTCTAGGAGCCTGGGCGGTGGCTGGTGTCTGAGTTTACCGTTCTGCACTG
Source organism: Moschus berezovskii (assembly GCF_049115385.1). Taxonomy (NCBI): domain Eukaryota; kingdom Metazoa; phylum Chordata; class Mammalia; order Artiodactyla; family Moschidae; genus Moschus; species Moschus berezovskii. The sequence goes on from NC_142471.1 coordinate 27,764,140, forward strand.
GGTCTCTGGTGTGCAGTGATGGAAGACCCCACTCCTGGTGCTATTGCTGTCCCTAGACCAGCAGCTGGACTGGGCCGGACTCAACTATAAATCACCCATGGAGCTGGACTGGTGGGGATGGTTTATGCATCTTAGGCACCTACCCTGCAACTCAGAACAGGCAGTAACATGCCATTTTAATGAGACTGCAAATTTCCTTGTCACCCAGGAGGTTGACATGCATGGCCATCAACACTTTGCTTGTTCCAGGCCCCGCCAGGGAGTGTGTGAGGAAGGCAACGGGACTGGGGGTCCAACTAACCAGACCTGGGAGAGAGGTGGGACTGGCTTGACTTTGGGCACCCCTGCTCCCCAGGCATCTCTCCTCTTTGACAGCTGCTCCCACTGCCCTTGAATATGCCGAGTGGATTTTCCTCTCCAGATCTCCACTCACACTGCTCCTGACACTGGGAACACCTCTCTTTTCCTTTCAATTATCCAAAGTCTTCTTTCAAGGCCTAGGTGAAGACCTCTGCCTTCAGGAAGCCTCCTGTGGCCAGCCCAGCCGTGTAACCCTTAGACCCCTGGGGAGGTGGTCCCCATTTACTTTCTAATTCCAGTAACCAGGCTGGGGTGTTGTCTGAAGCAAGAGAACAGAAAGACCCAGGAGGCTGCTTCCAGGGTCAGCTGGAAAGAGAAATGTGATTAGCGATGTCTGCCACTGTCAGGGGAAGGAAGACGGTAGCCCCTCCTGTTTGGTCGCCTGTGGAGGCATCTGGGCCATGTGGCCATTTACCTTAAGATCTATGCACATGTTGACACTAAGCTTCTCTCATTACTTTACCTGCCTAGGAGTGATACAAGCTCCTGGTGGCGGGCATACTGCCCACACTTTCTCTGTGTCCCTCAAACTGCGAGGCACTCATGAAGACCCCCAAAACCCTAGTCAGATGGAAAGGCAGTGCGTAAAATGCTGGTACTTTACCTGGAACTGGGAAGTAAATCATAGGGTATCAGAGCCATTTACAGAGGAGAGATCTAGGGGGTGCAAAGTGGGAAAGTGTTTTCTCAAGATCCCAGAGGGAATGAGTTCTGGGAAGGCCTCTGCTGGGCAACAAGAGGTTGCCGGATTGCTGAGGGGTGTTTCTCAGACCAGTGGGGCAAGGCCCAGCATCCAGCCAGGCACTGGGGTCCTAGGCTGCCTCCCTGGCCCTTGTAGATGCTCCTCTTTTTCTCATCTGAGGCTTGGAGAGCTTTCATTAGTGCAACATCCTCACACATATGGGAGTCACACCTATCATTATCCCCATTTTACTGATGGGAAAACGGAAGGAGCACCGGGTTTATGGCTGGACCCCAGGGCCCAGCCCCTCCAGCAGGTCAGTGGCAGCTGGAGTAGCTCTGGTTCCAAACATAGGCTGTCTCAGCTCAGGCCAGTCTCCAGGCTGGTCGAAGAGGCAGGTTTTCCCTTATGGATGCTGATGCAGATTGTGTGAGTTAGAAAGTCACTTACAGGCCATTAGTTCTGAGCCCCTTGTGATCCAGATGGAGAAAATGAGGACCAGAAAAGGCTGGGGCCTGACCCCAGGCCACACAGCTTCCCCTCCCCTGGTGAACAGGCTCCCTGACAACCCGGTCCCCCAAGGAATGCAGAATGGAGGGTGAGCCAGGTTGTGCATCTGGGCCTTTGCTGGGGTCCCACTCTGCTCAGGCCCCAGAACATTAAAGAGAGGAACCCACAGGACTCCTGCCCTGGCAGCCTGCTCTGGGTGTTGTGACACCAGGCCATGCCTTGCTTTCCTACCAAGTTTGATACTTTGATATCTTCCTCATCCTGTCAGGGTAAGGAGAGCAATTCCTAGGCCTGAGGGGCAGCGTGCAGGCCAGGGTACAGGCCTGGGGCTCAGGAGGGATGCCTGGGGCACTCGGCCTCTGAGCCTTGCTGCCTCATCCCCAGATGAAGCAGGATCCAGCATCTCCACAGTCCATCTTCAAGTTCTCACTGTGGTACAAGTGGCTGATGGTAGAACCTTTCCCGAAGTCACGCTGGCAGGAAGGGGAGGGGAGAGGTTGAAGGCGGGAACAGGATGCTGGGGGTTCTGAGAGATGGGTCATGATGTGGTCCAGAGAGCAGGTCTGCAGGCCGGACGCTCCCTCCTGGGCCGGCCTGCCTCCTCTCCCTCCTTTCCCTCTTCCTCACCTCCTCTGCTCTCCCACGGCAGCTGTTAATTCAGTCCTCCCCTCCGCACGGAGCGCCGTCAAGAGCTGGCCTTCAGCCAGATTTGCGTTGGTGGTTTATTGATTTAATTAAGCGGGGACTGTAAGCAGTGTCCCCCTCCATGGTGTGAGCTGGGCAGGGGCTGGACCGGGAACCCGTAGGGCAGCTAATGGGCATTAAAGATGGGGAGGCTGCTGACATCAGGGCAGTCTGATTCAGGGACCTATGCTTCCTGTGACCTTTGTCCTTCTGTCCCTTTTGGACTCTATCAGAAGTGACATTGCAAGTGGCAGTGGCAGCTTAGTCAAGCCCGAAGTTTCTGCCAGGGAGAGGGGGCCTCAGTGGACAGCGGGCAAAGGGAGCCTGGTCCCACTTCAGCAGACCCTCCTCCTGCAGATGGCTTGCCCAGTGCCCTGGAAAGGCTGTCCTTTCATCCTCTAAACAGAGCTGCAGTTTTGGAGGCCTGTGGCATGCTCCCCGTGCCCACTCTTGCCTGGCATCTCCAGATGCCATCATGGGGCAGGCATTTGCTGCGTCTGCAGAAAAGGCAGGAGTGACTGGAAATGACCTCCACGCTCCCCGCCCCTCCCTGGCCAGGGAGCACTGGTCTGGGGAACCGTGCAGCCTGCCTACCATCTGCCCTCTTCAGGCCTCCATCTTTCTAGATGTAAGTAAAAGCTGAAGGCAGCAGCATCTGAGGGCCCTGCTGATTCTTCGGTCACCCTTCTTCTTGTGCCTGGGGAGCCGTTCTTATGCCATGGAGTGCTAGGCCCCAGGCTGGGGGATTCTCACATTTCCAGGCTCAGCCAATCCTCACTCCAGTTTGGAAAGTAGGCAACCTCATCCTCACCTTAGAGACGAGCAACTCAGAGAGGTTGAGTGACCTGCCTCAGGCCACACAGCCCTTAGTGGCAGAGCTTCGTTTGAGCCCAGCCAGCCTTAAGAGGGGGAACAATGATGTTGATGCATTTCCCCTCCCCACCCTATTGCCACCCCGGCCTTTCCAGTCAGTCACAAGACTGTCCCCTCCACCCCAGAGCTGGAAGAAAAGGTTGGCCTCAGGGGAGCAGGAAGGACCCCGGGGGACAGAAATGCTGCAGGCGGCCTTTGGTCCTGCTTTAGAGAGAAAGATGGAAGCCCTGGGTTGATGGTGCCAAGTTGGCCACATTTCCCACAGGGAGCCAGGAGGCTGGGTGAGGGGGCTGGGGCTCTGCAAAGTGCCTTCTTTGCAGGACTGGGGCTGGGTGCAGGGACAGGCTTTGGTGGCTCAGAGTCTGGAGGACCTGGCAGGGTCCTCGGGGCCCATTGCTGAGATGAGAACACTGAGGCCCAAGGTCACACCGTCTGGGTGGGGGTCTCCCAAGGAGAGTCCATCTTGGCCCTCTGCTGACCCTTCCCCCATTTATAGCCCCAGCCACCTGGAGCAGGGTGGGCACCGAGCAGGTGCAGGCACGCGCCCCACAAGCCTGTGTCAGCAGTGTGTGTCTCTGAGTTCACAGCTGCCGACAAGCATCTGCTCCGTCTCCCACCCTGGCACCATCTGCCACCCTGCCCGCTCAGCCTCTCTCTATAGCTTTCTCAGCTTCTCTGTGTCTCTGCGCTTCCTCTCTCCTCCCTCGCTCATTCTCTGAGTGTCTTAGAATTGGGCATCTCTGCCTTGTCCACTGGGGAAGGCCAATGCTCCAATGCCCAGGACCCAGGGGAGGTGTAGAGTTAAGCGTGACAGGCCAGGCTTGGGGACTGCAGGGCTGGGAGCTCTGCCATTCCCTGACTGATGGCCCTGAGCTTCCATCTCCTCATCTCTAAAGTGGGGAGAACAGTTCTCACCTTGGAGGGCCATTGCAGGGATGAGGGCTGCGGACAGTGCCTGGCACTTTCCAAGGCACCTTTTACTCTACACCTAGGCTTAGAGTTACTGCCACGGTCATCCAACCTGCCCATTCCCCAACCTGGACGTGCCCAAGGATCCTGGGCAGTCCTGAGAAGGTACAGATTCCCAAGCCCTATCCTCCCAGATCTCCTCTGCCCAGCTGGATCCACCATGCCGTATCCCTGCCAAGTTGTCCCTGGAAAGCTGTTATCCACTTCTGGTGCATTAACAGGAAGGGCTAACAGATTGGGGTCCTGGAGCCACCACTCAGCTCACCCAGACTTAGCACACATTTGCAAAATAGGAAGAATAAGGCTTTCTTCATAGCTTTGATGTAAGAGCTCCTGAAAAGCCCTCAGCACAGGGCCCACTGGACTCAACAAACGGGGCTGGCTCTTCTTGTTGAACCCTGCCAGGGCTGGGGAGCTCACCCGCTCAGGCTGCTCAGAGTGTTGGGACGGGAGAGCAGGGCTGCCTGTTCTACATGATGCCTTGTTGTGTTGAAATGCTTCAGTGGCCCAAGGAGTCTATGCCTCTGCCTACTTGGCCTCTTTCTCCTTCCAAAAGCCTCCCCACCTGCCCACACCACTGACTTCTTCCTCTGACCTCTTGCAGCATGACTGGGTAAGCCTACACCTGGCACCTGTTTCCTGTTGGTTTGCTCATTCTCTCTCACCCTGGGTGTTGCAAAATCCTCCCAAATGGTTGTCCCAGTTCTCCTCTGCACTCTCCACTCCATTTTCCATCTGCATCTAGAAGGGGTAAAAGAGAACATTTAATTGGAGTATACGTCTTAGTATAAAGTTAGTATAAAGTGATCAAATCTCAAATGTGTGTTATTGTTCAGTTGCTCAGTCGTGTCTGACTCTTTGCAACCCCATGAACTGCAGTACACCAGGCCTCCCTGTCCCTCACCATCTCCTGGAGTCTGCCCAAGTTCATGTCCATTGCCTTGGTGACACCATCCAGCTATGTGCAGCTGGGTGGATTTCTGCGTAGGTACACACCATGTAAATGTCTCATTGATTGAGATAGAGAACAGCCCAGCAGGTTCACCTGTGCCCCTTTCCAATCAATAATCTCCCCAGAGGTAACCAGTATTCAGACTTTAATCCCCAAAGTTAATTTCATCTACTCTTGAGTTTCATTTAAATGGGACCACATAGCATATACTCATTCTGTCTCCCTTTCTTTCAGCATCATTTGTGAGATCCATGCATCCAGTTGCCTGTATTGAGAATTTCTTCTTTTTCATTGCTGTGTAGTATTTCATTGAAGGAAGGTGCCATCAATTAATTCTCTTCTCTTCAGTAGTTGGATATTAGAGTTATTTTCAGTTTTTAGCTGTGACGACCATTTTTATGCACATTCTTGGTGGTCATTGGCTTTCATTTCTCTTTTGTGAATACCTGTGAGTGGAAGTTAGATCATCACACAGGCATGTGTTTAGTCTCAGCAAATATTGCCAAACAATTTCCCAAGTGGTTGAACCAATTAACACTCCCACCAGTTAACGTATGAGCCTTTTGGTAACTCCACATTCTTGTCAACCTTGAGAGTTATCATTCCCTTTTAATTTTAGACATTTTGGTGGGAGAATAATGGTATATCATTGTGACTTTGATTTGCACTTCCCTAATGACTGATTGACTATGCCAAAGCCTTTGACTGTGTGGATCACAATAAACTGTGGAAAATTCTGAAAGAGATGGGAATACCAGACCACCTGACCTGCCTCTTGAGAAAACTATATGCTGGTCAGGAAGCAACAGTTAGAACTGGACATGGAACAATAGACTGGTTCCAAATAGGAAAAGGAGTACATCAAGGCTGTATATTGTCACCCTGCTTATTTAACTTATATGCAGAGTACACGATGAGAAACGCTGGGCTGAAAGAAGCACAAGCTGGAATCAAGATTGCCGGGAGAAATATCAATAACCTCAGATATGCAGATGACACCACCCTTATGGCAGAAAGTGAAGAGGAACTCAAAAGCTGCTTGATGAAAGTGAAAGAGGAGAGTGAAAAAGTTGGCTTAAAGCTCAACATTCAGAAAACAAAGATCATGGCATCTGGTCCCATCACTTCATGGGAAATAGATGGGGAAACAGTGTCAGACTTTATTTTTTTGGGCTCCAAAATCACTGCAGATGCTGATTGCATCCATGAAATTAAAAGATGCTCACTCCTTGGAAGGAAAGTTATGACCAACCTAGATAGCATATTAAAAAGCAGAGACATTACTTTGCCAACAAAGGTCCATCTAGTCAAGGCTATGGTTTTTCCAGTGGTCATGTATGGATGTGAGAGTTGGACTGTGAAGAAAGCTGAGCACCGAAGAATTAATGCTTTTGAACTGTGGTGCTGGAGAAGACTCTTGAGAGTCCCTTGGACTGCAAGTAGGTCCAACCAGTCCATCCTAAAGAGACTAGTCCTCGGTGTTCATTGGAAGGACTGATGTTGAAGCTGAAACTCCAATACTTTGGCCACCTCGTGCGAAGAGTTGACTCACTGGAAAAGACCCTGATGTTGGAGGGATTGGGGGCAGGAGGAGAAGGGGACGATAGAGGATGAGACGGCTGGATAGCATCACCGACTGGATGGACATGAGTTTGGGTAAACTCCGGGAGTTGGTGATGGACAGGGAGGCCTGGTGTGCTTTGATTCATGGGGTCGCAAAGAGTCAGACACGACTGAGCGACTGAACTGAACTGACTGAATGACTGATGAAGTTAAAATTTTTCATGCTCTTGTTGTGCGGCCAGAGAGCATCTTCTGTATACTGTGTGAGTCTTTTGCTAGTGTTTTCTAAATTGGTTTATCTGCCTTTTCTTGATCTAGATATTTTTTTCTTATTCCTTTTAAATACATAGTGGCTTTGATTAATCTGTTGGCTATATGAGCAGGAAATGTGCTTTCTATCTTTGTCGCTCACTTTCCTGTCCTCTCAGAACCCCTCACCTTGTCACCACTGAGACTTGAATATGGGGTGCCCTCTGCTAGTTGGAATCTCCCCCTCTTCTCTGCCTTACTGGGACTTGCTCTTTCAAGACCTAAAGCAAACTCCACCACCTCTGGGAAGTTGGCTCTTCCTGCTCCCTGCCCCGCAGTTAACCCCTGTGTTTTGTATGCATCAGAGCTCATAGCCCATTGGATGCAATAAAAGCAAGCCAAGGGGCACCTGGCTTCCTTGTGCACCTCTGGGGCAGGATGGTGTCTTCTGTGTCACAGTTGCCCCACACCTCACACGAGGCTGGTTCTCAATCAGCTCTTGTAGGTTTTCAGTGATAGGATGGAGGCAGAGCTCAGTTTGCCTGCAAAGGACCCGGTTCACACTTAACGGATACAGTATGGTTATGAATGGCCCCTCCTGGAGGCCCTGAAGGGAAGGGAGTAGGAGGGGCTGCCAAGGACTGATGGGGAAGAGAATATCTGTTTCAGGGACAGACTTGGGTCTAGTGCTGACCTGGTGCCAATATACTGTGTGCTATCAGGTACACCTCTTCCATCCTCAGCTTCCTCCTTTGTGAAATGGGGAGAATAAATAAATCTTTTGTCGCCTGTGTCTCATGGGTGGTTATAGGGTATATGAGATGTCAGATGAGCCTGTGACAGGAGCGCAATGCAGAGCCACAGAGAAGCTGCTCCTGCCCCAGGGAGGCTCTGCCTGGGGGGGGAGACGTCAGGCACCCCCCATTGCAGTCAGCATGAGAAGGGAGGCTCTGCCTGGCAGGGGAGATGTCAGGCACCGCCCCCCCGCCCCCCGCCCCCCCCCCCTCGCCAATGCAGTCAGTATGAGAAGGGAGGGGCCCTGGGAGGGGAGAGGTCAGGCACCCCCCCACTGCAGTCAGCATGAAAAGGGAGGCTCTGTCTGGGAGGGGAGAAGTCAGGCACCGCCCCCCGCCCCCCCACAATGCAGTCAGTATGAGAAGGGAGGGGCCCTGGGAGGGGACACTGAGCAGAGGCAGGTCCCGACAGGGGCAACCTGGCTGGATGCTGACCACCGGTTACATCCAGGTGGTGGCTAAATGTCCTTTTCTAAATGTTGAAAACATTTCATAATTTCATTTTATTTCATTATATTTTATTAAAATATAAAAACAGGTTGGGCCCTTTCAGCCCTCTGGGTGCCTGTGAGGAGCCCCTCCTGTCACTCTGGAGCGTCACCATTGATGGGGCCAGGCACGGTGCAGGGCTGCTGTGTGGGGCACTCGGTGCAGGACTCAGCTCTGACAAAGGACTCGCCTTGCCCACGCTCCCTCGGATGGAGCTGGCTGAGGAGAGGTGTGCTCGGAGTTGAGGAAGAGTGACTCAGTGCCTGGGCCGTGGCCTGCCGAGGGCCAGGGGCCAGGCCTGGGGTGGGGATGAGGTGGAAAGTGGCAGAGGCGAGCTTGGCTGGCTTCCAGAGTCAGAGTCAGGGTGGGGCTTCTTAGAGGCCATAGTTTCTTTGTATGGATGGGAGACTGAGACCCAGAGGGCAGACAGGACTTGGCCCATGTCACGTGGGAAATTCTAGGCCAGATCTCCCCCTTGACTCCACTTTCCGCCTGCCCCATTGTTGTCAGGGGCCAGGAGGCATTTTTCTAGGGTCTGCTCAGGCTTCAGAGGCCTGATGTCACCTGCTGCTGCTACTGCTGCTAAGTCACTTCAGTCGTGTCTGACTCTGTGTGACCCCATAGACGGAAGCCCACCAGGCTCCCCCGTCCCTGGGATTCTCCAGGCAAGAACACTGGAGTGGGTTGCCATTTCCTTCTCCAATGTGTGAAAGTGAAAAGTGAAAGTGAAGTCGCTCAGTCGTGTCCGACCCTTAGCGACCCCACGGACTGAAGCCTACCAGGCTCCTCCATCCATGGGATTTTCTAGGCAAGAGTACTGGAGTGGCTTGCCATTGCCTTCTCCTAGTGAATCCCTAAACAGAGGATGTCCTCTGTGTCCTGGCCCTGGGTGCCCCTGCAAGGAGATCCTTAGGGTCCTGGGGATTCCCAGAGAAGACGGGGGTGCTGAGCGGGAAGGTGGGGTGCTGGTGCTGCTCATCTGGCTTGTGGAGACAACTGCTGGCATCCTGACATCTGTTCTCAACTCCACAGTCAGTGCTTATGGGTTGGTGGCCTGAAATTAGCCATGGCGGGAGTATTGATGGAAACAGGGAAATGCTTCAAGGCAGAGCGGTTCCCTGGATGCCAAGTTTCCCATTTACCAGCATACTGCTGCCTGGCCCCATCCCCCTCAGCCACACAGCTCCACTTTATAATTTGAAGAAAGGTTTAAAAAATTAAAAAAAAAAATCATTCTATTGAATCATTCAATTTTTAAAATCTACCCTGCAAATGCCAAGGAAGTCTGTGTGTTGTGGACTAAACTGGGCTAACTTGTATGTCCTGAACTGACCCCTGATTCTGGGCTGTCCTGGGCTAACCGGTATTCCAAGCTAACCCAAGTGCTCTGGGCTAATCATTCGTTTCTGGGCTAACCCAGGCTATTGTGAGTGTTCTGGGTTAATGGGTGGGTCTGGGCTAAGTTCGGAGCAAGTTCTAGGCTAGCCTGGGCTGACACACGTATTCTGAGAGAAGCTGTAGGTTCTGGGCTACCATAGGGACTTGTTCCAGACTAATCTTCAGGACCTGGGAGAGTCCCTGTTCCTCTGCTGGAGACAAGGGTAAAGTTCGGAGCTCTGGTCCCAATGCCCTCTTATTTTTTCAGTGGTGGGAAACAGGCCCTCAGTTTTCCTTCTTATAAATGAGAACAACCAGAGGTTAGCAATGAACTTGGAGCTCCGTTGTGAGCGAGCACCTCAAAGGGGCTCAGGAGGCCCAGAGCCATCCTCTCCTCCTGGACTTGTGGGGGAAGGCGAGGCACATCCAGCTCCTGTGTAGGGCAGGCAAGACAGGGCTGGGCAGGTGAGGGATAATGGGGCCACTGTGGGTTCTGGGGAGGAAGCCAGACAAGAGAAGGGCTCCCTGCCCGTGCTGACTCTTCCTGAAGAAGGAAGGCGGGGACCTCATTTAAGACGACTCCAGGGACTTCCCTGGTGGTGCAGTGGCCAGGAATCTGCCTGTCAGTGCAGGGGGCAGAGCCCTGGTCTTGGGGGATCCCACATGCCACAAGGCAACTTAGCCCATGTGTTTTAACTACTGAAACCCGTGTGTCTAGAGCCTGTGCTCTGCGTGAGGGAAGCCACCACGATAAGAAGCCTGTGCCACAACCAGAGAAAGCCTGTGCAAAGCAACACAGAGCTAGTGCAACCGATAAATAAATAAACAGACTTGACTCCATTCCCAGCCTCACCGGGAACCCCTCCTTCAAGGGCCATTCACAAACAGCTCTGTGTCAGCCAACGCATCCCTGGCCGCCCATGGTTTTCAGGGATGGAGGGTCGTCAACCCAGACTCTGTGGCGCCTCTCAGAACCCCTGTCCATGTGACCTCCCTCTAGCCCTTGGTCCATCTTCTGCTGCTTCCCCAGGGCACTGAGGTGAGAGCTACTATATCCCCCACCACACCCAGCCCCTGGCTACCTCCCTTCTGCCCTAGACTGAGGGACTGCTTTCTGGGGTTCCGCTGGGCCTGCTGGGAGAGTTTCCTCCAGCATGTGTGCCCTATGGATGCAGCTATATCATGCCGGACAGATACAGTGACAATAGCATCCGTGCCCCCAGTACCACTGAGAAGGTCAGTGCTGACCCCAAAGTACCGCCCACACCCCGAGTTAGGGACACCCCTCAGCCATCTTCTCCACTGGGCACATCTGTCCTTCCTACCTCCCTCCAATCAACCTCACTCATTCCGACCCTCCTTTAATACCTAGTTCCTGAGTCCCTCTGGAAGGTGTATGCTGTGCACAGCAGATGCCTCCCCTTGTCCTCCGGCAACTTGCAATTCCTGAACCTATTTCAACTTTGCTCCTGCCACTCCCTCTATGTGCAAGACTTTCTCCCCATCCCCTTCTCCAGGAAGCTATCCCTGATTCCTCACAATGCCTTTCTTCCTTTTCAGTTCCTTGAAAACTGCTCCCTCACTCACTGGGTGCCCTTTTGGCAACCCCAGGTCACTTCCAGGGATGGGTGGGCCTCGAAACACTCCAGTCCATGTGAGAGACAGGCCCATTCCTGGCTGGGGTCCTTCAATCCATCCTTTGCCTCTGGTAAGGTCAGCACTGCTATCAAGGTCTCAGCAAGGCCCTTTTCTCATGTTGTCTGGGCTGGCTGGGGCTGGCCAGGGGTCTCTACACTTACCAGCTGTGCAGGACAGGGTGGCACCTGGGGTCTGTGGGCAGGCAGGCTCTCTGATCCTTGTGTTAATGGTGGGAATTTTGCTCCAAAGTCACCAGCCTCACCTAGTGTTTCTGTTCTCATTCACCCATCATTGCCCCTGTTTGGCCAGAGTTAGGAATGGGTGGGCAATCCTCTACGAAGGGGTTCAGGGTCCTGAAGGATGGGCCTGCCCATCTTTACCTCCAGTTCCTCCACAAGGTGGGCTCCTGGTGGCCCTCTGTATAAAACGCTGACCACCGCCAAAGGCCTGAAGGCTGGCAAGTTCTTTTTCTTGCCTGACTCTCCACTCTCTGCAGCAGGCACCTCCGCCTCTGGGCCCGCTCCTCCTTCCTTCCCGTGCTCCCCTCTCCCCAAGTCTTCTTTCCTTTCACCTCTCCTTCCCTCTATTCCTCCAGAAAGCACAGTCTTATGTCTGAAGGGAAGGGGGCACAATGACTTTTCAGCTCTAGGGGCTTGGTGGGGAGGGAGAGGAGGGCTGGGAGGGAGCAGACCAGAGGAGGGTTTGGAAAGGCAGAGCAAAAGTCCAGGAAATGAGGTTTGGGCTGCTCTGAGGGCCAAGGGCTGCTTTCTTCCATGGGGAACCATCGAAGGTTGACGAGCAGGAGGTGGACATGAAGGGCAGGCCTTGGGGGCCATTTAGTGGCTATGAATAGGAGAGAAGGGGGCCTGGAGGTGAGGACTAGGTTATGTCCATTCTGGGATCTGAACACGCATTTAGGTATTGGGGTAACCTTGGGCTTCAGTTTCCTTCTCTGTCAGGTAGGTAATAATCCTAAACTAGTGTTCAGTTCAGTTCAGTTGCTCAGTCGTGTCCGACTCTTTGCGACCCCATGAATCAAAGCACGCCAGGCCTCCCTGTCCATCACCAACTCCCAGAGTTCACTCAAACTCATGTCCATCAAGTCGGTGATGCCATCCAGCCATCTCATTCTCTGTTGTCCCCTTCTCCTCCCATCCCCAATCCCTCCCAGCATCAGACTCTTTTCCAGTGAGTCAACTCGTCACATGAGGTGGCCAAAGTATTGCAGTTTCAGCTTTAGCATCAGTCCTTCCAATGAACACCCAGGACTGATCTCCTTTAGAATGAACTGGTTGGATCTCCTTGCAGTCCAAGGGACTCTCAAGAGTCTTCTCCAGCACCACAGTTCAAAAGCATCAATTCTTCAGCTCTCAGCTTTCTTCACAGTCCAACTCTCACATCCATACATGACCACGGGAGAAACCATAGCCTTCACTAGATGGACCTTTGTTGGCAAAGTAATGTCTCTGCTTTTTAATATACTATCTAGGTTGGTCATAACTTTCCTTCCAAGCAGTAAGCGTCTTTTAATTTCATGGCTGCAATCAGCATCCGCAGTGATTTTGGAGCCCCCAAAAATAAAGTCTGCCACGGTTTCCACTGTTTCCCCATCTATTTCCCACGAAGTGATGGGACCAGATGCCATGATCTTTGTTTTCTGAATATTGAGCTTCAAGCTAAACTTTTCACTCTCCTCTTTCACTTTCATCAAGAGGCTTTTGAGTTCCTCTTCACTTTCTGCCATAAGGGTGGTGTCATCTGCATATCTGAGGTTATTGATGTAAGGAGACCATATTACATGGGCAGTGATCTGCCTTGTCGTCTCTGAGCACCATGGCCTGCAATTCTGACAACAGCCACTAGGTGGCAGCCAGCCCCCAGGAGCCCCACCTGCAGCCCCAAGCCTGGGCCAGGAGGACTTTTCCCCTGAGAGGATCAGTCTCAGAGCTGCCTCATCCAGTCTGCACTTTGTAGGTGAAATCTTCTCCCCTTACCCACCCACCAGCTCCAGTCCAGACAGAGACCTCGGGGACCTTGGGGCACAGAGGGGAGGCCATGAATGAGAAACTCCCGGACCACGTGCCTGATATAGGGGCCTCTCTCTGGGGCAGGTCTGTGCCAGGGGACAATTTGTGTAGGGTTGCCAGATGTAGAAAATAAATACACTATTTGGGATATAATTATACTAAATATTATTCATCATTAATCTGAAATTCAAATTTATCTGGCAACTCTGACTTTGAGGCACTGGCCATCATGAGGGAAAAGGCCAATCGCTCACATATCTGCATGAACACAGGCTGTGGGCTCAGGTTGCTGGGGCTGAGGGCCATCAGAAAGGGAGCTGGCACAGGGTGGGCAGACTCAGCTTCAGTTCAATCACTTCCCCTGGATGCCTATTCATCTATCCATTCATTCATGGGAAAAAGTGGAGACAGGGGCAGATTTTATTTTCCTGGGCTCTAAAATTACAGTGGATGGTTACTACAGTCTCAAAATTAAAAGACGCTTGCTCTTTGGATGAAAAGTTATGACAAACCTAGACAGCATATTAAAAAGCAGAGACATCACTTTGCCAACAAAGGTCTGTCTACTCAAAGCTGTGGTTTTTCCCAGTAGTCATGTATGGATGTGAAAGTTGGACCATAAAGAAAGCCAAAGAATTGATACTTTTGAACTGTGGTGCTAGAGAAGACTATTGAGAGTGTCTTCGACTGCAAGGAGATCAAACCAGTCAATCCTAAAGGAAACCAATCCTAAATGTTGATTGGAGTGACTGATGCTGAAGCTGAAGGTCTAATACTGTGGCCACCTGATGGGAAGAGCTGATTCATTGGAAAAGACCCTGATGATGGGGAAGATTGAAGTCAGGAAGAGAAGGAGATGACAGAGGATGAGATGGTTGGGTTGCATCATTGACTCAGTGGACATGAGTTTGGGCAAACTCTGGGAGATAGGAAAGGACAGGGAAATCTGGTGTTCTGCAGTCCATGGCAACGAAAAGAGTCAGACATGACTGAGTGACTGAACGACAACCATCCATCCCCCCATCCCCCCACCTGTCTGAGTCACTCCTTGAGGACTGGCTAGACTCTGAGAGCATAGAGACCACAGGCCACTGTCCTCATATTCTCATGGGCTCTATTTCTGTTTTTCTAGTTCCAGCCCATCCAGCTTCTCTCCGGAGCTTGGCAGAGCCTGGTGGTGGAACCACATGGAATCCACGACTCCTGCCTGCTCTGAGAGTTGTGCTTCCCATTCTGGCTGGACATACACACTCTACTTTTCCCGTCACTGGACTGGGATGTTCAGAGGGCTGGGGGCGGGTGGGGAGCTCAGAGTGTTGACAATTGCACCTTTACCAGGTAGTCATGCACATGATTGGGACTAGGAAGAGCAGGGAAGGGAAAGGGGAAGCAAGGGTTGAGGGAGGGCCACGAGACAGCACCTGCCTTTCCTTGCCTCCCTGGTGGTACAGAAGGCCAGCTCAGGGATGGCTCCTGGCATCCTGTGGCATCAGGAGACCGGTTGACCTCATTTCCTGCTCCCACAGTCCCACTCCCATGATGACAGATGTGAAAACTGAGTCCCAGAGAGGGTAGTGAGTGACTCAAGGCCACACAACGTCCTGCTCCTCATCTGAGCATATTGCCCTGTGTCCTCCAGGCTCTGATCTGCTCTAGCTCTCAGGTGCTGTGAGGCACCTTCTGTCCCCAGGGGTCCCCAGCAGGCCCTAGGCTGGGCCATCTGCAGTGACACAGCCTGGGGCCTGAAGACTTGCCCTCAGCCACCCTCTTCACAGGGAAGAAGATTCACGAGGTAGGTGAGTTAGTTTAAAGGACCCTGCAGTCTTTTTATCACCTTGATGGCTACAGTGGATTTTGTTTCAGGGAATATCTGTAAGACTTTAATTAAATCAGGAACTCAGGCCCCGCCAGCTTCCCTGCTGCTTATCAGCTTCTTAAGGCTGTGATTCATTACCCAGGATTATTTTTTTCATCCCTGAAATAATCTTTAAAGGCCTTCTATCAGGAAGATTAAAGCTATAAGTCATACATGCACACGTGGTTGCTTTCTTTTTTCTGCACATGGCGGTGTGGAGCCACCCAGAGGACTGGGCCACACGCTGCCCTGGCCTTCTCGGTCCCTCAGGGACCCTCCGCTGCCCTGGCTGGGGGAGGGGAAGGGGGTGTGGCCCTCTGGCTGGACAGAGGTTTGGCTGGAGTTGTGGGTGCTGGGGTAGCCTGGGTGGGTGGGAAGTGGGAGAGAAAGAAATTTAGCATTGGGTTTCCCCTGATGTCCTGGGTGAGAAAGGCCAGGCCTATCACTCATCACCCTCTTCCCTCACCAGCAAAATACAAAGGAAAGTGAGAGACCAAGAGATGGACTTGGCTCCTGTCGACCTGCAGCTCACCTTTTTCTCTTATTCTTCCTTCTTTGCTTCTTCTCCTTCCTTCACTTAACAAACATCCGCTGGTCCTGCTCTGGGTCACCGTCTGTTCTGGGTGCTCAGCCGGGCAAGACGGATAAGATGCCTTTTAGGGATACAGACAAGTAGTGAGTGATGACACCACATTTTTTCTCTCTCCCTCTCTTCGACTCTATGCCTCCCGGTCCCCTTTACCCCATCTTTCTCTGTCTCTGTCTTTGAAACTCGAGAAGCAAGGCTTTCTTTTCCAGTGAGAGGCAGGACTTCTTACTGGAGGTAGTGACCTTGGACTTATCTTGAACTGCTCACAATGACTCTCGCTGGGCCAGCTTCTTCGGGGGCAGGATGGTCTCAATTCAAGTCCCCAGGCCCTTGAGGACGAATGAAGTCCCTGGTTCAGCCTCTAATGGGAACAAGGCAATCGGGGACATGGAGAGAGGAGGGTGGCCTTCCTGGAGGAGGTGGTAATGAGGACTTGGGTAGGCTGCAAAGAATTTGGGTCTGGAGCATAACCTGCTCTGGCCCTCACACGCTAACCCCTAGGCCCCTAGTGCCTGTCTCATCTCTTTTGAGAGTGAACTATGAGGTGCTGAGACTCAGCTTTTGACAGACTCTTCCCACTCTAGCCCTTGGCCATTGCCAAGTTCAGTGAGTTGTTAGTTACATCACCAGTGTCATAGCTTTGGAGATGTTCCTTTGTGCAATGTTGGTTGGAGTCACGGGTGCTGGCAGGGATAGCTGCCTCCCCCACTTTCCGTGGCTGTGTGCATGGGGGCAGATGGGAACCCAGGAAGTCTCATGTAGAGCTTCCAGGTGGGTCTACACTGGGACTCGGAATTGCCCTGCACTTGCTGGGGCTGGGAGCAGTCGCAGGTACCACTGGCATGAGTTGGTCTGCAAAAGTGTGTATGTGAAGAAGAAATTCCACATGTGGATGTGGTGGACCGAGACGGGGCAAGGGAACACGGGAGCTGGGAACCTGGGGTGGGATGCGGCCCAGCCCCCAGCACATGACTTTACTTCCATTCTCTTCCACTTCCAGGCTTTTGCATGGGCTGTTCCCACACATCTCCACCCCCACATCACCTGGGATCATCCACCCATCTCATGCCACACCGCCCAGATGAAGCCAGGTCCCCGTTCAGCCCCCCTCACACTGTGCAAGGCCCGAGTCCTGAGCAGCCCTGGAGTTGATTTGTGCAGTGACTTGGTGGGACAGGCTCCCTTTGGGTGCTGTCAGCCCCACAGGGCAGGACCATAGCTGTTGGCTCATGGCTGGGCCCCTCTGCCTGGCAAAAGTCTGCCAAAGGAGAGGACGAGTTGAGAGGAGGGATTTGGAGATGTGGAGCTCCCAAGAGGGGCTGCTTCAGGTCCCTAGTATTGCAACATGGCCCAGAACAGAAGCATTCTTGGTCCACTTCTGCCCAGAACACCGAGGGTCTTTGTGATGCTGAGAACCAGCCAGGCTGGCCCCAAGAAGGGATCAGATCTGAGAGCCAGTCAGCCTGGCTTTCTTCTCCTGGGGCCACAGGTGTGGCAGCGGCTCGGACACATGGGAAAGCCCCCTTCTTTCCCCACCCCCAGCCTTTCCTGGGTTGGGGTGGGAACTTCAGATGAAGACAATGAGCCGGCACGATCTGGGGGCGGACACTACTGCTACCTCCTTCACATTGCAGGCTGGCCAGGCTGGTAGACATTTATATTTATATTGATTTGTGTCACACATGATGACTTCATTTTCTGAAACAAAACTCAGAAATGTATGTAGAAATGTATGCAGTCAAATCCAGGCCATCTTGATTTTCTGTAACATCTGCTCCCAATTGTGTGTGTGTGTGTGTGTGTGTGTGTGTGTGTGTATGAAGCCCTAGCATTTTATTAGACAGTGATTGAGTTTCAGGGGCTGTGGGCTGACCTGTGGTTCATCCGAAAGTTGAGGGTGAAGGCTGACCACGGAGAGGCAATTAGCTCGTGATTGCTGGAAGGGCAAAGGTCTCTCCTTATGATGATGGTGCCTGCTTACTGGGCGCTCAGCAAGCCCTCGGTGGGAAGTGTTGCATGCGCAGCGTTTGGACCTTGCGGTGCGGTGTAATTGTTACTGTCCCATTTTACAGATGAAGGAACAAGGAGGCCGGCGTGCTTCGTTCATTCATTCACGCACGCACACGCTCACAAGAGTCTTCACAGGAGGTCCACTGTGTGCTGGGTCCTTGATGCGAAGGGAGGGAGCTCGCTGAAACTCAGCCCAGCCAGGATTGGATCTGGTCTTTTGCTCTCCTGTGGGCCTTTCCTGGCACCACGCCTGCTCAGAAGGAAGTGCCTCCAAGGAGCCTGATAGAAGCCTGAGGACTGGCTGGGCTCACAAACCAAGGATGACAGTGCAGGGACACGGGGTCCTGATGGGGGCTGGGCTGGTCACCGCTGGAAGGCAGGGCCACTTTGGGCTGCCCAGGGATGCTTGGAATTCATTTCTGGTCTGGTCCCAGCTTGGAGCCACACTTGTGCGCTTCACTCTCACAAAATCTTGGCTAAAAATGGAGAACCTCAACAGTCCTTTATCTTTCTGCCTCTCCTGAGCCCTAATTCTCCCATACCCTCTCAGCGGCAGCCCAGCCCACCTCGGTGCTTGCCTTGGATACAGCACGGTTGAGGTTCTCAAGACCTGTTTGTCTTGTTATATCAACACAGCAGAAGCAGCGGCGGCAAGGCTGATAAAATAATAAAGCTCCTTGTTTGCATCAGGCTTGGTTTCATATCCCTGATCTCATTTTGTTCAGTGACCAACGGAGGGAGGTGCTTTTGTCATCACCCCCATTTTCAGCTGAGGAAACTGAGTGAGGATTTTCTCTGCCCTGTGGGTGCTTCTGTGCCAAGATTTGGCCAAAGCTCCCTTCACTTAATACTGGGTGGGGGCAGTAAAGCCAAAGGCAGCAGAGGTTTGTACCTGAAAGAGAAAACTCTGCAGTCACAATCTTGGCGTTGAAGCCTCAAGTACTCTGGGCCTCAGTGTCCTCATCTGTACAATGGGGATAATGAGGGCACCCCACCCCTTTTACATGACTCTTTTGGGATTAAGTGAGATGCTGTGTGTGTAACCCTGTTGGTATAATGCCAGCACAGAGTAGGTCAGGATGAAAGGTGATGAGGAGGAGAAGAGTGGAAAGAGGGTGAGACAGTCACCCCCTTGCTGCAGAATCTACGCTAAGAAGTATGGGAAAATGTCCCTGGCAGCTCATGGGCAGGCAGGCTTTCCCAGTCAGAGGGAGGAGGCTGATGGCACCATGTGCTTGGCCAGGAGCTAGTGATGTGGGATCAGATCACCTCCCTGAACCTCTCTTTCTACCTTTATGAAATGGGAGTGAGCCACCGGTCTGCTTTCCCAGGGCCATCCGGCAGCTCAAACCATGTCACAGATGTGAAAGATCTCAGGAAAATTTCTGGCATTGCTTAAGTCAGAGAGGAATAGGCATTTCCAATACTATCAATAATTTCCTCTGCTTTACCTCTCAAATGACACAGAAAAGACTCCTGCCCGAGAAGCTTCTAGCCCGAGATGATTCATTCCCTCCCTGTGAGTCCCTGCAGCCTCCTGCAGCACCGTTCCATCTGCACCCTGCACCCCCAGCCCTCCCCGCTCCAAGGGTCTGATCTTGGTGGTCTGTTTGAGACCCTGGGATCTGGCGCAATGGCACCTGGAAGCTGTGATGTCACCAGCTTGCTGGGTAACGCTCTAATCTCAGGGCTTTTGCCAAACGGTTTGGGTTGTTGGGAGGGTCCAGTGAGGTGGTGTATGGATGGGCGTGTAGCACACGGTGGGTGCTTAAGACATAGTAGGCTGTCCTTTCTTGACTTCTCAGTCCTAAGTCTTCCCCTTCTTGAATATAAACTTTATCTACAAGATGAGGGGGTTGGGACTTGAAAGGATGGCAAAGCATGAGGCTATTCTTGGGACTACCCCACACTCTAAAAGGGGCAGGCAGACACCACTAATCAACTGGACTCAGCCTCAGAATCCCTCTTCAACCAATCAGTTCACACAGAGTCTGACCTTCTAAGGACTGGAACAGTCCTGGTATGGGAAGGCTCAAGGGTTCTACCTGGGGGGAGGGTGGATTTAAAACTCACTGTGTGAGAACAGGAGGAAGAAGCGGGGGAGGGGAGGAGGAGGACGATGACAATCTCTCTATATGCATAAGACCTATTGCTTCCAGAGGGTGCCCTGAGACACAGGAGGGCCTGCCTGGCAAAGAGGTACAGGTTGGAGGCCGAGAACCCCAGACCTGGGGTTCAGTACCTGTTCTTTCCCAACTGTTGGCTCCAAACAGGCTCCAATACACGTCATCGCCACCATCATTTACTTACTCTGTGCCAGGTCTTCAGCCGGGCATGTGGGTCTGTGACTTCACTAATCCTCAAAGCCCCACTCATCCCCGTTTTATAGACAGAGAGGCAGAGGCTAAAACATGGGGACTTGGTCACTAAGGTTGCACCTCCAGACAGGAGCTGAGCTGTAAACTCCCATCTGTTCCTGCTGGATTTACTCAGGCCATTAGCCAGGTCCCTGACATCAAATGAATTCTATAATTTGTAAACGCAGCTGAGTGGCTTTTACAGAGGAATGTCGGGAAGTGATAAAAAAAAATACCTTCGATAGATTTACGGAGCAGCCGAATGCCAGCATTTTGCCCCCTCTTGCTTTCTCCAGGAGCCACCCACGACCAGAGAGGAGACCCAAGAAGGCTTTTGTGGCCAACAGCCAGGCCTTCCATCGACTTGTACAAGACAGGTTTATGGAGGCCCGGAGGAGACCGGGAGTGCAGGGCAAGAGTCAGAAGGCTGCCTCTGTCTAGGGCTCAGGCAGGAATGTGACAGGCTGGCAGGTGAAGCCTGGCAGGGTGCTAGGAAGTTCTTTGGATAGCAGGCTGACAGAGGCATTTCTGAGGCTATTTCTCCCTCTCCCCTTCCCCTGCCTCAACCCCATCCTCTAAAGCACCGAGAACATACCTGCCCCTTCTTTTAGGTCACCACCCTTCAGACGCTTAAGGTTGTGCTCATGCCCTCTCCCAGGGGCATGTCTTCTCCAGTCAGTGCCTTCTAGGCCCCTCTGTTTTATCCAGCACATCAGAGATGCTCTGTAACTAACAAGCTGCCTGGTGTGGTGATGAGCTCCCCAGAGCTGGGGGCATTCAAGCAGAGGCTGTGAGAATGAGTTGGGGTGAGGCAATTAAGCTGGATGACTTCTAAGACTCTCTCTCATCCTCTTTGATTCTAGTCTGGCCCTGGCATTCATGGAAGCCACTGGAAAGGTCTGCCAGGAAGCTAGAGTGAGGTGACCAACTTGGTTTGCTCAAGACTAAGGAGTTTCCAGCGATGTGGGACTCAGTGCTAAAACTGGGAAAGTCTCTTTCCCTTCCTCTTTTTCTGGCAGGTGGGCAGAGGAAGGAGGGACCTGCCCTCCACTGGTTTCCCTGGTGTAACCTGCCCCAGCTGTCTGTCATGCTGTCCCCAGCCCAGCCCCTGGCCTCTGTCTGTCATCTCACCTGCTTCTGTCTGCCCCAGCTTCCCTGCTCCCTGCACTGCGAGACTGGAGAGGGCGGAGACTGGAGAGGGCGGAGACTGGAGAGGGCGGAGACTGGAGTGGGCTGATGGTGGAGCCTCCACCTGCTCAAGGCTGCTCTTCGCAGCTGGAGGGCAGACCTAGAGTGTGGAGGATCCTGGGCCCCTTCAGGGAAACAGAGCTGTTCCAGGTGTCAGTCGCCAGCAGGGCTGGGCTGGGGCCCTGAAGCTCACTGTGGCTGGCCTTCAGCCCCTCCGTGCGGCCTGGCACTCGGCAGAGGTGGGGCGGGGGCAGGGTGGGAGCAGATGGACCCAGGAAGGGGCAGTGGCAACCGGGAAACTCAGGCCCTGGGCTGACCTCACCAGTGACCTGGGGTACACCCCTGCCCTCTCTGAGCCTCAGTGTCCTCACGGGGGTGGAAGAGAGTCCCCTGTTCCTGCCATTCACTGTGTGGCCTGGATGGCTGGATCTGTACCTCTGACACTTCAAGGGGCACGGGGGTGATTCCTAACGTGAACACAGGCCCAATACGTGTTCAGGTTACCAGGGGGTGGACCCCAGTCCTGCTCTTCATCACACACATGCTGAGCAACTTGCAAATTCCCTCACAGCTTCCACACCTGAATCTGTGTACACCCACCCACCTCCACAGCCACACCCTCTCATCCACACAGACACACCTTCAGACACCCCCGCACACCTTCATATCTCCCCGTGCCTGCACACCCTCAAGCACACACACATCCACCCCCCGCCCCTAGCAGGGAAGGTGATGGAGCAGCAAAGACATGGCATGTCAGGATGAAGAACTGTGGGAGAGCCTTGCTCTGCAGCACAGACGGGACTCAGAGACTTTGTAAAACAGCAGGGTTGGTGGGGAGGCAGGTCACCCACAGCCTGTAAAGGAGAAGTCCTGAGTAGCCTCCTTCAGCCTAGGCCCCGGGTGCTGCGTCCTGCAGGGTCGCCGGGGGGCCTGCTTCCCTCTCACAACCTGGTTCCTGGAAGTGGCTGGGCAAGCGCAGCCTCACATCCCTGACCCTGAGCTTTAGCCTTCTTTAAAATGCAGGAGGAAACGTGGTGGGGAGAGTGGAGGCGACTGGCCCAAGGTTGTGCAGAAACCAGGAAGGAAACCAGATCTCTCCCGAGAGGCTATGAGATGCACTAGAAATGTGACACACAAAGGTTGCAGAGGAGCCTGCGGGAGGAAGGGCTTTCATCTGCCTGGGCCCCCGGAACACTTGACTCACAAAGGCCAGAGGCTCCTCCAAGGGGCCATAGATGCAGGGGCTCATTGGGAGGAAGGCCGGGTGGAGCCAGGGGCCAGCAGCTCTGGCTGCTTCTCCCTCAGGAGTCTCTCTGCCTCCCTCCCCGACCCCACCTCCTGATCTGCTTACCTGTCCATCTGTCTTGCTCTAGATTCTTGCTCTAGTTCTGGTCACAGCCTCAGTCCACATCCCAAACAGCCTTGTCTGTGGTTGCCTCCCCCCTGGGCCAGCACCGATGCCAGGCCATGTGATCCGTCCCAGGCTGCCACATTCACCCCGGTCCAAATAGTGCCATCTGGTGGGTGTGGGTGGGGCCATCCCAGCTCCAAGGAGACATGGGGTAACTCTTCCTGGAAGAGGGAGTTGGGGCCCAGTCTTGAAGGAGAAGCACGATTTCTAAGAGTGGTGGAAGTTCTAGCTCAGGGGACACTAGAAATGTCGACGGGGGAATGGCCTGCCTGGAGGGCCATTGCAGCCACGGAACGAGTCAGAGCGAGTATGGGTGAGAAGGGCGGGCTGAAGGTTCAGATGGTGGAGGGTCTGCACTGAAGGGGTGGAGAGGGCGCCAAAGCAGATGAGGGGAACCAGGGCTGCTTGGGAGGTGGGGGAGGACTGGAACAGGGCTGTGCCCCCCCAGACCAAAGAGGGCGGCCAGCCATGTCAGCTGCTGCCAAGGGGCCTAGGGTGACCATCAGGAGGCTGGTGGTGATCCTGGCCAGAGCAGCTCCTTGCTTTGTGGGCATGGCTGGACTGCAGGGGTGAGGAGTGAGGGGAAAGTGAGGTGTGCAGACAGCAGCCATAGATTAACTTTGTGGGTTAATGGGGGAGAGAGGGCCCTGAGCCCAGCCTGCTATGTACCCCTGAGATGGATAGTGGGGAGTGCTTCTCAGCCCCTGGCTCTCCTGCAGGAGGCAGGAGAGGGCAAAGGAGCCAATAGTAACTTCCAAAGTTACTGAGCTCACGCTGCATTAACAGGTGACATCTGTCTTGCTCTGCCCAGACCACAGCCCCAGGGCCTTCACCCTTGGATGGGCAGGAACAAACTGCTGTATGTCTCCACGAAAGGAAGTGGTGGTGCCTAGGTACAAACACTGAGCTGGGCGCTGGGTGCTGAAAAAGTTCTGGAGTTGGAATTAGGAAGAACATGATCATTGCTCTCAAATGTCTGAAAGTCAGTTTGTTCAAGCAAGAGGAATTCTACTTGCCCAGGGTAACTCTTGAAGGCAGAGCTAGCTTCAGAGCTGGAGAGGGTCAAGAGGCAATTTTCAGCTCAAATGAGCAAGTCTCTATGTCAGTAGTGTCCCTGTGTGTCTGCTGGAGGCACAGGGGCAGGTGTGAGAGCCCTGTTGCTAGCAGTAAACGGGCAAAGGATGCTGCTTTGTCATACCTGGGATATCTCACACATCCAAGGTACCCAAAGAACAAAGGATCCAAGGGACACCCAAGAACTGCATGGCATGATCTCTGCTCTTGGGGGCTGAGGGGATCATCTGGGAAACTTGACTCGGACAAAACACACAGAGTGACTATGGGAATATGAAGGACTGTCAGGTCCATTCCATGTTTCTGGAAGAACTTGGGCTCAAATAGAGCTGCCCTGCACTGGTACAGGCTGTCTGGTGGACAGTAAGGAAGCATACAGTTGGAATGGGGTAACCTTGGGCAGGGGGTGCAGTTTCCGGCATGAGGAGGGCTTTGGATGCTAACAGATGACCTCTGCGGTTCCTTGAGTCCAGAGTTCCTTGGCAGCAAAAAACACCCGCAGAACTCCAAGCGGCACACAAGGTTACTGAGGACAGAGCAGAGATCCCAATATAGCTGGCGGGAGGAAGGCGGCAGCGGGCGAGGGGAAAGTAGGTCCCCCGAACAAATGAGGTGGGGCACGAAATTAACGAGGCTGGAAAGGGCTGAGCTCAGGGACTCATTTTTAAGAACTGTCTTTTAGCTAGAAAAATGAGGGAAAGTAATTTGGACAATGAAGATGTAATGGAGATGGTGAACGCATCTGTCAACCTCTAGCCAACTGGCCAGAGAGAGGGGCCCCCTGGGGAGCAAGGATGAGGTGCAGATCAGGGGGACTGGGGTGATTCCTACACGCCATGCAAGGTAGAGAGGAGCTGGCGAGGGGAGGCGGGGGACAGCAACAGGGGGCAGCCACCTCCTGCCCACACCGGCAAGCCTCCCTGCCATTCTGTCCCCTGCCTGCCCTCAGGGACCGTGCACTGACAGACTTCTCCTATCCCAACCTCTGAGCATAGTTAGCTGTGTTAGAAGGATTCTATCCTTCACTGGGTGGGAGGATGGAGGGAGAGAAGGATGGAGGAGGAGAAAGCAGGGAGGAAGTAAGGAAGGAGTTGGATCAGTTCAGTTCAGTCACTCAGTCGTGTCCGACTCTTTGTGACCCCATGAATCGCAGCACACCAGGCCTCCCTGTCCATCACCAGCTCCCGGAGTTCACTCAGACTCATCGGTCGGTGATGCCATCCAGCCATCTCATTCTCTGTCATCCCCGTCTCCTCCCGCCCCCAATCCCTCCCAGGATCAGAGTCTTTTCCAGTGAGTCAACTCTTCACATGAGGTGGCCAAAGTATTGGAGTCTCAGCTTCAGCATCAGTCCTTCCAATGAACACCCAGGACTGATCTCCTTTAGGATGGACTGGTTGGATCTCCTTGCAGTCCAAGGGACTCTCAAGAGTCTTCTCCAACACCACAGTTCAAAAGCATCAATTCTTCGGTGCTCAGCTTTCTTTGCAGTCCAATTCTCACATCCATACATGACCACGGGAAAAACCATAGCCTTGACTAGATGGACCTTTGTTGGCAAAGTAATATCTCTGCTTTTTGATATGCTATCTAGGTTGGTCATAACTTTCCTTCCAAGGAGGAGGTGTCTTTTAATTTCATGGCTGCAATCAGCATCCGCAGTGATTTTGGAGCCACCAAAAATAAAGTCTGACACTGTTTCCACTGTTTCCCCATCTATTTCCCATGAAGTGATGGGACCAGATGCCATGATCTTAGTTTTCTGAATGTTGAGAGCTTTAAGCCAACTTTTCCACTCTCCTCTTTTAGTTCCTCTTCACTTTCTGCCATAAGGGTGGTGTCATCTGCATATCTGAGGTTATTGATATTTCTCCCGGCAATCTTGATTCCAGCTCGTGCTTCTTCCAGCCCAGCGTTTCTCATGATGTACTCTGCATATAAGTTAAATAAGCAGGGTGACAATATACAGCCTTGATGTACTCCTTTTCCTATTTGGAACCAGTCTGTTGTTCCATGTCTGGTTCTAACTGTTGCTTCCTGACCTGCATACAGGTTTCTCAAGAGGCAGATCAGGTGGTCTGGAATTCCCATCTCTTTCAGAATGTTCCACAGTTTATTGTGATCCACAATATGCCAAAGGCTTTGGCATAGTCAATAAAGCAGAAATAGATGTTTTTCTGGAACTCTCTTGCTTTTTCCATGATCCAGCGGATGTTGGCAATTTGATCTCTGGTTCCTCTGCCTTTTCTAAAACCAGCTTGAACATCTGGAAGTTCACGGTTCATGTATTGCTGTAGCCTGGCTTGGAGAATTTTGAGCATTACTTTACTAGTGTGTGAGATGAGTGCAATTGTGCAGTAGTTTGAGCATCTTTGGCATTGCCTTTTTTTGGGATTGGAATGAAAACTGACCTTTTCCCATCCTGTGGTCACTGCTGAGTTTTCCAAATTTGCTGGCATATTGAGTGCAGCACTTTCACAGCATCATCTTTCAGGATTTGAAATAGCTCAACTGGAATTCCATCACCTCCACTAACTTTGTTCATAGTGATGCTTTCTAAGGCCCACTTGACTTCACATTCCAGGATGTCTGGCTTTAGGTGAGTCATCACACCAACGTGATTATCTGGGTCATGAAAATCTTTTTTGAACAGTTCTCCTGTGTATTCTTGCCACCTCTTCTTAATATCTTCTGCTTCTGTTAGGTCCACACCATTTCTGTCCTTTATCGAGCCCATCTTGGATGAAACGTTCCCCTGGTATCTCTAATTTTCTTGAAGAGATGTCTAGTCTTTCCCATCCTGTTGTTTTCCTCTATTTCTTTGCATTGATTGCTGAGGAAAGCTTTCTTATCTCTCCTTGCTATTCTTTGGAACTCTGCATTTAGATGCTTATATCTTTCCTTTTCTCCTTTGCTTTTCAGTTCTCTTTTTTTCACAGCTATTTATAAGGCCTCCCCAGACAGCCATTTTGCTTTTCTGCATTTCTTTTCCATGGGGATGGTCTTGATCCCTGTCTCCTGTACAATGTCACGAACCTCCGTCCATAGTTCATCAGGCACTCTATCAGATCTAGTCCCTTAAATCTATTTCTCACTTCCACTGTATAATCATAAGGTGTTTGATTTAGGTCATATCTGAATGGTCTAGTGATTTTCCCTACTTTCTTCAATTTAAGTCTGAATTTGGCAATAAGGAGTTCATGATCTGAGCCACAGTCAGCTCCCAGTCTTGTTTTTGCTAACTGTATAGAGCTTCTCCATCTTTGGCTGCAAAGAATATAATCAATCTGATTTCGGTGTTGACCATTTGGTGATGCCCATGTGTAGAGTCTTCTCTTGTGTTGTTGAAAGAGGGTGTTTGCTGTGACCAGTGCGTTCTCTTGGCAAAACTCTATTAGCCTTTGCCCTGCTTCATTTTGTATTCGAAGGCCAAATTTGCCTGTTACCCCTGGTGTTTCTTGACTTCCTACTTTTGCATTCCAGTCCCCTATCAGTGGGTGCCCAATATGCTACTGGAGATCAGTGGAGAAATAACTCAAGAAAGAATGAAGGGATGGAGCCAAAGCAAAAACAATACCCAGCTGTGGATGTGACTGGTGATAGAAGCAAGGTCCAATGCTATGAAGAGCAATATTGCATAGGAACCTGGAATGTTAGGTCCATGAATCAAGGCAAATTGGAAGTGGTCAAACAGGAGATGGCAAGAGTGAACGTCGACATTCTAGGAATCAGTGAACTAAAATGGACTGGAATGGGTGAATTTAACTCAGATGACTACTACTGTGGGCAGGAATCCCTTAGAAGAAATGAGTAGCCATCATGGTCAACAAAAGAGTCCGAAATGCAGTACTTGGATGCAATCTCAAAAATGACAGAATGATCTCTGTTCGTTTCCCAGTCAAACCATTCAATATCACGGTAATCCAAGCCTATGTCCCAACCAGTAACGCTGAAGAAGCTGAAGTTGAATGATTCTATGAAGATCTACAAGACCTTTTAGAACTAACCCCCCAAAAAGATGTTCTTTTCATTATAGAGGAGTTGGATAATCTAGCTCAAACCAGAACTCCTGGGTCCCTGAAGAAGAGGAAGGTGCCCTTCCTGCCTCTTCCCAGGGTAGGGCCCCATAGCTCCTGCCATTGGCCTCTGCCAGAAGGTGGCTGAACTCCAGGATCAGGGCCCAGGAGAGGGAGTTAATTAAGAATTGACAGGCCTGGAGGCCCAGAGAGGGGAGGAGCATCATACAAGATCACACAGCGCAGGAGAGGGGCAGAAGGAAAACAGAGTCCCGGAGCTTTCCTAAGACAGTGCCACGGCTATCCTGGGACAGCCCCACTTCCCTGAAATCCCATCCCTTTTCCTTTTAGGCAATCCCCATGAGCCACTCCCTTCTCCAGGTACAGGAGGGCTGAAGTGGAGGTGGTTGGGGGATGCTGAACTAAATTATCTCAATGCCAGAGTCCCCCAGGCTTGGTTGGCAGAGCAGGAGGAGAATGCAGGATGGCTCTCTGCTCACACTGCACTGGCCCTCAGGAAGCCCAGAGTCCCTGAAAGCCCCTGCTGCATCCTCCTCCCTATCTAGATGTGGAGATAGAGGGGGTGGGACTCGAAAGGGCCCTTAGAGGCTGCCCTTCACTGGGCCAGGGTGATGCCCAGAAGCTCAGGCTGCCCCTAACACTGCTGTGGGCATGGGGAGGGCCCTTCTACTCCCTCGCCAGCCCTACTAGCCCAGCCGCCTCCCATGGCCCTGCATAGGTGACAAGGCCCTGAAAGAGGTACAACCAGCTGGACTCCTCAGGAGCTGTCACCAGAACTCCGGGAGGCAGGGGGTGGAGGCAGGAAGGGAGTGAGCCGGGAGATGTGGGGGAGCCTGGAATCCAGCAGCCACTTCACACCTGGCTTGTTAATTGCCAGATTGATTTCAGATCCCAGTTTCCCGGAAGGCCCCAAAATCAATCCCTCCTCTCCTCCCTTCTCTGGGCTCAGGAGTTATCTTTAAAGCCACAGCTGTCCTAGCTACTTTGGTTAAGCCCCTGTAGAAGAGCAGGCTTTGAGCTCCAAAGCAGGCCCAAGGTTCTGTGTAGGAAAAGTCTTACCCTGAAGGGAAGCACGGTAGCTCATAGGGTGTGATTGGAGGGGTGTTAAGAAGGCCCTTTTACTCAAATCCCCATCTTACTGAGATGTCCTGATGTCTATAATTCTACCATTAGGAAGTCATACTTTTGGACAAATTAGACCAACAGTTCAGGAGCCCAAAATGTGGAGACCCAGGAGAAGGAACAGAGAAGCCCGAACTCAGGCTAGACCCTAGTGATGGTTGCAGGCGAAGGGGCCACCAGGAGCCAGGTAGGGTCAGTATATGCAGGCATGTTCTTGTTCCCCAAGGAGGTATGTCCCAACTTAGTAGGCACATTTCAATGGCTGGGCAGCCACTGTGTCCCAGCCCCGAGCCCAGCACAGTGACAGCATCTAATGTCGGCACAGCCTTGTGAGAAGGGCACTGTTGACCCATCTCCTACACAGGGACACAGACGTGCCTGAGGTTAGGTGACTCATCCAAGGTCACATGGCTTTCACAAACAACCAAGACTCCAGCTTGGATCTACTGCATTCCAGGAACTACTGCACGTTTGAGGAGGCTTCTAGGAAGTCAAGAGAGCTGGATTGAGGGAGACATGCTGAAAAGGGGACCTGAACTCAAGCATTCCATGATGCCAAGAAACCAAGACAGTGAGGCTCTTCAATCTGTTGATATTACAAGATAGGCATGCCAAGCCCTGGGCACCTGGCCTCAACCTCTCTGACATCCTGCCAGGGCTCAGAGTCCCACGGGTGGGAGGGGCTTTGGGCAGTTTTTCTGCAGTTCCAGCCCAGCTTCTGCTCACAGCTATTCCTTCATGGCCTTAGAGATGCAGGCTCTGGGCAGGGCCACTGTGGGTCAGCCCTTGTACTTGGGGACAAGACATCATTGCTGATCCCCTCTGCGTGGACCTGATTACTAGTACAGTGCTCTGTGTTTCCACAGCCTCCAACAAGGGTTTCATCCTGGTGGCATCACAGATGGACAGAGACGTCCTCTCCCAGCCCCTGTGCCCATGAAGTGGCTGGCGGTGCTCCCTGAGGTCAGCCCTGCATGCTCTTGTCAAGGTGTGTCCTCACTCTGCCAGCCTAGGGTGTGTGTGTCGGGGTGGGGGGTGGTTGCATAATTGAAGCAGCAACTGTGAGAAGTCTGGTGCAGTCCCAAGGGTCTCTGCCCAGTCTGTGAGCCCCAGGAGAGAAGGGCCATGTCTGTTTTGACCCCTCTCCCCCACAGTCTGCCTGGGGTGTGGTGGGTACTCAGTAAATATTTTGGAGTGAATGAATGGCTGAATGAGTGAATTAGAACTCTGGATCTCCCAGCTCCGGAAAGTGAGGACAGTGTGCTCTTGTTCCCTCTCAGAGGGAGATCTCTGGGTGACCATCTCAGCTTGTGTTGTGGCTATGCTGTGTGGCTCTAGGTGAATTGCTTGATGTCTCTGTGCTCAGACCCCTGGGAATGGTATTAACTGGGGAGAGTGGCTAATGACATACAAGTGTTGAGGTTTTAGAGTGGTCAAGAGGGCACTGCCTTTCATAGAAGGCGCCTGTAGCATGAACCACAGGGGCAGTGGGGGCCTCACCCCCTCCTCCTGTGGCGAGGCTGACACAGGTTAGAGCACAGTTAGAGGGGTGGGGAAGGAGGAAGCCCAGGCCTGGCACAGGGCCAGCACACGGGCTGGCACTGGGGCTGAGGGGTGCCAAAGTGTGCTGGTCTGGGGGCTCGGTTAGGGCGTGGAGTCAGGCTGGTGGTTCACACTGGATCCTCAGTGAAGAACTCAGTCAGAGCAGAGGTCAGGGCCTGGGGCTGAATTTAAGACTTCAGCCCAAGGCTGGATCAGACTCTCCCTCAGGTTGCGGCAGGGATCAGGCTGGGGTCACAGCAGATTTTCTCTGATGAGAGCCACTGGGAGCGGCTCTGCTGCCCTGGCCTCATTCACTCTAAGCAGCAGCCAGTTGATTGGTTGGGTACTGGAGGCTTGCTGAGGGCACTAGCCTTGGAGGTGTCCTCCTCGTCCTCAAGGTGTCCTGAGGGAAACTTAAGGCTGTCCAGGGATCCAGGACCAGTTATTCCTGTCACTGGATGTGCCCCACTAGCACTGATTGCCCAGCAGCTAAAGGGATGACATCATGATTTCCACATGTGCACAGCACATTACAGTTTATAAAACTCCTTCCTTTTCAGCGTAGTTCATACTCCTGAGAAACGGACATGACAAGAGATGATGCCCATTTTACAGAAGAGGAAAATAAAGGCCTGGAGAAACTAAGAAGTTTGCCCAAGGCCACTCAGGAGGTAAAGGCAAAGAGGCAAAGCAGGAAAAGTCTCCGATTTCCTACCTGCATGGTTGCCTGACTGCTGGCTGGTCCTAGATTCCCTGCACAGGATACCATGGCAAGGCACTCACATCCATGGCCCCGCTGCCCACTGATGCCGTGCAGAGATTAACAAGTTGCGACTGCCCTGCAGCCCTTGCCAAAGCTGTCCAAATCACCTCAATCATCAGCAAGTCTTATCCCTGACATCACGACCGCATAAAATTACTTTATTTAGTTAAGGAAGGTGTTAATTAAGAGTTCACATTTATTGTGTCTTTGCAGACAGCTCTCGGGGGCTTCTGAGTTCTCAGTGCCAGTGACAGCAAAAGCTAATGGTATCGCAAGTTATTAATAGGGTGATTCAAGTTGGGGAGGGGGCAGATAGTGACTGGATCCCCAAAGCCTAGCACAGAGCTTAGGGCATCAAGGCAGGTCTGCAAGCATCTGCAGGGTGAACAAGGGGCCATCCTGTCCCTGGATGGTCTCCAGGTCTGGTCTTCTTGCTGAGAGACCTTGAGGTCTAGGGAGGGAATTGTGGGTGAGAGACCCCCCCACTCCTTTTAGGCCCCTCAAACTTGGAGCCCCAGAGTTCCACACTTGGGGAGTGTGGATAGATCTGTGCTGATGAAGGTGGGGTGTATTGCAGATGTGGGCAGCCAGGTGTAGGGAAGGCCTGCCAGGGTTAGGGTACTTAAGTGGTTGGGGAGCCTTCACTGTGCACTGTAAACTGTGCAAGGACCTTGCTCTCCTTTTCATGGGAACAGGTAGGAAAAGAAGGAATTTTATACTACTTTAGGTAAACAACGAAGGCTGTAAGGAAGCCACTTGGTGCAATGGAGAGAACACAGCCTAGGAACTCAGAGTCCTGGGTCTGTCCATGACAGGCTCTGTGACCTTGAGGGGACGCCCACTCTCTGGGCCTTAGTTTGCTCACCTGTGAAACAGGATGGTTGGGCAAAAATTGCAAAAGTCCCTTCTAATGCCTGATGCACTCCACGTCTCTTTTCCCCCATAAAACCACTTCTGGAGGGTACCACCCACATTCTAGGAGATGTGCCTGAACCTTTTGTGGTTATCATCTTGAATGCTTACAGGGCACTGGGAGGGAGATGCTGTACCAGTATTAACTCCCATCACAGCTGGGGAAATTGAGTTTAAGTTGGGAAAACAGAGGCTAAGTAACTTAAAAACAGAGGTTAAGTAACTCAAGCTCCAAGGTGAGCTTCAAACTAGGTGAGTGCTCTTTCTAGAATATTAGACCATTTTCGTTCATCACCTGGGGTGGGATGGATACAGAGGAGGCCCCAGTTTAGACGTTGGCTGATTGGCCAGGGCTGGTTAGGGTTAAGGGAAAGGAAGACAGAGCACCCTATGTGACTCACTGGACCCAGCTGTCAGGCTACTGGAGCCTGGCAGGGACAGGTTCTGAGACCATCAGAGAACCAAAAACAGCCTGCACCATGAGGCCCAGCAGCCTCCCACCTAAGCCGCCTCATCTCTGCCCTTCCCCCTCTCATCTCACAGGCAGACAGTCATTCATTCAACATTTATTTGGGGGCTGGTCTGACACCTAAAGATGAATCTGGACTTGTTGCTGCCCTCAAGGAGCTCCACATTTAGGGGGGAGGTGGCCCCCTAGACTGATAATTCCACGTGGGCTGGGACGGAGGCAGGCTTAGGTCTGTTGGAGGCGCCCTGGCAGGATGGGTCACCCTCATGAGGGACACAGTCAGGGATGACTTCCTTAGAGGAACTGACCCTTCAATGGGGTCTTGAATAGATCTTCACCAGGTAGAGGGGCAGGGCTGTGAGTTGGGCCTTCCATGTGGATGGAGCTGTGTGGGTCGAATTCTGGAACTGCTTTTTTGGCTGAAGCCTGGTGGGTAGAAGAGTATCCAATGGTGAGGTGACTGGGCTCAGAGCACATGGGGCACGGCATGCTAGCTTATGGACCCCTGACCTCATCTGAAGGGCACTAGGGAGCTGCTGTGGGATTTGCGTAGGAAAATGTCCTCTGTACCCTGTTTGGGCCACGCTGCTACTTTCCTATGCCATGGACTGAGGGCACTGCTGAAAGTAGGGATGCAGGGGGTTAATTTGGAATCCTCCAGAGGCCGAGGCTGAAACATGTATTTAAGTGCAGGAACACTTGTAGGGAAAGAAAGGCAGAGGGACCATTTCTGAGCCCATTACCATGGTGGGTGGGTGGAGCCCAACTCTGCTGGGGGCCTCTGAGAGCTGGGACAGAACATGCTCCAGTGTTGGACCACCCAGGGAGCAAAGGGGCCAGGGTATTTATCCACCAACTCCCATTAGTCACTGGTTGAGGGCTGCTCCCAGGAGACACCAATTCCCTGGTATATCTGGTCTTCTCTATACGGTCAACAGAGGACCCCAGCTGTTAGAGGAATCCTCAGGAAAAGAAATAAAGATGCTGGCAGTTGGCAGTTATGTCAGTGTGCTCTGAAATGGCGAGGATGAGAGGCTGTGGTTAAACAGATCCTGGGGTTAGCCACCGATGAGAGAATCACCTCCACATTCACCTTCACCAAGACACCAGCCTGGGGACTTGATCTGAAGACAGGAGGGAGGAGAAAATTTGGTCCTAAGCTCCAGCTTTGGAGAAGTTGATCTGAGTTCAAGTGCTGATTGCCACTTATAAGTTGTGTCCTTAGGCAAATTTCTTAACACTCGTAAACTTCAGTCTTCTCTGAAAAAGGGGAGATAACAGTACCTGCACTATGGAATTATTGTGATCAGTAAGCAAAATAGTGAGTGGGATATATTTAGCCCAGTGCCTTGAATATATTGTGTGTGCAATCAAATGTTTATCAAGATTAGTATTATTATGTTATTATTATCCCAGTGATACATAGAGAAGAGAGGGGCAAGATAAGGACTTGCAGAGAAGCACTGCCATATTAGCAGCCCAGAGTAACTTTTAGTTGCCTACATTCTTCTTGGGTGTTAAATAGTAGATTCTCACAATACTTCTGGACTTTGTGAGCTAAGACTGAGCCATTAGCAAGTGACTTTATATATACCTATTAATGTAGATATCAGCTGTGACAATCACTTCTTTTTCTCTGAGGCCCGTCTTCTCAAGAACTCAAAGATCAGCTGCAAACATTATCTTGTCATCATTTTATCATCTTCAGACTGTCCCTGAAGCTGACTTCCAAGATGTGGAGCAGAGGAAGGAACACTGGGCAAGGAGTCTGGATTCTAAGTCAGACTCCAGAATGAATTTCAGATTCCTCATCCAGAATGTGGTACTAAAACCCCATCATCTTGTGTCTCCAACTAAGGTTGTCTAAGAATTGAATAAGATTATGAGGGGGAAAAAAGGTTAAACTATGAAACTGCTTTGAAAACTAAAATTCAGCATCCAAAGTCTACCAGTGGCAGAGAACTGGGACTAGAGCCAGGTGACTTAACTTCTGATCAAAGGCCTTCTCAAAGGATCTTCGTAATCATAGCCACTGGAGAAGCCATGGGTGTCGTCAGTGCCTCACCATGGATGGCTCAGCTGGGCCTCTGGGGTAGGCAGCCTGGGAAGAAGAAGCGTACCTGGGAAACCCTGGTCCTTGGAAGAGAGGCTTGAGGTTCTTGCTTGGGGATAGTGGTGGGGGATGGGAAGAAGGAACTGGCAGTTATTAAACCAAGAGGCAGTGTGGTCATCTGAGAAGAGTTATAACCAACTGGGGACAGGTTTCCTCATTCCTTATGAATGCAGGGACATCTCAGGATGTGGTTAAAGGGCCTCCTGTCAACACCCAGTCAGTGAAGAGCCAGGGAATTGGTGCTGGTCACGTAGGCAACACTAGTGGTCTATTGGAAGCCATGTGGCTTCCCCTTCTCTCTGACCATAGATTGGTCAAGGGTTGGCTGGGAGCCAGCCTTTGATCACCGCCACAGTGAACCCAGCTCTGGTCCCAGGTCAGTCTGGGCATTCTGAAAAATCACAGTGGGCTAGAGAGGATGTCGGCCTGGGAATGGAGACTTACAAAGATGGGTTTCTGCTCACACAAGCAGCTCTAGACCCATTTCCAGAGAACCAATTAGGGAACCGTTTTTACTTTTGCTCGAAGAAGGTGCTCATGTCCCCAGTGGGACAGAGATAGGATTACACCCAGCTTGGGGTGTCTGTGTGGGATGTATTCTCTAGAAGAGGCCAACAGTTTCCCACAATGCCAGGGGGTAGAGAATACCAGGCTAATCCATCATCAGGGCTGGTTTCCATTCTGGGGGCATTTCTCTGTGACTTCTTAGTCAGAGAGATCCAAGATACAAAAGGAGGATTCAAAGTGCTGCTTAGAACCCCTCAGCTACCTGAGAAAGTCCTATATTGTGGAATCCCAGGTCTCAGACATGACTGGTCCAGGGCCAGGGAATACATTATTAAGAAGTTTTTGCTTAGATGTGGGTTTTCAGTTTTAATCTATATTCAGGGACCTAGTCAGACTGATTCCCTGAAATGTTGTTTTATTATTTTTCAACACAAAAACCTCTGTATGGTTGTTAAAAACCTTCAGATGTGTGGCTTTTCCTGTTTTTCTCCTATGGCTTACATCCAGTGAACTGAGGTCATGAAGGAGACCAGTTCGGAAAGATGAGGACCATAGCAGCCAGAGGTTCAGGGGAGGGGGACCTGGGAGAAGAGATTCAGGAATGTAGTGCGGGAGACAGAGAAGGTATTAATGAGCAAAAGAGTAACCGTGAAAGTCCATCCAGTGGACTAGGAAAGGGAAAGGTGATAATTGAGAAGAGAAGGGAAAAGGAGAGGAGAGAAGAAAAGAGGAGAAAGGGAGGAAAAAGTGCAGTATGATGTGGGGACAAAGCACGAAGGAAAAGAGAGAGGCAGAAGAGAGGGGATGAAGAAGGCGAGGCAGGGGAGGGGAGGTGGAAGGAAAGCAGAAGCAGGGTAGTGGCGGGGGCAAAGAGGCCCCAGCTTTGGAGTCCTTTTCTCCACCAAGCATCTGCACAGCAGATAAATACAGTACAGCAGGGCTTTTTTCTCTTCTTAATTGACATCTTTGAATCGGTCCTCACTTGACAAATCAGGCCATTTATTATTAGCGATGACAGGGATAAATATCACAGGCATTCACTTTACATCTGGGCCCCCTGATAATAGAAGTCAGTACACCAGCCCCTTTCCTCACAGCTTCCTCACCCCTTTTCTAGGGTTTCTTGGCAGGGAAACTGAGTGGCCAGGAGCTCCCTGAAGCTTGCGGGGGTGCTGAGAGCACCTACAAAACACCTGGTAGGAAGCCTATGGGTGGGAACTGTCCACAGTCAGAGTGGTGCTGAAAACCCACTGTGCCCTGTGGCTCCAGGGGGAAGGTGGGTGGCTGGGAGTTGTACACAACCTGTATACAGCTTTCAGTATATAGGTTGTGACCTGTATACCGCTTTCAGTATACATGTTGTATACAACTCCAGTTGTGCACTAGCCCTGGATGGGGCAGAGATCTCAGGGACAGAGAGGCGGGAGTGTTCCTTCTTTGCCTGGAACACAATTACTTCTGGCACAGAAGTGACTTAAACCTACCATGTCTGGTCCTGGTTCTAAACACCCCGGATTACTTGAAGCATATCCTTCCCCTCTCTGGGTCTCAGGCTTCCTACCTGTAGCATGAAGAGCTGGATTAGGTGTCCCTTCAGGGCCCTCCAAGTTCTAGCCCTTTCTGCTACCAAAGTCTTTAATAGATTCCTTCTACACATAGGATCAAGTTGCAAATTCCTTAACCACGCCCTGAAGGTCCTCTCTGATCCCTTTCCACTTCTTTACATTATCCTCACACCAGCCAGAAGAGCCTTCTTCCCAGTCCCAGACACAGTCTCCCACAATCTCCTTTTCCATCCCTTTCCCACTGCCCAACTCTCTCCTCTGCCGCTCTCCATTCCTAACCTCTAGGAAAGCTGACTGTCTGGACCCTTCATTAAGGAATAATAGCCTTACCCTTAATGTGATTCCAACATTTTGTGTCAGAGGCTTGAGAGCAGACCTACGTGTTATATGGCTCTGCAGGGCCAGGCAGGGTTGTGCTCTGAGTCAGCAATCAGTGGCTTACTGGAGTTTCTCATGACTGTGAATGGGGCATGGGTGAGTATGTGTGGTATTTTGGCAGACCAAGCACTTTTAAAACCATAATTGCTCTCTCAAGATTATTGGTGAAGGAAGAGTTAGCTGAGGCTTGTGGCCCCCTTCTCTGAGATAGAATCCCTCTGGGGCTCCCAGTCCATGCTGGCTTTAATGTGTAAGGTTGCATTCATGTAGACATGGGACCCTGCCAGTGGGGTGGCTGAGACATGCCAGATCATACACACAAGACTCCATCTCTGTTTGCTCAGAGCCTTTGGGGGTTGACCCAGCATCCTCATTGTTATCAGTTAGGGGTAACACCCTCAGAGTTATCATGGCTGCATGAGGTTCAGTTTTAGGGACCTTTCAGAGAGCTTCCCATCCACCCACCCAACTACAACCCAGACTGCCCCATGGAGAGAGGCTCTTTCTTTGAACCTGAACCTTGGAGGATACAATGTGATTTTGTTCATGGAGATGGAGGTTTCCTTGTACACTGTTGCAATACAGGTGAGTTGCCTCCTCCCCTTGGTCCTCTGAAAACCAAGGGGTTTCCATCCATTGAGGTGAGCAAGTAGGTGGGAAGGGATGACTCTCTTTTCTCTATTAAACCCATGAAGAACTCAAGGTAGCCTGGAAGTATGCATTCCCTGTCCAATTCAGTAGGGATGGCAGAATCATCTTCTGGCTCTTTGGAAGAAATCATTCTCCTTTCTGCATCTATTATCAGCCCAGACACCAAGTCATTGGTGTGGGAAACTCTGCCCACTGCTCACTGCTTGGTAGAGCCCCTGAAGCAGGTCTGGTCACTGGAAGTGCCATCTGGGGACCACTTGTCAAGAAGTGGTTTAAAGGGGAGAACCATGCTCATTAACTGATTTGATTTTGTCTCACAAACCTGAGCCATGTGCTTCATGGACTCGGTTTCTGCAGAGGGAGTGGGCTAGAATACTCCCTTTCCTCCAGATATACTGACCTCTTTTCAGGACCCCTGAATTCCCCTATAGGGCTTCTCAGATGGTGCCAGTGGTAAAGAACTCACCTGCCAATGAAGGAGATGCTGGAGACGAGGGTTTGATACCTGGGTCAGGAAGATCCCCTGGAGTAGGAAATGGCAAGTCTCTCCAGTATTCTTGCCTGGAAAATTCCATGGACAGAGGAGCCTGGTTTGCTACAGTCCATGGTGTAGCAAAGAGTCAGACACGATTGAGTGTGCACGTGCACACACACACACACACACACACACACAAACACACAGTTCCCCCATGGGACTTCATAATATTGGATATGAAGAGGCTTTGAGATTATCTAGACCCTAGGTCAACTCCTTCATTTAAAGATGGGAAGACTTAGGCCTGGGAAAGGGAGACCAGTTGCCGAAGTTACAGAGCAGAGAAAGGAGCGCCTTCAACACTTAGTCCAAAGCTCTTCCTTCTCATGTGGGAGGTGTATGTCTTGTAATAGACTTGTGGAGGCGGAAGTCCCTCAGTGACCCCTCTAATGGTGGGACTCCAGGCAAGACGACAGGTGGTGAGGGAGTTGTCAGGAACACATTCTGAGGAGCTGGGGCCTCCTGCCTTGTGGAAAACACCTATGACCTCTGGCGGGACAACTATACAGGCAGCAGGGACAGCAGGATGGTCCTGCAGAACTGCTTTTAGGGTTCCAGGCCCTCCCAGCCTAATGTGGGTGGGACGGCTTCATTGTCTCTGCACCAGGGGATGGATGGCTCTGGAGGAGCTAATGAAGCTGTCTTCCCAGCGAGACACAGAGACAGTGACGGATGGCGCATGGGGAGAAGGCAGGTGTTGGCACATGGCCCATTGGGCAGGGTACAGAGCAACATCCCTCAAAGTCACTGGAGGTCACAGTGACTGCTGGGTCCCAAGGGAGGAGATGTGTGGGTTCTGGGGTGCAGCGACAGGGATCCCGATCCCCAGGAGAGCCAGTGCCTCCCATAGACCCCTTTGTGTGACCAGCAGATGAATGTCAAAATTAGAAGGGACAGGGCAACAATATAGTTCAGCCTGCTTATTGTCCAAGTGGAGATGCTCAGGCCCAGGAATTAAATTCACACAGCAAGCTGGGGGCAGAGATTCTTAAAAATGTCCTAGGTGGTCCAGAGGGTGAGACGAGAAGATGATGCTTTTCTGTATCACTGTCCTCACCTGTTGAGGGTGGGTGGGAGGGTATGGTCCCAGCTTCTTGCCCAGCACTGGATGCCTTGATGATTTGTCTGTCCCTTCTCTTCCTCTTTGCTCTAGAGCCCAAGTCATCAGTCTACCTCCACTCCTCCCACCCAAACTCTAGTCTTAGATCAGATCCCACGCAGGCAGGTTGTCTACCAAGTCCCTCCTGTCTGCTTGTCTAAAGATCAATGGGAAGCACTAGCCCAGGTGCCTTTTATAGTAACATCTCTACTTGGCATTTGAAACCAACCCCTGAACAAACCCCCTCCTGAGTGGCATTACCTCTACTAATATTCAGGAAGAACTTCCTCAAAGAACTTTCTGTTCCATGGAAGGCATTCCTGAAATTATTGGAAGCATGACTACTCAAGATGCCAGAAACCCAATTTCCTGTGTGTGGGGATTAAGACTGGCCCAAGAGGGAAAGAGGGATTGAAGGAGAAAAGCATAAGTCTAGAGCAGCTTCATCACAGTCTTATCTACTGAGATCTCCTCTTCCCACTGGTCCAGGGGGCCAGTATGGCCCGAGGTGGGCCTGTGGGATTTGGCAGAGGAGATGGGAGAGAGAGCAGGCCCCAGGTGTGGTGGCTTCTGTCACCTCTGTTAGAGGTGACACACATTCAAGGTGCTATGGTGGTAATCAGCTCACCTGCCTGGTGCCATTGGAGCCCTTAGGAGGTGATCTGGGAATCATTAGCTCCACTTCCTGAACGAGGACACCCAGGCCCACTGAGGGAAATAACGAGCCCAAGGGGACAGGTGGGTGAATGGCACTCATCCCCTCGTTCATACTGACATGTACTTGCTGAGCACTTACCATGGCCGGGCACTATGGTCGGTGCTGGGACTATGAAGGTGAGCAAGGCAGACAAGGTCCCTGCTTTCAAGGACCTTTCAGGGACCCCAGGCTCCTGCATCGCTAGATATCTGGCCTCTGGGGAGACACATATTGACAGGACCACTGTCCTGAGAGTGTGCCTTCAAAGCTCAGTGTCTAGATTTGTATTTTGGAGCTCATTTGCCTGCCCTGGGGCTTCCTTTCAAACTTGTCTACAGCATCCTTGAGGGTACTACCCTGCCTTCCACTCTCTCTGAAGGGTCCACTGACTACCCCCTGTCAGTGCATCCTCCTTTATCCATCACTGACCACTAGCAGGAAATGCAAGGACAAAGAGGAAAACGTTGATGCCTACAGCCTCTCGGATGAAGGATGAAAAGTAAAGATGCCTCCCACCCCCGCCCCCAAATTCCTGCTGCCTCAGGCAGATGAATGGAGACATCCAGTCAAGCTAGGGTCAAGATTTCCTAGGGTATGGGGCATGAAGGGGCCCTTGTTTCGATGCCACTGCAGCCTCTTCCCTCCCACCCCTACCCCGGCCTCCTCACTGTCAGCCCACTAAGGCCGGATTTGTCTTGCAAAGGAGCATCATTATAAACGCATCAGCCTCCTCTGGACGTCTGCACCCGTTCCTGCCAGCCCATCCAGGCTCGATTACATCTGAAGCTGTCTGGGGTAATTAAGTGACATTAGGGCACATCCCCTGCTGTAATGCACTGTTCAAAGCCCTGGGCTCCTGTGTCCTGGGAGTCGCAACCGCACCAAGGCCGTGTCTGCCTAATGCACCGCGCTGTGATTGAGGCTAATTACTCCAAAGACAGGCCTCATTAGTGGCAAGTTTGTGCTGGAAGGTGGGGAGCAGGCTCTCTCTCTCACCTCCCCCAGAACACCAGGTCACAGCCTGTCTCCCCTCCCCCTGCAGGTCCAGCTCTCTTTGCTCTGCTATTTGGGTGTGATTTGAATAGAGTAAGAACATTCCCAAAACAGGGCAGACAGGGTCATAGATTGAGCTCCAGGGTTTTCAAGAACTTTCTGACTGCCTTCTTCAACTGGTGGGAACTGAGGCCCAGAGGGGGTTACTGACTTGCCCAAAGTCACATAGCACAAGTGTAATGTGCCACATTTCTTAATCTGCCAGCCTTAGAGGTGAGGATGGACAAAATGGAAGTGTACACAGCCAAGACCTATCTGAATCCAGAGCAGTGGGAGGAAGGGCTCAATATGGCCTAGGAGAAGAGCAGGATGGCTCCTTTTCCACAAAGGTGCTGTGTTTTTTGGACGTCCCTAGTGGCTCAGGTGGTAAAGAATGTGCCTGCAACACAGGAGACCCGGGTTCAATCCCTGGGTCAGGAAGATCCCCTGGAGAAGGAAATGGCAACCCACTCCAGTATTCTTGCCTGGAGAATCCCACCAACAGGGGACCCTGGCGGGCTACAGTCCACAGGGTCGTACAGTCAGACATGAAGTGACAGCATGCATACACACTGTATTTTTGACATCTCTAGGCTTTTGAGCCCCCTTTGCCTGGAATCCTCTTCTGATGCCTTCCACCTGCTTCCTTGGCTGACTTCTTCAGGTGTCACTCCCTCCAGAAAGCCCTGGCTAACCTCTGGGCCTGAGTTTTGCATGTCTTATATATGTTCCCAGGATGCTCTGTACTTGCCTGTCTCAGCCCACTTCATTCTGAATTGTCAATGTCCAATCACTTGTCCATACCCCACGTGACTCTAAGTCCATGAAGGGTGAGAACTGAGACTTTCTTGTTTGTGTTGGCTTCTCCAGTGCCCAGCACAGAGCCTAGCTCATAGATGGCTTCTGATAAGAATGAGTAGAATGAAAAAAATCAGTGATCAATGGTCTTTACATTTTGTAGGTCCTGGACTCCTTGGAGAATATGATGAAAGCTTCTGTCTGGAAAAAAACGCATGTATCCATGTATAGATAGTATTTTCCAAATTTTAGGGCATTTTGAATACCACAGCGTACCCTCTACCACTTCGAGAGGGGTGCTTGAGATCCCAGTTAATTACCTCTGAACCAAAGTGCGGTTCCCACTGCAGTTCTGAGTTTTCAGTATGGACCCCTTTGGGGACCATGTCCCACCCTCCAGTGCCCCTCAGACCCCCCGACAACATCCGACCTGGTGAACTTTCCCCAGCATGCGCTGACAGTCTTGTCTGCGTGTCTTTGCCTCCATCGCGCCTCCTGCCAGGGACACCTCTTTCTCTGCGTCCCTCCAGATCTTACTGTTGTACAGAGCCCAGTGTCCTCTTCATCCTTTCAAGGAAAGGATTATGACCTGAGGTGGCAGAATTCTGACGATATCCCCCCAAGGTTCCTGTTTCTAGCTATTCAATTAAATACAGATCCACTTCCAGCTGTGAAGGGACTTTGCAGCTGGAATTAAAGTTATTAATGAGCTTACCTTAAAATAGAGAGGCTAACCTGGATTATCTGGATGGACGCTGCATAATCACAGGAGCCCTTGGAAGCAGAAGAGTCAGTGGGGAGATGAATCGGAAGGGGAGGCCAGGGAGAGGCAAACCTTGAGAAGGACTTGAGTCTCCATTGTGAGCTTCAAGATGGAGGAAGGAGACTGTGAGCCAAAGAGTGCAGGAGGCCCGTAGAAGGTGGAAATAGCTGACGAGGGAGCAGGAAACTCAATCCTGCAACTCCATGGAACTGAACTCTGCCCACAACCTGAATGAACTCCAAAGCAGATTTATCCCCAGATCCTTGAGAAAACCTTGATTTTGTGAATCGCAAAGAACCAGCTGAGCCATGCTGTGCCTAGGCTTCTGACCTAATAAATGGCTGTGAATTTTAAGTCACTAAATGTGTGATAATTTGTTATGGCAGCAATAGAAAACTAATACATCTACAGTGGGGTAAATAAGACCACAGCATCTTAGACCCTCTTCCCACTCAGCAGTGGATATGTGTCTTCTTTCCTTGAATCTTGACTGGCCTGTGGCTGCTTTGACTGAAAACAGCAGCGGAAGTGAAGCTGTGCCAGATCCAGGCTAAGCCTTTAAAAGCACTGGCAACTCCTACCTTGGTTTCTTGGAGCCATGAGCTGCCATGTGAGCAATTTGAATATACTGAGACTGCCGTGTTGTGAGCAAGCCCATGCTAGTCATGTGGAGAAGTTATGTGGTACATATGAGGGAAGTGGGTTCTAGAGAGATCCCTTCCCTGGGGTAACTTCTCATAACCATGGCATGATGTTGGGGCACATCTCCGAACTTGAGACTGGCTTTGACTTAGAGGAAGTGAATAGTTCCCTTCATTTTGGGGCTTGATGAGAACAAAAAGTCCTTGAATTTTCAAAATGTATCCCCCACTCCCTATACTACCAAGGAGACTGAGATCCCTAGAGAGCTCATATTTTGGCATTAGAGCATCATGTTCAGAAGACTTCTCTGGAAAGGCAACATCATCATGAGTAGGACCAGATGCAAGAGGAGCTAAGGAATGGATTAGGTAGATTTCCCCAAGGTTCTAAATACTTGGCCCCTAGGACAGGTATGTGTTGGAACACATAGAAGAGAGAATGCCTCAGTCCATAATGATTTTCATGCATTTATCTTACTGTTGCCCTCTCCCAGCCCCAAATTCCCTGAAATACCTAGTACCCTCCACCCTTGGGTAAATTCTCTACTATTGGTTCCTTAGGTTTTCCCTAGTGGCTCAGTGGTAAAGATTCTGTCTGCAATGAAGGAGCCACAGGAGACACAGGTTCAATCCCTGGGTTGGAAAGATCCCCTGGAGGAGGGCATGGCAACCCATTCCAGTGTTTTTGCCTGGAGAATCCATGAACAGAGGAGCCTGGCAGACTACAGTCCATGGGGTCACAGAGAGTCAGACACGACTGAAGTGATTTAGCACGCACCCATTGGTCCCTTACCTGTCAGGTGTGATTGCTTAAGGCAGATCTTAAGAAGGTCCCTAAGGGTGACCTTAGGAAGCGGGGGGGACATGACTGGACAGAGAGAGGAGTTGAGCCTTGTGCAGTTTTAAAGGGGGCTTCTCTGGGAGGATCACTGAGAGGTTTTCTAAGGCAGTTGGAGCAATACACATTTAAGCATGTCTTACTTTCTCTGGGGTTGAGCCTAGTTCTATTGTAATAAGCACTGAGGAAGGAACAGGGAACCAGCCATGTGTGGTGCTCAGGGTTGCTATGGGTCCATGAACATCGACTGAGCCCCCAAGACTTCTCCCTCAGGGTCAGCTCTCCTGTCCAATTCAGTCCAAACTCAACCCAAACCTGCAAGCTTACCACCCTCCAGTGGCATTCTTTGTATTAATGGCTTAACTATGCTGGCTTCCTTTGTATTCGGTCGGTAAAGAATCTGCCTGCAGTGCAGGAGACCCAGGTTCCATCCCTGGGTTGGGAATATCCCCTGGAGAAGGAAATGGCAACCCGCTCCAACATTCTTGCCTGGAAAATCCCATGGGCAGAGGAGCCTGGTGGGCTGCAGTTCATGGGGTTGCAAAGAGTTGGGCACGACTGAGCGACTAACCCACACCCGTACCCATACACTTCCCTGGTAGCTCAGCTGGTAAAGAATCTGCCTGCAGCACAGGAGAAGTTGGTTCAGTTCCTCAGTTGAAAAGATTCCCCTGGAGAAGGGATAGGCTACCTACT
Source organism: Moschus berezovskii (assembly GCF_049115385.1). Taxonomy (NCBI): domain Eukaryota; kingdom Metazoa; phylum Chordata; class Mammalia; order Artiodactyla; family Moschidae; genus Moschus; species Moschus berezovskii. The sequence continues at coordinate 27,808,952 of NC_142471.1, forward strand.
CCAGTATTCATGGGCTTCCTTGGTGACTCAAATGGTAAAGAATCTGCCTACAGTCCATGGGGTCACAAAGAGTCGGACACTACTGAGCAACAAAGTACACACATATTGTTTACACTCAAACCCACCCACCTCTGCCTGAACCAACCCAACGCCAAACCTGAGGGACTTAACTCACTTTACTGATGAGGAGACAGGGGGATCATTTGTCCAACAATCCACAGTGGGCAGAGTTAAGGCCAGGACACAGCACTGCTGGCTCCAAAGCCTGAGCAGACTGCCTGGTCCCCTCCCCCTGCCCTGGAAATGGAGAGCCACTTCGAGTGTCTGTTGATGTTGTGGATTATAATTATTATTTGTCTTGGGTGAGAGTGGCTATGGGCAGTCAGCGTCGCCAGGGAAACCACGCTGAACATTTTCCTTCTCCTCCCCATCCCTCTTCACACCTGCTCTGCAGCTCCCTTGCTTCCTGGGCACCCTGGGTCCTGCCCCAGACTGGGTGACTCCGAGGAGCCCCTTCACTCTCTGGGCTTCAGTTTCTTCCCCTGTGAATGGGATAGTGCTGAAGATTAAGCGGAATGTCAAGTGGGAGATGGCTGACACTCAGTAGGTTATCAATAAATGCTGGTTTATTAAAAGAGTGCAAGAAGGCTCCTTCCCACCTGCAGGGTTGAGGCCAGGGTAGGGGACAGCTCCTCCATCACGAAGCTCTTTTCACTGCTTCTCACGAAGCCCACAAATCACCTGAGAAAGCATCTTTGATTCTGCTGTTTCCCGGCCAGTTCACTTACTGTTCACTTCTGAGTCACAGTGTCTTCCGGCTTTACAGCGCTGAGGGTCATCCTGTCCAGCCTCCAAGTTCTGGGGAGACCCACACCCGAATCACCAAGGACAGGGAGACACCGTCCTCAGCGGGTAAATCACCAGGGAATCCCTGCATTCTTTTGCTGGGAGGTCTTTGTCAATTCTTCCTCTCTTTGGGACTCAATTTCCCCCTCTGAAAAATGATGTGGTTGCTCCTTTTAACTCTCAGGTCCCACATGTCCCTATGGTTATTCTGGAGCACTACCAGACTAATGAATTGTTCTGCATGCAGGTTGAATTCTCTGGCCTTTCCCTTTAGGGAGGTGGGCTGAGTGGGACTCCTGCCCTGTCATGCAAGTGCCCCCTCACCCCCACCCCAGCTGGCCTCCCTTGTGCTAGTTTGGCCTCTTGGGGCCTCGCTTCCTTATCTGCTAAATGGGAATAATGATATGCACGCTGCCCACCACAATAGATCAAGCCACAGACGGGGAGTAAACCCTGTTGGTGACTAGTAAGCATGAGAGAGGGCTTCCCTGGTGGCTCAGACAGTAAGGAATCTGCCTGCAATGCAGGAGACCTGGGTTCGATCCCTGGGTTGGGAAGATCCCCTAGAGGAGGGCATGACAACCCACTCCAGGATTCTTGCCTGGAGAATTCCCATGGACTGAGCAACCTGGTGGGCTACAGTCCATGGGTCCGCAAAGAATTGGACACGACTTAGTGACTAAGCACAGCACAAGTGTGGGAAAGAAATAGTGGATTATTAACCAGTGCTGCTGGGAGAGGGGTAGGTGGTGGATAAGATTACGAGTGCTGGAACTACTATGTCTGCATTCCAAGGTGGCTGTCCTCTCCCAGCTGGGTACTTTAGACAAACCATTATTCGTATAACAAACACGTACTGAGCACCTACTGTGTGCCAGGCCCTGTCCCAGACGTTGAAGGTACGGTAGTGAGCATGACAGATCCAGGGATGCCTCCTTGAAGGACGCAGACCCTGAGGCCCCCACCCCAGAGAACCAGCCATCCAAGACACGTGGGCTGAGGCAGGCATTGGAGGCCCAGAACTCCTCAGCCCTGCCCTTCCCTCCCCACAACGCTTTCAAACTGTGCTCCGCAGAGGTTGGGGACCATAACCAGGGACTGAGGGGCTTGGGCCCCAGCCCGTGTGTCTTGGGTTCTGGGTTCTGCTTACTGTTATTCTGAAGAAGCTCTGCAGCTATGAGAGGTTTGAGAAGTACTGCTTGAGTCCTACCCTCCTGGTATGCAGACTGGAGACCTGAAACCCCGAGGACTTGCCCAGAGCCACCCTCCATCCTGGTCGAGTGCTCTTCCTACACCGTACCCAGGCCTGCCTTTCTGACCTGCCACCTTCAACCCCAGCCTGTGAGTCTAGCTCCAGGTCAGCCGGAGCACCCCAGACCCTAACGGACACCTCTCCCTGCCAGCTCCACACTGTCAATTGATTAATAATGACATATTTTAGACCGTAGTACAAATTAATTTCTGAATCACACCATTAGTGTGTAATTAATTTCTTTGCTCTGGGAAATGAAGATATCCCTGATGAGCATGTTATCTCAATCTATAAAAGAGGAGAAATGCTGAACAGGCAACTCCATTAAGGCAAACATTGATCTTTCCCCACCCTATTTCTCCCTCTCTTGTGTGAGGACTCTTCCTCCCTTATCATCTCCCCACTTTTGGCGGCAGCAGTGTCCGTTTTCCTAAGGAGGGGTGGGGCCCCTTGGAGAGGTCTGCCTCTTGATAACTTCAGCGGTAATCAGAAGATCATGTGTGCTTACCGCAGCCAAATAATACCTTTATTGGATCCTGTTAAGGACACGGTTGCTGTGGAAACACAAGCTCTCGACCCTCCAGGTTTGGATGTTAAACCTGGAACATGCATTTTTCTGTGAGCTTCTGGGGGCCTGGGAGTGCTGGGAGGAGAGAGGTGGTTGAGCTTGGATGTCGTGCTGTGGTCTTCCAAACCAGCCCCTCCTAATTTAGATGGTGGCTGCCTCCTTTACAAAGTCCTCCAAGATTACCTCTTTTCCACGCGTCACCCGCTCTTCCCCTACCCCCACTGTACTTCACAGCAGCATGTTTTCCCAGGCAGCCTGGCTCTGGGGCTCCCACATCAGCCCCCTTCACGCACCTCCAGCACTGCCTGGGTTTGTCCTCCCCACTCTAACATTCCAAGCTGTGTGACTCTAGGCAAATCACTCAGCCCTTCTCTGCCCCATTTCCTCATCTTTAAAGGGATGCTCGTTGTCCCATTTCTTAAGCTGATTATGAGAATTTAATGAGATAATGAATGTAAAGTGCTCACACAGTGGCCTGGGGTGAGTGGTGATCAATGAGAGATATTACTATGCACGTGAGGGCTGAGGGTCTGCCAGGGGCAGGAACAAAATTGGAATCAGATCTGATTTGGGTCCATGTCCCACTTCTGGCTGACCCCCTGTATCTCTGGGCAAGTGGCAATCTCTCTGACCCTTGGTTGGTCTTTTGAATGGGGACAATGCTGACTGTTCAGGCGGGTGACTGTGCCTCTTGTTTTGTTGGGACAGTTCTGCTTTGCACCTGTTGCCTCGGCACACTATTAACAGTGGGCTGGTGGGGCCCAGAAGTTGCCTCATTAGCTCAGATTCCAGGCCCCCAGGGGCAACCTCGTGCAGGCCTCTGCTCTGAGGTCAGAGACAAAGGGCCTAAAGGCGAGACAAAGGCTGTTTGCCCCCTGCCTGGCTCCAAACACCAGCTCTGGTGGGGCCCCGTGGCCCCTCTGACCCAGCTCAGCTCCAATTAGTGCACTGGGAGAGAGGCCTGGCGGTGGCTTCCCAGCCACAGCTTCCTGGGGCTCCCTGCACACCACAGTCCACTCAGGTCCCGGCATCAGCCCTGACCTGGAGGGCCCAGTTGTGTCCAAGTCCCTGCCCTTCCCTCCAGCTCATTAATGCCTTTTGGACTAAGGGCATTCAGATGCACGCAGCCCTGTGACAGTTGTCCTCTGGCTGCCTGCAAATATCCTTTTTCTTAGGGCTGCATGTGAGATGCTTCATGTCCAGAGGACCACGTACCACCATTCAGAGCCTCAGGCTCCTGATGAGTAAAATGGGTAAATAATCACTGGCTTGCTAGTTGTTGGATCAGACTTAACAATGCATGAAAAGGGGCTTTGAGTGCTCAAGAGCCCCGTGCTCCTGTGAGATGTGGTCCCACTGAGTGATTCCCAAAGCAACTGCCTTGTGAAGCCAGCCCTGAGATTATGCTGGTTTCCTTTTAAACGCTGGGCTTCTGTAATGAAGGTCAAGTCTCCATACGAACAACTAAACTCTACCGACTCCTGTGTGTGGGCAGAGAGGTCATTCTCGTGGTTGAGGAAGCTGAGGCAGCGGTCTTGGCTCTGCTCCTGGGCTGCTGGGAGACCCTGGGCTGGTGCCTCAGTCTCCCCTCTGCCTCTCTCAAGGTTCCTGCGAGTAGCTGGGCAAAGGCCAGTGTTGCCTGTGGGCACAGTCGAGACCAACAAGGAACATAAGCAGGTACCCTTTCCCAATGCTGGGACCGGACCCTCTGCACCTCAGGCTCCTCTTTGGCCAAATGGCACTGAATAGCCACCCTGCAGGCTGTGAGGATTAGTAGCAATGATTAGAAGGCTGGGAAGTGCCTGGCTCACAATAGGACTTGGAAAGTGTGGCTATGGTTGTTGTTGCTTTTCACACTGATAAAGTTAAAACACCACCCAAATGAGGGAAGTCATTTTTATTTTACAATCAGCTGTGTGCACCCACTGATTGCTTGGTGCCCTGGTTTAGAAGCACAGAACTCCTGGGGGTCTAAACCTGGCTTTGCCCCTTAAGTACCCTCATCACGTCCTGCCTCCCTGGTCCTGGCTTAGCAGGAAGGGGCTGGGATTCAGGGGGTGAGGCCATGGAGACAAGGCAGGAGGGGAGCTTGTAGTCGGCCCTTGGCTTCAGGTTTCCTTCTGCAACCCAAGAATAGTTTTCTCAGGCAACTGGCCCCAGATCCAGGACTAGGCAGGTGAGCTGAGAGAGTTCACTACCCTGTCGGTGAGTATATTCTTTGTTGCTTGCAGCTGGAACCAAGTTTCAGTTTCTGGGGGCAGTGGCTCTCTGGGAATTCTTGAGAGCCTGGGAATTTCCCCAGGAGATGCATTCAGCTCTCAGCACTGAGCCCTGATAGTTCTCAGGCTCTCACAACTCCCCTCCCTGGGGGTCTAGGGTGAGAGGGGAAGGGGGCAGAACAGGCCTGTGACCTGTGGTCCACCCGAGGTGTGAGTGCAGGGGACGGAACTAACCAGGTTGGTCACCAGGGGATTAAGGATGTGCGGGGGCTCCTCAGGGGTACTACTGGGGGCAGGGCTGATTGAGAGGGGTCACAATCAGAGACTCTCAGGGATGGCCCCTCCTGGTTTCCAAACCTCGTTCCAGGAGAGCAAAGTCCTGGAGCTGGGAGGCTGAGAGTAAGCTTGATGGAAAGTGGCCCTAGAAGAACCAGGCCCCAGAGCCCTGGCAGAGCAGCCTTGGCAAGGAGGCGACTGGGTGAGCCAGCCTGATGCAGGGGAAGAGCCCAGGCTCTGGAGGGTGGTGGGGGGCAGCGGTAAGAATCCCTGCTCTTCTTAGAAAGTAGGCCTGTACTTCTTAGTGGTGGGACCTCAGGCAAGTACTCACCTCTCTGCACTGCAGTTTCTGTCTGTAACTTGGGGCTAGTAGCAACTATGTCGTGGCACTGTGGTGAGTCTTAGATGGAATCACATGTGTACGATGCCTCGCATGGTGCCCAGCACAGAACCAACTGTGCCTATGTCTTTACCATGCCTGTACAGTGATGTCATGTTGGCAGCTTGAAATCAGCCATGGTGGGAGTATTTACACCACGGAAGTTGGCAGACATTACAAATTAGGGCATTTCCATTCCTTCCCTTTGACTGCAGGATGTTAAAACATCAGCGTACCCTTGAACCAGAGAGTGGGAGGAGCTGTGCCATATTTCCGCCACCAGGTCATTTGCCAGGCAAACATCTGCCCATCTGAGCCCGGACGGAACTACACCCACTGCCTGCATGGAACAAACAATTTCAAGTTTGACTGGTTTATGCTGGGAGCCCTCTGAGGGTCTCAGGTCCATGGAATGATGGAAGCTTTCCAGGACTTTTCTCAGGTTTAGGGAGACTCCCCGTTCCTAGTCCCAAGGCATTCTCACACAGCCTTGGGCTAGCTGGAGGAAGCTGGGGTTGGCACTATGTCTCTTCAACATTTGGAAAAACAAAAGCCTCAGAGGTCAGGTAATTTGCTTGACATCATTCAATCAATTTTTAAAAGCCACCACACAGTTGAAGAAAGTGTTCGTTTCCACCACCCCAAAATTTCCCCTTCTGCCTCTTCCCTGACATTTCCTTCCCCACAAAGTCAGCCACTACTCTGGCTTCCGTCATCTTAGTTCAGTCCGATACAGAACTTCACGTAACTGGAGTCGTACAATGAGTTCTCATCTCTGTATCTCCTCTTTCCCAGCATTCTGTCTGTGAGGTGAGACTCACGTGTGCGTGATGTGTATGGCAGTATTTAATTCATCTTCCCTACTACATGCTATTCCACAATGTACCCACTCTCTGTTTGTGGTATTTCCAGTTTTAGGTTATTGCATACTGTTACTTGGAACATACAAGGACATAGATTTTGGAGACTGTATGCACGCATTCTTCTAGGTGTGTGCCTAGGAGTGACATCACTGGGCATGGGGATTACTGGATGCAATTTTGATGCAACATATAGTTGTTGAGTCCTTTTGGTGTGTGAGTTCCTGAATGAGACTCCTTGGACTAGTTGAAACTCCTCTCTCAGAAAGTTCCCAGTCTGGTGGAGGGGGCGTATGTAGAGGGGTGGGGTGGAGAGTGGACACATTCAGCAAAAGCCAGCAGAGAGGAAAAAACAAGAACTCTGGGGGTTCCCAATGCAAGGGCCACCATCTATGTGGAGATCTGTGTGGGGAAATGGGTAAGTCTGGAGGAAGGGGCATTGGAGGGCTTGGGAAAGATTTACCCCACAGAGATGGGGGGCTGGCTTCCAGGCGGGGGACTTTAAGGGAAAGGTGTGGAGGCAGGTAAACAGAGCAAACTTGGAGAAAATTGGTTGTTCTCCTCTGGCTGGGGAGCTGGGTCTGGGTGGAGCAGAGTGGTTGCCAGTTAGGGTCTGATCACTGATCACGAAGGCTTGAGAGTTTGGGCTTTGGGAAACCACTGAAAGCCTCCCACAAGGCAGCCTGTGGGGGAGGGACTATGAGTGTGTGGGGTTATGTCTGTGTGGGGAATGCAGAATTCAGGAATGGGTACTAGCAAAGTGTGAATGGGAATGGAGGAAGTGGGGAGAGGAGAAATACGAGTGATTGGAGGGAGGCCTGCACAGTGTGCTGATTCTTTTGGATGAACTGGGGTGGGGGTAGGGTGAGGGTGGGGGGTGAGTGGTGGGTGGCGGTGGGATGTGGGCAGCTTACATCTAGAATCAGGAAGCTGGCCCAAGCCCCAGTTCCTCCTCCCCCTTTTGGGGTGATCCTGGGTGAGTCCTTCCCTCCCTGGCCTCAGGTCTCCCTCTGTTACAGAGGGTGGCACTGGCTGATCCCTGAGGCCTATACCCCAGGCCTCCCTCAGAGGGCGGGCTGTGGGATGATTAAGGAGGGATGATAGATGGGAGAAGCCTGGAGGAGCCCAGAGCCCCAGACAAGTATGAGGGGAAATTAGTAGTCACCGTTTTATTTAGCACGTGATCTGGCAGCCTGGCGATTTATTACAGGCATTATTATTAATGACAGTAATAATGACGCTGACAATACCGTCTACCGCTTTGTGCCAGGCTTTTGTTTTCATTGGAAATGCACTCCCTCTGTGATCCTCACCCCTCCTTGTAGGTCCTGATGTACAAATGGGTAAACCGAGGCAGAGAGCTGCTGTGTGACTGATTAGCCAAGGCCGGGTGTCAGTCAGGGAGGGAGCCCAGCTCTGTCCATTCTCTGCCGGGTTTTCACTCCCAAACCAGCGATCTGCTCTCTCTCTGTCTCACATGACTCTAGTCCTGAAGTCCTTTCCTGTGAGTCCCGGTCAGCCGCTGCTGCTGCTCAGTCACTTCAGTCGTGTCCGACTCTGGGCGACCCCATAGACAGCAGCCCACCAGGCTCCGCCATCCCTGGGATTCTCCAGGCAAGAGTACTGGAGTGGGGTGCCATTGCCTTCTCCGCTGTCAGCAGTTGGGTTTAATCTAAGTGAGCCCTGGACGGCACAGTTGACAGGCGTGGGTTAAAGCCATCTTCTCCACCTTCTGGCAGCATCCCCCCTCTACAGGCCTCAGTTTTCCCATCTGCCACACCAGGACACCTAATCCTGGCAGAGTCAGAGTGAGGGTTAAGAACTTTGGTGGAGGTACCAGCTCGGAGGGCTAGACATTTTCTAGGCTCCTGATCTCTAATCGTGTATCTCTCCCTCAGGTCAGAACTCAGCACATAGTGGTGGAGGATTGTTTTTTCACTTGAACTGGAATGAAAAGTCAGCCATGGCCTCCAGTGACAATTTTCCAAAAGCTTCCTTTGCATGTGCAAACAAGGGAAGCAAGCAAGCAACTGTGTGTGTGTGTGTGTGTGTGTGTGTGTGTGTGTGTACTGTCTGGCCGAGGTCAGTAGAAATCTTATTCTACATGAAAGGTCCCCAGGTGACAACAGTATGACAGTTGGCCCATGTTGGGGGCCCTGGCCTGCCCCTGACTCCCTGCCATAAGCTGTGATGCAGAAAGCAAAGGCTGACCTTCTCCTCCACACACCCTCAGTTCCCAGCCTGCACGCTGAGGCATCAGCTCCTTGGGTCTCCAGGGAGGAGTAGGAGGCAAGGTCCCATAGTGGTATCTGCTCAGACTCAACCCCCTGGCTGCCCAGCTGAGCCAGGGAGAATCACAGATATGCTCTAGCCTCTGCTCCCTGATCTCCTGTCCTCCCGTCCTTTTCCTGCCCTGAGCTTGGCTGGTTAGGGTGCCTGTCCGTGCTCACAGCCTTCTCATGACAACCTCCCCGTATACGCTGGCAGCCTCTCAAGACACCCACTTCCTCCCTCCCTTTATGCTCTGTGCACCAGCCACCAGCTTGGGAGGACCTCAGTGGTTCCATGTTCCTTTCTGCCATGGGGCCTTTTCTATGTTGTTCCCTCTGCCTGGAATGGGGGCTTCCCTGATAGTTCAGTTGGTAAAGAATCTGCCTGCAATGCAGGAGACCCCAGTCCGATTCCTGGGTTGGGAAGACTCCCTGGAGAAGGGATAGGCTACCCACTCCAGTATTCTCAGGCTTCCCTTGTGGCTCAGCTGGTAAAGAATCCGCCTGCAATGCGGGAGACCTCAGTTTGAACACTGAGTTGGGAAGAGTCCCTGGAGAAGAGAAAGGCTACCCACTCCAGTATTCTGGCCTAGAGAATTCTATGGACAGTCCATTGGGTTGCAGGGTTGGACACTTTCTGCCTGGAATGCCTTTCCCTTCTCGCCCAATTTCATCTGCTCACCTCTGAGTCTTTGTTTTTGTTAAGTCACTAAGTTGTATCTTTTGCAACCCCACAGACTTTGCAACCCCACCAGGCTCCTGTGCCCACGGGATTTCCCAGGCAAGAACACTGGAGCGGATTGCCATTTCCTTCTCCAGAGGATCTTCTTGACTTGGGGATCAGACTTGCATCTCCTGCATTGGCAGGTGGGTTCTTTACTACCAAGCCACCAGGGAAGCCCTTGATTTTTTATATCTCATCACAAACGTCACTTCTGGCAAACTTTCTCCCCAACCACGTCCAAAGGTTGAAACATTTCATGTTCTTGGAGCTCTTATACTTCTTTGGAGCCCCTGTCCAAATTTGTACGTATCTGTTTATTTATTTAGTGATCATTTCTCTAGTTCCTGTCTCCCCCTAGAGTGTCAGCTCTAGGAGACTTTACCGTCTGCTCACTGTTGAACGTCTGGCATCCAGCACAGTGCCCAGCACCAAGCAGGGATCCATCTGGTCAACTGGTGTGTGATTCAATGAATGAATCTCTTCAGCTTCCAAATCAGAGCATAATGAGGTGATATTGGTTGGCCAAAGTCTCACTTATTAGAACCGGAAAGTCACAGTGTTTGGTGCCACCTGGTTCCACTCCCTCCCTGGGGACAGGATCCCTGCTCACAGGTGTCAATCTTTTACCTACTTCCAAAGACAGGAGTTTCCCTCCCTTGAAGGGGAAGAGGAAGGCGGTAGTTACTGTTGCGTTGTTACTACAACAGTCTGTGAGGTCCAGAAATCCCTAAAGTCTCTCCTGTCCTTTAGGCTGGACAACTGGGACCTGCTGTCCAAGAAGACTGTGAAGCTCTCATGCTGGCTGGACCTGAGATGGACACAAGATTCCATGAGTCCATCTCCAAGCTCAACGGAACAGAGGATACTGGGACCCCACCTGGACTCGCTGTTCCCTGCATGTCCTCTTCTTAATCCCTATGGATCTTTCAGGGCTGGTTCAGGCCGTACTTCTTCCAGGAAGCCCACAGGGCCTGCTCTCTCCTGTGACCTGAGTGTGGAGCTCTACACCAAGGTCATATGTATAGAGCCTCATACCAAGGCCACAAGACAAAAGCCTCCAGAACTGATCGAGCCCCATAGCAACTGTTGCCATGAGCCCCCATCCTCTGATCTAAACTGGCCGTTTTCTGACTCTCATATTAATGTGGTAAAATATCCACCCTGTAACATCCTAACCAATCACCTACTGCCACCCTGCTTTTTTCTTTGTAGGAATTTTCTTTGTCTTAGGGCTATAAAAATTGGCTACTAGTTCACAAAAGGGATCAGCTCTCGCTTGAGCCAGAACTCTTTTCGAACAGCGTCACTTGCTCTAATAAACTCTATTCTCTTCTCATTCTGCCTCATGTCTGGAAATTCTTCTCCAACCCAGGTGTGGACCACGACACTGAGCAAGCTGGGGTTCTCCCTATGCCTTATGAGAATGAAAGAATCATAACAAAGTGTATCCCCTTGTTTCATATATGGATCTTTGGGTGATCAGACACGGGAGGTAACCTGCCAAAGTCACAAGACTGCTGATTTGGGACAATGAGGCAAGTTTTAAAATTTTGTGGTTATTAAAGTTTCATTCTGTTAGTTTTTTCTGTTTTGAGGATGAGGGAAAATGAACAACCTCAGGAAATGTGGTCATAGACATCAAAAACCTTTTTAAAAAGAATGTATCCTTTCAGGCCTAAGGATGCAATTTGAAATGGGTGCAAAGATTTATGTACAAGGATGCTCATCACAGCCTTGTTTATGAGGGCGAAAAACTGAAAATAGCTTAAAGGTCCAACAGAGAGATTGGTTAAATAAATTATGGTGCATTCATGTGATGGAATACCATACAGCCATTAAAAATGATGGCCCAGTAAAAGAATATTTAATGACATGGGGAAATGTTCACAAGATACTGTTAAGGACGGAAAAAAAAAAAAGCAGGTTGCAAAACAGCAAGCTCCATATGCCTCTGACTTTGCTAAAACAATTATTATAAAAGAAAGCCCAGGGCCCCTGAGGTTATTTATGATATTGTCTCGCTGCCTCCAAGACACCAGCCTCATTAATTCCTATTTCAGTGTGGGTTCAGTGGAAAGCATGAGCATTTAATGTCTGGAGGTCTGATGTTGAATCTAGTCTATACTATTTCTTCACTGGGTGACCTTGGAGCCGTAGGCCTCATTTTTCCTCATCTATAAAATGGGGATAAGAGTCCTCCATTGGAATGATGTGGAAAGGATTTCAAAGATAGTGTGTGTATGTGTGAAAGGCCTTGGTAAACCGTACGGAGCTGGATTGATATTGAGAATAACGGTATATTATTCCCTAATTACCCTGGAGAAGGAAATGGCAACCCACTCCAGTATTCATGTATGGAAAATCCCATGGACAGAGGAGCCTGGCAGGCTACAGTTCATGGGGTCACAAAGAGTCGGACATGACTGAGTGACTGAACACACACTCCCTAATTAAACTGAGGACTCCATGAAGGCCGCACGAGGTTACACTCTTCCCTGTCACTCGGCAGCTGCCACAGAGCCTTACACAGTGATGTCCACAGGAATGTGGCAGGAGCCACCCACTGAGACCCCGAGCTCACCCCTCCACGCCCTCTGGACATCCCTGTGAGCCCTAGGACTGGGACTGGCATCCCCTATGGGGAGCGAGAGTGCAGCTGTGGGTGCACGGAGTACTGGGGGTTGTGTGGGGGTGTTCCCAGCACCCCATCTCCCCAGCCCTTGCAGGATGAGGGGGTAGCCACTGTCTGGCACGGAGTGCATATCAAGAGTGGCTCAGAAGCTAGGGTCCAGCCAGTAGACCATGGCTTTCAGTACCCCCAAGCACTTTAGTGCCTTTATCTGTCTCCTTGGGCTATGAGCACTGTGGGTGTTGCTGGGCTGCAGGAGCAGCTGCCTGCCATCTGTGGGGATCTTGGGTCAGGCCCAGATTGGCCTACCCCATCCTGACCCCTGCAGTGCACGGTGGGTCAACCATATCTCTCCTCTGAGTTTTGTCCCAGAGAGGGGATGTGACCTGCCCTGAATCATGCAGTTGCCGACTGAACAGCAGACCCCAGGTCTGGCTCCTCCCCTTGCCCCCCAGCTCCTCAGTAAAGGAGGGACTTTCAGGCAGTTCTGTCGGAAACCAGGGGTTCTTTGGGGCACTCAGAAGACAGAGCTAGTGTATTCATATTTTCTTTCTGTATTCATTCTCTTTCTACAAAGAGTTGACATGTTTCTACTTTGTGCAGGCTCCAGACAAGAGATTGGAATTGAGTAATTTGTTTTGTTTTTTTGGTAGAGGGAGGGACAGTTACAATCTCACAGGTTTATGGGAAGAAAATGATTAAGGGGGCAAGTGTGGTAAGAAGATGCTGTCGGAAGTGTGGCTGGGCCCACCCAGGGCCCCCTTGTCCGAAGACCCACCTCCTTTCCCAGCTGCTGTTTGGTACCAAGTGCTTACAACTCCAGAGACTTCCGAGAGCCAGTCAGAGCTGCTGACAACAGAGCCGGGAAGGCAGTAGCCTCTCTTCCTTCCGGGGCCTCTTTCCAGGGCTTTCCTGATGGGAGGACAGGAGCCTGGCCTTTGCCTCAGGCAGGAAGCTTTGCTGAGAGATGATTTACTCTCCAGAGCCTCCACGTCAGGCCAGATCAGACTTTCCCTGCGACGCCTCTCCCGCTGCCTATCCTGCTCCACTCCCTCATGTGGGTTTTTCTGAAGAAGCACCCTCTCTAATCTTGTGCCCCTGAATCCCTGCCTCAGGCTCTACTTGGTGGGAAGCTGACATGAGACAGATGGGAAATAGGACACAGTGTATCTAAATATATCCAAATATAACCTTGTAAACACTACTCGTGGAGGCTCTGCACTTCAATAGAACAATCTTCAGGCATGTTTTTTTGGAAAGAGAAAATAACTTGAATGTACCAGACAGCCTGGATTGGAAGCAGAACCTAGAAATTCACTGGTTGAACACTCCTGGCTGGATAGAACACATTCACAGCAGATGCCCACATTAGGAGGGCTAGTTCTGACGGTGTGTGTACTGCATGTGTGGAGAACACCAACCAAACTCTGGCAAGGAAGGTCCACGCGGGCCCTGCTGGACTCCAGCCTATGAAACAGGGATTGCTGGCCAAGCCCGGGTCCAGCTTCTGGTGGCCCTTTGCCCAGCCAGCACCCTAGAGGGTCCTGCCAGACTGTGCTCATAGACCCACCGGGAATCCCTCTGGTGGATCAGGGAGTGCGAAAAGGAATCCTTTTGGCCTGGTAACTTTCCATCGCCTGTCAAATCTCAGCCTCCTCCAGGAAGTCCACAGGGAGTGTTCCCTTCTCTAAGTGTCTCTAACCCTGTCAGCAGGCTTCAGCTGGCTCAGTTATGAGAAGCTGGTAACAGCCTGGAGGAGAGGACGATATTTGAATCCACCTGAGTACGCAGGATGGGCACACAGTAGATAGAAGGTACTGGAGAAAGAAATACCTTCAGGGAGGGCAGGCTAGGATAGCTCTCCAAACTCCCGTTCACCCTCCAGATTACAGTGTAGCTGCCACCTCCTATCAGTCGCCATCCTGTGGCCTCCGCATTTGCACCTCTGTTGCTTTGAAGGCTGGAACTCTGTAAGTCTTGCTCTCTGCTCTGTCCAAGTGCTCGGTACACAGCTTGGCACAAAGAAGTTGCTCCATCAACGCCTGTGGAAAGAAGGAGTCTCTGGAGAAGTGGCCAAGCTGAGTTCGAGGGTGGACGCTCCACGTAGGCAGGTCCTGCGCCTTTCTTGCACGTGTGCAGGGCTAACAGCACGCAGCGAGGAGTGGCCATCAGAATGAGCCTGCCGCTAGCACAGTCAGGATCCCAGGGACTAGCGGCAGAGGCTCACTTAGACTGCCCCAGGGAGTGAGGTCTGTTTGAGGAGACCTGTGGCCACCGCAGAGTCCAGGATTCCGCCCAGATAAGCCCAATAGCACTAGCTGTCGCCTACCGTGCACCTGGCACCAGGCTGAGCGTTTTATCTGCGCTCTTACATTTGTAGTGGAGGAGGGCATGGCAGCCCACTCCAGCATTCTTGCCTGGAGAATCCCACGAGCAGAGGAGCCCAGCGGGCCACAGTCCATGGGGTCGCAAAGAGTTGCACACGACTGAGCGACTCACGCTACTACTATTGCACTTGTAGAGAATAAGAGGAAGCACGGTTAGTGCTCACGCCTGTCCCCTTCCCGTGGCCCCTTTCTCATCAAGTCTTGGAAGAAGGGTGATTCCAGGCACTCACTGTCAGGCACTGAGCGGGTAAACCTTTCTTCTTCCTACCTTAGGTAGGGGCAGTCCGGAGGGGAGCTGAGATCAGTGAGACACCCTCCCAGCTTCAGATCCTCAGTGGGTGAAGCTGGGATGGAGGAGTGGGGAGGGTTGATGTCCTCAGGGCAGTCGTGGGGAGCCCCCATGAATTGGGGTTCCTGCAGGAAACAGATGGCGCATGCCTAGGAGCTTTTTGAGAGGAGTTGAGTGCAAACAGTTTGGGCCAGGGGAAGTCCACAGGGGTTGAAACGACAGCCTGAGGGGCAGAGGGAGGAGGTCACACGCCCGCAGAGAGAAGCTGTAGCTGCAGCAGCCCCAGGAGTTATGACCTCAGTAGGGGGCCCACCTGGGGGGCACACACTCTCGCCTCTCTTCCCCACTTTTTCTGACCCTCCCAGGGGTGAGTGGAAGCCATCGCTGCTTACCAGCTTGTTTCTCGTATGCCTTGGAAATCTGTCCCCAGGCTTGGCCTCTGGTCTCCTGTTGGTGCTCTATGTCCCCAAATAAACCTTCTAGAAAATCCTGTCTGGCTTAAGTTTGCTAGAGTTGGTTCTGCTGCTCACAACTACAAGCTCAAAGACACCATGCCATTATGATTCCCTTTCAACAGATGAGTAAGCTGAGGCTCCAAAGAGTTTTGGCTTGTGGTCACACCACACAGGCAGAAGTGGCTGATGAATCAAGCTATGAATGCTGGTCCAGCTGTGCTTCAAGCTGTGTGCCCTGAAGCACAGTGAAGCTGGCTTCTCCCCGATCTGGAAGGCTACAGGGGTCCCAGGCAGTGGAGGGCCTGCGTTATCTCATCTCTCCCTCAGTAGGAGTGTGAGGGGTGTGAGCTGGTTGTACCACACTGTTTGCTTCTCTCCATGCCTGGCTGACCGCTTTTCTTCCCGTTGCTAACTGGCTGTCCAATCCATGGTGACCCAGTGGCTCGGGAGCAGAGGCCTGTGGTGAGAAATGCGACCCCTGCTCATGGGGCTGGGGTGGGGAGACTTGGGCAGTTCAGACTGAATGAGCAGAGAGCTCACAATGGAGCTGGGTGGGACTAGCTGGAAATTGGTTGTGAGGTGGGGGCAGAAACATCTAGGAGTGGGGATGAGGCTGTGACGTGGCCCCAGCCCATTGTGCAGCCGGAAGCCCGAGACTCAGAGGGCAGGAATGGACCTTGGAGACCTGCCTTTCTCACCCCCAGGCTTGGTCAGGGTCCTGAGGCCCACAGACCATGCCCTCCTTAGGGTGGAATCCCCCATCCTCATCTAGTCTCCCCATCTCCCCATCTGGCCCTGACACCCACATCCATCACTGGGGAGAAATCCCTGGCTTCCGTGCATAAGCATAGATGCTTTGTGGGAAATTACCTAAGTTATAATCCAATTACACAATAATTACATTGGGATGGCTCTGTAACTATAGCATTAATTAACTTTGATGGCTCCCATAAATTATGTGGGAGATTGATATGGAGAGAGGGTGAGTGCAGTCCAGTGGGTGGGACGTGGGCTGGGAACCCCCGAGGGGATTGAGGGGTACTAAGGAGGGGGCAGGAGACACAGAGGTGAGGTCAGCTCACAGGCTGGGCGGGAGTTACGGGGGACAGGGGACAGTTTCCTGAGAGTCAACCTGTGTGCCGCACAGGAAGTTCCAGGCCCTTTGAGAGTGGGAGGGGGGTTCAGGAAACTAGCTCCCTTCTGGACTGCAGAGGTCAGCTCTCTCCTATGCCTCTGCCCTTGAGAACAGGCTCTGTCTTCCCTCAATGAACCACTTAGGGCTGAGCCTGGCACCCCTTTGCCTCGCCTCCCACCCCAAACTGCTTGTCCAAGTGCTGCACTAGTGAGCACCATGGACTTCCCTGGAGATGTTACAGAGTGGGTACTGTCGCCACTCCCTTGGACCCAGCAGTGTGACTCTAACCAAAGAGACAGCAACACCAATGCGGGTTGGAACGTGGAGCAACTGGGTCTCTCCCTCTCAGCTGGTGTACCTACTGGAGCTGAACATGGGCACGCGTGAATCCAGGAATTGCACTCCTGAGTGTATAACCCACAGAAATGTGTACGTGTGTTCAAGTGAAGATTCTTCGGAGCAGCACTCTGCTTGGCTGTCAAAAACAGAAACTACCCAAATGTCCTTCCATGTAGAATACGTAAGTAAACTGTGGACTGCCCACTCCATGGAATACTCTATAGCAGTGCTATGAAAAAGCCACAGCTATGCACAACAAGGCTGAATCTCTCAGACAAAATGTGGGGTGAAAGAAAGTGGAAGTCAGAGTCGCTCAGTCGTGTCCGACTCTTTGTGACCCCGTGGACTACACAGTCCATGGAATTCTCCAGGCTGGAATACTGTAGCCTTTCCCTTCTCCAGGGGATCTTCCCAACCCAGGGATCGAACCCAGGTCTCCCACATTGCAGGAGGATTCTTTACCAGCTGAGCCACAAGGGAAACCTGGGGTGAAAGAAGCCGGACAAAAGAGCACGTTGCATGTGATGTTGAAAACAGGCAAAACCAACCTGGTGCTAGACATTAGGACTGTGGTTCCTCAGTGAGCGGGAGTCACCTGGAAGGGGCTGGGTGTGGGGTGGGGGTGCCTTCTGGGTCCTTGACATGTTCTGTATCTCAATCTGGAATCAGCTCTATAGTGTCTGAACCATGTAAAGATCCATCGACCTATAACCAAGTGATTTGTGAGCTTTCTCTTCATATGTTACAGTTCAATAGAAATTTGAAAGAAAAGTCACTTTAGTTAAATTGTCTCTCCCCAGAACCCCTCCTCTATCTTGGCACCCCTGGGTCCCTCAGTTTGTTTTTCCCTCCTCTTTTCTCCACATAGAGTCAGCCCCCTAAAGTTCTTCCCCACAAGCCTGCCTCGTCCCTGGCATTTCCCCCAGTACCTGGCATTTCCTGCCCTAATTGTGGAGAACTTTTAGCTTCACCCAAGCATCCCTACCCCACTCAGCTCCACCAATGGGTACAACACACCAGGGGGGGACTAGTGGGTGGGGGCTCACGGACAGGGCACAGGTTGCCCAGAGGCAGTTCTGTGACACCTTGTGCCATTACCTGTTCCTCAGGGTCTCATTCCTCATCCTAAGGGGCAGACCAACATATTGTTTTTTCATACTAAATACAGTGCAGTCTTCAAGAGGAATTCCCAGGGTGACTGCCAAGACAGTAAAAGTGTCTCCTCATTCCTCTTATTTTACGGAAGGGCAGATGCAGGCCCCGAGAAGCTGAGGCCTCTGTGCCGACAGAAATGGGACCAGAGCCAGGGTCACCTCACCCTCCACCCAGCGCTCCTTCTCTCCAGGACCGGGATCCTGGGCGGGACGGTAGTGGGGTGTGGGCTGCAGCTGTGGCTGCCCAGGCTTTGCATACAGGGAGGAAATGCCCCAGTGCCCTCACCCAGACCTGTTTGTTTGAGGGGCTGTATCTGCAGACATATACACTGCAAATCTCGGACAGTGAGCCAGACATGGGACACCCCGAATGCCTGGCGCATTAATTCAGACTCCTAAGCCCTGGAAAGTTCCCAAACTGCCGGCAGACATCATGTTTACACCAAACCCCAGTCTCTCCTCCCTCCTCCTGATCCTACAGCAAACTGGGGTCTCCTGGGGCCTCACTAGTCCAGGGCGGGAAAGAGATCAGGAGAGGAAATGAAATTAGGCAGTACACATATTAGCCTTGGAATTAACATGGGACCTTCTTCTTAGCCTCTCATTACTGATTGCTAAATTCTGTGAGCCTTCAGCAGTGGTGTGCTGCTAAATGTTTAACTGACTCTCCGGCGGGGGTGGGGGGGGGCGGGGGAGGGGAAAGAAAAGAAAAAAGAATAAGAAGAATATTTGCCAATTTCTATGGTGTAAATTTTTCACCATGGTCCATTTTTCACTATCAACCTAAGGTCATTTTGCTCCCAAAATTTCTGAAAATTTAACAATTAGGGGAGCTGGCTCCTGCAGGAAGTCCTGATGAGGGGAACTGGGCCTTTAACACTCCACACACTAGGAGGTCTGGGACTTTGTCTACAGGGCCATCAGAAAACACGCGGTGGTGGCAGGATGACAGCCTCTTAGGTCCTAGGGCAGTTGGTGGCCCCTTTGCTTCCAGGGCATTTTTGCTAGTTTTGCCTGAAGTACAAAGGAGTTGCCAGTGGGACTGAACTGAGAGAGTGGAATATGCTTGTTAAGAAAAAGTGCCAGCAGAATTAGAAACCCAAAGGAAACTTGGTGCTTATCCTATTATGTTATTCAGGTATTAAGACAGTGATTTTTTTGTTTGTTTGTTTGTTTTATATGACAGAATATATCACAGTTGACAAAGCACTTTCACATGAATAATCTTGTTGGATCCCCAGCAAGGCACTGTAGCCTGACTAGTCCCACTTCCCAGGTAACATAGGAAGACCATATTCTTTACCATCCAAACTAGGAGAGTGTTGAGACAGGCAGGAGGGTACTCATTATGCCAGGACAGCAGGAGTGAAGTGGATCCTTCCCATCATCCTGCAGGTGAGTTGGGCTGACTTTCTCAAGGTCACCCAGCAGGAAGGATGGGGTGCCACTCTTGGGCCTCACAGAGGCTTCACAAGCTTGGGTGTCTCCCCAGATCTAAGACTCCTCAGCAGACACTCACAAGGGGTGTGGGCACTCTGATCTTTGGAGCCTTTCCTGAGAGCCAGTACTGAGGGGCTGTGGCACAGAGAGCCTGTGATGAGGCTGGTAGCATCGGGGTATGGAGGGCTTAGGAAGGAGACTCCTTTAGAACTCTACCAGCTCATTGCACTTTCTCTGCACTGAGCGGTTTCACCCACAAAGTCTGGCCCTCAAATGCAAGCGCCGACTTTGGAAAGCTTGCTGGGAGGCAGAGGTTGGGGTGGGAGGGGGCAGGGAGAGGTTGTTGTGCCTTTCCTGCTCTCTCTATTCCAGCCCCATGGACACTCTGTCACTACACCCAGCCTGCCGTCCGGTTTGCAGCGGGGGAACCTGCCCCAGAAAGCAGTCTCTACCAAGCCACATTTGCCTCCTGCTTTGTGCGGGGTGGGGAGGGTGGGGTGTCCTTATCAAGGACAGGAAGGAATAGACCATCTCTGTCAGGTCACTCTGCCCATCCCAGTTTGGAACCCAGTCCTCATCTGGCAGGAACTTGTTAGCCAGGAGTCAGCACTTCCCCTGGAGGAAGAGTAAAACTCCCTTCCCTGAGATCTCAAAGCCATGGTTGTGCCTTGTTACTGGGCTGGAGTGTGTCCTTGCCTCTTGTGTCCTGCTAGAGGGCAAACCCCTATGCAGGCAGCCTGTCTCTCTCACTTAATGCTCCTTCTTCCAAGAGCCCTATGCAGAGTAGGCCTTCAGCAAGTGTGCAGGAGTCAGATTGGGAGAGGAGCCTAGACTTGGTGTGACACAGACCTGTTATCTGCCACTTTTCATAACAGTTAATCTATTCAACACTTACTATATGCCAGACATGGCCCTCAGACATGAAAGAAAGAAAGTGAAGTCACTCAGTTGTGTCCAACTGTTTGTGACCCATGGACTGTAGTTGGCCAGGCTCCTCCGTCCATGGGATTTTCCAGGCAAGAATACTGGAGTGGGTTGCCATTTTCTTCTCCAGGGGATCTTCCTGACCCAGGGATCAAATCCCGGTCTCCTGCATTACAGGCAGACTCTCTACCGTCTGAGCTACCAGGGAATCCCATGGCCCTCAGACATGCCTTGTATTACTTCAATTAATCCTCACTACGACCCTAGGTTTGGCTTCCCTGGTGGCTCAGCCGGTAAAGAACCCACCTGCCAACGTAGGAGGCACAAGACGAAGGTTCAATCCCTGGGTCGGGAAGATCCCCTGGAGAAGGAAATGGCAACCCACTCCAGTATTCTTGCCTGGAGAATTCCATGGACAGAGGAGCCTGGAGAGCTACAGTCCATGGGGTCTCAAAGAGTCAGACATGATTGAGGATGTGCACACGATGTTTGTCAGAGTACGGTGACCCTAAGTACCTAGGGCAGTGGGCACTATTTTTCTGCCATTTGTCAGATGGGGAAGCTGAGGTTCAAACCTGGGGACAAAATCTAGTGTAAGGGTGTGGGGTGTAGCGCCAGATGCCTTGCATTTACAGTCTGGCTTTACTGTCTTGGGCAATTAACCTCCCCGTGCCTCAGTTTCCCTATGAGTCAAATGGGACTACTACTAATAATTCCTTTCCCATTCCCAGAGGAAGTCCTGCCTCTCCCAGGGTTTCTGGGAGGATCAAAGGGGATAATGGATGTGGATGTTCTCTGTAAATCACAGGATGCTGTACAAATGTCAGGCATTAATATGTGTTGACTCGAACGCCCTCTCTCACAGTCCCTCTGCACTTCAGAACCATGGTTCTTCCAAAAACCAATCCCCTGGGATCAAAACTGGCATTTCCTAATCCCCTGCAAGCACAGAGGCAATTCGATGTCCACAAAAGACTTCTTAGGAGAATTCGATGACCTGATTAAAAAGGAAGTTGTGGGGGCAGGCGTCTATCTTGTAAAAAACATTCCCAAGGCCCTGTCTTCAGTAAGGCTGTCCAAGAGGGATTTTTTTTATCCCCTTCTTTCTTTTTGGAAAAGTATTTTAAAATTACTAAATAATGGAGAGGTTAGGAAATTCAGATTAGCATAAACATGAAAATTAAAACATTTTATAGTCCCACTACCCAGAGAGAATTATTCTGAGTTCTAAGTGAAGTTTCTGGTCTATTATGATACTAGATAGAGTCAGACATGCAGAAATTCTGAGGTCATGATCCTCTCACCCATGCTCCATGCAGAGTTCCTGACCAAGAAAGTCATGTCTGAGAAACAACAGCTGGATGGGACTCCAACTGCTACTCCATTCGTAAATTTATTACTAGATCTGAGACTCTGGTAAGGGTTAGGATGAAAAACTCAGGCATAGAAGACTTAGAGGGGCTTTCTGCTCCTTTCTTCCAAATTTCTGAGATAGCTGCCACTACAGGTCAGGACTAGCCCACCTTCTGCGCCAGGGCAGGGGTGGAGGAAGCAGAACAAAGCAGGATTCACACACTTGTGGCTTTTCAGTGCAATGAACTTGCCCTCTACTGAGGATGGCACTTTAAATCCTGGACTTGGACCATTCCTAGCAGAAACTCCTCTTCCCTTATGGGATGTAAGAGAGGGAAGACAATGGGAGGAAGGGACAAAGCATGGGAAAGGGTGGGAGTTCCCTTCCCAGTAATTGCCATGGTTATTATTGTGGATAGCTGTTCAAAGTCTATTTTAATTATTTTCCTGACAAAAAAAATACATTTCTACATGATTTTGTCTTTTAAATCTTAATTGATTTTATTTTTAATGGTTAATACATGCACATGATAAATAATTCAAGCAAAACAAAAGAAGATTGAATGAAAAATAAATTTCCTGTCCCCCCCAGCCCTCCTTCTCCTTCAAAGGGGCCCCCCATTGTTACCAATTTCTTGAGTCTTGTTAAAGATGGCCTAAAGATGTGAACACATCTATACATCATTCTTCGTGGGTCATCGTATTCCAGAGTAGGGAGGTACCGTGATTCATTTGACTAATCCTTTATTGTCGCACAACCAGGCATTTATTAATAACTCTTCGACAGCATTTACATAAGCATCCTTAAGGCATCTCTTTGGATAAATACTTAGAAATAGGATCACTGGGCTACAAATTGTGCACATTTTAAAGATTTTCAGATCTTCCTGCTCAATTGTCTTCCAGAAGGATGTGCCAGTTTTCGCTCATACCCACAAGGTCCCATCACAGTGTCCTTTTTCTGTCATGCAACCATCATTGGGTTGAGAGACTCTTTGCCAGTTTGCTAGGTGATAAATTGCATCTTATTATTTTTTTAATTTGCATTTCTTGGATTATTAGTGAAGCTGATGATTTCTTTAAATTTCCTTTTAGTCTACTGGCCATCAATCTTTGAATTCTTGGTTTGCTTTTTCCCCATTGATTTGAAGAACTGTTTGTAAGTAAAACTATTAACTCTTTGTTTCTCATATTTGCTGCAAATGTTTTTCCCAGTTTGTCATCTGCCTTAAGACTTTGTTATAATGTTCTTGGGAGAATATAATAGGATTTCTGGGTATATCATATTGGATATAAAGTGATACTTTTTCCTTTTGCTGAGGATTAAACAAGGAAAATGAAATTGAAGGGAGACAAAGAAGATTTAATGCTGACTTGGGACAGACTTTTCAATTACAGGACTTTCCAAACTCTAAAGGGAGTGACCCTGGGCCATTCATGTCCTCTCTCTGGATTCTTTAAGTTAGGGATGGTGAGAGGCAGAAGGAAGTAAAGTCAGGGCTCCCAGGCACCCTCAACCCCAGTTTTCACCACCAGCAATGGCCTGTCTTTAGATTGTATGTGTAGAACATTTAGTCTCTGGCTTATAACATCCACTTAGTAAACAATAGCCGTTTAGTCGTTCATTTACGGAACAAATATTTCTTGAGTGACAGGTATATGCCAGGCATTGTTCTAGGTCCTTAGGACCCTGGAATGTCTTGTCCAAGACAGAAACAGGTCCCTGTCCTCTGGTGGAGCTGACATTGTAGAGAAGGGAGAGAATTGTGCCTACTGCTGGTTTTTGAGGGGCCCTGGGTGAGGACGGCTCAACTCTGGAAAGGAATTCAGAAATTACTTAGTTCAATCTCATGAGCCAGATGGGAAAACTGAGGCCCAGTGTCAAAGTGACTTTCCAAGGTCACAGAGCCAGTCAGTAGTACAGAAAGAACTGGAGTTGAGGTCAGTTTAGGCCAAGAGTAGCTCCCAGGCATCATTCTCCTATAGGAAGGTAAGAGCATTGTTATGAATTAAAGCACCTGACACACACTGACCTTGGCAGGGAGTGGTGGATGGTCAGCTGGCAGTGGCTGGAGATGAGGGAGTGCCCCTGTTCTGGAGGGGTTGTGAGGCAGGAATGAGGGAGAAGGACAGAGGGAGGCCCTGGCTTCCGTGGAGAGATCCCCACCCACCATCCTTCTGGCAGCCGAGAGAGGGAAGGGGAGGACTAGGGCTGCTGTGACTAGCTTCCCCCAAGATGGCTGATCTGGGAACCAGGACAGCTCAGCTGCGCCTCTCACCACCCAGCTGCGAGTGACTGCAGTTCTGACCCTTCTCTCCCCGCTTCACTCTTCAGATGGATCTCTGGCCTTTAGTATCATAGGAAGCCACTCTGGTGGAGGTCCTTGTCCTGTCACTCTTTGGGGCACTCAGGCACCCAGCCTACCGGGCCTCTATCAGGGGGGCATGGGGCTAGATCCCTGTCCAGGTAGATGGGAGCTGGGAGGTGTCTGGGCAAAGGTCTCAGACTATGAATCCTCAGCTCACCTGAGAAAGCAATGGTCCCTAGCAGGGACTCGATGAATATACAGATTCATTAATTGATAAATGACGATAATGATGTTAAGTGAGGAGTCTCAGCTCATGGGGACAGGAACATGAAATGGTTTAATCTTTTTCTGCAACAACTGACCATGCTCTCTTACACCCCAGCCCAGAGTAGCGAGCTCCATTAGCCGCGCCCTCCTGACTTGATTATTAAATAGTCTCACTCCTGTTATTTAAAAGCCAGTTCTGTTCATTTGAAACCTGTAGCTCCCATTTAATTCCGTATTAGTCTTGTCTGCCTCATCTTTGGCATCTGGGAGGTAAAACACACCCCTTCTTTTTAGATCCCATCTCCACTGACATGGGTGGTGGTTTAGTGGTGGAGGATCTACTGTCCAGCCACTTTGTGAAGGGCCTTTTGGGAGGTGGTTCCCTGCTGCAGGTTCTGGCCTCAGAATGTGGGCCCTTTCTGATCTCTCTTCTAAGCTGTGGGCCTTGGGTACCATTCTCTGGCCAGCAGGATAGCCGTATCGGCTGTCTCCATCCTGTTATCATGGTAATAGCCATCATTCACTGAGTTCCCGGCACTTTTCATATCTAAGCTCTCCTTTTGGTGACAACCCTGTGAGATAATCGTGTTCATCTCCTATCACAACTGAGAAGACGCAGACTCAGGGAAGTGCAGAAACTTGATCAGGGCTACTTAGAACCCAGATTTGTACCCTGGTCTGTTCCTTCCAGGGTCCATGCTCCAAGAAGCCTGAGTAGCTGAGTGTGTGGTCAGTTCTGGATGTCTGGGAGAGCTGGCTTTTATCGTGAACTCCAAGAGCCACGCTGTGCCCCCAGTGCCTTCATTTCTAGGAGGGTCAGGAGGGAAGGATGTAGGGCTAAGATTCATTCTACCCTGCTGCTGCTGCTGCTAGGTCACTTCAGTCATGTCCAACTGTGCGACCCCATAGACAGCAGCCCACCAGGCTCCCCCGTCCCTGGGATTCTCCAGGCAAGAACACTGGAGTGGGTTGCCATTTCCTTCTCCAAAGCATGAAAGTGAAAAGTGAAAGTGAGTCACTTAGTCGTGTCCGACCCTAATACCCCAGAAAATATCAAATTCTCTGAGTTCTGAGCCAGAGATGTCAGGGGCACATTTAGGCTAGAATGAGAAAGAATTTCCCATCCAAAGGTTCATCAGAGTTGAGGAAAGCAGTGCTATGGGATTTCTGGGCCATGCCCAAGATGCCCTAGGATGCTCACTGCTCCCCTCCCCACCAGGAACTCCTAGTGTGGCCCAGGCTGCACAGAGGCCATGAGTCAGGGGGATGCTGGTGTGGGGAGAGCAAGGTGCAGTCTGGGCATCCTCCCTGGGCCCCAGAAGCTTTGAGATCCCTCCTCACAGTGAACTGTGGGCTCGCTCCATTAGGGTAGGTTAATTATGCCAATAGAACAAGTCTGCTTTTGCAGATGGCAAAGCCTTTCTGGGCAGCTCCTGGAGTCAGAGCTGATGTGTGCAGGCCTCACCAGCGGCTCCTGATCAGGTTCCATTCGTTATTGTGAGATAAGTACAAGAGGACCATTTTTCAAAGGCAGACAGGGGTCCCTCCCTGTGGGCTTCACTATCATCCTCTGTGCCTACCCCAGGGTGAGTGCAGACCCTCTGGTCAGCCTCTGGTTATCCTCCCCTCTTGAGTAACTCTTGGGGCTTCTTTGCATGGCGGTGGCATGGTCACAGTGGGTGGATGGCCCAAGGAAGGCCTGGGGTTTGACTGAGGTTGATGTCAGCCCCTCAGCCTTTGTTTACACTGAAAATGTCTAGTTTGAGTTCTGCCTCCATACCTTGAAACAGGCATCTGTGTACACACCTCGATTCACTCAGCCACATTTCTCACTCTAGTCACTGCTGGGGTGATCTGTTTTGCAGAGGTTTGGCCAGCTTCCTCAGGTGCAACCTGCAAAATGACCCCCTTACTCCAGGTATGAACAATGCCACTAGCCATGCACAGGACACCTGCAGAAACCCAGGTGGCCTCCTGCATGTGCAACTGAGTGTGTGTGTGTGTGTGTGTTTAAGGGGAAGTTAACACATGTAGGGAAACCTATGACCAGTGGGAGTTGGGAGCTGATGGATAAATATTCCTTGTGTTTATTGCACTCTGGGGCAACTGTGAACCATTTCATAAGGCTTCTCAGATGGAGCCCCAGTTATGTGTAGCAGTTGCCAATTTGATCACACACAATTTATCAGCTCCTTCCTTTCCTGATTTGCTCATTCTGCTTCCACCTGCTCCCTGGGACCACCTGCCCCCAAACCACCTCCGAGAAAGACTTTCCCTGGGTTCTGTTTCCAGGAGAACCCAAACTGCCAGACTGGCCTTAGAAAGCTAAACAAAGCTAAACACTCGTCAGTCAGCCACAGGAGCTCGTGGCTAGTCAGTGGGGTGGTGAATCCTCTGGCTTGCAGGAGCATCACATGTACTAAGATGCCCAAGAAATTACATGACAAGGTGGCCCAAACTTCCATTGCACTAAAAATGTGTTTCCCTCAACTCAGACTTTTGTTTGCAAATGGTGATTTCTAAGACCAGCTGATCGATAAGAAGAAATCCGGATCAATGCCATAAGTCAGTGCTAGCCCTGCACTACAGCCCCACTCAACGGGCCTGAGGGACAGCGTTGTGTGGGCAGATCTGTGTGTGGCGCAGGTGCCCGTCTACTTGTGGGAGGGAGACAGGCTGTGGTACACGTAAATGTGGATTCTTGGGCAGTGGCAAATAACTTAGCTGGTTGATCAAGCTCGTGGAAGGTGCAAGATTGGATGACTGGGTACCAGGAAGTCTGGGGAAAAGGCTCTGGATGGATCTGTGTAATGAGTGTGACCCTGTCCCTCTTGACAGTCCTCTCCTAGGCCACATCAGTGAGGAGCGGGTGACAGGAAGGGTGAGGGAAACTGATGTTCCTTCAGGAGACCCTCTATTGTGCAAATGCAGAAACTGCTGCCCCTAAATGGGCAGGTAATGTGGCAGCAGAGATCAGAGGAGGGAAAATCATGGGCCTGGAAGTCAAGAGAGCCAGGTTTGTGTCCCAGTCTCTTCACGTGCTGTCTGGGCTTCAACTTCTCCTGTCTCTGAAGTGGATATCACCGTCTCTGATCTGCCTGACATGAGGGGTGTCTAGGGTCTGATGTGGTTTTGCTTGTATGTCTTAACAAGCCTTCAAGTGCTCTGCTGACTGAATTCTGACAGAGGGCCTGAAATCAAGAACTCTGAATGCTCCGAAATTTTCCTCTACCCTGGAGGCCCAGGTCCAGGGGATGAGGAATGGGGTAAGGAAGGAGGAGGTAGGAGTTGATGGGAGATGAGCCCAGGACACTTGGCCTCCACAGGAGGTGGCACAGTTCCCTGACCTGTTTCCTGAGCCAGAGGGGCCCCAGGAAGGTGGTCCCCGAGCCCAGGGCAGAGACAGGGGCAGGGAAGCCTGGTGCCTCAGCCAGGTGCCACAGTGAGACTGATGCACAGGCCTGTCCTCAGCCCCCAGACTCCAGCTCACTAAGTAAACACCTGGAGTCAGCTCATTACTCACCTCCCCTAATTAGCTCATCACTCTCCCAGCTCTCCATCCGTCTTCACCTTGCTGCCATGGGCTCTAGCACACAGTTATTTTTGTACTTCCCAGTAAGCACACCAGCTGGCTCGTCAATGGGGACCAGTGCAGCCTGGGCAAAGCTAGAGTTAGGGCTGGGCTGTGATTGCCTCCACCTGGAAGTCCATAGCCTGCCCGCAGGCACTTCTGACCACTCCTCTGCCCCACTCTCCAGGGCAGGAGCTCCTGTCCCATCCTTGGGAGCTGAAAGGCTGGGGTGGGGGCATTGTAAAGAGCAGTTCAGTTTAGTTCAGTTAGTATTTATTAGGCACAGGCACTGGGGTACCTCCAAAATGCCCTTGGCAGGATGCCCCATTTCCTGGAGCACGGATGTTCAAGAGAAGATTTAGTTCATGTGAGATGTGTCCCAGCGTCTGTGGAGGATGGGGCAGAGGCACTTCATCTAGTCTAGGGTCTCAGGAAAGCTCCCCAAGGACAGGCACATGGGTGGACCCTACAAGGGCAATGGAGCTCTACCAGGCTAAGATTCCAGGTGGGGGAGTCCTGAGACCCAAGTTCCAGGGCCCAGGGACCTTGGGTAAGCTACTTCTCCCCTCTGGTTTCACTCCTATGACACTGAGAAGCATTAAACGGGCTTCTTCCAGACAGATCAGGGCATCTCACCTGTGCTCAGGTGGAGTGGGCCTGCGAGGGTCACTTCATCTTCACCCCATCTCACACATACAGAAAAGCAGGTCAGAGAAGCTCAGATTCATCCTGAGGCTGCCCAGCTCAGGCAGCGCCAGAGCTGGGATGTGGCCCTGCTCCTCCTGACTATAGAGTCCCTGCTGTCTGCATCCCCTGCTCCTACTCTTCCAGCCCGGCACCAGACAGCAGGCTGGGAGAGCCAGAGAAAAGTGGCCACCCCTGCCTTAGGAGGCACTCAGTGCCCTGCCTGTTAAGGGGAGGGCCAGCCCTCTGCTCCTTCCTGGCCATTGTTCTCCAGAAAATTAAGTCATTCCACTGGGCCCTTGTAAGCCTTTTTGGAGCTGGCTGTTCCCAAGGTTTGAGCCAGACTGCAGCTGGAAGTCTGTTATTATTCATTGAATCTCTCCAGGGTGGCTGGGAACATGACTTTTAATTGTCTCATCTCTGTCCATCCAAGAAAGAGACTAAGAGGCAAGAATAATCAGTATCTCATTATAGATCAGGGCCTAGAGAAGGAAACTCCTTAGCCAGGGCCCTCTACCCATGGAAGAGGGGCCCCAGCCAGGGGAGGAGCAGGCTTATTTCTTCAACTCATACAATTCACATGCCAAACTCTACCTGCCTGAATAGGAGGACCGCCCGTAGCCATTTGGAGTCCAAATGGCCATAAGCCAGGGATTGACATATTTGGGAATGGTCGCAATGAGGTGGGGTGGCGGTGCCAAAAGAGAGATCAGAAGACACTGGTGTGTGGGCCCCAAATCTCTTTCTGCCTTTCATTGCCCCAGATAGTATAGAGACCTGAAAATAGAATTTAGAGATTATCTTATCATCTGTCTCATGTCCATGTCCACACTTATGTCTATTGAGTCAGTGATGCCACCCAACCATCTCATCCTCTGTTGTCCCCTTTTCCTCCTGCCTTCAATCTTTCCCAGCATCAGGGTCTTTTCCAGTGGGTCAGTTTGAGCAGACTCCGGGAGTTGGTGGAAGACAGGGAAGCCTGGCATGCTGCCATCCATGGCATCACAAAGAGTCGGACACAACTGAGCGACTGAACTGAACTTTCATCTGTCTATCCATCTATCCATCCACCCACCTATTCAGCAATCCATCCATCTGTTCATCAATCCATCCATCTATCCATCCAATGAGCTAGAGAGGCACTGGCATTCATCGTGCATATCATACTTTTCAAAGCAACTTCCTTCCTCTCATCTCATTAGGTCTTCACAACTGTTCAGTCCCATTTGCCAAATGTGGAAGCTGAGGCCAAAGAGAGACAGCGGCTTGCTCAAGGGCAGACAGAACAGAGCAGTTTCCAGGATGGTGGTTCAGTCCAAAGTCTCCAGGAAGAGTTGTGTACAGAGGCCTGGACCAAGGGGCAAGGGAGGGCTGAAATCCAGTCCACACTCTGTGCACTAAGTGGGAAGGAGCTGTGTCTACTTGGAGGAAGGGGAATCTTTTTCTTTGCACAAAGTCACCATCATCTTGCCAAGCTCAGACCTCAGCTGAGGAGCCTTTTTGAATTTTCATAAACAAGTTGTATGGACTATTGTCAGCCCCAAACTCACTGGTCTGTGTCCGGAGGAACACTCCTGGAGAGGAGGGGACAGAAGACTGGCCCATGAGGAGGGCTTTCTCTCCACCAGAGCTCAGGGAGGGGCCTGTGCCCCATGGCACAATGGCTTGGTCAGCTCAGAGAGGGCACAGCCCCTCCCTGCCTCTAAGCCAGCCTCCAACCTCAAGCCAAATGGTTTGCTTGTATGGGGGTTTCTAGTTGGCCACTCTTTGAGGTCATATTTTCTTTGGGGACTGCCAGCTGTTTGAATTACTCTGGTTGGTAATTTTGTGTTTTGGTGCTTGTATTTTGTTTTGATTTGGTTTTTGATCAGTTTTTTTTTTTTGGGAAGTGAAATTTATATATAATAAAATATACCCAGAAAAAGGTAGAGTTCTATGAGTTTTGACAAATACATATACTCACGTAACCATACTACAGTCCAGTCAGAGAATATTTCTATTTCCTCAGAGAGTCCTTTCTTGCCCTTTGTAGTCTTCTCACCCTAACCTGGCCCCAGAAAGCAACCTCTGATCTACTTTCTGTCACTAGCACTATATTTCCCTTTTGTAGGGTTCCATGTAAGTAGCATCATGCATATATATTCTTTTGTATCTGAATCCTTTCACTGGGCATAACATCTCTGAGGTTAATCAATGCTGTTTCATATATAGGTAGCTTTGTAGTATTCCCATGCATAGATATACTTCAACGTATTGATCCCTTCACCTGTCAATAGGCATTTGCATTCTTTTTAGGCTTTGGCCATTGTAAGGAAAGTTATGATAAATGTATACCAGTCTCTGTGTAGACATGTGCTGTCCTTTCTCTTAGCTAATGCTTAGGGGTGGAATTGCTGGGTCAAGGACAGTTTATATGTTTGTACGTAGGAGAAATTGTCACACCTTTTCTGCAGTGATTGTACCGTCTTATATTTTCACTAGCAGTGTGTGATTTCCAGGTGACCCACGTCCTTACCAACACACAAGGTTTTGTCAGCCTTTTCCATTGGGTTGTTGTAGCATATGCGTGTGTGCTAAGTCCCTTCAGTTGTGTCCAACTCTTGGCGATCCCGTGGACTGTAGCCCGCCAGACTCCTCTGTCCATGGGATTCTCCAGGCAAAAGTACTGGAATGGGTAGCCACGCCCTCCTCCAGGGCATCTTCCCAACCCAGGGATTGAATCCGCGTTTCTTACTTCTCTTGCATTGGCAGGCAGGTTCTTTACCACCAAGGCCGTCTGGGAAACCCATGTTGTAGTGTATAGTGATGTCTCATTGTGCTTCTCACTTAGGGCCTATTTTGAGAGTCCACTCTTTGCTTCACCTCTCTCTTGACTGTGAGATCCTCCAGGACATAGACAAACTCCCCAGTGTCACCAAAGAGCCCAGCAGGCAGCTGAGCCCAAAGCAGGATGCACACCTTTGCTGCCCTTCCTGGTCTGCAGGGCAGTTTTGAGTTAATGATTCAGTGAGCTGAATGGAGCATGATCACTCCTGGGACTGTGGCTCCAGCACTAGTGGGAACGCACAATGCACTGGTGCGTGTGAACTCTTCACAATCCTCCTCACTCCCACCCCTCTTCATCCCATTGTGCGAATGTGGAAACAGCTGAGGCTCAGCCAGGCAGAGGGACACCAGGTCTGCGTGCTCCCAAAGCCTGCACTCCTGGCTGTAACGTGAACCTGGGACTGGCCAGGGGGTTGTCACCCTCATGGTCAGCAGACAGACAATTGCTAGGACGTGCATACAGCCGTGTTCCTGCCACCCCTCCTGCCAGCTCATCCAGCAGCTCTGGTCCCAGGGGCTCGACACCACGTCGTCTGTCGCTCCATTATCCTAAGAGGCCTCCCCAGATCCCATTACTTCACTGCTGTTATTATTTATTCATCGATGGAGCCCTCAGCCTGTGGATGGGCACTTACCTTGATGTCCCTGACAGCGGGTCAGGAGCCCCACTCAGGGTGTATTAATCACCGGCCGTGCCGGCAGGGAGCCTGCATCCCCCGAGACAGGAGATCATGTTGCAGACACAGAGGGCCTGTCAGCATGTTCATTTTCCCACAGAGGAGCCTGCTGCCTGGTGTTTTGGAGCTGGAGGAGCCTCAGAGAGCATCTATGGAGGCAGGGAAACTGAGGCTCAGACAGGGGAGGGCGTTCCCCAAGACCTCACATCTCCCTGAAACGCTATCTGGGACTCTCTCCATATACAAATGCACAGTGATTATAACTCCATTTTCAGGTAAAGGACTTGACAGTTTCAATCTATTCTCCTATTTGATGATAATGACAAGCCCTTATGAGATCAATAAGGGCTTTTAATCAGATAGATAGATAGATAGACAGACAGATAGATAGAGATGATAGATGTAGAGATAACATAGATACAGAAACTGAAGAGCATAGAAATTAAGCAACCCGCTGAAAGCTACTGAAAACTCGGACTGAGACCCAGCTATCCAGACTCTGGCTTCAGCCAGGAGATGTATACCTCTATCCCTCTCTCTTTCCTTCTGATTTCCTGTGAACAAAAGGGGTTTCTAATTGTCTGGGATAGATCCCCTTGGGAGCTGAGTCTTGCATCTCTCTGGGAGGCTAGAAAGGGGTTTCTGCCCTGCCTTGCCCTGCCCACTGCTGGGCTTTTGGCCTGTCAGCTCCAGGCTCTTGGGAGGAGGTGGCTCATGGGCTGCTGGCTGGACACATTCTGTACATACTGGTGTGGCTAGAATTGGAGATGACTCGGTCTTTCACTAGAAAGCAAATGCAGACAGAATTTGATACTAAAGACAGAGCTGCCTTGGAGCATGAGGCATTGCCAGGGCAACCATTCAGGAGCCATGCCAACATCAGTGAGCTCTGGGTCCCCTCAGACTTTCAAAGAAGTCTCCTCTGGCCCCTGATCACAGGGCTTTTGCCCCATCTGAGCCCTTCTATTCCTGAGTGAGAGTCTAGTGAAATAACAGATGGGGATCAAATCAGCCCATGTCCCTGTTCTTAAACCTTCTGTGGCTCCCCATTGCCCTCTAAAAAAGGGGTAGCAGGATCCTGGTAGGTTGAGGCCAGCTTCTGCCACTCCCTCTTACATATAGGGAAGGAAATCCGTTTTGTTTTTTTTTAAGTTACACTTTTTACTTTTGGCTGCCCTAGGTCTTCATTGCTTTGTGTGGGCTTTCTCTAGTTGCCATGAGTGGAGACTACTCTTCATTGCAGTGCACGGGCTTCTCATTGTGGTGGCTTCTCTTGTGGCGGAGCATAGGCTCTGGGTGCACAGGCTTCAGTAGTTGTGGCACACAGGCTTAATTACTCTGCAGAATGTGGAGTCTTCCTGGTCTAGGGATAAAACCCATGTCCCATGCACTGGTAGGTGGGTTCCTATCTGCTGTGACACCAGGAAGTCTAGAAATCTGGTATTGAGGAGCTCCTGGGCTTGAAATATTCTTTGAAGAACATTCTTTTTGTAAAAATATGCATTTTGTGGGAGATGAAACTGAGGCTTATCGAGGAAAGATAACTGACTTAAGGCCACTCTGCTAGGAAGTGTTTGATACAGAAATCACACTCATGCACTCGGGCCCAGATCACAAGTTTTTCACCCAAATGAAGGACGGTGTGTGGGAGAAGGGACAGCTATGTTTAGCGTGCCTCCAAGGACAAAGCTAAGGGCACAGGATGGAATTGACAAGGAGGCTGGTTTCAGCTTGAGCTAAATAAGACTCCCATACTGTCTGTGTGTCCAGTATAAAATGGGCTGCTTGTGAGGGAGATGGGAAGGAATTCCACATCACAGGAAGTATGCAAGTAAGTAATTGCCAGCCATTTGCTGGAAGTGTTGGGCACAGCCT
This sequence comes from Moschus berezovskii, assembly GCF_049115385.1. Classification (NCBI taxonomy): domain Eukaryota; kingdom Metazoa; phylum Chordata; class Mammalia; order Artiodactyla; family Moschidae; genus Moschus; species Moschus berezovskii. The sequence goes on from NC_142471.1 coordinate 27,842,660, forward strand.
CTGCCTTGACATCTGTAGACGGCTTGCCCAGAGAGTTTATTGGGTGACCTTCACTGGGAAGCAGCCCAGCTGACTACAGTCTGTTTCCTAGAATCATCCCACCCACCACTGGGCCCAGAGTTCCCACCATCTGCTCGTTCATTTGTGCATTCCTTACTCAACAAATAGCCAGCACACGTGGGAGCTCCCTTATCAGACCTGGGGGAAGGGGGCCTAAGCAGGACTTCTAGAACATTCAGAGGCACAATGCAGACCATGAAAGCAGCACCCACTGTGGGGTCAGACACACAAGCATCATTCTTGCCCTTTACTTGCTATGTGAGCTGAGGTGAATCACTTTACCTCTCTGAACATTAAGTTTGTTCTCAGAAAAAGAAGACCGATAATGTACACCTTCTGGTTATTGGGAGGATGAAATGAGACTAGATGACAGCTTTCTGGCTCCAGGAGGGACAGGAAAGGTGTGCCTCTCATTTCAGGCCATGGTCCCTGACCAAGGCGCTTCATTCTCTTTGTGTCCCCAGCTCCTGCTGAGTTGAGGGCCTGGGACAAACTGGGGCTCAGTGGCTGTGCTTAGGGGACTGGGCAGGCAGTGGCTGGTGAGTTCAGATAATTTTTATTGGAGCGAGTTATGGTCTGCTCGTCTAGGTCAGCCCAGCCAGGGGGCAGCGTGAGCTATCTTTCAGTCCAGTGGCAAAGAGCAGGTGGCCTGGACCCTTGTGGCACCGAGGTCCTGACTTAAAACTTTGCATCCTGGCTCTTTGCCCAAAGAGGGAAGGTCCAGACAGGACCCTGAGATCATGGTCTCAGAGACAAGAGCCTTTGGGACTCCTGACTCCTGGTGGCCCCAAGCCCAGGGCTCTGGCGCAGGCTTGCTGTGGGGCCCTGGGGAGTCCCTTCTCCTCCCTGGGCCTTCAGTGTCTGATTGCCATCATGGTGAAGGCTGAAGAAGGGGAGGGGTGAGGGAGATGTGCACAAGGCAGACTCCCAGGAATTCAGCCCCAACCCCAGACCCAGTCCTCCTCCCCACCCCTCCCCCACCTGTGTGATATTGAGAAAGTCACTTAATCTCCCTGAGCATTAGTTCCACCACCAACATGGGGATAGGATCTGCTTTGTCTTCTTCTCTGAGCTGCTGTGGGGCTCAAATAAACTACAGACATGAGGTCAGCTTTACCCGGAGCCCCTCAGCTGGGCTCAGTCTGGTAGACAGTGGTGATCTGGACAGGGCTTCTGATCTCAAGGGACTCTTTCTGGGTGTGGAAGGTGGAGCCATACTCTCAATGGGGGCTATGGGGACCTGGGGTGGGTGTTAGTGAGGGAAGATTTATCTAAATGAGAGCATCAGGGAAAGCTTCCTATAAGAGGTATGAGCAGAACAGATGGGCAAGGTCATGGTCAGGCATGTGCAGAGCTGGCAGGGATGCCAAAAGGAACAGCAGGATCCACAGAGTGTTGGCACTGAAGCTACACAGTTATGACCCCTGGACCAGCAAGTGATCCAACAAGCAACCCTGTCCCTACCCTGGTGGAGCCTGCAGTGTGACAAGAGACAGGAGAGACAGACATTAATCAAATACTCATCAAACACTGGATTTTTAGCTAAGGGGTCCGGGGACAGTTTTTAAAGGAATAACAATGTTTCTGAGGGTTTCCTACATGCCAGACACTGTGCCAAGCTCTTTGTATGTATTGCCTTGTTTAATCATGCCTATGGCAATCACTGTCAATGTCTCTGTGTATGGAAGAGGAAATAGAAGACCAGAGAGGTGAAGTAACTTGCCTGAGGGGGCACAGCTGGCAGGCAGCAGAGCAGGATTTGAACCCAGGCCATCTGACTCCAGAACCCCCACTTATTGTAATCACTAAGGTATTTATTCTGCCTCTTATGTGCTTAATATGGCTGATCTCTTTCTCGTGTTTCTGGTTTCCCCTTCCCTCCCCATCTTTGACCATCAAGATGATGCAGCAGAACAAAGTCAATTCCTGAAAAACTTGGGGCAGAAGCAGCAAATTATAGGCATAGCTGGAAACCTTTGCTAGATGGCGCCCCACCCTCTCCCTGGATTCCACCAAGAGTCTCCACGCCTGGTAAGGAGGAGGGGAGGAGAGTGAAAGGGCAAGACAGGACCTGGTGGGTCCCTGAGACAGGTCCTGCTTCTGCTTTCCTGTCTCTCATACCCCCACCCCGTGTGGGAACTCACAGGGCAGAGAGGACCTGTACCTGCCCTCCCCGCCCCAGACTCCTGGTGGGACCCCTGAGTCTTCCTCTGCCTGGCATTCCATGGGAGCAGAATAAGTGCCTGTATGGAGTCTTCAGGGCAGCATGGGGTGTGGCGGGGGCCTTGCAAGGGTCATGGGGTCTGGCTGCTGTGATGTCATAACCATGGTTGGGGTGGGAGAGGCTGAGATGGCACTGGAGTGAGGATGTGACAGGTGGACAGATGACAGTCCTCTCTGACCTTGGAGCATTGGGGGACCCACCCTCCACTCCCCCATCCCAAGGCCCTTGCTGGATTTTGACGGAACAGAAGGGCAAACAAATCATCCTGAACTTCCATGTTACATTTCAGACTCCTGGTAGAATGGGGACTTGTAGTAGAAATTAGGCTTAGCTACAGAAAAATACAGTCATCTTTTTGTGCCCCTGATTTTATTGACTCAGAATCACTGTGAAAGAGACATATGGGCCACTATGAATCTGACTTCAATGGGGAAGTCAGGGAAGTCTTCCTGGAGGAAATGATTCTTGGGCTGAGTTCTAAAGGAGGAGTAGGAAAAAAGGGTGAAGAGAAGATCAGTCCTGGTGGGGAGAGCAGCATGTGCAAAAGCCCTGTGACAGGAGGGAACTTGTTGGAAGGGAGGGAATAATGAGGTGCAAACTTTCTACTTACCCTGCTTCAAGCCAGAACTCAGCCAGTATAGCTCCTGGCAATTAATGTTGGGATCCAGGGGAGTGGGGTTCTCAAAACCCTCCTGTCCATGGTCTTTCCTGTGCTCAGACTTTGTTTCCCCCAACTCTGGCACTCCTGACACCTGCACCAGACTCGGAATATAAAGCAGCAGGTGAGGAGCCCCGGGTGGCATACTTATTGTCCTGCCGGGGAAACTGAGGCCAGAGTTAGCAAGTCAGTAGCCAAAATCAACCAAGCCCATCACCTCAGACCAACTCCTCAGCAGAGCTGAAGCTCTGGTCTGGAGGGACAAGCTTTCTGTCACCAGAGGAGAAGACAGTACCCACCCGTTCCCCAGCCCTTTCCCAGCTCTGAGAGGCTTCTAGTGGTCAGAGTCAGGAGGATGAGGTAGCAGTTGCCCTGCAGGGGGGTGGGCCAGTCAGAGCTCACAGCCACCCCTAAGCTGGGCTGGTCACAACCCCGTGACCACATGATGACCACTTCAGCAGCCACGAGGACTGAAAGGGATGGGCAGCCCAGCTGCATCTGATGCTGACTTCTCCTGCAGCGCCCCAGCTGGGCCTGGACCCCATGGATCCCAGCAGACTCCGGCCCTCTGGGGCTGTGGGCAGTAGTGAAATGCTCAAGGTCAGTGGGAGGCTAGAAGCTCAGGAGCGCAGACAACCAGAATGGCCCCACTTGTGTGAGTAGAGCCAGCCCTTCCTCCTCCACCTGCGCCTCTGCACTCCTAGGAGCCCAGGGAGCAGGTGGTCTGGCCCAGGGGAGAGGACAGGGGGTGAGGGCCCGAGTATTAGAACCTTGGGCTTGCCAGGTAATTATGCATTAGGAGCTAATACCAATAAAAGCTCCAGAAAAGAGGAAAAAGTCTTGCCACCAGATTATTGCACATGAGGGAAATATCAGGCCCCCAAACCGTCTCCATCTCTCGCCCTTTGTCTCTAAGCAATCTGCTGCTTTTATTAATTCTGACTGGATTTTCCCAGGCTGAGGGCAGCGGGGGCAGGGGGAGACAGTACAGTGAGAGGTAAAGCAGGGCAATTTGGAGCAGACTTTGGGAAAATGGAAACACACACCGGACAAATGCCTTCCACTACTGCTTCCTCGATGCTGCTACCTGCACAGCCCAAGAGCATCCCTGGGGATGAAGCCCACAACTCTGCCCAGCCCTGGCTCCTCCCTGGTGCCTCCAGAAATGGGACTGCTCCACCAGCTCTCCCTCCTCTCTCCCCTCCCAGGCCTCTCTCTTTCTCATCCCTTCCTCCTCTAAGAATCACAACCTGAATTTCCCTCCCACCTGGATCCCACCCCAGTGGCTTCCATTCCATGAGTTACTTAAAGTGATGCTGAGGTTCAACTTCTAGAGACTTTTGCAAAAAAATGAACCAAGGAAAAGGAATATTGGAAGAAGTCTAAATCTCCATCAAGAGAGGTTTGTTTGCAAAATTATGATACAGCCATACATTGGAATGCTCTATATGTAATGAAATGGAATAATCTACATGGTATATTGTTGAGAAAAAACAATCAAGGTACACAACTGCACACACAGCGTGCTACTTTCTGTATATGAACACACACATGTCCCTGTACATGTATAGAATGGACCTAATTCAATTGAAGTTTATTGTGGAGACAAAGGGAGTCAATGTTTGGAGGAAATGCTTGATGGGGTGTCTGTTATGTGGGAAATGTTCCACTCGTCTGTTGCTAACATTGGACAAGTAACCCCAAATTTCCTTCCCTTTCTGCCTGGATGCCTCTCTGGAAAGGACATTTGCATGGACAACACTTGAGAAGATTGTGGGTTGTAAGTGAGAGGAGGCCAGTAGAGGTTCTGAGGGGCTGTAGATAGGCTGAGGCTGGTTAAGCCCTTCCAGGCTCTGGCTGCAACCCTGGATAGTGCCCAGTGGTTCCAGGGCCTCAGGAGGCAGACACGGGAACCAGCACAGGGCCTGGTCCTTAGGAGGTGTTTGCAGCAAAAGGAGGGAATAATACATGCTGCTTTTTATGAACTATTTTTATAGCGATGCAAATAGAGGCTTGTCAGGCTGCGTGACTCATCTCCGACTCAGCCTGAACCTGGTCGGGCCTGTGGTTCTAGACTAAAAGAGGCCTTCATCTGGCTCTGCCGCCTGGTGTCTCTGCTATATATATATATATATATAAATGAGCCAAAGATGACCTCTGTGGATTGGCCCCTAGGTTATCTATCTCTTCACTGCAGGTCTCAACCTGTTAACTCAAAAGCCTTCCAGCCCAGATCTCAAACTGTTACACATCCAATAGTTTAAAAAGTAGCCCAAATGATCAGATATTTAACTATTCAGGCTCTGCCTAACTAGCTTTGTCCTCACAAAACCTCATGCCACAGCTGTTGACCGTCTCTGACCCAGAGACTCCCTGTTAGGCTACAGAGCGACACATTCAGACACAGAAGGCCCCTGCTTGCCCCATTTTCTCCCCTGGAGTTCCCTGTTCCCTTCTGCTCTGGGGAATGGCCCCCTTGCCACAAACTTTTGATGGGCTCATGCTGTGAAGGGCTTCCCTTCTCTAGCAGCTCTCTTCAAGTACCTTCAATAAACTTGTGTTACTGCCCTTCGTGGTTATGTACTTGTGATACTTAATTTTATGTCAACTTGACTGGGCTAAGAGATGCTCAGATAGCGGGGGGGAAACAGTGTTTCTGGGGCATCCCTCAGTGTGTTTACAGAGGAGATTAGCATTTGAATCAGGAGACTGTGTAAAGAATATCACCCTCTCTAACATGAGCAGACATCATCCAAACTGTTGAGGGCACACACAGAACAACAAAAAAAAACCGTGGAGAAATTACGAATTTTGTCTCTCTTTCCTTGAGCTGGGATGTCCATCTTTTCTGCCCTTGGATATCAAGAGTTCCTGGTTCCCAGGCCTTCAGACTTTGGGACTTACACTAGCATTCCCCCTTCTCAGACCTCAGGACTCCAACTGCATCACATCACCAGCTCTCCTGGTTTCCTAATTTTCAGGCAGCAGATTGTGGGACTTCTCGGTCTCCATAACCACACGAGCCAATTCCTCTATTTTTGTAACTATATCTATATATCCTATAGGTTCAGCTTCTCTGGAAAACCCTGACCTGACTTTCTCTCTTGCATGCATGCTCTGTTGCTCAGTCATGTCTGACTCTTTGTGACCCTTTGGACTGTAGCCTGCCAGGCTCTTCTTTCCATGGGATTCCCCAGGCAAGAATACTGGAGTGTGTTGCCATTTCCTCCTCCAGGGGATCTTCCTGACCCAGGGATCAACCCGTGTCTCCTTCAGCTCCTGCATTGTAGGTGGATTCTTTAACACTGAGCCATCAGGAAAGCTTGATTTTTCTTCTTTTCAGCCCCCAAGTCCCTCAAACTCCTGGCAGTCCCTCAAACTCCTGGCAGTCCCTCAAACTCCTGGCAGTCCCTCAAACTCCTGGCAGTCCCTCTGCCTGAGGCCAGGCTGGAGTCAGGAAAATCCAGACTTGCCTTGTCCCCAGCTACCTGGGCTGCCAAGACAGAAGAGAAGGGAAGAGAAGAGGCAGGGGGTAAAAGACATCCCAGATACTTGACCTCAGGGAAACATGGTGGCCCCAGCGTAGGAAGTAGCAGCTACCGAAGAGGTTCTGCTGTTCTGCTCCCTGGGGAAGAAGGAGGCGTGCATCCAGAAGGAGAAGGCTGTGGGTAGATGGAGAAGGTAAGTAGGGCATCTGACATTGCTGAACAAGCCAGACAGCTGCATATCCTACTGGATATCCAGCATTCCCAATGGCTACCAATCCCACAGAGAAAATCTGGCAGAAGTGCACTGGAAGAAATGGCTAAGTATGAGTGTAGGAGCAAGCCACAAGCCATCCAAAAACAACTCCAAATAACAACCACAGGAAACAATCTGAGTGTCCATTTTCAGTATGTGTAAAGTGTACTGTGGTGTATTCACACACTGGAGCAGCACAGCTGTGCACAATAAAGGTGCCCATAGCTACACACAACATGCACAAATCTAAAGCATAGAATGTGAGGCAAAACAGGTGTTGCAGAAGAATATTCACAGAGTGATCTCACTGATGTAGAGGACTGGAACAGGCAGATTAAACATGATGGTTCAGGTGAAACCACAAGAAGCGCAGTGGGCAACGAAGCAGACTGGAGACAGTGGTTACCTCCGGTGGGGGGAGGGGAGAACAGTTGGGGAAGAGGAGGCAGGGACCCTCTAAGGCAGGGATTCGCATATGTTGATGTGCACACAGGGTCACCCAGAAGTCTTACTAACAAGCGGATTCTCATTCAGAGGGTTTCTTGTGGGGGCTGAGGGTCTGCAGTTCCTACAAGCTCCCAGGGGAGGCTAACGCTGCAGGTAGGGAAGCTAAGCCAAGTAACCATGATGGCCTAGCCCAGGCACATGTGACCCTGCCACAGTACCAGACTCACTCTGGGGATGGGGGGAGCTTCTCCAAAGCATTGGTGTAGATCGGCATAGCCATTATAGAAAATGGCACGGGGTTACCTCAAAACAGTAAAGATAGAGCTACCATGTGACCCAGTAATCCTGCTTCTGGTTATGTATCAGAGAAAATACTATCAGGGTCTCCAAGAGATAACTGCACCCCATGTTCATTGCAGCATTATCCACAATAGCCAAGGCATGCAAACAGGTGAAGTGCCCATTGATAGGTAAATGGATAAAGAAAGTGCAACCTATGGTATACCTATACGCTGCTGCTGCTGCTGCTGCTAAGTTGCTTCAGTTGTGTCCGACTCTGTGCGACCCCATAGATGGCAGCCTACCAGGTTCCTCCGCCCATGGGATTCTCCAGGTAAGAGTACTGGAGTGGGTTGCCATTGCCTTCTCCAGTATACCTATATGGTGGAATATTATTCAGCTTTTTTAGAAAAGGAAATCTTGCCATTTGAGACAACAGGGATGAACTTGAAGAACATTATACTAAGCAAAATAAGCCAAACACAGAAAGACAGAATAATGCATGATCTTGTTTACATGTGGAATCTAAAAAAGTTCAACTCATAAAAGCAGAGTAGAAGGATGGTTACCAAAGGCTAGGAGGAGAGGGGAACAGGGAGACATTTATCAAGGGGTACAAAGTTCAGTCACGCAGGATGGACAAGTTCTGAAGGTCTAATGTATTGCATGGTGACTATAGTTAGTATTACTGTATTGTGTACTTGAAATTTGCTTAGAGAGTGAATCTTACGTGTGCTCACCACACACACAGTGGTGACTATGTGAAGTGATAGAGATGTTAATTGGCTTGCTTATGAGAATTATTTCACAGCGTCTGTGTGCATCGTGTACACCTTGTGCTGTGTGCTTAGTTGCTCAGTTGTGTCAGACTCTTGGCGACCCCGTGGACTGTAGCCTGCCAGGCTCATCTGTCCATGGGATTCTCCAAGCAAGAATACTGGAGTGGGTTGCCACTTACTTCTCCAGGGGGATCTTCCCCACCCAGGAATCAAACCCAGGTCTCCCGCATTAGCTTCTACACAAAGCCTACCAGTTAGGAACCTACGAGGAATGTATTTCAACCGTAAGTCTGAACAATGTACACCATCAAGGCTTTGTTATTGGTAAGTTCTGTGGAGGAGAAAAGTAGGGGTGATCCACATCTCTAATGGGTAGCTTAAAATATACACCTTAAATAGTTACAATTCTTATTTGTCCATTATATCTCAATAAAGCTGAGGGGAAAAAAAGCAGGGATGCTACGCCAGTTAGCCGAGCATCTCTGGGGGAGCAGCCCAGGCATGGACATTTGTCAAAAACTCCCCAGTAGTTGTGTTCTGCAGCAGGTGGAGGGCCACTATTCCAACCCTGTGACACACAGATATTCATTTCCTTTTCATTCCTTTATATGGAATAAAATGGCATAAAAAATAGCCTACAAAATAACATTTAAAAAGAATGTGAGGTGAAAAAGCTGAGCTGGGAGATAAGGGGCCAGAGAGGAGAAAGAGCAAGGAACCCAAAAGGATTCCTAAAAATGCCCTACCCCAATCGCCAGGAAGGCTGTCCGCCTGTCAGTTAGCACAGCGGGCCAGGACTGTGTCGATGATCAAGCAGCCAGCTTGCTGTCAGAGCTGGGGTCTGCCAGGCAGCAGCGCGGCTGTCCAGCTGTAGGTCAGTCCATCCGGCCAGCAAGTCAGGCTGGCTGTCACTGAGTAAGCCTGTCTGTGGTAAAGTCGGCCAGCGAACCGAGCTTTGGTCGTCATTCTGTCAGGCGGTCAGTCAGTCACGACTTGATCCACCCGACTGTCCGTCAGTCCGTGGTCTGCTGCCTGTTGCCATGAGGGTTAGTGTGAAAGGCCCGTCGGGGCACGGAGCGGCCAGGCATCAGCTTGTCGGTTGTTAAATCAGTTTAGTTGGTCAGTCATAATATCCTTGAGTGACAAAATGATCAGCCCGGCAAACAGTCTGTCAGATAGGCACTCTCTGTCAGCCAGTTAGCTGGGCAGACAGTGCTTAGTCAGGGAATCCCCAAGTCTGTCAGGCAGACTAGCCAGGTGGTCAGTTTGTCAGTGCAGAGAGTCAGTCAGGCGACCCATGAGTCTATCAGTTAGATGCCATGTCAGTCGGTCAGTTAACCGCTCGGTCACCCAGGCGGTGAGTCCCTGAGGCAGGCTCCCGTCAGTCGTTCGGTATCAGCCCTTGAGTCTGCCAGCCGGACATTCCCTGGGTCTGTCCACCTCTGCCCGTGTTGGTGGCTGGGTGGGCTGACTGTGGGCAGGAGGCAGGCCAGCGAGGCCACCGCAGGACGGCTAGTCCTCTCTGCCTCGAGCCGGCTGCACTAAAAACCATGCAGGCGTGGGAAGAACTAGGAGGCTCTGCCCAAAGGCGAGGTTCTGTTACTATTATTATCTGAGAAACCTCCCAAGGCTCCGGAAAGTGGAAAAGGCCGTCAATTGCCTACCCTCTTCTTACCACCCCTTCCATTAATGAGGTTCCTGCCACAGAGAAGGGGCGCTTCCCGGAGGCCGGAATTGGAGGAGGGGGCAGGCGGTGGGTGAGCTGTTCCAGTCAGCCCTGGGCCTGCTGCTCAGTCATTCCCGTCATGATCACCCGATGGGGGGTGGGAGGTGTGAGAGGCGGTGTCCTAACCAGTGGCCCTCTTCCTTTGACCTGGCCCTGCCCTTCCCCTGAGGATTCCACATCCTCCCACCCAGACCCAGAAGTCGGAGTGGCCCCTCTGGATGAGCAGGGAGGAGCAGGGACAAGGGGTTACAGTAGGCCTGAGGGACCACAGATTTCATGTCAGATTTTGCTGTTATCTGCTATGACCCAAAAAGAAAAGAAAAAATATCGTCTCTGAATCTATGTTTCTCTTTCATGGAAGTTTCACGTGCATTGTCTCATGTAACCCTCACAACCATCCTGCACAGCAGCATTATCCCTTTATAGATGCGGGCATGAGTCTGGAAGAAATAAGCGTTGACCTGAGATCGATTCTGACCAGGTGTGTCTGGTGCCAGAATCCACATTCTTCTTTTGCCAGACCACCTCCCTGGGGCTGGCTGGGGACTTTCTGTTCCAGGCTCCCCTCTCCCGTCTTTTCCATGGAGCTGGAGGGGAGATTTCTCAGTTTCTTGTGATTTTTTTGCTCTCTGTTAGAAGTTCTGTCCTGGACTTGCATTTGGGATCCCCCATGCCTGGGGCCAGGGTGGGAGAGACACTAGAGGTTGGAGAGCAGCATTCTGCAGCTCTGGGTCAGCAGTCATTGGCACACTCTTTTATAAACTTTTGGATTTGTGAAGATAGAAGGGAGCTTGGAGCTTTCCTGGTCTGCATCCAGTCTAATTGGAGGCAGAATCCCTCCTGTAACCACGCAGTCAGCGTCTGATCTGTGCTTACATACTCTGGGTGATGGGGAGCTCACTACAACTCTAAGGTGCCTTTTCTATTGTGGGACAGCCTCAATCCTTGGCAAATCCCCCTGTGTTTTAAGTCCAAATCTTTAGGTCTCAGTTCTGCACTCTGGTGTCACCCAGACCAAGCTCATGCTTCTCAAGAGAGTTGTCACTGCTACCCAGACTTGGAGAAAGACAAGATTCCCTCCTCGTTCAGGGCTTCAGTTCTTTGCAAGGGAAAGGGCAGAATGCTGGAAAATTGTGGAGAGCGTAGCGTTCTTGGCCAGTGTGGCAGACTGATGGTGTCCACGGCCTGAGATTGTCATACCTTGCTGTATCCATGGCTTCGAGTAGTGCTCTCCAGCAGTGATCTGCTCTGGCCAGTGGGGTAGCAGCAAACTTGATACAAGCCAAGGTTGGTTAAAACGTTCATTCGGCCCTGCCTCCTCTCTCTTGGACTGCTGCCACCCTTGTGAGAACAAACCCAGGCCAGCCTGCAGGAGGGAGGCGAGAGACACGTGGAGCCCAGGTGATGGGGCGGAGGTTGTCCTGCAGAAGTGGTCCAAGAACATCCTCCTACTCACCACAGTCTGAGCCCAGCCACGTCGGTCAAGCCTAGTTTAGATCAACTAAACTCAGAGACTCCTGAGACCCAGGGACTCATGAGAAATAACAGTTCTTATTTTAAGCTACTAAACATTGGGCTACTTTGTTACACAGAAATAGCTAACTAAGAAAGTCAGTCAGCCAGCACTGCTCAGGTTGCAGTTCTGCCTCACCCACCCTTTCCGAGCAGTGTCCTCAATAAAGCCTATAATCTTTGTCAGTCTCAGTGTGCTCACTGTTAAATGGGTTACTAAGGCAATGGCACCCACTCCAGCCCTCTTGCCTGGAAAATCCCATGGACGGAGGAGCCTGTGGGCTGCAGTCCATGGGGACACTAAGAGTCAGACATGACTGAGTGACTTCACTTTCACTTTTCATTTTCACGCATTGGAGAAGGAAATGGCAACCCACTCCAGTGTTCTTGCCTGGAGAATCCCAGGGCCGGGGGAGCCTGGTGGGCTGCCGTCTATGGGGTCGCACAGAGTCGGACACGACTGAAGCGACTTAGCAGCAGCAGCAGCAGCAAGCCTTCTCTTCCTCCTTCAAAGGAGACAGTCAAAAATGATGACAGATGTGGAAGTACACTACTAACTGTGAAGAGTACAGGGAAGGGGTGTGGGCTCAGGAGGACCCCACTGGCTGGCCTGGATGGGCTGGTGTCCCTGTGGCTATATGTTAGGGCTTGGCTAAGCAGAGAGTACTGTGCCATATTAACCCAGCTCACCTTTATGACCAGAAGCAAGCCTGCAGGCTGAGTGATGGAGCAACTGGAGACTTATTTACAAACACAGCCCTTTCGCCTTCACTTCCTCAGTAAAGCCCCGTTGGCGGCAAATAAATGAGAATCAATAGGCCAGTTATTAAACCGTAAATATCTCTCCCCTTGGGTCTTGGGCCAAGAGCTCTGAGGCTCTCAGCTGAAGGCAACAGAGCTGGGAGCCCCTTGCTCTGAGCCTTTCAGGTGAGAGAGGGCCAAGCGTCCCTTGCATGGGACCTGCATCAGCCCCAAGCCCCACCAGCCACTGCCAAACAGAGGAGAGACTGTTGCTAGTGTTGTGGGCAAGGAGAAGGCCTCTGGTCTGTGCCTTCATCTAGGATAGGAGAGGAGTTGCTGTGTGCATTAGACTCGGCAGATGGTGGCTTTGGGAAGGGACGCAGGTTATGAGGCAGCTGATGGGGGCCAATGAGACAGGAGTGGGTAACCCCAGCACTCTTCCAGGAGCCTGAGTGTTTCCTGTTTGATCATTTGTGCTATTGGCCAGGTTACCCAGAAAGTGGCTCAGAGAAGTTGGGGGTACATGACGGCAAGTAAAGACAGTGTGAGAGGGAGGCAGGGGCTGGTGAAGTGGGGAGGTTTGTAGTTTGGTGCAAGAGAGAAGAGGACACACACATACATATACACATGGTAGGTAGGGGCAATGGTAGGCTTCCCGCAATCATTGACTGTGGGCGTCAGGGAAACTGTGTGGAGGAGGCTGCATTTGAGCTGGGCGTGGAGGATAAGTAGGACTCATGCTCACTTACACCCCTTTGTAAATGAGAAAGAAGCAAAGAGCAGTCCAGGAGGAAGGGCCAGAATAAAGAAAGGCATCAGTGGTGGTGGTCATGATGAGGGTTATGATGGTGGCAGTGATGAGGAAGATACTGCTGATCATCATACTGATGATGATGGTGATGAGAGCAGTTGGCACTTGTAAAAAGACTTTCTGTGTGCCATGGCCTGCACAAGGCATCTTACATCCTCCACGTTATTAATCTGCACAGCAACCCAACACTCTCTCTACTTAAGTCTCTGGCTGCTCAGCAGTTCCTGTCCATTGCCTTGTATTCAGCGATGTGCTTTTCCTGTTCCCTGAGGATGGTGGCTGAGTCTCCCATGTGTGAGACAGAGGGAAAGAACACTGAGCGCCTGCAACACAAGCCCAGGAGCAAAACATCGGAGCTCGTGCTTGGAATCTGCTTTTCACTAGCTGGGCAACCTCTCTGGTCCTGTTCTCTTGTTGGGGGAAAGGTTATAATGATAATAAGTATTTTTCTTTGAGGATACTGAGAGGCCTTGATGAGATGATCCACGACAAGCCCTCTGAAGAACAACTGGCAGATAGCACGTGCTCAGGATGAGCTGTTATTTTTATCTGCATCCTGCCTGTGACCTTGCTGCACATTAATGCTTGCCAAAGATGGGTTGCACTGAATGGGAGTGGCCACTAGCATGTTTTTCCTGACCCAGATCTGAACCCTCTTTCTGTATTTGGAAGACTTCCCACTCTTGGTGGAAGGCAGAGCCTATCCACTATTATAGAAACTAAAAATCCCAGCTTGTCACTTTGCTATCCTCCCTTGCAGTTCAGGCACAGACCCATTAGCTGAGGTCTGCCTTTGAGGTGGGCCACAAGGCACATTAGCAAGACTCCAGGAATGCCATTCTGGTGGTGGGCAGGGGCCACAGGGCAGTTACATGAGTGTCTAGGGTGGCGCGGGCAGTAGGCAAGAATGCACAGTCCTATGGGCCTGGAGGCATAGCACTGGGTGACCTCTTGTGCTCTGTGGCAATGCCCTCCCCAAACTGGTTTGGTGGCATGGTGGCTTGGCCTACAATCTGTGTTTTCTCGCCCTTCTCACACTGTTTTCTAGTTCTTCCCAGAGATTCTGTGATGCCCTGTCCATTCAATAGATCCTATTTCTGCTCAGTCAGTGTGTATCTCTGCTGCCTCGAGGTCAGATCCTGACAGTACATAGAGGAAGGTGGAGTTTTTATTGGATCCGCTGCTGGTCTGAGACACTGGTGAGATCCTGGGCCAGGCCCAAGGTACTAACCTGCTGCTAACCTGCTGCCACTCATGCCACTGTGTGCCACCTCCCATCAGTAGACACCGCAGGCCTTGGCCTCCAACACTTCTGGAAGAAGACCTGATGGAAGGCTCCTCTAAAGCACTGGCCACAGACTCCAAGGCAGTCAGGTGCAAGTCCCAACAGAGAGAAGGGTGCTTATGATTTAAAATGCCCCATAATCAGGAAGGGGGCTGGTCATTCTCACTTGCAGACAGAAAGGCCTCAGCAAAAGTCAACTCACACAGAAATGGGAATCCCAGCCAAACTCCAGGCAGAGCCACATGGCCAACAATAGTAATTAGAGCATTTTACATTACACTGAACTCTGGATTCTCACCTCTTCATCTCATTTTTGCTCATTCTACAGAGGGGGAGACACTGGCTCAGAGCTTACACTGACTTTCCTAAGGTCCCCCAACAATGAGTGGTAGAGACTTCCAATGTAGGTATTATAATATCAAAGATGGAAGGGACCTTTGGGGAAACTAAGACCCAAGAGGGGGAGGTCAAGAGAATCCATCATGGGGAAGCAGATTTGAACTTGTACTAGAAACAAACAAAAAAAACTTTCTTGTGACCTTAGGATGGAGTGCCCTGCCATGGGAGGGAGTGAGCTCCCTGTTAGCGGAGGTGTGCAAGAAGAGGTAGGGACCACTAGGTGAGTATGTGCGGAGAAGCAAGGGCCCCCACACTGACTGGGAGGACTGCCATCTCCTGGGGCATGTGGTTCACTATAAATGGGGGGGTTCTGAAATGATGCAGGTTCTTTCGTGATCTTTCTCTGCTTTGAGTCAGTTCAGCCCAAGAGGGCTGAGACGTGCACAGAGGGTGGCTCTGATGTCACAGGCCACGTGGAAGGTCTTGAGCTGTCTCCAAAGGCAGAGCAGAGACCCCAGGGTCGAAAGGAGTCTGTCTCCCTACACACATACACTCACATGCACAGATGGAGAAACTGAGGCCCTGAGAGGGGATGTGAAGGACCCCAAGCTAGACAGAAGTAGAGACAGGGTGAGAAGCCAAGCCTTTGGCATTCAGTCTACAGTATGGGTTCACACTGTGGGGTCCCTGATAGCACCCTCAGCATCCCCTTGTTGAAAAGACAAATTCTCAGGCCTCACTGACTCCAAAACTCTGCGGGTGAGCCATAGTCTGGGTTTCATCAAGTGTTGCAGGGGATTTAGCATTTAATTTATTTATTCTTAATTGGAGGATAATTGCTTTACAGTGTTGTGGTGGTTTCTGCTATACACCAACATGAATCAGCCACAGGTATACATGTGTTCCCTCACTCTTGAACATCCCTCCCACCTCCCACCCCGTCCCACCCCTCTGGGTTGTGGGATGGGGTTAGCTTGGGGTAAGCTCACAGAGCCCAGGGGTGAGCTCTCTGCCTCATACAGCAAATTCCCACTGGCTATCTGTTTTACATATGGTAATATTTATGTTTCAGTGCTACTGTCGCAATTCATCCCACCCTCCCCTTCCCCCACTGTGTCCACAAGTCTGTACTCTGTGTTCCTGCAGGGGATTATTCCAATGCAAGTTTAAAATCACTGACATTAACGCTTTTTGTATTACAACATTAACTAATTTGAGACCTGTGGGTGGGACATCCTTTCTGTGACGTCTGCCCTTATCTCACTTTCTAAATAAAAGGAAATGTGACCCTCCCTGGCTTACCTTAGCAGCTGGCTTACAGACTACACACATTTTATCCAATGGGGTTACTGCCCCAAGCTCAGAGAAGTAGAACAGCCTGACAAGGTCACACAGTGACATGGCAGCTAGTCTGAGATTAGAACTCACAGCTGCCTGATTTTTAGCCTGGGATGGAATGGATCTCTTGGTCCTGATCCCTCTTGCCCTACCCCACATGACATCATAAGGTGCTCACCCCACCTATACAGAGGAATCCGGCCCTCAGCACTTCCTGGGCTGGCCAGCAACAGGCTTTTCTTGAAGAGCTCTGGCTGCTCTGGGCAGTGCGGGCTGGATTGGTTTATTTATTGCTGTCATTAATTAGTTTTGTTGGGTATGAAAGACAGGTCCCTGGAGAAGACCAGTGAGTGCATTAGAGCCCATTATTCCATCATTGCTCTGGACTCCTCGGCAAAATGCTCAGCCCCTCTCTGCTGTCGGCCCAGCACAATTAATTAGCCCATAGCCCAAGAGGCGGTCTTCCTGCTCCCCCTGGGCAGGGAGGGCTTCTCTGCCCTAATTCTAATGGAGGGGGTTGGCTAGTGACAGCTCAGGGGGTGAGGGTGCAGTTCTGAGTGCCAGAGGGAGGTAGGGATTCTCTTATCCCAATAATTCTGCTGTGAATGCATTATATGATGTGTCAGACACTGGTGTAACTGCTTTAAGCACATATTTAATTCTCACAAATGTCATGTGACATACAATTTAATTTGCCAGGTGAAGAAACTGAGGCTCTGCTAAGAGGGAGAGACTTGCTCAAGGACCACAGCACAGGCTTGCAGAGCAGGATTTCAGCCTTGGGTCTGGCTCCCAAGCCAGGTTCACCCTTTGCTCACTGGGGCTTCTCAGTGTGTTTCGTGAAGCTGGGGGCCCAGGCCCTCCAGAGGGAAAGGAGACAAGTGCAGGGGAAGCGTGGAGTGAAGCAGAAATGATGGGCTCCATGATACACTTGCAGACAGCTTCGCTGGGCTCAGAATCAGAAGACATGAGTTCACTTCTGACCTGAGTGACCTTGGGCAGGCCCTCAGCTTCCCCTTCAATAGAAAGATTGCATCCAGTGACATGGGTTCTTCTCTGAAAGGTGATATAGCCTAGAGGTTCAGGCAAGGTGACTTTTCGGTGTTACCTTTCTGAGCCTCAGTTTCTTCATTCCTTAGGAATTGTTGCAAATTCCTTAGGAATTATAAAAATTAAATGAGATAATACATGAAAAGGCTTAGTACAGTATCTGACACATCACAAGGGCTTGATCATTGGTTACAAAGTTGAGAGTGATAAGTTAAAAGGACTTAGTCTCAGACCAACTTGTCTTGAGGTTTGATCAAGTTAAACCAGTAATTACAGAATCACTCTGTGCTAAGTATGTTGTTCAGTTGCTAAGTTGTGTCTGACTCTTTTGCAACCCCATGGACTACAGCCTGCCAGCCTCCTCTGTCCATGGGATTTCCCAGGCAAGAATACAAGAATGTCATTTCCTTCTCCAGGAGATCATACCTACCCAGGGAAAGAAGCCATGTCTCCTGCTTTGGCAGGCAGATTCTTTACCACTGAGCCACCTGGGAAGCCCCTGTGCTGTGTATTCACTGAAGCTAATCACCTTGTGAGGAGGAGGCATGGTTAAGTTTCTAGAGGTAAGTATCCTCCTGTTTGCTCAGGGCGTGAATGCTAGGCCTGGTTATGCCTACATTTTACTGTGTAAACTTGAGCAGTTGCCTTCTACCCTTAAGGCCTCAGTCTTCCCATCTGGAACATGGGCAGGCTTGTGGGTCAAGCAGGGAACTGCCTCTCCCTCTGTCCCCTCCACTTTGGCAGGAGCTGCCTCTCCTGAAGACTTCACTGGCCCTCAACATGGCCAATTCAGGCTTCACCCAATGGTGGCAGCCAGGCTGCCTGCCTGAGGGTACTAAGTTAATTAAACCCTCAAGAAGCCATTTGTTAAGAGGGGGAGCGATGGTATATTCAATATCAGCCAAAGGTTGGTGCAAAGTAATGAGTCTTTCTTTAGCTGTGAATAATGTATCCCTCCCATCATAGCCCCCCAGCCCCAACTCTGAAGGATGGTCCCGGGGAAGCCTGTGGCTCATCTTAATGGCCTGGATGCTGAGCAGCCTAGCAGGCTAGTCTCTCTCCAGGATTTGTCACTTTCTCCTCGGGTTTCTCTCTATTTCAGTCCTACTCACGCTCCTCTAACTCTTCTCCAGAGGGATCTGGGGCCAGGATGATCTCTGTCTCTCTCTCCACCTGCTCTACACTCGTTCCTTCAGCCTCCAAGGAGAAACTGAGGGCCACCATGTTCACAACCCCACTGCACATATCATATGTGGGAGTCACAGTCCTGCCATGTATGGGTTCAGAAACATCCAGGAAGAGGGAAGAAGAAAGGGAAGTGAGGTGCTGCACTGACTGCCCTGAGGGAAGGAGACTGGCCAGGAGGCAGGAGGCAGTTTGAGGTCAGCTTGGGCCGGTCTGCTCTGGTTCCTGCTAAACTTGCCCACTCCCCATCACATCCATGTATATGCCCTGCAGAGGGCAGCCTGCCTTAGACACCAAGATGGGTGTCCAAGGACGGGGGTGAGGGTAGGGGTTGGGAGGGTAGTTTCCCAGCCAGGCACTGGGCTGATGTGGTGTGAATACTCCCTCAATTTCTCTGAGCTTTCTTTCTCTTCAACTCCTGTAAAAAAATGGAGCTGGTTCTGCTCCCCATATGGGCTCTGGGGACAAAGGAAATCTTAACAGTGTCCCTGAGGAGGGTGGAGTTGTACCCAGCTCCGCATCTTTGTCATGTACACCTGCATCTCTGTGGGTACCTCATCTGGGCAGCTGTCCAGGATGGCTCTTCTCCTGGCCTGCTACTCATCCTGGGCTGCCATCTGTCTGTCAGTCTCTCTGTGGACACGCCCCTGCTCAATGCAAAATTCTGGCATTCACAGGCAGAGATGGCCACAGCTGAGAAGTGGGAGCCCTGGTGTCTCCCCCTCTCCAGGTGGGCCCCGGCTTTGTCCCACTTTGTGCTGATACAAAAGGAAGCTGGGCCGGGGAGGGAAGGGGTCTGGGGCCTAGCAGGTGTCTGCCACTGCCCTGGCACCCAGAGCGGGGAGTGGTGGGAGGGGCTAGGGCAGCCGTCATTCCCCAGCTGAGCTGGGGACAAGGCACCTTGATTGGGCCCCCAAGATAATCGCCACACACCTGGGATGGCACACCAGTTCCCCCCACCCCTTGCATTCACCCCTTTGTCTGTCTGGGGAGTCTCCCACTTCAAAGCCCAGATTGCGGTAGATAGACTGGGCTGATGCCAGGTGCTGAAACCCAAGGGCCTGGTGGAGGAACAGCAGTGGAGAGGGGCTTTGGGGATCAGGATTCCCAGAGTCAGGAGGATGGGGGCAGCCTGGTTGATGGGCTCCCTACTTCTCTGGCAAACCGTGACCAAGTAGCCTGGAGCACAGAGGACCGTGGTGGGAGACCGGCTAGGGTGTGCGCGTAAGAGTGTGTGGGAGAGTGAGTGTGTATGTGTGGGCATAGCCTACACATGGATAATCACATATGCCAGGGTAGGATGGAACAGGTGGCTGCTGGATGCCCCCTCAGTCCTCCCCAGTGGTCACTACAGCCCTGGCAGGGTTGCCCGTGCACAGTGTCTCTTCTAGGAGAGGCTCTTTGGTTGAGGAGCATGCTTGGCCCTTGAGGGAAGCAGAACAGATATTCATGGAGGCGACCATCCTCAGGCAAAGAGGGACAGGAACTAATGGATAAATACCTGGGCACCCTTGCTCTTTGAGGAGGGAAGCAGTTACATAGTGTGTACTACTTGGTCTTCCAGAAGAATCTGGGTGGGATCGAGCTCTCAGCACAAACCCGTCATGAACATGTCCTTCATACCTTTTCCTCCCTCCCTGTCTCACCCCTCACTTCCTTGCCAATTTTCCTGGGATCACTTTCCAAATAAACAACCTGTCCTCAAATTCTTAACTCAGGGTTGCTTGTTTGAGTACCACAGTGGCAATGGAGGCATGTTGGGTCCAAGTGGCGTGCCTGGTACAGGGTGAGGAGCGGGGAAGGGCCAAGAAACAATCTGCATGCCTTTCCTGAGCACAGAGGGATCACAGCCCAGCTCCACGTCCTAGCAGAAGGTAGAGCGCTGAGAGCCTCATCTCCTGGGGATATACGCGGGGTCATATTCAGCTGTGCTTGCATTGATCTGGGAATGGGCCTGGGACTTGGTGCATATCCACATATTAGTGTTCTGTTCCGTTCCGTCGCTCAGTCGTGTCCGACTCTTTGCAACCCGTGGACTCGGCTTCACCTGAAAATGTGGGTGGATGGGGGGTATCTCTATATTGTAAATACGTGATGTTGCATGTGACCCTGTACTCAGGCATGTGCGTGTGTGCATGCATGCATGTGTGTCTATATATTGATACTGCTAGAATCAAGGGGCTTCTGGCTTTGGGAGTCTGACCAACTGGCCCTGCCCTGCTGGCTACCCGCAGACCCCAGTGGTGGCCAGCAGCACAGTAGGGTGTGCCTCAAGGTGGAGACTGGACTAGCCTCCTGGGTGGACATGGGTGTCGTGGAGTGCCTGAACTATCCTGTGGCTCCCTGCTCTGCCTTCAGTGTATGCAGGCCAAGTCAGGTACAAAGTTGTGCTGATTGGGGATGCCCCAGCCCAGGAGCTGCAGAGCCAGGTTGCTAGGAGAAGCACAGTTTTCATCCCTGTGGCTGTCTTTCATGCCCACCCCGTCCCCTTTCATCTGCATCACTCAGCCATGGTGGACACCCTGATTTCTCTCTAAATATGAAACAATGACCTAGGCTGTGTGTCATGCAGTTGGGTAGGGGGAGGAGGAATTTCTACCCATGTCAGGGGCTAAGTGGCCAGCTTTTTCCAAAGTGAGTGGTCATCTCCTAAGGTTGGCCTCAGGGGCTTCCCCAGCATCCCTGTGGTTGACTCCTTTATCCTGGGGAACATCAGATTTAGAATACAAATTTCCTCACTTGTAAGAACCTGCAGAGGTCAGCCAGGCCCAGCCCTTGGGTCTCATGGATCTCCGAGAGGGAAAGCCACTTCCCCAGGGTCATACAGGGAAGCAGATGAGGGCAGGATTAAAACAGGAGCTCCTGGATGCTGTTTTTTGCCTCTCACCACCCTGCTCTGCATGTAGAATTTCATACTTCTCTGGCACATTTGGCCCATTGCTCAGATTCTGCTACACTCATCAGAAGCTACACAGATAGGCAATCTACCTGCTAAAAGCGGGCCCCAAAGGCTCAGCAAAGATCCAATCCTCAGTCCCAGCCATTATTGCCAAGCCCTACGTGAAACCAGCTATCAATGATGGGGGTTAAATGAGGCACCCAGAGAACCAGAAACCTCCAGGTTAACCCACATCCATTTCCTTCCCTTTCTTGTACAGCAGCCCTGCACTTCCACCTGCTCCCAACATGCCTTGGGTCCCTTTCACCCAGGGCAGAGGGGAGAGGCTGGAACCCAAGGTGGACTGGGCCCCTCCTGGGCCGGCTGGGGGCCAGGCACACATCAAATGGAATTC
This sequence comes from Moschus berezovskii, assembly GCF_049115385.1. Taxonomy (NCBI): domain Eukaryota; kingdom Metazoa; phylum Chordata; class Mammalia; order Artiodactyla; family Moschidae; genus Moschus; species Moschus berezovskii. The sequence continues at coordinate 27,864,128 of NC_142471.1, forward strand.
CTTTGCAATCTTTACAACAAATCTGTGAGGTAGAGACCATAGCCGTCATTTTACAGAGAAGGAAACTGAGGACCAGAGAAGCTTACTCACATGGCTAATAAAGAGAAGCAGTGCAGCCAGGCAGGGTGGACACAAAACATTCATTTCCTGACTAGTTTATGTCTTCCCACCACCTGTCAAGTTTCTCTTGGGCTCAGACTAACTTTGGTGGCACCTGAGTCTTGAGATTATCTGTCTGGCAAGTGACAAACTGCCATGTAGGTCTGGGACCCTAGCCTGTCACACAGCACTGTCAATCAGATCACACTCAATCTGGCATTTCAGAACAGCTGACAACCCCGAGTCCCAGGCCCAAGGAATAATCACTGACTCCTAGCCCTGCCAGACCCTGGACCAAGTGAAGAATCACAGGGAGGAAGGTCCCCCAGGTCAGCACACAGGTGCTAAAGGAATGTGTCACCCTTGGCCGTGTACATGCCTCTTCCAGGAGCCCATAAATTTCACCTGTCCCCTATATGGGAAGGATCGGGTATCCAGGAGATGAAGGGCCTGTCCCACTGTCCACCTACATGGCTCTGCCAGGCCAGGCAATTTTGCTGATGTCACCTCCCTGGAGATATTAAATATTGATAATGCAATAAATTTTCCCTGCACCTTCTATGAGTCATGTCTTGGTGTGTGCCAAAAGGAAGACAAGGAGGCTGCGGTGCCTCCATTTAGGCTGACGGGTATCTATCCTCCTGGCACTCTGGGAGTCATAGCCCCCTTGTGCTAAAAAGGGGCTTACAGAGGTCATCTGGTCCATTCCTCTGTTGTCAGGCCCTAAGCTGAGATGAGCATTCTCTGAGGAAGGAGAAGTCTTCTGGTTAGCATATTATAATGATTAACCACTCTTTTTTTAAGGAAGTTCTTCAAGTCTAACTGAGATCCACAGTAAGCAAGAGTCTGACAGATGAGGCCCATACCTTGACCAGGTAACTGCTCATTTCTAAGGAGCAGAGCACCTGGAGGGGCTCAGTGTTCTAACCCTGACCAATTTCTGACTGCTTACTTGCTGTGCAACCTTGGGCAACTGCAATGTCTCTGAACCACAATGACCTCATCTGTAAAATGGAACAGGAAGCTTTGCTCCAACTGCTTCCCAGGACTGTGGGGAGCAGGGCTCCCATGGCCTGGATGCACAGCTTGGTAAATGGAGGGGGTACTCCTGGACCAGTTGTCCCCTGCAGTCAACAGACTGATCAAAGAAGACAATAGATGTGGAAGGGCTTTACAAATGGAAATTGCTTTGTAAATGCAAAGTGTTGTGTAAATGTTAGGGATAATTATATGCTTCAAAAATCAGAAGCAGCAAACATCCTTAGGAAGGAAAAGGTTCCTAAATTGTTCCTTTATCCCCAGTCCAGGGGGCTCTGCATGAGATTTTTGGGAGGGGTGTAGAGCCCCCCAGAGTGCGAATCATTCTCCTCCTTTCCCAACCCTTCTCTTCCCCTGGGCTCTAAGCCAGGTTTGGCTCCTGATTAAAAAGGCCAGAGAGTGAACAGCTTATCAGTTACATGGAATCAATAGGCGTTTTCTTTATATTTTTCAATTAAAAGAGCCGACAGAGAAAAGAGAAAAACCCAAGTGCCCCAGCTGTCAATAGCTATCGGGGTAAGGGAAATTGCAGGGCTGGGGGAAGGCTGGGACATTTGTCAATGCCAAGTTGTGCCCGCCTGGCCTGCTCTCTGCATCACCTAGACACACCCAGGAGAGGGACCAGGAGGCAGTGCATCTTTCCTAAGCATCCTTAAGACTTTTTGGCTGTGGGAACACCATCTCCTGGGCCTTAATTTTTCAGGAAATAAGCAGGAGTGAAGTGGTGCTGCAGTGAGAAACTAACTATAGTTGGCGATGGGTCAATGGGATGGCCATCCAATGTTACGATCAAACAGCTTCAGAGACCTACATGTGGGGTGAACTCTGGGGGTTGTTTCAGGGAAAATGCCGACCCACTGTTCTCATGCATGTGTGTGTGCTAAGTCGCTTCTGTTGTGTCTGACTCTATGACCCCATGAGTAGCCCATCAGGCTCCTCTGTCCATGAGATTCTCCAGGCAAGAATATTGGAATAGGTTGCTATGCCCTCCTCCAGGGGATCTTCCCAACCCAGGGATTGATCCCATGTCTCTTTTGTCTCCTGCATTGTCAGGAGGGTTCAGGAAGCCACCTGGGAAGCCCCCCTGTTCTCACAGCCAGTGAGAAAGCACAAAGAGAAAATGGGCTCAGGAGGCAGCAAGCAGGATGTAGGTCAGTTACAAGGAGGCAACTGGAGATGGGATGAGCCAATAGGAGCCTGATTTGGTACTCATGGGGGATTTCTTCTCTCTGAGATGTCCTGGCTGAGGTGCCTCCACTTAGACCAGTGGGCATCTATTCTCCTGACACTGTGGGAATCACAGTCTTCTTGTGCTAAAAGAGGCTTACAGAGGTCATCTGGTCCGTTCCCCTGCTATCAAACCCTAGCCTGAGATGAGTGGCCCCTGTAGCCGTGGGATCTGTGAGCGGCAGGAGAGCAGTCCCTTCCAGAACATGAATGCTGCTGGTGTCCCTCCCTGACCCCTCATCAGGTCCGTGCACCCCTCCCTCAGGCGCTGCGAGTGTCAGCTGCTGATGGCGTCCTCCTGACCCCATGTTTCCTCCTGGGGCAGCGCTCAGCCAGGACTGCCACCGGGTACAAAAGAGTCATCCTTGTCTGTCTAAAGGTGGTGCCAGAGCCCTGGTGGGGGAAGCCTGAGGCTAGACTCCACCTGCACCCACACCTTTGCCTAGGTTTTCTTCCTGCCCAAATCTGCTTCCCTGACTCTGTGACAGGGCTCACTAGAGAACATTGTCTATTCTAGCAGGTGCACAAGAATCCCCAACTCAGGCTCTGCTTGCTTCTGGGAGAACCTGACCCATTCAGTTCATTCATTCATTTATTGAACATCTCCTACATGCTGGGCACTGGGCCGGGACCTGGAGATAAATACGTGACCATGACTGATTAGCTTCTAGTGGGAGAGAGAAGAAACAGGCAGATAGATAAGTAACTGAGTTAGATGTGAGTGATCTGAGGAAAGGAAAGGAGTGAAGTTCTAGAGATCCTGGGGAAGAGCTCTCTCTAAGGAGGTGACCTGTGAGTGTGGACTTGAAGGACCTGGAGCCAGCTGTGTGCATACTGTGCGGAAAGGGGGTCCACGGAGAGGGCAGGTGAGTGCACAGGCCCTAAGGCTGGAATAAGCTTGGGGCGAGGGCTTAAGGCCCTAAAAGACCAGAATGCCTGGAGTTTAGTGAGAGACTGGGGATGAGGGCAGGGAAGCAGGGAGGCTGAGGTTGACCTGATCAGTCACAGCCAAGGTTTTATTCTCAAGACAATGGAGGCCTTTGAAAGGTCTTAGGCAATGAAGAGACAGAATCCATTTGTACTTTTACAAGACTGCTCTGGTGGTCCTGTACAGATGGGCAAGTGTGGGGGTGGCTATGGAAGCTGTAAGAGATGATTCTGTTGCCCCTCAACACCCCCACTGCCCACTGGCAATTCCAGCTGCAGCTGATGGACTGAGGACAAAACCTCCAAATGCTTGCAGCTCCTCTCTGCTTTTCTCCTGTGAAGAGCTCACTCGACTTGCACAAGACAGCCTGAGAGGAGGGAGCAGGGAATTCAGGACTCAGGAGGCAACGGTCTATCAATGGGGACAAAAGTCAATAATCAAATATTTCAGGCTGCTGTCCTTAGGAGAGACTTTTCTGAGGGTAGGGTTGGCCACAGGGGTTTGCAGCAGCAGTAGCAAGGCACCCTGGATTGGCTTTTCCTGTCTCATCTCCTAAATGTATGGCCTGCTTATACCCAAATCCTTCTCTTGCTCTCTGTTCTTGAGGGAACCCCTTGTAAGACAGGGGAGAGACGATGGTGGCTTGGAGTAGGTGATGGCGGAGGCAACAGAGATCTGGAGACAGATCCAGGACATATTTTGTAAGCTGGGTGACAGAACCAACTGATGGACTATCTGTAGAGGGTGAAAGAAAGGGAGGAATCGAGGATGACTCTCAGAATTTCAGCTTGAGGATTCATGGTTTACTGAAATGGAGGAGAATGAGAGGATAGGTACGTGGCAGGAATTAAGAGGTCAGCTCCGCTGGATTAAACTAGCAACGCCTGTGACACATCTAAGTGTAGATTCCAGCAGGCACTTGAAGCTATGAATCTGGAGCTTGGAGCCGAGGTAAGGGCTACAGACATCAATTGGAGAGCCAGCTTAGAAACGGTATTTTAAGACATGGGCCTGAGTGAGCGCCTGGGTGAGTGAGTAGCTGGAGAAGGAAAACAGGTTGAGCAGAAGAAAACGAGTGCCTTCATCTGTCCTTCTGAGCCTGGGCTCAGAATCCCATGGGATTCTTGGCACAGTTCTTAGAGGCTGGACCCAGGAGGCCTGCCATGTACAGTCACAGATTAGACACTGCACAACTCCTGGGAATGCCGCCTTCATAAGCTGCAATGTGAAAGGGACCGCCTAGAGTTCAGTTACAATCTTCCCAGCCATGCATGCCTCTTTGTAAGACCAGAGTATGGGCAGAGCCCTACATAAACCACAGAGAGGAGCTTCTGAGAGCTCAGTGGAGGAGGAAATTACAGCAATCAGGACAATCAGAGACGGCTCCCTGAAGGAAGTGGTGTTTGCCCTCAGGCTCAAAGAACAGAGAGAATTTTCACCTTTTGAATTGGAAAGGGGGCAGGGGATATATTTCCACAGAGGATACTGCAATGGGTGAAGTCCCAAAGGCAAGTAATTAATTGCAGAGCACATTGGGGAATTTGGGTGTCTGAGATTGCCAAAGAAAGTAATAATGGTTGTGGAAAGACGATTTCTGGCCAGAGTGTTGAGGCCCTTGAACTACCTACCGGAGAGAAGCACAGTTATCTGACTCAGTCATGGTCACACCTTGAGGGAGATTCCGAGCCATGACTCGGACCCTGGGCCAAATCAGTGCGCCATCAGAACACAGTGGCCTCTTCCCTCCCCAGCTCTCATCATCTCCTTTGGCAGGTCTGCAGATCCGGGAAGGGGTACGGGCTGTCTTCTCCGGCCTCCCTGCTCCCAGTACCCAGAGACTCTGCCTTCTTTCCCTGGACAATTCTTAAAGAGGCTCCGACTGTCTCTGCCAAGAGTGCAGGTTATCAGGGGAAGCAGCTGCAGCACTGTCCCTGGGTCGCAGCCACCTGGGAGTCGCAGGATCAGCTGGAGCCTGCTTCCCCAGGTCAGGGGCCTCCCAGGCCTGGGGTCGGTCTGTCCTCCCTACCCCTGGACATGGCCTCTGGGAGATGTAACCTACAGCACAGACGACCAAGCTGGGGACACTCAGGCACCACAGAAAGTGCTGGAGGCAGGGGATGTCTGGGGAGGGAATGAAGGTTCCAGAGAAGGGACGAGACACATGGGCTCAAGGTGGACCCTTACCCAGGAGGGGTTGCAGCGTAGAAAGGGAAAATCAGATTGCCTCCAGCTTCACTCTCTGTAAGACCATGGAGGGGAGGACAAAGCAAAGGATATTTTGTTCCTGTTTCCCTTCCTGCAGCATTTATTGAATGCCTACTGTGTACTGAGCACATGCTGGGGCCCTGGAGATGCAACAGCAATGAGGACAGGAAAAACATCTGTCTCTGGGGTGCACACAGGCTAGGATGACAGACGCAAACAGAAAATTGTAACAGAGCAGGACAGTGCCAAGATAGGGTGGGGGACCCAGACCAGGGCTCCTAATGAATTCTGGGCAACAGAGCAGGTCTCCTGGAGAAAGTGACATTTAGAGATAAGAAGGTACCTGTGTCTTTTTCAGTTTTGGTTTTCTCAGGATATGTGCCTAGTAGTGGGATTTCTGGGTCATATGGTGGTTTTATTTCTAGTGTTTAAGGAATCTCCATACTGTTCTCCATAGTGCCTATATCAATTTGCATTCCCACCACAGCGCAAGAGGGTTCATTACAGCTCTATTTACAATAGCTGGACATGGAAGCAACCTAATGTCCATTGACAGATGAATGGATAAAGAAACTGTGGTATATATATATATATATATATATATATATATATACACAATGGAATATTACTCAGCCATAAAAAGGAACACATTTGAGTCAGTTCTAATGAGGTGAGTGAACCCAGACCCTATTATACAGAGTGAAGTAAGTCAGAAAGATAAAAGAAAATATCATATACTAATGCATATATATGAAAGCTAGAAAGATGGTACTGAGGAACCTATTTGCAGAGAAGCAGTGGAGAAACAGACAATGAGAAAAGACTGATGGACACGGCTGGGCAGGGGGGAAGGAGAAGGTGGGTGGAATGGAGAGAGTAATGTGGAAACATGCATTACCATATGTAAAATAAATAAAATAGACAATGGGAATTTGCCATATGATTCAGGGAACACAAACTGGGGCTCGGTAACAACCTAGAGGGGTGGGATGGGACATGGGTCAACCTATGGCTGATTCATGTTGAATTTGATGGAAACCAACGCAATACTGTAAAGCAATTATCCTTCAATTAAAAAGAAATAAATTTAAAAAGAGACAGGAAGGAGTGGGAGGAGCCTCAAGCCCTGAGCAAGAGATTGTTCAGTCTCTGCAAACTGCAACATTTTTGGGGACCTAGGTTTCAGTGAAGAGAGAAGACTGAGGCTGTCATTGGCTCTCATCATTGGAGAGAAAGCCTTTTCCACTGAGAAAGCACATCTTGGAGAACATAACTGAAAAGCTAATTGAAGCTGTTCCGTGTCGGGCTCTAGTGGACACCTAGTCCCGCCCTTGAGGGGCCAGCATTCCCCTGGGGAACTTAGATCAACTGTCTCTGAGAGTCAACTGACCAAAGTCCTCCCAGGGGAAATGGCACTTGGGCCAGATCTGCACAGATGTGCAGGAGAGATGGGTGTGGAGGAGAAGGGCTAGCTTTGGGAAAGACTTTGTCACTGGAAACACATTGGCCAACAGGACCCTGGGAGGACGCCTTCATCTACACTACACGTGGAGTAGGTCCCATGTATCCAGGCCCTCCTAAGCACTGAGGCACAGATGTTTTGACACAATCCCTGCCTTCAAGGGGCTCTCTCCTTCCAGTGGAGACCATGGGACCAACCGGGGCTGGCACATAATAGGTGCTCAGTGAACACTGGCTGCAGACAAGAGCAGAGAAATATGCTGCTGTTAGCTTTACAGTAACCCACAATAGTTTTATGGTGGGTCCAGGAAGAATAGAACCCAGAAGGCTGGTGGGAAGGGGTGAAGTCAGGAGCTTTCCTGGGGAAGGCAAGTCTCAGCTGGCCTGGAAGGATTCAAGCAATGATGAGATCTGGGCAGGGGACTGAGAAATTGCTTCTGCTTCTTCCCTATGTTTAGGAGAGCATCACTGATGTTTCAGAACTGGGCATCCAAGAGCCATGTGAGGTGTGAGAGTATGGAAATGTATGATTTATTTTAGTGTGTAAGGGTATAAAGGCTTCCCTGATAGTTCAGTGGTAGAAAATCTGCCTGTCGAGCAGGAGACATGGGTTTGATCCCTGGGTTGGGAAGATCCCCTGGAGAAGGAAATGGCAACCCCCACTCCAGTATTCTTGCCTGGAGAATCTCAAGGACAGAGGAGACTGGTGGGCTACTGCCTATGGAGTCACATTTGGACACAACTTAGCAACTGAAGCAACAACATCATAAGGGAACAAGGATGTGTACACAAGCATGAAGCTGTGAATGTGTGAGCAAGAGTAAGTGCAAGTGTGCAAGATAGTGAGTGCATGTGAGTGTGAGAGACTACGAATGAATGTGAACGAATGAGACTGCGTGTGCGCTAGTGTGAGTGTGCAGGAGCAGGTAAGACTGCACGGGTGTGTGCATATATCAGCGTATGTATGTGAGTGTGCGTGTGTCACACGGAACAAGGGCTGCGCCTGTGCTCGTTTCTGCAATCACTACGATTTGTTGGATTTCATCCAAGCGGTCAATACTCCATCAGACATAAAGAAAATGAATTTCATGCCCTGTGGACATTGTGTCCAACCCAGATGGACAAGCACATGGCGTGGCCAGTGGTTATGGAGCAGCAGACGTGAGACTTTTGCTCATCTGGAAGGTGGCTCCCCTGGAAGGGCCCGGCTGGGCCCTAGAGGACTGCTGTGTGATTGAGGCATGGTCCCTGGCCATCTCTGGGCTCGGCCCTTACCCAAGTGAGAGAATGGCACAGAGAAACGTGACTGACAGGAGCACAGTTCCATAGGAGCTCTGCTCCTCTCTCAGCTTTCTGCTTTTTCCTGAAAGGCACACACACTCCCACATCTCCTGTGGGGGCCTGGGAGCCCATCTTTAGGACCTGCTCTAGAAATCAACTGGGGGCCAGGAGCATGTACAGAAGAAAGAGCCTGAGCATCAGAGCCAGACATTCCTGGTTCAGATCTCAAGGTGGCCTCTTATGGTGACAGTAATTCAAGCTACCATTTAACCCAAGCTGCAACTGTGTTCTTCATCTCTACTGATTAATGTATATCTCGCAGCAGCCCAGTGAGGGAGATGTGAATGGTTCCATTTTACCGGTGAGGAAACTGAGTCTCAGAAAGCCCTGATGACATGTTCTGAGCCGGCAAGTGGCCCTGCCCACCCTGCTGCACCGTGTTCCTGGGCTTCACATCTATAGAGTGAGACTGGTGATGCCTGCTCTGTGGGCTTGTTTTGGGACGAAGTGAGGCACGATGACTGGGAAGGGGCTAGCACTGTGCCAAGTTCATGATGGTGAACGCGCTGTGAGTGCACCCAGATCCTCCATACGGGAGACAGGCCCTTGGAGAGAGGACGGAGGCCTGGGTTTCCAGGAGCCATTGTTTCTAGCCCTAAGCATTTGAGTGGGAGCAGGGAGTGTGCTGGGGTCCCCACTTCATTCTCAAAGGACCAAGACACTTCCCTCTGATGGGGAAGCAGGCACCTGGGCCTCAGGAACAAAGCCCCATGGCAGGTATCAGCCTGCAGTGCTGGCCCAGGGTGGGAGGATGCAGCCCCGTGTCCACAGAACCTGCACAGAGCAGAAATCCTCACCTCCAGCCTGCTGGTGAGTTGGATGCCCCAAATTAAACCTGGGAAAGGAGGTGGCAGTGGGAGAGTTTAGTTGATTGGGTCTGGTATGGTCTGATAAGTGGCTATCCAGGTTCCTGGGAGGTGAGCATGTACCGATGTCTTTGTGGGCTTGACTGTGCAATCACCCACCTCTGGGCTCTGCTCCTAATCTCCACAGAAGCCTTGAGGCTGCTCTCTCCCCTACCATGTGGCCCCCATGGTCAGACTTCCTCCTTCCAACCTGGAGACTGGCCACCCCCCAGGAGCCCTGCACTGATAACCACCTACCCCAACACAGTCTTCTGGCCCAGCACAAAGCACCTGTCCCCAACCTTGAGTGGATGCCTGGCTGAAGGGTACTCCCCAATCAGGGTCTGGTGATCAGGTCCAAAGTCTCTTCTCGAAGGGCTCCTCCCTACTAGAACAGTGCCGTGGATAAGGGGGAGTGTTTAGGGCATGTGGGGGAATCCATGCAGGGATGTCCTTTGAAAAACTCAAGGCAAAAATACATGGGAATGGAGCAAAGGTAGGCTTTTCAATAAATGGAGCTGCAACACCAGGACATCCACATGCAAAAAATGAATCTAGACACAGACCTTACACCGTTCACAAAAATTAACACATCATGAATCATAGATCTAAATGTAAAATGCAAAACTAGAAAACTCTTAGAAGATAACAGGAGCAAATCTGGATGACCTTGGGCATGGCGATGACTTTTTACATACTATGAAAGAAATAATTGATAAGCTGGATTTCATTAAAATTAAAAGCTTCAGCTCTATGAAAGACACTGTCAAGAGAATGAGAAGAAAAACCACAGAGTGGGAGAAAATATTTGCAAAAGATACATGTGATTTTCCCCAAACATACAAATAACTCTTAAAACTCAACAATCAGAAAACAAACCACCTGATTTTAAAAGGGGGGCCAAAGACTAGAACAGGCCATCACCAAAGAAGATATACCGATGGCAAATAACCATATGAAAAGATGCTCCACATTATATGTCATAAGGCAACTCCAAATTAAAACAAAAGGCAGATATCACTGTAAACCTATTACAATGACCAAAATCCAGAATGCTGATGACAGCAAATGCTGGTGATGATGTGGAGCAACAGCAACTCTTGTTCGCTGCTGGTGGGAATGCAAAATGGTGCAGTCATTTTGGAAGACTATTTGGTAGTTTCTTACAAAAATGAGTGATTTTACTATATACCACCTAGCAGTCGCAATCCTCGGTATTTACCCAAAGGGGTTGAATATGTAGGTCCATGTGAAAATCTGCACACAGGTGTTTATAGCAGCTTTATTCATAATTACCAAAACTTGGAAGCAACCAAGATGGAAGTAAGTAAGTGGATAAATAAACCATGGTACATTCAATTTGGAATACAAAAGGAAATCTATCAAGCCATAAAAAGACAAGGAGTAAGCTTAAATGCATATTTCTAAGTGAAAGAAGCCAGTCTGAAAAGGCTACAGGCTGAATGATTCCAACTACGTGACATTCTAGAAAAAGCAAAACTATGGAGATAGTAAAATGATCAGTGGCTCTCAGGGATTCAGGGAGAGTGGAGCGGGGGAGATGAATAGGCAGAGCACAGATTTTTAGGGCAATGAAAAGATTCTGTATGACCCTGTAACAGTGGATACATGTCATTATACATTTGTCAAAACTCGTAGTATTCACAACACCAAGATTGAATCCTAATGTAAATTATGAACTTTGGGTGGTGATGTGTCAATATATGTTCATCAATTCTAACAAATGTGCCACTCTGGTGAAGGATTTTGATAATGGGGGAGGCTGGGGAGTGGGCAGGGGATATGTGAAAAGTCACTATTCAGTTTTGCTGTGAACTGAAAAATTTCTCTAAAAATAAAGTCATTTTTAAAAATATGAAAAATACTTAAATTTGACACCTGTTTTGATCTTAAATTCATGCAACGTGACTCTGGTCATATTCCCACTGACTGGTCATTTGGATTCTGTTCTTACTATTAAGTTCCTTATTACTATTATTACTAAAGGTCACTGGGGGCTTCCTGGTAGTGCAGTGAGTAAAGAATTCACCTGCAATGCAGGAGACCAGGGTTTGATCCTTGTGTTGGTAAGAACCCCTGGAAAAAGAAATGGCAACCCACTCCAGTATTCTTGCCTGGGAAATCACTTGGACAGAGGAGCCTGGAGAGCTACAGCCCATGGGGTCACAAGAGTTGGACATGACTTGGCAACTAAACCAAACCAGGCACTGTGCTAAGCACTCAAATGTGATGATCTCATTTGACCCCATGACAACTCCCTGAGATAGAGACTGGTAACCCATTTTTATGGACAAAACAACTGAGGCCCAGAAAGTGAACCCTCTTGCCCATCACACAGGTGATGGAGACAGAGCCAGGTTTTGAACCCAGGTCCATCTGGATCCTGAGCCTGAACCCTTCGTGTCAATCAAACAGTAATGATTCAGAACTATTTCTATTGCATTTTCTCATCACTCTCATTTGTTTTCATTATTCCTGCTTGATGCGTGGGAAGTTAGAGAGATGAGGCACTTTGCCCGCCTTAGCTCCCTTACAATCACATTGTTGTTTCTGGGGCACTCTTCCCTGTCTCTGGAGTCTCAGAGGCTCCAAAGGAGTGAAGGAAAATGTCAAGAATATTAAATTCATAATTGAGTAAAACCTGAGAAGAATCATTAAATCATGGTTTAATATTTCCCAGATGGTTCATTGACATTTTTGGAGACATGTCAAACTCTTTGACTTATACATCCTGACTGTGTGGATGAAAAGTGAGTGTCTATAGAGATGCTGGCTGGAGATTGGGCTATGGACTATCCATACCAGTGGTATGAATTTGAACCCAGAGTAACATCCCTCATCCTCACAGGGTCATTTCAAGGTTATTCTACATGTGAGGCTCGAGTGAGACATGGAGGTCCAGGCATGTTACATACATGTTACATGTCACATATACAATTGCAATGTATAAAGACCCCTGAGTTATACTGTATGTCAATTCATTTCCAGCTATCAAGGTCCAGATGCTTTATTCATGTAAAAGTTGACTTCAAAAATGTGTGCTTTCCTAGAAATGAGTTCTTAGTTACCTCTAATAATTGCCAATAAAAAAGACTGAGATTTTGAAGAAATGGCTGATTCTAGGGCTGGGCCAAGGAAATTAAGATCATCCTGGATCATTTTGTGATGCCAGAAATTAAGATAGTGTTAAAAACAAGACCCTCCAAAACCAAAAAGTCACAATAGGCTTATGTTTTTAAAATAAGTCCACCATAGAACAAAACAAAAACCCAAAGGGCCATGTCAAGAGAAGAGTCAAATTGCAAGAGTTTCCAGTGGCTAAATCTGGAACAATTTGAGCAACATGGGAAATAACAACAAAAATATTGAATTCCAACTAATAAGTAGAAGAAATGAGGGAAGTAGAAAATCACCATTAGAACATCAAGGTAGGAATTGCTGCAGGCTGGATCCAGTCACAGTTGCTAAAATTAGTGGGAACTTTAGGGAGAAATAGGACATGTGCATGGCCTCAAAGTAGTTCCCCTCACTCCAATTTATTAATTACTATGGTGGTTTTAACATATGTCCACAAAGTCATTGATATTCAGGAGGTGGGTCTTAATTCCTCTCTTCTTGAGTGAAGGCTGCACTTAGAGACTTGCTTCTAAGAATAGAATATGGAGAGGAAAAATAACACAGCAGTGGAGAAAACTGGCAGATAACACCTGAGCCGGTCAAGGTTAACATCACCAATGAGAAGTCCTGTGAATGTCACATGTCATGTATCCTGATGTAATGTGATGAAATCCCAGCATTTACCAAGAGAAAACCTGGTGACATTTGAAGTTATGCATGATGTTGACATTGTTAGCATAAGAGAGAGGTAGGCGAAGTGTTGTGGGAACTGCTCTGTGCTACCTAAAATTGTTTTAAGATATATTAAAAAAAAACAAAAAACAGGTACCTTGTTCTAGATTCAGGATAACCCAAACATGGAAAGTTAAAACACTGGCCTTAAATTAGGCTGTCTTAAAAGCAGCAAATTCAACCTGTTGTTCCCTCTGCAATATACAGATGTACTGCATACACGTGAATAAGTATAACTATATAGTCATAAAATGAGATCATGCTGTATACATTGTTTCATAGCCTGCTTCATAGTAATCCATCTGAGTGATCCAAAAGGCTTATCACAAATGTGTGCCAGGAACTACAGTTGAGAGAAGACTCCAGACCTTCTTGACCCTTCCACGGGCCCTGCTGAAGTTCTAAGATCTTCTTGCCACACTCCTAGCATTGCTCCAGCCCCTCTGGATCTCAGAACCCTAGAACACAGGACAAAAGCCAGGAAAAGCTCTCCCAAGATCTTTCAGAAGGAACTCTGAACCAGAAGCCAAGAAACCGGAGTTCTTGTCCTTGTGCTGGGGCCGTAGGTAAGTTATGCACCCTCTCTGAGCCTGTTCCTTTATCAATTAAATGTGGAGAAAATGCCTGGCTTTGCTCCTCTCCCAGGATCTCAGGAGCATCCAAAAGAAGCCGCCCATGGAAAGTGCGGGTGAGTGTTGTACTAGCTCTGCATCTGAGCACCAGGGTTCAAATGTCCCTTCCTGCCTGAGCAACCTTGGGCAAGTGGTTTAGCCTCCCTGGGCCTCAGTTTCCTCCCTTAAAAATGGGACTGTTGTTAGTGGCAACCTCATGGAGTCACTGTGAGGCGTGAAGGAGAGCGTTAGCGTCAATGTGAGAAGGATGCTGAGCACGGTGCCTGGTACAGAACTGCAATTGGCAGCAGATGCAGAGGTTGCTACTTGGGTGTAAACCAGATACACTCAGATTGAGCCTGGGGGCTTCCCAGTGCACCTGTGTGGTGCCCCAGATGCCCACGGTGGCACGCAGCCTTCTCCTTGGAACCGGCCCCAGTTGGCATAGCCTGCAATCTCCTAATTCCAATGGCTGGCTCCCAGATGTCCAGGGTCTCCTAGCCCAAGAACCAGTTCCTGAGGGCGTCGCAAAGCCGCCCGCCTGGGGCAGAACCTTGGCTGGCCAGAGAACTAGGCCTACAGGGACTGTGCTGCTGAGGGTTGGGGTGGGGGCAAAGCCAGGGGAGGAGGGGGAGCGACAGGCCATCCTCAAACCTCCTCCAGCCTCCCTGGAGATGTCACAGGCTTAGCAGGGGCTGCTTGACACATGTCGGATAAAATAAGAAAAAATAAATAACAATGTTTATAAGAAGATTAGCGAGAAGGCGGCAAAATTTCTCTAGGGAGCCTCCTTGGCTGCATCTCGGAGTGACAGCTCCCATTGCCTTATCAGAGACATAATGAGTTGCCAGGATTTGGGGTCATTAAAAATCCTCGCTGGCTGGGCCCCCTCCCTTGCCTGTCGCCTTTGAAGGCTGGAGTCAGGGGGTCTGGTGGCAGCATGGGCCCCCTGCCCCCACCGCACCGTCTGCCTGTCGCTGTCGCTGTCCGTTGGCGGCTGGAGGTGAGATGGTGAGGCCCAGCTTGGCGGAAGTAATGGAACACGACGGCCCAATTTGTGCCCGCGGCCCCTCGGGCAGAGGACCCGTCTCCCTGGTGCGGATTAGGCTCTGTTTTATCTTGGCTGCCTTTAGAGACAAAAGGGCGGGGGGTGGGGTGGGGGGTGCTCCGTGTAGATGCATGTGCGATCACAGCTCCAGACTGCATTGTGAGGGAGGGAGCCCCACGGGCCACCTTTTCCAACACCTCACCGCACGTGGGAAACTGAGATCCTGGCAGGGGCAGAGGTCAGGTAGCAGTGCACTGGTGTCAGAGGATGCTTTGAACCCAGATTTTCAGACCCCCAGACCAATGTTGGGTGTTTAGTGCCTTACTGCACTTTTGTAGAGGAAGCAGAGGAGAGAAATGACAACAGGAACATACAGACAATTCAATTCAGTGAGAACAAATGTGTATTGATCTCCCACAATGTGTAAGTCACTGGGAGAGACACCGTGAGCTCAGAAACCAGGGAGACACAGGACACGGTCCCCAGGCCAGCAGGAGGGGATGGCTGCGGAAGCCAGTGTCCACAGGCCGGCTTCCGTCACACCCATCCCAGACACCCTGACTCACTCTGCGAAGATCCCTATCGGTGCCACAGAGAAAGTGCTCCTGCCTTTAATCAGCTCCCTCTTTGTCAGGAAGCTTATCTCTAAGGAGCCCAAAGCACTTGTAGTGCATTGATTTTCTCAACCACTCACTGACTCCACTTCTCTTAAGAGATGGGGAGCTTTTAAGACGGAGGATTATCCTTGGGTTTCAATTTAGGAAACTGAGGCTGGGAGCAGCCCACACATTGTGCCACTGGCCCATGTGGTCTCTTTGTGCTTTGGGCAGATACAACTCCATGTTGGAGAGTGTGGTTTGGTGAGCAGAGTGAGGCTGGATCCCAGCCCCATAATCACCCCTTCAACTGGGCACCCTTGTACAGTAAACAACCTGTCCAACTGTGTGTGGCAGCTCTGCTATAAGTCTAATTGCCTAGGATGGTCCTGAGGTCTCTCTCAGCTAGATCTCTGGCAAAATGGAAAACCCAAGAAGGTCCTCCCTATTCTGGGGAATGCGTTTAACCTCTTTGAGTGTTGGTTTTCTCGTCTGTAAACAAGATGTGACAAGAACCTGTGAAGCAGTTAGATTGATTTAATGAAACACTAGATGTTACCGTGTTTTGCCAACTCTTAAGTGCTAAGTAAACCTTAATTTCGGCTTTTCGTAAGGTTGCTTCATGGAACTGGCTGCCTGCGTTCTCTTCCACAGTCCTGTGCCTACCGCACCTCAGGTTTCTCCCCAGAGACTCCCTCCCAGCCAGGGCTTCACCAGTCAGCACCCCAGGTGTCCCCATGTCATCCCCTACCTCGCGCACACTGGGGGAAGGAAAAGAACGTTTCCGTCTTACAGGCGGGAAGGCCGAGTCCTGTCAGGCCAGCTGTCTCCACCGCAAACCTGACACCCTTCCTCTCCCAGCTATTGCTGCTATAGCTCCCCAGCTGTTTCAGCTGGAAGCGATCTTAAATCGCAGGGGAGCTCCAGTCCAGTCCTTCTTTCCAGGGTGGAGATAATGAACAACAAAGCAGAGGAAGGAGCATGCCAGTCCTACCACAGGGCCCTGACCCCAAGCACTGCTCTTTCTACAGCTTCAGAACCTCCTCACAGGCAGCGGCCAGGGAGATGTGACTTTCCTCAGCAGGTGTCAGTCTGCTTGAAAGTCTTCTGGTCTAAGTCCAGAGCCTCTGAGATTCTCTGCTTACCTTAGCTCAGCCCTGAGCCACTGGGGCCCCAGACTGCTCCCTGAGACTCAAATTTGGGCAACAAAGGGCAGGGGGCAGAAGGAATGCCTTGGGGTTAGAACAAGAAATGTGGCTAGTCCTGCCCCTGCTCAAGACTAGGGTCTTTCAGCACAGCTTGCTCTATCACAGGCCCAGCTGGGATGGCCGATATGACACAGGCCCCTGGTGAGGCCTTGGCTTTCACAAGACTGTGAATTCCAGGACTGACAGATGGAGTTTCCTCTCCACAGCTCATGACCCCTGTATCTCTGGCGGCCTGAGACAGCTGGCCGGTTCCTCAGCCCTGGTGCTGAGTTCCACAGTGGGTCTTTATCAGCCAGGAGGGGCTTCACTGCACACTCCCCAGCAATAACAGAAATAGCAGTTTGTATATAATTTACTTTTGAAGAATAAGTGAGTCAATTCAAGGCTCACCAGTAATTCTGCCTCTCTCAATTACCTACATTCTAATACTAAACTGCTTACCTCCCAATACTAAAGTGAGATTGTATGGTGGTAACAAATCTGCCTGTAAAGCTGGAGCCCCAGGTTCAGCTCCTGGGTGGGGAAGATCCCCTGGAGAAGGAAACGGCCACCTATTCCAGTACTCTTGGCTGGAGAATTCCATGGACAGAGGAGCCTGGAGGGTTACAGTCCACGGTATCACAAAGAGTCAGACACAACTGAGCAACTAAAACACACACAACACTAAAGCAGGAGATTCTGATTATAATGATAATAAACCACAGCGAATACTTAGAAGGGCACTTGCTATATGCCAGGCACTGTGCTGCGTGTTCTACCCACAGGACCTTTGCTATTTCTCTAACAATGCTGAGAGGTAGGGGCTACTGTTACCCCCATTCTTCAGATGGGAAAACTGAGGCTCAGAGGCATTGCCCTGTCCTGTGCTTGTGCAATTGATAGAGGCTTGAAAGCACGCCTGTCTGACCTCAGGCCCAATCAGTTGCTGAACAGAGTCGGGCCCCTCCTAGGAACCATCCCTGACATGGTCCTCATGGGCAAGTGCTGTACTTGGAGGGGGTCCAGTGGGTGTGGATAGACAGGAGAGTGAGAACCAGAAGCCTAACTCCCCCTAAAATTCTCTGGGCAGTGTCAGAGGCCCAGGAGCCCCTCCGTGGTGGAGCCCCTCTCCCTGCAGCCTGTCCCTCTGAGAACCCTCTAGTACTGTCTCCTTCCCACTTCTCCCCTCATGACATGATGAGTCATGTCCTGCACCGTGGGGTTTCCATATCTTCTCCCCATGAGAGGCCAGCTGACAAGTTCTATTCTCTCATTAGCTTTACAAAACAGCACGGCCTCATCCTAGCTGCTGCAGTCCGGTGGGGCGGGGGTAGGCCTGGTGAAGGGCTGGTTTTCACCGCCTTTTTCCTCCCACCCCAACCAGGGTCTTGAAGCCCTCTCTTCCTTCAGGGCCCGCGGGAACCGCGTATTCTGATCTGCATGGGGAAACTGAGGCTGCTCTCCTCGCAGGAGTGCCCCCTCCTCTTGACCCTGGGGAGCCCCAGAAAGGCCTCCAACCCCCATGTCTCTGCAGCCTGGGAAGGGGAGAGAGGAAATGGAGCTGGGAGGCGTTGGCCTCTGCTCAACAAAGCAACTCATTTCTTTAGGCAAATGAGCTGGGGAGGGAAGGACATGGCTGGAGACCAGCAGTGATTAATTAGAAAGGAAATGAGTGGTCTGCACAGACCACAGTGGGTGGTGAGGGGCGACGGGCCTAGCAGGTGGAGGGTGGGTTCAGGGCAGACTCAGAAGGACAAGGAGCCCAGAACTGAGCAAGCACTAGCTGTGCCCGTGATGGCCCCCAGATGGAGGGGGAGAGGGCAGGCTGCCTGGTGTCCTGGAGCTTACATCTTGGCTGGGGAGGGGAGACTGAGCCAGGATACAGAGGAGGGAGGTTGAAAAAAAGAGGCGAAGGCACACAGGGAGCCAGGGAGTTTGGATGCCTGGCTCCCCCCAAAGCATGAGTCCCCCTTCCAGGATGTCCCCTTGCTCCCCACCCAGGTCTTAGGCCACCTGCCCCTCCTCTGAGACATCCTCTCCCTTTCACGTCTGGCTTTGCTCCATTCGACACCTTCAAGTTAGTCTAACCTGTATCCCAGTCCCTTGGGGCTAGATCTGCTGACAAATTATATTAAGAGAATAGTGTACATACAGCATGTTGGGAAGAGCTAAGAGCCTGGGATAAATGCCCTGTTAGAACCACTGGGTTCTGAAGGAAAAAAAAATGACATGGCTGCCTGCAGGCCCTGTGAGAGGTTTGCCCAGAGACTTGGGTGATGTTCTCAGCTCTGACCCCACTTGGGTCCATGTCACAAAATGCTAGAGTATAGGGATCATCGAGTTTTGGATGTAGACCAAGGGCCAGAGAAGGCCTGTGACTTGTCCCCAGCCACACACATCCGTGGTAGAGATGGGA
Organism: Moschus berezovskii; assembly: GCF_049115385.1. Taxonomy (NCBI): domain Eukaryota; kingdom Metazoa; phylum Chordata; class Mammalia; order Artiodactyla; family Moschidae; genus Moschus; species Moschus berezovskii. Next base: position 27,883,000 of record NC_142471.1, read on the forward strand.
ATAGTTTTGGTCTCCTGACTCCTGCAGGGCTCATCACACAATCTATTACACTGTCTGCTTTGAGAAACCATAACAGCAGATGCAACTCTCTGCCCTTTCCTTTTAGGGTCACCCTCCTCCCCTGTGAGTTCTCCTTGGGGCCAAGCTTACAGCATCTGTCCAGTGAGTGTCCACCTGGGATGCCCCTTACAGGGTGCTTCTTTGAGTCCAACTCAGATCTCCAGTCTGCTTCCCTCCCCAGCTACAAGGGGTCTCTCCTCCAGGACTTGTGGCCCTCTGGTTCTTCCAGGGTTAAATCTGGCAGCTCCTCCCTCCCTCCCTCCCTCCCCACGAATGACATGTTTTTCTCCACGTGATGGGACGGTGGCTAAGAATAGAGTTTGCCACTCTTGGGCTCTGCTCTGAAAATCTGCCACAACATAAGAGTTTTATGTGTCTGTGGGGCTACAGTGCTCTAGGTTCGAAACCTGGGGGCCTCTTCCTGGGCACTACTAGGCTGGATGGCTGAGGGCTAGTACCCTGCTGGCCCCTATCTGTGGCCCAGATGGGTGCAAGAAGATGAGCCAAGGGGAACTCACTTTCCCAGAAAAGCCCGTGACTCGTACTCTGTTGGCCTGTCTGATACCCCATGCATCAGATCTTCATCATTTCACAGCTGGGCAACTGAGACAGACAAGGAAAGTGGCCTGCCTAAGGTCCCACGGCTGCTAAATGCGAGGATTTGACCCCATGACCTGTTCCTGTCCTGGATGCAACATCCAGGATGACACAGGTCTCTTGACCCTCCTTCGCCTACCCAGGTGCTGACTTCTTATTGCCTTTTCCATCCTAGGCCCAGCTTTTGCCTCCCACGATGAAGGGTACATTTGGCTGACACCAAGAGTAAAGAAACGTCGTGTAAGATGGTGATAATGGAGATGTGTGTTAAAGGCCGTTAGAAGCACAGATTCTAGTGAGTGGCTGCCTGGGTGTGAATTCTGGCTCCGCTACTTACAGCTGTCTGACCTTGGGCAACTTATTCTAACCATTCAGTATACTCATCTGTCAACCCATTCCAGTTTTCTTGCCTGGAGAATCCCCACGGACAGAGGCGCCTGGCTGGCTACAGTCCATGGGGTCGCAGAGAGTCGGACATGACTGAGTTACTAAGCACAGCACAGCACATACTCATCTGTAAAATGGGAACATCACAGTTTATAAGCATTAAATTATTATCATCTTTAAAATGCTCAGAACATGGTGAAGGCCCCATAAATCTTTATTACTGCTTGCCTTGCAGGATGTAAAATCCCTGTGTGGTCGTGATGTGCAGAGAGAGGGCCTCGCCTTGAGCCAGAGAAGCCACCTTCCCTGAGCTTCCTGTATACTAGGGCAGCCCTAGCCTGTATATGTGTGAGTGTGTGTGTGTGTGTGTGTGTGTGTGTGTGTCTAAGCACAATTGGCCAGGTGAACTCCAAGAATGAGAAGAGACTTATCTCACATCCTATCCCCTTCACTCTGCCACACCCAGTTCAGAAACCCCCTCCACAGCATCTCTCACCTGTGTTCTCTTAGGCTTTGCTCACCTGCTTCCCATGACAAGAAATGCCTTCCTCCAAAGGCAGCCTTTCACCTTGCCAGAAGTGCTGACTATTAAAAGCAACATCCCTATGCTTTCTCCTCCTCCCTTCACCCAGGAGGCCCCAAGACAATACAAACTTTCTATAAAGAACAGAGCAGTCCCCGTCCTCTCCAGGAAACCTGTCCCAGATCACCCCAGCCCACTGAGCTGTCCCCTCCTCTGTGTGTCTCCTCCATTCGCAACATTTCTGCTTATCATCAGGCCTCTCATCATATGGGTCTTGTCTCCCCAGCTGGACACACCATGGTTCTGAACAAGCTGACAGAAAGTGCTTAGAAGGCTGCCCAGCCCATGATCAGTAAGTCAGTCATCATAACAAGAAATGCTATCATTCTTATCATCAACATCATACTCCCTCTCCCTCACCATCACTGTCTATGACATAAATGAATCAACCGTATGTGGATCTTACATCCTACACCCTCATCCTGCCAGGCAAGCAGAAATAGATTGAAGGGTTATGGGGCCCTCACCATGTGCTAGGTACTTTCCTAAGCATTTTAAGCATGATAACCCCATTCATCCTGGCAATCTATAATGCTTCTGTTTTACAGATGAGTAAACTGAGGCTCTGTGCCATGAAACAGTTCACCCAGGGTTACACAGCTCTGAGTAGCAGAGCCAGAATTTAAGCCTCAACCTGCTGTCACCAGAGTCCGTTCTCCTAACTGCCTGTCTCTCTACCACCATAAGACTTAGTGAGAAAGGTTTGACCTTTGGGGTCCCACATGTAAGTAAGACAGAGAGGTGCATCCTTGGGACTTGTGCTCCAATGCTGAGACTCCCAGGACTGGACCAGTTGTTCAGCTGCCATTGGCTCATCCCCCTGCTTCCATCCCTGGTAGAAGTCCTTGAAGTTTAAAGTGAGTCTCTTGAACGAGGTGATTTTGTCATGCTTTCCCTGTCTTCCTGGGGCAGGATGGCAGGAAGGGCAGTGCTGATGAGCGGGCACCTAGATAAGGGTGATGTAGACTTTCCCCGGGAAAGTAGAAGCAGCCCAGCTCTGGAGACCTGTCCTCCCAACACAGGGTGACAGCATCCACAGCGTCCACAGCCAGGGCTCTGTGGGCCACCCGTCTGCCAGGAACACGCACACACACACGCGCATGCACACGATATTAAAGTCATATTTTTGGTTGCTGGGAAGGCACAGTTGTCACTTCCTCTGCCCTAGGCAACCCGCTGGCCCAGCTCCCCTTTAACTTCCCCGCCCACCGTGAGTGCCATCCGTTTGTATTTATATAGATAAATCGGCCCGGCTAATTAAAGTTCTCTTGCTGGAGAGTGAGGGAATTAATAAAAGAACTTGGAAGGGAGCCGACCAAAAGCAGGGTGCTGTGAGCCAAAGCCAGAACCTGCAGCAGCAAAGGAGGCCAGAGGGTCCAGCCAATCCCTCTCCTGGTCCAGCAGGCAGGGCCATGTGACCCATTCCCACCCTCCTCCAGGGGATGCTCTGGGGCCCCAGGAATGAGGGTGCTGGCAGAAGCTGCCTCACTTTGTGTTTTGGGCTGTGATGCCACACAAGCACCTTATCTTACCCTCAGGTATGTGGTTGCCAAACTGAGTCTTGAGGAAGTGGGGAAATAAGGGCAAGGATGAGTGACCTGCTCCGTTCCGTTCCGTTCCGTTCAGTCGCTCAGTCGTGTCCGACTCTTTGCGACCCCGTGGACTGTAGCCTACCAGGCTTCTCCGTCCATGGGATTCTCCAGGCAAGAATACTGGAGTGGGTTACCATTTCCTTCTCCAGGGGATCTTCCCGACCCAGGGATCAAACCCGGGTCTCCCGCATTGGAGGCAGACGCTTTAACCTCTGAGCCACCAGGGAGTGACCTGCTACCTTGGTTCAAATCCTGGCTCTGCTCCTTACAGCTGTGCAACCTTGCCTGAGTGATTTTACAACTCTGTGCCTCAGTTTTCTCATCTGTAAAATGGGAGCCTCATAGATTTTTCAAATTGATAGGGTTATCACATGTAAATTGCTTAGAGTAGTGCTTGGCACTGGGTGAGGGCCCCATCTCTTTGCTCTATTACTGTTTGTCTGGCAGAATGAAGGCACTGAATGTATGGTCCCTGTGGTTGTGGTGCCCAGAGAGGGGTGCTTGCCACGAGCAAAACAGCTTCCTTCCCTGACCTTCCCAGATTTCTGGGCAGTACCAGCTTATTGGCTGCTGAGCTGGGCCTCCACCCCCAACACACTCCGGACTGGAGATTCAGGAGCCACCCCCTTCCCCAAGGATCCCCCTAGCTGAGCCCCCGGGATGGACTCTTTCCTCTTGTTAAGAAGCAGCTGCCCCAATCCCTGCCTGAGGCCAGAGGACTCGCCTGAGAGATTTCTGACTCAGCTCTGCAGCTGGGATTTCAGAAAGGCTGCAGCTCCCCAGGATACAGCAGACCTGGGGCTGTTGGATTGTGCCTCCATCCTATCTCCCAGCCTCTTTTCCACCATTCTGGCCTCAAAGACCTCTAATATCACCACTGTCCTTGGGCCAAGCTGGGAAAATAGGCCACTGATTCCTCATGGAGGCAAAGGTAGCCTGGAATTGTATCCCTTACAAACCCTCCCTGTCCACATTCCCAAGCCTATGTCTGCAGAGGGCAGAGAGCCTGTGGGGCTGGAGACCTGTAGGTTCCTGCCCTGTTACCGATGGGCTGTGTGACCTGAGCCATGTCCAGTCCTGTCCACACAGTCTGGACTCATGTTCAAAGGCAGCTTCCTAGCTCAGCCCTCCAGGATTCCAAACATGGCCCCTAAAGAGCAAAGAGGGAAGAAACATCATCACAGGCTGGTATCTCTTTGTCCAGAAAAGCCAACTAGTTCTGGGAAGACTCAGTTGTGTGAGGTCTTGGACTTGAGCTCAGATTCCTCCTAAAGCCCCCAGAGCCTCCTCATGCCCCTAGGGAAGAATGATGGAGGCCGAGTTCCTGATGGCCAGAGCGGGCAGCTGGTCCCTTTCACCAGAACCCAGCCCCCAGGGGCCCAGGCTACTCTCCAGAAGCCAGAGAGAGTTACCAAGTTACCAAGGCATCATCCTTCTGTCCAGTGGTCTCAGCTCAAATGTCCCCTTCTCTGACCACATGGTCAGGAACAGCCGTTCCCTGTCCATCTTTCATGCCATTTGCTTTCTTATCTCATCTTCATGGTATTCATCTTATCTACACAATCTTCTCTCTTTGGTTAGAAGTTTGTGGTCTGTTTCTCCCAACTAGGTAGAAAACTCCTTGTCTTTTCGTGGTACATCCCCAGTACCTGGCCTCCACTGAACAATTTTAGATGAGTAAGTAAGTGACCGAGTGAGCAGAGATCTGGGTGAATCCCTGAGGGGATGGTCACCAATGCAGACGGTCACTCGCAGGGGAGGAGGAGGTTAGGCCAACTGGGCTGAGGCCGGGGCACCCAGAGGAAACAGCTGGGCCTGTTGGAGCCAGAGGCCCTGAGGCTGGCGCCTCCTGTTTGTCAGCCCCTGCAGGTAATGGTCTGGTCCCCTGAGCCCTAAATGAAAAGGGAAGCAGAGGGAGGGCAGCCTGAGGAGGAAGGATGAGACAGATATAACCGAGGGACAATGAGAAAGGAGGGCTGCAGGAGGAAACAGTGGGGAGAGGAAAGCCTTAACAGTACACAGGACCATCACTCATTGACAGGACAGCCCCATCCAGGTGTCTCTCTCCGGGGCTGGCTCATCCTTCCTGTTATCTCTCAGCACATGACGCCAGGAAAGCCGCTCCTGGCCAGCCCGGGGCCCTCCACCCTGGAAACCTCAGGGCCAGTGGAACTCACCAGGTCCTCCCCTCATTGTGCAAGGCCGGAAGGTGAGGCCCAGAGAGGTCCAGGGACTTACCCAGGGTCACAGAGTTGCTAGACCTTAGGTCTCCCAGTTCCCTGAGTAAGGCTCTTCCCATGCCCAAGCCTGTGGTAGGGGTGTGCACACCAACACCCCTCTCCACCGCACCCCCACCTCTGCTCACAGCAGCCCCAGCAGAGCCCCGCTTGGGCCTCAGATACCTATTTCTGGGCAGCACTTGCCATCCAGGGCCTGGTGTCTGAGCGTCAAAGCCTAAAAATAAAAAGACAGATTGTCCACTTTGGCTGTAATTACCGCCTAAAAAGACCCAGTGGGGAGAAAGAGAGAGAGAGAGAGAGGAGGAATAAAGGGAAAATAATCTCAGAGCTGAATATCCATCTCAGGCAGAAGGCAAGAGAAGGGAGGGTCTATGGGACATCAGTGGGCCTCTCGGGCCTCTTGCCCCCCAGCCCTTCCTCTCAGCTCACCAAGTGGGCCATCGTCCCTAGCCCCTTTGGACAAGGTGGAGACAGGGCAGGCCATGGGGGTGGGTCCTGGGTGGGAAGTAGAGTTACTTCCTCGGGGATGAGAAGCTCCTTTAGACAGGGGCCAGGACAGGCCTGAGGACCTGGGCAGAGCATTCCTGCCAGGGGAAAGGCCTGGGCAGAAATGAGCAGGACATGCTCAGGGGACACAAGAAGGTCTCTGTGTCTGGAGCCCATAAGCAAGGGGGTGAGGGTACTAGTTAGCAGAGGCAGGCAGTGCCGAGGTCCAGGGGAGCCTGGCAGGTCCTGGCGAGGGGTTTGGATTTTGTTCTAAATGCTGTGAGAAACCAGGGGAGAATGGTCAAGGATGGAGTGACATACCCTGACTTGAGTTTTCCAAAGATAATTCTGGCCACCATGTGAACAGATAGAAGTGGAGGGCCCATAAGTAGGCTATTCCAACAATCAAGAGGGGAGATAACAGCGGCCTGGCCTGGGATGAAGGCAATGACAGTGGAGATAAGAGGATGGTTTAGGGATAAATTCAAGAGTTGAGCTACAGATTGGATGCAGTGGGGAAGAATTGCTGACAAGATTTTGGATAGTTATGGGTACATTGAGAGTTCTGTTTTAACCATGATGAATTGAGATGCCTGCATGGTTATGGATCCACATGAATATACCAGGCAGGTATTATGGGACAAGTGTGGAGCTAAGTGGAATGGTTGGGCTGCAGGTAGAAATGTGGAAGCCATCAGCAAGGGGTTGGTCTCTAAAATCACTGACCTGGGTGAGGGGATCTGGAAAGAGAGTGTGGATAGAAAAGAGAAGAGGGTCTCAGACTGAGGCCAGGGGTTCCTTGACTGACAGTCAAAGGTTGGGCAGTTGTGGAATCCTTGAAAAGGACTGAGAAGGCAGTGAGGTAGGAGGAGGCAAGGGAAGAGATTCTCCAAAAGGAGAGACTGTCCCAACTGGGCCAGATGCTGCCAAATGTAGAGGAGGATGAGGACAACAGGGAGGCTGGTTGGGCCACTCAGAGTCATTGAGGATCTTGACAAGAGCCGATGTTCCATGGCAGCAGAGAGGAGAGAATGGAAAGGGGGCAGTGGAGACAGAGGCTGGAGACAACTGTGTGACACACTCTGCTACTCCAATAGCTGGAGGAAGTGGGGTGTGGGTCAGGCAGGAGAACGGGTGTAGAGCCAACTGATCCCATCATGAGAGGTGTCTGAGAGACAGGGCAGGACAGGAGGCTGGGAGGACCAGGGGAATCAGGGAAGTCAGGGAGTCAGCTGTGAAGCACTGTGGCCATGAGGGGTGGACAGCAGCCTCCTTTTCGGGCTGCACTGACTGTGGAGCGGCCGACCCAGGGCTGGAGGGCTGACAGGGGGCCAGAGAGTGGGCTTGCTGGGACTCTGGATCCAAAAGCCACGGGCCTAGTGGTGGGCACAGGGCTGCTCCTCTAGGGGCAGGGGGTTAGGGAAAGTGGGGGCAGTCAGGAAAGGCAGTCCAGGTGGGGGACAGCAGGTGGTCCAGAGCCCCATGGGAGGGGGACTGGCTTGGAGAAGAGAGAGCCCCAGCCCCACTTCTTACCCTGCAACTGATGGGAAGTGCACTGGGCTTATTTGTTCTGAGGACCATCCCTAGCCTCTCCTGGCTTTGCTCTGTGTCTCAGGGGATCTGAACCCTGTGAACTATGTCTTCAAGACCCTGGCTCAGCAGACTTCAGTCCCGAGGGGTAGATGGGTGGTGCTGGTGGAAGCTGACAGTAGGAGGAAGGAAAACCCTGGGTATTGCTCCTTCCCTTTCTGTGACTCCAACTCCTGTGTGACACGCCTATGAGCCTCCAGCCTCTTCCTGTGTCCCTGCAGCCTAGGATGGCAGCAGCCTCATGGCATCACTAATTGCTGCATTGCTGCACATCCTGTTTGGACTCTCAGCTCCTCTATCACCTATGAAATGGATTCCCTGCACTTAATCTCCCGTTGTAAACACTTAAGGGCCCTTCTCTTTTCCTCATTAGAGCCTGACTGCTATAGCAAGTGGCTTGGCTTCTTTAAGCTTGTTTCTTCACCAGTAAAAAGCAGAGCTACCATGAGGAGTAAATGAGATAATGACTAAAAACATGTAGCACTGAGCCTGACATAGGCAGAGCAGTGCAAGTAGGTGCTAGAGGAAGCTCTGTGTTCATTCATTCCACACGCACTTCTTCAGCTCCTGCTCTGGGCTATGGGCTGGGGACACTCCAAAAGCCATGCCTTGCCCCTGGGTTATGGGCCTCATCACTTAGAGGAGCAGGCAGATGCTTCAGTCTGCAGGCTGGAAAGGGTGGCTGGGAGCTGGGGTGAGGGGAGGGGGCCTTCCTGGAGCCCTGGCCCAGTGTGATAATGCTATTGACAAGGAACAATACACATGGCCATCCTTCCCCCAGAGTTCCCCCTGGAATAGCACCTGCAAAGACCTTTATCTGCCTTTCTTCTTCCAAATCTCAGAGAAACCCTAGGAGTAAGGGCTAGTGCATCCCACTTTTCCCTTGGAGGGGATGGGGGATGAGGTGCCCAGGAATAGGAGACAGCCAGACCTTGGGACTAGGAGGCAGAGGAGTAATCTGAGAGTAGAGGGGGGCAAGGTTGCCTCCAGCACAGTAGACGCCTTTACTCAAATGGCATCAAAGCAATGGGAACAGTGGCCTGCCCTGGACAACTGCAAGGTGCGATCACAACCTGCCCAGAGGGAGGTGGGGAGGCGGGCTTTGGGGGATGAGGTGGAACTGCCCCACAGCAGGCAAGGTGAACCGGCTTTGGCAGAGGAAGGGGGTAGCACCCCACAATGACTGGGGAACTTCAGCACCTGCCCCTCGGTGTTAGGGGTCCGACAGCAGGAAGGCAGGTTGGAGTCATGAGGGGTCAACCCAGCAGGCTGCCCCAGCCCCCTCATCCTACTGTTGGCTCCTAAACAGGACATGGCTGCCAGAGTCATAGCAGACGAGTCACCAAATCCCACTCAGGGCCTGACCCTGCGCTGACAAATTCTGGAAACTCCACAAGCTTGGAAGGCAGTCAAATACCAATAAAAAAAACCAACTCCCTCCTTGAGCCCCTGGGCATTTGAGATATTATCTTTGTGGTTTTCTGTTCTTGATTTTCATTAAAAATAAACAGTGTCCAATGAGAGCATTCAGTGCAGTGTGGCGCCTCCGTAGGCCTCAATTTCCTCATCTGTAAAACGGACCTATTAATTCTCCTGGCCTGCCTTCTCCCCAGGACCACCAAAAGGGTCAGATGAGAAGAGGTGCAGGAAGGCAGACTGTGAGTGTAAGCTGGGGGCGAGGGTGCACTCAGCTCCGTTCTTGAGGACACACCGTGTTCATATGTGTGCCCTTCCCATCCCCACTCGCAGCACCACAGTGACTATCAGCTGAATGCAGGTTGCTCAGTCCTCCTCCTTGGTTTCCCCTTCTGGGCACTGCAGACAGTCCAGCTCTGTTTTCCCAGATGCAGGCAGCATTCAACGATGGGTGCAGAGGAAGAAGACAAGAGGAGATTATAAGGGGTTGGAGGGTCCCCTCTGTGTTCAGAGCATGAGTGGCTCCCCTGGAGTTGAGCAAGGTGGCGGAGCTGAGGCTGGGATCCCAGAGAGAGGGAGGCTCTGGCTGTAACCCCAGCCCAAATGCAGCAAGAATGCACACCCTCCACACCCTCCCCACCTCCCCAGCCAAGCAGCAGCCTTCCAGTGAATTCAGCTGAGGACAAGGCAGAGCCCTCTCTCTGAACCATTGCCCCGTCCCCAAACCCCCTGCTCCATCTGCTGTCAGCAGGGGATGTTCGTAAAGCCAGAAACTTCTATCAGTCCAGGCTTAGGCCCACCCTTGAGCAGACTTGTTCCTCTGAACTGTCCCCATCTTAGGCCTACTCCCCAGCAGTGTCAGCGCCATCTGTGTCACACGATATACCTTCCCTGAATAACCATGACGCTCTGAGAGCCCCAAGTGCCCTCAGAGTTTATTGAGCCCTACCCCTGGCATATCTGGAGGACCCCAGGCCCAGGAAGTTTGTTATAGGGCTGGTCTGGGTTTTCCACTGGGAATTTTTTCCCCTTCTTTTTCCTGCTGCTACTGAAATCAGCCCTCAGTCACCTTCTGGCAGTCACAACTGCTGTTGTTTAGACCAGTAATCCTGATGTCACTCACCAAATAAATAGGTAATGACAAAAGCGAAGGGGACCATCGCATGATTTCCAGCATACCTTTAGCCAACTACCCTTTATGTTCTTTGCATAGGATGTCTTGTTTATCCCTCACGATGCTCTGTGAGCAGATCCTATTATTAATCCCATTCTATAGATGGCAAATCGAGGCTCTGGGAGGTTACATAATTTGGTGAAGGCTACAGAGTAAGTGATGCAATCGGGACTCCAGCTCATGTCTTTTGGACTTCATTACCCCCGCCTCATATGGCTGGGGCACTGGGGAGCCTGGGTTAGGGGCTGCAGCTGCTGCTGGGTGCTCATCGTTTCCCTCAATAATCACTTTAAAGTTTCTGCTCTGTGCCAGGCCTAACACCAGGTCTTGAAGATACTGACGAATAAAACCCAGTCCCAAGTCTCATGGGGCATGAGAGTCCCAGGGGTGAGGTCAGACAGGCAGGGTTTTAGATAAAGAACCATGCAGTTAACCTTTAACATGTCATTTCATCTGTCCCTCCCCTCCCCTACCTGTGAAATGGGCCTTAGAGCCTTCAGCTAATGAGCTAATGGCTGGGACCTGGGACGGCTCTGGGAAGCGTGTTAAGTGCTCTACGGTCCCTGGCCCCATTAAAGCCATTACCTACTGGCTGGGTGTCACTCGGCAAGTGGACTCCAACGTGGACCGCAACAGGCACCTCACCTCCAGGGGCTGTGTGGAGAAGGCCACCCTCCCCTTTTAAAGTGGCTCTCACCTTGGGGCACGCCTCCCTGATGTGTCTCAGGTAAAACCAACCCACTGCCCCAGGCCCCAGTGAGCCAATGAGGCAGGGTGTCATGTCACTGCTCAGGCCACCATCCTGGCGTTTCACTAATGCCCTCTAATGGGCCCATTTAGCAGCCCTGTCTGGCTGTTATCGCAGCAGCTAATTGCTACTCCTCCTCCAGCCCTACTCGGGCCTCTGCAATCAGCTAGCATTAACTGCCACAGCGACTCTGTGTTTCTACCCAGCCCAGCTCCCAGGCACTCAGCCAATGACAAGTTTCTCCAAGCCTCCCCTCTTCCCCTGGCTCCACATTCTTATTATTTTTAGGGGCTCCTGAAACACCCTACACTGAGCAATTTCCAGGAGCAGGAGGGAAAGCAAAAGAGGGGACAGAGGCAATAGGTACAAGACATCTTGGCAGGCAGGGGTGCAGGGAGGCACCTCAGTGGCCCTGCAACAGGCGTGAAGGTCAGGCCCTGTCCAATGCAAGGTCTCCCCAGCATGGACTCTGGGATAAAGGTTTGAATGCAAATGGTTTGTTTAGGATATGACTCCAGGAAGCACCATCTGAAAGGATAAAGGGGAGACAGGAAGGAGTGGGAGAGTACCGTGAAAAAGTGGGTGAAGGAGCTGCCCCACAGGGTCCCTCTGAGGGGTGGTGTGGAATGGTCCTGGAGTCTTTTCACAGGAGAGGAGGGAGCCTGTATGTTTATCCCAGGGCCACTGTTGAGGTGCCTGCTCTGGGCACGGGTGAGGCAGAACCCTGTCAACAGTCATTCTGGGACCTGACTGCCAGGACATCTGGGTCAGGTGTGGGCAGTTCTACTGCAGGCTCCCCAAGCAACTGTCCACAAGCCAACTTGGCCCACCTTCTAGGGTGGATTCTGGGCTTTTAGAATTATGGATACTGGCACTGGTCAATGGCTGCAACAGAATAATCCTAGCACCCAAATCCAGGGAGATATTGGTACCACCAAGCACTGGGTTCGTCTCATCCCTGGTCTTCCTTCTGGCTGACCTCTCTGCCGGACATGTCTTCCCCTGGGGAATCCATGGCAGCCCTGGACTCAGTTTCACCCTACATCCTCACAGGGCTAGTAAGAACACCCAGTGGATCCTCTGGAGTCAGAGGAGTTGAGGCTCCATCTGATAGGGGAGGAGGAAGCACATGAACTCTGCCCCACCCAGATTAGGACAATCCTAAGAGCCAACCTGTATGAATGAATGTATGTTGAATGAGAGTGTGAAAGAGGTAGCCAATCTAATAGAACACAAGCTCTAGAACCAGACAGAGAGGGTATCCCACTGGACAGATCCTGGTCCCCTCCCTCACCAACTTAGACTAGTTAACCTCCCAGAGTCTCCATTGCCTCATATAAGATGGGCCAGATAAGATTCTTTAGGGGTGCTTGTGAGGATTAAGTGAGGTGACCCAGGTCCTCTGGTATTGTGTCAGCACACAATAGGGCCTGGTTAATGGCAAATATGATGAGCATCATTTTCCTGGCCCAGGCCACCTGCCTGGCCAGCCGGGGAAACACTGCTGCTGGCCCTTGGCCTCCCATCTCATCTCAGCCTGGCAGACCCCTTTCATCCCAGCAGCTGGGTGGGTCAGGCATGTGGCCTCACCATGAGGACAGCAGAACTGTCCTGGGTGCCTCACACAGAGGGGCAGTGGGGGTCCTGGGGAGGGTAGGCAGAGCAAGGAGAGGCTCTCCCTGCCACCACAGGCAGGTTGCTTATGTTCACAAGAGCATGTGATGCAACACAGGGAATGAAGGCGGGGCATCTTCCTATGTTGCGCTGATGTGTCTGATAGTGACAGTCCTGGGGATGGTGCTGATGCATCCTGACAGCCCCTCCACTGCTGGGAGCCTGGGAGCAAGGGTGTTGAGCATGTGAGAGCTCCCAGAACACCCCACCCCACAACTTCCACTTCAGGGAGGAAGTTGGCTTTAGTATTGGCTGGGAGGGGACCCTCTGGGATAAACCAGGATCTGCTGCTCCCTCATACCCTCCACCTCCATTTACCTGGGATGCTGCTGTGCCAGGCTGGCCTGCAGGCTCAGGACTGGCATCAGAGCAAGACTGAGAAGCAGTGCGATCATTTGCGCCATTCCGCAACCCCCAACTTGATGCAGGCCCAGAGGAAGAAGGGATTAGCCTGGGTCATCCTGCAAGGTCATGGCTAGCCCAGGCTTTCAGACCCCCAGACTGGGGAGATGGGTAGATACCCAGGGGCAGCCTGGGTGTCCCAGGCCCACTCTACCCCCAAGGATCTCCTGAACCCATCTGCTTTGCACTGCTGCACGTGCTAGTAACATCATACCAGAATTGCCCAGCTTGAAGAATCCATGGGCAGGGGCAGGCTCCAACCAGCCCAGGTCCTGTGGTCCCAAAGCTCCTAACATTTCCCCGCTCCAGCCAGACCTTCCTAACACCTTCTCCTCACTGATGGCCAAGGCAGAGGTCTGGCCCTAGAGCCACACCTTCAGGGCTCAATGGACAGAACCTGACAAGGGCCCCAGGGAAGCCACCATCCAGGTGCCTGGGCAGTATCATGTGGCTACAAGTGCCCACCCTGCTCCCAGCCCTGCCCTGAGCAGGACTGGCCTCCTTCACGTGCCCTGGCCCCTCCTCTAGCACTGCCCACTTTCTCACATCCCTCTGAGGCAGATCTTGTCTCTTTATGCATCAATTATTAATTTGCTCCAGCTACATTAAGCCTGGGTCAGTCTCTTGGTTCCTTTGTCATTCTCCCTGGAGTGGAGGTGGGTGGGGGAAGCAGTAGATGGGAATAGAAGAAGCTAGATCAGACAGTATGAGAAGAGTCAGGACTCCTTCTGCCCATCAGACATCCCAAGTACATGAAGCCTGACCTAGGGGCCCTTTAAAATCATCAGATTTAACACGTGGGGAAATTGAGCTCCAGGGATGGGAAGGTACCTGCCAAGGGCACAGGTTGATCAGATGATCCCAGAATACTTACTCATCACTCTGCTATGTGACTCTGACCCTCTCTTTTCTGCTTGGCATCTTCTGTCCTGCTCCTCTAACAGACCTATATGTGCCCTACGAGTCACATGAGGTCAAGTGGAATTTCTAAAGTCACAAGCAAATGATGTACAAAGCAGGCACTGCACTCTGATGCCCAAGAAACAGTCCATCCAGCAGACCAGTGTTTCCCAGTCCTGTTCATATAAACATGTTTTGGCAGGTCCTTCCCCCAAAACCAGGCTTCCCTGGTGGCTCTAACGGTAAGCATCTGCCTGAAGTGTGGGAGACCCAGGTTTGATCCCTGGGTTGGGAAAATGTCCTGGAGAAGGAAATGCGACCCACTCCAGTACTCTTGCCTGGAAAATCCCATGGATGGAGGAGCCTGGTAGGCTACAGCCCATGGGGTTGCAAAGAGTCGGACATGACTGAGCGACTTCACTTTCACTTTCCCCCAAAACACCTCTGTGAATAAGAAATAGTTCAAACCATATACTCTTCTCACAGAGCCACAACATGCATCAGGGTGTATAAAGGTCAAGTTCTACAATGGAGAAACCTGTGCAGCTCTGACTGACCTAGGGTGCCCCAAATTATTTGATGCCAGAATGGTCTAGACTCACTGTGTCCTGCAGAGCCCAGGCCTCACTGGGTTTTGGGGAACCTGTGAAGGGGCAAATCAAGATCCTCACCTCCCTCCCTACAAACAAACACACACACACACGCACGCGTGCGTGCGCGCGCGCACACACACACACACACACACATCTGGTAAGTGGGAAGGTAAAGGAGATACCTGGATAATGATTCCCAAGGTGACAGAAACTAGAACGGAAGCTTGGGTTCCCCGGTGATAGCCTCCCTGGCTGTGGAGCTTGAGTTAATCACTCAGCTCAAAAGGTAAGGTGATGGGGTGGAAAGTTCTGGGATTCCTAGACCTCACAAAACTGCTTGCAAATCCATTTGCTTTACCAACCATAATAATTTCAAGAAATATAGATTTCCCCTCTGTCAGAAAGTAGAGCATTCCTATGAAACATTCCATAAGGTGAACCAGCGAAAAGCAAAGAAGCAATTACCTTAGGACACCTCTTGCTAATGGATGCACAAAATAAATGGAGATAAAGCACAGATGCTCATGGACACAGTTCAGAGCTCTGGGGCTTGATGCTGAGATGCAAAGTGTGGTTCCCAGAAAGGAGCTTGCCGGGGCCACTCTCTGCTCTGGGTGCACTGCCTCCATAACAGCAACAGTAAAAGTGAACACTATTTTAGTTTTCCACTTTTTTTTTCCAAAAAAAGCAAAAATCCTCTTTGGACTTCTTTCAGTTAAAGAAAACAGCTACTAATGTAGGTCTTCTGTAAAAGTGAAGTGGTGGGTGTAAAGCAAACTTTTGAAGAGAAGGGAATATCTATAGTTAGCATGAATTGAAATTTTCTATATGCCCCTCCCATATATTGTCTTGCATTATCCTGTTGTTTTGTTCCCAGCTGGGGAAAACTGAGACTCAGCAAGATCTAGTCACTTGCCCAACGTCACATGTATCACTGGAACTTCAGTAGCCTGGCTCCAAAGTCCATGCCGTTAACCATTACAGTGTGCTTGCTGCCTCTAGGAACAAATAATACATCTCTCTGGGCCTCAACATGGAACAACAGACTGATTCCAAATAGGAAAATGAGTACGTCAAGGCTGTATATTGTCACCCTGCTTATTTAACTTATATGGGCAGAGTACATCAAAAGAAACGCTGGGCTGGATGAAGCACAAACTGGAATCAAGATTGCGAGGAGAAATAAAAATATCCTCAGATATGCAAATGACACCACCCTTATGGCAGAAAGTGAAGAAGAACTAAAGAACCTCTTGATGAAAGTGAAAGAGGAGAGTGAAAAATCTGGCTTAAACCTCAACATTCTGTAAACTTAGATCATGGCATCTGGTCCCATCAGTTCAGTTCAGTTCTCTAGCTCAGTCTTGTCCGACTCTTTGCGACCCCATGAACCGCAGCACGCCAGGCCTCCCTGTCCATCACCAACTCCCAGAGTCCACCTAAACCCATGTCCATCGAGTCAGTGATGCCATCCAACCATCTCATCCTCTGTCGTCCCCTTCTCCTCCTTCCCTCCATCTTTCCCAGCATCAGGGTCTTTTCAAATGAGTCAGCTCTTCACATCAAGTGGCCAAGTATTGGAGTTTCAGCTTCAGCATCAGTCCTTCCAATGAACACCCAGGACTGATCTCCTTTAGGATGGACTGGTTGGATCTCCTTGCAGTCCAAGGAACTCTCAAGAGTCTTCTCCAACACCACAATTCAAAAGCATCAACTGTTTGGTGCTCAGTTTTCTTTATAGTCCAACTCTCACATTCATACATGACCACTGGAAAAACCATAACCTTGACTAGACAGACCTTGGTTGGCAAAGTAATGTCTCTGCTTTTTAATATGCTGTCTAGTTGGGTCATAACTTTCCTTCCAAGAAGTTAAGCGTCTTTTAATTTCCTGGCTGCAATCACCATCTGCAGTGATTTTGGAGCCCAGAAAAATAAAGTCAGCCACTGTTTCTACTGTTTCCCCATCTATTTTCCATGAAGTGATGGGACCAGATGCCATGATCTTAGTTTTCTGAATGTTGAGCTTTAAGCCAACTTTTTCACTCTCCTCTTTCACTTTCATCAAGAGGCTCTTTAGTTCTTCTTCACTTTCTGCCATAAGGGTGATGTCATCTGTATATCTGAAGTTATTGATATTTCTCCCGGCAATCTTGATTCCAGCTTGTGCTTCTTCCAGCCCAGCGTTTCTTTTGATATACTCTGCATATAAGTTAAATAAACAGGGTGACAATATACAGCCTTGATGTATATTTCCTATTTGGAACCAGTCTGTTGTTCCATGTCCAGTTCTAACTGTTGCTTCCTGACCTGCATATAGGTTTCTCAGGAGGCAGTCAGGTGGTCTGGTATTCCCATCTCTTTCAGAAGTTTCCACAGTTTATTGTGATCCACACAGTCAAAGGCTTTGGCATAGTCAATAAAGCAGAAATAGATGTTTTTCTGGAACTCTCTTGCTTTTTCTATGATCCAGCGGATGTTGGCAATTTGATCTCTGGTTCCTCTGCCTTTTCTAAAACCAGCTTGAACATCTGGAAGTTCATGGCTCATGTATTGCTGAAGCCTGGCTTGGAGAATTTTGAGTATTATTTTACAAGCATGTGAGATGAGTGCAATTGTGTGGTAGTTTGAGCATTCTTTGGCATTGCCTTTTTCTGGGATTGGAATGAAAACTGACCTTTTCCAATCCTGTGGCCACTGCTGAGTTTTCCAAATTTGCTGGCACATTGAGTGCAACACTTTCATAGCGTCATCTTTCAGGATTTGAAATAGCTCAATTGGAATTCCATCCCCTCCACAGCTTTGTTTGTAGTGATGCTTCCTAAGACCTGCTTGACTTCACATTCCAGGATGTCTGACTCTAGGTGAGTGATCACACCATTGTGATTATCTGGGTCATGAAGATCTTTTTTGTACAGTTCTGTGTATTCTTGCCACCTCTTCTTAATATCTTCTGCTTCTGTTAGGTCCATACCATTTCTATCCTTCATTGAGCCCATCTTTGCATGAAATGTTCCCTTTGTATCTCTAATTTTCTTGAAGAGATCTCTAGTCTTTCCCATTCTATTATTTTCCTCTATTCATGGCAAATGGATGGGGAAACAGGGGAAACAATGGCAGACTTTATTTTTTTAGGCTCCAAAATCACTGCAGATGGTGACTGCAGCCCTGAAATTAAAAGACGCTTGCTCCTTGGAAGAAAAGTCATGACCAACTTAGCATAATAAAAAGCAGAGACGTTACTTTGCCAACAAAGGTCCGTCTAGTCAAGGCTATGGTTTTTCCAGTAGTCATGTATGGATGTGAGAGTTGGACTATAAAGAAAGATAAGTGCTGAAGAATTGATGCCTTTGAACTGTGGTGTTGGAGAAGACTCTTGAGAGTCCCTTGGACTGCAAGGAGATCCAACCAGTCCATCCTAAAGGGAATCAGTCCTGAATATTCATTGGAAGGACTGATGCTGAAGCTCCAATACTTTGGCCACCTGATGAGAAGAACTGACTCATTTGAAAAGACCCTGATGCTGAGAAGCATTGAAAGCAGGAGGAGAAGAGGGCAACAGAGGAAGAGATGGTTGGATGGTATCACTGACTCAATGGACATGAGTTTGAGTGAACTCCGGGAGTTGGTGATGGACAGGGAAGCCTGGCATGCTGCAGTCCACGGGGTCGCAAATAGTCGGACAGACTGAGTGACTGAACTGAACTGAACTGGGCCTCGACTTCCACAGCTGTCAAATGGGGAATGCAAATGCTTCTTTCTCAGCCCTGTTAGGAAGAGAGTACTCCCAGACAGTGCCTGGTACTAGTAGGGAACCAACAAATGGTAAATTTCTCTTATCCTTCTTTTGCATCTTGGCCTTAAAACTGTGATGAATTCTTTACCCCTGTTTTCTCCAACAAAATGGACCGAGTTTTCTAGGGTTCTACTGTCAGGGTCACTGAGGTATGTGAAAGGAAAGGCCAGGGAGAGGGTGTCAACCTATTCCCAGATCTGCAGGCTGACCTACCACTGCAGCTGAGGGCAGCCTTAAGTGAGCCCCAGCTCGAAAACACATTTTTAAGGTCCCTTTCTCTTCCTCGTGGATGAAACCAAGTTTTGAAATGAGAGGGGTCAGGTGGAAATAAATATCGTTAAAATACATAGCACGTAATGGTTTATAAATTGTGACGCATAATTCAACTGGTGCCTGGGTCGCTGGCTCTCTCTCTGCCACCACTTCTCCAGTCCTGCAGCCTGCATGAGTCCCTGGTGAAGTAATAAATTGAGAATAAGGGATGCCGTGATAACTAAATTTCACTTGTCGGCTTTAAGCTTTCATGCTGTGTGTTAAGTCTGCACAAATGTCACAAAGCATATATATGTGTGTGTACGTGTGTGTGTGTGTACACACATATATTCATACATATATTTGTATATATAAATTACCCTGCTGTTATGCAATTCCCTCAGGACAGAAAAACCTTTTCTGGCAAGAGTCTTGTTTTTCTAGCATTATTGAGGCTTTGGCAGGTTAAGTCTTCTTTCTTCACTCCCCAACAGCCCTCTGCTCTAATTTAGGATCTTCCTGTGGCTTAGTCCAAGAGTCCTTCTGGGGAGGAAGATCTCATGGGTCATCCAGCCCCACCCTTTGCTTCCAGGGACCAAAATTTAATTGACTCTGAAACAGAAATGAAGACCTTGCTGAGCCAGGCTGCCTGGGGAGTGGCTGCAGAGTAGCTTAGGAGCCCCGCAAGCCTGTGTCTTGGGGAAATATGAGACCCAACCCTGTACTGGTGTGACTTGGACCCTTGCGAGTGGGCCCTCGTGCAGATTCTGAGAGCAGGTCAGCAGCTCCTGAATCAGGTATTTTGGCTTTCCTTTTGCATTTAGTTATAAAACCAGTAGTTCTCAAGTTGTTTGACACAGTGAATTGTGTGTATGTATGCGGCTTTGGGGAAGTGAGTGGTAAGAACCGTATATTTTTTTCACTCACCAGCTTTGTGACCTTAGGAAAGTGTTTTAACCTCTTTGAGCTTCCTTCTTGTATAAAAGAGAGGGTGGTTGTGTGGGTTCAGTGTGGGGGTGCCAAGCATAGTGCCCCACTCTCAGAGAGGGAGAGAGCCAGTGCCATGGGCTCTAGTATCTAGCGGCAAGGACAGCTGCCTGGGGGAGGGAGGCATGAGTCCCAACCTGGCCCATCAATCCTGCCGACATGAGGAACAGCCTTGCCTGGGCGGTGGGGAGGGAACAAGTCCGCGTTCATTCTGGGTAATGAAAAGTGTCATCAGTAAATGAAGAATCTCCTAATTACCCAGACGTCCCTGGGAGGATTTGTGAGGCCGCAGGCAGTAACTGAGGGCCTGGCATTGAGGGGCAGGGAGGAAGAGTGTGGCAGGCTGGGTTTATGGACAGGGGCCCTGTGTAGAACAGGCTCTGACCCCTGGATACAGAGGCCCAGCCCCCATGAAAGAGCCATAAACCAGTGGTCCAGAGCTGGAGTTGCATGCCTGGGGTGGTCCTTCTGAAAAATGGGGAAAGTTGTCTATAAACAAGATGGCCCTAAACATCTCCTTTTCCTTTCTCATACCAGTTTCCCTACTTGTGAGTGCCTATTATGATGATGACTACCTGGTCAATTGGGAGGGCGGGGGACCATGGTCCAAATATACTCATCAGACAGCATAAGGCTCACACCCTTGGGACAGGTGAGGGGCAGCTGTCCCACAGAGCCCACCTGAGTGACTCAACTCAAACTCAATATATTAACTCTGCAATTTCCAGGGGGACTTTGTTTTTCCCAGGAGGACTTTGGAATCTTCAGGATCATGACTGAAGTCCCCTCTGAACCTCCTGAGTCTCTGCAGAGACAATCAGGGGCCACCAATGTCCTGCTTTCTGACTGTGGTTGTTGATTAGTGTGTCCCCAAAGGGCTTCCATGGAATGGGGAAGAGAGGGATACTGGAATGCCATCTGTGTGAGGGTTCACTTGAAAATGCTTAGCTGTGTGGCCATTTTAAGACATTATTGTCAAATGATATTTTCCTTTCAGATCACCGTTATCACTGTCCCTGTTTGCTAGGTGAGAAGTCTGAAGCACAGAGAGGTCGCTGACTCACCCAAGGTCACACAGCAGTGCCCATGGCTCTGACCCTCCTTCTGAACCCTGTGGCCTAGTCTTCTAGATCCACCATCAGTGTCTTCTCTCTCCCCTCCTATGTATGTCAGAGTAAATGAGGCTCACTGATGTGCCCTGCTCCCATTTTATGGACAGGGAAACTGAAACACAGAGCAGGACTCTCTTTGGTGAAAGCTGGGCTGAGGTGGGACACAAGCCTCTGCAATCACCCCTCCTCTGTGCACCTACATCCGCTGATCTTCCATCCAGTTCCCTGCCCTGCTTCCCCAGCTTCATCTCTCTGCCCGGGTACAGTGGTCAAGAAGACCCAGTGCAGAAAGAGCAGTGACAAACGACTGCCCAGAAGAGATAATCCACTATTAAAACATGCCTGCTATTCTAATTATAAAGGAGCCCAAATTGGGTTTAAATTGGAATTAATTGGATGCTCCCTTATCCACGCCATCTATCTTGCACTCACCAGCCCTTCTGGACGGGTGGGATGGAAGAAAGCAGAATCTCATCTTCTCCGCCACTGAACACACATCTCTGAAGGCGACCTGCACCCAACCCCCAGCCCCCAGCCCCTAATCCCTTTAAACGTTTCAAGGAGCACAGACAATGGGAGCTGGGGTGCCTGGAGCCCTCCTCTGCCCACCTCGCCAGAGGGGGATGAAAGGGGATTAGGTGACTCTGGGAAGCAGTGGGAGGGGGATCACACCCCAAAGGACCAAGACTGAAGGAGGCAGGCGGGTCAGGCCAGCTCTAAAATGCATGCTGGAGTGTTGTAGTGGGCTGGGAGATAACAGATCTATACACAAAGCAAGGCCAGCTAGGGAGGAAGCTGGGGAGTGGGGCTTGACTGAAGGGTCCTCAGATTGGATGGACTTGATGGGGAGGAAAATGAAGCCATCTAGCAAGCAAAATATGGTTCCAAGGCCAACTCCCCTGAGTCTACAATAAACTGTTAGCTCATTGTAAGGGAAAGGTGAGACCTGCCCCACCCAGAAACCATTGTTACCCTGTGATCCTTAGGCAGTCCCTTGTCCCTGTATTATTGCAGAAATCTCTTCAGCTTGGCTGGGCATTCAAGGCTTTTGCCTTACACCATTGGTTAGTCAAAGCACTTGCTACTCTCCTAGGGCCTCACACTGGTGACCCACAGGCCACACTCCATTTGACTTGCTTATGTTTTGTTTTGTTTTTGTCTTGAAAGCCCTTGGCTGTTTCTGGTACTCTTTACATTTTGTCCATCCCCACTTTTCCTAATTTAATCTTGAACCTGGCCTGCTTCACTCATTTACATTACCTACCTGGCTCTAACCGTCATATGAGTTTGCAGTCTCCACCTGCTCTGCCAAACCATGTGCTGTAGCTGATCTGGCCTCTCCACTGCCCCTTGACCTCATCTCAGCCTCCTCGCACCTTTGCTGCAACACACTCCTCCAAATCCCACTAGTCCTTCAAGGCCTGTTTCTGGGAGGCCATCATTTCTGGCCTTGGGCCCTCAGCGTCTCTGTTCTTCTCATGCCCTGACAACAATGTTCTTGAGGTACTCCTCCTGGGCTCCCTTGGAGTCACTCCCTTCCTGGAGTTATTTCCTTGGGTTTATAAAACACATCCTGGGAAGGACTTACTCAGTATCCCAACTGAAAAAGCAAGTTGCCAGAATGGGAACACAGAAAAAGCTGAGTGCCTGGTATCCAGTTACTAGAGGTTGAAGGGGTTTTCTGTGTGCAGAACCATGGACAGGGCACTGCGAGCAAGATGGAAAGGGAGCCCCAGGATGATCTCATGTTCTCTGGACAGCAAACTTCTGCTGTGAGTGCTACCCTCTGGCCTGCTTATACCTTTCCCATCTTAGCACTCACCTGTTTCAGTATTCCACACTGCTGGCCAGCCCACTTCCTGGTCAATGTGACCCTCAAGCCATACACACACACACATGCACTCATGTATACAGAGACCACCAAACACAGATATACAGATCACTGTACCACTTTCCATCACCCAGAATTCTGCCCTCTCCACAAATACCCCACATCTAGAATTCTGTTCCCAATATATGTACCCAGAATTCACCCCTCTACCCACACCTAAAATTCTGATTGTGTGACTAGGACATTCCATTCTCCCTTATGCACCAAGAATCTTTGCCCCACCTCACTATCCAATGCTTTGGAAAGTCTCCCCTTTCCTCACTCACAGAGTGATACACCCCACATCTGTAACATCTCCCTCTCCCTTCATTATACCCACATATGGCCCCTACACCCAGCCAGATTTCCCATCTCAAATCCTAAAACCATACCATGGGAGGAAAGCTACCCTCCCACACAGACAAGCAATATGAGCCTGGAGAATTCTGAGCCCATACTGCCTGCCTTCTACCCTTAGCAGTGGCTTGTCCTTCCTCTGCCCTAGGACAAAAATGCTTTAAGGCATGTAGTTTTATAGTCTGAGTGAATGAAACACATACTCAGGGAGTTACCATGACTCACTTCCAGTGTAGGGGTGGGTGGTGCATTTTCTTTTCCTTTGTGTTCGAGGTGAATAGTTTCTTAGCTTTCTAATTCTGAGCTTGGTTGATGGAACATTTTTAGGCAGGCTGAGATTTGGCCAGATGCTCAGAGATCTTAGCTCCTGTCTGCCAGGAGGAGAGGTGGGGGGGCCAGAGTATTGACCTGGGAAAGAGTATTTTTAGCTTCTAGGTCTTATAAACCATATGGGTATCTTGCCCACTCTAGCCACAGACTCCTTTATTAAAGCATCACTCTTGAACAAAGTAATCTGTGAGACAATAAAAGGGACTAGAACCCTCTCACTCAGAGAGAGAAACCAAAGTGGGTTGGGGGTGATGCAAACACAGGCTTCAGGTTTCTGAAAGTCAGGAGACGAAAGGTGAGTGACAGCTGCTATGTGATTTTGAGGACATGAATTAAGTGAATTAATGTGAAAGGGAGAGAGGGCAGGAGAATTTTCCAACATCGTTGGTGGTAGAAATGGGAGAAGCTGATATCTAATGGAGCTTCAGTTGATAAGGCAGATAAAAACTGCCACCCATCAACTATGTATCCAGAAATTCTCATTGAGCACTTATCACTTGTTGGGCTTGATGTGAAGAGCCTGGGACAGAAAGATGAGGCTGCTAAAATCTTGTCCCTGAGAGAGGAGGATTGAGAAGCTGGGTGGTATGGGGCTGTGGACTTGTGGGAGCTCAAAGATGCACAGGGGTCAGTAAAGGTTCCAGGAAGAAGGCCATTTGAACTGGGCTTGGAAGACTGTGGGGGCCTTGTTGGCTAGTTGAAGGAAGGTAGTGAAGGTGGGAGGTATTGTGTACATGAAAGCACGAAGGAACATGGTGATTTTTGAGAAACCATGCTAAGTTGTTTGGATTTGACCCTTGAATACAGTGAGAAACCCTCCAACTGATGGTATGAAGGGTTGATTAGCAGGTGTAATGTGGAGGCAGGAGACCCAAGAGAAACTGTGATTCAGAAATGAAGGTCTGATCAAAGGCCATGGTGGCAGAAAGAAAGGCATGAACACACTTCTGAACTAGCCTTGGTGCCTCCCAGGCTGTGGAGGTGAGAGTAATGGAGGGGCTAAAGATGACTCAGGTGTCTTTAGCTCAGGCAAGCAATGGATGGGATATACTTAGCATTTCGCTCAATAAAAGGAATGAAATTGGCCAGGCTTAATACTGGCCAAGTGTACACTACCTCCCACATCCAAGTCTCAGCATCTCTCCCAAACACACATTGGTAAAGAGGGTACAGTTGGGGCAGAGTCTCAACCCTCCTCTAACTTTCCAGAAAGAAAACAAATCTATGGTTACCAAAGGGGAAGGGTGGGGAAGAGATAAATTAGGAGTTTGGGATTAACATACATACATTACTATTTATAAAACAGATAACCAACAAGGACCTACTGTGTAACACAGGGAACTATACTCAATATTTTATGATTACTTATAAAGAAAAAGAATCTGAAAAAAAATAGATACACTTACATGTATAACTGAATCACTTTACAGTACACCTGAAATTAACATAACATTGTAAATCAACTCTGTGTGTGTGTGTATGCACATGCACGCGTGCTCAGTCACTCAGTCACGTCTGACTTTGCGACCTCATGGATTGTAACCCACCAGGGTCCTCTGTCCATGGGATTTTCCAGGCAATAATACTGGAGAGGGTTGCCATTTCCTACTCCAGGGGATCTTCCCAAGCCAGGAACTGAAAAAAAAAAAAAAAAAAAAGAACATTTTAATCTTTGGAAACAAGATATTGTTTCCAAAAGTACATACACTGGGAAGTAAGAAGCATGATTCTTTTTCTGCTGCAACATTAAAAAACCTTTCCATTAAAATTATCACATAATAAAAAGTATGAATCTTGGGAAAGTTTGGATAAGAAAGAAAGAATAGGACTTCCCTGGTGGTCCAGTGGTTGAGAATCCGCCTGCCAATGCAGGAGAAACAGATCCCTGGTCTGAGAAAATTCCATGTGCCTTGGGGGAGCAAAGCCCATGTACCACAACTGCTGAGTTCACTTGCCACAACTACTGAAGCCTGCCTGCCCTAGAGACCATGCTCTGCAACAAGAGAAGCCACCCAAATGAGAAGCCCGCATACCGCAACTAAAAGTAGTCCCTGTTCAACACAACTAGAGAAAGTCTTCAAGCAGCAGTGAAGCCCCAGTGCAGCCAATAAGTAAATAATTTTAAAAAAAAAAAAAAAGAATGAAAACATAAGAAAAACCACCTCACCTCTGCGCCTAAGGAGGATTCAGCACCATGGACAGCACCACATCCAGGATGGTTCCTAAAAAGGTAGTCATGAAGCACAGTGGGGCTTGAAGATATCTGTGAACCACCTACAATTTGTGTGCAGATGTAACAGATTGAGTCATTAGGAATTCTATATTGTAGGTGCTTTAATATTATTCTATATATCCTCAGGAAAGGATAACCTTGAACGCAGAAATCTTGCCCACACCACCCCCATCACTGTATTTTTGTACCAGCCCCAAGTAAAGAAAAACAAGCCCCATTGAGGATCTAGGTTTTGAGTGTGACTGTGGGACCACCAGATCTTTGCATAAGAAAAAGGGAAGTGGGAAGGAAAAACGTATGTTGGAACAGAAAAGAGCAGAACAGCCTGGCATGTGAGTGTTACTGAACCTCTGTAGCTTGTGAAAAGAACAGCATTTCAGGCTTATTGGGAAGGGAGGATGTGTGGACCTGAGCCTATTCCCAGGAAGTAGGACTTCCAATGGGCTGGCTGTTTGGGTGGCTGTGGGGACTGGTCACTGAACGGTAAGGTGAAGGTCATTATGAACTGGCAGGGAATGGGTGGAGCCTCTATCAGAGGAATGGGTTGTAACTCAATCCAATGCTAAACAAGGAGGAATTGGGGAGAGATGTGACTCCCTACACCTAGCAAGCATCATGACCTGTCCAGGACTCTAAGCCTGGGGCATTTATTCAGACTGAGGCTTAGGAGAAACCTGGAGAGTTACGGATACTGCTTGGTAGGTGCTGAAGCTGAGTTTACTTTGTTCAGAAAGAATAACATTGACATTGACATTAGTCAAATAATAGCAGTAATAGACGGAGAAGGCAATGGCAAGCCACTCCAGTACTCTTGCCTAGAAAATCCCATGGATGGAGGAGCCTGGTAGGCTGCAGTCCGTGGGGTCGCTAAGGGTCGGACACGACTGAGCGATTTCACTTTCACTTTTCACTTTCACACATTGGAGAAGGAAATGGCAACCCACTCCAGTGTTCTTGCCTGGAGAATCCCAGGGACGGGGCAGCCTGGTGGGCTTCCATCTATGGGGTCACACAGAGTTGGACACGACTGAAGTGACTTAGCAGCAGCAGCAGCAGTAATAGAAGGAAAATTGCAATCATAACAAACATTTCTGAGAAGGAAAGTTACCCAAAAGTATGCTAGAAGTATGGGGGAGGAGTGTGTTGGCTGGTCTGTAGGTAAGGGAGGTCTCTGAGGAAGTGATGCTTGAGCTGAGAGGTGAGGAATAAGCTGTCAGTCACAGAAAGAGTTTTGTCACTAGCACAAGAACACTGATGAGCTATTGAGAGGTTTTGAGGGGAGTGGGAGAAGGACCCGGCATCATGACTGAATTTTCATTTTGGAAAATTCACTATTTTTGCCTGTGAAGTGAAGTGAAAGTCGCTCAGTTGTGTCCAACTCTTTGTGACCCCATGGACTGTATAGTCCATGGAATTCTCCAGACCAGAATACTTTCTCTTCTCCAGGGCATCTTCCCAACCCAGGGATTGAACCCAGGCCTCCTGCATTGCAGGTGGATTCTTTACCAACTGAGCTATGGAGAAGGGAATGGCAACCCACTCCAGTATTCTTTCCTGAAGAATTTCATGGATAGAGGAGCCTGGCAGGGTTACAGTCCACAGGGTCACAAAGAGTCAGACAGAACTGAGCAGGTTTTTGCCTGGGTCCCACTCAAGTGCAGGACTTGAAGTAAGGACTCATGTGCAGGCAATTTATTGAAATGTGATCCCAGGTATCAAAGATGAAAGACCAGAGACAGTAAAAGAGGGAAGGAGAAAAAGCTAATACAAGGGTGTATTACTGAGTTCTTCTCAGCCATATAAAACCAGAACTGATCACACTGGGGTCTTCTGAGGAGGACAAGGAATACCTCTTGAAAATTTTCACGTCATGGTCCAGAGAGAGAACCATTTCTACATTGACTCCTATCTATCGGTTGACCCCAGGGGTGTTGACTTCCCTCTGCCATGCTTCCAGGCTGCACATACTCCCTGCCATGTAGATCTCTGCTGGCATCCCACACTGCGGCATCAGAGAAGCCCTGTGTGGCACTGGAGAAGTGCAAGAGCAAAAAACCCACATCGTGTATTTGAGCTAAGATACTCAGTGGAAACCATGCTAGAAATGTTCACTGCAATCATGACTGGCATCAGAGAGAGGCTGAGAGGGCTGTTCAGTGGGTACTCAGAGCTTCTGCTACATTCCTTTAGCCACATAGTCTTTCAGGTGAGGGAGGAGGGTGATTTGGACTATAGACACAGATGGTGGCAGTGCAAACAGAAACGAGCTGGGGAGAAGTGAAGATGGAAGACTTGGGCTACAGTTTGGAGGTTGAGCCAACAGCACTGGCTGATGGGTTGGCTATGGAAGGGCATGAGGAGAAAGTGGAAGCAGGAAGGGCTCATGGGTTTTTAGCCTGAGCAACTGAGCAAATGGTAGAAGCTCTGCTTGTAGAGTTTTCAAATAAAGGCAAATGGGAAGGAGTGGCCAATGAACAAGGAGATGCATGGAAACCAAGAGAAGAAAGAGCTTCAAAGACACTGGCTAACTGTGGAGGAAGATGGTATGACAGGCTGAATTATGCCCCCTGTCTCAAGACATCCACACTTTAATTTCTAGAATCTGTGAATGTTACCTTATATGGTAAAGGATGGGAGGCTTTCCAGATGTGATTAAATCAAGGATCTTGAGATGGAGTGATCATCTTGGATTATCTGGGTAAACTCCAGGGAGATTTGACACAGACAGGAGAGAAGGCAACATGAGCAGAGAGACTGAGCTTGAAATGACATGCCATAAGCCAGGGAAGGCCAGTAGCCACCAGCAGCTAGAAGAGGCAAGGGAGGACCTCTCCCCTAGAGGCTCCAAAGGGAGTATGGTCCTGTTAAAATCTTGATTTTGGTCCAGTGAAATTGATTTCAGACTTCTGACCTCCAGAACTGTGGGAGGATAAATTTCTGTCATTTTAAGCCACTAAGCTGGTAGTCATTTGTCACAGCAGCTACAGGAAACTCATACAGATTTGGATAGAAAAGTGATCACAGAATTTAGAAACATGGAAGTCATTGGGGATTGAATGCAGGGAATGAAGGAAAGGGAGGAATCAGGATACCTGAGTTTGGGGCTTAAATAAGAAAATAGATGATGGTGACACTTACTGAGATGCAGAACAGGTTTTGGGGAGCAGCATCAAAAATTCTCTTATAGCCATATTAGGTTTGAGAAGGACGTAAACATCACTTCAGTTCAGAACATTACAGCCAGATGAACTACAATCCCAATTGCTCCTGCAGGACCTTGAAAAAACCATGGGGACAATGCTTTCCAGTTTACACATGGAATGAGAACTAGAAAAGATACTTTAGCCCTTATCCAGTGCATACTGAGTGAGTATGTACGTGCCCAGAGAATTCTTTGCTGTGCCAGAGTGAGTGCCAGTTCATGCCAGGGGTGTCCCCAGGCATTCCAGAAATAGTAGTTAGTGCCAGGGGGGTCACGATGAATGCAAAGCAAGTTAAATTGATGCTGCAGATGTAGAAATGCATGCCAGAAGAGAGATATATTGGCTGGGGGGATTAACAACATGTTCCAAAGGGGTAATATTAATATACTGAGGAAGGGATGAAAATGAATTCAGAGAGTGACTGCATATGCCAGGGGAGTTGCATGGCACATGGTGGAACTGAAGGAGCCAAGGAATAAACATGTGGCAGACCGTATGCTTTCATGCTGCATTCATACAGCAGTAATGAGGTCTCAGCTGCCAGTGCCAGGTAGGGGCGAGCCAGTACTTATGTTCCAAGAACCCAGGGCTACTGAAATCCTGCCTTACACCTGAGTCCTCCCACTTCAGAGAGTTGGCATTGAAAAGACCTATCTTGTCTCTGGGACCATTGCCGTGTACCAGAGAAGGACAGGTCCCAGTTCAGAGGGGGTCAACTGTCCCAAGAACCAACTATGGGAGATCCCAGGAGATTCAGGGCTTTCTGATGCCCAAAGGTGTGAGGCCCCAGGAATGTGCATCCCAGAGCAGCCTCCCACAAACTATTATTTGTTTCCAACTCTTCCCCTTCACTTAGCACACCTGGGGTGAGGTCCCTTGATTGCTCTTATCCACCTTCAGGAACAGTGAGGAGAGAAATGTGAAAGGGAGATCAGATGCCTGTAAAATCCCCATCAGGCCATAAGGATTTGCTGAGCACTGACTGTGGGTTTGGGCGTGAGCTGAGAGCTCAGGAGGACAGTGAGTGCCAGGAATAGAACCAGCAAATCATATAGTAGAGAGACAGGGTGGGCAAGGGTGTGGCAGTGTATGCCAGCAGTCAACAGCTTCCCAGATGGTTTCACTCTCACCTTTTCTTTTTCTCTGTATATTATGTATGCGGGGCAGGAATTCTCCTTACCTTCATTTTATAGATGAGGACACCAATGCACAGGAAAGGAAAGTGATCTGCTCGCAGTGAACGGATCTTGGTCTCTCTTCCCTGGCCCAGCACTCTTCTCTTTATAGCTTGCATCCCTGGAGAAAAATTAGACATGATCTCAACATTGTATTCTTGACATAAACTCTACCTAGTCTTGGTGTTGATGTTTTCTGACAAAACATGGTCATGGTGGAGAGTTCCAACAAAACGCGGTCCACTGGAGAAGGGAATGGCAAACCACTTCAGTATTCTTGCCTTGAGAACCCCATGAACACTATAAAAAGGCAAAAAGATATGACACTGAAAGATGAACTCCCCAGGTTGGTAGGTGCCCAATATGTTACTGGAGAAGCACATAGAAACAGCTCCAGAAAGAATGAAGAGGTGAGCCAAAATGGAAACAACACCCAGTTGTGGACATGTCTGTCTGATTCTGTAAAGAACAATATTGCATAGGAACCTGGAATGTTAGGTCCATGAATCAAGGTAAATCGGAAGTGGTCAAACAGGAGATGACAAGAGTGAATATCAACATTTTAGGAATCAGTGAACTAAAATGGACCAGAATGGGTGAATATAATTCAGCTGACCATTATATCTACTATTGTGGGCAAGAATTCCTTAGAAGAAATGGAATAGCCCTCATAGTCAACAAAAGAGTCCAAATGCAGTACTTTGATGCAACCTAGAAAGAGTGATCTCTGTTCATTTCCAAGGAAAACCACTTAATACAACAGTAATCCAAGTCTGTTCCCCAACCACTATGCCAAAGAAACTGAAGTTAAACGATTCTATGAAGATCTACAAGACCTTCTAGAACTAATACCAAAAAAAGATGTCCTTTTGATTATAGGGGACTGGAATGCAAAAGTAGGAAGTCAAGAGATACCCAGAGTAACAGACAAGTTTGGCCTTGGAGTGAAAAATGAAGCAGGGCAAAGGCTAACAGAGTTTTACCAAGAGAATGCACTGGTCATAGCAAACACCCTCTTCCAACAACACAAGAGATGACTCTACACATGGAGATTACCAGATGGTTAATACTGAAATCAGATTGATTATATTCTTTGCAGTCAAAGATGAAGAAGCTCTATACAATCAGCAGAAACAAGACCGGGAGTTGACTGTGGCTCAGATCATGAACTCCTTATTGCCAAATTCAGGCTTAAATGGAAGAAATTAGGGAAACTACTAGGCCATTCAGATATGACCTAAATCAAATCTCTTACAATTATATAGTGGAAGTGACAAATAGATTCAAGAGATTAGATCTGATAGACTACCTGAAGAACTATGGACAGAGGTTCATGACATTGTACAGGAGGCAGTGATCAAAACCATCTCCAAGAAAAAAGAAATGCAAAAAGGCAAAATGGCTGTCTGAGGAGGACTTACAAATAGCTGAGAAAAGAAGAGAAGCTAAAGGCAAAGGAGAAAAGGAAAGATATACCTATCTGAATGCAGAGTTCCAAAGAATAACAAGGAGAGATAAGAAAGCATTCCTCAGTGATCAATGCAAAGGAATAGAGGAAAATAATAAAATGGGAAAGACTACAGATCTCTTCAAGAAAGCTAGAGACATTAAGGGAACATTTCAAGCAAAGATGGGCACAAGAATGCACAGAAATGGTATGGACCTAACAGAATCAGAGATATTAAGAGGAGGTGGCAGGAATACACAGAAGATCTATACAAAAAACATCCTAATGATTCAGATAACAATGATTGTGTGATCACTTACCTAGAGTCAGACATCTTAGAGTGTGAAGTCAAGTGAGCCTTAAGAAGAATCACTACAAACAAAGCTAGTGGAGGTGATAGAATTCCAGCTGAGCTATTTCAAATCCTAAAAGATGATGCTGTTGAAGTGCTGCATTCAATATGCCAGCAAATTTGGAAAACTTAGCAGTGGCCACAGGACTAGAAAAGGTCAGTTTTGATTCCAATCCCAAAGAAGGGCAGTGTCAAAGAATGTTCAAACTACTGCACAATTACACTCATCTCACATGCTAGCAAAGTAACACTCAAAATTCTCCAACTTAGGCTTCAACAGTGCATGAACCAAGAGCTTCCATATGTTCAAGTTGGATTTAGAAAAGGCAGAGGAACCAAAGATCAAATTGCCAACATCCACTGGATCCTAGAAAAAGCAAGAGAATTCCAGAAAAAGCATTGACTTCTGCTTTATTGACTACGCCAAAGCCTTTGACTGCGTGGATCGCAACAAATTGTGGAAAATTCTGAAAGAGATGGGAATACCAGACCACCTTACCTGCCTCCTGAGAAATCTGTATGCAGGTCAAGAAGCAATAGTTAGAACTGGACATGGAATAACAGACTGGTTCAAATTGGGAAAGGAGTACGTCAAGGTTGTATATTATTCCCCTGCTTATTTAACTTATATGCAGAGTATATCATGTGAAATGCCAGGCTGGATGAAGCACAAGCTGAAATCAAGATTTCTGGGAGAAATATCAATAACCTCAGATATGTAGATGACACCACCCTTATGGCAGAAAGCAAACAGGAACTAAAGAGCCTCTTGATGAAGTAGAAGGAGGAGAGTGAAAGAGCTGGCTTAAAACTCTACATTCAAAAATGAAGATCATGGCATCCAGGCCCATCACTTCATGGCAAATAGATGGGGAAACGATGGAAACAGTGAGAGACTTTATATTCTTGGACTGAAGAATCACTGCAGATGGTGACTGCAGCCATGAAATTAAAAGATGTTTGATCTTTGGAAGAAAAGCTCTGACCAACCTAGACAGCATATTAAAGAGCAGAGACACTACATTGTCTACAAGGGTCCATCTAGTCAAAGCTATGGTTTTTCTAGCAGTCATGTATGGATGTGAGATTTAGACCATAAAGAAGGTTGAACACTGAAGAATTGATGCTTTTGAACTGTGGTGTTGGAGAAGACTCTTGAGAGTCCCTTGGACTGCAAGGAGATGCAACCAATCCATCCCTAAGGAAATCAATCCTGAGTATTCATTGGAAGGACTGATGCTGAAGCTGAAGCTCCATACTTTGGTCCCCTGATTTGAAGAGCCAACTCATTAGAAAAGACCCTGATGTTGGGAAAGATTGAAGGCGGGAGGAGAAGGGGACAGCAGAGGATGATATGGCTGGATGGCATCACCAACTCAGTGGACATGAATTTGAGCAAGCTCCAGGAGATGGTGAAGGACAGGGAAGCCTGGTGTGCTGAAGCCCATGGGGTCACAGAGTCGGACATGAACAACAACATTAAGTCATGGTGTATTAAGTTTTTCCCACTGCACTGGGTCTTTGTTGCTGCCTGTGCGCTTTCTCTAGTTGCAGTAAGTGGGGGGTTCTTCTCTAGTTGTAGTGTCCAGGCTTCTCATGGCAGTGGCTTCTCTTGCTGCAGAGCATGGGCTCTACAGTGCACAGGCTCAGTAGTAGTGGCATGTGGGCTATTTCCTGCTGAGAAAAAGGAAATAAACCAGTGAGCCCTGAAATTGTTGCAGCAGTGCCTGGAAAGAGTTTTCAGTCCTCAATGTCCTCAATGCAGGGAGGAGGAATCCAGGTGGAGACTAGTGCATTTCTTGGGTTAAGGAGGGCAAAGTTTAAACATCTGGTGAGATATAGGTAACTCAGATTCTCAAGGAAAATTTTGCACAGAGAGAGAACCCTGGAAATCTACAGAGGGGCCCTCCTAAAAATTCAGCAGGGTACTGATAAGTGTGTGTATATAAAGAAATTATCCATGGATAAGGGAATAAAAACAATATAAAAAGATTAGGAAATAGTTCCCAAAGTTCACACAGAGTCAGAGGTTGGGCTTCTTCTCACTGCCAGACTGGAAAAGCTAATAAATTATGGATTATTGGTAGAATATTCAGGAAGCTCTTGCCTCAGTAATGGGGAATAATGAGCCCTAGACTGAGCAATTGCTCCAGATCTGCCTAACAAGTCATAAAATCAAGATTCAAAAGGATCAGTTCTTTCCAAGTAATTTAGCTGCATCATCCCAAGGGGAAAAAAACAAGAATAGTTACATAAATATAAAAATAGCCAGGACTCAATAAGGTAAAATCCATAATGTCTGAAGTCTATCAGATTACCAGCCATACTAAGAAAAACATTATCCATACTGAGTAGAAAAATCAATGAACTGGGCCAGACCCAGAACTGACAATAATGTTAAAGTTTGCAGACAAGAACATTAAAGCAGTCATTATAACTATATACCATATGTTCAAAAAGTTAAGTAAATACACAGATACATAGTTTTGTTAAAAAAAAAAAATGATCATCTAGAATTGAAAGCTCCAAAGTCTGAGATAAAAACCTTGGTGTCTGAGATGGGGTAAATTAGACATGGCAGAAGAAAATACTAGTGAATTTGAATGCATAGTACTAGAAAGTATCCAAAATGAAACACACAGGAAAAAAAAAGGTATTTAAAAATACTAGAGCATCATTGAACTGTGGGGCTTCAGGAAGAGTAATACATAAGTAACTGAAATCACTGAAGAGAGGTGGGGGTTAGAGAGAAGAGAAAAAATATTTGAAAAGATAATAGCCAAAACTTTCAAATTTGATGAAAACTCTTAACCAAGAAATTTCTATGAATCCAAGAAATGAAAGGAATTCCAAGCACATGAAGAGAATTGACCCCAAGGCATATCATATTCAAATTGCTCAAAACCAGTGATATAAAGAAAGTCTTGTCAGATGAAAAGACACTTTAGAAAAGAAAAAATCATAAGAATAAAATTGCAGATTTCTTATCAGAATAATGGAAGCAAAAATATAGCTTTTTAATTGCTGGGGAAAGCTGTCAACCTACAATTCTATGCCCAGTGAAAATATCTTTTAAAAATGAAAATGAGACAAATATATTTACAGATATTCAAAAGTTTAAAGAATTCATTGCCAGCATGTTGCAATCTGAGAAATGTGAAGAACACTCTTCACACAGAAGGAGCATGACACCAGATGGAAACATGGATCTACACAAAGGAAAAAAGAGCACTGGAATGGGTAACTACATTAATACAAATACGTTAAAGCTTTTAACTATGTGAGTATCTTTATTGTTTGAACAAAATGGTTATAATATATTGTGTAAAGCATATGACAATAACACAAGGGCCAGGAGGAGAGAAACAGAAATGTATCTATCATTGTAAGGTCTTTATAATATATATGTAACGAATACATTAGAAGGTAGACTATTTGAGGGTAGACTGTGATAAGTTGGCAATAACTATAAACCCTAAAGTAAACACTAAAATAATAAAACAAAGAATGATACCTAACAAACAAGCCAAGGATAAAATTGACTCATAAATAATACTCAATAAATCAAAAGTAAGAAAAAAGTCAAGAAAGAACAGACAGATGGTTTAGTGAACTAATAACAAAATGATAGATTTAAATATGACCATATCAATAATTTCATTAAATGTAAATAGTCTAATTAAAGGCAGAGATCATCAGAATAAAAAGAAAAGCCCAATTATATGCTACCTACAAGAAATACACTTTAACTATAAAGACACAATTAGGTTAAATGTAAAAGTTTTAAAAATATAACATGATAACATGAAACGAAAGCTGGAGTGGTTATTTTAATATCAAACAAATATTTCAAAGCAAAAAATATTACCTGGGATAAAGAACATCAATTAAAATGATAAAGATGTCAATGAAGGAGGAGTAAATAGCAATACTAAACATTATGTAATTAATAACAGAGCTTCAAGATACATGAAGCAAAGATGGACAGAACTGGAAGGAGAAATAGAGAAATCCACAATTATGGTTGAAATAGGCACTACTATTCTCTTAAAAATAGAGGGAAAAGTAGACAGAAAATCATCAAGGAAATAATAGATTTTTAACAACCCTGTTAACCAAACTGACTTACATGACATGTATAGAACACTCCAAAAAACAATAGCAGATTATTGATTGTTTTCAAAAGCACATAAAATGTTTATGAAGGTAGACCATATTCTGGGTCATAAAACAAGCTACAATTAATTTAAAATAATTCAAGTCCTACAAAGTATGACCTACCAAAGCTCACTTGAGAAGAAATAGACATCCTGAATTACCCTGTACCTATAAAAGTAGTTGAACTCCTTTCCATAAAGGAAACTCCAGGCCCAGGTGACTTCACTGGTGAATTCTTTTCCTTTTTTAATTTACGTGTTTACTCTTGGCTGTGCTGGGTCTTCAGTGCTGCGTGGGCTTTTCTCGAGTTGTGATGAGCTACTCTCTAGTTGCGGTGCATGGGCTTCTCATAGTGGTGGCTTCTCTTGTTGCGGAGCACAGGCTCTAGCGCATGCAGGCCTCCATAGTTTCTGCTCATGGGCTCAGTGGTTACAGCTCCTGGGCTCTAGAGCACAGGCTCAATAGTTGTGGTGCATAGGGCTTAGTTGCTCTGCAGAATGTGGGATCTTCCCAGATTAGGGATCAAACCCGTGTTTCCTGCATGGGCAAATGGCTTCTTCATGAGTGCATAAAAGAAATTGAGAGATATTCCCTCCTCTTCTATTTTCTGGAGGAGTTTCTGTAGAATTGTTATTATTTCCTCTCTAAATGCTGAGAATTTACCAGTGAAGGACTTCTCTGGTGCACTCATTTCACATGCTAGTAAAGTCATGCTCAAAATTCTCCAAGCCGGGCTGCAGCAATACGTGAACCGTGAACTTCCAGATGTTCAAGCTGGTTTTAGAAAAGGCAGAGGAACCAGAGATCAAATTGCCAACATCTGCTGGATCATAGAAAAAGCAAGAGAGTTCCAGAAAAACATATATTTCTGCTTTATTGACTATGCCAAAGCCTTTGGCTGTGTGGATCACAATAAACTGTGGAAACTTCTGAAAGAGATGGGAATACCAACTACCTGACCTGCCTCTTGAGAAACCTATATGCAGGTCAGGAAGCAACAGTTAGAACTGGACATGGAACAACAGACTGGTTCCAAATAGGAAAAGGAATATGTCAAGGCTATATATTGTCATCCAGCTTTTTTAACTTATATGCAGAGTACATCATGAGAAACACTGGGCTGGAAGAAGCACAAGCTGGCATCAAGATTGCGGGGAGAAATATCAATAACCTCAGATATGCAGATGACAACACCCTTATGGCAGAAAGTGAAGAGGAACTAAAAAGCCTCTTGATGAAAATGAAAGAGGAGAGTGAAAAAGTTGGCTTAAAGCTCAACATTCAGAAAACTAAGATCATGGCATCTGGTCCCATCACTTCATGGGAAATAGATGGGGAAACAGTGGAAACAGTGTCAGACTTTATTTTTGGGGGCTCCAAAATCACTGTAGATGGTGATTGCAGTCATGAAATTAAAAGACGCTTACTCCTTGGAAGAAAAGTTATGACCAACCTAGACAGCA
This sequence comes from Moschus berezovskii, assembly GCF_049115385.1. Taxonomy (NCBI): domain Eukaryota; kingdom Metazoa; phylum Chordata; class Mammalia; order Artiodactyla; family Moschidae; genus Moschus; species Moschus berezovskii. The sequence continues at coordinate 27,920,176 of NC_142471.1, forward strand.
TATTAAAAAGGAGAGACATTACTTTGCCAACCAAGGTCCGTCTAGTCAAGGCTATGGTTTTTCCCGTGGTTATGTATGGATGTGAGAGTTGGACTGTGAAGAAAGTTGATCACCGAAGAATTGATGCTTTTGAACTGTGGTGTTGGAGAAGACTCTTGAGAGTCCCTTGAACTGCAAGGAGGTCCAACCAGTCCATCTTAAAGGAGATCAGTCCTGGGTGTTCATTGGAACGACTGATGCTAAAGCTGAAACTCCAATACTCTGGCCACCTCATGTGAAGAGTTGACTCATTGGAAAAGACCCTGATGCTGCGAGGGATTGGGGGCAGGAGGAGAAGGGGACGACAGAGAATGAGATGGCTGGATGGCATCACCGACTTGATGGACATGGGTTTGGGTGAACTCCAGAAGTTGGTGATGGACAGGGAGGCCTGGTGTGCTGTGATTCATGGGGTCGCAAAGAGTCGGACACGACTGAGTGACTGAACTGAACTGACTGAATATTTATTCACATTTCTGCATTTCTACCACTCTTCATTCCTCTATCCAAATTTCTCCCTGGTATGTTTTTCTTCCTTGAACAATTTCCTTTAATGTTTCTTATAGAGGATGTTTGCTGATGATGAATTCTCCTAGCTGTCATTGAACCAAAAGGTTTAATTTTATTTTCATTTTCAAAATCAATTTTAATGGGTATTAAATTCTAGGTTGATAAGTTCTCTTTTAGTATTTAAAAACATTACTTAGTACCTTCTGGACTGAATAATGTCTCACAAGAAGTCTGTTACCATTTCTACGTTCTTCTGTGTCTTTTTCTTGTAGCTGCTTTAAAATTTTTTATTTTATCACTAATTTCAGCAATTTTATTTGTGTCTTGGCATGGTTTTTTTATGTTTCTCTTGCTGTGGGCTCATTGAGCTTCTTGGCTCTGCGGATATATAGTTTTCAGCAAATTTGGAAAGGTTTTGAGCGTTACTTGTTCAAAAACGTGTTTGTCTCCTTCTTATGTGTGTGTGACACTGGATTGCTTATCACATAGTTGCGTGTATTCTTTCTGTTTCTGTTTCTCTCTGTGTGTGCTTCATTCTGGATCATTTTTATTCCTGTGTCTTCAAGTTTACTGTCTTTTCTTCTGCTGTGTCAAATCTATGATGAATCCCACCCAATGTATTTCCAGATATTGAAAATACAGTGTAATTTCAGATACTGAAATTTTCATTTCTAAAAGTTCTATTTGAATACTTTTCATATCATCCATTTCTCTCTCCATCACAGTTATAATTTCTTCTCTTTTCTTGAACATACAGGGCATAGTTATAATAGTTGTTTTGACACCCTTGTCCACTAATTTAAGCATCACTTTCATCTCTGGCCTATTTCTAATGTTTGATTTTTCACATAGAATGGATATTTGTCTGCTTCTTTGCATACCTGGCAGAATTATCGCCCCCAAGAACACTCTTAATCTAGAAAGCCATGGATGTATTACTTTATATAGAAAAAGAAGTACTTCGCAGATATAATTAAGTTTACTAATCATTTGACCTTAAAATAAGAATATATTTGATTACCCAACATAATCATGAATCCTTAAAGCAGAGGCAGAAGAGTAAGTCAGGGAAATTCAGAGCATGAATAAAATTTGATGCATCATTGCTGATGGGTATCATGACAAGGAATGTGGGAAGCCTCAAGATGCTCAGTGCAGCCCCTAGCTGACAACCAACATGGAAATGGGACCTCAGGCCTACAACCACAAGAGCTGAGGTTAAGCTGGGAAGACAAGTCCAAGATCCAGAGAACTAAGCAAACTGGCATCTTGATCTCAGCCTTGGGAGATCATAACCAGAGTACCCTGCTAAACTGTGCTGTGCCTGGACTTCTGACCCATAGAAACTGTAACATGATAACTGGGTGTTGCTTGAAGCCACTAAGTTTATGGTTATTTGTTATGGCAGCAATAGAAAATTAATACATCTGGCTCAGTGATAAAGAATCTGCCTGCCAATGCAGGAGCCAAAGGTTTGATCCCTGGATCAGGAAGATCCCCTGGAAAAGGAAAGAGCTACCCACTCTAGTATTCTTGCCTGGGAAATCCCATGGACAGAGGAACCTGACAGGCTGCAGTCTATGGAATCATAAAAGTGTCAGACATATCTTAGTGACTAAACAACAACAATTTTTTGTTGGATTCCAGACATTGTGAATTGTACTTTGTTGGATGCTATATATTTATGTGTTCCCATAGATATTCTTAGTTTTGTTCTGAAACACAAGTTATCTGAAAATAGCTGAATTCTTTCAAGGTTTGCTATTTTATCTTTTTATGGGTGATTTCAGAGCACACTTTGCTCTAGAGATAATTTAACTCTATGATCCAGGACACATTTCTCAGGACTCTAGCTGTCGTCTCCTGTACCACAAGGTTTTCCCACTCTAACTGGGGTGAACAAGAACAATCCCCAGCCCTGTCTGCACTCTGGAAATTTTTCAGTATGTTGCTCTCTAGTGGTTTTTTGCCTAGTGGTTTTCACATGTGCTTAGATGAGTTCTTAGCCAAAACCCCAAGAGAACCCCTCTGCTAAGCTCTGGAGTGCTGTCTTTCCTTGCCGCCCTCACTTCTCCAGCACTCTCCCCCACAAATTCTAGACACCTTGGTCTCCTCAAACTTCAATCTCTGTTTTCTCAACCCAGAGTGTAAGTTGAAGAAACTGTAGGACTCACTGTGTTTGTTTCCTTTCTCTAAGCAATTACTGGCCTGCCCCGCCAGTTGTTCAACATCTATCATATCCTACATTTTGTCCAGATTTCTGGTTGTTTAAAATAGAAAGGTGAATTCAGTTCCTATCACTCCTTTATGGCTAGAAACAGAGTCTCTGGTGGAACATTTTAAATATTGAAGCCTGGATCCCGTCTTGGGATGTCCTGGGGGCAAACTTGGGCATCTTTAAAAGCTCTCTTCGTGGTTCTAATGTGCAGCCAGGGTTGAGAGCCACTGACCTGGAAGAACTGGAAAGTGAAACCAGCTGACCTGACTGCAAGGGTTCTTTCCACCCCGTGGCACTTCCATGACTTTCTCATCTGATATCAGAGTTTAGGCTGCCTTCTGCTGGGTTCTGTGGAGGTGGGACCAACCCATGGGCCAGGATGCCCTAGACAGGGTGGGGCTCAGTTTGCAACTTTCCAGTGACCCTACTGAAGGGCTGTAGGCTGAGGGGCCCCTTCTCACCTTCTCCTCAGATCAGAGCCCCTCCTGATATTCAACTTCCATCTCTGCTCCTGCTTAAAGTTGCTGATAAAAACACTACTGGCCTCTTGAACACCCCACTCACTCCCTAAAGATGGGGAGGCATCAGTTGCTATGGAGATGGCACAACTGGTGCTATTTGGTAGGGGCAGGTGGGCAAGGAGAATGGCTTCCCTGGGTCCTCCATTCCCCTCACATCTTGGACCAGGGAGTCTGCTTGTGATAGAAGAGGGGAGAGGTCTCAGGAGAAAGTCATAGAACTGGGAGGAATCCTTAGAGACTCTTTGACCAATACTTTCATTGTTTTGATGGAAAAACCAAGCCCAGAGAAGCAAAGGGACTATCCCAAGATCATTCAGAGACCATGGGGGGGTGGGGGTGGGAGGGGGCATGTGGATAGCCCAGTACCTTAACTACCTGTCTACCTCTCCGAGGAGCAGGGGCTAGTGAAGGGACCAGGCAGTGTTAAGTGACCTGCCCAGGATCCCTCAGCAGGCTGAAGCAGGTCAGAGAGCTCCGCTCTACGCACTACTGCTCTGGAAGGTTGAAGGGCTGCTCCATCCTGGCTCACCCTCCCTTTCAGGGACCTTGATTGAGCCATGTGGTTCCCTTGGAAACAGAGCCGCTTGTCTCCTGGGGTCAGCAGCACTTAATCTGCGGTTTCTGCAATCTTGATGTTAGTGGGGGAAGGGACCCCTAACTCTCTTCACATTCCCACACCACCCTCCACACTGCTGCTTCATGAAGGTACACACACTTTCCATCCTCATTCTCACATGCAGCTTCCCCACATGTGGAATACATGTGCATGCACGCATATACACACACACAGGCATACACACATGCACACACACACTTTCTTCCAAGCTCAGGGACCTTTTAATGTCTGTTTTCTAACCCCCAACTGAAAAGGAACAATCATGTTCCTACCAGCTACCCTCCCCTTGTGCCCTGAGGTTGCCCAAAAAGTAGAATTGAAACACACTTTCCTTTCATATGCTATCTCCACATAGCAGTACAATCAGATTAGGAGTAGGATGGGGGAAACAGGCAAGATGATTCATTTTCCTTGCCCCTTCACCTCCTGAAAGAGTCCAATGTCTGCCAGGAAAGTCCAGGCTATGTTGGGGCATTACTTAGGACACAATGAAGTTTTAAAAAATCTAAATTATAATTCATCAGCATATACTGTGCTCCTGGTAGAGTGCTTTGAGGGCTGGCTTCCTATCTAATCTCTACCATGGCTCCCTAGCACCCTGGTGCCCAATATGAGTGTCCTATCCTGGACTTCAGGAAAGCAGAGATGAAAACTTTCTGAGTAAAGATGGATATGGTATGGGACCATACCCTGTGCCCTGATTCTGACCTGTGAAAACAACTGACTTCAAGGAAGAAAAGGAGAGGCATCTAAAGTGTCAGCTAAAGTTTACCAGGGACCCAGGCAGAGGATGGAAGAAGAAACATAGACCACAGCAGAAAACAAAAAGTATGAAATGAACCTGCGGTTCAGAGGATAGGGTCTAAATGAAGATAAACTGGGGAAAAAAGAATCTCACCCAAACAATAGAGGCAAACAACCCAAATGCAACAACAGGACTTGTAACCACTGGAAAGTCTGGGTGGTATGGAGTTAAAGCAGGATGGAGAAAGAAGGATCCTTGAGTCTGATCCGGTGTCCTTCTCCAGCAAGAAGAATGATCAGGAGCCTGACGAAGGGGCTGCTGGTGAACACCTGCATAGCTATGTGATCAAATCCCTAAAGGCAAGGACATTTATTTAAAATTTTGTTAGATATTATTAAACTATCCTTTGCAAATAGATTTCAGCTACGTACACTTTCACCAGCTACATATGTGAGTGCCCATTTCTCCATGTCCTTGCTGGCACTGGGTTTCATCAAATTTTAATTTTTGCTAATTTAATAATATACAGATTTAGCCTTGCTTTGCATTAATGGTGAGAGATTAGGCACATTTTCATATGTTTACTGGCCTTTTGTATTTCTTGTTTCTATAAACTGCCTGTTTAAATCCTCTACTCATTTTTCTTTTTCTTATTGATTTTTAAGACCTGTTTGTATGACAGAAAAATTAGTCTTGTTCATATTTGTGGGAAACAGTATTGTAATTGACTTTTACTTTGGAGGTCTTCCATAGATATGCTTTTAAATGTTTATATGGCTAAAGAAAAGGAGTTTTTTCTTTATGGTTTCCAGGTAACTAACTGCTTTAGACAAATTTGCCTTCTAGTATGCTCTAGTTATCTTTGAAATTTCTGGAAGAACCAACAGATATATTTGTAGAAGCTGAAACAGCAACCCTTGAAAAATCATGGAAAACTAATGAGGGGTAAAAGGAGATCAATATATGTCCCAGTTTTCCAAGGAAGATAGAGAGATTCCAGAAATGTAGACAAATTAATTTTTTGCTAGTTCCAAGTAAAATTTTAGAAATGATCATTAAGCACGTAGTTTGTGGTCAATTAGCAAAGGGTATGTGGTCATCAGGAGCTGGTCTGGGTTCCCCAGGAGGTAATGACAAACATGCTCAGTCCCCATTTTTTGTCAGGGTCCTGGAGAGATGAGCCAGAAGATTGCTGTAGACCTAAAACTTCTGGGTAAGCATTTGATAAAGTCTCTCAAGAATTCCCTGTGGGGAGGATGAGAGCCAGATCCATAGCTGGTTGAACAGCTATGTCCAAAGAGACTAATTAATTAATCAATATCAAATTGGAGGGCTCTCTAGAGGCTACAGTGCTTTCTCTGAACTTGACCATGTCTTGTTTAATGCTTTTATCAGTGGCTTGGATAAAGGCACAGAAGGCCACTTATCAGATTTACACAGGACTCAGGCTGGGAGAGAAAGCTAATACAATGAGATGTTGGAATCAAGATACAAAAAGATATTGCTAGTTTGAAAAAGGCTAAGAGGGGTAAAAGTAAAATGTGATTTTTTTTTTTTTTGGTGGGTGGGGGTGTGTTGTGAATAATTAGAGCTTGGAAGAGATATGGGTAAAAAGCAGTAATTCATGTGGAAAAAGACAAGCAAATTCCAGACGTGTCTGGTTGTGAAATAAAAGCCTTAGGACCCTGCAGGGACTGGTTGTGCTGGGCTCTGTGCTGCCCTCATGGTGGGGAATGTTTCTAAGATCAGAACATTCACCTAGAGAAAATCCAAGAGGACAAGCTACTGATAGTAACCATGGCAGGGCTGTCCTGAGAATAGAGAGCAGATGGATGCTTTTTGGCTCCAGTTGGCTGAATGAGACACAGCTGGTACATTGACAAGGAGGAAAACTGAGGTTCAAAGAGAAGAATTATCTAAACAGACAGCCCAGAAATCAGAGATCCATGCCTGGGCTGGGAGTCCTAGGTGCAGGGTAGGAACAGATCACTTTGCTATAGTTTTGGACTCTACCAAAGTTCAAGGTCACCTTCAAATGCAAATACAGCTTCAAGATAAGCCCTAGTACCCATCCCTGCCAGCTTGCTACCCTAAAACCTCTACTAGGTAGAAATCCTAGATCCCCATTGTGCTTCTTAGATGTATCTCTCCTCCTCATCCCAGTCTTTGCTGTTGCTATTGTTCAGCCGCTAAGTCGTGTCTCCTTGTGACACCAGGCTGTAGCATGCCAGGCTTCACTGTCCACTACCTCCTGGAGTTAGCTCAGATTCATGACCATTGAGTCAGTGATGATATCCAACCATCTCATGCTCTGTCGCCCCCTTCTCCTCCTGCCCTTAATCTTTCCTAGCATCTGGGACTTTTCCAGTGAGTTGGCTCTTTGCATCAGGTGGCCAAAGTATTGGAGCTTCAGCTTCAGTCCTTCCAACGAATATTCGGGGTTGATTTCCTTTAGGATTAATTGGTTTGATCTCCTTTCAGTCCAATGGACTCTTAAGAATCTTCTCCAGCACCACAGTTCAAAAGCATCAATTCTTCAGCACTCAGCCTTCTTTATGGTCCAACTCTCATCCATATGTGACTACTGGAAAAGCCATAGCTTTGATTATATGGACCTTTGTAGGCAGAGTGATGTCTCTGCTTTCTAATATGCTGTCTCTAGGTTTGTCATTGTTTTCCTTCCAAGTCTTGGGAGTCCCCAAAACATTTTGGGGCCTGATACTAGCTCAGTCACAGAATAGAGGCTCCTAGCACCCAATACTGGTCCCATTTTTAGGAAACTTCTGAATTCCTTAAAAGGGAACAGGACCCAGAACCTCCCTGAGCAGAGACTGTATTGGCAAGGCCTTGGGGTGAGACTGGCTGGGAGGGGAACTGACTTCTAAAAAAACTTAATCTGGGAATGCAAACTAGTACAGCCACTATGGAGAACAGTGTGGAGATTCCTCAAAAAACTGGAAATAGAACTGCCATATGATCCAGCAATCACACTTCTGGGCATACACACCGAGGAAACCAGAATTGAAAGAGACACATGTACTCCAATGTTCATTGCAGCACTGTTTATAATAGCCAGGACATGGAAGCAACCTAGATGTCCATCTGCAGATGAATGGATAAGAAAGCTGTGGTACATTTACACAATGGAGTATTATTCAGCAATTAAAAAGAATACATTTGAATCAGTTCTAATGAGGTGGATGAAACTGGAGCCTAATATACAGAGTGAAGTAAGCCAGAAAGAAAAACACCAATACAGTATACTAACGCATATATATGGAATTTAGAAAGATGCAAATGATAACCCTGTATACGAGACAGCAAAAGAGACGCAGATGTATAGAACAGTCTTTGGGACTCTGTGGGAGAGGGTGAGGGTGGGATGATTTGGGAGAATGGCATTGAAACATGTATGTTGTCATATGTGAAACGAATCACTAGTTCAGGGTCAATGCATGTTATAGGATGCTCGGGGCTGGCATGCGGGGATGACCCAGAGGGAGGATAAAAGGAGGAGGGAGGTGGGAGGGGGGTTCAGGAGGGGGAACTTATATAAACCCGGGGCGAATTCATGTCAATGTATGGCAAAACCAACCAATATAATATTGTAAAATAATTTGCCTCCAATAAAAAATAAATTAATTACCAAAAAAAAAAAAAACACTTAATCTTCTGTCCTTTCAGGTACCCCCTTTCTGTGGCTAGGGGCTACTCAAATGATATGAAATGCTTAAGGTCACAGAAAAAGTTTCATCACAACCTTCAGAGTTATCTGGCCACAGGAACCATAAACCACAGATCCCCTGAGTCACCCCCAGGCACAGCTATTGTTCATTCCACCATGCCAGCCTTGGAGCTCCTGAAACCCATTGTCCTTACAGATATGTTTGAAGACATGGTCAGCTAGGAAGGTCCCATTTCCCCAGCCAGCCTCTGGCCCTGCATTTAACACACCTGACACACACCACTTCCAGTAACTTCTGGCCACACAGTCACCTCCTGCCACACTGAGCAGCCCAGAGTGCCCTTTCAGTGGAGGGACAGGCCAGCGGCCCCATCTCCCACCATCATCTCCACACTCTGCTGGCATCTGCTTCCTGCTTCCTTCCCTCACTCCCATCCTCCCTCTCTGCCACTGTCCCTTCGGACCCAGGTCTGCTCCCAGCTCTGAAGTCACTTCCCAGTGCCTATGCCCCACCTGTGAGCTGGAGGAAGGGTGCTGAGGATCTTACAGGTTCTTTTCTGACTTGTTGGTCTCAAGCTTTCAGAATCTCTGTTTTCTCTGTACAAAATGCAGATGACCTTTCAAATTTCTTTTGCATCCAGCATCTAATAGCTTAGCATCGTATACACTTCTGCAATTCCAAAATCCATACAACAATGGACTGTATGTATGAAGAGCCTACCAGATGCCACTCTCCTGTGTCGTTCAAACCTCTGGAAACACGTGGTAGTGTTCGCCCACGGGGAGACTGAGCCAGTTCTGAGAGGTTATGTGACTTGCCCAAGGTGAACAAGCTGGCCCATGGTGAGCCAGAACTGAAGCCAGGAGGTGGTGTGGCTCAGGGTACACACCCAGCTCCCATGTACCAGCAGGGCTCATGCTGCCTGAAGATCCCAGAGCTCTGGACTTCCACATTATTTGTGCTGATCAGGATATGGGGTCTAGAGAATCAAAGAAAATTCTTCTGCCCTGATGGCTCCAAGCTCAGAGGAGTGATGATGCCCTACACCATCAGCCAAGGGAATATCTGAGGATCTCCTCTAAAAGCCATTGTCCACCCTAATTTGTTCCAAGGACAGGATAACAGGAGATGGCCTTCCTATGTAGTAGGAAGGATTCAGGTTAGACAAGAAAGTATGTTAAAAAATTTTTGTTTTTTCATTTTTGTTGAAGTTAAACAGTCAGTACTGATCGACTGTCCTGAGGACAGCCTTGTCCTTGATCGTCACCCTTCAGTCCAGCTCCCCAGAGGCTGCCATGTGTCATGGTTCTAATTGCTCCTCCAGGTAGTTCTTTCATCTTTCCAAATGAAATACTTTCACAGTTATTTCTTACTGATGTCAGCCATTTTTTATTGACTTGGACCAAGAATTTCTGACAGGGATGTGGACAAGTGCCCCAGGTTCAGGAAGGGAGGTGGGGAAGAATGCCTCTTGCTAGAAGAGAGGGGTTGTGGGGCCAGATCTAGGAACAGGGTGTGACCCACTTGTATAATAGAGGGACAACTAGGCTGAGGGGCAATCTACGGCCCCACCCTCCAAACCTGAGGCAAACATGGTTCCAGGACTTAATGAGCACATGTCTCTCCTCTCAGCTCAGATAGAAAGCCAAACACATTCCCACCCCCAGGCCTGCCTGGGATGCCTCCATTCCCCCACCCCCACCGGGAGCCCCCTTGCTGTTTCTTGGACCCATGTCTAAATGCCACTTGTCCCTCAAACCCTAGCTCAGAGCCACCTCCTCCAGGAAGCCTTCTTGTCTTCCCTGGCCTTCCCTTTCCTTGAGTATCTCAGGCTGGGCCATTGGAACAGCACGGCTCATATCCCTCAGTTCTCCACCAGATCAGGGGTTCATATCCCTGGTCTGACACCAAGGCACAAGGAAGCAGGAACCTGACAGCTCACTGGCATCCCCTGCCCTGCGCTTAGCCCCTGGCACAGGTGAGGGCTCAGGACTCGGGGCTGTGATGATTACCACAGATTTCCCTGGAGGCCCCGCAGCAGGGAGGAAAGGGAGTCAACTAGATCTCAAGTGAGTCCCCAGCTCTACTGCCTGAGGTTCTGGAAAGAATAAAATGTCCAAATCTCCTTTTACGATTTACAAAGCACTCTTCCAATCACGCTGTGCATTATGCATCGACAACATTCCAACTTGAGGGATGAATTAAATGAGGCTCAGAAGTCCCACAGCTGGAGGGAGCAGAATGGGCCTGGAAGACCAGGTCTTCAGACTCATTCCTCTGTCACGGGGCCCCGTCCAGCCAGCCCCCGCCCCCACACAGGAGCAGGGTTTGAGCAGAGGCTGCTCAGGGCAGCCACCAAATCGTGCCGGGGAGGAGCCACCTGTCCTCAGACTGACATGAGGCGAGGGGCCAGCTGCTCCCTCCCCATTCCCTCTGAGCATCAGGCGACCCTGCAGGGTCCCATAGTTCTCACAGCCACGCCCGTGTCCCTGAGATCCAGGCGGTGCTCAGCTCACCCGTGGGAAACACTCTCGCAAGTTCCCACCTCTCAGAGTCACACCTATAGATAGATTGCTGTCTGGGGCGGGGCTGGGCTCTGTCTAGGTCTGTGTCCAGACGCAGGTGTGGGCTCGCTAGTCTTCAGGCAGCCTGTCTGCTAGCAGGTGGGGCCCTGTCGCCCTCCCAGGGACTTGTTCGGCCTGAGGTATCTGAGCGCTGTGGACTGCAGCTTGTGGGCGGGGCCGGGTCTAACGGTCAGCGAGGGGGAGGAGCCCACACTACAGCCCCGCCCACTGCACCTGGCTTCCAGTGGCCCGAGGAGCTCCTAAATATGGCTGCTGCCAGTGTCTGTCCCAGCTTGCCACAGCCGCACGCTTTCCCCAGGAGACCCTCCAAGAGCAGCAGGTAGGTCTGGCCCAGCCTCCTGTAAAATGACTGCTTTTGCCCGGGGTCCCGGTACAAGTGAGACCTGGTGTGGGTTCCAAGAGTGGAGTCTCACTTTCCCCTCAGTCCTGTGGGGTTCCTGCAATTCAGCCCCAATGGTCTTCAGAGCCCAGTGCTCTGGGGGCTCCTCTTCCTGGTGCCAAACACCCCAGGCTGGGGAGCCTGGTGTGGGGTTCAGAACCTTCACTCCTGTGGGAGAACCTCTGCACTGTAATTCTTCTCCAGTCCGTGGGTCACTCAAGTCTGTGGTATGGGATTTGATTACACCACGAGTCCACTGCTCCTGCCGGTCTCATCGCGGGTCCTTCCTTCCATCTTCAGTTGTATCTCTTTTCTGGTAGGTTCCAGTCTTTTGCATGGATAGTTGTTCTGGGGATAGTTGCGATTTTGATGTGCTCTTGAGAGTAGGTGCATTCAAGGTCTCCCTTCTCTGCATCTTGGCTGACAGACACCTGTTTTCAGTCAAGCATCCACATGCTTCCAATTAGCCATTGTATACTGGGCATGCCAAACATCTGATGGCTCGAACTGTCCCATCCGCTTGGCTGGGGTACCGCCACCCTCAGCCTGTCATCTCTCATTTTCTATGACAAGAACCTGGGTGGGGGCTCCTTTAGGGTGGGTCCCATAGGCAGCAGGTTTGGGAGGGGGGTAGGCACCTGGTGCTCCCTTGCCTCCCTTCATTCCTCCAGAGGAAGAACGCTCTGGTCATCTTGTGGCCCTTCCCATGCCCTGCTCCTCCTCCAGGTCCGGCAGGGCAAGGACCATCTAGTGCTAGTTCCTGGCCAGTTCTCTGGAGGCACAGCCAGCACAGGCAGATGCTGGGAGCAGGCACATCCAGAAGCGTGAAGGAAAATCAATGTCCCATTTGTCCAAGGACTCAGACTTTCCACGTCATAGACGTGAGCGTTTCACCACCATCATACTGCCTTGTTCGGAAGGGAAACTGGAGGCCCAGGGAGGGAAAATCCATTTCCCTGTGACAGAGCCTGACGGTCCCCACCCCCATCCTGCGCAGCCTTGAGCTGCCTCTTGGCCCTGGGGAGGGTGTTCCTCACCCGCCGCTGAGCCTGGAACAGGAAGGGTAATTTCCTCCACCGTCTTTCCCTTCCCCACCCCCAGCAGCTCCAGACAAGCTTGGCAGCTGGAGTCCCAGGGAGCAGCTGAATCCATCACCGGGGTCAAAGACAGGGCCTGGGGTATGTGTTAAAACAAGAAAACCAATCAGAGCTGAAAATGAAAGGCAGTGGAGGTGTGAAGCGAGGATGGAGACTGCCAGACGGGATGCTTGGGTGGCTTGCGGCCCTGGGTGACTGGGTGGCCGCTGCCCACACACCTGCCCCCAGTCGGTGTGGGCCCTCCTCAGTGACCTGCCGATCCAAGAAGTAGGTAGCCAGTGGGAACCACAGGCCTGCCTCTCTCAACCTAAAGAGCAGACCCCTAGTCCAAGGCTGAAGTGTTAAGGGGGTGAGGGAGAAAGAATTTCTGTATTTATTAGTCTGTCAATCCTCAGGTACCTCTCAGAGTCGGTACCCAGATGTCCCCTGTTGTGACACCCAGGCTGAGATAATCCCTGTTCATCAAGAGTGATCTGTAGTCTCAGAGACAGAGTCCATGTGGCCTCTAGATTTCAAACTCCAAAGCTCCCTCTCTGTCAAAGCTGGGGGGGTATTGTGGGGATAACTGGGTCCAGGGAACAGGTGGTGAATACCGACCAAGCGTGTGTCCCGGACCTGGTCCACTTACCATTTCACTGAGTTCAGTGTCACGACTGTGAGAGAGATGGTGTTTTTTGTGCCCACAGACTGGAACTCCCAGTGCTAAAGTGATTGTCCAAGGTCACAGACCGTGGAGGGGCAGGGCAATGAGTGGGGAGCTGGGGGTAAATGGGAAGAGACTCTCCCTGCCAGGCACCCAGTCTCATCTGCACCATAATCACAGTCCAGGTCTTCCTGAGGGGCCAAGACCCTCCACGTTCAGTGCCTGGGGCAGGCCCAAGTACAGTGTCCGCTTAACTGACAGAGCTCCTACTGTGTGCTGGGCACACAGCCATGGTGGGATCAACAGTGTCCTATCCCCATGGACATTACCACCCAGAAGAGTACAGAGCACTGAGTCCTCCCTTTAGTGTCCCCTCATTCCCAGTCCCCCATGGTGGGACCCCACGTCAGGAGACCACGTCAGAGAAGCCCAGACCATCAGCCCCAGGTCATCAGCCCCTGGCTGCCCATCAGAATGACCACTCATCTAAGCTCCCATTTTACAGAAGGAGTGAGTGGGATCCACTGCACACAAAGTAGGCAACTGAGAGGGCAGCCTCCTGAGGCCTCCTGCCACCACTCCCAACAGGGTCCCCTCACCTGTGAGACAGCAGTGGGCCTTCTATTTGTTGCTACCTGGCTGAGGGGTTAGGCTGCACAGGGAGAGAACTAAAGATGGGGTGGAGGACTCTAGGATGGGAGGTTGGTGCCCAAGGGCAGGCTGTCAGCCTGGGTGGCATGTGGAACCCAGGAAACAGAGTGGGCAGAGAGGCATGAGGAAAGCACATCGTGCCAGGAGGCCAGCAAGGATGGGGCTAGACTCGGGGGGAAATTGGATGCTGGGCTGGGCCGGCAGGATGCCTGTCTTCAGGCTGGAGGCAGGGAGGGAGTTGTGGTGGGCTCTGGGCCCTCAGCCTCTCCCTGCTCAGATCTCCAGACAAGAGAGCAGAGCCAGGTAGCATGGTCAGGCTGAGAAGGCAACTGCCTGCTCTCAGAGGAGGGGAGCAGTGGGCCCAGGCTGAGCCCCCACTTCCCTTCTGCCTGGCCACCTCTGCCCCCACCTCTCCAGCAAAACCCAGGAGAGGACCAGCAGCCGCTCTATTAACGCAAAAACGGGTGGCCCGCAGCTGCTGACACTGGGGTTAATTAAATCTATCTCCCCATCAATTCTCATTCAGCTACTATCGACGGCCATTAGATGGGTGATAGAGTGACAAGGAAACAGTAATAGACTTGTCTTAACCCTCACGCTGTGTGGAGAGGGGGCACCGTGCTCGGGTCTCCCAGGAGAGCCATCCTCCCGCTGTGGTTCCCAGCTCCCTCCCAGGTAGAGTTTGGCTCCTCAGAGAGGCTGTTCCCCTACCACCTGGCAGCCAGCCAGACGCACTTTACTTTTTATTCATTTTGCAAATTCCTCCTGGGTTTCTTCTGTGCACCATCCAAACAGGTAGAGAAGACAATGACCAGACTTGGGCTGCTCCTTCTCTGCAGTCAATCCGGCCTTTCCTCTGCTAAGTCAAGCCCGCCCAAGGCTGTCCCCTCTCAGAAGCTTCAGGCCAAGCCCAGTTCCCATAGTCCTGGTGGTCCAGGTCACCCAGTCCCCCTGTGGTCAGCAAAATAACGTTCCTGCAAAGATGTCCACATGTCAATACCTGGGACTGTTACCTCACATGGCAAAAGGCACTTGGCAAATGAGATTAATTTTAGGATCTGAGGTGGAGAGACTATCTTATATTATCCTGGCGGGCCCAATGTAATCACAAGGTTCCTTACAAGGAAAAAGACCAGGAAGTCAGAGAAGATGTGACAGTGGAGGCAGCATCAGAAACATGTGATATAAGAAAGGCTGCACAGTCATTGCTGGCTTTGAAGTTAGAAGGAATGTGGGAAGACCAGAGAAGGCAAGGAAATGCATTCTCCTCTGAACCCAGCCCCAACACCTTTGTGTTAGCCCAGACAGAACTATTACTAGACTTCTGACATCCAGGGTCATAAGAAAATTAATTTTTGTTTTAAACCACCAAGTTTGTGGTCATTTGTCACTGCAGAAGTGGTAAAGTAACAGCCCTTATCCCCATCATGAGTTCTATCTACAGCTGTGTGGTTGTTGCTTAGTCACTAAGTCATGTCTGACTCTGCAACCCCATGGACTTCAGCACTCCAGGCTTCCCTGTCCTTCACTGTCTCCCAGAGTTTGCTCAGATTCATGTCCATTGAGTCAATGATGCCATCCAATCATCTCATCCTCTGTCGCACCCTTCTCCTCCTGCCCTCAATCTTTCCCAGCATCTGGGTCTTTTCCAATGAGTTGCCTTTTCTCATCAGGTGGCCAAATATTGGAGCTTCAGCATCAGTCCTTCCAATGAATATTCAGGGTTGATTTCCTTTAGGATTGATTGGTTTGATCTCCTTGCAGTCCAAGGGACTCTCAAGAGTCTTTTCTAGCACCGCAGTTAGAAAACATCAATTCTTCGGCACTCAGCCTTCTTTATGGTCCAACTCTCACATCCATATTTGACTACTGGAAAAACCATAGCTTTGACTATATGGACCTTTGTTGGCAAAGTGACGTCTCTGCTTTTTAATACATTGTCTAGGTTTGACATAACTTTCCTTCCAATAAGCAAGCATCTTTTAAGTCAGCCCAATTCACATCTCCCTGACTTCACACATGCTGTTCCTTCCGCCCAAGGAACTGCTTCTGGCTGGTTGACAAAGTCTTGCTTTGAAATTCTACCCAATACCTCCTCTGTGAAGCCTTCCCTGGTTTCCCCTCTGCCTGGACAGCCTCGTACATCCTCGTGCCCCCGCTGTACTTGTACATTCCTCTCACTGAGTGCTGCTCAGTTTGGCATTCAGTGTGAAATTCTTTAGCAGAGAGTTTCATCCACTTTCATAAGCCCTGATCCTCTCACACATGACAGTTCAGTAAACATTTGTAAAATGACCACTGTAGGGTGGCCTGGTCAGTTTTGAGCTGTATACGGAAGCAATAGAGCAAAGTGGCTGAATATGAGTTCATGCCAATTTTACACCAAGTGAAAAACTCAGATATTAAACCTTAAATATCCTTGCTGAAGTATTTAAAGGAAGTATACAAATATCTATAATTTCTCTTTAAACACATCAGAAATAAGATGGAAATGTGTAGATAAGTGATAAAACAAGCTTCAGTTCAGTTCGGTTCAGTTGCTCAGTCTTGTCCGACTCTTTGCGACCCCATGAATCACAGCAAGCCAGGCCTCCCTGTCCATCACCAACTCGCAGAGTTGAGTGAAATGTTAATAGTGTATCAACGTTCCCTGTAAAATTCCATCAACTAGGCTATGTTTGAACTTTTTTCATTGGGGAAAAATATACACCTGTGATGATTAATTCTGTGTCAACTTGGCCAGGCTAAGGGATGCCAAGATAGCTGTTAAAACATTGTTTCTGGATGTATCCGTGAGGATGCCTCTACAAGAGATTAACACTTAAATAGGTAAACTGAGCAAAGATCTCCCTCATCAATGACTGTGGGCATCGTTCAACCCTTTGGGGGCCTAAATAGAACAAAAAGGGTGGGGAAAGATCTACATGGCTCTCCATTTCACCTGGGACATCCATCTTCCTTTCTTAGGCCTTCAGCTCTGACCAGGACTAACACCAGCAGCCCGCCTGCTTCTCAGGGAATGAAGCTTGGGCTGCAGCTACACCACGAGCTTTTCCAAGTCTCCAGAGGGCAGGTCATGGGACTCTAACATGACCATCCCATGAAATACTCCAGCTAAGATTAGAGCAACATACAGGAGCAGCCAACCAGAGAGAGACCTCGGTGGACACCAGATCAGGAGGCAGTCTGTGGAGCAGCTCACTCCAGCCACTTGACTATAGAAGGTAACAACCAAGAATGCTGGATTGAGTATAAAAAGTATCAAGTATTAAAATCATTTAAAAATAGTAACTATATTAAAAATATCCAAGCACTAATGACGTGATTCATGGGGTCGCAAAGAGTCGGACACAACTGAGCGACTGAACTGAACTGAACTCATGTGAGTCAATTCTTTATAATAAGAATCTATATATGTACCCCTTTGGCTCTGTCTCTCCTGAGAACCCAAAATACCCTAGAACCAGAAAGTCTAAGATCAAATCTTGATTCAACCACATCCCAACCATATAAACTTAAGCAAATTGCTTAACCCCTCTGGGCCTCAGTTTCCTCATAAAATAAGACAACAGCAACTACTATGGTGTTAGTGTGAGGACTCAATGAGTTAATGCATGTATGAACACCCAGGAGCACCCTAAGTGCCCAATACATCTTAGTTATCATGCCATCTCTTGATAAGCCCCACATTTCCTTCCTTGCCACCCTAGAAGGTCACCAAGAGGAGTGGCAGACACTCAGAAGTCTCTTGGTGGTCCAGGAAGAGTTTCAGTTGGGACTGGGGACAGAGGAGAGAGAAAAATATCTGCCAGTCAGCCCATTTTCAATCTGAGTGAGGGGGCTGAGTCTTCCCAAACTACACACCCAGCATGTGTTGGACACTGCTGCTGCTGCCACCTCCTCAGAGTTCTAGGCAGAGGGAACATCCCAGCAAGATATAAAGGCATCAGAGGGGATTCTGGAAGTAGCAGTAGTCAGTAGAGGTAACCAGGACCCTGTTGAACAAACCATCTGAACTTCCACTAGGGTCCACAGGTTCTGTTGGGAAAAACCATGTTGTCATGGAAGAATTAACACTTGAAATATTGAGAACAGATGGGAGGGTGATGGGAATGGAAACCCAGAGACCATCAAGGTCAACTAGGACACTCTTGCAGCAATCCAGGGTAGACAGAGTGGTGGATGGAAGATCTATGTGTGACTATTCACTTCCCAATCTACAAAAAGAATTCTTATTCTTAGCCTTGACCTCAAGTCTGGCATTTCTGGTTTACACCTGCTATTACATTCAATCAGAGGCCTTTTGCCCCCACCTAGTACTGAGGTTTTCAAGAAGAGGAGCAATGTCAAACCCATCTATATCCCACAGACATAAGTAGGTATTTGCTGCTGCTGCTAAGTCGCTTCAGGCGTGTCCGACTCTGTGTGACCCCATAGACGGAAGCCCACCAGGCTCCCCCATCCCTGGGATTCTCCAGGCAAGAACACTGGAGTGGGTTGCCATTTCCTTCTCCAATGTGTGGAAGTGAAAAGTGAAATTGAAGTCGCTTAGTCGTGTGCGACCCTTAGTGACCCCACAGACTGCAGCCCACCAGGCTCCTCCATCCATGGGATTTTCTAGGCAAGAGTACTGGAGTGGCTTGCCATTGCCTTCTCCAAAGTAGGTACTTAGAGAGTAAAAAAACCCCTGCTAAAGTGAAGGGGATAAGTCTGGTGGGGTCTGACTGCTTATGAGAGGGGTGAAGAGAAGGAAAGGTACTGATTCTTATGGTTCAAGCTGCAACAGCCCCCAGGAGCCCTAGACGGAAGGCATCAAGTCAAAGGACAGAACCAGACCATTCCTCTCCTCTGGGTTTGGAAAAGGACTGAAGGATTGAGCCCCTTGCACCCAAGCTCTGAGCCATCCAGGTAAGGCACAGATGAGAATACAGCCTCTGGGTCAGAGGAGCAAGGGACACAGAGCAATCAGGGATAAGGGTAGGCTTAACTCCTAGTTGAGTTTCTCTAGGAGAAAAGCGAAGGACCCTCAGAGCACTGAGCCTGATGGTCAAGAAGTGATCTGAGCATAGCCAGGGTATGAGGTTAACAGAACAGGCAATACTGCAGGTAACTGGTTTTACAGTGGCTAAAAAAGCCAAGGTCAGGCTTCCTAGGTGGTGCTAGTGGTAAAGAACCTGCCTGCCAATACAGGAGACATAGAGAGGCAGGTTAGATTCCTGGATTGGGAAGATCCCCTGAAGGAGGAAATGGCAACCCACTCCAGTATTCTCACCTGGAGAATCCCATGGACAGAGGAGCCTCGAAGGCTATAGTCCACGGGATCACAAAGTGTTGGACATGACTGCAGCGACTAAAGCATGCATGAAAAAAGCTAAGGTCATTTATCTATAGGTTCACAAGCAGTTCTAACCATTCTCCTATAGACTCTGACCATGTGTGGGTATTAAGATTAGACAGCAAACAAAAAGGAGATGGCTTTTAAAAGGTTTGCTGTATGTGACAGGACATACAGACCTTAAGGGACAGTCTGGGCCTTCAACCTATCTAGAGAATGGGGTAGTAGCTTAACCATGGCCAAAGAACCTGATCCAGAGCATCTTCAGTGCTGTCACACCATGGCCATATTGATCAGAAACACTGATTTAAGTAGAAATAATTAGAATATATAGCCCAGGTAATGACTCAGATAACAGGAATCAGCCAGAATACCACCTCCTTCCCTACCCTCCAAATCACAGCCCAGAACTGCTTCAGGATCCCAGTGTTGCACCTTCATGCACGAGCTATAAAATTAGCTGAGACATGTTGAAGATGCTTTCATGTAAGACACTGACACATCCAGAGGACAATCATCTAGACAGAGGGGCAAGTTCACAGTAAGTCATCCTTAAATGTTCACTTTAGTCCACCCCCTTTTACTACCTAACATCAACATCCACTCTTCCTATACTTCAAGGAAGTGTGATACAATGGTTAGATACCCATCCGCTGGTCCCCCTAGCAAGGGGAGTTTCCAAGTCAGCTATTTTCTATTATAATCCAATATGAGGTAATACTCAGCTTTATCCCAGCCCTGTCATTTGTGACCTACAGACTAGAGTGTTAACTGTCCCCATCATACCTTACGTAAGGTAAACTTATCACTGCAAAGAGGAGAAACACAGATCATTGTAAGGACACTTTATGAAAACAAGTACAAGGCCGTGGTTATTTGTGACCCATCTTCCAAAAGAGACTTCATTATTCCCTTTGCCTTAAACTTCAGCTTATTTGATAGTGGAATGACCCACACCTTCATTACTGAGAATCATACCATTGATAGAACTGCTAGCAGAGGTTTCTGTGATCTACTAACCCACCAGAGTATGAGATGTCTTGGCAGGGCATTGCCTGGATTGTGCCTGTACACCCCCTGCCTCTACTGCATAGAATCATCTTGTTTTCTTAGATAAGATCACCCCAGCCAATATTGTAAACCACCCCCCTTTCCTGTTCAAAGTAGCAGAGAAATGACTACAGACTTTCTCTACTCCTATTTCAATGCTAATTGTATTATCTAGTTAAGTCCTCTTTTACCTTCTAATGCCTCTAAACTAGCAGAGTCCAGAAATGTAGGAAGGGGAAATTTAATGAATAGGACCTTTGTTACAGTGAGGGGTTCTCATTGTTTTCCACCATCCAGTATCTAGATCCAAGCAATCCGTCTATGAGGGAGTCACCCCATCAATTTCTGGTTTAGACCATATAACGCACCTTCTGATAGTGTTCCAACCTCCCGGGTGCTGAATCTGATGTAGCTCAATGATGGGAGTGTCCATAGACTCTTCCATAGTCCTATATGACTGGCTGCTTCTGGGAGGTGGGGTGCATGCAAACACAAGAGGATTCCATGGGCTTCAGCCTATTGGTTTATTCTAAGAAACTAGTTCCTTCATCAGATGCAATGGATAGAGGACATTCAAGTTTGTGGATGGTTTTAACATACTTGGTGGGTAGGGAAAGGTATAATTTCTTGGATTTACCTGTTCCAGTAATGGCAAATAGCTCTATGAGTTTGATGAAGGGAACCCACCGTAAGGTAGCTGATTGCTTTCCCAAGTTTATGTATTGATACTTTCAGAGTCATTGTTGCTGGCAAGTTGGTCTCAGTAGCTGTCAGTTCAGTCCTTCAGTTCAGTTCAGTTCAGTCGCTCAGTCGTGTCCGACTCTTTGCGACCCCATGAATCACAGCACGCCAGGCCTCCCTGTCCATCACCAACTCCCGGAGTTCACTCAAACTCATGTCCATCGAGTTGGAGATGCCATCCAGCCATCTCATTCTCTGTCGTCCCCTTCTCCTCCCACCCCCAATCCCTCCTAGCATTAGACTCTTGTCCAGTGAGTAAATTCGTCGCATGAGGTGGCCAAAGTATTGGAGTTTCAGCTTTAGCATCAGTCCTTCCAATGAACACCCAGGACTGATCTCCTTCAGAATGGACTGGTTGGATCTCCTTGCAGTCCAAGGGACTCTCAAGAGTCTTCTCCAGCACCACAGTTCAAAGGCATCAATTCTTCGGCGATCAGCTTTCTTCACAGTCCAACTCTCACATCCATACATGAACACAGGAAAAACCATAGCCTTGACTAAACGGACCTTGGTTGGCAAAGTAATGTCTCTGCTTTTTAATATGCTATCTAGGTTGGTCATAACTTTCCTTCCAAGGAGTAAGTGTCTTTTAATTTCCTGGATGCAATCCTTAGGAGAAGTTTTCCATGCCTGGTCTTGATCTTGTTCCCGTAACACTTCATTCATGAGTCTTTTAAGCAAGCATTGGGGTACCTGAAGAAAGAGTCTGATCAATCAGAGGGCAGACCACCTAGCTCATCTAACTGAGAACCTTCTTCAGAGTGGGGCCTTTGTGAGCATTCTCAAGGGATAGCACCACAATTTGGATATTTTTTAAGAATCTTACCCACGTACTTCTTCCCTAAGCCTCCTTATCACTAATCATAAAGTCTTGCTCCCAGGTCCATGACAGGCAGTGATAGCGTTAACCTTTTGTAGATCTTTTAGACCATATGCCCTTCCAAGAGATAAAATGGACTGTCCAAAGTTCTGTCTGTTAGAAAGGCTTCCTTTTCTGCGGTCCTTCAAGGTCACCTTGAGTGGGGCTAGAACACTATCCAACTGATACTAGTATATTATCTACACCCAGGTCTAGATTTCGCTCCATAAGATAGGAATGGATTGAAGTAGTAGGTTTAGTCATTATGTTAACCAAGTCCTCATGTAATTTTCATGTGTTATTAAGACCTACCTGGACCTACTCTTATATAGGACTTCCATTTGATGGACCACTGGGCATGCCTAATGATGGCTGGGTATATCACAGCTTATTCTTATAGACATTATCCACTTTCTACCAGGAACAAAATAACAAGTCAAGTACCACTTCAAGAACAGTTACTTGCAGAAGGCAGCCCTAAAACCTTAGGAGAATCTCAGTGGACACCCCTTTCAGGGTTTCCCAGGAGTTCTATAATTCACTCTGATTTGCTACAGACACTTGGACACCAACATTCTACTGGATGCTGGGAACCAAGGGGCAGAGCTGTGTTATGTTCTGGGTACCACTCAAAGTCAGTCTTTTTAGGTCACCACCACAGCCAGGACAATTATGACACATGTTGTCTTCATAAACCAAAGCTGCCTACTGAGTGTTAGACTTCTTACCGAAAAGAGGATGTAAGGAAGGTCCAGCAGCAGTGTGTCCACTGAAGCATGGCTTTGGGTGACAAACCACTCCCTTTGAGCAGCATGAAAGATTCTGACAAGACCAAGCTGAGTGGCCGCTGGGCAGCTTAAAGCCCATTGTTCTCTGTGACTGTTCTGTTTCCACATACCACAAGCTGTGAAAATCTCCCACCTTCATACCAGCTGAATTGTCACCACCTTCAGCCCCTACTAGGCCAGAATGCAGTCCATTTCCTTTGAGGTCTAGTTTCTTGCCAGCCAGTCCAGCTTGCAGTTCTCTCAGGCAAGATTCTTGGTTATAAGACAATGAAAACCTATTCTGGCCAATGTAAGCAGAGAAAGGAACTCATGAAGACTGGGGGTAGCTTGTAGAATCCTCAGGAGAGTTGAAGTTTGCCACACAGCAGACCTTTCTAGTGAGAACACCTCAACCCTACCAGTGGATGCTGGCTTCTCTAGCTGACATTGCTTATGTGACAGATGTGGCCAGTTTCTGGGCCGCCTGAAGTTTGATCTTCTTGCAGTTGTCACAGTTAGCAGAGAGAAGGTTATCGTCCAGAGTCCTCAAAGCTTTGCTTCATTGGCTTCTATTCCAAATCCAGGGAGGGCATATCGATGGAGCCTGAGTCCTATGTCTATGTTCTATCTGCAAGATGGGGTATCCAGGTTTGCTTCCTTAGTGCCAAGTGGGTTCTGTTTCCCACTAGGACCAAAATGTTAAAAATCCAAGCAGAGGCAGAGGGATCAGATAGTAGTGGTCAAAGACAGCCAGCATGGCTAGCTTATCCACATAACCCTGACCTCACCAGGTTTGGCTCTCACCTATTCACACAGAATGGAAGTTCCTTGCCATCTTTGCCACACCTAAGGGAGGGCCACAGTCCACACTTCAGACAGATGATGCTCTACTTGTTTTCTGCCCTTAGGAATGCCTTTGTCCATAGAGCCACTGAGGAAGCATCCCTGAAGTCAGGTCACAGCCACCATGAGAAGGCCAGCTTCCATGCCAAGGGCCTGAGCTGCAAGGTCACCACCACTAGGGTCCCAGGCAGTACCAGACTCTTGGTAGAAAACAGGGTGTGGGAGAAAAGAAAGGGCTTTATAGCCTGGCCAGTGTGATACCCAGGGATCTAGTCTGCAATGTTCAGCCCTCCTTCACCCCTGCTGTTTGTGACCGTAGCATTTCCTGTTCCACGTGCAACCCTTCAGCCATAGCCACATGCTAATGCAGAAGTAAGGATATAGGATATGTTATCTGCTCCTTCAGGGCCCATCTCTCCCTACCCTCAGGCCATGGGCTCACAAGTGAACCTCCTGCAGCTGGAGGCTATGGTTTGCTGGCCCATGCCTTCCAGGCATGCCTTCATGCCTGAAGGCCCTGATCTATTCATTCTTGGCCTTTAGCCAAATGCAGTTGCTACATTTTCTGTCCTTCATATTGGCTTTGGCCCAAGTTTTCCTTCCATGTTTCCCAAGAATTCTGGAACATACAGAGGTGAAGCAGAGGTCAGAGCAATGGTCCTGGTTACTGAGTCTAAGTCTCCCACCATGGAGATATTTGTGCTGAGATGTTCTATCTTTTTGGCACAAGACTCTAGCCCCTAGTGATACTAATGGGTTTTGCATATGCGAATGGAAGGCGCTGTATGGTATAGGTTAGATACATGCAGAGACCCAAGTTCCAGTGTACATATGGAATTTTTACCTGAATAGATGTCTATGCACTGTAAAAGACACAGGGAAAGCTTTGGGCCTCAAATGAGAAGCCGCTTCTGTTGCGTATCAGTCCTGCTTCAGCACCAGGTTCGTAGTCTGTGTGAAGCTACTGCAGGTTCTCAGATGGAGCAGGAACCAAGTGGGTAGTCAGGTGCGAATCCTCGCTAGGGCTACTAGTCCTGTGGATGGAGCTGACTTGGCCTTCTCAGGGTATCTGTCTAGAGCCATTATGTGCACCGTCCTGGTCAGACGGGTACAGAGTTTGCTTGGACTCTGCTTGCTCAGTCACCTGCTTATCCTAGATTCTACTGAAACAACCAAGTCAGGAGCCACTCACAGAGAAAGCTGATGCTCCCAGGGAAAAATAAAGAGATCCCTGGTTCTTGTATGGCAGTTTCCTGCCTTCTGGGAAGATCTTTTGGCTGCTCCATAGTAGTGCCTGGAATCTGCTGATTGCTCAGCATCCCGATGTGATGACCAGCTGCAGGGCCACCATGATCAAAATGATGCATTGCGCTTTGCCTGCATACAGACCAAGGGCCTGCATCCAAGCACAGTGGTCTCAGCTTCGATTCTAGCTCAGCTGCTGATACAAGTTCTGTTTCAAACACAGACACACTTTTTTTTAATTAATTAATTAATTTTTAAAAAAATTTTTATTGGAGGCTGATTATTTTACAATATTATATTGGTTGGTTTTGCCATACATTGACATGAATCCGCCCCAGGTGTACATGAGTTCCCCCTCCCGAACCCCCCTCCCACCTCCCTCCTCCCCTTATCCTCCCTCTGGGTCATCCCTGCATACCAGCCCCGAGCATCCTGTAACATGCATCGACCCTGAACTGGTGATTCGTTTCACATATGATAATATACATGTTTCAATGCCATTCTCCCAAACCATCCCACCCTCACCCTCTCCCACAGAGTCCCAAAGACTGTTCTATACATCTGTGTCTCTTTTGCTGTCTCGTATACAGGGTTATCATTTGCATCTTTCTAAATTCCATATGTATGCATTAGTATATTGTATTGGTGTTTTTCTTTCTGGCTTACTTCACTCTGTATAATAGGCTCTAGTTTCATCCACCTCATTAGAACTGGTTCAAATGCATTCTTTTTAATGGCTGAGTAATACTCCATTGCTGGAGAAGGCAATGGCAAGCCACTCCAGTACTCTTGCCTAGAAAATCCCATGGATGGAGGAGCCTGGTTGGCTGCGGTCCATGGGGTCGCTAAGGGTCGGACACGACTGAGCGACTTCACTTTTACTTTTCACTTTCACACATTGGAGAAGGAAATGGCAACCCACTCCAGTGTTCTTGCCTGGAGAATCCCAGGGACGGGGGAGCCTGGTGGGCTTCCGTCTATGGGGTCACACAGAGTCAGACACGACTGAAGTGACTTAGAAGCAGCAGCAGCAGCAGCAGCAGCAATACTCCATTGTGTATATGTACCAAAGCTTTTGACTTGAGACATCTACAAAACTTCTACTGCTTTTGTACTACTTCTGCTTCTAGTAGAAGTAGTACTACTTCAAGTGCCTTCTCATAACTGCCAGTGTTGCAGGCCAGATCAGTCCACCCAGTGACCTTTATTGTTTTCCAAAGGAAGTCCACAAATTGGGGGTATACAAGCACAAGATGGCAGTACCTCCTTCCACTATCTTGGTCACTGTGTTTAGGTCTGGCTATTGTTGTTGTAAAGGGTTGGTTCTCCCAGTCCCAATCTCTTGCCTCCTGCCTACCCTCCCACATATCCCTTCACCCCTCTCAAAGCCTCTAGTTGGAGAAAGGCACCCCTGTGTTTAAGGGTTATTGTTCTTGTGGTCTCAGTCTGGGGCTGAAGCCAGGAGTATGTGCTGCTTGGACAGGCTTCGCTTAGAGTGCCCTCTGCCAGAAACAGATTCTATCTAGATCTGTGTTCTAGATCCCCACTGCTAGGACTTCACTGTGTCAGAGGAGACTTTCTGAGCAATACTGATCTCTCTGTGGGGAGACAGAGAAGTCAGGAGGCCATAGAACCCAGTAGAAATGCCTCAAGACTTCTTTCTTTTCTATCAAGGTCTAGCACTAGTGACCTATTTCTACCTCCTAGATGATTACATTTCGGTGCTTGAAAGCATGATTAGGGCACCATGTACTTCATCAAATCTCAGCTGGGGAACATGAGATGCTTACATAGACCTGTCCCTGTCTTGTCCATGAGAACCCTCTGGCTCAAGCCCTCCAAGGCAAGATTCACTCTAGCAACCATGGATTGTGCTATGATTCTATTATCCTATGTTCTGTTCCGTGCTTAACCAAACCTCAGATCTATAGGGAAAACCTAGAACTTCTAATATTAATACCGTCTCAGCCTCTTCCCCTACCTTTTCCAATTTTGCTATTTGTGAACAAATTCTCCCATCCCCAGAAATGCTGCCTGGATCCAGGCAGATCCCAGAGATATCATCCCTTCCTTCTGTTTATCACCTATACTCAACTGATGCCTTCTGCCTGGGTTGTTCTTCCTACTTCAGCCTCAGCACATCCTACGGCTAGAATTGCAAGAAGTCTGTGGAGGTCCTGTCTCTACACTCTCCAGGCCTACAATGTTCACTTCCTGGGTATGCTAGTCTAGAAGGCCAGAGGCAAACCAGCTTGTACATGGAAGCAGATCCATGCTCAATATTCCCAGGCCCTGTTCTATTATACTTTGAAGACCATTCCTTTGGAGATATGGAAAGGGTGGGGAGGGTACAAGACTCAAAGGGATACTAGTCTGTACCCCTTGCCCTGGCTATGCATGATGTTCTTTGGACACCCTTAGAGTCTGGGCCAAGACCAGCCACCACTCTAGCCCAACACCCTCTGCATCTGGGCTTTGCCACCCTCACCAGCCCAGGCCAACAGATCCAGCTGTTAAGGCCCCAGGCACTGCCTAACCAAGGGTCACAGGAAAGATACATATGCCACTCCTGGAGAGCCAGTGCCCACAGCAAGGCTACAACTTTCTCTTCTTGCAAATTTAGGGAGCTTTGGTCTCACTCTTGGATAGAAAGGAAGGCTGTCTAGATGTAAAACTAGTACATTTGACTCACCTATGATCACAGACCCTGGTTCAAGGAGGAGACCTGAGGTCTAAACCATCACAGGACAGGTATTGGCAGCAAAACCAGAGGGGTAGACTGCCAGAAAGGGCGCAAAAGCAGCCTGAGGGGCAGCAGCCAGACCAAAAGGTCAGAGGCAACAAGTTGGATATAGTAAGGAGCCCAGGTACCAGACTGCGAGGGGAATGTTAGTCAAGTCTGAGGACCGAGAGGAAGGTGGAAGAGAAAGATGAAGAAGCCATGGAGCACGTATCTTATGGGCAGCAGGGAATTGGGATGGATCCTGGTATACAGAGAATGCTGATGTACAGAAAGGCAGCCAAAGGCTTGATCCAGGATCCCTACCCAAAGCAGGCAGGAGTCAGGAACCTACTCTGGATGAACTTTTAACAACTCAAGGTCAAGTTCAAGAGGAAGTATGCATGGTAGAGAATGAAGGGGAACCACCAAGGTTGAGTAGAAAATGAAAACCTAAGCCATGTTTCCCCTCTGAGAGAGACCCTGCCATACACAATGTGTGTTTGTTGAGCAGATACAGCCCTGTGAGCCAGTGTGTACCTGAATGTGCATCCCTGCTTCCAATTAGAAACTAAGCTGGGGGGCGCCCAGCCCTGAAAGAGGCTATGCAAGGTGCAGGCAGTCCCCAACTTATGCACAAAGCTTCTCAGAGATGCTCTTCCCTGGGAAGAAATGCAATTCTGAGCCCTGAATCAGAATCAGAGCTTTCTGGTAAGCCTCCCATGCTGAGTTTAGGCTTTAACTGGCACGTACCTGTTACATCCCAGGGATGTCACATACTACTGTGACCTGTCATTCATTACTCTGAGCTCCCTAAAGGCAGAGATTTGGCTCTCTTACACTCCAGGCCATGACAAAGCTGATGTTGTGAAGTTTCTATAGAAGATAGACCTCCCCAGGAAGTTTCTCAGGTTGAAGAGACAAGCAGGTCCCTAGGTGATGTGTTATAGGGTGACAGGCTTGGAAGGTCTGTGGGACAGATGTTTAAGGAGGCTTTCTAAGTGACCTTGGCTGTTGATCCAAGCAGAGTAAAGTAGGACAGAACAACTCCTGGAATAACTATGGCAGGACAGTGGTGACCAGGCTATGGGCCAACTCTGGTCTCTGTCCAAGGGAAGACCAAGTGTTTGTCTTCTGTGATCTTCTGGTCAAGGCGTATTCTTGAAGCCTCGTCTTCTCTAATGGGACTAAAGCAACAGTATTAAGGGACCGTGTTCTCCTCATGATTTCTACTAACACCAAGCATGCCAAGTTCATGGTCTACTGCTTAGGTGATATTCCACATAGGCAGCTGGATGACAAGTGGCAATGTCTTCCTATATAAGAATTCTAAAGCAACCCCTGGGGCCAAGAGTTCTTAGGAGACATGGCCTGGGAAAAGAGGCAGGAAAGAGAGGTGCTTACACAAGTAAATTTAGTGAAGGGGTGGCCCTGACAAATTCCAGCCCCATTTATTTCTTTTAGCCAGAACCTGACCCACATGTCTAGGGTGAAGGGTAAACTGAGATTTAATTAGGCAGATTTATAGACCTTAGATACCTAAACCACTAGATTATGGGCATCAGATGAAAACTGGGACTCAGAGGCAGGAGAGGAAAACAGCTTGAAGAGAAACCACCAGCCCAACTGGGATCCAAATGGACCTCATGATATGAGTCCCAATACCTGTCATAGCTGTGAGACAACACACCAGCAGACAAAGTGCCCAGTTGCCAAGAGCCATGCCTGCCATTGCCATCATCTCCATGGTTGGCATGAACAGAGGTCACAGGTTAAAAGGAAGGTGAACAAGTTCAAGAGAACCAGGAAGAAGGCTCTGAAGACAATCTTCCACATACAACATTGAGCAGGCCAGAAGCCAGGATGCTCATAGCCTGGGTCCCCAGATGCCACTACCTACTGCAGTTAAACTCTGAAGAGATGGGAAATGAGTGAGAAAAAGTACTGGGTCGAGTCCTGAACTGAAATAAGGCCCTGCTTTCTGTCTAGGTTCTAGAACAACAAGTTCTCTCCAAGGTGGCTCCTGGGCATCCTGGAGATGCCTGCCTCAGACTATGTGTGGCTGTTTCCCAGGCATCTACCTTGGTCCCTGGCCTCAGACATCCACCAAGGCAGGTCCCAGAAGGCTTCCATGGGGTAAGATCAGCAGCCAGCTTCTAACTAGCCCCTCTATACCATTAACACAGTGACAGAAGCTTAAGGGAAAGTCTGATACAAACACTTCTTTCTCAGGAGGCTTATTTTAATAAGACATCCTTCTCTAGCTTCAGCTTACCTGCTGCTGGACAGTTTCTACCCATAGTTATAGGGTCTAGTTTAAAATCTGTTTCTAAACTAGACCTTCTATAATTGCTTTTTTTTACCTTCTATAATTGTTTTTTTTTTTTTTAAGACATAGCTGAGCATTCCATTCTCCATCTCACTTTGTGTGCCGCAATCTTATAATCCTCCCCTACCTTGACATTCTTCCTGAGGGCTCCAGTAGCCTACAGGTAGTTATCCCCTAAGGATAATTCCATTGTCATCTCTATTGCTCAGTCTCCAGTTATAAACCCTGGGCAGAAGAGGTGACAGTTTACAGGATTCCTTCTTAGGCCTGCTTCTCAGCTTGTAGTCTGATTTCATGCTTGCCAATCTTCTATTTCCATCAGTACACCAGTAACTGCCTCCAGCCCAGACTGTTCCTAATCTCCAGGGATCTCTCTTCCTGCTGGACATTCTCACTTGAGCAACTCAAACCAAGATTGTCCTATATTGAATTTGTTTCTGCTTCTACGGAACTAGAAGGATGCCTCAGCTGATGTCATGCTGTGGACCCAAAGATAACCACTAGATGACTGAAAGCTGTTTTCTGCCTCTCTCCTTTAACTAACTCTGTCCTACCTCCTAAGAATTTCTTGAACCCATCTATTTCACTCTGACTTCCCTACCCCAAGTTTTTTCCCCCCCTCACCTGAGGAGCTGCAACTTTCTAAGAGGTCACCAGAACTTTTCATTGAAGCCCAGCCAGGCTCTCATCTAAAATCCTGAGTTATTTTTAAAGATAGTCTTATCTGGTCACTGGTCTCCTGCCCCTGCTTAAATCCCTTTTATAGGATCCTAGCATTCAAAGGGCATATAACAGGGTCTTCAACTCAGCCCAAGAGACCTGACATGGTCTGACTCTGGCTTAAGTTCCTACAGTCAACCCCATTTTCCAAGTTGGGGTCATACCACTTTTTTGTCTGGCATCCTTATGCCTGGATACCTTTAAGTCAAAACCAGTTAATAAACCAATACAGACAAGCCACTCACTGAGGAACTCTTAGAAATTATGAAATTGCTACAAGATACTCTATCCTCATTTCTTTAGAGAAACTCACAAGACTAGGCACTTGAGCATCCAGCCCTATCTTCCAGGTTGTCCTGGGGTCTGAGGAGCATGAGACAGGTTCCTTCCCCAAGGCAGTTCCTCTGCATCCCATAGTGTTCTACCTGGACTTAGGGAACTTTTCTGCTTTTTAAGTGAGTGTGGGCCTCAGAGCTGTGGGAGTCCAGTGGGCAGCTGGCTTAGAGGTACCATGGTGTAGTTGACTATTGGAACATGTTTATGAATCCTACCTGGTTGCTTTGGGACCATCCTCAAGGCCTGACAGGGACACTAGGGAATCCCTTGAACTCAGCTCATCATCCCCAGTCACCACTACACACCCCATCCTCAATAAGCCAACTGCAAATGTAGTCACTCAAGATCAATATACCTATTCTACTTATATACCATGTTTAAGCCTCACAGAGATTAGCATGTCAGGCCTCCCAATTAGGTCTAGTCTTATTTCCATAGACATGGCATCTGAGGTGTCAGGTGTATATGAAAGAGGTGGGAAGTAGGTGGTGATACCTCTGGACTTATAAGTTCAGTCCTTATTCTGGGCCAGCCTTGAGTTTCTTTTTCATAGCCCCTCACACTGCCTTTTTTCTTTTTCTGCACTATAAGGGCTGTGGCTCCTTCCTTCTCAGATCCCTGCATGCAATTGACTTAATGCAGTAGCTTCTTTCCTGTTCACCTCCAACCCTGGGGCAGGCTCCTCATATTTTAGTCAGAAGGATCTGTAATGGAAGTCATTTTCCAGGATCCAGGACTGCCCGCTGACTTCCAAATGAAAGTTTCTAGATGGACCTGTCCGTATTCCTGCTGCCTTGGCTCACTATACCCAGAAGAGTTGACAACTTAGTAAAGAGACTTCTTGCTAGAAGAACTATGTCTGTGGCCAGGCACCTGCTGGGTAGCCTCAGACATTACCTCTGCCCCCGATGCCCTCACAAACCTCAGGGTTCACTCAGGTGTTGAAGACCCCTGGGATGACAGTTGTCAAACCTAGCTTTAATGGAATTAAGGGATGATAATCACACTGACAAATCTGTGCAGGGTTGGGCCCTGGGAACCCAGGTTGTCCAGCTCCCCTGGCCTGGGAGTTACTAGAAGAGAGGAACCTGAAAGAATATACAATAGAGAAGAGTATTCAGACACCCTGCTCAGTACTGCCAGCTTTGGTCGCCATTCGGGTAGCACTGATTCGGGGAGTGTCAGGAAATGCTGCCCAGAAAAGGCCAGGAGGACCAGAACAATTGGCCCCCACACATACAGAGTGTGTGCAGAGAGCAGGTTTTCAGATGCTCCTTCACTGTATCCCCTCCTGCTCCCCCTTCTTCTCTATACCAGAGGAAAAAACAGACTCTTAGGAAGAGTGAGACGCTATCCCCACAGGCCACAGAAGATATGCTGCAGGAGTAGGGCTCTGCACACAGGATAGGAAGAATGAGGCAAGAACCCAGCATGTATCCCTGACCCTCCACCCCAGGCTGCCATATCTTCTGACCAGCGAGGCCCCCAGGTGATAATCCCAGGAGCCTCACCACAGCTTCTGCCTCCTAGGGGCTGCTTTGCCCTGGCCTAGGATAGCCCGTGGGGCAGCAGAAGCCTACCCCTTGGTACTGTTCTGCCTGCCTGATTATCAACCATCAGCCACTCTGAGTCTCAGGAATTCTCCTTAGGGAAACAACTCTGCAAGTTTACAGGGGGGCCGGGGGGAATATAAAGAGACCCCGTGGCAAGGTAGGAGAGTTTTAGTCTTCACCTTCATAAGATCAAGGTGCCAATACACATGGGTAACAGATTGGTTTGAGCTTTTACCATTGGAAGAACCCACAAGACCACATAAGTGCCAGAGAATCAGACTAACACCGGGCTTCACCTATACGCTGAAGAAGGGCAGAAGCAACAACACCAAAGCATTAAGAGCATACCACGTGTTGGTTTTCCACTATTTTGGCTTTATGAGTTCTTGTGGCAGAATGTTCACATGCTTCCCTTTAAAGTTCTAGGCCAAGATCTAGTTTTGTACTTTCTAAGACGATGTCATCTCCATCCACTAAGTGTAAGGAAAGAGTTCTTACTAGCTTGAGAATTCTGTAGAAAATCTGGTGTTCTAGCTTCAGCTTGTACCACAGTAGAGACAGTCTGAACTCTCCTCCAGGGGATTGCCTAAGAAGTAAGTAGTGGGTGCTTGAGACAAGACCACATGGTATCTTACCAGAAGTAGAGGAAACAGCAAGGCACTTAAGCCTGAACACAGCCTGGGCCCTAGGGCGATGGCTCTGGAAATCTGGTTTTGTCCAAGGAGCAGTAATGGCTGTCACAGCCAAGTCAGGGATGGGCAGAAATGGAGTTGGTCGGGAGAGTATTCCCCAGTCCGCAGGAATCATTATCAGTCCAAGTAATGCTCAGTTATGGTCTCGTAGCTCGGTTCTAGATGGCTTAATACAAAGGCTTATTTTTGGCTCAAGTCTCATAAGGGTACAGTGGTTTGTGCGAGGCTCTCTTACTAGTACAGGCAGGAATGGTCCCTTCAGCTATGCCATCAGAATACATAGCTTTTAGGGTCATCTCTGCACCAGAACTTGAGGAAAGCACACCTATCCTTCATGGCTCTTGACCAGAAGTGACATCATTTCCACTTATATCATGTCAGTGAGGTACTCATGTGACCTGTGACGATGGCGAAAGGGGAAGAGGGTATAGAGATGGTCACTGATCATCAACTAAAGCAAGATGTCCAGTTCCTATCACAGGCATTGCATGTTACACTAACGGAAACAGCATCACTACCACACTGGCTGAAGAATTCTTTGAATGAGAACAACCCTTGCCCCACCCAACTCCCTGGCCAGGGGAGGATAGATGCCAGCAGTGTTGAATTTTACCGGTCACCTCTAGTACTAAGTGTATTTGCATAGAAGGATCTTTTAGGGTCAGCGACATTCAGCAACAGCCTTGAGTATGGATGACTCAAAAAGTCAATCTGTTCCTTTGGGCACAAAGTCATCATCAGGGCAAGGCCTGCCAGAGGCTTTGGCATAGCCTAAGATGCTACCTCAAATCCCTTATGATTATACAGTGGAAGTAAGAAATAGATTTAAGGGTCTAGATCTGATAGATAGAGTGCCTGATGAACTCTGGACGGAGGTTCGTGACATTGTACAGGAGACAGGGACCAAGACCATCCCCATGGAAAAGAAATGCAAAAAAGCAAAATGGCTGTCTGAGGAGGCCTTACAAATAGCTGTGAAAAGAAGAGAAGCGAAAAGCAAAGGAGAAAAGGAAAGATATAAGCATCTGAATGCAGAATTCCAAAGAACAGCAAGGAGAGATAAGAAAGCCTTCCTCAGCGATCAATGCAAAGAAATAGAGGAAAACAACAGAATAGGACAAACAAGAGATCTTTTCAAGAAAATTAGAGCTATCAAGGAAACATTTCATGCAAAGATGGGCTCGATAAAGGACGGAAATGGTATGGACCTAACAGAAGCAGAAGATATTAAGAAGAGGTGGCAAGAATACACAGAAGAACTGTACAAAAAAGAGCTTCACGACGAAGATAATCACGATGGCATGATCACTCACCTGGAGCCAGACATCTTGGAATGTGAAGTCAAGTGGGCCTTAGCGTCACTACGAACAAAGCTAGTGGAGGTGATGGAATTCCAATTGAGCTATTTCAAATCCTGAAAGATGATGCTGTGAAAGTGTTGTACTCAATATGCCAGCAAATTTGGAAAACTCAGCAGTGGCCACAGGACTGGAAAAGGTCAGTCTTCATTCCAATCCTAAAGAAAGGCAATGCCAAAGAATGCTCAAACTACCGCACAATTGCACTCATCTCACACGCTAGTAAAGTCATGCTCAAAATTCTCCAAGCCAGGCTTCAGCAGTATGTGAACCGTGAACTTCCAGATGTTCAAGCTGGTTTTAGAAAAGGCAGAGGAACCAGAGATCAAATTGCCAACATCCGCTGGATCATGGAGAAAGCAAGAGAGTTCCAGAAAAACATCTATTTCTGCTTCATTGACTATGCCAAAGCCTTTGACTGTGTGGATCACAATCAACTGTGGAAAATTCTGAAAGAGATGGGAATACCAGACCACCTGACCTGCCTCTTGAGAAACCTGTATGCTGGCCAGGAAGCAACAGTCAGAACTGGACATCGAACAACAGACTGGTTCCAAATAGGAAAAGGAGTACGTTAAGGCTGTATATTGTCACCCTGCTTGCTGCTACTGCTGCTAAGTCACTTCAGTCGTGTCCGACTCTGTGTGACCCCATAGACGGAAGCCCACCAGGCTCCCCCGTCCCTGGGATTCTCCAGGCAAGAACACTGGAGTGGGTTGCCATTTCCTTCTCCAATGTGTGAAAGTGAAAAGTGAAAGTGAAGTCGCTCAGTCGTGTCCGACCCTTAGCGACCCCACGGACTGCAGCCCACCAGGCTCCTCCATCCATGGGATTCTCCAGGCAAGAGTACTGGAGTGGCTTGCCATTGCCTTCTCCGGTCACCCTGCTTATTTAACTTATATGCCGAGTACATCATGAGAAACACTGGGCTGGAAGAAGCACAAGCTGGAATCAAGATTGCCGGGAGAAATATCAATTCCCTCAGATATGCAGATGACACCACCCTTATGGCAGAAAGTGAAGAGGAACTCAAAAGCCTCTTGATGAAAGTGAAAGAGGAGAGTGAAAAGGTTGGCTTGAAGCTCAACATTCAGAAAACAAAAATCATGGCATCTGGTCCCGTCACTTCATGGGAAATAGATGGGGAAACAGTGGAAACAGTGTCAGACTTTATTTTTTGGGGCTCCAAAATCACTGTGGATGCTGATTGCAGGCAGGAAATTAAAAGACGCTTACTCCTTGGAAGGAAAGTTATGACCAACCTAGATAGCATATTAAAAAGCAGAGACATTACCAACAAAGGTCCATCTAGTCAAGGCTATGGTTTTTCCCGTGGTCATGTATGTATGTGAGAGTTGGACTGTGAAGAAAGCTGATCGCCGAAGAATTGATGCTTTTGAACTGTGGTGCTGGAGAAGACTCTTGAGAGTCCCTTGGACTGCAAGGACTCTCAACCAGTCCATTCTAAAGGAGATCAATCCTGGGTGTTCATTGGAAGGACTGATGCTAAAGCTGAAACTCCAATACTTTGGCCACCTCATGCGTCGAGTTGACTCACTGGAAAAGAGTCTGATGCTGGGAAAGGTTGGGGGCAGGAGGAGAAGGGGACGACAGAGAATGAGATGGCTGGATGGCATCACCGCCTCGATGGACATGAGTTTGAGTGAACTCCCGGAGTTGGTGATGGACAGGGAGGCCTGGTATGCTGTGATTCATGGGGTCGCAAAGAGTCAGACACGACTGAGCGACTGAACTGAACTGAAGATGCTACCTCACCTTCTAGGAGCATGTGTCCTCAGCAGTCTCCATGACTGAAGTTCTCACTAAAGCATCAGCACATGAAGGCGGAGTCCAGATGCCCCGCCTCAGATGCCCCATGGGTGCCGTCAGCATCAGCTCCACATAAGCCATAGCCAGTCTGAGCAGGATTCTGTGAGCCTGCCTCCAGGAGTTGGCCCGACCGTCAGCAGCATTCTCGTCATAGCAAGTCTGTGAACACAGCCTCATTCATCTGGAGGGCAGAGGCCTTTCTCTCGTTCACTGCTGCATCTGCTGCCCAAGGTGGGGCGGCAGCGTCGACATCTCGTGCACACTCAGAGGGTGCACAGCAGCACAATCGACTGTGAGTTCTGTCTATTTCAAAGTGGCTGACTTCCCCAGGACAGCACCCTGGGAACCGTTCAGTGAAAGCACAAAAGCCCTGTAAAGAGAAGCTGCTGAGTTAACTGGGTCCTCACAAGCCTGACGTGGACTATGCCCATGACTCTGACGGCGCCTCTACCTCCGTTCCTGGGTGGTGCAGCCTGTGGCGGATAAACCTAAATCTGAGCTCACCCATTGCGCAGTTCAGTGCCTACATGTCAAGTGACTCGGTGCCATGACCGAGTTGGCAGGCAAGAGCCTGCATCTAGCTTATGGGAAGCGGTGGTGAGGTTGCCTAGTTGAAGCAGCATTAATAAGGGGAAATACCAATACAGAACTATATCCCAAACCAGCCTGATGGCTCTAGAAATCCCAAAGTCAGAAAGGGGAGAAAAAGGACAATAGTCCAAAAGAGCCCATTTCACAGGGCAGCAGAGTGTGTGTAGGAGGGCCCCAGAGAGAAGAACACCCCAAGTCACAGGCAGAGAGCAGAGCTTTCTTCAAGGGCTCCCAACGAGGTGAACTCATCTGCCAGAAGACTCAGCAACTCATTCAGCTGCTCAATGACAGCACCCGTGACAGGAAAGACACAATGAAGGAAGTGACATTGTAGACCATCTACAGACTGACCATCATGATCTCATCAGCCCCACATAGCTGCATATCCTAGTACATTTTGTGTTTTACCTAAGGTAGGTAAAAGCTTTCAAAGAGGAGAGACTGGATTAGACTTTAAGGATCTCAGAAAACATATCTGCATCGTCCCTGGAAACCAATTCTAGAATAGACCTTCAGGTTAGAGGGAAATCATGATATTTCACCTTAACCAGGGTATGTTGGACCAATGGACCCAATATCCAAGCTTGAAAGGATTCTAGAAATAGTTTTCTTCATAGACCCAAGAAGTGTCTTGTATGTACTTGTGTATGTCCCTATCAATGGGACAGTCCATGTCCCATTCCTGGTCATGCTCTCTATGTAGCTGTCTCCTTTGGTACCATGGGACTCTTTGTTTAGCACAAATCCACTCTAGTGACTCACCAGCCTTTGTTAATTCCCCTGCAATGGCATTCTAAAGGGCTAGGAGCAAGAGTCCAGATTTTTCCTTGTTACCTATTGATATGGACAGCACTCCCATCAGAATTCCAGTGCTGCTACCTATTTCCTGGGAGGTCCTTCTCCTGCCTTAGCTTTTGAGTAACACCCATGAAAATGAAGCCTGCCCCTGATGGATGGTAAGTATCAACCTTCCAAGGTGGACCCAAGGAAGCTAGCCACCCTAGCTGAGTTAGTCCTTTAGCATCCTAAAGTCTAGACAACTGAACTGCCAGCATAGTCCAAGGGACCCTAATCTTTTCCAATAAGACATTCTTAGTCCTCCAGGTTCTGGGTCTCAAAGAGGGAAATATATCAGGAAGAACCCTTATACCACTTCCTAAGATCTCTTGCCACTTGGCCCTAGGACTGTGAGGCCAATCCATTGTCCAAAGACCAGGGATGCCTAGAAAAGAATATGCCATCACATCTAGACATCTGGCCACTGGCCTTATAGTACCAGCAGTTTATAAACAATTTATGACCTAGTATGCCTCCTGTACCTATCAGTTCAAGAAGTGGCCCAGGGGCATACCTATGCTCTGAATTTGACTCTTTCTCAGGTTAGAGAATAAATGAAAGATTTAAGATCTTATGATTAAGACAATTCTCATATATAGCCTGGAAGCCAGTGCAAGGTGTTAGAGTTGTATTCACACCCACACCTGCCTGTCCAGACACTGGCCACATACTTAGATGTGAAGCAAAGAAACTAAGCACATTTACCAACAGTCTATCCTGACAGACTGTACCAAGGTCTGTTCTATTCATATTGTGAAATTATCTGTGGAAAGGTTGATTCTATAAAGAGCAAAATCCCCCACTCAGAATCACAGAAAACCACCCACAGGACTAGCAACCTGTGCTCAGAAGGTCAAAGAAGAAACACAAGCTACATCTCATTCCCATGCCACAAGTCCCAGGGATGGGGTGCCCAGTTTCTTTAAGAATAAAATAACAACAAGTTTTTAGCTTAAAAGAAGAAACTGGACCACAGGAAAGAAGCATACTGGGCTCAACAGACCAGAGAAGCTGTCTAAACTACAGCCCATCCTCGTGCCTCAAGCCCCGGGGGCAAGGACGCTAGTTTTCTACAAAAGACCCAGGTTTAGATCCTGCAGGAAAGCTGCAGGTTTAGATCCTGCAGGAAAGCTGGATCACAGGAAAGGATCAGACCTATGCTCAGCCTCAGAGGCAAGCAATCTATTCTCCATCCTGATGCCACACATCCCAGGGATGGGGGTCCCAGGTTTCTACAGGTAAAGAAACCGGGTTTTAGATCCAGCAGAAGAGTTGGACCACAGCAAGAGATCAGACCTGTGCTTAGCAGACCAGAGGAGCAATGTAAACTACATCTCATCCTGATGCCCCAACTCCCAGGGACAGGGATCTCAAGTTTCTACATGTTTCCACAAGAGAACCCAGGTTTCAGATCCAGCAGATAAGTTGGACCACAGGAAAGGATCTTCCTGGGCTTAGCAGATGAGAACCAATATAATCTATATCTCATCATGATTCCTCAGCTCCCAAGGTAAGGGTTCCAAACTTCCTTGAAAGAAACTAGGCTTTAGAGCCAACAGATAAGTTGGACCACAGGAAACGATCATCCTGGGCTCAGCAGGCTAGAGATAATTCAAGCTAAGCCTCATTCTCATGCCTCAAGTCCCAGGTTTCAACATCCAGTTGTATTTTACTCTGAGTGTACACCCTAGGGAGCATACATGGAAGGTGAGAACATCAGGGCACATGAAGCAGTCATACCTGGGCATGTCCCTAGCCTGAGGCAAAGCCAGTGATGGCTGTCTTCTTTAGCGGAAATAGGGATCTATGTGACATATCCCCAGGTTGGTCCAGTCTATCCGGGTGCAGGATATCAACTCATCTCTCAATCAGAAAGCCAACCTGAAACCTGACTTTCTCCTAGAGACAGAAGATGCCTAATAGCTGGATACATATAATACTTTCCTTATCCAGCCCTATAACATAAAGGAATTTCCATGTTTCTGTCTTTCTGAAGATGCTAAAAGCTTTTCATATAAAAGTTAGGTGTCCCAGAGATATTGGGATCTCAGAAGCCTATGAAGGTCTCAAGGATACCCTGCCAGAGTTAACACCAGCAGAGCCAAGTACTTTCCCATTTTGGGGGAGTGAGATGCCTTGGACTGACAGGGCTCCTGGAGCTCTCTCCACTCAGCTAGTATATTCAAGGCCTCAATAGTGGAAGTGGCCTTCACTCAGCACCATGCCCTAATGCTGAGCAGTTGTTAACCTGCTGAAGCTGCTACTCTAACTCCACAGTTCTACTTTAGAACTACTCTTGTTCCCATAGGCTTCAGCGTCTGGAGTAAGGAGAGAATATGGCAAGAAGATATGTTCTTGGGCTCATTTGTCTGTTGAGGGGACTACAGCAACAGGAACCTCAGATCACACTGGGGAATGCCAATAGTCATCAGTGGCCGTGAATCTGGGTGAGATTCTGATACATCTAGTTCTGTTAGAAGGCCTCAGTTACACCAAGAGAAGGTGAAGAGTGAGCAATTGGGCATAAAATGGTTCTTGAACACATTAAGGACTTCACAAAATCATAGATCCCAGTGCAGTAGACTCGATAGCCAGGACAAGGAAAGAAAGCTTGGGAAACATGCCAACATAACCAAGAAGGGCTACAGCTGTACTGACCTAGACAGAAATAAGGAGAGAGGGTCAGATGTTTTGGAGGCAATAGTACAGAACCTGGGACGGGGCAGCCTAGAGGCCGGCCCAAGTGAAGAAAGTTGTAGCATCTCTGGGAGCACTTAAACACAGAAAGCAGAGAACAGAAGCAGATGCTGTTGCCATGGAGAAAAGTCTGGTGGGTGGGCCTCACAGTCAGCAGGGGAAGGGCAGGGAGAAATGCTGTAAGCAATCAGGTTAATACTAGCTCTCCCAGCAAACTTCCAGTCTACAGTACAGTATGCTCTCAAAGACGGCAACTGTGTGAGGTGATGTATGTGATGGGCTGATTGTGATGATTACAGCAGAAGTCATGTTGTATACTTTATCATTCAGCTAATTCTACCTCAAGACAAAGCTTCTGGGGGAGAGGTAGATGTCACTGTGTCATGGAAAAACAAATCCATAGGAAGCCCTCATGACAGAGGGAGAGGGAAGTAGTGACCCAAGAGTATAAGAATTTTAAGCCATATGATGCTTTCTAGAGTTCTTTGTATAACTGGTCACCACGAGCCACATACTCTGCCTACACCTGCCACGATAATTCCATGTCTATTCTTAACAGGGACAGTACTTAAAAAACAGAAGCTCTAAAAACTTTAGGCTTATCTCTTGAAACAGTCCTTCCTTATGTAGGTGATGGGGGGAAAGAAGAGACTACCCCAAGATATATGGTTGCTCAAAGTCAAGTAATGTATATTCAACATCTAGTTTCTGGTTTACATGTAAAAAGCTTGGACGTTGCCACTGTCCTGACAGGTTAAGCTGAGCAGACCATAAAATGGTTCTTGGGCCCAAAAGAAGGGAGGATATTGGATTAAGCACTGTGTACCATGGCTGGGGAGACAGACTAATATAAGGAGCCACAGTTTACCCCAACAGAAACTCCAGTATTCTTGCCTGGGGAATCCCCATGGACAGAGGAGCCTGGCAGGCTACAGTCCACGGGGTTGCAAAGAGTTGGCTCAGCCAAGTAAGGAACAGAACAAGAAAGAACTCTGAGGTTAAGCTTCAAGCAGAATCAGGGCAAAGAGCCAGAATGTGGTAGGAGCATCAGAAGCCATCCTTTGCAGCCACTGGGTAGAATGGTACTTGGGCTTAGAGCTAGTCAAGTGTGTCAGCTTTACCAACTACCTGAGCTAGGGAGGGGGCAGGGAGAGGGTTAGATAATACACTCAAGACTGCAGAGCTCCATGTCCTCAAGAGGGTACATTTCAAAGATTGCCAAAGCCCCGGGACCATGGTTCCCCTCCTTTTCCCTGGGAGATACATTCCAAGTGCCCCAGTGGATGCTTGAGGCTGAATTGGTAGTGAGCCCTGTGTGCACTGTTTTTACCTATACATCGGAGAAGGCAATGGCAACCCACTCCAGTACTCTTGCCTGGAAAATGCCATGGATGGAGGAGTCTGGTAGGCTGCAGTCCATGGGGTCGCGAAGGGGTCGCGAAAAGTCGGACATGACTGAGCGACTTCACTTTCACTTTTCACTTTCATGCATTGGAGAAGGAAATGGCAACCCACTCCAGTGTTCTTGCCTGGAGGATCCCAGGGACGGGGGAGCCTGGTGGGCTGCCATCTATGGGGTCACACAGAGTTGGTCACGACTGAAGTGACTTAGCAACCAACCTATGATAAG
Source organism: Moschus berezovskii (assembly GCF_049115385.1). Classification (NCBI taxonomy): domain Eukaryota; kingdom Metazoa; phylum Chordata; class Mammalia; order Artiodactyla; family Moschidae; genus Moschus; species Moschus berezovskii. The sequence continues at coordinate 27,961,998 of NC_142471.1, forward strand.
ATCAATTGGCAAACTTATGAATTCTAGTATACTGTCAGAAAGTTGTCAGTTTGGTTTCTCAAAATGTATTATATGAATGTATAATGTATTTAACGTCTTTTCCATCTTAAGCACTTATCATGTACTATGTAAGCTTTTGGAGTTAGAGACTCAATAGCAAGACTAGCATGAATGTTGCCTTCACAACATCACAGACAGATTACCACGGATCTGAGCAACCTCAGATTAGAAGTTCTTTCCTTACATCAAGAACTTTCACCTTTTCACCTTTTATGAGAGAAACTTTATGGATTCTTTGGCATATCTGAATATCAGTATCATTACTCATGCTCTTTGAGGCCATTATTAGATTAAGGGTTACCTGAACATAAGCACTGCGGTAGCCCACAGTTCATCTGATAACCAGGAGGTTTCTGCATGACTGGAGGGATATGCTGGACAAAGATGATTTATGTTGTGAATCATCTGTTTTGTGACATGATCATGCTCCACAGAACACACAAATTATGAATTACTTTTTTCTGGGATTTCCCATTTAAGATTTTCAGACCATACTTGACCACAGGTAACTGAAACCCCAGAAAGCAAAACCACAGGAGCGGGACTCCTGTACATCCTTTGCCCTGAGCCAGTTTTGTGTATCAGAGATTCCACAAGTTTGCACTAGCAGCTCAGAGTTAACTCAACACCCATGGCATGAAGTTAAGTCTAAGTCACTTTACTAACATGACTTCCCCCGTCAAAGTGTCCCTCCCAAGATGAAGGTGTAGTTGCAGCAAAGTACATTTCTAAAAGTTCAAGCAGCAAGCTGAATGAGCTGTTCCCACTGAAGGACTAATACTGTTAAAGTGCCAAATGAAGCCTCAACTGCCACCTGACCCCCATGGGCAGGAATTGGAGTGAATATGCTGCCTTCTTCCCATCTTTTCCAAGGGCCTAAGTGTTGGGTGGTTAGTAGCAATGTGGGGGTGTCTCCCTGCTGGGGTTATCAGACTTAGAGGGGAGAGAAGGTCTAAGTTCCAGATAGCAGGTAATATTGTAGTCTGAGCACGTCTCAGACATCCTGCATTTGATCTGTCAACCCTACCTGGAAGACAGTGGTCACCTGTGCTTTCTTGCTAAACAGATCCAAGAAATCATGGGAAGAAAATGTCCATGACCTACCTGCAAACATCCTCACATGGAAGTCAAGATGTTCACTGAACACATTCGGGATATACAAACTTGAGAGGCTTCCAGCTAACACAAGCCACCACAAGAGGACAGATAGGGCACTACCAAGAAAACAGTGAAGTTCCCCAAAGAACTCCAGGGCCTATGGGCTCATATCCAGAACGGCTGCCTTCTACCCTCCTGGCCACAGGCAGATGGCATTTTCTCTGGGCCCTCTACTTGAAGTTTCCTGGTGGTGACAACCACTTTGTGAGTTAGTATAGAGGCAACACTAAATAGACTGTTTTTCAAACTACAGTTAGTCATCCATTCCAGTTCAGGCTGGCTGCAGTCTGGATCTTAACTGTGCCTCTGAAGGAGGCAAATTCAGCAGCTCTTAGCCAGGAAGATCTCCAGCTGAGCATTATTGCATTAAGGTGAATATGAGCTTCCTTTTTGACTGTTTTCCTATTCAGAAGACAATCACAGGAGCAGTTCCTTCTAAACTGTCATGCAGTTTGAATTGCTGAAATGCTAGGTTAAGAAAAACATTGAGGGGATAAATGTCTATGTGTGATGCTGCTGCTGCTAAGTCACTTCAGTCGTGTCCGACTCTGTGTGACCCCATAGACGGAAGCCCACCAGGCTCCCCCGTCCCTGGGATTCTCCAGGCAAGAACACTGGAGTGGGTTGCCATTTCCTTCTCCAATGTGTGAAAGTGAAAAGTGAAAGTGAAGTCGCTCAGTCGTGTCCGACCCTTAGCAACCCCACGGACTGCAGCCTACCAGGCTCCTCCATCCATGGGATTTTCTAAGCAAGAGTACTGGAGTGGCTTGCCATTGCCTTCATAGTCACTATTAATACCATACCAGCATTTTCTAGTTTCCCAAACTAGAGAGTTGTGCAAAATTAACTCCAGGGCCAAGACAATAGACTGTTCTAACACTACCTAGAATAGTTTTGTTTTTAGTACTTTAAGTCATACCAAGTAAAAACTATAGGTATTTTTTTAATTATTATTATTTTTATTAAAAAGTACTTATGGTTAGGGCATCATTTTGGTTACATCTCCAGCTTCCCTGGTGGCTCAGAGGGTAAAGAATCTGCCTGCAATGCAGGAGACCCAGGTTCAATCCCTGGGTTGGGACGATCTCCTGGAGAAGGAAATGGCTACCCACTCCAGTATTCTTGCCTGGAGAATTCCATGGAGAGAGCCGCCTGCCAGGCTACAGTTCATGGGGTCACAAAGAGTTGGACTCAACTGAGCAACTAACACTTTCACTTTTTTCAGTATGGTCACACCTCAATTTAGGAAGACTAAGCTGGCTAGCAAGATTCCTCAGTTTCCTACTTAGTCCTGAGTGACCAGGAGGACACACCGGGCTCACGTGTCTCTTTCATTGTAGGTTCTCAGTCACTTCATGATGAAGAGCTTCCCTCCACAGAACGTAAGAAAATCACAGGATTTGGCCCTTGATAGGGGGAGAAGAGAAACTTTGGGTAAGTAACCTTTGTACTTCAGTTTCTCTAACTGTAAAAGTAACACATATGCATGTGATTAGGATCCCTGGAATGTGTTAATTTAGTCTTTAAAACATTGGAGATACCGCCTCAGTTTTCATGTGTGAAGTAGTTACTTTCTACCTTAAAGGAGTAGAGAATAAGCTGTCAGACATTTGAATTTGAATTGCTTACTGTCACTCTAGCATGAAAATTGCAGTCAGATGCTAGTTAACACCCAACCGATGAGCTCCATCAGTTATTAGTTCTATGAAATGAGAGTTCCTCTAAAATACCTGGGCATGGTACCATAAAAAGGGATGGGCAAAACTTTACCTTGGATATTTTACCTTGGTGATTTACCAGGGATATTTTTACCTAACCCTTAAGAGAGGGTGTTAGGGAGCTTCTGGGAATACTGGCAGTAATTTTTTCTGTAAATGCCAGTCACACAGATGTTTACTTTGAAAGTTCATCCAGCTGTATACTTGATTTGTGGACCTTTCTGCATGTGTGTTTTCCATATGCACAAGGATGGTCATAACAGCCATATCCAAAGTAAAGTGAAACTGCAATTCAAGGCATACTCATAAAAAGCAAAGAGTAAGAGTCAGACTGTGTTACCACTAACAGAGGGAGTCACAGTCTAGAAGCCAGAGTACTGATAGTTTTGTGTAGTCATACAGGGATTAGCATTGTGAGACTGTAAATGTTTACCAATCTTCCTAAGCAGTTTAAGTTATAATGAATTTCTTCTATTTACTAGTGAACTAACTTTGGGCAGCCATGGGACTCTCTCTTACCCATGGTACTCTTACCATGACTTGGAAATGGAAGATGGTATGAGTTGGACCATCGTGTTCCAACTTGCTTTCCTGCTTTAGATGGAGCAAGGCAGCTAACAATTGCTATGTCACTTGCCTACCTAACCTTTGCCCACAAGTGTACTGGACCCATCCAGATACTTCTGTACAGATTGTTTCTCTGCCTGAAACTAGCTAGTGACTAAAATTCCCCATTTAAGATATCTGATTTGCTTTTAACCACTAATGTTTAAGGTTGGGATGGTCAGCTTAGAAAAGCTAAGAAGTGCTCGCTTCGGCAGCACATATACTAAAATTGGAACGACACAGAGAAGATTAGCGTGGCCCCTGCGCAAGGATGACACGCAAATTTGTGAAGCATTCCATATTTTTTAAAAGAATGAAACTAGAACACTTCCTAACACCAAAAACCAAAATAAACTCAAAATGGATTAGAGAGCTAAATGTAAGACCAGATTCTATAAAACTCCTAGAGGAGAATGTAGGCAAAACACTCTCTGACATAAATCACAGCAGGATCCTCCAAGACCCACCTCCCAGGATATTGGAAATAAAAGCAAAAATAAACAAATGGGACCTAATTAAAATCAAAAGCTTCTGCAAAGCAAAGGAAACTATAAGCAAGGTGAAAAGACAGCCTTCAGAATGGGAGAAAATAATAGCAAATGAAGCAACTGATAAAGGATTAATCTCCAAAATATACAAGCAGCTCCTGCAGCTCAATTCCAGAAAAATAAGTGACCCAATCAAAAAATGGGCCAAAGAACTAAACAGACATTTCTCCAAAGAAGACATAAAGATGGCTAACAAACACATGAAAAAATGCTCAACATCCCTCATAATCAGAGAAATGCAAATCAAAACCACAATGAGATACCATTTCACACCAGTCAGAATGGCTGCTATCCAAAAGTCTACATGCAATAAATGCTGGAGAGGGTGTGGAGAGAAGGGAACCCTCTTACACTGTTGGTGGGAATGCAAACTAGTACAGCCACTATGGAGAACAGTGTGGAAATTCCTCAAAAAACTGGAAATAGAACTGCCATATGATCCAGCAATCGCACTCCTGGGCATACATACCGAGGAAACCAGAATTGAAACAGACACATGTACTCCAATGTTCATTGCAGCACTGTTTATAATAGCCAGGACATGGAAGCAACCTAGATGTCCATAGGCAGACAAATAGATAAGAAAGCTTTGGTACATATACACAATGGAGTATTACTCAGCCATTAAAAAGAATGCATTTGAACCAGTTCTAATGAGGTGGATGAAACTAGAGCCTATTATACAGAGTGAAGTAAGCCAGAAATAAAAACACCAATACAGTATACTAACGCATATATATGGAATTTAGAAAGATGGTAACGATAACCCTGTATACGAGACAGCAAAAGAGACACAGATGTATAGAACAGTCTTTGGGACTCTGTGGGAGAGGGTGAGGGTGGGATGGTTTGGGAGAATGGCATTGAAACATGTATATTATCATATGTGAAACGAATCACCAGTTCAGGGTCGATGCATGTTACAGGATGCTCGGGGCTGGTGTGCGGGGATGACCCAGAGGGAGGATAAGGGGAGGAGGGAGGTGGGAGGGGGGTTCAGGAAGGGGAACTCATGTACACCGGGGCAGATTCATGTCAATGTATGGCAAAACCAACAAATATAATATTGTAAAATAATTAGCCTCCAATAAAAAAAGAAAGAAAGAAAGAAAAGCTAAGAAAACAAAGTAAGCAACATTTCATATTCAACGGTATGCTAGGTTATGTTGGCATTTTCACAGACCTCAGCTTCAGTGGCTGAAGTGCTTCACACATCACATCACATCACTACTCAGTGTAGGTGTTCCTGGCTCACCTCTCATGTTCCTGTTCAGGGACTGGGGCTTCTTCCATATTGTGGCTTGACCCTCTCTGGAGTCTTCACCATTAAACCAGTAGATGTGGAGAAGGAAAAGATGGTGAGAAAACTATGGGCTAGACTTACAAGCAACTTGTATTTCTGGTCATGTTCTACTGGCTAAAACTTAGCTAGATGTAAGGGAGGCTAGAAGCTAGTCAGCCTCGGTACCCAGGAGGAAACTCACATGCAGGAAGCACTAGCCATCTCTACCCCAGGTGTATACTACTCTTGCCTAGAAAATCCCATGGATGGAGGAGCCTGGTAGGCTGCAGTCCATGGGGTCGCTAAGGGTAGGACACGACTGAGCAACTTCACTTTCACTTTTCACTTTCACACATTGGAGAAGGAAATGGCAACCCACTCCAGTGTTCTTGCCTGGAGAATCCCAGGGACGGGGGAGCCTGGTGGGCTTCCGTCTATGGGGTCACACAGAGTCGGACACGACTGAAGTGACTTAGCAACAGCAGCAAGAAATCTGAGATCTTCCCAAAGCCAAATATCTTTAATATACCACACTACATACCATTTAACAGAACAGATTTTGATTAAGAATCATTGAACTGAAGCTTTTAACTTGTTTCCCCAATATGGAAAATATGTTTTTGAAAGCGATTGCTTTGCATTTCTCTGATAATGAGTGATGTTGAGCATCTTTTCATGTGTTTGTTAGCCATCTGTATGTCTTCTTGGGAGAAATGTCTGTTTAGTTCTTTGGCACATTTTTTGATTGGGTCGTTTGTTTTTCTGGAATTGAGCTGCAGGAGTTGCTTGTATATTTTGAGATTAATTCTTTGTCAGTTGCTTCATTTGCTATTATTTTCTCCCATTCTGAAAGCTGTTTTTTCACTTTGCTTATAGTTTTCTTCATTGCGCAAAAGCTTTTAAGTTTAATTAGGTCCCATTTGTTTATTTTTGCTTTTATTTCCATTACTCTAGGAGGTGGGTCATAGAGGATCCTGCTGTGATTTATGTCGGAGGGTTTTTTGCCTATGTTTTCCTCTAGGAGTTTTATAGTTTCTGGTCTTACACTTAGATCATCCATCCATTTTGAGTTTATTTCTGTGTATGGTGTTAGAAAGTGTTCTAGTTTCATTCTTTTACAAGTAGTTGACCAGTTTTCGCAGCACTACTTGTTAAAGAGATTGTCTTTTTTCCATTGTATATTCTTGACTCCTTTGTCAAAGATAAGGTGTCCATCAGTTCAGTTCAGTCACTCAGTCGTTTCTGACTCTTTGCAACCCCATGAATTGCAGCACACCAGGCCTCCCTGTCCATCACCAACTCCCGGAGTCTACTCAAACTCACGTCCATCGAGTCAGTGATGCCATCCAGCCATCTCATCCTCTGTCATCCCCTTCTCCTCCTGCCCCCAATCCCTCCCATAAGGTGTCCATAGGTGTGTGGATTTATCTCTGGGCTTTCTATTTTGTTCCATTGATCTATATTTCTGTCTTTGTGCCAGTATCATACTGTCTTAATGATCATAGCTTTGTAGTATAGCCTGAAGTCAGGCAGGTTGATTCCTCCAGTTCCTTTCTTCTTTCTCAAGATTGCTTTGGCTATTCGAGGTTTTTTGTATTTCCATACAAATTGTGAAATTATTTGTTCTAGTTCTATGAAAAATACCGTTGGTAGCTTGATAGGGATTGGATTGAATCTATAGATTACTTTGGGTAGTATACTCATTTTCACTATATTGATTCTTTCAATCCATGAACATGGTATATTTCTCCATCTATTTGTGTCCTCTTTGATTTCTTTCATCAGTGTTTTATAGTTTTCTATATATAGATCTTTTGTTTCTTTAGATAGATATATTCCTAAGTATTTTATTCTTTTCATTGCAATTGTGAATGGAATTGTTTCCTTAATTTCTCTTTTGTCATTGTAAATGTATAGGAATGCAAGGGATTTCTGTATGTTAATTTTATATCCTGCAACTTTACTATATTCATTGATTAAGTCTAGTAATTTTCTGGTAGAGTTTTTAGGGTTTTCTATGTAGAGGATCATGTCATCTACAAACAGAGTTTTACTTCTTTTCCAATCTGGATTCCTTTTATTTCTTTTTCTGCTCTGATTGTTGTGGCCAAAACTTTTAAAACTATGTTGAAGAGTAGTGGTGAGAGTGGGCACCCTTGCCTTGTTCCTGACTTTAGGGGAAATGCTTTCAATTTTTCACCATTGAGGATAATGTTTGCTGTGGGTTTTTCATATATAGCTTTTATTATGTTGAAGTATGTTCCTTCTGTTCCTGCTTTCTGGAGGGTTTACTACAATGAGGTACCATCTCATGCCAGTCAGAATGGCTGCTATCCAAAAATCTACAAACAATAAATGCTGGAGAGGGTGTGGAGAAAAGGGAACCCTCTTACATTGTTGGTGGGAATGCAAACTAGTACAACCACTATGGAGAACAGTGTGGAGATTCCTTAAAAAACTGGGAATAGAACTGCCATATGACCCAGCAATCCCACTGCTGGGCATACACACTGAGGAAACCAGAATTGAAAGAGACATAGGTACCCCAACGTTCATTGCAGCACTGTTTATAATAGGACATGGAAGCAACCTAGATGTCCATCTGCAGACGAATGGATAAGAAAGTTGTGGTACATATACACAATGGAATATTCAGTCAGTTCAGTTCAGTTCAGTCACTCAGTCATGACCGACTCTTCGCGACCCCATGAATCACAGCACACCAGGCCTCCCTGTCCATCACCAACTCCCGGAGTTCATTCAAACTCATGTCCATCGAGTCGGTGATGCCATCCAGCCATCTCATTCTCTGTCATCCCCTTCTCCTCCCGCCCCCGATCCTTCCCAGCATCAGAGTCTTTTCCAGTGAGTCAACTCTTCGCATGAGGTGGCCAAAGTATTGGAGTTTCAGCTTTAGCATCAGTCCTTCCAATGAACACCCAGGATCGATATCCTTTAGAATGGACTGGTTGGATCTCCTTGCAGTCCAAGGGACTCTCAAGAGTCTTCTCCAGCACCACAGTTCAAAAGCATCAATTCTTCAGCCATTAAAAAGAATACATTTGAATCAGTTCTAATGAGGTGGATGGAGCCTATTATACAGAGTGAAGTAAGCCAGAAAGAAAAACACCAATATAGTATACTAACATATATACAATGGAATTTAGAAAGATGGTAACGATAACCCTATATGTGAGACAGCAAAAGAGACACAGATGTATAGAACAGTCTTTTGGACTCTGTGGGAGAGGGTAAGGGTGGGATGATCTGAGAGAATAGCATTGAAACATGTATATTATCATATGTGAACAGATTGCCAGGCCAGGTTTGATACATGAGACTGAGGGCTCAGGGCTCGTGAACTGGGATGACCCAGAGGGATGGGATGGGGAGGGAGGTGGGAGGGGGTTTCAGGATAGGGAGCACATGTAAACCCATGGCTGATTCATGTCAAGGTATAGTTTTTGCCATACCACTACAATATTATAAAGTAATTAGCCTCCAATTAAAATAAATTTTAAAAATAAAAATAAATAAATAAATAAAATAAAAGAGATTGCTTGTTTGATCTGATCAGTAAAAGTATGAAGTAATGTTAGGGATCAGTACCAACATGTCCCTGGTGCCTCAGAACTGGTCCACTGCATTCTGTTATCATTGACAGTATTAAGAACTTCTAGAAAGCCAGTGTTAAGTTTGTTTTAACCTGACAGTACCCTTTTGGACAGATTTCAATTCGCTTATTTTATCAAAGGCCAACAGTTATGACCCCAGGCAGCTTTGACCTACCTGTTCTGTGGACATCTATAGAATCTGTTCTTTAAACTCACTTTTGAACACCTGAAATGCCATGCATTCTAGTTGCTATGGAACAGTCATCTCCAGGAGCCTATGCTATATGCTTAATCTGACTCCCCATGGATCTTTCGGCCTCTGTCATTAGCTTAACAGTTTTTAATAAAACCAGTTATTCATAGTTAAGATATGGAAACTGGTGTATAGAGGTAAAAAATAGTGTGTTTATGCTGGTTTTTTTAAAATAGGGGATAGCTCTTTAGAGATGAATGATAAGGATTGAAACTTGGCAGCATTTATAAGTGAAATTAGGTGATAGTCAGTGGTTGTTAACCTCCACAAGCAACAAGAGAAGGTATATACCTCTTGTTGTTAGTACTCAGCTACCTAAGTAGTCTTACCAAGAAATAAACTGGAATCTCACCTTTTAGAGCCAACTACAGACTGTAAGAAACACAAAGAAGAGAGGAACTTACAGTAAATCAGAGATGCAATTATACTCCCAACTGTAGGCAATTCTGTAGGACAAAAGACCCTGTTGAATTGCAAAGAAAGATGGATATATTGAGATGTTAAGACTCCAACCATCATACTATGCAAGCCTGTTTTGGATCTTAGTTCCCGTCAAGATTAGAATGAACTAGAACTGGTAAAATGTAAACTCTAAATATAATTGGCAACTTAGTTTCGTTTAGATGTGACCAGTATTGTTAGGGTTCCCCTCCCCCACAACTTCCTGAGAAATATTTAGGTATTTATAAAAAGTTTAAGGGACACATTTTTACAAATAGGACTATTCAGTCTTCTGTTTCTAGGACACTAGAACGTAATAGCCAATTAGACATCCTCTCAAGTCCTTTTGAGACCCTTTAGCTTCCCCAGGTGGGTTGCCCTCTATGGGGTCGCACAGAGTCGGACACGACTGAAGCGACTTAGCAGCAGCAGCAGCTTCCCTAGTGGTAAAGAATCTGCCCCAAATGTGGGAGACCCAGGTTCGATCCCTGGAGAAGGGAATGGCTACCCATTCCAGTATTCATGCTGGGAGAATTCCATGGACAGAGGAGCCTGTTGAGCTACAGTCCATGGGGTCGCAAAGAGTCAGACATAACTAAGCAACTAACACTTTCGCTCTTCAGTAGTAGGGTGGGGAGGCTTCCTGGAATAGGACCCAAAACATCACAGCCCATCATTATCTCAAGCAGAAGATTAACACAGCTTAGGCCAAAGCAGCTGAGCTCAAATCAGGCTCTTTCAACTAAGCACCCCATTTCTCTGTCTACCTCCAGCAATAAGATCCTGCTTCTTCCCTCCCCTACCATAAAAGTAAAGTGAAAGTGAAGTCACTCAGTTTGTCCAACTCTTTGCGACCCCACGGACTGTAGCCTACCAGGCTCCTCAGTCCATGGGATTTTCCAGGCCAGAATACTGGAGTGGGTTGCCATTTCCTAAGAAAACATGCAAGTGTAAGGCACATGGCCAAGCCTCTAGGAAGCATGGAACAAAGAGGCTAGTGCATCTTGATAGAACAGTATTAGAGGCCAGTGCATCTTGATTTTCTCCCATCCCTAGCACTCACTTTTGCATTTGTGGTCAATAAATGGGAAGGCAGGTGTGAGAGAACATTGCACATCTACTTCCCCTCAGAATGATTTGTTCTCTCATTCCTTTCAATAGGAAATTCATCACAAGTCTATACACTGACCTCTAGTTTACTACTAAGCAGTAGTCTTTTAAAAAGGCTAATTGTTCATCTGTGTCATAGACCGTTTGCTTTCCTGTTTTAGGCAGCATCATCTTAATTTTGGATTGCCTTCCCATTCTTGTTTATCAAAATAAAATCTCACCTTTATAGGACACCAGAAAACCCTATTTCTTCCTTCTATTGCCGAAATGTTAGAATTGGCTATGTACCATGCCATCTTCATTTCTTTGGTCCAATCAAGTTTCCAATTACACTGCTAAGTAGCATCTATGGATACTAACTTACTCCTGTTTGATAGGTCCGATAGATGCTTCCATTCCATTCACCTTACTAAGCCTTCCACATTGATTTCTTGAAGCTCTCCTTTGCTACCACAAATTGTTTTTGCACTTCAGTATACATCATCTCCTGTTTCTCAGTACCCCCTGCCAGTATATTTCTCAAGACATTAAATTTGGGGGTCCTCTGGGCACCCCATTTTTACAGATGGGCTATTTCTGAAGATATTTGGTAATTATATTCTAGACAGTTCCAAGTATTTCCCTTCCTTACTTTGGGGAGCCCCAAGTTCAGTTTTCCACTTACCTATTGTTTCTATTCAGATGTCTTATAGACAGTGCAAACCAAGCTTGCCCAAAACTAAATAATTTTTCCTGTGACTCCTCTAGCTAGTATGGTTTTCTAGCTCATCAACTGAGTGTTTATACTTAAATTTTGATTGCCTAGTATCTCCTTAATTGTTCCTTCTCTCCTTAAATGTGGTCACCAAGACCTGTCATTTCTACCACTTAAATCTTAAATGCATCCATTTTTCCTCTTGTATGTCATCACTTCTAGAAAACACTGCCTTCTTAGCTTGGGCTTACCCTGCTCAGCCCCCACAGTGCTTCCTGCCAGAGTGACCTTTCAGGAAACTGATGGCACCTATTTCAATGGCTATGTAACATGGTCTTGAACTCTGCGTAGGAGTCGAGGATTAACAGATGAGTCATTCTAGCTATCTTAAGCATACTTAGGATATGTAATATCTTTAAGAGGCTTCAGGCTAGCTACTGAGAGTTACCAGAGCAGTATTCGAGAACTTGCCAACAAGGAGAGCTGATACTTTTGCCATTACCTAGAAGGTGAGGCGGAGAAGGCAATGGCAAGCCACTCCAGTACTCTTGCCTAGAAAATCCCATGGATAGAGGAGCCTGGTAGGCTGCAGTCCCTGGGGTTGCTAAGGGTTGGACACGACTGAGCGACTTCACTTTCACTTTCACACATTGGAGAAGGAAATGGCAACCCACTCCAATGTTCTTGCCTGGAGAATCCCAGGGACGGGGGAGCCTGGTGGGCTTCCGTCTATGGGGTCACACAGAGTCAGACACAACTGAAGTGACTTAGCAGCAGCAGCAGCAGCAGAAAGTGAGGAATTAGAACTGCCTAATTTCCCTAACACCTATTGGAACATTAAGCAGTATCCCTAGATCCTGGCTTGCTGAGAGAAGACAGCCTCAGTTGCATCCAGTTAGAAGAATATGATTACGTATAGAATCTTAGTTATAAGAATGTGAGAAACAAAATCTGGGAAATGAGTTTCCTGTTTTCTGCAGTATAAGGAGGTATAGGCATCTAAGGTTTCCCAAATATCCTTCAAGAGTCACTTATGAGGCTGGGTCAAAGAACAACAAGTCCCAGTGTATCTAGATATTTGTCTACATCCTCGCAGTCCAATTTTTGCCCTAAGACCCGGGATAATTGTGGTTTTGTTTCTTTAGGATAGAGAAGCTATCCAAAAGATCTCCACCCTCATGGTCAGACAGTGGATGCTTTCTGGTCATGTAGCAATTGTTTTAACATTGAGAAACTGCCAAGCTGATAAAAGCAGTTGCACTATTTTATATTCTCACCAGCAGTGATGCAATTTCCAGTTTGTCCACTTCAACATTTGTTTTCATTACTCTTGCGAGTCCCTTGGACTGCAAGGAGATCCAACCAGTCCATCCTAAAGGAGGTCAGTCCTGGGTGTTCATTGGAAGGACTGATGTTGAAGCTAAAACTCCAATACTTTGGCCACCTCATGCGAAGAGCTGACTCATCTGAAAAGACCCTGATGCTGGGAAAGGTTGGGGGCAGGAGGAGAAGGGGACAACAGAGGATGAAATGGCTGGATGGCATCACCAACTCGATGGACATGAGTTTGAGTGAACTCCGGGAGTTGGTGATGGACAGGGAGGCCTGGCGTGCTGCGGTTCATGGGGTTGCAAAGAGTCGGACACAACTGAGCAACTGAACTGGACTGAACCTGATCAGTAACACTTGCACATTGCCTGTGTCAACCCCTTCGGGTCCTTCAGTGCTGGGTGTGCCCCCTTCTCTCCCTGTCCCTGTCTTTACTCCCTATAAACCATGCCCCTGAACCCTGCTCCTAAGAGTTTGGCTCATGCTTTTATTGGTAGCAGGGAGTTGGTGATGGACAGGGAGGCCTGGCGTGCTGTGATTCATGGGGTCACGAAGAGTCGGACACGACTGAGCAACTGAACTGAACTGAAAGCTAATCAAGTATAGGTTCTTAGAATACAGGTTTACTAACAAAATTTAGTGTTTGGCAGCACTTTTCTACCTAAAGAAGTCCCAAAATTAGATACTTTGTTTCAGTGTAGATCAGCACTGATCTTTTGTGGTCAGTTTTGATGAAGAACACTAACTCTGAACCACAGATTTCTTAAAGAAAAAAAAAAAAAAAAAGCTCTATTTTCTGTGTTAGTAACTTTGTATGGCCACTTGTATTCAATTTTTGCTTAACTCTTAAGAAGTTTTGTACCTCTGTAATATCCTCAATTTTGCCTTTTAGCACCCAAAACCTAAAATATTTACTATTTGGGCCTTTGTAGAAAGGGTTGCTGACTCTATTCAAAGAGAAAAAGACAGAACAATTCTAAGCCTGCTCTGATATTAGCAATGTAACTCATTAAAAATAGTATCCAATTTTCACCTCTAGAAGATAGTGTAAGATCTCACTCAAACCCAGGCAGGCAGAATATTGCATTTGAAAATGTGACGATAAGGCAAATTCAGAGTAAGGCCATTTCGACTTAAGGAACAGAAACCTGACAAGAGCCAATTCAGGCTGGAAGGAGTTGTAAGCCCAAAGCTCAACGTGCTCAGCTAATCCGCCTGCCTTCATTTGCCATTAAGTGGTCTCTTGTGGTTTCCCTAAGCCTCTCATCACTAACCATTTCCAAAGTGAAGATTCAGTCGTTAAGCAGGTTGTGAAGACACCACATGTGAATGAGCAGACAGGCACAGAGGTACTGTCGCATCACAGCCCCTGCAGCCTTATTCACTAGCACAACTGTATTTTCAGCTTAAGTGTTAATTCCAAAAGTTAGCTACTGCTAGTTACTTACAAGACTAGTTCACTTGAGAATTGGCAGGTCAGGTGGAAGGAGCTAAGAGCTGCATTAAAAAAAAATAATAATAAACTTGTTATATTTACTGTCAGTCACTAAATACATCTCAAAGAAACCAGTGGGTTAGACTTTCTCCATGAGACAATGTTTGGTCTTAATACTATGGCACTGATTAAAAAAAAAAAAAGGTGGATTCAATTACATGTCACCTTTTACTCCACTCTGCAAGTTACAGATGTTTATAGGCTCCTATGTTCATGGAACTTCAGTGAGAAGGCATATGTATGACAGAAGTAGCCATCATTTTCAAGTCTTTAGACACAGCAAAGGATCCCCAGAAGTTAGCTTTGAGAAGTCAGGCTTATGTATTCCTCACCACAGATGGATTACATGTCTAGTTAGAGTCCTATTTACCATACTTATATTTCATATAGAAGCCCAAGGTAGCCATAGTCCCTGGAATGCCTAGGAAGTTATTGATGTTCAGGAATGAAAGAAAATACATAGCCTGAAGATATTTCAGAGAGGTCATGGAATTATGGTCAAGACTACAGAGAACTCTGGGAAGTCTACAAGATCACTGATCTGCCCAGCATTTGACCATAACAAGTATTGATGGTCAGGGTATAAGGAGTAGTACCACCTGCAGTGGTTCTGCAAGTACAACTCCAGAAGTCAGAATTTCCTACTTTTATGTCTGTTTACATTTCTAAACTAAACATTAGAGTAGAAAAAGGAATAAGGTTCGACCTTGAGGGTAAGAAGTCATTAACACCCAAATCACAAGTCATAACAGGATGAGACTAGAGAAGGATGGAGCAGAAATATTTGGGCTTGTTTAGTCATATAAAAATGAGACTGGTGACTGGAAAAGACATCAGTCCTAGAAAGTGACAAGAGATATCTGTAAGACAGGAGGAGTTCCCACCGAAAGAGAAGAGAATTCCAATGGGAGAGATTAAGGGCATCAACAGGTAGTTCAGGAGAAGGAAAGAATGAGTTGTACAGTTTTGCTAATCAGAAATACAATTTTATAGTGATCGTCTTTACCCCATCAAGTTAAGTCTATGTTCTAATGGAGATGAGGTAGGAACACTGCCAACTTGAAGGAGTGGTCTGCCAGCTGTGAAGGGTGGTTGCACTTAGTAACAAGGAGTATGCCTGTGTCCAGCAGTCCTGTGGGTAGGGAGACCCTTCCAACTTCCAATGCGAGGTGTTGAGAGGCAGCCAGTTATTCATGGCGTAGACGAAGATGTGAGCAGCACTGAATGCCCACTGTGCCACTAGCACCACCTCCTCTCATCAGCAGCAATGTGGCGGAGTCTCAGAGTCTGACTGGTTACGTTCCCTCTCTTCAGCATAGTAATTTCCCCCAGATTGAGTTCCTAGTTCTAGCCTCACCCCACTCCCATGGCTTCAGAGTGGAGTCATTATCCTGACGAGTCTCCAGTGCTGCTCCTGGGGGAGCCCATGAACTGAGCACAGGCCAGATGGCCCCACTTAGGGCCCCTCGTCCATTCTGGGTGACAGTTCTCCAGGCTCACAGCGTGCGCTGCAAACCCACACCCAGCTTTCCAAAGCCATGTGCTGTCTCTGGTCATTTGGCATTTGATGTTCTCATGGTAGCCACCTTCCTAAAACTACTAGAGGAGTCTAGGAAGCACTAGACGTCAAGTTTTGACGTAGCTGAATTAATACAGATCAGGCCACTTGGTTCATAGTTCCGTTCAGTTGCTCAGTCGTGTCTGACTTTTGTGACCCCATTGACTGCAGCACGCCAGGCTTATCTGTCCTTCACCAAGGGACATAGTAACAGACCCCAAATCAAATTCACAGGCACCATGGGTAAGAACTGGCCTTCTACATGTTCATGAACTCAACTTTAAGTTCAATTCAAGTCACCAAGTCCCTGGAGTTACTGATTTGTTCCTTTACTTCATGTCTTATCCAGAACTCAGGTAAACAGCATTGGCAGGGAACACCAGGTCCTCTGAATAAACCAAGTTGAGGTCAACTCTCTCAAAAAGAGAGACCATCTTCCCTACACTGACCTGAGAGGCTTTAATCCCAAACACAAGGTCATGGGTGAAAACATACCCCAAATCCTCTTAAAAGCAAGGGGACCAAACAAAGGAAAAAACAAGGGGGCCGAGGAGCCAGGTACTCTGCAGTCAGGGTGGGGGAGGGGTTGGGAGAGTGGACAGCCTGCCTCCCCTAGCGTGGAGCCTCCATCTTAGGAACAAGCCAAGCATTACTAGGGTTCCAGTATTCTGACTCTGCTGTGCACCCAAGGCACTGGGGCTGGGGAAGGAGGGAGCCCCACCTGTCAGCTGCCCTTCAGATGTGTGGCAGAGACAATCATATATACATTTACGGCTCTGTCTCAGACTTCAGAGGGGCACTTCACCCCCAAGACCCAAAGACAGTCTGGAGAACTTAGGGTCCTTCTGCTTCTTAAGTTCCACGCAATCCAGGGGGAAAACCATGGCATGCAGGGATGTTCTGGAATTATTTGGATCATGATTATTTGGGTGAAAACCAGCTTCAGCATGTGAGGAGCTTAAGTCATTGCTGTCCATGAGAAAAAACACTGAGGAAACTGGAGTCAGTGATTTCTTGGGTCCATTAGAAAACCAAGGTCCTAGGGCAAACCACAATGCCAAAGTTTACAGAGAGAAGAGTATACAGACTCATAACCAACATCTAGAAGCTCTCGGAACCAGAAACTGGAAGGAACTCTTTGACAGGGAACTAGAGGCCTAGAGGCCTAGACTGGACTAGCTTGAGAGTGAGCAGATTCTAGAGGCCATAGTAGTAGAAGGCCCTGTACTTCACGGGTTTCTTACCTTTAGAAATACCAGCCTGTCATGATCATCAGAAAAATCCTCTTTGAAGGCAGGCAGAAGGGAAAAGCTACCACTTTGAAACAGACCTCTGTTTTATGGAGGGTGCTCTTGGTATATTTTCCAAGGGCAACTATGTTAGTCTCATCTGACCCAAGGGAAGGATAGTTAGCCAGATCCAGCCCCTCTAGCTTTCCTGTCTCATAGGAGCTGAGACAAGAGGCCTAGATGCACTTCTGAAGATCATAGCTCAAGGACTCAGGCTTTCTACAAATCAGACTATATGATGTTTTCTCTCTTTTCTACCCCTCACTAATGTGGATTACAACACATTGATCTGAGCCACAAGACCCAGATCCTATTTAAGGAGGTGTTCTTAGGGGATAGGCAATAGCAAAGGGGAAAAAGCTAGAGCCTCTGGCCCCTTCAGCTACTCTCTACTCAGCCAAGTCCAATTATCAGTTTCTATTCCCCAATAGGACTAGATTTCACCAAGCATTCACAAAACATGCTAAAAGACACATAACGCCTGTAAAGAAAGCAAGTGTCAGAATCAGACTAGATTTGGAATGGGAATCAGATAGGACATTTAAAGTGATTAATATGTTAAAGATTCAAATGGAAAAAGGCAACATGCAAAAACAGAGGGGTAACATAAGATGGAAATTCTAGAAATGTTTAAGAGGAAGTGCTAGAAGGACTTCGCTAGTGGACTGGAATCTGCCTTACAATCCAGGGGACTCGAATTCGATCCTTGGTCAGGAAACTAAGGTCCCACGTGCTATAAGCCTGCTCGCTCCAGAGCCCACACTGCAACCAAGACCCACTGCAGCCAAATAAATTATTTTAGAAAGCTGGAGAGGGTGTGGAGAAAAGGGAACCCTCTTACACTGTTGGTGGAAATGCAAGCTAGTACAGCCACCATGGAGAACAGTGTGGAGATTCCTCAAAAAACTTGAAATAGAACTGCCATATGATCCAGCAATTGCACTCCTGGGCGTACACACCGAGGGAACCAGAATTGAAAGAAACACATGTACTCCAATGTTCACTGTAGCACTGTTTATAACAGCGAGGACATGGAAGCGACCTAGATGTCCATCTGCAGATGAATGGATAAGAAAGCTTTGGTACATATACACAATGGAGTATTTTTCAGCCAACAAAAAGAATGCATTTGAATCAGTTCTAATGAGGTGGATGAAATTGGAGCCTATTATACAGAGTGAAGTCAGCCTGAAAGAAAAACATCAATACAGTATACTAACACATATATATGGAATTTAGAAAGATGGTAACCTTAACCCTGTATACGAGACAGCAAAAGAGACATAGGTGTATAGAACAGTCTTTGGGACTCTGTGGGAGAGGGTGAAGGTGGGATGATTTGGGAGAATGGCATTGTAGCATGTATTTTATCATATGTGAAATGAATCACCAGTCCAGGTTCGACGCTTGAGGGAGGATATGGGGAGGAGGGAGGTGGGAGGGGGGTTCAAGAAGGGGAACACATGTACACCCGGGGCGGATTCGTGTCAATGTATGGCAAAATCAACCAATATATTAATGTAAAGTAATTTGCCTCCAATAAAAAAATAAAAAGGAAATGCTAGAAGTTAAAACACTAGCAGAAGTTAAGAATGCATTTGATGGATTCATCAGTAGGTCACATACTACTGAGGAGAGGAACGAGAACTTGAAAATAATGTCAACATAAGCTTCTCAAATGCAATGAGGAAAAAGAAACATTGACTCAGATCCCTGACCAGAAGGTCTTCAGTTAGTCCTCTTCCACATGGGCCCAGAAGCAAGTATTCTAAGTAAGAAGGATCCTGGACCAAATCTGCATGAGGTCCTCCATTCCCAAGGCACCCAAGTCCTGTCTGTGGCTAATGGGCAGAGCAGCGGAGCCTTCCCCAGTTCTCTAAAGAGATCACTACCTCTCCGCCTGTATCTGGTAACCTGCTGGGGTTACCCTGCCAGGCCTGGTTCTGCAGGTCAGTGCTGGCCTCTCTGCCAGCCATCTTTCTTGGAATAGGAGGTATGCAGGCCCTAGATCTCTGTACTTGTCTCTTTCCCCATAGTTTTAGCATGTTCTTGAATTCCTAGTATCCTAGTGCTGATGCCCAGTTTCCAGCATATCCTGATACCCTAAAGAGTTCTGAAGGCAATGAGATGTTAGAACCATAGATCTGCTGCTCTCTCCTTGCAAGAACTCTTGCATGGAGGCATATTCTAGGTGGCCAACTTCCCCAGACTCGTTAGTCCCTTTTTGAAGCTTTAGCACCTACAATCTGAAGTATTGAAAGCTCTGATGCCTTCCAGAAAGCCATTTCAGTTACCCCCACATAAATCTGGTACTCTTCTGCCTTGAGCCCTGCCTGTCCAAGATGATCCCAGGTAGACCTTATACCTGGAGGAAGAAATGGCAACCTACTCCAATATTCTTGCCTGGAAAATTCCAGAGACAGAGGAGTCTGACAGGCTATAGTCCATGGGGTCGCAAAGAGTCAGACATGACTGAGCACACACATATGCATATACATAGACCTTATACTAATACTTACCATAGCCTCTTGTTGAAGCAAAGGCAGGCTAGACAGTCAAGAGTCACCTAAAGTGGTCTCTTAGAAGTCTTAGCTGGCAGAGTGTAATGTGGATTCCCTGTGTGTGCGCATGCTAATTCGCTTCAGTTGTGTCCAACTGTTTGTGACCCTATGGACCGTATCCTGCCAGGCTCCTCTGTCCATGGAATTCTCCAGGCAAGAATACTGGAAAGGGTTACCATACCCTCCTCCAGGGGATCTTCCCAACCCAGGGATCGAATTCATGTCTCTTACGTCTCCTGTATTGGCAAGGAGTTTCTTTACCACTAGCACCCCTTGGGAAGTCCAACCTGGGTTCCCTACCCAAATCAATACCCATGCTCTGCAACATGAATTTGCCCTTGTCAGTAGGGCAGTATCTTCAACTCACTTATGATCTGACTTTAAAAGCTAGGAATTCTGAAGATTCAGGAGAAACCAGGTGAGAATTAGAATAAAATTTCAGCATCATTGGATGTTAAAGCCCAGGGTTTTTAGAAATCAAATAAACAAAAAACCCAGAAATGATTTTTCTTGAAGAATCAAGAGGCAGAACTGATAAAAGCTAAGGGGCAAAGATCTTTTGAGTAGACATCAAGATGCTGTGATGTAGGGTTCGGGAACAAGACTAGGAGGTCCAGGTAGTGCCTAGTATATATGTAAGCATGAGGGCTAGTGTCTAACATAACCTAGAAGGGACTTGGGAGTGGGAACTTCTCCTGTGACCCACCGATAGGGACCAGGGATGTTCATGCTGCTTGCAAACTTTCTATTAGTCTCCCCTGACTTTATCTAGGTGGTCTTTGATATTGTCAGTGGTCATCTGCACTCCCTTCACCAGCAGCATCCAGGGAAGAGGCCCCATGGTCTAGTTAAACTGACCTTGACCTTCCTTCTCCATTTCAAGATGGAGCAGCAGGTACACAGTGTTTGTTCTACCTGTTCCCTAGGAGTTGTTAGGTGGACAAACAGGCACATAAGGAGTCAATCCTTCCCTAGTCTGTGGAGACACTGGCGCCTGCTTAGGCCCTACCCTTCTACACTGGGAGATTCTCCTGGGTAACACAATTTCCTCCAGTTCCCAAAGCAGCTCCCCCAACTCATAGCCATGCTTCTCTGTCCTCCCTAGCATTGTAGGCTTCACTGCCTCCATTCCAGGAGTATGCTGACCAGCTTCCTTCCTCAGGGCAATAGGTTCAGCAAGACCCAAGATCATTAACAAATGTGACTCAAGTCACTTCCTTTCATCCATATGGCAGGGACTTGTGAGATCGTGTCAAGCATAGAAGACTCAAGAGGAAGAGAGAAAGGGACAGAAGTTAAGGTGTCCAAGAATTTCCTAAATAAGACAAGCCCAAAGGTCTAAGTTCAAACTTTCAGGCTGAATAGATTAAGAATGTAGGCATGTCAGTTTAGGTAGCAAATCCCCAAAAGAGCCTAGAAGAACACTGCTAATGCTCATAGTCGACTTTGCCAGAGCAAAAGAAGCCAGGACATAGTTGGAAAGACACTTTGACAACGAAGAGGGTGGGAGTCAATCCAGAACTCTACACCTGCCAAAGACATCCTTCAGAATTTAAGATGAAGACAAAATGTCACCAGCAGACTCACAGTAACTACTGAGTTTGGCCAGAAGGCAAGTGATTCCAGATGGAATCTCAGATATCTGGAAGGGGTGAAGTACCCAGGAAGAGTATAGTCCGTAAAGTCAAGATTCAGAGAAAAGCAGTAGGACCATGTAGGCAAAGCTGTGAGAACCTACGTGGAACACGGCAATCCCTGGGTGAGGTTAAGCTGCATATTCAAGTAGTCAGTTACTTAGAGTTACTTTCCATCCACCTCAGGATTAGAAGACACTATGGAAAGCCTCAAGTCTTTTAAACCAGAGAACTGAAAACCTGCCACAACAGTAAAGGCGGTTTAGTCCATTGGCTCTTGCAAAGGGCTTTGCATCTTCCAAAGAAAAGTTGTACAGGCAAGTCCCTACACAGTGCTCTGGGTCTCCGCATCGCCCTCTTATCTGTCATGAGACAGAAAGAATACCAAGAAAGGGTCTGAATGTCCTCAACTTCTCAAACACTCCAGTGACCTAAGACGTCAGAAAAAGTAAAGAACCAGAAAAAGACTGGCATTAAGATCAAGAGCAGACAGCCTTACCTGTGAGGCAGAGAAGGCAAGGAGTACCTTCCGAAACACTCAGTTAAAAGTATAGTACAAGAAAGCAAAGACCTAGGAATTTCATGATGGACTTAGTATATTTTATTAAGTACTTGTTTCACTTCTGTGTGCTAGGACTGCCAGAATCAGGGCAGCCAAATTTGTAATCAACTGATGATACCCTTTGAGA
The DNA here is from genome assembly GCF_049115385.1 of Moschus berezovskii. NCBI lineage: Eukaryota > Metazoa > Chordata > Mammalia > Artiodactyla > Moschidae > Moschus > Moschus berezovskii. The sequence continues at coordinate 27,984,037 of NC_142471.1, forward strand.
CTTTTGGAAAATGAGGGATTTGCATCTAGTTTCTGCTCTTATAGTGCTGATCTCAGTTGCTAGCTACCCTCTGTCAGGATCTGGCCCAGAAGAGTGAGCTAACTGAAAACACAGGCAGCCACAGGATGGGAGATGGTGTGGCCTGGAAGGGGGTGCTTCTTTTAGGATAGGAGGTGGCCTGGTGGCTGTGGAGGAATTCAAAACCAAGGTAGTTGGAATTATGTTCCTGCTTCTCACCTATTACTCTGGGAGGGAGCTTGCCTCATCCCTGCAGCAACTCAATTTTCTAGGCCAGGGAAAAAGTCAAGACCTGGCAGAATCCATGAGCTAAGGAAGAACAGGTGGGGAACTGCTTGACAAGGGACCATCTTCCCTCTGCCACCCTCTCCCCATGGCTGGGTATTTACAGTCTCACTGTTCTATCACCCCTTATGCCTGGCAAGCGAGGGCAGGCTCTGCCCTAAGAAAACCTTTTGTGGTGTCATGAGTAATTAGCTGATTTCTCAACACCAGAGTGCTTCACCCTTGGGTTCATCATTCCTCCTACCCGGAGCTCAGTGAGCCCTTTTCTGGCCTCCCTGAATAGATATTGCTGGAAGTAGTCAACACCCGCAGGGAAAATGAGCTCAAGTCAAGTGAGACATTAGGAATGCAACTATTCTAAGGTGGTTAACTGCATCAGATTCCAGAGGTAGAAGTAACAGACCAGACCAAAGACTTTAAATGCTCACTTAGTCATGAAGACAGTTAAAATGAAGGATATGACTAAGAGTCCCATCACTTCATGGCAAATAGATGGGAAACAATGGAAACAGTGACAGACTTTATTTTTTTTCTTGGGTTCCAAAATCACTGCAGATGGTGGCTGCAGCCATGAAATTAAAAAACACTTGCTTCTTGGAAGAAAAACTATGACAAACCTAGACAGCATATTAAAAAGCAGAGACATTACTTTGCCAACAAAGGTCTGTCTTGTCAAAGCTGTGGTTTTTCCAGTAGTCATGTTTGGATGTGAGAGTTGGACTACAAAGAAAGCTGAGTGCCAAAGATTTGATGCTTTTGAACTGTGGTGTTGGAACAGACTCTTAAGAGTCCCTTGGACTGCAAGGAGATCAACCAGTCAATCCTGAAGGAAGTCAGTCCTGAATATTCATTGGAAGGACTGATGCTGAAGCTGAAACTCCAATACTTTGGCCACCTGATGTGAAGAGCTGACTCATTTGAAAAGACCCTGATCCTGGGAAAGATTGAAGGCAGGAAGAGAAGGGAACAACAGAGGATAAGATGGTTGGATGGCAACACCGACTCAGTGGACATGAGTTTGAGCAAGCTCTGGGAGTTGGTGATGGAGTGGGAAGCCTGGTGTGCTGCAGTCCATGGGGAAGCAAAGAGTCGGACACGACTGAGCAACTGAACTGAACTGATGTCTAAGAGACTGAGTTTGGCTAAGGAACAGGCAAACTTACTTGGAGCATGAATTAAAAAGCCTCCCAGAAGGAAAGATCAAAAGTAGTTAGAAAAACCAAGACATGGAAGCTGGACAAACCAGTAGTTATGACAAAGGAATCTTAGAGACAGGAATGTCTGAAGGGACTGCTCAAGGTTTTGAGATATTGAGGACAGAGTAAAGAGGCCCATAGTGAAGGAGAGGTAAGGAAACCCAGCCCTACAGGAGTCGGCTCTGGGATTCTTACACTTCAGAGCCTTCTTAGACTCTAGTCGTTGGAAGTTGGAGGAAGGCACATCACTCCAGACCAGAGTCAGACTCACTTCCCAGTGAAAGTGAGTAGAGGGGTGAGGACAGGCTCCCTGAGGAGGTGACCTTCCAGAAAAGGGAGCTAGGAGGGCGGCTCTCCAAGCACAGAGGGAAACCTGGGGACCCTGCCTCCACAGGCAGGACAGCATCTAGATCTCTGAGCAAGGGCCCATCATAGCCACATGATGGACGGAAGAGCACCCTGGCTCCCTGTCAGATGGCAGGAGGCACTGGTACCAGCATTGCCCGGACCAGCTGCTGGCCTAAGGCCTGGGAGAGCCGGGGCAGCCCTGCTCAGGCTGCTCCAGCCAGGGAAGGGGCACCTGCAAGACTTTTGCTGCTGCTTACCCAGTTGCTCCCCCTTAGTTTTGGTGGCAGCCTCACTCCAGTCCCTCACAGTACTGTGTCTTTCCACACATGGTCCACTCACCCTCCTAGCCCTTAGTTCTTTCTCCAGGGAGAGTGACTCCAGCCTCCTCAGCTTGACCTCACCCTTCAGTCCTGTATCTACCACAGTCTGACTTCTCTTCAAAGAAGGGGTGTTAACACCCTGCATCGTTGTGAGGGAGAAGGGACCCTTTTCCCACCTGCCACCTGTATTCCTGCTACTACTCCTTGTCCCCACTTGGTGAAGTGGGGCCACTTACCTGCCTTCAAGGATCAGCCAGTGTCCAGCCTCTCCTCACAGGAGCCTCCCCTGCTAGCCTGAAGGCTTCAAGGCAGCGTAGGACCCATCCCATTCATCCTTGGCACTGGCTTCTGTCATAGAGCCAGGATCCCACTACATGGATGTGGGAACCTTGGAAGCCCAGTGGGATAGTGATGAAGGGTGTGTTCCCACTACATGACCACTGGTTGGAAGGGGACCAGGCCACCTAAGAAGCTCTGCTTAGGACCTTCAGCCCAACCTGTGAGCTTTTGCCAAGTCCTTTCCCGTCCAGCCACGGCTGGTTCACATGTCATGCCCAGGAAGTCAAGAGCCATTTACAACTGCCCCTAAAGTCAGAGGGCCTGCTCTGTACTGGGGACAAGTGGGGAAGGAGACAGAGAACCCCAACCAGCCTTTGAGGGCTCTCCTGCCAAGGAGGCATGTATGAACAGCATAGCTGGAGCAGGGGCAGAGTGTCACTATGACAATAGCAAGGCATCCACACTAGGGATCCTGTGGCCAGGCCTCCTCTCTACCAGGCCCCCTGGTTCTAGTGCCTTCACCTGGGAGCCACAGGCCTCCTCTCTACCAGGCCCTCTGGTTCTAGTTCCTTCACCTGAGAGCCACAACATAAGACTGTGGCTGAACATGTCTTGAGTGTATACAACTGAGGTGACATCTCCTGGCTTCAGCTCAGATATATGGAAATCTTCAGGTCCAGCTTCAGGGCCTCCCTGGCCACAAGCTTGTTTTCCTCACCATGGCACCTGAAGACAGAATAAGAGAATTCTGCCTACCTGGATTTTGGGACAGCTGGTTGTGCAAGATGTGGGTCCCACACACGAGGCCTGGGCACAGGACCTGGGTCTCTGCAGAGCCCTTTGTATCAAGCACACAGGCACCAAGCTTCCTGCCAGCATCCTGAGCCACAGATGAAGCCAGACAGTGCCAGATTGGAATTCTCCCAGTAGACACCAAGGCTTCAGGTGAGACCGAGGCTGCTAGGGAATTTCATGGCCACCTGGCCATTGGCTCCTTTACAAGCCAGTCAGTGGTTTAGGGCCGCTAGTCTCCTTTCCAAAGCACAGCCTTGCTCAAAGAAGGCCCTTAGTTCTAAAGACCCAGCCCAAAGCTTGTGCTCCAGGTGCAAGAGTGTCCTCCGCTGGGATCCAGCCTGTGGCATTGCCTGGACATCAGAAGCAGTAGCTAATGGAGGCCCTCCCAAGAACAGAGATGCAAGACCTTGGTCATTTCACTGAACAAACTCAGTACTCTACCTCTTTCCCCAGCCAACCACCCAGTGTCTGCCCAGCTTAGGAACTCGAGCCCAGGCCTTCTTAGCAGATCAGTTTGACCCAAGTACCTGGAGTCCAGGGATGCCAGGCATTGCCCCTGGAAGTCACTCCCTCCACCCACAGGGGGTCTGTTCCAGCCACACTCCAAGGCCAAGATCAGGTTCCCATCCAGCCCAGACCACAGGTGGCTGGCCCAAGCCCTAGCTTCCCTTCTCCTCCCAACTCCACCCTTCAGTTCAGTTCAGTTCAGTCACTCAGTCGTGTCCAACTCTTTGCAATCCCATGAATCACAGCACGCCAGGCCTCCCTATCCATCACCAACTCCCGGAGTTCACTCAAACCCACCTTCATTGAGTTGGTGATACCATCCAGCCATCTCATTCTCTGTCGTCCCCGTCTCCTCCCGCCCCCAATCCCTCCCAGCATCAGAGTCTTTTCCAGTGAGTCAACTCGTCGCATGAGGTGGCCAAAGTATTGCAGCTTCAGCTTTGGCATCAGTCCCTCCAATTGACACCCAGGATTGATCTCCTTTAGAATGGACTGGTTGGATCTCCTTGCAGTCCAAGGGACTCTCAAGAGTCTTCTCCAGCACCACAGTTCAAAAGCATCAATTCTTTGGTGATTAGCTTTCTTCACAGTCCAACTTTCACATCCATACATGACCACTGGAAAAAACATAGCCTTGACTAGACGGACCTTGGTTGGCAAAGTAATGTCTCTGCTTTTTAATATGCTATCTAGGTTGGTCATAACTTTTCTTCCAAGGAGTAAGCGTCTTTTAATTTCATGACTGCAATCACCATCTGCAGTGATTTTGGAGCCCCCCAAAATAAAGTCTGACACTGTTTCCACTGTTTCCCCATCTATTTCCCATGAAGTGATGGGACCAGATGCCATGGTCTTTGTTTTCTGAATGTTGAGCTTCAAGCCAACCTTTTCACTCTCCTCTTTCACTTTCATCAAGAGACTTTTTAGTTCCTCTTCACTTTCTGCCATAAGGGTGGTATCATCTGCATATCTGAGGGGATTGATATTTCTCCCTGCAGTCTTGATTCCAGCTTGTGCTTCCTCTAGCCCAGTGTTCCTCATGATGTACACTGCATATAAGTTAAATAAGCAGGGTGACAATATACAACCTTGACGTACTCCTTTTCCTATTTGGAACCAGTCTGTTGTTCCTTGTCCAGTTCTAACTGTTGCTTCACCCTTAGTCAGTTGGAAACCCTGGACAGCAGTGCACCAGGGCCTTCTCATCCCAGCAGTTCTTTCCTCCCAAATGGTCGGGAGGCCCCCAAATAGGCTGTTCTGCTGAGCACCAGATCTATGCTATCTCCTCCAGTCAGGACTGTCGGTCCTTTGGGGGAGGCTGCCAAGCCCCATCCAACTGAAGCAGGAGGTATTGAGGTGGGGGTGGGGGCAGCGTCCAGAGTGCTGACAGAGGCAGGATCTGGATGTATCCCCAGGCCAGCAGCCTCCCATCCTGAGCACTGGCCACTAGATGACACCACGTTGAGGTCAGGCTGGCTTTCAGAGATCCCACACAGCCTCTTACTAAAGTCCAAGTCAGAGAGGTGTAGCCAGTCACAGGTCAGGTGTCTTCTCCCAGTCCAGAGCAAGCACATCACCTGGACAGCCAGCCTTCAACCCCGCAGTCAGGAGACCAAGTCTGGTGGTCTGAGCCTTCAGTCGGAACTTCATCTTCATCAATCACCAGTGTGCATGTGTTCCCTTGGTCATGGCTCTCCTAGAGTCAGTTCTACTCAATCCCAGACCAAAGCAAGGGGCTAAAGAGATCTATGTGAAGCCAGTAACCCTCTTGGGCTATAGTCAGTGGGTAAGGAGGTCAGGCAATATCCTTACCCACTTTGACCTGGGATTGAATGGGAGAAGATGTGTCTCCCAAGGGTTCTGCTAGGCACTGAGGGGGCACAGTTGCCGGCAGCCGGCCTGTCTGGCAAACCAGCTAAGGCACTGCATGAAGGTTTTTATAGACCCCTGATTCTACTGCTGCTTCTAGAGCCAGGGTTCTCAAGCCTTTAAATACATTAGACTCACCTGGAAGTCTTTTTAACATACAATTGCTGGGCCCTATTACTCCTTGGCGGAGAAGGCAATGGCAAGCCACTCCAGTACTCTTGCCTAGAAAATCCCATGGATGGAGGAGCCTGGTAGGCTGCAGTCCGTGGGGGGGCTAAGGGTCGGACACGACTAAGCGACTTCACTTTCACTTTTCACTTTCACACATTGGAGAAGGAAATGGCAACCCACTCCAGTGTTCTTGCCTGGAGAATCCCAGGGACGGGGGAGCCTGGTGGGCTTCCCTCTATGGGGTCACACAGAGTCGGACACGACTGAAGTGACTTAGCAGCAGCAGCAGCAGCAGCATTACTCCTTGGAAGGAAAGTTATGACCAACCTAGATAGCATACTAAAAAACAGAGACATTACTTTGCCAACCAAGGTCCATCTAGTCAAGGCTATAGTTATTCCAGTGGTCATGTATGGATGTGAGAGTTGGACTGTGAAGAAAGCTAATCACCAAAGAATTGATGCTTTTGAACTGTGGTGCTGGAGAAGACTCTTGAGAGTCCCTTGGACTGCAAGGAGATCCAACCAGTCCATTCTAAAGGAGATCAATCCTGGGTATTCATTGGAGGGACTGATGCTAAAGCTGAAACTCCAATACTTTGGCCACCTCATGCGAAGAGTTGACTCACTGGAAAAGACTCTGATGCTGGGAGGGATTGGGGGCAGGAGAAGACGGGGACGACAGAGAATGAGATGGCTGGATGACATCACCGACTCGATGGAGGTGGGTTTGAGTGAACTCCGGGAGTTGGTGATGGATAGGGAGGCCTGGCGTGCTGTGATTCATGGGGTCGCAAAGAGTCGGACACAACTGAGCAACTGAACTGAACTGGTCCCCAGAGTTTCTGATTCTGAAGGCCTGGGGTAAGGCTGGAGAATCTGCATTTCAAAGATATTTCCAAATGCTACTAATATTTCTAGTGTGAAGCCCACTCATTGAATTCTAGAGTTTTCAGAGATGAACAGGACCTGTGCCTTTCACTTGATTGAAGGTAAGGTAGATTTGGGTTTATCAGAATAGTTTTAATGCATCGGGGTTGATCCTGGGATTGGATAAGGAGAGTAACCTGCCTTAGTCTTGAAGGCCTTTGGGGACACCTAGCATCAGCAAACCTGGGGGTACTGATGTGTCTTGGAAATGAACCTGTGTCTTTCCTACTTCTGGGCTTCCTAGAGTGGAGTCGCAGCAGATGGGAGAAGTTAGGCAGATGAAGAGGGTGGGGGAGTGAGAAGAGTACATCCTAGATAGCAGAGCAGATGGGTCTCAGGCCCAGCTCTGCCCCTAGTTCCCTCGAGGGACACTGGAGAGCTACTTGCTGGGGTTGGACCCCATCTGTCATTAGTCCAGCCAACCTTTATTGAGCACCTATTGTGAAGTGGGCACTTGTTGCATGCTGGGCGGTGGTTGTTAAAGATGAAGCCTGTCGGGGAGTGACAGGAAAACAGGGGCAAACACAGGTAGCAGTGGGGAGCCCCTCATATTGCCCCCAGACCTGAAGAGAAGGAGAGACAGCCAGAGGGGAAGGCCAGCCCAGTCATTTTGAGGCAAGCTGTCTCCCCAGCTCCAGAAAACAAGCTCACCAGCTTTCAGGGAGAAGAGGTGATAGACTGAAATTAGACACAAAATCAAGTGTTTAAAACTTATCCTCCCTGCGCTGGTGAGGCTCATTCTGAGGCAGGTTGTGGGTGATGTGTTTTATTGTTTATACAAGCTTATAGTTTACCAAGAGTCTGGGAGGTGAAGACAGTGAGGCCCAGGCTCTGTCTGACCAATTTATGCTGACTCTCTCGGGGCAGGACCCAGGCATCAGGAGGTTCTCTGCACAGAACCCTTGTTGGTTGCAGAATCACTGGCCTAGGTTAGGAGGGAAAAGAGATCTGCAGGGACAGGGCAGTTCCAGACAAGGGAGGGACAGTGCAGACAGGGGTCCTATAAAGGTGAACCTCCCAGTGTGACTACTGGAGGGGGAAGAAGGGAGACAGGGTGAAAGGGGGTTGGGGACCCAGTTCTGCAAAGGGCCTTCCTTGAAAACCTGAGGGGTTAAACTTTCACTTCATGGCCAGTGGGGAGCCACTGAAAATCTCTGAGGAGGGGCACAAGTGACGAAAGCTGAGTAACCAGCCTCAGCTTCCTCCTGCCTCCTCTCTCCCTCCTGGATGTTAAGGAATGGGCTTGAGCCTCAGGAGCCCATTCTGCTAGAAGATGCAACTTTAGAACACTGATGGAGAGACACCCCAAACCAAGAGATCAGAGGATGACAACCGATCAGAATTGACTCCTGCCCCTTGACCATCATTCAGACTTTCTTGTGTGGCCTTGGGCAAGTGGTTTAGAGTGTCTGAGCTTAGTGGTCAAAGATAGCTCTCCTGCCTACCAGGAATACAGATAGTGGGCAAAAGTGTTCTTTGAAAAAGTGAAAGCCGGGTCCAGAAGTAAGGTACATTTAATATCCTTTGCTGAGTCCAGCTGGGGCAGGAGGTGCTGGGTGGGGGTAGGGGGCCAGGGAATTCAGATGATTGGGAGAACATTTGAACAAGATCACTTCCTGTTAAGGCCCAAACCTGGGAAAAAGAAAATGGAGTGAATACATCTATTTTTCATGATCCCAAGCTCGAACGTGAGAAGACAGTAGCAGGGTTGATATGGGATAGAAAGCAGATGAAACATTGATAAGAACTTGATGAATAATGCAGGAGGGGCCAAGCCGCAGATATGGAGACAGGACCCTAAGGTGCCCCTCTCAGACTCAGCTTACCTGGAAAAATGCAATTACACATGTGACTTTAAGAGGAACTAAGGGGCTGGGGCTGGGGCAGGGAGTTACAATGAGGAGTTTCCTCTTCAGAATTCACGCCTGTTTTACTGTGTGACCTGGACACATGGTGTCACCTCTCTGGGCCTCGTTAGAGCTACTTTACCTCTCCCCAAATTAGCTAGAACTCAGACATTTGCTTGGGTTATTAATACATTGCTCTGATCAAGTTGGCATCAATATAGGTCCATGTGGTGTAAAGTGGTAAGATGAATCTAAAGTGAGTGATGAGAAATTTTAAAAAAGCAATTTTTTCCATTGATTTTTTTAAAATTGAGCTATGGGGCTTTCCTGGTGGCTCAGTGGTAAAGAATCTGCCTGCAGTGCAGGAGACACAGGAAACTCAGATTTGATCCCTGGGTCAGGAAGATCCCCCTGAGGAGGAAATGGCAATCCACTCCAGTATTCTTGCCTGAAGAATCCCAAGGACAGAGGAGCCTGGTGGGCTACAGTCCACGGGTTGCAAAGAGCCAGACACAACTAAGTGACTGAGCACACACACACACGTAGTTGAGGTACAGTATTGTATTTCAGGTGTGCAACATCATAGTGATTCACAATTTTTAAAAGCTATACTCCATTTATAGCTATTATAAAATATTGGTTATATTGCCAGTGTTGTACAATCCATCCTTGTAGCTTATTTATTTTATACATAGAAGTTTTTATCTCTTAATCCCCTGCCCCTTTCTTGTCTCTCCTCACTGATAACCACTAGTTTGTTCTCTGTATTTATGAGTCTGTTTCTTTTTTGTTACATTTGCTAATCTGCTATTTTTAGATTCCATATAAGTGATGTAATGCAATATTTGTCTTTTTCTGACTTATTTCACTTATTATAATACCCTCCGAGTCCACCCATGTTGCTGCAAATGGCAAATTTTCCTTCTTTTTTATGGCTGAGTAGTATTCCAGTGTGTCTGTGTGCGTGTGTGTCTGTGTCTGTGTATCACATCTTTATCCATTCACCTGTTGACGGACACTTGGGTTGCTTCCATATCTTGGCAATTATAAACAATGCTGTTATGAATACTGGGTGTGTATATCTTTTTGGATTTGTTTTTCCTTCCCCACCCCCCCACCCCACTTTGGGTATGTAACTGGGAGTGGAATTGCTGCTGGTATGGTAGTTCTGTTTTCAGTTTTTTGAAGCACCTCCATACTATTTTCCATAATGGCTGCACCAATTTACATTCCCACAACAGCGTAGGAGGGTTCCCTTTTTTCCACATCCTTGCCAACATTCGTTATTTGTGTTCTTTTCAATGATAGCCATTTTGATAGGTGCAAGGTGGTATCTTATTGCAGTGTTTAAAAAAGAGAAATTTAAATAACCAGAGTCCTTCAAAGTGATTCGACTCCCAGGCCCCACTTGGCTTCAGGCCCTGAGACTCAGCCAGTAAGGCCCCTCCCCAGACAGGCAGGCAGTTGGGCTGCCCTTCCTGGTTGACATGCCTAATGCTAGCTCCTGGCCTGGGTGAGTCCTTTGAGCCTTACCTCCAGGGACTGTCTTTCCCCAATAAGAGTCCCTGTGACTGTACAGCAAGGGAGCAAGCCAGCAGACTTAACCAGAAGTCCCCTCCCCTGCAAGGCCTCAGTCTCCTCCAACCCTCCCCAACCCCACCATTTCCCCACTGTCAATTCTACTGCAGAAGGTCTGGGAGCCACAGCCTCACCTCATCTTTCTTTTTCATCTCTTTTCCTTTTCTTCTTTAAAATCGTGTTTTTGTACCACTACCTCCCATCAAACAACCTAGTAGCAAGCAATGCAGGTCACCTTATTTTAACAATCACCACGTGCCTCTCTCCAACCAAGATACCGAGGAAATCAGTGGTAATTAAGAAGTTTGTCTCCTCTTCATATTTTCTTTTATACACAAATGCCTACTGAGTACCTAATATGAACCAGGCACTTCCACATATGCCATTGACTTGAATTCTCACAAGTCCTGCCGAGGAAGAGGAGAAGGGACCCCGACCCTGGGAGTCACCAAGCTGACAGAGCCAGGATCCCGGAACTGTGCTGTTCGCTGCAGTCTCAGAGTTCTGCCACTTTAGGGCTAAGCTCCACCACTGGCCTCAACATTCCCCTCTGGACAATGGGTGTGGTACGTTCTGCCCTGCCGTTATCAGGGTGGTCCTGAGGAGCTCAGGAGGCAATGGTCCTAAGAGCCTCCCCAGGCCTCCCTGTGGCTTCATCCTAGCTCCCCACACAGCGGGCTATTTTCCATGGCTCTCATTCACCCCTCCTCATAGAGGCAAGTTCCACTGCAAGGAGTGGAATGTGGAGAGCCACATGCCAAAAACCTCAAACTTACTTGGGGGCAGAAGAATGTGGTAAGAGATTGAGATTTGGAACTGGACACACTTAGGTTTGAATTAGGGTTCTCACATTCACTGTCTTTCACTGTGTGACCTTAGGTGAATTGCTTACCTTCTCTGAACCTTAGTGGGCTTATTGCTTATCTTTTCCTCCCTTGTAAATGGAGATCATGCTTTTACCTCACAGGATTGTTGCAAGGCTTTGATGTGATAGTGAAACAAGTTCAACAGGGAGAGGATCTACGTTTGTTGTTAGTGTTAGCAGCAGCAATTTACCAGAGACAATTCATCTGTAGAGAGGTTGGCTTCCACCCAACCTGGAGGGCCTAGTCACCAGAAACCAAGGAGTCCCCATACCCAGGTAGTCACACTTGTGAGGGGCTTCCAAAGAGTGACTCACTGGAGGGCTGTGGCCTACAGACCCTGGTGAAGCCGGTATGTGGTGCCAGCTCCTCCTCTAGTCAGGGGAGGAGCCCAAGCTCCTATCCTATCCTCAAAGTGTCTGGTCCAGGTGCTGGCCTCCACGGCAATAATGACCACCTGAGGCATTCATCCCATCAGTCTTGGCTTGAAAAGTGCTCTCCTGCCTTTCTAAAGCAGTACCATAGCTGCCTCCTAAAGCACTATGAAGTGTGATGGGGAGAAGTAGGGAGAGGGTATTAGCAGCCTCATATTACAGGTGAGAAAACTGATTAGCAAGTGAGCTTGTGGGGTTAGAACTAAGTGAGTTGGTCACTGCCCACAGGGGTGGGCTGTGGGGCACTCCCTGGCTGTTTGCATATTAGAACCTAGAGGCAGGTCCTGCCTGGGAGGGACAGGGGAGCAGCCCTGAGGCCTGGCCTGACCACAGAGTTCACAAGGGGCAACTCTGGGAGGTGGACAGGACTGACCTCCCAACCTGACACCCCCGCTCCTCTCCTTCTCGGCCAGCCCAGCTCTTCTCATGAACCACAGAGGGTCCTGTGGTGGGAGGAATAGTGAGCAGGCTCAGGGCCAGGACCAAGGCCTGCATACGTTAGAAGAAACACAATTGTGCAGAGAGCTGTAGAACATTATTGCCTGTGCATTATTGATAGTTATCGTAGTCTGTGAGCCATGAATTATTGACAGAACCAAGAGTGTGGAGAGGCAGGGGGCTGCAGCCTGGGCCAAGGGGAGGGTGCTGGGACCAGGTTGTACAGGATGCCTGCCAGGGAGACGTGCAGTCGGTTTGGGCAGGAGGACCCAAGTTGAGAAGGGTATACCTATGCCCATCCCTAGGCAAGAGAGTGATGCCAGTGTTCCTCTCTTTCTCACTCCTCCTCAATCTTTCCTTGAGATCCCCCTTCCCAGGGCCAACATTTCTTCCCTCTTGCCCCTTCCTCCTCCTCCACTTCCTCCTCCTGTTCTCTGACCTGGAAGAGGACCTCTGGTGGACTGGTTGGCATCCAAAAGAGGCATCAAGGACAACTCAAGTGCCGAACATCCAAGTGCTGGGGACACTGTGTCCCAAGACAGGGCAAGCTAGGGGACAGACATCTGGGTGGGGTGGACCCAGCCGTCCTGGTAGGCTTGAGAAAGCCATCAGGCATCTAGGTGGAGGTGGGGAGGATGTTTGTTATCACAACCATGGCTAACACTTGGTGGGCACTCTCTGTGTGCCAAGAGCTTCAGCATATTCACACTGTCCTCACAGCAATGCTATAGGAGAAGTACAGAGAGGTTAAAGAACTCATCCAACATCACACAGCTAGTTTTTATGGCAGAATCAGGATTCAGGCCCAGGTATTTAGGCCCCAAGCCTGGACTCTTTCTTAACCATCACACTCGGTATGAGAGTGACTCAATCTGTATGAAGGGGGAGATTAGGAGAGGTTTTATTTGCTTTTTGCACTTATCTCTCTTTTCCAAATTTTCTACAATGAATATGCATTGCTTTTGTAATCAGAAAAAACACACACTACAAATTACTTTTTTAATAGCATTTCCCCTCCTCCCTGGTCCCTAGATGCCTCTAACCTGTCCCCTCCTTGACCATTCAGCAGCCCCAACTCCATCCTCCTAGCCCGAGGGAACAGGAGGGAGAAGGCGGCAGACCCCACATGTACTCCCTCCTGCAGGTGTGTCCCCACCAGCTACCTTGTCCATGTCCAGAGCTGTGACCACAGGCATTGGGTTATGGGGCTCCCTCCAGCCTCTCTGCTCAGATGGCAGCTTCTCCTTTGGCTCCTCAGGGACTGAGAGTCAGCACCAACCACCCCCCACAGCAGCTCTATCTGCCCATAGCAGCCAGGCTGGCAGCTGGGCCCAAGGCCAGGCCAGCACTGTGGAAGGGAACCTTGAAGCCATTCCCAGCCCTGCCCCTGCCTCCTGGAACACTGTGTCCACCTCTTGATACCAAGTTCCCCTGGATTAATTAGTGTTCTCAGACTGGACCTGCGGGGACACTGCTTTACTTTCATCCTCACGGCTTCAGGTAAGAGCTTCTCCTGTGCCTCACCACTCCTGGCTCTCGCCTTCAAAGACTGGGCAGATCCAGGAGGGAGTCAGAACCCAGGATATGGGCAGAGGAAGGCTGGGGCTGCTGCCATTCTGAACACCCTGCCTGCCCACCTCACCACCTCCTACTCAGGCTCCCAGCACCCTTGGGACTTACAAAATCCATTCACAAGGCTGGTGGCAGGGACACCTAGTGCAGCTAAGAGATAGCCACTCCTGTCTTGCCAGGTCAACTAGCCCATGTGGTCTTGAATTATTGCTTTTTTAAAAAATGTATTTTGTTGAAGTATAGTTGATTCACAGTGCTGTGTTAATTTCTACTGTATAGCAAAATGATTCAGGTATGCATATATATACATTCTTTTTCATATTCTTTTCCATTATGGTTTATTACAGGATATTGAATATTGTTCCCTATGCTGTACAGTAGGACTTTGTTGTTTACCCATTCTGTATGTAATAGTTTGTATCTGCTAATCACAGTCTCCCAATCCTTCCCTCCCACCTCCCCTTCTCCTTGGCAACCACAAGTCTGTTCTCTATGTCTGTGAGTCTGTTTCTGCTTCATACATAAGTTCATGTGTGTTGTATTTTAGATTCCACATATAATTAATTTCATATGACATTTGTCTTTCTCTTTCTGACTGACTTCATTTAGTATGTTAATTTCTAGGTCTATACATGTTGCTGCAAATGGCATTATTTCATTCTTTTTATGGCTGAAGCCACTTCATGCGAAGAGTTGACTCACTGGAAAAGACTCTGATGCTGGGAGGGATTGCGGGCAGGAGGAGAAGGGGATGACAGAGGATGAGATGGCTGGATGGCATCACCCATTCGATGGACATGAGTTTGAGTGAACTCCAGGAGTTGGTGATGGACAGGGAGGCCTGGCGTGCTGTGATTCGTGGGTTCGCGGAGAGTCGGACACGCCTGAGCGGCTGAACTGGACTTAACTGAGTGTTCTATTGCGCATATGGAATGACATCTTCTTTGTCCATTCCTCTGTCAGGTGACACGTAGGTTGCTTCCATGTCTTGGCTAAATAGTTCTGCTATGAACATAGGGGTGTGTGTATCTTTTCAGGTTATAGTTTTCTCTGGACATATGCCCGGGAGTGGACTTGCTAAATCATTTGGCAACTCTATTTTAGTTTTTCGAAGAACTTGCATACTGCTCTCCATAGTTGTCGCTGTTGTTCAGTCGCTCTGTTGTGTCTGACCCTTTGTGACCCCATGGACGACAGCACGCCAAGCTTCCCTGTCCTTCTCTATCTCCTGAAGTTTGCTCAGATCCATGTTCACTGAGTTAGTGATGTCATCCAGCCACCTGCCGCCCCCTTCGTGTTGGAGAGTTCCCTTTTCTCCACATCCTCTCCAGCATTCACTATTTATAGACTTTTTGATGATGGCCATTCTGACTGGTGTGAGGTGATACCTTGTTGTAGTTTTTATTTGCATTTCTTTAATAATTAACAATGTTGAGCATCTTTTCATGTGCTTTTTGGTCATCTATCTGTCTTATTGGAGAAGCATTGCTTATGTTCCCACACATACACACTGCTGAAAACAACTCAAGTGTCCACTGACGGATGGATAACTGGCTGACCAAATCATGATGTATTCATTCTACAAAACACCATATAAGCATTGATGGAGATCTTTGTTTGTTAACCTCCAATAACATCACCATAATAATGTTAAGGGGAAAGCAAGTTGCACCCCAGTGTAAAGTATATACCCATTTTTCTTTATACAATATATTTTAACCATGTTGATATAAACTGATACCTCTATATAATCTTAGGACTTCGCCAGGAGACTGTTAACAGAGGTCAGGAGGTTGTCTGCAGTGACTAAGGGCAGCCAGGAGGAAATGAACACATCCTGTATACTAGTCCAAAAGGAGAAGTGATAACCTAGCATAACAGATATCACTTTTAAAAAGAACTAAATGGGGTGGGCACATTCATGCCTCCAGGCTCTAACAACAACTAGCAATCCTGGGGCTGGGGAATGTGTGCCCCAGTGTTTATGCCTCAGAGCGGGGTTCCACTCCAGGGAGTGTCAGGCATACCTTTGTCAACCGCTGGCCTCTGGTCACCATAAGTGGCTCTGGGTGGCGCTGGGTTTCTTTGCAGGACTGACCTTGGCTCTGGGAAGATCCATTCATTGATTCAGTAGTTACGTCAGGCACTTCCTGTGTGCCTCGCCCCCTCCCTGGTCCTTCTATCACATTTCCACCGTGTGCTCTGAAGGGTGCAGCTGATGACAGAGACCGCTGAGCCACTCGTGGGGGCTAAGTCTAGTGTTCCTTCAGCTCGTCAAGCCCCTGAGAAGCGCCAGGCCTCGTGCTGGGTGCCTCCATTTCCCTGTCTTGACATGGTTGCGTAACTACTGTCTAGGAGGAAGGATGGGACAGAAAAAGAACAGCCATGGATGGGGTAGACCTGTCCAGTTTGGAAATGCATGTGTAATACAACTATTGTTTTTGTAAACCAACTACAGAAAGTTAGGTTCAAAGAGATCTTGGCTGACAGGTGTCATAGGGGACAGAGAGAGGGTGTAAGTGCTTCCTTGAAAGGGTTGGAGGCCCTGACCCATACAATGCTGGGAGCTCACAGTATACCAGCTTATGAGCCAGAATGGGGCAAAAGGTCTCCCAAATGGAAGAAATTGAGGGGCAGAGAGAGCTGGTCCATTTTGGGATGGGTGACTGACAAAGGAAGAGCTGGTGGTGATATGGGGGCCCATATGATCCAAGGTACACGAGTTGGAGCAGACTCTGGGAGATAGTGAAGGACAGGGAAGCCTGGCATGCTGCAGTTCATAAAGAGTCAGGCACGACTTAGCAACTGAACGGAAACAACAGTGATCTTAGGGGACCACAGATCCCCTTTGGGTTGAACGTGGCATCTATAGGAATAGTTTTGGGGCATGGCTGAGTGAAGCTGCGGTGTTAATAGGGGGCAGCTGCAGCCGTGTGCTGGATTCGGTGAGCTCACCATGCTGTCCCCTCAGAGGTCACTGTCTTCAAAGAATAAGAAGATCCCATCAGACAGAGGCAAAAACTGAGGCTCAGAGAGGTAGGGGGCCCAGAGTTAGAATCAAGACAGGGGCTGTCCTGAGGTAACTATGCCCTCTCTGGGTGAGCTTCAGTGCCTGCTATGGCCCCCATCCCCAACCCAAACTGCCCCTCTCCCTACTCCTGAGTTCAGCTTTCTGAAAAAGGGGAGCAGGACTCCGTGGGTCCTCCCCCTCCCACAGGCAAGAGGGCACAGAGCATCCTGGCTGTGGGACCAGGGTGTAGGGCAGATCTGGGTATCAGATCTGCTGCTGGCTTTCCACATTGTGGCAGATGGCCTTCACAGGCTATGGGGACAGGAAAGGACAGACCAGAGGGAGAGCCAGGGACTGTCAGGGTGAGGGTGTTCGTCCCTGACACCCTCTGCTGGTGAAGGTGAACCCGGTGGTATCTGGGGAAGGGGCGGTGTTTAGAGGTGTGGACACGAGAAGAGGACACCTGTGTGGAGAGACAAAAAGGCAGTAACCAGGTATGCTCAGGAGAGGATGGAGGTAAAGGGAGCATGAGCATGAAGCTGGAGGATAATTCAAAAGGGAGCCTATGTCTGTGTTGTCCAATGTCGCGGTCCCTGGCAGTGAGTGCCTACTGAGCACTTGATGTGTGGCTGGAGTGATTAAGGAACTGAGACTTCAGTTTTCATCTTTAAATTGTACTTCATTTTAAAAGTTTTAATTTTACTTCATTTAAATCTAAAATTAAAATTTTTAATTTTAAAACTGATACTTGATTCACTTACTGGAAAGCTTTAGTATGTTTAGAACAACATGGATACATTTCTGCTGTGAATTTTATGAAATGTAAATATTGATCAAGTGTTTCTGATGAAAATGTAGCTTCTAAATTAGAGAAGCTTTAAGTGTCAAACACATACCAGATTTTGAAGACTTAGTATTAAAAAAAAGAATGCGGTATTATTAATAAGTTTTATATTGATTACAGGGTTATGTATTGAAATATTTGAGGCATATTCAGTTAAATATATCCAAATTAATTCAATTAAAAAAATGTTTTAATGGAGCCACTAGAAAATTTTAAATTACATATGTGACTTGAGTTATATTTCAACCAGACAGAGCTGAAGGTCTTGATCACTGGCCTAAATTTAGCTTTAGAATATGCACTATCCATTAGGTGGCTCAGATGTGAGTGGCCCTGGGAAGTCTTCCTTGCTGCCCAAGAATGAGTAGGGCCCCTTCTGTGGGCTTCCAGAGCACTCGCATCCATTTCAACATAAAGAAAGCACCGTGACTCTAAGACTTTATTAGTGTATTTAAGTCCAGAGTCTGTGCCTGGGGTGAGTGAGTTGGGGTTCTGCTTCTAGGCTCTGCTGCCCCCCAGCCCATCCAAGCTGTCAGCAGGCACAAGCCCAGTGTCCTAAATCCAGCCAGGCATAAAAAGCAGTCATCTCCTACCCCTCCCGCCTCCCTGCCTGTAGCCTAACAGCAGCACAGACAGGCCCAGGACAGGAGCTGTCAGCCCAGGCCTCTGCCGGCTCCTGTGGCCAGCTGCTGGCAGGGGGCTCCCAGAGGAAGCACACCGTGACACATCAGACCTGTCAGCTCTGATGCTGTAGATGGGATACACAGGCCAGTGAAATATGACCCAGTTTCTGCCTTGCACTGTCTGGGCCTGGGTCACCAGCTCACAAGGCGCTCCCAGGCTCCCAGGCCTGTCGAAACTCCCTAGCCAGAGGGGACAGGAGGTTGGGGCCACATCTTCTCCAGGCCAAGGGAGGAACCAGATCAGCTGACCTGGCCTGTTACTTTGCTCCCTCTCCTTAGTTTCCCTGGAACTTTTTTATAGGGCAGGTTTTCATCCAGTCCTTGAAATCACCTTTGACTTGGTCTTTGTCATAGGGAGAGAATCAGAGGCCAAATTTCTGGCCAAGGCAGTTTCTAGGGGCCGCCATACTAGACTGGAATTGCTATACTGCTTGCGGAGGGTCACTTTGCTTCTCTGTGCTTGTTTGCCCAAATGGGAAAACTGTCCTAGAATCCCGTATGATATCCCACACCTGACATCCATCAAACCTTTACAGAAGGAAAGAAAGCTAGGATGAGTTGTATATGTGCAGGCATGTAGAGATAGGAGATTCAGTCACAGAACCAATACCCAAGAAGAAGTGGCTGCCTTATGGAAAGCTGGGTTTGCAAGTCAGTTCATTAAGTGAAGGCTGCAAATACTGTGCTTCCCCATTTCTCTTTAAAGATTCCTCTCTCTCTGAACACTTAGGACATCTGCCTCGCTGTACAGGAATAGGCCCATCTTATTCATTTCTTCACTCAAAAAATATCAATATAATATTGGCATTAAGAGCAATGGTAAAAGTCCACTAAAATTATTATTATTATCATCATCATCTTCTTTTACACCAAGGACTGAGCACACTCTTCCCCATAGACCACGTTCTTCCTGGGGGAACTATCACCTACTGAATATTCCCTCCCTGGACCAAACTGTCCCGGGGACAATGCAGATGATGGCTCTACAGCCTTATGAAGGGGATAACCACTGCCTCCTCTATCTTTCCAAAGTCTCTACACACTCATGCCCATTACCCAGGATCACTGAGTTTTCCAAACATTTTTCTTTTAGTAATTAAACCTTTTCTTTGAATAGACCCCAATGTGTAAATCAGCTACACTGAAGGAGAGGGTAGGGTTGTGGAATCCTCCTACCCAACATCCATTCTCCACAACTCGATGCTGTGGCAGCCTCTTGAATACCTGTGCAGAACCCCAGGGCTCCCTAGAACACAGATCGAAAACCTTCAGAAGAATTGGGCTATACAGCACAAGTCATTGTCTTGCTGTGTGGCTTCAGGCAAGTTACTACCCTCTTTGGGCTTCAGGTCCATTTTAGTCAATGAGAAGGGTGAGATGCATGAATCTGAAAAGATGGCCATAACCGTACACGGGGAAAAGAGGGAAGGTTACCATGAGCATTAGTGAGACAGTGTCTCACCCGTCCTGAAGCAGGCAACCTGAGAGCAGCCACGTCTCTTCAGATGGCAGTCCACGCTCTGGACTGAGTCACTGCATACGAGAAAGGTTTGAGGTCCTGCAAAGACACTGCTGCTGCTATTAAGTCACTTCAGTTGTGTCTGGCACTGTGTGACCCTATGGACAGCAGCCCACCAGGCTCCTCTGTCCACAGGACTCTTCAGGCAAGAATACTGGAGTGGGTTGCCATTTCCTTCTCCAGCAAAGACACTAACTGCCCCAAAATATGTCTCCTCAAATCTTTCACAATGTCTAAGATTCCACCATTAGCAAATTGAATCTCTTTGGATCCCTAGTGTTTTATGTTTCATTCAGATCTATGCTTCACTCTCTCATAGAAGCTATATATGAGAGACGGATTTCCCCAGTGGCTCAGTAGTAAAGAATCTGTCTAACAATGCAGGAGACACAAGAGACAGGGGGGTTTGATCCCTGGGTCAGAATCCCTGGAGAAGGAAATGGCAACCCACTCCAGTATTCTTGCCTTAGAAATCCCACGGACAGAGGAGCCTGGCAGGCTACAGTCCATGTTATGGTAAAGAGTTTTACATGACTTAGTGACTGAAAAACAACAATATATATAAAAGACAGAAACAGCTCATCAGCTAAGACCTTGGAGAATATGAACTGTCATCTGGCAGAGGTGGGCTTGGAATGACAGTCAAGGAGGTCAGCCCAAAATCAAAGGCCAACTTCACCACCACCATCATTTTCACCAACAGATACTCCAGCAGACAAACTTGCGATTTTAACCAACCTCAGGGTCAACCCAGGGAGCCAAACTTCCCTACAAACTCACCTCCCACCCAGGCCCCATGCTGTGCTGAACTAACTCCACCAGCAGCCACTCTCTGAGGACCTGCCGTGTACCAGGTACTGTTCTCTGTGCCTGGGATCCATCCTTGAGAGGACAGACAAGGTCCCTGCCCTCAGACGAAGACACACAATAAACAAACAAGTCCCTAGCAGATTGTGCAAGTGGTATGATCTGGTTTATGCTTTAAAGGGTCACTGGCCAGTGGATGGAGAAGGGATTTTTAGGAAGACAAGAATGGACACATTTGCCCAGGAAGCTGGAAATAGGCCTAATAGCCATCTTGTCTAACTGGGGACATCTTGTCCACAGTGGGAAGTGGCAGCAGCCTGGTGTAGTGAAGGCGATCTAGGCTGACTGGTCTCATCCTGAACCCCAACCTTGACGTCAGTCTCTGGGTGGCCTCACTGGAGTTCCTCAGCCTCTCTGAGCCTCACCTCCCACATCAGGTAGTGCAGTCCCCATTCTGCCTCGGAGGGCCCTATGAGTGTGGATGAGGTGATTTGTGCAAAGAGCTCAGAGTAGATGTTGTTGTTTAGTCACTAAGTCATGTCCTGCTCTTTTTGCCACCCCATAGACTGTAGCCTGCCAAGCTCCCCTGTCCATAGGATTCTCCAGACAAGAATACTGGAGTGGGTTGCCATTTCCTACTTCAGGGTATCTTCCCAAACCAGGGATAGAACCTGAGTATTTTGCATCTCCTGCATTGCAAATGGGTTCTTTTTTTTTTGTTTTTTTTTTTGTAGTCTTTTAAAATTTTTTAATTATTTTCTTGGCCATGCCACATAGCATGTGGGATCTTTGTTCCTTGACAAGGGATTGAACCCATTGCCCTTGAATTGGAAGCACAGAGTCTTAATCACTGGACCACCAGAGAATCCCAAATTTATAGTCTTTAAAATTCTCTCTAGTGGTCTTATCACAAAAATGAAACAAACTGGCATATTTTGACTTAAATTGTTAAACCTGTTGTTCTGTGGGTAATAGAATAGGAGTTTCATTATTTTTAGACCACGGATTGAAACTCTTTTTGTGAAGAGCCAGATGGTAAATCTTTTTGACTTTGTGTGTTATATGGTTTCTACTCAACTCTACTCTTGTACCAAAAGCCGACATAAGACAACATGTGGCAGGTGAGTTCTTTTTAAAATGTTGTTTTAAACTGGAGGATAATTACGATATAGTGATAGTTTCTTCCATACATCAACATGAATCCGTCTCAAGCATACACACGTCCCCTCTCTCTTAAACTTCCGTACCACCCCTCTGGGTTGTCACAGAGCCCTGGCTTTGGGTTCTGCAGGCAGATTCTATACCACTGGGCCACCAGGGAAGACCTCAATATAGTAAATGCTCAGTAAACAGTCATTTTTATTGCCACCATCATCTGGGTGACCTGACCCAGGTCACACAGGAAGCAAACAGAGAAGCCAGGACTGGACCCCAAGACTCCAGTGCCCTGCCCACACCCACTGAGATTCTGTCAGCTAGCAGTGGTGTTTCCAGATTAGACGATGGAGACTGGACAAAAAATTAATAGGATGTTATGCAACTGACTAACATCAGGATAGTGATTAAAAAAAGAAAAAAGGAAAGTGCCTAAGAGGACGCACTGTCTTCACAAGCTGCTACAGCTTCCCAGCGTGTTTTTCCCCTGAAGTGAGCTCAGTGGGAGACACAATAAATAACCGTTGAACAGGAAAGGCCACCCCTGCCTGGGGAAGCCCTCTGGCCCAACTAGAGCCATGAGAAAGGGAGCTTGCTTGTCTAGCAAGAATCCCCAAAGACGGCAGGAGAGTCCTTCAGCCTGCCCAGGCTGGGAGAGCCCCACGGAGAACAGAGGCCCAGTTGGGGGCCAACGCACTGGCCCCTGCCCCCGGGAGTGTGAAGAGGAAGGCTTTGGAGTGACCGCTGAGCCTGGTTCCTGACGTTCCCCTCTTCAGTCCGCTTTCCCCAATGACTGTGAGCCTCAGTGTCTTTATAAAGCACAGGGCTGGCAGCATCTTTCTTGTGGGAGCAGGGCTGCAAGAATCCCAAGGGACCAAATATTGCAGAGCCCAGGAGAGGCTCAAGACTTGTTTGGCCCTCTGAGGGTCCGGGTCCCCACTTTGGAGCATGAGGGCAGAGGTGATTCCTGGAAGGTGAGGGCAGGATGGGACTGGGGCAGTGGGGAGCAAAAGGAGGAGGGTTGGGGGAACCAGTAGTTTCTTATCTGGGTGGGGCAGGGGCAGTAGAGCCTCAGTTAGGAGCAATTTCAAGGAAGAAACTCAGATATTAAGGGAATGCAGAGAGGGGTATAGCGGACATGCTTGTTGTATATTAGGGTCATTATAGTAACTCTTTCTAAAGGGGCTTGTTTCATTTCCTAGGGCTGCAACAATAAAATGTCACAAACTAGGTGGCTTAAAACAGTAGACATTTATTGTCTCACAGTCTGGAGGCTAGAAGTCTCAAATGAGGTGTCTGCAGGGCCGTGCTCCCTCTGACGCTGGGCAGAATCCCTCCTTGCCTCTTCTTAGCTCCTTGGTCGGCAGTCCTTGGAGCTTCTTGGCTCACAGCTGCATCAGTCCAGTCCTGTGTCTTTCACGTGGCCTTCTCCCTGTGTATCTTCCTGTCATCTTCTGTCTGTGTGTGTCTCTGTCCAAATATCCCTTTCTTGTAACAACACCATCTTATTGGATTAGGGTCCACCCACATCAGGCAACATTATTTTAAGTGATGGCTTGGAGGAAAGACGGAATAGCATCATGAAGGGACTAAAGCTCCTACCAGGCCCCTTTTGTTGTTGCCACTGATAACAGAGAGGTCTAAGGTAGCCCTCCAGGAGAGGTGAGTTCTGTGACCTCAGACTGGAAGAATAGTGCTGAAGGGGAAGGACTGGGTGTCGGGCACTGTACTAGTCAAGTCACATATCTCATCTTCTTTCCTCCTCCCAGTTGCCCCATGAGAACTCTTTCCCAGGTAGGAATCATGCCTATCTCCCAGAGAGGAAACTGAGATTGAGACAAGCAAGGGGTCATGTTCAAATGCACACACTGTCAAGGACAGGAGCTTAGATCCCAATCCAAGCAGTCTGACTCCATCACCTCTGGGATCACCACTCAGTTATGTTCGCTCTAAGAGAGAGAATCGGAGAAGGCAGTGGCAAGCCACTCCAGTACTCTTGCCTAGAAAATCCCATGGATGGAGGAGCCTGGTAGGCTGCAGTCCGTGGGGTCGCTAAGGGTCGGACACGACTGAGCAACTTCACTTTCACTTTTCACTTTCACACATTGGAGAAGGAAATGGCAACCCACTCCAGTGTTCTTGCCTGGAGAATCCCAGGGACGGGGGAGCCTGGTGGGCTTCTGTCTATGGGGTCACACAGAGTCGGACACGACTGAAGTGACTTAGCAGCAGCAGCAGCCAGAATTGGATCCAAAGGTAAACCAAAAGACCACCTGAAATTGCAGCCAAACCCATTTTCAATCTCAGTAAGGAGATTGAAAACCTGCTCATGGCACTTGAGGTTGCCAATAGAGCTAATTATAGCTGACTTGATCTAATTAAAGCTGAAGCCCAACACCAGTCATCTCAACCCAGGAAGAATCTGATTGATCTGCTGCTTACCACTGACAGAGGAAAGAGTTTATACTCTGTGTGAAAAACATAAACAAAGAAAGCAAAACTACATTTCAGTCCGTATTTTTTTTTCTAGATAGTAGAACAATTAAAACATTTGTACATATGAGGAAATAAGAAAATCTGCAGTGATGTGCTGGAGCTAGCTCTGCTCTTGAGAGCCTATCGTGCATATTTTTTTTATAACTCTGTTCAGTTATGATATGTCGATAACTTGAACTCAGGTCTAATGGGAGTATTCACACAATGAAAACTGGCAAACACCACAAATAATGACTGCTGCTGCTGTGTCTTTTTTCCCACATCCCCACCCTCCTCTTCCTTCTCCTTCTTCAGAGAGCTGGTTGTTAAACATTTATACCACTGCAAATATGATCCATAATCAAGAAGAAAACAGTCACTACAAGCAGATCCATAGATGACCTAGTTATTGGAATAAGAGGAATAGGATGTTAACAGAATTGTTATAAATTCACTTTGGAGACTATGTATAGGAAAAGATGGGCAAAACAGGTGAACAGATGGAATATTTCGGGAAAGAAATAGTAACTCTAAAACAGAAATAATAGAAAAAATGTATATGAAATAATTCACTTATAGACTTAAACACTGCAAAAGAAGAGATAAGTGAAACTTGAAATTAAGTGACAATTATCCAAATAAGAACAGAGAAATAAAACTGATATAAAAATAATGAATGGAGCCTCAATAACCTGTGAGATAATATGAAGTTGTCTGATATGTATTTGGAGTCCCAGAAGGAAAGGATAGATAATGGGGAAAAAGACACTGTATTTGAAAAAATAATGATTAAATGATGAGAAATATTAACTCAGAGATCTAAGGTGCTCAGTGAATCTTAAGTGGAATAAGCAAATAAACAAGGAGAAAAAAAAACAAACAAAAATACTCACACAGCCTAGGTATATCTTAGTCAAATTGATGAAAGTTAAAAATGAAAAGTAGGATAGTTTTATAACATGTCTACAAATTCTCTGATGCCCTTCCCTGCAGGAAAGTGGAAGTGAAGTCACTCAGTCGTGTCCAACTCTTTGCAACCCCATGGACTGTAACCTACCAGGCTCCTCCATCCATGGGATTTTCCAGGCAAGAATACTGGAGTGGATTGCCATTTCCTTCTCCAGGAGATCTTCCCAACCCAGGGATTGAACCCGGATCTCCTGCATTGTAGGTAGATGCTTTACCATCTGAGCTACCAGGGAAGTCCTTCCCTGCAGGAGGTTATGCGTAATTTCTCGCCCCTTAATGTTAACAATGACAAAATACATGAAATATGGTTTTCAAGACACCAGACATCAAAAAAATGAAGGACGGGAGTTCCCTGGTGGTTCAGTGGCTGACTCCACACTCCTGATAGAGGGGGTCCAGGTTCTATCTCTGGTCAGGGAGCTAGTTCCCACATGCTAACTAGGAGTTCGCATGCCACAACTAAAGATTCCATGTGCTGCAACTAAAAGACCCCACATGTTGCAATTAAAACCCAGTGTGGCCAAATAAAAAATAATAAAAATAATTAAAAGAAGATGGACAGTGATTCTTGAGATATGGGAAATAAATGAGGTATATCTGATGGTTTCCTCACTTTACTGTCTTGAAAATACCTCTAGACTACAGTGCAAGGAGGGGTATTTCAGGTAAAGCCTGGAAGATATCCTAAGTTGAGGACACAGAGCTGTGAGTCCAGAGAGATTGTCATCTAGAATTCACAAGACAGCAGTAGCTCTAGAGAGAAGATGGTACAGACAAAGAGTTCAGGAGATCTGCAGATATTGCCCTTTGAGTGTTCAGCAAAATACTGATGAGCAAATTCATCTGAGGAAACTACCCGAGGCCAGGTTAGGAACCAACCAACATGATTTGAAGGAACAGTGCCTAAATGTCACACAGGGCTGAGATCAGGAACAAGACAAGGGTGCCCACTCTCACCAGTCTAATTCAGCATAGTAGTGGAAGACCTAACCAGGGCAGTCAGGCAAAAAAAGAAAATAGAAAAATAGAAAAACTAACTGGCTTAGTGCCTCCCTTATAATAAATAATATGGCAGAAGGGAGAGTGTGTCTGTCAAGACTAGGTCCTGAGAGGTGATGCTCACGTTGGATCACTCACTCTGGGGGAAGTCAGAGGCCACGCCCTGAGGAGACTGCAGCAGACCCAGGGAGAGGTCCACACGGTGAGAAACTGGGGCCTTCCGCCAAATAGCGGTATAATCGCTCCTGCTCATGCCATGCGAGTGAAGCATCTTGGAAGTGTGTCCTCTGATCTGTCAAACCTTCAGATAAACTGTAGCTCCAGGCAACATCCTGACAGCGATCTCATGAAACATATAAGGCAAAAAACATCAATGAAGTTGCTCCCAAATTCCTGGCCCACAGAAATTATGAAAACATTAATGTTCAGTGTTGTAAAACACTAAGTTTGGGGGTAAATTTGTTACATAGCAATAAATAATGAATGCAAAAAGAAAGTCTTAGAGCAGATAGAGAAAAATGACACATTATATTCAGAGGAACCATAGGAACACTGACTTCTAAAAAGAAACAGTGAAAACTAGAGGATAATGGAACAAGATTTTTCCAGTGGTTAGGGGAAAAGAATCCTGTCAACCTACAAGTCACTATTTGGCAAACGCAGTCTTCAAAAATTACAACAAAATAAAGCATTTTTCATAGTCACTTTATGCACATTAAGAGAAATAATAAGAGGATACTCTTCAGGCCAATAGGAATGATGGTAGAAGGAAAGACAATTGTATGAGAAATGCATCTATAAAGGAAATAGAGTTGTGAGTAATAAATAAATGCTGTTAGGAAAACTAGGTAACTGCATGCAGAAGAATGAAATTGGACCCCTATCTTATACCACTCATAAAGATTAACTCAAAATGCATTAAGATTTGAATATAAGAACCCAAACTGTGAAACTCCTAGAAGGAAACGCAGGGGAAGAGCTCCTCAACACTGGCCTTGGCAATGATTTTTATTGTGTGAGACCAAAAGCACAAGCAACAAAAGCAAAAATAAGTGTGACTACATTAAGTTCATCAAACTAAAAAGCTTCTGCACAGCAAAAGAAAAAAATCAACAGAATGAAAAGGCAACTTATGAAATGTGAGAAAATATTGGAAAATCATATATCTGAGAAGAGGTTAATAGCTAAAATATAAAAAGAACTCATATAACTCAATAGCAAAAAACCAAACAAACCAATTTTAAAATGGGCAGAGAATCTGAATAGTTTTCTAAAGAAGACATGGTGGTAGGGTTGGTGATGCTTTTAGTTGTTAAATTGTGTCTGACTCTTGAGACCCCATGGACTGTAGACCACCAAGCTCCTCTGCCCATGGTATTTCCCTAGCAAGAATATTGGAGTGGGTTGTCATTTCTTTCTCCAGGAGACCTTCCTGACCCATGAATCAAACCTGGATCTCTGGCATTACAGGCACTCTCTGGCATTGCAGGCGGATTCTTTATGATTGATCCACCAGGGGAGCCCCTAAAGAAGACTATAGATGGTCAATCAGTACATAAAAAGGTGTTCAACATCACTAATTATGAAAGAAATGCAAATCAAAATCACAGTGAGCTATCACCCCACACCTGTTAGAATGGCTATTGCCTAAAAGACAAGATAACAAGTACTGACAATGATGTGGAGAAAAGGGAACCCTTGTACGTATACTTGATGGAATATTATTCAGTCATGAGAAATCCTGCCATTTGTGACAATGTGGATGAATCTTAAGGGTATTATGCTAAGTGAAATAAGTCAGTCAGACACGTTTTATGACCTCACTTGTATGTGGAAACTAATTAAGCCAAACTCATAGAAATAAAGTAAAGCGTTGGTTGCCAGGGGATGTGGGTGGAGGGAATGGAGAGGTGCTGGTCAAAGGGTACAATCTTCCAGTTATAAGATAAGTAAGTTCTGGGGACCTAATGTCTAGTGTGGGGGACCTAATGTGATTATAGTTCCTAACACAGTATTATATACTTAAAAATTGCTCATTAGCTCTTAAATGCTCTCACTACAAAAAGAAATGGTAACTATGTGACATGATGGAGGTGGTAATCATTTTGTAATACACAAAGGTATCAATCAATATGTTACACACCTTAAACTTACACAATGTTTTATATCAATGATATCTCAATAAAGCTTGGAGGAGAAAAATATTATACAGGTCCTTTCCAGTAAAATCAGGCAAGAAGAAACAAAAGGCAACCAAATCAGCAAGAAATAAATATAAAACTGTTTATTTGCAAACAAGCTGGTGGTCTCTGTAAAAAATCTGATGGAATCTACAAAAAGCTAGAAGATTTAATGAGTTTAGCAAGGTCGCAGGATATAAGATCAATATATTTAAAAATCAGGATGATTTGGGAGAATGGCTTTGAAACATGTATATTATCATATGTGAAACGAATCACCAGTCCAGGTTCTACGCATGATACAGAATGCTTGGGGCTGGTGCATGGGGATGACCCAGAGGGAGGATAACGGGAGAAGGGAGGTGCGAGGGGGGTTCAAGAAGGGGAACACATGTACACCCAGGGTGGATTCATGTCAATGTATGGCAAAACCAACCAATATAATATTGTAAAGTAATTAGCCTCCAATAAAAAAAAATTAAAAAAAAATCAGTTATGTAGTGCTTCTATATACTGGCAAGAAACAATTGTAAATTAAAATTTTAAAAATATAAGTTGTAATAGTGTAAAAATATAGAATATTCAGGGATAAATATGATAAAATATGTGAATACCTGAACATCAAAAAGCCATAAAATATTGCCAAGAGAAATTAAAGGAAAGCTAATATAGTTAAGATATAAATTCTCCCAAAATTGGTGTGTAGATTCAATACAATTCTAATCAAAATCCCAGCAGGCTTTTAGTTGAAATCCACAAGCTGATTCTAAAATTTATACAGAAATTCAAAGGAGTTAGAATAGTCAGAATTACTTTGAAAAAGAAGAAAAAAGTGGAGAACTAACACCACTTGATTTCAAGGCTTACTTTAAAGCCAGGGCAATCAAAACAGTGTGATATTGATACAAACTTAGACAAATAGATTAATGGAACAGTATGAAGAATCCAGAACTAAGCCCACACATAGATGGATAACGGATTTTTTTTTTTTTTTACTAAAGTGCAAAGGCAAATCAAGGGACACAAGTTAGTCTATTCAACAAATGGCGTTAGAAAAACTGGGTGTCCATATTCAAAAAACAAATAAAAGAGAAAAGAAAAAATGGAGTTGGATCACTACCTTGTACCATATACAAAAAAGTATCTCCAAATGTATCATAGACCTAAATGTAAAATATAAATCTTACAGAAGAAAACATGGAGAATATTTTTGTAAAAAAAAAAAAAGAGATTTCTTAGATATACCACCAGAAACGATCTATAAAAGAACAAATCAATAAACTGGATTTCATCAAAATAAAAAGCTTCTAGTCTTTAAAAGGCACTATTAAGAGACTGAAAAGACAAGCCACAGACTGGGGGAAAATATTTTCAAATTTATACCTGATAAAGGACTTAATACCCAGAATATCAAATCTCAGCAATAAAAAAAAGAACCAACTGAAAAATGGACACAAGATTTAAACAGATCTTTCATCAAAGATGATACAAAAAGTACATGAAAAGATGCTCAACATCATTAGTCCTTAGAGAAATAAAAATTAAAATCACAATGACATATTACTACATACCTGTTAAAATGGCTAAATTTCAAAAGGCTGACCATACCAAACATTGGCAAGAATGTGAAGGAACTGGAACACTCACGCACTCCTGATGGGAATGTAAAATGGGGCAACCACTTTGGAAAACTAACAGTTCGTCAATATCTTAAAAGTTTAATATACACCAATAGTATAATCCAGGTATTTCATTCAAAGATATTTACCCAAGAGAAAATGAAAGCATATATCAAATATGAAGACTTGGACACAAATGTTCATGGAAATTTTATTTGTAATGGCCCCAAATTGGAAACAGCCCCAAGTGCCCATCAACAGGTGGTTGGCTAAATAAATTGTGGTAAATCCATACAACACAATACTACTCAGAAATAAAAAGGAATACGCGATTGATATATTCAACAACAAGGATGAATCTCAAAATAAGTATGCAGAATGAAAGAAACCAGACAAAAGAAGAGTATATATTGGATGATTCCATGTTTATGAAACTGTAGAAACTTCACACTAACATGCAGTGACAGAAAAACTGGTGTTTGCTTGGCAGTGAGACAGAGGACAGAGTAGGGTGGGCGGAAACTACAAAGTCACATGAGGAAACTTTCAGGGGTGATGGATAGAGTCACAATCTTGGTTATAGTGTAGGCTTCACATATATATCTCCAGACGAATACGTTTTTATATGTCAGATATATGTAGCTTTTAAAAATGAAGTTTATTATATGTCAATCATATTTCAGTAAAGCCATCTAAATTTTTTAAGTATATGCTACGATCCATATGTACAATGAATCTACATTCACAATTTATTTGCCTTTTATCTTATTGCTCAAATGTAACTATCTTTTTTATTATCAATTTTGTGCTGTACCATATAAAACAAGTTTTCTTAACATGTAAGAAAAATTATTGTCGCTATATTCATATCAGATAAATAGCCTTCAAAACAAAAACTATTATCAGCAATAAAGAGAGATATTATGTCAAGATAAATGGTCAGTCATCAAGAAGACATGATACTACTAAATGTCTAGGTTCTTAATAATAGAGCTTCAAGAGACATGAAGCAAATATTCACAAAATTAAAGGAAGAAGTAGAGAAATTATATTAGAATATTTTAATACTATTCTTTCAGCATTTGATAGAATAATGAGATTAAAATTTTTGTAAGGATATAGATTCAAACAAAATTTCCGATTTTTTAGTTGTTTTCAACTAACACTACCTAATTGACATTTTTAGAATATTACAGTTAACAATTGCAGAATGCACATTATTTACAAATGCATATAGCATATTCATCATGATAGATCATCCAGAAAACAAATTCTAATAAATTTAAAGGATTGAAACCATGAAAAGTTTGCTCTGTGACCACATTTGAGTAAATTAAACATTAATGACAAAAGGTATCTGGAAAACACTGCATATTTGGAAATTAAACAGCACACATAAATAATTCATGGGTCAAAGAATAATCCCATGGGAAATTAGACAATGTTTTGAACTAAATGAAATTGATTTGAGAACCTTTGCTTTCTTCCAATGTAAGTATTCAGTGTGATAAATTTCCTTCTCAACACTAAGCTGCATTTCAGAAATTTTGATATTGTGTATTTTCATTATCACAGTTCTAAGTCCTTTTAAAATTTATTTTGAAACTTCCTGACTGAACCACATATTATGTAATTATTTAACTTGCAAGTGTTAGGAGATTTTCCTATTTTTTTTTCCCTGTTATTGATTTCCAGTTTGAGTCCATTGTGGTCAGATTTCAGGCTCTTTATGATTCAATTCTTTTAATTGAGATTAATTTTATAGTCTAAGCTATGGTATATTTTTGTGAATCTTCCATGAATACTTCAAAGAATGTGTTTGAGATGGAGTGTTTTACAAATATCTATCAGATTCTATTGGCTGATGCATTGCTCAGTTCCTCTGTAAACTTGTCCATCACACCGCTTCTGTTTAACACTGTACTGTAGATTTTAGCCAGTACAATAAGACAAGAGAAATAAATGCAATTCATAATATTGGAAAGGAATGAATAAAATGGTTTTTATTCATAGATAATAAATATGTTTGTGTGGGCTTCCCAGGTGGCGGTAGAGGTAAAGACCCTACCTTCCAATGCAGGAGACATAAGAGACATGGGTTCGATCCCTGGGTTCGAAAGATCCCCCGGAGAAGCGTATGGCAACCCACTACAGTATTCTTGCCTGGAGAAACCCATGAACAGAGGAGCCTGGTGGGCTACAGTCCATAGAGTTGCAAAGAGTTGGACACGACTGAAGTGACTTAGCATGCATGAAGTATGTGTATGTACAGAATACAAAGGAATTGAGAATAAAACAACTAGTACAAATGAGTTAATTTAGTAAGTCACAAATCAGCATACCAAGTCAGTGGTTGTTATTGTTCAGATGCTCAGTCGTGACTGACTCTTTGCAACCCCATGGACTGCAGCACGCCAGGCCTCCCTGTGCTTCACTATCACCCTGAGCTTGCTCAAACTCATGTCCATTGAGTCAGTGAGGCCATCCAACCATCTCATCCTCTGTCATCCCCTTCTCCTCCTGCCCTCAATCTTTCCCAGCATCTGGGTCTTTCCCAATGAGTTGGCTCTTCACATAGGTGGCCAAAATATTGGAGCTTCAGCTTCAGCATCAGCATCAGTCCTTCCAATGAATAATCAGGGTTGATTTCCTTTAGGATTGACTGGTTTGATCTCCTTGCTGTCCAAGGGACTCTCAAGAGTCTTCTCTAGACCACAGTTCAAAAGCATCAATTCTTCAGGGATCAGCGTTCTTTATGGTCCAGTTCTCACTTCTGTACAAGACTATTGGGAAAACCTTAGCTTTGACTATATGGACTTTTGTTGGCAAAGTGATGTCTGTGCTTTTTAATACACTGTCTAGGTTTGTCATAGTTTTTCTTCCAAGGAGCAAGCATCTTTTAATTCATGGCTGGAGTTACCATCCTCAATGATTTTGGAGCCCAAGAAAATAAAGTCTGTCACTGTTTCCTTTTTTTCCCCATCTATTTGCGATGATGTGATGGGACTGGATGCCATAATCTTAGTTTTTTGAATATTGAGTTTTAAGCCAGCTTTTTCACTCTCCTCTTTTCACCTTCATCAAGAGGCTCTTTAGTTCCTCTTCGCTTTCTACTATTAGGGTGGTGTCACCTGCATATCTGAGGTTACTGATATTTCTCCCAGAAATCTTGATTCCAGTTTGTGATTCATCCATCCTGGCATTTCTGCAGGATGTACTCTGCATAGAAGTTAAGGAAGCACGGTGATAGTATATAGCCTTGATGAACTCCTTTCCCAATTTTGAACCAGTTCATTGTTCCATGTCCAGTTCTTACTGTTGTTTCTTGTCCTGCATACAGGTTTCTCAGGAAACAGGTAAGGTGGTCTGGTATTTCCATCTCTTTAAGAATTTTCCACAGTCTGTTGAGATCCACACAGTCAAAGGCTTTAGCATAGTCAATGAAGCAGAAGTAGATGTTTTTCTGGAATTCCCTTTTTTCTATGATCCTACAGATATTGGCAATTTCATCTCTGCTTCCTCTGCCTTTTTTAAATCCAGCTTGTACATCTGGAAATCCTCAGTTCATGTACTGCTGAAGCCCAACTTGAAGGATTTTGAGCATGATCTTGTTAGCATGTGAAATGAGTACAATTGTGCAGTAGTTTGGACATTCTCTGGCATTGCCTTTCTTTGGGATTGCAATGAAAACTGACCTTTTCCAGTCCTATGGTCATTGCTGAATTTTCCAAACTTGCTGGCATATTGCATACAGCACTTTAACAGCATCATCTTTTAGGATATGAAATAGTTCAGCTGGAATTCTATCACCTCCACTAGCTTTATTCATAGTAATGCTTCTTAAGGCCCACTTGACTTCTTACTCCAGGATGTCTGGCTCTAGGTGAGGGGTCACACCATTGTGGTTATCCAGTCAATGGTATTTTTAACCAAACAATTAGAAAAATGAGATTTAAAATATTTTAATAGCAAAAAATCCATAAAATATATAGAAAGATATTTAATAAAATTGTACAAAGCCTCTACACTGAAAACTATAAAATAATGCTGAAAGAAATTAAGAAATGGAGAGATATACCTGTTTGTGGATTGGAAAACTCAGTATCAAGATGTCAGTTCCCCTGAAATTGATCTATATATTCAGTGCTCTAAATTGATGTATATATTCAAAATCCCAATGGCTTTTGTACAGAAATTAACAAGGTGATTCTAAATGAAATGCTAAAGATCTAGAAGACCAAAATCATATTGAAAAATGTGAACAGGGCTAGGGGCTTAAAGATTAACTATAAACTTGTAGTGCTAAAGATGGTGCGAGAGTAGGGTAAGGATAGACAAATGGATTAATGAAACAGAATAAAGGATCTAGAAATAGATCCACATTTATACAGCCCATTGATTCTGATAAAGGGGGCAAAGCAATTCAATGGGAAAAGGAAAGTCTTTTCAAAAGGGTGGTGCTGGTACAACTGGATAATCATACAGAAAAAAAAGTGAACCTCAACTGCTACCTCGCATTATACATTTTTAGAAATTGGATATGGACAGACTTAAACAAAAAAGCTAATTACTATAAAACTTCTGAAAGGAAACAGAATATCTTTATGACATAAAAGGCAGTAACCATAAAATAAAACAAAAAGTACAGAATTGATCTTTATCAATTTAAAACATTGGCTCTTTGAAACACACTTCACAAAAAGAGAAAGCAGCTATAGGCTGGGAAAAAGTATTCAGAACACATATGCCTGACAAAGGATGTGTATTGAGAATGTTTAAAGAACTCCTACAAATCAATAACAAAAAGACAAATATCTCAATAAAAATTGAGCAATCGGTTTGAACAGATCCTTCGTGAAAGAAGATATACAAAGAGGTAATAAGCACATAAAAAAGTGATTAGCATCACTAATCATCAGGAAAGTGCCAGTTAAAACTAAACTGAAACGCCACTTCACACCCACTGGCTAACACTAAAAAGCCAGACGATCTCAAATGCTGGTGAAAAACAACTGGAACTCTCATCCATTGAAAGTAGGAATATAAAATGTTACAATAATTTTTACCTGATGATCCAACAGTTTCACTCCTATACATTTCCTGCTGAAAAATAAAAATATATGTCCACAAAGTAATTGCTCAAGAATATTTTTAGCAGCATTATTCATACTAGACTAAAATGGGAAACAATCCAAATGTACATCATAAGTGAATGAATGGATAAACAAATTACAGAGTGTTCAAATAATTAATCCTCTTCAACAATCACAGGGAATGAACTTCCATTACCACAACAACACAGCACCCTGGAATGAATCTCAGTCATTATGCTGCGAGAAAGAAGCCAGACACAGAAGACTACATATTATTTGAGTCCGTGTATGAACATTCAGATTAAGCAAAACTAATCTCTAGTGTTAGAAATCAGCCTGGTGGTTGCCTCTGCACAGTGAGGACTGACCAGGAAGGAACAGGAGGGAATGGTCTAAGATGACGGAAATATTCGAATCTTGATCGGGATGGTGGTTAGTACATGCTTTCCCTTGACAAATGTCATAGAACTTTATGCGTAAGGCCTATGCATTTTGCTATATGTTAATTACACCTCAATCAAAAAATTTTTTTAAAGAGAGAGAAGAGGAAGCACTGGGCAGGAATGTAAATGTGCTAGTTCTCTGACTTCCTTTCCTCACAGTTGAACTTCTTCACCGTTTGTTCCAGCTGGTCATACTAACAAGGCAACAGCAATCCAAGTCCTGATTTCTGCACATCTTTGGGTGATGATGTTCTGGGCAGCATCCACTGGAATTTTTAATAGCTCTTTGAATTTGG
The DNA here is from genome assembly GCF_049115385.1 of Moschus berezovskii. NCBI lineage: Eukaryota > Metazoa > Chordata > Mammalia > Artiodactyla > Moschidae > Moschus > Moschus berezovskii. The sequence continues at coordinate 28,019,578 of NC_142471.1, forward strand.
AGCTGAAGTTTTCACTTGTTTCAATATCTCTCACCATACAAGTTAAGCAAACTACTTGAAAGAAAAGGTAAAATTCTCAAAAAGCTTAGCCATGTTGAGATAGAATATGTGTAGGCCTTCACACTGACTGCCTCAAGTCCTGCTAAAAGATGTCAGCAATGATGAAGAATCATCAGGAACAGCAACTCTAGAAGCAAACAATGAAAAGCTAATAGGTCCAACTTCATAGTTCAGAGTGGAATCGATTTTATAGCAAAAATGCAGAACAGGGGGGTCCTGATGAGCTGACGGCTGATATTGCAAGAAGAGCAGAGGATCGGAGAACCCGACAAGGAATGCTCCTCATAAGGAAAGGTTTTCACTACCCCTCCCCTTACACACCCTCTCCTTTCCTATGGGCCTTCCTTCCTTTGCTTCTCCCGGCAACTAAGATCTTTCTTGCCAATACATCCCAGGGGACAGAGTTCACAACTCAGGTACCTCTTCTTCTTCCTGCTCCTGTGGGAAGCTTGTAAACTAAACCTCAAGAATCCTTTCTACTGAAGAGTTTCTTTGGTGTATGTCCCAAAAACAATAGTGAGTTATCTTCAGGCTTCAAAGGAAACTGCTCCTAAAAATTCAAAACCACAGCAAGAAACACAGGGATTTTTGTCTCTCTTCCAAGTGCATCTTGAATTCTCCCTCAGTCTTAGTTTAAGAAACTGCTATAACTCAAGCAGCATGATCATGCTGCTACTGCTAAGTCACTTCAGTTGTGTCCGACTCTGTGCGACCCCATAGATGGCAGCCCGGCAGGCTCCCCCGTCCCTGGGATTCTCCAGGCAAGAACACCGGAGTAGCTTGCCATTTCCTTCTCCAAAGTGTGAAAGTGAAAGGGAAAGTGAAGTTGCTCAGTCGTGTCCGATTCTTAGCGACCCCATGGACTGCAGCCTACCAGGCTCCTCCATCCATGGGATTTTCTAGGCAAGAGTACTGGAGTGGCTTGCCATTGCCTTCTCCTTAAGTGGTCATGCTTTTGCCCAAATGAAAGCTTTACAGAATTATAAGTATCAAGATCAGTTCAGTTCAGTCGCTCAGTCGTGTCCGATTCTCTGCGACCCCATGAATCACAGCACGCCAGGCTTCCCTGTCCATCACCAACTCCCGGAGTTCACTCAAACTCATGTCCATCGAGTTGGTGATGCCATCCAGCCATCTCATTCTCTGTAATCCCCGTCTTCTCCCACCCCCAATCCCTCCCAGCATCAGAGTCTTTTCCAATGAGTCAACTCTTCGCATGAGATGGCCAGAGTTTCAGCTTTAGCATCAGTCCTTCCAATGAACAGCCAGGATTGATCTCCTTAAGAATGGACTGGTTGGATCTCCTTGCAGTCAAGAGACTCTCAAGAGTCTTCTCCAACACCACAGTTCAAAAGCATCAATTCTTTGGCGCTCAGCTTTCTTCACAGTGCAACTCTCACATCCATACATGACCACGGGAAAAACAATAGCCTTGACTAGATGGACCTTTGTTGGCAAAGTAATTTCTCTGCTTTTTAATATGCTATCAAGATAGTGTGTTGTAAATAAAGTTGTTGTTGTTCAGTCACTAAGTCATGTCCAGCTCTTTGTGACCACATGGATGTCCTTCATTATCTCCCAGAGTTTGCTCAAACTCATGTCTGTTGAGTCAGTGATGCTATCTGACCATCTCATCCTCTGCCACTCCCTTCTCCTTTTGCCTTCAATCCTTCCCAGCATTAGGGTCTTTTCCAATGAGTCAGCTCTTTACATCAGGTGGCCAAAGTATTAATATTAGAGTTTTAGCAACAGTCCTTCCAATGAATTTTCAGGGTTGATTTCCTTTAGGATTGACTGGTTTGATCTCCTTGCTGCCCAAAGGAATTCTCCAGCACCACAATTTGAAAGCATCAATTCTCCAGTGCTCAGCCTTCTTTATGTTCCAACTCTCACATGTGTACAAGACTACTGGGGAAACCATAGCTTTGACTATACCAACCTTTGTAGGCAAAGTGATGTCTCTGCTTTCAATATGCTGTCGAGGTTTGTCATAGCTTTTCTGCCAAACAGCAAGCATCTTTATATTTCATGGCCGCAGTCACCGTCCACAGTGATTTTGGAAGCCAAGAAAATAAAATCTGTCACTGTTTCTGCTTTTTCTCCATCTATTTGCCATGAAGTGATGGAACCGGATGTCATGATCTTAGGTTTTTGAATGTTGAACTTTAAGCCAGCTTTTTCACTACCCTCTTTCACTTTCATCAAGAGCTCTTTAGTTCCTCTTCATTTTCTGCCATTAGAGTGGTATCATTTGCATATCTGAGGTTATTGTTATTTCTCCTGGCAATCTTGATTCCAGTTTGTGATTCATCCAGCCCTGCATTTTGCATGATGTACTCTGCATGGAAGTTAAATAAGCAGGATGACAATATACAGTCCTGTTGTACCCCTTTCTCAATGTTGAATCAGTCCATTGTTCCATGTTCAGTTCTAACTGTTGCTTCTTGACCAGCATACAGGTTTCTCAGTAGACAGGTAAGGTGGTCTGGTATTCCCATCTCTAAGGATTTTCCACAGTTCGTTGTGATTCACACAGTCAAAGGCTTTAGCATAGTCAGTGAAGCAGAAGTAGTTTTTTTTCTGGAATTCCCTTGCTTTCTCTATGATCCAATGAATGCTGGCAATTTGACCTCTGGTTCATCTGCCTTTTCTAAATCCAGCTTGTACATCTGGAATTTCTCAGTTTATATACTGCTGAAGCCTAGCTTGAAGGATTTTCATGTGAAATGAGCACAATTGTACAGTAGTTTGAACATTCTTTAGCATTGCCTTTCTTTGGGATTGGAATGAAAACTGACCTTTTCCAGTCCTGTGGCCGCTGCTGAGTTTTCCAAACTTGCTGGCATATTGAGTGCAGCACTTTAACAGCATCATCTTTTAGGATTTGAAATAGCTCCCCTGGAATTCTCTTACCTCCACTAGCTTTGTTCGTAGTAATGCTTTCTAAGGCCCACTTGACTTCACATTCCAGGATGTCTGGCTCTAGGTGAGTGATCACACCATCATGGTTATCTTAGTCATTTAGATGTTTTTTGTACAGTTCTTCAGTGTATTCTTGCCACCTCTCCTTAGTCTCTTCTGCTCCTCTTAGGTCCTTACCATTTCTATCCTTTATCATGCCCATCCTTTCATGAAATATTCCCTTGATATCTCAAATTTTCTTGAAGAGATCTCTAATCATTCCCATTCTATTGTTTTCTTCTATTTCTTTGCATTGTTCATTTAAGAAGGCTTTATCTCTCCTTGTTATTCTCTGAAATATTAATCTCAGTGAGTGAATTATTTGCATTATATTATAATTTCTAGATAGTTTAAATATTGTGTTTAACTTGGTTAATTTTCCTTATTATATGAACAATACAGGAAAGGTCACATTAGCAATTCTGAAATTAGACTTTTTAAAATTTTTATTGAAATATAGTTGTTTTATAATGTGTTAATTTCTGCTGTACAGCAAAGTGATTCAGTTATACACACATACATTATTTTTCATACTCTTTTCCATTATGGCTATCACAGGCTATTGAATATAGTTCCCTATGATCTACTGTAGAATCTAGTTGTTTATCCATCCTGTATGTAATAGTTTGCATCTGCTAATCCAGACCCTCAGTCCTCACCTCTCCCAGCCCCCTCCCCCTTGGCATCCACAAGTCTGTTCTCTATGTCTGTGAGTTTCTGTTTCATAGATATGTTCATTTGTGTCATATTTAAGATTCCACATATAAGTGATATTATATGGTATTTATCTTTCTCTTTCCGACTTACATCACTTATACAATTTCTAGGTCCATCCATGTTCCTGCAAATGACATTATTTTCATTCTTTTTATGGCTGCATAATATTCCATTGTATACATATTCCATATCCTCTTTATCCATTCATCTGTTGTTGGACCTTCACGCTGTTTCCTTGTCTTGGTTATTGTAAATCGCGCTGCTATGAACAGAGGAGTGCATATATCTTTTTAAATTATAGTTTTGTCTGGACATATGTCCAGGATTAGGATTGTTGGATCGTATGGTAGCTCTATTTTCATTTTTTGAAGAACCTCCATACTGTTTTCCACAGTGGCTGCACCAGTTACATGGCTACCACAACAGTGCGGGAGGGTTCCCTTTTCTCTGCACCCTCTGCAGCATTTGTTATTTGTAGACTTTTGATGATGGCCATTCTGACCAGTGTGAGACAGTACCTCATTGCAGTTTTGATTGGCATTTCCCTGGTAATCAGCGATGTTGGGCATCTTTTCATGTGCCTATTGACCATCTGTATGGGAAATTAGACATCTTTGAAATGGCAAAAGGCATATATGCCAAGGGCTGTATTCCATAGTTTTAAAACAAATATGAAGTGCCTTGATATTTTTCTTAGGCAAAGTACCGTGGTACTTACCTGAATACATTTAAATTGGAATGTTTATTTTAAAAAAACAGAGTATGAGAAAGTTTAAACGGTCTGTCTCGCTATTTTAGACTGTACCCTGTTAGACTGTACCTTCTTCCCTCTGTATGGATAATTTCCTACTGAATTCCAGAGAAGAACTGGAAGAGGCTGGTAGCATGGCCTGGTCATAATAATGTGGGTTTAAAGCTCAGAGTCAGTATTACCAGCTGACCTTAGGCATGTCCCTTTCCCTTTCAGAGCCCCAGTTTCCATTTAATGGGCCCATGTTTAACACTTACTTCCAAGAAAAATGGAAATGAACAATGGGAAATTGCATTGTTAAGATTTAAAAAAAAAAACTACATCCAGGAGATGTGTTCAGTGTGCAGGCTCTGGCACCAGGCTGCCTGGGTTTGAATCTGGCCTCCATCTCTAGCTAAGCAGGAAAACCTGTCACACTTTTCCCATTAAAATGGGGATAATCATTGCATCACACGGTGTCTGGGTTGCTACAGTTTCATTAGCTGGCTTTTTTATTTTTCAAGACGGCAAACGCTCTTGTAAGGACTTGTTGGTGCTGTGGTCACAGCTGTGCACTGGGAAGTCCATAGGCACTTCTGACTCACCACGTCAGCACCTGGACCCAGCTACTCCCAATCACACCATCCACATTCCTGATCCTAGGCCCTCCTCACCATGTTCCCCCTGCCTAGAATGCAGTGGTCTTTCATGTTTACTTTTTCCTTCTTACCCCCGGTCTAATCCCCAACACTACCCCTTCAGAACACTAAGGAAACCCCCTCCACCACTTCAGCTAGCTCTCAGGCATGGTAGTCTCAGCAGCCTGTTCCAGCTCTGTCTTCACCTGCTTTTTCTATGCCCCATAACCTACAAGCAGGACATACTGCATAATTTATTGGACCCAGTGCAAAGTTATTTAGAACAGGGCTCCTTGTTAAAAAATTATTAAGAACGTCAAGATAGACAAATCCCAACTGAGGAATATTCTGCAAAATACCTGATGAATAATACTCAAAACTGTCAAGATCATCAAAAACAAAATCTAAGAAACTCTTAGAGGAGCCCTTAGAGTCCTGACTACTGTGTGTAATATGGGATCCTAGAACAGAAAATGGACATTAGGTAAAAGCTAAGGAAATCTAAATGAATCTTAGTTCATAATAGTATTTCAATATTGGTTTATTAATTATAGCAAATCCACCACACTAACGTAAGTTATTAATATTAGGGGAAAGAGGGATGAAAGACTATGGGAACTTTCTGTGCTATGTAAATTTTTCATAAATCTAAAACTATTCTAAAACTATTATTTTTTTTTAAGTAACAAAGAATTTTGAGAAGGCAATAGTGGAGAAAATTCTGCAAGACAGAGCCAGGATTTGAATCCGAATCTGCTATGACCAACCTAGATAGCATATTAAAAAGCAGAGACATTACTTTGCCAGCAAAGGTCCGTCTAGTCAAGGCTATGGTTTTTCCCATGGTCATGTATGGATGTGAGAGTTGGACTGTGAAGAAAGCTGATTGCCGAAGAATTGATGCTTTTGAACTGTGGTGCTGGAGAAGACTCTTGAGAGTCCCTTGGACTGCAAGGAGATCCAACCAGTCCATTCTAAAGGAGATCAACCCTGGGTGTTCATTGGAGGGACTGATGCTAAAGCTGAAACTCCAATACTTTGGCCACCTCATGCGAAGAGTTGACTCACTGGAAAAGAGTCTGATGCTGGGAGGGATTGGGGGTGGGAGGAGACAGGGACGACAGAGAATGAGATGGCTGGATGGCATCACCGACTCAATGGACATGAGTTTGAGTGAACTCCGGGAGTTGGTGATGGATAGGGAGGCCTGGCGTGCTGTGATTCATGGGGTCGCAAAGAGTCGGACATGACTGAGCGACTGAACTGAACTGAACTGAACTGAAAGCTTTTGTAAATGGCTGCTTACACTGCTTGAATTCCAGGGAGAAGGCCCTCTCCTAGAGGTAAGAGAAAAGATGTATATGGAGTGGGGGAGGGGGTGGAGGGTTGTCACAGTATTTAGTAGAGAGGTTAAGACCCCAGTCTTGATGACTCAGGCCACATAGTGTGTGTGTGTTAGTCGCTCAGTCATGTCTGACTCTTTGCAATCCCACGGACTGTAGCCCACCAGGCTCCTCTGTCCGTGGGATTTTCCAGGCAAGAATACTGGAGTGGGTTGCTATTTCCTTCTCTAGGGGATCTTCCTGACCCAGGGATTGAACCCAGATCTCCTGTATTGCAGGCAGATTCTTTACCATCTTAACTACGGGGAAGTCCTGTATAGTGTGTGATTGCATTTATATGAAATTCCCAGAACAGGAAAATCCATAGAGACAGAAAGTAGATTCCTGGTTGCCAGAGGCAGGGGGAAGGGAGGGGAGCATAGGGAGTGACTGCTTAATGGTATGTGGTTTCTTTTTGGGGGGATGAAATGTTATTGAATTAGTGGTGATCACTGCACAACAATGTGAAGATACTAAAAGATACTACATTGTACGCTTTAAATAGTTAAATTTGTAAATGTTATGTTACCTTGATTTAAAAAATATAGTACAAGCTTGAGATCCGGTCTGCCTGGATTTGAATCTCCAGGGTCCCGTTTACTAGCTGTCTGCTACCTCGGGCAAATTACCTCTCTGTGCTTCATTTCCCTCATCTGGTAAATGAGGTAGTAACAGCCCCTTGCTCATAAGGTTGTTGTCAGCAAGATCCAGGCGTTTGGAGTCCATCCAGGCCTTGAAGGGTCAGGGGAGGGATTATGAACTCATCCCCAAGACTTCCCACCTAAAATTTTGCAAACAGAGTGGTCTGAGAGCCCCCTCCCCAGACAACCTGGAGTGGAAACCCACTCTTGGGCGGCCCCAAGGTGGAAGCCAGAGCGCATCTCCATTCTAGACCCACCGCTTTAGGAAGCAAGCCGAAGAAGCCACGGAGGAGGTGTGAGCTGCAGCGCGCCGCCTAGTGGCGCCTTGGAGCACAGCGGCATCGGCCGCCTGGGGAAGCCGCCAATCAAAGCCACTAGTCACGCCTGCAGGGAACCCCGGACAGCTGCTCCTTATTATAAAATAGGTGGCGTGTATTCAGCCAGATTAGGGGCTTTCTGTATATTCTTTTTAATCCCACGAGCTAGTTATTGTTCCCATTTTACAACTGATGGAACTGATGCTTGGAAAGACTCAGCAGCCAACCCCACTTCTCCCAGCAGTTATGAAGAGCAGCCCCGCGGCTGGTGTTCATCCTTCGGCTCAGCTCCAGATTCCAGAACTGTCTCTGATGCTCTCTCCTGATTTGGGATAAATGAGGGTAACCCAAGGAAGCACTCCAGACTCCACTAAGGGTCAAAACTAGCTCTGAGACTGATTTCAAAGCAACTGCATTGCACAAAGTCTGCCCCACTTCCAACCTCAGGCCCTGTAGAACCCCCTAGGAAATGGAGGGGAAGTGGGAGGCTCCTTCCAGGGCTCATCTGGCAAAGCTGTAGGCCCTTTAACCAGTAACCCTTCTTTCCTCAGCCTCACTGATGCATCCATTCAACCAATATTTATGTATGCTTATATACGTGCAGGACAGTCTGAGGTGCTGGATATATCATGGTGAGCAAGAAAAGAGGTGCCTGGCCTCCAAGCCTCTTTTATTTGTTTATTTACTTATTTATTGGCCATGCCATGTGAGATTTTATTTCCCCAACCAGGGGTCCAACCCAGGCCCCATGCATTGAAAGCACAGAGTCTTAACCACTGGACCACCAGGGAAATCCTTCACCCTCTTTCTTAACTCACAGCAAGACCTCTTCACTGTGAGTCTGATGGCACTGGGTTTGGGAACACCCTGGTAAGTCTTAATCCAGCTATTCCAATGTGTCATCCCAGGGCCAGGACCTTGCCCATTCTTCACCCATTCTGGGGAAAGGTGTGAGCTCAGGGTAGTGTGACTCCCTCTGAAGTCCTTTTGCTGCCCCCCATTTGAGGGCTGGCACTTGAAGGTGTCCAGGCTGGGGAGCAGCCAAACCCCCAGTGGTTATTTAACTGCAGGTGTCTGGGGAAGGGACATTCTCCCAGACACTGGAATGGCAAGGGAGCGGGTCCAGAGGAGTTATGGAGGAATCCCAATGTGGTAAGTCTCCTACCCTGATGCGGGAGTCCTGGAGGCAAAGAAGGGTCCAGGACCTCCAATGGGCATATTTCTAGGATCAGGGGAAATGGGATGGGGATCAGCAGAATAAGAGGAATGGACTGCTCTCCTTTTGCTTGCCAAACCCCCGTCCCCGAGACCCCCTCTCTCCAGTGAGGAATTAAAGTTCTGAATTCCGACACTAGGACTAGAAGGGCCTGCCTGGTGCAATTACCATCTAAACAGAAAAGTCCTGTGCACTGGAACTTTTTTTGAAAAATGTCCACTATCATATTGGTCTTCTGGTTAAGAGGGAGAGCATACCTGTCCTGTGGTCCCTACCTGCCAAGGCTCTACTGAGGTCCCCGCTGAGTTATCTAGCAAAATGCACTTGAACTTGTGCCTGTGCCAGGGGTTGACAGTCAGATGCTGGGCCTCAGTACATGTACCTATATGTGTTGCCTGGTGGAAGTTAAGTATCTAAATATCTATTTGTCTTTAGTGTCATTTGCCTAAGAATGTATTTGTACTTTTGGATTTGCATGCCTGTGTGTCTGTGACAAGGTGTATGTGTGTACTTTTAAAAATCCTGTGTTTTATGTGGCCTCTCTGCAGGCGGGTACCTTTGTGATGTTTCTGGGTCATTTTGCACTTGGTATATTTTCATTGTATGTTTGCTTGTGTGTGTATCTTTGTAGGTGTGCCTATAACTATCTAGGGGTATGTGTGTATGTGTGTGCTTGTACTTCTGTGGTTAGGTGGGGCTGGCTGGGTGTGATGAGCTATTGACTTCCTCACCCTCTGCCCTTGCCTGGGCCAAGCTAAAAATAACCTACCTGTCTTTGCACATGGGGGCCTTTCTTAGCTGGCCTAAGTTCTTCCCAGGGAGTCCTATATCCACCCTCCTGATCCTGGGTGCCTGGCCAGGAAGGGCTGGGGAGGTGAACTGACCCACAGGCCCCCTTCCCTACATGTTCCAGACCCAAGCTGTGGAGGCAGTCTGTATGGACGGGAGTCCTGGGCAGTCCTGCCTTCTCTGTTCTCTGGGGAAACAGCTGAGGCAGCCCCTTGTTTCTTCTCTACCTGCCCCCACCCCAAAAAATCCCTTTCCAACCTGCAGTTCTGGCCTCCAAGTTCTTTCGCTGCCAACCTAGGAATCGATCCTGGGAGCACTGACCATATTCCAGCCTACCCCCTACTGGCCTGGCTGGACCTCCCTCTGCCTTCCTTTACCCCTTCTTGAAGCAGCCACTGCCTCTGTATCGGAGGAGTGATTCCAGATCCCAGCTCTGGAAAAACCCCAAGTAGTGAACAGACCAGGACTAGAGGAAGGGGCATTCCTGCTGGCTGCCAGTCCTTTCTCACCCACCAGCCCCAGAAGAGATAGGAGGGTGGAGGGTCCGCAGTTCAGCATTTCTTTCCAGTCCTATCTGTCTTGCCCGTTGACTCATCCACTCATTCACTCAAAGCTGTGTGATCTTGGGCAAATGCCTTCACGTCTCTGTGCCTCCATTTCTTCATAGGTAAAATGAGATTCCAAATGGTACTTACCTCCCCGACTTGTGAGGATTAACTGAAGTGATGCATATAAAGAGCTTAACCTGGTGCCTGGCACATAGAAGGACCTTGCCAGCATTAGCTGATCCACCCCTTCTAATGTCACTGGGTTTCAATCTCAAGATAGTGCCTAACTCCCAAACTCTACCTGGCTCCTCATTCCCTTTGGCTCGCCCTTGGGTGGTCAGGATTTTCCACCAGGAATCAGATTGACTGAGAGGAGAGATCTTGGAAAGAAAGATTGAGAGATTATTGACATTTGCAGTGCAGTTTCTATACTTTGGCCGGGGACACACACTGCAGTGCGTGTAGGATCTTAGTTCCCCAGACCAGGGATTGAACCCATGTACCCTGCAGTGGAAGCACAGAATGCTAACCACTGAACTACCAGGAAATTCCCTCCATACATATTTTAAAAATTCAATTCTGCCGTGCTGTGCCATGTCGTTTCAGTGTGTCTGACTCTTTGTGACCTTTATGGACTGTAGCCCACCAGGCTCCTCTGTCCATGGGATTCTCCAGGCAAGAATACTGGAGTGGGTTGTCATGCCCTCCTCCAGGGGATCTTCCTGACCCAGGGATCAAACCCGTGTCTCTTTTGTTTCCTGCACTGGCAAGCGGGTTCTTTACCATGAGCGCTACCTGGGAAGCCCTACAGTTCTACACCCTCTTATAAAATTGTTATTATCATTTTTCTCCATTTTGGAGGCGAAGAAGTATCAGAATGGTTAAGTAACTTGTTCAAGGTCACACAGCAGGCAAGGGGCAGAGCCCAAATTTACACCAAGCCAAAAATGGCTCCCCGTGCCCCATTGTCAGTTGGGATGGGGGTAACATCCTAGGCCCTGGGTGCTACAGGAGGGTCAGCCGGGTCTGGTCAAACCGTTCTGCCCAGGGTCATGCCAACAAGTAGGGTTAACCAGGATGATCCAGATCCACAGTCAAGTTCACAGAGCTGTTAAGTTCCAACTTAACCTGGGACTTGAGGGTTTGAGATTTTTCTCATTTAAAGAGCGTTTTCTGGGAAAGAACCCCCACCGCCACCTCCTTCCCATGTAGAAGACATAGATTTTACGTAGTACAGACCAGGGAACCAAAAACCAGAGTCCTGAGTTTAATCAGAGGAGAAAGCTGACACAGTCAAGCCAAATGGAAGCGCAAAAATACATTTCCTTAGTTTTTGGGAGGGAAAACTGGGCAGACTCCGCTTCTAGTTTCGATCCAGAGGCCGAGTTTTCCAACACTCCGGGTTCAGCGTCTCTCGAGGACCTCCCTGAAGGGCCCCCAGCTTCGCTGAGGCCGCGCCCAAGAGGCCGTCGGTCACCCCCTCGAAAGGCCCCCCGCCGGCTCCGCCCCTGCCCACCCAAGGCCCCGCCCCGGCCCGCCCCGCCCCGGCCCGCCCCGCCGCCGCTGTGCTTGGTCCTCCTCCGCTCAAAGACTCACTAGGGTGAGCGAGCGGCGGCGCTCGGCGTTGTGGCAGGAGGCTGCGGCCGGCGAAGACGCCGGAGCCGCGGGTCGCAACTGGGCGCAGGAAGGCGCGTCCTGGGGTTCGGACCGCGCGGCGTCAGCCGCTGCGAGCGCCGCTGAGCGCTCTAACCTTCAGTCGTGCAACTTCGTAGCCAGGACGTGAGAACCCGGAGAGCGGTCGAGTCCCGGAGCCGGAGGAGCGCAGAGAGGGGCACGCCGGAGCCTGACCGGAGAGCGGACGCCAGGCACCCGTCGCGCTCCGAGCGCCCGGTAGCCCTCTGCGAAGCGTGGCTGCCTCTGCCCCAACGGAGGGCACGAGCTGGCGCGACCGGGCGCCGGGGAGGACGGCGAGGAGGAGGCGGCGGCGGCGGAGACGGCGGCGGCGAGGCTGGGGCCAGGGAGAGAGCCCCGGGGGAGAGGCGCCCGAGCCGGGCCGAGGGACCATGTGGGCCCGGAGCGGAGCGCGGGGCGCGCTGCTGCTGGCGCTGCTGCTCTGCTGGGACCTGAGGCTGAGCCAAGCAGGTAGGGAGCGATCGGGCATGGGGGAGTGGGGCAAGGGAACCCTGGCGCCTTACTCTGCCCCGAAGTTGAGGTGGTCCATCGCTCTGTTAGTGCGCGTAGGGAAAGAGGCAAGGGCGCCCAAGTTCGGAGGTGGATTTCTCTGCCCCACCAAAGTGGGCGATTGGTGCAGCCATCTCGCGCGGGATGCACAGGCCCTCCAGCTCCTGCTTGGAAAGGAAGGGTCGCTTCTTTTCCCTGGAATGGTATCCGAGTTGGGGTCTGCGCCTCCTGGAGGACCGGCCTCCAGGGTACCCCTGGTTCCGCGCGTGCTTAGCAGCGGCTCGTTAAAAAAAAAAAAAAGCACATACAGTCGCTGCACAGGCCAGGTGTGCGCTCGCTCCCGGTTCGCTGGCAACTTCCTAGTCCAGGTCCCGGCTCGCCCAAGCTCCTAGCGCGGCACCGACCGAAATCCGCAGACTAGAAGGATTGAGCGAGAAACCTGGGGAGCATGGGAAGCGCTGGTCCGCTCCACCAGCCGGATGAGGCCAGCTTGCAGGGGTTTGGTTACCGATGAGAATAGGGCTGAGTCTTGCACGTACAGTTTTCCCCGAGATCTTGGGATTCGCGGGTCTAGAAGAAAATTTTTTTCTGTGTGTTGGTGGTTGAGGGGAGGAGTACGTAGCGAACTGCCTAGTTTCTTTTTAAATGAATCACTGACATTCTCCCCGTCTGGAGAGTCGACTGGGTGCGCTCGCCAGGCTCCTACTCTGGACCCACCAAGGTGCCTTAAGGGAGTCGGTGGGCTACTAAAAATTAAAGCCCCTATTCCGCCTCTTCCTCCGTGGATGTGTACACGTCTCGCTGGTCTGTAGCTGGGTCCAGCGCGGCTGACTGGGCTGAGTCTTCCTGGGGAGCCGGGTGGACGCACGGGAGCCATCCACCTCTCTCCCTCTCTCTCCGGAACCGAAGCACAGGGCTTTCGAGGTAGGGTGGGGAAGGGCCGCATCCTGCAGAGTCCTCTGAGTTGAGGCTGAGAATGGGGCAGAAAAATTGGTGCAGAAAGTGGACAGATGACGCAGCCGTCCGCCCCCCGCCGCCCCCGCCACCTTCCGCTGAGGTGTTGACGTCCGTCGCCCTCCTGCCCCCGCTCCGACCTTCCCACCCCCGCCCCCCGCCCAACTTGTAGTCAGAGATTCTTCACTCTGGAATTAACGATTCCCACGGCCCAGGCCCAAGTGAGGACTTGGTTTTAGCACATCCCCCCACCCTCCTTTTTTCCTCTAGCCCTATGTTGTAAAGTTACGACACAATCATTTGATCCACGTTAATTATGATTTGGGCAGACTCTGGTATTTAAAGCAGTGTTTTGAAGTTGGAAGGTAATGATGGGGGAGGGGTCAGGCAGCTGAATGACCAACTTTGTTTTAAAGGGTGCAGTTGGATGTGGGAGGTGCTGGGCTGGAGTGTTGGTTTCTGGTTTTGGGGTGTTTGAGGGGACATGATTGAAGGGTTGGGTGAAGTCTCTGTAAATGGCACACGGGCAGGATTGGGTCTTAGGAAGCTGTCTTTGACCAGCAGGGCAAGGATATAAGGAATAAATACCGAGATTACTGAGGGTGGGGGGGCTGGGTAGGCAGGAGAAAGACAAGACTGATTGGCCTGGCGTTCTCCAGAGCTGCAGAGTAGGCTCCGTTGGGAGGCTGGGGGTGGTCTGCCTTGCCTGCTTAACAAAGCATCTGGCCTCCACCTTCCCCAAAAGAAACCCCAGGCCCAGGGCTTTGATGGATTTGGGAATGATCGGTGCCCAGCCAGAAATGGTCTCTAATACTGGGCTTTGATTTCTCACTAGCAGAGTAGAACTGGCGTTGGAATTGTGCTCATTACTTAGCGCAGCAGGGGTTGCCTGCCCACCAGCCTGGAGAGGGGCCAGCCGGTGGGATCAGCCTGCTGCCTTCCCTTTGCCCTTAGAAACCTGCCTTTAAGACAGAGAACATGCCCCTTCCTCCTGCACAGCCCTTGTACTGTAATGTAGGCAGCAACTTTCAGAATATTCATTAGGTCTTCCCAGCGATCCCCCATGAGCTCCATTGCACAGATGGGGGGGGAAAGGCCAAGATGTTGCCTTTCCTCAAATCTTACCTTCACGTGACCACAGACTGCAGATTTGTATCCAAGGCTCCTGTTCAATAGTCAGGCTGATTCAGTCCACTTTGAATTCCTGCTTATGGTCCCATCCACGGTCTTTCTTGGGAGTCTCCAAGCTCTCCTGAATGGGCAGGCACCTCTCTGTCCTTTCCCCTACTCCTATTCCCAGTGGGTCTGGAAATGAGTTCCCTTTACAGCACTGAGAATTTTTTTTAAGCCATAAAATTTGATGGTGGAGAAATCAAACCCAGAACCATAAACCCCAGACTCTTAGAAGGAGATGTCAGCAATTGACTGGCCAGAGAGGACACTTTAAAAGCTGAGGTTAGCCCTGGGAATCTCCTCCCACCTATCCCTCAGCCTTTCCTAGAGCTATTAATGAGCCTTTCCTTGCCTCTGGCTGGGATGGTCGAGAAGGAACCAAGGTGTCATGATAATGCTTCTTTCTAAGGTGCAGTTAAAACTGGAGTTTTCCTAGTGTTTTTGCTCTGTGTGTGTGTGTATATGTTGGTGGTGGCCTGTCCTTGTCTTCCCATACACTATACTAACTGCCAAGTTCACTTAAACAAATGGAAAATCAAAAGTATCTTAATTCTTTTTCTCATTAAAGTGAGAGTACCCCTGCAGGGAAGAAATTTTGTATGTAATTTCTCTTCCCACCCCACAAACTGGGAATTCCATAGGACAAATTAATTCCCCTCTCTTCCAATCCACTTATTTAACTGCTGAAGCTTTGGGACAGGCCCTGACCTGCCCAGGACTACACTTGGACTCAGGGAGAGATCTGAGATTTGCACTCAGGCCTCATAAATCTCATTCTTGTCAGGGCTCCTTTATGCCACTTGGGCTGCAGACTGTCCGCGTGGGTCTGGGATTGAGATTTTGAAATCAAGGCCTGGCTAAGGTAGGCAGCTAAAGATGGAGTAGGTTTGGTAACTGAGTTGGACTGGGACTTGCAGGGAGAGGTGGAACAGGGCTGGGCCAAAGGTCAGGGTGAGACCCGGAGACCAGGCAAGTGCCCCGAAGGAGCTTCATCCCTGGTCTTCCAACACTGATCCTCTCAGTAAAAGCCCCCACTGCCCCCAGTGAGATAAATCACAATCCAGACTCCCTTGGTCTGCTGCTAAGTCGCTTCAGTCATGTCCGACTCTGTGCGACCCCATAGACGGCAGCCCACTAGGCTCCCCCTTCCCTGGGATTCTCCAGGCAAGAACACAAGAGTAGGTTGCCATTTCCTTCTCCAATGCATGAAAGTGAAAAGTGAAAGTGAAGTCGCTCAGTTGTGTCTGACTTGTAGGGACCCCATGGACTGCAGCCTACCAGGCTCCTCCATCCATGGGATTTTCCAGGCAAGAGTACTGGAGTGGGCTGCCATTGCTTTCTCCACCCTTGGTCGGCAGGACTACATATTAGCATTTTCAAGCTCTGTAGTGATTTTTCTGGAGGCTTCCCTGACAGCTCAATGGTAAAGAATCTGTCTGCAAATTCAGGAGCGGAGGGTTCAATCCCTGGGTGGGAAAGGCGCCCTGGAGAAGGAAATGGCAACGCACTCCAGAATCCTTGCCTGGAAAATCCCATGGACAGAGGAGCCTGGCAGGCTACAGTCCATGGGGTCACAAGGTGTTGGACACTCATTTGTATAACTGGAGGTGAAATGGGTTTTTACATTTTTATCTCCTGCACGCATTTTGTTGTTGAATTTTTCCTGGACTGAGGTACTGTGACCTGTTCCTGGCTGTCAGAGTAGGCTGTCAGGTCTGCCTGCCACTTCCTTACCAGCAGTATCTTCTAAGGAGGGTTTGGACTTTGGCGATGAGGCTGAAGGGGAGGTGGATCTCTTACATTCCAAGTGCTTGGTTGGTATTTCTGAATGGCCCATCCTGGAGCCTCCTCCCCGGCCTGCTGGCCAAACATGATCATTTGAACCTTATGGCTGGGATTAGGGTAGCAAGGAAGTCTCTTGGAGCCCCCTGAGGCCTGCAGGAAGGGGTTAAGGAGCAGGGGTCATAGGCTGGGATTTAGAGGTTGCCTGTGGAGTTGGTTGTAGGGAGAGACTACTCTCAATTCAGGGAGAGAAGGATTCAGACACTAAGGCCAGGGATGGCACTTCTGGCCTCTTCCTTCTCCTCCTCAGTTTCCCAAACAGCTTCCACAGATGTAATCATTAAAGCTGTGAAGGCAAAATGAAACCAAACAAGTGTGTTCTGTGCTTTTCTGTTACTTTCCTTTTTTTAAAGGAAAACTTAAAATACCGTAATTAGAATAATATGCGGAAGGGCAGTTTCAGAAGGGTGGAGGGAACGTGTGTTCTCCTTTTGATTTGCTCCTGAAGTTGGGGATGGGGCGCCACCTCCTGCCCCACCATGGGCCTACGCTCAGCCGGGCGCTGCTGGAGCTTGGGGAGTTTATCCCCAACCTGACCGGGTGACCGAGGGCCAGGTGAGCCCCGCCTCTGGTTTTTTTGAGAGAAGCCTGGCTTCTCGCTGGGAGTTGGGCAGGCGGCTGGATTGCGCTGGATTCGAACTCTGGGTGGCCAGCACCAACCGCTCCAGTCACTGCGCCCCCTCAGGGCAGGCGAGTCCCCGCCGCGCCCCTGTCTCTCCGACCCTCCACTTCCGCGAGGCTAATGGCAGCGAAAACGTTTGCTGAAGTGAAGGCATAAATCAGCCGCCTCCCAGCTCCCCCGACCCTACCGCTTTGTTCCCTCTTCTTTATCTTCCGAAACCCTGGGTTGCTGGAGGCTCCCGAGTTTACCCTTGCGGACAAAGCGGCCTGGTTAGCCTCTCCGAGGCTGGCGCTGGCGGGGCTGATTCAGCTCGCGGGTACCTGGGGGACGCGCGTATCTCGGCACCGGCACCAACCGCTCCCCCTTCGCTTCCTCTCCTGCGTACCCCCTGGTGCTCCTCGGCCCCCTCACCAACCCCCTCAACCCCTTCCCCTGCCGAGGAGCCCGGGCAGCTCTCGGGCCACGGTTAAGGAGTGAGCTCGCGGAGCTTCCTTCTCACCTCCCAGAACAGGCTGACCCCAGCGCCGCACAGCTTCCAGGCCTGCTGCTGCGCGGCTCTTTTCGATAAACGCAGGCTGTGGTGTGAAAGTGTGCGTGGAAGAGTGGGTCGGGGTGGGGGTGAGGATGTGTGTGAAGGAGCTGGGCGGAGGTGGGAGTGTGCAGTGGGAGGTGAAGGTAGCTGTGGTGCTGCGTTGGGTGCTGGGTGTGTGTGTGGGGTGAAGTGTGCAGGAGGGAAAGGGGTGTGTCTTGAGTTGTGCCTTTTGCATACGGAATGGCGGTGCGTGTGTTTGGGTTGGGGGGTGGGTAATGCAAGTGGGTGCAGCTGTGGTGTGTTTGTCTGTAAACAGGTGTGTTGAGAGTCCCTTGGACTTCTAGGAGATCCAACTAGTCCATTCTAAAGGAGATCAGTCCGGAGTGTTCATTGGAAGGACTGATGCTAAAGCTGAAACTCCATTACTTTGGCCACCTCATGCAAAGAGTTGACTCATTGGAAAAGACCCTAATACTGGGAGGGATTGGGGGCAGGAGGAGAAGGGGACGACAGAGGATGAGATGGCTGGATGGCATCACCGATGGACATGAGTTTGAACTCCAGGAGTTGGTGATGGACAGGGAGGCCTGGCGAGCTGTGATTCATGGGGTCACAAAGAGTTGGACACGACTGAGTGACTGGACTGAACTGAACTGAGCATGGGGACGGTGAGTAACCACCATCCTAGGGAAGCTCCGGTGTTCTTAGGAGGTGGGACCCAGGTGAGTGAGATTTGATCCATTTGGTCTGCATGCCAGGTTGTGGAGTTGGAAAGGCAAGAAGCTCCCTCACTTGAGGGCAGGTGGAACGGATTGGCCACAGACAGGTCCTTTAGCTAGCTAGACCAGGAGCTTGGGTGACTCCCCCCAGGAGGACAGGAGTCCGAGTCCTGGGGTCTCCTGCAGTCTGCTTTCCTAAAACAGTGGCAGGTCCTGTGGTTTGAAGGCCTGCTCTCTGCTCTGGGTCACATTCCTGCCTCAGCCCTCCAGGAGGAGTGGGGTCCTCGGGAATTTGCCAGGGAAGAAGCAAGCCGAGCTCGGATGAGTGGCATCGCCCGTGGAGAGCAACATGGGCAGACATGGCTGGGCCTGGGGCTCTCCGTGGATGTCAAAGAGGATGCAGGCCCATACAGACACATACATGAGCCCTGGACTCCACTGATCCTCATTTCCTTGGTCACAAAGGGCTCCCCTGCCATTTTTAACTTTAGGATGAGGTGTGCTGTTGTAGACTCGAGAGACCTTTAGGAAAATCATAGTCCCACCGATAAACTTATTGTTTAACAGATTATAAAACCTTCTCATATGTAAGACCTCAGTTTGTCCTTGTAAGAACCCCACTGAGGAGGAAGGTGCCACTTAGGATGCGCACTTCAGACCTGGCTCAGAACCAGAGCAGTCCTGGCCCCAGCCCTCAAGGTGGTTATTATGTGTGAGGGATGCTGATGTCCACTCCAAAGATGGTAAGTGACATTCCAACAGCCTCTGTGGCAAATGAGGTCAATGACACTGTAGCTGACCTTTGAATAATGTGGGGGTCAGGGGCGCTGACTCCCCAGCAGTTGAAAATATCTTTGCTACATCAGCCTCAAAAATAAAGAAATTGACAAATGACTCACCCAAGAGCAGGAAGCTGAAATGGTTTGGATAGAATCAGGACTCAAAACAGTTCTTTTGATTCCACATATTGTAATCTCTAATCAAACATAAACTCATCCCCAAGCTTAAACATCTATAAAATGAAAATACAGGTACCACGTTCATTGAAAAAATATCTACTTTTATGTGGACCCACACAGTTCAAGGCTGTATTGTTCAAGGGTCAACTCTCTATTCAGGGAAGAGAGCCTTGGGGCTTCCTGGAGAGGGTGATGCGAGCCAGACCTTGACTCTCTTTTTCGGGTCTTTCTAAGAGCATTGCTGAAGAGGAGACAAGATGGGGACAGGGGTGCCCACCTGAGACTTGTCCAAATCTTGAGAAGTTGGCCCTGCCAGCATCTGCAAGGGCTTCTTCCTGTGTGGACACCAGTCCTTGGTGAGCCAGCTTTCAGCCATATTTCCATCCTGCCCTCCCAGGTTCAGCTGAAGGGTGTCTCTCTCAACTACCTCTGAGTAGTTGCAACTTGGGTCTGGCAGTTAAGAGGAAAAGCTTTCTTATTCTTTGATTTGCTCTCTGTGGTTCTTGAAGATGGAGTGAGCCCAGAAAACACTTTTTAAGCAATGATAGGAATTACACTGGGGATCGAGGAGTGGGAAGGTATACTGTTTTGCCTTCTGCCAGGCCCCCGCCAGAGAACACAGAGTGGGGTACAAGTGAAGGACAGAATGCTCAGCCCGGCTCCTGCCATGAGCTAGTTGGAGAGGACAAGCTCAGTTGTCAACACCTTAGGAACCCCCAGCCCCTCCAAGCCCTCTCCTCACAGAGGCCCCTCAGGACCTCAGCTGCGGGTGTGTGGTGTGGCCAGTTGAGGTTCTGAGAGACTAATATTGCCAGCGTTGCCACTTACTAACCCTATGGCCTTGGGCGGCTCACCTAACTCTTGTTTGCCTCGGTTTCCTCACCATTACAATGGGGGTAATGATAGTTTTGTCCTCACAGGGTTGTTTTGAGGATCACATGACCTGATATATGATAAAGCACTTAGGCCAGGGCCTGGCACCCAATGAGCTCAGGGAGCACTCAGGCACAGCCCTGCAATGCCAGAGACGACCCCTTCCAGAAGGCCAAGGGGTTCAGGGCCTGGAGTTCCGACAACTCCTGCCCTGGGAGTTGGGAGGTTCTGGCTTTTGCTCTTTCTCTGCTGTGTGACCTTAGGCAAGTGATTTCCTTCTCTGGGTCCCCTCTGTAAATTCAGGATGGGGGAAAGGTGGAAGAATGATCCATCCTTAAGGGCTCTAGGATTTTTGGTCTGGTTCCATCTGAAGAGGCCCCAGCAGCCAACAAGAGACAGAGGTAACCAAGGCCCAGAACCACTGTGTTTACAGAGGCCCCTCTTGAAAGTCAATATATTGACTAGAATGCCCTTGTGAGCATTATGCGGCCCTGGGTCTCTCTCTCTCTCAACTTATAAATCACCCTCTGGGACCTCAGTCCCTTTTCCTGTTTCATAAGCATCTCCTGCCTCATAGACAGAGAACCCCAGATGCTAAGCAGGGCTGGGGAGGCAGAGAAGGGCCCCACTGGCAAAGGCACCCTGAGCATATGAACAGAGAGGTGCTTGCTCTCCCCACCCTGCCACCCCACCAAGGTTCAGGGAGGCTCTGTGTGGGGGTATGGTAGGAAGACACTGTCCAGACCTGGCCATCCCACTCACTGTTTCATTTCCAGGGGTACAGTGTAGTTGAACTCAGGATTGGGGGATTAAGAATCCTGTCCCCACATCAGGTACTTGAACACAAATACACTCAGCCCTAAAACTTGGTACACATGGACGTTCATTTGATATGGGGAAGTACTGCGTCAGAGGTGGACAGAGCACTGGCCTGACCCTTGGATTGATTTGTGTTGCTTCTTGCCTCAGGCTTGTGGTGCTGGAGTGGGGTCTGGCATGATGTTTAGAGGGTGGGCTGTGCAGTCAGACCACTTGGGTTCAAATCCTGGCTATTCTAGCTTTTGGCTGTGTATCCTGGAGCAAGTTACCTACCCTCTCTGAGCTTTAGATTCTTCATTTGTAAAGGAGGAGTGGTAATAGTGCCACTCTCATCAGATCCTTGTGGGGATGAATGGAATAATGTCTGCAAGTGCTTTGCACATTCTGAAGCGCCCAGTGACACTCACTGTCCTCCTCCTCCTCACTGTTGGCGCCAAGTATCGAGTGATGCAACAGGCAGTCCTTCAGGTGTTGAGAGAAGGCTCTTGTGGGCCCAGGCGGTTGCTTAAGGAAGGCTTCCTGGAGGAGGGAAGGAGGGTGCTTAACTGGCTTTGAAGGATGAGCAGAGCTCGGGTGAACAGAAAGGGCATTCTTGGTACGGGGTGTGTATATTAAAGTGTGGGATGGGAACATCTGACATATCCACACATGAAATGGATTTTGAATTCAGCCATCTGATCATCTGAGAAACAAGACTTTGGGAGCCAGGGGTCCCTTCCTGGTAGAAAGAGCCAAGGCTTTGGGATTGGAAGGATTTGACTTTTACTGAGTGGCAGGGCTGTGTGGCTGAACCTCCGAGTACCCTAGTATCCCCATCTGTGGGGGTGGGGATGACCCCCCCTGCCTTCCCAGGATGGTGATGTGACGTGAGGTAGACATGCAGTCCTGGCACAGAGCAGGTTCCATTGATTTCCCGTGGCTTCCTTCCTGCTTGCCTCCCCTGCGCGCCCCCAGTCTGGTTACCCCCTGGCTGGGCCTGGGCCCTGCTTCTCTCCCTATACATCTCTGGGCAGG
Source organism: Moschus berezovskii (assembly GCF_049115385.1). Lineage (NCBI taxonomy): Eukaryota > Metazoa > Chordata > Mammalia > Artiodactyla > Moschidae > Moschus > Moschus berezovskii. Next base: position 28,041,265 of record NC_142471.1, read on the forward strand.
AAAGCAGGGGTCAGAGAGTTCTTGGTGGCAGCTTCCTGGTTGATCAGAGAGTCAGGGAGAGGTGCAAGAAGAAGGAGGCCGCCTTTTCTGTCCCTGAGGCCTACCTGGGCCTGGTGGATATCAAGAGATATCCCTAAGGTCTGGGAGGAACGTCTTCTGCTGAGATCACCCAGGAGCCTGCAGCCCCCAGAGGCCTTGAGTAGCGTCTAGAGGCATTACTGGCGTCAGGAGACGGAGCTGGAGGCAAGCAGCTCTGTAATGCGATCAGAGGCGCCTGCCTGTGCAGCCTGGGCATGGGCACCCATGGAGGATGAAGAGCTTACAAGAAGTTGAGCGGGGATTCTAGGAATGTTGTTCCTGGCTCCCTCCCCGATCCCACCTTTGCTCATTCTGCGACACTCTGCAGGACAGAGTGAGACTCAGAGACGGGACTCAGGTGTGACATGGGGTAGAGTGCGGAGTGCCTTATGGAGCAGCTTCCCACCCTTCGCTTTCCTTGTTGTTCAAGCCGGGCCCTGGGGGTGAGGAGGCAGGGTCAGTGAGTGGAGGCAGGATGAGGTTACAGCAACTAGATGATGGGAAGGGAGCTGTGACACTCCACACCTAGGGAGACTGGGTGTGATTTGTCTGATTTTGCTCAGTCACATGTCCCTGTACACAGCACCATCCCAGGCGCAAAGAGAGAGCTGGATAAACACTTGTAGGGCAGATGAATGAGGAATTCATGCAGGCCTTCCTCACTCAGGAGCTTGCTGTGACTCACTCCCTGCCATACTTTGGACTTGCTACTAGAAGAGTTTCACTGCTTTGCTTATAGCCCCCACCCCACCCCTGCTTTGCCTGCTTTTCTCCCTTCATTTTCTCCTGCTTTCCATCTTTGATCACTTACTGTGCATGGCGTACCATGGAAATCAGAGCCAAGTCTTCAGTGGTCAGAACCCTGAGGTAGGAAAGAATTTATTCATGAAATCCAGTGGAGCCACAAAGAATTGATCAAGGACTGCAGTCAAGTGCCCTTTGTGCCTGCGTTCAGAGGAAGCAGACTGGCAGACATTTGCTGGGCTGGTAAACGTACTTACCTGCAGGGTGGCCTTCACAAGGCCCAACTGGCTGGTCCAGGCCCTTTAAAGATGTTTGTCTCCAGTTTGCAGCCCCAAGCCCATTGATCTTTCCCCTCTACCTTGCTGTCTAGTGGCAGAGACACTGGTCCTGAGACCTTGGAGTAGGCATGGGCTGAGACAGTATACCTAAAAGTTCGTTGGCTGTGTCTGCCCAAAGACCTCAGCCCTCCAGAACAGCTACCACCAGCATCTTGGCAGGAGCTGGGTTTGATGCAGGGGAGCAGTTTTGGCTGCAGAGTCTGGCTAAGGCAGGCTCCCCCAGCACTGCATCCAGCGTTAACATTCAGAGAGCATCCCTGGGAGATTAAATACCCTCAGGCGCTTAGCCGAGGCGGCAGTAGTCTGAGCCCCACTGCCACCCTCACAGCTGGGCACCCGCTGCCTCTTGCCAGGAGTCCTCAGCACTGATCTGGAACTCCTGCCTAGCAGCACGAGATAGCCAGGCCTGATCCACGCATCTGATCTGGCCCCACTTTTCCTGCTGGTGCACCCCGCTCTGTACAGACGCACACATACAAAAAGAACTCTAAGTGGAGGATCAGGAAACCTGGATTCTAATCCCACCATGCAGCTAATCTGCTGTGTGTCACTGAGCTAATCCCATTCCCTCTCTGGGTTTCAGTGTCTTCATCTGTCCAGTGGAAGATGGTCTGGCCTAGAATCAGTAAACTGAGTTCAAGTCCTGGCCCAACAACTAACTCTAACTCCCCTAGCCTGCATTGCCTCACTGTGAATTGGGGCCTGATTGGTTGTTGTTGTGGGGATGAAACGAGATGGGGCATGGTCAGTAAAGGTCAGCTCCTTTTTGTTTCTACCTGGGAGGAAATCAATCTGCAAACCACTGATTACTCCTCCTTTCTTTCCAATACTACCCTATTGGCACATCGAATATTAGACTTAAGGTTCAGGATGGCCCACAGGGTGACCTGATGATCTGCCTAGGGGTTATATCAAGAGGGGAAGCCTGCATTGTCATATGCATTTGGAAAGAGCACTGGACTAGGAGTCTGGAAGCTACAGCCCTGAGACCAACTCTGTGTGACAAGCAAATCACTCACTGACTCTGAGCCTCAGTTTACCCATCAGCAAAAGGAATAAAAGAAGCTAAATGCTAGGCAGGGCTCAGGGAGAAAATGCCTGGACAGGTGCTTTGGAAACTTCTCCAAACCCCAGGGGCTGCTGATCTGAGTAGGAAGGAGATACACAGAGCAAAGTCTATCCCCAGGAGCTTTGCAGTATGTCCTGGGAGGGGCTCACTGTGGGGCAGGTAGGAGAGGGCCCGCGTTTCCACTTCCCTGGCTGGAACCTCCTGCTGCAGGTGGGCCCTGGCTTCTCCCTGTGGCCTGGCTGGCCCTGGCTATTGAGCTGGATGACAAGAGTTTGGGTTGCTTCCCATCCCTCTCTACTCCACACCCCAGGGCAGGGGAGGCTGGGGTACCACGTCAGGGAAGGTTAGTGTCAGTGCTGGGTTTGATGTGTCCGAGCCAGCACGCCATCTGCCATGCCCACCAGAAGTTACATAATCCCTCGGCCGGCTGCCTGTTCTTAGAAAACAGGGCAGGCAGGACCAGCAGAGAGTGGAGGTTAGTGTTTTCTTCCTTACACTTTGTTCCCTCACAGCCCACCACCTCCCTGGACCCGTCTTCATTCTCCGAGTTGTTCCCACACTGTCCGGAGCCTGAGACGTAAATGCTGGAACTGAGCCAGGCTGAGGTTGGAAGGGGACGAGGCAGTCCTTGAGGGCTGCTTGCTGCCTGGCCTGGGGGCAGCCTGCAGGAGCAGTCCTCACAGGCTCTTACATCTTTCCTCTGCTGAGCTCAGGCAGAGTGGACTGAGGAGGGCAGCTCGGGGTTCAGGAAAGTAGGGGCAGACCCTCCCCCCAGTTCCTACAGAGGTGTTCCTCTTCTAACACCTTATCAAATAATAAGCATTTTAATTGTATCTAGATGGAGGAGCCTGGTAGGCTGCAGTCCGTGGGGTCGCTAAGGGTCGGACACGACTGAACAACTTCACTTTCACTTTTCACTTTCACACATTGGAGAAGGAAATGGCAACCCACTCCAGTGTTCTTGCCTGGAGAATCCCAGGGACGGGGGAGCCTGGTGGGCTGCCGTCTATGGGGTCGCACAAAGTCGGACACGACTGAAGTGACTTAGCAGCAGCAACAGCTAAATAACGCTACCCATGTATCGCTATGGCTTTTGTAATCACTGAGACCGAAAATTCAATCCTGTCTCTTATTTGCTAGCTGTGTGATGTTGGTAAGGCAACTTCACCAATGCTGGCCTCAGTTTCCTCATCTATGAAATGGGAGTGAAAAGCAATTCATTCACTTATCACTGAATGATAAAGGAGTTCACATCAGTATCCTGAGGATCAAATCAGACAATAATGCATGTAGAGGACAGAAAAGTGTTCAATAAGTGGTAGCTGTCATGATTGGTATCCAATTCCAGCCCCCCGCTTTTGAAGAAAATGATATATAATGACTAAATCTTTTTTATTCTAGAAAAGCAAAGTTGGTTCAAGACTAATCCATTAATATTAATAACATATGCCAAATTAGTATTGTATACCATATTAATGAATCTAAGGAAACAAAATCATGTGATTATAAATGCTGAAAATGCCTTGGATAAAATTCAACACTTATTCATGATATAAACACTCAAGAAAATAGGAATGAAAGAATAGTTTTTAGTATAATATATACTGATATGTTGCTGTTGTTTAGTTGCTAAATTGTGTCCAACTCTTTTGCAGCCTCATGTACTGTGGCCTGCCAGGCTTCTGTCCATGAGATTTCCCAGGCAAGAATACTGGAGTAGGTTGCTATTTCCTTCTCCAGGGGCTCCTCCCCACCCAGGGATCAAACCCATGCCTCTTGCGTTGCAGGTGGATTCTTTACCACTGAGCCACCAGGGAAGACCCATATATATATCCTGATCCTAAAGCCAGTATCTTGTTTAATGAGAAACACTAAAACCATTTTGATTAAGATCAGTATAAAACATGGACACCCACCATTTTTCTTACATCCAACACTGCTAGAAGTATTAGCCAATGTAATTAAACAAGAGAGATCAATTAGAGGCCCAAGAATGGATAAAGAAGTAAAACTATCCCTACTGATATTAAAACATACTATATAATCCCTGCATAATTAAAATAATGTGAAACTGGTGCCTGAATTGGCAGATAAATCAGTCAAAAATAAGAGAAAGCACAGAATTAGGCCCATATACATATGAAAATATAGTATATACAGAGGTGACATCCTAGATCACCGGGGTAAAGACAGATGTTTAAATAAATGCTGCTTGGACAACTGAGTTGCCATTTAGAAAATGATAATCTTTGATTCATATTTTACACCAAACAGAAAAACAAACTTTAAATGGATTAGGAATCTAAATGTAAACAGATGTATCATACAGGTAAGTACTAGATGGAAACTCAGGTGAATTCTCTTTCCTGTTGGGCTGTATGGATGCGTGCATGCTCAGCTGTGTCTGACTCTTTTTGACCCTATGGACTGTAGCCTGCCAGGCTTCTCTGCCCATGGGGATTCTTCAGGCAAGAATACTGGAATGGGTTGCCACACCCTCCTCCAGGGGATTTTCCCCACCCAGGGATTGAAACTGCATCTCCTGTGTTGGCAGGCAGATTCTTTACCACTGAGCTACCTGGGAAGCCCAGTGTTAGGGTAGGGGAAGGCTTTCTATGACTCAAAATCCAGAGACAATAAAATTAAAACTTACTAATTTTTATTATATAAAATTTTTTAAAAATTTACAATAAATAGCCCTAAGGGGCATGGAGAAGGCAATGGCAACCCACTCCAGTACTCCTGCCTGGAAGATCCCATGGATAGAGGAGCCTGGTGGGCTGCAGTCCATGGGGTCGCCAAGAGTCAGACACGACTGAGCAACTTCACTTTCACACATTGGAGAAGGAAATGGCAACCCACTCCAGTGTTCTTGCCTGGAGAATCCCAGGGATGGCGGAGCCTGGTGGGCTGCCGTCTATGGGGTCGCACAGAGTTGGACACAACTAAAGCAACTTAGCAGCAGCAGCAAGGAAAGTCAAATACAAATATTTGACAAATTAGGAGGAAATGTTCATAATATATGCCACAGACAGAAGACTAATATCCCTAATACATAAAACACTCTTAAATATTGAGGACCAAAAAACTTGATTATGAAGTAGGAAAAGGGGACTTGCCTGGTATTCCAGTGGCTGACTCCACACTTCCAACACTGGGGACGCAGGTTTGACCCATGGTCAGGGAACTAGATTCCACATTCCACAGCTAAAGATCCCGCAACTAAGACCAGGTGCAATAAAAATAATTTTTTTTTTAAAGTAGGAAAAGACATGAACAGATAATTCACAAAATAAGATATTAACAGTGACACTCAAACACATGAAAAAAGATGTTACAACTCATTCATATTTAGAAGCATATTAAAACAACTCTGAGATACCACTTCTAACAAGACTAGAAAAAATTAAAAATTGTGACCAAACATTCCACTGGGGAGGCAGTGGGGAACAGGCACTTTCAGACACTGCTGTTGGAAATGCAAATTGGTACAGTTCTTTGGAGAGCTAATACAGTAATACTTGACAAACTTCATGTATGCTTTATTTTTTGGCCGAACAGTCCAATGTCTAAAAATCTACCCTTAAGGTATACTTTTATCAATATAAAAATACTTATGCTCGTGGTGAATGATTACAGCACTATTTGTAATTCAAAAATATTGGAAGTAACCTGAACACCCACCCTGGTAGAGGAGCTGAATAAACTATGATACAACCACACATTGGAGTACTATGCAGCTCTAAAAAATGATCCTAAAACTCTCTGAGAACTGATATGGTAAGATTCCTAGGACATACGGACAAGTAAAAGAAGCAAGCCACAAAATAGTATCTAAAGGCTGCTACCTTTCATGTAAGAAAGAAGTAGGTATAAGACCAGGCTGGACCCAGACCTCTTTTCTCCTTCTTTTTTCATGGCTTCTTGACAGCGTTCTGTTTGCTCATCAAAGATCTGGGCAGTGATCCCTGCATGGGGAGACAGATTTCCTGTGCTGTCCTTGAGGAAGATAGAGAGGAGAGGGGCAGGACCCACAGGTCACCTGAATTGTGATTCCTGGCTCCATGTGGTACTGCAGCCCCCTGGGACTCACTTTCCTCTTCTACTGAATGGGGGATAATGATTCCTACACCATTGGCTACACAGGCAGGAGGTGGGACCAACATCATAATTATTCATGTATGCAAAGGGCTTTGCATGATGTGGAATGTGTTATTTATTATCTACTTACATAAGGCTCTGTACCTTGCTCCTTGGGGCTTAGGTGGGTATTAGATCCTCCTTTCCAGTCCCTTGTGACATACATGTGCATGCACACACCCTCCATTCTGTACTATACAACTCCATTCAGAGCTGTGGAAGATGAGGAGGTGGTTGCTTAATTTGTTGTTTCCTTTACCTGTGAGGGTCCCATCCACATACTCTCCACTGCCCATCATGTGTGTTTCAGGCCCTCTGGGCCCCTGGCCTCCCTCCTGCTCTTGGGCCTGCTTTTGTGCCTATATTGGCCAGTTGGAACCCATTGTGCTATTTAGTTCTTAAAAATTGAAGGCAGGAGGAGAAGGGGATGACAGAGGATGAGATGCTTGGATGGCATCACCGATTTGATGGACATGAGTTTGAGCAAGCTCCAGGAGATGGTGGTGGACAGGGAAGCCTGGTGTGCTGCAGTCCATGGGGTTGCAAAGAGTTGGACACAACTGAGTTACTGAACTGAATTGAATGTCTCTGGGAGGAAGACCCTAGCAGAGGAGCAAAATGGGGCTTGGAGAAGTGAAGTGATCCCTGCTAATCTCCCAACTTTGGAGTCAGAGCCTAGTCTAGATCTAGCCTTAGCCTCTGGACTCCAAATCTAGTGCTTTTTCCAGGATCCCTCTCTGCATCCAGGGCTGGGACCAGGTTTTATCCTCTGTGTACTTCCCTGAATCTCCCAGTGAGCGCTGGCTGCTTGGTGATAATTCGTGGAGTGATTGGTGAGTGGACAGAACTTGGAGCTGCTTTATGAAATACAGAATCCCCCAGCCGTGTGATTCTGGCCTCACTAAAAGGGCTTTTCTCACATGTTCCTCCTCATGCACCCATATAGTCATATGTTCATATGAGAGCATGGGGAGGAGCCTGCAGGGGGTTGTCTGTGCTCTTCAGGCCCCTGCAGTCCCAGTGGTCTGGGAGGAAGGGGCCAAGTCAGACATCAGTCTCCACAGAGCAGGAGGGGCCTTGGGCAGGCAGTGGAGGGCGTAATTGCCGGAAGGTCATGTTCCGAGCCCTGAGAACTCTGCTTGCCGATCAATAAGTCGTTTATTATGCCATTGACAGCATGTTCCTCTGCCCCACCCTGGGTCTTTGCAGCTTGCAGAGGGAAGGGCAAGGCCACCAGAGAGTCTGGCCTCTCCAGGGAGAGGGGCTGCTGGGAGCCAGAAGTAAGCCATCCTTCTGCCTCCCCATCACAGCCCACTGGACCAGAGCGGCTGCCTAAGACCTCAGGCACCCTGATCATTGCTGAAGAAAGCTGGCTGAACGGAAGTTCCCAGGTACTTGGGCATCTCCATCTCACTGCCCTGGACTTCCTTTCCAAGGCTCCTTTCCAGGAATTGTAGTGCTTTCAGGGAGGGTGCAATCCTAGGAACCACAGCCTGGTAGACCTTAGAAAGGGTCTCATGAGGGCCCAGCATCCCCTTAGCTTGAGCAGTAGCTGGTGGTGTGAATCAGTCACGTGAGGTTTTCGGCTCTCCAGCACACCACATGTCAATATGGTGCCCATTGCCCATAGGTGTGGAGCACTGCATGCAAAAAGCACCTTCACAAATGAAACTGAGCTTCTCAACAACCCCAGGATGTCATCTGGCTGAGTGCTTGCACCCCCAGCTTATAGCTGGGGGATCTGAGGCAGAGGGAGGGGGTTGACATGCCCATGTCATCTCTGGACTGGCTTGGTTGCTGCCTGATTTTCCACCCTTACCAGCCCTTCTCCACTCTTAACGTGGCTGAGAAAGATTAACAGGCATTCTAGATTCTTCTAGATTGTCCTTCCAGGGCAAAAACCTGTCTTACCTCCAGGTTTTAGCCCAGGAAATTCAGCAGGAGATCAAGAGGAGCTATCAGGGCTTTAGCAGCATGCCAGGCTTCCCTGGTCCTTCACTATCTCCCAGAGTTTGCTCATGTCCATTGAGTGGGTGATGCTGTCTAACCATTGCAGTCCATGGAGTCGCAAAGAGTCGGACATGACTTAGCAACTAAATAACAACATCAGTGCTTTAACTCTAGTTGGCCCAAGAGGGTAGTGGGTACAGCTGTTCAGGAAACAGGAACTCTCCTCACTCCTCACTGCATGGCCTGGGAGGGAAGCTGCTGACACAGGCCCTGGCCTTTCAAAGGTAGGAATGAGGGCTGAGCAAGAACAGGCTGTGGCTGCTTTCAGTGGTGTGTTCACAGAGTGACTCGGTGACCCAGCTTGCCTCTCCAGGGCAGGGATGTTCCAGAAACAGCCAGCCACCTTCTTTCTGCCCACACTGCCCTCCCCTCGACATCCCACCTCTGATCCTGAGTGCCTGGGCTACCCACCCTCAGCCCGGGATATACTGTATCTTCCCTTGTATGTTCACCAAGGGTGGACAGCAGAGATCAACCTTCCACATAAGGGAAATTCCAGATCCCACTAAATTCTAAATTCCAAATTCCACTGCCTTATCTGGCACCATTCTTTCTGACCTTTGATGGGCTTCCTGGTGTGGGAGGAAGGACCTCCCCACCCTCAGAGAGACAGTGGGGGGTCCACTTTCCTACCACCCAAGCCCACCCCACCTACCTGACCGCTCCCCCCACGGTGTGTCATGACCTTGTACTGTGGCTGGAACACACAGGTTGTTGATAACAGAGAAAAAGAGCAGCAGGGAATTGGGGGGAAGGGTGGACGCTGGGCCTGACAGTGACTCACGTTGGAGTCATGGTCCCGTTTAACCCTTTGTGAACTGAGATACCACACCAATTGCTACCTCTCGCTAAGCCACCATTTCCCCATCTGTTAACTAAGGGGGCTGGACCAGGGAACTCAGAGGACCCTGTCAGCTTTCAGGTGTATGTTTTCTGAAATCTGTCCGTTCCAGCCACCTGCTGAATTTCCTGAGAACCCAAAGAGGGCAGTTGTGATACCACTAGCCTCCCCTCAGCATTTCCTGTCTATAAACAGGTCATGTAAATAGGGGTTTTGATGACAGCATGGGTCTGCAGCTGACAGGAGATGCAGCTCCCACGTCAGTAAACGCGTCTTTGTACAGGGTACTCTCGCCACTGACGTCCACAAGGTGTGCTCCGTCCGGGTCCCAGCTGGGATGTCCCTTGCTCAGAGGTTCCTTCCCCACTGCCACTGCTCTGCCTCGTTTACTTTTTCTCAGTGCATATTACCCTTGGGAACTATGTTTTGTGTATGTGCTTATGTGCTTGCTGGTTCATCGTCTGTCATCCTTCTAGCATGTCAACTCCGTGAGGGTAGGGCCGTGCCATTCTCTCAGTACTGTACCCTCCAGATCCGGGACAGTGCCCGGCACAGACTGAACCCTTGATGTCCAGGTGCCCAGTGAATGAATAACTGGGGTTGTACCTCAGAATCGCCTAGAGGTTTTTTCAAAATTTACATGTGTGGCCTTTGCCCCTAGCAGTGCTGGCTCAGGAAGTCTGGGCATATGAATTTAGACAGGACACCCCAGGTGATTCAGATGCACACCTCTTGTTAAAAAGAGAAGAACCTGCGTGTTCTTAGCCTTGGCTGATCAGTGGGATCACTGCTGCCTGGTTCTCACCCAGAGATTCTGACTTAACTGGACTTAGAATCTGGCCTGGCCATTTTGTGCTTTAAAAGCAATTCCATTGGTTCTGTTGTACTGCTAATGTAAAGGCCTCAGAACCCTATCTTCTCTGAGGCCTCTCGGATCCAAAGGTCCGCGATTCTTGGAAAGCCCTGCAAGGTTAAGGCACTTTCTTCCCAATCTCCAGTGGGGGTCAGCTCCTTGTCCTACCCTCCTGCATAGATAAAGAAAGTGATAAGCCTGCTTGACCCTCATGGATGAGTTGGGAGTATTGCCGGGGGTCCCACAGCCCCTCTCCAGTGACTTTCCGGGAGCGACTGGTGGCTCTCTGCACTGTCCCATCTCCTTTTCCTGGCAAGATTTTGGCTGAGCTGTGTTGGAACCTGTCTCTTCCTCTCCCCTGATAGCACACAGTTTTAAATAAGATCTTCATTTACCAGAAGTTCACACCACAGCTTATGTGTTATATGAGAAGCAGCAATCTTGTGTTCGTGGGGGAAATGCTCTGGGACGCGATCGAGGGGGAGCTGGAGGAGGAGAAGCTTCTGCAGAGGGGGTGCAGGAGGAAGGAGGAACCCAGGGAATACGAGCTGGCGCCCGCCCCAGCCCTGGCAGTGCCATGCTCCTCAGGGCTCCGCGTGATGGGTGGGGGAGGTGCCGCCACGCTGCAAGCTGACCTCATGGCTGCTGGGGGGTGGGGAGGGACTGTCGCGTCCACACCCACTCTGCCAGCTTGTGCCCACGGGTCTGATCCGGGTCATTTTGTGTCTTCCGTTGGTTGCTCTAGCTATTGGCATGTCAGCCGCCTCCCACCTTGCCTCGAAGACTGGGATAAGGAAGGGGTTTGGTGGCCATGGACAGACACCACTCCTCCACCATGGCCAGCCCACCTCCCTTCTTCTCAGCCCAGACTATGCAGCATCTAAATCAATAAACAAATTCCGGTTGCACAGCACTTAAACATTTCCGGAGTTTTTTCCATGCAGTCTCCCCAGCTGCTGTGAGGTGGGTGTGATCACCTTGCTTACACAGGGGAAGAAACTGAGGCGGGGGTGGGGGGTTTGAGTACCTCGAAAAAGCAAAGCTGTGACCTTGTGCCAAAGATTCTTCTCTGCTCCGCCTGCACCTGGAGGGGGACTGGAGGGCAGGGCTGGGTGCTGTCGCATCTCAGTGGTCTGTGGTGTTTTTAATCCAGTGGTGTTTGCTTGTTCTGGTGGTGTGAAAGCTGACAGACCAAGGATCAGGTACCAGAGTGCCCTGTGCCCTTGAGCAAGGCTGCTTTTCCCTCTGGGCCTCGGTTTCCCTGCAAGTGAACCAAAAGAATTGGAAAAGGTGGTCTCTTGGGAAGGTGCTGCCCTGCAGCTTTTCCTTGCAAGTGTTCGTGTGCCCTGGCAGGGGGCAGATGTGGGGAGAGGGTCCTGCGGTGGCCCTGTCACGGGGTCCGTGGTACAAGGCCAATGTGCTGGCAATAAATATTGAGTTGACAGATGCTAAGCCGCATCCCCAGCCTCTGAATAAATAAAAAGTTGCCCAGAATAACAGCCCGGAAAATGCTGGGGCTCCGGCCAGCTCTCACCTTCGCCCCGCCCACTGGCTGTGCCTTTGTCCGCCCCTCCCCCCTCCCTTGTCCATCACTCACTCCAGCCCCAAAGGCGGGCATTGTCCCAAACTGGCTTTAGCTCATGGCCTGCCCCCTACCCCACCATACCCCCAGCTGCCGCAGCAGCTAATGAAGGCCAGGTCCTGAAGATGACAGCTGGGGGACAGGCCAGCCAGGCCCTCATGGGGCTGGGGGCAGGAGTACACAGGGGAGCATGCCCTTAATCCCCAGTGCCAGCCAGAAGCCTTTCTTTGTGGATACTCTATGGTGTGTCTGGCCCCCACCCTGGGAGATGGACTAGCCAGAACCCAATAGGAGGCTGGTCCACTCACTGCTTATGGCTGAGGCCACCAGGATATTAGGACCAGAGCGCACATAGGTGACAGCAGGGTGTTTCCAGATGGACAGCTCCCACTTGGTTTGATGTTTCTCTGATATGTGTATGAGTGTTTTCCTGGCCCCCACCTGTTGGGTCAAGTGTCAGGTTATAGCATATTAGAGCAAAAAAGACATCGCCCTCATTTTACAGAGAAGGAAACTGAGGTCTCAAGGTAGTGACTGGATGGTGAGGACACCTACCCAGGGACACACGCACCCAGACAAGTGACAGAGCCTGGATTTGAACCCACAGCTGAGGTCTCTGCCCTTAACCCCACTGATTGCCCTTCTCCAGGGGCCTTCGTTGGGGCCCCACAAAGATGACGCCTCATCTTTGGGGTTTAGCCCAGCCCCAAAGGAGAAAGTCCAGGCCAGGCCATCAGGGCTCCTTGGTGCTATATACTTGGTTTATGGCCTACTCTGGGAAAACACTGCACCGTCAGAAAACCTGCTTTCCACTCTAGCAGAGGGACCGCTGCATGTAGGGAGCCGGTGCTAAGAAGCAAAACCTCAGGCATGGGGCTTCTTTGGGCTTCCAAGCTGTGTGAGAATGAGCGGGGAAGCCTTCTGGGTGGAGAGACCAGGCAGAACACAGCCCCCTTTTGCATGGCCCTTGCAGGTCTCCACAGGCATGTCTACGGAGGGCGCCAGTACTGCAGTGCAAGAGGCAGTGGGGCTTTTAATCCCCATTCTGCAGGCGAGAGCACTGAGGCACGGCCCGTCAGGAACTTGGCTGGAGTCTTCCGATCCAGCCAGTTCTGGGCTGCAGGGTCTAGGGACTCACCTCAGTGCCCCTTCCCTGTTCTCTTGCGGAGGTCCCAGGGCCAGTCTGAACAAGTAGGGCTTAAGAGCCAGGCTAGAGGGGGTAAGATTTGGTTCTAGACCTCCTCCCAGGCAAGGCCAGATTCCCATTGATTCCGTCTCTGCTGGCCCAGACCAGACCCGCACAGCCCCCTCCCTCCCCAGTGCCCAGGGCGCCCGCCCCTCCCCCTCCCGCTGCAGCTGCAGGGCCCCTCTGCCGCAGGACTCCTGCCCTGCTGCTGCCACTGCCTCTGACATTCCGCCCCAGAAGATAAGGATCCTGTCTGGCGCCTGAGTGCTTTTTTTCTCCTGCTTTCCGAATCTGTTCCCTGGTTATCTGCGGACGGCCCCTTACTAGGGGGGCCACCTGGGAGGGGTCTCAGAGCAGAGAGAAAGGCGTGGGGGTGGAGGGAACCAGGAGGCCTGCAGCCACCCATGTGGGATCGTGGTGGCCATTGACTAAGCCCCCACTGCAACCTGAGCACCCAGCTCAGCGGAGAGCTGAGGACTGCTTTTTTCTGGGTGGAGTGACCCACTTGAATGGGAAGAAGGGGTATGCGAGCTAGGGCCCGGGATAGGGACAGAGGGTGGGGTCACTGCGGTGGTCAGCGTTCCTCAGCATTGGGCCTGGACAATACCCAGAGGGGATGTGGTGGAGGCTGCAGCCAGCCAGACGGCCACATCCTGTGGGAGACGCTGGCCCTTCCCAGGCCAGACAGGGTCTGAGGACACTTAGGGACAGGAGAGGGAGGGTGCTGGAGGGCTCCCAGAGCCCAGCCTCCAGCTCCAGTGACTGGTGTCAGAGAACAGCCAGGGCTAGCATGGCCCCCTGGCCTCAGCCTAAAGAGGAGGGGCATCCCCCTGCCCTGGGCCTCGGGGGCTTCCCTGGTGGCACAGACAGTAAAAAATCTGCCTACAATGCAGGAGATCCAGGTTCGATCCCTGGGTCAGGAAGATCCCCTGGAAATGGCAACCCACTCCAGTATTCTTACATAGAGGATTCTGTGTACAGAGGAGCCTGGCGGGCTACAGACCAGACTCTTTGGGGTCGCAAAGAGTTGGACACGACTGAGCACCATCACAGAAGCCCAGCCTTCTCAGGCCAGGGCTTCCCTGGAGAGCATCCGGTTATATCAAGCAGTGTCCAGACAAGGAGACCATTCAGAAAGAGAAGGGACTGGGCTCATCTCACCTTCTAGCAAGTCAGATGCGATTCCATCTTCCAGGGGTCAGGAGTCTGCATTGTGGGCCCCACTTACTGGGATTTGGAAGCCTTCACTTTACTGCTAACATACTGTGTGACCTTGGGCAAGTTCCATTCCCTTTCTGGGCCTTAACATTCTTCCACTATAAACTGGGGAGGCAGCCTATGTGGAATGAGGACACACAGCCTTCTCTCAGTGGGAACGGGAGAGGACGGCAGAGGCCTGAGTTCACGGACATCGCCTCTCTAAGCCTTGTCAGACCTCCAAGGTTCTTGTGAAGACTGAATGAGATGTAGGAGGTGATACCCTGGCCTGAGTAGGTGCTCCCTAAGTACAAGGATGGCCAGCTGCTAGCAGCACAGGCTGGGAAACCCAGGACTCGCACAGCTGCTGCAGGAGCCTGGGCTGTGGAGTGTCAGGAGACTGAGGGGGCCAGCCCTCTCTCTTCAGGAGTATTTGCTTGTGCAGGCTTTGGAAAAGGCCCCACACCTTCCCTGCCCCCAGCCTCTACTCGCCATCCCCTCCCCCAAGCCCCTAAAACCATTTGGGGGAGGGGAAGTGATGCAAGATCATTTTTTATGGCTTCCTGGCCCCAGAGCCAGAGGGCTGAGGATCGGGTGGTGTGGACTGGATTCCTGAACCTCCCCCTTGGAGCCTTCAGCTCATAAATATGAAGCCCAGGGCTGGGAGGAGCTGGCCGTTAAGCTGTCAGCGGATTGCCCACTTAGAAAGTCATAAAGCATTTCTCGGAGCTCCTCGAGCTGGCCCAGGTCTCTCCCACCCCGCCCTGATGGGCAATGGGCTCCTCTTCTGAGTGTGCTGGGCTCCCTCTGCCCAAGACCCCATTTAAACTCGCCAGTCACTCCCACCACTAGCTGTGCCTTGGTTTTTCCTCTGTGCACAGGAAGTCTGGGGAGATGGATGGGGAGGCCCAGGCTCAGGGGTCCCTGGGGCTCTTTGAAGGTCAATGGAGATTTCAAGAGGTCATAGAGGGTTCTGCTCCTGCATTTCTTCTTCTGAGATCAGGGAAACCCCCATTATTTCTAATTCCCTTCTCTGTGCCTAGCCTAAGTGGACCCAGAACCTGCCCCAAGGAGCTCTCAAAATTGCAGTTAGGGAGAGAAGATGGATGCCTAGGAAGAGAGAGCTCACATTTTCTGTAGCTCAGAGGAAGAGTGTCTCCAAGGCTGGGATGCAGGAAAGCTTCCTGGAGGAAGCAGGTATGTGGGGGGAAATGGGGTGGAGCACAGCTCAGAGTCCAGGGTGAGTATGGAGAGGCAGAGGCCAAGTAGCCAGCATCTGAACCTGGGGCTACAGGGAGCTTTGTGAACACATCTTCTGAGGATACCCTGTCAACTTGTGCTTGTGTGGAAAGATTCTGGCAACAGACTAGGCTCAAATGCCACCTTCTGCACCCCTTAGCCATGTGTCCTGGAACAAGTTAGCTTATCTGAGACTCATCTTCAACCGTGAAATGGAATTAATAGTGATCCACTCCATAATGACCATCGTCATAACATTTAAATGAGAGCTTATAGAAGAGGAATCTTGTTTTAGTGGTCAGGGGTCTTTGGAATCTGGTAGACTGGATCCCAAACTCACTTCTGCCTCTTACCAACCATGTAGCCTTGGTGGTTAGTTTACCTCTCAAGGCCCCAGTTCTCCCATGTGTGAAATGGGGGTGAGAGTAGCGAAGATTTGATGCTAGCTCTTGACAGGCACAGTGTGTCCACAGCGGCTGGTGCAGAGTACATGCAGGGTCAAGTGTGTGTTGGGAGCCCCTGCCTCCAGCCTCACTCAGCCTATAGGTTCAGGAAGGGACAGCTTTACTGGGAGCAGGAATGATCTTTACCAGGGCTTCTTAAGTCCTTTTTTCTTTCTTAAGAAACATTTAATGCTTACCCTAAGGCAAGTTGAAAACTGTAAAACGCCAGCCAGTCCATTTCCCTGGTTTGTGGCAAGGGGGCTGGGGGAGGAGGGATGGTAACCTGAGCTGGTTAGGCTGAGGAAGGTGGGGAGAGGCCCCTGTCGGGCAGGTAATTGGGGATGGAGGGGCCTCCTGTCTTTTCCCACAGGGGGCTGGGAGAGACCTGGCTTCCACTGCTTCGTCGCCTCATTAACTTCACCACAAATAGCCCAACTGCCCTGTAACTCCCTCAGGCAGAAATCAGGGGCTGTTCAGAAACTAAATAAATAGGAGAGTGATCATTAAAAATAAGACAGCACTGGTAGCCCCCACCCCAGGTGGAAAATCTGCTTCCTGCTGGAAACACCAGTCTTGGGGCCATTCGGAGTCCTGGGAAGGGACTGCTCAAGAATCTGAGGGATAGACTGTCCTGGAGAGTTCTGACTACTATGGAAAGGTGCGGGCACCCTCCTCGTCCCTGCCCGGGGAGCAGGGGGGTAAAACTGTCGGTAGGTCACAGAGCTGCTTTTGTTTCCCTGGGCTTCCAGTGACCCCAGGCTTTGCATCTCCACTCTTTCACTACCCGCCTCCCTACCCACCTTGACCTTGCCAGCTCTACCTCTCCCCTCCCCACACATCTTCAGTCTCCAACTGGGCCTCTTCCAGCTCAGACTTGGAATCTGAGACCTGATAACTTATTTCCCTGCCCTTGAGCTGCCCTGGATGGTCGCTGGTGGGGGAGAGGGCGGGTTCAAATTTGAGTGGCCTGTCCGCCAGGCACCCCAAACCCCACTCTCTGTTCCCAGGGGTGCCATCATCCAGGAGGAGCTGACTTACTGCCTCGCACCTTGCAGACACCTAGCAGTCCGGGGTTCACAGGGCAGTGATGATGTCAGGGGTAGGAGGGTAGGTTTTGGGCTTCCCTGGTGGCTCAGTCAGTAAAGAATTCGCCTGCAAAGCAGGAGACCTGGGTTTGATCCCTGGATTGGGAAAATCCCCTGGAGAAGGGAATGGCAGCCCACTCCAGTGTTCTTGCCTGGGAAATCCCATGGACAGAGGAGCCTGGTGAGTCCATGGGGTTGCAGAGTCAGACATGACTGAGCGACTAAACCACCACGACCAGGGTGGGTTTTTGCTGCAGCTTGGGAAGGGAAACCATCTTCCGTAATGTAGGGTCAACAGAGACCCTCCCCCAAGCTGAGCCTAGTCATGGGGGAGGGGTGCTGAAGCAGCAGCAGGTTCAAGGTGCGAATGAGGCTGACTGTAGCCATCTTGTCAGCAGGGTGGTGGGACAAGGGACGGCAGGCTGAGGGTCCCCATCCTGCCGAGCAGTGAGCAGCTCCTCCCTCCATCCACTGTGAGTCACCCGGCTGCCTGATCACTTCACTTGCACCCCCACGATCCTTGCTGCTACCACATAGGAGCCTGAGGGTGACTGAGTATCCCCGAGAAGTGTCCAGCTCAGGGCTGGTCAATTAATTGTTAGTGCTCAGAAGTGCACGCCATGCCTCTCCCGGTGCCAATACTAGTATTTGGTGCTAAGCTGGACTCCACCCCATCCCACCCCATTCTCTGTTCAGCAGCACAAGAGCAGGGCTCCTCAGGTGGGTGGTGGGCAGCAGGCTTCTGGGCTATGGGTGGTCGCGAGTGCCAGACGGTTCTTGGGTGAGCCGAAAGCCCAGATTTCTCAGGGCAGCTTCACAGGGCTCTCCCCTGCTTTCACAGGTGCGCCCTGTACATAAGAGTTGCCTTCCAGGGTTTGCCTGCTTCGTGGGGGGAGACCGACCTTGGACTCCGAGAGAAAGGAACAGGTATCCCTTGTGAGCTGCTTGGAGGTGGGAGCAGCTAGGCTCCAAGGACTTCAGACAGGGCGAGAAGGTGGCACATGAGATTCTGTCCCTACCCCTTCGTCTCTCCTCCCTGCCAGAGGCTCTGCCCCCACCCCACCCCCCACCCCTCGCAAAGAGCACCAGAGCTTCGGAACCATACTTCTCACGTGCAACCTCTGTTCCTCACCCCAAGTGACACTGTCGCTCTCCTGCCGGTGCCCTGCTATGTTTGGGGGTGGCTTGAACAGCTGTTGATATCAAGCCTAAATCTGCCTCCTTTGGCTTCCACTCTCTGGCCCTGGGCCAGCCACTTGCCACTAAGGAAGCAATAGTTCCTCTGCTGATGTAACCTCCTGAGTCCCTGAGTCTTACCTTCCCCCAGGACTCCAATAACTCTAGAAAGGAATGAAGGCTCTCAGGGCATGGGCAGTGCCCACAAGAACCAGTGTCCCAGCTGTGGAGGTGATGATAATACCTGTGGTCCTCCTCTGCTAGGGTCCAGCATGGGAGCAGGGCCAGGACAGTGGGTGCTGGAAGGTCCAGCCTCCATCCCTTGTCCCGTATTTTGTGTCCTCAGACTCCAGCCTTCTGAGGGGCCCAAACCATCGCTTTCTGTTAGGGTCACAGCCAAGCAGAGACCAGCAGCAATGATTTCCTCCCTGCCTAGTGGACAGCTGTCTCCTCTCTGACCAAGACAAAGACCCACCCTCTGTGCCCCTGCCTGCCTCGTACGTCCCCCAGTGCCCCCCTAGCAGCAGGAGAAAGCAGAGGCATATTGGATATTTCTGGCTGCCCTTCTTTCCTGAGGACACCTGTGGCTGAGGAAACGGAAGCAGGGTCCTTTGACGGCCCTTAGAAGTAAGAGGAGCAGCTCCTTGGAACCAGGCCCCAAGGGTCAGGGAAGCCTTTGGCGGGAATTCCTGCCTGGAGCAGAGTTCAGGATGGCTTGCTTGGCTTCTTTTCACTTAGCAGCCTGGGAGTCCGGGATTCTGTGATTTTTTTTTTTTTTTTTTTTGCTTCAAGGCTTGATGTTTCTAAGATTCCATCATCTTGGTAACTTCCATGTGTGGCAGTAACAGTTCTGTGCTGTCTGTGTACATTGACCCCATTGCTTCTGAAAGCCTCCTTAGGTGGGAACTCTGTCTCCATCTTCAGAGAAGCAGAGCATCTCATACTCTGGCAGCATACCTGCAGACCCCACCCCCATAATCACCACTCTCCCGCCGTTGCCTCCACTCTGCCTGGCTGCCTTCTACAGCTCTCAAAGCCTATGTCTTGGAGCTCTGGGGAGAGGTTTCCCAGGCCTCCCCAAGAAGCCTGAGGGTTCACAGATGCCCAAGGGACCCCCTAGAGAGACTTACCAACTGCATGGCAGCAGCGAGAGGTCACCCCACATATCCTCCACGTTGCCTTGACTCGTTGCAAAGGCTTTTGAAGCCTTTCTCAAAGCTTCCACATCTGTACTGCAGCTCAGCCCTCTGGAGTCAGAAAACCAGCTGTCATGGAACCTGGTGGCTGACCACGGCCAAGGTTCGTGCTGGCCCTGGTGACCTGATCTGCGCAGGAAAATGAGCCAGAGGCCACAGAGAGCATGTGAGCCCTAGAGATGCCCTTGAGGGTGGCCTTGCTGTCCTTTCCCACCCTGACCACCTCCTGCTGAGCACCTTGCAGGGAGCCCCGTATTATCTGAGTGGGGGAAGGCTGGGAGAGAGGGGACGTGTGCTTATTGGGTATATCTGGCTTTGTCCCTAGAGCATGGGCCGGACTTGAACAGTAACAGTAGTAACTGGCACCAAGCCAGAGGCCCATCTTCTTAGCCTGGCACCAGCCCCAGGAGATCTCTATCTTTAAATCACAGGCTGTCAGAGCTGGAAGGAACCTCCCATTACCATTGCCCAAGTCCAGGCCCAGCGCCTTCAAATGCCGACCAAGGACACAACATCATCATGGTGTTCCTGGGCCATTAGAGTGGGTTAAAGCCAGGTTAGTCTTAATAGCAAACCTCTAACAATGGGCATAATCAGAGCCCAGGCCACTGCCCTGTTATCCTGTACCTCACCTCCAGGGAGATTAAAGCCCACACAGGCTGTGGGGCTGGCCTGGGTTACAGTACAGAGAGGAGTGCCCGGGAGTCCCTGGCACTGGTGGAATGCTGACATGGGGTCTGGTGCTCCAGGAGGCTGCAGAGAAGCCCATCACGCTTATCCGCTTTGCTGAGGTCTCAAGCACCTTCTTCCTGGACTAACCACAGCCAGCACCATCCCCGTAGAATAGAGTGGGGAGGGCCCAGGGAAGGGGGTAAGTTCAGGGGCCAGTTTGGTTTTGTCCCTCTCTGTCTCCCTTCCCATGTGGCCTCCCTGACCGTGTACCAGGCCCCGTGCTTGGTGCTCATGCATGGGAACTCATCTGATCCTGCTACAGGCGAGATGATCACCTTGGTGCCGATGAGGGCACAGAGGCTCAGGGTGCCCCATGTGACAAGGCCAGAGACAAGTGAAATTGATGCCGAGGTGCTGCGAGGTCCCCGAGTTACTGCCGCCACAAGAGGAAGCCTGCTGAGGGAGAGGGGAGACCACCCTGGGCTTCTGAGGGCCGATAGTATCTTCATCTGGTTCCTGCAGCATCCGGTTGGGAGAACCCCTCTTCTGCCTGGGGTGCTAGGGGTGAGTGCAGAGGGCCTGCTATCTGCCTGGCCCGCCCCCTGAGAGTGACAGACGGAAGGTGTGGGCACCAGCTTTGCTGCTGGACATGGCGAGAATGCCTCTCAGGCCCTTGTGTATCCATTGTCTCCCGTGAGACCTCTGCCCCCAGAAGAGGGCTGGGACTTTAGCCTACAGGTCATGGGTGCCCACGGCCCCCTACTGCCATGTCTGTTCCCTGCAGATCCCTGGGTCTGAGCTCTTAGGGACTCCTGGAAACCGCGCCCCCACCCCTTACACACACACACACACACACACAGCACCTCAGGGAGGCCTGGGGGAGGGAGAGCAGGCCATGTGTGCTACCCGCTCTGTCCTGGGCTTGGCCCTACCAGCAGCAGAGCAGCAGATGGGACTGTGGAACACCTGATGAGGATACAGTCCTTCCACTGAGGAGTCTGGGGAGACAGCCCTCGGCCAAGCAGAAAGGGCCTGGGCTTCAGGCTGGGTTTCCCTGTCTGTGTGGGGCACCCTCCTCTAGAGCAGTGCTGTCCAGGGGACCTTCCTGCAGGTGGGGATGTTCTTTACTGTCCAGGACGGTAGCACAGCTGCAGGTGGCTGTTGAGCACTGGAATTATGGCTGTGCAACTTAGGAACTGGATTTTTCATTTTAATTAATTCAAGATTAAATAGCCACATGAGGCAGCTGTGTTGGATAGCACAGCTCTGAAGGTTCTGCGAAGATCCATTTGTCCAGTAGGCACTCAGTCAGGGCTGGTCCCCTTCCTTGCTCCCCTGAGGGGCTCCTCACAGACCACCCCACCTGAATGGCCAAGGCAAGAGGACCAGAGAATCTGGGGTGGACTGGAAATCTCCCTGCTTATCTCAGAGCTTTCTGCAGCAGAGAGGGAAATAATAACCAGGGCAATGCTGATCACATGGGTCAACTTCTCCTTTGCCTTGTAATAATAACCTTTGTTGGGTGCAAATCAAGCACCAGATACTGTCAATTGCTGGACATGTCACGCTGTTTAGCCCTTGGAGCTAAGCATTGCTCTTCCCAATTTGTAGTTGAG
Organism: Moschus berezovskii; assembly: GCF_049115385.1. Classification (NCBI taxonomy): domain Eukaryota; kingdom Metazoa; phylum Chordata; class Mammalia; order Artiodactyla; family Moschidae; genus Moschus; species Moschus berezovskii. The sequence goes on from NC_142471.1 coordinate 28,062,730, forward strand.
GACACGGAGGCCCAGAGAGGTGAAGCAGCTTGCCCAAGGTCACACAGCTAGTGTGATCAGGATCTGCCCTTGGGTGTGTGTGTCTCCAGAGTCTGTGTTCTTTTCACAACTCCATGTTTGTTTACCCTCCACTATTCTGCTGTGGCCAGCACTAGGCCAGGCATCTTTGGGGACAAGAAATTGCACAGGCAAGGTCCCTGCCCTCCAAGTCTCCTTCACACATCACTCTCTGTACAGAAACAGTAAAGGGGGGCCCAGTGCCCCATCAGCAGGAGTGTCTGAGCCCAACCTTCATAGAGTGTGGCGGGTCCGTCCCTGTAGCCTGGCTTCCTGCTCTGGGACCACGCAGGCATCATGGCTACACCCTAAACCTGGATGCTGAAGTTTGAATCTTTATCTCTTAAAACGATGCCCAGCACCAGGCAGTTTTCTGGCTTGAAGTAAATAGCTGGATGGATGTTCTCTAATGTTCTCTCTCCAGTGAGCCAGGCGGGAGAATCACATCTCTCAGCTTCCTCTGGAAAATGAGACCTGGAGGAGCCTCGAGAGTCACCCCTGTTCATACCCCTGCTCATGGCAGAGCAGGGTGGCCTCCCACTCTCCTGACGCCATCTCCAGGCTCTGTCAGACTCCTGCGGCTGCTTTTCTAGGATAACCAGGGAGCAGGTGGAAGGAAAACACTCAGCTTACATACTCAGAGGGGCAAGTCATCAGTATAATAACATCGCAGAGTGGGGAGGGGGGCAGCCGGATGCTGAGAGCAAGGATGTCCGCTTCCGAGAGCCTGTGTTCTCAGCCCCGCTGTGAGTCAGGATCCTGCGGGTCACTGGGACTGCCCCGCGTGCGCGTGTGTGTGGCGCTCCACGTTGGCCAGCCGACTCGGGACTTGCTGCCGTGGCAGCATGTGCCTGTGGGTGACCGCGGCACACAGACCGTCTCCAGCTCCCTCCTGCCCTCCCCAGCCGCCTCCCTGTGCTCCAGGAGACAGATGTCTCCCAGATGTTTCTCACTTCCTGCCTGGCTCCGTGCAGTGCGTGTGTGTGTTTATTTTGGACAGCCCACTAAATAATAACCATTTTAAGAAAAGCTTTTCATAACCCCGTTCCCACGAGGAGTCAGAGTTCAGGAAATAATCCCAACTCTATTCACTATTGTCCCCAGGCTCTCTCCTTTTTGACCTCTACCCCCCACACACACACCCTTGGGGACCACTTTTGAAAAGATTTCTTTTTATTCTACATGACGTATCTCCTCTCTGTGGTGCTGGTTCTTTGGGAAGCTAGGGCTGGGTGAAGAGTTGGGGGAAGCTGGAGCACAAAGGGAACCTGTTAGAGCTCTGCTACTCAAAGTGTGGTCCCTGGACCCACATCCCCTGGGAGCTTGTTAGAAAAGTAAAGTCCCAGCCCGACCCCGGATCTCCTGCATCAGAGTCTGCATTTCCACAAGGACTCAGCTGATTCATACCTACATCAGGTTCAAGAAGTGGTGATCGGGGTCCAGGCCTTGTTGATGAGGAATGGGGGCTGACTCTAGGGGTGGAGGGCCTTGACATTAGGCCTTCCTTAGCACAACCCACTTAGGGTCTGGTGGTACAGACTAATAGGCTCTGAGCCCCCCGCAGTTGGAGCCTGGGTGGGCCACGGGCAGAGGCAGCCCAGGAAGCCCCTGGTCGGGGGAGCCAGGCAGGCAGATTCTCCTCCTGAGTGCCATCCCCGCCCTGGCAGCCGGGAGGGCAGCAGGCTAAGCGCCGCCCTGGCCGTGCAGCATGGGAGCGTGGCTTCCGGCCGGCCCTGCCCTCTGTTTGTTGGGCTCTGGTTGTCCCTGCTCTGTCCCCAAGTGACCTGTACGATCACTCCCCCATCTCAGGTGGACGCCACAGGATGTGTGTTCTCCTGTCCCTGTGTGGCCTGGCTTGTGGTCCTGCCTTCTGTGAAAACAGAGAGAGTAAGGTCAGCTCTGAGCTTCCCAGGTGGCGCAGTGTTTAAGAACCCATCTGCCAATGCAAGAGATGCAGGATATACAGGTTCCATCCCTGGGTTGGGAAGATCCCCTGGAGGAGGAAATGGCAACCTGTTCTTGCCTAGAAAATTCCTTGGACAGAGGAGCCTGGCAGGTTACAGTCCATAGGGTCACAAAGAGTTGGACATGACTGAGTGACTGAGCACGCACGCACGGTAGACTCCACTTGCCTCACGGGGACCTGAGGCACTCATGTCTGTGACTGCCCCGTAAACTGTCAGACCTGACACCTGCCCTGGGTTTCTGTCTCCCCTCCTCTCCTTCTCTCAGTAAGGGTTTGCCGAGGCATGGCATGACTGGCTCAGGATGGACACAGGAGATGCTTGGAGAGGCCTGAGACCCAGGCTTGGGCTTGACCTCAGCTGGTTAAGCTGGTAGCTTAACCAGGGAAACAAGACTGTTACCTTTGGAAGGTTAAGGAAAAATCAGAACCCCAGTGCAGGAGACCAGCAGAGAGCAAAGGCTGAGCTGACAGTAGTTCCTTCATGGATAAGGTGGGAAGGGGTTGCTGCAGGCTGGGAGGGGTGAGATTCTGAGGGCAATGAGGAATATGGCGAGCTCCCGACAAGGTGGAGACCCCAGAGGGAGAGGATCCCAGAGGGCTTCTTCCAGAGGGATGCCTTTCTGGTTCTCCAAGCCCAGGAAGGTGAGGTCCTCATGGGGTGGGGGTCAGGATGGTAGAGGAGTCCTTGCTTGACAGTAGTGGAGTCCAGACAGGGAATGCCTTTGTGTGCACTCTGAGATCCTTCACTACAGAAGGTGACCAAGTCACATGACAGAGTTTCCGTTTCCGTTTCGTCGTGTCCGACTCTTTGCGACCCCGTGGACTGTAGCCTACCAGGCTTCTCTGTCCATGGGATTCTCCAGGCAAGAATACTGGAGTGGGTTACCGTTTCCTTCTCCAGGGGGATCAAACCCAGGTCTCCCGCATTGGAGGCAGATGCTTTAACCTCTGAGCCACCAGGGAAGCCCACATAGTAAATATTTCTTCATTGATAATCGGAAGATCAATGAGTAGGTGAGTGGCAGGAGGGAGGGAGGGAGGAATGGATGGACGAATGGGGGGGGGGAGGCAGGAAGGAAGGGAGGGAAGAGGTTAGCCATTCTAACCTTCTTCTGCATTTGTCACAACCCTTTCTCGTCCACCATCCTTTTGACCCCACACTTGCCCTCTGAGGGAGAACAAGCCACAGTATTTCTCCATAGACAGGATCAATAAGACTAAGACCCAGACCCAGGAAGGGGAAGCCAGCAGCCACCTGACCAGCAGCAGCCTCCCATGAAGAGTTTCCTTGTGCTCGCTGCTGCAAGATGGGCTTGGCACTAACTCGTCCACACTCCCTTACCTGTTCCCTGTACGACCAAGGACCCAGCCTGCAGGCTGGTCTGGGTCATGTTCCTGCTGCTTGGAGTGTACCGACACCAGCCTTTCCCCAGATGCCAGTGCAAACCCAGTGAGAAAGTCCATGGTCCTGACTGTCCATATGAGGCAGATCGGGGTCCAGCAGGGCTATCCAGGAAGCTCATCACTGAACATTTATGGAGCACCAGCTGTTTGGTGGTGGTTCCTTGAGACAGCAAGGACAGTAAAGGTCTGTTCCTGCGGCAAAGGTGCACATGGCATCTGGAAACAGAGAGGCCACACAGAGGTGTGCACGCAGCAGCTCGGGCTGTGGTGTAAGGTCCCTGGCACGTAGGAAAGGCTTTGGGGGCAGATGCCATTGGAGCTGAGCCTGGGGAGGATCTGGAGAACGTGCTGTCCCATCTGGCCAGCAGGTCCCCCACTGCCCTGGCTGGGTATCGTGCCAGAGAAGAGAGACGAGGTCAGTCAGCAGGCCTGTCTTGTTTCTTTCTTGCCCACTGAGGGCTCGGCTCTTGGATGAGTTCCTGTACATTGCATATACTGTCAGCTGGGGACCTTGCCCTCTGTGAGCCTCCCATCCCCGACCTTTGCATGTCTAACCTGATGCTCACTCCCAGCCCAGTGTAACTGTTTCAGAGACCCAAGTCCAGGCCTCTGTCTGCGTCCCCAGCTCCCCCACCCTGGCAATTGTGAGAAGTACCTATATTCCCCAAACTGGAACCTGTGCAAATTTGGGAATTCTGTGCCACAGGGATCTATGAGAAGCCAGGCAGCAAGTTCCATAAGTATTAGAGGGCCTGAAGAAAGACATGCTTCCTTTGGTTTGCCCTGGGGTCTTGCCAGAGGAAGTAAGTCTCCCCTTAGTGATTTGGAGACCAGCTTGTTTCTGGGAGACCTCTCTTGAGACCTCCAAGAATAGGGTAAGAGATGGGGAATACCACACATGCCACTAGCTTGCTGTGACCACCTTCCTCCTGCATGCCTTTGTCTTCCTCTTCTGTGAGATGAGAGATGGGCTCAGCGGCCCCTGAAACCTTCTTGCAGGATTGGCTTTCTGCATGTGTGATGTCTCAGGGATAAAGATCCAGCTCCACCCTAAGGACTTGTCCGTGGGCCCTGGGCCCCTGGATGAGCTCACAGCTCCTCATGACAGACTTTGAGAAGCAGAAGACAGGTTTCCCCAACCACCGCCCTGGGTGGGCAGCCTTGCCTCTGGCCTCAGCAGTGCTTACCCAAGCAGGAATGCGCTGGGAGGCTACAGCCAAAGGGGAGGAAGGAAGAGAGGGAGGCAGACAATACAGACAGAGCCCAGGGAGAGAAGTCCTGGAGCAGGAGGGGCCCTCCCCTCCCTGGGCTCCACTGGGAGCTGGCACATCCTCACCCCATCCCAGGAAAATGAACCAGTGGGGAGGCCCACCTTCCCCTTCTTCCCCTGAGTTGGCAGTTTTTCCTCTGGGTGTTAAACGCAGGCTCCTCCTCCCTTTCTCCTCCCATTCCTGACTGCCTGTTAAATATTTGGGCCTAAAGGGCTTCAATTATCCTTTAATTTACATTAGTAATTTATGTATTAGGCAGAATGGACACACGGTTAGTCTAACAGCCCCCAGTAGACCAGCTAGTATCTGCTGTAATCTCTGTTCTTAAGAATCTCATCATTTTCCTTTGCAGCCCAGGGTCTTTGTTTTTAAAACGGCTTCTATACCTGCATGTTTATACAGGGCTGTGCGCGTGTTCATAGGTGCACACAGGAGGAGGCCTGAACTCACAGTCAGTGTGAATGTACACCCTCTTGCACACACACACACTGAGGCAGAGGATACAGGTTTTACATACACACACACACACACACACACACACACAAATGTATGAAACACAGACCCCAATGCCCTGCTGTCTCCACTCCACCTGTACATTCTTCCTTTCTCCTCCAGGCAGTGATATACACATAGGCCTGGATATCCATCAGTTGAGTTGGCCAGGTGGTCCCAAACAGCTCCTTCTGGCAAAGAGGCTGGGGGTGGGGGGCGGCGGTGCCCAGATGGTATTCAGGTGGGCCATTCTATATGCTAGTTTTCCATCCCTCCTTGAGTGACCCCAGGGCAGGATGCACAGGTGAGAACATGATCGTGGCCATGTCTCCAGCCCGCTCACATGTCATGGGCTGGCACCAGCTCCAAACTCCTCCTGGGCATCTGAGGCATGCTGCCCACCTGGCCTTGGCAGCAGAGCCTTGCAGCCTGGGCTCCGGCAGCCTGAGCTCTTGCCCTGACACAGCCAAGCTGCCAAGGGGAGTGCTTTCAGGATTGCCAGCTCCCGACTGCCCTCGAGTCCCAGCCTGGCTGCCCCAGTGCCAGCGTGCAAGGGCTGGGGGCTCCTCAGGAAGTGACGACAGCAGTGACAGAGAGTAACTTCCCTTATGTGTGTGTATGAGTGTGATTTTCCCAGCTCAGTGGCAGCTGAGGTGGGCCCTGAGCCCTGTGAGAGGGCACCTTGTACCTCTGCTGAGACCATGCTCTCCAGGCCAGGCTCTTAGGATCCAGAGCTGTCCTCGAGGTTGGCTTCCCAGCTCTCATCCCTAACTTCAGGAGAGCCCCCTGGTGTGGTTCCTGGCCCCTCTCTCACATCATCCCCCATGACTCCCCCGTGGTCCCCAAAGCACAAGATGGCAAGGAGGCAGGTAGCCCAGTGAGCATTTCACACATACAATTGGTGAGATGATCCATTATACAGAGGTAAAAACCAAGGCTATAGGAGGTGAGGCCACAGGACAGCCTCTCAAAAGGTCTCTTTTAGGATTCTGGCCACATATCCCAGTGTCAGTGGGGCCTTTTGGAGTCCAGATTTCTTTCTTATACTGGTACTCAGGCTGTGGCCCTGCTGCTTGGGATGGGGTAGGGATGTAGTTCCTTCCCAAGCACCTGTCCAGGCCCAGGAGAGCAGCCCAGGGGAGCCAGGTGGAAAAATGTGTGGGCCACAGGTGCCCATCTCCTTGCCCCCCTCCAGGTCTATCAAGGCATAAGCTCCTGGCACTTCTGAGCAGGGCAGGGCCACTGGGAATCTGTGGGCCTGCTGGACCTGGGCTTCCTGGCTGCTGAAGGCCTTTTACCCTGTGGGGACCCCAGACCCTGCTCCCAGAATGTCTTTAGTCAGGGGGCAGTGCCAGTGGGGCAGACTTCAGGGCCCGTTTTACCTGGTCCCCAGAAATGATCCTGACTCTCCAGCGGTTCTACTGGATCCAAACAGGATGCCCCTCCTTGGTTGGCATGCTCTCAGGTCTTCCTGGAAATCCCTACCATGGCCCCTCCCCAGTCCCAGCCTCCCTTCTCCCTCATCCGTCAAGTCTTGCTTGGGTGTTTCGGTGCTTCCTCGAGTCCCAGTTTAATTCCTGCCTCTCCCAAGAAGTCTTTCTTGATAACCCCAGCTTTCCCGAACCTGTTTAGCCCATTTCTCAAAATCTAGGGCAGCAGTGGCCCCCAAAAATGGTGCATCTCAGATGACTGTTTTGAAAACCAGAGGGTGACTGTGTGGTGTGTTATGCTGAGGCGAATTCCAGGATCACATCCAAACTCATTTGTAAAGGTCATCAGTTGGTAATGTCTGCCATGGGCCCAGGATTGGAATGTGGTGGTACTAATGCCAGGTATTTGCCATCACCGATCAGGGCTAAATCCCAAAGTCTCATTATTACTCTAGTGGTTTCGTGAAGGGTTATCCTATCTCCCTCCTGACTCCCAGCACCCCAATCTAGAGGATAACTTTTCATGTGAGCAGAGCATACATCTCTGTTTCCACTTCCCATAGGTCCAGATACACGAATAAATTGAAGAGGGCAATACCTATAGCATTCTAGAGGTGGAAGGAACTCCAGAGACAGTCGAGTTCAGGGACGTCAAATAGGTTTCCTCTTGCCTACCGACTTTGAACAAGCAATAATGATTTCTAGGAGCTGTGCTTGTTCCAAGGCTAAGATCAGGCTCCATCAGACAGTGTCACAGTTGATTAGTGATGTCTGTATGTGCTCAGCCATGACAGCAGTAGTACTACAGTATTGTTGTGCTGTGCTGTGCTTAGTCACTCAGTCACGTCTGACTCTTTGCAACCCCATGGACTGGAGCCCACAAGGCTCCTCTGTCCATCGGATTCTCCTGGCAAGAATACTGGAGCCATGCCCTCCTCCAGGGGATCTTCCTAACTCAGGGATTGAACCCAGGACTCCCGGATTGCAGGTGGATTCTTTATCTTCTGAGCCACCAGGGAACCCAAGAATATTGGAGTGGGTAGCCTCTACCTTCTCCAGGGGGTCTTCCTGACCCAGGAATCGAACTGGGGTCTCCTGCATTGCAGCAGATTCTTTACCAGCTGAGCTACCAGGGAAGCCCACAGTATTGCTATCTCTATTTTATTTCAGTCTTCCAAATATACCGATGAGGAAACTAGGACCCAGGAAGGGGTGATCTGTCAGAGGTCATCCCTTTGCTTGGTTGAATGATTAGAGAATCCTGGCTCCTGATAAAGGAGTCAAGGTAAGGAAAGGAGCTTTTCCAGCACACGCTCATAAATTTCCACTTGTGCTTACATACTCACCTTCTCCCAGAAACACATACACTCATGTATGCACTCCTCCCAAATGTATCCACACACACACATATACACTAACGCATACAAACACACACACATTCTGCCGTATCACCTGGCAAACCTCATCCTTTCTCAGCTGGTGAGCAGGGCACAGCAATAGCCCGAGGAAGCCAGGACAGACACATTGACAATGTGTCTATCTGAGGCTGGTCCCCAGTCTTTGTAAGACTTCCTGCAGTTTTTACACTTTTCCCTTTTTCCCTTTAATATCGTGGGTGGTTGGTGTGACAGAAACACTCTGTAATTGGCATTTAAAGATGAATTGAATTTTCTTCTGGCTACTGTCCTGGACTTCAGACTCGCAGGCCACAGAGCCCCTCCTTATGTGCAAGAGCAGTTTTCCATTTGCCCTTCCATGGGAAACGAGAATCCATCATGTGCTGGTGCATGGTGAGGGTGTCCTGCACTTCAATAAGTTTACTTTTAAATACTGTCTCTCCAGATCCTTTCACTTGTGCCTGCCAAGTGATGGAAGTTGCAGCATGTACATGGTCCCTGTATCAGCTCCATCCCTCTCTGAACCTCCTGCCGCACAGTCAGTCCTGGGCAAATAAAGGAATAAATGAACCAAGGAATAACTCCTGTCCTGGGAGAATCTCACAGTTGTAGAGTGGTTCACAGGTGGGGAAGAAGTGGGGATTATTTATATTTCTTTAAGTTTTTTATTTCTTTTTTGAAAAAATCCAGAGGCTTGGAATGGATATTTCAAACCAGTCGTTTCATTTGCCTTCATATTGACCTTACTTTTCTGGGACTTTGCATCTTTAAGAATATCAGGTATGCCAGTTTTTATAAGTAAACGAAGTGAAATGTAGTGCTTTTTTTTTTTTCCCTCCCTCAACAACAACAAAAAAAGTGACTTGAGATCTGGGTTAAAATAATTACCATGTATATTACAATATTTCCCTAGTGTCTGTACTCTCTGTCCAATGTTGTCTTCAACAGGTCTGAATCTTGAGTTTCATCTCTCTCAGTCTAGTTCCTTCAGAGTTGCTTACTCACTGTGCTGTGTGACTGTAGGCTGGTCTGTTGCCCTCTCTGTTGTTGAATCACGTCCGACTCTTTGAGATGCCATGAACTGCAGCACACCAGACCTCCCTGTTCCCCACCACCTCCCAGAGTTTCATGGGAGAAAGTCTCAAGTTCAGAGTTTCAAGTTCATGTCCATTGAATCAGTGATGCCATCCAAGTCATCTCATCCTCTGTCACCCTCTTCTCCTGCCCTCAGTCTTTCCCAGCATCAGGGTCTTTTCCAGTGAGTTGGCTCTTCACATCAGATGGCCAAAGTACTGGAGCTTCAGCTTCAACATCAGTCCTTCCAATTAGTATTTAGGGTTGATTTCCTTTAAGATTGACTGGTTTGATCTCCTTGCTATCCAGGGGACTCTCAAGAGTCTTCTCTGGTCCTCAGTTTTTCATCCATCAAACGGGATGACGTTGGGCCATCAATGACAGAACAACAGGCTACAGCAGGCAGCTCCCTTCTGTGGCTGTGTATCAGGGCAGGGCAGGGTTTGACCTGCTGCCTACAAGGGGCCCAGCATCAGTCCCAGAGAGCTGATAACAGCAACCTCACGCTCGCAGCCTCACCTACTTGTGTTTACAGAGTGCGCTCACCTCTCTCATCTCTTTCTAATCTTACAGTCACCCTGTGAAGGTGGGACTTGTGTCACATTGTACAAAAGAGGAAACCAAGGCTCCAAGAGCTTGCTAATAATACAAGCCACTAGCAGCTTTCCAGCTTTTATTATGTGCCCAGCACTGTGCTAAGCTTGTATTAAATTGCCTCCATTTAGTCCTCAGAACAATGCAAGAGGTAGGCATCATCTTTCACATTTTGCAGTGGAGGAAATGGGTTCAGAGTGGTGAAGTGATTTGCCCAAGGCCAGACCATTTCTTGGGACTTGGCTCAACAGACAGCACCTGTGGGGCTTAAGGAATTAAAGTAACACTCAGAGACGGGGGAGGAAGTGGCGGGGAAGGCAGTGGGGGTCAAGGAAACAGAGAAGGTTTTCCTGGAGAAGGTAAAGAGTAGGAGGATAGCAAGGCATAAGTGCCCGGGCCCCAGGGTCTAAGCTCAGCCCACCCTGTCCATCTTAGTTCTTTGCCTCTTGGAGGCTCAGACCTTTAACTCCTCCTCCTGCCTGCTGCCCCCGATCTCTCATCAACTATGGGCTCTGAACCTGTGCCCTCTGCCCCAACACTTGCTCACTGTAGACTCCAGCCTTGTGCTAAATGCTATGTCACTTTAGTTGTGTCCGACTCTATGTGACCCTGTGGACCGTAGCTTGCCAGGCTCCTCAGTCCATGCGATTCTCCAGGCAAGAATACTGGAGTGGGATGCCATGCCCTCCTCCAGAAGATCTTCCCAACCCAGGGATTGAACCCTCATCTCTTACATCTCCTCCAGCCTTAAGGGATCCCCCAAAGGCCCAGCCCTCCCCAGCATTGAGTATCAGAAGGGCCACACCCCCAATGCAGCCATACTAGGCACCCCATCAGCAAGGCACAAGTGCCAGAATAGACAGTTCCCTGAGTTTTGGCATTCTGCCTGCCCTTCCTCCAACACCATGCCCCAGAGATCCTGATGCAAGGAGAAGCAATGGCTGAGCTTCCCAGGAATGAGATTTTCCTTCCACCACCTCCTTTTCCATTTCTCCTGCAACAGGTGGGCAGGCTTGTGGGGAAGGCCAGGGTGGCACATATCAGGAGTGGCACTGTTTGGGTCTTTCCCTGCACAGCCTGAGGCTTGCCTCCCTCTTGCTGGGGCCCTGCCAATCTCCCTGGCACCTGGCTCAAAGCATTTCTTGGGTGTCGGAGCTGTTGGGTTCCCAAAGGCTGCCAAGGGGAGGAGGGGCAGGAGAGCTGGGCAGGGCCATGAACACTCTCCCTCCCCAGGGACATCTTAGCCTGGGGATTCTCCCGGGGCAGCCCAGGTGGCCAGAGTGATGGTTCAGGGATGTCTTTCAGAAGGTGTTCAGGGAGCACCTGTCCTAGGTAGGGGTCTCTGGCTGGGAGGGGGCGGTCCCTGGGACCTCTTCCCTGCTCCACGTGTGTCCTTCCTGCCCACCGTACAGTGCCATCCGCAGTTCATCAGATGGGAGACTGGTGCCGAGAGAGGACAGGACTTGCTCAGGTCACATTGAGTAAGCAGTAGTGTTGGGACTAGACTCCAGGGTTTCTGACTCTTTAGTTCAATGCTCTTTCCACTATAGCAGGTGGTTATGCAAATCAATGTAAATTATATGTAAATGGATGTGGCTCTCTACACCTAGGAGCACGAGTTGGGGGTGCACTTCCTAGGGGGTGATGGGGATCTTCTCCCTTCATAGACTATCAGATCTGATAAGGCAAGTGGATCATCCTACCCACCCCAAGGCCAGGGTCCCAGTGGAGGAGAGGAGTGCAAGTCGGCTCTGGCCCTGGGACTGTGAGTACCTGGCATTCTCCGGCTGTGAGTCCGATGACGCCAGGAAACAGCCAGAGGAAGCCTCCAGGATGGGCCCCCAGAGTCTACAAGATGCCGTGGGCTCAGTACAGGGAAGTTTTCTCACGTATCCTGGGAAGGCAGCTTGTTCTGCCCAGGCCCTCTGGGTCCCCATCAATGAGCCAGCCTGAATGGAGAGGCTGGGTTGTGGGAGAAGATTTATTTCCTGGCTTTGGAACCAGTTATTCTCCCTGCCCCCACCTTCTTCCTGGCCAGAGAACAATGGGGCATCCCGAAGAGGCCTTCCTGGGGTGACAGGTGCAGAGGGTAGGAAGAATGGCCGCTGGCCTCCACAAGCTCCCAGCCCCTTGGCTTTTAGGCATTTGATGATCCTAGTTCTGCTTCCAGAATGCAGCCTGAAGGTCACTTGCTAGAACCCCTGGGGTGCTTTGAAAGAACACCAGGGGCTTCTGGCCCTCTCCCCAGTACCTCTGGTTCTGAGAGGCGTTTGTTTATAAGTTCAAACAGTGTTGCCTATTGCCCCAGATAATGGGATACAAAGGTCTGAAAAATAATCTGGCATAATCCCACCACCCAGACTCAGTTGCTATTTGCACATTAGTATGTTTCCTTTTAGGCTCAGGCCCAGGTTTGTCCAGGTTTGTTTCATGGTATATGTAATACAAGTTAATGCTTCCCTTCACACCCAGGTCTCCTTATTTAGCATGGTTCCATGGATCTTTCTTGTGCCATTACATAGACTTCACACATAGCACCGTGATACCTGAGAATCATTCACACTGCCGATGTACTTTGTTCACCCCCTCCCATCTTTAATTTATTCACATCCCTCCCACTCTATTGAATATTTTAGCCTGGTAAATAACACCGCAGTGAACATCTCTATGCATCCCAGAAGTAAAATCTGTCTGTATTGGTCTGTAGATATGGAGCAAGGTTCTCCTCAGTTTGACCTAAGTCCTGGCAGATGTGTGTGGGCACAGGAGGTGGTAACAGGTGTTTCCCAGACAGCACAGACTCCCAGACTTCACCAGGTGCTCCTAGTTATGGGGGCAGGGAATGTGAATCGGAGACACAAGAAGTTCAGGGCTCCAGCTTCCAGAGTCCCTAACTTAGAAACACAGGGCCCCCAGGGACCTGTCTTACGGAGCGGGCCACTCCTTGTTGGTAATTAGCGCCATCCATCTGCAGTCAGATCTGCAGTGAGCGGAAACCCTTTAAAGCAATTTGCTCTTTTAATATCACCCCTGTGATCTCATTTAATTTTCTCAACCAAACTTTATTCACCGGATGCCAGAGGCTCCTGTGCTCTCCCAGCCTGGGCTGGGTTCTCACCCTTTCCAAACAGTGGGTCTGATTCCAGCAGCTCTGCAGAACATTGTTTTGCCTCTGGCAGACTAGATTTCAAGCAAAAGCGCTATCCCTATCCAGCTACAAGAGGGAAGAGTACAGTGTGAAAGATGTTGGCTTTATAAAATAATTAATTAAAAAAAAAGATGTTGGCTCTAAAGGTGGGCAAGCGCTCCCAACTCTGAGCCCCCATAGAGGTAAGATAGGTGATTGTTTACTGAGTCATACTCTGTGGCACTTTTGCGTTATGTGTTGTTGAGTCTCAGGTAACGGGTCTCAGGTAATCCTCCCGTGAACTCTGTGGGGTTGGTGTATTATCACCCCATTTTACAGACCAAGAAACTGAGGTTCAGGGTCACAGTGACTTGCCAAGGTCCCTACCATGTCCTTTCCTTGAGTGATCACCTGTGGTTCCTACTCACAGTGTCATACCTCAGAGATGACAGCATGAATGGCTGTGTGATGGCCACACCCCATGCCACTGCCCCTCACACAGCCCCTCCGGGCCTGGCCCCATCTCCTCTAGGAAGGGAGACTCAGCTGAGCCAGCAGAGCTTCCAGGCTGTCAGCAGCCAGGCTGGGAGAGAGGGAGCCATGGTAATTTATGGCCACCTCATCCCCCAGTGCCCTGCTCGGGCTGGTGTACTCACTAACTAATGGAAGCCCAGCACAGAAGGAAATAATTCTGCCAGGAGCTGAGTCCAGTGACAGGGGCAAGCACCATTGCCATGGGCTGAGGACTGGACAGGGAACAGAGGGAACTCAGGCAGAGGCCAGAGACAGAGGCACATTGAAGGCTCTGAGAAAACAGATGGAGCCAGACAGGGACTCGGGCTGCAGAGGGTGGTACTGTCTGGTAGCCCAGTCCCTAGACCAGCTTTCTCCAAGGCCCCAAGCGGGGAGCCAAGAGGTGAGCCAGGAGCCCAAGGTCCCAGATGCCCACCAGCACATCGGTCTGAACATTTGGTGAGTTTTGATATTCATAGACCATCAGAACATCTCAACTAACCTCTCAATGACAGAGGGACAAGCGGGGGCCCAGAGAGAGTCAGGGACTTGTCCAAGGTCACACAGCAGTCAATTCCTGAGCTGAGACAAGAATCCAGGCTCCCTGCCTCCTTGGGATGTCACAAGAACCCTCCAGTCAGTGTGGAGCCTAGTGGGGCAGAAAGGAAGACCGTGAAGAAGGCAGAGAGGGTGAGGCAAAGCAGAGATTGCGGAGTCGGGCAGTCAGGGTCCAGGGAGAAGGAGGGACATGTGGATTCAACAAGTTTACTAAGAAGGACGATTGGGACAGCCGCATGGGTGGGAGGGGCAGGGGGGCTAGTGTCCTCCATCCTGACAGGGGCACGTTTAAGGAGGGACCCTGGAGAGCCACACCCTGATGGATCCCTCTGTCAATTAACAAGTGTTCCTGAGGGTCTTTGCCTAGCACTGAGGGGCGAGAGACAGTGGTCCCTCTCAATCTTGCCTTTTTTCTGCTGGCATCTGCCAGCCAATGTGCTTGCCTGCCTGGTAGGCAGAGGAAAGCCCCGAGGTTGAGCCCCAGCTTTGCTACCAGCTCAACCTGTGAGCCAGACCCACCATTCAGCTCTCTTGAGCCTCTGTTTCCTTATCTGTTAACTGGGACCATTCTGCCCAAGGAGAGAGTGAATTGGGCAGTTTGGGCTAAGAGGAAGTCTAAGCGAAAAGGAAGTGCTGGCCTCATGTCAGGGGTCTAAGGACCCTCAGTGCCCCTCTTGGACCCCATCCCCTTCCAGGCTCACCCAGACCAATCTCCTAGTGGCGAGTGACTCTGTGAAATGGGCAGAATCAAGCGGCCTACCTGGGCTCCCAGCTCCCCTCCAGCACCTGGCAGGAAAGCATCCCCGGCTGAGAGGTGAGCTCCTGCCTCCTCATGCCAGGTGCTTCGCAGAGGGGAGCGTGGGTTTGGAAGGTGCTGCCCCTGGCGGGGGCCCAGCAACCATCTGGGACTTGACAACCAAGGCTGAGAAAACAACCCACGCCTGTTGCAGGGCTGGGATAAGGCTCGGTCCCCTCCCTGGAACTAGGACGGGCTGTGGCCAGGTGTGTGGGAGAGTCTGCCAGGTCACCTGGCTATGGAAGCTTTCACCAGACACCTAGCAAGCCTACTGTGCACCAGGCCTCTGCTAGAGCCTCTCATACGTGTGATCCATCGAAGGCTGGCAAGATCCGGACACCCAATTTACAGACCAAAAAGCAGAGGCCTGGGGACTTGAAGTGACATGTCCAAGGACAGCACTGCTTCACTGGGGAACTGTTGTTGTCTAAGTATTCCACACGTGGTCCCACTCATTCCTCCCAGTTATCCTCTAGGCTGGGGCTGGCACAGGTGAAGAAATCAAGGCCCAGAGAGGTAGTCTCATAACTAAAATCCCACAGTTGCTGATGCTGAGTCTCTCCTGAGTGTGTCTGGCTCTTCCCACCCAGAGCAAGGGCCTCACCTTCCCCACGCCTCAGCTTCAGCCAGGGCTCCCCATTTCTCCATCTAGGCTGGAGGAACCTGTGTGCTACCTCATGCTGGTCTCTGGACACCAGCAGGGCGGGGGTGCAGCCCTCGTGGTCTCAACCACTCTTGCTTCCAGAGTGTCCAGAGGTCCCTCCAGACCAGGCTCCTCCAGGACGCCTGGTCCCTCACTGAGTTGTGAGGAAGGGCTGGCTTCCCTCGTGCCTTTTCCAGAACCCTCCCCTCCTGCCAACTCAAGAGCAGCAGGACAAGCCGTGTACTTGACAGTTCTCCTTTCAGAGGAAGAAGTATTTCCAGAAAGAGGAGGGAACTTGTTCAAGGTTACACAGCAGGGGCATTCCAGGGAATCTTTCTGAAGCTCCCTCAGAGAAAGGGCAGGAGGAACCAAGGATGGGCTTTGCCGAGCAGGCTCCCACCCATGCCCGTCTGCCCCCAGGGTCCCCACCCCAGTCCTGGCCCAACATTGCCTTTTCCTCTGCCTGGGCAGAGGATTCACCTGAGCATCCAAAGAAGTTAAAGACTTCTTCCCCTGAGAACTGAGCATCCAAAGCCTCTATCCATCCTCCCTGCCCAGGACCCCCCAGTCACCTCCCTGTCCAAGAGGCCTCTGGCAGATGAGAAAAATAGCCTGAGCCTCAGGGCAGCTGGCTGCGTGGGGCCAGGTGAGCCAGATGTCACCAGATTCACACAGGCGAGCTGGGTTAGAAACGGGCTAGCCTCACCTTGTGGGCAGGGTGGAGGGAGAGTAAGTGTAGCTGTTTGCTAGAAAAATCACAATGAGTAATCTTAGCCTTGGACAGCCTTTTATAGGTTATAAAGCACTTCTCATATCTCTAAGAAGAATGCAGTTTACCTTATCTGAAGATTAAGAAACCCACAGAGGTGAATTTAGTATCTGGACAGGACTTCAACATAAACCAAGTTGGGCATGAGTTTTCTGAGCAACCCAGCCAGATCCTGTGCTGATTTCTTTCACAGTCATGATTCTGTTTACCTGAACTATGGGCCTAGGAGATTCCTGTGACTCTCCCCATTTTATAGAAAAAGAACTTAGGGCATGTAGAAAACCTGTGGGCACAGGACCTCAGCCACAGCCAAACTCAGCCAGGGCAGTGGGCCTGGGCCCTCTGTCCCACAGCTGACCTTTAGGGGCAGACAGCCCTGGGCAGCTCCAAGGCTGCCCACTTTCAATGTGGGAGAACACTGTCTGCTGGGGAGGACGCCTGGAACAGCATGGTTCAGGTTTAAGCCAGAGCCTCTGGGAGACAGACAGACCTTTGTCACTGTCTGTACTGGTGGAGAGAGGTGAGGGCGCGGAGGGCCAGGGGTGGACTCTCCTGTGCCCAGTCCTTTTGTAGCCCAGCATAGGGGTGGCCACTGCTCCCGCTTCCTGCCTGAGGATGGCTTCTCCAATCATGCCGGTCTTCATTGCCCTTGTTTTCATGCCTGAGACGCAAACCTCAGCTCAAGAAACCACCACTGACACATCCAGTGTTCCTGTCTCTGGGCCCCACCGTGGGGGCAGCACACAGGGGCGTTCAGGGCTCTCCCCTCCCCACAGTCCCGGGGAGGAGGTGGCAGTAGGTGGCGGCAGGAGTGAAAGGCTGGGCCTGGGAGTTTAGAGGCCTCGGACGACTCTGGGTGTGGCCTATAATCCCGCTGGCTGGCCGCCCTGTTCCCTAATTAAAGTGTCCTTTTGAAAATGCCCTCCAGTCCAGGCCTGGAACTGCTGGGTGAGGCAGAGGCACCTCCCAGAAAGCTCAGCGACTTTCACACCTTCCCTGGAGGGCCTCTGAGCTCAGGGCCTTTGGTCATCCTAGTGAGGCTCGGGATGGGGGCTGGGGGGTGGGGCCACGTGAAAGTGAGGTCGGGTGGTCCCTGTCCTGTCCTGGTCCCTCTCCTCCCAGACCCACCTCTTTCTAACACCCCTTGCTGAAGGCTGCAGGCCATCCTTGTTTAAGAGGCTGAGAGCCTGGATCAAAGGCGCTATTGAAGAGGCTTGTCAGAGCGGGGCGCCGAGGGCAGAAGACATGGGGAGAAGGAGGGGGAGGAGGTAATGAGACGGAGTCACCGCAGGCCAATTGTGGTGAGTGGGCAGCGGGTGGCTGGAGCCAGCTTTTTGGGTTGGGAGACGAGCCCAGCCAAGAGGCCCAGGAAGGGGCATGTGGGCAGTTGGGGGTCGTGTGGGGAGGTTGCTGCTGCTGGGGCCCCTCCGCCAGCGAGCAAGCCTGCTTCCCCACAGCCCCTTATGAAACCCTCCTTCTGGTCAGGGCTGCAGATCAGCCAGCTGGGTCAATACTGCAGGGCCTGCAGGGAGCCTTAAGGAAGTCTTTTCCACACAGGAAGCCCCGAGTTAACAGGGCTGGGCTGAGGGTGCAGTGGGAGTGGTGGGTTGGCATCCACAAAGGCTGGGCCATTAAGAATTAAGAGCCACTCCATTACTGGGGCAAGTCACCCCAAATCTCTGGGCTTCATTTTCCCTTTGGGTAAGTGAGAGTGAGTGGGAATTAATCTGATCAGGGACGCTGGAATCGTCTTCACTGCTTGATTGGTAATGGCTGTGTGGTCCTGGGCTGAGAAGGAACCTGAGGCCTCATCCAGACCTGCCATGACTGATGATCAATTAGTGATGTCTGCCACAGCCTTGAGGTGGGCCAGGCTGCTGTGTGTTTGCCCCTGAACTAGATTTTCTCTCGAGGTCTCACTGGCTAATATCCTGAGATTCTGAGACTAATAAGGCCACCACATCCTGGCTCTGCTTCTGGATCCTAAGATGCCAGTGGAAATCAGAATCCCTATTTCTCCATCTCTAAAAGGGAGACGAGGACTCAGCTGGACCTCTCACACCTTGATCTGAAAAACACATTGTTCTCAGGATTCTCTGAGCCCTTCCTTGTTCTCCACCCTGTGCCCAGTGCAGTGAGGGGCACAAGATGGAATGTACCCACACTCCAGAACCTTCTCCCTGTGTGGGCCTGGCTCAAGCCTGGGGTCTGCCTCTTACTGGCTGTGTGATCTGGGGCAGTTAGTTGAGCATCAAACCTTGGTTAGTAACACAGGGTTGATGTTGGCTATGCCCATGAAATACGACTGTGCAGAGCCATTAGCCGGGCCCGGCAGAGTGCTCAGCGCCAAGATGGGGTTGCTGATGAAAGGACTGCAAGAGCAACCTCAGCTGGTTTCTTTGCCCATTCCTGACCTCGGCTTTGGATGGGCATTTCTGATGAGGGTGGGGCCAGGGGAGGTTTGAGGACAGTTTCAAAGCAGCACAGGCCAGACTTTCGGCTCTCCTCAGCTCTCCACTCTTCTGAAACCGCAGCTCCAGCCTGAGCTGGCTTCTCTGTAAACTCCCAGTCCCTCCCTGTAACCAGCCCCATAAAAAGGGAGCAGGGCAGGAGGGAGTCCGGCTGCAGACTTTGTAATTTGGCTTGGGGGCGGCTCCTGTTCATTTTAACCAGGCTGTAATTACAGCTGGCACCCAACACCCCTCATTACTGGAGCCTGGAAGGAGGACTCTAATTATAGCATGCTGGGTCCCGACTGGGGCGGTGGGGGACTGTGCAGAGCTGGGGTCTGCGAGACTAACAAACAGCCCTTGTGGGTGGAGCCACCCTGGGCCCTGGGTGCCTTCCCTAAGTCTCCTCATTTCTCCTGCTTCCAGAGCCGTCCATGGGAAGGGTGGGGCATAGGTTGAATCTGGGGTCCTCTTCCAGGGAGAAGAAGAACTGAAGGAGCCCAGAAGGTTCATTCATTCATGCAAGAACCATTTATTGGCCATCTGCTGGGCGCCAGGCCGGCACTGGGGGGTCATCAGTGGGTGCACAGGTGCCGTCCAGCCAGGGATGGCATCCAGGCAGAAAGTGCCGTCCTGCTGCTGAGAACAGCTGAATACATTACCTATCCTGAGCCTTGAATGCCCCTAGTCACTCCCCTGGGATCCCCAGCCTCCCTTAGTACGGCAGGAGCTCCGGGACCCTGGCCCAGGGCCCACAAAGGTGGTTACATGTGTCTGCCCCTGAGACCCCAGAGTCTGGTGGGGACCTGACATTAAATAAGGAAATATACAATGAGTATATAACTTTAAAAGGTGATGAGGGCAATAAGGAAAAGAAATACCAGATGAAGAGCCAGGGCCCCAGTGTGGTTGGGAGGGTGCAGACAGGGCCGGGCTCTCTGAGGAGGTAACCTTCAGTGTTAGACCTGAAGATGGAGGGATTCAGCCACTAGGGGTGGAGGAGAGGGTAGGTGTGTCCACTGGAGGCCAGGAGAATGGAGGCCTGCAGTCTGGGACCTCATACTCTGAGGCGTGCCCATGCTGGGGGGCAGCCTGGACAGAGCAGGGACTTCCCCTGCACGTGGTGCCAAGAGCGCTGGACTCTGTCTGTGGACTTGCAGTCCAGGCCTCCATCTGCCGGAGTGCCGTGTGACCTTAGGCCAGTCATATCCTCTTTGCGCCTTGGCTCCCCCATCTGTCCACACAAGGCCCCTGAATCAGACAAGTCCTCTCTGCCTCCACCCCTGAGGAGCTGGGGAGACTGAGCAGCCAGTCCTATTTCAGTGCTATGTTTTGAGATGCCCTGATGGTGAAGCCAGGGGCCCTGCAGCCTGGGAGGGGGTGGGCGCCTGAGAGCTCCAGGCTGTCCCCACGAGTTATTAAGAGCCACCCGGAAGCAGACACAAAGGGCATTGTCCTGAGCTGGAGTCAGCTTCTAGCCCCCCAGCCGAGAACAATTGGGGAGGAAAACCTAGGCCATTTGTCCAGCACAGAGCGGGGCAGTGACGTTGGCTGGGAAAATGCCGAGTATTTTCCAGCTAAAATTAGCCGCCTACTGAACCTGCACATCAAGGGAACCCTGAAGCCTCCATTGTTTTGAACTGGGGATCCCAGGGGGCATGGGGGCAGGGAGTCTCCGAATAAGCCAGTAACTGTCTCCTCTCCCAGGACCTGGACCAGCCAAGGCCCAGCCAGCCCTCACACCTCGAGGGTGCCCAGTAAGGAGGAGCAGGCAGAGGGTAGATGGACAGACATAGGGGGCAGGAGTCTGGCCATCCAAAGTCACCAAGTGTGGGTGGCTGGCACAGCCTCTGCTTCCCTGCTGGTGACCTGATGGAACCCTGAGCTAAGCTGAGGGGTCTCGAACAAAGCACGGGAAACATAAGTAAGAAAATAGCTCTTCATCCTTTCTGGGGGGAAAGCAGCCAGAGTAGGCTTCTGTCTTTGCTCATGGTAGATGGTTTCTACCACTGAAGTCCCAAACCTGGCTTAGAATTTTCCCTTTGCCACTTAGCGACTATGTGAGTTGGGCCAGTTACTTCTCCCCCAAGCGACTGTATATAAACAGTGGAGGTGGATAGGGTTGTTGGAAAGATAACATAGATGAAGTAGATAGTAACAATGGTAATTAAAAAGAAAAACTATAATACAGCTTATACTCAATAAACCGTTTGGATGTGCCAGGCACTGCTCTAAGCAACTTGCATGGATAGTGTATTTCCTAGAAGTATTATTACTCCCATTTTGCAGATAAAGAAACTGAGGCCCAGAGAGGCTAAGTAATTTGCAAGAACAGAGGTGCAGGTGATGGCTATCGTAATCTTGATTACCACACGCTGGGACCTGATTCAAGCAAAAGCAGACGGCACTGCGCTGCCATGTAATTCCACTATTCCTCTTGAAAGGCCTCCAGCTGAATCATAGAAGTGCTCCGGGAAGGAGCTGACCTGCGTTAAGCACCATGATGTGTGCTAAGTGTTTTATGTTTCTGTCGGGAGGCACGGGAGCAACGAGCAGCGGACCAGCGGCAGCACCCAGGAACTTGATAGATGGGATCCGCTCTCAAGAGCTGCTAAGTGCAAACCTCCGAGTGGAGGCAGAGGTTCTCACCAAGCCTCCAGCTAATCCTGGGGCACGCTGCAGTTTCAGGACCAGTGGCACAGAGGTTAGCACGTACAGTCTTAGGGTCAGTGAGATCCAGGCTGAAGTGCTGACAGCCCTGTTCCGTGGCCTTGGGCAAGTTACTTAACCTCTCTTTCGCAGTTTGGGGATCAGATTTAGAGTACCTGCCTTGATGGTTCTTGGAAGGATTCAGGTAGGTGATGTACACACACCAAGTGATGTGTGCAGTGCCTGGGAGGGGGTTAGTCTGAAAGCAGTAGCTGTCGCTGGGCAAAGGGAAGGTGGGTCTCTGTGGCCAGAGAAGCGTGTGAGTTCCAGCTGGAGTGCAGCTCCCCTGTCCAGCGTAGTCAGGCAGAACTGAGGGCCCAGTTAGGAAAGGTAATCCTCTCCCAGACTGAGGAGGTAGGCACGGCTGAGATGGATGTCTCCTCCCCGCCTGGCTGGCCTCTGACTTTTGCCTTCAGTGTCAACCAAAAAGACTCATGAACTACGTGCGGCTCTTTCCCCCCCCACCCCCGCCCCACTTTCTCAGGGAAAGAGCAAAATTGTCTCCAGGGAAACCAGCTTGGAGAATTACAGTTTAGAGACAGAGTAATCCTCAGACCCTGGACTCATGAGATCGTGGACCCCCTCAGCTCCATGCCAGTGGCCTTGCATTTTCCAGGTGTAGGTCCTGGCTCTTGTCCTCATCACCTGTGTGCTTTTGATGGTTCCTTAGGGGCCTCTGGGCTGACATGTGCTGCCCTCCATGCTTTTCTTCCCAAGGGGAGGCTCGTGGGGCCAGGCCAGGCAGAGTACATAGCTGACAGCCCCACCTCCCTTACCCAGCCTCTGGGCGCCCCAGGCTCCTGGCAAGAACCTCCCTCAACTATCCCCAACCCCCTACCACCACCTGAGCTATCCACAGATTTTAGTATCATGTCACACTTTCACACCTTTGGCCCCAGCTGTCTCTGTGAGGTGGCCTACAGAGATGTTGTGCCCATTTTACAGATCAACAAGCTTGAGGCCCCAGGAAATGAGTAGTGGCCAGCACTGGACTGTTCTAGTGTTTTCATTCCACAGAGCTATGCTTCCATCCTTTCTCTTTTCCCCTCTCAGACTTCTTCATCCCCCTTGAGACATTCCTGGAAAAAAGTGACAAGTTGAGTGCCTGTCCAGACTCAGAGACATGGGACCCCTCCCTCCCTCCCTTGAAGTGACACAGTAACAAAGTTGGGTTGACCCAGATCCTGTTTACCTCTGAACCATGCTCTTTTTCACGCTATTCTTCTAGCTCTTTCCTCCCCCTCCCCTCTCTGGGGCGCAGCCACTCCTCCCTAGATAAGGGCCCTTTCGTGGTGCATGCAGCTGTAACCTCACACCCTTCCTCTGGCTCCGAAAGCCAGAGGTGAGCAGGCCGAGCCCTGAGCCAAGGAGGCCCAGCAATTACATCAGCAGGTGCAAACAAGCAGGCAGGGGCTGGGCCCAGCATCCCACGGGGCTGGGGGTGGAGCTCTATCCGCCCCACTCAAGTCTGTTTCATTCCCTCCTTCCAGCTTGCATCAGCCTTTTGCAGCTCCGTGTCATCACGGAGTGGGCTGTGCAGCAGCTGGGAGGGCAAGCAAGGTCGGGGGTGGGGAGTGGGACACCTGGCCAGCACCTGGAAGGTAAAGGAAGACCCTGGAGCTGTTGTTCAAGATGTCAGCCAGTGCCCCTGCCAGCCCTGAGGAGGTATGCCTATTGTTTCTCAATACACAACGAAACCAGAAAAATTAGCAAACACACAAGGCAGCCCAGCTGGCAAAACAGTGTCACACTTCTGACCTTGATGTTCCCAACAACCCTGGAGGGTAAAGCAAGTCAAAGTGGCCCCATTTCCCGGAAGGAGAGATTATGGTCCAAAGGGAAGTGGTTTACCCAGTATCACCTCATGAGCCAGTGGAAACACCTGTGTGCTTCAGTCCAAGAAATATGAAGGACTTTAGGAGCCTGGAGGATGAGAAATCCCTATAGTCATCAAGGCAGAAATAGTCAAAGCCTGCTTCCTGGAGGCGGTGGACTGACTCCTTGATAGAGAAGGAGAGAGCTGCAGACGAAGCTGTCGATTTACTTCTACGCTGATGGTGGGTCAGCAGGCAGGACCATCACGTGACTGTAGGGCTAGGCTGGAAGTGGACTGAGCATGAGCCTGAGAGTCAGGGAGTCTGTCCTTAACCCTGACCCTTTGTTGTGAGCTTCCTGTTGGTGGAGGTGAAGCTAGGTCATTGCTCTCCAGACCCTGCTGTAAGCATGATGGAGGGGAAGCACTCAGGAAATATTGAATGAATGAAGGGAAGAATAGAGGTGAGCCCTACCCATTGCCTTGCCTGCCTCAGAGTGCACCTGCACGGCCATCTAGGCCTTCCTCTAGGTCAGTGCCACCCATCTTCCCACGCCGCCACCCCTGACAGCTCAGCTGCTCACCCGAGCTCAGGGCTAGAGTGTTGGAACCAGAGAGAGGCCAGGGCAGTAACTCTTGGCTGAGTGCCCAGATACCCACATTCCAGTCCTAGCTTTGCCTTCAACCCTCTGTGTGACCTGAGACCAGAAGCTCCCCACCTCTGGTCCACTGGGAATTCCCAGGAGCCTAGTCTGTAAGGGGTGCCTTCCCTGGGGCCTGTGGAGCCTTAGCCCAGTGCCAGCCTTGTGGAAGAGGCAGAGCAGAGTGTGGTGGAAGGCCGGAGATGGGTGGCCACCTTCCTCCCTTGCCCCTGGGGCCCAGGTGGGAGCCCAAGTGGATTCCAGGTTCAGAAAAGTACGAGGAGCCCCCACACAGCCTCTCCCACCCCCACCTGCTGGTGCTCTCAAACTTCTCTCTCTCGGCCCCTCTCACTGTGACTCCATCTCTACCCCTCTCTCCGCCTTGCCCAGCTTGTCCCACACCCCATCTCACAGACTGACAATGGCCAGAATCCAGGCAACCGTCTTTGCCTCTCCTGGTTGCGATTCTCTCTATGCCAGTGTGATGCCGCGGCGCTGGGGTACTACAGCCACTGACCCGCCTTTTGCACGGGGACGAGCCATCGCCCCCTCTGGCCTCAGGCCCCTCTCTGGCCTCAGGCCCCGCTCTGGAAGTGAAGGGCTTGGACTTCCAAGCGCTTGGACGTTCTAAGGGCCCCACAGCCCAGGGGTCTGAGCCACCTCCTGGTGCCTTCTGGGTGCCCACAGCCAGCCCCGGCACGGGGTCTGGCCAGGCGTGGTGACGGTGCTGACAGCAGTGGGCAACAGTTCCACAGTTTTTCCACTTTGCAATGTTTTGGCAGCCTAAAGCAAGACGCTGGGAAGGCAGGGGAACTTTGTGCCTTGGGGCACTCCAAGAACAGTCCCGACTCAGAGCTTTCCAGAGTGGCATGGGGACACTTTGCCTGGAAGGGCAACATGGACATAACCCATCAGGCAGCCCCAGGGCCAGAGGCTATACGCCTGGGCGTTTTGACTTTTCTGGGACATGGGTACAGGATACTGGCATCTTTCTTCCCAGTGCCCAAGCACGCAAAGAGATCCTGATGTCAACTGTCCAGTGGCTGCCTGCACCAGCTCTGCATCCCACGGCTCCTCCAACCACCTGGAGTGCCGTGCAGGGGCAGTCAGGCCAGCTGGCAAGCACCCCATGTGATGTGTGTGACTGGGAGAGGGAGGGGACATGCCTGGTGCACTTTGCTTGTTTAAAAGTCTTCAGTTAACAGTCTTGACAGAAAGCGTAGGATCCAGACTGTGTATGGTGAGACCCTGCAGGTCACAAAACATGGGCACCTTTAAGAATGTTAGGACCAATGTCCAGCGTTAATTCTGCTCAGCTGGAGCTGGGAATGGGTGATTTTTATCTTCATCAATTTTTTCCTAAATTGTAATCAGAAAAGGCCAAGGAAAGTACTTTCATCAGAAAAAAAAAAGAGCATTTTTTAAAATAGAGTCCTCACTCCCTCAGAAATCTAGAGCCCAGTTTCTTTGACTAGTTCTGCTGCTCAGATGCTGTGTGATCTAAGATTAACACATGCCCTCTCTGGTTTGCGTCCTAGAGAACAGTAATTAGATGGTCTCTGAGGTTCTGTCAGTTGGTGGCATCCTACAGGACGGAGTTTCCAGAGGGACTGGCTCCCATGGCCTAGGTTAGCTCAGCCTGTGTCCACCACCTCTGGCTGCTCCCTCCCACCCCCACCTGCCACCTTAGGTATCTCCAGAGAGGCTGGGCAGCATAGCTGGAGAAAATCTTGTATCCTCAGTGAACCCGGCTAAACAAGCAAACAGGATTTCCAGGCTCTCAAGAAGCTTGCCTTTCAGAGAGTAGACCTGTCCAGACAGACATCAAACAATCAAATACACAGAGAAGGTAATTCCAGAGAGAGATGAATACTGTCAAGAAAAACAAACAAACAGGACAATGTGGAGATAGCATCAGGGAGGGTAGAGGATGAATTTACACTGGGTGATCAGGGAAGGCCTCACTGGGGAGGTGGCAGGTGACGCTTGAACTGAGATGTCAGTGACAGGAGTCAGCCACAGGAATGGCAGGAGGCAGGAGGGGAGGGGTGCTTTTCAGGAGAGAGCAGCAAAGGTCCTGGCATGAGAGTAAGCCCGGCACGCTCACTGGCAGGAAGCATCCTTGGGTGGCCTGGAACCTTTGAAGTCTGGGGGTTCGGTCGGGGTTCAGACTTCATTCCAGGTGCAAATGGAAGCCACTGGACGGTGTGAGCAGGGCGTGATCTATTTGCATTTTGTAAGGTTGCCCCAGCTTTGTGAGGAGAGTGGATTTGAGGGAGCAAGAGGGGAAAAGGGGAACACAGCGAGGCGGGGCCTGGGCTGGAAGAAGTGGGCTTGGAGACTGTAGGAGGTTGGCCATGCAGTTTGAAGCAAATCGTTTTCTGTTTTTTAAAAAAACAAATGTTACTTTGTGTTGGGGTATAGCTGATTAACAGTGTTATGATGGTTTTGAGTGAACAGTGAAGGGACTCAGTCATACTTATGCATGTGTCCATTCTCCCTAAGCCCCCTTCCCATCCAGGCTGCCTCATAATATTGAGCAGAACTCCCTGTGCCATACAGTAGGGCCTTGTTGGTTACCCAGTGTGTACATATCCATCCCAGAGGAGGAGGGGATTCCCTATGTGGGACCCAAGCTATCGGGTGTTTGGTGGAATCTGGTATTGCAACTCAAACTCACTCCATCTAACTCTGGATAGGGGAGAGATGACCAAATAAAATAGGAGGTTCCTCACAGGCGAAAGTCACTGCCATTGCCTTAAAGTAGATGTCAGCAGCCCTGAGAAAGGAGCCAGGGTCCTAGCCTGGCTGGGGCTCTCTGGGTGTCCAGGGGAGATAGTTGAGGCTTGTGACCCTGGGCAAGGCATGGGTGGTTCTGCTGGTGTGAGCATGTGTGTCTGAGTGTGACATCCTGGGGGTTGGCACTAGGCTATCAGCGGGCCTTTCCCAGGCTAGGCTAAATCTCTGGTTGGAGCACCCCATACAAGTCCAAAACTTGTCAGGCCCAGATAGGAAAGGGGGCCAAGGGCTAGAGTTAGGAAGTGGAGGCCCTCTTCCCTTCCAGCAAGCTCGTGGACTCAGCTGCTGCCCAAGGATCCCTCAGTGGGTACTGTCAGCCAGAGGAGGCCTGTGATTTAACGGGAAGAACTTTGTTTCTTGGTAGCTAAGAGCCTGAGCTTGCCTTTTCACTTCTCAGTGATTTCACTCCTCTCTGAAATGGAATGCCTGCTTCACAGGATTATTATATTGATGTTGTTTATTATCCCATTGTGTCCTGGATAAGCAGTTATTATCTGGAGGGTGACGGATGAGAGGGTTTTGTGCCCCTTGTCTAAGAGAGGAAGTGGAAGCAGAACGCCCCCTGCTCAGGGCCCAGACCTCTAGGCACAGTGGCTGGGACTTGGAAGGGGAACTGAATTAGCCCCAGAGGGACCAAGGCCCAGGCCAGGGGAGCCCAGGAGCCAGAGGAAGGGTCTGGGGGAGGGGAGGGGTTCTGGGCCCATAGGTGTGGAGTACAGCTTCCCAGGTACCACTGAGAGTCTAGGGTAGACCAGCGACCCGGGAGCTGAAGTGTCCTCTCTCTGTTTGTGAGCTCTGTGGCCCTAGACTTCATGCCAGGACTCTGTGCCTGCCCTGGGGCTTGTCCCCAACCTCCCATGAGATCCTTTATTTGCCCCAAGTCCTTCCAGGGGAAAGATTTCTCAGGATCAGCCAGACACCCCTTTAGGATGCAGGCTTCTGCCCCAGCTGGCCATCTTGGTGAGGCTATTTCCTGTAGCCAGCAGAGGAAATGATGTCATGGGCACGGGCAGGTCTGCAGAGGGTATGGGAAAAGGACTGTGCAAGCAGCCTCCTTTGTTAGGAAGAACTTGGCGCCCCCCAAGCCCACCAGCGCCCATCCGTCATCAGTAACAGCCATTGTAGCCACCTCTGAGGGGAGCCCCAGCCTGAACCCCACAGCCGCCAGAGGCCAGGGCCAGATGGAAGAAGGGCTTTGTGTCCAGGGAGGGGTCCTTGCATATGGGGTTTGTGTGTTTTAAAACATAATAATAAGCGGGCTTCTCTCCCCCCACAACTCTCCCCACACCCCACTGAGCACATCCACCTCGCACTGAATGGAAGAGATTTTCCATGCAGTGGGAGGTCAAGTCTGGCGAGAATTAGCCCGGTGTCCAGGGGCTAGAGAAAGACTGTGATTGCTGATGATAAATGTGCCCAGCATGGAGTGTTTCTTTCTTCCTCACCTCCCGCCTGCCCCCCATTCTCCCTTCCCAGTCCTGCCCCCCATTGTGGGCACCATCCCGCACCAGCCAGCTCTGCTCAGCTACAGATGCCTGTCCACTGCAGTTGAGCCCGAGGGACCCAGGCCAGACTTTGTCACCCATATGGGGACAAAAACCAGGGGGCGGAGGCATCAAGGCCCTCTATACTAAATCACTGCAGCCTCTGAGGTCTCTGTCCTATTGGGCAGGGATGGACCTGGCTAAGATGGACATAGTGAGTTTCCATCCCAGGCATGGGACATCAGTTCAGTTCAGTTCAGTCACTCAGTCGTGTCCGACTCTTTGCGACCCCATGAATCACAGCACGCCAGGCCTCCCTGTGCATCACCAACTCCCGGAGTTCACTCAAACTCATGTCCATCGAGTCGGTGATGCCATCCAGCCATCTCATTCTCTGTCATCCCCTTCTCCTCCTGCCCCCAATCCCTCCCAGCATCAGAGTCTTTTCCAGTGAGTCAACTCTTCGCATGAGGTGGCCAAAGTATTGGAGCTTCAGCTTTAGCATCAGTCCTTCCAATGGGACATACAGAACCCAAAATTTTACCCATAGCCATGCCATGCTGTGCTATCTCCCTCAGCCCTGAATCAGAAATGGGGCTCTGGTCCAGCTTGGCTGTTAATTTGCTGTGTGATGTGGCATTGGTCACTTCTCCTCTCTGAGCTGGTAGAACAGGTTTCAGGACTCCCCATATAGGGCTCAGCTGGAGAATCCTTCCTGCCTGGCACTTCTCCATGCGGCTGGCATGAGCTCTTCCCAGTTAATACAGCACATTTGCATCCGTATGCTCAGCTGACCTTCACCACCACACCTCAGAACTGACATGGCAGTACTTGTTAGTCCCTTTCTCATAGATGGAGAAACTGAGGCCTTCCCAAGGTCTCAGTGGCAGAGTGAGTGTTTGAACTGGTCTTCTGGCTGTCAGGCCAACCCGTTCCACTGTGTGCCCATCCAAGCTGGACCCCATGCTCAGGCTCACCATAAGGGAAGCGCAATCCCTCTGGTCTCCCCTAGCAACTGGTGTCAGTCTCCCATTCAGGGATGTCTGAATACTGTAGTTTTAGTCCCTTCCCCCCTCCTTCCAGGTGTAGCTCTGGTAAATATGGTTTCTTTGTTATTGTTCAGTCACTAAGTTACGTCCGACACTTTGCGACCCCATGGACTGCAGTACGCCACGCCTCCCTTGAGTTTGCTCAAACTCATGTTCATTGGGTTGGTGATGCCATCCAACCATCTCATCCTCTGTCACCTTCTTCTCTTCCTGCCCTCAATCTTTTCCGGCATCAGGGTCTTTAATTTACCTTTGTCCTAAAGTACCTTCCTTCATCTTTAAGGCCCCTGGACTCTGTTTATGCTAGTGGCTTAGATTCTGGTACCTCTTAAATAAGCCCAGGGCCTTGACTTCCACCCTATCAGACCTCCCACTTGCCAGGTGTGTCTCCACCCTGGGCACTGCCCAAGCCCAGCCCTCAGAAGGAGCATGCAGCCTGGCATGGATCCTGCTGGCAGGCTGAGACCAAACTTAGACTCCTGTGACCTGCAAGCTCCACTCCCCTCCCAGGGCATAGGTACCCTGTCCTGAATATCATGGGAGACACCAAGAACAGTATGACATGCTTTCTGCTTTCTAGAAGCAGCCATCCACCTCTACCAAGGAATCTTCAAGCTGCCCAAAGCAAGAAGGTGGCACCAGACCCCCATCCTCGTCACCTCCCCTCCCTACATTTTAAGCGGATTGTGAGCAACATGGAACTTGCCCACGAGGAAGGCAGATTGGTAATGAGGGCACGCAGAATGGTGCCTCGTGAATATTTGAGAGAAAGACAAGAAGGCTAGGGCAAGTAGGCAGAGGGTGGGACGCCATCATGGGGAAGAGGAAGTGCACTGTTTTGCGTGACCTCAGAGGTTGAAATTATAGCGATGGCTGGAACCTCCAACAGCAAATTTCAGGTGAAAGTAAGGAATTCTTTTCTGTTCGATCTGTCTAAAGGAGAACCTGGCTGAGAAAGGCAGTGGTGAGGTCTCCATCCCTGGAGAGATGTGAGTCAAAGTTGGATACAGAATTGATGGGGGCAGGGTGGGTGTTGTACAAGACAGCCCTTGGAGTAACCTCTATCCCTGTGAATCAGTGCACCCAAGTGGGATTAACTGACAAGAGATCCCATACAGGCAGGAGTAGGTAAGTGAGAAGTGAGGGTTTGAATGGTACCCACCACCAACAAATAGTTCCTCCTCCTCCCTCCCTGGCCTCCCCACAACATTGTGCCTTAGGGCCCCAGTAGGTGCTGGGTCTTTGAGCCAGCATAACAGTGGCAAGAAAGTTGACCCCACTTTAAGCAAATTTGCTTCTTGAGAGAAACTTTATCCAACAGGGCCGTGTCCTCTATTAACAGAGTCCCCATCAGGCCATCTTCAAATATCCAAATGTGGGAACCAGACTGCTGCTCAGGAAGTTGACTCAACCAACTTCCTGATTTTACAGATGGGGCTCCTGAGGCCTGAGAGGAAGGCCACGTGGCAGTGCCAGTCCCCAGCTGGGGTGCAAACCCAGGGCTCCTGACTTCAGTGGTTTTTCTTTTCCTGTGTTTGACTGTCTTTGGTTACATCTATATAAGGATGCTTCCTCTCTCATACCTTCGTTTTGGATTAGCTGGGCCATTTGTGGATGCAGCTGTAAAGGCAGGTTGCATTTTTGCAACTATAGGTTCAAATGCATTCTGCTATTGGAAAACTACACTTTATGTGAGTCGTTTTCCCACCAGGAGAAAATCCAGATCTGGCCTGGCAGTGGCAAAGCCTCCTCCTCAGGGACCTCCTCTTAAAGGTGTTTTATTCTCCCCCATGAAGATGGGGCAGTGGGGAGAGTGGTAGTGAAGCCAGGGAGATGGTGACCAAGGGCTACAGCTCTGAGCCTGCAGAAGTGGCTTCCTCCCACTGACCAGGTGACTCAGGCAAGTTCCTTGATGCCCCATGTCTTCGTCTGTAACACGGGAAGATAATGCTCACCTAGGCGAACTATTTGCAACATCCCCCAAATAGTGGACATAAATGCTGTTTCCCAGTGTAGAAGTCCGATTCAGGTGTCCAGCTGCCTGAATGTGCTTCCCAACTCAGCCCTGTGCCAGTTACTTATAAACTCTCTTGGCCTCAGTTTCCTCATCTGTAGTATGGGGATAATAATAGTGTCTATCTGATAGAGGTGTAGTTACCAGAGGGATATGGTTCTCAAATTGTGTGCTTAGGCACCTTAGGATGCCATAGCAAATTCACAGGGGTACTGTGGGCTATTTTTAATCTTCAAAGAAACACAGCGATACTGGACAGCTGCCAGATACTGCAACAACTACTAGCTCAAGATAGCTTACAAAATTAGCATCACATCACACTTCTTTCCTTTACATGGCACCATGCCTTTGCAAAGCTGGGGATTTTGGCACTTGGGAGCACCCCAAGGCAAATATGAGGGTAGTAGTGTCGGCTATGATTCTAAGATTTGAGGTATTGTGCCTTGTCCAACAGGGACACATACATCCTCATTATAAGTCAGTGTGGCCATTTAGAAATGGAATACTAATATTAGTTTTTCTTTTATGAGTATTATTTTTTCTAATAGGCTTCCCAGGTGGCACTAGTGGTAAAGAACCCGCCTGCCAATGCTACCGAGTCATTAGGAGATCATACCCACACACAGACACGTAAGCTGGTTGGATTTAACTACTTAATAAACTGAACCATTAGGAATATTTTTAGCTTTGGGGTAAAATTAGTGGGTAAAAATGACCAAAACACTGAAGACAAAAAAAGTTTGGGAAGTTCTGTCTAGGATTGTTGAGGGGCTCAGTGAGTTAATTGAAAATAACTTCTAAAAGCCTCTGGTAGAGGAAGCACCCAGGAGCTCCAAGACTTTATTCTTCTTTTCCCTCTAAGCTGGAGAGGGCAGGCTCAGGTGGCCCTCCCCAGGACCCCTGAGGAGCCTTCCTCAGCCACTAAGGGCCAACAGCCCTTGGCCCAAGAGGAGGTGATGTGTCCACTGGTCAGGACTGGGGCCCAACTCAACCGCTACCCGGGGCTGGCAGCACCCACACACACACACCTTTCATTTGTGTTCGCTGAGCACCTACTGTGTGCCGGCCAGCACCTAGTCTGCTGATGGGGCCCTGGGGATAGGAATCTCAGGTCGGCCCTTGGTTCTTCTTCTTTGTCTTCTGCAGGACGCCTGGGGGCTAGGGACTTTGACAAGTGGACAGCGGCTACATAGAGAGCCCCTGGCACTGCCTTGAATGACAGGAAGGCAGTGACGAGAAAACCCAGGCATCCTCCTGCCAAGACTAGAGCGGAGTCTTTGAGCCAGGGTTGAGAGGAGGGGTGGGGCAGGCAGGGCGGGGGCCCCGGGGCCACCAGACTCAGGCCTGCTGCCCTAATGGATCTCTCATGTTTACTTTCCTCAGTCGAGTCTGCACCTGCTTTATAAATGAGCTGCATTAGGGTTATAAAACAAAGTCATAAATGCACCCCGCAGTGCCACATAGAGCCAGGGCTCTGTCACCGGAGGCTGGGGGCTTCATGGTTAGAAGGTAGGGCAAGTCTGTAACTGCACCCATGAGCTGCCCTTGTGGCCACCATCCCCAGAGGGAGGCCCATTCCCCCCATTTCACAGATGAGGCGCCTGAGGCCAGTAAGGACTGGTTGAGACCAAGGGGTGTCTGGGCTTGAAGCCTGAGCCCTGTCCTACACTCCTCAGTCCCAAGACTGATGCAGGATGCTGTGGCGGGAGGTGGGTGTGGAGTCCTCTTGGCTCCACCGTGCTCTCCCTCGAACTTCCTGGCCTGGTAAAAGGGCCACAGTGAGCAGCTCTCAGACCACAATACCCAGCTCCCTGGGCACTGTGTCATCTCACCATCAACTGCCCACACTCCTAGACCCTAGACTGCCAGTTTACCTACAGAGAAGGTGTCTCCCTGCCTGGCAGAGGGAAGCAGGTATGGGGGAGGCCTGGCCTGGCCTTAGGAATCCACAGCTTAGATGCCCACTAACCAAGTGAGTCCCTTGGACTGCAAGGAGATCCAACCAGCCCATTCTAAAGGAGATCAATCCTGGGTTTTCATTGGAAGGACTGATGCTAAAGCTGAAACTCTAATACTTTGGCCACCCTCATGCGACGAGTTGACTCACTGGAAAAGACTCTGATGCTGGGAGGGATTGGGGACAGGAGGAGAAGGGGACGACAGAGAATGAGATGGCTGGATGGCATCACCGACTCGATGGACATGAGTTTGAGTGAACTCCGGGAGTTGGTGATGGACAGGGAGGCCTGGCATGCTGTGATTCATGGGGTCGCAAAGAGTCGGACACGACTGAGCAACTGAACTGAACAGAACTGAACCAAGTGACCATGCAGTAGTTTGGATGCACTTCAATTTCCCCAGCTTTGAAACAAGAAAAACATGTCCTAGCCTTGCTAGCCCTTTGGTGTGCATGTGTGCATGCCCAGTTGCATCCGACTCTATGCGACCTTTTGGACTGTACCCCACAAGGCTCCTCTGTCCATGGGTTTCTCCAGGCGGGAATACTGGTGTGGGTTGCCATGCCTTCCTCCAGGGGATCTTCCTGACCTGTACATCAAACCTGTGTCTCCTGCATTGCAGGTGGATTCTTTACCGCTGAGCCACTGGAGAAGCCCAGTCTTTTTGTGAGAGAGCCCCATAATTGTAGAGACCTGGCCAGTGTCAGGGACTATTAGGATTCTTAGGGGTGGGGACACTCACAGTGTTATGAAGCTACTCCAGGGATAAGCAGCATGGAGTCCTGTTTGGGATATGCAGCATCCCAAACACTGAAGTCTGATTTCCTGGGTTTAAACTTTGGCTCTGCCTCTCACTAGCTGTGTGACCTTGGGCAGGTTGCTTAACTGCTCTGAACCTCAGCTTCCCCCATCAATAAACTGGGGACCAATATATCATACCTTACAAAGTTGTTGCAAGAATTTGGTAAGTTAACTGTGTAACTGAAAACATAGCAGCTAATACCAGGAAGCATTCATTGCCATTTTGATGCAGCAACTTTTACCTATGGTGCTAGACCTCTTCTAGCACTCATGCTCATTTATCTCGCGTGATCCTCAAAAGAGCCCAGAGAGAGGACGTGTGTTCATTTATCTGTTCACTTCAGAGAACGGAGAAGGCAATGGCAAGCCACTCCAGCACTCTTGCCTTGAAAATCTCGTGGACGGAGGAGCCTGGTAGGCTGCAGTCCAGGGGGTCGCTAAGAGTCGGACACGACTGAGCGACTTCACTTTCACTTTCAGAGACAGAGTAATGAGGTCGGAGTAATGAGACAGAGTAATACGTGCTCTCCTTGGGTCATACAGAACATGCCAGATGGAGCTGGATTCCTCCTCCTCCTTTGTAGCTTCCCCTTCGCTCCCCCAGGCCATGCACACACACCCCACCCAGGGCCCAGAACTAAGAGCCAGTGACAACCTGTGCGTTTTCTCAGAGCCCACATCTTAGCAGGAGCTCATGGCCCTCCAGGAAATGACATGGCTTAGACATGTCAGGCACATGCTGTTCATTCTATTCTTGAAGAACTAGGTGTCCCTTTGGCACCTCTGCCCATAGGGGGACTCCCTAGAGTGTGTCCCACCCTTGGCTTCCTGGGACCCCAGCTGCACTTGAGGGACTGGAGCCCTGGGACAGGGACAGGCGTGCGGAAGGCTGGCAAGGGGCTAGGCAGACACACACCCTTGCAGCTTAATTTGCTGTTTCCTCGGGAGCATAGCAGAGGAGGACAAGCCCCCCACCGCTTGTCCGCAGCCAACTGATTGTTTGGTGCTTGGCACTGGAAAGTCATTTTTCCTAAGTGGACTGTAAAGCAGCAGCCTGGCGCGGCCTGGTTCTCCTCCCTCCCCACCGCTGGTGGCGGCCAGGCCCCTCTCCCTTCCTGTTTGTCTCACCCCCCGAGGTGCTGCTCTTTCCAGGGACGCGGGCAGGGCCAGGGTTTCCATTTGGCCCCTTTGGGGGAGGAGATGGCTGCCGGCACAGCCTCACTGACTTCCCAGCCTCCCCGTGTCCTCATCCATAGGCCAAGGGTGTGGATTTGGCTGAAGCGGGTGGATCAGAGCCACAGACCAGAGGCGGGGAGGGGCTGGGGGAAGGCTGCGGGGAACGTGGTCTGCCCCTCCACGTTGCTGCCTGCCGTGGACTTCCGGGAAAAGGAGGCACTCTGGGAAGGAGCACTGGGGAGCCCAGCCTGGCACTGCCACCTCACCTCACCCCTCCCCTCACCCCTGCGGGACCTGGCTCATCTTCCCATGTCCATCAGCCTGCCTGGCTGGGGCTGCAAAGGGCAGCTGTGGCTTCGGGGCAGAGTTGGCCGGGTTTGTGCTCCAGCCTCAAGCCCGTTTCCAGCTCTTCACATGCTGTGGCGTCACCACGGGAAACTGGCGGGAGGCCCTGGAAGGCCAGTGCAGGGGATACTGGAGAGGACTGGAGAGGGGTGTCCTTGCCCTGATGGTTTGCCGCACCTCCCTGGGCTCCCCTGCCTCCTCCATCTGTAAAGAAGTAGACTCGCATAGCATCAGAGAGCTGGGACTGGCTCCAAAATACAAAATCCTAAAATCAGGGCACAGTGGGAAAACTGAGGCCCCAGAAATGCCAGACCTTGCCTAGCTCACAGCGAGCGTCCTGGCAGGTCTCCTCCAGCTGCCCACCCCTCTGCCTCCCCCACCTCCTCTCTCTGTCGCAGCCCCCAGGGGATGGAAGGGACCTGGGGCCTCCCACCTGTGGCCTCACACAGCCCTCCACTCTCCACAGGCACTGACTCGGGCAGGGAAGAGCTCCCCGACTCCTTCCCATCTGCGCCCGCAGAGACGCTGCCCCACTTCCTGCAGGAGCCGCAGGACGCCTACATCGTGAAGAACAAGCCCGTGGAGCTGGGCTGCCGTGCCTTCCCTGCCACACAGATCTACTTCAAGTGCAACGGCGAGTGGGTCAGCCAGAGTGACCACGTCACCCAAGAGGGCCTAGACGAGGCCACCGGTGAGCCCGCGCCACCCCACCCCCACCCCCCACTGGCACCCCCAGGTCACTCCGAGCCCAGAGGGCTCTGGGCCTGGCTCCACACTGACTCTGTGTGAGCGCTCACACAGCCATGGTCCCCCCCAGGGCCTCGGTTTCCCCTCTAGGGTTCACCCTGGATCAGTGTCTTCCCAAGACTTGGCCTCTTGCCCTGTCTGACTTTGGGTGACCAGGTGAAACAGCACCACATCACTTGTTGAGTGCTTGCTCCCTTTTCCAGTTTCTTTCCATCCCCTGCTTGCATCAGAGAGCAGGTCCAGTCAGCACTAGGGTTCTTTCCACCATTCCCCAGTACCTGCTCTGCTCCCTGTTGAGAAAGAGGAGCTGGTCCTGTCTCACAGCCCTGCCCTCAGCTCCCAACCAGGATTCTCGACCAGGTCCTCTGGGTTTGTGAGAAGTGATACTGTTTTCTGTTCATGATAATGATGCAACACTTCATTCATAGAAATTAATTGGTTTAGGTTTTGTGTTTTTTTTTTTAAATAAAAGAACAGGATAGGCACAGAGAGGCCTGGCAAGTGCAGCGGTGTAGGTGTCCTTGGGTAAGAGTAGCAGGAAGTAAAAGAGGAAGAGAAGAGAAAATTAAGAAGGAGATCAAGCCCTGAGCCTTTGGAGTGGGACCACTGACTCCAAGACCCTAGACTACCAGAGAACTAACCTTAGGGAGTATCAAATAGTGAGACTTATACAAATGAAACCACCAGTAGCACCCTGTGCGGGATGCCAGGGTGCTAAACCACAAACAAAACAAAAATACAAAGCCAATCATCAGCAGACAGGATTACCAGCTCACTGAGCCTTGCCCATCAGAGGAAAAACAAACAAACAAAAACTCAGCACAAATCTCACCCTATACTAAGCTTACACAAACCACTGGACCAACCTTAGGAGGGCAGAAACCAGAAGGAAGAAAGAATTCAATCCTGAAGCCTGGGAAAAGGAGACCTCAAATACAATAAGTTAAAAAATAATAATGAAAAGGCAGAGAAATACTACACAAATGAAGGAACAAACTTAAAACAGAGAAGTCCAAATAAATGAAGAGGAAGTAGGCAAAACTATAGTCATCAAGACAGTAAGGTACTGGCACAAAAACAGAAATACAGACCAATGGAACAAGATAGAAAGCCCAGAAATGAACCCATGCACCTATGGGTACCTTATTTTCGACAAAGGAGGCAATAATATACAATGGGGCAATTGTATATTGCCCCATTCAAAACAACCCAATCAGAAAGTGGGAAAAAGACCTAAACAGACATTTCTCCAAAGAAGACATGCAGATGGATAACAAACACATGAAAAGATGCTCAACATCGCTCATTATCAGAGAAATGCAAATCAAAACCACAATGAGATATCACCTCACACGGGTCAGAATGGCT
The DNA here is from genome assembly GCF_049115385.1 of Moschus berezovskii. Taxonomy (NCBI): domain Eukaryota; kingdom Metazoa; phylum Chordata; class Mammalia; order Artiodactyla; family Moschidae; genus Moschus; species Moschus berezovskii. The sequence continues at coordinate 28,100,175 of NC_142471.1, forward strand.
ATCATCAAAAAGTCTACAAACAATAAATGCTGGAGAGGGTGTGGAGGAAAGGGAATACTCTTGCACTGTTGGTGGGAATGTAAATTGATATAGCCACTATGGAAGACAGTATGGAGATTCCTTAAAAAACAGGAATAAAACCATGATATGACCCAGCAATCCCACTCCTAGGCACCTGAGGAAACCAAAATTGAAAAAAGCACATATATCCCATTGTTCACTGCAGCACTATTTACAATAGCTAGAACATGGAAGCAACCTAGATGTCCATCGACAGATGAATGGATAAAGAAGTTGTGGTACATACACAATGGAATATTACACAGCCATAAAAAGGAACACATTTGAGTCAGTTCCGATGAGGTGGATGAACTTAGAACCTATTATACAGAGTGAAGTGAGTCAGAAAGATAAATATTGTATTCTAATGCATATAAACAGAACCTAGAAAAATGGTTCTGAAGAACTTATTTACGGGGCAGCATTGGAGAAACAGACACGGAGAATAGACTTAGGGACATGGGGGGAGGGGAGGAGAGGGTGCGATGTATGGAGAGAGTAACATGGAAGCTTACATTGCCATGTGTAAAATAGATGGCCAACAGGAGTTTGCTGTATGGCTCAGCAAAGTCAAACAGGGGCTCCGTATCAACCTAAAGGGGTGGGAGATGGGAGGGAGCTTCAAAAGGGAGGGGATATATGGAGGGGACCTATGGCTGATTCATGTTGAGGTTCGACAGAAAACAACAAAATTCTGTAAAGCAATTATCCTTCAATAAACAAAAAGAAAAACAGGTTAATAATACGAAGTAAATATCCATAGAGGTGGTGCTAGGGTGTCACCCGAGTGCTGCAGGAAAGGAGGGTGGCAGAAGTGTGGGAGACAGGAGGAAGAGTGCGATGTGTGCGGCTCCCCGGGCAACCCCCACTCCGGGCAGGAGGCAGAGCCCAGGCTCCTCTCATCTCACCAGTCCAGCCCCTGTTTCCAGTACAGGACCCTTGGGGGTGGAAAGCCTTTCCCAGACTCAGGCCAGCCAGGGGGGCCGTCCACTCTGGTCACCTGTGGGCGGCCAGCTTTATGCGGTCCCGGCCAGCCCCAGCCTCCAGTGGCTCCTTCACCCCAGACCCTGCCTTGTCTTTGATTTCCTTTTGAACCTCTCCCCTGACCTTTTCTTTCTGCTCCTTATTCCCCGCCTCCCTCCCTCCTTCTGCCTCTGCCGCCTCTCCCTTCGCATCCCTGTCTGCTTTTGTGTCTGCCTCTTCTTCTTTTTTCCTTTAATTAGCTTGTATTGGAGTGTAGTTGCTTCACAGTGTTGTGTCCGTTTCTCCCGTGTAGCAGAGTGAATCAGCTCTATGCACACGTATCCCCCTGTTGGATCTCCTTCCCGTGCAGGTCACCACAGAACACCGAGCAGGTTCCCTGAACTACACTGTAGACTCTCGTTGGTTCTGCCCTCTGTGCGTTGTCTCTTCCTTGTGTCTCTTTGTCGTTCCTGTGTCTCTCCCCGACGCACCCTCTTTCATTCCTTCTCCTGCTTCAACTTCTGTTTTTCTATGAAACGCTGACAGACTTCAGAACCATTCAGGCTTAAAATCATACCCCAGAATGTGCTTCATGCCACTCAACACTACATCCCCAAAACTGGTTAAAGTGGTAAGTTGTAGGTTCTGTATATTTTACCAAATCTTTTAAAAGAATCTCAAGAATTTAAAAAGTTAGATTTGGAATCCCAGTCTCACCCAAAATCTTAAAATTAAAAGAAGAATTTTTAAAAGGGAAAAATAACCTGTATCCCAGCTGCCGCCATGCTCTGGCTGTGTGACCCTGGGGAAATCATTCCACCTCTCTAGTCCTCAGCTCCTCTCCTTATAAACTCGGATATTAACAGAAGGTCCTAGTGAGGATGGAACACAGTGGAGGCTGCACACCATTGAGCACACTGCCGGGACTTCAGTTCAGTTCAGTTGCTCAATCGTGTCCGACTCTCCGCGACCCCATGAATCACAGCACGCCAGACCTCCCTGTCCATCACCAACTCCCGGAGTACACTCAAACTCATGTCCACAGAGTCGGTGATGCCATCCAGCCATCTCATTCTCTGTCGTCCCCGTCTCCTCCCGCCCCCAACCTTTCCTAGCATCAGAGTCTTTTCCAGTGAGTCAGCTCATCGCATGAGGTGGCCAAAGTATTGCAGTTTCAGCTTTAGCATCAGTCCTTCCAATGAACACCCAGGACCGATCTCCTTTAAAATGGACTGGTTGGATCTCCTTGCAGTACAAGGGACTCTCAAGAGTCTTCTCCAGCACCACAGTTCAAAAGCATCAATTCTTCGGCGATCAGCTTTCTTCACAGTCCAACTCTCACATCCATACATGACCACGGGAAAAACCATAGCCTTGACTAGATGGACCTTTGTTGGCAAAGTAATGTCTCTGCTTTTTAATATGCTATCTAGGTTGGTCATAACTTTCCTTCCAAGGAGTAAGTGTCTTTTAATTTCATGGCTGCAATCAGCATCTGCAGTGATTTTGGAGCCCAAAAAAATAAAGTCTGACACTGTTTCCACTGTTTTTCCATCTATTTCCCATGAAGTGATGGGACCAGATGCCATGATCTTCGTTTTCTGAATGTTGAGCTTCAAGCCAACCTTTTCACTCTCCTCCTTCACTTTCCTCAAGAGGCTCCTTAGTTCCTCTTCGCTTTCTGCCTTAGGGTGGTGTCCTCTGCGTGTCTGCCGGGACTCAGCAGGTGCTGAATAAGCGCCCATTTCCTCCGTCTTCCTGCTGGGTTTTTGTTGGCCTCTTTCCTCTGGAAGCTTGTTGTTCCTCCTCTGCCCCCCTGACCTTCTCCGGCTGAAGAGCAAGGAGACAGCGTATCCTGCTGGGGCCCCTCACAGACCCTGTGACTACTGGTGACAGGGTGGCTCTTAATCCCCTGCTACCAGGCACACAAGCCCTGCCCATCCTAGAGATCAAGGCACTGTTGTCCCCGTTAGCTACAAAGAATGGACAATGGTCCAGCAGGCCACACCCTTGGCAGCACTGTGGCTGGTTCCTCCTGCTCCCACCCCATGCCCTCTCTGGCCCTCTCTGAAGCCCTGGAAACACAGAGGATGACAGAGGGGGCCAACAGAGGCAGGGCAAGCCCACCCATTAGCTCATGCCAGATCGAGGCAGGCAGCCCAACCCTGGGTGTCCTGGTCAGGCACTGCCTGTCTCGCTGGGGGACACCTCGTCCGGGGCCCAAGTCCGGAAGACTGAAGGCCCCTGGCCTCCTGTCTGCCTGCTGGTGACCACTGCCAAGGTGTCAAGCCCTACTGGGTGGCGTTTTGTCTGTCCAATTCTTGGGTGCTCCTGAAACCTTCTGGATGGATGGCCCCCTTGAGGGAGGCCATTCCTCCAGGCTCCCAGCCTTTTAAGTAAAGGGCAGGGCCCCAGTCTCCTACCCCAGACCATCCAGCATCTCTTGGGAGCAAACGTTCTAGGCAGCCACTGCTGCCTGTGGGCCAGGCACCACCCCTCCCCCCTCCCTGCAAAACCTTCTGCAAGAAGCCTGTTCCCTCCTGGTGCTCCCTGCTAGCAAACTCCCAGCTCCCACCCCCAATTTAGATCCCCTGCCACCAGGAGGGGATTCCTTACTGCCTCAACTCCCAGTGTAAGGGCCTCCCTCCCTTCGGATGCAGCAGAGTTAAGGCAATGATTTCATTGGGAGAGGTCCAGAGAGGTGTCATTTATTACCAGGCAGAGCTCTAACTGAAGCAAGATGCCTAGTAGCTGATCTCAGCTTTGCTGGCAACTTGCTGTGGGACTTTGGGCCTGCCACCTACCATCTCTGAGTTTCAACTTCTCCCTACAATTAAATGAGATCCATATGAGCTGCCAGAGTAGATGTGTGTCCAGCCTGGTCTGGGTGCTGTAATTGCCATGACTCATTTAGAATTTACCTTGAGTGTTTTACTCTGATGAGGGAACCAAGGTTCAGAGAGGCTAAGTATCCATAACTTAGCTAAGGTCACATAGATGGGGCGTGAGAGTGGGGCTAGGATTCAAACCTGTCAAGAACCTGTCCAGTCCTCCACCTAACCACCATGCCATAGTGCCACAAGGTATACACTCAACATTCCTGCCCTCGAGGGGCTTATCAGAACCCACATGCAACCAGGAGAGGATGAACTAAGGTACCTGATGTCAAGGAGGAGAGACAGGGCAGTCAGGGAGGGCTTCCTGGAGGAGGCAGTCTCAGTTCTATCACAAGCTTTGGGAGGAACTTCAGATGGACACCCTCATCCAGGAGGCTTCATCCCTTACTTGAACATAGAGCATTTTGTCATTGAGAGAGTGATGGCAAAAGACTAAATGATTCCTTTTGTGTGTGCTGGTGGATCCAGTTATCCAGGGAACCCTTCGGGCCCCAACAAGGAGCCATTGAGAGGTTGGAGGGTTCCCAGGAAAAGGGGCCTCCTCTTAGCTTCAGCCCTACAGTCTCCTGAGCAGTGACCAGAGGGCACGTGCTTACCTCATATTGGTTGAGCTCACTGACTGTCTCAGACCCTGGGCCATAGCAGTGAACAGGGCAAAGCCCCCCCTCATTCTCCTGCAGGAGATACAGTTAATACCTGAACATGTCAATAAATAATACAGTTTCAGACCATGGTAGTGCCATGTGGGAATCGGGCTGGGTGGGGAATGATAACTGCACAGACCAGTGTCCAGTGCACCCGGGGGAGTGCTGAGTGGTTCTTTGAGAGCTGGTGGGGAGCCAGCATTGAGGGGCTTCCCTCAGAAGTGAGACCTAGCCCAAAGCGGATGGTGACTGGGAGTTCACTGGACACAGAAAGGACAGAAGAAGACTCCCAGGCAAGAGACTGGATGTGCAAAGGCCCTGTGACTAGAGAGGCTGGGGGAACATGAGGGCCTCAAAAATGCCCAGTGAGGCTGCAGTGGATAGATCTTACAGGGCCTGGAGGCCACATGGAGGGTCTGGGTCTTTACACTGGGATGACAGGGACATAGCCGGGGAATGGCATGCCACTTGTACCTTTCAACACACTGTCAGCAGGGTGGAAAGTGGATTGAATGAGGGCAGAGGGCTTGGGTTAGCCATTATTGTTTCCAGGTGAGCTGTGGTGGTGGCTTGGGCCAAGCTCGAAGCAGAAGAGATGAGAAAAATGGAAACGGGAGGCAGTGGGAGAGGAACCCCCGGGACTGGAAGGTGGGGAGGGGTGAAAAGGAGTGAGATATGGTCCCATATCCTGTGTCTCCTGTCCTAAGACCTGCCCCTCCACCCCCATCTACGGCATCTCTATCCTCCTCCCAGGCCTGCAGGTGCGAGAGGTGCAGATCGAGGTGTCACGGCAGCAGGTGGAGGAGCTGTTCGGGCTGGAGGATTACTGGTGCCAGTGTGTGGCCTGGAGCTCTGCGGGTACCACCAAGAGTCGCCGGGCCTACGTCCGCATCGCATGTATGCTGCCCGGATGCCCCAGCCCCGTTCCTGTGGCCCCTTTCCCCACAGATCCTGGAGAGAGAGTTCTGCACACAGACTTGAGGGCACAGAGGCCACCAGCTCAAAAGAAGTCTCCAAGACCCAGAGCCTGTGCCACCTTTGGTGCCAGAATTTCTAATGGCCCTTTTTTGCCTACTTATTTATATAACAAAGCCATCAGTTTCCCTAGTCATCATATGCATAGGATCCCAGAGTTAGGGAGGGAACTTTGTTCCCCTAAGTCCACCTGGTAAGGCTCCTATCTTGGAAAAGATTCCCCTGGTAAAGGCCAGGCGTCCTGGTGAAATTTCCTTGGAGTGCACTGCCACCTCGTGGCTAGAATGGGGCACTTCAGCATCCAGCTCTGCCTGACTATCCTCCCTGCCCTGGCCTGACAGTGCTTTGGAACCCTTTCCCTTCTCCCAGACCTGCGCAAGAACTTTGATCAGGAGCCTCTGGGCAAGGAAGTGCCCCTGGATCATGAAGTTCTCCTGCAGTGCCGCCCACCAGAGGGGGTGCCTGTGGCTGAGGTGAGTGAGGACATGGGAAATACTGGGTATGGCAGAGGCCACCCAGGTGTGGTATTTACCACCAGCCACGGAGAAGGCAATGGCAAGCCACTCCAGTACTCTTGCCTGGAAAATCCCATGGATGGAGGAGCCTGGTAGGCTGCAGTCCGTGGGGTCGCTATGGGTCGGACACGACTGAGCGACTTCACTTTCACTTTTCACTTTCACACATTGGAGAAGGAAATGGCAACCCACTCCAGTGTTCTTGCCTGGAGAATCCCAGGGACGGGGGAGCCTGGTGGGCTTCCGTCTATGGGGTCACACAGAGTCGGACACGACTGAAGTGACTTAGCAGCAGCAGCACAGTAACTCAGCCTCCCAGAGCCCTCCCGTTTTACAGAGGAAAGAACTGCCATCCCTTTAGAACTTGGCACATCCCAGATCCCAGCTGGGCCCTCCACAGGCATAATCTAACCTCATGGATGGGGCAGAACTGGGGAAGGAACCCCCAGGACTCCTTGGGCTGACCCCAGGCCCGGTCTCCTGCAAGGGAAGTGGCTGCACACACCGTCTCCCAGAACCCCAGAACCCAGCTTTATGGACACCAAAGTCTCACAATGCATGTGTCTGAGTTCATCACACCTTCTGGTACCAAGTGATGCCCACCTGTCCCCTCACTGCCCTGCTTGTATTCCAGACCTGCTTCCTCTCCCCCACTGCCTGCACTGGTGGTCCTGGAATCAAAGCAGGGCATGGGGAAACAGCTTTGCTGCCAGGGACCTCAGTAACACAGGGTTGGGGAAGATGGACCTCTGGGCTTCCAACTCAGAATCAGACATCAGAATCTTGGCTCTAATCACTCCCCCCAGCCCAGGCCACCATCAGGAAATGAGCTCAGACACCCTTCATGACAGGGCTCCCACCTGGCATAGTGGTCCTTATAGCAACCCATGTCATCCCATCTTATGGCTGGAACACAGCACTGGGACAGGGGAAGTGGTCAACCAGGGTCACGCCAGTGAGTGGCGGAACTAGGATTTGCACACCCAGATCTGCTAAAATGGGGACCATGTTTTTAATCACCTGCCAGGCCTCTTTCCCTGACTAAGGGAGTCGGTTTACAGGGTCAATGATGAAGATATGCATTTATTTAGTACTTACTGTGAGCTAGGCGTGTGCTCCACACTTTCTGTCTACGGACTCATTTCATCCTCACAGTAGCCCTTTGGATAGTGCTACTGAATATCAACTTATAGCTGATGAAACGGGGGCTGAGTGGAAGTCCCTTCCCAAGGCCGCCCGCTGGGAGGTGGCCATCTTAACCACTGTGTTCTGCAGTGTCCAGCACAGTGCCTGGCCTGTAGAGGCCCTGCATCCTGGGTCACCACCAAGGTTGGACATGGATAGAACTGCTGTCCTGTTTAGTTGGGCCTTCTCCACCTACCCCCTGCAGAGAGGGCCCACTCTCTGGGGTGCAGGGGTCAGGCACTGGGCCCTCACACCCCCAACCCCTCCCCTGCAGGTGGAATGGCTCAAGAATGAGGACGTCATTGACCCCACCCAGGACACCAACTTCCTGCTCACCATCGACCACAACCTCATCATCCGCCAGGCCCGCCTGTCGGATACAGCCAACTACACCTGCGTGGCCAAGAACATCGTGGCAAAGCGCCGCAGCACCACGGCCACCGTCATTGTCTACGGTGTGGCCCAGAGTGGGCGGTGGGGAGGGGCACGTGGTGGAGGTGGGTGGGAACCTGGCCCTGTTCGACCCAAAGGCCAGCAGGACCCTGGTGAACAGGTGGGGAGGAGGAGGCCCAAGAGAGGAGAGGTAGCTTCTCCAAGGTCACACAGCAAATTTAGTGGTAAGGTCAGGCACTCCTGGGGCCCCAGCCAGGAGCACTCGCCCCTTCTCAAGTCCTTTGCTTATCCCTGAAGAAGACCCAGTTCTCTGGGAGTCGGGGCTGAGGCAGGGCCCACTTGGGATCCCCATCCCCAAGCACGTTATTCTAGCAGAGTTCAGGACTGCTGCTCGGGCCCCTCAGCAATTCCTTGCTGTCCCCTTGGGTGGGAGGGCGGAGCCATGGCTGAGATGAGTGTTGTAGACAGAACCCTGTACTGGCTTCCAGTTATAGACGCCCCCCATTCCTCATGGGGAGACCTTGGGTGCCAGCCCTCCCTGGATCTCTACTTGCCATTGTACAGAAAGGCAGGGAGTCATTGGTTCCCTTCTGGTGCTGAATGCAACCCAGGTCTGCCCGCCAGTGTCTGAGTCCCCAGCCTTGATGTCAGAAGGGGTCCAACTCCAGAGGGCCAGTCCTCAGCAGAGGAGCCTCCTCAGGGCTGTGGGATGGGTCCTGGGGGCCCCACAGGGTGAAGAGCCAGGCCAGCTGAGTGACACCTACTACTCTTGCAGTGAACGGTGGCTGGTCCAGCTGGGCAGAGTGGTCGCCCTGCTCTAACCGCTGTGGCCGCGGCTGGCAGAAGCGCACACGGACCTGCACCAACCCTGCCCCACTCAACGGAGGCGCCTTCTGCGAGGGCCAGGCCTTCCAGAAGACTGCCTGCACCACCGTGTGCCCAGGTAAGGCCACAAGCCAGGTGGCACCGCACTTGCGCCCAGCCCTGCCTTCTGTGTTATGGGGTCACAGAGTCAGGACCACTGACTTCTCCCCTTCTGGGTTTGTCCTGGGACCCACAGCTGACTGACCCTGCTGGACCAGATGCAGAGGACCTCTGACCTCTGACCTCTTGTTCCGCCCTGGGCTGTAGGAGAGACGGAGGCAGAGGCTCTTGGGGGTAGGCTCTCTGCCCTCCAGGCTGGGGGTCCTCTATGCCAGCCCCCAGGCCAGGGTCAGAGGCACCCGGAGTCAGAGCGCCTGTGCTCCCGCCCTTGACTGCTCGGCACACCTGGCCACTGACCCTGTCTCGCGCGCCCTTTTCCGTGTGTCTTATTCTGTGTCCCCATCAGTTGGTCTGTGTTCTCTCCCTCTGGTAGCATGTTTGTGTGAACGTGCAGTGTTTTTCACCCCGGGTTTGCGCCTCTGTGTGAACCCTCGTGCTGAGCCTGTGTCAGTGATCTCATGTACGTGTCTGGAGCTGTCTTAGCCTGTGCGCCTCTGACTTGCAGCTGGCCCGTGGCGTGCCTTTCTCTGGACGGCCTGTGTGTGTCGGATTCCTCTCCCTGCTGTACTCTGTGTGTGCGTCCACTGCTGCGTTGTGTACATGTAACCATGTGTGTAGGCACCTGTGCGTGCCCATGTGCCCAGGTGCCACATGCTGTGTCCCCACAGTCGACGGCGGGTGGACGGAGTGGAGCAAGTGGTCAGCCTGTAGCACCGAGTGTGCGCACTGGCGCAGCCGTGAGTGCATGGCGCCCCCACCCCAGAACGGAGGCCGGGACTGCAGCGGGACCCTGCTCGACTCCAAGAACTGCACTGATGGGCTGTGCGTGCAAAGTGAGTCTTCGGGGGCGGGGCCCCGGGTGGTGGCCCTGGAGCTAGATACGCCCCCCGCCTGGCCTGCAGTGAAGCAGTCCCGTGGGGCCCTGCCCGCCCGCCATGCTGTCATCGCATCCACGCGTCTCCCCATCACCCTCCCTGCCACCCTCTCCCTGTCATCTGTATCATTGTCTTTCTTTCCCTTTATTTCCCTCGACAGATAAGAAAACTCTAAGTGACCCCAAAAGCCACCGTAAGTCCCATTTCATGGCTATCCTCTTTCCTCTGGGGGAACCCCTGGTTTTCCTTGGCCGGTTTTTTCAAGGGGTGGAGTGCAGGGCAGGGCAAGGGGCAGGGAGAGTTGAAGGTGCCCCCCCCACAAGCTCTGTAGGGTTCCCAGCGCCCAGCACTGCATGTGGCATGGTCTCCATCACCATCAGACAGGCACACCCTCAGCTGAAAGAAGGGCCCCCAGACACTATCTTGACCTTCCCATTATAGGAGAAGAAACTGAGTCTCAGAGAGAAGGGACTTACCCAAGGATCCAGTTAGCATTGGAACCTAAATATTTGGCCAGAGCTTCTGCTCCTAGCCCCACCCCTCGGTTTTCCTCTGTGCCTCTCACTGTTCCCCCCAGCAGCCGACTGACACCTCCTAGGTCCCTGGGACACCCGCTGCCCTGTATCAGCCCCCAGGGGCTGTGCTGCACCTTGGGCAGATTGGCCTGTGGTAATTAAGCCACAATTTCCAAGTAATTCCAGAATTATAAAATCAGTAGTGAGGCCCTGAATGCAGCTCACAGCGGGGGCAGACTGGTGACTGATTAGATATTGTAAATCACCAGCCCGGTGACCACCCCCCATGATAGCGATGATGTGATGAGGCAGAGCCCCCAGAGAGATGGGAGCCCAGCCCTGGGGACCTTCTCTGCAGCTGTCCCAGGGAGCCCAAGAATGAGGAGAGACGGAAGCCCAGCAGGTGGTGGAATCAGGCAAACCTCAGGGCTGAGGGCCCTGCCCTACCTTGCTGAAGCTCAGGCCTCCCCCCAGTTCAGGCAGGAAAGCCGGCCTCCCTCTCTGACGGCCCCTGGGGGTTGGGGGAGAGGAGACAGGGGCTTCCCGGAGTTCCCAGAGGAAATGGGGCGGGGTGGGGGCAGCCATCTTGGCTCTGCTGCGCTGTCCACTAAAAACTCTTTTCCTCAGCCAAGCCGGCCGCATTTTAGTTGTTTAATAACTGCACATGGCTGGCAGCTGTCATGGGAAACAGCGTAGACATGGGATACGCCATCATCCTAGAAAGTTCTGCTGGACAGAACACCTCTCTGCCTGGCTGTGTGGAGCTGATTCTAGCTGTGCAGCAGCCTGCCCTGCCCACTGTCCAGAGCGGGGTGTCCTCCAGCCTAGCGGCCTGTCTGGGGTGGGGAGTATAACCTGGGGTTGCCGCCCTGAGCCCCTTCCTTCCCTTCCAGCTCACCCTTCCCTTCCCTCCTCTCCGTCCATCACCATGCATCTCATCCTCCTCCTCCTGCTTCCCCTCCCCTTCCCGCCCTCAGCCAGAATGGAAATGAGCTCAGAGTGGCTACTTGCAAGATTTCTGGGAACCAGGAACTTGGGTCCTATGGGGATTGCTGCAGGCTGCAATTGAGGCCCTGGATTTACTCCCACCTTGGACAGGACACTCTGTGGCCCCCTGATTTTGAGCCACAGGCCCTGTCACCTCCTGAGCAGAGAGCAGTGACTTCACTCTTGGGAGTGTCCACTCCAAGAGTGCCTGTGCCTCTCCTTACTACACTAGGAAGGAAGCGGAGCATGGGGGCAGGGGCATTTAGACCATTTTACCTATAGAGACTGATGCTCAGAGAGGTTCAAGGCTTGCCTGAGGTCCCCAGCCTGTCTGGCAGGGCTCAGATTTAAACCTAGGGCAGAGCCCGTCTGTCCCGGGCCCTGCCTCTCCCCGGGGACCACGGGCACCTCTGGCTCCACCGAGGCCTGGGTCTCTGCCCCTGCCCCTCGCTCAGCCCGCCCGTCCCCACAGTCCTGGAGGCCTCGGGGGACATGGCGCTGTATGCGGGCCTGGTGGTGTCCGTCTCCGTGCTGGTGGCAGTCTTCATAGTGGTGGCGGTGGTGGTGTACCGCCGCAACTGCCGGGACTTCGACACCGACATCACCGACTCATCTGCCGCCCTCACCGGAGGCTTCCACCCAGTCAACTTCAAGACTGCAAGGCCCAGTAAGGACCTGGGAACACCTGGGGTGGTGGGTGTGGGCAGGGTCCCCAGGCGGCTTGGCAGCCAGGCCGGCCAGACCAGAGCAGAGGCGCCTGACTCCCTCCTGAGGTTTCTCTAGAGTTTTTTAAATAAAGATCACTGGACAAGTGTGGATGAGAGCGATGCAGGAGAGAGAAGAAATAACTCAGGTGGCAAGTCCCTAAGCTTCCTGCCTCAGTTGGCAATAGAACCTTTCAGAGCTGGAATTTGGGTGGGATTTTGTAAAAGAAGGGCCCCCAACAGTAGCAGAGGGTGGGAGGGGGCCAGGGAGGCACCGCAGGCTGAGTCTGACTGCAGCCCCGCCCTGCAGACAACCCACAGCTCCTGCACCCATCCGTGCCTCCTGACCTCACTGCCAGCGCCAGCATCTACCGTGGGCCAAAGTACGCCCTTCAGGACTCAGCCGACAAGATCCCCATGACCAACTCGCCACTGCTGGACCCGCTGCCCAACCTCAAAATCAAGGTGTACAGCTCCGGCACCACCGGCTCTGGGCCAGGCCTGGCAGACGGGGCCGACCTGCTGGGAGTCCTGCCGCCCAGCACATACCCTGGTGATTTTGCCCGGGACACTCACTTCCTGCACCTGCGCAGTGCCAGCCTCGGCTCCCAGCAGCTCCTGGGCCTGCCCCGTGACCCGGGGAGCAGTGTCAGTGGCACCTTTGGCTGCCTGGGCGGGAGGCTCAGCATCCCCGGCACAGGTGGGTCCCTGCTCTGCTTGCCTGTCAGCCTGGCCTCAGCATGTTCCCCTCTAGACAGTTCAACACTCACCCAGACGAAAATAGGACTTCCTGGTCCCATTTCACAGACATGGAAAGTGAGGCCCAAGGGGATAAAGTGATGATAACATGAAGACCTGGGGTCCAGGCCTGCCTGTGCCTCACTAGGGGAGGGGAACTCTCTAAACCTCAATTTCACTATCAAGTAAGTGGGAAAGAATACTTCCATGTAGTCAACAAACCCACAGGGTGCTGTTAAAAAGACAGGGCTGCCCAGCTCAGGTTGTATAGCCAGCAGTTGACAGTTTCCCAGTGTCATTCCTTGAGCTAGGCTGGGGCTGGAACCACCCCTTCAGCCTCCAGGACTTTGGCCTATCTCTACATCCCATTGCAATGCCTCCCCTATGCAGCCCCTCTGGACAGCCCCCCTGCTGTCAGTGACCTGGCCTTTCCTGGCACCCAGCCACTCTCCCCACGCCTTGCTGGTGATCACCAGGATCTCAGAAGATGTCTTTCTCTCCCTATTCCAAGCTGGAGGCCAACCCCCCACCCCCTGTGCTAAGCTCCTGGACTCCTTCTAGCCCCTCCATACTGACCTCTCTCTCCCCCTAGGGGTCAGCCTGCTGGTGCCCAATGGAGCCATCCCCCAGGGCAAGTTCTACGAGATGTACCTCCTCATCAACAAGGCAGAAAACACCCTGTGAGTAGAGATACTCAAGCTGCCCGCTGCTTGGCCTGTCTCCCTGCTCCTTGCCCACCTTGGGCTCAAGTATATCCCCTTCTAAGCCCAGTGCCAAGACCAGAGGTGGTTCTCCAAGGAAGACATTGCTCGATATTTGTTCCCATTTAAGTCATGCAAAACCAGCTCAACAAATCATAAAACTGAAAGCCAGATGACCAGCTGGCTCAATATGACAAAGAGCTAATATCTTAACTATGTGAAGAGGTTTGTGAGACCAGTAAGAAAAACTCAACATCTCAGTACAAAGATGGGCAAAGGATATGAACAAGTGATTCACGCACACATTGTCACACATACAGATGCATGCACATACACACACAGTGGCCAGTAGGTTATGAGAAAATGTTCGACTTAATTTGAAATCAAAGAAATAGTAAAAGAAAAAGCTGTGAGTTGCTGGAAATTTCTCTGCTCATGAATTTGCAAATATTTTCAAATGTCATAGTACCTTCATGCTGGCAAGAGTGTGGGAACATAGCCCTCCCATGGCACATTGGTGGGAGTGTGGATGGGTACCAGTTTTCCAGAGGGCTTTTTAGCAGTACCTATCCACAGCATCTGCAGAGTACAGAACCTTTGAAAATAGGAGCAAAGATTTGGCTATGAGAATGTTGCAATGTAATAGCAAAAATCTAGAAACGATCTCAAGGCCTGTGCCATTTTTCCTTAACTCTGGGAGCCCCAGGGGTACAGAACTGCCTTCTCTCACCCCAGCAGCTAGGGCAGGGGGAAGCCCAGCCCTACTTCCTCACTGCCTCCCTCTTACCCTCCACCCTGCCCTAGCCCGCTGTCAGAAGGGACCCAGACAGTATTGAGCCCCGCAGTGACCTGCGGGCCCACGGGCCTCCTGCTGTGCCGTCCCGTCATCCTCACGGTGCCCCACTGCGCAGAAGTCAGTGCCGGCAACTGGATTTTCCAGCTCAAGACTCAGGCCCACCAGGGCCACTGGGAGGTGAGGAGGCAAGGCTGGGCCTTGGGATCTGAAAGCCCCTTTCATCCTGGACCAACCTGGATGGACCCCCCTCCAGGGCCTTGGCTGACCCGGCCACTTCCCCCCCACCCCCCATGACCCTACAGGAAGTGGTGACCCTGGATGAGGAGACCCTGAATACCCCCTGCTACTGCCAGCTGGAGGCCAGGTCCTGCCACATCCTGCTGGACCAGCTGGGCACCTACGTGTTCACGGGCGAGTCTTACTCCCGCTCGGCAGTCAAGCGGCTCCAGCTGGCCATCTTTGCCCCGGCCCTGTGCACCTCCCTGGAGTACAGCCTCAGAGTCTACTGCCTGGAGGACACGCCTGTAGCGCTGAAGGTAAGGCCAGACCATGGACGCCCCACAGGCCCACACAGTGTGGGTGCCTCTCCCCCAGCCAGCCCACTGCATGGTGCCTTCCAGTACTCCCTCCCCGGGGTCACGGCACCTGCCAGGCATCCTCTGCCACCGTCAGCCTCATCCAGTCATTCCTTCATTCCTCAAACATTGAAATGGCATCAGACCCTCGCGATACGGAGATGAGTTGGGCACAGTTCTGCCCTCACCAAGCTGCGGGCTAGAGGTGGAGACAGACCTGAGGATCACTGATGCAGGGCTGAGGGAGCATCAGCCTGGGGATGCGGGCTGGCAGGGCTTGGTTGTTGGGGAGGGGGTCTGAGAAGGCTGTGAAGCTGACCCTAAGCTCCCAAGGACAGGTGGGAGCTCCAGGCAGAGAAGGGAGAAGGGCATTCCAGGAGACAAAGCAGTTTACGCAGAAGCAGGTGTGATGTTCTGTGTGCCAAAGCGTGCTGGGGTATGAGAGGCGAGGCTCAAGAGATGGCACAGTTCGGCCTCCCAACAGCCTTGGGGTCATGCCAAGGAATTTGGAAGCCATCCAGTGGGTGGGGGCAGAGACCTGGTGGACACCTATTCACAGGTGCTCTCTTGAAAGCTACACTGTGGGGATGGATAGACAAAAGACTGGGAGGCTGCAGCCAGATCTTGAGCTGGACCCTGGACAACAGGCAAGCAAGGGGGCTGAACTCTGTTTAGTTAGTAGAATGAACAGAAGCAGTGACCAATGGAAAGAGTAAGGGGAGGTGAGGCAGGGTCAGGACTGACAGCCAAGCTCCTAGTGTGTGCAGAAGAGTGGATTGTGCCCCTCAGTGAGGGGGCCATGGCAGATCAGGAGGGGTTCAGGGCAGCTAGAGAGAGAAGGATTTCAGCACCTACAACCTGATAACAGCAGGTGTTAGTACCTCCCTGTCTCCCTAGCCTCTAAGACCCTGTCCATTCTCTGCTCACCTCCCACCGGTTCTCAGGACCTCAGGCTCATCCTGACAAACAGTGGGAGAGCCCAGACCCTTGGCCCTGTTTCCTTTTCCATCTTTCCATCTCCCAGCTCTGTGAAGCCTCCTCCTTTCCTGTGGCTCTAGGAAAGAGCTCCTGTGGCTTCTTCACCCATGGTCTGTGGGCTCTTCTAGCTCCTTTGCTTCCCGGTCTCATGTGACTTGTCTCAGATTCCAAGTTGCTGACTGATGCAACACAGGTGAAAAGTCCTCATGGGAGAGAGTCTCCTCCTGAGACCAGGCTGACCTGAAATTCCAGGAGGCCCATAATGGGTTAGAGGCTCTGGGGAAATGTTCTTGCAGCCTGGATCTCTTGGTACCAGGGCACTGGCTAACATCCACTTATGGTCAGAGAATGGAATGGAGATCAAGAGAGAAGTAGTCACATTTTGGTTTGATGTCATTCTTTATTTATTCAGCCTCTATCCATCCACCCAGTCATCCAGCCATCACTCACCCATCCATGTATCTTTCTTCCATCTGACCTTCTGTTTAGACACCCATCCATTTGTATTTTCATCTGCACATCGTTTTGTCTGTCTGTATCTATCCACCCATCAATTTGTCAACCCGTCTATTGAGCCATCCATGTATCTATTTGGTCATCTATAAATCCATTCATCCATCCACTTGTCCCACTATCTGTCTGTTCATTAATCCACTTTTCTGTCTATCCACCCATGCATCCAGCCAAACAGTAAGTTTTCTTTGCCTGAGGCTCAGATGGGTCCCTGCTCTCAATGTTACAGCATGGTTCCCTCTGCCCACATGTGTCCCCAAGTCTCAACCCTGCAGCAAGAAAGAGCCTGTTGGCCCAATGTGATGGGCTTCCCTCGCTCATTGCTCCCTGGCCCACAGGAGGTACTGGAGCTGGAACGGACCCTGGGTGGCTACCTAGTGGAGGAGCCAAAACCCTTACTGTTTAAGGACAGTTACCATAACCTGCGCCTCTCCCTGCACGACATCCCCCATGCCCACTGGAGGAGCAAGCTGCTGGCCAAGTACCAGGTGAGGGCTGGGCCAAAGGCGGGGGTGGGGTGGCGCTGGGGCGGGGCTTCCCGGAGAAGGCCGGTCCCTCCCCCCCTTCCCTCTCTGTCCTGCAGTCTTGTGTCTCTCTTTCTCCCCCTGTGCCCCAGTCATACACTCCCACACCACTGTCTGTATATGTCATCTTTAAAGAGGTCTTACCATCTCTAAGGGCATTCGTGCCTGCCAGATTGTCCAGACTAATCTCTGATGGTCACATCCCTCTGCCCATGCCCATCTGTGTGAAACTATTGAATCCACAAGGCTTCCCAGTCCCATAGTGCCACACCCACAAACATGCATACACACACACACACACACACACACACACACACACACACACACACACACACAGAGTCATATATTCAAACTTGTGCCTTCTTGGCTGTATACTCCCTTTCTCAGTTGGAGGGCCCTTACCCAGCTCTTCTTCCCCTGCCTACCTGGATGGGAAGGTCCTAGCCTTCCCTGAGGCTGGCCCCCTTCTCTGCCCAGGCCTCCATTCCCTGAGGGCAGGGCCAGCTGGCCTCACCTCCTTAACCCTGCCTGCCTCCCCCAGGAGATCCCCTTCTATCACATTTGGAGTGGCAGCCAGAAGGCCCTGCACTGCACCTTCACGCTGGAGAGGCACAGCGTGGCCTCCACGGAGCTCACCTGCAAGATCTGCGTGCGGCAGGTTGAAGGGGAGGGCCAGATATTCCAGCTTCATACCACACTGGCAGAGGTGAGGGCCAGAACACGGATACCCCGTGGGGCTGGGCGCTGCAGGGTGCAGACCCCAGGTTCCCCCTCATCTGGGGGAAGGGCCACCTCCCACAGAACTGTGCCCTCACCTCCCATGTCTGAGCTGGGACGTGCTTACTCTTGGCCAGCGTGCGTGCTGAGTCGCTTCAGTCATGTCTGACTCTTTGTGACCCCATGGACTGTAGCCTGCCAGGCTCCTCGGTCCTTGAGATTCTCCAGGCAAGAATACTGGAATGGGTTGTCATGCCCTCCTGCAGGGGATCTTCCCGACCCAGGGATCGAACCCACGTCTCTTATATCTCCTGCATTGGCAGGTGGGTTCCTTACCACTGGCACCACCTGGGAGACCCCTCACCTCCCATGTCTGAGTTGGGACGTGCTCACTCTTGGCCAACAGCTGTGACTTACTGAGCACAAGCCTGGGCTTGACCTGCACCAAATCTCACCAGATCCTCACAACCACCAGGGAGACAGATGCGAGGATCCCCACCTGGGAGATGAGAAAACAGACGTAATGGAGGGCAGGGATCGTGGATCCTGTATCTCCACGATAACCCAGATTGCAGTTCTCCATCACCGTAACCCAGGCTGAGGTTTATGAAACCTAAGGCGCCCAGGGGGACAGTGCCGCGCCCTCCCTGCAGTGCAGTGGAGAAAGCGCTGGATGCAGTCTACCCCCCGCCCCCGTCACTGCCTCACCACGTGACCGTGGATAGTCACTTCTCCTCTCTGGACTTCATTTTTGCTTGCGTGAACGTGGGTCCACATGGATGAGACGGTGGCTGAGGCCCTCGTGGCTTTGTAATCGCGAGGCAGCATCAGCGCTGGCCGGGGCCATGCATTAGCAAGTGCACCCAGAGGCTGGGGAAGGGTGTGCTACCCCGGTCCTGGAGAGTTCACCTTCCAGGGGAGGAGGGCTTTGAGCAGCTGGAGGCCACCTAGGGCACAGAAAGATGCCAGAGTCTCCCTGAGTTCACAGTCCCTGGGCAGGGAGGCTGGAGGGACAGAGGCCCAGTGGCACTGCACACAGGGAGCCCTCTCCCCATCTCACCCTTGCTCCCTGTCCTTCCAGACGCCCGCTGGCTCCCTAGACGCCCTCTGCTCCGCCCCCAGCAGTGTAGTCACCACCCAACTGGGACCCTACGCCTTCAAGATCCCCCTGTCCATCCGCCAGAAGATATGCAACAGCCTGGATGCCCCCAACTCACGTGGCAACGACTGGAGGCTGTTGGCACAGAAGCTCTCCATGGACCGGTGAGTGTGGAGACGGTCTGCCAGGCTGGGACCACAGCCACCCCCTGCCCCGGTGTCCCCGCGGGGAAGGCAGCCTGATGGTGGTTCCTTGAAGAGCGTCATGCTCAGAGTGCCAGCCTGTGAGAATCAGGTAGAACCAGGATCCCAGCCAGGTGTGATCAGCAGCAGCAGCCCTGTGCCCAGGACATCAGGTGTTCTGGAAATGCTTTCTGGGTGACAGAATACATCTTGGTGTCAGAACTGGAGAGCTTAAAATGCTGGGTAAATATAATGGCAATAGTCATCCTCACTGGGGCTCAAAGAGGAGCAGTGTATGGCCTGGGGCCATACAGCCTGCAAGCAGAGGGGCTGGGACTCAGACCCAGGACTGTGGGGGTCCAGAGCCCACAGTCCCAGTGCTCTGGGGAGGTCCTCCCAGGGGCCCCTCAACCCACGGCCCCTAGAAGGTGCTGAGCGTCTGGGGAGCCCAGGGTCCTTCTCCTTCCCTCCATCAGGTACCTGAACTACTTTGCCACCAAAGCAAGCCCCACGGGTGTGATCCTGGACCTCTGGGAAGCTCTGCAGCAGGACGATGGGGACCTCAACAGCCTGGCGAGTGCCTTGGAGGAGATGGGCAAGAGCGAGATGCTGGTGGCCATGGCCACCGATGGGGAGTGCTGAGCTGGCCCGCACCTGCGGACTGGGAGGGACCAGCAGGAGGCGGGCACAGGCAGGCCCCGGGCAGCCTCCTGGGGGGCCATTGGGCCTCCTCTGCCCCCGAGCTCAGAGCCAGAACCGCCCCTCCTCCTCCTCCTCCCCCCCCCCACCTTGCCCCACCCATAGACCACAACCAGCCTTAGGAGATCGTGGACTTCGCTGTTGGGAGGGCTCAGCGGTCCTTCTCCACACCATGCTGTCTCGCCTGACTGCAGACCTCTGTGCGGGAAGCGGGAGGGGCCGGGCCCTCTGGAGGCAGCTAGGGGAACAAGGAGGTGGCCCTCCCACCCTCGGCCCCCGGGAGCCCTTGGGGCACCTGTTGTGTTCTTTATTCTCTTCCTCGGTTATTGATTCTCCCTCCTCCCTCTCTGTTCACACCGTTTTCCTCTTTGAAGAGTCAAGTACAATTCAGAGAAACTGCTTTCTCCTGTCCATAAGTGAAAAGGAAGAGGAAAGAAAGAAAGCTTCCAACCACTAGTAAGGCTAAAAAAAAAAAAAAGAAAAACACCAAAACCGCAAGGGAAAAGAAAACCCAGTTTCTTAGGAAACGCAAATGATTTATTATCCAGATATTTGGATAAGTTCTTTTTAAGAAAAAAAAAGAAGAAAATGAAAAAAACAACACAAAAAAATAGAAAACGCTTTTCTTGAGTGTGGGTGTGGGTATGCTCGTGATTCTGGCCAGCAGCCTGTGTGTGTGTGTGTGTGTGTGTGTGTGTAAGAGAGAGAGAATCAGAGAGAGAGACTGAATGGGAAACCCTTTGCTGCTAATGATTCCATCTTAGACTAAATTCTAACAAGCCCTCAGCTTCCGCACTTCTGCAGGGTCAGCTGAGGTCTGAGCCGTGGTCCCGTGCTTCTTTCTGAAATCTTAAACAGATGCTGAACCAGTAAAGTCAAGGAGGCCTGAGGTCTGGCGTGGGGTGGGGTCCTGCCCCCCTCTCACGGCCCCAGGCAGGTGCCCCCAGAGCTCCTCTGGGTTCCCAGGAATCCAGATTAAAAGGACCTGGGATGTAAAATGTGGGTGGGCCAGCCCAGCCAGGGAGTACTATGGTCTGGGGGCTCCTGGAGAGGGGGCGTGGCCCAGAGAGGGTCCTCACAGGGAAAGGAGTCAGGGAAGAGAATCCCCTGTGGACACCTCTCTCCCCCCCCACCCCAAGGCGGGGCCAGCTGGGACACCCCAGCCTCTAGACCAGGTGGACTGGAGCAGGTGGACCTTTTCTTAATGCCCAGGAATCCAGGATCTGCCCTTCCTTAGCAGATTCCCTTCCATTTCTCCTTCTGTAAAACAGAGGGGGAGGATAGATCAGGCTCTCCTGCTTCAGAAGCCTGAGCTCCTGGGTTGGTGTGGCTTTGAGGACCGTGAGAGCAGCTAGCCCTGTGGGCAGCGTGGGAGGCAGGGAGGTGGCTGGTCTGGCTGTGCTTTGCACATCTGCCTGGAGTGGAGGAGGAGGGGTGGAGGGCTATTTTCCCAGCTCTGATCTCCCCAGGCACCTCCCTGCAGCCCTCTTCTCACTCTCCTTCTGCTGTCTGGGAGAGTCTGAAGGAAGCTTTGACCAGCAGGGTGGAGGTGGGTGTGGCACCCCTTCTCTAGCCTGCCTGTTCCAGGATGTTCCGAGGGGCCATCAAGGTCCCTTTCCAGCCGTCTGGTGATAGCTGGAACCAGACTCTTGAGCTGGCACAGAGGCCACATCAAAGGCCTCTCCTCCTTGGCACCCAGGCCAAAGCAAGTGCCAGCCCTGGGCACTCACCCCAGGGCTTGCCCCAGCAGGTCCAGGAGCAGCTGCTGGGACCAGCCTGGGCGTATCCTGGCCTTTGAAAGTCTGATCTCCTGGGAGAAAAGCAGGTTAGGGGGCTGAAGTCCCAGCCAGTGTCCTAAGCCTGGCGTCCCAGCCATGTACTCGGGGGCGTGTGGGGACAGTGAGATTTTTACCACCCCCCAGCCCCCTGGGGAACGGGCTGCCGGCCAACCATCGAGGGCCTGCTGGGTTTGAGAGAGGTTCCTTTTTATCAAGGCCGTTCAAGGGGCCAGGCCTGCATCAGGCTTGAGCCCCTGAGGCTGAGACCACAGCCTTTTACTTTTACCCCAGTGCCTGTGTGGACATTGCCTCAACAAAATCTGCGAGCCTTCCCTGCCAAAGGTGCCATCCACCTCGGGCTCAGTCTCCTTGCCCGCTCCTAGTCTGAGCCGTGTGGGCCTGTGTGGTCACATGAGGGCAGTCTGGAGTCCAAGGACCAGTGTTCAAGCTCCAGCTTTGCTGTGAGGCCTCTGTGTGACTTCAGGCATGTGACTGCCTTCTCAAGGCCTCTTTTCCTTTTTAGACCTAGAAGGCTCCACAACTGCTGTCTGAGGCCCTTTGGTCTCTGATACGTCATTCTAGGCTTCTGAGGTGAACCCTGGTTGGTTGAAGTTGACTGTGGTCTGCCATGGCCCTCCTCCCTGTCCCTCCTCCCTCCCTTCCCTCCTCCCTCCCTCTCCCTCCTCCCTGTCCCTCCTTCCCTGTCCCTCCTCCCTCCCTTCCCTCCTCCCTGTCCCTCCTCCCCGCCCCACCCTGAGAAACCTGCTTCCTTAGCGCCCAGGACAGGAGCTCTTGTTGGATGAGGCCAGGCCAGCCACCCAGGTGCCATTTCTGACCTGATTTCCAGAGATTGTGTACCAGGGCCTGGAGCACAGAACCAATTGGCTAAAGTCTCCTGGGAGGGCTCAAACTGTCCAGCTTTATAAGAAAAGCCTGGGAAGGATTTGCTGGCTCCATCAATCTGCTTGGGCTACCGTGACTGTGTCTGCAGACTGCCCGCCTCAGGGTGGCATGGAGGTTTCTCAGCTTATTCAGGCCTGAGAGGCAGCCCCACGCGGCCCGAGTACCTTGAGAGCCACAGATTAAGTGCCGCTGCAGGGCCTACGCGCTGTTGACGTCTCTCTCATCTCTGGGGTGTGCTTGCACAGCTGTGCATGTATGCTTGTGCTTTTATCTGTGGCACATCAGCGTGCCTCTCCGGGAGCGTGTCCCCACCTGTGTGTGCGTGCGTGCCCTCCTCGAGTCCACGCTGGGCTGCCTGGAGGTTGCCCTCTCTGAGTACACAGGGTCAGTCGGTGTCTCTCCTACGTGCCTCTCCCTCTGCCTTCTCCCGTAGGGTTCTGGGCTCCAGAGTGGCCCTCCCCTCCCCGGATGCTCCAAGGCCCTCTGGTCTCCTTCCCCCAGCAACCAGGCAGCTGAGCCAGTTCCCTTAACAGGCCCTCTGGGGAGAGGTGACCAGGAGCCTGGGTGCAGGGAGCAGCTCTCCTGTGGGCCAAGGGCTGTGCCACCCGCCTGGGCAGTGGACATGGTTATATGCCCGAGGGCTGCCGGGCTGGCCCAGTCCCCCCTCTGTTTATTCTGTACTACAACCTGTAAATAACATTTAGCATTCCTATTGTAACAAAATTAATTTTTATGAAATAAATTATATTTCCTAGTCTAATAAAAAATTGAGGTTGTAGTCTGCTGTCTTTTTGACTGCCTTTCTGTCAGCAGTTGGGACTGATCTTCCCGCTTTTCTCAAAATTCCACGAGTTTGGGGTCAAGGGGTCATTGCCAGAGCTCTTGGAGCTCCTGGAAATGATCAAGGGCAACTGCCTAATTTTATACAAGGGAAAAGTGGCCCAGAGAGGACTGAGAACTTCCCCGTGGTCACGCAGAAAGCTGGAGCCCATGCTGACTCTGATCACAGTCCCTGCCCCCCAGCCAGTGCTCTCAGTGTGTAAGCATTTGTGGGATGTGTTCAGGGGGTCAGTCGTTTGAGCCTGTCATGGGTTAGTTGATGAGTGGGAGGAACAACAGAGGTGACACCCTCAGCGTCCTTGTCTGCCTGTGAGACATTCAGAAGGGAATGATAGGCAGGCTGGGCTTGTGTGACTTTGGACCCATGGCTGCCGTGATGGTTGGGCAGGTTACATACTGAACAAGAAAGCCATATCTAAGGGGGAAGGTAGTGCCTTTCCCACTCAGATTGAAGATTTCTGTATTTATTATACTATGAGATATTTCCAGCAGAGGGCAGTAAAGGGTATTGTTCTAATAACATCAATGTGTTGGTATTAATTTTCCTATAGATAAAAATGTCTCAAGGGAATTTTTTTTCTAATTTGCACAAAGGTGCCATACAACCACAGCAGCCCTGATCCCCTCTGCCCTGTAGACTTCAGGTCTCCCTGTGTGAGTTGAGTCTGGTCCCAGAATTTTCCATCTTGCATTGCCTATTCTGCAGATGAATTCTGCGATCTCTGAATTCTGGGGTGAGAGCACCCTCTGGCTTCATGGTAGAGAGTCATAACACATTAAAGGCTCTGAGAAGGCCTGTGTGAAGATGCTGGTCTCATAGAGTGTACCACATGTATTTGGCCATGGGATACTTTTATGTTTATATTTAAATTTTTTATTGTAGTATAGTTGATTTACAATGTTGTGTTAGTTTCAGGTATACAGCAAAGTGAATAAGTTATACATATATCCATTCTTTTTCAGAATCTTTTCCTGTACAGGCCATTATAGAGTAGTGAGTAGAGTTCCCTGTGCCATACAATAGGTCTTTATTATCCGTTATGGGACCCTTTTCTAAACCTTTCATGCCCTGAAGGGTCCTGACAACTCTGACTTGAAGGGACCTGTGGCTCTGGGGTGTGTGCCAAGGATGGCCTGGCTGTCCCCCTGGGGGTTGGGAGCACCTGTGGGCTGGGTCCTCTGGGAGCTTTTGGCCTAGTGGGGAAGGCGGGATAAACAAGGCACATATACATACACGCACATAGACCCATGACTCAGACTGTCATCCTTTCCTGGAGTCCAGGAGTACTTAGAGCCGTCATATTTGTGTGTGTGTGTCTGTGTGTGTGTACAAAGGGAAAGAGGGTATAGCCCGAGGTGGGCAGGGGGAGGGAGATGGGGTGGGAAGTAGCCCCCATAGGCAGGTAGGTTATCTGCAGTTCCCCCCAGGAGTCACCCATTTAAAGCCCCTAAATCTATCCCATCACCTAAGCAGGAAGGCCTTGATTGCCACCTGCTCCTTGATGGGGTTCAAAGAGTTCCAGCCTGGGAGGTAGGGGACCTGGATTCTGGTCCTGATGTTGTGGGGGTCACTTTTCCTTCCCAAGCCTGTTTCCCCATCCATGAAATGGCAGGCTTAGACCTGCTGCCCTGTAAGTTTTCTCTGGTTGGTGTAGGTCTGTAATTGGGGGAAGGGCGGTGACAGCCCCACCCCTTGGACCCTCCTCTATCACTGTCCCAGGATGGATGATGGAAAACCAGGAGCAAGCAGAAGATGGGCCAGTTCTGCCCTTGTAACCAAGCGGCCCCAGTGAGATGCTCTAGAGCAAAGCAGCAAGGTGACAAGGCTGCCGCACATGCCAGCCAACCTGGCACAGGCACGATCTTCAGGCCACCTGCTGTTGACCTGGAAGGGTTGCTGGGTTCAGGTTTCACCAGTTGCTCCTTTCTTCACTAGGGGCCAGAAGGAGAGAAAGTCCATTCCAACCCTAGCTGACAGTTTAAGATCAGTCTCAGGAAGACGTCATCCATTTGTTTGGCAAATTTTTGAAACTTTGCCCATTTTAATTCAAAATGCTATAATGCCTATGGTTTAAAAATTAAGGTACAAAAGAATAGGTGGAAAGTAGATACCCACCTCCTCCTGTCTCACCCCTCCCCTGCCACCCTCTCCATTCCCAGTCCTACCCCCATAGAGGCAATTGTTACTTTTCTTATATATCCCCTCAGGAAGACCTACGCATATGCACACATATATTTGTACATGTAAATATTTAAATATAATGGGTTTGATCCAAGAGTCTCAACCCCTCAAGGTATAAACATGAACTAGTTTTATTTTTCCAACAACTGCTCAGATATTCATTTTGTTGACACCATCTTTCCCGCTGGATAGCAAACTCCCTTAACAATGTCTCCACGGAGGCCCCTAACTTTTCTCTCCCTTGCAGTTATTAAGACAGATTCATTTTGGTTGCTAAGGCTCAACCCATCCATCTTGGAACTCCAACCACGTTTAACTAAGTTCCTGGGAGCGCCCTCTACAGGCCACTGAGGGCTGTGCTGCCAGCTCTCTGCACCTCCCCCTTGCCCTCCCCTCGCTACTGCCTCTGCCAACCACTCCCAGCTTCCAACTTCCAGATATCTTCCTTCCTCTCAACCTCCACCCTTGTCACTTCATCCGAAAGGCTGCCATCAAACCAGCTGCTGCCTCCTGTACCAGGTACACAAATCTCACACCAACACTCCAGCCTTCTCCAAATGGACACGGGGGAGTCTAGGGGCCATTCCCGACAGGTTGCCTTTTCTAACCATAATCCCTGCCCTGGATCATCATTACAGGGACAGGAGGCACTCGAGATTAGGAACCGCCAGGACCTGATATTTCAAAACACAAACTGGTGGGGCAGGGAGTGGCCCCGTGCTGTTGCACATCTCACTGGGCCCAGGGCCCAGCACTGCTGGGTACCAGGTCCGGGCAGCACACACTGCCCTCAGAGCCATGCCGAGGGGGAGACAGGGAAACAGATGGGCAAGGGGACCACAGAAGCTCCAACTAAGCCTGGGGTTCCACAAAGACTTTATGGAATAATGATGTTTTACAACGCTAGGGTTGGTGTCTCTGAATCAGTTTCTCAATTATGCATTTCGTGGAAGATGCTTTTAGGCAAAAGTCAGCAGTGACTTTTTTTTTTTTAATGAAACTTCTTACAAAGCAAAGGTGCTCATGTCCTTTTAGCAGGTAACGGGCCAGATGTGAAGACTGCTGTCTGCCAGAGGTCCTGGGGTGGCCTCAGGGCCCTATCTGTGTGTGTGTGTGTATGAGTGTGAGGGGTGTGGGTAGGCTGGTGTCCCCTTAAGGATCCTAACCTGGGAGAGGGAAGCTGGGGGGAGAGTCCGTGGGAGGGGGAACCAGCGAGTCTGCTATTCCTGCAGTCGTGAAGGGCTGGCCCAGCCCAGGCCACACTGCAGGGAATTTGAATCTGCCCATCCCAGTTCTTCAGCCCAAGAAGCTTCCTCAAGGAGAAGGTCTGGATATTTGGAAATTCAATCAATATTTATTGATCTGATTCATAGACTGACACAGCACAGGGAGTACACAGGGGTGAATCAGACCTGGACTCGGCCCTCAAACAGCTTGAAAGAATGAAAAGCAAATTCTTATAGTGGGTACACCAGGACCGGGCAGAAGCCAGGCTGAGAGGGGCACCCAGGACATGCTCCTGAGCCCCTGGTCCTCTCTGCAGACTGCCAGAGGCCCTGCCTGGGCGCTGCTTTCCTCAGGTTGTGTCAGAGGGACAGTGGCCCCTGTCCCAACCCCCCT
Organism: Moschus berezovskii; assembly: GCF_049115385.1. Lineage (NCBI taxonomy): Eukaryota > Metazoa > Chordata > Mammalia > Artiodactyla > Moschidae > Moschus > Moschus berezovskii. The sequence goes on from NC_142471.1 coordinate 28,126,717, forward strand.
CCTGCATCCCTCCACTGGATGGTGGCCTCAGCTGCTCCTCTCCCCAGGAGCCTCTCCTCTGCCTGATGAGACCCAGGGCAGGGCTAAGCTGCCAGCCCTCAGGTCCCAGCAATGCCCCTATGACCAGGAACTCAGGCACAGATGCCCTGCACTCACACCAGTAAATACTGTGACTACCCAAGGGGGTTACACTGGGCAGAGGCAGTCCCTGCGGACTGCAGGGGTGTATTGGGATCCATTTCACAGACATCTAGGATGGCAGAGTTGGGGTTCTTGACCATTCACTAATCTACCCTCACCCGATGCCAGCATTCCCTTCACAATGGCCTACACATGGGCTTGACCAGTCTCTACTTGACTACTTTCAGAGTTGGGGAACTCATCACTTACTAACAGTAATAATTGCTGGCATTTGAGTGCTGGCTTACTTTCACTGTAAGGGGCTGATTTTACCCTGAGGAACCAACCAGAATAAGTCTAAAGTCTTCTAGTCCCTAAAAACTTCTCAAACATTTGAAAACAGCTTTCATGGTCCACCGTGGAGCCGTTTCTCCCCCAATCAAATGCTCCCCGGTCCTCACGTGATGTGGCTCAGCGTCCCCTTGTAGTTTTGTGCTCCCTAGGTTCCTGCTCACCTGCCTCTGCTACTTTGACTCCCACAAGGGAGTGACAGTGGTGCCCGCATCAAGGGTGTGGGAGGCATAAAAGCCACCAACAACTGGGAGGTGCCAAGCACGAGGCATGGCACTGAAGAGGCTCAGGAAATAGAAGTTAATTTTACCCATAGCCCCATCTCAGCTATGGCTTTAAGGGGATAAGTTCAGGGGTCTGCCTGCCCTAGGTTTGAACCCAGACTCCATCATCTGCTTTCCAAGTGACCTTTAGCCAATTACTTAAACCAAAGTCCTGACCCACAGAATGTGTAATATAATAAACGGTTGTTTTATACACTCCATTTTGGGGTCATTCATTTTGCAGCCATAGTAACTGGAACACAGGAGCTTCTGGGGTGCCAGTGTTACTGACCTGGGTTCTTAGACTTTGTTGGTGGTGGTGTTTAGTCGCTAAGCTGTGTCGACTCTTTGAGACCTTTGGACTCTTTGTGCTGTGTGCTGTGCTTAGTCGCTCAGTTGTATCCCACTCTTTGTGATCCCATGGACTGCAGCCCGCCAGGCTCCTCTGTCATGGGAATTCTCCAAGCAAGAATACTGGAGTGGGTTGCCATGCCCTCTTCCAGGGGATCTTCCCAACCCAGGGGTTGAACCCAGGTCTCTCCCACATTGCAGGCAGATTCTTTACCAGCTGAGCCACAAGGGAAGCCCAAGAATAATGGAGTGGGTAGCCTATCCCTTCTCCAGGGGATCTTTCCAATGCCGGAATCGAACTGGGGTCTCCTGCATTGCAGGCAGATTCTTTACCAGCTAAGTTACCAGGGAAGCCAGACTATTTAAACAATAGCAATTGATGAGACCAGGTGAGGAATTCCCGTGAGGCTTTACTGGGACTCGTGCGAGCATGAAAGAGCAAGAACAAGTAACAGGCACCCTTGCTCATTCTCCATGGAGGGCAGGCTGGTTCCTTCAATGGGATGAGGGCAGGGGTATATCAGTAGGTGGGGCCCAAAGGGTGGCTTAGGTGTTCTGCCCAGCCCCTCGGAGCTGCTGTGTGCAGGGATCATGCACAGAACCCTGCTTTGCTCCAGGCACCTCAGAAGTGGCCGCTGGGTTTTGGCCTTTTTGTATCTTGTTGCTCTTAATCTGCCCCAATTGTGCTTGCATTCAATTACCTTTTTAGCCCCTTGTAGTTTCTTGGTATTCTGTTGCTCGAGGATACAAGAAGACCATTGTCCAGGTGCAAGCACTGCAGCAAAGGGTCCCAGGTTCCAGCCTGTGTCACTTACTAATGTTCCATTTCTTGATCCAGGTGTTGATGACATAAATACATCCATTGTGTGGTCATTGTTATACTTCCATCAGTAAACGTCAAACAAGGAAACAAAAGAAGCAGTGGAAAGAATGCATTGAGTGTTAGACTAAAGGTGTAAGAAAAAGAAGGGTTGATGGATCCAGAAAGGCTCCTGAGCTGGTGGGAGGGGAGGGTTTAGGATCTGGGGCCAAAGTGGGCAGACCTAGAACAGAGAGGAGAACTTTCCTGTTGTAACTGGAAGGAGAAAAACAGGAGCAGATAGGGTCATATTTGGTGCTGAGAAATGAGGAAGTTCCTCCCTGATGGTTTCTGTTTTCTCTGCCAGGTAGGAGGCAGGAGGCAGGAGGCAAGGCCACCTCAGGGTGGGACGTGTTTAGATGTTTGAGATGAATGGAGATGGAAAATGCCGTTTCTATGGAGAGCAGGAGCTAGGACTGCCATGGGACTACCAGAATCCTGGATGCCCAGCCCAGGTTGGTAACTTGAATTCAGAGTGGAGCCACTGGCCTGCTGGGGACTTTCTGCAGAAAGGCTCATCCACTTGGGCATAGGGAGTGCCACTGGGAGTCGGGGGGTGTGAGAATTGAGAGCATTGTCAAGATGTTACTGAGATGATGAGCCATGAAATCTAAGCTGGCTCCAAGAGGAAGGAAGATGCCCAATGCGTGGAGGGAAGACAGACGGGCCAGGGCTGGAGTCTCCAGCAGGTCCAGAATGTTCCTTAGTGGGAGCAGTAAGGCAAAGCAAAGGAGAGGTGGTTCGAGTCAGAGAGATGGTTAGGACTTGAACTAGTGATGTGGGCAGAGAGAGTTACAGGTCAGCAGTTATGAATAATTCTTTATCTACCAGGAGCCACATGCCCTGCTTGGGGGCTCAGGAAATCCTAGAAAGCAGGAAATGCACTGAGGCAGCCCAGCTCGTGAGAACAGCAGTGACAGGGAAGGGCCACAAGATGGCAGCATCAGCCCCATGAGACGTCTGCCTCCAAAGGTGGCCCGCCTTCTATGCAGGCTCTTATTGCATAATTGCCCACAGGTTTGCAGGCTTTGGAGCTATGAGGAGTTTATAAGAGCCTCCCCCGCCCCCACTCCCAACCACCTTGGATGGAACCCCTGACTGAGCTCAGGAGGCAGAAAGGCGACGATTTGAATCTTGGCTGTGTGGTTTATCAGCTGTGTGTCTCTGAAAAGGTCTCTCTCAGCACCCCAGGTTCCTCATACGTGAAAGTCGCTCAGTCGTGTCTGACTCTTTTCAACCCCATGGACTGTAAGTCCATGGAATTCTCCAGGCCAGATTACTGGAGTGGGTAGCCTTTTCCTTATCCAGGGGATCTTCCCAACCCAGGGATCGAATCCCAACCCAGGGATCGAACCCAGGTCTACTGCATTGCAGGCGGATTCTTTTACCAGCTGAGCCACAAGGGAAGCCCAAGAATATTGGAGTTGGTCCTCATATGTAAAAGAAGCTAACTAGAGTACCAGCCTCAAAGGAGATGGTTGTTGGGGGTGGGGGAAGGCAGCCAGAGCATCCTTGAGAGCTATCAATATTACCTTTGAACCCCCCAATCCCCCGCCCCAGGCCTCATAGAAGGCTATTAGCTTGGGCTGATATGAGTAGGGAAACCAGGCTTGACTTCATAGGGATACCTAGACAGCATCTAAGCCTAAGCCCAGGTTCATATGGCTCCAGTTCGTCCACCACACCAGGAGGCCTCCCCAGCCAGTCCTTGTCCTGCCATCACAGCCCCCCGGGGCCAGGAGCAAGTCCGTTTGTAATACTGAGATAGCTTCTGTTCAGTTGTCAGAACTTTCAGAGTATTTCCAAGCTTAGCTGTGGCAGGATGCTTTACTCTGAGAATTACAAAATATCAACCCAGTGAAGAGCGCCTGGGATGCTTTGAATTTTCATCTGTTCTTCCTTCCTCTCTCTCCCTTCTCTCCCCTTGCTCCCTCCTTCTCCTTCTTATTCTCACTCTCTTCCTCCTTTCTCTCCCCACTTCTTTCTTCTTCATGTGCATTTCAGAACAATGGTGATGCCCAGTAGCTGTGCAGCACTGTACCATTTACAAATATTTCCCTGACATTCTCTGCCGGCAAACAGGCATCAACTCCACCCAGTTGAAATGCCTCAACTCATCTCCACCCCGGACACAGAGTAGATGGTCCTCAGGCAGGAAAGTGTGGCTTCCATTCCCATGCATGACTGCTAAATCACTTCAGTCATGTCCGACTCTTTGTGACCCTATGGACTGTAGTCCACCAGGCTCCTCTGTCCGTGAAATTCTCTAGACAATACTGGAATGAGTTGCCGTGCCCTCCTCCAGAGGATCTTCCCAACCCAGGGATCGAACCCTAGTCTCCTGCATTGGCAGGCAGGTTCTTTACCTCTAGCACCACCTATCAAAAGGGGCCTCCACAGTCAGTCCACATCCGGCCAGACCAATCACCGTGGCCTGCCCATGTGTTCCCATCCCCTCCCTGGTAGGAATCAGTCTGTTCTCAAGCCGGCTGTAGGTTGCAGGGCTTCTCATGTCCTCCACCCCTTCTGGCCTGTCCCCCAGGGAGAGTGCAAGCCTCCTCCAAAGCAAGACCCCAGCCCTTTCCACCTTTGGGTCTTCACACTGTTTTTATTCTCTCAACACTTCTGACAGCAGATGCAGTGGGTTTCTTTTTCACATGTATACTCCAGCAAATTCTCCATCTCTCTGGACACCAGCTCGGGACCCAACAATTCAATTCTGACACTATCTGGAGCCACAGATCCTACACGTTGAAGGGTCCCACAAGGCTGCCCCTACTTCAACTTCAGACTCCAGTCATAGGTACAGAGTACCCAGGGTGCCCAAACTTTTGTCCAACTTGGTGACAAAATCAGGGGTTCCCACACAATCCCTCCAGTTTCAATAATTTGCTAGGATGGCCTACAGAATTCAGGAAAAAACTTACTATCACTGGTTTATTTTATATAAAGGGTACAAAATGAACAACGTACCAGGTCCCAAGTTTCTGTCCTCATGGAGTTGGGGTGTGCCACCCTCCGTGAAGGTGGATGTGTTTGCCAACCCAGAAGCTCTTTGAACCCCATCATTTAGGGTTTTTATGGAGGTTCATTATGTAAACATGGTTAATTAACTCATTGGTCATGGGTGGTTAGGTCATCACCAGCTCCTCTCCCCTCCCTGGAGGCAGGGCATGGAGCTGAAAAGTTCCAACCTTCTAAGCCCCAGGGTGGATTCCACCAGCCCTCAACCAGAAGCTATCTGGGGTCCACCAAGCCCACCTCATTAGCATAAATTCAGGTGTGGCTTAAATGGGTTCGAATAATAAAAAACCCTCCTATCACCCCCATCACTCAGGAAATTCTATGGGTTTTAGAAACAGTCTATCAGGAAACAGGAACCAGATGAAATATATTTCTGATCCTAACACACCACAGGCCCCACTGCAGGGCCTGGCACATGGTAGGTCTACTTAATGAAGGACGCACAGTGTTCTGCGAGCCTCACCATGAAACGAGGCTTGCCACCTCCCCGTGGCCCTGAGAGCACCCAGCGCTGACCCACCCCTGTGGGGTCAGGGGACTCTCAACAGTTTTAGAACCAGACAGACCTAGCGTCACATCACACTTCCGTCTGGGCTTCCCACAAGCACAGCTTTCTCGGGTCCGTGAGAGGGGCACAGGGCAACTCCGGCCCCTCCGGGCCTGTGACAATAGAGCGGGGACGTCAGGTCAAAGCCGAGAGACGGTGACTGCCTCGGGCGGTAATTTAGACAGGAAGTTCTGGCGGCCGGTGGGAGGGCCCGATGGGGTCGGAGTGGTCCTGAGGACTAGCTACGCCTCTGCCTCAGCTCTGGAAGGGTCCCCGCGGGTGCGGGCAACAGTAGGGGGTCAGGGAGGCGCAGGTGAGACTCCGCAGCTGCCGGGGCCGGGTGGAGAGCTCTTCCGGGCGCTGGGGACGCGGTGGTCGGGCTCCTCGGCGGGGAAGCGGCGGCGGCGGCGGCACCGGGCGCCGACTCACTGCGCGCTGGCCCGGGCGGTGCACCCGGCGGCCGGCGCCGCGCTCCCTGAACCCGCGGAACGGGCGCGTGCCCACAGCCCGCGTCACTGCGCGCGGAGCCGACAGACGAGCCCGCCTGCCCGCCCGGAAGCGCCGGCGGGGCGGGGCCTCAGGGCGGCCGAGCCCCGAGTGGCGGCGGCGGCAGCGGCGAGCGGCGGCGACAGTAAGTGCGGGCCCGGCCCCCGCCCAGCCCTTCAGGCTCCGGGTCGCCCCCCGGGCCCCTGCTGCGGGCGGCCTCCCCCTCCCCAACCCCGCGGCCCTCCTGGGGGTGCTCCGCCGGAGCCTCAGGACCCGGCCCGGCCCCCGGCCCGGCTCGCCGCCTCTCGCTGCGTCCATTCTCTCCCTCCCTTGCTCTCGCCTCTCACTTTCCTCCTCTTGGGTCTACGTTCTCCTTCAGCTTCTCTTCCCGCCCCTCATGAATTTCCTGAGATCGGAACTCACCGTTTGGATGTGGGGGGGCTGGGTATGGACAAGTTAGCCCAAAGTATCCAGAAGGTGGCTGAGAGCCCAAATTGGGGCGCCTGAGTCTGCGGGTGTCCCCGACCCCAAGGCAAATTCTGCCGTGGTCTCTGGGTGGCGCCCTGTGTTTCCCACTGTGCTTCCCCATAGGGTAGCTTCACCAGTCCCTTGCCCCCATTTCACAGGTGAGGAAATCGAGGCACAAAGGCGAGATTGACTTAAGAGCCAGTCCAGAACTTCCTGGGAACCAGCGCCCAGACCTGGAAGATGGTCTGCAGTGGCCCCAGGCCCCACGAGTTTCTTCTGCGTTGAGCAGGGTCTACCCCTTGCCCCAGGTCCACCAGAACAGGAGCAGGGCTGAGCCCTGTCGATTCCCTCAGGTGCCTGAGGAACACACCCCAGGGCATCACCAGCCCGGCCCTGGGGATGCCGGGACTCTTCTTGCCTTTCTTCTCTTTTAATCCAAAGCCGGCAGCTAGCTTTCATAAAGAGTAATAAGGCTTTGCTCACTCCACTGCCCCAGCCTGTGACCTGAGTGAGAGAAAATTCCTGGCTCTTTCAGAAGCTTAGTCAAGGCCGAATGGTCCTGAACAAATAGGCCCCTGGAGCTGAGAATGGACTCCAGCTGAGTGTGGCCTGAGCGACTGAACTTTAGCCCAGCACCTACCCCTGGAGTTGGAGCGTCTGGAAAGAACCACTTGCCCATTGTCTGTTGTCCTACGTGGGTCATAATTTTTTACATTTTTAAACACTAATATAGAAACTGTATGTGTGTGTGCACACATGTGCATGCACGGCCACACTGTCTGGTTAGTTTGTTAGTGCTGAGCTCCCTGTGAATCAAAGCTGGGAAAAGGCTCTGCTCAACCAGGGGAGTATAAAATAGACTTGCTGACACAGATGCTCTGGGCTTCCGGCCACCTCCTGCCTGCCTGCTGCAGGGTACATGCTGCTCCAGTAGGGGTACATATTCTGGCTGTTCAGAATCCATTCATTCAGCAGATATTGATAAGGGTGCCCTGCAGTGCTGCCTTTGCCTCTGTTCACAGCTCACTGACCAGGAATTCTTCCAGAAGGTCTGTACTTGGAGCCAGTAGACAAGGATGCACATTGCCAATCACCTTCCTCCCAGGGAGGCCAAGAAGTTCACATGGCCCTGACTGATTGGCTGAGTAACCTCACTTTTGTTAGCCATTTGTTAGCTGCGTGACTTTGGGCAAATTACTCAACCTCTCTGAGCCTCTTCACCTGTGAAATGGGTCTTAGAGTAGCACCTACCATATTGGGCTGTTGTCAGCCTCAAGTGCCAGGTACAGACCTAGACATGCCCCTGTGCTGGGTTTAACTATTGGGAATTCTCACTGTTTGAATGTGGGACGAATCAAGTAACTTTACGTCCTCATTCTTTGCATCTGATAAAGAGGAAGTGATAATTCCTGTCCTGCCTAATTCTGAGAAATACTGTGAGGCTCTCCTGAAATACCAGATAAGGCCCTATACCTCTGTGACAGAGTGTTCGCATTTCTCCTGGTCTGGCTTAATGCTGAGTTAAGGCTCAGCCTCCTATGTGAGCCTAGATGCACTGATTTATTTATTGCAGAAGGGACTACGGAGTGTCCCATCCTCAGTTTTATGGAAATATTTCCCATTTATCAAGCTGCTGCCACAGCCTAGGTGCTATATAGAGCATAGAAGTAGGCATGCTACCTTGCAGCCAAACTCCACAGCCAGCCAGCCAGCTGACAAGCCCAGGATGGCAGGGAAGATGCTGACATTTATCAGCATTGCCAGCCAGTTGCAATTTGCAATAACCATTGTAAAAAGGCTTCCCCGGGTTTGCAGATGGGGAAAGTGAGGCTCAGAACTTGGTGACTTGCCCAAGGCTGTGTACACAATTGTTACTGGCAACCCAGAATCTTTAGTTTGTTTTAGCTGCTACTGCAGATGGGGAGTTGCTGTCTCGTGGTGGGATGTGATGAACAGAGGTGGGGTCCCAGGCAGGAGCTGAAAACCCAGGCTTGGCCATTTGCCTGGTCTGTGACCTGTTTTTTGGACCTCAGTTTTCCCACAGTGAAGTGAAGGAGTGGACTATTAGATGTTTCAAACCAGCTTCTGGGGGCAGCTCTAGACACTATGAGGTTTATTTTGTTTTTATGTTATTTGAATGCCTTTATTTTTATTTATGATTTTTATTTTTGAATAGATAATATACTCACAAAGTTCAAAATTCAAGAGGCACAAAAGAACATTCAGTGAAGTCCCCAGCCTCGCTCCTCAGAGGCAACCACTGTTTGAAATTTCTTGTGTATCCTTCCAGAGGGTATAGTTACATGTGTGTGTATCTTCCTCTCCCCGCCTACCCCATCGGTGCTTCTTATGTACAGATAGTACCATATTCTACACACTTTCCTCCTCCTTAATTTTCTCCCATAAAGTTGAAAAGAGTTTAGAGAGCATTCTTGGCTCATCAAGGGGCCTAATTCTTTTTGTTATGGCTGCTTAGAAATTTGAATGCCTTGAGACCAGGTTTGCCCTTCTGGACTGACTGCTACAGGCCCTACTATGCCGCACTGGCTTACTCCCAACCAACCTGTCTGCTACCATGTGGCCTCTGTATAGTTTGGGATCCTGAGGTCACTTACAATTCTCACATCTTATCTTTGCCCCTAATAATTAAACCTGAAGCTCTCTAATCACACTTCGGTGACTCCACAGATCCCCAGGTAGTGGCAGAATCAGCTCTGTAAGATGGGTGAGTCTCTAGCTGTACCTGGCCTCAGCTTCTGATCACCTGCGCTGTCTCTCTGCTCCAACAGTGGCCATCATCTCAGAGGATGACTTTCGTCATACCTCCAATTCCACCTACAGAACTGCAAGCAGCTCCCTCCGAGCTGACCAAGAAGCACTGCTTGAGAAGCTGCTGGACTGCCCGCCACCCAGCCTGCAGAGGCCCAAGGACCGCTACAATGGTACCTACATCATCTTCTTCAGCTTGGGCATCGGCGGCCTGCTGCCATGGAACTTCTTTGTCACGGCCCAGGAGTACTGGATATTCAAACTCAGCAACTGCTCCAGCCCAGCCACCGGGGAGGAGCCTAAGGGCTCGGACATCCTGGTAAGGCGAGCTTCTCCCGGGGGATTGGGGGGCAGTGGGGAACAAGCTTCCTGGAAAGGACAAAGGGTGAGTTCACTTGGGTGCACTCTTCCAGGAAGGCTTGTCGCATGTTGCGAGAATGGATGCAAGTTCGGAGTCTGTGTGGAGTGTAGTACGTAGACGGAATTCATTTCAGCCCTAAGACATGCTCTGTGTTATGTATGAGGCCTTTTGCTTCACATGGCAGGATAATATGGAATTGGATAAGACACAGTCCCAGCCTTCACATTGCTTAGTGTTTAACTTGGGAAGGAGATGCAAATGATGAGTCTGTGTAGTGTGATATAATAATTAACTCCCAAATCCAGAGTCTGTGCCTTCATGGGTTTGAAAGGGTGACTCTAATAGAATCAAGTTCAGCTATGAGTTGCAGAAAATTCCAGAAAAGCAGTGGCTACCACAAGATGGAAGGAAGGTCATTTTTCTCTCATGTGCAAGTCTGGAGGGGCCAGCCCAATGCTGGCATGATAATCCACGTTGTCAGGAACCTAGCGGCTCCACCATGTGTAGCTTCCATGTTCAAGGTCACTTCATAGTCCAAGATGACTGTAGGAGTTCTTGCCATTACATCACATAGGAAGAGGAGGAGAGGCATAAGAACACAGACAGACACACTGGGAATTAAGCACACTGGGAATTCTGCTCTTCTGTATTGCATTGGCCGTAACGCAGTCATGCGACCACATGCACCTCAAAGGAGGCTGGGAAATAGAGTCTTTAAGCACAGTCATTATCCCAGAGAACCATGTACCCAGCTCAGATGAGAGTTTGTGTAGTTGTGGAAGACAGGGGGAATCGAAGACTGGGGATAAGTAGTCTTGTCATAAAGGGAGAGATCTCTGCAACTTAGAAGAATGGGGAGGAGACATTCCAGGTGGAAGGCAAAGTCTGAGCTGTGGAAGGATGGGAGGAAAGTTCAGATGTCGATGGGGAACAGTGAACCATCTGGTTTTCCTGAATGTGGGGCACCCACGCACGTAAGAGACAAATAAGGCTTGATTTTATTGCCTCGGCCGTGAAGTCATTGCTCGGGACTTGAATGTCAAGGTGAAGAGTCTCAGTTTGGTTGGCAGTGGCATCAGCTCTACCCTTGCCACTCAGGGCTGCTCACTTTGTGGGGTGACTTTTCCCTCAAGCAGGGAGAGTGTTAAAGAAAAAATAATTTTGCCACTTGTTAAAGCAGCAAGGAAGCCTCTACTCAAGACTGTTGCAGTAAGGGAGAGAGATTGGGCTCACCTACTGCAAGGACAAGAGGGGATTTGTAGCCAGGGAGCAGAGTGAGAGGTCAGTGGATGGAAAATTACTCAGAGGAGCCGTCAAGGATAGGGTTTTTTTTTCCTTTTCTCATAAATTAATGTTTTATTATACTTTGGTTTAGTATAAAAATTGTCAGTAACCTTACTTGGGAAATAGAGCATTTGAGAATTCTTTTTAAAATTTATTTTATTGAAGTATAGTTGAAAGAGCTTCAGTTTCCACAACTAATCCAGGGCAGTGTCTGTTCTCTCTTGAAAGCTCATGGATGGGGGAAGCAAGGTGTCTCTGAAGACAAGCCAGACTGTGGGTTGCCCGCTGCCACCTGTCGCCTCTAGGGCTGACCCAGCCATACCCCTCAACTGGCCTAGGAGTTGGCTCACCAACCCTCTTCTGAAAGTACCTTTGAGATCCCTGACCTAACCCTGTGGAACTTTCGATGAGTCTGACATATTAACTGAGTCTTCCCTCATGTCTGACTGGAAGGGCTCTTCCATAGTTACATGGTCGGAATCACCCAGGGAGCTTTTTCAAAAATTCCAATCTGGGCTCCTCCCCTGACATTCTGATTGAATCAGGCAGAAATGAAGTGGACATGGGAATTTTAAGACTTCACGTCTCCTCCTCCAGCCGCAGCCCCTAGATTCTGACACCCTGCAAGTGCCTCTCTCTGTTAACTAAGGAATTCATAGATGCCTCTAGGGACCAGAGCAGCCAGTATAAACTCATTTCGCTGCTGGAGGAAGGGCTGTCATGGGAATGTAATGTAGTAATTTAGAGCATCCTACTCAAGGTGTGGTCTTGGAACCAGGCTTCACTGGGAGCATGTTAGTGATGCAGTCTCAAGCCCCCGGACTGGCTGAGTCAGGAGTTGCTAACATGCCACCCTGGTGACTGGCAGGCACGGTAGAGCTTGGGCAGGGCTTCTAGAAACAGACTGTGTGGGTTCAAACCCTACCTTTGTTCTTAGCTCCCTGGTCTCTTGGTGCTCATCTTGCAGTATGTAACAGGAGGATTATACCTCCACCAGCTTCTTAGGATTGTTACGCTGCTGCTGCTAAGTCACTTCAGTCGTGTCCGACTCTGTGTGACCCCATAGAGGTCAGCCCACCAGGCTCCCCGTCCCTGGGATTCTCCAGGCAAGAACACTGGAGTGGGTTGCCATTTCCTTCTCCAGTGTGTGAAAGTGAAGTCGCTCAGTCATGTCCGACTCATACCGATCCCATGGACTGCAGCCCACCAGGCTCCTCCATCCATGGGATTTTCTAGGCAAGAGTACTGGAGTGGATTGTTACGAGGATTAAGTAAATTAACATGCATACACAGCACTTAGAACAGAGTCTGGTACCACTGCTGTGAGTGCCGTATAAACATTATTATTGTTATTATCATTCGTGCAGTGGGGCCCACACTCTGAGCTGCATGTGGCCCTGGTGTATTTCCAGACGGCTGGCTTAGCCAGGGTGCTTTATGATCCACTTTTATTTACCAGTGACTCAAGCATCCCAGCTTTCTGCCAGCCTTGGTAAATCAACCAGCCCACTTGGGCTTCATCCAGAAGATCCCCGTCTGTCTGGGCCTGCACCCGGCCTCGGGCAGCCCCCAGGGCTGGTTCCAGGTGCACCTGTCCTGCCTCCTCCTCTGCTTGCTGCCCCAAGAGCAGGCTGCCCAGGGTGGGGAGGACGTGCAGTCCAGTCTCCGGGAGCCTGCCCTTGCCTGGTGGCCGTGTGCCGTGTGCCGCTCTGGCTGCAAAGCAATCCTTTCCCAGCTGCAGGCACTTAGCATTCCAGGCCCTGCTACTATGCTTTATTGCCTCTTTCCAAGTGCTGGCAGGTGCAGATGTAGTACCTGCGGCTGCCCGGAGCTCCTGGCTCTTGGCATCAGAGATGAGAGACCTGTCACCCCTCGATTCATGGGCTGGGTTTGGGAAGCAAGCATGCTGGGGTGTTTCTGCATTTTGTGGACCATTTTTCTTTGCCTAATTCCTCATTTCTGCTACTCACCTCCCCAGTTCTTTTCCCCCTCTCTTCCTGATTTCTCTGTGAGAAGTGGTTGGTCTGTGCTGTCACCTAAGGGCTACTCTGGGGGAGGGAGCTGGAAGAGTCAGACAGGTCTGTCTCCAGCCGCCACCTGCAACTCAATTAGCTGTGGGTCTGGCTGTTGTGTTTTCTGTCCTTTCCTTTGTGTATTTCCCAGGGATGGATACCTTTGGGTGGGAAGTTTGACTCTATAGGAATTTTGCACAGACTGCCTCCCCGTACCCCCCCCCCGCCCCCACCGCCCAAATTATGTACTTTCAAGGTCACCTCCCTTCTCAGGCTCATTTCCTTCTTCCTGGAGCAGCCTTGGGATGGTTTAGAAAGCTTTCTGCTCACCTTGTCTCCATTCTCTGGAATAAGAACTTTGAATAAACTCACCACAAGACTGTGGGCCCAGAGCCAAAAAAAATTAGAGTGTAAACAAGGAAGAGTTGACAGGAAAATCTGATGCAGGGGGAACCATTACGACTGCCGTATTCTGAGCCCGACTATAGGCCCACCATGCTGGCAAGGGTGTTAAGCACAGTGTCTCTTGTTAACCCTGCTTTTTTTTTTCTTCCAGAGAAAAAAGCTAAAGGCTCAAAGAGGTTCGATAGCCTGCCCCTAATCAGACAGCTAGAAGGGTTATGAACAATTTTATGGAGAACTTAGGAGGATAGATGACTGCAACATTTGTGATGTTCAGAGGGTGGTGCAAAGGGGACTGCTATGGAGACAGGGGCCAACCCACACCCGGATTTGGCCACACCCTATCTTTCTTCCCGTGGAGAGCCTGACCCTGGTCTGGTTTCCTTTCTACCCGGGAAGCCTAGGGGCCTTAGCTCTACTCCTGGATTCTGGACCCAGGTTCCAAGGCGTCAGCTGATCCCTCCCCAACCCCCGACTTCCTCCTCCCCGGCCCCAGTCCTACCTTGGCTCTGGGGTTTTTAAACCATCCCTGATCCTGTGGGGCCTCCTTGCCCTCCCCTCGGCCTTTCCTGAAAGCCTGTAGGACTGCTGCTTGGCCAGGGACTGTCCGTCGGCCACACACCCCCTTTCTGACCCAGAGAGGACAGCGGTGACGTTTTCTCCTGGTCATTCCCTGTCATGAGGCTTCCATGGCCCCTCCCCACACATTCTTCCATGCGCCTTGGCCGGCCCAGGGCTCCTTTCTGAGGGGGCTGTGGACGTGGCCAGGTCGTGGGTGGGACCCACAGTCTGAGTTGGTGTCAGCAGGGCCAGAACCCAGGCCTGGCAATCTATAGCTGTCCCATCCATCCGCTGACCAGAGGGGGCCCCAGTGGCCCAGTCCCAAGGAGTGGGGCAGGAGGCAGGTGCCTCTCTTACTCTTGGGAACCTCCCCTGCTGCCAGCCATCTGAGCTATGGGCTCCTCATCTGGGTCCCCAGAGTCCAGTGCTCTTCCCCATCAGGCACTCACCCCACAGCTCTGGGTCTTGACCACTTATTCTGAGGAGCCATGCTCTCAGCACTTTGCATTAACTCATTTAACCCCACTGCACCCTGTGAGGTGGGAACTGTTGTCATCCCTGGTGACAGCACCCTTTTCACACACCGTTCGCTCTTCAGGGGTAGTGAATACAGGTCTCTTACTGTATGTCCCTGTGTTCCCACCAAAGAGTTGCATGTGATAAATATTTGTTGCATTAGTTATTATATGACTGGAGAGGAAAGCCTCATGACCCCAATCCAAAAGAGGGCTTTGCAAGGGAGCAGAAGGTCTGGGGGTCACAGTGGTCACCACCAAAGGAGTTCTGATGTTTCAGGTGGTGGGCAGAGACATGAGTGGGGTTCCTGCCTAGGGAAGGGACCCAGGTTGATCTGATTTAGCAGGTGGGGATCCTGAGCATCTTCTCATTTATGGTAGCTTTGTCCTCACCCAACCCCTCAGCCCCACCCAAAGGAGCAGGATAGCATGCCTGGGGAGCTATTCTTAAAACTAAAGGCAGACATCCCAGTCCAAGGAGGAGGGTTCAAAGCAACCAGGATGAACTAGTTTAGAGAAGGACAGATTATCAGATGCCTTGGTTATGACCTGTTGGTTTTACAGAATCCCCACCACACAGCCTGTGCCCGCCACCAGTGGACCCGTTCCGTTCTGTTCTGTCGCTCAGTCGTGTCCGACTCTGCGACCCCGTGGACTGTAGCTACCAGGCTTTTCCGTCCATGGGATTCTCCAGGCAAGAATACTGGAGTGGGTTACCGTTTCCTTCCTCAGGGGATCTTCCCGATCCAGGGATCGAACCCGGGTCTCCCGCATTGGAGGCAGATGCTTTAACCTCTGAGCCACCAGGGAAGCCCACCATCTTACTAATATTTCGTCTGCAGGATGACCTGGTGAGTTAGGTGCTGTGCCCAGTTTTCAGATGGAGAAGCTGAGGCTCACAGATTTGGAGCTAGTGACCCAAGGTCACTGACTCCCAAGTGACAGACTGGGCTGTGGACCAGTCTGGAGACCAGCAAGAGCCTGTGCAGGCAAGCAGCATACTTGGACCCTCCATCACCCCAGTGTCCTTGGTTCTGGCTGCGCACTAGAATCACCCAGAAAGCTGTGAAACTTACCCACCTGCCCCGCCCACCCGATTCTGGCAACGTTGAAGGAGGGGCCTGGACACAAGTATTGTAAAGCTCTCTGGGTGAGGCTCAGTGTGCAGCCACGTGATCTAAGAGAAGGATTACCAGGTGGGGGTAAGGATCAGCCTCTACCAGAGCATCCATCAAACAGGTTTAGGCTACCTCATGAGAGACGTAAGTGAGCCCTCTGGAAGGACTTCCTACAGTGCAGGTTGTCAGAGCTGGCAGTGGAGGGGAGGATGAAAGTAGGCTCCCTGCTAGAAGTCCAAAGAATGGCTTTCCTTGGCCTGGGCTTCTTCAGAGAGAGTGGGGTCCTTGCTGGGACCCTTCCAAAAGAAATGGTGGTGCTGAAAGCTCAGCTTCTATGCACCAGTGCTGAATCAAATCTTGGAGACAGAGTTTTGGGTGAAGTAGAGAAGAATAGCTTTATTGCTTTGCCAGGCAAAGGGAGACACAGCAGGCTCCTGCCCCAAAAAACTGTGTGTCCCTACATGGGCGGATTTGGTGAGGAGTTTTATAGCAGTAGTTCAAGGGTGGGGTTGCTGATGAGAGTAGTGTGTGTGTGCAGGGCCTGCACTCCTTTAATCTGGCCTCAGGTCGTCTTCTCTGCAGTGAAGAAGGCTGATTCCATTTGTTGAGGGTTTTGATTCTGTAAAGATCTCAGAGATATTGTGTATCCCATGAGGTGGAACCAGAACCCAGCCCCAAGGCTGCAGTATTATTTCTTGGCTGCCCTTCCCTTATCTCTGTATACCTTCCCAGATTAGCAGGTGTTCAAATCTGCCCTTTGGAGGCTGGAGTCTGTTCCCTACAAGAAAAAGGCTCCCGTACCCAGAAGCCCTACAGGGTCCCACTCAGTTTCACTGAATGGGATTCTGGTATTCCTTTGACCTAAATACTTCAGGCTTGATTAATTCCTCAGCGTGCCTCTGCCGTTCCCCCAGGGCCTGACAGCCTGGGGAAGAGACTTCAACCCTTCCTCTGGTCACGTGCTTAGTGCGAGCTGGGCGGGCTCCAGAGCCGCCCTCCTCCTGCTCCTCATTTGGCAGCCTCCTGGAAGAGGAGCAGTAGGGCCGACTGGGTCCCCAGGTGGATGTCCTAGCACCTGGGCTGACACGGGCAAGAGCAAGTGAAGCCATGGGAATGGAGGACAGGGAAGTGGAGGCGGCCCTGGTCTCCTCTGTCCTGTGCCGCCGTCTCTGAGGACCAGCCCGTGGACCGTGACCTGCCCCTGGAGTTTCAGAGCCATAGGTAATTTATTTTGTAAATGCTCAGTACCTGGGCGGAAGCTGGGTCTGTCTGTCCCCTGGGACTGCAGGGGAGTTGGGAGGAGCCCAGGAGGGTGACAGCTTTATTCAGCTCCAGTTTTGGTAGTGCCCTCCCTCACTGTGTGGCTTGGGGTCAGGCTCTGTGGCTTCTGGGTCTTTTGCACACAGACCCACCTGCAGTATGTACAGAGTGCTCAGGCTGTTGCTGGGAGGGAAGTCTGATATTTACTGAGCGTCTCCTGTGAGGCATCTGCAGTGTGCGGACTGGGCCGAATCCTATAATGTTCACCACCTTCCCCAACCCTTGCCCTGTGCCAGCCACTGCACTAAGAGCCCTGGTTTGTTTATTAATTCCATGAGATTTATTAAACAGCCTACTGTGTGCCAGAGGTTTTCTTTATCTCTCTTGGTCCTTATAGCCCTCAGGGTATTATTATGCCCATTTTACAGAGAAGGAAACCAAGCCTTGAAAAATACAAGTGTTTGTTCCCAAGCACAAAGTCAGCGACAGTTGTTACTCAAGCCAGGCCATCTGAACCTGCGTTGTCCATGACCTTATTTCCTGTGCTGCAAAGCTGCCTTTTTGACTTCGGGTTGCCTCAGCCTACAGTGGCTTAAAGCAGGGCTTGGGTTCCCAGATAGAGATTGAGGCCGGGTCATGGCGGTGAAACCACCAGATCCTAGCCACTAGACCAGTGGTCAGTGACAAGGACCTGGGCCCTTCCGCTTTGCAGAAAAGAATTTCCACAAAGTTGGAAAGTAGTGAAGGAAGTGAAGTGTTTATTAGGGGAAGAAAGAGCACACAGTCCATGTGGATCGGCACATGGGCAGACTCAGAGAGCGAGAGACAGCCCCAGAGTCGCACGCTGTTGGCAGTTTGAGTCACGTTCATGGGGCATTTCTTCTGGCTTTCCTTTGGCCAATCATTTTGATTTGCCTGCTTCACAGTCCATATTTGGGCTTCCCTGGTGGCTCAGGTGGTAAAGCATCTGTCTACAATGCAGGAGACCTGGGTTCGATCCCTGGGTCGAGAAGATTCCCTGGAGAAGGAAATGCAACCCACTCCAGTACTCTTGCCTAGAGAATCCCACGGACGGAGGAGCCTGGTGCAGGCTACTGTCCATGGGGTCACAGAGAGTCGGACACGACTGAGCGACTTCACTTTCACTTTCAGTCCATATTTGGTATATCTCAGGATCATCACATGTGTGTGCAAGCATCTCTTAGCCAAGATAGATTCTATCGAAAAGTTTGTAGGTAGCTTCGCATCAGTAGGTATCACTCCCCTTTAGACCTCTGAGGAGCCTTTCTGTGCCTGTGTGGTCAGGAAGGTACCCTGACTTCAAGAATAAGAAATATGTGGTCTGGGTAGGGCCCAGCCTCCTCCCTTAATTGTCCTGCCCCGTCTTGGAGTTTCAGTCCTCAGGGAATGAATCCCCTATCCCTTTACCCTGGGCGGGAGGGGGAGGGCCCATCTACCTCCTGCCTCATTTCCAGATGTTTTCAGACTGTTTTTGACCCCATTGCACATTTCACCTGGCAGAACCTAGGTGTCTGTGATGGAAACAGCGTTTCATGAAACAGCATCTACACTTAAAAAAAAAATCTCTGATTGTAGTTTTCAAAGAGGAGCAAGTGATCATTAGTGCTGATCTTATCAATGGCTTATAAGCCACCCAGGCTGAAGATGGAGAGTTTGCTTTGGGATTTAACCTTTGGTACAAGCCCATGATGGCCTTGGGGCATCAAGCAGCGTGTAGGGGGGTGGCAGCAGCTGGAACTGAGGCTGTGACGGAGAGGATGGGGGAAAGTGGGGAGACCGCACACCTGGGAAATACTTCTAGGTGTTCTACTCTGAAACTTCCTCCTTCTGGAGGTTTGGAGCAGGAGTTACAGAGGGATGTGTGGTCAAGAGGGTATGGATTTCTCTGGGTTTGTTTTGTTTTTAATACAGGGAAAATGGCAGGCAATTTGTGTGCTTGTGTGAGTGGCCCAGTGGAGAGGGGACCATGTGTGCTGAGGAAGACGATGAAGCAGAGCTGGGTGAGGTCCGCAAGCAGACAAGGCCTGGACTCAGAGCGCAGTGGAGGGGTCCCAGACAAGCCCGCAGATGATTCATCCTCAGGAACAGGAGAGAAGGCAGCCAAAGAGAAAATGAAAGAAAATTTTGGTCCTGACCTATTAAGTGGATTTCATATCCGTTAGTGGGTTGCAACCTGTTATTTGAAAAGCCCTTCACCTGTTTGCCTGTGACCTCACAGTGGGCCATAAGGATGCATTTTGCCCAGAGGGAAGGAAAGTGAAGCGGTAAGTGATGTGCCAATGCCACAGGGCTGTGAAGGCAAGGGTAGGGACTATAACTCAGGCGCACCTGAGGCTGCATTAGACTTCCTGGGGCACTTCGGCAGACACTCAGCTTCTCGGCGCCGCCCTGCAGGCTGTCTCTCCCGGGCGGCCCAGGGCACCATCGCCAGGTGCTCCTGACATAGCCAGCTGGCAGGGGAAGGGTTATCCAGGTCTCCTTGTGCCACATGCTCTTCCTTGAGAAGCTGGTATCTTTCTGGATGTAGATGGATCACGGCTCTCCTGCGGTCCACTCCTAGTGCAACTCACATCTCTCTGGATGGGAAAGATGCCCCAGTTCCATTTGGGAGTCTATTTTTTAATAGCAGAACGCTGAAGAATGATGCCAAGTGAGTGAAACACCCTTCGTCACCCTTTGAAAGCATATTAAGGCGGGATTTTGCCTGAGCTTTCATCCTAGAAAAGGAGACAGTGGGGGCAGTCTGGGGGTCAGGCAGAATGGGAGGGGGCTCCAGGCTTCCTGCACAGGGCATGGGTGAGTGGTTGCCAGGCAGAGGGCAGGTCCCTCCCCCGGCACTGCCCAGCAGCCTGGGCAAACGTGGATGGCTGCTCTAAACCATTTTTAAAAATTATAACCAAAGTGAGTTATTTTTTTTCATTCTCTTGTCCACCCTCTGATTCTAACTTCAGACCTAGCTAGCATGCCATTCCCAATAAATACACTGTGATGGCTTTTTCTTCTGTGTTTAGCTCTTGCTGTGTCCTGCAGAGGGAGAGAAAAAGCCCAGCCTAAGACGCTGTCAGTCATGCCTTCGACGGCCTCGACTTCTCTATTTCCTCCCCGTGTGCTCAGGGCTGCCTCCACACCAACACCCTGCACCCCGGCCCTCCCGAGCTGTTGATCGCTTCCCCTCTGCCTTCGGTTTTATTCCTTCCCTCTCTCATCCTTAGAATCTAGAGGCGATTTCCTTGACAAATTTGAGGGCTTTGAGTCTCCTTAATGTGACTGGTCATCCTGAGGATCCGGAGAGCAGAAACAGACTGTAGTCTTTGTGGGCGCCTTTGTTACAGGGCCATCATCTGGGAGGGGCGTGTGGTGGCAGCAAGGACCTGGGGGGGCGGTCTTCTTGGGAGTCCTGTCCGTGTGTGCACATGTGTGTACACACATCCGAGGTGTGTGGCAGCCTGTGGTTTCTGCCCACATGGACCTCAGAGAAACAGCCTCCCTGTGGAGGAGGGGTCATGTTGGGTGAGGCATTGCAGCCTAGTCTGCTCAGGACTCCCTCCTCCTGGTGGCTCTCCTGGGTTTCCTTCTACAGAGAGAGTCTAGGGCACCGCCACACCACCTCCACCTTACACGCACACCACAGGGCCCGGTCCCTGCCCTCAGCGGGCAGCCCTCGGGGCCAGTGCACATCAGCCCTCTGGGAGCTGAGGGCAGGAGGGGAGTTTCCTTGGAAGGCCTCTTCCTCCTCGCCCTGGCCACATGGTCAGGCGACAGAAGAGGAAGGACAGGCTGGCCAAGCAACATCAGGGGCTGAGCCCCGAATCAGCTCTCACCCCGTGGAGGTTGTGCATGGACTTACAGGCTTCCAGTTTCTCTGACCTTTTGTTCTGTCTGTTTCTGAGCCATTTCCCTGCCAACTAAGGTCCTAGCCTGAGGGGGTGTGGTGGTGGTGGTGGATTAGTCACTAAGTCATGCCCGACTCTTGCCACCCCATGGACTGTAGCCTGCCAGGCTCCTCCATCCATGGGATCTTCCAGGCAGGAATTTTAGAGTGAGGGTGTGTAGGCAGCACATAAAGGATGAAGATCTGAGGCCTGCTCGCCCCTGGTCAGGGACCAGGCGAAGGTGAAGGGCGGTGGGGAGCAGAGGGGAAGTTTGGCAGAAGTGATGTTGCCATTTACCCTGCTCACCCTGCCTGGTGGGAGGACCTGGGGTGCAGGAGGGCTGGGTTGTTTCTGACTCTTTGTCGAATTTGCTGGGTGACTTAGGGCTCTGTTTCCTCAAGAAACTAGATTAAGGCTGGCAAAATTTTTTTGCAACGGGCTAGGTGGTAAATGTTTTAGGCTTTTTGGGCCACGGGATCTCTGTAGCAGCTATTTGGCTCTGCCCTTGTAGAGTGAAAGCCACTGTGGATAATCCATAAACAAACAAGCATGACTTTTTCAGTATTTCCCCAAAAAGGGAAGCTGGACAGATTTGACCCGAGGCCAATCTCTTGCCAACCCCAGGACCAGCCACTCCCTGTGGCTCTCCCCCTACACGTGTTCTGAGATCTGTTATAGAGGTGCCTAACTGACTGGATTTCTCTTGATAACACTTACCACTGCCTGACATATTGTCTGTTTATTTGCTTATGCGTTTGCGGACTGTCTCCTTGACCAGAACATCAGTTCCATGAAAGTAGGAACTTGAACTAAATTCCCTCTGAATCACTACTGGGCTCAGAAAGACGAGCCGAGTGAGGAGTTGATGAATAAGCGTTTGTAGAGGGCCTGTCTGTGCTGGACTGATGGGGAGAGGGCACGGGAGGAAGACCCTTGCAGGATTAGATGCCGTGGTCCCGCATTCAGGGGGCTGGACTCTCACCGTGGGGGTCAGCTTTGCACGGAATACACTGGAGCAGACGCCTTCCCTGCCCAGGCGAGTTGCTCAAGCCTGAAGCTGAGGGGTCACCCTTTGTCTTCCGCTGTTCTCCTACCCCCACAGTCAGCCTTTCAGCAAGTCCTGTCAAGTCTACCTCTGAAACGTCTTAATCCCTCCAGTTCTTCCCTCCACGGCTGCAGCCTCGCTGGCTCCCAGGGTGTCCCCTGCCATCCTGAGCTGTGTGACTTTGGGCAAGCACCTGACCTCTCTGAGCCCCAGTGTCCTTGTCTGCAATGTTGAGGGATTAAATCCATGAAGAACACCTGAAAGATCTCTGCGTGGTGGGGGCTTGGTGAGTGGGTGCTGGTACCAAATTTCTCAAGGGTTCAGAACCTCACATCCAAACTCTGGCCTCAGCCAGCTTGGCCCTACCTTCTCTCCCTCACTCCCTGGATTCCAGGGTCACCCTGGTTTTTCAGTTGTTTGAACACACCAACCTCATTCATCCCCTCACCTTTCACGAGCTTATCCTCGGGTGTCTGTTGACATGTTACCATCTCACTACCCTCGCCAATAGAAGTCCCCCCATTAAGCTCTGTTTTATCCCCTTACTTGGTTTTTCTTTTCATTGCATTTGTTACAGTTTGCTGTCTTTTAAAAAAAAGCTTGTTTACTCATATTTTTTTTCTCCCTCACTCGAGTACCCCAGCCTCTAGCACATGCTGGGCAAATAGAAGGTGCTCGGCCATTACCTGTTGCATGAACGAGTGGGCTGTGAAAGACTGACATTTCTTGAGTGAATGAGTGAGTGGATACAGGCATAGCCCCTGCCACCAGCTCTTGCCCCTCCGTTCATTCCACCACCTCCTGCCAGGTGACCCTCTAGACCTGGCACTGACCATATGGTTTTGCTGTTCAGAGGCCTTCCATAGCTCCCTAGCACCATCTGAAATAAACACCCCTATTCAGCCTGCTACATGAGACCACCCATTAACCTTCTTCACCCCCATGTGCCATCATATAACCAAACTGGAGCTTAAAAAGGGTCAAAAGGGAGGAGACAGTGCATGAGGAGGTCCAGGGAGGGGCCGGGAGGCCAGACTGCATGGGGAAGAGTCCATAGCTGCTGGACCCTGCGAGGCAGACAAACACAGGACAGATGGGCTTGGATTGGGGGCGAGGAGGTGTGGGCAGAAGGAGCTGAGCAAAGACATGGGTGGAGCTGGGATCTGGTGGAGTGAGCATGAGCCGCAGTCAGCTGTTGGGGATGTGGGGACCAGCAAATGATGGAGCGGGGGTGAGAGTGAAAGGGAAACCAAGCAAACTTTGACAGGAAGACACAGAAAAGGAGGGAGGAACCATGGGCCTTGGAGAGGGGCTTGCCTTGAGGGTCTTTGGTTGGGGAGGGTGGAGCTTGGGCTCAGGTAGGATGGCCGGCTGGCAGTGGAAGGTGTTCTGGAGGCAGAAACTGATGCATGTGTGGGGCTGTCGAGGCCGGGGAACTCCCAGGCAGGGCTGTAGCGCAGGAGGGAGGAAACTAACAAGGCCCCTCCAGTGGCAGAGAGAGCAGGACACTGTGCTGCTAAGGGGGGCAGGGAGGTGGCCCATGAGTCCAAGTTGGGGGGTTCCTGTTCCTGTGGCTGCCTCACAACCCAGGTGGCATGGAACAGCAGGAGTTTCATCCTCAGGGTTCTAGAGGCTAGAAGTCAAAATCAAGGGGTCAGCAGGACCATGCTGTCCCTCTCCCTGACATGCCTCCCCCGACAAAGACTATAGGAAGAATCTTGCCTTTTCCAGGTTTCAGGACTCCCAGTCAGCCTTGAACTTCCTTGGCCTATGGCAGCACTACTCTGGTCTCGGCCTCTGGGTTCCCTGGGCGCCCTCCCTGTGTGTCTGTCCAGGTGCCCTCTCCTTCTTGTAAGGACACTGGTCCTTAGATTCAGGGCTCACTCTTATCCAGTATAACCTCATCTTAACTAATTATATTTCTATAAGACCCTATTTCTAAATCAGGTCACCTCTGAGGTTCTGTGAAAGTGAAAATCACTCAGTCTTACTGGCCCCATGGACTATACAGTCCTTGGAATTCTCCAGGCCAGAATACTGGAGTGGGTAGCCTTTCCCTTCTCCAGGAGATCTTCTCAACCCAGGGATCAAACCCAGGTCTCCCGCATTGTAGGTGGATTCTTTACCAGCTGAGCCACAAAGGAAACCCTGAGGTTCTGGGTTGCTC
This sequence comes from Moschus berezovskii, assembly GCF_049115385.1. Lineage (NCBI taxonomy): Eukaryota > Metazoa > Chordata > Mammalia > Artiodactyla > Moschidae > Moschus > Moschus berezovskii. The sequence continues at coordinate 28,150,573 of NC_142471.1, forward strand.
TGAATTTGGGGGGACACTTTTCAGCCCATTATAGGGGTAGCGTGTGTGTCAGGAGCCCAGGGATTGAGAACAGGCCTTGGATGTGGGTGGACTGCAAAGGGGACCCTTCGAAGGAGTCTTTCTGTAGAGCCATCCAGGAGTGATAAAGAGTTCAGAGTGAGGGCAGAGGCTGCTTTTTTAGGGAGCCTGGAGTGAAAGGAAGGAGTGGCCTGGTAGCTGGGGACAGTGAAGTCAAAGAGGTGTGTTTTTTTTTTTCTTAGCCCAAAGGAGATTTGAGTGGGCATATTAGGCAGAAAAGAAGGAGGGAGCAGCAGTGCAGGAGAGAGAAAATGCAGATGAGAATGGTGAGGCTTTGTGGAGGAGTCTCCCAGAAGCCGGCTCTGGTGGAGGAGGGGCACCTTCTTGCCTCAGAGAGCTTTACGCAGAGGGGAGGAAGGGCAGAGAGCCTCCTTCCAGAAAACCTCAGGAACTTTGCTTATTATCCACTGGCAGGAATTCCAAAGGAGCTGTGAAAAAAGATCGCAGTCTGGGAAGGCCTTCTAAGCTGTAAAAGAGCAAGAGTGATAGTAACCCCAGGGAGTTGCCAGCCTTGAGGCCAGCTCAGGCCAAGCATCAGGGCTGATGTGAGAAGAGCGTGCAAAGGTCTCATGGGGACTTCTTTCTTCTGAGTGGCTGGGTCATCTTTCCGGACCTCATCTGTCTTGACCCCAGCTTTGTTGTGCCCTTGGGTCCCTGGTACCCCATCACATGTAGGTAGATTTGGGCTTCTGTTTCCCTCACCTGTCTGACCTTAGAAACAGGCACTGCCACTCCCGCCCTGCCCAGCCAGCCCTCCTTGTTCATCCAGGCCTCGGACCACAAACCTCTGAGCTTTCCAAGGCCAGTGCCCCAAACAGGGGCCTTAGAACCCACAGACAAAATGCCACCTGAATCTTCGTGGGGATACTGGCCCTCTGCTCCATTCTTGGCCTGCCAAAGAACCCCGCCCAATGCCGGGGTCGGGGTGCCTTCCCAGCAACATCCTGGACACAGAGCTCGGCTTTGCGCTGTCCAGAGGCAGCAAGTTTGCAACGGCAAGCTATTCTTGGCTCCAGCCTGCTCACTGCTGCTAATTTCATGCCCCTGTGATCTAGGTAATGCTTTGCTGCCTCAAGCTGCCACCCCTAGGCTTGAATCGCTTTTTCTCGCCCCGCAGGAGCCCAGCTGCCTCTGCCGTGCTATTGAGGTGGGGGCCACGCAAAGCTGCCTCTCGGAAGCCACTAGGTGGCCAGCCCAAACTAGTCGGCCCCCGCTCGTGACTAATTTGCTGCACTTATTTCAAAGTGCCCTAATGGCTTTCGGGGGAGAGGAGGCTTACCCGGAGCCTGCCAGAGATAAACAGGCTCATTTTGGGCCCTCCCTGCCCGAAGAAACCTTTTTGCCTGGACTCCGAGCTCAGAATTAAATTCTTCCAGAAGAGATGCTTAGCACGGAGCCTCTCAGCATGGTGGAAGAGAGGAAACGTTCCCATCGTAAAATGGGCCTCACATCTGGCCAGCTGGCTCGGGTGGAGTTTTCGATTGTATTTTTAGAGCATCTCTCCCCGTTCCTGGTGTTCACAAGCTGGGCCAGAGCATCACAGATAAAAACAGGTTTCCTCATTTCCATGACAAGTGGATCAATGCCCTGCACCCTGACCACAGGGCGGCACCACACTGCCCTGGCACCTGGGGGCCGCTCATCGGCTCTGTCCACAGTCTGGCTTTTTATCCCCACCCCCACCTGTCCTGGGGCATTCTGCTGGGGTTTGCACAGTCAGGAGAGAAGCTGGAAGACTGCCCGGTGCTTCCCAACTTATCAGCAGACCATGTCCATCCATTTTTGTGTCTGACAGAAGTGAGGGCTTTTCTCTTAATCTTTTTTTTTTTTTTCCTTTTTGATGCTATTCAGATCCGTAGACCTGAGGAAATGCCCAAGGGAATGGGTGGTGGGGTTTAAGGAAAAGAGATAGTTAGCCAGCAGATGAGAAAAATCTACTGGCTGGGGTAGAGGGAAGATGAAACCCTGATAAAATCTCTGATCCTCGGGCTGGGCCCTGCTCACTGCTGGGAAGTCATGTGCACTGCCAGTTCTGCCCTCTGGGGCAGCCAGTGACACGCTGTAATCCCAGCGATGGTCTTTGGGTTGGTGCAACTGTGAGTCAGGCAGCCCCAGCTACATGGCTCTTAGATTTGAGGAGTGATGATAATGATCTCCCATCCCACCCCTGCCCTGCATCCTGCCACCTCACTCCCCAAGTGTGCACCTCTGTGCAATTCATCCACCTCTGTTAGCCTCAAGCTTCTTATCTGTAAAATGGGAACAGTCCTGGCTTTGACCTGCTCTTATAGGCTAAATTAAGAGCAAATGGACTGGGGTCTGTGCAGGTCACGTGAAAACAGTTTTGTTCAAATGTCAATAACCTGGTGCTCTGCAGGGCCTCCCTGTCCATTGGGTTACCTGAAAGTGAAAGTCCCTCAGTCGTGTCTGACTCTTTGTGACCCCATGGACTATACAGTCCATGCAATTCTCCAGGCCAGAATAATGGAGTGGGTAGCCTTTCCCTTCTCCAGGGGATCTTCCCAACCCAGGGATCGAACCCAGGTTTCCTGCATTGCAGACAGATTCTTTACCAGCTGAGCCATCAGGGAAGCCCAAGAATACTGAAGTGGGTAACTTTTCCCTTCTCCAGTGGATCTTCCCAACCCAGGAATCGAACTGGGGGTCTCCTTCATTACAGTCGGATTCTTTGCCAACTGAGCTATGAGGGAAGCCCAATGGGTTTACCTGGCAGGTGCCGAAGAGGACTTTTGATGTTACCTTTGCCAGAGGCTAAGCCCGAGGTAATTGCACAGTGCAGGGAAGATAGGGGAGGGCAGGGAGATTCGATTAGACCTTCAAGAAGCAGAAGTTTTCTTCCTGTTCCTCAGAGCTGGACTTACCTCACGTTGGGTTGGAGAATTCAGAATGATGGGGCTGCCCTCTCTGCCCTGTGGTTTGAATGGACCACACTTGTGCCTTCCTGCCCCAGCTCGGTAGATTCCTATGGATACTGAGGGAAACCTCAGGGTAGTCTGGTCCGACAAATGAGCCGGGGTTAGAGTCCTAAGTGGCGAAGAAGTGTCCATTCCTGTCTTTGCATGTGTTCTTCTGCCTCTTGGAATGCCATTTCTCTTTCTACCAGCACCCACCCCCTTCCCATATCTGTCTGACAAACTTCCCCCCATCTTTCAGGCTGCAGTCCAAGATGGCCTCCTATGGGAAATCCCCCTAAACTCCCTCCTTCCCTCCCCAACCCTTGGATCCATTGTTCCACAGCTGTGGGATTGCACCCAACTACGCACTTCCTAAGGGCATCAGCCACCCTATCTATTCTATTTTATATGCCAAACCACCAGCCTAGTGTTGGGCACACAGGGGCTTGCCACATCTTCAGTGAACCAGGGAGTGGGTAGCACATGAGGGGATGCTGATCCAGATGGAAGTGGTCACTCAGCCGCGCTTGGGGCTGTGGGGTTACCAGCCTCTGGGGCTCCCACCTGCAATTACATCAGGCCCAAACTGACCCCCTGGTTTTCCATGAGCTGTGTAAACGGGGCTGCCATGTTGTACAACTCTGAGGAGCTCTGTTCATTTCACCGCCCACACAACTGCTGCCCCCTGGGGTTGTGCAGCACACAGCCTCCACTGTCATGGGGGCAGGGAGTGCCATTGCCCTGGAGGCTGGTCTCATTGCCCCACTCCTCTGTCGCCAGAGTCCTTGGGGCCTTCGGGTTCATCTCTGGAGGTGGAGGCAGCAACCTTGTTGCCAGATGCCTGGTGGGACAAGTAACAACGGAGCCTTTTGAAGGAGCTCTCAGGATTCGGTCCCAAGTGGAGGTGAACTATTTGACACAGATTATTTCCAAGCATTGCATTACTCAAAAATCACCCTATAGAATGGAGATTTCACATTGCTTTGGAGGGGGCAGTGCTGTTACCATTCTGACTGCAGTGTGTTTGAACCAGTATTCAGCTGTCTTCATATTTCCTTGAGTAAAATAGGAGAAGGTAACCTCAAAAGGCCTTGGAAACAAATGAGACGAACCCAGGAAGGGAGCACCAGCTATGAGTCTGCAGTGTGTAGAGTCGAGAATTGAACATAGGGCCTTTGCTGTTGGGTTTTTCTTAGAAAGGAGCCTGAGGCAGCATCTTACACGCCATACTCTGTTGGGGAGTGCTGTCCTAGGGAAGTGAGAGTGAGGAAAAGGGAAGTGACAGGATGGAGGGGAGCAGATACAGGCTGTGGTGTCACTGCACTGGCCACAGCTTTGCCTCTAAAACACAGCTGCTTGCTCAGGCACATGGGGTGTCTCCTGAGGAGCCACGTGGAGCCACCACCTTTCAGAACAGATGTTAGGCCAGAGGAGGAACGGCCAGCAGGATGTCTCTAGTCTCCTTCCTGTCTCCCGCCTCTCATTGGTTGAAACCTACCTTGTGGGTGGGGCTTCCTCCACCCTTCTGAGAGGGTCACCTGACCCCTCCCACAGCCACCCAAGGAGCAAGAGCCTCTGCAGGTGCAGCCTGGGCAGTGCACAGGTGCAGGGGTCTCTCCTTGGCAGCTGGCTCTCCTGCTGGTGGCAGCAGTGGCCGTGGCTTCATAACTATGTGGGACCAAACAGAAAAGCAAATGGCCTGAGAGGGAGGTAAGATGAGCAGATCTGGGGTGGTGCATAAGCCAGGTCCAGTTTCTTGAAATCAGTGCATGCTGCTTGCAAAAATGATTCTAATTTCAGCAAAGGATTTGGAGAGGAAAGGCTTGGGGGACTGATGTGGTCAGCGAGTATAACCTTTGTTCCCCTCGTGGGCAGGCACATCGGTCCTCATGTCTGGCAAGAAGTTGAATGAAATCATGGTCAGCTATCTCTGCCTTCATCAGGAACTGAATTTAAATTGTTATAGGAAGGCTGCAGCATTCAGAAAAACCCGTTACTAGAAACTTGGCTATCCCACACCCTCACCAATTGGGAATCTATTGCTGTGGAGCAAAATAGTACAAACTTAGTGGCTTACAACAGCACATGTTCATTATCTCACAGTATCTGTAGACCAGGGGGCTGGGCATAACCTATCCCAGTCCTCCCCTTAGGGTCTCACACGGCTGCAGTAAGGGGTTAGCCAGGGCTTCAGTCTTACTGGAGACTCGACTGGAGAAGGATCAATTTCGGCTTACTTGGGTTGTTAGCAGAACTCAGTTCCTTGCAGTCGTTGGATTGAGAGCTTCAGTTTCTTGCTGGGTGTTGGTCAGAAACCACTGTCAGCAACTAGGGGTCACCTGTAGTCTTTGCCACGTGGGGTTCCTCAGCCTGGCCACCGGCCTCCTCCGAGCCATCACGGGAGGAATAAAAGAGTCCAGCAAGATGGGTGCCGCCATCTCATGTGACAAGTGAAACCACCACGTGTTTGTATCAGGGATTAAGTGTGGAAAAAAAGAAAAAAACAAAACTCTTTGGGATGTGCTGAGTCCACTTATATCACCAACCACAGCTTCCCGATCTGATCCAGTAGAAAGATGGCACATGGTCAAGTCCATTCTTCCCCTGCCTCACCGCCTACCCCACACCCCACCCCACCCGCCACACGCTCTTTGTAAGGCAGAGAAATGGGCTCAGTCAGCAGAAAGGAAGTCCTCGCCTTATCCACTTGTCAGTATTTCTAAAACTTTCCAACACTAAAAGGAACTTTTTCTGCTTAAATATCAACAAGCCAGAACAATAACCTAGAAAATCCCCATTCCTAAAATGCTCAGGGAACCTGAGCCTGCTTGAAAAAACAAAGACAGAGTTTCTGCACCCATGTGACGGCCCTTCACAGACTTGTCACAGAGTGAACAGCCGCAGACAGTCTGGAGCTCAGACTTGGGGCCGTCCCCCCACCTGCAGCCGTCTTCTCCTTGGAGCCTGTTCCCATTGCTTCTGCCCGCCCAGTTCCTGCCTGGCCTCACGTACGCCCAGCCACTGTGTCAAGATGCAATTGACTGAGTGCCTCAGACCAGTCCAGGCTCTGCTGAGCCCATCAGGACAGGAACAATGAGGTAGCTCCTCAAAGGAGGAAGGCTATTTCTGAGGCTCATGGTTGATGGACCGCACTAGCTGTGATTATCATTTTAATTGCAAGGCCACCACCACCTTACATTCAGGGTGCAGATTTCAAAGACCACAAAGCACTCTGCAGGCTTAAAAAGGTACCATGGCAACGGTCTGTGCTTCAGACTAAAAGGGGCCCATTATGACATCTTTCTTTCTTGGCCTCCACATTGCAACCAGAATCTCCCAGAAAGGAAAGAGCTCCCCCTCCGTTTTGAGATCTGACACAAATCCCACCTCCTCTGGTTCCCCAAACTCTTACTCATTCCTGTTCTCTCCAGGACTGAGGCCCCTTGTCCCACTCCCCTACCTGGAACTCCCTTAGAGCGCATCACCCCTACCACAGATTTGACAATGACAACAGTGACAAAAAATACCCTATAGAATTCTGACAGCTCTTCCTATGGTGTTTCGAGACATTAAAAAACCTCACACTCTGTCTTATACTTTCCATGGGACACCCTGTTCTTAACAGGGAAGAAGCATATCTCAGATTCTGTAGAGATCCCTATTACTGGAGCTCTTTGTGCACTGGCAAGATTTTTGCACACATTGTTCTTTGCACTTGGCACATTTGTACTCAAAATATTTCCCCAGTTAAGTTCAGTGTTGTAAGCTTTCCAGAGTACTCACAGCATTTTTATTTTTTCAGGTAAAGAACATCATTTGTATAAAGCCCTTGTGCTTGCACACAGTATGCTTTATTCATGTAAGCGGTTTTCATGGCTTAGAACAGTCAGCTTAAAAAATACACAGCGTGAGAGTTGCAAGTTAAATTTTATTTGGGGGTAAAATGAGGACTATAGTTCAGGAGACAGCACCTCAGATAGCTCTGAGAAACTGCTCCAAAGAGGCAGGGGGGAAGGTCAGTACATATGTGATTTTGTTAAAGGGAGAGTACATGCAATCAACATATATTTTGCAGATTTTTGCTAGTCATGAGGAGCAGTCATCACCGTGAAGGATTTTAGTGCTTTTCTACATATGAGGAGATATAAGAATTGGGCTCATAAAACCTGTTCTGCCAGTCCCCTGAGCACGGAGTTCCTCATTTTTTCTCTCTACCCTGAACACCTTTCAGGGGGTGTTGAAAATCAGCAGCTACAGCAGCACGTGATTTAGTTCTTATAGAGGTAGATGGCAAGTGCCAATTTGTAACTGACAGAACCCATCGTCATTACTGATCTGGGGTTCACGATTTGACATGAAAGCACCAAAGCCAAGATATATCATCCCATTCCAGTATTTTGGTTTTTTGTTCAACGGGTATATTGAAGGATAAGGTATACTCAGTTAAAGCCACCCTAATGAGTGGACAGTCCTCTGAGATTTGAAAAATGCATACAGTTGCTCCTTAGCTTCTTCAGCTGTAAGTTCCAGCACATCACACTCAGAAATTCTTCATCCTGTCTGTGGTCTCATGCATTCTTTGTCTACATTACTGTTGAGCTGCTTCCAGGAAAATGCCCCTTTTGCTCATCCTGACCAGTTTGGAAGCCACTTCCCAAAATGACTGTGATCTTGGGGTACAGCTCTATTGAAGGAGCAAATCCACAGTCAGAACAGAGTTTCTCTGCAGGGATCAGGGCCCTGTGTATTGCTAAGAGTACTCACTTGGTTGCAAGAATGTGAGACCGTGAATGAATCATAACTAACCCACTTGGATAACTCCAAAATTTGACAATGAGCAAAGATGACCGACAGGGAAATTTTTTCATTATTTTATTTGTAAACATATGTCGAGTCCTGTCCCCATCACCTGATCCATGAGGGATGGGAATAGGTGGGAGGGATGGGAGCATGGACTGCAGAGCATTAGGGCAGGGACAATGTCCTACCCTTCCTTTTGTCCCTGTCACTTGGCACAGCTCAAGCTGGTGTCTGTCAAGTGACCGCATGAGTGGTTTCAGGCTAGAGATGGAAGAGACCTTGGTGTCTCAGGGTGGGCTTAGCCGTCACTCGTAGGTGTCTGAAGACTATAGGGAAGAGAACCACCAGAAGGATCCCCGACCCTGCTCTCGGGTGGAGCCCTCCCCTGCATCCCAAGTGGCCTCAGCGACCCCCTCTCTTCTCTGCTTGCAGAACTACTTTGAGAGCTACCTGGCCGTCGCCTCCACTGTGCCTTCTGTGCTGTGCCTTGTGCTGAACTTCCTGCTTGTCAACAGGTAGGCCACTTTCCTCCCTCTCCCAGGCCCCCGACCTTCTCCTGCAGCTTATCCACTCTCCCTTGGTCCACAGCTGCCTGAACTGTGGCCACCAAAGTAGGAGGCAAGCAGTTCAGATTCCTTCCCAAAGACTGAGAGTCAGATCGGTTACCTAGGACCCTGCCCACACGATGCCCAGTCCTTGGGCAGTGGGGTCAGCTGCCTCCCTACAGCTGCCTGGGCTGCAGGGACACCATGGATGGTGGGCGGGGCCCAGGGAGCAAGGCTTGTGGAGGCTGGTGTTCCAAGCCTTTCTGAGAGCAGTAGAAAGTTAGGAGCCTGGGGACTTCCCTGGCAGTCCAGTAGTTGGGACTCCACAGTTCCACAGCAGGGGGCACAGGTTCCATCCCTGGTCTGGGAAACTGAGATCCTACATGCCTCATGGAGTGGCCAAAAAAAAAATCAGAGCTGGAAGTTAGCCTGTCACCTCACCACCCCAGCTCTTACTATATGGAAAAGGGTCACCTATGCTCAGTGCCAAGCTGGTAACAGCAGTTCATGAGTCAGGCACTCACAAGGGGATTACTTGGTGACTTCTGACACTGCACTCACGAAGAGTGGGATCCACTGTGGAAGAAAGAATGGTTTAGGAGACAACCCTTCAAACCCATTGTGTGACTGGTGCCATCCCTTCTCCATTTAGGTTTACAGGGGTAACAGCCTGAGTTACTTTGCCCCCATTTCTCCTAAGCTATCATTGTCTGATAATGGTGGCTATGTTATTATTCTGAAACCTGGGCGTCTCTCGGGCACAGCCTACTGAAACCTTCGGTCCCTGGTGGCAAACTTGTTTTACCCAACTCTGCTCAGTTTGTATCGACTCCTTGGATCTCTGCTTGAACAGGAGTCTAAAGCAGGTTTGGCCTCAGGGAGTGTGCTGTGATTGATTAGTGATGTCTGTTCTGAGTCCATGAGGAGAGAGGGCAGCACAAGTGCCTCAGGTGTGCTAAGCCTGAACAGACCATTCTTTCCAAACATGTTATGAGGTTATTCCAATGATCTATTGTTGCATAAAAATGATCCCAAAACAGAGAGGCTAAAAACACTGACAGTAACCGGTGTCTCTCATGGTCCTGGGAGTCCACAGGCTCAGCTGGCAGCTCTGGCTGGCCGTCTCATGCGGGACAGCTCTTTCTCTGTCCCTCCCCTTGGTCTCTTGTAGGTTGGCCTCAGGTAGTAGGACTTTCCGTGTTGTAACTGAAGAGCAGCTGCTTCTAGAGAGCAAGGCAGAAGCTGCTTGGTTTTGGTGCCCTACTCTCTGCAGTGACATACTGTCCTTTCTGCCAGGGCAGTCACCAAGCCCTCTTAGTTTCAAGGGGACACAGACTCCATCTTTCAACGGAAGGAATGTCAATGAATTTGCACGCCTCTTAAAACCAAAGTGCAGGCTGGACAAGTGAGAGGGAGGATGGTCTCAGGCAACCGAGGGGCTGAATGCCAGCTGCCCCCCCACCTGCCTCCTTGCACTTGCCCAGCACACAGGGCTGTGATCAGTGTCCCAGCAGGGGGAACACAGCCTCCAGGCACCCTCCCCAGGAGGAGGTGGGGAATGGAGCCAGGAGTAGGGCTGAGCGGGGACCCTACGGGGAGAGCTGGGTTCCTGACAGTGACTCAGAAGAGAAGGCATGAGAAAAGGAAGGGCATGTAAGAGGAGGACGATGAGGAAGAGGTGACCGAGCCATGGCGGCGGGTAGTCCCCTGGCCTCTCACTGCCCTCTCCCCTTTCCAGGCCCCTCTCATGATCCTCTGTGCAAAATGGAAGTCAGGAGATGTGTGCCCAGGCCCACAGGGCCAGGAAGGGGTAGCCTGAGCTGACATCTTACCCAGCACTGCCCCCTCTGAGGTCGTGAGGCCCAGCAGGCAGCAGCCGGCCAGGACCTGGGGTGAGCAGTGGCAGGGCAGGTTCAGCCTCAGGGCCCAGGGTAAATCATCTCTAATCCTCTCAGTTAGCAGTCTGAGCACTCAGTCGTTGGCAGCATTCTCTCTTTTAGTCCTGGCAGTGGCCTAGAGCAACGGACTTATTCCCCTGTTTTATTGATGGGAAAACAGGCTGACAGAGGTGGCCTGCCCACGGTCATGAAACCATTAAGAGGTTGAGGCAGGACTGGAACTGGGACCCTTCTCCCCCCACATCTGGACTTGGAACCTCTGGGCCTCCTGTCTCCGAGCTCTCTAGCTTTGCCTGCCTCCTCCCTGCACCCAGAGACACATCTCAGACCCTGTAAGTGAGAGCCCGTTTCTGCCCTGGCTTCAAGATGCTGGAAGGAAGGAAGTGGTGAAGAAGGTCTGGATCTGTCTGCAGTGGGGACTGTGGGCCGTCCAGGTAGCTGCCCTCCTGAGGATGGCTGGGAGCTGGCTCTGGGAGCTCAGCATTACAGGGCATCCTCCAGAAGTGTCCGGTCCACCCCAGGGCCTGCCCTGGCCCTTTCCCGGCTGCAGGAGAGGGTGAGAGCACTGTGGGGAACGCTCCAGCCTCTGTCTGTTTCTGAACTGTGGGAAGATGGTTTGGAGCTAAGCTGTTTTTTATTTAATGTGTGAGATTGAAATGTCCCCTTTTCTTCCCTCCTAGAGAACCCTGGCTTTCTCTAACTGGCTCTTCCATAATCACCAAGTGTTTTATTATGTAAAATCTGTAGCATCATAAATACTTATGAGGAGGATTTACATTTTGGAGACTTAGGAAGAAATCAGTCCCCTGGGGTCCTGAGCCCTCACGAGCAAGGGGAGGGGGGTGGAGCTGGCAGCCTGGGTACAGCTGGTGATCCTCTCCGAGAATGTCACACACAGTCCCGGGACTGGAGCTCTCACCTCAGACAGCCCCTGTCCCAGAGCAGAGCCACCAACCCCAGGCTGCGCTTGTCTAGACTTTCCCTCACGCCCCCACGGTGTCCCCAGCCCCTGGGCCACCGTCCAGGTGGAAGGAGCAGAGAGTAAGGCAGCATGCCCCTGTTAGTGGATGTGGGGTGGGCTTGCACAGGGCACATTTCATAAAGCTTCGCTAGCATTGAAAACAGCCCTGGGCAAGATCCCTGAAGGCTTGGAGCCCCTGCAGGGATGCTCCTGCTGAGAACGGGTCCTGCAGCTGACAATTAGGAGGAGACCTGTGCAGGTGAGGGGCAGGATACGGATGGGAGAGGAGACCTGTGCAGGTGAGGGGCAGGATACGGATGGGAGAGGAGACCTGTGCAGGTGAGGGGCAGGATACGTACGGGAGAGGAGACCTGTGCAGGTGAGGGGCAGGATACGGATGGGAGAGGAGACCTGTGCAGGTGAGGGGCAGGATACGTACGGGAGAGGAGACCTGTGCAGGTGAGGGGCAGGATACGGATGGGAGAGGAGACCTGTGCAGGTGAGGGGCAGGATGCGTATGGGAGAGGAGACCTGTGCAGGTGAGGGGCAGGATACGGATGGGAGAGGAGACCTGTGCAGGTGAGGGGCAGGATGCGTACGGGAGAGGAGACCTGTGCAGGTGAGGGGCAGGATGCGTATGGGAGAGGAGACCTGTGCAGGTGAGGGGCAGGATGCGTACGGGAGAGGAGACCTGCGCAGGTGAGGGGCAGGATGCGTACGGGAGAGGAGACCTGCGCAGGTGAGGGGCAGGATGCGTATGGGAGAGGAGACCTGTGCAGGTGAGGGGCAGGATGCGTACGGGAGAGGAGACCTGTGCAGGTGAGGGGCAGGATACGGATGGGAGAGGAGACCTGTGCAGGTGAGGGGCAGGATGCGTATGGGAGAGGAGACCTGTGCAGGTGAGGGGCAGGATGCGTACGGGAGAGGAGACCTGTGCAGGTGAGGGGCAGGATACGTACGGGAGAGGAGACCTGTGCAGGTGAGGGGCAGGATACGGATGGGAGAGGAGACCTGTGCAGGTGAGGGGCAGGATGCGTATGGGAGAGGAGACCTGTGCAGGTGAGGGGCAGGATACGGATGGGAGAGGAGACCTGTGCAGGTGAGGGGCAGGATGCGTATGGGAGAGGAGACCTGTGCAGGTGAGGGGCAGGATGCGTATGGGAGAGGAGACCTGTGCAGGTGAGGGGCAGGATGCGTACGGGAGAGGAGACCTGTGCAGGTGAGGGGCAGGATACGTACGGGAGAGGAGACCTGTGCAGGTGAGGGGCAGGATACGGATGGGAGAGGAGACCTGTGCAGGTGAGGGGCAGGATACGGATGGGAGAGGAGACCTGTGCAGGTGAGGGGCAGGATACGGATGGGAGAGGAGACCTGTGCAGGTGAGGGGCAGGATACGGATGGGAGAGGAGACCTGTGCAGGTGAGGGGCAGGATGCGTACGGGAGAGGAGACCTGCGCAGGTGAGGGGCAGGATGCGTACGGGAGAGGAGACCTGCGCAGGTGAGGGGCAGGATACGGATGGGAGAGGAGACCTGTGCAGGTGAGGGGCAGGATGCGTACGGGAGAGGAGACCTGTGCAGGTGAGGGGCAGGATACGGATGGGAGAGGAGACCTGTGCAGGTGAGGGGCAGGATACGGATGGGAGAGGAGACCTGTGCAGGTGAGGGGCAGGATGCGTATGGGAGAGGAGACCTGTGCAGGTGAGGGGCAGGATACGGATGGGAGAGGAGACCTGTGCAGGTGAGGGGCAGGATGCGTATGGGAGAGGAGACCTGTGCAGGTGAGGGGCAGGATGCGTATGGGAGAGGAGACCTGTGCAGGTGAGGGGCAGGATGCGTACGGGAGAGGAGACCTGTGCAGGTGAGGGGCAGGATACGGATGGGAGAGGAGACCTGTGCAGGTGAGGGGCAGGATGCGTATGGGAGAGGAGACCTGTGCAGGTGAGGGGCAGGATACGTACGGGAGAGGAGACCTGTGCAGGTGAGGGGCAGGATACGGATGGGAGAGGAGACCTGTGCAGGTGAGGGGCAGGATACGGATGGGAGAGGAGACCTGTGCAGGTGAGGGGCAGGATGCGTACGGGAGAGGAGACCTGCGCAGGTGAGGGGCAGGATGCGTACGGGAGAGGAGACCTGCGCAGGTGAGGGGCAGGATACGGATGGGAGAGGAGACCTGTGCAGGTGAGGGGCAGGATGCGTACGGGAGAGGAGACCTGTGCAGGTGAGGGGCAGGATACGTACGGGAGAGGAGACCTGTGCAGGTGAGGGGCAGGATGCGTATGGGAGAGGAGACCTGTGCAGGTGAGGGGCAGGATACGTACGGGAGAGGAGACCTGTGCAGGTGAGGGGCAGGATGCGTACGGGAGAGGAGACCTGTGCAGGTGAGGGGCAGGATACGGATGGGAGAGGAGACCTGTGCAGGTGAGGGGCAGGATGCGTACGGGAGAGGAGACCTGTGCAGGTGAGGGGCAGGATGCGTACGGGAGAGGAGACCTGTGCAGGTGAGGGGCAGGATACGGATGGGAGAGGAGACCTGTGCAGGTGAGGGGCAGGATGCGTACGGGAGAGTTGGCAGCTGCGTTGCTTTTGTTATGCATTTAGTGTTCACCTCCTCACCTCCCAGTCTGCACCGCCCCTGCCGTGGGGGTGCCTGGGTAAGAAGTCCCCCAGTTCTCTCCAAAGCCGCTGTTTCTTTCAAGCAATTATCTACCTTGATGTAAAGACACAGGAAAGTTTCCGAGATGCCCGCAGTGTTCCTGGGGTGGACGTTTTCTGTGTTGCTTCTGTGAGGAGGTGGTGAGAGGCTGAGGCCATTCCCAAGGCCGGCTGAGGTCGCTGCTGATGTTTCCAGCTGTCTCCCTGCCACACTGAGGGGTCAAGAAGCAGGGACTGAAAGGGAGCTTGAGGCCCAGCATGCACTGCTAGGCTCCTTGCTGGTCAATCTGTGGGTCCAGGAGGTGTTTACAAGTGCCTGCCAGGCCCTGTGCCAGCCCCATGGGTGAGAACAAGGCAGGGTCCTGTCCCTGTGGGGCTTCCCACTTCTGCTGTGCCTGCTTCTTGCCTCAAGGAACTGCTCAACTTTGGGGCTTTTGTCCTCAGTCTCTCTCTCCACTTGAATTTTTTCAGATTTAGAAGCATAAACTGGAAGAGGCACGAATGTTATCTTGTCCCGTCTCTTCTTTTTCAGGATGAGGAGACTGAGGCCCCGCGAGGTTGAATGTTTGCCTTGGGTCACACTGTGAACTGGTGGCAGAGTTGGCAGGGCTCCCGTCTCTGGACTCAGGCTCTGTGCCCCTGTGGCTCTTATCTCTGAGTGTGCAGGGAAGCTCCTGCTGCTGGGATAAGGCGGGGACATCGTGCGACAGGGGCTGCATGTGTAGCGTCGCCCCAAGCGTCAGGAGTAAGGCCTGACTCCCAGTCTTCAGGGTACCTGGTGTGCATTTAAAATGGACGCTCTGGGTCCTCTGGAGTCCAGGTACTCACCCGATTGCCCACCAACTCCCGCCCAGGTGGAGGGCCCTGCAGACGCTAGGAAGATGTGTCTTAATGTGGAGTTTCTCAGAAACAGACCTCAGAACAAGGATTCAAGTGCAGGTAGTTCATTTGGGAGACCATGGTAGGAGAAAGGCGGAGACCAGGAAGGCGTGGCAGTCAATAAATGGTGCCTTGTCAAGCCAGCTCCCACGGTGGGTGACCGAGCTTGACCTGCCCCAGAGTGCTGCCAGCCAGTGTGGAGCATGCACTCGAGGCGGGAGGGAGCGGGGGTGGGGGATTTATCCACCCACTTTCCCATCTTTGGTTGAAGGCAGCTCTCGGGAGGTGTTACCTAGACAGCATATTAAAAAGCAGAGACATTACTTTGCCAACAAAGGTCCGTCTAGTCAAAGATGTGGTTTTTCCAGTGGTCATGTATGGATGTCAGAGTTGGACCATAAAGAAAGCTGAGCACCGAAGATTTGATGCTTTTGAACTGTGGTGTTGGAGAAGACTCTTGAGAGTCCCTTGGTCAGCAAGGAGATCAAACCAGTCCATTCTAAAGGAAAGCAGTCCTGAATATTCATTGGAAGGACTGATGCTGAATCTGAAACTCTAGTACTTTGGCCACCTGATGCGAAGAACTGACTCACGGGAAAAGGCCCTGATGCTGGGAAAGATTGAAGGCAGGAGAAGGGGACGACAGAGGATGAGGTGGTTGGATTTCATTACCCACTCGATGGACCTGAGTTTGAGCAAGCTCAGAGGTTTGGTGATGGACAAGGAAGCCTGGTGTGCTGCAGTCTACGGGGTCGCAAAGAGTCAGACACAACTGAACTGAACTGAATTACCTGTCACTTGCAGCCTGCTTCCTGGTGAGAGGAGAGGGCAGATAGGCAGGGCACCCACAGAACAGAGGTGGAGTTCCAACCATGTTGCTCCCCAGCTACATGTGCCTCTTTGTGTTTTTTGGCACTCTTTTTTTTTTTAGATTTATTTATGGCTGTGCTGGGTCTTCGTTGCTGCTCAGGCTTTTCTCTAGTTGCAGTGAGTAGGGGCTGTTCTGTCATTGTGGCGCGCCGGCTTCCCATTGCGGTGGCTTCTCTCATTGCAGAGCACGGGCTCAATAGTTGTGGTGTAGGGGCTTAGTTACTGTGTGGCATGTGGTATCTTCCCAAACCAGGGATTGAACCCATGTCTCCTGTGTTGGCAGGCAGATTCTTTATCCCTGAGCCACCAGGGAAGCCCAGTTGGTACTCTTGGTGACAAATGGAAGAGACACAAAAAGGATTTTCTCATTCTTTCCCTGGAAAATTAAAGTCAGGCCTGCCTACATTGCTGGATCTAGGAGAGTACCAATGTCCTCATCCACCAACCTTGGGCTCTGTGTGTGTCTACTTGGCTTCAGCTCAAATGTGGCCTCTCTACATGCAGCTGGCCAGATAGTGACCAGCAGCCCCCAACACAGTCTTGGCAGACAGTCAGCTTCTCCACCTTTGAATCCCAGGGTTCGCTGACTGGCCCTGCCTTGGTCACATGCTAACACCTAACCCAATCCAGTGGCTGGAAGTATGGAACACTGATCACCCCAGACTGGCCTGTGTGCGCTCATTTGTAGATGGGTTGGTGTAGACACCATGAGCGGCCACCTCTGCAGGACAACTTGGCATGGAAGGATTGCTTCTGGTGGGAGGGACACCGGGACAAATTCTGTCTACTCTCTGTTCCACCCTGAGGATCAAGTCTTGACTCTTATCCAGGGGACAGGGCCCTCCTCGGAGGGGTCCCTGTATCTGTTCGGCATCCTCTGCTCCCAGTGTCACCTGCAGCCAGAGTTCACTTCAATTCCCTGAATGTGCCACACTGTGTCTCACAAGATACACGCACTCCCATCCAGACATACCTTATACTCAAGCTTAGGGATCGCCTCCAAAGAGCCTGTGAGAAGCCCAGGATGGGTCTTGTGCCCCTCAGAAGTGCCCAGGAAGCCCCATGGCCCTGCCGATGGAACACTTTTTGCTGGAACCAAATGCCCGTCCCTCATCTGCCCTGTGTCCTGGGCATCCAGCCCAGGGTTGGACACACTGTGGTTGGCCTGTGTGTTTGTGGAATGAACACACCAGAGCGAATGGGTCTCAGCAGAGAGCCAGGGGCTGGGGCTCAGCAGACCTGGGTCTCATCCCAGCTCCTCACACCACGACCTTGAACTCTCCCTTCACTTCCTCGGGCGTCCTTCTGCCCCTGACCCAGCGGAGGCGGCACCTGGTCTGCCTTCAGCCGAGGATTGGAAGGAAGCTCAGATTAGCCTTGGCGCCACAAAAGCACTTTGAAAAAATCCTTTCTTGCTTTTTGTGCTCATCATTTCACACCTATTTACATATGTACAGATCTTTCTTACCTTTCGTGTCTTTATTTTTATCCAAAAGAAATTTGTGTATAACTAATCTGGCTTTTCGCTCAGCCCCCTCCCAACTGGTTAGCGGGAAAATTAACTAAACATCCAATCTGGTTTAAAGCTTAGTGTAATCTGATGATTTAAACAGTCTCTTCAGATGATGTTCTCTCCCTGGAATAAAAATGCAGTTTCTCAGCGATCCCAGCTTCCCTGCTTCTCCCTGCAGGGTGGTGTCTGGGCAGGTTGGGGGCTGGGAGGAGTGTACAGCTTAGATGCAGAGGGAGCTGGCTCTTGCTTGGCCTCAGCTGCTTCCCACAACAGCTGAGACCATCGCAGGAGCCTCCTTCTGTCCTCACCTCCTGTTCCAGACCACCCATAGTTGCTTCATGTCAGGTGAGGCAGTAAAGTGACATTCTGAAAGTGCCGATGGGAGCGGACCTCCTGGGTTCAGAGCTGAGTGACCTTGAGCAAGTAGCCTCTCTGACCTCAGTTTTCTTATCTGTGTCTGTGGAATAGGTAAAAATACCTATTTTGTAGAACTGGTGTAAGAATTCAACACATTAGCATTTAGAAAACACTCAGAAGAGTACCTGGCATGAATGAAGTACTGTCTGCCATGATGATGATGACAGCGACGATCTTCTTCCCTTCTCTCTCCTCCCTCTGCCGCTGCTAAGTTTTGGGGGAAGGAAGCCAGTGAATGGTGGTTCTGTTTAAATACTAGACAAAGCCAGTGGGAGGAGTAGGGAGTCTTGCCTCGAGAGCTCTCATCTCCTGTCCTTGAGCATCACAGCAAGATGAAAAGAAGCAGCATCCAAGAGCATGTGCCCTGAGCTGACACTGCCTCCTTTCTGTGTGTACACCTCTCCAGAGACCCTCACCGTGCCTTCAGGTAGATTGATCTTCTTTCTGTTTTACGGATGCAGAGGCTGAATCCAGTGTGATAGAGTCACTTATCCAAGGCCACACAGCCTGTGAGCCAGGAAGGCAGGATTCAGACCCAGGCCTCCTGAGTGCAGAGTGCACAGTCTCAGCCACTGAGCACGTCTGCTTCCTTAAGAACAGTCACTAACCCCCACCCGGCTTGGGAGGCCTGGGGGCGGGGTGTCTCTAACCCCTTCTGGTATCCTTGCCTCAGGGTTCCGATCCGTGTCCGCGTGCTAGCCTCGCTGACGGTCATGCTGGCCATCTTCATGGTGATGACCGTGCTGGTGAAGGTGGACACCTCTTCCTGGACCCCCAGCTTCTTCACCATTACCATCGTCTGCATGGTGATCCTCAGCGGCACCTCCACCATCTTCAATAGCAGCGTCTTCGGCATGACTGGCTCCTTCCCCATGAGGAATTCCCAGGCTCTGATATCAGGTGAGAACTAGGGTCCAGACAGCTGGCCAGGTTGGTCTACCTGGGGATCATTTGAAGGAACCAGAGGTGAGCATGTGGTAGCCCTTCCAGAAAAAGAAATGAGTGTTAGGTGTGTTTACATGATCTGTTATTACAGAACAAAGCACCCCCAAGCTCAGTGACTTAGAACAGTAAGAATAATTTCTTTGGCAGGGGCAGCCATATGGTATCAGCCAGGATAGCTTGCCTGGGGCTGGAGGATCCACTCCCAAGGTGGCACACTCACACCTGGCCGGCATGTTGATGCTGGCTGTTAGCTGGAAGCTCAGGTGGGGTTGGGGCTGGGGCCAGGGTTCCTCTCCACATGGACCTACCCACGGCCACTTGAGTTTCCCCAGGGCATGGCATCTGGGTTGCAAGTGCAAGCATCCCAGGAGACCCAGGCAGAAGCACTATGTCCTTTTATGACTTAGCCATAAAGACATTTAGGGGCACTTCCACTATAACCATAAGTCTACCTGGATTTGAGGAGAGAAAGCACAGACCCACACACCTCAGCGGATGAGTGTGAAAGTTATGCTGTAGAAGGGCAGTTGTGAGGGGAGCCATAGTTGCTGCTACTTTTGGAAAATATAGTCTGCCGCCCAGTGGGTTTCCTGAACCAGCGTTCCTTTCTCTCCTTCCCTCCTCTCCCCCTTTCCCTTCTGTCCTCTTTCCTTCTTGTTTCTTTCCCTTTCCCTTATCCTTTCCCCTTTTTTCTCTCCTTTCCTCCCTTCATTTGTCTTTTTTTCCGCTCTAATTTTGCAGAAGACTTACTGTGCACCAAGGATTCACGGATGGACGAGACTCAGCCTCCCGGGAGCTGATAGCCTAGTAATAAACTCCTCTGTTTCCCTGAACTTTGGCATTTCCTGGGGGGTGCTGATGTGTTTTGGGCCAACTCCTTTAACTGAGTGTTGATGCTAACCTGAGCCTGTTGCCTAGAGCTTAGCAGTTCTGTTCTCTCACCCAGATGTCTTGACAAGATAAAAAGGAGCTGGGTCAGAATCAGTGCTTTTCCAGGAGGCCACCATCCCTTAAGGCAAGACTAGGAGCTCAGCAGCTCTGCTCAGTGTCCCTGCATGTCTCTTGTGTGAAGGAGTACTGTAAACATTTGAGAAGAATTTCGCAAAGAGCCTTCTCTGTGCCCATCCCTTGATACTGCCGAGTAGCTTGTGATGACAAATACCTCGACAAGTGTGTGACTCCACCCAGTTCCCACACCAGGGCCAGACCTCACGATTGATCCGCATCTTTCCTCCTGAACTTCTGAATCCTTCTCAACAGAGCACTGGAGACACTTACTGTCAACAGACCAGAGCTCAAATGTGAGAGCTCAGATGTGTTCGCCATTTTTGATATAAGATTGGGCTTCTGGCTATGTCCTCAGAGATGCTCTCGGGCCCAAAATAAAATAAAAATGGGCCCATTGCTGAGTTTCCTGAGTACAATTAATGCACCCCTTGTAGTGCTTCAGGTAGGGCCTGCCTAGGCTGAGGGAAATGATCATTGAACTTTTTATTTAATCCCTTATGTCACACCGGTTTCTTGTCCCCTCGTCTGCCTCCATCCTGCTAGAGGATGTGTTTTTCAATATAACAGCCTTGCTGGGTATCTCTCCAGGAACCAGTGACAAAACACACCAATTTGTTGGCAAGAGGCCTTTCAGGTTCATCTGACCACCTGCAGATCTTCCAGAGAAGGAGGCTTTCCTGTGCATTTTGAAGGAAGCCCATTTTTGAAAAAGTGGAGTAATCTGGTAGTCACACTTCGGCGTCATTACCCTGGGCTCTGAGCCCTGTCATCACTGTGTGCAGCCCCAAGTGCGCACCCTTCACCCGGGAGGATTTGGGGTGTCCAGGTCTCCCAGAGGCCGCAGCACCACTCTCCAGCCTCCGTTGTCTTCCGTCCAGAGGAGTCCATCTATGAATTCTCTGTGTGTTGGCCTCTGAGGAACAGTTCATTTGTTTTGTACTGATGATTTTTTTAAGCTCCTCATTTGCATGTATTTCCATAACTGATGAGATAAAAGTGGGGAGTCAAGAAGGATGAGCTCCCAGAGGCCTGGTTTGTTGTTGATGATAATATTGTAAATTCTCTGCAAGTTGGGAAGAGAGAGAGGAAAATCAATAGGCTGTGATGTTAAAATCTCTTCCTCGGGGCAGCCGGGGAATGTCTTACCAAGTTTAACTCCGGTTCTTACAAAACACCCAGGTGGGGATTACAGCTTCTCAGAAGTTGGCACCCTCTTGGCAAAAGGTTTACCCTGTTGTTGCTGCTTTGATGTAGGAAGGACAGAAATAGCCAAACACCTATTTGGGGATCAGAGAGGATTTATATGGCATTTCTCAGCACCAGACACTGTCCTGCTTTACATGTAATGATCCTTTTAATCTTTGTAACTGCCCTAAGAGGTGAGTTTTAACATTCCCATTTTATAGATGAGAAAATGGAGACATAGAGAGGTTAAGTGATTTGCTGAAGGTCACACAGCTAGAAGTGGTAGAGCCAAGATTGGACTGAGATGTTTTTAGAGTCTGTGCTCTTAATCACTATGCTAACTTTCATTTCTTTACCCCTCCCTCAAGTTCCAACCTCTGGCCCCACCCAGGCTAGTAGAGATCATAGAGAAGGTTGGGAGAAAAGGGTCATGGGGTCTTCCCTGCAGAGCCACAGAGGTGCTGGGCTGTGTGTGGGTGAGGCAGTGGGTGGTCATCATGGTGGATGACGGCCTGACCATCTCCCTCCCACCACTGCTCCACGCAGCAATGGGCAGAAGGGTGGTTGGTATCTGGTCAGACCTGCCAAGTAATGACAAAGCAGCTGGCGCCCACTTGGACCAGTTGGCCATTTGCAGTGGCCTTCTTGCCTCCTTGAGAATCAGTGTTGTGATCCTCTAAGGCCAGCAAACCCATCCACGCAGCCAGGCAATCCTGTATTCACAGGCCCTTTCTGTGTTAACCCTGTTGGACATGTCCGTTTGTTCAATGTTTTTTTCCCATTCGTTGATTCCATCCCACTGTAGTCTCAAGGGAGAGATAGGGTAAGTATGAGCCCCATCTTCCTGGCAAATCAACAGGCGGAGAGGAGTAATGATCTGCTCACATGTGACCATGTATAAGCTCTGACTCACGGCCACCCACGGCTGTGACTGCTTAACAGAGAAACAAGATGCTTGCCCCGCCTCCCAGAAGTGACTGTGTGATTGTGGCGAAGAAGGGGACTGGCATTTGTAGAAAGCCTGCTTTGTGCTGGGCCCTTTCTAAACATCATCTCACTCAGCCCTTAAAGCAGCTCTGCAAGGCGGGTGTCATTGTTCTCACTTTACAGATGAGCAGACTCTGGTCCCAAGAAGCCATGTGAGCCCCCAGGTCACAGCGAGTAAGTGGTAGAGTCAAGTGTCAGATGCGCATCTGTTTGACTCCTGGACCCATGGGTCCCCTGGGCTAGGATGTGCTTCCTCTGTGACACAGCACAGGAAGGTGTGGTGCCACATGGTCACCTGGGCCGCCTGTCAAAGCCCTTGGCAGCATAGCACATGCCAGGTGGTGGGGGTTGCACACATACGAGTTTGTGATAGCATCAAGTGTGAGTGTGTAGGAGCGTATGGCTGTGAGTGTGTGTAATAGGGTGTGAGTGTGTGTAATAGGGTATGAAGCTTGCGATAGCTTGTGATAGTGTATGTTTGTGAGTGTGTGTATGTGACAGTGTATATGTGGGTGAGTGTGCATGCGTGTTCATGCGTGTATGGTACACAGCTACTGTAGGGCACAGGGTGAGCTCTGTGGGCTCCTGGCTGGTTTTCCAACCCTTAAGGCCTCCCAGTCAGCCAGCCTCACTCGAGGCAGCGGGGAACCTGTGCACGGACAGGCCAGAACTTTTCCCCCAGGGTGATTCATGGGTGGTTGGGTCCAGGGCAGGAGAGGAGCTCTCTGACATGTCCCACCCCTGAATCTAAAGTTTCTGACCCCATCAGAAGGACAATAAAGAGAGAACGACGGTCGAGGGTCAAAGCTGAAACCAGGAAGCAAGTGAGACCTTGGAGGCCATTTGCCTTCTCAGGCAGCAGCCTCTTCAGGCCCACTGGAGAGGAGCTGGGCTAGGGACACCTCTGTAGAGTCAGAAAGCTGCAGGGCCCTCCTTGTCTGCCAAGGCCTCAGGGTACTGTGAGAACTGAAGCATCTCTTTCACCAGGGAGAACGTTAAGCCAGAGCAGAGAGTGGGCAGGCTGGAGAGGCAGGGAGGATGCACCCGCCCTGACCTTCCCCGTGATGTCCCGCGCTCTCCACAGGAGGAGCCATGGGGGGCACCCTCAGCGCCGTGGCCTCACTGGTGGACCTGGCGGTGGCCAGTGACGTGACAGACAGCACCCTGGCCTTCTTCCTGACAGCGGACGTCTTCCTGGCGCTCTGCATCGGGCTCTACCTGCTGCTGCCACGGCTGGACTATGCCAGGTGAGGCCCACATGTGCTCTCTGGCAGTGAGTCAGGTTCTTCCAGGTTCGTTTCCTTATAAGCCGTTACAGAGCATTGAGTAGAGTTCCCTGTGCCCTACCGCAGATCTTTATTAGTTGTCTGTTTTGTATATGGTAGTGTGCACTTGTCAGTCTCACAGTTTACCCCTTCCCTCACCTTACCCTCAGGAACTGTCATTTTCTCCATATGTAACTCTATTTCAGTTGTGTAGGTGAGTCCATTGGTAGCCTTTTCGATTCCACATAATAAGCGATAGCATACGACACTGTGTGGCATCCTTCTACCTTTGTCCTGTCTTCCTGCACTCTTCTCTCCTCTAGGTAGAGCTCGTGTCTGTTTCCTGGTTTACTGGACATCTTCCCATTGAAGTGTGACCCCTCTGAAGGCAGAAATCACGTGGGATTTGTTCACTGCTGTATCCCATGCCTCAGGCTGAGCCAGGCTCACAGTGGTTGCTCAGTAAATTGGCTGGGCCCTTGGATGGAAGAAGTTGGCTTTGCATCACAACCCCAAGCAGCCGGAGTCTGCATGTTTTCTATCAGAGGGCAGGCAGCAAAAGTGGGACCTGAGGAAGGCTGGTGACCAACAGTAGCTCCTTGGGCTGAGCCCATCCGTTGTTCCTCTCTGCACTCAGGCCAGCCTGCTGGGGCCTCTCATTTAAAGCTCATATATCTACTCCTCCTTGGGGCAGGGCTGTGACTTACTGCAGTTATTCCTACTCTCACATGAGAAAAGCAGGCTCAAATAGGTTAAATTACTTGCCTGAGTCCTGCAGCCCTTTGGCCGCAGAATCAGGATTTGAGCCCAACTCCGAAACTGTGTTTAGTCCCTGTCTCTTGAGGCCCCTCTCTGCTCTGCAGGACCACTTTTCTTGCCTTAGTCTCTCTTGCTTTCTCTCTCTCCTTCCTCCTTTTTCTTTCTTGCTTCATACTTCTCTTTAAAAAAACAACCTATGGCTTTTTCTTGCTTTTTATTCTTTTCCATGCATTTTCACATCCATTGTCGTATTTGATATAGGAGTGGCAGGAGTTATTTTCCGCATATCACAGGTGATGAGATGGAGACAGAGAAGGCCAGGCGATTGGCCTGTGGTCCCACGGCACACAAGCCAGCAGAACTGGGGAGCACACAGGTCCTGGCTCTGCCGGATCCACAGGAACCTATTTGGTGTCGGGGCGCTGAGCTCAGAAGTTCATTTTTTTCACTCAGGCTCTATGACTGCCTAGCACAGTTGTTATCATATTTTCCCATGTTGCCAATGAGGAACTGAGGCTTTAGAGAATTAACCAACATCCCCAGGTTGCTCGCCTGGTGAGCTGTAGGCAGGGATTGGAACCTGGAGCTATTTCTGGGCTGCATTCTTTCCACTGCTTCGTGCTGCATCCCTGGCTTGTGACTGCAAGCTCCTTCCTCCCCACTCATTCCTCCTGTCCCTGTGAGACTCACCTGCTTTCATCAGAACCCCGACTCTGCCAGGGGCAGGTTGCTCCCCTCAGTTAGAGGATTGTTACAACTTCAGCTGGCCCAGTGGCCTCAGGATAAAAGGGGATGGAGTGATGACACCATGTACCAGAGGTGACTTCAGATCCATGAGTCTGCCCCTCCACTCTGACCCTTCAGGGTTGTCATAAAAAGTTACCCAGTAGTATTCCATGATGATGTCCCTGTGATTCCTGGGGTCTGACTGGCTTACTGTCCCCCAGCACCCCATATATTAATACTGCCTGGCACCTTGTTGGTGCTGATTAAGTTATTGGAGTCAGCGAACAGAAGGCAGGAGGCTCCCCGACTCCTTCTGCTGTTTCCTGTGTCCTGTTTCAGGGACCCTCACATGTGCTGTTTCCACTGGGGTGGCCAACCTTCTTTGTTTGCCTGGGACTGAAGGGGTCCCAAGGACCAGGGACTTTCAGTGCTAAAACCAGGACAGTTTTGGGCAAAACAGGACAGGTGGTCACCCTAGTTTTCAGTGGCACTTAAGCAAGCCAGAATGCCTTCCAGCTGAGCACAGAAGACAGCGTACCCAGGACTCTGCCAGCCTGTGAAGCTTCTATTTCTTTGCTGATTAACACTTCAGTCAAGACTTTTCGGTTTACAGAAACTCATCTGAGGATGGAGCTTTAGAGCAGTGCCCCAGGGCTGCTCAGACTAAATTTTACTTGAAAGGAGCCCTAGGTTGCTACAGGTTGCTGCATCCAGTGGGGCTGGGCCACACTGCCCCCTCACACTCAGGAGGAACTGAGCCTCACACAGTGTTGGAGTCTGCTGACCACCGCAGGGGCAGTTAGATCTGGAAAAACTTATGGGGAAGAGCTTTAACCAGAGGAACTTGGTGGGGAGCTTCCTCAGAGTCAACTAAGGCAAGGACTTGACACTGAGTAGAAAGGGAAGTAAGAATAGCCCTTTCCCTAAGTAGTGATTGGGAAACAAGACAGGGTTCAAGGCCAGAGTGCCCAGCTCAACATCACATGGAAAAGTGATTCTGGACAGGAACCCGCCCACTGATTTGCTTGTTGACAATATGTAGCCCTTAGGATAGGAGGGCTGGCAGGGATCTCAGAAGCTTATGGCTGCAGAACCCTTCATTTTATAGAGGGGGAGACTGAGGCCCCAAGAGGCCTCAGTCACAGACTTGGCCTGAGGTCACACAGGAAGGCAGAAGTAGGGCTGAAACCAGAACCCAGCTATCACCAACCTTCTGTTCTCCCCAGCCTCACCGAAGTCTTCTGTTTGAGATATGTTAATACATACTGGGGCTTCCCTGGTGACTCAGACAGTAGAGTATCCACCTGCAATGCAGGAGACCTGGGTTCAATCCCTAGGTTGGGAAGATCCCCTGGAGGAGGGCATGGCAACCCACTCCAGTATTCTTGCCTGGAAAATCCCCATGAACAGAGGAGCCGGGCCGCCTACAGTCCATGGGGTCACAAAGAGTTGGACACAAATGAGCAACTAAGCACTGCATAACACATGTTAATACAATCAGCCTATATCTCCTGGTTTTTAGGCACCCAAGGCCCAGAGATTGAGTTACTCAGGCAATGCAGCAATGCAAAGAGAACTTAGCCTTTTCTACTCTGGTCGGAGTAGAAGAAATTGAAAAAAAATGATCATGTTCAGTGTTGAGAATATGGGGAAAATAAACTTTTATAGGCTTATCAGTTCTTTCAACAATTTTGTTTTGAAGGGTTATTCTCTGCCTAGAGATTTAGCTGGGAACAGCCATACATGTCCTTGCCCCAGGGAACTGTCTTCATTTGAAGGAGACAGATGATAAACCAGTAAACCAACACAATGATTATAAATTGTGGTCAGTTTTTTCTAAAGAAACAGGTGCTCTCATGGAGATTGAAGGGTTAGGTTACGTTAGTTTGGATGGGTAGGTGGCACAAAGCGGAGATAAATTGGTTCTACCCATCCGGAGAGCAGGTTATCAATATCTATCAAAATTTTAAAGATTTTAAAGCAATTTAAAAAATTGGTTGTGATCCAGCAGTTCTTCTAGAAATCTGCTCTACTGAAATTCTATACAAAGATTTATGTATAGGGATATTCATTGTACTGTTATTTATAGTAGAGAAAACTAGAGCTAACCTAAATGTCCAGCACTAGGGGAGCAGTTAAATTGTATGTACATGCAGTGAAATGCTGAGTGGCAACACAGCATAGAGGCAGAGCCATGTGTCCCTGTGTGAGCGGATGGGCACAGGATACTGTCCTTTAGACAGTAGTGTGCATGCATTTATGTGTAATAGTTATGCACCTATTTAGGCAATTATATAATATATTATGTCATTTATACTATTGCAGAAAGTTTTACAATACGTAAAACTTTAGTCCCACTTTTGCTTAAGAAACTTCACCCTGTATTATTTGGGTTTGTTTCATCATGCATGTGTAACTTCTATAATTTAAGATTTTAAGCTATTTTATATTTGAAAAATAAATACTACTTCAGCTCTACCTCTCCCCACCCTATAACCAACCAAAAATAAATGAGTGAAGACTAGAGCCCAGGCTCACCGTGCAGTGTCAGTACTGGCCTCCTTTGTCTCTGCTCATGACACGACCAGCACCACAGAACAATGGACTGGAGCCCAGCCTTTCAGGCAGCACCAGGGCAGGAAGCTTGCGGACTCTGCAGGCCTCCCTCCAGCCACCCCACAGCACATGTGTCATCTGAGGGCATCCTGGGGCTTGGGCTCTACATGCTAGACCACCTTGTCCCTGGAAATCCCAAGTGACCCTTCTTTCTAGGCCCTCTGACCACCAGCTTCTCCCCTGCAGGTACTACATGAAACCTGTCTGGCCAACTGTGTTTTCTGGTGAAGAGCAGCTGCCCCAGGACTCCCCCAACCCCACTTCGGTGGCCCCAGGATCCAGCGACCCCCAGACGCCACCCCTTGGCCCCATCCTGAAGAAGACCACTGGCCTGGGCTTCTGCATCATCTATCTCTTCTTTATCACCAGCCTCATCTTCCCCGCCATCTGCACTAACGTTGAATCCCTCAGCAAGGGCTCGGGCTCACCGTGGAGCACCAAGTTCTTCGTCCCCCTCACCACCTTCCTCCTGTACAACTTTGCCGACTTGTGTGGCCGGCAGATCACAGCCTGGATCCAGGTGCCAGGGCCCAGAAGCAAGGTGCTCCCTGGGCTCGTGCTCCTCCGGACCTGCCTTGTCCCCCTCTTCATGTTCTGCAACTACCAGCCCAGCGTCCACCTGCACACGGTGGTCTTCCAGTCTGACGTGTACCCAGTGCTTTTCACCTCACTGCTGGGGCTCAGCAATGGCTACCTCAGCACTCTGGCTCTCATCTACGGGCCCAAGATCGTGCCCCGGGAGCTGGCCGAGGCCGCCGGGGTGGTGATGACCTTTTACATGTGCCTGGGCCTGGTGCTCGGCTCTGCCTGCTCTGCCCTGCTTGTGCACCTCATCTAGGAAGGGCGATGACCGGACTTCAGTGCTTCATGGTGCCTGGGAGCTTCAGCAAGGTGGGCAGGAAGTGCCAGAAGGGCCCAGGTGTCGAGCAGGAAGGGCTTGAGTTGGTCTCTGCAGAGCCCAGCACGCAGCCATGTCTGGTTGCTCCCAGGGAGCTGGGACCAGTGCCATTCCCAGGCCAGGCAGACATTCCAGACACTTCAGCAGACATCCTGAGACGTTTCAGGACCAAAGACACCTGAATAAGACACAGTTACCAGTTACACAGTCAGAAAACTCCTCACCAATGGGCATCTTCCGCCTGTCATTATTCCCTCTTGGAAACTGTGTTGCCAGTATTTGGCTCTTGAGTTGTTAGAGGGCGAGTGCCAAGACCGTCTCCAGTCACTTTGCCTTCTCCCAGCCTTGCTCCTTCCAGCTGATGGCAAGATGCGAGACTCCTTAGGCCTCCCACCCAGGGGAAGCCCCCCTGAGATGGCCAGTCCTCAGGCCTAAGACCCGAGCCTGTGCAGACCCTGCTTTCCACTAACCAGGTTGCAACCCCGGGAAGACAGGCCTTCCAGGAGCCCTTTGTTCCCTGGACGTGGGCTCCAGAGGGCCTCCCTGTGTACACGGGACCAAGCATGTCAGGCCTGGATTTCAAACAGGGATCCTTCAAGTGGTCTGTGGCCTGGGTCAGGACAGCATTTACATTCATGTTTACAAAATGTCAAGGCCATTGGTTCCAGGGCCTAATAAATACCTGGGTATTTAATGAAAGCCTTATTGATGGCTGTTTTAGGGTCTTGGCAGGAAAACAGCATACTCAAATTGAGTAATTTAAGAGTATTTGAAGAGTGGATATAGGAACCCTAAGGGGTTATGCATTATATCCCAGAATTAGTAAGGTGGTTCTATTCCAGACCTGAAGAGAGGGACATGTCCAACCTGCTGTAGCCCACAGGATGTATGTTCCCTCCCTGCCATCCCTCTACAGCCGAGAATCAGCGGAGAATGGAAAGTGGATTGGAGGGGCAGATGTCCAGAGGGAGCCACCAGCCCCTTCACTTGCATAAGTTGGTT
This sequence comes from Moschus berezovskii, assembly GCF_049115385.1. NCBI lineage: Eukaryota > Metazoa > Chordata > Mammalia > Artiodactyla > Moschidae > Moschus > Moschus berezovskii. The sequence goes on from NC_142471.1 coordinate 28,179,493, forward strand.
TATCATGAGCATCAGTAGAGCTCTGAAGCTTTGTCAACAGAATTAGATGTTCCTTTGTCCTGGCTTGTTCTGAGTAGTTGTGTGTTTCAGAGCCGTCGTTTCCAAAGGCAGTGCTCATGTTCTGAGGCCCCCACATGCTCGTGATCCCCTGACATGAGTAATAATTTGTATTTTTTCAGGTTCCTTGAAGGCTCCCACAAGGCTGTTCCTTGGGGGAGCAGGCTGACGTGGGAATCGGAGAAAGGGACTAGATCAAGCAGTTCTTTCCCAAGAATTGTCCTGGAAACACAGAGCTTGCCCCCAAGAAGTGGCAACCCTGAGAGACATAAATCAAGGAGCCCCTGCTTTGAAGAGTGCCAGATCCGAGATGTCCTGCAGATAGCTGCAGGGAGCTGTCAGTAATCCACCCAATGGCAGCAGATTATGTTCCCCACCGACTCAGGCTAGTGCACACTCCTTTTCTTTCACCAGAGATTGAAAAGGACACCCTTGAAAGGTTTTCTGAAACCTGATGCTTGAAAAAAAATTTTTTTTTTATTTTAAAAATAAATTATCCCATCTCCCCTCCCCGTGCAGGAAGCTGAAGTCTCCCCCTTGGTTTTTTCACTGCCTTCAGTGCTGTTGATCATTTGGGGCATCTGTCTGGCAGGTGACTCATCTCAACCTCAGGTATCTTACAAATGGGCAGCATGTCTGTGTGAAGGTAAAGCAGCAGTCTCTGAGCTTGGAGGTGGGGGCCACCTGGAGCTAACAGCGGACGAGTGGGGGTCTCTCATGCGTTGTTGAAGAGGGGCAGCTTTCCTCTGGTAGTGAGATGATTTGAGATTAGCGTGAAGTGAGAGGGGGCGGAGGGTGGCCAGCCATGTCGGTGCAGCGCTGTGGGAACTGAGATGATGGATTCTTAGTGCCAGCGCCAGCGCCACTGCTAGAGGAAGGGCCGGCTGCTTGGCTGGTGGGAAGAGTATTCAGGCTTTTGCCCACTCTTCTTCATTGCTCACTGTAGTGGGCATTTTGCAAAGGATCGTTTCTTCTCAGGAAGGGAGGAAGGAAAATAAAAACACATCTCCAAGTAGAGGGGCAGACCGTGGAGTTGAGGCACCCGTGTCCCTGGGTTACTGTAACAGCTGCTCATGGGGCTTGGCTGCTCTGGGTCTCAAGTCTCATGTGACCCCAGGAGGCTTGTGGAACTAGCTCACATGTTCTGGGTGTGAACAAAACTTGTTAAAGAGAAGGATTTTTCAGTGAAAGAGGTGGAGAGGGATCCCCGAGACGTTGCCTTTGTCTAATAGTTCTCTCAATCCCAGGTGGCAGTTTTTAGTGCATGCCACTAGACATTGTGTATTTCCAGACATTGTCATTTTCCTCCTTTATTCAAAAAAGAAAGCTAGAGCAGCCAAACGACTGACTGTTAACTAGTGGGTGACCAGTTCCTGCACCCATGAGGACATGAGAAGGCTTGGATCAGGGGTGGATTTTATTTACAAGATCCTCATTCTGCTGTCTTCAGCCCAGTACTGCCAAGGAGATTCGGGGCCTTCTAATTAGCTTGGATGTGACATGGGGTGGGGTGGAGGGGTCACTGCAGGACCACATCTTCTGAGACTGTGGAATGCTTTAACAGAGAACACCAACTGCAAGAGAAGGCCAAAAGTCAGTTGGAAGAATATTTTATTCCACTGGAGGTTAAACTTAAATAAAAGATGTTCATCTTTTTTTATAAAACTGTATCACAGTTGATTTACAATGTTGTGTTAACTGCTGCTGTACAACAAAGTGATTCAGTTGTACATATATATTTTTATAATATTCTTTTCCATTTTGGTTTATCATAGACTATTTTTTAAAATTATTTATTTGTTTCTGGCCATGCCGGGTCTTTGTTGCTGTGCAGGGTTTTCTCTAGTTGCGGTGAGCAGGGGGCTACTCTAGCTGTAGTGCAAAGCTTCGCATCGCAGTGGCTTCTCCTCTCTGGAACCTGGGCTCTAGGGCACGGGGCTTCAGTAGTTTGGGCATGTAGGCTCAGTAGTTGTGGATCCCGGGCTCTAGAGCACAGGCTCGGTAGTTGTGGCCCATGGACTTGGTTTGTCCCCAGCTATCATAGGGTATTGAATATAGTTCTCTGTACTACACAGTAGGACTTTGTTGTTTACCCATCCTCATAAAAGCTTAGGTCTGCTAATCCCAACTTCCCACTCCGTTCCGTCTCCAACTGCTTCCCCCTTGGCAACCACAAATCTGTTCTCTCTGTCTGCGTTTCTGTTTCGCAGATAGGCTTCTTCGTGTCACATTCTAGGTTCCACATACCAGTAATATATTTCTCTTTCTCTTTCTGACTTAGCTCACTTTGATTATCTCTGCTTGCATTCATGTTGCTACAGATGGCATTATTTCCTTCTTTCTTCTGGCTGAGTAGTTCTCCATCATGTATGTGTGCCACATTCTCTTCATCCATTCATCTGTTGATGGACATTTAGGTTGTTTCCATATCCTGGCTGTTGTGCATAGTGCTGCTGTGAACATAAGGGTGTGTGTTTCTTTTCGGCTTACAGTTTTGTCTGGATGTATGCCCAGGAGTGGGATGCTGGATCGTATCGTAATTCTATTTTTAGTTTTCTGAGGAACTTCTATACTGTTTTCCACAGTGGCTGCACCAGCTTACAGCTACACCAGCAGTGTAGGCACATTCTCTCTTCTCCACACCCTCTCCAGCGTTTATTATTTGTAGACTGGTGTAAGGCGGTGCCTCACTGCAGGTTTCATTTCTCTATTAGGGATGTTGAGCATCTTTTCCTGTGCCTATGAAGCCCGTGCTCATCTTAATCCCAGTGTGTTCTGAGTGAAAGCATGCAGTTTCTACCTTACCAGCATCACTTCCTTGGTGGCAACTTGGTCAGCGCCAGCTATGCCTGGGGCTCAAGTCGACTGCTGCCCTCCACCTGTCAGCCAGGGTCAGCCCAGTTTCCAATCCAGCTTTGACCTTAGCAGGATCCACTATGAATTTCAGCCCACTGGCCAGTGGAGACAGGGACTAGCCACCTGGACCTCTCCTTGAAACTCAAAGGAAACCCAGGGTCTTGGTCAGCCTTTGCATCAGCTGCCCAGACTCCTGGATCGTTGCTACCTGTGCCACAGCTTTACCTACATTATTCCCCCATCTGTGGATGAAGACAGTGAGGCTCAGAGAGGTTAAGTAACTTACCCAAGATCACTCAGCTACTCACTGCCCAAGACAAGTAACCCAGTTCTTGCTTAAACTCAGAGGTCCTCACCCAGCCTGCCCTCATGCTTCCATGTTGAACCTCCACTTTCTCCTTGGATCTGTTGCCTCTCTTTCTTACTCTTAGATTACTGAAGTGTTGTTCTGAGTAGCTCTGTTGCCCAGAACCCTGGCCTAGTTGGTCTGACTAGTGCAGCTGACCAGAACCCCTGCTGGACTGATCACCTGTGGATCCAGACCCAAGGCCACATCAGGCTCACCACTCCGACCACGCCTTGTTGGGCATGGGCTTGGGCTGCTTCCAGGTCTGCTCTGTCCAGTCCATTTCAGTCCCCAGTCCCTGCCCTCCCGGTCCCACGTCCCCATCTCCCCCACACCAGCGCCAGCTGCTGAGGTCACCCCAGCATGGACCCAGGGTGGTAGGACACAGTGCAGCTGGGGGTCGGGAAGCTTGCGCCCAGCTCCCCCAGGCACTGGCTATGTGAGTCACAAAGCCACCCTGAGTCAGTTTCCTCAACTGTAAAGGGGGGTGACAAGTCCAGGAGTTGAGACTACCTGCTGTGCCAGTGAACCTCCAAGCACACCCGGTCATGCCCACTCCCCAGCCCAAACAAGCAGGGTGACTCAACGGGCACAACTCATACCCTCCGTTCCCACCCAGGATCTGGCCACACAGGAAGAGCAAAGGCAGCGTCGGCCTCAGAGGACGAATTCAACTTCGGCTGCTGCGGACTTGACCTCAGAGGAGAGCAATGAAGATGGTTGTACCCTCTACCCCATGAGACTCCAGCCAGCTGACCATTTGCACTCCACTGAGAGCAGTTCCTGCCCTCAACTACAAGTTAAAGGGTACCCAGGGTCTGCAGCTCGGGATGGAGGGGTGACTCGTAGGCTTCTGGTGCCCAGCAGATGCTGGAATCCTGGTTCTGCCACCTGCTCGCTGGGTCGCTTTGGCCTGGTCTTGCAGATACTTTCTCATATCTAAAGTGAGAAGCCTCAGGGCTGTTGGAAGGGTTAGATACGCCCCCGTATTGTAAGTCAGAGTACCTGGCATATAGCAGGTCCTCGGTGCATGTGTTTTCTGCTTGTTTTTTAGTGGTTCCTGGACAGTCTGTGGTGATGCCCAGTGCATTCCCTGTGGCGGGAACCCTGTGCCCAGTGCTCATCCCCCCCGTGTCTGGCCCCCAGGCTCAGCACTTATCTGCACCAGCACCTCTAATGCTGATGCCCACTCTTTGATGCCCAGACCCCTGCCTGGGTCATGCCTAACCTGGGGTGGGCAGGGTGCACCAAACAGAAAGCTGGAAATCCAAGACCCCAGACCAAGCTCTGCCCCTGACTCTAACTTCTGGCCAAGACACTTCACCTTGTTTCTAAATCTCAGCTAGAAAAAATGGACACTCCAACACTTATCCTGCCTTCATCATGGACATGTGGCCAGGTACCCAGATGCCCTTTAAAACCCGGTTTTGTCCAAAGTGGTTCCGAGGGTCTGCGCTCTGGGGCCAGCACTGTCTGGGTCTGAGCCCTCACAACTTCCTAGCTGTGTGACCACTGGCAAGTTCATCTGTCTCTATTCTCTCAACTGACCATGGGGCAACTGTAGTCCCGGCCTTGCTTCTGGTGGTACGCCGAATGGTAACTGGTAATGCATATAAAACATTTAGAACATTTAGGGTTGGCTCTGGTGTGTAATCAGTGCTAATTACCGCCTCCTAGAAGGTTGTGTCTTCAGACCTTTCCTGTTTACCTGACGCTAAACCATCAGGTAACCCATTGCCCTCATTTCTGTTCCTCACTGGATGCTGGGCGTGGCCCTGCATCCCAGTTCCTGGCCCCTCCCATGCCCCAAGGGCTGGCCACAGTTGGTGCCAACAGAGTCTGCTTGGAGGAGCTTCCCAGGAATGTGGCTTTATGGTGCTGCTCATCCAATGATGTTTTTAAAAAGGGAACGAGAAGAAGGGAAGGGAGGAAGGAAGAGAAAAGAGATGAGGGTGGGCTGGGAGTCTGGGGTCTGCTCTAGGATGCAGGCGGGTTTGTGAACGGGAGTGAGAGGGTGTCACTTAAGTCTGTCAAGTGCAGAGTTCTAGAAAGATTCCAGCTGTGTCCACTGGGTCTGTCTGGAAAGTACAGATGCTTTCCTTTCCTGTTCGCCTCACCCACCTGCTTCACCCGTCTACCTGTTGGTGGAGGCCGCTGGAAAGGCATTTCTGGCTCACTGGAACCACACTCTGCTTTGTTATCCCCAAGTGGGTTTTGGTGCCTTTAACCTTGGAAGAGCACTCACGGGTGAGGTGTTTCTCTGCTGGGTGGTGGATGTCAGAGACCGCGTTTCTAAGGAGCAGGCCCGGCTGCTGTAGCCTGGCGAGGGCGTGGTCTGCATCACAGTAAAGGAGGTGCTGATGAATGAACGCCTGCGACGGCCAGGCTGTGCCCGTACAAGCACCCTGCCAGGTAGGGCTCGCATCCCATTTCACAGAGGAGGGAACTGGCGCTCAGAGGGGTTAAGTGGGCAAGAGGCTGAATTGGAATACAGACCACGGCTGTAAGGCCCCGAAGCCTGTCTTATCTCCCGTCCATCCAGCTCTTTTAGAGGATTGTGTGTGTGTGTGTGTGTGTGTGTGTGTTAGTCACTCAATCCTGTCTAATTCTTTGGGACTCCATGGACTGTAGTCCACCAAGCTCCTCTGTCTATGGGATTCTCCAGGCAAGAATACTGGAATTTGTTGCCATGCCCGCCTCCAGGGGATCTTCCCAACCCAGGGATCGAACCCAGGTCTCCCATGTTGCAGGCAGATTATTTACCATCTGAGCCACCAGGGAAGCCCTAGAGGATTGAGGGGGTACTGTCAATTTAAATGGTTTGCAGATCTGAGGAGCCCCAGGCCACATGCTCGGTAAGTGGGATGAGGCTCCAGGAGGCTGGATTAACCTGTCCAGTGTGAGTGACAGCAGTCACCCAGTCTGCCCTCAGTGCCTCTGTAGGGTTTGGTGTGGAGGTCACTGGTCTTCAGTAACCAAGGCTACAGTCTTTATGGGAACTTGAAACACAAGCTCACCAAAGGCAAGACTTACAGAGATGTGACAGAGGCAGGAGTGTCACTGTATGGACCTTACATGTCAGACGCCTTGCATGTATCTGCTCCAGGGCCCACCTTTCCAGGCAAGGAACAGGTAAAGTATGATGTTCTGGGATGACCACACCACATGAGCTACCCTGCAGATTCTTCCAGACTGAGTCCTGGAGCCCCAGGGAGATCGAGGAGCCTCAGTCCTGCTCTTCTGGAAACAGCCATGTGTCCCCAGTGCACCTCCCACACAGTTCACTCTGGACAGAAGACATGGGACCTTTTCCCCAGCAGTCTCACCCGACAGCCTCCATCTCTGCCGCTCTGGCCCCAGTCCTGCTCCCTGGGGCTCAATGAGGGCATAATGTCTAACACCCCTGAACTTCTAAGTCCTTCTTACTTCCTTCTAAGACTCTTACACAGGTCTCGACTGGGGATCCCTGGATGGAATGAGAGGCTCATGGAACCCTGAGATCACAGTCAGAAGTTGGGATGATTCCTGTGGACCAAAGGGCCATAGCTTCCATCAGATTGTCAAAGGGGCCGTATCATAAGGCTTCAGAGGCCCTGGGACCTACAATGACCTGTCCTAACAGATGGTGTCCCTAGATGGGCACAGTGCTGAAGGGTGGGACTCTGGAGCCCGGCTGCCTGATTCTGAATCATGACTCTATCTCTCTTACTAGTGATTTGGGGCAGGTTTCTTAACCTCTCTGTTTTCTTATCTGTAAAAGAGGTCGAGCTGACAGACTACCTATCCTCGTGTGGTTGTTGTGAAGATTAATCCACACAGAGCTCTTCACCTGTGTTAAAATTGTTAATTCTGCCCATCGCCCTGTGAAGCTGGCAAGTCAGGGGTGATCCTCACCTCTCTTCTGATGAGGAGGAAATGGTGGAGACTAACTCAGGGACAGAGCCTCTGCCTACAGACGCATCAGGTCCCACCAGCCAGCCCTTGAGATCCCTGCAGAGAGGAAGTTCGGACAATGCCCTCGGAGGTGGGAGGGTTCCCTTCAGAGAATCTGGGGAATAAACCGAATCTGCCAACAGTTTCAGTCACAGGACACAGGAGGCTGGAGATGACTTTAGGTCTGAGTCAGAAGCTATATACCTGAATGAGCTTGCCTGACATCCTGACCTGTGAACATCTTCACAATGGCCTCCTTGAGGTCCCCCTGTCTAGTCTGATTTCCAGAGAAATAGAAGAGCTACCATTTATCAAGCATTATGAGCCAAACATGTTAACACATAATCTTAATCCATTCAATCACACTATCAGTTCAGTTCAGCCACTCAGTCGTGTCCGACTCTCCGCGACCCCATGAATCACAGCACGCCAGGCCTCCCTGTCCATCACCAACTCCCGGAGTACACTCAAACTCATGTCCACAGAATCGGTGACGCCATCCAGCCATCTCATTCTCCGTCGTCCCCTTCTCCTCCCGCCCCCAACCTTTCCCAGCATTAGAGTCTTTTCCAGTGAGTCAACTCGTTGCATGAGGTGGCCAAAGTATTGCAGTTTCAGCTTTAGCATCAGTCCCTCCAATGAACATTCAGGATTGATCTCCTTTAGAATGGACTGGTTGGATCTCCTTGCAGTATAAGGGACTCTCAAGAGTCTTCTCCAACACCACAGTTCAAAAGCATCGATTCTTCGGCGATCAGCTTTCTTCACAGTCCAACTCTCACATCCATACATGACCACGGGAAAAACCATTGCCTTGACTAGACGGACCTTGGTTGGCAAAGTAATGTCTCTGCTTTTTAATATACTATCAAGGTTGGTCATAACTTTCCTTCCAAGGAGCAAGCGTCTTTTAATTTCATGGCTGCAATCAGCATCTGCAGTGATTTTGGAGCCCAAAAAAACAAAGTCTGACACTGTTTCCACTGTTTTTCCATCTATTTCCCATGAAGTGATGGGACTAGATGCCATGATCTTTGTTTTCTGAATGTTGAGCTTCAAGCCAACCTTTTCACTCTGCTCTTTCACTTTCATCAAGAGGCTTTTGAGTTCCTCTTCACTTTCTGCCATAAGGGTAGTGTCATCTGCATATCTGAGGTTATTGATATTTCTCCCAGCAATCTTGATTCCAGCTTGTGCTTCTTCCAGCCCCGCGTTCCTCATGATGTACTCTGCATATAAGTTAAATAAGCAAGGTGACAAATCACACTATAAGGGAGTATTATTATCCCCATTTTATTGGGGCCAAAACTAAGATTTAGACACAGCTGCTAAGTGGCAGAGCTGTGATTCAAAGCCAGGTCTGTCTGACTCCAGGACTCCAGCTCCTAACGATTATGACAGCAGCAGTTTGCATCAGAGTCCCTGGAGCGCTTGACAAAGTTCAGACCTCTGTACCCACCCACAGGGATTCTGATTTTTCAGGTCTGGGGTGGGACATGAGCATGCGCATTTTTTAACAAGTTCCCAGGTGGTGCTGATGCTGCTGGTCAGGGAGTCCCACTTGGAGAACCAAGGTGCTGGACCACCAAAGATGGATGAGGGGCTGTTACGAGCTCACACGTGCCCTGAACAAAGAGAAAGCGAGGGCTCCATCTGCTCCAGTTCCAGTCAAGTGAAGGCTCAGGACTGAAAAGTCTTTCAAGAAGCAAATACACTATGGACACTACATCGTTCCTCAAAACGATCACAGATCTGGGGCAGAGACTGCATTTAAGTGCCAAGCTCATCTGTGGTTCAGAAGGTAAAGAATCTACCTGTAATGCTTGAGACTGGAGTTCGATTCCTGTGTTGGGAAGATCCCCTGGAGAAGGGAATGGCAACCCACTGTCGTATTCTTGCATGGAGAATTCCATGGTCAGAGGAACCTGGTGAGCTACCATCCATGGGGTCGCAAAGAGTTGGACACGACTGAGTGACTTAACACTTTCATCCTCTCCACCAACCCCCAAGGTTGGCACCCCATGGCTTTACTCATGGCTGCATCTTTCCCACATGCTCCCTTCAGCATCAATATTCAGGAAGAAGGAGGGAGTGAGAACAGGTAGGGCCTGAGGGCCCAGCCCACCGCTTGCAGTTGGCAGGTTGGAAGGAGCCGTGGTCTCACTCCCTCTGGGGCATCCCAGGGAGCAGTGGGGTGGGGGTGCTGGGCCACCTCCTGCCAGGGATGGGGTCACACCTCCTTCCTGTTCTCGGGTGCTCATTAGCTGCTGAGGTGGTGTTAACTGTTTCTCATTTTGCTGAGTCTTTCTTTGCTGAGACTCAAAAAGGGAAATGAGCCATTACCAAACAGCAGTCCTTTTTGAAACAGAAACTGAACTGACTGCATTTTCTAATAACATCTTATGAGCTCCGAATGCAGAAATCTGGCCTTCCTTTATTAAAGTTGCTTTCAGAAGCTGTCCCTGGCTCGCCTTCTGCTCACACAGTTCTGTGAAGGGGGATGCAAAGGATCATCTGCCAAATTGTGCCAGCCTGTAAGAGCCAGCCTGTTGTGAGGATATCAGGAAATTTCCCTCTCCTCGCTTTTTGCTGCTCCAGAACCTCAGGCTCTGCCCTGATGGGTAAGGACTAGCCAGCTCAGTTCTTGAAATAGAGAGCCAGGGTGCTGACTTCACATTCAGGGGACTTTGAGCAAGTCACTAACCTCTCCAAGCCTTAGTGTGCTTACCTGCAAAATAGGGATATTAATCTTGCATATCTTAAAATCCTGATCAGGTCAGAGTGCGCTATAATCTGCAAAGGTATACATAGTCATTTGCTCTTATTATTATTCTAAAACTACTGTAGGTGCGTTTGTGCCCCATCCCATAGGGTAAGGTATCTGCAGGTCTAAGGGGACCTGACAGCAAAGAGGTCACACCTCTTCCCCCTCTGGACCATCGTCTGGGTACCCAGGATCTCTTGCCTAAATAGGCTCAAAGTGCAACCTGGGCAGGCTCTTTACTCAGTCCATCCCTCAAGGGCAGACTGCTTGAAGACCTTGACTCAAGGGCTGGCTATGTGCAAGTGGTGCTGAGTTGGGACATACGAGTTGGGGTATCCACAATTGTGCATAGAAGACCTCTCCAGGTGTGGGACTGAGCCACCACATTCCAGAGTCAGAGAACCCCAGGTTCCAACCTGCCAACCTTTATGGCATCCCAGGTTCCATAAAGGTGTATGTGTCAAGGCAGGCAGGAGAATACATTGCTACCTGATTATAACATATTGAGATACAAGATATATGAGCCTCCATTTGTAGTCTTGCCTAGGGGCCCACAGATGTTCCTTTTTATTACTAGAAGTTTGAATTCCACTTCCTTTGAGTCAGGTCAACCTCTTCTTTTCCTCTTTGAGTCTGTCCTCCTATTTCCTTTTCTCTGTCTTCCTAAATATTCAGAGCTGGGCCTTACTTGGAAATGTAGCCGGGACTAGTAGAAATTCACTGAGATTCCAGGGGCCCTCTTTCTTCTCTTCTTTAAACCATCTCTCACCCCCTAGAGACACACAGGGCAGACTGTGGGCAGGGTCTCCTAAGCAGTATCCAGACAGTGAGTGTCTGTACTACTTTGGAGTATGAAGATAGAGCTCCATGCTGCTGCCGCCATGGGGTTTAAATGATGCGGACTAAATGATGCTAAAAATAAAATCCTGGGGTGTGGGGGAGGCCTAAGAAGCCTAGAATTTTGTACAAAGAGCAACTATAGGAAGAATGGTGCTGCCTCGTCCTCCCCCATCTCTGTTTTGGAAGGATGCAGGTCCTCAGTGGCAGAAGCAGGGGAGGATCTGGCTGGTGAGAGGAAGCAGACAACAACTTCACACCCCATCAGGCTCCCCTACCTCTTCCACGGCCTGGTGTTGCAGGTATCGTTATCCACATTTTGCTCCATGTAAAACCCTTTCCCAATGACTCCTTTCCTATTCAGACACCCTTTGACAATGCAGACTCTGATCTGGAGGTAGGGTTACTTGCCTCTGAGTTAAGTCTCCCCTGCCCAGACAGTAAGACAGAAAGAGCTGCTCCTTCCCCTTACCTTCTGAGATCCTGGGAAGATGCAGACAGTGGTCAAACAACTTTCTGTGCACATCAAGTTCTGTTCACCTCATCTGTGCCTGAGATGTTTATATGTAGAGGAGGAAGGACATGGGGAGAAAAGGCTTGTAGTGGACCCACCAGGAGGTATCTCCTGCTCCCCAGCTGCCCCACAGACCTTAAAAGAATCAGACCAAATTCGGGCTATTAGACAACTCCAAGGACTGTCTGGCCACCGTTTTTTCCAAGTGTTGAGAGTGAACTATTGGTGTTGTGCTGGGTGAATTCATGTGCCATCCTGCAGAGCATTAAACAACACAGAATCTCAGCATGTGGAAGTTCTCCTCTTTTCAGTTCTTTCGATCCTAATTACCCATCAGAGGGACTTTTGGTTTAATTCATGAGTGTCAACACCTTGCTAAAAAACTTGCTCTTCTCCACTTTTAACAAAATGACATCAGACCTCAATTCACAATCTTGCCCACTAAACTGAGAACCAAATGGCTTGTTTTTGTTTTTATTTCTTTTTATAGCTTCTTATCTTCTACTTATGACAAGTGATACGGGTTTTCCAGTAATGATATACAGTTTGTTTTCATAGCAAATTTACGTAAACCATCCAAGTTAATAAATATCAAATTTAAATGATACAGACAGTATTTGGATATGGCTAATCATGAGGAACGCTGGGCTGGAAGAAGCACAAGCTGGAATCAAGATTGCCGGGAGAAATATCAATAATCTCAGATATACAGATGACACCACCCTTATGGCAGAAAGTGAAGAGGAACTCAAAGGCCTCTTGATGAGTGTGAAAGAGGAGAGTGAAAAGTTTGGCTTGAAGCTCAACATTCAGAAAACGAAGATCATGGCATCTGGTCCCATCACTTCATGGGAAATAGATGGGGAAACAGTGGAAACAGTGTCAGACTTTATTTTTGGGGGCTCCAAAATCACTGCAGATGCTGATTGCAGCCAGGAAACTAAAAGACGCTTACTCCTTGGCAGGAAAGTTATGACCAACCTAGATAGCATATTAAAAAGCAGAGACATTACTTTGCCAACCAAGGTCCGTCTAGTCAAGGCTATGGTTTTTCCCGTGGTCATGTATGGATGTGAGAGTTGGACTGTGAAGAAAGTTGATCGCCGAAGAATTGATGCTTTTGAACTGTGGTGCTGGAGAAGACTCTTGAGAGTCCCTTGGACTGCGAGGAGATCCAACCAGTCCATTCTAAAGGAGATCAATCCTGGGTGTTCATTGGAAGGACTGATGGCTGAAGCTGAAACTCCAATACTGTGGCCACCTCATGCGACGAGTTGACTCACTGGAAAAGAGTCTGATGCTAGGAGGGATTGGAGGTGGGAGGAGATGGGGACAACAGAGAATGAGATGGCTGGATGGCATCACCGACTCGATGGACATGAGTTTGAGTGAACTCCGGGAGTTGGTGATGGACAGGGAGGCCTGGCGTGCTGTGATTCATGGGGTTGCAAAGAGTTGGACACGACTGAGCGACTGAACTGAACTGAACTGAATATCATTCAATCTTACTATTTTAGAGGCAGGGAAACTGAGACCCAGACAGGAGTCCTCAGAACCCAGGATGGGTAAGTATCTCTAACATTTAGGAGGGACAGACATTTCTTTTCCCTGAAAACCATAGTCTGTTTTCTGCTTGAATGTCACAGGCTAAGTGACGTCTCCCCTTCTAAGTTCAGGCTCTCATTAACTTGTTTCAGGGCTGGTGTATTCACTACATCCATTTTAGCCAACAAAAGTGAGAACTTTTGAAGTTACTGATTATGCCACTTAAACTCAGGGCACAAACTGGGCCATTTTCGGAGACAAAGGGCTTCATCACTGAAGCTAGCAGTGACTGGTAGGGAGGAGAGGAATGAGGTAAAAATAGAAGTGGAGAGAAGTTTAAGGAGGAAGTAGAAGACACAGCAGCTTCAACATTTTTAAGGACCTGAAACTCTGGAGGGGGTAGCTATGTCTTCCAGACTACCCCTGTCCTAAATAGACAAAGCAATATGTGTCTGACAAAGTTCTGGCCAAAGTCACTGTTTAATGCTGATAGAACTATTCCTTGTTACCAGAGCTGTGATGATTCGCCCACTAACCTTGCCTGAGCACTTGGTGGGTGTCTGGCACTTGGCTAACTTTTGACATCCTCTCATTCATCCTCACAAGAAGCCTCTAAATTAAAATCTTGGCCTTTGGAGTTGCACTACATGGGGTTGGAAAACTGGTCTCTTTGAGTGGTTCTGACTTAGGCTTTGGTCGAGGAAGTTAAATCCCTTCCTGAGCCTCAATTTCCTCATCTCTCTAAAATAAACATAATAATATATTTATTTCTCAGGATCAGAATGCTTTTATGTGAAAGTGAAAGTCATTCAGTCTTGCCCGACTCTTTGTGACCCCATGGATCATACAGTCTATGGAATTCTCCAGGCCAGAATACTGGAGTGGGTAGCCAATATATTTATTTCTCTGGATCAGAATGCTTCTATAATCATAAACTTATGAAGGGTAGAAAGTAAGCAATCAACAACCACGTCACTCATTATTAATCAATATTGATATCAGCACCAGGAAGGCTAAGCTTCTGAAAGTCATTCTACCCAAGGTCACAGAGCTGAACCAGGATGGCTAAATTGGTGGGATAGGTCCAGGAGTGCTTGGGCCTCTGGGCTTCGGGGACCAGGGCTGAGGTGGCGCGACAGGGGCTCCTGAACAGGGGCTCAGGTCGACCGGCTGGTGCTCCAAGCTGCCTCCAGGTCCCAGCCCCGTTCTCCTAGGGATAGAACTGACCGGAGACTCACACTGCAGTGACACTGCAGTGCAGGCGGGATACGGCGGATCCTCAGCCCTGCGAGGCCGTCCAGCCTAATGACAGGTAGCGATGACCGGCCGGCCGCGCTCAACTGATCTGGGAACTGATCCCACACCTGCCTTCCCGACAGGAGGCTCCCAAATGCGACATCCGGGAGCCGCGGGGCATGCCGGGAGCCAGGCCATACAGCCAATCCCCGCGCGGGGGCGGGTAGCAGTTGCTCGGCAACGGGGCGGGCGCCCAAAAGAGGCCAGTAAGGCAGTGTGAATAGGTGTGCAAGCCGGAGAGTTAGGCGACCTGCCAATCCCGGAGGAGGTTGCTTTTCTAGTCCCCATTTCCTTTACTCTTACCTGGGCTTTAAGGAAAGAGATTGCTGAGAAAAATGATAAGAATAAACCATGAGAAGTAATAAAGATATTCGTGTTTATTGAACATGTACCCTGAGCCTGCTCTTGACAGGGATTATTTCATTTGATCTTCATTTGATTTTGCATGATTGCTGGCCTCAGTTTGTAGATGAATAACCGGAGGTTTCCACAGAGTAGGCACCTTGACCGAAGTAACTCAGCTAGAGAGTAGCAAAGCTACCCAGGAATTTGAAGCTGGATGTTCTTGAAACCACGTGGTTTGTGTTCTTACTGAGTCAAGTAGTGGACTCCCATTTCAATTCAGGAAAAGAAGTCTAAGTTCGTACCTGCAGGCACCAATCCAGGCTTTATGAGGTCTGAAGCGTAGACAATTTGGGGGCCCTCTTTAGGAAAAAATAAATTGCAATATAAAATTAGGTGCAAAAAAGAAAACTTGTTTAGAATGCAGAAAAAATTACAAAACACTTTTGCTAATTTTACAAAACTATCTGACCATGTGAACACGTTGCTAGGGCCCTACCCGAAGGCATCCTTGGCCCTTAGCTCCCACTGAAGTCCTTGAGTCAGACATCAGATTGCTTTGCAGGCTTCTCTTCCCTCCTCTTGACCACCCTGCATCCCAGCCACAGGCCCTCTCCTGGCTGGGCCCTAGCAATGCCTTTCCGTTCCGTTCCGTTGCTCAGTCGTGTCCGACTCTTTGCGACCCCGTGGACTGTAGCCTACCAGGCTTCTCCATCCATGGGATTCTCCAGGCAAGAATACTGGAGTGGGTTACCATTTTCTTCTCCAGGAGATCTTCCTGATCCAGGGATTGAACCCAGGTCTCCCGCATTGGAGGCAGACGCTTTAACCTCTGAGCCACCAGGGAAGCCCAGCAATGCCTTTAGTGGGGCTTTTCTGGCTGTAACAGCAAGCTTGGCCTGCCCAATGAGCAAGCTAAACAGCCAGAGAGTTAACACACTTGGTTGGAAGCAGCCTTCAAACACTGAGGGACCCAGAGTTGCTAACCTTTGGTGGTCAAGAAGGATCATGCCAAGACATCTTTTATACCAGTGACTCTTAGGGTGTGGTCCTTCAGTGCTTGGGAACCTGTTAGAAATGCACACTCTCAAATTTCACCCTAAACCTACTGAACTGGAAACTGGGTGGTGGGGTCCAGCAACTGGTATTTTAACAAGACCCCTGGAGAGACTGATGCACACTCAAGTGTGAGAACCACTGTTATGCCACAGCACTTCCCACAGTTTGCCATGGCCTGGAGCTCCTGTGTCTACATTGGTAACATGCTCAATAGCACACATTATTATTATTTTTTTTTTGTCTCCCTTCTTTACTTGTCTCACTTTCTCAGTCTTCAACTGGGGCTTCCTAGGATCATCTCCAATAAACTACCTGCACTTGAGCCCTTGTCTCAGGCTGCTTCTAGAGGAACAGCAGCGCAGGTGAGAACAGGAGGAGATGTCACTGCACAGTGAGGAGGAGTGTGATGGCTGGCACCCACTGAATGGAGGCCAAATGTTCTGCTAAAGGCTTTGTTTTCATTGTTTCATTCCCAACCCCACCCATCCATGAGGAAATTGCCGTTGGAGGGTTACTAAGTGGCTTTGAACTCAAAGATTTGAACCCAAGACTGCTTGAGTCCCAAGGGTGGGCTCCTTACACGCAAGGGCAGAGGGCCAGGCCATATTATATCCGTTTGTCATTGCTGCTTTTCTGGGCAGGCAGGAATTCAGTGTTGTCCTATTCCCTTTGGACACAGCCGGAGCACTCACTAAGGGATGCTGAAATGGTGAGTGCAGTGGCCTCACAGAGGACGCAGCTGGAGAGGCGCCCTCACTCCAGTGCTGAGTTCCCTTGGGTCCAAGGCTGGCCCCTATGCCTGCCCTCCAGGCCACTTCTGTGCCCAAGCATGTGCCCTTAACCCAGAACTGCAGCCTCTTATGTCACAGATACTGAAATCTGGCCAGCACCGCAGCTGAGAGAGCTATTTGGGGGTGGGATGAGGAGGGGTGAGTGCTGACCCCTGAACTCTTCCCTCTGATGTTAGAAGCCCTAGTCACTTGGTTCTGCATGTTTCCAGGAAAGCCCAGCTCTCTCTGCCTTGTCACCTGCCCTCTAGGCTTGTATGCTCCCGAGGGATGCCCTCACCTTCTCTGGGCTCATAGCACCTGGGGCTTGAGTTCCCAGCCATCTTCCTTGTTAACAGTTTCTCCCTAGTCCGCTACCTGTGATCCAGGAACAATGGCTGTGTTAACAGTTTGGGGTGAATGGAGGAAACCGACGAGAGCACAGGCCTCAATCTTCGGCTCTGCTGTTGACTTTGAGCAGGACTTAAAAAAACAACTCTTCAGAGCCTTGTTTTTCTCGTCCATAAAGTGGAGAGTGCACCTCCCCTTCCTCAAGGTTTTTCTAATGATGCTCATGGGAGACAGCAATGTATGCACACGACACAGTCATGAACCATGAGGGGTGCAGTCTGCACCTGGGGTCTCCTGTTCCCTCCATCCCAATGACGAGGGACCTGGGGGATGGTCTTGGGTCCTCCAGGCCCCCCGGTCTGCCAGAAGGCTGCTGGTGATGCCCAAAAGGGAGAGCTCTCCCCAGGACACTGCCAGCCCTTCCTTCAGGGTGGGAAAAGACAGAAAGGCTTACTTGAGCAATCACTAGCTTAAGGATGTTCCATTGCCTCATCCTGCCAAAAACTAACTCCCGATCTCCAGTTGAAATCAGGCCCCTCTATAATAATTTCCCACCACATATTTGTTTTCCCTTTGTGGCAGTTATAAAGAATTGTAATTACTTACTTGCCTTTTTAGATGATTTTTAAATGGAAATTTGTGAACAATTACAGAAGAAAACAGAGTAGTACATTGCCCTCATGTACCCATCACCCAGCTTCAACAATTGCCAACTCAGGGTCAGTCTTTTTCACCTCTACCTGCACTCACTACCCCCTCCTGTACTAATCTGAGGCATCACATCATTTCATCTGTAAATATTTTGGTGTGTGTCTCTGAATGATTAGGGCTGCTTTATGAAATATAACCACAGTGCCATTATTACACTTAAAAATGAGAAATAATTCCTTACTCTGTGATTATTGTTAAATGTCTGTCACCAGGCTGGGGGCTTCACGAGAGCCTTGTTCCTGGCTGTATCCATAGTGCCTGAGAGCTAGCACACTCTTAGTATTTGTTTCATGGATGGATGGATGAAAGGGAGAAAGGCAAGAGATGCTGGGGACCCAGCCTGCTTTCTATGGATGCTGCTCCATCCCTTCAGCACTGCAGTGTGATCGGTGTGATCGCTGCCTTGAAGGTCAACAGTTACATATTCTCTCTGACGTGAGCAACACCGTAAACCTCTCAGTTTCTTTCCCTCCCAACCCGCCTTCAGCTTAATCGGGCAGCAAGTCACTAATCTTCTTGTGGCTGCAGCCGCTCCCCCGACTGCAGCTAATTCCACCTTCTGACTTAATCATCATCCTTAGGCTTTCAATACAGGGCTTTGCATCTTCAGAGCCGCTCAGGCATTAGCTGATTACTGTAATCTGTCCGACTCCCATGGTGTCAGGCAGGATGGCAGGGGAAGCACAGGGCCTCCGTTACCCTCCTGGATCCTCAGTTTCCTCATCTGTAAAACTGGGTGAGTGGGTCTAACTGGCATTATTGGTTGGAGATTAAGTAAAATGAAGTACATCAAGTGCCTGTCCCCTGACACATCAGAAGCCCTCAGGAATGGTGATTGTTTCCCATTGTAATTCAGGGGATAACTCTCACTGAAGAGGCAAACAGGTCTGGATTTCAATCTGGCTTTTTCCGCTTAAAGGAAACATTTTCTGAGCCTCAGTTTTCTCATCCTTAAAATGGGGTGAACGGCGCCACCCTTTCAAAGTCTGCTAAATGAAATTAAAGCGGTGATATGTCTGTGAGGCGCTGAGCAGAGTGCTGGGCACCTAGGAAGGGCTAAGAAAGCCCTGGTGGTTCCTGCTCTTCCCAGAAGGAGGCAGAGACAGGGGAATGAGAGGGAGGCAGTGGTGCCCTTGGGAAGGTGCCATTATATCTTTTCTCCTCTGTTCCCTAAGGTGTGTAGTCGGAGGAGGATGCCTGTTGCACTCACCATCATATCCACAGCCCTTTGCCCTACTGAGTTCTCAGTCACGAATAAGTGAATGAATCTGCTGAGGTGTGGGTGAGATTAAACATCTGAACAGGACTGGATAGTTTATAGAGGACTCAAGATCTTTATCGCACAACCAGAGGAGGTAAGCAGGCCAAGGGTTAGATCCACATGGTACAATTGAAAAAACTGAGGCTCAGGGAGATCAACAGTGGTCTGTAAATGTTAGCAGCTGTAGCTAATCTCATGCCAATTTGGCTCTGCCGGGAAGAGTGAGTGGAGTACTGGGCTCGTGAAGAATCTGGCCTGTGTCATGGGTGGAGTTACAAGTCTTTCTGAGATTTTCCAAAGCTGCAGAGACTGCCCGCTCTGCTTTCTTCCTCCTGCTGTGCCTGGTATGGGGCTGTATCCCAGTACATTTGTTTTTTTAGATGAGATTTTCCTCTCTTTTTTTCTTTTAATTGAGCTGTAATTGACATCCAAGTGCACTTGTTTTTAATTGCTGACAGTTTCAACTTCAGGGCTGCAATGAACAGCCACAAAGGTTACACACTATGCAACTCCAGGGGACAGATGCTATTCACCAGGACAGCAGTGAAGAGGTAAGTCTCACTCTGAAGCTGGAGGTGACCCAAGGAGGAGATGAGAAGCCTCCTCATGCACTGACTGGAGTAAAGAACTCTGCAGGAACCAAGGCTCCTGGACAGTCTCCGGTCTCCCTGGCAGGGTCCACGTTTGGAGTGTGGACATCCAGGGGCTGATCTCCACCCTTCTTAGGGGTAAAGGTAGGAAAGTCCTGGACATTTAACCTCAGCTTCAAAACTTGAGGTAGTTAAGGAAAGGGAGCAAGACTCTGAACCCGGTATAGTATAGACTTTATTACATATATAAGTAGTCATTTAACCTTGGTAATAAAGCTCTTTGAGTAAGCATCATCCACCCATTTTACAGATGACTTAACTGGACACATGGAAGTTAATTAACTTGCCCAAAGGGCCACACAGCAAGGAAGTGGCAGAGCTGGAATTCAAACTCTAGGTCCCCTGTGTTACCTCTGGATGTAACCTGCATTTTACAAGGAAAGTAGCTGAGGCCCAGAGAGGGGCAGTGACTTACCCAGAGTCACACAGCCAGCTAATCACTGAGTAAATACTGAACCCAAGAATCTAGACTGTCAGTCCCAAAAGTGAGCCTGTAAGAGTGCCTGGCCCATCGATTAGTATTTTTAATTAAAATAAGTCTAGAGAGAGACCCAGGATGGCTGGGACAGGAGAGCTGGGGATGGGGCATGTGTGGAGCAGATGGTGAAGGGCAGGCACCAAGCCTCCGCATTTTTGGCTCCCGGCTCTCTAAAAGGAAAGCCCCTGTTCCCTCCATTTCCGGACGGCGGGTGGGGTCCCGTAGGGAGAGAGGCGCTGCGCCGCACTTGGCCTCTAGGTGGCGCCCGTACTGCAGATCTGGACTCCCTTGGGCCGCTCGGGCCTCGGAAATTGGTCTGTCCCCTGGGGGCTGCTCTGTCCCCAGAGTTTTCAGTACACCCTGGGCAACAGCTCCCCTTTCCCTCCTCCAGGCTGCTTCTGCCCTGGCTTTGGCGGCGAAGGGTTGTCAGGGCCCACACTGGGAGCTCATGCCTCAACCTGGTCCTCCGTTAGAAGCCCTCTGCAGCTCCATGGATGAGAACCTTCGGAGGGTCTAGTAGGCCACCCAGATGCTGCCCATCTGCTCCACCTTGGGGAGTTTGCTCCGTCTCCTCGAGCCTCGCTTTCCTCATCTGTAGAATGGAAGTGAGGTTTCTTTTGCCAGAATTTGAGAGGATCAGATGCAACATTTTATAAAATGCCTGGCCCCTCGCAGATGCTCAGGGGAGGGAAACTATTAGGATTGTATGGTTGGTGGCTGCCTGTTGTTGCTTTTGCCTGGCTGCTGTTTCTCTTCACCTTTCTCACCTCGGTCCATCATGCCACACCTTATCCATCACCTTCAGCCTCTTACCCAGCTCTTGTGGACCTAGTACCTCTTTGGAGATGATGCAGAATAGTGATTAAGCAGAAACCTCCGGAGTCTTGCTGTCTGGGTTCAAGTCCTTCACTCCAGGTCTCCCGAGTGGCCGTGGTCAAGTTCCTTCACTTCACTGCTGCAGATTCTTGGTACTTACCCACTACCCATTCCAGTCTCCTGGCAGTTAGGTTGGAACCATGTGACTGACTAGTCTTGGCCAGAGAAATGGGAGCAGGAGTGATGTGTGTGCTGCGCTAGGAAAGGTGGTTAAGAGCCTGTGTGGACGTCCTGCATCCCTGTCTTGCCCTGTCACTGTGGCCTGTGTGGGACCACAGGGTTATGGGTTTGTGTTGCAGTATCCCACAGGGTTATCATGTAAGGGTACAGCTCTGAGATGGAAGTGCCCTGAGTCCCCACATCACCCTCGGAGGAAAACCATACCCCCCAGCCTTGCACTGTGTGTGAGCAAGAAGTAAACTTTTATTGCCACAGAGGCTTCAGAGTTTGTTTGTACTGACCGTAGCCCAGTTTAACTTCACTGATACAGCCTTCCTGTGCCTCGGTTTTCTCATCAGTGAAATGGGGACAATGAGAGTGCCATTCTCATAGAGTCGTTGTGAGGATTAAGGAAGACTGCGGCTGCAACCCTCGTAAGATGCAACATTTTAGTTTTTATTACCTTTTAGGAAGGTACAGAAAAGCACAAAATGACTAGACTCTCAGAGCAGGAGGGACCCTGGGAGGACCTGGAATTCACTCCTCATGGTTACATGAGACAGAGCCCTGAGACAGAGGCTTGGGGGAGAAATACCTTGTTCAAAGTCATTCAGGGAGAAAACAGCAGACACAGGGCTGAATCATGGGTCTTCTGACGTCTATCTAGAGCTCCTCTGGACACATCTTGGTCCCTGCTTTCTGGGAGCTTATGATTTGATTGGAAACGAGACAGACAGACATACAACAAAACCATCATTGAAGATTCTGTGTGGGAGTTATCCAGAGACTGAGGATCCTGAGGGTCAGAGGAGGACCTGGGGGTCTGCAGGGTGCGAAAGGAAAACTTCCAGGAGATGGTGGGACTTGGAAAATGGGCTTCAGCACAGAGCAAGGAGTGCAGTGGGCAGTGGCAGGAGAGAGGACCAGGGATGGGGAAGTCTTAAGAGCAGAGTGGCCCATAGAATAGATGAGTCAAGGCATGGTCTGCTGAACCAGTCCCCTGGTGAGGGCTCAGCTAGCCTCCTTCCCTACCTCCCCCCATTATAAAGAGCACTGCACTAAAAATCTCTGTACCTATCTCTGTGTATCTGTGTATTTTGCCAGCTGAGATAGAGGCTTTCTGGGAAAGAGAGGTTGGGGTGAAGCCCAAAGATATATTGGGCCTAATTTCTTAGGTTTGGAGGCTTTGAACACCACTCCGAGGCCTCCTCCTAATTCTTCACATCAGGAGTCTTGAAAATGGGAACAAGCTCTTTTCTGGGGTAGTCTGACTGCAATAGGGCCCAGAGGTGGGATGCGGGACTGGGGATGTGTGCCTCTCTTTAGCGGACACTAGACTTTCTGCTGTGTGACTAATGGGGCCGGAGTGGGGCTCAGAGCCTGGACACAGCAGCTGTTGCTCACTGCTGCCCGCCGCCCGGGCCAGGCTGTGGATGGATCCAGGGGTATTGCATTCCTTGGTTCCACATTCTGCAGCCAGAATGCGCTCTGTGGGCGGCACACAGGGCCCCATTTTGGAAGGCCCAAGCCCGTTTCAAGCTCTGTCACCATCCTTCTATGGAATGCACGCTGGCAGATCAACAAGAGGGAGGCAGCCCCTCTGTGTACCCATGTGGAAAGAGCTCCAGGATATATTTTAAGAGCAAAAATCAAGTTATAGAACAATATGTGAAGTATGACTCTGTTTATAAACAACAAATAATTCTTAAAAGTATACACATACATGCAGCCTTATTATTCAATTTTCCCCTCTATTGGCTGGTTCTGTGCATCCATTCATGATTCTTTTAGGGTTAGCCGAGAGCCAGAGCAGGCATCCTTGATGTATGAATGTTTCCCACACATCACGTTTTAACCCATTTCCTGGACCATGCAAGGGCTGCAGAACATTCTCATTCTATTTACCCCCTCCCTGACTCTTGTGCTGTTGTGTCATGTATTTTAATTTTCTCTCTGTATTTTGAACATTAGTTGTATTGTTTTATACAACCAAGATTCATTTGTACTTCTCTGTATCACCCCCTTTCCTTCCTGAATATCCAAGCTCCCACCTGGGACCACTTTCCTTCTGCCTGAAGCTTCCCCTTATATTTATTTTTGTCTTTGAACCATTCAGATGGTTCAAAATTCAAAAGAAGAGAAGTGTTCTATGATCGATGTCTCTCTCTCCCACCCCTGCCCCCAGCCCAAGTTATATATTTCCGCGTGTCCATGGAACATTACTTGGAAGGATACACACCACATCAGGAGGCATAGATCGTCTGTGGTCTGAGGCGTCTGCCTTGATAATATATTCCCGTCTCCAGTGTGTAAGGCAAAGTCAGGGTCTGGGACAGGCAGCCAGGAGACCCGGTCTCTGGGACTGACAGCCTCTCGCTGTGCCCGCCAGTGCACACAGCCTCTTGGCATTGTCTAGGTCCGCTTTAGATCGTGGCCCCAGCCCCGTGGGCCAGGAGGGACAAGGTTCCCTGTTCCCAGGACAGCTAATGACCATGGCTTCCAGGTACCATTTCATATTTATCAGCTCATTCACTCCTCACAACGACTATACCAATATTGTCACCATTTTACAGATGAGCAAACTGAGAACTTCACAAAGCAGAGGCAGGATTCAGACTAAATTCAACAGCCCAGCTTCAGAGCTCAAGCAATGACTAACTCCATTTTACAGATGAGGGAACAGAGGCCCCAGAAGGCTGAGCCATGCACTCTGCTTCACACAGTCAGGAGCAGCAGAGCAAGAACTTGCAACTGTGACTTTTGGGGTTACTATCCGTCCCCCTCCCCCTAAGACTAGTGGTTTTCCTATGCTCATTACAATCACCCAGGGAACTTTCAAAAATGCCATGTGCAGTTGTCAGCCAGACCAACCAAATCCAAATCTCTGATCCTATTTTTCACTCTTAGCCCTCCTTCCAGGAGCTTCTGAAGTGTAGGCAGGGTTGAGAACCACTGTCCAGGCCCACGCGGGCAGAGCTTGGCATCTGGCTGCTTGGATTCAGTTTGATTCAGACTTTGTCCCGCTCCGTGATCTTGGGCAACCTGCCTTTTCATTTCTGTGTTGCCTCAGTGTCCTCGTCTGTAAGACTGGCTCACTGGAGTGTCTTTTTCATGTCAGGATTGAATGAGATAATCCAGGCATCGCACTTGGAACAGTGTCTGGCACAAAGTCTGTTTTACATTAACAGTATTATTATTATTACTCTCCATGTAGCTTTGTAGAAAGCTTGCCCTTCTCCCTTCAGGTTTTCCATCTGTGACGGCACCTTGAGGTGTGGACTGCCTGGTCTTAAAGGCGTCTTCCAGCTCCAATGTGCTCATGTCAGCATCAGTTGGCTGGTCTCAAGCCTTTGCTGCCTCCCCCACTCTTTGAGAAGCCCAGCCCTGCCCATTTTGCATGGAGGCTGCAGCAAGCACATGCCAGGAGAACCAGGGACCTGCTTCTGTGGGTTGAGTCTAGCCTCTAATCATGGTGTTGACGCCGCTCACAGCCATGACATGCTGGGCTGTAGGAGGAGAAATTGCCCATGGTTGGGGGTGATGGATGCAGCTCCAGCTGCCCCCAGAGAAATACAGAGGGGCCTGGATGGGGGGGCCCTCCAAGAGGTGGAGCGGGGGACCCTGGCAGAGCAGGGGACCCCATGCCCACATCCTACTAGTGCCCAGGGCACGTGGTGCTGGTCTTGCCACCAAATGCCATTCTGCACCAATGCATAATTCATGCCCCCATGTGCCAATCTGTGCCAGCTTTAATTAGCTCCTAATTTTTTGTCATTCATTTTGCTGTGAATACCTTATAAATAAATGATGGGAGAGGGGAGCAGGGAGCGGGGCAGGAATGTGAGGGGAGGAGCCTGGCTCCTTAGTGGGGGAGGGATAAGCTTCCATGGAGAGGCTAGGGAAGCTGTGCCCTCAGGGCACACCCCCCCACCACCCGGGACGGGGCCTCTGTTATGCAGATGGGTGGCCCCAGCCCACCCCATTCGCCTTCCAGCCTTGCTCGTTCACAAGCAGCATCCAGCCGCCACAGCTGTGCCAGGCTCCGAGGGCCCACAAACTAAACTCAGGAGCACACATGCTTGGTTTATGGTGGCAGGCGCTGCCCTGGGAGAGGGGAGCGGGCGGGATGCAGACGGGAAGCAACAAAGGGGCTCTGCCTCAGCTCAGGGCTGGGAATCGAGGGGGGCGGGCAGGAAACGGGAAGCAGGAGAGGGAGGCTGTTAACGGAGGGCGCCCAGAGGAGAGGAGTTTATGTCCGTTAAAAATAATCATCGACCCTCACAGGGATGGGAGACTTGTTTGTGAGTGTTGTTTTGTTTTCATGGCTTTTAAAACACTTGAGCATGTGTTTTTCTCTTTCGTCCTGAATGGCAACCTTGGGAGGCACTCGGGAGGCTGGGGGCTGGTGTGCCCATTTACAGCTAAGGAGACTGAGGCTCAGAGAAGACCCAGGCCCTCTGCACTCTAGCCTCCTGAGCCCTGCCTCTAGCCCCTGCCTCACCTCCATTCCTGGGGAAGGAAAGGGGGAGGAAAGCACCCCAGTCGGGGCTTGGGGACCCAGGGGGAAGCCAGTTCAGTCCCAGGTGGCTTAATAGGCTGGACAGATTTAAAAGGGCAGACTTGGATTCCCTTGGCTCCTTTCCTCCCGTTCTTTCTCACCAAGAGTGCCAGAGGGCCACCAGAGTGTTTGGCATTTTAAGGATATAGAGACGGTGAAGCAGAGGTGCCCATTCCTCCAAGATGCCAGCCCAGGGCCACTGTGGGGCCATGCAGTCTCCATCCTTTAGCTCATCATACTCTTTAGGATTATCATGCATCATACAGGGTGGCACCTTTGCCTCCTAGTCCAGCCCCCTCTGCCTCTAGCATCATTTGCTGAGTGACCCCCAGGCCCAGGTGTGGCAGACCAGGCCACATGGTCCAGCCCATGTCCCTCTCCTGAGATTCCTCTCTCACCCCTCCCAGCACATCTTGGTCCAGCCCTACTGCTTCCCTACCTGAAGTCTCTAAACCATGTGATGCCCCCGTGACTTGGCACACACACAGCCCCTCTACCACAGATGTGCTTGCTGACCTTATCTGGCCAAGCACACTCATCTTACAAGGCTCTGCTTAAGTGGTCTCTCCTCTTGGAAGTCTTCCCCAGTTTTCTTGGTTAGGGTGGACTGTAAACTATTGCAGCCCCTCTGTCACTGCTGAACCTGGTCCTGGCTTCAAATAGCATTGTCTTATGCCTCCCAGCTACCTATTTCTGTAGCTGTCATTCCAACTGGACTATCGCTTCTCTGAGGGCTAGAAGAGGTCACATGCTTCTCTGTGTTCTCAGCCCCCAGTCCAGAGCCTGGCACACTGTGGACCTTCCAGGAATGCTTGCTAGATGAGTGAACAAAGACATTGCCTCTGCCTTTGAGGATCCTAAAGTCAAATGCATCTCTGAGCTAAAGATGAACCCTCTACAGAGATGTGGCCACTTCTGGAGAAACATGGATAAGGTCATTCTGATATAGAAAGAGCCAATATATCAGTTCTTTCTTTTCCGTCTTTCCTTCCTCCCTTTCCCTCACTCCCTTACTTCCCTCCCTCTTTCTTACTATTTCTTCCTTCCTTCTTTTTTCCCCTTCCTTTCCTTCTTTCTTAAATTTTGGAAAAGAAGGGATGGAGGTACCTTGGCAAATCTGACCCCATGTAGCACTGTAATCCCCTACAGCTGACAGGAGAATCTTCATATGGTCCATACCTGGCAGGGTTCTCATAGTTGCCAGCAACAGAAATAGACTCTGGCTAGCTGATGCAGAAAATGAGTTTGCTAGTTAGATAAGGGAGAGTTCTTACAGAATCAAACAGAGGCTGGAGGTCAGGCCCAGAAAACAGAGAGGGACCAAAGAAGGCAGGTCGCCAAGAACACAGCTGAGAATGAAGCCCAGGTCAGGCCTCAAGTGCTGTCAGTCAGGGTTTGGTACTTTCCATAACTTCTGAACTATTCTAAACTATTTCTAAACTTTGTGATTCTCTTCAAGGTTCAGAGTTGAGAGGGGAGCTTCTGATTGGCTGGTCTGGGCCACGCGCTGTGCCCTGTGGCCAGGAGATCGGTGATGGAGGACCTTCCCTTTCAGTTCAGTTGTGACAGTTGGAGCAGGGTCTGGTCCTTCCTCAACAGGAAGCTCCCCCCAGGAGGAGAAGCTCCCCCCAGGAGGAGGGAGGTCTGCATGATGCTGGGCCCTGGGCTGGTAGCATCTCTATGCTTCTTTATGGTTGTCAAAGTGCTCTCTCACTGCCCCAGGAGGAAGGTTGGGCAGGCATCATGATCGTAATTGCAGAAGTAGAAACCAGAGCTCAGAGAGGCTGAGAGACTTGTCCAAAGTCACATAAAGTGGTGAGAGGTGCCCCACAGGTTTGGGGGAGAAGCAAAGGTTTCTTATGGAGAGGCAGATGGGGAGAACTCTGAGCTCTTGGTGGAAATGGTTTGAGAGATGGAAACTCCAGTCAGGAAGAAAGGCTAGCATTCCAGGGAATAATCCCCTGGAGAGGAGAAGGCACTGGCTCAGGGCGTAGAGACTGAGTTCCCTTTACCAGCTCTGAGCCTCCTGCAGATGCTGCCATCTTGCATTTGGCTGCTTGGTGTGTAGACAGCAGGGCTGCTACTCACCTACAGGGACAGAAGGCTTCCACGGCTCCTGCGGGGAGAGTCCACATGCATATCGCTGGAACTTACTCACACTCTTTCCTCTACCCGAGATGCCCCTGTGCTTTTGCTCCCTGTGGAATTCCTGTTCATCGTAGCAAAACTCAGCCCTGAAGTCTCTGGGTCTAGAGAGCTTTTCTGGACTCAACTTTCCTGAGAATCTATCACCCCACTCTCCTTGGGCTACCTCTCTGCTTTGTGACACTTACCTTGTCAGCCTGTACCTGATTTATATATCTGTCCCCTCTTGGACTGGAAGTGCCTCAAAGACAGCCTGTTATTCACAGCTGTGTCCCCAGTGTGCAGTGTGGGCTTGTTCCTAGCAGATCCATTCCCGGCTCCTCTGCTATGCTTCAAATCATAGCAGGACTGACCCAAAATCCCACTTGGGTCTACAGCTTCTGGCTGGGGTCAGTCAAAGAGAAGTGCTGGGGAAGGCCAGAGCTGGGGGAGAGAAGCCAGGGCGTCTCTTCTTCATTCTTGACCTTAAGCAGTGTCTCTGGTAGCAACTGTGTCTCTGGCTCCCACCTGCCAGCTCCACTGTGCTCCCATCTTGTGCTGTGTGACCCTGACCCTGGTGACTGCTTCCTCTCTTCGTCCCTCCAGCCTAGGGTGGGTAGCAGCTTTCTGCTGTTGCTGAACTGAGTCACCTCATCATCCCCTATTTGAATTCTCAGCTCTTCCATCACTATGTGACCACAGTTGCTTTGAATCCCCTATTACACATTCAAAGCAGTTCTGTGGGTGGGTTGCACTCAGACAGACACCCCAGGTCCTAGCACTGTTCTTGGCACAGAGCAGGCACTTGACAAACGCTTGTGGAATAAAAGTGGCTGCCGAAGAATTTCTATGAACAGAAGTATGATGCCCACATTGGAGGAGGTGAATTCAGCTGAATTCAGTGCTGCTTTGTTCACTTGTAAAATGACTGCAGAAAGGCTGGGGAGTCATAGTTTGAGAAAAGGTGGCAAACCAGAAAGAAAGAAGGATTTAAGATTGGAGAAACTTTGAAGAGCACCTCTTCGAGTAGTTTCATTTTAAGAAGGAGAAACAGGAGTCTTAAGAGAAGTCATGTCTAGGTCAAAACCAGTTAGAGGGCCGTCTGAAATTCAGAAACCAGATCTCCCACCTCCTCGCTCCATCACCATCTGAAACTGTGACTCCCTGAGGCCCGTCAGACCACATCTCCAGCACTGCCCTTTGTCTTCAGGCCCAGACTCACGTGTCCAATGGCCTCCCTGCACTCGGACACTCTGCTGGCCTCTCACACTCTACACACCCTAGCAGAGGGTTGGTGGGGGGGAGACTCTTGCTTCTCTTCCCTCTTGATCCTCTTCCCTCGCTCCCCATCTCAGGGAACAGCACCCTGTCCATTTATTTCCACAAGCCAGTAACCTGGGGTCTCCATGACATTTCCCTCTCTCCCCCCAGCATCACTCCGTCTCCCAGGTCTGTAGATATTTTACCTCCTGAGTATCCCTTCCCTCCATTTCTACATCACCACCCCAGGCCAGGACTCTGATACCTGGACAGCTGAGATAGCTTACAGAGATGTGAGCTCTGGGGGGTGTAGGGGGTGGGGGTGGGGGGATTTGTGTGCATACATTTCTGTGTGTGTTTTATTCACTGATGTATCCCAGTGTCAAGATTCCCAGGGGTTAGCAACTTTTTTGTAAAGGGCCAGATAGTAAATATCTTAGGCTTTGCGGACTGGAGAATCTCTGTCGCAACTCCTTAACTTACTGTGAAAGGAGCCATAACCTGATGGGCATGTCTATGTTCTGCTAAAACTCTCTGTACAAAAATGGGGGCCAAGATGGATTTGGTCTGAAATGTGCGGTTTGTTCCTGGTTGAGAACTTCCTGGCACACAGTAGATGGTAAGTAAATATTTCTAACTGAAGATGCTCTTATCATCTATCACCTCCCAGTCAATTCCCTGTTTTTCCTATTTTCATGACACTCCCACCCCTCACCCTCCATCCCAACCATCTGCTTCAAAGCCTCCACTCCTAGAATAGAGGTCAAGCCCTGATTAAGCCAACATGCCCTGTACGTCTGGGCCCTGCTCCCACCGTGGCTTTACACTCACTGACCTCCTCACCCTTTGCAGTGCTCCAGCCCCTCTAGACTTCCTTCACTTCCTTAGGTATACCAGTTCCTTCCCACCATGAGGCCTTTGCACATACTGTTTCTTCTGCCTAAAACCCACTCTCTCTCTCTCCACATCATGCATCCCTCTAATCTCAACTCAGTGTTATCTCCTCCAAGAAGTCTTCCCTGGTCCCCTAGGCCAGGTACCATTAAAATATTCCTCTTCCTAGCACCGATTCTGACTGTAATTTTACCTGATTATGTGTTTCATTGACTGTTTTTCCTGTTAGAGAAGCTCTGCAAGGTACAAGGACCAAGCCTATTTCTTCCTCTGTCGCATCCCCAGAACCTCTTTCAGTTAGCTAGCATATAGTAGCAAAAACGAGTAAATGGTAAAGAATAGGAGCTTTGGAAGTAGGCATATACTAGGTTCAGTACCTGACTCCACCATATGGTAATTCATGCACCTCCCTAAAGCCCATTTTATTCCGGAAAAAGCACGCTAATGACACACCTACCAGAAAAGCTGTGTTGAGATTAGAATGAAGTCAGGCCAAAAGTGTCAGCCCTGAGCCTGACTCCAGGCAGCTATTGGCAATATGCTGATACAGGTCCAGACATCCAGTCATATGATAAATGGTTAAAAGAATTCAGAATGTTTAGCCCTGGGAGGTAAAGATCAGGTCAGGGAATGACCATCTTCAACTATGCCTGTATAGACTCCTGTTTCCAGCTGCCTGGAAAAGTCATGAAATCTCCATCCTTACATGGGCAAAAAGAAGCTGGGAGACCCTTATTCAGGGGTGCACCCTGCATGGGTGAGGGTGTTCAGGTGACAGCACAGGTTTCTTCTAGTTGGGGCCCCTCATTTGTAAGCAACTGGGGACATTTTCAGCTTTGATTGATGGAGAGGGCACAGATGGGAGAGTAAGAGTGGGGTAGGCGAAGGAACCTAGTTGAGCCAACACAGCTAAGTGGTCCCAATGACTGGAGGGAGAGCCCCGCTCGGCGCGACTTTGGGAGCAGAGAGGGGGCGCTTAAAGCCAACAGATGGCGCAGGCTTACCTAGACCCGGGCGCCCGCTCGTTCTGGCTTCCTGGGAGCGTTTCCCCGTTCCGCCCGAGGCCAGCCTGGCCCCCACCCCTCTGCGGGACAGTGGGCGGCCCTGCGGAGCGCGGCTCCCGCAGGCACCTGGGGCCGCTTTCTCCGGCTTCCTCTTTGCCCCTTTGGGGGATTCGTCGAGTTGCCACAGCAGCCGGTGCCATGACATCGGCAGAGGGCAGTTTCGCCAGCCCTGAAATATTCATGCCCTAAGCGCCTGGCCCCGGCTTCGCGCCGCTCCCGGGGTCCGAGCGGGGTCAGGGGCGGGGGGCTCAGGGATCCCGGCGCCCACCGTGGAGGGAGGGTGGGCGGCGGGGCGCGGCGGGGCGGGCAGGGGCCGGGCGAGGCGGGAGCTGCGGGAGGGAGCGTCAGGAGGCGGGGTCTGGGTGGCGGGGGCCGAGCAGGGCGGAGGAAGCGAGGGAAAGTTGATCGCGGACTTGAGCCGCGGCGGCGGCTCGGGAAAGAGGGGCGCGGGCTGCGAGCGCGATGCTTGGTGAGAAGACGCGTCCGACGGCTGCCGGGCGCTGATCCCGGCGGGGCGGGGCGGTCCGGCCCCGGGCATGGGGCGCCGCGGTGCCGGGCTTCGGGACGATTGGGGCGCGCCTCGTCTGAGCCCGCGGCGCGCCTGAAGTTGCGGCCGGCAAGCGGCCAACAGCGAGCGGACGGCCGAAGGGGACCCGGGAGCGGCCGGCGCGCCGCGGATGAGCCTTCGCAGCGGCGGCGAGACGCGGCGGTGGTCAGCACTCGAGCAGGCGACCTTCCGGGGCCGATCCAGCGGAGAGCAGAGCCCAGGGCGCGGCGCCGCTCCGCACATGCACACGGTACCAAGAGCCACGCACCGCCCCTTCCTTCCCCGCTTCCCTCGCCTTCTCCGAGCCGTTCACCCGCCACGCGGTGGGAAAGTTGGAGCCGTGGGGTCGCGACCGTAGCCGCCGAACCACTTGTTCGCGGCACGGCCATAGCCCTCGGCGGGCGCCCGGGGCCTCCTTCCATCCCTGCTCCCAGCCAGCACCCTGCGTCCCACTCCCAGCCCGCGGCTGGACGCGCGGCAACTTTGATTCCTGGCAACTCGAATTTCCCCGCGTTGGCCTTGGGAGGAAAGGCACTCCACTTCCCACCTCGCTTCCTGGACCCGGGAACGTTCGTGCGCTTTGCTTTCTGCGCCTCAGAGAGGGTCTGTCTGGGGTGGGGAGAATTCCGAGGGCAAAGAGGGCGTTGGGGTCCGATCTCGTCTCCTCCAGCGCTCTGGATCCCGCTTTGGACAGCGGAGATGGGGTGGGGCACAACCCCACCTCGGGGTAGGCGTCGGCACTGGAGGGACCTAAAGTCACGTAGCTCTCCCCTCCCTCATCACCTCTCCGTGCCCGTCAGAGACCCCAGAGGACTCCTGCATCCTCCCCTCCCTGGGCCGGCTATGGGAAGACGCGCCCCTCGAGGAGCAGGGAGCCTGTGCGGCTCGCGCTTTGCCTTCCCCGGCCACCGGCAGTGCTGGTTGTCCCCAGGGGCTTGCGCTCAGGAACGCAGCCCCTGTATCCCCTGCAGGTCAGCCCGGGACGCCTGCAGAACCCGTGCGTGCCAAGGTGGTGGCGGCACCAGCCGGAGGGTAGTCAGTGCCTTGCTTTCCCGCGGAGCCAGCACCTACAGCCTCTACCCCTGTGCCTCCGGCCGGGATCCTCTGCCCTTGCCGCCGGCCACCGCCCCCTGCGACCCTCACCCGCAGCCCTTGTGCAGTCAGCAGCCCACTGGGGGCAAATTAGCCTTTCCTGGGTAGCAGCACGCCCCACCCTCCCCAGTAATTCAGAGAGCAGCGCCTGCCTCTTTTTTCATACTTTGCCCTCATGCCGGAGAAAGCATTGACCCTTACCCCTCAGCCGCTAAGCAAGTACCCCCACCCCAATTTGGATTGGATTTTGAAATAAGCTGGAGAGGCACAGGGGGAGAGTGAGTGTGTGTGCGTGTGTGTGTTGGGTGGAGTCAGACAGTTGCCCAGGGGAGAATTAAGTTACCCAGGGTGGGGTGGGCTGGAAAAGCCTGGCTGGGGCCAGGAAGAGAGGTGCTGATGAGTCAGCCCATTTATGGGGGAGACCAGGCTTGGAGTTAATGTTTGGTTCGTGGTGCAGGGGTAGGTGCACTGCGGTCAGCACCTGTGAGGGTGATCAGTGCCTGTGAGGGCACCTACGAGTCTGGGTTAACAGATGTCACTCTGCGGTGGAGGGGCTTGGAAGTGTGAAGTCGTGTCTGACTCTTTGCGACCCTGTGGACTGTAGCCCACCAGGCTCCTTCATTCATGGAGGAGGCCCCTTAACTGGGGGAACTGGGATGCTTGGTGCTGTCCAGGGAGAGTGGGAAAGCAGAGTGGCTGAATGGCAGAGAGGGAGAGGACCCTGTGGGCTGGAAGGGCGACACTGCAGAAGTGATTGGTGTGAACCAGGTGGCTCTGCTGTGGGTGGTAGAGAGCTTCAAGAGTGTGTGAGAGGCCCAGAACTGACTGACATCCTGGCTCCGCTGGGCTGAGCCCCAATACACACGTCTGTCTCCACCTTCCTGACCCCCTCAAAAGCTGGGCTTCTCACATCTGCTTACCAAAGAGGTTAATTTGAGGGTTATGATGGTGGATGGTCCTGGTCACCTCCCAGGTATTTCCTCTGCCCAACAAACAACCTTACCTGCAAACTCACCATTTGAGGTTCATTTCTTTGAGCTTAATATTTTGAAGGGCGCCTTTCTGAAGCCCTAATTTAAAATGCACATACTTCTGGGAGGTGAAGGTCTAGTAGAGCCTTGCTCCTCTGAGTGTGGCCTGTGGACCTGCAGCATCAGCATCACCTGGGAGCTTGTTAGAAAAGCAGACTCTTGCACCCCACCCCTGACCTCTTGAATCAGAATCTGTATTTGACAAGATCCTTGAGAGGTTTGTTTTATCAGTAAAGTTTGAGAAGCCCTGGTCCACAGTACCTTCTCAGGAATGAGCATTTCACAGCCCTTGGTGAAAGAGTGTCAAAAAGGTCGCTGGGTAAGAATGTAGGTTTGAGAATGAGATTGAGACTGGAACTTCTTTTCCTGGACATTTATGGTAGGGTTGGATTAATTGTCCACTGCTGGCTCCTTGAGGGTATCTCCTGCTAGTGCCAGGAGGGTGTCTGTGTTTGGGGCATCTTTAGACAGATTCAAGTAGCAGCTCAGTTTTCTGTGTAATTAAAACACTGCCATGTGTGCTACATATGGGCCAGTAGGAAGTGGGCGGAAGGGGCAGGGTTTTTGGAAGCTGGGTAAACTGCTCTGCCTCTCGGAGGCATGGGCTTGGGTAGATGCTGTCCCTTAAGGAGAAAGAATTAAGGAATTGTCCTCCACTTCATCTATCCCTCCCAAATGAATGGAATGACCCAACGATCACACCTCTCCCCAGTCTTCAGGATTTATGCAGAGGGAGCTGCAGAAATGCTAATTTGGGGCTGTCAGCAGAGGAGAGGATATCAGCCAAGCTCCACTCTTAATTACCCCTGCCACCAGCCCAGGCTGGACACCCCATTTCTACCACCTGCTGCCCTGGGAGGTCCCTAGGCCCAAGAAACAGGATGATGCCAAGGCACGGTGCAAGTCACCACCCATGGTCCTCTGGAGGAATGATGGTGACCCTGACGCCAGCAAGGCTGGCCTGAGACTGGGGATCTGAGGATTTCAGCGCCTTGGTGGGGCTAACGGTATCACAAGTGAAAGATTATGGCATGACTCGTGCACCCTAGACCTACTTAAAGTGGACTGTCCTTCCTCTGTGTTGGCCTTTTTGCCAGGAGGCAGAGTGGCCGGGGGGAGCTGTGGGAGAACGTAAGTTGACATGGTCATGGAACTAACAGACAGTGACATTCATGTGAAAGATACCTTCATCCATGAGTTCAAAAACTCCTTGGTCAGTAGAAGTCTTACTGTTTCCTAGAACCCTCAGGTTTTAAACAAAATTCATTGTTTTAAAATATGAATATGATTTTTTTTTAGCAAATTAATTTAACTGCCTTTGTTCATTTTTTAAAAAATTATTTTCGAGCCTTGATTTGAGTTTTTCTTGGCCCCAGGTAATCCTATTTGTCCATTTAATTGGTGTGCAAAGTTATTTGTGGGTTGGACCCTGCTGGATGGGTTATTTCAGAATGGGGTTACTTTGCCTCCAGTGGAAGAGAAGTGGGGAGGGGAACAGGCTCTTCTGTGCTCCAGCCTCCTGTACTAGTGTGGACAGGACCACGCGTCAGGTGGGTGGAAGGGGTGGTTAACTCCCCAGCTGTGTCTTCCTCACTCACGGCCCTAACATCGCACTTCACCCTACTCTTCAGTGGTCTGATCTCTGACTAGACCGTGCGCTCCTTCAGCATGAGCTGTATCTTATTCCTCCTTGTATCCGCAGGGACCGATGCTTAATCACTGTCCATTGACTCAGTGGCTCATTGGCATCTAGTATGCCTATATACCGGTTTTAACTATTCACATTGATTCCTTTCAGACTGGGCAGCTAGTGCCCATCTTGCTGTATCCTGGGCTCTAGGCAAATGCCTTTGGAGTAGAGGCACAAACTCATGTGCCTAGAGGGGCTGGGAAGCTGACTCGAGAGTAAAGCAGCATCAGATGTAAGATGATAGGGCGTGGTGGGGACTGTGGAGAATAGAAAAGCACGGGTCCCAAGTAAAAGGCACAACTGTAGGCAAAACCCACCTATATGACAGAAGTCAGAATCATGGTTACTCCAGGGTGTGATGACTAGGGCTCAGGGGTTGCTTTTGGAGTGCTGGAAATTTCCACATCTTGATCTGACTATCTACAAGAGTGGTGAGTGATCATTTGTGCGAAAGAGTCAATTCAGAAGAATTAGAGCATTTATGGAGATAAATAGAAGCATATTTATGGTTCAATATGAAAATAGCTTTATTGAATTCCATAAGGCAGAAAATGCATACTCTTACCAATGCTATTGACTAGAAGGGTGTCAGTGAGAAACTTGGCATATTTAAGAAGTAGCCACATGGAGATAGCTTTCTAGTCTTTCATTGTGAAATGTAATCTGGTTCTGTCCCGGGGAGTGGTACGGGCTGCTGCTGCTGCTGCTGCTTCTCTCTGGCTGTGTATTTGGGTCTCAGTGATCATGCTCCTGGGGCTTGTCTCCCTTCAGCAGTGACAGTCTGCGAGGCTCCGTGTGTTGTTGGGGGCTTGGGGCTATCAGAGGTCTGTCCCCAGCCCCAGGGGCCGCAGGCAGTGACGGCGAGAGTGACACAGCAGGCTCAGGCTTAGCATTTGTAGTTTTGATCTCTCCTTTGCAGAGTCTAACAGCTCATGCAAGAGTTGGTTATTATTGTGATCATAAACCTGTTCCCTTCCTGATTTTTGTGAGGCAGCTTGGAGGTAGATAGAGCTTCCACTCCTGAGCTAAGGCTAAGGCCTTGTCCAGGCCTTAGTTTTCTCAGTGGTTGAATGGGAATAATTTCCAATTACACTGCAGGCTTGCTGTCGGCATTAATAAGAAGGAAACTCTACAGAAAGCCTTTTGTGCAGGGCCTGGCACATGGCACACATGCAGAATGTGGTAGCTTTTTCATTATCCCTTTTCGATTCAGTCATGTGTTAGGCACATTGTATTCCAGCAAAGAGGTGAAACCTCCCCTTATTTTGAGAGGTGGACAGTCTGTAAGTTCTTAAATTGAATTCTGCCTGAGGATGTATGCATGTGTGGTTGTGGTTTTTCATTTTTCGTTAATTATTAGCAACATTAAAAATGGCATTTTCGTAATAAAGAGCTAGATTTCTGGCATATCTGGCTAGAACAGGCAACATTGGGTCTGTGTTCCCCATTGACAGTAATTGATTGGGGCTGAGTTAGCCACCCCTTTTATTTATTTGTATTTTTATTTAAAAAATGCTTTGAGGGTTATATACATACAATAAAGTAAACAGATCTTAAATGAAAGTGATGGGTTTTTGCATATGCGTGCATGTGTGTAACCCCAGCTGGATCTGATGCATCCTTGGTGGTTTGATAAGGCCCCCTCAGGCCCCCTCCTGCTCTTTTTTTGTGTGTGTGTGATACTCTTATTTTACGTTATAGCATATTATAATCAAATAATGTAATTACAGAGTTTTCTATAGCATTATTTTTAGAGACTGTTTAGTTTTTCGTTACATTAATTGAAGTAACCACTATTATGATTTTGCTCTGGCTTTTGTCAGCATGTGAGTTTTACAGGTGCACTTATAGCCTTCAGTTCTCAGTCCCCACCATTCCCTGTTGCCTCACATCTGACCCCATTTATCTATACTACATCCTGGCCCCATTAGCCATTTGAGTTTGTGACATCTGTGCCAAGGACTAGAAGAGTCCTTAGAAACTAGCTGGATATACCATGTACCACATTACAGGTGCAGAAACTGAGGCTCACAGTCAGGGAGTGGGCTGCTTCGAGACCCTCTCCTGGGGTAAGGTGGGCCTGGGTGGTAGCTAATCAAGGGCAGAGCCCTGCTACTTCCACCGCAGCACGAGGCCAGGCAGACTGTCATCTCTTGGTCCCTGGCAGCCACAGCCTGACCCTGCAATCACAGTCACCCAGAGCCTCCCGCAGGCTGATCAACCTAAGAGGGAGGGAGTCCTTCCTGAAGATGTATCTTCCCCAGGACAGGCTGTTAGCAGTGCTGCCTTCATCTTTAAAGGCCATGTTCCATTTGGAAAGGACCTGCAATGCCATTTGTGACAAGGGCCCTGTGTACCACCTTGATTGTGTCTGTTTCTGAAAGGAAGGCTGTAATTTGGGAGCCAGTGAAATCAAGGGAGGGAAATAGAGGAGAGCCAACGAGAGAGAGAAAGGGAGGGAAGGGAGAGAAAACAAAAGGGGTGGCTGGGACTATATCTGAGTCTTCATTTGTAGTGCTGGTCCTGTCCCCAAGAAATGCTGGCTTTTCCTGGCTTCCTTGGGGCTCAGTCAGGGTGGGCTGGGTCCCTCCCAGGGCTGCCCTTTAGCTCTGCCCCTCTTCTGCTCTTTGCTACAGAAATAAGAGACTTGTCATCCTGCCCCGGGCTTACCCAGGGCTTCACTCTCCAGTCCTCTGCATCCCTTCTCTGGCTCTTGTCTGCCCTTGCCCTGGGAGGAGACTAATGTTGACCTTTACTTCTGGGGCCAGAAGAGCTGCTATCTTCAGGGACTGGTGGTGATGGAACTCTAAGTCAGGCCTCTCTCTGTCCCTTCTATAGAGGCCTGAGGCTTTGTATTAGGAGAGGCGTGGGTAGACTGCCACAGGAAATCTAGCATGTATTGGACAGTGGGGCAGGAGGTCCTTCCTTTGTGTTTTAGGGTCCCACATCCACTGTTGGGGAGACGTTTCATTTAGCTGTTCAGTCAACCAATACTGAGCATCACCTGTGTGCCAAGCTTATCTAGTGCCTGGGGATTTATGCTGAGCATCTACAGCAGTGCTGTTCAATAGAAATACAATGCAAGCCACACCTGCAAGTCACATACATGGTTTTAAATTTTCTGGTAGCTATTTTTAAAAATTGAAAGAAATAGATGAAATTATTTTTGATAATCTGTTTTATTTAACCCAGTGTATCCAAAATATTATCATTTAGCAATAATCAATATAACAAACTATTAATGAGATCTTTCATATTATTTTTTTTTTAATGAAGACTTTGGAATTTTGTGTGTGTTTTGCATTTATAGCACATCTCAGCTGGACTCAGCACATTTCAAGTGCCCATTGGCCATGTGTGTTCGGTGGCTACTGTACTGAACTGGAGGAGATAGATAATAAATACACACTCAAGACAATTACAGATGGTCATGAGAGCTACAGAGAAAACAGAGGGTCATTGACATGCTAAAGGCAGAAGATACAGTAGTTGGGGAAGGCTTCTTGGAGAATGGGAAGATGGGATCTATCTCCATGGATCTGAGCCCTGGCAGGGTTGGGGAGGGGAGTGGAAGGTGGGGAGGGGTCCATGTGTCCTTAGGCAGTCCCCCAGTATCCCACAGCACCTTGGTTACCAAGCATGGGATTAAATATCCCCTCTCCTTAGAAGACCCAAGTAGAAGGGGCCTGGAACTGCTAGCAGTGTTTTAGAAAAGCACCTTATCTGTGTGTGTGTGTCTCATTTTCTACACATACTTTCTAAGAGAAAGGTAAGGATTAAGTTCATCTTTCCGCTGCTTTTTACACTTGGGAGTCTTCCAAGCAAGGAGGACATTGGCTTGGAAAGCTGAGGAAGTTGGGGCAACCCGGAGCAGTTGGGGTTGTGTCCTCTGGAGGAGAGGGTCTGGCCTATCCAAAGTAGTGGGGCTTGGATGCCAGGGGGCTTCTGGTGCTTAGCAGACCTGAAGGCCCATTTTTTTTCTGCTGGACCAGGATGGGAGGAGGACTGGGAGGGGATCTTGGGGCTTGGAAGAAGTGCCATGGACAGAATGCTCTGGGGCTGGGTAAATGCAGACCTTCCTTGCTGTCTGGACTTTGCCTGATTGACCTGGGCCAGGGTGAACATTCAGGTGCCCACAACGTCCAGTCTGTCTGGGCAGCTGGTGTAAGAGAGTCAGACTGGCTATGCGGACACTGGGCAAATTGCACATGCCTGCCCGATAGAAAAGAGGGCACCACTACTACAGTGTTTGCCTGTGGTTGTAAAGCAGCATGCAGGATAAGTGTGGTTAGACACTTTGACTTCTCAAAATCCTCTGGAAATCTAGATTTAAAAACTACAAAATTGTATTTCAAATGTTAGCAACCAATTCAAGTATTTAAAAACACCATAAAGCCATTCATTCATTGGTCAAATTTTTATTGAGCCCCTACTGTGTGCCAGACACTGTTTTAGGCCTCTGGGGTCTGTCAGTGGCTCCCAGTTCAGTTCATTTCAGTCGCTCAGTCATGTCCGACTCTGCGACCCCATGGACTGTAGCACGCCAGGCCTCCCTGTCTATCACCAACTCCCGGAGTTCACTCAAACTCGTGTCCATTGAGTCGGTGATGCTCCACCCTTGTGCAATCTATATGGTTGGGAAAGGCCCTCTTGTGAGCTGCGTGTAGCCCACAGATGGCCAGTTGATATATGATCTTTGTCAAAAACGGAGAGTTTCAGGGATGAAGATAATATCAGGAAGCGTTTATTAAACACTTACTGTGCGACAGCCCCTGGGCCTGGCACTTCATATGAAACCCCTTGCTTAGTCCTGACAACAACCAAATGAGACAGGGACTTCTGTGGGTTGTAGTTTACAGGTGAGAAGTCAGGCACAGAGAGGGGAAGCAGTTTACCCAGGGTCACAGAGTTAGTAAGCAGCGGGGTGTCATCTGACCCAAGGCAGTCTGAGTCCTGAATCCTTTCTATGTTCTTCTCATTGTACTGTTCTTAGAGAGGGCTAAAGCCAGATCCCTGCTTAGACAGATGGAAACTGAGTCCAGAGAAGACAAGTGAGCCCCGCTGGGTATGCACAGAGGCAGTGACAGGTATGGATTTTCAATCCAGGCCCGTCAGGTGTGTTTATTGCCATGTGGACTTTTACCTGTGATCAACTCTGCCCCAGGATTGGATAGTCAGGTGCCTGCCTTTCCCAGGTGTTTAAAAGCAGGGCTGGGTAGTGATTTAACATCCATGGGAGTAAATGAGGGGTCAGCTCACCAGCTTAGACTACAGGTCATCTGCTTGGATCAGGCTGCCCCGTGTGGGAAGGCCAGGTGTATCAGTGCTCTCTGCTCTTGCCTAGACTGGAGATCCTTGCCTGACCTCAGCTCTCTTCCCCATAAAACCAGGGGGGTCAAATGCAATGACTCTTGTGGTTGAATCTCTGCCCCACACCTTCCCTCTGCTGTTGGCCAGGCTTGCTGATGAACTGCCCTCAGTGTTTCTGGCCAAACTTTAATCCTGGCCTGGACTCTGGGTCCTGACCTGAGTGACTAGAGGACCATGGATTCATCTTGTAGTTTCCTTGTGTTGCTGTACCTATGGTAACCATGAGGCAGAGGCATATGTGTGAACAGTGAAGAAAGATGCCCCTGGCAGGCTTGGGAAGACTGCGTGGCAGGTTTTACTTGGCTCTAGTGCTTTCATCCTCTGAGCCACAGTGTTCTCAGTAGAAGGGAAAACCCTTCTGACCCTTGATTCAGGGAGGAAGGGGCTCTTGTGAGCTATAGGAAGGTACTTGGCTAAATGAATTGAGATATATAGGCAGCTCAGTAAATGAATATTTTGAGTTATCATTATGCATTAATGACTTGAACTATGCAGGATTTACAAGAGATATGCAGATAGGTATGTAAATATCACAAACACCTCTAAATTCCAACAGCAGTGTTTTTGAATGGCTTGATGGCTTATGTCCACTCCAGCAACTTGACACCCCTCTTCGGGGAAAGTGTGTAAGTCAACCAATCCAGGGACTAGTGTTTGCGGGCACTGTGCAAGGCACAGAAAGTCCAAGAGCTTTCACAACTATTCAGAGTACCATATTTGGGCCAGTCAGTCTGGTGTGTGTGTGTGTGTGAGAGAGAGACAAAGTGCCCTATAGCCCCCTTTGGGAACTTCAGCATCGCATGTCTGCCTCAGCTAAAGTTTTCCTTCTCTGCTCTTCCTCACCGAACCCAAAGCTCTCCCCTTCACCCGAAGTGCAGTGTGTGACAGCTGGGGGCCAAGCTAGCACGGGGATGGCTGCGTCCTGGGAAGGAGGCAGGAAGGGCACAGGGTGTAAAGAGTGGGGGTTGCCGCAGGCTAGACCTGCCAGGCTGGCTGACCTGCCAAGACGAGCCTGAGGGCTGCTGGAAACTGGAGCTCCGGCCGGAAGAAGGGAGCCCATGAATAATACAGCGGGAGGGAGGCTGTTAACTAGGTGACCTCGTTGCACCTGTGTGTTTCACAGCTTCCTGGGGAGCCGACACGGGAGGCCGGGGTGTCGGGCGAGGGCAGGGGGAGAGGGAAAGGCCGAGTGGAGAAACAGTGCCTTCTTTTCCTTCCCGCTGTCCTTTCAGATCTCCGGCTCAGAAGTTCTTTGTACTAGCAGCTCCTGCTCCTTCTGGCTTTGACCCAGCTGGCCTTGGCCATGTGCATGGGCGCATGCGTGCTCGGGAGCATGCGTAGGCGCGCGGGTGTGTACGTGGGCGCGTGTGTGCGCTCACACAGGTGTGCGGGTCACCAGCGTGTTCCTGGGCAGAGGCGGAATGTGAGGCTGGGCCTTCTCCAGTGCCCTGCTTCTCAGGCCTGCTGTCCAGGTCTGTTTGCTGAACTGCTCCTGGCCTCTGGCCGTGATGTCCTGTGTCACTTTTGTCAAGGTGGCCCCCTCTCTGGGCCATTTCTGGCCGCCATGGACAATACAGGCTCCTGGGCCAGGACGGTGTGGCGTCCCAAGGTTTCAGATTCTGACAAGGGAAGCACCGTTTGATGTAAGTTGAGGGTCGGTAGCCCTGACCTCTTCTGATGCTATGGGGTCCGTCATTTTAAAGTGTTTGTCACCGGAGCCCATTTACAGCCACCCAGACCTGGCACAGAGGAGCCTCCCTAGTTCCCATAGCTCTCAGTGAAACAAAGATCTCTGGGCAGATATGGGGGCCATTCTAGGACCAAGCAGAAGGAAATGAGCTTAGTTCAAGCTCATTTCAGCAGGGGAGTAGTAGGGCAGACCCGAGGAGAAGCTGGTTGAACAG
Organism: Moschus berezovskii; assembly: GCF_049115385.1. NCBI lineage: Eukaryota > Metazoa > Chordata > Mammalia > Artiodactyla > Moschidae > Moschus > Moschus berezovskii. The sequence goes on from NC_142471.1 coordinate 28,221,829, forward strand.
TGTGTGGGGTGAGGGGCGGAGAAAGAGGTGAGATGCTTTAGTCCATTCCCTGGCTTTACCTTCTGAAGAGCTGTTTCCAGACCCCTGGCCTGGGGGTGGGGAGCAGAGGGCCCCTGGCCAATACCTGGGACCAGAGCAGGAGCCCCGGCCTGCACCTCCTCCTTGGTCCTGAGTGCTGTCAGCAGGGACCTGACCCCTGAGGAAGGGGTCAGGCCCTGCTCCCCAGGCCTGGAAAGGGACTTTCCTCCAAGGCCATGCTCTGGCCTTAGCCTGCTTTCTCAGACTTAGGAGCCCGGGCCCAGTGACCTAGGCCTTCCAGCTGCCCTCTGAAAACTAGGCTTTTAAGAGGTGTTTCTGCAAGGAAGGGGACCCAAAAAAAGAGGTGGTGCTCCTCCATATACACACACCTCTCTGCACAGACTCGTAGACACATTTGCCTGCCTGGACAGTGTGGGGAGCATCTCCTCCTTTGTGTCTGGTCTGGGTGTGTGTGGCCAGAGCTACAAGCACCAGGCTTCATCTTCAGGCCCAATGCTTAAACCAGGAGAGTATTTCTATCTCTGAGCCAGACCATCCAGGTTCAAATCCTAGCTCTTCCAATGATTAGTTGTGTGACCTTCGGCACTTGAATCATTCTGTTCTTTAGTTTTCTCATCTAGAAAATCAGGATAGTAATAGAACCTCACTGGAAAAAACTCTGACGCTGGGAGGGATTGGGGGCGGAAGGAGACGGGGTCAACAGGGAATGAGATGGCTGGATGGCATCACCGACTCAATGGACATGAGTTTGAGTGAACTCCAGGAGTTGATGATGGACAGGGAGGCCTGGCATGCTGTGATTCATGGGGTCGCAAAGAGTCAGACACGACTGAGCGACTGAAATGAACTGAACTGAAAAGGGTTATTAGGAGAATTAAATGAGTTATGGCCTGTAAAATGCTTAGAAAATATGCCTGCCATATAGTAAATGCTCAAGAAGTGCTACTGTTAGTCATTTGTAGGTCACTGTTAAACTTTTATGCTACTGTTACTCTTAGCTCCTGCGTTTTGGAAACTCACAGTCTTGCAGGCTACCTGAGGGTGCCGGGAGTAGCTATTATACCTATAAGAAAAGTTCTGTAGGTTCAAAGGAGGTAGGGGTGGCATCTGGGTTGGGATGAGAGGGCAGTCTTGGAAGGCTTCATGGAGGAAGAGGTGCCCTTGCTGAGAGGCTGTGGCTTTTGTCTGTGTCCACTGGCACTGTACTCCCACAGTAGCAGGGCAAGAAGAAAGGCAGGCAGTTCAGTGGTTAGTAGCATTAATGTTGCTCCCAAGTCAACTAGAATATTTTTAGTCAGCTTTTTAATTGAAATATAACACTTACAAAAAAGGGTACCAATAATACACGTACAACTTGAATCCTTTCATTTCTAATTATTTGTTTCTGGCATATAGAAGTATCATTGAGTTTTAAAATATTGACCTGTATCTGACAATCTTTGTTAAATTTACTTATTATACCCAATAGTTTATCTATAGAATCTTTAATTTTTTTAACCTGCACAATCATGTTTTCAATTAATAATAACAATTATATATCTTCCTTTCCAATATTTATGTATTTTTTCTTGCCTTATTGCAATGGCTAAGTCTTCCAAAATAATATTGCATAGACGTGGTAATAGTAAGCATCCTTATTTTGATTCTGGTATTGCAAAAACTTTCGATGTTTCACCGTTAAGTATGATGTTTGTTGTAAGTTTTTTGGAAACTTACAAAGGAAAAGAAAAATTTTTCCATTACTTTTTTCATAACTGTGGGAAAATACATATAATATTAAATTTACCATTTTAAGTATACATTTCATTGGCATTAATAAAATTCACAATGTTGTACACACCATCACTATCCATTTCCAAACTTTTAATCATCTCAAACAAAAGCTCTGTTAATTCTGTAACCATTGGACAATAACTCCCCATTTTCTCTCCTTCCAAGCCCTGGCAACCTCTGTTTTCTGTCTCTATAAATGTGCCTGTTTCTAGGTATCTTATGTAAGTGGAGTCATACAATAATTGTAATTTGTGTCTGGCTTGTTTAGCGTGCTTTCAGGATTCATTCATGTCTCAGAATTCCTTTTTTTAAGGTGGAATAATAGCTAAGTTGTATGCATATACCATATTTCATTTATCTATTCATCCATTGATGTCATTTGATTGTTTCTACTTTCTAGCTATTGTGACTAGTACTGCTAAGAACATCAGTGTACAAATATCTGTTTGAGTCCATGCTTTCAGTTTGTTTGAGTATATATTTAGGAGTGGAATTATCATAAATAATTCTACATTTAATTTTTTGAGGAACCGTCACACTGTTTTCCACAGAAGTTACTTTATTGTATGTGCCCACAGCAACGCGCAAGTTACAATTTTCTCCATACAGTCACAAATGCTTGTGATTTTTGTTATTATTAATATTTTTTATAATAGCCATTCTAATGGGTATGAAGTGGTATCCTGCTGAGATTTTGATTTGCACTTCCGGGGTCGCACAGAGTCGGACACGACTGAAGTGACTTAGCAGCAGCAGCAGCAATGGCTAGTGATGAGTATCTCTTCACTTAATTGGCCATTTTAATATCTTCTATGGAGAAATAGGTATTCAAGTACTTTGCAAAGCTATTTTTGAATTGGGCTGCTTATATTTTTGTTGTTGAGTTGTAAGAGTTCTTTATATGTTCTGGATATAATCCCTTATCAGAACATAAATTTTTCTCCCATTCTATAGGTATTCATTCTGTTGATAGTGTCCTTTGATATACATAAGTTTTTAATTTTGATGAAATCCAGTTTATCTTTTTTGTTGTTGCCTATGTTTCTGGTGTCATAGCCAAGAAATCATTGCCTGGTCCAATGTCATAAAGATTTTCACCTAAGAAGTTTATAGTTTTAGTTCTTATATTTAGGTCTTTGATCTATTTTTTGTTAAGTTTTGTATATAGTATAAGAGTCCAGCTTTTGCTTGTAGTTATTCAGTTTTCCCAGGATCATTTGTTGAAAAAGATTGCCCTTTCCCCATTGAATGATCTTGGCAGCCTTGTCAAAAATGTTTTAACAGTATATGAGATGATTTATTTCTGTGCTCTCTGTTCTGTTCCACTGGTCTATATTAGTGTCCTTACACCAGTACTTCACTGTTGTGATTAATGTAACTTTGTAGCAAGTTTTGAAATCAAGAAGTATGAATTCTCCAACATTGTTCTTTTTCAATATTGTTTTGGCTATATTAAATTCCACACAAATCTTAGGATGGGTTTTTCTATTTCTGCAGAAAACATCATTGGCATTTTGGTAGAGATTGCCTTAAATCTGTAGATTGCTATGGGTAATATTTTATCTTAATATTAAGGATAGTATTTTAACAATATTAAGTCTTCCCATCCATGAACATGGGATGTCTCTCACTTAATTTGTGTCTTCTTTGATTTCTGTCAGCATGTTTTATAGTTGTCAGTGCACAGGTCATTTGCTTCCTTGGTTAAGTTTATTCTTAAGCATTTTATTCTTTTTGATGCTGTTGTAAATGGAATTGTTTTCTTAATTTTGTCTTCAGGTTATTCGTTGCTGGTGTGTAGAAATGCAACTTATTTTCATAAGTTGGTTTTGTGTCCTGCAACTGCTGAATTTATTTATTAGCTCCAACAGTTTTTAAATGGAATCTTTAGAGTTTTCTTTATATATGATCATGTCATCTGTGCATGGAGATAATTTTACTTCCTTTCCAATTTGGAATTGGGAATTTATTGCCCAGTTACTCTGGCTAGAGCTTTCAATATTATGTTGAATGGAAGTGGTAATAGTGGGTATCCTTGTTTTGTTCCTGATCTCAAGGATGTCTTTAGCAATTGAGTGTGATGTTACCTGTGGGTTTTTTGTATCTGGCCTCTTTTCTTCTGTTTTGCAGAGAGTTTTTTAAAAATTATAAGTGCGTATGGAATTTTATCAAATGTATGTTTGCATCTATTTGAAATGATCGTGTAATTTTTCTTCTTTCTCCTGTTAGTGTGCTGAATTACATGAATTGATTTTCAAAAGTTAACCAACTTTGCATTCCTGGAATAAATCCAACTTTGTCTTGTTGCATTATTCTCTTCATAATCCCTTGGAAACTATTGGACTAGATTTAATGGTTTCTCTTGACCATATTTTGCATGTGAATTATTAGTATCCCTTAAGATATTTTTTTCATCTGTGTTCGTTAAAGAGATTGGCCTATGATTTGCCTTTCTTCTGATATCTTTATCAGATTATAATATCAAGTTGTGCTGGCTTTGTCATATAAATTGGGAACTGTTCCTTCTTTTTCTGTTTCTCTATAGGAGTTTGGATAAGATTTGTATTATGTTTTTCCTCAAATGTTTAGGAAAATTAAATAGAGAGGCCACATGAGCTTATATTTCTTAAAGAGTAGGCTATTTTAAAAAAATATTCTTTATTTATTTCTTTTTGGCTGTGTTGGGTCTTCACGGCTGCACAGGCTTTTTCTCTAGTCATGGCGAGTGGGGGCTGTTCTCTAGCTGTGGTGCTCAGGCTTCTCGTCGTGGTGGCCTCTCTTGTTGTGGAGCATGGGCTCTAGCGCGCGTGGGCTTCAGTAGTTGTGGCTCCTGGGCTCTAGAGCACAGGCTCAGTTAGTTGTGACGCAGAGGCTGAACCGAGCATGTAGGATCATGCAGCTGAACCTCTGCAGCATGTAGGACCTTCCCAGATCAGGGATTGAAGCCGTGTCTCCTGCATTGTCAGGCAGATTCTTTACCACTGAGCTACCAAGGAAGCCCTAGTGGGAAGGTTTTTGATTACAATTTCAATATGTCTAGAGAAATAGAACTATTTATATTTCTGTGTTTTCATGTGTCAGTTTTGGAAAGATGTTTTGAGGACTTTACCTACTTTATATAAATTTTTATATGAATTGACAAAGGTATTCATAATATCTCCTTCGTTATTGTAGTCTCTGTACTTTGTAGAATCTGCAGTGAGACTTGCTTATTCATGATACTGGTAATATATTCCTTCTCTCTCGTTTATTTCATTGTCGTGCTGATCACTGGATTTGTTAGTCTTTTCAAAGAATCAGCTTTTTCTGTTGTTGTGCAGTCACTCAGTCATGTTTGACTCTCTGCGACCCCGTGGACTGCAGCACACCAGGCTTCCCTGTCCTTCACCGGCTCTCAGAACTTGCTCAAACTCATGTTCTTTGAGTCAGTGATGCCGTCCGACCATCTCGTCCTCTGACTTCCCCTTCTTCTGCCTTCAGTCTTTTCCAGAATCAGGATCTTTTCTAATGAGTCGACTCTCATTCAGTTCAATTCAGTTCAGTTCAGTCGCTCAGTCGTGTCCGACTCTCCGCGACCCCATGAATCACAGCACGCCAGGCCTCCCTGTCCATCACCAACTCCCGGAGTTCACTCAAACTCATGTCCACAGAGTCGGTGATGCCATCCAGCCATCTCATTCTCTCGACTCTCATTAGAAATCATTATCACCTCAAGTATTGGAGCTTCAGCATCAGTCCTTCCAATGAATATTCAGGACTGATTTCCTTTAGGATTGACTGGTTTGATCTCCTTGCAGTCCAAGGGACTCTCAAGAGTCTTCTCCAACACCACAGTTCAAAAGCATCAGTTCTTCGGCACTCAGTCTTCTTTAACTCCCACATCCCTACATGACCAGTGGAAAAACCATGGCTTTGACTACACAGACCTTGTTGGCAAAGTAATGTCTTTGCTTTTTAATATGCTGTCTGGGTTGGTCATAGCTTTTCTTCCAAGGAGCAAGCGTCTTAATTTCATGGCTGCAGTCACCATCTGCAGTGATTTTGAAGCCCAAGAAAATAAAGTCTCTCACTGTTTCCACTCTTTCCCCATCTATTTGCCATGAAATGAGTGGACTGGATGCCATGATCTTAGTTTTTTGAATGTTGAATTTTAAGCCAGCTTTTTCACTCTCCTCTTTCACCTTCATCAAGAGGCTCTTTAGTTCCTCTTCACTTTCTGCCATCAGGGTGGTGTCATCTGCATATCTGAGGTTATTGATATTTCTCCTGGCAGTCTTGATTCTGGCTTGTGCTTCATTCAGCCTGACATTTCACATGATGTACTCTGCATTTACATTAAATAAGCAGGGTGACAATATACAGCCTTGATATACTCCTTTCCCAGTTTGGAACCAGTCTGTTGTTTCTTGTATGTTTCTTGTATGGTTGCTTCTTGACCTGCATACAGGTTTCTCAGGAGGCAGGTATTCCCATCTCTTTAAGAATTTTCCCATCTCTTTAAGAATTTTCCACAGTTTGTTGTGATCCACATAGTCAAAGGCTTTAGCATAGTCAACGAAGCAGAAGTAGATGTTTTTCTGGAATTCTCTTGTTTTATGATCCAATGAATGTTGGCAATTTGATCTTTTAATTTACTGATTTTTTAATCAACTTTTAATTTACTGATTTTTGTTTTATATTTAATTTCCTTTCTTTAGTAAATCAAAAAAAATTTAACTTGCTTTGAGTTTAATTTACTTCTTAAAACATGTTCCAAGATAGATACATAGATCATTGGTTTTTGGATTTTCTTCTTTTTGAAAATCTGAATTTAAGGCTATAAAATTTCCTCCAAGCAAAAAAGTTATATGTCACAAATTTTAATGTTATATTTTAATTATTTTAAGGTTCAAAATATTTTCTAATTTCTTTTGCAGTTTCTTCTTTGATTTATGATTTCCTAGAAAGACATTGTTTTATTTCCAAACATTTTGGGATTCCCTCATTTTTTATGCTTGTTTTTCAGCTTAATATGCTGTGATTAGAGAACATACTTTGAATGACTTCAGTTCCTTGAAATGTTTTGAAAGTTACTTTATGGTCCAGAATGTAGGATTTTGGTAAATTATCCATTGCTTCATAAGAAAAGTGTTTATTCTGTAGTTGTACGCAGTTTTCATTTTGTCAGTGAGGTTGGATACGTAAGTCAGGTTGATTAGATGCTGTTATCCTTCTGATTTGTTTTCTGTTTTTTCTATCCATTTTTGAGAAATATGTGTTGACATCTTCTATTACAATTATAGATTTGTCTCTCTTTCTAGTTTTCTCTGAAAGTCCCCAATCCATAGGACAAGGCCATTGGAGAGTCACCTAGATGTAAAAAGGTTCATGTGGTTTTAAATTCTCTTCCTTTTCACCCAGTTGTATCATACCAATTTTTGAATGCAGAAAGTTTAAAAGACCTGTACTGTGGACACCCAGGTACCCGCCACTGGGGATTTTACACTTTACACTTTGTTGCATTTCATTTATAATGTATGTATCCGTCAAGCCATTTCTTTAGGGCTGTATTCAAAGTTAGTTGTGTAACTGGCTCACTTCACCCCTAAACCCTTCATCATGTGTATCATTAAGTAGTCATCTTGCCGAATTTAAAAAAAAAAAATAGGGACCTGGAACAGTTCAGGTACAAAGGACAGCTCTTCAAGAGAAGGTGGGCCAAGCAGGAAAGAAGACGCGTCGCCACAAGGGTTTCCCCGGGAGACCTAGGATGGTGATTGTGAGGCTGAATGTCCCTCTCACCTTCCAGGCAACAGGGAAGGGGTCTGGCTTGGCCTCTCTAGAGTTCTTTGCCTCTAGCAGCTTGGGGCTGGTGATCAGGATAGGTCTGTTGTGCAAATGAGTGGTGTGCTTCAAAGGGCGGAAGTTGACTGTGTGATTCTGGAGGCTATAAGCCCAGAGAGTGAAAGTTCCTGGAAGGCAGCTTGGGGTCCATTTAAAGAGAAAATTTGTCTTTCTTTTTTGAAGTACCAAATTAACTTTTGTTTCTACAACTTTATTTTAGGGTAGGTAATATAGGCATGTTGTTGCTGTTGTTGAGTCGCTAAGTTGTGTCCGGGCTCCTTTGTCCATGGGATGTTTCAGCATGCAGAAAATTCAAAAGGCCCCAAATGGAATGCAGTGCAATCTCTCTCTTCCCTCTCTCCTCCAGCCAGAGGTGGTCAGTTTCTGGTTTCTTAGTGTCCTCTCAAGCAGTCTCTGTACACACGTGATGATGATGATGGTGAAAGTGTTAGTTGCTCTGTTGTGTCTGACTGTAACCCCATGGACTGTAGCCTGCCAGGCTCCTCTGTCCATGGAACTCTTCAGGCACTGGAGTGGGTTGCCATTCCCTACTCCAAGGAATGTACCCAATGAAGGGATCAAACCCAGGTCTTCTGAATTGCAGGCAGATTCTTTACGATTTGAGTCACCAGGGATAGTAACACTACTAATCCCACTTATTGAGAGCTTATTGTATGTGAGCTTGTATTCTGAGTATTTTACATTTGATCTTTGTAGCAACCCTATGAAGTAGGTACTATTATTATCTCCATTTCAGAGATGTAGGAAACTGAGCCCATAGGAGTTAAGCAGCTCAGGCAAGCTAACATACCCACATGGACAGTCGGGATGTGAGTCCAGCTGGTCTGGTTGCTCTCTTGACCTCTTGTTCTATTCCTTTCAGTGTTTCTTGGAACCAACTGTATCAAAAGTTCCCTCCAGTGACCTGGCAACTGTGCATTGAACAGTGCACCAGCCTGGCTGATATGGTGGTGAGCTCCCTGTCCCTGGAGGGCATTCAACTAAATGACCCCAAAGGCTTCTCTACAAATAGCCATGTTAGTTTCCCCCCTAGCTTTAGTTTCTGCTTCTCTCCTGCCTGTGGGATCAGTTTTCTCTCCTCTCTGCAGGGGCCTCAGGTCTGTATCCTATTCTATCAAACCCCAGAGAGGAGCCCTTTGAGCATCTCGTAAGGAAGGATGATGAGGTCTGGGCAGGGTGGCCCCTCCCTGTTTGCAGGAGGCAGTACTGAGGCACAGATGGGCAATGGGAGCTAGTCAGCCACAAACAAGACTGTGTCTGCCAGGAATGGGCCTCCCCACTCCATTTCTGAACCCTGTGTTTAACCTGGCTTCTCTGCCTCTTTCCATCTCCCACCCCTGGCCCAGCCTGAGGAGAACCTGTATGCCCAGAGAGGAAAGTGGAGGCATATGGGAAAGAGCTGAGTAAAATTCTTCACTGGGAACAAATCTCATTTTCAAGAAAGTCTTGACAAAATGAGGCATTAAATTACAATATTTCGGAGAGCGTCGTAATTCTATTGCAGACAGCCCTTCATCATGGAATCTGAAAGCTGGGAAAATACAAAACTCATTAGATTAAAATAAACCACCTACTGCTCTAGAGAAAAGCTTATTTATCAATATCAATTTACTTATGATTACTCTGGCCTGCAATTTGTTATTTTTAAGAATTATGATTTGTGTATTGCTCATACAGATGTGAAATATTTTTTCTTAAATTGGGTGTTTTAAAAAAGATGTCCTTAGTAAAGGTTAGAAAGTGGGTACTGGGGACGAGGAATTGGGGAGGGTCAGGAGATAAATTAAGAGGTTGGGGAGAGGGATGGTGAGAAAAGGGGTGTGTGAAGAGCTGGATGGAAGCAAGTGTGGACAGAGTGAACCAGAAACCACATAAAACCTTTGGGTCTTTAAAAGAGGTATTTTATTCATTAAGAGGAAGGACATCCTAATCAACCAAGCTGTCCAAAGATGGAATGTGTCCTGTGTAGGTAGTGAGCTTTCTGTCACTGGAGGCATCCAAGTTTCAGGTTCAAAAGGAGGATGCTGTAGAGGACAGCAGTTGGATGAAGCACCATCTGTAGTTCTTTCCAGGCCTGATGTTCAGTGATTCTGTGAATCTCACACACCAGGTCTGGAGGGTAGGGCAGTGTGGGGCACCCTTGCATCATGTAGAATAGAGTATTGGATTGGGGGACAAATCCTCCCACCTTGAATTCACCGGCTCCGGTGCTCCTGGTTCCAGCCAGCCCTTGCTGTGTGGTACTATGGAAAGAGCTTTGTTCCCACCGCCAGAGCCCCCTGGGTTCAAATATGGCTGTCATCACTTTCTGCTGTGAGGTGTCAGTCAAATGGTGGATTCTTCCTCAGCCCCACTTTCTTCATCAGTAGAATGGGTCAGTAAAGCCCCTTCATAGGTACTGGTAAGGATCTATGACATTTTATAAAAAGTCTAGCACACGGTAGGCACACTCAGCATGTGTTAATACCATTCCTGCCTCCCTCCTGGGCCAGTTTCCTTACCTGCAAAGTGGAATGTCTGCTGGAAATCTCTGGGTTTCTTCTGGTTCTAGTTTTCTGCCCCAGGTATTCAGTGTTCTTTGTGTGAGGAAGGAAAGAGGTTGGGGTGAGAGGGAGCCCCAGGAGCTCCCAGCACCTTGAACCTCCTTGATGGCCTCCTGCCCTGACATAGGTGGTTTTCCTGCTCAAAGGATCTGCTGTCAGTTCTCCATGTTTTTATCCTGCCTTTGGGAAACTGGATCCCCATTTCGTAGATGGGAAAGTAGAGGCCCAGAGAGGTGAGGATAGTATGCTCACTGCCCCTCCCCGCCCGAGGCGCAGGCCCCCTGTTCTTAACTTCTTTTCCTGAGCAGCTCTGTGGGTTGTGGGGAGCAGAGGGGACTGCCTTCAGAATTTCCGGGAGTGTTTGGCGTGGAACACACCCACTGCAGTCTCTTGCTGTCTTTTCTCCATCTTTCTGCCAGATTGTAGTCTCTCTTTGGGACAAGCAGCTGTGCGCTGGTCCTCTGCTTTCTCTCCTTTGCTTCCTCCCTCCCTCTATTCTTGCATATTTTCAATACCTAATATTGACCTCTTCCTATGCTATGACAACCCCATGTTAGGCTCCAGAGCAACCAAAGTGAATAAGGCAGGGTCCTGATTCGAGGGGATTCCAGAGACCAGTGGAGGAGACAGATGTGTGTACATACACACACAGTGTGTGGCGTGCTGTAACAGTGAGGGGCGCAGCTTCATGCTGAAGCCTAGCTGGTGGACTCAGAGAAGACTTCCCAGAGGAGGTGATGGCTCAGCTACCTGTAAAAAGAGAAAAAGGAGCTTGCTGTGGATTTTGTGCCCCTATAGAGCTGGGACTCGGTGACAGCCGAATGGCTAACCACGCGTTGCAGCTGGGGCTTGGTTTGAAATCACTGCCTGTCCCAGACTCGGGGCAAGTCCTTCACCCCTGGCGGAGGAAGGTGAAGTAGGAAGGCCCTCCTTGGCTGGGTCTTGGTGATGGGCACATTTGAGCAGAGGTTAGCAATGGATGACAGAGGGACAGCCAGCCAGCAGCTCTGGCAGGGTGATTCAGCCTCTCTGGCAGGGTCTCTTTGCTGGGGAGTGGGATGGGGGAGGTGCGGAGAACTGTGGCAGGAGGTGACAGATTTGGGGCTCACCTAAACAGATTCCTAGTTGTCAGGTGAACCGAGGTTTAAGCGCTTCAGGGGTTTTGAGGCCATGCCGCTTATCATTCCTGAGATTGTCTCACCATCCGGAAGAGTGGGTGCCATTGACACCTGTAAGGTGCTGGGAGAGCCAAGTGACCTAAAAGGCAGCACTCGCTGGGCAGCCAGGACGGATGGTGCTCTCCGTCCTGAGTCCACCTGGTACCTGATCCCTCATATGATCCTGGGGGCAGGGACAGGGCTTTGATGAGCATGACAGTGGCACGTCCTGCACATGTAACGGGCACTTCTACTACTGTCGTCAGTGTTCTGTGAATTATGCAGAAGAGACGGGGACTGAGGATGGAGCAAGGCAAGAGGACATTTGAATCTAGGGGATGCTCGCCGTGGGTGAAGCACACTCGAGGGCATGCATTTAATCTTCACGATGTCTGCCGATGTAGTGGTGCTGTTCTCTCGGTTTGTATGGAGGGGAAACAGGCTGAGCAGGGATTTGAGGTACAGGTGTCTCCTTCCAATCTCCTGAAGGTCCCTGTTTGGAATGGTCCCTTTCTCCCTACCCCGTAGTGAGACAGCTTTGCGGTACCTGAGTTCCTCACTGAGCTCTTGGTCGAGGGTCCAAAGCTCCTCACCCATGAAGCCTGCGCTGGGCTCCCCTTTCTCCCTTCAGGAGTTGTGATATTAATAAGCGTAAAGGCAACTGAATGGCATCTCACACAGTTATGTGGGGAGGAAGTAGCTGTCACAAACAATCTGGAAAAGATTAATCATTTAACTTACAAGGAAAACTTTCATCTTACTCTTAGAGAGCCCAGGTCTTACCTTCCCTCCTCCCATTCCTTAAGGTGGGGATCCCAGCCCTGTTTGGGGGCCCCATTTCCACCACGTGGACTTGACTGAGAGTCACTTTCTGGCTGGCTGGAAGGCCTGGGCCTTCCCTGCATCACAGCCTCAGGCTGCTCAAGCTAAAGGGACTGCACCTACATCCATTTCCTCCTGGAGTGTTGGCTGTGCTCCTACTATGCACAGGCTCGGGCTGGCTGGGAGGGAGCGCTCAGCATGGTTAGCACAGAAACAAGAACTCACACGCCCTTGTAAAGTGCTTTAAAACAGTGTGAGTCACACAATAGGAATCCCAGATAGAGGATGGGGGCCCTTTTGCCTGGGAGGCTTGGGGGGGTGGGGGTCAAGGGAGACTCCTCTGGGGAGGTGACATCTCAGCCTCTTCCTGGCAGCGGAGTCCCCATATGGCCAGGTGGGAAGAAGGACCTCGGGGCATGGAGAGGCCCAGGCAAGGGCATGAGCTGTGACGTCCTAAGTGGCATTTTGCAGGCAAGGACACCGATGCCCGGAGGACCCAAAGCCTTGCCCGGGGGGTCACCCTGTGATTTATGTCTGCCCTGTGATTGAAAACTCCTGTTTGCACCTAAGGATGAGGAGGAGAGGCTCAATGCTGAACCGGTATCCGTGAGAGATGGGAGACTGTCATGGAGGGGGTCCTGGAAGGGGTAGGGTGGAGGGCAGGCGAGGGGACCAGTGTGGCTAACATGACAGTGGGAGACGGGGAGAGAGAGAAAGAGTGTGAATGGGCTCCCAGTCATTAAGCCCTGGAGATGGAGGTGAGGAGCCTGGCGGGGGCCTTTCCTCGGAGTGAGGCTGGCTTGGAGCCTTCCCTACCCATCTCCCCGGACAGCGCCCACCCTGGCCTGGACTCTCGTGCTTCCATGCGGGTGAGGCCATGGCAGGAAGTGGGCACCTTCATGCTCTCTCTCTCGCCTTCACTCCCTGCGGCTCTCTGGGGTCCAGTGCCAAGGAAGAGGCCTGGACTTGGCCATCTGATCCCTTGGCCAGTTTTTAGCATACAGTTGACTCTCTCAGCACTCAGCCTGCTCCTTGGTGAAATGGCCTAACCTCTGCCTGTCTGGATTTGCAGTCACGTTCACAGAAAGCCTTTGCAGAGTTAAAATCCACAGAGATGTCCTCCTGGCAGCTACCTAGAGTTGGGGGTCATGCCTCAGGATGCAGCATGGAAATTGCTGGGTGATGGCTGCCCAGCATTCCAGACTCTTTGGAGTAGGTTTTGGGGTATAAGAGGCAAGAGTGGAAAGGGTTAAAGGGGAGAAGGAGGTGGATACTTGGAACAGATGTGGACCCCTCCATCTAAGATGGACCCTCACCATCTGTCTGATGAGAACGATCACCCCCTGTATTGGGGATGGTAGTGAATTACCCAACAGAGGTTGAACATGGTCCCACCCACAGTTCCCTTGACTGCCCCCTGGCCCCCGAGCAAATGGTCTTGACTTGTCTGGGGGCAGGGCAGTGGTCAGCATCTGAGAGGCAGAAAAAGGCAGAGCTGGGAAAACCAGGTCCACCTCGCCCTTCACAGCGGCAGGCCCGGATTTCCCAAAGGCTCTGTCGGAACCTGGTGTCCCCATGTCCCTCCCTGGCTCTCAGGCGAAGGGCTGAAGACGAAGGCAGCCTCCATGGCACTTGGTGTCTGTGTTTGCAGCGTGGGTTGCCTGGCCCAGGTTGGCTCACCATGGGGCATGGACTTCAGGGCTGGCAAGACGGGGCTAGGTGGGGCCAAGCCACCTCCCTGATTGGAGGTGGGAGGCAGGGCCCAGGGAGGCAAGCAGAAGGGTCTGCACGGTGGTCGAACTTGGCCAGTTCACTGGCTTAACTTTTGACACACTTCAGTTTCTACGCTAGTTTGCTTTCTTTCTAAATTTAGTTTTTATATTTTAAACAGCTTTATTGAGATGGTGTTCACATATGATACTATTGACCCACTTAGAGTCTACAATTCAGTGGTTACTAGTACATTCACAGAAAAGTACAGCCTTTGCCACAGTGTGTTTTGGAACATTTTCATCCTTTTCAAAAGAAACTCCATACCTTTTAGCTATCACCCCTGCATCCTTCCATCATTTCAACCCTAAGCAACCACTAATCTATGTCCTGTCTGTATAGATTTATCTTTTCTGGCCATACATTTCATATAAGTAGACTCATATAAAGTGGTCTTTTGTGACTGACTTCTTTGACTTAACATGATGATTTTAAGGTTCATCTATGTTGCATCAGTACTTTGTTAATTTTTATGCCTGAATAATGTCCCATTGCATGGATATACCATGTTTTGTTTATCCATTTGTCCATTAATGGACATTTGGGTTGTTTCACCTTTTGACTGTTAAGAATAATAGTGCTTGAATGTTCAAGTTTCTATGTGGACATAGGTCTTAATTTCTCTTAGCTGTATACCTCGAAGTGGTATTGCTGTGTCTTATGATAACTCTGTAATAGTTTGAGGAATAGTCAAACTATTTTAAAGTGGCTGTACTGTTTTACATCTTTTTTGGGGGGGTGTTAGTTCTAAAAGGTCTTGTAGGTCTTCATAGAACCGTTCAACTTCGGCTTCTTCAGCATTACTGGTTGGGGCATAGGCTTGGATTACTGTAATACTGAATGGTTTGCCTTGGAAACAAACAAAAATCATTCTGTTGTTTTTAAGATTGCATCCAAGTACTGCATTTCGGACTCTTTTGTTGACCATGATGGCTACTCCATTTCTTCTAAGGGATTCCTGCCCACAGTAGTAGATATAATGGTCATCTGAGTTAAATTCACCCATTCCAGTCCATTTTAATTCACTGATTCCTAGAATGTCTACTTTCACTCTTGCCATCTCCTGTTTGACCACTTCCAATTTGCCTTGATTCATGGACCTAACATTCCAGGTTCCTATGCAATATTGCTCTTTACAGCATTGGACCTTGCTTCTATCACCAGTCACATTCACAACTGGGTATTGGTTTTGCTTTGGCTCCATCCTTTCATTCTTCCTGGAGTTATTTCTCCACTGATCTCCAGCAGCATACTGGGCACCTACCGACCTGGGGAATTCCTCATTCAGTATCCTATCATTTTGCCTTTTGATACTGTTCATGGGGTTCTCAAGGCAAGTATACTGAAGTGGTTTGCCATTCCCTTCTCCAGTGGACCACATTCTGTCAGACCTCTCCACCATGACCTTCCCGTCTTGGCATGGCTTAGTTTCATTGAATTAGACAGGGCTGTGGTCCATGTGATCAGATCGACTAGTTTCCTGTGATTATGATTTCAGTGTGTCTGCCCTCTGATGCCCCCTCGCAATACCTACCGTCTTATTTGGGTTTCTTTTACCTTGGTCGTGGGATATCTCTTCACAGCTGCTCCAGCAAAGCGCAGCTGCTGCACCTTACCTTGGACAAGGGGTATCTCCTCAAGGTCGACCCTCCTGACCCTGAACGTGGGGTAGCTCCTCTCAGCCCTCCTGTGCCCACGCAGCCACCGCCTCTTGGATGTGGGGTAGCTCCTCTTGGCCGCCGCCCCTGACCTCGGGCGTGGGGTAGCTCTTCTTGGCCATGCTTCTGCGCGTGGTTGGTTGTGCCACTGCCGGAGCCAGCGTCTCACATCTGCGCCGCCAGAGCTGGCGTCAAAGAGGCAAATTTGTCCTTGGAGCACAGAATGAAGCAGGGCAAAGGCTAATAGAGTTTTGCCAAGAGAACACACTGGTCATAGCAAACACCCTCTTCCAACAACACAAGAGAAGACTCTATACATGGACATCACCAGATGGTCGACACCGAAATCAGATTGATTATATTCTTTGCAGCCAAAGATGGAGAAGCTCTATACAGTTAGCAAAAACAAGACTGGGAGCTGACTGTGGCTCAGATTATGAACTCCTTATTGCCAAATTCAGACTTAAATTGAAGAAAGTAGGGAAAGCCACTAGACCATTCAGATATGACCTAAATCAGATCCCTTATGATTATACAGTGGAAGTGAGAAATAGATTTAAGGGACTAGACCTGATAGATAGAGTGCATGATGAACTCTGGACGGAGGTTCATGACATTGTACAGGAGACAGGGACCAAGACCATCCCCATGGAAAAGAAATGCAAAAAAGCAAAATGGCTGTCTGAGGAGGCCTTACAAATAGCTGTGAAAAGAAGAGAAGCAAAAAGCAAAGGAGAAAAGGAAAGATACAAGCATCTGAATGCAGAGTTCCAAAGAATAGCTAGGAGAGATAAGAAAGCCTTCCTCAGCGATCAATGCAAAGAAATAGAGGAAAACAACAGAATAGGAAAAACAAGAGATCTCTTCAAGAAAATTAGAGCTATCAAGGGAACATTTCATGCAAAGATGGGCTTGATAAAGGACAGAAATGGTGTGGACCTAACAGAAGCAGAAAATATTAAGAAGAGGTGGCAAGAATACACAGAAGAACTGTACAAAAAAGATCTTCACGACCAAGATAATCACTATGGTGTGATCACTGACCTAGAACCAGACATCTTGGAATGTGAAGTCAAGTGGGCCTTAGAAAGCATCACTACGAACAAAGCTAGTGGAGGTGATGGAATTACAGTGGAGCTATTTCAGATCCTGAAAGATGATGCTATGAAAGTGCTGCACTCAATTTCCCAGCAAATTTGGAAAACTCAGCAGTGGCCACAGGACTGGAAAAGGTCAGTCTTCATTCCAATCCCAAAGAAAGACAATGCTAAAGAATGCTCAAACTACCGCACAATTGCACTCATCTCACATGCTAGTAAAGTCATGCTCAAAATTCTCCAAGCCAGGCTTCGGCAATATGTGAACCGTGAACTCCCAGATGTTCAAGCAGGTTTTAGAAAAGGCAGAGGTACCAGAGATCAAATTGCCAACATCCGCTGGATCATGGAGAAAGCAAGAGAGTTCCAGAAAAACATCTATTTCTGCTTCATTGACTATGCGAAAGCCTTTGACTGTGTGGATCACAATAAACTGTGGACAATTCTGAAAGAGATGGGAATACCAGACCACCTGACCTGTCTCTTGAGAAACCTGTATGCAGGTCAGGAAGCAACAGTTAGAACTGGACATGGAACAACAGACTGGTTCCAAATAGGAAAAGGAGTACGTCAATTGTCACCCTGCTTATTTAACTTCTATGCAGAGTACATCATGAAGAATGCTGGCCTGGAAGAAGCACAAGCTGGAATCAAGATTGCTGGGAGAAATATCAATAACCTCAGATATGCAGATGACACCACCCTTATGGCAGAAAGTGAAGAGGAACTAAAAAGCCTCTTGATGAAAGTGAAAGAGGAGAGTGAAAAGGTTGGCTTGAAGCTCAACATTCAGAAAACAAAGATCATGACATCTGGTCCCATCACTTCATGGCAAATAGATGGGGAAACAGTGGAAACAGTGTCAGACTTTATTTTTTGGGCTCCAAAATCACTGCGGATGCTGATTGCAGCCATGAAACTAAAAGACACTTACTCCTTGGAAGGAAAGTTATGACCAACCTCAGTTCAGTTCAGTCACTCAGTTGTGTCCGACTCTTTGCGACCCCAAGAATCACAGCACACCAGGCCTCCCTGTCCATCACCAACTCCCAGAGTTCACTCAAACTCATCGAGTTGGTAATGCTATCCAGCCATCTCGTTCTCTGTCGTCCCCTTCTCCTCCCGCCCCCAATTCTTCCCAGCATCAGAGTCTTTTCCAGTGAGTCAACTTGTCGCATGAGGTTGCCAAAGTATTGCAGTTTCAGCTTTAGCATCAGTCCCTCCAATGAACACCCAGGATTGATCTCCTTACAATGGACTGGTTGGATCTCCAAGGGACTCTCAAGAGTCTTCTCCAGCACCACAGTTCAAAAGCATCAATTCTTCGGCGATCAGCTTTCTTCACAGTCCAACTCTCACATCCATGCATGACCACTGGAAAAACCATAGCCTTGACTAGACGGACCTTTGTCAGCAAAGTAATGTCTCTGCTTTTTAATATACCATCTAGGTTGGTCATAACTTTCCTTCCAAGGAGTAAGCGTCTTTTAATTTCATGGCTGCAGTCAGCATCCGCAGTAATTTTGGAGCCCCCAAAAATAAAGTCTGACACTGTTTCCACTGTTTTTCCATCTATTTCCCATGAAGTGATGGGACCAGATGCTGTGATCTTTGTTTTCTGAATGTTGAGCTTCAAGCCAACCTTTTCACTCTCCTCTTTCACTTTCGTCAAGAGGCTTTTGAGTTCCTCTTCACTTTCTGCCATAAGGGTGGTGTCATCTGCATATCTGAGGATATTGATATTTCTCCTGGCAATCTTGATTCCAGCTTGTGCTTCTTCCAGCCCAGCGTTCCTCATGATGTACTCTGCATATAAGTTAAATAAGCAGGGTGACAATATACAACCTTGATGTACTCCTTTTCCTATTTGGAACCAGTCTGTTGTTCCATGTCCAGTTCTAACTGTTGCTTCCTGACCTGCATACAGGTTTCTCAAGAGACAGGTCAGGTGGTCTGGTATTCCCATCTCTTTCAGAATTTTCCACAGTTTATTGTGATCCATACAGTCAAAGGCTTTCGCATAGTCAATGAAGCAGAAATAGATGTTTTTCTGGAACTCTCTTGCTTTCTCCATGATCCAGCGGATATTGGCAATTTGATCTCTGGTACCTCTGCCTTTTCTAAAACCTGCTTGAACATCTGGGAGTTCACGGTTCACATAGATAGTATATTAAAAAGCAGAAATATTACTTTGCCAACAAAGGTCCGTCTAGTCAAGGCTATGGTTTTTCCCGTGGTCATGTATGGATGTGAGAGCTGCACTGTGAAGAAAGCTGATCGCCGAAGAATTGATGCTTTTGAACTGTGGTGCTGGAGAAGACTCTTGAGAGTCCCTTGGACTGCAAGGAGATCCAACCAGTCCATTCTAAGGGAGATCAATCCTGGGTGTTCATTGGAAGGACTGATGCTAAAGCTGAAACTCCAATACTTTGGCCACCTCATGCTACGAGTTGACTCACTGGAAAAGACTCTGATGCTGGGAGGGATTGGGGGCAGGAGGAGAAGGGGACGACAGAGAATGAGATGGCTGGATGGCATCACCGACTCTGTGGACATGAGTTTGAGTGTACTCCGGGAGTTGGTGATGGACAGGGAGGCCTGGCGTGCTGTTATTCATGGGGTAGCAAAGATTCGGACACGACTGAGCGACTGAACTGCATCGTTTTACATTCCTATCAGCAATGTAGGAGGGTTCAGTTTCTCCACATCCTCTCCAGCACTGCTGTTATCTGTCTTTTTGATTACAGCTGTACTAGCGAGTGTGAAAGGGTAGCTCGTCATGGTTTTGATTTGCATTTCCCTGATGACCAATGACACTGAGCTTCTTTTCATGTGCTTATTGGCCATTTGTACATCTTCCTTGGAGAAATGTCTGTTCAGATCCTTCCGCCATTTTTTAATTGAGTTATTCATCTTTTCACTATTAGGTTGTAAGAATTCTTTATATATTCTAGATGAGTCCCTTGTTAGGTGTATGATTTGCACATATTTTCTTCCATTCTGGGTTGTCTTTTCACCCTCTTGATAGTGTCTTTTGAAGTATACATATTTTTAATTTTTATGAAGCCCAACTTATCTACTGTTCTTATGTTGCTTATGCTTTTGGTGTCATGTTTAAGAAACCTTTGCCTAATTTAAGGTCATGAAGATTTACACCTGTTTTTCTTTGATGAGTTTTAGCTCTTTTATTTAGGTTTTTGATCCATTTTGAGTTGATTTTTGTAGATGGAATGAGCCAGGGCTCAACTTTATTCTTTTGCACCTTGCTATCTAGTTGCCCCAGATCCCCTGGAGAAGGAAACGGTAACCCACTCCAGTATTCTTGCCTGGAGAATCCCATGGATGGAGAAGCCTGGTAGGCTAGAGTCCACGGGGTCGCATAGAGTCGGACACGACTAAGCAACGGAACAGAACAGAACAGATCTAGTTGCCCCAGTACCATTTGTTGAAAAGACAGTTAAATGGACTTGGCCCCTTTGTTGAAAATCAGTTGACCATAGACATATAGTTTTATTTCTGGAGCGTCAATTCTATTTTGATCTATAAACCTCTTTGAATGTCAGAACCATACTGTCTTGACTACTAGCTTGTTTTTAAATGGAGTATTTGCTGCTTTGTTTAAATACTGTTAGTATCTCAATGCAGAGAGCTAAGAAAATACAGAAAAACATTAAGGACAGAAACATCACCTGTTACCTACTCCAAAAAAATGAAATAAAGGCACTGCTTTTACTGTGTTTACTGTGTTGCTGCTGTGTGTTTTCTCTACAGATATAGACATCTCTCATTTTTCTCCAACATGGTAACACGCTTTGCGTAGTCTTGTAGATTGTGTTTTCTGTTTAACAGTTTGCCATGAGCATTTTTCCTTGTCAATAAACATTCTCTGAAAACATGGTTTTGCCTCATAGTTGGCTATGTGAAACCGCCCTAACTTATTCATGTAAAACCTCTGTCATTGATCATTGACTTGCCTGTTTTTATGAGTATAAACGGTGCTGCCACAAACATCCTCAAAACAAACCTTTGCGCCATGATTCTGACAGTTTCCTTAGCAGAATTCCTGCCTGTGGAACTGCAAAGTCAAAAGGTGTGTGAGTGCTTTTAAGGTTAGAGTTTTATTGTGCCAAATGGCCTCCCAGAAAGCTGCACCATTCATACGAGAGGGGGTTTTCATAAAAACACAGTGTGGAATATAGCCTGACTCAAAAGCTGTTTCGGAATTGTTTATGTACTTTAGGTATTAATACCTTATCAGATATGTGATTTGCAAATTTCTTTTGCAGGTTTGCCCTTTTACTCTGTAGATAGCATCCTTTGATGCACAAAAGGTTTTCATTTTGATGAAGTAAATTTATCTATCTTTTTATTGCCTGTGCTTTTGATGTTACAGTCAAATCCAATGGCAAGAGGATTTCCCTCTGTGTTTTCTTCTGTGGTTATATACATTTCATAATGCTGCTATCAGTCATTTATTGCCTCAGTAAAGCTGCGTAACAAACCATCACAACAATCATTTACTTTTACTCATGTGTCTATGGGCCAACTGGGGAGGGTCAGCAAACCTAGGCCTGATGTGACTGAGCCTGATTCTGGGCCTTCTGTGGGTTCAATCTGCTCACTTTTCCTGGGGGATGTTCTTCTCAAATTGAAAGGCAGGTGCTCAAGAGGCAAGCCCCTCTGCACAAAAGCCGTGCTTCTGCTCATAGGGAGATTAGCCAAAGCATCCATTTTTCAAAGCGAGTCACATGGTCAAGTCCAGCATCGAGGGTGGAACAGCATCCTCTGCCTACTGTGAGACCCCAGCATGGGCGTAGATGCTCAGTCCTATGCAGCGTGAAGGGTTGGGACCAATAATTTGGTCATCCTCAGTGATGACCGGGGACAGGAATGAACCTGGCAGATTTGAGACTGGTAAGTAGCTAGTGTGCCTGAAATATGGAGATGAAGGGTATAGGGAGGAAAGTGCCGCTTACTGGGTGCACGAAAGACACCGGTTAACTGAGTCAATCAAAAACTAAAAGAATGGTCAGTGGAAGTGGGTTTACTGAGATGGGAAAGATGAGGAGGGAACCTTTGGAGAAGAAATCGGCTCACTGTCGGATAAGTTAAATGTTAGAGACACACCAGGAGGAGATGTTAAGTTGGCAAATGGCTGTATGCGGTAGACTCTGCTTGCAAGGAACTGAGGGTCTTCTTGCAGAAGGAGGATGTGTGAAAGTCTCACTAACCCTGGCGGCTGGGATGGCTGTCTCCAACATGTACAAACAACGAGGGGAGCTGAGGGTCTCACTGCCAGCAGAAGTCTGGGAAGCCTTCGTGGAAGATGTGGCATTAGAACTGGACATTGAAGAGAAGCTGATTATGCAAGGTGCGGCTAGGTGGTGCTCTGGATGGAGAAAATAGCCTGACCCAGGCACAGGGAGAGCACAGGGTGTGGTGACTGGCAGTGCCCCTTGGGGTAGAGGGTGCAGATTTTAGCAACATGCCAGAGCTGGGCCAATGTCTGTTGCCTGTTCTCTGCTGGTGAGTTGGGAGATAGGAGAAAGCTGACTTTGATCAACTCTGTTCTTCCTCCCAGCCCTAGTGGGACTGGGGATCTGAGGATCAGGACCCTCAGCTGTCTTTTCTGAAACAAAAAAAGAATGAGTCCCTGGTACTGGTGACAGTATGGGGAAACTGGCTCTTTCTTAATTGTTGGAGGGAGTGCGATTTAGTGCACCCTTTTTGGAGAGAAGTTTGTCAACACCTATAAAAATATGAAAATCTCCTCCTTCACATATGTATATAGACATGGAAATAAGGATATTCATTGTGGTTTCATTCATTAATGAGAAGGTTCAAAACAAACTAAATGTACATCACTGTCGTTCAGTCTCTAAGTGGTGTCCAACTCTTTGTGATATTAAGGATTGCAGCACTCCAGACTCCTCTGTCCTCCACTCTTCCCTGGAGTTTGCTCAGATGCATGTCCATTGAGTCAGTGATGCTGTCTAACTATCTCTTCCTCTGCTGCCACTTCTCCTTTTACCTGCAGTCTTTCCCAGCATCAAGGTCTTTTCCAGAGAGTCAGCTCTTTGCATCAGGTGGCCGAAGTATAGGAGCTTCAGCTTCAGTATCAGTCCTTTCAGTGAATATTCAGGATTGATTTCCTTTAGGATTGACTGATTTGATCTCCTTGCTATCCAAGGGACTCTCAAGAGTCTTTTCCAGCACCACAATTCAAAAGCATCAGTTCTTCAGCACTCAGCCTCCTTATGGTCCAACTCTCATATCCATACATGACTCCTGGGAAAACCATATCTTTGACTATATGGACCTTTGTTGGCAAAGTGATGTCTCTTCTTTTTAATACGCTGTCAAGGTTTGTCATAGCTTTTCTTCCAAGGAGCAAGTGTCTTTTAATTTCATGGCTGCAGTCATCATCTGCAATGATTTTGGAGCCTAAGAAAATAAAATCTGCCAGTTTTCACTTTTCCCCCTTCTGTTTGCCATGAAGTGATGGGACTGGATTTTGGTGTGTTTTTTTTTTTTTCTTAGTTATTCGAAAGTTGAATTTCAAGCCAACTTTTTCACTCTCATCTTTCACCCTCAAGAAGCTCTTTAGTTCCTTTTCACTTTCTGCCATTAGAGTGGTATCATCTGCATATCTGAGGTTCAGGATATTTCTCCCAGCAATCTTGATTCCAGCTTGTGATTCATTCAGCCCAGAATTTCACATGATGTACTCTGAATATAAGTTAAATAAGCAGGGTGACAGTATACAGCCTTGTACTCCTTTGAACCAGCCTTTGTACTAGTTTTGAACCAATCAGTTGTCCCATGTCTAGTCCTGACAGTTGCTTCTTGAACACAAGTTTCTTAGGCGACAGGTAAGGTAGTCTGATACTTCTATCTCTTTAAGAATTTTCCAGTTTGTTGTGATCCACACAGTTAAAGGATTTAGCATAGTTAATGAAGCAGAAGTAGATGTTTTTCTGGAACTTCCTTGTTTTCTCCCATGATCCAACAAATGTTGGCAATTTGATCTCTAGTTCCTCTGCCTTTTCTAAATCCAACTTGTATATCTGAAAGTTCTTGATTCACATAAGGCTGAAGTCAAGCTGGAATAAGCCTTTGATTTTGAGCATAACCTTGCTAGCATGTGAAATGAGCACAGTTGTATGGTAGTTTGAATATTCTTTGGCATTGCCCTTTCTTTGGGATTGGGTTGAAAACTGACCTTTTCCAGTCCTGTGGCTATTGCCAAGTTTTCTGAATTTGTTGACATATTGAGTGCAGCACTTTCACAGCATCTTCTCTTAGGAAATAGCTCAGTTGGAATTCCATCACCTCTAGTAACTTTGTTCTTAGTAATGCTTCCTACGGCCCACTTGACTTCAGACTCCAGGATGTCTGGCTCTAGGTGAGTGACCACACCATTGTGGTTATCTGGGTCATTAAGACATTTTTTGTGTAGTTCTGTGTTTTTGCCACCTCGTCTTAATCTGTTATGCTTCTGTTAGATCCTTACCATTTACTTCTTTCCTTTATCATGACCATCCTTGCATGAAATGTTCCCTTGATATCTCCAGTTTTCTTGAAGAGATCTCTGTAGTCTTTCCCGTTCTACTGTTTCCCTCTGTTTCTTTGCATTGTTGAGGCCTTCTTATCTCTCCTTGCTATTCTTTGGAACTCTGCATTCGTTTGGGTGTATCTTCCCTTCTCTCTTGCCTTCTGCTTCTTTTCTTTCCTCAGCTATTGTAAAGCCTCCTCAGACAACCTCTTTGCCTTCTTGCATTTCCTTTTCTTCGGGATGGCTTTGGTCACTGTCTCCTGTACCGTGTTATGAACGTCCATCCGTAGTTCTTCAGGCACTCTGTCTACAAGATCTAATCCCTTGAATCTGTTCATCAGCTCCACTCTGTAATCATAAGTGATTTGATTTAGGTCATACCTGAATGACCTAGTGGTTTCCCCTACTTTCTTCAATTTAAGCCTGAAGTTTTCAACAAGGAGCTCATGGTCTGAGTCATGGTCAGTTCTCAGTCTTGTTTTTGCTGACTGTATAGAGTTTCTCCATCTTTGGCTCCAAAGAACATAATCTGATTTCGTTATTGACCATCTGGTGATGCCCACCAGAATAGTGTAGAGTCGTCTCTAAAGTTGTTAGAAAGGGTATTTGTTATGCCCAGCATGTCTATCAGCAGGGGTTAATTATGGTCCCTTCATATAGAACAGTCTGCAGCTGCTAAAAATAGCAAGGCAGTTCTGTGTGTACTGCGATAGAACAACCTTCAGAATACGTTGCCATGTGAAACAGCTAGGAGGAGGATAGCATGAATAGCCCTTAGATTTTTTTTAAGAGGAGAGACCTATGTGCTATGTCCTTAGGTGCACCTACAATACTTCAGGAGTTGTTGGCTGCCTCTGGAAAGGTGTGGGCTTGGGTGGAAGGGAGGCTCTCTTCCTGCTCAACACCCTCCTGTGCACTTGTGTACCATGTCCGTGTGTGACTTCCAAAAAGGACAGAATAAAGTATAGTTCCTGCTGGATGATTTCCTTTGAAGTATAGGTTGAGGGTACTCAGGCTACCAGGCCTCCCGTGGCGGATGCCGGGCCACCTGGCATGCCACCACGGGGGTCTCAGGCTGCGCCCCTGCTCGTCCTGCCTGACTCACCTGCCTCCCCCTGCCGTGGACCCTGGTTCACTCACTGGGAACTTTGGGGAGGACACAAGAACAGAATGGCCACCAGGTGGTCTTTTCCCTCCTTCTGGGTGGGGTCCCTGTAAGTGTCCTCCCATCCCAGCAGCCTCCCCTGCCAGCGGCCTGGCCTGGATGCTGTGGACTCTGAAGCATGGCGGTCGGTGGCCGACCGTGGCTTTTCCATCAGTGGCCCTAATGGTGTGTCTGCAGGTGCCTCCTCGCATGCACGAACATCTCTGTGTGTAGTGGTGGTGAATAATCCCCAAATTGTCTTTGATTTCTGCAGTGTATTTCTGTATTTCTATTCAAAGTTGAGTGCGTCTGATTTTATGGGAATTCATAACAGTTCAAACGACATCGTGGCACCCTGCTGTGAAAATCTCTCATTCCTGAGAAGCTGAAATGCTGCTCAGATGTCCCCTCCTGCCCTTTCCCTCCCCCTCTGCTCGGTTCCTTCTTGTCCCCTTGCTTGCTGGGACGGAAGGCGCTGCCTCTCCACGCACTGAGTGCACCCTCTGCGCCTGCGTCTCCTGACTGGGCTGCTGTGGGGGGCGGTGGGAGATGGGGACAGGAGGGTCCCACCCAGGAGCTGAGCCGAGAGTGGGCTGGTTTCTGCGAAGAGGGGAGAGGGCTTTGCTCCACACCAAGCAGAGGCAGGCTTTTCAGTCTGTCCAGGAAGCCAGGCTGCCTGGGCTTCATCTCGGGTTTGGTTCAGAGGCTTTTGGTGAAACCCCTGCAGGTTGGGAGGAATCTGGCACCCTCCCACCTGGGGAAAGGGGGGATTCAGGGGTGGGCCAGGGGCCCCACTTGGTGATGGGACTTCCCCGGCAGCAGTTCACAGAGTTTGCATGTATGAGAGGGAATGAAATACATTAGGGCACTCATTTTACTTTTAAATTGTTAGTGTCCCCCTGCTCCGCCCCAGCCCCCTACCCTGGGAAAGAAGAGCCCTCAGAACAGGCCCAAGTTTCAGACCTGGGCCTGGTCTCCAAAGCCTTGGCTTTAGCCCACTCTTCTGCTCTTGGGTCTCCATGGGCAGAGCAGGCGGACTCCTCTTGATGATGGGCCTCCTTAGGCCTCCTCTCTGCAGCGCAGTGTGGGGCTGAAGGCCAAGAGGCAGGGCTTCTGAGCTGGGACCTTCTGCCCTGGAGGAAGGGAACTCCTGTCCCTAGAAGGGTCTGAGCAGCTGCCCAGGGGTGTGGTTAACCTGAAGCCCATCAGGGACCAACCCAGCTCTAAGGGTCTCCTCTGGCATTCAGAGGACTGCGGGCCTGGGGATGGAGGGGTTGGGGCAGGGCTCAGTAGAGAATAGGAAGAAGCTTCCTAATCAGAGTTTTCTGTCTGTTCATGGGCTGCTGGCAATGTTTTGGTAGGGTGGACACAAGTTAGGGCTCTGATTGTCAAAACATTGAGTATATATTATAGAAAATAAGGAGAATGAAAATTGTGTGTGGAAGAATATAACATCAGTCATAACCTTACCAGTCAGATAAAACCGCTGTTTCACATGAGTGTCCTGTATATGCATCCCATACAGACACACGTGCACACATGGTTGAAGCCACACACAAGCCTCTGTATGCTTTCTGTGGGGATCCCACCACTGAACCAGTCCCCGAGGGTGTCTGGGCTGTGCCACTGTTGTAAATAACACAGCCATGGATGTTCTGTGGCTGAGTGTCTGTGCTCAGCCATGATGGTTTCCTCAGCTAAAGTTCTGGACTTGTTGGGCCACGAGGGCAGACACGTCTTTGGGCTCTTCACACAGATTTCAAGTATTCCTTTCTCAGCCGAGCTGCCTCAGCTCAAAGGCATGGGGCACAGAGATCTTGTCCCTCCTGTGGCTTCAAGTGCTGGTGACACCCACGTGTACATCTGTAGCCCCACCTCGGGCCCGAGCTCTGGTTGAGGGTGTCCTCCTGCCTGTCTCACATTGCTGCTTGGTGGTCACTGGCCATTCCAGACTCACCGCGTCCCAGCCTGAGCTTCAAATCTCGCTCCTTGGTCTGTCCCAGCAGCGGCTTTCCCCTGTCCTGGGCCAGAACCCTTGGCCCAGCTCTTTCTGGTGCAGCTCTGTCCACTCCAGCAGGAATCCCCCTGAGTTCTACTTTGAAAATGTCCCCGTCTGCCAGATCTCAGACTCCCTGCCTGAATCCCTGCCGGAGCCCCTGCCCCCTCCAGCCTGTGTCACTGTGATAGCCTCCACTCCTGTCTGCCTGTATCTGCCCTTACCCCTTACAGTGAGCCCTCAGCTCCGCAGCCAGTGTGCTCCTTTAACCCCTGCATCATTCTTATCCCTCTTGGCTGTCTGAAGACCACGACTCCCAGTTTACTTATGTCCCTGGTGGCTCAGAGGTTAAAGCATCTGCCTGCAGTGCGGGAGACCTGGGTTCGATCCCTGGGTCGGGAAGATCCCCAGGAGAAGGAAACGGTAACCCACTCCAGTATTCTTGCCTGGAGAATCCCATGGACGGACGAGCCTGGTGGGCTTCAGTCCACAGGGTCGCAAAGAGTGGGACACGACTGAGCGACTTCACGCTCACTTTCTGGTTTACAAGGTGCCCATGGCGGGCCCATCGTCCTCTGCCCTCATCTCTTACGATTCTCCGCATGGTGTATTCCACCAGCTGCACTGGCCTCCTCGCCGTTCCTCGGGGATGCTAGCACGTCTTGCCTCAGGGCCTTTGCACAGGTTGTTGTCTCTGCCCAGAAGGCATTTTCCCCAGGTAGCATGGCTCGCTCTCCTGTTTCTTCAAGCATGTGTTCATACATTATCTTCAGCGGTACTCAGACCTCTTGCCCTGCTCCTTTCCTCTTTCCCTAGCATGTATCATCCCCAGCATGCTGTAGAACTTGCTCACCGATGCTGTTTGTGCTGGTCTCCCAGGGAGGATGCCAGCTCCCTCTTGGCCAGGTCTTCAGTTTGTATGGCAATGTTTAGCACCGTGCCCATGCCTGGCCCACAGCAGGTAATGTTGGGGTAGACATTGCCTTGTGGCCACACTTGGCCACACTTTCTCTGCAGCTCACAAGCTCTCTCAGGTATACGCAAGGCTTTGATTTGATTTGGGGGGGTCATGCCTCTGTGGGGCAGTTCCCTGGATGTTGTAACTGTGCCACCTGCCAGAGCCTACCTTGCTGGCCCTCAGGGCTCCACGAGTAGCAGGACTTTATGGGCTGAAGTCAGGACAAGGTGAAGGCCAGGGTGGGCAGGGGTGCTGCCTTGAAGCTAAGACAGGTTTTTGTCCACTCCCTCCAGGGACAAACGTGTTAACCTCTCAGGGATGGTGCTGGAGGAGACATGAGGGTACAGAGGAGGGGACTTGGTCACCCCTGGTGGTGCATGCATGCTCTTGTTGGTACTGGTTCCAGAGCAATGTCTGTCAGATACCAACAGCATCGAAAGACAGAGGAAACAGGATCCTGCTCACCAGCCCTAGCTGTGCTTCCTCTTCCTGGCACATGCACTTGGCCTTGCTGCTGGCTCCTGTATACTGTGGCTGTGGACCATGTTGGATCCTGACCCAGGCTTGACTTCCTGGCGTCTGAGTAGATGCAGGATCCTGCCCAGGGCCTTCCCACCAGGCCGTCACCCTGGGCCTGCCCTGGGACATATGTCTGAGCACAGCAAGAGTTGGGGCTGAGGCTGGGAGACCTTGGGCTTGGCCACATACTAGCTCTGTGACCTCAAGCTTTACCTCTCTGAGCCCCAGAATGCAGAACACACTGTCCACCACAGTGGCTGGCACATAATAGGTGCTCAGTAGATGCTGACATTCTTCCTCTTGAACTCTGTGCAGCTCACATCTCAGCTCTTCAGGAAGGCTCGAGAGTTCTCTGTTCACATGGCCTCAGACAGCGACAGGCGCTATTGCTTATTTGGTACCTCACCCACATTTGCAGCCATTCTCATGGCTCCTTATCCTCCCACAGTGCCTGGTACTGGGCTTGACATGAAAAAAGATGCTGGAAATTGGCAGCCTGAGGGCTTTGGATCTTCTTGGCAGTGGGTATGTTTCAGAGATTTCTTGAAAGCTTCCTGCCAGCGTGGATTTTGGGGCAGACAGCTCTAACCCTGTTCTTACCTTTGGGGCAGGTCTCTGGCACCTATCCCAGGCCAGACAAGAAGTCCAGCACAGAAGGGTGTGTGTCTGGGTTTTCTGGTCCAGTAGGTACAAGTGAGGGTTGCTGGGAGCTCAGGGTGGCACAGCCTCCCAGGGTGCAGGAGGCCTTGTAGCTCTGCTGGGGGGTAGGGCAGAGGGCCAGGAGGCTGGGGGAACAGCTGTTGTATAGGGTGAAGCGAGGTCAGGCTCTCCCAGGGGACCTGTGCCACTCGCTGCGGCCCCAGCACTGAGGGAGTGCTGGCAAGGCAAAGGCAGCGTCTGTTGTGGCACCTGACCTGGAGGTGGGGCCCAGGTGCTTCTTCCCACAGCCACCAGCCTCTGTTCTCTCTGGGCCTTGCTTTCCTCCTTGTGGCCGAAGGAACCAAAGGCAGAGTAAGATCGGGGTCACTGGGAAGACCCAGTGGTGGGACGGACCCACCTTGTCCTGGCTACTCTGCTTTGCCCTTTTTTAGCCTGTGCTCCCCGACCTGGCGTTCGTGCCACCTTGCCCAGAGGCGAGGATGGAGAGTCATGATGGAGCTCTGCTTGTCCCGGTTTTTGGATGCTCCCGGGGTGGTCTCTGCCAACCCTGCCGAGTGAGAGCATTATCTGGTTGCCATCGGCTGACAGAAGGGGCACTGAGGCAGTGTGAGTGTCTCTGAAGGGGAGACGGGTGTTTTGGGAGAGAGGGTGGGGACAGGGTGCCCGCCCCGCGGCACGGAGCCTCAGCGTGTGGAAGGGGAGCAGCGTCTGCCCGCCTGTGTGTTGTGCACGTGTGCTCACTTCTTTGTGTCACAGTCATCCTGTGTCTCTTGTGTTGTGTACTGTCCTCCTTGAGGGAGGGGCCACGGCTTCCTCTTTTATGGATCAGGAAATGGAGGGCGGGGTGGGGGTGGGCAGCAGCATGTGTGTGTGAGTGTATGTGCAGGCTAAGTCGCTTTAGTCATGTCTGACTCTTTGTGACCCTGTGGGCTGTAGCCCGCCAGGCTCCTCTGTCCATGGGGATTCTCCAGGCAAGAATTCTGGAGTGGGTTGCCATGCCCTCCTGCATTGGATCTTCCCAAGCCAGGGATTGAACCTATGTCTCTTATTTCTCCTGCATTGGCAGGTGGGTTCTTTACCATTAGCGCCACCTGGGAATTCCAGCAAAGTGTGATGGCAATAGGATGGGACTCAGGTCCAATCCTCGGTGACCTCTCTGAGCCTTAATTTACTCATCTGTAAAATGGGGACTATAACATCTACATTTTAGAGATATTTGGGAGGACTGAATAAAGTCATACCTGTGAAAATCCCAGTGAGTGTTCATTCATTTTCTTCCTTCCTTCCTTCCACTGCGAACTTCCTGCAACACCCAGCAGAACGTGTGTACTCCCAGCTATTTGTGGATGATCTTCTTAGCAGATGTTGTTTAATTCTCATAACAGCTGGTTTCCAAAGGCAGAGAGCTGGAGATTTTTTTTTAAAAGACACTCACTCACTGTGAGATGTCAGCTTGTCACTTAATTGCTCTGTGCCTCGGTTTCTCCACTTGTAAATCAGGGATAATGCTAGCAGTGCTGGTTAGCTTCTTCTCAGGATATGATAAGCTAACACAAGGTAACAGATGGAAAGTGGTTTGAACATTTAGAAAAAGGCATTGTGTTCAACCTTGTTGGCAGTTAGGGAAATGCAAATGAAAGCAACAAGGCCATACCATTTTTCATGCATCCGATTGGCAGCCATTTAAAAGAGGGATGACTTCCAGGTGGGCACAGAGGCCTTCTCCTACACTGCTGGAGGGAGTGGGAATTGCCACAGCCTTTCAGAAGGTAATATGACAATGTCTAAGAGAAGTTTACATACTTGCCCTGTGTTGTATTTAATTGGCCCGTTAATGCTACTGTTGGAGAACCAGGATTAAGAGCAAAGTCCCAACCCAGTTACATGTGGAGAGATGTCCACTGCGACACTGTCTGTGTGGCAAGAACATGGAAACACCCAGATGCCCAACAATAGGGCTGTTTGTCTCCACGACAAAACATCCATACCATGAGCTGTTACCCAGCTCTGAAAATGGAGGAGGTGGATATGGCAGTGTCGACCTGGAGAGTTATGTGTGAATCATCATGACACGAGAAAAGTGAGTTTCTTTTGTGTAGAGGGTATCTTCATCATCCTAAAGAGAAACAGCAGCCACATCACTGGTGTGCGTCTGTAGTGCGAACGGATCTGCTTGGGTCGGGAGAAAGGCCTTGCAGGATGCATACCAGGCCCAAGCTGCCTGCTCTGGCCATCAGATGGGTCATGTTTGGCTCATAAAATGGAATTATTTGCCAACATGTAAAAATTGAATTCATAGTAAAAGCCAAATTTCCAGCTTTTCATTGAGAAAACTCGGAACCTCTGGGCACACTGGGCCCACATTGCCTCTTGGCTGAAACACATCTGCAGCGGTTGCTTTTGTACAGAGCACGTGGCCTCTGAATGGCCGTCTTCCCCATCACTGGGTCTCCTCATTTCTGTGCCCTGCCTGGCCCCTGGGATAGGCTCTTGACCTTTGGAAACACAAAGGGGTGGCAATATAGGGCTATAATGGGGGCATTTGTCTTTTATGATGTGAAAACATCTTAGAATCTTTTCTTCCCCACATTTCTGTTTCATACCTGATAATTAGAACATCTTAAGTATAGTATTCCAGGGAAACATGGGGTACCATGGGCCACTGTGTGTGATGTGGGGCAGTTTCCATCCTGCATTCAGCACGAGGCTGGGAGAGGGAGCTGGCTCCAAGTCCAGAACCAAGGGACTGTACTCTGGGCCCTTTCTGAACCCCCAGCCCAGATCTTGCAGAGATGTAGAAGTCTTTCCACAAAACCCTTTTCTTCAGCTCCCCTGGCCTCCCCAGGGATTTTCTGATCATATATTGATGAGGGAGGAGGCATGTCACCTTGGGTCCAGATGCTGACCTCACCACTCACTAGTTGGGGGTCTCTGAGCAAATTGTTAACAGCTCTCAGCTTCCAGACCCTTACGAACTGGGAAGGGTAATGCCTCCCCGGCGAGGGGCATAGTAAGTGCTGCCTGAAGGAGGGTATGTGGACCCTTGGCTAGGCTGTGGGGGGATGGGGAGGTGAGTGGGCTTGACTTGAGACATGGAGGTGAGACAGTACTAACAGACTGTTTAGTGGGAGGCAAGGATTCCCAGCTGAGGAGTGTAGGCCTCTCTTGGTGTCACTGCTGGGCTCCAAGGAGGCCTGCAGGCGAAAGAAGGAACCAGAGAATCATGGCCCTGCTGTCATGGGGCTGGGCTTGAAGGGTCGGGTGAAACCCCACCCCTGAAGGCTTAGAGATGGGAGCCCGCCTTGCTGAGCTTCTGGCTGCTGGATCCCAAATCTTTCTAGAGCTTAGCTAGAAAAATCCAGATCCAGCTTCCCACAGACTTCCTGGGGACCCTGGGCAAGTTACCTCCCTTTGCTGTGCCTCTTTGGACACTGTGACCTGGGGCTTCCTTTCATATCCAAGGTTATGAGATGATATGCAGACATAAAAACAGGAAAGGACCTCCTTGTTGGGCACTTTGGCTGGGGAGGTGGTCGGAGCAGTGGGTCTGCCAACCACACTGAGATCCCTGCCTTCCCGCTCAGCACCTGTGTCCTAACTCTGTCCCCACTTACCAGGTTCCATCGCTCCTGGGGGATGCTATCCTGGAGTGGCAGGCAGCAGCCCTTTCCTCCACCCATGGAGCCTAGTGTGTGTCACAGACCTGTCCCTGTGCCCCCGAGCTCTGCCCACAGGCCATGCAACCCGCCTCCACGAGGGCAAAGAGGAGACTGTTGCCGCTGTCCTCATCTCCATCACTCTCAGGCCACTGAGCTGTACCCAGCATTGGACGATGACAGAACCACAGGCTGCAGACACTCTCTTCTTCCCTATGTCCTCTCCCCACCCCCGACCCCCATTTGCCTCAACTCCCTCTCCTCCTGTCTCAGACCCAGTTCTCCTGGGAGCAGCAGGGGTGGGCAGTTCTGGCGGGGCTGGAATGCTGGCAGCTCCAATAGGCAGCTTCTCACCCTCTCCCCTTTTTGTCCTCAGGAGCCATGAGGTGCCACGTAGCCTCCAGCTGCCTCGTGTTCTGGCTTTCTCTGCTGATCTCTGGATGCTGGGGTAAGTCCAACCCTCTGCCTTCTCCCCCTGCAGCAGGCATGGGTGGCCGGGCTGGATGGTATGTGGTTGGGGTTTGTGCTCTGGGACTCCAGAGACCAGCCTTGCTGTGTGTGAGACTGAGCACGCGCGTCCCTCTCTGGGCCTCAGTTGCTCCAGTAGGATTCACAGGGCTGAAAATACCAGCCATCCCCAGGGCCTGGGACCCAGGTGGGAAGGGGAGGAGCCTTGAGAAATACTTGTGCTCTAAGGGAGGCAGCTGTGACGGTGAACTGTCCTTCTGGGATGCGGGGACAGGCCCTGGTTCTCTTCAGTTCCATGGTTGTCTTCTAAGCACCTACTGTGGGTCTCCTGTTTGTCCACTTCTGGGGTGTGGAAGAAATGACATTCTCGGGAGTCAGGCCGCATCGGGGAGAAAGACATGGGTGGAGCTGCTGTGAGCAGGGAGAATGAAGTGGTAATAAAGGCTGCACAGAGCTCCAGAGAAGCCCATCAGAAGAAAAGCTCCATTGAGCTGTGGGCACAGGAGAGCCCGACAGAAGGGAGATGTTTCATCTGGGCCTTGAAGACTGAGAAGTTGTTTAAGATGGAGGGACGGAGGGCATCCTGGAGGAGGGAACAGCCTGAGCGAGCGTGTGGCTGCCAGGAGTCTCTCCTTCCTACAGGGAGGACCAGCCCTCTTTCCCCTGGCCCTGCAGCAGCCAGATCCGTACCAGCTCTAGTGCCCACAGAGGAAGCCAGGGAAGGCCTGGGCATTTGCCTTCTCCTGAACAGCAAGAGTAAAGCAGCTCTGGTCTGCAGGAAGGAAGGCCAGCAGGCACAGCTGGCTCGGTGTCCCCCGGGGCCAGGGCGCCCTCAGGGAAGAGCTATGGGAACAGCCTGCCAGGCGACACAGGCAAACACATTCCTGAGGGGGGCCGGCTCCTTCTCCCACTCCAGGGAGCCAGGAGCCTCTGGAGGAAGCCAGGGCTTCGTGCTTGGTGGGTTGCTGCTGGCGTCCTGCTGCCCGAGAGTCCTGTGAAAGTTCCGGTCCTGGCTTACAGGCTGGAAGTGCTCTCTGCTGGAATGCCCCTGCATTGGGGAGCTCACTCCCACCCAGGCAGCCCAGGATGACAGCACAGCCTCAGAGACACTCAGGGCAGATCTGGAAGGGGTCTCAGACCCTCTCTCCACTCCTGGCTCACTTCACAAAGGAGAAAACTGGTGCCTGCAGAAGCAGCTGGCCCCGGGTCATACGGAGCAGGGCCCAACTGGGTCTCCATCCAGGTCTCTGTCCTCCACTGGGGCTTTGGTCAAAAAATCCAGGCCCCTGCCCCTCTCTGCCCCATTCACAGAGGCCTCAGTAAGGGGTACCCGAGACCAGCACTGACCCTCTGGCTTTGCTGGATGATGTCCTCAGCCTCCTCAGGGACTCCGTGACCTTGGACATTCATACCCTCCCCACCCCCATTAAAAAAATATACATGTAAAAGTAAAGCAGGTGTTAAGAGTTCAGCTGCCTTCCTGGAAGAGGTGGCAGTTTCCCCTTGTGCTCTCTAAATTGGAGATGGTTCATGCATCCTAAGTGGGCACAAGGCAGCAACATGGAGTCGGACTTCTGTGTTCCAGTCCTACTTCTCCAAGGGGTTCTCTTGGGCAAGTTTCTTAGCTTCTCCATGTTTCAGCTTCCTTCTCTCTAAAATAGGAAGGACAATAGGACTCTGCTTCTTACATTGTCAGAAGGACCAGATGAATTAATATGTATATCAAGCACTTAGAATAGTGCCTAGCACATATTAAATGCTAAATAAGTGTTCAGTTCAGTTCAGTTCAGTTGCTCAGTCATGTCTGACTCTTTGCGACCCCAGGAACTGCAGCCCACCAGGCTTCTTTGTCCATCACCAACTCCCAGAGCTTACTCAAACTCATGTCCATCGAGTCGGTGATGCCATCCAACCATCTCATCCTTAAGTGTTAGCTCTTTTATTATCATCTGCATCTCTCCCTAAGGGGAGAAAAGTGGGGTGCAGAAACAGAGGAGCTAAGGCCTTTCCTTAGGCCACCCAGCCATTCTCTAGCCTGCCTGTGAGCTATCCTGCTTTGCTCACACATATACACATATGTGTGTGTGTGTATGCATTCTTGTGTCTGTGTCACTGCTGGCACAGCCCCCTTTCCTGGGCCCTGTGGGGAGCAGCCAGTGTGGTTCCTCTGGCACAGTGGGGCCAGGTAGCCCCAGCTGATCTCTGCTCCAGTGATTTCTCTCCAGTCAGCGATAGGTCAGGCCTAGGAACAGATGCCCCCCTCAATGTCATCTCTCTTTGTCAGCCTGCCCTCTCTGCCGAAGCTTTCTACACTCCCTCCCAACATCCCCCCTGCTTCTGTGTGCTTCCAGGCATTCCTCATTGTGGGCCTGTGGGCTTACTGGGAAGGCAGGGGGTGAAGGCCTGAGGAGACCTGCCCTGCCCCTTGTCTAGCCTGGCCAGTGAGCCTCCTGCTGGGCCCCACAGGCCCCTGGTGTGAGGGGTGTGGCGGTGGAGCCCCGAGGCTTCCCCATGTCAGGCCCCTTACTGCTGTGCTCCCGTGAGCCACACTGCATTCACCGTAACAGGGATGGTGTGCACGGGATGCCTCTGACAGGGAGTTGTAGGGTGGGAGGGCAGTGAGGGCTTTTTGTCCTTATCTTGAGGCTGGGCAGCGGTGGCCAGAGAGGTAGAGTGATTTGCCCAGGCCACACAGCAGCAAGTGGCAGGGCTTACCAGGCCTCACTCCTGGTTGCTGCTCCATGCTCCTTGTCCTGTGCACCTTCTAGTCTTGAGCTGGGGGGCAGGGCATAGGGGTTTACCCCGCGTGGACCTCAGTGAGAACCTTGGTACCTTCAGAGGCCTGGGGAGGCGGACTTGAGCTGAAGTCGGGCCTTCCTGGTTCCAGTCCAGGCTCTGCCACTTGCGGTGTTCTTCAAGCTGTAAGAATTCCCTGTCCCAACCCACAGCTCTGAGTGAGGTTGTGCTTCCTGGCCTGGTGGACACCTGGTCCTTCCCACACTGAGTGTCTTGACCGCTCCACTCTTCCACATTCCCACTTTTGCTTCCTTCCCAAATCTTTCCCTTCCTCTTCTTTGTGGGGAAGGCCTGTCGTCCAGCACCTGCAGCCCAAATTCGCCTTCTCCCTTCTCCCCTCAGGCCTGTGATGGTTTAAAGCTTGAATCTCGTTTGTGTGTTTGAAACATTTAAAGCTGGTGGACTCACATCTGCTTTGTAGGGAAGGATCAGTGTGAGTGGGCGGGTCATGTGCGGAGAAGGCGTCCAGGGCAAGTGAACAGTAGGTGCCACAGCAGGGAATGAGCTGTGGAGACAGAGGGGTGAATCATGGTTGCAGGCAGCTGGACGCCCCTTCCTCGCCGAAGTCACCGTGGTCCCCTCCCCTTGCTGCACTCACTCACATTCCCTCTTGGCCAGAGGCCTCAAGGTTCCTGAGGCGGGAGGACACAGCCTCTGTGCCTTAAAAGTGTCTTTAAGCGAACAAGTGACCTGTGAGCCCTCCCCTTTCCCACTCCTCCCAGGACCCTCCCAGCCGCCACTGGCAGCCCAAGGCCACGGGGCTTCCTGGGGTAGCAGCCTGTTCCCAGAACTCAGTCCTGCTCAGTGTGTGGCAGGCAACACACGTCCCCCGGGCTCTGCCCAGCTGCCCGTGCAGGACTCTCATGGCTGATTATTGGCAGGTTGTGTGAAACAAAATTTGAAAAAGAACGATGCTGCTGCGGGTGATGTTTTTCCTGGCTGATTTCCCTCTCCCACCAGCCTGAGCCCACCCTAGATTCTCTGGGCACCCCTGAGCCTTCTCCCCTGGCTCAGCCGCTTTCTATCAGGGAGCCCAATGTCCCTAGCAGGGATCCATCCCCCTCTGGCTGCATGGGCAGCACTGTCATTAATTTTTGTTGCTGTTCAGTCGCTAAGTCATGTCTGACTCTTTGCGACCATGGACTATAGCATGCCAGGCTCTTGTGTCCTCTGGTATCTCCCAGAGTTTGCTCAAATTCACGTCCATTGAGTCAGTGACGATATCTGACCATCTTGGTGTTAATCATAGCTACCACTTTTCGAGTGCTTGCTGTGTTCGAGAGCACGGTGCTAAGCACTTTATGTATGTAATCTCATTTAATCCCCAGCACAGCAAAGAAGTGAAGTCTTGTTATTATCACTGTTTTATACCTGAGTAAACTGAGGTTCGGGAAGGTCGCATGACTAGAAAGAAGTGCGGGGAAGTTCCAAACAAAAGTGAAGCCCTTGACCACTGTCCTGTTTCTGAGGCTGTTGTGTATGTGAGGAGCCCCAGATTCCTCATATGAGAGGGTGTAAGGGTGTGGATGAAATGCAGTGGTCAGGGAGGGCTTCTTGGAAGAAGAGACATCTAAGACAAAAACTTGAAGAATGACTAGGAATTTGGCAAGAGAAGGCAGAAGGGTCAGCAGTCCGGGTCCGGAGGAGAGAAAGAGGCTACAATGCTTGCAGAACCAGAAATGACACGGCTTGGTGCCTGAGTGAAGGCAGGTGGGGGTGGGAATGCCGCTAATCCTGCCTGTTTTCCACTAGGAGGTCTCAGGCAAGGAGGGGAGTGCTGGCCTCTGTGTTCTTGGGCCTGGCCTAAACTCTGAGGGAGCCAGGTCTGTGGAAATGAGGGAGGAGAGGGCTGCAGCCCATCCCATTCAGGGCCCCTGGAAGACCCGGCACAAGCCGCTCACGTGTGTTCTGTACAATGCTGGCCCCATGTGAGATGAGCCAGCCCCCCACCCCCAGCTGGCAGGGTCAGAGCGGGAAGTGCCCTCACTTGCCTACTGGGCTGTTTTCCAATACCATCAACCAATTCTCTAATTCTCCAGACACCGACTGTGTGTCCAACAATTAATTCAATCCTGATGCTAACTACCTGGAGTTGGTGTCAGAGTCCACAGATTTAGGGGGTCAGCTGTCCTTTAGATGCTAGTGGTGAGTCCCAGGCCACCTGTACTTCTGGCCAACAAGCTATAAATCAGGGCTTCCTACTAGCCCTTCTCAGCTAGAATGACTCACAGAACTCAGGGAAATAGTTCACTTATTACATTTACCGGTTGAATATACAGCATAAAGTGTACAACTCAGGAACAGCCAGATAGAAGAGATGCAAAGGTGGAGGTGTTGGTGGGGGAGGCGCCCTGGGGTCAGGTGGAGTTTCCACATCCTTCCAACTCATGGATGTGTTCACCAGCCTGGAAGCTCATCAAATCTTGGAAAGCTCCAGCCTCCCTTCCTTCCCTCCCTACGGTTGGCGATGGACTGGAAGTTCCCATCGAATCACTTGATCTTTAGTGATTGGCCTCTTCCTGAGGTTTTCTGTAGAGGCTCCACTCTAAATCACCTCACTGGGAAAAGGGAACCCTCCTATCCCATTGGTGGAAATGTAAATTGGTGCAACCTCTATGGAGAACAGTACCGAGGTTCCTTAAAAAACTAAAAATAGTTACCTTATGATCCAGCATTCCCACTCCTGAGCGTATATCTGGAGAAAACTCTAATTCAAAAAGATACATGCATCCCGGTATTTATAGCAGCACTATTTACAATAGCCAAGACATGGAAGCAACCTAAGTGTCCATCAACAGAGGACTGGATAAATAATATGTGGTCCATACATACAGTGGAACACTGCTGCTGCTGCTAAGTCACTTCACTCGTGTCCGACTCTGTGTGACCCCATAGACGGAAGCCCACCAGGCTCCCCTGTCCCTGGGATTCTCCAGGCAAGAACACTGGAGTGGGTTGCCATTTCCTTCTTCAATGCATGAAAGTGAAAAGTGAAAGTGAAGTCGCTCAGTCGTGTCAGACTCTTAGCGACCCCACGGACTGCAGCCCACCAGGCTCCTCCATCCATGGGATTTTCCAGGCAAGAGTACTGGAGTGGCTTGCCATTGCCTTCTCCAACAGTGGAACACTACTCAGCCGTAAATGAACGCAGTAATGCCATTTGCAGTTACATGGCTACAACCAGAGTTTGTCACACTAAGTGAAGTAAGTCAAAGACAAATGCCAGTGACGCTGCTTATACGCGGAATCTAAAGTACGACACAGCTGAACTTATTTACACGACAGAAACAGACCCACAGATGTGAAAAACAAGCCTATGGTTACCAGAGGGGAAAGGGAGGGGCAGGGATTTTTTCCTCCAATTAGGAATTTGGAATTAGCAGATCCAAACTAATTTGCTATTTTGGAATTAGCCGATCCAAACTACTATATATAAAATAAATGGATAAGAAGTTTCTACCATACATCACAGGGAACTATATTCAATATCTTATAATAAACTATACAGTGGAAAAGAACATGAAAAGAACTGAATCACTTTCCTTTCACCAGAAATTCACACAGCATTGTAAATTAACATACTTTTTAATTAAAAGAAATCACCTCATTTGCATAAACTTTCAGTTCAGTTCAGTTGCTCAGTTGTGTCCAACTCTGCGACCCCATGGACTGCAGCACACCAGGCTTCCCTGTGCATCACCAGCTCCCGGAGCTTGTATAAGCTCATGTCCATCGAGTTGGTGATGCCATTCAACCTCCTCATCCTCTGTCGTCCACTTCTCCTCCTGTCCTGAATCTTTCCCAGCATCGAGGTCTTTTCTAATGAGTCATTTCTTCATATCAGGTGGCCAAAGAATTGCATGTACTTAGGTGTGGTCAAAGGAACTCTTTATGAATAACAAAAGACACTCCTGTTGCTCTGAAAACTTCCATGGGGTTTTGAAGCTCTGTGCGAAGCCAGATTCTGGGCACCAGAGTTGCAGTGGTTAACAAAGTAGACAACTCTCCTCCTTACCAAGCTCCCATTCTGTGCACATTTGGGCTGCCCAGTAGAAACGCAATGTGAGTCACAAGTGTGATCTTAAATTTTCTAGGAATTGCATTAGAAAACAGGTGCGACTCATTTTAATAATGTATTTTACATAATCCGGTATAGCTGCAGTATTATCATCTCCACAAATAATCAGTATAAAAGACGAATGAGATATTTCAATCTCACTTTTCCATACAGGGCGTCCCTGATAGCTCAGTTGGTAAAGAATCTGCCTGCAATGAAGGGGACCCCAGTTCAATTCCAGGGTCGGGAAGATCTGCTGGAGAAGGGATAGGCTACCCACTCCTGTATTCTTGGGCTTCCCTTCTGGCTCAGCTGGTAAAGAATCTGCCTGCAATGTGGGAGACCTGGGTTTGATCCCTGGGTTGGGAAGATCCCCTGGAGAAGGGAAAGGCTACCCACTCCAGTATTCTGGCCTGGAGAATTCCATGGACTGTATAGCCTATAGGGTTGCAAAGAGTAGGACACGACTGAGAGACTTTCACTTTCCATACAAGGTCTTCAAAAACCTGTGTGTATTTTACATTTCACCACATCCTGATGTGGACCAGGGCTCAATAGCTACATGTGGCTGCTGGCCTGGCTGACGAAATGACCTCACAGCCTTTTGCCTGCCTCATAGTTCCTCGTGATTTGCCTTGAGGCAGAGCAGTGAGCTACCAGGGGCCGTGGCACTGGATGCAGGTTCAGTGCCCACTGTAGCCCCTACTCTGTGCCCCTTGCAGAATGCATAGAATTGGCATGAGGGTACTTGACTGATGCTCTTCTTCTCTAACTTCCAGGCCAGGTGAACCGACTGCCCTTCTTCACCAACCACTTCTTTGACACATACCTGCTGATCAGCGAGGATACGCCTGTGGGTGAGCTGGCACAGGGATTGGTGGGCATGCTGGGTGGTGTGGGGTGGTCTCCTTTCCCACAAGTGAGAGAGATCTTAGACATGGAGATGATCATCCCCCTGTGATTGGAACTTCTCCCATGCTGACCCTGATGGATGTTCATGTGGTCTCTTCTTGGTTGCCTCCAGGGATGGGGCACTCACTACTTCCTATGTTGGCCCATTCCAAGAGAGAGGAGGTCTCAGTATCAAAGATTTTATCACACTGAGCCCAAGTTGCTTGACTTTCACTTCTACATTAATTTTGTCCTACAAAATGACTTGTTCTTTCTTGTGAAAATTGGAAGATAGAAGCTCTTATAATTTGATTTGCAGCCTTTGTACTTTTCTGTGATTACTGAATTTTCTCTGCACTGGGTATGCCTGTTTTTTGTCATTAAAAAACAATAGCTGTTTAGGAAGTGATCAGGAGCATCTTGGTCTGTGCCCCTCACCACCTCCCACCTGCCCCAACTTGACTCACCTCATCACCCAGGTCTGTCTTCATGAGCCCTTTCCGAGGGCCAGGCTCCTTTACCTGCAGCTGGAGGTCAGCTGACGTAGCCCCATGGCCTTAACTCAGCTCTAGGGATCCCAAAGCTTCTCACGAAATGGGGTTGAATTGATCAAAGCCATCTTGCAGCTGTGCTGATGTGTGTGCTAGTTCTGTGTGTGTGTGTTGTGTGTGTTAGTCGCTCAGTCATGTTTGACTCTTTGTGACCCCATGGACTGTAGCCCACCAGGTTCCTCTGTCTGTGGAATTCTCCAGACAAGAGTACTGGAGTGGGTAGCCACTCCCTTCTCCAGGGGATCTTCCCCATCCAGGGATTGAATCCGGGTCTCCTGCACTGCAGGCAGAGTCTTTACCATCTGAGCCACCAAGGAAGCCTGTGATCACAGAGGAAAACTGCACCACGTCACATTCACTAACACTCCCTCTTGTGTCCTTTCATTCTTGTCTGTTTTAGAGAAAGTGCTTGTAATCTGGGGCTTCTTACCCTCAGATCTGCCTGCTTTGTGGGTATCAGGGTGGGGGCTGTGTACCAGGAGCAGTATACACAAAGGGCCAGCATGGTACATCTTTCAGGGGCATCACTTGTACTTGAAAGTGAAGCAGGATGGCTTGGAGAGGGGAGGGCTCTGAAGATATTAACTAATAGGTCATTTAAAGCACTCTTTCATATATGCAAAACCAAACCTAAATGCAAAATTCTTCAAAGAAAATCTCTGCTTGAAGAGGAGAGCCTTAGTGGGCCCCAGACTCACCCCTGCAGTTTGCAGGGACACACAAGCAGCCCCCTGCAGAGGTCTTTCCTTCCAGTCTTCCTTTCTTTGTGGATGGGTGCCGGACACAGAAGGTGTTTCTGACTGTTGTGGGACTTGTCCCCATGGCCTAGTGATGCTCTATTTCTAGGGCTGTGGGGGCCACTGTGTAGAAAGTAGCCTCTCTTTTGATGGTTAGCAGGCCCACACATCAATGTTGTGAGGCTGGATTTGGGGTTTGGTGATCAGGGATGTGGTGTTTGAAGTGTTATCCCAGAATGAGGCAGATTGCTTCTCTGGAATATTCTTCCAGAGGCTTAGAGCACCTTCTGAGGGGTGGAAAGGATGGCTGACAGCCTTTTGGGGACCATGCTGAGCTGTTCCCCCTAACTGAGTTGGGTCAGGGATGGATTCTTCATGGCTCCTCCCCAGGCCCAGACCTGGTGTGGGGCTGGCATGGAGCCAGCAGCGCAGAGGCCCATGCACATGAATCCGTAAATGGTGAATGTTAGCAGCGTTTATCACCATTAGGAGTTCTACTTTTTTCAGTTCATTCATCAGTTTATCAGATACAGACGGGGTGCCCTCCTGTGCCAGGCCCAGTGCTGTGACTTCAGAAAGGAATTTGACAGAGGGATAAAGAGACCAGAGTCATGGGTAGTAGCAGCAGCGCTGGTTGTCTGGTTAAGCCCCAGTGGCGATTGAAGGGGGAAGGTCATCCCCCTGGGGGCAGGGGGAGGTGATGGCACTTGAGCGAAGTCCCGAAGGTTTCCTTTCCATTTCTTCACATGCTGTTTCCTGTGGCTGGTTTTTGTAAGTGTCTGTTAGAACCTCATCCTCCTGGAGAGCCCTTCAGGGTGGAAGATTCTATCTGGGGCAGGTGAGGTCCCTGAGGCAGAGCTGTGGCCAGCCACTCACTAGTCGGGGCTGCTGACAGAGAGGCAAAGGCCCCTCAGGTGAGTGGTGCCATCGCTTGTGGCCCTGCACTGCCCCGCTCAGCCCTGAGTGGGGGGTTCTCTGAGGTCTGTGCTGCAGGGAGGCAGGTGGGGTGCCCCCAGTGAACACACCAGCAGGCCCTGCTCCAGTTACCTTTAGCCCCAGCTCTTGATCATCTTCTGGAGATGCTGACATCGGTTGGCCTCCAGAAATAACTCCTAGGACTCAGCCCATTGTGGCAGTCACAGCAGGGGTGTCCATCTCATGCAGTGGAGATTGATCCCCAGCTCTGGGAGGCTGCAGGAGTTAGAGAGGACTCAGTGAGCTGGAAGACAGCTCTGCTCATCTCTCTGGACAGGGGCCAGTGCTGAGCTGGCCTGCACTGTCCTGGCCTCCTTGCTTCTTTTTACATGAGGATGGCATAGCCCAGTTCTACCCTGAAAGTCAGGCACCCAGTTTCTATTCCTTGCAGTGTGGCATTGGGCACAGTGCCACCCCTCTCTCAGCCTCTGTCTCCCCATCTCATCAATGAGAAGGCACTGGAAAGGCAGGCCCCAGTGAGTTTTGGCCTGGGCAATCCTGCTGCCCAGGGTATTGTATCTCTGGGCCCTCAGATAACACAGGCCTGGAAGCCTCCAGTGCGTGCCATCACCTGCTTGCCTGGGCCACTCAGTGGCTGTGAAGTTTTTAGAACATGCCAGGCTGCAGGCCTCTGACCAGCAGTGGCCAGGGTGAGGGTAAGGGTTGAAACAGCCTGTCAGGGGTCTGGCCCTTTGCTTGCTGTGTGGAATGAGGTAGCCTAGAGCCCTGACTTTGAGGCTTGGCTCTCACTACCCTTTGCTCTCTGAATCTTGGTGCTCCGAACTGTAAAATGGGATGGAATAGTTCCCCCTCTGGATCATTGGCATGTGTACATACACTGTTGTTAACTCGAAAACCTCCATGCCTGGAATGCTTTGTTCTTACAGAAAAGAGGACTTATGTGTGGCCCAGGGATGACTGGTTTACTGTCCCACAAGCCACCAGTTTGCAGGGGGGACAGACAAGCATGTAGATGAGCTGGGTCCAGTGGGGTGGCTAGTGCCAGTGGCTGGAACCAGAGCCCAAATTAGTCAGATCACCAGAGGAGGCGGTCAGAGCTGTGGGCAGACCAAACTTCCAGCTGGAAAGATAATCTGGGACAGAAT
This sequence comes from Moschus berezovskii, assembly GCF_049115385.1. Lineage (NCBI taxonomy): Eukaryota > Metazoa > Chordata > Mammalia > Artiodactyla > Moschidae > Moschus > Moschus berezovskii. Next base: position 28,266,601 of record NC_142471.1, read on the forward strand.
ATCTGGCTTCTGCCTGGACCCCCAGTGATGGGGAACTCAGGATCTTATCAGGCTGCTCATTTCTGTTCTTGGAGACAGTTCTGGGGATGAGAAAGTCTTTGTAATATTACTATGAAACCTGTCCCTGGAACTCCTGCCCACTGAGCCTAATTCTGACCACTGGAAATTTGCAGAATAATAATGACAATTATTATATACAATGTATATGTATAATATATATTGTTACAATGACAGTGTTTATTGAGTGTTCAAGGCAGTGTCCTGAGTGTTTTGTTTTTGAATTCCTTTTAAGAATGGAAGGAAGGTAGAGTTTGGCTACAGGCTCTGTCCGGATGTAGTTTCTGTGAATGTGCTTTCCTGGGCTGGAGAGTAGGACTTTGATTCACCTCAAACCTTCTGAGGGTTTCTATTCTTTATGCTCTTGCCTCAATTTCCGACCACAGGCCCGTGGCCCTGTGCTCGGGAGCGGAATGGGAGGGCACAGCCCGGCCATCTGAAATCCGTTACATAGGCTGCTTGTTCCGTCTCTGTCTCCTCCTATCTTAGCTTCCAATTTCCCTCTGTGCGATGTTCTCTTGTAGACCATCTCCCAGCAGAAAAAGACAGAAGCCAAATGAAGTCATCAAGCAGCTCTGCCTTCCCCCGGCCTGTTAACATCCAGGCCCCCTTGTCCTTGCATGTCTTCTCCAGACGCGAACCTCCGTCACTGACAGCAGAGCCTGGCCTGGGCGGGGTAGAGCAAGGGCACAGCGAGTACTTAATGGTCAGGCTGCTTGGCATTGCCCACACCTTGGCCCTGGCTGTCAGCAGCAATGGCTGTGTGGCACCTTTAGAATGAGGGACAGGGTGCAAGGATGCCGTCTCTGATTGCCCTCCCCAATCCACTCCAACCACTCCAGCAGCTTTGCTCATGTTGAGATCACCGACCACCTCCCCGTGGCTAAAGCCGACCTAATCCTCAGGCCTTGTGGCCTTTCAGCAGCGATGTTTATCTCTTCCAGGGCATTGCCTCTAGCTGTGCCTTCTCAGTCTATTTCCCCCGCCGCCCCCCCCACCCCGCCCCCGCCTCCATGGAGTGACTCATCCACTCCAGCCACATCAGTTTCCTTGCGTTCCTTGAGCATGAAAGGTGAGTTCCCACCTCTTGCCCTTTGCAGCCGCTGCTCCTTTTGCCTGGAGCGTGATGGGCCTCCATTGGTCAGTCAAGTGCCTCCATTGGTCAGTCAAGTTGATTCAGATGCCGCTGCCTCTGTGTGGCCTTCCTGGATTTCTCCAGGCAGGGTTCAAGTGCTGCTTCCTTTGCTTTCTCCTTCTCTGCTAGTCTAGTCGCAGAGCTGTTGTTACTCAGCTCCTCCTCTGTCTCCCGTGTTGCCCTGTGAATCCTTCCAGGTGCCCAGGCATCTCCGTGTCCCCTGAGCCCACCCCTGTGCCTGGCTCATGCTGAGGGCTCCAGGTGCCTTGGGGCAGGAGTGAAGTCTAGAGTTTGTGAGTGGTGGGGGTGGAGGGACCTTCCAAGTCAGGGACTAGGGCTGGCTCCATGCCTGCTCGCTGTCCTCCTGGAATCTCAGGCCAGGCAACCCTGTGCCCCCAAAGGTGTTAGGAACAAGGTTTAGGTGATGATAAGGATGGTTGCCAGGGAGAGAGCCCAGGAGAGCGTGCCCCACCAGATGGCACAGGTGCTGTCTGTGCCTGCACATGTGAATGGCAAAGCCCACATTGTGCCAGGGGTCGTGTTTTTATTACCCCAGCTGCCGCCGGGCCTGTATGTGACATATTTTCTAGGGACCCTCAGGACGCTGAGCTCTGGCTGGCCTCGAGAGAGGGACACAGAAGCAGCCCATGACACCTGGCTTGGAGGCACCAAGCTAATTTAGGATTCTGAAGGGGATGGAGGGCATCTAGTCCATCTACCTTGGCTGCCACCCAATCCTCATTCTTCAGGTCCTGGAGTGGGCAGTGTTCCTCAGGGCTGGGTCCCAAGGTCACTCATCATATCCCAATTCTAAACATCCCTAGCCTAAAGCCTCCCAAGTGCCCAGAGAAAGGAGTGAGAGCTCTTTATCATAGCCCGTCGCACACCGCTCCTTACCTGCTCCCCAGTCACGGGAACCTGCTCAGCACCCCGACCTCTCAGCTCCAACTCACCACTACACCCTCGCCCACGCTGTTCCTTCAGCAGGGAGCACCTTTTCCCCTCCCCTACCTGATGGATTCCTGCTGTCTTTTGAGACGTAACTCAGATGTCACCTGCCTGGGAGGGGCCGTAGCTCCCCCACCCCTCACTCCCTGTTTGCTTTGAATTTGACTCTATGGAAGCTCTTAGCAAAGTCCTATCAGGGTTATTTGTGGTAACTCCCCATTGGCGGTTCGTTTTTGCTTATTACCTTAATTAATATCGACATTGCAATTCATTATCATTTCGGTATTTATGTATAATGTAAGATTGTAGAACAATACTATTAGCTAGCGTTTATTGACTGCCAGCCTCCAGCCAGGGCCTCTGTTAGGCGTCTGAAACGTGGGCTCGTGTCGACCTCACAGTGGATCTCAGAGGTGTCATCATGTCCACTGTACCGAGCAAGCTGAGCGTCTTGGCACACGTCCTGTGTGCCAAGCACGGTGCTCTGTGTAAAGTGGGCCTTAACAGATGCTGGTCGGATGAGTAGAGGGATGAAGGAAGGATGAAAGGATGAGTGGATGTTGAGTGTCTTGCCAGTTCCCCTCCTGTTGGCTCCTATCCCTCCATGTGTTGCCAAGGTTGGCGTACATGAAGCCGACTTCCCCAGGCAGACCTCCCCCCACCTCTCAGACCTCCAGAGCGTCCTGAGCCACAATTCAGGTGATAATGCCCACGCTAATCACCTACACGACTAAATTAGTCTTGTCAGGAGCCATTAAGGCGGGAGCTCGGGATTCATTAGGATGGATTGGGCCCAGGCAGCGCCTGGCACTGCTGCCAGTCGGCACTGATTAATTTCTCTGCAAACTCCATCAATGCCCAGCTGTTTCGTCTGGACCCAGTGAGAGCAATTTTCAGGTGGGCTGACCCGCGTCCGCGGTCTCAGTAGACGGAGGAGCTGTGTGCCTGCAAGCACGCAGACAGCTCGCTGCGGGCACAGCTCGCAGCGGGCTCGGAGTGGGAGATGTGGGGCGGGGATGGCAGGACATCAAGCGTGAGGTTGGAGCAGACACCAAGTGGGCGGGTGAGAGAGGGATCTGGGAGGGGCTTTCCTGCACCTCTCTGTACCTGATGTCCCAGGAGGGCTTCCGGCCCTCGAAGTTGGCACCTGGAAAGCCGGGACAAGCATCCCTGAGGCAGGCGCTCGCGCCTGTCCCTCTCTGTGCCCCTCTCCCTTTGTCTAAGTAAAGGGAAGAAATCATTTCTCGGGAGAGGATGGAGAGCCCCAAGGTGAAAATGATTGTTTCCTTAGCCAGAGTGTTCCTTAGGACACAGAGAAGAGGAGGTCATTGTCTCCCAAAGCAGTTCCTTGTCAGGGGATGGTGGCAAAACTACAGGAATTGAAGGGTTAGAGGGACATGGATATGAGGAATCCAGTCGGGGGGAGGGTCCAAGACATCAGCGAGGTGTGTGCTCCGAGCATGGTTTGTGCTTTTCCGCCAGCCACCTGCACAGAGGCAGTGTAGCTCAGTAGCTAAGAACAATACCAAAAAAAAAAAAAGTAGATTGGCTGAGACAGTAATGTGTTCAGGAGAAATCATGATCTGTGGTTGAAGTTAACTCCAGAGGTAGACAGCACTACTAACAGCCTGTATGCCTCACCTTCAATGTTACCCCTCACCTGAGAATCCTCAGAGGATTCAGCAGTGAACAGCTAGGACCTCCTGTGGGACAATTTGACAATCACTAGTCAGTCACACCCACTTTACAGGTAGGGAAACTGAGGCCCAAGTAGGGAGCTTGCCCAAGGGCCTCAGAGAGTTACTATTGAATTCCTGCCCTAACTTCTTACACCAGCTGCAAAGGAATTTAAGGGGGCTCTGCCCATGCAGGCACTGGGTACTTCTGGGCCTAGGGAAGAAGGGGCTTGGTGGGCTGTGAGCTGGGGACTTGATTTCAGAGAAAAGGACTCCAGGTGCCTCAAAGTTGCTGCAGTCCGAGGTTGGAATGCTTAGGGAGGGGAGCCCAGCTGCTCCCTCAGGCTGTCAGTACTAGGTGAGGTTCTGGAGGAAAGAGGTGATCTAGTATCTGTCCAGGTGAGCAGGTGCTGGACAAGCCAGTCTGGGGCCCTGGCTCAGTGGTGCCTTCACAGAGCAGGGCTTTCATGATTCCTTCTGGGAGGTGTGGATGACTCACAGACTCCAGAAGGGCCTGGATGCCACTGTGGCCCTGCTTCCTTTCTGCCATTCCCCAGGTCAGTTTCGGCCCTCAAAGGGGTTATAGGACAGAATAGTGTCCTTTTGGGGGTTTCTGGATTGTAGCCACTCCTTAGAGGTTCCTGCCTGGGCACATCTGGAGCCCGTGGCACACCCAGCTGTGGACTCCCTCTTGACACATGAGTGGGGATGGGGTGAGTGTTTCAGATGCAGCCATAATATCACTAATGATAACGATGATGTGCCACCTGTCATGCAGGCAGGCGTTAATGGTCTGCACTGCGCACCTGTGCCAGACTGTGCTTGGTGGCCGTGTGGGGACACACACACATTAAAGATAACTGGGGAAATGGCAACTGTCTTTAATTACACACTTACTCTGTGTCTAGGTAAGCTCTTCATACACATTGCTTCACTGAATCCTTGTAGCAGACCAAGAAAGTGGGCCTTATAATCCCTGCTTTACAGATGAGAAGGCAGAGGGCTCAGAGAGGGTTAGTAATTTGCACTGGTCACATAGCTTATATAGGGTGGAAATTGAGCTTGAACCCAGTGCTGCCTGACCCCAAAGCCTGTGCACTTAGCCACAACTTGGGGACTCTGTGTGTGGGTCGTTGCTTTTAAGGAGCCCCCGTTTGGAGCTGAGAAGAGGATGTTGTGGTAAGTGTCCAGTCCACCCCAGGCAAATGGGAACTGTGAGCTCCAGGGTGCTGCTAATGCTTGAGGGGAGGAAGGACTTCATTCTGGGCTTGGAGAGGGGGAGGTTCATAGAGGCAGTAGCATTGAGTGATGGGGTGTACAGGCAGCAGCCACAGGAGTGGCATTTCAGAAGGCCACGGACCAGGTCAGCCCACCATGGGGCAGGCAACTTGTGTTGTGTCTTGGGTGGTAGAAGTAGGTTGTTGTGGTTAAAAATAAAAATAATAATAGTAATCAATTAGTACCTGCATTTTAATAGTTAGATTACTTGCATGATCTCACTGAATCCTTACAGCAATAATGGGAAGTCTGCTCTATCATGATCCCCCTGTTACAGACTCGGATCAGCCAAGCTGCCCAAGCTCCCTCGGGATTTGAATCCCAAGAGTTGAGTCTTCAACATCCACACTCTTACTCCCCTCCTCTGCTACCTCTCAGGAGTTTTGAGGGTCTTTCCTCAGTTTGTCAGCCAGGAAAGGGTCTCAGTGATCAATGATTGCACATGGGAGAGGAGCTGGGCGTAGGGGCAGTTGCTCTCAGAGAGGGGAAAGTGGCCAGCACAGCTCTGCCTTCGAGTGCAGGCCCAGGACTGGGTCAGGAGCCTGGGTTCCCGGCTGGGCTCTGCTCCCGTGCAGCTGTGAGAGCTTGGGCAAGTTGATTTCCCTGTTTGGGCCTCACTTTACTGGCTACTTGGACTATGCTAGTGCTTGCTGGACGTACTGTGCAGAGTTGGAAATATTTTTGGGAAACAACTGGGGAAACAGATGAGACTGTTAGGTTAACCAGGTTGATAGCTCCTGGGCCCACGGCCTTTTCCATGGTCAGCAGTGAAGGAGGTGGCGGCCTCGAGCAGCTGTGCTGGTGGCCAGGCAGCAGGCACCCCCTTTAGGGGTGTTGGCAGATGAGCCTGGCTCAGCTGTGTCATTGGGTGAGATTGTGCTGAGCTTGCAGCCAGCCGGGAACACTTGGGCTCTCTGGGAACTAGCTGAAGGTATGATTTACAGGAGCTAAAAATCCTCCAGCTGGTTGGGGACACAGTGGCAGGCAGAGCCGACTTTGAACTTGTCATCACTCCCCTCACCCTGACTATTCTTTACACGGCTCAGGGGACCTGTGAGCCTGACTGTCCAACTACAGCTTAGCCCGGAATAGATCAAGTCTCCGTGGCAGCCCTGGACCTGTGTTTGGACACTCAGGAAAGTTGTCCTTTGATGCAAGGATCTCCCTGAAGGTCCCCTCACCTGGGTACCATCTCCCTCCTCCTCTCCCCTCTCTGGGCACAGGGCACCAAGCACTGGGAGGGATGGCACAAGGCCTGGGTTCTAATTTCAACTGTACCACTTGTTATCTCTGTAACCATATGAAATCCCTTAGCCTCTCTGAGTCTCTTTTTCCTCATCTGAAAATGGGGCTGATCAACTTGCCCAGCTGACTACACAGGGATCTTTATGAAAGAGTTTTGAAAACTAAATTGCCACGAACATAGCAGACTTTGTTTTTATTGAGATATTTGTCTTGAAGTGCCTCCTCTTCCAAGAAGCCCTCCACTGAATCTTAAACAAGTATGGACTGTATGAACTAGCTACTTAAAAAAAAAAAAAAACTTTCTATGCCTCAGTTTACCTTGTTGGAAAACAGGCGTGATGATCACATAGTATATACTCATAGGGTTAAATAAGTTAACTTAAGACCTTGAGAACTGTACTTGGCACTAATATATGCTAACTATAATGTTGTCATTGACTCGCGCTTTTCCCAACTAGGATAGAAGCAACTTGAGGACAAGAATGATACCCTAAGTGGTCCAACCCTACTGTACTCAACACATAAAAAATTTGGTGTGATTTATGTGTTGCTCTTCCAAGAGCATTTTCACTTTGTAGGTGGGAAAGGCCCAGAGGTCCCTGGTCCCACCTCCCAGCCTGGCCAGGAATGTACTTTGTATAGAGCTGTCAGCCAGCAGGTAGTACAAGCACAGGGTGGACCCTTGCAGCAGTGGGCAATGCCCCATCTCACTGGGTAGTGAGCACACCCTCTTGCTCATGGACTTTCTGCCTCCTCCCCATGCTTTATCATTCCTGCTTTGTCCAGAGCTCCCTGTAGTCAGCCTGTTCCTCTTCACATGATGTTGTCTAGGGTCTGAAGACCAAGGCCTGCCCCTGACTCTGCTCTGTTTTTCTCTAGAGGTCCCAGTTCCTATAGCCAGCCCCCAGACTCAGGACAGACTTTCCACCTACTCTGTCTTGGCCACCCTTCTATGTGCCAGGTGCCATGCGCAATGGCTGTTCATGCCTTGCTCATTTAATCGTCACAGCTCCCTATAAAGGAGGTGGTTATTCAGTCCATTTTATAGATGAGGAAACTCAGGCTTAGAGAGATTGTCACCCACCCAAGTTATTGAGTGTGCTGAATTCAAGCCCACGTCTTTTTCCTTCCATAACCAACACTCTACCCTCTTTGCAGTTGAGTAGATCAGAGTAAGCAAAGAGGAGAACCTTCTGTCACTGGGGTAGAACAGGGTCCTCATCCACCATCTGTGGTCTCTCTTCAGCTGCTTCACCCTGCCCTCATACTACAGCGGGTGGAGGGGAGCAGAGCATCAAACTCCGGCTCCTCTGCCTCTTGCCCTTGGGTGAGGGAGAGGGTGTTCCTCGGCCACCTCTCTCTAGCCGCACCCTGGCGTCCTGGTGCTGCCCGTGGACCCTCTGTTCCTGGGCTCTCTTGGCAGTAGGACTGTGTGCTACAGCAGCCTAGCACTTCTTAGGACTGATTTGGTCTTTGAAAAGGATAATTCAAGATGAATATGCTGGCGTCCGACCCAAGTGAGATGGAGGGGTTATTGAATGTTGAACCCGCTTCACCGCATCAGCTGCTTTATGAGCTCTTCAGAAAACCCTATGCCGGGGATAACTCAGCTCTGTCGGGCAGGGAGGCAGCTTGTGGGTGAGCAGGGCTGATGGGGCCCAGGCACCCCACTCGGCTCACATGGGTGCCAGAAGTGACTTCCAGCCTTGTTGCGGTACAGGTCACTGTCCCTCCCCCCTTATCCATCCTATGTTGCCCCAGAATGTGGGGTGCGAGCAGTGGTGCCCACCTGCCGGTCCCCCTGTGGACTCTGGCTCCAGACTGCCTTGGACATTGCAGGTAGGGTATAGGTGTAGTGGCCCAGAGCCTGTGGGTAAATCTCATTGATTTCTGGCATCCTGTCACCACTACAGGCAGCCCGGTCCTATTGCCAGGGACACTGCCTCTGCAGGCTGACAGACGTCCTAGCAGATCAGAGCGGATCCGTAGCTGGGGACTCAGTGAACTGTTGGGGAGATGTCCTTGAGGGATCACCTTGCTTGGTGTTAACACACAGGGGCACAAAGTACTGGGTGCAAAGCTCCCTTTGGGGCCCTGGCAGCTCACCTCACCCGGGTCACCCCAGGTGTTTGTCCAATCGGCTACCATGGCAGCCCCTCGATGTTAGAGGACTCGCTAGAGGGGAGCCAGGGAATAGACCACGCTGTGAGCTCTTTGAGAGTAGGAACCCAGTCTTAAAGCCTGTTCGGTGGGGTCACTGGGATGTATCAGAGGCTGGCAGTGAGCTCCAGCAGCCTCCTTCTTCAATGTCCCTTGTGGAGCCTGGCACAGGGAATGGCACTCTTCCCATGTAATGACTTAAGCGTCTGTCCCAGCCCGAGAACTCATTCCTCCCTGGGCAGCAAATGTCAGAGAGCCTTTTCTGAGGAAGAGGCAGGTGTCCAGGAGAGGAAGTGATGGGGAGACATGCCCCACACATGAGGGGCAGCTTGGGGACAGGAGAGTGCAGGGGATGGGGGCTTCCCAGGGACAGGGGTCAGAGTGATAACAGTCAGTGCCCTGGGTTGGGGTGGCACCAGCATTCTGTCTCTTAACACAGTCCCCATGACTTCCTCAGTCCTGCCTCTTCTCTGTTCCTGGCCACATCATGGGATTCAAAGTCTGATGGCAGTGTCTTCGGATAAAAGCAATTTACAGACCCTGTGCCAGTTTCCCATACACCTGACCCTCAGGACAGCTGACAAGGGCCACTTCTGCCTCCACTTCTGCCTGACAAAGAGGATGAGATGGTTGGATGGCATCACTGACTTGAGGGATATGAGTTTGAGCAAGCTCTGGGAGTTGATGATGGACAGGGAAGCCTGGTGTGCTGCAGTCCGTGGGGTCACAAAGAGTCGGACATGACTGAGCCACTGAACTGAACTGCCCCCACTTTCAGTCAGTTCAGTTGCTCAGTCGTGTCCGACTCTTTGCGACCCCATGAATCACAGCACACCAGGCCTCCCTGTCCAACACCAACTCCCGGAGTTCACTCAAACTCGTCCATCGAGTCGGTGATGCCATCCAGCCATCTCATTCTCTGTCGTCCCCGTCTCCTCCTGCCCTCAATCCCTCCCAGCATCAGAGTCTTTTCCAGTGAGTCAACTCTTCGCATGAGGTGGCCAAAGTATTGGAGTTTCAGCTTCAGCATCAGTCCTTCCAATGAACACCCAGGATCGATCTCCTTTAGAATGGACTGGTTGGATCTCCTTGCAGTCCAAGGGACTCTCAAGAGTCTTCTCCAGCACCACGGTTCAAAAGCATCAATTCTTCGGCGATCAGCTTTCTTCACAGTCCAACTCTCACATCCATACATGACCACTGGAAAAACCATAGCCTTGACTAGACAGACCTTTGTTGGCAAAGTAATGTCTCTGCTTTTTAATATGCTATCTAGGTGGGTCGTAACTTTCCTTCTAAGGAGTAAGCGTCTTTTAATTTCATGGCTGCAATCAGCATCCGCAGTGATTTTGGAGCCCAGAAAAATAAAGTCTGACACTGTTTCCACTGCTTCCCCATCTATTTCCCATGAAGTGATGGGACAAGATGCCATGATCTTTGTTTTCTGAATGTTGAGCTTCAAGCCAACCTTTTCACTCTCCTCTTTCACTTTCATCAAGAGGCTTTTGAGTTCCTCTTCACTTTCTGCCATAAGGGTGGTGTCATCTGCATATCTGAGGTTATTGATATTTCTCCCCACAATCTTGATTCCAGCTTGTGCTTCTTCCAGCCCGGTGTTCCTCATGATGTACTCTGCTGCTGCTGCTGCTAAGTCACTTCAGTCGTGTCTGACTCTGTGCGACCCCATAGATGGCAGCCCATCAGGCTCCGCTGTCCCTGGGATTCTCCAGGCAAGAACACTGGAGTGGGTTGCCATCTCCTTCTCCAATGCATGAAAGTGAAGTCGCTCAGTCGTGTCTGACTCTTAGCGACCCCATGGACTGCAGCCTACCAGGCTCCTCCGTCCATGGGATTCTCCAGGCAAGAGTACTGGAGTGGGCTGCCATTGCCTTCTCCGGATATAAGTTAAATAAACAGGGTGACAATATACAACCTTGACGTACTCCTTTTCCTATTTGGAACCAGTCTGTTGTTCCATGTCCAGTTCTAACTCTTGCTTCCTGACCTGCATACAGGTTTCTCAAGAGGCAGGTCAGGTGGTCTGGTATTCCCATCTCTTTTAGAATTTTCCACAGTTTATCGTGATCCACACAGTCAAGGGCTTTCGCATAGTCAATGAAGCAGAAATAGATGTTTTTCTGGAACTCTCTTGCTTTCACCACGATCCAGCGGATGTTGGCAATTTGATCTCTGGTGCCTCTGCCTTCAGTGACCTGTCCAAAGTGAAAGGGTGCCTTAAATATTTGTATCAAGGTTTGAACTGGTTGGTCTGACCCCAGCCTGGACTTTTGGGTGCAATGCCCGGCTGCATGCCCACACCATGCGCACAAGTAAGCCGTGGCTCTTTAGACCTCAGCTTCCCCATCTTGTAAACTGAGGCCAACAGGCTCATTCCATTTGTGATCTTTCCCTCCCACTCATAGTTCTGAACCCCCCAGGGGACTTGTTATAACTCAGATTGCCGGCCACACCCTCTAAGTTTTTGATTCGGTAGGTCTGGCTGGGGGCCCAATAATTCACCTTTCCAATAAGTTCTTAGATGCTGCTGCTGCCGCCAGTCTAGGGACCACACTTTGAGGCCTCTCCCCTTGCCCCGCTGCTTCCCAGCCTCTGGAACTGGCTCTAGAGTCCAGCATGAGTCCTCCGTCATCCAGGCCTGCTCAGGCGGTGGTTGCCCTGTGGGCCTCGAGTTGGGCTCTCTGGACCCATCTCTCACTGCCCGGCCATCTTGCAGGTCCCTTGGCTGGGACATCCCCAGTGTTCTCTACACCTCAGTGGTGGCTCCTCCTCGGGTAACAGATGTGTGAAACAGGAGGTGGTCTGCAGGGGAGGGGAGGCACAGTAGAGCCGAGAGGAGACAGTGAGACGCCCTCAGCCCCCGCCTTTTGTGTTTACACAGAGTAGCCGCACAGCAGTGGGCATAATTACTCCTGACGGCCTTCATTAAAAGCTCTGGAGCAATTTACAGTCAATTAAGGAGCAGGGAACTGCTTCCTTCTCAGGTGCACCTGCTTGAGAAGGAGTCCTGCCCAAGAAAATGTGGAGATGGCTCGGAGGCAGGGTGTGTTTCAGGGTCTGTCAGGGAGGGTGGGGTGGCTTCTGAAGCAATGAACCTGCTGGCCTCACTGTCAACAGCCTGGCCATCCATCACCAACTCCTGGGTATGCACTCCCAACGTGGTGTGAGAGTCCGTGAGCTGTGGAGGGAGCTCTGAGGCCAGGCTCTGCCCCTGCCCATGCTGAGGCCGCAGGCAGATCCTTCCAGCCCTGGGAGCCTTAGTTTTTCTCATCTATAAAATGGGGCTGATCCCATGTACTTCGCAGAGCTATTTTGACTCTTGAATGAAATAATAAGTGCGGTGGACACAGGGCCTGGCCCCTACCGGGTGTGCAGTGGCAGGGATGGTCATTCCTGTCCCACCTGGGGACCTGCCCCTGCCTGCACAGGTGCTTTCAAAAAGAAAAAAAAAAGGCTGATCAGATCCTGACATTCTGAGGTGCCCCTGAGCCTGGTTCAGTGCCTGCCCTCACTCTGCAGACAGGAAACCAGAAGACATGTGTGGGGAGTGGGCCTGTGGTGCCTGCCCCTCTGGGTGGGACCTTCAAATTTAGCAGGCCTCAGATCCCAGGGAGAATGCTTCCTCTTTTGCCTGAAGGTCAACTTAGGAAAATTAAAATGTTCGCCTGCTGCGTTTCTTTGGCTCAGTTGATGAAGAGTTTGCCTGCAATGCCGGAGACCCAAGTTTGATACCTGGGTGGGGAAGATTCCCCTGGAGAAGGAAATGGCAACTCACTCCAGTATTCTTGCCTGGAGAATTCCATGGACAGAGAAGCCTGGTGGGCTACAGTCCATGGGGTCACAAAGAGTCTGACGCAACTGAATGACTAACACTTTCAAAATAAAAGTAGCTTCACTGAGTGCCATGGTTGAAGGTAGGGGAGGAGAATGAATATCTTTACAACTTAGATTACCTACTTTACTGACTAGAAACATGTCAGTGAGAAAAGTTGCACTGCCTTTTAGCTCCAAATATGTAAATAAATCTGAGTTCATTTGAGAAGTGGCAGTTATGAAACTGCATTCTGAAATTAGACCAGGGGCCACATTGAGAAGACAGGCTGCCTGGGAGCCTGGGGCTTTTCCCTGCTCCAGCCTGGTACCCTCATTTGGTGAGATGACATATGAGTTGTGACACAGGGCTTGTGACAAATGCCTAGCACTGCGCCTGGCACACCATCCAGGCTCATTAACCCCAGCCTGTGCTCACCCGGTTGGCAGGAAGTGTTGTCTTTTCCTTCCCAGTTACTTTCTGTGCTGTCAGTGCCATTAAAAGAATAATGAGGGCTGAGGACAGGGTCACCCTCCCTCCTTTCTCTATCCCTTGGTCTCCCGTCTGGGCTTTAGAAGTGGTGAGTGAGTGTGTGGCAGGGGAGGCCGGATGGATGGTGGAGAAGATTAGCATTCTCTTACTGGCTGGCTCTCTGGCCAGAGTTTTCTCGTCCATAAATCAGGACGTTGACTCTCTCATGACAAAGTATCAGTGGGTGTGAAGACCTCAGGGTGTCGGAGAACCAGGCCCTCCCTTGAGGTCAAAACATCTTCGAGTTGGAACTGATCTGTTTTGTTGAAGTTCTTCTGTTGTTTCTTATTCTCTGCCCTTTTGCTTCACCTAGGGCAGTGTCCTGCCATCAACATGTCAATTCCCAGGCCTGCTGGAATTCCTTACATTGGCTGCTTCCTTATAAGGAACATACAGATGTCGTCCACCCACCACTCTATCTTTGGAGGACTCATTACAATATTTAGTTTTAGCAACACGTGTAGTATTTATTCTGTGTCAGTAACTGCTGTCTTGCTGCTGCTAAATCACTTCAGTCATGTCCGACTCTGTGCGACCCCATAGACGGCAGCCCACCAGGCTCCCCTCTCCCTAGGATTCTCCAGGCAAGAAGCTCCTTTAAAGTGAGGAAGGGTTACTATCTTTTCCATTTTATAGATAGAGAAACTGAGGCAAATGGTTGCAGTGACTTGCCCAAGATCATATAGCTGGTGAGTGGGGGTGGAGCCAGGATTTGGACTTGGGTGGTCCTGCTCCAATGACCGGCTTGTTAATCAGTGTCTTCTGGCACCCCACTCCAGTACTCTTGCCTGGAAAATCCCATGGACGGAGGAGCCTGGTAGGCTGCAGTCCATGGGGTCGCGGAGAGTCGGACACGACTGAGCGACTTCACTTTCACTTTCCTGCATTGGAGAAGGAAATGGCAACCCACTCCAGTGTTCTTTCTTGCCTAGAGAGTCCCAGGGATGGGGGAGCCTGGTGGGCTGCCCGTCTATGGGATCGCACAGAGTCGGACACGACTGACGTGACTTAGCAGCAGCAGCAGCAGCTGCCTCCCAGTAATAGTAATGACAATAGTAATAACAGCTTTTATTTATTGAGCACTTAGGAGGCACTTTGTACACACTGTTGCATCAAATCTTTATGATAACTTGTCAAGAGGGTCTTTAAGTCTCTGTGTGACAGATGAGGAAACTGAAGCTCAGAGGGAAAAAACAAGATGCCCTGCTCCCAGAGCTAGTAAACGGTGGAGTCCAGACTGAAATCCAGGGCAGACTGTTTGTGAATCCCTGACTGCCTGGTTTTAGAAGATTGTCAAAGAGTCATTTCCCCAGCCAGTCCTGCTGCATCTCCTGTTGCTCTGGCTCCAGGGAAGAGAATCTTCGAAAACCCACCAGTTATCTGTGATGAGGACTTGTCTCATCCAGAAGCAGTTCGACCCAGCCTCACTGTCCAGAGCCTGGGTGAATGGCTCACCTTTACATTTCTGGTGATGCTCGATGAGGAATAGGGGTTGGGAATGGAGGGTGCAGAGTGGGTGGTCGTGCCAGATAACAGGGCCTCTCATGGACCCTTTCAGTCTCATTGATTGCTGACCCTGACCATGCGTCCCGCGTGCCCCCGCACTGGCGGCAGCTAGATCTCCTTACTAGTTAAACTGAAAACACATGGCTGTTAAAGTGCTGTTATAACCAGACACTTCTAAGTTCAACCTTCCCCCTGTCCGTCCGACCCTGTCCCATAGAGTTAACCAGAGCTGCCATTTATGGAGAGCCAACTAGCTGACAAGACTTTATGTGCATCATCTCATTCAATCCTCACAGCCACCTAGGATGAAGGCACTACCCGTATCTCCATTCCTGTCAGCGTGAGACACCTGAACTCTGTGGAAAAGTATAATGCTGCGTTGCCTAAAGTGCAGTGGCTGCTGGCCACACGTGACTATTTAAATGTACATTAATCCCAATGAGATGAAAATGCAGAACTCAGTTTCTCTTTCCCCATGTTTCAAGTGTTCAGTAGCCACACCTGTGGAGTGGCTGTGTCTGGGGCAGCATGGATCATGTTTCCGTTTTCCCTGCACATTTGGTTGGACGACGCTGGCACAGAGTCTCTCTGACCTTCAAATGAGCAACTGAGCCTCAGCATCCTGCCCCTGGCCACTCAGCTGGGGACAGGTGGCCCTCTGAGGGCATGCCTGGTCTTTTAACCCCCGTTCTCCATGCCTGGCCCTGAGGACAAAGAACTTTCTGTCCAGGTGATAGCTGGAAAGCTTCAGGGACAAAGAGGCAATGTGACCTACTCAAGGTCAAGAGGCTGGAATCGATGGGGTGATAGAAACCAGGGGGCTCTGAGTCATCGAGTGCCATCCAGCTCCCCAACCCTAGCCAGGCCAGCTCAGAGCTGGGGCCCTGGAGGCCAGAGGCAGCCCTGCTGGTTATGAATTTTTACAGCTGTTTACCTGACGTTGTTCCGTCCAGGAATGAAATAACTCTCCCCACGGCCACTATGAATTCTTTGCTTCCCGGGGAAGGAAAACAGCCCCTGTGATTGGAACATTGTCTGCAGTCCTGTCAGGTAGCCAGCAGTGAGTGACAGGTGAGAGAAAGCAAGCGGCTGAAAGCCATTACCCTCTTACTTCAGTGGACTTGGGAAAATAGTCATAAATTAGTGCTGTGCGCTGAACAAGGGGAGAGGAAAAAACACAGGGAAAAAAAAAAAACTCCCTGAGAAAGTCATAATTTTCCTCCTGAGTGTGGGAGGAATAGGATGTTCAGAAGATAAT
The DNA here is from genome assembly GCF_049115385.1 of Moschus berezovskii. Lineage (NCBI taxonomy): Eukaryota > Metazoa > Chordata > Mammalia > Artiodactyla > Moschidae > Moschus > Moschus berezovskii. The sequence goes on from NC_142471.1 coordinate 28,282,224, forward strand.
GTCTCAGAAGAGCCTGCTCGGCACCCTGGCCTTTGGCCATGGATGAGACAGAGTGTGGTGTGTGTGTGCATGTATTTGTGCTCACGCACCCACGGGGTCACGGTCCACCTTGGTGGCTGCTGTTTATTTTGAAGTAAGAATCCGGGGAAGAGCAGCAAGGGTAGCCTTTGTGGGACTGCAGGCTCTCTGAGGTTGTGATTACTTAAAGCACGTTGGCTCTTTTTCCTTTGTGGGGGATGGTGGGAGGAGGGTGAGGAGGGGCTAGCACAAGGCAGGATGGCTGAGCGAGCCCCTTTGGAGACCAAGGAGAGGATCCCCAGGATCAGGGTTGCTGGGATGGGATCAGCCATCTAATTCCAGTGAGTTAAAGCTGACAAACCTAAGTGTGAACTTGAATTAGAACATTCTGTGGGTGGGTAATGTACACCACTGGTTCTTAGACCTCAGTGAGCCTCCGAATCCTCTAGAAGGCTTGCTAAAACAAATTGCTGGGCCCTGATCCCAGAGTTTCTGATTTGGCAGGTCTGGGGTAGGGCTGGGAATTTGCATTTCTCACTGCTTTCAGGCGATGTTGCTGCTGCTGTTCTGGGGAGCACATTCTGAGAACCGCTGATGCACGCCTTCGAAAGAGTCCTTTCATGAATCCCCACTACCCTGCCCAGCATCTCCCTACTACCCGCCGGTACTGGAGCAGCTCAGCGGGTCCAACAGCCTGTCTTCCTGGGGATTCTGCTGGGGTGGGAGGGTCAGATGCTTCTCGGCTGACCGTGGCCTCCCAGACTGGACATGGGTAGTAACGAGAGGCAAGCTGAGAGGACAGGGTGGGCTCAGGAGAGAGTCTCGCCCTCAGGAGGGGTCCTGGCCTTGCAGTCAGACAGAGCCTAAGTCTCCAGAACATCTCTGTGAGTGCCCCTGATTCGCTGGAACCAGGGTCCTCCCTGGTCTTTCCTAAGGATTCAAGGAGCAATGTGTATCAAGGACTCAGAGTGCAGCAGAGGCACTTGGGTCAGGTCTCAGTCGGGAAACCGCAGGTGCAAAGGGATGGGACAGACAGGAGCCACTCCTCCTCCGCTCCTCGCGCCTCCCAGAACTCCTCCCCCACACACCCTTTGCCTGCTCCCCCTCTGCCTTCTAGACAGCGTCACCCCTCACGCTGGCTCTCAGGGCTTGTCTTTCTCCTAGGCTTCTTCTGTGCTAACCTGAGGAAGGCTCAGCAGTTCCCTTGTTCCACAAGAGCCCCAAAGCAGGGCTCACATCCCTTCCATCCTAAAACACAGCCCTTCTAGACCCTGAAGCTCCCTCCACCAATTTTCCTTTCTTTCCCATTCAAGTTCAATTGACATATGAAAAATGTTGTGTTATCTTATACATATTTGAAGTGTATAATTGATTCTTTTTGAGATATATGTATACCCTGAAAACTGTTACCACAGTCGGGATACTAAGCTTATCCATCACCCTCCAAAAGTTTTCTCATGCCTCTTTGTAACCCTTCTTTCTACCCCTCCTACCTTCCCTCCCCAGATAACCACTGATCTAGTTTCTGTCTCTGTGGATGGGTTTGCTTTTTCCAGAACTTTATGTCAATGGACTAATACTGTGTGGACTCTTTTTGTCTATCTGCTTTCACTCAGCATCATTATTTTGAGACTCATTCATATTGTTACTATGTAATAGTTTTCCCTCTTTGTTGTCCAGTTGTATTCCAAACAAAGATAGATCACACTTTGTTTATTCATTCACCTGTTGATGAACGTTTGGGTTGTTTCCAGTGTTTGGTTCTTCCAAATAAGACTGCCATAGCTCAGGTACTTTATGACATATGCTTTTATTTTTTGGGGGGAAATATCTAGGAGTGGGATGACTGAGTCTTATGTGTGTATTTAACTTCTTAAGAAACTGTCAAACTGTTTTTCAGAGTGGTTGTACTATTTACATTCCTACTCAGCTGTTCCACTCACTATACTTGCCAGCACTTGGCACAGGATGTCTTTTTTTATTATGGAAATATATATGTATATAATACATAAAATTTACCATTTCAACTATTTTTAAGTGTACAATTCAATGGCATTAAGTATATTTCCAATGTTGTGGAAGCATCCCACTCTTCTCAGAACATTTTCACTGTCCCACACAGAAACTCTGTACCCATTAAACAATTACTCCATTCTTTCCACCCACCTCCAGACTCTGGTAACTCAATGATGGGAGATATTTTAAATTTTGGATATTCTAGTAGGTATGTGTGGTATATCATTGTGGTTTTAATTTACATTTCCCTAACGGTATAGAGCTGATTGCAGCCATGAAATTAAAAGACACTCCTTGGAAGGAAAGTTATGACCAACCTAGATAGCATGTTAAAAAGCAGAGACATTACTTTGCCAACCAAGGTCCGTCTAGTCAAGGCTATGGTTTTTCCAGTGGTCATGTATGGATGTGAGAGTTGGACTATAAAGAAAGCTGATCACCGAAGAATTGATGCTTTTGAACCGTGGTGCTAGAGAAGACTCTTGAGAGTCCCTTGGACTGCAAGGAGATCCAACCAGTCTGTTCTAAAGGAGATCGGTCCTGGGTGTTCATTGGAACGACTGATGCTAAAGCTGAAACTCCAATACTTTGGCCACCTCATGCGAAGAGTTGACTCACTGGAAAAGACTCTGATGCTGGGAGGGATTGGGGGCAGGAGGAGAAGGGGACAACAGAGGATGAGATGGCTGGATGGCATCACCGACTCGATGGACATGAGTTTGAGTGAACTCTGGGAGTTGGTGATGGACAGGGAAGCCTGGCATGCTGAGATTCATGGGGTCGCAAAGAGTCAGACGTGACTGAACTGAACTGAACGGTGTAGAGCAGCTTCTCATGTGCTGATTTGCCAGTGATATGTCTACTCTGAAGTGGCTAGTCAAATCATTTGGCCATTGTTGAAAACAAGTTGTTTTCTTATTATTGAATTTTGAGAGTTTTTTATATATTCTGGATCAGAGTCCTTTATCAGATGGGTGATTTGCCAGTACTTTGACTCAGTCTGTATCTTGTACATCCATTTAAGCAGTGTCTTTTGAAGAACAAAAGTTTTAAATATATGCAGCCAGGCGTCTTGATGCGTGGTCTACACTCGCTTGCTCCCTCTTGACCTGGGTTGGTCTGCTGTTTGCTCCTGACCCTCCTGCATGGCTCCTCCCCACATTGCACTGACACCCCTCACACTAAGGCCAGTCAATGGGGCAGTTTTCAGACCTCACCTCTCTGTTTGACCTTGCAGCTCCTGGGACCTGACTCACTGTTCCCAGACACCCTCCTGCCGCTCTCCTGCCTTTGTGATCACCCCTTCTTGGTCTCCTTCTTCCACTGAGCAGTGCTTCCCAGGAAATGCCCTCTGACCCCTTATACATGCTCCTCATGACGGGATCTCCCCCTCCATTTGTCCCATGACCACTTTGAGCCAGTGACACCTAGGTCGCTGTCTGCAGCCCAGCCACCTCCCCAAAGCAGAGCATGCAGTCCCAGCTATGCCCTGCAGCTGCTCTGAAAAGTCCAGAGGCGCCTCCATTGTCATGCACCGAACACTCTGCTGTTTCATGCCTCAGTGCCTGGTTTGCACACTTCTGCTGCCTGAGATGCACTTCTTGAGTTTCCTTTCCTCTTTCTTTGTCTTCATTCACCTCACACCGTCTCTCTTCCAGGAAGCCTTCCTGGAATCCCTGCCTCGGGGGTCTGTCCTCTGGCCTCTCCTGGCCGGTGATACAGCCTTGCACCTATCACTTTATGTGGAAATGAACTGTTTCTATGCTTATTGGGCTTTCCAGGTCGCACTAGTGATAAAGAACCTGCCTGTCCATGCAGGAGACACAGGTTTGATCTCTGGGTCAGGAACATCCCCTGGAGGAGGGCATGGCAACCCACTCCAGTACTCTTGCCTGGAGAATCCCCATGGACAGGGGGGCCTGGTGGGCTGCAGTCCGTAGGGTCACACAGAGTCACACACGACTGAAGTGAGCTAGCACATGTGTTTATTTTCCTCACTGGGCAGTAATCGCTTAGAGGGCCTATATGACTTCTCACCAGTGTCATATGCCCCACATATGTGTCCATATACACCACATCTGCAGGTGTGCCTGGAATGGATTCAGTGCTCAGAAAATGGTGGGTGATTAAATTTTAGGACAGGAACCTGGGTCCTGAGCTTGTTCCTCAGATCCATTCTTGGCCTCTTCACCTCTGCCCTCAATCACAGAGAGCTGACCCCATGGGCCATCTTTCCTGGGTCTGCTGGCTTCTACCTGGATTTAGCCAATGAGGGGCCCGGCAAGAGACTGGATAGTGGGAGGAAGGCTGTCCACTACTTGGGTGGTGGCTCCAGCTCCCACCAGGGGCCATAGTCCCTAGGCTTGGAAATGCCGCTTTCTCCCTTGTCCCTGCTCTGCAGAGCTGGCAGTGGTGGCTTCTTGCTGCTGCTGATTCCTGAGTCACTGCGCCATCCCTTTCTTGGCCTCTCAGCTCTTCCTTTTGTCGTCTGTATGACTGATTCCCAGCACCGCACCCCCTCTCTGCTCAACACTGATAGTGCTTCTTTCTTCTTGCCTGGACCCTTTCAGATGGGCAGGGGCCCTTCTGCTGATACTGAGGACCACCTGGCATCATGGATCCTGGGAAGGCTCAGTAAATAGCAGGCATGGAGCCCCAGGCCCAGCAGGCTCTGTCTAAAGTCTTTGGCCCTGAAAGTCCTGCCCGGTACTCCACAGCTAAGCTGGGCCTGTATCCTTTGCGCTGGGGTCACTGAGGGAGCAGCTGAGTTGGGGGTTGAGCAGGCAGGCGGCTTCAACATTTCCTGTGCTCTTGGCCTGGCCCCTTTATCGATGAAGCCTGCTGAGTGGTAAAAGCCAAAGCAGCCCCAGGTGGTGGGATAATAGCATCTTTAATTGTGCTCAAATGAGATTAACTTCTTATCTGACAGTTTGACATCTTTATTGTTATTAATGCCCGAATAATGTATTGTTATTTTTATAAACTCCATGGTGGCAAACATTTTCCCTTTATTTGGATTAAAAATAGATGTATCTGTTACTTCCCCTCATTACCCTAGGTGGGACTCAGGGTCCCCAGCTGGGAGGAGGGTCTTGGGTGCAGGGAAGTCACATCTGCCTGGTCACCTCCCGAGGGACAAGGCCCAGGACTGGTCACTTGACACTAGAATAACCAGGGCCTAGATGAGCTGAGGCCTCCAGTTTCCTAGTCACTCCCTGAGAAGAAGGGGTGCTTCTGGGTGACCCCTGCCAGAGGCAGTGTTCTGGGATACAGCGTGTGGATTCTGTCCTGGGCAGTTTCAGGAGAAATAGCCTCAAATTGAAATTCAGGTTCTCTGTAGTACCAAATAGATTGAGAAAGAAGATGTAAAATGTAATTAAATGTAAACCATCTGGAAGAACTAAGAGCTCCCTTTGCTTGTTCACTTGTAAGTTAAGCGTTGATCACCTGCCAGATTCAGTGTTAAATGCTGCCTTCAGGTTGTTTCTTTCAAGGATGGGGTCAAGGGGAGGGGTAGCATAATACAGAGGCCATGAGCATGGCTCTGGAGTCAGACTGCCTGGGACCCACCCTGCTACCCATTTATCCCAGGGTAGGATACTCAGCTTCCCTGAGCCTCAGTTTTCCTATTCTGTAAAATGGAGCTAATGAAAATATTTTTTTCCAGGGATTTGGGGAGCATTAAATACATGTGAAGACATTTAATATACAGCCTGGAGCGCATAATAGCCGAACTGTATTGAAGGAAGGACTAGGTGCTAGCCATCACTGGGACTGGTCTGCTTGGGGATCCCACAGCATCTGTGGTATGGGGATAGGTTCTTGCAGAAGGACTGCTAGGAGGTCAGGTGAGCCCTGGGAGGGCAGATTCGTGCCCCTGCCCCTAGGGCTGAGAGCTGCTCATGGTCAGTGCACCGGAGAGCCCTGTACTTCCTCCCCAGTGACCTGTTGCCCACTCCCAGACACCCTGTGGCCTCCACTTACCCACTCGTTAGCCCTGCCAACAAAGTCGATAATGCTTGCGCCTTGGAGAGCTGGCGCCAATGTCTTTATCAAAGCCAGTATTAATTTTCACTAATTAGGAGCTGCCGCTAATGAGCGTCACAGCTAATTTAGCTCATCTATAACCCGGGAACGGCACCGCTCACGTGCCAGGTTCAGGATGCTGGCACCCGTTGCCTCCCCCATCCCCTCACCGCAGCACTGAGGCACCAGCTGCCAGTACAGCCTGCACTGCTTGGCCGACCCAGCCATCTTGTTCTGCTGATGAAGGCCCAGTGGTCCCCATCTCCAGGGTGTCCCCCAGTGGGGCTCATAGGCAAGTCCTTCAGGGATAGGTCAGAGTGTGTGCCTGCTGGCCCCCAGTCCGGGAGACTTCCTATTAGGAAGGCTCTGGCTCCATTCTAATACCTTTGCCACCTCCTCCGGGAAGCCTTCAGAGACTGCCTCAGTCCACGGAACCCTTTCCTCCCTTAGAGAGCCTTGTCCTCACTGGAAAAAACATTGGTAGTGAATTAAAATTTGTCTATGACAGTGTTTGTCAGATTGCCTATTCCTGGGAGATAGTAGAGCCTGGTCATCAGAGAGTGGGCCACAGATTCTGACAAGTAGCAGCCGTGAGGCCTGTGCCTCAGCTTCCTCTTCAGTACAGTGGGTACTAGTACGTTACTCCTAGGGTCATTGTAGAGGTGGGATGGATCATTGCATTAGCTGTGAATCATTGCTATTGACATGCCCAGTGTAGTTCAAGGGTCCACGTGCTTACATCTTGCCTCTTCTTTATGCATCCTTGTACCCCACTCTGTGCCCAGTACTGGATTTTCCTCAGAGCAACCAGTGGGGCAAGAACCCTGACTAACAGGCTAAGCTCCCAGTGTGGTGCCAATAATTGTCAAATGGATGAATGAATGGACTTGGATACATATATCACATGTGTGAGCCTTAGTTTTCCTATCTGTAAAATGGGTCCATCAGCCTGGTCAGTCTCTTAGTGCCCTCTCAGCATATCTGTTTGACAGACTACCTCCAATCCTTGGAGGTTTTGGGTAAATATTTGCTGAGTGGATAGATGTTGACTTCTGGCTCTCACTAGGAAGACTGGAGCAGGGATTTATTTCCCCTCCAGGCCCCTCTCAAGGCAGCTCCCATTTCTTAAATGGGGCTCAAGATCAGATGTTGGTCTGAGCTGTGCACCCTTGGAGTGGGGCCAGTTTACCTGAACCAGGCATAGCTCTCTCTTCCCCTTACCATCCCCAAGCCATCACTTCTGGGAAGCCAGAGAGGTGCTTTACCTGGCTTGGCCCTTGAGCATACAGTGCAATCCCCAGGAGCTGCCCAGGAGTGTCCTCTGCCCCTCCGTCTTCCCCTGCTCTCCTTGGCACTTCACAGCCATGTGTGAACACATTTGAGGATCATGGCAGGGGGAGGGGAGGGTGGGAATGGAGGGAAAATGGGGGCAACGAGCTCAGACTCTCTTGGAGAAATTCCATTCCTGTCTCTTTCCCTCGGATTCCTTCTGTGCAGCCTGTGCCCTTGCTTAGGATGGGGGAGGACCCAGGAGGGTGGGTGAGGACATCTTTTTTGCACTTATCACCTCGGAAAAGCGACCTTCAGGCCGAGCCAACTTTGGGGGAAGTGCCTTCAGCCGTGACAGATTTGACTATAAATCTTTAGTATTAATGCCTGGTTCCCAAGGTCTGTCATTCTGTATGCCCGTGTGACAAGCTAAAACACTGCATGCCCCATCTGTCACCTGAGGGGTCCCTGCCTCTTGCTGGCTTAGCCTGGGGAGGGTGGTGGCTTGGGGTAGGGTTATGAAGGAAAGGGAGAAGGTGGGGATGATCAGTCCAGGATCTGGTGGTGGGGGATGAGGCTCCAGCAGCCTGGAGCGCAGGACTTGAGGGGTGGAGGCCAGACATTCCGGGTGAGAACTGGCCCTAATTCCATGTCTGGGCTTCAGAAGTCTGGAGGTGGGTGGGAGGAACAGCAGCCTGTGGGTCCGAGCCTGATTTAGCATCTGTGGTGGTTGAGATGATTTCTGAGGTCCTCTGCCCTCTGGTTGTTTACACAGCTCTGACTCCCTAAGGGCACATAGACCTTTGGTGATTCTTTTGATGGGAACCGAGTAGAGCTGTACACGGACAGCAGCACACACAGCGGGTAGCTGTGTGAGAGGCCAGGAAGGGGGGATGATGTGTCTCCAATTTGCTCTTCTAGGTTCTCTGCAGAGATTCGGAGCTGAAACAGACACTTGATAGCCACATGGGAAACCACTGACCTGGCTGAAGGGACAGAGGTGGTGTTGGGAGGGGACACGGGACAACGTTTTCACTTTTGTGAAAATATAACATACAGAAGAGTGAATAGAACCTGAAAATGCACATTAAAGAGATATTATGAAGCAGACACCTGTGTGATCTCACCATGAGCATTGCCAGGACCTTTAAAGCAGCCCCTCCCTGTGCCTGCTTGGCCTGTTCCCCCTTCATCAGGAGTGGGGCTACCCCTCCTTCAGGGCTGTTTCAAAGTGAGAACATTCTCCAGAAGAGTCTGAGAAGAACTTTAACAGAGAGGGGCCATGGGAGCATCAGGGCTACGTTATGCTTGACTTTGATGACAGCCTCTGTGCAGCATCCCACATAGCCAGCCTTCCCACTTCTCCATCTGCCCACCTTCTACCTCTCTAAACTCCCTTTTTGCCTTCCTCCCTACTCCTCTTTCAGCAGGCTAAAGAATGGCTCAGCGAGTAGAATCTGCCTGCAATGCAAGAGATGCAGGGTGATGGTGTTTGATCCCTAGCTTGGGAAGATCCCCTGGAGGAGGAAGTGGCAACCCACTCCAGGATTCTTGCCTGAAAAATGCCATGGACAGAAGAGCCTGGCAGGTTACAGTCCATAGGGTCACAAACAGCTGGACACGACTGAGCACAAGTACAACACATCATAGCTCCTCTTTGAATGCTGGCATTCCTCAGGCCTCTGCCTTTAGCCGGCTTCCCCCACACTCTGCAGCTCTTTCCCTGGTCCTCATCCCTACCCCCATGGCTTCAGGCGCCACACGGAGGGTCCAGCATCACAAACAACCTCCAGAGTGAGACGCACGTGTGTCCACCTGTCTCCTGGACCTTACGTGATGTATTCCGCAGGCACCTCCCACACAAGCCTAAGCCAGAATTTGTCTCTTGCCTATCATCCCAAATTCAGTTAGTTGGACCAGTTGCCTAAGCCAGAAATCTACAAAGTCAACCTTCCTACCCCTAAGCTGATGTACTGAGTCACTAGGTCTTTCTATTTTTACTTCTGATATTTCTCCCACGTGTCCCTTTCCTTCTATGCTGGGCTCTTATCATCTCTACTTAGTGCAGGAAATCTCTAGCATTCATACCACATTTCTCTTGTCCTGTGTCCATGCCAGACATCATTAGTCAATCGTTAGATTTTTCCCCTTTCAATGCAGTACCCTAGCAGCCACTTGTATCAATCTGTCAAAATTGGTGCATGAGATGAAACTGATTTGCTACCCGTGGCCTGAGTTTCATAATAACTTCCCAACTGGTCTCCTTGTTTTCACTGTCTGCCCACACAAATCTTCTATACTACTGCCAAAAGATCTTTTAATTTGTTTATTTTTATTGAGGTTTACAATTTTATATGTTTCAAATATACAGCATAGCAATTCAGAGTTTTTATTTAAAATTCTTATATTGATTATATTTCCTGTGCTATACAACATATACTTGCAGTTTATTTATTTTATACGTACTAGTTTGTAACTCTTAATCTCCTACCCTTATCTAGCCTCTTCCCCCTTCCCTCTCCCCGCCGGAAACCTCTAGTTTGTTCTCAATATCTGTGAGTCTGTTTCTGTTCATTATATTCACTCATTCATTTTGTTTTTTAGAATCCACTTGTAAGTATTAACATAGTATTTTTCTTTCTCTATCTGACTTATTTCAGTAAGCATAATATACCCTCTGGATCCATACAAATGGCAAAATTTGGTCCATACAAATGGTTGCAAATGGAAAAATTTCATTCTTATTTGTGGCTGACTGGTAGTCCAGTGTGTGTGTGTGTGTGTGTGTGTACACTTAGCTTGTTTCCATATCTCGGCTATTATAAATTAAGCTATTATGAACGTTGGGTTGCAAGTGTCTTTTTGAATTAGCATTTTCATTTTCTTTGGATATATATTCAGGAGTAGAATTGCTAGATCATGTGATAGTTCAGTTGTTAGCTTTTTGAGGATCAACCATACTGTTTTCTGTAGTGGCTGCACCAATTTACATTCCTACCAACCATGTACAAGAGTCCCCTTTTCTCCACTTCCTCACCAACATTTGTTATTTGTGGTATTTTTGATAATAGCCATTATGACAGGTGTAAGATTATCTCTCATTGTGGTTTTGATGTGCATTTCTGTGATGATTAGTGACTTTGAGCATCATTTCATGCTCCTGTTGATTGGCTGTATGTCTTCTTAAAGTCCCTATTAAGGTCTTCTGCCCATTTTTAATTGTTTTTTTTCTGATATTAAATTGTATGAGCTATTTACATATTTTGGATATTAACCCCTTATCAGTCATATATCATTTGTAAATATTTTCTCCCATTCAGCACTTGTCTTTTCATTCATTTTGTCGATAGTTTCCCTTGCTGTGCGAAAGCTTTTAATTTTAATTCAGTCTCATTTGTCTATGTTTGGTTTAGTTTCTTTTGTCTTAGGAGACAGATTCAAAAAAAATATTGCCGTGATTTATGTCAAAGAGTGTTCTGCCTATATTTTCTTTTAGGAGTTTAACTGTTTTGTGTCTTCCATTTAGGTCCTTAATCCATTTTGAGTTTACTTTTGTGTATGGTGTGAGAAAATGTTCTAATTTCATTCTTTTACAGGTAGCTTTTAGGAACAATTATTGAAGAGACTGTCTTTCCCCACTGTATGCTCTTTCCTCCTTTGTTGTAGATTATTTGACCATAAGTGTGTGAGTTTATTTCTGGGCTTTCTGTCCTGTTCCATTGATCTATGTGTCTGTTTTGGTGCCAGTACTGTACTGTTTTGATTACTATAGCTTTCTGGTATAGTTGAAACCAGAGAGTGATACCTCCAACTTTGTTCTTCTTTCTCAAGTTTGCTTTGGTTATTCAGGGTCTTTTGTGTTTCCATACACATTTTAGATTTATTTGTCCTAGTTCTATGGAAAATGCCATTGGTATTTTGATAGGGTTTGCACTGAATCTGTAAATTGTCTTGGGTAGTATGGTCATTTTAATAATATTAATTCTTCCAATCCTGAACACAGCGTATCTTTCTATCTGTGTATGTTGTCTTCAGTTTCTTTCATTGATGTCTTATGGTTTTCTGAGTGCAGGTCTTTTAACTCCTTAGTTAGATTTATTCTGAGGTATTTTATTCTTTTTGATGCAATGGTAAATGAGATTATTTTCTTAATTTTTCTTTCTGATAGTTCATTGTTAATGTATAGAAATGCAATAGATTTCTGTATATTAATTTTGTTTCCTGAAACTTCCAAATTCATTGGGTCTCCAGTGGTTTTTTGGTAGCATCTTTAGAATTTTCTACATCTTGTATCATGCCATCTGCAAACAGTGATAGTTTTACTTCTTCCTTTCCAAGTTGGATTCTTTTTTATTTCTTTTTCTTGTCTGATTGCTGTGGCTCAGACTTCCAATAGTATATTGAATAAAATGGTGAAAGTGGGCATCATTATTTTGTTCCTGATCTCAGAGGGAATGCTTCCAGCTTTCACCATTGAGTGTGATGTTAGCTATGGGGTTATCATATACAGCCTTTATTATGTTGAGGTATGTTCCCTCTATGTCCACTTTCTGGAGAGTTTTTATCAGAAATGGATGTTGAATTTTGTCAAAAGCTTTTTTTTTTTTTTTTTGCATCTTTTGAGATGATCATATGGTTTTTATTCTTCAGTTTGTTGATGTGGTATATTACATTGATTGATTTGTGGATATCAAAAAATCCTTGTATCTGGAATAAATCTCACTTGATCATGGTATATGATCCTTTTAATGTATTTTTGAGTTTAGTTTGCTAATATTTTGTTGAGGATTTTCACATCTATATTCATCAGTGATACTGGCCTCTAATTTTCTTTTTTTGTGGTGTCTGTGTGGTGGCATCAGGGTGATGCAGGTTTTGTATAATGAGTTTGGTAGCATTCCTTCCTCTGAACTTTTTTGGAGTAGTTTGAAAAAGATGTTGTTCAGTCATTAAGTCATGTTTGACTCTTTGCATGCCCATGGACTGCAGCACTCCCTGTCCTTCACTATCTTCCAGAGTTTTTTTCAAACTCATGTCCATTGAGTCAGTGATGCCATCCAACCATCTTATCCTCTGTCGCCCCCTTCTCTTCCTGTCCTCAATCTTTCCCAGCATCAGGGTCTTTTTCAGTGAGTTGGCTCTTCACATCAGGTGGCCAAAGTATTGGAACTTCAGCTTCAGCACCAGTTCTTCCAATGAATACTCAGGGTTGATTTCCTTAGGATTGACTGGTTTGATCTTCTTGCTGTCCAAGGGACTCTAAAGAGTCTTCTCCAGCACCATAGTTCAAAAGCATCAGTTCTTCAGTGCTCAGCCTTCTTTATGGTCCAACTTTCACATCCATACATGACTACTGGAAAAAATCATAGCTTTGACTATACTGAACTATTCTGTGAATGTTTGGTAAAATTCACTAGTGAGTGAAGCCATCTGGTCCTGGACTTTTGTTTGTCGAGAGTTGTTTTTTGGGTTTTTTTGTAATTACCAATTTAATTTCATCACTGATAATTGATTTGTTTATATTTTCTGTTTTTTCCTGATTCAATATCGGGAGATTGTACTTTTCTAGAAATGTGTCATTTCTTCTAGGTTGTCCATTTTATTGGTGTACAGTTATTTCTAGTAATCACTTATTTTTTGTATTTCTGTGATGTTTCTATAATGTATCATAACTTGTCCTTTTTCATTTCTTAATTTGGGCCCTCTTTTTTTGTAGATTAGTGGGGCTAAAGGTTTGTCAATTTTATATACCTTTATAAAGAACTAACTTTTAGTTTTACTGATCTTTTCTATTTTTTTTAAGTGTCTATTTCATTTATTTCTGCTCTGATTGTTATGATAGCTTTCCTTCTACTAAGTTTGGCTTCTGTTTGTTCTCCATTTTCTAATTCCTTTAGGTGTAAGATTTGGTTGTTTGAGATTTTCTTATTTCCTGAGATAGACTTCTATCACTATAAAATTCCCTCTTTAAACTGCTTTTGTTGAATCTCATAGACTTTGCATCATTGTGTTTATGCTTTGATTTGTCTTCAGGTATTTTTCAATTTCTTCTTTGATTTCTTCAGTGATCCATTAGTATCCATTAGTATCCGTCATATTGTTTAGCCTTCACACATTTGTGTTTTTTTGCATTTTTTTCCCCTGTAAAACAGTCTTTTTAAAAGTACAAATGAAGCTAGGTTACTCTACTACTTTAAAATTCTTCTGTAGCTATTGTTTATTGGATATACAGCTTCAGTGTTGCAAGATAAAAAGAATTCTGGAGATGGATGGTGATGATGACTGCAGAACAATGTGAATGTACTTAATAGTGCTGAACTGTACACTCAGAAATGGTGAAGATGGTAAATTTTATATAATTTTTTTTCTACAAAATATAATGAAGGAAAAAAATGAATTCTGACACAGACTACTGTAGACATGAACCTTGAAGACTAAGTAAATAAGCCAGTCACAAAAGGAAAAATATTGTCTGACTCCACTTATATAAGGTACTTAGGATAGTTCATTTCATAGAGACGAGGTAGAAGAGTGATCGCAGGGGCTGGGAGGAGGGGGATTGTGGACCTTACTGTTTAATGGTGGTGATGATTGCAGAGCACTGTGGATGCACTTAATGCCCCTGAGCTGTGCTCATGGTCAGAATGGTCAGTTTTATGTCATGTATATTTTACTGAAATTTAAAAATATATTTTATGATTTTATAAATTATATTGGCACATACATGTGCCTGCACATATATACAGGGGACCTAGGTTTGATCCTTGGGTCAGGAAGATCCCCTGAAGAAGGGAAGGTCTACCCACTCCAGTATTTATTCTTGCCTGGAGAATCCCATGGACAGAGGAGCCAGGTAGGCTATGGTCCGGACATGACCAAGCAACTAGCACTTTCGCTACTTTCATACGTGTATATTTACGAACATAAATATATGAAATCCCTTTATAGCCCTCCATGGCCAACAGGATAAAATAAAAGCTTCTCAGCCCTAGATATATGGCTCCTCCTGATCCAGGCCCTGCCCACCTCTCTCAGCTTCTTAATCTCGTCTCCTCCCTGCTGCTTCATTGTCACTCCTGCCACACCTGGAGATTCGCAGTTCTTTAGACACATCATGTGACCTCATGCCTCTGTGCCTTTGCACCTGCATTTCTCTTTGCTAGGAACCCCCACCCTGCCCCTACCTCTGACTACTTCCTTTTTATCCTTCAAGACTCTCATCTTCTCGGATTTCATGGTCTCCTTACCCCATCAAAGTGAGTTGCCCCTCCCTGACCTCTTAGAGTTTCCTGCCTGACAGAGCTTGCCTAGGTTCTTTCTACCACTTGACTGCATTTGACTCATCTTGACATCTGCTGGACCTGATGCCATACTGAGTACATGTAGTCCTTAGGTAGTTCATTGGATGTTACTGGGGCAGAGTTTGGGGTGCCATGCCTCCCTCTTCTCCATATTTCTCACTGGTCTCTGGTACTGCTGTCCACTGGTTAGGGGCACCCCACATTCAGCAGTACATCAGTAACTCCACTGGCTGTGGAGAAATCCAAGAGCCTAGTCCTCAGTTCAGTTCAGTTGCTCAGTTGTGTCCAACTCTTTGCCACCCCATGCACCGCAGCATGCCAGGCCTCCCTGTCCATCACCAACTCCTGGAGTTTACCCAAACTCATGTCCATTGAGTCAGTGGTGCCATCTAACCATATCATCCTCTGTCGTCCCCTTCTCCTCCTGCCTTCAATCTTTCCCAACATCAGGGTCTTTTCAAATGAGTCAGCTCTTCGCATCAGGTGGCCAAAGTATTGGAGTTTCAGCTTCAACATTAGTCCTTCCAATGAGCATCTAGGACTGATCTCCTTTAGGATGGACTGGTTGGATCTCCTTGCAGTCCAGGGGACTCTCAGGAGTCTTCTCCAACACCACAGTTCAAAAGCATCAATTCTTCTGCACTCAGCTTTCTTTATAGTCCAACTCTCACATCCATAGATGACTACTGGAAAAACCATAGCCTTGACTAGAGGGACCTTTGTTGACAAAGTAATGTCTCTGCTTTTTAATATACTATCTAGGTTTGTCATAACTTTCCTTCCAAAGCGTAAGCGTCTTCTAATTTCATGGCTGCAGTCACCATCAGCAGTGATTTTGGAGCCCCCCAAAATAAAGTCTGACACTGTTTCCACTGTACTTAATAGTGCTGAACTGTACACTCAGAAATGGTTAAGATGGTAAATTTTATATAATGTTCATTTTTCTACAAAAAAATTGAAGAAAAAATGAATTCTGACACAGGCTACTATAGACATGAACCTTGAAGACATATAGTAAGTAAATAAGCCAGTCACAAAAGGAAAAACATTGTTCGACTCCACTTATATAAGGTACTTAGGACTCACCCTACTCCTCCATGCTGTGGCGAGGTGACCCACAGCACTACCTCTCTGTCCTGTTGGCAGACCTGATACATAGCCCACCTAGGTGCCAGGGGGCTATGAAAGGGGGGGGGTACACAGGTGGGGAGAGCAGCAGGAGCAAAGGTGCAGGGGCAGGAGAGAGCTTTCACCTGCACTAGGCATGCCTGCAGGAAGCCACTGTTGTGTTTGATGAGGGAAAGGTTGGAGTTGGGATGCTAAGTGGAGATGAGGTTGCAGGAGCTGGAATAAGTGCAGGGAGACCAGGTGGGAGGAAGTCATGGTTCCTTCTCACATGGGGAGAAGGACATGGATGGGGGGACATTTGGGCTTTAGACTCAGCAGCGCTTGCCAACAGGCTGGCTCTGGGGTGACATGTACGGGAGTTTGTGCTATCAGGACTAACCTTCCGTTTCCGGCTTTTGGAACTAGAAAGTTAATGACTTCCGGGGACTGCCCTCTTAGAGGAAGATAGGGGTTCAGTTTTAGCCTTTGGTCATCCAAGTGGGCATGTAAAGATGGCTTTGTGAAAAACTGGGGGCTTACATGAAACAGCTATGGCAGGTGGGCAGCTGTCCATTGACTGCCACACACTTGGAAGTCATGAAACAGAGAAGGAAGGGGTGTGGGGGAGAATCACAGCCCCAGGGAAGGGAGCAAGGATTGTGAGAGCCTAGGAGTGGCACCTCTTCTCAGAGTCACTGGGGTCACTGGGCGCCCAGATGCCCTGGGCCAGGCCCTGACCTGCCACGAGTTTGGTCAGTAGCAACCTCTGTCTGAAAATGGACAATCAGGGCTCAGGAGGAAAGCTTTATGAACCTGAAAGCTGGGGAACCACTGAAGAGGGCCAGAAGGAGGGAAGGACTTCTTGGGTCAGTTCTTCCTCTGGAGTGCCAGCCTGAGCTGAGCTCCAGAGAACAAGGCTTTCCTCTCTCTCATTCAAGCTGAGTCTTGGGAGGTGGCTGTGGCGGGAACTTCTGGGGCTGCCCCGAGTCTGGCTCTCAGATGGTTCCTCTTGCCTGTGTGGGGTGAACAAGCTCCCACCAGTCCACAGCAGGCTGATGATGCTCTCTCAAGACAGGGGGAGTTGGATACTGTGGGCCTGGCCTGCATCTCGCTGTTTCAGGGCAGCTCAGTTGCTGAGTGGTGCTGGGAGAGCCTGGGCCACTCTTCCCTCCAAGGGACAGGGGAGTTGCGGCTGGCTTGAGTCACTGCCCACCTACCCACCCTCCCCAGAGGAGTGGGAGCTTGATGGAGGTTCTTTGCAGTGGTGGTGGTGGCAGGGGTGGTGGTTTGGTCACTCAGTCATGTCCGACTCTTGAGACCCCATGGACTGGGTTTCACCAGGCCCCTCTGTCCGTGGGATTTCCCAGGCATGAATACTGGAGCAGGTTGCCGTTTCCTTCTCCAGGGAGTCTTCGCGACCCGACGATCGAACCCGCATCTCCTGTGCTGCAGTCAGATTCTTTACTGACTGAGCCACCAGGGCGGCCAAGTCCTGGTTGCCCCATTCTGCACACTCCCTGCCCATCTCTCTCCATTGTCCGTCCTCTCCTTTCCCTTTGCATTTCTTTACCTCCTCTAGCATTGAACCTCCAAAGTGCAGTTCACAGGCAATAAGGATCTCAGACCCAGAATCCCTTGTGGATCTACCTCCTCCCCACCCACCTCAGTCCCTATCCCAGGAGAGAAACGCCTCTGTCCTCTCTCAGTCACAGAGCTGCTTTCTAGTGGATGCCAGAAGTTTCTGGCCCCTTGGAAAGCTTCTTTCCTCTAGGCCAAGGCCGACAATGGAGGCCATGGGAGGTGAAAACACCCAGTGGGGAAGGAATAGGCTGCCTCCCCAACCCCAGGAGGACACTGGGACAGGGGCTCCAGTGCTCAGGAGCACACAGGTCAGGCCACACTGCTGGGCAGGTGAAGGACCAGGTTGTCGTTAATGCCTGGTTGTTTACTTCAGATTTCTTACTTCCAGAAAGACCTGGGGACTTAACAGGAAAGGCCCAGTGTGACTGGAGACTCAGGGGAATAAAGCATCACAGCAATCTAGGGGAAGCTAAGGGATTAGGTGGTTTCAGGTGCCCGAGTTGAGCAGATTAGAGCATTTGGGGCACTGGCATTTGGCCCTAAGTGTCCTGACAGTTAAATCCAAAAGTGAGCCTTGCTCAAGTGTTTCCAGGCAACAGAACGCGTGCCCATTAATCTAGAGAGGCAGTTCTTCTCCCTGGAAGCAAATCTCAAGCAGGAATTGATCATGTGGGTCTTATTACTAAAGGACATCAAGGGGTACAGTCCATAGTGTCTTCCAAGAAGGTTTTGCAGGAGATCTGAAATGCTGCTCACCTGTCCTGACATTGACCGTGGATGAAGGCAGGAGCCTAATGATAAATCACAACACAGCAGAGATTCAGACCCCATGTGAGGCTGGGCTGGGGCCTTGCTTTCTGTGAAGTTCCCTTGATAGGGTCTAGTCCTTAGGACTCGGCCACCCATCTGGTATAACCGTCCACTGCTCAGGCTCTGAAATCACATCCTCACACCTGCCACGGGTAACCTTCAAGATGCTTCCTAACCTTTCCAAAGCGGGACACACCAAGAAGAAGACACTATCCTGCCATGGGGCCAGAGCAGGTCCAACAGATTCTCTGGTGGGTAGGATTGAGCTTTTTGGGAAGGGGGCCAGGGCAGGGAGGTGGCGAGGGTCTGGGGTTTCGGTGTTTTAGCAACTGGTGTGACTGTCCGGGAGCATCCCAGTGGGTGCTCAGCCCTGCCCCTCCTCCCATTCCCTTCTGTGCTTCATTCCCAGCATCTTTCACAGACCGGGACACCCATCGTCCCCCTCCTTCCTATGGCACCTTCATCCTGGCACCTGCTCTCACATGCAGGTTTGCCTTAATAATTACAGCCGTGGGAAGGTGAACTCCCCACACTTTCCTGGGCCTCCTCTGTCCTCAAGGGCTCAGCCTTTTGTGTGAATCAGCTGATTTAGTCCTCCTGACAGGCTGTGTGGTGGCGTGGTTATCACTCCCGTTCTGCAGGCAAGGACACAGGCCTGGAGGGTTTACGTTGTAGTCATGGTACTGGGTGAAGCAAAAGTTACTGTTGGTGTATTTGCTGACTTACACATATCATCTGTGCCTCCACATCCACACTACTGCACACATGTGTGCACACACACACACGTGCACATGCATGCACACACCCTGTGATGTGCACACTTTTGCATCTTTGCTGTCTGAACTCCCCCTGTCCTACAACCCACAGGCTCCTGTCAAACTCATGGTTCTGGGATCCTCTGTTTCCCCACACCTCCCACGCCCATGGGGCGTGGCCGTGGTTCTCCTGGGGCCTGTGCCTGGAAGTAGGGGGGAGAGGGCCTGCGGCACAGCGGTCCCATTACTCACAGGTGGGAGGATGTGAGAACAGTCGGGCCACTCTTAAACGTCTCCCCACGTCGTCCTCATTAATAACTGTAATGCCGGCATCACTCGCTCTTAAATAGCCTCATTTATCAACAAGCAATTTGCCGTGGCGAGGTGGCAGGGACGCAGATAAGCAGACGGGGCCGAGGTGCTTGCAAGACACCTGCCAAGTATCTTGCTCTCTCCTCCTCCATCTCCAGGGCAGTGGGAGGAAGAGGAGGCGCTAGGTAGGAAACTCAGAGAAAGGAATATTCCAGCCTGGAGAGAGGCTCACAGACTCACCTATTTTTCTAAACACAGAGGACTTGGCTGGTGTGGGACAAGCATGGCTGCTGGCAAAACTCTGCTTCCTCTGGGCCCCAGAGCTTGTGTGGCACTCACAGGCAGTCCTCTGTCCTGGAGACACATGCCTGTCTGTCTGACTGCCCCTGGGCTGAGTCAGGGGGTCAGAGCTCTGCTCCGCCACTTCCAGGTGATGACTTTGGGGACACCATTCAACTGCCGAACTGTCATCTCTAAACCTTAGCAGTGATGGTGAGCATCCCTGTCTTGTTTCTGGTCTTAAAAAGCTTAAAAAGTCCATTAAGTTTAACGCCTGCTGTAGATTTTTGGTATCTGGATTCTATAGCATTGGGGAAGTTGCCTTTTATTCCTTGTTTGCTGGAGTTTTATTACAAATAGGTGTTGCTTTCAATCATATGCATTGGTAGACTCTCATTCTGTAAAATGGACACCTTGTAGCCATCATGGGGATTGAATGAATAATTTACACAAAATTTCTTGTACACTCACTAGAGCTCTGTTACTTAGGAATTTATCTGGCTACAAGTGACAGAAAATTGGCTGACCGTGGTGTAAACCAACGGGGGCTTGTGTCCTCCTTAGAAGGAGGCCTGAAGGTGGGTGGCTGTTGGAACTGGTTCACTAGTGGATGAGCAACACCATCAGAAACCCAGGCTCTTTCTTTCATCCTCCTTCCTGCAGTGACCTTTTGTCCTCAGGCTGCCCCATCCTCAGGCATCACCTCTGCCTCTTTATTCCAGGAAGGAACCAAAGCCTTTTCCTTTGGCATGTCTTTGAGAAAACCTTCCCACTTGCTCCCAAGAAGACCTCCCCTTAGATCTCACTGGCCAGAATCTGTCCAGGAAAGTGAGCCTGTTTGACTGCTTTAGCTTAGTCCTGATTCTGAGCCCAGGATGCTCAGATTCTATGACAAAGCCAGGAGTAAGCTGGAGGCATGGTCTGGACTTCTAATGCTGGGATACATGGACCCAAGTAGCACACAAAAGTGAAAGTTGCTCAGTCGTATGCGACTCCTTGCAACCCCATGGATTATACAGTCCATGGAATTCTCCAGGCCAGAATACTAGTGTGGGTAACCTTTCCCTTCAGGGGATCTTACCAATGCAGGGATCAAACCCAGGTCTCCTGCATTGCAGGCAGATTCTTTACCAGCTGAGTTACACAAAAAACCACAGATAAATCTGACTTATCTTCCTGGAGTGCTAATTTTACTTGACAGTGGGATGGAGAGGGAAAAATTTCATATAAAAATAAACATCATTATTGCATTATGGAGTAGAATGCAAAATTTGTAGATTTTTAAGATAGGCCTAGTGGACTCTAAGCTCCTTGAAGATAGGAGCCATATCTGTCCTGTTCAGTGTTATGTAGGCTCTCAAGTGCAGCTTTATTGAGTGAATAAATGAGTGAATTAAGATGCATATAAGTGAAATATCAAACACACTTTGAATTAAGTTCATCTTTGGGATCTGCTTCTTTAGGTTGCACATGTTAAAAATCTCCCAAGTTACAAGTTCACGTCTCCTCTTGTCTCTAGGATTATTTTGGTGTGAAACACTGAATTAACTTATTATTTGTTGGAGACTCCAGCACTCTGAGAATACAGAGGAGAGGGAGGCAGAGAATGCAGGAATGTCAGAGAAGGCTTCCTGGAGGAGGTGGGCCTTGAGCTGGAAAAGAGGAGGAAGAGTATGCTTCTGTAGCCACTGGACCAGCCTAGAGCAGAAGATAGGAGGGGAGGGCTGAGATGGGATAAATGGGCCAGGCTTAACTGTGGTGATATGGCTTAAGGTGGCCACACTGTCTACCAAAGTTTCCCCACGTATCATCTCATACCAGGCTTCTGACAGAGTGGGCTTAGTATCGTAGTCCTCATTTTGTAGGTAAGAAACGGAGGCTTAGGACATAGCTGCAGTTACATAGTCATTAAGGGGGAGACTCAACTTGAACGCGGCATGGCGAACACCAACTCTGCTGCTCTTGGACCATATCTCACTGCCTCAGGCCAGGTTCCCGAGAAAGAGACTCTGAGATGAAGATGTGTATGCTGAGTTTACTGGGGTATACAGGAGTGTAGGGGCAGAGGGAGAGTCTGGGTTGTGCTGCCATTGCAACAGCCACCTCAGCTGATCCTCTGGGGAGTTCTGGGGCTGGGATGATCCAGCTCCAGAGGAGGGGCTGGATGAGGCAGGGGGCCAGGCCTTTGTCCCCTCCATCAGTCACTCACTGGGCACAGACTGTAACCTTGGGCCAGCCATGTGTTTCATAGCCTCCCCCTCTTGGCAGATGGGGCTGCTCTGCCTCACGCCTCGAGGTATATCTGTAACACACTGTTCCCTCTGCCTGGAATGGTCCTTTCCTTCATACCGACGAACTCCAGCTTATCCTCCAGGTTCACAGGCCATTTCCTTCAGCTCTAAAATCTGTTTGAAATAAAGTATAGGGCAGTAGATGCCCACTTCCTTACAAAAAAAAAAAAAGAGAGAGAGAAACAAAAATATATATACAGATATATCTGTGTATATGTATACACACATACTCGCTTATGTATACATAATGTAAACATATCTCTGGAAAGATACATAAGAAACTGCAAACAGAGGGTGTTTTCAAGGTAAGGTCCAAGTGGGTGGGGGCTTTTTGTGCCTTACAAAGTTAGAGTGACGTAAATTACTGTAACGAGTCTAAATTAGGCCAATTATTTAATAAATAGTAAATTGAGTAAATAAATTTAGTAAATTTAATAAATAGTAAATTTAATAAAAGTAAAATAAATAATTATTAAGAACACAAAGAAGGAAAAGGATGGTTAAGTCATTTGCTGGGGTAGGGCCCAGCTGCTTATGGCCTCTCACCACTGTAATTAAATAATTCCCGGTGTAACTATTTACTTCGAGTCCGTCTCCACCCCCAGACTGTAAGCTCGGTGAAGGCCGTCTTGTCCACCACGCTCACCCAGAGTGCTGCGCACCTAATGAGCAAGCGAGGAGATCCAGCCCACGTCCTCAGGCTGGCTGCTGCTTCTCCTTCACCTCTCTCCTTCCCCTCCCTATGCATAAAAACGGCCTGCTTTCTTTCCATTTTTGCTTATTAATGCTCTTTATGATCACTTATGCAACCAGCCTAGAGGCCCTTTGCATAATATATCCATCCTGTGCACAGGGTGGAGAGTCACTGCATACATAATGTGCAGGCATCTGCATTCCCTGGGCCATGGTCCCCACCCTTGTCTGTACCTTCCTCAGAATCTCAACTACTGTCCACTGGGTAGCTACCCCATGCCCTGCAAGAGACTCAGAGTCAGGCTCTCGAGCACCTGGGGAGATGGGCCATGCATGGACTTGTTCTTTCATGTGCTGAGTGCCTGCTTGATAGCAGCCAGCACACGCATCTTTGTGGGTGGGTCAGGGATGCCTCTCCACTCCTCCCACCCCACCCCAGGACGTGTTTGAACTGAAATATGGAGGAAAAGGCATATACCGGGAGAAAGGAAGTGAAGGGCCCTCCAAACAGGAGCTCTGGCCTTGTACCCTCTCCTGCACATAGGATGCTGAGTTTGGGTACAATGCTCAGACAAAAAGATGGGAAAGTTTCACCCAGGAATGAAGGCTGCCCACCAGTCCTGGGCTTCCCGGTGTTACTGCAGTCGTCCACAGAGCCTTTTTCTCATGCTGCCCTGGCTACTTTAACGTCCCTTACTCTGTTACTTGGTTAGTCATTTGTCTCCGCCAGCTAATAGTGTACACCAGTGATTTACCACTTGCATTTTGTTCCCACGCTGGCTTTATTGGCCCACCCAGGCATTCTTTAAACCTCTGATCTGTTGCCGACACCTAAACACTGGGAAATTTTATATCAAAACATGGATTTCCAGTTTCATTGATTGGATCTGGCGACAGTCAGATACCTGCCCCCTTGAGATGAGATACATATGCCCTGCAATTCAGCATAATCCCCACCTGAACTTCTTTGTTCATCTCTGTCTCCAGCCTGACTCCTAGCGACATTTAACTATGACTTGGTTGTTTCCTAAAGAGACTAAATAAGCTGAGTATGTCTTTGTTTCACTGTTGTTCTTAAAAGGTGTTTTTGCTTCATAGGAAATTCTAGGTTGGCATTTACTTCCCCTCAGCACGTTAAAGATATCGACCTATTGACTTGGGCATCCATTGTTGTATTTGGGAAATTAATTCCAGTTTAAAATGTTGGTTCCGTGGTGGTAGTCTGTATTTCTTCTCTGGTTGCATTTAAGATGCTGTTTTTCTTTGGTGTTTCTGTGGTTTTGCTATGACCTAGTGAAGTGAAGTGAAGTGAAAGTCACTCAGTCGTGTCCGACTCTTGCGACCCCATAGACTGTAGCCCGCAAGGTTCCTCTGTCCATGGGATTCTCCAGGCAAGAATACTGGAGTGGGTTGCCATTTCCTTCTCCAAAGGTGATCAGCTTAAGTCAGGTTTAAATTCTTTATGAGCTTACCGATGGCATTTTGTTGATGCTGATCACCACAGTTCTTTCTCTGAACTACCATACTACAATGCCCTGTAATTTTTTTTTTAAAGGAGGCGGGTGTTTAAAAATGGACTCATTTGTTGGTTTTTTAAGACAATTCCACATAATGTTACCAGTGGGCTAACGATGGGATTCAGACCTATCTGGTATTAATTGCTATGCATTTATCCTGCTTGAGTTTCATTGGGCTTCCTGAATCTATAGATTGGAGTCTTTGGTCAATTCTGAACATTAGCTCTTCAAATGTTGCTTCTGTCCATTCTTTGCTTCTGGAATCTCAGTTAAATATAGGTTAGACCTTTCAATTTTATCCCTGTGCTTACCTTCTTGTTATATTTTCTATTGCTGATGCTTTGTGCTACATTCTGGATAATTTCATCATTTTTATCTTTCAGTTTACCAGTTTTTTCCAGCAGTGTCTAATTTTTAGTAAAACCAATGCTTTTGAAACTTTCATGATCACAGTGATTTCTAGGAGCTCTATTTGATCCCTTCTTTACATGTACTTGCTTTTTGTTTCCATTGGCAAGCTCCTCGTCTGTTTCTTGAAGTATAGTGAACATTTTATGTTTCATGCCTGATAATTCCAATTTTTAAGGTGGTTGAGGTCTGATTACTATTTTTTCTTCAGGTTTTCAGTCATGATATTTAGCATGTGTGTGGATTTTGACTGCAAAATCCTCATTTGGTTGGCACTGTGAAGGAGGGATTCTTTGAGACCTGAGACCTTTAGGTCAGTCACTCCAGAGAGGATTTGTATTTGTCTTATTATTAAGCCTAGATGTTTACATCTAGGCTTGATATCTGTCTGGGACCACGTTAAACTCAGTTTTTTTGCTTAAGGGTTTTTGGACACACAGACAAGGTGAACTTGGACTGCGAGTGCATCTGGGAACGTCTGGTGGTCATGAATCCTTGTGGGCTGAGTTCCCCTTTTCAGTCAGTACCATGGTTTCAGATAGGCATTTTGTTCTTTTCAAACACTCCAAGTTTGTGTGGGAGTACAGGTTTATTTCCAGTTCACTCTTACACTAAGGGTGTGGTTCCTGAGGTCCCTGCTTTGGGGTGGATGGTTTTCTTCTAGACTCCCTACCCTGAATGGGGCCTGGTGGACCCTATCATTTTTCTCCTCTTCTCTGAGCCCTGGGGGCTCTGACAATGAAAACTCAGGTTTACCTGGTTCAGTGAATGCCCCCGAGGTATTAGGCAGCCTCTCTGGGTTTCTTCCTTAGTGTTTCTGGTCCTGGCTGGGTCTCTGAGGGAGCACCATTGTGTGCCACGTGGCCTGGCTGTGGCTTGCTTTGGGCACCTTTTAACTTCTCCCTCAATGCTGCCTTCATCCAGAACCTCTTATTCACCAACTCCCTGCCTATGCACTCCCCCAGGAAACACCAGTCACACTGAGGTCCCCAGTTGGCGCATAGTTGAAGTCCAACAAAGTACCATCCTCCAGACTTGATCAGCCTCAGCACCTGTTTACCACAAAAGGGCTTTGAACTATAGTGATGGTGGTAAATTTGACTGAGTTGCCCTTGGAGGAATCAGTTATTTATTTTTTTTAATAAATATCCCTAAACTAGGGTCACAGTCTAAGCCCTTCATTTGTGATACAACTGGAAACATTACATTTTGTTCTCTGAGATTGTCTTATGTATTCTGTACAACTTGTGGGAGGAAGGGATACAGCAAAGTTGAGAGTAAAAGAGCACGTAACTGGGACAGAAGGGAGCAGGATTTTAGTCCCGAATCCATCATTGTATAGGGGACCTTGACCAGCCCCCGCCCACCCCTCTGTTTCAGGTCCCTGTAAGTAGCCCGAAGGCATTTCATGGTGTCTAAGGCTCTGTCCAGCTCTGACATTCTCTGATTCCCACGGGGGCACACCAGGTCTGGGGGCCATGCTCAGGGGCTCTTTGCCCTACCATCCGTAGGTTCCCACAGTGTCTCATCAGCCTTGGTGCGGGGAGGATGGGAAGGCAGCCAGTGCCTCCTGCATCTGCCTGGCAGGTGGGACTGTCGCTGGCATCCTGCCATGCTCTCTGACCTGCTCTGGTGGGAAAGTGGTCCTCTGTGCCCTGGCCACCCAACTTCAGGCCCTGTTGTAGTGAAGGGCAGAGGGACTTAGAGGGCATGAGATGCATGTCCTCTGCCTCCCTTTCTAGGTTTCTTGAAGCACCAGTGGGTTTCACAACCAATTTAAGAGGGAAGACCCTGCCAGAGAGAGAAAAAGGAAAGAGGCCAGAGTCTTGCCCCCAGGATTCTTGAAGTGAGTTAACCCCAATATTCAGAGAACGGGGGCACTGAGAGCCATGGGGGCATAAGTGTGAATGCAGAGCTGTGTGGACGCCTTGTCTCTGGGCAGTGGCTTGGCTGAATGGCAAGAGAACCCCTCTGCAGCCCACCTGCAGCTCTTCACTCACTTGTTCCCACCACTCGTCCACCAGTGGTCACCATTTCCACCATGTGGGGCTGAGAGCTTCCAGCTCTGTCCACAGGGGATTAGGAGGAAGAATCTTGATTCCAGTAGGAAGAGGATCTCCAAGGACTCCAGGAGTTTGCCCTCTGCCTAATTAAAAGATAAACGTACCTAGTTAAAGAACATCTTCCCAGCTACATAGTCACCAGGCAGGTGGGCACTGGGAAAGCTGTCTGGCTCTTACTGTCTTTTCTCTGCTCCTCAAAGAAAAGCAACAAGACATTCCTTGGGATGCCTATTAGCGACTGAGGATGAAATCCTTGGCGTGGCTTTTAGCAGTGCAGTAACCACGCTCCTGCAAACCCTAGAACCACGTCACCGCATGTTTCCGCAGCAATGCTTGATTCATTCATTCACTCACTTGCTCAGTGGACAGTGGCTGAGGGCCTGTCCTATGCCAGGCACTGGGCCAGGATGTGGGCGATCCAGCAAGGAACGGGGCCACAGTCCCTGCCCCCTCAGGCTGCTCACCATCAGGTGGAAGAGTCAGACCAGAAGATCAGCCCCTCATTAGGATACAGGGTACCGACTGCTTTGGTTGGGTTCTGCTGTGGGGGCCTCAAAGCTTCTCTGAGACGTCTGGGATTTATGATGTGCTTCCCCTTCTGTTGTCTGGCCCGGCCTTTGCCCCAGCCTTCTAAGGCAGGAACAAGGCCAGTGAGGTGGCAAGAGTTGCTTAGATGACACAGATGGGGCCAGGAGTGGGACCTGGAGCCCCACACTGTACAAGTCTGGGCTCATCAGTCAGTTGCACTGAACCACAGCTTCTTCACTATTAGGAGAGCGTGTAGCCCCTGGATAGGCCTGCCTGGAGGTGTGGTGGTGTGGACCTGGAGTGAATCCAGGAAAGCACTTTCCAAGTGTTGGGTATCATGCATATGTTTAGACTTATTGTCTCCGGTGTCGGGTGATCAGAACTTGGCCTGAGCGAAAACTGCTCACCTACCATCCGTTCGGGTGACTTAGGCTCCCCAGTCATGAAGCAGTGACTCCTAACCTGGCTGGCAGATGGGCAGTGCCGTCTGGGGAGCTGTCTCAGGCTCTGCGTCCTGTGTTTCCCTCTGTGACAGACACTCCGAGAGGCTCTTTGGATGTTTGTTCCTTTACTCGTTTGCTTATCCATTCATCCACCCACCCCCTCCAAGAAAAGATATGCCTGAAGTAAAATTAGCCAGAAATCTTCCTGGCCCAATGTTTCTCCAGTTATTATTTCCTGAACCACTGATGTCCTTTGATATGCTCTTAGAAGAAAGAGATTCTTGGCCAAATAAATTTGGGGGAAGCTGTGTTTTTTCTACCACCTCGTGGAGCTCTTCACAATGCACATTAATGTAATAAAGGCTCTGAGAGGTCCTGCAGGAAAGAAACTGATTTGCCTTTTTTTTTAAACACAGTGTTCCCTAGACCTTTGCGTCCGAGCAGTGCTTTTCTGTGGAGTATCCATTAGCCTCCTAGGGAGTTAATGATTCGTGAAATACACTTTGGGAAGCATTCCTTTAAGCACAAAATCTTTTTTTAATTATAATGACTTGCATGGAATATTCATAAGATCTATTTTATATGCACCTGCCTCCTTACATAGGGATGACTCAACATTCAGCACTTTCTTGGCACATCATTGAGCACATCACCGTGAACAGCACTCTGGGACAATGCGTCGTCATTGACAGGAGTTAGTGAAGGGACTTAGAATATTTTAAGTTTTTACTTTACAGAGAGTTTTGATCTTTTCCTTTCGTGAGCAGCAGAAGCTGTTGATAATTTCTTCTTCCATGCATGCATTGTTCATGTACCTGCTTGAGATACCTATGGGTTGAAAATACAAAGAACCAGTCTGATTATAATCATATGTAAAGTAAGAGTAAACAGGCTCTGAATGAGAACCCAGCTATATCTCTCTCTTTCATAACGGGCTTAAAATTTGGTGCATGGGTTTTATACCATGACTCTTAGCTGTTCAAAGACCTTTGGGATGAATTTCCTGCTTTTCATCTATGTTCTGGTAAGTGAATACATGGGATGTGTCTCTTGAATATGTGGAGTGTTACTAAACCCCCAGCAGAGGACAGGCCTTTGTGAATCATTTGGGGCCACTACTGAATAAGAGCACTGTCATCAAGGTCAGCTTGTCCTGAATTTGAATTCTGACTCCACCTCTTTTAGCTGTGTGATCCTGGGCAAGTTGCTAAACCTCTCTGAGACCCAGTCTCCTCATTTGAGTGTGGGAATACCTTTCTCACAGGTTTGTGGTAGATATTAAAAGAGATTATGCCTGTACAGTGCTTAACAGAGTGCCTCTCAGACAATAGGTGCTCAGTGAATGGGACCTAGTAGCAAGGCCAGGACTAGGGTGAGACAAGTGTCCAGGGCACAAAAGCTGGGGAGACACCCTGATGTGTGCAAGTACAGGGTCAGCACTGAGGGAGTGCCACCTTAAGTTTTGCATCCCGGTGCCTCTCTGGTCTCACACCCTTGCTAGTGGGAAGCTGTCACTCAGAGTTGTCTCAGAGACTAAGGGCCTGGAAGGCCTCTGACTGGATGAATCGACCCATGCTCACCTAGAGAATCAGCCCACCACCTGTACCTGCCTCCCCACCTGAGGCGGCAGGTGAACCAGCTACGAGGCCTGGCCCCAGGTGAATAAAGGCATGCCCGGGAAGAGGCGGGACAGAGGAACGAGCTGAATGGGAAGGCTTGCTCACCTGTGCTCTCCCAGGTCGGGAACCCCCACAGAGCCCTGCCCCACCAACCCTTGAGTAGCGGCAGGGCCTCTGCCAGTTGGGCTGGACCCCACTTCCCTGCCAAAACTTTTAAAAACACAAACAGTGGCAAGAGCAGCATTTGCATAAATCTCATTAGAAAAAGTGCAAGTTTCATAAATCTTGTGATAAATTAGCACGATATCATTCTCAACATGATGTATTAATTTTAGGGCAAAATGAATGGTGCTGTGATCATTGTGGGTAATTATGAGTCTCCTCAAAGAGGAAGTGATTTCTGGAGGGACTTTTCTGGCCTCCTTCACAGTGGGAGGCAGGAAGGGGGAGCAGGGGTAAGGGGAAAGGTGTCTTTCTCACCTGCTTTTCCGATTGCACCTTTCTTAGTTTCCCAGTCTCCTTTCCTGCTATTGAGAGGTAAAAAGAAGCAGCCCCTTGGGTTTGTGGGTGCAGGAAGGGGGCACAGGAAATTCTGAAACCAGGCCCTAAGGTCCAAATTCCCTGTGAAAAGAATTCTAAATGACTGGGGCCCAGGCCCTTGGAAGGTCCAACCCTGTGGTTCTCAAAGTTGTGGTTCCAGACCAGCGGGCTTAGCATTGCCTGAGACCTTGTTAAAATGCAGATTCTGAACCAGAAACTCTGGCAGGGGCCCGTGAATCTGTGTTTCAAACAAGCCCTCCTGGTGCCACTGCTGAAGGCTCAAGTTTGAGAACCTGTACTCTAACCCAGTGATTGGCTACTTGGCTGCACACTGGAATCACTGGGGGAATTATAGCAAAGTACTGATGTCTGGGCCCTGGCCTAGACCAGTTAATTAAAACAGAACCCTTTGGGAGCAGAGCCTGGGCGTCCTTATTTTTAGAAGCTACCTAGGTGATGCTAATATGAAATCAGGTCGGGGTTCACTGCTTTAAAGGCATAAATTTACTTCTTTTTTAAAAAAATATTGGGACTTGGAAAATTTTGAACACGGAAAGGGGCAACAGAGCAAATAAGTTTTTCTTTTTCTGCCCCACCTGTGGAATTGACTTGAGTGGAATGGTGTAGCTAGGGACCCACGTGTTTGACACTGTGGAGTCCCCTGGAGTGGGGGTCATTGGGAAACTAGCTTCCCTGTTCACCAGGTGAAAGCATCACTTTGAGCCGTGATTCCCAGTCTTACCGGCATATTAGCATCACCTGGGGACTTAGAACTTTCCAAAGCGTCGCTGTACCCCAGCCCAGTTAATCACAGCCTTAGGGTGTGGGACACAGGCATGGGGGTTATTTGAAAGCTCCAAGTCAGTGTGCTGACAAGTTCAGGGACCACTGACGTGTGAGTTTTCCTATGATGTAGGAAATTGGATTGGACCTGGCAATTAAAAGAATCTCAGGGATCATCTAGATCCTGGTTATCAACCTTGGCGGCTGCCCTTTGGAATCATCTGGGGTTTTTTTGTTAGTTTGTTTTTTGAGCATTCTGATACTTGAGTCCCTTCCACAGAAACTCGATGTACTTGATCTGGGGGGTATGACTGGGCCTCTGGAGTTGCAGAAATGCCACAGGTGATTCAGACATGTCGCCTGGCCTAAGACCCATGGGACTGAACTGCCCCATCATCTGCAGGAGAGGGACGGGGCACCCTGATGATGCAGCCTGTTGGCAGAGCCTCACCTTGAGGTGGCTGCTCTCACCAGGGGGACCGTGCTGACAGGCGACAGTAGCCCGGCTCCTTCCGAGCCAGGAAGAGTGTGAGTGTTGGCATGATGCATGAGAGGCAGGAGGGGAGCACCGGTCCTCTGAGCAGGAAGGAATCAGCATGTGCCTGCAGGTATTTGGATAATCTCTTCTGAGCCTTTAAGGGCCAGCAGTGCTCTGTTTATTTTAGTGATAATGTCAAGTTCAATTTGCCGTCATTTTTCCACATTTCCTTTTGTAAAGTTAATTGAACAGGTCAATGAATTGAAAAGTTTCAGGAAAAAGGAAAAAAATACCCACCCCACTATTATCATTGTTATTAAATCTGGTAACTACAACTTGGCTTTCCTGGCCTCTGTGACAGGACTTCAACCCCCGTGAGCCATGGAGCTGCAGCAAGGACTCGGGAAGGTCAAACAGAATATTGTGAAGCCCCTTTATTCATGGCTATTTCATGCTCAGGTTGCCGTTCTTGAGCAGAAAAGAATATATAGTCTACCCTGCACCCAGGCTGTCTGCCCTGATGAGTCAGGCTCTTCTGGGTGTGTTTCAGTCAGCTTGGAAATCCTTGCCAGTGGGGCCAGGTCATCCATGCCCTGCTGTCCTCCACAGTGCCTCGGACATAGTGTGTGGCAAACAGAACTACAACATCATAGCTGGATGGGACCTTCATGTGGTATAGTGTAAAGAAGACTGGGGAGCCCAGGACTCACCTTAGTGTCAGCTCTGCCACCTGTAGGGGTTCACTGGGTGGCGGTGGACGCTTCACCGAGCCGCCCAGCCTCACGTCTCCTTTGGGTTGTTGGCCTCATCAGTAATGTGAACATGTGGCATGTGTACAACTACCCCTTCCCTACTCATGTCACGTGTCTTTAATGGATCAGAGCATCCTCCTGAACCGAGGTATAGCTTTGAAATCCTTTTCCACACAACACCCATGACCTGGGGACCAGCCTGGCACCTTGGCCACTCACCACGTTGGATTCGATTCTCCCCAAGGCCCTCTGTGCTCTGGCCATTAACGTCAGCACCATCATAGTGTCAGTGGGGAAACGAAGGCTCAGAGAGGTGAGTGACTCATGCTCAGTCACACGAAAGTGGTGGCTGAATGCTGTCTGCTGCCAGCCTTGTTAGTTCTGAGTCCCAGTGCTTCTGTCTCAATAAAGAGATTTCACTGAGGCTGCTTTCCTAGAAACTTCTGTGTCCTTTGATTCTAGGTCCCAAGTGCCCCCAGTGCCAAGTGCTCATTATGGGGGTCACAGCCTGTGAACCAGCGGGAAGGGTAAGAACACAGTTCCTCCTCCATCCTGGCTATGACTGGATCCCAAACCTGCGCTTTCATTCCCGAATGTGCCTGTGAAAGGCCAGCAAAACCATGTGGCATAAGGGATATGTGTGTAGGCCTGTCCGCTGGACTGTCCGCTCCGGGAGGGCAGACAGTCTGTTCTGTTCACTGTTGCTGAGAGTAGTGCCCAGCGCAGAGTGGGTGCTCAGGCATTGTTTGCTGAGTGAATGATTGAAGGACTGTAATTGCTCATGAGGATTAGAAAGTCAGCAAACAGTCCCAGCTCTGCCTTGAGTAAGCTAGGTGACTTTGGGCGAGTATCAACCTCTCTGTGACTCATAAGGTCCTAGGGGATTAGAGTATGTTGGTGTCTGTGACCGGGCCAGGCAGCCCTTGGCCATGATGACTCTATCATGGTTGTGCCAGAAGCAGAATAGCTCTGGGATTCTGAGACTCAGAGTCAGACCCTTCAAATATTTAATGTCTTATCTTTCCTCTTGTGCTTTATTACTTTAAAATAACAGCCACGTGTAGCTCTGGCTCTTCCCCACCTCCGAAGCCTCTGAGCTTACATCACTCTGCTCTGTTAAATGTCTCCTTCTGTTCTGCTGAATTAGCCTGTCCCCTTGGCCATCAGACA
This sequence comes from Moschus berezovskii, assembly GCF_049115385.1. Classification (NCBI taxonomy): domain Eukaryota; kingdom Metazoa; phylum Chordata; class Mammalia; order Artiodactyla; family Moschidae; genus Moschus; species Moschus berezovskii. The sequence continues at coordinate 28,314,983 of NC_142471.1, forward strand.
CCTGTGTGCCCAGGTGAGCTGGTCACCCCTTCGCTGACTCTCAGGAGGGAGTTACCATCTTCCTGGCCAGTGATAAGTGGGTCGTGGAAAGCCCAGCTGATGGAGAGGGTCCACATTTCCTACCTCAAGTGTGCTCACCTTCAGGCCAGCCAAGCAACCCAGGAGTCCAAAGTAGCCTGAAACACGGAGGGAGCCTGGGCGTTAGTCTCTGTGGAGTGAGGAGAGGGAAGCCTCAGATTCCCCCAAAAGGCTTTGTGATTAAAGCTATGAGGGTTGTGGAGGGAAGGTGAATTCTGAGTCAGACAGAATTGGGGTTCAAATCCTTGCTGTGCCACCTCCCAGTTGTGTCACCTTGGGTAGGTTATTTTACCCCAGGAGCCTCAGTATTCTTATCTGTGTAGTGGGGATGCTAACCCCCCTCTGGGGTTTGTGAGAAATAGATGACAGAGAATGAATGAAAACCACTGAGCATAGTGCCTAGAAAATAGTAGGTGCTAAATTAATGCTCATTTCCTTCCCCCAGGCAGTTTATATCATCTGTGCCAAGTAGACTGAGCTGTAGGAAAGAAAGGATGTGAAGAGGGCCTGTGGGCTTTGGTGTCAGAGATACTTCCTTTATCCAGACAAAGGTGTTCTGATGAGTGTAAGGACATTGGCCAGTGCAGGACTGGCTTGAGAACAGGCCCGCCTCACATCTTACACTGGTGTAAGGTGGGGCCTGGGCCCACAAGATAACCCCTAAACAAAGTTGGCTCCCCTGAGGTCAAACCAAGTTCAGGACCCCTGGGAGTTAGAGGGAAGGAGCCTGATAGAAGCCGGAGAGCGGGGAGGGGAAAACCTAAGACAAATGAGATTATCCCCAGGAATCAAGGCACTTAACTGACCTGTCTGATCCCAGAGGGGAGACAAATGAGATTACAGGCTCCAAGGCCAGCCCAGTCTCGGGGAGCGGGGGTGGGGGCTCATTCCAGGGGAGACAGAGAGGGCAGGAGCCCCTGGCTCTGCAGATATCAAGGCCAGAGCAGCTAGGTCCCTCCAGACCAGGGGTGGGGGTGAGGGTCCCTCCTGAATGGGGTGGCCTTGTGTAGCAGGCTCATGGCCGGGGGGAGAGGGGGGCAGTGGTTATTCTCAGAAGCACCTGGGTATAACTCAGGACTTATAACCTGGGGTTGGAGGCCTGCTGTCTGCTACTCCTTGTTCACCCATACACAGACCCATCTCAAGCAGCCATCTTCCAGCCACGACCCCTGCTCCTCTCTCTGTAAAGTGAGAAGGGGCATTTTTGGTTCTCATTTCTGCTGTTATTAGTCCTTGTTTCTGAGCTTACCTGTCTGATTCTCTCCCTCCTAACTGCCCTGAACCTGATAAGAGCAGAATGCTGTTAATAGATACTTAGCCTCTGATTGGAAAGTAACTGTAGATCAGGGCTGATGTGAAGTCATTATAAGTCACAGGTTGCAAAAGGTTTGCTCCCACATGCCTTGGAGGATTGAATAGCAGTGGCTGTATGGAACCCAGCATTGTGAAGGATCCTAAAGTTGAACATAGACTCAACAGAAAAGGGAGCTGTGATCAATTAGTTATGTCTGCTTCGGTTGGGGAAGGAATGGGCCAGCTCCTCAGCCCCAAGAGAAGACTGATTGTCACGGAGGGGTGGGGAGAGTTGCCAGGTATGCCCCAGAACATCAGCCTCCACCTTCAAGGGAGTGATGCCTGCTCCCTGCAGTGCAGAGTTACAGACGACAAATCAGGGAGCACAGAGGAGGGAGATCTTCATGACAGAGGGGGCGTTTGAGGCAGGTGTTTAAGGGTGACCGAGAGTTGAGAGTCCATGAGAGGAAGAAGGGCCTTCCAGGCTGAAGGAACAGCCCCAGGATGTGTGTAGGAACAGGCGAGGTCCTGGTGTGCTGGAGAGGTGACAGCAGTGCATCAGTCTGAGCCCAGGGCTGTGGTGGGAATGTGACTGGCCAGGGAGTTGAGCACAGGTTGGGGGGAGCACTGGCCGTCCAGGAAGGAATTTGATTTGAATTCTGTATGAACCGTGGCAGGTGTCTGAGACAGGCGTGGCACGGTCAGAGGCTTGCCTTCAGCGGATGCCACTGTGAGGACGGAGCATGGTATACTCTTCTTCCCCTTAATTCTTTCTGTCGTGCCCTCTCCGTGTTTGGGGAATATAGCCTTCATCCTTCCCCCATCCAAAACATAAAAATAATATAAAAAGGCCTTGCAGCCTGCCACTTCCCTGCCTGAGTTTCTGGCCCACCCCTGGTCCAACAGGTAAAGACTCACAGCTCCCCAGGAGTGTATGACATGTCAATCCCAGGCCTCACCCCTCAGTGCAAATAACAATAATAACAATAACAGTCATCTCAGTGAGCAGCATGGGCCCAGCAGGGCTGCAAAGGAAGCTGTGATTGTCCACCCCTTGCCAGGAAGATGGATATGGCCTGCTGCTAAGGAGCTTAGGCCACTGTGGGGATGTGTCACCAGCCCTGTGCCTCCCAGGGAGGGGCATTTGCAATCTGCTGGACAGATACCTGCCCTGACTGGGGTTCCTGGCCTCCAGAACAGGGTTCACTGCCCAAGGATGGGGTACTTGGGCCCTCGGATAGGGTACACTGCCAGTGATGGGGTACATGGCACCCAAGTTGGGATACACTGGCCAGTATGTGATGCATGGCCCCAAGATAGGGTACTTGAACCCAGGGTGGGGTACATGGTCCCAGGATGGGGTACCTGGCTGCCAGGATAGAGTCTTTGGCCCCAAGAATAAGGTACACTGCCCCAGATGACCCCCAGGAGAGAGTACATGGCCTCAGGATAGGGTATAAGGCTGTCCCTGAGAGAATGGACCATCAGCCAGTGATGCCCCAGTATGATTCCACCTGCATCCAAAGCCAAGTGCTTCTGGTTTGGGCATTAGTAGGCTTTGATTAGCTGTGCTTTTCCCTGTCCATTAGTGTACATAATTAAGAGTTAGTTTGCTATATTCTCTTTTCTTGTCGTGGCTCAGAGATCTTCGTGACTTTTGGGGACTGTCTTTCTCCAACACCTCTAGGAAGTTGGCAGCATCCATTTATTAACCCAATGACTGTTTACTGAGTGCCTCCATGATGCCAGCCTCATGTTAGGCTTAGGGATACAACAGGGAACATGACAGGCTAGGCTGCTGCCCACATAGAGCTAACAGGAGTGTGTGCGCAAGGAGGGAGGCAGATGGGTTGGGGCAGGTAGTCAGCAAGTCAAGTGAATAAACAAGGTCATTTGAGATGAGGTAGGGGCTGTGAAGACAGTGATGTGGGTGTGAGGACACAGAATGACATCTCTGTAGACAGACTCTATCTATATGATGGTATGTGAGTTACCTTCTCCCAGAAGGGAACTCGTGACCTGAGAGGTGAATAATGAGTAGTATATAGTGACCTCAGGTTGGAACATTCCTGGCAGAGGACACAACCAGGACAAATGTCCTGAGGCAGCTACAGAGTGTTCAGGAGCAGAGGCAAAACCACGGTGGAGGTGGGGGTGAGTCCAGGGGCCACTTTGTGAGATGCAGTGGGAGGATTGTCTCGGGTCAGGTCACAGGGGCCTTACATGTGATCTGGTTTAAGTTTGGGTTTAAAAACATTTTTTTTTAATTGCGGTAAGAGACACATAACATAAAATTTACCATCTTAGCCATTTTAAAGTATACAGAGTGTTAGGTTTGTTAACAGTGTTGTGCAGTCAATCTCCAGAATTATTTTCATCTTATAGAACTAATACTGAACCCCTTAAACAACAACTGCCATCCCTCACTGTGCCCAGCCCCTGGCAACCACCCTTCTAGATTCTGTGAGTGTGACTCCTTTAGGTATATCATATAAGCAGAATAATACCACTGTTGGTCTTTTTGAGACTGGCTTATCAGCATAGACTTAGCATGAGGTCCTTGGGTTTCATCCATGTTGTGGCCTGTGTCAGAATTTCCTTCCTTTTTAAGGCTTAGTAATTTTCATTGGATGTAGGTGCCCCATTTGTTTATTCATTCTTCCATCAGTGGACACTTGGGTCGCTTCCACCTTTGACCATTGTAAAATGCTGCTGTAAACACGGGTATACAGTGATTTAAGTTCTTCAGGGTTCCACTTTCCACCCATGAGGTAGTCTAAGCCCTCACCTGGGTTGGGTTGCCTCAGGGTGGAGGGGGCCAGCCTCTCTGGATTACCCTTCCCGGTGAGGTAGGGGAGGCCAAGAACAGAGAATCCTCCAGAAGCGCCGATTGAGCTGAGAGCCCTAAGACTGAGCCTTTAAATCATCCTGGGGCCAGAGGAGCTTTTCTCTGCATCCAAAATGTGAGCCATAAACCAGGCTGACTTACAGGCAGTACTCACTGGTCTGGTTGTTTATGGCCAGCATCCTTTCTGATTGGTTGATGCCTGTACTGTGCCTGTTGTTAAATATTTGAATATCACCCTGCTGTAAACCAATCTCAGAACTTCTAAACCTGGCTGTGTGTTGGAATCTCTTGCAGGGAGAATGGAAGCTGCTGTTTAAATGTTCACACTCTAGGCTCCCTCCGCAGCCCATCAAGGAGCAAAGCTTGGGCATCTGTATTGTAACAAGCACACTGGGTGATCCTGATGGCATAGTCTTAGGGGGTCTTATGAAACAGAAGCCAGGTCTTGTGATGAGAGTTCAAGTGCAAATAGTTTATCAGGGAGGAGAGTCCAGGAAACACAGGTCAGGGAGTAAGAATATGAGACTGGGAAGAGAAGGAAGTCATAAAGATGCTTCATCAACCGAGTCACCTCAGTGGGCAAGTGGACATGAATCACATGGGGGAACTTCAAGAGCTGGTTTGGAAAACAGTCTTTGAATTACCCCCTGAGAGATGAGGGAGCTAGGGCATTTATCTACCAACTCTTTATCTGCCATCTTTCATCAGTCATTCATTGAGTGCTCTACCAGGGGCATTAGTTCCCTGGCATAAACAGGCCTGTCCTATTTGAAGCAGTCTCTGGTGGTCAGAACCCTTCAGGACTGGCAATTGGCGGTGAGGCTGGTATGTGTGACAGTGGTATGTAAGGGATAGTAGGCAGGATACCAACGGTATTGGCTATGGAGAACTGCCGAGTTCCCATCACTCCACGTACAGGGAGTGGTAAGCCCCTGTGAAACAATGATTACCCTTCTTACCCCTGAAGAGAGCTTGAGCAAGCTCCGGGAGTTGGTGATGGACAGGGAGGCCTGGCATTGCTGCAGTCTATGGTGTCGCAAAGAGTTGAACACAACAGAGCCACTGAACTGACTGACCCCTGAAGAGAACTTCAAGTCTCATCCATTGTTGGCAGAAATGTAAATGGTGTCATTACTATGGAAAACAGTTTGGTGGTTCCTCAAAGAGTTAAGAGTTTCTATAGGATCCAGCAATTCCACTTCTAGATATATACCCACCCCACCCAGAATTGAAAACAGATGTTCAAACAAAAACTTGTCCACAGGTGTCCATAGCAGCATTATTCACAGTAGCCAAAAGGGGGAAACAACTCAAATGTCCATCAGCTGATGATATGGGTAAACAAAATATAGCGTACAGTGGAGTAGTCGTCATAATTAAGGAATTAAATACTAATATATTAGCACAGGGAACTCTGCTCAATGTTATGTGGCAGCCTGGTTAGGAGGGGGAGTTTGGAGAGAATTGATACATGTATATGTATGCATGTCTGAGTCCTTTTGCTGTCCACCTGAAACTCTCACAACATTGTTAATCACCTTTACACCAATAAAAAATGAAAAGTTAAAAATACTAATACATGTTACAAACAGATGAACCTTGAAAACATTATGCTGAGTGAAAAAAAAAAACAGCACTTAATGTATGATTCTATTTATATGAAATATCCAGAACAGGAAAATTTGTAGAGACAGACAGTGTGGATTAGCAGCTGCCAGAGGCTGGGGGAGGAGGGAATAGGGAAGAATGCTAATAGGGATGGGTTTCCTTTTGGGGTGATTAAAATGTTCTGGAAACAAATAATGGTGATGTTTACACCACATTGTGAATGTACTGCATGCCACAGAATTAATTAAAATGATACACTTTATATTATATATATTTTACTACAATTAAAAACAAGAGCTTCAGGTCTTGCATAGCCTGAGTGGCAGGGTCTACTGTTTCCCAGGTGGGAAACAGTGCATGGTGTGTGTATGCCAGGATCCCACAGCTGGAATGGTTCTCCTAGGGGCTGCTTCTGGGGGCACTAAGTGGGATTTGGGCCCCACAGCTTGGCCCCTTTCCTGTCTGAATGGTGCAAACAGAGGTTGCTGGAAACCTCCCTAATGGGGAAACGAGTCCTGTGTCCTAGAGAGCCAAAGCCAGGCCTGGTTTCTACAGAATGGCAGGATAGCTGGGCGGGGGAGTATGTGCCTAGCAGGAAAATTGTGGGGCGTCTTGTCTTAAATATAATATTAAATTGGCACCTTTAATTAGTACACTTAGAAAAGGTCACTAGCAATTACCTGGGACACAAAGAAGGTGTGAGCAGGCAAGAGCCCATGAGGAAGCCGAAAAGGACCATTTTGAGCAACACATAATTGAGGGGAAAATGGATAAAAGTCCAGAAAATTACAGGGTGGGTGACAGCAGCTGATGGCCCCATCCCTGTTCTGCCCAGTGCCCCCCTTCTTGGGAGAGCCTGAGCATCAAGCCTGGGAGAGCCATTTGGGATACTGGGCCAAGTTGTGTGACCTTGGGTGGGGGCCCAGTGTGACCTTTCTGGAATCCCATGGACCGGCTGGGAGCTTGGCCCCATATTCTCTACCTGGGCTGGGCCCTGAAGGAGGTTGACAAGTGAGATTTCCAGTCCAGGGGGCTACCATGGACTTGATGATGTATTGTGGACAAGCAGGGCCCCCATGGGCCTCAGTTTCCTCGTACTGAATCTCCCTAAGGCCTTGGGAAGTAGCTCAGTATTTCTCAAACTTTTCCACTAAAGGACCCCGAGGGTATCAGAAAGGAACCAGATGTCCCCAGAAGTCAGCAGGAGGCTGGAAATTCTTTTATGGTTTTAGATTATATCTTTAAAAATGAATTAAATGTTATACTCACATTATATTCCCATTTGTCTCAGTATAAAATAGTTGCCTGTCACTGAGTGACACAGATGCTTTGGGGACATGTGCTTGGTTTCTCTATGACTTCACATATCCCCTCCTTCCTCCCCTAGGAAGGAGCACTGTACTGCGAGTCTGGAAACTTGGGCTTAAGCCCTGACTCTGTTGCTCAGAGTTGTACTTTGGGCAAATTGCTAAATGCTTTCAGTTTCTCCACCTTTAAAATGGGAAGGGAACTCTCCAAAAGATCTCTGATTTTTCCACTCCATGATTTTACTCCTCCTGCTTCTTACCTCCTCTCATCACCTTGAATGCGGGCATGTCCTACTCTGATGTGTGATCTTGGAAAGCCTATTTTGCCTTTCCAAGCCTCAACTTCCTAATCTGTATAGTGCATGGGAAAATGACTACCAAACAGTTGAGAGGATTTAGTGAAAGAACCCATGTGAATGGGCTCGCATTTCATGTCTGTCATTTCATAAGTGCCCAATGATTGCCCAGTATCTTCTTTTTCTGAGTCACTTAGGGCCTGATAGAGTCATGTCCATGGACATCCTGAATCTTGAGTTCACATATCAAGTGTTGAGATTTGTAAGATTGTGGAAACAAATGTGGGCACTGGGCCAGAATGCCTGGGCTTTGAAGTCCTACTCTGCCATTTGCTAATTGTGTGGCCATGGTAAATTACTTAATCACTCTGTTACCTTATTTGTTAAGTGAGCAGAATAACAGGAAAGACTGAATTAGATATTACACAGAAATCCTTAACCTAGTATCTGGAATGTGGTTAGTGCTCCAGAATACTGGTTCTCATTGTCATGTTAGAAATTCTTTCAAAAGTTGACTTAGAAAAGCTCATCAGCATTCTTTTCTAAATTAAATCCCAAGTCTTGAATCCTTCCTTCCTTAGCTAGATCATCAGAGCTATTCAGTAAATATGAGAGTCAGTATATGGGGCAAAAAGAGTGTCCATCCCATTTTATAGGGTAAACTGAGGCTTTGAAAGAAGTGATTTGCTGAAAGCCATGGTTCTAACCTAACTACTTCGAGAATCAGATGGAAACTGCAGACCCTCCCTGCAGAGAATGACAGACTGTACACTCGGAACATTTTGCACAGTTCTTCGGGGTTTAAGGACCTCTTGAAGTTACAGTCACAACCTAATCCAATGCCTGTTACCCCCTGGTTTTAGCACATCTCCTGGGAAATGCCTCAGTTCAGTTTAGTTCAGTCGCTCAGTTGTGTCCGACTCTTTGCAACCCCATGGACTGCAGCATGCCAGGCTTCCCTGTCCATCACCAACTCCCGGAGCTTGCTCAAATTCATGTCCATTGAGTCAGTGATGCCATCCAACCATCTCATCCTCTGTCGTCCCCTTCTCCTCCTGCCTTCAATCTTTCCCAGCATCAAGGTCTTTTTCAATGAGTCTGTTCTTTGCATCAGGTGGCCAAAGTATTGGAGTTTCAGCTTCAGCATCAGTCCTTCCAATGAATGTTCAGGGTTGATTTCCTTTAGGATTGACTGGTTTGACCTCCTTGCAGTCCAAGGGACTCTCAAGAGTCTTCTTCAGCACCACAGTTCAAAAGCATCGATTCTTTGGTGCTCAGTTTTTTTTATAATCCAACTCTCACATCCATACATGACTACTGGAAAAACCATAGCTTTGACTAGATAGACCTTTGTTGGCAAATATTTCTGCTTTTTAATATGCTGTCTAGGTTTGCCATAGTTTTCTTCCAAGGAGCAAGTGTCTTTTAATTTCATGGCTGCAGCCACCATCTGCAGTGATTTTCATTGTTTCCATTGTTTCCCCATCTATTTGCCATGAAGTGATGGGACTGGATGCCATGATTTAGTTTTCTGAATGTTGAGTTTTAAGCCTACTTTTTCACTCTCCTCTTTCACTTTTATCAAAAGCTTCTTTAGTTCTTCTTCACTTTCTGCCACGAGGGTGGTGTCATCTGCATATCTGAGGTTATTGGTATTTCTGCCAGCAATCTTGATTCAAGCTTGTGCTTTATCCTAGAAATAATGAATGCCTCAGTCCTAGACAAACTTGGGTGGTTGGTCACCCTACCTGAAGGCTACCTGAGGGGGTTGCTGTGAACCCCAGGGGAAGGTGACTTACTCTAAAACTTCTTAGGCAGGGTTAGGCCAGGCATTCTGATGCCCAGGGTGCCCTCTGGCCAGGGCTTTGTTTCTTGATGAAGGCAACACCTCTGTCATCTGATTGTGGACAGGAGGTAGACTTTGTCACCTGGTTTTAGACTGGAGTCCCCTGATGCTGCCGCATATGTTCCTAACCTCTGTGTACTCCAGTGTATACCACATAGCCAGCACCTAATCACTGTTGAATGAGTGTCAGGTTTGTAAAATTTTCTGAATTAGAAGATATTGCTTCCATTCGTAAAAGACAGAAATCCAACTCTGCTAAGGCTAAAAAAAAAGGAGGAGTTGATTTATTAGCCCACACAGCTGAGCAGTCCAGGGATTAGAGCTAATATCACGTACAGTTGACTGCAGACCCTCAAACCATCAGGAATCTCTCTCCATGTACCATTTGGCTCTGTTTTCCTCCTTGTTGGCCTCATCCTCAGCCAGGCTGTTCCTGTGGTGCCAAAGATGGCTTCCAGCAGGACCAACCCCAGTGGAAGAAAAACACCTTTCTCCTATTTGTTTCAGCAGAACTTCCAGGTTTGGCTTTGATTGGCTAGTTTGGGTCACATGCTTATCTCCGAACCAATCACTGTGATCAGGGAGATGCTGTGCTCTGATTGGCTAGGTCTAGAGATACCAAGGGAATATTTCATGCAAAGATGGGCTCCATAAAGGACAGAAATTGTATGGACCTAACAGAAGCAGACGGAGAAGGCAATGGCAAGCCACTCCAGTACTATTGCCTAGCAAATCCCATGGAAGGAGGAGCCTGGTAGGCTGCAGTCCGTGGGGTCGCTAAGGGTCGGACACGACTGAGCGACTTCACTTTCACTTTCCACTTTCACACATTGGAGAAGGAAATGGAAACGCACTCCAGTGTTCTTGCCTGGAGAATCCCAGGGACGGGGGAGCCTGGTGGGCTTCTGTCTATGGGGTCACACAGAGTCGGACACGACTGAAGTGACTTAGCAGCAGCAGCAGCAACAGAAGCAGAAGATATTAAGAAGAGGTGGCAAGAATACACAGAAGAACTGTACAAAAAAGATCTTCACGACCAAGATAATCACAATGGTGTGATCACTGACCTAGAGCCAGACATCTTGGTATGTGAAGTCAGTTCAGTTCAGTCAGTCAGTCGTGTCCGACTCTCCGTGACCCCATGAATCACAGCACGCCAGGCCTCCCTGTCCATCACCAACTCCCAGAGTACACTCAAACTCATGTCCACAGAGTCGGTGATGCCATCCAGCCATCTCATTCTCCATCGTCCCCTTCTCCCGCCCCAACCAAGTGGGCCTTAGAAAGCGTCACTACGAACAAAGCTAGTGGAGGTGATGGATTTCCACTTGAGCTATTTCAAATCCTGAAAGATGATGCTGTGAAAGTGCTGCACTCAATATGCCAGCAAATTTGGAAAACTCAGCAGTGGCCACAGGACTGGAAAAGGTCAGTCTTCATTCCAATCCCAAAGAAAGGCAATGCCAAAGAATGCTCAAAACTACCGCACAATTGCACTCATCTCACACGCTAGTAAAGTCATGCTCAAAATTCTCCAAGCCAGGCTTTAGCAATACGTGAACCATGAACTTCCAGATGTTCAAGCTGGATTTAGAAAAGGCAGAGGCACCAGAGATCAAATTGTCAACATCCACTGGATCATGGAAAAAGCAAGAGAGTTCAGAAAAACATCTATTTCTGTTTCATTGACTATGCCAAAGCCTTTGACTGTGTGGATCACAATAAACTGTGGAACATTCTGAAAGAGCTAGGAATACCAGACCACCTGACCTGCCTCTTGAGAAACCTGTATGCAGGTCAGGAAGCAACAGTTAGAACTGGACATGGAACAACAGACTGGTTCCAAATAGGAAAAGGAGTACATCAAGGCTGTATATTGTCACCCTGCTTATTTAACTTCTATGCAGAGTACATCATGAGGAATGCTGGGCTGGAAGAAGCACAAGCTGGAATCAAGATTGCTGGGAGAAATATCAATAACCTCAGATATGCAGATGACACCACCCTTATGGCAGAAAGTGAAGAGGAACTCAAAAGCCTCTTGATGAAAGTGAAAGAGGAGAGTGAAAAGGTTGGCTCGAAGCTCAACATTCAGAAAACGAAGATCATGGCATCTGGTCCCATGACTTCATGGGAAATAGATGGGAAAACAGTGGAAACAGTGTCAGACTTTATTTTTTGGGCTCCAAAATCACTGTGGATGCTGATTGCAGCCATGACATTAAAAAACACTTACTCCTTGGAAGGAAAGTTATGACCAACCTAGATAGTATATTAAAAAGCAGAGACATTACTTTGCCAACAAAGGTCCGTCTAGTCAAGGCTATGGTTTTTCCCGTGGTCATGTATGGATGTGAGAGTTGGACTGTGAAGAAAGCTGATCGCCGAAGAATTGATGCTTTTGAACTGTGGTGCTGGAGAAGACTCTTGAGAGTCCCTGGGACTGCAAGGAGATCCAACCAGTCCATTCTAAAGGAGATCGGTCCTGGGTGTTCATTGGAAGGACTGATGCTAAAGCTGAAACTGCAATACTTTGGCCACCTCATGTGACAAGTTGACTCACTGGAAAAGAGTCTGATGCTGGGAGGGATTGGGGGTGGGAGGAGACGGGGACGACAGAGAATGAGATGGCTGGATGGCATCACCACCTCGATGGACATGAGTTTGAGTGAACTCCGGGAGTTGGTGATGGACAGGGAGGCCTGGTGTGCTGTGATGCATTGGGGTCGCGGAGAGTCGGACACGGCTGAGCGACTGAACTGAACTGAACTGAAGTAGTGTGTCCATCTTGGAATATAAGAATTGAAGGGTTGTGGACTTGTGCTCATCTGAGCCACATGGAGAACCCTTTCTCTAAGTTGAAAGAGGATAGGTGGAAGTCATAGAACAAGGTGAATGATAGTTCCCTGTTAAACATTGTGACAAGTGACCAGGGCAGAGGCAGGGAGCCTGGGATGGAGCCAAAGATGCAAAGGGGTCCTGTAGCAGTCAATGACCTGCTGGTGGTCTATTGGGCGACTGCTCTCCACAGGAACTCAGCTGCCTGAGTAAGGTGCTCAAGAATGGACTAACCTCCTGTTTTTGTCCTCTGCTGTCCCCTGTGGGTACTTCAGGTTCCTCTGTGACCCAGTTGCTGGCCCGAGACATGGACAATGACCCCCTGGTGTTTGGCGTGTCTGGGGAGGAGGCCTCCCGCTTCTTTGCTGTGGAGCCTGACACAGGCGTGGTGTGGCTCCGGCAGCCGCTGGACAGAGAGGTATGACCCTGCTCAATCTCCGCCCCAGTCCTTCCCTAGGGAGGCAGGGGCACACGCTAGAGGAAGATGGTATATCGTCTCTCACCCTGAAGCAGAATCTTCCTGCCTGAATGGTGTCCCTCTTCCAGGGCCAGTGCTGATGTCTGCATTTGGCTTTAGAATGGGGTGGCTGGGAGTGTCTCCAAGTAGAGGGCAACACTGGATAGGCAAAGGGACAGTGACCTTGGGTACATCCCCTGTAGGATAGCAGCTCCGTGGGAGCCACACTTGTCATTTCCATGTGTGTGAAAGACAGTGGCTCAGTTGTGTCTGGTTTTTTTGCAACCTGTTAGACTATAGCCCGCCAGGCTCCTCGTCCATGCTATTTTCCAGGCAAGAATACTGTAGGGTGTTGGCATAAACCAACACAATTCTGTAAAGCAACTAAAAAATAAATAAATTAAAAAAAAAAAAAAAGAATACTGGAGTGGGTAGCCACTCCCTTCTCCAGGGGCTCTTCTCAACCCAGGTCTCCCACATTCCGCGCCACCTCCCCCCCAACAACAAATGTTTCCTCAAAAGATATTTTCCAGAGACTCAGTAACTGATGACAGTAGCCCTTAGCAAATTAAAGTAAGGGTTTGAGCAAACCCACCCCCTGTTTCTACTCACATTGAAGTGGCCACACTTTGCTTGGGATCACACAGCAGATTAGAGACAGAGCCCAGATTAGAATCCAAGATTCTTGACTTTTAATCTGTTTCTCTTTTATGGGAAAGATCCATATTCCAAACCTACTTTTCCAGTCCAAAAGACAGTGTTTATTTTGTAGGGAAGCCTTCAGCTATCCAGTCCCAGACCAGCTCTTCGGGCAATGCTGGAGGGTCTCCACCCCCGTGTAGGGCTCTGGACTCAGGGCCTCAGCTCGCCTCTCTAATTTTGTTCTCCTCCCTCCCTACATTTTCTTTCAGACCAAGTCAGAGTTCACAGTGGAGTTCTCTGTCAGTGACCACCAGGGGGTGAGTGTCTCCTGAGGCCCCTGCTGCCCGGGGAGGCAGGGTTCCTGGGCCTTCGGCTGGAAAGAGGCCAGAGGCTCAGGCCAACATTAACTCTCCACACTTGTCTTGCCAGGTGATTACAAGGAAGGTGAACATCCAGGTCGGGGACGTGAATGACAACGCGCCCACATTTCATAATCAGCCCTACAGTGTCCGCATCCCTGAGGTAGGTGCCCCCAGGGTCACACTCGAGGGACATTTGGGATCTGCTGCTCTGGGGCCATCTGGGAATAGACTGATGCTGGGGGACAGGCAGCTCCAGCTTCTTCTCTCCTGCCCACACCTCAGCCTGGGCATCTGCTCTGGGCACATTGGTGACCAAGCCAGTACCTCTGTCAGGGCTTGTCTGCTGGTTGCAGAGAGCAGGTTGGTGAGAGACTCATGCCTGAGAGAGGGCCCTGGATAAATCCCCGAACTCTGGCCAGAGTCAGGGACAGGACAGAGGTTGGGAGAGGCAGGTTGTACCTCATTTTTTCCACTCACAGCGTGTGGGCCTTGGATGTGTGGGTTGGCGGACTTAAAACCCTAGGCCTCCCAGCTTTAGCCAGAACAGTCCCCCCAGGATGCAGGGTACATGCAGTGACTGGAAAGGGCTTTCTTTCTTGAACCCCACACTTGCCCCACTGGCTCGCTGGCCATTGGCTCCTCTGGGTCGTCTGTGTACTCTGAGTGTATTTGCATGAGTGCATGAGTGTAAAACCAAGCCATTGCTGGTAATTGAGAAGTACAAATTATTGCATTACGAACGGTTCGATTATAAGCTGGCTGCTGGCCCCAGGGTTCTCATTGCTTTCTGTCCCTCTCCCTGGTGGCTGATGGCAGGCTTCTGGGGTAGCAGTTAGCGATTCAAAGACCTTGAATGTGGTGGATAAAGAGCTTCTAACTGGGTGTCCCTCAGGCCTGCCCTAGGGGCTCTGGGTTGGACAGCAGCAGTAAAGGGTGAGGATGGGAGCTGGCATCCACTAGGGAGAGGGGGCTGCCACTGTGGCATTGGAGTTCTCACCCCTTTATGTCATTGGATAAGGAAATTGAAAGAGCTCTAGAAAATACTTGTTTAGTTTATAGATGAGAAAAGTGAGGCTCAGTGTGGGAGAGTGACTTGTCTAAGGTCACACAGCTTTGACTTCTAGCTTCCTGACTCCCAGGGCAGCCTCAGATGCCTCAAGGATGAAGAAACCTGATATCATGCCCCCATGTTCCTGTTGCTGGCCCTCCTTACTCAGCTGTGAGTCAAGGGTCCTCTGCTTGTGCCACAGAGAGGACCAACGTGCGGGTGGGGTACACCGGAGGTGCTCACGCCCTCCCAGATGGAGTGGGACACAGGAAGAGAGACCCTGCAATCCTACGCGCAGGGGCACAGTGCCCTGAGCTGTGGCCGGCATGCCCAGGGATTGCAGCTTGGCTCTGGGCCCCTGCTCATTTGGAAGTCTCCCTAATTTAATTAAGGGTCTCTACGTGCCAGCCTGCACTCCGGGCCCGGGCTTAGAAACCAAGGGCATGGCTCGGAGTTAATGAGCCTTGGACCCATTGCTCAGCTGCCATCCTGGCAGGCATGGCTGCCCTCTGCCTTCCCTCACAGGGGCAGCAGACAGCAGCAATGGCAAGGGGATGAGGGGTTGCGTCCCTGCTCTCAGCCCGGGCCAACCTTTCCTATCTCCCTTGCCAGAAGAAAATGTGACCTCCAACACTGCCCCATTGGAATCCCCCAGGGTTCTCCAAAGGCCTCTGCCTCCAAGGAGAGAGCCTCTTCAGTCGTTCATTTATTTAACAAATATTTATTGAGTGTCTGCTGTGAGTTTGGCGCCGTGCCAGGCTCTCACTGCACAGACTTGGGAGGCCAGAGGAATATATAATGACGGGAGCCAGAACCAGAGACCAGAGACCCCAGGCTTGGCCCCTGCTCTGCCCCCAGATTTCTGGGTCCATTAGGGTGCATCATTTAACCTCTCTGGGCCATAGTCCTCCTTCTTTAACAAAAACAGAGGACAGGTGAGATAAAATGGCCTGCCTCCTGCCCATCTGATGAGGAGAGGGTGGGCCAAGAGGGGCTAGCTCGAAGGACGCACAGTCCTTGGAGGCTGGCCCATGCGGTTTACTCACCTGCATGTAAACCTCCCTGGGTCACTTCAGTGGCCCGATATTCGATGCCCTGCTCCGGGCAGCTCCATGTAGCCAGTGGGGATGTGGTGTCAGCTGAATGGAGGCCTGGCCACTCCTGACCCAAGGTGGTTTGGCACTGACGAGCCCTGCCCTGGGGTGGTCATCTGAGCTAGAGCTTAGCTGCTGGACTCAGGTCCCAACTGGAGTACCAGTCAAGATTCTGCTGGTCCTTGCCCAGGCTTCAGCCAGGGATCTCCTGCTTACGTGGAGGTCACTCTGGAAACCCCAGGCCCTCGCCCTTGAGAAACATGATTCAGTGGCAGAGGCCCTGTGGGTGTGAACGGGGTGAGAACACAAACCAGAGGAATGGGGAAGGGGCACTACAGACCCCCACAAGGCATCCTCAGGGGTTACCAGAGCAATCAGAGAAATCTCGATAGGCTTCCTGGAAGAGGTGGGTTTCCAGGAGAAGCTCGCCAAGGTGAGCAGCAGAATTCCTGTTATATGGTGGGAAGAGGTAGCCTGGAGGTCAAGACACCTGGGTCCTAGTGCTAACAGCTAAGACTTTAGACCTGTTGCTGCCCCTCTGATGGCTTCAGCTCCAACAGCTGTTACGCTGAGGCAGGTGGCCTGGTCCCTTCCAGGACTGACGTTCCATGATCTGAGTAGGAATCCAAAATGAGTGGCTCCGTCTTACCCCCAGTACTTCATTATTCCTTGAAGGGCTAGCGAAGGCCTCCAGTGGCTCCGTCCATCCACTTAGCTCCTCTTTGGTAGTCCCAACCGCCTGCACACCATCCCTAACCTTCCTGACCTCCACTCCCCCGAGCCCTCGGGGTCTTGATAGTATTTGGGTCTGTTGTGCCCAGAACCCTGGAATAGGCATGAGGAAAAAGTTACAGGGAGGTAAATTCTAGGTCTACATAAGGAAGAATTTGCTGATTGAAACTTTCACAGTCTCCTCCCCAGCTCTGCTGAGGGATGTACTGAGCTCCCCATCCGTGAAGTTAAAACAGAAGCAGAAGCCCATGTTTCAGAAGCCATCTAGTGCTGAGTATTGGAGAGGTGATGAATCAGAGGCTCCCAAACACACCCCATCAGAATTTCCTGGGGAACTAGTGAGGCTGCATATTCCTGGGCCCCTGCAATTCTGAATCAGTGGTTTGGGGAGAGCCGGCCCAGGAAGCTGCATTTTTAACTCCATGGTGACAGCACGCCCTGGGGGATAACATCTGTGGCCGTCCCCACCAGAGGGTTTCTCAGAGGTGCCGCAGCAGCCCATCTTTGAGAACCCTCAGCCTGTCCACAGCTGCCTAGAAACATCAACCCATGGGGAATCACTTCCTCAGGCCTAGCACCTGAGCAGGTGGGAGGCAGGTCAAGACCAGGCACCTCCCCTTTCCTAGAGAAGTTCACCCGCCCCCTGCCCTCCCTGACCTGCCCTGTCTCCCTCCGAAAGCCCCTGCCTAAGCCGGGCAGGTGTGTTTGGGTTTGTTTGTTCTCAGTTCCCCTCCTGCCCACCCCTCTCCCCTCTCTAAGCTGTTCTACATGTAATTATCCATTTTATCAGGGTGAAAGGCCCTGCAATTCACTTGTCGAAGCCCTAACGAGGCAGCGTGGATGCTTTCAAGTCCGTAAAGAAAAGGGAAATCCTGCTAGAATTGGCAACTTAATTCACCAAGCCAGCCTCGACAGACCTCATTAAGTCCCCGTGTATTCATTTCAGGCTAATGGCTGTCATGCTGACTGCTGTTTGATTTGCTGTAATAGACTTTTATGGCATTCCAATTTGCTCAAACGTGTTTGCCTGTGTCTCTGCCCAGCAGCGCTGCTCCAGCACCTCTGTTAGGGGTGCGTGCCCACCTCGCTGACCTTCAGCACTGCCCCATGCTCCTCCTTCTGCCCCCTCTCCTCAGCCCTTCAGCTGTGCCCCAGGGAGGTGACTCTAGGGCCTAGGTGTTTGGGTCAGAAGACAGATGGTGCCAGGAGTCTCCTTGGGCTCATGAGGGCCTCTGGAGTGTTAGGGCTGGCCATGTCGTTGACGTTCCAAGAAGTTCAGCCTCCTTAGCTGGGCCTTTAGCCATCTGGCCTCAACCTACCTTTCTCAGCTTATCTTCTGGTATTCCTCATGAGTCCTCCTGTCAGCCAAAGGGCTAAGCCAGTGCCTCTGAGCATGTGTCTGTGTGTCACTTTTCTTTGTAAAACACATGTTGTACTGTTCTAACTAGTTCTGGAGGGTTTTCTTTCTTCTTGTAGCCTAACTCTATTCTGCCTGTCCTTCAAAGTCCAAATCTGATCCACTGTGCTTTGATTCCCTCAAATTGTTTGAAATGAACACAAACATTTGCTGAACAGCTATGGAGCGGGGCCCAGGGATTTTCAGTTGGCTTGGCAATTCAGGGTAGAAAAAAACAGACTCTACTGTTTGCCAGCTGTATAACTTTGGAAGGAACTTAATCTTTCTGGACCTCAGTTTTTTATCTATAAGATGGGCAACAATATTTCCCTTGTGAGGTTATTGTGAGAGCTATAATAGTGCCAGTAGGAAAAGCCCTAGACCAGGGTCTTTGTGCTCAGGGAAGGTAATTTTACAGGGAGAAAAACAAGTAAGTAAATGTCTGCTGCTGCTGCTGCTGCTGCTGCTGCTGCTACTGCTAAGTCGCTTCAGTCATGTCTGACTCTGTACAACCCCATGGACTGCAGTGCACCAGGTTCCTCCGTTCATGGGATTCTCCAGGAAAGAACACTGGAGTGGGTTGCCATTTCCTTCTCCAATGCATGAAAGTGAAAAGTGAAAGTGAAGTCATTCAGTCGTGTCCGACTCTTTGCGACCCCATGGACTGCAGCCTACCAGGCTCCTGTGCCCATGGTATTTTCCGGGCAAGAGTACTGGAGTGGGTTGCCATTGCCTTCTCCAAGTAGATGTCTGACTACCTCTAAATGTATTATATGCTATGGCAGCTTAGAATGTGCAAAGTGGGATGGAAGGAGTAGACCTATGGAGTGAACTGTGAAAGGAGTGAACTGGTCTATATATGGGGGCTATTCGTATGGGACCTTAGAGGATGAGTAGGAGTTTGTTATGCAGAGAAGCAGATTATGTTGTCTCTGAATATCATATACTTTCTGAGATCCTCTAGTTTTTTTTTCCCATATGTTGGAATTTCCTGAAGAAGGAGGTAAACTCTAACTCCTGACCAGAGATCCTGTTGAGGTGGGACAGTGACTATACAGGTATGTGTGTCCCTTGGTGCCCCCTGTTACCTTGTAGAAACAAATTGGCCTGGAAGTGGGCCTTCTGGCTCCCTGCCCAGGTTTCTGTGATGGACAGGTCCTGCGTAGATCTTTGTCACCCCTGGCTTCAGGTAACAAGATGGGGATGAGGTTGGAGGTGGGGAGGAGTGGGGCTGAGATGAGTCAAAAGGGACCTGAGAGGCTGAGAGTTCTTCTCAGATCCTCAAAGATGGCTCAGGACATGATCGGAGCCAAAACCCAAGGTTCCTGGCCCCAGGTCCAACTAGGCCACACCATCTCTTCATATCACTTAATAAGGACAGATGAAAGTCACTCCTTGTATGTCCTTCCTAGGGATGGGAAAACAGGGAGAAGAGTATTCTTGATAATCCTTTGTCAGTGAAACAAATAAAGAATTCATTTCTAAGATGATTAATAGTAAGGTGGTGTTTTGTTATTGAGAGCTTCCTGTGTGCCTAATGCCATACTTCCGGTATGGGAACTGACTGAACCCTCACTTCATGGGGTAGCCACTCTTGTCCCCATTCTATAGATGTGGACATGGAAGTAGAGACATTATATAAGTTGTCCAAACCTAGGCAAGGATGGGGCCAGGATTCAGGGACAGGTCCGATTATGTGACCTTCAGGAGGCAACTTCAATTCTACCTACAAAATGGAGATAATTATGCATGCCTTGCAAAATTATTTATTGTGAGATTGAAGTATAAGGGACCATGTATGAGAATTGCTTAGCCTAGAGCCCAATGTAAATGCCCAATAAATGGTCATAGTTATAGTCATTGTATGTCCATGTCTCCTGCCAGACAGAGCAGGGACAGAGCTCAAGTACCTGTGCGTCCTCAATACCCAGCCCAAGATCTGGCCCTTGGATGTGAACTTCACAAATGGGCAGAGCCCTGCTGCTTCCTCTGCCTCTTGGGTGGTTGGAAGGACAGCAGGAGTATTTATTGCCAAGAACTCACTGCTGGTGCTCACTGATGCCTGCTGTTGCCTGCCAATTCTTGAACCTTAGCCGTGCCATCCCATGTGCCCTGGGCATGTGGGGAGCCCAGAGTGGCCCAGAGCATGTGGAGGTGGACTTGCTAAATCTATTAGCCCCACTGGGCCCTGTGGCAGTGCCCCCAGCTGCCCTCCTCAAGGTATGTCCATCAGATGATGAATAATTTATAAACTGCATTCTCAGGCTGCAGAGAGAAGTGGGGATGAGAGGGACTCCCACTGGCTTGTGCCTGCCATCCCCCTAAGGTATCAGCCCTGCTCGCAAGAGTATCATCTCCCATGCCAGGAGAGGCAGCCCCTTGACAGGCCATATTAATTTATACCCTGGGGCCACGGTGCTCGGCGGCCCCCTCTGCATCTATAACTACCCGCCTATTGATCTGGGAGAGGGAGACCAGTTGGTCATCTCAGGAGCCCTGGATCCTGCTGGTCAGAGTCAGAGCAGGTGGCGGCCCTGGGCTACGCCTCTGGGCCCCTCAGTGAGCACCCCGGGGTGCCTGTGTCTTTTCTGATCTCCTCCTGTCAGCACAGTGACCGGTACCTAGAAATCCTCCCTTCTTCCAGTGGGTGTCACAGCCTGCAGCAGCAAGGACAGCAGGCTTTGGGCTTGTAGCAGTGAAGTTATGCACACAGCACATCAGCAGCGCTGCCTGTTGCAACAGTCCTGGAGTGTGTGTGTGGTGGTGGTGTGTGTGCACTTAAGTGACGTCTTCTCTGTGTCCTGGCTTTTTCACTGTCTTTCATTTGTCCTTATGACAGCTCTGTAAGTTAGGGGACAATTTTTCTTCCCATTTTCAGGATGAGAGAAATGGAGGCCAGTACAAGATCACTGCCTTCCCTAAGTCCCCTGGTGTCAGATATTCTTGCAACTAGAGCCATAGTCTTGCTGTCTCTCATCTTTCAGCACCTTTGCATGGATTTTTTTGCTACTCTGCCATTACCTGCTGTTTGCCAAAAGTTGCCCTGATTTAGACAGGATGCAGGGAGGTGAGCTGAGGACTCTGGGCTCTGAGCACAGGCTTCCCCCCATCCCAGGCTGGGGCTGGCCCTTGAGCCCTGTGCGCAGGCTGTGGGGGTCCAGTGGAGAAGCTTCACTCAGAGCCCTCTGCCAGCGGTCTGCAGTGAGGACCATCCCAACGGTCAGGACCCAGCCCTCGTCATAGTTATGCACCTTCTGCTGGGCTAGCCCCCGAAGGCAACCTCCAACATTTCCCACATGTACATGCAGCATTATCTGTGAGAAGTGAGAGACCGACACACGTGGGTAAGTGCCAGCCTGCTCCACCTGCCTGCAGGGATGACTCAACAACTTTCTGCCGTCTCTTGCTGGAGTCTTAGGTGCCCAGGAGGGAATAAACGGAGTCCCACAGAATCCAGGCCCAGAGAGCTCAGCCCAGCCGCATAGTTCAAAGCTCCTTGCTCCCTCATCCCCACTGTGGAGTGACGCCCAGGACCACCCCCCCACAAGCCCCCGGGACCCCTGTGGCCCCTCCTTCCCTGCCTGGGGCGCATGGCCAGGCCTGTGGACTCTCGCCAGCATCCTTAGCGTGAGGGAAGAGGACAGTGCAGGAGCAGGAGATGGAAGGAGCCCAGATGTGATTCAAATTATTATTTTGCTTGAATGGTAATACTGCTCTTAATTATGTCAGTTTCCTCGCCGATTCTCACTGGGAGTCTTGGGGGCCATGTAATGCTATTGCAGTGACTGCAGGGCCCTCTGCCATGCATCCGAAGCAGGGGACTGTGTGTGGAATCCAGCTTGTGTGCGTTAGGAATTCTCTGGCACATGCTGGGTTATCTTTTATTGTGCCCCCCACCCTTTAAATAAAGAACCTCTAAATGGAAGGAGATGATAGCTGCCTGCTGGAGATGTTCCCACTGCATTGCTGGGCTGTCGGCCTCGTGCGCCAGAGTCCATCTGGCATCCTTCATCTCCCTTTCTCCATAATGTTCTCCTCTTCCCCCGGTGGGGCCTGTTGGAGGAAGGGAGCAGAACACTTGCCTGCACCCCTTTCACTCTAGGCAGTGGGGTTTCCTTAGACCATGAGTGGGAGGACAGGTTTAGGAAACAGAGGGTTGAAAAAGGTCCCTCGTGCAGCCAAGGGCAGCTGCGGCTTCACTGTATGATAAGAACCTGAGCCCGATCTGTGACATGGGGTCCCTGGTCCCTGCTGGAGCACTGTGAGGGAGCCAGGCACACAGGGGCTCTAACTCCACAGTGGGAGGCTGGGAGCAAGGGGCTTAGCCTGCTGGAGCCTCCATTTCTT
Organism: Moschus berezovskii; assembly: GCF_049115385.1. Taxonomy (NCBI): domain Eukaryota; kingdom Metazoa; phylum Chordata; class Mammalia; order Artiodactyla; family Moschidae; genus Moschus; species Moschus berezovskii. Next base: position 28,337,175 of record NC_142471.1, read on the forward strand.
CATCTGTAAAATAGGGGTACATTGGGGTTGTTGTGAAAGTTCAGTGATAGCGTGTGTATGAAACAGCACCCATGCAGGATAATTGATTGGCTTTCCTATTGTTCTGAGAAGTTCCCCAAGAACTTCAGGAAAGTTGCTTGAAGTCCAAGTTGCAGCTGGACAGGTAGGCTCTGTTGCTATGGACTGAATGGTTGATACTGGGGTGTCAGTGGCCAAGAACTCACAGTTCAGTAGGAGACAGGAAACATGTGGGAAACATGAAACAAAGACATGACAAGGGAAAAATGGAAACAGAGTCACCTAGAAATATCTAGTAATAGGTAGAGAGCATTTCAAATAGGCTCCTGGAAACTATCACCAGAGGGGCAGTCAAGTTGACTTCCTCCCACCACACATTCTATAGCGATCAGAAGCCAGAGAGGGTCAAGGATGAGCCCAAGGTCACCCGGTAAATCAGTGGCAAACTGCTAAAGACCTCAGGTGACTGGGCAGGATACTCAGAGATGCAGTTTCCAGAACTTGATGAGACTGAGGGCGTGCCTGGGTGGGAGGCGCAACACTGTTTTCCCAGGTGGATGTCCAGAGCTGGGCTAGCAGCACAAGGGGTGGTGCCTCCTGGTCTCCCACAGACCCCCCACACCCCAGGGGCAGTGGCCTCAGGCTGCCTTCTCTATGCAAAACCTTCATGAGGATGTGGACCAGACACCAGCTTGCGCTTCTGCATTGCCTCTTCTCAGGGGCTCTGGGATTTTGTCTCAGCCCCTCTACTTCCCCTAACAAGTTTGAATATTGTCAGAATGGCTTGGCGACAGGCCTGTCAACCCCCCCATAATAATATTGGGGCCCCCACTCAATAAGTTTGTTTTGATGCATTCACAGGCTGCTTGACCCACCTTGTTTTCTACCAAATAAATGAGAGAGGAGAGGTCTCGGGTGATGAAACTATTATAATTTCTGTGATTCCTTAGCATCCTTTAGTTACTTTGCAACTTTGTGGTGCTGCCTGGAAGCTGGGAGGGGCTGAACGCTCCCTCTTAATAATAACCTTAAGTGGAAGCTTCCTGTCCGTCTATTAAAAAGCCAGCTCTTCTCTCCAGATGCGATGATGCGGCTGAGAGATTTCACCCGGGCGTAATCACTAGGTTCAGTGCAGTCGTCCCCCATTCACTGTCTTCTCCATCCATTGGCCAGCCCACCTCCACGGCGTGGGGAATTGCCAACTGCAAAGAGCTGACTGCTTGGTCACGTCCTTGTCCAGGAGGGTCACACCTCCTGGTCCCCTTTCCTAGCCCTGCCCCCAAGAGAGGGAAAAGGCTTGGGAGCCTCTCCCTCCAACCCCTCCCCTGTTGGTATCTTCCAGTGTGAGCTCAGCTGTGCCTCCACCGTTCCCAGCACAAGCCCTGCGTTGTAGAAATCTGTCCCGACTGCGCGAGGCTTTGCTCTCCCAGCTCTCCCGTCCTTTCTGTCTTGGAGCCTCCCTGCAATCTGTTCACTTTGCTGCTGCCCTGCCTGTGTTCATGTTGTGCCCTCCCCTGAGCTGCTCTCACCCAAACCCCCTGCGCCATCTTCCTTCCTGTCATTTAGCCAAGCCCTACTCTTCCTTTTTTGGAACAGAGTGGGGAGGGCAGGAGAGGTCCTCTGTGTCCATATTTACAGATAACCAAGTCAAGTATTAGAGGAGTTGGAAGACTTGCCCAGGTTATTGCCTTTGGAAGTGATCCACTGGGATCAGACCCGAGCTCTTCACTTGGTCTTCTCCACTGAACTTGAAGGCACAGGCCTCTCTTAGTCCCTGCCCTTGGAGTTGCTCCTACACCTATTCCATTGATCCGGGCTTCTAAACCTCCTCCTTGGTGAACCTTCTATGTCCTTACCTTGGCCTGGCATTTCCTTCTTGGGATGGCACCAGGCCTCCCCTCAGACAAGAGAGGTCAGCCAGTCCCAGGTCTGGGTACTGAACCTTCCTCAGGCTGGCTCAGCCAGTGACCAGCCCCTCCAGCTTGTCACCTGTCCATACAGCTCAGCAAGTTCAAGTGGGGTGAGCTCTAGCCCAGAGAGGCCAGGGGCTCCACCACCTGTGGCTGGGTGAGTCTCTTCCCCCTTCCAGGGCTCAGTTTGCCCCTGTGTCAGATAGGACTGTTAGTCTTGTCCACTCCACGGTGTGGGTAAAACTACAGGGCAGATAGGAAGGCCCTGAACTTCAAGCCTCGTTCAGGTTTGGTGGATTAACCCCTGTGTTTTCTCCAGTGGCCCTGCAGGCTTCATGAGTTTTCTTTTCCTTCCTTCCTTCCTTCTTTCCTTCCCCCACTCCTCCCTGCTCCCCCTTCCTTCCGTTTTTTGAGTCTGTGTATTACCTGAGTGTATATATAGAGAAGTGAGCAACCATAACTGTTCATAAGTTTATGAATTAGTTGCAAACTGAATACATTTGTGTTACATCTGGATCAAGAAACAGAACCTCTCCAGGGTCTAGAAGCCCCCTTGTGACCTTTCTAGTCCTTCCTCCTCCCTCCAGAAAGCAAACACTACCCTGGCTTCTAACCTCGTGGGTTACTTCTGCCTATTTTCATTTTATTATATGCATTCTGTTGCATGTGTGCATAATCAGTCACTTCAGTCTTGTCTGACACTTTGAGACCCCACGGACTGTAGCCCACCAGGCTCCTCTGTCCATGGGATTCTCCAGGCAAGAATCTTGGAGTGGGTTGCTATGCCCTCCTCCAGGGGATCTTCCTGACCCAGGGATCCAACCCCCATCTCCCTGCATCCCTGCATTGCAGGTGGATTCTTTACCACTGAGCCACCAGGGAAGGTGTTTTTAATCACCTCAGATTCAGGGTACAGGCAGCCAGCTTCTTCTCGGAGGTCACTTCCCACAATGAATAGAACCACAGTGGTTAGGTTAGTGATTTGAATATTGGTCTCCCAACTTACATCTGTGAGTCTCTAGGAAACTTCCTGTCTCTGGTTAAATGAGTGTGGTGCTGATACAGGGTCGTCACCATGCAGGTGACATGAGACGATGGATGTGCAGGGCTCAGCCTTCAGCCCACACACAGCAAGGCCGGCCAGTCTATCCCCTGTGGGCATCCCCTCTAGGCAGCCCCTCCCTGGTCGTGGGTCATCCCTGCAGGTGGATATGGAACTGCCTGGGAGCTGAGACCGGAGGCTGCACAGGGAACTAAACGGAATGGCTGAAACTTGGGTTGAGAGGAAGGGGAAGGCGAGAAAGGAGGTGGGCCCCTTCCTTTTTGCGCTCTCCTTCAATCCTCATAGAAGTCATCCCCTTGGTAAGAAAGATGTGATTTTCCTCATATTATAGCTGGAGAAATGGGCCCAGAGAGGTTAAATAACTTGCCCAGGGCTACACAGCTTGCCCTAGATGACTTCCTCTGTACTGCCCCCGCAGAGTGAGTCCAAATGCATTTTACCCTCAGTGTATTTGCTTGGGGTTTGGGGTTTACTATAAGTCTATGTGCTTCTGAGAGGCCAGCCCTGGGTCCAGAGAAAGTGGAAGGGGGGAGGTGTTTGCTTAGGAGAGGGCTTCTTGAAGTGACCTTTATTGCGTCCCACCTCCTTCAGTCTTCTACAAAGCTGCAGCTCCTATCAGCAAACCAATCTCAGGCCTGCATGAGAAAACACAAAAATCTTTAAAGGCTTCTTAGCAGCTTGAAGTGATTGTTGTTGGTTTTTTTCCCCCCTTCTCTGTTCAGGGCTGGGGCAGGGCCAGGACGGTGGGAGAAGAATAATAAATTCTTCCAAAGCATTGTCTTTCTCCTCACCTCTCCACATCATCAGGTTCCCCAAAGTCAGGGGCCACTAGGCCTTTAAAAAAACAACAAAATATCCACCCAGTACAGCCCAAACGATAGAGACAGAGGGACATGCAGCAGCAGCTATTGGGGCGGAAAGCCCTAAATGGTGTGGAAGTAATGCCTAAAGTGTGCTGGCGATTACAGACATTTCCACAGAGCCACACTCGGGCTGCATGGGTCGGTAGCAGCAGCCATGGGGAAATAAATAAGTGAGCAAGCCTGGGAGATCCCGTTGACTGTTGCTGTGCAGAAGGGAGGTTTGGGGCAGGTCATTGGTGAGGGCGGAAGGAAGGTAGATGGGCTCATTCACTCATTCTTCCATCCGTCCGTTCATTCGGTTGTACCAAGCTCCTCTGACGGGCAAGGGATGTCACTAAAACCTTTCCGTGGTGTTCTGAGGGCAGTGACCAGAATCCTGCCAGGCTGGCAAGACCTAGCCCCAGTCCCTTTTTCACCTTCCCTTTACCTGTGCTTTCCTATGCCTCTGCCTTCTTTCTGGTGCCTGAGGGCTTGTGCCACAGGATCTTTGCACGGCTGTTCCCTCCCCCTCTTTTCACAAACCATTCCTGGTGGCTCTGTTCCCGAAGCCAGATGCTGAAGGCAGCTCAGTTCTTGCGAAGCCCCCTCCAAGGCCTTTGCAGAAGGGTTGAGCCTGGCCTCACCAGAGTTTGTAGGCAGCGCTGGGAAATGAGGATGCCTTACTCAGGAATTCTGGAGGAAAGGGTGTCATCTAGTGGGGCTGGGGTATGGTAGGCAGACAATAACCTGCAAGGTGTCCACTTCCTAATCATAGGAATCTGGGACTGTGTTACCTCATGTAGCAACAGGGACTTTGCAGGTGTGATTAAGTTATGGGCCTTCCTGGGGAGATAACTGGCTGATCTGTGTGGCCCTGTTGTAATCACAAGGGTCCTTTTAAGGGGAGGTAGGAGAATCAGAGGGGGTATGAATGGAAGCAGCAGTCAGAGAGAGAGATTTGAAGGTGCTATACTTCTGGTCTGAGCATGGAAAAAGAGGCTACCAACCAAGGAATGAGCATGGCTTCTAGAAGCTGGAAAGGCAGGGACACAGATTCTTCTCTGGAGCCCCCAGAAGGAATGCAAGCCTCATAACCGCTTAATTTTAGTCCAGTAAGACCCATGTTGGACTTCTAGCCACAGCAACTGTAAGATGATAAACTTACATTGTTTTAAGCCACGGAGTTTGTGGGACTTCGTTTCACTACATATGGGAGATGGTATAGGTGCTCTGAAGGCAGAGCTGTAGGACATAACATTCTACAGCACATGCCTCCAGCACCCCCAGACTCTACTTCAGTTGCTCCTTTGGGGCCCTTAAGGCAGGGGGATTTTTGTACACAGGGGAGTGTTGTCTGGACATAGGTATGAGACGGTGTTGTTGGAGGTGATCCCTGAGGGTCAGCCATGGGGTAGGGGCACCCAGAGGTGGGGAGCCCACTGTGTGGGAAGAGGCCTTGTAGAAACCAGGAGCGGTGACGTGGGAGAGCTTAGGAGCCCATTCAGTGGGTGGACGATTGTGTTAGAGGTACTACATCGCAGAAGTGGCCCCAGGCTGCTGGGAACCCAGGAAGACCTCTCCATTGCCTGAAGGAGAGCTTAGCAGGTGCCTGAGTGCTGGAGGCCCTCCTCGAAAGTTCGACCTCTTGACACCAACAGGCTCAGAGACAGAGAGGGGTCTCTGCTTGACTGCTGCCAGAGTAGTGGTGGGATGCAGAAGTGTTATTAGTCCCATGCACTTGACCCCACCCTCATTCACTTGACCACTTATTCATCAAGTATCTCCTGGATTCCTCCTGGGTGACAAGTCCATCCTGGGTTCTGGGGACAGAAGAGGAGTGAGATATGGTCCCTGGCCTCTGGAGGTCCCAGCTGGGCCCTGCTCACCCAAGGTGGCACCTTTAAAGCAGGCAGGGAGACCAGTGCTTGAGGACTCGGGCAGCTACCACCCAAAGCTTGGCCCCTTCTGGATTGCTGATGGGTGAAACAGGACAGTTCACCCCTCCCAGCTTTAGTGCTACAGGAATCCTCGGCCTTGCCACCCACCCTCCCACCCCATCCTAACTCCCAGGTCCCTTGTGACATGTGACGTGAGTGGAGATCGAGCACCACTCCCTCCCTCTGGGCAGCAGGATTGGACCCGGGAACTCTAAATGAGCTTGGCAGCTTTGTTCTCTCTGCTCTGTCCTGTCCCTCCGCCACCCTCCCCTGCGGCAGCCTGGGTCACCTTCAGGGTGTTCTCAGTCTGGTCTAGGAGGGAGGAGCAGGAACCAGCTTGGGTCTGAGACCAAGAGAGGCCTCCTCTGTGTCTGGACTCCCCATCTGCTCCCTTATATCTGAGATGGGTGCAGATCCCACAGGAATAGAAAAGGCCCTCTGGATTCAAGGGCGTTACTGAGGAAGGGAGACGTGGTCCCAGACATTGAGAGGACCAGGCATGGGCCCAGTGACTGTGCCTTCCTCCCACTTCCTGTTCCAGCTTCTGACTCTACCCCTTGTCTGAAGCGTGGGTCCTCCTGGTCCCAAGGTCCAAGGTGTGTGAACTGATTAAAAGTGGAATCTCTATCTTATAATTCCTTGACCCGTAAGGGCCAGGGGTACTGGCATGAGGAAGGCACTGAACAACATTCATAACAAAAATGGAGACTGTACATGCATTCACCGGATACTTTTCATTGCCCATCTCTGGTGTAGGTATTGGGATTATCCCCATTATGTCAGGCTCAGAAGGGTTGTCAGTTGCTGAGCTGGGATGTGAACCCAGTGGGTGCACCTCCAGGGCCCCCACCACGCTTATGCTGCCTCTGTTGACAGTGGGTCAGGGGCAGGGCGATGAAGGTGTTCACAGCTGGGCTGTGTGTCCCGTGTGCACACCTGGATTCTCAGGGGACCCAGCAGGTGGCAGATCATTGTGAGAGGGCTGCTCCTGGGCCTGACTTCCAGCCTGTGGCTCCTGGCAGCCCTCAAGGTCTCCCTTTGCCTTCCTCTCTCTAGCACAGTACCTAGTGCCATAATCGCCATGGGATAGCAAAAGGGTAGGGATGCCAGACACTGCTCCCAGTCCTAGAGAGCCTGGCTGGGTAGTGCATTCCTGGAGAGACGCCCCCCCACCCCTGCGCTGGGACACGCACGCATGCACACCCATCAGGCATGACGTCCGCCCTGCCTCCTTCTGTCCCGTGTGTCTCCCTCACGGGTCAGCGCCCCAGAGTGGTAAATCACAAGCAAATTGGCCACAGCCAGCAGGAGGCCAGGAGGACACAGGGAGGGGACATGACCATCAAGGCCATTAGCACTGAGCTGGCCGAGCAGACGAAAGCACAGCTGATCGGGAGAGGGTGGGCCAGCCTTCTTCTCTGGGCACTGTTCTGGAGCCCTCCAAGGCGTGGAGCATGTGTGCTCGCTGGGAATTCACTGGCATGCAGGACTCGTGGTGTAGACCCTGGGTTATGCCTCCCCCATGAGAACAGTTTCAGGTGGGGACACTCACTGCGTACATAGGGGAGTAGAGATAAGCTCATTCCTGCCTATATTCTTTGGACTGGAGGAGACTTCACCCCTGCGTCCCACCTCCACCCCCACCCCCCATATGCACCCCCTACCCCTCACCCCTCACCTCCCTTGGCAGCAGTGTATCTTAAAGAAACACCAGACTGAAATTCTGCTTCAGGCCTTTGGACCTCTTTCATCTCCTTGGGCTTTAGTTTACACACCTATGCAGTGGAGTTAGTGTTTAACCTTAGCTCTAGCTAGCTTCCTAATTAGTCACCATTGTTGTAAAGGCACATGAGCCAATGGGTATGACATGACTTGAAGACTAGACCCCAGGTCCCCAGGTTGTGGCCTAGCTGAATTAGGCCATCATGTCGTGGCACTCAGATGGGTCTGGGTGGCATCCCTGCCCCAAAAGGAGAAGGTAGGATGAGTGTTGTGTCAGTGCAGACCATTCTGGGGCACGTCACCCCCTGCTGCCCCTCTGAACATGGGCCTCAGTGTTCTGTCCCAGCCTCATCGTTGTCTGGGCCCCGTGGTTGACAAGCAGAAGCAGGGCATATGTTGTCAGTAAAGTGGGGCCCTGGACCTCAGGGTCCTCTCTGTGTAGCTGGTGCCTTGGGATGGGTCCCTTCCCATAGTCTCACCTGGAGGGCTGTTAGGCAGGCAGGGCCGTCCCTTCTGCACGGCTGGCCTTGCAGCCGGCCTGTGGCAGACAGGGCTTTTTTGTTTTTGGTTAAAAAGCCTCATCGGAGCGTTATGATATTGGAATGTGAAGGGTAATTGAGCTGAAAGCTATTCTCTTCCTGCGAACAGTGCGAAAGGAGTGATTGAGGCTCGCAGGCCTGTGTACCAGCCTAGGAACCCTGATGAAATCAGGCCTGTGCAGAGATGACGGGTGATAGATGAAGTGGATCCAGGCCCCCCAAACCCTTGTTCCCCACCCGAGGGGTGCAGGCCTCCTGCCCTGAAATGCGCTCCCCTGGGACTCTGAGCTGCCAGGCCGGGCCTCCACCCACCTGGAGCAGATAGCCGAGGTCCCTGGTATGTTGGGGCTAGGAGGAGGGGCCCCGTGACAGGTCTTGAGGAGGGTCCTGGACACTGGACTGAAACAAGCAGAAGAGGCTGGTACTGCGTCCTCTGCACCCCCTCCCTGCTTTGTCTTCTCCTGCACCTACTCCGTAGAGGGTCTCTTTCTCTGCTTTCTGCATCTCTTCTTACCCAGCTGCTCCTTCCTCTCTCTCCACCCGCTCCTCTCTCTCTGCCCCTCCCTCTATATTCTACCCTATCTCTGCCAGTGTTTGGACAGCCCCAGTGTTTCCTAGGCCATTTTACTGCACAGCTGAATCACCTAAGGATCTTGTTAAAATGCAAATTCTGATTCAGTAGGTCTGGGGTGGGGCCTGAGACACTGTTTCTACCAAGCTCCCATGGGATGCCTAAGCCACTGGTCCACAACCTCACTTTGAGGAGGAAAGTTATAGGAAGCAGCCAGGGCCAAGCAGGAGTGACCCAGATTCTCAGTGTAGGGCCCAGATGTAAGGAGACACCCAGAGGGACCGTAGGCTGGTCCCAAGCAAGGCTGCCCCCTGTGGCTGTGCAGGTGGCACACCGAGCAAGCAGGAGCACACTGGTAAAGTCCAGCCCAGTGCTGCTCATGAGCCGCGTACTTCAGAGCTGGTGGCATTGCCTGGAGAAAGGAGCACATTTTTCTTGGCTCCATAGGTCAGTTTGCTCACCAAGCTATGTACTTGCAGGGAAGGGTCCACTCTGAAGGGCAATCTTTTCCTGATTTTGCACACAGGCACCGTACCGGCTTGCCCCCAAACTCCAGGCGGCCACTCTGTGCCTACTTCTGCAGCCCCACGTTCCTCCTCCCTCACAGCCAGTCTCACAGTGTCTGCTGCAGGGCGTGGAAGTCCAGGGAGGAGAGAACTCAAGTGTATCACGCCTGTACCTTCAGACCCAGAGTCTCTCTTCAGTCACTCCAGCCCCACCTGTGTGTGAAGAGTGGGCGTGGGGCTTCCTGAGCCCTAGAAGCCCAAGGAACAGGCCCTCTCCTGCCTTCTGCCTCCTCCCTGCCCAGAGAGTTCAGCTGAAGAGGTTAGGCTGAGCTAGCCCCTCTCTCCCAGCTGGGGACAGGGACAGAGTCTGCTGCAGGGAGGGGTTATCCCTGAGGAAAGAAACTGAGCAACCCCAGCAAACCAAGCCTACACTCCCCACCCCAGCACGTGTACACACACAACCTACACTCCCCACCCCAGAGTATGTACACACACACAGCCTACATTCCCCACCCCAGCATGTACACACACAGCCTACACTCCCCACCCCAACATGTACACACACAGCCTACACTCCCTACTCCAGCATGTACACACACAGTTACACTCCCCACCCCAGCATGTATACACACACAGCCTACACTCCCCACCCCAGTATGTACACACACAGCCTACATTCCCCACCCCAGCATGTACACACACAGCCTACATTCCCCACCCCAGCATGTACACACACAGCCTACATTCCCCACCCCAACATGTACACACACACACAGCCTACACTCCCCACCCCAGTATGTACACACACAGCCTACATTCCCCACCCCAGCATGTACACACACAGCCTACATTCCCCACCCCAACATGTACACACACACACAGCCTACACTCCCCATCCCAGCATGTACACACACAGCCTACACTCCCCACTCCAGCATGTACACACACAGTTACACTCCCCACCCCAGCATGTACACACACAGTTACACTCCCCACCCCAGCATGTATACACACACAGCCTACACTCCCCACCCCAGTATGTACACACACAGCCTACACTCCCCACTCCAGCATGTACACACACAGCCTACACTCCCCACTCCAGCATGTACACACACAGCCTACACTCCCCACCCCAGCATGTACACACACAGCCTACACTCCCCACTCCAGCATGTACACACACAGCCTACACTCCCCACCCCAGCATACACACACACATACAGCCTACACTCCCCACCCCAGCATGTACACACACACACAGCCTACACTCCCCACCCCAGCATGTACACACACACACCATGCTCAGTCTTTCTGCCTGGCCTGTTATTAATTGCCACGAAGGCTGAGCTGAATGGGTCCCATTAATATGTGCTCCGGCAGCTCCGAGGAGCCGGGGCTTGTGCTGGCACGCTGCAGCTTATCTCTCTCAGCCAGGCTTTCCCTGCACAGGACTCCACTGGCATCTAACGAGCCCTCCTCGGGGACTTCTGGGCCCGTGTGCCAGGCCCAGCAAGGGTAGAGTGGCCCAGCCCTCCTTGGCTCTGCCCTGCTAGGTCCCAACCGAGTACAGCCTTTCCTCTTACCCTGCTGATGCCCGCAGCCCGGGTGGAGCCGAGGACAGTCTCCACAGGCTGTCACGCCCACTTCCCACCCCACGCTGGGCCTTAAGCCTCCCCACCTACCCACCCTGGTGCCCCTTTCTGGTTCAGACCTGACTTCCCTCATCCTTCAGTGCTGCTATGCCAAGGACTGTGATGGATTGCCTTGGCATTCTTCTTGCCTGGTTGGTGTACTAGGTGGGCAGGTGTGCAAGGCAGGTCTCTCTTGCAGGTGGGTCACCTCCTCTGTCCTTTCCTTAGCATCTACCTTTCTGACAGCCTCTCATCTAACAACCCTCCTGACTTTGCCTTCACGGCCCCTGTGACCATCACAATAGGGAGGATTCTGGATGCTTATTTTTTCCACCTCTATGTCCCACCAGTGAATAGAGTAATACACAGGGTTAATGCTTACTGGACAGCTATGCTTATCAAACACGTCCTGTGTGCCAGAAACTGTGCTCAACATTTTCTCGGCATTATTTCATTCTTAGACCACCTTGGAGAAAGGTGTATTCACTCTTTCCATTATGCAGATGAAGAAGCAGAGGCTCAAAGGTGTTAAGTGACTGTTCAAAGTCACACAGTTACAGACAATCTTCCAGTAAGCAGGCACCACAATATGCATGGCAAAGAAATGCCTCTATTTGGACATTTTCTTATGACATGGAGCTCCCAGGTTCCCTGGGGTCATCCAGGACAAGTTCTGGCATCTCTAAATTGTAAGAAAATGCTTCGTATATCAAGCTGGAATGTGCTGGCATGCCACCGTGCTGCATCGATCCAGGTTTGCTGGCCAGTGTTAGGGTCAGTGTGTGAGAGTGTAGCCACGGGAGGCTGCCGTGCGGTTGAACCCACCACCTTGACCCCATTAGCACCAGCATATAAGGACTTGTAAGGACCAGGGGGGACCTCGGAGTAATCCTTTCTTCCCAGCTGTGGACCCCCTTCATTTCCTCCAGCTTTTGACCAGGGCAAATAGTCAATGCTCCCGAGCCCTGGAGATAATAAGCCCAGTGTCTCCATTCAGGATTCTGAACCCTCTTAGTTGGGGATTCTCAGACTCCACTGGCACTAACATACCTCCTGAAATATTCTGTTTCTTCCATTCTAAGATGCCCATTTGCCCCTCATTTTAAAATGCATAAAATTGAGATTCATCTCCTGTCTTCACCTGCATAAATGGTGACCACACTCACCTCACCAGTGTGTGACTGCTCTCTGCTCCTCAGCCCTGCTTCCTAGGAAATAGCTCAGGGCCCCATCCTTAGGAATGTGGGCATGGCTCACCCTTCCCATCCCTAGGGGCAAAACCGGGTTGGAGTCCTGAGGAATAGGGAGCCTCCAAAGGCCATCACTGCCTGATCCTTCCAACCATAGCCAACACTCACATTTGGCACTTACTGTGCAGACAGGAAGTGCTGACATTTTTAAGATCCCATACTTGGTCCACTTCAACATTAGTGTGGTACCTCAACCCTGGCCCATTTGGATCAAGATATTCCTCATCTCTTGGCCTCTGAGTGTGCAGGTCAGAACCAAAGAGGGGAATAGCAGTGTTCATTTTTACACTGAGTTCCCAAGTTCAGTTTTTCTAAGAAGTTGAAGAGTTTTGGACTGGAATGAATATTTTTCCCTCCTGTTCAGAAAACAGTTAGTCCTCCCTCAGGGAAACTGATAGCCAGCCCCTCCCGGAAAGAGGGAGTCCCGAGTCCCCTGATATCCACAGCAAAAGGCAGAAGCAGCTGCTTGGGAGCTGGGTTTGAGACCCTATCAGGGGCTTGGGTGGCTTGAGGCAATAGGACCTTCTGCAGGGAAACCAGGCGGCCCCCTCCTCCCCCACCGCAGCTCTTCCCAGAAGTCTTCAGGCAGGAAGGCTCTAATTGATGAACTTGTTCCCCGTAGCTGTCACATGTCTTCAGTTCATTACAGCCCCATCTGCCTCTCACTGAGGCTGCTCTGCCAGCCTCCCGGCTGTGGCTGGGGGAGAGAGTGCACACAAGAGCAGCTGGGCTCAGAGGCCCCGCGATTATCTTGGAGAGTCCAATCAGGGTAATGGCAGGTCCTTCTTCAGGGGAACTGAATGTCTGGACAGGGTGGTAGAGGGGGTGGAACTCAAGGAGGCAGGTTAACCCTTAGCCTTCTGAATCTGGAAGCTGGGACCACTGCCAGCACCTTCTTCCACTCTCCATGTAACCCTCCCTGAAGTCCACCTGGACCACTCTGGACTAGACTGAGACTCAGCTGGGTCTTTTGAATCCCTACCCTTGAGTTCTCCTGCTGCTAAGCTCTGGAAGTCTCAGATTAACAGCATTAAGTTTGACCACTGGCAAGTGTTTTTAAGTGTCGGTGTGTGCACAGCACTGGAGTTAGCACTGCCGGGCATGACAGTGCCCTGCTGTTCCGGCGTCTCCTGGCCGGGCCCCACCTCCCTGTACAGCACGGGCCTCTGGTACTGCCTGACTTAGCCGGCGCTTGGGGAGAGACCCAGCATGATGGGCTTCAGAACCACAAGCCCCCCTCATTCTAGTCCTGTTTCTGCCACCAGCAGGGGACTTGGGGGTGTCATTTCCTACTAGACTTTGGCTTCCTCACTGACACAGTAAGGATGTGACAACCTCCCTGCCCACCTCACAGAGTTAACCCTGCCAGGCTGTATTTAGCCTTCAATTTTATGGGTAATAGATTCCACAAATACTTACTGACTCCGGGGAGATGAAAAACCACATATGCCCCTCAGCACTGGCCTCTGGGAACTTCTAGTCTAATGAGCGAGATGTATGTAATTGTGAGCCAAGGTTGGTTAAACAGGACACCTGCAAACACTCGCTGGAGGTGGAGGCTGGAAGGCACCTGATGGGGAAGGCAGCCTTGCTCTGTGCTGAATGGGCTGAGATGGAGGGCAGGGCAGCCTGGGGGTGTGGGGTGGTGTGGGAGAGGGTCAGAGTGAAGAAAAGCGTGGAGTCGGAAAAAGGCCAGGGTTGCTTGGGGAGCTGTGAGAAGAAATGCTGGAATAGACCCCATGGACATAAGATAAAAACGTGTGTTGATTACAGCCTCAATATAAAGGACCCCAGGTATCCCAGGGTAGTCTGGATTTTCTCCTCTTAGACAATGAAGAGGGGTAGAGGCCAGGGAAGGATGCAGTCATAGCTGAGCTTTTGGGAAGGGTCTCCCATGGCTGCAGAAAGGATGGATGGGTGAGGCAGAGGAAACTGTGCAAGTATTCTTTCTCTGAACGCCCCCCCGCCCCCGCCGGCCATTACCACCACAGACTGTCTAAAGCTGTAACTCCCTGTTCTAGAAAAGGCATCTTGTCCCACTTCTCGTTTCCCTGCATTATTTTTTCCTGAGGTTTCAGAAAGCATCTCCTTTGAGGCTCCCACCGGCCCCCACCCCCCATTCCCAGCCAGGCTCTGAATTTTAACCATTCTATTTTCTTTACTGATTTTATGATAAACAGTCCATGTTTTCTGATGCCTTTCCTAAGTGTGTCAGGCTGTCCCTCGAGGCGCTGCTGCGTCCCTTCACTCTGAGATGCCCAATCTCATCCCCACCCGGATGTATGATTGTCCCCACTTCCAACTGGTTCCTTCTAAGTGGCCAGCACATCTTCGGCCCACCCCAGATCCATAAAATTTGGGGGCGAGTGTCCATCATCTCAAGCTGAATCTGGGTCATGCTGGCTCATAAACTAGCCTGTGGAACGGTCCCCCTCAACTCAACCAAGGGACATCCGTACTGATTTTTCACACTTTTCCTGCCACTTCCACATCTGGAGGAACTGGCTGCTGCAACCAACCACTGTAGTACCATCGGTCTGCCCAGCACAACTCCCCATCGTTCTGGGGTCTCCCAGTCCTGCTTTCCAGCAGCTCCACCCGCTTTCAGTCTTTTGTTGCTGATACAGAAGTAAGTTTATTTAAACCTCTTTGAGCTGGGTACTTTCTTGAATCGTCTCCTATTCCTGGTGTTCAGAAGTCTCGCCAACCTGACAAGCGTGCCCATCTCCACTTCTCCCAAAGTGTTGCCACCACCACCATCCACACAAAAACCAACAGTTAAACTCATAGGATGGTCAGACCAGGTTACCTGAAACATTGGACTCCAGTGGTCTTTTAAGGGTCATTCCTCTGCCCTGACTTCCAGGTCCATTGGCTCTGTTCTGAGGGTGAAGATTGCCACCCACGCTGGACACCAAGGGTAAGACAGGTATAGGCGCTGGCACAGACGACTTTGCTTGGGACCAAAGACTGAGGCTCGGAGGTCTGTAGGATTTACTTTTACTTTAAGCTCTAGGCGCCTGGAGGCTGCCCACCAGCTTGGACAGGCAGAGGCAAGAGGTCCTTTTAGCTGAGAAAACCAATAGTTCCTAGTCTGCTGCCTGAAGAGCCTGCATTGTCCGCTCCCTGCACGGGTGACCAGGACAGGGGCCCCGGGGGTCAGGCTCACTCTGCTGCCGGCTTGCGTCCTCTGAGGCTCTTCAGGGAAGCATGGCTGACTGCCCTCTCCATGCCCAATCTCTTCCATCCAGACTGCTCATTGCACTTTTTATGGCTTGGAGATGGTGGTTTATGGAGCAGGAGAAAGACAGCAGTAGAACTGAAGAAGGGCAGACTGGCTGGGGGCGGGGTGGACGGTGCTTATAAGCTCTGGTTAAGCCCAAAGACATTGTGTAAATTATGGGCCGTGTCTTCCTTCGTCCCCACTTTGCATTCCTGAACAGATCCTCACTTTCTGCCGGGAGAGGGGTGAGTGCTGATCCTCCGCATACAGGGCCCAGGCCCCTCCTGACTCCTGCATCTTGTTCCAGGGGGCAAGGAGTCTTCACAGCCACAGACACCAAGCGTCTGCTCATTTTTCAAGTTGATCCTGGCTCACAAACGTCTTGGGGTTTGGGGCATCATAGAAGGCTTTGTGCCACATCCTGATGTTGCTCGACATCCTGGTAGCCCTGGAAAACTGCCGTGCGTTGAGACCATTCAGTGGGTCTTAAGGAACAGGAAGAAAGCTTCATTGATGGGCAGACGTCCCATCGTAATGGACTGTGACTGTGTGGCGCTGTGCAGGGTACCTGACCTGTGTCTGCCCAGTAGCAGGGTTCTGTGTGTTGTTCACGCCCAGTGGCGTTTGCCCTGAGGCTGGCAAACTCGAGGGGTGGACCCCTGATGTTACCCTCCCCCGTTCCCACCCAGGGCAGGGACTTGGTTAGTCAGACCAGGACATGGCTGGGGCCCACCTTCGCCCTTGTGCATGGAAACGTGAAGATTTATGCCAGCCAACTGGCATCACATCTCCATTCTGTTGTCATCCAGAAGCGCCAAGCAGGCAGCTCTCTGCTTGTGGCATGAGTCTGGACACCGAGGAAAGTGCCCGTAACTGACACAGACGCCATCAGCCCAGGACAGGGAAATTGCCAAGGAAAGGCCACATCCTCTCAGCCCAAGTGCTCAGTCTGCATGTTGAGGGATTAGCTGCCCTGGGCCCCACCCTGGCTGGGTGTCAGAGGGTACGCTGGAGGGGCAGTTGCCTTCAGCCTTGGTGTGTTCCCTGCCCTCAGACAGCCCACATTCTCATCAAAGGATGGAGAACCTAGGACAAAAGGAATTCATGGGGACAGGAGACTGGGGGGAAGTATTACTCTGTGGGGTACAAGCCGGGGGCGGTGCTGATGGAGAGACAGTGGAGGGCCTGTGGGGACAGAAGGGCTTCTGTGGAAGGAGGACTTGAGGCCCCTGGACACAGGGCAACGAAGGGGGCACATTCTGGGAAGAGGACAGGGGAGTAGGGATGGGAAGAGTGTGGTGTGATCGGGGCTAGTGAGGAGCGGGCTGGCCCTGCTGGATCACACACGGCATTCAGGGAAGAGGAAGGAAGAGACCCCCAGAGCTCTGAAAGGTGTGGGGGGCGTTTGCTTTCCCTGCAGCGGGAAATCTGTAGTCTCTACAGATTTTGGAGTGATGGTATGACTGGATGAGAGTGGCAGGAAGACTGTCTAAACAGGAAATGAGTGGCTGCCGTGGGTGCAGAGACAGCCTGTGGGCGGGTGGAGCTGCAGACAGAGGGTGATGAGAATCCACCACCCATGGTCAATCTAGAGCCCTCCTGTTCCATTCAGACCAACAACGGGTCAGTGGGGTCAGCTGGGCACGAAGTGTGACAGGAGATAAGGTAAGAATGTCCCCACAAGGAAAAGGGGCTGGGGCGATGCAGAGGACCTGTCACGGCAGTGCTCAGTGGTGTGACTGGAGGGTGGGGAGACCGTCAAACTCAAAGGGTGAGTGTCTCAGCCACGCCCCTCATCGCACAGGAGGCCCCTGGTGTCCTGGAAGGGGGACAGTCTAGCCTATAATTAGGACAAGGGTCGGGATGATTTGGATGTTTGTTTGCAAGGCTGCTCTTGAAGGTTCCATGTTCCTCTGACACCTGCAGTGTGACAGAACCATCGCAGGAGAGTGTGGGCCATGCAACAGTGCCTGCCCTCCAGCCCCATTATTCCAGCTTCCACGGGTCCACAGCTGAGGGCCTGGGCGTGGAAGCAAGAGGCATGTGGCCATCCTTTGTGGCCAGCAACACTGACTCCCCAGGCAGAAGAGTGGCTCGGATCTCTAATTGAAAAACATCGGGAAATAATAGGATTTCTCCAGAATCATCGGTTATGTTTCAGAGCCAAATCATACCGAGAAAGTCATTAGTAGTAATAAACACAGCCGAAAGGATCTGTCAGGGACCTGACAGAGGAAGCAGGGGAGCGGGGTTGGGGGGTGGGTGGGGAGTCATCCCATTTGCATTTTCATTGGCTAACAGAATGTCACCAATATCCCCCTTTCCTCCCCCCAAAAGAAGTCAAGATTCACAGAAGTACATTAATCTGAAGGAGTTTTCTCTGGTGTTGTGATGCCAAGGACAATGCAGCCAGTAATAGCCTTGTCTCTTCCAAGTGGCTCTTTATGTTTCCTTAAAAATTGAGTGTTATCAACATCTCATCCCTTCTTTCTTTGCATGCCCCAGGAACCTGATAATGAATGAACTCAGTGGGTGTGCATCTCCTGGCTTGTCTCTGCTTCCTGCCCATCCTATCAGTCTGGTTTTCAGTCTTCTGCCAGCCCACCTGCCAAAAGATCCAGGGTCTCAGCCATTGATCCAGTTTCATCCCAGGGCTCACATCGACAGTGACAGTGACCATGTCCTTTCTGTGGGCCAGCGCTGTGTCGATTGATTTCAAACATCACTTCATTTCCTCCTCCTGACTCTCTTGAGATCACGGTGTTATTATCTTATTTCACAAATGAAGAGACCAAGACCGAGGAGAACAAATCAACTACTCCGGTCACTCGGTTGGTGGAGAGCAGAGCTGAAATTCAAACATGTGGCTTCCCCTCCTCCCTCTTAGAAAAGTACAGTTGACCCTAGAACAGTGTGGGGATTAGGAATGCCAGCCCTCCCTGCAGTCAGAAATCTGAGTGTAACTTCGAGTCGGCCTTCCATATCCACGCATGCTCGTGGATTCATCCAACCTTGAACCATGTCGTTTTGTAGTATTTACTATTGGAAAATGGAGAAGGAAATGGCAACCGACTCCAGTATTCTTGCCTGGAGAATCCCATGGACAGAGGAGCCTGGGGGTGGGCTACAGGTCCACGGTGTCGCAGAGTCAGACACAACTGAGCACTCACTGTTGAAAAAAACACTCACGTAAGTGGACCCAAGCAGGTCAAACTTGTGTTGTTCAAGGGTCAACTGTAGGTGCCCAATAAGTGGGTTGGTTAATTTCCCCCACAGCTCTCTGGGGTGCGATCTGGCAGTCAGCATTGTTCATATCGCTGCATCCTTCTCACAGATGGGAGTCACTGAGGCTGGCAGGCAGAAGAGAGAAACAAGCCTGTCTTCCTCTGGCCTGCACTGCCCCGCGAGGTCTCCAGTGGTCCTGTTGCTCATGGAGGAGCAACTGAGAAAGTAGTTAAAATACACCAGGGGTTGCCTGGAAGCCGTGAACTTCCCACATCTTCCGCATGTGCAAATGACCTGCCCCTGGTCCTTCCACAGTGAGGGAGCCTGATGGTCTGATGCCCAGTCGTCCTGGCGCCTTGCAGAATTCTGGAGCCTTTGTGGCCGACCCTCAGTTGACATTTGGGAAACTGAGGTCTAGGAAAGAGAAGAGACTCGTTCTCTGGCACATGATTGGCAGAGCCATTGGCCCCACCCCAAACCATTTCTCTTCCCACTTCCTTGTCATGTCCAACATATTTTTTTCCTGTTCCTCAGATTAATCTGATTTAGCAAAACAGAAAAGAGGAAAGTGTGTCAGGACTGTCTGACACTGAGGTGAGTGCATTCTGGCAAATGACAGGCAGCTACAGGCACTGTCTTCTCAGTGGACACAGTGAGCGATGGACTCCCAGGGGCTAGCAGTCCATCACAGCTGTGTGTATTTTCTTTTCTTCACATGAGCACACTTGGGATGTGAACGTGTACCGGGTGCTTTTGCCTGCCCCATTCTAGTACGTCATCACCAAAACCTTGCGAGGTTGTGGGCAGGAGTTCTTATCCCTACAGTACAGACGAGGTTTGAGGCTGGAGGCAGCAGTTTGCTGAGTTCACACAGTAAAGGGAAAGGATGGGAAACTGGAGACAAGGCAGGAGGAGAGGACAAGAGCCCCGGGCTCTCTGTCCGTGCTCTCCTCACTTGATTTCCATCCTACGAGATTGATTCTGCCTGTCTCCTGGGCCTCTGGAGAGTTTCCAGTGCACCCCACCAAGTCCAGGCATGAGCCCCCAGGGGTGGGGGCTCTCCTCACTGTGTCCCCCGATTGTCTTTCCAGCTGGTGACCATGCCCTCCAGAGGGGAGTGGCCTGGACCTGTCCGCCCCACACCCTCTTGTCCCCTCCCCTGAGTACCCCAGCTGGGAGCCAAGAGGGAGCACCGTGGTGGATGGTGCTCCCCAAGCCGGGACCGACTCCGCTCATGCCTTTCCCGCCTGCAGCCAGGTGCTTCAGGGCTCCTGGCTTCTTTGAGCAGGGCATCTACTCCTCAGAATAAAACGTAGGAGCACTGCTCAGCGCTCAGAGCCAGGGAAGACTGCTCCCCTTGACTGTCTCCCTTCTTTGGCCTTTCTCTTTCTCCAGGGTCTGTCATTCCCTGCTTGTGGCTTTGTTTGTTAGACACATGTCAAGCCTGATGAACTGAATGATGCAGAGCTGGAGATATAACAGCTCCTTTTATCTCTCATTTCAAAACCCAATTTGTTCCTGCTGTCTCCTGAGGGCTGCTCGGCAAACCAGCCTCCCTCCTTCAAGAACTTACATATTCAAGGCCCTTCCACCAGGCTGGGTCTCCTTCCCTTCTTCTCTTGCCCACCTCTCCATGTCTGTGTCTCTCCTGGCCTCTCCCCCTCTCTGTCTCTTTCCCCCATTTACCTCTTGCTCTGACTCTTTGTTGGAGAAGGAAATGGCAACCCACTCCAGTGTTCTTGCCTGGAGAATCCCAGGGACGGGGGAGCCTGGTGGGCTTCCATCTATGGGGTCGCACAGAGTCGGACACGACTAGAACGACTTAGCAGCAGCAGCTGACTCTTTGATCTCTGTCTATCCCTCTGTCTCCCTCTCTGTATATTTCTTTCTCTCTTCCTTCCTCTGCTGCTCGCCCCACCACCCGCCACCATCTTCCCTGACCTCTCACTGGAGACAGGCCGTCTGTGTTTGCCTTCTCTCTGTTAAATGGCAGAAGAACCGGTATGCTTGTTAGGGGCGCAGCTGGCAGGGAGCAGGTTGGCTTCAGTCCTTTCTTTGCTGCCTGGTCCTGGCTGGGGAGTCAGGACATCTCTTTTAACTGAAAACCCTGTGGTTCTAGGGGGCCCACCCCTCCCCCAAAGCTGACTAGGACTTTCTATTCCTTAGGGCCGCTATCCTTAGTACCCACCCCACCCTCTCGGATATTAAATGATCAGGTGGGGGTGATCTTCCTGTCTCCCTACCTCCAAAGTCATGGGTGCAGGGGGCTGAGCTTCCTTCACCAACAAGCAGTTCACGGCCTTCCTGGGTCTGCACGGGGGTCCTCTTAACCAGCCCTTAATCAGCCCAGACCCTGGAGGAGAAAGCAGCTCCTTCCCTACACCTCGCTTGACAAGTTCAGCATGACGGGTCCTTCAGTGCTTGCACTGAGCACCCAAGACCCTGAAGGTGGTCCCTGTGTGGACCTTGTACTTGACTGTGGTCATAGAATGTCCTGCCTACCCCCGCCTCCCAGGCTTATAGCTACAGACCCCCAGGGATTGACAGAGGAGTGGGGGCTGCTCTGATCCCCCTGCGCAACCACACACATGCTTTGAGATGACTTGGTATGGTCTCCCCTTCCCTAAGAGGATCCCTTGTGTATTCCCCCAAGAAATCAGGGAGCAGGGATGAGTTCACTTCACCCTCCCCTGCCCACTTGAACAGAGAAAGGACCTGAGATGGGCTGGAGAAGACCCTTTCAGGAGGCCTCCTCCTACCTTCTCCGAGTTGTGCTGATTGGGGCCCCAGCTCAGGAATCCCCTGCAGCCCAGCTCTGTGCTCATCTCAAGTTTGCAGATATCTTCTAATGGCTTGGGGCTCACTGGGGCTGGGGTTTGCGGGGTCCAACCAGAGGGACCTGCTCAGGATGATGCAGCAGATGAGGCTGCTTCCAGGCCTGCAACAGGATATCCTTTGGCCAGCTACACACCTGGGGTGGCTGGCCTCCCTTGTGTACCTGACTGTTTCCACATCAGACTGGCTCTTGGAGCCTCAGTTTCCTCCCAAGGATGCTCAGCCCAACCTGGTCCTCCTGGTGGTGAGCAGGAGAATAAGGTTAGGGCCCCCTCCTCAGTCAAGTGCAGCCAGAGCTCTGCTCCTTCTGCACACAATTCTCATGCAGCTGATGGTCCCCTTGGAAATAGACAGTCATCAGGCTCTTATGGATCTTTCAAACCCCCTTTTCTCCCTAATAATCCCTCCTCTGGGGCGGTATTGATTCCCAGCTGCCGGCAGCTTCTTGGTATGCCGAGGCCCAGTTTGGGGTGGATATATCGCTGCTTTGTCATTTTCACGCAGCAATTACCCGCTTTGATTCCTCGCCTCCCGGACCCCCGCACCAGCCACCAGGGCCACCTGCTTATTGACAACACACTCAAGACCAGACCAGCTCGTCAGGGAGTCTGTGGACCTGTGAGCCACGGGAAGGCAGGCCTGGGGCCCGCTCTGGGCTGGACGGCAGGTAGGAGGCAGGGCCCCAGAGCTACAGCTCCTGGGAGGAAACCTCTGCATCCTAGACACAGAGGAGAGTGTACCCCTGGGAGTGTGCAGGGGGTATGGCCCAGCATTTCAGGAGACTCCCGTATGCCTGTGAGCAGAGTGATTCCAGCAAGAGTTGCTACACCCAGCTTCCTCTCTGAGCTTTCTCAGCCCTGTTTACTTGGGGGCTTTGGAATCCAAATCCAGCTCAGCCAAATCAGGGCTTGGGAAATGTGTTCCTGTAAACGATTTCTTCTAAAGGAGATCAATCCTGGGTGTTCATTGGAAGGACTGATGCTAAAGCTGAAGCTCCAATACTTTGGCCACCTCATGCAACAAGTTGACTCACTGGAAAATGGGAGGGACTGATGCTGGGAGGGAGTGGGGGTGGGAGGAGAACGGGGACGACAGAGAATGAGATGGCTGGATGGCATCACCGACTCGATAGACATGAGTTTGAGTGAACTCTGGGAGTTGGTGATGGACAGGGAGGCCTGGCGTGCTGTGATTCATGGGGTCGCGGAGAGTCGGACATGACTGAGCGACTGAACTGAACTGAACTGAAAACGATCTCTTGGTAAATATTCCAGGCTTTGCAGACCACATGGTCTCAATTTTGTTGTAGCACAAAAGCAGCCACGGATAACATGTAAATGAATGAACATGGCTGTGAATGTGGAAATGTGAATGTCATGTCATTTACATGTTATGAACTATTATTGTCTTTTTTTAGTTTTTTCCGAAATACTTAATTTTTTCATTTTTAAAAAGTTTAATTGGAGTATAGTTTATTTACAAGACTGTGTCTCTTTCTGCTGTACAACAGAGTGAAACAGTTATACATGCATAGCCAGTCATTTTCCCATGTAGGTCATTGTAGAGTACTGAGTCGAGTTCCCTGTGCTATACAGTAGGGCCTTAGTAGTTATCTATTTTATATATAGTGGTGTGTATATGTCAATCCCAATCTCCCAGTTTATCCCTTCTCCCTTTCCCCCTTGGTAATCATAAGTTTGTTTTCTATATCTGTGACTCTATTTCTGTTTTGTACATAAGTTCATTTGTACTTTTTTAAAAGATTCCACATGTAAGCCTTATCATATGGTATTAGTCTGACTTACTTGACTTAGTAGGATAATCCCTAGGTCCATCCATGTTGCTACAAATGGCCTTATTTTCTTCTTTTTTATGGTAGAGTAATATTCCATTATCTATACCACTGAAAAATGCAAAAAACCATTCTTAGTTTGTGAGCTGTACAAAAACAGGCAGTAAGCCAGATTTGGCCCATAGGCCATAGTTTACTAACTTTTGATTTGGATCTGCAAAGGACTGTAAGGATTTTTCACTCACCGCTCCTCTCCCTGTTTTCCAGATGAGGAAACCAAGGC
Source organism: Moschus berezovskii (assembly GCF_049115385.1). Classification (NCBI taxonomy): domain Eukaryota; kingdom Metazoa; phylum Chordata; class Mammalia; order Artiodactyla; family Moschidae; genus Moschus; species Moschus berezovskii. The sequence continues at coordinate 28,360,525 of NC_142471.1, forward strand.
TCTGAGAGGACGAATCTTGGCCACATGAAGGAGGAGAACTCCTTTGAGGGATCTCTCAGTGTATGAAGACCCTCTTGGGAGTTTCTATGTGGTTTTCTTGAGGACGGAGAGGTGGGCTCAGTGATTCTTGGGGGGATTCTGGGCAACATGGTCTGGAGTTGGACCTCAGTTCAATCAACTCCATGAGGCTTTGGGAAAGTTACAAAATTTCTCCAGAGCCTCAGTTTCTCCTTATGGAAAATGGAGAGGGGTGGGAGAGAGGAGGCAATAGTCACAGGGGTCTTCCAGCTCATAATTCATTCATCGCTTTGATTTACCACCCTTGTTGCTCTGTTTGGAATCAGAAGGTCCCATCTCCTGTAGTAGGACTCAGCCTGGCCTCCCTACCTGCACAGCAGATGTCAACTGTCTGTCCCCAGGTCTTGTCCCTGGAGCAGCCTTGCTCTGGGCTTTGCAGGGAGGCTGAGTTCAGCAGGTACCCACCTGGGCAGGAGGCCGAGGAGATAAGGCCAGCCAAGGCCTGGCCACGGACACCTGGCGTGAAATTGAAAAGCAGCAGACTCTTGCCTCCACAGCTCGGTGCCTGAGTGAGTGAGGACTGGAATGGTGTACGAAACTGAACCTCCCTGGCCTGCTCACCGGGCTGGGCTCCAAGCTGCCACACATCAGCTTCTCGCCCCTCCTCCATGCAGAAGTGCAGGAAGAGCAGGTTCTTGTACATCTGGCTTCTTTGAGGATGCCAGTGGCTCTGAGCAGATAGTCCTTATCCAGGGAGGGTTGGAGGGGCCTGTGTGGGATTTTTAGTGGGCTTTGTGAACCCTCGGTTTTGGAGGAGAAGGGGGAATCTTGGCAAAGGGCTTTGGGGGAGTGTGTGGACTCTGCCTTGTGGAATTGTGCCCATTCAGAACCTCTCAGAACCACCTGATGTGAACTATAGGAATGCCCCTCCACAGTCCCATTCAACAGGTTGGGGCAGCAATGCCCAGAGAGCCAAGCACCAGGTGCACAGGGAGTCGGGGGGGCCCAGGCCCTGATTCCTGGGTTGGGGCTCTCACCTCTTCAGTTTAGAACTTTGCTCCAGGCCTCCTTCCCCATGGAACTCTGTCATCCAGAGAGACCTGGAAGAAACGTAGCTAAGGCAGACTTGAGGGTGGGCAGTGGACAAGCTCCTCCCCACTCCCCCTTGCTGTCAGAGCACCATAGGGCAGCACAGACATTGGTGATGACCTCTCCAAGGACCAGGCCTAGGGGACTGGCTTACTGCATGCTGTCCGTGCCAGGTGATTACATGTCAGGTGATTTCCTGTGGAAACACCCAGTTCCTCATAGATGATTCTGGTTATAACAGTTGTGAGCAAAGAATGGGAAGACCACCATCTATCTTTTTGCTAATCAGTAGCCTGCATTATGCCAAATCCTTATACTTCTCTGGGCCGCTCTAGTAGGGAAAAAGGGACTCTTATCTCATTTGACAGATGGGAAAATAGGAGCCCAGAGGGGTACTCTGACTACCCTCACGCCCTATAGGAGTTTAGGGGCCAAGGTCGAACTGAATTTCCCAGCATCATGTTCTCAGCCACCACCCCGCTCCCCCGTGGTGGGCAGGGAGAGGCCAGAACTGCTGGGAGCCGCTGCTTCCAAATGACTCAGTCCTGCTGAAGTTGCTGAGTTCAGAGGGCAGAGGGAAGACGTCTGTGTGATCGTCGGGCTTCTTAAAGGGCTGAGAAGGTGGGAAAAGAGTGGAAAAAAAAGCAAACTGGAGGTGAGAGCAGGCTGCCTCTTCTGTCCCTGCAATTCTGTCCTACTGTAAAGGGCCAGCTGCATCCTTGTGGCGGGAGCTGAGGAGACCAGTCTCTGCCTTTAATCAAAGTTACATTAGATGAAGCCTTTATTATTCACCTGGCTTCATTATAGCTATTTTTACTCTGAGGTTAGAAGTTAATTTTCCTGGTTTTTACTGAACTCCGGTCTGCATGGCTGCTATAGACCCAGGCAGAGTGGATGAGTGTAGAGGAAAAAAGGAAGGTGGGGGCAGAAATCAAGTCGAATAAACTCACCTCATCCAGCAGTCCAAGAGAACCGGAGGAAAACAACGTTAATAACAGGGGAAGGTTCCAGAGGTGGTGGCAGACTGCTGAAATCAGGCCTAATCAGTCCTAGCAGAAGGGGTTCCAATCACCCCCGCTCCACCAAGGGGAGGGCGGAGCAGACAGGCTGGGAGATGGGCAGGCTGGGGGCTGGCCAGCGGGCAATCAGGGCTCTGCAGCAGAGCCTGCCCCATGCCCTGGCAGCGGGGGTTAACTGGTTAGTGACCAGATAAAGGAGAGGAGCCACACACCCACCCCAGACCCAGGTGCACAGGCTCATTGTCCTGGGGAGTGCTGCCCTGACCCCAAACCTCTCTCTCACCCTCCAGTGTGAAGTCAGGGTCACCAGTGCCGCAGACGAGCCCACAGGCAGAGAATGCTGGGCACAGCTGCCTGGGGGAAGAAGATGGTGCTTCTTTTCCTTACACCTACCTGGGGAGTCATATCATTTTCAGTTGACTTCTCAGCTAGCCTGTCAAGTGACGTTCCAATTTCTTCATAGTTTGGGAGTCGTTTTGTGGCTAGATTGAAGCATTAAGTGGTGGTCCACAGCGGGGGTCTGGTATCCACTCATGACCGCTGCAGTGTGGAGCCTGAGGTCAGCCTGGGGTCTGGGTCAAGGCTGCTCCCTCTCACTATGGCAGTGGAAGAGAAGGAGCCACAAGCGCCAAGTTACTGTCACAGGAGGTACTCATGGCTCCTCAACAGAGCCTTCAGCCCAAAAGCACTGGGTGCGATATTGAGACAGCATTTCTCACCCAGGCTTTCCCAGCAACTGATGGTTTAACCTCTCTAGTTCTGGCCAGAAGGAGGGCTAAGGGCTGCAGAACGAGGTGGCCCAGAAGAGGCATGGGTGCTCCCATGCTGTATTCTCATATCCCAAGGGGAAACAGCCCCTGGAAGGTTGGGGGAAGTGACCGGGAGGGGATGACGAGGTGCCTGTCCTGGACTGAGAGGTCCAGCCTGGAGAGGTACCCACCAGGCTGTTCTCATCTTCCTGGTGTTTTGATAGGAATACCTCGAAGTTCACATCTGCTCTCAGCGAGCGCTCATTGCATCTTCCAGGTGGGGGCTGCAGGTGGACAGTTTCTGTTTGTGCCACAGAGGAACCTGGCTCTTAGTCTCTTTACACTTTAGCCCACGAACAATCTTCCTTTTCATTCATTCATTTGTTCAAGAAATAGTTCGTGAGGGCCTATTCTGTGTCAGGCCCTGTTCTCAGAGCCGGGCACTCAGCTGAACAAAAGTGAGAAAGTGGCTGCTGTTGGCATCTTCATCTAGTGAGGGAGACAGACGAACAGCACATAAATCTATGTCTGTTGGTGATAAGGGCCTGAAGAAAATAAAGCAGGCCAGGGGCTCGAACAGGATTCATGGCCAGGGAAGGCCTCTCCAAGGATACTGGGGGAGAGACCCTGAGGGAGTGAAGCGTGCTCTTCCTTGGGGATGGCCCCTCTCCAGGCAGAGGGCAAAGTGATTGCAGAGCCTGCCTCCCAGCCCACAGTAAGGGCAGTGCCAGGAGGGCATCTGGGGGCTGCAGACACAGAGGGAAGCAGTGGGGCCCAACCCCGGGTGAGGTCCGAGCAGAGGAGTATGGAGTCCTGTGGAACAACGGTATCCGATCTGGCCTGTCTGAGGTTTCCCCTCTGACCTGCTGGCCTCAGACTCATGGCAGGGAAATCCCGGTTCTTCAGCTTGTATCCCCGCTCGGTGTCTTATCTCAAAGCCATCCTCTCTTCCTCTTCGTCATTGCCCACGGTGTCTTCACACATCTCTTCTCCACGTTTCATTCAGCCAGCTGTGCCTCGGTCCAAAGTGTCTCGACCTTAGAGCTTGGGGACACACACGGGAAAGAAGGGGAGGAGTTTGTTCACACTGGAGATATCTCCAGTGGCTGCTGTGTGCCAGGCAGAGGGGTGCAGTGGCGCTGAGGGCACTGTGGTGAGTGGGACAGTCACGGGGTTTCAGTGCTAGGCAGGCAGTGCGAATGCAGTGCAGTAAATGCTCTGATGGTGGCAGAGCAGGCAGGGAGCTCTGGGAGCCCAGAGGATGGGCACCGAACCTAGGTTCAGGAGTTAGGGAAGGCTTCCTGGAGGAGGTGATAACCAAATTGAGATGGAAAGTACATAAGAGTTTGCCAGTGTGTCTCCTGCACTTCCAGCACTGCTTGATATATAGTAGGTGCTCAGTAATTATTTGTCAGATGAATGAGTAAGAATGTTCCAGGCAGGAGAACAGCGTGAGCAAAGGCCAGCAGGTACCAGATCCAGGTGGCAGCGGTGGAGCTGGGAGCCAGAACTCAGGTTCAGCATCTGCCCTTCTGTCTCTGATGCCTTCAGCTTTCCTAGACAGTGTGCCCCCCGAGGGTGCCCGTCAGTGCTGCTTCACCACCCCACAGAGTCTGCATTATCAGAGGCGTTCAGTTTATTTGTTGAATGCGTGAAAGGGAGACGTTTTGGAGCTGGTGTTTCCCAACCGTCTCTCTCAATAGGAGAATGGGAAGAGTGCCCAGAGAGGTGTGCCCAAGACGGCATTCATTCCACAAATATTTATCCAGTACCAGCTGCACGCTGGGCCCTAGGGGCACAGTGATGAGTAGAACTAGGCATGGCCCCTTCCCTCCAAGGGCTTACCCTCTAGTAGGGGGACAGATGGTAATTGATGGATCACAGAATTACCCAGTGAGATCAGAGCCCCTGAGAAAAAGCCCAAGAGGCTCTAAGCAAATAGAGACAAAGATCTGACCCAAACTGAGGGGGTCAGAGAATGTTCTGGAGGAAATGGGCCTTGGCTGAGATAGAAAGGCTCAGTGGGCATTTGTTGGGGGTGAGAATGAGAAAAGATGGAGGGTGGACAGCAAGGGCTAAGGCTCAGAGGCAGAACAGCACCCCGTTCATTTGAGGAGGTGGAGGAGGGCAAAAGTGGCTAGAGCATGGAGGAGGAGGAGGTAAGCAGAGGGAAGCAGAGCTGGACAGGGCCAGGCTGTCCAGGGCCGTGGGAGGGATTCTCTGATATTTATGTTAAGGTCAGCAGGAGGCCACTAGGGAGTTATTGAAGCACAGGAGACAGGGTTGTGGCAATACACTCACATGTGTGTTTCTAGGGGAGTACACATTGCAGGGGCCCAGTTGGGTGGCCACAGCCACGTGCCAGTGGTGAGCTGGCAGTGAGCAGTGAGGCAGAGCCATCGACTGATGTTTGGGGAAGAAATTGCAAAGAGGACTCTGGTTTCTGGCTTAGCACCTGGACGCAAAGGGGGTGTATAGCCATCACAGAGTAAGGGATGCAGTTTCCAGGGGAGACTGAGAGCCTGCTCTTGAACGAGTGGCATCTAAAAGTGTCTTGATGACATCATGCGGAGCTGTCAAGTGGGCAGTGACCTGTTCAGAACCCAGAGGGGCCTCCACGGAGGTTGGGGGTCCCTTGACTGCTGCAGCCAGAGTTAAGGACCAGCTCTGCTTGTCTGACTCCTGCTGGTAACAGAAGCCAGAAGAGAGGCCCAGCGGGGTGGGGTCAGTTGGAGGCTGGCCACGTGCTCCAGCCTGCCTGGAGCCTGTCATCTGCGTGGTGACGGAGTGCATTTCTCGGCACCACAGTAGATTTGGGCTCAGCAGTTGGCTTTAAGTGCTTTTGGCCCTGACGTTTGGAGACGAGTACCGTGGGCTGCAGGAGGGCTGGGATGGGGGAGGGAGCCCAGGGGACAGGAGCCACAGCCTGCTGGGGCCTGCTGCTTGTCTGAATAAATACATGTTTACCCGACAGCCACACATACACCTCACATTACACCCTGTCACCCTGGTGGGGTGGGGATTGTGGTGTTACAGAGCAGGAAGGGGAGAGTATGTCTGTGTGTAAGGGAGGTGATGGCCTGTGGGTTTGTGCTCTGAAGTCCAGTGGCCTCAGAGGACAGGAATATTTCAAAGTCCAGGTAGGATGGACAGAGTCTGAAAATGCCTACCTTGTTTTTCTTCCTTCATTTAGCTAAGATCTTGGCCAGAAACACCAACTCTTCTCCAAGTGGTGATACTGGGAAACAGGGGAGTCAGAATCCGGGACAGGTTTTGAGGTAGGCTGGGGAGAGTCAACATAGAGCCCCTGACTTGGGGAACCAGAGGGAAATTTAATTAATATATATGTGCAACTTCTTTGTAGATTTCTAGGGGTGTGATGATGCCAGGTCTGACCTAGGAGCACAATCTGTATTCACTCACAGAGACACAAGGAAGAAGGAAGTAGTACAATCCCCAAGGTAGTACTTAGTGGTTGTCCTTCATCCTTTAGGGGAACAAGGGAACTACTTTCATAAAATAAATACTTCATTTAAGATCCACATTGAGCTGCCTTTTGTTAGATTGCAAGGCCTGAAGAGGCCACAGGCTTTGCCACATCTATTGGATGTAGCCTGCTGCTGCTACTAAGTCACTTCAGTCGTGTCCGACTCTGTGTGACCTCATAGACGGCAGCCTACCAGGCTCCCCCATCCCTGGGATTCTCCAGGCAAGAACACTGGAGTGGGTTGCCATTTCCTTCTCCAATGCATGAAAGGGAAAAGTGAAAGTGAAGTCGCTCAGTCGTGTCCGACTCTTAGTGACCCCATGGACTGCAGCCTACCAGGCTCCTCCATCCATGGGATTTTCCAGGCAAGAGTACTGGAGTGGGTGCCATTGCCTTCTCCAGGATGTAGCCTAAGCTCAGACAAAGTCCTGTGAGAGTTCTCCTTGAGAAACCAGCTCTAAGTTGGCTTGAAAGAAGTGACAGCCTGCCTGCAATCACCATAATTGATAGCTTGTGAGGCAGAGACAGTAAATAATTGTTCCACAAGTTTCAAGAGCAAGCATAATTAGTACCGTTAACAATCTTAGGTGATTAATTGGTTCATTCAGTACTAGTGTGAATGGGGGGGAACATGAGTGGGAGAGGGGGCTGGAGGCTCCCCAAACTCCCAGCCATGGCCCGTTGCTAGTCAGCCAGGATCTAGCCTCTGAAACAACATCTGATAGTCATGTGGCATTAACCTCTGAGAACTAGGACTCCAGGGGCCAGGGCAGAGGGCAGGTCATAGAGCAAGAGCTCACTGAGTTTGGCCGCACTAGTGAAGACTCAAGGGAAGAAAAAATTGGTTTTGACTTCCATGCTGTTTCATGATAGCCAAAGGTCAGAAAGCTGTTGTTTGTGGAAATAAAACAGATCGATTGATTCATTTAGGAAGGGAGGAAGCAACTGATTCATGGAGCTCTAGGCTCCCTGGGTTAGAGGGACCACAGGAGGCCATGTAACCAGTCTCTTGGCCTCTGAGCTGAACTGCTCTTGGGCATCCCTGTCAGAGAAGACTGGATTACATTTTTAAATTCTCCAGGGAAAGATGGTCTAAAACAGGGACAGCCCACAGCTTTCAAGTCATGCGCCAACTTCAATCCACTGATAGAAGCTGCTTAGAGCACTGGATTGGGAATCCTGCAGCCAAAACTGAGGAAGAGCTCTGTGATCATCTGTCTGCCCTGAGTCCAGAAAGGAGAAGAGGCAGCCTGCGTGCCAGCCGCTGGCAGATCTTTAAAACCTGCCTGAGTCACCCAGGCTGATCTGACACTTTTCTCCAGTGTGGTTTCCTGGGGCCTCAATTACTGCCGTTTAGGAGCAAAAATGGTCTTCGTCTCAACTTTAGGGGACTGAGAGGTTGTGGGAGACAAAGCGAGTGACAGCTATAGACCAAACTTGTTGAAGGCCTCTTTCTTATTCCTGGAAGACCTGGGAGATTACAACATGAAGCCCTGAGCAGAGGGCTGGAGAGTCTGGTTCAACCTGTCAGTTTCATCCAGGCTGTACTTTGCCTTTGTCTGGACGCTAACCCTTACTAGGCGGTTGGCAGCTTCTCTCTGGAAAGAGCTGGTGCACTGGGAGCTTTGCAGTAGGGCAGAACTGAGTCCCAGGCTTGGCCCCTCCTTGCTCAAACTGTCTTAACCTGTTTCCTGCCCTTTACGATGGCATGCAGCCTCCAGGACCATGGTGACCAAGAGGAGAAAGTGGATAGAACTCCTAGCACAGTGCTGGTCAATGAACACCTGAACTGTCTCCCTGAAACATTAAGACCAGTCGGATTGGGGGAACCTCTGCAGAACAAATGGTGGCCATAGCTGCACCCCTTCAACCCTCATTAAGCCAGGCTCCCCTCCACGGTCCTCTTGCCATTGTTTCTTCCCCACCATCCCATCCTCAGGGCCAGAGAGCACACACTGGGTGCGCTGGATTTGGGGGCCAACCCCACTGTCCTGACATGTGGGTCCTGAGCCTGGGGAAGGGCTCTGGGGAGAGAATGTGGAATTCTCTAGGGGTCGAGGTGAGGGGAAAAGGGAGGAAAAGCAGATGTAGCAAAGTCTAGAAGAGGCTTCCCCTTCTTTTGCCACGGGCTGTCTCCCCCACCAAAAGGCAAAGGCACATTCGCAGCAGCAAACATACACGCATATTTGCAAGCTACAGTACAAACGAGCGGCAAACCTAATGATTCGTGATTATTATTTGAAGGGTCCCACTGTTACAGATTTATTTGTCATTTCTTGTAATAACACCGATGGTAATGAATTCATTTGTATTAATGTGAGTGTCACGCGGACTTCCGTCGAAATTCCGCATTAATTAATGTACCATTAAAACAAAGTGTCGCCCAATTAATATCAAACGGAGGTAAGGCTGCCAGGGTCCTCTTCATCTGGGTTTCATTTGTAATTCATGGTATTAGCACCCTGCTTAATGAAAGTTATTTGCAATTCCTACTCATGGTTTCTCCTACTTCCTAGGGGAAGGCCAGTACGCCCTCGGAGCTGCCTCCAGGGGGAGGAGGGCTGGGGGAGAGTCAGTTTCTTGGCAGAAATTGAAAACCTGGGAACTTGCTGACCCGATTGGTCATTGAGTTGCACCACCCAGGACATGTGTGGAAGCACTTTCTCTGGGTTCTGTTAGGAAAGGGGAGGCTGGTTTGTTTCTTGTCGAGTCTGGTCTTAACAGATGAGACCGTGCTGTCCTAGAAACACCTTCGAGCAGGGTGCATCTGGGTCTCTGGGTCTCTATCTTGTCTTGGGGTCAGCCTGGTGGTCTTTGTGAACCAAGACTCTTGCCTGTCCCTGAGGCCAGTGGTGGTAGTCCTTGGTCTTCCAGGCACAGTAGACCACAGAGTTGGGCTCCTTGCCCTGTTTTTCCCACAATCCACTTGAAGGGACCTTCTCCCCAGAGCCTTAGGAACAGATGCTTCACGCCACCCCAGCCTTTAAAGCCTCAGGACCCTTATCATGGGAAAGTTCTCAAGGACAACAGAGCAGGGCACCCTCCCCCTCCCCAGGTGTGTTGCTTGGATGAGTGGGTTTCCCTGAGTCACCCCCACCAAAGCAGGAGAATGGGAGACTGCCATTACCTGGTTATAAAGAGATTCCTCACACTGATGGGAGCTGTTGCTGCCACTGTTACTGTGGGCCAGGCACTGGGCTGAGTGTTTCATGATCATTACTTCATCCAGGACTCACAAATCCAGGAGGCAGGTATTTTTTATCTCCATTTTCTAAATGAGGAAACTGAGGCTCTAAGAATCTTAGTACTTTCCCAACATCACGCAGAAGTGGAAGAGGGGGCAGGACAGACATCTGGGTTGGTTGCAGTGTCTTAGTATCTTACTGTCCTTTCGGGACCATTTGAGAGCTAGTGAGAGAGAGAGCCCCCCAGGTGCCCTTTGTTCTTCCCAGAATGAATGTTCTTCCTCCGCTTGCTGCCCACACTCAGGGTCTGTGCTCTGCAGCCCTAGTGCAGAGCAGACACCAGCAGTGGTGTGGCCTTTTCGCCTGTGTCCTGTGCACGTGAGAGTGTTATGTGTCTCAGTAGAGAGCAACACACTGGAAAAGAGGAAAGGGAGAGGCACAGCCTCCATTGATTCTGGCGCAGTGCATGCTGCCTTTACATCTTCTGAAGATAGCCTCAAGTGAAGAGGCTGGCTTTGCAGCAGGAGAGCCTTGGGTTAGGTTTCAGGAAGGACTTACAGTCATACCCTTGTGGAGAGGGAAGGGAATGTGGAGAGAATGGGCTTCAACTCCCTCACTTAACAGATGAGGACTTGAAGGCCAGAGAGGCTTGTAACTTGCCCAGGGTCCCATGGAACCACACTGATTGTAGGTCTTCTGTCCCCCAGCCCAGTGCTCCTTGTACCTGAAGGGTAAGAGTGATGGGTGTTCACACTCATTATCAGAGAAATGCAAATCAAAACCACAGTGATGTACCTTCTCACACCAGTCAGAATGGCTGCCATCAAAAAGTCTACGAACAATAAATGCTGGAGAGGGTGCGGAGAAAAGGGAACCCTCTTACACTGTTGGTGGGAATGCAAACTAGCGCAGCCTCTATGGAGAACAGTGTGGAGATTCCTTAAAAAAACTGCCAATAGAACAGCCATACAACCCATCCATCCCACTGCTGGACATATACACTGAGGAAACCAGAATTGAAAGAGATACATGTACTCCAATGTTCATCACAGCACTGTTTGTAATAGCCAGGACATGGAAGCAACCTAGATGTCCATCAGCAGACGAATGGATAAGGAAGCTATGGTACATATACACAATGGAGTATTACTCAGCTATAAAAAGGAACGCATTTGAGTCAGTTCTAATGAGGTAGATGAAACTAGAGCCTATTATACAGAGTGAAGTAAATCAGAAAGAGAAGCATCAATACAGTATATTAATGCATATATATGGAATTTAGAAAGACAGTAACAATGACCCTATATGCAAGACAGCAAAAGAGACATAGATGTAAAGTACAGACTTTTGGACTATGTGAGAGAAGGCAAGTGTGGGATGATTTGAGAGAATAGCATTGAAACATGTATATTACCATATGTAAAATAGGTGACCAGTGCAAGTTTGATGCATGAAGCAGGGCACACAAAATTGGTGCTCTGGGACAACCCAGAGGGATGGGGTGGGGAAGGAGGTGGGAGGGGATTCAGGATGGGGGTACACATGTACACCCTTGACTGATTCACGTCGATGTACGGGAGAAACCATCACAATCTTGTAAAGTAATTCGCTTCCAATTAAAATAAATTAATTAAAAAAAGGAGTGATGGATGTTGAGGGAGTCACCCCCACCCTTGCCCGGACAAGGGAGCGGAAGATCAGGGAGGGAGCACTGTGGTGGGTGTCTGCCACCACCGACCATCTATGTGACCTCGGTCAGTCCCTCCAGTCTGCATCTTGGCTTTCTTATCTACAGAGTAGGGTGACTGGTCAGGGCAGTGCTTTTCACCCTAGACTGTACGTGGGAGTTCCTCTGGGAACTTAAAAGACACAGAGGCTGGGGTGGGCTGCAGCATTGATACAGTTTAAAAGCTCCCCACGTTTCCTAACACACAGCCAGGGAAGTAAACTGCTGGATGAGGTGCTTTCTGAAGTCCTATGCAGCCATGGTATTCCCAGTCTCTCTCCACTTAACAAAGCTTAAACCTTTTCCCAAGGTCCCATGACCCAGTGAGTTCCTGTAGCTGCACTCTCCCCGCCTAGGTCCTGCGCCCCAGGCCCTCAAGCCCCCTCTCTCCAGCCCTCACCATCCTCAGCTCCCCAGCAGCCAGGTATGCAGCCTCCCTCAGCCTGTCAGCCTTTAAGCCCCCAGGCACCAAGTGACAGGTTCCACTTATCACATCACACTGCCTGAAGGGCCAGCAGCAGTGGCCACAGGGAGGATATTGGAGAGGCAAACCCTCACCAGGCCTAGACCACACCTGCTGCCTGCCGGGGCCTCTGCTGCCTCCTTCACCCAGCCCTTCAGAGTGTACCCCAACTGGAGGGTGGAGCCCAAGGGGCGGGAGTGGAGAGATGAACAGAAGTTGCATTGCTTGAGCTGTCTTCTTATTCAGAATCCATTTATTAGCCTCAGCTTCCATAGATGTAGGGCCCGCCCCAAGGAGATTTGCATATTCATTTTGTTTAACATGATTCATCATCATGCAGGGAAGGAATTTGGGGCTGGAAGATGGAACCCCATTTGTGAGCCATGGAGCTGTGCACAGAGAGCTCAGGGCAGCATTGGAGGCCTCGCACATCCAGAGTGAACTCCATTAGTACAGAGATGGGGATGTGTGCCATAGGGAGGACCCCCATCCCGACTCTCATCCTGGATTATTATCTCTGCTGAGAGCAGAGCAAGAACCTCAGCCTTTAGAGGCATTCCCTGCCCTTTCAGACCTTCCCCCCAGAAGTAACATTCACAAAGCGCTTTACAGCTTATAGACCTTTACATCTGCCCCATGAGATAATAACATTATGATACAGCCTAAGATTGGTGGAGCATCCGTTATGCACTAAGCATTTATTGTGTGTTATCTCCCATAAGCCTCACAATAATCCCGTGGAGCGGGTTTTCTTATTATGTCCATCTATAAGGAAACTGAGGCTCAGAGAGGTTGCCCAACTTCTGCAAAGTCACACAGCAAATAAAGGGTAGAGCTGTGAGTCATAGAGCACATTACCTTTTGCTCTTGCTCCTCAAAGCCTCCTTTATCATATCGTTCTTTCCCACAAATAACCACTTGTAATTGCTTGTAACCATTTTCCTGTTGGAAAGATAAGGAATGTGCATACAAGCAGTCCAGTCTTGTACTGTGTTGCTCCAGATACGTTTTTGGGATTGATGGATGAAAGAACCTGACAGCTCCTCGTAACTGACTCCTCCCCTTCCAGCATCTTCCTGGTGGTACCTGCCACTGTAAAGTCCTGAGCCTGGAACCTCTACATGACCTAAGTCATTCTGTGGCAACCCCTTTAAACATCCTTAGTAGGCCCTGGCATTTAACATGAATGAGAGGATCCAAGTTTCTCAAGGTCATCTTGGCCATCCCCCTGCCTCCTGGACCTGATACATTTGCTTACTCAGCACTGAGAATAGTATAGCACGGTACTGAAGAGCTTGGGCTCTGGCGCAGCCTGCCTGAGTGCAAGTCCCAGAGTACCTGCTTAATATAAATGGCCTTGGACATCTGGAAAATGGGGATAGTAATGATGTTTGTTCCACAAGCTGCCAAGAGGATTATACAAGATAGTGCATGGGGAGTGCTTACAACAGGGCCTCACCATAGGAAGGCCTCAGTAGGTGTGAGTTATTACCCTAGACCCCTGGAAGGTCTTTCTTGTTTTTAAAAAATCCTAGGAGACTCCATTCTCTATCAGTTGCCACTTTCCAAAATCTACCAAGTCTCATGACCAGCCACCTCATGCCTTAGTCATAGCCTGTTTCTAACCTGGACTCAGCCTGCTGCAGCCCTAGGTTTGGGGACAGTGTCCTGGAACCCAGAAGACCCTGGTTCTGAGACTCCAGGGTAGCTTTCTAGAGAGGACTCTTCTATAGGTCTCACTGTAGCTTTCCCTAATGTTTTGTCTTAGAATTTTCTCCTTCTTCAGAAAGTTATAAAGATTTTGTTTTGACCTTTGACTTTTCAAAGTGAATCATTGTATTGCCTTCACAGTCTGTGTGGAAGGGCAGGGCAGGGACTGTTGTACCCATTTCCTGGATGGGAAAACTGAGGCATTTGATGTTTGCATGGATGCCCTGTAGCAACAAAGAAGGAAGTCACACGGATTGTTATTGGAAAGCTCGAATGTGACCCAGAGTTTCAAGACGGTTGTTTCTGATTTCTTTTTTCCCAATCAGGCCAGTGTGCATGGGAGGGTGGGGGGGCAGGTAATCGTCACTGAATGGATCCTTGCCTGCCTCCAGAAGCCAGTTTTCAAGTTCCTGTTGGGGGAGGGAGCAGGGAAAGCTCCCAGGAGTCCCTTGGGTGACACTGTCAAGTTGGGGAAGGGTGAGACGGTAAAAGTGAACAGCCAAGTTCTGGATTCCTGCCTCCACTCTGATTCCTGTTACTCCTGCCATGCCATAGAGAGGGAGGCGGGATCACAGTCCTGAGGGAGAGGGTATTGAACTGCTGGTGTTGAAAGCAGCATGTATGGAGACTGGAGCCAGCATGGGCACAGGGGCTGCCTCGCTGCCACAGCCCTTCCTGTTCCCTTCTCCCTGCATGGGGCCTGCAGCCAGCTGCTGGGTCGCTCTGCCAGCCATGCACTGTCCATGAGGCATCACGCCCTGTGCTGCAGCATGCCCCCTCCCTCAGCTCCTGCAGTCTGCAGGTAAGAGCGGGGAGAGAGTAGCTGTAGGAGGGCAGGTGCAGGGACAGCCCTGGAGTGTGGGTGCTGCATGGAAGTGGCACACAGGGATGGAGTGGATCTTGAAACCCTTCTGTTACTCATTCTGCAGGAAGGTCCCTGGGCTGGGATGCTCAGTGCCATGGTGGGGAGGAGGGGCGGTGTGGGGGGAGTGAGAAAAACTACCTGGATCTCCTTAATCTCTGAATAAAGATAGCTGGGGCCGTTTCACACTTGGGTATCCTACCTGGCTTTGAAAACCAAATTTCTGAGAAGAAAGAAGGGCAATCTCAGATGTTCCTCTGCTGAGCTTCTTCCAGTCAGGCATGCAGGGCCTAGGACTGTGGGCAGAAGACAGTGTCTCAATCCCAGCCTGGGCTTGTATACCTAGGAAGCCCTGGCTGCCAGGCCGCTTCGGGGAAGGGAGAGAGCCTCGGTCCCCTGTGCTGGTTGGTGATGTTTTTCCCCTGGGAGGACTGCCAGCAGGAATGTGTGTGGAGACATGGAGAGAGCACAAGTACCTCAGGCAGGGTGGGCCAGCATCCTGGGGGCTGCTGTGTACACCGGTCTGACTGAAGCACAGGGTCTCAGTAGGACAAAAATGAAAGATGAGTTTGGAAAGGGAAGCTTCGACCAGACGGTGGTGACATCCAAATGCAGCAGGGACTTGCCTTGGACAGGAAAGAGGAGCCAGTGATGGTGTTTGAGGAGGAAAATGAGATGAAGTGTCCGTGCTTTAGGGCAGTGACTCTCCAAGATTAGTTACAGGAGCAGAGCTGAAAGAGGGGAGGCCACTGCAGTGGTTCAGCCATAGGGAGGTTTTCTCAATTTTTATATTAATGTTATCAGTCATATATGCATGAGTTTAAAAGTCAAATAGTAACGCTAGGCTTATAATAAAAATAGCAGTGCCCTGCCTCATGCTTTCCCATTCCTGATTCCCACTCTGAGATAACCTCATTCAATTTCTGATGGCTGCTGATAGTTACCTTATTTCCAAATTGCATGCTTATACATTTTTTAGTTTTAGACATTATCTATTGACTTTCAGCTGTGAAGGATGAGAATTGAACTTTTATACCACCCTTTTACCTCATCTTTGCTACAGACACATACACGCACTACTCTTAATGTGCTCCACCCATCCTCCCAACATAATTATATTCCTCCTTTTAGCTCACACAACATTTAGTGTATGCAGCACTATAATTATGCAAATATTATTCACAGCTGAGCCACATAGTGTACAATACTGTCATTATATTTCCAGTGTAATTATATTCCTTCTTTTGCTTTCTGTAGAATTAATAATTACCTCTTTTTGTTTGTTTGCTTAGTGTTCTATAAACCTATCATTTTTTCACCCCTAAATATTGTGACATAATTGAATACCACCTCTCCATGTATTAAAAGTATATTGATGTTTAAATTCAGTTCATGTTTTTCTTGGCAACAATCTCCCTGGAGCATTCATCTTCCTGCTCCAATCTGGACTGGGTATGCTCTGGCTTGCTTGCAATTCTGGAGGCTGAATGGCCATGATGTAGGGTATGCATAAGGGAGGAAAGGAAGTTACTCAAAGTCTATTTTTGTTTTTCTCCTGCATTACATCCCCTGTTACATGGGTTCCCTAATATCTTCTATCTCAGTTTCTGCCTTCATTTTAGTAGAATACACCCTTCATTAATTTCATGAACAAGAATTCATGGGGAATTTTTTAAAATTTTGTTTTGAAAAATGTGTTTATTTTGCATGCATATGTGTTGATAGTTTAGCTGGGTATAGAACTCTAGAATAAAAGTAGTTTTCCTCATATTGTGAAGTCATTTTTCCGTTGTGTTCTGGCTATTAAGAACTTTGGTGCCATTTTGATTCTTGACCCTTTGATTGTGGCCTTTTGTTTTCCTTTGAAAGTCTCTAGGATTTAAAAAAAAATAGTGTTTTGAAATTTCATCATTTTATGCTTCAGTGTGGAACTTTCTTCTGAACAGATAGTGTCTCTTTCCATTTGAAAGAATGTCCTTTAGTTCTGGGAGTTTTCTTATTTTACTTCTTGGATAATTTCCTCCCCTTACTTGCTCTGTTTTCTCTCTGGAATCCCTGTTAGTTGGGGATTGAATTTTCTAAACTACTCTAATTTTCTTACTTTCCTCCCCTGTTTAATTCTCTTTAAGTTTTGTCCTAGTTTTGGAGAAATTTCTTTATCTTCCAACTCTTCTGTTGAGCTTTTACTATCTACTAGCTCTTTCTTCTTGAAAGATTATTTATTTCAAAGATGCTGTCCTGTGTTATCTCTCTCAGTTCAGTTCGGTCACTCAGTCGTGTCCAACTTATTGCAACCCCATGGACTGCAGCACACCAGGCTTCTCTATCCATCACCAACTACCAGAGCTTGCTCAAACGCATGTTCTTCGAGTTGGTGATGCCATCCAACCATCTTGTCCTCTGTTGTCCCCCTCTCCTGCCTTCAATCTTTCCCAGCATTAGAGTCTTTTCCAATGAGTCAGTTCTTCACATCAGGTGGCCAAAGTATTGGAGCTTCAGCATCAGTCCTTCCAGTGAATATTCAGGACTGATTTCCTTTAGGATCAACTTGTCTCTTTAAGCATGTTAAAGATATGTATTGTTGTTACTCCTTTTTTTACTACTTTCTTCTCTGTCTTTCACATTAGAAGCTCTTCTCAAATGTTTGGTGACCTTTAGTTGTTCATATTTAAGAGTGAGTTCACATTTACCTGCCTGGAAGCTCACTAGGTTTATTAGGACAGGGTAGGAAGGAGAGTGGGCTTCCCTAGAAGCTCAGCAGGTAAAGAATCCTCCTGCAATGCAGAGACCCCTGTTTGTTTCCTGGGTCAGGAAGATTCCCTGGAGAAAGGATAGGCTACCCACTCCAGTATTCTTGGGCTTCCCTGGTGGCTCAGATGGTAAAGAATCCGCCTGCAATGTGGGAGACCTGGGTTCCATCTCTGGGTTGGGAAGATCTGCTACAGAAGGGGATGGCTACCCACTCTAGTGTTCTTTCCTGGGAAATCCCATGGACAGAGGAACCTGGCAGGTTACAGTCCATGGGATCACAAAGAATCAGACCTGACTGAGTGACTAAACACAGCACAAGAAGGAGGGTGCTGCTTATTAACCAGTGGACTTGATAATTAGATGAGGACTTGGGTTTGTGTGTCGGGGGGTGGATTCAACATGATAATATATTTTCTCTTGGGCCGGTTTTCCCTATTTCCCAGTTTGCCTGGCTGTCAGCCTTCACAAGGCCAAATGATTATAAGAGGCCTGATTGGAGATGGGAATGAGGGGAGATGCGGCTTTTCGCCTCTTCCAGCTCCCAGTCCGAGTCCAGAGCCTGACTACCTCAGCCCCTCCAGAACGCAAACCTCATATCTTCTGCAAGAGTTGGGGAAGGCATCTGGGAGTCTTACCACTCTTCTTAAAGATTTGCAGCCAGTCTTCCTGTTTTGAGCATCACTTTGTGTCTCCACTTTCTGAGCTTTCCCGAGATTCTGAGATGCTAGCCAAAGTTTCAGCTTTCCCTTCTCTCCTAAGGCAGTTTCCAGTTGCATCTGTTTCCAGGATTTTGTTGACTCCTCTCATCTGTTGTCACCTCCTTTCCTATTCTTTTTGCCCTTATGGATGTGTGTATTTTAAACTTCCATAATGTCATTTTGGTGAGGCACTGGGAAACAAATAGAAAGCAGTGGGTATGTTCAATCTACCATGTTTAACAGCAAGTCCTGATTTTGTTAAAAGATTTATTGAATGCCTTCTATGTGCCAGTGACAGTGCTAGGACTCCAGAGGTGGCTAAGGTAAAACACAGAGAGAAGGGGAGGATTTGAGGAATGTTGAAGGAAGACTTGACAGAGCCTGGTGATTGATGAGGAGTGGGAGGCCAGAGAGAGGGGCACATCCGGCAGGTGAAGACACTGGCAGAACTCAGGGATTCATGTTAGACTCATCTACTGGGGATGGAAGTTAGGTAAGCACTTTGACGCAGGTCTTCCCAGGATTCAGAATAGACAGTGTGGAGCCAGAGGCTGAGAAAGGAGCAGGCTCTTGGAGATAGGAGCGCACTGAGCTTGCTCCATGGAGAATGGAACAGCTGAGGAGTCCAGCTCAGTCCAGAGAAAGTGCTTGAGCCATATGAGGGTATGTGGGACTTGGGGCCCAGCCCTTTGAGGCTCATTCTGCCCACAGAGCTGGCACCTCCAGCTGACAGTAAGCCTGGCCCTCAGGGCAGATCTGACACCTTTTAGAGTCCAGTGCACATCATCTGAGAGAGAACAGACACTGGTCGACAGAAGAGATGTTATAACATGATCTCTTCCAGACTGCTCTGCAGAGAGAGGTGCTGGAGCTTGTGTGCACACGTGTGGGTATGGGTGCATGTGTGGGTGTTTGTACACACCGTGTGCCCTCTCCCTGACCAGAATGGGGGCCCCTGATACCTCCACGGAGGCCCAGTGGGCACCTGCCTCTCCCGTTCTCCTCCTTGCACCAGTTCTCTTAGACCTTGCTCTCATCTGGTGTGCCCACACACGCCTTCTTGCTTGTTTGGGAAAGAAATACAGCCCATATCTCCCATAGACCTCATTTCTTCTCCCCATAAGCTGGAATGCCAAAAGACTCCCAAACTTCATACCATCCCCAAGCCCCGAGTAGGCCCTGGCTCCAGAGTCATAAGTGAAAAAAGCACCTCTTTGGCATCAGTGGAGACCAAGACATGGGCACCTCCACTTTGCCTGGCACCACCTACCCCTGCCACCCCCATCAGTCACAGTGGGAGCCCATTTCCTTATCCCCAGTGAAAGTATGCAAATTTTGAGACCCTTCTTCCTTCTGAAATTCTTTTTGGACTAAAACTCTCTACCAACGCTCTCTTCCCTAACCCAGACCACTTGAATCTACCATCTTCGGGCGTGTCACCCCCAGCCCTTCTATAGAGGAAATGAACCAGTTCTGCTTGAGCAGGGGCCCTGAGCTCACTCTCTACCCTTATCTCCAGTGTTCCCAAGGTCTGGGGACACAGAGGTGACCTGATTTTAAATCCTGCTCATCACTTTAGGCTGTGTGACTTTGGGCCAGTAGCTTCATTTCTCTGAGGTTCCATTTCCCCATCTGGGAAAAGGAGGTAATGAGATAAAATTTGTGAAAATGATGACAGGTGAGGGGTTGAGTCCCCGCCCTGCCCTGCCCCTCCTCAGGGACCAGCAGCCCAGCCTCTGAGCCACAAGCTCAGTCCAGGAGGGTCTGTTCACCAAGGCACTGGCACCTTGTCAGAACTCCATCTGTCAAGAATTTATTACTAATGCATTTTATAACAGGCTTTATAATAAGATATTAAAGACTGTGGCAGCATCTAGCAAGCATTCCATAAATATTAATAACGCCTTTAGAGATGGCACCTACGGTGGAAACGGTCGGGTTTGTTTCGAGGTTTGGTCCAGGACTGAGAATAAATCTCACGGGCGGGGAAGGGGGTGCCCCACGAAGATGAGAGGGCATGGCGGCTGTTTTCTCTCTCTGGTCTTTCTCGTGCTGCTCTGAGTTTTTTCATTTCTTGTCTTTTGTTCACAACTTTCCCTCTAGAATGTCTCTTTTGCTCCTTTAAGTCTTCCTCTCCTTTCTTCCCAACTTTCTTCCCTCTCTCTGCTCTCACAAACTCTCCCCCCTCATCCCCAGTCCGCTTTGGCCCCCAGTTCTGCCCCTTTCTCATCCCCCTGGTCTTCCTTTCGCCTTCCCCCTTCTCTCCCTCCCCCTTTATTTACACTCTCTGCTTCCCTGTCTCTCCCACCCTCCGTGCTGCCTGTCTGGCCCTCTTCCTCCCTCGATGCCCCGGCACCCCTCACCCGTTCCAGTGAGCACCCCCGGCCACCTCTGCAGAAACCCAGAGTAACACGGCTCACACTGCGTGTGAGAAGTGAGCTATTTATCATTGTTATTAACGAACAAGATCCCTGGAACGGTAGAACTTAGCCAGAGTCCATTCCCTTGTCACCCCCAGGAGTAGCAAAAAGATTTATTTGTCTCTGAATTGCGCAGGGTGGCCCGTTTACAGCAGGTCCATCAGGAGTGATGCGGAGCTTAAAGGGGGAGTGGAAAGAGTCCGGGGCCTGCCTGGTCTGTGACCTACATGGAGCGGGCCTCTCACCAAG
Organism: Moschus berezovskii; assembly: GCF_049115385.1. Taxonomy (NCBI): domain Eukaryota; kingdom Metazoa; phylum Chordata; class Mammalia; order Artiodactyla; family Moschidae; genus Moschus; species Moschus berezovskii. The sequence continues at coordinate 28,380,951 of NC_142471.1, forward strand.
AGGGACGGTCTGGTAGGGCAGGAGATTTGCCGGGGACTATGCCTCACCACAGCATCATCTTTCAAGATTTGAAATAGCTCAACTGGAATTCCATCACCTCCACTAGCTTTGTTCGTAGTGATGCTTTCTAAGGCCCACTTAACTTCACATTCCAAAATGTCTGGCTCTAGGTCAGTGATCACGTTATCGTGACTATCTTGGTCGTGAAGATCTTTTTTGTACAGTTCTTCTGTGTATTCTTGCCACCTCTTCTTAATATCTTCTGCTTCTGTTAGGTCCATACCATTTCTGTCCTTTATCGAGCCCATCTTTGCATGAAATGTTCCCTTGGAATCTCTAACTTTCTTGAAGAGATCTCTTGTTTTTCCTATTCTGTTGTTTTCCTCTATTTCTTTGCATTGATCACTGAGGAAGGCTTTCTTATCTCTCCTTGCTATTCTATGGAACTCTGCATTCAGATGCTTATATCTTTATTTTTCTCCTTTGCTTTTCGCTTCTTTTCGCAGCTATTTGTAAGGCCTCCTCAGACAGCCATTTTGCTTTTTTGCATTTCTTTTCCATGGGGATAGTTTTGGTCCCTGTCTCCTGTACAATGTCATGAACCTCCGTCTAGAGTTCATCAGGCACTCTATCTATCAGATGGACAGAGAGGCCTGGCGTGCTGTGATTCATGGTGTCGCAGAAAGTCGGACACAACTGAGCGACTGAACTGAACTGAACTGAACTAATGCCTCACCACACTCCCTGGCCCCCAGGAGGCATGGGCAATGCACTTGAGGAGATGTCCCAGAAGCTGTGAAGGAGGGGACGGGGCTGGACAGTGGGTGCCGTGGAGGAAGGAGCTCTGGAAGCCGAGCTGAGACGGAGAAGTGGGCTAAGAGGCCTGTCTCAGGAACAGGAGTAATCATGTCCTGTGCAGCCTTTCCTCCGGAGACCAGCTGCTTCTTTCCAGCACAGAGGTGGACCCGGAGCCACTTTCCACAGTGAATATGTGGGGAGAAGTTGCCCTAGAGTGGGGCTGCCCCACCCCCAGCCGAAATGGGCCATTTGGCCCTACTTTTTCATGGCCCTGGCCAACCTGGCAGATGGTTGTGGACCCCGAACACTAAGGCCAGACGCTATAGAGGCACCGTCCCACTGGTCCCCTGACTCCAGGCGGGCAGAAGCTGGCTCTCTGGGGCATCTCTTCTCCAGGTCTGTCCTGGATGATTGTGTCAGCCCCATGGTCAAGCTCTCCCAGACCTGCCCTCCCACCCCACATGCTCGCTGACCTTCACAATGACCTGAGTGGATTTGCATGTTAAAAGGAGTGTCTGGGGACACTGGAAAAGAAGACAGAGCCGACATTCATTCATCCAGGCCTCTCCTCTCCCCCTGTTACCTCCTGTGCCTTCAGCAGTCATGAGCTTTGCTTTCTGTGGCCCAGCTGTGAGCGTGAAAGGGCCAGCTCCCAGCAGGTGAGGGGCAGGGTGAGCCTGGGGTGAGGTGTGCAGTGAGGAGGCCTTGCCCACGGCTGGATGCATCCTGAGCGGACCAGGTTGGCGAGGAGCTGAGACCCATGCAGGCTGGAATGAGCAAGTGGCACCCACAGAACGAACAACATGGCGGGCAGCAGGGGAGGGCCAGGCAGGCTCTGTGGAGGCTGGGGCAGGGGAGGCCCTCTTCTGTTCTGCTTTGCAGTGCCCCACGCTCACTGCAGACGGGCTTCCTCTGCAGCTCCGTTTCTGTGGCTTCTGTGTGACTTTCAGCCTGTCAAGGTCCCCACTCTACCCCAACCAGGCAGCAGGAATCTTTTTTTCAAGTTCCCATGGAAAGTTGCTTTAATTTACAAGGCCCCATGTGATTGGCCTGCTTGAGTCAGATGTTTACCCCTGGACCAATTGCATGTGACCTGGGTCTGAAGTCACTTGGTACAAACACGGCTGCCTAGATCCATTCCTTTGGTAAAAAGAGCATCTCTGCTTGGAAGGACGGTGGGCCAGGATGCAGTGGGTAGTGTCTCTGGGTAGGGTAAGTAAAGCACTTGAGTTGAGACACCTGATTTTCAGTCACAGCTCTGCCATTAAGCACATGTGAGACAGAAAGCTTGGAAGTGCGCCCTCTCACTTTTCCCATCTAAAAACTGGGGAGACTGGGCTGGATAATCTCCAAGGTGCCTTCCAACTTCCATGTTCAAGCCATCTTCTCCCTGAGTGGTGCATGGTCAGGCCTGGCCTCTGTGCTCAGGAGCTCCTTGGCCTCCAGGAACCCCTCCCACCCCTCCCTCAGATCCCACCCCTCATCTCACATTCTCCAGACCCACCTTGGAGGGTCTTCAGAGGTTCTCTGAAAACCATCCTGTCTGCAACAGCCACGAACCAGTCAACAGAGGTGTTCTCTTCCTGAATTCTGATCTACCCACTTGTCTAAATTCGTGACGAAGAGATGAGCTGTTTACCCTGTTTCTAATCCCCCCACACCACTTTAAATTGGCTCATCTCATGCCACCTGTGATGGTATTTTGTTACTGCCATAATAATGGCAGTGACCATTTATGAGCGTCGCTCAATATTGCCATGTGCCTGGCTCAGTGAGAGGTTTTTTCCCCACACCTTAGCTCATATAAAAGTTTCTCACTACCCCAGGATATATAGGTAGTGTTAACAGCTCCACTTGTACATTTTCCTTTACATAGGGAAACTGAGACCAAAATAATAAATTTAGCAGCGCATGTCCGAGGTCTGCAACCAACAAGTGAAAAGGCTGGGACTCAAACTTAGGAGGTCTGACTCAGAGCCCACACTCCTAGCACCAAGTTGTTAACTGCCTACGGTGTACTTGAAAATCCAGATGTGCCTGGTCCCATGGAGGAAATCTGCTTGCATTGAGTGTCAACCTGTGAACGTCTCTGATGTTTCTGTAAAGCAGTAGCTGGACGCTCCAAGAATCCCTCAGTGTATGTGCTGGTGAGAGTCCCCTCCCCCGCATTTCCCTGACAGAGCATGGCGCCCAGGATTGGAAATGCAGGAAGTTAGCATTCTTTCCTCTCCAATGGCCTGTCCCTTCTAAGTACTTGAACGGCTCCTTGTCAGGCCTATTTAAAACCTTTCTAAGTTATGCAGAAGTTAAATGGGTTTTCACTGCAGGGCATGAAACATAATCCAAGAAGGTCAGACTCAGGACCATCCCTTCCTTTCCCCTTTTCCTGTCTTCTTGGAGCTTGCTCTTAAATCCTCTGATCAGAGGCTCAGAGAGCCTTCGCCCCAGACTATGCAGTATGGATGAGTGAAATGTCCTTTCCTCCCTGAGGCAGGGGGCTGGAGAGCTGACATTCTCGTGGGAGCTGTCTCTCTCCTCTGGGCACTGGCTCCATGTGGGGTGCGCTCTGAAGTGCTGTCCAGCTGCCTCACTGGGGGTTGGCCACCCTGAAATCAGAACATGTCTATCCCTTTTGTGGCAAGAGCTACAGGCTGCAATGGCATGCTTTGCTCTGGAGCTTGGGGCTGACACTGGCACTCATACGATGTGTATGTTGGATGCAGAGACGGGGAGGAGGGAAGAGAGAGAGAGCTGTAGGTTAGCTGAGAACCTCATAAAGATCTCTTCCAGACCAGTCTTCTGTGGTTGGCATGTTGGGATGGAGGCTGGCATTGCTGAGCCCAGCGCCTGAGGAGTTCAGTTTCTGGGGCTTTGAATGTGTGGCTTGGGGTAGGCCCTTTGCAGAGTGCCTGTATCTGTGAGGGTGCCCCAGGAGACAGTTCATCTCAGATAGTTCCAATAAAGGCATTTCAGTGAAGAGACAACTTCCAGAGGGTGCAGGGCTAGAGCGGCACTAAGGGTTATTGAGGCTCCAAGGACTAGCAACACGGGAAGTTCTTTCTACTCTTAGGACTGGAGGGGCAAGGGGAACGGCTGGAGCCACTGAAACCTGTGGCTGGAGAGGAGGGCTGCTGGGTTGGAGCTGGAGGGACTGGGAAAGTACCTCAAACCCTTTCTCCTCCTGCCTCCTCCCCAGACTCTGAGCTCCTACCAGCCCCTCGCATTGGCAGCCTGGGGATGCAGTGCACTGAGGCCACCCTGACTGGGGAGGCAGGCAGAGGGTGGGTCATGGCAGAGAAGGGTACTCGGTGGACCTGGGGACTGCAGACAGGGGACGTCCAGTGCAGTATCATTAGCAGTCATGGTCCTTCTTTATGCCTCCCTGCCCTACCCTTGAAGATGTTCTTGTCTGCCACCCTCTAGAAGGCATTCAGACAATAAAATCACAACTGCCGTCTTCTAAGCACTTAATATATGCTGGGAAGTTTATACTCAGGAGCTCGTGTACCCTTCACATTAACTGTCTGAAATATTATTAATTTTGATGCACAGAAAGAGGATTAAGGATCAGAGACATGAAGTAACTATCCCAAAGACACACAGTAAGACGTGGGTTCCAACAGAAGTCTGTCCATCCCTGAAATCTAGCACTTGTCCGCTCTGCCCCCTTGTATACTTGAACACTTTCCCTCTTTTGGAGACAAAGAGAGCATCTGTTTTCCAAGCCACTAAGCTGGGTAGGGCAGACCTCACAAAGGCAAAGCAGGTTCAGGAACTCAAAAGTGTAAGGGAGTGTGCTGGTTTGGAGAAGTGCAAATAGCTCTACCTGCCAGGAAATAGTAAACTGATAAGAAAAAATATTGCACATGATCTTAGGCAAAAGGGTCCAGATTATGAGGCTTGTGTCCTATGCAGAGGGGCATGGAGCGTCAAGGATGGGATGGAGGAGAGGGGTCTTACCTGTCTGCCCCTGTCTTAGCGTGGGTTGGCAAAGGATAGGATGTAAGCCTGTGCATTCAGGTGCACACTTGCCTGGTGGGGGGGGGGGGGGGATGGGCAGCATCAGAGAGAAACAATGGCAGCTCGGTGCTTTGTCCTCTGGAGGCCCTTTCCAGCCCGATTAGAGGTCTTACAGAGAACACACTTGCCTCCAGCAGACAGCCCTGGGGAAGGGCTTCCAGTACGCCTGAGACTGGTCTTCAAAGAGAGACGCTTCTCAAGGTAGTGACCCAGGTCATGGGCAGCAGCACAGAGACGGGCAGCTGTGTGGTACCTTCCTTGGAAGGGGCCCTGCAGGTGTCAGAAGGCTCTCAGTCATTGTCCCCGTGTAAAAAGCTCACACGGGAATGTTGTCTGTGCCCTCAGGGAACTTTCAGGCCAATCCCACACTCCGGGCTAGAGGATACCACCCATGCTGGCAGGTGACCTCAGCACTGTGTGGAAGACTTAGGGGAAAAAAAGCTGCCATCAAGGTTTACAGAAGTGTTTAGAATAGAGCTAAGAGACAGGCTTAGAATGAACTATAGCTGAATTTAGGGTCTTCTTTGCCACTGCCGAGCTGTGTGACTTGGGTGAGTTACTTAACCTGTCTGAGCCTTGGCTTCCTCTCTGAAAGAGGGATCACAGCAAGCACCTACTTGTTACAGAGCTGATGGGCGCAGCGCAGTCAGTGAGCGGGAGGAGCAGGGATTGTTTCTTCCTGCCTCTGGGCAGAGCCTCCTTAAGTGGCCTATCTTCTGATGTGTCCAGAGCTCACTGAGTCCGTGAGTAAATTTACTCACACAGAATTTTGTAGATGTGGCTTACCTGCCAAGCATTGTGGTGGGCACGATCGTGATGAGAGCTGGCAGTTGGGCAGAGGATGCAAACAGATACTTAGAATACAGTGTGCTAAGATGCTGTCATAGAGACTCGTTCATGTCTTCATAGAGGATGCTTCCTGGACACCTGCTGTGCAGCAGGCACCTGCTGGGCCAGGCAGATAGAGCTCTATGGCTTCTATGGAGCACACGTGCGACGAGAGATAGGCACCAACTGGGGAGTTGCAGAGGAACTGTGGGTGATGAGACATCCCAGGGTGCTATGGGGCCCTGGGTATAACAGTGGCAGGGGTTGGGAGCATGGTAGGGGCCGCCCTGCCTTAAGGGTCTGGAAGGCTTCCATGAGGAAGTTACATTTAACCAGAAACCCCAAGTCAGAAAAGGGCAGGGGTCTATCTGTATATACAGTGTGTAGCAAACGGAATTATGGAAGGCTCCCAGGAGGTGGTGACATTTGAGCAGGCTTTGTGTGCCTGTCTGGTTACAGGCTGCCATGGCCCAGGGATGTTGTATAGATGCCCCACTCCTAGGCAAGTCAGGAAATCTCTGTGGGCCAGCCCCACCCCAGACTCTATGCCACCTCCCCATATTACACATCTCCCAGCTCCCTGTCCTTGGAACCTCCCAACACATAGACTCCTGGCTGCCCTCCAGAGCAGCCCGTGCCTGAGGCTTGGGCAGCCAAGGGGCACCTAACAGAGAAAGCAGAACTGCCAAGAAGCAGGGGTTTGGGGACCAAAAGGCCCTCATCCGGAACTTCAGGATAAGCAGATCATCTTTGGAACTGGTGCTGTTACAGCCACCAGGAGGCCATCAAAAAATGGAGGAAAAAAATAGATATAGCGTTTTAAATTCCTGTGAACCCTTTTAGAATAAAAATGACAAAGCCGCAGGTCTGGTTGGCTGGAGGGACATGGTTAATGGGCTTTGGGGGAATAGTCACTGATGGAGGCAGCTGCTCTGAGCTCCAGCTCACCCTTTTATTTGCTTTGTTTCACCCCCAGAACACACCGGTGGGGACGCCCATTTTCATTGTGAACGCTACGGACCCTGACCTGGGTGCAGGCGGCAGCGTCCTCTACTCCTTCCAGCCCCCCTCCCAGTTCTTTGCCATCGACAGCGCACGCGGCATCGTCACAGTGATCCGGGAGCTGGACTACGAGACCACGCAGGCCTACCAGCTCACCGTCAATGCCACGGTGAGTCCCTGCGCCGGGGGCCCAGGCAGCCAGATGTCAGCCTCCTACCCTCAGAGAGGGCACAGGATGTCAGCCTCCTTCCCTGCTAGGCAAGGCTTATAATGTCAGTGCTGATGATCATAATAATGATAACAACAGCTGATGTTCCTGAGGGTTCGTGCTATGTCCCTGGTGCTGTGGGAGCACTCAAATGGCTTATCTCCTTTAAACCTCACAACAATGCTATGGCATAAATATTAAGCTACCCATTTTACAGATGAGGAAACTGAGGCACAGGAGCAATTCAGTGACTTGCTCACGGACTCCAGCACCTGCACTGGTAACCCCATGGGTCATTCCTAGTGCAGGATGTCCTCTCGCTCTGAGACACAAGACAGAGGTGTCAGTCCAGCTGTGTCCTGACACCAACCAGCATGCAGGAGTCAGAGAGTCCAGGCATCCTGGCCACCGCGCTAGAGCGGTGATACTTACACAGGAGGGAACACCCATCTGTGCCAAGCACTGTGCTTGAGTCCTGGGTATTCCAAGATGAATTAGTCAGGAGAGGGAATTCAAAGTTCAAGAGGAATAATTATTCTGTTTTATAGCTGACACTGTTGAGACACAAACCGATAAGTGGTGGGCAGCAAGAACCCAAGCCTGGGTTGTCCAGTTCCCCATGGTCAGGAGTCTCCAAACCTCTAGAACGTCATAGCTGCTTGGCCTCGGGCTGGAGAATGGGCAGATCACGACCTCAGTGGGGTTCTTTCCTTGCACGCTCCTCTTCCCTGCTCCTGGCCACAGCCTCCAAGTGCAGCTGGAGCCTTTAGCTGGCAGCAGGGCGAGAGCTGGCCTGTTGGTCCTTAGACTTCTGTTTACAAAGCTTAGGCTAACTGTTAAACAAATCACAGGAGTCCCTCTTGAGCCTCTGGGACTCATTAGCCTGACCCACAGCATCCACCACCTGGCCCCGTGTCACTGCAGGGGGGCTGCCAGTAGCTCTGTGGGCTCTACTTGGCAGATCACAGAGCTCAAATCCCAGGGGAAGACACACTGCATTGGGGCCAGGGGCCAGTTTGAAATATGAGGTTCCCCCAGAATTGGACAAGATCCAGAGAAGCCCCCCAAACCAGGAAATGCCAACTTTTTCTTTCATACCTGGTCCAGGGACCCTGGGGAGGCCACTGCAGATGATACTCATGTTCTTGCCTTCTCCCCTGGTTAAGTGTTGGTTGCCTGGGAGGACATGTGTGCCGCTATTTGTGAAACTGACTTCTGGGATCAAGGGGCCTTGCAAGACCGGAACCCACTTTTGGGGCACATTTGTATCCTTCTGCACACCCTTGCACACTCACTTAACGTGGTGCCCCTCCCACCACTCTCCAGAAATGCACAATGCTTGTTCTCCTTTTCACTGTGAACTTGTCCCTGTGGGATATTTTCCATCTACAGTGAAAATGGCTTCGGGCTGGGCCAGTGGCGAAGAGAGCAGAGCCGGGCATAGGCACGAATCTGGGTGGCCGGGCCTGGTGAGAGGCCTGGGCTCAAGCTGGGATGGTGAATGTGGTTAAATTGCCATTAATCTTCCAGCGATCGGGCCTTAAAGCAGTGGAACAGGAGGGGCCCTAGAACTAACTCCTTTAGGTCTTGGTGGTTCCCCCACCTGATGCACAAGTCCCTCTCAGGGCTGGCACTGTGCCCTTGGCTACTGGACATCTCCCCAAGGAGATTCTCCCATGTGGCATCGCGGGGAGCATGTGGGTCCCCAGCCTCCACTGGGTGGGTGGTGGGTGGGAAAACATGCGACTCCCCTGGGAACAAGTTGCTGAGACCTGTAGGCACCAGAGTGACAGCTAGAAGCCTGGCCAGGTGCCTGCCTGCCAGATGTGCCCACTGCCATCCCCTTTCCACAGTCATGGAGTCCAGGGTGGGCTGTATGGGGGCATCTGTGGCAGAGGCAGGGCTGTAGCCACAGGTGTGGGACAGGAAGGGCAGGTGCCAGACTGGACAAAGCCAACTGCCCACAGAAGCCTGGTAAGAGCAAACCATAACCATTGGCATCTCCAGCCCCATAGGTCAAGGGCCTTCCTGATGGGCCTCCCGCTCTGGCCCTGTTTGCCTGATACCCGTGCCGGTCCCTAGAGGAGAGCTCTCACCGCTCTCTAGGGTGGTCCCTGAGCCTGGGCTGTGGGCCCCATCATCTTGGAGGCTGGGAGGCTGTCTCTACTGTGGTTTGGAGGGACACAGCTCCTCCCTACCTTGCTGCAGCCGTGACCCATCCTCAAAGCCTCTCTTCCGTCTCCCTGGCTGCCCCTGAGGACTCTTTAGGACAACCAGCCCTTCCTTCTCATTGAAGGCTCAGCATGTGCCTCTGGAGGGCAGGAGCAAGCACTGGGCTTGTAATGTGGGGACTGCCTTGCATCGTTCACATCATCCCAAACAGACCAAGGGAAATCTAACCTAAGGACAGTCACTTCTCCAGTCCCAGAGCGGAGAATTTACAAGGCCTAGAGTCCATAGAGGTCATTCCCGCAAGTCCCTTCATCTCACAGAAGAGGAAGTCGAGACTCCAAAAGAGGAGATAACTTATTTGAGGTGACTTAGCAAGTCAGCAACTGGGCTGAGGTTAGGGCCTCAGGTGAAGACAGATCAAGTCAAAACGACTTGAGTCCTGGCTACACACTTATCAGCTATGTGACTCACGGCAAGTTACTTAACCTCTCTGAGTCTGTTGAACTGAAATAACGGGCACCCCACCAAAGGGAATGAGGTTTCTAGTGCAGTGCCTGGTGTGAAATCTATTCAGCGTGCAGTTTCTGTTCTTCTTGGCTATTGTTATTCAGTAGAAGCAACTATTTCACATTTAGGGTAATAGAAGGTGGGTTAGGCTATTCTTTCTTGGTGAGCTTTTATAGGACTACATTTCCAACTATGAGGGTTTAAACATTGCCTGCTTGGCCACATGGCCTGCATGGTCTCTCAAAATTCCTTTCCAGAGTCCCCCAAGTGTCACAGGCCCCGGAGCTCCCCCTACTGGTTCTACCAGCAAAGTTGCTTGACCAGTCAACCCAGAGTGCAGGGCAGGGATGCAGGGCCCAGACTAGCCCCTCTGTGGTCAAAGGGCTTTTCTTCTGAGAAACTCTTCCATCCTAGTCAATTCCTTTGCTGTCCCTGGAAGAAAGGGTGCAGGAAGTAGGCATGGAGGGAGCAGTGGCCCCCAGGCTGAATCCAGAGAAGGAGCTAAGGGCAGCACCATTCCTTTATCCCAAGGCAGTCACCCGCCCACCAGAGGTCACACTGGTCAAGCCTGGAGGCGGGGGGCGGGGGCAGAGGTGTGGCTCTGCCCCAGCCCTGCTTTGTGCCAGTGGGTACTCCACCATCCACTGGGCTGGGGCACCGTCTGTGTTCTCCTGCACAGGTCAGCGATCACCGAAGGCTCTTAGAGTTCCTGAGCTCCGTGTGCTAATGCTCTTCCCTGTGGGGTATAGGAGTGCATGTGTACATATGTGCACATGTTTGTGCGCATGGGTACTGTGCGTGTGTGCCCATGTGTGTCCTTGTCCATATCACTTAACCTAAGCTGATGTATTCTTTGTCCTTTGAAGGATCAAGATAAGACCAGGCCTCTGTCTACCCTGGCCAACTTGGCCATCATCATCACAGACGTCCAGGACATGGACCCCATCTTCATCAACCTGCCGTACAGCACCAACATCTACGAGCATTCTCCTCCGGTAAGACCCTCCCCCGCCCTTGTGAAACGACCCTCTGCACTTTTGGTGGGCGTGGAGGCCCTGTTTGGTGGGATGGGCTCCTTGGTGTTTCTGACTCCCACATGCCTGGCAGTGATGGGTGTCCCAGCGCAGGGAAAACCCGACTCCTCTTACCCTCCACCTCCTCGCTCTCTCACCTCATCCGCAGAGCTCTCCAAGGGGCAGAGAGCAGAGACTGGCTAGTGCAAGTGAAGGGCAGCAGTTCAGAAAGCTTCAAGTGGGTGATGGGGAATGGGGATGCCCGTGGAAAATCCAGTCGGAGCTGGAGAGTGAATTTGGACTCAGCCCAGCTCACCAAAACATCAGTGGGGCTCAGCCACGCCCCCCACGGGTCAGGTGGTCAATCCTCCTCTCTTGGCCAGCCAACACTGCCCAAGATGGTGGCCACTTACAATCTGTCCCCTGGACCCTCTCAGGCTTGGCTCCTCCCTGAGAACTCACAGCTCCTTCTAACTGCCCAGACTTTGGGTTTCTCAAGGCCATGTGTTCAAGAGAGGTACCTGATTGGCCGTGGTCTGATTTTGTGCCATGTCACAAGGTCACAGGTTGCCAGCCAGCCTGTAGATTGACTGCCCATGGGCCCTGTGTCCACTGTGTCAGTCGACTGTGAGACAAAGCGTACTGCTGCCCCTAGGCAGGGGCTCTGGGTGGGCAGCTTTGCTCAGTTGTGGGCCAAGCAGGCAGTGCCCTGCATCCCACTTCCGGTAGCCATCTGTGCTTATGTGTGAACTAGAATAGAATACCTGCACTGGGCCGATGAATTAGAAAAGGCGGCTCCTCTGGGCAGACACAGCCCCTGAACGTGCAGGGGAACAGCTCTATGGAAAGAAAACTGTGCCTCTCCTTCTAGAGAAACTCAATGTGCTTAGGGGAAGGAAACAGCTTTGAGAGCACAGCGGGGTGCCCGCCTGATCATGTGGCTGTTCAGGACCCTACCTGCATGTCTGCAGAGCCCACAGGTTTGGGTGCAGGTGAGAGGCAGGCTTCCCTGACCAGGCTGCAGGCTGGCCTCCTGGACCACCACAGACTAGGAAGCCTGCCCCCAAGTTTGGTACTGTGGTCTCTCCTGACTGTTGGCCTCTTCCAGGCACCATGCTGCAGGCTCCAGGTGTGAGAGGGTAGCCGCTTCCTTCTTGGGGCCACTTGAGGGCTGGAGGGTCTGACGAGCAAGGTGGCCTCCTATTGCCGGTGTCAGAAGCTGCTTTGAGAGTAGAGGGGGATGTCTAAGTGTCCCCACTCCAACCCTTTCTTTCTTTTTTTTTAAATTTTATTTTTAAAATTTATTTATTTTAATTGGGGGCTAATTACTTTACATTATTGTATTGGTTTTGCCATACATTGACATGAATCTGCCCCGGGTGTACATGTGTGCCGCATCTTGAACCCCCCTCCCAACTCCCTCCCCATCCCATCCCTCTGGTTCATCCCAGTGCACCAGCCCCGAGCATCCTGTATCATGCATCGAACCTCGACTGGCGATTCGTTTCACATATGATAATGTACATGTTTTAATGCCATTCTCCCAAATCATCCCACCCTCGCCCTCTCCCACAGAGTCCAAAAGACTGTTCTATACACCTGTGTCTCTTTTGCTGTCTCGTATACAGGGTTATCGTTATCATCTTTCTAAATTCCATATATATGTGTTAGTATACTGTATTGGTGTTTTTCTTTCTGGCTGACTTCACTCTGTATCAGTTCAGTTCAGTCGCTCAGTCGTGTCCGACTCTCCGCGACCCCATGCATCGTAGCACGCCAGGCCTCCCTGTCCATCACCAACTCCCGGAGTTCACTCAAACTCATGTCCATCGAGTCGGTGATGCCATCCAGCCATCTCATTCTCTGTCTTCCCCGTCTCCTCCCGCCCCCAGTCCTTCCCAGCATCAGAGTCTTTTCCAGTGAGTCAACTCTTCATATGAGGTGGCCAAAGTATTGGAGTTTCAGCTTCAACATCAGTCCTTCCAATGAACACCCAGGACTGATCTCCTTTAGAATGGACTGGTTGGATCTCCTTGCAGTCCCAGGGACTCTCAAGAGTATAATAGGCTCCAGTTTCACCCACCTCATTAGAACTGATTCAAATCAACCCTTTCTTTCTGAGCGATGCATGGACAGCTGGAGTTTAGACTTCTGAGACTGACCTCCACCTCCCCCAAAACCTCTTTGCCAATAAGCCCACACATTCTCAGCCCTCACCTTTCAGCTGAGGTGGGTCCTTCCATCCGTCGGCAGCCTCTGGCCACCCCTTCTTCGCGCTCAGTGCTCCTGCACGGTGCACTCACCCTGGCTTCTCTCCTGGCCTGCGAGGATAGTGCAGCGGGAATGGGCTCTGCTGTGGGCATAGCACACCATGGGTGCCCCGGAGGTAACTGTGGAATGAGTGCATGAAAAAAGGAACGAGCAGATGCACCGCTCAGGCCAGCCCTCTTACTGTCCTGCCATCCTCATCACACCGCGTGACTGCTCTATCCACCCGTCTGTTGGTCCCCAGCTCACTGACGACCTTTCGTAGAATTCTTTTCCTGCCTTCATCCTCACCGGCCCACCAAGCAGAGCCATCTCTCTCTCCTTGTCTCTGCTGGAACTCCCTAGTCCTTAGGCTGCAGGATTCCCCTCTGAATTGTAGCCACATCTTTAACATCCACTGATGTGTAAGTGGGTTACTTTGGGGCTCCTGGTCATCAGGGTGGTTGAGTCTTTGGGTCTCAAACCAGGGCCTCGCAGGGCTTTGTGGCCAGGGTTGAATGAAAGGAAAGACAGGCAGAGCCAACTTGTAGACTGAAGTGAGGATGTGATGGTGGCCCAGCAGCTGGAGGATCTCAGGACAGGCCCCTGTACTACCGCGCGCTCGCTTGGCCAGATCACACAGCATCCAGACCTCCTCCTCCCTGTCGCAACAGTGCCTCCTTGGCCCGGTGGTTTTATGGACTAGGGCACCTAGAATTGCTAGCGCCAGCAGATATTAGCATGCGCTGGTTTTGTCTTTGGATGGGGTTGGCAGGTCCTAGCTTCAGCCTCGTCTCAGAGTCTCAGTGATCAGCAAGAAGGGTGTTGGGGTGAGTGTCCTCTGAGACCCTTCACGTTGTCTCGCTTTTCCCAGCGTCCCTGTATTGTAGCAGAGTAATACTAAATCAAACTGTTACTACAGGTGTTTGTTTCAGATCTGCAGGTTTCTGAGTCCCGCCTGGCCATTCATTCTGTTTTCCATTCGTTTACTCATCCTCTAGACGTTTATGAAGTCCCTGTGGTGTGCAGGGTCCTGTGCTAAGCCAGCCCCTCTCGTTCCCAGATGATTCCACAAGCCCCTGCTAGGATGACTGCTCAGGACAGGCAGACAGGCCCTTGCTCCCCTTGGCCTCAACCCTCCTTATGCTCAGTTTCTTGGCATCTGATATGGTTCTTTCTCAGAATGAGGGACCTTGATATCTCTTTGCCTTGCCACAGTTGTCCCTTTGGCTCCACGAGGCCACTAAAGTCCATGTCTGGGGGGCTCCCAAAGAGCAAGTCTGAATCCACCTTTTGTGTGGTGACCAGGCTCGAGCAAGCCAAACAAGGAAGTAAGTTGGGGGGTTCGGTCTCTCCCAGCACCCACAGAATCACCTCCATGTCCACACACCTCTGCTCTTCCTCCTTGCCTCCAGATTTGAAAGTTTACCTCGCCACTTGCACAGTTTCCCATACACCCTAAGCCTGATTTTTCCAGGCTTCTAATCAGTTTCCGTGCCTTGATCCAGGCCTTCCATGTCCCTTTAGAGTGTGGAAGCCTGATTTAACACGGCACTTCCCAGGCTGGGCCAGGGCTGAGGAGCACAAAGGCCTGATTAGTCCCCCAGGGCCAGAGGCCCCAGGCGTCCCCCATCCCCAGCCCTGCCCCTGCTGGCCCGGGGGCCTGCGTCCAGACCCTTGCCCACTCCCCCTCACTCCCCCTCTTTATCTGCGGCTCCCAGCATGTATGCCTCCGTCTATCAGTGTATCAGGCCAGCATGCCTCATCTAAAGTGTATATATTACCTAATAAAATCCTTCTTATTTGGGATTATTGCATCAAATTTTAATTTCCTCACTCGAGCAGCAGCATGTCGGCCTGCCCGTCAGTGAAGGACCGATAGAAGGTGAAAAGAGCGGATAAACTGCACAAATTACTGCCAGCCGATGCCTATCAGCCCTTTGACTGGAATTGACTGGAATTAAGGACTGAGAAATAGGATTTTCTGCCTCAGAATCTGCTGTGGCAGCTCTTGTCGGAAGTCCCCTTCGGCCCCCTCCGGCCTCCTCCCCAGCAAGGGCTCCTCCCACTCCCAAAGCAAACTGCACGTTTGCCTTTCAAGTCCTTAATCCTGTCGTGGGAAGGGGGAGGGGCTGGGCCAGCAGAGAAAGAGGTGGACAGCCCCCACCGCCAAGGCTCCAGCTTCAGCCACTCTCCTGGCCAGCTTCTATGGAAAGAGGCAGCCACAGAAGGGAGGGTCTTGTTCCTTCTAGAGGAATCCCAGCTCCTCTTGACTCTGTCCCAACTTCACAACTGGTACCCAAGCCTCAGAGGCTGGGGCTGCCTGGCAACCCACCCCCACTCACTAGACTTTGGGACTTTAAGCAAATCCCTGAACCCTTGAGCCACACTCTCTCCACATGTACCCTCACTACGAGGACAAAACGGAGGACCCATGCGGGGGCCCAGCACAGTACTCGGCGCACGTAGGCCCTCAACTAATGCTAGGTCTCCCTGTGAGATCCTAGCTGTTCTCTCTATAGAATGGCCAGAAAACTCCTTACCTCCAGCATAGGGTTGATTAACCTGGGTCTTGGGAAGTCTGCAATTGCTGAAATTGGAACATCACATTGTGTGCATTGTCTGGGAAGAGGTGTCTTAGCTTTCATCAGAAGCACATGGAGGTTCCAGGCCCCAGAGAATAGTGACAGTCACTTTTATAGCTTTTTCTGTGCACCCAGTGCTATTCCAATGCTCCATGTATCACTTGCTGAGGTGTGGGGACTGTTTTATGCCCATTTCATACATTGGGAAAACCAGGCGGTGAAAGGGTAAGTAACTCAATCGAAGGGTTCACACCCTGGCAGTCTAACCACAGAGTCAGACCCTTAACCCCCTTGCTGTGCTGACCTTCCCACAATACGGAGTTGGGGACCCCGCAGGCCTGTGTACCCTAGCCTCTCTGTGGGAAGGCAGGGCCTCCTCTTTGCGGTGGATGTTCTTATGAAGGGAAGAAGCTCCATAGCCAGGTGGGCCCATCCCTAGTGTTTGGGGCCGTCTGTTCTCCTGGTCATACTCCGGTACTCCTTGAACTGGGATCCCTCTCTAGAGAGTCAGACAGACAGAGTACCCCCCTGTAGAGGGGCCCAGGCCCAGGGCGGGCACTTCTCCATCTCCTCATCTTAGGAAGTAAGTTTCAGTATATTGAAAATATAATCACTGAAACTCTGAAACAAGAGCTGTGGGCTCCCAGGAGCCCCCATTCCTCCCTGTTAATTCCTTCTCATAACATTTCCCGTCTTTGTGGCTGCACTTGTATTAAAAGCTCAGGGTTTTATTAAAAATGGATTTATTTATCCAAAAAGAGATGAAACCCAAACTTGTCAGGAGCCTTTCAGAGCTCCCATTGTAGACACTCAGGCGTGGCTTTTCCAGGGGGGAGCCGACCTCCCTGCTCTCTGGTCCTGGGCTCGCCGCTGGACCCAAGGAGCTCCAGCCCACCCAGGGGGACTCCAGGCCACCCAGCTCGGGGCTGCCCACAGGGAGATGCTCACAGGATCTGAAAACTGAGGACTCCCTGGCCGCCAGCCCCCCTATCTGCACAGGTCAGCACTGGCCCCCTTTACTAAGTGCTGCTGAGGCTCACTGTCCTGGACCCGACCAGCCACACCAGGCCCTGGTTGTTCGCCTGTGGGCATGCAGCTGTCCCCTCGAGGTTTACTATTTGCTTGTTTGTTGTTATGTGATGTTTGGCTGCATAGAGTGGCATGCAGGGTCTTAGTTCCCTGACCAGGGGTTGAACCCACACCCCCTGCAGTGAAATCATGGAGTCTTAACAGCTGGACCACCAGGGCAGTCCAGGGTTTATTGTTTAATGACTGTCTGGAATGGTGCTTTTGTAGGCACTGGGCCCAGTCGACCTGGCAGTCCAAGCCCTGCCCTCAGTAGGCCCAGGGCAGCCAGAGAACCCTCATGCTAGAGCACCCAGCATGGGCGTGAAGCCATGGGCTGTGGTCAGATGGGCTATGAAACCCTTTCTGGCAGCTAGAGCCTCAGACCTGAGTCCCATGCTCTCAGGACCTCCTCCTGGATATCCTATTTAAGAGGTGACACCAGGAAAGGCATACCCCCAAAAGCATTCCCCTCGAGTGACAGGGGAGCCCTTTGTGTAGACCCTTCAGATATAATGCAGTGCTTCCCAAATGACCTTCCATGGACTGCTAGGTCCAGGGATATCAAGATATTACATGAAAAGAGCCTGTCTTCAGCTCAGAAAGCCTGGGAGAGCAAAGGTTGATGGATCTTTATCACTTTGCTACTTTGGGGAGCCTTTACCACATTAAAGCAGGTTGTGCATCTCCAAGGGAGGGATGGGGTATATGCTTCCCCACACTTGACATGAACTAATACTGATATTAATACTGTGGCACACAGCCAAAACTTTCATAAATTACAGTTATCATTATATTTATCATATAACCTGTTACAGAGGCAGCATTGTCTGGTGGGCAAGAGCATTTTGGAGCTAAAGTACCTGAAATCGAATCCTGGCTTCACCATTCACTCCTTGCGTTGGGACCTTATAAAGGCCACTTACTTCCTGGCCCTCAGGTTCCTCATCTGTAGAATGGAGCTGTCTCCTGGGGTAGTTGTGAGCGTGAAATGAGTTAAGGCATAAAAAGGGCTTGCAGCGGCGCCAGGCACAGAGCCAGTGCTGGAGAAGGACCCCTGCTGCGGTGGGTGCTTCACATTCTCTCGTACAGCTCAGGTTCTCAGAACCCACTTCAGGAGATACACCTTTAATGGCATCTTTCTCTGACTTTGTAGCAGTCTGTTCCCTGTCCCCCCGACCCCCCATCCAGGGGAATCTAGACAGAGCTCCTGTGAGGGTTGGGGTTGAGGGGAAAGGGATGAAAGGAAGGAGTCAGGCCTGCCCTCTGCGCAGCCTCAGCCTCTGTGTTGTGGCCATTTCTCTGCATTAGATGTTTCCTCTGCAACGTTCTCACCTTCCTTCAGCCAAACCTGGGGGTGTTCCGGATTGCCGCATACCTGGGCTCAGGAGAGGCCAGAGCAACAGCTGTGTGCGGGTAGCACTGCCCCAGGAGGGTGAGGTGGCAGATGCCCCTCCTGTGTCCTGGCAGCAAGACCAGGAGGAATCGGGGAGGCACCAGGCCCTGCCCAGGGCACTCCCTCCGGGGCAGAGTCCTGCGTGTCAGGAACCAGCCTCTCTCCATAGGAGAAGGTGCTCAGATGGGGGTAGAGGGTGCAGCCTGCAGGCTTCAGTCTCTAGCTGATGAATGGCCAATGCTTGAGAGGCGCCATGGCTATTAGAGACCTTCATCAGACATGCAAATGCCAGGGTTGGTATCTCCCTAGGCACTGGGAACTGAGCTGTCCTACTTTCCCTCCATCAGCCATGGGACCTACAGCCTGGGCCAGAAGCTGGGCAGACAGGGCTGGTATGACAGGGCCTGCAGAGCAGACTGAAGGTCACCCAGGCGAGGGGCGACTCAGCAAGTGGTGGTGGTGAAGTTAGGGTCCAGTTGTTCATACGTTCACTTATTCAGTGAGTCAACCAGCCAGGTGGTATTTGTGCCGGCTAAGTCGCTTCAGTCGTGTCCAACTCTTTGCAACCCAATAAACTGTGATCTGCCAGGCTCCTCTGTCCAAGGGATTCTCTAGGCAAGCATGCTGGAGTGGGTTGCCGTGCCCTCCTCCAGAGGATCTTCCCTATGCAGGGATCAAACCTGCGTCTCTTATGTCCTGCATAAGTGGCAGGTGGTTTCTATGCCACTAGCATTTTGTGGGAAGTCCATTGGTATTTGAATGTGTCCGTTATATGCCAGCATCTCTTCCTAGAGAGTCATACCCCCACATCCCTGCCAGTGCTGTGTCTTTTGCCTGAAGCACATTCCATTTTGTGTTCTCTCTCTGGCAAGCTACTCACTCGTCATGCTTGAGTGTGTGCTTAATCGCTCACTTGTGTCCAACTCTTTGTGACCCCATGGACTACAGCCCGCCAGGCTCCTCTGTCCATGGGGCTTCTCCTGGCAAGAATACTGGAGTGGGTTGCCATGCCCTCCTTAGGGAATTTTCCCAAGCCAGGGGTTGAACCCAGGTCTCCTGCATTGCAGGTGGGTACTTTACTGTTTGAGCCATCAGGGAAGCCCAAGAATACTGAAGTGGGTAGCCTATCTCTTCTCCAGGGGTTCCTCCTGACCCAGGA
This sequence comes from Moschus berezovskii, assembly GCF_049115385.1. Taxonomy (NCBI): domain Eukaryota; kingdom Metazoa; phylum Chordata; class Mammalia; order Artiodactyla; family Moschidae; genus Moschus; species Moschus berezovskii. The sequence goes on from NC_142471.1 coordinate 28,399,951, forward strand.
ATTGAACTGGGGGTCTCCTGCATTACAGGTGGATTCTTTACCAGCTGAGCTACCAGGAAAACCCCACTCCTCATGACCCATCCTAAATGTCGCTGTTTGTACAACTCTTTCTTCCTGGTGGACTTCTATACTTTGGGGTACATTTATGCCTCCAAGAAACCCCGTACCTGTATAGCAGTGTCTGTCCATACGTCCTTGACCGCTTACCACAGATTGTGTGCTCCTCAAAATCAGGGCACCCTGAATCCCATCATGGGTATTCCAACCCTGGGACCTTCTCCCCAGGTGCTGTAGGGAGAATGAATGGGGTGGAGGATGGAGCCATGGGAGGTAGGAGCTGCTGGTTGCAATGCTGGATGGGGCATGGTTCAGAGGACCGTGGTGGCCACCACAGTTGGCACGGTCATCCCTAGAGATACCCCCTTTCAGGATTTATGATGCTTTCATTCACAGAATAATTCATCCTTGATGTTCTTCTTTACTTGAGTCCTAGTGAAAACAACGTCCCAGGATTTTGTGTTATTCATTTTAAGATGGGGCAAACTGAGACCAGAGGAGGGCAGCAAACTTCTGAGGTCACACAGCAGCTTGTTCAAGACAGAGACCAGATCTCTTGTCCTCCTGCTGGTTGCTCCTCTATCAGTTCTTCCCTGGGTGGTTCATCCGAATGAAGGGCGGTGGGGAGCGGGAGAAGGAGTGAGAGCATCAGCAAGGTTGGGCCTCTGCAGTGGACACTGAGGTGTTTGCCTGGGGCCTTAGTGTATATCCCAGGAATGATAGGGGCAGCTAAGGTTTCTGTACTTGGTCCCTACTTCCTAGACTGACCTGAGGTCCCCAGGGGGAGGGAAGCTGTGGGTTTCAGGACAGCTACAAAAAGAACAGCACCCTGGGGCCTGGCCTACCAAACTCACATCCTTTCTCTCCCACCCAGGGCACGACAGTGCGAATTATCACTGCCATTGACCAGGATAAAGGACGTCCCCGGGGAATTGGCTACACTATCGTCTCAGGTAAGGCCTGGGGTGCCCTAGCGCCCCACCCCTCCTCAAGAAGAGCCACTCTAGGAGTGTCAGGCTCTGTGGGTATGTGGGACAGTGGCATGAGGGGGCCTGTCCCCAGGGACAACCCAGGCCAAAGGACTCAGGAAGGAACTTTCTAGATGAAGGAGGGAGGAGCAGCGGAGGAGAAGAGGAGCTCGAGACAGAGGCTCGGGTGTGGGGGGCCGCTTGGGTGATGGTGGGGACAGGAGTGTGCATTGCTCTCTGAGGTCTCAGGTGTCTGCGCACTTTAGGGCTCTGAGCCCAGGTTATTGGTGATTCTTGTCTGACCTGCTTCAGTACGCTGGGTTTTTCTTTCTTTGTCATTACTTACTTAGTGAAAAGGTGGCAGTTTTTACATCATTTTAGAACTAATTCAGCTGCAACTTTGGCTGATTTCATGCTCTCTTCACATTTCTGACCGTTAGACAGTCACGTTTATCTGGAATGTTGCAGGGAGGCATGTAAGCCCCCCTTTCCCACCTAGGCTCTTGGTTGAGCAGAGAGGTGACTGACTGCAGAGAAAGTTCTGGTTGGTGGGACCCCTGACTCCACACCCCTGCCTAAAGACTAACAAAGCAGCAGCTCCTTGGCCGTCTTGGGCCTGGGTGGCTTTGGAGCAAGGGGGCTGGTGAGTGGTGCAGGAGAAACTGCTCACTCATACCCAGACTCTGGATCAACCTGTCCCTGTTCTCCCAAACCAACCTGGCCTCCCTGCCCAGCCTGCTGGTGAGTGAAACGTGAGCCTGATGCATCTGCGGGGGTGGTGGTGGGGCTGTTTGAAGGCCAAAAGGATGGCAGGCCACTAGGTCAGCGTCCACCCCATTGCCCCTCCCTGCCACACTGCCAAGACAGTAGACTTGGCATTTAGGGGCATTTTCTCCCTAAAGCTCAAGACACCAATGTGTAGTGATCAAGAACATGGATGGAGTCTCTTGAGCATACTATCTAGGGGTGGATCTCCATACCTCAGTTTCTCATCCATAATATGGGAGCAGTAAGAATACCTACCTCAGGTGGTTCAAAAATCAGAAGGCTTTTGTATGTAAAGACCTTAATAAATGTATGTAAGGTATTGATACTTTGTAAGTGTGAACTATTATTAATGTGCATGCATGCATGCTTATTTGCTCAGTTGTGTCTGACTCTTTGTGACCCCGTGGACTGTCACCCTCCAGGCTTCTCTGTTCATGGGATCCTCTAGGCATAAATGCTGCAGTGGGTAGCCATTCCCTTCTCCAGGGGATCTTCCTGACCCAGGGATCAAACCCAGGTCTCCTGCCTTACAGGCAGATTCTTTACCATCTGAGCCACCAGGGTCATCTAATAACACCTTCAGGGTGCTGAGGGTTACGTCGTGGGAGGGAGACCAGTCACATCCTTGGGAATGCAGGAAATCAGGGGTATTGTGGGCTCCCTGTGACCTGCAGCTTCTAGCACAACTGTTAACTGTGCTTCTAAGCCCACAGGACCCTAAGACCCAGGGTGAATGTCAGACCAGTTCATGTGGTGAGCGGCAGCAACAGCAGTGTGGGTTTGGGCCTGTGCTTCCCCCATCCCTCCTCCTCCCCATTCTCATGCCCAACTCAGGGCTCCACAAGAGTAAAGTCCAATTTGTACTTGTAGAGTGGATGAATGGACAGATGGATAAATGAATTAAGGTATGTTACTCTAAGGTAATGGGTTTTCAAATTCCATTTTGTCCAAGAATCACCTGGGAGCTCCTACCAAAAATGCAGAGTCCTTGGCATCCATGAAGGTTCTCATTCTATAGGGTGCAGCCCAGGAAAGGTCCTTTCTCCTTGAGCCCCAGAAGCAGCTGGTCCTCAGGCCAGGATATGGGAAAGGAGGTCCTAGGGAGGAAGCCGTTCTCTAGGAAGACAAAGTCCTCTTGGGAATTGGTGGACTCGCTCCTGGTGGGCAGAGAAGGGAGGCCCATGCTACTGCTGGTCTCCTTCTTGAGTTTGTCAAACTGGGAAGCAAAACAAGTGCCTCCCAGTAACAAGGGGCTTGTGCTGGAGATCTGAGTGAACACTAATGAGCCCCAAGGCTGATGGAGTTGGGGACCTAGTATAAGCTGGCAGCAAGGAGGGGGCACCTGGCTGGGTAGGGGATTGTCTCCTCATCTCATTATCTCTGGGCTGGTTCTAGATATACTCCCAGACAGGAGTGGGGAGCAGAGAGTTAGAACCTGGCCTGAGGTCATAGACAGCTAGAAATTCCTCTCTGATACCAGATGGCCATCCTCCAAGGCATTGGTCTACTTCCAGTCTGCGCTGGGTGCCAAGCCACCAGCCCCAGAACCTCAGGGCCTCTATAACAGAGATGGCCCCAGCCACCCCTTTCCCCTGGAGCAGGAGGCTGGAAGGCAGAGCTGCTCAAGCTTTGGTATCTGAATGGTGCTCTGGAGCTTAGAGTCTGTGGACAATTGCCTGCAGCAGTATTGCATGAAATGGCAACATCCTGTGAAATTTCTAGGGACACACTTTCTCGGGCCAGGTTCCTAAGTGCAAAACACAGGATAAGAAGGGAAACCCAGGATATGACTGTAAAGGTAGGGGATACATGCGAAGGTGGGTGCAGGAGGCAGAAATTTCTGGAAAACCTCGAGCACTTAGCATAGCTTTATAGGATTCCCAGATGTGCCTTGAGGGCTTTTAGAAAGGATGACAAATGGGTTTTCTCTTACCTGTCAGCTTTGATTGATTGGTAATGGCTGACTGAAGGGGACCAGGAAGTCAAACAGGTTCAGTGCGGTCTTCAATTGGTAGAATCTGCAGTGGGTGTGGAAATGGACGGGACAGCACTGGGCAGCTGTCTGCCATTCTTGGTGGGATAGCACTTGGACCACGTTCGCAGGGTGGCCATGACGGTCCTCACTGTAATGGGTATTTGTCACCAGCATCCCACCCGGATCCTTTCCAGACAGTTTGAGGAAAGGGCAGTCTTCTTTCTTCCCTTCCTATCCTGAGCACCTGGTTTCCCTCCCTGCCCTTCTCCCCAGGCCTGGGCTTGCATGGACCCCTGCGAGCCAGCCACAGCCCAAGTCTAGGCAGGCAGACAGGCAACAGGGCACACTGCCCAAGGCAGCAGTGGACAGAGGCTAAGTTTTGACCTCTTCCTACTTCTCTCAGCTAGTCAATGTCGACACTACTGCAAAGAACCTTGTCTGCTGAGGGTCTGGCCTCTCACACCTCCCTCTCCAGCGATGTTAAGGCCTCGGTGGCTTGGCCAGTGCCTGTTTGGCTCCAAACAGAAGAAGGGATGCCCTGCCAGTGTCCCTGACTGCCCCACACTGATCCTGAGTGCCTAGCGGGAGCCTGCTCAGGTGCTCTGCAATCATTTCATTTGAAAGAAAGGACTGAGGGCCTCAGGAACTCCCAGAGCCAGGTGTGAGTCCTGAGGGCACTGTGTGCTACCCAGTCTCTGGGCACCTTAGGAGCCTGGGCAGGTGGTCTGTCTCAGACACAAGCCTGAGCCCACAGTGACGCGTGGCACACGGTTAACCTGCCCAGCTCCCTGAGGCCCTGTCCCCTCCAGGCTGTTTATCAGCCCTGCAGCTGGGGGGATTTATGTCCACACACCAGTGCTTTCCCCATTACTAATGACCCCTCTGTTTTGCCAAGAACAAAGAGGCCTTCAGAGGTAAGTTATGGCTCCATTGTCATCAATTTGTTCTCAGCCTCTTGTGGCCAAACTACGACCGAAGAATGACAAGGCTGTTTCCCACAGCGGACCTGGCACGGGCCCCATGTTCCCTCAGCCCATGCCTGCCCTGACACTCACCAAGGGCATCACTTCCCCAGAGTCTGACCTCCAGAACTCTGCAGGCTCCTGTCCCCAGTGGCCAGCCTCACCCGTGGTCTGAGCAGACCTCCCCTGCCAGATGGACATAGTCCTGCTTCAAGGGGTGGCTGTACCCCTGCCCAGCAGAGCACAGAACTAGGAGTCCAGAATTGTCAGTTTGAGGCCCAGCAATGTCACCTGCAGCAGGGTGTTCAAGCAAGGCATTTGGCTGTCTTAGCCCCATATTCTCATCTGTGGAACAGAGATGACAACTCCCATGGCAGATAAGATGATGCCAGAGAGACCCTTAAGGACCGTAAAATATTAAACATTATTAATTGTTGAAGAAAGTTCAGGACCGGGGGTTCTTGGGACTCTTACTCATTTCCTCCTTCATTCATTTAAGTATAGAGAAGTAAATGGTTGAGCGTGCAGGCTTTAGGGCTGTGTTCAGGGTGGTGACCACTAGCTAAGCTGACCAGTATGGTTGCCTTGAAATGTACAGAGCTCTTGAAATGTAGCTGGTCTGATTTGAGATGTGCTATAAACACACAGGGTTTTGAAGACATAGTATGAAAAATAGATTGTAAAATATCTCAATAATGCCTTACATAGATGACATGTTGAAATGGTATATTCAATATACTGGATTAAAGATAACATATTATTAAAAGTAATTTTACCTATTTTTTCTTTTAATGTGGCTACTAGAGAATTTCAAATAGCAGGTGTGGCTTGCATTCTGTTTCTATGGGCAGCTCTATTCCAGAGGGAGACCGCCTTAGCTTGCCTTCCACTCCGTGTGCAACCTTCTGGGCATCAGTTTTCCACTCTGTGAAGTGGAGGTAGTTATAACCCAGGTCTCACAGGGATGCTATGGCATGTACACACTTAGCAGAGCACCTGAATGTGTAGTCAGTGCTCAACACGCAGGGACTTTGATGTCCACCTACAGTGGACTGAGGGGCTTCTCTGTCCTAAAGTCCTGAGAGCCGGTAAGGCCCGAGTCGCTGTCTCAGCCGCAGGAACCTGCAAGCAGTCTGGGGGACAGGCTGAAGCACCCTGGTGAAATGCTGTGGAGACAGCCATGGGCTGTGCTGATCACTGTTGATGTAGAGCAGTGGCTCCCAGGGGGGTCACTAGACTATTCTTTCTGCTCTTGTGTATATTCAAAAATATCCGTCATAAGAAGTGAGCAAGAATCCGTGGGAGGGGGTACCTCCCAGGCATCACCAGGAGGGGAGGCTCAGCAAGGAGAGATCTTCTAAGCCAGCCCTGACAGATGAGCAGCTGGGAAAAGTGGAGGGAGGGTCTGTTGCTGGCAGAGGAGCAGCACGTACCGAGATCCAGGGCAGCGAGTGTGTGCCCGGTCGCGGAGCTACAGTCATGAGCGTGGCCGAGCACAGCGCGTGAGGGAGGCCACAGCGGGGAGACGAGGCCAGTGTGCAGGGTGTGGAATGCTCTGCCCAGGAGAACGCCAGGCCCTGGTCCTCAGGGCAGTGGGGTGCCAGTTCAGCAGGGCAGGGACATGGTCAGGGGTGTGTTGTGCAAAGCTCACAGTGGGTTGGGGGAGGACAGGTGGGAGCAAGCGGGTCAGCAGGGAGGTGTCCCCAGGTGGTGGACATCACAGAGGGGCACAGAGACGGAGCCAAGGACGGTGAGGAGGCCACGCTGACGGGAGGTGACTGGCAGGGCAGTTGTTGCAGGCACCAGGAGGAGCCCAGGACTGGACCATGGCCTGAGATGCCTTTAGAGTCCCCTCAGGCCGAGAAATTATTTTATTTCCAACCACTGTTTGTTCCAGAGAGGCATCTTCTCTTCCCAGCTAAGTGACCTGGAGGGAGTCACTAAAACTCTTGAAGCATCAGTTCCCCCATCTTTAGTCTGAAGCTGATGGTGTCTTTCTCACAGAGTTGTGACAAGGAAATGAGACTATTATGTAAAGCAAGTGGCATTTGGTGCCTGTCCACCATAGGTCAGCGCACAGCAGGCCTCACATGTCCCTCCTGCCTACCACTGGTCCGGATGCAGTGGGGACAAGCACACACCATGCTGTCAGGAGCCCGTCTTACTAGCTGTGACCACTCATATGTGTCAACAAGCAGGTCGCCTGGGTGGTCAGGGGACTTAGATGGGAGGCTCCTCTCAGTCAGTCCCAAGGGCTCTAAGGCCTGGCATTCTGTCCTGCTATCATCTTCCCACAAGTTCCCAGACTCTTCGTCTCTCATTAAGCACTCGTCACAGGAAGCCCATCCAGGAGAGGCTGTGAAGCAGTGGTCCTCAAGGTGGGGCCTCGGACCAGCCGCAACAGCATCACCTGGGGACCTGTTAGACCTGTGAATTCTCAGGCCACCCCAGAACTACAGACTCGGGGATGGGGCCCTGGAGACTATTTAAGAGGTCCTCCAGGTGATTCCAACACTGTCTGAATCCTTCCCTCCACTTTAGAAACATGTTGATTTTCCAGAAGTACTGGACTGCTGAGTTCTGTCGTTTGACTCTCTCGTTCCCATAACTGCCACTAAACAGACCCTTCCCCAGCACCCAAAGGGCCCCCGCCACCCTGGGGTATGAGGATTTGGTGAAGGAGCCCAAGCTAGCACTTCCTACTCCAACCTGCATTACAGTCCCCGTCTCAGCTCAGACTCCGCTTTCAGGCTGAAGAAGCCTACCCTCTCCCATCGTCTGCTTTCTTGTCTGAGCCCTGCTTCTCTGGGTCTCCTGCAGTTCTCTCATATACCCCATATGTTAGGTGCCTGCTGTGTGTGAGCCACTGGCCATTTAATCCCTCACAATGGTATATGAAGGAGACAGTATTACTGCACTTTGTTGCCATGTATGGCAAGGCTCGGGGACTTTTATATATTGACCAAGGGTCACAGCCACAAAGCGGAAGAATAGGGATTTGAACCCAGGTCTCTTGGGCTTCAGAATATAGCCAGAATTTGCATGACAGCAGCTGTTCTCACAGTGATATCTCCAGATGTCTCCACCTGGGTATTATTAGAAATGAAAAATGCTGTACCCTACCGTAAACCTGAATCAGAAACTCTAGAGGGTGGGGCCTACATGATACTGTTCTGATGGTTTGGGGACCACCCTTTGAGAAGCTCTGGTCTTGAAGAGCACGTGTCATCAACAGATCAGTATTGCCCCCAAGGGGGCAAAAATTTGTTCTGAGAGGTAAAAAAATACCTTACTCCTTATATGTATAAAGCACATATATATATATATACATATACTATATTTGTGATCTAGACATCACTATATATATATCACTATATAGATATACTATATGTATATAAATATATATATACACTATATTTGTGATATTAAAATTTCATGCAGGTCAGGGGAGCAGTTAGAAAAAAATGTCTTAAATGGCTAGGGAGGTTGGAGGGGCGTGTGGTAATGAAATAAAGGGTTGAGAAACAATGGCATGAAATGAAGAATAGGTGTGCAGTGTCAAGGCTGAAACCCCTCAGTCGCAGCTTAAAAGGCAGCGGCCTCACCACTGGGTCATGCTGGGGGACCTGCCCAGGTATGTTAGTGAAAGACAAAGTCTTCACTCACCACTTGCTGAATTTTACTTTTAATGTTACCAAGTGAGGCCGTTCCTTGAAAACACATTGAACACTGAAATGAAAGCCTTATGTGTGTGTGTGTGTGTGTGTGTAGAGAGAGAGAATAAGCAGTCAGATTTGCACAAACCCACATATGCCAGTACATACACCTCCACATATGCCAATAACTAAATCGGGCCCCTGGCCATGGCCTGGTAGGGGACAGCTATCACAGAAGACCATCTTTTGAATCACTTCAAAGCCCTTGTGATTAAGCTGCTTGGCATTTTTCTCCCCCCAAGAAGTAAAAACTTAGGAAAAGCATATCTGCTTTGGAAATCGTAATTGCACACCAAAGCCCCTGGCTTGGAGTACATATTGGGTGCCTGAAAGCCCCAGAAACCTCAGGGCGTCTGGCCAGGCACAGTGGGGAACGGCTGGAGCCAGGAAGGAGTCAGGACTGATGGGAGACAAGTGGTGGGGCCAGTTGGAGGAGGGCATACAGGCAAAAGATGTGGGTTCTTGAGCTCATCTGGGGGTGAGAGAGTCGTCAGAAGATTTATCTCATAGAAGTTCTGGACAGTCAGAACGGGAAAGCACTGGAATGAGGGTGGTCTCCTAACAGGCTGCTGCACCAAACTAGGGGAGGACTAGGGTTCGTTGTGGAGATGTAAAGGAGGAGCTTCATCAAGGCAATATAGTGGGAATGGGTGGTGCAGGGAAAGAGGGAGACAAAGCTCTAAGTCTCGGTATCTAGGGTCCCTGCAGTGGCCTAGGCAAAAGGGGGCGTATTCATAAGGAAAGCTGATCTGCTTACACCGGTGGCTGCCATGTTAGACCCATGTCAGCACGTATACCAGAGCACCCGTATCCCACGTCAAGGCAGAAATCACTAACTGATCCCAGCACACTTTCCCACTGAGCCTGAGTGGGCCTCCGAGTCTCCGTCAGCCATTGGTAGTTGATAGGCATTCTCTAGAGAGCTGGAATGAATATGCCATCCCAGGTTTATCCAGTTTGCATCCTGTGGCTCTCTTCTTTCAACAATATTTAAGGGGCAGTCCCACTGACTTTTAAAAAATTTAATTAAAAAATATTATTCACAGTGCTCTCACACCACCGTACCAAACCAACGACAAGAGGTCACGCTAACGCTGAATTCCTCCTGGTGAACCACGGGAGAGCCCTCACTTCATTCTCCCTGTTCCTTCTCCCTCCTCTCTGCGGGGTTACCCTTCTCCACTTCCACTCCCCACACTCATCTGTGCCGCCTTTGTGCCTTTCCCGAGGCCCTGCACTCTCTCTGTCAGCAGCTGACATCCTTCCTTGAATCAAATTGGCCAGTGGGCTTTGAAGAGGTTTCACCGCCATGGTCTGAGGCTCCCCCTTTCTGCCTCTTCTCTTCCCCATACCCTCCTCATGGGCGGAAGTCTTTGACCCTTGCTCAAGACACTATAGAGCCTCCTATGGGACCCAGGTACTGTGGGAGCTTACCCAGGACCTCCCACTTGGGTCCGAGCAGCACCTGGGTTCCACCTCCACAGCTGGGCAGGGGTGGCCCTTGCTCAGCTCAAGAAGCACTTCTCTCCAGGCCTGGGATCTGGCAGACCAGTCGTGGCTGAAGGCTACTTTCAGGGGCTAGGGCTCATTCCAGTCCATGCCTAGAGATTGCTTTGGAGAGAAGTTCTAGTCTGATGTCAACAGGCATTTGTCTTATTAAAAAAATTGACTCGTTTCTAGTTTTTCCTCATCTCGAAGTAACTGCTTTTTATTGCACTGAGATCCTTGGAGGGCTGTGAAATTAGCCAGCATTTATTTTGCATTCTCTTTCTTTCTTATCTTGGCACATACTTCAAGTGCACAGAACTGATTTAGATATCATCTTTGGCTCAGAGTCAGCACTGGTCCTTGTATGGCCCTCTTTAGTTTCATTATTAGTTTTTAATAATTTTGTGGACACCTGTGAACCCACCAACCAACCCAAGAGCCAGACCGTCACTCATCCTGCACACCTCCCTGTGTTCCCCATCCATCCATCCCGACTCCCCATCCCACAGCCATCTCTTTGCACTTTGCGTTGTTTTTTTTTTTCCTCTTTTTTCTTTGGTTTCAAAAAATGCTTTGTCCCACGTGCATACTGCAGCTGTCTTTGGGTCTTCTTTTAAAGTGTGTTATACGCAGTCCCCTGGAATTGTGTTTTCTCTTCATTGTTACATACAAGATCCATCTGTTTTTTTTCTTTCTTGGTGTCATTATTTGTTCGTTTTTATTACTCTGTATTACTTCATCATGTGAAAATATCACAGGTAATCCATTTTCTTGTTGAATGGTATACGCACTGATTTTTGCTATTGCAAACCATGCTGCTCTAGCATCTCGTGTATCTCTCTCTAAACATGTAAGAGAGGGTTTGCTCCGGGCTGCATACACCCTCTGTCACTCTCACTCCAGAACGCGGCCGGCCAGAGCCATTTTACAGATAAGGAAACTAGACCCACAGAGTTCATGAAACAGGGTCACACAGCGCATAAGTTGGGGGCACAGGATTCAAACCCAGCTTTTCTTGCTTCCAAAACCCACATCCTTTTTACCATCTTTTACTATTCTGCCTGGGAAACCAAATGATTCACGTCAACCCCCTGGTCTATGTACCGAACTAGAACCCCAGGATTCATTCATTCAGTGAACCAGCCAATATTAATTGAGTTCCTACTGTGTGCCAGGCTCCTTGCCAGACCCCGGGGACCAATTGTGAAGGGCTGTCACTGAGCCCACAGAGCTCACATTCTAGAGGGGAAGACATAACTAAATATCAGCAAAGGCAGTGTCTCCTGGCCACATTAAGCACTGAGCAGGAAATACTAGTGTGAGAAGGAAACTGGGAAGAAGGGCCACTCAGGAAGAGGGGGTCAGGAAGGCTGGACCAGGGGGATGACAGCCGCCCGTCTCAGCCTCCCCAGGCTGTGGGCTTGGCAGGAGATCTCATCCCTCCCTCCTCAAAAAAGGTCTCAAATATCTTTTGGGAGATACAATGAGTCCCTCTCAGCGGCTCACATTCCCCGCTCCCTTTCTCATCTCACTCCCTGGATGACTGCTCAGCTTTCAAGACAGCCCCCAGCCGGGGCTAATCTGAAATAAAAGTTTTTATTTATCTAGCTTGATACCTGGTGCAGGGTTAAATCATACAAGAGAAAAAGCAATAAGAGAAAGATTAAGTGTAAGGCGCCGTCTTAGGCATGCCCCTTTGCAATATGGTTACAAAGATATTAAGCCCGAAGTCACCCACAGCCTCACACGGCTGTACCCTCCCCTTTCTAGACTCAGTGATGGGGTGGGTTCCAAAAGAGGGAGACACCCTGGGGTGCCCTGCAGAGAGGGTGAGCAAAGCAGATGGAGTTCTACTGGCTCAGCCGGGCAGTCACCTCCTGCCCCTGTAGGGCTCTGATTCATGATTTCCTGGGGGAACAAAAACGTTGACATCTGCACCTACAGGATGTCAGCGTCTCCATGTCATCAGTATTTATTGTGTGCCTGCTGTGGGCTCGGCACTCTGGAGAGACAGAGGGAGAAATCTAAGTCACAGGCCCTTCTCATGGCCAGCCTGACTCAGGTCTCAGCTGACCTTGAGCAGGTTACCTCTGTCTGTGCCTCAGTCTTCTCATCTGTACAATGGGAATATTAATGGAGTTTATCAAAACATTATCATCTGGTTGATGACAAATGCATACATACTAGGATGCCTCAGCACATAGGTGGTAATGGAAACTCTAGAAAAGTAAATGTCAGTGGCTCTTGCTCCTCCTCTCTGCCTGCAAAAATCAAAGACTATAGCTCTTAGTAAATCCCCAAGCATTGCAGGGCCCCTATGGGCAGGGAGGAAGGCATATGCTATCCAACTGACCTGTTCTTTTGTCCCTGATCTCTTGTGGGTGTCCCTTGTACAACGCCAAGTCAGTAAGTCACCTGGGCCGCTGCTGTCAGCACCCTCCCTAGCCACTGAAATGGCCCAGCATCCCCTGGACACCCCATGATCGTGGAGCCACAGTGGACACGGGCTGCTCATTGCCCCCCTGCAGCTGTACTTGGGCTTGGGCCCCTCAGCATCCCTGCTGAGCCCCTTTATGCTCCATCTCCTCCCCTCCACCATTTAAACAGCTTCTCCCACTCAGCCTTCAGCTATTCTCTGGATGGGGCCCAGACAGAACCACAAGGACAGCATACCACCCTACCCACCCCCATCTCTCCTACAGAACCCACGTTTTAAAGCAAATTTAAAACATGGCAGGAAAGGAAGGGATCTCTCTTTTAGCCCACATGTCAGCAGGCCCAGCCATAGATTCGCCAGACAGGTCCCGTATCAGCCTCAGGGAGAGCCTGACTGCACAGGCAATTTGCCACAGAAGCCTGAAGCGTGGCATGTGTGACGGGTGCTCCAGGAGGTCAGGAAAGTGCTGGTTCTTGAGAAGGGCAGTCCTTGAGGGATGATTTGGAGAGACCACGAGGAAGGGGATGCCACCAGTCACAAGGCATGGTGTGAGCACACATTCAGGGGACCTCCCCATCAGCCCTAACACCCTCTTACAGCGTGGGATTCACACTGGGAGAGCTTTCAATGCCAGAGTAAGGGGTCACGATAACATAGGAATAGTAACTAACACTTATGTGGATGCATAGAACGAGATCTAAATGCTTCTCCTGCATCAACTCTTTAAATCCTCCCTACTAACCCCATGAGGTAGGTACTGCTATTGTCAGCCCATTTTGCAGATCAAGAAACTGAAGCCCAGCTGCCCAGAGTCACATGGCTGGTAGGAGGGAAGAGCATGTTAGCTACAGAACCCGCACTTCCCCAGTGCCTCTGGCCTCCCTTCCCCCTGCCCTGAACACCTGGCAGTACTGCCGGAGGCTGGGGGTCACTGGGCCTGCCTGTGGGCTCGACTGTCTTCCTGTGCCCCCGCAGCCCTCCCTATGCCTCTGTGTCAAGTGCTCCTCCTGAGTCAATTAACTGGCTGCCCCATTCAAATATTTGACCAATATCCTGGAAACAGAGATTTCAGGGCAGATATTTTCAGACATTGATTGAACTGAACAAACATTCTGACACAGAAGGGATTTATTGCTCACATTTTCCTTCTGCTGGGCTGTGCTCCATTCCAGCACCTTCAGAAGGCCTTTCTTTTGTGGGGGCCCATGGGGTGGAATCAGGCTGCCTCTGTTTTCCAGCTCACTGCCCCTCCCACACCCTCCTGCTGCAAGTGTAGGTAGAAGCACCATTCTGAAGGACCATATCAGTGAAACGCTTTTGAATCAGTGAAAGCAGAGGCTGAAGGGCACTTCACAACAATATCCAGCATAGCAAGGGTTATTTTAAAGGAGCCAGTGACTGATTTTTCTTCTTGATGATAGTGTGTGTGTGTGTGTGTGTGTGTGTGTGTGTGCGCGCGCGCGCACTTAGTCGTGTCCAACTCTTTGTGACCCCAGAGACTATAGCCCACCAGGCTCCTCTGTCCATGAGATTCTCCAGGCAAGATTACTGGAGTGCATTGCCATTTCCTCCTCCAGTGATCGAACTTGCGTCTCTTATGCATTAATGGGTGGGTTCTTTACCACTGCCGCCACCTGGGAAGCTCCTTAATGACAGCGGGAGTCTTAAATGTCTGAGAACGATTTCAGTTCAGTCGCTCAGTCATGTCCAACTCTCTGTGACCCCATGAATCACAGCACGCCAGGCCTCCCTGTCCATCACCAACTCCCGGAGTTCACTCAAACTCATGTCCACAGAGTCGGTGATGCCATCCAGCCATCTCATTCTCTGTCGTCCCCTTCTCCTCCCACCCTCAACCTTTCCCAGCATCAGAGTCTTTTCCAGTGAGTCAACTCGTCGCATGAGGTGGCCAAAGTTTTGGAGTTTCAGCTTTAGCATCAGTCCTTCCAATGAACACCCAGGATTGATCTCCTTTGGAATGGACTGGTTGGATCTCCTTGCAGTCCAAGGGACTCTCAAGAGTCTTCTCCAACACCACGGTTCAAAAGCATCAATTTTTCGGCAATCAGCTTTCTTCACAGTCCAATTCTCACATCCATACATGACCACGGGAAAAACCATAGCCTTGACTAGACGAACCTTGGTTGGCAAAGTAATGTCTCTGCTTTTTAATATACTATCTAGGTTGGTCATACCTTTCCTTCCAAGGAGTAAGCGTCTTTTAATTTCATGGCTGCAATCAGCATCCGCAGTGATTTTGGAGCCCCCAAAAATAAAGTCTGACACTGTCTCCACTGTTTTTCCATCTATTTCCCATGAAGTGATGGGACCAGATGCCATGATCTTTGTTTTCTGAATGTTGAGCTTCAAGCCAACCTTTTCACTCTCCTCTTTCACTTTCATCAAGAGGCTTTTGAGTTCCTCTTTACTTTCTGCCATAAGGGTAGTGTCATCTGCGTATCTGAGGTTATTGATATTTCTCCCAGCAATCTTGATTTAGTTTGGACTTAAGGAACACTTTGGAAAGGAGGAGTTGAGGTCCTGGGATGCTGTGGGTCCTTTAGAAGTTTGTGGGGACAGGAGAGTCAGCTCTTCACATCTCAGCAGATGCTTAGTGAGGAGGTCCTGGTGAGCCAGCCTCCCTTCTTGGTGGTCTTGTCTCAGGAGACAGGGTCTAGAATGGAAATTGGAAATGGAAAACCATTCTATGAGAAGCTCAAGGACTTGCTGGAGAGTAAACATATGAAAAGTTGCTTGGCCATCCACAAAGCATTTGCTGAGGGACTCATGCTGTCAGTAAGTCCTCCGGGAGATCAGAGGAGGCTGAATGTGTCGGGGGTTGGGGGGATGGGGTGAGGGCAGCAGCTTCACCCCAGCTGATTACCCAGAGAGATGATTTTAAGTGCCGCACGGGTGGGGCGTGAAATAACACCGAATCACACAGTGAGACGGCTATTCCCTTCTCAATTCTCTTTTAGATTTTCTATTTCTGTCAGCCCTGTCCAGGAGAAAGTCCAGTTGGGTACTCACATCTTGAACACCTCTTCACCATTTAGCTCATCTCTCTATTTAACAAACAGAAAGCAGGCTAGAGCTTTCAGATGCCAAGCTGATGTAACTAAAATCTCACCACAGAGGTTCATTTTATCTATTTTATAATCAGTATTTATGGCCAATGAACTGGTTCTCCATTGATGATATTCTTAAATAGACTATTATATTGATTTTTAAAAGGAGAAGCTGAATCAAATGAAAGATAAGTGGCAAATAATAATAATAGGAGTGACATGCAGATATGGAAAAAGTTGGACATCCAGATGACTGAATTGGGCAATCCGATTGATTATATTCTTTGCAGCCAAAGGTGGAGAAGCTGTATACAGTTAACAAAAACAAGACCAGGAGCTGACTGTGGCTCAGATCATGAACTCCTTATTGCCAAATTCAGACTGAAATTGAAGAAAGTAGGAAAACCACTAGACCATTCAGATATGACCTAAATCAAATCCCTTATGATTATACAGTGGAAGTGAGAAATAGATTTAAGGGACTAGGTCTGATAGAGTGCCTGATGAACTCTGGACGGAGGTTCGTGACATTGTACAGGAGACAGGGACCAAGACCATCCCCATGGAAAAGAAATGCAAAAAAGCAAAATGGCTGTCTGAGGAGGCCTTACAAATAGCTGCGAAAAGAAGAGAAGCGAAAAGCAAAGGAGAAAAGGAAAGATACAAGAATCTGAATGCAGAGCTCCAAAGAATAGCAAGGAGAGACAAGAAAGCCTTCCTCAGTGATCAATGCAAAGAAATAGAGGAAAACAACAGAACAGGAAAAACAAGAGATCTCTTCAAGAAAATTAGAGATTCCAAGGGAACATTTCATGCAAAGATGGGCTCGATAAAGGACAGAAATGGTATGGACCTAACAGAAGCAGAAGATATTAGGAAGAGGTGGCAAGAATACACAGAAGAACTGTACAAAAAAGATCTTCACGGCCAAGATAGTCATGATAACGTGATCACTGACCTAGAGCCAGACAGCTTGGAATGTGAAGTCAAGTGGGCCTTAGAAAGCATCACTACGAACAAAGCTAGTGGAGGTGATGGATTTCCACTTGAGCTATTTCAAATCTTGAAAGATGATGCTGTGAAAGTGCTGCATTCAATATGCCAGCAAATTTGGAAAACTCAGCAGTGGCCACAGGACTGGAAAAGAACAGTCTTCATTCCAATCCCAAAGAAAGGCAATGCTAAAGAATGCTCAAACTACCGCACAATTGCACTCATCTCACACACTAGTAAAGTCATGCTCAAAATTCTCCAAGCCAGGCTTCAGCAATATGTGAACCATGAACTTCCAGATGTTCAAGCAGGTTTTAGAAAAGGCAGAGGCACCAGAGATCAAATTGCCAACATCCGCTGGATCAAGGAGAAAGCAAGAGAGTTCCAGAAAACCATCTATTTCTGCTTCATTGACTATGCCAAAGCCTTTGACTGTGTGGATCACAATAAACTGTGGAACATTCTGAAAGAGATGGGAATACCAGACCACCTGACCTGCCTCTTGAGAAACCTGTATGCAGATCAGGAAGCAACAGTCAGAACTGGACATGGAACAACGGACTGGTTCCAAATAGGAAAAGGAGTACGTCAAGGCTGTATATTGTCACCCTGCTTATTTAACTTATATGCAGAGTACATCATGAGGAACGCTGGGCTGGAAGAAGCACAAGCTGGAATCAAGATTGCCAGGAGAAATATCAATAACCTCAGATATGCAGATGACACCACCCTTATGGCAGAAAGTGAAGAGGAACTCAAAAGTCTCTTGATGAAAGTGAAAGAGGAGAGTGAAAAGGTTGGCTTGAAGCTCAACATTCAGAAAACAAAGATCATGGCATCTGGTCCCATCACTTCATGGGAAATAGATGGAAAAACAGTGGAGACAGTGTCAGACTTTATTTTTGGGGGCTCCAAAATCACTGCGGATGCTGATTGTAGCCATGAAGTTAAAAGATGCTTACTCCTTGGAAGAAAAGTTATGACCAACCTAGATAGTATATTAAAAAGCAGAGACATTACTTTGCCAACCAAGGTCCGTCTAGTCAAGGCTATGGTTTTTCCCGTGGTCATGTATGGATGTGAGAGTTGGACTGTGAAGAAGGCTGATCACTGAAGAATTGATGCTTTTGAACTGTGGTGTTGGAGAAGACTCTTGAGAGTCCCTTGGACTGCAAGGAGATCCAACCAGTCCATTCTAAAGGAGATCAATCCTGGGTGTTCATTGGAAGGACTGATGCTAAAGCTGAAACTGCAATACTTTGGCCACCTCATGCGACGAGTTGACTCACTGGAAAAGACTCTGATGCTGGGAAAGGTTGGGGGCGGGAGGAGAAGGGGACAACAGAGAATGAAATGGCTGGATGGCATCACCGACTCTATGGACATGAGTTTGAGTGAACTCCGGGAGTTGGTGATGTACAGGGAGGCCTGGCATGCTGTGATTCATGGGGTCACAGAGAGTTGGACACGACTGAGCGACTGAACTGAACTGAACTGAACACTGGAGTAACTTGTCCTGAGCCTTTCCTTATCTGCACTATGGGAGGGATGATGGAGCTGCTATAAGTTCTGACAGTTGTATCCATGCATGTAAAGTGTTTCAAACGGTGTCCAACACTGGGCAAGAACTTCAGAAATACCAGCCCTCTATTGGATATGATCCTGTAAATGATATCACCTTAGAGATGAGGGAGAAGGTATTACCAGGACTGAAGGATGGGTGAGTTAGGTAGGGAGGAGGGCATCCCAAGCACGAGAGACGAACTGGAGCAAAATCTTTGAGAAAGGACTCTTCATAAGATGTCTGAGGGGCAACAGACAAGGCCACTAGGCTGCAGAAGAGGAAGGTGATTTGAAGGGTTAAACTAAGGAGGGTTTGGTTGTTCGTTTCAGGGCACCTGTGGCCCCAAGAATTTGAGAACACTCGGAAGCTCAGGGAAAGGGGCCCCGGTGAGGCTGTAGGGGTTCCTATAGGAATCCAAGGCAGACTTTCCTCAGAGTCAGACCTCCAGGGATGAGGAATTGGGACAGAGCTTGCACCCTCTCTCCTCTCTTACAGCATCTGAGTTTGCCTCCTATGGCTTCAGCAACAAATTACCAGAAATCAGGGGCTTAAAACAACAGAAATGTTCTCTCTTATGATTCTGGCAGGCCAGAGTCCACAGTGATTTAGCTCCATGGGGCCAAAGTCACGGTGTCAGCCAGGCTGGTTCCATCTGGAGGTTCTGGGGGGAATCCATTCCTTGCCTCCTCCAGGGGCTGATGGCTGCCAGCATTCACTGGATTGTGCCCAGATCGCGCCAGTCTTTTTATCGTGGTCACATTTCTTTCTCTTCTACAGTCAGATCTACTGTGCTTCAGTCTTTCAGGACTCTTGTGATTATTTGTAGGGTCCAGCCAATAATCTCCCCATATTAGGATGCTTAACTGAGTCACATTTGCAACTTCCTCTTTGCTATGCCAAGTAACATTCAGAGGTTCTGGAAGTTAGGACCTGGATATGTGATGGCCTTTATTTAGCCTACCACAGCCTCTTTGCCCCTGTCGATAAGTTACCCCACTCATACCTCTCTTCCGCACTGGCTCCCTCATGTCCTCTCAGGATGGATCCGTGCATCCTAGTCCATGATGCCCATATTGACCTCTCTCATCATGGCTACCCTTGAAATGTCCTTTTGGCTTCTGTCTTAGTTGTCAGTCATCTCCATATTCTAGTTTTCCAGTTCCAGACTTCCTAGAAGGGATCAGATTGGCCGGTTCATCATCAAAAGCAATGTCCAAAGCCATAGGGAGCTGGTAGCCCAAGATGGTATCACCCTGAGCAGCTGGTATGGAAGAGGGCAGCAGGGCCATGAGAGGGACCAGCCCCAAATTTATCTAATACATTTAAAAAGATAGGCGGATAGCCCAATGGGACAGAATAGAACCAGACCCACATATAAATATGGGAACTTGATATATGGTAAAGGTGGCACCACAAATCAATGGGAGAAAAGATGACTTGTATAGTAGCTGGTATTGGGAAAACTAGCTCGCTCTATGGAGAAAAATAAAACAAGATTCCCTACCATACACCAAGGTAGACTCCAGATGGATTAAAGACTTCAAGGTGAAAGGTGAAATATAAAGCTCATAAAAGGAAATGTGAGGGTATATCTTTGTGACCTTGTAGTTGAAAAGGACTTCTTACCACCCAAAGAACATATGCCATAAGTGAAAAACTGATCATCAAACGATTTCCAATTCCATTGAAATATATAGACAAAGTTAACAATAGATAACATGTGTGGAAAAGATTTTTGCAACAATTAATAAACCAGCACAGGAATAATATTTAGAATATATAAGAAATTTCTACAAATCGATAGGAAAAGTTGGGAAATTCAATAGAAAAGAGACAAAATGCATTCACAGAATGGGATGCCCCAGAGACTACTGAATGTATGTAGAGGTACCCACACTGACTGGAGATCAGAGAAATGCAAATGGCAATTACAGTGAGCAACTTCTTCATACCTCCTGCCTGTTTTCTAATATCTACAAGTTATGGATGGATTTTAAAGATGAGTATTTTTGCACTTGTCTTTGAATTCCACTTAAGTGAAATATTTTGCCCCCCAAATTTCATTCTTCTTACTAGTAGACCAGTATTATAAAGATGTGCTCAATTATTGTTATATATCAAATTTCATCAAAAATTTTGTGGAGATT
The DNA here is from genome assembly GCF_049115385.1 of Moschus berezovskii. Classification (NCBI taxonomy): domain Eukaryota; kingdom Metazoa; phylum Chordata; class Mammalia; order Artiodactyla; family Moschidae; genus Moschus; species Moschus berezovskii. Next base: position 28,420,094 of record NC_142471.1, read on the forward strand.
TTTTTTCTCTACTGTTCAGTAAGTACTAACATCATGTCCTCAATTTTCCCTCTTGTCCTGCAAAGTCTAAAATACTTACTATGGCCTTTTACAACCCCTACACTAAAGCTCTGTATCAGTTAGAAGCAGACACTATTAGGTTAAATCACATGAAATCACCATTTTTGTAGGTCAAAAATGGTCGAATGTGAGCAGTTTCATAGGATTCAACTTAACAGATGTATAGGCAGTGAAATAGATAAATCTTTGAAACTTAGTGTTGAGTGATAAAAGAAACAGAATGGAATAGCATAATACCATGTCTGTAGTTGAAAAACACCTTAGCAACAGTAGATATTTAGCAATAATACATACGTGTACAGAGACATTTAGCAGAGCGTAGGACTGGTACGTCTTTGGGAAGTAAAAGGGGAAACCCCACCTAACTAATAATAACATTGGCCAACATTTATTTGGTAATCACCGTGTGCCTAGCACTGCTTTAAGCAGCCCATGCGTTAACTCACTAACTCCTCACAGCACCCTGATGAGGAAGGTACTATCATTGTTGTCACCTTGCCAATGAGGAAACCAAGCTCAGAGAGGTTAAGTAACTTGCCCAAGGCCACTTAGCTTATAAACATCAGAGCCAGGATTTGGACTCAAGCATTTTGGACTGCAGTTTTGGAGATCAAATCTGGAGCCCAGTAAGATGGGTATTGTTCGAAAGGATGTAGATGGACCCCACAGATCTGAAGAGGCAAACACCCCCATTTACCTAAACCCAACACCCATTCCTTGTCCAGGATGACACCCATCTCTGTTTCTTTCTCATCTTGCTTCTCTGGAACTCAAAGCACCTGCCTCAGCCACTGGCCATCCACCAGGCACAGAGTTAGGAGATATGGACCGTGTCCCTAACTTGACTCAACCTGGAGTGCTGGGCTGTGCCACCCACAGGACAAAATAACCAACTGGCTGCCCCCTGAGAAGTGCTTTTTTATGCTCAGGTAGCAACTTAGGGCTTTGGGTCTGATCTGAGTTCAGATCCTGACTCCAAGTTCATCTGGCTGTGGGGCCTCAACAATCACTTTTGTAAATTGATATTCAAACCCCTACCTCAAAGAGAAGGCAGGGCCTATTTAGCACAGTGACTGATATACATAATAAGTGTTCAATAAATTGCTATCATTCCTAAATTCATTGACATCACCTAGGGGAAGTGACTGCTTTTCACTGCACCTTCTTGAAAGAAGGGAACTTGGGAAGAGCAGAGAGGAGCCTGCTGCCATTATTTATCCATCTTTCTATACCCCTTCCTTTCTTTAAGCCTTATTTTCCCACTCACCACCTCCAGAAGCCTTCCCTGACCACCCAACTTCCCTTTCTGCTGAGTTGATGGGGGAAGGTTGCTTATTCCCTTTCCTTTTCTGATGGGAGGTCATGCTGACCAGCCAGCTCAGCTTCCGTGTTCTCTCTCATCTGCTGTTCCCTACCCTGTGCCAGAACTATGTCCCCTCTGGCCTATGGCTGCCTTGTTGGCTCAGGGCCCACAAGCATCTGCCTTCTTATCCTCATTCTCTTCCTCCCCATCATGGTGACTGTGGGATCCTCTGGAATCCACATGTCCATCAGGCCCCTGGGGCTTGAGCCTCTGAACCCTGGAGGCCTGCTTGGGCCCCATCCATACTGCCCTGGGAACCTGTAAAGCAGCCATTCTTTCCTAAAGGGGCTCATGTATGCCTGAGCAGCTGCCAGGGGCCTTCATCTAAGTTATCCATCCTCTGTGTGACACTGCAAGGGAGGGCTGGCCTTCCTGTTTCACCCCATGAGAACTTGGAGGTCAACTGGGCGAGGTCTTCCTGGAATTGCCGAGGTGCTGTGTGGCCTGGCCAGCAGTTGCTACTGAGCCACACTCATCTCACATCCAGGACCTTTTTGTCACACCCCAACCACCTCCACCCAGAGGTGACCCTCTGATGTCACGTTTCTACCATGAAATCCATCCACCTCCTCATTCTTTCATGGAACTGAAGGCTATACCAACTACTTTTCCTCTGTGGCCCTTGTGACTCAAAACAGATAACTGAGGCTTGGCTGGCATGCAGGCTGGCCCTGGGAAGCCTCTCTGTGATTAGCGCTGATGTTCCTTGGCTCCGAGAGTGGTGCCTTCTGCTTGGCTCCACTTGGGAGTCTAGAGAGTTCACACGCAGTGTGGGCTCAGCAGGGAGAAGGGACTGGCCTGAGAAGAGAGCAGAAGACAGAAAGCCACTGTGACTGCACTCCTTTTGCAGTGTAATTAGGATGTCAGTAGACTCCCTCCCAAGGATGTCATGCCAGGCCGTCTACAGACATTACATGTTATGCTGACAACAAACTCTTTCAGTCTCCCCATTTCACAGGGGAGGAAACAAACCCCAAAAGGTTATGTAAAAGATAGGGTCATTCTAGACCAAGAAATGGCCTGTCTACATGAGTCTGAAGTCCATGTGCTTTTCACAGGCCACTCTGTCCCACTGGATCTTCCTGACAACCTCTTCATGTACAGACTTTGTCTATGCTGTTCCCATTTTATGGATGGGTAAACTAAAGCTGAGATCTCAAGAAACTCAATGTAGACACAGAGCTGGCTTATGGTCCAGTCCTTATTCTGTTGTACATAGAAGTTTCTTATCCATATCAGGAAACCTCCAATTTCTGGGAAGTAGAAGTATAGCTAGGAGAGGACAGGAGACAGTACTGCCCTGAACTGGCATGAGAAACAGCTGGGAGGGATGGCTGGGTTGTTGGAAATTAAGAAGAGTCAAGCTGCAGAAAGTGTTAGAAGCAGGTGAACGTGGTGTGTTAGGCAGGAGGGAGCTGTTTAGGGTCTTCTAGGAGAAATGAAACGCCGACTTGGTACCTTACAGTGCATGTTCAGCCTGCACCATGGCTGCCCCTCAGCCCAGGCCACCCCCACCCCTGCCACTGCCCAAGGCTCCCTCCCTCACAGGTTGGGGACATTCGGCTGCTGAGGTCAGGTCTTTGTTTGAAGGACGGATAATTAATCCCACAAAGTAATCCCAGCACTCTCTGGCAGATTTATGGAGATCGCCTCTGTCCCAGGAACTCTGCCTTATCATCTTTCATTTCCCAGGCAAAGCGAGTGACTTGTTATATCACAGGCCTCACGCCAATAGGAATTTCATTTAGGGGTGTTCTCCAGGTGGAGGGAGATTGATAAGGCAGGCCTGGGCAAGAGCCTGTGGCGGTGCTGGGGTCAGGGAGGGAGGGCGCAGGATAGGCACCTTTGTGCCTTCACCTGTTCCCTTGCCAGTCTCCAACTTTCCCCCAATGCCAGGGGCCTGGCTTCATGGGGCTCACCTGTCACACGCCCCAGGGACCCATATGTCATCCAGTCCAACCCTCCCAAGTCACAGATGAGAAAACTAAGGCCACAGCAGTGAGGGAGGGACTTGATTCGCAGTCTCACTCTTTCAACTACTCTGACCTAGGCTCTTCCTCCTCATTACATCTGCCCCCTCCCAAGTCCCCTCCTGCTCTGCCCTGAAGCTGCCTCAGGTACAGGAAGCTGTCAAGGTCCATCACTGGGAGGACTCCTCAGAACGTCACAACAGTCCTTGGAGCCTGGCCTCTAGGAGGCTCTTATGGTAAGGTACGGAGCAGAGCTTGGCAAACCAGGCAGCTCATCCCCTGCACAGAGCTGGGTCAACCGAGCAGGGAAAGGGGGCCTGGTCATGGAGGGCAGGGTAGCCACCTCTGGTCTGTTGGCTCTGCTTCTAGTTGCTGGGTAGTGTGGAGGTCCTTGTCCCTCTTTGTAACACAAAGAATTGGGGCTAGTTTGATGATTATTCATAAATGCATATTATTATGTGAGTATCTAATACCTCTCATATCAGCTCTGGGAACATAGCCATGAACAAGAGAGAAAATGCTGTTCTCATGGATCTTATGGTCTAGTGAGAAATTCAGAATATAAACTATTGAACAGATGGATGAATAAGATAATTTTAGAGAGTGACAGGGACTTGTAAGAAAATAAAACAGGGGGTGAGGTATGATGGAGAGTGAGCTTCAGCCACTTAGCTGGGGTAGTGACCTCTTTGATATGGTGACATTTGAGAGGGGACTGAACGAAGGTAGCGGAGATAGCCATGTGGAGGTTTGGGGATAAAAGAGTTCTAGGCAGAGGAAGCAGTATGTGTAAAGACCCTGAGACAGCAAATAGCTGGGTATATTTAAGAAAGAGAAAATTGGAAAAAGAGGTTTGGTGAGACTCAGGTGTGGTGGGGAGTAGAGAATTGGGAGTAGGAAGTGAGTTGGGAGAGCTGAACAGAGACTGATCATTTAGGGGCTTTCACGCCAGGGTGCGGACTCGGGGTTGTTCCATTTGCACTGGGGAGACATTGCAGTGGAGTAACTTGATCTGCATCAGGCTTTTGAAAGATCTTCTGGGTGGAGAGTGAGCTGGCGAGAGGGCTAGAGGAGAAGCAGGGCAACCAGCTGGAAGGCCTCTGGGGTATCCAGGTGAAAGATAACATGGGAGGTTCATCATGCGAACCATCTCCGTTGTATCCATCTGTCTGTCCAGCCGCTCACAGCTTTCCCCGTGCTACCCCAGCTCCTTTGGCAGTCTTTCTCTTTCAAGAGAGCCTGGTCATTGTCCTGATCACCCCTGGGCCTTGCCTGCTGTGCCCTGCCCCAGTTCCTCCCTCCTGTATCTCCCCATGCCTCTCAAGACAAAGCTGTCTCACGGGCCAGCCTCGGAGCCACTCTTTGCACATTTCCTACTGCATCCACATTCCTTCACCCCACTCTCAGAGCACATAGGCAGGCACCCTGGAAGGGCAGGAAGAGTCTGGTCACCACCCAGATGACGGGGGACAGTGTGGCAAGCGTGCAGGACCACCCTCGCCAACTTGGCAGTCCCTTGTCAACAGGAACTGAGCCTGGTGGGGCTGGCTCCTTCCCGAGGTTCACACCCGGCTCTTGGTAATTAAAGCCATAAGTCATCTTTGGACAGGGGAGCTGCAGGCTGGGGCTGCTGCAGCTGGCGATGCTCAGGGCTTAGTGCTGGGAGGGAGAGTGGGCACATCTGGGCAGAAGTTGGAGGGGGTGAGAGATCAAAGACTGCCCTCAGTCTGGCCTGGGCGAAAGGGTGTTTGGGGTCTGAGGAATCACTCAGTGCCATCAGCAGTGCCAGGAGCTTCCTCCACAAACAAAGGGTTTCCTTCCTCTTTTCCATGGGCACTGAGAGTCTCAGGCTTGTGAAACATCCCCAAAGATGCCATCTGTCTCCAGCTGGATCCTTTGCTTCCCCTCCCCTGCAGAAGCATACATTCACAGAGCTTGGAGTAGGGGCACCATAGGGTGCCTGTCCCTTCAGCTGTTCTGGGAGCATCCCAGAGAAACAGCCCTCCTGCCGAGGGAGTAGGGGTCTGTAGCCCAGGCCAGCTCCTGTAATTGAGAAGGATCCCAGGCCACATGTCCTGAGAGTGGTCCAGTGGGAAGTACCCTGAACTCTGACCTTTCTCTTGCAAAAGAGTGGTCAGAGGTCTTGCAGAGATTTTGGTGACTGACCATCCTCCCTGAACAAAAAGGCAAGGACATCTCTCTTTTTCCTGTTTTTTGCTTACTCAGGAGAAGTTCCTGCCTGTCTGAGCCAAGGGGACGGAACTGTCTCGGGACACCCCTCCCTGTCTGGCTGGGCTCACTCAGCAAGCATTCTGAACGCCCACTTGGTCTGGGGCACCGGGCCAGGACCCAGGGACATGATGAGACATCTGGGGATGATGCTCGAGCTGGAAAGATGAGGGCATTCTGGAAGCCAGGCTGCCAGGATGAAATGGTCACCCAGCCCCACCAAGCATGCATGCGCGCACACGCGCACAGACACACACATGCACACACATACACACTAGGCCAGGACCCCTGGGGAGAGGGTCAGGGCCAGGATCACTGGCAAATGTGAAATAATAATATTTAGGAAAGTACAGAAACTGACATCAGATACCCCCAGTGTATTCACCACCTGGATAACATTTGTTGACATTTGACCATATTTACTCCTGATCATTTTGCTCTTCATTTTGTTCTGTTTCAGAAGTGGAACTTGACAGATACTGTTATAAGAACCCTTTCTTTCATTTTTGGTGATCCCAGAAGCTTGGTCTCTGAGGACTGAGTAGGAAAGTTTAAGGTGTCTAACCCTAACGTCAGCCTCAAAAATCCCCCAGCTTGCCTGTGGTCTGTCTTAGTTGATATTAAGGACTCATCAGCTTTGTTCTGTGTGATAATGCGTGTCTGACCACATTAATGAAATCCGTATCAGTGATGTGTATGGTATTTAAGGATGAACTGGACTTTGCTTTGATAACTCCAGTGGTGTCAGGGATGAGGGAGTGAGTTCAAAAGAAGGAAGATTAGCAAAATGCTGATGATTATTGAGTCTGGGCAATGGGTACACAAGGCTTCATTGTGTTCTTCTCTCTGCGTTGTTTATCTTTGAAATTTTCCATAGTAGAAAGTTTCTTTTTTTCCCAATATGATCCCAAAGTTGGCAGGGCACCCACCCCTAGTCTGGAATCCATGTCCAAGTGTGTCCTGGACATGCGCCCAGACTTGAGCCAGACTTGAGGTTGACCTGTCTGGTGCCAGCTCTAACTCTTAATTTGCTGTGTGATGTTGGCCAAGTTACTCACCATCTCTGGCCCTTAGTTCCCCAGGAGAGAAGGAGAAGTTTGAACATGATGGGCTCTAACCATCTTCCATTTTCTATCTCTGACACTGGACACATCTACCTTGCGTGCTCAGGGTCCCCACTGGAGGGCAGTGGGTTTCCACACCATTCCTCAAAACAGCCTTTGCAGAAAGGGTTCTGTGGCCAAATCAGTTGGATAGACATCTCGTCATAACATCATCCTTGTCCTGGCAAATCACAAGCCACATTAGCACATTAAAGGCTCTGACAAGTCCTATAGCAGAGATGCCTGTTCAGCATTCCCCAAATTTATTTGACTGTAGAACTTTAAAAGCTGAAACTGCAATACTTTGGCCACCTCATGCGACGAGTTGACTCACTGGAAAAGACTCTGATGCTGGGAAAGGTTGGGGGCGGGAGGAGAAGGGGACGACTGAGAATGAGATGGCTGGATGGCATGACCGACTCTGTGGACATGAGTTTGAGTGAACTCCGGGAGTTGGTGATGGATAGGGAGGCCTGGTGTGCTGTGATTCATGGGGTCGCGGAGAGTCGAACACGACTGAGCGACTGAACTGAACTGAACTGAACTGAACTGAGAACTTTAAAAAGTTGGCCTTTCCTGTACCCCAGGCATCAGAGTTACTGGGGACAACCTCTGGGAAACCCCAGCCTTTCAGTTTTCATGGGGGCTCCTTCTGTGAAGGATGAATTTGCCATTTTTTTCCATGATGATTCTGACTTATTTTCAGTAGAACGGAAGATTTGTTTTCCACATTGTCGAGTGGATTTTGTCCTTAACTAAATCTTTAGTTTTTTTCCCCCCAGTCATTCCCAAATCAGAAGCATCTGCTTTGATGTCACACACTGAGTCACTGACCAGATGCTGGAAAACCCTCTGACCTCAGGAAACTGGGCCTGGCACCATCTAGAGCTTTCTTGATGGGCTTTCTAGAAGCAATGTTTCTAGGGAGGCGTAGGACAGGGAACTCAGGCTTTGCTATCAAATACGGTAGGTGCAAATTTTACCTCAGCCACTTAGAGCCATGTGACTTGGGACCAATTTTTTTTACCTCTCACCTCAATTTAGTAATGGGTGAGGACTAAGCTGCAAAGAATGTGTTGAGTGCCGAGTTTCCTTCCTTCTTCAAAAAAATTTGTAGCAACTAATATTTACTAGCACTTACTACGTGCTGAACTAAGTAGATGCATTTCCTGCTTTCATCTTCCCATCAGCTCCATGAGACAAGTATTGTTTGTTGCTCAGCTGTGTCCAACTCTTCTGCAACCTTATGGACTGTAGCCTGCCAGGCTCCTCTGTCCATGGGATTCCCCAGGCAAGAATATTGGAGTGGGTTGCCATTTCCTTCTCCAGGGGATCCTCCCAACCCAGTGCATTGGCAGGCAGATTCTTTACCACTGAGCCACCAGGGAAGCCGGAGACAAGTATTATCTCTCCCCTTTTACAGCCAAGGAGACCAAAGTCCAGAGAGGGTAGGTAACGTGCCCACAGACACACAGCTTATGAGGAGTTATGCTAAGATTTTAGCCCTGGTCCTAGACACTATAACATCTGCCCTTTTCACATCTGATCCAGATGAAGCAATGCTGATCTTTGAACCTCTTACCTTACCTACCTGGCTAGCATTTATTTGTTCTCAAGTAACCCAGATGGTATGATGACAGGCCCTCCATAGAAAAGCCCACCATAGAAAAGCCCCGTCTTTTTAAACGGCGGAGGACTCTGAAGCCCAGAGAGGTGAAGTAAGTTGCCCAGGCTCTCCATCAGTCCTCCTGAGCCCCAGAGAGATCTCTGTCCTCTCTTCAGGACTCAGCGGGGATCAGATTGAGGGGGACTTCTCAGCCCTCAGGGAGCCCCTCAAGGTCAGTAGTCTGGGCCAGTTCTGCCAGCTGGTGGCCAGTTTCTATGAAGATAACTGTGTCTGAGGCTGGCTCCCTGAACCTCGTCCAACCACATCTATTTCTGGGTCGCGGAGCCCTGACGGAGCACAATTTGATTCATAAATTACCCAGCTCAAGGTGTGTGTGTGTGATGGGCTCTCCTTCCCAGATTTGAAAGTCATTCACTCCGGAACGTGCAGTACTTGGGGTGGAAGTGGGGTGGGGGAGGCAGCTGTGGGATCAGCACTCAAGGAGGGAGAGCAGCAGGAGGGCCAGGGTGGGGGGTGGGGGTGAATCAGGGAGGCTTGCTCCATGTTCTGCATCTCATTGAACCATACCCCCAACCCCAGGGGGCACCTTCCATTATCGTCATCCCTGTTTGGCAGATGAGGAAACAAGCTCACAGACGTGAGGTCACTTGCCCACCCAGAGTCCCGTGGCTGGAAGGAGCAGAGCTTAGATTCGAACTCAGGGCTTTCCGATGCCAAAGTTTTTTACTGTCATGATGATGACAAGACAAGGAACTGAACCAGCGGCATTTAGAGGAAGAGGTTATAGCCTGGGAAACAGGATCGAAAGGGGATTTCAGGAGTGGGGAGCCTCCTCTTCCCACCAAGTTCAGTGTGTACCGACAGCTGGCATTGCCCCCCACCCTGCCCTTCTTCGCCACAGTCTTTCCCATCTAATGTCTTCTTCCAGTTCCAGATACTGCTTACTTTTACCTGCCCCAGGCACCGGGTTCACTATCCTTCACACATACCGTTCGCAGGCTCAGCACTTTACAGTTTGTAAAGCATTTGCTGCTGCTGCTGCTGCTAAGTCACTTCAGTCGTGTCCGACTCTGTGCGACCCCACAGATGGCAGCCCACCAGGCTCTGGTCCCTTATTCCACTAAACCTCCAAATAGCCAAGTGAGTAGGATAGGTATTCTCACCTCCAATGGGGAAACTGAGGCTCAGAGAGGCCAACAAGCCCGTAAGTGTGCATCCACTCAGGTCCTTTATGAGTTCTTCAGTCAACTTTGTACATAAACTTTGTCCTTCCCCTGGGGGTGACCAGTCTTCCCCCTTAGATGGTGGGCTCCCCAGGGACATCACCCATCACCCCCTCACCCTGTGCCTCAGACTGGGAGGCCTTGTAGTGTGGTACACTGGCCCAGTCCCCTCGGCCTGCCTTTCCCTCGTCTCAGTGCTGGATCCATGCAGAGGTGCTGGAGGAGGGGGTGCCAGCTTCCTCAGGATGACAGACAGCACACACCCCGCTCCGTGCCTCCGTCTCCTTGGGCATCTGATCACTGTCCTCTTTGTTTTCTTAAGTGTCTCCCCTCCTCCTTCCCCCCCCTCACTCCCCCCCTGGGACAAGGCCTTTCAGATCATCAAATATCAAACTCTTCTTATGCGAGGGCTGAGATGGCTTTATCGGAGCCCGTAAATCTCCCAGAGCCCTGACGCTCTCTGGAGTGCCAGGCCTCAAGTGAATTATGTGGGCTGGTCCAGCAGCAGGCAGAACACAGCCGAAGGACCCAGCACAGCTCAGTGCCCACCCTTGGTCCAAGGAGGGGCTCCAGCTGAGGGTGGTCTTGGGTGTTCTGGGGCCACTTGCCCCAGATCCTGGAGGTAACACCTCCAGGCAAGTGAGCAGGTGAGTCCTTGAGGGACTCTCAGCCGCTTTTTCACTTCTCTTCACTTTGTTCATCTACTGGCCAGTCTCTGGCCCCCAGAGCCTAGGGAGTGTGAGCCCCACCTCGGAGAAACTATGACAGTTAGGAGGGCCATTTGAGATCCAAAAGACCCAAGTTCTAATGCCAACATTGTCTTTAAGCAATCAGGTGTCCTTAAACATATCACTTCCCTAACTGAGCCTCAGTTAACTCATCTGAAAGCAGTGCTGGCCTTGTGGGAGAATCCAGTAAACTCAGAAGTGCTCTGCCAGTGGGCAGAAGCAGCATCTTCCCTGTCTCTTGGGGGTAGCCTGGTGTGTAAAGTAAGCCTCCAGGCTCCAGGGTCAGACAGACTTGAATCCTGGTTCTGCCACTTGTCAGAGGTGTGACTTCAGGAAGTCACTTAGTTTCTCTGTGCCTGGATTTTCTCATCTGTAAAATGGGAATAGTGATGATGATGATGCCACCACAACCTGGCAGATGGGATTTCTTTGACAAGTAATTGACCAATACATGGGAAGTACTCAGAATAAATGGCCCTGGCCACTGCTCCTTCTCTCACTGTCACCCAGTCCATGCATCACCAACAGGCCTTTCTGCAGGGCCTTCCCACTGCTGTGGACAAAAATCCAAGCTACTTACCCGGCATTTGGGGCTCCTGCCTCCTGACATCAGCCACTCCTGACACTGTTTTGTGTGAGCTCAGCTCTTCCCACTGGCTCCCGCCTTGGGAAGTGGTTGTCCCTTCCAGCCCTTTGCTCAGAATGCCCTCTCCCTCTCCACACTGACCCAAACCCAGTCCTTCAAGGCCTGGCAGAGGAGCCCCCCTGCACCAGGCCCCATGAGCTTTCTCGTCTAGATTGGGTGCCACTTGGGCACAGAGACCTTATTTTTTGCTGCTCAGCCTCTCCAGTGTCTTGCAAACTCCTCTTTAAATAAAGCCCTTATTTCATTTGGCCGAGCTAGCAGTAACCATCGTGGGAAGGGTCCCTGTCCTTAGGGAGGTTAAATTCAGCAAGTTATCATCAGTCATGGTGGTAACCCAGGCAAAGGAAGGGTTACTCATTAAAGTGAATCCATTTCCAAATCAGCCCATGTTGAGCACCAACTTAGACACACATCATCAGATATTGGGGGATTTGGGTGGCAAATATGCATGACATAAAATTTATCATTTTTAAGTGGCATTACATACATTCACAATGTTGTGCAACCATCACTACTATCTAGTTCCAGAACTTTGGGGAGTTTTCTTTAAAGGTACTTGTATTAATTCTTTTTACAAGTATAATTCACATAAATCAACAAGGAAAAGCTGAAATGGCTCTAGAGCAATGGTTCTCGAACAGGAGCAATTTTAGCCCCTTCAGCCCCCATCCCGGGGAATATTTGGCCATGGTCTGAAGGTTTATTGGTTGTCACTACTGGGAGAAGGGGTGCTACTGGTTTCTGGTGGCTAAAGGGTAAGGGTACTTCTAACCACCCCACAATGCACAGAGCAGTCTCCCACAGTAGAGAATTATCCAGCCCAATGTCATGGGCGCTAAGGTTGAGAAACACTGTTCTCATATCACTATTCAGAAATCATTTTTGTTAACATTTTGTCAACATTTCATTTCATTCCTTTCTCTCTCTCTCTTTTTATATTATATATATATATATATTTAAACAACAACAAAAATGTGTACTGTGAACTATGCTATTTTGTACCTCCTTTGCAGGGGTGAAATGTCTTAAACATCTACCTTTTTAAGTAACAAACTTCTCTTCTGCAACATTATTTAGTGGCTGACCAAATTTCATATTGTAGAGTAATTAATCCCTGTTGTTAGACATCTAGGTTGTTGCCTGTTTTCTTTAGTAAGCAACCATGGTGAAAGTCCTGGGAACTGCACCAGTGGGCACGTCCATTGTTACTCCCTCTGGAGAAGTTTACCTGGTCGCAGAGTAGAGGTTTCTCAGGAAATCAGAACGTTCTGATGGCAGCCCTGGCTCCTGGCAACATCTTGTCAATCCTCATTAAAGTCCTCAGAGGACCAGGGTTGCCTGTCCCTGTAGACAGGGAGCCAGGTACGGCCATGCGTGAGAGGGGTCTGGTGTGACCCTTTGCAACCCTGACATAATAGGCTTTACTGTCCTTGGCTGATCAGGTTAATGTTTCATAATTTGGAGCCAGTTATGAGCAGATTAGTCAGAGTCCAGTTTATGGTCTTATTAGGAGAGGTGACCATTTGTTGGTATAGTTGAGCTTGATGAAAAGCGTCGTTCTGTGAAATGCCGACAAGACAAGCAGACTGCAATTCCCACCTGCTTGTGGGACTCGGAGGTCGTCTTTCCCCAGCTGGCCGATAATAACTGTAATTAACCAGACACACTCAGCTCAAACATGTCACTGTGGGTGCATCGGGAGAGTGTGATCGCCCCAGTTGGAAATGCTAATTGACTGCCCCCTCCCCATGACCCTACCACAGTTATGATCTCCGTGAGTGTGACACTGTAAGTCACCCCTGTATCATTCTGTCCTGTAGCCTTTTACACCAGCCTCAGAGTGGCACCCCAACACCCCTGCTGTAGCCCACACACCATTCAGAGCCTTTGTTGAGCACCTATGTATGTCACCCGGGCACTTGAAGAAACTGGTCCCTGCCCTCCTGGGGCTTATATTCCAGTGTGGGAGACAGACAATAACCAAACACATAAACAAGTGAAAAGAGGAGCTCAGAAAGTAGAAGCGCTTTGAAAGAAACAAAACAGGATGATGGAGAAGAGGGTGATGAAGGTGAGAGTAGGATGGTGGGGTAACTAGAGAGTGCTTCTTCAAGGACCCCTCAAAGGTGAGACTGGATTGCAGACAAGGCGCCTGCAAAGATCTGCAGCGTGAGCATTCCAGGCAGCTTCAGGGAAAGCTTTGGAGAAGGGGGTAGGCCTCATCTACCTTCACGGTCCTTGGGGCAGGGGCACACAGCAAGCTCTCAGCTTGTGTCTCCTGTGATTGAAAGCTGAGGTAACCCACACCGCTGGTTGCCATATGTTGGACACAGAGCTGTTGAATGCAGCCCAGCCCAGGTGCCACCCGGGACTCGACTCGGCCCCTTTTGTCAGCAGGCAGCTAAGTAACAATTTTTAATTCATAAGATATCTTGTCCAAAGCCCATACCTCAGACTGACTCCCAGTTTTCATTATGCAGTGATACAGTTCTGTACCAGTCAGAACTGTACGGCTCCACTCGACGGTGATGGGCCTGCCAGCCAGCTTGTCCTACTGGCCCAGGCGACATAGGCAGCACACAGGCAGCTGTTTAATAGGCTGTCCTTGGCTGGGGACAAGGGGGGAAGGGAAATCCAGGGGCCTTTGGGTGGGACGTGAACTCTTTAGCTTAGTGAGAGCTGAGGTTAATTCCTTGTTCCACCCTTCACTGTGATCTAGGACCAGTTAGTCTCTATGCCTTAATTTTTCGTTGGGAAAAGGGGGATAATTGTACCTATGTCTTGGGAGTTTTGTGAACATTAATATATATATATACACACATACACATACAATATACTTTGACGCACATACACATACAATATACTTTGCACGGTGCCAGGCACAGTATATGTTGGCTTTTATGGAGAGAGCCTCTCCTGGCACATTCTGCCTAAGATGGGCCGTGGTTGGGGCTAACTTGGTCCATTCAGAAAACAGTCAGAGTAGGGAAAGAAGGAACAGGAAATAAGACAGGCACCACAATAGGGCCCGCACAGAAGTGATTACACCTGATCCTTACACAACCCTGTGAGTTGGGAGCTGTTATGCACATTTCATAGATGAGGGATTTGGCTCAAAGGAATTCACGATTTGCAGGGGGTCTCACAGCTAGTAACTGGCAGATCTGTTGTTGGCACCTAGATCTCTTTTGCATCCTGCGGGTTCACACCCAGTAGGCAGTCTTCACTCAGGTGTTGATGTAACAGACTCCAGGCAGAGACTACAGCTGAAGGAAGGGCCACCAGGGAGTAGGGGGTGCACATCCCAGTTTCTCTCACTTCCCTGGGAGGGTCGGGTGACAGAGTCAAAGGCCAGGTGAGGGATCAGGCTCCCACTGGTCCCCTCATCCATTTAGGGACTAGTATTTGAGTGGACTGATAGAAGACCACTGGGCCCAAAAGACCAGCTAGATCATGAGTGCCTCATATGCGTGGCTTTTTTTTTTCTCAACTCCATGGCCCAGCACAGGTCAGACCCAGAGCATACCCTACCTAGTGTGCACTCACTGACCCTTCCCAATCCCTGCAGAGGGGACAAGAAACTTCAGGCCATCCAACAGATAGGCAATGAGCACTGTTCTGGGTACCATGGACAGAAGCATGAAACCCTACCCTTTACCCTCAAGGCCATACCAAGTCTCTGGATGTGAGGACCAGGGAGGCCCCACAGCACAGGGCTTTTCTGAGGGTGCCAGTCCAGCTCCGGGACTCAGTGGACACAGCCTTCAGGACTGGCTTCCTGAAGTTGGTGACATTGGTAGTGGATCTTAAAAACAGACAGGACCAAGGTGGGAGCTGTTGGTTTTCCTTATAACTCAGAGGGCAGCAAGAGTGGTTGCTATCAGCCCAGCGGAGCAGACAAAGCAATTGAAAGTCATCAGCCTGTGTTCCCACACGCACCATCAGCCACTCACTAAACTGCTTCTCGCCCAGACCTCGCTCCGCCATGGGTCAAGGTGCTGCCAGCGAGATAACAAGGGGACAAGATGTGGGAGTGATGAGATTTGGCAGGGGCCAGGAGGAGGGGTGCTCGGGGAAGGGGAGAGCTTGCCAGCCTTGAAGGAGCAAGGAGGTAGAAGGTTGAGCTCCCGACAGCCCAAAGAGAGCTGCCCTCCTGCTCTCCAAGCCTGACCCTGTACCCCCACTTGTACTCCCTCCAGTCCAGTTTCCCTCTCCCTCTGCCTGTGACCATCTGTGAGACAGAAGCCCTTCGCTCAACTCTGCTGCGCCCTCTAGCTGCCAGTCCACCTCTCGCCTTGTTTTCCACACCAAGCTCCAGACAGCAGCATCTGTACTCACAGTCCCCAAGTCTGTGCCCCGCTCAGCCACAGCATCTCACAGTCTGACCCCCGGGTGCATCTCAGGATCCAAACAGGAGACCGTCACTGGATCTTTCCTCTCCTGAGCCTGTCTCTCAGACTGTTTGACCCTGATAACCATCTGTTTCTCAGAACTTCCCTTCTTCGGCCTCTGGGCATCTGGCTCTATACTGCTTTCTCCTTTGCCTCCCTGACCATTGCATTGCTTATCTCCGTTTTCCCGCGCCGTCTCACTGGAGCCATAGGTCTCCCTAAAGGCAGGCTTGCCAGTGCCTTGTGTAACTTATCACCGGAGTGCTGGCAACCCCAGCCTTCCACCCCAGTCCCCAGATAGCCCTCCCTTCCAGTTCCTAGAGCAGTGGACCCCAGCCTTTTCTTTGGGCACCAGGGACTGGTTTCATGAAAGACAGCTTTTCCAGTGGTGGTTTCATGATGGTTCAAGTGCATCACTTTTATTATGTACTTTACTTCTATTCTTATTACGTCAGTCCCACCTCAGGTCATCAGGCATTATTAGATCCTGGAGATTGGGAACCCCTGTCCTGGAGGCCATCACCACATGGATATTCTGCTGCTACATAAAACTCGTCATTTTATGAGGAATTTATCTAGAACTTTCCAGAATGTATAGAGTTGTTTTTGTTTTTTAACTAGAACTCCCTCTTGAGAAAAAAAGCAAATTCTTTGCCTCCTCATTCTGTGAAGGAGGCCGATATCTTACTTGTCTCGCCCTCTTACTTGTGCCTTAGTCCAGAGCCAGGTGCAGAGTGGGTGCAGGACGAATGCCTGCAAGGAGAAAAAGAAAGACATAAATCTCAGTCCAGGCCAGCCACTCACCAGCCATGTGACCTTGGACAAGTTATTTAACGTCTCTGAGCCTGCTTCCTCATACGTACGTGGGATATCTTCTTCTAAAGTTATTGTGAAGACTGAGTCATATAGTTGTGCAGACAGCTTAGCTCAGTGCCTGGCATAGGGAAGGGTTCAATAAATTGTAGCCACTATTTTTTTTTTTAATAAATAGGGGAAAGAGGGCTGTGACTCGCCTTCAGCAGCCTTATGTGCTTTTATGAACTTGATTCACATCTTCTCAACCCCTCTCTTGCAAATCAGAAGAGGTCTTGATGCCTGATGCTCCTGGAGGGAGGTGGTTGTCCCAGGAGAACCAGCAGGGCCAGCAGTGACCTGCTTCTCTTGTGTGAATGCTTTAAGCCACCTGTTCCTGAAGCCTTATGGTTCTCAAGGTGCAGCCCCATTCCCCACAAGTTCCCCTCCCCTACCAGGTATATCCCCACACGCCTAGGACAGCACCTGTCAACCCAGGGGAACCAGCTGCCCTTCTGCTCAGCAGTGGGGGCTGAACAGGTGAAAGGCATCCCCCATGAGCCTCCCCCGTAGCCCCCTGGTCCCCATGGGACTTGGGTGAAAAATGTCTGGGAGACCAGAGCACTGACAGGGTAGTGTCAGTTTCCAGAATAACAAAGAAACTCATGTGTATGGTTGCCAAGCCCACGCCACCCTCCCTCCCGCCCAGGGAGGAAGGATTATGGGAGAAGAGCAGTAAGGGGAGAAGGCAATGGCAAGCCACTCCAGTACTCTTGCCCAGAAAATCCCATGGATGGAGGAGCCTGGTAGGCTGCAGTCCGTGGGGTCGCTAAGGGTCGGACACGACTGAGCGACTTCACTTTCACTTTTCACTTTCCACTTTCACACATTGGAGAAGGAAATGGCAACCCACTCCAGTGTTCTTGCCTGGAGAATCCCAGGGACAGGGGAGCCTGGTGGGCTTCTGTGTATGGGGTCGCACAGAGTCGGACACGACTGAAGTGACTTAGCAGCAGCAGCAGCAGCAGCAGTAAGGGAGGGAAGCAAGGAAGTGAGGACCCATCTCAAGGCTGGAACCCTGAAGGCAATGAGCTCTGGACCTGAGGGTTTTGTTCCCAGACTTAGCCTCAAGGCTGCCACCTTGTATTAATACATCTGAGCCCTGGGTTGTGAGACTCTGCTGGTGAGAGAATGTGTTGGCTTCAGTGCTACCACTGGGCACAAACTCTAGGCAAAGGCTCTTGGGTTGAGTGGGTGAAAGAGATGGTCCATGGTGGTATCTTGGTGAAGGACAGGTGGCCAACATTTATTGAGAGCTTCCTGTGTGCCAGACACTGTATTAACTCATTTAATCCTCACAGCAACACTCTGCAGTTGGTACTATTACCCCATTACCTCCATTTTACAGACTAGGAAACTGAGGGCCAGATATGTTAAATAACTTGATCAAGGTCACCCAGTTAGCACGTAGCAGAACATGATGGGAACCCAGACAATTTGCCTCCACAGGGCACAACTGTTTCTCTGTTCCACCTAGCTTTCATTCAGGGACCTTAGCTTTGCAAGTACTCATATACTCAGTAGTGTGGTTGTGTCCTAATTGTGACTCTTGTGTGAGACTAAGGTATGAACCTTGCCTGCTTTTCTCTGCTGATTCTCTAGCATTTCATACACAGTAGGTGCTTGATATGAACTTGGATGAATGAGTGATATGATTGATCCATCAGTCTTCGAATGAGACCTGCCCTGCTTGGGATACAAGACTCACCTCCTGTTCCAGCCCAAGTCCAGCATCCCAGTGAGTGCCAATGTTACCATGGTGACAGGAGGATCATCAGAGCCAGTGACTTGCTTAGGTGGTCTTGTCAGCTCCCAGGGTATAACCCTTTCTGATTGTTGGTCCTGGCAGTTAGTCAGTCATACTTTGTAGGAAACTGATAGGTGAATCCTACCCAGATAGATGTGTGAAAATAATGTATGTGTGTGTTGGGGAAGGTTCCTTGAGTTTCAATTTGCACCAGTTGAGGGATATTTGCCTGCAGGTTGGTTGGACAAAGTGCCTAGGCTGGAGAAGGGGGTGTTTTATGTGCTGGGGACAGACTCTGAGTTGGGGACGGGCAGCATGGCAATGAGTAGGACAAAGGTGCTAAGTGGGGGACCCAACTGAGTGAGCCAGGAGAGACAGCCAAACTGAAAGGCAGAGCACATCGTTCGACACGGGGCTTCTGGTTTGTAAATGATTTATACAGAAATCTTGCAAAGATAAAAGCTGAATCACATTTAAGCATTGATAGCTTCCTTTATTGAGGAGAATAAATTTATATGAAAATCTGGAATGATGGGATGCTGGACAGAGAACCTGGGGAGGCGGGGTCCATGCCTATTTGTGTGTGGCAGGGAGTGGGTGTGGGAGGCAGGAGCCTGGAGGTCTTGCCTCAAGGCAGCCCTCCAGCTTGGCATTTACAGGCTCTGAGAACCCAGCCCCTGAAGCACCCTACACTGTCCACACTCCAGCCACCTCAGTACTGATCACCCTGTCATGGGAATGCCTGGTTGAGGGCTATACATTCCCCCTTGGAAGGTGTCCCTGGTACATTGTAGGAGCTCAGTAATTGTTTGCCGAGTGGATTAGCTAATGATGAGCAGATGAAAGCACACGTCCTCCTGTTTCCCCAACAGCAGAATTCCTAGCTTAAAAAACTCCTTTGTATCCATGCATTTATATGCCTGCTTGCAACCCTGTCCTTCCCGCTACATGAAGGCAGTCATACAGAAGCCCTCAGGAGGGTACCCAGGCTGCAGGACAAAGCCTTAGGCAAGGTGAAGGCTAGGGGGATGTCCCCTCCCTGACCTGGCCCAGGTCAGAGTCTCCAAAGTCCACAGTCTGAGAATGATGAGACCCAAATGGGCTCCTCCATCAGCAGCCTCTCCCCTGCCTTGGGCAGTCTCTGCAGTAGCCAAGGAGGATGGGGTGGGAGTGGGCCACCTTGCTGACCGGCATGGGCCAGCTGAGAACAGCCCCTGCATCAATCTAAAGTTAGAGGAGGATGTTGTCTCCCCTCTTCTTTCCCCCTAGTTAATCCAAGAGAGGATCCAGGCCCTACTGTGTACAGATCCCTTAGAGCTGGGGAAGGGACCAAGTGGGGAGATACAGCAGCCTCCATGGGCGGTCCTGGTGTGCACCTTGTGTATCAGGGGCTTGGATGTTAGTTCCTACCTATGGAATCAGTGTCCATCCACCCCTTCCCCAGTCCTGCCTGTCTTTCCAGTTCCAGTTCAAACAACATTTATTAAGTACTTATTTTGTGCCTGGAACACTTCCAAGTCTGTACATGTGTTTGTTTTTTTCACATTCATTTAGTTTTCACAACCCTATGAGATAGATCCATGATTATCCTAATTTTACAAATGAGACCAAGATACAGAGTGGTTAGATAAGTGGCCCAAGGTCACACAGCTAGCCAGTGGTGTGGTGTAGGGAATTAATGTCACCTCCTCCATGAAGCTTTCCTTCTTTAAGCCTTCCCCTGTGTGAACAGCCTCTTCCTGAAGCAGGAACATCATTCATCTGGTTTGTGCATGATTTATAGAAAGGAGATACTGATTCTTGTGGATGTCAAAGCTCTCTGATGAGGCTATAAGTGCTTCAGTATCAGAATTCCTGGCGGAGTGACCTCTGTGTCCCCCACAGTGCCAAGCACTGGGCCTGGTCATGGGATGGCCTGTCCAAGGGACTGCTGAAAATGTGAATGAATGGCAGTGAGTATTTGAATGAACCAACACACTGGTTAATGAGGAAGAGAAAGTAGTGGAATTGGGAGTTTCCAGTGTGGCAAGCCACTCCAGTACTATTGCCTAGAAAATCCCATGGATGGAGGAGCCTGGTAGGCTGCAGTCCGTGGGGTCGCTAAGGGTCAGACACGACTGAGCGACTTCACTTTCACTTTTCACTTTCCACTTTCACACATTGGAGAAGGAAATGGCAACCCACTCCAGTGTTCTTGCCTGGAGAATCCCAGGGACGGGGGAGCCTGGTGGGCTTCCGTCTATGGGGTCACACAGAGTCGGACACGACTGAAGTGACTTAGCAGCAGCAGCAGCAGTGAACTCACAGGCTGATGGGAAGGGCACGAGGGTAGGTGGGGGCTCAGGTGAGCTGGGGGCAGCCATCCTTCAGAAACTTGCTTACATCTGTGTACCCAGCACTGGCTGGGTACCTTGAACAACAGTCTTGAAAGCCTCCCACCGTCAGGGGGCTTTTAGGCTGGGTGGAAAGAGCCCAGTTACACACAGGAAGCAACTGGAGAACAAACAGAGCAGTGGCTGCAGCCTGTAGGGCTGGAGGGTCAGTAAGAGAGATTAGGACCATCTTCCTGGAGGAGGCTGAGGAGGGGCTGACACCAGGTGGAAGGACAGGAGGTAGGGCCAAGAGATAAGGCGGATAATGAAAGACAAGAGCAGGATTGGATTTGAGGACCCTGCAGAAACCACTGTGAGGGCTGGGGTGCCTGTAGGGGAGCAAAAAGAAAGTTGGTGGGAAAGAGTAGGGTAAGGGTACACTTGAGCCGGTGCCATTTATGTGTGATTTTTGCCAGTACTTTAAAGGTGTATTTTAAATTTTAATAAAATACTTAAAACTTAAAATTGAATTTTGTTTTTAACTTATATTTATCATAAAAGGAAACTTTATATCACTGCCTTATAGAAAATTAGAGTAAAATAGAATAGACTAGAAAGAACAGAATAGAATAGGGAATGACCATAAAAATGAGCACAAGGAAACAAAACAAGGTTACTGCCTTAGTTCACAGGGCTGCTGTAACAAATGTCATAGCCTGGGTGGCTTATCAACCATAGGAATTTATTTCTCACCATTCTGGAGGCTAGAAGTCTGAGATCAGGGTGCCGGCACAGCAGGGTGAGCACACGCCTCCTAGTTCACATGGTGCCTTTCTGCTAAATCCTCATATAGGAAGGGACAGGGGAGCTCTCCGGGGTCTCTTTGATAAAGCGTGAATCCTGTGCAGGATGGTTTCAGCCTCACGACCTAAGCCCAGAGGCCCCACCTGCTCACCGCATCTACTACCATCATCTTTGGAGACTGGGATTTCACCATACAGAGTCTTGGGGTACACAAGTATTTAGACATAGCAGTAATGACTCATTACTGAAGCCTGTTCTCTCTCTGTTAAAGAGGAAAAGAAGCAAATGTTAGAGAGGGTGTTAAAAGACATGTAAGCTCCAAGTCAAGACTTTCTCCTTGACTCAGTCAGAGAGCCTCGAGGAAGACGGAACGGGCAGAATGTCTCATCTTGTGATTCAGTGTCGTCTGCTGCCTGGGCCGTGTGCTCTGTTGTGTCCCAGGGTTCTTTTCATTGCTCCTGGAACCAGCATTCATTTTAAGTTACTGATTAGTCCTTAATGCCCAGAGAGGAACCCTGGCACCAGCCCCTTGTCCACCTGCCCTGGGCCCCAGTCACACCCTGAATTCTTCTCTCTTGCAGGGAATACCAATAGCATCTTTGCCCTGGACTACATCAGTGGGGCACTGACCTTGAATGGCTTGCTGGACCGGGAGAACCCCCTGTATAGCCATGGCTTCATCCTGACCGTGAAGGTGAGAGCCGGACACCTCCATCCTAGGTAGAGGGGATGCCCATTCCTTGGTGCCAGCCTCCAGTGGTGCCCAAGGTGGAGGCTCCAGGAGGCACATCACTGCTGTTCCCATACCCTGCACTGATGTCCGGTGCCTGTGCCCAGGGCCCCTGTCAGGAAGGACCAGTGCTTGTCACACGTCGGCCTTGTCAGGGACCCTGCTGGTCATCTCAGAGCTCTTACTGATGACCGCAGAGAATTGTGACTTTCATCCCCATTTCAGGGGATGAGGAGGCACGGAGTGGGTGCATATCCTGTTGTCCTTTCTGTTACCCCGTGATTTCAAGTTCTCTTATAGCCAACTTGGATTCTGAGAGTTACCCCGTTTCTGGGGTTTTCCCGTTTCTAATTTTCATGGCTTCCCTGGAGGCTATTAGCTGGTTAGGAAAGAGCAATTCAGAAGGGAGAGGCCAAAGCGGCAGTGGTCCCCACCCCAGAAGGTATGACAGAGCCACAGCCCCCCACCTCCTGCAGCCCCCTGCTACTCATGGTTGGTTTTAATTAAAATCAATGACTTGCTGAGGCATTCCCGGGGAAACCTATTTAGGGTGCGGATGCTGCCTGGGCCATGGGCGTCCTCCTCAGTCCCAGACTTCGATTTAGAGAGGGGGTGATACAAGGACCGCGGAGAGGGGCTCTGGGAAGGATAGTGCCCCCAGTCTGGCCTTTCGCTGTTCTCCTTGACTTTGAGAAGGCCTGTGGCAGCAATGGATTGATTAACTCTGACTCTCCCACTGGCTCTGTCCCATCTACCTGATGCCCACATGTGGCCAGCAGGGGAGGGCGAGCTAACGCAGCCTTTCCCTATCCAATTCCAAGCCCCAGGGCACCTCTCAGCCTCCTCTCCTGTCTCTGTTCCCTTCTTCTGGAGGCGGGCAGCTCCAATGTGAGAGAGCTGCTCCATAGTCCCAGCACCACCACCAACTCATTGTGGGACCCCGAGCTCAGCTTTTCTGTCTTTGTATAAAATATAATGTAGGGTTTCCCCCACTTGACTGTGAATCACAGTCCTCTGGGGAGCTAGTAAACGATACCTAGTCCTGGCCTCTCGCATAGAAATTCTGGTTCAGAAGGGTTGGGAATGGCTATTTGGTGGCCCAGGGACTCTGCTCCAGAGACTGGGTGCCCAAGTGTCTGAGTCCATCTATTTCTGAGTCCAACTCGGACCCTCACAGTTGCCTGCACAGTGTTCAGTCTGTAGCAGGTGCTGAATTAAGTCTTGATTATCTGCTAGCACAAATGTTCTCAGCCTCAATTTCATCATTTGCCAAATGAATAATTTGGCATCATTTTCATCCCTTTACCTCCGGATGAACCCTGAAATCTGTCTTGTCCTCTTCACCCCACCTCATCCCACTGCCTGAGTTTGACACGTACTCTGGCTGTGTGTCCTTGCATAAGTCACTTAACCTCTCTGAGTTTCAGTTTCCCCATCAGTAATGGGAACCAGTAAAATGGAGATGCTAATGGTAGAATCTTCTTCCTGGGGTTATGGTGAGGATGAGATGGAATAATTCACATACTGTGCACTGCCCAGCGTTGAGAAAGCCCAAATGAATGACAGCTCTTATTGTGATCATGGCTACCTCCATCCCTAGCATGTTTATTCTTCTCTCTGCAGGGCACAGAGCTAAATGATGACCGCACCCCATCTGACGCCACAGTGACCACAACCTTCAACATCCTGGTGATTGACATCAATGACAATGCCCCAGAGTTCAACAGCTCTGAGTACAGCGTGGCCATCACTGAGCTGGCACAGGTCGGCTTTGCTCTCCCTCTGTTCATCCAGGTGGTAGACAAGGACGAGGTGAGTCCCTTAAAATGTGGTGTCCAGTCCTGCACCTGGCCTGGGCTGTGCAACCCTGGGGGGGACACCAGGGATCTCTGGGCTCTCAGGTCCCCATCTATAAAATAGAAACAAAGTTTGTCTCACCCTCCCCTGCTATGTGCTGAGGATAAATAAGGCTGCAAAAATCCCGTACAAAGTGTCTTAGCACACACCTCCAATGTATAGTTCTGTTTTAGAAATGTATATGTGATCATCCTACTAACCTAGTATGTGTATTATGAAACATACATGCAGAAAATAGAAATTTTAAAAGGGAGAGGCTCTTATATAAATGGTGACTTTGGAATAAGTCTTATTCCTGCTTTTGGGGTGATAACGACCCCACCTTTTCCTTGCAAGTAGCGCAAGTACCTTCCAGAGGATCCCAGGCCACAACAATGCCTACACCCACTTGCCCCAGAGCCTGGAGGCTGAGGCCAGCGTCAAGAGGGAAGGGTGTGGGTCCTGAGTAAGAGAGATAGCTCTAGAGGGAGCTCCAGGAGGCGGGGGCTCCAGCTCCACCCCATGGCATTCTGTTGGCCTGGATGCCTCCCCTTGCCCTACCTCCCTTGCCCGTCAACAGTCACAACCTTAATAGGACTTCTATTTATTACCACTGCTCTCCCGGCCCCACTCTGCTCAGAAATTCCATTAGGTTTTCCCCCCAGAGGTGCTTCTCTGCAGTTACTCCTCACGTGAGGCTCTCACTGGCCTTATTCCAGGCCTGGGGCCCCTCTCCTGTCAGCTTCTCTCAGCTGTACCCAATCCCCCCAAGGACTCGAGTTCACAAGGGCAACTCAGCGCATGCATGCGTGTGTGTGCGCGCGCGTGTGTGTGTGCGTGCGTGTGTGCGTGTGTGTGCGAGCGCGCACCCGTATATGTCCAGTCACAGTTCTGTACGTGTGTACACAGATGATATACCTTCTTCTCCTGCTGAGTCGTTTGGAACCTACCTCTCTGAGATAACTGAAGTATGTCCTGAGCACCTATTGTTTACAAGGAGCTATATTTGATCACTTAAGGAAATCCAGGAAGTGGGATCTTTGGTCCCTGCCCCATGGGGCCAAATGTGTTTATGCAAATATAATATGTAATTTTAAAACATAGGCAATAATGTAGAAAGTTTAAAAGGTGGAGATAAACAGGTATAAAAACAGGTTCTGACATGTTCTCACTCCCCATGGATCACCTTGTATTCCCCGGGAGAGCAGACCCCCTTTAGAGACTGCTGTGTGAATGAGAAAGAGAGAATGTGAATGTGTCAGGAGAAAGTCCCATCTTTGGTTTCAGGCTGATAATAATGCCCAAGGGAAGAGAGACACCAGAAACAGTGTGGCCCAGGGTCCAGTGACTGTAGGCAGTGAGGTTCCAGAGCTCAGCTGAGGAAGAGGCAGACAGGGACTGGGAGGGTCAGGAAAGCCTCTGTGGTAAGAGGGGGAGTAGGGCTAAGCCTTGGGGTAAAAATCAGGTGGTAAAAGGGTGCTCAGGAGGACTGGGGGCCAGGCTATGGGCCTCAGAGAGGATCGGAGGGAGAAAGCTGTACGTAGATCAAGGGAACAGGCAGGAGCCTGTGCAGCTGATCGGGGACTGTGGAGTAGCCTGCTGGGAAGGTGGGCTGGGACACAGACCTTGGGGCGCCTTGAGTGCCAAGCCAAGGAATCAGCCAGGGCCTGTGTTCAGGGCCAGACCTGCCATTTATTAGCTCCATGACCTTGAATGACTCATTGACCCTTTCTAAGCCTCACTTTGCTCACCTGTATAATAAAAAATAGGCAATATATCAGTCAGTTTCTATCACAGGAACAAATTAACCCTGCAAGAGCAGTTTATTCTCCCTTGGACTACTTGTCCAGCCAGGGTAGGCAGGGAGAGCCCCTCAGTGTGGTCACTTAGGCACGCACTCTGCAGGATTGTGGTTGTGGCAGGAGGCAGCCACAGGGTTGAGCACCGGCTCTTCTTTGCTTCATCTCAGAAGTGTGACTTCTGCTCAAGGCCCATCAACCAGCACTAGGTATGTGCCCCCACCTCACTACCTGCAGGCTGGGGGAGGTAGGTGAGCAGCTAAATATCTGTGTCTGCACAGAGGACAGCAACAAGGCGTGTGGAGAGGAGGCGCTCAGCTGACAGTGTATAGGACTTGGCGTGTGCCAGCCACACCCAGATGATCACCGTGTGGGTGCAGGGGGCACCATCCCCAGCAGGGCCTGCTCACCTCAACTTGTTGTGGGATTTCAAGGTTACCCTGTGCCCTTGGGTTTTACCTCAGGCTCCCTTCCCGGGAGAGCTTCCCTGGTGGCTCAGAGGGTAAAGCGTCTGCCTCCAATGCGGAAGACCTGGGTTCGATCCCTGGGTTGGGAAGATCCCTGGAGAAGGAAATGGCAACCCACTCCAGTACTCTTGCCTGGAGAATCCCATGGACGGAGGAGCCTGTCTAAAGCACCTGCAGGAATGCTGATGGCAGGGGCCCTGATCTGTTGGGGTTTGGCCAGTGTCTCTAACAGTAGAGGACTGGCCTCCTTCCCACAGGGTCACACTTCTCCAGGGCACAGCAAGGTGCAGAGAGAGAGGAGGAGAGGCAGCCCAGACCATCCCAGCCTAAGGTCACCTCCAGTTGACCCTAGGTGGAGGAGGAAACTGGGCCCTCCTCCAGTTTCCCAGTAGGGCTGCACCCAGACCACCCCAGATGTGGTCCTGGGCTGGTTTCTAAATAAGAAGGAGAGTAAAATTGCTGTCTCAGTTGCCCTGCTCTTTTGTAGCTCCCATTTCTTCTCCACTCTCCAAACCTCTGGGGGGTGGGGGGTCAGATCTGCCCAGGTGAATGCTCCCAAAGCCTGGTCATGGGTGCTGACAGTCAGGCCTCAGGTTCCCAGGGTGGAGTATTCAGCCACAGGGCCAACAGAAACGCAGACAGAGGCTATTGGCATGCACAGCATGGCCCAAGTGTCCCAAGTCTGGAGAAAATCAGAGAACCTCAAAGAGGAAGCAAGAGCTGTTGTAAAGGACTTGTCATTCCTCTGACTTCTGTTTCTGAGGGGAGACTCCATCTGTTGGGATTTGTGTCTGGGTTGGAAGTGACTCTGGCTTTGCTCGGAATAACAGGAGAATGTTTATCAAGCAGACGTGGAGAAGGGAGCCTGCGGAGAGCTCACGTGCCTTTGTCATGGATTCTCCAGGACGTGATTCTCCCTCGCACTCACCATGCTTGTGATTTTGCAGTTGCTGGTGTGGTGATCTCAAGAGTGTCTGTCTCCCCGTTGGACTGAGTGACCCATGGGTAGGAGCAGGTCTGTTTGCTCACCAGTGTAACCACCCAGTGCCTCGTACTCTGCCTGGCACTTGGGAGGCACTGCAAAAATATATTTTGGTTGAGTTGAAAGCACGATTGAATGATAAAAGAAGCAATGAAGTAGCCCAGGGCTTTATCCAAACTGGATCATCAGTCAGTACCCATATGCTGAAGCCCCAGTTCGACTGAGTTTGTGCAGGAAGGTGACCTCAGAGGTCCACTGCGGGGCAGTAGAGGGTGCTGACGGAAGACTGAAAGGGAAGGAGGAAGCAGTTTAACCTCTCAGACAAGCCTTTGTGGCAGCCGTTCCTAATACAGATGCTAACCTAATTCACAAAGACTAGATAATGCCTACCATCCCCTCCAGGTTCTGCTCAGCCTCTTGCTGAACCTCGGGCTCTGCCAGACCCTTCAAATGCACCGAGAGGTGCTTGAAAGAGACCCTTGCTCTGTCCCAAGGGCTCCAACTCCATTGTCGAGTCTCACCGAGTAATTTCCTCCCCTTTGCCCAGCAATAGAAAACACAGAAAAGCCAGAGGAGAAAGGGTTGGGGTGGGCTGAAACCAACCACCACCCATCTGCACCTTGTGACAGTTGAGATGCAAATAGATGGTTGTAATGCAAATCACACGAAAAAGTCTCTAGGCACAGGCCCCAGGAGTCAGCCTTGTTATAGGAGCTCATCTCTGAGTTTCAAATTAAAGGCTGTGGCAGCTTCATTCCGCCAGCTGGGCGTTCTCTTGTCTCCTCCTTGCTGTTCTCTTGGAAGCCACAGGAAATAACTGCACACTTACCTACTTGGATTCCTACCACATTGTTACCCACTCCCTTGCCCTCAACATGATCTCTGCTGTTTCTCCACTTTGGTCAACTTTTCCTCTCCTAATCGTGCCTGCAGCCCTCCCCAAGTCCTGCCTACAGCTGAGCTAGATACAGGCTGTCGTGTTTTCCCATCTGCATTGATTGGGAGGGTTGGAAGTTTCTGTTCACTTGTCCTAAAAAGCCACTCTTCTATCTGCATTCTGACCCTGAAGTATTGGGGACTGAAGGCAGGGAGTGTGGAATGCCATCCATGCAGCTGGGTGCTTTACAAATTCCAGCAAAGGGGTTCTTAAAAAAATATTGTTTCTGCACTGTGCACGACCCTACCCAGCTGACTGGGCTAAACATGGAGAATTCTTCTTGCATGCTTATCAGTAGAAATACCATCTGTATTACATCCTGCCTCTCTTCTCAGGAGTTGGGGACATTTGATCCACTTTACTTTTGACCCACAGTTTCTTATAACAGAATTGCTACTGTGCTTAGGAATATGTTTGCAGGAGAGGAGGGTTGGGGTGTAGGGTGGGATGCCAATTTCCTGTCCAGAGAGGTCTCTACTGCCCGGTTCTGAGAATTATAGTCATTAAAGAATGGCCTTCAGACCTCATTAATTTGTTGGCCACCCTCTGCCCCTGGCATTTCTAAGGGAATATGTTGAAATTTACACAGGTGGGGGATGATGCATTCATTCAGTCAACAAACGTTATTATATACCTACTGTGTGCTCGCCACTGGGGAAATGGTGCTGAAGATGTGGCCCCTGCCCTCCAAGAGCTTCTGTTTCATTCCAGTGGGGAAGCTAGAGGAATAGGCGCCAACATCACTGCAGGGGGTACTGAGGGTCATCAGGAAACAAGCGGAGTGATGGGTGGTGGGTAGTGGGACTACTTTCAATTCAGGAGTCCTAGAAGGCTTTCCCAAAAGGTGCCCTTGGGGCTGCAGTTCAGTGATGTGGAGGGGTCAGCCATACAGAGTTGCGGAGGGTGCTCCCCTGCAAGGGGAGAGGTCCCCTATGAGGGATCCAACCTGATTTCCAAGGAGCAGAGGAGAAGCTGGTGGGGTGGTCCAGGGAGCTTGAGTGAGAAGTAGGAGGTGAGGCTGGTGCTATCATCAGGGATCAGGCCAGGCCTGCCTGCTGCAGGAAGGTGTTCTTCCATGACGGCGAGCATGGAGGGGAACCAGCTGACATGCTCTGAGTCATCTTTGTTAAGGAGCTCCCTGACGGCTGTGTTGAAAATGCAGGGCTGACAGGGGCCAGGGGTGGAAGCAGAGAAACACCGCAAAGAAAACGCCCCCACCTCCACTGACCACTGTTCCAGCTGGCAGGTGCATCCTAGTGTCTGACTTGAGGCTCTCCTGCCCTTTAGCCAGCTTCCTCTTAAGTGTTTGCAAGAAGCCAGAGAACCCCAGACCCCTTTTAATGAAACCTAAAAAAATCTAGAAGAAACGCCTTCAGAACACTTCTCAGGAGGACACTGAGTGGCTGTCTTAAGTCTTTGTGACAGAGGCTCTCCCATGTTCAGGTTGACCCAGGGTTTTGAACTCTGGCCATAGCCCTCTGCTACCAGGGCTGCCTGGACTGCCCAGGAAAGATGGTGGTAGAGAGAGCAGGGAAGCCAGGTCCCACGCCCCCTCACAGAGGGATTCCAGGCAAGCCTTGTCCTCTCTCTGTGCCTCAGTGACCACCTCTGGGAAACCGTGGGTGGACCCGTGAGCCTTAAGACTATAAACCCTAAGATTCTTTTTGTCTAAGAGGCCCTGGCTGGGAAGAGGGAGGGTGCCGCCCGAAGCTCCCCTCACCACCCCGCACCGCCTCCCAACACTGGCCCACCCTCTCTCCCCTGCTCTTGCCCCGGTCGCCTCTGCTCCCCACTTTGGGTGCGTAGGCCTGCTACCTCTCGCCGCCCCCAATCTCTTTGCCCCACCAACATGCTTCTTTATTTGATACTATCTGGGGTATCCCGGTATGGGTTAGGAAGAAAGAGCCAATTAGAGTGGTTAAAAAATAAGGGCTTTGAAGCCAGACTACCTGGGTTCAAATCCTAACGCTGCCACTTTTGTTCTGTGTAACCTTAGGAGACTTGTTTATCCTCATGGATTCAGTTTTATTATCTGCAAAATGGAGGCAGTACAATTTGAAGTCTCATCAGTGGGGTAGACGCGCTGCCCAGGACCCTTTCCCAATTGGGACTCCAGATTGCTGTTAACGTGAGACTTCCCAGCGCTGTCCAAGTCTAGATATAGCTGTCACTCCAATTTGGTGATATATACGCTTTTACATCTCCCTATTATTTTTACTTCTTTTCTCTTAATGACTGTATATTGAAATTAAGTCAAATAATCTATAAAACTGGAAACTGTTGGAAAAAATGGAGCCGGTAATAATACCTACCTCATAGAACTATTATGAGGATTAAATGAGCCTATATGTGTATTTAGACATGCCTGGCCCATAAAAAAACACTCAAAATCCTAAAAATTCTTACTCCCAGCCCTGGAAGATATGTGTATTATTGTGTCATTTCTAGAGAAAATGAAGTTGAGGTTCAGAGAAGTTAAGGGGCTTCCCTAAGGTGGCACAGCCAATGGGCCTCAGAGCTTGGCCTTAAACATCCCTGTGCGTCTTGCTTGTGCTGCCGGGCTCCCGTTTACAGCCAGGGCTCCCCATTCTCAGAGATCTGGTCCCACCAGAGATGTGGGTCCCCACCTCCAGCCTGGCTGGTAGGAAGGTGAGGGGGAGGTGAGACAGTGGGCGTGGCTGCACTGCAAAGGCGAACAGGGACACATCTGGCAGGAGCTGATCCCTGTTTCAGGCAGGAGATGACACAGTTCATTTGTTTGAGGGGCACAGGAGAAAAAAACCAGCATTACCCCCCTCCCCAAGGAGAAAACATCACCGAACAAACAAGTGAAAGAAAGCAAATGATGAGGAGAAAAGACCATATTCCAGAATACTGGGCTTATTTGTAGGGATGAGGCGGGGAGGGGGAGGGGCAGTGAGGAGAGATTGCTCTCCCTCCCCCCGTCTGTCTTGGCTTTATTTTTATCTGTCACCCTCATTTTCCATTCCACGTGTGTTCCAGGCCTGTCAGGGAGCCCAGTCCATAACCTTGTGTTTATTTAAATTCATTTTCTCATTCTCTGCTGTTACTTGGTCTGTCCGACCTGCGATTCCTCTGGCCCTTCTCCCCACACAGCCCTGCAGGGTTGCAGTGCTGGCCCCTCAAGTCCCTCCCAGATTTCTTTTCAATCCAGGGGTTCTTAATCCAGGAGTGGGAGCCCACTGACTCTCCAAGGCATCCTTGACCCTGGATGGAGAAAAATCTGCATCTTTATTTTTGCTCACCTCTACCTGAACTTCTGAGATCTCTTTGATTATGAAATAGAAACAAATCACAGCAGCCTTAGGACTACCTGTGACTCTGAGCCCAAGAGAAATCTCAGATATTTTCATATCACATTACAAGTGTCACAGGGATCTCAAAATATCATTTACACTCATCACTACTTTGAAATTACAGCATATATTAGACCCGCTGCCAAATCTCATTGTTTCATGCATTAAGAAGCACGTAACTATACTATAATACCCTTTTAAAGTACTTCAATATCTGTGTTTCGAGATAATTAATCGACATTGTGGTCCTTTGTATTTTATTTTATGCAAATAAAATGTTATTCTCTTGAAGGGGGTCCGTGGGCTTTACCAGACCCCCAGAGGGTCCATGGCACAAAAAAGATGAGAGACCCCTCCTTAATTCCCGTCCTCAGTAACTGCCACCCTTCAGCCCAGCTTCCTTCTCAGGCATTTTCTGTAAGGCCAACCTTCCACTGGTTCTCAGAGTTGCCATCCAGAACTGAATATCCATTCAGGGTGAGGTGGGTGAGAACAGGGAGGCCATTTTCTCCATGTCACACATTCAGCTGAGGGTCCATTTTCTGGCTGTGGAGCTTCCAGGCCACTGTTCACCCAGGCCCCATAAATCCACCCACCAGCATCTACTTTGCAGTAGAGGCACAGGAAATATATGTCCCTGGCACCCCAGGGAGTGATCCCCGCTGTCCTGAGCCCTCCCTACCTGCCAGTATGACCCAAGGCACAGACGTCTGCTTCCCTATTTTCCAAAGCAATTTGAGCTGGAAACCAAACTCTAGAAGCACTGAAGAGAGATGGGGGGGGGGGGCGGGGGGGGAAGACTGCCAGCATCCATGGGGGCAGATGTAGGTTTTTGCTCCCTGTGGATGTGTGATTATCCAGTCATCCAGGCCCTTCTTTCCCCTCCATTAGGGAGATAACTGGGATCTGGGAAATCGCCCACCTCCCACCGACTCCCCCAGGGGATATAAAGGCAGTAGTTGGAATGCCTCCAACGTTCTGGATGCCTCACCCAGCTCGTGATTCATCACTGAAGTAAGCAGACAGGAGGGAGGGTGGGTGATCTGGCCCAGGGAACGACCAACACGAGGCACACGGAGAAGAGGAGGTCAGCCTAACGCCTCTTCCCCCAGCCAGGTGGCCATCCCGACTGCTCCCCTTTCTGAAAGGTTTTCTGCTGGTTCTGTTGCAAAGCAGGGGTTAAGCACCCCCACAAAGCACAGTCAGCACGGCTGGGACCTGGGTGAACACTGCCTCTGCGGTGGGCAGGGGTCTGTCTGCATGACCTCTGCCATGTCCTGGCTTCAGTGCACATTCCTAGGGTTCCTCTCTCAAGATTTAGGCTCTCCAGGAAAACATCTGTTGACTTCAAAGCAAAGCAACTATGAAAGGGAAGCCAGGGGGAGCAGGGCGGCCCCGTTAGTGCTTTTTCCCATTAATTTCTCCCCAGTTGCCTTGGCTGAGGTTCTTATTATGACGATGATGATTATTAGGATTTTTCTGTGCGTGGCTGCGTCCTGTGGTATGATTCCTCCCAGCACGCTAAGCTCTAGCCTCTCCCAGGACCAGAGGGTGTCCTCGGCGTGATTCAGACACCTCCTAATTTAGTCTCACCGTAAATCTAATTAGCATGCTATTCACACCAGGCCCCATAGCCTTGGCGGGTGGTGTGAAGCTGTGCCAGCATCGATACTTCACTCCTCCCCACCCAGGTATCTGTGGCTCTGAAGTCCACGCCGGCCGCTGGAGGTCATCGTCCGTGTTGGATCTGGGGGACTGCCCCCCTCTTACTCAGCTCCCTTCCCCACACCCACACCTCCCCTTGGAAAGTATCGTTTTATCCTCAGAGTCCTGCTGCCTAAAAGCAGCAGCTGGCCTCCCTGAAGACTCCCACCCAGATCAGAAGCAGAACTAACAACCTTCATCCTCTCCCCATCGCTACTTGGCTGGGTCATGCTCACTCTGGTGCCCCTTCACCATGGGCCCTGGTGAGCCCAGCCTCACTCCAAATCGTGGTTTCTAGCTCCCACCCTGCCCCGCCTGCCCCATTCACCACCCCCCATCATGGCCCCAGTAGCAATTGGTGGTTGTCTTGTTCATCCCCGACTTGAAGGGTAAGGGTAAGCACAGTGTGGCTGGGCTGTATGGCTGGTGTCCCTCCCCATCACTGATCGTGGGCTGGGAAACCTCCTTGTCAGCAGGCATAGGGAGTGCCGGGCCCCATAGGGCAGCTGCGGTGAGGCTGGCCACCACGGAGGGCAGGGAGCCTCCTCCCCTGCTTTCCTTTGTCCCCTGAGAGGGGAGAATGGTGCAGGAGCGGGGTGGGAGAGGGTAAGAGGCCTTCGATGCCAGGCAGGGTTTCGTGGCTGTATCATCACTGTCCATGAAGGCCTGGGGGGCACATTTCCTCCTTCCTCTCTAGGCCTTAGTTTCCCCAGTGAATTTGAAAAAAGAATTGGAAGTGAGAGAAGTTTTTGAGATGAGTATTGCACACATCCCAGGTTGGAAAGATGTTCTGGCACAGAGCAGAGCATGTTTCCTCTCTTTCATCCTGACGAGGGCCCAGAGCCTGGCGTCAGCAGGCAGATGTTACCTCTGCTCTTCTTACATGAGCTCGATGGACTCGGAGAGGAACCTTCCACATGAGGTCACAGAGCAGGGCCAACACACAGAGCGGCTAGCAAAGCTTGCTATGGAGTGAGCACCCAGGCCAAGGGCAGGAGAGGGATGCCCTAGAGCAGCTCGCACATTGAGTGGAAGGCAGGAACTGATCATTTGTTCATTTATTTAGCAAGTATTTGTTGAACACCTACTGCGTCCCACGTGCTTTTCTAGGCACTATTCATAAGTGAGCGCGCAGCCAAAGTCCAGCCCTTGGGCAGTAGAAGACTAAAGAAACAAATCGATATATATTATTATATGTCAAGTGGTGAGAGTAGCCACGGGAAAAAAAGACAGCAGAGTGAGGGGCCTGAGGGAGCACTGGGGAGAAGGGGGCAAAGGAAGTCTCTCCAATAAGATGATGTTTGTGGAGAGACCTCAGTGAAGCGGGGGTGAGCTTTGTGGTTATTTGGAGGAAGAGCATTCCCAGCAGAGGGAGCAGCTGGTGTGGTGACTGTGGAGCAGGAGCGTGGCTGCAGGTTGAGGAGGTCCGTGGGTAGGGGAGGAGGCAGACAGGCCTGGCTGTTGTCAGGGCTCAGCAGGAAGGCAGTGAGCAGCGAATGAGAGACTTGCTCTGACTAAAGTTTTTCAAGAGGACAGACTCTGAAAACAACCCAGATGCCCAGCACCTGCTGAGTGGACAAACAAATGTGGTGTACAGTGAAATATTGTAGAGCTGTTATAATAATGAAGTTCTGATCCACAGTGTAACACAGAACCTAGAAAACAGGATGCTAGGTGAAAGAAGCCAGATGCAAAAAGTCACCTAGTGGGTGATTCCATTTCCGTGAAGTGTCTACAATAGGCAAATTGGTAGGGACAGAAGGCACACTAGTGGTCGCAGGGGCTGAGGGAAAGGAAATGAAGAGGAAGTGCTTATAGTACAGGATTTCCTCTCAGGGTGATGAAAATACTTTAGAACTAGATATAGATGGTAGTTGTACAGTATTGCAAATATACTCAAAACTGCTGAACTGCACACATTAAAATGGCTAAAGTGATCAATTGTATCTCAGTTCAAAAACTGTAAGAATATGCTGGCTGCCTGGTTTCATAGACAAAGCAGAGCAGGGCCATTCCTTGCAGGGAAGGGCAGTAAGATGTGTGCAGGGGTAGGGAGTGTTCAGCTACAGGGCCTGTTTTGAAAGGAGAGGATTTGCTGGGGTGGAGGGGGGGATGAGGGTCACTGGACTATAAAGAAAGCTGAGCACTGAAGAACTGATGCTTTTGAACAGTGGTGTTGGAGAAGCTCCTGAGATTCTCTTGAACTGCAAGGAGATCCAACCAGTCCATCCTAAAGGAAATCAATCCTGAATATTCATTGGAAGATCTGATGTTGAAGCTGAAACTCCAATACTTTGGTCACCTGATGCGAAGAGCTGACTCATTTGAAAAGACCCTGATGCTGGGAAAGACTGAGGACAGGAGGAGAAGGGGACGACAGAGGATGAGATGGTTGGATGGCATCACCGACTCGATGGACATGAGTTTGAGCAAGCTCCGGGAGTTGGTGATGGAGAGGGAGGCCTGGCATGCTGCAGTCCATGGGGTCGCAAAGAATCGGACATGACTGAGCCACTGAACTGAACTGAACTGAGAATGACTACAGGAACTCTTTGAGCAGTTAGGAACTTGGAGTCTTACTTCCTGAGACGGTGAAGCAGTAACTTTGGTAAGGAGAAGGCAGAAGCTGTAGGTTAGCCTTCAACACATTAGGTTTGACCTGCTTGTTAGACATTCAAATTGAAGTGCCAGGAAGCCAAGCAGGAAATGGGAGCGTTGCCAGAGTCTGAATCGTAGTTAAAGTCACCGGTCTAACTGGGCTTACCTAGGAGAGGGGTACAGGTAGACTAGAGAGCAGGGCTGGGGGCCAAGCAGCCGGAGGGCACCTCAGAGTTAGGGGAGATGAGGATGAACCGGCAGAGACACTGAGAAGGAACCGCCCCTGAGGGAGGAGGAGGACCAGGAGGGAGCACTGAAGGACAGGAGAGCGATCGAGGCAGTGGAGCGGAGAGGGAGGAGGCCGCTGCCTGAGCATCTACCAGTAGTCCCCAGTTAGCATCTGTATCTGTGTTTCCTTTTCTGTTTTCAGCATAAGGACTCTTAATTACCCTCATTAGGGAATGCCCAGATCCACTAACATTTACTGAGCAAGCCCACCAGGCTTTGTTTTTTTCTTTTTAATCCACTGAACTGTCTTCCTGAGTCCACCTTCAAAGTTCTCCCCAGTACACCGGGATGGCCCGCCTCTTAGAGGGATGCAGGGCTTCCTCCCCTAGCTCCGCAGTCCAGGCAGATACGCTAACTCATCCTGCTGGAACGGGAGTGTGCTGAAATACACAGGCTACCAAGGTGAAGTGAGAGTCGGATGGATCTCCAAGGCATTCTGCTGAGCACAAGCAGCCAGCCTCAAAGGCTGCCTCCGAGTGATTCTATGACGTTCTCACAAGACAAAACTCTAGTGACAGAGAACCCATCAGCGGTTCCTAAGGGTTTCAGGGTAGGAGAGGATGACTGGAAAGAAAGAGCACAAGGGAGTTTGGGGTTGGGGTGGACATCTGTAGCCTGGTTGTGACGGGGGAATGCCAAGCTATACATTCTACAGTTTATAGAATTCTATGCACCCAGATGTCAATTCCACTGCATGTTCATTATAAAATTTATAAAAATTTATATTATTGACTTCTCCACCCTCATCCTCCCAAAAAAGATGATGTGAAAAGCACCAGCATGAATAACACCACTGGTGGACTTTTCCACTCAGCACCGTCCTTCCCTCCACTGTCATTTAATTCAACACATGTAATACCACCCTCCTCTAAAGTGAGAAAGGCAGGCTGGAGGGCCATGAGTACCACAGTGAGTCTCAACCTAATTCAGTAGGCGGTTGGGCGCCATCGACGGTTCTTGAGTGCGAGTGATACCCTCAGAGCTGATTCGTCTTTAGGTTGGCTAATCTGGACAGGAGAAAGAGGCTAGAGACCGAGCGTGGTGGCAGATAGCACTAATGGATGAGGACTAGATGTGGGGTCTGTGCAGAAGGTGAGGGCTGGAGTGAGGCTTGGGTTTAGAACCCCGGGGATGGAAGTGGCAGAAGCTCAGAGGGCAGGCCAGGGCAGGGGCTAGATGGGAGAAAAGGTGGCAGCTGCCACCATCTGCCACCACTCTGCTGGGCATGGCCAGGCTCCTGGTTTCATCTTTCCTTGAACTTAGTTCTTTATCTGAATTCCCTCACCTGCTCTCTCTCTGGGTCTCTGCATTAGAGACTTAATTTTCAGATATTTTTCCTCACACCTGTATATTCACAGATATACCACGCAGCTCATTCACTCATCCCTGTATTGCTTTGTCTATTTAACCACGGTTACTATGTGTCCAATACCTGTGTGCCTCGAAAGGCATGGCATGGGTCATATAGACAGTGCTGTTTGCAAACCTGAGCTGTGCCTGGGTTTGACTTCAGGATGCCCCGGGGCAGTTGAGTGACACTGTTATCAGGCATGGTCACCCATCTGCCTAGAGCCCAGTGCCATGTTCCAGCCCAAGATGCTTTCCATAGGGCACTTATGGTGCCTGTGTTCTGAGGGAAGGGGCCCCAAGGCTGGGCAGTCCACCTGGGCAGAGGGCTAGGAGCAGGAAGATGGATTAACCCACTCCCTTCCAGCTCCCAAGACACCCAGGGTCATGGCCTCTAAACAGTCTTGAGTTCTACCCACCCCACCCCACCCCAAGCCTCTTGAGGCAATGGGATCCCTCTCAGCCCCACTCCCTGCCACCCAGAGGCACGCTGAAGGTGGACTGACTATTGGAGAGGCAGAGGAATATAAAGTGGTGTGATTAGCAGCAGGCAGAGTCCCCCTCCTGATTTCCATAAGGCGTTTAGATTTCTTTGCCTTGCCACATTTCTCTCTCTGTGGGAACAGGGAAATAGTTTTAGCATGGTAAATCGACAGAGCCAGGCAGCTGCTTTGTGCAAGGCCCACTGCCAGCTCTACACCCTGCCCCTCCCTGCTCTGAAGCTGAGGACAGCCCCCATCCGCCAGCGCCAGTGAGGCTCATCCTCCTCCTGCTGCCGCGCTGCCCAGGAAGCCACATGAACTTCTGCAGAAGGTGCCCTGAGGAGGGGGCAGGATGATTCTGGGCTTGGGGCAGACTGGGATGCACACCCTTTTATCCTGCATTTTGGCCTGTTTGCCGTGCACCTCTGAGTACACTTACCCTTTAGCGCACTGCCCCAACCCCAGAACTCTGGTGCAGAGTTCTCTGGTGGAGCAGGAAAGGGAATTAAAGCCAGGTATGCGAGTGAGGTCCAAGTTGGCAGATTTTGATCAGAACAGCAGACCTTATTATTAGAAAAGTGGCCGCATGCTGGCAGGCTGGGCCACAAGGACTCTTCAAGCTTTCCACTGAGGGCAGGTTCCTTCAAACAGGGTCCCATGCAGGAGGGAGAGAGGAAAGGATGGGGGAGGGGGGCATGGCCTGGAATCCTTGGAATCTTGTGGGGTGGGGCATATTGTTCCAGAATTAAGAGCTCAGGTCTCATGAATCTCACTTGGTTCCTCTGCCCTTTACATTCAGGGTCGCAGTCCAGTACCTCCGGCCTGGGCAGCAGGCCCCTGCATGTGTGGACCTGGAAAGGTCCCTTCCACACAAAGCTTGCTGTTCGGCCACACCCACAGGCACTGTTAAGGGGAGCCTAGTCCTCCCGACCAGTGCCCCCTGAAGCCACTTTGTTTCAGTAAGTGCCCAGTGGGCTGATTGCTCAGGCCCCTAGAGGTCCAGCGCAGCCTAAATAAAGGTTTGGATCCCACCAGAAATGACTGTTTGGGACGTAGAAACAAGGTCAGAGTGGCTGTTTCCGTCTCTGGGGGTGGTACAGTTCGCTTTGCTGTATCCAGTGGACACCAGTGGCACCTGTGATCTACAGACACCAGGGCTGAACAAGGGCTGCTAGTCAGCAGTGCACCCATCCTCACTGGTAAGCCCAGCTCCTGGTGTGAGCTGCCTGGGGGCTTGAGCCCAGACTTTGCGGAGCATCTGTGGCGCTCGAGGGCCGGTGTGTTAGAACTAGATGCTAGACCCCTTGTTTTCCACACCCAGTGGATGCCACACTGTGTTAGAACTAGATGCTAGACCCCTTGTTTTCCACACCCAGTGGGGCAGTGGTGCCAGCTGGCCCCTGCTGGGCTCTCAGACTCTCCTTATAGAGTGGGGAACCTATTATCCTAATTTTTCTGAGATTTCCAAGGTTATAGCACCTTAAACCAGCATCCTGGGGACACTCTTAGTCCCAGACAGACTGGGACAGCTGGTCAACGAGGGGCAGTGCCCATCATCTCTGATACAGGCTTGGGAAGGGACCCACCCCAAGGCCCTGAACCAGAGAAGCCTGGACCACAGAAGAGAAAGGAACAACAGAGCTGAGCTACCACTATGTGACATGGGCTTTGCTGGGTCACTGGAGTTGGGACTCAGTGCCCAGAGACAGGCGGGGTGGGGACAGGAGCAGAGAAAGAGGCCATCGGGTGTAGCCGGGCTTTGGAAGTGCAAGATCCCCATGGTGCACTAAGGTCGTGGGCTGCAGATTAGGAAAACAGAATTTGGAAGTGTCTGTCCCTCATTTTGGAGAAGGCAATGGCAAGCCACTCCAGTACTCTTGCCTGGAAAATCGCATGGATGGAGGAGCCTGGTGGGCTGCAGTCCGTGGGGTCGCTACTAGTCGGACACGACTGAGCGACTTCACTTTTACTTTTCACTTTCACACATTGGAGAAGGAATTGGCAACCCACTCCAGTGTTCTTGCCTGGAGGATCCCAGGGACGGGGAAACCTGGTGGGCTGCCATCTATGGGGTCACACAGAGTCGGACACGACTGAGGCGACTTGGCAGCGGCGGCGGCGGTCCCTCATTTACCTTAACGCGAGGACCCAGTACACACTGTTTATAATTCCTTTCCCAGAAGTGCTGGGACTGGCTGTAGGACTGACAGACCAGATCCCTCTGGAGAGAGGGAGAGAGGTGTGTACGTGCAGGTGAGGAGCACCTGCCTGCCTCGCACCCTCTTCTGTAGACAAATAATACACACGTCTGCTAGCAATGGAACTGACAGCTCTCTAGTATTCTTCCTCCAAAGTGCCAGCTGCCAATCGGATTGAATTAGATTTCACAGGGGTTTTTGCAATACATGGAATTCACCAGCAAATTACTCTTAAAGAGGGAAAATCAATCATTTGGAGCAGAGATAAGCTGAAGGCAAGGCAGCCTCGGATTGATCCCGTCTGTGCAGGCGTGTATGGAATTCAGCAGACAACCTGGGGAGCAGAGGGTGGGATCTGCTGGAGAGAGGAACGGAGAAGGAGGAGGAGGAGGGAAGGAAGAAGAGCTGGAGGTGGAAGGCAAAGCGGAGAGGGAGAAGATGAAAAGGAGACGCTGAGAGGGGAGGGGAGGAAAGCAGGAAGAAGAGGGATAGAAAAAGAGAGAAACAATGGAGAAGGAGGGGGGAGAGAAAGAAGGAGTGGACAGAGCGAGCATGAGAGGAGCAGAAAGCAATTTGAAAGAGCACAGACGGTGATGATAGCAGGACCTTGGAGAATCACCCAGTCCATGCTTCCCATTTAGCAGGTCAGAAAACTTAGGTCCAGAGAGACAAAAGGGCCTGCCCCAGAGAGGAGCAGCAGATCCAGAGAAAACCTCAGATCCCTGGTTTTCCTGACCTCAGGCTCACGATGCTCAAGGGTCCAAACCACACGGAAATTTGGGAAAGGGGTAGAGGTGGACTGAGAGCCTGAAACGAGGTCTGTCCTTCTCTCTGCTGCATCCTGGAAATGCTCTCAGGCCAAGGCCAACTGGGACAACTGGTCAACTAGGGACAGTACTCAGCATCTCTGGTTCAGGCCTAACTGGTGGCCCACTCCCAGGGAAGAAAAACTGAGGTTCTGAGCCAGGCAAGCATGAAATGCAGAAGAGAAAAACACAGCAGAGCTGAGTTCCCACCATGTGACGTGTGTGGGCTTTGCTGGGCCCCTGAGTGGGAGGGACACAAGGAAACAAAAGATGGCTGTTCACCCAGAAATTACCAAGGAGGTGCCAGCATCAGTTCTCCTAGACTCTGAAACTTGGACGGTCCCTGGGGATTGAGGCAGAGTTAGGGGCTGGAGGCAGTGACAGCACAGGGCTTCTCCCCATTATGCCCTGGACTCTGACTTCACAGCAGGCTCCCTGTGCAGTGGACCTGGGATAGCTGCCCCCAGTGGGCAGGTGGGGCCAGAGAAACTTGGTGTCCCCCTTAAATGTGGGGACTAGAGGGAGAAGCAGCAAATTTTGAGGTGAAGGGGTGAGGAGAGGCCAGCCCCCTGCCAAGTTTACTCTGGCATGTCTGATTGGAGTTAATTAAGTGAAAGGATGGACAAAGGAGTGATAAAGAATACATCTATGGACTTTGATTTTCTGTCGCTCAATAGCATGGATTAGACAACAGGGCACGGTGGAGGAGGGAAGGAGACCTAGGGCCCCTTGCTTACATCCAAGCCTTTGTCCTTCTCTGCCTGCTACCTTCATTCCTGGCCAAATCAAGGTCTAGAAATCAGCCCCACCCCAGGAGTAGCCCCCTTCCCTTCTAGAACAATAATAACCACTCTCCTTTGTTGAGCATTTACTCCATCCCAAGCACTTTACTAAGATTTTGC
Organism: Moschus berezovskii; assembly: GCF_049115385.1. Classification (NCBI taxonomy): domain Eukaryota; kingdom Metazoa; phylum Chordata; class Mammalia; order Artiodactyla; family Moschidae; genus Moschus; species Moschus berezovskii. Next base: position 28,461,542 of record NC_142471.1, read on the forward strand.
AGCTCACCCACAATAGGCCTATCAGGTAGGCTTCATTCTTCCCACTTTGCAGATGAGAAAGTTGAGGCTCAAGAAGGTAAAATTGTGCAAAAAAATATCACACAGCTGTAAAGGGTATTACCTGTATATGGACTCAGGTCTAACTCCAAAGCCACCGTTGAAGTTTAGGGCCTCATACCCTGGAATCCCTGGTCAGAGGGCTCTTCTCTGGCTGGCCCAAGTTTTGGACAGGGCTTCTGTGAGGGTGGCACTGACTCCGTGGGCCCATTTCCACACTCCAGATCTCCAGCCCCATTCCCACCTCAGGGTGTCCCACCAGCTCACAGAACTCTCTCCGTGCCTTTGGAGTGGTCCCCGGCCCTTCTTCATCGTGACTCACAACACCGCGAAGTCACTAGTCCCCCTGCATGCATGTGACCCTAGTCCTTCCTCTTCTTCTGGAAGGAACTAAGGTCCCCTCCAGGACACCTTGTGGTTCATAGGATGGATGAGGGCCTCCTAGCATTTGGGTACAAAGGAAAAATACACACAAGGCTCCTGACATTAGGGAGACTCCTTTCTTAGGCAAGAAAACATAATCCACAAGTCACCCACGAAAACCTGGTGAGGCAGAGAGACAACAGTGCTGCTTAATCCTATGGGTTATGCTTTATTCTCCCCACTTCACAGACGAAGAAACTGAGGCTCCAGTAGTAGAAGGTCACACAGCTAGGAAGCAACAGAGCCTGTTTTCCCAACTCTGAAAACTTCTCCCCACTACATTACACCACTGGATCACCAACCCAGCCATAACCCTGACCAATGGCAGAGGGAGATGAGCATCTCCCAGGGGCAAACTGGTGCCGCCATCAGCAGGGAAGTGCCTCAGGATGAGGAGAACCCAGCAAGAGTCAGAGGGATGAAGGAGCCTGGGGGCTAGGTCAGGCCTTCCTCCTTTGGGGCACAGGGTCATCTGCAGAGGGAAGTACCAGGGGATGACTGCGGGAAGCCACATCCAGAGAGAGTCAGGTGCAGGTTCTGAGAGCACACAGGACAGCCCCAAGCAGGCATAGTGGCCTGACAGGGCAGAATCCGCTCCCCAGGAGGAGGGAAGGGCCCTGCATATTGCAGCTGTCAGCCAGTGTGAATCCCACCCCAGCCTCTGCCAGGGTTGTTGTGAACACTCAGTGAGCTAATAGTTGCAATAAACTCTCAATAGTTGAAAACAACGTTGGGTCCATCATGGAGCCAGTGTTAGCTGTGGGAGCTGCAAAGACGTGAGGCCAGCGCGTCCTTGCCAGGCAATGTCTGCTCTGACCTCTCTCAAGGCCAGCCCTCCACTTCCAGGAGGCAGGGGGAGGGTCGGGGTGGTTAGGCAGAGGGAGGCAGCCCCTTCTGGCAGCAGCTGATAACTTGGGCCAGGGACTGGCGTGCTGCCCTCCACGGGGGGTGGCAAGACTTCAGTCACTAGGAGCAAAGCAAATCATAGCTTGCTGCATGGGGTTGGGGGAGCGAGGAGTGATTTCATGCGTCCTTCTCCCTCCAATAAATAAATAAAGCCGAACTGTTGCAGCCCCACGGGCAGCCAGGCGGCTCCCCAGCCTGGTGCGGGGAGGGCAGGCGCTTCAGCTCGGCTCTGGGACCCGCGGCTGCCTGCTATCAGCCTTCTCATCGCCTCTCCCAGCTGGAAAAGAATTTAATCCACCGGGCTCCTCTCCACACACACTGGGACTCCTTTTGATGTTTCTCTTTATCTTCCCTCCCAACAAAATTGCCCCTCGACAGCTCCAAGAGGGCCTCTTGCCTCTCCCCACCTCTCTCCTTCCCTGCCTCACCAAGTAGCCTGGCGGCAAGCAAGGAGCAAGGGCGTGGAGGAGACCCAGCGGGGCTGGGAGGAGCGGGCGTACCCTCCGCCATTTGACTTCCCTCCCCTCCACCAAGGGGCACGCTTTGCCGCTTGGGCCTCACTCCTGGCATTTAGTAAATATAGGAAGGGTTCTCCAGTGCCATCTGATGCCAGTTCTTTGCACCCATGAGGACAGTGTTCTGGGGAGGGAATGATGTGCAGGAGACCAGGAGAGCAGGGTGGTGAGGGGCTTAGACTCGAGCTGTGCATCTTGAACAAGTTACCCTCTCTGGCTTCAGCTTCCCTCTCTGTAAAAAGGGGTGGACCGATGCTGACATCAGTGGAGTGTTGTGAAGATTCTGGCTAAGGTATGGGAAGCACATGGTTAGGGCTTGGTATATGGAAGCGGCTGTTCTTGAAGGCTCTGGGCCAAGGGCTGCAATTCATACGGGGTTTACACCCACTTAGCAAACCAGGTAAGAATCCCATACACACATCCCAAGGGGCAGGCTGAGCATTTGGGAGAATTTAGCCAGAGGGGTCCTGGGGTCTCAGGACAGCCATACGAGGGGTCCTGACAGCTGCAGGATCAAGCCTAGTGCACTTTTAGCCCCTGGTGGCAGATCAAGGGAAGGGAAGAGATCTCATTCCTTGAGGCCCAGAGACCTCACCTGAAGGGGCCAGGAAGCCCTGGGGGATGGGGGCAGGAAACCCAGTGCTGTTACCTGGCCAGCTACTCGCTCTGAATCTGCACTGAGCTCAGCACCACCTTCCCAGGTGTCCCCTCAGTCCTTCTGTCTGTGCGCCATGGCCTCAGCCCCACTCCGTCCTCTCTCCGGCCTCTCATCCACCATCTCACTGGTCGGTCTTCTCACTGTTCTGACTTGCTCTGCACCCCGCCCGCAGCCTTGCTCGGTCCAGCTGATTCTCAAACATCAGTGTGTATCAGAACCCCTGGAGAGTCTGCTAAAATAGTGCTGGGCCCCACCCCCAGAGTTTCTGACCCCAGATTGTGCATTTCTGGCAAGTTTCTAGGTGGTGCCACTGGCTCCCACAGCGCACCCGGAATGAGCCGCTGCTCTCTGAGTAGTCCTCGTCCTTGGGTGCGCGTTAGAGTGAGTGACCTGCGAGCAGTACAAGATCCCGATGTCTCAGCTCCTTCACCCCGAGTCTGGTTTCCTTGGTCTGGAGTGCAGCCTAGCCATGGGGGTACTTTAAAGCTCCCCCAGCGGTTTTGATGTGTGGCTGGTGGGTAACTACCACTCCATGCTGCCCTTCTCGCCCTTCTGGACCCCTGCGGGTGCTCCAGGCTGCCCTCCCTGTCCTGCCTGAGGGCTTCCCTGTGGTTCCCTAGGGACTGTCGAAAAATAGACCTACCTGGGCCCCACCCCTGAGAGAGTCTGACTCAGTGACCCCTGGCGTCTGTGTTTCTTCTCTAGCTCCACTGGCAGTTCTGGCGTGCAGCCAGGTAAGGAGGGCTGCACGGGTGTGATTTGCACTTGGCCACCAAGTTCATCTTCCTTTTTTAACCCTGGCGTCCCCACTGCACATGGACACAAGGCCAGAGCCCTCCAGATGGTGCCTGCGGTGGACCTCCAGGAGAGACACAACCCCCTGATACCCCAGCAGGCTCCCCAGTTTCCGTACGTGAACCCTTTGCAGTCAGCTTGCTTGTCTGCCTCATTATTAAGTATTCATTCCCCTCTCCACGCCTTTGTTTAGACCAGTCGTTCTCAAATGGTGTACTCAGACCAGCAGCAGCAGTAGGAGCATCACCTGGAACTTGTAAGAAATGCAAATTCATGACCTTCCCCCTACACCCACCCCCGCCCCAGACCTACTGAATCTTATATTCCTGGAGGAGGGAGGGCAGCAGTCTGTACTTTACCAAGCCTCCGTGATTCTAATACACACTGAGGCCCAAGGACTTAGTGTTTAAAGCCACTTTCTCCACCTGGAATCCATTTTCCCTTCATTCCTAAGACAACCCCTCTCAGGGCAGCCACTTCCACTGGCGTTCTCTTAGATTCAGCCCTGGAGTGTTCAGCAGTGCCATCTCGGTTTGCTCAGTCCACTCATACTGATGGCTGAGATGCCAGTACATGCCCCTCTACACCCAGGAGCTGCACTTAGGGGATGCCCACGTCAGGCCCCAACTCTGCTTCCCTTGGTCTGGAAGGCACCCCGGCCTGGGCGCCGGGCTCTTCTTATCCTCACTCTGCTGCCCACCTCTGTGAGCTCCGTGTCTTCTGGGGGCGTTCCCAAGCTCCAGTGTTCCTTCATGTCCATCATGTGGCCACGGGAAGAAGCTCACACAGAGTAATGGGTGAGGGAAAGCTGCTGAAGCTCCCTGGCGTCTGCGCACCTCCGGTGTGGTGTGCCTGCTCTGAGGTGGCTTTGCACTGCGCCAGGGACGGGCTGCACCTCGGCTCCCACGTGCCGCCACGACTGACTCCAGAGGGTTGTTCTTTGGTCATTCTGGCAGAGAGTTCACTGGTGTCCAGTGAACGTGTGCTGTGTGGTTGTTGGTATTGTCAGCTCTTTGTACAATTGTGAATCAAGCTTCAGAACGTGGTTTTAGGTAGACACACGCTACTGTGTGTGTGGAAGAGGCAAGCCAAGGATCACAGTGATAATATGCTCATGGATTTCTTTGGGAAAGATACTAAAGATCAGGGTGTGGTCAACTCTGGGGAAGACTCTCCAGTGGTGGGGACAGTGGGGAAAGTGAGTCGGTCGTGTGCCCTTTACACTTTTGAACTGTGTGAAGACTTCCCACGTCTGTTATGCTATGGACATTTTCTGTGTTAGAAAGATTAAAACATGACAGTGCTTGGGATCGTTTCCACCAGGGGTTCTGTCTAGGCTGCTGGGAGTAGGACAGAGGGGCATGGCCCCTCCTCTCCCAGCCTTGCACCACCCCTCACGTCACTCTCGGTGAGGAGGAAGGGGGCTCAGGGAGACAGTAGCCCAGCCCCCTCCCAACCTTGTGCCGTCTTCCTCTGTGTCCCCCCTCCCTGGGGGTGGGGCTGCACAGACCTCCCCACACCCCAGTACCTGAGTGCACCCCCCCACACCCACCCCTCCTTACTCCCCCCAGAGGCCATGGCCCATCAGTTGCGGAGGGGGCCGTTCCTCTGGAGCAGGTGTTCTCCCAGGGTCCATCGCAGCCCCTCTCCCTTACCCTGACCTCGGACCTCACCACAGTCTCTCTGATTCCTTCCTCCTCTCGGTACTTTTCCGGCTCCTTCTCTGTCTCCATACCCTTTGACTGACCGACTCCCACTGAAAGAACCTGGTAAGTGAGCCTGGGAAGGGCAGAGGCTGGGAGGCACAGTGGGCAGGGGGGCGGGGTGTTGCTCCACCTGCTGCGGGCACAGCTCAGAAAGCCCCACCCTCTCAGGGCCACGGTCCATGGGAGGAAGAGGTATCGATGTCAGCTGCTCTGAGCTGTCACAGTCCGCTGGCTTTGGCTATTAGTGCCCCTTCGGGCATTTAATTGGTCCCCTCCATCTGACGGATTGATTCCATGGCAGGGAGCCTAGGAAACTCCACAGCCCAACAGGGCCAAAGGAGCCCTTCTGTCCTGGGGGCCCTGGAGGGCCTGCTGCTTGCCTGAACCCCAAAATTGGCAGTACCTTTATTTCACCAATTTGTAGTTTTAAGTAGAAAAAACTCAAGAGACCTAGAGGTAAAAAAATGTATTCATTGCACAAATGTATCTGAGCACCTAAGGGACAGCTCCAGGGGCATCAGGCTTTACTAAGGGGGTCCTTTCTAGCCTTGCTGGGACCATCCTTCCCTTTCTGACTGTGTAAAGGCTTCCAGGTTGCCTGGATGCCCCTCTTTCAACAGAAACAAGTTCTGGAAGGAAGCCCCTCGACAGACATATCCCTGGGCAGCCAAGAAAAGGGGCGTGACTCCCTGCCAGCCCCCAGTTGCACAGAGGGGCTGTGCTGGACACTGGGCCAGGGGAGGGTCTTGCAGGCTGAGAAGGAGGAGGCATCCTTCTGGTGCTGAGAACCTAGCTCGGTAACCCGCTGGGCTTCTCCTCAGAGGTGGAGAGAGGCTCTTGACTGTTTGCAATCCCCAGGCCCCTGCTGAGGTTTGAGGTGGGGGGTGGCTAGTCTGGGGGTTAGTTCCCCCCATGCAGGAGCCTGGATCACTTTCAGGGGAAGCCAGTCTCTGGGGAGTCAGTAAGCCTTTTCTCCTGCCTTCAGTAGTGGCTCCTCCCCTGACTTGGGGCATGGGTAGCATGGAGATATCACACGTCCTGTGTGGGGACGAGCCAGGTGGCGTCTGAGGGCTCCCTGAGCTCTGACCCTGATTGGAGTGATCAGAAACGCCTGACCTAGAGTGAGGCCTCCTTGCCTGAAACCGTGGCCTCTGGCTGCTGGGTTCTGGCAGAACCAGTGAAGGGCACAGCAACTCTGCACTATCTGGGATCCTGTGTCCTCCCGGCCACCATGGCTGGCCACAGAGAGGGGAATACAGGGGTTCACTTTGCCACTCAGCCATCTGGGTGGTTCCTACTTCACATGTAAGGAAGGCAGTATTCCCCCTGATTGACACGATCCAGAGAGGGGATGTAGGAACAGCAGTTGCCTGCTGCAGCCCTCATGCCCTCTCTGGTCCAAGCTGACCCTGAATGCTTACTTGCTTCATCCCCCTCCACTCCCTTCTGGCCCTCTTTCCTTTTCTTTCCACCATCTCCCTGCTGGGTCTGGCAGATACTTCCCCCAGTTAGCGTCACTGGAACAGAAGAGGGAGTGGGAGATGGAAACTGAACCAAACCACCCACAAGAGAGACTGTGGGCATCTGATGGGCTGATAAAGGCAAAAAGAAGTGGAGGAAGTTTCCAGAAGGCCTGGACATGGGCAGGAGGGCCAGGGAGCCAAGCCAGAATCACAGAGGGGAGGCCAGGCCACTTTGGGGTGGGGAGTTTACAAGTCCTACTTCGGTCCCAGCACCTCACCTGCCTTCCCCACCCCTGCTTCCCTATTCCCCCAGCCACGCTCTGGGCCTTGGCTTCCTGCGCTCTGACGGCTTTCTTCTCTCTTCTGACCTAGGGCCTGAACAGCATGTTCGAGGTGTACCTGGTGGGGAACAACTCCCACCACTTCATCATCTCCCCCACCTCTGTCCAAGGGAAGGCAGATATTCGCATCCGAGTGGCAATCCCCCTGGACTATGAGACTGTGGACCGCTATGACTTTGATGTAAGTCCCCTAACCTCTCCTTGGCTGGGAGGGGATTTCAGGGGAGGCAGAAGGCAACATTTGTAAATGTAAATGTCCCCTACTACCTCTCCCCATTCTTCCCTTGTTGGTCTGACCTAGAGAAGCCCACTGAGCTATGGCAGGGGCTGGCCTGGGCCTTCCCTTTTCAAGGAGGATGAGGAAATGTCCAAGGATTGAGTGGAATTTTATTAGGTACCATCACAGTCTCAGAAGCCCATCAAGAGCCTCTAATGCCCAGCCTCAGCCAGTCTAGCCCCTGCCTCCCCAGCAGATTCTGTGATCACCCTGACCCTGTGAGCATTGATGGAGGGATTCCCAGGAGCACACATCTGGGATGGGCAGTGACTCAGACAGGTGCTCTGGGTTGGGATGGGTGGAGGCCCCAGGGGAACTTATGGGAACAAGGCCTCCAGAAGCATACAAGTGCTCACTGGTTCCTTGCTCTGCATACCCAGCTCTTTGCCAATGAGAGTGTGCCTGACCATGTGGGCTATGCCAAGGTGAAGATCACCCTCATCAATGAGAATGACAACCGGCCCATCTTCAGCCAGCCACTGTACAACGTCAGCTTGTATGAGAATGTCACCGTGGGAACCTCAGTGCTAACAGTCCTGGTGAGTCCTCTCTCCCTTGCAGGGCAACTGAGCTCTGGGGTAAACCATCAGGAGGCGTCCAGAGGGATTTTGCCCAAGGAGTGTGGGCAGTTAGGGGAGGGGGTACCCCCCAAGCCCTCAGAGGTTGTGGCGTTGGTGTATTAGAGCATCTGGTTTCTTCATGATGAGGCTTCCTTGGCCAGGGAAGCAATGTGAAAAAGGTACCCACCTGGGAAAAGATGAAGTTGGGCCCAGGGTTAGTTTTCTGCCTTGTCCCTGAGAGATAGTAAGCTTGAGTGGGCCAGGAGCCCTAGACCTACCTTCTAATGGGGACAGGTGCCAGCCATCTCTCGGGAGGGCAGTTCTCTCTCTCTGAGCATGGGCACCACAGAAGAATGGGCTCCTGGACCTCCCCAGCTGTCTTTGCTGAGACCTTGACAGGGGACCCTCCCAGTGTCCATTTGTATCAGTCAGGACTCATAGTCGCAAGGGATAGAAACCTTTAACTGGATCAAACAAACAAACAAAAAAGGATTGGCTCTTGTAACTCAAAAGTGTAAGTGATTTCAGGCATGGCTGTATCCAGGTGCTAGGTTGATCAGGGATCTGACTTCAGCGCTGGCCTCTGCTTTTTTGTATTGGCAGAGAGGCACACCAGCACCCCCTAGGCTCACCTCTCACCAATTTATCAACCCCAGTGGGGAAAAGAAATATTCTTTTTCAGTAGTTCCAGCAAAACTCCCAGAGCTGATTCTCATTGACCCAGCTTACTGGGGCCCCATAATTCTGATATAACCAGAGATGGGTCATGCTCCCTCTAGAGGAGTCAGGGTGTGGGTCAGCCCCATTCAAGTTACGTGGGCTGAGAATGGGACAGGGGCTGTTCTACAGCAGCCTCTGTTATCAGAACAAAGAGGGGTGCTGAGCAGATCAGTGGCAGACGTGTGCTACACAGGCTCAGGGGCTTGCCCAAGTAGGTGCTCAATAAAGCAGAGAGTTTAACCTGCTGCTGCCCCTCCCTGCCCACTGAGGCCCCCCAAATCCTTGCCCTTCTCGCAGCATTCTCACTCCAGGCACAGACATTGCCTGTCGATCCCAAACCCCCTACTCCAAAGTGTGTTTACTCTACAGACAGATGGTATGAAACTGTTTTCAGCCCCCAGGTCCTTCCCATCTGACAGTTATTAATTTTTCAAACAGATGTTTAGCTAGGCAGGCGTCAGACATAAACAGTAAGTCTGCTGCGGCTGTTTTCTTCCCGGATGCTTCCCCAGCCTGTGGCTCCGCCGGCTTTCACTGAGTTGTTCCTTGCAATCAGTCACCTGGTGCTTGAGGCCCCATGGGCCCTCCTGCAGCCTCTAAGGGCCCCACAAGAGAGAAGGCCAGGGGCTCTGGCCTTCTGGACCCAAAGAAATCCTCTTCATCCCCCCAGCCACCTTCCAGTGTCAGGGTGAAGGACAGCCAAGCAGCCTGTCTCTCACAGGGCCTGTGGCCATATGGATATACTGTACGGCAAGGAGAATGAACAAACTGTAGCCACACAGAACATGGATATATCTCACAAAAATATAATACTGCAAGGGGAAAAGCTCTACATGAAAGAATACTTTTTGTATGATTCCCTAAGTGTAAAATAGATGCAAAATTGATCTCTAGAAAAAGGGATCAGCATAGTGGTTATCTTTATATGGGGCAGTTCTGATGTCATAGGATGTTCAGGGGACAATTCTGATGTCATAGGATGTTCAGGGGAAAGTTCTGATGTCGCCAGATATTCAGGGAAAAGTTCTGATGTCACAGGATGTTCAGGGGAAAGTTCTGATGTCGCCAGATATTCAGGGAAAAGTTCTGATGTCACAGGATGTTCAGGGGAAAGTTCTGATGTCACAGGATGTTCAGGGGAAAGTTCTGATGCCACAGGATGTTCTGATTCTTCATCTGGGTGCTGGTCACATGGGGTGGGCTCTTTGACAATTCATAAGACTACACCTATGACTTGTAAACTTTTCTGCATAACGTCAATAAAAAGCTTATACAAAAATTCAGCTATAAGGCCCAGGCTTGGCAGGTGACTAGGGATTCCTTCCTGTCACTCTTGCTGGAGAAAAGGGTCTTGCTTTGCAGTCCCCATCTCCCGTGGCCCTGGCAAGGGTTGAGGGAACCTAGGGGGCAGGGGTGGGGTGTGAGGTATAGGGAGGCACACCTCTTGGCTGATGCCCAGCTGCAGGTGCCAAGGACTATGTGTGAAGCCCAGTTCCATCCAGGGTTGGCACTGGAGAGTAGGTTCTCACACTGGGTGTCCTCAAGCACTGGAGCAGTTCCTGGGCCTGCGTGGACCCACTGCCTATGACCCCTTTTCCAGCCCCTCTGGATGTTTAGCAGATGTGTTCAGCCTCTGTGGCTGCCTGAGGGTCCCCACTCAGGACTGGCTTATCTGGGCTGCCTCTAGTTCCTGAGTGTGTCTGTCAAGCCCTTCACACCCTCCCGTCACAGCCCCAGCCCCAGGGTCTGTGGAACTGTGCAGCCATGAGGTGGCCATTTCACCCCGAGATAAGCTCTAGCAGCAGGACTCCGTGTCTGAAGGCGCTCAGGTCCCAGAGTGAAACCATGGGCCCTGCCTCCCTACTGTCACTGCATACTCCTCTACCCATATCACCTCTAAGAACCTTCATTTCCCATCTGCAAAATGGGCATGATTCCCCCACCAAGGCCGCCATCAGTAGGTGTGAATGACAGATGTGAAAGCATCCCCCTGGTGACCCGTACTCACTGTCATCTCCCGTCTCCCCCCAAGATACTTCCAGCGCTTCTAGCCAATGGCAAGTTCCGTGGTCACACCCACCACACCCACTGCCCCGGCTTCTCCCACCCTGCCCTTCTCCCCTCACATCCAGTGTCAGCCCAGTCTCTCCACCTGCTTTGCTCCAGGAGGGGCTGAAGTTATAGCCACCTGCTCAGAGACTGCGAAATTCCTTCTCCTTGACCTTTTCTGGGATGTTATTAAAATGTTTCATGGGCAGCTATGTCAGAAAAAAAAAAAAAAAACTATGAAGAAAAGGAAAATGTTTTAATTTGCACTGAAGGCCAGGGCAGAGCCTGCTACATGGGGCCTATCCGACCCTCACCGCAGCAGGCATCCCAGCTGGGATGGCATATCTTCTTACCTCCCTGCGCCCTGAACCTCCCTCACCCCAGGTTTTGAGACCCTTAGAGCCCCCAGTTCTAGAAAAATGAGTTTCTACTGGTGGAGGGAAAAGGGCAGGAATGTAGCAGTCACAGGCTTGACCTTGAGCCCCACTCTGAAGGGTGACCACAGAGGGGAAGGCTGTGTAGGGGCACATTCACCGCATATGTTTGCTTGTGGGGTGTGTGTATGCTTGTGCACAGACATGTCCTTGTGTCTATGTCTTTATTTGTGTTTGTAGCTACATGAACCCCGGAGAAGGCAATGGCAAGCCACTCCAGTACTCTTGCCTAGAAAATCCCATGGATGGAGGAGCCTGGTAGGCTGAAGTCCATGGGGTCGCTAAGAGTCGGACACGACTGAGTGACTTCACTTTCACTTTTCACTTTCACATATTGGAGAAGGAAATGGCAACCCAGTCCAGTGTTCTTGCCTGGAGAATCCCAGGGATGGGGGAGCCTGGTGGGCTGCCGTCTATGGGGTCACACAGAGTCGGACACGACTGAAGTGACTTGGCAGCAGCAGCAGCTACATGAACCCAGATGCCTGTATATAGCACCTGTGTGTGTGGTGCTGGTGGCTCCCCATCCTCTAGGTTGTGTGGTTTCTTCCCCCCTCATATCCCCAGGCTGCTCTGATTCTCACCTTCCAATCCCGCCTCCTGGCCTAATAATAATAGGACTTGAGTAGAAAGACCGTGGAGTTTCTACCTAGGATTCTTCTGGCCTTCGGGCAGCCCTGTAGCCTTGCCGATGGGTACCTGGGTTCTGGTGGGGTATGTGGCTGCTGCTGGACGGTAAGAGAGCAATCTGAACATACGTGGAACACATGTTTTCTGAATCCCTACTACTGTGTCAGGCACATGGCCCTGAGGACGCAGTGGTGATGTGAGTCTTGCCCTCATGAAGTTTATAGTCTCTTGGGAAGGCCTGATGTTAGCACTAAGAAATGAGTCTTTACATTAAGCATCACTTGCTGTATGGAGAGATCGGGGGCTGTGAAAACCTGTAGCAGGGCCCCTGGCCTTGACTGGGCTCAGGGAAGGCTTCCCTGCGGAAGGAGCAATTGAGAAGGCGTTAACAGGTGGGCAAATGGAAGGAAGCGCGTTGGAGAAAACGGGAGTCACGTGTGCAAAGGCCCTGTGGCTAGAATGCAGTGAGGGGCGTGTGCTGGATAAGGAGGTAGGAGTGAGGGGTGGGGGAGGTTCAGCATCTGTCTTCCTCCTGAGTTGTGCCTCCTCCAGACACAGCCACTGGGCTGCTGTTCTGATACTGGAGAAGTCTTGTCTTCATCCATCCACATTCCCTTACCCATTCCATCCTGGTGGCCTGTGGCCGGCATTTGGGCAGCAGCTGGCAGAAGTTTTTCCTGAGATGCGCAAGGAACCGGTCTGGCCTCCTGTGGTATGGAGCTTGTGTCCCCAGGGCAGTGAGAGAAGGACACTGAGGAGGAGCAGCAGCCAGAAGGGCAGGTCTGATCCCACTTTCTTCCCTGCTCCGGGGACAGGGGTGCTCAGCAGAGATGGGCAGAGGACGGACTGTTGGACAAGACAGGATTCTTCCCTGGGCAGGAAGCAATGCAAGAAGGAGAGGTACATAAGGGCCCTAATGGGGCAGGTGCGGGGCCCAGAACCAGCTCAGTCTGCTTAACCCAGGGGTGGCGTGCCAAACCCTCCTGGCTCCTCTTCCAGCCCATCCTTGGGAGGCTGGTACCATCTCAGGCAGGTCCTTGAATCCTGTTCCGTTGTGGACCAGTCACTCCTTCTCTGGGATGTGGTGAAGAAAGTCGTGCCTACCTGTATTGCCTAGGTTGCTGGGAGGTTCCAGCGGAGTGGGATGGATGAAATAGTTAAGGGTTTACAGACCTAAATTGTGCTTCTTACTGTCACTGGCGCCCCATCTGGGCACCCTTCAGCCTGTGTGTAAGCCCAACTCTGCCAAGATGGGTCTATTTCCTCCCCTGCCACCCGGGGAGGTACCCTGACAGGATCCTACCTGGGAGTGTTGTGACAGTTCAGTAGAATGGTGGGTGAAGATGCTCAGCGCTGAGCCTGGCCAGAAACACTCAGAAAATGTCAGCAAGTCATGCTGGCCTCCTGGCTGAGCTGGTGGCACCAGGACTGCCCCCAGAGAAGCCATGTAACCTGGGCGTGTCCCTGAGCCCCTGGGGCCCTGGTGTCCTCGTTATAAAGCAAGATGGTGGCGCCAGTGCTGCTTCGGTGACTTCTGGTTCCTTGAGGCTTAATTCCAGCTCACTGTGCCTGAGAGGAAGGGTTGACTTTTGCTGTCTAGTTTCACTCCTGGCAACATAGACCTGTTCCTGTCCTTCAGGGGTCCCTCACCCACCCACTGTTCTCTAGAGCTCCCTTGCCTCCCTCTCAGCCCCCATTTGGAAGTTTGGTGATGATTCCAAGGTGGTCACTTCCCCACTCCTGGAGCTCACCAGTTTTCCCTTGTCATCCAGCCTGGCCTCCTTCCCCAGCAGCATCAACAGAGGCAGCCCTGCTGCCTTTGGTCCCCTTCTCCTCCTCCCCTGCCCCTAGTGAGCACCGCTGACACCAAAAGGGAAGGGTGATGTGTCTGTCTACCAGGCAGACCCAGGTAAAGGCCAGCCTCGGTCCTGGAAGAATTGAAATGCAGCGTGCCTCTCCCATCAGCTGTCAGGCTGTGGGGCCTCTTCCCTAGCTCTGTGATGCCTACAGGCTCAGGACACACCCCCTCCCATGTTGCTAAGTCCAAGGAATTTAACATGGGCCTCACCCCGGTTGCTGGGAACTCAATGGCCCTGCAAGGTGGTCTGGAAAGACCAGTCCCCTGCCTCAGCTTAAGTGATGCTCCCTGGTCCCCCTGGCCCCTTGCAGAAGGACTTGCTACTCTGCAAGTAGAGGAGATGCCTCCCAGCTGCATCAGTACCTTCAGGAGGGAACCTTAGGAGCAAAACCTGGAAACCAGAGAGACCCAGGTTTAAATCATGCCCCCGCACCGCCACCTCCGTGACCCTAGACAGATGCCTGGCTGTGTCCTATCTCCAGTCCCCAGAATTTGCTGTGGGGATGATAGAAGTAGTCTCTGTCCCAGGATGAAAAGAGGTGCATTTAGATCGCTTACCCCCAGAAAGCACTGAGTGGCTGGCAGCTGTAACAGCTAGCATTGTTGCTTGTGTTCTTATCCACCATAGAATTTGGGGCTCAGTGGAGCTTCAGAGAACACTGAGGAATCACTGCCGTGAATCACTTGCCATGCTTGAACCTGGGTCCTGGGCACTCTCTCCTTGGCTCCGACTCCACTGAACAGTGGGTCCTCTCAGTGGACACACTGGCTAGTTCTTGCCTGTGTCCAGCCCTGGACTGTGGCACTCAGGCCCCAGCGTCAGGTAACAGAAGACAGAGGTTAAAGAGGATGCGGGAGGAGGGCTAAGATTCAGAGGAGCCCACAGCAGGTGCCACAGGAGGACGGGCTCCTTGTGAGTGCAGACTGGGCATTTGCTTGGGAAGCTGGAATGAGGAGAGCCCCACCCTAGGTTTGATGCTCTGCTGTCACCATCTTGAAATTCTTCAGTTTTGAACAAGGGCCTTGTGTTTTCATGTTGCATTGGGAAATTATGCAAATTGTGTAGCCTGTCCTGGCTACAGGAACTCTGCAGCTCTGTGCCCAAAGGAGCTCCGCGGTGGTCCGTTGTTTTTGTCTGTTCCCACATTCCATCAGCACTGCCTCAGTAATCACTTGCCATGTGCCGTGCTCCAAGCAGGGGCCCACCAAGCTTGTTTAGGTTCCAAAGGCTGTGTAAGAAGCCATCCCACATTTGGCCGCAAAAAGCAGTGACCGTTTTCTTACTTTCATGGATCGGGTGGGTCAGGAATGTGGACAGGGCAGCAAGGAAACCCTTCGCTGCCCCTCCAGGTCTGGGGGTGACTCCTCCCTCTGTCCAGTGCCTGGGATGCTCTGGCTGAAGTACTGGCTCAACTGGACACTATGTTCTGAGCTCCTGGCTGTGGTCTCTCCACATGGCCCAGGCATCTCAGACACGGTCTGTAGCAGGAGCCTCCCAAAAGAGGCCTTCAGGGAGTGAGTGTCTCAAGAGAATCAGGCAGAAGCCACGTGGCTTTTTGTGACCTAGCCTAGAGGTCACCCACATCATTTCTGCTGAATGTTGGTTACAGTGAGTCACCAAGGCAGGTTCACACTTAAGAAGAGGAGCTATAATCCCTCCCCAGCTGTCAGTGGGAAGAATGTCATAGAATTTGCACAAGCGAAGGTGTCTTAGACCCCCTTGAAGCTCACTCCAAGTCAGCACCCCTTTCCTGAAATACTGCACATGAGCCTGGTGCCAGGAGAGAGCCAGTTCCCACTCCTCCTCCAGAAAGGAAGGAAGGTAGGTAGGTCACTCAGTCATATCTGATTCTTTGTGACCCCATAGACTGTAGCCCACCAGGCTCCTCTGTCCATGGGGATTCTCCAGGCAAAAATACTGGAGTGGGTTGCCATGCCCTCTTCCAGGGTATTTCCTGGCTCAGGGATTGAACCCAGGTCTCCCACATTGCAGGCTGATTCTTTACCATCTGAGCCTCCAGGGAAGGGAAGCCCTGCGCAAACACAAACAGAAGAGCACAAATAGGAACCCTTCCAATCTCCTCTTCAGCTTGGAAGAGCTCTCCACCAACAGGGGAAGGGAGAGAAAAGAGAGTAACCCCCTGTACTCCCTGGCTCATAAAGTTCCAGTGTTCTAGGCCTGGGTCAGCATTCAAGGCCCCCACACCCCAGCCCTGAGCTGCTTTCCAACCCTCAGCCCTACTACATCCTTCACACCCCTTCTCTCCTGCCTGCCCTGTCTCTAGCCTCCCTGCATATCCCTGCATGTCTTCACACCCTTCCTGCACCTGGCTTTCCCTCCATCCTGTCTGAGACCATCAAAAGCCTGCCAACCTTAAGAGGCAGCCCTCCTAACGGCAGCCTCCCCATAAGAAGCCATCTCCCTCTGTAATGGGCACAGGCCCACCTCCCCCGAGGTCCTCCCCCTCCTCTCCAGCTCCCCTGTGTGCCTGCACCTTGCTTTCCTGGCTGCTCTCACCATTTCTGTTGGGGCAGCGTGGTTAATGTCCTCTCCACAGAGAACTTCCTGAAGGCAGGTTCTCTCTGAACGGGTGCCCCCCTCCCTGGGGTGTGTGGCACAGAGTAGGTTGGACTCCTGTGGCCTGGAGTGTCTAGGGCAGCTTCCTTGAAGGAGGAATGGAGGCAGCAGTCTCATGAGGGAAACTGAGGCAGGGAAAGGGTAGATTATACACCCACGTTCACCCAACAAGTCAAGGGCAGAGGTGTCTGTCTGAATCCGAAGCCTTGTAACTTGTTTCACTACTTGTGCCAGGCACCCAAACACCCGCTCTGGCGATAGGCACTGGGGGAACACTGCTGGACAGGGAGCCCCAAGGCCTGGGCTCTAGACCCTGACTTGCCCTGTGACCCTGTGCCAGTCCCATTCCTTCTCTGGGCCTTGGCTTCCTGCTCATTCCAAGGAGGGGGTGAACTGGATGCCCTCTGATTATCCTTCCTAGATCAGGCAGGGTCTGGGGTGCAGGCTGCAGCCCAGGAACAAAGGCAGGGGTCCAGGGGGTGCAATGGCCAGCAGATTCAAGGGTCTCTTAGGCCTTCTTGTCCTAATCAGGGCATGTGATTATAAGGTCAAGGCTGAAATGTGCCCCGCCCTTCAGCCTCCCTCTGCAGACAGGTCTGCTCCAGCTGACCTTGCTGCCTGGGCTGCTGCTGATGGCGCTGGGGGCCCTGTGAGCCCGTTTCCCCCCTGCAGACACCTTCCCACCGACCCCCCCAGAGTAGGCCTCTGCTCTCTCTGGGGGAAAAGGGACATCTACTAGACTCCTTCACACCCCCAGGTGCATCTGCCATGCTCTTCAATCCATGACTGTTGATCAGTGGCCTGAAATGACAACAGTGAATGAGACAGACCAACCCCCCTGTATGTGCAGGGGCGGGGGAATTTGGAAATCCAGAGTGTGTCGGAGAGGGACACGTGCCATGGGGGAGGGTATAGCTGGAGGCAGCAAGGGAGGAGTCCCAGCTGTGGCATCATTACCTGTCGCTCCAGGTGGTCAAGGAAGACGGGCCTCTCACAGAGGGTGACAATGGATGGAGCTCTGAAGGATGCCAGGGGGAGTCTGAGTTGAGAATTCTGCAAAGAGCTGCCCTAGGCTGAGGGAGCCACAGGTGAGAGTCTTGAGACAAGAGCCTGGTGTAGGTGAATACTCCGTGAGGAGGAGGGAAGACCAGAGGAGGTCAGGAGGTCGCCCTAGGACGGGTGACTGCGCTGAAGGGGAGCCAGATGAATCACAGAGGCTGCTGTGTGGAGAGCAGGAGAGGGAGCGTCTGCCAGGGTGCAAGGGGGTGACCAGGTGAGAGACGACAGCTCCAACAACCCAGGTGGCAGCGGAAAAGGGGAGAGGTGGAAGATTTGGGAACCCTTCCTCCGTGCTCCCTTCTCTCCCGGCCCATGCTTAGGTCTGGACAGAGGATCCGCCGTTCTCTTCCCCAGACCCAGCAAGGCTCACCCATCTTCATCGCCTGACTGCCAGGTGCGCCTTCACAGACACTGGAATGGACGGGCAGCCCTGGGCTGGAGTCCCGCCTCAGTTTCTCACCAGCAGGTTGGCTTCGGGCTGGTTACTTACTGTCCTTGAGTTCGGGTTTCCGCCTCTATGTAAAACAGGAAGAATGGTCCCCATCTCGGCAATGTTGTAGGATGATGCGTGGTTGCTTCCAGCCTCTGCGGCGGCCAGGCGTCCCAGGTTATCCATGCCCCTCGAGAATAGTTGGCCTCTCCCTGTTTCTGACAGCGGTGTTTCAGGTTGATTCTATCATTGTGTAGAGCTGGCGACAGAAATTCCCAACGTGAATTATCAGCAAGTCTGGACGATAACACCACCCAAAGGTTAGGCTTCATCCAAGTTCTTTAGCAAAACCCAACAGAGGTGAGCAGGTGAACACAGGAAAGAGCGGAGGCAGGACTTCCTGGCAGCTGGGTCCCCTCAGCTGCCCTCCCCCTTCCTCCTGTCCCCCCACCTCTGCGCTCTCTCCCCATCTCCTCCTGACACCCCCTCACGGCAGGCATCTTAATTGATCTCATTGTTCTCCAATCCCTAGAGACCTGAGACTCCAGCTGTGCTTAAACAGAACAAAATCTCTTCCAATTTCCCCACCGTTTAAAAGAAAATTGAATTCTTTATCTGCAGCCTGGGGAGGGGAAGAGAGGTTAGACACACACACACACACACACACAAGCACACACACGCACAAGCACACATAAATAGTAGTCACCTAGTCCAGCTCCCAAGCTGTCCTGGAAGGCCTTCATAGGCACACTGTCCCCCATTCAGGGTGGGGGTGTCTAAGCTGTACCTCTGGGCCCCTTTAATCTGCTCTTCGTTCATCTCCAGTCAGCGGGGCCCGGCGCTGGGAGGAAGCTGAGCTGGTTGATGGTGATTGACGGGTCCAAGTTCCTCTGTCTGTCAGGCCTCAGTGCTCCTCTGGATGTGTTTATCTCTTTAATCTAAATATCAGTCCGTGAAACCCGGAATGGGATGGAGTGAGAGGTAGGACAGGCGCTAAGCGAAGAGAGAGAATACGGCTGGCTGCCCACTGCCACCCTGCGCTTCTGGAAGGAGCCTTGACAGGGCCTGTGGTTGGAGGCCAGGGGCTGCTGCTTGCGACTGGCTAGAGCCTGGTCCGGATGGAGAGCCAGGGCTCCCCCAGCTCGGCCCTCAAGTGGATTGTCCCAGACCTTGTTCAAGGTCCAGCAGTTTCCTGCCATTTAGTCGCTCGACTGCTTGATTTTTGGCAAATTGATCTAAAGCCTCGTTTTCCATCAGGCCTCTCACGCCTCCCTCACTGGTGCCTCCAGAATTCCCATCCTTGACAGGAGCAGCTCTGTCTGCTGCTGACCTTTGCCCCTTTGTCCAAAAAAAGAGAAAGGACACTGTAGTTCATCATCACAGCCCTGGTGAGCCCATGCCGTAAGCTCAGTATATAAATGGCAAGCGCTTTACAGCATGTTTCATACCTTTTCCTGGACCCATTGTCCAGAAGAAAGAAATGGAGGCCCAGAGAGGTTTAGTAACCTGTCCAGGATCAGCCAGCTAGCAAGTGACCAAGCCAGGATTCAAACCTGGATCTGCCTGATTCCAAAGCCCTGGGGTCTACCTCCCACTTGCTGCTTGTCACTGTGAGGTGTCCATTCCCATGCTGAGCTCTAGCCTATTGTTGGAATCAGCTGTTTCCAGGGTCCAGAGAGATGAGCTCAGCCTGCCCTCCAGAAGCTGGAGCTACATCGTCATGGGGTGACCATGTGCAGGTCCCTGGCTCCCAGGGTCTTGGTGTCCCCTACTGTAAAATTAAGGGATTCTGCTGGATGCCTGAAGGCTGTCTGTCCCGACAGCACGTGACCGCCTGCCCCTGACAGCCCCCTCCTACATCAGGAACTGTGACTCCCTGCCCTCTGTACCTGTCAGACCCCCTGCAGTAGGGTTGCTGCTCATCGCTCCTCTGAGGCAGTTGCTCAGAAGACACCAGAAGATAGAATGGACCCCGCAAGTGAAGGGACAGTGGGCAACTGTAAGTGCAGCCAGGGCCAGAATGAGGTCATCAGCGCAGTAAAGCAGATGTCTGACAGAGTCCACCTATGTTGGGTGGGTCAGGAGCCCTCAGACCCATCAACAGGAGAGGCGCACAGGCCTGAAAGCTGACCCTGGAAGCAGGAGGCAGAAAGGCTGTGGGAGCAGGGGAAGGGGGCCCGCAGAGGTTTAGGGTTATGTTGAGCTGGGCTTGTGGGTCTGGAGTAGCCTAATCTTACTGCATCATCCTTGTTGGAGGGGATGACAGCTACAGTTCCTTTCACCTTGTTTCTGGAGTGGCTCAAAGCCCCGTATGCCCGTTGGTTTGCTTAGTGTCTTTTAAACATTTTTTTTTTAATCATGATCCATAATAAAAATTATGTTTAACCTCATACCCCAGAAGACACACTCACAGACACACATCCATGTGTAGGACAAAGCAGTACTTCCCTACTAAGTGTGATAATACACCCTAGTTCTTTCTGTTTTATTTTACTAGATGTCATTTTTTTAATGAGAACTTTTAAGATCTACTGTCTTCGCAACTTTCAAACATACAGTGAAGTGTCATTAACGACAGTCATCATGCTCTACATACCTCCTCAGAACTTAGTTTATAATGTTTGTCCTTTTGACCTGTATTCATTTCACCCGTCTCCATCCCAGCCTTTGGCAACCAGCAATTTGTTCTCTATAGCTGTGAGCTGGGCTTGGTGGTGGCGGTTGCTTAAATTCTACTTATAAGTAACAGTATATAGTATTTGTCTTTCTCTGTCTGATTTATTCCAGTTAGCTTCATGCCCTCAAGGAGGTTCATCCATATTGTCAGCAAATGGCAAAATTTCCATCTTTTTATGGCTGAATAATATTCCACTGCATGTGTGCTGCTGCTGCTAAGTCACTTCAGTCATGTCCGACTCTGTGCGACCCCATGGACGGCAGCCCACCAGGCGCCCCCATCCCTGGGATTCTCCAGGCAAGAACACTGGAGTGGGTTGCCATTTCCTTCTCCACCACTGCATGTGTACATCTTCTTTATTCATTGTCTCTCAGTGGACACTTAGCTTGTTTCTGTATCTTGGCTATTGTTTAAAAAAAAGTCGATGTCAGCGTGGGAGTTCAGATATCTTTTCAAATTAGTGTTGTCTTTTTTTCAGGTAAATGTCCAGAACTAGTATTGCTGAATCGTTTGGTAGCTCTATTTTTAATTTTGTTGAGGGATCTCCATACTGTTTCCCACAGTGGCTGCACCAGTTTATATTCCCACCGGCAGTGCATGGGGTTCTCTATCCACCTGCTCATCAACACTTGTTGTTTGTTGTCTTTGTAATCGTAGTTATTCTAATAGGTATGAAGTGATCTCTCTCCGTGGTTTGATGTTCAGTTCCCCGATGATGAATGACATTGAGTACCTCTTCAAGTACCTGTTGGCCGTCTGCACATCATCATTGGAAAAACTCCTATTCGTACCCTCTGCCCATTGTTTAATGAGATTGTTTGGGTTTTTGCTAGTGAGCTGTGTGCATTCCATAGGTATGGGTGTGAACCCCTTATCAGATATGTGATTTGCAAATATATTCTCCCATTCAGTAGGTTATCTTTTTATTTGGTTGGCTTCTTTTGAAGTTCGGAAGCTTTTTAATTTGTTACTTTTGCTTTAAGCATCAAATCCATAAACAATCATCACTAAGACTACTGTCAAGGAGCTCCCCCCTGTGTTTTCTTTTTCAGGTTTTATGGTCTGAGGTCTTATATTTACAGCTTTCATCCGCTTGGAGTTAATTTTTAAACAATTTTATTGGAGTATAGTTAGTTGTGTTAGTTTCCGGTATACAGCTGAGTGATTCAGTTATACACGTACATGTATTAATTCTTTCTCAGACTCTTTGGCTGCACTGGATCTTTTGCTGCGTGTGGGCTTTGTCTAGTTGCAGTGAGCAGGGGCTACTCCTTGTTGCAGCACATGGGCTTTTCATCGTGGTGGCTCCTCTTGTTGTGGAGCACAGGCTCTAGGGCGCATGGGCTTCAGTAGTTGCAACTCACAGGCTCTAGAGCAAGGCTTCAATAATTGTCGGACACAGGCTTAGTTGCTCTACAGCACGTTGAATCTTCCTGGACCAGGGATTGAACCTGTGTCCTCTACATTAGCAGGCAGATTTTTATCCACTGTACCACCAGGGAAGTCTAAGATTTTTTTTTTCTTGTATAGATTATCTGAATATTGAATAGAGTTCCCTGTGCTGTACAGTAGGTACTTGTTGGTTATCTACATTATATATAGTAGTATATGTATGTTAATCCCAAACTCCTGATTAACCCCTTCCCACCACATTTCCCCTTTGGTAACCACAAATTTGTTTTCAATATCTGTAAGTCTGCTTCTGTCTTGTAAATAAGTTCATTTGTATCATTTTTTACATTCTACATATGAGTGATAGCATATGATATTTGGCTTTCTCTGTCTGACTTACTTCACTTAGTATGAAAATCTCTAGGTCCATCCACGTTGCTTCAAATAGCATTTTGTTCTTTTTTATGACTGAGTAATAGTCCATTGTATATATGTACCACATCTTCTTTAACCATTTCTCTATCGAGGGATATTTAGATTGCTTTCATGTCTTGACTGTTGTAAATAGTGCTGCAATAAACATTGGGGTGCATGTATATCCTTTCAAACGATGATTTTCTCTGGATATATGGAGTGGGATTGCTGGATCATGTGATAGTTCTATTTCTACTTTTAAAGAAATATCCATACTGTTCTTCATAGTGGTTGTATCCATTTACATTCCCACTAATAGTGTAGGAGGTTTCTCTTTTCTCCACACCCTCTCCAGTATTTATTTGTAGACTTTTTGATGATGGCCATTCTGACTGGTGTGAGGTGATACCTCATTGTGGTTTTGATTTGCATTTCTCTGATCATTAGTGATGTTGATCATCTTTTCATGCTCTTTTTGGCCATCTGTATGTCGTTTTTGGAGAAATGTCTGTTTAGATGTGCCCATTTTCCGATTGGCTTTTTTTTTTTTTTTTGGTATAAAGCTGCATATATTTTGTTTGTATATGTTGGAGATTTATCCTTTGTCAGTTGCTTCATGGGCAAATATTTTCTCCCATTATGTGCATTATATTTTTGTTTGGCTTATGGTTTCATTTGCTGTGCAGAAGTTTTCAAGTTTAACTAGGACCCATTTGTTTATTTTTGTTTCTATTTTCATTATTCTAGAAGATGGATCAAAGAAGATACTTCTGTGATTTATGTCAGAGTGTTCTGCTTCTGTTTTCCTCTAAGGGTTTTATACTATCTAATCTTATATTTAGGTCTTTGATCCATTTTGAGTTTATTTCTGTGTATGGTGTTAGGGAGTGTTCTTTTACGTATAGCTGTCCAGGTTTCCCAGCACCATTTATTGAATAGATTGTCTTTTATCCATTTTGTTGTCTTCCCTCCTTTATTACAGATTAATTGACCATAGATGCATGGGTTTATTTCTGGGCTTTCTGTCCTGTTCTATTGATCTATCTTTCTGTCCTTGTCTATTGATCTATCTTTCTACCTTCTATATTTCTGTCCAGTACCACACTCTCTTGATTACTGTAGCTTTGTAGTATAGTCTGATGTCAGGGAGCCTAATTCCTCCAGCTCTATTTTTCTTTCTCAGGATTGCTTTGGCTATTTGGGGCCTTCTGTGTCTCCATACAACTTTTAAAATTTTTGTTGTAGTTCTGTTTAAAAAAAAATGCCATTGGTAATTTATAGATAGCCTTGAATAGGATAGTCAAAATTGATTCTCCAAATCCAAGACTGTAGTATATCTTTCCATCTGTGTGTGTCATCTTCAATTTTTTTCATCGGCATCTTACAATTTTTAGAGTACAGGTCTTTTGCTTCTTTAGGTAGGTTTGTTCCTAAGTATTGTAAACGAGATTGTTTCCTTAATTTCTCTTACTGATCTTTCATTGTTAGTGTATCGGAATGTAACTGATTCCTCTGTATTAATTTTGTATCCTGCAGTTTTACCAAATTCATTGATGAACTCTAGTAATTTTCTGGTAGCATCTTTAGGATTTTCTATATACAGAATCATGTCATCTGCAGAATACGACAGTTTTACTTCTTTTGCAATTTGGATTCCTTTTTATTTCTTCTTGTTCTCTGATTGCTGTGGCTAGGACTTCCAAACCTATGTTGAGTAAAAGTGACAGAGTAGACATCCTTGTCTTTTTCCTGATCTTAGAGGAAGTGCTTTCAGCTTTTCACCTGTGAGTATGATGTTAGCTATGGGTTTGCTATATATATGGCCTTTATTATGTTGAGACAGGTTCCCTCTCTGCC
Source organism: Moschus berezovskii (assembly GCF_049115385.1). Classification (NCBI taxonomy): domain Eukaryota; kingdom Metazoa; phylum Chordata; class Mammalia; order Artiodactyla; family Moschidae; genus Moschus; species Moschus berezovskii. The sequence goes on from NC_142471.1 coordinate 28,485,341, forward strand.
CACTTTCTAGAAAATTTGTGTCATAAATGAGTGTTGAATTTTATCAAAAGCTTTTTCTGCATCTATTGAGATGGTCATGAGGTTTTTATTCTTCAGTTTTTTTAAGTGGTATATTACATGGATTGACTTGCAGATATTGAAAAGTCCTAGTATCTGTGGGAGAATTCCCACTTGATCATGGTGCATGATCCTTTAATCTTATTGTTGAATTCTTTTTGCTAGTGTTTTGTTGAAGATTTTTGCGTCTCTGTTCATCAGTGTTGTTGGCCTGTCACTTTCTTTTCTTGGTGTTATCTTTTTCTGATCTTGGGATCAGGGTGATGTTTGCCTCATGTAATTGAGCATGGGAGTGGTCCTTCCTCTGAAATTTTTTGGAAGAGTCTCAGAAGGATAGGTGTTAACTCTAACTTAGTTGTATGAATGTGCTTATCTGCAAAAGAAGGTGGGAAATGTGGTATTTCAGCCAGGTAGTGTTGTACCACCTAGAAAGCCTGGTTCATTTGAGAAAGGTGGCATGGGTATTTAAGTCTCTGCCAGATAACCTCTGTGTGGCCTCACTTTTCTCTCCTGGAAATTGACCATGACAATAGTTCCTTATGGATCTGTTGCGGGGGTTCGGTGAGATAATGTAAACTTTGTGCAGCGCCTGGCACAAAGTGTATACTAAACAGATGACAGGCACTCACATTAAGTGCCTGGTGCCAAACTAAGCACCTTCTGTGTGTTATCTCATTGAATCCCCACGACAGCCTGGTGAGGCAGAAGTTAGTGTCCTTACTTTATAGATGAGAGCACTGAGGTTCAGAGTAGTGAGCCGCTTGCTGGAGGACACACCTGTGGAGCAGGCAGAGCTGAGGGTGAACCCTTGTCTCTAGAATGCCAAGTCCATTCCTTCCCTTCACCATGAGGCACCACAGCCTTCCCTTAGAGGCTGAACCCCTCCAAGACTCACTTGGTGAAACTGTGGGGCTGAGAGGCATGACAGAATGGAAACTGGGCTGGCTGATGTCCAGGCTGAACCCGAGGCCCAGAGAGCCCTCTCTCTACCCAGGATACCCAATGGCCCAAAGGAGAAACAGGACAAGGATCAAAAATCCCTTTAGGCTCCCATTGTCATAAGACCTGCAGCCTTGAAGTCAGGTCAATGATTCAGTTTGCTGAAGGACCCTGGGAAAACCCGTTTTTTCCGTGAACCTGTCTCTGTCTGCAAAATGGACAGAAGGCTGTTGAATTATCTGCCTGTTCTGAGACATTTATAGAGCAGCGTGGCTAGACTGTTCTGAACTCCATGGGAAGCAAGTCTGTATAAATGAGATGTGCTGCTCTCCTGTTGGCTCATTTCTCAGTCTTAGCGCATTCTAACTACTTGTGGGATGGGCAGAGGAGTGAGGAAACCCAAATGTCTATGGATAGGGCCTGCTTCTCAGGCACGAATGTGCCCAGCACACCCTTCCAAGCCCACACTGATACACACAGTCTGGCTGTCTCACCACCAAGCCCTGGGCTGGACTGGCTCAGGTGCAAGAGGGGCTGGGACTGCAGCCCTCTGCTGGGCTCGGGATCATGGGTGATTTATAGTTCCTGCGTCAGACTTTGACCTTAATTTTTTCTGTCGTTGTGGGGCTGTAAAATTCATTAGGGACCTATAGGCGGAGTGATGGAGATGTCAAGCGGGCAATTGTGTGAGTATTTAATCTATCAGTTGTGTGTCTTGCCATTTAGGGAGACAACAGGAGGATGTGGAATCAATATAGTTCATTAGTGAGACACACATGCTGGCCTAATCGGAGCCCATCGATGGCAGCAGGCATGGGGGCTGTGCCACCCAGCTCCAAGTCACCTTGAGTGGGAATGTGTCCTGGCGCATGAGTCAGGACATGAGTCACAGGTACCTCTCCCCACCTCCCCACTAGGCCTGGCACCGCCTTTTGAGTCCCACGGAAGCAGGCAAGGAGAGGAGGGAGGGGGTTGGACTCCAGGCAGGGATACAGTGGTAAGATCTAGCAGTGAGGGGAGGCGTTCCCAACCACAGTTGGGCTGCATCCCCAGGGGGTTGATTGGACTGTCTTTTCCTCCTCCTTCCATGTCCTCTGCACTTCAGGCCCCACTTGACTGAGCCCAGCCACGGTGTCCCCATCTCTCTCTGGCACTCTCCCCTTCTCATCCTCTACCACATAATCCATCTTGATTACTGGCCTCTAGTCCCTTCCGACTGTGAGCGTCACATTCACCCCCCAATCACCCTCCCATATCCCTGGGAAAATGACTTTCTGCATTCTAGTCTTCTTTGTTTGAAGGGGTCTGATGTGATTTTTTTTTTTTTTAAAGACACTTGGTTGAGTCTTCCTCAAGCCCGGGGGCATAAAAAATGGGCAGCGTTGTAGAAGAGTTAGGAGTGGGATTTTTTTGCTCTTTGATTTGTGTGTACAAGGGTCAGACAGATGGAAGGTTCAAGTCCCACCTCTTGGTGACCAACTACAGGACCCTGAGCTGAGTAGCAGCTGTCCCTGAGCTGTTGGCCACTGTGAGTGCCAAGAGGACTGGGGGCATACTGTCGGGTGCCCCGACACCGTGCGTGCCCAGCATCCAGCCTGAGGCTTGTGTCTGAGGCCTGGCTCCCCAGAAGCCAACTCTGAGACAGGGACATGAAGACAGGCAATTTACTTGGGAGGTGACCCCAGGAAACTCAGATGGGAGTAGGAAGTGAGACGAGGTCACTCAAGATGGCACCGCGAAGCTTGTTTCCACGGGGGGCTCCTGGAGTCCCCCGTGGGAACAGTGGGAAGGTTGTGCCTGAGCTATCAGAACTCAGGTCAAGGAGGCTAGGTTATGGGTCCAATGAGTCCTAGCCCCATCTAAGTCGGAGCAGCTTCTGGGGAATGTGGCCACCCCATCATTCCAACAGCTCCCTTGAGAAGAAAGTCCACAGGACAAGAGAGGCACAGGTGCTTCCCCTAAAGCAGCCCCCGGTGCCTGGAAGTGGGCATAGGGGGTCATGTGTGGTGCCAGAAGCTTCTACTGCAGCTGAGCACTTTCCCTAAAATGAGGGTAGAATTAGTACTTATCTCACAGAGTAGGAGTGGAAATGAAATGTGCTAATATTCGTAGATTTCTTGGAATAAATCCTAGAGCCTAGTAAGGACTAAGCAAGAATGAGCTGCTATTTCTATTTTTGCAGTCATATCAGCTGGAATTGCTTCATCTGTAAAATGGGATTGTGACCCCGTCTTGCTGGTTGCTTTAAGGATTAGGGCCATGTCACATTTCTCACATGGTGCCAGGCCCAGAGCTGATACTCAGCAGGGCAGTGATGGCAGTTATCCCCCTGCCTCCATGGGGCCCCCCAGACCAACATGGCATCTCCCCAGCAGGAGGCCTGGTGACCACCAGGCAGCGTCAGGCATGGGGCGCAGGCAGCGTGGCCACCCTGACAGCCCTTGACATCCCGTAATTGCTTTCCCGTGACGACTTCTTTAAGCACAGAGCCGCTGGCCAGAGCAATTTGCTCCCCATCAATTTCTATTTGCAGGTTTTAAAATAAAGAGAAATAAGGAAGGGGTGGAGGAGCCCAAGAACAACACCAAGTCTTCAGTAACAAGCAAGCTGAGGATCCCACACCTTAAGTGCGCTTGTCAGCCCTTTCTTAGCTTTCATTCCTCCTCCCCCGCTGCAGATGGACACAGTAATAGGCGGGGCTTGGGTCTGGCCCCTGCTGGAGCTCCCCCTCCCACAGGGCTCAGTGCCACTTCCCTCTTCCTCCACCAGCCCACTGCAGGCACAGCCCAGGCGGGAGGGCCAGGCTGAGAGAGGGCTCAGCAGGAGCAGGTCTGCTGAGGGCCAGAAAGAGTGAATAGTTAGAACTGTGCATGGAAAGATGAATACTGGCTCCACTTGGACAGCAGGTTCCTATGCACCAGGCACTGGTCTAAAGCACCTTCTGCGGTGTACCTTCTAAAATCCCCACACCAATCCCATGAGGCAGGTACTATCGTTAGCCCCATTTTACAGATGAGAAACTGAGGATTGGAGTGGATGTGACCATGGTTGTTGGCAAATAGGCCAGGAAAGGAAGTCAGAGGCTACAGAGGCTGGCCCACATCAGACCTCAGGGATGCTGCAAGCAGCTGGGACTGTCTTCAGTGCCCTGGGAGCCTTCTAAGCTGGAGAATGTGTCCCATGTGGCGAGATGCTCCATCTGGCTCTGGTGGAGGATGGGCTGCTAGCATCAGAGGAGAAGCAGGCGGACGGTCAGGAGGCTCTGCAGCATGTGGGCCGAGAAGCCAGGGTCTTCCTCAGAGTCCCACAGCTGATATTTGGGCAGAAGCTGGACCAGAACCCAGATCTCACCCTCCCCTTTGGGAGGGATTTTCACAACCCTGCACAGAATCACAGGTCCTTTTGAGGGCCTTGGGCCAGCCTCCCAGGGAGAAAGACATTTCTCACCCTCCAGCAGGCAGAGCAGAGGGGCTCTACCCACGTCCCACTGGTTGTTGACTCCCGTAGGGAAGGTGGGACTGAGATCCTGAGGCCTTCTCTGCTCTCAGTACTAGGACCGCGAATGGTGCAGCATGGGCCTGCGCCAAGGAGTGGTCTACCCTAGGTCTACCACCCACCGGGCGCCCACCCTTTCCTAACTGCCCTCCGACTCAGCTGACCATGGGCTCTGAGCCTCTGTCTCCAGCCTCCCCAGTAGCACTCTAGTCCTGAAGCCTCCTCACACGCAGAAGGCCAAGAGCAGACCCCGGGGGCTTTCCTGAATGTATCTTTCTTCCCATGACCCACAGCCTCCCCGGGATCTCTCCTGCACCCTCTGGCTCACTCCCTCGTCCCACTGCCCACCGCAGCACTCACCTTCTTACCCTCCACCAAGTCCAGTGGGAGGCCTTTCCTTACAACTGCTGTCCTTTCTTCTCCTCCCAGGAGTGTGGCACCCCACCCCCGGGCCAAGAACCCCCAGGAAGGTGCTCACAGCAGCAACTTCCAGCCAAACCTCATTTGCCCACCCCTCACCATGCCCTCGCCCATGAGCCCTGGCTTCCTTCTTGGATCAGATAGCTTCCTTCTGAGATGACGACAGAAATGACATACCAAGCATTTCCCCAGAAGTGGGGGCAGACCAGATTATATTTCCTGGCCATAGGCTTTGTATCCTCTAGAGAAGTCGAAATCCTCGTCCACAGCCCCATGGGAGGGAGTGTGGCAATAGGGGAGAGGACCAGGCCCCGTGGGCCTACTCAGGCCAAGTGGAGGCCACCCCAGCCTCTGGGATACTGGGTTCCTCCAGTGGAGTCCCTCCCTGCCTCACACAGCAACACCCCCAACCACCCCCCCACCCCACAAGCTTGCAAGAGTGCAGTTAATCTTATGTATTTTAAAGAGTTATTCAGAGGGGCTCAGTGAATGATAAATGTGGAAAGCATTACCAGTGAAGCACCGGGGCTCTGTGGAGCTGTTTAAAAATGCATTCTCCCATGTAAATTTCTGCTCCATCAATCCTTATGACATGTCAAACATTGCTATTGTTTCCTGAACAAATTGTACCGTGTGCCCTTCTCTGCAGATTTGTGCACGGGAGCAGAACTGCTCGCCGGTGCCCACTGCCTGCCACGACTGCCGGGACCCAGGACTGCTGGGGAGGCAGCTGGGCCCGCCTTGCTTCAGAGCAGAAGCCCATGCGGGGCATCCGGGCAAGCACGCGTGACGGGAGTGCGGACACTGGTGGGGAGTGATTGAGTGTGTGCCTGCCAGCTGCCGGCCCCAGGGAGAGGCACACAGGTGGCTGGGGAGGGGTGTGGAGGGGCTGCAGGGGCTGAGGCTGGGGTCGGGGTAAGGGTGGCTCGAGACTGAGCAGATGTTCCTGTGTTGGCATATGTGGCAGGATGTGGTCCGCCTGAGCCGGACAGGTTTCTGTGAGAGTGTGTGAGGGTGGGAGGGGAACTGGGGGTATTGGGGGCTGCCTGAGGAAGAGAGAGAGGGTGTGTGGCGGGGAGTGGGTGCGTGTGTGGAGAAGAGAGAGAGTCAGAGGAAAGCGAGACGGCTCAGGATGGGCGAGAGAAGACACAAGAGCAGGACTTCCTAGCTGTGAAGAAGGCAGAGGGTGCTTAGCAACATGAGCGAGAAGGGCGTCTGCCCAAGGGAGGGGATCAGAGTGCAGCAGCTTCTGCTGAGCAGTGGTTAGAGGCAGACCCGAGGGGGCCCGAGCAGGGGGGAGTCAGGTTGGGGCATAAGGCCCAGCATCACTGGATGGGCGTCTGCAGCGCCATGACGAGGGATGACAGGATGGTTTGGGAACCCATGGATATGGTATCGGCAAGGCAGATAGCCTGCAAGGGAGGCCCCTGGCCCAGGGCAAATGAATGGAAGAGGGTGAGAGATGGCGTCTGCTCACTGTCAAAATAGGCTGGGGGAGAGACAGGAGGACCTGACCGCTGTTGACATGGCAGGTCCCTGGGAGTGGGGGTGAGATGCTGTGATGAGCATCAGAGGGCACGGAGCTGGGCTGAGTATAGGGCCCGGCCATCCAAGTTGAAGGGAGAGTTATATCCCCAAGGTGCCAGGGAAAAGCCCTGCGCAAGTCAATAGGGTACCCACAGCCAGCCAGGCTGCCCCGGCCTTTAGCCGATGGCAGCCTCCCCGAGCCTAGGCCCTGAGCCACCTGCACACACCAAGACTAAGCTTCGGTGGGACGAGATGGAGCGGGGGACTGACTTTGAGGGCAGGTGTCTTGGCTGAGGAAACCACAGCCAGAAACCCCTGTGTCCTCTGCGATGGGTATAGCCAGAATTGCTGGAGCCCACCCACTCCAGGTAGAGGCTGGAGGCAGAGCCTCTGTGACAAGGAAAAGACTGCCTGTGGGGGCCTCATCTACAGGGTGAGGACGGTGACCTGCTAGGAGCACTCTGGGTCCCATGGCTGAGCTCTCAGACTGCAGGAGGACGCTTCTCCCCTGGCCCCACTGATGGGGGGACAGAGTGCAGGGGAGGGGAGAGGTTGGGAGCACCTGTCTTGCAGTTGACTGTATTGGGTTCGTGTCCTGGTACTGTTTGACCTTGGGCAAGTTGACCGACCTTTCTGAGCCTCAGTTCCTTCCATCTGTGAGATAGAAATAATACAGGTGCTGGTCCCATAGGACTCTGAGGAAGAAAGAATGAAATAAAGCATGGGAAATGCCGGGCACAGCTCCTGACACAACACAGTAAGTGTTCAAAGGGAAATGCCAGGGGGTCCTTTGCTCCCCACCCCACCCTAGAGCCAGGGGACAGTTGGATGTTTCTGACACAGCCTGGCCCATCTGGGGATGGCTGTTCCCTCACTGCAGGTTCACCTTGTCTTAACCTTTGGAATTTCCGCCCCCCATGTATTTATTTTTTCTCCTTTTTGTCAGCAGAAGAAAATTACACTTCTGCCGGCATTGTCCATCACAGAAATAAGCACTCTTGGATGCAATTATAAAGGCCCAAATGAGGGAATTAGTTTTGCTGGTAATGCCAGTGTTGGGGAGAATCGGAGGAGATGCCTTATAAATCAGGTGCTGGGCAGGAACCAGTCCCAGCTGCACCCTGTCCCTCGAACTGACCATAGGGACAGATGCTGACCTGCCGGTGGTCTTCCTGGGCTGCAGATGCTTCTGCTGGGGGAGGCAGAGACCGTCTGAGCCACCTCCAGGCCTCAGTGAGAGCAGTCCTCATCAGGACCTACCGGGCTTCTCGGTGTCTCGCCATGACTGTCCTGTGGACCCAAGTACACTTTGCCAAGGAGCCTGTCACAGACAAATCGAGCTAAACTGGCAACCCCAGTCACCTGCTAGCCCATCCTCTGTATTTCCGCAACGTTCTTCCACTGTCTGTTATTTAGCTATTTCTCTCCTCTGTCGTTGTCTATCCCTGCTTTCTGATTGTAAGTCACATTCCAGCGAGGGCGGTGTCTTGCTTATGACTGTGGCATGAGAGCCTGGCATGAGAGCTGGCACACTGGAAATGTCAGAAAGTGTTTACTGAGTACGTGACTGAGCGCAAGTCTGGTCGTCATCTTGGTGGAGGTTGTTCTGAGGCGTGCTAGGTACCCCCCGTCTGCCCCTCCAGACCCACTGTGCCCTTCTCACCTGCTCTGCACGTGCCGCAGGCTGACTGCGAGGGCCCTTCACTGGGTGCTCGCCCCCACCCCACTTGCCTCTGGGGTTTGGTCAGTACAGAGCTTGGACAAGAGATCTGAGCTTGGGAGACTCACTGGAGATGCTTTATGAACCCCAGCCCTGCCTCCTGGGCCACCCAAGGAGCCCCTGCTCTGCTGATGGGGAGCATTAGCCCTCCCAGAAGGAAGGCCAAGCTAGCCCTCAGTGTCTGGCAATGAAAATCCCAGACTTTACTAAATTTGACAAAGATTTTGAGCCCTGTGTCAGGCACACCAGGGGATACAGAAATAAGGACAGACTTGTCTGTCAAGGGGAGGGAATGGGACACACACAGGCAGATTTCAGGAATGGCAGGCTGTTCCCAAACCGGTCCAGCTAGGGGTTCTCAGGCCAAGAACAGCGAGCAGCCAGGGGGCTTCCTAAGGGAGGGGGCACTAGGGATGAGCTCTGAGGGGTGGGCCAGAGTGTGGACAGCAGTTATGGATGACCAGGCAGTATGATGGTTTGGGTGCAACAGGGAGACCTGGATACAGAACCACCAAGGCCAGCTGTGCAGAGCCTTGATGCCATGGTCCCCAGGTTTTGCCATCTTGTCCCTGGGCCTCTTGTAGTAATCTTGGCAAGTGGCAGAATGTGCTAATATGTACCTATGGGTGAGACTCTAGCTCAGGTGGGATAGCAGCGGGGACACACAGGTGTCAGAGGGAGGGCCAGGAGCACAGCCCAGGGGCCCACCTGGAACCCTGGTTCTACATTTCTTAGAGTCACCAGGTACAGAATGAGAGCCACCCATCCTGGTCATCCCCTTCCCCCATCCTTGCAGCCCTCTGACTGGCCTGAGAGATCCTGGGGGTGACCCTGTAGGGGGACAGAGCACTCCCAGAACATGGCAGGAGGGACAGGGTGTTCATGGCCTGAGGAGGACATTTGTTCTCTCTGCACCATCCCCTGGTCACGCCTCAAACCCACCTTCTTAAAGGGGAGCCATTGGTCACTGTCTGGCACCTAATTCGTCTGTTGATCTTTCCGTTGCTCAGGCACGATGCAAGGTCTGGAAAGGAGGTTGTGAAAAGTATGGTAAGCAGCAGTAAGGGGCTGGGACAGAGCCCTGCCTGCACAGGACAGGTTGCAGGCGGGTAGCAGAGCAGGCAGGACCGAGCTGCTCCCTGGCCTCCACAGGATGGAACTCCCAGGGCCTGTCCCACAAGGTGCTAAATGGTTTTCAGCACAGGGATTTGGAAGCCAGCTCTGTTGCTTAGCAGCTGTGACATTTCTGGCAAGTTCCTTATCATCCTGTCTCTTTCCTTGTTTGTTAAAGACAGGATCTGAGGGCTATTTAAGCACCTACCATGTATGGATGTGGTCAGAATGAAACAATCTGCAGTTGAGACTTTGAACTTTGGCACATTGAAACATGTGCCGTTGGGAACAGTCTGCCATTCCTGAAATCTGCCTCTGTGTGCCCCGTTCCCTCCCTTTGACAGACAAGTCTATACCTCGTTTCTGTATCCCTTGGTGTGCCTGTCTGGCACAGGGCTCAAAATCTTTTTTGAGTTAAGTGTATAGTGTACCTTAACCTGTGTGGTGTGTATGTGGATGCAGTTGTAGCTATAGATGACGGAGATCCGAGCTTTCCTGAGCCCTCCTTATGTCCAGGCCCTACAACCCCACCCTGGCACAGCTTCAACCCTCTGTGCAGTCAGGGCTGGGAATGTCTGTGGCAGGGTGGAGCCCTGACCCAACCTTGGGGAGCCAGAGGACATGTCAGTCCCAGAGCTCCACATGGTCCAGCTGAGATGAGGCCGGAGCTGGCAGCAAGGCCGGAATGCACGGCTAAGAATGAATGTAAAGGAGGGTCTCCGGCAGGGCTGCCTAGTGGGTCCAATTTGCTGCCTTGCCCTGGGCACAGAGCCCCTAACTGGCCACACTACAGCCTGGCCCTGGCCCGAGCACCCCAGCCAGGCCCCCTCCCTCTGTGTGGGTGCCGGCTGCCCCCGCCCTGGCAGGCGCACAGAAGCAGCTTTTCGTCTTCATATTATTCTGCTTCATGCACTTGAAAAATGAAAGTTCTCCCTCTCCTCTTCACCAGGCATACATATTTCATACGGTCATTAGACGGTGGCAGTAAAGGACTCACAAATCTTCCCTGGTCAGCATCGGCCGCCTGGGCAGGCAGCAAGAGGCCCCCCGGGAAAGAGGTCACCGTGGGAACCAGGGCTGTACTCAGCCCACTCAGGGAGGGAGTGGGGACTCGGAGGGGTGGTAGAGGCCAGCGTCGGCCTACAGACAGAAGACAGTCCCATCTTATCCCCAGGGGCTCGTCACCTAATTTCCCTGAGCCTCAGGGTGAAGGGGACTGGATGGGGGACCTCAGGGGCCCTCCCCACTCTAGCAGGCCAAGTGCTGTTCCATGGGCCACACCAATGTGAAGGGCTTCTCCCCAGGATCCTGATGTGACCTTCAGGGGCAGGAGACGCCCACTCTGCTGACCCCTCTGCACCTCTGAGCCTCTCCCCTCCTTTTCCCTCTCCTCTCTGCCCTCCCTTTTCCTTAGAATCCTCTCTTCTCCTCGCCTTTGCCCCCATCTCCCCACTGCTCCCTTCTTGCTAGGATTGGTTCACTCATTTCCCAAGCAATTGTGAAGCACCTGCTGGGTGCTGGCACCATCTAGGCTAGTAGGTGAGCCCGGCAGACATGGCTCTGCCCCTCTTGCTTCCCAAGACCCTTTCCTTTGATAAATGAGAATGCCAAGACCCCAGGGGATTGCTCTTTGGTCACACAATGACCTCGGCTGTTAACTCTGACCTGGAAATAGGGTCTCTACATTACACTGACCCCTCGCCAAGGGGTTTAATGGCATCTGGTCATCTCCTCCCCAGACCAGGCTACAGTTATTATAGTTTGTAATACCATACGTGGTGGTTGATTGTTTGTTGGTGGAACCGGAGGGGCTTATGGGCACCTCCGCCACTTCTCTGGTCCCTGAAAGGAGAGATGATGGATGGGCTTATGATGAGGGCTTGTGTTCTTCTCTCTCCTGGAATAACCAGGCACCTCTCCGTCTGAGAACAGGTTCTCTTCTTGGTTTAGAAGCAAGAACACATTGAGGTGAAGGGTGTGGCAAGCCGATACTGGGTTCAAACCCTGACTCTGCCACTTTTTGAGCTGAGAAGCCTCGAATAAGCTGTCACCCTTTCTGTGCCTCAGTTTCCCCGACTGTAAACTGGGGGCAGTACTGATAATAACACCTACCAGGCGTGCTGCAGTCAGTGGGGTTGCAAAGAGTCAGACGTGACCGAGCGACTGAACAGCAACAACAGAGTCATTATGAAGGTAAAATACATGACAAGCTCAAGGAGCTGGTAAAGGCAGTTGTCGGGTGTCTCAGGCACAGGGGAGGGTCTGCCCAGGATTCAGTCTTGGGTTGGAGGGTGGGTTACATATCTTGGCATTTATGTTTCCACTTATTTGACCTGCGTCCCCTGAGAACCTGGGATGTGCTCAGAGCCTGGCCCGGGCGGTGAGAGGACAGAGGCCCACAGTCTGCTGAGCACGGTGGCGACACTAAGTGGAAACTGGGTGCAGAAGGCTGTCCTACAAAAGCAGGCTGCCCACAGCCTGGAAGTGGCTTCCTTCTGGATAACAAAGTCTTCCAGAAAACCAAGATTTTAACCCTTTGAATATAAACATATTTGTTTCCATTTAAATCATTTGAAACAGAAATATATCGTTTACTTCTCTGCCTTCCTGAACTGAACATACTGAACACAAGGAGCATTTTCTTGAAAATTCAGGTTTCCATAAAGCACACAGAAGTAACAGAGTTCACAGAACCTAGGAATTGTAAAAGGAATCTCAAAAAATTTTTAGTACCAAGGTATTGAGTGAGAGAGAAATAGGGAGATACTGATAAATGGGTACAAACGTTCAGTTTTAGGATGAGTAAGATCTGAAGATCTAATCTATAACGTGGTGGCTATAGTAGATAACAGTGTGTGGTACAACTGAAATTTGCTGAGAGTAAAGTTTAAGTGTTCTCACCAAACAAGGGGAAAAAAAGGGAAATCTGTAAGGTTATAGGTACTTAATTAACGCAATAGTGGGAATCCTTTCCATTGTCAGTTATACCTCAATGTAATATCAGGGCTTCCCTGATGGCTCAGATGGTAAAGAATCTGCCTGCAATGCAGGAAACCTGGGTTTGATCCCTGGGTGAGGAAGATCCCCTGGAGAAGGGAATGGCTACCCACTCCAGTATTCTTGCCTGAAGAATTCCATGGACAGAGGAGCCTGGAAGGCTGTAATCCATGGGATCACAAAGAGTCAGACATGACTGAGTGACTAACACTTTTACAATATAACATATTATCATAACTTATGTGTAATGAAGTTATAAAATAATTTTCATTAATTATACCTCAAAACTAAAAAATAAATATTTTGAATATATCCAGTTGGTATATTCAATAAAATATATTGAACCATATTTTTAGCAACAGAACCTTTATCCAACTGTGATCTTATCAAGACGTTGTGAGTGAAAAACAGATGACCCCAAGGTCAGCCCAAGGCCTTTCTCTCCTGATGTCTGGTGTCAGGAAGCAGTTTGCCCAGCTCTAGGGCAGTGGCCTGGGAGGGAGCAGAGGTCACAGTGCCTGGTATGGAGTACATGTTTACTAAGTAACTACTGAATAAACACTTGAATGGTGTCACTTACTCTGCACTGTGGATGTAACCACACCAGGGGCAATGCAGAAGCCCAGAAGTCCCAGCCACAAAAGCCAAACCTGCATTGTAACTACCATCATCCTGAGAAGGGAGGGGATGGTGAGGGTCAGGTGGCCCAAAGAAAGGAACTCTGGACTCAGAGTAGGGAATCCCAGCTACTGCCCGACTATGCTTGAACCTCCTAATGACCTAGAGTGGTGACAGGGTTACACTGGACCTCACTGTGGTCTGGGCCTCAGTTTTATAATCTGTGTGATGGGTAGAAATGTGTATCTTTTTCCTAATGTTGTGACAGTTGTGAGGATAAAATGAGTAGTAATAAACATGGGTGGCCCTCGACAATATAAAGTGCTTGATAGCAGTGTAGGCTGGCGGTGGTCACCATTATTGCCATCATCATTAGGCATAAAGCAGGTCACTCTCCCTCCAGTCTCTTTTGACTGTCACTGACAGAAATCCAGCTTGGACCAGCCTGGATAAAACAGATCTTCTTGAGCTCACAAACCAAACTGAGATGGGAAAGGGTGTCAGATTCAGGACTCTAGAACCATCATTCCAGCTTCACTGCCCCAGAGGACAGTTTTTATCCCCAGCAGCAATAAGAATCCCAGGGAAGGATTCTGATAGGCCCCATCTGTGGTCAAGGACCACTCTGAGGTCATGGGCAGAGCAGCCCCTACTCAGACCACTTGTTCAAGCAGAGACAGATGCCAAAGAAGATGGGTGGGGGGTTGGGCAGCAGACTGCTTCCAGCAGAAGAGGTTGCCAGCAAGATGACAGTCTGCCCGATGCATGCAGTGGATTATTCCCAGGGTTAGAGAAGGGGGAACACCAGAAATCTCCCCATAGGGTCTCCCCCACTGGGCAGCACATCTGACTTGGAGGTTTGGGTGGCTGGAGGAGAGTCACTGCAGGAAGCCACCAGATGGTTGAACCCACCATCACTTCTGAGATATTTTGCTAACCTACAAGTTGTGACCCCACGCCACTGGTTCAGGGTCTCTCTTCACAGGTCCAAGCCCTGTGATCATCTGCAGAGAATGTCTGACAGGAGTCCAGAAGGGTGGTTTCCCAAAGTTAGAGATCTAGGGAGAAGACCGATCCTCTGGAACTGTGCACTCCAGTATTAAATCTCCATTTGTGATGCTGTGAAAACATTATTAAACCACATGGCTCTAGAAAATTCTGCCTGAGCCTGAGGAACCATATGGGGGAAGCATGGATTCACTGTGGACATTTCCTGGTGACACTGGGAGCCTCAGCTGGTTCAGGCAGTAATGACTTCTTGTTCTTACCGTTTCAGGCAACAGACAATGATGTGGGCACCTTTGGGGAGGTCAACTACTACTTCAGTGATGACCCTGACCGGTGAGCACCCCCAACCCCCCACAGTGCCCCGCTGCCACTCACCTGGCCCAGGACACTTCTTGGTGCCCAGAAAAAGAGCTGTGCCCCTGTGGCCAGGGAACTGGGCTGGGAGTCAGAACTCTTGGGCCCTGCTGCTGGTTTGACCCTGGCTGTGATACAGTGTTGCTCACATCCCCAAAACTCTCTGGGGCATAGTTTTTCTGACCCCCAAAGATAGATTTTAGTTTGGGGAGTGAAGAAGCTTTTTTTTTTCTTTTACTTTATTCTTTTATAATTTGCCTAATATCTTTATTTTACAAGGGGGACATTTAAGCCAATGGAGAAAAATAACCATTTTAACAAACTTTTTCCTCTCCTTTCCTTCTGTTGTTGAAAAATGAAAATCAAATAACAGATTTTCCCTTTTGCTCTAGTTTCTTAAAAATCTTAGAGTGCAATTGTCCACACATTTTTTTTTAACTCTTCAATACTTTGTTTTAATTTAATGTTCATTTTATATTGGGGTATAGTTGATGAGCTTTCCTGGTGGTTCAGACAGTAAAGAGTCTGCCTGCAATGCTGGAGACCCAGTCCCTTGGTTGGGAGAAGGAAATGGCAACCCACTCCAGTATTCTTGCCTGGAGAATCCCACAGACAGAAGACAGAAGACCCTGGCGGGTTACAGTCCATGGGGTCACAAAGAGTCGGACATGACTGAGCACCTAACACATAGTTGATTTACAATGTGTTAGATTCAGATGTACAGTAGAGTGATTCAGTTATATAAATACATATATCCATTCAGTTATATAAATACATATATCCATTCTTTGTCAGATTCCTTTCCCATATAGAATATTGAGTAGAGTTCCTTGTGCTATGCAATAGGTCCTTGTTGATTTTACGTACAGTGGTTTGTATGTGTTAATCCCAAACACCTAATTTATCCTTTCCTCTAACTTTCCCCTTTGGTTACCGTGAGTATGTTTGTTTTTTTTTTTTTTGGAGGCTAATTATTTTACAATATTATATTGGTTGGTTTTGCCATACATTGACATGAATCCGCCCCGGGTGTACATGAGTTCCCCCTCCCGAACCCCCCTCCCACCTCCCTCCTCCCTTTATCCTCCCTCTGGGTCATCCCCGCACACCAGCCCCGAGCATCCTGTAACATGCATCGACCCTGAACTGGTGATTCGTTTCACATATGATAATATACATGTTTCAATGCCATTCTCCCAAATCATCCCACCCTCACCCTCTCCCACAGAGTCCCAAAGACTGTTCTATACATCTGTGTCTCTTTTGCTATCTCGTATTCACGGGGTCATGGAGAGTCGCTCAGACACGGGGTCGCTCAGACACGACTGAGCAACTGAACTGAACTGATACAGGGTTATCATTTGCATCTTTACTGGTTACCATGCGTATGTTTTTGAAGTCAGGCAGTCTGTTTCTGTTTTGTAAATAAGTTTATTTGCATCATCTTTATATTCCATGTGTAAGTGATATCACATGATATTTGTCTTTCTCTGGCTTACTTTGCTTAGTTTGATAGTCTATCCTGCCGCAAATGGCATTATTGCGTTCTTTGTTATGGCTGAGTAGCATTCCATTGTATATGTGTACCACATCTTTATCCCTTCCTCTATCAGAGGACTTTTAGATTGCTTCTGTGTCTTGGCTATTGTAAATAGTTCTGCAGTGAACATTGAGATGCGTGTATCTTTTGAATTATGGTTTCTCTGGATATGTAGCCAGAAGTAGGATTGCTGGATCATATGTTAGCTCAATTTTTAGTTTTTTCAGGAACACGCATTCTATTCTCCATAATAGTTGTACCAATTTACATTCCCACCAACAAAAGTTTTATTTTCTCCACACCCTCTCCAGCATTGTTTATAGACTTTTTGATGATAGCCATTCTGACTGCTGTGAGGTGATACCTCACTGCAGTCTTGACTTGCATTTCTCTAATAATTAGTGATGTTGAGCGTCTTTTCATGTGCTGTTTGGTCATCTGCATGCCCTCTTTGCAGAAAGGTCTATTTACATCTTCTGCCTATTTTTTAATTGGGTGGTTTGAGGTTTTGTGGTTTTTTTTTAATTGAGCTACATGAGCTGTTTGTAGATTTTGGCAATTGATCCCTTGTCAGCCACTTCCTTTGCAAATATTTCCCCCACTCTGTGGGTTGTCTTTTCATTTTGTTTACAGTTTACTGTGCAAAAGCTCTTAAGTTTAATTAGATTCCATTTGTTTATTTTTGTTTTTATTTTCATTACTGTAAAAAGATGGATCCAAAAACATTGTTGCTATGCTATACATCAAAGAGTATTCTGCCTGCATTCTCTTCTTAGAGTTTTATAGTGTCCAACCTTACATTTAGGTCTTTAATCCATTTTGAATTTATTTTTGCATGCAGTATTAGAGAATGTTCTAAATTCATTATTTTACAAGTAATGTCCAATTTTCCAAGAACCATTGTTGAAGAAACTGTCTTTTCTTTGTTGTATATTTTTGCATACTTTGTTATAGATTAATTGACCATTGGTGCATGGATTTATTTCCAGGTTTTTTAGCCTGTTCCATTGATCTATATTTCTGATTTTGTGCCAATACCATACTCTTTTGATTACTGTAGCTTTGTAGAAGAGTCCGAAGTCAAGGAACCTGATTCCTGCAGCTCCATTTTTCTTTCTCAGGATTACTTTGGTTATTTGGGGTCTTTTGTGTTGCCATACAACTTTAAAACATTTTTGTTCTAGTTTTGTGGGGCGGGGAGGGAAGCATTGGTAGTTTGAAAGGGATTGCATTGAATTTGTAGATTGCCTTGTATAGGATAGTCAAAATTAATTCTCCAAATCCAAGAATGTGATATGTCTTTCCCTCTGTTTATGTCATTTTTGATTTTTTTCATCAACATCTTATAGTTTTTAGAGTACAGATCTTTTGCTTCGTTAGTAGGTTTATTCCTATTTTATTCATTTTGATCTGATAGTAAATGAGATTGTTTCCTTACTTTCTCTTTCTGATCTTTTGTTGTTAGTGTATAGAAATTTACTAGTGTATAGATTTCTCTGTATTAATCTAGCATATAGATTTCTCTGTATTAATTTTATATCCTACAACTTTTACAAATTCATTGATGAGCTCTAATAGTTTTCTGGTAGAATCTTTAGTATTTTCTCTATATATTATCATGTCATCTGCAAAGAGTGACAGTTTTACTTCTTTTCCAACTTGGATTCCTTTATTTCTTCTTGTTCTCTGATTGCTGTGGCTAGGACTTCAAAAACTGTTGAATAAAAGTTACAAGAGTGGACGTTCTTGTCTTTTCCTGATCTTAGAAGAAATGCTTTCAGCTTTTCACCAATGAGTATGATGTTACCTGTGGGTTTGTCATATATGGCCTTTATCATAGTGAGGTTGGTACCCTCTCGGCCCACTTTCTGGAGAGTTTTATCATAGATGATTGTTGAATTTTATCAAAAGCTTTTTCTGTATATATTGAGATGACTGTAAGATTTTTATTCTTCAATTTGTTAATGTGGTGTATCACACTGATTGATTTGCAGATATGGAAGAGTCCTAGCATCTGTGGACATAACTCCCATTTGATCATGGTATATACTCCTTTTAATGTAGTGTTGGATTCAGTTTGCTAGTATTTTCTTGAAGATTTTTGAATCCGTGTTGTTCATCAGTGATATCAGGCTGTAATTTTCCTTTCTGTGATATCTTTTTCTGGTTTTGGGATCAGGGTGATGGTGGCTTCATGGAATGAGCTTGGGAGTTTCCTTCCTCTCCAATTTTTCAGGAGAGTTTCAGAAGGATAAGTGGTTAACTCTTCTCTAAATGCATGTTAGAATTTGCCTGTGAAGACATCTGGTCCTGGACTTTTGTTTGGTGGAAGTTTTTAAATCGGTTTCAGTACCTGTGATTCATCTGTTCATATTTTCTATTTCTTCCTGGTTCAGTTTTGGGAGATAGTACCTTTCTAAGAATTTGTCCATTTCTTCTGGGTTGTCCATTTTATTGGCATATAGTTGCTTGATGTGCCCTCTTATGATCTTTTGTATTTCTGTGGTGTCAGTTGTAACTTCTTTTCATTTCTAGTTTTGTTGATTTGAGCTCTCTCCCTTTTTTCTTGATGAGTCTGGCTAAAGGTTTATCAATTTTGTTTTGTTTATCTTTCCAGAGAACCAGATATTAGTTTCATTGTTCTTTTCTATTATTTTCTTTGTCTCTATATTTTTTATTTCTTCTCTGATCTTTATGATTTCTTTCCTTCTCACTTTGGGTTTTGCTTGTTCTCTCTCTAGTTGCTTTAGGTGTAAGGTTCGGTTGTTTATTTGAGATTTGTCCTGTTTCTTGAGGTGAGAGTGTATTGCTACAAATTTCTCTCTCAGAACTGTATTTGCTGCATCCCATTGGTTTTGAATCGTGTTTTTGTTGTCAGTCTCTAGGTATTTTTGAAAGTTTTCTCTGATTTCTTCAGTGATCCATTGGTTGTTTAGTAACATATTGTTTCGCCTCCACGTGTTTGTGTTTTTGCAGGCTTTTTTTTTTCCTGTAGTTGATTCCTAATTGCATAGCATTGTAATCTAAAAAGATGCTTGATATGTTTTTAACTTTCTTAAATTTAGTGAGGCTCACTTTGTGGCCCAGCGTGAGATCTGTCCTAGAGAATGTTCCAATGTGCACTTGAGAAGAAAATGTATTCTGCTCACTTTGGATGGAATTTTCTATAAATATCAAATAAATCCATCTAGTCAGTTGTGTCATTTAAGGTCTATATTTGTTCCCTTATTGATTTTCTGTCTGGTTGATCTGTCCATTGATGTAAGTGGAGTGTTAAAGTTCCCCACTATTATTGTGTTACTGTCAATTTCTTCTCTATGGCTGTTAGCATTTGGCTTATATATTGAGGTTTTCCTATGCTGGGTGCATATGTATTTATGATTGTTATATCTTCTTCTTGAATTAATCCCTTGATCATTATGTAGTGTCCTTCTTTGTCTGTTATAACAGTCTTCATTTTAAAGTCTATTTTGTCTAAGTATTGCTCCTCCAGCTATCTTTTGATTCTCATTTGCATGGAATACCTTTTTCCATCCTCCCACTTTCAGTCTATCTCTTCCTAGATCTGAAGTGGGTCTGTTTTAGATAGCATATATGCATGCTAAGTTGCTTCAGTCATTTGCAGCTATGGTGACCCCATGACCGTAGCCCGCCAGGCTACTGTGCCCATGGGATTCTCCAGGCAAGAATTCTGGAGTGGGTTGCCGTTTCCTCCTCCAAGATAGCGTGTATATGGGTCTGTTTTTAGTATCCATTCAGCCAGTCTGTGTGTTTTGGTTGGAACATTTAGTTAATTTACATTTAAGGTAATCTTTGATAATTATGTTCTTGTTGCCATTTTGTTGATTATTTGGGATTTGTTTCTGTAGGTTTTTTTGTTCCCTTCCTCATTTGTTCTCTTTTGTGATTTGATGACTATCCTTAGTTTCATGTTTGGATTACTTTCTTTTGTGTGTTGTAGATCTTTCTATTGCAGATTTTTGGTTTGTGGTTGCTGTGAGGTTTTGATGCAGCGATCTATATAAACAAGATTGTTTTAAGTTTCTGGTCTCTTAGTTTCAAATGCATTTCCAGTATCCTGCATTTGTCCTCTTGTCTTCTCATGCTCGCTGGTGTTGATACCATATTTGTGTGTAGGTGATTTCCTACGTTTACTGTATGTTTGTGTCTACTGGTGAGCTTTCACATTTATAATTTTCTTGACTCTAATTATGGCCTTTTCTTCTCCACCAGAGAAGTTCCTTTAGAATTTGTCGTATATCTGGTTTGGTAGTGCTGAATTCTTTTAGCTTTTGCTTATCTGTAAAGCTTTTGATTTATCCATTGAATATGAATGAAAGGCTTACTGGGTAGAGTATTCTTAGTTGTAGGTTTGCCCCTCTCATCATTTTAACTATATCATGCCACTCCCTTCTGGCATGCAGAGTTTCTGCTGAAAAATCAGCTGATAATCTAATGGGTATTCCCTTCTAATTTTTTTTTCTCTTGCTACTTTTAGTATTTTTTCTTTGTCTTTAATTTTTGTCAGTTTAATTACTATGTGTCTTGACATGTTCCTCCTTGGTCTTATCCTGTATGGAACTCTGCATGTCCTGAACTTGAGTGTCTCCTTTCCCATGTTAGGGAAGTTTTTGGCTATAATCTCTTCAAATATTTTCTCAGTCCTTTCCCGTTCTTCATCTGGGACCCCTAAAATCCAAATGTCGGTGTGTTTAATGTTGTCCCTGAGGTCTCTGAAACTGTCCCCATTTCTTTTCATTCTTTTTTCTTTATTCTGTTCTACTGCAGTGATTTCCATCACTCTATCTTACAGCTCTCTTATTGTTCTTCTGCCTCATTTATTTTGCTATTGATTCTTTCTAGTGTATTTTTCATTCCAGTTATTGCGTTGTTCAACTCTGTTTGTTCTTTAGTACGTCTAAGGTCTATCTTAAGCATATCGTGTATCTTCTGGCTCTTTGCTTCCATTCTTTTTCCAAGGTCTTGGGGATTATCTTTGGTATCATTATTCTGAATTCTTTTTCAGAAAGATTGCCTATCTCTACTTTACTTAGTTGGTCTTCTGGAGTTCTGTCTTGTTCTTTCATATGGAACATATTCCTCTGCCATCTCATTTTGTCTAACTTTCTCTGTGACCTTCTTCAGGCTGCAGGACTGTAAGCTTCTCTTGCAGCTGGGGTCTGCCCCCTTGTGGGTGAGGCTGGTGGTCCAGGGGCTTGTGCAGGCTTCCTGGTGGGAAAGACTGGTGCCTGCCCACTGGTTGGTACAGCCGAGTCTTGTCCCTCTGATGGGCAGGACCATGTTAAAGACTGTGTTTAGAGGTGGCTGTGGGATCAGGATGGCTTTAGGCAGCCTGTCTGCTGATGAATTGGGCTGTGTTCCTATCCTGTTGGTTGTTTGACCTGAGGTGTCCCAGCACTGGAACCTGCAGGCTGTCAGATAGGTAGGGCTAGGTCTTCGTGCCAAAATGGTGACTTTCAGGAGAGTTCACGCCAATGAATATTCCCTGAGGCTTCTGCCTCTGGTGTCCTTGCCTCCTCTGTGAGCCAGAGCCGACCTCCACCTCCCCAGGAGATCCTCCAAGACCCACAAGTAGGTCCGGCCCAGGCTTCTTTGTCCGGGGTCCCAGTGCACAGGAAACTTGTGTGCACCCTCCAAGAGTGGAGTCTCTATTTCACCTAGTCCTATGGAACTCCTGTACTCAACTCCAGTGGCCTTCAAAGCCAAGTGCTCTGAGGGTTCCTCCTAATGCCAGACCTCCAGGTTAGGAAGCCTGATGTGGTGCTCAGGACTCTCACTCTTGTGGGAGTATAATTATTTTATGCAATATAATTATTTTCCAGTTTGTGAGTCACCTGCCCAGTACGTATGGGATTTAATTATATCATGAAAGCACCCCTACTATCATTGTGTTGTGGCTTCTACATTACTTTGGATGTAAAATATCATTTTTAATGCTGATGCTGCTAAGCCATTTCAGTCGTATCTGACTCTTTGCAACCCTGCAGACTGTAGCCAGCCAGGCTTCTCTATCCATGAGAATTCTTCAGGCAAGAATACTGGAGTGGGTTGCCATGCCCTTCTCCGGGGATATTCCCAACCCAGGGATTAAACCCAGGTCTCCTGCATTGCAGGCAGATTCTTTACCACTGAGCCACCAGGGAAGCCCTTTTTTTTTTTTTTTTAGTAGGTTGAGTCTTTTTTTTTATGGTGATTGTTCAGCAGTTATGATTTTTGGTGTTTTCCTGAAAGGAGGTGAGCTCGTTTCCTCTACTCCACCATCTTCGGGAATAAATTCCTGGGGACCTCAGATGGTAAAGAATCCACCTGCAATGTAGGAGACCACGGTTTGATTCCTGGGTCAAGAATCCTTTGGAGAAGGGATAGGATACCCACTCCACTCTTCTTGGGCTTCCCTGGTGGCTCAGATGGTAAAGAATCTGCCTGCAATGCAGGAGACCTGGGTTCAATCCCTGGTTTGGGAAGATCCGCTGGTGAAGGGAATGATTACCCTCTCCAGTATTCTGGTCTGGAGAATTCCTTGGATAGAAGAGCCTGGAGGACTACAGTCCATGGAATTGCAGAGTCGGACATGACTGAGCAACTTTCACTGTCACTTTTCACTTTTGAAACACTACTGATATAACAATGGCAGCAACAGCAGTGCTGTATTTCGGAAACCCTCACTGTTTGTCAGGCTCTTTTTCAAGTGCTTTGCCCATGTTATGTGATGTAATCCTCACAACTAAATGCTGGAGGAACTTGGTGCTAAGCACTCTTATTATCCCGACTTTACAGATGGGGAGGCTATAGCCCGGAGAGGCTGTGTTACTTGCCCAGAGGCACTCGGCTGATAAGTGCCAGAGCCAGGACTCAGCATTTGGTCTTCATCACCAGGGTACACAGCCTACAGCAGGAAGTTGCTCTCAAAGTGCCGCAATCATTAGGTGGGTGGGTGAGCTCACCCCCTGACCTGTGCCAGCTTTGCTCTGTCACCCACCAAGGTTCTGAGCCATTTCTTTCCCTTGTCTTCAGTTAAACTGAGCCAAGGTGAAGCCCTCTCATTTTCTATATGATCGAAAGCCAGGTTGAATTCAGAGAGCATGTCTGTTTCTGGAAACAAAGTGTCTGATACATCTGGAAGCCCAACATAATGAGTAAGACAGTTGCTGTCAGCTTGGATTACTGGTCCCAGTTCCGTACAAATGACCAGGAGGAGACAGAGACTGTTAGGTGTACCTAACAATCCTCAGCTACTCTCCAGATGAAAGGAAGGAAAAACAATAGGACCAGTGCACAGGATGCCCCTGTCCCTTGGGACACCCAGGTTCATGTGGCCTTATTCTGATCATCTTGGATTTTTCTCGTCCTTTCCCATCTTCTGGGCTTAGGGCTTTCCTGGTCTCAGAGCCAGGACCTTCCAGGCTTGGTGGCTGGCAGCTGTGGACAAGCTCAGAGCACACAAATGTCAACTGAGAGCTCAGAGGAGGTTCCTGAGGAAATGTTTAGAGGAGGAAGATGGAAGGATGGTGTCAGTGGACCTTACTGTTCCCTGGGAGACATTAGCCAACCACTTACTCAAGGCTCAGTCCCTCGAGCGGAAGACATGCTCCCAAGAGAGGACCAGCCACCCCTCCCCTTGTTGGAGGCTTTACTGCCTTTTCAAAACATTTTGGTGCAAAACTATCTGGATGGAAGTATTTCTTTTTTAATTTCCCCAATATATGTTATTTCTATCGAGGTATAATCACATGTAATATTACATTCAGGTGTTCACCCTAGTGATGCAGTATATGTTGCAAAATGATCACTAGAATTAGTTAACATCCATCACTATACATTTTTTCCTGTGATAATGAGTCTACTCTCAGCAACTTTCAAATGTGTAATACAGTATTATTAAGGATTGTCACCATGCTGTATATTACATCCTCATGGCATTTGTTTCAGAGCTATAAGTTTGTACTTCTTGACCCCCTTTACTTGTTATTCCCGTCCACCCTTGTAACACACCCTACCTCTAGCAACCACCAACGTTTTCTGTATTTATGAACTCTGTTTTTGTTTGTTGGCTTCCCTGATAGCTCAGACAGTAAAGAATCCACCTGCCAATGCAGGAGACGTAGGATATGCGAGTTCGATCCCTGAGTCAGGAAGATCCCCTGGAGAAGGAAATGGCAACCCACTCCAGTATCCTTGCCTGAGAAATCCCATGGACAGAGTAGCCTGGCAGTTATAGTCCATGGGGTCACAAAGAGTCAGACATGACCGAGCGACTTTTTGTTTTAGATTGCACATGTGAGATAATATGATATTTGTCTTTCTCTTTTCTATTTCACTTAGCATACTGCCCTTAGGAGGCCTCTTCATGTCACAGATGGCAGGCTTTCCTCCTTTTATGGCTGAATAATATTCCATTATGTGTGTGTGTGTGTACGTGAATACACACACCACATTTTCTTTACCCATCATTCTTTGATGGACACTTACATTGTTTCCATACTTTGACAATTGTGAATAATGCTGCAGTGAATGTGGGTTGCAGATATCTTTTCAAGTTAGTGCTTTTGTTTTTTTAGGTAAATGCCCAGTGGTGGAATTGCTGGATTATATGATAGCTCTATTTTTAGTTCTTTAAGGAACCTCCATACTGTTTCTATAGTGGCTTCCCTAATTTGTATTCCCACCAAGGGTTCCCTTTTTTCACATTTTTGCCAACACTTGTTACATCTTGGTTTTTTTGGTGATAACCATTCTGACAGGTGTGAGGTAATATCTGACTGTGTTTTGATTTGAAGTTCCCTGATGATTAGTGATTTGAGCATCTTTTTGTGTGCCTGTTGGCCATTTGTATACCTCCTTTGGAAAAATCACTATACAGAGCCTCTGCCCATTTTTAAATTAGTTTGGTTTTCTGTTTTGTTTTTTTTTTCTTTTTTTGTTATTGCATTATAATGAGATCTTTACATGCATATTTTGGATATGAATGCTTTGCCAAATACATGATTTTCAAAAATATTCTAGTTTGTATGTTGTCTTTTGATTTTGTTGATGGCTTCTTCTGCTGTCATAAGCATTTTACTTTAATGTAGTCCCACTTGTTTGTTTATTATTTTGTTGACTTTGCTATTTGTGTCAAGTCCAAAAATTCCTCATTAGCTTTCCTTCTAGTTTTGTGGTTTTGAGTCTTCATAGAAGTTTTTAATCTATTTTGAAATGATTTTGTATGTGCCTGGTTTAATTCTTCCTGTGTTTTTTTTTTAATATAATTTTTATTTTATACTGTAGTATAGTTGTTTACAATATTCTGTTAGTTTCAGGTGTACAGCAAAGTGATTCCATGATACAAATATATATATATATATATATCTCCATTCCTTTTCAGATTCTTTTTCCATATAGGTTATTACAGAATATTGAGTAAAGTTCCCTGGGCTAAACAGTAGGTTCTTGTTGATTTTCTGTTTCATATATAGTAGTGTATATATGTTAATCCCAAACTCCAATTTATCGCTTCCCTCACCCCCTGCCTTTCCCCTTTAGTAACCATAAGTTTATTTTCTAAGTCTGTGAGTCTGTTTCTGTTTTGTAAATAAATTCATTTGTAATTTTTTTAGATTCCAAGTAGGTATATCATATGATGTTTGTCTTTCTCTGTTTGATTTGTTCATTTGTGTGATAATCTCTAGGTCCATCCATGTTGCTGCAAATGGCATTATTGCTTTCTTTTTAACAGCTGAATAATATTCCATTGTACATATGTACCACATCTTCTTTTTTTTTTTTTTATTGAAGGCTAATTATTTTACAATATTGTATTGGTTGGTTTTACCATACATTGACATGAATCCGCCCTGGGTGTGCATGAGTTCCCCTTCCCGAACCACCCTCCCACCTCCCTCCTCCCCTTATCCTCCCTCTGGGTCATCCCCGCATACCAGCCCCGAGCATCCTGTAATATGCATCGACCCTGAACTGGTGATTCGTTTTACATATGATAATATACATGTTTCAATGCCATTCTCCCAAACCATCCCACCCTCACCCTCTCCCACAGAGTCCCAAAGACTGTTCTATACATCTGTGTCTCTTTTGCTGTCTCGTATACAGGGTTATCATTTGCATCTTTCTAAATTCCATATATATGCGTTAGTATATTGTATTGGTGTTTTTCTTTCTGACTTACTTCACTCTGTATAATAGGCTCTAGTTTCATCCACCTCATTAGAACTGGTTCAAATGCATTCTTTTTAATGGCTGAGTAATACTCCATTGTGTATATGTACCAAAGCTTTCTTATCCATTCGTCTGCAGACGGACATCTAGGTTGCTTCCATGTTCTCACTATTATAAACAGTGCTGCAATGAACATTGGAGTATATGTGTCTCTTTCAATTCTGGTTTCCTCGGTGTGTATGCCCAGGAGTGCGATTGCTGGATCATATGGCAGTTCTATTTCCAGTTTTTTGAGGAATCTCCACACTGTTCTCCATAGTGGCTGTACTAGTTTGCATTCCCACCAACAGTGTAAGAGGGTTCCCTTCTCTCCACACCCTCTCCAGCATTTACTGCATGTAGACTTTTGGATAGCAGCCATTCTGACTGGTGTACCACATCTTCTTTATCCATTCCTCTATCAAAGGACATTTAAGTTGCTTCCATTTCTTGGCTACTATAAATAGTGCTGCAGTGAACACTGTGGTGCATGTATATTTTCAAATTATGGCTTTCTCCACATGTATATCCAAGAGTGGAACTGCTGGATCATATGGCAGCTCTTCATGGGGTCGCAAAGAGTCGGACACGACTGAGCGACTGAACTGAACTGCACTGAACTGATGGCAGCTCTATTTTTAGTTTTTTAAGGAATCGCCATAGAGTTCTCCATAGTGGTTGTACCAATTTAGATTCCCACCAACAGTGTAAAAATGTTCCCTTTCTCCACACCTTCTCTAGCATTTATTGTTTGTAGACTTTTTGAGGATCGCCATTCTGATGGGTGTGAGGTGATACCTCATTGTAGTTTTGGTTTGCATTTCTCTGATAATTATCAGTGTTAAGCATTTTTTCATGTGCCTCTTGGCCATCTGTATGTCTTCCTTGGAGAAATGTTTATTTGGGTCTTATGGAAAAACCCAAACAAACTTTTTTGGCCAACCCGATAGATGTTGGAGATTAATCCCTTGTCAGTTACATTGTTTGCAAATATTTCTCCCATATCCTGCATTCTCACACTTTCTTAGTTTTGATACCATATTTGTGTGTGGATGATTTCTTACCTTTTTCTGTATATTTGTCTTTACTGGTGAGTTTTCATATTCATGAATTTTTTGTTTCTAGTTTAGACCTTTTCTGCCTAGAGAATTCCTTTAGAATTTGTTGTAAAATGTATCTGTTGGTGCTGAATTCTCTTAGCTTTTACTTGTCTATAAAGCTTCTGGTTTCTGCGGTAAATCTGAAGGAGAGCCTTGCTGGGTAAAGTATTCTTGGTTGTGGGTTCTTCTCTTTCAACACTTTACATACATTGTGCCACTCCTTCCTGGCCTGTAGAATTGCTACTGAGCAATCAGCTGATAAACTCATGAAAGTTCTTTTATGTCATTTGTTGCTTTTCTCTTATTACTTTAATTTTTTTTTTGTCAGTTTAATTACTAATATGTCTCAGCATCTTCCTCTTTGGGTTTAAAGACTCCCAAAGAGCCCCTCTTTGGAACTCTTTGTGCTTCCTAGACTTGGGTGCCTGTTTCTTTCCCCATGTTAAAGAAACTTGCAGCTACTGTCTCTTCAAATATTTCTCAGGTCCTTTCTCTCTCTCTGCTCCTCCTCTGGGACCCCTGTCATGCAGATGTTGATGCATTTAATGTTGTCCCAGAGAGACAGTCCCAATTAGACTGTCCTAATTTCTTTTTATTCTTTTTTCTTTATTCTGTTCCGTGGCAGTGATCCCTACCATCCTATCTTCAGTATTATCTGTATTCTGCCTCATTTATTCTGCCATTGATTCCTTCTAGTGTGTCTTTCATTTCAGATGTTTTATTGTTCATCTGTTTGTTTGTTCTTTAGTTCTCCTAGGTCTTCGTTAAATATTTCCTATGTCTTCTTGATTTGTGGCTCCATTATTTTTCTGAGAGCTAGGGGCATCTTTACTATCATTCCTCTGAGTTCTTTTTTGGGTGGATTGCCTGTCTCCTGTTTGCTTGGTTGCTCTTCTAGGATTTTATCTTTTACCTTCATCTGGGACACATTCCTCTGCCATCTTATTTTGTCTAACTTTCTGTGATTGTGGTTTCTGTTCTACAGACTGCAGTGTTGTAGTTCTTCTTGCATCTGCATTCTTCCCTACTGTTGGACGAGGCTGTCTGAGAGGCTTGTGCAGACTTTCTGACGGGAGCAGCTGGTTCCTACCTACTGGCAGGTGGAGCTGGATCTTGTCCTTCTGGTGGACAGAGACATGTCGGGGTGTGTCTAGTGGGCAGCTGTGTGGGACCTGAGAAAATATTTGAAGAGATAATTGCTGCAAGCTTCTTTAACACTGCTGAAAGTCAAGAGGACTTTTGGCAGCCTGTATGCTAACAGGTGGGGCTGTGTCCCCACATTGTTGGCTGTTTGGTTTGAGGTGTCGCAGCACTGGAGCCTGCAGGCTTTGGGTTGGAGCCAGGCCTTAATGAGAAAATGGCTGCCTCCAAGAGGGCTCCCAATGAGTACTCCCCAGAACTGCTGCCTCCAGTTTCTTTGTCCATGCATTAAGCCATAGTTGCTCTACCTTCACAGTAGACCCTCCAATACCAGCGGGTAGGTGTGGCCCAGGCTCTTATGTGAGCACTACTTTTTTTTCCTGGGTCCTGGTGGACATACTTCATGAGTGGAGTTTCTGTTTCCCCCAGTCCTTTGGAATTTCTGCAATCAAACCCTGCTGGCCTTCAAAGCCAGATTCTCTGGGGCCTCTCTTCCCATTGTCAAGGTCCTAGGCTGGAGAGCCTGACACGGGGCTCAGAACTTTCACTCCTATGGAAAAACTTCTATGATATAATTATTTTCCAGTGGGTCACCCATCCAGCAGGTATGGGATTTGATTTTATCACAGCTGCATCCCTTCTACTATCTTGTTGTGACTTCTTCTTTGTGTTTGGATCTAGGATATCCTTTTTGATAGGTTCCAGATTCTTTTTGTTGATGGTTGTTCATCAGTTAATTGTGATTTCAATGTTTCTGTAAGAAGAGGTAAAGTCACATCCTTCTACTCCATCATCATGTCTTCCAAGAAGAACTTTTTTTTTCTTTTCCTTGTGCTTCATCTAGCTTCACTTGCTATGTATAGGGTACCTCAGACAGAGGCCTCCACCCAGCACTTCAGACCAGAGTTCTTCTGATCTGTGTGTCTGCTTTTATGCCAATACCATACTGTTTTAGTTCATGTAACTTTGTGATATAGTTTGAAATCAGGGAGTGTGATGGCTCTAGCTTTGTTCTATTTTCTCAAAGTTAGTTTGGCTCTGGGGTTGTGTTATGGTTCCACACAGATATTAGGATTATTGTTCCATTTCTGTGAAAAGTGCCATTGGAACTTTGATAGAGATTGCATTGAATCTGCAGATTGCTTAAAGTAGTACGGACATTTTAGCAATATTAATTCTTTCTATCCATGAGCATGGGATATCTTTTTATTTGTCTTTTTCAGTCTCTCTCATCAATGTCATATTTTTCAGTGTATAGGTTTTTCACCTCTTTGGTTAAATTTATTCCTAGGTAGTATTTTACTGTTTATTGTGAGTGTGTGCAATTGTAAGTGGGACTTTTTTCCTAATTTTTCTTCCTGTTAGTTCATTATTAGTACAAAGAAACAGAACAGATTTTTGTATATTGATTTTGTATCCTGCAGCTTAACCAAATTCCTTTGATTTTAACCTTTTTTTTTGTGGGGTAATTTGGGTTTTCTACATATAATATTATGTCATCTGTCAATAGTGACAGTTTTACTTCTCTTCTGATTTGAATGCCCTCTTTTTTCTTGCTTAATTGTTCTAGCTAGGACTTCTAGTACTATGTTGACTGAAAGTGACAAGAGTGGGCGTCGTTATCTTGGCCCTGATCTTAGAGAAAAAGCTTTCAGGTTTTCAGCATTGAGTGTAATGTCAGCTGTGAGCTTGTCACATATGGCTTTTATTGTCTTGAGGTACTTCTCTATATCCATTTTGTTGACAGTTATTATCATAAATGTGTACCAAATTTTGTCACATGCTTATTCTGTGTTTTTTAAGAAGGTTTATTTATTATTTTCAGCGAGCCTGGGTCTTCATTGCTGCACTTGGTCTTTCTCTAGTTGTGGTGAGCAGGAGCTGCTCTTCATTGTGGTGCATGGGTTTGTTGCAATGGCTTCTCCTGTGGCAGAGCATGGGCTCTAGGCACACAGGCTTCAGGAATTACAGAGTGTAACTTCTCCTGTGGCAGAACATGGGCTCTAGGAGCACAGGCTTCAGGAGTTACAGAGTGTAATTTCTCCTGTGGCAGAGCATGGGCTCTAGGAGCACAGGCTTCAGGAGTTACAGAGTGTAACTTCTCCTGTGGCAGAACATGGGCTCTAGGAGCACAGGCTTCAGGGGTTACAGAGTGTAACTTCTCCTGTGGCAGAGCATGGGCTCCAGGAGCACAGGCTTCAGGGGTTACAGAGTGTAACTTCTCCTGTGGCAGAGCATGGGCTCCAGGAGCACAGGCTTCAGGGGTTACAGAGTGTAACTTCTCCTGTGGCAGAGCATGGGCTCCAGGAGCACAGGCTTCAGGGGTTACAGAGTGTAACTTCTCCTGTGGCAGAGCACGGGCTCCAGGAGCACAGGCTTCAGGAGTTAGAGTGTGGACTCCGTAGTTGTGCTTCGCCGGCTCCAAGCACTGGCGTGGTAGTTGTGGCACATGGGCTTAGTTGCTCCGCAGCATGTGGGATGTTCCCAGAGCAGGGATCGGACCTATGTCTCCTACATTGGCAGGTGGATTATTAACCACTAGACCTTATTCTGTGTTTAGTGAGATGATCATGTGATACGATCTTTCACTGTGTTGGTGTCATGTGTCACATTGATTTGCAGATGTTGGACCATCTTTGCATCCCTGGAATAAACCCCACTTGATCATGGTGTATGATCCTCTTAACATTCTGTTGAATTTGATCTGCTAATGTTTTCTGAGATTTTTGTATCTTTGTTCATTGGGGATATTGGCCTGTAATTTTCTTGTGTTGTCCTTATCTGGTTTTGGTATCAGGGTAATGCTGGACTCATAAAATGAGTTTGGAAGTGTTTCTTACTCTTCTCTTTGGGGAGAGAGTTTGAGAAGGATTAGAATTGATTGATCTTCAAATTTTTGATAGAGTTCACTAGTGAAGCCACCTGGTCTTGGATTTTTGTTTGGGAGAGATTTTTGATTATGGGGTTTATCTCCTTACCAGTGACCAGTGTGCTTAGATTTTCTATTTATTCATGGTTTAGTCTTGGTAGTCCATGTGTTTCTAGGAATTTATCCATTTCTTCTAGATTGTTTGGTTTGTTGGCATATGATTTTTCTTAGTAGTCACTAATAATCTTTTGTACTTCTGTGGTATCAACTTTAGGAATTTCTGACCATTGCAGTTTCTTAACATCTAAATATCTGCAGTAGGCAGAAACTCTTGTCCACAGCAAGAGGAGCGTCATTCTGCCCAAGTTTCTTCATTGATTAAATCAGCATACTTCTGCCCTTTCAGTACCCGACCATCATTCCTCTCTCATGTGGTCCTGATCCCTGCCCACCACCTCCTGTTAAACATAGCTGCTCTTCTTATTTAGGGAAAATGACAAGAAGGCAAATTTCAGACTTCGTTAATGTCTCTCTGTTAATCACCTTGGGCAAGGACAGGCTGGTAAATGCAGGCCCTTATCCACAAACCGCTTTAAACCAGGGTGTTCTTTCCCTTCCTCCTCCTGGCCTGACACAGGTTCTCTCTGGACAAGGAC
The DNA here is from genome assembly GCF_049115385.1 of Moschus berezovskii. Lineage (NCBI taxonomy): Eukaryota > Metazoa > Chordata > Mammalia > Artiodactyla > Moschidae > Moschus > Moschus berezovskii. The sequence goes on from NC_142471.1 coordinate 28,517,109, forward strand.
ACAGGACTCATCATGCTGATTGCCAGACTGGACTACGAACTCATCCAGCGCTTCACCTTGACGGTCATTGCCCGGGACGGGGGTGGTGAGGAGACCACAGGCCGGGTCAGGATCAACGTGTTGGATGTCAATGACAACGTGCCCACCTTCCAGAAGGATGCCTATGTGGGCGCCCTGAGAGAAAATGAGCCTTCCGTCACACAGCTGGTGCGACTCCGGGTAAGATGCCGGGGTGCCCTTTGATCTGTCTGTTTCCCTTGTCCTTCTCTCTCTCTGCCATCTCCTTGACCACCCCTTTGTAAAGCCACTGCATGAAGTGCTGACACCCATCCACAAAGGATTCTGCTCAGATCAGGGATCACATTCTCAATCTGTGTCAGGCCCTCCTCTGAGCATCACTTTGCATCCCTGGTTACTGAGTAAGACTAGTGTCTGCTTTGGCTTAGATTTTAGGTCTCCAGTCAGCACCCCGCATCTCCCTTGGTAAGTGCCAAGCAGTTCCTTGTGTAAAGTCCCCCATCCAAACCCTTTAGTGAGAGCCTGCAGTCAGGTACTGCTGCAGCTGGAAGGCACCAGAGACCGTGGGCACAACCCAGTTCATGCAAGGGGAAACAGGAAGGGAGGGGCAGGCCCAGTGAATTAGTCGACAGCCAGGACCAGAACTTGAGATTCCATGCTTCAGGCATCCTCCTGCAGTGAGTCCCTCCACCATACGTCGGTGACCTGTAACCAGAAACTTCTTAACATCTCATGCCCCTTCCTCACTGCCTACCGAGAGTGATAGGACCCAGAGCCTCCAATTAGAACTTATTTCTGAAGGAGGCAGGGATAAGGGCAAGGTGGAAGAGGTGGGCATGGGGGACACACAGAAGGCACGACCACGTGCCCACCCAGTGTGGCCGTGGCTCCCCAGTAGACCCTGCCCAGTTCCTCTTACACGCAGACCAGAGGGAGGCCCCTGGAGGCTCCTAGGGTCAGAGACGTTTGGAAAGAGCTAATTAATGCAGCCACGCCAGAGACAGTCGAGGAGGAGGAGGTACCTGACCCCGTTGCAACTGTCTGCTTCTCTCCTTCCATTCACGCAGCCTGCACTTATTAGACATCTGCTGTGTGCCAGACACCGGGCGGAACTCTAGGTGTCAGTTGCAGCCAAGGAACGAAGTTCCTTCTCACATGGAGCTGACAGTCTGAGCAAGGAAGGCAGAAAGTAGACAGGCTATAATCAGGAAGGAGACTAATGGGGTGTCCAGCACAGGACCTAACCCAGTCCAGTGGTCAGGGAAGGCCTCCATGCATGGGAAGGTCCAGCTGGGACTAGGGGTCTAGATGATGGTCATGCCAGGTATGGTAGAGACCCTTTTCATCCTTGGATGAGGCCTAGACTTCCTCTATTCCCTCTAGGCCTTCAGCCTGCCCTCTAGGTTCTCCAGGATACCTCCACACCCCTACATCATGTGTGTCTGCTGGGAGCCAGAGGGTAGCCTCCAACGCAGGGACAAGGAAAGCCTGGATCACCCAGAGAAGGGCGCTCAGAGAGGGGCCAGCCCTTTCTTCCTCCCATCCTCTTCTGGCCCCAGCATCACTGAAAGCTCATGGGCCCTGTTCATCATCTTCCTTCCAGGCAACGGATGAAGACTCCCCTCCCAACAACCAGATCACCTACAGGATCGTCAATGCCTCTGCCTTCGGCAGCTACTTCGACATCAGCGTGTATGAAGGCTATGGTGGTATGTGCGGGAACGAGGGCCCGGCCTGGGGAAGGAGGGTCGACAGGTGGGAACAGGGCTGCACTTCACACCTGTCTCAGGACGGGGCCCTTCTGCCTCCCAGACACCCTGGACCACTTGGGGAGCTGCCCACAGCTCCTGTCGGCTGGAGCAGCACGCGGCATGGGGTCACCTTTTCATAGGCTCAAGGTCTGTGTCTCCCATCAGCCAGATCTTTGAATCTTAGTTTTGTGGCCAGCTGGAATCCCATGGATGGAGGAGCCTGGTAGGCTGCAGTCCGTGGGGTCGCTAGGGGTCGGACACGACTGAGCGACTTCACTTTCACTTTTCACTTTCACACATTGGAGAAGGAAATGGCAACCCACTCCAGTGTTCTTGCCTGGAGAATCCCAGGGACGGGGGAGCCTGGTGGGCTTCCGTCTATGGGGTCACACAGAGTCGGACACGACTGAAATGACACAGCAGCAGCAGCAGCAGGGCTTCTTAAGTTACCACCATGTGTGGGGTCTCTATTAAGAAAAGGTGTCTGGGCAGATCTGTGGTGTGTGGAGAGCGGGGGGAGGCTTATTACCCAAGCTTCACCATCATTTGGGCATGCTGTGGCTACTGCCCAGCCCTTCCTGGCAGTGGCCTTTCCCTGCCTGGCCAGGCACAGTTCCATACTCTGGAACTTGCCCTACCTGCCCCACTGTGGGTCCTGATCTTAGGATCCCAGGAAGGAAATAGCAGCAATAACCTCAAGCTCCAAGATCCCAAGAGACCACTTGTTTTTCTTCCAAAGCCCAGAGACAGAGGGCAATTTGCCAAAGTCACACAGCAAAACTGTCCAGGAAGGCCCTTGTGATCTGGCTCTTGGTTGCCTTTCAGCACCTGCCTACCCACCAGAGTCCAACTGCTGAGAACCACTTGCACTCTCACCTGACAGGGACCACTTCTGTGTCTTTGCAGAGTCTGCTCCTTCCACTGGGAAAGCCCTTCCTCCCGATCCCTTTGCCCTGCTTCCCTTTTACCTCTGGCTAGCTTTAAGATCATTTAGATGTCCTCTCCTCTGCGAAGCTTCCCTAATGTTGGAAGATGAACTCAGTGTCCCCAAGATAGAGCAGATGGGCACTGGGTGTCTCTGAGTGTGGGACTCACTCCTCCTCCTACCCCACAGTTGTGTCAGAGACATATACCTGCAGAAGCTGCATCCTGGCTCAGGATGCTACAGCCTAAGGACCTCTGTAAGATCTGTGTCCCCGTTTTAAAAGCTGAGCAGTCCCACACCCCTGCCCACCCTCACACCTCACCACCTTCTCAGCAAGAACCCTCCTTGGTTTTATATTAGTAAAGTGGTAATTGTGTTTCTGTTTCCCAAATAGAAAGTGGCAGTTTAATATTGTGGGTAATGCCTTTGCACACTACCCATGCCCCCACTCCCAAGCCAGTACATCTTCCTTCCCAAAACTGAACATCAATGGCTTAGCAGGAAAGAAAAAGGTGAGAGTTCAGGCATGTGCAGTGTGTCTCTGGGGAAGACACTGAACCTCTCTGAGCCTGCTTTCCTCATCTGTAAAGTGGAGCTTCTGTTACCTCCGAAACAGTTGCCACCTGCTGGACTCACCAGTGGGCCTGGCACAGATCAAGTAGTCAGTAAACCTCAGTCAAGTCTGTGAGGCTCTGGGAGTTCACAGGCAGGAGGGAAAAGCCAGGCCAAGCCAGCCACACCCTCTCTGCCCAAAGGGGAGCCCTGGCCAGATGGGCATGTAAAGTCTGCTTACAGAGGGCCTGGGGCCTCTCTGTCATTTCAGTGATCAGCGTGAGCCGCCCCCTGGATTATGAACAGATACCCAATGGACTGATTTATCTGACCATCATGGCCAAGGACGCTGGCAACCCCCCTCTGAACAGCACTGTCTCTGTCACCATTGAGGTGTTTGTAAGTACCCAGGGGTGCACTGGCCTTGCTATTCTGGGAACTGGGGTAGTGAGTGTGCTCCCAGAGTGTTGGAGCCCTGCTAAAACCCTGTGTCCCCACATCCTTGGCTGTCCCCACAACTCAGAGCATTACTCAGACTGTCCCAAAGGCTGTCCCCTAGCAAACTGCCTCCCCACTCGGCCAGGGAGGGCACGGGGCCCTGGGACCCAAGGATAGCCTGATGGTCCTAATTTCATTTCAGAGCCTCAGGACCCCCTCTGGGGTGGAACAGGAGCTGGGGCTCATGCAGGGAGATAGTGTCCTGTGTTCCTTCATTTATAGCCACATTCCGTGAAGTTCAAGGGAATTCCTGGAAGGTCATCTGTCTCTCTCTGGGCCCCTCTTTCTTCTTCACTTCCTTTTTCCATTCCTCTGAAGATCTAAAGGGGCCTGAAACCAAACCACAGCTTGTCTGACACGAATATCAAGCACACCTTAGTGCTTTTCCGTGTCTGAAATTATCAGTCACTGAATCCATCTCCACACTGGTTCATTGGCCCCACACAGCTCCCCCAGCGATCCCAGGGATGCAGATCATGGTCTGACACCAGGCCAGTGGGCCTTCCCGCCCCCCACCCCCCCAACCGCCCAGACACCCACCCCCATCCCATTAAAGGCTACTGCCTGTGGAGACGGTGAACACATGCTGATGGAAGAGTTAGTGCGTTACCGGCCTCAGGAGGAGTTGATCAGATTGCCAGGTTAGGAGATTCGCTGTGATTTGACAAAGGCTCAGCAGAAACTCGCCCAGAGCAGGTTGCCGGATGACTTCCCTATCCCAGCTGGCTTTGCCAACATCCCCTGGTGGTGCCTCACACCTGGCTTTATCGAGCCTCATCCTCTCAACCCAAGACTGAGCCTCCAGGGCCAACCCTGGGCAGGGGACCCCACTTGCTTATAGAATATGATGGGGTAGGCAGTGATGGAAAAGCCTCGGGTAATGCCTGGAGGAACCTTGCATCTGGGAGCAGCATTTAGGGGGAGCAGGGGACAGAGAGGCTCTATAGAACCAGGTCCAGGAAATGGAAGGGCAGAGTCTAGGACCTTCATCTGACACTTCAGGCTGCAGGGGCTGGCCAGGAGATCATCAAAAGCCCAAAAGCATGCCTGCCTTTAACCTGAGACCACCCACCTGAAACACAAGGCTAAGAGCAGAGAAGCACAGTACACTTGCTACCAACCCTGACCACATCCTGGTATTCTTGCCTGCATGGCCCTGACCCTGACCACAGCCCCCAGTGCCCCCTTCATCTTGGTCACACTCATAACCCTGGCCAGTCCCCTCACCGCCACCACCACTTTCAACCAGAATCCTGCTCTGCCCAAGCAAGCAGTGAATTCTTCCTGTGTGTGCTGTGCAGTAGAGACTGGGGAGGGATATGCAGGTGACTATGAATCCTGCTCCCCCCAAAGGGACACTGAATAGAGAGAGGAGCATGGCCTGGGAGGCATATAGCTTTGACACTCAGCTCTGCCACCCTCTAGCCATGTGACCTGGGATTCTTTTCCTCTCTGAACCTCAGCTTCCTCATCTAAAGAGTGGGGATCCTCATGGTACTGCCTCATGATACTGTCGTGAAGATTAAACGTGATCATGTGGGTGACACTTGGCTCCAGTAACATAGGCCATCTTACTGTTGGTAAGACGGATGTGTTCCAGTAGCAGCATCCATGCACCAGGCTCTCTAATGCACAGGGAGTTCTAGGAATTCAGCTGGGCAGAGAAGGACCTGCTCTTGACTTTTTGGAAACAGATGTGAAAGAGGGTGAGAGTAGGGGAGGTTTAGGGAAATAAGTTGAGGTGTTCTATGCTACCCAGGTATGGGCACGTAGCATTGACCAAGTGGAAATTCAAACTTCTTGAGCTTTGTGCTATGCCAGCTGCTTTCACGTTACACAGGCTCTCTCGATCCCATTCTGCAGACGAGGCAGCTGAGGCTCAGGGAGGGAGCATAGCTGGTGCAAGGTCACCAGTGCCTTCCTCACTTTCTGGCTGGTAAGTGGCATTTGAATTTACCTCCAGTCCTAGTTAGCCAAGATTTGAAGTCTGACCAGTCTGACTCCTGGGCTCACGTTCTACCCACCACACTCCTAGGCTTGGAGGCTTGGACATCCCAGTCTTCATGTGACTGAGACCAGTGTGCCTCAGAGTTCATGTGGATTCCCCAGCCATCTTCTTAAAATGCAAATTCTCACTTAGCACATCTGGGGAAGGGCTGAGGCTCTGCATTTCTACATGCTCCCGTGAAACGCTGATCCTTCTGGCCAGGGAACCACTCTCTGAGTAGCGGGGCCTTCAAAAATCTGCCCTCGTGGGATCTTGAATTCCAGGGACTGCCCCAAATCCCAGCCCGCTTCCCAACCTGTGGTCGGCTAAGAAAGGACCTGGGGAGGGTCTCTTTCTCTTTTTGCCTCAACCCCTCACACGGAGCTGGAGCAGGAAGTGAATGGCCCAGAGACAGAACTGACCTTTATCTACTGTGAATAGAAGAGTGACCAGCAGCCTCCGCCTCCCTCCCTGACACCAGGGAGCGGGGGTCTCCATGTCCAGGGCAAGTGAGGGCAGGAGTCCAGCTGGCTCTGTCCTCTAAGCAAGTCAACCCGTGCCCTGGCCTGGAGCCACCTCAGTTCAACAGAAGGGGTGCTATTTTCAGATTTCCTCACAACCTCATGCAGGTCAGCAGGGACCCTGTACTTCCCTTCTGGGTCTGCCCTGGCCCATGGCAGCAGGGCAGATCTGGTAACAAAGACAGGTACCACCTTGACTCTGAGTGAGCATCATCTCTCGAGCAGAGCTTTGGGACAGTACAGTCACTTGTGTCTAAGGACCACACTTGAAAAGGTCACCGCCTCTGGGTTGGTTTTTCATGTGGGTGATTTTTAAGTAGCTGTCACTTGGCTGAGCTGCCTCCTCCCTCTTCCAAAGGGATTTTCTCTCAACAGAAAAGAAAAAAAAAAAAAAGCCCCAGCAGAGATGAAGGAGTTGATGGCAGCATTTACTGCTCAGGTTGGGGGTGGGGAGAGGCAGATCAAGGCGACAGGGCTGTGCAAGGAGCGGTCCGGAGTGGGGGCCAGGTGATTCCTTTTCATCCACTGCTTGTTGGTTTTTAATAAAGAAGTCAAACTCGGTTTGTAGATTTCCCATTAGGGGACAATAAGCTTTTGTAGAGGGAGCCGCTGAATTAGAACTAATAGCGAATGTAGCACCAGGATCCGGGGAAATATCAGCGCTAATAAGTTTCTGCCTCATGCTCTGTCACTGACATTCTCCGCACCATTCCGTGCAGCCAAGCAGAAGGCTTAAATATATATGTATATGGGGCACTCGTGCCCACACCAGGGCTGACCAGGCATGCTGCTGGGCATCAGACATCAGGTGGGGCCTCACGCTGCCAGTGCTCTGAGGCTGGGGAGAGGAACAAGTCAGCGAGAACCGGTGTGGGGTCCAGAGCCAGGGGCCAGATTGGGGGACAAGAGCGCTGCTCTCTAGGCACCGCAGTCCCTGCATGATAGGAGCCTCTGACGTCCCAAGGGGTGGAGAGCCAGATATCAGGCTGTCTCCTTCCTTTCTATTTATTTTTTAAATTTGTCTTATCAAATAGTTGATTCCTAATGTGGTGTTCAAGCCACCTCCTACCTGTTTGCTCAGCCAGAAGTGAGTGACTCCAGCAGAGTGGCTCCCTACAGGAGCCTTTCCCCCAGAGGGCTCCCAGTCCAGGGGAGAAGTGGGCCCCTGAGAGTCTGCATCAATGAGAGCTGAAGCCTACAGACTCCCCATGGGGCTGCCACCCAGTCTACCCCCTGAGCTCCACGCTGGGCTCCTGGGGAAGGGGGAGAAGGCACCGAGTCATGTGGGCCAGCGAGGCTCCCTCCAAGAAGAAACAGGGAGGAGCTCTCACCGAGTGACTGCAAACATGGTTGATGAGCACTGAGGACCAGAGTCTTCAAGGGTAAGGGAGTCTACCTGATTGTGGAGGAGCTCTGGGAGCAGGCGGAGGCAGAGGCTGGGGCCCGGGCCCCACCCTGCTGGGTCAACCCACTGACTTAGCACCATCTTCTGGCCACTGGTGCAGGCTGGGCCTGAGGAGGATTGCTCCAGAACTGGAGCTGGGGGTTCTGGACCGGGTTTGCTCAAGCAGGTGGAGGTGCTGCTGTTCTTACGTGTGTGCAGAAGGGTCTGGAATTCCAGCTCTAAGAGCCCCCTACCTGCCTACTTCAGTATCTTCTGGGTTGAGATACTCCTCTCTCCCTTCATTTCTAAGAGGGCGAACATTGATAGGAGGGTTCCTAGAACCTTCTACTAGCATCTTGGTGGAGCTGGATGGAAAGGTCCAAGTGTGGGGCTGATGAGCTGAGGTTGAGAGAACTGGAGTGGACTTGGAGTTCAGGTGGGAGACCAACAGGAGAGCCGGGTGAACTGGGAGTTACGGGCAGTCCCAACTGGCACCTCGTTCTCCAATGCTCTGGCCATCACCGTCCGTTCCTCGACTCCCTCACGTTTCTCCAAGGCCTGTCCTGCCACTGTGAACTGTAGCCCAGCTGGAGGGTAACCTGATTGCCTCGTGACACCCCACCGGGCTCCGTGACACACTGCAGTCAGCAGAGCTCCTTGGTGCCAGTCGTGTCCGGCCTCCCTGCAGTGACCAGTCCAGACTGCCTCCCTGGTTCCTGAAGCCTGTTCATTTTCTTTCCAGGATGAGAATGACAACCCCCCCACCTTCAGCAAGCCTGCCTACTTTGTGTCTGTGGTGGAGAACATCATGGCAGGTATGGCCCAGGTCGGGGAGGACAGCAGGCACAGCATTCAGGATGCAGCCCTGACCTTGCACATAAATGCCAGAGGCCCCTGCCCTCCCTGTGTTTCCCACAAGTGGAACCTCTGGAGATGTGTGGTTGTCTGCCAGCCGGCAGTTCCTTCCAGAGCAGACACTCTGCTGGACACTTGGTCCCTGCACCCTCTGTAGCTAGTTGTCCTTCAGAAATAATGACTGAGGATTAATTCAGCAACATCGGGTAAACAAGAGTGCCCAGAAAGTTCTGGGTTTATGGGGCGTGAGGCCAGTCCCAGGGCCTGTGATGGCTGAGGGGGTCACCCTGGAGGATAGTGTGTGTTCCTAGGTGAGGAGAGAATTGGAGGCTCCTCCCTGGGCTGCATCTCAAGGGCCAGGGCCCAGCTTGCAGACCCAGAGCCACCAGCTCCACACTCAGATACCTGGGAACCTGAGCTGTCTTCAGAGCAAGCCAGAGCTTTACCCTTACACCCTGAGTGGATGTTCCATAGGGGAGACTCAGGTCAGGAATTACTACAGCAGCTGGAGGGGTCAGGGTCACCTGGAGGAGCCAGGGGACAGCTGGAATCAGACAGCTGGAGTAGAGACAGTTGTAGGAGTCTGGGACACCTTGAGTCAGAGATAGCAGAGGAGTCAGGGAGCAGCTGGAACCAGAGGTAACCTTCCCTAGCACTGCCGGGCCTTCTGAAGAGACCTTCTAAAGGTACCCACCTGGTGTCTGATGACTTGCTGGACAGGGCCCAAGCTGGGCCCAGCCCACCCTCTCTGATAAGGAGAGGCCTTCATCCTGCACTTAATCCTCTTCCACGTTAAGTGTGCTGGGATAAAGGAGTGTATCAGGGCAAAGGTGCCTGTCCTCCGGTCAGGATAAGACTAGGAGTCAGATCAGAGGCCCCACAGCTGTCCAGAGGGACCCAGAAAGACCTGACTGTCCACCTCCCCCTGCCCGGCCCTCACACCCCCCAGGGACTGTTGATTCACCGGCATGATAGATACCGTGGTCTGACATGCGTCAGACCTGTGTCTCACCTGTTTTATCCCGCAGGATCCCCACCAGCCACCCCACAAGTCATATAGTTATAGTTATACCCATTTTCCAGAGGAAGAAGCTAAGGCTCAGACAAAATAAGGCATCTGCCAGAGGTCCCACCAGATTCCAGCCAGCGCATGGTGACTCTCGAAAGCCACACATCCACCCTTCTCACCACCCTGCCAGAGCTGGAAGGAGGGAGCCGGAAGCCTGGGGGGCATGGCTGTAGGAAAGACTGCCCTCAGAGTCTGGGCAGGCCACTGGAAAGGCTGAACCCCTGACCCAGGGTTTCACAGAGATGAAAGTGAGGGCCTTAACTGGGCAGTAAAGAGAAAATAAAAACCCTTTACAAATTCTCCCTGTTAAGCAAGATAAAATAAGACCAAAATTGAATATAATAAATTTAGAATAATTTAATATGGAGCTTCATTTCTTTTTGAGTCAAAGTCGAAGCTGGCTGCTCTGAGCTCATTTACTGTGGTGGCCAGTCAGGGAGGGATGGGGTGGGGCAGTGGTGTGCTCTGGGGCTGGACCAGGACTGAGTTGGGGGAGGAAGGGGGTGGGCCTGACCCCTCCCAGGCTCCACTCCCTCCCATGGAGCCTTGTTCCCACACAGCCCAGGAATATGGACCACAGGAGCAGGTGGTGGAGCCCACTCTCATCCCTAGATGGCCCCTGGGGCATGCCTCCTGCCCTCTGAGGTCTTCTCCACTTCCTGTGCCCTGTCCTGCTCCCAGAGCCTGGGGCTATGAGCCCAGGGTGAGCAGACCCCACTCCTTTTGTCTCCCGGAAGGAGCCACGGTGCTGTTCCTGAATGCCACAGACCTGGACCGCTCCCGGGAGTATGGCCAGGAGTCCATCATCTACTCCTTGGAGGGCTCTTCCCAGTTCCGGATCAATGCCCGCTCAGGTGAGGCCTGGTCCTCTGCACCTTCAGCTGATGCTCCATACCCACCCCGGGGACCGTCCTCTGGGCCAGAGGCTCCTGAGCAGTCCAGCTTGGAGCACTTGGCTTTATCCCTAAAATATCCGAGTGAGATTACTGATCTTAAAAAAAAAGATCACAACGTGAATTCATTCACCAAAGAATGTCTTTTGGTGGTGAAGAGTCATGTTAGGTTTTAATATGTTCCATTTCACAATTATCTGTCTAAACCACTGCTCTTCAAGGACACCTTTCTTCAAGCCTAAGTGTCTCAGCGGCTGACCTCATTCTCGAATCCTGGCTCCTCTTCCTAACATGAAATGTGCCTCAGTTTCCCCACCTACAGAGGATACACATAGTAGGGCTGTTGTGTGACTTCAGTGAGTCATCATAGAGAACTTGGAGTTGTCCCTGGCACACAGTAAGTACTGACTAAGTTAGGTTGTTAGCATTATCTTCTTTGGTCTTTACACCCTGGGGCCCCCATCCTCAGCTCCCGGCTCGGCCCGTATAACTCTCCTTTCTTCTTCATTTCTCCACCTGCCTCCCTCCAGCTTTCTGTCCTCCTTGAGGCTGGGAGGGGAGCAGGGCAGAAAAAAGCAGCAAGATACCCCAGACTTCCAAGTCAGAAGCTGGAAAGGAATGAGAGGCCTCTGAGCATTCGTTCATACCTTCACTCACCTGTCAGTGGGGGCCTGCTCTCCACCAGGTGCTGTGCTGGGTGCTGGGGAAAGAGAATGGAATAAGGCATGGCCTCACCCTCACAGGGCTCCAAGTTAGCTCAGTGGATGTGCAAGGCTCCCCACTTCCAAGTTCTCCTTTGTGTATTAGGTAAGGGAACTTGTAGATGCTGAACAGGCCCTGAAACCTCAGTGGCTTAACACAATAGAACTTCTAACTCACAAAACAATCCAGTGCTGTGTTTGGTGGACAGTCTTCCACATGGTGATTCAGGGACCCAGACTCCTTCCATGTTGTGGCTCCAGGGTCACTGCAGAAGGGAAAAGGAAATGTGGGATATTGTGTAAGGAGATGTTTATGGGTCAGACCTGGAGGTAAAAGACATCACTTGTGCCCACATCCCATTGGCCAGAACCAGGCAATGGCCCTGCCAAACGCAAGGAAGGCTTGGGCAACATCATAGTCCCTGGCCTGGCAGCTCCTCTCCAGCAATCATCCTGGCCTGGGAAGGGAGCAGGAATCTTTGAGGGACACTGGCCATCCTTACCACGGGTGGTCAGCGGCCCAGAAGGGCATCTAGTCTCCTGTTGTGTGTGCCTCCGTGCTCCAAGTCTGCCTTCAGTCTCTTTCACCCCACTTTCCTGGAAGCTCGGGGAGCAGATGGCTGGTGCTGACGTGTACAAAGACTTAACACATCCAGGGCCACCCTGCGCCTTCTGTTCCACCTCTGACAAAGCCGGTGCTTCCCTCTGACCTCTCAGGAGCCTCCACCCTCAGAAGTCTATGTTTCTGGGGCGCTCAGAGTGATGTCATTAAGGAATATTAACCAGGCACTCAGCACTGTTCTAAGTGCTTTGACCAACATCACCACCACTCTGAGGCAGGTCTTAGCTTCATGACATCCCCATTTTCCTTACAAGGAAATTGAGGCCGAGGGGCGGTTAAATCACTGGGCTCAGGATTCGCAGAGCCTGAACGTCTGAGTTCAGAGCCCAGGCTCTCAGCGCTCTGTTCTCTAAAGCCATGTAGAGCCCTGTGCCACCCCCAGATACAGTGGCGGGCACCCTGACCCTGCCTCCCCAGTCAGGGGCTCCAGCTCCACCCTGGGGCCTTTAATAACGACTTGCACATTTTCTTGCTGCCTTAACACGGCTCCTTCAGCTCCAAAGGTGTAAGCGTTTTCCTCTGAGCACCTTGGTCAAATTAGCCAGGCCCACTCCACAGAGGTGGCCTTAATTGGATCTAATTTCCCAGACAGGAGGAGCCATCTATCATGCCGACAAGTTCATGTTTAAAACTTTTTAGAGATTAATTTCTTCCTCGCCCTGCCAATTAATTGACACCACCCCAGCATGGAGTGTGGCTTGGCAGGCAAACGATTGCCAGGCTTTTGTTCCTGGCCTTAGCACCTTCAGTGCCCTGGCCCCCAACCCCAGCTTCCTTATCCTGGCAGGAAGGGGAAATATGAGAGTGGAAGAGTCCTAGGGACCACTGGCCCAGCTCCCTTATATTACAGTAGAATAAACCAAGCACAGAGAAATTAAGTAACCTGCCCCAGGTCACACAGCTCAGTCAGTGGGGATAGCACACAGTCCTTGCCCTTGGAGGACCCTCACAGTCCCTTGGAAGGAAATGAGCATTTTCTGAATGTTGGAAACTTCACCTATAGTTATTTAATCCTTACAAAGCTCTGATTTGAAATCTTACTAATCTCTTTTAGATGAAAAAACTGAGGCTCAGAGAAATTAATTAACTTTCCCAGGCTAAGCTCCTGGAAAGGACAGTCATCAGAAGTCATACCTGGACTTCACTGTCCTCAGAGCACCGACTCTTTCCAGTGGCCCTCGTGAGATGGTACATGGCCCGGTCGCCAGACTATACTGAAGCTGGCTTGTGCTGCCTCATGCCTGCTCATGAGAACCAGTTATGTACATCTCTTCCCAACTCCAAGTTCAGAGCTACCGAGTGGGTAGCTTCAAATGGGCCCTGGTGGGAATATTTATAACCCGGGAAATCAGCAAATGCCATATTTTTCCTTTGGGAATCCAGTCGTCAAACATTTACTGTAACACCACTACCACGTGACTTCCATATTTTAGTTATACCAAAACACAAAGAAGAGCCAAAAACAGAATGACAAAGATTACGTGGTGGTGGTTTAAACACTAAGTCTTGTCCGACTCTTGCCCGCCAGGCTCCTCTGTCCATGAGATTTCCCAGGCAAGAATACTGGAGTGGGTTGCCATTTCCTTCTCCAGGGGATCTTTCTGACCCAACAAAGTTTATGGTCTATTTTAAATGCTTATATTTAGTAGAATAACTTATTTATACACTAAAACATTCAAAGCATTGTTTCGTACAAGGTAATTAAGGAAACTATTTTATAGCTATTAATATTAAATCTCAACCCACTATAGGTTGAGCTGTCTAGAATGAGCCACGAGTTGGAACATGCATGAAGCCCTCGGCGTGTTTCAGTCCTGTTGTATTTCTATAACCAAATGAATAAACAGTGCCAGGTGCCTCTCTAAGTCTAGAACCAAATTAATCCCATGTCAGCCCTATGAGATGGGCCCTATAATTGTTCCTTTTAACCAGATGGGGAAACTGAGGCACGGGGGATTTAGGTGACTAGTTCCAGGTGATAAAGCCAGTGAGGTGATGTCCGCAGCCTAAGTGAGAAGTCCTTTGTCACTGAGCTTGAGGCCAGATGACTCTCCTGCCCTGGTTTCCAGCCCCAATCCCATAATCTGTCTCGATTTTCCGCATCTGAAAATGGCTCTTCCTCCTGGGGTTATATTGCCCAGCTCTTGGGAATCCAGGTTCCCAAGTCATGGCTGCTGTGCCCTGTGAGCACCTTCTCACCACCCCCTGTTCACACAGGTCACTTGATCTTGCAAGCATCTCTCTCACACTGTGCTCTCCCGCTCCTTCCCCATTCCCTCCCTGGCCCACCCAAACCATCCCTCACTCACCCTTCTCTTATTGCAGGTGAAATCACCACCACCTCTCTGCTTGACCGTGAGACCAAGTCTGAGTACATCCTCATCGTCCGGGCAGTGGACGGGGGCGTGGGCCACAACCAGAAAACCGGCATTGCCACTGTGAGCATTCAGCCAGCCCCTGCCCCTAGCTCCCCACTTGCCAGCCAGGCTGCCACCCCCAGCTCTTCTTCAGCTTGTACCACTTAGGCCCCTGGACACTTGTGTCCCAAGGCAGTGTGAGGCCTTGTGGGCATGGAGGGAGGGTGGCAGGTACCATTTCGTTGTCAGCCAAGGTCAGCGCTGGGGCCTTCGCAGCTAGGGGAAGAAAGACATGGGGGTGCTTGGGAAGAACAAATACTCTCTCCTGCCCCCAAAGACCAGCTAGGCAGAAGGCATGAGCCCCATAACTCCCTCCCTGCCCTGGCACCTGCCAAGAAACAGGAGAAAGGACTGCCAGGAAGAGTGGCTCAGAACAGGAGGCAGGCCCTGAGGGTTCCCGGGGGCCTGTCACCACCCACCCCTACCTTGCGGTGCTGAGAAATGATGCCCAGGTGTCCCTCCCATGAGCAGGTAGGACCCGTGAAGCCCAGAGCCCCACCCAAGGCCTTCCTGCCTCTGAGAGTAGAAGCTCCAGGAGAGCCATTAGAGGGTCCTAACTGAGCTCTTTGCTGCAACTGCTGCAGAGGAGGGCGGGGTGAGACCTTCCTGCTGTGGGGCAGGAAGCAGGAAGAGCAGCTGACGGGTCACTCCGGCCACTCCCCTCCTTATCCTCGTTTGCTGTCTTGCAGTCCATCTGGAGCCCTCTCTCCTCAGCCCTCACCCGATCCACAGCAGCTGCCCCCATTCTTATCCAGCTAGAGGGGCTGGGGGTGCTGTTACTTGGCCAGCCACTTGGCAGAAAAATCCCCAGTGCTCTATTCAGTCATGAGAGGCCCCTGCTAATAGGACTCAGAATTCTATAAATAATTTACCTGGGTGGCAGGTGAGCAGAGAAATTGCTTGGCTTGTAGCTGAGACTAAAAGGGGAAGCTCTGTGGCTCCTATCAGATGTCCCACTGCAAATCTCCCACACCCTGTCAGTCACATTCAACCAAGACTCGGGGTGGACAGAACATATCCCAGGTGGCAGGGACCATTTCAGGAGTTATTTCATCCATTCCTCTGTCTCCTAATGGGACAGCACCTAAACCCCCTGAAAGATCTAGGCTCCATTCTGTTCTTGAAAGCTCAGGGTCTCTCCTGAGGCCCCCAAAGTGGGTGGAGCTGGTGGAATTAGGGCCAAAGTGCCCATAGGCATCTGAGCGTGTCCCTAGCATGGGCACTGTCCTTGCACAGCTCAGCTCGGTGCATCCCACAGTGCCCCGTGTGGTTTCACAGGTGAACATCACCCTCCTGGACATCAATGACAACCACCCCACCTGGAAGGATGCTCCCTACTACATCAACCTGGTGGAGATGACCCCTCCAGACTCTGACGTGACCACGGTAAGTGGTGGTGGGGAGCAGAGCTTCCGGGTGGCTGTTTGATGGGTGTCTGCCTTTCCCACGTGAGTCCCGTGGGCCTGCCATTGTGGAGCTGTTTCCAAGTCAGCTTTCAGAGCAGAGTTCCAGACGCTCTCTTGATGGTGAAAGGTAGCCAGAATTGGAGGAAAGCCCTCACACAGTGCTCAGAGACAGCAGGCTCTAGACTTCATCAAAAGGAGCACTGGCAGCCCAAGAACAGTGCCGAAGAGGCTAGGGCTGGTTAAGCTCGGGGTCACCCCTACCCTGGCACCCCAGGACTCTGGCCGCCTCCTCAGGAGAGCCCCGAACCTCCCTTGGCAAGGCACAGATACTCTGCTTCGAATAACACAAGCTTCAGCCTTGCCTCCAGCACCTTCCTTCTACCTCACTTCTGTCACTGCAGCCATCCGTCTGGATCAGCAAGCCAAGGGCTGCCCCAGCAGGGGGCTCAGAGTGCACCCAGGGACTTTCTGGCATGAGATGTTGCAGGTTTGCACAGGCTCCTAGGCATGCTGCGTGTGAGGATATGACTCAGGATAAGGAATGGGAGATGCAACCATAAAACCTCAGGGTGTCCAGAAAGGGGAGCAGTGCCCTGGGGAAGCTGAGCAAAGCCGGGGTCAAGCATCCCACTCTCTATGTGCTGGGATTCATATGAGGCTTTCTTTCCCCCTCATGCTTATACCCCATTTGGCCTCATTCAGAGAGACTTACGCCCCAGTGTCTAGCCCCACATACACCAGCCAGCCCTGTGAATCTGACATGATCACATGATCAGATGCTCAGTAGTGTCAGACTCTTTGTAACCATGTGGATTATAGCCCACCAAGCTCATCTGTCCATGAGATTCTCCAGGGAAGAATACTGGAATGGGTTGACATTTCCTTCTCCAGGGGATCTTCCCCACCCAGGGATTGAACCTGGGTCTCCTGCATAAGGCAGATTCTTTACCAACTGAGCCACCAGGAAAATTCCCATTTATTGAATGTCTGGGACATGCCAGGTGCTGTGCTAGGCACACCTCATGGATTCTCTCATCCTCATGGGGATCCCACATCATGGCAGATGGATTCCCTGCTTCTACTGTACAGTGGAGGGAATGGAGACTTAGTGTTTGAGGGACTTGCCCAAGATCACAGAGCTAATGAGATAGTAAAAGATCATGTCAGGATTCAAACCAGGGTCTAGTTGACTCAAGCAAGAGGAAACTACCTGACCTCTGCCCCTCTGCTGGCTCACGGGCACTCTGACAGGTGGCCCAGGTCCTGAAAAACTGGAGAACTCAGGTGGGATGGGAGAAGGGATGGTAAACTTTCATATCCAGTTCTTCAGGAAGGCTGCCCCACCCTGAGGGCAGGCAGTCTTGGACTGGTGATGCCTAACCTCCCCACCCCTACCCTCACCAACCACAGGCAGCAGTGACAAGGTCTGCCAGGTCTCGATGGAGGGAGATGTCAACCTGGAAGAAGGACAGAGAGAGCAAGAGGGAGAGGGGTTGGCCATCACACCTGTCCTGTCTTCCTTTCTACATGTTAACGATACGAATGACTCTCAGCTCTGGTGGGATCCCCTCCCAGGGATTCCAGTAGGGTACAGGATCTGGAATCTGTTTTCTCAGTCCTAGGTTGGAGAATCCTTCCAGCGCAAAGCCAGACTTTGCAACCACTCCCAGTTCCGATGGGCACTCTCTGCTGCCACCTTATGGACACTAGGACTCTGGACCAGGATAACCCCAGCCAGAGACTCCAAAAAGTTGGGGCAGAATGCCTACCTCTCAACACCTACCTCTGGTCAACTCTTACCTTTGCTTTACATGTCTGGGAAATTCCTCCCAGAGGAAACTGAGGGGAGAAAGTGACTGCATGGGACAGCATTCAGGGGTGCCATTATCAAAGAGTCTACCTGCTGGTCGAAGAGTAGGTCTGCTGGGCTGGGAGTGTACTTTCTTGGCTTAAGCATTTCCCAGATCAGGCCCCAGAGGCTTCTCTGGGTCTCCAGCCTTTCCTCACATCCTCTGTGCAGTGAGCAGGTATGGACAGTGGGCCAGAGGCCTGCTGCCCAGTGTTGCCTCACTCTCCAGGAAACCCCCACAAGCCTTTAGTGAGCACCTACTGTATGCCAGACTTGGCAGGCTCGGGAATTCGGGATGCAGCAAGTTTCCTGTCTGCCTTCAGGGAGCTGCTTGTCACTCTTAGGCTGAAACTCCCCCCTGGTTCCCATCTCACCCTGTGTAAAAGCCAGGGTCCTTACTGGACCTGCCTGGCCTGCAAGATCCGCCCCACATTAACTCTGGGGAGAAGGACATGTGAGTCCACCCCTCAACCCTGAGTAGACGTGGGTGTCCACAGCCACAGGTTTGGGGTACCTCAGCTACACTACTCAGGGTCATGTTTGAGACCTGAAAAAAAAAATGTTACTGACTCAGAATTTCAAAAAGAACAGAGACAGAATTAAAGCTTGTTATATTAAACATCTGCCACATATGTTGTGACAACTTTAGAAGTTACAATTATTTAAGGTGTATGAAAATTTCATTGCATTTAAGGACAAGTTGTAGGCTTCATTTTCTAGAATTCTGGAGAATTTTTTTTTAATGTGATGATTTTTCAGGATGACAGAAATCAAGAAGCCCATACATTAATTGAGCTTGTTACAGCAAAATAATTTCAAAAGGAATAGTCATAAAAATTCTTTCAGATTTGATAGCCTTAAAATATATGTATGTGTGTATAGGTGGGTATATTATAATGCCTTCTAGGGGGCCCCCTGGGAACTTCTAAGGTCTCATAATGGCCCTGAGTGAGGTAAGATCTGTGGCTGGGGTTCGAGAAAAGTGGTCTTTAAGGAGGGAACAGCTCACCCAGCGGTGACATCAGGAGGAGGTGATATTTCAATGGAAAAGAAACTAGCCCAGCTTCTGACTGATGTCCCACCCACCTTCGCACACCCACCACACACCCCCCCCAACACACGCAGGACTTTCAGTTTCCTGAACCTGCTGGATTCTTTCCCACCTTGGAGCCTCTGCACAAGCTCTTCCAGCCCCACAGGATGCCCTCTTCTTCCTCTGCTCCACCCCTCCCCCACATCCCGACTCTTTCCATGGCTGGCTCATTCTCCTCCATCTGTCCCAGCTTAAAATACCACCTCTCTACCCTCCATTTCTTTCAGAGCTGACTCCACAATCTATGTTTAGGTTGCTTGCTTATTGAGAGGCAGCGTAGCTGTGATTAATTGAGAAGCCTCTTCTCCTACTCAAAGGTCTGGGCTCTAATCCCAGCCATACCACTTACCAGCTGTGTGACCTTGGGCAAGTTACTTAACCTCTCTGTGTTCCAACCTTCCTAAGTAGAAAATGGGGGTAAAGTCTCCACTCGATGAGCCTGTGGTCGTATTTAATGAGTCAGAATACACAGAGACGCTGGCACACAGTGAATGGTCGGCAAACGAGAGCTGCCTCCCCTGCTGGGATCGAGCCTGTCTCGCTCACGGCTGAGCCCCAGTACCTAGCACAGTGCCTGGCACGTTGTAAGGTTCAGTATTTGTGAATGAGAGCTGTTGATGGACTTGTTCAACTTTCTTCCCCATCCTACCTAGCACCCCACTCCAACAGGTGGGGTCGAGTCTTCCTTGTCAGAGGGAGATGAGGACATGTGGCCTGGGACTTTCCCAAGGGCCCCTCTAGAGGGGGCCCTGGCCACGGCTTCTAAAGCCTGAAGTGCAGGGTGAGTCAGTGTTTTTTGTCTTCAGAGCTGTGTTCAGATGTGCGTGTGCCGTGTTCCCGTGCACTGGGCGCTGGCCAGGCACGTGTCTGTGTGCCCGGGTGCACCTGCACGGGCCTGAGCTTGCAGAGCAGCTGTTCTCTGTTTGCAAGTAAGATTTTGGCCCAACTCTCCCTCCCACTCCTGCAGCCTCCTTCAAGGACCTGGCTGATGGGCATTGATTTAGAGCCTTTCAAAGCCCTCCGGCAAAATAAAGGAGAGGGGAGAGGGAGAGAATTATTCCCCGTCAGGCCAGGAGAAAAATGACGGGCATGAAATGGGAAATAAATGAAGGGAAAGTGGTGAGATTCTGCACAATCACCCAGCAGGGAGCTCACAGGAGGGGTCCCAGCCCACCGCCTTCTCCTGTGCCCCTACACCATCCCACCACCCAGGAGTGAGCCACAGGGCCAGAAGTCAGGACCCACCCCCAACCATGGCCCTTTGGAAGCAGCTGCCCAAGATTCCCCCTCTCTAGCACTTGGGGATAGGAAAAGGTGTATCAGCACACTCAGCAACAGGCTAGTGTGCCTGTCTTAGAAAGGGTGGCTCAGCTACTCTTTGCCTCAGTTTACCCATCCATAAAAATGGGAATAAAAGCTATCTCCATCCTCTACCTTGAGAGAAGCATTGTAGAAACACAAGCCTCTCCAGTCTTCTCTGTCTATCAGTGGGCTGACTGCCTGGCCAAAATGATAACAGGAGAGCCTAGGGAACAGAGCTCTTGTTGTCAATACAGCGGTGATTGGGCCCCCATTATAGAGCCTGGGGAAACTTAGTCCCATGCCCACGGCACAGTGAGGGCTCTCCAGGCCTGGAAGGCTGAGGCCACCTCCCTGCCCGCTGGATACAGCAAGGCTGGGAATGGAGAAGATGGGCTGAGCAGGTGGGGTGGGAGTAACGCCATGTCCCACTCTCTGAAGTGAAAAAAGACCTGGGTGGTTTGGAGTCAGAGCCAACACTGGCCTCTCTCCCTGTCTCCCTGGGGCCTAGGGGCAGACAGGCGCCCTCAGCCGGACAATCCATCTGTCTGTTCTGGTCTAATGGCCCCTGAGATGCCTCTGGCTGGGGATTAAGCCAGAGGAGGGACAGATTCTGCTGCCAAAGCACAAAAGGCCCCACATCAAGTAAGATGAAGGAGCTGACAAGGCCAGGCTGTCATCCCCGAGTGTCCTGCAGTTAAGAATGACACCGTCCTGATGCAGCCCCTGGGACTGCAGTCACACCCCATTGATCTTGTCCATCTTGGATGCTGCTGTGGCCCCCACAGCCCAGGGTCGGGATGAGCTGACGGGTGGGTGCCCCTGCTGTCCTGGAACCTCAGGAGGCTCTAGGGTGGCAGCTGGGTCAGCTCCACGGCTGGTGCTGTGTGATACTGAGTCTGGCCCAGGCCTCTCTGAGTTCTGCTTTCCCCGGTGGGAGGTAGATGGTAGAGGAGTTCCCTATGAGCAGAGATTGGTGGGCCTAGGGACCTGGGAGAGAATGGGCTACAGGGTTTGTTGCCCTGGATTAGGTCAGCATTCAGGTTGATCCCTTCATGGAGTCGGGCTTACAAGTGGGGTACCACAGTGGGGCTGGAAGGTTAAAGGGGCCATAGTGTCTGGGGCCCCTGTCCTAAGACCTCCCCCTTCTCGGATATGGCATCCCCTGCTCCAGAGAAACTCAACCCTCTCCCTCCCCCAGCCCCACCCCGGCCCCAGTCCCATGACTGGCCCCAACTTACTGGGACCCACTCTTCAAACCAGGGGGCTTGTCCATGGTTCCTTTCCCATGCCCTGTCATTCTTGGTGTCACAGAGGTCGAATTGCTTTCAAATTGCCTCACAATCTAAAGTCCCAAAGGAAGGAAGAAAGGGTTTGATGATGAAGGAGCCAGATCCCAAAATCTGGAGTTTCAGATCCTTTCAAA
Source organism: Moschus berezovskii (assembly GCF_049115385.1). Taxonomy (NCBI): domain Eukaryota; kingdom Metazoa; phylum Chordata; class Mammalia; order Artiodactyla; family Moschidae; genus Moschus; species Moschus berezovskii. The sequence continues at coordinate 28,538,375 of NC_142471.1, forward strand.
AGATCAGCCAAGGATTTGGATTCCCCAGCCCTCCCTAGCCCCCACCCTGAAGAATTCCATGGCCATAGGCTACAGGGACTCCCTGCTCCCCCAGAAGCCCATGAATACATCAACCCCACTTGTCTGGAAAGGAGGGGCACTGACAGTGTTGCCTGCTAGAGATTCTAGAGCCACGTCCCGGCTGGGAGACTTAGAGAGACTCGCTGTGCCTCGTCTGTAACAAGGGCTTTCTTCTAGGAGTCCTCCCCTCAGACTGCTGACACAGTAGGTGGAGAAGGCCTGTGAGGTTCAGGGCGCTCCTACAGGCTGGTGGGTAGTAGGTATCGCTGTTAGGGTTCAGAAGCCGCGGCTTAAGTGGGGAAAGGAACTTACCTTTCTGTGGTTCATCTTCCGAACCTCCTGCCTCCCAGCCCCTAGACACTGCCTGCTAAAGCCAGGAGGGAGACCCAATGCCTGAGTCTGAGCCGGAGTGCCTCCTGTGCCCAGGCAGTGGGGCACCCAGCATGGGAGCTCAGACAACCGAGGCAGGCAGCCCAGGCCACAGAGACACCTCCCTGGGCTGGGCTCAGTTGAAGGGCCAGTTCCCCCCCCGGCAGGTGGTGGCCGTGGACCCAGACGTCGGGGAGAACGGCACCCTGGTGTATAGCATCCAGCCACCCAACAAGTTCTACAGCCTCAACAGCAGCACAGGCAAGATCCGCACCACCCACGTCATGCTGGACCGGGAGAATCCTGACCCCCACGAGGCGGAGCTGATGCGCAAAATCATCGTCTCTGTCACAGACTGTACGTGCCCCTCACGCCTGGGCTGTGGCCACTGACCCTCGGTGACCTGGGGACCTCCCCCAGTGCGTGTCCTCTGGCCATCCTGGGGCCTACCCAGGAGGGCTGTAACTTGATCCTCAAGAGAGGAGTGACACCCACTTCCCAGTTGTGACCCCCAGAGCACCCTTAGGGGGCAGAGAGGGGCTGGAAGGTGCAAGGCCCAGGCTGCCTCCTGGAGGGGCCACTGGGATGGAAGGCCTCTGAATCACCTTTCTCCCTCTCCCTTTTTCTCCCGCACCCCTCTTCCCCTCTCCTCTCCGTTGTCCCCCTAGGTGGCACACCCTCTCTGAAAGCCACCAGCAGTGCCACAGTGTTTGTGAACCTCTTGGACCTCAATGACAATGACCCCACCTTTCAGAACCTGCCTTTTGTGGCCGAGGTGCTTGAAGGTACCCCTGCAGGGGTCTCTGTCTATCAGGTGAGTTTCCCTCTCGTGGCCTGAGATCCTGCTCTCTGTCATCTCCTCACCGTATACCGACCTGCCAGCCAGGGAGCAGTGGGTGCTGCGTGTGCCCAGCTCGTGATGGGCACTTTGCACGGGTGAGGGGCAGCTGAGACAGGACACAATCCACTCCAGGCTTGGAGAGCCAGTGCTCTGAGAGATGGAAATGGAAGGCTCCCTGGAGGAGGAGGGGCTTGAGTTGGGTCTTGAAGGAAAGCACCCAAAGAGATGGATAAAGGCAGAGACAGAATTCTGGGAAGCCAGATCGTTTCTCAGGGCCTGACTATGATGGTCTGGCCCGAGACTCTCAACACTTCCTGCCTATAGGTGGTTCTGTAGGTGGTTCTAGAACACAAAGAAGGTCAGACTAGTGTAGCCCAGACAGCCTGTCTCCATGGGCAGCCCCGTCTCCCGTAAGCCCCCAGGCAGCCCCACACGGTGGGTGGGATCCCTCCACTTTTTTTTTTAAAGAGACTTGCCCAAGTCGCTGTGGCCGAGAAGAGATGGGCCTGGGCCTTCTGCCTCCCACTTCACTACCCTTCTGTTCGGGGCGGGCCCTGAAGGTGCACGTTCAGGGGAGGTGATGCCCTAATGGGGCTGTTTAGAAACACTGAAAGGCCCTCGAAGTTAAGAGGTGGGCTTTGGAGTAGTCTTCCCAAATCTACCACCGATGTGCTGGGTGACTTGAATCTCCCAGTTTAACCACTCTGGGCCTGTGAAGTAGGGATCAGAATAGTACCTGGCTGGCCATGTTATGGGGATCCAATCAGACATATGTGCTAGCAAGCTGGCACTTGGACTGCAGCAAATATACAGCAAATGATGTACTCATGACGTGTGTGTCTGTCACGAGGGTTTCTACATGAGAGCAGGATCCCATAGCAAGGGGTTAGCCTGATCCCATTCAAAGAAGACAGGGCTATTTGTCAAGATACCAGAACGGTTCACCTTGGCCATGCCCTGAAGGCCTACTGTACTTCAGTTTCTTCATCTGTAAAAGGAGATTAAGGTTCCAGGGAGCATTCTCTCTCCAACAGAACGTTTTCCCCAAACCCCCAGCAGAGGGAGCTGCAATCCAGGAAACTGCAGCCACTCCCTAAGGAGGAGTCCCCCTCAAATAGGAGGGAGGAGCCTCCAGACCAGGTTCTCCTCTAGACTCACAGACTAGAGAGGGAGGAAACGCCCAACAGCACAGCTTCTGAGTTTATGGAGGAACTGGCTCAGAGTCATGTGAAGATGGTTGGAGGAACTGGGAGTGTTTAACTGGGAAGCTGTCTTTAGATACAGAAAGGGAAAGGGAGGTCACTCAGTCGTGTCCGACTCCCTGCGACCCCATGGACTGCAGCCTACCAGGGTCCTCTGTCCATGGGATTTTCCAGGCAAGAGTACTGGAGTGGATTGCCATTTCCTTCTCCAGAAAGAGGGCTCAAACTTGAGCTGTGCAGTTCCCCAGGTCCCCTCTATAACCTCAGCTGATAATGATTTCTGCTGAATGTGCAAAAGTACTTTGCCCAGGGATTAGAGCTGTGTGCAGATAAATTAGAAGTAGTGAGTCCCCCACTGAGGAAACCATTCAGTTGAGTCTGGATACTCTCTTCTTGTCCAGCTTGTTGGATGTAAGTTAGACCAGATGACACTAACATTGACTTTCAATCTTGAGCCATGCCGTGCGTGCTAAGACACTTCAGTTGTGTCCAAGTCTCTGCAACGCTATAGACTGTAGCCCACAGGCTACTCTGTCCATGGGCTTTCTCAGGCAGGAAGACTGGAGTGGGTTGCCATTCCCTTCTCCAGGGGATCTTCCTGATCCAGGGATTGAACCCACATTTCTTAAGTCTCCTGCATTGGCAGATGAGTTCTTTACCACTAGCACCACCTGGGAAATCCCCTCAATCCTGAGAGTCTTGGTTAGATCCAAAGCTCTTATTTTAACTGTTTTTGCACATTTTTCCTCAAATGTCTTGAATCTTCTTCTGTAAAACTTTCAACATATCAGAGTCTTGAGTCAGGATCTCTTATCAGCACTGGAGGTGCAAGCGGTAACAGTTGGGAGCAGCCTGAGGACTGAGAGGAGGTTGGCCTACATGTGTCCTCAAATGGCCAGGATTTAATCAAGTCCTAAAATGACTTTTAAAACCCAGCTGTATCATCTTATTTTTGTTGTCTTACAAATAGAACAGAGCATGGGAGGGAATCCTGTTTGTCAAGCATTTTGTTTTGTTGAGTTCCACATAGTTGAAAGGGTCTGAGCTGTTAACAGTTGCTCCTAGCCAGCAATGTGAGAGTCAGAGGTGAGGGAGACCCCTGAGTTTGGAGGGTCCTGAGCCAGCTGGAGTGAGTCTGGAAGAGCTTCCTAATGAGGAGAGCAGGGTTTTGAAGGGAGAAGGCTGTAGACCTGGACACTTGTTCTGGAAAGCCCCTTTCCCACCTCTCCCACTCCCAGCCCCACTTATTGTATCTGTATACCTTTCAGCTCAGACGTGCTGACCCCCTGAAGAGCATCTGGGAGGCCACATTGTGGGCAGTGGCCTGGCCTGAGGCTCCGGGGTAGCAGCCGTGTCTTTGGGGAGGAGGGGGCACTTCTAGGGGGTGCGCATCAGCACTAGTGTCCCCACACCTCACTCCAGCCCCTCCTGTCCCTCAGGTGGTGGCCATCGACCTGGACGAGGGCCTGAACGGGCTGGTGTCCTACCGCATGCAGGTGGGCATGCCCCGCATGGACTTCGTCATCAACAGCAGCAGCGGCGTGGTGGTCTCCACCACTGAGCTGGACCGTGAGCGCATCGCCGAGTACCAGCTGCGCGTGGTGGCCAGCGACGCAGGCACGCCCTCCAAGAGCTCCACCAGCACACTCACCATTCGAGGTGAGGGGGCGGGGTGCCTCCTGCTGTGCTGAGGGCCTGGCATGGGCTCCGGGGCAATGTCAGGCTGGCTGGGAGCCCATGCCCACCACTGCTGTCCACTGTCCAGGCAGCACAGACTGCCTTGCCAATGGGCATCCTCTTCAACTGGAGCCATTCAACATAACCCTTCGTGTCTCCACCAGTTCAAAAATGCCAGCAGGGCCTTCTCTCTACCTGGTCACTGACTTCTGGGTCCCAGAGCCCAGGAGCAGTGACCTGGACATACTGCTCAGGTCCCCCAATTTGATCCCAGCAGCATCAGAGAGGGTTTGAGCAGGGGGTGGCACCCTCGGGGTTACGAGCAGGCAGGGAGGTTCAGAGCTCTTTGTCTGTCTTTGGAAGGACAGTCTTCCTGTTTGGAGATGTAAAGGGAAACTTCCCTTCCTGTATTCAGGGAACGCCTAAAATTGCTGTGGAAGGGCATCTCCTGGGAAGAGGGCAGCTGGGATTCCCAGACTCCCTAAGATTTCTCACCCGCTGGGGCCCTCTCGATAACTCCCACTGTCTCCACCCTCCAGCAAGGCAGGGCCAGGCTGAGGAGGGTTACTATTTCTCACCTACTCAGCCTGTATCTTTAATTTCTGGGACAAAACTTGGACGTGGACATGAATTCTTACCAGGGGGCCAGAAGTAGTCCCAGGGAAATTAGTTCAGAATGTGACAAGCAGGAGTTCTCTCGGATAGGCCTGGTCCCATCCTGGCTCCTGCTGGCCTCTGTGGGATGGGGAGTGGGTAGTAATAGTTGGCCTGGCACAAACGTTCACTTTCCTTAATCATGACCCAAGATGATGGAGGCTAGAGAGAGCTGAACATCTACTCTCTTGTTGATCCAAGGCTTCGGGGTTCCTCATGCCAGTTTGATGACCCATGTCTGTGCCCGTGATTGACAGGGCAGATGTCCAGCCCTCTCAAAGACGACCCCAGATTTTCTTTTTCCAAGACTCAGCAGAAACCATGTCATCCCATGAGCTGATCATTTCTCCCGGTGTTATCACAAAAAGGAGCCAAAGCAGGGTGGGGCTCATTTCACTATGAAGGTCATCCTAGGTCATCTGCCAAAGGAATGGGGGCCTGACATGCAGAGCTGCAAAACAAATCTGTAAGGGAAATTAAACGTTGGGGGCTAGTTCTCAAAGCCAACCACTTTCCCTGGGATAAACTGGGGACAGCCCTCCCCAAGACCCCCACCCACCATTCTCTCGCTGTGTGACTTTGGACAAGTCATTCAGTTCCTCTGAGCTTCCTCATCTATATAGCGTGCCGAATGATGGGTGCCTAGTGAGGATGATTTGAGGGGCCCATGTGGTCCTGTACAGGAAGCTCTTAGCCTGGGCTTGGCGCCTGGGGAGAGTGGAGGAATGTGGTGACTGTCATCACAGTCATCATTGTCGTTGTTAGGCACATATTGGAGAGAGACTCTGGGGTTTCAATGGAATGAGCTACAGGAAGGGGCAGAATCTCTGTTCAGCTCTCTCTTGGCCCCAGCAGCCGTGGGGGCCCTCGGCCTGTGACCAGCAGGTGTTGACTCCTAGGAAATATGTTTCCTGTTGGTCTGTGGCATGAACTACTGCCTTTGGAGCTGGTAGTTGAGGGTGGAAGCCAGGCCAAGCCCTGAGTGCCGACTCTGCCCCCAGTGCTGGATGTGAATGACGAGACACCCACCTTCTTCCCTGCCGTGTACAATGTCTCCGTGTCGGAGGACGTGCCACGGGAGTTCCGGGTGGTCTGGCTGAACTGCACCGACAACGACGTGGGCCTCAACGCTGAGCTCAGCTACTTCATAACAGGTGTGGCCCTGCCTTCCTGCCCCTCAGAGGAGCAGCAGCCGGGAGTGGGCTCGGGAAGAGGGGATAGGACCTGCACTGGCCATCAGCCTTTTGCCCCTGCTGGGGCCTCAAAGATTAGCTCTTGACTTTTCCCAAAGGCTTTGCACCTGGGTCCCTCTGGTCTGGCTCTCTTGCCAGGGGTGGGGGTGAGGGGTGCCTTCTGTACCTATCAGATGATGGAGGAGTCTTCCTGAGGTTTATTCTAGAGGGTGGTGGAGCCAGTGACTCCTGGGGAGAAGCCCTGCCCCCAACTCCATCCCACATCAGGGTAACAAAGCAGTGGCTAGAGGAATGTGACCTAGTCCTTCCCAGGGTGCCTTTCACTCATGATGAAAATTTTCATCTATTTAGAGACAAATAGTTTTTGTATCTCTGAGTGAAATGATTTTAGCTTAAAAGTGTCAAGTGGCTACCACTTAGCTGTGGAGAAATGTTATGAGGCCATGTCCTGGCTCCACAGGAGAAAGTGAGCTGTGATCGATTAGTGATGTCTGCAACGGCAGTAGTCTTGGTAGGTGGTGGCAAACATGCTATGCATTAGCCATTCCTGGATTAGAACAGTCCACCAGCATTCCTCAGTCCATGGCACACCTGAGAGGTGCTCGGGTGCATGGAAGAGAGCAGGGCAGTTCTTTCACATCCCTCAGTCCTCCCCTCAGCTGTTTTACTGGCTCAGTCTTCGCTCTGTCCCTGGCCTGCCTGCAGCCACATTACACACACGCTCATATGCACACATACGTTGCACACACCAGCCTCCCTGACGCCGCTGCCCTGAGTAAGGAATCCCAGGCTACAACCCACCCCCAGCTTGCTGCCACCAAGGTGACCTCTCAGGCCTCCACCTCTCCGTTCCAGATCCTTTCCCTCCTTCCCCTCCCTGAAGGAGGCCCCACACCTTCAGACCAGCTCCTTGCAGGCTATTCTCAAGACTGCTCTGGAGAAGGCTGTTATCAAGACCCCCAGGTGGCACCAGCCATGGCTCAGCTTCTGGCATTACTTGTGTCTTAGTTCCTTCCCTGTCCCTTGCAGCCAGGTTGTGCCCCTTGCAGATGGTGCTTCAGACACTGGGAAACAGTTATTAGAGACTCGGGGGTCACTGCATTCTCCAGGGGCAAACCATGTGAGGACAAGGGAGCACCTGGTGGCAGCCTCTGGGATGACTTCCCAGCGCCTCACAGTGGCCAGTCCCTGCTGACCTGAGAGACCCCCAGCCCTAGGTTTCTCAGATCTTAATTTTGCAGATTCTGCCAGGCGCTGCACAGCATTCCCAAGCCAAGCTAAAGCAAACCCAGTTCAGTGACGCCCTCTGCTGCCAAAAGGGCCACACTGCCTCCCAGCTGGCAGGGAAGGGTCTCCACAGTGTTCGGATGGAGTCCTTTCCACGCTTGTCCTTTCCTCTCCTCTCCTTGGAGGGGAGACCATCCCCCTTCCCACCTGGCCCAGAATTCAGGAGGACTCAGTAACACTTGTCTCCTGTCCACTTACCTCCACTCTTTACTCTGTGTAGCCTCCGGGAATCCCCACTCAGAGAGCCCAAGACCACTCGACTGACCCCAAAGTCCTCAACCACATATGAAAGCCCTGACCCTTCTACCAGACAGGCAGGTGGCAGAGTGGAAAAGGACATGAGTTCAGGAACCAGACTTTCCAGTTGGAGTACTACACCCCGAATAGGTGACAGTACGCCATAACCTCACTAAAGGACCATTTTCCTGCTCTGTGAAGTCACGACAGCACAAATGAGATGCAGTGACTGGTGCAAAGCAGGTGTTCGACCATGTTAGACCCTTAGGATTTTGGGCATTCGACCCTTCACCTCAGCCTACATAGGCAGGCCCACGCCCTCATCAGAGGCCCCTAGGACCTCCCCTCCCTGGTAATACTGAGTGAACAACACAGCATTTCACCCCTGGACCAGCCCTGTGGTGTCCTGGCTCAGAAGCTGAGCTGGGTGCCACCACCTTTCCCTGGTTCCCGAGCAGTGTTTCATTCTCTCTCTCCCACAGGTGGAAACGTGGATGGGAAGTTCAGTGTTGGCTACCGCGATGCCACAGTGAGAACAGTGGTGAACCTGGACCGGGAGACCACAGCCACATACACGCTCGTTCTGGAGGCCATCGGTGAGCACCAGCCCACCCACCAAGTTTACATGGGTGCCCTTCCAGGAGCTGGCCTTGAGGCAAAAGCTGTGCTCTGATGCTAATGGAGAAAGGGCAACCAGACCCTCAGTATAGTAGCATGACCTTGCCAGCCGTGAGGCTCAGCACATGGTGCTACATGCAAGATGCTAAGGTGGTGTGGTGGGGGCTACATGGGGGCCAGACGGGAGACCAGCATGTAGACAAATCACTGCAAAACTAGAACAGAACAGAAAAGTGTGAAGGGGTGGCCCAAGAGTGCAAGCACCAAGCGTGGTGGAAACATGTGGAGGGGGGTGATCAAGATGGGCTGCTTGAAGGAAGTTGCCTCTGGGAGTGCCTTTGGATTAATTAGGACTATTAGTGCCAATTTTTTAAATAAACCAGCTTCAGCAGGATAGGCTCACAAAACCACACTGGTCCACAGGGAGATGGAGCTTTAACTATTGACTGGCTTTGGGGCTCAGATGATACCACAGGCCTCAGTCTCTCTGCATTGGCACCTCTGCCCACTGTGTGTGAGCGCCATCCTCTGGCTCACTTGGTGACAGGTTCTTGCTGCAGTCCCAGCATTAGTCTGAGTTCCCTGAGCCCCAGGGAACTGGCACTAGTATCTTTCCCAGCTTCCGCAGCAGAAGCCCTCAGATGAGCTCTGATTAGTCCCATCTGTCCCAGCACCTGTCTCTGAACCCCTCATTATGGCCAAGAGAGGGTGCGATGTGCTAGTTAGTTGGGTCTGTCCCTTTCGCTGGGGGAGCTGTCAGACCCACCTGGAATCCCAGGCCTCAGAGTCGGGAAGGGAAGTTTCTCAGAGGGACCTTCAGGGCACAGACTTGCCTAAGAGAGCAGAATAGTGCTGATAGAAACAAGACATGCTGCCCACCACCTTGGGGGCCACATTGGATTTCCATATGTGGAGAAGCAGGGGAGGGCATTTCAGGCCTGGATTGGAAGATGGGAGAGAGCTCTGTGTCTGGGTGTCCCTTGGTGCAGGGGCTGTGATCAGGTAGGGCCCCTTGTGGAGGCCTAAATGTTCAGCTGGAAGTTTGGTCTTTGGTTCCCAGGCAGCAGGGAGCCCTTGAGGACAGCAGATGGCGAGAAGGGTGTGATGAGGCCTGTCCCCCAGATGCCCCAGTCCTCACAGGAGCGCCCTGTTCGGTGTTTGTGGTGACCTCAGGGTGAGAGGCAGTGAGCTCTCTGGGCCTCAGTCCCGCCAGCCTGCAGTTGCTCCCCAGATCTCCCCCATGCCCTGTTCTCCTCCCACCCTGGAGTGGCCACACCACCCTCTGGAGGCCCATCACCAGCCCTGGGTTCAGCCTTCGCATGAAGCACTGGCTAGGAAGAGAGCCTGTGGCCTTCTATGGAGCCAGCCAGCTCACACTGTCCCCAGACGGGGCAAGTAAGCAGTGCCCCCGGCCACTGAGAGGTTGATCCCGGAGAGGAGCTCAGGAGGACAAAGTGACCTACCTCAGGATAACTCACTGACCCCAGTAGGTGGACAGCTGACTTGGGAAGAAGGACAGAGTCACCCCTGGTCCTCAGCCAATACCAGCTGCCTGTGCTCCTCCCTGGGGTGACCGCCCTTGCCTGGACACGCAGCATTGGGCACAAGAAGGATGACCCAGCACTGGGAGGGTCCTTCCAGGAACTGGGGGGGCAGAACCCCTGAATACTTAAGGCTTAGAAATCAGGCAGAGCCCACATCACTGAATGCAGAGGCCCAGTCCGTCCCGCAGGCGTGTTTGATCCGTCTCATGTTTCATAAGAAATGATAGTTTTAGACATTTAAAAATCAGGAGATTTTAGTTAGAAGCTCAGATGTTTGCTTTCTCTTGAGGAATCAGAACATCTAGTGTCCCTGGGCCCCATTCCGCCTGCCCAGTGTGGGCAGCAGCAGAGGATGGCTGCCCCGGAGGCAGACGCGCCCGGGTGTGTGCTGTGGACCGCACACTCCTGGCCCCGACAGCAGTGGGTTTGTCATCTCAGTCCCTGTAGCTGATTCCTAGGGTGTTGAAACACATGATCACACAGTTGGTGGCTTAAGGAACAAATTTATTTTCTCACGGCTCCGGGGGCCAGAAGTTCAAAATTAAGGTGTCAGCAGGACTGCATTCCCTCTGAAGGTTCTAGGGGAGGGTCCTTCCCCACCTCTTCCGGTTTCTGGTGGCTCCAAGTGTCCCTTGGCTTGTGGCTGCAGGACTCTGGTCTCCACCTCCAACTTCACATGGCCTTCTCCTCTCTGTGTCAAATCTGCGCCCCAGCCCACCCCCGTGCCTTTCTCTTGTAAGGACCCTTGTCATGGGATTTATAGCCCACCCAGATAATCCAGGATACCTCCTCTCAGGATCCTTAATGACATCTTCAAAGTCACTTTCTCCCCGTAAGGCTACATGTACAGCTTCCCGGGAAGTTGCAGTAGGTGTGTCTTTCGGGGGCCACCATTCAGCCTACTTCATGCTTCAGTCACCTCCTCTGAAAATGCACCCGCTTGGCAGGCTTGTTGTGAGGACTGAATGAGTTCTTGGGACATGTTAGATACTGTTAGTGTTGTTCCTAACCTAGAGAAAAAGAGTCACCCCCTTGCAGAGGTCAGGGAACAGAATCTGGCTGGCACCCGGGAGGGTGCCCCTCAGGCAGCTGCTAACACCGCCTTCCTCGGCCCCCCACAGACAACGGCCCCGTGGGCAAGCGGCACACAGGCACGGCTACCGTGTTTGTCACCGTCCTGGATGTGAATGACAACCGGCCCATCTTCCTGCAGAGCAGCTATGAGGCCAGCATCCCCGAGGACATCCCTGAGGGCCACAGCATCGTGCAGGCAGGTGACGGCGGGGGTTGGGGGGCAGGCAGGGCCACATTCAGTTCAGAGCACGCACTCAGTGGCCTTGCGGCAGGATGGAAACGGGGGCCAGTCCAGCTGCTGCTCCCAAGTAGCCAGTGCTGTAACCAAAGAGGGACCCAGGCTCCCTCCTCCCTCCTGGGGAGAGTAAGCCTCCAGGTTATGTAACCCAGGATGGATGGGCCCAAAACAGAAGAAAGGCCTTGGCCCTCCTCCCCCGCCTCCCTCTGTCCCCCACAGTCCTCTCCCCATCCCCCACTGCACCCAGAAGGTCCTTTCAGAGCAGGAGGGAGCTGGAGACGTCACATTTCCCAGAAAGGAGGAGAGAGCCAGGGCCCAGCACAGCCCAGAACAGAGCTGCTTTCACAGGGCTCTTGGCTGAAGCTACCCTCTTGGGAAATAAACAGGAGCAAAAAGAAAGGGCTCCTTTGCCTGGGGAACAGGAGCCACAGCTTTGGGCCTCAAGGGAGGAAGGCAGGGACCTGAAAAAGGAGGCTGGGTGCCCTCCCGAGCCCTCCCTGGAGGCTTCAGTTGCTGGGTGGGGAGGGAGGCCAGGCATGAATTACTCTCCTCACCAGCTGTGGGGTTTCCAAGTTGGAGGCTGAGCCAAACAGCAAATCTGGGCCTGCCCGCTGGGACAGGCTCCCAAGCTTGGGAGGGGCCGAAGAGTGGGAGGTTGGCAGTGTGCCCACCTCCCTGCATCAGGGCCAGGCATGGGGCAGGAGGGGAGCTGGGAGCAGGGTGCTGACTCCCAGAGGCACCAAGAGTCCAGGAAGCCATGGGTTGGCAGGGTCTGGGGGCTGGTTCCAGAAAAAGGTTTTCTCCCTCTGAGCCTCAGCTCCTAGGGCCTTAAAGACACCCACCACACCAAGCCATGGGGCCCCACTCTCCCCTAGCCTAAAACTTAGCACCTGCCATCCCCAGCTCACACAGGTCTCCAAGGATCAACCTGGGAACACAGATGGGAGTACAGCAGACCTTTGAGAGCCCTCTCCTCCCCGCCCCCAGCTTTTCGTCCTTCAGGTCAAGGGTAGGCTTACTGCCCACCCCTGTGACACCACATGCCAGGCAGAGCATGCTGGCCCAGGGGTGGTATGGTGACCAACTCCAGGCAGAATTCAGCCTGGGGTGTCTCAGGTAGACATGACAGAGGAAAAACCTGTGCAGGAAGAGGTTACTCTGCACTGCGGGAGGAGGCCTGCCTGCTTTCTAAACCCCAAGACTTGGTTTCTATTTATATAGACTGCTCAGAGTGAGATCCTAGAGCCTGTGAGTAATATAAGGCAGTCTCTGATTCTCCCCATTTCTCGGGAGGAAATCAGGCTCTGGTGATTTCTCAAGGCCCTGGAAGTAAGTTTCTGGCCAAAGTGGACTTGCTTTCAGGTGTCAGACTGACCTGAAAGGAAGGCACTTGGGCCTGCTGAGAGAGACAGCTTCTCTGCAGGGGCATCCAAGGGAAGAAGGGGGTGCCCCCAGGACTAGACAGGGCCACCCTTCACTCAGTAAACAGAGGCCCCATAGCTCTGAGCCTGTTGCTGGTGAGGCAGATGAGGGGTTGTACTTGGTCTCGCTCTCTGGGAACCTCTCAGGCTTGTAGAAAGGAGCCGACATGACAGGGATGACCCATACTGCCCAAAGGAAGTGGTCCCTTTCCTCCCTTGAGTTCAGGCAGGAGGAAGCTTCAGGTGGAGACAGGGCTTCACGGAGGGCGGTGCATACCGTGTGAGCTGTAGCCCGGGGTGGACAGATATTTCAGTTTTCCTGGAGTCTTGGGTCAAGATGAGGCTAGAAACATCATTCTCAGTCAGCTCCCAGTGGGCACCGAGCACCAGACAAAGAAGCTCTGGCTTGACCCAGCAGTAGGGAGCCAGCAAAGGTTCTGGAGCTGGGGAGTGGCAGAATCAGAGCTCACTCTGAGAAGACGTGCCTGGCTGCTCTGTGGATTGTAGCAGGGTTAGTAGAGCAGTCCCTAATGGGGTACAGGTGACCCTAACCAGGTGACTCTCTGGGGCAGGAGCTGGGCAGTTCAGACCCCTCTACCCAGCCCCCCAAATTGGGGACCAACCAAAGTGGTTAGCCCCAGCCTTATGAGGACAGGTTGAAGGTTTAGGATTCTGAGAAGCCCACCCTGGGGTGGGATTGCTTTGACAGTAGCCAGTCAATGAAGCAATCACCAAAAATATGATAGCACACCTCGTGTGGTCGAGGCCTGAGGTTCTACAGCTGTCCTGGAGAGGCCTGGACCCTCCCAGCTGGAGGAAGCCTGCCTCCCTCCCTGGGTGAGGCATGGAGCCTCTGCGACACTCTCAGAGCCTGGATAATATCACCTCCAGTTGCTGACAGTGTCCTCCGGCTCTGACACAGTGCCAGTCCTGGCCTCTGCAAGGAGCTTCTTAAGTCACTCCCAGCCCCTTCCTCATCCATCCTGGCTCAGGTGCATTGAGGGAGGGGGTCGTGCCAAGGTGACAGCCAAGATTGTGATTGGCTAGGTGTGTTGAGAGCCCCCAGAATGCCCCTCCTCCTAGCAGACACCCAGCATCTGATTCACCACAGGGGTGCTGGCTGCTCCCGTGGATTACAGGCAAATGCAGACAGGGTCCAGGAAGTCGGGGGAGAGGATTCCCTGGGTTCCCCTTTGCTTCGAGCACTGAGTTGGCACAGAGGGCAGGACACTCCCTTGCCCCCAGCATGGCTGAGCATTTCACTTGGCTGGAGGGAACCTTTGGCTGTTCAGCAACTCGCACTGGAATCTGAGCTGGGCTTTGGCACCTGGAGGGTGGGCAGGGCTTCTCTTGGGAAGAAGAGGGGCTGCTTCCTGGAGATGGCTGGTGCCTGGTGGTCAGAGAGGGGCCTTGGGGGCCCCAGGTTTGTACCATTGAAAGCTTTGGGCCAAGGGTCCAGATGGCTGCAGGTGCCCAGTCACTGGTCCAGGAACCTTCCAACCGGCAGCAGCTAAAGTGACAGCAGGAAGGAAGGCATTCTTCCGGGGACGGTCCCTGGGAAAGGCCACAGGCCTGTGTGCACAGGGTACCGCTGGCAGTGGGCATGTGGCCCAGGTTGTTTGGGCCACTGCCCTCTTGCAGCCGGAGGTGCCTGGTTCTGCCCAAGGCAAGAGGGTCTGTGGATGGAATAGGAGGACACCCCTGTCACATCTTGGTAGATTCCGTGCAGTCGCAGTCGTGGTTGTCCTCTCTGCCCGGCAGGGGGCGCCGGGGGGCAGGCCGGCCGCGGCGGAAGCTGTGCAGGGAGCGGCGCAGCGAGCCCAGGCGCTTCCAGAGGCGGAGCTGGGGCTCGCTGGGGCTCCCCGGGTGGTGGGGCAGGCACTCGCGGGCCCGGCGGCGGCTCGGGTCCAGTGCCCGGGGCTTGCAGAGGGTCATGAACAGCAGACAGGTGGCCAGCAGAAGGAAGATGCAGGCCAGGGCAATGAGCACGGGGATGGGGTCAACGGCCTCTGAGAGCCTCCCGGTAGTGGCTGGAGCTGTGAGGAAGCTGGGGGGGCTGGGACCCACTGTGTTCATGGCTCCTGCAACAGGAATGGGACAGGAGCAAATGAGCTGGACTCAGGGCTGGAGGGAGAGGGGGACTTTGATGGGTGCTGGGCGCTGCCAAACTAGCTGCAGATAAGATTGCAGTCATTTTCCAGGTTAGAACAGTGAGCCTGGGAGAGGTAACAAGTCTAAAGTCATGCAGTGGGAGAGTGATGGAGCTGGGCCTGAACTTAGATCCTCCATCTGCTACAGTCCCTGCCTACCTGTCACAGAGGAGGCAGGAAGGGTAATGCCTTCTGGCATTTTAAAGTCAATTCTCATGAATCACAACAGAGTCTTGGGATCTAAGACCAATCCCGTCCCTAACTTGCCCTGTGACCAGGAACAAATCATCTGTTTTAGCTGCAGAGGGCAAAGACCCTAGCAGTTATCTGCCATCAAGGCTACAAACTGGTTGAGTTCTTACCGTGCTTTTATAAACTTAAATTAATTGTGAATTTTTTAAAAAAATAAACCAAAACCGAGGTTTCACATGAATATCTAAACACCTGGCTTCTCATGAAATTTCAGAATTTCAGCAATAGCAACATGGGGCCCATTGCTGCCGGCCCCCAGGGGCTGGGGCTGAGCAGCAACTGCCCAATTTAGATGGGGTACTAGCCCCCAGCTCACTGCACTCCCTGCCCTCAGGCCCACCGCACACCTGTGTCACCCACCTGACCCCCAGGAGAATTCCTTTTGGTGCTTCCCAAAGAAGCCCAGCCTGCTCCAGAGACAAGTGAGGAAACTGAGGCCCAAATAAGGGATAACCAAGCCCAAGGGCTTCCCTGGTGGCTCAGAGGTTAAAGCATCTGCCTCCAATGCGGGAGACCCGGGTTCGATCCCTGGGTCGGGAAGATCCCCTGGAGAAGGAAACGGTAACCCACTCCAGTATTCTTGCCTGGAGAATCCCATGGACGGAGAAGCCTGGTAGGCTACAGTCCACGGGGTCGCAAAGAGTTGGACATGACTGAGCGATGGAACGGAACAGAAGCCCAAGGCCACACTGTGAGCCAATGGCCAAGCTAAAGCCAGAACCAGGGTTCCCGACCCCTGGACTGGTGGCATTGCCACCCTTCTGGCTCCCAGCCCTCTCCCAGGACTTCTTGAGAACAAGTGGGAAAGAGCCCCCAGAGAGCAGCCCACTTGACAAGGTGGGGCTTGAAACCCCCAGACATAGTCATCCATTACCACTTAGGATCATCCCACTGGTGGGTGAGTGGCGGGGAGGGGGGCGGGCACGGCAGATTCCTTATAGCTGGCAAATCAAACGAGCTCTTGGTTGCAGACTAACATGGTTAGAGACCAGCTAGGAGATAGCATGTTACCAGCAGGACAGGTGGGCAGGTCTCCCTGAAGAGTGGGGACAGAGATGCCTCAGCTGAGCTGATGGAATTGCAGAAGGCGGGCCACTGCGGTCCCTCTTCCAGGTTCCTAAGAGAAGCCAGAAATCTGGACTTTTTTTTTAGGCAAACTTTCCTGATGTTGAAGTGTTGCCAACTAATCAAATCTGGTTGAATCCCCTCTGGAGAGACAGGGGTAGGGAAAAGACACCGCAAAGGCCAAACAAACTTGATTTTTTTAAAATCCAAATGAATTTTCAAACATTTAAAATACTACAAATGGGCCAAACAAAATACATAAGGAGGCTACATACAGCTTGCAGGCAAACATTTGTGATCTTTGATTTCTACAAACACAGGACAGGAAATCCAGAACGGGGTTTAATAAGAAATAATCATTTGTTTCTCTTTGACCTTTGAGACTTTCATGACCTAGAGGATAACAGAGTTCTCTCCTTTTCCCAAGTCACAGCCTAGTCTAACTTAGCCAAGTTCTAGCACCAGCAGTAGGGAGGAAGAGGGCTTCAGGTTATACCGAGACTCTGCCTGTGGGCTGCAGAGCCCACCAAGTCAGCAGGAGGTGGGAAATGGAGAGGGGCCCCCAGCCCACACCCTCCCAAGCCGCCATCACCCCCTCAGGCACTCACCAACAGTCGCAGGACCTAACTCCTGGCTCTCTGCACCCAGCCTCCTCTGCCTGCAGCCTGCCCTGTGCCCAGGGACTAAGGGCATCCAGTGTACCCCACCCCTACCCAGTCCCCACCACCACTCCTTCCCAGCATTTTCAGAGAATGACCCCTCCCAACTCCCAGATGGAAACTTTGATGCCCATCTAGCTGCCCGGGGCCTCCGCCTCTTAGCATCAGGCCTAGAGAGTGTGCTGGCCAGGCCATATGTGGGTTGGCCCTTCCTTGAATCTGGAAGGGAAGAGATGGGGTGTGCCCACTACCATGTCTCCTGGGGAGAGAACTGCCCATCCCTCCATCCTCCCCAGGGAAGCACTTGGCTGGGAGTAAGAAAAGGGCAGTCTGAAGTGAGAGAAGTCGCAACCCTGCTAGTCCTAATGCTATTTCGAGACCTCCACATGGATCTGGAGACCCTATCAGACTGTCAAAGCAGGCCAAGGCTTCAGTCCTTGGGGCAATGCTTTGAAAAACATGTGAGGCTGAACTGGCGTTGGAGTATTTTCTTTGGGAGCAGGAGATTCCCAAGTGGTTGAAAATATCAGGCCATCCTTCCAGGGAGGTGCAGCAGACTGACTGCAGGCCCCCCGGCTGCCCTGTGTGAGCAGCCAGCCAGGGCCAGTGGTTCTGGGGAAAGGAGGCCTGTCAGACCAAGGCTAGGAATGATCTCAAGAGCAGCTGAATCCTCTTCTTGCCCACTGGAGCCCCAGGCATGCCTGCAGGCCTCACTTTGCAAGCTCAGCCTAGAACCTTCTTTCTTCATTCAGAGCTCCAAGAGCAGGGCCTGCTGTGATCAGAGGGGACTGACCTCAGCACATCTTTCTGGGTGGCCTGAGACTAACCACTGCTCCTACCTGGGCCTAAAAGCAGAGGGATTCCCAGGCCTGAGCACATGCGCACATCCTCCCCACAACCCCAGGCAGCAGCATGCTGACCCACTTCCCTGCAGGCCCCAGCACTGACCTCAGAGCCAGCCCTTGGCAGTCTCCAGCTGGGCGAGAGGTCTTCTCAGCTGTTCAAGGGAGGTCCCGGGAGCACTGGTCGTCTCTGTGACCCCCACCTGCCTTGGGCTCTGCCTGTGTCCCTCAGCCAGCCAGGCAGAGTGGCCCTTGCCCCTTACTCTCCAGTTAGACCTGGCTTTGTCTGGAAGAATCTGGGCCCTCCCTGGGGGAAGGGGAAAGCCAGGAAGGTCGGGATGGCAACTGGACTGGGAAGAGGGAGCCTCGTGAAGGAGTTGGGCGCTCCTGAGCCTTCCCACGGCCTTCACTGGCCGGTCTCCTTGGAGCCCTCTGGAGGGGCGGGGGGCCTTGGGGGGAACGCAGGGGGGAGGGTCTCTGTGACTCTGTACCCAAGGCTCTCACCTTCCCCTGCTGGACGTTTGAATGGTATGGTCGAGGGCAGCCAGCGGGTTGCTATTCAGTGCCTGCCAGCCTCCAGGTTACCGGGGAGAGGGGCTACAAGCCACGCAGCGGGAGGGGACCGGCCCCCCTCCCCTTAGCTTCCCAGAAGAGCACCTTCCCTTTGAGGGTATCTGGCTGTAGAAGTGACAGGGAGAGGCGTTTTCAAAAGTCATAGAAATCACAGGGCAGAACACAGAGGATTGAGAGACTGCTAGGGCTGCACTCCTTGTAGTTTGAGTGAGCCCTTGGAGACCCCCAGGCGGTGGCTACACGCACGCATACACACACACACACTCCCCACCCCCACCCCACCCCCACCACCCCGCCTCCTTTCCTCCTGGAAGCCAGCATTTCCCTGGCAACCAGCCTGCTTAGAAGCCTAAGTCTTCAGCAGCTTTCCCATCAAGGACCCCCAAGCTCCCAGACAGGGGGAGTTGTGGCTCTGCCCAAGACCTGAGCCTGGGGTCTACCTGCTTTTGGGGGAGCCTGTTTTTTTGACAAGTAGCTCAGGTGGTAAAGAATCTGCCTGCCAGTGAAGGAGACCTGACTTTGGTCCCTGGATCGGGAAGATCCCCTGGAGAAGGGCATGGCTACCCACTCCAGTATTCTTGCCTGGGAATCCCATGGTCAGAGGAGCCTGGTGGGCTACAGTCCATGGGGTCACAAAGGGTCGAACATGATTCAGCGACTAACACTTTCACTTCCTGCCCTTAGCCCTTGACAACAAGAGAAGCATCCTCTGCAGAGTCCCAAGTGGGAAGGGTTAGGAGAGTCCGTTAGGTGGCTGAGGGGTTTCCTCATCCAGCCGTGTCTTCCAGATAATGAAACTGAGGTCTGAAGATGTGCAGCCTGGCCGGGGTCACCCACCTCGCTAGTGGTGTGTACTTGGTGCTTTTCCTGAAAAGGCTGGGCAGGCGTGGGCACCGGCTCCTGGCACTCCAAGCCACATCAGCCTAAAGATGTCCCCAGTGCTCAGAGGTCCTGCTGGATGCCTGTATC
The DNA here is from genome assembly GCF_049115385.1 of Moschus berezovskii. NCBI lineage: Eukaryota > Metazoa > Chordata > Mammalia > Artiodactyla > Moschidae > Moschus > Moschus berezovskii. The sequence goes on from NC_142471.1 coordinate 28,557,300, forward strand.
TTACACCTCGCCCTTTGGTGAACCTCATTCACTTTCTCTTCCCACACTGACAGCACACCTCACCTGTGGCCTCCATTTTTCTTAAATGGCCATAGGCAAAACTCCCCAGGTGGTACAGGCTGCCGGGAAAGGGAGGCATCCGGGAAGTCCCACCACAGACAGCAACACCCAAGGGTGTCCACTGGACAGCTCAGCCCTCTTCCTGTCCTGATCCCTTTCAGAGCCAGGCTGTCAAAGTGCCCCACTACATCCGTCCACCTTCTAGCTCTTAAGTCTTCTCAGGCAAGGAAAGAACTCCACAGCAAGGGGCAACGCAGCCATCCCAACCCCAGTGTAAATCAAGAGGACCTTTCAGGAAAAGGTGGCATGTCTCATAACATCCAGCCTTCAGCATCTATCTTGGCACCATACCAGATGCTTTGCAGCAATTATATCTAATTTGCCCATCAACCTCACAAGGTTGATTACCACTGTACCTGCTGAGGCTCAGTGGGGTCATCGTATCCATGGCCACATAGCCAGTAAGTGAAAAAGCCAGGACTTGAGTTTGGGTCTGCGTGACCCAAACCCGCTGTTCTTTCACACCAACAGACTCCCTCCTCTGCACCGTCAACATGCTTTTCAAAACCCTCGGACACACAGCACAGGGTTGACGTGATTGCTGAGGACAAGGGGCATCCAGGAAAGAGGGGAAGGTCGCGGGCATTACACAGCAAGTCGCACGTAAGGTGGCCCCGTGGGAGCCAGCCCACAAGCCCAGGCCTCTCTCTGCATCACTTTGCAGGGGTGAACTCTGCTGCTTTCCAGTGTGTAGCGGGTAGAGGAGGTATTCAGCTCTTGGTTTGATGGGACAGAACTCAGGGCCATCTGAGACTCTGCCAGCAGCCTCAAGGTCAGATGCGTTGTCAGAAGGGCTAAGCACTGGGCATTCTCAGAGTGAGAAGAGCACCCCCAAGCCCCACTGGAAACAGGGCATAAGCCTGAGGTGCAGCTTAGCAAGCCGGGGTGGGCTGGAACTACAGTGGAATGATCGTGTGTGTGCATGGACATGGAGCCATTCCTTTGGCAAATGGGGTTTCTGGGTTTCCACATGTGGCTGTTACAGTGTGCAGTATACTTTCCGGGAGTTGTAGTATATACAGTGCCAGGCCTGGAGCCAGAATAGCTTCAGACCAAGAAAGTGTGGGCAAGGAGCAGTTGTGCACCCCACCTACCCCAGGACTCTCAAGAGGCTGAAGGAGGGAATCGTGGAGGGCCAACTGAGCTAGCCAAGCCTGGATCCAGAGAGCCGTGGTGCCGTCACCCACCTTCTCACCCGCTCACCAGGAGCCTGGAGGGGTGTCAGGAAGAAAAGGTGGCAGGTCTCCCGCCACGGACAGGGCAGCCTGGGGCCATCAACAGACAGGAGTCCTCATAGGGAGCAAGAAAAACATGCCGCTCTCCTCTTGTACATCCCCAGCTTCGTGGGAAACTGGGTTTGGGCAGGACAGGCTTGGGGTGGTATAAGGAAAGGGGAGGGACTCCACAAAGACCGACTCTGCCTATGGGTGGAATTCGAGGAGTAACCACGTGTCTCATTCTCCCTCAGCTAAAAGCCACAGATGCAGATGAGGGCGAGTTTGGGCGTGTGTGGTACCGCATCCTTCACGGTGAGTAGGCTGCCCTAGGATGGCAGGGGGAGGTGGTTCCTGCCCTGGGGTAGCAGAGCTTCTCTAGGCTGCCAAGGGTCTGGGAGATGGGTCAGAGGGAGGAACCAGGGATGTTCTCAAATCATTCGCACCAGGTTGGTCGTGTTTTCAGTGAGGATGCATTTGACTGCTATGCTAAGTTCTTCAAGTCCCACAGTGGGATGTCACCCTGACAGAGGGGACCTCGAAGACCAGAGCAGCCCCTAGCAGTGAGCTCCCAAGACACTCAGTGTCATTGGCTCAGCGTATATCATGTGCCCCTGCCTGAACCAGTCACTGTGGCCTTGGATATTAGGATAGCCCCCCACCCCTACCCCAGCAACCTCCCAAGGATGAGTCTCACTGGGCCAGCTAGAATCCCGGGACCATGCCTGAACCAGTCACTACGACCCGAGACTACAATGTGCTGATCTCACTTCTGGAATCAGGGGTGAGCTCACCCCTATGAGTAGAGGTGGCTGGATCCCAAAGGAAAACGAGAGTCCACAAGGTGAGGGAGTGGGTGCTTCCTCACTAAACCTCTCACAGAGAATTTGATTTGCGTTCCTTTCTTTGTAATGACCCAGTGTCCTCTGAAATAGTGAATCTGCTGACACTTGAGGGTGTGGAGGTCTCGGGACCTCTAGGCTTTTCATAAGGGGGGCACGGAATGAGCATCTACCCCCTCCCTCAAATCCTGCTAGGCTAGGGCAGTGTGAGGCAAGCCTTCTTTATCACTTCAGGCTTCAGCCAAGTGCCTGAGACCTCTGGGAAGGGTCTCGGCTCCCCATCTTCCCCTCCATAATGATGATCCCACAAGCATCCTACTCCAGGGCAGAGCCCATGCATATCCTCCATCCCTCCACACAGGTAATCATGGCAACAACTTCCGGATCCACGTCAGCAATGGGCTCCTCATGCGAGGGCCCCGGCCCCTGGACCGGGAGCGGAACTCATCACATGTTCTGATAGTGGAGGCCTACAACCACGACCAGGGCCCCATGCGGAGCTCCGTCAGGGTGAGGCCAAGGGCGCTCTGGGGCTGGGGGGCTTGCACATGGGGCAGCATGTCGTGAAGCCCTGTGTTCTGTTCAGCACTGCTGTCAGGGCTGAGCCAGAGCCTCAGGTGGACCAGAGATTGCCAGCAGCTGGGGCCCGGGTTGGGGGGGCACCGCTCATCTGGGTGCTGAATGACACCTGGACCTTGGGTTCAGTAGGGGTGCCTTGGGCTCAGACCCACCCGGGATCTTGGATGTGTCATTTTGCTCCCAGCCCGAGTTTTTCCAAGTGTGGAAAGGGATCGGTGATGCTGATGCCTGTCCTAAAGGATGAGGTATCCTTACTACACTAACACCTGGATCCACACAGCTCTCTAGTGTGGGCCAAGGGAATCTCACACATGGGATCTTGGAGCTATAGATGTCACCAACTTCATTTTACAAATGAGGAAACTGAGGCACAGAGGAGCCCCTTGTGATCGAACCAGGACTTGAGCCCAAGTCTTCTGAGTCCAAGTTCAGTGTTCTCTCCATTGAAAGTGACTGCCAAATATTCCAGTCAGCACTCCCAGTTGCCCCATCAGGTGTCTTCTCTGCCTACCTCTCCCCTCAGGCCTCACCCCTATGCAACTAAAATCAGATCAACCATAATCTTCCTGAATGGTCAGAACATGCACCCAGATATTCCATTGGCTGGGCCAGATGTACTCTCCTGCCCAGTAACAAGGGGATGACAGAGAGGAAGGAGATGACCTCCAAGGTCACCCCACCCTACCCCACTGCACACTCAGCAACTCACAGCCCCTTCCCCTTAACCAGGTGGAAAGTGAGTCAGACCTTAGAGGTGAAGAGTAGGAGGAAGATGGGAAAAGTTGGGGTGGGGAGCAAGCAGGGACTTTTACCCAGAACTGAGTGGGGCAGAAGCAGCTCCTCTTATCGGCCCCATCTCCACCCCGCTGTTTCCCTCAGGCTGGAAACAATGAACAGAAGCCTGCCTCAGGTCCCCATCACAAAGGAGGGTGCTGGGGAGCGGGTGACTCAGCCTTGGCCCGTCTTCTGCTGTTGCCCCACAGCTCTGCTCCAGGAAGAGATGGTGAGGGAAACCTGGGTGCTTACGGCTGCCCCTCTGAGTGAGGTCTGCCCTGATGAGGTGGCTGAGGCAGTTAGATCCCTCGGCGTTTCATCCCTTGGGGCTGTTTAGAACGATTCCAGGTAACTGGTGACTGAGGGTCAGACAGTTACCTAAATGTGCACCGAATCAGCTCCACACAGCCACGCTCACCTTCATGACTATGAGATACTGAATCAGCACGTGAATAAGTAATCCACCCGCTTCAGAGCACGCCCTCAGTGGGGCCAGCTTTGGGCCACAGGGTGACCGATGTCAGCGTAGCTTGGCTTGGCACCCTGGCCCTCGAGCTGCGCAACCACAGCCCTCCTGCCCCACCCGCACTCACCTCCCTCCCAGGAGCAGGTGGGCACCTCTCTCCAGGGTCCGCGCCTGTCTCTGCCTCAGCATTGCAGCTGCAAACCTTTCTAACAAAATAGTATGCAGCACCCCAGGTACAGTGTAAAACAAAACAAAGCCGAGCTGCGCCCATCGGTGCAGGGTGAGATGCCCAGAGCCACACCTGCTCAGCCACGCTCTGTTTGTGCCTCTCCGCATGAACCCTGCGGAATATAAAGCACCCTCACTCTGTGCCAGGCACTTTTCTAAGTGCCTCGTGTGCTTGAGCTCATTTAAGCCTCACAACAGCCCTCTGATGTAGGCACTCTTATTATACCCATTTTAAAGATGAGGAGATTGAGGCAAGGAGGGCTAGGCCAATGTGTTTAGGGTCACATGGCAGTAAGGGTAGACAGAGCCAGGCTTCACACCCAGGCAGTCAGTTCAGATCTATTCTCTTAATCGCTGTATTCCACTGCTTCACAGAAGGTTCCAGAGCACAGAAACCACTGCTGCCTTATGCCCAAGAGTCATTTTTAAAGTGGGGATTTAGTTGCTTGCCCACAGAGTCAGAACTTGATGGCCCTTATCGTACACAGCTCCCACACCCCTGAGCCCAAGAAAAGCCAGGACCTTCCTGAAGACAGTATGGGGACTCCAGCTTTGCCCTGGACTCTTTTCCCCAGCAGCAGCAGAGTTGGCTCGAAGGACCATCCGCAATCTTCAGGTCGGAGACCAGGACAGCGCCTACGAGGGGCCAGGGAGTTTGGAGTGAAACGATAGAGACTGGGGGCCTTACGTGCATACTGCGCATGTGCCCACGCAGTCTCCTGACTCGCCCCCTCTGGAGGGCACAGCACTAGAGAGAAAGTGGGGCTGGTTCTCTGGGGAGCCCAGCAGCTGAGTCACTGAGCCCTCCTGCTCAGCAGGAGCTTGGCAGACCTGTTTCCTGTGCATCTGCGTCTCTCAGGTTCGCAAACCACACACCATGTTGCCTCCTGTCTCTGCTGCTATAAACAAGGCTGAAACCAGCAAGAGGAGAGTGGCATGCAGCCAGTCTTCTGGAGGGCCACACCCAGGCCCCATGCTCCCTCACTCCTCTGTTTATTGCACTGCCAGACCAACTCTGTTTTCTTCTCCCCATGACTCTTGGAGTCAAGGTCATTTGGCCAAGCCGACTCGGGAAGGGGAAGGCTCACAGTTTCGAAAGATGGATGGGTAGTTTCTGTTTATAGCTAGAGAGTTCCTGAAATTCGTCCATGCAAATTCCCCCTCATACACACCTATGCACCCCACCCAGGATCTCCCCAGCCAAGTTCTTGGTGAAGCCAGACTTAGAAGGTTCTGGCTTGTGAGCAGCTGTGCTCTGGAGTAGGCATGCTAGTTTGCATATTGGGTTCTGGGTGTCTGGACATGAAAATTTGATGACCTGGCAGAACTACAGGGGCCTCAGGAGCAGGGAAATAGAGAAAACTTCACCCCTAGAGACATCTCCTCCCCACTACTCTGCCACCCCACTCACCTCATCGTTCTCTGCCACTCAGGCCACCATTTCTGCTAATACCAACAGAAGCCTCTTCGTTTCCATCTAGCTAATTCCCCACTAACCCAGGAAGAGAAGCTGAGGCTGGTCTGAGTGGCAGTGATCGATCAGAAGCCAAATATGCATGTTCTCAGATGGGACCTCGCTCCGCCATCGGCACTGGGGACCACATGCGAACTCCATGCTGTGCATCATTGCCCCAGCCCCATTGGCTCCCTGCCTCCTCTGTTGGCAAGCTCCTGCTGGCCCAGGCTCTGTTAGTCTGGGAGGAGGGTCTCTCTCCTGTTCTGGGGCCAGCTCATCCCCAGCATGGAGCAAAAAGTGGTAGGGCTGCTGGACTGGGAACCAGGAGAACCATCACTCTCTTCCCAGCTTCAGTGACCTTGAGGCCTCGGGCAAGTCCCTCCCCACCTCTGGGCCTCTGTTCCCTCATCTGGGAAAAGAGGCAGGAGCCCTGGGCCTCCCTTTGGTTCCTTGAGCACCACCACCCTCTGACTGTAACTCCCCTCCCCGCCACGCTGGTCCTTCTGGACACAGCCCTGGTCTTACCCTTACCTGGGCCAGACCTCCTATGTGTGGCCATGCTCCTGTGTGTGTTGAGAGGGGAGGGTGTACAAAAAGAAGAGTGAGGTGCTGGTCTCTGGCCGTCACGTCTCTCTCCATCTTTCACATTGTCTTTTGCTGTTGTGGTTATGTGAGACATACATGTTCAATAGGGAGAAATTAGAAAATAAGCAGTAATGAAAACTGTGCATAATTCCACAACTCAGAGATAACCGCTGTCTTGGGCTGGGTCTGCAGAAGCCAGTTCTGAAGCAGGGGTAGTGGGAACGTGATTAGTAGGAAGTATCGGAAGTGTGCCCGGGAAAAGCCGGAAGGGGCATGGACCAGGAAGGAAAGGCAGCCAGCAAAGTGGAACACAGGAAACTGACTCAGCCCCCCGGGGAGCTCTGGAGACGGTCATCTCGGCTGCCCCTCAGTCAGCAGCTGAGGACTGCCTTAGCCTGAGTGGGCATGATTCCTAGGCGGCTCTGGCTCCCTGGCATCTTCTGGCTCCGGCAGCAGGAGTGGGGCTGGTGGGGTGGGGTTAGTCCCCCACCAAGAGCCGCAGTGTTGCCCGCTGGTAGCGAGAGCACGGGAGACAGCGTGTGAGCATCTAGAGGAGTCTGAGCACCAGCGTCCTCGGCTGTGACCGCACCTAAAAATGTTTTCATGTCTTTTCTCCCAGAGGTATCTTGGTATTTGAATGGGGTCCCTTTAAACTTTTCAAGCACTTTTGCAAAGCCCTGGCTCATTTTGTCTTCATAACCATCCTAGGAGTGGCACAGGGTGTGAATTGTTGAACTGATGTTACTGTCTCATAGCTGAGAAGCTGAACAGCCCAAGTTTCACCGATTAGCCACAGGTTCCCACAGGCTTCATAGCAGAGTCAAGAGCCAGACAAGATTTGTTCTCTGACAAAACGATATTTAAACACCCGCCACGTGCCAGCTACTATGTGAGGTGTGGGGACACGGCAACCAGCCAGACAACCCCAGGCCCTCTGTAGAGAGCTCACAGCTGGCCTAGGAGCACAGTAACCGCATACGCAGGCTCGGGGGGCCCTGCCCTGGGCTCCCCCGACCCCTCCCCTGACCTTGCGTCCCTGGGCGGCTCCCACAGGTGATCGTGTATGTGGAGGATGTCAACGACGAGGCCCCGGTGTTCACGCAGCAGCAGTACAGCCGCCTGGGGCTCCGCGAGACAGCGGGCATCGGCACGTCAGTCGTCGTCGTCCGAGCCACGGACCGAGACACAGGTGAGGCCGGCAGCGGGAAGGCAGGGAGCCCTCTCCCCGGAGTGGCCTGCTTGGCTCAGGCCCCCTCCCACAGGGCCTGGCATCCTCTGGTTGCCTTGCGCTCTCCCAATCAGTGGCTCCCACGTGGACAGGGACTCCCGGGGCAGTCTTGGTGGGATCCCCACCAGATTCCCAGTCCCAGGAGGAAAGGAGTCTGGAAAGTGGTCCTGGTTTCAGGGAGAGGAGAGGTCACAAGCTGGGGAAGTCCAGATTTGTCATTCCAGGGCCTGGCAGCTCCAGGCTAACCTTTGGCTAGGGGCTGGGCAGGGCCGGGAGGGGTGAAGTTCTTGTCCAAAAGCTGGCTGAGGCCTGCGCCTCCAGCCAACACAGCCCAGGGCCTGGCACACACACATTTAACATAAGCCAGTGTCCTGTTCTACAGGGCAGTGAACATCCCCGGATCCCTAGAGGTGGCGATTGTTAGCAGTGCAAAGTGAAGGAGAAAGGCAGTCAGGTCACTCTGGCCCTCTTTACAGGGCCTGGTTATCTAGGCCTCTGCCCCAGGCCAGGGATACAGCCAGAGGAGACCCCTTCCTATCCTTCTAGTTTCCCAGATCCTGTCCTTCTTTCATGTCAGCTGCTCTGGTGGCTTCCAACCCAGCCCCTGTCAGCGTCCCCAGCTCATTCCTGGAGCATGGGATGGAGTAGGTGGAGAAATAGGCCTGAAAACTCCTGAAAACTCAAATGGCAGGTTTATACAGTGCAGGTCACATGGACGTTGCTGGTGGATTATGGTTCAAGTCCTTTTCTGGGTCAGGAATCTGTTTGAGAAACTAGTGAAAGCTATGGATCCCTTCCCAGAAAGAATGCACCTAGAATTTTGCAAATAATTTCAAGGAAGTCTGGGATTTCCTGAGGGATTTTATAACCATCTTCTCTGAAGTATGTGGACTTCAGCTAAGGGATGCCAACTTTGGCTCCTGGATGAAGCATGTACTCCAAGGCCACAGGGATTGGGGGTGGAGGGAGTGGGCAGAACAAAGAAAGGTGACTCTGGCACTGGAACCCTTTGGCTGGAGGGACCAAATGAAGGCTTAGCCACCTCTGAGGATGTTGCCCCATCTAACACTTTCTAAATCAAAGCCTCCACTATAGAAGAGATTCCTAATTACCCCACCGTCTCCTTGTCCAAATACCCAGTGGAGGTACTTGAACCTGAATTTTAGGACTCCAGAAGCTGAGTCCTCCACTGGCATACCTCTCATCTTAAGGCCAGACCCCAGGGGAGTCAGCAGTGCATGCTGGGCCTTGCCATCCTTGACCTTGACCGCATCCTCTGTGTTTCTCTTGGGAAAATCTGACCCACAGAGGCCGGGGGTGGTGCACACTGGGTAGGCCAGCCAAGGCCCATCACCCTGTCCCTCTGGGACAGCAGTGGGTGTGCTCGGGCAGCTCGTAAACCACAGGCAGCCCACCCCCGCCCCAACTGCACAGCCTCTTGCGTCCTCCTGCAGGGGACGGCGGCCTGGTGAACTACCGCATCCTGTCGGGCGCTGAGGGGAAGTTTGAGATTGATGAGAGCACGGGGCTTATTATCACTGTGGATTACCTGGACTACGAGACCAAGACCAGCTACCTGATGAACGTGTCCGCCACTGACCAGGCACTCCCCTTCAACCAGGGCTTCTGCAGCGTCTATGTCACTCTGCTCAACGAGCTGGACGAGGCTGTGCAGTTCTCCAATGCCTCTTATGAGGCTGCCATCTTGGAGAATCTGGCTCTGGGCACTGAGATTGTGCGTGTCCAGGCCTACTCCATTGACAACCTCAACCAGATCACCTACCGCTTCGATGCCTACACCAGCGCCCAGGCCAAAGCCCTCTTCAAGATAAATGCCATCACGGTGAGGGAGGCTGGGGACAAGCACAGCCAGGGCTCCCTCTGAGGGCAGGGAGCGCAATTCCTTTAAAGCTAACCAGCGTTAATTGAACTCCTTCTATATGACCAACACTCTCTTCTTTGTCATAAACATCCCTTTAATACATCTCTTTAACATGTAGCGATAAGATAAAGTTTATACATAGGCAACCTGGTGTCTTCTTATTAACTAGACAATGAAAGTTGTGCAAGTCATCACATTTCCCTTTTTACCTTGGCTGTTAGGAAGCTCAGATATGAATTTAGGGCATCACTGCAATAGCTTATCTTAGTGTCTCGTGCAACTATGTCTTATCTGTTGCCTAGACCTTACTCTTCCAACTTTGCTTTAGTGGGTCTTCTGTCAGAATCCCTTCTCTGAAATTAGGCAAGATAGTAATTGCTGCAGTGTGCCGGGCCTTGTCACAGGGTGTGCTGGGGGCTCAGAGATGAACAAGCCCTTTCCCAGCCCTCACAGAGCTCTCAGGCTAGGAGCAGCAGAAGCAGGAATAATGTAATATGCAGATCAGAGCACCACAAGGAAAGGTATGAAAAGAACTATGGTAAAGGGGTAATGGAGTACCTCTGGGGCCCAAATAAGAGAATGCCCTTACCTGGCTGGGGAAGCGGGAAGCCTGCACGGAAGAGGTGCTATCTGAGTGGGATTGAGAGAGAAGTAGGATATCAGTGGATGGAGAGGGAGTGTTGTGGAGGTGGGAAAGTGGGCCAACTGTCCAGGGTGGCACAGGACTGCTTGGAATACAATGTCACTGTCCATCTGGCCCCCTCCCTGCAGGGTGTGATCACGGTCAAGGGCCTGGTGGATCGGGAGAAAGGTGACTTCTACACTTTGACGGTGGTGGCAGACGATGGCGGCCCCAAGGTGGACTCCACCGTGGTGAGTGGATCCCCGGGTGAGAGCCCCCAGCGGGCGCAGCCCGTCAGCGCTCCAAGGCCCCCCAACCCACATCTTTGCCAGCCACCCAACCTGCAGGAAGGCAGCGGGTGAGGGTTCCAGTCGCCTGGGGATGGCGCTGCAGCCGGCCGCGCCACACCTTCCTGGGCAGGGCTGAGACCTCAGACCAGTGGGAGAGGGGTGGCATCCTCGACAGACCACTGCTCCGGGAGTGGGGGCTGGAAGAGCTGGGACCGATAACCACCTGCATCTTTCCTCTTTCTCTCCCTCGGCCACCTCCTGCCACCTCTGCCGTCTACAGAAGGTGAGTAACCTGTGGACTGGGCTCTCCCTTGTGGGCTGTCTGTGGCCGGGACTGGCTGGGGCCTGTGTGGTGCTGGGCCTTCCTGCCTGTCCCGGGGAGAGGGCACGTGGACAGGCCTGCCACTGGTCCCTGCTCAGACCCCAGCCAACCTCCCCAGCCCATCCACTCTCACGCCTGAGCCCAGGCCCCTCTCAAGCACGAACTCCACATCTGGCTCCATCCTCTCGGGCCTCTGTGTCCTGTCACACCTCCCGTGGCGGCCTGGGTGGGAGGTGCGCTAACGTGGGGCAGGCGAAACACCCGTGGCAGGGACACTGAGGCCCCACCCCAGCTCTGCGCCTCAGCGGCCGTGTGACGTGAACCAGTTGCACATCCTCTCTGTGCTTCCTCTCGTCGGATCTGAAGTGGGGACCGTGCTCGCTGCCCTGCCTTCCTCAGGGCCTGCGATGGAGACAGCAGATAGGCGGCCTTTGCAAGCTAGGCGGGGTGATGGGAGCAGCGTCTGTAAAGGGGCCCCTTCCGTCTCCCGGGGCTGGTGTGAGGAGTGTGTTACAGTAGTCGTGTGAAGCGGGGCACTAGTGCCGGGGCCTGGGGAGTGCTGAGAGGGTCAGTGGTTGGCATGTGGTGTGAGTCACTACCCCCGAGGACTCTCAGAAAAGATACAGAGAACTTGTAGACTGGGAGGAGGGTGCTGCTGAGGTTGAAGGTGTTAGGCAAGACTCCCGAAAGGATAGGAGAGGTGATGACTCAGGCTAGGCACGGATATGGAGGTGAGACCCAGGGGCGGGTTATGAGGTGGCCTCCTGCCATGTTAAGGAGAACATTATGGATTCGGCCTGGGCTCCAGCCGGGCAGGTCTGAGGCCATCTGTAGACTGTGTGGGGTGTCCAGCTGGTCCTTAGCCTTGGTTACAGCCACGTTTTCACCCCTGCTGAGTCCCTTTCACCTTGGCCTCAAGGATGAACCCAACCTGATGTCAAGGCTGAGATCCAAATGCAGCTACTAGGTGTCTCGTGACCCACGCACAGCTCCCTTGAGTTGCTAGGCCATACCCCAAAGACCCCATCATCCACAGGGCCAGCCTGGGGTGAGTGAGGCTACAAGCAACTGGGAGCTCACACAGCTCCCCGCAAGCCCTGGTCCCTGAGGGCAGCCAGTGAGCAGAGCCCGCCAGCGGTGGGCAGTGGGCAGGCGCTCTGTGTCCTGCAGCTCCCAGCGAGGCTCCTGGTCTTCCAGGAGGGTTCAACGGGGCCCCTAACTGAGCCCCAGCAGCCTCATCCATAAAGCAGGCCCAGTCGTCCCTCTTCCCTGTTGTCAAGGGACATTCCCTGCAGGGTGCCAAAGCCCCTCGGGGGGCCAGGGGGCCACTTCCTGTGCTCGGGCTGGCAAGGCCGTTTCAGAGCACACACTCCTGCTTGGGCCCCTATATTTCTAGTCCCTTCACCGTCTTCCAGGAAGCAGAACCCACCCCGCTTTGTTCTGCCCTGGCTTCCTCTCAGAGGCTCCCAGAGCCACTGGCCCAGATACACCAGCCCTGTCAGCCCCAGACTTGAAGGTGTCGGGGTGGAGGCAGGTTGAGGGGCCTTTTAAAGGCACCACCATTTCCTCCGTGAGGCCGGAACCCCCAAACCACAACTCACCTACACCTGACTCCTCCCCAGTCTCAGCAGCCCCTGTGGCTCTGAGACATGTGGGGAGGCAGCCGGAAGGGGCAGGCTGGGCGGGGACAGCTCTGCTGTAGGAGCTCTGAGTAATATTCTCGGGCTTTTGAGGGATGGGTGTGGGGATATTTGGACCATGAGACCCTGGGTGAGGGCACAGACCCGTGGCTCCTTCCCGTAGATCTTGGTACCTGCTCTCCCTCTTCACTCACTGATGCAGATTGCCCATTGCTGGAGCACATCATCAGAGTAGTAATCCTAGAGGGAGCACCTAATGTGTACCAGCCTCTGGGCTGGCTTAGGGTATATGCAACAGGAAACCAAAATCAGACGCAGCCTCTGCCTTCACAGACATAAAATAGAGGAGGGGAAAGACACTGGTCAAATCATCACACTGATAAATATATGCCACAACAGAATGGATAATGAGATATCAGGGAAATTGAGGAAGGCTTCCTGGAGGAAGTGATTCAAGCTGAGATTCCTCAGAAAGCACAGAGAAGGAAGAGCATTTCAGGTGGAGGAAATGGCATGTGCAGAGGCCCTGACGTGAGGGAAAACACAGGGATTCCCCACAAGACCTTGACCAGAGAGAGAAGAGTTTAGGAGCGTGCTTCCCGGATGGCCCAGAGGGTAAAGAATCTGTCTGCAGTGCAGGAGACACAGGAGACGTGAGTCCAACCCCTGGGTCAGGGAGATCCCCTGGAGGAGGAAATGGCAACCCACTCCAGTATTCTTGCCTGGGAAAATCCCATGGACAGAGGAGCCCGGCAGACTACAGTTCACGAGGTTGCAGAGTTGGACACAACTGAGCAACTAAGACACACAAATTGTTGGGGCCTTGTTTGTTTTCCCCCTGAGAACAGCGTGGTAGACTTTATTATGCCCGTTTCATAGGTGAGCAGACTGGGGCTCTAGAACTTCACAGAACTCCCTGACGAACATTCATGATGGATAAGCAGCGTCTTGTCAGACCAGAAGCAGGACAGGGACCACTTTTTGCTGCACCATCACTTTTTGTTGGCTCATTTGTTCCTTCTAGCGTCCTGATGCTGTAGGTATTCTTGTTCCTACTCTCATATGAGAAAATGGAAAATCAGAGAAGTTGAATAACTTTTGCCATATCACATAGCTAGTAAGAGGTAGAACTGGCCCGGCTGTGAAGCCTGGATTTGTTCCCTACATTTCTGACAGCTGCCTAAAATTTGGAAGTGTGGTTAGAACCGAGAAGGGGGAAATCCTGATTAGGAAGGAGGGGGCATGAAATGGAACCTTGTCTGCATGGTGGCGAGCTTCCACAGGTTCCCCATGGAGTCCTGTGCACACCAGGGAGCAAGTAGACCTGGGAGCCCTGGAGCTCCAGGCCTGAGGAAGGAGAATGAGGTGGTGGGGGAGGCCTGGCTTGGGATTGCTAAAACCTGAGCCTGCTTCCCTCCCACCTCAACTTCAGTCCCCTCATCAGTGAAGCTGAGGGCCACCTATGACTCTGGCTGCATGGCCTGTGGCCATCCATGGGCTGGAAGCTGCATCCCCAGCTGGGCCTTCTCTCCAGGCTTGCTCTTGAGACCCTGCAGGAGAAGCCTGAGCTGCAGGCACAAAACAGTGTGCTCTTCACATGCAACTTACATGTCCCCTGTTTTTATCTGGTAGTTGGAACATTCCCTCCCTTCCCTCTCCACATTGGGACCACCAAGCCACCTGTGTCCCCTCTCCTGCTCCTGAGCCCTGTTTCCTTCCCTTTAAAGGTGCAAATGAAGAGGGCTTTGGGCAATACCTGGTTACCAGATGTGTTTTAGCTGGGCTGCACAAAATTTTTTTTTTAATTTTTATTAATCATCACCTAATTCCACATAAAAATCTGGATTCCTTAGTTCCTTTTGAAAAACAGGAAGCTATGCCAATGCCAAGCTGACACACCCTCACAAATTTGGAGCTAAGCAGCTTCCATTTCCTTTAGCCAGGGCTATGCCTTCCAGTTCTCCCAGGCCCCATCACTTCTGAGCGCCCTCCAGGCTCCCAGCATTTGTCTGCAGCACCGCCCGCACTCAGGGCCTCTGTGTAAAGTCAGGTTGGCCTAGGCAGGCTCTGAAAGCTTGCTGACCCGCTGGGACTGATTGGAGGTGTGGTCCCCGCTGGGCCCATAGAGGGACGCCATCTGTGGGGCCCAAGAAGGGAAGGAGGTGGAGGTCTCTGAGACCATGTTCACTCCCAGGTCTACATCACTGTGCTGGACGAGAATGACAACAGCCCCCGGTTCGACTTCACCTCCGACTCAGCAATCAGCGTGCCTGAGGACTGCCCCGTGGGCCAGCGCGTGGCCACTGTCAAGGCCCAGGACCCAGACGCTGGCAGCAACGGGCAGGTGGGTACCAGCGAAATAGTCCAGATCCGCGCTGTGAGTGAGGGCTCCACAGCCCTTCAGCCAGAGGGGTTGCTGGAGCCGTCCCCATCCTGAGCATGAGCAGGTTGTCCAGGCTCTGCCGGGTCCTGAGCAGGACGACCCTGCCCTCACTGCAGTCCATGTCCAGGGCTGGAGACAGAGCTATGCAAGCCGTCAGCCCTGCCTGGGTCCTAGGGACACAGCACCCACGGCTGGCCATAACTCAGCCCCTGCAGCGAGCTGAACACAGAGGGTTTTAACCTTCCCATGACCCCTTGGTCACCTCATCCACAAACCACACAGCATCTCACCCCAGGGGCCATCCCTCCCCACACAGCCCCAGGGCCCCAAGGGGACCCAGTCCTCCTCCCCCTGCTTCTCAGCCCCCCCCCCGCTACAGGTTGGGGCACCCCCAGAGCAAAAGGAAGAGGGGTGACAGAGCATGCCAGTCTTCACACCACTTTGATCTGTCCTACAAATTGAGCCGTGTTGGAGGAGGTTTCCATCATTTTTTCAACGCTTGGACACCTCTGGGGACTCTGGAGTCAGAAGCCAGTGGGTTCAAATCCTTGTTCTCTTGGGACACTTGCGAGCTGTGTGACCTTGCCAGCAGCTTCTTGTTCCTGAGCCTCCTCTCTGAGCTGAAGAGGACAGCTCCTTTATCAGGACTGTTGTGAGAGCCTAACAGAGCCCATGTGACACCAGGGCTGTGCCTCTCCTTGCAGGGGGCTCAGTGCCTCCCTGCCCCCCACCTTGGGAAATCACCTGTAGTGGGACTCACACCTGCCTTTCTGGCCCCAGGCCAGTATGCTCACATCATTCCCTATCCCCTGGAGCCTGTCACAGACCCCTCTCAGTGGACCCCACTTTGAGGGATATAAGCCCTTCTGCATAAAACATTCTTAATTTCCAGGCTGAGCAGAGGGCCCTGGCGGACAGGGGAGCGTGCCTCGGCCTGGCCAGCTTCACGTCCTCCCCACTTCTTCACCCTCACCCCTCACCCTCTCTTCCCTGGCAGGTGGTCTTTTCCCTGGCCTCTGGTAACATCGCCGGGGCCTTTGAGATCGTCACCACCAACGACTCCATTGGCGAAATATTTGTGGCCAGACCCCTGGACAGAGAAGAGCTGGACCACTACGTCCTCAAGGTGGGCAGCAACCCCTTCCATCCCAAGAGCGCTTAGCCCATCAGCATGCCCTGGTGGTCAGCTTCCCGCATCACCAAGTACCGTGGGGCAGGCAGCACCCCTTAGGGCCAAGAGCATGAGCAAGGCTGACCTGGGAAAAAAGGTGTGCTGGAAGGGGTCCCTGGACCCAGAGTAGGAAGCAGCAGGGGTGTTCATCTCTGCTGTAAGAGCCAGGAGAGAAAGCCTGGCAGCTGATAGAGTGCTGGCTCTCCCACAAGCACACTGTGAGCAGGGCAAGTGGTCTATTCTGTCTGGGCCTCAGTTTCCCCTCTTATGCAATGGGCAGAAAAACCTGACTTGTTCTGCTGAGGTGAGACATAAATGCACGTGAGGAATCACAAAGGCCTCCATTATTGCTGAACTGCTTTGGCTACTGTGTTTCCTGGGGCTTCCCAGGTGGTGCTAGTGGTAAACACCTCACCTACCAATGCAGGAGTCGCAGGAGATGTGGGTTCAGTCCCTGGGTCGGGAGGATCCCCTGGAGGAGGGCATGGCAACCCACCCCAGTATTCTTGCCTGGAAAATCCCTATGGACAGAGGAGCCTTGTGGGCTACAGTCCATGCAATCACAAAGAGTCAGACAAGACTGAAGTGACGTAGCACGCACATATGCCCTGTATTTCCTGGGGGGGTCTCTGGGGACCCCACAACCGTGCTTCTGCAGGGATCTGAGCTCTAGCACACTGTAGGCCTCCAGAAATTATCAAGGCTTCTAGGGACAGGCTTAGTTTATGAGCCTGAGGATTCCCACTCATTCCTGAAAAGATTATTTGAAGCTCTTTCTCTATTTGCCAGAGAGCAGATCTGAGTGCATGGAACAGAGGCATAGAAGCTAAACACAGGAGCCCTGGGTGGTCTGGTTGCAGGGCCAAGGTTACAGTCGGGTGCAGAATAGGGAGGTAAAGACTAAACGCATCAGAGTCAGATTGCAAAGACAGGTCTCCAAACAGACAAGAATTGGGCAACAGTTGTTTGCAGCATGGGACAGAAAACCTTGGGGAGAGCCAACGGGCCAGGGGGCAGGGATGGGCCAGCAAGCCTCTCTGACATCGCAGTCCTCCCCACTGAGCAGACAGCCCATCTGGACTCCATGTTCCTCATCCAGCCCCCACCTTGTAACCCTGACTCCAGTCTCCCCCTCCTTGCAGGTTGTGGCATCCGACCGTGGCACCCCTCCACGCAAGAAGGACCACATCCTGCAGGTGACCATCCTGGACATCAATGACAACCCTCCAGTGATCGAGAGCCCCTTTGGATACAACGTCAGCATCAACGAGGTGAGGGTGGCCCTTTGGCCCATACAGCTGTCCAGAATGAAGAGTGGGTATAGCCCACTGTGAAGCACCTTTTTAAATATCTGCCTGGCCCACTAGTGTCTCAGCTCATGGGGATGGGGACATGGCTTACTCTTTCATGGTTCAATCCCTAACACCTGGGCCAGGTCCTGGAAAAGGGAAAGAAGAAAGTGGCATTTCACCACCAACAGGAAACTGAGGTTTACCTGGGAGAGCTGCCTTTAAATAAAGCTGTTTATTTAAAAAAATATATTTATTGGAGTTGATTTACAATATTGTGATAGTTTCACATATACAACAAAGTGATTCAGTTGTGCATATATTCATTCTTTTTCAGATTCTTTTCTCATATAGGTTATCACAGAATATTGAGTAGAATTCCCTGTGCTATATAGTTCAGTTCAGTTTAGTCGCTCAGTCATGTCCGACCCTTTGCGACCCCATGGACTGCAGCATGCCAGGCCTCCCTGTCCATCACCAACTCCCAGAATTTACTCAAACTCATGGTGCTATACAGTAGGTCCCTGCTGATTATCTATCTTATATATAGTAGGGTATATATGTTCATCCTAAACTCCTGATTTATCCCTACCCCCCACCCCAGTTTCCCCTTTGGCAACCATAAGTTTGTTTTTGATATCTATATACACAATTTATTATTCAGTCATAAGATTAAGCCACTCCAGGAAAATTTTTGCCCAGGCACTAGTGGGTATGTCAGGTTGGACGTTCATGAAGACCTCCCTTGATTCAGATCCTGGCTCTGCCACTGACTGGCTGTGTGATTTGCATACATTCCTTCCCTGAACCTCAGTTTTTGCATCTGTAAATAGGGTGACCTAATCTATAACACTGTGAGAGGATTTTATGTGTTCACGAAGGCCGAGGCATGTAGTAGGTACCCACAGGATGTGCGCCACCATCATCTTTATCTGCCTCATTGCTGTCCCAGGGACATCAGAGCAGAGCTTTCTAGAGGTCCAAGTCTTGGGCTCCCGAGCAGGAGCAGGAGCTAGACTTTGCCCCCAAAGGCCTTGAACCTGGAATGACCGCTTTCTTGCTTTCCCCCCAGAATGTGGGCGGGGGCACTGCTGTGGTCCAGGTGAGAGCCACCGACCGTGACATCGGGATCAACAGTGTCCTGTCCTACTATATCACCGGGGGCAATGAGGACATGACCTTTCGCATGGACCGCACCAGTGGTGAGATCGCCACTCGTCCCGCCCCACCTGACCGCGAGCGACAGAGTTTCTACCACCTGGTGGTCACTGTGGAGGATGAGGGCACCCCTACCCTATCGGTGAGTGATCGGGGATGGCCGCTGGGAGAAGAGGGTGGGGGAGGGGCCGCTCCGCTTTCTGTGCCACGGGACGAGATGGGTAGGAGTGGAATGCCACGCGCCAGTGAGTTCGAAACAACTGCTTTATCATGCCTTGAATCCCTCAGCCTGTGAGTGCCAAGCTAGGGTGCTGGTTCACTTGCCTCTGCAGCCACTCTGAGCCTTGATTTAGCCGTGTTTGCTCACCCAGGGCAGTGCTAGGAGACCAGGGGGTCTGGCCAGCCTGCACACCGCCGGCCAAGTGTGCTGCATATCTGTGGGCCTCTGTGTCAAATGGGGAAAGGTGCCCTCTGGCCTCTTCCCCTGTGTCGTGTTGGTGTAACATGCTGTGGCAACATTTCTGGGTCACGGGGCTTATGTCTGTGGTCCAGCCTGGTGCGTGAATGGGTGGTGGGGCCGCTGCCCAAGGCAGTGTGCAAAGTCTGCCGAGCTGGAGAAGGAGGTGGGGCTGGTGGGGCTGGTGGGGCTGGTGGGGCTGGATGGTGATGCCATGTGGTGTGATGGGCTGGGGTGTGATTTCTCCTGTGAGCTGGACGCATGATCGTGAGCAAGTTAGGACCTCTCTGAATACTGGTTTTGTTGTTGATAAAAGAGAGATAATATCTGCTTCACAGGTGGTGTGTGGGGAATTGAGTTAGTTCTTGTCTGTGGAAGCGCTTGGTAAACCATGAGGAAGAGGAGTGTATCAGCTATCTTATCACCACAATATTCCTACATTCAAAACTAAACCAAAGAGGCATTAAACAACCATCAACTTAGCTCCAGTTCTGCAGGCCGGCAGCTGAGACCTGGCTTAGCTGGAGGGTGGTTCTGCTGTCAGCTGGGCTCCCACATGTGTGTGTGGGCAGCTGTGTGTGTCAGTTGGATAGCTGTTCTTTCTGGGGTTGGTTGCCCGTCAGCCGGGATAACAGGGCTACTGGGCCACCTCTCTCTCTCCTTCTAGAAGGCTAGTCCATGCTGGTTCATGTGGAGCCAGAAAAGGTCCAGGGAAAAGAGCAGAAGCATGCAAGGCCTCATAAGGCCCAGGCTTGGAACTGAACACAGTTGCTTCTGCCACATTTCTGTTTGCCACAGCAAGTCAGAAGACCAGCCCAGGTTCAAGATATGGGGAAATAAACTTGATCTCTTGAAGGGATGAACTGCAAAGGCACATTGCACAGCACGTAGATACAGGGAGGTGTAAGGATTAGGACATTTGTGTAATCTGTTTATCCTAGGCACCCTGATTGTAAATGAGACCTCAGCTCCATCCTTCTGCCCCCCAAAGGGGACTCTGTTAGACCCCTCTCCTCGGCAGTAGCACTACGGACTGTGGGGTCAGAGCAGGTCTGGGCTGGGCTTTTTATGTGGAGTTTCTCTGGGGAGGATTGTGGAATTGAGCCAATCCCAGGAAACCACATCCTGAAGACCCCAGGATGATAGTAATCGCTTCAACCAATCACACCCAGTAAGCCAAACAGAAACATATTTACAGAACACACATAACTAGCTGAGGGGAGGGCAGGTAGGGTATCATTTATTGTGGCGACATGGAGGGACTCAGTTTTTTTATGTGGCAGCTCCTCTGTACCTAGCTTCAGAGTGAATCATCATCTTGGTCATCTCTCCAACAGCATTTAAAGATGTGTTTGATTACAAGTAACAGAAACTCAAATATGGATTCATAAATAAATGAGAATACATTTTTTATCACATAACAGCAATTCCACAGAGAATTACAAACTTTGATTTTGTGCTCAGTGATGTCAGAGCAATGTATCTTGTCTTTTCCTTTATGGTTGCAACATGGTTGCTATAGCTCCAGCCATCATGGCAGCATCCAAGGCAGAAAATGACAAAAAGACAAAGAGCCATGCAAGCAATTTCTGCCTTTTTATCAGGAAAGCACAAAATTTTCTGGACCTATTCTTCAGAGTTCTCTTGTGACTCATTGGCCAGAAGAGGTTCCCAGGGGCACCCTAGCTGTGAGGAGGTTGGAAAAAATGAGGGACAGGATTGTTGGGGTTGGCTTATTACCTGGGGGCCACATATAACACT
Organism: Moschus berezovskii; assembly: GCF_049115385.1. Taxonomy (NCBI): domain Eukaryota; kingdom Metazoa; phylum Chordata; class Mammalia; order Artiodactyla; family Moschidae; genus Moschus; species Moschus berezovskii. Next base: position 28,577,767 of record NC_142471.1, read on the forward strand.
ACCTCAAATAAAAGTAGGGCCCTGTTAGCGAGAAAGAGATGGGCAGCTCAGCATTTGCCATGCTGCTCTTCCTCACCCTGACCTAGGCCAGTGAACACACCACTCTCATGCCCACTCCCCATGCTTCCCCACACCCCGCAGTCCTAGGGTTTCCCAGGAGGCAGTTGGTGAGACCCATAATATTCTAAGACCCTGAGGTGGGGAGGCAACTTCTGGTTTCCTTTTGGTCCCAGGAAGAAATGAGAATTAGAGAAATGTGAAATCACCCTAGCCTCATTTAACCACCCAAAATGAGTGGGCTACTCCCCAGGCAGTCCCCACAGAACTTGGGGCTGGTCCTCATGGTCAGAAGTTTTATCTGTTGACCATACCCTCTGCAGAGATCCACCCAAGCCCAGTGGAGACCCACAAGCACTGCCTCCTCGCACACACAGGGAGAGCATTCTGGTCCTCCTTGAAGCAGGTCTTGGCCTGTTCCAGCTCCCTGGTAGGAGTGTGGGAATTTGGCTGGTGAGAAATGCAGTCTCCTTTTGTCTACCTCCCTCATCCTGGTCATCACTAACTCTGCTCCCAGAAAACACCTTCAGGATGACCAAGATCAGGGATGGGGTGTATGCATATGTGTGTATATGGCTCCTGGGCTGTAATATCATAACAAACAGCATCAAACATTTCTAGGAGAAATGAATCCATCCCTTCAAGTTTTTTTCTGCTTCTTCGTGTTGGGAAAAGATCACTTTGATTTGATATTTTGTTGGTGACACCACAGCAAAGAACTGCAGGGACCACAGGGGCATTGTTGAGAACTTAGCACTGGACCGTGTTTGCTCAGGTATTCACTCAGCCAGCACTCCCTGAATACCCACTCTGTGCTAGGCCCCAGAGGTACAGAGGTGAAGCCAGTGTGGGTCCTGCCACAATGAAGTGCAGCCGAGTAAGGGAGACAGTGAAGCCAAGGTGTAGACGGGGCCTTGGGGATGGCTTCCTGGGGGCAGGTGACACCTGGCTGTCTTGTCAATCACAGTTAGCACAGCAAAGGGGCAGAGCATGTTCTGGATCTGGGCATCAACCTGAACAAAGGCCTAAGAGCACGTGATAATCCAGGCGGGTCCAGGGAGCCGCAGGTGGTCGAGGCCCAGGGCAGCATTCAGAGCCCAGAGCAGGGCTCTCTATCTCTATACCCTCCCCGTGACGTCTGTCTGCAGCAGCCCCAAGGGCTGGTGCCGGCGCTTTCTCAGGCATCCCCTTTACTCCCTTCCTGCCCCAGCTAAGTTAGAACCCTACAGCCACTGCTCCCAGCTCCCCAGAACTGGCATTTGTCTCCAAGGAATGCTGAACCCTTGAAGATTTGCTGCCACTGACCAGACTGTCACGTCTGGACTGTGAACCTGCCAGGGTCCTGAATGCCCCCAAGCCAAAGGTGACCAGAGAAGGGACCTTGTCTACTATTGGGCAGATTTTTTTGGAGGAGTGTTTAAAGAAGTAGAATCATTCCAGCCTCTCCTAGATCAACCAGAGCCCAAAGTCTCAGACCAGGCAACCCAAAGTTCCAGGAAAGGCCACCATGGTTTCACAGGGTACATACATCTGTCTAAAGACACACATCAGACCCTCATGCAGTCCTCTTGTTCCAGCCTACAATTATCTGCCTGGTTCAAGCCAGCCCTCAGTAGTAGCACAGGACCAACCCTCCTGTTGGACAAGGGCAATTAAGAGTTATTAATTCATTATTTCATTCATTCACTCAACACTAAATATGTGCCAGGCCTGTACTGGAGGTCAGGAAGTCAGAGATGGGTTGGACACAGCTCTGCCCTCACAGGGCCTACAGTTAGTGGCGGGGGCGGCGGAAGGGGGGGCGGAATAGACACGTAACAGAGAGCTGACAACCCTCAGATATGACAGAGTGCTAGGAGTTCAGAGACAGGAGCCATGGAAGGCGCTGGACAGGGCTTCTGCCTCCATGTCTTAAAGGAGAAGGCTTCCTAAGCAGGGAGGTGGGATTCAGCTACAAAGTCTCCCTAAAACCAAGAGAAATCCTATATCCACGCCCTCCCATCTCTTCTTTTCTCCCTGGGCTCTCCTCCACCCCAGTTTCCTGAGAGCAGAGCTTTCCTGCAAACAGCTGAGGCCATCCCCACCCCGCTCTCAGCCCTATATCACCCAGAGCTCAGAGCAGCGGGGCTGCAAGGGGCATCCGGGCCAGCCCAGGCCGGTCGCACAATGGTGTACCACCCAGCAAGGGAAGTCGTGCAGCCTCAGTCCCGGCCCGCTCCAGGCCACAGGCAGGGCGGCCAGGCTTGGGGGAGGGGTCTGAGCGGCGTCAGGAGGCCTCTGAGAGGAAGGGCCGGGCCGGGGAGGAAGGACGAAGGACGGGAGGCAACTGGGAGGTCAGAAGCTGAGCCCCAGCCACAGAGGCACCTTGGCAGGGGGATAGGGAGAGGGAGGCTCCCAAGGGGACCTCCCTGCTGCACAAATCACAGCCAGAGGTCAGACTGTCCCAGATAACCAGCCCTGGCTTCTCGGGCTGGTGGGGACCTGCAGAAGACACCTGTTTAGGCAGAAAGACAGGACATCTCCCACCACTTCTGGTACGAGAGCCGCCAGCAACGGCCCCATAAAAGTCTGTGAGTGGGGAATGCTGCTCTTGTCAGCTCACCTCGTATTTTTAGGGCTGAGGGCGCCTCTGTTTATTAAACTTGGACCCTGCTGCTGTTTATGAAGCCTGCTTCCCCTTGCTCAAGCTCAGGAAAACGCCAACCCAGCCCCTTCCCCATGCAGCACACCAAGTAAGCCGGCCTTCTCTGGCCCAGCCTGATTCAAGTCAGGCCCTTCACGTAGCCCTGCTTCTCGAGAATGTTCTGCAATTGCTCAAATGCTACACATGCAACTGGCTCAGTTCCTCCTGGAGACCCTGAGGCTCTGTGGATAGACGAGTTCCTACCTTCCCCATTCCCCGCCCACGAGCAAGTGGGCACACAGGCTGCCATGCCCCCCAGGAGTCCTGTGGCTTCAGGGCTGCCAGGAAGGAAGGGGAAAGAAAAGACTGATGTGGAAGGAGTAGAGCCATGGGCTTGTGGGCACAGGCTCATCCCCCGGGCCCGGTATGCACGGTAAGCAAGTCCAAGTCCTGGCCGGTAAGGTGACGTGCTTCAGTGCAGAGAAAGCAGCACAGGGCTGGGAAGCAGGGGACACAGGCTTCAGTCCCAGTTCCACATTCACTTGTGACAAGACACAAACCTTTGGAACCTCAGTTTCCCTATGCAGTAAATGGAACAGTAAAACCTTCCAGGGTTTTCTGTGAGAGGAGGGAGTGAGTCGGAACCAATGAAGTCATAACACCTGAGAAAGTGCTTTGGAAAGCCCAGAGTATTCTCACAGAAGAGCAAAGATATAGAACACATACTGCCCTTCCCTATCCTGTGCCCAAGGCAGGCGTTGCTAGCGGATGTCAGCACTTTCCTATACTGAACTATGTTGACACTTCAGAATCGCAGGAAGCCATACCAAGAGATCAGAACTGCAAAACAAGGGAGAACCCACGTCCCTTGGCCTGCAAAAGCTCAGGGCACCATTGCTATTGAGGAGATTCTACGAGGCCCAGACGAAGCTGCTGGGAACTAGAGCCAGTCAAAAGTCAGAGGTTGCCCTGCCAACTCTGAGTGGTCCGGAGAACGGAACCCTGGCATCCTGCTTCAGTCCATCACCCAGTGGCTATGTTTCGGTCATCAGCTCTACAACAGGGTCCAAAGGGCAGGCTGTTATCGGACCCCTACCCTAGAGCTCCAGAACAGTTCCCTAACCTCCAAAACAGTTAGGGAGACACAGGGGCCATGCAGGAGAGGCAACCATGCAGCAGGTACAGTCCCAGTAGAGGACTGGGTGGTCCGAGCTTTTGGTGGGCTGGGACAGAAGTTCATCTGAGCTGTGGGTGTCAGCTTCGCAAGTGCACTTTGCACCTTGCATCCTGGCTGCCAGCCCCAGTTCTTCTTCCCGCCACTGTTATTCCCTTTGAGTTCCCTGAGCAAATCTTAGCCCAGCCCCCAGCACAGTTAGGCCAGCCCTGTCAGCTCTAGCTGACACCCGGAAGCACTCTTCCAGGAGGCAGAGCACCAGTGCCCCAGCCAGGGTGGAAGGTGACAAGGCCTCTTCAGCCCCCGATTCCTGCACCACAGAGCACTCCCTGAAGGTGATGCGTTAGCCCCTCTGTCCCAGGCTGCTAAGTGTAGGAGGGAGCTCTGGCCAGGCAGGAGCCAGAGTATCCCCAGGGCTGGTCTTCTGAGAAGGGCCCCCCAGGGTTCCTGCATACCCACCCTAGTCTAACACCACAGACCCCCAAGCAGGGCCCACCTGATCCAACAGCAGCATCTCCAGTGGTCTCTGCCGTGTATTTTCAGAGAGTGTCAATCTCATTCCCTTAGCCTCTCACTTGCAGGAAACAAAGGTGGGAGATCTTTATTAAATGTGAGCATCAAGAGATAGGTTACAGGCCCCATAATTCCTGATACATCTCTTAACAACGACTTAATGCCTAAAAACACAAATTTCCCTCCCAGGGCTCCTCCCAGCTCCCTAAAGGCAGGCACATGTTCTCACTCCCCTACTCTCTTCCACACACCCCAGCCCACAGGCATCTCCAGAGGCACTGCCACCCCAAGGCGAGCACAGAGGGACAACCGGGTACCCTGCCTTTCCCCACAGCATCGGGGTGGCGGGTGGGGAGTGCCTTTACGGTTACTAGGGACAGGGTGTGTTGTCGTGGATGAAGATGGAGATTGGAGCTCAGAGTAAATTTTGCTGAAAACAGGAAACCACGAAGCTATACGTTCACTAGTAAGTGTCCAGAGACGAGCTTGAGGCCACGCAGGAGGAAGCTGGGGAGGAACTGTGGTGTCTTTCTACTCCGGGGCCGCCTCCCTCCTCCACACAGCGGTAGGTGGGCCTGGGGTCTGGCACCCAAATTCTTAGAAGTTGTCTCTGCCTTGAGGTCAGAGCTGAGGTTTGGGCCAGGCCAGCCTCCCCGACAGGCAGGAACATTGTTTCTGAGCTGGGGGATGAGGAGTCTAGTCTGTGGGCTTGTCCTTCAACCCCAGGGGCAGCCTGGCCCTGCCTTGAGCAGGTATCACCCTGCCCATCCCTGCCCCCCGGGACCCCACAAGCCCTGAAGACAGCACCCTCTTTTTGTGGCAGCTGGCACTAAGTGTCCACAGCAGCAAAGAAAACAGAGGAGTAGACCCCAGGGACAAAGCAGGAGCCAGGGTTTGGTGTTCTGGCCGCTGGAGGTGTCAGTGCAGTCTTGAGGCCCAAGGCTCACACTCCTGTTCTCCTCCAAGCCCCCTGTACAGCTCAGGGCCCATGCTGGCCGACAGCCTTGGACCTGAGGAGGGAGCTCCCTGGCTCCAGGTGCAGGCCTGGGGCTCACTGCTGCTGGAGAGCCTAGAGTTGTTCCTCTCCCATCCCCAGCCAGGCCAGGGGGGCATCTCCCTGCCTGCTGGGCCCTTATCCTGGCCAGAAGCCTGGGCTCTCAGCACCCAGGCCCGGCTCAGCAAAGCCAGCGTAGGTTGCTGGCAGACGAATGCCCAGTTGAAATGACACCCTCCACAGTGCAGTGCTCGGAGTGCCTGTCCCCTGTCAAATTGCCCCACCCGCTCTCAGGCCCCACCACCCGTTTCACCCCACAGGGTACCGAGATCCCTCCCCACTCCTCTCCATGCTTTAAAGCTCTTTAATTGAAATTCCACAAAGGATTCCCCTCCTATTTGTATGTAAAGACAAACCTGGGTCATGCATGAAGCAGGAGATGGGAGCAGAGAGTCTAGGGCAGAGCAGGCCCAGACTTTCTGTGCACACGCCCACTCCTCCACCCAACGGGGGGATGGCTGATGGCTCAGTGCAGAGTGACTGGAACAGAGATCCTCGAAGACTGGGGGTGGGGGTGGAGGGCTCCCTGGGCCTCAGGCACCTCGGAAGCAGAGTAGGGATTTCAACCCAGCTCTTACAATCCGTCTGTGGGGTTTTTACAGTCACCCACGTAGTTTTTAATAGCACCCCCTCTTCACACTGAAAAGTAGTCATAGTTTGGGCAGTATACTATTGGTCACCAGCTCTCTTGACCACAGGGAGAGGGGGGAGGAGCCCTCTCCTCTGAACCTCCACAGCAGGCCCCCGTCCCCCACCAGCCCACTCTCCCTCCACTCCCCACTGTGGCAGTGACCTGGCTCCCATTGCCCAACATGCCAATTGGCTCACAGTGGTCACCGTGCCCCAGGGCGTACTTCCCGTTTTGGGGCTTCCGGCCAGTGCATTCTGGGGACCCAGAGTGCAGGCAGTGGGAACCCCAGATTTGTTTAACCTGTTGATAGCCCCTCAGAGAGTCTGCTGGTTAGAAGGCAGCCAGGTCAGGCAGGCCTAGCCCCAGAACCTCATGATGACAAAGAGTGAATCTGATGGATGAGCAGTCTCGGGCGGGAGTGGGGAGCCAGCCCACCGCAGTGGGAAGAGTCTCTCCACATCTTATCCTGTGTCTCGGGCCTGGAGGGTGGCACTGGGAGGTCTGCCCAGTGCACGTCTATACTGTCAGGTTCCAGGGCTTATGTCCCAGAGAAAGAGGCTGCCACGGGAGCTGGCAGTCCTGGGGCCTCGAGGACAGAGGTCATCTGGCATCAGTAGCTGGTGAATTTCAGGTCCCTGGGGTGGGATCCCAGCCTCTCACCGTCCTTGAGAGGGGCTGGACTGTCCAACACCTCCCTTCTGCCATCCAGAGAGGTGGAAGGTCTGGCCATCAGGGGTATTTCAAAAAGTCTGAGCTTATAGCTGGAGGGAAGAAACCAGGGCCAAAGGGACCAGTCAGAGGGCCAGCCCTGGCTCAAATGCCCCTGCCCCAGGCCCAGCCACATCTTCCACGGGCCCCCAGCTGGTTTAGATGGCCTCAGAATTTGGGGAGTCAGGGACAGGGTCTGCAAAAGAAAGGAGAAGCAGAGTGAAGGGGGGCTCCTCTCTCCGTCATCCCTGCCGCAACCTTACACCCTGAGGCTGTGAGGATTCCCAGGGAGGTGGGGAGTGAGGCTGGTACACTGCTGGTCACAGCACTGTGGGGGAAGAGAAGCACTCACCTAGGGAGGGGAAGAAGACATCCCCGGGGCCCGGTGGAGACAGAGGAGTGTTGGGCTCAGAGAGCAGGTGCCGCCCAGACTCAGAAGGCTGCCGCTGAGCCATGTAGGACAGGGGCTGCCTGGGCTTGGCCTCCAGCATCCCATGGGAAGGTGGCGAGGTCTCAAAGCCAGGGTTTTCAATTCCTTGAATGTTGTTGCTGGAGAAGCAGAATAGAAGGTCATGTGTGCTGCCTGGGCTAGGCCTCTGACCTCCCACCTGGCCTGCCTCACTTCTCTCCCCTCACCTCCCACTTCCCCTCACCTGCCTTCCCACCCCAGGCCTCAGTAGCATCTCCTAGCAGGAAGGGAGGCTCCAGGGCCAGGGAGGAAAAGCCATGGGCTGCACTCCCCACCTGCCCTGAGTTGAGGGCATCTGACCATCTGCCCCCAGGCCCAGGAAGGAAGCCCCAGGTAAGAGCGGCTCCAGGACACTGGCTTCGGGAATCAGGGGACAAGTCTATCTTTGGTCAGTAGAATTAATGGCCTTAGGACTGACTGTCCCCACAGCTCGTCTTGAGCTAAAGGAAGAACTTCTTCCTCCCTCGGAGTGGGACAACCTCTGAGGACCGCTCTAATTCTGAGATTCCAGCAGGATCTAGCTAGGACTTCCTGTGACCTGTCTTAAATATCATCCCTTTCAGACACCAGGGAGGAGCTCTGAATTTGGTGTTACATGTACTGGGGCCAAGTTCCTGAGCATGGCCTGTTCCCAAGCACACCCTCTGTTCCAGGCCCCATGCCAGCTTCCTGCCCAGGCCACACCACACACGCTCCCCATCCACTCCATCCCTAAGCTGCCCTCCCCACCACCACCACGTCTGAGCTAGGTCAGCCTCTGCCCTTGTGACCTGACTGCTTTCTCCTTGGGGTGCCCTGCACTCCTTGGGGCCTCAACTCCACGTGTGCTGACCTCTTTTGCATGTTTCAGGGTCTGCCTGGGTTCAGCTGCTTCCTCCCCTTCCCCACCCCAGCTGACCACTGAGGCCCAAAGGTGGGTGCATCGCTCATCCAAGCAGCGTTGGAGCCAGCCAGCTGGGTGAGGGGTGGCAGGGCAAACAGCCAATCGGCACAGATGGCAGATGGCAAATGCTCTTCTAACCAGCTGTGCCAGGCAGCTAAACTGGGGCCCCACTGCACAGACATACCTCCTTCCTGACAGCTGGCCCAGAGCACAGGGAGGACCAGGAAGTTCATGTCTGTGTTCTCAGGCCCATTGTGTTATATATAAGCAGTGACCGGAGAGGAGAGGGGGAAAGAACCTAGTGGAGGCAGGAGAATCAGTCTGTCCTGGCTATAAAGTTCCCCAACCCCTTCCACATTAACTGCTGTATAAGAAGCTGGTTGTAGATACTGCCCAGCAGAGACCACAGCCCAGGGAAGGCAAGGAGAGAGCCTGCCAGGCTTTGACTGGGACAGCACAGCTGTGGCAAGTGTTCTCAGGAAGGTCTCCATGGGCCTTACCTGTCCATCCGCACCAGTTCCTGGGCACCTAGGGACAGACAGACAGAGAAGCTGGTCACAGAGGGAAGGCTTTCCCAGACAGCATCCTGGCCCTCGCTGGCAGACACTCCTCGGGAATGGGAGTGAACCTGTGCAGGGCTGTGCTCAGCCCCGGATCTCACTTCTGTTCCCTCAAGAAGCCGGGAGGGCAGTGCTCTGTGTCTACCCAGCAGGTGAGGCCTTGCTCAGCAGCCCGTGTTGATCCATGATAAATTAAACTTGGGATGCATTTGACAAGCGTGTGGGGCAGCTAGGAAACCAAAGGCAGCGGTGGTGATGTTAGGCATTCAGGATCAACCAAAGGCCTGGCTCCTGAACTGTTGTTTCCTGTGTGGCCATTTGTCACGTTCTGGTCGTCAGCCATTATTTACTGGGCAGGAGTGTTGCAAGGTCAGTTCCTAATTAGAGTTCCTGGTCCTCTCTGTTCTGTCCCTGGCATTGCCTAATAGGGTCAACATCTCTCAGAGGAGCCCTAGAGGGCCTGAGACTTCATCAGTTCTCAGCCGCACTTCCACTCTCTACCCTGCAGTCAAGCTGCTGCCACCCTGCCCTGCTGTGGAGGTTCCCCATCCCGCAAACCGGCCACCAACCAGATGCAGCTACCCCAACTTCCCTCTTTCTTGCAGCTCCCCACGTACTCCCACAGATCCTCCTTGTTTTTTTAAGAGTTTTGCTGCTCATTACGATGGGGAAACAAGTGGTGGGGGAGGGGCACAACAGCAGAATACCCACGGGAAGTTGCATACAAGTTCCTGAAATCTCCGCGGTATCAGAATCATGGCTTCTTGTTTACCAGGGCGACTCTGTGTGGGGCTTCCTGCAGGTCTCTGCCTTCCCTCAGCTTATCCTCTCCTCCGCCCTTGAAGAAACCAAGTCTGCCTGATACTAGGGAGGCTGCCATGCCCATTGGCCTCTGTTGCACACTGCCTTCCTCAGTGCTCCCAACATCACCACCGCTGCCTTTGGTTTCCTAGCTGCCCCACACGCTTGTCAAATGCATCCCAAGTTTAATTTATCATGGATCAACACGGGCTGCAGAGTGACTGGTTGCTCAGTCACTCAGTCATATCCGACTCTGCGACCACATGGACTACAGCACGCCAGGCTTCCCTGTGCTTCACTATCTCCCAGAGCTTGCTCAAACTCACGTCCATCAAGTCAGTGATGCCATCCAGCCATCTCATCCTCTGTCATCCCCTTCTTCTCCTGCCCCCAATCCTTCCCAGCATCAGAGTCTTTTCCAGTGAGTCAGTTCTTCGCATCAGGTGGCCAAAGTATAGGAGCTTAAGCGTCAGTCCTTCCAATGAATATTCAGGACTGATTTCCTTTAGGATGGACTGGTTGGATCTCCTTGCAGTCCAAGGGACTCTCAAGAGTCTTCTCCAGCACCACAGTTCAAAAGCATCAATTTTTCGACACTCAGCCCTCTTTATGGTTCAACTCTCACATCCATATCATGACTACTGGAAAAACCATACCTTTGACTAGACAGACCTTTGTCGGCCAAGCAGTATCTCTGCTTTTTAATACGCTGTCTTGGTTTGTCATAGCTTTTCTTTCAAGGAGCAAGCATCTTTTAATTTAATTTAATTTCCCAACCCTTGCGCTTCCTCTTTTTCCTGAGTGTGGCTTACTCCCAAGCACTCCCTCTGTGCCCAGCTCTGTGGCAGCACCCTGCCCGGAGCACACCACACACAGTCCTATCCATTCCATCTCTGACCTGCCACCCCTGCTCCAGGCCACTCAGCCTCTAACCCGGGGGCCACACTCCTGCCATGCCCCAGGTGACTTGTGCTGCCATAATTCCACCAGCTGCTTCTCTAGGATCTGGATCACAAAAAATGACCCGCATCTCCACTCACCCTCCATTTCATACCTGGTTTCTCTAGAATCGTCCCCTCTGGCATCTCGTGTGTCTGTCTCTGAACCTTCAACCATATAAGTCTTCTTTTGGAGAGGACAGAGGACTAGCTTCAAAAATACTTTTATTAGGAGATAAATGACTGATACCTTCCTGTTACTGCATGTATTAAATCTGGGGATAAGATGCTATGAAGTGGTTGTCCCTCATGAAAATGGAATTTGTTTAGAGTTTCAGAAGGCGTGCTCATCATTGGTCATGGCACAGCCCAGTGGGCTGGCCCACCGCACCCCCTCGAGCTTTCTTTCACTGCAGTTTTTCAGCACCCAGCTCATCTGTCCCTTTCTCTGTGAAGCCCTCAGTCTGCAGGTCTCCAAGTACCTGCAGCAAGAGATACTGGGGGCTGACCCCAGGCTGCCCGTGTCCTCAGGACACTGCCACGGCGTTCTGGCCTGGGGGAGTCCCCTCTCTGGTTTTCCTTCCTCCAGCCTGGGACATAGGCGGAGCCCTGGCCCAACCCCTGGGGGCCCCATGAGGATCAGCAGTGCCCCTCCCCTGCCCTGTGCCCGCCTCTGCCGGGAATTTGTTTCCCAGTTCCTGGGGCTTCCCTGATGGCTCAGAGGGTAAAGCAATGTGGGAGACCTGGGTTCAGTTCCTGAGTCAAGAAGATCTTCTGGAGGAGGAAATGGCAACCCACTCCAGGATTCTTGCCTGGAAAACCCCATGGACAGAGAAACCTGGTAGGCTACAGTCCCTGGGGTCACAAAGAGGCAGACACGACTGAGCGACTTCATTTTCAGTTTCCTGTTCCCTGATGGAGGCAGACCTATGGTCTGGAGTAAGAGGGGACAGAAAGCACCTCTTTTGCTGGGAGCCAAGCCTACCTGAGCACGGCCCCTCCTCGTCCCTTCCCGACCTCCGTGGAAGCACTCCACAGATGAGCAGGAGCTGAGGTTGGCTCTGCAGCCACGCCTCTCCCTGGTTCATCTCCTGGGTTCCTCTTTCTGCTCCAAATCCCTTCACCTTCCCCCACCCCAGCCCCAACCCCGGGGTGTTTGTGTAGATAAACTGTGGTTGGCTTTGTGAGAGGAATAAGGGCCTCCTGAGAGGTGGGGGAGAGTGACCCACTGAAGAGGGACAGAGGGATGTCCAGTTGTTCCAGTCCAGCCAAAGCCCCCCTCAGTTACCTCCTGCTGCAGACAGCAGGGGTGGGGGGCGGTGAGGGAAGAGGTGGGGGAGGCCGTGCAAGAGCCCCCGCCCTCCTGCTCTAGGAGGACTGAGGCTGGCCGAGGCTCATGGGAGGAGTCGAAGGGAGGGCAAGGGGCACTGTCACCCGAAGAGGCAGTGAAAAGGTATCACAACTTGAAACCTGGCTCCACCACGTACTCACTAAGTGGTCCCTTAAGGGCGTTCCTTAACTGCTCTGTGCCTCAGTTTGCTCAGCTTTAAAACGGAGCCAATAGTAGGACTAGACTCTGCTATGAGCAGCACATGAGAGAATGCACAGAGCAGCCTAGGCCTGGCACCTGGCACAGCAATCCTACTAGTTAGGGGTCCTCAGCTATGATACTCATGCGGAGTGTTTTTATTATGCAGTGGAACCATGTTCCCTGAAAACCACTGAGTTGAAAAGCTTTGAGTCTGCATCTTAGCTCTGCCACTCACTAAGTTTTATAATATTTGGTTAGTTATTTAACCCTGCTGATCTTAGGTTTGTGACCTGTAAAAGGAAAGAGTTGAATCGAGTTATCTCAAAGATCCCTCCCAGTTCTGATAATCCAAAGGTCATTTTGTCCCAACCGTTGCTACGAAGACAAACCCACCTATATGTTAAAGCAGGTCCCCCAACAATCTCCGGGTGGCCGCACTTTCATAAACCAGTTTCAGCTACTCCATATGACTGCTCATTCATTCAACAGATCCTTGTTGAGTAGCAAGTCAGCACTGCCAGGGGCCAGTGGGTCCCCTCCTCTCCACCACAGAGCCCAGCTCTTATCTCTTGAAGAGCAGAACGGGGTCAGCCTTTTGCCTTGGCTCTTCCCTGTGGCTGAGAGGGACGCTGGGGCAGGTCACTCACACCCCACCTAGCCCAGGCAGGCAGGGATACTCACGGCGGTTGGAGGCCACCTGCCTTTGCTTGTAGACCAGGAGCAGGATGAGGGGGAGGCAGAGAATACCCACGATGCAGGCGCTCGTAGCCAGAGCAGCAGCCGTGATGCCTGAATGGACAGAGAGGCAGCCAAGGTGAGGCCCCACTCCCGTTACTCCTCCTGAGGGAAACTGAGGCCCAGGGAAGGAAGGCCCAGCAACACGGGGACCCACCTTTACCCAGGCCCCACAGCCAGACCCACAGTGGCCTGCAGAGGCATGGAAGGTCTGGGAACCCCAAGAGGGCCAGAGCACCCAGAAATCAGGCCAAGCGCTTGCAGCTGAGACAGCTACAGGGGAGAAAGAGAAGGGCCCCCGTCACAGCCTGCAGGAGACATCTCAACCACCTGGACCACTGGTTGCTCCCTGAAGAGGAGAGCAGGCCCTTCACAGACCCTATGTCACAGAGTCCAAGGTTGAAAGAAGCCCGAGAGATAGATTAAAAACTTGTGAGAACAGATGAGTGGTGATAACTACACAACACTGAGAATGTAATTAATGTCACTGAATCGTACTCTTAAAAATGGTTAAAATGGCAATTTTATGTTATATATGTTCTATCACAATGAAAAATAAATGAATGAAAAGCCCTGTTTATCCCCTCAGAGATCCCTTGGCTCCAGGACAGGGCCTCTAAAAGTGATCTTACATGTACAGTTCACGGGGAAACATCTTGGGGCAAGAACTAGGTAAATGTGAATCCTTGTCCAATTTAAATTTTTTTAAGCTTTTGAAATTACACACACACACAAATTTACAAGTTTTTTTTTTTAATTCAACATTTTCTTCCTCCACCTGTACCTGGGCCCCCTCCAGAGACATAACCTAGATACATTCTCCGCATGTACAGCATATATGGGAATCATGTGACAACTGCTTTTCCCACTTAGCACAGCTTGGACACCTCTCTGTATTGGCACAGAGATCTAGTTCATTCCGCCTAGGGCTTATCACGGGGCTCACCTAAGTTTACTGAAACAGTCCCCTACTGGTGGGTATGTAGGTTGCTTCCATTTTTCAGCATAATTAATAATGTAGCAGTGAACTTGTGTAGGCATCTTTGCTCACTCAGGCAAGTACATTGCTACATAAAACCTAGTAGTGAAAGTGCTGAGCCAAAGAGTATGTATATTTTTTTTTAGGCTACTGCTAAATTGTCCTGCAAAAAAAAGAAAAACAGTTGTACCGCTTCATGGTCCCATCCACAGCATGGGAGGTTTTATTTCAGTCCATCTGCTGACTCCAGGAGTTTAGCTGGGAACAGACGTACCCTCAGAACCACAACCAGCGTAAATGCTTTTCCTTCCCAATTTTAGCCCTTCCCTCTGACAAAAAAACAATGGGGTAGAATACCTTGTCACAGCATCAGCTTGGCCCCGGGAGCTTTGGGAAGGTGAACGACCTCATTGTTGCCTTTGCACTACTTATTTGGGTATGAAGGCTTGTTTTATATCTCATTGTATTACTGAACAACCCAACAGTGTAAACAAGCTTTCAGAGGGTTTGTTCAGACCTCGGAAGAGAAAAAGCTGTTTTTGGGTGCGTTAGAAGTACCCGCTGGTACAGGGACAGTCGCTGTATTGTTACAAAGCAAGTTCAGCTCCACATTAAAGCAGGCTCCCCACATATCTTAGCGAGGCTGTACTTTGATGTAGAGTACTGAAAGTAAAACATTTTATAATTCAGACACTGAGTATCTCAGAACCCCATCACGGGACCTTTTTGTGGGCACTGAGAAACCGGCTGCAAAGCACCCTTTTCTGGTCATCCAAGCAGGTTTACTCCAGACTGGCATTAAGCAGCGTATGGTGTAGTCAGTCAGTGACAACTGAGCATCTTGGGCCAACGTCTCTCCTGACTGCGGTCCCCAAGCAAAGACTCCCTCTCTTTGGCCCCTCTAGGGGATCAGGTCTTGGTGTCCTTACAGCCTGGGCTGGGAGTTGAGGCTAGGCCCAGGGAGCAGGGTTTGGGCAGAGTTTTGTGGGCCAGCTGCCCTCCGAGACCATGGGCTCCTCTGCAGAGCGCAGCCTCGCCACAGCTCCCCACCCCTCCCCACCACTCCCCACCCCTCCCCCCATGTGTGGCCAGTACCTGGGGCAGAGTTGGGGAGGGGTCTGGTCCTGTAGCCATCCAGAACCAGGCTCATGCCGAGAAGGTGATCAGGCACTAGCAGAGGCAGCTGCCCAGCCAGTACCAAGCAGTGTGTCAGGCCTTTACAGAGTGGGGTGGGATAGAAGGGGCTCAGTCTGCTCAGCAAGTCTTTGTCCAGGGCCTGTCAGTACCCCGAGGGTGTTTATGGAGGAAGGAGTTCAGTAGGACTGCCTGGTTCCAGGGAGGGGGCTGGATGAAACCATACATCCTGCTGGGTTGCGGGGTGGAGAGGTTGCTTCTTGGGGAGATGGGCTGTCGAGCCTCCTGGCGCAGGTTCAGTGAAAAACCACAGCCCCTCAGCAGCTCGGGGCTCCCAGGCTCCTTCAGTACCAGCTTCCTCATCCCACTCCTCTCTCATCACCTCCCCTGCCGCCTCAAGCTGTTGTGGGCCTTCAGAGGACTTCATACACCAGCTACCTTCCTGCTCCCCCAAGATATTGCAAGATGGGGGCTGCAGCTTGCTGCTGTTTTTACTGTTCAGTCACTAAGTCATGTCCAACTCTTTGCAACCCCATGGACTACAGTTAGAGAAGGAAAACTCAAAGAGCTTCTTGGCTGGAAGCATCATTAACTGATCAGGTACCAAGGCTGGCTGTGGAGCCCCTGTCTTATAGCAGGGACTGGGGTCTTTCCAAAGCTAAATGGCAGCAGAGGGCAGGACCCAGGAGTCAGCCCTGGGCCCTCCTAAGCACATGGATCACCAGGAAAATGTTTCGAACTGTTAGAAAACAGGATATGCATCTACCGTCCACTGACATCTACTTGCCATCCTACCTTGGTACAGGGGAATGGATGAGAGGATTGAGGAAGCAGCCAGGCCTAGAACTGCACATTAGAAGTAATAATAGCCAGCACACACACAGCACTTGCTCTGTGCCAGGCATGGTTCTTAATGCTTTCTTTATACAGAACACCTCATTTTAGCCTCGTAACAACCTTAAAAGTATACATATAACCATCATCTCCATTTTACAGATGAAAAAACCAAGGCACAGGGAGATTAAGCAACTTGACTGATTTCAGGATCTGTGCTCTTAACCACTTCACCACACTGCCTTTCATTAGAATAGACTCAGGTTGCAAATATGGCCAGCTTAGTACTTAGCTTTTTTTTTTTTAATTAGTTGCCAACAGTTTAAAATTGAGAGTTTAAGTAAAATCTGGACTTCTGATGTTGCTTGAAAATGTAGTGACTCTGGCAACCCTGAACCCCTCTCCTGGCGTGTGACAGTTGGAACTACATGTGCAAACTGGCAGCTGGTTTTCACCAGTCTCTGCTTCTCCGTACTGTCTTCCCCACCAGCTCCCTGGCCCCGTGGGCATTCAGTCTTTGATCCCTGACTCAGCACCTCTGATAACATGGGGTGCCTCCCTGTGAGTTGGAAAGGAACACGTGCGCTCCCCTTGCTCAGTGGACACATGGTACCCAGAGAACAGAAGCACTGTCAAAACACCCACACCACACCCCGAAGTATAGCTGGGTTTCTTTTCATCTGAGACCACTTCCACCTTAGTGCCAAGGCTCCTCACAGCTGTCGTCTCCAGACCTCCAGAACCAAAACCCTGAAAGGGGACTCCAGCCTTTCAGAAGCTTTCAGATTGATGCTTTACCCCTGCCCTTGACAATTGGGACAGAAGCAAACATGTCCCTGTGGCCATTAAGAAGCCAATTCCCTGCAGACAGTAGTTCAGGGAAGCAGGGAGCAGAGTGAGGCTGCACATCCCATGAATTGGAGAGGAAGGAATATGTCAAAACCTGAGAGTCGAGGTGCCCAGCAAAGGAAGCCTGACCTACTCTTAGCAGTCAAGTTCTGCCTCACCCCTGGGCATCAGTCAGACTCCTAGAACTTCCCAGGTGACTTCTGTTCCCTGAACTCCAGCAGCTGCTGCTCTCGAGTCTAGAGCAAGAAAAATGACCCAGATCGCCACCCCCTCTCCATTTCACACCTGGTTTCTCTGACACTGTCCCCTCTGGCATCTCTTGTCACTGTCTCCAAGACAGCTGACTTTCAGAAAATGAGTGCTGACAGAGGGGAGGGCCCCAGTACTCAGGCAGGGTTTTCATACTGAGAACCAGGTTGCTCTGGCTTCTCCTTTTTGGCTCTGGGAGACTAAGAACCACTCACTTCATCCATCTGAACCTCAGTTTCTCCATCTGTGAAATGGGGGCAGTGGCAGAGTTGTTCTGCAGGAGCCCCTGGAGGCAGAAGTGGGACTGGGGGGTTGCTCATAGTAGAAAGGGTGATGGGGAAGTGAACACTCACGGACCCACCAGGTGAGGCTTACCCTGTCCTGTGCACAGCGCGTGTGTGCACACACAGTCGTGAGGCTGCTGCATGGGCAGGAAGGGGCTCCCGGGGGTGTATGTGGGGGGGGGGGGTGCTCTCCACCCTCCCCAGGGAGCCACCAGTGGAGGAAGTGAGGAAGGCAGCCAGCTTGGTGCGAGGCCACACATGAGCTCTGTGGTGTGCAGACGAAGGGGCTTGTTCTTAGTTTCTTACTTCCATGTGGGTCTGGCTCAGACCAAAAGTGTGTTCTAATTTTATTCCTGGCTGGTCTGTTTGTTGTTTCAAAAAAAAAAAAGAGTAGTTTGAATAGAAAGTCACCATGGCCTTTGAGTGGGGGCGTGACTGTGGCTGAGCTTCCTGGCTTCAGCTGTGATGTATGCCTCTCCCTGGAGGGCAGGGAGAAGGCCTGCACTTGTGTGTCTCCGGGACCTAGGCAGGGACTGGTCCAGACTGGATGCCCAATAAATACTAATGGAGAGAAGGCTGAGGAAGCCAAGAGCCCCTCCTGTCAGAAGAGGGGGCACGCCTAAGACATCTCCCCTTTGCTGTCTCCAAGCTGCTGGGTATTCTCACCTGGACTGCTCGTGCCCAGGTATCCCTCAAAGCAATGCCCCTGCCCTCCATGGGCACCTCTGGGCAAACACCAAGGGGCTGACTGCCACCCACTGCCCTGTGCATCCAATTTCTTTCCCCAGCTGTGCTCACCTCACCTCCAGAAGGGGAGGTGAGCACAGTGCCAGCTGCACTTCCCTTGTCAGATGTGTGAATTGAGGCTAGTTATGTCACCTCTCTGGGCCTCTGTTTCCATGAGTGTGCCATGAAGTTGGTGACACCTACTTCACAGGGTTCTTTTAAGAAGCCACTGAGATACCAATACTTAGAAGGACTTAGCACAGTGCCTGAGACATAGTAGCTTTAGGAAAAGTCGTTCTATTGCCCTGCCTCAGCCTCTCCCTCTGCCCTCTCCACACACACAGAACAAGGTTGAGTCCAAGCCAGGAGGACCCACACACACACCGCCCTCCTTCCCATGTGGCAGAGGGCTGGTGGGCAGGAGTGGTCCCCACTGAAAACAAGCTTGGCAGCCTGTGGCACCCAGTATCTGTCATGGGGGCACTTGGCCCAAGGTCGCTGCCAGGGCACAGCCTCACCCAGGATTCAGGGGTAGGACTCAGAAGCCAGCTTCCTCAAGCTTCAGGCCGTAGAAGGGGAATGGGCTTCTGGAGGCTGCAGCCCAATGGCTCGGGTGAAGAAGGAAGCAAAAGGGAGGGGCGGCAGCAAAAGAGGAGGAATAGGGTTCCGTGGGCTTGGGGTGATGAGGTCAGAGTTCAGAATGAGGTCTGGGTCCAGGGTGAGGACAGAGAAGAACAGAGAATCCAGAGGAGCCAAGAGGTGGTTTCTTACTTTCGCTCTCATTGGAGGAGGGTGGGTATGCGATGCACTTGGATAGTGTTTCTTCGCCTATGGGAGCAGAGAGAAGGGTCATTAAGTGGGCGTCAGACCCTGGAGGCCGGGAAGACTTGTCCAGGCTGGTATGCCCTGCTCCTGTCACAGATACCTTTGCTCGTGTCCCCTTGGCAATGCTGGCCCAGCTGCACACATACACACACGCACGCGCACACACACACACCTAACACACACACACACCTAACTCACACACACACACACACACACACACACGCATGCGCGCATGCGCACACACACACACCTAACTCACACAGAGGCATAGTTTCACTGCACAGCCAGGCCTGCCCTGCCCATCACCATGACACCCCCATGGATGTGTGGATACCTGCCTACACCCACACCTCTATCTAGTCCTCTTACTGACACACGCACACACACACACACCCTTAACTCACACCACAGGTCATATATCACAGCCCTGCCAGCCCAAGTTCATATGCTCAGTCACTCAGTCGTGTCCTACTCTTTGCCTCTATGTGACCCCATGGACTGTAGCCCGCCAGGCTCCTCTGTCCATAGGCTCTCCGAGGCAAGAATACTGGAGTGGGTTCCCATTTCCTTCTCCACTGGTTCCTATACCTTTTCCCATTAAAAAACCCCCACTGTCATAAACGGAGCCCCGAACGCCCTTCCTCTCCATCACACCCAGCAACCCAGAAAGAGGTGTTCACAGCTCTACACGCCATACCAGCCCTGGCGTGCCAGCGCCACCCATACAGAATCAGACCCCCCCCCCGGCACAGTGTCACACCACCAGACGCACAGCACCGCCCCCGCCAGCCACTCCGTCCTCTGCTCGTCCTCCCAGGCAAACCCAGACACCATCCCCGCAGTGACAGCCACCCCCGGCCGCCCCACAGAGGAGGCGCTCACCTCGCTGCACCTGCAGCTCCATGGCTCCAAAGAGCCGCTGCTCCGGGTGGTGGTGCCTGACCTCCACCACCAGGCAGCAGTAGAGGCCCCCGTCCAGCAGCGTCAGGTTGTGCATGGTGATGGTGAAGTTGCCGTGGTGGTCGGAGGCCGACTCCAGCCCGTAGCGCTGGGCCAGGTCCTGGCTGGTGTTGGGCTGGTGGCTGCTGTGGTGCAGGTGGAGGTCCTGGAACGTGAGGTTGCGGATGGGCCGGCGTTCCGAGCAGACCTGCACCTCGCCCCGCGAGCTGCGGTACCAGGTCTTGTAGAAGGTCACGTCGTGCCCTTTGGCCAGGGGGCCCAAGAGCCTGCAGGTGAGGGTGACGTTCTGCCCCTCGGGACACACGTACAGGGAATAGGGCGTGGCAATCTTGAACGCTGTCACCAGGCCTGCTCAGAGAGACGAGAGCCCGTCACCCACCTGAGCCGGCAGCACTCCCAGTACCCACCCGAGTAGGGAAGAACCTCGGCCTGGGGCTTCAAAGATAAGGGTTCCCCAGCCACAAGCTCAGGGCCAGTCAGCTGACCTCCCCAAGCCTCAGCTTCTTGTTTTGCTCGTGAACCCGGCTCCCTCCAGGCTGTGTGGGAGGAGCCACAGGGGCCTCCCCAGGTAAAGCTGGATGAGGCATAGGCGAGACACCGGGCAGGCAGCAGGGTGGGCCGGGCCCGCGGTGTCCCTCTCCCAGGGACACGCGTTGACCCCAGCTCCCGTCCCCTCACTGCAGGCACCGTGGCTCTGCCCAGACCTGGCCCCTGACACTTGCAGTTCCCGTGCTCAGCACATCAGGTGGGAGAAGCAGAAGGCAGTTTGGAAACAGCAGCCCCTTGCCCTGGACCACCCCTCCAGGGGCCATCGGCATGTATTCCCACTCCTGGGGCCCGCATGTCCCGCACCCGCCTCATTAGCACTAACAGAGCATCTGCCTGTGTGAGGCCTGTGCCAGGTGCTCTATCTCACCTGGACACTGAAGACGGAGCCTCCCTTGGGAGCTTATGGCCTAGCTGGGTAGACAAGTCCTACATCCTGACAAAGTAACCCCACAGGACAAAGGGCAAAGCCAAGCCAGCCTTCGGGGCACTTGAAGGAAAGAGGACATGACCTTCCTGGGAATAGTCAGGAGACTTCTTAAAGGAAGGAGAGTCTTTGGGGTTGATGGACAGACAGGAGCCCAGCACGTGAAAAGGAGGTAAAGCAGGAATACCCAAGGTGTCTCAGGGACACGGACAGGTGTGCAGAAAAGGTCATCTCATCCAGGCACTTGCCTGCCACCCGGGCTTCTTGGACGTGTTTTCTCGTTCATTTTGTTTCAATAAGCAAATGAAGCCAACCCCTGGTCCTCTTTACCCTACCCCCGTCTCCTAGCATGTAACCGTGTTGACCCTCCAAAGCACTGGCCCTTTAACGGAAAATCCTGTCTAGCTGTGAGCCTCAGTTTCCTCAGGTGTGCAGCGAGGAACATATTAGCTGCACTGGGGTTGTGAGAGGACGGAATGAGGGAAAGAGAAGAACACGCCATGTGCGCGCTCATGACCTCTACAGACATCGGAGGGGCAGCTGTAGTTACTAGACATTCATGATGTTTTCATTTTATTTGGCATCCAAGGGGTTGTTGTGGGCCGACAGGGAAGGAGGGTTTGGAAATATGTACAGGATCCAAATGGATATGCTCCTTCCATTGCCATTGCCTGAACCCAAGATAATAATGCCGCTTCTTTCCAGACGCCCCTTTCCTGTTTTACAGCCTATCTCCCTACCCCTACCCAGAGGAGCTGAAAGCCTGGCCCAGTCAGGAGAGAGGCAGCCGCTGTAGCTTTGGAATCGGCTCAGCCTGCAAAGGAGTCCAATAGCTGTGAGTTACATAGACACTGAGCCTCAGATGCCTCGCTGTAAAACACAGAAGTGGAACAGCTCCCTGCCAGAGTTGAGGCAAAACTACAGATAATTTACGTGAAATGCTCTGAAAGTTGGGGCTTGATACCTGGGAGCTAGATAGGTCTCTAAGTCATTTCTGCGATTCAAAAGACATTTCTTAGGAGTGAAAATAGAATAGAGAAGCCTGCTTTGAATTCTTTCTCACTAAAGTGTGAATGACCGATAACAGCTGTGGCCCAGTCTTGGCACACTTGCATATTTAAAGCAGAGTGTGAGGAGGCAGCAAAGACATTTCCCCCAAAGAATATGTCTGCAAGGGTGGAGTTTTAAGCCCCAGAGGGTAAAAAGGACAGATACGCACCAGAGCCTCCCACTCCCGGCACCCGCATGTAAGAGGGAGCCATGTCTAGGAATCCCAGATATTTGGAAAGTCATTGCCAAGGTGAGCAAAGACTTCAGAACTTTTTGGTCAAGATGCTCATCTCCTTTTCAGGGAGAAATGTAGATGTCAAGAAAGGGAAAGTGGTTTGCCTGAAGTTCTGGAGGGTATAATCTCAGAACCTGAAGCATGGGGGCTTCAGGTAAAGAAGGATCTAGTTAGGACTAGAAGAATAATAAATAGGATGGGCATGGCTAACCACCCAGTAAGGCAGGTGTATTTTTATTCCTGTCTCACCAATGAGGAAACTGAGGCACAGAGATGTTAAGTAACTCACTGAAGTTCAGAGAAAATACCGTAGTCAGAATTAAACTCAAGCACTTAAGACACTGTACTAAAAGAAAATGTTTCAGAATTTGGCAGCCCACAGGCCATATTCAGCCTTCAAATATATTTTACTTGAACCTCAAAGTATTTTACTTTTTTTCCTTTTTTTTTGAGATTGCCAAAATTTAAAGACCAAGAATTTGATACAAAAATTCTGACTTCCAGCTTCTCTTTGAAAATCAGAACATTAACACTAAACCTAGCTTTCCAGATGGTACTAGTGGTAAAGAATCTGTCTGCTAATGCAGGAGACACAAGAGACCTGGGTTTGATCCCTGGGTCAGGAAGATCCCCTGGAGTAGGAAATGGCAACCCGCTTCAGTACTCTTGCCTGGAAAATTCCACAAACAGAGGCACATAGTGGGCTACAGCCCATGGGGGTCACAAAGAGCTGGACACAGCTGAGCGCAAGCACACACAGCTTTCCTTTGAGGCCCTTGTCAACTGGAACTGAGCAGCAGCCTCCTCTTCCCATGGGGCACTGGTGTTCTAGCTGGCCGCAGTCCCCACCTCTCCCTAATGTTTGCCCCTAGTCTGCTTCACTCTCTTGCCATCAATGTCCCATGGACATTTGAGTTTCTGGTCCGTGAGTGGGCTCCTTGGTTTCTAACCAGGGAGGCATTCCACTCCCCAAGCCCACTGTCCTACAGATATAACAGTCAGGCTCAGAGAGAAAGTGATCCACCCAAGGCCCCCAGCGGAAACCGAGCTACTGAATTATGGCTGTGCCAATAAATGAAAGTGGGAAGTAGTCACAGAAAGCGCCCTCTGAGGGAAAATAAAAACCCACCCAAAGAGGGGACCCTGCATTAGCTCTGCCCTGTACTCCCCCTTTTCCCCAGCCGGCCATGTGACAGCTCCCTTGGGGGCTAGAGGGAGGCTGGCTCAGTGGAGCCAGGGCCGCAGGTCAGGTCAGTGGAGGCAGAAGCAAGACGGAGCATAGAGCCGAGCAGGGCGGGGACTGTCAAGTGGACAGCGGTGTGGATGGGGTGGGGCGAGTATGCGGGCAAGATGCGGCTAGCTCGTGGGCAGGATAGGCGTCCGTGAGCACAGGGTGATGGGGCACGGTGGGAGCAAGCAGCAGGGCCTCCAATGGGGCACCAACCCAGGCCTCCCCGGTCCAAGCAATGGTGTTAGGGACCACAGAATTCCCCAGGAAAGTAGTGGGGAGGGGCTTTTCAGCCCAAGAGGCAGTTTCTTTGCAGACTCACAGGGGAACACAGAACTGGGGTTCAGAGACAGAGCTGAGGAGGGTCATTGCTCAATTCCTAATACCCCAAGCACCCCAAAAGGACCTCTTCCCCTTTTAGAAAAAGGAGAAGCTACACTGGACTTTAGGTTTGGGTGTGGGAGAGAGTATTCAGTTCCAGCAAACGGACTGGATGGGGTGGGCCAGATGTCCACAGGACTTGTCCTGGGGAAGAGAAAACATTTTGTTTGTTGTGTCTGAGACTCCAGCAAGGATAAGGCCCAGGGGCAGCCTGTCCTTAGGTGGACTCTCAAGGGCACGGCGCTAGGGAAAACTGCACACGTGCCCCATGCCTTCCACGACTGCACACACACATGTGTGTTATCAGGGGCTATAAATAGCCCAGCTGGAATTATAATTATTTGGCCAGAGGATGTTGCTTATTGTAAGGAGCAGATCCTTTTGGACACCTGGGGCATTGTCGGAGACTGGGGAGGAAGGCCCCTGGCTCCAGGGTGGCCGAGAGCATGTGGAACAGGAAAAGGCCCCAGGTCCTAGGCTGAGCCTGTGCCTGTGTGGGAACCATCCATCATCGTGCTGTTTTAGGGCCCAGCCCCCACCTGCTGCTGGGTGAGTTTGCAGAAGCACCTGCAGGAAGAGTGCTGTGACCCTGGGGTAATTCTAGGTCAGGATTAAAACACTAGCCTGGGTGGGCAGATCCCTAGGCCCCAGTCCCCACTTAGCCATGCCCTTACTGTGTGCCTTGGGCAGGTCCCATCCTTCTCTGGGCCTCCCTTTCTTATCCTATCTTGAGAGGCTCCCCACATTCCTAGCCCCCTTCCAATTCTGAAACCCTGTGACAGGTGAGAAAGGCTGTCTTTCTTCAGGGCAGAGGAAGGTGGCAAGAATGGGCAACAATACGAAGATGATCACAGGCATTTATGAGCGCTTCTTATATGTCAGGACTTGCTGAGCACTTCACACTCATTTAATTCTCATAACCTCTGATGTAGGTCTTATTATCCCCATTTTAAAGAGGAAGAAATAGAACCAGAGAGGTGAAGCGATTTGCCCAAGGCCACACAGCCCTACGTGGCTGAACAGAGGCCCACACCTTGGACAAGCCAACAACACTGCAGACAGGAAGAGCCCTTCACCCCTGCAGCGGGTGGGGCTAACACCTCATCCTCCAGCTACTCAGAGAGTGAACTGACCTCCAGTTGACTTCTGCGCTCTCCACACAATCATCCTTGCTCTGCCTCAGACCCAAAGCAAAAACATCATTCTTTCATTCCACAAATATTTATTAAGGTCCAAACTTGAGCCGGGCCCAATGCAGAGAGGCTGTCGGGGTGCAGAGTTCCTTAAGGGACTTCCACTCAGAATTCAGTCCTGCTTCTGCCACTTTTTAGCAATGGGACCCTCAGCCACAGAGGGGCTCAGCCTCTTGTAAAAGCTTCTATTTGCTAGTTTGTGTGACCCCTTTCCCCCGCAAGCAGGCACCTCGTGAAACCCTGTGGGTGTGCATGGGATGGGTGTGGGGGCAGGGGGTGGGGCGTGTAAACAGGCCTGTGTATTTTCCCTGACCAGGCATGAACTTAGCCCACAGTCACCAAGGCAACACCCCAGCCTTTGGAGGTGGGTCCCTGGTTCAGTTAGTCAGGCCTAGAAGGCCCCACCCAAACAGCTGGACTCTGTCTAGCTGCTAGGGGCTGTAAGTAAACAGTTACTCATGGCCTGCTATTGCTGGCCCCGTGCTAGATGCAAAAGGCCAGGTCCTCGCCCTCACAGCGGACCCCAAATGGACATGAGTGTGGCCTCCAGCTCCCTGCCAGGGCAGTCCATGAAGGGTATAAGGAAAGGCCAGGCTCTGTCTTTATCAAGATACAGAGCACAAAGGGCAACAGAGGTAAGAACCAATCAGGACTGGTCCTGATTCCAGCGCTAAGCTCCAGGAAGTAGCTCCAGGGCAAGGCGCTGAGGGCCCAAAGCTGGCAGGTCCGCCCATGGGCCTCCGTAGCCAGTGTGGACAAAGGGCATCTCAGATGTGTTTATTGATACCTTCTCCTGCAGGAAATGTCCATTCACATCAGACCAAGGAGGCTAGGAAGGGGAAGCCAGGCTCTATGGGAGGAAGTGGCACTTCCAGCACCTTGGGAAAGCATCGCTGCCTCTGGGGCTGGAGGCTGCTGGCCAGCACACCTCCCCAGGGAGAGCCTGGAGGCTGGCCAGAGCTGCACCAGTGACCACTCCTCTGGATGGCTCCTTCCTCAGCTCTCCCAGGCCTTCCCTGAGGACGGCTCTATGGAGCCCAGATTGCCAGCTCCAGCTACCCTCGAGATCCTGTGCTTTGAAGACATCCTAAGGTTCAGGCTCATATCTCTTTGTGCCCTCCCTTCAGTGCAGGAGGCTTGGTGGTAATGGCAGTGGCAGGTGCTTACTCTGTGCCAGGCATCATTCTGATCACTTCTGCATTGATTCACTTATTGAATCCCCCCTCCCTGTGACCATCTCCACTTTACAGATGAGGAAACTGAAGCACAGAGAGGCTAAGTAACTGGTACAGAGTTTCACAAATAGTCCTTGGTGGTTCCAGGATTTGAGCCCAGGTCATCCAGCTCCTGAGGTCTGCAGTGTAGAAGTAGCCAAGGATTAGCCGGGTCCCCACCTCCTCCCTAGAGATGTACAGTGTGACCTGGCCAATGGGGCTGCCAGCTCCCTCTCCCACTCTCCCCCATTGGTCAGCCAGCTGGTCCCGGCATGAGGAGAGGACCCAGCTAGAGCCACTATATTTATTTGCAGAAGGCAACGGGGGCCGGGAGAACTGGGGTCTAGAAGAAGCCCAGATAGGCCTGCTGACCCTGTCCTGGCCTCTTAGGATGGGAAACTGCCCTCCTTCCCTTCTTCCAGGAGAGCTAAACTGCCCCCTGCCACCGGCTGCCACTCTTCACAGTGGCGAGTTTTCTTTTGCAGTGGAGAGGAGCTGACGGCATCTATAGCATAAGTAGTTTTACTTTCAGTTTGATGGCATTAAATAACATTGAATCACATAGAGAGAAGGCTATTCCCTTTTCGATTCTCTTTCAGTCCTGATTACATCAAAGAGAAAGTCCTAGTTTGATGCCAGTGTATCTTCAAAACATCTCTATTATATACTAAGCTCATCGTCTTTTTTTTCTCGCAAGGTACAGCAGGCTTGGAGCCTTCTCCAGGCTATAGTTTCCAGTCAGAATTTACCATATTTGGTTTTCTTATTATGCACTTTTATAATTTTGTTCTATTTGTGGCAAGTGACACTGGCTTTCCATTAATGGCAAGTGATATACAGTTTCCTTTTAAAATCTATTTACCTAAGTAAAAGAAATGAGTAGATTTTTTAAAGTACATATGGTAATAGGCAGACACTGTAGAAATCCCCAAGGTGGTGAAGAAATGGACTGAGGGTCAGGAAACACCATCATGGAATTACCCTTCAGAATCATGTCTTCAGCCTTGCTGAGACCCTGTTACCCAGCCTGCTTAGGGCTCAGATAAAGAGGGAGTGCGTGTTTGTGGTCCCATAGTACGTGAACAGCAGAGGCAGGACTTGACCCCCTGGTCCCCATGAGAAGTAAGATCCTATGTAGAAGGGTTAAGGGACTAGGCTGGCTTGCCAAGGAGCCGAGCAGCTTCATTACTGAATTATTGGTGTGCACAAAGGTGGCCATTGTTTTTCTCTCTGGGGGTGGTCAGCCAAAGTAAACTAGGCTGAATATTAAGTTCAGTTACAAGAAAGACCCTAAGAAGACAAGCAAACCCTGGCTTGCCTTGAAATTGCAGAGTCCCCATCTCCAGGGAACCTTAAGAGGAGACTCTACAGGCACCTGCATGGGCATTTCAGACTCCACGTGCATAGAGGTGGCACGAAGGGCTGGGCTCAGCACCTCAGACCTCCAGGATTCTAGAGAGTCCTGTCCCAGGGAAGCCAGTCGGTGCCTTCCCATGCTCTGGGCACTCTGTTGGACCCTGTAGGCAGCCAGGAGCTAAGACAGTGAGCCAGTGGCATGTGGCCTTCAAACGCCAGGAGACAGACTCTTACCACACAACCAGAAGCAGGTGCCAGGTGCTACACTGTGTGTGTGCCCTTCAGCACAGCCCCTGAGGAAGGCACTGTCGTCGTGCCTCTTGGAGGGATGACAGAACCTGCTCAGGCGTGCTGAGTAACGCACAAAATCACAGAGCAGCACAGGGCCATCTTGAGAGGTGAATGGGGGGCTCATTGCCTCCCCAGGCTGGACTGTTAAGTAACGGGTTGTACAAGAAACCCTGGAAGGCAGGGCACATGACTCCAAGTCCCTAACTTTGCCATTCTCACACACGGTGGCATCAGGAAGGCCTTGCGTGTGCCAGCACTGCTGCTGAGGGGTCCCCAGGGTCTATCAGAAGCTGTCCCGGTGCTCCCTGGTCCCCTTCCCCTGGCGAGGCCAGACTGCTCCTGGATGAACAGCTGGCTCAAAACCTGCAGCCTCAAACTCAGTCTTTGGGACTTGGTCGGTGCTGGTTGAGGGGTCACTGCCAGCATACCCGCTGGGCACTGAGGACCCCTTCCTTCCTCTCTCTTTCCCTCAGTCTGCCTGGCCCTCAGATCCCCTGTGTGTGCTGCATATAGGGAGCCGACCCCTCAGCAGTGTACCTCCCACTAGGGCCACCCTGTCCCCGGAGGTCAGACCCAAGCAGGGAACCTTTGCCCTGTTTGGGAGAAAAAGAGAGCAACCAGCCCAGCTATGTGCTCCCCAATATAGCTGGGGACCCCTGCCATTGGGTAGAGGCTCCCTTTGCCCATGGGCTGGCCTCAAGGCTGCTTCTCTCCACCGCAGGGCTTCTGGGCAGAGGATTGTGGATTTCCTAAGACTAGTCCTTGCTGCATCAGAGGCTTGCACCATTGGGTTACTCAACAAGGGCCTGCAACACTGCTTACCATACAGGGGAGGATGGGCTCCTCCCTCCCCAGTGCACTAGTCCCAGAGTTGGAGACTCCTGGGTCAGCCTGTGAGGTCATGGCAAGGTCAGTAACTTCCATAGGCCCTAGGGATGCCAAAGGGGAAGAAGAGGCTCTGCCATCCTTGGGGTCTTCTGGGTCCTGGGCTCCTAAGCATCAGACTCACCACCACCATTCTCCACGGAGCTGGCCCAGCCCCAAAAGTTAGAGAACAGATCTGTACCAGCTACCCCATCTCACCTTCCCAAAGCATCAATCCTGCCCAAGGCAACCCAGCACCTCAGCGGGCCGGCAAGCCAGTCTTTTCAGTTCACAGACCCTCTGGACCATGCCTGCAATTAGGCCTGCCCATCTCTTAGCCCCCTTGTTGCAGACTCTACTAGGTAGTAACATGAATACTCATTAGCATGCCCATATTACAGGTAGGAATACTGAGTCCCAGACTAGTTCAAAACTAAGAGAATTCTCATGACTCCTTTCAGTGGAAAACTGCTTCAAACCCTAATTATCCCCCTGAACTGGGCCCAGGAAGAGGTGGAGTGCCAAGCTCTCTCTGGGAAGTCTCCTGGCTTGAAGCGAGGGGCTCTGAGCCTCTGTGCAACTGGCTGCCCTAGTCCTCTGGAACTCAGTTTCCCAAACTGGGGCTGCTGAGCAGAGAGCCTAGCCAGAGGAGGACACAGGGTAGGGCTAAGAGAACTGAAGGGCCCCTCAGGGTCACTTGGAGAGGCTGAGACAGGGCAGGGGTCTGGAGCCAGCGGGCTGCTGGCCTTCCTGCCTGCCACCATCCCCTGCTCCTCTGGGAAACCGTGTCTTCCACGAGCCATGGCCTTGATGCTGAGACTGCTCCCCCACCCGCTTTGACTCTTTCTGGGCAGCACCCACTTCAGGGCTTGGGCAGCAATGTCTGTGGGAAGTGGGCTCCCTCCTCCTCATAGAAGGCCAGGCCAGCCTTCCAGTGCTGGGATAACATGAGCCTGCCTGCAGGCTCCTCAGTCTCTCAGGTGTTTTCCAGGTCCTCTCAGGCTCCTCCTCTTGCTCTTATCCTGTCGTCCGCTCCCTCCTCTTCTTCCGACTCGCCCACTGGGTCTCGTGCCAAGCTCCCCACCTCCCTCCTGCCTCCCTCTGACTCCCTGCATGACTCACACTTTCCCTCCGCCTTCCCAGGGAAAAAGTTTAAAAGTTGAGTTCCATAGGCTGCCTGCCGGTCCCCTCCTCCCTCACGATCCAACTGCTCCAGTCCAAGACAGACAAGAACTGTCGACCAGACTATGGGTGCCAGGACCTCCTGTGCCCCCCCAACTCAAGGAGCCCCTGTGTCCTAACCAGGATACCACTTAGAGCCATGAAAGTCTGGACTTTGGAAGAGGAAAGTGACACCTCCCCGTGTATGGCTTCTGTGTTTGAGCTGAGGAAACTGAGGCCTGAAAGATGCTATAAGCTATCCAAGGACCTAGAAGGGGCTCATAACTGAGCTGGGAAATGCCCCCATGTTCTCCCCTGCGCATGCTCTACATCAGTCCCCCGGAGGCAGCTTTGCTAGGATGCCGGGAATCCGCTGACCACTTAGCACTCAGACCCTCAGAGGAGTGTGCATGTCCAGCAGTAGCCCAGTGGCCACACTGACCAGTGCCCACCAAGGCTCAACCCTGAGTGTCACCAGGGTATAGGACAATGGCTGTGAGTATACAACTCCCCTACCGTGTGAGATCCTGGAGCCCTAAGGTGGGGCAGGGAGATGCCGCAGGTGTCAAATGCCAGGGGCATCCACTAGAACACACTGGGTTGTCTCCACTTCGTCCACCGCCTGTTCGGCAGAAGGTGCTCATGCCCTGGGCTCTCTGGGCTGGGAAGGCTTGGACAGGCAGCCGCTCAGGCAGCTGTCAGCAAACAGATGTGCCCACCACCCAGCCAGGGCACTTGGCAGAGAGCTGCTGCCCGCTGCCAAGTAGTCCTAGCAGCCGCTCTGCCATGGCGGGTGGGGTGGGTCACAGGGGGCTGAAGGGGGCGCCCGGGGCACCCCCGTCTGACCTGTGACCCCACCCTGCCCGCCGTGTTCTCCCGGTGCTCCTCCCCCGCACCCAGGCTCGCCGACCTTACCTCGGGAGGCAGCCAGGAAGAAGGCGAGGAGCACAGGCCTCCAGCGCCGGCTGCCAGCCTCCGGGACCGGGGGAAAACCCATGTCGCCGTCGGGCAGAGCTGCGTCTGGCGCAGCCGGGCCGGAGCGGAGCCCAGGGGCACGCAGAGGGTACTTCTGGTTCTCAGCGAGCGGACGGGACGCGGCCGGCGGGGAAACCTCCGGGCGAGTGAGTGTCGAGCAAGTGAGCGCAGACGGCCGCCCGCTCCAGGGGCCCCACAGCACCCCCGGGCGGCCATGGAGGGCACTGCCTCTCCAAGGCTCCACGGGAGGGGCTTTCCACTGTCCCGCAGGGCCTGGCCCTGTAAGGTGGGGCAGCCAGGCAGTATCCCAGAGTCAGCAGCGCAGCTTCATCGCTAGTTTCAAGCCCTTTCTTCTCTCCCCTATTCCTGTTTGCAGAGGATTAGTATTGGTGCAAAGCCTGAGAAGTACATCTACGTCTAACTTAGCATCATCACAGATTGCATCAGCCCTCACCCACCAGCAGGGGCTTGCACCGATCACCCTCCAACCCATCCCAGGTCCTGATATGTAGTAGGCACTCCCAGGAGTGGAACGGATGGATGGAATCTAACTTTTGTAAAGAGCTGGGTGAGTTGGAGCAGGCTAGACAATAGATTCCAGAGCCTGCAACACTCCTCTGCACATGTACACATGCACACAGGTACGGGCTTGGCACATCCCTACACTGGGACACATGTGCGGGGTGTGTGTGTGTACAACATTGTGTAGTGTGTCTACAACATTGTGTAGTGTGTCCCATAGAAAATCACCAGCACTCCTCTGGCAGGGTGTGTGTGTGTGTGTGTGTGTACAACATTGTGTAGTGTGTCCCATAGAAAATCACCAGCACTCCTCTGGCGGGGTGTGTGTGTGTGTACATTTGTGTAGTGTGTCCATAACATTGTGTAGTGTGTCCCATAGAAAATCACCAGCACTCCTCTGGTGGGGTGTGTGTGTGCGTGTGTGTGTACCATTGTGTAATGTGTCCACAACATTGTGTAGTGTGTCCCATAGAAAATCACCAGCACTCCTCTGGCAGGGTGTGTGTGTGTGTGTGTGTACAACATTGTGTAGTGTGTCCCATAGAAAATCACCAGCACTCCTCTGGCGGGGTGTGTGTGTGTGTACATTTGTGTAGTGTGTCCATAACATTGTGTAGTGTGTCCCATAGAAAATCACCAGCACTCCTCTGGTGGGGTGTGTGTGTGCGTGTGTGTGTACCATTGTGTAATGTGTCCACAACATTGTGTAGTGTGTCCCATAGAAAATCACCAGCACTCCTCTGGCGGGGTGTGTGTGTGTACAACATTGTTAATGTGTCCACAACATTGTGTAGTGTGTCCCATAGAAAATCACCAGCACTCCTCTGGCGGGGTGTGTGTGTGCGTGTGTGTGTACTTCATTGTGTAGTGTGTCCCATAGAAAATCACCAGCACTCCTCTGGCAGGGGGGGTGTGTGTGTGTGTACAACATTGTGTAGTGTGTCCACAACATTGTGTAGTGTGTCCCATAGAAAATCACCAGCACTCCTCTGGCCCAGGCCCCAGTATCACCTCCCACCTTGCAGCTCTCTTACTCCCTGTGCCTCAGATGTCTGCAGGACGCTCTCACACACGCCCACCTCTAGCCCTCTGCTCTTGCACCACCCCCAGTACTGGCGCTCCTGGCAGTGTCTCTCTCCTTTCACCCAAGTTCTTATCGCTCAGGGCTCAACTCAGGCTCTTTCCCTTTACAAAGCACCCTGAATGTCCCCTGAAGGTCTCCGTCCAGTCTACGCCCCCTCTGTCTATCATACCAAGCCTGGGGTTACCAAACAGCTGGTCTTCTCCCCAGGCTCATTTGCCCTCCTGGGCTAGACTATGAGCTTTAGGGAACCAGGGTCTGTCTCTGATGTTTCCGAGTCCCTGGCACAAAACCGGGCATAGGGGAGATGTTTGACACACACTTCTCTGAATGGATAAGTTGATGTATAAGTGAGTAGTGATTTCCCAAATAGAAGTGGAGGTGACAATGGTAAGGGCCAGGGATGAGGGGAGAGGGAGAGCACAGCACTGTACTCTGTTTACCCCAGCCTCGGTGAAGCTTCCAAAGGCTTTGCCGACCCGTTAAGGGTCTTGAGCTCACAAGCAACACCCAAGCTGAGAGACAAAGTACAGCCAGAGTCCATGTGGGTCCAGAGTCAGGGTGGTGAGACTCAAGGAAAGCCAGGAACTCTGGGTGTCCCATGGGCGGACTGGTCCAAGTCAGAGATTCTCTGAATGCTTCCAGACCTCACTCTCAGGGTAGGGAAAGCTGCAACAGAGGAAGGGTGGGCATCATGCTGTTACTATGTGAACTGGTATGCGCCTAGTCTCCCTGAAGCCAGGGACTCCCCCTGGGATGTGTCCTGATTTCCAGGACAAAATCCAAGTTCTTGGTCACAGTCCTGATCTTGTGACCCTGCTTTAGGGGACAGCCTGGGGCCCTTCTTCCTGGCAGAGTGAGAGTTCTTCCACCCAGGGAAATCACAAAGCCAACTGAAACCAGGTGGGTACCAGGCGCTCTTCCCACCCTGGCCATCATCTGGTGGAAGTGAGGTGGGGTCACTGTAGGGTGAGACCCTAGAGCACCTGCTCTCCCTCCCGTCATCCCTTCCTGGCTCGGCCTGGCCCTAACCACCCTTGAAACCAGACTCCCTCTGCCCCAGGGCCTAGAAGGTGGGTGTGGGGAGGCTGGGATTGGGGGAGGGGAGCAACTGCTCTGCCAACCCCTTACCCAGAGGGCGAGAACACCTGAGCTGGGCCCAGTCCCCCTCCACTTTCTTCCTCCCCACACTCCCCCCACCCCAGCGAGCCTCCTAGGTTTGCATCAGGGTGAGACACAGAGGCATTGCCCAAGGTGTGGGCATGGTCCAGAAACCTCAAGCACTGTTTCTCCAGTATCAGGGCGGAAGAGCTTGGCTGAGAGGGCCTTCAGGGCACCAGCTTCCTCCTCACACTAGAGGCCAGGGGCAGTCAGACCCACCTCCTCCTCCCAAGCTCCAACCTGGTCTTAGAGAGAAGGGGTACCACAGAGCAGCTCTGTTGGAGCTCCCCCTCACTCTCAGGCCTGCACTGGTTAGACCCACTTCCAGGAGTCTGGGAAAGTGGGAAATGTCAGTACCACCACCCTTTTGGTGAGGCTGTAGGGTGGCGCTGGCTTGTCTTGCTGGCAGAAGGGGCTCAGAAGGGTGCAGTGCTGGGCTCCTCGCTGGTGGTAAGCGCTCACAGCTGCATCTGTGTGCAGAGCCACAGATGAACACAGTGTCCTTCCTTGAGAGTCATCTTTACTCAAAGATTTGGGGCCTCCACCACCATTTTTAATGGAAACTAACAAACACCTTATGAGGAAAAAAAGTGTGAAACTTACTTACATGAGCTTTCAATAGGAGAGATTTCAAAGATATTTCATTCTTGAGATAAATGCTTCAGGGGTGTTCCCCAATTCAGTGCAAGTCCCCTCTCCACTCTGGTGGGAAAGTCTGAGAAATGTAAAAACAATGCATTTTCCTTCACTGTGTGATTGTCATTTTTATGAAGACTCGTTGAGACTCTAAGACCCAAAAGCGTATCTCCCTGATGGAGCAAGGGTTCAGACTGATGGTGGCAGATCAGCTCCTTGGAATGTCTGAACCAGAAGGGATGTTAAAGAACAAGTCGGGGTCCTTCACTAACAGACAGAAAAGGTCCAGAAAGGATCTCTGTGACATGTCCAAGGTCACCGAGTCCCATCTCCAGGTTTCCAACACTCCCTGCTTTGGAAACAGTTCTAGCAACCACCTAACATACCCCACCCACCCCCTGCCAAGATCCAGAGCTGCAGCTGTCCCTGCCTCCCCAGGGTGCAGGTCTCCTGTCCGTCTGTCTGTCCTTCCACAGGTGATTCCAGAACCAACTCCACCCCCAATAAAGGTGCACATAAGTTGTCTCTATCCAGTTTTTCGCACTGCCTGCTTTTGGTTCCCTGTTCTTGACAATTGCCTGGTCACATTCTCTCTACCCAGAAGTTTTTAAAGTGGTTATAACCTTATTATTGTATTTTATATTAGTCACTAATTATAGTTTGTATGAGTCAGGGTACTGGAAGGAAACAGACGGCACACTCAGAAAGGGCTCAACTGAGAGAGCTTAATGGAGGGACTGTTCACAGATGCCTGGCAAAGAACCCATAGACTAAAAACTGCAGGAAGCCATTTCCACCCATGGGTGCAGAAGGCAAGAGGCAGATGGTAATTAGAGCCCAGTGAGGGCCAGAGCTGTGACAGAGGGGCCACCCAGCAGAACCACTGCCTCTGGCAGAACTGCCGCGAAGAAAAGGGGGTAGAAATGCCCCCACCCCATCTCCGTCTTCTGCCTGGACCTCCCATGGGCCAAATCATGTGGAAGCCAGATGGCAGGGGAGCCCAGGTAAGGCAGTTCACAGAGGACATCCTCCCAGGTGGAGAAGCAGAAAGGGAGGAGGGAGGCTGAGTGACAGAGAATACCAGTACATGGCCAATTTCTTTCTTCCACTTAGCGCTTCTGCTTGTGAAGTGCCACATCAACCACTTCTCAATGGTTCTTGGGTGCTGCTTGCTGAGTTTCGATTGCCTGGGTATTACCTGTGGTCTAATTGGACCAAACATCCATCAACAATGGCCAGTCACTAGAGAGCATGGTGTGAAATTGTACTTGCATTGAAGTCATATGCTGTTAGCTTTATTTTTCACAACTCTACAAATTCTGTCCATGGAACTGCCCCAAACCCAAGGTCCTTCCTCTCAAAAGTGCTGAAAATAGGTATTTCTATTTTCTTGATCACCTGAACAGTGGGTGAAGTTTAAATTCCTGGACTATGTACATTACATTCTTGCCTTTTGTGATCTAGAAGGAGGCCCAGGGTAAGTAAGGCCCTGGCCCAGTCAAACCTATGGGCTGGAGGCAGTTACTGGGGCTCATCTGATGTGCCAGTGTTAATCACTAGATCAGTGTTCTGATACGGATTCTGAGGTTGCATCTGGCCTCAGCAGTACAACAGTTGATTAGTAATGTCTGCCATTGACATGGACATGAGAGTGGTGGTGCAAGTGCCATCTTGGACCAAAGCAGTTGCCTAGCTTGGCTCTCAGTGGAGCCTCTGTAATTTCCTCTATCAGCCTGTGACTTCACTCACTCTCACCCTTCTCTCTTTACCTCACCATGTTGTATCACATTGAGTAAGTTCAGCCTAGGAACACGTCCAGCTAACTCCACCTCAACCCCCTAGCCAGCTGACCGAGGAACCTAATCACGCTCTTCTCCACAGGCCACCACCCACGTGTATGTGACCATCGTGGATGAGAATGATAACGCGCCCATGTTCCAGCAGCCCCACTACGAGATCTTACTGGATGAGGGCCCGGACACAATCAACACCAGCCTCATCACCATCCAGGCCCTGGATCTAGATGAAGGACCCAATGGCACAGTTACCTATGCCATCGTGGCAGGCAACATCATCAACACCTTTCGTATCAACAGACACACGGTCAGCAGCTGGTGGAAGGGGCCACGAAGAGGGTCAGCTGGCTAAAGGGATTGGAGGGAAGCTAAGCAACATCACGGGGCTGGGGCAGAGCAAAGATGGAGTCCAGGAGGAAAACAGGACGGCAGCATGTGCGGGAGGATGAACAGGCTGGGATAACAGGGGCTCCTTATCACAGCCAGGATATCAGGGCCAACCTCCTAGGGTGGTCAGAGGGCACCCCAGACCCACGACACATTGACCCACCATTGTCCTTCTCTGTATCCCACAGGGCATCATCCGTGCTGCCAAGGAGCTGGACTATGAGATCAGCCATGGCCGCTACACCCTGATTGTCACTGCCACGGACCAGTGCCCCCTCCTGTCACATCGCCTCACCTCTACCACCACGGTGGGTGGATGGGTGGGTGGCACACAGCCCCAGCCTGGACAGTTCCATGGGGAAACAGCGTAGGGAAAGATTATTCAGGAGAAACACCTCAATCCACAGTCCCTGTCCTGGTCTCTGCAACTCACCCAAACTTGCACTGTGACTTTGAGATTCCAGAACCTCTCTGTGTGGCTGCAGCTGTGAGATGGATGATTATGCCTGCCCTTCTCCCCTTCATGGGGAGAGCACAGACTCTGGTCAAGCCAGCAGGAGTTCATGTTCCTGGTCTTCTACCTCCTGTGTGACTCTGGGCAAGTCACTTAACCTCTCTGAACTTCACTTTCCTCCTCTGTAAATGGGGGATAATATAAACTGTTTCAGAGTCTTGGAGGTGAAAATAAGACCAGATAAAATGACCACAGTACAGCAATAAGTAGAAGTTCATAGCATTATTATTAATAATATCATTCTGCCCATAGAGAGACTTTGACAATAACAATAATTTATCTACATGTATAGGTTCAAAGACCCTCCCACACCCATTAACCAATGCGATCCTTACATCAGAAGCAGAATTGTCAGGTCCAGTTTACAGGTACATAGGGCTGGCTGGGGTCCGGTCCTGACTGAGCTCACCCATCATCTCAGGTGCTTGTGAACGTGAATGACATCAACGACAACGTGCCCACCTTCCCCAGAGACTACGAGGGGCCATTTGATGTCACTGAGGGCCAGCCAGGACCCAGAGTGTGGACCTTCCTAGCCCATGACCAGGACTCAGGCCCCAATGGGCAGGTGGAGTACAGCATCGTGGATGGAGACCCTCTGGGTGAGTGGGCCTGAGCTTGGTGATGAGGGTGGCATGACCCACTGGGCCTCTCCCTGACCCCACTCAGGAATTGGATGAGAAAGGAGGTCTTTCTTACTACTAATGGTAGTTTACCCCGCAATTGTGTGATCTTGCACTCTCTGGGCCTCAGTTTCCCCATCCATAAGGTAATGGAAATAAACTCGTCCCAGGAATATGGTGAGAACACCCTGAAATCTGGGAGCAGAGGCTGGTAGCCTTGGAAGGTCACAGACTCCTTTGAGAATCTGATAGAAAACACCCTGGGTCATACCCAGAGTGAAGGCTCCAGGGAAGAGGAAAGAAGGCAAGACAAGCATTCTTGTCCCAGACCTTCCGGACCCCCCAGATGCACTCCTGAGGGAGCACCCAGACTTCTCCTCTGCACACCTCATCACCATCCCTTAATAACCTTCACAGCTGCCTTGGCTGATCCCCTCAGTTGAAGAGCAGTGTTTGCCTGGCCAGAGCAGTTTCTCAAAATAGTTTTTACTCACTTTTGTGGAGTAGGAATCCCAAACTGGGACAAGGCCTACTGGGGCAATGCAGGGAGCATACATGGGTGGGAAAGATCTGGGCTAGAGAATAGGGAGCCAAGGGACTGTGGAAGCCAATTGTGGTCAGATTGAAATGCAGACCCAGGGATGAGGACTTCCCATTTTTAAAAAGAAATGATGGAAATCCAAATCGTTGTGAAACATCCTAATTTTTGATTGATCACTCAATAAATATTTATTGACCATATTTGCTGATCACATTCCAGATCTGAGTATACAGAATGGTATAAAAAAAATCAGACTCAAATCCCTACATTTATAGAACATGTGTTCTGGTTGGAAGATACAGGCCATGAACATAACTGATTAAGCACATGACTTTGTCTATTGGGAGGTGCTAAGTGCTATGGAAAAACATAAAGCCAGGAGAATGGGGAGTGTCAGAGTAACCGCTGCAGTTTTAGAGAGAATGTTCAAGGAAGATCTGTGCAAGGAGGTGACATCTGAGCAAAGACCTGAAGGAGGTGATGAGTGGGTCAAGTGGATATCCAGGGAAGAGCATGGCAGACAGAGGGAGCAGCAAGTGTAAAGACTCTCGGGTTGGAGTGTGCCTGGCTTATTCACAGAGGAGCAAAAAGCCCCAGTGACTGGCATGAAGCCAGCAAGGGAAAGAGTAGGAAGAGATGAGACCAGAGAGGTAACAGCCAGATGTTGTTGGGTCCTGCAGGCCATTGTGAGGACTTGTCTTTTTCTCCAAGTGACGTGGGAAGCATAAGGGAGCTTTGAGCACCAGAGGGATATGATTTGACTTGAATTTCAACAGGAGCACTCCAGTTCCTGAGCTCAGAACAGAGAATAGAGGTTAAGGAATGACTGCTACGAGCCCCTTACAGTCACTCGGGCTAGAGATGTGAAGCTAGAACCAGGGAGGTGGCACTGGAGATGGTGAGAACTCTAGTATATTTCATAGACAGCCAACAGGATGTGAGATGAAACTCAAGGATGACACTAAGATTTGGGCCTGAGCAACTGTGCTATTAGCAGATGGAAAGACTGCAGGAGGAGCAGGATAAGTGGGTTGGGGGAATGGGAAAGGTGAGGTTAGGTTTGAGATGTCAGATTGTTGTTCAGTTGCTAAGTCATGTCCGACTTTGTGACCCCATGGACTGCACCACAACAGGCTTCCCTGTCCTTCACCATCTCCCAGAGTTTGCTAAAACTCATGTCTATTGAGTCAGTGATGCCATCCAACCATCTCATTCTCTGTCACCCCCTTCTCCTCCTACCCTCAATCTTTCCCAGTATGAGGGTCTTTTCCACTGAGTTGGCTCTTTGCATCAAGTGGCCAAAGTATTGGAGCTTCAGTATCAGTACTTCCAATTAATATTCAGGGTTAATTTCCTTTAGGATTGACTGGTTTGATCTCCTTGCTGTCGAAGGGACTCTCAAGAGTCTTCTCCAACACCACAGTTCGAAAGCATCAATTCTTTGGTGCTTAGCCTTCTTTATGGTCCAACTCTCACATCTGCACACTGGAAAAACCATAGCCTTGAGTATATGGACCTTTGTCAGCAAAGTGATATCTATGCTTTTGAATACGCTGTCTAGGTTTGTCATTTCTTTGCCCTTTCTTCCAAGGAGCAAGCATCTTTTAATTTCATGTCTATAGTCACTGTCCACAGTGATTTTGGAGCCCAAGAAAATAAAGTTTCTCATTATTTCTATTGTTTCCCCATCTATTTGCCGTGAAATGATGGGACTGAATACCATGATCTTAGTTTTTGGTGGTTTTTTTTTTTGGAATGCTGAGTTTTAAGTCAGCTTTTTCACTCCTCTTTCACCTTCATTAAGAAGCTCTTTAGTTCCTCTTCACCTTCTGCCATTAAAGTAGTATCACCTGCATATCTGAGGTTGTTATTTCTTCCAGCAGTCTTGATTCCAGCTGGTGATCCATCCAGGCTGGCATTTCACATGATGTAGTCTGCATATAAGTTAAATAAGCAGGGTGACAGTATATAGCCTTGACATACTCCTTTCCCAGTTTTGAATCAGTCCATTGTTCCATGTCCAGTTCTAACTGTTGCTTCTTGTTCTACATACAGGTTTCTCAGGAGACAGGTAAGGTGGTCTGGTATTCCCATCTCTTTAAGAATTTTCCACAGTTTGTTGTGATCCAGACAATCAAAGGCTTTAGCCTTTTTCTGGAACTTTCTTGCTTTTTCTATGAGCCAATGGATGTTGGCAATTTGATACCTGGTTCCTCTGCCTTTTCTGAATCCAGCTTGTATATCTGGAAGTTCTCAGTTCACATACTGCTACAGCCTCGCTTGAAAGATTTTGAGCATAATCTTCCTAGCATGTGAAATAAGTACAGTTGTATGGTAATTTGAACATTCTTTGGCATTGCATTTCTTTGGGATTACAATGAAATCTGATCTTTTCCAGTCCTGTGGCCACTACTGAGCTTTCCACATTTGCTGACATATTGAGTACAGCACTTTCACAGCATCATCTTTTAGGATTTGAAATAGCTCAGCTGGAATTCCACCACCTCTGCTAGCATTGTTCATAGTAATGCTCCTAAGGCCCACTTGACTTCATACTCTAGGATGTCTGGCTCTAGGTGAGTGATCACACCATCATGGTTATCCGGGTCATTAAGACCTTTTTTATACAGTTTTTTTAAATAGCTCAACTGGAATTCCATCACCTCCACTAGCTTTGCTCATAGTGATGCTTCCTAAGGCCCACTTGACTTCACCTTCTAGGATGTCTGGCGCTAGGTGAGTGATCACACCATTGTGATTATCTGGATTGTGAAGATCTTTTTTGTACAGTTCTTCTGTGTATTTTTACCACCTCTTCTTTATATCTTCTGCTTCTGTTAAATCCATACCATTTCTGTCCTTTATTGAGCCCATCTTTGCATGAAATGTTCCCTTGGTATCTTTAATTTTCTTGAAGAGATGTCTAGTCTTTCCCATTCTATTGTTTTCCTCTATTTCTTTGCATTGATCACTGAAGAAGGCTTTCTTATCTCTCCTTGCTATTCTTTGGAACTCTGCATTCAAATGGGTATATCTTTCCTTTTCTCCTTTGCTTTTCTCTTCTCTTCTTTTCACAGGTATTTGTAAGGCCTCCTCAGACAGCCATTTTGCTTTATT
Source organism: Moschus berezovskii (assembly GCF_049115385.1). Classification (NCBI taxonomy): domain Eukaryota; kingdom Metazoa; phylum Chordata; class Mammalia; order Artiodactyla; family Moschidae; genus Moschus; species Moschus berezovskii. Next base: position 28,618,583 of record NC_142471.1, read on the forward strand.
GCATTTCTTTTTCTTGGGTATGGTTTTGATCCCTGTCTCCTGTACAATGTTATGAACCTGCATCCATAGTTCATCAGGCACTCTCTATCAGATCTAGTCCCTTAAATCTATTTCTCACTTCCACTGTATAATCATAAGGGGTTTGATTTTGGTCATACCTGAATGGTCTAGTGGTTTTTCCCACTTTCTTCAATTTAAGTCTGAATTTGGCAATAAGGAGTTCATGATCTGAGCCACAGTCAGCTCCCGGTCTTGTTTTTGCTGACTGTATAGAGCTTCTCCATCTTTGGCTGCAAAGAATATAATCAGTCTGATTTTGGTGTTGACCATCTGGTTATGTCCATGTGTAGAGTCTTCTCTTGTGTTGTTGGAAGAGGGTGTTTGCTATGACCAGTGCGTTCTCTTGGCAAAACTCTATTAGCCTTTGCCCTGCTTCATTCTGTGCTCCACGGCCAAACTTTCCTGTTACTCCAGGTGTTTCTTGACTTCCTACTTTTGCATTCCAGTCCCCTATAATGAAAAGGACATCTTTTTTGGGTGTTAGTTCTAAAAGGTCTTATAGGTCTTCATAGAACCATTCAACTTCAGCTTCTTCAGCATTACTGGTTGGGGCATAGACTTGGATTACCATGATATTGAATGGTTTGTCTTAGAAATGAATAGAGATCATTCTGTCGTTCGTGAGACTGCATCCAAGTACTGCATTTCGGACTCTTGTTGACCATGATGGCTACTCCATTTCTTCTGGGGATTCCTGCCCACAGTAGTAGATATAATGGTCATCTAGTTAAATTCACCCATTCCAGTCCATTTTAGTTTGCCGATTCCTAGAATGTCAATGTTCACTCTTGCCATCTGCTGTTTGACCGCTTCCAATTTGCCTTGATTCATGGACCTAACATTCCAGGTTCCTATGCAATATTGCTCTTTACAGCATCGGACTTTGCTTCTATCACCAGTCACATCCAACTCTGGGTGTTGTTTTTGCTTTGGCTCTATCCCTTCATTCTTTCTCGAGTTATTTCTCCACTGAGCTCCAGTAGCGTATTGGACACCTACTGACCTGGGGAATTCATCTTTCAGTGTCCTATCTTTTTGCCTTTTCTTACTGTTCATGGGATTCTCAAGGCAAGAGTACTGAAGTGGTTTGCCATTCCCTTCTCCAGTGGACTGCATTCTGCCAGACCTCTCCACCGTGACCCATCCATCAGTCTTGGGTGACCCCACACGGCATGGCTTAGTTTCACTGAGTTAGACAGGGCTGTGGTTCGTGTGATCAGATTGGCTAGTTGTCTGTGGTTTCAGTCTGTCTGTCCTCTGATGACCTCTCTCAGCGCCTACCATCTTACTTGGGTTTCTCTTACCTTTACGTGAGAATGGAATTCCAGTTGAGCTATTTTAAATCCTAAAAGATGATGCTGTGAAAGTGCTGCCCTCAATATGTCAGCAAGTTTGGAAAACTCAGCAGTGGCCACAGGACTGGAAAAGGTCAGTTTTCATTCCAATCCCAAAGAAAAGCAATGCTAAAGAATGCTCAAACTACCGCAAATTGCACTCATCTCACACACTAGTAAAGTAATGCTCAAAATTCTCCAAGCCAGCCTTCAGCAATACGTGAACTGTGAACTTCCAGATGTTCAAGCTGGTTTTAGAAAAGGCAAAGGAACCAGAGATCAAATTGCCAACATCCTCTAGATCATCAAAAAAGCAAGAAAGTTCCAGAAAAACATATATTTCTGCTTTATTGACTATGCCAAAGCCTTTCACTGTGTAGATCACAATAAACTATGGAAAATTCTGAAAGAGATGGGAATACCAGACCACCTGACCTGCCTCTTGAGAAACCTGTATGCAGGTCAGGAAGCAACCATTAGAACTGGACATGGAACAACAGACTGGTTCCAAATAGGAAAAGGAGTACGTCAAGGCTGTATATTGTCACCCTGCTTATTTGACTTATATGCAGAATACATCATGTGAGATGCTGGGTTTGAAGAAACACAAGCTGGAATCAAGATTGCCGGGAGAAATATCAATAACCTCAGATATGCAGATGACACCACCCTTATGGCAGAAAGTGAGGAAGAACTAAAGAGCCTTTTGGTGAAAGTGAAAGAGAGTGAAAAAGTTGGCTTAAAGCTCAACATTCAGAAAACTAAGATCATCCCATCAGTTCAGTTCAGTCGCTCAGTCGTGTCCGACTCTCCGCGACCCCGTGAATCACAGCACGCCAGGCTTCCCTGTCCAACACCAACTCCCGGAGTTCACTCAAACTCATGTCCATCGAGTCGGTGATGCCATCCAGCCATCTCATTCTCTGTCGTCCCCTTCTCCTCCCGCCCCCAACCTTTCCCAGCATCAGAGTCTTTTCCAGTGAGTCAGCTCGTCACATGAGGTGGCCAAAGTATTGGAGTTTCAGCTTCAACATCAGTCCTTCCAATGAACACCCAGGATTGATCTCCTTTAGAATGGACTGGTTGGATCTCCTTGCAGTACAAGGGACTCTCAAGATTCTTCTCCGGCACCACAATTCAAAAGCATCAGTTCTTCGGCGATCAGCCTTCTTCACAGTCCAACTCTCTCATCCATACGTGACCACGGGAAAAACCACAGCCTTGACTAGATGGACCTTGGTTGGCAAAGTAATGTCTCTGCTTTTTAATATACTATCTAGGTTGGTCCTAACTTTCCTTCCAAGGAGTAAGCATATTTTAATTTCATGGCTGCAAGTCAGCATCTGCAGTGATTTTGGAGCCCCCAAAAATAAAGTCTGACACTGTCTCCACTGTTTTTCCATCTATTTCCCATGAAGTGATGGGACCAGATGCCATGATCTTTGTTTTCTGAATGTTGAGCTTCAAGCCAAACTTTTCACTCTCCTCTTTCACTTTCATCAAGAGGCTTTTGAGTTCCTCTTCACTTTCTGCCATAAGGGTGGTGTCATCTGCATATCTGAGGTTATTGATATTTCTCCCGGCAATCTTGATTCCAGCTTGTGCTTCTTTCAGCCCAGCGTTCCTCATAATGTACTCTGCATATAAGTCAAATAAGCAGGGTGACAATATACAGCCTTGACATACTCCTTTTCCTATTTGGAACCAGTCTGTTGTTCCATGTCCAGTTCTGACTGTTGCTTCCTGACCTGCATACAGGTTTCTCAAGAGGCAGGTCAGGTGGTCTGGTATTCCCATCTCTTTCAGAATTTTCCACAGTTTATTTTGATCCATACAGTCAAAGGTTTTGGCATAGTCAATGAAGCAGAAATAGATGTTTTTCTGGAACTCTTGCTTTCTCCATGATCCAGCGGATGTTGGCAATTTGATCTCTGGTGCCTCTACCTTTTCTAAAACCTGCTTGAACATCTCACTTCATGGCAAATAGATGGGGAAACAGTGGCTGACTTTATTTTGGAGGGGCTCCAAAATCACTGCAGATGGTGACCTCAGCCATGAAATTAAAAGACATTCCTTGGAAGGAAAATTATGACCAACCTAGACAGCATATTAAAAAGCAGAGACATTACTTTGCCAACAAAGGTCCGTCTAGTCAAGGCTATGGTTTTTCCAGTGGTCATGTATGGATGTGAGAGTTGGACTATAAGGAATGCTGAGCGCAGAATAATTGATGCTTTTGAACTGTGGTGTTGGAGAAGACTCTTGAGAGTCCCTTGGACTGCAAGGAGATCCAACCAATCCATCCTAAAGGAGATCAGTTCTGGATGTTCATTGAAAGGACTGATGATGAAGCTGAAGCTCCAATACTTTGGCCACCTGATGCGAAGAGCTGACTCACTTGAAAAGATTCTGATGCTGGGAAAGATTGAGGGCAGGAGGAGAATGAGACAACAGAGGATTAGATGGTTGGATGGCATCACCGGCTCAATGGACATGAATTTGGGTAAACTCCGGGAGTTGGTGATGGACAGGGAGGCCTGGTGTGCTGCGGTTCATGGGGTTGCAAAGAGTCAGGCACAACTAAGTGACTGAACTGAATTGATACAGTTTTTTGTGTATTCTTGCCATTTCTTCTTAATCTCTTCTGCTTCTGTTAGGTCCTTGCCATTTCTGTCCTTTATTGTGCCCATCTTTGCATGAAGTGTTCCCTTGGTATCTCCAGTTTTCTTGAAGAGATCTCTAGTCTTTCCTATTCTGTTGTTTTCCTCTATTTCTCTTCATTATTCACTTAAGAAGGCTTTCTTTCTCCTTGATATACCCTGGAATCTGCATTCAGCTGGGTGTATCTTCCCCTTTCTCCTTTGCCTTTCACTTCTCTTCTTTTCTCAACTATTTGTAAGGCCTCCTCACACAACCACTTTGCCTTCTTGCATTTCTTGTTCTTGGGGATGGATTTGGTTACCACCCCCTGTCAGTGTCATGAACCTCCATCCATAGTTTTTCAGGCACTCTGTCTACCAGATCTAATCCCTTGAATCTATTTGTCACCTCCACGGTATAATCATAAGGAATTTGATTTAGATCATACCTAAATGGCCTCGAGGTTTTCCCTATTTTTTTCAAGTTGAACCTGAATTTTGCAATAAGGAGCTGATGATCTGAGTCACAGTCAGCTCCGGGTCTTTTTTTTTTTTTTCTAACTCTGTAGAGCTTCTCCATCTTTGGCTGCACAGAATATAATCAGTCTGATTTTGGTATTGACCATCTGGTGATGTCCATGTGTAGAGTCATCTCTTGTGTTGTTGGAAGAGGGTTTTTGCTATAACCAGTGCATTCTCTTGGCAAAACTCTGTTAACCTTTGCTCTGCTTCGTTTTTTACTCTAAGGCCAAACTTGCCTGTTACTCCAGGTATGTCTTGACTTCCTACCTTTGCATTCCAGTCCCCTATGATGAAAAGGGCATCTTTTTTTGGTGTTAGTTCTAGAAGGTCTTGTAGGTCTTCACAGAAGAGTTCAACTTCAGCTTCTTTGGTATTGGTGGTTGGACTTAGATTACTGTGATGTGAATGGTTTGCTTTGGAAACAAACTGAGATCATTCTGTTGTTTTTGAGATTGCACCCAGGTACTGCATTTCAGACTCTTGTTGACTCTGAGGGCTACTCCGTTTCTTCTAAAGGATTCTTGCCCATGGTAGCAGATGTAATGTCAGATAGGGCTTGGGTATACAAACCAGGAGTTCAGGAGAGAAGTCTGCTGTTGAGAGGTATTTGGGAGTAGTCACCCCAGAGATACATGAAGACATGAGATAAGAGGAGTGCATTGAGACGGCTGACAGAGAATAGAGCCTGGGATGAATTTTCAACTAAGAGACTGTAAAAGCAAGTCTACGTCTATAGGGCCAGACTTGGAGCCCCTGCTGTCCAGAGCTTGTGATGGGTCACTCTGTTCTGATGTGTCACTCTGTCGTGTCCCAAGAAGTCCTTTCTCTGGCCAAGCACTGTGCCTTCCTGCTTTGCAACCAGCAGAGCCTGGGCCTTTCTCTGCTACTGTCAAACACAGAGGTGGTGTCACTTAACTGGAGTCCTGCTCCTGTTCAGGAGGCTGCCAGAGCCTGCTTGACAGGTGGGTGTTGGGTGGGCAGCTGCGCCCCCTCCCAGGCAGGGGCCCTCTCTGCACCCGCCTCTAGGGTACAGGGCTCACACATATGTCCAGCAAACTGTTCCCTGGCACCGGTCTTTGCAGTCCTGTGCAGAACCTGCTGGGTTAAATGTACACGTGATCAGGGTGAGCCCAGGAACTTGGGGCCTCATGGAGGCAGGCCAAGAGTAGACATTCAGAGCCCAAAGATAACTTGGGCAGGGGGTGGTCACTGAACACAGCCCCGACTCCAGAGGAGATGCGCAGAGGCTGGGTGGGGTGGGGAGGCTGACAGTGCCCTGCTGAAGCAGCTGGCTCAGGTCATGACATCCCCTCCCCTTCTCTCTCCTCACCTCTGGGTTCACTGACACCATGTTGGTAAATCGGGGGGTGGGGTGCTATTTTCCGCAGAGAGCTGGTTTAGCAACACTGCATGTGAAGGGATGTTCTCCAGCCCACCCAGCTTCAAGGTCACCTTCCCACTACTGCAGTCTGAGTGTGGAGGGGGCTTCTGCTGGGGGGAGACTGGAGGCTGCCTGAGCTCTTCGAGCCCCACTAAGCTGCAAGGAGACATGTCAAAGAGCACTTGGGAAACAGGCCATATCACTTGTGCCCCTGCCACCAGCCCCAGCCTTCTCAGAACCTACATTTACCCCTTGTGGTAGGTCCACTCCTGGGACCCCTTTCATACATCTTCGTCTTCTGTGTAAGGGTGGGACACTGACTTGCTCAGACACACAGCCTCAGGGTGCGGGAAGGACAGAGGTCCACGCTCCCCAACACTTTGCTCTGCCTTCTCCTACACGTCCTACCTCCTAACTCTCTACCCCCAGCTCCCACTTCTCTAATTCACCAAAACAGCCCGTCTGAGGCCCCAGCTTCTTCACAGGGATGCCTGGGCTCCCTTTCAGGGTTCCCCTAATGGTATAAAGAGCTGCTGTGAGTCCAGCACACACAGGGTGAACTGGGCCTTGTCCAGCACCAGCACCACCCTGCAATGGCATGTCCTTATTAGCCCATTTTTCAGATGAAAACATGAAGTCGAGATTTAATCGTATGTCCAAGGGCACACAGGAGTGAGTCAGCATGCGTACCTGGATATGACTGTTGGAAAGCCTCTGATTTTAAACCTCTGTCTCCAGAAGCAGTGGAGTGGTGGGGAGTTCAGGCCCCCGGGCAAGCTCTGAGGAGGGCAACTTGCAGTGTGGGGGGCCTTTGACCTCCCCACTGCCTCACTGAGCTGACCTTGTGTGGCTCTAGCTTGGGCCCAGCCCCTGAGCTTCAGAACTTCTTCCCTTTCTTCCAGGGGTGGCTGTCTTTGGAAAGAAGGCAGCTGGCCTTCTGCTTGCACATGGCCAGGGGCTGAGACAGGGCTGGGAAACCCCTACAAAGGGAATCCCCAGTCCTCTGGAGACCTTGGACTATCAGGCTCAGGAAATCCTGCTTCAGGCAGCTTCTGCACCCCCAAGCAGGGTGTAGCCCATAGGGCCACTGGAAGCGGAAGGGCTGGTGGGAACTCCCAGCTGCAGGCGGGCCTCGGACGGGCTGTTTTGGTGAATTAGGGCAGTGGGAGCTGGGGGCAGAGAGCTGTGAGGTAGGACGTGTAGAAGCAGGCAGAGCAAAGTGTTGGGGAGCTTGGGCCTCTGTCCTTCCCGCACCCTGAGGCTGTGTGTCTGAGCCAGTCAGTGCCCCACCCTGAGCCTCTGCCCCTAAATGTCAAAAGGGAAAGCAAAGGAAGTAACTTGCTCCGCATCCGCATTTCCTCGGGGAGTGCGTGGAGAGGACCCCTCTTCCTCGCGGTCTCTGCTGCTCCCCCCTTGTTCATCTTCTCTCACTGTCAGCCCCCTGAGTGCGCCCGTCCGGCTGGGACCCCACTCACTCCCCTGGCATTCCCCCGACCCTGCTCTTCTCCTCCACTCCCTCCCTGATATTACTCCTCCCACCCCAGCCAGCTCTGAGTGCTCAGCCCCATGTGCAGTGAGTCCAGCTGCTGTTGTTAACTTGCAGTGGGAGCTTGAACCAGTCATCAGCCTTCTTTCCCATTGCATTTTCCAAAGGACACCGGATGGTGTCTGAGGTCTCTTCCCGTTCAGAGCCTGAGAATCTGAGGTTCTTACTCTAGGCATTCCCAGACATCTGGCCCCTCAGCCAGGCCAAGACAAGGACTGAGGCCACAGGACCAGCTGAGGGTCCTCAGAAACCTCAGAGAAAGGAAGTCAGGGCCAACCAGGGGCTGAGGGGTGGCCGCAGGCCTGGGAGAACCCTGGCTGTGCTCCACCTGGCTCAGTACCGGGGCTGAATGGAGGGCAGCTGGGGGCTTCCCTGTCCTCAGTCCCTCCCGCTCCATCCTCCCCAGCGCCTCACCACTGGCAGGGTGCTCCTCTATGGTAAGCTTTGCCCTACCCCAATATCCTGTTTTGCAAGATGAACTATCTGGAAAGAATAGCATATTATGAAGTTTCCGATATCTTCATTCATTGATTTCTGATCAAGGGTGGACAGAAAGCGGATGCCTGTGTAGAAAGGGAGCCCCCACTTTTTCAACATAACCATCATACCCCAGGTGGTCAGGGCTGTCAGGGCCTGAGTGGCCCCCTGTCCGCTTGTACCCCTAGCAGTTATCTGCTCCCCTCCTCCTCCATGTCCCAGCCTTTGGCAGGTCCCGAAGTTGGGGGCGCTGGAGGCCCCTTGCCTTGACTGTAAGGCTCACTGGAGGAAGCGGAAAGAGGCCTGGGATCCCCACCACTCCCGGCCATTCTCTGCTGACTCCAGCCTCTCCTGGGCGACACCCAGGGGAGTTTCTGATCTCTCCCGTGGAGGGGGTGCTGCGGGTCCGGAAGGATGTGGAGCTGGACCGGGAGGCCATTGCTTTCTACAACCTGACCATCTGTGCCCGAGACAGAGGGGTGCCCCCGCTCAGCTCCACGGTGAGTCTGGGGGCCCTGTTCCACTGGCTTCACCTCCCCACCCCCTGAATTCTCCAGAGACTCCTCTAAACACTGCCACCTTCAGGCCCAGGGCGGCCTCAGGCTGCCCGAGAGCCAGTCCAGGCCCTCAGGGCCCCTAACAGAGCTGCGAGTCCCCATGGCGGCTGGGCCTGGCAGCTGCGGCCACTCAACACTCCCGGGGAAGACTTTCCTGGCAGCCAGGCCTCTGCACCTGTCACTCTGCTGTTCGCATCCTGCCTCGTTCTCGTTACCTTTTCCGTCTCCCTCTGATCCTCACTCTCATCCTCGTGCCCCTTTGTTATCATTTTCCTTTCTTCCTCTCTCTTCCCCGTGACCAGATGCACCTCTCCTTCAGGCGCCACCCCTGCTGTCTTGCTCCCTCTGCCCCCGCGCCCCGTCTCCTGGGCCACCGTGCGCGCCGTCCCTTCCTCCCGCTCCTCTCCCCCATGCCCCCTCCCCTGGCCGTCCTCCTTCACCTCCTCCCCCCTTGACCTGCCTCAGATGCTGGTGGGCATCCGGGTGCTGGACATTAACGACAACGACCCTGTGCTGCTCAACCTGCCCATGAACGCCACCATCAGTGAGAACAGCCCCGTCTCCAGCTTCGTCGCTCGAATCCTGGCCAGCGACGCTGACAGCGGCTGCAACGCCCTCCTCAGCTTCAACATCACTGCAGGCAACCGAGAGCGGGCCTTCTCCATCAATGCCACGGTAGGGCCAAGTCTGACCCCAGGGAAGCCCCCGGGATGTTTTCGAAAAGAGAGGACCCTGCCCTAGGGGCTTTTCTACTCTACTGTCTGGGTCTCTGCTGGTTCCACTTCCTCCTCAAGTCTCTGCCCTCCAGTGGCATTCGGGGGTCTCTGGAAAGCTCGGAATCTTGGATTCCTAAGGGAGCCACTTCTGGGACCCTGTCACCCCAAGGCTTGTCATGTGCAGGGATGGGCCCAGAGCTTTGGTGCTCCTTGGTTTGCATCAAGGTGCACCAAGAAGTCCTCACGTAGCCTGTTGGAGTGTTTCTAGCTGCTGACCCCATGGAATCCTCAGAAGGACCATCCCTTTCAGGCAGGGGGGCACTCTTGTCCTAGCAGGACCCTGCTAACCCACTGTGGTCATCCAGAACATATCTTTAGTGATTTAGGGAAGTCATCCAGTCACTCCTGCAGGCAGAGCAGTTGGGCCTCGGTGAGCCAGAGCCCAAAGTGGGGAAAAGTCACCCCTCAACTCACCAGTCTCTACATCCCAGACAGGGATCGTCACAGTGAACCGGCCCCTGGACCGCGAGCGGATCCCAGAATACAGGCTGACCATCTCCGTGAAGGACAACCCAGAGAACCCACGCATAGCCAGGAGGGTGAGACTGCAGGGGGTGGGGTGGGGAGGGGCGCAGCTCTGCTGGATTTATGCAGGTGGCATGGCCTGGGCTTAGATGCACTGCATTTACAGTAAGCAAGTGCTCAGTTCAAATCCCATTTCCACCTGTCAGTGGGCGTGTGGCTTTGGCAAGTCAGTTTTCCTTAGCCTCTACTTTCTCTTCTGCAAAGAGAAGGATACACATCAAAGTCATAGAGAGGCCTCGAAGGAGCCAATATCTGTAAAGTCCTTGGCACAGTGCCTGGCACATGGCAAACACTCAGTAAACACCAGCTATCATCTTTTTTCCTCAAACCACTGATACTTGGGCACACAGGACTGGGGGTAGGGGGAGGGTGTGGGCAGGGCAGGGGGATACATGTACTCACAGCATGTACTCTGGGATTCCAAAAGGGTTACATTTTCCGGGTGGCTTTTCCCTCAAAGGGCTTCCCTGGTGGCTCAGACAGTAAAGAATCTGCCTGCAGTGTGGGAGACATGGGTTCAGTTCCTGAGTTGAGAGACCTGGGTTTGATCCCTGAGCCTGGAGAAGGGAACAGCTACCTACTCCAGTATTCTGGCCTGAAAAACTCCATGGACAGAGGAGCCTGGCAGGCTACAGTTCATGGGGTCGCAAAGAGTCGGACATGACTAAGCAACTTTCGCTTCACTTTCCCTCAAAAGCCAAAACGTTGTCTCTCTTTACTAGGAGGAGATGGATATTGCAAAGCAAACAGTGCATTCAGGGGTAGGGTCAGCCCTCTTCCCTGTCCATGAGGTCTGGGTCCTGGACAGGAGTCCTAGGATCTGGCTCATCTCAGCTCTGCTTCTGACTAGTTGATGGCTCAGCCCTTTCTGGGCCTTGGTTTTCGTGTCTGTACAGGCTGAGGAGCCTTAAGGCTGGAGGTCCTTGCCGACCACCAACATTCTCATCCTGTGTGCCTTCCCTTCCTTCCTTCCTTTTGTCACTCCTACCTTTTCCTCCTGCTGTCACACCCTCCCCCACAGACACCTGCCCTCTTAGGAGGGCCTGGGGCATCCCGGAAAGGAACAGCATGGAGTGATGGGAAGGAAGCTTGGAGGCTGCTGGGCCCATCCTGCTGCTAACTTGCCATACAGCTTTGAGTAGTCACCACCCTCTCTGGTTCCCCCAGGTCTGCAGTGAAGAAGCTTCCAGGGTACTGGGAGGTTCCGAGAGATAAGGATTATACCTGTGGTTTTTGAAAGGTGTGGAGTGCAGTACCGGATGAGAGTTTGGATAAACTCTGACCAGGGCATGAGGCCAGCCAGGAGGATTTGGAAACTAAGGTTCATCTTCCTGGCCAAAGTCCTTCCTTATCATGAGATGGAACATGACTCAATACTATTTACATCCGTTCTCCTGTGAACTTCACACAACCCTGTGAAAAGGAGTTAAGATCCCCATTCGTCAGACTGGAAAACTGAGTCCCAGATAAGGGAAAGATTTGCCCAAGGCCACCCTGTAAGCTGCTAGGATAGCTGGGGCTTGAACCCGGGTCTCTGGACCCACGGTGTGGGCTTTTTAATCATCTACCTCTCTTCCTTGACCTTCCTCCCACCCCACTTCCCAGTCCCCCTCCCCCTGGAGCGCTTTGCCAGAATCAGAACAAGGCCTACAGCCTGTCCTCCCGTTGTGCCTCCCACAGGATTTTGACTTGCTGCTTATCTTTCTTGCGGATGAGAATGACAACCACCCCCTCTTTACTGAGAGCACCTACCTGGCAGAGGTGATGGAGAACTCTCCTGCTGGTAGGTGCTGGGCCCACCTGGGAACCCCTGCTGCTACCAGAAACCCCCTGAGCTCAGATGCCGAGGACTTCCTTGTGCCTGCTCAGGGCCCAGCTGAGGCCTGGCTGAACACACAGCTGGCAAGTGCAGATGGTGTGGTGGGGAGAAGGGAGTATAGCTCTGAAGGGCTGGAGGACCAGGGCTGCCAGGCACCTAGAGGCCACCAAGGAGGCCACAGGTCTGGTTGGAGGCAGTCCTTGGTCCCCAAGACTGAGAAGAGCCCCAGTTCCCCTCCTCAAGGGGCATTTAGCCATAAGGACTACCCAGGAGGGGAGCAAGCCCACTCTTCGTGCTCCCCCAACTCCAGGAGCATAGGGCATCCTGGAGGCTTCTGAAAGCTCAGGGAGCATCTGAAATCAGACGGGGCGCCAGGCCCCTCACAGATCAGTGTGGCTCTTCCCCCACACACGTGCACTGAGTCTCCTCTTCACTGTCTCCCCAGGACGTCCTCTCACTCCTCCTCCAGCCTCCCCAGCCCCCAGAGCTCGGAGTCTGAAGTTGGGAAGAGATGACCTGGGATACTCCCTGTCTCTGACTGGGTGTCTCCCCTGTAGGAATATGAATCTTAAACCTGCCTGTGTATATGCTCACACGTGTGCCAGTGCACGTCCATGTGAGGCATATGTGCAGCTTACCCGTGTGCAGAGATACATATGGGTGCCTGCACGAGGCACTTCTCTGCAAATATAACCACCTGCAGAGGCAGAATGCACAGCCGGGGCCTCCCAGGCCTGCGAGGCTTACAGAGTGAGTGCTTGTGGCTGTGTAAACAGGGAATCCAGTGCACACGTGTGGGTTCCTAGCCTTGAATGGTCAGGCAGCTGTTGGAGCATTGTGTACACACATGCGTGGGCAGACTGGGCTGGGGGTGCATACCTAGACAGGGCCCCCACACGGGGAGGGGACGTCAGGGAGCCCCCAGACCCTCCCGCGGTGGCCAGCCTCAAAAGCTGCTGGGAAGGCCGGCGTGCTCCGGGCAGGCCAGAGGGGCTTGCTCACCGCTGTTGTGTTTTCTCCCCAGCAGGGCTTTGAGGCCGCTCCCCAAGCATCTGCGTCAGTCTGCCAAGGCTGCCGCAGCCCGGCCCAGGGCCCCCCAACCTGTCCGCCTCACCTCCCCTCCTCTCATCCATTGTCAGCCATGGCTCACCGGGACGGGGTGGGGGAGGGGTGGGCGGGGGCTCCAGTTGGCCCTGCAGTGACCCCTCTCCCCCGGCCCAGGGACCTCCCTGACGGTGCTCAACGGGCCCATCCTGGCCCTGGATGCAGACCTGGATGTCTACGCTGTGGTGACCTACCAGCTGCTGGGCGCCCAGAGCGGGCTCTTTGATATTGACAACAGCACCGGTGAGGCCTCTGCACACGCCCCCAGCTCCCCCAGCCCAGCTCCAAGTCTTTCTCCCACCGGTCTCCACCACTCAATCCCAGGTCTCCTTTCTCAGTGCTGGGTCCAGGCTCTCCAGAGGGACCCCGTTCCTCATAGCCCCCATCTGACAGCTGGATTAGGCCACCCAGGGGCCAGCAAGGAGGAACCAGGAAGAGGCTTGGGGTCAACAGAAGTGACCTGCTGACGCATAAACTCTCAGCCTCAGTAGAGAGCCCCCAAAACCCACTCCCTCTTCTTTCCTCCCCCACCTGGAGGATGGGGCCCCTAGTCTTCCAGAAGAAGCAAACCATCCTCAAATCAGACTCAAAACTCCTGTTGCGTCATTCTGGGCCTGGCCCATTTGGTGACAGGAGACATGGAGGGATGTACTAGCACCTCTCTCAGCAGAGCTGCTCAACCCTCCAGCCTGAGGCGCTCATCTCGGGCAGAGCTCTGGAGAGTTGCCAAGGACGCCTGGGGAGGGGACCTCGCTGAACATTGGTCGTTGAACTTTGGAGGAAGAAAGTCACTGTGCTGCTTTCTCTGCCCCTCTTTCCTCTCTGTCCCCATCATGCCTTACCTTTCTCTCCCCCCCGGGATGGTTCTTGCCCGGTCTCCCCCCCACATCCCTTATCCTTTGTATCTCCCTGGCCGGTGGTGCTGGGAACCAGGTGTGGTGACTGTGAGGTCAGGTATCGTCATCGACCGGGAGGCCTTCTCACCCCCCGTCCTGGAGCTGCTGCTGCTGGCCGAGGACATCGGGCTGCTCAATGGCACCGCCGGCCTGCTTGTCACCATCCTGGACGACAATGACAACTGGCCCACCTTTCACCCTGCCGCTGTCACCGTCCACCTGCTGGAGAACTGCCCACCGGGTAGGCAGGGGTCAGCCCCCAGCCGGGAGCTGGTCGTGTGTGGGGGTTGGAGCCTCACAGTTTAGAGGCAGAAGTCGCCTCCGGTGGGGAGAAGGATGGGCAGCAGGGTGGGCAGAGAGGGAGTCAGGAGACCCAAGTCCCCCACTTCCTTTCTCAGACCTACAGTGTCTTGTGTGCAAAACAAGATTATTAAGATATGTTCCCTCCATGTTCCTGTGATTGTTTCAAAGTTAAAATAAGGTTAACATGATTTCCATCAAAATCAAATATGATTTGGGAGATAAGTTTGATTCTAAATAACATTTTGAAAAATAAGTGTAATAAAGCTAGATTTCTCTTACCAAGTTTTACAACATATTACCAGTATTTAAAACCACATGATATGAACACAAGACTCTGAGACAAAATAGCCCAGCAACAGTGACGGGTAAATTAAGAAATGCAACATTATGTCATAAAGGAAACGATGAAACCAATAGTGAAAACTGTTTAATGTGCAAAACATTTGTTCATATTTACTGTAGATTCTCATCCCATATCAGACACCAGAAAGAAACCCAGACATCCTAAAGAAAATATAAAAGAGTATAAAACATTGAAAAATAAAAGAAGACACTTCAGGTGAATATTTATCTGCTTTAAAGATAAGGTTCTAAGCATTTAAGAAACAGAAGAAGATAAAAAAGGGGAAAATATTAAGTTCTGGTACATATGAACCATTTCAACTTCTTTCCATCATATAACCAGTATCAAAAGGTGAACTAAAAACTGAGGGAAAAAAAAGATATTTATCACAAGTTATTATCACATATAATTTGCATAAATTGACCAAAAACGGGCAAAGGACAAAAACTGACACTTTGCAGAAGAGAAGATACAACTAATCATTGAATTTTTAAAAAATTGTTCAGTCTCAAATAATCAAAATAAATAGGACAAAATCAAAATAAATAAGCAAAATAAAATAGGACACCGTTCTCCTAGAAAACTGCAGATAAAAAAGTGAATAAAAGATGGATGTTTATTTGCAAAATAGAATTAGACTCACAGACTTTGAAAACAAATTTATGGTTACCAAAAGAAGCTGGGGGTGGAGGGATAAATTAGGAGTTTTGGATTAACAGATACACACTGCTATGTATAAAACAGATAAACAAGGACCTCCTATATAGCACTGGGAACTATATTTAATATTCCTGCAATAACCTATAATATAAAAGACTATATTATATATATATATATATATAGCTGAATCACTTTGCTGTACATCTGAAACTAGCACAACATTGTAAATCAACTATACTTCAGTTAAAAATAAATAAATTTAAAAATAAATATATAACAAAATAACAAAGATAGGTAGGGAAGAGGCCCTTGTGACCAGCAAGGAAAGTATCTCAGTGTGATGTTTTTATATAAAAGATAACTGTTCAGCTGCTCCCCATTCCCACCCCCACAGGATTCTCAGTCCTTCAGATCACAGCCACAGATGAGGACAGTGGCCTCAATGGGGAGCTGAGCTACCGAATAGAAGCGGGGGCTCAGGACCGCTTCATCATCCACCCGGTCACCGGCATCATCCGCGTCGGCAATGCCACCATCGACAGGGAGGAGCAGGAATCGTATAGGCTGACAGTAGTGGCCACCGACCGGGGCACCGTCCCTCTCTCGGGCACAGCCATCGTCACTGTCCTTATCGATGACATCAATGACTCCCGCCCCGAGTTCCTCAACCCCATCCAGACAGTGAGCGTGCTGGAGTCAGCTGAGCCGGGCACTGTCATTGCCAACGTCACCGCCATTGACCGTGACCTCAATCCCAAGCTAGAGTACCACATCATCGGCATCGTGGCCAAGGACGACACTGACCGCCTGGTGCCTGACCAGGAGGACGCCTTTGCCGTGAATATCAACACAGGTACAAAGGCCTGCTCCCCTCCAGCCCTCCTCCTGACTCCCTGCCCAGTCTCCTGGCTCTCTGCTTACCCTCCTCCTTGCTGTTCTCTCTCTCCGCTCCTCCCTACCCATCAGCTGCTCCTTCCTCCTCTCTTCTCCCTCCTACTGACACCACATCCTTCCCTCTCTTTGCCATCTCTCCCCTGGCTCTTTCCCTCTCTCCCTTCTCTTCTTCCTTCTCCCTTGACCAGCTCCCTAATTATCTTACTCTACCAGTATTGTGTGAGTGTGCCCATCTCATCACCCTCGTGATAGCATTAAATATTATAGGAAAATCGCATTTTTTAATATGCATTTCTTTAATAACTGAGTGGCTGAACACTTTCTTCATATGTATCCAGGCCATTTAACTTCTTCCTAAGTTTCACACACACACACATATATGTAGGTACACACACATATATATTTCTGTTATATGTGCATGTATGTATACCCTTAATGATTTTCTTACACTATCACAAAACAAAAGGGAACTGTGGCTTATCTTTCACAATTTATGCAGCTTATAACTTTGATTTTAATTTTATTATATTTCTAAAAGTTCAGCATTTTTGCCTCTGAGGGGAGTTAAGGAGGGGACATGGGACTAACTTACAGGTATACTTCTTGGATGGCCCAGAGAAGTGACAGAAAAACTAACATGGCTATGACAAAATGCTAAAAATCATTGTTATTCAGAGAAATGCATAGTAAAACAGCAATGAGATATTGGTTTTCCAAATATGATCAGCAGACATTAGGATACTGGACAGTATTGAGTATTGGTGACAATGTGGGAACATCATACACTACTATAGGAATTTTGACTACTTTCATATCTAGACAGCAATCCAGCAATACCCAATGGCCCAGCAGTTCTGCTCCTAGATATATGTCGTGAGGAAGTTCTCAGATGGATAATGAGACTATTTGAGGATTTTCTCTGCAGTGTTATTGGTGACTGGAGCTTGGAGGCAACCAAGGCATCCATCCCTGGGCTATTGGAGAGTAAAGTGTGGTGGGTATCCCACATCATGGGATACCAGGCAGCTTAGAAGCAATAGATTAGGCTCACACAGAGAAACATGAGATGGGGGGACCTTAAAATCAAGTACTTACTAAAAATGATAAGAAACAGAATGCATATATATATACATATACTCAAATCCCATTGCATAAATATAAAATACATACACAAAAAAATACATGATTTTCAGGAACACTTTCAACAAATATACTTTAATACATTGCCCAAAGGGAGGAGAGAAGGGGAGAGGAGGGTGAGAACAGCAGGGAAAAGAAACATACATTAAACAAGAGTGATGCCAGTGACCATCATGTGCAAACAACTAAAGAGTATGATTAACTCGATATGCCTCTGAGGCCCAAAGGGAAAAAGAAGACAGGAAAACCATGAGCCACGAGTAGGAATTAGATAACTTAGTCCTGAGTCAGGTTAGCAAAATTCCCACTGCAGTGGTTTCTCAGGACCATGGAGAGCTGCCCCATGCCCCTGCCCAACTTTATGCACACTGTTGCCTCTACCATTTTTTCCTGTTCTCTCTCCAACTGACTCTTCTGTCTGTTTTTCTTTCCAGTGTCTTCTCTGCCCCTCTTTCTCATGCTTTCATCCTCCCTTGCTCACCTCTCTCCTTCTTGCTAGAGCCTCAGCCCGCTGGGTGCTCCTCTCCTACTAGGCCCCCCCTTGCTCCCCTAGCTTCCTGCCCCTCTGCCTCTTCCCACCCACCCCATCCCTCCCAAATCTCCAGCCCTGGTCAGCTCTGAGCCCTTCAGTCCCCCATGCCCTACTCTGCTCCATCCCCTCTGCACCCTGAACTAACTGATGTTAACCCTCTTCTCTCTTCCTCATGGCTGGCAGGCCCACAGGTTTGAGCTCTGTTTCTCTGTCACTTCCCACCTCATCTCTTCTCTGCTTCACCCCATCGCCTTCCTCCATACCCACCGCACCCCCACCACCCTTCCCATCCCGTGGGACCTGGGCCAAGGCCGTGGCCCAGCCTTTGCAGACTGAATGCAGCCACCCTCTCCCCATCCTCGCTCCCCAGCCTCGGGGACGGGGAGCGAGAGTAGGAAGAGGAGGAGGAGGAGGAGGCAGCGGCCCAGGGTAAGTGACTGCCCCACCATGGGGGACCCGAGGAGGACAGGAGTTCAGCAGGGGGAGTCTGCCAAGGGGGAAGGGAGTCACAGACACCCCAGTGCCCGAGAGGGAGCTGGGAGAGAGAGGAGGTTTCACCCTAGGATGAGGCCAATGGGAGGAAGAGCCACCAGGCCCTCACACTGGCAGGAAGAAGAGAGGTCCCAACAGAGCCAGGCCTGAGACTGGCAAAACTCAGTCTGTCCAGTTCAAGCCCAAACTTCTGGAGGGCTCCTCTGTGAATCAGGAGCAGGCTAGGGCTTGGGGGCAGCGTCTGGGAGGGAAGGAAACAGCTCTTTGTCGTACAGCTCCTTTCTCAGGTGACCATGCCATGCCCCCCGACCCCGTTACCATGACAAGGGGGTGGGCCTTACTGTCCAACTCTGCCACTGCTGTCCCTTCCAGGGACCCCCATCAGGGATTTTCAATGCATTGACCTTCCTTTATGCTTGATCTCCCTAGAATACAAGTGTTTTTTAAGTTATAAAATACGTATAAAATTTACCATCGTAACCATTTTTAACCGTAAGTTCAATGGCTCAATATATTCATGTCGTTGTGGAATACAAGGTGCTTTTTTACTTTGGCCATGCAGTGTGGCTTATGGGCTCTTATTTCCCAAACCAGGGATCAAACCCAGGCCCTCAGCAGTGAACGCATGGCGTCCTAACCACTGGACCACCAGGAAATTCCAACAAGCATGTTTTTAAACAAGCAATTACATAGCACTTTCTATGTGCCAAGCCCTGTTCTAAGCCCTTTACAAATATATTAAACTCATTTAACTGTTATAATCTTCCAAATAGCTCTCTGCAGTAGGTACTGTAATTGTCCTCTTCTCACAAATGAGGACACAGGGGTGCAGAGAGGTTAGATAACTGCCGGACTGGTGAGCGGTGAGTGAGGGGCAAAGTGGCGTGCCCCAGCTTGCCGGTGGCTGTGGTCTCATCCAGCCAGAGGAGACCGGCAAGTTCCAGGTCCACTGGGGCCCACTGCCCCTGGTGGGGGTTGGGAGGTTTGGCCAGGAGCACCCCTGGGAGGCCCAGATTTTAGGGGGTTCCCCTGGGGCTGAGCCTGACTTGGTCTGGTCTACAGGGTCTGTAATGGTGAAATCCCCTCTGAACCGGGAGCTGGTTGCCACCTATGAGGTCACTCTCTCTGTGATTGACAATGCCAGCGACCTACCAGAGCGCTCCGTCAGTGTGCCAAATGGTGAGGCCTCTCCCACATTATCCCATAGAGAGGCAGGCCTGGTCCTGGGAGGGAGCAGCAGGACCGGCTACAGGGGCTGCCAGTAGTCAGGCTGCATGAGGAGGGATGGGGGCCGGGGAAGGTGGCAGCTACAGCGAGGCTGGGGGTGGCCCTGTGTCCCCGCTGTTAGGCAGAGCTCAGCAGTGGGGGACCCAGAAGCCCAGAGCTGTGTGTGATCTTGAATTCTAAGCTTCAGAGTGGAAAGGAGGCATGGTAGACGCTGGAAGGGGACTGAGAAAAGGATGGGTTGATGGAGACTTAGGTTGGAATCCCATTGTCAGAACTGGTAACCAGGGTATAGCTGGGATGTGAGACAGGAACTTCAGATCTGCTCAGAAGCCACACGGTCAGGCCAGAGGCAGCAAAGAGCAAGGCAGGTTGACTTGAAGCCACAGACACCGCAGTGGAGAAGAAAAGGGCATGCAGGCTGCCTTCTGTGCCTGGGCACAGGCTGTCCTGCCTGCGGCATGAGCCAGGAGGGGCTGCTAGAGGCACTGAATCTTGCCAAGCAGGGAGCGTGGAGGGGGATTTATGGATGGAGTGGCCTCTGCCATGAGGCGGAGACAGCTGGGGTGGGGGAGATACTGGCTGCGGCTTGGCAGATACTGGCTGCTTATCTTTATAGGCCAGAAGCCCTAGTTTTCAGGAAGGGTGGACCTAGTCATCTGCCACTTGTCCCAGGCTCAGAGAGCAAAGGGCCCAGGCTGGTTATACAGAGGGAACAACTCAGAGGGAAACAAAAGGTCGAATCATGGAAAAGGGTCTTACAGATCATCCGAGTTCTTCTGCTGGGACAAGTTAGGAAACAGCAACAGTGATGGCCAGGGCCTCCACCAAGGTTACCAGTCAGTTGGCAAAACCCAAGCCCCTTTCCCTATGGAAGAGTGAGCGACCTGACCAGAGTCGGGGGCACAGACCACCACCCGAGGCTAGGGCCAAGCTTCAGGAAGCCCCGGGAGGTCTGTAAGATGCTGCCATCCTCTCCGGGCTTGGCTGAGACTTAGGAAGGCCTGACCCAGCCACACCGGGGCCCTCTCATGCCACGCTCACCTGCTGCCTCCACTCCAGCCAAGCTGACGGTCAGCATCCTGGACGTC
Organism: Moschus berezovskii; assembly: GCF_049115385.1. NCBI lineage: Eukaryota > Metazoa > Chordata > Mammalia > Artiodactyla > Moschidae > Moschus > Moschus berezovskii. The sequence continues at coordinate 28,638,898 of NC_142471.1, forward strand.
AATGACAACGCACCCCAGTTCAAGCCCTTCGGGATCACCTACTACACAGAGCGGATCCTGGAGGGGGCCACCCCAGGCACCACGCTCATCGCTGTGGCAGCTGTGGATCCCGACAAGGGTCTCAATGGGCTGATCACCTATACCCTGCTGAACCTGATGCCCCCGGGCTATGTCCAGCTGGAAGACTCCTCAGCAGGTAGGTGGGAAGGTCTGCCAGAGGAAGGCTGGGGAATATCTGTCTGTGCCTGCTTAGCCTCCCAGAGGGGCCAGGATCACTTCTCACCCTCCAGTTGAGGTCCCACCATGACCCCTCAGCGGGCGGGGCCGGGGCCGATATGGCCAACATTCTAGTCACTCCCACATGCCTGACCTAGAAGCATGGATGGGCTGCCTCACTCTCGCTTTCTGCTGGAAACCTGGACTAGTCCCTCTCTCTGCCACTCAAGCTCCACAGTTAGTATCACTCAGGGAACAAGTAGGCCAAGAGAGGAGTGTCCCAGAGGAGGTCCTCGACTTGTTTTTGTACATCCCCCAACTTTTTTTTAACTATTCCCTCTTTTTCTTTTTTTGACTGCACTGGGTCTTGGCTGGTGTACCAAGACCCATATCCCCTACATTAGGCAGGAATCGAATCCATATCCCCTGCATAGGCAGGCGATTTCTTAATCAATGGACCATCAGGGAAGTCCCTCTCTGCCTTATGAAAAGCTTTCTCACCCTTCCAGTGAGGAGAAGAGCTAGACACCAGTTATTCTCAGCCGTCTGGCCAGCTGCTGGGCAGTGATGCCTAGCCACCCTTCTATCTCAATGGACCGTGCTCATCCCTCAGAGCCCCAGATCCTTCTCTTCACACTTCAGAGAGCGTCCACGAGTGAGGGATGGCCAGAATGGCAGTGAGAGTCTCTGTGTCTTAGGGAAGGTCATTGCCAACCAGACAGTGGACTATGAGGAAGTGCACTGGCTCAACTTCACCGTGAGGGCCTCAGACAATGGGTCCCCACCCCGGGCAGCTGAGATCCCTGTCTACTTGGAGATTGTGGACATCAATGACAACAACCCCATCTTTGACCAGCTGTCCTACCAGGTGGGTGGCCAGGCCAGCACACTGGGTCTGGGGCCCGTGCCCGTTCCTTGGGACCTTTGGGCATCTTCCACTCCCACCCTGCTGGCCTTCAAGTCCCGTGGGAATGGCCATCATGAGTAGCTGGATGCTCTGGGTTGTCCGCGTCAGTGAGTTTCTTGGGCAAGGGCAGAGACTCTAGATTGACCACGGCCCATGCTTTCTCTCTGCCCACTGGGCTCCAGGAAGCCGTCTTTGAGGATGTTCCTGTGGGCACAGTCATCACGACAGTCACTGCTACTGATGCCGACTCAGGCAACTTCGCCCTCATTGAGTACAGCCTTGTGGATGGTGAGGGAAAGTTTGCCATCAGCCCTGCCACAGTAAGTGGGCAATGGAGGGCCTGGGTTTGGGGAATGGGGAGTGGGAAGGGCCCAGGGTCATAGGCTGAGAAGCCACCAAAAGTATTACAGTCACCCCTCTGTTTCTGGGTCCTGCCACCTGGACATCTGTAGCCTCAGAGGTCTTCCAGTCAAGTTGGCAAGCACTGTTCTCAGAGTCCCAAACATCCTTAGACTGCGGCCTTTCTGTCCCAGCAGACCTGGAAGGAAGTGGGTAGTCTTTTGGAAGTTGCCCCTTGTGGGACAGAATCTGAGATTTGTCTCCACCAGACTAGAAGTCTTGATTCAAGTCCATGAGACTGCTTTTTGAAACTGCCCAAGAGAAGCATAGGAAGCTCTGTAAACAGTGGGCACAGTAGCTGAGCACCTACTGTATACATGGCCCTATTCTCAGTGCTGGGAGAGGGAAGAAGTGCCTACCACACAGCCCTCACGTTCCCATGAGTCTCAGACTTGTGGGAATGCAGAAGCTCAAGATTTTGAATGTCGGCAAATTGGTTCAAATGTGCTGTTTCAGTACAAGGAGGGAGGAACAGATCCCTGTGGCCTGGGGTTCGCTGGCCAGGCAGAGCCTTCCCCACTTATGAGGCTGAAGCTGGACTTTCCCTCCCGCTGCCTGCCCACATCCCCCTGCACTCTGCCCTTTCAGCCGGGTTTCTCTCCTTCCTCTTGGTGTGAACAATAAGACATGGTCCCAGCCTGGCACTGTAACTGTGAATAACTGTGGAGCATTACTAGGTACCTGGTCAGGTAGTGAGCTCCTGCCTGGGCTGTTCATCCCGTCTCCAGGTAGACTCTGGAGTAGAAGGCAAGAAGAGCCACTAGAACAGGAGCTCCACGGGGCCGGGGCTGTTGTCTCTCCAGTGCTGTGTCTCCAGAGCCCAGGACAGTGTCAGCACTCAGCAGGTGCTCAGTAAATACCTGCCGGACTGAGGAAGGACCTGACTGCATCCTCCCCCTCCTAGGGTGACATCTACGTGCTGTCCTCTCTGGACCGGGAGAAGAAGGACCACTATATCCTGACTGCCTTGGCCAAAGACAACCCTGGGGATGTGGCCAGCAACCGTCGAGAAAATTCAGTGCAGGTGAGGGACCTTGGTGTGGACACTAAGGACTGTGGTTGTGGAGGCAGCAGGCAAAGCCTTGACAGGATGGGTGCTGCGGGGCAGAAACAGGGCCACCTTGACCCCCGAGAGCTGTGGTGGCAGGAGGGAGAAGCAAGAGCTTAGCTGGGGTTCACAATGGCTGTAGCTTAGGGAGACAGGGGCTCTGCAGGAGAAACTTCTTGTGTCAGAGCCCTACTCAGGCAACTAAACATACATGTACGTAAGAGTTAGATGCTCAGTCATTTCCAACTCTGTGATCCCATGGACTGTAGTTGGCCAGGCGCCTCTGTCCATGGGATTCTCCAGGCAAGAATACTGGAGTGGGTTGCCATTTCCGCCTCCAGGGGATCTTCCCAACCCAGGGATCAAACCCAGATCTCCTGCATTGCAGGCAAATTCTTTACCATCTGAGCCATCAGGGAAGCCCAAACATACCTGGGGGTAAACCAAATAAAGCCTGGGGCTCTACATGGCCCAGTGTCTCTATGGTGTCCCATTGAAAGAAACACAGTCCAGCGACCAAACATAATCATAAAGCATCTATATGTATTTAATGTCTCAGAGAACACTCGTGAGGGATCGAATCATAACCCCATTCCCAGTCCAGGTCTAGCATCCACACAGTCGCTCCTTTGTTCTGTCCCCATTTCTATCCAAAGTCCTTCTCCTCAAGACGCTGCTTTCTTTTCTTTCTCTCTGTTCTTTCTGGCCTTTCCAGTCCTGTCTTTCTGTATTCAGTTCTTCCACTTCTCAATAGTAACCTAACCATCCAAAGAAAAGTCTCCTGAAGGGTGGGGAGGTAAGAAGCTGGGTTGGCAAAGAAAAATTCTCCTTCGCAGGTAGGGGGCAGGGCCGGGAGCACTCACACATCCCATCGTTCTCTCCTGTCTCATAGGCAGGTGCTGTGGTGGGGAGAACACAGTATTTGTGGTCAGGAGTCTACACTAGCTGAGCATACTGCCTGTAACCTCTCTGAGCCTCTGCTGTCAGCAGTGCAGGGAAGGAGGCGCAGGGACAGCCCTGGGGAGGCCTCCCTCCCACAGAGATGCTGAGTCAAGGAGATGGGAGGTAGCAAAGTGCTTTGTACCCTGAAAGAGGCTCTTGGTGTCAAGGCTGTGAAGGAGGTCTGATACAGGTGCAGTCAGGCAGGGCCACAGCATCCAGGGGGAAGAAAGGCCTCCTGGTGTAGCTAGAGGACCTACCCTGGGCTGTGGGGTCAGCAGACAGAGCCAAGTGCCAGGCCAAAGAGGGGCCCTCAGGAGTGTAGGCACCACAGTCCCGCATCAAGGTCCAGAGATCAGAGTCAGATGTATGGGGCCACTGTGGGAAGGGACGAAGGACGGAGTAGAAGGCCGGTGGGGAGGGGTCCCTGCTGCAGGACCCAGACACCAGACTACCTGTTAACCACAGTGCTAGCTGCTGAGCATTTACTCAGGCCAGGCACTGCGCGTGCACCATCACAGACGAGCCTCACAAGCCCTGAGAGGTAAGATCTTCCTGTCCCCAATGTACCCGTAAGAAAACGAAGGTTCAAGGGGTTAAGGGAATATTTTGAGGTCAGACTAAACAGTGGGCACCCCAGCCTACGCTTGTGTGACCGGGTCACCTGAAGCAGGCCCCGCTACACTCCTGACCTTTGACCACAATCCCCCTCCAGGTGGTGATCCAGGTGCTAGACGTCAATGACTGCCGGCCACAGTTCTCCAAGCTCCAGTTCAGCACGAGCGTGTACGAGAATGAGCCGGCAGGCACCTCTCTCATCACCATGATGGCCACCGACCAGGATGAGGGCTCCAATGCAGAGTTGGCCTACTCACTTGAGGGCCCCGGCGTGGGTACGTAGCCTGCTCCCTGCTCCCAGGATGCTTTAGGGGTTGCAGCCCCAGGCCAGGCAGAAGGTGGGGGGTGGAGGAGGGATGGGAAGGGTATCTCAGCCAGACCCATGCCCTGCTTTCCTACCCTCCCCCGCCAGAGGCCTTTCACGTGGACATGGACTCGGGCCTGGTGACCACAAAGCGGCCACTGCAGTCCTACGAGAGGTTCAACCTGACCGTAGTGGCCACAGATGGTGGGCAGCCCCCGCTCTGGGGCACCACCATGCTCCTGGTGGAGGTCATCGACGTCAATGACAACCGCCCTATCTTTGTGCGCCCACCCAATGGCACTGTCCTCCACATCAGAGAGGTACTGCTGTCCCCGGGCCTCCTGCACCCCTTTCCAGTATCCAGGCTAAATCTATATTCTGCAGTTGTCCTGCAGTCTGAGGCTGAAGGGGCCCCCACTGTGAAAGCAGGGAAACTGAGGCCAGAGTAGGGAACCAGCCAGCTCAGTGCCACACAGGGCAGTACTGAACAGTGGTTAGTAAGAAGGGCTGTGCCAGCCAAAGCTCTTGGATCCACATGTGACTCTATCACTTACCAACCAGATGACCTTGAGCAAGTGACTTCTCTGAGCCTTTTTTTTTTTTCATCTGCAAAGTGGGACTAATAATAGTAGGTGTCCCATCTCTCCTCCTAAATGTCTGCCAAGGCCAGTCTCCCCACAAGTCACTTCCCCACTTGTCTCAAAATAAACATGCAGCCCCTTCTGTCTGTCTGTCTGTTCCTGCTGATACCAGTGTTGGAGACAGCCTGGGACCTGAGGGTGCTCATCGAAATAAGAAACAAGGGGAAGTGGCTGAGCGTCTGTTTCCAATTCTTCTTTCATGCCTTGTTCTCAAATGTCTTATAAAGATAGGGAAGGACCCCTGCCCTTCTCCTCCTTCCTCTCAGCACCAAAGCCCAAAATGCTCCTTGAAAGAATGCTTGGGGTGTCTCCCACTTGTTCTTTTCTCCCCAGACGAAAATGAGCCAGTGGGCTCAGCATCTCTCCACATCTCAGAATGCCAGTGTTAAGTCTGTCTCATTGAGGTCCCACACGATAAGTTTCTCCCAGGGCTGAGCTCTAGGAAGCACCACACTTTTACCTTGTGGTTTGTTTTCTCACCTGTGTCTACTGCAGTCACACAGTGGCCCTCTTTCCTTTGTTCACTAGAGAGCTCAGAGCGGTCAGCCCACCTTGATTGATGTACATGTTAGTGTACACACCTTCCCTCCCGTCCCTCTGTTTCCATCTTCCTGCCAATCATTTTTTTCTCTACCCTGATTTTTTTTAACCCATTCACTCTTATTATAGTTTATACATTCTTGTCCACTGCCTCAAATCTTCTTTACAGAATGAGGCAGCGTATAAATTAATAATAATCTAGTTCTTTGTAACTTCCCTGGTGGCTCAGACTGTAAAGAATCCACCTGCAATGCAGGAGACCAAGGTTCAATCCCTGGGTGCGGAAGATCCCCTGGAGAAGGAAATGGCCACCCACTCCAGTATTCTTGCCTAGAAAATCCCATGGACAGAGGAGCCTGGTGGGCTACAGTTCATAGACTCACAAAGAGTCGGACACAATTGAGTTGCTGAGCATAGTTCTTTTCCACACCAAAGGGCCCCTTTTACTAAGTTTTTTTTTTTTTTCCTTCAAGGGGGTCCATATTTGAAAGATTCATGTTTTTGAAACAACCAGCATTTGTTAAGTAATTACCTCTGTCATCCCACTTTCAATCTGTTAGATGTAACTGCCAGTTGGAGTTTCTGATTGTCATGATCAATGAGATAAACAGTGAAATCATGCTGAGCTGATGCTTTTTAAACTGAAAGAAAAAAACTTGTTCTTCTTCTTGTGCCCTTGGCAACCTTTTCATGGGCCAATGTTGATGTCTGTTAGGTTTTTTGATAGCTCAGACTTAAGGGACTTGGGATCCTGAGGGTCAGAGAAGTGACATGTCCAGGTCACAGAGTGAATTAGTAACAGACTTGAACTCAAATATCCAATCTCTAGCCACCAAATCACCCTACCTGTATGCCCTCCCCATTTTCAGGAACCCCATTGGGTGGATGTGTTCTTTGGGGATACCTAGAGCTCCTGTGATTGGGGTAGTAGGCCCAGAAAGAGAGGGTGGGTCTGAGGGTCTTCTCAACTTCAGCATGCAGTGGGATGGAGGGATGGGATAGCCCTGGAAGGGCAGTCACCCCAAGAGTCTGGAACATGGTGGATCCAAGGCTGGACTGTCCATGGGCAGTGGCCTTGGCTGGGGTCGGGGGTGAAGGAACATTCTAGCAGGTGCTCAGACTCCAAGAGAGTCCAGCCAAACAGACATTTTCTAGGAATGCTGAAAGGTGGCAAGGACATTCTGCTCTGGGAGCTGGGATTCTCTCAGGATGCCTCCTTCTGTACCCCCTGTAGGAGATCCCACTGCGTTCCAACGTGTACGAGGTCTACGCCACGGACAAGGACGAGGGCCTCAACGGAGCAGTGCGCTACAGCTTCCTGAAGACGACAGGCAACCGGGACTGGGAGTACTTCACCATCGACCCAGTCAGCGGCCTCATCCAGACCGCGCAGCGCCTGGACCGGGAGAAGCAGGCAGTGTACAGCGTAAGGGGGCGGGGCCTGGCACGAGGGGCGGGGCCCAGTGCCGGGGGCGGGGCCGGCCGAGAAAGAAACTTTCTTATGGGCGCAGGACCACTGCGTCCCCACCTAGAATGTCTGCGAGGGTAGTGACCTGTCCTCCGGGGATGCCTGTCTGGGGCCCTTCGTCCGCTCTGACGGCACTTCTCCTCCCCCAGCTCATCCTGGTGGCCAGTGACTTGGGCCAGCCGGTGCCCTATGAGACCATGCAGCCGCTGCAGGTGGCTCTGGAGGACATCGACGACAATGAACCCCTCTTCGTGAGGCCGCCAGTGAGCTTACCCCTCCCCTGCACCGGCCACACCACACACCGTGCACACTGTGCTGTAGGCACACGTGGTTACATGTGGAAACTGCCCGGCACTTCACAGAACAAATATTGTCTGAGCAGCTACTATGTCAAGGCACTACCCAGCAGTCAAAATGCAGACAGAAGTGCCTGACTCCTGGAGCTGACGTTCCCATGTCTGCATGCACGCTCACAAAAAGGAGCCTGAAAATCAATTCTGCTCTAGTGAGCTGGGGCTGAGCCTCTTCGTGTGGACTCAGACTAACTTTGCGGTGTTCTCATCTTGCGCGCACATAGGGTGTGATGTTTCCTGGAGACTGCACGTATGTATGTGTGTGAGAGTGTGTATGTGTGCACACGCAAGCCCCCTTGTTCAGACATCCGTCAGGTCCTAGGAGACCTTGGAGAATGTGCCCAGCCAGCCCTGCCCTCCTGGAGGAAGTCGTGGGTGACACTCCCTCAGGGCAGAGCAGGGGTCTCTCCAGCCCAACCCTTGCTCCCATAAGGTTACAGCAGTTTCTCTAGGCCTGGGCAGGAAATTCCCACAGCACCCACGAAAGCACTGCCCAGTGCCCTCTGGCAGGAGCAGAGGCTCAGGCCTTCCCTCGGCCTCCCATGACCTCCCTCTCCCCCTGCAGAAAGGCAGCCCCCAGTTCCAGCTGCTGACGATGCCCGAGCACTCACCACGTGGCACCCTTGTGGGCAACGTGTCAGGCGCGGTGGATGCAGACGAGGGCTCCAACGCCATCGTGTACTACTTCATCGCAGGTGGGGCCTGGCAGGGTGCTGCCTCCCTGCCCCGGGGCTGGAGATGACCCGCATGTGCCCCCTCCCGGCCCCTCATGCTGTGCCACGGTCCCCTTCAGCCGGCAACGAAGAGAAGAACTTCCAGCTGCAGCCCGACGGGCGTCTGCTGGTGCTGAGGGACCTGGACAGGGAGCGCGAAGCTGTCTTCTCCTTCATCGTCAAGGCCTCAAGCAATCGCAGCTGGACGCCTCCCCGCAGGCCCTCCCCAGCCCTTGACCTGGTCACTGACCTCACCCTGCAGGAAGTGCGTGTCGTGCTGGAGGACATCAACGATCAGCCGCCACGCTTCACCAAGGCTGAGTACACTGCAGGTGCAGGGACCAGAGCCTGGGCCCCGGGGTGTGGGGCAGCCTCTCCTCTGCGGCTTACACTCGTCTGCCTATTCCTGCAGGAGTGGCCACCGATGCCAAAGTAGGCTCGGAGTTGATCCAGGTGCTGGCCCTGGACGCAGACATCGGCAACAACAGCCTTGTCTTCTATAGCATCCTAGCCATCCACTACTTCCAGGCCCTGGCCAATGACTCTGAGGACGTGGGCCAGGTCTTCACAATGGGTAGGGGCTCCAGCCACTTCATGGACTGTACTGGATGAAATAGGGTCTATGGGGGTACCACAGGGTATGAGTCACATCAGCCCTTCTGTTCACCCATCCAGCCATCCACCTACCCATCTCTGTATCTACCCACCCGCTGTCTCCTCCTCTTCCCATTCCTCATCCATCATCCACCCGTGCACCCATCCATCTTCATTCGTCTGCCCATCCATCTCCCCGTTCTCCTTTCCATATATCCTCCTATCTTTGCATTTGTGCGCCTCACCCTCCCCTGCGTCAGGCATTGTGCTAGGTAGGCACTGGGGAGCCAGAATTCAAAAAACACACTTCAGCCTAAAAGTATGCACGGTTGCTTGTGCCTCTGCCTATGTGGAGAGCTGACCATCTCTGGGTTAGGTTCCAGAAGGTGTCCCAGTGGATGTCCCGATCTAACCTCCAGCTCCAGCCCCTTCCCTGCACTTTGCTGCCCACAGCAATCAATTCAGGTTCTTTGGCCTGGCTTTCTAGGTTCATCAGCTCTTCTTTCTAATCCTGCTTTCTGGTTCCACAGCCCCTTTTTTACCCTTAAGGCTGAACTACTCACCATTCCTTCAGCCTGCTTCACACCGTCCTCCCTGGGCCTTGGATCCCTTTGTGTTCACTTCCTGGAACACCATCCTGACCTTCATCTCCACCTTCAGAATGCTCCCCTCACCACCCTCTAAAGTCTAGTTCATGTGCCGCCACCTCCAGCCACACCACCAGACAACCATCACTTTGTTCTCCAAATTCCCACTGCTCTTAAACTAACAAGCAGCTTGCTACAGGTCACAAAGCTACAACGTGGACGACTTTGAACCCAGATTTAAGTCTCTGAATCCAGTCTTTTAAGAGAAGACTGTGCCGGTCATCTCTGCTGTGGTTGTGAAATTCCAAGGCGCATGTGTTATGTGTGAGAAACAGACACGGGGGTGGGGGGGCTCAGAAGTGCTCCACAGCCTCCCAGCGTGGGATGGCCGAGTCCAGCTTGTCATCCTTGGGCCAGTGCAGCCCAAGTTGTGTTTTTAGTATGCCACATGTTTAAATAAAACTTAGAATTCTCTAGAGAAAGTGCACCAGCCATGGGCTCTCCCTGCAGGGAGCGTGGATGGCATCCTGCGCACCTTCGACCTCTTCATGGCCTACAGCCCCGGTTACTTTGTGGTGGACATCGTGGCCCGGGACCTGGCGGGCCACAATGACACAGCTGTCATCGGCATCTACATCCTGAGGGACGACCAGCGGGTCAAGATTGTCATTAACGAGATCCCCGACCGCGTGCGTGGCTTTGAGGAGGAGTTCATCCGCCTGCTCTCCAACATCACCGGTGCTATCGTCAACACCGACGATGTGCAGGTGCCCTGAGGAACCTGCTCTGGGTCTGGGGGCAGTGGAGCAAGAAGGGGGCCAGGACAGGGACAGCAGTGCAGAGAGATCGGGGTGTATGAAAGGGATCAGTCATTTCTTAGCTGCCTGAGCACGGTCCTTCCAGGTCTCTGGGCCTCAGTTTCCTCCTCTATAAAATGGAGCTAATAATAGTGTCTGGCCCAGTGCAGTTCAGTGGTCAGCCTCGAGCCTGACCCTTGGTGATTATTCAGTAGCACTGGGGTTTTGGCAGGGTAGGGCAGGAGGGGCTGATAGAAGAGGCCTGCCCCTCCCATGCCTTGCTCCTGCCACACCTCCCATGATGCCCTTCTCACCTAGTTCCACGTGGACAAGAAGGGTCGGGTGAACTTCGCACAGACGGAGCTGCTCATCCACGTGGTGAACCGTGACACCAACCGCATCCTGGACGTGGACCGGTAGGTGTGCGTCTGTGCTCAGCTGTCTGTCTGCCCGCCCCCTGCCCAGGAGTTGGGTCTGTCAGCCTGCCCTCACCCTGGAGTTGGGGAGCAGAGTAACAATGCCTGCTGTATGGGAGGCTATCACCCAGGGGTGAGCAGGACAGGTAGAGAGAAGGTGTGTGAACAGAGATCCACCCCCTGAGCCTTACTCTTCCCATGCGTGAAATGGGACTATTACAGCAATTGTGAGGATCAAACAGGATCTTATGTGAAGGGATGGGGAAGCTGTAAGATACAAGGTTATCTGAGTGGACCTGAATCTCACAAGGCTTTGTCGGGGGTGAATTTGGGGGCAGACTGGCCTGAGTGGGACGAGCTCTTGAGGAATGGCTGAGGCCTCTGCCCCCTCGCCCAGGGTGATCCAGATGATCGACGAAAACAAGGAGCAACTCAGGAATCTGTTCCGGAACTACAACGTCCTGGACGTGCAGCCCGCCATCTCTGTCCGCCTGCCCGATGACATGTCCGCCCTGCAGGTAGCCTGGTGACACCCATCCCCACAGGCCCCGTGCTGCCCTGGGTGCTCACCCACTCAGGCCTGGCCCTGCTCCCCTAGATGGCGATCATTGTTCTGGCCATTCTCCTCTTCCTGGCTGCCATGCTCTTCATCCTCATGAACTGGTACTACAGGACCGTGTGAGTGACCCCTACTGCCCTGCCCTGAGACACGCTGACCGCGGACAGTCACGGAGGCAGGCAGGGCCATTAGGCCCTAACGTGCCAGTCCAGCCCCAGCCTCCTTCACCAGCCCCTCTGCTTCTTTCTAGACACAAGAGGAAGCTCAAAGCCATCGTGGCTGGCTCCGCAGGTAAGAGAGGGCTGTGATGGGTGGGGAGATGGGAGGGGCCCCTGAGGGCCTAGAGTGACCGCCAGGGCCTCACAGGGCTGGCTCAGGCCCAGCTCACCAGCCCCAGCAGGGTGTACCCCCTACCCCACACCCCAACCCTTCTCCTACAGGGAATCGTGGCTTCATTGACATCATGGACATGCCCAACACCAACAAGTATTCCTTCGACGGGTAAGTGGGGTCCCTGAACCCTGCCGGGTGTACTTTAGGGAGACACGCCCTGGACCAAGCTGGGGTAAAGTCCCTACTGCCACTCAGACCCTGAGGGCATCATGGACTGCCTGAAACCTGGGATGTGGGTGCCCCCTGCTGGGCCAAACACCCCTCTCTCCACCCTGACTTGGGCTCCCCAACCTGATTGGGCCGCAAGTTCCAGGGAGGCATAGGTTTGGGGCACCGTGTGCAAGGGGAGGCCTCCGCACCAAAGCTGATCCAGATGGGGATGTTGTCCTGGTTCTTGTGGGATCTTTGAGGGGAGGATGTACCCACAGGTGCCACAGGCAAGGGGCGTTTCTTACTACCCTCAACCCCTAGTCCTGTGACAGATATGGCCAAGGAAACGGTGGGGGCCCGTTTCCCTCAAAGGCGTCAAAAGTGTCTGTCCACTCCTGCCTTCCCCCAACCCCACTCAATCTGCAGGGCCAACCCTGTGTGGCTGGATCCTTTCTGCCGGAACCTGGAGCTGGCCGCCCAGGCTGAGCACGAGGATGACCTACCGGAGAACCTGAGTGAGATCGCTGACCTGTGGAACAGCCCCACCCGCACCCACGTGAGCCCGGGCCAGGGCAGGGGGGGGACAGTCATGCGGGACACGTGCGTGTGTACACGTGTGCGTGCCGTCTACCTCTGCTCCAGCTAATGCCTCCTCTCCCCAGGGAACCTTCGGGCGTGAACCAGCGGCAGTCAAGCCCGACGACGACCGGTACCTGCGGGCTGCCATCCAGGAGTATGATAACATTGCCAAGCTAGGCCAGATCATTCGGGAGGGGCCCATCAAGGTGAGTCGTCCTAGCAGGCTCCTGGACCCAGACCCCTGGCTGGGCTTGGACTTACTCCAGAGGATGCAGGGGCGGAGAAGGGTCCTGGGAAACAGCTTCCTCCACCTCTAGGGCCTCAGCTAGACCTGCCCTCTGGGGGGCCAGAACAGAGAGCGGCCCTGGGCTGAGGAGGAGCTGCTTCAGCCCAAGTGGCCTCAAGGCCAGGACTCCGGCAACACAGGTCCGGCTGGCCGCTGTCAGCAGGCTCTGTTCCCACCCTCTCCCCTAGGATCAGATGCCCAGAGTCACCTTCCATTACCCCCTCCTGTTAGGGGCGTGAGTGGGGGGTGGGGCAGGAAGGGGAGGGCCTTGGTAGGGGTTAACCCTCTCCCTCCCCCAGGGCTCGCTGCTGAAGGTGGTCCTGGAGGATTACCTGCGGCTCAAAAAGCTCTTTGCACAGCGGATGGTGCAAAAAGCCTCTTCCAGCCACTCCTCCATCTCCGAGGTAGCGGGTGGGCCGGGAGCTGTGTGCTGTGCCCCAGTCCTGGGGGTGCTCTCTCCCTCTCCCATCCTCTTTGGCGTCTCTGAGATGCAGCCAGGACCCAAGACTGCAGTGGGTGGGGGTCCAGGGAGTCAGACAGTTGGGTTCTGCTCTCTGGACTCTGCAGTGGACTTTCCCGGGGATGGGTGGGTGCTGAGGCAGCGTTTCTCAGATGTGCTAAACCCCCAAAGGGGTATCTTTGAGAGAGCATGTCATTTTTAGAAACTGACTGCCGTGCCACGTCAATCACTTTAAACAGTCAGACTTTCCCGTGGACACTTCCCACCTGCCACAGTGAGAGCTGATCCTGCTTGAGGCCAGCCCGGTAACAAGTCCAGGTTCCAGAGTTGCAGTCACAGAATCTTCACAGACCTCAGAGTGAATACAGGAGCTTACCCAGATTCTCACAGGAACCCCATGTTCTGCAGAAACACACCTGTAGCACCAGACATAGGTTCTCCTTTGTACCCAGTTTGAGCAACACGGGTCATAGGCTGTGCAGGCTTCTGTGACACAAGCCCAGGGTTCCTTGTGTGTGGTAGGGAGAAAACAAGCCCATAGCAGGTGGGACTCTGGGGCCATCAACCTGCGCAGGGGCAGGCCCTGAGCATGTGGGGGTCCCGGCCTCTTGTAGCTGATCCAGACCGAGCTGGAAGAGGAGCAAGGGGAGCGCAGCCCCGGCCAGGGCAGCCTGCATTTCTGCCACAAGCCGCCTACCGAGCTCAGAGGGCCAGACGGGATCCACGTGATGCATGGGAGCACGGGCACGCTGCTGGCCACTGACCTCAACAGCCTGCCCGAGGATGACCAGAAGGGCCTGGGCCGCTCCCTGGAGACGCTGACAGCCGAGGCCAGCGCCTTTGAGCGCAACGCCCGCACAGAGTCCGCCAAATCCACACCCCTGCACAAGCTTCGCGACGTAATCATGGAGAGCCCCCTGGAGATCACGGAGCTGTGACTAGATAGGGGGACCCCGCTTGGGATGAGCAGCCCAGCCCCTCCCAGGGCCCCTCCAGGGCAGCCTCGGGCTGGCCAGCAGCAGTCTCAGCTGCCCAGATTCCACGTCTGCCAGATGCCTTCAGCATCTGCTCTCTACCTTCACAAATGTTATTTTTTTAAGAAAACCAAACAAATGGTAAGCATCCAAGGACGAGGTAAGGAGGGTCACCGAGAGCCCAGGAGTCTGAGGTCCAGCTCAGCCCAGGCTGAGCTGAAAGAGGCCAAGCCGGCACTCTCCCTCTCCCCCCCGAACCCTAGCCCCACTGCACAGGAGCCCAGCGCAGGCATGCCCTGCCTGGCCTTGACTCTTGGACTCCAGTTCAAGTCCCAGCACATTTCTGCCACATCCCTGACTGGACATGCAGGTGGGGGCGGTGAGTGCTCCCGTCTCCCACACGGACACAGTCAACGTCAACAAACAGCACTCTCTCCATTTCACTGGCTTCCCAAACGTTCCCGGCTCATACAGAGAGAATGACTGATGTTCCCTTGGGTTCTGAATGTAGAATGTTCGTGTGTATCCCCCTTTTAAACTAAGTTATTCCCTCAATATTCTACCCTTGGTTTTGTTCAACTGGTACGCACTGAACATCTCTGGAATGGTCTGAATTTTAAAAAGAAAAGCAACTCACAAGGAACCGGCTTGTCGCTCTGGTAAACTTACCTGCGGGCCTGGGCTGGGGCAGGGGGGTGGAGGGGGTGAGCACGGGCCAGAGCTGGACCCATCTTCGGAGGCACTCCCTGACCACTGGCTGCCACAGAGAACCAGAGATGGGACTTCATTCCTGTGGCCAGACAGGGCCTGAGGCCTGCTGCGCACTGACAGGCTCACAGCCTCAAGAGCTCTTCAGAAGCCAAACTCTTCTGGCTGAGGTATCACAAACACTCAGGCTCTGGTTGACAGATTTTATTGTTAAATCACAGAAGTTTTAGTGCAAAACAAACCAAAAAATCGTTAAGTTCCTTTAACAGCAACCGCATGTCTTGCTCTCTCCTGGCAACCGGAAGTGGAACAAGATGCAGCCAAACGTGAGAGAGGAAGGCAGGGCGGCAGCCGAGGCCCCGGGGCAGCACACCCAGCAGACCTTTTCTACCTGGAAGCCAGAGGCTCAGGAGCTTGTCATCCACATTTATTGGCAGGTCGAAAAGAACATCTACAAGATGGGGGTCGGAGGGGAGGGGCTGTCCGGCCCAGAGCAGTGGTGGCGCTGGGCAGCAGAGTGGACACAGGAGCAGGCAGGAGGCGTCACCATGGTCCACACACGCACACAAGCAGGCCCACAGAGCCTCCAGGGAGAGCTAGCAGGGTACATTCAGGTGAACTGGTTTCTTCCCCTCCCACCCGGAACCACGGAACTCCAAACAACGCATCCATCAGGAAAGACAAGAAAGCCGAACTGAAGGTTGACCCAGGGAAGCGAGCCCCGCCCCACCAGGTCTCCTGAGCAACTGCTTCCAACAGCTCTGTTACAGTGAGAACCGCGTTGTTTAAAAAGCCTCATTATTCTGAGTCTCTCAGCTTTCATATAAAAACTGCCTTTGTTTTGCAGTCAGCAGGCCCACAAAAGGGGATGGTGACTCCTTCATTAGAGTAGGCAGAGGCCTCAGCACCCAAAGCCCAGCCAGAAGGACGGCCCACCTGTCTGGAGGCTCCGGCTCACGCCCCCAGCCAGAGCCCCCGCCTCCACATAACCACACGCAGGGACAGACTCAGAAGACCTCCAGGGTACGCTATGTCAGCATCTGTCTAGCAAAGAGAAAGGGACACCGAAGCAATGACGTCAGCATGCCACTGGCAGCAATGGCACAATGAGGGAGAAAGGGACCGAGGGAGAGGGATCCTATTTCTATAACAAAGTCACGAGATCAGTGTTCGTTCCCCCAGATACACAAGCAGGAGAAGACGCTGCAGTTTCTCCAGGATGGAACGTGCCTCTAGTTCCACACGTGACGCTTGCAGTGCTCGACGGCCTGACAGGAGAGAGGGGACAATTTAGTCTGCAGGTGACACTCTCCACCCCGAGCCCCTTGGCACATGAGCCTGCACCCAGAAAGGGGACCCGATACCCTGGCCCAGATCAGCCAGAGGGCACCACATGCTGAAACCCCAGGTCATTATCTCCTTTAAACCCAGGCACAGTATGCAATGGGGTTCTAAGACTCATAAGGCAGGAGTCCAGAGCAGTGGGTGAACAGCGCCCCTGCAGGCAGGGCCAGGACCCCTCCCTCTGAGTACACACCTGAGCCCTGGCACAGAGGGCCCCAAGGCAAAACTCCTCAGGCAACAGTCGGCCGTTCACACCCGCTCAGAACTGGCCCAGGTACCCAAGAGAGCGGAGGATCCCACTCCACCACTGACTGTGCTGCAGGGCAGGGTACTGGGGCAAGGGGCTTGAGGTGGGGGGGCCTCACACCCTCCCTGCTGTGGCCCAAGATGATGCAATGCCCCCAACACTGGCTCACTGAAAGAATCCCCACAAGGAAGAGAAAATTGCACAAAGAAACATCAGGTAACAGAAATTGAGATAACACGTCCCCACCCAGGAAAGCAGCACGGGTCACCCAGTAGTGGCCGCCCAGCCGGGAGCCAACGCCCAGGGTGGTTCGAGAAGAGCTCTGCCAGGCCCTAGTAAAGAACCAGGCCAGGCTCCAGTCAGGGCAAGAGGGAGCCAAGGGACACGAGGCCTTGTGCAAGAATCCAATAGGCCTTGTGCAATCCCTCGGGTGACTGACTTCCTGTGAACCTGACCCTGTCACAAGGGAACCGAAGGCAAAAGCAAGAAAGCGGAAGCGAAGAACACTGGAGAACATCCCCTACCACCCGTCACTCCTCAGAGGCGAGAGCGCAGTGAGCCCTGCTTTTGCTGGTGACCACACATAAGTTACTGTGCCCCATCCTAACCCCGAAGACAAAGTAGAGAGCTGAGCGCCGAGGCGCCTCCACGCCACCAGAGCACAGGCACGGGCCTAGCAGGCGGGCCCACAGAGCAGTCACTCACGTTGCACAGGGCTGCCGACTCCATGTTCTGGCACCAGTAGCTCGGACCCCAGACACACTTCTCAGTTCCCAAAAGCGGCTTGTGGGCTGCTGGGCAGGCTCCAATCTTCTATATGGTCAAGAGGAGGAGAAAGTATTAGATCTGCTCAGCTAATCCTTTTCAAAACTGAGATTATCAGCTGCTAGAAGCAGCTAGAATCAGAGCTCCAAAAAGGCAAAGTTGCTCGGTAAAGTGGTCTCTCACATACTGTCCCCAGACTCTGCCTCCAGCCCCAGATCTGAAAGGAACCCTTCCAGGGTCCACACAGCGCTCCCCTGCCAGGCGGCACTGCCCAGGAAACTACCAGCCTAGCACACGGCTTACCAAGCACACGAAGGAAGGGTCCATCACCTCCACCAGGATTTCTATCAGCACCGGCTCATACTCCGTCACAAACTGGTCACACTGTTAGGGAGACAGCAGGGCAGGTCTGGGTGAGAGCAAGCAGAGAGCGGGCAGACAAGGAGCGGCGCTCTACGTGCTCTTCTACCAGAACTCCTGGCCTCACCAGTCTCCCTGCCCAGGTGACCTACCTACCCACACCTGCTCATTTTCCTCCCGGTGGCTCCAGTGGAGCTGACAGAGCACCTTTAAGAAATCTCAGTGGACTCCATGGCCAGAGGCAGAAATGGCAAAACTTCACCCAGAGGTACAGTCGACGAGCGCCAGCTCCTACACTCCCCCAAGCGGGCACTGCCATTTGGGCCGAAAACAACCCACGGGGCACCTGCTTCTGGTACTGGTCCGGCAGGAAGCTGCAGCCTTTCTCGAGGGCAGCCAGGATCTGCTCCTTGGTGCTGTTCTTCTCCAGGTTGCGGTCCAAATAGCCCACAAGCTTCTTGCACACCTCGCAGAAGCCACCGTCCTTCCTCGGCGTCACACGGACTACACGAGAGAGTGCAGGCTCAGTGCCGGCGAGGCCCCTCCTCACCCAGGGGGGGCCAGCCAGCCTCACCCGCCCCAGGGCTCACCCGTCACAGCGGGCAGCCCCCGGCTGGAGCAGAGGTGGAGCATGCTGCACACCAGCTCAGGGCTCGCCTCCTCGAAGAGGATCGCCAGGATGGAGCTGCCGTAGGTGTCCACCACCTCCTGGCATTGCTCAGCTAAGGATGTGGGCAGCTTCGAGCACACTTTGTCCAAAGCGTGAAGTATTTCTTCCTGAAACACCAGGAGAGAGCCTCAGTGAGAAAACGGACGCTGCCTGGGGGTGAAGAGACTGAAAATGCTGACGTGACCAGGAAACCAGCCAAGAAGCAAGGTGCTGTTTTGTGCCCCAAAGGCTAGAGCTCAGAGCAGGGCAGGTGCCTCCTCCAGCCCCAGCCCAGAGGGACCTGCTGGTGGGGAGGGGGTGCTCCGACCTCCAGGCTGCTGTCCCTCACCCGCCAGGGCCAGCCCAGGTGGTCTGCCAGTCCTCCCACGAGGCCGCCCTGGCTCCAGGGCCAGGAGAGGCTGTCCCCCTGCCGTGGCGGGCGTTCCCGACCCACACACCTCAGTCCTGTTGTTGTCAATCAGCTTGACCACCTCCTTCACCACGTATTCGCACACCTCGCAGTAAATGTCAGCCTTCGCGGGGGCGGGGTCCTTCTGTTAAAGGGCGGGAAAAGAACACGGACATACCCAGAGCCGAGCCTCGCCCCTCGGTCCTGCTCCACTAAAAGGGGGCCGAGGCCAGGACGGGCTAGCGTCGCCCAGAAGCCACTTTCTGCTGCTTTCAGAACAGGCTGTGACATCTTCCCAGTGTCTCAGCCCTGGTCCCTGCTGTTCCTATACAGTGGGAAACCCAGCCCTTTCCCTAATCCTCCACCTCCCACCCAGAATAGGAAGAGAAGCAATGAAACTGTCCCCCAACCCGAGAGCGCTGTCCATTCAACATCTGTTTGGTTCCAATCACTCATCATTCAGCATTCGTTCTGGGGAGATGAATGAGGCCGTAGGAACAGAGCATCCACTATTCTACTATTTAGAAGACAGTTTTAAACACATCTGAGATTGTCTCTTGACTTTCAAGTCTCAGCACCGGAGGTTTCTTTTCTAGAGCCTATCTTTGATACCACAGTGTTGAACAGAACTTTCCAGGACAACCTCCTATCGTTGTGTCCAGTACAGCAGCCACGGGCCGTGTGTGTCTACTGAGCACCTGAAATGTGGGCAGGGTAACCAAGGAACTGAATTTTGTTTCTAATTTTCTTTAAATTTAAGCACCACATACATCTGAGAGTACAAGCTATACCTCTCCATTTTGTCTGGCCACTAATTCAGTCAGAGAGATGGGCCGCAGCCTCTGAGCATCTGGACTGGGCAGGAGGGGAAGGGCGGTCAGACACCTAACCCATGCGCGGTCCACACCGGGCATATGCTGGGACGACTGCAGGAGGAGACAGGACCACTAAAGGTCAAGCAACACTGACATGGAAAGCTTCAGAACAAGAAGTGCACACACGTGCCAAGTGGTGAGGTGCCGCACGCCTGGGTGCTCCTTGAACACAAGAGTGATTCTGTTCACTGCCGACGAACGACTGTAGGCCTCAATCCCTAAAACAGTACCTCGCCCATAAGAAGTGCTGAACAGAAGTCAATTATGGAATGAAGGTGATCTTTACCAAATGGAGGGTGCTGAGGAAGCAAAACCACACAAGCAGCAACACCCAGAGAAGCTCCTGCACTAACCCTGGAAGTGTTCTGGAACATCGAGCTGGGACCATGGCTACAGCGTGGGGAAGGATGTGGGAGCGGCCACAGAAAGCACATCAGAGAGATTTGGCTGGAGCCAGGCACTGAAACATGACCTTGAATGGTGTGTTAAAAACGTAGCCTTGATCCCATGAGCACTGGGGCGTGTAACTCAGGAAAGAAACATATGACCATGAGGCTGCTGCATTAGTTTAGGGTAACGCTGTAAACTAATGGTCTCGAACTCCAGAAACCTCAGAAACCAAGCAGGGAACCACAGGCGTGTGTGCTGTGCGGGGCGTGACAGTGTGGAGTGGCGGGGCATCATAAAACAGTGGCACCAGGTACCTTGATGGGCTCCACCAGCTCCAGGGCGGGGACAACGTTCTCCGAGACCACCTCAGCAGGGACCAGGGCCGTCATGGGCACCTCCTTCACATCGTCACAGAAGCCGACCAGCACGCAGATCTCCTTGGGTTGCTGAAGAGAGCCCAGAAGCAGCTGTGAAGCAGGCGCACACTCCCCACACACACTGTCCCTCGCTCTACACACAAAGGTCAGGGTGCCGGAGGAACATCCTGGACCCAGTGTCAAAGCTTGGTCAGGCAAAGACTCATATTCAATCGAAGGGGCTTGTGCAAATACAGATGTACCAAGGAGGCCATGCAAAGCTTTGAAGGGAGATCAGCAACCAATGTCGCTTCAGCCAGGGAGCTCCCAGGGGAGCACGACCCCTGGCACCTTTCACTGGCAAGCGAATCCTCTCCAAGGTCATCTGGTCTGTTCTAGAACCTGTTTTCCTGTTGAGCTGGCTCAGTCTCAGGAGGAAGTAAGCTATATGTTCTTTCTGGAGGAAGAACCAGCATGCTTAACAAAGCCCCAAGTGTTACAAATAAAACCATACCAGAACTTTCAGCGGCAGGACCATTAGAAGTGATGCATTAAGGGGCAACACTGACTTTTATAAAGTCACAGTCTGTGCTCATAATGGCACACACAGCGCACACCAAAGCCCAATGTCCCCAGGCGATGAAGCTGTTCGAGTCGTAAGATCTGCAGATTTGAGCCCCTTCCCCTCCAGACACCAAACCACAGAGAACTAGAGTTTGGACAGCACCTTGACCGTTTCACTATGAAGGTGGCCAAGAGCAAGTGAAGTACCCATGCCAGGTATACTCTGTAAACAAACGCGCTCAGCAACTCGCTCCGGCCTGATGGCATCTGCCTCCCACCACCAGACCATAAAGCAGTGAGAAGAAGATGGTAGAAACAAGCCCTGTTAATGGGAGAGGGCAAACACACTGCCGTGGCTCATGGTATCCTATCTCTGACAGGCTTGAAGAATGGGGAAAAAATCAGAAAAGGGTTGGAGACAGAGCAAGCTTTTTAGAAAAAAGACCAAGATCAGGAGGCGTGGCTGCTTTGTCTCTGACCAGTTTTGCTATACTAACTCCTTGAGGAGGCCTAGATGAAAACCCAGATAGTTCAACCAAGGTGCTCTCCAATTAGACTTCACAATACCTTTGAAAATCTTGAATTCTAGAACTAGATGAGGGCAGTGCTCAGTACAACCCTGAAAGGGCACTGGTTCAGTAAGTCTGGTCAGGGGCTCAGTCCCCAGGTTTTGCCACCAGTGGCCTTGCTCTTGAGCTGTCTCATGTGGCTCCAGAACCCAAAGGACCCCATCACCCAGAGGGGCAGAAGCTATAATCAAGAGATTGTTTCCAATTCTCTGGATCCAACAGGCAGGGTAACAGTCTGCTTGCTATTTGCAAACGACTCGCTCATGCAGCAGCAGCAGTTCTGGGCTGATGAAAAACATGACTGTGACATGCAGTGCTCTCCTGAGTCCTGACAGAAACAAGGTGTCCCACTGGAGCCAGGCCCGCACTGCAGAAAGCAGTGGCCAGAGGCCACCCATGGTTCCCCACCCACTGGTGGCCTGCGTGTGGCCAGCTACTCCCTGATTCTGACCACAGCACAAGGCTCTGCGGGCTTCATTTTCTGGTCCCCCTGGAGAGTAAATGAAACCCCTGACCCCTCCAGTGCTGAATCACACAGGAGAGATGTAGATTCTCCCCCTGCCGGCCGATTTATTAACAGAGAGAGGGAGCCTACCTGTCACAATCATTCCTTGTATCTGTCAGAGCTGATTATGCCATACAAAAAAAGATGAGCAAAATAACTACAAGCAGCAGCAAACCACTTCTACAAGCAAATTTCCATCACATACCTGATCCTGCTGTTGAACAAAAAAAAAACAGGAAATCGGAGATGAAAATAAGAGAAAGGAAAGGACACAACAGTTAAGAAAAAATTAAAACAACAATAATCAAGCAGTTAACTAGGTGTAAAAACGTCTGTCACGAGAAGTTTAGGGGAAATGCCCTTTCGGGCATCTTATCTCCTACTACTGCCTGCACACGGGGGCCGGAAAGCTGTTCTCCCGTCAAGGGTCAGACCACACTGTCCAGCCTGTCTGTGTACCGTCCCCTTGTCCCTGACACCGAATCAGAACTCTGAGCGGCAAGTCCCCAGAAAGCACCAGTTATGAAGGGCTCTCCTCGCTCTGAAGCCAAGCCCACCTCGCCTGCAAGGCCCTCACCTCAGGCTGGTTGATGAGCAGCCGGGAACAAGACACAGGGCTGCTCAAATCAGAGCACCGTCTTAGAACATCAAATGCACCCAGAGGGGTCACGGAGCCCTGGCCCAGGTCTCAGGGCAGACTGCCCCCAGGTGGCCAAATGCCAGCCTGGAAGGCTGGTCTGACAATGCAGGCATACCTCATTCTGTTCAGCTTCACAGATTATACAAACTGAAGGTCTGGAGCAACCTTGCTTCAGGCAAGTCTACCAACACCCTCCCCCCACCCCCCGTTATATTTGCTCACTGCATGTCTCTGTGCTATATTTTGGTAATTCCTGCAGTATCTCAAATTTTTTACCTCACTAGTTGGTTAGTTAAGGTGATCTGTGTGGTCAATAATCTTTAATGTTACTACTATGACTCACTAAAGGCTTAGGTGATAGTATTTTTTTAGCAATAAAGTATTTGTATTTAAGGTATATACATTGTTTCTTTAAACCTAAGGCTACTGAATACTTCAGAGTGTGGTACAAACCTTTCATATGAAATTTCATATGAAATTTTTCTGAAAGCCAAAACATTCATTTGACTCACTTTATCGTGATATGATTCACTGTACTGCAGTGGTCTGAAACTAAACCTGTGGCATCTTCGAGGTAAGCCTGTGTACCAAAAACCTTGCCCTTTACTCAGCAATTCCAGTCTTACTTACCATTTACCTATCTTGAGGGAAAAAACAGGGATGTGCATGTCTATCTCTTTGGCTCTACAGGTGTTCATCGTACTTTTTATCCTAAGAGTAAACCTGAAAACAACCTCAACATCAGCCATAAGGAATTTTATCTATACAATGGAATATTATGCAGCCATTTAGCAACTGTACACGCAGAATATTTAATGACCAGGACAAGTTTTGGACAAAAAATGCAAAAATATGGGTGATTATCCCTATTTCCAAATATGTCTACGCAGCATGATTTTTAAAAATAATAAAAATATTTTGTTAGCAATGACGAAGCGCTTAAGTAGACCACGTCACATCAAAGGCTTATTTTTTTCCTGCTTTAGCAGCATGTCTTTGTATGCAAAAGCCCTTTGCCTTTAAACTATTTTTAGAACAAGGCAGGGTATGAGTAATATTTCCACAAAAATTCTATTGTGCCTGATGGTCAAATCAGGGCCAAAGCGTAACTCACTTAGGCTTTACAGGCCCTAAGGTCTTAACTGCTCAACCCTACAATTATAGTGCAAATATGCTATCACTATATTCCAGTAAAACTACTGGGCTATAGCTCTCTGAGCCCTGGTTAGAGAGCAAACTTAACAACTGTAGGCCAATCTCAACGCAGTCAGGAAGTTCGCATGACAGAGAGAAAAGCAGTATTAAATACAACCCACCCCTCACCCACTGCGGATTAGATCCTAGGAGGCCAGGGCATCTTCCCTGTGTGAGGATGCCTTCAGACCACCCTGCTCTGTAATTTCCTGCGTGGAGTTAGGGGGCTTCCCTCCACGTGATGGACGGTTTCTACCTCTAACAATGGAGGACCACCCCCAACCACCTGGCTGTATGAGAAGCAAGGGCAGCGGTTACGGGCTCAAGCAGCAGCCGCAGCCGACACTGCCGCAGAGCGAGGACCAACTGCGGGAGGCGGGTTCTCCCCGCTCGGAACTCAGGCTACAACAGGGCAATCCTCGACAGAGCAGGCTATTCCCACGGGTCCTAGGACGAGAGCCAGACACCAGAAATCTGATGGCCGGCTCACAGACACAGAGGCAAACAAACCGCCAGGAAGCCACCATGGCAGTCCCGAGGGTCAGGCTGCTTCCGCCTTTCCCCAGCCCGGGGAACGCAAAGGGGAGGCACTAAATTGTAGGTGGACAAAGAGGGCTCCTTTTAGTTTAATTCAGTACTCAAAGGTAAAAAAGGGAAAATAAACTGTACAATTTTCAAAATCCTAGAAATCACAGTCTGAGACAAAGAGAAATGCTAACAAAGAGCTTCCCCCAACACCTACCATATGCATCACCATTTGGATAGCAATTTCCGAATACTGGTTGATATAGTTCTTGCACTGGGGAGACAGAAAGAGACTTTTAGTAAAACACGGCTACAACAATACACCAACACCCTAGCCTTTCCAACAGTGTCAATATGCAAATATCAAGACAAGTTTCCAAGAGGAGAATGCTATCAAAGTCTGTTCTGGGCAGCCTCAGTAAGACAAAAAATGGCAAAGTGTCTTGAAAATGTTTTCCAAAGGCCCTTAGAGATGAGGTCCTCCAATCTCCTTTTATGGCCCTTGCTTTCTCCAAGGTCACACAGCAACTACTCAGGGGCAATTCAGGGTAAGTGAGATACACGGATCAATTTGAGGTTACTTCCCAAATTCGTTCAGACATTCTTAGACAGGATTATAAAGTTCACATCTAGTGTAATCCAGTTAAGTTATGATTTTCATAAATATCTAGGTATTTCCTGCAGACCCTCTGGTCATGACTGTGAAGTGTCTGTAAGTAAGAAAATAGAAAGTGATATAACAGCCCTCAGGGAGGTCAGCCTGGGGAAGCCAACTGACACAGCAAACACAAAAAGACTCTGCAATGAGGCTGAGAGAGTCCCAGGTTTAAGTGGACAGAAAGGGACCCTTACCTTCCAGAGCTCCACCTAGGAAGGCTGCTCTAGAACCCAGACCCGGGAGTCCAGGTCTAGCAGAGGTTTAGTTTCCTAGTTCTCGGGCATTAAACAGCATTTGGTTTTAGATTTCAGTCTCATGAGTGTGGTTAATGCGAACAGGGTCCAAGAAATAAAACCCTCGTGGAGCTAACAGAATTTCTGAGTCCACAGGACCAACATCCTCCAGAGTTAAACAAGGGACGCCGCGCAAGCCTCCTGCCAGCCAGGGCCTGAGCTTTCCCCTGGGAGCCGCCCTGCTGGTGGCAGGGACAGCACAGTCAGAATTATGAATATACAACAACCCAACTTTTCAAACCAGGGTTCTAAGTGGTTCTATTCTTGTTCCTCACACATGTGGCAACTGAGAGAAATGAAGAAAAATCTCTTCCTCAGGGCCCTTAGGTGGAACCTGAAGTGGTACCCCAGAAGTGAGCTTTCTTGGCTGTCCCACTCCCGTCTCCAGAGCCCAGCTCCCTGGCCCAGAACATCCTACGATGCAGGAGGCAGGGCTCACCATGTCGGACATGCCGGGCCCCAGGCGGTCGCACTCCTCCTTAGCATGGTCCACCAAGGCCTCGACAAAGGTGGAGTTGGTCTTCAGAGCTTCCTGGACGTCAGTTACCATCTGAATGCAGTCCTGGCAGACGTCCCCGTTAGCCTAGACAGACGGGGTGGTTAGGCCATATACCCTCCTTAAACAGCTCAGGGTATTCAGATCCCTACATGCTCATACTATAGCACTAGAAGTGAGCCCCTAAGCAGTTCCTAATGAGTTTTAATAGGCTCTAAAGTGACTGAAGTTTAAATCATGTGGGCATTTATTACAGTGAAACTTAACAGGCAAGGGGGCGTGTTAAACATCCCAGTTCTTCAGAATCTCCATGGCTCAACCATTAGAAGGGTGGCTGGTGGAACTGTGGAGCCAGGGAAGGAATGAGGCCTCGGTTTCAGAACTGTACATACTGCCCCTTCTGTGTTTCGGCTCTGATTCCTCCCCAACCCCGAACGGGGCCCTGGGCAGCCTGGCCCATCACCTCACCTTCGTGGGCTGGGGCCTGCTGTGGGAGCCGTCCTGAGGGTACAGGAGGAGGGGGATGTTGGCCATGAAGGGAGCTACCACCTCCGCCATATCCAGCTCCGGGATCTGATTGGACTCGAGCTGTTTCTGGTGATTCAGCTCCGCCAGGTGCTTCTGAAGAGACTCGCAGAGGTTGAGAGCGGAGCACACCTCCCCGGGATGGCTCTGGGGGGAAAGAGGACCAAATGGAAACCCTTGCCCCAGAAGGAAACAGGCCACCTGGTGCCTCAGAATTCTCCCTTTCCTTATCTCCTGGCTTGACTCACGCGCCCATGCCCAGCTCACAGGCGCCTCAAACTACACCACTCAACCCTCCGCAGCTCCATTTTAACAAACGGTTCTACCACCGTCCTCCCAGAGGCACCGGCCACAAACATGGAAGGCATGACTAACTCTTCCGTTGCCTGCAGTCCCATCCACCAGCAAATCTAGTCCATTTATCCTCTAAGACAATGTGCAGCTCTCCGCCTCCCCTACCCGCCTCACATCTTTTTTTTTTTTTGGAGGCAAATTACCTTACATTAATATATTTTGCCATACATTGCCACGAATCCGCCCCAGGTGTACATGTGTTCCCTTTTTTGAACCCCCCTCCCACCTCCCTCTTCCCCATATCCTCCCTCCAGGTCATCCCAGTGCACCAGCCCCAAGCATCCTGTATCATGCATCGAACCTGGACTGGTGATTCATTTCACATATGATAATATACATGCTACAATGCCATTCTCCCAAATCATCCCACCTTCACCCTCTCCCACAGAGTCCCAAAGACTGTTCTCGCCTCACATCTCATACCTGACCGTCCTGCCAGCTTCCCCTCTCGCAACTCCCCATTGGTGGGACCCAGATCAACCCCTCTGAACAAGGATCCTGTCACTTCTCCTGTGAACCCCTCCCAGGACTCCCCACTGCACTGGCAATGCTGGAACACGGCCTGAGGTCTTGTGGTGACCCCTGCTTTCTGCACCAAAACTGTGGCCCCCGCCCAGGACAACCCTACCCCACTAGAGGTTTTTAGAGTCTTTCCAAATTCACAAACTTGGTTCCTTGTTTCTTGCTGAAAACCCAACCTATGACATGTGGTTTATGCATAACACATACTTACTGAATGAAAGTCGAGCATCCTTATGGCTGACATGAGTTATCAAATCAACACCTGTAACTGTTACACCAGTTTACATTCCCTCAATAATTCTATGAGTTCCCATATTTCCTATACCCTCCCCAACCCTTGAACACTACAAGCTGAGTGGCCTGCTGTGCCAAAGACATTCTGGATGTTAAAACTGTAGAAAAGATCTGTTGACAAAATCCCAATCTATCAATAACTCTCCATCGTGGTCACTGTAATCTGATCTGGAACCTCCCCTGGCTCCAGAGGTGCCCTAAAAAAAGGGGATCTTCTCCATCACATACCATCTGTCCTTTAATCATGTCCAGGATGACTGGGAGGTACGAGTCGACAATCTCCTTACAGGAGGCAGACATGTTCGGCTTAGGGAGCCAGTCACAGGTCCTCTCCAAGTACACGAGGATCTCTTGCTAGAGAGGACAGAGGCAAGAGTCAGACCCGAATGGACTTCTCCACCAAAGGGCTGAACGCAAGAGGCCCTTCGGCTCCAGAGGCCCTCAGGGAAGAGGACAGGGGAGAGGACCAGTGAGGAGCCGTGGCTCTGTTAGACCAACGAGGCGAGCAGATGCGAGCACTATTCACAACAGAGACGCTCGGACTTGCAGTCTCACACGCACAGGGAACTCTGAGCAGAAATCACCAAAAATGAACCTAAAGGTTAACAGCATGTGACACAAAATCCCAGTCTGTCATGGGCACTTAATGCTGCGCTCAGGAGTCGGCAAACTAGCACCCGCAGCTTATTTCTGTACAGCTTGTGGCTGGGAAAGGTTCTTATACTTCTAAAGGATGGGGGTGGGGGATTACGTGACAGAAACAGTCTGTGGCCGATGAGACAGTTATTTCCCGCCCTTCCTAGCTGGCCCCCCAGAATCACCGCTCTGGGAGGAACCGACACACGGCCACACAGCCGCCACTCACACACGGTCACACACGCTGGTGGCGGCTCACCTCAGTGGCGTTGTCTTTCAACATGTCACCAGCCGCAGTGATGACATCTTTGCATATGTCGCAGGGAAGCGATTTCTAAGAGGAACACAAGAGAGATCTGCATTGTAGGACAACACTCACATCGCACAGGGGAGAAAACCACCGTGGCCTGTCTCCTCATTCCGTCCAGCCAGGGCCACCTCTGACACACCGCACACGCCAGCCCCCCAGCCTAGGTGAGAAGCACTGGACACCGCAGGGGAGGGTCGGGGTGGCCGATCACACTACTCTGTGCCTCCATGGGACAGAAACCCTCCTCCTGCACCCTCAACACCTCACACGGCGCACCTGGCACCAGCCACATTTCGTATTCCTGCTCACAACACATCTGTGAGGAAACTGAGGCTCAAAATGTATCAGCTGGAGGGACTTCCCTGGTGGTCCAGTGGCTCAGACTCCATGCTCCCAATGCAGGGGGGCCTGGGTTTGATCGCTGGTCAGGGCACTACATCCCACATGCCACAACCAAGAGTTTGCATGCGTCCACTGAAGATCCTACTCGCCGCAACCAAGACCTGGTACAGCCGAAGTAAATGAAGTGAAGTGAAAGTCCCTCAGTCGTGTCCAACTCTGTGACCCCACGGATTAGACAGCCCCTGGAATTCTTCAGGTCAAAACACTGGAGTGGGTAGCCTTTCCCTTCTCCAGGGGATCTTCCCAACCCAGGGATCGAACCCAGGTGTCTTGCATTGGTCTCCGGCATTGCACGCGGATTCTTTTACTAGCTGAACCATGAGGGAAGCCTAAGTAAATAACTATTTTTAAAAACCAATTGGAAATCAGAGTAGCAAAAATCAGAGAAAATTGGTACTGTGATGCAGAGAAAGGAGGGGAAGGCAGGGAAACAAGGCCCAGGCAGACCTCTGCACATTCACAGCAGCACCACTGCCAGTACTTCACCTGCTTTCCACCTCCTGAGCTGTGCTGCATGCCAGTGGGGGCCACACGTCCCCACTGCAGAGCTCAGAGACGGAAAACCTGGCATCCCTCCATGGCCCAGGACCATGGAAAGTCTAGCCAGACCTCAAAGCTTGTGGGGTGTTCCCTTCTGTAGGTCAGCTGATTTTCGACCCATGAAGAAGGAACTGACACATCTCACCTGACACAGGTGAGATAAAGGAACACCTGTGAGTTCAGCTGCGTTTAGAGCAACCGCCTTGAACCTTAGGACCTAATCAGGCTAATCCCATGCATGGGGCCACTCAGGCATCCTGAATGAGTGCCCACGAGGTTCAGGTGTGTCCACAGGACTGTCCTGTCAAGAGACAGAGATCTAAAAAGTTCCCCTCATGACACACTAAACTTCAAAAGAGGAAGCAGTATTAAAAACAAGACCAGAAGCAAATGAGAAACAAAATCTGAAATTCTGGCCACGGACGGCAGGTCAAGAGTGAATTCAGAAACTTAAAGAGCAGTGTTATTTAATTAATTCTTCTTCTCTTACTGAAGTACTAGGAGCCACTGACAAGTTTTAAGACTTCAAGCTCCACAGAGTGGCTTGTACCACGGGCGGAAGCACATCCCGGAGTCGGCTGACTCAGCCAGCAGAGCTTGGGCGTCTCCTGAGAAGGTTCAGATCGCGTGGACTGCGCACTTGAGGTCTGTCATCTCAAGAGTATTCCCACATTAACGTGATATATATTTATCACTGTTCAGATGAAAAATCAGTGGCATCTTTTCCAGGCTGGCTATAGCTGGAAATAAAATTTTCAACAGCTACCAAGCTCTAGGATCTGAATCAATGATGTGTCTGTTTGAGAGGCAGAGAGAGAAAATACCAAAAGAGGGGGAAAGACTTTCAAGAGCTTAGCATCTGCTTTGAGAGAACGACAAGGGCAGCGCTGTGCCCCTGGGTGCAGCCCCGGGAACGGCAGCCACGCCTCATCTGGGGCGGGGACGCTGTCTGTGCATGAAGACACCGAGCGGCCTGGGGGCGGGGCCGCCCCCTCCAGCCCTCCATTACTCCCGTGGGCACCCTGCCCCCCAACAAACAGGTCCTGCCTCCCCAGGGTCATCGGGAGGAGCAAACAAGAGGAGGCAGGAGAGAGTGCTCCGTCGAGGGCAGCAGTTCCAGACGGCACTGAGCACACTCACCACAGCCGGCTTGTTCCAGACGGTCTGCAGGCAGTGCTGCACGGCCCCGCAGTCGGACGCCGTCTTCACATTCTGACACCACACGGCCGAGCCTCTGGTACATTCCCTCAGGCCCAGGATGGGGCTGGCGAGAGCTGCAAGCAGAAGCAGCGTGAGCACGTGGCCCACTCCCACAAGGCCCGCCTCCCTCGCTTCCCCAGGACAGGGCCCTGGCATTCTGTGGGAACACTAGGCTGCCCCTCACCAGCTGCAGGAGACACGAGTCACACAGCCACCGAGCTGCGTTGCCACCTGTGTCCCGGGGTGGGGAGGGACTACCCATCTGGTTCACAGGCTCAGTAACGGTTTTCCTCTACTGTTTTTAGAACAGTTATCAGGCAACAGACCAGTTGTTTTAATCTTTATAAACTTCCATGAAGTAAAGAAAGAAATCAAAAAATAAGACTGGCAGGTTTAAAAACAAGATTCAAACTTCTACAGAATGAAAACAGCCAAAGCTTAAAAAACTGTAATGAGACCACCAAGATTCATAACCTATAAAAGAATGGCTCCTGCATTCTCAGTCAATCCTAAAGGAAATTAGTCCTGCATATTCATTGGAAGGACTGATGCTGATATTTTTGGCCACCTGATGCAAAGAACTGACTCACTGGAAAAGACTCTGATGCTGGGAAAGACTGAAAGCAGGAGAAGGGGACAAGGGGAGGACAGAGGATGAGATGGTTGGATGGCATCACCGACTCAATGGACACGCGCTTGAGCAAGCTCCGGGAGTTGGTGACAGACAGGGAACCCTGGTGTGCTGCAGCCCATGGGGTCGCAAAAAGACATAATTAAGCGACTGAACTGAATGTTGTTGTAGTAGACAAGACCCTTTATAAATCAACTGGGTGAGTTTCTGCATATAAACAAATCTACTAGCAAAAAACAAGATCACACAGCCACTGAGCTATCACAAAGCGTACGCGTGTCCACGTGAAACCAGGTGCGCACGCAGAGTTTCATCTCTGGTGTAACGAGGGAAGCCCTCGCATGGATGTCACAGCCACAGAAAAGGAATTAGCAAAAAAAAGAAAGGCCTAAGTCACCTGGGACCACAGAAATGCAGGTTAAAGTGAGAAGGTACCATATTTCTAAATAGCTAAGGGGAAACAAAAACCTTGTCACAAAACAGTGACAAATTTGCGGTGAAAATGTATTATTATAAGGCTGACGGCAGTGTGTGTGACTGGTAAGTACTTCTCAAAATGTATTAATGTATTTGAAGAACTGGAGAGAAAAATTCCTCTTCAAAAGTCCACTGCTAATAAAACACTGTCGGGAAACACAGTAATTTAACAGGTAGAATACGACACGCATAAGTATATTAAGTAAAATTTACAATATTAAAAAAAGGCAGATGTAAGCCGAATGGTCAAAAAATCGGGGGAAATTAGGAAACTAGTGATATTCTTACTAAAATATGCAGCTGCTAAGTATACTTATAAAGATGACGTGTGTCAAACAGAAAAAAATTCAAAAAGAATACGAAATTGGGGTTTTAAAAAAATCAGAAAGTAAAACAATGTGGTTGGCTAAATTATTTCTTTTAATTCCCAATGGAATGTTGCGTGTGTGTAATTTTCAAATAATACTTTATAAACTCCCTTAGAGAGCTTGTGTTTCTTAAACAGGTCCATGGTATTCCTTAATTCTGTGACTGAAAAACAGCAAGAAAACGCTCACATTCACACCTCACTAGGACACGACAGGTTACATCAGGCTGCACGGAGACGACTGGCCAGGGGTCAAATTCCAGCACATATCGCGAGAGGGCTGAACGAACTTCTATTGCAAACAGGAAACATTTGGTGCGGGTCTGAGAAGAAAACCCAAGAGGCATGAAACAAACAGACCTGGCACCTCAGCATCATGCCGCTTCACCCAGTAAAGCGGGAGAGGACGGGTAAATTCCAGACACCTCTCTCCCACACCCTCCCAATGGGCTACACAGTGAGGGGGGCAGGGGCTCCCCCTCCAGAGGAAGGAAATGCTGCTGCTGTGACACTTCACTAGCATTCAAGCCTAGTTATAGTTCCACAAGCTATTCATGCAAAGATCGGAGCCGCACATTACCAGAAAGTTCAAGTCAGATGACGGGCGCCCCTTCAGACACCAACAAACAAATGCCTCATCTGCTGCCCAGATTACAGCCCCCTCTGACCTTTCGGAGCAAAAACATCACAACCCACAACCAGTTCATGAGTTCAACAGAACCGCATGCCAAAAGCTGTTGGTTTGCTCTGGTCTCTGTGGGAAGGCACATGCCAGGTTCGTAACGGCACCGCACTCCCCAGACAGCGACCCGTAACAGAGCGAGGGTTGCAGGTGCGGGAGGGCGGAGTGGGGCCGAGTCTCGAGGGTAAGGAGGGCTCTGAGCAGCGAGGGGGCCACAGACACAGCCCCGCGAGCACCTCCCACACTCCTCCCAGGCACTGGCCTCAGGCTTCTCCTGAACGGCACCCACGAAGACCCACTGCCTGCTTCCATCTCCACACAGGGAATGCACATTTTCAACAGGAGTCTGCAAAATGGGTCTCTGGGCAAAGGAACACACAGTGGCCCAGAGAAGCCAGAAGGATGGACCTCAGCAGATAAAAACAGGGCAAGTGAATAGCACTGCCTGCACAGGGTCCGACCATCATTCTCCATCCTTACAAACACACAGTCACGGACAACTTTCATCGACTCTCCCTGCCAGGAACTGACCAAAATCTATCAGGTTTCAGGAACACAATGCACTATCACGGGCCCAAGCAGCAAGAATGCTTTGTGACTTGCTTACTCCCTTAGGAACCTGAAGCAGTAACCACCTCCTATATAGACTTTGTTACAACCACCTGCTCTAAAGACTTTGCTACTTGTTTTGGCCAAGCCATTCTAGACTAAAAAAGTAGCCCCTTTTATCTGATATTGGTCAAGCTACCAAGAACCCAAGGTCATTTCCCAATGCCAACAGTTACTGAGTAGTAACAAGCCTGCACCTCAGAACTAGAGATAAAAGATATGCAAGGGAACCCATCTGGTAGACCTAAGAGGTCACCCAATCCAAGCCTAAGAGACTTCATGGACACTAAGAAATGAAAACTGAAGCCCGAGCTCCTAGAAATTCAGTTCTCAGCTAGACATCCCCACTTCAGTTCAGTTCAGTTGCTCAGTCGTGTCTGACTCTTTGCGACCCCATGAACCACAGCACGCCAGGCCTCCCTGTCCATCACCAACTCCCGGAGTTCACTCAAACTCACGTCCATCAAGCCGGTGATGCCATCCAGCCATCTCATTCTCTGTCGTCCCCTTCTCCTCCCGCCCCCAACCTTTCCCAGCATCAGAGTCTTTTCCAGTGAGTCAACTCGTCGCACGAGGTGGCCAAAGTATTGGAGTTTCAGCTTTAGCATCAGTCCTTCTAATGAACACCCAGGATTGATCTCCTTTAGAATGGACTGGTTGGATCTCCTTGCAGTCCAAGGGACTCTCAAGAGTCTTCTCCAACACCACAGTTCAAAAGCATCAATTCTTCGGCGATCAGTTTTCTTCACAGTCCAACTCTCACATCCATACATGACCACTGGAAAAACCACAGCCTTGACTAGACGGACCTTTGTTGGCAAAGTAATGTCTCTGCTTTTTAATATACTATCGAGGTTGGTCATAACTTTCCTTCCAAGGAGTAAGCGTCTTATAATTACATGGCTGCAATCCCCACTTACCTCCAACCTGAAGCCAAATTTTACAAAGGTGCATATTATTAAAATGGCCTATGGTGGGATTTCCTAAGATGACCGGAAACAACTGTTTTCTCAGGTTGGTAATGAGGCTGAAACAAGCCTGGTGATGCCAGCGAGCTACCTGCTAAGGTTCGGGGCTTATTTCAGGAGCTGGTCTCCTGAAACCAAACA
The DNA here is from genome assembly GCF_049115385.1 of Moschus berezovskii. Lineage (NCBI taxonomy): Eukaryota > Metazoa > Chordata > Mammalia > Artiodactyla > Moschidae > Moschus > Moschus berezovskii. The sequence continues at coordinate 28,673,044 of NC_142471.1, forward strand.
GTGGGTCAAAACAAGTTTGGGACACAGATCCTTTCCCCAGAAAATTCCCTTGTACACAAAACCCCCACACCCCTTCAAGGCGCTCTCAACAGCTGTGCACAGAGCAAGCTCTAGCGGTAAGCACGGTTTATGCTCCACAGAAGTGAGAGAACAACCAAGATGAAGATGTGATCATTAACCCCACTGAGACAAGCACAGGGCCCTTGGGTGGGAGATCAAGGTGAAGACAGACAGACTCCTGGACCCCAGAGCAGAAGGGACAGATGCTGCAGTAACAGAATCCTGGCGCTGCAGGCCTGGGAGCAGTGAGGAGGGTGCCAAACTGCCTGGGGCAGCCAGGGGCGGCTTCTTCAAAAATGAAAAATGAAGTGGCACCTGAAAGACTGTCTAAGGAGAGCCGGGTGTGTGTTTGCGGGAGGGTGGCGGGGGAGCAGGGCTCTTTATAAAAGGAACCACTGTGCTTTCTCTGTTCAGGAGCCAGGCTGAAGCAGACTCGGGCCCACTGGGAAGGACCCCAGCCGGCACTCCTCCCCTGTGATGGGTCCCGAGGGCAACAGCACATGCTGGTGCCACCAGGTGGGATGTGGGAGAAACGAGAGGGAGGTGGGAGATCGGGATGACGGGCACCGAGTGGAGTGCACGGCTCAACCCACGAAGACCAAGCAGGGAGCGGGGCAGCGAGGAACGAAGGAGACAGCTGGACAAATAAAACCCTCTGGGTTCGGTTTAAATCTGAAGTCTGTGCAGCTGCAAGAGAGAAGAGGGCAGCAAGAGCCAACAGCACGAGGACGGAGGTGGGGGTCGGAACCCAGGGACACAGGCGGCAGAACACGCGTGCGCCTGCTTCCTGGGACAGTGAAGGGCGCTGGGCGGCGGGGAGGTGGGACGGTGCGGCCCCTACGAGACTGGATTCCAGGCTAGGCACAGTTACCACCACGGGTAAGGACACCTTCCACCTCTGACACGGGGGCAGACCTGCTCTGGGCAGTGCTTTCAGACCCCACACCCTAGACCTCAGGGCAGTGGGGAGAGGTGAAGGGAAGCTGACCGCAGCTCAAGGAAAGAAACATTAACATCCACAGGCCATAAAAAGGGAGTGGGCTGGCTCATTACATGATGAGCTTGCCAAGAGCAGGAGCAACCAAGCAAAGGAAATGCCCAACCTGTGAGGGACTCTGTGTGAGAGGGATCCTGAGTGGTGAGTGGCGGAGGACCTCTAGGGGCTTCAAGTCTTCACTCTCATAATAACTAGGCAAATGACATTCAGTATTTATACGTAACCAATGTTGAAGTTACCCTAAACTACTTTCTTAGGTGTTATTTCTCAAAACATGTTCCCAGCAAAGCTTTCATCTCTATTTTGATCTTCCCACACTGCCCCCAAATACCAACTTCCTTCTCTGAGGCAACAGGCTGAACTCGAAGAAAGTTCTTAGAATGTCTGCCTGACCCCCTGGAGATTTCTGATTTAAGTCAGTCATATTAAGTAGGATCACTGCTCAGGGTGAGGCAGGCACTACACTTCTTAGTTCAAGGGTCTGGCATTCGAGCCCTCAATGACAAGCACTGGTGGGCTGAAGTCAGAGAAACAATGGCTTCAGAGACACTAACCACCACAGGCAACTTCCATTTTATTACAACAGGGTTTTGGTTTTGCTTTTTTTTTTTAAAGACTTCAATTGTTATTTCCTTAGGAAAGGGGTGGGTGCTCTGTTCCCTTTTTACTCCCCAGGCTTAGAAGAAAACAAGCAGATGTCTTCTAAACCACTCACGTGTAAGTCATCAAAGACAGGCTGCAATGGAATTCTACCATCTTGAGAACAGTTGCCATGAGCCCATCAGTCATGGGCTTTGCCTGTGGCAGCTCTAGACTCTGACCAAAAATCCTCAGCAAGCCTGGGAGGGAGGGAGGGAGGGGGTGAAAGCTCACCATAGCCATGTGTGTTTCTGGTGCTCTTATGATGACTTCTTAAGAGAGAAGGAACTAAATCCCTTTAGAGTGAGGCCTCTAAAGCAACTTATCCACCATCTAAGTTAAAACGTGGTATACTGAAAAGAAAATAAGATCTCCCTGCAAGACCTGTCCAAATGACCTCAAGCAAACCATTATCCTTCTGAGTTTGACTTTCATCTGTAAAGCAAGGATTTTACTGGCTTGTTTTGAGAAACAGGATGACAAAACTACGCACTTTCAACTGCCAGAGTACTACTCTCTCAACCACCATTCCTTACCATCATCTCTCTGGCATCTTAATTTATCTACATTATCCCCTACCAGACTGGCTCCGAAATCAGTGAAGGTTCAGATCATGGCTCTATTACTTCCAGTCACATGACTGTCAGAACTTTAGTCTTCCAATCTGCAAAATGGGCCTTTTACGAGTACCTACTTCAAGGGATTTGCAAAAATTAATCTATTTGAAAAACAAAGTGAGTGCAGTGCTGGCATGCTATGAAAGTCCAAGGAGCACCATTACTATTACTATCCACGGCAGTAACCAGATCTTCCTCAGGTCCACTACCCGGCCCAGAACAAACATTCCACAAATAGCTCAATCAAGGCTGTCCAATCTGCTTTCTCTACATTTAATCAGGTCATTAACTGGCAGCTCAATGACCTGGAGAGCTGCACCCCAAACAACCTCAGAAGTTGCTGGTTGCTAAATTAAGACCCAGAAATCACAAGGAGAGTGAAGCACAGGCTATACTGCTAATGAGCCCAGGAGCCGACACTGTGTATCTAGGAACCAAAGAAGAAGCCCGGCATGAACAAAACTGAGAGGTGCCCAGCGAGATACCTACGAGCACCAGCGAAATGCTTTTGGCAATTCATGTAATTGCAGCTACAGGCTGACTGCCTTCCAATCCCAAGAAAGCTGCCACTGTTCAAAATATTTTTGGAACCCAAGTTTTTAAAAAGCCCTCTCAAAACCTATCCTTTGCTGGAAGGGCAGGAGGCAGTGTGGCGCCATGATCACTGCCCTGGTGATCAGGGTAGACAGACCTGAAGAAACCCCTGGCCTGCTGTCTATGGCAGCCAAGTCTCGGAAAACTCACTAATGCCACAATTACCTGCAAAATATGGAAAATAAGCATGCCCTCTTCTCAGGAATTCTGTGAAGACTAATGAGAAGGCAGAGAAAGCATGGACAGTGCCTAGTACCTAAGAAGCTCAGTTGATTATAAACCAGCTTGTCGTTAACGGTGAAGCTGGGGGGAGAATGACAAAGGGAGGTGGTCGCATTCTAATTTTTATGTTTTGGCATAAATTAACATTTTTTCATGTTACCTTTAAAATCAGGAAAAAAAATTGTTAAATCTTACAACCTGTTATAGGGAACAATTATCGCCCAGTGAGGCAAAGACCACAGGTGCTCCCTGTATCTATTCTCCATCCGTTTCAAAGGAACAAAAGTACAAATTCTTAGCTACATATAAGGCTGCCAAAATTAAAAGCTACATTTTCCAGTTCCCCTTTTAGCAAGATCTGGCCATGAAACCACATTCTGGCCGATGGGGTGGATGTTAGCAGAGGCTACTGAACTTTTAAAGACAAATGTGATGGCAGGAACTCTGGCAGCCAGGATGGGCCACAAAGAAAGGGGCTAAACATTCAAGGATGCTGAACATTAACCTAGAAGAATGTGGGTCTCTGAATTCTTTTGGAAGTAGAAACACTATACCAGCCCTAGACTGCCTGGCTCCTAACTTACTATGATAGATAAGAACAGTTCAATGATATTTAAGCCATCATTATTCTAGGTCTCTGTTGCCTGCAGTCAACTGACTGCTAACTTTAATATCATCAGTCACCAAAATAGTCTCCAAATGACAAGTGTTTACTAAGGCTTAACTTCATTAAGGATATTTAAAAATCCATGTACACAACATAATTGACAAAAATTTTCAAAAACAACCTCAGAATGAAGGGGATAATTATTTCTAGAATGTGTATTTTATGCCCTATTGGTTATAACAAATCAGTCTTACTATTTTAGCCATATAAAATCTTATCTTTTTAAATATTTCCGCTAAATACTGTTCGAGTGAGATTATCAAAAAAAAAAAAAAAAGGGTGGGAGGGTGTTACAGAAAATGAAAGCAGCCTCCCTGTATCAATAATCAGAACACTCAGCACACATTCCACAGGGCAGTGGATCTGATGCCTGGGTAATGCACTGCCATGGCAACAAGCAGGTTGCTAGGAAACCAAGAGAGATGAACCCCAGGAGGGGCAGCATCTACCTCAGGTCCCCCGCATTCAGACATTTCTCAGGAGAATTCGTGCACTTAAGATTCCCTAAGAGCAAGGAGATAATACAATGCAGTCAACACTGACTACTCGATGAAACAGCTTGTGTAACAAATACCCTCGATGGCAAAGAACATTTGTCTCTTCTTTATAGGATCTTGCTTTTGGAGAACATTCCACAGAGCTGAATAAAAACACTGCCCATTTAATCATTCAGAATGGCATTAGCTCAGAGGCAGCCTGCCTTGATCTGGAGGAAGTAAGGTCCAAATATTCCTCTTATCACAAAAGAAATCTGTGGCAATAAAGCTTTCAAGCTCCCTAGGCTGACATCCCATTACCTCTGGCCCAGATAAGCTATTATTTCTGTTACTTAAGACAAAGGTTCTTTCTTCCCTGTTTCTCCTCTCTCCCACTGCTGCCATGTTTCTAAATTTTCCTCATAAGCCAAATCATTCTAGGAAGAAATTAATCCACATGAAGAGAGCAACAGAATGCTCAGGTACGGCCCTGTGTGGTAAGACACACTGAGAGGCAAGGTGATCTTCTTAAGACTGTAAAAGAACGATTCAACTTGGCATAATTAATTTTGGGAAGAGAAATTCCTATCTCCTTCATTCAAAAGCATTCCAGTCCCAACACAATACTGTAAATCAACTATACTCCAATAAAGAGATTTTTTTTAAAAAAAAGCACTCTAGTCCAATATAAACTATTAGCAAAAGCTCTTCCAACATGTCAACCTATTAGGTTGATGATCAGAGATGAACTTAAACCACCTTAGGTAAGATTATGCCACAGGGCCAGACAGGACTGCCTAAAATCCAGCCAGGCGGATGGGTATAGGCAGAGGTCAAAAATGCACATCTGCATGGCCCAGGGTACGGCCCAGCAGCCAGTCTAGGCTCTACCCCATCCCTGCTAATCAGCCAGATGGTCTCTGCACCCCTGAAGAAGAAAATATTCTTGAAAAAAAAACAAAGAAAAAGAAAAGATTTTCATGCAAACTCCACTAATAAGGAGTGCTCTGGGCTTATCCCACATTGATTGCTTATTAACTAAAAAGTGTCAGGGACTTCCCTGGCGGTCCAGTGGCTAAGACTCCATGCTACCAATGAAGGGGCCTGGGTCTGATGCCTGGTCAGGGACCTAGATTCCACACGCTGCAACTGAGAGTCCTCATGCCTCCACTAAAGATCCGCGGGCTGCAACTAAGACCTGATGCAGCCAAATAAATTAAATGTAAAATAAAGCAAAAGTTTCAGACACGTGTGTGTCTACAACAAGTGTCACCTACTTAACACTTAAAAAGAATACCACCTTCACTGAAAATGCCGAAATCTAAAATTCAGACCACAGCATGGATGAGGGCAGGCTACTAGAATGCCCCCAGCATTCTGATTTAGTTGCTCTCACCTGTGAGGGCTCTTGGGGGGATAAAATCGATTTTAAGCAAAAAGCTCCTAGAAGAGAACTGGGCACACAGTGAACTCTCGGGAAGGGTCACCTACTCTGACACATGCATTTCCTGCAAATTAGCTACACCAGTGGTTCACAATCCAAGTATAGTCCATGGAACCCTGAGGGTCTCAAAGATTCTTTCAGAGGGTCCATGAGGTCAAAATCTCATAATAAGGGTAATATGAAGACGCTAGTTGCCTTTTTCACTCATTCACCCACAAGAAGCAGTGGAATTTTTCCGGAAATATGTGGCATGTGACAGTGCAAAGAATGAATGCAGAAGCAACTGAAAATCCAGTCAGATGTTAAAAAGATTGCAAAAACGTAAAAGAAACTGTTCCCTTCCCTAAGTATGTTTATGTTTAGGAAAAGAGCTATTTTTCATTAAAATCACAGTATTTTAACATGTGATGGATTTTTTTAAGCATTATTTTTAAAATTTTGTCAATTTATAAGATGGTAAATATCAACAGATATAATCCACATTAAGAAAAGTTCTTTGGGGGTCTCTCAATGTCTCCTGAATACACAGGGATCCTGAGACCAAAAAGTTGGAGACCCACTGCGTTAAACATTTATAAACAATCAAGTTCTGGAACCAAAAGGAGGGGAAATAACTTCCAGAAATTATCAGGGCCACCAGGGCTATCTAAGTTATGTTAGGCTCTTGTGTTCCTACTCCCTACATAAAATCCTCTCCCAACAAGCTTGGGGAACAAGGGACGGGCAGTTTCTAGCCTGGACACAAATTATTATTAAAAGCCAACAGTTCACCTGAATCCAAAGTCACTCTTGATTTAGAAACTCCTAAACACAATTTCTCAAAATTAGTTTCAGTTAGTAAAAGAAAATGCTTTGTTTAATCGTGACAAAGACGGTGCTACCAGCATTCAGCTTTACTGAGCTGACATCTACTTTCTATGCCTCACACAACAGTCCAGCAGTGCTAAGCACCGATTAGGTGCTGAACACTGTTACACATGCTGCAGATCCAGCAAGTGACCTTGACAACAAATAAAAACACATCACATGATGCCAGGCAGAGCGGAGTGTTGTGAAGAAAAATGAAGCCAAGGAAAAGCAAGATGAGGGCGGGATGGCACAGCCATTTCAGACAGAGCAGTGGACAACAGCTAAGCAGAGAGTAACCACACAATTATCTAAAAAGGAAGATGTCCCAGACCGGTAGAACACAAACGCAAAATTCCGAGCAACAGTAACTCAGCAGCCCTGACCTGACAGGAGAGGGAGAAGAACCCTTTCAAAGTATCCAAGGACTAGAAGACGTGACCATGCACAATAAACTTCAGATTCTCCTCCTACATGGCCCTCTGGTGTCAGTGCCTGCACATGCAGGACAGCAGCCCAGCACGGCTGTTAAAGCAGTTTTGTTCTGGCTTTTATCTTTTTTTTTCACTGTAATAAGTGACATCACTAAGACTGGCCAAAAGAACTTTCTATAACATCTCCTGTCATGTAAAGAATTACCTTTCAAAAGCAGTATCTATCCAAATATGCCCAGAATTCAATTTTAAAATTTAGAAGTTGTCATAAGAATCCATCTCACTTTTTCTGGGACACAGATGTCCATCAACAGGTTTAACTAAATCAAAACGTCTATACAATAAAATACTCTGCAGCTACTTTTTTAAACAGCTGGGAAGCAGAAAGTGATTAAGAAGACAGGACAACTGAAGTGCAATGTGGTACTCTGGATCCACTCTTGCAACAAAAACATGAGCTTAGTGGGAAAATTGGTAAAATTCAAATAAAGTGTGCAGTCTGCATGCATACTCAGTTGTCTCCGACTCTGCGACCACACGGACCATAGCCCACCAGGTTCCTCTGTCCATGAGATTTTCCAGACAAGAATACTGGAGGGGGCTGCCATTTCCTCCTCCAGGGGCTCTTCCTGACCCAGGGATTGAACCCGAGTCTCTGGCACTGGCAGGCAGATTCTTTGCCATCTGTGCCACCAGGGAAGCCCAGACACACTCTGCAACTCAGCAATTCTGCTCCCAGGTATATCCTGTGAGGAAGTGTCTGCTCACGTGTACAGCAGTATTCACAGCAGGAAAATAAAACTGGAATAATCTGAATGTCTAGCAATAGAATGGAGAATAAATATCATATAAATGGAATACTGCACTGTAGTAAAAATGAATGAAACAGACCTAAATTCCCAAAATGAACCTCACTAGCAAAAAAACCCCAAGAATACATATTATTTATTAAATGTTTAAAATATCCAGAACAATACTACTCATACCTGCTGAAGATCACACTTATATGCTTGAAAGCATAGGGGGATGATAAACACCAGCCCAGGAAGGCAGTTAGCTATGGAAGGAGGTGGGTTGTTCTGTATCTTACCTAGGGCATTAGAACTGTGGTGTTGGAGAAGACTCGAGAGTCTCTTGGACTGCAAGATCAAACCAGTCAATCCTAAAGCAGATCAACCCTGAATATTCATTGGAAGGACTGATGTTGCTGCTGAAGCTCCAGTACTTGGGCCACCTGATGCAAAAAGCTGACTCACTGGAAAAGATCCTGATGCCAGGGAAGATTGAGGGCAGGAGGAGAAAGGGACGACAGAGGATGAGATGGCTGGATGGCATCACTGACTCAGTGGACATGAGTCTGAGCAAACTCTGGGAGCTGGTGAAGGACAGGAGTGCAGAAGTCCATGGGTCACAAACAGTCGGACACCTAGTGACTCAACAACAAAAATACACGGGTCTTCATTATAATTACTCTTCTACTTCTCTGGATGTCTAGGATGCTCCATGATTGAGAAAAAAAAAAAAAAGAGCAAGGCACAAACAGCCAGGGTAATATGTGCTTGTGTTAAAAAGAAAAACAGAAGGGGAATTATACACACAGTCACCTGTAGGTAACCAGGGAGGTTCCTAAAGAAGCTGGTACCAGGCTGCCTCTGGGAAAAGCCCGAGGGTGGGGGTGGGGGTGGGGGGAAGGTGGCAGGAGGGAGACAGACTTTTTACTCTCTGCCCTATTACAATAATGTAACTTGTTAGTGATGTGCAGTTATTACCTAATTAGTTCACCTGCACTGATGGATAGGGAACCAGACTTGGGGGTGAGAGGTCGCAGAGGGGGTGTGGAACAGGCTCCGGGGACCACGGTTGGTGACGATGGGCCTAGAATCTGAGCAGTCAGGTTACCAGGAGCCAACCCAATCTGCTGGTTAAAGACAGATGTATGAACTGAGAGTCTGGCTGCCGAGCCAAACTCTTTCCCACCTCCCTCCTAATGGCTGACTACCTACCCTGGTTTGTTTTCTGACCCAGTAATTATAACCAACATACACATTCACAAGTCAATGTAATTTTGTTTGTTGTTAAATTTACATCTTTTGAAATGAAAGATGGCAGGAGACATCACAAAATCAAGGGGCAGAGAAGGTTCGCTGTGCCAGCAGAACAAGAACATTACCAAACACGGACCTGCTTCTATATATGGTGTAACAACAAACCTTACAGTGCTTAATACCTGTGCCCTGTCATTCAGTAAGCTATGAAAGCATCACCACAACCCGGTTAGATAGGAATGACCATCAATCCTACTTTACAGATGAGGAAGGAGTTTAAGAAAACTGCCCAGGGTCATACGGTCAGTGGTGTGATTAGTTAAAACTTCAATTCCACAGTATCATCTCACTCCCATATTAAAGAATTACAAATCCCACAAGAAAACATGAAATTCAGTGCATAGGCCATTACCCAAGGTCACAATTGAGGGGTTATTTTCTGGAACTTCAAGAAACAGAAGTAAAGGAATGAGGGCTTTTGCCAACAGTCAAATTCTTCATCCCAATCATTGCTGTATTTACCATCAGTTTTTAAATGATTAAAAAAAAAAAAAAAAACAAGACAAGAAAAATTCAGACCCTCCTTGAGGAGGAAGATCCAAATCACGGGTGTCAGGACCAAGGCTTAGGTTCAGAACGCCCATGCCAGAATACTGCCTCCAGAAGCTGCAGCGCACACTAGCCCACCATGGCAAGGTCTTGGTCTTGAGAATGTCCCATGCCTTACTAGGTGCTTTCCCCAGTCAGCAGTTCCCTGTTCTCCCTTCCTCTTCCCAATCCAGTCAAGCCACAGCCCGGCCACTCCACGGTTTCACATCTCAAGAAAATGTAGGAGCAAGTTCCCCTTCCTCATTTAGAAAAACTCAGACCACCCGATCCAATACACTTCAGCTATCATAGGTGGTACTGGATACACCTTGTCAAATGCAATTAAACAGCACTTACCAAATCCTTGATTGGCTAATACAAATAAGCCCGTCATGATTTATATTCCTATTATTATGAATGTTGATTTTGACTAAAAACTGATAAACAGGGTAACTGTCCAAATTCCTGACAGGTGAGAACTGGAATTGGCTTCCCTGGTGGCTTAGACAGTAAAGAATCTGCCTACAATGCAGGAGACCCAGGTTCAAACCCTGGGCCAAAGAGATCCCTTGAAGAGAACAGCTACCCAATCCAGTATTCTTGCCTGGAGAATCCCATAGGCAGAAGAAACTGGCAGCGAGGTCCCAAAGAGTTGGACACAACTGAGCGACTAACACTTTCACTCTCTGACAGGTGAAAACTGAAACTGATGATATTCAGCAGGCATGCCATAATCATGTCCTGCATCTTAGTAAGTGGATTCCCAGGTGGCTCAGTGGTAATCTGCCTGCTATAAAATACAGGAGATGTGAGTTCAATCCCAGGAAGATCCCCTGGAGGAGGAAATTGCAACCCACTCCAGTATCCATGCTGGGAAAATCCCATGGTCAGAGGAGCCTGGTGGGCTATAGTCTGTGGAGTCACAAAGAGTCAGATTTGACTGAGCATATGCACGTACACAACATCTTAATAAAAATAAGCTGTCAAGGGACTTCCCTGGTGGACCAGTGGTTAAGAATCCACCTGCCAATGCAGGGGACATGGGTTCGATCCCTGGTCCGGGAACTAAGATCCCACATGCTGTGGGGAAACTAAGCCCAGATCTACAACTACGGAGCCCTCCCACACCGAAAGCCCGTGCTCCACTACAATGAGAAGCCCCCACACTGCAACTAGAGAAAGCAAGCACAGCAACGATGACCCAGCAAAGCCAACAATGAAGAAAAAAAATTTTAAAGCAGCTATCAAATGAATATAAGTTTGTACATAATACATTCTAGCATCCCTAGAGAGCTACCTGCCTCAGTGCTGGGCAAACTGTTCAGCAGGCTAGCCTCTACACAAGTGACAGTAACAGGCACCTAAGCTTCAGGGAATATGTACCACCTCCCAGACACCAAGCCACAGGTCTTATACTTTTCACCTCATTAACCCTGGGCCTGCCTTTCTCCACTAGAAGAATCACCCAACAGTATGTCCTCACTATATGATACCATGTATAAAAAGCTCAAAAACAGCAGTTGGGTTTTTCCACTGACAGTGCTAGAAGCCAACCAAGTGGCTTCCTTTGGGACAAGTTAAGAGATGGGGAGGCACAGGGAATTCTGGAGTGGGCTTGTTCATGTGCAGTAGTACCTCAATTTGTACTTAAAACATGCATGTTTTCTGTGTGTAAATTACAGCCCAGTAAATTTGTAAAGAAATAAGCAGTTCATGTTGATGGAAGGACAGACAAAGAGCAAGCACTGTCACGAGTCCTGGGTTCTGATTCTGACTTCTCCAGTAAATGGCCTACGATTTGGGTGAGTCATTTCTAGGGGCCTCAGTATACCGTCACTGCCATTTCTTTCCCAGGTGGAGAAAAAGGATGAGCAATAGGATGATTGGAAAAGTAACTCAAAAGCAAACGTCTCTACCACCAGGACATCATTGAAACACAAAGCAGAAAGCCTCTGCAGATCCAGGATAATACACTCTCAGGGAGCAGATGATGGCTACCATCACCAGGCACGTTCATTAACAAGCTCAACATCAGTCCTAAATATTTTTTATCTTTTCAAAAACCTACATTGAGGCCAGAACTGTCAAAGCAAGCAGGCATTCACACATTATGTTCAGAGCACGAACCAGTGAACCAGTGAAGTTGCTCAGTTGTGTCTGACTCTCTGCGACCCCATGAACTGTAGTCTACCAGGCTCCTCCATCCATGGCATTTTCCAGGCAAGATACTGGAGGGGTTGCCATTTCGTTCTCCAGTTCAGAACATGACCTTGACGTAATCCTGAAGGCTGGGCAGCAAGGTTAGAGCACATTATTACACACTCCTATTGCCCAAGTGCTCTGGGAAGAAGGTGTCTAGGTTAACTGTCTGGTTAGCCACACTCTCATGTATATTGTACCAGAAGAGAACTTTACATTTCCTCTTTGTGTGGTGTGATTCAGAACCCCTAAGGGTCTTGTGAGGAGTGACTCACTGCCAGTAAGAAAAATTGGATACTGAAAAACAAAACAATTGTTCTCAATCAGAGACTAGCATTCGTTTATCATACAGACCATGGAATAACAAACAGTATCAACCCCAGCAAGAAAAAGTTTCTTCAGTTATTATAAACCAAAATCTTTATAAACTGATCGCCGTTCATAATCCACAAGTAAAACAAGGTTAGGAGTTTGGTTTAAGGTTAAGACACACTCCTGGAAGTTGCTGAAAGCTAACATGAGGAAAAACACCTTAAATCTATCTCACCTATAAATAACTTATTTCTTTGATTTTTCCATCAACTGTCATCCATTTTGTTATGGTTTAATTAAAACTTGGATCGTTGCAAGAGTTAAAATGGAAGCGAGCCCTTAAATTACAGTTCAGCAGAAACAGAAACTGAGAATGGCTGTAAAGATCAGATTTATTTCCCTCAGTGGGCTATTATCTGAAAACACCCGGATTTGTGAAAGCACCTCTCTGTATTTAAATTAAACTTTGGCTCTATTTATCTCACTCTGTGCCCTTTACCATGATGATTTAAATGAGGGTAAGAAGGGAAGACAAAAGCTGAGGGTGTGGGAAGGGCATAGGGCCCTTTCTAATTCCAGGAAGGCGGTGCAGCTAGTTCTCAAGCTCGGCCGTGTAAAGACTTTACCAACCATTAGTACTACTTCAGGACAATTAGTGGTTTAAGAATACTGCTGTGTCGCACCAACTTCTCAGGTACCTACATTTTCACCAAAATAAAGGCCACTGCCAAAGCCGGCCAATGGCCATGCAAGATGAAAGAAGGGCTCCATTGCAAACAACAAAAACCTGTTATCATCTTCGAGATGTAGGGTGAAGAGTAACCATGTATGCAAAGATAAACATCGACACAGAAGATACATAATACTTCAGCAACTTCAATACTTTTAATAACTGGGAAAAGTGAGGCCAAGGGCCGAAGTCTGTCCAGAAGTTGAGGCTCCAATCCATCTCGATCACGTGCGCCCAGCAGAAGCAGAACACAGCTGCTGGAGGGGGTCACCCTACAAGCCCACCCCGAGAGCAGGACGGAGTTTAAGGGAAGGCCCAGGTGAGTCCCAGCCACGCCCACTCAAGCCCTGAGGGAGACGCTACTTCCCCTGCCCCACCCGCCGGACCCCAGATCCTTGCAACCAGGTTTCCAACGGCCTCCCGCAGCCCCTCCGCCGCCCAGCAGCTTCCAGGCGCAGCGCACGCGCCTGCGCAGTGCGCGCCCCTCGCCAATCCCTGAGGAGAGCGGAGGGGCGAGGCCCGGTCCCGCCCGCTCCAGGACTAGCGGGCCGCGCTCCGCTGGGGACCCCTACCCCAGGCTGGGCGGGGTGGGGCTCTCAGGGCTTACCCGCGCCGAGGAGGCTGGCCAGGACGAAGAACGAGTACATGGCGCCGCCGGACTCCGCAGTCTGCAATGCAGAGCGTCAGCTGATTCTCGGCGAATATAAACCTGCTCCGCCCCAGAGTCGCCCACTGCGCAAGCGCAAGGTCCATCCCACCGGGCGGGCCCGTCTCCCCCCGCAGCCTGACTCAGCGCCACGCTGGGCGCCTGCGCGGAGGGGCGGGGCGGCGGGGGCGGGGGCGGGGCGGCGGGGGCGGGGGCGGGCGGCGGGGGCGGGGCGGCGGGGGCGGGGTCACCAAGCGAGAATACACAAGTGAAGACGGTAGGGGTTATTTATATAAAACATCTGTCAAGCCTCACCTTTTCTCTATGACGTGCCATTTTCTGTCATTAGGGCCATTTTTCAGCCGAGAATCGAAAAGGTTATCTACTTTTCCTAAGCTCTCACAGTCAGAATTCAAACTCACCACCTGACCCAAAGCTGTCTCCTAAATTGACATTCATGGTATTTAAGTGGCTGGGCTAGCGCATAGCTTCATTCTGGTCCCTGATTTCCCTCTTCACATCTCACATACGCCATCCCTTCTCCCCATGACTCACTGACCGGTTTTACAATATTAGATACGTAGGGTTTCACGGCAGGTCTCAGATGTGCCACTTTGGCATGTGAGTCTTTTGCCCATCCAATGTGTTAGTTTAAGAAATGCCATAGAGTGGTTTTCTATTTCATTTTCCCCCTTTTAGGTCTTAAAGTATCTTTGACTAGTGACTGTCATCATGTCAACAAAGTGAAACATGGTTGGCTGAATGAGAACTGGAGTTTGTGGAAGATTCCCTGGAGGAGGGCGTGACGACTGGTTCCAGTATTCTGGCCTGGAGAATTCCATGGACAGAGAAGCCTGGTGGGCTACAGTCCATGGGGTAGCAAAGAGTCAGACTGGACAGAAGTGGTTTAGCACAGGCACATACAATGGGTAATAAGGGGCTTCCCAGGTGGTGAGGTGGTAAAGAATCTGCCTGCCAGTGCAGGAGATGCAAGAAATGCAGGCTCTGTCCCCAGGATGAGAAGATCCCTGGAGTAAGAAATGGCAGCCAACTCCAGTATTCTTGCCAGGAGGATCCCATGGACAGAGGAGCCTGACATGCTACAGTCCATGAGGTCGAAAAGAGTCAGACACAACTGAGTACACACACACTTGTCTTTCACATTAAAGGCCATGGAGACCCTGCGGACTTAAGAGAAATGACTGCTTCTCCCTATACTACCTAGAAGAATTTAAATTGGGAATTTAAAAAATAAAATAAATTGGGAATTTTTCCCAGAAAGAGAGTTATTACCAGGGACACATTTTATCTACATGACCTCCATCTATATGGCAGGGCAGATCCCTAATTACCAAAAAATCTGCTCTTATCTGCCTATGGGTGACCCTCCTGTCCTTGGAAGCCCCAGGTCCCTATTCTATTCCTTATCTCAAGATGGGGTATATATCTCATTTTACCTCTCTGTCTCTGACCTGCTCATATTTGTGAGATTCCTGAACATATGAAATTAAATTTTACTTTCTGTTAATCTGCCTTACATCATTTTAATTATCTGACCAATCAAAAAGAACCAAAGAAGAGAAGGGAAAATTTCCCCTTCCCAACAGACACACTCCATCCCAAGGCCCTACTAAGGTCTGTCCCGGAGTTGGAGGGAATGGAGGAAAGGGACTGAGGAGCAAGGTGGGGGAGGATAGGAAGTGCATGAGTCATTGGAGAAGGGAACAAGAAGTGAAGCTCGAATTGAAAACCAGGCTAAAAATCAGCCATCGGCCTTGTTGGAGAAGGAAGCAGCCCCCGCCCCTCCGTCTAGTGCTCGACTGTCATCTTACTCCAGAATGAGAAAGGCCTGGGTGACCCACAAAACCACTCGCCTTCTACCTATGCTTGACCCTCTGGTTCTGAGCACAGAGATGATGACCCTCACCTCACCATCCCCCAAAGGACAAGTACCTAAAAGTTCAAAAGAAGGAAGGGAAGGAAATCTCAGCCTAATTTTAGGGCAAATCCTTAAAGGTCATTTAGTCTCATTCCATCATTGTACTGAATGAGAATTTCAGACCTGGAATGGGAAGGGCATTTATCCAAGGTTACACTTGACCAGTGGGGGGCAGACCCGGGGTCCCATCCATCTGTGACAATATTAGGAACAGGCCACAGACAGAGGTCCCGGCACCTTTGGCCATCTCCCCCGCCTCACCTCCTCCACCACCACCCCCACACCGCGGTTCTTACTTCCCACTGGGGAGCGGGATGTGGAAGTGGGCACTGCAGTGGGTGATGTGAAAGAGCTGAGTAACATTGGGACGAGATTCGGTCTAAACTGGATGCCTCATTGACTGGCCTCAGTGGCAAGATGGAGGCTGCACGGCTGCCCCCATCCACAGGCTTCCTAGTCCAGGCACAGCATGGGGCACATCACCCCAACACCCAGATAAGTGCAAGGGACGTGGGGTCCCAGGACACAGCCTGATCCCCAACTCCTCATAGGTGAAGGAGGCAAAGCATTCCATGCAGAGGTTACAAGACCCCAAACCAAAAGGAAACCTGGAGACCTACAGGTCACAGGCTCTCACTTTGCTGGAGTTACTGCGCTCACAGAGCTACTTATTGACAGAGCCTGAACCAACCATGACTCTTTTTTAATACCCCACCTCCCTCATAACCACAGGGATATGTCATTGTTTTTGCGATGAACTTTTCATGCCTTTTATTTGCACACCTGGAGCACAAGAATAATATGTTCCTTAATCCACCCTCTTCCCTGTAAGGATAGAATTTTAATAAAGAATATAAAAGCAGTAAGTGGGTCATAATCATTTTTTACCAAGTCAGTAGATGCTTAAATCCTCTTAAAATACCTTCCTAACCATCTGTGAGCAGGCAACAAGAGCTATGAAGCTATTTGGACCCTTTGACCCTATAATACCATTCCTAGCTTTGTACCCCCCTCAAAGAAATAATCCAGAGCTAAGAAGTATTTTATCCAGAGTGTTCACAGAAGGGCCCTTTGTAACAGTGGAAACTGGAAAGATTTCAAATGCTAAAAGATGATGGGCTAGCTAAGGAAATAGGCCTGGACAAAACAATGTTAGTTGAAGCAGCTTTGAAGCATGAGGCAGAAGCAGCAGCATGCCCTTCTCTCTCAGAAGTGGCAGGATTTTCAGGAGAGGAACAGAGAATCAGAGGTGGAAAGAGTCTTGACTTTGGGTTGTACCCGTTATTCCGTTATTTCACTCATTGCCATGTCCATGTTTTATTTTATACTTTTTAAAGAAAAAATTACGGGAAAAATTTTAAAAGGTAAAAGAAAATCCCCTTCTTTTCCTCCCTACTATGATCTCAAGTTTTTAGGAACTCTGAAGATATTTTTCCTCAGAAATGTGAGCCATGCTGGAGATCCTGGCAGGGTTCTTGACAGCTTTCCAGTTCCGGGTCCCAGTTCCTCATGAGGCCCCACTTCTAGGGCCTGAGATCTGTGAAACTCCTACCTGTAAGATGAATAATTCCCCATCTGGCCCTGGATGGCATCCCCCTGTCACGGTTTCACATGGAAAGGGCCCTTGGCCAAGACAGCTAATAGAACAGAGGCATCTACTGGGAAGGCCCAGCTCAGCTGTCTGGCACCAAAGCTCCACCCTGGCTCCCCCTCATTCTGGAAGCACCCCCTAAATCCCCCCAGCCAATTCCTAGCCTCTGATGTCTGTTCCTCTCTTCCCACCAACCCCGGACTGCTGGAGAAATCACCTGTGTCAGCTAGGCTCACAAATTCCTCTGTGCTCGTAACACTTGGTACTTTTTGGCCCTCCCACGTGGCCAAGTCTGCTACTGTCCCTTAATATCCTTCACCTCTTTTTCCCTTGATCTTGGTAATTAGTAATCAAACTCCCTACTTCTGGCTGTACATATGGCCACCCAGAAAAAAGACATTTCATAACCTCCCTTGCAGCCAAAGGACTTCATTCTGGCCAATGAAATAGAGGAACACGTGCCAATTTTGTGACTTTTAAGGTCCTGTTCTTAAAAGGAAGAGAAAGAGCCAGTGCAAATATCTGACAAATCTGAGTGACTAGAACTTTCACTTTCACTGCTAGGACACTGACCATTTTGTTGAGGGAATGTCTTGGAAGATCCCAGCTGAGCCAAGGTGTTGTCCTGGAAGGGTGGGTGGTCCCAGAGGACGAGTAAGCAAAGGAATGGCCATCAGGGAGTCAGCAGTTATTTACCAGCTGGTACAGAAGTCGGTGAGTGTAGGACCATAAAAAAAGGCTGAGCACTGAAGAACTGATGCTTTCTAATTGTGGTGCTGGGGAACTCTTGAGAGTCCCTTGGACAGCAAGGAAATCAAACCAGTCAATCCAAAAGGAAATCAATCCTGAATATTCATTGGAAGGACTGATGCTGAAGCTCCAATATTTTGGCCATCTGATATGAAGAGCCAACTCATTGGAAAAGACCCTGATGCTGAGAAAGATTGACAGTAAAAGGAGAAGGGGGAAGCAAAGGATGAGGTGGTTAGATAGCATCAATGGACATGAACTCGATGGACATGAATTTGAGCAAACTCTGGGAGATGGTGAAGGACAGGGAAGCCTGGCATGCTGCTGTCCATGGGGTCGCAGAGTCAGACACGACTTAGCAACTAAACAACAACAAAGAAGTATTTTGGGCTTCCCTAGGACTTAGTGGTAAAGAATCCACCTACCAATGCAGGAGACGGGTTTGATCCTTCGGTTGGGAGGATCCCCTGGAGAAGGACATGGCAACCCACTCTGGTATTTTTGCCTGGGAAATCCCATAGACAGAGGAGCCTGGTGGGCTACAGTCCATGGGGTCACAAAAGAGTCTGACATGACTTAGTGACTAAACAACCACAGAAGTATTTCAGTAATTTTACTCCTAAACAATGCTGTTGATTTGTACCAGCTAAATGTCAGCTGTGGCTGCAAATTCCTTTCTTATGTTGGATTGCAGACACATACAGGAGCTCAAGCATCCATTCTGGGCCATGAAGTAGAAGCCTTGCTATGGATGACAAAGCAACAAGAACCTGGATCCCTGATAATGATATTTGTTCTATATTATCCACCTCCACTATTTACTATCGCCCACTAAACCACCTCCACTAAAGTACCATCAACCATTCCTACTTATGTAAACACATCCATATCTCATTTAAGGTTTCATTATCTCAAGTTTTTATTATCTTCCAGATCTTTTCAACAATGCTCAAGTCCCAACCGCATCTTTGTCTTCTTCATGCTCAGTTCCTATTTTACCTCTTTCCTTCCATCTCTGAAAAGGAAATGCCTTTTCTTCTTTTTGTGAGGCCAGACTGTAGCTGCTAAACCCTCCTGTGCTTTTGCTGATCAGCTCCTATGACTGACCCTGTAAGGACAGAATTGATACCCTCTCCATTCTTTTTTATATTTAATATATTTTTTCCTTTTTAAAAATTAGAGTATAGTTGATTTACAATATTACATTAGTTTTATGTGTGTTCATTCTATTCATTTGCTCCTCATACTTTACCAGTTGTCAAATATTTTTATTATTCATCCCTTGAGTGCTTTGCTCCATCAACTGTCCTTTTCTTTTTCGTATCTTCAGTCTTCCCCCTCACCACTGACTCTTCTCCCTCAGCTTATAAATACACACAAGGCTCTCCTAGCCTAAAAGAAGTATCACCCCTGACTTTCACTTCATTTACTTTCTCTTACCTTCCCCTCACTTCCTTGCTCCTTGAAACAGTCACCTACATTGTTTAGTTCTGTCCCTCCAGACTAACCATAACCCTGCCCACTGCTCCACAGAATGGCTTTTTGAAAGTAAACAGTAAATCTCTACTTGGAAAGTCCAACAGCACCTTCTCATTCCCTTTAGCCTCTGACCCTGTTGGCCTGTTCCTCCTTCCTACAGCTCTCCCAACTTGGCATCCGTAACACCACAGCTCTCTGCAGAATGCTGGACATCCAGCACACAAGTCCCCATGCCTGCTTCCTCACCCATGATAGACATCACTAGAAGAACCTGACTTTGAAGCCTCTTCAACTCAGTACTCCAGCTGCTAGGACCAGCTAATCAAAGTTGAATCTTGGATTGACACACTTACCACCTTTCACATCTCTGGGAAATGTGCTCTAAGACTGAGATGTGTGGGCAGGAGTTTTCCGCACATACTCACAGAATCACACCTGTGAGGCAATGAGGGCAGCAAGACAGGGCAAAGGGGAAAGCTACTCTCCAGTGAAGTTGCCACTGAGGCCTCAGCCCACCCCCGTGTTGCAGGGATGGCCCTGCAGAATTGTCCTGAATTGAGGCAAGAGGAATGGCCCTTGCACCTCAGCATAACAGTGTCCCAGGGGAGGGGCAGAACTTTGGGCCAGGGGCTCCCTTTGGCTGAGGGCAATTCCTGAACAGGGGCTATCCATCAGTATGGGCTTCCCTTGTGACTCAACTGGTAAAGAATCTGCCTGCAATGCAGGAGACCGGGGTTGGGAAGATCCCCTGGAAAAGGGAAAGGCTACCCACACCAGTGTTCTGGCCTGGGGGTTGCAAAGAGTTGGACACGACTGAGTGACTTTCACTTCATCCGTCAGTATGGACTGAATGGTTGTATCCTGCTCCAAAATTCATACATTGAAGCTTAATCCCCACGCAGTGACTATATTTGGAGATGGGGCCTCTAAGGAAGTAATGAAGGTTCAATGAGGTCAAGGGTGGGCCACTGATCTCACAGGATTAGCATCCTTATCAGAAGAGACACCAGAGATCTTGCTCTCCCCTGCACCCCAACCCCCAACCCCAAATGCACACACTTAGTTAGGAAAGGCCGTTCCGTTCCATTCAGTCACTCAGTCGTGTCCGACTCTTTGCGACCCCGTGGACTGTAGCCTATCAGGATTCTCCGTCCATGGGATTCTCCAGGTAAGAATACTGGAGTGGGTTACCATCTCCTCCAGGGGATCTTCCCGACCCAGGGATCGAACCCGGGTCTCCCGCATTGGAGGCAGACGCTTTAACCTCTGAGCCACCAGGGAAGCCCTAGGAAAGGCCATGTGAGCACAAACCAAGAAGGCAGTCATCTGCAAGCCAGAAAGAGAGTCTTCACCAGAAACCAAAACAGCAGAAACCTTGATCTTAGACTTCTGGCTTCCAGAACTGTGAGAAAATAAATGTCTGTTGTTTAAGCCCCCTGCTCTCTGGTATTTCACTGTGGCAGCCCAAGCTGATGAGGACCAGGGCGCATATGTGAGTCCTTAGCAGTCTGCCCTCCAGGCAGCAGGGAAATGAATTCTGTTAAAAAGCAAAATTCAACTGAGTAGATTTTAAAGATCTTATTGGCTTTATTCAACAATTCATGAATTGTTGCAGCATCCAATCTGGCAGATAAGAAGGAGCTTGGAGGAGCTGTACAAAATGAAACATTTTTAATGGACAGAAGGGAGTAGGAACAAAGAAGTTATACTAGGTCAAGTTTGACTAGGTCAAGACAAGCTTGGCTATGGCAAGGTCACTTTCCTTTAGGGGATGTCAGGGGTCTATCAGCCAGATGACCTGACCTAATGTTGATTGCTCACTAGGTGATTCCCTAATGACTGGTTAAAGATTCCATCTCTGGAAAATCCAACACTGAAATTAAGTCTCAGTTTGGAGCCACCGGGCTTAACATAAGTGACTCCATTTGGGGCCTGCTGTCTTGTGCTTAACAGTCCCTTGGTCCTGATGGGAGATCTAGGGGTGCACAGCACCACTCTCACGACCCCTGCTCTGAGCTGTCCTTCTTCTCTGACATTTCTTCTCAGAACACAAGCCTTGGCCCTAACCCAACTCTGCAATC
Organism: Moschus berezovskii; assembly: GCF_049115385.1. NCBI lineage: Eukaryota > Metazoa > Chordata > Mammalia > Artiodactyla > Moschidae > Moschus > Moschus berezovskii. Next base: position 28,694,400 of record NC_142471.1, read on the forward strand.
TGCTCCCTTGAAGTCCCAGCCTTGCCCCTCCCTCGCATGGTCCCAGCCACTCTGCCCCACACCCCCGAGGGTTGCCTGAATAACCTGTGTGGTTTCACATCTTTGTGCCCAGTAATACCTACTTCCTCACCTCAAATTCCCTTTTCTACTTCTTTCCCTGGGGAACTTTTATTTAACCTTCAAAACTCAGTTAAAATGATACTCCTAGAGGAAAGCCTTTTTGAAGGTGTAGGAGATGGTCAAGGCTCCCTCCTGCCGCTTCTGTACTTGATTCACTTCTCAAGTAGCTGTCTTGTTACTTTCAGCAGTACTTTTACTGAGCATCGAGTATATACCAGAGGCTGTGGATGCTGAATTGAAAGACACAGGCTGAATGGAAAAGTCACACTTAGGGCCTGATGTTATCTCAAGCTCTCCAGGGAAGCCAGAGTGCCCCACTGGGTGCACGGCTCTCTCAAGGTTCCTGGAGCACAGGTCCCCTTTGGCACCTTGGGGCTCTGCCACCTCTGGGCTGGAGATGAGCCCAGTCCCAGGCAGCCAGTCTGCTCTGGAGGCTGGCCACCCCCAGGATGCGGCCGGCCCCAGAGCTCTACTCCCAGGTGTAGTCACAGTGGACCGTGCCTGGATGAGCCAGTTGGGTGCTCTGTGGGGAGCTGGCCTGGCGGCTGCTAAGAGCTCACACTGGTGAGTCAGTTGCGGGCATTAGAGCCCATGAGAGATAGCTGAGTCACCGCGACAAAGTCTGCCAGCCCAAGAGGTTGGAACCGTTCTGAGAATCAGCTGAAAGCTGGGAGCACTCTGCCAAAAAAATGCTCAGACACAACATTTTGCACTAGTTTCGAGATTCTCAGACCTCCACTGTCCATCTGTGAATGTCAGAATGAGAACTATAGTAAACCCAAACAGGGAAGTGACAGAACAAGTCACACGGCCAGTAGTGAACAGAGCTGGGACCAGACCATTCCAGTCCTCCTGGTTTAACACTTTAATCTCAGTCCCAAGCACCTCCCTTTCACCTCCTGGAAAGTGTCCCAGTTCCCTCCAGCCTCAGGCATCATTCTCTTCCTCTGATTTCTAGAATACCCACAAGCCCTTGCTTCAGGTCAATTTTGGAGGGTGAACAATAACAAAGATAAGATTAGACTGAAGAGTTAGTTCCTGAGCCTGAAAGGAAAGCAAGAACTGTTCAATAATCATATTGAGTACATTAGCATATCTTTAACAATGAAGGTTCCTAATGAACTTGGATTTTAGAGGAGGCAGAAGAGAAGAATCAAAAAGGCAATCTGGCATTATCCAACAGCAACCACAACCACAACTGGCATTAACCGACAGGCTGTTACATGCCAGGCTCCCTCCTGATCGCTCTACATGCATGGGCTCAAATCCTTAAATCAGGATCATGCCCATTTTAAAGATAGAGAAACTGAGTCTCAGGAGGCTGACTTACCTGGGATATCCCTGTTCCTGGCAAAACCAGGATTCAAGCCCAAGACAGTCTGGAGCTGAGGCCGATGCCACACAGCCTCCACTGAGAATGGCCAGGGGCTTCCCTCGTGGTCCAGTGGCTAAAACTCCATGCTCCCAATGCAGGGTCCCCAAGTTGAACCCCTGGTCAGGAAACTAGATCCCACAGGCCATAAGAACCAGTGTGCCACGACCAAGACTGGCAGAGCCAAAGAAATATTCTTTTAAAAAAAGAAAGAGAATGCCCAGAATTGCCCAGGAGTGACAGAGCTGGGACACTCATCTTAATACTCAAGGCACAGGGGCCAGCCGCGCCTGATGCCATCAGACAACCACCTTCCCCTTTTCAGGTTCCACGTGCCCAGAACAGACTCTGTAACTTGTCTGACCAGCCTGATCACAGTGGGGAGACTGCTGCTGGCCTGGGCAGATAATTCCGTTCAGGAGACAGGGCTATTCCTTGAGTAAAGACTGCTCATCTGGCTTTCATACTGAACTTGCCAGTTGGCTTGTGAGCCTCATTAACTCTGGGCTCTGAAGACATTAAAGTTCTCACTGGGCCAGGTAGACTAAGATCCTTGGACCACAGTCATTTCATCACAGTTGTTATACCCTATGAAATCAGCTGAAGAAAGCGGAGCCCACGGAAGGGGTCACTGTAACCCTGGGAGGCATATGTCTGTTTCGAGTTCAGATCTGCCCATTCAGCCACGAGTTCAACTAATGTGTAGTCCTGGCCAGCACTGGGCACCTCATGGCGGAGATGTCTTCCTGTCCTCAGGAGGTGGTAGTCCCGGTGGGGATGCAGATGGATAAATGAACACCCACCCTGTCTGAGAGGAGACAATTTCTGAGCAACTCTTCTTCCCTCTCTCCATGGAGGATTAGGAAGGTATACTCTTCATGATCCAGATCCTTTGCCCAGGTGACCCATGCAGCGCTTGACTCCTTCGTGGGCTCCCCTGGGGTACAGCAAGGTCAGTTCTGAGAAAGTTCATGTGCGTATCAGGACTCATAAAATGGGGACTGCCCTCACCAAGTCACAAATCTACACTGAGGTCAGCCTTACTTAATTTACTGATGGGAAACCCCTGGCTAGGAAACTTGCCGTACACCATCACCATCCTCCAACCGGCAGCTTAGCCAGCTCACTTGACCCTAGAAAACAGAACCCATCAGCTATAGCCAATCTCATCCTGTTTCCAAATTGCCTCTTCTAATGCTCTGAAAATGTGCTCCTGCCTCGAATTTCTCAGCAAGAGTGCGCCCCTGCTTGTGGGGTATTGTGTCCCCCTAAGCTGTGAGATGTTTCTCCCTTGAATAAAGGACCTCAAACATGACTAAATTGTTTTAGGTTTATCACTTGACAGTTCTCAACAGACCCCCTGATCTTAGCCCTTAAGTGGCTTCCAGTCCTTCCCTGGAGCTGGGAGCATCAGCCATGAAGAGGGCAGGCTTGCCCTTCAAAAACCCTGTCACACAAAACTAGAGAATCAGTAAAAAGATAAGTGGTGGCCTGGGATGGAGAAAGTGGGAGGGATGTTAAGTAGGTGGATTTGAATCTGTTCTGTGTGATCCTGAAATGGTGGGTACATGACATTATGCGATTGTCAAAACTATAACACAAAGAGGGAGCCGATATAAACTATGAACTTTAGGTAATAATAGCGCATCAGGGGACTTCCCTGGTGGACCAGTGACTGCGACTCTGCACTCCCAGTGCCGTAGGCCCAGGTTTGATCACTGGTCAGGGAACTAGATCCCATATGCTGCAACTAGAACGTCCTGCATGCCACAACTAAGACCCGGCACAGCCAAAGAAATAAAACTTCTAAAAGATAATAATAGTGCATCAACTGGTTCACTAATTGTAACAAACACACAGCACAAATGCAATAAGTTTGTAATAGGGGAAACTGGGGAGGGGAGAGAAGGGGCATATGAAAACTCTATTAGTTGCTCAATTTTCCGCAAACCTACAACTACTTTAAAAATAAAGTCTATTAACTAAAAGACACACACACAGAGCAAACAAATAAAAACACCCTGTCACAGAATCCAGACCTAAGGCCTTCCCAGATTCTGACTGATTCTGCCTCTCCTGAGACATACTAAAGGGTCATGACCCTGCAGTCACACTGGGACCTCCCGCGGCTCCAAAAGCAATGCTGAACTATGTAATGATAGCAAGTGGAAAGTCAAAGTACAGAAAAGTGGTCTAATATGCTCCATCTGTGTTTAAAAAGGGACAGTTGTACATATTTTATCATATTTGCATGGAATATCTCTGGAAGAATTTCGGAGCGGTGGAAGGGAAACTTTTTACAAAATTTCCTTTAGAATTCATTTAGAAATCATGTAAAGGCACCATCCATTTTCAAAAAAAGATAAAGAAGGTTAAAACTATTAACTGATTAACTCTATCGCCTGCTGTACCAACTGTGAAATCCTGGGCAAGTTACCAAGCCTCAGTGTTCCCACCCAGAAAATGGGGAGGATGCTGCACCATGATCATAGGACTGCTGTGAGGACTGGGTGAGATGAAGGTATTCAGAGAGCCCAGCGCAGGCCTGGTGGGTGACAGTTCGTCAGCACCGCGTAAGGGAACCCTAAGCAAGAAGATGTTATAGGCGTTGGGGGAGGGGGGTTGCTTCTCTCTTATTTATTAAGAGCAGGAGAAGAAGGTCTCCTCAGGTGGACAAAGTAGGGAACTGCCCCAAAGCCTGCAATCCCAGGGGGCAGTTGTTCTCCATTCCACACCCCTGCTATGGCCCTGTTTCTGCTACACAATTCTGTATCATCCCAGGACCTAAGTCCCCCCAAGCCCGAGCACCCGACAGCCACATCACCGTGGGCATCTCACCCTGGGGGCCTGCAGGAACTGGAGGGGTGGTGACATCAATGCTGGGGAAGCAGAGAGATCCCTGGCCCCCCGCCACCAACCCTCCCCAGCCCAGCTGCCTGTGAGCTTGCCTGCTGGCTGTGGGCAAGGGCCCTTGCTTCCTCTGGTCTTCCCACAACCCTCAGGTGCTCCCGCAGACCCCCCCACACACACCCCCAGCCCACCCAGCAGGTGCTTAGAGAATGTCTGACAACATTTGGACTCAGGAATGTAGGAGCCTGCCTTCTGCCTCCCCAAAGAGCTTCTCCTGGTCCAGGGGCTTGTTGCCTGCAGAAGGGGCCCTGAGGAGCCAGGAGACGTGGTTCCTATCTCCCACTCATCCTAACAGCTGCAGGACCTTGGGTGACACATATGCCTCCCTGGGTGTGCTGTCCCCATCACCAAAGGCCAAAGAGAGGCTGGGAACAGGCTGTCAGGCCCCATCCTGTTCTCATGCCCCAAGTGACCCAGAAGCCCAGGGTAGACCCCTACACGGGGCGGCGGGGGGGATATTCCTGACATCACTGGGCATTACACCTGCCCTCTCCGACCTTGGGAGGAGTCAGGGGAACGTCTGCTGACAGCTTGAGCACTGGCATTTAAAATAATAACAGGCTTCTCCCCTGATTATCAAAGCAGGTATGTTCACTGTCTATAATTAAGAAAATTCTGGAAAGCACAAAGAGGGAGATAAATGTCATTTCCCAACCATACCTCCTGAGGACTGTAAAAAGGAAGAGCAGCTTCGTTCACTTGGAGCAAGTTCACTTAGAGGGGCCCAGAAGGAACTGTGACCAGCACCCACCCTCAGGGGCCCTCTTCCACCCCCGCCTGGAATCACAGCCTTGAGGAAGTTCACTGCTAGTCACACCCCGCGGCTGCCTGGTCACATGCTCTGGTAGGAAGCCTGGCCACAGGCTCACCCCTCCTGGACCTACTGGGTGGCTGAGAAGGCCTGGGGTCACATGCAGAGCCGCAGATATGGGACCAAAGTCTCCAAACCAAATGTCACCACTTTCAGACAACCTGTACGCCCTTCCTCCTCGGTTCCTTCCTTAGGCCCCGAGTGAAGCCTGCAGTGGAGCCTTGGCTGGGGCCCGTGGGGCAAGGGTCTCCTCTGCTCAGCGGAGACCCTGACCGTGAGGCTCCAACACCAGTTAAGACAGAATTTTTCAGTCCCCCCAAAAGCCCCCGAGGTCAAGATCTTCTTTCTACAGAAAGAGAAACTGAGACCCAGAAATGGGGAATTCCCCCAAGACCACACAAAGAAAAGCAAGAGCTGAGGCTAACCCCAAGTCTCCAGACACCCTGGACGGCACTTTGTCTGCAGTTTTGGCCTTTTTGTCCTGGAAACACTCTACTAAAAACACCAACCTGCAAATTCTAAGGCATAAGGAAGCCTGTGTAAGGAAAGAAGAGGACTAATTATCAAACATGAGTCTGGAAGTGACAGGGTTGAGAAGGACATGAGCCACCCTTGCCCCTTGGGCAGGAGCAGCTGGTATTTATGGAAAAGGCTTTACCTGCAGGAGGGCAGGGCCCACAGGCATGTCGGGAGCTGGGGTGCCCCATGAGTCAGTGGATCTGACGCTGCTCCCTCAATTTCCCTTCCCCATTTAAGCTTTCTGCGAGGCTTCAAAGGTGAGGTGTGGGTAGATCCCACAGCCCACAGCTGAACCACTACTGAGGTTCTCATCCTGACGAGGACACTTTTGTGAGTGATCAGTCATCGGCCATGCCACCCACCTAGTGACCTGAGCGTCACAGGAGGTTAGAGGGTCAGTCGACACAGGGGCTGAGGATTCCCTGGGCACAGGGAAGTGCACCCAATGGGAAAGAGAAACTGAAGCCCCTGTCCTGCCAAGCCTCAGTCCCGGGCACAGTGGCACACAGCCTAGGACAGTGGGCCGGAACCATTCAGAGCTGAAAGCGCCCCTTGAGCGCTCTGGACCCGTCTGCTATATCCCTGTAATGCAGGACTGGGACACCAGCAGCTCGATGAGGCCAAGGGCCTGGTTCGAGATCTCTCCCCAGGAGGTCAGGAGAATTCAAATCCAAATGTCCAGCTCCAGCCTGAAGCGCACTGCGCCAGTCAGAGCTACCTGAACCCCACCCTCAGCACAGCCTGGATGCTGAGCAGCACTGGGTTTCGTCAACTGTTCCTCACTCTGGGTTGCTATGTGCCTTTGTGTGTGTGGCCTCCCAGACCTGCGGTCTTCATAGGCAGGCAGGTTCTGCACACAGGAGGGCTTTAGGTACCTAGTAGGTCTTGGCAACCCACTTGAGTATTCTTGCCTGGAGAATTCCATGGACAAGAGGAGCCTGGAAGCCTCAGTCCATAGGGTCACAAAGAGTCAGACACGACTGAAGCGACAGCACCCAGCACAGGTCTAAACTCTTCCCATTAGAACCTCTGTGCTGTGCCTTCAGAGGTCAGCCTAGTACACGGTAGGGCCTCGAGAGGGGAAACTGATGCCAGAGCGGGCTACCGTGAAGCGGGAACAGGTGGAGTCAGGCTGGGCCAGGAATCCTGGGGCCTGCTGGTAAATCCTTCCTTTCTGCCTCTCCTCTGACCTATGAGTTGGGCATTCAGAACACACCAGCAAGGTTACTAATTAGGGAAATGCCCTTGAGGGGTGAGCTTGGGCCGAGAAAGCTCAAGACAGTGTCAGGAGGAAGAGGCAAGCTGGGTTCCTTGGTGCCGATCCTGGAAACCTTGGGTCTCTGGGACCCTAACCCCTGAAGGCACAAAGCAGGGTGAGCCCTCCCAAAGCCTGCCCCCTCACCAGCTCACCATTACCACTCCCTGAGAGTTAGGCAAGGTCAGAGTAACCTTTCCTATGTGACAAATAAGCCCCAGAGAAACGGCCTTGTCAAGGTCACACAGCTGCTTAGTGGCAGGGTTAGGCTTTGAGTCCCTTTGTTTATACAAAGCCCAGGATCAGTCACCCCTCCAGAGAAGTGTGTCAGGCTCCAGAACACAGCACAGGGGCAGCCAGATATCTACTGAATGAAAACACCTCTCACCACCTTTGCCCTAGTCCAGACCACATCCCACCCTCCCAGGGTGGTCTCAGAGGCCTCTGGGGGTCTCCTATTTCCCGCCTTGACCGCCTGTTCTCCAGCATGCATGCCGGGAATGTGGGTGTGGTGAATCAGTGCAGAGGTGACAGAAGTGAAAGCATGAAAGTGTTGGTCGCTAAGTCGAGTCCAACTCTTGTGACCCCATGGACTGCAGCCTGTCAGCTCCTCTGTCCATGGGATTCTCTAGGCAAGAATTCTGAGGTGGGCTGCCATTTCCTTCTCCAGGGGATCTTCCTGACACAGGAATCAAACCTGGGTCTCCTGCATTGCAGGAGGATTCTTTACCATCCGAGCCACCAAGGATGCCTTTGACAAAACCCTTCCTAAAAGCCATCCGTGCCCACGGAGGCTCCTGGGATATACAAAGCCATCAGCACGGCCAAGGCCACCCGTCTAGCTTTCCCATGTACCCATTCCCGGGTGTCCTTCTCCCACTCCAACCCCTGTCCTCTGGGGGCACCAACCCATGACAACCTCCTGGCACCCGGGGAAGGGGCAGTTTGAGACAGAGAACCGTGAGGCAGGCCCAGGCCCCAGAGCACAGCCATGAGGGCAGGTCCCAACAAGGCTCTACTTCCTGCTGCCTCTCAGCAGTTAGAACTCTGAAGCAAAAAGGTTGTCATGGGGATGCATACTTATTTGAATTTAAAAACTGAAGTCAGATGTTGTCTGACACCAAGGCAAATCTGCTTGGCTGACTGCGGTGACACAGCTTGATGTGACAGATAAGCTTCTCAAATCAAAGGAACTGAAGCTGCAGCCCCAAGTTTGGGTGGAAAAAATATTTTTAAAACGTTGACAGCATACAGCAAGCCACAAAAAGCATCATTTTCCAAGTTTAAATGTATGATTTAAAAGACTTCAAATGTGTTTTAAAGGGTGCTTGCGAAGAAAAACTGTGATGACCACTGTCTTGTTAAAGCTATCTTTTCCAATGCCCATCATTTTTACCTGCTCAGAGATGTCCCCTGTGGCATTTCATGGCTGTTCCTCCTCAAATGCACCCAGCTCCTTCCCACAAGGTGGGGGCTGTGATCCTTTGTCCTTGCCTTCCCTAGGACATCTCTCCCCTAGACCTTTGCTCTCATGTGGGCTCCCTGATCACCCCAACCAACAGAGCCTCCACACTCACCGTACCTGTCACCCTGTTTTCATAAGTGTAAGGAAGGCACTTACATTCAAGTACGCTGGACAGTAAGTCAGAGTACTGCTGGAAAGCCAAGGATGATGGCAAGAGAAAATGACAACAGGGGGACAAGCACGGTGAGGGTGGAGGCCACTTTCAATCCAGCTGTGTCTCCAGCCTCTAGGTCAGGGCCTGGTGCACACTGAGTGCTCTGGAAACAGGCTCCAGACATTCTCAAGATGAAGTGGGGACAGTTTAGATCCAGTCTGGGCCACAGATAATCACTGTAGTTGGCCCTTCACATCTGTAGTTTTCAAATCCACAGGTTCAACCAATTGAACTGAGGATCAAATGTTTTCCGAAAAAGGGGGAAAAAAGATTCTAGAAAGTTCCAAAAAGCAAAACTTGAATTTTCTGCACACCGGCAACTATACATATGGCATTATATTGCATTAACGTTAGGTTTTATAAGCAGAGATAATATGAAGTATAGGGCAGGATGTGCATACGGTTATATACAAATACAGTTGACCCCTGGTCAAGGAAGGGGCTGGACGCACCAGCCCTCTGCACAGTTGAAAATCTGCATACAACTTTCAGTCAGCCCCCAATGTGTGCAGTTCTTCCATATTTGTGTTTATGCATCCAAAGATTCAAGCAACCCTGGATCATGTGGTCCTACAGTATTTATTACTGAAAAAAAATCTGAGCATAAGTGGACTCACACAGCTGTAACCTGCGCTGCTCAGGGGTCAAGTGTACTACTCCATCCTACATGAGGGAGGTGTGCATCCTTGGATCCTGATGTCCGTGGAGGTCCTGGAACCAAACCCTGTGGCTACCGAGGGACGACTGCACTGAGGAAGGACTGGGTGAATAAACAAAGCCGCAGAGGGATTCGGATGTGAGGGCCCGGAATCCCACCCTCTGCCCGGTCTGCCAAATGCCTCACGCGGCCTTCCTGATCCAGCCCCAGCGTTACCCGATTTGTTGCAGTCTTCTTCAGTTCCGCGGGGGAGCGCATCCCAAGATGTGTGGACTGACCTCAGTGGGGTTCCTGATGACACAGCATTGGCAGCCTGGGCAGCAGCAGATAAGTATTATCAGTTCCTGAGAGGCCTTGGGGTGGCTGACTCCCAGAGAAACCCGGAGGCCTCAGCCCAATGCCATTCTGGAAGGGGCCTCAGGCGTGGGACCGGAGGCCAGAAAGAGGCCAACCCCTGCCCGGGGCTGTGCTTCAGCCTGCAACAGCCCTCACTGTTCTCTATCTCGAGGCCACTTTCTCTGAGCTCAGAGACACAGGACTCACTGGGAGGCAAGACAGGTCTTCTTGGGACTTCCCTGGCGGTCCAGTGGCTGAGACTACTTCCTCCCAATGCAGTGTTAGGGTTAGGTTCAACCCCTGGTCAGGAAACCAGATCCCACATGCCTCAACTAAGACCCAGCACAGTCAAGTAAGTAAATAACTTTTTTATTTTATTTGTTAAAGACAGGCCTTCTCCCTGGGAAAGGAATCGGCTGTGGGTTGATGGGATTACAGATAGTCCTTTCCTCCACCTGGCTCACCCTGATACACATGGCAGGCTGGGTGGGTGCTGGGTATAGACAAAGAGGAGGGTACAGTGGAGCCCTGGCCTCAAGAGATTCTGAAGGGGGCCATCAAGGCTCCATGCAGACCAAGAGATGCCCTACCTCCCCAAGTGCCCATCTCTGGGACCTCCTAAATCTCAGACATCACTGTCATCTTCACCATCCCCTCCACAGCCACCACAAGCAACTTCACATCGGCCATCCCTTCTGATGGTCTTGACAAAGACCATACAGCCTAAATTTTTTAAATCACTTTAAAAAATATATATTTTAAGTCACCTTTTTTTAAGAAAAAAAAATCAGGTAAGAGAATTTCAAGTCATAATCCATATTCATGGCATAGTCTTCACTGCAGACTACATCGCTGTGAAAACTAGGAAGGATCTGCGGGAACAAGGCCTGGGTCACTGTGATGGTCACTGAACGCCCAGGGCTCAGAAGCGTCTGGCATGATGAGGTGCTCAACACCTTCTGCCCAGTCAGGAAGTGGCAGCGACAGGATTTGAACCCACATCTCCAGGCTGATTTGGTCCCAGGTCTTCAGCTGGGCCCGTCATATTTCATGCCACTTACAGTGTCTCTATATTGGTTTGCAAGAGAGGGAAAAACAGAACTGTGAGCCAACAAGCCCCTGCTCTCCCACCTGGGCGCCTTCCTCTCAGTGTGAGGTATTTGCCGGGTGCCAGAAAGACACCAGGACACGCCCCTTACAAGCCAGAGAGCCTTCCCGGCCAGGTCCCGGGAGGACACCTGGGGAGGAGGTGTGAGCAGTTCCAGAAAACACTCTCCAACCCCACCTGAGCACCGGAAGGCAAGGGCAGGTGCCTTCAAGCCGAGCGGGAAGGAAGGGAGGAAAATAAAAGTCCAGGGAGTCAAGTGATTTTCTTTAAGTCATAGTCGGTCACGGGGCCAGACATGATTTCAAAACCCACAGTCCCCTGCTCTGCCAACGAAACTATGCGGAAAGGGAGACAGAAGTAGGGAAACTGAGTCTGTGTGCAGGGAGAAGACTCAGAAAGGAAACTGGCCTTCTTAGAAAATGAAGTAGAAAAAGACCTCCTCAGGGCAGGCTCCGAGAGGTACAGGGTAGTGGGTAGTCTCCTCTCCTTCGTGGGCAATTCAGGAAGAAGTGCCAGGGACTTAAAGGTATTCTTTCCAGTTAGCCCTGGAATGCAACTACTGGGAATGGATTCTAAAGCCCAAATGCAGGAAAGCATTACGGACAAAGATGTTTACACCGCATTAGTCGTAAGAGCAGGAGGTTGGACACGATCCAAACAGCTGACTGTAAGAAAATTATGAAGAAAATTGAAGCAGTCGTAGACATTTACACAACCAATTACGGTGTTCTTTGAGAGGGCTTTCTCGTGGTGGGAACACTAAGACTAAGGTGCAGGCGGAGAAAAAACAGGATGTGAAACCATTCATGCTGAATGACAACTGATATCTACCCGAGGCACAGGAGAAAAGGGCGCAAACAGGCCAAAGCGGTACTGCAATGGCCTCCGTGGGAGAAGACCAAGGGAACTTGTGTTGCTTCTTCTGCTTGTTGTATTTCTCTTCTTTTAAAAAATGGAAAATATTTTAAACATTTTCCTGATTATAAATTAATACCTTCTGTTGGTAAAAAAAAAATTAATATAGATGTGTGTTAAAGTAAAAAGTGGGCAATTTCCTGGCATTCTAGTGGTTAGCATGCCGTGCTTTCACTGCCAAGGGCCTGGGTTCAATCCCTCGTGAGGAAACTAAGATACAGCAAGCTACACGGCATGGTCAGAAAAAAAAGAAAGTAAAAACTGAAAGAACCTTTGTAATTCCACAGGATACATTATATCGGGCTAAGACTCCAAGCTCCCAGTGCAAGGGGCCCCGGGTCCAATTCCTGGTCAAGCAACTAGATCCCATATGTCGCAACTGAGTCCACATGCCACAGCTAAAGATCCTGCACGCCACAACTAAGACCTGGCACTGCCAACTAGATAATTATCTAAAAAATTAGTTACTATCCTATTAGTCACATACACACATGTATCTACAAACATACACAGATGCATGTGTTCAGTTCAGTTGCTCAGTCCTGTCCAACTCTCTGTGACCCCATGAACCGCAGCATGCCAGGCCTCCCTGTCCATCACCAGCTCCCGGAGTGCACCCAAACCCATGTCCATTGAGTCGGTGATGCCATCCAGCCATCTCTTCCTCTGTCATCCCCTTCTCCTCCTGCCCTCAATCTTTTCCAGCATCAGGGTCTTTTCAAATGAGTCAGCTCTTCACATCAGGTGACCAAAGTATTGGAGTTGCAGCTTCAACATCAGTCCTTCCAATGAACACCCAGGACTGATCTCCTTTAGGATGGACTGGTTGGATCTCCTTGCAGTCCAAGGGACTCTCAAGAGTCTTCTCCAACACTACAGTTCAAAAGCATCAATTCTTCGGTGCTCAGCTTTCTTCACAGTCCAACTCTCACATCCATACATGACCACGGGAAAAACCATAGCCTTGACTAGACGGACCTTGGTTGGCAAAGTAATGTCTCTGCTTTTCAATATGCTATCTAGGTTGGTCATAACTTTTCTTCCAAGGAGCAAGCATCTTTTAATTTCATGGCTGTAATCACCATCTGCAGTGATTTTGGAGCCCACCCCCCAAAATTAAGTCAGCCACTGTTTCCACATCTATCTGCCATGAAGTGATGGGACCAGATGCGATGATCTTCGTTTTCTGAATGTTGAGTTTTAAGCCAACTTTTTCACTCTCCTCTTTCACTTTCATCAAGAGGCTCTTTAGTTCCTCTTCACTTTATGCCATAAGGGTGGTGTCATCTGCATATCTGAGGTTATTGATATTTCTCCCGGCAATCTTGATTCCAGCTTGTGCTTCTTCCAGCCCAGCGTTTCTCATGATGTACTCTGCCGCCGCTGCAGGGTGACAATATACAGCCTTGATGTACTCCTTTTCCTACTTGGAACCAGTCTGTTGTTCCATGTCCAGTTCTAACTGTTGCTTCCTGACCTGCATACAGGTTTCTCAAGAGGCAGGTCAGGTGGTCTGGGATTCCCATCTCTTTCAGAATTTTCCAGTTTATTGTGATCCACACAGTCAAAGGCTTTGGCGTAGTCAATAAAGCAGAAATAGATGTTTTTCTGGAACTCTCTTGCTTTTTCCATGATCCAGCGGATGTTGGCAATTTGATCTTTGGTTCCTCTGCCTTTTCTAAAACCAGCTTGAACATCTGATACATACAGAAATACACATACATATTATTTCCTTTAACACAAAAAAAGGGACACTATATAAACCCTGTTGTGGAACCTGCTTTTTTTCATGCAATATAATGCATTCATTTTTCCATGTGCATGTACACAGATTAGCCTCATTATTTTTACCCCCAGTGACCGCTTAATGCACCACTGTGGGATGCAGCAAAACTTTTGGCTCTACACTATGGAAAACAGTATAGAGGTTCCTCAGAAAACTAAAAATAGAATTACCATATGTTACGGCAATGCCATTCCTGGGCACATACCCAGAGAAAACTGTAATTCAAAAAGATACATGCACCCTTACGTTCACAGAAGCACTCTTTGTAATATCCAAGACACGGAAACAACCTAACTGTCCAGTGACAGATGAAGAGAACAGATAAAGAAGATACGATACATATATACAATGGAACACTACTCAGCCATAAAAAATGAATGAAATGGTGCCATTTGCAGCAGGATGCAACTAGAGATTATCATACTAAGGGACATAATGAGACAAAGACAAATATTGTATTATGTAACTTACATGTGGAATCTAATATATGACACAAATGAACCGATCTATGAAGCAGAAACACACACACAGGCGATTACACACAGAATGGATAAACGAGAAGGATCTACTGTTGCTATTCTTAGATAAACCACAATGGGAAAGAATAGATACTCCCAGAGATCCTAATCCAATGTTTTAAAAAGCTTCAGGTGGCTCCTTGTGCAGCCACAATGGAAGACCCACATGAAAGCAGAGCTGCTCTGGCTAAAAAGAGGCACAGCCACAAACCTCACTCAATCCCCTTCTCAGCCATCCTTGAGGCTGCTCCCAGGACCATGTCGGCTCCAGTAATCTGTGGAGAGGCACTGATGCAGCAACTCCACAACTGTAAGATGAACACTAGGCTGCCATCAAAAATAACAAGGTAGCCTGTGTGTACCAACTGGGAAAACTTCCCATGATGCATTTTTAAGTGATGTGGACTGAAAGAAAAATGCACAGTATAACACTGTGAGTTTCAGTTTTCTGTTTGTTTTTCTGGCCACATCAGATGGCATGTGGGCTCTTAGTTCTCCAACCAGGGATTGAACCCATGCTCCTTGAATTGGAAGCTCAGAATCTTAACTACTAGACAGCCAGGGAAGTCCCTGTGGACTTCAGTTTTACTCGGGGACCCTGCTGGAGACTATAGCTCAGGAAACAGCCTCTCAGAAGCTCTGAGGGGACTGCTCTGAAGAGGGAGGGGGAGAAGTCAGTATATATATGATTTCAGGGAGAGAATAACAAATGCAGTCAAGCATGAAGATTGTTACCAGTCACAGCCCAGATGTCTCAGTTGATTTTAGTGATCTTCTATGTATGGGAAGATGCAAAAAATCTAGATCCATTAGGTTTTTTTCTGAGATATCACCAACTATCTAAGTGGCCTGCTTTTCCAAAGCACATAGCTCCTCATCCTGTTTTTCACCCTGAATTCTTTACAGGGTACTGTCCCTCGGTGACTGCAGTGGTTAATGACTTAATCCTTGTAAAACTGGATGGCGGGCAACACTCCTTGTTTTATAGTGAGAAAGACAATTTACTGAACAGCAGGTACTGTATATGATCCTTACATTTTTAAACGTCTACATATATGTATTATACAAAATTTTCTGTATGCTTGAGCATGCATACAAAAAATCTGATATATGCCATTTCTGCAGAATTCTCATCACAATGTGCAGTGACACAGTATTTGTTTTCCTATTAATCTGTCAACCTCCCTTCACTAGACGGTACTCTCTTAGGAGGCAGGAACCATATCTGTTCACCAGTGGAGCTCTAGAGTCCAGATTATTCCTTGGAACATGCTGGGTCCTCAGGAAGTATTTGTTAAAGGTGGACAGGAAAATATAAAGAAAGGAAAATAGGAGTGAAAGAAAAAAGAAAAACTTGTTCAAAGAAAGGAAGAAGGGAAGAAAAAGAAAAAGAAAAGAAAAGGCAGGGAGGCAAGGAGAAAGAGATGGGAGAGAGAGGGCAGGAGGGAGGAGAAAATCAGAATTGGAATTTTACTTTTACAACTCTAATTGGTTGTGATTGTCCAATCCCTAAGTCACGTTCGACGCTTTGTGCCCACGTTCGACGCTTTGCACACCAGGCTCCTCTGTTCCCCCACTGTCTCCCAGACTTTGCTCAATTTCATGTCCACTGAGTCCGTGATGCTATCCAACAATCTCGTTCTGTCGCCTCCTTTTCCTCCTGCCTTATTGAAGCCTTATTTCCCAGCATCAGGGGTTTTTCCAATGAACCGGCTGTTCCCATCAGGTGGCCTTTAGCTTCAGCATCAGTCCTTCCAGTGAATATTCAGGGTTGATTTCTTTGGCACCCAGCATTCTTTATGGTCCAACTCTCACAAGCATGCATGGCTACTGGAAAAACCATAGCTTTGACTATATGGACCTTTGTTGGCAAAGTGATGTGTCTGCTTTTAATTGGTTGAATATCTTTTAAATGTTTTCACTGGAAAATAAAACACAGATACAGAAACTCCTACGGTCCCAATGTATGGCTTAACTAATAACTACTACAAGGTGAATGCCAACGAGACCAGGAAAAAGAACCTGGCCAGCCTCCTGCAACCCCCTCCACGTGCGGTCCCCAAGCACTGCTCCACCTCCTCCAGAAGCAGTAACCTTTATCCTGGCTTTTCCAGTACAGTGATTGCAAACCAGCCATCAGGGAGCGGGGTGGGGTGGGGGTTTTAAAGCTCCTGGGGCCGCCGAGATTCTGTTCCCTCTGCAGATACACCTCTCCTCCCCAGGCTTGCACAAGACCCGCCTGACCCTGCGGACCCATGGTGTGGGCTCTGCAATCCTCATCCGCTTTCAAAACACAATTTTAAGCAACCCTAGTGGATTGAGCTTCTGGTCTACGGAGAAAGGGAACCGAAAGAGGATCAGAAACCGCGCTGAATGATTTCAAGTTCAACGTGGTCCATCAGGAAGGAGGAGAGGACGCTTACCGCGCGGAAGGGGCAGCCCCGGGCCGGCGGGGCGGTTGGTGTAGACCCGGCGGGCGCCAGGCGCAGCTGGTCGGTGCTTGGCTAAGCCGAGGCGCAGCAGTGCGCGGGCGGCCTGGAAGTATCTCAGTACCTGCGAGCGGGCATCCATCCATTCATCCATTCACACAGCGGGGCAAACCGGTCCTGGGGGAAACGGGCGGCGGGAAGCGCTGTGAGTGGGCCCTTGAGGGTGGAGGTGGGAGTCCAACTGCGAAAAGTCAGAATTTTGGGAAAGTGCTCCCTGTCCTACCCGGAGCCTCCTGGTCTGTCCAGTGGGGACTGGGTGGTTGTGAGGGGGCAGTGCTGAAATGCTGAGAACACTGGCATCACCCTCCACCTGGGAGAGGAAAGAGCCTGGAGGCCTGAACTCCACCTCTACCCACGTTCCCCTGGCTCAGGCCCTGCCACCAGCTTGCTGTTGCTCTATCCCTTCAGAGGCTCTCCCCTCCTGAGTTCTAAAATGGAGCTGGAGAAGCTCTGGGACTGCATATCATGAGGTGAAGGACAATGAGGAAGCCTGTCAGCTGCTCTGACCACATCTGAAGGAAGCAGGTTTGCTCCCCAGACCCAGCCTCTGAGCACAGTCCCTGGGGTCCAGTCATCCATTATCACTGGGAAGGGAGAGGGGGGATTTCCAAATCAAGGAGAAAGCAAACCGGTGACCACTGAGTCCATCCCCTGAAGGATGTGTTTGAGCTGCACAGTCTTGAAGAAATCATGTGTGGCTTATAAAAATTTCATTTTGCTGCCAACAATTAAGATACAGAGATTATACGTAGAATTCGGGCCGGTTTCCTGCAGGGTCACAGTTACTCAGCTGAGCCCTTTGATGCATCCACACCCAGCCCCCCTGAGTTCCCCTGGGCCTTTGAAACCAAGACTCCCACTTGAAGCTAAGAAGTGCATGGCAGTGGTTCCACATGGCAGAGGAAGGATGTTTGGAGTTAGGAACTCTCATCTACAGACGAGAAATTCCAAAGGCTGACTGTGCCCTAGGAAATGGCACACTGGGCTCCAGGCCTCCGTTTTCCATCCTCACTACGGTGAAGCAGGCGAGTTTAAACATCCCTGTGGACCCAGCACGTTAGACATTTCAGAGTCTGTGCACTTCCTGTGTGACCGTGCCTTGTTCCGTCCTTGCTTGGAGGTTGCTGCTCCTCTTTCTGCACCCTAGCCAGGAGCCGAGCGTGGGAACGCTGAGCCGCGTCCCTCCCTGGGAGGGGGCCTGAGTTCCGACAGCTGCCCCGCCAGTCACTGTCCGTGGCAGCTGCTGACCTGCTGTACCCTGATGGGAGTGTACTTCAGACGCTTTGTGCTCATCCCAACAGAACCGATCCTCAGATAATTAAATATTTTCAAGAGAAAAGTTTGAACTCAGTTAATTACATCTTCTCATACTTAGAAAAGCACTAAAAACATTAACTATGATAGCTGCTTCTTATGAACAGCAGGAACCTTCTACCAAGGGGTATGCTAGATTGCACATACCCCTTCATCAAAATCACATATGCATTGGACTTCCCTGGTAGTACAGTGGATAAGCAATGCAGGGGACACTTCAATCCCTGGTCTGGGAAGATTCCACGTGCTGTGGAGCAACCAAGCCGTGTGCCACAATTACTGGAGCCCACACTCCAGAGCCCGGGAGCCACAACTACTGAAGCCCGTGTTCCTAGAGCCTGTGCTCTGCAACATGAGAAGCCCCGTGCATCACAACGAAGAGTAGCCCCTGCTCACCACAAGCAGAGAAAAACCAAGAGAAGCGAGGTGCAGCCATAAATTCATTCATTAATTATACATAAAAAAAGACATGCAAAACTTTTTAAAAAATCACATATATTGGCCTCTCCCGTCATCTCAGAACAGTTCTCAAGGCTCTCTGAGAGACTGTCTCCTGGGTTATAATCCTCAGGTTGTCTTGAAGACAGTTTTCCATTCCTTTATTAGATTGACTACTGATTACTTTCCCTGTTGACAGTACCCTTGGAGGCACCCTGGGTTACTGCAGTGATGAGGGAGGGGAACCACTGGCATTTGTTGCAGAGGCTGAGGACGCCGACTCCGCGGTGCTTGAAGCTGCCTCTCAGGACAGAAACATCGTCCATGCCCTCTCCTGATTCTCGTATGTCCCTTCAGATGTTCATGTCAGTGAAAAACACCAGACTGCATTTCACACTTTAGCACAAGAGGTTGTACAGATTTTAAAACACACTCTGAGAAGGCAAATTAATGGAAATCTGTAGTTTGTTTTGTATGAAATTCTACCAAGAGTTTTACCCATTTCAGAAAATCACAGCAGGAACAGCCACATCTCTCCTGGAATTCAAGACCCCAAAACAGTATCCTTAAGGCGCCCTGCATTTGCAGCCAGGCACGTCTGATATTCTATTGTGCTGTGAGCCTCTGTCACCTTGGGTCACCTTGTGCCTGCTGGTGGAATTGGTAGGCATGTACCAGCTGAGATGCACATAGGTTATTATGGCCTTCTTTTTCCTTTATATATTAGTTGGGACATCATACGGTTTGTAAATTTTTTTTAATTATTTATTTATTTATTTTTGGCTGTTCTGGGTCTTAGTTGCTGCTTGGGCTTTTCCCTAGTTGGGGCATGTGGCTTCTCACTGCGGCAGCTTCTCTTATTGAGGGGCAGGGGCTCTAGGGCACACAGGCTTCCGAAGCTGCAGCATGGAGTTGAGGCTCCCAGGCTCTAGAGCACAGGATCAACAGTTGGGGCTCATGGGTTCAGTCGCTCTGCGGCGTGGGGTACCTTCCCAGACCAGGGATTGAACCTGTGTCTCCTGCATTGGCAGGTGGATTCTTTACCAGGAAAGCCTCATTATAGCTTCTTAAAAATTATATGTATAGTAAGTTTTATTATCTGTTGATGATTTTTAGTGAGGTCCATGAACCCCCCTGGAGTCTGAGACTCTTTCAGGGCAGTGCTGATATCACCATGATAACATTTGATGATTAAAAAGCCACAGTGGGTGAAACTGCTGGCACTCCAGCAGGAAGCAAGGAAGTAGCCCCAAACTGGGGCGTGTCCTATATAGACACACACTCACAACGACAAAATAGGTCAGCATTACTGAAGAGGACCCTTGATGAAGCAGTAAAAATAATAAACTCCATTGACTCTTAGGCCTTGAGTATACGACCTTTAATCTTCTGTGTCATGAGACTGGCAGGATGTATAAAGCACTTTGGCTGGAAGCCTGGGTAGACGGCTGTGGAGGAAAAGCACTAGAGAGTTCGTCAGAGTTGGCGCAGATTCTCCTCTTTGTCCACGGAACACTGTTTTTACTGGAAAGAACAACCAACAGACACTGTGGGTATTCAGACTTGGCTATTAGGCAGTCTTTTTAAAATGAGCAAAATGAGCCTGTCCTTTCAAGGAAAAATAGTTGACCATGTTTGTTATCAATGATGAAGTTTAAGCTTTCGAGCAGAAATCAAAATTTTGGAAAACTTGTACCCACCACTATGAGCCTGACAGCTTCCCAGTATTTAAAGACCTTACTGAGATGAGTGGCAGTGTTAACAAATGCTATTTTAATTAATTTATATATTTTTGACTGTGCTGGGTCTTCACTACTGCACGCAGGCCTTCTCTAGTTGCAGCAAGCTGGGTGGGACTACTTTATCATGGTACGTGGGCTTCTCATTGCAGTGGCTTCCCTCGTTGGAGAGCACAAGCTCTAGGTGTGCAGGCACAGACTTAGTTGCTCCACAGGATGTGAAATCCTCCCAGATCAGGCAGAGAATCCACATCCCCTGCATTGGCAGGTAAATTCTTATCTACTGTGCCACCAGGGAAATCCATGAATGCTATTTTGCCACTGTTTAATGATGTGTGTCATCTTTTGGAAGATCTGAACCACTGGGTTAACAAAACTTTCCAAATGACCAATGTGGGCGTACAATAAAAATCACACCTGAGCAAAAGATCCACCTAGGGTATAAGATCGGAGAAGGAAATGGCAACCCACTCCAGTATTCTTGCCTGGGAAATCCCATGGACAGAGGAGCCTGGCAGGCCACAGTCCATGGGGTCGCAAAGAGTCAGACACAACCAAGCAAGTAAACAACAAAAGAGTACAAGAAAGACCCAAACATTTTAAAGTCAGACAGCATGAAACGCTCACTGATACGGTTTCAGATTCCACAAGGCACGAACCTTTAAGAAACTCCCACTTGTTGATTTCTGTGTAGCAACAAGGAAGAAAGTCCACAATTATCTGCAAAGGCTATTAAAACCCTCCTCTCTTTTCAAACTACATACTGTGTGAGGCTAGATTTTCTTCAGTCAAAATGCATCACATCTCACACCTGTCAGAATGGCTATCATCAAAAAGACCACAAATAACAAGCACCGGTAAAGACGGGAAGAACAGGAATGCTTACGCACATTAGTGAGGATGCCAACTGGCACAGCCACTGCGGAAAACAGGTCCGCAAAAAGCTGAAAACAGAGCCACCACCTGATCCAGAAATGCCATTCCTGGGTCTAGATTCACAGAAAGTTAAAACACTAACTGACGGATTTTCATGTTCATAGCAGCACTATCTACAACAGTCAAGTCACGAAAGCAGGCTCGGGGTCCACGAAGAGATGCGTGAACGGAGAAGATGGGAGACAGACAATGCAATGCCACCCCGTCATGGAAAAGAATGAAAATCTGCCATTTCGACAACATGGAGGGGCCTGGACAGTATTATGTTTAGCAAAAGAAGCCAGACAGGGAAAGACTAATAGTATGTCATCATTTATATGTGGACTCTAGAGAATAAAACAAACGAGTCAATGTAAAATGGTGCAGCAGCAATGGGGGAAAAGTCTGGCGGTTACTTAAGCAATTCCATTCTTAAGTGTATACACCCAGCAGCAATGAAGATATACATCTACACAAAATATGTACACAAATGATCATAGCGGAATTATTCACAATAGACCAAAGTAGAATCTATCCAACTATCCATCAGCTCATGGATGCATAAACAAAATGAGGTCAATCTATAATATAATATGATTTTGAAATAAAAAGAAATAAAGTACCAGTTCATATTACAGCCTGGATGAACCTTGAAAACATTGTGATAAATAACAGAAGCCAGTCACAAAAAAGTGTATACTGTTTGACCCCATTGCTGCAAGATGTCCAGAACAAACAAATCTATAGAGATGGAAAGCAGATTAGTGGTTTCCCAGGGCTGCGGGATAACAGTTAATGGAGGGTACTTTCTTTCTGCAGTCACGAAATGTTCTAAAATTAGATTGTGGTGATGGTTGCACAACTCTTATGAATACACCAAAAATTATTGAATGGTACACTTTGAGTGGGTGAAGGGTACAATATAAGAATTATAGTTCAAGGAGTGACCAAGTAAGATGGTGGAGTAGGAAGGCCGGAGCTCAATTCCTTCAATGGGTACACCAAAATTACAATTTCTTACACAGCAACTTCCTAAGAAAAAGACCTGAAGAGGAGCAGAAAAGATTTTCCACAACTAAAGATATATACACGGAAACATAATGAGATAGGCAGGAAGGGCAGAGACACAGTATAGGCAAGACCCACATCCCTGGGTAGATGATGACAAACAGGAGGATAATCACAACTGCAAATGTTCTGCCCACCGAGCAAGAAGTCTGAGCCCCACTTCAGACTCCTCGAGACCTGGGACCCTGCACTTGGCAGACAAGCCCCCAGGATGTCTGGCTTTGAAGGCCATCAGGGGTATGGGTACTGAAGAGCCAGAGGAAAGAGACTCTCCTTTTAAAAGGTACATGCAAGGGGCTTCCCTGGTGATCCAGTGGCTAAGACTCTGTGCTCATACTGCATACCGCAGAGGGGCATGGGTTCAGTCCCTGGTCCCAGGCCAGGGAACTAAGATTCCTCATCTGGCAAGAGGAAAAAGGGGGAGAAACAAAATCTCACGGGCTCTGGTTTAAGCCCAGAGACAGTAATTTAAAAGGAGGCTGGATCAGGTCACTTGCTAATCTTGGCAAACCTCCCAGAGAGGAAGGAGGCAACTGAGACTCACACTAGGGACAGTGAAACTGAAAAAGACTTTTTGGTCACTCCTATCTCAAGGACACTGTGCTGGCAAGTGCAATTTAGAAATACTGCCCCTACCCTGGTAGTTCCAGGAACATACCCACAGACAAGCAGGCGAGCAACAGACCCTGAACCCCAGGCCATATGACGAGCCAAAAGTGAAGAATCCCCACCTAAAAGAAGGGCCTTGATACAGGGCCTTGCAGGCCTGGGCTAGTGGAAAGTGCCACCTACCAAATTTATGAAACGTATAATTTTCAAACATATATGCACCCTTATAGTCACTGCTGCATTATCCAAAATAGTCCAAGTATGCAAGAAACCTGTCAAGCAATAGGTGTGTAGATAAAGAAGATGGGATGTATATACACTATAGAATAGAGCTCATCTAATATAAAGACGGATATACTGTCACTTGCAACAACATGGATAAATATGAAAGGTATAGTTTAACTAAAATAAGACAAAGAAGCAAAAAATTCAATTGAACCCAGGTATGAAATCTGGAAAGAAAAAAAAACACAACGCAAAAACACAACTGAACATACAGAAATAAAACCAACTCATATACACTGGAATAATAGTGAAGTAAGTGAGAAAGAAAAACATAAACACCCTCTGCAATGACTAATATGTGGAATCTAAAGATAAATAAATAAATAAACATAAGAAAACAGAAATAGGCTGAGATACAGAGAAAAGTCTGGTGACTGCCAGAAATGAGGTGAGTGAAGAGGTGAGGAGAATAAACGAGGGAAACTAAAAACCAAAAGCTCACACCAGTAAAATAATCACATCACAGGATACAGTGCACCGCACAGGGAGTACATTCAAAATATTGTTAACAATTTTGTATGCTGACACAAGCAACTCTACACACAGACACATCCCCAGATGGTCAACACCAAAATCAGGCTGATTACATTCTTTGCAGCCAAAGATGGAGAAGCTCTATACAGTCAGCAAAAACAAGACTGGCAGCGGACTGTGGCTCAGATCATGAGCTCCTTATTGCCAAATTCAAACTTAAATTGAAGAAAGTAAGGAAAACCACTAAGCCATTCAGGTATGACCTAAATCAAATCCCTTACAATTACACACAGGAAGTGACAAATAGATTCAAGGGATTAGATCTGATAGACAGGGTGCCTGAAGAACTATGGACAGAGTTTCATAACACTGTACAGGGGTGGTGATCAAAATCATCCCCAAAAAGAAGAAATGCAAAAAAGCAACATGGTTGTCTGAGGAGGCCTTACAAATAGCTATGGAAAGAAGAAAAGCTAAAGGCAAAGGAGAAAAGGAAAGATATACCCATTTGAATGCAGAGTTCCAAAGAATAGCAAGGAGACAGAAGAAAGCCTTCCTAAGTAATCAATGCAAAGAAAAAGAGGAAAACAATAAAATGGGAAAGACTACAGATCTCTTCAAGAAAATTAGAAATACCAAGGGAACATTTCATGCAAAGATGGGTGCAATTAAGGACAGAAACAGTATGAACCTAACAGAAGCAGAAGATACTAAGAAGAGGTGGCAACAATACACAGAGGAACTGTACAAGAGAGATTAATGACCCAGATAATCACGATGGTGTGATCACTCACCTAAAGCCAGATATCCTGGAGTATGAAGTCAAGTGGGCCTTACGAAGCATCACTACGAACAAAGCTAGTGGAGGTGATGGAATTCCAGCTGAGTTATTTCAAACCTTAAAAGATGATGCTGTTAAAATGCTACACTCAGTATGTCAGCAAATTTGGAAAACTCAGCAGTGGCCCCAGGTCTGGAAAAGGTCAGTTTTCATTCCAATCTCAAAGAAGGGTAATGGCAAAAAATATTCAAATTACTGCACAACTGCACACATTTCACGCGCTAGCAAAGTAATACTCAAAATTCTCCAAGCCAGGCTTCAATAGTATGTGAACCAAGAACTTTCATATGTACAAGCTGGATTTAGAAAAGGCAGAGGAACCACACATCAAATTGCCAACATCTGTTGGATCACAGGAAAAGCAAGAAAATTTCAGAAAAACATCTTCATTGACTACGCAGATCACAACAAACTGTGGAAAATTCTTAAAGAGATGGGAATATCAGACCATTTTACCTGCTTCCTGTGAAACCTGTGTGCAGGTCAAGGAGCAACAGTTAGAACCGGACATGGAAATACAGACTGGTTCCAAATTGGTAAAGGTACATCAAAGCTGTATATTGTCACCCTGCTTATTTAACTTATATACAGAGTACATCATGCAAAATGCTGGGCTGGATGAAGCACAAGTTGGAATCAAGATTGCCAGGAGAAATATCAACAACCTCAGATATGCAGATGATACCACCCTGATTGCAGAAAGTAAAGAGAAACTAAAGAGCCTCTTATGAAAGTGAAAGAGGAGAGTGAAAAAGTTGGCTTAAAGCTCAACATTCAGAAAACTAAGAACATGGCATCCAGTCCCATCACTTCATGGCAAACAGATGGGGAAGCATTGGAAACAGTGGCTGACTTTATTTTTCTGGGCTCCAAAATCACTGCAGATGGTGACTGTACCCATAATATTAAAAGACGCTTGCACCTTGTAAGAAAAGCTATGACATACCTAGACAGTGTATTAAAAAGCAGAGACATTACTCTGCCAACAAAAGCCCAAATAGTCAAAGCTATGGTTTTTCCAGCAGTCATGTATGGATGTGAGAGTTGGACCATAAAGAAGGCAGAGCACCAAAGAACTGATGCTTTTCAACTGCAGTGCTGGAGAAGACTCTTGAGAGTCCCTTGGACTGCAAGAAATCAAACCAGTTAATTCAAAAGGAAATCAATCCTCAATATTCATTGGAAGGACTGATGCTGAAGCTCCAATACTTTGGCCACCTGATGCAAAGATGTGACTTATTAGTAAAGACCCTGATTCTGGGAGAGATTGAGAACAGGAGAAGGGGCTGACAGAGGATGAGATGGCTGGATGGCGGCTGGATGGCATCACCGACTCGATGGACGTGAGTCTGACAAGCTCCGGGAGATGGTGCAGGACAGGGAAGCCTGGCGTGCTGCAGCCCATGGGGTCACAAAGAGCAGGACACGACTGAATGCCTGAAGAACAACAATAAGGCAACTAACCTACAGTGGTGATCAATTTGCAAAGTATCGAAACATCAGTGTATTACACACTCTTACAGTATGTCCACTGTACTTACGTTAAAAGAAAAAAAAAATAGAGAACTACAGTGTAATGCTGTTGTTTTTGTTTTTTCCAAAATTGACTTTTCTGGAACCGGGATTGCATCCGGGAACCTTAGCCAGAGGGCTACTGTGGAGAATCCTGCCCTAGGACAGCATCCCAGAGGAAAGGAAACTGGCTCCTACCACCCTAGAAATGACCACAGGAGGGCACCACAAGGCAACAGTAGCTGCCTCACTGCTGGGAAACTGCTCCCAATCTTTGGAAGCCCCACATCCAGTCAGATGTTTCAGGGACTGAAACAGGTGAAGAGCAAGAGCCCGGCCAGGGCAGGAGTGACCTTACGCAACTGTCCACAGTAACGATGCCCAGGTGCCCCCAGTAGCAGCCTGACCCATCTCCACACCACTGCACCTGATTCGCAGAGAACTCGACACATATAAAACAACTCCTTCCTGTAAGGGACTAAAAACACCACTCACTAGCTCATCCCATCTAGAAAAGATGCTGGAGCACCTCCAGAGTGCCAGGGACTGGACAGAAGTCACCAAGGACACAGGAGGAGCAAGAAAGCCTACGTCCTGCCTAGTTGGGTCTTGGCATCCAGTGCGGGAGACAGATTTGAAGGCAAACTTCACCAGCACACAAAAGCTCGCTTAAGGGGACTTTACCAGCAGGTCTAGTGATTCAGAATTCAAGCTTCCACTGCAGGGGCACGAGTCTGATCCCAGGTGGGGAACTAAGATCCCACAGGACTTCTGGAGTGGCAAAAACAAAAATAAGCTCCCTCGGGGACTCTGAAGGGGTCAGGTGCTTTACGGGCATCTGAGGGAGGGGTTTGTTGATCCTCAAAGGCAAGAAAAAGATACTGGAGAAGGTGCAGGAGTTTCTGAGGTGATGCTGGGGAAGGGGAGTTTCAGGCTGAGGGAAGAGCCCAAAGTGCAAAAGCCTGGCAGCAAGAAAACCCTCGGTGCCCTCCAGGAGCGGGAGGAGGCCAGTTAGGTTGCAATGGTATCATCTACAGAGCAGAATGAAGCTCTCAGACAGGCCACGGTGTGCATGAACCTCCGAAACACTCTGAGAAGTGGAAGGAGCCCAGGTCCCAGAGTCACCTCCTGCATGATTCCGTGTCCGTGAAGGATTCACACTCTGCAAATCCACAGGAGGGAAAGCATCAAGAGGCTGTCGGGGCTGGGGAGAGGGGATGGGGAGTGACTGCATCAGGGGTGCAGGCTTCCCTCTGGGGTGACGACAACGAATGAGGCAGACGTGACGGGGGCACAACGTGCTGAGTGGACTAAGTGCTGTGCACAAGACTGAGCTGATGGCCTCTGACCTCAGCTCCAAAAAAGGCACAGCCCAGTGTGCGCAGGTCAGTGAGGGAGGAGGAGGCAGGCGGGGAAGCCCAGGGCGGGGCACCGCTGGGAAGGCAGGGAGGGGTCTGGCCTCTGTGTTCAGGGATCCTGAAGCACGGAGCACTGAGTGGGGAGGGGCTCCCAGGGACCACACTGACCAGTGGGCAAAGGGAGGCAAAAGAAGAGAGAGAGAGGACAAGTCAGACCTAATAACCCACGGTTGTGGCAGGACAGGCAAGACAAGCAAACACAAGCAATAACCAGTGTTGCTGTCTAGTCAAGGCTGTGGTTTTTCCCGTGGTCATGTATGGATGTGAGAGTTGGACTGTGAAGAAAGCTGGTCGCCGAAGAATTGATGCTTTTGAACTGTGGTGCTGGAGAAGACTCTTGAGGGTCCCTTGGACTGCAAGGAGATCCAACCAGTCCATTCTAGAGGAGATCAGTCCTGGGTGTTCATTGGAAGGACTGATGCTAAAGCTGAAACTCCAATACTTGAGCCACCTCATGCGAAGAGTTGACTCACGGGAAAAGACTCTGATGCTGGGAGGGATTGGGGGCAGGAGGAGAAGGGAACGACAGAGAATGAGATGGCTGGATGGCATCACCGACTCGATGGACATGAGTTTGAGTGAACTCCAGGAGTTGGTGATGGACAGGGAGGCCTGGCGTGCTGTGATTCATGGGGTCGCAAAGAGTCGGACACGACTGAGCGACTGAATTGAACTGAACTGAGCCGTCATGGACTGTGGGAGTGCAAATTGGTGCAGCCACTGTGGGAAACAGTGTCGAAGTTATGAAGAAATTAAGACTAGAGCTACGATGTGACCCAGCAATTTCAATCCTATGTATTTATCCACAGGAGAAAAAAAACAGTAAACCAGTAATTTAAATGCAATCCTATCAAAAAAAGTTCTCCTACTGGCGAGAGACGCCCGGCTCCGGCGGTGCAGACACGGGAGACGCCCGGCTCCAGCGCAACCGACCACGTGCAGAATCGTGGCTGAGATGAACTACCCCGCGCCCAGGGTTAGGGCGGTGGCCGAGAGGAGCTGTACCACGTTCAGGAGGCGGTGGCTGCTTGGGCACCGGAGGGCCGAGAGGAGCTGATCCACATTCAAAGCAGGAGGGGCGGCCTTGAGGAGATACCCCTCGTCCAAGGTAAGGTACAGCGGCTGCGCCTTGCTGGAGCAGCTGGGAAGAGATACTCCACGACCAAGTGGAATATAAGAATCCAGTGTTCTGGGGAGGAAGGAACAAGATGGTGGAGGGATAAGATGGCAAGACCACTTTCTCCCCCACAAATTCATCAAAAGAACATTTGAACGCGGAGTAAAGTCCACAAAACAACTTCTGAATACTGGCAGAGGACATCAGGCTCCCAGAAAAGCAGCCCATTGTCTTCTAAAGGAGAGAGAAGAAATCCAGCTCCACCCACCAGAACACCGACACAAGCTTCCCTAACCAGGGAACCCGGACAATCACCCGTCCTACCCCACACACAGCGAAGAAACTACATAATAAAGAGAACTCCACAAACTGCAAGAAGAGGGAAAGGCCACCCCAAGCAAAGCAATATAAGCAAGATGAAGAGGCAGAGAAATACCCAGCAAGTAAAGGAACAAGATAATTGCCCACCAACACAAACAAAAGAAGAAGTTATAGGGAATTTACCTGATAAAGAATTTCAAATTTTGATGGTGAAAATGATTCAAAATCTTGAAAGCAAAATGGAGTTACAGATAAATAACCTGGAGAAAAGGATTGAGAAGATGGAAGAAAGATTTAATAAGGACTTAGAAGAAATAAAAAAGAGTCAATATACAATGAATAATGCAATAGATGAGATCAGAAACACTCTGGAGGGAACAAACAGTAGAATAACAGAGGCAGAAGACAGGATAAGAGAACTAGAAGATAGAATTGTAGAAATAAATGAAACAGAGAGGAAAAAAGAAAAACGAATTAAAAGAAATGAGGACAATGTTAGAGACCTCTGGGACAATGTTAAACGCTCCAACATTCGAATCATAGGAGTCCCAGAAGAAGAAGACAAAAAGAAAGACCATGAGAGAATACTTGAGGAGATAATAGTTGAAAACTTCCCTAAAATGGGGAAAGAAATAATCACCCAAGTCCAAGAAACTCAGAGAGTCCCCAACAGGATAAACCCAAGACGAAATACTCCAAGACACATATTAATCAAATTAACAAAGCTCGAACACAAAGAACAAATATTAAAAGCAGCAAGGGAAAAGCAGCAAATAACACATAAGGGGATTCCCATAAGGATAACAGCTGATCTTTCAACAGAAACTCTTCAGGCCAGAAGGGAGTGGCAAGACATACTTAAAGTGATGAAAGAAAATACCCTACAGCCCAGATTACTATACCCAGCAAGGATCTCATTCAAATATGAAGGAGAAATCAAAAGCTTTACAGACAAGCAAAAGCTGAGGGAATTCAGCATCACCAAACCAGCTCTCCAACAAATGCTAAAGGATCTTCTATAGACAGGAAACACAGAAAGAGTGTATAAACTTGAACCCAAAGCAATAAAGAAAATGGCTACGGGATCGTACTTATCAATAATTACCCTAAACGTAAATGGGTTGAAATTTTCAAAAAGGCTAGGAAACAATTCTCATAGCCATCAATAGTTCAGTGTTGAGTTTATGAATAGTTTTTAAAGTTTGGGACAAACTGTAGTATTTGCTATTTGAAGTAC
Organism: Moschus berezovskii; assembly: GCF_049115385.1. NCBI lineage: Eukaryota > Metazoa > Chordata > Mammalia > Artiodactyla > Moschidae > Moschus > Moschus berezovskii. Next base: position 28,724,164 of record NC_142471.1, read on the forward strand.
TATTTGTAATTGGCATATTACGATGTAACATTGGTCTTCATTTCCAACTTAAAACGCCTAAAAATGCCTAACAGGTTTTTAGATTTGTGAATTTTAGTTGAAATGTATTTTACGATGTTACTAAGCCTGCAGAAATATTGAAATATTTCAGAGAACTTATTCACTGTACATTTAATTTATTTATAAAAGTTATGAACTGTAGAAAGTTTTACTTGTTGGGTCAAATGCTTGTTGCTTCAAATGCTTGTTGCATTTGAAGTGCTAGTTACAAGAAAATCAAATACCTTCAATGTATAAATGCTATTAAGTTTTTAAAGGACTCTGGAGTATAAGTAAGTTTGTTTAAAGAAATTTAGTCTGTTCAACTTGAAAAAATAAATAAATAAAATTGGATTATTTGATTTAAAAAAAAAAATTCTCCTACCGTAGGTATTGAAAGTTCAGAATAAAGATCTCATCCCAAAAAAAATAAAATAAAATAAAATAAATGCAATCCTATAAATGCACTATGTTCAATTCAGCATTATTCACAATAACCAAAACACAGAAGTCATCTATGTGTTCATCCACACAGGTATAGAGAATGGAGATGTGATGCACATATTTCTAAATACATACACATACTAATAAATGTATATATATATACATACTTATAAACAAACATACACATGTATTATTACCACATATTTAATATTACTCAGCTGTAAAAAGCAAGATATCTTGCCATTTGCAACCACCTGGATAGACTTAGGAGGTATCATGCTAAATGAAGTAAGTCTGACAGAGAAAGATAAAATAATCTCTGATTCTCTCATATGTGACATCAAAGAAAAAAAAAAAAACAAATGAACACTGGAAAATGGAAACACGTTCAGAGATACAGAGAAAAAACTTGGTTTCCTTAGGGGCAGTGGCTGGGGAGATGCAGACAATTACTGATGGAGACTAAAAAATATATGTTTCCAATTATAAAACAATTATGTCATGGGATATAATGTACACAGTAGGGAACATATTCAAAATCTTGCAACAACTTTACACGGTGAGGGAAAGCAACAAGCTTTCTCCTGGTGATCATTATGCAGTGTATCACATCACTGTAATATACACTTGAAACTCTTACAGCAAATCTCATGTACTTCAGTTAAAAAAATAAAGAATTACAGTTCAATGTTGTTGTTGTTTTCAAAATAGACTTTTACAAAGCTGGGATTCCACAGAGAATCTTAGCCAGAGGACTAATGTGAGGAATCCTTCCCTCTTGTGGCCAATTCTAGAATAGCATCCGAGAGACAAAGAAACTGGCACTTGCTATCCTAGAAATGACCACAAGAGGGCAGCAAAAGGCAACATTAGCTGCATTCACCCCTGGGAAAATGTTCCCAATCTGGAAGCCCCACACCCAGCCAGATGCCCAAGGGATTGAAGCAGGTGACAAGGAAGAGCCAGGGCAGGAGTGACCTGATACAACTGTCCACAGTAATGATGCCCAAAGTGCCCCCATTAGCAGCCTATCTCCTCTGGCTCCCATGACAGCCCTAGTGAGGGGCACCCCAGACGCCAAAACTCACACAGGGCTGAGGAGGATACAGAACTGAGCACCATAGACCCACAAGTTCTCGGATGCCAATTCTGATTGCCACTGCATCTGAAGTGCAGAGAGCTGGACACACATAAAATAGTTCATCCCTATAAGGGATTTGAAACAGCATTCACTTGTTCATTCCATCCAGAAGAGATGCTGCAGCAACTCCAGAGTGTCAGTCAGGGGCTGTACAGTAGTCACTGCGGACACAGGGGATGGAGAGGGACCCAGGTCCTGCCAAGACGGGTTGTGGCATCTGTCGGAGGAGGCAGGCCTGAAGAAAAACGTCACAGGCATCCAATCAAAGCCCACTTAGGAAAGTTCCCGACGGTCCGAGGGTCAGGAACCTCCACTTCCACTGCAGGGAGTGAGGATTTCATTTCTGGTCAGGGAATTAAGATTCCATTGGCCCATGAAGTGGCCAAAAGAATAAAAAAGAAAACAAAAACTCAGAGGCTCTGAAGGAGGACAGATGCTCTAAGAGCACCTGAGGGAAGATCTTGTTCATCCTCAAAGGCAAGACAAAACTGGAGAAGGCACTGGAGTTTCTCAGGTGCTGCTCAGGGAAGGGGAGTGTCAGGCTGAGGGAAGAGCCCCAAGTGGGGAATCCTGGAGGCAAGAAAGGCTCGGTGCCCTCCAGGAACGGAAGGAGGCCAGTTAGGTTGCAATGGTAACAGCCACGGAGCAGAATGAAGCTCTCATACAGGCCGCAGTGTGCATGAACCTCCAAAACACTCTGAGAAGCGCAAGGAAGCTGGGTCCCAGAGTCACCTCTGGCATGTTTCCGTTGCTGTAAACTATCCAGGAACAGCAAACCCACAGGGAGGAAAAGCAGACGAGCGCCTGTGAGGGGCTGGGGGGAGGGGACGGGGAGTGACCGCGTCAGAGTGCAGGCTTTCCTTTCGGCGTGACGACAACGTTCCGGAACAACGTAGCCGTGACAGGGCACAACATGCTGAACGAGCAAGCGCTCTGGACGAGAATGATCTGCTCTCCCTAGAATGTCACCTCCAGAAAAGCCACAGCCCAGTGCATGTGGTCCACTGAGGGAGGGGGAGGCAGGGAAGCGTAGGGTTCGGGGGGCACCTGCCTGGGAAATCGGGGAGGAGCTGGCCTTTGTGTTCAGGGATCCTGAAGCATGGAGCACCGGATTGGGACATGCTCACAGTGACCGCACTGGCAGCTGGGCAGAAGGAAACGGAAGAGGACGCAGAGTCTAGGTAGAGTTGATGGCCCAGGGCTGCGGCAGGGCAGGAAAGACTGGGAGACGCAAGGAGTAACAAGCATCTGCGACTACACGGAGCAAAGGAAACCGTCCTGCACTGTTGGTAGGAATGCAAATTCCTGCAGTCACTGAGGGAGCAGTGTGGAAATGACAACAAAAATTAAAAGTAGAACTACTGTGTGACCCAATCCTGTGTATTTCTACACACACACACACAAATTCCCACTAATTTGAAAAGATAAATGCACTGCTATGTTCTTGGCAGTACTATTCACAACAGCCAAGATATGGAAGCCACCTATGTGTCCTCCACACAGGTGCAGAAAATGGAGATGTGGGCTCCTAAATCACTGAGGACGGTGACTGCAGCCATGAAATTAAATGAAATTAAAAGACAGTTGCTCCTTGGAAGAAAATCCATGACAAACCTAGACAGTATATGAAAAAGCAGAGACATCACTTTACCAACAAAGGTCCATCGAGTCAAACCTATGATTTTTCCAGTAGTCATATATGAATGTGAGAGTTGGACCACAAAGAAAGCTGAGCGCTGAAGAACTGATGCTTTTGAACTGTGGTGTTAAAACAGATTCTTGAGAGTCCCATGACAGTAAGTAAATCAAAGCAGTCAGTCCTAAAGGAAACCAATCTCGAATATTCATTGGAAGGACTGATGTTGAAGCTGAAGCTCCAATACTTTGGACACGTGATGCAAAGAGCTGGCTCACTGGAAAAGACCAGATGCTGGGAAAGACTGAGGGGAGGAGCAGAACGGGACGACAGAGGACGGGGTGGCTGGGTGGCAGTATCGACTCAATGGACATGAGTTTGAGCAAACTCCAGGAGATGGTGAAGGACAGGGAAGCCGGGTGTGCTGCAGTCCGTGGGGTCTCAAAGAGTCGGACACGACCGAGCGACTGAACACAACATACACATGCACACGTGCGTGTGCTCAGCTGCTCAGTCGTGTCCTATTCGACTCCACGAGTGCAGCCAGCCTGGCTCCTCTGATTATGGAATTTTCCAGTCAAGAGTACTGGAGTGCATCGCCATTTCCTCCTCCAGGGGATCTTTCTGACCCAGGGACTGAACATGCCTCTCTTCTGTCTTCTGCATCCTTGACATTGGCAGGCAGATCTTTACTAAAGTACTACCTGGGAAATCTACAGAGACACACACAGACATTCAAATATTACTTAATGTAGAAAGCAAGAAATCTTGTTATTTGCAACTACATAGATGCATCTAGACGGTATTATGCTTTGTGAAGTAACCTGACAGAGAAAGATAAAAACACTCTGATTTTACTCATATGTGGAATTTTTTTTAAAAAGTGAACGTAACAAAATGGAAAAGGGCTCTGAAATAGAGAAAAACTGGTGGTGATCTGAGAGGGGCAATGAGGGGAATACCTTAAGTGAGATTAAAGAATATAAACTTCCACTTATAATTATGTCACAGAATATCGTGTACAACACAGGAAATGTATTCAAAACATTGTAATGACTTTGAATGGTAACAGAGGGCAAACAGTCTTATCCTGGTGATTGTATTGCAATGTATGAAATCACTGAATTATACACCTGAAAACTCATATAAAGTAGATTGTAGTTCAATTAAAAAAAAGAATTACAGTTCAATGCTTTTTTTTTTTTAATCGACTTTTATGAAGCTGGGGTTCCAAAGGGGAACCTTAGCCAGATGCCTAGTGTGGAGAATCCTCCCCTCTGGTGGCCAATTCTAGCATAGCACCCAAGAGTCAAGGAAACTGACGCTTGCTCTCCTAGAAATGACCACCAGGCAGCAGCACCAGGCAACAATTACTGCACTCAAGTCTGGGAAACTGGTCCCAGCATTCTGAAGCCCCACACCCTGAGATTCACAAGGGGCTGGAATAGGTGATGATGAAGAGCTTTATACAACTGTCCACAGTAATGATGTACAAACTGCCCTCATTAACAGCCTATCTCCTCTGGCTTCCATTGAAGCCCTAGGAAGGGGGACCCCAGACCCCCAAAACTCACATAGAGCGGAGGAGGCAGAACTGGGCACCAGTAACACAAGTTACTGGATCAGACTGCACCTGACTCTCAGAGAATTTAATGCATATAAACTTTTCCTTCCTGCATGCATGCTAAGTCGCTTTAGTCATGTCCGATTCTTTGCGACCCTATGGACTGTAGCCCACCAGGCTTCTGTCCATGGGATTCTCTAGGCAAGAATACTGGAGTGGGTTGCCATTTCCTTCTCCAGGGGTTCTTTCCAACCCAGGGATCGAACCCACATCTCATGTCACTAGCGCCACCTGGGAGGCCCCTTTCCTTCCTGCTGCTGCTGCTGCTAAGTCACTTCAGTCGTGTCCAACTCTGTGTGACCCCATAGACGGAAGCCCACCAGGCTCCCCCGTCCCTGGGATTCTCCAGGCAAGAACACTGGAGTGGGTTGCCATTTCCTTCTCCAATGTGTGAAAGTGAAAAGGGAAAGTGAAGTCGCTCAGTCGTGTCAGACCCTTAGCGACCCCAAGGACTGCAGCCTACCAGGCTCCTCCATCCATGGGATTTTCTAGGCAAGAGTACTGGAGTGGCTTGCCATTGCTTTCCTTCCTAGTCATTCCTAAATAAAATAAAACAAAAGACACTATGAGTTGCATAAACTGGACTTAAAATATCTCAAGTATTTTTTTTTTAATATCAGACACCTAAGATTGGACAAAAGCAAAATAACCCAGCATTATAATTTTCAATTCTGTTTCTTACCAATATTATGTGTGAATTAGTGACAGTCAGCTGGTGGCGCTGATGTGACCATCAGCTGCTGTAGGGCTGCATAACAGAAGCTACCCTGGGGGCAGGCCCTCTGGCACAGACTCAGGGCAAAGGAGTGGCTTCCTGGCAGCCTATGTGGCTGCAAAGCTACGTGCAGAAGGGATCATGGCCCTTCCACCAGTGTCTGAGAGGCCACATCTGTTCTTGCCCTATTTCTCCAAGGGGGAGATCCCACCCCTCACCTCCTGCCCTTGGCCATAGATTATTTTTATCTGTCCCAATTACCAGTTAGTCTGGCAGCCTGTCATTTGGGAGCCTCACCACCTCTGTACTATAATTTCCCAGCAGACAATTTAGACCTTAAAAAGGCCCCTCAATGCACACTCTGGTGATGATCTGTGGCCACAGACTCTTCTGGAAATTAGGGCCGGGACTTGGTTCTGTAGTGTCAAAACTGGGGAAGGAGGAGGTTAGGCCTCTGGAATTTCTGCATCCGCCTCTTCTCCACCCTTAAACTGGGCTTTCAAAATGGCTGTCCGAGAAGGCCTTACAAATAGCTGTGAAAAGAAGAGAAGGGAAAAGCAAAGGAGAGAAGGAAAGATATACCCATTTGAATGCAGAGTTCCAAAGAATAGCAAGGAGAGATAAGAAAGCCCTCCTCAGAGATCAATGCAAAGAAATAGAGGAAAACAATAGAATGGGGAAGACTAGACATCTCTTCAAGAAAATTAGAGATACCAAGGGAACATTTCATGCAAAGATGGGCTCAATAAAGGACAGAAATGGTATGGACCTAACAGAAGCAGAAGATATTAAGAAGATGTGGCAAGAATACACAGAAGAGCTATACAAAAAAGATCTTCACGACCCAGATAATCATGATAGTGTGATCACTCACCTAGAGCCAGACATCCTGGAATGTGAAGTCAAGTGGGCCGTAGGAACAAACAAAGCTAGTGGAGATGATGGAATTCCAGTTGAGCTATTTCAAATCCTAAAAGATGATGCTGTGAAAGTGCTACACTCAGTATGTCAGCAAATTTGGAAAACTCAGCAGTGGCCACATGACTGGAAAAGGTCAGTTTTCATTCCAATCCCAAAGAAAGGCAATGCCAAAGAATGCTCAAACTACCGCACAATTGCGGTAGGCTTCCCCACCCGGCTCCCCTGTCCCTGGGATTCTCCAGGCAAGAACACTGGAGTGGGTTGCCATTTCCTTCTCCAAGGCGTAAAAGTGAAGTCGTTCAGTTGTGTCCGACTCTTAGTGACCCCATGGACTGCAGCCTACCAGTCCTCTGTCCATGGAATTTTCCAGGCAAGAGTACTGGAGTGGGTTGCCATTGTCTTCTCCAGATTGCCGGCAGAAATACCAATAACCTCAGATATGAGGATGACACCACCTTTACAGCAGAAAGTGAAGAAGAACTAAAGAGCCTCTTGATGAAAGTGAAAGAGGAGAGTGAAAAAGTTGGCTTAAAGCTCAACGTTCAGAAAACTAAGATCATGGCATCCCATCACTTCATGGCAAATAGATGGGGAAACAGTGGAAACAATGGCTGACTTTATTTTTTGGGGGCTCCAAAATCACTGCAGATGGTGATTGCGGCCATGAAATTAAAAGATGCTTACTCCTTGGAAGGAAAGTTATGGCCAACCTAGACAGTATATTAAAAAGCAGAGACATTACTTTGCCAACAAAGATCCGTCTAGTCAAGGCTATGGTTTTTCCAGTGGTCATGTATGGATGTGAGAGTTGGACTATAAAGAAAGCTGAGTGCCAAAGAATTGCTTTTGAACTGCGGTGTTGGAGAAGACTCTTGAGAGTCCCCTGGACTGCAAGGAGATCCAACCAGTCCATCCTAAAGGAGATCAGTCCTGGGTGTTCATTGGAAGGACTGATGTTGAAGCTGAAACTCCAATACTTTGGCCATCTGATGCAAAGAGCTGACTCATTTGAAAAGACTCTGATGCTGGGAGGGATTGGGGGCAGGAGGAGACGGGGACAACAGAGAATGAGATGGCTGGATGGCATCACCGACTCGATGGACATGAGTTTGGGTGAACTCCAGGACTTGGTGATGGACAGGGAGGCCTGGAGTGCTGCGGGTCATGGGGTCGCAAAGAGTCGGACACGACTGAGCGACGGAAGTAATCTTGCGTGTGACAGTTCTTCTCACAGGGGAAGGACTGGTGCTGAGAGTGGGCTGGCAGGAGCAGCCCCATAGCCAGCTCAGACGTAGGGTGACCTTTGGCTCCCCACTGACCTGGCCTGGCATTCTTGATGTGGCTGCTCTTCTGCCTCAAAGATGACTCCAGGGACCCTTTGTGTGCTTGTCACATTATTTCACTACAACTCAACTTCCATCGTGCGCCCCCTCTAACTGCTCATAAGAAGGAATCCAGATGCTATTGAGGACTTACAGAGCACCTAAAATGGTTGAGGTTGTTTTATTTGGGGGTTTTCAGGGGCAGATTTTCATTTATTTAATGAATATTAATACATCAACATACACAGAAACCTTAATGAAAAAGAAAGGAAATAAAATCAGAAAATGGATGAACTCATTTGCTACACTGTCTTTCCCTGACACACGTCACTGGTAGTCAGTCTTTGGCTTAAGAATATGCCATTTTTTTCTGGCATCATTTACTCTGGGTGGCAAAGGTTTTTGTGATGATATTTGACCCTCGAGAGGTGGGCATGCTTCATTCCAGGTCACAGATGAGGAAACTGAGGCTCAGATTTGGGCCAGGAGCTTTACCAGGGCCAGAGCTCCTTCTCTGAGCACATTACCTAAGGTAACCTCCCCCAGGAGAATCCTTCTCTGTGCCTTGCCCTGAGTTACACTTCTTCATAGCACGCACCTCTATGTTCTATGCCTAAATGGCACATCACACCACACTCCATGCTATTCCATTACATTGTTTGATTGTCCGTGGCCCGAGTCTCTCCTGCACTGTAAGCCCTTGAAAACAGGGATCTGGGTGGCTTTGATCACAGCTGAATCCCTGCACCTAGAACAGGAAGGGCCCACTCGGGAAAATCAACAAGCTTCGTTGAATAAATTCTAGGGTGAAGTCTACATTCAGACCCAGATCTGCCTGATTCCAAAACAGGTGCTTTTTCCATCCTGCTATCCTGCCAAAGAAACAGGCTCAGCGAGGTTATGTGACAGATGAAGCCAGCTAGAGGCAGAGCTCAGGATTTGAACCCAGGTACTCCACTCCTGGGATTCCCTGGTGGCACAGTGGTAAAGAATCTGCCTGCTAATGCAGGACAGCAAAGATGCAGGTTCGATCCCTGGATCAGGAATATCCCCTGAAGGAGGAAATGGCAAACTGCTCCAGTATTCTTGCCTGAAAAACCCCATGGACAGAGGAGACTGGTGGGCTACAGTCCACGGGCTACAGACAGTGAGGTCGCAGAGTCAGACAAGATTGAGAAACTGAGCATGTCTCCAGTCCCAGGCTTTCCTGATAGAGTCCCTAGACGGAGGGGCTACAAAAGAGTCTGCTAACCACCTCTGCTCCTCCCTCTCACCTCCTACCTGGGAAGTTTCAAGCAAAGGGATCTGAGTGGATGGCGGGAAACTTCAGTATTTCTGAGTCTGGCAGCAGAGCCTATTTAAAGTGCTCCTGCAGGGTGGGAGTTACTAAGCTGGCCCATCCCTGTATAAAACACTCCTCCCACCACAGCTAAGGAGGCATACACTTGGCCAGCCTGGACCCAAGGTGTGTATCCCATTGTCAGGCCTATAATAAGAGTCACACAGTCCTTTGTGATCTTCAACTGACTCCCCACCCCCATGAACATTCTCATCACCCGGGAAACTGGCCTCTTGGCTTCCCTTCTGTAGGCATCTCTGAACAGCATCCCACCGGCCCACAAGCCCTCACTGCCTAAGCCAGCTCTGGAGAGAGACTCCAAGTGGATTGAGGCCTCCAGGGCTTCAAGGTTGATCTGCTGACCTAGTTTCTGATCAAGATCACAAAAAAGAGAGAATGCCAGGCATCAGATTGTTTGGCAGGGAGGTGGGGTAGCTGGAACACTGTGCTCAAGGCTGGGAAACGGAGGATACGGGAGCTGCTGATCTGGAACACAAGGGGCCTGATGATAAAGGGACATCCCCTCTGTATCTCCCACATAATGACAGCAGTAACAAGCACTACCACGCTCTGTGTCAGCCACCATGCTGATCACCTGTGCCGCAGAGTTTGCTACTGGCCCATTTTAAAGATGAGGAATCTGAGGCTCAGAAAGGTCTCTTGGCCAGCAGGTAGCAGAACTGATTTCCTCGCTGTGGAATGCTTAATGCATGCCTGACTTATCACCAGTATGCAAGCTCCCCAGCAGAGAGAGTGCATTGGTTTTACCTCTGCCTCCCCAGCATCAAGCATAGGGCTGGACATGTAATGGTAAATATTTCCTAAATAAACTAGTGGTTAATTATAAATTGCAAAGCTATTTTCCAACATATATTTCTTTGCTCACCTTTTCACTTACTCTTGACTTCTCTTATTTTTATTAAAAAAAAATTTTTTTGACCATGCAGTGCAGCTTGTAGGATTTTCGTTCCCTGAGCAGGGTTTGAACCCAGGCCCTCGGCAGTAAGAGCATGGAGTCCTAACCACTGGATCACTAGAAAATCCCCCCCAATCATTTTAACATTTTTTTTCTTCTGGTTTTATTGAGACATAGTTGACACACAGCACTATATAAATTTGTGTGTACGGCATAATGATTTGATTTACCAGCATCATGAAGTGATTACCACAAGTTTGGTGAACATCCATCATCTCATATAGATACAAAATTAAAGAAAAAGAAATTGTTTTCTTATGCTGGAACTCAGGATTTACTCTTTTAACAACGTTCATGTATCATATCCAGCAGTGTTAATTATATTTATCACATTATGGCCCTTCTTCCCCAATAATTAAGTCTAACTTGGTGACTCTATTTCCCTTCACACCCCCAGAAGGCTTTGGAATCCGTAGGCCCACCTAAACTGGAGGTATTGGGCCACTGTCTCTGAGATTCAGCTTAATATAATGGATAAGAATGCAATCTTTAGGGACTTCCCTGGGGGTCCAATGGTTAAGAATCCACCTTGCAATTCAGAGAACTTGGGTTTGATGGAGCCCTGGTCAGGGAACTAATATCTCACGTGCCTCAGAGCAGCTAAGTCCCCACGCCACAACTATTGAAGCCCACATACTCTGGAGCCCGTGTGACGCCACTGCTGAGCTTGCCCACCACAACTAGAGTCTGTGAGCCATAAAGAAGAGATCTTACACGATGCAAGGAAGCTCCTTCACGCCATAACGGAGACCTGACACAGCGCCGCCTCCCTAAAAAAAAAGCATGCAATCTTTAGAGCCGAACTACGGGGGGCTGAACCCTGGCTGTGCTACTGACTAGCTGGGTTACCTCGGTGAGCGTCAGTTTTCTCACCTTTAAAATGGGGACAATGCTGGTGTGTGCTGCAAAAGATGATGGGGTGTGCTCTCAGACACGCCTGAGAGGCTCCTGGCCTCCGCTGTTACTCTAACCACTGAAGTGGCAATGAGCTCTGCATGCACCCTGACCAGTGTCACCAGGGTGTAACCTGACGGCGCCTGGCCTCGTGGCCATGCTGCACACATCTGGCCTCTTGTCCTGGGGCTTCTCTGAGGCCATCAAAGCGTGGGATGCCTATGGCCCTGCTTTTGTGTGTGAGTGTGTGTGTACAGCCCTCTGGGGTGGACACTGGCCAATAAGAAACAGGAGCTGGTGGATAAATCCTCCCTCCTATCCCTCCTGGTCCAGCTGTCCTGAGTTGCATCTTATATGCCATCTTAAAGGATACCCCCTGGGGATAGAGCAATCGTTCCAGTGCACCCAGAGGCAGCCAGGTGGATCACACCCCTTGGCTTCAACTCTGCCTCCTTCCCTGCTCCACTTCCATCCCTTCCTCCCTCCTGCTCCCTGAGGTCACTCTTCCTAACACAGCAATGGGCATCAGCTCTCAGCCTCAGGCTTTGCTTTCTAGGAACCCAGACACGACAACAGTCATCTTCTTCAAAGGGTGTTAGAGGATGGAAGGAACAGAAATGGCCACTGACCTGAGAAGAAAGGCGTCTTGAGACAGGAAAACGAGGCAGGCAGCTCCATCTCATCAATGGATCTGTTATCACAGGATAACCTACTCTCAGGGTGGGATCGGGCAGACAATGACCTGGGAGAATTCACAGCTGCACTCTGCGCCGCCAAAGGGCCATTCGGACAGTTTCATAGTTAACCTAAGGTATGACAGTATATGTTTGGAAACAGGACATGTATTCCTAAGTCAAGATTCATGAATGGGTAACTTGTCTCATGGGGGCAGGTCTTTATCATTGTTTGGGGACTAACAGAGCATAGCGGTCACCTGGTCCAAATGATTATCAAACAGCATTTATTAACTACCAAGCCCTTGAGGACAGAGAAGTGATTTACTGCACAGTACGGGCTGGGGTAGGGTCAGTGGAAGGACAGGAGGAACTGAACAGGCCCAAGACGGCGTCAGTTACGCTAACAGCCTTACAAACGGTCTGTGTGAAGGTGAAATAAGCTCATTAATGTCAGGTGCTTAGACCAGGGCCCGGCACCAGTGGGCTTCTGTCTTATCACAACCCTCCTTCTCCCTCTTCCTCCACATCCAATCAGGAGGCCCTCTCACTCCATCTCCTCATCAAATCCTGACTAGGTCCACCAGCCCCATCCCCACTGACACTAGCTGTCCAGGCCACCGCCTGCTCCTTGCCTGGATGCCGAGTGGCTTTCCCCCTGCCAAACTCCTGTTACTGCAGCCATGGTGACCTTCCCAAGGAACAAATCTGCCACTGTTCTACTTGAAAGCTTGCCATTTCTCCCCATTCCTCCTTAAAGAAGATGCAAGCTCCAAACTCTAATTCAAAAAGAGAACACGCACTCCTACATTCACAGCAGCACTATTCACAACAGCCAAGACGTGGAGACAACCTAAATGTCCACTGACAGGGGAACAGGTAAAGAAGATGTAGTACATATATACAAGGGGATACTATTCGGCCTACAAAACAATGAAATAATGCCACTGGCGGCAACATGGATGGACCTAGAGATGATCATACTAAGACGTAAATCAGACAGAGAAAGACAAATACCATACGCTATCACTTCTCTAAAGATACAAGTGAACTTATTTACAAAGCAGAAACAGACTCACAGACATAGAAAACAAACTTATGGTTTCCAAAGGGGAAAGCAAGGGCTGGCGGGAGGGATAAGGTAGTAGGAGGTCTGGAATTAACAGATACTACTCTAAACAAAACAGATAACTCATAAGGATCTATTGGCACAGGGAACTATATTCAATATCTTATAGCAAACCACAATAGAAAAGGATATGAAAAAGAATATGTGTGTGTGTATATACATATACGTGTGTGTATATATATATATATATAAATATATATATATACACATCACTGAATCACTTGGCCGTACACCAGATTCTAACACAACACTGTAAATCAACTATACTTCAATTAAAAAAATAGAAGGAGCAAACTCCATAGTGTGGGGAGACTCAGACTCTCCAGGCTCCCCACTGACCAAGCCCACGCCATCTGGGCTCCTGGCCACTCTCGCTTCCCCGCTCAGCTCCTCCCTCGCTTGGTCTCTTTGCCTGGAGGACGGTGTGTCCCGTCCCCCTCCTCATGTGCCTGATATCAAGTGCCAGCAGACACAGGGAGACTCCTGTTGAACTTTTTATTGAAGAAATTTCAAACACATATAGAATAAAGCAACTTTTGTAAGGAAGCAGCTTCAACAGTTACCAATACATGGTCAATCATGTTTCATCTCTGCTCCCACCCACTCCTTCCTCCTCTTCAGATGTTTGGGAGGAAATTTCATCTGTTACTGTTTCACTATGTAACTCTAAAAGAACTCTTTTTTACAAAAATAGTACCACAATACTACTATCTCATCTTTACAATTTAACAATAGTTCCTTAAATCATCAAAGATGCCGTCAAAGTTTACATTTCACCAATTATTTTATACATTTCTTAGGAAGACTGTTGGAATCAGGATCCAAATGAATTCCCTATACCATGTTTGATTCATATGGATTTAGGTTACTTTTTTTCCTTTTATTTATTTTAATTTATAAATCTCCTATCCATCTCTTATTTTTCTCTTTGCAATTTTCACTTAGTTGTTGGAAAACTTATGTCTTTTATCTGCAGAATATTCCACAGTCTGGATTGCGTCAGTCTTGAGGGCATCATTTTAACCCTGTTTCTCTGTCATTCTATTTCCTTAAATTGGTAATTAGATTATAGGCTTGATCAGATCCAAGTTCATTGCTCCTTCCCCTCCCTCTCCTCGTGCTCGCTCTTCTGCTTCTTTTTCTGGACAATTCTATTTAATATTTGATATTTCATTCTTCCACCAGGGCACGCACAATGTCTGATGATATTTCTTTCTGCGTTATTACCAGTCACAGATGATCAATGCCTGGATCCATTAACTCATTGAAAGTGAAAGTTGCTCAGATATGTCCGACTCTGTGCAACCCCATGGACTGTAACCCGCCAGACTCCTCTGTCCATGGGGATTCTCCAGGCAAGAATACTAGAGTGGGTAGCCATTCCCTTCTCCATGGGATCTTCCCAACCCAGGGACTTGAACCCAGGTCTCCCACAATGTGGGCAGATTCTTTACTGTTTGAGGCACCAGGAAAGCCCAAGAATGCTGGAGTGGGTGGCCTATCCCTTCTCCAGCGGATCTTCCCGACCCAGGGGTCAAAATGGGGTCTGCTGCATTGCAGGCCACCAGGTGAGCAACCATTTTTTACCAGCTGAGCTAACAGGGAAGCCCATTACCTCATTAGGGATGCAAAATGGTGATATTTAACTCCAAGATTCCTTATTTGATTATTAACTGGCAAAACAATATCAATGATTTACCAGTATTTTAGGTTTTTTGAAGCCTGGATTATCCAGAAAGAGCTCAAGGGAACAAAATTTCTTCCATGTTCATAACAGTTCAGCTTTTATATTGAAGGTCAGGTTCACTCAGTATAAAAATCTTTTGTTCACATTTCCTAAAACATGTCATTATATTGTCCTGTAACATAAAGCATTGCTGTTGAGAAGTCAGATGACAATTTGTTTTTCTTTCCTTTATAAGTGATTTGGCCTTTTTGCTTGTATTTTTTTTTTTTTCCTTTAAAGCCCTAAACATAAGTCTCAGGGTTGATTTGCCCAAGTATATGGTATGCTTCTTCTGTATGAAATTTCAGGCCAGGCTCTCTGTAAGGAACATTTCCTTGAGTTATAGTTTTCTGTATTTGTTCTGTCCCATTGCTTTGCTTTACTTCAGGGTTCTTCACGAATTCCTATTGCATGAATGCTGACTCTTCCTTTTCTGTTATTTTCTCTGCTCTATCACTCTCAAATCTTTATTTATCTCTCTTTTAAAACGCCCTCCTATCTTAGTTTTCTTTGAAAAATAGTCTCTATTATGGTTGTTTTCTCTTCTATTCCTTTTCTTTTCATCTTCATTTATGAAATGGATTCCTATTCTTTTATATTTATTTTCTGACTTATCATCATCCTTTTCAAAACATTTTTTCCCTAATCACCTGACTTCTGAGCCCATCTATTTTTACTTTATGTTTTAATTTCATAATTTCTATCACTTAAAATTTTTCTCTAATTTTTTGGAAATATTAAGTTTTCCCCTCCTTTGTAGACATGTTTTCCTGACATGTGCTTTACTACTTGTAGAATATGTTATTTTACAACTCATTCTTCTTTTTCTCATAATTTTACACAGGGTCCAACCTTGATGCCTTCCTGATGCTCCTTTTTAAAGTAAAGGAATTTCCCAGTACTCTTAGGAGACGTCAGGCGAGTGAGGTCATTTTTCTAGCTTCATGGATCTTTAGTTCCTGTTCTGCTGAGTTTGCAAAGTGACTGTTCTCATCACTTCTGCTGCAAAACAAGTCACCCCAAATTTAGTGTATAAAACAACCACTTTACTGTGTTCATGGATTCTGCGGGTCAAACATTCAGAAGGAGCGCAGTGAGGACAGCATGTCTCCACATCATGATGCCTGGGGTCCCGGCTGGAAGACCCGCTGGAGGTGACTTGAGAGCGCTGGGCCATCTGACATCTCTTCCACTCACCTACCTGGTACTGGATGCCAGCTGTCTGCAGAATACCTACCTGCAATCTCCTCATGTGGCTCGATGGGCTTCCTCACAGCATGGCGGCTGATTTCCAAGAGTGAACATTGCAAGAAAGAAGTAGACATGCGTGGCATCTGAGCAGTCTTGGAAGCCACATGGCCTCTACCTTCTCAGTACTCTACTGGTCAAGTCAGTCACAAAGTTCCAGTCAGGTGCACAGGTCCCACCATTTAAAGGGACAAAAGTCAAAGCCACGTTGTAAGAAGGGCATGTGGGATGAGGAGATGATTTTTGCAGTCATCTTCGGAAAATAAAATCTGCCTCAGTAATTACATATATAAATGTGTGTATATTATCTAACACATATGCATGCACACACACATACACACACATTTACACTTCTTGAGATCTCCTGATCCTCCATCCTCCAACCCCACTTTTGTCTGGAGTTTTCCTTTCTTTGTCCTTAGCGTTCCTGTCCTGATTAGTTTGGATTCTACCCTCCAAGTCCCAGTGTGGGACTGTCATTAAAGAGGGCTTCAGCCTATTAGTTTTAAGAGTGTATAGGGGAAGCAAAAATGAGTTTATGGAACCCAGATGGTTCTCAGCATCATCAGACATCACTGCACAGCAGTCCCCTGGCACTCATATGCAAACTGGATCCTGCAGAAGTATTTTCTAGTTTCTGCTGCTTTTGAATTGGCCTGCGATTGAGTACACATTGGTGGTGTGAGAATTCAACTGTTCTCAGGACCATCAGAAGCCCAGGTGTCTTCCTTCTGCTTTCTCCTTCACAAAAGCCAGTGCCACACAGTTGTAGTAACAGTGGTTTGTCCCCGCCCAGTCCGCATTTTGAGCTTACGGGTTACGTCGCCTAGCTCTGCTGTAGAAGTTGTCTGTGACTCTTCTCATTTCTTTATTCTAGTTGTTTTCCTGCAGGTGGGGGACAGGAAGGGTGGCATATGAGTCTGTTAGGTCTGTCACAACAAAATACCACAGGCTGGGTGTTTCAACCAACAGAAATGTATTTTCTCACAGTTTTGGAGGCTAGAAGTCCAAGATCCAGGTGCTGTCAGGTTGATTTCTGTGAGACCTCTCCTCCTGGCTTATAGACAGCCACGTTCTGTCTTCACATGGCCTCTCCTCTGTGAGCACATGGAGAGACGGACAGTGATCTCTCGTGTTGCCTCCTCTTCTAAAGACACCAGTCCTGCTGGATTAGGCCTCTTATGAACTCATTGAGCCTTAATTATATACTTTACGGCCCTGTCTCCAAGTACAGTTGCTTTGGGAGTGACAGTTTCAACATGTGGATTTCAGGGGGACAGGGTCCAGTCAGTAACAGGGAGAACTTGAGGAGAAGCTAGCACCACATTCTGCTGTCTTCCCAGAATGAGAAAGGTTCTGGATGCAGTCCATACAGGTCAGTGACCCAGGGCAGGGAGCACAACGGAGGAGGGTGGGAGTGCTCTGGGGGTGAAGGGAAGATGCCATCAAGCACTTGACAAAGGCCCCCTATGGCTGGGCTCCTGCCTACGTCGAGCAGCTCCTTGGTTTTCTTACACACACCGTCCTGCTCCTGGGTCTCCTTGCCTTTGTGCCAACAGTCATGACTGCCTGCAACGCCCTTCTTCGCTTCCTGTCACTTCTCTCCAGTTCAACCGAGAGCTCCTATTTTATCCTTTAGAATTTATCTTGAGCATCTCCTTCTCCAGAAAGTCTTCCCAGATGTCTAGCTGGCTGCAGGGACCCACCATCTCCACGCTCCCAGACTGTGCCTGCATGCACACCCACACCCCTCCCCACTGCACTTCCCTCACTGCAGTGTAATTGTGTCTTTATGAGCACATCCACCACTAGACTGTTAAGCCTTCTGAGGACAAGGCCTGTGTCTTGTCACCTGCAGCAGATTGAATCCCTGCTCTCAATTCATTCCCCTCATCACAAAATTCACTCTCTATGCCATCACCGTGGCTTCATGGTGGATAAACAGACTCCTCTACCTTTATACTTTTGGGCTGGGCATGGGGTTTGTTCTGGCTAGTGATGTTGGCAGAAGTTTTAAATGTGCTCAGGCAGTTTTTTTTGTCTCCTGTGTTCCTGTGATCTCCCTTGAGAAAAACGTGCCCCAGGCTAGCCACTGGTCCATGTGGAAAATGGGGATATGAAGAGTAGACCTGAACCCAACCCAAAGGCTGGACCCAAGCCCAGCCAACCTGTGGTCTGAAACAGAAATCCCTGCTGACTCCCCCTACCCCAATGCACCGAGGAAAGAGAAAGATAACTACCTGTTGTTGGAGTTTGGAGGATGTTTGTTTTGCAGCATTACTGCAGCAGTAGCTGACAAAAACAACATTCATCCTAGTGTTCCAAGCCTGGCACAAACCTGGACCAAAAACTGTTTGCTGAGTAGCAAACACATCCTTTGATTCAATACCTTTGCAGTATGAGTTGGTTCTACTCAGCTCCCCTGCTGAGACCTCTTGTATCTTCTTTGCAAAGGGGATAATGACGGTTTCTTTGTAGGATTGCTGTGAGGATTCAATAAAATAACCTACGTACAGCTCCTGGCACTTTTTGCCCAATAAGTACCATTTTCCTTCCTCCTTCTTCACTCCTTGACATCTTTAAATGAGCTCTTAAGGTAAAATGATGGGGGCCCAGGGAGCTGAGTGGGGAGAGGGAAAAGCTTACTCTAGGCTCATGGGCCTCGGGCCCTTTAACTCCAGTGGGGGAAGCCTCTTCTTACCCTTCCCCTTCCTCTCTTCCTTTGCCTGCAGGGTTCTCCCCTGAGTCACTGCCAATCACCTCTTCCTGGCCCAGAGAAGAGGAGACGTCCCAGATCCCAAAAGTGGCTTGGCAATTCCTTGGCAGTATGCCGCTGGGCTCCCTTAAGAGGTTGGGAAGCTTACACTTCCTCTCTCTTGGACGGCAGCTTGGATGGCAGCTGCTAGTAAGAGGCCTGACTATGCTGAAAGCACCAAGCTGGGAGGAAGCCAGGCCAGCCACGTGGGGAGAGAAAGGCCACACCGAGGAGCACTAAGGTGCCACACGTAGGAGTGAAGCCTCTTGCACTTTACAGCCCAGCCCAGCTCAACTGTCAGCTGACCACAGCAGAGTGAGTGGCCTCGGCCGATGCCGGGTGGAACGAGGAGCCCGGTTTCCCACAAGATAGGAAGAATGTTTCTGTTGTTTTAAGTCATTAAGTTTTGAGGTGGTTTGTTACCCAACAGATAAACTAATAAATGAAACTCTTTCTATATAATATATATGCTATATATAATTATATACAATGCACATCTTTATTATTATTCCTGAACCTTTGAGAGGAAGTGGTAGAATGACCTTAAATATTTCTGTGTGTATCTCTAATGAATCAAGTATCATTTTACAAAACAGGACAGTTATCAAACATCGACACAATATTTTTATTCATTCAGTCCCTATTCGTATTGGGTCAATGATCGAAATCATGTCTTTCATGTTGATTTTGTTTTCAGTTTCAGATTCCAGTTCAGAATTAGACATTACATTTAGTAGCTATATTACCTGTAAGCACGAGCATAACAAGTCACCCCAAAACTTAACATCTCACCATTTCTGTGGGTCAAGAATCTGGATGTGGCCTCACTGGGCTATTTGGCTCAAGGCTTCAACTGAGGTGTCATCCAAGGCTGCAGTGATCCTAAGATACACCTGAGACAGGATCTGCTTCCAGGCTCACTCAGGGATTGCTGGCAGGATTCAGTCTACTGGCCCGAGGGCCTCAGTTTCTTAAAACACTGGCCTCTCCACTAGGCAATCTCACAATTTGGCAGTTTGCTTCATCAGACCACGGAAGTTGAGAAGAACGAGAGAAAGAACGCTAGCAAGAGAGAAGTCACAGTCTTTTATAATCTAAACACATTCTTCTGGACTCTCAGAAGTGACATTCCATCACCTTCGCTGTACTCTACTCATTAGAAGCAAGTCATCAACATGTAAGCAACCTAAGTGTCCATCAACAGATGAATGGATAGGACTTCCCAGGTGGTCCAGTGGTTAAGAATCTACCTGCCAATGCAGGGGACATGGGTTCCACCCCTGGTCTGGGAAGATTCCACATGCCGTGGGGCAACTAAGCCTGTGTGCCACAACTACTGAAACCCGTGCACCCTAGAGCCCATGCTCTACAACAAGAAAAGCCACTGCAATGAGAAGCCTGCATGCATACTAGAGTGTAGCTCCAGCCTGTCACAACTAGAGAAAGTCACATTCAGCAACAAAGACCCAGCACAGCCAAAAATAAATAAATAAAATTAAAAAAAAAAAGATGAACGGATAAAGAAGATATGATGTATTTATACAATGTAATATTACCCATAAAAAGAATGAAATATTGCCATTTGCAGTAACATGGATGAACCTGGAGAGTATCACACTAAGTGAAGTAAGTCAGAAAGACAAATGTTGTATCATTTGTATGTGGAATGTAAAAAAAATACATCTAAAAAATGAAATTATTGACAAGCAGAAACAAACTCACAGGCACAGAAAACAAATTTATGGTTACCAAAGGGGGAAGACAGTGGTGGGGGCGGGGATGGATAATTTAGGGACTAACACACACCCCACCATATATAAAATAGGTAAACAACAAGGATTTACTGTATAGTTCAGCAACCCACTCCAATATTCTTGCCTGGAGAATCCCATGGATGGAGGAGCCTGGTGGGCTACAGTCCATGGGGTCGCAAAGAGTCGGACACGACTGAGCGACTTCACTTCAGAGAACTATATTCAGTGTCTTCTAACAACCTATAATGGAAAAGAATCTGGAAAAAGAAAACTGAATCACTTTGCTGTATACCTGAAATGAACACAATATTGTAAATCAACTATATTTCAATAAAAAAAGAAAAAAAGAAGCAAGTCACCAGACCCAGGCACATTCAATGCGAGGTGATGATACATAAGACACAAAAGAGGGGGTTATAATTGAAGCCTTCCTGCTGGCTCAGAAGCCAACCTGGAATGGTTTCTCAGCCTTTTCCTTTATCTTTCATGTCATTGATATTTTAAATATTACAGGCTAATTGTTTCTCAAATGTCTCTCAGTCTGGATTTGTTTGATGCTTCCTCACGATGAGACTCAAGTGATGTGTGTGGTTTCGGGGGCAGGAATACTGTACACGTTGTGTCCTTCCCTCCTGCCCATCTTATCAGGAGACACACGATGTCGGTGTGCCCATTATTGGCAACCTCAGCCTGTGTCAATGTTGGTGAAAAAAATTAATCAGTAGTCAATCTAAGAAAGAAATGGAAAATTTTATTTGAGCCATCCTGAGAATTATAATCTGGGAGACAGTCTTTCCAAGAGCTCTGAGAACTGTTCGGAACTCTTGGGGACTCTCTGGGGAGGCCAGTATATACGTGAGTTTGGCAAGGGGGTACACAGCAACCAAGCACACGCTGTGGTAGAAGGTTACCATTATTCGAAGGAACAGAGATCTTGGTCAAAGGCTTTAGTGCTTTTCTAAGTGTGGGAAGATGCAAGAATCTGAGTGTGTAAAATTTTTCCTGAACATATCCAGTTATCTGAGGACCAGTTCTATCAGTTTCCCTAGAGGCACAAAGTATCCCTGAACCCATTTCAACATGCACTGTAGGTCAGCAACTGCAGTCAATAACAACTTGATTCCTGTAGAGCTGGGTGGTGGGTAACATTCTTTGTAACATTCTTAATCCCCTCTCTTTCAGTCTTAATTTCGACCAAAGTTTGGGAGGCATTTCATGACCAATGTGTCCCACAGCCTTAGGAATGCTCATTCTCGGGCCAGATGAAGATTTCATTGATAAGCCACTCACTGTGCTATCACCCTGTTAAGAGTAACCAAAGCCTCTGGACTGCCTTTCTTACTAGTCTGCTATGGTTCAGGAAACAGTTCCCTTTTATTGCTTCCTCCCATATCTAGACTTAACACTATTACCATCATGATCTTATAGGACTATATATTTGGTCAACTATTTCAAATTGCCTAGTCATCATTATCTTTATCAGAGGCTCAGTCACACATTTGGAAATGCAAGAAACAACAATCTTGTAAAAGAATCTTGTAAAATAAGGCAGAATAAAAGTAATACAACTAGTAATATTAATAAGGTCAAAAATAAGTATCTTAGCTAAGAATTTCCCTTAGATGTGGCCGGTATCTCCCCGGGTCATCTGACCAGTCTGTTTTGCACCAGTCAACATCTTTAAAGGAAATGATATATTGACATTTTAATAACAAGTTCACCAAAGATGTCTGCACATACAAAGCGAGTGGTGGGTCACCGTGACCCTTTAAGGACTGAGAAAAGAAAGATGCCTTTTAAGGAGTTACATGACTGGTGTCACAAGGAGAAAAATGGGTCTTTCTGGCTGAGCAGGTATTTCCACCACTGTCAAGGCCTAGTTAACATGCAGTGCAGATGCACACAGTGTGCTAGAGGGAAGAGAGGAAGCCAAAGAGCAGAGAAAACTGTTTAAATTTGTCTTGTCTTGCTTTTAAACTGAGAATTTTTAGAATTTTTCATTTTACTTGCTTTTTAAGTGTGAATTTTTATTTCCTCTGTCGGATCACTTGGTTAACATGGTGCTCAGGCTCCCACAGTCTTAACTACCCTGCAATTCTGCCTCTGGCCTGGAAAGTTCTTTCAATTTTTCAACATCATTAAAGAGAAAGAGAGAGACCTAACTCTGTTAGCAGAGCAACTGTGGGGGGACATTAAGCCTGGAAACTATTTCAGGATGAAAATTCTCAATGTCCTGGATCAGACCCTCATTCTTTACCTCTGCCTTTTGCGCCCAAGATACCCTCACTGAAGGCCCAAGTGGAAGCTGGCGTGCTTGAGGAGTGAATACTCATTCACACCTATGTTTTGTTTCTTTCAATTGCTGGTCCCTTTACCTAGGAAGCCCTAGCTCATCGCTACTTTCTTTCCTACCTGCAGAACTTCCACTCATCTCTTAAGCCCAGGCCTGCAGTCTTCAGCTCCAGGAATAAGGCTGCCACACTGCAGAGTCCCAGGGGCCAAAAGTCACATCATGTTCCATGATGAGCCTGATCCCCCTGGAGCTGTGCAAGCCTGTGCTCTTATTCTGGAGACCTCTGTCCCCACCGCCAGCCTCACCTCACACAGCATATGGACTGACTAGTGCTTGTTTAGATGTAGGTCTGTCTTCTCTAATCAGAAGGTGAGCCTAGGCTTGTTCACCTCTCTGGGGCCCATATCCAGTACGTGCTCAACAGGAATTCCTCAGTGACCACTTGGGCACACCCTCTTTACCCCTGACCAACATCAGTAGCACAGAATTTCATTATCTATAATCTGGTAGTGACACGGTCTATGGTTCCACCTTTGTATCCATTGGGGGCATCACAAAGTTCTGGCAATAAAATTCCAGACTCTGCAGGTCCCACAGGAAGGCCTTCCTTTATAAGAACAGCTGCTGCTGCTGCTGCTAAGTCACTTCAGTCGTGTCCGACTCTGTGTGACCCCATAGACGGCAGCCCACCAGGCTCCCCCGTCCCTGGGACTCTCCAGGCAAGAACACTGGAGTGCAGGTGCGGTTAAACATAGCTTTTTGACACATTTGTGAGGTTGAAATGGAGACTCTTACCTCTGAGAAAAGGGATAGGGTCTGGAGAAACCTATATGCCATGATACTTACTCCGAAACAAGCTGGAGAGTCTGCAGACTGACTCAGGGGCAGAGGCCCAGCCTCTGTGATGTGAGGCGAGAGCAACAGAGGGACCTGCAGGCGGAGGGGTTCCAGGAGCTAAACCAGGAAGTAAGCTGGGGTCTGATCCCCTCTCACAGGTCACTGTTAATAACAAAGGGCTTCCCAGGTGACTCAGTGGTAAAGAATCCACCTGCCAATGCAGGAGACACAGTTTCGATCCCTGGGTGGGGAAGAGCCCCTGGAGGAGGAAATAGCAGAGGAGCCTGGCAGCCTACAGTCCATAGGGTCACAAAGAGTCAGATACAACTGAGTGACTGAGCACGCACGCAGATTAGTAACATAAGGGAAGCACCCAGTCGGATTTTTCTGCTATAAGAGATACCAAGGTCTCATCTCATAGCCTGGAACACTGCCCAGGCCCCCTCCAGCTGCCAGCTGGTTGAGACTTTGCATGGTCTGAACCCAGGTAATGAACAGGGACCTCTGACTTCTTGCACCTGTGAGGACCTGTTCCCGGGAAGGCCTGGGTCATTCTCAGTCCTCTTTGGGCTTCTCATCTACACATATTGAGAATGACAGATGCCAAGTGCAGATTGAGGTTTTCGCTTTTTTGTGTTCCAACTCCAAGCCCATTACCACGCTAGCCTTGGACCCCAGAGGGCGCTGCACCATGCTCAGGAGGTGCCACACTTGGTTAAATAGGATTACAGGTCACTGTGAAATAATACTTACTCATTTAACCAAAGTGACAATAAAAGATTTCAAAAGCAGATTTAAAAAATTTAATAATTTAAAAGCTTGGAAAAAAACTTATAATCTGTTATCAACAGCAGCTCAACAGTCAAAAAAAAATTGTTCTCTTAATACAGAAACCAAACTTACCTTTAATATTAAAATTCATTGATTCAATTAAACTAATTCTAATCTTAGTTAGTCTTGACTACACATAGAATTTCTTTTTAAGAACTTTTCCCTCTTGCAAAGTTTCCACAACTTTCTATACCCATATTAGTCCGTCCCTTATTTTCTTTCCCAATTAGAAATAACCAGCTTTAGGACTAAATTTCCTTCTTTCTCTTAAGAAAATGCATTTTCATTTATTATACCTTCTTTTCCTTGCATACAAAGACGTTTTCCTTATTAAATTTTAGTTTTAATTTCATATATTAGAATCATCTTTAAAAACTTAATTTCTAGTGAAAACTAAGAAATAAGCAATTATGAACTGTCTTTTACACTCTACAGACTGGCAAACTTGTAAATTAGTCAATAAACATATTGTTTAACTTAACAAAATTTTAAAGTTTCAAGGTACCAAATATCTGAAGAAACTGTTTTTAAGTAGACAGCCATACAACATTCCTAAAGAGTTCTCCTTAAAAAAACTCATCTCATTTACATTTAATTTACTTAAAAAATAATTCATCATACCAAGTTATTCTTCTTGCTGACAAATTTTGCAGCAGATCTTATCTGACTTCCAGTAAGCCTAGGTACTATAAAAAATTTATGTCAGTGGCTCCAAGGACATGTCTGATTAAACCAGCAAAAATTAACCTAAATGCCAAAGTTAATTTAATACTGAATGTTTCCCAGCTCACATAAACCTAAAATTTCTTTGGTTTCTTTTATATTTCTGAGAATTTATGTAATGCTTGATTCCTTTTAAGCCAATTAAATAGAGCTCATTAATCTTGTTAATAAGGTCTGTAAATAGAGACACATCATATGTATAAGGTACCCACAGACAATAGATAGACACAACTAGAGAGCTCATAGCTTCATTTTAACTTAGTTGTGAATCAGGTATTACAATATAAAACTCAAGCAGACGCGAGAGACGCCCGGCTCCGGCGGCGCTGACGTGGGAGACGCCCGGCTCCGGCGCAACCGACCACGTGCAGAATAGTGGCTGAGATGAGCTACCCCGCGCCCAGGGTTAGGGCGGTGGCCGAGAGGAGCTGTACCACGTTCAGGAGGCGGTGGCTGCTTGGGCACCGGAGGGCCGAGAGGAGCTGATCCACATTCAAAGCAGGAGGGGCGGCCTTGAGGAGATACCCCTCGTCCAAGGTAAGGTACAGCAGCTGCGCCTTGCTGGAGCAGCTGGGAAGAGATACTCCACGACCAAGTGGAATATAAGAATCCAGTGTTCTGGGGAAGAAGGAACAAGATGGCGGAGGGATAAGACGGCGAGACCACTTTCTCCCCCACAAATTCATCAAAAGAACATTTGAACGCGGAGTAAAGTCCACAAAACAACTTCTGAATACTGGCAGAGGACAGCAGGCTCCCAGAAAAGCAGCCCATTGTCTTCTAAAGGAGAGAGAAGAAATCCAGCTCCACCCACCAGAACACCGACACATGCTTCCCTAACCAGGGAACCCGGACAAGTCACCCGTCCAACCCCACACACAGCGAAGAAACTACATAATAAAGAGAACTCCACAAACTGCAAGAAGAGGGAAAGGCCACCCCAAGCAAAGCAATATAAGCAAGATGAAGAGGCAGAGAAATACCCAGCAAGTAAAGGAACAAGATAATTGCCCACCAACACAAACAAAAGAAGAAGATATAGGGAATTTACCTGATAAAGAATTTCAAATTTTGATGGTGAAAATGATTCAAAATCTTGAAAGCAAAATGGAGTTACAGATAAATAACCTGGAGAAAAGGATTGAGAAGATGGAAGAAAGATTTAATAAGGACTTAGAAGAAATAAAAAAGAGTCAATATACAATGAATAATGCAATAGATGAGATCAGAAACACTCTGGAGGGAACAAACAGTAGAATAACAGAGGCAGAAGACAGGATAAGCGAACTAGAAGATAGAATTGTAGAAATAAATGAAACAGAGAGGAAAAAAGAAAAACGAATTAAAAGAAATGAGGACAATGTTAGAGACCTCTGGGACAATGTTAAACGCTCCAACATTCGAATCATAGGAGTCCCAGAAGAAGAAGACAAAAAGAAAGACCATGAGAGAATACTTGAGGAGATAATAGTTGAAAACTTCCCTAAAATGGGGAAAGAAATAATCACCCAAGTCCAAGAAACCCAGAGAGTCCCCAAAAGGATAAACCCAAGGCGAAATACTCCAAGACACATATTAATCAAATTAACAAAGATCAAACACAAAGAACAAATATTAAAAGCAGCAAGGGAAAAGCAGCAAATAACACATAAGGGGATTCCCATAAGGATAACAGCTGATCTTTCAACAGAAACTCTTCAGGCCAGAAGGGAGTGGCAAGACATACTTAAAGTGATGAAAGAAAATACCCTACAGCCCAGATTACTATACCCAGCAAGGATCTCATTCAAATATGAAGGAGAAATCAAAAGCTTTACAGACAAGCAAAAGCTGAGGGAATTCAGCATCACCAAACCAGCTCTCCAACAAATGCTAAAGGATCTTCTATAGACAGGAAACACAGAAAGAGTGTATAAACTTGAACCCAAAGCAATAAAGAAAATGGCTACGGGATCGTACTTATCAATAATTACCTTAAACGTAAATGGGTTGAAATTTTCAAAAAGGCTAGGAAACAATTCTCATAGCCATCAATAGTTCAGTGTTGAGTTCATGAATAGTTTTTAAAGTTTGGGACAAACTGTAGTATTTGCTATTTGAAGTACTATTTGTAATTGGCATATTACGATGTAACATTGGTCTTCATTTCCAACTTAAAATGCCTAAAAATGCCTAACAGGTTTTTAGATTTGTGAATTTTAGTTGAAACGTATTTTATGATGTTACTAAACCTGCAGAAATATTGAAATATTTCAGAGAACTTATTCACTGTACATTTATTTTATTTATAAAAGTTATGAACTGTAAAAAAAAAATATATATATATAAAACTCACTAATTTATAACTAACAGTTTAGTTTATAACTAACAGTTGGAGTAAGATAAGTTTAAAAAGGCCTCCCCCTACCTTCCCCGCCATTTTTCCTGTCAGTTTCAGGAACTGGAGATGTCTAGATAAGACAGGAGTTCCTGAGAGCCCTGGTAGAATATTCACATCTCAAGGCACACGGAGAGAAAATCAAGTTTCTCCTAGAACTTGTTCCTTTAGGGTCAGAATTCTGAAAAGATGTTTTATCAAGCTGGCACAATTAGTTTTGGATGGTCAAATGAGCCCAACCTCGGTCATTTTTCTCCAGAGTCTAAAGAATATTGTGGTCACACATTGTTACCAACAATAATAATAATTTTGGCTTTGGTCATGGAATCAGAACTAAAAGCTGGTCCAGTTTTGCAGGGTGCATCCTAAAGGGCTGTTTTTAGGTACTGAATTTATGTTTGCCATGTCCACCAATTAAAATAGTGCACCTTCTCTAACACAAATACACACACACACACAGAGATAAACAACAAACCAATTTCAAAAGGCTCAAAGCCCAATCAGCTCCAGAAGACTCACTTTGATACAACAGCATAAAAACCTACACACAAAGAAATTCAAGCCATTTCCCTTCCCTTTTACAAAACAGTTCCAGTTGGTGGTCCCTTCCTGGTGGTCAAAACTGTCACTGAATCAAACTCAGGTCTGCTCACTCAACAAGCAGCAAGGCCAATATACCTATGCCAGGTTGTGGTGAAAGAAGTACAGCGTCTATCTGCAGGGCACTCAGCAAGGGAGTGGGGGACAAGCCTCAGATCAATTCCACTTGGTCTTTGCAGGAGGCAGGGGGGTTATAAAGCAGAACAACAAAGAGGCTGGGATTAATCATCATCTTGGGACTTTTATGTGACATATTTTAACCTTTAAGTTGAAGTGTAGTCAATTTACAATGTTGTGTTAGTTTCAGGTATAAAGGTGATTCAGTTATACCTATGTGTATATATATATATGGGTGTGTTTATACATATATATATATATATTCTTTCTCAGATCCTTTTCCATTATAGGTTATTACAAGATATTAAATATAGTTCCCTGTACATTCAGGTTCTGAGAGTTAGGATGTCTCTGAGAGTCAGGACCACCTCTGGCCAGGTGGTCCAGGCCTCAGGGGTCTGTTAACTTATCTTGCCCTGGAGAAACCACCTGAGTTTATACATTAACGATATCAATAATAGCAATTCTAGTACATTAACAATGTTATTCACAACAGCAACCGCGGTACATTATTATGTTCTCAACAGCAGCAATTTTAGTCATCTGACCCTGGTTGACGAGTGTTCGGTTAGCACAGGGCTGAATTCAGAGGGGAAAAGAAAGGGAATAAAGTTTGGGATAGACACAGTAATCAGAAATTCAAAAGGGAACGTGGGTTTAGAAAGACTCTGATTCAATAGGATGGGAGGCCGGAAGGGCTTGAGGGGCTCTGGCAGGGCGAAGCCACGAGAACTCCAGGCCCCCTCCCCCGCCCCTCCCCGCCCCGGAGGGGAGCTCTTCCCAGCCTCTCTGACAGCGAGTAGGGATCCCAGCGTCTTTAAGAGAGTCCCAGGGGAGAGGCGGGCTGAGGCGCAGCACTGGGAACAAAGACCCACGGAAGGGTCCTGCCGGGCGCAGCTCCCCGGGGGCCGGGGCGAGGGCCGCCCACCCCCCTCAGCTCCTCCCTCTCCTCCCTTGCTTCCACCCAGAGGCCCGTCGCGCGGCCAGAGCCGCGCCAACTTCGCCAACGTTTCCCAAGTTGCTGGGGCGCAGGAGTGGGAGCTGGGTGGGGTGAGGAGGAAGAAGAGGAGGAGGAGGAGGGCTCCCCGCGCGCCTTGGACGCGGTTCAGGAATCTGCCGCCGCGGCCGGCCGCTCGCCGACTCCGGCCGAGCAGGGAGGGAGCCGGGCAGGACCGCTTGCTCGCTGCGCAGGACGGCGCCCGCCTGGCGCCGCTTTCCGCCCGGCGTGCGAACCGGCGGGGCCGCGCCTCCTTTCCTCCCGCCGCTGTCCCCCCGGGGGCGGCGCGCAGAGCCGGGGCCACGAGGGCACTGGAGGCCCGGAGCCGCTTCTGCCTGGTCCTGCCGGGAGGAGGGCAAAGTTGCGGGCGGATGCTGCCGGCGCCGGACCCTAGCCTCGGAGAGTCGGATCCGCCCCCGCTGGAGGAGGCTCCGTGGCGGGGTAAGTAGGGGCTCGGGAGCGGTGGCCCAGTGGCGCACACCCCCACCATCCCCGATCGGGCGCGCGCGCCAAACTTTGGAAGAAGAGGGGAAGAAACCGAAGGTGGGAGAGGGAATTCTCGACTCGGGGCAAGTTCCACGCAGGCACCCACACCTCCAGACCCACTGCACCCAGATTCACAACTGCCTGATACGCACAGCTCATCACCCATCGAGCCACAGGCAACGCACGCATGCCACACCGACCGCTTCAGCCCGACTCTGTACAATTTTGGGAGTGTGAACCTTTGGATCTTTTATGCCAAGCATGTCCTCCAGCCCTCAAGTAAATCCACTGTCTTTGTCTGCTGCCCCACAGTGAGGCGTCCCCAAAGCGAGACTGGCCAGGAGAGGGGCTGCCTTGGCTTTGAAAAGTCGTGGCCAGGACCTCGAGGCTGACTGAGTGGGGAGGAGAAATCAGACATTGCAGTCGGCTCTCCTGGTTCGTCAGGAGTGAGTTTGGTGTGGAAACTCGGTGTCTGGGTGATGTGTCTGGGTGTGCGCCGTCCTTCCGGAGGCGAGGCCGGGAGAAAGGAGGGAGTGATTCATAAACTCAGACCCGCCAGTGTTAGGGTCTGTGAGCAGAAAAGACTGGCAGGCAGTGATGCCCTGGACAGCTGGGTGGTGGCAGTGACAGGGCCTGGGAGGGAAGCACAGACCCTTCCCCCGAGCGGATGTGCTTCCTCACAGGGACTTCCAGGGGATGGGCTGAGGAGATTCCAGCCCTGTGTGTGTAAAACGTGGTAGGGGATGTTTAAGACTGAGTTCGTGGAAAAAGCATGGCAGTCCTGAAGTCTTATTTTCACTGCACCTGAAGTTGTGTCTGATTTTGGATGCCCTGGTGTCCTGGGACTCCAGGATTTTTCAAAGGTTGTCCTGGATCTAGTACAGTGCCAAGCACATGGCTGGTACTCAATAGTTGTTTGTTGAACAATGACACCCATAATTTATATGTATTAGGGACATTCTATGAGCCAAGCCAGGTGGCCTCAGCTGGGTTGAAAGTGGTTTTTTCTGCAGAGGAGGTGGCCCTGAGTGGTTCCAGGGAGCCCTGCTTGATCCATTTAGCCCAAGCAGCATATTCCATTGTGCCCTGTGGGCTGGCACTGGGGACTTGAGTTTCAACACTGGCCTCTGCTTCCCTAAGAGGGGCAGTAAGAAAGGCTCCATGTCTGCATTTGGCTAAGCTGCGAGTGTCATGGGATCTTCTTCCTGGCTCCTACTGGCCTGGAAGGAGATGAGTTCTCATGAAGGGTCCAGGAGCTGTGTCCTGCAGCAGTGGCCTGGTTCTGTGGTGGCAGCAGGTGAAGGGGTGGTCACAGTCCCTGTATTGAATGGGTTCCTCTGCACCAGCTGGCATGAGCTTCCCAGAGGAGTGGAAACTTCTCATGTTCCCGGAACTGGGATTGCAAGCAATCTTGGGACTGATTCCCTACTGGCATGGAATTGGGAACATGCAAGGATGCGGTGGCAACCTGGCCATGTAATCACGAGGAAATGTGTCATTCCCCACCCCCATCCTTACCCCTTTGTCACTAGGTTTGGTGTGCATT
The DNA here is from genome assembly GCF_049115385.1 of Moschus berezovskii. NCBI lineage: Eukaryota > Metazoa > Chordata > Mammalia > Artiodactyla > Moschidae > Moschus > Moschus berezovskii. Next base: position 28,755,308 of record NC_142471.1, read on the forward strand.
TCAAGCATCTAAATGGTCTTAATGCTGAAATTAGCAAAGTTTGTAGGCAGCACCCAGAAATGTGGTCCCAGACGAGCGAGTGATCTAGGCTTGGCCACCCCCAATTTCAGGTCGAACGCTGCAGCCAGTCCCTTCCCAATATCACCTTTCCACCTTAATTATGTCTTCTGTAAATCACGAGCTCTATGTTACCTCAGTAAGACTTTATATCCCGATAAACAGCATTTTATCACCATTTTACAGGCTAGGAAACTGAGGTTCAGAAAAGTTAAGTAACATTTTGGGGGTCACACAGCTGGTGAGGAAACAAAGCCAGGATTTGAAACTGGTCAGTCTGACTCAGGAACCCATGCTGTTTCCACCACGCCCAGCTGCCTCTAAAGTCCCTAACTGGTTCTCCATAGCAACAGGGAAGCAACACTGATGCACTTACTGGGTCCTGGGGCCCCTGATGGCAGTCCTCTTTTTATACACACTCTGCCCAACCTGGCTTATACCATGGGTCATGGAAATCAAAGGATAGGTGGCATCAGACTGTTAGAGCCTTCCATATGCATCTAGAGTCAGGAAACAGTGGGGGCCTGGGAGTGATTGTGGGGGAGATATGGGGGTAATTCCAGTGAGAGATGATTCATTGCTTATCTGAGAAATGGGGACAAGGCTACCACTGTGACCATACAAGTCACAAGTTTGGGAGAAATTACCAGGTAAACATCATCAAATGGATTACTATGTTCTTTTCTTTTTCTGGTCTTTTCCTATTAGACAGGAAAATCAGCCCTCACCTGAATATCCAGGGGTAGGTCCTTCCCCCCACCCCACACACACCCCCAAGAGAGGTACGTTCCGTGGCACTGTCTCGTCCTCAGGAGAGATGGACAGGCAGAGCTGAGACAGCCGGGGCTGTGATAACCACATGGCTCATCTGGTCCCCAGCTTAAAGCTTTCTCACACAAGCCCCAGAGGGACAGCAGTTACCGTTCCACTTTTCAGATGAGGAAATGAGGCTCAGAGAGGTGCTGTGGCTGCCCAAGGTCACAAAGCTAAGAAGGAAGTGCAAATTGAGAGTCTCTTGGACAGAAAGGAGATCAAACCAATCCATCTTAAAGGAAATCAGTCCTGAATATTCATTGGAAGGACTGATGCTGAAGCTCCAATACTTTGGCCACCTGATGCGAAGAACCAACTCACTGGAAAAGATCCTAACGCTGGGAAAGATAGAAGGCAAAAGGAGAAGAGGGCTGCAGCGGATGAGGTGGTTAGATAGCATCACCAACTCAATGAACATGAATCCGAACAAACTCCAGGAGACAGTGAAGGACAGGGAAGCCTGGCATGCTGCAGTTCACGGGGTCACAAAGAGTCGGACATGACTTAGTGACTGAACAACAAATGTGAGTTATGCTGCCGTCAGGACTCCCTTCCAGGCACTCAGCAACAGCTGTGTTCTCTGCCTGGCTGGGACTCTATCTCCCTAGCCCCAGGGCTAAGAGGGGGTACCCCTGCTGGGGCAGAGTCGCCACAGCTCTGCCCTCCCCCATCTCTACCCCCAGTGCCTCTGATACAGGTGTTCATGGTATGGGGAAAGCTGGCAACCTTAAACAAGGAGCAGAGGATAAGCACTGCCCAGCTGGCCTTGCCCGTCTTCCACAGTAAGCCCACCTGGGTGAGTGCCAGAGCCTTTGCAGTGCTGAGCTGCAGAGATACTGGAGCCCTCTCCCTGCTTCACTGCGGCATGGACTCACTGTCCAGGATGGAAGCTGGGAGACTGGGTGTGGCGAGAAGCTGCCCCATCAAAGGGTGGGGCTATTCATCTTTGTCCCCTGGCTCCGTCCCAGTGTGTGACACACGGAGGTACTTAGGAACTTTGTCAGAGGATGGGTGAAGACCAGGGAACAGCTGTGAGCACCTCTGTTGGAAAGTGATAAAGCAGGGAGCCAAGGTATCAGTCGTGCGGAAACGCTCAGACAGGCCTCTGCCCTTCACGAAGTCACGCAGGAGGAAAGGAAAACAGCTCTCCTTTTCATTCTTTAAACAGAAATACTTGTCCCTTTTCTTGTCTGATGCTTAAACAGGTGGTAGTACGCTGCCTGTCCTGCTCTGAGTTTGCAGATTCCATGGCTTGTGGCCCCTGGCAGGCTGGACAGTCTGTTCTGTGCTTGAAGGTCTCCGCCTTCGCCTTCATCGACCTAAATCTGGCAGTTGCTCCTGCACACCCCAGCACATCCCTGCTTCTGCAAGCTTGGAAGGCGGGGCATGCAGGCCATGAGAGCCCCTGAGCGCCAGTAACTTCAGGTCTCTACGGCCCATCGCTCCTTCTCTGTGCCTCCCCTTACCCTCCTGCCCCACAGAGATGGCTGTGTGCTGAGGGACCATGGTTGTTTGCGCTCTGGGAAATTTATCAGTGGAATTCCAGAAATCTCTCTGAAAAGGATTTGAAGGGAAAAGTGTGGAAAATAAATAAGCCAGTTAGTTCCCAGCTCAGCCTCTCCTGAGTGCCGCATAAACAGCTGACCTGGGAAGCTCTGTCTTGGCCTCTGTGCTTACACCTGGCTCACTGGCCGCCTCACCAGGTCCCTCCTTCCTGCCTCTGCCCTGTCCAGCCCCTCCTCCTTGCCTTTGGGAGCCGCAAAAGTCAGGGAACACCCCCACCTCCGGCCTGTCCTTGTGCTGCGGGACGATGGGATGCTGGCACACTAGTGGCTGGGGACAACAGGAGCTTGTGAGAGAGGAGACCGCCCGAGGCTCCGGCACAACCCTGCTCCGTCTGAGCAAGTCTCCCTGCCTCTGCCCTGCTTAGCGAGGCGGGATGGTCTCTCTTGGTGAGTTTGACTTTGATGATGAAGAATGGTGGGGCTTTTTCTAATTTTGTGCCATCTAAGGAAGCTTTGCATCTTAATCATCAGTTTAGAGTGGATGGAGCAAAGCTGATTTTCTCCAAGGTGGGCTCACATGTGAAGAAACCCTCAAAACCTGTTTACACTGTGGGGCTTCCTGGACTAACCGGCGTGTCGGGGGGCTTTGCTTTTGAGCAGAGTTCTATCAGCTTGGGCCCCGTTCAGGGTGCTGGTGGTGTGAATTCACAACAGTGTCTTCAAGAGGCCCAAGCGCTCTTGTAAGTTTCTCTGTCTGGGGGGTAGGAAGTAAACTCGTGATGCGTCAGTACCTTCCTGTGATTCAGCTGACCCACTCTAAACCCAGCGTCCGGTAAGAAGGGAAGAACCAGGGTGCTAGGACGGGGGTAGCTCCCCGGTGGGGCTGCCAGTTCAGGGCTCCACTTCAGTCACAGGGAGTGGCCGGGGAGGGGGTGCTTCCCACTGTTGCGGCTGTGCCTGCTGGGTCAGCAAACAGAAGCCCCCGCAATCTGGGGAATGGGCACCACCCCTAGACTCTGGTCCTGCCCCCACGCCGGAGCCCTTTGTCCTGTTGTTGCCAGGCTTCTGAGAGGGAAGTTAAGGGGTAAGCCCTGTGGCTTGCAGTCTTGTTGGAAAAGAGACTGCACGCACACATACTCACAGATTAGCACAAATCACCATGGACCAGAGTACACTCACACATACAGAGAGAGAGAGAGAGAAATAAGCACAGGGATGCACTCATCCCAAAAGACAAATTATGAGATAGTGAAGAGTACATCTTCTAAAGCCAGAATGCTCTCTGTACGGCTTAGTAGCTGTGTGACCTTGGACAAGTTACTTAACCTCTCTGGGCCTTAGTTTCCTAGAAAAGGGGGGATGGTAATAGGTTATGAGTAATAGGGCTATAAATGAATTTGTATCTGTGAGGAGTTTAGAAATGTGCCCTAACTATTGCTCACTACATACTCTTTGCCCCAGACACTCAGGCCCAAGTGCACAAGACTTCCCAGAGAGGTGCTCACAAACTTGTCAGCGAATAGGATCAGTCACTTTGCACTTCCTGAGTCCTGGTTCTCAGGATGCGCGGCATTCTCTGTACTAGGCTTGAATTAGAATTTATTAGAAAGATCATTTCACTTTCCCTTAGGAAGATCTCTATTTTAGAACAATGTGGGCACTAACTCCCCCAGAGAAGGTTATGATTCCTTTAGCAGCATCAGTTTTCAAACTGGGTTCCATGGAGCCCTGGAGTTCAACAAGGACCCCTCAGAGGCCTGATGGAGGGGCGTTCCAGGCCTCTTCCCCATTTATCTGTTCTACATATTGGGTTTCCTAGGAAAGTTCTGGTTCATAAGAAGGCTCCGCAGCTTAGACAGTTGAAAGCTCCCCGCTACAGGCTGGCCTGACCCCATCCTGTGTGCGCCTGTCCGAGCATGCCACGTGACACCCGTGCCCAGGCGGGCCCCTACAGCTACCTGAGCGCTGGCCCGGGGCCTCTCCCACTCTCTTCCCTGCTTCCCTCCTCCCCTCCGCTCCAGCTGCCTCGCCATCTGCAGGATTCTGCAAAGTGCTAACATGTCTGAGCCAAAATAGCGCTATCAGAGGAAATATTTTGAAAACAAACTGGGCCACCCCCCTGGCTGAGATTGCACTGATTTTCAGCAAAGCATTTCACAACTTCTGAGGTGGGTGGGCGGGGCCGTCTGAAAGAGGCCGGGGCCCTGAATCTGAAGCGTTAGGACAGACAGGCCTGAAGAGGCCCAAGATTGTTGCAGACCTAGAACCAGGAAGGGGAAGTTATCCTCACAGGATGAAGTAATAGTCTCTGTGACCACAGAGATCAGGACCCTATCCTCTTCTTCCTTCGACAGATACCACTTCCCTTTCACTTTTCCACCTCCTTCTGCATCTGGGGCAGGTGCCTTGGGGCTGGGGACACAGGAGATAACTGGTGCGCTAGCTGCACACCCTGTGCTTAATCAGTGCTGTCTGGGCCCACACTCAGAGTTCTCACTGGAAGCTCTGGCAGTAGGTACTGTGTGATCACCGTTGTACAGACGGGAAGACAGAAGCAGACAGACGGAGAAGTTGCCGGGGCCCTGCTGCTGGTGAGTGCAGAGCTGGGTCTGAGCCCTGCGGCCTCACTCCAGAGTCAGTGCTCCTGACCCTGGGTGTATCCGTCCCGCTGGAGCCTCAACTGGAGGGGCGGAACGGCTCAGCAGGACAGTCCTCTCGTTACTGTGACCAGGGTACACCCTAGTTACAACACTCTCTCTTCCTTCTTTTCTCATGGCCAGCTCCCTTCACCCTCAGGCCTCAGCTCAGATGTCTCCTTCTAGAAGCCTCGGTCGGTGGCCCTCTCTGTGGCTGCCTACACGTCCCCATCCTCACACTCTGCCTTGCTCTGTTGCCCCAGCTGCTTTCATGGTCTGTGGTCTCCACCGGGCAGTGAGCTCTGTGAGCAGGACAGAGTCTGCCTTGTTCTCCCGTGTCTGCAGTGTTTTGTGCAGCCCCCAGCAAGCACTGAGTACCCAGGCCTGACTGGGGAACACAAATGATGGGTGTGACCCTGGACCCCCGGAGGAAGGAGGCACGGGACAGTGCCCAGTCTCCCATGAGAGGACGCTGCTATTAGGGAGTGACCTGAGTCTGGGCAGAGCTGGTGGGAGTCACAGTGAGTGGTAGAGGGCAGCTGCTGTGAACCAGAGGCCCAATATGGGACCAGGAGGGAATGTGAGAGTGGGACCCTGGGTAGATGGCCTCTTGTGGTCACTACCCTGTGGGCTCTGGGCTGGGATCCCGAGGATGGGCCTGATACCCTCCAAAAGACCCTTTTGAGTTAGGCAGACTGTGCAGTATGGGCCCCACTACTCAACCCTAATAGCACGCAGTTCTCAGTCCTTTCCCTTCTTTGGACGGACATCCACTCATCTTCTTCTGGGTCTCAAACCCAACCCTCTCAGCAGCAGAGGCCCCCATGAGTGAGTCCTTTTCCCTGAGCAGAGTGACAGAAGCCCAGCTGGCCGGCTGCCTCCTGGGGGTGGTTCCAGTTGCAGCCTCTGAGCTGTCCTCGCAGAAGTAGTAGGGCCCTTAGTGCCCCTCCACACCACCCAAGGAGCACACATGTGCTCTGGCCAGGGCATCACCTGGCTTGGGTGTCTGCTCATGCCTGACACCATGCTGGGTGGAAGGTGCCTCCAGGCTAGAAGAGGACAGGACACCTGGCACAACTAACCACCTTGGAGCCCAACGGTAATGAGCCCACAAAGGTGGACATGAGGGAGGACCTGGAGATGGCTTCATGGAGCAGGTGGGCTTCCAGGGCAAGGAAGGCAACCTGGGCAAAAAGCACAGGTATGGGAACGTTCAGACCGAGTGCAGAGGTGGGTGAGGAGTCTAGCTGGACTGAACTGCAATTTGTAGGGTGGAAGAAGACAGAGAGCGAGCAAGAGAGGAGAGGCAGGGAGGAGTTAGTTACACGTGTAAGCTCTGGAGCCAGGCTGTCTGCATGAGGAACCTCAATCCCCACTTACTGCTGTGTGACCATGGCCAAGCTGCTTAGCCTCTCTGTGCCTCAGTTTTCTCATCTGTAAAATGGAGATACTAATAGTATCCACTACCTGGGGGTCACAGGAGAATAAAATGAAGAATGACCTATTATCCTTTTTTTTTTAAAGCAACTAGCAAAGTAAATTGAGGTCAGATCATACAGGCCTTTGGAGGTCAAGCTTTCTGTTTGCTAAACACCTGCTGTATGCCAATCACTTTACAAACCTTCTCACTAAGCAACCTACAACTAATAAAATTATTAGCACTAACTCCATTTTATAGATGAGGCAACTGAGGCTCAGAGAGGTAGGGTAACCTGCCCAAGGTCACTTGTCCAGGTAGAAGCAGAGGCAGTAATGAAACACAGGTCTGTCTGGCACTTAGGTCTTTCTTCAACACGGAGATTAGAGAGACATGACAGAGGCAGCACGGGGACATCCCCTGGGCTGGGGGGTCACAGCCAGAAGCAGAGCACGGGTGGTATAGCCATGGGTCCCTAGGCTGGGAAGGAAAGATTCAGGCAAGCCTGGAAGGCAAGGAGCTGAGGATGCCCGGAGGCCACAGCACACAGCTCACCATTCAGAGCCCAGGGACAAGCTGTTGAGTCATTCTGGGAAAACATGACATCACTGAGTTTTGCTGCCTGCTGCCCACCTGCCAGTTCTCGTGCCCAGAGCCCTGCAAGGGGACCCTCACACCCAGGTAGCAGGGCCAGGTCAGCTCCCCGGCTTCCTGCCCTGAGTTCTCCCCACCCTCTGCCTCCCATCTTCCCACTGCCCCCCTCCCACTCCACCGCCACTCATAAACCTGGATGAGGCAGGAGCTTCTAGAAGTGATGATGGGCATGAAGAGCTTCCAAAAGGGCCTCCATGCCAAGCCTGCAACTGGAATCTTGGGTGGGAAGGAACTGCTGGGTTGAAGTTTTAGAGCTACTTTTCCCTTAAGAATGGTGCCTGCTATTCCACTGGAATCACTTTTTAAAAGTAAAGCCTGGTTGAGCTGTGTGCCCAGCACTATGCCAGGTGCCAGCAGCCTCCGCCTTCTTGAAAAGTACAGCTGAGTATCTGCAAGCTCTTTTTGTACTAGGCATCCTCAGGTTAAGTGATTTATTTGCGTCAATCTGATTGCATGAAGTAGCCCCATTTTATAGATGCCATCCCTGAGGCCCAGAAGGCTAGGTGACTTGTCCAAGGTCACAGAGCCAGAATTCAAACCCTTGGCTCTCCTATTCCAGATGTACTTAGCCACTCGAGGCTCAAGTAAAGCCCCTGGAGAATCATAGAAGGTGGGGTGTACCGAACCTACGTCTGGCAAATGATGCAGTGCAGACAGGAAATTCCAGGAGAATTTTCATCTCAAGAGTGTGGGTCACTCCCCAGAGCTTGTTGGAGGTTGTGGATATATTTAAGAGGTAACAGAGAGCTCCCAGGTTCCCTGGCCGAGCAAACCCCGCTGACGTAGCCATCTGGGGTGAGACTCTCCCCACTGGAAGGAGCACCGGGGCTCGGGGCGGGGGGTGTGTGTCTGTCCTGGTTTTGGTGGGCCTGACCTGGAAAAGGAGAATGAGTCAAGCAAGGGGCAAGTGCCAGCTGCCTCAGCCCAGTCCACAGCGCAGGATGCCAGGCTGCCACAGCTGCTGCTGCCACTCCCCGCACCCTCCCAGCCAGCAGGAGGGGCTGGTGGCCGGCCCTGTGCTGAGTGGCATCCTCTCACCCACTCCACGACCTAGCTAGGGGGGCACAGTTGTTCTCCCCACTTCACAGGTTAGGATGCTGAGACTTAGAGAAGTTTTCTGGTGCACTGGAACTCCTTTGGCCGGAAAAGGGAGGAACTGAGACGAGTAAGTCTCCCTTTTGCTAAGAGACAGACAGGAGGAGGGAGGGGTTAGCCTGCCCTCTGACACAGCCACACAGGCTGGCTGTTCTCAGACTAGTATTTCTGATTCATCTGTCATCAGCAGATACCTGTGTTGCAGGATGAATAACCTCTGGGGTGAGAAAAGCTTTGATTTCCCTTGGGCCATGAGTCACTATTTCTCTGGAAGCACTTTTGAAGCCATAGAGCTTCTCCCCAGGCTTTGGAGGGGAGCAGGTTCCTTCTCTGCTTGAGCGCCAGCCCCACCCTGGCCCTGACACTGCCTGCTTGTGGAAGGGCCAGGAAACAAGAGGCCTCCACCAGAGGCCTGGCCTCAGTGATTACCCAGCACATGACCCCCTGCCTTACGCTCAACAGACAGGTGCCAGATTCCCAGAGGTCTGCGGGGTCTGCAGCCGTGAGGGGCCCCTTGTCCCCTCCCCTTTAATGCCCGAGGCCCACGTGGTGAGCCCAAGTCTACTTGCTTTCCCAGGGATGTCTGGGACTCCCCCAGGACTCCACCGTCTGCAGGGCGGCTCCTCCTGACACTTCCTCTCCGCACAGGAGGAGGGGACCCAAGCCAGTTCCTGCTGTCTTGTCAGTCTCAGGCCCAGTCACGACAGTAATAATTTCTGGAGAGTTGTCACTTTTCTCACAGAGAAAGCAGACTGTTAAGTTCGGCTGTAGGGGTAGTTTTGCTTCTCATTGCTCCCAAGTTTTCCTTCTGGGATGGGATTTTGGCTTTGCCTCTGCTTAAATTCAAAAGCCTGTTCAGATGACTCTTCCAAAATGAGAGTCTCACCTCAAAGGAACTTTGCCTCTCCCTCTACAGGTAGAAAACTGGCACCTGCGTTTATTTTTAGTTTTATTAAATTTTATCAAAGTAAGTAATCCAGGCCCATGGTATAAAATTGGAAAGGTACAAAAGGATACGTGGTGGTGAAATCTCTTTCCCAGGCCTGACTCAGACACCCAGGTCTTTCCACGAAAGCAACCAGCATTATCCGTTTCTTGTGTATAAGCTACTTTTAAATTGTCCAGTTTTAGAACTTATGGTTTGCCTGGGGGGGAAGTGATAGTTAGGGAGTTTGGGATCTACATGTACACACTGCTGTATTTAAAATGGTAAAGCACAGGGAGCTCAGCCTGGTGCTCTGTGATGACCTACAGGGGTGGCATGGAGGGGGGATATATGTGTATTTATGGCTGATTCATGTTGTTGTATGGCAGAAACCAGCACTGTAAAGCAAATAAGACAGCTAACCAACAAGGAGCTACCATATAGCACAGGGGTCTCTGCTCAACATTATGTGGCCCCCGGATGGGAGAGGAGTTTGGGAGAGAGTGGATACAAGTGTATATGGCTGAGTCCCTTTGCTGTCCACCTGAAACTATCACAACACTGTTAATCAGCTACACACCAATATAAAATAAGCTGTCCCTTACGAGCTGCCCACGTCCTAGCCCCCACTCCTCAGCGGTCACCTTGGATTCACCCACGAGGCACAGATGGAGGCCCTCACATCCCTCATCCCTGGCCCCCCAGGGAGCTAGCCCAAGGTTGTCCCCATCTTCCATGAGTGGCTCCTCCAGGCTCCAGATTAACTCCGTGCTCTTGGCTGCCCCTTGTCCATTCTCCCCTCTGGTCTGGCTGGGCAGGGGCCTGCAGCTGGGCCCTGTGGGGTCAGGGCCTGGCGATGGGGATCTGACCAGACCATGCTGCCTCTTGGCCAGACTGAGTGTTGCGAGTCCCCTAGGGGCTCACGCAGATAGGGCGCATCCTTCACTCCTATCCTGAGTATGACCAGAGACGCCTGTGCTCTCTCCCCACCCCCCTGCCCCCTCCCCGCCTCCACTCCCTTCCCTGCCTCCCTGCACCTCCCCTCCTTCCTTCTTTCCCTCCGCGTTCAGTCCATGCTGTACAGCAGACAGTAAAATGAATCTGAAAGTGCTAACAATGGCACAAGGCAGAGATGAGTGCTGCTAGGAGAGCCCAGTCCTCGAGAATGGCCTTCAGCAGACTTGCCCTTCACACCCCTTCACAGCCTTGTACATCCTGCTGGGTGACCTTGGGCAAGTCACTTAGCTTCCTGGAACCTCCCTTTCTCAGCTGATTAAGGAAAGAGAGGGCGGCAACCAGGGTCCAGAGGGCTGCCAGGAAAACCTGGAGCTGCCGAAGGGCTTTCTAAGAGGGTGACAGGTTTGCAGCGCGAGAGGGGGGCAGTGCTCTTCTTCTAAGGGAATGGGCTCTGGGCACCTGTGAGGTCTGGGCTCAGCCCTAGGGCATGGATGGGGGAGGGGTGGCCCTTTGGGCAGCACTATTCTGCCTTGGGCAGCGGCTTTCCTTTTCTGTATTTCCACACAGAAATGGACTCTTGGCTTTCTATTTTTTATTTTTGTAATAATGAAAGATGTTCAGCATGCAGAATTCAAGTAAAATAGACAAACACTGAGAAGAAAGCAACAAATCACCCCTCAATCTACTACCCAGATGTAACTGATTGCCTATGGTCCACTTATGTCTCCATATATATTTATATATATATAAAGGGGAGCAGTGGAGGGACAGGTTTTATAAACATGGGGGAAACACACAGTTTAACTTAGCTTTAGGCCAGTGTTGTAAAGAAGCTGTCTGCCCCCAAAGCAGGCCTTCTCATCTGTTCAGTAATCTACTTGAGGGTCTGGTGTGGGGCAAAGGAACTCTCATGCCGGAATCTTTCAGTTCAGTTCAGTCGCTCAGTTGTGTCCAACTCTTTGCGACCCCATGAATCACAGCACACCAGGCCTCCCTGTCCATCACCAACTCCCGGAGTTCACTCAAACTCATGTCCATCGAGTTGGTGATGCCATCAAGCCATCTCATCCTCTGTCGTCCCCTTCTCCTACCCCCAATCCCTCCCAGCATCAGAGTCTTTTCCAGTGAGTCAACTCTTCGCATGAGGTGGCCAAAGTATTGGAGTTTCAGCTTTAGCATCAGTCCTTCCAATGAACACCCAGGACTGATCTCCTTTAGAATGGACTGGTTGGATCTCCTTGCAGTCCAAGGGACTCTCAAGAGTCTTCTCCAACAACACAGTTCGAAGGCATCAATTCTTCGGCAATCAGCTTTCTTCACAGTCCAACTCTCACATCCATACATGACCACTGGAAAAACCATAGCCTTGACTAGACGGACCTTGGTTGGCAAAGTAATGTCTCTGCTTTTTAATATACTATCTAGGTTGGTCATAACTTTCAAGGAGTAAGCATCTTTTAATTTCATGGCTGCAATCAGCATTTGCAGTGGTTTTGGAGCCCCAAAAAATAAAGTCTGACACTGTTTCCACTGTTTCTCCATCTATTTCCCATGAAGTGATGGGACCAGATGCCATGATCTTTGTTTTCTGAATGTTGAGCTTCAAGCCAACTTTTTCACTCTCCTCTTTCACTTTCATCAAGAGGCTTTTGAGTTCCTCTTCACTTTCTGCCATAAGGGTGGTGTCATCTGCATATCTGAGGTTATTGATATTTCTCCCAGCAATCTTGATTCCAGCTTATGCTTCTTCCAGCCCAGCGATCCTCATGATGTACTCTGCATATAAGTTAAATAAGCAGGGTGACAATATACAACCTTGATGTACTCCTTTTCCTATTTGGAACCAGTCTGTTGTTCCATGACCAGTTCTAACTGTCGCTTCCTGACGTGCATACAGGTTTCTCAAGAGGCAGGTCAGGTGGTCTGGTATTCCCATCTCTTTCAGAATGTTCCACAGTTTATTGTGATCCACACAGTCAAAGGCTTTGCCATAGTCAATGAAGCAGAAATAGACGTTTTTCTGGAACTCTCTTGCTTTCTCCATGATCCAGCAGATGTTGGCAATTTGATCTCTGGTGCCTCTGCCTTTTCTAAAACCTGCTTGAACATCTGGAGGTTCACGGTTCACATATTGCTGAAGCCTGGCTTGGAGAATTTTGAGCATGTGAGATGAGTGCAATTGCGCAGTAGTTTGAGCATTCTTTGGCATTTCCTTTCTTTGGGATTGGAATGAAGACTGACCTTTTCCAGTCCTGTGACCACTGCTGAGTTTTCCAAATTTGCTGACATATTGAGTGCAGCACTTTCACAGCATTATCTTTAAAACCTCCCAATTCAGACAAATTAGACAAAAAAGGGAGTCGGCTGAATTACAGATCCTCCTGGTTTATGATGAGGTTGCATCCTGATAAATCCATCATAACTTGAAAATGCGTTTAATACACCTAATCTACCAAACATCATAGCTTAACTCAGCCTACCTTAAACATTTATGTTCAGAACACTGACATTAGTATGGCTCTAATGGCTACAATTAGGCAACATCATCTAGCACAAAGCCTATTTTATAATAAAGTATTGAACCTCTCAGGTAATTTATTGAACTCTACTGAAAGTTTAAAACAGAATGGTTGTGTGGCTGTAAATGGTTGTTAAGTGTATCGGTTGTTTACGCTCCTGACCATGTGGCTGACTGGAAGCCCCAGCTGATTGTACAGCCTAGTCCCAATTCAATTATGGTTTTTACTGAATGTGTATCACTTTCACACCATCTTAAAAGTCAACCATCTTAAGTCTGGGACTATCTATAGTACATTCTGGCTCTAGAACAATAGCTTTCGATCTTTTTGGACCAAAACCTCAGAGACACATACACATCACTGAAACAAAAGTCTTATGAAACCCATGCATATCCTTATTACAGATCCTTAATACACTTATATTTTCTGTCTCTATGGTTCTGTTCTTAAAAAAAAAAAAAAAGCTTGTCCAACCTACCAAACTGACTCCACAACCTGAAGTTTGAAACGTATGGCTCTAACACTGTGATTTTCAAATTTGAGCGTGCATCAGAATCACCTGCAGAGCTTGTTTAAAGAGAGTGCTCTGCCCATCTGCCCACCCCCGAAAGATTCCGACTGAGATGGTCTGGGCTGGCAGAGGCAGCAAGAATGTGCATTTCTGTCAAGTTTCCAGGTGCTGCTGCTGATCTAGGCCCCCCTCTTTGAAATCCCACCCTCCTAGAATATGTTTTAAAGCAACGTACTCCCTTGGCAGAAACTATCAGAGAATTTGCTATATTCAGCTGATGAGAATTGCTGGTGCCTAGCAATGGCACCCCACTCCAGTACTCTTGCCTGGAAAATCCCATGGACAGAGGAGTCTGGTAGGCTGAAGTCCATGGGGTCGCAAAGAGTCGGACACGACTGAGCGACTTCACTTTCACTTTTCACTTTCTTGCGTTGGAGGAGGATATGGCAACCCACTCCAGTGTTCTTGCCTGGAGAATCCCAGGGACGGCGGAGCCTGGTGGGCTGCCGGCTATGGCAGCCGTCTGTTGCACAGAGTTGGACACGACTGAAGTGACTTAGCAGCAGCAGCAGCCCAAGAACTGTAGGTCTCTGCATTTTTGAGGATACTGATCAGGCACTATCTTTGGGATCTTAAACACCATCCTCCTGAAATCCACCCTCCTGAATATAGAAAAGGTCTGCTAAGCAAAAGGACATTTATACCCTACCCTGGTTGAATTGCCTGCCTCTTAATCCCAAGCCCACAGAACATAAAACCCTCCCAGCCCTTTTGAAAACACTTTTCTATAGGCAATGAAAGGCACCATTTACTGTGTGGATTTCACTTTTCTGTTTTTGGAAAGGGAAGGAGGTAGGTCAAGTGTGACCACCCCACAGAGAAAGCTGTCCCCTGGCTCTCATTGGGGTCTGGTGGGTTTCATTGTCCCTGGATCCCCAGCTTTAATGGGAAACTCTTCCTGGCCTGAGTGGCTGCATCAGCGCCCAGACTTTCCAGCCTGCTGACTTTTGAGACTGGCCTGTGTTCCAAGCTGCTTCTGCTCTTCCAACCAGGGGACTCAGCCCCCACCCAGAGGCCTCCCCCATTCCCTTCGTAGCCTTGCGGCCCCTCCCCATCCCTGCAGTCCTCCAGAAGCCAGCCCTCAGCTGGGAGCAGCTTCGTGAGGGAGAGAAGTGTTAAATGGGCACAGAGCCCCCTCTGTTCCATTAACAATGGCCCGTTGATGACTGGATTCTGCCTGGTTGGGCCCCTTGACTGGACTTTGGAGAGAAGGAGAGACTCCAGCCCCCCAGGCAGCTACTTCTGGGTGTGAGGTTGATTCAGAGGCAGAGGCCTCTGTCTGCCCACAGAACCTCATTATTCAGGCCCTGTGATGCAGCAGTGAGAAACCCTCTCACCCCTCCCATGCCATCCCAGGGATAGCTTGGGACCCCAGGAGTGATTCACTTCAGTCTAATTCAACAAATGTCTATTGAACAGCTCCTGGGCACCGAGACTCGGAGCTAAGTAGCTGTGGGAATAAGAATAACTGCTGACATGAATTCAGTGCTTACTATAATCAGCCCTACCCTGGCTGCCCAACAGAGTCACTAGGGAGCTTATAAAAATTCCAATGCATAGACACTTTCCCCAACCCCAGATTTTCAGGAGTGAACCCCGGCACTATTTTGTAAAAGCTAAGTGCTTCTCGTGCCCAGCTGACATTAAACATCACCAGTCTACTACTGGTTAAACACCGTGCTGAGAATTTAACTTGATGTGTCCCGTTTCATGTGGCATGTGCTTGTGGGAGGCTGAATAATGTACCCCCCACTCAAGATCTCCACATATGAATCCCCACATCTGTGGACATGTTATTCCACATAGTAAAAGGAACTTTACTGTGTGATTAAGGATTTTTAGATAAGAAGATTGTCCTGGATTATCCAGGTGGGTCCAGTTCAGGTCAGTTCAGTCGCTCAGTCGTGTCCGACTCTCCGCGACCCCATGAATCACAGCACGCCAGGCCTCCCTGTCCATCGCCAACTCCCGGAGTTCACTCAAACTCATGTCCACAGAGTCAGTGATGCCATCCAGCAATCTCATTCTCTGTCATCCCCGTCTCCTCCCACCCCCAATCCCTCCTAGCATCAGACTCTTTTCCAGGGAATCAACTTGTCGCATGAGGTGGCCAAAGTATTGCAGTTTCAGCTTTAGCATCAGTCCTTCCAATGTACACCTAGGATTGATCTCCTTTAGAATGGACTGGTTGGATCTCCGTGCAGTCCAAGGGACTCTCAAGAGTCTTCTCCAACACCACAGTTCAAAAGTATCAATTCTTCGGAGATCAGCTTTCTTCGCAGTCCAACTCTCACATCCATACATGACCACTGGAAAAACCATAGCCTTGACTAGACGGACCTTGGTTGGCAAAGTAATGTCTCTGCTTTTTAATATGCTATCTAGGTTGGTCATAACTTCCCTTCCAAGGAGTAAGCATCTTTTAATTCCCTGGCTGCAATCAGCATCTGTAGTGATTTTGGAGCCCAAAAAAATAAAGTCTGACACTGTTTCCACTATTTCCCCATCCATTTCCCATGAAGTGATGGGACTAGATGCCATATCTTTGTTTTCTGAATGTTGAGCTTCAAGCCAACCTTTTCACTCTCCTCTTTCACTTTCATCAAGAGGCTCTTTAGTTCCTCTTCACTTTCTGCCATAAGGGTGGTGTCATCTGCATATCTGAGGTTATTGATATTTCTCACAGCAATCTTGATTCCAGCTTGTGCTTCTTCCAGCCCAGCGATCCTCATGATGTACTCTGCATATAAGTTAAATAAGCAGGGTGACAATATACAACCTTGACGTACTCCTTTTCCTATTTGGAACCAGTCTGTTGTTCCATGACCAGTTCTAACTGTTGCTTCCTGACCTGCATACAGGTTTCTCAAGAGGCAGGTCAGGTGGTCTGGTATTCCCATCTCTTTCAGAATTTTCCACAGTTTATTGTGATCCACACAGTCGAAGGCTCTGGCATAGTCAATGAAGCAGAAATAGACGTTTTTCTGGAACTCTCTTGCTTTTTCCATGATCCAGTAGATGTTGGCAATTTGATCTCTGGTGCCTCTGCCTTTTCTAAAACCTGCTTGAACATCTGGAGGTTCACGGTTCACATATTGCTGAAGCCTGGCTTGGAGAATTTTGAGCATGACTTTACTAGCGTGGGAGATGACTGCAATTGTGCGGTAGTTTGAGCATTCTTTGGCATTTCCTTTCTTTGGGATTGGAATGAAGACTGACATTTTCCAGTCCTGTGGCCACTGCTGAGTTTTCCAAATTTGTTGGCATATTGAGTGCAGCACTTTCACAGCATCATCTTTCAGGATTTGAAATAGCTCAACTGGAATTCCATCACCTCCACTAGCTTTGTTCGTAGTGATGCTTTCTAAGGCCCACTTGACTTCACATTCCAAGATGTCTGGCTCCAGGTGAGTGATCACGCCATCGTGATTATCTTCGTCGTGAAGATCTTTTTTGTACAGATCTTCTGTGTATTCTTACCACCTCTTCTTAATATCTTCTGCTTCTGTTAGGTCCATACCATTTCTTTCTTTTATTGAGCCCATCTTTGCATGAAATGTTCCCTTGATATCTTTCATTTTCTTGAAAAGGTTTTTTGTTTTTCCTATTCTGTTGTTTTCCTCTATTTCTTTGCATTGATCGCTGAGGAAGGCTTTCTTATCTCTCCTTGCAGTTCTTTGAAACTCTGCATTCAGATGCTTATATCTTTCCTTTTCTCCTTTGCTTTTCGCTTCTCTTCTTTTCACAGCTATTTGTAAGGCCTCCTCAGACAGCCATTTTGCTTTTTTGCATTTCTTTTCCATTTGGATGGTCTTGTTCCCTGTATCCTGTACACTGTCACGAATCTCCGTCCAGAGTTCATCAGGCACTCTATCAGATCTAGTCCTTTAAATCTATTTCTTACTTCCACTGTATAATCATAAGGGATTTGATTTAGGTCATATCTGAATGGTCTAGTGGTTTTCCCTACTTTCTTCAATTTCAGTCTGAATTTGGCAATAAGGAGTTCATGATCTGAGCCACAGTCAGCTCCTGGTCTTGTTTTTGCTAACTGTACAGAACTTCTCCATCTTTGACTGCAAAGAATATAATCAATCTGATTTTGGTGTTGACCATCTGGTGATGTCCATGTGTAGAATTAGCAGGGTCTTTATAAGAGGGAGATTTGACTACAGAAGAGGAAGCCTGAATAATGCATTAAGAAAAGCTCAACCGGTCACTCCTGGCTTTGAAGATAGAAGAAGGGGCCCACAAGCCATGGACAACAGGCAGCCCCGAGAAGCGGGAAAAGGCAAGGAGGAAGGCCTCCCCAAGGCTCCAGAAGGAACACAGGCCTGTTGATTTTAGGCCAGTGAAACTGATCTTAGACTTGACATTCAGAACTGCAAGATAATAAACATGTGCTGTTTTAAGCTACGAAGTCTGTGATAAGGTGTTAATCCAGGGATATTACTAACCGTATTTTATAGACAAGGCACAGAAATGAGGCACTCACCTGGGGTCACACAGGCAGAGCTGGAATAGGAAGAACTCAGGTGCATCTGACCCTTAACCCATGCTCTCTCCACCTCACCACATTGCCCCTCCTTTGCAGCCAACCAGACACGGATTCAAATCTCAGTTCTGCCATGTTTTGTCTTTGTGTCCTTTGCTAGTTGTGGGTGCATTTGGCCAGGGTGGAGGCTGCAGGGAGGTAGGTGTGAAGACCAACTGGAAAGCTCGTGTGGGCCAGGTTATCTCCAGGTGGAACACCATGTGCAACAGCTTGACCTTGATTCCGAAGGGATGGTGCCCACAAGGTGCCATCCTTTTCTTCCTTCTGCATTTCATGATGCTGTCTCGGATTTTCAAGCCCACTCAGTCTCTGGAATCAGGCCCTCCTGTAGCAGCCCCGCTGCGGGGCAGAACTCAGGGCTGAGGCCAGGAGCAGCATCCTACTCACTGTCACCTGCAGCCAGTGACAGCTGCTCGTCTGGGGTGGCCACTAAGTTCCCATCTCATGGGAGGCCAGCAATGGCCTAGTGCCTCCAAAGCACATTTCTTCGAAGGCCCTCCAGCAGCCTTGTGTTTAGGGCCATGCGTGTCTTAGATAAGGAGTGTGAGACATAAAGAGGTCCCGGAGTTGTTCGGAGTTGCACAAGTTGGTATAGATCCTGGAAGACCGGTTCCTGGCCAGGACTCCAATCTACCCACTGCCATACAGCTCCTGCCTTTTGGCTAAATCCGCCCGCTCAGTGCTAAAGCACAGTGGTTGAGTCCATGAACTATGGAGACAGACTTCCTGGGTTCAAATCCCAGCTTTACCTTACAACTGAGTGCAAGTTGAGTGCTTTAATGGGGGCAGGGGGGAGTTGTGACTGTTATCTATGAAGGCACTGGGGTACCTTCTTCACAGGATGGTTCTGAGGAGTAAATTTATACATGTGTGTGAAGTGCTTGGAACAGGAGCTGGTTCATTAGAAGTATTAATTTCTGTTATGATTCAGCTCCCCGAGGGCAGAGACTGTCTTCCTCCCCTCTATTCCCAGTGCCTCTTCCCATGCTTGGCCCAAAGCAAGTACTCGGGAAATGAATTTACTGGTTTACTATCAGCATTTATCAGCCAGAGGCTCCCTTTGAGCACCTCATCAACACCAGCTCTTCCAGCTGACGGGGCCTCAGATATCCTGTCATCTCTCCAGGTCCCCTCTTTCTTTTTCCCCTATTTTGAGGATGGGCTTCCTCATTGTTTTACTTCCCCAAAGAGCCCCCAGGCTTGTCCCTGCACATGAACAGACCCCAGTTCCTGGTACTCCAAAAAGCCAAACTTGGAGCTCCAGATTGGACTCAACTCCGATGCTGCTCCTGCCCCAGGAAATGCATTTCTGCTTATTCTTATCTCTCACCTCTTGCTGCCTTTTCACAAAGATCTCCTCAAAACCTAGTTTTCTTTTTTTCTATTTAATTCCACTTTTGTTTCAAGATAATTATAGACACACATGCAGTTTTAAGAAATAGTACAGAGATCCCTTGAACCCATTACCTGGTTTCCCCCAATGGTGAACAACTACTGCAGTATCACAACCAGGATACTGATACAGCCAAAGTTCAGAACATTTCCATCACCAAAAGGACCCCTCATGTTGCTGCATTATAGTTATGCCCACTTCCTTTCCACCCCACCCCTTCTTAAACTCCTAACAATAGCAATCTGATCTTCTCTCTTACAATGTTGTCATTTCAAGAATTGTATAGAAATGAAACCACGCAGTATGTCACCTTTTAAAATTGGCTTTGTTCACTCAATACTCCCCAAATTCATTTAAGTTGTTGTGCCATTCTACAGCTGAGCAGTGCGCCATGGTGTCGGGTGGCTGGTTTTAAACAGAACACTCAAACACTAACCTCGAAGCTTCTCAAGTGCTGTATCCTGAGTAAAACAAGAATACTGGCATGTTCACCCAGTATCGAGCCCCAGTCAGCAACTCCCCTGCCAGTCTGGCCTTGCAGCTGAGCTAGTGTGCACACTGGGCAGTGGATCCGCTGAGATGCCCTGAGATGGTGCTCTCAAAGAGGAAGCTGGGTGCTCTGAGGCATGGCTCTCCATCTTCCATCACCTAGGGAGCTTTAAACAATTGATGCCCAAGCCACACACAAACCAACTCAATTGTAATCTCTAGAGGTGGGACCCAGGCCCTAGTAATTTCTGAAGCTCCAGATAACTCTCACATGCTTTCAGGGCTGAAATGCAGTGCTCAAGCAGATTCAGCACATGCATAGCAGCACGCTACCCCTCTAGACACGGCAGATATCACCAAGCAGTCACCGCACTCTCTTCCTGCAGAGATCGACCTTTTCAAACACGGCACTCCAGGCAGTCACTTCCAGTTGATCGACTTGGCCCAGGAATTGCAACTGACTTGCCCTCCCAGCTGAGAAGCCTAAAACTGGCAACTGTCCTGTCCAGGTGTGTCTAGGCCTGGAGCCTGATGCATTAGGTAAGCATCCCTCCAAATCATGCTACAAAGGAGAGGCTTGGCCAGTAGTAACAGCAGCCACAAAGCCAAAGCAGGCCAGGGTTTTCCAGGCTGGTTCTGTAGGGAAAGGCGAAGTGAATCAGCCAGTGTCCATCCCCTGCAGCAGCCTACAGCCCAGCTGGGGGAGAGATGTACACGCAGAGGGTGAACCAGCAGTACAGTCAGCACAGACAGGCTCAGGCTCACACTGGTGAAAGACTGTAATAACAACCAGCCTGTATGCCGTCCTATTTTCAGAGCCTCACATGAGCTTAGCTGATGTTCATGACAACCCTGTGGGGATGACCCAGGCTCAGAGTGATTAAATACCTTGCCTGAAATTACCAGAGAATAAATGGGAGAGCTTAAATAAATGGAGAAGGAAATGGCAACCCACTCTAGTATTCTTGCCTGGAGAATCCCGTGGACAGAGGAGCCTGGCAGGCTACAGTCCATGGGGTCACAAGAGTTGGATATGACTTAGTAACTAAATCATCGTCAAATGGGAGAGCTGGCAGTCAAGCCAAGTCTGATTGCAAGTATGGGGCCTGTGTTTAGTCCTCGGAGCAGTTAGCTATCAATAGCCTGGACCTCGGAGAAGGCAATGGCAAGCCACTCCAGTACTCTTGCCTAGAAAATCGCATGGACAGAGGAGCCTGGTTGCCTGCAGTCCATGGGGTCGCTACTAGTCGGACACGACTGAGCGACTTCACTTTCACTTTTCACTTTCAGACATTGGAGAAGGAAATGGCAACCCACTCCAGTGTTCTTGCCTGGAGAATCCCAGGGACGGCGGAGCCTGGTCGGCTGCCACCTATGGGGTTGCACAGAGTCGGACACGACTGAAGCGACTTAGCAGCAGCAGCAGCCTGGACCTCTCTCCCTACCCTCAGACTCTGTCTCTCCTTTCCAGAAGGGACTGGATACAGATGGGTTCCTTGACAGCCATAGAGCAGCCCAGACAATAGCAGTAGTCAGTGTGGGCTAAGACCCCAGGGCTGCCCTCTCTTCTGCCCCTTCCTCCCCCACAGAGCTGGTGCTGGGAGGGCGGGCAGAACTCCCTGGTGAAAAAGAGAAGAGGCTGGGTTTCTGATTTTTTCTGTTGTTGTTTTTGCTAGGAATAAAGTCCCTTCCTGCTGTTAACAGCAAGGGGCTTGGAGGAAACTGTGGGACTGAGGACTACTCTGGAGGATCCAAATTCTGTGTCCTCTGCATTGAAGACAGTAGGATTGGAGGAAAAAAACAGGGAGCAAAAGAAATTCTCCTCTCCACCTGTCCCTTGCTTGAACAGTCTCTAGGTGCAGAAAGGTTTGAAGTCTCCTCAGGAAGGTCAGTCAGTGGGAGAAAGCAGGAAAGGGATCCTGGGCCTAGGTACTGAGAGTTTTTTCTCTTCTAGTCATCTCAGAAATCCTGTCATGGTGGCTCAGCAGTACAAAAAGGCTACTTTTGTACTTGCATCACATCTGATGCAGGCAGGGTGGCTCTGCAAGCAGCAGCTCAGGATCTGGCTGCTTCCACCTTGCAGTAAGCCAGTTGGAACATGTGACCTCCAGTCTTACTACAGCAAGAGAAGACAGATCCCAGGGGGTGTCTGGGATCATTTTAAGGACCAGGACTTCAAGTGACTGACATCAGGTTAACCTATCTCCACCCCCACAGGTTAAAACCTGGTCACTGGCCCAACCTAATTGTAAGCGGGGCTGGGGAAGGTGAAGAGCATGTGGGTACCTGGTGAGTACCAAGTCTCTGCCAGTTGTTTGCCCAGAATTTCACCCATACAGAATATTAAAGAACATTTTGTTCTTCAATCCAATATGGGGAAAAAACTGGGACCATACCCCATTTTGATTTGCCTTTATATGCTTTCTTTACGCAACTGGCCTCAACCTTTTCCTGCTGTAATACCCATGGCAGATTATGTTCACACTCAAGGCACACTCCAATGGACTTGCCCAAGTTTTCCCAAAACCCAAGAAACATTTTGTAGGAAAGCCCTAAGACTGTTAAAAGTTTTGGCTCTTATTCATAAAAACATATAAAGGTATGTGAGTAAGAATATAAAATTAGCCGTGTGAAGGCCTTTGCCAGCCGTGGTGTGGGATGGATTGGCAGCAGTTCTGTGCAGTGTCCTAGGCTCTCTGTAACTCGACCTCCACTCTCGTTCATGAAAGCACAAGCCAAGCAAGGGAGAAAGGTGGAATTACAAGAACCTTGTATCCATTGCGGTTCTTTTCAAAAGTACTTTTTCCCCCCCAAATTTGATGCTTTAACTATTCTTAGCAACCTCACCATTAATTGTACTACGTGCTGTTTTGTTCAGTAAAGGGTTTTATTGTTACTGTTGTTTAGTTGCTATGTCATGTCTCACTGCTTGCGACCACATTGACTGTTGCCCACCAGGCTCCTCTGTCCATTGGATTTCCCAGGCAAGAATACTGGAGTGGGTTGCCACTTCCTTCTCCAGGGGATCTTCCCAACCCAGGGATCTAACCTGCGTCTCCTGCATTGGTGGGTGGATTCTTTACCACTGAGCCACCAGGGAAGCCCGAAAGGGTTTTATGTGCTAAAGCAAAGGTTTGGAGGATAGATCTACAAGGCATGTTTAGATGGAGGGTTTGTATAAGAGGAGACTTCCAACTTGGCTGGCATTGGCGGGGGGGATGATGTCAGATGGCAGAATGTCAAACCAAAGGGTGGTAAGGAACTGTGTTTGGTAGCCAGGCAGGATCCCATAAAGTTGGAAAGGCAAGCTGATTTTATCTTACATGCCAGCTCTAATGGACTGGCACTGCACTGAGAAGGCATATGAGGCTACATCTAGTCTCAGCTGAAAAGAAAACAATGATTGATCAGTGATGTCTGCCCCAAGGAGGGCTTCCCTGGTGGCTCAGAGGTTAAAGCGTCTGCCTCCAATGTGGGAGACCCGGGTTCGATCCCTGGGTCGGGAAGATCCCCTGGAGAAGGAAACGGTAACCCACTCCAGTATTCTTGCCTGGAGAATCCCATGGACGGAGAAGCCTGGTAGGCTACAGTCCACGGGGTCGCAAAGAGTTGGACACAACTGAGCGACAGAACGGACGGACGGAACGTCTGCCCCAGGCATAGGACTGCTGAGTGGACTGTGTACTGTTTATCTGACAATCCTGCGCTGGAGGTTCTTGATAGGCTAAGCTATGAGAGTCAGGGTGATAAAGTTGGGCAGGGCCATCACTAACCTGGGAGACAGGAGACCTTGTAGTGGTTCAAGCATCTTCACTATCAAGTTATGCCTTCCTGAAGCACCTCCCTTCTCTGAGCTTGAATGGCTACAGATGAGAAATGAGGAAGAGTAGATAAGAAAATCTCCAAGCCCTTTCCAGTTCTGACATTCTGCACTTTTAGGGCAAGAGCCATGTTTTTCATGATTGGTGGGGTAGTGTACAGGACAGATTTCCCTTGAACCTTTCCAAAAGAAATACCCTCTCAGACTTGCACCGCTGAAGGCAAGTACAACGAGAGCTGGAAAGTTAAGCTGCTTTGTATAAGGCTCTGGCCTGAGTTGCTGGTGACAGCATGATTTTGTCCTGGGGGCAAAATCCACTGGTGTTCAACTTGACCCCAGCCGGACAGCTCTGAGGCCTCCTGCCTATGTTCACTGCAGCCAGAGTGGAGCCGGCTCCTCCACAGGGGTCCACTGTACCCCAGGCTCCTGTCATTCTGCAGCCACACTCTGATCAGCACGCTCAGAGCTTCCTGGCCAGGCAGGGCGTGTGGAATTTGTGAGCAGCGCTGACCTACAGGGAAGCTGGGGAGGGAGCACCCTTAAGGGTTCTGCCTGTTGTCTTTCTGGGTCTCTCTCCAGCTTCTCTGCTGCTTCGGGGCTGACTACAGTACCTGGGACAGGGAAAGTCAGCACGTTTATCCCCAGATGAGGCTGACAGGGAGGATAAGATGCCCAGTGCCAAATGCTGTCCATAAATGAGAGGATATTGAGGGACACTTCTAGCTGTGGTCAGGTCATCACTTTCCTTCACCCTGGTATTTGTAGGGGACTGAGACCCCACCCCAGTACTCGCCACCAATCACAAGCCACAGAATCTGCTGCATCTGTAAAGACGGGGTGAGCGGTTCCTAAGTAGGACCACTTACCGTGACTTGGGCTTGGGTTAGGCACTGCACTCGCATCTTCTCATTGGGCTCCTCATGACCACTGAGTGTACAACAGATGCTCTAAGTGTCCCACTGACGAATGAAACCACTCGAGTTTAAGTCCCTTTCCTAAGGTCACAGGGCATCAAGGTCAACATGTAACAGCAAAGAAGTCAAGAGACGCCACAGTTGTGGAGAGTCCCTGTATGATTTGCTCAGGCTTCTCCAGACTGTCTTGTCTGTCTGTGTCTCTCTTTCTGTGTGTGTGGCAAGAATACTGGAGTGGGCTGCCACGCCCTCCTCCAGGGGATCTTCCCAACCCAGCAATCGAACCTGAGTCTCACGTCTCCTGCACTGGCATGTAGGTTCTTTACCACTAACGCCACCTGGGAAGCTGTGTGTGTGTGTGTGTATAAAATCAGTAGCATTTTAATCATCTCCTATGTGTCCAATACTCCACTGGCATGGGGGAAGAAAAACTACGAGAAACTACAGCCAGCTCTTAAGAGACAGTTATGAATCCATTCATTCCCCTCACAAACATTATGAGCCCTGCCACATGCCAGGTGCTGTGAGCACAGCAAAACACAGGACTGCTGTCCAAGGAACGAACAAGGGATCCTCCTGGAGTCCTCTGTTGCCCTCCTTCCCCTGCCTGTTGTTTATGAATTCACTTTTTCCCCCTATGGAAAGCAGACATGCCATAAAATGTATTATTTTAACCATTTTTAAGTGCACAGTTCTGTGGCATTAAGTGCACTCACGCTGCTGTGCAGCCTTCACCACAGTCTGTCTCCAGAACTTTTTCCTTTTCCCAGACTGACACTGTGTCCTCACTGAGCACTAACCCCAGGGTCAGGCAACCACATTTCTACTCTGTCTCTCTGATTTGACTCCTCTAGGTACCTCAGGTGCATGCGTGCGTGCTAAGTTGCTTCAGTCGTGTCTGACTGACTCTTTGTGACCCTGTGTACCATAGCCTGCCAGGCCCCTCTGTCCATGAGATTAGGCATAAATCCTGGAGTGGGTCGCCATGCTCTTCTCCAGGGGATCCTCCCGACCCAGGGATTGAACCTGTGTCTCTCACTGGCAGGCAGGTTCTTTACCACTAGAATCATATGGGATGTGTCCTTTCATGGCTGGCTTATTTCTCCTCATGAGCACACTGTCCTTAAGGCTCATGTTCGCTGTGCAAGTCACAGGCACCACGCTGACTTCCTTAAGGTCCCAGGCGCCCGTCCCTCCTCTCCTCCACACTCTCCCCTCTTGCTCAGACCACCTCCTGTCTCTTGGGCCAGCGCAAAAGGGACAGCCTGGTCTCCCAGCCTCCAGTCCTCCCTTCTTCCAGTGCATTTCCCACACCATTTCCAAAGTAATTGTATATTTCCCTTTTTAAGCTTCAGATTAGATTTTTAAGCTTTTTAGTTAAAGTGGTATATGTATGGTTGTCAAAAAGCCAAATACAAAAAGGTAGAAAATGAAAAGAATCATCAGTCAACATTCCATCTTTGCAGCTGTGCATCAGCGTTTTTAACACCTGCATGGCTTGCTTTCATTGGGCCATTGCACTGCCTCAGCCAGCCCTGTCTGTTGAGACACTCAAGGTGCTTCTCACACGTTGGACTCCCAAGGCTGGATGCACATCCTTGGCCATGAGTCTTGGCTCACATCGAGGTCGGTTCCAAACAAGCCAACTGAGTCTTCACCTGGCTGCCCAGCTGCACAGCTGTGGGCATCCTGGACACCAGCCTCTGCTGAAACCCCTGACTGGGCAAGGGCTGGAAAGCCTAGAGCAGTGGTTCAGAACTGACCTGGCCCAGGGCCCAGCGTGAGAGACATGGGAAGCACCTTTGCTAATAGCGGGTGGGGACTATTCTCTGGGGCCCTGTATCCACACAGCTGTCAGCGTCTTGCACAGAATGTGTTTCTCACATAGCTGAGCAGGCCCTGATGAAGTGACTGTAATGAGGGTAGAGAGCACCCTCTCCCACATCCTCACACAGGAAGACAGGGCTGAGGGGCCGCAGGGCTCTGTCCCTGCCAGAGATGGCTCCCTGAGGGTCTGTGGCAACCCCCACATCCACCACCGCACCAGGCTAGCCCTCAGCCCTCTGGTCCATCCCGTGGCTCTGGCCCACGGCTTCTCATAAGCTCTAAGATGTCCACTGCTACTCCGATGATACACACCTCCAACTTGGGAGCGTCTCCTCTGGCTCCGTCTTGGCTGAGGCTGGACATGTGCCCATAAGGAAGTTTGATGGTTTGTTTTTAGGAGAGGAAGCTGGAGTCCCAGAACAGGAGGGGTTTGGGGAGGACTGACAGCCCCGGTCTGTGCAGGGGAGCATCCCTCAGCCAGGCCCCCGTCTACTTCCTCGTTCTCATACCTTCTCTTCTTCCTTCCATCCTTGGGTCATGTAATGGCACTTGGGCCTTTACTCTCCTGTCAGACAATAAGTTGGACAGCCCAGGCCATCTCTGGACATCCCTATGTGAAACAGAACCTCATCTGGACAGGCCACTGGATGGACTCCTGCATCCTCCAAGCAGAGATCGCCTCTGAGCACACATGCTCCTTCTCCTGGTCCTGCCCCCTGCCTCCACTCAAGGGGATCCAGAGGCCACTCATGGAAACCCTCCCCAGGTCTCCCCTCCTAGGTGTCTGGGGACCTGGCATGGTTGGCCCCCAGGACTGCAGCTCATGAGTAGGTTCAGTTTCCCCACAATGGGCTTCACTGCTCCTGTCTCTGCCCAAGAGCCTCCTCGATCTCAGCCCCTGGCCTTCCTCGGCCCAGGCAGCTCCTCCTCCTGCCGGCAGAAAGGCTGTAAGCAGCGCCTGCTACAGCGGAGGCCCTGATCCCCACTGTGCTCTTGGCCCAGGGCAAGCCAAGCGAGGGGAGTGGAGCTTTGCTGCCTGATGCAATGTCTGGCAGGGCCCATCCCTTATCAGAGCACCATTCACAGCAGAGTCTGGGACCCCACCTCCTCCACGGGAGGAAGCCATCCAAGTACAAAACTGTTCTCTCGCGAGGGCACTTTGCCAGGTCATGAGAGAGGCCTGTGCAGAAAGGGCCCCGAGGGGAGAGCAGGGTAGGGAAGCCAGTGCCTGGAGTGTAGGGCCTCAGATCACCGCCTGCTTTCTTTCCAGGGCTCCCTCACTGAGGTTGCCTGGGCTGCCTCTGCTGTTTACTGCCCTCCCTGCTATTACCACGTAGCTGGGAGACTTGGAACTGAAAGTCACAGGGCGAGGTTCTTTATCCTCAAAAAGGTATCCCAGATTGTCATGACAATTCGAGACTAATATATGTGAAGCCCCAAGCACAAAGGTTTGCCCACAGTACACACCTGTCGCACACTCCCGTAGGATACACGTGTAGTGTCCACTCAGGCCCTGTCTGGGCGGCACTCAGTGCACAACCCACTCTAGTATCCTTGCCTGGGAAATCCCATGGACAGTGGAGCCAGTCTACAGTCCATAGGGTTACAAAGAGAAGGACACGACTGAGCGACTAAACGTCAACAATACTCAGCGCACACCCGCAGCACAGGTCACAGCATGCAGACGTGCTTTACTCAGATAGGGAACAATGGCTTTTTCTTCTTTCTCTTTGTATTTTCCACCACCTTAGAATGACTGAGCATCTCACAGTGGGCCCAGTTCTTTGGGAAAAGCCTTCATCTATTCATTCTGCAAGTAAGAGGCACCTGCTGTGCCTGGTGCACACGGAGCAGGGCGCTGGGGATACAGAGAGGGAGCTCACACACCAGTGGCTGAAACAGGCAGTGAACAAGCACATTTCCGTCCGAGAAGGAAGAAAAGGAAGGTGCTGAAAGACACAGGGAGAAGGGAGACAGTCCACATTAGGTCAGTGGTCAGGGAAGCACTCCAGGCGAGGGGACATCTGAGCTGAGTCCTGAGTTTAACTGGACCCAGGACAGCTGCCCCACTCCCCTGCGTTCAGGCAAGGCTGAGCCAGCATGTGCCCCTGGCCTTCACCACTGGCCCGGCTGCCCTGGCAGTGTGACCTCTGCTAACATCCCAGCAGGGGAATACCACCTTTTCCTTTGGCTATTGCATTACTGCTGGGTGTTGAGGGGAAAAAAGGTACTGAGTACTCCTCTGGAGATGGCATCTGCCAAGAAAAGGAAGAGATTTTTCATTCTTCCCATGAGCTAAGCAAGGCAGGCACCACAGCTCTAGGGAGGGTTTGTCCAGTGTCACAGATAGCACAGACACACTTCCTGCAAAGGGCCTCCTGCAAGCCACCTTCTACATGCATGACCTCCATCTCAGCCTTCCCCCATGACCCTGTGACCTCCTGGCATCTGTGACCCTCTGCTACCTCCTGGGTCTGGGGAATCTCTAAACCACCCTCTCCTGACTGCCCATTTGCCTGCTGGCCTTCCAAAGCTAACCCGAGGGGCAGCCTGCCTGGACCAGGGCTGAGGAGCCAACAGCCTGCCTGGGATTTCATTTGGAGGGAGTTTTCACCCTTGTGTCTTCCTTTTAGGGCAATGTCAGCAAGGTTCTCAGGAACTCTGTATTATTCAGGGTCTAAGGGGGCTGGGAAATGGCAACCCACTCCAGTGTTCTTGCCTGGAGAATCCCAGGGACGGGGGGGCCTGGTGGGCTTCCGTCTGTGGGGTCACACAGAGTCGGGCACGACTGAAGTGACTTAGCAGCAAGGGGGCTGGGACAGCAAGTCAAAAATAGAAACACTTCCTGGAAGGGAAGGGAGGAGAAGGTTCAGGATCTTTGTCATCGACACAGTCAACTTTGTAAATTGTACCAAAGATGTTAGACCCAGAAGAGAGAGGACAGCCAACACAGCTCCCTGTGCCCCACGCCTGCCTTTTCTCCCTCTCCATGCTCCAGATACTGCTCCTCAGGGCAACATTATACAGCAGGAACCACCCTTTTCATGCTACCAGTAAAGAAACGGAGGCCCAGAGAGGTTAAGTCACTTATACAGTGTCACATAACATGTTAGACAAGCAGGAAGAACAAGAAGTCAGCACTTCTGGTCCTAGCTCCTTTGCTTCCCTCACATCATTAGATCCGGGCCCTTTCCGCTGAGAGCCTAGAGGGAAGAAAGCCAATATTTCAATCCTTTGTGCTCTGCAGGCTCAGTATTGGGTCTCACCCTCCTAGCAGGACAGGCGGCCTCACACCCCACCACAGGCTAAACTGGGTGAGTGAGGAACACAGCCCTGCCCAGCATTCTGCAAACACATGCTGACTGCCTGCCAGTCAGCAGCTTCAGTAAGCTGACTTACCAGTAACTTGCTGGGCAGTGGGTACATGGCAGGTGCTATTCTAGCTGCTGGTCTGGACTTCAGAGAACTTGTAGTCTAGGAATGAGAGACAGACACACCATCAACTGCAAAGTCCAATCATATGTGCTGTGGAGCAGGGGGTGTCACTGTGGAACATCAAGAGGCTGGAATGACTTAGATTTGGGAGGGGCAATCAGGCTGTTGCTGGAGGAAACTTGGGCAAATTATTTAATCTCTCTCAGTTTCCTCATCTGTAAAATGGGCCACTACCTAACAGGGCTTTTGTGGGATGAGGAAATACAAATCAAGTCCTTGGCATGCACTAGGCACAAAGTAGTAACTTTATAAATTTCAACAAATTTCATCAACTCATATCCTTCTAGTTGGCTCTCCCTTTTTTTTTTAATTTTTATTTAATAAATGGTACAAAGCACAATGTCAAAAACATCAACAGTTAAAATTTTCACCAAATGAAAAAATACTATAGAATCAGTTCAGTTCAGTTCAGTCGCTCAGTCGTGTCCGACTCTCCGCGACCCCATGAATCACAAAACGCCAGGCCTCCCTGTCCATCACCAACTCCCGGAGTACACTCAAACTCATGTCCACAGAGTCGGTGATGCCATCCAGCCATCTCATTCTCCGTCGTCCCCTTCTCCTCCCGCCCCCAACCTTTCCCAGCATCAGAGTCTTTTCCAGTGAGTCAACTCGTCGCATGAGGTGGCCAAAGTATTGCAGTTTCAGCTTTAGCATCAGTCCCTCCAATGAACATCCAGGATTGATCTCCTTTAGAATGGACTGGTTGGATCTCCTTGCAGTATAAGGGACTCTCAAGAGTCTTCTCCAACACCACAGTTCAAAAGCATCGATTCTTTGGCGATCAGCCTTCTTCACAGTCCAACTCTCAATACACAGTTGTAAAAAGCTACATTAAGTTATTTTACAACTGCCTCAAGCTGCAAAAAGAAAAAATACCCAATGCCATACCTAAGTTATCCCTCTCTCAAAATAATGCCATTTATGTTATAAACCATGAGCACCCCATCAAAAGACGGGAACTGCTTTTGTTAATTTATATATATATATATATATATATATATATCCCTTTGCTATACACCTGAAACAAACACAACACTGTAAATAAAATATAGTACAATATAAAATAAAAATAAGTAACAGACCTTTGGGGCTTTACACCGAGTTAGAGTTCCTATCAGAGGGATAACAGCACCACAGCCGCACTGAATCCACATGAAGGAGGCACACAAATGACTGGATTACAAGAGTTACAGGAATGAGAGCTGCTCACTTCCCAGAAACTACAGCTCACAGAAAACCAACAAAGGCACGAGATACAGACCATTTACTTATGAATGTGTAAAACTCAAGAAAGTCCACAGTATTCCTACAACATGTTGAAAGTGCTACAGAATTCACACAATACTAATTTTCTTATGGTTCTGGTTAAATTATATATACCAGTTTATAACAAAAGGTAAAATCTGTAACTCTGTTCAAAGTTTTAAAAGATTACTTAAGAATAGTTTCTTGTATTTTTATGCCACCTTTACTAGTTGGCTCTTTCAACCAGAGTATAAGTCCTATGAGGGCATAGGTGGGGTCTGCTTGTTCCCTGCTGTGGGATACAGTGCCTAAACTGGCACATAGTAAATGCTCAGGAGATATTTGTTTAAGTGCATGGGAAATGGTTCAGAAGAATTAGGAAGAGGCAAGAATATTCAGTTACCCTTGAACTGGCCTTGCAGCCCTCTTCCCTCCTGGCTCATGTCCACCTACCTATACTCACAAAGCACCCTGGCCTTTGGCCAGGGTAAGCTGCCCACTGCTCCCCCCCCAACCACCGCTCTGCCCTACACAGCTGAGGACCTCCACTCTGGCTGCCAGGGGACACAGCTGTCTTCTCATAAGCAGAACCCCAGTCTCACTGCTTTCCCCAGAGGGTAGATTTTCTGGTTGTCCCTAAAACCACTTCCATTGTATGATGACGATGCAGCTTGGGGACCCTCCTTTCAGCCCTCCCATTCCCCAGCGTCAGTATCAGCCTGGAAAAAGTTCATCTTTCCCAGAAAGAAGGACGCTCCCGGATACCCTGCACAAGGTCACAACAACACTTTTCTAAACTTGTAGCAGACCGTCTTCCATGGATGAGAGTCCTTGTGGAGAAATGGAGAGACTTTTGGAAGAAGGGGTTGTGTTAGAATCTGGGGGCTTGGGGTACAGGTATGTGTTTGATGGTGAGGATAAATGAAAGCAATGGTGATTCAGGCTGCACTGGGCAATGGTGTATTTGCTCTGGCTTTTAAAAATATATACAGTTTCAGTTAAGAGTCATTTATTCCTTTAACCATTGTGTCATTTAGCAGCCACGCATGAGTGTCTCCGGTGTGCCTGGCCCAGTGCTAAGGGATAGTGAGGAGCCCAGACAAACTGCCCGCCATCCACAAAGGGATGGTCAGCACTGAACAAGTCATTTCAAGTGGGTGTGCTTTATGACAAAGTCTCAGGTCGTAATGTGGTGGGGCCAAGGGGGCCCTAACCTATCCAGGAGGAAGCTGCCCCACAAAGCTGAGATTTGAAGGCCGAGGCCATATGAAGGATTTTGCTAGAATTCACATGGTATGGTGGAAAACCTTTAGTTAATTTTAAAACATTTATACGTCCACAAGGTAAAACTTCTAATAGTGTACAATGTTACACAGTAAATGTTAAGACTCACCTCACCCTTCTCTCCTGACCTGCCCGTTCCTTTGTTACTGGCCTTGTGTCTCCCTGTGGTCACAATCCACTCCTATCTAGCATTTTCCTCTCCCTTAATTTCTTTTCATACTGCATCAAAGGTTCTCAACCTGGGATGATTTTGCACCACCCCACCCCTCCCTACCCACCCACCCCCACCCAGAGGACATCTGTCAATGTCTGGAGACATTTCTGATTGCCACAGCTGAGCAGAGGAGACTCTACTGGTATCTAATGAGTAGAGGCCAAGGATGCTGTTAAACATCCTACAACGTACAGGACAGCCCCCACAACAAGGAATTATCTGATCCAAAATGTCAACAGTGCTGACATAAAAAAGAACAAAATAATGCCGTTTGCAGCAACATGGATGGACCTGGAGATTATCATACTGAGTGAAGTCAGACAGAGAATGACAAATATCATCTAACACAGCTTATATGTGCAATCTAAAAAAATGGTACAAATGAACTTACTTACAAAACACAGAGTCACAGATGCAAAAAACAAACATCGTTCCCAAGGGTGAAAGAGGCGGAGGGATAAATTCAGAGACTGGGATTGACATATACACACTGCTGTCTATAAAACAGATAACTAATGAGACTATATGGAAAAAGAATCTAAAAAAAGTGGATACATGTATAACTGATTCACTTTGCTGTACAGCAGAAATTAATATTGTAAGTCAACTGAACCCCAATAAAAGCTAATTTCGAAAAATGTCAGTAGTGCTAAGAAGCCCTATCCTATATGCAGACTATGTCTGCCGCTTGCTTATCTATAACATCTACACATTATATATAGCTATATATAGTAGATTATTCATATCAGCATTAGTAGATCCATCTCATTCTTTGTGGCTGCATAATAATCCATTGTTTGCGTCATCATTTTTTTTTAGATGTTTGTACTCTTTTGCTATTGCAAACACATACACTGCAAGGAGTATTCTTTTTGTACTTTTGCCTTTGACTCATGAGGTCAAAGCATAAATTGATGGAAGTGACATGGATGAATCAGAAGGTTCGTTAACATTTTAAATGACCCGATTTCAAGTTTTTGGGGCACAGTCCATTGGGAGAGTGGGTCTGGAGTTCTGGCTGCTAAACAGGGCTGGGGTCCCCAAAAATCTGGTGGAAAAGCTCCTATCTGTTCTCATCTATAGACGAGGGTGTCCTGACTGCCCATCTCTCCACAGGACCAGGTGTCCCCCACCTGAAGGACGAGCCAGGTCCTGAGTGATGCCCCTGAGCTGAATGCCCACGGCCCCAGACCTCCCCATGGAGAAAGGACTCTCTTTGCCCCAGGACTGCCGACATTTTCTGCACAGCCTGAGAATGAGGAGCAAATATGCCCTTTTCCTGGCTTTTGTGGTGGTGGTTTTTGTCTTCATTGAAAAGGAAAATAAAATCATATCAAGGTGAGGGATGCAAGCACAAGTCTTCCTTATCCAGGTGGGATGGGTAGGGGCAGAGAGGTGGCTGTAGGGCTCTCTCTGTGGACGAACAAAGGCAGTCCTTCAGCCTCATCACCAAGCCCCTCCTGTGCCCAGGCAGGTCATATCTACGTCATGACTGCACAGCACTGAGACGGGCTCTGGACTCAGGCATCCTGAGTTGGAATCCTAATTCTGACCCCTCCCCCCGCTTTTTTTGTGGCCACAGCATGCAGCTTTCAGGATCTTAGTTCCCTGACCAAGGATGGAACCCATGCCCCCTGCAGTGGAAGCACAGAGTCCTAACTGCTGGATTGCCTGGGAATTCCCATGATTCTGGCCCTTTCTAGCTGGGACAGCTTAGATAAATCATTTCACTTTTCTGCCTTAAGTTCCTCTTCAAAAATGTGGCTAACGATGGGGCCTGCTTTGTTGTAAAGATTAAATAAGAAAATGTAAAGGCATTTAGCCCAGTGTCTAACACATAGTTGGTATCCTGTGCTTACTGGCCATTGCTATTATTATTAGTTAACTTCCTGGCCTAGGATGATACCTCACACTAATAGCATGTTTCCTATACTAATCCAAAGTCATGGGTGAGGGATTTCCCGGCTGGTCCAGTGATTAAGACTCTGTTCTCCCAGTGCAGGGGCTCTGGGGTCCCGCTCCTGGTCAGGAAACTAGATCCGTCATGCTGCAACTAAAGATCCACATGCCTTAACTAAGATCTGGCGTAACCAAATAAAGTCATGGATGACTATGAGGCAAGGTTCTGGTACAGATACTCTGGTCAGCAGGGCTGCCATGTTCAGCTGCCCAGGTTGCGTACTGCTCAACTCCAGGGGTGTGCACTCTCATAGGCTACACGGAGGACGCACAGAGTTGGCAGTGTACCACTGTGTGCAGTGGCCCGGTTAGTGAGCCTGCTATACACAGAAAGATTTATAGACCTCTCCCAGGCACAACCCTTGCAGGAAAGCATCAACCAAGATGGGCAGATTAGGAATTCAGCTGTGTAGTAGGCATGCTGGTGCCCTACCTGGGTTCCTCACTCAGCATGGACTATTCCAGTCTGTGCCTACTGGATCCTGTTGCAAGCCCCTACAACTCTCCACCTGCACACTGGCAAGCCAGAAGTCCTGGGGAGTAAATACTTCTGGGAGAGGCCCTCAGCAAAGGCCACCTGGGAGTTTCACATCACCTGGGTGAGGGAATCCTGAGGTGTGTTCTGTCTACACTATCTCCTGGAGTTCCCCTGGCAGAGCAATTTGGTCACAGCGATTTTCCACCTCAAGTCCCTACCCGTTCCCCCTGTGATCACGTCCCAAATAAACTACTTACGCTCATATCCTTGCCTCAAAGTCAGCTTCTGGGTGGTCATCCTGGGACGCTCCTTAGGGTGGCATGGGATAGAGTCCCCAGTCAGCCACTGATCCCGGTATCCCTTTGCTCTCACAGGGTCTCAGACAAGCTGAAGCAGATCCCCCAATCCCTGGTAGATGCCAACAGCACCGATCCAGCCCTGGTCTTGGCCGAGAACGCATCCCTCTTGTCCCTGAGTGAGCTGGATTCGGCCTTCCTGCAGCTGCAGAGCCGCCTGCGAAACCTCAGTCTGCAGCTGGGCATGGAGCCAGCAGAGGAGGCCGAGGAGGAGCAGATGCTGGAGGCGGAAGAGGAGTGGGAGCAGCCGGAACCCCGCCCACCCGCCGAGGCCCCGCCCCGGCGCCACGTGCTCCTCATGGCCACCACTCGCACCGGTTCCTCGTTTGTGGGTGAGTTCTTCAATCAGCAGGGCAATATCTTCTACCTCTTCGAGCCGCTGTGGCACATCGAGCGCACTGTGTCCTTTGAGCAGGGTGGCGCCAACGCGGCGGGCTCGGCCCTGGTCTACCGCGACGTGCTCAAGCAGCTTTTCCTGTGCGACCTGTACATCCTGGAGCACTTCATCATCCCGGCGCCTGAGGACCACCTGACCCAGTTCGTGTTCCGCAGGGGCTCCAGCCGCTCCCTCTGCGAGGACCCCGTCTGCACGCCCCTCGTCAAGAAGGTCTTCGAGAAGTATCCCTGCAAGAACCGCCGCTGTGGCCCTCTCAACATGACGCTGGCAGCTGAAGCCTGCCGCCGCAAGGAGCACATGGCCATCAAGGCCGTCCGCATCAGGCAACTGGAGTTCCTGCAGCCGCTGGCCGAGGACCCCCGTCTCGACCTGCGCGTCATCCAGCTGGTGCGCGACCCCCGCGCTGTGCTGGCCTCCCGCATGGTGGCCTTCGCGGACAAGTACGAGACCTGGAAGAAGTGGCTGGCCAAGGGACAGGACCAGCTGAGGGAGGAGGAGGTGCTGCGGCTGAAGGGCAACTGTGAGAGCATCCGCCTGTCCGCCGAGCTGGGCCTGAGGCAGCCGGTGTGGCTGCGGGGCCGCTACATGCTGGTGCGCTACGAGGACGTGGCCCTCCGGCCGCTGCAGAAGGCCCAGGAGATGTATCGCTTTGCAGGCATCCCCCTGCCCCCGCAGGTGGAGGACTGGATCCAGAAGAACACCCAGGCGGCCCACGACGGCATCTACTCCACGCAGAAGAACTCCTCGGAACAGTTTGAGAAATGGCGCTTCAGCATACCCTTCAAGCTGGCGCAGGTGGTGCAGGCCGCCTGCGGCCCGGCCATGCGCCTCTTCGGCTACAAGCCGGTGCAGGATGCCGCCTCGCTCTCCAACCGCTCCGTCAGCCTGCTGGAGGAGCGCGGCACCTTCTGGGTCACGTAGGGTGCCCGGGGCGCCAGCACCCCTGCTGCTGAAAGTCCCGCTCTGCCTGCCTCACCCAGGCCCGCGGGGAGTCTGCGGCGCCGCCGCAGGGCGTGGGCTGGAAGACGCACCGGGCGTAAGCCGCGCCTGCGCTGTAGAAGTAGGCCCCCAGCCCGCTCGCTTCCCCTGCAGCTGTGGGCCCGGGGCTTCCCGCTGAGAACAGGACGGTGGCCGGCCCTTTTGAGGGCTGTCAAACCCAGACCTAAGGGACTGTCGTTTCCTGAGCAGACCCAGGCAGGCCCGGGCCTGCTCACAATTCCTTCTCTCCTTTCCCGCGCTCTCCCTCTTTCTCTCTGTCACACATACACATGCGCACACACACACAGAAACATACATGAAACACACATAGATGGCCTGTAGACCTAGTGGGCAAGGGTCTACAAATGTTTAACAACCGGAGGGGGGTTCCGGCACGAACTATCACAGACCCCCTGCCTTACTCAGTGTGAACCTTTCAGTTTCTGAATTTCTTCATAATCCAGTGTAGCATCTGAGTGGGTCCCTGGGAAGAGGTGAAATCAGCTCTATATAGAGCGACAAAATATACATATAAAGACACATACCTACATTCACACCCCACACACAGAAAAATACACGCACACATACATACAGAAAAAAAAGCATTTCCGAGTTATTGGAGGATGAGGGAGGGACTTCCCACGTGGCACTGGTGGCAAAGAACCCCCCTGCCAGTGCAGGAGATATGAGATTTTGGTTGGATCCTTGGATTGGGAAGATCCCCTGGAGGAGGGCATGACAACTAACTCCAGTATTCTTGCCTGGAGAATCCCATGGACAAAGGGGCCTGGTGAGCGAAAGTCCACGGGTTGCAAAGAGTCAGACAGGACAAATTAATTAGCTTGCAGCATGCAGGAGGATGGGGGAGTGGTATATGGCCATGGACCATGACCCTATTCCCCATGTAAGTCTGAGGCTGGATGATGGGTACAGAACTGCCAAGTGCATGGCCTCTGCCCACCTTCGATTCTCATGGCTGCTTCCCTCTTGTCCTTGCTGCTAGCAGGGAGCATGTTTTAAATTGGCGTGTCTGATCCCCGTGTGATGGCAGCCTGAAGGCCCCGTCCCAGCTCGGTTGACTCCCCAAGAGCATGTCTGTGTTTGAAAGCTGCTTCAGGCCTGACTGGCAGGAGCATTTGTGGTCCCTGGAGACAAAAGGCAGCTCAGGAGTTCTGTCATTTCCAGCCAGGCCTCTGTGGGGCAGGGCCCAAATGGAAGTATAGAGTGCTCTTGGGGGAGAAGTCACATCAGGATAGCCCCTCCCTTGAGAAGACAGTGGACCAAGGTCAGCCACATGGTTGGTTGTGGTTAGTGTCTGGAATTCCTCCTTTAGGGCTCTGGGAAGAGTGTTGCTCAACATGGGATGGTCTGAGTGTTTTAAGTAATTTATGGTTTGGTCTCTTGTGGCTATATTTTCAGGTTTGTTTCTGCAGGAGTGCTGCTTGGAAGCATTGTGGCCTTGAGGGGGGCTGGGAGGATCAGTGGGGCACACTTTAGATCCTGCTGGAGAGAGAGGATTAGGAGAAGGAAACTTCCTCCAGAAGGATCAGAGCCTAGATGGCCACATGGCAGCCCACAGTGCCCCACGGGCTTTTCTGTTTGAACCCATGTGGAACAGATCTCAGAAATCACCAGTGTTCTTTGCTGAGTGTCCAAGGCAGCATAAATTAGCAGTCCTCACCGCCTCCTCAAGAAGAGGCCAGATTTGAAAATCTCTCCTAAGCCCTAACATATTTCCTGGGGGGTCAGGGGCCTATGACCAAGCGCCAAATGTCCCCAAAGTGGAAGCCTTCCCCCACTATCACCCCAAACCAGGGAGCAGAACTCAGTACACCCTGAGAACTTGCAGGAAGCATCAGAAGTTCACTAAGGGCTGTTTCTGATTTCCTGGACAACCTCTGTATCAGATCCATCCCATTATCAAGCCTGGAGGGCTGAGTTTTGTTTCCAGTATTATGGACAGCAGGTAAATACAAGATCTGAGTCCAGCTGGGGTTGCTATAGGGAAGGGAGGGGTGCATCCTGGTGGGAAGCCAGCCTTTGAAAAGGTGAGGACAGTGGCCATCTTGTGGGATCCGTTACAATCTGCACCCTGGGTCTCCATCACCATGGATTCAGCCAATCAAGGAAATCTCTAGGTTTTATAGTCCAAGCATAAACTGTGCAGGGAACTGGCTCTAATTTGGGGTCCAAAGTTACTCTAACTCTGAAAACTTGATCCTGGGGCAGAGTGGTACCAGGATGCTTCTGGCAGGCCCAGAAGTGCTGACCTTTCTTCCCCAGCCCCTGCCCTGCTCCCTCCACTATCCCTTACTTGGGGGTGGTAGGGGGCAGACACCTCTGTCCAGCATCCTTCCTGGGTCCTGGGGCCCTCCTAGTGTGGATAGCGGACTTCCTTCCTTCCTTTCTTCCTTCCTTCCTATGCCTTTGGGGCTAAGGCCTCTACCCCTGAATCCTGAGGACTGTGTGGAGAATGGACCTTTGGGACTTCTCAGGACATTGACAATTTATACACTGCAGGTTGACTTAATTTATTTATTGTGTGAAAAAGAAGAGACGGAAAAATATTTTATTATTTGCAGGGACTCAAAGCTGTACCCAAATCAAGAAAGACAACAGTAATAGAAGCCATTCACTTCATGTATACAAGGACACTCCAAGACAATTCAAAATACACCAGAGGACAAAGCTGAGAGCATGGGAGTCATGACAGCTATAGGGTATTTTGTTAGCTTGGGCTTTTTCCTCTTGTTGATTTGAAGATACGACAGTAAGACCCTTTCTGCATTATTACCTTTGCCCACGTGTCTGAAATAAGACACAACTCACCTGAGTGTTGCCTTGGGCTCAGCAATGCTCTGGGAACCCTTGGGGTTTTAGGGAGGACAGGGTGGGGTGATTACTGACTTTATACTCCTTGGGACCTGGTTGGAGACCCACATGAGGTGTTACCAGCTGGAACTGGGTTAGGGAGAGTGGTCCAGCTGAGAGGCAGTGCCTCATTTTCGAGCAAGGCCAGCCCTGGTTTGTTTTTCTGTTCCTGCTGCTCTCCCCCCTCACACCCGAGCCTTCCCCTCTGCAACACCCACCTGCCTGGAGACAGGGAGCGTTGAGGCCTCACCTCTGCCAGCCGCCAGCTCCCCTGGAACAAGAGGCTCATTCAGCAATGAGCGTTTACTCATTTTCTTCTTCATGAAGACCTCTTTAGCCCAGCCTATAAAAATAGCTCAGAACATTCCAGGCCTTGGTGAGACAGGGCAGTGTCCAGCACCCTCAGGGCGTCACCCCTGCTGCCCATTCCTGGCTTTTCCTCTGGACCTCGTTTATAAATCTTGGAGTGGATGAGGACATGGGGAAAGGTCTGTGGGAGCAGGATCTGGGAGGGGGCAGGATTCCTCAGTCCCATAGAGAGGGAAGATGTGCAGGGCTCTATAGCACAGCTCCTGCAGGTTATCACCAAGTTATCACTAAGGTGGAGAGGCACGAGCAAATTCTAGCCCTTTGTCCGTTTATGTGATGCACTCACTTGAAAACAGAAAAACAAAATGTTTGTCTGCCAGCACCCTCAGCCTGGGAGCTGTGCCAGAGTCTGGTCTGATGGGACAGCTTCTGACCAAACCCTTAAGAGCAAAATTCCCACTGAACCCATTACAATGACATCTTTCCACCTCTGCTCTCCAAATGAGCTCCAGGGAATCCGTGTCCCAGAAGTTGTATGTTTAGCCAATCAGCAGACAGGAGATGTAAGCATCCGATGCTTTGGTCCTAACCCTGAGGGTCTCTTCCAGCCCTGGGCCTGTGTTAATTGACTCTAGGGCCTGTCCCTTAAGAGGCCCTGGATTATGAAGGATGGGGGCAGAAGACTGGATGGCTGTGTCCCTGAGGCAGGGAGGGGTGGGGGGAACAGATGCCTGCAGAGGATGCTCCTTTAAATTTGTGTGGACTGATGAGATCCAAGAAGAAGTGGGTCTTGTCAGTCTGATCACATTTAAAGAAGGTGCATCCTCTGAGATCCAAAGTTGATGGGTTTGCTTGGGAAGATTCCTAGGACATGGTCCAGTTAGAAAGGGAGGGAAGAGGCCCAGGGTTTCCTGAATGCAGCCATGTGGCTTTTCAACTACCACGGTTTCAGGAAGAGTGGAAGCTGCTCTTTACCTCAAAAGGATGAAGCAGAATTAGCAACTGCAGATGTCTTAAGAACTTCAAGATCCTAGGGTCTTGTGACCTTTGTCATTCCATACTGTGCATGGGGGACTAATTAGTTATGCATTTCCAAGATTACATGGTGCCATCTTCAGGGCCTAGCCCATATTATGGACCAGGTATTTTATTTGTATTTATTTGTCAAATAAAATGACCTATGTATCTTACTTCTAACATTGGGCTTGAACAGGGCACCCCCTAAAGTTTCCATTTCATCTGTACTTTCTAGGCCAAATCTGCCTGATTCCCCTGCTCCCTCCTGGATCCTGCAAACTCTTTTTGCCAAGACCTTGGCCTTATGTCATATTTCATGGCCACGTAGTACAGGATACCCCTTTCCTGGCGATAGGTGGCCTGGTATGTACATATGTGTCCACACATCTGTATGTGTAGCATGTAGCTCAGCCTGCTTGGCCATGTTGCTCCCAGTCCCCGTGCCATCAATGTCCTTGCCATCAACGTTCTTGCCGTGGCTACAATCTCCTGAAAATACAGGGGTTGCCTTCAGAAAGCTGGTGGTTACTGCCAGTCGAGATCTGCTTTGCAGAACAGAATGTGAATTATTTAATTAAAAATGAAAACACGCAACAAGCAGAATCTGAAGTGTGTCTCTGTCCTCTTTGTATTTATTCTCAGCAGCAATTAGGTTGTAAAAATTAACAGGAAAACTTATATGTCAATTATATCTCAATAAAGCGGGGTTGGGGGAAATTTAAAAAAATTAACAAGAAAAAAATATTAGCAGCCATAGGAAAGGGGTAGCTTCCAGCATGAAGCAAGTCACAGAAACTGCTTCCTGTTTCTGAGAGGTGAAAAGCACAAGGAAAGTAGGGATACGTGCAGGGGCTGTGGAGAAGGTGAATGTTCTTTATGTTACCAGAGTGGCAGAGTTGGTAATAACAGTTTGGAGTTGGCTGCAAGGACAAAGTCTGAGAGAGAAATACCCAGGCATTGTCAGACAGGGACAGTAGTTAGAGGCCAGGGGACCTGGGGACAAGTCCCAGCTTTGCCACTTTCTGGTCCTGTGATTTTGGGTAAGTCAGTTCCCTTAATCTGTACCCCAGTTGCCTTTACAATGAAAGGTGTAATTAGTAGTTGACAACCATTGTTCCAAAACTACCCCTTTAGGGATGGACTCAAGTCAGCTGTAAGGGCAGGCAATGCTTTCCCACTCAGAGCAACTGTGCATTCATTTGGCCTTCAAATAAATTTCAAGAATCACCTGAGATTGCTAAGAACCCTTGCAGCTAGGAAATGCAGTGCAATTACATGCTGTATCAGTCACATCAACTTAGTGCAAATTAAATTTCCACACTTTTGTTTCCTAACAGCCACCTGGAGGGAACGGTTTTTTTCCCCAGGAAGAAGGGAGAAAGTTCATTTTAGAACCAGAGAAGACAGAGCCTGTGGAGCTTTGTGGGTGTGGGGACCCAGGATAAGCAGGAACAGCAGCAGCCATGAAGAGGCAAAGAACAGCTGAAAACTGGGGAGTCCCTGGAGTGAGGGGGTGACAGAGTAGAGCATGATATGAGGACAGGAGACCTCTTCCCCCCAAATTCAAACCTGTATCTGTCATTTCACCCAGGCCAAGCCTTGGAAACTCAAACCACTCCCCTCCCAGCCCTTGAAATACAGGAAGCACAACATGACACACCGACCTGGGTGAAACCTTGGCCATCCGGCCCCCAGCCAGGTGCCACTGCTGTTTCCAATCTTCTGGGCACTGGATATATTTAGTTTAATTTCTCGGCTGTGTTTCCTACCACAAATGGCCCCCTGGAGAAACAAATTGCCCTAATCATAGAGCCGAGAAGACTGGAGACCTCCCCACCCTCCCACTGTCAGCCACCAGCCTAGGCCAAGCCTCTTTCCACTCCCAGACCTCTGAGGGCTCCTGTATGTTCCTGTACTACACCCCAAGTTACCCACCCTGGGAAGGAGCCGAACACCCCCATGGAGTCGTTGAGACAGCCAGTCAGCTGGCTCGATCCTAGCAGGCAGCTTGATCACGCGCAGAGAGAGGCCTTGGGCCTGTGCACTTGTGCACAGAGCCCTGCCAGGCCCTGGAGTCCACAGCAGTGTCCCCGAGTCTTTTTGGAGGACCTATGGTCACCTAACCCCTTGTAAGGAGGTACAGTTCACATTAGTGTATTAAAGGCTCTGAGAAGCCCTGCTTTCCTCTGATCCAGTTTACCAGGATTCCCTCAAAACCAATTTTATGGGTGGAATTTTTATCACGTAAACTTTTTTTCTGAATAAGATTTTCAAGACTTTGGCATTCTAGAGAACAGTTTGTACTTACCAGAAACCTGCAAGGGCAAGTGTTTAGGACTAAAAGCCATGGTAAGCAGACAGTAAGGTGGTAGGTGATATAGCTGCCTACTTCAAGGGAGAAAAAACCCAGGGTTTCAGGGCCCCTTCCTGCTTTCCCATCCTCCTCACTGAGCTGCAGGCCAGGAGCAAAAGTCGGCCTTGTGATCACGGGGGGTCAGAGTTCACAGCTCCAAGGCATCCATGCTGCTGTCATAAAACCTGCCTGTGGCTTGAAATCCTTGGTGTCCTCAAATTGACCCACTCCTGCGGGGCCTCTGTGGCATTACCCAAAAGATGCCAGACCAGGCATAAACATCACAGGACACCACTGATCTAAGAAACTCGAGCTTAGGGTAGTTCTTAAAGGAACCATTTCTGAAAAATGGACAAAGGTTACCAACAGTAAACATGTTCCCTGGAGATGCAATCCCCTAATAGCTAGCAAACCCCTTGCTAAATGCTGCTGTGCAGGTCATTAGAAGAGCAAGCAAGCAGTGAAGACTCAGCTGGAGAGGCTTGCCCAAGAAAATCAGAATGAGGGAGAGAAGGAAGGGAGGAGGGAGGAAAGGAGAGTGACAACAAGGGAGGGACATTCTCAGAGATGCGGGGAAGGAAGACAGCCACGTTGCTGGAAAGAACACCCATGAGAATAGCCACAGCCGTGATGTCCAAGCATTTAAGGGATGTCAGGGTCAGGCCAGGCCCAGGTGAACACCCAGCCCCACACACCACTGGCCATGGACCAGATCTACCCTGTGGATGCGTGGTCCATGCATGGTCTGCTTTTGTTTATAACAACTGACCAACACTTAAAAATTAAGGGATTTTATATAAAAAACAGATTTCTGCTTCATCGCGAAAATCAGGCCTCTTGCTTTGAGTCACACAAGAAGCTGATGCTGAGACAAAGGTTTGAGAGCAAATGGTTTATGTGGGAGCTGCAGACAGCCCAGCAGGGGAGCAGGGGAGGAGACGGGCAGCAAAGAGTGCTGAGCCAGCGGCCACCTTGGACAACGGGCGCTGAATGCTTCCAGGAAGTGCATAAAGCCTGAACCTCGGGATGCCCCAAGCTGAGGCACAAGGCGAAGACACTGAGCATGCCTACATCAGAGACCCGTCAGTCTGGCTGAAGGCCATTCTTGGGGTGTATTAATTCCCTTAGCACTTGCCCTGCTGGCAGAACAACATTCTGCAATTCTGGAGAAAACTGTCAGGCCCAGAAAGGAAGGAAGATACAAGTGGTTGGAAGTTTCCAGAGCACAGTGCAAGTTTCCAAAGAAAGGTATGTGAGAGGGGAGGGGCCTGACAGCACCTGCTCCCTGGGGTGGTAAGTCACCCAGGGCTCTCATCCTGGCAGAACAGCTGGCTGCAGCTGCGGAGAAGGGCGGGGCCCAGGCTCTCTCTCGTCTCTCCAATACAAGGCGGCACTGATCACACCATCAGCATTGACGCTTTACTTCCAACGGACACATTGGGCACATAGATTCCTCTCTGTGAATCCATGTCCATCCAAAGGGAGAAAGCAACGGGCCAGGAAGGCCACAGTGCGACTCCATTCATTAGGACAGCACCCCAGGCCCTGAAGCATTTGACTTTTCAAACCCTGCTTGAAGTCCTGG
This sequence comes from Moschus berezovskii, assembly GCF_049115385.1. NCBI lineage: Eukaryota > Metazoa > Chordata > Mammalia > Artiodactyla > Moschidae > Moschus > Moschus berezovskii. The sequence continues at coordinate 28,799,999 of NC_142471.1, forward strand.
TGGAATGCTGAGGTCTGTGTTGGCTTTCCCCTACAGGGCCCTCTGAGGGGCCCTTAATGCTTAGACCTTGGGCATAATGTGGTTAGTTCTGGATACCATGGACTCTGCCTAGGTCTGTCTGGTCAGAACACTGTGGAACTTAACCTTCCCCCTTCCCTCACCATCTCTCCACACACACCTGAATTTCACCTGCTCACCCCTACCCCAAAGCAGCTGCCGCCCACCTGAGCAGCCACCTGAGCAGGAGGACAGAATATACAGTGGGGCGGAGCACAGGTGCTTTTCCCACCCGGAGGGTGGACAGGGCCACGCAGCATCTGGTCCACACTAGTGCTGCCCTCCCTGCAAAGCTTTCCACTTCTTTCTGCTCTGATGCACACAGTAGGTGATGCTCACTTGCGGGGCCTAACAGGCCCCTTGGGTGTGCTTTTTTGATGCACACAATGGCAATCCTCAGTGCCTGGGTTCAAACGCCACCCCATTCTTGCCCACCCAGGAAAGGTCAACAGGGTGACCAAGGAGACAGCATGTAAAAAGTCCTGGAGGATGAAGAGGACTTGAAGGGTTTGGGGACCGAGAAACAGTTTGCTGTGGTTGAGGTGGTGACGAGGCAGGAGGCTGGAGAGGAAAGCTAGGACCTGAGTATGAAGGAGCCTCTAAGCCATGATAAGAAGAGATTGGACTTGACCCCAAGAACTGTAGGGAGCTGCTGAATGACAGAGTGAAGCAACGTGGGCTGGTCTGACCAATTATGTCCCATTTTACAGATGAGAAGGGAGAGGCACAGAGAGCTGACATGACCAGCAGTGTCCGCATATGAATCTACATCCCTACTCCTTGAAGACCCTTCTGTCCCATCTTTTGCCTCAAGTCTCCCACTTCCATCTGTTAGGACCCCATAGGCCACGAAAATGCTGTGCAGATCCTTTGGGATCATACAGAACAAGCCTAACCTCTTCCCTATGTGCCAGCTTTCCAAAGTCATCCTGAGTCTGCTCTTCTCCAGCAAGGTGTCCAAGCTGTGTGACCTTGGACAGTAAACTGCCCTCTCTGAGCATTGGGTTGCTCATGTATTAAAATCGGGATAGTATCAATGTGAAGGATGAGTGTAGTGTGTCTGGTTCATGGTAAGCCCAGAATAAACAGTGGCTGCTATTACTTGAAGACAGAGGTCCTTCACCCTATGTTCACACTCTTGGATCCCTCAGTTAATCAATGAATCAACAAATATTTTGAAGGCTAGTGTTGTTTAGTTGCTAAGTCTTTTGGGACCCCATGGACTATCACCCTCCAGGCTCCTCTGTCCATGGAATTCCCCATGGTAAGAATACTAGTGTGGGTTGCTGTTTCCTTCTCCAGGGGATCTTTCTAACCCAGGGGTTGAACCCACACTTCCTGCATTGGTAGATGGATTCTTTACCACTGAGTCATCAGGGAAGCCCCTTTAAGGTTATAGGAAATCCTAAATAGAGCTCACAGTGGAACCTGGGACCAAATAGAATAGGTCCCTCAGTATCTGCCCCAGCAGGACAAATCATAAAAAGCAGTGCCTAGCTTCCAGGAACGACCCTCAAATGGCCCACAGAGCAACTTCCAGAGTTTGGTTAAGTGAGTAGGGGCTAATCTTCCCTTTCCTTTTGGAAGCTTTCATTAATCCACTTCTGTGTTTCAGCAGTCTCTTTCCTCTGACTTGATGTTGATTTTTTTAAGCAGTTCCAAGAAAAAACTGCCCTCTACCTTCTGTCTTTATGAGTGGAAAGGCTGACCCTTGAGAACCAAGAAGATTTGGGTTTAAGTCAATTCATTCAAAGCATTGTCCAATGGGCAGCACTTCTCCCTAATGACCTGGCCCCTGAGGGGTCTGGCTGGCCCAAATGGAAGTGTGTTCAGACTTGGTCTGAAGCCTACCACTTCGAAGCAAGTCTCGCTTGGCTGGGAGCAGAGGAACAGCTGAGAAGACATGTGTTAAGACTTGCCCTTGGAAGTAGGAATCCAAGGAGCTCACAACAGGGAAATGCTCCTGACAGCTTACTTCCTGATACATGCCCTTCATATTCTCTTTCACGGGTGGTTAAGTCTCAGTGAAAGCCTTCACATTGCGTCTCCTGACACAGCACAAATGGTGGGTGGGTGAAAGAATGAATGGAGAGGAAGTTTAAGAGGCAGTTGGAATAAACATTTTTTCCCAATTGTAGTAATACACACATGATCTAAAATTTACTGTTAGTGAAATTAGGACATTCATAAGGTGTAACCTGGAGACGGAAATGGAAATCCATTCCTGTACTCTTGCCTGGTGAATCCCATGGACTGAGGAGCCTGGTGGACTAAAGTCCACAGAGTCACAAAGAGTCAGACATGACTGAAGTGCCTGAGCACGCACACATGCACACAATATGTAACCATCATCTAGAACATTTTCATCACCCTAAAAGGAAACCCCCGTATGCCCTGCAACTGCAAGTCTACTTTCTGTCTCTATGGATTTGTCTATTCTGGACATTTCGTATAAATGGAATCATACGATGTGTGACCTCTTGTTTCTGGCTTCTTTCACTTAGCATAATGTTTCCAAAGTTCAGCCATGTTGTAGGATGTATTAGAACTTCATTCCTTTTTAAGGTTAAATAATAGTCCAATGTGTGGATAAACCACATTTTGTTTATGAATTCGTAAGTTGATGGATACTTGGGTTGTTTCCGTCTTTCGGCACCACTTTCATTTAATGAACATTTCCTGAGCTCCTACAATGACCCTAGCACTGTCCTGGGGACTCACTCATTGTCTATTATTGAATCCTCAGTACTGCTCTCAACTGAGGTGGAAATGATTTCCCCATTTTAAAGATAAAGGAACAGAGCGTCTGCAAGATTTAAGGAATTTGCTGTGATAAAAAGTAGCAGAAATTGTTCAGCCCAACAAACATTGGCCATGTGCTCAGAGTATGCAGCCTCCACACCAGGCCGCAGGGCACAGAAGTGAAGAGCACAGTCCCTGTCTGTGTGATAACAGACATCCCATGTCAGATGTGCCAGGCAGGCTCAGTATCACTTACCTCTATACTCATTGGAAACTCAACAACAATTCTGATATGGCTTAATTTGTAATCATCTGTCCTAAAAAATTCCCAATAAGGGAAAAATAAAACCTACCATCAGACCCAATGATTGTGTCAGTCCCTTCCTGTATATGACAGATGGCACTGTCCAGTTTCAAGTGGTTTGGACCTCACTGGTTCAAGTATAAGTCACCAGCTCCTTTCTGACCTTGGCAATGCAATGTCACTCAGTCTCTACCTGTAGCAACAGCTCCCTGAGCTTTATCAGTCTCCTCAGAGGCCTAGGACCTCCATTCACTCAAAATACCTCTCTCAAAACCCTCCAGATACTCACAACTGATCAGTAATCATAATGAGGAACTTCCCCAGTGGTGCAGTGGTTAAGACTCCATGTGTCCACTGCAGGAGTCATGGGTTTGAACCCTGGTTGGGGAACTAGGATCTCATATGTCATCTACAGTAGCCAAAAAAAAGAGAAGAAAACTGATTTGCAGTTGCTGTGTGTGTGTTGCGGCGGGGGTGGGGGTGGAGGTGGTAAAGATGAGTAATCTCGTATATAAGGTCACAAAGAGCAATTTAAAAAATAATCATCATGATGATTTATTGAGTTTGGCACATGCCCAGTACCTTCCAAGCATTATCTCCTTGGATGATCCTTCCATCCCTGTGAAATTGGCTCTTGATTTGATCATTTTACTCACTATCCCCCCATTTTACTGGTAAGAAAACTAAGCCTTGGAGAGGCAGACCCTGGATGGACCAGGTTGTAAACCCAGGTCTTCCTGCTCCAGACTGGACTTCAGGACAGCTGTGCCACATCAATGTGGGGACCTGTGCAGGCTCAGGCCTTTGGCACCCTCAATCCTATTCTTGGTGACAGGGGTATATAAAAGGCACTTGTCAATCCAGTTGTCTGGGATCTTAGGCAATCCCTGCAGATGTCATATGCCTCTGTGAACAGCGCTCATAGGATCCTGGCCAAGAAAGAAGCAGTGGACCAGAGATTCTCTTTAGGACTTGGCTTTCAGTGCCACAAGAGTGGAGCTAAGACAGAAATATTACACGCAGAGCTGCTAGAGGAATTCTCCTGTTGCCCTCCAGATACAGGCCCACAGTAAACACGGGCATAAAGCTCAAACTCAGCAGACAGCCAAGAAACGCAAACTCAAACAACAATGACCTCTTAAATTGGCAACAGTCTTTTAAAATACTAAAACCTAATGCTGGTGAAGGCATAGAGAAACACCCATTCATCTGCTGGGAGGAAAGTTTGGTAATACGCATCAAATACCTTAACAGTTTTCATACCCTTTCATCCAGCAAATCCAGTACAGGAGTTTATTCTAAGGAAATAACTGTGGCTGAATGCCAAGATTTAATGTTTAAATCATTAAACATTTCTAATAGTGAAAAACAAACAGAAAAAACCTCTTAACTATTGAATAGTAAGGAATTGGTCAAATAAATTATGGTTATACATATGTTGGGATAGTTTGCAACTATTAAAATAATCATGCAGAAGGCCTTTTATGACATTAAAGATATCTAAGATATATTAAACAAAAGTAGTCTATAAAATTCCATTTACATAAAATATTTTTATAATGTGAAATATTTTGCACAGAGAAATGATTGGAAAGACATAAACCAAACTGTTGACAGTAAACTACTTATCTGAATTTTAAACAATTTCTTTAATAAACATGGATTCCTTACATTCATAACATCATGTTTAAGAGCATAGTGTCTGGGGACTTCCCTGGTGGTCCAGAAGCTAAGATTCCATGCTCTCAATGCAGATGACCTGGGTCTGATCCCTGGTCAGGAAATTAGATTCCACATGCTGCAACTAAGAGATCAAATGCTGCAACGATAAGAACCTGCATGCCACAATGAAAATCAAAGATCCTGCGTGCTGCAACTAAGACCTGGCCCAGTCAAATAAATGATTTATAAAAAAAAAAGAAAAAAATGAGTGTAGCCTTTGCAATCAGGCTGCCTGAGTTCAAATCTCAGTTCCATCCCTGATTCATGGAAACCTCTCTGAGTTTCAAAGTACAAATGGAGGTAATAACAACCCCAAAGTGCCTGCTCAGGGGATGTTGGAGGCTCTAAATGAGAAGGTATGTGTGACATTCTCAGTACAGTGCCCCAGGGTGATTTATCATCACCATTGCTATGATTTCTATGACTATGTTTCTGATAATACAAGTCATGCAGTTAGGAAGAGAAGAGCTTCAGCATTTGCCTGCTTCCTCACCCACCTCAGAAAGCCATATCTGCTAGCTGTCCCCACTCAGGGCTGGCATTTGCCCTCAACTTCCTGCAAGGCATTCAATTCACACTTGCCAGGACTCCGGGTTCCGTCCACAGAGAGGAAGAAACAGCCCAGCAAACAGTGGTGTGCTGGCCCCAGAGTGAGACATGGAAGTTTACAAAAACCATAAGCAAATGTTTGGTTTGGGAGGAGAAGGAGCAGAGGCTGCGCAGAGAAAGGAAACTTTTCAGAAGCCCCTGGAGGAGACTGCCCTTCACTGCTGGGCCTCCTTCTCTCCCCTGTTTGTTTCTTGACTTCGTCCTGACCACCTCATTTTCTCTGAAGCATCTGGCCCCAATATGGGGCTGATTTTCATAAATCCAAGACATCTCCCTTAGCCCAGCAGACTTGGAAGAAGCCAAGGAGAAACCCCACAGTGTTGCCAGCAGAAGCCCTGAAAGGCAGAGACAGACAGGAAAGAGGAGGGTGGTTAATAACCAAGTGAGGACCAAGGTGTGCCTGGGGCGCAAGGCATGTACAGGAAGCTGATGTGTTCAGAATCCAGAGGGATGAGCCAGGAGAGAAAGAGATGCCCCTGGAACCCACAGAAGCCGCCAGCAGGTGTCTGCCTACCCTCGATTTCTTTCCTCTCCTGTGGCCCTCACTAGACAAGAGCTGGCTCATATGGGTCACAGATTTCTCCAGGTGTGGAAGAACCAGATCAGAGCACATATTCTGTCCCCTACATAGACACACACAGGTGCATACACATGCACATACCTCCTTCCAGGCTGGGAAAGCAGAGGGTATGGAGTTCTAGCCAGATTTCATCCTCCAGTTGCTTTAACCCAGACGCATACTTTAGTCCCTTCTGCTTGGAAACACCAATACGTGATCCCAAGACAAAGCAGAGTAACTGTTGCTGGGTGGAGCATCAGGAACATTAAACTGAAAATAAAAGAAAGAAGTGAATGAAAAAAAAAAAAACTGTGATTCCTAGAAATTCCCACTCCACCCACTTCCCACAACTATTCTATTACTCCAAAATGAGAAATTAATTCCTCCAGGATTAGGATTGTGAAGAAAGTGCCAAAACCCAAGAAAAAGGCTTTATGTTTTCAGGGTGTGAACTTGGCTTAGCTGGGATGCACTAAGCTGCAGCTAAGGGAGCCTGGGCTCCACCTCTTTGCATTTTTCAGTCCTGTCTCAAAATACAGTGCGCCAAGGATGCCCTGAGCCTGCCAGCCTCCTCTGCTACGGGTGATGGTGGCAGAGCAGTACTCACTGTGCTCGTTGTCACTTACACACGCAGAAGATACTCAAAGAATGGGAAGGTCACTGTCCCCTTTCACCTTACAGGGAGTAGAGGCCAGCTCCTCTCATCCTGAACTCTGAACCTCAGCAGGGAGGAAATAAGCCACCACTGAAGAGGCCACTAAACTCAATCCTCACCCACTCACTTATTTTAAAAACACAAAGGTCCTAAACTAACCGAGTAGTTTTCAACACATTGAAACTACCAACTGGGCTTCCCTGATGGCTCAGTGGTAAAGAATCTACCTGCAGAGGCAGGAGACATGAGTTCGATCCCTGATCCGGGAAGATCCCACATGCCATGGAACAACTGAGCCAGTGTACCATGAGCGTTGAGCCTGTACTCTAGAGCCCACGCTCTGCAACAAGAGAAGCCACTGCGATGAGAAGCCCATGCATCACGACTAGAAAGTAGCCCCTGCTTGCTGCAACTAGAGAAAGCCCACAACGCAGCAACAGAGACCCAGCACAGCCAAAAATAAATGAAGAAATAAATAAAATCATATACGACGATCTACTGTTTCTCAAACTTTTCCTGTGCATACGACTCTCCTGGAGGACTTGTTAAAATGCAGACTTGGGACCCCACCCCAGAGTTTCTGATTCGATCGGTCAGGGATGGGCATGGGGAACTTGCATTTTAACCAGTGCCCTGGTGTTGCTGGTCCCTGGTCCACACTTTGAGAGCCACTGCCTCCTGCTGTCCTCAGAGACTGACTCAAGTCATCTGGACAACCGCTATGTAGAGGGGCAGAAGCCAAACAGGACTCCATGGGGCTCCTGGGCACAAAAGCCTTTCTGTGTCCCCCATTTCTTGATTACAGGAAATAGGCTTCATTCAGCCTCCCTGACCTTCCCTGAGTTCCTAGCCACTGATTCAGTCACTAATTAGGGAAGGGAATGGATTTGGAGACAGGGTGGAACAGTCAAGAAACAATAAATAGTGCATCGTGGGGCAGGGCCCTGGTTCCCCTCAGGGAATATACATAACAATCCTTCTGAGCTGTATTACAGATGCTGAAATCCCCACCAGGGGGGAAAAGTTGACTGTATGCTGCTCACAAGCTGGGAGACCCCAGAACGCTGAAACCAGAAAGTTGATGATGCTGACTGACCTCACCACCAACCAATCAGAAGAATGTCCATGAGCGGATCACGCCCTCCTCCTTGAGCCATTACTATAAAACTCCTCATTACCCACCTCCAGGTTGGGACACGCAGTTCTGAGAACATTAGGCCTCTGTGGCCTCCTTCGCCTGGCAAAGCGATAAAGCTATTCTCTACTTCACCCAAAACTCTGTCTCTGAGATTTAATTTGTTGTCAAGGTACAGAGGCTGGATTCGGCACCAGGGCCCAGGAGATCCTGGGAGAACCACCGCTAACACCACAAGGGCCAATTGATGTGAAATCAACTCCAAGAGCACATTCAGCACAAACAGCTGTTAACAGTGAAGTACTTACTAGAATCCAGCTGTTTTCAACCATGGCCTTATCTAACATCTATTCCTTTTTTACATTAAAGGAAAATCTTGACATCTCTCTCTGATTTAGCAGGTCTGTAACTTCACAGAGGCCATCTCTGAACATCCCTGCTCTGCCCCTGGTTCTGGCTGATCTTTGCGGCACCAGAACTTGGTCTCAGCTCTCAGTTTGCAGGTCCATTGGTGTCTTAACGTCCTCCCTCTTCCCTTTGTTCAAGAGAAATGTTCCCTTTCCTTGCACATGGCACAGAGAGCCCCTATGGCACGCCTTCCTTATGACCCAGCCCAAGGAAAGCTGACTCATCTTGATCCATGGAAAAGCCGAGGTCCACTGAGCCCAGGACTTTGGCCAGCCCTGGGAAGTGCCGTCTGCCTAGCACACAGCTGATCCTCAGTCTGCATGGGCATAAAGCCGCCTCCAAGACCTGGCAGCAGTGTCAGGGTGGGCCTCCAGCCCCACTGTGGGAAGATTTACAAAACAAAGAGCAGATGCTTCGGTAATGACTTCACCACAGAATGGGGCCCAGTGCATTTTCATCAGGGAGGGAAAGGTCAGTGGCTGCCGGCCAAGTCCTGCTCAGAGGAGCCTCAGAGAGACAGGCAGGCAAGCACATTGACCAGGCCGCCATAATGAGAAGCAGAGAGCGAAGAATGAACGCACTTTACCACCCCTAGGCCAGGCACTTATAAGTAGAACCTTATTTCATCCCTACAGCAATTCCATAGTAGATGCTGTCATTGCTTCTAATATTTTCAAGAGGAAACAGGATCAGAGAGGTCACATATCCTACCTACAGTCACACAGCTGTAGCTAACATTTACTGTTATAACTAACATCTTACTATATGCCATTTGCTTTATATATTTTGACCCATTTAATCCTCACAACAGTCCTGGAGGTAGTGTTTTAGTCTGCATAGGATAGCGTGTGCCGCGGTAACAAACAGTTCCCAAAGTCTCAGGGCCTGACATAACAAGGATTTACTTCTTATCTACATGAAATCTGCTGTGGGTCCATGAATCTCTCTGGGGCATCTTTCCTTCAAACAGTGACTCAGCAAGCTGGGAAGCTTTGATCTTGTCGCTCAACCAACTGAACAGGAGGCCTTGGTGCTGAGGCAGAGAAAAAAACTGGAGGGTTGTACGCCATCTCTTTTACCCTTTCTCCCAGAAGTGACTCATGTCATTCAGCCCACAGGCCGTTGGCCAGTACTAATCACATGGCACCTACCCAATTTCAGGGGGTGGGAAATACAGGGGAACAAACAGAACGTTTGGTGACTGTCACTATCTCTGCTACAGTAAGTACTGTATTTTTTTAATCATTTTTTAAAAATTGAAATGAAACAAGAAGATTCTTTAAATTCTATAATGCTTTACAATTTTCAAAATTTCACGCACACGATTTCATATCATCCCACAATGACGCTTTTATTTCCCCCACCTCTATATCACCCCTCCCAGTAGGTACTATTATTATCCCCATTTTACAGACAAGAAAACTGAGACTGAGTGGTGAGGTGCCATGCTGTATTAGTTTGCTAGGACTGCCACAGCAGGGTACCACAGACTGGGCGGCTTAGGCAACAGAAATTGATTGTCTCAGAGCTCTGGAGGCTAAAAGTCTGAGATCAGGTGTCAACAGGGTTGGTCCCTTCTGTGAGGAGTGAAGGAGAATCTGTTCCGTGCCTCTCTCCTAGCTCCTGGTAGCTTGCTGGCATCCTTGGTGTTTCCTGGCTGGTAGAACCTTCACCCCAGTCTCTGCCTTGATCTTCACATGGTGTTCTCCTTATGTGTGTCTGCCTCCAAGTTCTCCCTTTTTACAAGGACATCAGTCATATTGGATTAGGGGCCCTCCCTTCCCCAATATGACCTCATTTTAACTCATTCCATCTTTAACAATCCTATTTCTAAATAAGGTCACATTCCGAGGTTCTGAGAGTTAGGAGTTCAACATATGAATTCTGGAGGACATAATTCAGCCTATAATTCTTGTTCAAGGTCACACAGAGCCAATAAGATGAATAACTTGTACCTTAGTCTGTCTAATTTTAACTCTCCATCCAAGGTGATAATTACTTCCTCTGACACAGGAGGTCTATAAAGCATTTGGAGCCATGTTGATGATGAGAATTAATCATGCTATTCCTGTCAGTCTCCAAAAGCAAGGATCATACTTCATAAAACCACTCTTACACTTGTCCTTAAAAAACATGATATCCATTTAAATGCGGATTCTTATAAATAAAATCTTCATCTAGGATGTTGAAAACTTCCTATAAATTAAAACTCCTCTGCCTCTCTACCATCTCCACCCAAATAGGATGTAGTGTTCTTCTTAAAACAGACAGTTGTGGGGCTCTCATTTCTCGGGTCCCACCCATAGGCCTGATCTAGAAGGAAGATGCCTCTGCCTTTCCCATCTTTACCAACTGGGATGGTGGTCTGGCCCCAGCATAGATCTGGGAGGTGTGACAGCTGACCTACTGCACCTCCTGGGGCCTGACAGTAAACAAACTGGACAGGGGAAAGGGTGTGTGTGCTTGTATATTGATTCACATGTCTTCCTGCCCTCTACCCCAGGTTCCTACCCTTTACTTCTCCCAGCCCCACTGGACACAGATCCCTTCTTTATCTTCCTAAGCTTTCATCTTTGCCCAACAACACCCCCAGTAAGTCTTCTGTTGGATTGGTGCAGGATTCCTCTCTGCTTAGCCCAGAGAGGAAGAAAATAATCCAGAAGTTTTAAAGTCTTGGTGTCAATGTTCTTGCATGTCATTTTCTAACACCCTCCACCTACAACAGTATAACACACCTGGTGAAGATGCCCGATGAGCAAGGCCATGCCCAGCAACGGGCTGAGCATGTCATCTAAACTCTCACAGCGGGCCTGAGATGCCTCTGAGGAAGACGAAACAGCCTGGTTAGAGTGGTCTGGACAGACTTTAATCAGTAATAACCATTGCAGTAGGGAGAAGAGTCAGGTGTGAGCTAAACTCAACTTGGCCTTGTGCACAGGTGCCTGGGCATTTTAAAGGGACAGTGAGGGAAGAGGGAGGTGGGTAAGCAGGGGCTCAGCAGAGTCAGGTGGTGAAGACCAAGGTGTTGGTCCTAATGAAACCCCGGAGTGTTGGCTAACTGGCCTTATAGAGGTTGTGCTCCTCCACTCCCATGGAGGTTGGGAGGTGGGCCATCTTTTCAGGTAACAGCTGGGACAGTCAGTTCTATCAGCAGCCATGAGCTCCCAAGTGGGCTCTTTAAGAGGGACCAGCATCCATCCTACGAATGTGGCCCTCAGCTGTTAGAAACTGTTAGCGTCTGTTCAGGTCTCTTTTTAAAAATTTTTTTTAATTTATTTCTGACTATGTTGGGTCTTCATTGCTTTGCACAGGCTTTCTCTAGTTGCAGTGAGAAGGGGCTACTCTTCACTGTGGTGCATGGGCTTCCAATTGCAGTGGGTTCTCTTGTTGCAGAGCATGGGCTCAGTAGTTGAGGCACATGGCCTGAGTTGCCCCACAGCATGTGGCATCTTCCCTGGACCAGGGATGGAACCTGTGTCCCCTGCATTGACAGGCAGGTTCTTATTCACTGTGCCACCAGGGAAGTCCTGTTCAGCTCTTTCTAGTTCAAGGTTGAGGCCTACTCCACAAGAGGACTCAAAGGCGCCTGGCTGGGGTGTGGTCAAGGAGAGAATCCTTGTCACTTCTATCATTCTCTGCCATTTCTCACATAAAAGCGGGTCAGCGTTCCACCCAAGGCCACATACCTGGGGAATGGTCAAGCCATACTTGGCCTCCTGAGTTCCTTACTATGTCTATCTGGTTTCTGGCTTACCTCTCTCTCCCTGGGTGCGTCCACTCACAACCCACCCCCCGCCCCTATTACTCAGCGCTCTAGCAGGGGGATGATGTGTCTATGAGGGTCAAGGTGCCAGGAATGAGGTGTGTGAGTGGCCTGAGCAAGTTATTCACCCTCAGGCTGAGTCCTCGCCCTTCTAATGGAGGATTATAGAGCATCCTCGAAGTGGGTTGGGGAGGCCAGTGACCCCACTCAAAAGCTAATGATAACAGCAGACAGTTACGCAACACTTATGATGGGTCAAGTACTTTACCCAACCTGATTTTTTTTTTTACCTGAAAGTAATGCTCAGAGTTTCCTCTACCACCAAGGTGTGTGGGTTATTTAGAGTGAGTCATCAGTCATCTTGGCCAGGGGAGGAAGAGGGCACACAGGACCATTCCCTCTCAGCCTTCAGACCCTGCCGGCCTCCTTGGGCCTCTGTCCCATTGAGAGAAGTCAGTATGAAGCTGTGGGCTTGGGGCCCAGGGTCTGAGTAGCCCAAGGTTGAGGATGTAGTTCTGACATTCCCTGAACGGAACTGCAGTTTGTTTCCTTGTTATTGTCCTTTCTACTCTCATTTTCCTCATCTGTGATAACTCTTGGAGCTATATGAATGCTGTGAAGCATAATGAGATAATGTAGACAAAGAGCCTAGGAGAGAACTCAGCAGGTAGAAAGCCTCAAAAATGTTAGCTTAGGGACTTCCCCAACGTAGGGGGCCTGGGTTTGCTTTCTGGTCAGGGAACTAGATCCCACATGCTGCAACTAAGAATTCACATGCCACAACTGCAGATCCTGCATGTTATGATGAAGATCAAAGATCCCACATGCCATGGGATCTAAGACCTGGCACAGTCAAATGAAAAAAAAAAATCTTAAATAAAATGTTAACTGCACTTATGGCTTCCCAGGTGACACTAGTGGTAAAGAACCCATCTGCCAATGCAGGAGACATAAGAGACACGGATCCGATCCCTAGGTGGGGAAGACCCCTTGGAGGAGAGCATGACAACCCACTCCAGTATTCTTGCCTGGAGAATCCCATGGACAGAGGAGCCTGGCGGGCTACAGTCCATAGGGTCACAAAGAATTGTACACAAGTGAAATGACTTAGCACACACACATGGCAGGGATGAACTTCAAAATCACATCTACTCTGGGAGATGTGGAGGGTGGACAGTGGTATCTAAAGGCCCCTCAGTCGGTCCTGTAGAGCCCCAGGGCAGACCCCCAGCACAGGTGGAGCTCTGATCTGTTGGGAGCCCCAGTGTAGGATATCATTCCAGCCCTGCTGCTTGCCTCCTTCATCCCCTGGATACCCTGATCTGCTCTGAGGTAGGAGGCAGTTCATCTGTCCACCAGGAGCAGCTCCTCCCTATGACCCGGCTCACAGGGAGGCTGGCGGGGGTGGGGGGTAAGGATGGGAATCCAGGAATCTGTCACCCTTGAAGACAAAGTAACAGCCCTTTGTTGTTGTTATTGAAAAGAAATTCTCTGTTTAAACCCAACTGCTGTAGAGAGCCCCAGCCTCAGACTCTAGGCCAGTCCAGGTCCCTAGGATCTTGGGACCCCTGTCCTGAAGGATGAGCCTCCCCCTAGATTCTCACCTCCCCTCAGGGCACTTCCCATCCCAGCACTGGTTCCCTAATTATTAGCCACAGAATCCTGCCCCCCACAGTGGCATCTCACATGGGGATGATTAAAAACAAGAAGAATAAAGCCCCAAACTAAAAGCACAGCTGTCATGCTTGAAGCCCTGTCCTCCTATCCAGTTTTTAATAATAATACAACAGTGTACTCAGTCACTCAGTCGTGCCTGACTCTGCGACTCCATGGACTGTAGCCCTCCAGGCTCCTCTGTCCATGGCATTTTTCAGGCAAGAATACTGGAGTGGGTTGCCATTTCCTTCTCCAGGAATGCATCAATAGCTATCATTTATTGTGCTATGTTGGAAGGACATTCGACTAAATTCAACACTCACAATAACCTCATGGGTGGTGTTACTGTTATCCCTGTTAAACAGTAAGGGTGTGAGAGTTGGACATTAAGAAGGCTGAGTGCTGAAGAACTGATGCCTCTGAACTATGGAGTTAGAGAAGACTCTGGAGAGTCCCTTGGACTGCAAGGAGATCAAACCAGTCCATCCTAAAGGAAATCAACCCTGAATATCCATTGGAAGGACTGATGCTGAAGCTGAAGCTCCAATACTTTAGCCATCTGATACAAAGAACTGACTCGTTGGAAAGGACCCTGATGCTGGGAAAGACTGAGGGCAGGAGGGGAAGAGGGCGAAAAGGATGAGATAGTTGGATGGCATCACCGACTCGATGGACATGAGTCTGAGACAGTGAAGAACAGGGAAGCCTAGTGTGCTGCAGTCCACGGGGTCGCAAAAAGTCAGACACAACTGAGCAACAACCATTAAACAGATGGGGAAACTGAGTCACAGTGACTTAAGCCACTTGCCCAAGGTGACATAGATCAGAGCGAAAACTGCATAAAGGCCCCTGCAGCCCGCTCCTGACTGTAAAGTCTCTCTCTGCCCTCTACGTCCTCAGGGACACATGTGCCACTCCAGTGCCCATCCCTCACCAAGGAGTCTCTGCTCTCAGGGGTGGGCACAGAGAGTCCTAGGCCTCAGCATCCACCTCTGGCCACCTTTCTATGTTTACCCTGAGGCTGCCATCTGGACAAAGCCTCCTTGTCCTGTCTCAGGAGGTGGCAGGTTTTTAAGGACATGGGTTTAGTACCAGGCTGTTTATCATCAGGACTGGGTTTCCTCTCTCAGAGTGAAGAAGTTGCTCCAGAAACTGTGTGGAGGGCGATGTCAAGCCCACCACCTCTTCCTCTGCTCCCTTCCCCGGGGAACACGGTTCTACCTGGCAGTGTGCCACATACACACTCAGCACACTCACCCCCACACACACACACACCTGCAAACACACACATGCAGTGTGCACACATACACGGCCTTCCAGGAAGCAGCGGAAAGCAAAAAGTGTCTTTCTTGAGTCTCTGAATGGTCTCATGGGATTCCTGCACATCTGAAGTCGTTTGCAAATTGTGGTGTGTGTGGCTTGTGCATAAGAAGTGCAGGCTTATGCAGAACATAATCTGCAGGGCCCAGGGCAAAGTGAAATGTGGAACCCATTGTTCAGAAAGCATTAAAAATTTCATGATGGCAACAACAGGCCTGGGGCCCTCCTGAGCCTGCTCAGGAAGGGGGCCTCACGCCTGTGAGTGGGTTGGATGTTTATATTGCAGGCACTTTTCTGATTAGAAGGTTCAGAGCTGTCATTAGAATCTCAAGGGGGTCTATGACTCTCACGGTTAAGAACACTTTGGTAGCAGAAGGCCAGAGTTAGAAGCATGGGTCTGAGTCCCAGGCGTATGGTTTACTAGCTGCGGGACCTGGACCAAGTTCCTTAACCTCTCTGAGCTATTTTCTCATCTGTAAAAAAAACAAAACAGGGTTACAATAAAGCCCACCTCACAAGGTTAATGTGATGACAGGGCAACAGGATAAAGAGCTTAGCACAGAGCCTGGAATGTCAGTTCCCAGGAAGTACTGAGGGTTGTTAGTTACTGAACTGTGAGTTCATTTTGCTTTACTTGTTATGCTGGATGTCATATTCTTGTGCTAGCTTGACCTCAGCAAGTTGTGCCTTCCGTAGCTGTCCTCGGCAGGCCCAGCACAGAGCCTAGCAGGGGCTCTTGTGGACACGAGCTGGCGTTTCTGAGGCCTGGCTTGGGGGTCTTTGCTGGTATCTCCTTGGATCTTGCCCTGTTGGCTGCCTGACGGGTTTGGTCTGAGGGCCTGGGCCACATGGATATGTGACAGGTAGCCCCAACCTAGCAGATTTAGGGACTGGTGGACGGTCTCTGGGTTGAACTTGAGAGGACTGGGCCCTTCAAGAGGACCTCCTAGTTTTTAAGTCCAGTATCATCCTTGACAGAGCGTCCCTCCAAACTGGGGCACTCAGGAGAGGGTTCTTAGGAAATGTGGGGCCCAGTAGCCCTTGGCAAGCATGTAATTCCCCCCTGGGTACCCACATGATGGCTCCTCAGGGGCCTCTGTGGTGCCTCAGCAATTGTCTCCTCTGGGCCTGCCAGTATCTTGGGGAGAGCTGCTGCAGCCCAGCCTCCCTTATCTCCCCCACCCCCCAGCCTGGTGCCCTGGCCCTCTCACTGCCTTCAGAGTGGGGACTCC
Source organism: Moschus berezovskii (assembly GCF_049115385.1). Taxonomy (NCBI): domain Eukaryota; kingdom Metazoa; phylum Chordata; class Mammalia; order Artiodactyla; family Moschidae; genus Moschus; species Moschus berezovskii. The sequence goes on from NC_142471.1 coordinate 28,816,161, forward strand.
TAGTGGAAAGGAAGAGGGAGCACGGGGCTAAGATCACCACACCCTCCCACCCACCAGCGTGATCTGAGGAAGTCTGCAGCCCCTCAGGGTCTCCACGGCCATATTTCTAATCTGCAGGGGTGGGCAGAGGCGGGCAGTGTCACCTTCATTTCTGACCTGGAGAAGCCCTCACCCATATACCAAAGGAGGTGTTTCAATATGTACAGTGGGCATCCTTGTGCTGATGAAAAGTGGAAGCAACTAAATGTTCATCCAGAAGGGAGTGGTAAATAAATGGCAGCTGAGAACTGAAACTATCAGTAAACTCTCAGTAAACAATGGATATCGCAGCCACCAAGCCGTTACATTATGGCCGCCTGGATGGTGAGCCCAGAGAGAACTCAGGAGGTAGACAAAGGGGCTGCCCACTGCCAAGCCCGTAGAGCAGTCATGCCCAGTGGCGCACCTGAGGAGACTCAGGGTGAGAAAACGCAGGCCACGGGCCCCAGGGAGCAGGAGCAACGTCGGTGAGCCCAGACCCTTGCACCTTCCCATAGACGGAAACAGAGGAAAGCACCAGACTCCTTACCTTGAGATAACTGGTTTTCCTTTATTAACTGTAATCTTTTGATATTCCACCTACCTGGTCTTTTTTGGGAAAAACTCCTAAATATCCTGGCTCCCTCCACCCCCCACCACCCGCTCCACTTGCCTATTCAGAACAGTTTCTTCAGAGTTATCTGAGATGCTGTCTCCTGGACTTGAAGTCCTCAGAAAGCCAGCCAAGTAAAATATACCTCTTGACTTCTAGGTTGTGAATTTTTTTATTGGTCAAAACTATCATACTAGAAACGTTGTCCAGCAGTTCTTAAAAGCCAAGTGGACTGACACAGAAAGGTGTCTAGGTTGTATTTTTTAAGAGAAAAATGAAAAGTGCAAGATAATATAGTATAAAAGATTTCTGTAAAAGTCAAGTATGCATTCTCTAAACATATCTACGCACAGGGAAATGTCTGGAAAGATGTATTTCAAGTTGATCATAGAGGCTGCCTCTGAGAGGGGAGGGGGCTGAGGGGGTTGTCAAAAGGGACTTGAAGTCTATCCATCTGGAGCCCTTGCCCCAGAAAGCCTGTCTCAGATCCTGCTGGGATGGAATTCCTAACGCCAGGGCCAAGGCCGTGCTGCAGCGCTGGCGTCTTGGGTGGGAATTCTCACTAGCTCTTCGTGAATAACCAGCCTCCCATCCACTGATAGTAAAATTGTTCCAAACATCACTTATTAACTCCCCACCAAGGGCCAGGCCTCCTACCCTCCCACAGCAGGGTGGGTATTAGAGTCAGGCGTGGACTGCCAAGAAAGGTCTGAGATTTCCCTCTTGCTCGTAAGCCAGCAGTCAGCCTGCCAGAGCCATGAATAATGGTGGAAGACTTCTGGGACAGCGACAACAGACCGGTTAGGTAAAAGAGGTGACACGAGCTCCATATTCATGCTGGTTCCCTTCGCCCCCTTGTCTCATGGGCCGAGTGGGAGGCAGACCCAGGGGAACTCTGTGCCCACAAAGGGCTGGTGTCACAGCCAAGGAATCCTGAGATTAGGAAACCCTGAGCCTTATAAAGCGGCTTCTAGCAAACCTGCCGGATCTTTGCCTTGGAGGGAGACATTGTTTCCATTGTCCTGGAAAGCAAACAAATCTGCCCTCTGCCCAAGGGAGACACTGTCTTTATCTGCCAAGGCTGTTTGCTAAATAAACACCCTTGGAAAGATAGTCCAGAACAAAAGTTGTCACAAGACTCCAGAAATTCCAGAGGGCTCTGGAGAACTGTCTCCTGACAGCCTGAGATGAGGGCCCAAAAGGCTGAGTCCCTTCCCCAGAGTCACACAGTGACAAGACAGCAGAGCTGCGGTTACCCCAGGTAATCTGACTCCTGCACCCTTGCTTTTTCCTCCCTTCCTCCAAAACAGGCTGCTGGGCCAGCCTGGGAACGAAAGAAGCCCTGACAACGTTACTTCAGAGGGAAAATCCACTTCGAGTTCCCAACAACTACCTATAGAAGAATTTCAGGAACAGTCTGTCTGTGGCTTGGGACCAAGCGCTGCCCACACATTGTTCCTGACCTGACTCCCCCCGGGGGATGAGAAAACTTCTCTCTGGCTGTCCCTGGGTGATGTCAGAGAGGAGCTGGAAATTAAGGAACCAGCTTCTGGAGACTGGATAAATGCTCTTTTCTTTTGCAGAAGGAAAATAATGTCATGCCGTTCCATATTTATTTAAATGTGAAATTTATTTATGGAGCATAAAGAGTTGGTGTTGGCTTTCGGCGCCCAACCAGGAAATGGTCTGGGCTTGTTTTCGTCTCCTCCAGCACCCTGTCCCCCAGTGACCTAATCTGGATCCTAGCCCTGTTTCTCAGGCCCGCCCTGACCCACCTTCTCGTCTCCAGAGCCACTCCTCTCTCTCTGGGAGGATGCAGAGAGGGGCCAAGTCTGTCACTGGGGTTCCCCTATTGCTTACTGTCCTCATCTGTAAAACAGGGACACACGTCTGCCCACATCTCCCTCATCAATACAAAACAACTAATAGTAATAGTAACAGTAATAATAATAGCTTCTAATTTGACGAGTTGCTAATAAATACATGCTTTGGTAAGGTTTTAGGATTCTTCTTTATGGATAGGGAAACTGGGGTCAGGGACAGGGCAAAATTGGCCACAGTCACATTGACACCCTTAAAGAATGTCTGCCTCCTGTCCCCTTGCCCCTCACAAATTCTTTCTGGCTACTGAGGAAGACGTATCTCCAACATCTGTTCCTTGGAGCTCTGTCTGAAGTTGCTCAAGGTTTATGTACTCAGAGGCTTGGGCAGGGATGAGGTGAGGGGCCTGTCCTACAAACAACAAGTTCTCTTCCCAAGGAGCTATGCAGTCTTTTAACTTTGTTTATACTTCACAAAGCCGTGATGGAAAGAGCTTTATCTCCACTTGCAGGCGGGGAAACTGAGGTTCTGAGAGTTTTACACGGCCAGACCTCGCGGTTGGTGGAGACCAGGACAGAACCCCACCCTGTAGGCCTGACTTCTTGTCCCCACACTGTGAAGCCCCTGAACCAGCAGGTTATGATACGGCCTCAGTTTTTTCCTCCACAGCATGGGGACAGTTTCTCCCTCTGGTTCCTTGGCATCTGAGATCCTAAGGAGTTTTACACACTCCCTTCAGATGAACTCTGTGCTAAGGGTTTGGGCAGGGAGATCCATGACACACCAGAAGGGAGCCACAGTAGGGCCAGACAAGGTCTGAGCCCCCTGTCTTCAAGCGGCGCTCAGTCACCCACATCACAGGACCTAGGCCTCTGCAGGGAGGTGATGGTGGGGGATGGGCCGAGGCCCTGTCTCAGGGAGGGGGTTGAGGGAGCAGTTCCAGCTAAGTCCTAAAGAAGCTCCCATGGCAGACAGGGAAATGACAGGGTGAGGTGGTGGTGGCAAGGCCGGGGTGGGGCTGGAGGACAGAAGAACAGGGAAGAGCAGGTCTGATGCCCACACTTTCCTGCCCAGAGGTGACTGGCAGCTGTGGAGATGGACACCTGCAACCAGGTGTGTCTGGGGGCACCCACCCCAGGAAAATTCCACCAGAACTGAGGCTGGCAGGCAAGCAGTGGGGATGACCCAGGAGCTATCCCTGCCCCCTCCCCCCTTCACAGCAGGGTGAGATCTATTGTCCTGCTGACCTGCTAACTCAAAAATGTCGCTAAAAATGTCGCTTGCCACCCAGAAAAAAAAAAAAAAGAAGTCATTAGTCACTGCAGTTGCTGACCTTCAACACACCCAGGAGTTCAGAACAGAGATCAGGACAAGGCATTCTGTGCTCCGGGAAAACCAACAAAACAGGCCTTCAGACAGGTAAGTATTTCCGTCAGAAATTGTTTTCGAATGCGGATTCTTGCATCTTCCCATACTTAGAAAAGCGCTAAAAGCACTAACTGACACCTCTGCTCCGCGTGACCAGCAGCAACCTCTACTGAGATATGTGCTTGGTTGCATGTACCCCCTTCATCAAAATCACATTCATGCCGACCTCCCCTCCCTGTTCGGAGCAGTTCCTCCCTCTGCTGAGTGGTCCTCGGTAAGTTATCCAGTAAAACTGAAACTCCCAGCTCTCACATGCGCATATTTAGTTCTGCCTGGAACACTTTCTGCCCCTTCACCCTTCAGTCTCAGTTTAAACTCTTTCTTAGGAATGCTGCCCGCTCCCCAACCCCACCCCACCCCCCCACCGCAAATCTACTTGAGAGGAGCAGGCTCCTCTCCAGCTTGCTGGGTGTTCATGCCCAGGACCGCTGGTTATCCGCTTTATTTCAGATTCACTGTCACGTGTGAGCCCCCTCAGAGTCTAGGCCTTGCCAGGTTCTGTTTCACCGCTGCGGCCCGGTGCCCAACTCAGGCTGAGGCACAGCAGGTGCTTGGTCTCTATGAAGAGGCCCAGAATCAGCACCAGGATGCACTTGTTCATTCAGCACAACAGGAGGGTGACAGCCTTGTCTCATGGTTTCAGAAAGTAACAGAAAAGCAAAGCAGATCTCTAAGGCAGAACGGGGCCCAGGCTTTAGAGAGCCGCCCATCTGGGGCTCAACCCCCTTCCCCAGAGCCCTCAATGCAGCTAAACTGACTAGCCGCCACCCTCACTCAGTCAGAGTGGAGGATGATATTCCTTGAGGGGAAAAAAATTCAGGTGACAAATAACTCTTTTCACCTGGCCCCATGGTGAGAAGGTGGCTCACCCTGTCGCCAATAGGGAGGACCCTCAGAATTCTGCATGGAAACTTGGGGTTCCTGCAAGGGAGAGGGGCTGCCATCTAGCGACCCAGAAGCATAGGCAGAGTTCTCAGGAGAGCTTGCCCTGTGTCTCCAAGAGTGTGGGATACTGGAGAGCAGAGAAGCAGGTTTGGGAAGGTAGGAGCCTGGGCAACTGCCCCAGCAGGTGCTGATGTATATTAGAGACAGGGCCTGGTTCTACAAGAAAATGTTCAAAGATTACTAAGTCAGGTTATCATCAACAGTGGCGAGTCATGTTGACCACACACTTCGATATGACGTGATGAGAAAGGCACTTTACTGCCATGGGATCCCCTGACTCCCAGAGGGACTGCCTCCCCAGAGGCATCTATGGAGCAGTGGCCAAAAAAAGTTTTAAAAGATGCTCAGAGTCAGAAAAATATAAATGAAAGCCACTGTGAAATACTGGTTTTCATTGTGAAAATAGGCAAGAATTTCAAACATCAAATAGCAACAGCCAGGGGCACTGAGGGTGCCTGGGCAGCCAGCTGTGCTCTGCTGTGAGCACACTGCATCACTCTTTGGGAAAATAACCTGATACTTTTCTTCTAAAACACAAAATACACGGACTTTAGCCTCACAGCCCCCAAATTGACAGGTTTCCTAGAGGAATAGAAGCACCCACCAAAAGGATATATAAAAAGAAGTGGTTTTGTGATATAATTTGAAATAGTGGGGAAAAAAAAAAACAACTTGAACAATGTAAGTATCTGAAGAGCCATTTCTCTATAAGGGAAATGATTGAATGAACATGGTAGATTCCTCCCGTTACATAGTCTGCATTTTTTTAAAAAGTAGATTAGACACAGCTCCACTGTCTGGAGGACTGTGCACATCCTGTGAAATTTAGAAAGTGTGTTGCTGAGTTGGGACACCATGGGAACCGCAGGTGCAAAACTGCCCCACAGATTACAGGACATTCAGCATCCCTTTTCCCTTCACGTCACACCAATCCTGCCTCCTTGTTTTCAAACAAAAAAAAAAAAGGAACAAGAAAAAAGCCTTAACATGTTTCTAAATATTCCATGCTAAAAACCACTGGGACGGTGAGGCCTGAGGTGGGTTTGGGGTTTGTTTTTTTTTGTTTAGCAAATATTAGTAAGATCCTAGTTGTACAGAACTTTTCACGTGCTTGTACAGACATGAGGAGGGTAAAAGGGTCCCCAGAGCTGATACGGGAATGGGGAGGGAGAGGATCTCTGTCTGGTTCCATCTTTGTATGGATTCACCAGGCAAATGAGTGCATGTCACTCTTGTAATTACCAAAATTAACTAGGAGAAAGACCTTTTAAAAGAAAAATCATGAAAAAAGAACAAAAACAAAATGGAAGGAAAGCAGGAAGGCAAAAAGGGAGGGAGGGAGGGAAGCAGGAAGGGAGAAAGGAAGGCAGACCGCTTTGGAGACCAAAGTCGCCACCCCCTAGCACAAAGTACACTACACGCAACCCTCACCCCTGCAGAGCAGCAGTAGCGGAGTGTGGACAGGGAACGCTGCATTGCCCAGATCCACAGGGATCAAGCCATCAGCCACTGCAGCTTCCCACTGCTGGCGCACCCTGAGGGGAATTCAGCATGGAGAAAAGCAGGACAAATCCTGTGCTTGGGAACTGGCCCTAGATAGTTAAGATGTGTATCTAGGGAACAGTTTCAATGAGCCCAGATTCTTGCATCTTCCCATAATAATTAACTGGAGATAACAGCTGTTTGTGACTAGCTGTGATCTTTTGATGTTCAGTTGTGGCCTCTTCCTGACTGCCCCCTTATCTCTTCAGAGCAGCTCCTCAGCCATCTGAGAGGTTGTCTGTGCAGGCTATAGTCCTCAGCAAGATCTCCAAAGAAAACGGAATTTTAAACTTTCAGTTTGGGTTAGGGTTTTTCCCTCCAGTAAACAGGGGTGACCTGGTGGCAGCACCTGCCGGCCACCTCCCTGGCCACACAGCACTGGCAACCTCCCTCCAGTCCCGCGACCACCCTCTGCTCTCCACAAAGGCCCCTTTCTCTGCTGCCTGTTTTCGTTGGGCCTTGCCCACCTCCAAGGGCAGGCTCTGGCTGCTGCTGGTGGCATCAGGATAGGCCCTTGCCCACTGCTGAAGGCTCACTTTATGGACATTAAGATTTGTCGGCCGGTGCACCCAGGCTCTTCCACCTTCCTGCCACATTCCCACCGCACTCCCCGGGACCCCCAGATCCAGGACAGAACACACAGCTCCTGTTCTTCCTCATCCCACAACATAAATTACTGCTCTTCCAGCAAGGTAGCAAGGCCAGGTCCCCCACAGCCTGCATCACAGGCGTCCTTGACACCCTGCCGGCGGGAGAACATTCCCAGCGCCTCCCCTCCATGCAGCACTCTCCCTTCTCCCAGGCCTGGTGAGGCCAGGCCAGGAGCCCCTGGCTGCACCCCAAGGCTACAGCAAGGAGCGGTTCCAACTCGTGTATTTCTCATTTTTAAAACATGGTATGCATTTAAACATGCCCTGTCTTCTTCCAAAAATACGAAACAGCCACAAGGACACATAAGATGCAACCAGCATAAACTAAGAACCAGGAGAAGATGCTTATAAAAATCTTGGGACAGAAATTTTTAGTACAGTTGAAAACACAGAAACCTTGGAAGCCACCTAAGGTCCATTCATAGGAGACTGGTTAAATAAATTACAATAACGCCACACAATTGAATATTATGCAGTCATAACAATTAAAATTACAGCTAGATAATAAAATTTTTTATATTTATAAAGAGTTTATTTATTTATAGAATCTAAAACTAAATTTGTATGTCTATATGCCTAAGGGTATTTTTATGGGAAAAAGATGAAAAGTCTCATGAGTTTCTTGAAATGACTGCAGCTCCCAAGAAATTAAGAGTCACTGTCTTATAGAAGTCACTGTTATATAATGCCATGACTAGATATTTAAGTTGTATATAAAATGTATGTGTTACAAAGCCTCCCTCTGTCCAGCCTTCAGTTCAGTTCAGTTCAGTCGCTCAGTCATGTCTGACTCTTAGCGACCCCATGAACCACAGCACGCCAGGCCTCCCTGTCCATCACCAACTCCCGGAGTTCACCCAAACTCATGTCCATCGAGTCGGTGATGCCATCCAGCCATCTCATTCTCTGTCGTCCCCGTCTCCTCCCACCCCCAATCCCTCCCAGCATCAGACCCTTTTCCAGTGAGTCAACTCGTTGCGTGAGGTGGCCAAAATATTGGAGTTTCAGCTTTAGCATCAGTCCTTCCAATGAACACCCAGGATTGATCTCCTTTAGAATGGACTGGTTGGATCTCCTTGCAGTCCAAGGGACTCTCAAGAGTCTTCTCTAGCACCACAGTTCAAAAGCATCAATAGGGTGCAGGATAAATTTGATGTGTGGCTAAAGGGGTCTGCTAATACAGGTAGTCTGTCCAGAGGTACGCCTTGCAGCCCCCCTCTGCTAACCCCATTGAGGAAAAGAATTGACTCATTCCATCACAGAGGCGTAGGGTGAGATGGGATCTGAAACTCTCTGTTCAGTTTTCACAGGAGAGTCAAAGACACATCTCAAAGAGTCAGCCACTAATGGAGGTCCTTCTGGCACAAACAACAGAATATTTGGGGGTGACTGAAATCAAATCACACAGAAAGTTATCCACTCCACCCAAGGCTTAGGAGGTTCTCACTACCTATCCCCAGGGGGGAATTCCCGAACACTCTGTTTACCCACTACTGAGTAACAGATCACTCCAAAACTTAGTGGCCGGAAGCGCGAAGGGGAAGGATCGAGCCTGGGTGGTTTTAAAAGGGCCTTGCCGACGCTGAGGGGCCTGAGGGTGTCCTTTGACCTCCGCAAGGAGTCATGTGGAAAATTAACACAAAACTTCATGATGGAGTATGTCAGCATTGTAAAGAAGTTCTTGAGTGGCGTGTAAAATACAGCAAGTACAAACCATTATCAAAGCCCCAAAAATGTGTTAAATGTTTACAAAAGACAGTGAAGGATTCTTATCATATAATGTGTAGACCATGTGCCTGTGAACTTAAAGTTTGTGCCAAGTGTGGAAAGAGAGAAGACGTTGTTATTCCATTTAATAAAGAACCAGAAAAGACAGAAAATGTTGAAAATAATTTATGTTCCAGCCATAGAAGAAGCTGCAGAAGGAATGAAGAAAATGATGGTGATTTAGATTTTAATATTGATTTAGATGACACAGAAGAAGATGACAATTACTATAACGATATTAAAAGTCAATTTTAAAACATGAAATTCTGACCATCCTTTAAAAAACTTTCTCTCACTCTTTATTTTTGGCTGTGCTGGGTCTTTGTCGTTGCACGGACTTTTCTCTGGTTGCAACGAGAGGGGTCTTTTCTCTAGTTGCAGCGCTCAGCTTCTCACTGCAGTCGCTTCCCTTGTGGAGCATGAGCTTCACTAGTTGTAGCACGTGGGCTCCAGAGCACAGGCTCAGTAGCTGTGGCTCATGGACTTAGTTGCTCCCTAGCATGTGGGATCTTCCCAGACCAGGGATCAAATCCTTGTCTCCTTCACTGGAAAGCAGATTTGTTACCACTGAGCCACTAGGGAAGCCCTGTGAACATCTTTGAGAGACATGGTAGTGCTTAGTCACTCAATCATGTCCAGCTCTTTGCGACCCCAGTGGACTGTAGCCCTCCAGGCTCCTCTGTCCTTCGATTCTCCAGGCAAGAACACTGGAGTGGATTGCCATTTCCTCCTCCACGGGAATCTTCCTGACCCAGGGAACAAAAATTGGTCTCCTACATTGCAGGCATATTCTTTAGCGTCTAAGTCTTTGAGGGTTTAAAAAAAAAACAACTGTGGAATCCTAGTAAGAATATTGGAAAAGCCTATAGAAAATACATCGACAGTATGAACTGTGTATGATATCTGAATAATGATAAAACTTTATCCAGAGGTTTCTTATAATACATTTTAAAGTAGCATATGCTACTATATCTGCCAAAATGAGTACTGGAGTGTCATATTGCAGTTTATGAAAATTATTTAGAAGAATACACTATCTAGTATCAAACTAAACAAGATTCAGAATTGATGGTTGTATAAGAACTATCTCATGGAAAATAAAATGACATTCTTATGTTGCTAGCCTCAAAAACTGGTCTTAAGGAGGTATCTTTTGATAGACTGATCTCAGGTAAATGTCCCAAATTTTAAAAAGCTCTCTTGCTTATACTTCCTTATTATAAAGCAAAAAGTTTATTATTTTTAATAGTAATGTTTAATAAATCAATTTAGTCACTCAGTCATGTCTGACTCTTTGCAGCAAACTCTTTGCAGTCGTGTCCGACCCATGGGCTGCAGCAAACCAGGCTTCCCTGTCCATAACCAACTTCCAGAGCTTGCTCAAACTCAGATCCATCGAGTCGTTGATGCCATCCAACCATCTCATCCTCTGTCACCCCCTTCTCCTCCTGCCCTCAATCTTTCCCAGCATCACGGTCTTTTCCAATAAGTCAGTTCTTCGCATCAGGTGGCCAAAGTATTGGAGCTTCAGCATCAGTCCTTCCAATGAACATTCAGGACTGATTTCCTTCAAGATGGACTGGTTGGATCTCCTTGCAGTCTAAGGGACTCTCAAGAGTTCTCCAACACCACAGTTCAAAAGCATCAATTCTTTGGCACTCAACTTTCTTTATAGTCCAACCTCACACCCATACATGACTATTGGAAAAACCATAACTGTGACTAGATGGACCTTTGTCAGCAAAGTAATGTCTCTGCTTTTTAATATGCGGTCTAGGTTGGTCATAGCTTTTCTTCCAAGGAGTAAGCCTGTTTTAATTTCATGGCTGTAGTCACCATCTGCAGTGATTTTGGAGCCCAAGAAAATAAAGCCTGTCACTGTTTAACAAAAACAAAACAAAACATTTTATTATTTCTCATGGTATTTGTGGGCCAGAATGTGGTGCTGGAGAAGACTCTTGAGAGTCCCTTGGACTGCAAGGAGATCCAACCAGTCCATTCTAAAGGAGATCAATCCTGGGTGTTCATTGGAAGAACTGATGCTAAAGCTGAAGCTCCAATACTTTGGCCACCTCATGCGACAAGTTGACTCACTGGAAAAGAGTCTGATGCTGGGAGGGATTGGGGGTGGGAGGAGACGGGGACAACAGAGAATGAGATGGCTGGATGGCATCACCGACTCGATGGACATGAGTTTGAGTGAACTCCAGGAGTTGGTGATGGATAGGGAGGCCTGGAGTGCTGTGATTCATGGAGTCGCAAAGAGTCGGACACGACTGAGCGACTGAACTGAACTGAACTGAAGTCAAGGCTGGGCTCAGTTGGGTGGTTCTGGCTCAGGATCCCATGAGGTTGTAGTCAGATGGACGCTGGCATTGAAACTGCATGGGACTGTGGCGGCTGGGGGATGACCAAGCATCTCTCTCTCTTTTCATGTAGTCTCAGGGTTTCTCCATGTGATTGCTTCATGTGTGATAGTTTGGGCTTCCTGACAGCATGATGAGTATCACACAGAGCCAACACCAATATCCCAGGTTCGTTATACTATGCCTTCCATTTCTGTGAATGTTATAACACTTCCATTATAAAAATATACATTTATATTACAAATTAAAAACACATCATTAAGCATTGCATCTAAAAGTGAAACGGTGATTAGGTGTAATTAAGTTCCTGGAAATGTCCCCTCCCCATAACTCAGTTCAGTTCAGTTCTTCAGTCGAATCTGACTCTGTGACCCCATGGACTGCAGCATGCCAGGCCTCCCTATCCATCACCAACTCCCAGAGTTTACTCAAATTCATATCCATTGAGTCAATGATGCCATCCAACCATCTCATCCTCTGTCATCCCCTTCTCCTCCCACCTTCAATCTTTCCCAGCATCAGGGTCTTTTCAAATGAGTCAGCTCTTCACATCAGGTGGCCAAAGTATTGGAGTTGCAGCTTCAACTTCAGTCCTTCCAATGAACATCCAGGACTGATCTCCTTTAGAATGGACTGATTGGATGTCCTTGCAGTCCAAGGGACTCTCAAGAGTCTTCTCCAACACCACAGTTCAACAGCATCAATTCTTCGGTGCTCAGCTTTCTTTATAGTCCAACTCTCACATCCATACATGACCACTGGAAAAACCATAGCCTTAACTAGATGGACCTTTGTTGGCAAAGTAATGTCTCTGCTTTTTAATATGCTGTCTAGGTTGGAGAAGGAAATGGCAACCCACTCCAGTGTTCTCCAGAATCCCAGGGACGGGGGAGCCTGGTGGGCTGTCATCTATGGAGTTGCACAGAGTCAGACACAACTGAAGCGACTTAGCAGCAGCAGCAGCAGGTTGGTCATAACTTTCCTTCCAAGGAGTAAGCATCTTTTAATTTCATGGCTGCAATCACCATCTGCAGTGATTTTGGAGCCCAGAAAAATAAAGTCAGCCACTGTTTCCACTGTTTCCCCATTTATCTGCCATGAAGTGATGGGACTGGATGCCATGATCTTAGTTTTCTGAATGCTGAGCTTTAAGCCAACTTTTTCACTCTCCTCTTTCACTTTCATCAAGAGGCTCTTCAGTTCTTCACTTTCTGCCATAAGTGTGGTGTCATCTGCGTATCTGTACTGGTATTTCTTCCGGCAATCTTGATTCCAGCTTGTGCTTCCTCCAGCCCAGCGTTTCTCATGATGTACTCTACATATAAGTTAAATAAGCAGGGTGACAATATACAGCCCTGACGTACTCCTTTTCCTATTTGGAACCAGTCCAATTTATTTCATGTCCAGTTCTAACTGTTGCTTCCTGACCTGCATACAGATTTCTCAGGAGGCAGGTCAGGTGGTCTGGTATTCCCATCTCCTTCAGAACTTTCCAAGTTTACAATTATCAGGGTCATGTATACAGAAAGAAGGAAATGGCAACCCACTCAGGTATTCTTGCCTGGAAAATCCTATGGACAGACGAGCCTGGTGGGCTACAGTCCACGGGGTCGCAAAGAGTCGGAGATGAGCAGACAACTGAGTGACTGACACTTTCACTTTCATATGTATAGCAGTTAGCAATCATCTATTCTGATGCACTTAATTCAATGGTACAAACAGTGCAGAATTTTCCTTGCAAGAGAAGTGTATTATATATGTGCAATAACAAAAATAATCGCAGTCCCTGAATTCAGAACTCTCAAAGCAACGAGGGAGACGTAGCTGGTGTTGGCAGTGGGAGCAGGAATATCCTGTATGGCTTGCTGTGTGTATGTGTCAATTTTTTTAAACTTAATTGATGTATTTATAATAAGAAAAAGCTGTTGAATTGGCTTTTCCTTTCTTTTTCCTGTAGTAATATCTTTACTGATTTTTTAACTCGTGCTGTCTGCCAAGAGAGTAGGTATCACTAGCAGACAAGAAATAGCAGGCATCAAAGACAAAGAAAAAAGGATGCAAAGTTTTAAATGGAGAGAACTCTGATCATCAACTTAATCCCACTTCTTTACTTTGCCCCCACCCCCACCCCGCCTCCACCCACCACCTCTGACTTGAAAAAAACCTCACTTGGATTTCGGCCCCTGGACGTCTCCCAATCCTGGCTAATGCAATGGCCAGCGCGCCATCTGGTGGCTTCTTGCAGAAGTGCATGGGCCGTGTTCTTTTCTGAACTCACTATAAGCCAAGTAGCTTCCACTGGTGGGCCATAAACTGATGCTCCACAGGCCGAATCTGATATACAGATGTACTGTCTATAAATATACAGATGTATAGATCATAATACTTTCACAGGTTTTGAATATTTTGTCCACATTTAAAAATCCAGATATTTTCCCTACAGAGTCTGACCTCTGGCTTCTTTTGAAAACCAGACCTGAGGATGCCTGGGGCTGAGGTCTGTGCTCTCCAGGTACCTGTCTGGCCTCTACTGTGGCCACTTTGGTTTGTGTTAGTTTGTCCTACACAGGATTCCCCAGAGTGTGTTTAGTGTCTCCCAAAGATACATGTCCACCTGGAACTTCAGAATGTGATCTTATTTGAAAAACAGGGTCTTTGTGGATGCAATGAGTTAAGGATTTTGAGATCACCCTAAAGTGTCTTTATTAGAAGAGAGGACACAGAGACCATCATGTGAAAATAGATACTGGAGTGATGTATCTACAAGTTGAGGAGTGCCAAGGATGGCTGGCAACCACCAGAAGCCAGGAGAGAGGCATGGAAATGCATTTCCCTCACAGCCTCCAGAAGTAACAACCCCACTGATGTAATTTCGGGGTTTTGGCCTCCAGAACTGTGGGAGAATAAATCTCTGTTGCTTAAAGCTACCCAGTTTGTGGTAATTTGTTACAGTGGTCCTAGTAAACTAATCTACAGTACCCAAGAGGTCCTCACCTTTTTACAACAACCCCCAAACAGGCCTCCGCTCTAAAGTCTATAGGATGGACTTCCCCAGTGGCCCAGTGGCTAAGACGCTGCACTCCCAGTGCAGGAGGTCTGGGTTCAATCCCTGGTCGGGGAACCAGATCTCACATGCAGCAACTAATTCACATGCCACAGGTTGAAAAAAAGAACCTTTATGCCGCAACTAAGATCTGGTGCAGCCACATAAATACATATTGATCGATCGATAGATAAACAAAGCCTGCAGGGACAAGGAACTTACTAACTCCCACTTGTGTGATGAAGTAATTGTGATGGACTAATTGTTGGAAACTCTTCCTGCTAAACCAATACATAATACAAACTATATAAAATCATATAGAGTCTATAAAAGTCTATAAAACAACATAAAATCTTTATGGAGTCTATAAAGAGTGAGGGAAACCACTCTTATAAAGAAACAAATCCCTACTGGTTATGGGCTCAGGGGTTTCATGGAGGAGGCAGCACTTGAAGTGGGCCTTAAATGATGGGCATGATCAAAACACGCGGAAACGGGTGGTGACCCATGTTCCAGATGACCGAGCAGTGGATGGCCCAGAAGCAGGAAAGTGTGGGCTCTGCATATACAGACTGATGGGCTGATTCACTCATTCATTCATTCTAGGAATATTTATTCTCTGAGCAGTGGGCAGTGAGCTTAGTTGGAAGGGAAGTGTGTATCTGGGTGGGGTCATAAGTGTGAAGCGTCTAAATTTCTGAAAGCCCTGGTCTCCCAAGCAAGCTAAGTAAAATATGTGATATTTATCCACATCCCTGGGTTTTTCTTCAGGCTAAACTACTCTACTCACCATTTGTATAGAACTGTTCGTTTGTATCTTTCCA
Source organism: Moschus berezovskii (assembly GCF_049115385.1). Lineage (NCBI taxonomy): Eukaryota > Metazoa > Chordata > Mammalia > Artiodactyla > Moschidae > Moschus > Moschus berezovskii. Next base: position 28,831,178 of record NC_142471.1, read on the forward strand.
AGATGCCTGCCTGCATCCCTTCCCCTGGTCACAGCCCATGTCCTGGCCACAAGGGTGGATATATGATCCAGGCTGGCCACTTACAGCACCCCACCCACCTGGCAGCAGCGATGGGCCCAGTCATCCTTCCCTGTGACTGATGTGTAGACTCTGGGAGCCAGCAGCTCTCCCTCTGCTTGAGCCGCCAAGTTCTCTGCCACACGGAGAACATTTCAACAGGAGTCAGAGTGAATGAGGCCGACAGGTGAAAAGAAACAATAAAGTGTTGATGAGAGTTGGGCAGTGCCTGGGAGAGCCTCCGGGGCACTGACCTCACAGTTGCCATCACAGAGGCCCTGGTTCCTAGACTTTATCCTTCACTTCCAAGAACTGCCCCAATATCTTCCTCTTTTATGAGGGCCAGTAAGTTAATTCTCTGCCTAGGCTAGTCTGAGTTGAGTTTCTAATGCTTGCACCAAAGGGTCCTGGCTGATATGGTCCTGTTTCCACACTCTCCCATCCCCACTGGCCAAGCAGCCAATGAGAGAAAGGAGCATGGTTCCATCCAGGCTGGCAGCCTTCCCTCCAGTTGAGAGAGGTCACCTGAACACTTTCTGATGACACATGAGTAGTTGGTGCTATTAGGGTGACACTAACAAAGCACAGGAGTGTGACTGTAAGAAAAACCCAAGCACAATGAAAATAAGATAATGAATGAAATCCTGTTTTCTACCCCAAAGGACACCCATTTCCATTCGTAGAGTCATTCCTTTGGGCTAGTGTTTCTTTTGAAATATAAGCTGGGAGGGTAGTTCAGGAGGCAGTAAGGCAGCCAATTTGTCAAAAATTTTATATACCTGAACGCACCAAATTCACTAGATTTTTAAAAAAATTATAGAAGCTTGTTTCTTTTAACTAAATATAAATTTTTCAGCACTTTCTATAAAATGTTGACATTTTGATTTTCAACATGAAATGACTGTGATACTTTAGCTTGGCAGCAATTTGCAGAGTTTCTACAGGAAAGGGTAAAATTGTTCACGTACCTGAAGAGAAGTTAGTGGTGATAAACTGCACCAGGAGTGATGATTTTTTACAGGAAGATGTCAGGCTGAATGGAGACAAGATAATTCATCTAGCCACTCATTTATTTAACACATACATACACCCTGGTTATCTGCCCTGTGCCAGGCCCAGGACTCAAGGAAATACATGTGACAAGACATGATCCGCGCCCTCAAGGACCTCCAGCAGGAGAAAACCCAGGGAATCAAGGAAATGCAGCCCAGTGATCTTAGGACAGAAGACAGGCCAATGAGGGGCAGAAGCAGAGTGGAGGTGGGAAGGAAACATGTTTGAGCTGGGTTTTGGAAAATGTGTAGGAGTTTACCATGTAAAGGAGGAGAATGGAGAAAGTTTTTCAGGCAGGAAGTACAGACTAAACTACGACTCTGAGGGACAGGAGGTGGAGAAGAAGACGAAGAAGAGGAGGAACAAAAGGACCGTGGGGGGCAGATCATCAGGCCTCTAGAAAGTCAATCAAAATGAATTTGACTTTCACTCTGTGGGTAATAGGGAGTCACTGAAAAGACCCTGATGCTGGGAGGGATTGGGGGCAGAAGGAGAAGGGGACGACAGAGGATGAGACGGCTGGATGGCATCACCGACTCAATGGACATGGGTGAACTCCGGGAGTTGGTGATGGACAGGGAAGCCTGGCGTGCTGCGATTCATGGGGTTGCAAACAGCCGGACTTGACTGAGCGACTTAACTGAACTGAGGGTATTATGTAGAGGAAACAAATCCTGCCTCCATGGCAGCTGTGACCAAGATGGACCAAGAGTCCTAGAAACGATGGGGCTAGAAGGCCAGTTTGAAGGCTGCTGTAGTTGTCCAAGCAACAGATGAATGAGGCTAAGTCAGAATTTATTCATTCAACATACACTTAGTGATCACCACCTGCTGAGAGACAGGCACAGGTCAGGTGCTCAGTGCTGTGTTCAGCAGGGCATAGAAGCTGGGGGATCAAAGTGGGGGAAAGCATTCCAGCCAGACAGCACAGAGTGTAGGGGCCCTAAGGCGGGAAAGATTTGGGAAGCAAGAACCGTGTGGCTAGAGCCTCAAGACTGGGAGGCTGGGAGAGGCTAACACTGAGGCCAGTCTTGCAATGTGTTGCTCATCCACGTTTATCTCTGCCCTTCAAGGACCAGGGAGCCTCCCCTGAACACTGATTCAGTTCTCCCCCTCTCAGCTCCCAGCTGCTATTAACAGGATGACCACTGGAGCAGTTTCTGCCCCAGTGTAAGTAATCCATAAACGTCTTTTGAATAAATGACTGTTAGAAATAGTGGGGGGAAAGAGTGGTGTGAGAGAGAGAATGAGGGGCAGTGGGTGGTCACAGAAAAGTGGGAAAGCAGATGGCCTGAGGGGAGCAATGTCAACCTGAGTAATAGTCTGAACAGTGTATTTCAGACTTCAGGTCATGACAAAATTTAGTGAGCACACAATAAGCATTTTAAAAAAAAAAAAACTAAAGTTAAAATATTAGAATGCAGAGTGTGGGAAGGGTTGGTATTGCTTCATGAAGGCCTATTCTGATTACACTCACACAGCCCAGTGTAAAATCTACTTCTTCCTGTGGTCAGGGCAAAAGAAATCAAGACCCTCGGAATTCAGATATAGATTTGGCTCTTATATCAGAGGGCTTTACAGGTTGCGCTAGTGGGGAAGAACCCACCTACCAATGCAGGAGACATAAAAGATGCGGATTCAACCCCTGGGTCAGGAAGATCCTCTGGAGGAGGAAACAGCAACCCACTCCAGTATTCTTGCCTGGGGAATCCCATGGACAGAAGAGCCTGGCTGGCTACAGTCCATGGGGTCGCAAAGAGCCGGGTACGACTGAAGCAACTTGGCACTTGTATCAGAGACTAAAAATAACAATGATTTAAACAAAATAAACACGTTTCTCTCCACTGGCTGGAAAGGTGACTCTGGGGTCACCAGAGTGGGGCCCAGGCTGCTTCACCCGGTTGTGTCACCTCAGACGGAGCAGCTGTGTCTGTATTCCCAGCAGTGGGAAGAGGCAGAAGGAGTTGGGGTGGGGAGGGTATGACCGCTTCTGAAGACCGCCACCAGGAAGTAGTGTCTGTCACTTCTGCTCATGGGGAGCCGCAAGGGAGGCTGGGAGGTGTGGCCTTTGTCTGGGTGGCCAGGGGCCCCGCCATAAATGGGGGATCCTGTAACTCTAGCAGGGGAGCATGGATGTGGGCTCGTCCTGCAGCCTCTGCCCCGGCCTGTGTTTGAGGAACTGCTAGGGACCCTGTGGGCTTTGGGACCTGTTGTTGCCTGGGCACAGGCCCTGCAGGCCAGGCCCTCCTCCCCTGGGCGGCAGGGGAGGCCTCCTCCCGTCCCACTCCACACCTCTTCTCTCTGGACTCCAAGGCCCTCAGAGCTCCCCACGCTCTTTGGACTCTATGAGGAGCAAAGGAGATGGCCCGGGTCAGCGTATCCACAGCACAGGGCCTGGCGCGGAGCAGGTCGTCTGTGAACCAAGCCATCTGCAAGTGTTTCCCTCCATCCACTCTCCTCCTCACTTAACTGGATTGACGGTCACAGTCCCCAGGGCTCCCAGCACCCAACCATCTGTGTGCACTCCTCATCTCTCACTTGGCCTGTGCGCTTTGTCACCTGGGCCTCGGCCTCGCCTCTGTAAAGGGGGGCTCGTGAGAGGACAGTTGTGTAACAGCGTCCTCATCCATGTGATGTTTGGATGAAATCATGCACGTGAGGCTCTGACCTGGCTGGGCCTGGGGTCAGTGTCTGCCCCAGCCACATGCTGGAGAACTGTGTCAGCAAGGTGACCTCCTCAGGCCCCCTCCCTGTCATGTGGCAGTGTGCTCAGGCTGAAGGGGACAATGCATGCCTCTCCCTTCCTGTCCCCTCAACTCTAGGAAGCACCCTGCTCTCCTCTGGCCCCAGCCTCCCGACCTCCAGTCGTCACCAACAGAAGCACTCCGTCTTCTGGTCCTTTGAGCCTTCCGAAACATGGCTCCCATGGCTCACAGCCCTTCTCCAGCGTTCTTTTTAAAGCACAGTTAATTTTGCTTTGCAAATGTGTGAGCCCTTGGGGTTAATTAGAGGAAGTGTGGAATGCGAGAGGGAGTGCAAGAAAATTCTGAGCCTGTCAGGACTCCTGCCTTTGCACTCTGGCACAGAATCACAAAACTGGGTAGTCTAGTCCCAACCCTTCATCTCACAGCTGGAGAAACTGGGGCTCGTGGGGAGGTGCTGACCCACGTTTGGAGACCACACCAGGCAAATCCCAGGTGGCCTCACTCCCGTGCTCTTCCCCGGCACTCGCGCTCCTGTGTGCGTTTGCCGTGACTTGTTTATGACGACGTGGGTTCTCTGCGGTACTTACTGTCTCACCGCGGGATCACCCAGCAGTGGCAGCAGAACATGGAGGCTCACATTGGAGTCGGCCAGGCCAGGTTCACATCATGGATACAGGAGTGAACCAAGGTCGCCCCCTGGAGGCGAAGTTGTTTCCTGCATGAACGGGAGTGGGTGGGTAATAATACCTGTCTCCTGGGGTTGTTGGGAAGATTAAGCAACATAATGCAATCAGCCCGTGGGATGCTGATGGAAAGAGAGGAACATTTGTGTTTTCCACCTTCCCTCACCTGAATTGCTCAAAAATACATTTTTAAAAAATTACTGTTTAAGTTAGGGGGTGTTTTTCTGTTGTTGTTTTGTGTTTGGCGTCTTATTTGTTCTTGGTCAAAACTACCCCCTCTTCAAGCTCACTCTACCCAAAAAGGATGAGACCAGCCAAAGGCATGGGGCCCACAGGGCAGGTGGTGGGGAGGCTGGTTCTCTATGGGTTTATGTGTGACTTTCTTATTTCTTTTAGATTTGTTTTCAGGTCCTGGCTACTCACCTGAGAGCAGTAAATACATAGTCCTTGTCCCCAGGAAGTTAAATCCTGTGGAAAAGCAAGGTACCAGGCCAGGGCGGCACCCACAGTACAGGGAGAAGGTGGGATGACCAGGGCTGAGGGACCACGTCCAGGAGGATCAGTGGCAGCGGGCATCCCAGTCACTGGCTTACTGACGTCAGCTCTTGGGCCTGCCCTGGACGATGCTGTCTGTCCACCGCCCTGGGAACCCAGGATGCTGGGCTATGATGACAAGGGATGAATTTTTCCAGCAGCCTGGGCCCTGCCTAGCCTCTGTCTCCCCATTGCCTGAACAAATGCTGATCATGCAGTGCAAACACCAACATTTCCCTGCAGGCTGAAGATACTCACACTTCCTAAGGGGTGGACACAGGTACATATGGCAGACTACAGGCTCCTCGATGATCCAGTACCCAGGCCCGGCGGTGACTGACATTAGATGAAACAATAAAAATGAAGACCTATGACCAGGGGACCGCTGGACCTCCTGGCTCCTGCCCGTGAACTGGCCTGCAGACCTCACACCGCCCCCACCCAGAGATAGGGGCCCAGTCCTGGCTCCTCACAGGCTTCTTCCTGCCCTGGCCTCTTGCACATCCTGCCCTCACCTCAGGGACATGCCCTGCTCCCGTCTGCTTAGTCCGGATGCCACTGGCTGCACATCAGCATTAGCTAGTGATGGCCCCAACACAGAACAATGAAATCAGAATTTCTGTGGGTGGGGCTTGGGGCCTGGACTCCCTCAGGTGATCCTGATATGCGACCAGGGTTGAGCCACTAGGTAGCTCCTCCCCATGTAGGGGGCCTAGCAGAAGTCCCATTCCTCCAGGAAGTCTTCCTGGCTTAACTCTGTGCAGGTGACCATCCTCCTCTGGGAGCCTGGGGGCCATACAAGGGGCAGTCACTGGACACTGATCACAGCCTGTTTTGTGAGAGGTAGTAATTAGGAAGCAGAATCAAGGCTTTGCCTCACACTAGCTAAATATCCTTAGTCAGGTTACCAAACTTCTCTGAGACTGTTTCCTCACTGGCAAAATGGGCATTAATAATAGTACCTACTTTACGAGCTGGTATAAGATGCTTCCAGTGACAATCCAACCTCAAGGACCCCATACCTCCCCATGGCACCCCTACTTCCAAAACTATCTGTTCTGTTCTGTCGCTCAGTCGTGTCCGACTCTTTGTGACCCCGTGGACTGTAGCCTACCAGGCTTCTCCATCCATGGGATTCTCCAGGCAAGAATACTGGAGTGCGTTACCATTTCCTTCTCCAGGGGATCTTCCAAAACTATAGGTCCCCACAAACCCAGAGAATGAACCAGTTTTCAGGGATCTCCATCTCCATCTCCAACCTACTTTCTCCTGCATCCTGCATGCTGGGAGCAGCTTCTAGGCAAGTCACATCCATCTTTACACTTCCTTCCAGGAAGACTTCTGAGCCTCCAAGTCTGACCTTGCAGGTGACAGTGAGAAGTATCAGAGAGAAGAAAACCAGCGCACACGACTCCCCCCACCCAGGAGGTAGCTCCTCTTCCTTAGGATCTAGTCCAGCCAGATTGGCAAAGTCTGCTCTATGGGCTGGCACGAAGGGCATAGCTAGACATTCATGCAGGGTCTTCACTGTTGAGAAAGCACTTCTATGTGATCCTTGTGAGATTACTTCTCCACCTCTGCAGATGACTTGACCAAGGTCATGGTTAGCAAGTTCTGGGCTAGAGTTGAGAATACCAAGAAATTAGGAACAATAGAAATATTAAAAAACAGAGAAATGATTAAATTCATTAGAGTACATCCATATTGTGGAATACTATGCAATTACTAAAGTCATATTGGGGTGGGGGAGAGGGATAAATTAGGAGTTTCAGATTAAAATATACATACTACTATAAATAAAATAGATAACTAACAAGGACCTATGTATAGCACAGGGAACTACACTCAATATCCTGTAATAACCTATAATGGAAAAGAATCTAAAAAAGAATATATGTATTCTTTACTGAATCACTTTGCTGTATCCGAAAATAACCAACACTGTAAATCAACTATATTTCACTAAAATTTAAAAAAAATTTTTTTAAAGGCATGTCTTCAAATAATTTTAATGACATAGGAAAAGGTTCATAATAGGCTGAATTTTAAAAAGCAGAATATAGAGTTTGATCTCTACTTTGTGATATAGATATATTTATTGGCCTATCTACAAATAAATATGGCACATATATTTATAATAATACCAAAAATGTTTCTAAGTTGCTTCTGGTCCTCCCTCAGTAAATCAGGCCCCTCCTCACAGCCCCACCCGCATGGAGGTCTAGCATATGAAATTGAATAAGAGAAGCCTGCTGACCACAAGCCTGAACTCTGGGAACTTGTTTTGTGGAAGATGACACCGAGGGAGAGAATAATCTGAGTAGTGCCAGTAGGTGGTGTTTATAAAGTTTTTATTTTCAGTTTTCTTAAAAATAACATTTGATTTCCTTTATGCATGTGTGAAGTGTACTTGCTTTCTTAGGCTGAGTTAATAGGCAGATAAAGACAACACGAGGCAGGGTCCCCAAGTAGAGGTGGGGGGAGGGGGTGTGTGAAAGGGAGGCGGGGCACAGGGCAGAGGGCGAGGGTGGGTGACCCATGGGACGCTTGAGTGCCCATCAATGCACAGACACGGTCTAACACTTTGTTTTTCAATTTTTTTTTAAAGACATCTAAAATTACTGAGAGATACAGTTTCAGCACTTAAATATACAGACGGAAATCCAAGCACTTGAACACAATTCTTAACTCTAAGCTCAGTTATTGCACATAACACAGTTTAAGTAGGCTTCAGGCTATAAAGCAATTTGCTCTGCTTGGGACTTCCTTGGATGTCTCGAGTCTCCTTTTGCGCCCCCAGTCTCTTCCCTTTGACCCCTGCCAGTCCACAGCCTCATGATGATGCTGGGGGTCAGTGGATTAGCCATTCATTCTCCCCAAGGGCTGAGGGTGAGGCTTTGGTGAAATGGAGGGTCCCCAGGTTGATCCCCACGGTGAAGCTGAAAGCACATGGAGCTCATGAGAGGTGAATGGGTGGCCTGCCCAGGTGGGGTGGCACGAGGATGGAAGTGTGACCACTGGCCACATGTGGCCACAGCCCCAGGGGGACAACGGGGCGCAGTCACGCCCCCTCTCGCTCTCATCGGCTGTGCTTCCCTCCTCCTCCTTCCTGAGCTCCCACATCTCCATCCCCATCGCCCTGAACCCTCTCTGAGTCTCTCAAGGCACATTTGTTTGTTCTGACTCCAATCGGTCCCACTTAGACGTGACTGTCTCTCCCGGCGCCCAGGGGAAAGGAGACTGGGGTGGCCAAGGGCAGCCCCAGAGCCAGGCCAGAAATTTCTTTGAAAATCTGGTCGAGCTCTTTTCAACACAACTCAAATTCCACTGCCTGCCTAAGCCAGGGGAGTGGGGACAGGACAGAGAGGACACAGAGAAGAGGGATGCAGAAGAGGCCAGGCGGTAGACAGCCTGGTCAAGGGCACACATCCAAGGAGTGAGCAGGGACAGCCCTGCACTCTTGCTCACAAGGAAACCTGCACCTTGTCCGACAGGAAGCAACCTGAAGGGCTTCAGCCCACTTGGCTCAAGCTGCTTGGTCTAACTTTGGGGGGCCTCGCTCCCAGAAAGTGGGGTGAAGCAGCGTAGGGGCTTCAGACAGGCAAGGCTGGACCCCTGAGTCCCACCAGGGTCTAGTTCAGCGTCTTTTGCTTTCTTTCTACAACATATTTACAAGGTCATAAAAACGGGCACAGCCAGAAGACCCAGACACATGGAGAGGATGCGTGCCCCCAGGAGGGGAGGGCCACTGTGAGAGGATAGGGGTGCCTCTCACCCACCCCAGGACGCCCCAGCATCCTCAACAGCTGCGCCCAGGAGATGGTTCCAGAAGTCTGAGCCAGGGCAGAGGGAGGAAACAGACGGACTCCAATCCTAGTGAGAGCACGAAGTTTCAAGTAGCTCTGAGAGGGGCTGCACTCAGAGAGCAGAGGGCTGACGTGGATTGGTGTTTCCCTGAACCGAGCAGGGGACCAGAGGGCAGGCTGGGAGGCCGGGAAGGGGAGAGCGGGAGACGGGCGAGGGGGATCTGGAGCAGCGCGGGACACCTTAACGGCCAGAACTGTGCTGCAGAATGAGAAGCGGTTCATGGGGCTAACTGGAGTTTCATTATTTCCCCTCAAGGGAGGACCTGGAAGATGTGAATCCCAGGGTGGAAGTAAAGAAGCCAGGGAGCCAGGCTGGGAGGATTGCCCAGGGAACTTCACCACATGGACCCCACACCTACCACCACCCAGCACACAAGGTGCTCCTCCTCACACGCCAGGCCCCCAGGGATGGTCCCTAGGCTCACACACACACAAACACACACACTCACACACACACAGCACTCACCATACACCAAAGGGCATCAGAGGCCCAAACCCAGGAAAGAAATTCTTTGCCAAAGTGTTAGGAAATTTGCTTCAACAGGGAGAACTTGACAGAGTAGGGAAAAAAAAAACCATGGGGTACCTGCTCATCCACACCAGCTCCCACCTGGTAAGATTTGGGGAAGCAATGAGACAGGGCCTCAGATTCTGGCTACCCCAGATCCATCCCCTCTGACTTTTCACAGCCCTAAACTCCTCAGAGCTTGAGAGGCCCTCCACTATAGCAGCCCTCGGATCCCTCAGAGGGGAGGAGGGAAAAGCCCAGGAGCTGAGAGGCCTGGGGCTGGAAATGGCCCAGGGGTGCCTCTCTCGGAGGAGGAAAGATGGGGAAATGTCGTGGTCTCTGAGGGCAGAAGGCTGCAGCTGCCCCCTCCGTCACAGGATCTAGGGGTCAGGGAGGAGGGGGCACACACTAGCAAGACCCAGGCTCTTTATCTGCTGCCTGATCTTCAGGTTCCTGGAGTGGGGAACCCAACCAGGGAGATGCAGAAGGTGTGCCCTGGACCCCGACAGGGACACGGGGAGCTCAGCTGCACAACTACCACCCACTGCCTCCACAGAACAGCACAGACCAGGCCCCCACCCGAGAGCAGGGAAGGACCCGAGCTGTTCTGACTTTCAGGGTGACCCCGCCTCTACTCCAAAGAGCTCTACCCGGATCTGCAAGAGCAGCTCCCGCGGGCCCCTCCCCTCCCTCACAGGGCCCCCCCACCATCCCAGCAGCCTGACGAGTCCTTCTCCTCCCCCACCTCTCAGCTTTCGCCCCCAGCTTCTTCTCAGCCGCCACTGCTCACCCTGGCCTGGGTTAGGAGCAGAGTCCAGCAGAGGGAAAGGGCTCCCTAAGGTGGGTGCCCGACTCACCTCTTCTGAGTCTGAGGAGGGGGAATGTCAGAGCCAAACTGGCCAGCAGACAGCTCCCTGCGCTCCCTCCCCTCTGCAGTGAGGACTCATCCCACCTGGCCAGGGCCTGACTCCAGAAGGGAGAGGGGGAAAGGCACGGGCAGGAGGAGGCAGGGCTGGCTTGAGGCAAGGACAGAAGCCAGGACCAGGAACCCCAGGATGACAGGGTGATTTGGATGGGGCTGGGGGGCTGGCAAGGGGGCACAGAATCCATTTTGAATCAATTTTCACCTTGCAGGGTGTGTACATGTGTGAATGTGCGTATTTCAAAAGTAACAAATGGAAGAAAACAACTGCAAGAGGCCTAAGGGGCCTTTGGGTGACCCTTGGCCACTAGCAGTGTGGACCAAGGACACATTTGTCAGTGCATGCCACACACACACACACACACACACTTGCATACGCAGTCATACATCCTGGCCATACATCCACGCGCGTGCCATGCACACTCACACATCCAGTCCTCCCCATTGGAGCCAGGGTCCTTTAGACTGTATTTTCTGGATCCATTTGTAATCTGCCTGCTTCTGTCCAGGTCTCTGCTGCCGGGTCTCCCCGGCCGTCAGCACCCTGGCCTGCCCCGGCTCCCCGTGGGCTGTCTACCAGATATAGCCTCCATCATCCGCCTCGCCCGCCTCGCCCTCCTCCTCCTCTGTCTCCTCGCCGGCTTCCTCCGTCTCCTTCTCCTCCTCGTCCTCCCAGCCGACACCGCTCCCGAAGTCCCCTGAGAAGCCCACGATGTCGTCTGTGAGGTGAACCAGCCAAGGGGCAGGTTAGGACCCTGCCGGCAGGGAAGCCCAGCCCAACAAGCAGGGCCCCTGGCTGCCGATCCCCGGCTTACCGCAGTCAGGGCTCCCGTGTGTGCGGGTGCCAGTCAGCTCCACGCCCAGCTGGTCCACACACCAGCAGTCTCCGCTGCTCTGGTCACACTGCATCTTCCGGTAGTAACCATCCTCGTCACAGCTTGGGATGAAGATCCCTGCGTGGGGCATGCCCCGTAGGGTCAGAGCAGGGGCCTCAGGGTATGGGCTCCTTTGAGAGGTTGCCCCCGGAACCTCAGACTTACAGGCACCCGGGCCCCACCACAGCCCAGTCAGACCAGGTATCAACCACTTAACAAGCTCGGACATCGAGGGCTGCATGCCGGCATTTCTTCCAGTTCAACTGACCGGAAACAAACAAACAAAAAAGCCTCCCTTTCTAAGCCACCTGCTCAGCCCCTCCTATGGGTCCCATCTGCCTCCACGGCCCCCCAGTCCCGTAGGATGGCCAATCTCACCTCATTGTGCCGGACTCCCTGGATCCTAGGCTGTGCCTACACCTGCTAATGCCCAGCATTTTCCTCCCAGCCCTTTCCTCCCAGCCCTCTGATTCTGACCTGCCTTCAGGGCCACCCACTTTCCTTCAGATTGCTCCTCAGCTCACTCAATGGACTGCTGAGATCCCCACTCTGGGGCCCCAGCGAGAGACGGATTGCCCACTTTGTCGGGGTGACATATGTAAAAGGACAGTCGCCCAGTGCACATGTTCCAGGAACACACACTAGAGAGGACTGCTCCCAGGAGGCAGAGGCTGGCTTCCTGACAGAAGTGGCACTAGCACCCACCCCCAAAGGCCACCGGCTTCTCAGTCGGTGTGGCTTTGTGGGGAGGTTCCACTGTGTGGTTTCATGTATGCTGGGGTGTCGCTGCTGAGTTAAATGCCAAGCTGCACTCAGGAACCGTGAGGCCCCATGGGACCTGCCTCGTGGACATCAGTCCACTCAATCACCATGCTCAGCCAAGAGCATGAGCTTTCTGTCTCCTAAGAGCGTTTCCCTGCCCTCGGCTTTGCTCCTGGATGGCTCACTCTCATCCCTCAGGTCTCCTTTCGAACACCAGCACCCCAGGGAGGCCTCTGCTGACCCCTGACTGACTTCTGCCCACTGTGCTCTCCCTCAGCACCACACGCACAGAAGCCGCAACTGGGCACTGTTTCTGGTGTGTGAATTTGTGGGTTGTTTCCCCAGGTAGCCTGCGTGCTTCATGAGTCCAGGGACCACGTCTGTCTCGCCCATCAGTTCTGATCTGCACTGGGTTCACTGCTGTCTCTCCAGAGTTGGCACTCAAGTATATGCTGTGAACATGAGCATCTGCTGTGGGGGGGTCCTCCCTCGAGCTCTGCACACACCCTGCAGTCCATGGGGTTGCAAAGAGTTGGACACGACTGAGCGACTGAACTGACTGGCTGAACTGAATTGAAAGGACGGTTCAAGGAACTTTCTGTATTCTACCTACAGCCTCAGCGGGAGTGGGCACAAAATTAGTGCTTAAAACACACTGAGGGGCTGGTTGGGAGACCTTGCCTCACCAAAAGGATAAACAGGAGAGGAATTTCCCTCTCCTGCCTTCCTAAGCCAGGGCCTCCTCTGAACTCAGCATCTTCCATGACACCCACAGGCTAGAGCCTCTGGGCCTCAGAGGTACCCTGGGGCACCTGCCTCCTCACCTGGCTTCTTCTTGGCAGCCTCCTGGATCTGGATGCGCTCCAGCTCTGCCAGGCAGGGAGGCTCTGTGGGGAGAGAAGCAGCCTCTGATGGGGGCCATCCCATGGTGCTGACGGGACTCACTGAGCCCCACTACCCAAGGCTTAGAAACCAGGCAGGGGGCTCTGCAAGATTAAAATAACCGGGCTCTGACACAGCGCTGCCCACTGTGGGATGCACTGATCCCTCTAAGGTCTCCTGAAATGACAGAGGGGCTCTGCCAGGTGAGAACACCCAGGTTCCAGTTGAAAGAGGCTATTCCAAGGCTGTGGGATGGTTTGAGGCTCCCCAGGGCCCCCTGAGGGTATTAGGGATTCATGGGGCAAGTAAACAGGATTCAGAAGAGGAGGTGGGATGAATGCACAGATCCCCCAGGGTGAGGGGCCTCCAGGGCAACGTAAGGCTGGAGAGGCCTGAAAATAACTGGCAGCCAAATCTAACTTGTCTGTGACCTTGAGAAGTCCCCTAGCCCTTCCCAGCATGAGGCCTGACTGGCTGTAAAATGAGATCAGCTCCCAGCTAGCCGGCTGCCGTACAGAAGAGACCATGAGCTCCAAAGGCCTGTGAGGTAATAGTGCTGCTGCAGCCACGCGGAGAGTGGAAGGCGGGACAGTTCGGGGCAGTGAGGCTGATCAGAACGCGAGGCACTGGCGGGGGCATCCGTGATTGACACGGTGCTCTGCACCCAGCCTTTGCTCACCTCATCTTCACAACAGTCTCTGAGGTATCATTATCTCCCCATTCAGTCGCCCAGGGTCCCAAACCAGCTAACGGTGGAGCCCTAGCGGAAGCCCCAGCCTCAGGCCACAGATGCTGTAACACTCCCACCACACGACCACACTGGGGACCAGGCCAAACACCAGAGGCAGAGCAGGGGCTGCCCCCGCTCCGGCTGGTCAGCTGACCCCTGGGAACCTCAATTTCCCCATCGATGATGGTTACCCCTTGACCTAGGTGGTCTCTAGGTGCATGTCCCGCTTTGGTTCAGGATATAAAAAGCTGGCAAATGACACCACATCTCTAAGGCTAATGATCACATGCACACCCGGTTCAAAAGTGGAATCACTGAGAAGCCAATGAAGCTTCAGCTTCAGGACCCCTTAGCCTCTTCCAAGCCCTCTGAGGGGCCCTAGAAATTTTACATTTGTAGTTTTTAATACTTTTCCTCAAAGTGGCCTCCGAAAGTGCATAAGCTTCAGGACCCATAAGATCCACCCAGGGCCTGCTGAGGAAGGCGGTCCACGTGCTGGTTTCCCTGGGCACCAACAGATGAGCTGATAAAGAGTGCAGGAAGCTGTGGAGCTGCAAGGTTCTGGGTGGTGGGAGGTGGCCAAGAGGTAGCCACCCTGACTCCCAGAGAGAGCCTGGAGTGAGGGGCAGAGCCCGCATGGCAGGCAGGGGGCCTGGGGTGGGGCCCTACTCACTCTCCCTCCAGAAGCAGAAGCACCACTCGGCGGTAGAGACCCGGCCGTCCTTGTAGGTGTCGCAGGAGTTGAAGAAGGGGCGGATGCAGACTTCGTACTTGTCCAGGTTGATGGCAGCCAGCTCTGTCTGGTCCAGGAAGAGGTCGGCACTGGTGTCCAGCTTGGAGAACATCCAGCCGATGGAGTCCTTGCAGCTGGCCCCCAGGCTCTTGTCCAGCCCTGAGGAGAAACCCACAGTTCAGACCTGCTCGAGGTAAATCACTCCATCTATCTGTCTATCCATCCCTCCAACTCTCTGTCAGCCCCAGCCCTCTGTTCAGGGTCAGGACAGCTCAGAATCATTCCGACCACAGGGGTGAGAAACTCAAGAACGGCTGAAGGCCCACCCCTCAGCCTCTTTACAGGACCACCCAAACCAGTCAAAATCCTGTTTAGAAAGTCCTTCAGGGAAAGTAGTTCCTTCCCTTCCCTTGGCTGCTCATTTCAGGGTTTAGTTTCTTTCCACCCATTTGAAGGAGTTACTCCTGTTAGCTAACTCAAATCCCTCGAGTCCAGTCTAAGCCCACCTCCCCGTGTTCTGAAGTTCAGGCTCTGTTAGGCGCTCAGTGTCTGGCAGGAGGGGGGGAAATGTGGGTGCTCCCAGTGGAGCCAAGCGGCCCCAGTGCACACACTCCCCTCCATCTTCCCGCCCTCCTCCCGGCAGGGCAAGCAGCTCCCATACCACTGGCCGGGCTGGCTCCGCTGCTGGCTGAGCCGTTCTGCTTGGAGTTCTCATGAAGGAGCTGGAACCAGTCCCGCAGCCGATCCCCCAGGTCGGCCAGGTCCTGACCGGTGCATGTCTCTGCAGCTGGCAGAACAGGGAGAAAGGAGTAGAGGGTGAAGGTGGGGTGAAGCGGCAAGCATGGTCTCAGCTGGGGGTGGTGCCCTACAGGCCCGGAGGCCGGGCAGTGGTTAGGAGCGCCAGGGGGAAGGGGAGCGAGAAACCAGAGGCTCTCTCTCCTCCTCTCCCATCTTCCCCTCCCCCTCACTCCCTAGGACCAAAAGCACACAGTGCAGGCTCCCTGTGATGAGGCCAAGCCCTCCTGCTCCATGCAAACCAGACCCTCCAGCTCCGCAGGTCCTTCAGGCCTGTTCCTGGTTTTGGTCACTTCTCCCTTCCCGTTGCAAATCTCCCTTGCCCTCTCAGAGCTCTGAAGGAGGACCCCAGGAGCCCTGGCAGTGAGCCGCCCCCCATCCCAAACCTGCCGTGGCCCAGCACTCATTACCTGGTTTGCTGTCGGAGGTAGAGGTGGCGGCCTGCTCTGTGGGGCAGGGGCAGGGGCCCTCGCATCTCACTGTCAGCTGCTTGCTGCTCAGGCATGCCTGCTGCTCCAGCTTACACTGCAGGACAAGAAAGTCGGCTGGGTGACAGGGGCACTGCTGGGGGCACCCTCCAGCGGCAGCCACATTTGCCTTCCCCCTTGGAGATGGGAGGGACAGACCTGCAAATAGCGCAGAAAGGCCCTCCCACTCCCGCTGCAGGCCACGGGTACACACTGGTCAGAGCAAGCAGGCCCAGGAAAGTGGGAAATGAAATGCTCCCGGGATCCCCACTCTGCACCAGACTGCCCTCTCTGCACATTTGTCCTTCCCAGGGTACCTGCATGCCCTCACTCTCATGCACCCACCCCTCCTTGCCCTCTTGACCTCTCCTCCCCCTCCCCACAGTCCCTTGGCCCCTGAGTAACCAGCTACAGGCCCCTCCCTCATGGCCTTCCCACAGTCACTTCCATGGGCTCTCTTAACAAACAGCTACTACCTACTGAACATCTGCTAATTCCCTGGCCTTTCGAGCTTCCGAGAGGTTCATCTGTTCCTTGCTTTTAAAGCATTTTTCTCTGGTCGTGTCTGGTTTCTCCCCATGGGATGACTGCTCATGAAAATCAGGTCCTGGTAGCATCTTATAACATGATCTCACCTGGGCCCCCTCAGCTCCATGAGGGAGAAATGGTGTTTCTTGTGCTCAGCAGAGAACACGGATGCTCAGAGAGGTCCAGTGACTCAGCTAAGGCCACAGGGCTGAGCTGGAATCCAGACCTTCTAATGATCTCCACCTCCTGCCCTGGGCAGAGCAGGGACCCTCACACCATAGCCTCCTGCCCACACCTCGCTTTGCCCTCAGGTGGTGTGACTCGGTGCTCTCCTCCCTGCCCCACTGGCTCCGCCAGCCTCCTCTGTAACCCTCTGCCTCCTCCAGGCAGCTTCTGCCCTCTGGCTTATTCTCTCTCTCCGTCCTCTTCTCCCTAGTGACCTCATCCCCTCCCCAACTTCAATCATCACCCACAGCAGATGACTCTTAAATGTGCCTCACACCCCAAATGGGTTCCTAAGCCTAGAACCCAACTCCAGCTAACAGTCCATGCCCTCCAAACACCAAACAAGTCCTCACTACTAGTAGAAGCATTCACAATTAGCACCTGCATTTCCATGGTACTTAAAAGTTTATGTTTTCACAAATATTGTCTCATTTAACCCTTACAAAAATCCTACAAAGTTGGTCTTCATTCCCCCGACCGCCATTCCCTCCCACACTGTCATCTCATGAAGGATTACTTCCTCTTGTCCCAGAATGCCTGGTGCTTGCTGGTGAGCCATCCTGTCCATACGGATACCCAACCATGGAAAGATGTCAACCCCCAACTCCTGGATGACAGAACTTTCTTCCATTGCCCTCCATGTTTTCATTAAGCCTTGTCTCACCTGCTCTGACTTGTGGTTACCAGCCTTCTCCAGGCCCCACCCCTCACCTGCACCTGCCCAAGGTCAGGGGCAGGATCTGTCTCAGGCTCTTGGGCTTGGTGCCTGCACTGTGGCTGGCCTCACTGATGTGCTGACAAGCACACCTGGCCCCACATCATTACTGGGAGCCACACAGAAGGCCTGCCTGAGTTGTTCTTTCTGCTCCCTGTGGCCCCAAGTGCACCCTACCTCCACCCCACCTGGGACCATGGCTCCTCACCACTGAGCTGTAAGTGTGGCCATCAGAGCCGCAGACAGAGGCAAGGTGGGCCATGTGACAGGGCTTACAAACGGTGTCTTTGTTTCCATGGAGTTTCACAGCAGGTTGCTTGATCCTACAGGAGTGGGATAGGAGGGTACAGGAATGGAAGCAAAAATGAGAGACAGACAGGGGAAGGGAGGGTTCAGGAGACTGGTTCCAACAAGAAGCTGCTTTGGGTGATCTACAGCATTTGGAGCTGCCTCCCTGCACCCCCCACCCTCCCATCACCCCCAGTCAGACCCTCCTCTCGCTCATAAAAGTGGAACCAATCAGGCAGAGTATAGACACTCCCTGCTTCCCCTTTCCAGCAGGGCCCTCAGGTTCAACTTCAGGTTCAACTGTAAGATGTAAATGGGAGTTGTACTCGCATGAGGGGTCAGGTTCCAAACTGATGGTCCGAGGGCCACTTGTGGTCTGTAGACCAGAATTTTATTGCACCACCAAGGATTTTTGTTTTCAATTGGGTTATTTATCAACATGTGCAAAATGTAAGAGTTCATATAAAAAATCCTGGATTTCTGGCCTAGGTAAAATGGAAGATATGGGAGTCCTGGTCCTGCATTTCCATAAGGCCTGGGCCTACCAGACTGGTTCATCACCAATGCAAGCTCTCTCTTCATGCACTTACATTACCTGCCAGGCCCCTAAAGGCATCTAAGATTGCAACCCCAAGTCCCTGGTCTCTGATTATATGATTAAGGAGAAAGGGGAGGAAGATGAGACCTTCTCCAAGGGTCTTAGAGTCAGGTAGGGTCTTGTCCTTGGACTGGAGCTAAAGCCTCAAATGCTCCTCACTCCTTCCCTCCTCTGTGAGGTCCACTTGACTAGGGCCAACAGCCAAGTGAGTGAGCATGGAAGAGGATCCTCAAGCCTGAGTCCAGCCTTCAGATGAGCGAGCCTCAGTGCACATCTTGACTGGAACCTCCTGACAGTCCCTGAGCCAGAACCACCCAATAGAACCACGTCTCGCACCTGACCCTCCGAAACTGTGCGATAACACACATTTGTCCCTTCAAGCCACTAATCTTTGGGGTAGTTTGATCTGAAGCAAAAGATAATTGTTACCTAGGAGAGGATCAGTTGAGCCCTTGCTCTTTAAGCAAACCCCCTCCAGGCCCTCCACCTCCCCAGGGCCTCACCTATGCTCCAGCTTCTTGCGGCTGATGCACATGGCCCGCTGATAGCCCTGGGCGATGCACACTTTATGACGGCTGCACTTCACCTTCTGGCAGGGGTCCTTGGTTGTATCCAGGGCTGCAGGGGAGACAGAGTTAGGACACAGGTCATCTGGGATTCAGTGTCAGAGAGCCCAGGAGCCCACAGCCCCACTTCTGAGCTGGGAAGCCCCGCTCTCTAGCAGCCCTTGATAACTACAGCTCCTCAACTTGGAAGTCTCATCTCGATCTGGGCCTGGCTCCCCAAGGAGCCTCCCAGGCCACAATCAGGACTTGCCCTCTGGTCACAAGTCCTCATGGGTATCAGTCACCTTCCCCTGTAAGAGGGGCATGTTACCTTCATCTCCTTGCTGATTGTCCTCCCAGCTCTTGATGTAGTCATCCTAGGGAAGGACAGAGTGGGTGAGGGGGAAGGAAAGGGCTAACATTTACAACCTAGAGCCAAAGTTCAACTCCAGGGCCAACAGAGCAAGGGCCCAGGCCACTGCTTCCCCATGCCAAATGCCACCATCCTGGTGGCTTCCCAGGTGACCCTGTCTACCCAGGCCCTGCCAGCTGCCTGCCCCAGACCTTTAGCCTCTAAACCCATGTCCAGAATCCCTTGTGGCCTTATCCCTAAGTTCCTTATTTCCGGCCCCCATCCCACGCTGAACGCTGCAGGGAAGGAGAAATTGGGGTGAGGGTGCAAGGGAGAAGAGTGGGGTGTAGAGCTGCAGATACATAATGCATGGGGGCCCCAGGCAGAACTCACCTCCACCTCCTAGGGATCGGGCAGCATCAGCAGGCCACGGGAAATGGAGCAGGAGGAGAGAGGGAGAGATGGTGATTTTAGTGTGCGGCCTATCCTCAGACCAAGAGGTCTCAGGGCTCCCCAGGCCTCCATCACGTGACTGTGGGTGCTGGGCGATGATCTTTGACTGCTACTGGCCCTCTGATCTCTATGACCTCCAATTGTAGGATGGTATTCCTATGTCTTTACAATAGAGAGCTTAAGGCCTGGGCACACTCAGGGCTGGCCTTAGGAGCAGTAGAGGTGAGGCTCAGGGCTTTGAGAACGAGGTCCCATCCTTCCACTCCAGGCCCTGAAGATGGTCCCAAAGGCCCAGCCCTGGCCCCACCACCAGGACGGATGTCTAAGGGGCTGTACTGCCTGGGAAGGGATTCTCATGCCTCTGCCCTGGCTGTTTCAGAAACGCCTTCTCTCCTTCCGCCCTGCCCTTCCAGGGCAGTTGCCTCAACTGACACCTGCCCACCATGCAAATGAGGCAGAAAGGGCCTCTCCTCTGGGCTGCCTGGGGACTGTTTTTCAGTCAACGTCTAACTTACCTGCAGAACTCAAATGGTGTGCTGAGAGAAAGGGGGGCCGTGGCCCCTCCTGATGGCTTTCTCAGTTCCACCATCCAGCTGCAAATCCTGACTCAGAAAATCCTGAAAAGCCCCTCTGAGGTCATCTGTCCCAGACCCCGCTGTGTGCAAGAGAAGTCAGGAAGCCCAGAGACAAGAGAGGACCTGATCCAGGTCCCACCATCTCAAAGCCCAGGTCTCCCAGTGCCCAGCATAGAACTCTCTGCTGGATACAACACATCATTAGGGACCCAAGGCAACAGTGTGTGCTGGGTCCATAGGTAAAAAGGATGCGTCAATAAAGTTCACCCAATGCTAGGTGATCTTTTATCTGAAAAGGAAGTAATAACCCACATATGTGTCCAAGCAGCCAAGTGTCCCCAGCCCTTGGATCCAGGAGCAGCAGGAAGAAGGCCACAGGAGGGGCTTCCAGGGAACCTGGCCTGGGCGGCCCCCTGGGCACTGGACAGGCTGGCCCAGGTTCCTGGCTCAGGCAGCCACCTGATTCCACAGGGCGGCTGGAGTCCTCTTGTGCCCCGCCCCTGGGCAAGCTTCTATGGAGACTGCAGGGAAGTCATTAGGGAACTACAGCATAATTCCCTGTATGCCAGAACCAAAGGAAGCCAGCCCAGACCCAGCCCTTCTTCTCCAGGAACTCATCAGGGTGAGGGGTCCCTCCCCTGGTGTCTATTCCACCATGGATGGGAAATGAGGCTGAGCATGGCCAAGTGGTCGAGGCTAGAGTTATAAGCTGGGGCAAAGGTAGAGACTGGCCTCCACTGAACTGGGGTCTTCTCACCGACCTGGCATTCTTTAGGAGGAGAGTGGGCATGAGGTTAGGAAGATGACAGGGGAAGTAGCTGGTGTGAGTCACCTGCTCTCAACCAATGAGGTCTGTGTGCCACAGAATCCACCCACACCTGAACTAGACCACAGAGGGGTGTCAGCCGAGGGCTTCGATGCCCGCTCACTGCCCCCTCACTCTGGCCCTACCCTGATGCTTTAAACTCTAACCAGGCTGTGAGCAGAAGCCTTTGGGACTCAGTACCAAGTAGGTTCTCAAAGGTCAATACCAAGAATTTCTGATTAGAAATCCAGGGGATTTGGGTTGGTGGAAGACAGAGTTCTAAGAAAGGGACTTCCCCTGTCCAGTTGCTGTGTGAGAGCCCTGGTGGGGAGCCATCCCCACCCACCCCAACCTGAGCAAAGGTAGGACTCCTTTCTCTCATTCAGGATACAAAGGTTTGAGCCGCTTTCGTATTGAGCTCCTTGTCTCCACTGCTGTGGATGAGGTAGGGGGAGGCCTAAGTGGTTCTAGATCCCAGGGCCCTTACTCCCAGGAAAAAGGGAGCAGCTAGCCAGAAAGAGTGATGAGGAGAGGGCCCTGGAGTCACACAGAAACCCACATTTCCCCACCAACACACCCTGGGCAAGCACCTTGGCCTGTTGCAGCTTAGCATCTATCTCCTGGGACCACTCAGAGATGAAAGGAGATAGGGTCTGAAAAGTGCCTGGTGTTCACAGAATACTCAACAAATAAAAGCTGTTATAGCAGAAGAGACCAGAGAATCC
Organism: Moschus berezovskii; assembly: GCF_049115385.1. Classification (NCBI taxonomy): domain Eukaryota; kingdom Metazoa; phylum Chordata; class Mammalia; order Artiodactyla; family Moschidae; genus Moschus; species Moschus berezovskii. The sequence goes on from NC_142471.1 coordinate 28,852,559, forward strand.
AGATGGAAAAATGGTGGAGGGGGAGGAAATGAGCAGGGAGAGGCTACATGAGGGGCCGCTGCAAGTGGAGAAGAGAGAGGCCACCACTGGGAGAGCAGAGACCACAAGGGTGTGAGCAGGGTCACCCCCAAGGGGCCTCAGTGAGAGGGGTGATGAGGAATTCCAGTGGGTGACATGGGAATGGCTGTTCTGAAGGCAGAGACTAGGGGCACACTTAGGAGCTCGATGCTGGGAAGGATTGGGGGCGGGAGGAGAAGGAGGACGACAGAGAATGAGATGGCTGGATGGCATCACCGACTCGATGGACATGAGAGTTTGAGTGAACTCCGGGAGTTGGTGATGGACAGGGAGGCCTGGAGTGCTGTGATTCATGGGGTCGTGGAGAGTCGGACACGACTGAGCGACTGAACTGAACTGAACTGAAGGTCAGGTGTGGGCTGGTCCATCTATAAGGTACAAAGGAGGCATCTGTTGGCAAGTGTGAATAACGCCTTTCAAAGCAGTGGTGTCTATTTATGGCACCCAAGTGGGCTCACTAGCAATATGAGAAATGGTCTGATAAGGGCACTGGAGACTTCTCAGGAAACAGGCCTGTTTCCATCCCAGCTCTGCGGCCGATCAACCCTGTCCTCTCCTGAGAAATGGGGTTTGGAAGCGCCCACCTCCAGTACTCTGGGGCCAGGGTTAGGCTGGAGGGCAGATAGGTCATAGGCTGAGACCCAAAGTTCTAGGCAAAGGGAAAGCCCACCTATTTCATCTGGTAGTAGAACCAGCCATGACCACCCCCGCAGCCAGTGGCGCTCAGCACAGGGCAGACACATGGGGAAAGGCTGGGATATATAAGCAGCTTATATGTCATGGTGTTTTTAAATTAAGTCCTCTCCATGTATTTTTATGTCTGTCTTCCTTTTATTCTCAGATTCCTGTGAATAGGGCAGAATGGATAGGATCAGCTCCACAAAAAAAAGAGAAAATGGAGGCTCAGAGAGGCAGGGCAATAGGCCAAGGGTCCCAAGACAGATGAAGAGCTGGGCCAGGCCTTCCCATCTGGGCCCGACCCTATGACCCTAACCCTATACAGGAAAGTTTTGCTCTTAGGGGGACAAGGGAATGGGTGGCAAGGACTTTGAACCCTGGGTTTGCTCTAAACTTGGTTCACTGTGCATCCTCGGCAAGTCACTTGCCCTCTTGGGGTGTCTCTCAGCAACAGCTGAACATCGGAACCACCTGAGGAACTTTTACAGCCCTCCATTGCTGGCGCCACCCAAGCCCACAGGGCAGGCAGCCCTGGGCTCCCCTGGGGCTCAGCAGGCAGCTGAGTGAGCCCATGGCAACAGCCCTCAGGTGTCCGGTCCTTCCAGCTCTGCCTCTTGTGTCTAATGCTCTCATTTGCTCTCACAGGGAGCCTCAGGGAGGAAAATGAGCAGTCATTCACTTCCTTCTGAGGACACCTCACACAAAGCAGATGCTCAGGCCAACTCACTAACTCCGGGTCTCCTGAACTCCAGTGTGAAGCCTTTTCCTTTGGAAAGTGAAGAAAGTGTTAGTTGCTCAGTCCTGTCCGATGCTTTGCAACCCTGTGGACTGTAGCCTGTCAGGCTCCTCTGTCCATGGGATTTTCCAGGCAAGAATGCTGGAGTGGGTTGCCATTTCCTTCTCCAGGGGACCTTCCTGATCCGGGGATTGAACCCAGGTCTCCCACATTGCAGGCAGACTCTTCACTGTCTGAGCAACCAGTGAAGTCCAAAGGGGATGCTGTGACTGAAGTGCACATTAATTTATTCTCTCAAATCTCATGACACCAGGCCCACTCCACCCGCTGCTCTCTCTCCAGCCTGCCCTCCCCTCCCCACACCCACTGGTCCCACCCTAGCAACCCTGGCCTCAATTACTGCAGGGTCTCGACCTCTGTGCTATCCTGGGACCCACCCAACTCCCACACCCATGCAGGCACAGGGATCTTTCTAGAACATAATTCTGATCATATTTCTTCTATCTTAAAACCCTTCACTGAATATGCAACTTTCTCACATTTTGAAAAAAACTGTTTAAAGGTGATTACGTTAAAAAGGATTAAAATCAAAATATTAACAGTGACTTCTCTGGGGAGAGGAATAGAAAATTTGGGCATCTTTCTGACTTTTCATAAGTTTCCAAAATTTCTACAATGAACATGTATTAGTTTTGTAATGAAGGTGAAAAAAAACACAATAAATATCATATTTAAAGACCCTCACAGGTTCCCGGTCACCAACAGAAGAAAGTCCATCTTCTCTGTCTGTTCCTGTCCCCTTGTCCTTCCAACAGATGTTTCAGTCTGGCCAGGCCTCGGCAGCCAGACTGAAACATCTGTTGGAAGGACAAGGGGACAGGAACAGCTAGGCCTCGGCAGTCGGAGAAGGCAATGGCAAGCCACTCCAGTACTCTTGCCTAGAAAATCCCACGGATGGAGGAGCCTGGTAGGCTGCAGTCCGTGGGGTCGCTAAGGGTCGGACACGACTGAGCGACTTCACTTTCACTTTTCACTTTCACACATTTGGAGAGGGAAATGGCAACCCACTCCAGTGTTCTTGCCTGGAGAATTCCAGGGACAGGGGAGCCTGGTGGACTTCCGTCTATGGGGTCACACAGAGTCGGACACGACTGAAGTGACTTAGGAGGAGGAGGAGGAGGAGGCCTCGGCAGAGCCTTCTTCCCACTCTGGAATGTGTTTGCATCCAGCCCCCGGAACCTCAATTCGTATTTCAAAACTCAGCTTTCAAACTTTATCCTCCCTAACCTTGCCCCATATCTAGTTTTCCTTCAGGCCGACCGTACCTAGTAGAAGTTTATTACTACTCTGGCTACATGAAGCAATGCCATAGCTTCTGACCTCTTTAGATGGCCAGTTTCTTGAGGGCAGAGACCATATGAAGTTCACCTTTCTATGCCCAACACCTAACAAATAATAAAAATACCCTAAGAATAGCTAATAGTTTTTCACAAATTACCACGTGGGAGGCATTGTGCTAAACATTTTACACTCATTGGCTCATTTTACTCTTCATAAAAATTTAAGAGAAAATTACTACTATTATCCTATTTCTCAGGTAGTAAAATTGAGGCTTGGAGAGGTTAAGTCACTTATGCAAGAGCACACATCAAATAGCACAGCAGAAATGTATTGGAACTCCAAGAACTGGGATTCCAGACTCTGTGCCCCTAATCAGGACTCTCATTGTTCCTTAAATGTTAGGGGAAAAAAGTCTCAGAACCGAACCCAGGAGGCCTAACCCCAGCCCATGAGTGGCTTCTCCCTCCACACCAGCTCTGTTCTAATCCCTAGGCTGGGAGTCCTGTAGCAGAATGGAGGGATTGAGAGTGGTGGAGGAAGACACCGGGCCCCCCCTTCTTCAGGCATTTTCCAGAACCCCTTCACACACCCCTGGTTGGGCTGGTTTGGAGCTAACCCATCTCCTGCTTTGATCTCCGCAGCTCAGCCCGGTTGCCATGGAGACGGGACCCACTGTGCCAAGCTGGGGGAGAAACAGTGGTGAGTGCGCAGGCCTAGCTGGGCTTAGGGGGGCACATGCCGGGTGTTTCCAAGTGCTGTTTACTTCCTGTCATTTTAATTAGCACCCGAATCACCCGCTCACTTCACAGCTTGAATTAACCCAATCTCTCCCAACCTCTCCATCTGGTGGGGAGGATGAGACACGGCAGTGAATCAAGCAGAAGAAGAGCAGTGCCCCAGGGCTGAAAACCACCTGGGCGAATCTCCACCTGCCTCTTTGCAGCACAGCATGATGGGGAGACCGACACCCCCTACCCCCACCCTGGCATGGAATCTAGGTACCCACTTGGCCTGGCCTCTGACTGCCAACAAGATGTGGGCTGGAGAGCCTTTGGTCTACAAAGTGAGGATGACTCTCATGCCTTCCTCCCTGAGCTGCGGAGGGACCCAGTGTGGCTGTGAGAGCACTTTGCAAACTGTAAAGCCCTACACTTTCAAAACCCACAAAATAGGAGCACTTAAGCTGGGTTCTTCGGTACATACGGGGAATCTGGGGGACAAGGTGGATGAGATGTACTTCCCGGTCTCATAGTCACAAGGAGCCTCAAATGCAGACTTCTGACGTTGTCTCCAGCTGAGGCTCTAAGATACGCTGACAGGACGGAAAGAGGTGCATCATGAGACAGGAAAGAAACCACAACTTCTGTAACCCTATTACGGCATTTCTTCATTTTTTAATAGATCGAGAACCTCTAAAAATGGAAGTGGGCCAGGCCTCTCGCAACCTCTGAAAAGCCTTGCAGCTGGCATTATTTCTACCTCCTTCCTTAGGTGAGGGAGCCTCTGATGGAAACCAGTCCTCTGAGAAGGCCCAGGAGTGGGGAACTTTGTGGCTGGGGGCTCCTGCTGTGCCTCCCTGCAAACCAGCAGGGGGCACAGAGGGAGGGGCCCAGAAAGGAACGAGCAGGGGTGAAGTGGGGGCCGCCTGGCTCCTTCTCAGCTGAGGCTGACACCCCCATCGCATGCCCAGGCAGAAGGCATCTTGAGGAGGCAGCGCCCTCCACATGGAGGAGACTTGGGGGGGGGGCAGTCATTAAATATTTGCCCCTCTCTCAGAGGGAGCGCTGGAGGCTGTGTGAGGCCTGGACAAACATACGGAGACAGGCATCTGGCAGACTCCCTGCCTCCCACCTCTCCCCTCGGAGGAATTTCCTTGGAGGACAAAAATGTGCTTATCGCTCCCTGCATGCCAGGATCTCTACCTGGCCTCAGGTATGCCTGCACCAGCCCCCAACCCACCCCCAGACTCCATGGGGCCTGAGCTCTCCACTGCTCCAGGGTCATCTCAGACCCCAGTCCTTGGGTCTTCAGTTCAGGCAGAGGTCCCAGGGGTCCACAGAAAACAGAGAATAGGAGAGGAGAGAGAGACAGGGGAGAGCAGACCTGGAGCTCTGTTCTGTGCTGCCTCAGGACCTCTGTTTCCTTTCTAGAACGTGAGTGGGGGGCAGGATTGCAATCCAAGATTCTCTGAGGAGGCCCAGACGCTGGCGCTGAGGAAGCACAGGCATGCGGTCATGAAACAGCACGTGGCATTGTGTCCGGTCCTTTTCTTCACCTGCAAGTGCTCAGTGCTTAATGCTGCCAAGGCTCCATGGTTCTGCTTCCCCACTCTCGTAAACTGAGAACTTTGAGAAGAGCGGAAAAGGAGCCTGAACAAGTCTAGACTCTTCCATGTCCTCTAACCTGTGCAGAGGAGCCAGGGATCAGGGAAGGAGCCAGCAGCTTGCATCCAAGCAGGAGTAAGATACCAGCTGGGCCTGGCTCGTCCTTCCTGCTGTGTGCAGCTTTGACCTCTTCTCCTATGGCACTTAGAGGGGCAGGATGCCCTGTCTCAGGGAATCTGGTCTCCACCTCAGGTAGCCCTGTGCTCACCCACACACAGGTCTGACGGTGGGTGACCTGCTCTCTGGGCCAACTGAGGTGAGGGGAAATTCTGAGTCCCCTATGTACCCCTCACCGAGGAGAAAGGAGGCTGGCTGCACAAAGGTCCAAGCCAATAAACATGGGGAAAACAGGGAGGCCTGGGGGCAATCTTCCTTCCTGGCATCTTTCATTCCCTTATTGTACAAATGAATCACTGGAGTCAGTGCTGGGGTTCTAGCTTTGACTATCCCAACCATTCAGGGCCCAGCAAGGGGAAGACAGCACCCCAAACAGTCAGCAAGGCTAAGCCCGAAGCCCCATCTGACCCACGGCGCTATTACCTGGAGGGAAGAGGGAGGCGCTCAGAGTGCAGAGTGGTTGAGATCCTTCCTGGCTCTCACATTCCATGGTGCACACATTTGTACTGAGCACCTACTGTGTGAGTGGTTGAGATCCTTCCTGGCTCTCACGGTCCATGGTGCACACATTTGTAATGAGCACCTACTGTGTGCACAGCCACTCTATGCAATGCTCTGAGGATGGGGTGTAAGGTCACAAAGCAGTCTATCTCCAAACCCTGCCCTCAGGGACTTGCCTTGGGAGGAATGTGATACACACCAGCAGGAGGACTCTTAAGTTATAAGCCTGCAGTGTAAAGGATGCAGTGAGGCAGTGCCAACATGTGCCAAGTGAGTTTATGGCCAATAAATGTGGCAGGAACCCCAAGGAAGGGGCTGTATCGACAACTGAACACTGGCTGAGCCCTCAGGGGATCAGAGGCTGGGACATTTCAAGAATCACATCACCCTAGCTTGAAGCTGGGCCTGGGTCTGCCCAGCAAGCACAGATACATTTTCCCTGTCTACAGCCCTAAAAAGACCCACATGATACCTGCAAGGGAACCTTACACAGTGGCGACATGGCCATCCCCAGACTGGTGTTTGCCCTGGGATGCCATTGGGCTTCATTTCTCAGGTTCCTTTGCCTCTGGTTAGTACACACTCAACGCTGATCTGGTCAGAAATGCTACCTAAAGAGCAAAAAGAAAATCCTTTCCCTAAACCCAAGGTCTTGCTGCTCAGCTTGTGGCAAGGGTGGGGGTGGGGGGTGAGAGATGCATGCAGGTGAAGGGGCTGCAGATGGGCTCTAGTGCCATCTTCCGGAGTCACAGGATGACAAGGGCTGCCCATTAAACCCAGAGGAAAATCAAGGGCTGGAAAAGGGAAGTGGCTCTGCCAGGAAGGAAGACAGGCTGAGAGCCCTCCCAGGGCCCCTGGGGCTCAGGGTAGGCTAGAGTTCTCGCACTCCTCCAGAGAGCCCTCTGACCGTCTGGAGAATGGAGGGGTGGTGTGGGCTAGCCATCCTCTTCAGACTGCCTGGAAGTCAAGAGGAGACTAAGACGGCCTCTCCAGGCAGAGTGCTCTTCTCGCCCTCTCCTCTCCCTCTCTGCTCAGGGCCTGGAGCCCGCTGGGTGTTCAAGAGTCCCTCACCGTGTTGCTTTGGGTGATGCCAGCCCCTCCAGGGTGGGAGAGAATTCGAAACTAGGGTGGAGGAGGTGGAGGCCAGAGCGGGGCCTGGCCTCCTATTCTGAAACCCCAATGATGGAATCCATTCTGACCCAGTTTGGGGTTCTTCTCACACACCCACACTTATCCACAAACACCTGTGCAGCACAATCCCACACTTGCCCTGGTTCGGCTGTGTGGGGTGGAGAGAGGGGAGCCTCTTTGTGGCTGAAACTTGCTACTGGCCTACTTGGTGTTCATATAAACATATGAGAATATATGAGAATTCTCACATATGAGAATCACTAAGTAGCTGGCAGGTGATACTTCTCTGGGCCAGGCCCTAGGTTCATGGTGAAGTCCTGGGCTCCAGGGAGGTGCTAAGATCTGCAGTGAATGAGTCAACTAGTGCACATACACCAGTGTTGTTCTCATGGAGATGGAGGTTGGTGTGAACTAGCCCCAGAAACACTGATCCATCTGGTGGTTTTTCTATGGGGCTGAAGTTTCTTTCTCTGTTGTCTGACATGGATGCCCTCCAGCCATCAGACAAGATGCCTTCATGCTCACAGTCTCCCAGACTGAAATTGAAGTTCAGAGAGGTTAAGTGACATACCTGGCATCGTGCGGCCAGGCAGCAGAAGAATCAGAACCTGACCCCAGGCCTCATGCTTTTCCTGGGTGGAGAGCTGCCTCTGGAGGGTTGCTAGCCCAGGCTGGTGGCAGGCTGCCGAAGACACTAAGTGCCCTAGCCCTCCTTCCGAGGAGGCAGTACTCCTGGCCAGGCATCCTTGAGCCCACAGGACATGAGCCAGGGTAGGTTCTTCTCTTCCATCTCCACTAAGTGTTAGGCCGAGAGTATTTGAAAAGCAAAGTTGAGTTAGAGGACCTGGGTTCAAATCCCAGCTCTGCCGCTTGCTAGCTATTTGATAGTGGATACGTTACTCAGCTTCCCTGTGCCTCCTTTTCTTCAACCGTAAAATGGGTGGACTACAAAGTAATGGTAACTATCTCACAGGTTGTTGGGGGGGGGCACAAGAGAGAACAGGGATAAAGTGCTGACTGCAGGGACTGGCAGATGTAAACACGCCCTATAACCAGTGATGTGTGTCTCCCGGCTGCCCAACACTGTGCTGGACACTCATAAATATCATTAAAATGTAACCGAAGTGGAGTACAAAGCAGAGGAGCCAAGAAGATAAAGAGGAGTCAGCACTGTCCAGCCAGTTCCTGGAGCCTGCCTGGAAGAATGCGGTGTAATGGCCTGTCTCCTCTCAAGTGTCCGTCTCTATCTATGAGGCCCTGGATGCTTTGTTCCAAAGACTGCAGTAAAATCCACCCACTTCTGCAGGGAGTTAAATCGAGGGATGGGAGCACTGGGGAGCAGGGCTCCGAAAAGCCCAAGCCTGCACAGAGTGGGACGCAGCCAGATACCAGCTCCTCTGACTTGAAATTCCCTTCTCCCTGGAAGCAGGACACAAGGCATTAGAAGCGATCTATCCAGACACACGTAAAAGCCCCAAGCCCACTGGAGAGGAGGATTACTCTGTGGGTAAACCCTTCACAACACCCTCTACCCCCCCTCAATAATCCTGCTGCTCAGAGGAAGAATGCTAAGCTGAATTCCCGGCTGACCGGCGCAGACCAATTCCACACTGGAATGATGGCCATGCTTTCCTTCTCTTCTTGGTTCTCCTGACTGCTTCAACGTGATTTCCTCAATCTCCCTGCCCTCAATTTGGTCCAACCATTTAATGAGACACTGCCCCCACCCACACTCGACTCCTTGATCCTATTCCCCAAGAATATTCCACTCCCCCTGCTTGCGTGCCTCCCTTGCACCAAGGCAGAGTGGGGGCCCTGCACCATTTTGTGTCTGATAATCAACAAGATTCTGGCTCAACCTGGCAATGCCTTAGAGGTTCAAGAGAAACTCCTACCTCTCTTTTGAGGAGCCAAGGAGCATAGTTTCAAGAAAGCCTGGCTGATGAAAGGTACATAAAACCCAATGCTACTGTGCCTAACTAGAAGGCCTTCAGTCCTCAGGGTGGGAAGTGGGGCCTCTACTAACAGAGGAGGGATGACAAAGGTCTGCAGTCCTGGCATGGCCTCTGTGTATGGTCTGTGCACTGCACAACTCCAGAGGCATCATTCACATGATGGCACCCCTAGAGTTATGCAGTGCAGCGGCTCTGAGCTAGCAGCCTCCGGCATTTCTGCAGAGGCTGCCAAAGAATCCCTTCAGCCAGGCCCTCCTGCCCAGCCTTCCTTGTCCTCCTTCTCTCCCTGACCCCGTTCTCCGATAGCCAGGGCTACCTGAAATGGGGTTTTAGCGGAAATCTCCCCTATAAAGTGCCTGAGAGCACCCAAACCATTACATGCCTTGAAGTTTTCCATGAATCCTATGGAGGCAGATCCTGGAAAATTTCATTCTGGCGCCTTCTTCTGATGAGCATGGAAGGAAGGGGGAAGTGACTGGCACCAGTACAGGGAGACAGGTGGGCAGCCCTGTGCCAGGGGGTCATAGAGTCAGTCATTTATCCTCACCCACAGAGTTGGCTATTGGAAGTCAGTGGAAGAAGGAAGGTGGGGAGGAATCTTTTATTTTTAAACTTGTACTGCTCTGATTAAGCATTTCTTTTCCCTCTGACCTTCACCAGATCCATTTTGGAAAATCGAACTGCCAGAGAGTCAGAGGGAGGCCTGGACCAGTGACACATGGATTCAGGATGGGCCAGCCTGCGGCTACCCTCTCACTGCTGCGGCCAGGCTGCTTCCCAGGCAGCGGCAGGAGACTGCAGCTAATCTGCGCTGGGCCTGCAGGGAACTCGGAAAAGGCCTTGCTGGAGTGCCAGGCTCCTGTCACTGGACCAGCCATGGGTGGGGCAAACCGCAGCCTGGGGCCCAGGCCACTCAGCCCTGAGGACCAGGCAGCCTGCGGGTCCTTCTGATGAATTACAACCCACCAGTTTGAGTTTGGAGATAAACAGTCATTTGTTTCAGGGTAACAAAAAGATGCGTATTTGCCTGTTCCCATCATTCGGCTGATTATCACATGAAGCATGTGTGTTCTGAACGCAATGCTAACCCATGGCTAGGAACTTTTGGATGCATACAATATAAGATGAGAAAGGTCACGGTGTTATACTAGTGGGCCTAATGTGGGAATCTGGGGAACTGAACTGGAGAAGCAAGAACTGGGGCCGTAGAAGAGGCTTTCTGGGGTTAAGGTGCTGGAGAGCACCGGGTGGTGGACACCAGCGTTCCTCTTCTCTGGAGCATCCGGGCCCATCCTCCACCTCACACCCCGCCCCCACCCTTCTCTGGGTCCCAGCCACGCCCTCTGCACGCCCCTCCTCACTCCTACTTCCCCTTCTGCGAACAAGGCAGCCTTCAGTTTCCCCTCTGATCTACAGGTGCCTGTAAACAAAGTGCTGCAGCGTTGCCTGCTCCTCCGCAGCCACCTCCACACCCCCTACACGGCAAAGTTCCGCACAAGGTTAAGCTGGGTTCCAGCGGGGGTATGCAAAGGGTCCCCCGACCCAGCTACTGGGCTCTCTACTCTTTTCAAGTCCACTGGGCTAGGGAGTCTTCCCTCCAGGTTGGAGGTTCAACTTCTGGGTCGTTTTCCCCCATGAAAGATTGGTCCTGGAAAATTATCCTCCGTTAGTGCTCGCGTCCCTCAATGGGAACCCCAGACCTGGCTCTGGCGGCCACCCAGAGGTGGTCTATGGTATTTTCACTGCCGTCACCCGCCCCCCATTACGGACGGACGGACACGCCTTTCACCATCTCGCCTTTAGGAGGATTGCTCAGAGCGCCCCCCTGACCCCAACTCAAAGCGCCAACCGCGGGCCGGTCCTTTCTGTCTCCCCCACCCCAAAGCCCTAGATGGAAATAGAGGGCAAGCACAGGAAGATGCTGCCTTCCCTGCCGGCCCCACCCAGACCTGCCCCTTCCGCAGTGGCCCGTATGTGGAACCTGCAGCCTCCACCCACCTTGGGGACACCTGGGGGTGGCTCACCAAAAAAAAAGAGGAGGTCAGGGATCCAGCCAAAGCCGGGGGCCCCCGTCCCTCCTTCCCTGCCTCTTCCCCCTACCCTCCGCATCTCGCACCCCTCTCCGCATCCAGCCTGCAGAGGAGAGCTTATCCCTAACGCACGCCCCCAGAGCAACTCCTCGCTCGGGGCATGTATGCATGGGACTGGGGGTCCCAAGCCCGCCAGCTCCGGGGCTGAGGGGAATGTGAGGAAGGGTTTCAGGACCCCGGTGGGTGCGCGCTGTTTACTCTCAGTGCAACCGGTTGGGCTGCGGGAGCCTGTGGCTGCCATGGGCAGCCGCCACTCCTGGCCCCAAGGTCTCTGCTCCGAAGCTCCCTCCCTAAACCCCCGGGCGGACCCTCGGCCCTCTCGGCCCTGCAGACTCACATCTCGGAAGCGGTTCCAGTGCTTGATCTTGCCGCTGTACTGCGAGATGGATGACAGCCATTGCTCGTCCTCCATGAAATTGCCGGGGGTCTCGCCCTCCTTGAGCCCTTTGGCGTCGCCTTCGGCCAGGGCAGCCGCCGAGAGCAGCAGCAGCGGCAGCGCCAGCCGCCCGCAGCCCCGAGCGCACATCGTGGTCTGAATTCGACCTGGAGGGTGGGGGAGTCTTGACTTCTGCAGTATTTTAATGTCCTTCTTTCCACCCCGCAGCTGGCGAGGCAAACGTCCTCGTCTTCCTCAGCCTTCCTCCTGCGGTCTGACTCCGATGACAGACGGATAGTGGGTCGCTGCTGAAATGTGACCTGGTTAGGAGATGCACTTGTCTGGAAAAAAAAAAAAAAACCCAGCGCTGGACGTGGAGAGGAAGAGAGAATCAGAGAGGCTGCGCCAGCAGGGGCCGTGTCTGTAACTGTAGCATCAGCATCACGTTTGACATCATCATACCTGGTTTAAAAAAAAAAAAAAAGGAGGGGGTAGATTTCAAAGGGAAGCGCTTAATCTGAGCGCCAAATGCCAGTCAGCCGCCGCAGAGCCCAGCCCAGCCCAGCACTCAAGAGTTGCAAACCAAGGAATCCAAATCCCAAGATGTCCCTGCTGTCTCTCCAAGGGTAGAGATCAAAATCGGTGCCGGGCCTCCTCAGGCAAGATGGGAGTGAGGAAAAGACAAAACTCTCCGGTTACAAAGCCAACCAGGCTCAGGTATCTGAAAGGGAATTTGGCCAGAGACACTCTTTTCTCTCCCCTTGCCTCCCACCCAGAGGGGACTGCGCCATAGCCCTGACAGCTGGCTTCCTGCGAGTTATGGCTCTACAATAATGGGTGGCTTCGTTAAGACAAAAGCCATATAACAACTGGCTGCCTCAGAACTATTGCTGCCAAGCCCCACATGCTCTTTTCAAGGCGAGGCCTGAGCACTGAATAGCTGGTAAAACAGAGGCAGATGTCCTCCTCCCCAGGCAGCTGTTTAAAGGCTGTCACCCTTTTTGTTAGCTCTTCTGAGGGCAACCCTAAAAGGCAAATGTCTGGCCATTTCATCTGCCTTGAGGCTTTAAATCTGAAATAGGCACATTTGCTACGGTTTTGACTTCAAGTTGATTTTAATAAGTCACTGGGGAAGAGGGTGTGGGGAGGCTGTTTTTTTTTGAGGTGTTTTTGTTAAAATTGTGATCTCTATCACTGCCTTTAGAAATGTGTTGACATACACATTTCTGGGCGCAGTCCCAGGATCGGAGCAGAAATAGGGCGAGGTTTATATCACAAATAAATTGAAGAGGAAACAGATAATCTGACAGGACAAAACATACTAAATTTTTGGGACCCAAGCCCTGGATTGTTTTTATTAAAAAAACAAACAAACTTTAAAAAAAAGAAATCAAAGGCAATGAAAAACATGATCTTAATCGACAGAAAAACACAGGTTACAAGGTTCATAGTCACCCTGAGTCTGACTTGCCTGGGAATTCTGAATGCATCAATGGCTTGGGCTGGGGTCCCTTGGGAAAGCAGAAAACAATAGCTCCCTTAGCATGATTTTTCTGTGCAGCTGGACTTAGAGGTGCTGCTGCAATGAGGCCCTGGCCATTGATGTTTACATCTCACAGTAAATAAAGCAGCCTTGCCTTGCCCAATTGTACGAAGCCCCAATGTATAATGGAAGAGCAATTTGTTGTCATATAGACTGGGGACTCTGTCTTACTAGCTGGGTTCTTGGGCAAAATACCTAATCTATTTTCTATCTATAAATTAATGATGATGCCACTCTCCTCAGAAGACTGCTGTGGAACCCATGCAAAATTAAATACTAAGTGCCTGGGCATAGTGAACATTTCTAAAATGCTATTTATTCCCTCAGGTTGGGAAGAGGTAGCTATGATGTCCCATAGTTCTGAATATACACTAACATTTGCCATCTTTTTCCATTTCAATCCTAGTCTTTTAGCAAAGCTAGTAATGTGTCTCTAAGTCATTAAGGAGGCAGAACCTAGATACCATACACCTCCCATCTCAATACTATCTTATGAAGTCCCTGGTCTTCTGGAATGACTATGGTTGCCCAATAAAGACTTTGGAAAGGCCTTAACAAGACGCCCATCAATAAGACAATAGCTGTTTCCAGACCCTTAAAGGTCAAAATGTTTCCCATATTCCTGGGTAATGCCTCCAATGAGACTTGCCTTCTGTAGCACCTTCAAGATGGGTCAATATTAGCTACAGGCAAATCAAGAACAATCCAGAACTGTTAATTCTACTACAAAGCTACCTAGAGAAAATTCAAATTTCCAGATAAGAAAAAAGTTGTAGAAAATGGACAATAAATAGTTTATAAAGAAGAAAAGGTTCTCCTAAATTTTGAGACTTACTGGCAGGTCAGCCTTTTCAAACCAAAGGGGCCTCAAAGTTGCTGGGTATATTTGATAAAGGGTACTTTTTTTTTTTTAATATTTAGAAATACAAAATAGAAGAAGGGCCTTAGTTTCCAAATAAGAAACTTAAATTTAACCACATCTTTAAAACCATTTAACCTCATTTCTAGAGGACCTCAAAGACATAAAAATACAAAGATATTCAATCCAGAATTATTTAAAATAGCCAAACCTGAAAACCAAATCAACATCCATTAGCTAGGGATCAACTAGTTAAATTATAACAACACACAAAAGGCTATTCTGCAGACACTAAAAATATCCTAACTCTGTATCTATTGACAACTAAAGTGATCCACTGCGTATTACCAGGTAACGAAAGCTCATTATAGAAGACCATATATCACAGGTTGGGCTTCCCAGATGGCTCAGCAATAAAGAATCTGCCTGCAATGCAGGAGACTGAGGTTTGATCCCTGGGTTGGGACAATCACCTGAAGGAGGAAATGCAGCCCACTCCAGTATTCTTGTCTGAAAAATCCCATGGACAGAGAAGCCTGGTGGGCTATAGTCCAAAGGGTCACAGAGTTGGACACCACTGAACGACTAGGCATGCATGCACATAGTCTAGTGCAGCAGTTCTCAGATTTCTGGTCTCAGGAATCCTGTACACTGAAAGATTATAGAGGATTCCAAAGAACTTCTACTTTTGTTTATATGATATATACAAAATAGACACTGATATACTGTACTTGAAAAAAAAACCCAGCCTCTCAATTTTTCTGTGAACCTAAGACTGGTCTAAAAGATCTTTCAAGGGAAAATTAATATTCAGTTCAGTTCAGTTGCTCATCGTGTCTGACTCTTTGCGACCCCACGAACTACAGCACGCCAGGCCTCCCTGTCCGTCACCAACTCCCGGAATCTATCCAAACCCATGTCCATTGAGTCAGTGATGCCATCCAACCATCTCATCCTCCATCGTCCCCTTCTCCTCCTGCCCTCAATCTTTCCCAGCATCAGGGTCTTTTCAAACGAGCTCTTTGCATCAGGTGGCCAAAGTACTGGAGTTGCAGCTTCAAAATCAGTCCTACCAATAAACACCCAGGACTGATCTCCTTTAGGATGGACTGGTTGTATCTCCTTGCAGTCCAAGGGACTCTCAAGAGTCTCCTCCAACACCACAGTTCAAAAGCATCAATTCTTCGGTGCTCAGCTTTCTTTATAGTCCAACCCTCACATCCAAAAAGTTTATTTAAAAATAACAACTCTGACTCATATTAACAAAATAATGCATTTTATGGAAAAAAAAATATATTCCCCACCCTACTCCCCACAAAATGTAGTACTGTCTTATACTTTGGCAAATCTCTTCAATGTCTAGTCCAAAGGAAGAAAGGTAGACTGGCTTCTGCATTATAGCAAGAGTTGTTAGCTTGTTAGGGCTGCCATAACAAAATACCACAGATTGGGTAGCTTAAACAGCATTTATTTTTTCAATAAATTCTGGAGGCTAGAAGTTCACAAGGTGTTGGCAGACTTGGGAATTCCCTGGTACTTCAGTGGTTAAGACTCTTGTTTTCACTGCTGGGCCCAGGTTTGATCCCTGGGCACAGCCAAAAAAAAGAAAAAGGTGCTGGAAGACTTAGCTTCTCTGGTCTCCTCTTGGCTTGCAGATGTCTGCCTTCTTATTGTCACACATGGTCTTTGCTCTGTGCATGCACATAGCTGACGCTTCTTTTTTGGTTGTCAAATGATCCTTTATTGAAGTATTTTCCTTTGTTGTCTTTAACTAGCTGGGCATTCCACTGGACCACTGTTGATGTCATCCATGATGTCACTGAGGGCGGCAGCCATCAACATTGCAGTCCCTGGGATCTCTTTAACGATTCCAGACAGTTCTTGAACTAAAAATAAGTGCCACATCTGCTGGGCAATGCTGACAATCTCATCAAAAACTGTATTTCCACTGTGCTTAATGTTCTGCCTCTTTCTGTCTCTTGGGCATTCCTTGAGGGTTTTGATGATCAGGGCAGAGACAAAAGGAACTTCCTCAGTCTGGCCGTGTCTGCTCCGTATTGGTCAGTTTCACTGTCATTCTCAGACCCTTCTAATCACCAGTTACTAGGCAATATCATCAACCAAACATTTTTGCAGACAGACCCAGGGACCGATCTTGGTGGTCTGGGGTCTAATGTTTCTTCATGTGTCCAAATTTCCTCTCCTTATAAGGACATCAGTCAGACTGGCTTAGGGCCCACCGTAACAGCCTCAGCCTCATTTTAACTTAACTACCTCTTTAAAGGCCCTATCTCAAAATAGTCACATTCTGAGGTACTAGGGGGTGAGAGCTTTAACATATGAATTCTCAGGGGACACAATTCAGCCCATAACAGCAGGTATAACGGGAAGTAGCTAGTAATAGCACAGCAGAAGTGCTGAGAGCAAACTAAGTTATCTCTAAAAAATACATATCTAAAACCTAAAGCTACCAACTTATAAAATTCTAGAAAACATAAGAATATACACACATACTATTCTATTAACCATCAGTGTGGTGATGTTACCATATTACATAGCCTCTGGAGACGCCAATGTACACTCAGGAGAGAATTAGAGTGAAAAAGGCAAATTGTATCTTAGTATTTTCATGAAAATAGTAGGATCTTCTCGCCCCTCTAAAGGAATCAGGGACTCTGAGGGGTCCAAAAATTACATTTTGAGAACCACAGATACAAGCTTTATGACCTCAGGCAAATTTCTTAACCTTATTAAATCTCAGTTTCTAAGATGAGGTATGGTAACACCAACTTGGAGAAAGCAATGGCACCCCACTCCAGTACTCTTGCCTGGAAAATCCCATGGACAGAGGAATCTGGTAGGCTACAGTCCATGGGGTCGCTAAGAGTCGTACAGACTGAGCGACTTCACTTTCACTTTTCACTTTCATGCATTGGAGAAGGAAATGGCAACCCACTCCAGTGTTCTTGCCTGGAGAATCCCAGGGGCGGGGGAGCCTGGTGGGCTGCCGTCTGTGGGGTCGCACAGAGTCGGACATGACTGAAGCGACTTAGCAGCAGCAGCAGCAACACCAACTTATCAATTTATCAGGGCTTCCCTGATAGCTCAGTTGGTAAAGAATCCATCTGCAATGAGGGAGACCTGCAATCCCTGAGTTGGGAAGATCCCCTGGAGAAGGGAAAGGCGACCCACTCCAGTATTCTGGCCTAGAGAATCCCATGAACTGTATAGTCCACGGGGTCGCAAAGAGTTGGACATGACTGATCAACTTTCACTTCACTTCACCTCAATACCAACTTAAGTGGGCTTGTGAAGATTTAATGAATAAATACACATTATTTACAAATAAATGACAAATGTGAATATTCTGTTAATATTAGCTGTTATCATTTGTGAAAATTTACTTAGCAATATGATATATGTGCTTAAATGCATAAGAAGTAGTAGCCTGTGGATGAGGAAATTATTTTTTAAACGAATATTTAAATTGAAGCATAACACACACACTGGAAAAAGTTTAAGACATAAAAGTACATAGTTTGATGATTTTTCACACAGTAAGCTTATTTTACCTTTAAGAGATCATTTTATTAACAACAAAGTTATTGATAAACAACCACAACAGCTGCCCCTTTTCTTACTTATAGCATCCTTGGGCTTTGCTATCCATCTCCCTGCAGGCATAAAGACAGAATCTGAGAGGTGTTCCTTAACTCATAACCCTCTGGCTCCCATTAGCGCCAGGAAAATGGCAGAGTGCAAGAGCAAACCTGAACTAAGCTTTGTGTCATTATGAAGCTGGATTCTCATCAGTGTCCAATTTAGTAAACTCTGAAGTTCACTTAAAAAATAACCATTATAAGTAACATTTATCATGTTTCTACCAAGGATATGGAGTTTATTTGGGGGTAACTCATTACTGTCACCCTGCTTATTTAACTTATTTGCAGAGTACATCATGAGGAACGCTGGGCTGGAAGAAGCACAAGCTGTAATCAAGATTGCCAGGAGAAATATCAATATCCTCAGATATGCAGATGACACCACCCTTATGGCAGAAAGTGAAGAGGAACTAAAAAGCCTCTTGATGAAAGTGAAAGAAGAGAGTGAAAAGGTTGGGTTGAAGCTCAACATTCAGAAAACAAAGATCACGGCATCTGGTCCCATCACTTCATGGGAAATAGATGGAAAAACAGTGGAAACAGTGTCAGACTTTATTTTGGGGCTCCAAAATCACTGCGGATGCCGACTGCAGCCATGAAATTAAAAGACGCTTACTTCTTGGAAGGAAAGTTATGACCAACCTAGATAGCATATTAAAAAGCAGAGACATTACTTTGCCAACCAAGGTCCGTCTAGTCAAGGCTATGGTTTTTCCCCTGGTCATGTATGGATGTGAGAGTTGGACTGTGAAGAAAGCTGATCACCGAAGAATTGATGCTTTTGAACTGTGGTGCTGGAGAAGACTCTTGAGAGTCCCTTGGACTGCAAGGAGATCCAACCAGTCCATTCTAAAGGAGATCAATCCTGGGTGTTCATTGGAAGGACTGATGCTAAAGCTGAAAATGCAATACTTTGGCCACCTCATGCGACGAGTTGACTCGCTGTAAAAAACTCTGATGCTGGGAGGGATTGGGGGCGGGAGGAGAAGGGGACGACAGAGAATGAGATGACTGGATGGCTTCACCAACTCGATGGACATGAGTTTGAGTGAACTCCGGGAGTTGGTGATGGACAGGGAGGTCTGGCGTGCTGTGATTCATGGGGTTGCAAAGAGTTGGACACGACTGAGCGACTGAACTGAACTCATTATGCACCATCCAAAAAACCCACAAAATTATTCTCCATAACAAAGTTATTTTTATAACAAAACAAATCTCGTGTAACAATCGTGGTGAGAGATTCTTTTCCCCCTCCTCTTCTTAAAAGAGTTAAGGGTGAAGCCAGTGGTGCCTTAAAAGTCAACCAGAGCGATGTTAGCTGCAACTTAACTCTATTTCAGTGCAGAATGAACTGCAAATTGGTAACACTAAGGAAGACTGGATTATAAGTAGAGATCAGATCCTCCAACCTTGACCTCATTACAGTTTGGTGAAAGGGGACCTGGAATCTTAAACAATTCTGTTAGCGCCATCAAAAATTATTTGCTTACACTGTTGCTCTTCATAAAATTTCTCTTATACATCAAAACTACCTGCTACTTCCTCTTCACAATAGTAGTTAAAAGTATACTTTCTTTAGAGCTATGGTGTCTCAAAAATTTGTCTATTGGCATCCAGAAAAAAAAAACACCTTAAAACATATACACATTTTTCCCCCCAATTCTATTGATAACTACTAACCTACAAAATTCTATGAAACACAAAAATACACAGGCACACACACTATTAACCATCAGAGTGATGATGCCACCTTATCATGTAGCTGCTGGAAAACTCCACTTAACAGTAATGCTAAGTCCTTATATGCTTGGTTACCTCTAAATACTAAATAACAGAATTTCTGTTAAGAATTTATGACTTGGGGTAAAGAATCTGCCTGCCAATGCAAGAGACATGGGTGTAATCCCTCGATTGGGAAGAACCCCTGGAGAAGGAACTGGCAACCCACTCCAGTATTCTTGCCTGGGAAACCCCATGGACAGAGACGCCTGGCAGGCTACAATCCATGGGGTCGTAAAAGAGTCAGACATGACTTAGCAACTAAACAACAAGAACATACAAAGTTACATTTTCCAAAGACAAAAATTTTATTTCTAAAAACAGAAATCATACCTCTGATACTCAAAAGAAGACATCTTTATTTTCTGGCTAAGGTCGCTCAATGGTAGCTGTCAGAAAGAAGCCAGTTAGAAGCAGTACCAAGATGAGATGAGGGCACTCAACTCCACAGTCGATTCTGCTATGCAGTACTACCCCTGGGAGACTTACTCCCATATGCCATTGAACAATCAGAGGTGAGCGAAGTAAAAGCTCCACTTAAATAAAAACTGAGTATTACCTGTAGAAAGCTTTTTTGGGGAAAAAACCAACCCTGCAGGCACCAAGATGAAGTCCTGGAAGAATAAAATAGCTATGCCAGTGAATAAGTGATGGCAGCATTGTATCCCAATTTACACCAAGGGGGTCAAACTAAAACTAAAGAGAAATACCAGAAGAAAAACACAGTCACTTTAGAAATCCATTTATTCACAAATGATCTGTGCTGTCACAATGGTAACAAATCTGAGTGTTACATACAGCCTTACCAGTTAGTGGCCTTATTAACACATGGAGGTCAGAATCGGACTTCTCAAACAGAAAATAAGAATCAGAATGAGACTAAGTAGTGACAGACAGACAGAGGCCATGGAGGGAGGAAAGCTGTGAGGGGCAGGGGTGAGAGGTGACAGTGAGCTGGAGCCCCCTAGCAGAGAATGAGGCAGGGCTGATGGGTGGGGCTAAGCGGAGGAGCCCCCACCCTCTGCCGGTCTGCTGCAAAGGAGTGCCTTCGTGGCTGACATTCTCCTGGGAAACTCTACACAGTCCTGATATCACCGTTTCAATTGCTGCTGCCCTGGGAAGGAAACGGAAAAGAGCCACAAACCTGCAGCTCCGTCCGAGGTATGGGAAGACAAGGGTTAGGGTAGGGGTGAAGGAACAGGAATTGAATAAGCATAAAAGGGACCAGCTTCAGAAGAAAAAGGACAGATCAAAGTAAGAGGTTAAAACCTTTACCAGTTATTTTGCTTAAGTTAAAATTCTAAGTAGTAGAGGAACTGAAAGCAGGGTCTCAGGTATTTGTACACCCACGTTCATAGGGCATTATTCACAACAGCCAAAAGGTGGAAGGAACCCAAGTGTCCATCGATGAAAGACTGGATAAACAAAATGCAGTACAATCGGCCCTCAGCACATCCATGGATCCCACATCCGTAGTCAGTCAACTGTGGACCAAAAATATTCAGAAAGTTACAGAAAGGAAAACTTGAACTTACTGTGTGCCAGCAACTGTTTACATGGCATTTACATTGTATTTGGTGTTATAAGTAATTTAGAAATGATTTAAAGTATCCAGGATGGTATGTGTAAGTTATATGCAAATACTATACTATTTTATATAAGGGACTTGAGAATCCACAGATACAGAGGGAGGTCCTGGAACCAAGGGAAACTGAGGGATGACTGTATTCACATCCAATAGAATATTACTCATTCTTAAAAAGAAAGGAAGTCCTGACAAATGCTACACATAGATAAACCTTGAGGGCATTACGTAAAGGAGAATAAGCCAGTCACAAAAAGACGAATATTGTATGATTCCACTTATACGAGGTAGAAATAGAAAGTAAAATGGAGGTTGCCAGGGAGTACGGGGAAAAGAAGAGTTTTTTAATGGGTACAGAGTTTCAGATTTGCAGGGTGAAAAGGTTCTGGAGATATTTCACAAGATGAATATAATTAACATTACTGAACTGTACACTTTTAAGTGGTTTGAGACTGTAAAGCTTATGTTCTGTGTTTTTTACCACAATGAAAAAGAAATTCTGGGTACTGACTAAAAATTAAGAGTGTAAGAGGAAGGGAAAAATACAAACCTTCTAGAATTTGTTGATATTTGATCTAGGTGGAGAGATTATCTGTAATTCTCTAAAAGTATTAATATTAATACAAAAGAGTTTAAAGGCTGGGGCAAAATCAGTAGGAATATAAGAAATACTGCGAGTCTGAGCTCCATTGGGCTTCAGAGGTACACTTCCAGAGAAGAGCTTTGGAAAGAGAGGTAGATTCCTGAAAGCTGAACAGGCATATGTTACAGGCATGTGCTCTCCCCATGCCCAAAACTATCCTGGCTGACTGTGGTGATTATGGACAACCGTTAGACACCACAGCATCCTCGGGGAGCCACCCAGGGAACTTACCACCCAATTTCCCACACCCCTCCTTGGCACTTAAAATGATGACACTTCTCTCTCAGCACCTTGTGAGGATGTTTAACTTCCAGTGCTTCCCAAGATCCACCTCAGGAGAAGTCAATTTGTCCACAGGAGGCATAGTTTCCAAAGCTGTCTACTGTGAACCTCTGAGAGATGTGAATTGAATTGAGCTTTAGGGTACCAAAGTAGAAGTTCTCAAACAGCTGAAAAGGAAAAATAAAAACCCAGAATGAATATCCAAAGAAAATCACAGACAAAAATATTAAACATCAGGATCTCTTGTAAAAACCTCTTGCTGTGTATGTCCACAACAATCCCAACAAACATCTTATGCTTTGTTGCTCAGTATTTTCATCTGAAAAATGATCCCAGGGAGCAGGGACAGGAGTGGGAGTGAGGAAAATACAGCAACTTTTCATCAACTGATTGAAAAGACTCCTCTGACAAAATGCACTAGAGAAAGAGGTCTGAGAAGTCAACTCCAAAATGTGTCTATTGAGATATGACCAAGAACTTGTAACAAACATCCTGGGGCCATACCCTGATTCACATGGCCTAACAAAGCTGCTTCTATGGACTTTCAGTTACTGACCATGGGGAATGTTAGTTTTGTTACAGCCAGGATAAAATTTGATATAATACATTCTTCTACCTCGTCAACAACATTTATTAGAAACAGTGACTAAAATAAACAGAAGATAAGGTTCCTGCCCTACAAATGATTCTGATAACCTAGCAAGGAGTTCAGAACACTCTCACACACAAAACAGCCAGGGAAACACTTCTATTCAATGATATAACAAGTACAAATGATAATGTTTATCAAAAACCTTTCATTAGACTTTGGATTCAAGCCAGCATCTTAAAGTAAATGCTCTTTACTACAATTCTTTATTTTAAAAGCTTTCAGCTTTGTCAGAGGAAGGGATGAACCTCTGAGAAAGACCTACTCCCGTGATGAGCACATTTACAAGGCAGAATGCAAAATGACATCAGAATTCATCCCAAGAAAATTAAGCTACAATGCTTAGATAAGGAGTGTCAAAGAGCAAAGGGCTGCCCTTTTTCTGTTAGGATGCAAGAGTTGCTCTTTCTTAAATGTCAGCATGATCCCAAGAAAGCCTTTCAGTACGTAAACCAACAATGCTTGAGCAGAACCTAAGGCTGAGACCTTTGCACACTAGCAAGTGACTGTCTTGTCTCTTCACTTATTTTTATACTCTCTCTACAGCCATGGACTTTAGCCATTGTCACCTTTTCTCTTCCTTCAATTAATCGCTTAGCAAAATGCCTGGGGTTCATTAAAGGCTAACTTTATAAAGCCCAGTAAATATTGATTCTTCAACATGACATCAACTTGACCCCAAAGATCTATTTAGAGGTTGTGTGATGCATTGTCTTGTCTTTCAGAAAGGTGATCAGCTCTTGGCTGCATTGATTTACACAATTAACTTCTCTTCCTGGCTTTGGCAGCCTGTTCAAACCGTATCTACCCCTTTTGTGTAAGAAAATACTGCCTGAAATGTTTATTGGCTAATCCCCTTTGCTGAACATTAATTTGAAGTGAAAACCACGTCAACAAGACCGACAGATTTGTAGCTTTACAAACTGAAGCCTTCTAGGTACAAAAAAGACATAACCAAATGGGCAAAAAAAAAAAACAAGACAAAAACTAAAAGGGAACTCATAATACTTTCAACGAGTTACCTTTTAGGGATTAGCAGCCCATGGTTCTCCTCTCTGTGCCTATGTTTCCATGTGATGGAGACACCGCAGCTAGGAGCTGGAAGGTACTTATCTCTGACTTCACTTTGGTATGATTTGACAGGGAGATTTCTCATGCTTCAGGTTTGAAGCGAAGAGTAAATACAACTATAATGAAGTTAGCTGGGATGTGATTTCAGTGCAGTAATTACAAAACTGAAACAGCCGACTGAACACAAATTCTCTTGCTTCTCTAAGGCAAGAGCAGTGGGTGGGAAGACTGAAGTCAGTCGAAACTTTCAACAGGCCATGTGGGAGCTGTGGACAGACACCACCACCCACAATACAAGACCATAAAGGGCAAGGACTCAAAAAGATGAACAAGTCAAAGTACCTTCCTTATAAACTGCAAAGCACTACTGAAACGTAAATATTGCCTATGATGCTGACAACATCGCTCTGCTCTTTCTGAAGCGATGAAGTGAAGTGAAAGTCGCTCAGTCATGTCCGACTCTGCGGCCCCATGAACTATGGAATTCTCCAGGCCAGAATACTGGAGTGGGTAGCCTTTCCCTCCTCCATGGGATCTTCCCATCCTAGGGATCGAACCCAGGTCTCCCTCACTGCAGGCACTTTTTTTAACTTGTCCTTACTCTACCTTCATAGGTTGCCATCTTCTTCCACACCTGTGGTAACATCATCATCAAATGAATTTCTTTTCCAAAGTCCCTACTGCAGTGTCAAGCTTCATCTTGGCCTTTTCTGTCCCCATATCCTTGTTGACTCTGTGTATTTATGATGATTTAGTAACAGTTTCATAGTTACTTTATTTTTAGTCATTGTTATATCTTCAGTCTTAAGCTTTTGTTTTAGTTCTGCCAATTTTTTCTAGTGATTCATTAAAATATAAGCACTCTGGAAGAAGGGTATTTTATGTTCTTCAAAGCTGAATTCCACTATATGCTGTAACTGTAGCCAGGAGATTGTACACGATCAATAAATATTTGTTGGATAAAATGACAACAAAAACAAATGTTGAAAATGTGTGTGTACTTTGTGTTAGAAAAGAGAAAACATGGCCGTGCTTAGATGGATTTAAGATTTTATTTATAGATCACCACCTAGGAATCCTTGAGGACTTACTCAATGGTATTACTTCTAATTATACTTCAACAGTAATTACTTGTGAAGAAAAATTTTATTAGTAACAGAAATTTCGTATATTCCTTTAAGTTTCTATGTCTCTTATTTGTCAAAGCCTATTTTTGACTCAAATTTTTGATCTGGAATGTCACTGAGCACCTGATGATGTGCATTTTCTTGTAAAGAGGCGTATGACGTGGTGCTGTATCCCAGGCCATCTGGTTAGGGAGACGGGGTACATATCAGAAGAGAGGCATGTTGATGACATGGCTGTGTTCACCTTGTGACATGTTATTGTGTTATGTATTCAATTACGTAACAATATAGACAGTAAAGGTTAAGTGTGGGAGGAGAGGTACAAGCAATCAATAAATGCAATGGGAGGTAAGAAAACGATGGAGAGGGCTCGGTCTCTAGAAAAGCCCTTTAGAAGAGACAGAAACTGAGTTAGGCCTTGTAGCAAGTCTAAGACTTAGAGAAGAGGAGGAGGGAGGTCAGCATGAAAGCAGAAATGGGTCTGGTGGGTCAAGGAGATCAGTTTAGATGTATGGAGGGTTCCTAAAAAGAGGCAGTGAGAAGCACTAAGGCCAGAGACACAAGGAAGGTGAATCAGATTAAGGGGTCGGGGGGGTGTCCTGAGGGTGAGATTCACAAGTGAGACTTCATTCTAGATGGTGGGAACCACTGAAGGCTTCTGAGTAAGCTTGGGGCCCAAGATGAAAACCAAAGGAAATTAATCTGGGTGTGATATATATTGCACTAACTGGAGAAAGGAACAAGAGAATAAAGAAAAGGAGACCAGGGTAGTATTTAAGTTGTGACATACTGAGTGTCTCTTGACTAAAAATAGCAGTAGTGGGCCTAGAAAGATTGGAGCAGATGTGAAATACTATGAATGAAACAACAGACTCTGTGATTTTCTGGATATGAAGGAGGATACAGGAGATGAGAAAAATCATGGATGACAGGGTAAAGGGTATGTGAGGGCACCAGTGATAGTAGCAGAATATTTCTGAGTGGGAACGATTTTATAGGAAAAAACAAAAACAATTCAGGTCCGTATCTTTAGCTGTGTGTCTCAAGCCCTTCTTCAACCAAGGGTTTGCCTGGTATGCTCTGAGAATATAAACGAAAGGCACGAAATCTACAGCACAGTTAAGTGGAACCACATCCCATAAAAAACTTTACAACTGTCCATTTTTTAAAACTGAGTAGTAGTTCTCTATATATTAGGGAAATGAACTACCTGTGTAATGAATTGCAAATATATTCTCCCCCAGTTTGTCATTTGTCTTTTGACTTTATTTATGGTGATTTTTGCCATGTCAATTTAAACTTTTATAAACTCAAATATATCATAACAGGAGATTTTTAAAACAAAGTTACCTAATGCAAATACTGTTATATATTAAAAGATCAAGGTGAACAATAAACATGTAAGTGCTGACAATAACACTAATGAAATAAAGATTATAACAGCCAAAGTTTACTGAGTAACCATGCATGTCAAGCATTACACTTTGGGCTGTATGTGATTATCTGATGGCTTCCTCATTTTGGAGTTGAACGTGAAGTTTAAAAGGCTAAAGTAACTTGCCCAAGAATGCACAGCAAATAAACAGTAGAAAACTGACATTCATAAAGTTTGAAAAAGGAAAAAAAGGAAACTAAGATTAAAACTCAGAACTTATATACAAACCAGAAACAGACACATAGACATAGAAAACAAACGTCTGGTTACCAAAGAGGAAAGTGGGGGAGAGATAAGTTAGTAATTTGGGATTAACCTGTACACACTGCTGCTGCTACTAAGTCACTTCAGTTGTGTCTGACTCCATGCAACCACATAGAAGGCAGCCCACCAGGCTCCCCTGTCCCTGGGATTCTCCAGGCAAGAACACGGGAGTGGGCTGCCATTTCCTTCTCCAATGGATGAAAGTGAAAAGTGAAAGTGAAGTCACTCAGTCGTGTCCCACTCTTAGTGACCCCGTGAACTGCAGCCTACCAGGCTCCTCCGTCCATGGGATTTTACAGACAAGAGTACTGGAGAGGGTTGTCACTGCCTTCTCCAAACCTATACACACTATTATATATAAAATAGATAACCAACAAGGACCTACTGTATAACACCGAGAACTATACTCAATATTGGGTGATAATCTAAATGAAATAATCTGGAAAAAAAAAAAGATCTACATGTATGCACAAGTGAATCACTTTGCTGTATACCTGAAACAAACAAAACGTTGTAAATCAACTATACTTCAATTCCAGTAATCATGTACAAATGTGAGAGTTGGACCATGCATATAGAAGGCTGAGCGTAGAAGAACTGAGGCTTTCAAACTGTGGTGCTGGAGAAGACTCCTGAGAGTCCCTTGGACAGCAAGGAGATCAAACCAATCAGTCCTAAAGGAAATCAACTCTGAATATTCATTGGAAGGACTGATGCTGAAGTTGAAGCTCCAATACTCTGGCCACCTGATGCAAAGAACCAACTCACTGGAAAAGACCCTGATGCTGGGAAAGATTGAAGGCAGGAGGAGAAGCAGGTGATAGAGGAGGAGGTGGTTTGATGGCATGACCAATTCAATGGACATAAGTTTGAGCAAACTCCAGGAGACAGTGAGGGAAAGGGAAGCTTAGAGTGCTGCAGTTCATCGGATTGTGAAGAGTTGGGCACAACTGAGCAACTGAACAACAATACTTCAATTTTAAAAAAAAGACTCCATGTTCATGAATCGGAAGAATCAATATAGTGAAAGTGAGTATACTACCCAAAGCAATCTATAGATTCAATCCAATCCCTATCAAGGTACCAATGGTATTTTTCACAGAACTAGAATAAATAATTTCACAATTTGTATGGAAATAAATACAAAAATCTTGAATAGCCAAAGCCATCTTGAGAAAGAAGAATGGAACCAGAGGAATGAATCTGCCTGACTTCAGACTATACTACAAAGCTACAGTCATCAAGACGGTATGGTACTGGCACAAAGACAGAAACACAGATCAATGGAACAAAATACAAAACCCAGAGATAAATCCATGCACCTGTGGACACCTTACCTTTGACAAAGGAGGCAAGAATATACAGTGGAGAAAAGACAATCTCTTTAACAAGTGGTGCTGGGGAAACTGAGCAACTGCCTGTAAAAGAATGAAACTAGAACACTTTCTAACACCATACACAAAAATAAACTCAAAATGGATTAAAATCTAAATGTAAGACCAGAAACTATAAAACTCCTAGAGGAAAACAAAGGCAAAACACTCCCTGACATAAATCACAGCAGGATCCTCTATGACCCACCTCCCAGAGTAACAGAAATAAAAGCAAAAATTAAAAAATGGGACCTAATTAAACTTAAAAGCTTTTGCACAACAAAGGAAACTATAAGCAAGGTGAAAAGACAGCCTTCAGAATAGAAGAAAATAATAGCAAATGAAACAACTGACAAAATTGATCTCAAAAATATATAAGCAGTTCATGCAGCTTCAGTTCAGTTCAGTTGCTCAGTCATGTCCGACTCATGCAGCTTAATACCAGAAAAATAAATGACCCAATCAAAATATAGGCCAAAGAACTAAACAGACATTCCTCCAAAGAAGACACACAGATGACTAACAAACATATGAAAAGATGCTCAACATCACTCATTATCAGAGAAATGCAAATCAAAACCACAATGAGGTAACCTCTCACAACGGTCAGAATGGCTGCTATCAAAAAGTCTACAAACAATAAAAGCTGGAGAGGGTGGGGAGAAAGGCGAACTCTCTTACACGGTTGGTGGGAATGCAAACTAGCACAGTCACTATGGAGAACAGTGTGGAGATTCCTTAAAAAACTGGAAAAAGAACTGCCGTACGACCTAGCAATCCCACTGCTGGGCATACACACCCAAGAAAACAGCACTGAAAGAGACACATGTACCCTAGTGTTCATCGCAGAACTGTTTATAATAGCTAGGACATGGAAGCAACCTAGATGTCCATCAGCAGACAAATGGATAAGAAAGCTGTGGTACATATACACAATGGAATATTACTCAGCTATTAAAAAGACTGCATTTGAATCAGTTCCAATGAGGTGGATGAAACTGGAGCCTGTTATACAGAGTGAAGTAAGTCATAAAGAAAAACACCAATACAGTATATTAACACATATATATGAAATCTAGAAAGATGGTAATGATGATCTTATATGCGAGATAGCAAAAGAGACACAGATATAAAGAACAGACTATTGGACTCTGTGACAGAAGATGAGGGTGGGATGATTTAAGAGAATAGCATTGAAACATGCATATTACCATATGTGAAACAGATCAACAGTCCAAGTTCGATGCATGAAACATGGCACTCAAAGCCAGTGCACTGGGACAACCCTGAAGGACGGGATAGGGAAGGAGGTGGAAGGGGAGTTCAGGATGGGGGACACATGTACACCCATAATGATTCATGTCAATGCATGGCAAAAACCACTACAATGTTGTAAAGTAATTAGCCTCCAATTAAAATTAAAAAAAAAAATACTCCAACTCAGGCAGTCTAACTCTAGAGTCTAAGTTCTTTAACCTCTGCACTCTTTCCTAGGTAAGATCCCTTAAAACCTGGCCCTGTTAAACTACAGAGAGGAAGCTTGACTCACAAAACTCCCAAAGGCTGAGATGAACATAGTTTTTCCTTGTTACTTCAACTTTCACTGTAATCTCTTATCTTGGACCTGGTTTAAGAATCAGTGGTTCTAGTTCAGCTAGAAGAATTTTAATTGAATTCTGGTTGAAAATAAGCACAAATCAACTAAATGGCTCCATTTAATTAGGTACCTGAATGGAGAAGAAGAAAAAGCTTTAACTACAAGTTTAGAAAAGAAAAGAGAAATTTGGTTGCTCCTTTTAGGCTAACGTAGTCCAAGAAGAGCAAAGTGGTCTATTGTTTAGAAAATAAAAGACAGAACAGGAAAATTTTAAATTCAAAAAGAATTACAGCAAGGTATTTAAATCATGTTGAGTTTTTTCTCCTCACTGTTGTTTTAAAACAATTCCTTAGGGATTTTGAAACCTAAAATTTTACTTTCTGAAAACATTTCTCTCTGATGTGCACACACATAGAGCCCTGTTGTGCTGGAAGCCAGTATTTAAAGTCTGCCATAAAGGAACAAAACAATGAACAACCGTACAAAACTACAAATATTTGATGAGAAAATAAAAACGGAGTTTAAGACCTCCAATATTTGCAACATCACTTGTAAGTGAAAGTGGCTCAGTCGTGTCCGACTCTTTGCGACCCCATGGACTGTTCTCCAGGCCAGAATGCTGGAGTGGGGAGCCTTTCTCTTCTCCAGGGGATCTTCCCAACCCAGGGATTGAACCCAGGTCTCCTGCATTGCAGGCGGATTCTTTATCAGCTGAGCCAAGTAACATGTACTAATTTGGACAATTTAAGAAGAACATTTAAAACCTAAGTATGACATTTGAAAAAGGTCAACTATACAGTTGCTATCCTTTATTGACTACACTACTCACAGTTATCTTCAGAAAATTAAAGTCTTCCTATTACCAAGTAAAGAGAGCAATGTGGACCACCAAGATGAGAAGGTTTTTGGTCAAAACCAAAGCTTCCCTGACAGAATCTCAAGACCAGGATCTAACCATCTTGCTGTCCCCTGAAATGATCTGTGAAGCCTACCATTTTTTAGTTTGTACATGGTTGTTTCCTAGGGAGAACACAGAAGGAATTATTATTTCTGGTAGTACAGTGGTACACACTGAAAGAAAGCAAACAGCAAGACTTCAGGGCTAACTGTGGTCATTTTTCCTTGCACTCATTTCAGACCTTCTACTCCTTCCTCTCAGGCTCCATGACACAACCATAAAATACCAGAAGCAATTCCACATGTGACGAGGCTGAAAAGATGAGGCTGAAAAGATGAGTCTGAAAATCTCAGTGAGAGGTGGGGAGGACAGTAAAGAGGAATCTTCTCATATCCACAATCTCAAACTATAGACCTGAATGAATGGCCAATCCTCAACAGCATAATGACAGACATGTTGGAGATCCCTGTCTGTTGGACTTCCCAAATAAGGCCCGCTCTCTTTCTTCAATCTTAGACAAAGTAGTGGCCACTCTCTTCAAAGATTTCTCCTTTAAGAATATCTATTTCTTGTGCTAGGTAGACTGAGTGAGCTATTTGCTGTCTAACATGACTTCAAAAAGAGGAAATTCAGTTTTGAAGTCTAAAATGAAGATTCAAAATATGTAATTCCTGGCAAAAGAAAAAAAAAGCCAAAATGAACAAATGGCATCTAATTAAACTTAAAAGCTTTGCATAACAAAGGAAATCAATGACAAAATGAAAAGACAGCCTAATGAATGGGACAAAGTATTTGCAAATGATATGGCTGATAAGGGGTTAATATCCAAAATAAACAAACAGCTCATACAACTCTAACAACCAAAAAAAAAAAAAAAAACCAATTAAAAAATGCGCAGAAGACCTGAATAGACATCTTCCCAAAAAAGACATACAGATGACTAAAAGGCACATGAAAAGATGTTCAACATCACTCATTATTAGACAAATGAAATGCAGATGGAAACAACAATGAGATAACACCTCACACTTGTTAGAATGGCTATCATCAAAAAATCAATAACAAATGCTGATGAGGATGTGGAGAAAAGGGAATCCTCCTATACTGTTGGTGGAAATGTAAACTGTTATAGCCACTATGTAAACTGGTACATCAGGCATGGAGGTTCCTTATAAAACTAAAACAGAATATGACCCAGCCAGTCCACTTCTGGGTATATATTTAAAAAAAATTTTTAAACACCATTTCAAAAAAATACATGCACATTAATATTCATAGCAGCACTGTTACACAACAGCCAAGAAATGAAAGCTAAGTAAGTATCCATCAGTAGATGAATAAATAAAGAAGATGTGGTGTATCTAATATATATATATATATATACACACACACATACACACACACATTCATACATATACACATACAAATATCTGTGTGTATATATACAGGAATATTACTGTCATAAAAAAGAATGAAATCATGTCATTTGCAACAATGTGCATAAACCTAGAGTACTATGCTTAGCTTACATATGTCAGGCAAAAAAGACAAATATTATATGCTATCACTTATATATAAAATCTAAAAAATAAAATGAATATATACAGCAAAATAGAAACAGACTCACAGATACAGAAAACAGATTAGTGGATACCACTGTGGAGAGGAAGAGGGAAGGGGCAAGATAGGGATATGAAATTAAGAGACACAAAATACTATATATAAAATAGATACACAACAGAGATATATCATACACTATAGGGAATCATAGCCATTACTTTGAAATAACTTTAAATGGAGTATAATCTATAAAAATACTGAATCACTCTGCTGTACACCTGAAACTAACATAATATTGTAAATCAACTATATATATATATATTTTAAATGTAAGTCCTATGAAATTTATAGTCATTCTTGATATATGCGAGTTAAACTAACTCTTAGAACATAATCTGGTGCAACTGAAAATAATACTAGTATTCAATTAATGCAAGTATTTAGAAGGACAGAGTGGGTCCTGTTTCTCCCTCAATAAAGGATGATCTTTATTGTTTCCATGTATGACAATTAAACTTCTGAAGCCTAAAATACACAGGGATAGCAAATGCACACTACTTTGAAGTTTTCCCAGTGTTTTTCTTCTATAATCTGCTTTACCAACTTCTGCTTCTCACAGTTACCTCCTGTTTACAGATAAAAATAACGGTAATAACACCATTTTGTACTTAATAGTAATGCTCATCCACTTCCCTCCTTACCAGAGATGGTATGAGGATGAATGGAAGACAGTCTGACAAACACTTTGAGCTCTTTGGAAGGTACTCCTGCAGGAAGCCTTGTTGAGGCTAAATAACACCTTTCATCTAAGGATCTATAAGTATCTCACAAAGCCCAGATCATTAACCCTTCCAAAAATTACTGTGACATAAACCAGAGCTCAGCATTCAGTTCAGTTCAGTTCAGTCGCTCAGTCGTGTCTGACTCTTTGCGACCCCATGAATCACAGCATGCCAGGCCTCCCTGTCCATCACTAACTCCCGGAGTTCACTCAAACTCCCCTCCATCGAGTTGGTGATGCCATCCAGCCATCTCATTCTTTGTTGTCCCCTTCTCCTCCTGCCCCCAATCCCTCCCAGAATCAGAGTCTTTTCCAGTGAGTCAACTCTTCGCATGAGGTGGCCAAAGTATTGGAGCTTCAGCTTTAGCATCAGTCCTTCCAATGAACACCCAGGACTGATCTCCTTTAGAATGGACTGGTTGGATTTCCTTGCAGTCCAAGGGACTCATTTACTATCCTCATTTAAAAGATAAGAAACAGAGACAGGCCAGGACCACTAACACTGTGATATAAATTTAATAGTTTCTGGGACCAGGCCTAGAACATAGGCCAAGTAGCAGGCCATGTCTACATGGCAGTGTGCATTTGTCTCAAAATCTGAATAACAAATCTGTACGAAAGAATGCTAAGTAGGGAAGAAGTTCCATTTGTGGGCTAGGGTATACAATCTGACAGCAAAGGAAGTGGTCACTTGGTTTTGTGGCCATGAAAGAGAAATAAGTAATGTGAAAAAACTTTAATCATAGTCCTTGGAGGATCCTAATTGAAAACAACAAAATAAATAATGGTATACTTCAGAAGTACTCTTCACCCAATTGCCCTCTAGGTACAATAATAAAAAGACTTTAGGCAGTAAACAGAAAGATGTGGACATCAGACTAAAAATATAAAAATTTGAAAAATAACACACAGCTTTTCATATGCTATATTGCTAATCTCACTTAAGAGTTAGGATCACAAATAAGTTTCTTTCCCCACAAGTAAGTTATGTTTCAAAGTCTTATTTGTTAAAATCCCCCAAACCTTAAAAAATGATTCTGAGTTTCTGTCAAGGAACCCAGAAATTCCAACTTTCAAGCCTTCTGTACCTTGCATTTTCCTTCTGGCTATGTGTGACATTACTTCTGAAGACAGCAAATATGAGAGATGCAAAGAGACGAGAAGGAAAATGATGATCCAACACCTCAGGTCCAAAACACCTTCCATCCACGTAAAAAATATTCATATAGGCTGCACTCACATGGATTCTTTCTAAATCTTCATCGAAGAATACAATGGAGTCTATTCACATGAGATAAGCCATGTCCCTCCAAACACACACAAACATACACAACTTCACCTGGAAACCAAAGATAGAAACTTCCTTTTTATTGAAGAGAGAAATCAAAACAGTTTTTAGGGCAAATGAGACTTCAGTGCTTTCCTGTCAATAACCACACAGCTACTCTCTCCCTCAATTTTTCCATCTATACACAGGGACAACACCTTACAAGGATATTCTGCAGTTACAGGAAGATAAATTATCAGATGGTATTCTGAGCTCTATTATTGTCACTCACCAACTAAAACCTCCAACACATCATCACAGGACAAAAAGCAGCTTCTTTAAAAGAAAATAAGAAAAGTCAAGTAGGAACTCTGATAGCTTACAGTCTCTGCAGTCATCAACTGGCCTTATGGGGCTGTAATATTTTTAAAGAATGGAGCAGAAACATCTTCTTCAGAATAAAAGACAGTGTGGCTGTTAGGTGGGTACTCTCCCAGTCTTCTCCAAATACAGCCCTAACTCCACCTCAGATACCACATCTAATCTGAAATCTGAGACTACAGTAATTAGTGGTGAGACAACCAATAATAACAGCTAATAATAGCCAATAAAAATGGGACATAATGTATTTCCAGAAGGCCAGGGGCACCTCAGAACCAAGGAACAAGTCAAGGCCAGTCTGCGTGAGAAGTAATCCTTATCATCATCTACCTCTGTAATCAGAGGACTCAGCCATGATTTTCCAACCTATTAGCACATCACTCCTGCTTTGGGCACCTCCATTACATCAGTACCAAAAAGCTCATATGTCACCAAAGCCGAAGTCTCATCTCCACTGACTTCAATGGCATGGGAACGTCATCAGGCTGCGCACACAGAATAGGAACGTGAACTTCCCTCATTGATTCTGCTCTCCCAAACCATATGCCTGTCTTGGCTGCAGTGAGCATGAGGAATGTTATGAGGAGCCTGACCTGAGGAGCTGCCAGGCAGAAGCCAGACAAACAGCCAAGGAATGAAGGCTTTAAAACCTCCTTCAAATAATTTCGCAGGGTTGCACTTCTGGATGTGTGGCCTGAGCCTCACTGCTGACGTGAGGATTATCAAGTTTAAGACTCAGCTGGTAAGGTCAAATGACCTATTAAGAGAGTGAATTAAAACCGTTCTATACAAACAGAATGCCAGGCAGTTCTGCTGAGCACCTCAAAACTCAAAATACCAAGGGACTTCCCCTCCCCTCCCTTCCCTTTTCGGTTTTTAAAAGTAGCAAGAAAAAAAATGTGGGGTGGAGATAGGAGGCAGGAAGAAAGAAGAGGCTGTGCTGACACGGCTGAAGAACCTGACCTCATCTCAGCACACACCAGCACGCTCTGCCAGTTTCCACAGCAGCATGCAGAATTAGCATCAGAGAGAGGCCGCTGGGATTCAGTTTGATGCAAAATTACTTCTGGAGAAAGCCTTGCCTTCAGGCATGGATATTATTGCTTCTTCAGGGCAAAACTGCCCCAGGTGGCTGTTGATGAGCAGGAACTCTTCAATGCCCTAAGCCTGTGCCCACCAACCCTAAGGGCAGATGCCCTTTCAGAATCTAGGTTGTTTCCACAGATCAACTCTCTCCCTCAGAAGGCAGCCGCCTAATGCTCATTCAGATGTGTTACCACTCTTACTTTCAGCTTGGTCATCTTCCCTCAGGGATTACGCATAACTGTCCCTCAAACAATAGCAACAGGAGGTAAGTGTTTGATCTTTGTATCATACCTATCACACAGGAGAAAGGAAGTGCCAGTCAGCAGAAAGGGGCAGAGATGATTTCTGCTCAGCCTGGGGGTTCTCTGGGCAAGTGGCTTTAGGCTGGCAGGGCACAAAGATGCTGACTATTGCGTCAAGTGACAAATAATCGGAAAAAGAACAATGAGATGGAAGAAAAGGTCATCAGGTGCAGTTACCTCCACTCCAACTTCTCCAATGGGAGGACAGCAATCAGAAAAGTTAAAAAAGCAAATCAGAGGCCCCTTGGCAACATCAGGCACTGGCAAGAGTATGAAAGTGAAAGTGAAGTCTCTCAGTCGTGTACGACTCTTTGAGACCCCACGGATTGACTGTAGCCTACCAGGCTCCTCCATCCATGGGATTCTCCAGGCAAGAATACTGGAGTGGGTTGCCATTTCCTTCTTGAGGGGATCTTCCCAACCTAGGGATTGAACCCGGGTCTCCCACATTGTAGGCAAACGCTTTACCATCTAAGCCACCAGGGCAAGAGTATATATACATATAAATAAGAGCTGTCCAAAAAATAGCTGGGTTTGAAATGCTTCCTTGGAAGATGGGAGAGAGGTTGCCACATGGTATCTTAGATTTTCAACTAAATCATCTTATCTTATTAGACAACAAAACATGAAATATTCTGTCCTCTGTCAGGACCATAGGAAACCTGCTTTCAGTAGCACCAATGCAACATTATCTATTATGACACACTCTTATCT
Source organism: Moschus berezovskii (assembly GCF_049115385.1). Classification (NCBI taxonomy): domain Eukaryota; kingdom Metazoa; phylum Chordata; class Mammalia; order Artiodactyla; family Moschidae; genus Moschus; species Moschus berezovskii. The sequence continues at coordinate 28,888,804 of NC_142471.1, forward strand.
GTAATCCAGTCCAGATGGCCTCCTTCCCTTCTGCAAAGGTGTGGGCTAAATGCCAAATAAGCAAAAGGCCTTGGGAAAGGGATGGGGTTATCACTCCCACTCCGCCAACACACTTCAGGAGTCACAAGATCTTTACAATTTAAGGAACTGGTATCAAAGTTTTAACTTACAACTGAGAGAACAAACTTTGAACTACAGTTCTGGATGATTTATATTTTATTTTTCTACTTTTATTTTGTAATAATAATGTTCACCTATGAGCATTAATTCTAAAATTGCTTCATCACTGAGATATGGGAAACAGGACATTATTTCTTAAGAAATCATCACAGCTTCATGGCATCATGAACTTCACTCTCGTTTCTTTATCTCTTCCCATGATGTCCTCCAACATTTGGAATAACACTTAGACATTTGCTGGCACCAAGCCACCTAATCTAACACGGTTTCAGTTGGCCTGGTCTCTAAATAATAGCCTGGCTCAAAAGACAGTGCCCTGTCACCATCTCTAGGTACAGATTCATACTGGCTTCCTGTTATTCAGTTGCCAAGTTGTGTCCGACTCTTTGAGACCCCATAACTGTAGCACGCCAGGCTCCTCTGTCCTCCACTATCTCCCAGAATCTGTTCAAATTTATATCCATTGAGTTGGTGATGCTATTAATAACTAAACATCTCATCCTCTGCTGCCCTCTTCTCCTTTTGCCTTCAATCTTTCCCAGCATCAGATTCTTTGCGGTGTGTTTATACTGTAGCTAAACAACCACAATGGAATATATAATACATGCCCATATAATGCATACAGTGGAATACTATATGGGCATGTAAACATATAGTGGAATATTCAGTTCAGTTCAGTCACTCAGTCGTGTCCGACTCTTTGCGACCCCATGAATCACAGCACGCCAGACCTCCCTGTCCATCACAAACTCCCGTAGTTCACTCAAATTCATGTCCATCGAGTTTCCATCATTGTCTTTTCCTATTTCTTGTCATCACATAGGTTCCATTCCGTTCCCTCGCTCAGTCGTGTCCGACTCTTTGCGACCCCGTGGACTGTAGCCTACCAGGCTTCTCCGTCCATGGGATTCTCCAGGCAAGAATACTGGAGTGGGTTACCGTTTCCTTCTCCAGGGGATCTTCCCGACCCAGGGATCGAACCCGGGTCTCCCGCATTGGAGGCAGATGCTTTAACCTCTGAGCCACCAGGGAAGCCTAACATAGGTTAGGCTTTCCAAATCTGTCATTCCCTGCCTGAGCCAAGGCAAGGCATGAAGTATCCCAGAACCATGGCAAAGATGAACAACTGATAAACAGAAATTCAAAAGAGAGTGAAGGGAGGAGAAAACATCATGTATAAACAGAGAGTAACAGACCAGGGAGGGTGCATCGTTCTAGAATGGAGGTTGGCTCTGTCAAAGATCAGCTAACAGCTTGTTTTCCAATTTCATTTTAACAATGGTTTTGCTTCACTGACAGTCATATTTTTGGGTGCCCTCATTAGTGTTTTAAGACTTCACTTTCCAGACAAAGTGACACATGAAGCAAATTCAGAGGATAAGTTTTGGTGAAATCCTACTTAGATTTGAATTGTCCCCCCGCCCCCAACCCAATAATCTAAAACAAGAAATGTACCAAACCAAATTGAAGAGCTTCAAACTGTACTTTTCCCTATATATCTGATGCTCCAATCACTTGGCAGAAGTCTTTCAGATTTTTAACATAAAATACATTATTTCTATCACTAGAAAAATATGAAAAGCCCCAAATGATTTCTTACATCTCCCATTTGCTTAAGTTTCATACTGTAATCATCAAGAATGAAGGCTGAGCCACACTTTATCACTAACACAGCAAAGCAAGAGCGGCCATATTTTGGCAAGGTGTCTTATCACAGGTTCCTTTCTATATGTCACATTTTTCTGATAGTCATGCTGGTAATATATTTGGGACTGATTTACTTGAAAGTTGACTGGCATTTATTTTTCATTAAATACATTTTATTAATACATTCTGCAATAAGGCATAAGTGAAAATTTGACAGAAATCACTGTTCATGTTTCAAGTTAATCAGTGTACACAATGGGCTTCCTTGGTGGCTCAGACACTAAACAACCTGCCTGAAATGCAGGAGACCTGGGTTCAATCAGTGGGTCAGAAAAATCCCCTGGAGAAGGGAATGGCTACCCACTCCAGTATTCTTGCCTGGAAAATTCCATGGACAGAGGAGCCTGGCAGGCTACAGTACATGGGGTCGCAAAGAGTTGGACATGACTAAGTGACTAATATGTTCACTTTTCACTTTCACAGAGAAACACAAGACTAATTTTGGATGCATTTTGAAATAAAAGAAATTTATTCAAGTTCAATATTATTCCTATCAACTGAACTTGGCTGATGTGAAGTAATAAAGTTACAATCAAATTTAATTGAAAAATAAACTTATCAACAGAGGACTGTGAGGTGTAAGTTATAGGTTTATTTGACTCTGCGCTCTCTTTTCCGGAATTTAATAAACTAAAAAAAAATACTTTCTAGAAAAGAGTTAACAAAGATGCAATAGGACTGACAGCTGTTAACTAAATACTTATGACATAAATAATACATCTTGTCAGTCAGTTCAGTCACTCAGTCGTGTCCGATTCTTTGCAACCCCACGAACCACAGCACACCAGGCCTCCCTGTCCATCACCAACTCCCAGAGTCCACCCAAACCCATGTCTATCAAGTCAATGATGCCATCCAACCATCTCATCGTCTGTCATCCCCTTCTCCTCCTGCCCTCAATCTTTCCCACCATCAGGGTCTTTTCAAATGAGTCAGCTCTTCGCATCAGGTGGCCAAAGTATTGGAGTTGCCGCTTCAACATCAGTCCTTCCAATGAATACCCAGGACTGATCTCCTTTAGGATGGACTGGTTGGATCTCCTTGCAGTCCAAGGGACTCTCAAGAATCTTCTCCAACACCACAGTTCAAAAGCATCAATTCTTCAGCACTCAGCTTTCTTTATAGTCCAACTCTCACATCCATACATAACCACTGGAAAAATTATAGCCTTGGGACCTCTGTTGGCAAAGTAATGTCTCTGCTTTTTAATATGCTGCTTAGGTTGGTCATAACTTTCCTTCCAAGGAGTAAGCGTCTTTTAATTTCATGACTGGAATCACCATCTGCAGTGATTTTGGAGCCCAGAAAAATAAAGTCTGACACTGTTTCCACTGTTTCCCCATCTATCTGCCATGAAGTGATGGGACCGGATGCCATGATCTTAGTTTTCTGAATGTTAAGCCAACTTTTTCACTCTCCTCTTTCAGTTTCAAGAGGCTCTTCAGTTCTTCTTTACTTTCTGCCATAAGGGTGGTGTCACCTGCGTATCAGTCATCTGCATATTAGTATTTCTGCCGGCAATCTTGATTCCAGCTTATGCTTCATCCAGCCCAGCGTTTCTCATGATGTACTCTGCATATAAGTTAAATAAGCAAGGTGACAATATACAGCCTTGACGTACTCCTTTTCCTATGTGGAACCAGTCAGTTGTTCCATGTCCAGTTCTAACTGTTGCTTCCTGACCTGCAAACAGGTTCCTCAAGAGGTAGGTCAGGTGGTCTGGTATGCCCATCTCTTTCAGAATTTTCCACAGTTTACTGTGATCCACACAGTCAAAGGCTTTGGCATAGTCAATGAAGCAGAAATAGATGTTCTGGAACTCTCTTGCTTTTTCCATGATCCAGCAGATGTTGGCAATTTGATCTCTGGTTCCTCTGTCTTTTCTAAAACCAGCTTGAACATCTGGAAGTTCATGGTTCACACATTGCTGAAGCCTGACTTTGAGAATTTTGAGCATTACTTTACTAGCACGAGATGAGTGCAACTGTGTGGTAGTTTGAGCATTCTTAGGCATTGTCTTTCTTTGGGATCGGAATGAAAACTCACCTTTTCCAGTCCTGTGGCCACTGCTGTTTTCCATATTTGCTGGCATATTGAGTGCAGCACTTTCACAGCGTCATCTTTCAGGATTTGAAATAGCTCAACTGGAATTCCATCACCTCCACTAGCTTTGTTCGTAGTGATGCTTTCTAAGGCCCACTTGACTTCACATTCCAGGATGTCTGGCTCTAGATGAGTGATCACACCATCATGATTATATGGGTCATGAAGATCTTTTTTGTACAGTTCTTCTGTGTATTCTTGCCACCTCTTCTTAATATCTTCTGCTTCTGTTAGGTCCCTACCAATTCTGTCCTTTATTGAGCCCATCTTTGCATGAAATGTTCCCTTGGTATCTCTAATTTTTAAAGAGATGTCTAGTCTTTCCCATTCTATTTTTTCCTCTATTTCTTTGCATTGATCGCTGAAGAAGGCTTTCTTATCTCTCCTTGCTATTCTTTGGAACTCTGCATTCAAATGGGTATATCTTTCCTTCTCTCCTTTGCTTCCCGTCTTTTCACAGCTATTTGTAAGGTGTCCTCAGACAGCCATTTTGCTTTTTTGCATTTATTTTTCTTGGGGATGGTCTTGATTCCTGTCTTGTATACTATGTCACGAACCTCTGTCCATAGTTCATCAGGCACTCTGTCTATCAGATCTAGTCTCTTAAATCTATTTCTCACTTCCACTGTATAGTCATAAGGGATTTGATTTAGGTCATACCTTAATAGTCTAGTGGTTTTCTCCACTTTCTTCAATTTCAGTCTGAATTTGGCAATAATATATCTTGAGTGTCTATTAAATATGAGCATCATATCTAATCATAAAGCAGGAAGGACATCGGGTGAAATAAAAAAAAAATTTAAACTAAATACTAACCTTTAAGACAAGAGTCAGCAAACTTCCCATAAAGGATCAAGTTGCTGCTATTGTTTACTCGCTAAATCATGTCTGACTCTTGCAAACCCATGGACTGTATGTAGCCCCCCACCCCCCACCCCTCACCCCTCTGTCCATGGGATTTCCCAGGTGAGAATACTAGAGTGGGTTGCTAACTTTCTTCACCAGGGGTTCTTCCAGATTCAGGGATCAAATCTGAGTCTCTGCAGGCAGATTATTTACCACTGATCCACCTGGGAAGTCTCATACATGTATAAACATATATACAAAGGATCAAACAGCCATACTCTGTCGTCACAACTACTTAACTATGGCACTGTGGCACAAACGCAGTCAGTGGATAAATAAAGGAGTTAGAGACCCTGATATTAGAATTTCACATAATTTTTACATGTCATGAAATATTTTTCTTCTTTTAATTTTTTCAACCATTAAAAAAATAGAAACACTATTCATAGTTTTAGGGCCACACAACAAAACAGGTAACAGGCCAAATTTTGTCCTTAGACCATAGCTTGCTGACTCCTGAGAGTTTACAATTTCAAGTACGGGGCAAAAAACACCCCCTTCGTCAAACAAGACCTTTTCCTTTTCTTTTTTGAAAAGAATAATCAACAGAAATTTATAGGTTTCTGATCTCTATAGAAAATTGTTTTAGCTTCCTGAATGCTTAGCAGCACAAGAGACATGGCTAAGCACTGACCAGTATCTGCACAAAGTAAGGGGTAGAGGGAAGGCACTGAGAGCTAGAAGTTTGCCACTGACTGGGATGGTCCTGACCATTACAGAGGAGGTAACGTCTGTATAGAACTTTGAAGAACAAGTAGGATTTGGACAGAACAAGACTGCAGTAAAAAAAGAGAGAGATAAGGACAAAACTTCAGGAACTAGCCATATAAGCCAATGAATTAAAAAAAAAAAAAAGCAGATCCAGAAAAAGGGAAAAAACCAGCAAACCAATTGCCAGTGCTGCCAAGAGAACATTTTAAAGAGAAAAGGGCTTAAAATTCTCAATGTGGTTACTGGGAAAAAATAAAAGTAGGTCAAGGCACAGGACAAATGGGGGCTGTTGGTGACTTTTTTATACTGCTGTTTCAGTGTAATATAGAGCTGACAGACAGGTTTCATGGAATTAAATAGGGAAAAGCCTGAAAGGAATGCTGGTGGGAAGAATGGCTTTATAGAGACATATACTATTTTCTTAAATAAAACAAACAAAAAACATTTTAGTGAAAGTAGCATCTTTCACTTCACTACTTTATTAGTAGCTTGCTCAATATGAAACATCCTCATCAGGAAGTTGTTTCTTACATTAAATTCTAATACCCTTTGAAATTAAATGGGCCAAATTTTGTGGTAAGATCAAGAATTAATAAAAGTTGCATCTATCCTAAATGCGGAACAAAACACAGGAAAGACTTCAACAAATTTTCTTAAAAAAAAAAAAAAAATAACACAACTATAACAAATGGTAGTGTCCTGTTTCCCTTGTCTTTCCTTGCTTTTTTTTAGTTTAAAAAATTTTGTATGTCGATGAAGTTTCAGTCTTGCAGAAAGTTACAAAAACTGTAGAGAATTCCTGGATACCTTTTATTCTTTTTTTATATAAAAAAATAACAACTTTAATCAAAGCATTCTTCTGTTGATTTCCTGGTTTTCATCCTTTGTCGTGTGGATACTGCCAATTAATTCTGGATATTCAATTTAAAAAGTGCTGGGGTCTAAGTAGTTTAGTTAATGTTGTCCATGATTCAATCACAAGTTGTAGGAAAGGAAAGCGCAATATAAGCTCACTCAACAAAACTGGAATTCACTTGGCTTCTTTAATCTGTAGGTTGATGTCTTTCATCAGCTTTGGCCCATTCTCTCTCTCCTCTTCTTCTGGGATCAAATTAAATGTGTGTTAGAGCGTCTCATTCTCTCCTATATGCCTCTTTTTCTCTTATCTATAATTTTTACTTTTCCTCTCTGCAAATGTAACATGCTGGATCATATTTTCTGATATAGTTTCTAGGTCACTATTTCCCTCTGCAGCCATATCTAATTTGCTGCCAAATCCATCCACTGAGCTCTTAAATTCACTTACACATAGTTCTAGTATCATAGTTCTTCTAGTATTTCTACTTGGTTCTTTTCCAAAACTGCTACATCACTTTTTCTTTGCAATAGTTTCCAATTACCTGATTAGAAAAAAGTTATTTTTAGCCAAAGTCTGACGATAATTCTAGTATTTCATGTCTATGAGTTCTGGGTGTCTGCTCACGGTGGGTAATTTCCTCATATGTCTAGTTATTTGTGTGTTGGCCATATGGGGGGCAAAAATTCTTTGGAAGAATATTTTTAGGCAGAGAGTGATGATACTTTCTTCCAGAGAGTTTTTTTTTTTTTCCCTTTACTATTGCCAAGTCCCTGGAAACACTACCAGTCCTGGGGCTCTTTCATCCAACTTCAAGACTCCAAAGTCTATTTTCTCCCGTTAAGAATCCTAACAGTTAATTTTTGCACTCTTTGAGGATCCTCTTTGTCAGATTTTTTTCCTCATATTTTCTGTCTCTCTCCACACTGTCAGAGATTTCTTTGGCATTATTTTCTAAACCTTAATTGAATATATACATATGTGGGTATATGTTATTTCTATGAACTCTCTTCTGACAGAAACCTTTTCCACAGCATCTCATTTTTATTTTCCAAGTGAAATTCTTCAGAAAGTTGTACACTTGTTCCTCTAACAAGCTGCCTATTTTACATGATTGTCAAGAACAATGTGATTGCTTTCAATGTATGGATAAAAGCTATTACAAATATTAATATTAAAATTAATATTAAAATATCAATTTAAATTGTAATATTAAAATACTAATATTTTAATAATTTTATTTTTATTTTTTTTATTTTTTATTTTTTTTTCCAATTTTATTTATTTATTTTTTTCAAGTTGAACAGACTAAATTTCTTTAAACAAACTTACTTATACTCCAGAGTCCTTTAAAAACTTAATAGCATTTATACATTGAAGGTATTTGATTTTCTTGTAACTAGCACTTCAAATGCAACAAGCATTTGAAGCAACAAGCATTTGACCCAACAAGTAAAACTTTCTACAGTTCATAACTTTTATAATTGTAATATCAAAATACTAATATTACAAAATATTAGTATGTCCAAGCACAGTGAATTTAGTAAGTGTCCATGGTGTATAAGCATGAACAGCTCAGAGAGAAAGTGGCATCTAGTTAGTGATTCTACTTACATAAAATTAAAATTTCAAGTCACAGAAATATCAGGTAGCAAAAACGATACCACAGCTGTGGTGATAATCAGAGATAGCAACTTCATTCTACATTCAATTCAATTTGCTGTTATTAATACTGATGTAATAGTGCAATGGAACATTTAGTGATAGATTTTCAAGGACAGGCTTTCTGAAAAAGGTAAGTTTGAGGAAAAAGTTCTAAAGATGAACCACAAGACTAAGAAGTAATTTTCAAGAACAGTATGTAACACGGCTTAGTATTGAATTGGATAATAAAAAACACAATATTTTCTTCCTCAGAAATAATATACTCTCTAGATGCTTGTCTTCCTTGTAGTCATTAATATATTCTTTAAAAAATCATGACTGAGTTCTCAATCTAATCTCTCTTCCCTTGAAAGAATAAAAATGAATTCCTTTTTTCAATATTCTTCTAATACTCTGAAACAAAGTAATCATTGAAAACAAACCTCTTCACTAACAGGAACTTAATTGTGCCCTTGTTACCTTAAGACAAACAGACCACAGAGTTGGCCAGGGAGGGGCATGGGAGGCACATTCTGCTTTTTGACCTTGGTAATAGTTACACTGTTCACTTTATGATTATTTAAAAGTACATACATGTTTGTGCACTTTTACCAAGAGAATAAATAGCATGCATTTTTAAACATCTTCCTTATAGAAACTTCCCTAAGTAAAAAAACTAAATAAAGCTCTCATTTAAATGTATTAATTATACTGTCCTCTTAAATACTTTAAGAGCCAGAGATGGAAAAAGAGCAAAACTGAATGAAATACTTGAGTCACTCTTATTTACATCTTTCAAGAAAACTCTCAATGTAGCTAGCTAGATTTAAAACATATTCTCAGGTAAAGTACTATTGAATATTAATATAGTAAAATACTGCCAACTCCCTCTTTCTCTAAATTTAAATATTCTTATATACAAAATGGAAACACATGTGCTTTTTACTTGGTCTATATGCTCCAGGATTTTTAAGTATCTAAAGAAATGGCACTTTTGTCCTTTGCTTTTGGACCTACAGTACATTCTGCTGCTGCTGCTAAGTTGCTTCAGTCGTGTCCAACTCTGTATGACCCTACAGACGGCAGCCCAGCAGGCTCCTCTGTCCCTGGGATTCTCCGGGCAAGAACACTGGAGTGGGTTGCCATTTCCTTCTCCAATGCATGCATGCATGCTAAGTCGCTTCAGTCATGTCCGACTCTGTGCAACCCCATGGACAGCAGCCCACCAGGCTCCTCTGTCCACGGGATTCTCTAGGCAAGAATACTGGAGAGGGTTGCCATTTCCTTCTCCAGCACTTTCTATTTCTTCCCAAATATATTACTGTGGCTTCATTTGTACCAAATCATCTGTGGAGAGTACAACCGAGGGCTCTAATGTCTTCTCTTCACCTTGCATTTAGAAGCTATGCTTTTAAACAGTTACTGCTGCTGCTGCTGCTAAGTCGCTTCAGTCATGTCCGACTCTGTGAGACCCCACAGACGGCAGCCCACCTGCACCCCTATTCAATCTGCTGAGAGCATAGTCTTGGAATACAGATTCAATTGCATAAGGGCATTTCATAGGTCCCCCAAACAAGACTGGTATTAAGACCACTTTTCCCTCCAGAAGCTGGCAGTCAATGACCATCCTACTTCTAGCTAATGAGGGAGCAGTTATTTCCTGGCAGAATGTTTTTAGGTCAGCATGATTTCTCCATTTACAAGCTTATCACTGCGTTACAGATAACCAAACCACATCTTTGCTCCTATCTCTTAGATGAGAAATGGAAACTCTGACAGGACACTATCTTATTAACGAGGCCGAGGTCGTCTTCACTCACATGTACATCCTCCTTTCAGAGCCATCTGTCAGTCCTTCATAAAAAACTACCATTACTAAATACATTGCTTTTCTGGTTTGAAAAACACAAGGGAATGATTCTCTACTTGTCAGTTCTTCTTTCAAAGTCCTTCTTAGAATAATAAAATTCTTATTTTAACTAGGAATAATCAGATACTAGTCTATAATAGCTGCAAGAATTCTCAAAAGAGCTATACCAAAAAAAACACATAGCTTCTACCTCCAAAAGTCATTGGAGATCTTTTTTTTTCTTATTAAGGCATCCAGAACACATAATATTGCACTGAGTCAAAAGGACCAATTCTCTTCATGGAGTAGAATAGCAATTGGCTGTTACTCATTAAATTCTTACAGCAATGAGCAGTGACTCGCGTTCTCGTTTTGTTTCTCTTTGAATAGCAGATGAAATTGATTTTTTTCCAAGGCTGCTTCCCAACACCAGCATTCCTGATCCTTGACCTGTGTAGCTGTTAATATGCTGCACACATATACTTGGGCTCCTTAATAACCAATGCTGTTAACCTTTCTGTTTACTCCAAGTCAGTTCCTATCTTGTTAGTGGAAGTGATTTTTTTTCCCTTTCTGAACATAATAATTATATCTGGTATATATATAATCCATTGGTTTTTTGAATCTCTTGCTTGTTTTTTTTTTTGCAAGGGATTCAGGGGCCATGTGTTTTCATATTCTAATTGAGAAAGACTTGTAATTCCAAAAAAGTGCCCTGCTATAGCTACTTTATAAATATAGCTATTACCTCTTATATATCTGGGGAATCAGTTTTGGATGCTACATTTTATCATTATTCTCAAAGAAAAGTTAATTCCTTTGATTAAATATAAGTGAAAGATTATATTTTCTGGAACTAATGATTAAAAAGTAATATGTTGTAGATTCTATCAAAAGATATTTTGTTACAACTACCTGTGTTCAAAGGACCTGTGTGCAAAGGTACTTCTCTTCCTCCATCTCATAATCTGCTCCCATCATTTTATACTGTATGCAGGTCAGGAAGCAACAGTTAGAACTGGACATGGAATAACAGACTGGTTCCAAATAGGAAAAGGAGTACGTCAAGGTTGTATATTGTCACCCTGCTTATTTAACTTATATGCAGAGTACATCATGAGGAACACTGGGCTGGAAGAAGCACAAGCTGGAATCAAGATTGCTGGGAGAAATATCAATAACCTCAGATATGCAGATGACACCACCCTTATGGCAGAAAGTGAAGAGGAACTCAAAAGCCTCTTGATGAAAGTGAAAGAGGAGAGTGAAAAGGTTGGCTTGAAGCTCAACATTCAGAAAACAAAGATCATGGCATCTGGTCCCATCACTTCATGGGAAATAGATGGGAAAACAGTGGAAACAGTGTCAGACTTTATTTTTTGGGCTCCAAGATCACTTCGGATGCTGACTGCAGCCATGAAATTAAAAGACGCTTGCTCCTTGGAAGGAAAGTTATGACCAGCCTAGATAGCATATTAAAAAGCAGAGACATTACTTTGGCAACCAAGGTCCGTCTAGTCAAGGTTATGGTTTTTCCCGTGGTCATGTATGGATGTGAGAGTTGGACTGTGAAGAAGGCTGATCGCCGAAGAATTGATGCTTTTGAACTGTGGTGCTGGAGAAGACACTTGAGAGTCCCTTGGACTGCAAGGAAATCCAACCAGTCCATTCTGAAAGAGATCAATCCTGGGTGTTCATTGGAAGGACTGATGCTAAAGCTGAAACTGCAATACTTTGGCCACCTCATGCGACGAGTTGACTCACTGGAAAAGAGTCTGATGCTGGGAGGGATTGGGGGTAGGAGGAGACGGGGACGGCAGAGAATGAGATGGCTGGATGGCATCACCGACTCAATGGACATGAGTTTGAGTGAACTCCGGGAGCTGGTGATGGACAGGGAGGCCTGGCGTGCTGTGGTTCATGGGGTCGCAAAGAGTCGGACATGACTAAGCGACTGAACTGAACTGAACCTATTAATCTGCTGTACCTCTCAGAGATAGGAAGCTCCTGGAAGGCAGGGACTGTATCACAATGACTGTTTTATCTGCAGAGCACATGGTCTGACAGATAGCACACAGTCAATATTTCTGTTGGTGTTAGTATTACATTCACCTCAAAAGTCTAATTGTTAATTAGCCAGTTTTAGACTAACTGGCACACCCACTGCCCAAACATTTATGTCCAGTCAGATATTATCACATTTCAAACAGACAGGCCCAATTTCAAGTATCTACTGATCTCTGCCTAAACACTGAGCATCTTTATGAAGAAGGTAGAAAAGCTAATTTGTGAGTTTTAAATCTTTTTTTCTGATTCAAACTCTGCTACTATCTAGCAGTAACCTTTGGCAAGTCACTTTAACCATATTGGAACTTGCACCCTTAGAGAGTAAAACGAGGAACTGGACTAACTAGTTTGCAAGAACCTAGCTGGGCCCAATTCTAAAACTCCAATTAGGCATTAAACAGTAAGGGTACGACTATTACAGCAAGCTTTGTCAACACTAGAGGGAGCTATGTCCATGTTATCAATGGGGTGGGTTAGAAAGATATCCAAGTCAAGCATCTTTAAATGGAAAACTGACTTTCCAGAACAAGAGAAGTTAAATACCAAATAAGAGACCCATACTGTTCATACAGCCACTTCTCAGGCTACCTGTGGTTATCTCCTTCTTACAGATGTTAAAGCACCTCACCCTCAACTTGCATCAATATACCTTTGGAGCTTAATTCTAATTTCAAAGGAACCAAGTTGGCTTGAGTCATTCCAACAGATTTCTTCCCCCATTCATCTAGCTTCTTTCTTTATCAAATTAACAGTAACAAAAAAAAGCAGAATAATTAATGCTATTATTTTAAAAGTCTCAGGAAATGAGCTAGAGGAAGAAAGAGATTCATAGACAATAAAGCCGTGGCCTGGGAAAAAAGTTAACTGCAACTGAATTCATTAGCAACTTGCCACTCAAACTGAAGCTACCAGAGCTACTTTGAAAATAAAACTATTCAAAGAGAGGAAAGGTATCAAGGAAAAGAAGGCATCAACAAAGCTCTGTAATGTGGGAGCTGGAATGCCTGCCTAAAGAGAATGCTGCCATTGATCTGCTAGGCTCTGCAATGAGAAGCTTGCAGCTGCTGAAGAGTGATGTCATTAATTAGAGAAAATGGAGTCACATTAGGCATTTGGCAAGAAATCTGTCAAGTGACAAGATAAAGGAATGGAGGAAAACGAAAAAACATTTCTAAAGCTACAGCTTACTCTGAAGTTTTACTACGTACATCCTCTCCCTCCCAGCTCCAAAAAACACTCATGGCCTTGAAAATACATGACCCAAACCATTATAGAACAAGTAAAATGAAGAATCAAAAACCTTTCCTTTGATATCAACTTATGTTTCCCTTTCCCAGAGGCACAATGGCATGTTAACCTGACAGAGAGGGCATGAACTGTGGATGTTACAGAATGTGGTCTGTGGGAGAAAGATAATGCAATCCTGAAGAACCCTTTTCATTTAAATTTCATAGGTTAATTTAACACTCAGAAGCAAATCCTCAACAGTCAGAAATGGACCACCTACTTTATAGCACATGGGCTGTTCCTGAGTAAAAATAGATTACACAGGAACTTTTGGAGAATGACTCTGTGGGTGAAGAGAAAAATCTACTAGAACAAGACAATTCTTCTTCACTTAAAAAATGCACACTCAGACCTTCAAGGGTAAAATACAGAGTAAGACTCACAAGGTTAAAATCAACTTATTCCTATGGATCCAAATAGTACAGTTGTTTCTTAAATCATCTAAGAATAAAATCTAAGGATAAAAATACTCTAAGAGATACCAACAGCCTTAACAAGTCAAAAAGATTTCTCTTTTAGGACAATGAAAAAAAAATTTAACAGTCCTTTCAAGTCAATAATCCTCATGGAAAGTATAGAAAAATATACTTTACTGTTAAAAGGAAAACTTATTGTCCTCCCTTATTTTAGGACACATGCCAAAGGATTTCCAATTCACTCAGATTTGTACTGACCTTTAAAATGTTTCGGCCATCAAATGATTCTCTTTCCTTGAAGATATATTTGCCATCTGCTGTGTAGAGATTGTACCTGCCTTCAGCTGTAAATATTCCAAAGACAGTGTTAGAACAGAAGCTTGGGTTATTTAGCTGAATCTCTTGGATTTCTATAGGGACAACTAGAAAGATCTTCATGTACTACCTAGAAAGCAACATAGTGAAAAAGTGAAAGTTGCTCAGTGTCCAACTCTTTGCAACCCCATAGACTGTCCATGGAATTCTCCAGGCCAGAATACTGGAGTGGGTAGCCTTTCCCTTCTCCAGGGGATCTTCCCAACCCAGGGATCGAAATCCAGTCACCCGCATTGCAGGTGGATTCTTTACCAGCTGAGCCATAAAGGAAGCCCAAAAATATTGGAGTGGGTAGCCTATCCCTTCTCCAGGGGATCTTCCCAACCCAGGAATCGAACCGGGGTCTCCTGCATTGCAGGCGGATTCTTTACCAACCGAGCTATGAGGGAAGCCTGGAAAGTAACAACATGGAGGGGAAAACATCAGATTACTATAGTCAAGAGACTAGTCTCAGCTCTGTCATCAACTCATTCGGTATATATTCATTCAACATTGTGCAAGTACTCACTGTACATAAACTACATAACAAACCATATTCTTAGACATAGGCAAACTATGTCTCTTCAGTTCCTCATTTACAAAGTTAGAAGTTAAGAGTGGGTGATTTCCAAAGATTCCCTGCAGTTTAAAACCCAAGATTCCTTATAAGCTGTACACATTTTTAAATATATAAAAATACATAATACATAAAAGTTCACCCATTAACTAGTCAAAAATGCTGATAATCGTGCTTTGGGTTGATTTAAGAACTCCCCTGAAATGAGAAAGACCTCTCCAGTTGCAATCAAAGGTATCCTTACATTCTACACAGAAATCTGCAAATCTATGACCTTAGCCTCATCAAAGCTGTGCTCTAACTCCTTGTATTAATTTAGCTTGCTTATCCCAAAAGATGTCCTTCAAATACAGCAGGGAACAAATGGATATCAAAGGAAAGGATAACTATTATGAAAAAGCAAAACAATGTATTCAACAGCCTTTTCAAAAGAAAATACAAGATAGAGAAGTATCCAGGGTATATAAAATTCAAAACATCTTTAAGAATTATTTAACTCTCAGAATATTTTCTGAAATACCAACTCTTTCCTGCCCACCAACAGACACTTAAAAGTGTCTATATTTCTACTTTTGAGTACACTCTTTTATTGTATGTAACTATGGAGATTGCCACATCAGAACTGATAAAATATATTCAAAGAGCTAATTCCAGGAAGATAATATATTTTAGAAAATCCATTGGAATTACACCTGGGTAACTATAGGACTACTTCTCTAATGAGAACTATTCTCTTATAAAGAACCCAATCCCATGTATATTTCACAACTTAAAAATAGGTCCCCTGTTAAAAGAAAACGTGAAACTTTATAAAGCAAAATTCATACTAGGTAAATGTCAATTTAAAAAAGCAGTGATGAAATCTGGAGATTGAAATGTTTACTAACAGGTTCAAAATCTATAAGTAAATAGCATTAACACGAGGGGAATGTAGATCAAAACCACAATGAGATACCATTTCACACTCAAGATGATGGCAATAACAAAAAAGACATAAGTGTAGGTAAAGATATAAAGAAATTGAAGCCCTCATGTACTGCATCTCTTCTTATTCATGGTGCTTCTTTTCACCTTTTCAGTTACCCATGGTCACCTAAGGTCAGAAAACATTAAATGGAAAATTCCAGAAATAAACAATTTCTAAGTTTTTAATTATGCACCATTCTGAGCAGCGTGATCCATCCAACCCAGGAAGTATCATCCCTTTGTCCAACATATCCCTTTCTCTCAGTTATCATAATGACTGCCAAAGTATTGCACTGCCTATGTTAAAGTCATGATTTTATTTAATCATGGCCTCAAAAAGCAAGAATAGTGATGCTAGCAATTTGGATATGCCAAAGAGAAGCCATAAAGTGCTTTCTTTAAATGAAAAGGTAAAGGTTTGTGACTTAATAAGGAAAGAAAAAATCTTAGCTAAAGATTGCTAAGATCTACAGTAAGAACAAATCTATCAATGAAATTGGGATGGAGGAAAAAGAAATTCATAACTAGTTTTGCTGTCACACCTCAAACTGCGAAAGTTACGATCACAGTGCATGATAAGTGCTTAGTGAAAATGAAAAAGACATTAAATCTGTACAATAAGAAATTTTGAGAGAGACAGATATTATTCACATAATTTTTATTATAGTATATTGTTTAATTCTTCTATTTTACTATTAGTTGTTAATCTCTTACCGCACCTAATTTATGAATTAAACTTTATCATAGGTATTCATGCATAGGAAAAATATAGGATGTCTGGTATATGGTTTCAGGTATCCACTGGGGACCTTGGAACATATCTCCTGCAGATAAGGAAGGGCTACTGTACTGCTTGTGGGAATGTAAAATGGTGCAGGCACTGTGGAAAACAGTCTGGCAGTTACTCAAAAAGTTACAACTTTGTGTAAATCATGACTCTGAAATTTCACTCTTAAATATTTACTTAATAGAAGTGAAAACATAAAAACACGAACATAAATGTTTACAGCAGCATTATTCATAATAGCCCAAAAGCGGAAACAATACAAATGTCCATCAACTGCTGAATGGATAAATAAAATGTGGTATGTCCATACAATGGGTTATTTTTTGGTAATAAAAAGGAATGACACTGTAACATGGATGAACCTTATAAACATTATGCTAAGTGAAAGAAGCCAGTCACAGAAGATCACATATTGCATGAGTCTATCAATATTTATGTGAAATATGCAGAAAAGGCAAATTCATTGGACAGAA
The DNA here is from genome assembly GCF_049115385.1 of Moschus berezovskii. NCBI lineage: Eukaryota > Metazoa > Chordata > Mammalia > Artiodactyla > Moschidae > Moschus > Moschus berezovskii. Next base: position 28,905,687 of record NC_142471.1, read on the forward strand.
AGCAGACTGGTGGTGTTACGGACTAAACAGTAAGGGGAAAATGGGGAGTCACTGCCAGTAACTAGAGAGTTTCTTTCTGGGGTGATAAAAATGTTTCAAGATGTACTGTGGTAAAGGCTGCATAATTCACTATACTAAAAATTACTGAATTATGTATGTTAAATGGATAAATTATATACTATATGAATTATATCTCAATAAAGCTGTTACATTTAAAATATCTGTCAATAGGAAAGGATAACTAGACTGTCAACACAGAATATTTTCCTATATGAAGCTCTGGTGCCAACTGAATATACATCTGGATCCACACAATTTAAAAGAAACAGATTCCTATATAATTCAACTCTTTTATGTTAAGAGGTTAGGTAATAATGGGAAATGAAATAGAAGAGCTCTGAACTAAGATTTAAAGACAACAATTTATTTTAAAAAGTCTTAAAATACAATCTAGCATCAAAAAAAAAAGTAACACTAGAGCTAAGAACTGGATAGCTACGTATCTCTCAGTCCTACAATGGCTCTTATCAAACCAAACCAACTTACAGTTGAGATCTCTGATATGTATCTGAGGGAAATTAAAAGATGCACTTTGGCAAAAAGGAATACAAAAACTGTTCTAAACTCTAAATCTTAAATAGTTCATGTGTTCTAATGGAGTCCTGATGAAGTCCTCTTCCAATGAAGACTTTCTAAAACCAAGGTCAGTCCTAACAAAGGTAATAAAACCTAAATATGGGGTTTTGGTGGTGGTATATTTTGAACAACAGGCTTTAAAGAAGAAGCTGCACATAACTTAAATTTGTAGCTCCTCTTCAAACAGATGCTGAATGTGCCAGACAGCTTTCACTTGGCAGGTGGGGATGGGAAGAAAAGTAATCCTTTTTAAAATGCAGATTATTATCCCAAATAAAGGGTTAAAACAAGGCATTTTTATATGAAGGCTTTTAGATTCAGGAGGGGAAAAAAATTAACACAAAGTTTCTCAACCGTGGTGCTACTGACATTCAGGGCTGAAAAATTCTTCATTATGAGGGGCTCGTCCTGGGCACTGCAGAGGGACAAGCAGCACCCCAGCCTCTATGCATAGATGCCAGCAGCAACCCAAGCCCATCTCCCTAACTGTGGCACCAAAGTGTCTCCAGAGAATCCAAATGTCCTCTGGGAGGACAAAACTGCCCCTACTTGAGAATCACTGCTCTAACACTTACTTTTATTAGTTAATCTTCTCTTGATTCTAAAAAAAAAAAAAAGCTGCCATGCATTTCTTAGGACATACTTACACTAAAACAATTATTCACTGTCCACCTAAAATTTACTTAGGAATCCTGCATTTTTATTTGCTACATCTAGCAACCTTATGTGGAGAAGGCAATGGCACCCCACTCCAGTACTCTTGCCTGGAAAATCCCATGGATGGAGGAGCCTGGTAGGCTGCACTCCATGGGGTCGCAAAGAGTCGGATACGACTGAGCGATTTCACTTTCACTTTTTCCTTTCATGCATTGGAGAAGGAAATGGTAACCCACTCCAGTGTTCTTGCCTGGAGAATCCCAGGGATGGGGGAGCCTGGCGGGCTTCTGTCTGTGGGGTTGCACAAAGTCGGACATGACTGAAGTGACTTAGCAGCAGCAGCAGCAACCTTATGTGCAAGAAGAGTACAAGATTTGAGAAGCTATATAGTCCCATGCACGGTATGTCCCTGCCCTCCTCCACTGTACTCATCAAAACAAGATAACGGATATAAAAAAGAAGATATGTCAGAGATCCTTTGATAGCCCATTCTCCTCAAACCCCAGGGATATCATTAGACCTTGCTGGTCACATACTGTACTGTGGTTCTATGGAGCACTTACCATTGGGGTCTTTCCTGAACAGAGTATTCATGACTGTAGCATGGAGTTTCACACTATTCCACTCTTTCACTATTAGTCCAGATGCCTGAAAACGTTCCAGCACTCGATCAACCAACTCCTGCAGCCTGCGGAAATTAAAGAAAGAAGCACAGAAACCTTACTCAACTCCTGAACCCCGATTACAAATTCAACATTTACAGGGCATCTGCTCTGAGCCGATTACTGCACAAAGCCCTCAAAAGAAGTCTGCAGTCCCCACCATCATGAAACGCACAGCTTTGTGTGGATAACAGACCTGGAAACAACTGCAGACATCATGGTGAGTGTTAAGGGAGTGACCAACTGTATTTGGAGGGGCCAGGTTTTCACAGGAGGCTTAAGCATGGTCTTGAAGAAACATGGAAGTTTATCATCTTGGAAATCGGGTGCAAGCAGCCAGGTTCAACAGACAGCGGCCTGAAAGAAAGTGCTTTAATGGTCGATCAGTCACAGAACCAAAAGCTACCATGACTGATGTGTTTCTGCCAGGATCAAACGAGGTCTGCCACAACTCGAATAAGACATTTGCTCACTGGGAAGGAGCATGTACTGTGAAGATCCTGGCAGCCCTGGCCACTCCATCAAAGAGGCAGAAGTGCGGTACCAGTGAAGATGACCACAGGAAAATCCACAGGCACCACGACTGATACTCCAAAGGGACTCCAGCTGGCTCTAAGCACAAGGGCTCTGTAGTGGATGAGTTCTGTCTTGATGATGGCTGTTCAATCCAATACCTCCACTAGAAACGATTCTTGTACAAGAATTTTTCCCTTTGTTCAGATGTTCTGATCAGCAGCTTAAAGGACTCCCTTTAACACTTCTTATAAGGCTGGTCTAGTGGTGATGAACTCCTTCACTTTTTGTTTGTCCGAAAAACTCTTTTTTATCTCCCCTTCAATTCTGAAGAATTTTGCCAGTTGTGCCACTGAGAAGGGGTCATTATTCCAGCAAGGGTATGGTGGAGTAGATCTTGGTTGGAGTATTCAGAAAACAGCCATCTTATGTGACCATCCACTTATCTGATGGTGAAGTTCAGCCTGTGGCTTTTACATATTGTGCCCAAAAATCCACCCTGAGCTTGGTGAAGTTCTCTCTGAACACAGGTGTTGACGGGGATGTCTGCATCAAATGACAGAACAGCACACCTGGCAATGAGCACAGAGAGCAGTGTGTTCCTTTCAACTTTTCCTTGGTTTTTTCTTTTTTGAGATTTGTACTGCAGTCTAAGTTTCCTGGCTCAATATCTTTCATTTGTCACCAGTGTACTAATGAACAATAGATTTCACTTTTTTTAGTTTTTACATTTTAGGTGTACATACTAGTAATGCTCTTGTGTACACACAACCTCTTTTTCCAGATGCAAGTGGCCCTGAGACATTTGGAGGGTTTGTGGATCTTCCACTGCTTCTTGGGCCATGTGTGTGTGCTCACTTGTGTCCAATTCTTTGCGACTCCATAGACTGTAGGCCACCAGGCTCCTCTGTCCATGGGATTTCTCAGGCAAGAATACTGGAGTGGGCTGCCATTTCCTACTCTAGGGGACGTTCCAGACCCAAAGATTGAACCTGAGTCTCTTGCGTCTCCTACATTGGCAGGTGGATTCTTTACCACTGTGCCACCTGGGATGCCCATGGCCTGTGGTAAAACACTGTGGCCCAGTGAGTGGGTTCTCTTTGAGCAGGTTTGATGGGTCTGTTTTATGTGAGAAGTGGGTCAAGCTCACCTTGCATGGCCCATCTGTGGGAGTTTTCCTGAGGCCATGGGGCAGAATCTCTGGTTGCAACAGCTGAGTTGCCCAATGCCTATATCCACAAGGAGGCAGCCTCCGGTACCCCTATCTCTCAGTTATAGAACGTGGGCAAAACAACCATTTTCTGTTTGCACTCATATGCTGAAGCAGAGGGGGTTATCCTCCCGTAGAGATTAACTCAGAAGCACAAAGGTGTCTTTTCCCTTTCATGTTTTTCAGGCTCCAAAGTTCCAAATTAATGTTTTTATAATTCTAACTTCTTTATCTTGTTTTTATTAAATGCCATCTACTAACCAAAAATATTTAAACATGAGTAAGCCACCTGATACAAAGAGCTGACTCATTAGAAAAGACCCTGATGGTAGGAAAGATTGAAGGCAGGAGGAAAAGGGGATGACAGAGGATGAAATGGCTGAATGGCATTACTGACTCAATGGACATGAGTTTGAGCAAGCTCCGGGAGATGGTGAAGGACAGGGGAGCCTGGTGTGCTGCAATCCATGGAGTCGCAAAGAGTCAGATATGACTGAGCGACTGAACAGCAACAACAGGCTATAATTAATAATAATAAAATAAATATCCATACCCTCACTGACCTCCAGAAACAGAACACAGGGCTAGGACGAGGGTGAGGTAAGTGAGACACTTGCCTGAGGCACACAATTTAAGGATGTGCCAAAAAATGCAGTAATCACAGGAACTAATTTTTTTTTATAAAATAGATAAAGTTTTAATAGAATATTTTTTAAACTCAAAATTAATGCAAAAAAACTCATGATGAACAAAATACCACATTTCTGAATGAAGGCAGGATCAGTATTACTGAGTTTTCCTTTTGCCTCAGTACAGTTTGGCATAGGTCATACCAGAACCCAGGGATATTTCCTGCTCTGAAGACCCCGTGACTCCCTGCCGCCTGCCACAGCATTTGCTGTGGGGCAGCCTCACATCCTCATACTCCTCAACATGCACACTTTCCTACCAGGCTTCCTCCACTGAGCAGCTTGCCAACTGCCGCCTCTGTGCCTTCTGTTACCTGGGCCCCACACGCCCACTTCCCCTTCCCTCCATCTATACAGATTTAATTATCCTTCCAAGCCCAATTAAAATCCCACTCTTCCACGAAGTCTTTCTAAGTACCTAACACAACCACCCCTCGGTATCCATGAGCAAAGAGTTTGCTCTTCTCTGAAATGCCACCCCACTAAGTAGGCTCTACTTAACCTTCCCAAGGATAGTCCCTTAATGTTTCACGTTTGTCTGTCTTGTTCCCCCACTGGACTGTCTGCTCCTCAACAGCATATCTGTCTTGTATCTGCCAGAGCACCACTGTACTACACTTTCTGTAACTACTTGCTATGATTGGTTAACTCATGCATTTGACTGATTAAAAACTGAGAACTGAATGTTAAAATAAGTATGGTCTTGAAGGATCATTAAAGATTTGCTGATGAAACCAGGGAAGGAAGGACACATCAAGCAGGAGAAATAGTGTGCAAAGACGCCAAGGCATGCAAGACCACAGATTACCTTGAAAACTACCAATTACTTAATATAACTGTAACAAGTGAGAGAAAAAGAACAGTGGAAATGAACTGGATGTAAGCAAGTGGTCAGAGAATGGGAAGCCATGGAAAGTTTTTAAAAGGAAATGATGTTTTCAGATGTCCATTCATTAATCTCACACTGTGGAAGACTGGAAAATGCTTCAGAAGGGAAGGGACCAGTGGTACTGAGGTCAGCTAGGTGGTATTAATAATAGAAATAATAACAAACATGATGTGTCAGGCTATTCTAAGCACTTTGTATCTCTTAAATCATTTAATCTTCATGATAAATTATCTCTGTCTTACAAGTGAGGAAACTGAGGCACAGAGAAGTTATAAAATTTGACCAAAGTCACATAACTAATAAGTGATATATCCAAAATGAGAACCCACGCAGTCTGGCTTCAGAGGACCATACTATAAAGGAGAAAGGAATGAACATCTAAACTATGGCAGGGACAGGGAGAGCAGAGACAACGCTATGTATTAATACTCAAAAGAGCTTGTGAGAGAGAAGCTGGGACCCACAGACACGACAGTGTTACAGGAGAGGAAGCAGCCAAGAGCCACTCCCAAGAGCACACCTTAAATGAATGACCAGGTGGGTCACTGACCAAGGTGGGAAGTGGTGGAGAGAGGGTTAACAGTGTGTATACTTCTGCATCTGTGGCACTGGGTATCGAGTGGGACATGTCCAGGAGAGAGATGGAAATAACAAGCCTGAGGCTCAAGAGAAAAAGCTGGGTCAAAGACAGACTTGGGAGTCGTCAGTGCAAAAACAGTAGTTAAAAGTGTGGGAAAGATGCAACCACAGGGTGAGGAGGAGTCAGAGCAAGAAGACAGCTAAGAACAGAGACCTTATGGGACACTCCTATGTAAGGGGCCAAAAGGACAATCAATAAGGATGATCAGAAAATTACTAGAGCTAATCAGTGAATTTAGCAAAGTTGCAGGATACAAAACCAATACACAGAAATCACTTGCATTTCTATATACTAACAGTGAATAACCAGAAAGAGAAATTAAGGAATCAATCTCATTCACCTTTGCAACAAAAAGAATTAAATATCTAGGAATAAACTTACCTAAGGAGACAAAAAGAACTATACACAGAAAATTATAAGACACTGATAAAAGAAATTAAAGACAACATAAACAGGTGGAGAGATAGTCCATGTTCCTGGGCAGGAAGAATCAATACTGTGAAAATGACTATACTACCAAATGCCATCTACAGATTCAATGTGAACCCCAGCAAATTACCAATGGCATTTTTCACAGAACTAGAAAAATTTCAGAATTCATATGGAAACACAAAAGACCCCGAACAGCCAAAATAGTCTTGAGAAAGAAGAATGGAGCTGGAGGAATCAACCTTCCTGACTTCAGATTATACTACAAAGCTAGAGTCATCAAGACAGTATGGTACTGGCACAAAAACAGAAATATAGACCAATGGAACAATATAGAAAGCCCAGAAATAAACTCATGCACCTATGGATACCTTATTTTTGACAAAGGAGGCAAGAATATACAATGGGGCAAAGACAGCCTCTTCAATAATTGGTGCTGGGAAAAAGGGACAGCGACACATAAAAGAATGAAATTAGAACACTTCCTAACACCAAACACAAAGATAAACTCAAAATGGATTAAAGGCCTAAATGTAAGACCAGAAGCTATAAAACTCTTAGAGGAAAATATAGACAGAACACTCGATGACATAAATCAAAGCAAGATCCTCTATGACCCACCTCCTAGAGGAATGGAAATAAAAACAAAAGTTAACAAGTGGGACCTGATTAAACTTAAAAGCTTTTGCACAGCAAAGGAAACTATTCAGTTCAGTTCAGTTCAGTCGCTCAGTCGTGTCTGACTCTCCGCGACCCCATGAATCACAGCACGCCAGGCCTCCCTGTCCATCACCAACTCCCGGAGTACACTCAAACTCATGTCCACAGAGTCGGTGATGCCATCCAGCCATCTCATTCTCCGTCGTCCCCTTCTCCTCCCGCCCCCAACCTCTCCCAGCATCAGAGACTTTTCCAGTGAGTCAACTCGTCGCATGAGGTGGCCAAAGTGTTGGAGTTTCAGCTTTAGCATCAGTCCCTCCAATGAACATCCAGGATTGATCTCCTTTAGAATGGACTGGTTGGATCTCCTTGCAGTATAAGGGACTCTCAAGAGTCTTCTCCAACACCACAGTTCAAAAGCATCGATTCTTCGGCGATCAGCTTTCTTCACAGTCCAACTCTCACATCCATACATGACCACGGGAAAAACCATTGCCTTGACTAGACGGACCTTGGTTGGCAAAGTAATGTCTCTGCTTTTTAATATACTATCAAGGTTGGTCATAACTTTCCTTCCAAGGAGCAAGCGTCTTTTAATTTCATGGCTGCAATCAGCATCTGCAGTGATTTTGGAGCCCAAAAAAACAAAGTCTGACACTGTTTCCACTGTTTTTCCATCTATTTCCCATGAAGTGATGGGACCAGATGCCATGATCTTTGTTTTCTGAATGTTGAGCTTCAAGCCAACCTTTTCACTCTCCTCTTTCACTTTCATCAAGAGGCTTTTGAGTTCCTCTTCACTTTCTGCCATAAGGGTAGTGTCATCTGCATATCTGAGGTTATTGATATTTCTGCCAGCAATCTTGATTCCAGCTTGTGCTTCTTCCAGCCCAGAGTTCCTCATGATGTACTCTGCATATAAGTTAAATAAGCAAGGTGACAATATACAACCTTGACGTACACCTTTTCCTATTTGGAACCAGTCTGTTGTTCCATGTCCGGTTCTAACTGTTGCTTCCTGACCTGCATACAGGTTTCTCAAGAGGCAGGTCCGGTGGTCTGGGATTCCCATCTCTTTCAGAATGTTCCACAGTTTATTGTGATCCACACGGTCAAAGGCTTTGGCATAGTCAATGAAGCAGAAATAGATGTTTTTCTGGAACTCTCTTGCTTTCTCCATGATCCAGCGGATGTTGGCAATTTGATCTCTGGTGCCTCTGCCTTTTCTAAAACCTGCTTGAACATCTGGGAGTTCACGGTTTACATACTGCTGAAGCCTGGCTTGAAGAATTTTGAGCATGACTTTACTAGCGTGTGAGATGAGTGCAATTGTGCGGTAGTTTGAGCATTCTTTGGCATTGCCTTTCTCTGGGACTGGAATGAAGACTGACCTCTTCCAGTCCTGTGGCCACTGCTGAATTTTCCAAATCTGCTGGCATATTGAGTGCAGCACTTTCACAGCATCATCTTTCAAGACTTGAAATAGCTCAACTGGAATTCCATCACCTCCACTAGCTTTGTTCGTAGTGATGCTTTCTAAGGCCCACTTGACTTCACATTCCAAGATGTCTGGCTCTAGGTCAGTGATCACGTTATCGTGACTATCTTGGTCGTGAAGATCTTTTTTGTACAGTTCTGTGTATTCCTGCCACCTCTTCTTAATATCTTCTGCTTCTGTTAGGTCCATACCATTTCTGTCCTTTGTCGAGCCCATCTTTGCATGAAATGTTCCCTTGGAATCTCTAATTTTCTTGAAGAGGTCTCTTGTTTTTCCTATTCTGTTGTTTTCCTCTATTTCTTTGCATTGATCACTGAGGAAGGCTTTCTTATCTCTCCTTGCTATTCTTTGGAACTCTGCATTCAGATGCTTATATCTTTCCTTTTCTCTATAAGTAAGGTGAAAAGACCACCCTCAGAATGGGAAAAAATAATAACAAATGAAACAACTGACAAAGGATTAATTTCCAAAATATACAAGCAGCTCATACAACTCAATGCAAGAAAAACAATCCAATCAAAAAGTGGGGAAAAGACCTAAACAGACATTTTTTTCAAAGAAGACATACAGATGGCTAACAAACACATGAAAAGATGCTCAACATCGCTCATTATTAGAGAAATGCAAATCAAAACTACAATGAGATATCACCTCACACCGGTTAGAATGGCCATCATCAAAAAGTCTACAAACAATAAATGCTAGAGAGGGTGTGGAGAAAAGGGAATGTTCTTGCACTGTTGGTGGGAATGTAAATTGATACAGCCACTATGGAAGACAGTATGGAGATTTCTTTAAAAACTAGGAATAAAGCCACCACATGACCAGCAATCCCACTCCTAAGCATGTACCCTGAGGAAACCAAAACTGAAAAAGACACATGTATCCCATTGTTCAGTGAAGCACTATTTACAATAGCTAGAACATGGAAGCAACCTAGATGTCCATCAACAGATGAATGGATAAAGAAGTTGTGGTACATATACACAATGGAATATTACTCAGCCAAAAAAAGGAACACATCTGAATCAGTTCTAATGAGGTAGATGAACCTAGAGTCTATTATACAGAGTGAAGTGAGTCGGAAAGAGAACAATAAATATCATATTCTAATGCACATATATGAAATCTAGAAAAATGGTACTCTAGAATTTATATGCAGGGCAGCAGTGGAGAAATAGACATGCAGAACAGACTTATGGACATGGGGAGAGGGGAGGAGAGGGTGAGATGTATGGAGAGAGTAACACAGAAACTTACACGACCGTATGTAAAACAGCCAATGGGAATTTGCTGTATGGCTCAGGAAACTCAAACAGGGGCTCTGTATCTCCCGAGAGGGGTGGGATGAGGCGGGAGATGGGAATGAGGTTCAAAAGGGAGGGGACATATGATATACCTATGGCTGATTCATGTTGAGGCTTGACAGAAAATAAAATTCTGTAAAGTAATTATCCTTCAATTAAAAAAATAAGGATGAGGAACAAGAAAAGGAAAACTTCAGAAAGGCTGAAAGGAGAATTACCAAAGGTAGGTGGAGGCAGGGGAGGGAGGAATACTCAGTATAGTACAATGCTATAGAAAAGTAAAGTAAGAAAAGGAGCAAAAGATGCATACTTATTTCTTAAAATCATAACATTATTTGCTAGAGCAGTTTCACTGGCATACCGGCAATAGAAGCCTTACTGCAGAGGACCAAGGGAGAGGCCAGTGAGACAGGGAAGGGATACAGGCACATAAACTCAAGGAACTTATAAGGAAGGGAAAAAACTAATTGCCTTGGTAACTAGATAAAGAATCAAGGGCAGGTTGTTTGCGTTTGGTTTCAATGAGGAGAAAGAGTTGAAAATGCTTACTGACAACAAGAAAACTATCCAACAGAGATGGAAGATGAAACTTGAAGCAAAAGAGGGGATTGATAGAACAAGATCTCAAATGGAACAAGAAGGGCTGGTGTGTCATAGGTGATAGGAACACAGAGATGAGTGGAACAAGTCCCTGCCCTTGAGTGGCTTACATTCTGGTGGAAGAAGACAAACAATAAATAAACACATACATGACATCAGGTGGTGCTAAGCATCATGAAGAAAACAAAATGGGAGAGAGAGAGGAGAAAGGGTCTGATGGTGAGTGTACTATTTTAGACACGGTGATCAGGGATGGCTTCCCTGATAAAGTGACACTTGAGCACAGACCTAAAGGAACAGCATTTCAGAGAAAAGGAACAGCAAATACAGCCATATGAGGCAGCATGGCGTGACAGAGGGACAGTAAGTAGTCAGTGTAAGGAGTGAAGCTGTGAGGAGAGCTGACGAGAGGGAGGACCAGGTCACGGGCTTCCATAAGGCTCTCAGGCTTCTGTAAGGACTTGTCTTTTATTCCAGGAGAGGTAATGAGCTTGTGGAGAGTTTTCAGCAAAAGAAGGACATAATCTGACTGACGTTTAAAAGGAAACCTCTTATGGCCCTATGGAGGACAGACAGTAGTGGGCAAAGAAGGAAGGCAGTCCAGAGGCTGTCACAACCCAGGTGGCGGGCGTGGCACCAGTGCGGGTGGCAAGGAGCATGGTGGCTTTTCTAATACATTGCAGTCAGGAGTTGAAGATAATGATTCCAAAAGAATTTTTGTCCTGAACAACTGAAAGAGTGTATATCAAAGAATAAACCATACTCCCGCATCATGAGAAATTCTGTGGAGAGAGAAGGGCAGTGATGAAACAGAGACAGGTGGAAGCAGGCTGTGAAGGCTCCTGTGTGTCAGGCAGGGTTGCCGCATTCTTGGCAGGCCTAAGAAAGCCAGGTGAGACTGTATGAAGCAAGATACACGAGGGGAAAACTAAAGGCATGGAAGCCAGTTAAAACAGATGCTGTGCTTCCTTACACAGTTGTCTTAATCTTTTTCTGATTACAAAAATAATACGCTTGTTATAAAAAAAAACAATGCAAAAAGCAGAAAAGGAGAAAAAAAAACCTTACCCTCCACAGATAAAACACTTATTTGGGGGTTAGATAATTTTTAAGTCTTTTGCTACAGACATATATCAATTTTAAAAAGACAAAACAGTTTTCTGTAACCTGCTTATTTAATATACCCTGAATATTTCCCCATGATATAAAATATTTTTCTCAAGTATTTAAACCAGTATATTAACCAAAAGGGTTAACCAATAATATACATTGATAAGGATGGAGAATGTTCCTACATTCCTAAAGGGAAAATAAAATATATTCACAATGCACATAATCTGATTTTGCAGTTAATTGATTTAATTAACTGTGCATGTGGCTCTCCAAGCCAGGACCTACATTATCATGTCTAAAGTTTCTGATTAACTAACACCACCTCATAAACTTTAAAATATTGCAACAAGTCTAAACATAATCAAGCACTGCAAAATGCCCCTCAATTTCAAATCACAACAGAATGATGCCTCCCTGTTGCTTCTTGTCTATTAAAGAAGTGGACAGGGAGCTCAGATGGAGAGAAACAGCAAGCATGTTAATACTAGAGGAAGGAAATTAAATTGATCAAATGAAAGAGTCCAGTTTCCAGCTTTGTCTTTCTGGAAAATTAAGACTCCTGCCAAACTTACAGACTCAGAACTTTTAGAGACTAAAGTGCTTTAGAATGTTCTACTGTAACCTGCTCATTTTAGACAAGAGGAAATGAAGCAGACAGGTTGAGGTGCTCAGTCATGACAGAGAGAAAGGGACTCCAAGGCTCCTGGCAGCCAGTGCTGCTCTGCTGTCAATTAACTGTGCACTCCATGAAGCCGGCTCTTTATCTTATTCACTGCCTTCTCCTGGCACCCAAGGATTAACTGGCACCCAAGTTAATGCCTAACTGACAAATCATTAGTGCTCGATGAATAGCTGTTGCAGGTATGTATGCATGAATTCACAGATGACAAATCTTTGGAGATCTATTAAAAGAACTTAAGGGTGCTTAGAAACACACATTAAATTTTAGGCTGCTGTCACAGATACTACATTTGACAGTATGTCAGTATATTTCTAACAGTATAGTCTTTCAATTCCTACTTCACTGATCCTTCCCTGGTTGATTATAAAAGACACAAAGCTTCTCTATGACTTTGCATCCTCATAAGTGAATTAAAAATAACAGGGCTGCTGTGAGAAAAATAACAAATTATTTTTAAGCAGCTTTATCATTTTGACAGAACTGTGTGTTTGAAAACAGAAGCCAGTTATTAATGTCTTGAATCTGAGCTCTTAGTTTAAAGGCTTATCAGCACTCAAACATTCCATAGGCTTGGAGATGTACAGCAGAATGATCACTGACTCCCTAGAAAGTACAAATTCTAGGCTTTTGTTTGCCACCCCCCCCCAATTTAACTCAGTTCTATCCAATTAACATTTCCTGAGTGCTCACTGTATATAGGCATTACGCCAGTCACTAACAGAATTAAAAACTAAGCAAACACAGTTCCTGTCATTAAGGAACTTAAAATCTATTAAAATAACTATAAAGAGGACATTGGTAATGACACAAACAATACAAGGTGTTTTGGTAATTTAAAGGTGGAAGACAGTACTGTGAGGTTGAGACCAGAAAAGGTTACCAGGAGGATGGGGTGAGAAGAGGAAGTTAACCAGACTCACCTCACCTTTGAAAATCAGTTGAATAAGTAAATCACTTAAATAAATAAACATGCACTGAACACTGATTATAAGCCATGAATTATAAAAGCTAGTGGATATATAATACTGAAATAAGACACTCCCTGCCCCCAAGAATCTTAAAGTCTACTTGAGCAAAAAGAAGGAAGGATAGCAAGGACAAAAAGAGATGAGGAGTAACACATAAATTTTAGTCATAAGAAACGACGTTAAGAAAGATACAAAGGATCATCAACAAGCAGTGAAGCTGGCAAGGGCTTGGGGCAAGTGCAAGATAGTGGAAGATCAAGTTGAAATATTAAGTTGGTTTCATCCTCCAAGATCCTAACTACTAGACTGAAGAATATGAACTAATTCAAAGAATGATGTAAGATGATGGGAGATTTTTAAGTCAGTCCTACTGTATATAGGCTAATTCTTGGAAAAGCTGATGGAGTAGTAGGATCTATACACAATGACATAAAAGTAGTGTCTAAGTAATGTTTCTTGAAAAGAACTATAGAATAATATGAATAATGTGGTCCAGTTTGTATAAAACAATATGCACAGACAGCGACTCTCAGCAGTATCTGCTCTGCTTATAATCTATCACAGAAGAATACAGGGAAAGTCAGGGCAGGGGGAAAGGGAGCCATTTAATTTTCATTTTACCAATCTGGGAGGCTTTAGTTTTTTGAGAGAAAATAATATGAAAGGAAGATGGCAAACTGGAAGACAGTACAGTGATGCTGGGCTGCACAGCTGTAGAATTTAACTACACTTTTCTCACCTTCTTTTCACCAAAATTCTCAAAACAGTGGTCTGTCTCCAATTATTCTTAATCTCCCTTTTCTGCCCCATGAGCACAGGCTTTACAGTCAAACACATTTGGGTCAAACCATAACTCTACCACTTACATGCACATACCGATTACTACTGACCTCGGTATGATGAAGTATACCAGGTATATCTGAGCAAGTGTAACACTTGCCTGCTTTACCAACATTTTAATTAAAAAAAAAAAATTACTGATAAGCAAAAAGAAAAAAAATTATTATCAAAAATAGCCACTGATAAGATGTTTATATATTCAGACTATCTAGTTTATTTCTCTCTTACTCGCTCTTTCCACTTTTGAGGGGGGAAAAGTAAACGTATATTTCCAAATTGTTTTATAATCACAGAAACGCTATAATGATGACGACAAACCCTCTGTCCTCCAAGAATTTTAGAGTCTACTTAAGGAAAAAGAAGGATAGTAATAAGGAAAGAAAGCACTTAGACACAAGAAGTTTTTATTTCACTTTTGTTTTTTAAAGATGTTTTTTTAAATGAGCAAATAATTCCAGGTTGACAGCCATTTTCTCTAGAAAACAGCCCGCTGTCCTCTGGCTTGTTAATACTGAGAAGTCCGCAGTCCTGATAACAGTCCATCCTCCATAGATGACATCTTTTAAACTCTTCTGTCTTCAGTGTTCTTCACTTCCATTGTGATTTATCATGATATGGATTTCTTTTTATTCATTGTGTGCATTTATTCTTTTTTTCTCTCATCTTTGCTACTGCCTCAATCCAAGCCCCTCTTATCTCTTCATATGGACGTCTCGTGTGACCCTACCGCTCCCTTACTATGCTTCATCCACACCTGGAATTTGCTGGGGTTTTTCCTCTCACAGGGCTTCTGTTCCACATTTTCTTTTGCCTAGAATTTCCCACCATTCCTTTGCCTGCAAACTCTCACTCTTTTAGACCTCAATTCAGTATTAATTCCTCAAAGAGGCTTTCCTTAATCCTGCCCTCCTGCGGTCTAAACTGTCATTCATATTTTCTGTCTTGAAAAGAGCACCATTTTTCCCCTGCTTTACCTGTGTCACACTTTGCAACAATATATTTATGTATTATTTATTAACATCTGTTTTCTCCATTAGTCTGTAAACTACAAATCAGGCAATGACTACGTTTGGCTTTACTCACCATTTTATATTCACAGCCTAACACAGTGCCTAGCACAGAGCAGACATTTAATAAAGTTTTACTGAGTACACAAATGACCAAAGATCAATGTTCCTTTCACACACTGCCTCTAGATCTGTACTTGGTATTTATTCCCTTTTCCTAACATGCTACTTCCTCAGCTGGCAAATTCCTCATTCAGGAAAGAAGCCTCCTTTCTGAAGCCTTCCTTTACAAAATTTCCACGCACATAGGCATATTTTTGCTGCTCATCCATGCACCTCCAGAATCTCAGTAACAGTCTTCACCCTAGCGTATTCTAGTTACTGATATCTGCCCTCATCCATAATAAAGAATCCCTAGGGTCTACTGCACCTCACATCCTGGGCACTTGAAAAATGCCTGAGGGAAAAGGGGACTGGAAATGCCCTGCAAGACAGAATAACTGATGGAGTCAGGTCTTTGTGGAGATAAGAAGGAATGGGGTCCCAGAGTAAATAAAGGATTAGCCTCATGAGAGATAATGCACGGTGTTCTTCAGAATGAGTGTGAAACTGAATGGGGTGGGTGTGATGAAAACAGGAAGACTGTGAGGCAAAAAGGAAGGAAGTTGACTTGGCTTCATGCACTCAGTTAATGTGAGGAAGATATTCTTCTAGAGGGGCAAGGGTGGAGGCCTGTGAGAGTAAGAGACAGAACAGAATAGCCACTGTGTTCAATGCTTAAGTCTTGGCAATACTTGACTACTAAGAAATGAGTAAAACGGTTGAACGAAAATGCCCTATATAGTCAAGGCTTTACAAAATGTAAGGATTTAACAATAAGTGTAGCTATACTGTCCCAGCTCTGTTTTCAGAGGAAAAATCTGATCTAAGTGGTTCCATTCTTTTGAAGGTCAGGTACTTCATGGTCAAGCATTTTAAGGGAATCTTTGATTTAAAAATATATGAAACCATACAGAGAAAGCTAAGTATTTTTTTTTTATTACAACAAGGCCTCTCCTCCATGACTGCATTGAACAGTGTCTCTTCACATAAAAAAACACAAATGATTGGATGTACCTTAAAAACAGAGCTATGTCTTATTCATTTCTCTATCAATTTAAAGTCTTGCAAAATACCTTGCACAATGGAGGCCTTCAAATAGTTTTAATGTTGAGTTAAATAAGAGATATATAAAGTCCCTTCAGTTCAGTCGCTCAGTCGTGTCCGACTCTTTGCGACCCCATGAATCACAGCACGCCAGGCCTCCCTGTCCATCACCAACTCCCGGAGTTCACTCAAACTCACCTCCATCGAGTCGGTGATGCCATCCAGCCATCTCATTCTCTGTCATCCCCTTCTCTTCCTGCCCCCAATCCCTCCCAGCATCAGAGTCTTTTCCAGTGAGTCAACTCTTCACATGAGGTGGCCAAAGTATTGAGGTTTCAGTTTCAGCATCAGTCCTTCCAATGAACACCCAGGACTGATCTCCTTTAGAATGTAGACACTGCAATTTGAGGAGGGGAATCTACAAATCTTTTTGAAATAACATAAATGTGTCTCTTCTTGTGGAAGCGGAATGGGCAAGGAAAAAGAGAAAACAGAGCAGTAAGAGAGATGAAAGTGAAGTCACTCAGTCACGTCTGACTCTTTGTGACCCCATGGACTGTAGCCTACCAGGCTCCTCCGTCCATGGGATTTTCCAGGCAAAATACTGGAGTGGGTTGCCATTTCCTTCTCCAAGAGAGATGAGAATTATTAAAAAAAAAATGTTCTTGGTTGATCCTATTAGTGGATTTAGTCAACATTTCACATGACTTTTCAACTTACAAGCCCTCATAATAGCAAGTGTGCAAAATCTGTAAGGGTTGTGAAACAATGCAACTCAGATGGGGACTTGAACCCACAGTTTTGAAACAGACACACAGATGGCCTCAGGGCTTTAATGCAGTTCACCTTCTTGATATCTCATCACAGAAAGAATTCAGTGAGACACAAAGTGATAGGCAAGAAGTGAATTCATTTACAAAGAAACACACTGAACAAAGCATGGGCCATCCCCAAAAGCAAAAGGGGCCCCAGAGTATGGGGTTGTCAGTTTTTACAGGGCTGGGTAATTTCATTAGCTAATGAGTGGTACGATTATTCCAATTATTCTGGGAAAGCACAGGTACTTCCAGGAATCAGGTCACCATCCACATGTTGACCTTTTATGGCTAGCCTTCAAACTGGTGGCTCAGAAGGTAAAGAATCTACCTGCAATGGAGGAGACCCAGGTTAGATTCCTGGGTTGGGAAGATCCCCGAAGAAGGGAATGGCTACCCACTACACTATTCTTGCCTAGAGAATTCCATGGACAGAGGAGCCTAGCTGGCTGTAGTCCATGGGGTCGCAAAGAGTCAGACACAACTGAACAACCAACACACACTTTGGAACTGTCATGGAGCTGGTGGGTGTGTCACTTACCTAATGCTAATGTATTACAATGAGGTTACAATAAGGCTCAAGGTCCACTGGAAGTCAAATCTTCTGCCATCTTCTACCTAGTTGGTTATAACCAGCTTTTGTCATGCCTACGGCTACGTCCTTTGATACGGTTCATGAGGTTCTCAAGGCAAGAATACTGGGGTAGTTTGCCATTCCCTCCTCCAGTGGATTACATTTTGTCAGAACTCTCAGCTATGTTCCGTCCATCTTGGGTGGGCCTACATGACATGGCTCATAGCTTCGTCGAGTTACACAAGCCCCTTCACTACAACAAGGCAGTGATGCAAGCTGGATGAGCTACAAGCTGGAATCAAGACAGGCAGGAGAAACATCAACAACCTCAGGTATGTGGATGATACCACTCTAATGGCATAGTGAAGAGGAACTAAAAAGCCTCTTGATGAGGGTGAAGGAGGAGAGTGAAAGAGCTGGCTTAAACTAAATATTAAAAGAAAAAAAAAAAACACTAAGATCATGTCATCCAGCCCCATTACTTCATGGCAATTAGAGAAGGAAAAGGTGGAAGCAGTGACAGATTTCCTCTTCTTGGGCTCTAAAATCACTACAGATGGTTACTGAAGCCTTGAAATCTGAAGATGTTTGTGGCCTGGCAGGAAAGTTATGACAAAGCTAGACAGTGTGTTGAAAAGCAGAGACATTATTCTATGGGCAAAGATCTGCATAGTCATGGCTATGGTATTCCCAGTGGTCATGTACAGTTGTGAGAGCTGGACCATAAAAAAGGCAGAACACAGAAGAACTGATGCCTTCTAACTATGGTGCTCGAGAAGACTCCTGAGAGTCTCTTGGACAGCAAAGAGATCAAACCAGTCAATCTTAAGGGAAATCAACTCTGAATACTCATTGGAGGGGACTGATGCTGAAGCTGAAACTCCAGTATTTTGGTCATCTGACGCAAACAGCCGACTCATTGGGAAAGTCCCTGATGATGGAAAAGATTGAGAGAAGAAGAGGGTATCAGAGGATGAGATGATTGGATGGCATCGCCGATGCAATGGACATGAACTGGGGCAAACTTTGAGAGATGGTGAGGGATAGAGGGGCCTGGCATGCTGCAGTCCATGGGGTCGCAAAGAATTGGACATGACTGGGCAACAAAGCCTATGTCATTTTTTCAAAGGTTGTGCAATACCCCCTTCCCTCCCACTTCGGTTGGATCTGTGGGAACATAAAGGGTACATTCACCTCCTAAGACCTTTCCTTTCCATTAATGTAAGGACAAATTATGTCTGAGCACTGTCTTCAAAAGACATCTAGCTTCTATAGCTCTTATTTTCCTTCGCATTTCAAAAAGCAATTCTTTTCTATACTTGAAAGTCGACATCACTTTGCTGACAAAGGTCCGTATAGTCAAAGCTATGGTTTTTCCAGCAGTCATGTATGGATGTGAGAGTTGGACTATAAAGAAAGCTGAGTGCCAAAGAACTGATGCTTTTGAACTGTGGTGTTGGAGAAGACTCTTGAGAGTCCCATGGACAGCAAGGAGAGCAAGGCAGTCAACTCTGAATATTCATTGGAAGGACTGATGCTGAAGCTCCAATACTTTGGCTACCTGATACCAAGAGCTGACTAACTGGAAAAGACCCTGATCCTAGGAAAGATTGAGGGCAGGAAGAGAAGAGGGTAACAAAGGATGAGATGGTTGGATAGCATCCCTGACTCAATGTACATGAGTTTGAGGAAACTCTGGGAGAGAGTGAAGGACAGGGAAGCCTGGTGTGCTACGGTCCATGGGGTCACAAAGAGTCAAACACGACTTAGCGACTGAACAACAAAATACTTGAAAGACCTTCTATAGAACTAAGGATCTAACCATTAAACAAATTCAACGGAAACACTCAAAGTAATGATTTCATTACCCTTACTTAATGACCACCCTCTCTTCCCTGGGAGTCACCTCAAATAGGGTAAACCAAAACTGTGCAGTCTATGATCTATGTATGATAAAACAGACTTGAAGCCCTATATTAGGAAAAATTCACTATTTTGTTTAATGAAACACTGTAATCCATGAAAATTTTCCATATAACTTCATGTTAACTGCCTAACTATACGCTATCACAGATTTTAGTTTCATAACAGTAAGGCATTGACAAAAATTTAAGACTTGTAACAGAGAATAAGTAAATGACAGAGGTCAGGCTGAGTCGCTGTGATGCTCTATAAAATTACAAGGTTTATCAAGGAAATAAAAAACATGACTTTAAAACATTTTTAAAAGTGAGTCTGCCCCAAAGAATTGAAAACAGCTCTATTCACAATAGCCAAAAGGTGGAAACAGACCCAAATGCCCATCAACTGATGAATAAACAAAATAGGGTATTCTTTCATACAATGGAAGATTATTTAGCCATAAAAAGGAATAAGTACTGATACATGCAATAATATGGATGAATATTTAAAACATACACTGAAAGAAGCCAGACACAAAAGGCCACATACTGTATGCTTCATTTATAGGAAATATACAGAATAGGCAAGTCCATAGAGTCACTAGACTAGTGGCTGCCAGGGGCTGGGGCTGGGAAGAGGGAAGTATGGGAGAAGGGAGAAACAGAGTGACTGCTTAATGGGTCTAGGATTTCCTTTTGGGGTGATAAAAATGTTCTAGAACTAGACAGTGGTGATGGTTGCACAGTGCTATTAATGCCCTTGATGCCACTCAATTTTACCCTTTAAAACAGTTAAAATGATGAATTTTATTATATGAACTTTACCACCTTCCAAAGAAACGTAGGTCACAATTTTCTATTTTATTTTAGGAATAAGAACTGGAACACAGTTTATTCTACGCAGTAAAGCATACGTACACTAAAAACTGCAGGAATTCAGAGCAAGGTTTTGCCATGTATGTGTTCCTTAGCCAAGTTATTTAAGCTCTCTGAACCTCCCTGATCTATAAAATGGGTATAATAAAAGTATTTTATATAAATGATATGAAGATAAAATAGAGATAAAACAATCTAAGCACAAAGTCAGGCCCATTAAAACTAAACTGATCCATAAAATGATCAATTTTATTGAATCTCAGCCCTTGAGTAGGTGTCTTTTCAATATTCTGTGTGATGAAATTAGCAGGATGTATAAATCACTTGGACTGTATATGAGACCATATGGCTGTCTGTAAGAAAGGCATTTGCAAGCTTGTTAGGTTTATAGCTCAACTAGCCTCTTTGTCCACAGAACACCATTTTTGCTTCAAAGAACAACTGACAGACAAATTATGGTTATTCAGACTTGGCTTTTTGGCAGACATTTTCTCAAAAAAGATCTTCATGGAAAACAACTTACCAGTATTTTTTTTCCTAATAACAAAATTCAAGCTTTCAAGTAAAAACAAGAATTTTGGAAAACATGTATCTGCTACCATGAGCTTGACAGCTTCCCATACTTAAAGATTTTGATGAAATTAGTAGTGATAGTAATGTACTTTTTTCTCCAGTTTTCCTGAGATATAATTGACATTCATCACACACAAAAAAACTGATTCTGTATCCTTTTTTCTTCCATTAACTCAAAATTCACTTTCATTGGAACTGAAAGAGGAGACAACTGAGATTATCAATTCATACTGAGATAAGTGAAACTTTACAAGAGACCCTCCAGGAAAGCAATTTGGAGGCCTGCCTAGAGACACAGATTTTCTCAAGAGGATTTTTTGTTCAGTGTGGGCTCTGTTTTATCCTGTCCCAGTGAAAAGGCCACACAAAAACAAACTTCCGATTCAAGATGGGCTCCTCCACTCACCAAAGGCCTTGCATAGGCTAAAAAATAGCACTAACACTGAAAACGGCCTCAGAAATAGCATGGGTTGTAGACTGAGAATCTCTAATAGGGATTAAGGTGAGGTAATAACAAAAATTAAAAGCAGCAACCATTCTTAATGTATGATGTTAGCAAGTGCCAAGCACTGATCTAGGAATTTTATATTAATTCAATCTTAATATTCCTATGTAATTTGTGTTACAGTCCTGTTTAGTCCTTTTATTCATTAGATCTGCATTATGTCACTTTTGAAACTACCATCCTAGTATGCCATTCTTCTGCTTCCTATTATCCTAGAAAACATGAAGGAAGCACTGAGTTCCATAAAAAGTAGATTGCTACTATCAGTATCCACCATCCAAGTAATTCAATAATTACAAACTAAAAGTCTGATACTTCTTCCTACAACAAATTCCTCTTGCAAAATATTAATTTACTATTTCAGAATAAGAAATACAATACACTCCTTACAATAATAATAGCTCAAAGAAAAGGAATCAAAACTACTTGAGGCACCTCCTGATTAAAACAAAGGAATATTTCAGAAACATACCTGTTGGAGCCATCTTTCATATGGACTTTGGCGTAAAGAACATCCACCATGCCAGGATCATCATTCATGTATTCTATCCCTGCCATCTCTACTTCCAGGGGTTTGCCCCCTGAAATGTCACTGCAAAGGAAAAAACATTAGATTTTCATAACTTTTTAACCTAAGAGGGCTATTATATTTTGAAACATGGTAAATATACAGAGTCAAATATTACAAAAATGAAGTTGTTGAGGTTTTTTAACTAACATGATTTAACTGTCTTCTAATTTCAAACTGATACATGTTTAATGAACACAAACTAGAACCACAAGTATTCCCAAAGTCACATCATATCTATCCCAACACCAGTTTATTATTAATAGCATATCTAAGAAATGTCTCATGAAAGGCCAAGTGATGACAGTTCTGACTGACAAAGGCATTTGCTGCACTGCCCACCTCTCCAGCTGTTGGGGAAATTAAAATGGAGGTGGTCTTGTTCAGGCTTCAGAAGTAAGGGAGCGGCCTCGAACCAACTTCTGACCTTGTCTGGGCCCTGCCTGGACTATGTGTCTGCTTGGGAACACACCAATCATTACCAGTAAGTCAAGTTGCACTTTAGATAAGAAAGGGAGTGGATCTTGGAATTTTTTAAGCCCCTGGAGGCCTGGCTAACCCCACTGGAGTCTAACGAAATTTGGTGACTCACAAGATGAAACAATCAGCATCACAAAAGTAAAACCGCAGCTACATTTTTGCACACAAACTGATGATGATACCAATTTGTGGCCTGAGATTATAAATGGGAGCCCCCCAAACTGCAATTCAAAATCTCTCCCAAGGAGTAGATGAATGGCCCAGGGCCCTTTTCCAACTGAGACTCCAGATTACTGTTAATGAGGTATTTCCAAGAAGGGTTCAAGTCTGGGTGTAGGTGTCAGCTCAGTTTGGGGATGTATACTCTGCAACTTCTCTCTATTCTTTCTATTTCTTTTTTCCCCCAATGACTATATATTGAAATTAAGTTAAATAATCTTCTATTAGAAGTTAAAATTGTTTATTTGTGTGTAATGAGTGGTTTCTTGTTAATGAATCCTTCAAACCTAAAACAAAGCAAAACATTCGGCAAAACACCAGTTTTTACCTCATTATTTCCACAAATTGCAAACAGTATTTTATTCATGTAACAATAGTGAAGGTGCAAATTGGTATCACATCTTTAAGAGCAATTTGGCAATATTTATAAAAAGTCTTCAAGAATAGAAACACTTTGCCCAAGCAATTCAATTCCTTGCCCAAATAATCACAAATTCAAGCACATATCCAACCACAGCCAACAGAGTTATTTCACAAGAATTCCAACTGATAAATGTAGAAGTAAAAATAGAATCAGAATATCACCATTTTTCAACCCCTGATGAAATATTTAATCAGTTTCATTATTTGTATAAAGGACGGAAAGTGGAAGTGTTAATCACTCAGTCATGTCTGACTCTCTGTGACCCCCATGGACTGTAGCCCTCCAGACTCCTCTGTCCATGGAATTTTCCGGTCAGGAATACTGGAATGGGTTTCCATTTCCTTCTCCAGGGTATCTTCCCAAGTCAGGGATCGAACTCAAATCTCCTGCATTGCAAGCAGATTCTTTATCATCTGAGCTACCAGAGAAGCCATCAAGGATGGGGATAAGAAAAATTAAACATATACATTATATACATATACACACACACACACACACACACACACATATATATGCTTGTACATATGTAAAATCTCTGAACTGATATAATACAAAGAAACTGCTAAAATCTGTTGCCTTTAGAGATCAGGGTGCTTGGTGGGATGGCAGTGGGAAGGAAACTCTTCACCACATATCCTTTGTACTTAAAATTTTTTGATCCATATAAATGTTTTATTCATTAAAAAGTTAAAATAAAAAAATACATGAAAAGAAGCCAAATACAAGAAGTATATATACTGCACATACATGAAAAAGAAGCCAAACATAGAAATCAGAACAGCAGTTACTTCTGGAAGAAGTGAATTTACTGGAAAAGAGCATGAAGGAACATCCTAGGGTGATGGCAGTGTTCTGCACAGTGATTTGGGTGAGGTTACACGGGTGTACACATTTATTAAAATTCATTAACTACACTTAATATCCATGCATTTTACTGTAAGTAAAACACCATAAAGAAAAAATACATATATGAATACAAAAAAGTATGGGCACATATGCTCCAAAGTGCTGATGGTAATTATCTTTAGGTAATAAGCTAAAACTCCAATACTTTGGCCACCTCATGCGAAGAGTTGACTTACTGGAAAAGACTCTGATGCTGGGAGGGATTGGGGGCAGGAGGAGAAGGGGACGACAGAGAATGAGATGGCTGGATGGCATCACTGACTCGATGGACATGAGTTTGAGTGAACTCCGGGAGTTGGTGATGGACAGGGAGGCCTGACATGCTGTGATTCATGGGGTCGCAAAGAGTCGGATACGGCTGAGCAACTGAACTGAACTGAATACTACTACAAGGGGCATCTTGTTTATCCACAATTTTGGGCTTTTATAAAGCTAACATGTATTGCTCTCCTGTTAAATAAAACCCACCATCTTGCTTTCTTTGCAGACCCTTTAAACAGACTTATACTTCAACTAGTAAATAGCTGTGCCAACCCAAAACCCAGCTAAAAATCAGCTCACCACACAGCCTTCTCCAAGCCCCATGAGGCCAAGGACTCTATTCATATTTTCTACCCCCATATCCCCAGCACCTGGAACAGTGCCTTATGTAAAGCGAGTACTTGATAAATCTCTGATGATGTTCCACTATAAATGGAGAAGATGTTCTGGACAATTTTGTGATTATGGACACATGCCTATATTATCATTGAACAAAATGTGGTACTGGCTCAAAGACAACAGGATGTTAGGATTAATCAAAAGATAATTCCAAATAAAGAAAAACAAAAAAGTCTTACTGATATTTAATTGAGGCCCAGGGAGATTCTTTAGGAATCCTAACGATAGACTCCCTTAAAACATTAAGGCCATTATTATTCCACAAGACCAGAATTTTTCTAAGAAACTAAATAACCCAACTATTTCAGACAGACACTTAAATGAAAAAAATAACAGCCTCAATCATCTCTATAACCACCTCCAATAAGTGGGATATTAGAAAACACAAGCCAAAGTCCAAAATATCACCTGATTGAAGACTTTACCTTCAATCAGCAATACAGTGTATCTTCATTCCGAGCAATAGCCAAAGAATTCAATATGAAAGACTGCCATTCAATCCATTCAAGTGCAGTCAACAAAACTGCTTTCAGGAAAAAAAAAAAAAAAGTTTAATACTAAGCATACATTCCTCTACATTTTTTTCAGCTCCAACTCTGCATAGTTAGACCACCAGAAAGCAACATACCATTGGTTTAATTTCCCACTAAAAAATGTGTACCAGGTTACATTTAATGTTACACCCTCAATTTCATGTCACACCCACATGAACAATGTTTTTTTATCTTCTGCAAAACTCCTGTTAAAGACACTGCTCATCATCATTCTTGGGTTCTTTACACTAAGATTTACACAAATTTTTCTTGGACTGAGAGCCAGAAAAGGATTCTCTCCCCTAAAATTGTTATGCTTCTTTTTATCAGATAAGAACTTTAATAACTGGTGTGTTCCTTTTTAGAATTTAGTTCAAGTATACTGACGCTTGAAAACAGCACTAAATTTTAATGTTCTAGCACAATTATTATCTTACCTCAGTTTCTAGATAGAATTTTCTTCCCATTCCATCTTTATGGTTTCTAATCTGTCTAACCTTAATATTTCTTTTGTATGTTATAAAAGAAACTATCTCAAACCCTCGGAATTAGATGAGGCACCAAAAACAAAACACTGGAACAGGTTCCAAAGTCTGCCTTACGAGTGGAAACAGAAACTCTTTCAATGTATCTCTAGGACTGATCAAGAGAGAGAGTTAAAGAGCAGTAAAGAAAAACGCTGATAAATTCTCTGTCTTGGTGACCAAACTATTCCACCTAGGACACCAGGGAGCATACTTTACAATGGAGACACATCCGAGGCAATAATTAGGAACATTTGCCCATGGGTAGCTTTCCTTTCCTTCTCTCCTCATTCTTCTCCCTTTTTAACTTATTTGGTTTTACTTCAGGCCTACTGGGAACACTTAGGTATGAGTTGAGTGATACGGGAGCTAAAGAAGAGCTGCATATTTGTCAGATTATATACTCTGAACCACTGTACTGTTTGTGTTTCACATCTCACAAAGAAAAGTCACAAGGGACACATTTGAGCATCAGTACTTACTGAACACTGTGAATAATTCACCTGAAATCTACGCAGCTACATGAGCCTTAAGCTTAAGAACTGAAATCAAAATTCTATTTCTGGTCAAGTAACATCCCTTAAACTCAATTATCACCCCCAAATTTGAAACAAATGTTCAACCAGCCATTTCTTTAAAATATTTATATATCACCACAGTTTTAATTAAATTCCAATATAGCCACATTTATTTAATACCTCAATTTAAAAAGCCATCAAATTAAGCTACAGCATGTTATACGAAAGACTGAAGGCAGGAGAAGGGGACAACAGAGGACCAGATAGTTAGATGGTGTCACTGACTCAATGGACATGACTTTGAGCAAGCTCCAGGAGATGGTGAAGGACAGGGAAGCCTGGTGTGCTTCAGTCCATGGGGTCACAAAGAGTAGGACACGACTGAGCGACTGAACAACCACAAATTCATTCCCAATGTTTTCCATTTTTATATTTTAATTTGAAATCTTTACATCATAAAAGGCTCGGGTTAGAAATGCCATTATTTATTGACATTTTTTCGAAGCATACCAAGTACAAAGATTGAGATCAAAGATCAAGAATAGTGAAGAAAAAGAAGGTAGATGATGCAATTTACACCAGGGCTTTATTAGAAGTACTTGGGCTTCCCTGGTGGTTCAGACAGTAAAGCATCTATCTGCAATGCAAGAGACCAGGGTTCAATCCCTGGGTTGGGAAGATCCCCTGGAGAAGGAAATGGCAGCCCACTCCAGTACTCTTGCCTGGAAAATCCCATGGACGGAGGAGCCTGGTAGGCTGCAGTGCATGGCGTCGCGAAGAGTAGGACACGACTGAGTGATTTCACTTTCACTTTTCACTTTCATGTATTGGAGAAGGAAATGGCAACCCACTCCAGTGTTATTGCCTGGAGAATCCCAGGGATAGGGGAGCCTGGTGGGCT
Source organism: Moschus berezovskii (assembly GCF_049115385.1). Taxonomy (NCBI): domain Eukaryota; kingdom Metazoa; phylum Chordata; class Mammalia; order Artiodactyla; family Moschidae; genus Moschus; species Moschus berezovskii. Next base: position 28,932,810 of record NC_142471.1, read on the forward strand.
GCTGTCAACGGGGTCGCACAGAGTCAAGACATGACTGAAGCAGCTTAGCAGCAGCAGCCAATCAGGTAAATTAATTTTGCACTATATACTTTTTAAACAAGTGTATGTGGCAGAGAAGGTGAGAGAAGGCTGGAAAGGCTTGCTTTACTTGTTGGCTTCGAATCTTTCCAGCTTTTTGAAAAGAGCATCTACAAAAAATTTTTGCCTGCACTGCAGATTTTTGGCAGGGTAATGTGTCCTATTTCAAAAGCTTTGCTGAATTTGAAAAACTACAATTACTGTTTTCATCCTGTCATGTCAAAAATTCTTAGTAACTATTAAGGATGCTCTTCATTCCCTACGCACACCAACCCTGACATGCTTAAAGGGTTCAGATTTGGCATTTAGTCACAAAAGGCACCAAAAGACATAAAAGGGAAGAACTCAGCTAAATCCTCACACAGCTCAGGATAAAGCTTCCATGATTAAAATCCTGTGACCTGATTTTCATAAAGTAAAAAAACAAATACTTCTTTAAACAAATTTTTTATCTGCCTTTAATTTTTTTCTTACCAGGATTATCCTAATGGCAGCCAAAAAATGCAGCTGCTTCCAGTTCTGTTTAACAAGAAGTAATCCGGGAAGTTAAAGTATCAGAAATATTTTACCTTAAGCAAGGTAAAATGGTTCTGCTTCATAAAGTAAAGCATAAAGTTTTATTTTATTAAATATTCCTTGCAAACATCGAGTTATTTTGAATTTTAGGTAAAAAAGAAAATAGTTATTTCCATCACTAAGCAAACAAGACAAAAGTATTCTTTGCTGTTTGAAATTCAGAAAGAACAGGTAGCTGCAAATCTGATCAGCTTATGATTTTGCTCAAGAAAAATATTTTGTCTTCAAAATAATTAATGGAAAAAATGAGAACTGGCTGATAGATAAGTCCAGGTATTACAGTTTCATATACAACATCAGTTCAGTTTAGTTCAGTGGCTCAGTCGTGTCCGACTCTTTGCAACTCCATGGACTGCAGCACGCAAGGCCTCCCTGTCCATCGCCAACTTCCTGAATTCACTCAAACTCGTGTCTATTGAGTCAGTGATGCCATCCAGCTATCTCATCCTCTGTCATGCACTTCTCCTCCTCCTCCTTCTTTTCCAGCATCAGGGTCTTTTCAAAAGAGTCAGTTCTTCACATCAGGTGGCCAAAGTATTGAAGTTTCAGCTTCAGCTGATAAGTCCTTCCAACGAATATTCAGGACTGATTTCCTTTAGGATGGCCTGGTTGGATCTCCTTGTAGGTATAACATAACTACAGAAAAAACTTAAAATCATTTTACCTTGTTTTACCCAATGAATCAGGTAACCCATTTCTACAAGACCATGTCAGAATAGGGTGGGACCTGTATTTTATAACTGCATAAGAATAAAATTATTCAAGTGAGTCAATTTTCAAATTGCTCTTGTTCTGCATCAATCTTATGTGAAAAGAGTAAAGGAAGGGGTCAGTGGGGAGAGATGATCCTTTGAAACAGAGCTGTTAGGTCAGATGTACCTATAAGTTAAAATATTACAGTAAAAAAGAATAAGAAGTCAGCCATCAGAACAGCAATGTTTTCCCTGTCCAGACTGCTTGGATAGTTTTTGGTATCCTTATTGACTCAAAAAAAATTACCTGTATTTGAAAAAAAAGAAAAAGTCTGCTGCATTTCTGAAATACAATGAAGACTCTCCTAGGGAATCATCTTACAATGTCTGAGTAACGTGGTAAACAGTGTAAGAGCCCTTCAAAGATGCCCGTGTTCTACTCTTTGGACTTGTAAATACACTAGTTCAAAGACAGAAAAGATGGTTTTACAGATGTGATTAAGGCTAAGGAGTTTGAGGTGGGGAGATTTTTCTGCATTACCTGCATGGGTTCAATTAAATCACATGCATCCTTAAAAGCAGAGAACCTGTACCTGCTTTGGCCAGAGAGAGAGATGTGACAACAGACGGAGGGCCCAATGTTGTTACTGCTGAAGAAGGAGGAAGGGGGCTACTAGCCGAGGAATGTGGTGGCCTCTAAAAACAGGATTTCAAAGGCAAGCAAACAGATTCTCCCCTGGAGCCTCCAGAAAGGCACACAACCCTGGCAGTAACTTGATAATAGCTCAGTGAATCCTGTATCAGACTTCTGCCCCACAGAACTATAGGATTATAAATTTGTGCTTTTTTTAAGATACCAATCTTGCAGTAATATATTATAGCAGCACAGAAAACTAATGCCCTCATACAGATAATGAAGAGAATTTCTTTTTTGACAAAGGAATGGGATGTCTTGTTAAAGAATAAAAACTACTTAGTGAATTAGCAAAATTTAAGGTACAGCCTTTCCATACAAATTTGTAAATATATGCTTTAAATCCACTTTAAACCTTTCACACAAGAATCCCAACGTTAAGTGTTACAAATGGGTCAGTCAATAAATCTTGTTTCCATGTCACTCAGCTCCCTAGGCCAAAAACAAGTCTGTGATACCAGAAAAAAGGCCAGTACAGGGCAACCACCCTCCCCACTCCTCTGGATTACTCACTCAATGAATTCCTCTTTACACTGCTGTAGCATCTCACATGTCTGCTGGATCTCTTGCTCACTCAAAAGCACCAACATCCCAATAGTCAGGTGAAGCTTTTTAGGATTCTGGAAAATGCTGCTATCAACCCCATGATCCTATTATCAAAGGGAGAAAAACAAGAAACTCAGCCCATACAAAACTAAATGGCAGGAACAGAACTGAGCAGAAAGAAATAAACTCACACATCCATGACCAACTGACTTTTCAACCAGGGTTCCAGGACAATTTAGTGGGGAAAGAAGTCTCTTCGACAAATGATATTAGGACAACTGAATACCTACATGCAAAAGAATGAAGTTGAACCCATACCTCATACTATATACAAAACCTATATCAAAATGGATCAATGATATAGGAGCCAAAAACCATATAATCACAAAACTCCTAGAAGACAGGAAAATCTTCATGACCCCTTGGATTTGGCAACGGATTCAGATATGACACCAGTAGTATGGCAACAAAAGAAAAATTAGGTCAATCAAACTTCTTCACACTTTAAAACTTTTGTGTATCAAAGGACACTATCAAGAAAGTAAAAAAGACAACCTAAAGAATGGGAGAAATATTTGTAAACCATATACCTGATAAGGGTCATACAGTATGCATAATATATAAAGAACACTTACACAGCTCAACAACTAAAAGACAACTCAATTTAAATAACAGAAAAAGGACTTGAGTAGACATTTCTCCAAAGAAGAAATACAAATGACTAACGACTACATGAAGATGTTCAGTGTCTTCAGCCATTAAGGGAAATGCAAGTCAAAACCACAATGAGGTGCCATTTCACACCCATCAAGCTGGTTATAATCGAAAGAGTGGAAAACAAGTGCTAGCAAGGATATGTATCAAGGGTATGGGATTCCCTTTAGGGGTGATAAAAACATTTGAAATACTACAGAATTGGTAGCTCCACAATACTGCTAATGTACAAAATGCCACTGAATCATTCATTTTAAAATGGTTAATTTTATGTTAGATGAATTTCACTTCAATAAAATAGTATTTTTTAAAAAAATGAACTGGTAGCCTGACAAAATGGTATGCCCAGGAAAAACAGAATGCTACCAAATTATAGATTCTAATAATCTTTTGTTCCCCATCGGCTTTTAATTAGTTCAGAGCAACTGGGCCTCTTAGGGCCTTACCCAAAGATAATATATTCTTTACAAAAGACAGTTTTTATCTTAGCAGACACTGCAGTATTTATAGGTAAAATATTGTGTTAAGAACAAACTGTCCCCAAGCAAAGATGGGTGAAAAATGAATTCAGAGAAATATCTAGACACTGGAGTTGCCACATCAAATATGGTCATCCTTTTCTGGCATCATCATTCTGTGCACTTAAAACTTTTGTCTCTGAAAGCAGAAAAAGTAAATATATTTATGAACCCCACTGCCACTTTTAAAAAGACATAAAATTCACTTAGCATACAACTAACCATTTTAGGGTGACAATTGAGTGGTATTTTGTGTATTCACAATGTTGTACAATTGCCAGTTCTCTTTAGTTTCAAAACTTTTTCAGCACCCCATAAAAACACTTCATACTTATTAAATAATCACTCTATTATTTCTCATCGCCTATCCTCTGGTAACCTCTAGTTTGCTTTTTCTCTCTTTGGAGTTTCGTACTCTGGATATAGCAAATAAATCATACTACACACAATCTTTGCGTCTGGCTTCTTTCACTTAGCATGCTTTCAAACTTCATTCACGTTGAAGCTTATATCAGTACTTCATTCCTTTTAATGGCTGAATAATATTCCAGTGTATGCATATAACACAATTTGATTATCCATTTAACTCTTGATGGCCATTAGGGTTGAGCCATCTTTTGGCTAGTATTACAAATAATGCTGCTTTAAAAAACATTTGTGATCACTGATGAACACAGATGCAAAAATCCTTAACAAAAGTCTAGCAAACAGAATCCAACAACACATTAAAAAGATCATACATCATGACCAAGTGGGCTTTAGCCCAGGGATGCAAGAATTCTTCAATATCTGCAAATTAATCAGTGTAATACACCACATTAACAAATTGAAAAATAAAAACCATATGATTATCTCAATAGATGCAGAAAAGTCTTTGACAAAATTCAACATCCATTTATGATTAAAAAAACCTCCAGAAAGCAGGAACAGAAGGAACATACCTCAACATAATAAAAGCTATATATGACAAACCCACAGCAAATATTATCCTCAATGGTGAAAAACTGAAAGCATTTCCCCTAAAGTCAGGAACAAGACAAGGATGCCCACTCTCACCACTACTATTCAACATAGTTTTGGAAGTTTTGGCCACAGCAATCAGAGCAGAAAAAGAAATAAAAGGAATCCAAACTGGAAAAGAAGAAGTAAAATTCTCACTGTTTGCAGATGACATGATCCTCTACAAAGAAAACCCTAAAGACTCCACCAGAAAATTACTAGAGCTAATCAATGAATATAGTAAAGTTGTAGGATATAAAATCAACACACAGAAATCCCTTGCATTTCTATGCACTAATAATGAGAAAATAGAGAAATTAAGGAAACAATTCCATTCACCATTCCAATGAAAAGAATAAAATACTTAGGAATATATCTACCTAAAGAAACAAAAGACCTATATAAAGAAAACTATAAAACAATGGTGAAAGAAATCAAAGAGGACACTAATAGATGGAGAAATATACTGTGTTCATGGATCGGAAGAATCAGTATAGTGAAAATGAGTATACTGCCCAAAGCAATCTATAGATTCAATGCAATCCCTATCAAGCTACCAATGGTATTTTTCACAGAGCTAGAACAAAGAATTTCACAATTTGTATGGAAATGCAAAAAACCTCGAATAGCCAAAGCAATCTTGAGGAAGAAGAATGGAACTGGAGGAATCAACCTGCCTGACTTCAGGCTCTACTACAAAGCCACAGTCATCAAGACAGTATCGTACTGGCACAAAGACAGAAATATAGATCAATGGAACAAAATAGAAAGCCCAGAGATAAATCCATGCACCTATGGACACCTTATCTTTGACAAAGGAAGCAAGAATATACAATGGAGAAAAGACAATCTCTTTAACAAGTGGTGCTGGGAAAACTGGTCAACCACTTGTAAAAGAATGAAACTAGAACACTTTCTAACACCATACACAAAAATAAACTCAAAATGGATTAAAGATCTAAATATAAGACCAGAAACTAAAAAAAATTCCTGGAGGAGAACATAGGCAAAACACTCTCCGACATAAATCACAGCAGGATCCTCTATGACCCATCTCCCAGAATACTGGAAATAAAAGCAAAAATAAACAAATGGGAATTAATTAAACTTAAAAGCTTTTGCACAACAAAGAAAACTATAAGCAAGATGAAAAGACAGGCTTCAGAATGGGAGAAAATAATAGCAAATGAAGCAACTGACAAAGAATTAACCTCAAAAATATACAAGCAACTCCGGCAGCTCAATCCCAGAAAAATAAACGACCCAATCAAAAAATGGGCCAAAGAACTAAACAGACATTTCTCCAAAGAAGACATAAAGATGGCTAAAAACACATGAAAAAATGCTCAACATCACTCATTATCAGAGAAATGCAAATCAAACCCACAATGAGGTACCATTTCAAGCCAGTCAGAATGGCTGCTATCCAAAAGTCTACAAGCAATAAATGCTGGAGAGGGTGTGGAGAAAAGGGAACCCTCTTACACTGTTGGTGGGAATGCAAACTAGTACAGCCACTATGGAGAACAGTGTGGAGATTCCTTAGAAAACTGGAAATAGAACTGCCATATGATCCAGCAATCCCACTGCTGGGCGTACACACTGAGGAAACCAGAATTGAAATAGACACATGTACCCCAATGTTCATCACAGCACTGCTTACAATAGCCAGGACATGGATGCAACCTAGGTGTCCATCTGCAGACGAATGGATAAGAAAGCTGTGGTACATATACACAATGAAGTATTACTCAGCCATTAAAAAGAATACATTTGAATCAGTTCTAATGAGGTGGATGAAACTGGAGCCTATTATAGAGAGTGAAGTAAGCCAGAAAGAAAAACACCAATACAATATACTAACGCATATATATGGAATTTAGAAAGATGCAAATGAAAACCCTGTATACGAGACAACAAAAGAGACACAGATGTATAGAACAGTCTTTTGGACTCTGTGGCAGACGGTGAGGGTGGGATGATTTGGGAGAATGGCATTGAAACATGTGTATTATCATATGTGAAACGAATCACCAGTCCAGGTTCGATGCATGATACAGGGTGCTCGGGGCTGGTGCACTGGCATGACCCAGAGGGATGGGATGGGGAGGGAGGTGGGAGGGGGGTTCAGGATGGGGAACACATGTACACCTGTGGCGGATTCATATTAATGTATGGCAAAACCAATACAATATTGTAAAGTAATTAGCCTCCAGTTAAAATAAATAAATTTGTATTAAAAAAAATTTGTGTACAAGTTTCATGTTGACATACGTTTTAACTCTTTGGGATACATACTAAGGAGTGGAATATATAGTTGCTAGGTCCTATTGCTTCCCTGGTGGCTCAGAGGTTAAAGCATATGCCTGCAATGTGGGAGATCTGGGTTCGATCCCTGGGTCAGGAAGATCCCCTGGAGGAGGAAATGGAAAAGCACTCCAGTATTCTTGCCTGGAGAATCCCACGGACTGAGGAGCCTGGTGGGCTACAGTCCACGGGGTCGCAAAGAGTAGGACACAACTGAGCGACTTAACTAACTTATAGTAACTCTATGTTTAACTTACTGAGGAATCACCAAACTGTTTACCACAGGAACTGAACAATTTTACATTCCACGTAGCAATATATGAGGGTTCCTATTTCTCTACACCTTCACCAATACTTAATATTTTCCTTTTTAAATTTCACTGTAGTCATCATAGTAGGTATAAAATGGTATTGCATCTACTTTGAGGTGGTTTTGATCTGCTTTTCACTATTGACCAATGATGCCAAACATCTTCTTATGTCCCTGTTGGACATTTGTATATCTCCTTTGCCCATTTTCTTTTTATTGTTGAGTTATAAGGATTCTTTATATATTCTGATACTAGTCCCCTATCAAATCATGAATCCCTTTTGAAAGTAATTAAGTAATTAATTTGAAAGTAATTAAGTCTCAACTTTCATTAAACTCATTTTGCAAATGAAGTCAAGAAAAAAAAAGTTGAGCATCTTCTCCTCCAACAGGAACAAACAGGAATTCTACCTCTGAATTTCAAGTTCTTATCCCATAATCTGATCTCTGGGCTAGTAAATCAGCCTAAAGGCAGAAGAATGTATCTATCAAATGCAGATAGTCTTATATCCCAATTCTTGGTTTGCCTAAGACTAATTTTGCCTTGGCAAGAGGAATTAATAGAGCATTCATTTTCTAAGTGTTAACAGAGCTTGACCTATTTTTACATCTGATAAGTTTTATGATTCTACACATCAACTCAAATTGCCTCATTTAATGAAAGTGATTTTAAGGAAAAATCAACTTTAAAAGTGTCGAGGAAGACTAAGCACAATGCTTATCAAACCCTAGCTGCTGTAACTCATGGCAGAAGCTGTCATTTTAGAAAGGCAAGCAAAGTCCACCAAATGATGCCAATATGCACAACCCTACTGCAAACTAGAATTGAGAATTGATTCCCTAGTAATAAGATCTAATATTTTCTAAGCCCTTTACTCTGCCCTAAGCATGTCTTATAAACTTTACATAGACAAATATTTTGTGAGCAAAGTAGTAGTATTCACTGTTCACAGATGAGGAAAACTGAGGCAAAGAGAAATAAAGCCACTTTCCCAAAGAAACACTGGTAGGAAGCAATGAAGCTAAAATTCAAACCCAGGTAGTCAGGTCCCAAAGCCTACATTTTTTATCAATATTACACTTCCTCTCCAGTAATAGTTGCCCTGAAAAAGCTGGAACAATGTGGCTATCACCCAGAGAGGCAAGGCCTTACACATTTCAATAAAACTCACACAATAAATGGGTCTGATCACCAGACTAGTCCTGAAAATAAGGCAAATCTCATAATTCCATGAAAAGAAAGGTAGTTTTAATGCTTGCCTTTTCTGAGATATAAGCACCAAAAGCATAATTCATAAAAGAAGAAAAAAAGGGTTAATTGAACTTGATCAACGTTAAAAACTGTGCTTCAAAAGACACATTAGGAAAGTGAGGAGAGTAGCCACAGAGAAAAAAAATTATTTGGGAGAAAAATACTTGCAAATCATATATCTGATAAAGACAATTTTTTTAAGTTTTTAAAAATTCAGTAATAAAATGGATACACCATCCAACTTAAAAATAAGCCAAGTTTCCATATAATTCACCAAAGAAGATATACTAATGGCTAATAAACATATGAAAAGACACTGAACATCATTAGTCTATCAAAACCAAAATGAGGATACCACTTCACAGTCACTAGAATGACTATAATTAAAAAGACATACAATAACAAGTGTTGGTGAGGATGTGGAGAAAGTGAACTGCACATTGCTGGGAGGGTGTAAAATGATGCAGCCATTTTGGAAAAGTTTGGCAGTTCCTCAAAAAGTTAAACATGAAGTTTCAATACAACCCAGACATTTCACTCCTAGGACTTTACTCAAGAGAAATGAAAGTGTGAGTCCACATACAGACTTGTAAGTGAACATCACAGCATTATTATTTATAAAGGCCAAAAAATGGAAATAATCCAAATGTTTATTAACTGACAAGTAGAAAACAAAACTGTATAGAAATTCAATGGAATACTATTGGACAACAGTAATAATATGAATAAACCACAAAAACAATAGCTAAGTAAAAAAGCCAGATGCGAAAACTACATATTATATGATTCCATTTATATGAAATATCCAGAAAAGGCAGATCTATAGAGACTGAAAGACAGATGGTTGTCTGGGATTAGGCATAAGGGATCTTTTAAGAGTGACAGAAATGTTCTAAAAGTACATTTAGATTATGGTAATGATTGTACAACTCCGTAAATTTACTAAAAATGACTGAACTATACACTTGAAAGGGGTGGGGTTTTGGTATGTAAACTGTACTTCAATAAAGCTGCTAAATATAAAAATATATATGTCTTTTCTTTTTAAGAGCATCTTAGCAATCCTGAAATAAGTTTTCTCCTATAACTCAATTATCATGGAATATTTTAGTTGACCCTCTGAATTTGATGACTTCCCAAAAGTCTTTCAATATATGTTAAGAATACCACGTAAAAACAAAAATCTTTGTGGAAGGCAAGGTGTTATCTCAAATCACTGAAGCAAATATCGTTTCTGCTAATAAATCATATTAGGGCAACTGGATAGCCACTTAGAAAAAGAATAAAATTATATGTATTCATTGCACCAGACACAAGAATAAACTTCAAATTAAAGACTGAAATGTAAATAAACAAACTATGCAAGAAAAAAAAATGGGTAAATTCTTCTTTAACCTGAATACAGAAAAAGATTTTCAAACTAAGACTAGAAATCCAGATGTATTAAGAGATAAGAAAAATAAATTTGATTATTTAAAAAGAGAAAACTTTTATATGGCAGAATATATAAACAAGTCAAAAGACAATACATTAGAAGAAAATATTTACAATATATAACACAGATAAAGGGATAATATCTCTAATATATAAAGAACTTTTAAAAATCAAAGGAAAATGACTAAAATACTATTGCTATTAAGTAATGGACAAAAGACATAAACAAAACACTTCACAAAAATAAAAATGACTCAAACATGGGAAAATGTACATGGTTATTCAAAAAAATTCCAATTCTCAGGAAATATATACTGAGGTATTAGTGTAAAGGGCCATGACATATGCAATGCACTTAAGTTCAGAAAGAATGAAAAGAGAAAGAGAGACTGATAAAGTAAAATATTAACAACAAGCAAATCTGAGTAAAGGGTACTATTCTCAGTCTTACAACTTTTCTGTGAGTTTAAAATTATCAGTATCCCATTGCTACTGTAACAAATTACCACAAACTTAGTGGTTTGAAAGTGAAAATCACTCAGTCGCGTCCAACTCTTTTTGACCCCATGTAATTCTCCAGGCCAGAATACTGGAGTGGGTAGCCTATCCCTTCTCCAGCGGACCTTCCCGACCCAGGAATCCAACCAGGGTCTCCTGCATCACAGGCGGATTCTTTACCAACCGAGCTATCAGAGAAGCCCACTTAGAGGTTTAAAAGCAATACAAATGTTACTATCTGGAAAAAAGAAGCTCAAGAACCTTTTTCCCTTACCTTATTCTCTGGGAGCCTATCACTCTAGTCAATTTGAATTCACTGGCCACAAAAAAATGCCAAATACTGGGAAGCCAAACATAGATAATGCAAAAGAGCAAGACAAGGAACAGATGGGACACCTAAAGGCCACATAATCTGAAGTCTCTGGGGGAATTCTGAGTCATAGGAGTTCCAACAGTCTTCAACTATACTGGAGATTATATAATGCATATGCAACCCTACCAGACAATCTTTTAATAAATGAAGAAACGCCCTAAATTTCACCCTGCCTAGCAATGCCATCTACCAAGAAAAGCGCTTCTCTTATTGAATTATCTAAATTTAATGTGGAACCAAACAATCTTCAAGGCAATGGCATAAATCTCTAGAGTCACTGTTTTTCTTTGCTTAGAATATATCATATTCCTACCCGCAAGCCTCTTCACTGAAATGAATAAAGGCCAACAACAAATTCTTTACTCCAGGGGCTTAATTACACTGGGCTCTGCTCCAAGTTCACCATTACTTGGAGCTGGAACTATTTTACTTCATTAGGTTGGCCACCCAGGCTGGCGCCTGAAAATTCTAATGGTGGTGACCTTCCACCCAGCAAGCAGAAGCAAAGGGTGAAGTAACAGGAATTCCTTAGGGCAGTTCAATCTCAACTGGGGGTGAGGGGCATATTCTTTACGGCTAAGCCACATCTATGAGCCTCAGTTTCTTTATGTTAAATAAGACCTCATCTAAGGAAAAAAATACATGCAAAAGCTACCTCCACAGAAAGCATGTGTGCAGGCCTAAGCCCAAGTTCAGAGTTCAACGTCAAGCTGTAACTCAGCGTGTGTGCGTGCTAAGTTGCTTCAGTCATGTCCAACTCTTTGCAACCCTATTGACTATAGCCCACCAAATTCCTCTGTCCATGGCATTTTTCATGCAAGAACACTGGAGTGGGTTGCCATGCCCTCCTCCAGGGGAATCTTCCCAATCCAAGTATCGAACCCACATCTCTTATGCCTCCTGCACTGGCAGATGGATTCTTTACCAACTGTGCCACCTGGGAAGACCATAGCTCCATGATTTACTAGCAATCACCAACCACATGGTCACAGGCTCTTCACTGATCTCACTTTTAATCCAGTCCTCAGGCTCCAAGGGGGTAGAACTGCTGGAATCTGATCAGAATGAACAATTAATGAGGAACAGTCCAATGTTCTTGCCTGGAGAATCCCAGGGACGGGGGAGCTTGGTGGGTTGCCGTCTATGGGGTCGCACAGAGTCGGACACGACTGAAGCAACTTAGCAGCAGCAGCAGCAGCAGCAGTGAAATCTAACAATTGCCACGCTCGGGGAAAAGGCCAATGGAGAGAAGGATGGATTAGCTCAGTGTTTTTTTTTCCTTAAAGCCCTAATAAGTCTGCAGGACAGCAATGGAGATGGGATGGGATGAATGGAGAGGGTGGGATGAATTGAGAGAGTAGCACTGAAATATATACATTATCTAATCACATGTAAAATAGATAGCCAGAGGAAATTTGCTGTATGATGCTCTGTGACAACCTAGAGGGGTGACATGGGGTGACAGGTGGGAGGGAGGTTCAAGAGGGAGAGGACATATGTATACCTTTGTCTGATTTATGTTGATGTAAGGCAGAAACCAATACAACATTGTAAAGCAATTATCCTCCAATTAAAAATAAATTAATAAAAACAAAACAAAAGCCCCAATAAGAATTCAAACTGATCTGTTGTGGTTGGGATATAACATAGATATATCTGCCAGAGTTCTCAGCTAGCAGAAAGGAAGTCTCTCAGATTCAGATCCCAAAGGTCACGCTCAATTACATGAGTTAAGAATGCCTATGAATATGATCCAAACATGTAGCACCAAACATAATTTACAGCACACTGCCTTGACAGTACATGCTGAGAGGCACAGACAAAAAAGTAATCCTCCAATTATATTCACATATATCATCTTCCAGGAACTCCAGATATAACAGAGGTTTGGGATTAGCTACAAGTCTTGTAACCTGGAATATGGGGTCTCAGGTTGTAATTTCAATGCAGTCATAAACCAGCTATGATCAAGCACACCATCTCACTTCTCTAAACCTTGGTCTCCTTCTCTGTAAAATAAGGGAGATGGCCTAGTTTACTCCTAACTCAAAGGTCCTATACAGATTTTTTACATGCTCTCACAAAACCTATAAATAGGTACAAAACAGGTATTTGTGAGGTGTCCACCAATTCACCTCCTGATATTCTATGCAAAGAAAAAGAGGGAATAAGTATGGAAGCCTTCTCCTCCTACGCTCATTATATTTTCCTTTTTTATGGCCAAATCCCAGAAAATCACTCCTGGGTCAATGATATAAACCTCATTCACATAGGAATGTTATTCATATAGGCAGACTGGTAAAAAAGAGCATTTGGTTTTGCAACCAGATAGGCCTAAGGTCAAATTCTACTTCTGTCACTTATCAATATTACCTGAGGTGAGTTAGTCATTGCTCTGAAACTCAATTTCATCATCTCTGAAACAGACAACAAGGGTTGTGCTGAAGCCTCTGGAACACAGTAGTATGTATTAAATACAGGTTTTAAATTTACCCCTTCTTGCTTTTTATGTGACTATGCAACACTCTAAATAAATGTCATCTTTACTCTTCCTTGTAAAGCACGGCCAAAAGCTAATCAGGCTTTGCTGAGTCATATCTATCCTTTAAGAATGTTCACAAAAGCTGACTTTGATTTGAGAGTCTCTGTATGTTATGTTGTTATGTTGAATAAGCTTAGAAAACAGGGTTTTGACTCTTCTATCTTATAAATTCTATTCAAACATAATTACAGGAAAGAGAGGCTCTTAAAAACAAAGAACAAATATTCAAGGATCAGCTTTTACAGTGACCAGAAAAAAATGAATGTTCTCACTTAAGTGTTTAAATATCTTTACCCATTAAAAAGGAGCAAAGAGTATCTCCCCTTCACTAAAGGATACATCTCTTTTAAGTTGATAAGCACAATGAGTATTCAAACCTACTTTTCTAAAAGCTTAACTAGTTCCTTCATAAGTTACTTGTAAGTACCAGCTGGCAATCCACCTACCAACCTACATTTATTCCCAAAGACAACGATCACTTAAACAGTAGTGGTGAATTAATGGTAAACCTCCTGTTCAGGTTAGACCCTCATCTCCTACATGGTAACCTGTACTATTCTTACAACAGCAAAAGTCTTCCTTCAAGACTGTTCAAGTGTTGCCTCCTTATTAAGCCTTTTCCAAACACTGCAGAATCTCTCCTCTGGGTACCCACTGTTCAGTTCAGTTCAGTTCAGTCACTCAGTCGTGTCCAACTCTTTGCGACCCCATGAATCACACTGTACTTCCCTCTAAAAGCACTTAACTCTCAATACTGTAACTCCTTCTATAAGAACACTAATTTCCCCCATTAGAATATGGGATCCATATTAAAGTAAAGGTAAAGATCCAAGGTAAAGTCCATTGTTAGTATAAAATATAGTTTGGCCAATAATAGATGTTTAAAAAATAGTTAACGAATGAACAAAAAATAAACACAACCATCATCTCCATCCAAATGGTGCACTATATGAATCTTGTTATTATAACCTCTCCTTTTCTGACTTTCCCACCTAACAAAAGACCTCAGGAATTCAACTTTTATTACAATCAAAGACAACCACAGACACATCTTGTTTAATTGTGCTTTGCTTTACTGTGATTCACAGACATGTTTTTTACAAATTGAGGTTTTGTAGCAACTCTGAGCGGAGAAGGCAATGGCAAGCCACTCCAGTACTCTTGCCTAGAAAATCCCATGGATGGAGGAGCCTGGTAGGCTGCAGTCCGTGGGGTCGCTAAGGGTTGGACACGACTGAGCGACTTCACTTTCACTTTTCACTTTCACACATTGGAGAAGGAAATGGCAACCCACTCCAGTGTTCTTGCCTGGAGAATCCAGGGATGGGGGAGCCTGGTGGGCTTCCGTCTATGGGGTCACACAGAGTCGGACACGACTGAAGTGACTTAGCAGCAGCAGCAACTCTGAGGGGAGCAAGACTATTGGCACCATTTTTCAAACAACATTATTTTTAATCAAGGTATATATGCTTTTAGACATCAAACTGGGAAACCAAAAAATTCATGTGACTCACTTGTTTATAATATTCATTTTATTGCAGTGGTCTGGAACCAAACTTTCAATATCTCCAAGGTATGTCTGTTATCTGTCTTCATTCTAAATTAGTTCACAAGATAATTACAAATCCTGCAGCTCCCTTTACACGTGAAAAATCCTAAATTATACACTAAAGCTTTTAAATATAAATTTTCTTCTTCAGTGAATAATACTAAATGGAAAAAAATTATCCTAACTTGGGGAGACGATATGAACCCCAAATCCAATAGCTATTTCTGCCTAGTGTCAGCCTTCAGACTACACTATGAGCAGAATGATGTAGTTTCTGGTCTATAACCTATTCAGGTTCTCCAGGCAGCCGAAAAAGTCCCCTGTCGCTTCAGACACATCTATAAGCTTCAGAATGCTCCACCGAACAGTTTTGAATTACTATTTTTCATTACTGATGTGCTTTCTACTAGACCCTGCTGTGAGATAAAATGGAATTATAGCAGCATTACTAGCTATAGATAGATTGAGAGATATACAGGGTTTTAATATATTATGCTTCTTGAACTTGCAGACAACGAGACATCTTTGAATCTTAATGCGAGATAGGAAAGAGGGAAAAAGTGCAGTTCATCTGCAGATCACATAGATGAAAAATACCTTGCTGATGTTTGTGAGTAGCTAAATCCTACATTAAATACTGAGGCTTAGGGAGCTGAAGCACAAGGATGATGGTGATAACGTCTGTAGTCAACAACATTTCTTATATAATTGATCAGCAGAAAAGAAAATGATTTCAGGAAACATTATTCTAAAAGGTAAATATGGGGTTTCCTTAAGAGAGTCAAGGGTGAGATCAAGGACAAGCATAGTCTCAAAGAAAGAAAAGGGGCCCACTATTTTAAGGAAGAAAAGAATTCTAGGAAGGGTGAGGAAAGGGAAGGATGAAACCCGGGAGCAGAGAAGTCATCTGCTGAATCAAAAATGTGACCTTCCCCACAATGTTTTAAAATGAACATTAATAGCTATGATAGGCAGAATTTTAAGAATGACCCTCAAAGACCCTTAACCTCGTAGAATCCCCTTTGACTGTGGATAGAACCTGTGAATGCGATATCACTGCTATGATTATACTATATTATATGGCACAGCTGACCTTAATATAGGCAGATTATCCCAGTAAGTCTGATCTATACACATGAGCTCTTTACAAAACAGAGTATTCTTTGGCTGGTGACACAAGTTAGAGATGTGAAGCACAAAAAGGATATGACAGAAACAGGAACGGCCACATATCAAGGAAACAAGAACTTGAGACCTACAACCACAAGGAACTGAAATCTTCCAACAATGTGAATGAACTTGGAAGTGGATTCTCCTCCAGGGCCTCCAGAAAAGAGATCAGTCTGGCCAATACCTTGATTTTGGCCTTGGGAGACCCTATGCAGAGAATGCCATA
Source organism: Moschus berezovskii (assembly GCF_049115385.1). NCBI lineage: Eukaryota > Metazoa > Chordata > Mammalia > Artiodactyla > Moschidae > Moschus > Moschus berezovskii. The sequence goes on from NC_142471.1 coordinate 28,949,288, forward strand.
GAATCCACCAGATCTCCTGACCTACAAAACTACCATAATATTGTGAAATGATAAATGGGTGTGGTTTTAAGCTGCTAAGACTGTGGTAATTTATTACATAGCAATAGAAACCTAATATAGTAGAGCAAGATTTAAATGTAAACTAATAAATTCCTTTTTCAACATTACCTATATTCCTATTTCACCTCAGAGATCCCAAAAGAACTTCACATACTTGGCACAGATACAAAGAAGGATAAATTTGCCTTCTCAAAGAAAGAAAAAAATTAATAATATGAATGAATTTTTAAAAGATAAAGAATCTCACCTCCTTCAGTCCTGATTCAGGAGTGAAGATGGATAACCCTAATGAACAGAAGTCCTTCTTTTTAACATCTGATCCACATGATAACTTTTTTTTAACTATTAGGGAACAGAATATGATTTGGAGTTGAAAAACCCAAGCACAACTGGGAAGACCCTGTGGAGCTTTTTTGAATGCTCAGTGAATGTGTCAGTTGCTCAGTCACATCCAACTCTTTGTGAACTCATGGACTATAGTCCACCAAGCTCCTCTGTCCATGGAATAAATTCACCAGGCAAGAATACTGGAGTGAGTAGCCATTCCCTTCTCCAGGGGATCTTCCTGACCCAGGGATCAATCCCAGTTCTCCTTCATTACGGGCAGATTCTTTACCATAGAAGCCACCAGGGAAGCCCATACTGTGCAAATTACTACCCAACTCTAGTCAAGGTTGGGCCCAAGAAAATCTTGCTGAAAGACTGATGCAAGTGGTTACAGATAAGCAAAAGATCTTCAATTTAAACAGTTTTTGGAGGCTTTGTGGTTAAGGTTTTGTTTTTAGCCATGACGTGCAGCATGTGAGATCCTTGTTTCCCAACCAGGGATTGAACCTGTGCCTCTTGCATTGGGAGCACAGAGTGTTAACCACTGGATCACCAGGAAAGCCCCTAAACAGTTTTTTTGGGTTTTTTTCCATTCAAATCATTTTCCACAGTGATCCCAAGAACTAATTTCATCTATCTGTTCTACTGGACTGTATAAACTGCAGCTGTTACTAGGACCTACACAACTTTGCATCATCTATCCTGCTTAGCATGATGGACCTACTAGCTGTGGTACCTTGAGAAAATTATCACCTCTAAACTTCAATTTCTTAATAAGTAAAATGGAAAAGCAATATCTAACTCAAAGGGATACACTGATGACACAAAATAAGCAAAGGAGGCACTTAGAACACTGTCTAGCATAATACAAGTTATTTTTTTTATCAGATCAAGGTCAATTAAATGAATAAAAGTAATGGTAAACTCAGCCTTGTTTACAATATTATAAATTATTACAAGAAAACATGTATGAATAGCAGCGTTATTTATAAAAGTCCAAAGCAGAAACAACTCAAAATATTCACCAAGTGATGAAGGCATAAACAAAATGTGGTATAGCCAAACAATGGAATATTACTTGGCCATTAGAAGAAATGAAATAGCACTACATGATAAAACACGGATAAATCTTAAATACATTACACATGAAAAATTCCCAGAGACAAAAGGCCACATACTGTGAGTCCATTTCTATCATATATTCAGAATAGGCAAATTCAGAGAGACAGAAAGTAAGAAAGTAGATTAGTGATTGTTAGGGACTGGGAAGACGGGGCAATCACACAAGAAGAATCAAGCTCTCATTCCCAGACAGAAACACTAAATAAACAACACATGGACGAAAGCAGCTTTGGGAGAATGCTAGAAATGAGTTAAGAACCTGCAATAACCAAACAAATGCCTAACCAAAGGAAAACCGCACTCAAAATGGTAGGAACCCTCATGTTTTCTATCTATCCCTTGCCCTACACTCTGCCCTAGGAAACAGATCAGAAGGAAGCCACCCAGTTTTTGCTCCTCCAACAGGGGAGAAGGAAGAGTAAAAGTGGTTTGCAATGTTCCAGCTTATTAAGAGGCTGCCTGAGGACCTGGTTTCTGTCTTGCCTAACTTGCAGTGCTGTTGGGGACAGAAGCATGGTCTGCATAACAGGCTGGAGGCCACTATAAGAAGTGTTGATTGCCTGCAGAGGGAGAAAAGCAACTACAGGAAACGGCAAATCTTTTGGTTACTGGGGACAAGAGATGACAGGCAGAATACAACAGGATAACTAAAGCTCTAAGGGGAGGGACCGGGAGAAGGCAATGGCAAGCCACTCCACTACTCTTGCCTAGAAAATCCCATGGATGGAGGAGCCTGGTTGGCTGTAGTCCGTGGGGTCGCTAAGGGTCGAACACGACTGAGCAACTTCACTTTCACTTTTCACTTTCACACATTGGAGAAGGAAATGGCAACCCACTCCAGTGTTCTTGCCTGGAGAATCCCAGGGACGGGGGAGCCTGGTGGGCTTCCGTCTATGGGGTCGCACAGAGTCTGGACACAACTGAAGTGACTTAGCAGCAGCAAGGGGAGGGACCGGGTGAGACCTTACAGAAACTAAGATATTTTAAAGCAGACATGTATACATACATATGGGAGAACTGGAACAAAAGTACAAATACAGGCCAAAGAAAATGTGTCCCCAGAAAAGGCTTCAGAGCACCCCAAGATAAATCTGAGACAATTTAAGTATCAAAATAATTAAGCACAACAGTAAATTATAAGCCCTTGGGAAATAAAATGTATGAAGTCACACCCATAACAAATTTAAAAGGAAGGTGAGAAGGAAGGTCCCCTGCTTACAAACGAACGCAGAAAATTGAACATTAAATGTAGAGCAAGTGTAGAATCATTTTGCAAGCAGCATGGTAAACATCAGGTAAGAATCACCAGTGGATGCTAACCCTGAGGAAAATGCCGATGAGAAGCAGAATACAGCATCCAAGATCCATTCCAATCAAAAGTAAATAAATAATTTTAAAAAACAGTCCAAAAGAAAAAGAATCCTATAACCAGTAAAAAGTAGCCTTCAAAAAAGAAGACGAATTAAAGACTTATTTCATACAAAAAAAAACTGAAAGTGTATCCAGTGCCAGCAAACCATAAGAAATCTTACAGAAAGTTATTTATAAATAGAAGCAAGATTAATAACAATTAGACAAAGGACAGAAGGGAGGAAAAGATGACATATTGTGAGGTTCTTAAATTATACATTAAGTGGTGTAATATTATTTGAAGGTGATGAATTAAACACATATTGTAAACCTATGAACATTTACTAAAAAATAAAACGGTTGTAGCTAATAAGCCAACAGTGTCAACAAAATGAAAGTTTTAAAATCCCTCAATCTAAAAAATGGTAGGAAAAAATGAACAAAGGAAAGATAAGACCAAAAAAAAAAAAATCACAAAATGGTAGACTTAACCCACCTATGTCTATAACTACATTAAAAGTAAACAATCTAGTCATTCCACTAAAAAGAAGAAATGACAGACCAGATTTCTTAAAAAATCAATTATATGCTACCTTTAAGAAATCTACTTAGGGACTTTCTCATGGTTCAGTGGTTAAGACTCTGCCTGCCAATGCAGGGGACATGGGTTCAATTCCTGGCCTAGGAACTAAGATCCCACATGACATGGGGCAACTAAGCCTGTGTACCACAACTACTGAGCCCACATAACACAACTACTGAAGCCCAAGCACTTCAGAGACCATGCTCTGCAAGAAGAGAAGCTACCACAATGAGAAGCCTGAGCATGGCAACAAAGACGCCTCCGCTTGCCGCACCTAGAGAAAGTCTGAAACCATCAACAAAAACCCAGGACAGTCAAAAATAAATTAATTTAAAAATAATAAATAAAAGTAAAAGAATAAATATATATATACAGTGAAAAATACAAATCAAAGAAAGCTGGACTAGCTATCAGTCAGTTCAGTCGCTCAGTCGTGTCCAACTCTTTGCGACCCCATGAATCACAGCACTCCAGGCCTCCCTGTCCATCACCAACTCCCGGAGTTCACTCAAACTCATGTCCATCGAGTCGGTGATGCCATCCAGCCATCTCATTCTCTGTTGTCCCCGTCTCCTCCCACCCCCAATCCCTCCTAGCATCAGACTCTTTTCCAGTGACTCAATTCGTCGCATGAGGTGGCCATATTATTAGTATCTAAAAAAGTAGACCTGAGAACAAGGAATATTGTCAGGGATAAAGAGGGACACTTCATAATTATAAAGGAACTGATCTGCCAAGAAGATATGAAAAAACTGACACAACTGAAAGGAGGAGTAGATGAATCTACAATTACTGGTGGAGATTTCAACAGTCCTCTCTCAGTAATTAACAGAACAAGCAGACAGAAGATCAATATGGATATACAAGATAATGATCACTAACAACTAGATGGTATACTTATAGATTTATAGATCAAGTAAAAAAATCAGAATGTACATCCTTAAAATGTACATAGAACATTTACCAAGATAGAAAATATTCTGTAACAGAAAACAGGTACAAATGCATTTAAAAGAACTGATATCATACAGGACGTTATTTGACAAACAGAATCAAAGTGTAAATCAGTAACAGAGATACCTGGAATAGTAACAAAAAAAAACCAAATGTAGAAAACAACATACTTCTAAATAGATGAAATAAATCACAAGACTTATAATTGCAAATGAATTGACAATTATCTCAAAAATGTTTACTTAAAATACTTTTAAAACACTTAAATACTAAGAAAAGTCTCAAATCAGTAATTTAAGTTACTACATTAAGCAACCAATAAAAGAGCAAATTAAACCCAAAGCTAAGCATAAGAATTGTAACAATACAGATAAAAACAGAAGTCAATGAAACAGAAAATGGACAAACAAGAGAGAAAAATTAGTGGAACCAAAAGCTTTTTGTTGTTCTTGCTATAAGACCAATATAATTGACAACCTCTTGCCAGAGAGATCAGGAATAAAAGACTAGACACAAATTACCAATATCAGCAAGAAAAGAGGGAACATCACTTCAGGGCGACAGACATGAAAGAATAATAAAATATTACGAACACTTCCATCAAATGAAATTCAAAAACTTTACATGAAACGAACAAATTCTCTCAAAGACACAAATTTCAAAAACATACTCAAGAAGTAGATAATCTGGATAGTTCTAACTCAACTAAATAAATTTAATTCATAATTTAAAACCTTTTCAGAAACCTACTGTGTTATGAACCTCCATTCATAGTTCTCCAGGCACTCTGTCTACCAGATCTAATCCCTTGAATCTATTCATCACCTCCACTGTATAATCATAAGGGATTTGATTTAGGTCATACCTGAATGGCTTAGTGGCTTTCCCTACGTTCTTCAATTTAAGCCTGAATTTTGCAATAAGGAGCTGATGATCTGAGACACAGTCAGCTCCAGGCCTTGTTTTTGCTGAGTATAAAGGGGTTCTCCATCTTGGGCTGCAAAGAATATAATTAACCTGGTGATGTCCATGTGTTATCTCTTGTGCTGTTGGAAGAGGGTATTTGCTATGCCCAGTATGTTCTCTTGGCAAAACTGTTAACCTTTGCCCTGCCTCATTTTGTAGTCCAAGGCCAAGCTTGCCTGTTATTCCAGGTATCTCCTGACTTCCAATTTTTGCATTCCAATACCCTACAGTGAAAAGGACACGTATTTTTGGTGTTAGTTCTACAAGGTCTTGTAGGTTTTCACAGAACCATCCCACTTCATCTTCTTCAGCATTAGGGGCTGGGGCCTCAACTTGGATTACTGTGATGTTGAATAGTTTGCCTTGGAAACAAACCAAGATCATTTTGTTGTTTTTGGGATTGCACCCACATACCGCATTTCACACTCTTTCACTGACTATGAGGGCTACTCATATTTCTTCTAAGGGATTTCTTACCCACAGTAGTAGATAAAACGGTTATCTGAATTAAATTCACCCATTCCTGTCCATTTTAGTCCACTGATACCTAAAATGTCAATGTTCACTCTTGCTATCTACTGCTTGACCACCTCCAATTTACCTTGATTCACGGACTTAACATTCCAGGTTCCCATCCAATATTGCTCTTTACAGCATCAGACTTTACTTTCAGCACCAGACACAGCTGAGAAAAGAAGAGAAGTGAAAGGCAAAGGAGAAACAAAAGATATACCTAACTGAACTCAGAGTTCCAGTGAATAGCCAGAACAGACAAGAAAGTTTTCTTAAGCGAACAATGCAAAGAAATAGAGGAAAACAATAGAATGGGAAAGGCTAGAGATCTCTTCAAGAAAATCACAGATACCAATCAAACATTTCATGTAAAGATGGGCACAATAAAGGACAAAAACGAGCAGAAGGGATTAAGAAGAGCTGGCAAGAATACACAGAAGATACTATAAAAAGGTCTTAATGACTGAGATAAGCGCAATGGTGTGGTCACTCACCTAGAGTCAGATATCCTGGAATATGCAGTCAAGCGGGCCTTAGGAAGCACTACTATAAACAAAGCTAGTGGAGGTGATGAAATTCCATCAAACCTATTTCAAATCCTAAAAGATGATGCTGTTAAAGTAATGCACTCAATTCAGTCGCTCAGTTGTGTCCAATTTGTGACCCCATGAACCGCAGCAGGCCAGGCCTCCCTGTCCATCACCAACTCCTGGAGTCCACCCAAACCCATCTCCATTGAGTCGGTGAAGCCATCCAACCATCTCATCCTCTATAGTCCCCTTCTCCTCCTGCCCTCAATCTTTCCCAGCATCAGGGTCTTTTCAAATGAGTCAGCTCTTCGCATCAGATGGCCAAAGTATTGGAGTTGCAGCTTCAACATCAGTCCTTCCAATGAACACCCAGGATTGATCTCCTTTAGAATGGACTGGTTGGATCTCCTTGCAGTCCAAGGGACTCTCAAGAGTCTTCTCCAGCACCACAGTTCAAAAACATCAATTCTTCGGCGATCAGCTTTCTTCACAGTCCAACTCTCACATCCATACATGACCACTGGAAAAACCACAGCCTTGACCAGATGGACCTTTGTTGGCAAAGTAATGTCTCTGCTTTTTAATATACTATCTAGGTTGGTCATAACTTTCCTTCCAAGGAGTAAGCGTCTTTTAATTTCATGGCTGCAATCAGCATCCGCAGTGATTTTGGAGCCCAAAAAAATAAAGTCTGACACTGTTTCCACTGTTTCCCCATCTATTTCCCATGAAGTGATGGGACCAGATGCCATGAGCTTTGTTTTCTGAATGCTGAGCTTCAAACCAACCTTTTCACTCTCCTCTTTCACTTTCATCAAGAGGCTTTTTAGTTCCTCTTCACTTTCTGCCATAAGGGTGGTGTCATCTGCATATCTGAGGTTATTGATATTTCTCCTGGCAATCTTGATTTCAGCTTGTGCTTCCTCCAGCCCAGCATTTCTCATGATGTACTCTGCATATAAGTTAAATAAGCAGGGTGACAATATACAGCCTTGACGTACTCCTTTTCCTATTTGGAACCAGTCTGTTGTTCCATGTCCAATTCTGACTGTTGCTTCCTGACCTGCATACAGGTTGCTCAAGAGGCAGGTCAGGTGGTTTGGTATTCCCATCTCTTTCAGAATTTTCAACAGTTTATTGTGATCCAAAAGGCTTTGGCATAGTCAATAAAGCAGAAATAGATATCTTTCTGGAACTCTCTTGCTTTTTCGATGATCCAGCAGATGTTGGCAATTTGATCTCTGGTGCCTCTGCCTTTTCCAAAACCAGCTTGAACATCTGGAAGTTCACGGTTCACATATTACTGAAGCCTGGCTTGGAGAATTTTGAGCATTACTTTGCTAGTGTGTGAAATGAGTGCAATTGTGCAGTAGTTTGAGCATTCTTTGGCATTGCCTTTCTTTGGGACTGGAATGAACATTGACCTTTTCCAGTCCTGTGGCCACTGCTGAGTGTTCCAAATTTCCTGGCATATTGAGTGCAGCACTTTCACAGCATCATCTTTCAGGATTTGAAACAACTCAGCTGGAATTCCATCAGCTCCACTAGCTTTGTTCGTAGTGATGCCTCCTAAGGCCCACTTGACTTCACATTCCAGGATGTCTGGCTCTGGGTGGGTGATCACACCATCGTGATTATCTGGGTCGTGAAGATCATTTTTGTACTCAATGCACTCAATATGTCATCAAATTTGGAAAACTCAGCAGTGGCCACAGGACTGGAAAAGGTCTGTTTTCATTCAAATTCCAAAAAAAGGCAACGCCAAAGAATGTTCAAACTACCGCACAATTGCACTCATCTCACAAGCTAGCAAAGTAATGCTCAAAATCCTTCAAGCTCAGCTTCAGCAGTATGTGAACCGAGAAACTCTAAACGTACAAACTGCATTTAGAAAAGGCAGAGGAACCAGAGATCAAATTGCCAACATCCACTGGATTGCAGGAAAATCAAGGGAATTCCAGAAAAACATCTACTTCTGCTTCATTGCTACACTAGAGCCTTTGACTGTGGATCACAACAAACTGTGGAAAATTCTTAAAAAGAAGGGAATACCAGATCACCTTACTTGCTTCCTGAGAAACCTGTATGCAGGTCAAGAAGCAAGAGTTAAAACTGGACAAGGAACAACAGACTGGTTCAAAATTGGGAAAGAAGTACTTCAAGGCTATATACTGTCACCCTGCTTATTTAACTTATATGCAAAGTACATGATGTGAAATGCTGGGCTAGATGAATCACAAGCTGGAATCAAGATCAACAAGCTCAGATAAGCAGATGACACCATTCTACTGTCAGAAAGCAAAAAGGAACTAAAGAACCTCTTGTGAAGGTGAAAGAGGAAAGTGAAAAAGCTGGCTTAAAATGCAACATTCAAAAAACTAAGATCATGAGTTTGAGCAAACTCCAGGAGATGGTGAAGGACAGGGAAGCCTGGTGTGCTACAGTCCATTTGGTCGCAGAGTCAGACAATAGAAACCTACAGATCTAGATGGCTTTAATGATGAATTTTCTTAAACATTTAAGGAAAAACAATACCTACACAAACTTACATGAACTCAGAAAGTTAGAAGAGAACACTTCTTAACTCACTTGACTACCATGGTTTTTAATCAGATGGTCAGTACTACCCCTAATACCAAAACCAGATGAAGACTAAAAAAGTGATATAAATGAACTTATTTACAAAACAGAAATAGACTCAGACACAAAAAACAAATTTTTTTACCAGAAAGTATAGCAGGGGTGGGGGGTAAGAGTTAGGGATAAGAGTTTGGGATTAACATATACACACTACTATGTATAAAATAAACAAACGACAAGGACCTCTTATATAGCATAGGGAACTAACTATATTCAATGTCTTGTAACAACCTATAATGGAAAAGAATCTGAAAAAGAATACACATATATACACACACATAACTGAATCACTTTGCTACACACCTGAAGCTAGTTATACAAACACATATGGGTGAAGACATCACAAAAAAACTAAAAGCAGTATCTCCTATGAACACAGATATAAAACTCCTTAATAATTAATCTCTAGTAAATCAAATCCATCACAATCCAGTTTTAGTATGTGTTGCTAAAGCGAGCACAAATCCAGGGAAATACAAAAATGATAATACATCAAAAATAAGTGAGGTTATCTAAAGAGCCAGACTGGCTTAACATTAAAAAAAATTAATAAATGTAATCAAGTATATTTATACTATGAAGGAAAATCCATAAATCTCATATTAAAAAAGGTTAACAAAGTTTAATACTCAGTTGTGATTTTTTTTAACTCTCAGCAAACTAGGAAGAGAATGGAATTTCCCTGACCAGATAAAGAGCATCTGTAAAACTTAATAATAAAAGACTGAGGACTTCCCTGACAATCCAGCAGTGAAGATTCAGCCCCTTCACTAAGGGCTAAGATCCCACGTGCTCTGTGGTATAGCCAAAAACACAATAATAGTAATAGTGAAAGACTGAATATGGTTCCCCTATGATGGAGAACAAGGAAAGAATGTCCTCTCTCACATCTTCTACTCAACACTATATTCGAGGTCCTAGCCATATGTCCAATAGAAAGAGAGACAAATATCGCATGACATCACTTACATGTGGAAACATATAATACAAATGAATTGATTTACAAAACAAAGAAACTCACAGACACAGAACACAAACTTATGATTACTGAAGGGTAAAAAGGATTAGTGAGAGAGAAGTCAGGAGTATGGGATTAACAGATACAAACTATATATGTAAGAGATAAACAACAAGGTCCTACTATATCACACAGGGAACTATATTCACTATCCTATAATAAACCATAAGGGAAAAGAATATGAAAGAGTATGTGTATGATGTATGTGTAAGTGAATCACTTTGTTACATACCAGAAACTAACAAAACACTGTAAATCAACTATACCTCAATAAACAATTTAAAAAATAAGACACCACCAAATGTTGAACCTAAACTCTTCATACATCATTAGTGGTAGGAAGAGGCACAACCACACCTGAAATAGTTTTAACAGTTTTATTTAAAATTAAACATATATCTGCACTTGATCCAACAATTATACTCCTAAGTACCTGCCCAAGAGGAATAAAAACATACTTAACACAAAAATTTCTATACACATAATTAAAATAGGTTCATTTACAATACACTAGAAACCACCCAAAGAGTTGAAACACATATTGGTGCAGTCATGCAAAGGAATATACTTAACAATAAAAAGAAATGAACTACTGTAACACACACCAACATGAATGAAGCTAAAAATGTTCCACTGAACAAAAAAAATAAAAGCCACAAAGACTATATCCTGGGGTCTTCCCAGAGGTAAAGATTCTGTCCTTTCACTGCAGTGGGCATGGGTTCGATCGCTGGTCAGGGAACTAAGATCCCACATGCTGCATGGCACAACCAAAAAACAATAACAAAAAGACTATATGCTGCATAATTCCATTAATATGAAACTCTAGCAAAGGGAAATCCAATAGTAACAGCAGATAAATGGTTGGCTGGAATCACCTGTATGACATGAGATAGCAGGAAGTGGAAGTGGCTGCAAAGATGTACAAAGGAACTTTTTGGGCTAATGGAAATGTTCTACATCTTGTTTTTGATGGCTGTTGCACAGCTGTATATGTCTTATGTCTGTCAAAACTCAAAGCATATTCTTAAAATATGCTTTATATTTTAAGCATTATATTATACTTTATATTACATGTGCATTATATTCTTCGTAAGTTGTAACTCAATAAAGTTGATTTTTAAAATAAAATGGAAAAAAACTATCAAAAAATTTTAAGTTTACATTCCCCAACCCATGTATTCCAATTCTAAGAATTTATCCCAAGATGTACCCCAAAGAAACTGTCAGCCAGAAACACAAAGATGTATTTACAAAAATGTTCATTATAGCATTATTTAACAGAAATAATTTCCTTTAGTGGTCCATTGCAGGGAATTGATGAAATAAGTTAGGGTACATACATAGACTAGGATCTTTACAGCACCTAAAGTCACCAATTAGATTTATATATATTGACCCAAAACATGTTATTAAATCAAAAAGATAGGGAGGTCCCTGGTTGCCTAGTGGTTAGGATTCTGGACTCTCACTGCTATGGCCCTGGTTACATCCCTGGTCAAGGAACTGAGATACCAAAAGCCATGTACAGCCAAAAAAAAACAACACCACCCAAAAAGGTAATTAGAAAACAGTGTGTGTAACAATTTTAATAAATATATATAATACATACATATGTAAATTTTTTAATGTATGAGCCAACTTTATACCAAGAGATGTCATCTCTTTCTTATAAGGAAGAAAATGCTAAGATCACTCCTATTTTAGAGATGAAGAAACTCTCATCAGAGATGTCAGACAAGTGTCAGAGGAATCAAAATAAGACTGAGAGCCACAAAGTCTTTCAGGAAACAGCTGATATCTCAATGAACAGGTATACATTCTTCAAAGTTATCAGAAAGGAACTCTCCTCAGTTGGAAAAATAAAAGCAGAGTACCAGTGGAAAATGACTGCATGGTTGTATAGCCATCTCTTATCGGTCTAACATTAGAATGAAATTCAGTAAAACTTTCTTCCATGTAATAGGTAGATAATGGTTCCTTATTTACTGTTTTATGCTGTGCTTACTTCCCTGCTGTTATCAAGAGCTGATTTAAAAGCAGGAAGAAGACATGTCAGTGTGGAGTCTCCCTGAGAGCAGGAAGGAAGTACTTGGGACTGATTAAGGCCAGCATGATACACACAGTGGCCAATCTCATTCCAGCTGAGTTGAAGTAATCATTCCAATATTTATTCCTTTCCAGCCCATGCCAGGAAACAAAAGAAAAGTGAAAAACATTCACACATATATAGAGAGAGAGAAAGAAAAAGGCCAATTTATTACAACCTGCTTGTCACATATCAGGTATTTGTAATATTTCAAAAAATAAATAATCATCGGGCTTCAATAAGTGGTGTTTACAAGGTAAAACAATTCCAAAACTTACCAGCATGACCCCCACAAAATGTATCCAAATCATACCGAAACTTCAGTGTTCCTGATCTTCTCCTACCCTACCCTCCACTCCCACTGAGAATGAAATCATCTTGCTATGAAATTTTAAGGGGAAAAAAGATACTCTGGTGGTTGACTAATGCCAATTAGTAATATTCTGATGGCTTTCTAATCATATATATGTATGCATGCATACACACATATGTATAGTGTTTGAGTACTGAACTTACAGATGTACCTTTGTTCAAGCATATAAACGCCAAGTAACAAACTCTGAGATACAGTTCGGTGCTGTCTACTCACGTTTGCCCAGTCTGTATCTTATCATCTTAAATAATCAAGTTGATCAACTGTCACCCTGTCCCACAAAAGTACCTGGATTCTAATACTTCTATATCTGCATACCTATATCTCACTCTATCCTAATACCGAAGACCCAGCTTGAGCAATATGGACAGGATGGACAAAGGAAAAAGAAGAAAGGATCTTACAAAAATTCTCACCAAATCATTTAAGCTGGCCTTGCCCACAACTATCAAACAGAGCGCTCATCTACTCTGAATACTCCAAGTAATACTAATACTTTTAACCTAACCAGTCATAAAAATATCAGGAATAGCAGTTACCTTTTATTAAGTGTTTCTTAAGTATCCAGCACCATGCTGAGTACTATATGTTATCTCATTTAGTCCTTCCTACAACTCTCCAAAGCAGGCTGTAAAAATCTGGAGAGGTTCACTTGTTCAAGTCTATACAGATTGAAGAACCCAGAATCAGATGTACGTCCATCTGTTTCAAGAACCAAAAAAAATACTAATCACCATTCTATTTTATCCACATGCTTTTATTCCTCTCTTTACTACAAGATTGAGAAAACACAGTATGGACACCCATATGCAAAAAAAATGAACCTGGACCTAAACCTTACAACTTAAACAAATACAAAAATTAACTGGATCATAGATCTAAATGTAAAAAAGCAAAACCATAAAAATTCTAAGAGAAAACCTTTGTGACTTGGGGATATGCAAAAAGTTCTTAGACATGACATTAAAAGTTCAATCCATACAAGAAAAATTAATAAATTGGACTTCATCAAAATTTAAAACTTTTGCTCTATAAAAGTCACTGATAAGAGGATGAAGAGATAAGCTACAGCCTGGGAAAAAATATTTGGAAATCACATATCCTTGAAAGGACGTATATGTGTAACATTTACAAAAGAACTCTCAAAACTCAGCAGTAAGAAAACAATTTTAAGTTGTGCATAAGAAGTGAACAAGGGCTTCCCTTGTGGTCCAGTGGTTAAGAATCCACCTTGCCTGGTCCAGGAAAATCTCACAGCTACTGAGTCCATGCGCTGCAACTACTGAAGCCCACACGCCTAGAGCTTGTGCTCCACAACAAGAGAAGCCACTACAATGAGAAGCCCACACACTGCAACGAAGGGGAGCCCCTGCTCACCTCAACTACAGAAAGCCTGCATGGAGCAACGGAGACCCACCACAATCAAAAAACAAATAAAAATATAGACCTTAAAAAAAAAAAAAAGTCAACACCTCTCCAAAGCAGATATAAGAATGGTTGAAAAACACACAATAAAAACATATTCAACATTATTAGCCGTTAAGGAAATGCAAATTAAAACCACCATAAGATCTCACTACACACTCATTCAGTTCAGTTCAGTTCAGTTCAGTCGCTCAGTCGTGTCCGACTCTCCACGACCCCATGAACTACAGCACGCCAGGCTTCCCTGTCCATCACCAACTCCCGAAGTACACTCAAACTCATGTCCACAGAGTCGGTGATGCCATCCAGCCATCTCATTCTCCGTCGTCCCCTTCTGCTCCCGCCCCCAACCTTTCCCAGCATCATAGAATGGCTGAAATGAAACTGCCAACACCACCAAATACTGGTAAGGATGCAGAACAGCTGAAATTCTCTTATGCTGCTGATGGGAGTGTAAGGTAATAAAGGCACTTTGAAAAAGAGTTTGGTAGTTTCTTATGAAGTTAAAAATACACCTACCATATATCCCAGCAATCCCACTCCTGGGTACTTAAAAAAATTAAACCTATGTTCACAGAAAAACCTGTACACAAATGTTTATAGTAGTTCTACTTATAATTGCCAAAAACTGGAAACAAATTAATGAAAGAGGATAAACTATTGAAACATACCACTCAGCCATCATATTGAGTGAAAAAAAAAAAACCACAATCTCATATATAGTAGTCTCAGGAAAGACAATGCGAATAGTAACCAAGATCAGTGACTGCCAAGGTTTTGGGTGAGAGACAGGTGAGGGAGTTTTTGGGGGGAGTACAGCTGTTCTGTATCCTGACTGTGGTTAAGTGACTACAGAAATCTATACATGTGTTAAAATGCATAAAAATACACCCACAAGGTGCAGAATGGTAGGGACATTAGGATGATCCTTTTGTGTCATCCTTTAGAGGATATTTCTGTAATACATGGAAACTTATGTGCTTATAAATCAGTAGATATTTTTTTCAGTTCAGAATTAAAAGAAACCATCAGAAATGGTTCCCTTTTTCAGTGGGAGAAGAGATTTGTATCTTTCTACTGTTTGAATTATGAGCCAGTTTTGTACTCTTCCTTAGACTTTTTCAACTTTTAATTTTGTTCTATTTGTTGCTTACCATGGAGCACTTCTCCAGTACTTCCTCTTGGAATTTCAGAAATCGTTCCTGAACTTCAGCTTCATTGAGGAAAAAGGCAAGGAAGTGAGTGAAGGGCTGCTTTCTTCTAAAAGTGAGCAGAAGAACATCAATCCGAGTTCGGGCTGAAATTACACCACTTCGATGCTGGCCAGTGATTACTGTAAGCAAAAAAAAAAAAAAAAAGATTTAACACACTCAAGGACCATCAACTGGTTGTAAAATAGGTGACCTCTTAAAACTGTCATCTCTGGGGAACAAAACTGTCATGAATGTGTACATAATTCTGAACAGCAGACAGTACCAAGGGTAAGAAAGCTGTTAATGAATCCAGTCTAAGCAGAATGAGGTTTAAATAGAATAACCTTAAGACCATCTGATGAAGTAGGAAAACGAATTCAAAAGCTAGAAAGCAATCCCTCATACCTTGCTAGTATGAATGTAAAATGGTGCCGCTGATATGTAGAAGTCTGGCAGTTCCATGAAAAATTAAACAGAGAAATATCACATGACCCAGGAATTCCACTCCTAGGTAGAAACTCAAAGGAAGTAAAAGCAGGTATTCAAAAAAAAAAACTTGTACAAATGTTCATAACAGCTTTATTCACAACAGCCAACAGGTGGAAAAACGCAAATGTCCTTTAACCAATAAATGAACAAATAAAACTTGGTATTAGGTATTATCATACACTGAAATACTATTTGGCAAAAAAAAAAAAAAAAAGGAGTGAAGTAATCATACATTCAAAAACATGGATGAATCTTAAAAACATTCAGTTCAGTTCAGTTCAGTTCAGTCGCTCAGTCGTGTCCAACTCTCCGCGACCCCATGAATCACAGCACGCCAGGCCTCCCTGTCCATCACCAACTCCCGGAGTACACTCAAACTCATGTCCACAGAGTCGGTGATGCCATCCAGCCATCTCATTCTCCGTCGTCCCCTTCTCCTCCCGCCCCCAACCTTTCCCAGCATCAGAGTCTTTTCCAGTGAGTCAACTCGTCTCATGAGGTGGCCAAAGTATTGGAGTTTCAGCTTTAGCATCAGTCCCTCCAATGAACATCCAGGATTGATCTCCTTTAGAATGGACTGGTTGGATCTCCTTGCAGTATAAGGGACTCTCAAGAGTCTTCTCCAACACCACAGTTCAAAAGCATCGATTCTTCGGCGATCAGCTTTCTTCACAGTCCAACTCTCACATCCATACATGACCACGGGAAAAACCATTGCCTTGACTAGACGGACCTTGGTCGGCAAAGTAATGTCTCTGCTTTTTAATATACTATCAAGGTTGGTCATAACTTTCCTTCCAAGGAGCAAGCGTCTTTTAATTTCATGGCTGCAATCAGCATCTGCAGTGATTTTGGAGCCCAAAAAAACAAAGTCTGACACTGTTTCCACTGTTTTTCCATCTATTTCCCATGAAGTGATGGGACCAGATGCCATGATCTTTGTTTTCTGAATGTTGAGCTTCAAGCCAACCTTTTCACTCTCCTCTTTCACTTTCATCAAGAGGCTTTTGAGTTCCTCTTCACTTTCTGCCATAAGGGTAGTGTCATCTGCATATCTGAGGTTATTGATATTTCTCCCAGCAATCTTGATTCCAGCTTGTGCTTCTTCCAGCCCAGCGTTCCTCATGATGTACTCTGCATATAAGTTAAATAAGCAAGGTGACAATATACAACCTTGACGCACTCCTTTTCCTATTTGGAACCAGTCTGTTGTTCCATGACCGGTTCTAACTGTTGCTTCCTGACCTGCATACAGGTTTCTCAAGAGGCAGGTCAGGTGGTCTGGGATTCCCATCTCTTTCAGAATGTTCCACAGTTTATTGTGATCCACACAGTCAAAGGCTTTGGCATAGTCAATGAAGCAGAAATAGATGTTTTTCTGAAACTCTCTTGCTTTCTCCATAATCCAGCGGATGTTGGCAATTTGATCTCTGGTGCCTCTGCCTTTTCTAAAACCTGCTTGAACATCTGGGAGTTCACGGTTTACATACTGCTGAAGCCTGGCTTGGAGAATTTTGAGCATGACTTTACTAGCGTGTGAGATGAGTGCAATTGTGCGGTAGTTTGAGCATTCTTTGGCATTGCCTTTCTTTGGGATTGGAATGAAGACTGACCTCTTCCAGTCCTGTGGCCACTGCTGAGTTTTCCAAATCTGCTGGCATATTGAGTGCAGCACTTTCACAGCATCATCTTTCAAGACTTGAAATAGCTCAACTGGAATTCCATCACCACCACTAGCTTTGTTCGTAGTGATGCTTTCTAAGGCCCACTTGACTTCACATTCCAAGATGTCTGGCTCTAGGTCAGTGATCACATTATCGTGACTATCTTGGTCGTGAAGATCTTTTTTGTACAGTTCTTCTGTGTATTCCTGCCACCTCTTCTTAATATCTTCTGCTTCTGTTAGGTCCATACCATTTCTGTCCTTTATCGAGCCCATCTTTGCATGAAAAGTTCCCTTGGAATCTCTAATTTTCTTGAAGAGGTCTCTTGTTTTTCCTATTCTGTTGTTTTCCTCTATTTCTTTGCATTGATCACTGAGGAAGGCTTTCTTATCTCTCCTTGCTATTCTTTGGAACTCTGCATTCAGATGCTTATATCTTTCCTTTTCTCCTTTGCTTTTCGCCTCTCTTCTTTTTACAGCTATTTGTAAGGCCTCCTCAGACAGCCATTTCGCTCTTTTGCATTTCTTTTCCATGGGGATGGTCTTGGTCCCTGTCTCCTGTACAATGTCACGAACCTCCGTCCAGAGTTCATCAGGCACTCTATCAATCAGATCTAGTCCCTTAAATCTATTTCTCACTTCCACTGCATAATCATAAGGGATTTGATTGAGGTCATATCTGAATGGTCTAGTGGTTTTCCCTACTTTCTTCAATTTAAGTCTGAACTTCGCAATAAGGAGTTCATGATCTGAGCCACAGTCAGCTCCTGGTCTTGTTTTCGCTAACTGTATACAGCTTCTCCATCTTTGGTTGCAAAGAATATAATCAATCTGATTTCGGTGTTGACCATCTGGTGATGTCCATGTGTAGAGTCTTCTCTTGTGTTGTTGGAAGAGGGTGTTTGCTATGACCAGTGCATTCTCTTGACAAAACTCTATTAGCCTTTGCCCTGCTTCATTCCGTGCTCCAAGGCCAAATTTGCCAGTTACTCCAGGTGTTTCTTGACTTCCTACTTTTGCATTCCAGTCCCCTATAAAAAAATAGGCTGTTCTTGTAGAAAATTTCATATGTTTTAATGGGAAGTATTAGGACAAATAAATGGATTATTTGTTTAACTTCTGCAGTTGCTTGGAAGGAGCAAGCTTTGTGGTCTTGAAAGTACATAGCGGATTTTGCTACTATTTAAGCTAATACTTCAGTATTTTATATCATATTCAGAAATCTGTCCTTTCCTTTTTAATAAATACTCCATTGAGATGTCAGTTTTGTTCATTGTTCCTATCTTCTGCATCTTTCCTTAATTTCTGTTTTGAACCAAACATTTGTCAGCCAAAAAGGAAACTTCATATCCGTTAACCAGTCACTCGCCATTCCTCACTACTCTCAAGATCTTTGTTACCACTAATCTGCTTTCTGTCTCTCTGAATTTGCCTGTTTAGATAGTTCCTATACATGGAAACATGCAATATGTGGTCTTTTGTGTCTGGCATCTTTAACTTAGCACAAAAGACCACATATTGCATGTTTCCATGTATAGGAACTATCTAAACAGGCAAATTCAGAGAGACAGAAAGCAGATTAGTGGTAACAAAGATCTTGAGAGTAGTGAGGAATGGCGAGTGACTGGTTAACGGATATGAAGTTTCCTTTTTGGCTGACAAATGTTTGGTTCAAAACAGAAATTAAGGAAAGATGCAGAAGATAGGAACAATGAACAAAACTGACATCTCAATGGAGTATTTATTAAAAAGGAAAGGACAGATTTCTGAATATGATATAAAATACTGAAGTATTAGCTTAAATAGTAGCAAAATCCGCTATGTACTTTCAAGACCACAAAGCTTGCTCCTTCCAAGCAACTGCAGAAGTTAAACAAATAATCCATTTATTTGTCCTAATACTTCCCATTAAAACATATGAAATTTTCTACAAGAACAGCCTATTTTTTTTTAATAAAAATGAAATTATCATACCCATTTTGCTGCAAAGAAACAAGATGGAAATTTCTGGGAAAAGAAGCAAATTATGAATGAACTGGGATTCCAATGATAAAAGAATCTGCCTGCCAATGCTGGAGACTAAGGAGACATTGGTTTCATCCTTGAATCGGGAAGATTCCCTGGAGAAGGAAATGGCTACTCATTCCAGTATTCTTGCCCGGAGAAACCCATGGACCTCTAGAGAGCCTGGCAGGCTACATTCCATAGGGTCACAAAGAGTCAAACATGACTAAGCAACTGAGCACTCACGCACACACACGAGTGAATTAACAGAAAGCCTAAAAACTGTTTGCCTAAACAGAAAATTGACGTAAGTCACAATCAAAAAATGTAAGAGAGCTTCCCAAATGGTACTAGTGGTAAAGAACCCACCTGTCAATGCAGGAGACGTGAGCGACTCAGGTTCAATCCCTAGGTCGGGAAGACCCCTGGAGGAGGGCATGACAACCCACTCCAGTTATTTTTGCCTGGAGGATCCCATGGACAAAGGAAAGGAGCCTGGCCGGCTACAGTCAGTCCATGGGGTCGCAAGGAATCAGACATAACTGAAGTGACTTGGCAAGCACGCACAAAAAAATTAAGAAGTAGAGACATGGTATTTTTTTGATGATATAATTTTATTTTCAATAGGACACTGAGAATCCAAAAGATTCAAATATCCAGTGAAGGGAAGTGTCCAAGCAGGCATTCAAATAATGTGCCACAGAAATACTGACAAAGGAGGATTCAATGGTAAACTGGAACAATGTTAAAGTAAAGTAGAAATTATAATTATCTCTGCACAAGGAAAAAATATGGTAAGAAACTAAAAGAAAAAAATATGCAGGGGAGGGAAGCTTAAAACTCCTTTTATGTTTAGTTCTATAAAAATTTAGTACAAAACACTATATCCTTTTGCACTTAGTAGGTAGTTTGGCAGAGAATAAGACTAGTAAGATGTTTTCATTTTTTTAAATACAGAAAACTGCTAAGTGCATGTCAAAGGTGCTCAGACTTATTTCCAGAAAAAGATTCAAAGTTGAGCAAACAATGACTAAAGAGCAATATGATGAGGTTAGAAATATTCTAAAACTACAAATATCTGAGAGGACCAGAATTTACTTGACATGGGTCTAAGGGCTACAACAAGAGATACAGAGGAAGAAAACAAAGGCACTGATGTGGAACTTTATAAAAACCAACTGCATAACTAAAATGACAAAATCATTTTAAAAGCCTGGAGAATCCCATGGACAGAGGAGCCTGGCCGAATACAGTTCATGGGGTCGCAAAGAGTCAGATACGGCTGAAACACGGACACAAAAATCATTCTTATATCCCACTGCCTGAGGCTTCAAAACAGACTAGACCAAATTCTTATCTAGAGGACAAAATGAAACCTACCAGATCATTTTCTTCTCTAGTTTCTCTAATTTAGGAGAGGCAAAACAACTAATTATAGCATATACCACACCAATGCAACTGCAGTTTTGATTTCACATCAGAACCCAATTTACTGTAACCAATAAATTCAATTTTTTTATATACTTTACTTCCCTACAAGACCAATAAGCCAGTTTATCCTCTTGCTTTTCAATTAAATTAGTTCCACTAAATTCTTACTTTTAATTAAACACCCTTATTATTCACAGTGAAATATTTTGGCTAAGTCAATAACCTATCTAACCTTTTCTGGATAAGTTTTTGGAACGACTCCAGTATCTTAAAACGGCTAAGGTCTTCACATTTATTGCATGTTAGAATTTTTACCAAAATAAAAATTATTAGCCGCCTGTTACTATATGCATAGAAAAAAATGGGGAACAGATTCAACTGTTAGCAACAATTATGGCTGAAGTTCATAACATAAAAGACTTTCCTTTATACTTTATACATAATTTCTACAAGCTTTTCTTTTTGAAAGCATGTATTAACTTTTGAATCAGAAAAAGAAATAAGTTTTAATGCAATTAATAAAATTACTTCAGTATTTGAACTTTAACACTTAAGGAAAGACACAAGCTTTTTTCTTTAACAGTAATTCTAATGAACTAAGTATCTATTTTAATGAGAGTCCTTCAAAAATGTCATTAAAGTTTTGAAGTTAGAGTTTACTAGTTACCAAGGGGCTGGGGGAAACTCTAGCACTTCACTGTCCAAAATAGGAGCCCACATGCAGCTAGTCAAATTAAAAGATAAATGAATTAAAATTAAATAGAATTTAAAATTCAGTTCCTCAGTCACATTAGCCACATTTCAAGTACTCACTCACGAGTGGCTAGTGGCTCTTTGGATACTGCAAAAATACAACATACTCACCGTCATGGAAAGTTCTTCTGGACAGCACCACTCTAAGGTCAACTGCTACTTATCTGCCACAGTGATTATTTTTACATAGAACAAAATAAGAACAGTACTTATAATTCTTTTCTCCTAAAACTTAATACAATCCATGAGTGTTTATGGAAAATAGATTATTGGAGGCTGCTGCACAGTTGACGCTGAAAAATTCCTACTGTTTTAAAAATTCTGTCCCTTTAGTACCCCTCACTCAAAGTCACTTTACAACACAAGTCTGTGCACTTGGTTCACATTGATGCTTTCGTACAGAACTTTCTGACATGGTTTCTATTGCTCAACGATTTTTCCTCACCTGAACACTTATTTGAATCAGGTTGCTGTTTTAATTATTATTCTTACAATTTCCTTCCTAGTCTACAAAGCAAGATAAAAACAAGGTAACTAACAGGGAAAGGGCTGAGCTTCATTTCAAATTTGCTGACCTCACTTTTTTTCTCAAATTCTAACTTGAAATAATTCACAAACTCCATTTCAAGCTACTGAAGCATACAGGAAATCTCCTAGTCCACAAGAAAATCTGGAAGCTTTATCCCATCACTGTGTAGTCAAGTATCAAATTAAGGCCCAGGTACTCAACCAAGATAAGGCTGTATAAGTACATCTTTCCTCATCTGAGAGACTGATACTGATATAAAAAGGACAACAGCTACAGAACCACATAGAAAATATAATCATCAAACACCTCAGTTGGGTCACATTATTCCATACATGTACAAAAGTGACTGCAAACATATATAGAGTCTCACCAATTTCTCCTTCTTGTCCAGGCTTAGGAATGCTAATAGATGTTTTGGTCTCCACTTCTAGTTTCTTTCTAGTGTCCCCTCTCTTTCCAACAATATGCCTATAATATAGAGAAAGTTAATTAATGTAAGTCAAAATATACCAGAATAAAGAACTCCATCATATTTAAATCATAGGTGGCCAGAGATACTCCCTCATAGAAGAGTGCTTCAGTAAAAACTCAGTATTTGTAGAGGAAATTACAAGTCATATAGCTTTATAGAATATGTTGCATTATATTCATTGACAAAACGATGTCCTACAGCCAATTCAATGCATAGAAAGAATAATTATACCCAATGCCTATTTGCTTCTCAAAACAAGATTCAAAATCTGGGTCTGCAGTTAACTGAAAGAAAAGCTAGCATAGTCTCACTGGACACTTGAATGGGTCTACAGTTTGAAGGGGGAAAATCTTGCCGTCTTAGAGAGCAAATTAATTATATTTTGAGTTCATCCTAAGGGAATTATCCTTCATTAATTAAATAATGGCAAAGAGCTTAGCAAAGAGCAGGGTCCACCAACCAAGACAGATGCAAGCACAGAAAGAGGTAACCCTCAGGCTGAATTCAATCAAACACACAGACATGTCTTATTTGGGAGATTTCACCTAAAAATTGGGAAATTTTACCTAAAAAATATAGATTTCTAAGTTCTTTCAAAAAATTTGGAGATCTGACTACTCAATGGCAAGAACAGGCTGGAACATGAGCTCATTTCTGAAAATGGAATATGAATTCATCACAATCCCTGCCACTTCCTACTTTCTTTTATTGACTCCAATCATCTATTGGCTCACATTACTTACTTAGGCCTCCTAGTATAAATAATTCTGATCATCCAAAGCTATCTTCTGGAACCCACAGTAATTAGATGTATCAAAGCAAATGAGACTACTGGATCCCAGGAGAAAAGTTTCAGAGTCTAAATAAAGCACTAAGAGACCATCACAGGACCATAAAGTTAAGAGAAAAAACTTCCTCATCAACAGTATTTTGACTTCGATGATTTCAATTACAGTACACTTCAGCATTGGTGACTATGCCTAAAACATTTGTTTTTACATGGGATAACCAAGTCCGATTATTTCCATTAAGATTTACTGTATGTAGTAAGCCAGCTTTTTATAAAACAAGATGTTCAGAAGAGGACTGGAACTCCACAGTTTCCATGTGGTTTTTCTCTGTGATGAGCTAGGGACTATGTAGCACCAACTCCCTCAGGCTTTGTCTTTCCAGGTCTTATCAATAAAGGGGTATTTTCAATCAGGTTCCTGTTTGTTAGCACAGAGCTAGTGGACAAACCTTTCATAAAGTAGTTGATTCAAAGTGTTATTAATAGTCTAGGCACCTTAGAAAGGGAAGTAGTTGAGGTTAAAGAGGCTTTAGAAGCAAACAAACCTTGGCCAAGTCATTTAACCACTCTTAGCCTACGACTTCACTTAAAAAAATGGAGTGAATAATACCTAAGTATCATAAGGTTGGTCGTAAGGATTAAATGTGATCATATATAAGGACTTCCCAGTGACGGCACATAGCTTAGCACAGACCATGTCATCCTCATTAAACCCACGATGCCATCCTTCCAGTTAAGAGTACTGCTGCTAAGTCACTTCAGTCATGTCCGACTCTGTGCGACCCCATAGACGGCAGCCCACCAGGCTCCCCCATCCCTGGGATTCTTCAGGCAAGAACGCTGGAGTGGGTTGTCATTTCCTTCTCCAATGTGTGAAAGTGAAAAGTGAAAGTGAAGTCGCTCAGTCATGTCTGACTTGTAGCGACCCCATGGACTGCAGCCTACCAGGCTCCTCTGTCCATGGGATTTTCTAGGCAAGAGTACTGGAGTGGCTTGCCACTGCCTAAGAGTACAGACAGACCCAAAAGAGGTTTATACAGAAAGTCTAAAGCATCCACTAAAATAATACAGATAAACAGTGAAAGGATGACTCCTTATTGTATAAGTGGAAATTTTTGCCAGATCAAGTGGTTCTCAATCTTGGCTACACACTGGAATCACCTGGGTAGCTATAAAAACTAATGATGCTTGGGTTCAGCTCCCAGAGAGTCAGACTCAACTGGTCTGGGGTACACCTAGGCATTGGGAGTTTTTAAAACTCCCCCAGTGATTCTAGTGTGTGCCTGAAGTTGAGAGCCACGGTATTAGACCTCGTCTGTGGACATGTGCGCCACTATCAGACTCTGATTATAAGTTGGTTTGGTCAAGTAATTTCTTCCTTGGACCAAAAAAGCTTACATAAATGATTCTTAAAGAAATCTTCCATGTAGGTCAATTCTTTGTCAATAAGACCAAGAGGAAGGAAGAGAGGAAGAGAAGGAGGGAAGAAGAAAGGAAAAAAGAAAGAAGTCTGCCTAGTAAATATTGTCTATTAATTAGGATTTAGCAGAACCAATACTTAATCTAACATACAAGTTGTCTGGAACAAAATGAGTATTTAGAATATATAAAATTGAAAAGGTCATATGGTAAGAATCAGACATTTAAGGAATCTTTACATACCTTAGCAGGAACAAATATATACATTAAGGAAGACAAGTTGCATTGATTTTTACCAGGAATCCGAGTCACAGCTTTCTAAAATCATGTTTCTTAGAAGAAAATGTCCCTGAAACCTGAGAGGAAAGTGAGCTGTCGGATTAGCATTTGGTTTCTCATTTAGTCACATTCCAGGAGAGAAATCTCATCCTCAATAGGTGTTTCAGAAAATTCTCAAGTTGAAAAAAATGCAACTGTTTGCCTCTTGGAACTTAAAGGTGTATGATTCTGTATTTGTAGACCTCCTCTCATAGAGAAGTATAGGCAGACTTTATTCATCTGGTACAACACAGAAAAACAATCTATGACTTCCTAGACCATCCTATCTTCAGAGGTGCAAGCCCAAAAGAAGCCAGTCAGCTACATGAGCTAAAGATATTAGTGGTTAATAAGAGACAGAATATGATCAACATGCAGGCAAGCAGGCACAGACTGAAATGATCACAAAGCTTCCAAGCAATTTAAAACTAAAGATGATTCTGGAAAAAGCATTTTAGTCTTTGACAAGAACTGGAGGACAACAGAACAGACACATTCCTGCCTTCAAGGAGTTTCCAATCTAGCAGAAGAAACATCAAATAGCGGACAAATAAATATAAACATCAGGTTTGAGAAGTGCTATAAAGGAAAAGCAGTGGTGTTATGAAAACGTATACTACGATAATCAAAGTGGTGTGTGGGGATGCTGGTGTCAAAACAAGCTTCCCTAAGAAAGAAGAATATATTAATAACTAGGTAATGTAAGGAAAGGGAACAGCATATGCCAAAGCTAGAAGGCAGGAAGGAACCCAACACATCTGAGGAACTGAAGAAAACCAGTTAACTGCAAAGCCAGGGAAAGAGTGGTATGAGTTGAAACAGTAAGTAGGCTATTTGAAATAATCCACAGAAGAGGCAGCACAATGACTATAAAGAAAAAGTAAATGGTGGATTCAAAGGATACTTAAGAGGCAAAATCAACAGGACTTGGTGATGTATATGGAATGATGAAACTGATCTGCAATTAGTCTCCAGAAATTCTAGGGTGTTAAACACTAAACCATGTTGTCACTAGTAAGTACTGTAATAAGTGTGGAAAAGAGAAGAATCAGCTTCCTTCTAAGTTTCCTGGAAGTGCCTTCCCATGAAGCTGCCAAGGGGCATCACTCACTTGTAGAGTAGGCTGGGGGCCTTCACGGTACATCGGAAACCTTGTGGGGTCTGCACCACCTCGTATGTTTCACAGGGCTCTTCTGCACACTCCATGAGGCCTGTACAGAAACCATAACATCTCACTCAGAGCTGCTGATCTGTGGACAACAGTCTTTCTTCTCCTCAGCTGTCTAACCATTCTTGAGGTTTAAAGAAAAGCAATACACACACAAAAAGAACAGCCATACACTTTATACTGCAGAACACTGCTCCAACATTCCTCTTCACCTGCTATTAGACAAAAAAATAAAGAATAAAAACACATGACTATTTTAAATATTCCAATCTTGGAACCTTGGAAAAGGAGTATCTACATACCACTACTTAATAGTTTTCTCCCAGAAATAAATCTTTTGTACTATTTTATGGAGACATAATTCACATAAAGTTCATCCTCTTAAAATGTACAACTCAGCGGTTTTTAGTATTAAGACACAAAATCACTTCAGTGAATGAGGTAGGAGTGACACTGGAGAATTTACTCCATACAGCCAAGACAAAGAGAAAACAGGAGGCTGAAATAAGAAGGGCTGAAGGGAAACAGCCACATTGGTTGTATATCTGAAACTGCCTGTATATGACTGCAGAGAAGAAAAGAAAAATTATGACACAACAGTAGCAGTTAATATTGGGCATATGTTCATTTATTTCAATAATTTATAAAAACTAGTTCATAGCTTTACAGATAAAAGAACTTAACTTTGCCACAGGTAATTAATTGTTAATATTATAGCTAACTAAAATTACCCCTTATTACATTTAAGCCTCTGCACAAAGAGGAGACACAACTTAACTTATGAACTGAGAACACCTCATCAAACAAACTCACCAGCCCCCTCGGACTCAACAAGGGAGCTATGAAAGGCCAAACATGTCAAATTTCAGTGCTCACACAGAAACACTGAAAGAATTGCTTCTACAATATGGATAATGTTGTACTTCTAATCTGACCAAAGAGCAACTAAGATTACCTTGGTAATAGTCATCATCTTCTTCTTCATGTTGATAAGTCTGTTCTTGAATGGGATTCTTCCTATAAACCCGTCCACCAATTTTTATAAGCTGTGGACGCAGAACTTCCATGATTATGTGGATCTTTACATAGGCCTACAAGGACAGAATTGGGCATCAGTTCACAGTACATCCTAAGCAAAAGCATTACTGTTTCCACTAGATTTCCCCTATCTAGAAGCTGTTTTTTTAAGTAATTTTCCACTACACCATTCCACTCCTGGCACACTCGAGACAGTAATTTGAAAATTATTCAGGATTCCTCAAAACAGTGATTACAAGATACTGAGCCTGTCCATGACTTTGCAAGAGAGACTAGAGGTCTCTTCATTACTTTAACCTAAAGGGAAAAAATTCAACCTCTGGGCTTGATCTGAACATATGTGAAGTGGCTCACCTCCTTACCCAATTAAGAGAATTAGGGATATTTAATACATTTATCCTCAAGGGGAGGACAAAAAAATACTTAATTATTTTACAGGTGCTAGAAATATACTCAACAATTAGATCCAGTTGCCTATCAAAACAAAGTTAAAATATTACTTAATCAACATGGTTCTCCAAACTAACACACTGCTGAGGGAAGGAATTCAATTTCTGTAGGTCACTGCCAAAAAATGTACATCACTCAGGGAGAAACCAAGTTTCTAGTCACCACTTAATGAATTAACAATTTAGGAAACAAAGCTTCTTAGGGTTGCTGCTGCTGCTGCTAAGTCACTTCAGTCGTGTCCGACTCTGTGTGACCCCACAGACGGAAGCCCACCAGGCTCCCCCGTCCCTGGGATTCTCCAGGCAAGAACACTGGAGTGGGTTGCCATTTCCTTCTCCAATGTGTGAAAAGTGAAAGTGAAGTTGCTCAGTCGTGTCCGACCCTTAGCGACCCCACGGACTGCAGCCTACCAGGCTCCTCCATCCATGGGATTTTCTAGGCAAGAGTACTGGAGTGGCTTGCCATTGCCTTCTCCGAGGGTTAGCTCTGG
This sequence comes from Moschus berezovskii, assembly GCF_049115385.1. Lineage (NCBI taxonomy): Eukaryota > Metazoa > Chordata > Mammalia > Artiodactyla > Moschidae > Moschus > Moschus berezovskii. Next base: position 28,977,445 of record NC_142471.1, read on the forward strand.
TTATATTTAACCAAGGTTCCTACCACATATAGTACATGGTCTTGAAACGCAAACTAACTTAAGCAGTCCCCCTCCGAAAAGATCAATCCTTACTAAACACACTAATGCTCAATCCAACCTCAGGAAGTAAATTGCTTTCATTGGTAATTTGCTTACAGAACCAATGAGTTAGTTTCGCCTTGTGAGAAACAACAATATACAAGGTAAACAGACTTGAACATCAGAAGAGGAGGCATAACTAGTAATACTTTAATGACATTACACCCTAATACTCAATTTCCCAGGACCTCTCAAAGGAAAAAAAAAAAGGCTCGCCACAAAAGTAGACTTCAATGTCAGGGTAGGTCCTCAAACTGAGCTCTGGAAGGGAGGGTTGTCTCAGAGATAGCAAACCGTCCATCTACCTTTCCTATAAGGCCCTGGGCTACAAGACAGCTCAGGAGGAAGGAAGGGGGAATAGCCAATTTAATCCTGCTCCGTGGTGGTTTGGAGAGAGAGAGGAAAGCAGAAGGCCTACAAGGTCGGGAGGGAAGATGAAACCCTGAATCATAAAAGCGAGCAAAAATCAACCCCAGTACGTCAAAGCAAGCGAAGACAGAAGTGGTAGGAAAACCGCTGTAGTGAAAGCAGACGAAGGACCCAGAAGGGCTTTGCCAGCACCGGGCCCCCGCGGCTCTCCGCCCCGGCCACGCCCACCACTGCCCTGGCGCGCGCACGCCGCGGGCTCCCTCCAAGCGGGCGCGAGCACGCCGCCGCCCTCGTCGTTGAAAACGCAGCCGCTTCAGTTGGGGGCGGGGCCGTAAAGTGCCAAAGCAGCTGAGGTAAGTGGTCGAGGGCTCAGGAACCCTCGGGAGCTTGCTGGAAAGGGAGTTGCTCCCTGGGATCCTACCTGCAGGGACTAGTAAAGTGGAGAAAGGAGGAGAAGGAACTGGAGCCTGCCGCAGAGGGCGTGTAAGAGGAAATTTCTTCAGGCCGCACGAGACAATCGCGCATGCGGGACGAGCGGTGGCGCCTGCGCAGTGGGATGGCGCCAGTGGTGTCGCCCCCTGGAGACCTGGGAGGCGGGGTGAGGTGGAGGTCGCCGAGGGTGTGGGGTTATGGCTTGGAGTTAGCTTGGGAACAGCTGACAGTCTGACCCATCCCCTCTTCAGCCCCTTTCCACCAAGCTGTTTTTAGCTGCAGCATCTTTTTGATTGGTAATCCAGCTATTTGGAATGATTTCTGATGATGGAGTTTAATGATTGCTTGTCTTTTTGATAAGGAGACTTTAAAAAGGATTCTTTTCAAGAATATAAGCATGTATCTGCTAGGAAGGAAAGTGGTTTATGAATAGGAGGTCATCCCTATCATGCATGAAGTAAATGTGTTGATCATCCTGTCACTGTGAACACAACCATGCAGTATCTCTGCTCTCCTGTAAGCATCTCTACTGCCAATAGTTCCAGTTTACCTTATTGGGTCAAGTCCCAGCTTATTTCATCATTAGTATTTAAATATTCAACAAAATTTTACTGAGCACCTACCTTGGGCTTGGCAGCCTAATTGGAAAAACAGTTGTGTAAATAGATCTACAGAATGAGGGAGAAAAACCAGTAATGGACCAACCCTCCTGACATCAAACTTTTCTATCCCCTGCTAGCCCTGTGTTCTGTCATTTGTTCCTTATTCATTCAGGAAACACTTTAATCCAGGTTCTGTGCTAGGCCTTGAGAACAGAAAGACAAATCCTTCCCCTTTTCCTAAGAAAAGGGTTCTTCCTTCCTAAGATCATTAACCTTAAAATGAAAATATGGGGTGCATTTTCGCTCTTCCTGAGCATGCACTTTCCATTCTAAGAGACATTTGACATTGACACTGTGTCAAATGGAGAGAATTAGGACTTTTCCCATGAGTATGTTGAAACATAGTAAGTTTGAAAAACGAATCTGCAGAGGAAAAAAAAAAAAGATTCAGGACTAAATATTCATTGGTAGTTTTGGATAGCTGTTGTTTACTGTGCCTATAAGTGTTCCAAATGCTTTAGTTATATTAACCTTCCGGACACCTATGATGTAGGTACTATCATCTGCATTCTATAGATGAGGCAGCTGAGGAGCAGAGAGGTCGAGTGATTTGTCCAGAATCAGATGGCAAGTAACAAAGCCAGGACATGAACCTGGGCCAAGAAGCTTCAAAGCGAGCTCTTAATCACTGTGCTGTTTCACCTCTCACAGAGCACATGTTGTTTAGTCACTCTGTCATGTCTGACTCTGTGACCCCAGGACTATAGCCCACTAGGCTCCTGTGTCCCCATGGGATCCCAGGCAGGAATACAGGAGTGGGTTTCCATTTCCTTCTTCAGGGGATCTTCCCAACCCAGGGATTGAGCCCATGTCCCCTGCATTGACAAGTAGATTCTTTACCACTGAGCCACCTGGGAAGCCCATATAGCACCTGACAATGCAATAAAGCCATTGCTTAAAAAATGGCACAACAAATAAGCTGAAGTCTGTATGCCTACGTGCAAAATGGGGGGATTGGATTAGATGATCTTTAAGGAATCTTGTGGTTCCTGTGAAATGTTAACTCATATAGCAAACATTTATTTAAATCAATAGCTACTTGGTATAAGCCACGCATAATGTTTGGTTTTGGTGATCAGAATGCCTGTCTTTATAGAGCTGTTCCAAACTAGGGTTTATTGTGAGTTTCACTTTAACTTTGGTTACCACCTGCTGGTAGCATTCAAAATTTAACCTAAATCTTTAAAGCTAAAAATTACTTAGGTAATCTTTCCATCTCAGCAGAAAACTGCTTATATGTGTTAAAGTTGGTGCTAATTCTACACTCCACTTTTCAACCCTGGCTGTTTTATGTCTTGAATGATAGTTCTGAGTTTGAAAGAAGACTGTTCTTTTTATATAGAAAACATAAACCTTTTAGAATCTTCTGTAAATGTGTAGTGTAAGCTTCTATTTTGTTTTGAACTTTATTATAAAGAAGACATGTATTTGGTACAGATTTTCTCATTTACATTTGGACCTTTTGATTTTTTAATTTGATATAGTATTAAACACTCACAGCCCCTCTATTTCCTAATAGGCCGTGATTCTAAGATCATTCTTGAACTATTTTGTTCCAGTTTTGGGACGCCACCAAGTGATCAATTTGGGTATTACATTTGGGTGGAAAAATTTTTTTTAATTTAATGAAAGGGCCAATATGTATTTCCTAACCATTCCCCTTCCTTGGGAACAGAACACAGTGTTATTCTGGAATTTTATTTGGAAAATTTTATAAGTGACTTTCTTGGTGTGGCTTGGTCAGGATGTATCCAAGACAAACTGTCCCATGAGGCATGGTTGTTTTATCCTCATATAATTTATTTCCTCAGTCAAATTGCTACCTTGGCACTGCCATATCACCCTTTCATAACCCATAAATCACCCACAGTCAATCCCAAATGACATAAACAGTTTGCTAATGGTAGGAAGTAGTGTTTTAAGTAGAAAAACTAAGAATAAACATATTTTCACTTAAAAGCCTGAGTGACATTTTGGCCCAAGGAGCCATAAAAGATCGTGGGAGTACAGAGGGTAGAAAAATTTGGAACTAATTCTTGACTAAACTGTATGCTGGCTTTCATGGTAGCTGGAATGAAACGTTGTCAGCCTCACTTCCATAAACTTGCCAATTGCTGTTTTTCTTTCTCTGTAGTGAAGTGAGAATTCTACCAGAGAGGAAATGGCCGCCTCTTCATCATCCTCGTCAGCTGGTGGGGTCAGTGGGAGTTCTGTCACTGGACCTGGTTTCAGTGTCGCAGACCTTGCCCCACCACGGAAAGCCCTTTTCACCTACCCCAAAGGAGCTGGAGAGGTGTTGGAAGGTGATCGCATGCTGCTTTTTGCTGAGTAATTGGATTCAGACCTGCAATGAATGTTAATTGTAAAGAAGCTGTTAAGTGGATTAGTTACGAGTTTGTCCTGATTTCAGCTCCACATTTCATCTCTTGTCCTCATTTCAAAATATCTTTAAAATACAAATCTTTCTTCAGAATTAGAATTTTGGAGCTGAAAAAGACTTTGGAAATCATGGAGGTCATTTAGAGTTATTTAGACCCAGAAAAGATAAAGTGATTTGACCATGTGAAAAGACACAGTCAGCACTTGGACCAGGAATTCCATTAAACTCCTGCTCCAGTTTGCTTTATCCTGGCACCAGTCAGCTTCCCTATGGTTAGTAGGTTTCATATATATTTTTTCTAATACAATTCACCTACAGATAGATGAAGAGATTCTGAGAGAAAATAAAAACCAATCTACTATTCTTATATGGCCCACTGCATGACAGTGCAGTGTGCTTTCTCAAGCACTAGAGCTGGATTTGCATCAAATTATCCCCCATCTTATTCAGCACACATTTGCAAACTGGCTGGCCAAGATCAGGGCACAGGCTATAAGCATGAAACAACTTTAGTACCTAGAATTCATCAGGTACATGTCACTTTAGGAGATGGACCAATAAATTCTTAATAGAGAGCATTAAAACCTCCTGAAGAGCTTATTTAAAATGCACATTTCTGGCTCACCTAGAGATTCCAAAGTAGTCTAGGTTATAGCACAGAAATCTCCATTTTGACTAACATCCAGGATATTCTTATGAAAGTGGCCCTTAACTATTAAACTATTCTTCATACCTCGAAAAAAATCAGCAAAGAACCTATTAAAGATTCAAAATCTACTTGATTCTAGCACACCTGTGCTTAACTGTATATTGATCCTTTTTGCTTTAAATATTGCAAATTTCAGTAAATACACTTAAAAATTAATCTGGAAATATCTGAGAAAGGCACAGACTGTAGTTAAGAGTCAGTTTTTGGGGGGCGATCTTCATTTATATCAGGTATAATAAAAAGCAGAGGTTTGGATTAAGCCAACGCAGATAAAAGTATCACTTGTGACAGGAAAACATAGGCAGACTGGGACCAGACATAGGAAGACTTTTTAGAATTGGTTCAGATCATAACTGGTGAAGTAAACAATCAAGATATTATAGTTAGTGATACATATGAGGTATATGTATTGATACTTCTGTCTATGCCCTTTTGTTTTCTTCAATTATATTAACTGAATACTCAAGCTAACATCACTGAGCTGGAGGTAGTGAACATCTAGGGCCTTGTTTACCATATTTGGCACTAAAAATAAATTATGACTTAAGTTATATGCTGCAGAGACCTGGTATTAGGAAGTTTCTCCCAAAACAAAAGTTGGAGGCGCTTAAATTGCTTAATGAGTTTTATGGCAGCAGAAAAGGAATCCTTATTTAACAATGAACCCTAAGATTAAAGTCATTTAAAGTCTAGCTACAGGAGGAATTTAATACAGGCGGTACCACCTTGGTCTCAGAGCTGTCAGCATTCTTTATCAGTGTACACCAGATTTCTTGGAAACAATAAAGAAGAAAGGCTTCTGAGATTAGTCTAAATGTTGATGTTCTAACAAGTGATAGTTCTGTCCACTTTTATTCCATCCCAGTATGCTTCATGGGGAACTGTGTTGCCTTTCTGCTGTAGAATGAATTTAAATTAAGTTTAAATTTGCAGTGCCCAGTTTTGGTTTTTTTCCTTAGGTTTAAAGTTTCACCTATACTTTAAAGCTATTTCCATTTAAGGACAAACTATGAAAACTTAGAGGTGGCAGCCCTTGAACTATCCTGAGTCAAGTGAAAAATGTTAAATTGAAAAGGCTACCCTTAAATGTGAATTAAAAGGGATGGTAGATTTGGATGCCTCAACCTACTATGTTTATAGGTGATACTATTATGCAAGTAATCTAATGCACGTGTACCTGACCATTTTTCTTACGGTAGTTTAATGGAATACAGGCATACCTTGTTTTGTTGGGCTTTACTGATACCATGTATTTTACAGATGGAAGGTTTGGGCAACCTTGCCTTGAACAAGCATGTTGGTGCCATTTTTTCAACAGCATTTATTCATTGCCTGTCTGTGTGTCACATTTTGGTAATGCTGGCAGTATTTCAAACCCTCCACCAGCAAAAAGGTTACATTTCCCTGTAGGCTTGATGATAGGTAGCATTTTTTAGCAGTATTTTTTAATTAAAGTATGTACATTATTTTTTTTAGACATAATGCTATTGCACACTTAACAGACTACAGTATGGTATAAACATAACTTTTATATGCGATGGGAAACTAAAAAATTAGTGTGATTTGCTTTATTGAAGTGGTCTGGAACCAGGCCTACGACATCTCTAAGATATGCCTGTATGAAAATAGAGTAGGAAGAGTTGCCTCTTCAGAGTAAGAACAAAAGCAATTAGGTGCTGTTTATTATCTTAACAGGTTCAACTTGGTCTTGCATGCTCCCAGGTCTAGGATAATAAACCCAAATAACCTGTACTTAACCTTGTGTATTAACTTTTTTGTGTATCTGCTGCCTGATATCAGACACCTCACATAAGCAGTATACTGTACAGGACTTTTCAACATTCCCCTGCCTTTGGCTAGGATTATCTCACCCAGATTTTAGTAAGCAAATTAGAGACTGCCTTCCAGTCCTGAAATGGCTAAATTTTGGTGTCATCGTACGCCACTGGAGCATAAATTATCTGCCATTGCCTGTTTTCCCGCTGTGGGATAATAGTCTTTTAAATGAATTTGTTAGCATCCTATTTATTGGAGTTAACAGTGGTGTTAGATTTGGAAATTTACTGAAATTTTCACCATTTATAACCTTTACTTGTCCCTTAAGAGAAAAGCTGACGTATTGCTACTTGGTGTGTTACAAAGAGTTTGATTACAATTTCTAAATGGAAGACAGATTGCCCCAGGCTGACTCCTCTCTGGAGAGATTCCAGACTTTAGATTGTTACAGATATCACATTTAATAGGATGTAGCTAAGAAGCAGTGGACTTTGTGGTTAATACAGAGCTGCAAATCATCAAAAATGTGTTCCATAGACATACGGAGCAGCAAAGTGAGCTGCCGGTGCCTTTTTGAAAGATTAGCTTACGTCCTTTTGCTTTGAAGTTCATTATCAAGGGAAATATGCAAATGTTAAATGTTATAATGTTCAGTTCAGTTCAGTCGCTCAGTCGTGTCCGACTCTCCGCGACCCCATGAATCACAGCACGCCAGGCCTCCCTGTCCATCACCAACTCCCGGAGTACACTCAAACTCATGTCCACAGAGTCGGTGATGCCATCCAGCCATCTCATTCTCCGTCGTCCCCTTCTCCTCCATAATGTTATGTTAGCATTTATCCTAATAACACCTGTGATTAAATGTAAGCAGGAGGTAGCACTTTCAAGAGCTTGCAAACAAATCTTGGCCTGGTCCTTACAGCCAGAATCCCCACTGCCTTGTGTGAGATACTCAAATTCAGGATCAAACCACCTGAGAAGAGCTCTAATTCTGTATGCTTTGCTCTTCCTAAAATAAAACTTAAGTTATAATTTGCTTCTTTAATCAAGGGTATGAATGCTGGCATACTTACACAATTTATTAGGCATAATAAATTACATCATTGGTGTCAAATGTTCACACAGTCCCTCTTCCCATAGTGGGATTCATATTTTCAGGCCCTTATTTGAAAAACTCAGTAATATCATTGGCTTACCTGGATGTTTAAATTGGACAGCCAGTATAATATTCAGTTAATTGAAAATTAAATTTTTGCTCAGTTTAGATGATACAAATGAGTTACATTCTGCCAGAGGAATAGGGGTGGGAGGAGGGAATGGGATCATATCCCATATGACACAATATTTAGAAAAGAAGTTGAATTTAAAGACTAACACTCTCCTCAAAGTCTACATCACTATATGAAATTATATTTTGAAATAATATATAATATGTATATATAAATACATAATAATTTTCATATTGGGTATGGAATAATTATATTTTTGCAACAATGTTGAAGATAATATTAAAAACTCTCTTGGTCGTATATTTAAGCTATTTGAATATAGTATCTATGGCTTTTCTTATTTATCATGAGCTTCTGAAATAAGGTCTGCCTTGCATGAAACTCAGCCTGAAGCCAGGATATGTTACTCCTGTCTCCTCTTCACTTAGTACCCAGCTGACGGCAGCAACCCATGATTGATGGGTGAGTGCTTGGCACCCAGTGGTGTTGGCATGAGCTGCCACCTAAAAAAAGACAGCTGTGTCCTCTCCCTTCATTTGTTTTAGAGTTTCTGCAATAAGATCCCTTCCCTGAATGGTTCCTGCTACCCCTTGAAGTCACATTTTCCTACATGAGTTCTACGTCTTTAGGGGTATGTTTTGTTGTATCAGCCCTTGCCTGATAAGGAATAACATGAACTAGCTTATGTTTCACAATCATCTTCCAAGTACTGGGGTGACTGAATTAGCTACCTTCTTGTATCCAGTTCTTGGCATCAGTGCAATGCTAGGTTCTGAAATTGCACCACACTCTTATCACCATCCAAATTGCAGTGTTTTGGTTTAGTTGGAAAATCAAGGTTACAGTTTGCGTTTACAGAATGAAATTTCCCAGCAGTGTTTTGTGATGGTCATTGTGATGTAATTTGATATACAAAATATTGACAATAGCTATTTTTCTTCAACTTTTTAGAATGAAAACGATTGAGAGTTTTGGTGTACCTTTGTATTTTGAAAGTGCAGGGCCACGAGCCAAAATGTGTTAGTTGTCAATGTTTGCTTGACATACAAAATAGGAGAACATTAAGAAATTGTCAAGTTAGGATGGGAGAAATGTTGACCAGGACATCAGACTGGGGTTTCTTGTTTTTGTTATTTTAACACTATTTTTAAACTCTTGAACAAGTAGAGGGACTATTTTAACATTCTAGATATAGAAGAAGTAGCTTTTATAACACAGCAGTGTTAATTCTAAGTGAAACAGAAGCCCTCTTTGTAAACACTGAAAACTAGATCCTGAATGTAAAAGCAGGGAGAAGAATGGATGTGTTTGCTACGTTTATCAGAAGCCATTAGATTAAAACGGACTGGAGCAGGTTAAAACTTTTCCTCTTCTGTTTGTAGATGGCTCTGAGAGATTCCTCTGTGAATCTGTTTTCAGCTATCAAGTGGCATCTACGCTTAAACAGGTGAAACATGGTAAGCACATGAGTACTGTGTACTTAACTATGAAAATGAACTTACTAGGGAGTGGAAGGGTGGGAGGGGGGACTTAGAAAGGTCAGAGTGCTCTGTAACAAAAACTCAGCAAGGCTACTTAAGTGGACTTCCCAAATTGCCTGCAGACAAGAACATGCTACAGTTCTTAATCCACACATAATGTTACATTAAGACTTAAATTTGAAGTCAAAGGGTTAGTTTTCTAGGGGAGTTAATGATTCCTACTCCTCTTGTATTGCTTTTTCCACTCCTTCCTGAAACCTTTTCCTGTTGTCCTCCATTGTTACCACTGTCTGCATCTTCTGGTGTGTATGTAATACTTTTGGTCTAGCTGGATTCGAAGATCCTGTTAGCACCTTTTCTATTCTATCATGCCTCACCAGGTCTTCATATATGCATCAGGGAACTCTGTTCCACCACCAAACCAGACTATTTCTCCCCTGAGAACATAATGTTGGGGTGGGTGGGAGTAGGGGGAGCTGCAATTGCTTGTAACCCTAGGTTTTTGGGTTTTGGGGTTTGTTTGTTTTTTGTAGCATACAGGATCTTAGTTCCCCAACCAGGGATAGAACCAGTTCCCCCTGCAGTGGAAGCACAGAGTCTTAACTACTTGTAACCCTAGATTCTTAGGTCCCAGTCACAAATTTAGTGCACAAATGGCATGGATGATAAGTACTATTTTTTTTAAGATTGTCTTAATTATCCTACAATTAAAAATAAAATATAAAGAAAAGATTAAGTCTTCTGACAACATAGGGTAAGACCCCATTACTAGAATATTGAGGGGGAAAATCCTTCTAGAAATTATTTTTAAATCAGTCATCATCTTGGTGCTTGGTGTATTATTAATAAATACTATCTCCTTGATTCTTTACAGATCAGCAGGTTGCTCGGATGGAAAAACTAGCTGGTTTGGTAGAAGAGCTGGAGGCAGATGAGTGGCGATTTAAACCTATCGAGCAGCTGCTCGGGTTCACACCCTCTTCAGGTTAACCTGGCCTGGATGGTCATCTCGGGTACACAGCAAGTGCAGGTCTAGCAAGGAACTTTTCTTACAATGTATATAGCCATCCAGAGATTCACGGCTCCATCACTGAATTGTTAATTCACATTCATACTTGGTTTCTCTGTATCTATACACAAGCAACAAATTCTTAAGTGTGTGATCTTGCAGGGAATTTTGCTTGTTTAAAAAAGTATTGAGAATCGGATTTAGACAATCGACATCAGAGAACCAGGAAGTTTGGGTTTAAAAGAGATTTATAAAACTTCACAATCCAGGACACATGCCAGAATTGGCCAGACGAAAGACATCCCTCCTGTCATTCACACAGTTCCTAGAATCCTCACCAGTCAAGTCCAAGGTCAGGATCTGGAGTTATAAAATACATTTCTGACCTGAAACCCTTCTTTTTGCAGATGAATGTGATTTCGACTCAGGACTTGTCCAAATTAGGAATTTTTTAATGTTTGGGATTTTTTCTATTTTTAGACATCTAATTCTATAGATTCTAAACATTTTCTAACCTCTTCTAGGCACACCAAATACTGGCAAAAATAATTGCTTTTTGAAGTTGTAGTTCTTATAAAAATAAAGCAGTGAGCAAAATCCTTTTAAACACAGAAATCCTGAGTTCATTGTGTTGGTGGGCTCTGGCAATTCTGTAGCAAATAAATCCTTTGAAAGAACTCCAAATTGGTTTCTTTATCCTTTCAAAGCCTCAAGGATTTGGGATAGGAGGAAGAGGTCAAATTACTTTTTTATAAGAAGGGAATCTAAAAACCATTTCTCCTAAACAAATGGTAGATTTGCTTCATCTCAGGGATATTTGTCTTTTTAGAAGTATATGAATTTATCATCAATATCTATGTAGGTTTTTAACCATGATAAGGAAAAACCTGATAAACTAAGAGATAATCTTTGTTTTTCCTCATGGGACCCCCACGTCCGCACTACATAGTTAGGAGAATCATTTCAATTGTATGCAAATTTTGCCCCAGACAGAATTTGCCTTTCTCCTCATTAATAACTCATTCCTGACCTGCTTCGAGTTAGTTAATTATGAATAAATAAAATCCCAGTAGCAGTTGGCCTTAATCTCAGGAGTTCAGAATGTTTTAATACATACTCCATGACAGGGAGGTGGTGACCTCATTGAGTCGATAAGGAGTCTGAGCACAGGGAAGATGAAGACCTGCACATGGCCACATAGCCCAGACTCCAAAGAAAATCTTGGAGCTTAAAACAGATTGCAGTTTATTGACAATTCAGCCCACTAACCTTGTCTCTGAAGCACATCAGAGCACAGAAATTTCCAGCCCTCACACTCACTAATTTCCATATAATACTTCTTAACCTAAACCAGTTCCATTATTGAAAGCCATTGAATTTCCTAACATTGTCCTTTTGGGTATCAACCACCTTCATGATTACCAAAGGAAAAATTTTAAATACCTAGTCTTCAATAAACCTTTCAATCATATTTTCAGTGACAGTTCAGAAGCAGTCACTAACTTTCATTTGATTTATGTAACTATAGGATCCAGACACTGCATTACCTCGTCTTTACCCTCTGGTATTGAACTTAAAGAATTTTTGTCTCTTTAAGTTGTACATTTCTTTTCATGGCCTTAGAAATTGAAGAGATCTATAGAGTTCAATGGAAATACTTTCTGAAGCACCTTTTCCAGTGACCATTCAGCTTCTCCTTGAGTGCTGCCAGAAACAAGACCCTCACTGTTTGAAGATGGCCCCTCCCTCTCTGCACCTTTCTATTGGTCATTATGTCTCATCATAACTCCTATTACCATGCTTTGGGCTTGAAGATGGACCTGTTGTTGTTCATCTTTCATCACTTCTGCACTCATTATGTGCCAGTCACTCAAAGGAATTATAGTCCTTTCAGTAACACTGCAAGATGTGTAAAAAAACCCTAATACAGATGAACTTGAAGCTCAGAGAAGGCATTACTACATGCCCAGGCTGCCTCGCAAAGTAAGTGGCCAAGTCTGGATTTGAACTGAGTGTGCCAGACTCCAAAGCTGAGATTATTTTATATGATATATATATATAATTGAAAGGTTTATATATATATACATACACACACATATATGTATCATGCTTCATCCCACTGACCCCAACCCAGTGCCTCATACAAAGAAAAACCCTAAAACCTTTTTTTTTTAAATGATAAAATGAATTAACTACCTGGAGGAAATAAACCTTATTACTACCCTCCCTGCTTGCTCTCACTGCTTGGTGATAAAGTACAATAAAGGAACAGCCTCTTCCTTTAAGAACTGATAGGAAGTAGCTATGTCAGTATCTACATAACCTTTTAAGATTCGGCATGATGAAGTTAGATGCTTAAGGGTATCTAGATGTTAGATACCTTGTGTGTGTATACCTGACTTCCTCCTTGTGTGTGCAAGGAGGAAGACAGGGAAGATGGCAGCTAACAGCCAGGATTTCACAGACAGCCACCATCGTAAGAAAGCTAATGGTAACGAGTGTTCCAGTGCATAAAACACTTTGCAGTTTCATAAATGTCTCATCTTGAGTCCCATATCAACCCTGTGAGATAAATGAGGCAGGTAGTTGACAGTTGAGGAAACCAGTACAGATAAGGTAAGGTACAAATATTATTAATCAAAGTATAGTTAATAATATAGGCCTTTCAAACCTTTATGCCTTCTAGTTCGTTATACACTAGAAAATGTGAAGGCAGAATTTGCTAATAAAGAATTGTTCACATCAGTTTGATACATAATTCCATATAAGTGCTTGTCTCATGGTAATAAGACACAAACAGTAAACTTCACATAAAGCTGGTTTTACTTTTATGAAGTTAAAAGTCTTACTTTTTGACTTTAATTATCTAAGATCAGCATTGAAGTCCTCAGTTTTCACTAATACGCTTAAGTGCTTTATTTATTAATGCCATCCTATGCCTGATACTCACCTGGAATGACAGTGGTCTGGAACTCTAAATCAAGTTCCTGACCCTACGATCTCTCTGCTCAGTCCATTTACTTGAAGCCCTCGGCTTCCCTTCTCCCACATGGTTGGGAGGCCTTGAATCCCTTGTTCCCAATCAGAACACCAGATACTGAAGTGGTAGAAACTTTGGACCTTAAGGCCAAGCCAAAGGTAGAAGAAAGGATAGGACCAGAAGATGCCTATCATCCACAAGGAAGAGGAGGAACCTGCCCAAGGACATGGTTCCCTTTCAGGCAAACCCAAGAGATACTACACTTGGAGAAGGCAGTTATGCGTCTCCCTCTCCTTTTGTCAGAGCACCTAACCTTGCCTAAAATATCTTGCGTGGCCTCCTTGTAATTGCCCAAAGTTCCAAGCAAGACAAATCCTCTCCACAAAAGAGGTACAGGGTTTAACTAACAAGATACTTGGGGAAGTTTGGGGTTGCAGGCAGAATACAAATGACGCTGGATCTCTGGGTTCCCAGAGCTGAGCTGGGATGGAGATGGCACCAAGAGTGAAGACTGGGAGGAGGAGGCTGGAACGGGCCCCGTGCTACTAGCCTGCCTTCTTACTTTGCATCTGGTCAAAGAGGGAGTCTCAGAACGTAGAGCTGAATGGGAGAGACCGTAGAGGCCATGCAGTTCATCCCCCTGGTTAACAGGATGTCGGGCCCTTACCTTATCTGTCTCATTCACTGCTGTGTACCTGGAACACTAGCTGGCACGTGGTAGGTGTGCTGCCGGTATTTATTGAGTGAATGGAAGTATGAATTTGTTGTATGTTTATGTTTACCCTCATGTAGAAGCTGGGCTAGCTATGGTGCAGCATCCATACTGGAGAAACGCCTAAGGTAATTAATTGACAAGACAATAAGCCAGAGCCCAGCCCAGAGCTCTCTATAATGCTGTACTGACAAGTGGAAGCTGTGTCCAAAACAACCATGGGAGGAGCCTGGGCACATGATGCTGGTGGCTCCCTGCCTTCCTCATAGGCTCCTGCACACAGGCCTGATGGTGGTTCCATACTTCAGCACCCACAAGCTGCTCTCCACCTCTCCAGATACTCTGACTTCTCCAGCCTGTCCAGTCTTCCTGCTCCTGCTGTCCAACTCTGTGCGACCCCATAGACGGCAGCCCACCAGGCTCCTCTGTCCCTGGGGATTCTCCAGGCAAGAACACTGGAGTGGGTTGCCATTTCCTTCTCCAATGCATGCATGCATGCTAAGTCGCTTCAGTCGTGTTCAACTCTGTGTGACCCTATGGACAGCAGCCCACCAGGCTCCTCTGTCCACAGGATTCCCTAGGCAAGAATACTGGAGTGGGTTGCCATTTCCTTCACCAGTCTCCCTAGAGAAGCTGTTTCTCCAGAATCCACTTCATTTTTGTAATATAAGGTCTTTAGGGAAGGTAATGAAACAACATACAGTTTATTACCAGGAACAACAGCTGCTGCTGCCGCTGCTGCTAAGTCGCTTCATGCATGTTCAACTCTGTGCGACCCCATGGACAGCAGCCCACCAGGCTCCTCTGTCCACGGGATTCTCCAGGCAAAAATATTGGAGTGGGTTGCCATTTCCTTCTCCAAAGGAACAACAGAGTGGATGTTTATTTCCAAATGTCTTATTCATTCTACAGACATGTACTGAGCACTTACTGTGTGTCTAGCATCTGCTAGATGCTGAGGATATGCTGTCAAGACACACTCATAAGCTTTGAGTTTATATAAATATATTAAAAGAGGTAAAAGAGTAATTTTCAGTCTACAAACTGATAACAGAAATCATGTAAAAACAGAGACAGCTAACCCAGCTGAGCACGGGTCAGAGAAGCCTTCCTAGAGGGCTGGTGTTTGGGCTGAGACCTGGAAAACAAGCAGGTGGGTGGGAAGGAAGGGCTTTCTGGACGGAAGGCACAAAATGTGCAAAGGCCCGAGAGTGAGGAAGGGCACCGCGCTTCCGTGGGGCTGCGGGTGCTTGCTTACGGATGACTCAGAAAGACGAGAGATGAGACAAAACTGGACCTGATGGGTTTTGCTAAGGAATTTGAACTTCAACTAGAGGACAGTGAGGAACCATTAAAGGGTTTGAAGGAGGGGAATGACAAGATCTGGTTTCACTGTAGAAATCTTAGCTGCAAGGAAGGAGAAGGCAATGACACCCCACTCCAGTACTCCTGCCTGGAAAATCCCATGGGCGGAGGAACCTGGTGGGCTGCAGTCCATGGGGTCGCTAAGAGTCTGACGCGACTGAGCGACTTCACTTTCACTTTTCACTTTCACACATTGGAGAAGGAAATGGCAACTCACTCCAGTATTCTTGCCTGGAGAATCCCAGGGATGGGGGAGCCTGGTGGGCTGCCGTCTATGGGGTCGCACAGAGTTGGACATGACTAAAGTGATGCAGCAGCAGCAGCAGCAGGAGGTGCAAGGAACAGTGGCAAATTAGTGGTGATAAGACCCAGATCCTTTTGGGAGCTGTCATGGAAATCCAGGGGAGACCTAACTGCAACCTTAAAAATGTGGAGACAAGAGGATAGATTTTAACTGAGAGTTACTCAAGGAATACCCTACCCGTGGGACCTGGTGACTCGTCAGACTTGGAGAATTCAGGTAGGACACCTGGGTTTCATGTCTCAATAGCTGATAGACGGGATTCTATTCACTGAGACAGGGATACAGGGAGAGATGTGGATTCAAGGAGATATCTGGCAGGTGACTCTCTGACTATAGCTCAGGAGAGTGATCTGGGCTAGAGTTAGATTTGGGACTCTCCAGACTAGAGATGTGCAGCCAAATGTAGGCACGAATGGCACTGCCCAGGGAGAGAACCCAGAGTGAGAAGAGAATTGGAACCTTCTCAGAGGAGGAAGAGGAGCCCAGGAAAGCAACTGGCAGGAAGTCACCAGAAATAGCTGGAAAATGAGGAATATGGCAACAGGGAAAGCAGGAGAAAGAACATTTTAAGAAGGGGGCTGCTGCAAACACCAGTATCTGGTGTAGCCAAGCAGTTAAGTGACAGGGGTGGAGAAGGCCTTTGGACTTTACCAAGGAGCTTTTTGGTGACCTTGTCTCAAAAGCAGCCACCTAAGTGGTACAGTGGAGGTGGAGCTGCTCTGCTGTGGCTGGGAAAGTGAGTAGAAGGTGAAAATGTGGGCCCAAATCTAGGCAACACTTTTAAGAAGTTCAGTGGTTAGGGGAAGCAAAAATGAGGGGCAGGGAGGGTGACAGTTAAAGGAAGAAGCACAGTCAAGACATTTGTTTTTGGGAGAGGCCAGAAAGAGGGCATAATTGAGGGTGTGAGGTCCCTGACAAGTGGGAGGGATGGGATCCAGAGCCCAGGTGGAGCGATTATTAGAGGGGAAGGAGGGCGAAAGGATAGTGCTGATGTGGGTAAATGCAGGTGAGGTAGCAGGAAGTTGAGGGAGTTCCCATCAGAAGGCTCCTATTTTCTCTGTGATGCAGGAGGCAAGTTGGTCTGTGGCCTGTGGCAGGAGGAGGCGGGAACAGTGGGATTGGGAATGGTCCCTGTGAAGAATGGGAAGGAGTTGACCAGGGTCAGATTGCCAAGCACATTCAGGGGCCATTTGCAGTTCAAGTCCCTAAATTTGCCACGGCACCAGTCATTGGAGAAGTAAACCAGGAGCTCCTAGCAGCCTGGCAGTAGGAATAGGAAAAAATGCATAGTTGGTGGTTACAGTTTTACACGGTAAGCACAAGAGGGTAAGCAAATGGTTGGTCTGGGGCTAGCAAGGGAAGGAAGTGAAAACAAGAAGAGGTTACCAGAGAGAGATTAGAAGGGTCAGACATTTCTTGAGGGCCTACCATGTCTCTGGTAATATGTAAGGCAGCAGAGATATAAAGAAGGGGCAATAGTTCCCAAACCTAGATGTGCCTCAGAATTAAGCTTAATAAAAATACAGACTCGCTGGCATGATTCCTAGGATCCAACAGGTCTATGATTGGGGGTCTCATGTAACTCTCCTGCAGCCAGTTTAGAAAACACGTGGACCAGTTAAAAAAAAAAGCAAGACAAGTGAACAGAAATATGGAAGCTGTACAGCACCATGACTTTATGACTCTGGTCTATATGGGGTGCTGTGGAAGCCAAGCGGGCTTGGTGGGAAGGAAGGGGAGATGACAAGGAAAGTTTCCTAGGGAAGGTGAGCCTGGGCCTGAGCGGACTAGTCAGTCGGGGTTAGAGAGGAAGATGCCAGAGACGCATTCCAAGTACAGGGACTAGCACGTGCATAGGCAGGGCTGCATTTGTGGAACTCCAAAAGTCATTTGGTGTGGCTGGAGCTGAGCCTGTAAACTGGGGAGGGGTGTGCCCTCTCAGGAGAAGGAAGCAAAAACCAGACTGTTTTGAGACATTCTCTACTTTCCATCAAGACAGCATTTCTCTGACAGGGCCAGGGTACACCTAAGAAAGAAGCCAAGAATCCTGCCCTTCACAATAAATAACTCGGGAAGCAGGCTCCTCAGGGCCCGGAAGGTTAAGCCCCTTAAGCTGGCATAAGGCATCGAGGTGATCTTTACCGGCCACTAGGCAGTACTGTTCACAGTACTGTTGCTCTGGCTGAGAAACGAAGCATTTACAGATTTGTACTTATTTACTTACTTTTAGGGGAAGGCAGATGTTCCAAGCTCAGAATTACTGAAGGAACCTCCCTTCTGGGCTCTGAGCCAAACCAGGATAAGAGGCAGTCTGAAGGGATCAAATTTAAAGTATATGGACATTGTGGAGAGATGCTGTTCCCCCTCGACTGGTTTCTCCTCCTTCCTTGCCTGGCCCTAAAGGCCTGAAGTAAACTCCCACACCCTTTCTCCCTGTCCTTATTCTCAGAAATCTCCAGGCATATAAACCACACAAGCATGGGCATTTCATCTGTTTAGCAAACCTAAAGTTCATGATGGGGGGTTGTTGAAATCAGATTCTACCCACTTAACTTTCTGCAGTGTCTTCAAAATACAGTAAATCTGGAATATTCTATGAAGTCAGGGCAACTTAGCTCTCCAACACACTAGCTTAGAGGACAACCTAGGACCTTCTATCCTGGACCAGTGTCGTTGCCCAGAGAAGACTCAAGGCTCATTCTGTAAACCTGCTTCAGTGCTCAAGGCTAGAGTGCTTTTTGAAAGCACTCCTGATCATGAAAAGGAAAATCACAGTCTCCCAGCCTGCCTGAGATGGCAGCTGGAGGACCCAGGTGCTATTGCCTCCAAAGACCTGTGAACTCAGGAGCCAGGAAGAAAGCAAGACCTCATCCCCATGCCATCTCTCAGTACAGAGGAGAATTCATTCTGAGAGCAGAGCTAGAGAAGCAGCAGAAGCAGGGAGGGATGCCCAAGGAGGAAGGCAGTGTTGCTCTGTCTGGGAGCACAAGCCCTGGCTGCACCCGTAGTTAAGACTTACTCACTCTGCTGCCAACCAGCGGGCATCCTCATTGGGCAAATATGAAAGCAGAGGCTCAACCTCAGAGTTCTACACCTCTTCATGACCCTGGGGAATCATTGAATCTAAGAACAGAGGAACCATCATCCAGCCTGAGCTTGTGCAGTCTCTTTTGAGTCCTGCTGGCTTTGTGGCCAAAATGAACTTTCCATGAAAAAGAGTTCGGCTCCTAGGAGGTGTCACTCTAATACTCTTCAACTGAAAAGCTGCCGAGGGGAGGAGGATTCCTGGTGGTCCAGTGGCTAAGACTCTGCACTCCCAATGCAGGGGGCCTGGTTCAATCTCTGGTCAAAGAGATTCCACATGCCGTAACTGATAAGAGCCTGCATGTCACAAACTAAAACCCAATGCAGCCAAATAATGTTTAAAAAAAAAAAAAGCTGCCCAAGGGGGATAGGAAAGGCTTCAGGAATGAAGGCATGAGTGACCATGAGGGCCCAGGCTCAGCACCCACACCTCTCATTTGGCACACAGGCTCTCAGGGTAGGTACAGGTCATATCCAGGCACTGAAGACTTGAAGAACGTTCATCATGGTTAATATGTAGTGAGGAATTACTATATGTGGGGCACTGTGCTAAGCGCTTCAGACACATAATGCCATTTACTTACTGGGAGAGGGTAGCAGAAAGGCTCTGTGGGGCAGAGGAAGCCATCAAGAGATGGCAGGAAAGAATCCCATAGTCTAAGAGCTGAAGGGCTTTGGCAACTGTATTCCTTTGGGCTAGGGCTGCCATAACAAAGTACACACTGAGTGGCTTAAACAATAGAAACTTAATTACCTCATAGTTTTGAAGTCTGAAAGCCCAAGATCAAGATGCCACCATGGTTGGTTCACCATGCTTGGTTCCTGCTGGAGGCTATGAGGGAAAGGATCTTTAGGCCTCTCCCCTTGGCTTTATACATGATCACCTCCGTTCAATGTCTCTTTACATCATCATCGCTCTATGTGCATCTCTGTGTCCAAATCTCCCTTTTCTTTAAGGATGCCAGTCATCTTAGATTAGGGCTCACTCTACTGACCTCATTTTAACTTGATTACCTTTTTTAAGGTTCTATCTCCAAGTGGCTCAGTGATAAAGAACACTTCTGCCAAGGCAGGAGATGTGGGTTCGATTCTTGGGTCGGGAAGATCCTCTGGAGAAGGAAATGGCAACCCACTCCAGTATTCTTGCCAGGAGATTCCCATGGACAGAGGAGCCTGGTAGGCTACAGTCCATGGGCATGCGAAGAGTTGGACATGACTTAGTGACTAAACAACAACATTTCCAAATAAGGTCACACGCTAAGTTACTGGGGTTAGGACTTCAATATATAAATTTTGAGGAGGGACACAATTACACCTGTAACAGCGACGATGTCTAACCAAACCCTCTCCTTTTATAAATGAGGATATTGAAGTCTCAAGTGAGAAAGTGACTTGCACAGCAAATTGCCAAAATTAAGACTAGACCCCAGGTCTCTAGGAGCTGCAAGCTTTGTGCTACTTCCCCGGAGTAGCAGTACTGCGGGCTTTGGGAAGCTCCTCCTCTAAGAAGGGGATCCCTGAGCATGGACAAGTCTGGGAAGCACCCAATCGAATCTCTTTATCAGCCTGTGGTGAGGACACACTAAAACTCTCTTACAAATCAAGATTTGGGAAAAGACTCAGAAATGCTAGAGTGGAAAAAGCCCTATTAATGGAGCATAATATAAGCACTAGGGTTTATTTTCAATGACCAGGCCCCTCATTAAGGAGGCAGACATGTGGGTGTCATAAAGGAAGAGCTTTGCTGCTTATCTGCTGCCCCCAACAGCTCAGGTTGCTGAGAACAGCTGGGTGGTGCTGGCTGCTCAGACTCCCCCACTGTTTACTCTCTGGGCTTACCTCTGCCTTCAGGCTGGCATCTGGCCTCTCTGCAATCAGTTGTGACAACTCACTAAAAAGACTCTTTTGCAAGTCTCATGCAACATGCAGAAGTAACATGAGTTTAAAAGCCTTGCTCTTGCAGTTTCAAAAACAAGGAGGCAAAAATTGAGATTGAATATAGTACGGAAGTGTGGGTGACACCAAACCGCAGATGAGTTGATAGGCTGTGGGGAAGGAAGTGAAAAGTTCACCTTGTCCTTCCCTGTAACAGAGGGCTGTTGGTTTTGTAGAGGTTTGCTTTTTTAAAATCTTTTCATTCAATAAAAATAGCTCGGTAAAACAACATATTATAGCATTCGTGGAAATAAAAACTAGGAACCACATCATACAATGTTCTGCTCCAAACCTGGCCCTGGTTTCCCAGGCAGCTCCCAGTTCCTTCTGATTTATGCAGCAGCCGTGGAGGCCCTCGCCCCATCCCAGGTGGAGTCTGGCCTTCAGGGAGGAAGGGAGGAGGTGGTTCAGAGGTATCAGCTGTTTCCCTTGCTTCTGAGCCAAGACCCTCGCCTCAGCTAGAAACCCAACTTTGTCCCCTCTGTCTGCCTTCCGCACGGTGAAAAGTTTCCATCACAAAGGGCTGATTCAGGAAACCAAGGTTAGAAGCAAACGGTCCTATTTGAAAATGGTGAAGGCCTGCCAGGTTTTGGGCTTCCTGCATTGATTGCTCTCCCGGGGCCTGGGACCAGCCCAACAGGGTGGGGCCCTGCAGCTCTGCAGGTTACAGGATGTGAAAGTGGGGACTGAGGTTAGGAAAAAGAATAAAAGGCTAGGAGACCAGAACACACCCAGCAGAAGGCCATGTGCAGCTCTCCTCTTCAGGGTTTCCTGTGGGTACACTGAGAACATTGTGTTCTGGCTGTGAACTTACCCAGCTGAGCCGGCTGCAGATTCGGCCCCTGGGTCCTAGTGCTGCCTCTCACAGCCTCAGTCTTCGCTCACCCGCACCACACGAAGCCCGCTGTGGGACCCCAGGAGGCCACGTCCACTGTGCTCTCCCCACTGCGTGGGGCCCCACAACCAGACTGTGGGCACTGATGTTCCCAATCATCATGAAGCATCCTCAACTTGCTTGGCACTGTCACGTAGTAACATCTCATGTTCCTCACGACAAAACATCCTTCAGATGACAAAACTGAGGCTCTGGGAAACTGGGAGGAACAAACAAAATCAGAAATTCAAGGTTTTTGGACCCAGATGTCCTGACACTTTGTTGTTCAGTTGCCCAAGCGTGTCAGACTGTTTGCGATCACATGGACTGCAGCATGCCAGGCCTCCCTGTCCCTCACCATCTCCCAAAGTTTGCCCAAGTTCATGTCCATTGCATCAGTGATGCCATCCAGCCATCTTATCCTCTTACACGCTTTTCTCCTGCCCTCAATACTTCCCAGCATCAGGGAATTTTCCAATGAGTTGGCTGTTCACATCAGATGACCAAAATACTGGAGCATCAGCTTCGGCATCAGTCCTTCCAATGAGCATGCAGGGTTGATTTCCTTTAAGATTGACAGGTTTGATCCCCCTGCTGTTCAAGGGTCTCTCAGGAGTCTCCCCCAGCACCACAGTTCAAAGGCATCAATTCTTTGACTCTCTGCCTTCTTTACTGTCCAACTCTCACAAACATATGTGACCAGTGGGAAGACCATAGCCTTGACTATATGGACTTTTGCTGGCAGAGTAATGTCTTTTACTTGCTGTGCAAACCTGACACTTTAGGGATAACTATTTTAAGACCAGCACTTCAAATCCTTCAAATGAATGTAAGCCTTTACCCTCAAAGTTTCTCTCCAGATGAATTTGAGGAAAAGGTGATTTCTTAACAAATTCTCCAAAACAACTAAAAGCTCAGGCACGTGGTGTAGAACTGTCCAGAGGAGCTTCGAGAGCCCAGTGCTGTCTGCCCTGTGCCTCAGCTCCCTGGACCTGCCACCAGGAGCCTGTGTGAAGCCCCACAGCAGGCCTGGCTTGTTCTGGGCCTGGGTAGGGCTTAAAACTCAGAGGAGTATGCTGGGCCCCAGCCCAAGGAGCCAAGAATCAATGGGCCAGTAGGGCAGGAAAGGGGCCTTAGGAGGGGGTGGAAACGCTCTGGTTAGAAGAGATTTTTAAAATTTTCAAAGTGGGTTCTGGATTGTCAATTCCTCTACTAGACAGTGAGCCTCTTTTTCCAAATCATCCTTGTATCCTGTGGGTATGCTGGTCCTTGGTAAACAGCTGCTGAATGACCTGAATGGAAACCTCTCACCGGAAGGAAAGCCATGCCTGTAGCGATGGAGCACAGTCATTCCCAACTGCACATTGAGCACCTACTGTGTACTAAGTAAGCCCTGATTGGTAAAGGGCACACAGTTCAAACATACAAACAAAGGGAAAGCAGCCATGGTGTTGGCCCCTCCTAGAGATCACAGTCTTCTGGAAAGAAAGGCATTCAATAAGCAAGAACAATTCCAAGGGTCCAGGGTTATCGTAGAACAAGTCCAGAGTGCTGTGACTGCGTGCAGAGCAGGGAGACCTAAGGACACTGAGGGCCCAGAAAAGTCCTTAAGGAAGAGCTCTTCAACTGAGACCCAAAGGGGAGTTAGGAATTAGCCAGAGGAAGGAGGCTGGGAAAGGGAGCTTCAAGCAGAGGTAATAGTACTTGTGAAGACCTGAATTTAGAGAGCAGGTGACTCATTGAAAGAACTGAGAAATGTCTTCTGTCTTCAGAACCCCACCAGTGGGAAATCTAGTTCTCACGTCAGGGTAGAGTCCATCGGTTGTTACTGTCCATGAGAAAGGAATCCTGCTACTTCCCTGTGGCCTTCCCCTAGGCTCCAGGCTCCAAATCAGAGGAATCCTAAAAGCTGACTGGGATATATCTTGAGGCAGAAAGGTCATGAGCATGGCCTGAAAGGGCAGGTACTAGTCCAGGCATGGGGACCCTGAGCTGAGATGCTGGGCAAGTCACTCCACAATTTTCAGGATTTATGTATTCTCAATAGTTAGCCTTACACTCAAATCTTCCTGAATTAATGAATGACTGAAGTTTCCATCTGGAAAAAGAGTTCTTCCAATGCTAAGATTCTGGGTTTGAGACCCATGCTCAGTCCTTCCCAGGATTCTTTTGGCAACAGAAGTGCCAAGAAAGGAATGAGTACACTGAGCAGCACACCCACAGCCAGTGTCGGTTGAATGAATGTGTGATTGCTCTCCCTGAAGTCACTCTAGAAGCTTTGATAGTTCCTTGCTTCTCTTAGCAGCTGCTCTGATCTCTATCACTCCTAACCCTGTGCAGCCATTATTGCCCACATACTTCACAGGCAGACATCAGATTTAGTGGTGAAAATAAATCCTAGATCTTGTCTTTAGGATCCATCCTAGAGCAAGAAGATAAAAGATGACTGCAGGAAGCTGAGAGGCAGTGTAAGGAAAGGAGAGAGAGGACTAAGATGGTCTGAGTCTGAAAATCAGTGCACATTCTCACGTAACACTCCCTGTCTTAGAAACCCCCAAACCTGCCCAGTGCTCTGCCCCCTCCAGTGAATAGCTAGAACTCACCAGGGCGGGCTTGGAAGAGCTCTGGAAATGAACAAGTGCTCCGAGAGCCACCAATACCCTGACTGCCCTGAATCAGGCACTATTGTAAGGGCAAGACTTCCCAGCTGGGCACACCCTGAAATGCATTTTCCCTCTCCTGTGGGTTTCCAGGCTAGCCCACAGAAGCCTGATTCATCCACAACCACACTGAAACATAGAATTAATTCCAGCTATACCCTGGGTGAGCTAGGCCATTATGGCAACCAAACCACCACTTACAGCATTATTTTGATGGGAAAATGTGTTCTGAGCTCCAAGCAACCAAATTATAAGTGGGACACAGGCACACCCAGGTTCGAACCCCAGTTTTAACACATACTAACCATGCGGTCAGGGGCAAGGCACTATCTTCCCCAGCCTCAGTTTCTTGATTTGTAAAAGAGCACGTCCTTTAGGAGGCTGCAGTGCTGACTGAATAGGCCCCTGTGAAAGTGCCCCGTGGCAGACGTCTCCCCCTTTCCTTTCACAGGCACTCTTGTAGGGAGACATGGAGACAGGACTCCAGACACAGTCCCTCTGAGGAGGGTGTACCCAGCGTGCACAGTGGCAGCCCTAGCACTGGACTCAGGCTCAGAGCAAGTGTTCACAGGATAAATGAGCTGCTGTCTTAGAAATCACAGAACATTCCTCATCTTTGACCTTCTCCAGGCTTTGATGGGCTTATCTGAGCCAAGAAACTTCTCCTGCCCCAACTCAGCTCCCTCTTTCCCAATCTCTCCATGAACAGCAGCGTTCTGGTTTCCTTTGCTCCTGATTCTAGTCTGATTTCCTTTGCTTTGCCTCCAGAAGGGGCCAGAAGCCCTGACCTTTCACCAGAGACTGGACGTGTGCCCACAAGAGCAGGTGGGGGTGGGGGCAGAGACCCAGGCCACACCCGCAACCCGGCCAGTGGAAGGCCGGCTGACTCCTCCTGCTGCCTTTGGTTTTGGCCCCTCCTTGCTCTGTTTGTTTCCAGGCTGCCGCAAGAACGGTCTGTACTCAAAGGATGGTGAAACAGCCAAGGAATCCGTAGGGTCCTAAAGGTCGACCTTCTTCCTTTCCTTGCCCTTGTTCCCAAAAGTTAAGTTTCCTGGCCTTGGGCTCCTTGTCCCCTACCTAGGGTCACAGGCACTGTGGAGGTCAGTCACCTTGAATGAGCCTCTCCTATGCTGCCCTGTGCTTCCACAACCATCTCCACAGTCATCCTCACTTCTCCCCATCGGGAACCACAGAGCTGTCCCAGACCCTCCCTCCCTCTGTCTAGATCTTGTCAGCGCCCCCTTCTCACTGGGTCTCCACTGCCGCAGCTCTACCCCACCTCTATCTAACCCAAAACCCCATCAGCAGTCCTGCAATAGCAAAAAATAACAAAAATCTCTTGTGAGAGTAATACAAGTTCATGATAAAAATCCAATTTCCAGTCTCTACAAAGCAAAATAAAGGTAACCTTAGTTTTTAATCTGAAAAACAAACAAAAAAAGATATAAAGTGAAAAAGTAAAAGCCTCTCCCTCCCCTCCGTCCCTCAGAGATAACCTCTGTGGACAGCATCCTTCTAGATGTTTTCTCCGCACATGCATGTGTGTGTCTGCTGGGGAGTGTCCTCTGTTTTTCTTTCAGAATGAGATTAGAGGATACAAACTGTTCCGCAACTTGTCCTTTTTACCTAACAACATATCTTGGGCATTTTTCCAAAACTGACCTCACTTTTTAACATCCACATAATGCTCCATGATTTGGAGATTATTTAACTGTTTGCCACAGACACTCAAGGTGGTTTTCAGCTTTTTCTGTCACTATCTAACTGACTCTCAGCCTTTGGTCTCAAACCTCCAATCTGCCTTCCACACCACTGCTGGATTGCAACACCCAGTCTGTCATTCCTTGATCAGCTGTCTTCCTTGCATTAGGGTTATACACGAGGTGTCTTATCTTTCCTCCTTGGTCTTAAGCTCAGGACAGGGTGTTAGCCTTAGAGGTCCTGATAAGGACTGTGCAGTTTTTGAGTCAATCTCAGTGCTGCCCTGGGAAAGTGGAAGGAGGTTCTCAGGTCACGTGGATATTCATTTTCTTTTTCATATTTGTATGCTGAGAACTCTGGGGCCCTGGCTTGTGCTGGGCACTGGAGCTCTGAGATGAAACAGTTACAGACCCCGGCCTCTCCGAGCTTGCAGTTCAGTTGGAAAGAAAGGCATTGTACATCCACACAGATAAATACATGGATAATTACATATGGGATGAGGGCTTTGAAAGGAAACAACCAAGGAGATGGGATGGGGCCACCAGGAGTGAGAGCCAGTGAAGCCGGCAGACCGTGGGATCTGGTTTCCATTCTAGGCCACTTCCCCTTTACTCTTCTCAGCTGATGAGAAGGGAAATCCCCCTTTCAGTTTTAACTTTCTGTGACAATAAGACAGGCTATCAAAGCTCAGTGGTAGCAGAGTTCCCCAGGCCAAATACTTATTGAGCATATACCATATGTAGATGACATACAGAGGTAGCGGCATGTGTGTGTGTGTGTGTTGGGGTGAGTTATGGTGTTAGGTGTGTAAAAGATTTAAAATAGGTGACCTCTGAAGGAGTCTACAACTTGATGGAGCATCACACCCAGGAGCGGATCATTTCAATATACATCAGGTGAGAAGAGAGCACAGCTCGTCCACAGCTCTGAGAACTGAGCACTAGCTTCACAGGCAAGCAGCTCTGGGCTGGACTCCCTGTCCTGCACTCCCCAGCCAGGGAACATGGAACTTTCCAAGTGTGTTCAAAAAGGGCTCCTGGAGGGCCCGGAGCGGAGACAAGCTTGGAGTATGAGTCAGAAGAGCTAGAAGGGCATCTGGGAAGGGTAATCTGTGTGAAGATGGGAACAAGCTGAAGGGAAGATACGTGACTTCACAGAGGAAAAGTAACCCACAGGGCACCTGAGCAAAAGTCAACTATACCAGCCTTGGAAGAAAATCCAAGCACAAAAGAGTAGTTTAAGGAGTGCAAGAATCCCCCAATCTCCTGGAAACCAAAGATTTCATGCCCCAGAGAGGGCACCAGATGGGAGAAGACAGAAATCTGTTACCTCTTCCAGTCTCACTTCCAGGTCTACGTGTCTGTTTCTCTTTAGCATGATTAAAAATATTGTAAATTATATGCTTGTACTTTGCTGATGTTCTCTTTGTGATCCACTGTATGTGGCTGTATATATTTTGCACATCTACATACGTATTACTCTGCAAAGTTGTGTACACAAAGCCAGGCATACTGTACTTTATGGAAAATTTAAGAGCATTTCAGAGGTAATTAGAACCATTTGTGATTTTCCCCTCCTGGCTTCAGGAAGGAGATGCAGCTAGAGATAGTCAAGCTGGAGGTTTGTAAGGCCGAGGTAAGGAGCCAGGCTTGCTCTAAAGGTAGTGGGAAGCAGAGCAATAGTGAAATAGACAGTTCTAGACTCTCCTTGTTTCTCCTTAAGATAACAAAGTTACCTCCACAACCAAAACAGCAACTCCCAAATCAAGTTCTGTCCACAACTCGTCTCTGCCTCATTTTTTCCACCTGTAAAGGGAAGAAGCCTCACCTGTGTGGAGCTGTAGCACCACAGGTCACCTTTGGCAAGCAATGAGGCCCAGGCTGAGGGGGCTTTTAAACCAGCCTGGGCAAAACTCAGGGACATTGCTGTCAAATATGAATGTCACTCCTGGCCTCCAAGGCTAATTGTCTCTGGACTGGTGCATCTGGGTTCGGATCCTGCTCCTTTGGGAAGGAACTTAGTGAAGCTTCTGCTGGCCTACTGATGTCCTTTCCTGGGCCAGAGACTCTTAAAACTTTCTGGGAGAATGACGAAACAAGCCTCATTGTGCAGCCCTCAGTAAATGCAGCAGTGAGTGCTAAAGAAAAGCTCCCATAATAACCACGTGTGATAATAAAAAGATAAAGAGGCAAATAGGTATGTAGGTCAGCTCAAAAAAGCCACCCACCCATTTGACCTAGGTAACCATTTGTGCCAAGTGGGTCCAAAGAGTTTTCTTCGCTCCCCTCCCAAGCTGACCTGCCCTGCTTTATTATAAGGTTAACTTAAATAAAAGTCCCTTCCTGCAGGGCTGGAGTTGGCCCGGGCAGTTCTGACCTGCAGCCCTACAGGAGCAGGCACTTCTTCGTGCACTCCTTCCACCTAACAAATCCTGGGGTCAGAGGGCACAAAGGCTCGGCCTCTGCTATGAATTCTTGCACCTAAGTCGGGGTGTAGGGTGGTAACTCACAAACACTCCCCCGCCCACCCTCATAAGGGTTCTGTGCGCCCCCAGGAGGCCTCTCCTACCCCAACAGAGACCGCTTTGTTAGCAGACCCGGTCGAAGGAGAGTTACAGCCTCAGGGTTGTGAGGGCCTCCCCAGCCTCTCCTCCCTCCCTCTCTCCCCGCTCTTCTGCCCTCACCAGAGAGGCGCCGGGCCCTCGCCCTGCCCCCACCCAGCAGCCCAACAGCCGTAGCGCTGAGCTCAGCATCTCCGCAGCCCGGCCGCGTTCCAGTTAGACGGTAGGAGGAGTCCCCTTCCTTCCCCCCCAGTGGGCGGAGCAATCACTGGCCCCGCCCTCCTCCCCTGTCTCACTTTCCCTCCTCCCGTCCCCTCGTCCCCCACGCACACGTTCTCCAAGTCACGTCCCCGTTCCCCCCAGCACACACCAGGGGGTCCGTGGAGATGGACACCCCCTCGCCAGTCAGCTGCTCAGCATCTGTCACCTCCACTGCCAGGCTCCCCAGAGGGCGCACCTCGGTTGAGGGTAGGGGGTGGGAGGGGAAAGGAGAGGGAGGAAGGGTCTTCCCTTCCCCCATCCCGCTGGCCCCCACTGCAGACCAATCACAGCAGGGAAGTCAGTTCAGCTCTAGGGAAGTCAATTCAGCTCTTAGGTTCACCTCTTCCCAGAGCAGAATCTAAAGGTCTAGATTTGTGTGTATGTGTTTCTCTGCCTTTGATTTTTAAGTACAAAAAGATTGAGCCATAGCTTCTGGCTTCCTCTGTCAAAGTCTGTCCTTTGTGGGTTACAAGAGGAACAGATGGGGCAGGGAGAGACCCCTCTTGGCGCACTTCACAGATGGGCCTTCCTAGAGGAGACCAGTGCTCTCAGGGAGGATGCCGGGATGAGGGAACATGACAGAATCACTGTCACTTCTGGGCTTGAGGTTGTTTAGCTGAAGGTGATCCCTTGGGCGACACTGTGTTTTGCCATTGAGTCAGCACTGCTGGGCCCTGCTGAATTCTGCAGGGGGAAGAAGAGCCTCATCAGATAAAATAAGAGCCAAACCAGCAGAGAAAGTTTTTTGTCAACAACACCATGTAGACTCCAGGTGTTCACTCCACCTGTTCTAAACCATGTGTCCCCAACGTGTACTGCCCCCTTTCCCAGCAATACAGTCTCCTTTGGCTCACAACTAAGAGTATCAGGGGCTTCGAATGAAGGAAATGAGCCTAGATCTAGAGTCATGGCTCCAGCCTGCTGACTGGCTATGTGACCTTAGGCAAGTCCCTGCATCTATCCAAACCTGTTTTCTTACCTGTAAAATGACACTGATGAGGCCTGTCCTTCTACACTACACAAATAAAAGTTGTTTTTATTGACAGAGCTATGAAAATGCTAAAGATATGAGATTTTAAAACCATAAGGAGTTCCAGAAAGGTCAAAGATCTTTGTGAGGAGGTGGCAGTGTTGCCAGGTGGAACTGACAGCTGTCATCACCAGCAAGCCAAGGAGTTCCAGACAAAGACCCAGGATACAGGCCTTGGGTGGCTGCTTCTTTGCACAGACCTGAGTTTTTCAAGCCTTTGGCTACTAAGGCCACTAGAGAGAAAAACTGCAATTTTAAGTGAAGTTAAGAAATTTGACAGGGGCAAGGAAGGGGTTACAAGCCTGGGAAAAGAAAGTTCTTGAAGATTGAATAAGGCCTAATTGCTGGGAGAACTCATAAGGCTCCCTGCTCTCCAGCTTGGTTCCTTATCCATAAAGTGGGGAGGGGGTTCCTCAAAGAGGCACTTTCCCAGGGGCTGCAGGCCCTAACATTCCAAGATTTCAAGGTTCACTCCATGGACAGAAGAATCCTGACAGTGAGAGGACTGACTTCTCTCTCTGCTGAGTATGAATCCAGCCGTGCTCACCTCACCTCAGATCCTTAGGGTACCCAGAAGGTGGCCAGCGCTCCTGGTCTCTCTTCTCTGTGTGTGTAGCAGCCGGGGTAAAGGAGCTGAGCTCATTTTACTTCCCAGGTGGGCAGCAAGCCCGGATTCAGGCTGTCCCCAGTGTAGCAGCTTCTGATCACCCTTGTCATCCCCCACCCCCACTCCACCCCCCAGCTGGAGGGAACAAAGCCCAACCTGACCCCGCCTACCCCCTTTGATATATGGCAATTGGAAACCCTCAAAAAGCAAGCACACAGAAAGGGCTGAACTGGGACGTCTGTTTCTACCTTCTCTGGCAGGCCTCCTCCAGATGGTCCACCACCCTACAGGTCAGGCCTGGGAGTTTTAGAAAAGGAGCTCCATAGAATTTAAATCTTTGTTTTTTTCTTTGTTATGAACTTTGTGGCGCTTGAATAGGCCTTTGAGTCTCTCTAGTTCTGGGTTTTCAAAACTGGGGTATGAAAATCCCCAGCAGTATATGAAGCCACAGGACAAACTCAGTGAATCTTTTGTTAGAAAGGGTTTTTGTGGGGGCAGGGAAGATTAAGTAATTTAACTGTTAAGTCATTTTAAAGTTTGCTACTAAAATTAACACAAATTCCCATACACAGATAAAATATAAAATAGAATGCAAGATTATGTTATTTGTAATAAAAGTAATAAAATAAAATGATACTTTGTAATGAAAATAATGAATTTCAAAGATATTATGCTTCCTAGGGGCTGCTTCAGGCCACAGCCCAGTACCCTGTTCATCCTTAGCAGCCAAATGGCCTGAACTTGGGTCAGCTGACTCCTGTCCACTCATCGGACCTAGGCTTGCCCCAGAAAGCCATTTTGGGTACTAACTGGAGAGGGGTGTTGCCGCACCCTCCCTCCACCTCACTGTTTTCTTTCCTCATAAGAGTTCAGATGCTGGGATGGGAGAGGGATTCTGGGAAGCTGGCCAAAAGCTGACCCCGCAGATGGGATTCCTTCCTGAGAGGCAGTGCAGTGTGTCAGTGAGAAAAGAGACAGTGCCTGGAGTCTGGGTCCCTTGGGCAATTCTGGCTGCATGGGAGATGAGGAGGGGGAGCAGTGAGGTCTGGTAGGCCGTCATGACTTTCATCAGTGCAAGGGGTAACCTGAATTCTGGCAGGAGCCTCAGGATATCCTCCTAGCTCCCCCTTTGTCATGGTGGTTTAACAAGCCAGCCTTTCGTGGGGTTCCCTCTGCCCTTTGTCCTGTCCCCAGAGGAAATGGCTTCTTGTGAAACCTGGGAGCCCAGCAGAACTGGCTGTCTGTGAGCTCACCATGGCCACAAGTAGGCCTACTCTCCACAGCTGTCTGCCAATTCACCAATCCCGAACCCATCCTCCACCTACAGAGAAGCTGGGGAGCCAACCCAGCGTTCCTTCCAGGGCCTACCTTTCTTCCTGAGACGTCAGTCCTCAGTTTGCAGACATCCCAACTAAAGATGAGAATCAGGACCACCCGAGGAGCTTTGGTACAAAAGGGTCCCATTCAGACCTACCAAATCAGAATGGGGGTTTGGGGAGGTGGGAATCTATGATTTACACTCCACAGAAGATTCTAATTATCAATCAGGCTTGAAAGCCACTAGTTGATGGCAAGATTACAGGACACTCACTCTGGGCCTCAATTTGCTCCTCTGTAGAATGGCATTATGTTCATTCCTCTGGGGGTAAGTAGATAATACAATTCAAAAGCGTCTTTGAAAGGCTGCATAATACAATGTATTGTCAGTATTTCCATTTCAAAAAGTAGCTTCATTTGCAAAAAGATTCCTCACTGAATTTTTAATTATCCTTCCAACAGCACAGTTAAAATCCTACTGTAGTCCTCAGCTGTCAACAGCTTTTCACAGCCCTCCTAGTAAGCCAGGTGCATTTATAATCTTGCTATTTTGACCAAGTTGTTTGTTTTTCAAGTAAAAAAGCCACAGAAGTCCTGGGAACACTTCTGCTGGCTTCATTGTCCCCGCCTCCCACCACCGCTCCACCCTGTCCCTACCACCCACGCTCCTCCAGCCGCCTCCACTCCCCTCAATGACATGTTTCCAAAGGGCTGTGGAGGCGCCCCAAGCAGAGCCACACAGGGCATGCTGGCTGGCCTTCAGGGGTTCCCATCCTGAATTCTGGGGTTCCCAGAACCACACTCCCACCCCAAGATCTGGTTAAACTCCCCAAACCCGACTGGAGCAACTTGCCAGACTGAGGCCCTGGGAACCTGTGCGCAGGACAGAAACCACCAGAACAGGGAGGGGCAGGTGGCCAAGGAGTGAGTGCTCATTGACTTTAAATTGCAGGCTGCTGTGGGTCCTACGGGAAGAGAGCAGAGCCTGGGAAGATGCGGAGTGAGTGTCTGCATGGGCAGGGCCCGGGCCACCAACTCCAGAGGCCTGAGTCACAGGGGCCGTGACACCAGCCCACTGCTGCTGGGAGTTCAGCCGTCTCCCTTCCGGGGTCGCTTGTGCAGATTCCATGTTGCACACTGTGTCTGTGTTAGGAGGCCTTCCCCAGAAGACTCATGTAAATGCACAGACTTGAACGGTTAACAGTGCCTTCTGGAGGTGTGCAAAGGGACATCCGTACTCCCACCAACACAGGAATATAAACTTCAAAAGTATTTTGAAGAGAGTGACTGCTTGGTGAGCTCAGGGTCTCCTTTGGGATGACCAAGATACTGTAGAATGGACAGAGGTGGTGAGGGCACAGCATTGTGGACACACTAAACGCCAGTGACTTGTGCACTTTTAAAAGTTTCATTTTATATGTGAATTTCATCTCAATAAAAACTTTTTTAAGTCTTTTTAAGGCACTCAAAAGGAAAATACAAATTGCTTTAAAAGATTTCCCACAAGTCAGCCCTCTCTGACAATGTGTGCATTTCCCACAATGCACCTCTCTCCCCAGCTTCCTGGGGTTGCCGACTGTATTCCAGCTGAAAGAATTAGGTTACCTTGGAAGCCCCACTGCTAGACCTGAGCAAAGGAAGAAGGGAAATATTCAGATACATGCAACACTTCTGGCAGCACTTGTCAGAAATGGGATAGAAAGGTAGCAAGCAGTTCTTCTGAAGGCCTGCCCCGAAGTTCACCAGATCATGAGAATCCAGATGTAGGCCTGCGGTTCTCAGAAAATCCACCTTCTTGTATTATCCATTAATTCATGTATTCATCCAAGGAATATTCACTGAGCCTCTACTATGTGCTTTACACTGAAAGTTGAGTAGAACGGGGATTTCCCTGGTGGTCCAAGTGGCTAAGGCTCTGCTTTCCCATACAGGGAGGTACAGGTGAGATCCCTGTTCAGGAAACTAAGATTCTGAGTGGCCAAAAACAAAAGAGAGAGAGAGAGGGAAGAACACCACCTTTAAGAAGCTCATAGTCCAGTGAGAAAACTAAAGTGGAAACAGTTATTAACAGAGATGAGGTACAAGGATGACCCAAGGAAGGGCACCTAAAGGATGGTGACTTGGATTCACCAGCTGGGGAGGTCTTCCTGGGGGACGGGAGGCCAGAGCTGATCTCAAAATCTGCTGGTGGAAACATGTCCAGGCAAGCCTGACCAGCAGCCAGCCTAGGCCTGGAAGGGAGAGAAGCACCAAATACAGGGTTCAGAGGATCTTTGAAGCTCTGAAGAGGCCTGGCTCAGAGGCTAGGAGATGTAGCTTTCTCCTTTCTGCAAGTACCACCTTTTGGGGTCCCCCCTCATCTCATCTGTTTCAGTATGTGAGATGGTAACAATGTCTTTCCAGCCAGCGCCCTGGGGAAGGGATCCTGCGTTTCACCTCCCAGGATGAACCAAGACCCTTCAATCAGGCCCCTCGGAGGGGCTGTTAAGAAACTCCCCTTTAGATCCAAAGGTTCTCCTGACAGACAACAGTATGGGTGACGAATGTCAGTGGAGAAGCCATTTTGCCCTCCACCCTCATACCCCTGCAGCTAGGCCCCCTACCGGGTGGTCTTTTACCCTATAGCCTACTCTCTCCTGCTATGGGAAAAACCGTCAGGGTTAAGACTGCCTGTCCTTTTTTCATCACTTTTTGAAAACAATGAGACAATGTTAATGGATTTTTTTTTTTAAAGAAACAATATTATCCAGTGCTCATTTAACATAACCCTTTCCAATGATAAAAAGCTGTGTGGTTTTGTTTTGTGTGTGTGTGTGTGTGTGTGTTTTTTGGGCTTCCCTGGTGGCTCAGAGGTTAAAGCGTCTGCCTCCAATGCGGGAGACCCGGGTTCGATCCCTGGGTCGGGAAGATCCCCTGGAGAAGGAAATGGTAACCCACTCCAGTACTCTTGCCTGGAGAATCCCATGGACGGAGAAGCCTGGTAGGCTACAGTCCACGGGGTCGCATAGAGTCGCACACGACTGAGCGATGGAACGGAACGGAACGTGTGTGTTTTTAAGCTGTTTTATTAACGGAATGAGACAGTGAATGAAAAAAGGTGCTTGGCACACCTTATACTAAGGCTCCACAGCACACTACTTCCATGATGGCTATTTATTGAATAAATGAATGATTCCTAGTAAACTGACCTTTCCAAAATAACTCTGGATTCTTTAGCTTACAAAACCTCTATTTTTTGTAGATTAGTGTTCCACATTTTTTTGAATGTTTTTTCATGCAGGGAATGGGGGAGAGAGAAGAAAACCACCCTGCCTCTTTCTTGTCTCCCCACTCCAGTCAGCCTGGGAGGAGAGAATGGTCCTGATAGATTAATTCCTTGATCTTTACTCTGAGTGACAGAAAGACACACCCATACAGGTCACCCCAACTCTTTTCTTCTCACCTTAGTAAAGGGTAATTTCAAGAGGATGTCATCTACCCTCAGTCCCCCAAGCACTTCACCCAACTGTCACAACCTGGTGTCTTTAAGGCTCCCAGCAAGTTACTGGAGCTTGGAGAATAGGAAGAAAGGGCCAGTGTTCAGGCCTCGAAAGCCCTGGCAGCCAAGAGACTATGCTATTTTGCAGTAGTCTTTAAGGTATCTCCTAATCTGAGTCATCTGATTTATTTTTTATCCATGAATTTGTCTCCAGAGATGATTCTCTCATCTGCTCAAAGCGGATGGGGTGCAGGGTTTGAATTCGGATCGAAGAGTCGGACACGACTGAGCGACTGAACTGAACTGAACTGAACAGTTTTAAGTCTTGGTTTGCCCGGAAGACCCACGGGTCAGTCTTTTTTTTTTTTAATGGAAGCGGGGTGTGTGGATGGCAGCGGCCTGACTCCTCCAGTGGCAAGTGTCTTTGGACTCGCACAAGTCTGCCCGGAAGCGAGGCCCGCCAGTCTGATCTGGTTAGGCTCTGGCCCGCCCCGGCGCGGGAGCGTCTGATGTAAATTTGGTTTTCTCTTCCATCAGGATTCTGTGTCCCAGATTGATAAATCTCTTAAGTAAATAAAGGTCGAATCTGTCCGAACCTCTTCCCACAGTCAGCAATCTGTTAGTTTTCTATATTACCGCCGTCGGGTCACGTTTTCTGTGGCACCGCCTGAATGACGAAACAGGGGATGGCGATTGCTCTCCGGGGCTTTTTCTGAAGATCTAGGTCCTCGATCCTGATGCAACTCTCCGGGTCTTTTACACAAAGCGTTTTGGCGAGAGGGGCGCTAGGACCCAGCAGACGCCCTGGGTTCTCTCGCCGCAGCGGACTGGAGAGACAGGCGCACCGCGGTCGGTCCATAGGGCAGGCGGGTGGGTCTGTGTGTCTCTATGATATGAGAGTCAGTTCCCAGCCCGAGAACCAAGCGCTAGGAACCCGGGCCCCAGACCCTCTTCTTGTAGGCAGCTGGAGGGAGCGGACATTGTTTGGGGACCAGGCTCACATTCCGGGCACGGACCCTGGCTCCCGCATTAATCCATCCCCTAAGGCTGTAGAGTAATAGGCGGGCGGGCAGGTGGGGCGGCCGGGAAGAGGGAGAACGGTGCCCGGAGCAGACCAGGCTTTGGACCCCACCCCCAGTCCTTTCGTAAGGCAAGGTTAGCGTGGGGTACGTGTTAGAGAGCAGGCTGGATTAACGTCTGCTCCCCGCGCCGCCGTCCCACGAGTATCCAGCCGTGCACCCAATTGTGCCCATAGCCCACAGGCTCTCAGACGCTGGGTGCAACCGTTTTCTCTGCCTGTTGCCCCTCAAGTTCCCCTGCCTCTTCCCCCGCGCGGCTGTGGCCTACCCCCTCCATCAGAAATACGACCGTATAATAAACAAGTCTTTCCTTGATCCTCCCCTGCCGCGAGCGCCCTCGGGGACCTTGGCAGCTGCAGCCGCCACAGAGCCCTTCCAGAAAGGGGGCGTGGCCGCGGCTCGGGGGTTCGTCCCCGACCTTTCTGGGGCTCAACGGGGGCGGGGCCAGGCGGCTGTCACTGGGCAGGAGAGAACGTTGCGAACGTGCGCCTGAAGCCCATTGGCCGAGGTGGGCCACACTCCCGGGTCTGGATTGGGCCGCCGCGCGGAAGGGGTGTGGCCTCTCTGCACTAGCCCTTATAGGTCTCTCGGCGCTGGTGCTAGGGACCGCGGCAGGCCTAGGGGGAGGTGCGGGTGGGTAGAAGGGACAGGTCTGGGCAGAGCTCGGGGCTTGGCACCAGTTCGCGCACTCATTCAAGCGGCAGTACGCACTTGTCCCAGCAGTTCTCGCTGACCGCAGTAGCTGGTGAGTGTCCCTTCTGTATATGCTGATCGCTGAGCCGAATGGCCTCGGCCGTGGGGGTCCTAGAGCTCTGTCTGATCGAGCCCCCAGACTGACGCCCAATCTGAACCGCTTTTCTCTTACAGCGTCTTCTGAGCTCCAGCACCCTGAGCTCATCTGCAGACGCCCTGGCGTCCATCCTCATCATGCCTAGCCTCTGGGATCGTTTCTCGTCGTCCTCTTCGTCCTCATCCTTGTCCCGAACTCCCACCCCAAATCAGCAGCCGCGCTCAGCGTGGGGGTCGGCGGCCCGAGAAGAAGGACTCGGCCGCTGCGCGAGCCTGGAGAGCTCGGACTGCGAATCCCTGGACAGCAGCAACAGTGGCTTTGGGCCGGAGGAAGGTAAGCTGTAGGCGGGAGCCGGACGCGAGTAGAAGGGCCGGGGAGGTGAGGAAACACCGCGCTAGGAGTCAAAACCCACCTAGACCTCCTATCCCATCAGAATCCGGATTGCGGAAGGGGGCAAGCAAAGGAGAGGAATTGAAGTATAGGGTATTATCATGGGGCATAAACTGAGGCACGGACTGGGAAGAAGTGCTGGTTTTTTAGCGAAGCAGCACTTCCCCCGTTTGGAGCTTCTCCTACCTAATCCTCCCCTATTGCTTTCCCTTGCAGACTCTGCATACCTGGATGGGGTGTCCCTGCCCGACTTCGAGCTGCTCAGCGATCCCGAGGATGAGCACCTGTGTGCCAGCCTGATGCAGCTGCTGCAGGAGAGCTTGGCCCAGGCCCGACTGGGCTCGCGGCGCCCCGCGCGCCTGCTGATGCCGGGTCAGCTGGTGAGCCAGGTGGGCAAAGAACTACTGCGCCTGGCCTACAGCGAGCCGTGCGGCCTGCGAGGGGCGCTGCTGGACGTCTGCGTAGAGCAGGGCAAGAGCTGCCACAGCGTGGGGCAACTGGCCCTTGACCCCAGCCTGGTGCCCACCTTCCAGCTGACCCTCGTGCTGCGCCTGGACTCACGCCTCTGGCCCAAGATCCAGGGGTTGTTTAGCTCTGCCAACTCACCCTTCGTCCCTGGCTTCAGCCAGTCTCTGACGCTGAGCACTGGCTTTAGAGTAATCAAGAAGAAACTGTACAGCTCGGAGCAACTTCTCATCGAGGAGTGTTGAACTTGGGTTGGGGGGGCCGATAATGCCCCCATGTCAGAGACAGTTTTGAACTTTTGGGGTAGTGGGCAGGCAGAAGCTGAGGGACTGGTGCCTGCCCTTAGAAAACTGACAACAGCCACCTGAGGGGTAGGAAAGTCAAGGTAGGGGGAGCACAGTGTTTCCCTAGGAAGCTCACTGAGGTGTGAGCTGGTGGCTCCCAGTTGGAGGCACATGCTGCCCTTCAGTACTGTAGCATGAAACAAAGGCTTAGGGGCCAACCAGGCTTCTGACTGGATGTGTATGTAGCATGTACCCAATTATTTTTATTGTTACTGACAGTTATGACAACAGTGGTGTGACAGCCAGGAGAGCAGCTGGGCTGCCCTGGCCTCTGCAAGGGATGTGTGTTTCACCATAGCTGGCCCTGGTGGGAGGGGGGAGGTCATCGAGGTGATTTGTGTATCTCATGGTCTGAAGGGCCCAAATGTTTGGTTTTTTGTTTTTTGATCTTAGCTTCACTACTGACCTGTTCTAGGCAGCTATCTTACAGACGCATGAATGTAAGAGTAGGAAGGGGTGGGTGTTAGGATCACTTGGGGATCTTTGACACTTGAAGAACAAATACACCTGGGAGCTGTGTGTGGCCCATCCCTGTATGTATACTAAAGGGTTGAGCTGTGAGGGGATGGGGCTGATTGGGGTGGGGGCTGGAACCCCTCCCCCAGAGTACCATCTGGATCTTCCATCTAGAACTGTTTACATGAAGATACTCGCTGTTCATGAATACACTTGATGTTCAAGTATTAAGACCTATGCAATGTTTTTTACTTTTCTAATAAAAAAAGTTTGTTAAAACAGTTGTCTCTCATTAGTGCCATGAAATAAAAGGGAGATGGGTGCTGTAGAAGGGGGGTTTCATCAGACTCTGGTGCAGCTCTGTGTTTCTGCTTCTTAGGTCTGAGACCCCTGCCAGCATGGTAATGGAGGTATGTAGGCTGAGTGCCCTCTGTGTCAAGAACCCTGGCTCCCTTTGCTCTGCTGGTTGAGGCTACCAAGGAAAAGCCCTGCAAGCTGAGGAGGGAGTCAGACCTCTCACAGAGTCAGAGTCTCAGTAGAAAGCTCACCTGAATGCCTTGGGTTAGAAGGGACTAGTACAAAGGACTACTGAGCCCAAGGTACTTACAGGCACTTAAAGGACTACGAAAGACATTTTTTGTGTGTGAAAAAAAGGCGCAGTTCTATTTGTTCTACAGTCATGAAAATTAAACATTTTATCTCTGGACAAGAAAAGGCTAGGGAGCAGGAGCACTAAGGAATGGAGTTTGAAAAAGACTTACTTTGTTCAAGCCTCTGACTAGATGAGGAACTTAGGGCTCAGAGAGGGGCAAGACCTGCCAGGCAGGAACAAAACACAACACATAGGAGGTGTGGTGAGGGCTCCGGGAGCCAGGGGACTGAAGAACATTTCATGAATGTTCTTGGTGACCTGGACTCATTACACTCTTTGGGCCCCAATTTCCTTATCAGTGAAATTGGGGCTGGGCCAGATGAAGGCCAGGGCCCTTCCCACTCCTCCCTCCCAGCAACTCTCAGCCAGTCCTCCCACACCAGCCTCTGGAGGGTTGTTATCTCCCTTGTTTCTCTTCCTTGTCTGAGACAGGCCTTGTTTGCCCAATTGTGAAACAGTAGTTCTTCCACTGGATTGTAGAGTCAAATCTGTAGGGGCCTGAGTTAAACACAGACCCCCTGCCCTGGTGGAGATTCTGATTGCATGTGTCTGGGGCAGGGCCTCAGGAATCTGCATTTTCATTCAGCATCCTGACACGGTCTTGAGCTTTGGGATGGTCTAGAAGATTCACGTCTCTAGTGGAATGAAATGAGTTGTTCCCCAAGATGAATGAAGTCGTTAGAACTAGATTTGAAAATGGTGGTAAAAACTAAGAAGGTACCCAGAGCAGTTTTAAGAGAGCCCTTACTTCTTGGCACATCTTCCTGATAGCCACCCTAGGAGGGGTGGGTGGGGTGAGGGTTAGTAAAGTTTTACAGATTAGTAAAACAGTTTTATAGATGTCTATTTGACATCCAAGTGGAGTAGATGGTTGGATATGTGCATCTGGAGCAGAAGCGTTTATGAACAGAGGCCTAACCCCTAAATGACCATATCTTCTCCTGACCTTGGCTGTCCTTGCCCACTCTTAGCCCCTCAGGGTGGAGCTAAAAGTAAAGCAGACTTAGCACTTGGGTGGTGTCTGGGGCACTCTCCCAGGAACTGAGATCGGGGCAATGCTCATGGCTGTGCTTCCCTGGCCCCCAAAGAGGAAAACAATCATGTCTAGAGAGTCTTACTGGTATTTGGGGGCAAGAAAAGGATAGAGTGGTAAGCATTAATCCTCTCCTAGACCAGGAAGCAGCAAGCACCCTCAGGTCATTCCTTCTCTTAGCTGGAAGACCAAAGGAAAGCTTCCATTCCCAAGAAGGCTCAGCTAAGATGCTCTTTCCTGTGGCCAGACTGCCTTTCCTCATCCTCATGGTACTTGAAAATCCCCCAAATAGGATAAAGAGACCCCCCAGGTTGGGGCTCTTAGACCTCCTAAGAGGCCTAAGGGAGCTTTGTCCTAGGTATTGGGCTGTTGAAGAGAAGATGAAGCAGGTTTCTTTGTTGCCAAGACTGAAAGCTAATAAAGCTTATGAGACTTCCATATAAAATCCAACTTTGAAAAATGCCTTCTGAAATCATTCTGTTTGGCCTATGAAATGTGTATTGATTTCCTTGATATATCTTGAAGCAGGAAGGCCATGAGTTGGCCTGAAAGGGCAGGTACTAGCCCAGGCACAGGGACCCTGAGCTGAGATGCTGGGCAAGTCACTTCCCACTTCCCTCTGGACCTCAATTTTCAAGGTTTATGAATTTTCAGTAGTTAGCCTGACACTCAGACCTTTCTGAATTAATGAAAGACTGCAGTTTCCATTTGGAAAAAGGTATAACTGGAGTCCACCACTGGCAGAGGAAGTCAGTGGCTGGGCAAGAGATGGGAGGCCTGAGCTGTGGCAGAGCAGACACCCTGTGATAGAAACTACCTCTGACTGCCTTCCCTTCTGATCTGACTTTCCTCTACTGCTCAAAAGTCATCATAACAACAGTCATGTCAATATATAACTTTAATAAGTTCTTGTAAAAAACAGCATACTGGGCTAATGTGCTCGGACAGCATCACTTCTAAGCTGTAGTTTTCTAAGCCCAGTGCATATTAAGCACCCTACATAAGGTTCCTTTAATTCTGCCTCATGTTTCAGAAGGAAATTAGAAGGCTCAGAGCGGCTCAGTGAGCAGGGGTAAGAAGGGAAAAGTATCTTCTACCTCCTGGACCTTTGGCTCAATTCACTGAACCCTCCTGGTTCCCCAGCTCAGGTGTCCCGGTCAGCCTCATCCTGCTCCAGGCCCAGTTAATAGATTATTACAGGACTCTATAATTATCCCGAAAGGGGGACTCTTTATGAAGGAATCACAAATTAGAAAACAGCCCATTAAACCCAGACACATCCATGCAGGGGCCCAACTGGGGAGTCTCCATCTCAGTCCCAACAATGGGCAGCTGCATGAAAATATCTGTGGCCAAGCGGTACTGATGGCTCCAGAGGGCAGATACTGGTAGATAGATGGTTGCTTGATTACTACATTCATTATTCAACCTACATATAATGAGATGGGGCCATGGACCTGCAAGACAAAGCCGAAGTAAGTGGGAACCCTTAAAAAGCTGATGTTAAAGTCAAAGTTCTCTCCCTCACACAGACTCCCACATAATCAATCACACACATACATTTACAAGCAAAACTGTGAGGCAAAGAAAAATGAGAGAGAGAAAATGGGTATATATTCAATTTTCCCAATCCCTAACTTCCCAGGAAAAAAAAGTTAACAATCAAGAGGATTAAGAGTATACCTAAATAAGATAAAACTAATTAAACTGTATGCTTAAAATGGTGAATTTTATTGAATGTAAATTATACCATAATATCTGAATTTTTTAAAAGAATTATGTATACACAAAAATTAACTCAAAGTAGATCACAGACCTAAATGGAAGAACTAAACTATAAAATGCTTAGAAGAAAATATAGAAGTAAATCTACATGATCTTGGATTAGGCAATGACTTCTTAATATGACACCAAAAAGGCAAGTTTTAAAAGAGAGGATCAATAAGTTAGACTTTATAAAATTTTTAAATATTTGTGCTTCAAAGGATACTATCAAGAAAGTAGAAAGACAACCCACAAACTGGGAGAAAATCTTTTGCAAATCCTATACACGATAAGTAATTTTCATCTAGAATATATAAAGAACTCATGCAACCTAATTAAAAAATGAACAATAAGATCTGAATAGATCTTTCTTCGAAGAAGATATATGAATGCCCTATAAGCATTTATGAAAAAAAAATTGTTTTAACTATTGGTCATTGCTGCTGCTGCTGCTGCTGCTGCTAAGTCACTTCAGTCGTGTCCGACTCTGTGTGACCCCATAGACAGAAGCCCACCAAGCTCCCCCGTCCCTGGGATTCTCCAGGCAAGAACACAGGAGTGGGTTGCCATTTCCTTCTCCAGAGTGTGGAAGTGAAAAGTGAAAGTGAAGTCGCTCAGTCGTGTCCGACCCTTAGCAACCCCACGGACTGCAGCCTACCAGGCTCCTCCATCCATGGGATTTTCTAGGCAAGAGTACTGGAGTGGCTTGCCATTGCCTTCTCCGATTGGTCATTAGGGAAGTGTAAATTAGCACTTCAGTAGGATACTGTTTCCGGAGAAGGCAATGGCAAGCCACTCCAGTACTCATGCCTAGAAAATCCCATGGATGGAGGAGCCTGGTAGGCTGCATTCATGGGGTCGCTAAGAGTCAGACATGACTGAGCGGCTTCACTTTCCCTTTTCACTTTCACACATTGGAGAAGGAAATGGCAACCCACTCCAGTGTTCTTGCCTGGAGAATCCCAGGGACGGGGGAGCCTGATGGGCTGCCGTCTATGGGGTCACACAGAGTCGGACACGACTGAAGTGACTTAGCAGTAGCAGGATACTGTTTCATACCACCAGAATGGCTATAATCAAAGATGCAGGAAATACCAAGTATTGGCAAGGATGTGGGAAAACTGAAACCCTCATACGTTGCTGGAGGGTTTGTAAAATGGTACAGTCACTTTGGAAAAGAGTGATAGTGCCTCATGCTCTTAAACATAAACATATAGTTACCATATGACACAGCAATTCCACTTCTAAGATATATCCAAGAAATGAAAATGTATGTCCACACAAAAGTGTGTGTATGAATCTTCATAGCAGCATTATTCATAATATCAAAGTAGAAACAGACCAAATGTCCATGCACGTGAATGGATAAATAAAACATGGAATATCCATACAGTGGAAATATTATTTGTCAATTAAAAAAAAAAAATGAAGTACTAATCCATGCTTCCACATTTGATGGTTCTCAAAAATGTTATGATAAGTGAAATAAGCAAGTCATGACCACATATTGTATGAGTACATTTATATGAAATGTCTAGAAAAAATTAATCATAGAAATAGAAAGTAGATGAGTTGCTTAGGCCTGGGCGACAGGGGAAGATGGGGGTGAATGCTAGAGGATATAGAGTTTCTTTTGGGGGTGATGATAACATTCTAAATTCTGCAACTCTGTGAATATACTAAAACCCATTTAACTGTACACGTTTAACAGGGGAAATCTGCAATTCGGTTGCTAAGTTGTGTCTGACTCTGTGACCCCATGGTCAGCAGCACAATTGTAAATTATATCAATAAAACTTTTTTTAAGTATACACTTTTCAAATCCATAGAATTGAACACCTAATAAAAGGGTGCATTTTTCTGTATGTAAATTATATCAATTAAAAGATTTTAACACACATGAAAAAGTACATAAAATGAGCCCTAGAAGTTTTAAAGCATAAATTATTATAGTGCTATAATTAGGGTTCCATTTAGTGTAAATAGAGTAAATTTTTCACTAAGGAAGGCAAAGAGAAGCCATGAGCATTTTGGTTCAAATTTCATTTAGTGTCTGTCTCTGCCAACAGAATGTCAGCCCTAAAAAAGTGCCTGGCTTCTAGAAAATGCTCAATGCATATATGTCGAAGAAAAGACAAATGAAAAGGACCATGACATTTCAAACCCACCAACTCCTCGAGAGGCCCATTGGAGCCACTTTCAAATACTTTCTTTTTTATTGCGGTAAAATACACATAACATTTACCATGTAAACCATTTTTAAGTGTACAGTTCAGTAGTGTTCAATATACTCACACTGTTGTGCGACCCATCTCCAGAACTTTTCATCTTGCACAACAGACACTTTACACCCATTAAATAACAATGCCTCATCTCCCACCCCATTCTACTTTGTGTCTCTATGAATTTGATGTCTCTAGATACATCACAGAAGTGGAATCATACAGTATTTGTCTTACTCTGCCTGGCCTGCTTCACTCAGCACAAAGTCTACAAGGTTCAATTATATTATAGCAAATGTCATAATTTCCTTCCTTTTTAAGACTGAATAATATTGCACTATATTGATATACCACATTTTTCTTATCCTTTCATCTGTCAAAGGACATTTGTGTTGCTTCCATTGGCTATTGTGAATGATGCTGCTATGAGCATTGGTGTACAAATATCTCTTTGAGACTCTGCTTTTATTTTGGGGGGGATATATACTCAGAAGTGGAACTGCTGGAGCATATGATAATTCTAGTTCTAATTTTTTGAGGAATCACAATCAGTTCAGTTCAGTTCAGTCGCTCAGTCGTGTCCGACTCTCCGCGACCCCATGAATCACAGCACGTCAGGCCTCCCTGTCCATCATCAACTCCCGGAGTTCACTCAAACTCATGTCCACAGAGTCGGTGATGCCATCCAGCCATCTCATTCTCCGTCGTCCCCTTCTCCTCCCACCCCCAACCTTTCCCAGCATCAGAGTCTTTTCCAGT
This sequence comes from Moschus berezovskii, assembly GCF_049115385.1. NCBI lineage: Eukaryota > Metazoa > Chordata > Mammalia > Artiodactyla > Moschidae > Moschus > Moschus berezovskii. The sequence continues at coordinate 29,022,413 of NC_142471.1, forward strand.
GAGTCAACTCGTCGCATGAGGTGGCCAAAGTATTGCAGTTTCAGCTTTAGCATCAGTCCTTCCAATGAACACCCAGGATTTTCCCCATTTTAAATTCCTACCAACAGTGCACAACACTTCCAAGCACTTTTATGCCTTTCCACATCTTCATTCAGGTCCAAACTGTCCCCACAGTCAAGCCCACTGCACCCATGCCCATCGGTGGAAAGTGGTAAAGGGCCGAATGAGGGTGATGAGTCTGCAGGAATTTGGAGACAGAGTGAGAACAGGGTCCCAGAGTAGGAAGGATGAGATTTCAGCCCCGAAAATGTGAAGGCAGCTTTTCTCATTCTCCCTCCTGGGCCTTCTATCACCACATTCCCATTCCCTCGGAGGGGAGAGGGTAATCTGAGGCATGAGGGCAGAGCAGTAGAGCTAATTTGGGCTGGCACATCTCAGAGGACAGGGAGCGACCAGGGCCCCAGAAGAGAAAGGGTTAAGGGTTGGAGAACCTGCCCCCAACCAATTCTCAGCCTCCAAAAATTTTGACTTTTACTATCATTCATTGGGTGAATACGTAACAAACCTGTGACTTCAGTAACAATAAGTGAATATGTACTTTACTCACCAAATTTGCATCTACTGACATTTAAAAAAGCAGCAGGACAAATATGGGCCAGACGTGCTGTAGACCCACAGACAACACTGGGCAAACCTTGCTGGAATCTGCCAGGCCCTGGTGAAAACATCAAACCCTTTCAAGGCCCTCCCGCCCGCCCCATACACCCCCAGAAGTCGGAAGCGGGCAGAATGGGAACTGCACACTCCACCACAAGGCTGGAGAAAGAGCAGTCTAAGGGTTACATTTATCCTTGCATTTTTAGCTCATTTCCCTGGTGGCTCAGACAGTAAAGCATCTGCCTACAGTGCGGGAGACCTGGTTCAATACCTGGGTTGGGAAGATCTCCTGGAGAAGGAAATGGCAACCCACTCCAGTATTCTTTCCTGGAAAATCCCATAGACGGAAGAGCCTGGTAGGCTACAGTCCATGGGACTGCAAAGAGCCACTTATCCTTACATCTTTAGCTCACTTAACGTATCACCAGTCCTGTGAAGTAGGTCCTGTTATTATTATTCCCATTTTACAGATGAGGAAACCCAAGAACGTGGGCCACTGGAAGGAGCTTAAACTGGAGAGAGGAAATCTGCAGTCTAGCGTGATTTTGCCCCTGACCTTGTCTCTTTATCTTTGAACTGAGGGGGTGGGACTGGATGACACCAAGAGATCTTTGTGGCAGAGCTCAGCAGCCAGCTGCTGCCTCTGCTGCTTTTCCTGAGCCCCGCCCTATCGCCCTATGTTGCTCCCTGGGTTCAAGCCTAGGGTGGGGTGGGGGCGGGGTAGGGAGGAAAAACAGAGCCGCCTTGCAGGTCACTGGGCAAATGCTTCACTGCTTTCTGGGCAAGTCCAAGTCTGTAAGGAGAATGTTAAGAAGAAATTTCCACGGCCTTTCCCCGCAGCCAGGGATTTTCCACTCTGCCTGGGCAGACATGCCTCCCCGGGGATCTGGCAATCCATAGGTGTTAATGGAAGGCTCGGCTGAGTGCTAGGAAGAATGGAAGACCTGATTCTGGTTCCTGCCCTGGGAAAAAGGGCACACTGCCACAGGAAGATGAATAGGCCGAATGGGAATGGGGATGGTGCAGAACAAAGTGTTTGGTCTAGAAGAATCCCAGAGAGAGACCAGCAGGCACAGGAACCATCAGAGGACACTTCCTGCAAGAGGGGACCTGAGCTGGAGGGCCAGAGGAGGGAGGAGGTTTTCTGAGGCAGACAGGAGACAGCAGAACAGATGAGGAATAAAGTGGACTAGCTTTACAAAGGTTGCCATGAACGCAGGAGCTGGCCAGTAGCCAGGAGAGAGGTAGGAGAAAGAAGCGGAAAGTCTGATGAAGCAGATGGTGCAATACAGGAGACAGACAGCCGTCACAGGGGATTTGCTGTGGCCTTTGCACTGGCTGTTCCCTCTGCTGGAAACACCTTTCCCTCACAGCATCACCTGGTTGGTTCCAAGTCGGTCATGCCAAACAGGGAAATCTTCCCTGGCCACTCCTGCTATAGTCTCTAGCAACTTCTCCCTGCTTCATTTTCTCCCCAGCACTCACCACTACCTGTACTTATTTGTTTCTTTCAGTGGCCACCTTCCTCCTGGAGGATGCCCGTTGCATGAGACCACAGGTCAGCTTGTTCCTCATTGACTCCTCAGAGTCAAGCACACAGCTGGCCCTCCATATATATTGTTGAGTTTAATTGAAGTGCAATTGGGTCCGATGATAAAAGGAAGCCTATAATGATGTTGTTGTTTTTCCTGAGGACTACTGTATGCCAGGCACTGTGCTAAATGCTTTACAAACATTATCTCACTTACTCCTCTGAACAACTCTGTGAGGGAGGTGCTACTATTATCTTTATCTTAATGGTAAGGAAACTGAGGGCCAGAGAGGTTGGGTAAGTTGCTCAAGGACACACTGAGCCAGAATGTGAACCCACACATTTATCCTCTAGATTAGCACTGTTTGATAGAAATATAACATGAGCCACATAAGTAATTGAACATTTTTCTAATAGCTACATTAAAAATAGAATCAAGTGAAAGTAATCTTAATAATAGTTTAAATATTTAAACGTTCAATAATCTTTAACATTTTAATCTGATATATTAAAAATACTATCATTTCAATGCAATCAGCATAAAATATTAATGGGTTCTTTTCACATTTTATTTTACTATGTCTTCAAGATGTGGTACCTCATTTACACACAAAACACTTGTTAAATTTTTGTCAGAAATGATCTGTATTTAGATTTTAGAAAATTTGCAGTTGAAAAAGTACACCCACATATTGTTTCAAACATACTGTAATGTTTTCTAATCACTGCATCAAATATCAGTTTTTAAGCTTACATGTAAATTGATTAAAGAACATGATAACTCAGTTCCCTGGCTGCACTAGTCACATTTCAAGTGCTCAAAAGCCACCTGTGATAGCACCCACTGCGGGGTATGTAGCCTCATCCGATGGGAAGGCAGGTTGGGTGGGAGAGACCTGGGGGAGGGATTCGGACCAGACAGGAGAGAAAAGGGCAGGGGAGCTGAGGTGGCAGGCCTGCTGCTGCTGCTGCTGCTGCTGCTGCTAAGTCACTTCAGTCGTGTCCGACTCTGTGCGACCCCATAGACGGCAGCCCACCAGGCTCCCCCGTCCCTGGGATTCTCCAGGCAAAAACACTGGAGTGGGTTGCCATTTCCTTCTCCCATGCATGAAAGTGAAAGTGAAGTCGCTCAGTTGTGTCCGACTCCTAGCGATCCCATGGACTGTAGCCTACCAGGTTCCTCAGTGGTGGCAGGCCTGGGCACACCTAAAAATGAGGCGGTTTGACCACCAAGCAGCATAGGTCTGGTCCACTCATGAGGCGATCACCTCCTTTGGGTGCTCTGTAGTCTGGGCTTCTGCCCACCAAGACAGTGATGGCCCTCAGATCCCTGGGTTAAGCAAGTTGTGGCTTTTCATGGGGCTTCTATCCCCTCCAATACCACAATGAAGGGATCCTGAGGATGTGGGAGGCTGGATCTGCACCGGCTCAGGCTGGGGGTTGGAGATCTCCCTCTGACCTCCTCCTCCTGTGGGCAGCAGAGGGCGTGGTCAGGTGAGGGGCCCTGGCTAAACAACTCTGGAGTCAAGAATACCTGGGTTCCAATTCCAGCTCAGCCAATCCCATGCAGTGTGACCTCAGACAAGTCAAGTTCCCTTTCTGAACTTTGCCTTCCACATCTAGAAATTGAAGACCAATAATGAAATGCTTGAGACTTGAATGATGCGTACAGAGCGCCTAGCTCATAGTAAGCGGTCAATTAACAACAGTCTTCCTAGACATTGTCCTTTTCTGGTTAAAAACAGGAAAGTAGACTGGAGAATGTCCATGATCACTGGAAAGGAGATGTCCAAAGTGAGCTGGAGAGGGAGTGAATTAATCTGGACAGATGAGGGTTCCCTCCTCAGGGCTCCCTCACTTCCCCTGTGTGACACAGACCTGGTTAACCACCTCGTTAACCCGTTGAGAGTGGGGAGGGAGATATGCCACTCCCACAGGCCCTGGGTGCCCAGGCATGACATAAGAATGGCCAAGAGCCACCTTCCAGAAATGGGGAAGATGAGTCAAACTGAATCAGAAGCAGTTAAGGTCACCCTGGGTCCCTAGAGTTACTCAGAGTGACCCTGGTATATGCCTGGCAAGAATGATGAGTGGACTGGGTTCCAGGAGAGCAGGTGGGACTGGAAATCACCCAAGACAAGGAAATCAACAGGTGGAAACTCCCTGCAGGAAGAGCACACTTGAGAAGCAGCCAACAGAGGCTGAAAGTGGCCTTGGTTGGGTATTTTTGAGGGCGGGCAGCTCCAACTCCCTCTCCCAGTCAGCACCCCCACTTGAGCCGGGAATATTGATCCCAGATCCCAGCTTTCCCCACTTCAACTCCCCAGTCACCAAACCTTTGCTCTGCCCGGGTCCTCCCAAGTGCGGGAGCTGAGACAACCGAGTTGACCTCTGCCCGCCAAAGGTCTCCTGGCTCTTGCCGCTTTGTCTGGTCAACATTTTCAACATTTCCTCCCTTGTCTGTCACCCTCTATTGGAACTGGTGCTCCTGGAGGTAGGACAAATCCGTCTTGCTCACTGCTGTATGTCCTGGGCACAGCTCAGCCTCTGACGCCCCACTGAGTACTTAGTAGATATTTGCCAGGGCAGTAGACTCAGACCTTGGTGGGCTCTCATCACATTCCTAATGCTCGTTATGTGGCTATGGGTCAGCCCCTCTGAGCCTTGTTTCCTCATCTGTAAAGTAGGAAACAAAATCCCTGTGAAGAGCTTAGAAAAACCAGGTCAGAAAGTCGGGAGGATGGAGCATCCTGCCAGCTCTAGTAAGTGTCTGATGGCTCTTACTTCAAACACAGCTGTGAGCAGAGCAACCTACAGAAGAGGGAACTGAGGCACAGGGAAGACATGCCGAAAGGCTGCCCGGGGCGCTGCCCTCCCTGTCCCACCCCGCCCCCTCCTCCCTCCCCCAGGCCCTGGTTTCTCCTTCCAGGACCTCTGGTTAGATCACTCTCATTCAATGTCCCTGGGAGTTTCAACCCAGAGGTTCTGAAGTGTACCAGCCTCTCCCATCACCTTTCTGTATGGGATGGGGCCTGGCTCCTGGTAGTAGGGAGGGTGCTGGAGACAGCAGAGATGGCTGACTCTGGTGCTAAGGTCACAGAGCCAGAGCTCTGTGTATGTGTGTGTTTGTGTGTCTATCACTTCGAAAATATTCACTGACTCCTCACTGTACCCCAAGAGGGAGACAGTTCAGCCCAATGGTGAGATGCTGGAACCCTGAAGTCTGAATGGACTTAAAATATGAGTGACATAATGCATTTTTCCCTCCCTAAGTCCCAGACTCCTACCTGATAAAGAGGGCTCTGAAACATGATGCACGTTCAATTCTCAGCATAGGGCCAGCTCACCCTAAACACTTAAGAAATGGCAAGTGTTTTTGTTTGTTTGACTGTCAGTCCCATGAGGGCATGAGGGCCATTTGTTTTGACCATTCTTGGTGCCCAGGTGGATGAATGAATGAGTGGAAGGAAGAAAAGAAGGAAGACATGGAGGGAGGAACTGCTTTCGCGCCCACTGCACCTTCCTTCTCCCATCCGGGAGCGGCCTCTAAGCTCCTCTCATTGAGTGTCGCTCCATGCGGTCAGGGAGGAGAGTTGAGCAGAGATGGGAGTGTGCTGGGTCTGAATTCTGCATCTGCCTCGCCAGTTGACTGAACTTAGCCTCCTCAACACGACAAATGAGGATGATGCTACCAACTGACTCACTGAATCGTAGGGAGGTCCAAAAGATGTCTGTGAATACACTGAACCCATTTGTAAACTGAAGAGTGTTAGGGACTGTCTTGGTGCAGTGACGGGCAGTGTAGACTTCCTACACTCAAATTCCTGCTCCACTGCTTGTAAACCTTGGGCAGGATCCTTAACCTCTGTGGGCCTCAGTTTTCTTATCTGTAAAACACGGAAGATTTCAGCACTCACGTCACAGAGTTGTGAGATTTCAGGGGAGAATGCATGGCAGGCACTCAATAAATGGTGGCCATGATAACAAAACCTGCTCTCAGGAAAGATTCCGTGAACTACATCTCACTAAAGTGTGAATGAGTAATAAGACCTACTATGCCCCCTCTCAGAAGCATTTGAATCTTAACAGGAATTAAAGGAGTGAAATCCTATTTAATGGTGGAATTTTCAAAAGTAAAGGAGGAATATAGGGGTGAGAGGACCTTCCTAGGTCCCTCAAAATCACAGTTGCTGCCTGTTGCACAAATTCTGCCGGGTCCCAGAGGAGGACCACACAGGGGGCAAGGGAGAACAGTCTCAGGCCCTGAGGAACCTCCTCTCTGCTTGCAGAAACAGAAAGCAACTTGCCCCCAGGACAGTGCATAACTCCAACGTGCGGAGTGCCTCTGGCAGCATGGCTGGCAGCAGCCCAGGCCCAGCTTTCAGCAAGGCTCAGGAACCAGCGAGGGAGCAAGAGTCCGGGCCAGAGGCGGGATACGCACCTGATGCGATGAGGATGACCCGGGACCAGTGAGGAAGGGGTGGGCACCTCCCTCCCCGGGTGAGGGGGAGCCTCATCTCCCACATCTAAGTTTTCTCGACTAGAACCTTAGTACCAGGCTAGCACCTGGAGTAGAAGGGCCATAGTTTCTGGAGTCAGACTGCCAGGGTTCAATCCTGGCTCTACCTCTTTTCAACTGTGTGACCTTGTGACATCAGCCTGGGGGAAAGAGGCAGAGTCAGCCGCGGGCATCCATCCCTCATCTCTTCCAGTGCTTCTTTGGAGAAACACTTCTTCCTCCCTCCTTTTCAGCTCACTGGAACAGGTGAGGCTGCTGCCATGGTACCTGTGGCCAGACCCATCAGACAGCACTGAACCTTCCTGGGCAGGGTTTTTATTTGTGTGGTCATGTGACCACCAGTTGTCTATAATTAAAGTAAATCCTGGGACCTATGTCACTATTACTAAGAAGAGATCCTTTTCTACCGACCTAGAATTTGGGGTGATATGAATCTGGAGCTGTAGAAGACCACTGATGGCAGAGTGGAAAGATTCAGCCTTTATGATGTGTTTGAGCTTCCAGATCAAACCATACCTCAACTTTGTTTACCAAGTCAGTAAATTCTCTTCTTGGCATAAACCAGTTTGAGTCAGGTTTTTCTGTCACTTGCATCAGAAAGAGTCTGAAATTTACATGGTGAACTTTCTTAACCTCTCTGTAAATTTCAGTTTCTTCATCTACAAAGAGGGGATGATGATAAAGCATTTTTCAGAAGAAAGGAAGGGTTGTTCTTGGGTGATTCAAAGGGCTGATCAGAGTCCAACACTTAACACAGACTGTGACATATGTTAGCCACCTAATAGCAGCTTTAGTCGTGTCCAGCTTTTGGCGACCCCATGGACTATAGCCTGCCAGACTTCTCTGTCCATAAAATTCTTCAGGCAAGAATACTGGAATGGGTTGCCATGCCTCCAGGGGATCTTCCCAACCAAGAGATCAAACCCATGTATCTTACATCTCCTGCACTGGCACGGGGGGTCTTTACCAATAGCGCCACCTGGGAAGTCCCAGGTGTTCCATTCAGTTCAGTTCAGTCGCTCAGTCATGTATGACTCTTTGTGACCCCATGAATCGCAGCACGCCAGGCCTCCCTGTCCATCACCAACTCCTGGAGTTCACCCAAACTCATGTCCATCAAGTCGGTGATGCTATCCAGCCATCTCATCCTCTGTCATCCCCTTCTCCTCCTGCCCCCAATCCCTCCCAGCATCAGGGTCTTTTCAAATGAGTCAGCTCTTCACATGAGGTGGCCAAAGTATTGGAGCTTCAGCTTTAGCATCAGTCCTTCCAATGAACACCCAGGACTGATCTCCTTTAGGATGGACTGGTTGGATCTCCTTGCAGTCCAAGGGACTCTCAAGAATCTTCTCCAACACCACAGTTCAAAAGCATCAATTCTTTGGCGCTCAGCTTTCTTTATAGTCCAACTCTCACATCCATACATGACTACTGGAAAAACTATAGCCTTGACTAGATGGACCTTTGTTGGCAAAGTAACGTCTCTGCTTTTTGATATGCTGTCTAGGTCGGCCATAACTTTCCTTCCAAGGAGTAAGCCTAAGTGTTAACAAATCTGGCCCTGGGAAGTGATGCAAGGGCGTCTGGGAAAAAGCCTCTTCCTGTAACTGAGGGGTCCCAGGAAACTCTGGGGAGTGGGGGTGGGGTGGAGGACACTCTTCAGGGAGGACTGCTTTTCCATCCAGATCACAGATGGCACCAAGCAAAGCTCTAGTGGATGTTATGATTATTTTTCCTACTCCTCACAGTGAAGCCCATTTTACAGATGAAGAATGTGAGGCTCAGAGATTAGGTCCAATCTAAGATTAATTCCACCCTTATGGCAGAAAGTGAAGAGGAACTAAAAAACCTCTTGATGAAAGTGAAAGAGGAGAGTGAAAAGGTTGGCTTGAAGCTCAACATTCAGAAAACAAAGATCATGGCATCTGGGCCCATCACTTCATGGGAAATAGATGGGGAAACAGTGTCAGACTTTATTTTTTGGGCTCCAAAATCACTGTGGATGCTGACTGCAGCCATGAAATTAAAAGACGCTTACTCCTCGGAAGGAAAGTTATGATCAAACTAGATAGTATATTAAAAAGCAGAGACATTACTTTGCCAACCAAGGTCCATCTAGTCAAGGCTATGGTTTTTCCCGTGGTCATGTATGGATGTGAGAGTTGGACTGTGAAGAAAGCTGATCGCTGAAGAATTGATGCTTTTGAGCTGTGGTGCTGGAGAAGACTCTTGAGAGACCCTTGGACTGCAAGGAGATCCAACCAGTCCATTCTAAGGGAGATCAATCCTGGGTGTTCATTGGAAGGATTGATGCTAAAGCTGAAACTCCAATACTTTGGCCACCTCATGCGACAAGTTGACTCACTGGAAAAGACTCTGATGCTGGGAGGGATTGGGGGCAGGAGGAAAAGGGGACGCCAGAGAATGAGATGGCTGGATAGCATCACCGACTCGATGGACATGAGTTTGAGTGAACTCCAGGAGTTGGTGATGGACAGGGAGGCCTGGCGTGCTGTGATTCATGGGGTCGCAAAGAGTCGGACACGACTGAGCGATGGAACTGAACAGAACTGAAGATTAACTCCACCACTCACTCTGCTGGCTCAGCCCCTCCCTTGGAGCACATCAGTGCGGTCCCATGGTGGAGCCACCTCTTGCCAAGTCTCAATTCCGACTAGGCTAAATTAATAAATGGCTCTGTTATTGTTAAATGAAGGCTTCCATTAGTAATTCTAGGCGGTTTTGAAAAGGGCAAAAAGTTATAAGCACTCTTTCCCTCCCTCCTCGAGGGCGGCTTTATCTTTAACCCGCGTCTCCTGCAGAGGGAACTTCAATGAAATCTACTGGTTTCCCCTTTCTGATCTTAAGTATTAGAGACGCTGTCACCAGCCAGAGGCGGTTTACCCCCCTGAGAGAGCCTGACGCAGTTTTGCTAGAGGAAACCACGCAAGCCTCAAGGCTTGGCACGACCCTTCCTTCCGGACAGGCCAGGATGCCTGGGGGTGGGGGTGGGAACGGCACCTCCCACTTCCCTCCAGATAACTGCCGGATCATTCTCACGTCTGGGGACTGGGCTCACCTTCGGCTTTTCCCACGCAGCCTCCTTGAGCCTCAGTTTCCTCACCTGTAAAATGGCACCCACCTATTTCAGGGTCGTTTTGAGGGCATCATGGAGGGAAAAGTCCTGTAATGTTCAGCACAAGGATCTGCACAGTCATTCGTGTCGGAATCCTTCCCCCACACGGAGAGAGGAAGGCACACGTGTGTGCTGGCAAGGACAGAGAGGATTCAAACCCGGTTCTTTGGTGACTCCAAGCCCAGACCCTTACTTCCAGGAACGTTTACCTCTTTTTACTAGTGATATCTTCCCCACCCCCTTCCCTAATCCTTTTCCTCCTCAGCCTCCTCCCCCGCCCCGCCTCCGCCTGGCAGCCCTCGGGGACCTCCCAGCCTCAGCCTCACGGAGCCAGGCCTCCCCGGCTTGAACTGCTAAAAAGAAAAACTGTTTCCCCCACTGTCCATTCACCCAGCTCGGCCTGAGAAACGTCCAGCGAGATGCTCCCCTACCCCCACCCTCACCCACGACAGACTCTTGGACACACCTCCACTGTAGCCAAGGTAGGTGCGATCATGTGTCCCTGGGTCTCCTTGCCTGATAGGAAGCTAGACGCTCACCCTCTCTAATCCCCGCCCCGCCGCCCCGCCATCACTCTGCTTGCTTCTGGTTGGTGCTTTCTGATGGCAGAGGCGGGATCTCAACCTCAGAACCCAATGAAGAGGCTCACAGGAGTGCTTCTAGTTGTCATGGCAACGGAGCTACATCTTACTACCCCCATTCCGCGGAGACCGCTCTTCCCAGGAGCAGCCAGGTCACACTCCAGGGGCCCCAGTTCTACCTGAGAATAAGGATGGGGTCAAAGTTGAGGGGCAGTTAGGGCCCAAGCCCTTCTTAAATGCTACCAGTGTAGATGAAAAAGAAGGCTGCCCGGAGGCAGAACACTATGAGTAGGCTTCTGTTAGAAGGGATAAGGAAATCCAATTTACTGTATTGGAAGTGGCCATAGCACTGGAGGGGCAGGGCATGAGTCTGGGCAGTTTAGGTAGAAATAAGTGTAGTAGGTGCCTAGCAAGTAGTTACGGCCTCTGAGCCAAGGCTTACCCAGGGCAGGGTGGGGGACCAAAATGAGCAGCCACAGCTGAACTATGGGTCTCAGAGTCCCTCAGTTCTAGGCAGGAAGAGAGAACCAAGGTCATCAAGGCCATTCCCTTCCCTCCAGGCAGCTTGTACTCCATCTTCAGTATAGTCATGTCCGGTCTTGGGCATTCATTAACCTTGAACTCTTCCCAGGAAAGAGGAAGGTGACCAGGTTCATTGTCCCCATTTTACAGATGAGAAAACCGATGCCTACCTGGTAAAGTATCTCACCCTTGGGCCCTGGGGCCTGGCACTGGGCCCAAGAAGGGCTCTCTAGGCCTTTAATTCCCTGGTGTGGTGGCTTGTCTAAGGAAGCCCCACGCCACAGTGTTGACACTGTCCACCCTTGCTGATGATACAGGGATGCTGGGGCCACCTGAACCCCATATTTAACGAGGCAGGTGAACCAGGACAGAAAGTCCTGCCCCTGCCTCCGATGGCTCTGGGTGGGGGTGCAGCAAGATACCTCGTTAGTCCTTCTACGAGTGAGTCCAGCAGATCATGCCATACTCCCCATCTCCAGAAGCCCACAGTCTAGAATGTAAATTGGTGTGGAAAATAGTATGGAGAGTCCTTAAAAACCTAAAAATAGAGTTCCATATGATCCAGCAGTTCTGCTCCTGGGTATATATCTGCAGAAAACTCTAATTTGAAAAGATGCATGCACCCCAGTGTTCCTAGCAGCACTATTTACAATAGCCAAGACAAAGAAGCAACTAAATGTCCGTCAACAGAAGAAAGGTTAAAGAAGACATGTTATGTCAACACAATGGAACACTGCTCAATGATTAAAAAGAATGAAATAATGCCACTTGCAGCAACATAGATGGACCCAGAGATGACCATACTAAGTGAAGTAAATCAGAAGGAGGAGAAAGACAGACATCATATGATATCACTGACAGGTAGAATGTAAAAACATGATGCAAGTGAACTTATCTACAAAATAGAAATAGACTCACAGGTGGTGCCTAGTGGTAAAGAACCTACCTGCCAATGCAGGAGATGTAAGAGACACTGGTTCAATCCCTGGGTTGGGAAGATCCCCTGAAGGAGGGCATGGTAACCCACTCCAGTATTCTTGCCTGGAGAATCCATGGAGAGAGCAGCCTGGTGGGCTACAGTCCATGGGGTCACAGAGTCAGACACGACTGAAGTGACTTAACATGCACGCACAAACATAGAAAATAAATTTATGGTTACCAAAGGGGAAAGGGTGGGGAGGGATAAATTAGGAATTCAGGACTAGCAGAAAACTACTATATTTTAAATACATAAACAACAAGGTCCTACTGTATAGCACAAGGAATGTATTCAAAATCCTGTAATAAACCACAATGGGAAAGAAAATGAAAAAGAATAAGTATTATGTATGTATGTATGTGTAACTGAATCACTTTGCTGTACATCAGAAACTGAGACAACACTGTAAGTCAATTATACTTCAATGAAAAAGAAGAATCCACAGCCTAACTAGGAGACAGACCTGCGATGACCGCACAGTGTGATAAATGCTGCAGGGAGAACGTGGACAGAACACAAAGGGCTCACGAGAGAACAGGCGCCTGAACCTGCCCAGCAGAGCCAGGGGTGGCCTCCCAGAGGAAGTAGCCTTTCAGAGGCCACAGGACATGCATGCAGGCCTTTGCCAGGCAGACAAGCAAAGGAAGGAAGTGCCAGGCAGAGGGAAGAGCATCTGCAAAGACCAAGAGGCCTGGCGAGCCTGGCAGGGAAACTACAAGTCAAGAGGCAGACTGCTGCAGGACCTGGGCTGTGGAGTGAACGCACAGGACAAGACTGCATGCCCTGCAGTTGGGTGTTCAATCGCTTTATGAGCCAGCAGGCACCCACATTTGCTTTGCTCCAAATGGTAGATTCATAGACCCCTTAGAACCACTTCTGAAAACCCCACGTTGAGAAATGTTGGATTAGAAGCTAAAAGCACTGTCAACTATGGCTACAGGCCAACATGGATGAAATTCACAGGGTGAGAGCAAGAGGTCAGGGTCAAGAAAGAGTCATCCTATATGACCCACTTATATCAAGTTCGGAGAAGTCAGGATAGTGGTTACCTCTGGGGGGATGTGGAAGATTTTAAGGAGGGTGTCCAGAGGGCAGTAATAATATTGTGTTTCTTGATCTGAGTGTTGATTTCACAGATGTGTTCTTTGTGAAAATTCATCCAGCTCTATACTTAAGCTTTGTATATTCTTCTGTATGTAGCTTCCCTTTAAAAAAAAAAAAAAAGTTAACTGCTTTCCATAAACATCAGTGCAAATGTAGACATTAAAACTTTGTGATTCCATAATCGGCTATGAGCCAGGCATCCAGATGATATAGAATATGTTTATATTCATTTTTTATATTATTCCCGAATGAAAACACAAACATTGTATAGTCTCACAGAGAGCTCTCAAACTCCAGAGAACTCGTCTACAGATCCCAGGGTTTGAGGAACCCCAGCTATAGAGGAAGCATTACAATGCCCAGTTCTAGGTTTGGGGGATGGAAGATAAATGAGGGGCCTGGAGCTTCTTCCACAACCTCTGGAGAGGTGGGTCTCCCTGGCTGTGAGCTCCTGAAAGGCAGGGGCCTCTTTTGCTCACTCTGGGTCCATGGTGCTCAGAGAGGGCACACAGTGGGTCTCAGAGGACCTTTTCTGCCAGGGCCTCTTCGGCCAGCCCCACGTTGGGTGTGGAAGAGGGGATCTCTTTGGGAAGCTGTGGTTTCCCAGTCACTGGCTGAGTTCCACGCCACAGGCTTGCAACCATGGGTGGGCGACGCTGCAGCAGGGATTCCAGGGTGGGATTGGTATTGTTCAGTTCTCCCCAGAGGGAAGAGCTGCATGCAGAGAGGGCTCTGAGTTCTTGGGGACCATGGTTATGGGCAGGAAATCCTAACCCTGCCTGCCCACCAGCCTTGCTGGAATTGGTAACAACCCAGCTCTGGGGAAGACAAACTGTTCCAGAACCAGAGAGGGCCGCATCTGTGGGCAGGATGCTCAACAGCCGCTCAACAGGTGTCTCCTCCCGTCCCCGGGGACTTCCCTCCCCGGCTCAGCCTCTCCTGCCCACTCTGAAGAGCCAACCTCCCCCTCCCGCATCCTGTCTGTCTCCACTCAGCCAGCATTTTCCAAAACACCTTTACAATTTCTTCCCTAACCCTGTGCTACCCAGAGCATCGTTTACTTAATAGTTTTCTTTAAAACAATGTTCAGTTGTTGTCCTAACTTGCGCTTGTTAAATATTTGTGAAATCCTGGATTTGATGTGCCAGTTTTTTTTCTAACACACATTAAATTTTCATTTAAAATACCTGTTCTTGTATCACCTAAAACTACCCTGTGTACCTTCACAATGGAAATGATTTTGTACAATGGTTCCGCCAGGATGGTGGTTATTATTATTAATAATAATAATTATAACCTCACGTTAGCAGCAATCCACACATTTGCATTCAGTCTCATTCAATCCTCTTGGTTCCTACACTATGGACATCATTGGCCCTGTTTTACAGGTGAGGAAACTAAAGCTCAAAGAGTGGTAGTGATTTGCTTAGGGTCACACAGACAGTTAGGACTCTGGTCCAGATTTAAGGCTCTAGGGCTCCTGACCTAGGAGGAGGAAGGGAAGCAAGAGGCATTTTCCTGTCTCCAGCCAGACTCACAAGAGCCATAGGATGGCATCCCATGTTGGAGAGAGTTGGATTAGACATGAGGAAGGACTTCCTGGCTAGAAATGTTTAGGCACGAGAATGATTGGCCGAGGGAGGGTGTGGAATGCCCAGTTTCCAAGTCCTCAAAACAAGATAAAGGCCCAACTGGGATCATGCCAGTGCTGCCTAGAGGCAGGAGAATGGACTGAATGACCTCTCCAAGCCTCGTCCAAGCCCAAAGATTGGGTGCACCCTGCCATCAAGGCAGCCTTCCTTGCCGTTTCCCCAAAGTGTCTATTAGACAAGGCAAGGCGTGTGGAGGCTCCCACTTAAAGGAACTGGGAACATCTCATCTTGGCCCTGCCCTGTGAGGGACTGTCAGTAACAGCAGGCCTGGGTGGCAAGGCATTAGCTCACCCTCGTCCCTTCCCACTGCTCTGCAGCTCACCTCTGAGGTCTGGAGTCGAAGGCCTGGCTGCCCTCAGAACCACTGGGGCTGCTGGGCCACCCTTGAGCCACGGAACCTGCATTTCTTCCATCCTCTCCAGGGGATCCTTTCCAAAACTCCCTAATCTGAAAAGTTAGACACATACTGACTTAAGGTGTTGCCTCTCCAAGTAATGAACTGTCATTTTTTTTTAAAGTCAAAGTATTTATTTCTCAAAACAAAGTGGGTATTATCTTCCTTTCTAATTAGACAAATAATATATGCCCAGTGATTTGAAAACAGTATAAAAATGAATGTAAAATTACCCACATTTCTATCATCTAGAAAACAGTGGCCTTTGCCAGGCAGAAGAGAAAGGGAAGGGAGTCTCAGGCAGAGGGAACAGGATCTGTATAGACTACGAGGTCTGGGTGAGCCTGGCACATCAGGGAAACTACAAGTCAGGAGGGAGACTGCGGCCCGAATGCCCTGGACAAGACTGCATGCCCTGCAGTTGGGTATTTCAATCCCTTCATGAACCAGCAGGCACCCCAACTGTAGCCATAAGACCCCTGAGGGCAGCTATTGGAGCTCCAGGGGTCTTCACAGCCCCTGGGTTTTGCCCAGTTCAGTGCCCCACATAGAGCAGACGGTTAGGGTACATCCACATGGTGAGGCTTTTGTGTGAGGCCCTAACAATAGGAGCAGTTGGAGTTCTGAAGGAGGCAGTTCTAAGGCCCTCCGGGAAGTTTGGAAGGCGTCCAGGAGGAAGTGAGGAATACCTAGGGTTGTGGAGATAGCATATAGTTCAGCTAATGGAGAGGGAGCAGGTGAATGGGGCATTCTGATGGGGGAACCTGCCCAGGGAGTGATGGGGCGCGGGCTGAGCCCCGGGAAGTCTTGCATGTGGTGACTCCCAGGATGATGCTGGCAGGCTTACCCCTGCATCTGCCAGGAGGTGAGGGTGAGATTCAGGTGCTCCAATTACAGTCATAACCCGGGACGGTCTTGGGGGTGACCCCTTTTCCAAGAAGCTGACTTTTGAGGAATTTGCTGGGCCATGGAAACCATGACGTGTTTCCACTGGCCTCAGCTGTTGATTAAACCTCCATCCGTGCAACTACCAACCCAGGAAGAACTCTCTCTTCCTCACAGTGTGTTCCCAGCTCCTGTTTTTCATGTTTATGGGCAGGCGGTTTGTACAGCGATCTGCACCCAGTGAGGTCAGCTGAGAAAACAAGTTGCCATCCTACTGCCCCTCGTTCTGGGAGCTGCAGGCTTGGGCCACCGTCACCCCTGGGCACACACCCCCTCCTCCTGCCTTCATCCGCCCCTGGTGCTTCTCCTCTGTCCTGCTCCAGCCTTGCGCCTGCCCAAACTGTTGTTTATCAACACAGACCAGAACATTCCGCTGCCAGCAGAAACACACATGGCGATGGCGCTGCCATCCCACACCCTGCCGTCAACACCCTCCCAAGCGCTGCTGGCCACTGTCAAAGCTGCGCCCTCACACGCATTCTCACCCCCTCCTGCCAACACAGCTGTTCCCCGCTGCTTGGAATCGGGCCCTCCGTCTCACACACGCGTTCGCTGAGGATTTTTCTCCTGCGTGCTCCAGGCAGAGGCTCACACTTGTAAACAAGGCCAGCATACACTCTGCCCCCTGACCTGGGGTGTCAGTCTCAGCGCTTGCAACCGTGTGACCTTGGGCAATGGACTTAACGTCTCTGGGCATCAGACGCCTCATCTGTAGAATGGGGATGATAATCACCTTCCAGGTCTTTTCCCAAGGCTCAGGGGGGCTGGGCGAGAGAGCAGGCATCCGGGAAGTGCTCGGTCAGCGGGAGCTCTGATGCTGGTGCTGATGAGCGAGCATCGCGTGTCCTCTTTGGAATCTGGCCACTGGCTTTCCTTTCCCACGCCTGACTGCTGGACTCACCTCGTGGAGACACCTTCCTGGCCGTGTGACCTCGAGTGAGGCACATCACCTATCCGCTTCTCATGTCCATCGCTGGTGAAATGGGCTTAACAACCGCCAGGCTGGGCCCAGAGACGTGCTGTGAGGGGCACAGGGAACTGGTCACCGTTGTGCTTCAGAAGCCCATCAGTCCTGGCCACAGCCGCAGGGTGTTGTGGGAGGTTGGGATTGGAATGGCGCAACAGCCACACATGGGCATTTTCAGCCTCCCTCCATCTCCCCCTCATCTCCTCATCAGCCCTCAAGCTGAGGCAGTGTTCCTATTTTGGCTCAGAGAGGCTGTGGTGGCCCATCTCTGCAGCACCCAGGGCCTTGCTGAGTTGCCCCCCCAGCCCCCTCCCCGCCCGCCCCTTCCATAAGGCACAGCGGCTCTTCCCAGCAGGATCACTCTGCAGCGCTGAGCCCTCCAGCTTACCCATCTTCTCCTGCTCTCTCGCTCGCCCTAAGGCCAAGGGTCCCCAGCCTTCTCCCTGAGT
Organism: Moschus berezovskii; assembly: GCF_049115385.1. Lineage (NCBI taxonomy): Eukaryota > Metazoa > Chordata > Mammalia > Artiodactyla > Moschidae > Moschus > Moschus berezovskii. The sequence goes on from NC_142471.1 coordinate 29,039,849, forward strand.
TCCCCTCCACCCTGTCATCTTCCCCACGACTCTGTCTTTCCTTCTCCTTGGCCAGAGAACCTGCTCTAGATTTTTCTCTTCTGGGGAACAGGTGTATGCAGAGGGATAGAAAACAAATGTGATTTAAGAACTGAGATAAATCTGGGCTGAGCAGGAGGGTGTGTGTTACGGAGAAGGAAGCTCTGCAGTGGGTGGAGCGTCAATTCAGGCCAGGTGGGTGAGCTGGGCTTCTCCCCACGCTGCAGCAACGTCCCTTCCTGCCTCTTGATGCAAACAGGTGAACTTGCTGGAGGGCAGATCCTGGCCTGGTCCCTGCTCAAGGGTTGTGGCTTCTCCATTTGACTGTGAGAGACTCTCAAGCTCTTGCCACCACTGGGAGGCCACTGGAGATCCATTGGCTCAGGGGAACCATGGTAACCAGGCTGCCTCTGTCATCTGGGGCACTGGAAAGAACACAAATGGAAACCCATATACTACATGGATCAATACCCAAAATGTGTAAGTCAAGCTAAGAAGCGGTCAAAATATTACACCTTCAGAATGACCTGGAAAGTCAAGTTTGAATTTAGAATTCTTGGATTCTTCAGAGTTGGTCCAGAACAGAAGGAGGGACACGAGAGAGCTGGGTGGGTTGGTAACCACTGTGCAAGTGGGGCTCTAGAGCAGTTGGCTGATTTGGCAAAAGCATAAACTATGTCTCAATCCAATCAGTACCTTAAGTTTTTAACTTCCTCCCAGGCCAGTGTGGACAAAAGAGCTAGAAGGCAGTAGGCACAGTGGTGGTTGTTACCTTCATTCAAATCCCAGGGCTGCCAAAATCGAGGCTCAATTAATCTTTTTAATCTTTTTGAGGCTCAATTTCCCCATTTGTAAAATGGGACTAATGATACCTCCCTGATAAAGTTATTGTAATTACTAAAAGAGATAATCCTTGTGAAGCCCTTAGCATGGTCCTGGAACACAATAATTGCTCATTAAGCTGTGAGCTATTATTGCTATTATAATTTCTCCACATATGGGCAATGATAGTATCAGAGCAGGAAGTCATCTGCCTGTCTCTTTATTGCGCACATGATGAAATAGGTCACTCAGCTAAGCAGAAGCAGATATGGAACTAGGGTTTCCAACTTTCCCACAGTCTTGGGTTTTTCCCTAGCTAAAAATAAAAAATGGTGGCCCAATAATGTGAATGTCTTTAATTCACTGAACTGCATACTTTAAAAATGGTTAATACAGCAAATTTTATGGTATGTTCATTTTACTACTGTGTTAGTTGATTAGGGCTGCCATAACAAATAATCGCAAACTAGGCGGCTTAAACAACAGAGATGTACTAGAGTTTTGGAGGCTGCTGCTGCTAAGTCGCTTCAGTCGTGTCCGACTCTGTGCGACCCCATAGACGGCAGCCCATAAGTCTCCCCCGTTCCTGGGATTCTCCAGGCAAGAATGCTGGAGTGGGTTGCCATTTCCTTCTCCAATGCATGAAAGTGAAAAATGAAAGAGAAGTCACTCAGTTGTGTCCGACTCTTAGCGACCCCATGGACTGCAGCCCACTAGACTCCTCTGTCCATGGGATTTTCCAGGCAAGAGTACTGGAGTGGGGTGCCATTGCCTTCTCCCTTTGGAGGCTAGAAATCTGCAATAAAGGTCTCAGCAACACTGACCCGAAGGCTCTGAAGAAGAATCTATTCCGTGCTTCACTCCTAGCTTCTGATGGTGTGCTGGCAAGCTCTGGCACTCCTTGGCTGGCAGAAGCAGCACTCCTGTCTCTGCCTTTATCTTCACAAGTTGTTCTCTCTGTGTATATGTGGCTCTCTCCGTGTGCCCAAATTTCCCCTTTTTATAAGGACACCAGTCAGATTGGATAGAGTCCACCCTGTTGACCTCATCTTAACTAAAGACATCTGTAATGATCCTATTCTTGAGGTACTGAGGATGAAGATTTCAACATAGGAGTTTTGTGGAGGACACAATTCAGCCCATAAAAACCACAGTGAAAAATTATGGCTACCCTGCACGCAGTATCAGACTGTAGGCAGGGGGAAAAACACCTCTGGTGATGTTTTAGGGCCATGCTCATAGCAAGTCTTCAAAATGTGTTTCCTGATTTTTGTTAAATCTGATGCCAATAAGCTAAAAGGGCTGAAATCTCCCATTTTCCACAATGAGTCCTCTACTGGCCATGAACTAAAAGGGTTTTTAACGACCAGTACTGTTTCCAGACAAGTACTTAATAAACTCTTTAAAAATAATTGGTTCTCTTTGGTTGGCTCAACGCTGCAATCCTGGACGCCATCTTGTTTCTACTTTTTCTGTCCTCAGAGAAGAGGTAAAATTCAGCTAGAGCAGGCTGAATTTCACATTGTCTTGTTTTGCATGTGGATAGCTTATTTTATTTAAATATTTTCCCTTTAAGATTTTAGGGAGAAAGTCTTCACACAAATAGAAATCCTGCAAGAATGGCACAATAAACACCTATGTACCTTCCACTTAAATGCAACGAGTATTAACCTTTTGCAGGATTTGCTTTATCTGTAGCAAGTTTTTTTTTTGGTGAACCACTTGAAAAGAAGTTGCTGGCATCATGATATTTTAGCCCCACATATTTCAGCATGAATTTCCTAGGAATAAGGGCTTCCCTTGTAGCTCAGCTGGTAGAGTCCGCCTGCAATGCAGGAGACACCAGTTTGATTCCTGGGTCGGGAGGATCTGGGGGAGAAGGGATAGGCTACCCACTCAAGAATTCCTGGGCTTCCCTGGTGGTTCAGAGGGTATAGAATCCACCTGCAATGTGGGTAGACCTGGGTTCAGTCCCTGGGTTGGGAAGATCCCCTGGAGAAGGGAACGGCTACCCACTCCAGTATTCTTACCTGGAGGATTCCATGGACAGAGGAGCCTGGCAGGCTACAGTCCATGGGGTCGCAAACAGGACATGACTGAGCGATTTTAACTTTTCCTAGGAACAGGCTGTTCTACTTTATAAGCACACTGAGAAAACCACTTGTTCTGTAATATCATCTCATATCCAGTCCCTACTCAAATTTGACAAGACTGACTTTTCAAAAAGTCTGAATCTGATGAATTTAAAATCTGTGAAGTTTAGGGTCTTGACAGCATGACTTGTGTAATGGGAAATTTTGGAGCTCTTGAAAATTAACCTAGAATATAGAACTCTTTGACCCACACCATACTGATGTTCCCTTTCCTCATTTCCTTTCTCTAGTGAGCCAGCGCTCTGAAAGCCCAACTGCATGCTTGGGGTGGGGTGCTCCTGGAATTCCTTTTATTCTAAGACTTAGAATTCTAAGACTAAGACTAATTCTAAGACTTAATCTTAGCCTTAGGAGTACCTGAAGGAAGACCTGCTGGCCTGGGGGCCTGCTACACTTGCCTGGGAGCCCCCTGCGGGGAGTCGCAGAGACTGGGTGGGGGTGCAGGGATGCAGACTCCACCAGACCTTGACTGTGGTAGAGACTCCCAGACTTAGCACCACCCTCTCCAAGCTGGCCAGGTGCCAGTCCACCGTGGTTGCCAGCGCTGCCATTGTCACAGCCTCTTTCTGGGGATTTCCAGACAGTGGCCTAGAGGATCATCCTGCCTCCAGAAAGGTGACCGCAAATCAACAGTGAAAGAAGAAAAAGAGGAAAATTCTGCAATGAACTTCTCTGAGTCTGGGGGGACAGTCCTCTTCCCCTTACCTGCAAATCCAGGGCTCAGGATTAAACCTTTGGTTTTAAAAACTGTTTCATAAGTAGGAACAGCATTAATCCATAGAACCATGCAAATAAAAAGGGGGCCAACAAAGGTGGATGGTGTGGGGAATGGCTGGTTTGTGATTCAGAGCCGCCTTCCCCCTCCAACCCCCAGGCTTGTTTGAGCTTGGCTGCAAGTTTCAGCCAATGTATTTCTGGATGGGACAGGAGCCAAGGGTCAGATAAAGTTCCAACATATTTTGCAGCAGGCCTGACACTTTGCCCAGTGCTCTGGGCCTGTGACAGCTGCCAGGATGGTGTGTTGGGAAAGTTAGGCCAGATGGAGCTGGTTTAAATGGGTCTGAGGGAACAGGCAGTTGACTAACCAGACAACTCAGCAACACCCAGCACAGTAACAACACCATCAAACCAACATGACTGCCTGGGCCACCAGAGGCCCTGCACGCCATTCCCGGATGTCACTAGCAGCCACCACGCTAATCCCCCCACCCCACTCCTGGCATCCCTGGGACAGGGATCTGTATTCCCATCTTTTATCTTTAGTAAAACAAGGAAACGCTTAATACACCAAGCACCTGACACGCATTATCTAACTTAATCCTAACAACAGCTCAGTGAAATAGGTATTGTTATTACCCCAGACAGACAGACAGACAATTTATTTTTGTGTAAGACAGCTTACACAAATAGTAACAGATACACCTGCAGGTATGAGGCCCATTTGTAAACACTTCCCAGGCGTTACCTAATTTAGTAGGGAAACCGAGGCACAGGGGGCAAAGCCATTTGTCCAGGGTCACAGGGTTGGTAGGTGTGAACATGAAACCACTGGAAACTAGGTGACTCAGGTGGAGGGTCCGCGCCTGCACCACCCCGTGATTTTCCAGATGGGAAACCTTTTCTGAGGCAGGCAAGGGGAAGAGAGAGCGGGTTGAGCTCTGAAACAAAGTGAAGGCGAAGCTCTGCGCTCTTTTCCGTTTCCTGACAAGCATAATGAGAGGCACCGGTGGGAATAGAAACTCAGACATCTGACCCTGAGCCCTTGGCCGCTCTTCCTTCCTCTCCCCTGGCCCCGCTGGTCTGAACTGTGTGGTCCCAGGGCCCAGGGGACAGACACTGGGGGACAGAGACAGGCGAGCCGGCCGCAGGAGGCCTTCTGTTTTCACCACGCTGCATCTCACCCCTCTCAACTCCGAGGCACCAGTGGACAGTGAGGAGCTGCCCTGTGCGCCTCTCCCAGCCGAGGCTGACTGTCTCAAATCTGGAATTGACCGGCCGGGTCCAGACCTGCACAGACCAGACTTCCTGTCACATTTTGGAACTCTTCTGATAGCCCAAGGCCACCTGCAGCCTACCCAATGTCTCCTGCAGCTAGAGATAGTCTGTGCTTTGTCCTCAGCAGCTCTGCTTTCACCTGCACGTGGGCAAACTCACGCACCCAGGGGAGCTGCTGTCCCCTGTTCCAGCTTCCTGCACGCACTCAATGGCCTCTGGACGGACCCTAAGGAAGGAACACCAAGGCCCTGCTTTGGAGCACCTGGCTGCATGCTCCAAGCAGCTCCTCCAACACAAAGGCAGCATCAGAAGGGTTCTCAGAGGAGATGATGCCTAAGCAAGGCACTAGATAGAAAATAAACCGTGACAATGTCTGTGTCCTGCTCCTCAGGGGTATTTTGGTTGATGTATGCTGTCGACTTCGTCTTATGTTTACAGACATATCCGTGCCCTTATCTGTATACATGCTCCTGACATTTAAAAAATGTCATGCTCTGACATTTTTTATTAGAAAGGAACCAACTTCCTTTCTTCTTGAGGCACCAGGAACATTTTTCCATGTGGGTTTATATCCATCTAATGGCTGCCTAGTATCCCACCATGCCATCATTTACAACAGGAATCCCCTACTGATGGACATGTAGGTTGTTCTCAATGTTTTTGCTAATCAATCATCCACCCTTTCTTCCTTCACACAAATATTTATTAACCTCTTACTGTGTGCCAGGCCTCTTGGTAAGCGCTGGATATATAGAGATGAAAAAAATGTACATGGTCTCTCAATCATAGATCTTTCAGTCCAGTGGAGAGACAAACTTCTAATCTCAAGGTGCAACAAGAGCCAAGGAGGGAAGGAAGCTCTAAAGTGAATATCAGAGCCAGAGCCCCTGCTTTCCTGGACACTGGGGAAAGACCTCTCTGGGGTGGTGACATTTCAGTGGAGATCTGTGCCAGGAGCCAATCATTTGAGGAGTGTAGGGAAAAGCATTCTGGGCAGAGGGAACAGCATGAACAAGGACAGAATCGTTATGAACACCGTGTGTGTGGTATGTTTGGGGAAGTCTGAGATTCCCCCTAAGGCTACAGTGTAGGGGTAAAATTGGGAGTGAGGCTAGATAGGTCGGGTGGAACTCATGTGAGAGAGCCTTGATACCAAGCCAAGGAATTTGGACTTGATTCTCTCAACAGAGCCTCTCCACATGTCACTGAGTCTAGACAGAATACTGCGGACTTCTGCCTAAAAGACCCAGGAAAATATGAATGTTCCAGAGGAAATCTCCGCTTTAAATGGAAGGTTCCTTTTCCTGTTAGAAGTTCAAAGTCTGTCCAGAGCGTTAGGGCCAAGCATGTTACCTTATTACTGAGTTCCCCAGAAATGTGACCCAGAGAGAGCAAGGATTTGTCCAAGAGAAACAGCAAACTCACCGCCAAAGGCAAAACCTAAAGCCCCAACCTCCATCCAGAGTTCATCAGGCACTCTATCTATCAGATCTAGTCCCTTAAATCTATTTCTCACTTCCACTGTATAATCAATCATAAGGGATTTGATTTAGGTCATATCTGAATGGTCTAGTTGTTTTCCCTACTTTCTTCAGTTTCAGTCTGAATTTGGCAATAAGGAGTTCATGATCTGAGCCACAGTCAGCTCCTGGTCTTGTTTTTGCTAACTGTATACAGCTTCTCCATCTTTGGCTGCAAAGAATATAGTCAATCTGATTTCGGTGTTGACCATCTGGTGATGTCCATGTGTAGAGTCTTCTCTTGTGTTGTTGGAAGAGGGTGTTTGCTATGACCAGTGCGTTCTCTTGACAAAACTCTATTAGCCTTTGCCCTGCTTCATTCCGTGCTCCAAGGCCAAATTTGCCCGTTACTCCAGGTGTTTCTTGACTTCCTACTTTTGCATTCCAATGGAGACAGGGACCAAGACCATCCCCATGGAAAAGAAATGCAAAAAAGCAAAATGGCTGTCTGAGGAGGCCTTACAAATAGCTGTGAAAAGAAGAGAGGCGAAAAGCAAAGGAGAAAAGGAAAGATAAGCATCTGAATGCAGAGTTTCAAAGAATAGCAAAGAGAGATAAGAAAGCCTTCCTCAGTGATCAATGCAAAGAAATAGAGGAAAACAACAGAATAGGAAAAACAAGAGACCTCTTCAAGAAAATTAGAGATTCCAAGGGAACATTTCATGCAAAGATGGGCTCAATAAAGGACAGAAATGTTATGGACCTAACAGAAGCAGAAGATATTAAGAAGAGGTGGCAAGAATACACAGAAGAACTGTACAAAAAAGATCTTAATGACCCAGATAATCACGATGGTGTGATCACTCACCTAGAGCCAGCCCTGGAATGTGAAGTCAAGTGGTCCTTAGGAAACATCACGACAAGCAAAGCTAGTAGAGGTGATGGAATTCCAGTTGAGCTATTTCAAATCCTAAAAGATGATGCTGTGAAAGTGTTGCACTCAATATGCCAGCAAATTTGGAAAACTCAGCAGTGGCCACAGGACTGGAAAAGGTCAGTCTTCATTCCAGTTCCAAAAAAAGGCAATGCCAAAGAATGCTCAAACTACCGCACAATTGCACTCATCTCACACACTAGTAAAGTCATGTTCAAAATTCTCCAAGCCAGGCTTCAGAAATATGTGAACCATGAACTCCCAGATGTTCAAGCAGGTTTTAGAAAAGGCAGAGGAACCAGAGATCAAATTGCCAACATCCGCTGGATCATGGAGAAAGCAAGAGAGTTCCAGACAAACATCTATTTCTGCTTCATTGACTATGCCAAAGCCTTTGACTGTGTGGATCACAATAAACTGTGGAACATTCTGAAAGAGATGGGAATACCAGACCACCTGACCTGCCTCTTGAGAAACCTGTATGGAGGTCAGGAAGCAACAGTCAGAACTGGACATGGAACAACAGACTGGTTCCAAATAGGAAAAGGAGTACGTCAAGGCTGTATATTGTCACCTTGCTTATTTAACTTATATGCAGAGTACATCATGAGGAACGCTGGGCTGGAAGAAGCACAAGCTGGAATCAAGATTGCCAGGAGAAATATCAATAACCTCAGATATGCAGATGACACTACCCTTATGGCAGAAAGTGAAGAGGAACTAAACAGCCTCTTGATGAAAGTGAAAGAGGAGAGTGAAAAGGTTGGCTTGAAGCTCAACATTCAGAAAACAAAGATCATGGCATCTGGTCCCATCACTTCATGGGAAATAGATGGAAAAACAGTGGAAACAGTGTCAGACTTTATTTTTTTGGGCTCCAAAATCACTGCAGATGCTGATTGCAGCCATGAAACTAAAAGACGCTTACTCCTTGGAAGGAAAGTCATGACCAACCTTGATAGTGTATTAAAAAGCAGAGACATTACTTTGCCAACAAAGGTCCGTCTAGTCAAGGCTATGGTTTTTCCCATGGTCATGTATGGATGTGAGAGTTGGACTGTGAAGAAAGCTGATCGCCAAAGAATTGATGCTTTTGAACTGTGGTGCTGGAGAAGACTCTTGAGAGTCCCTTGGACTGCAAGGAGATCCAACCAGTCCATTCTAAAGGAGATCAATCGTGGGTGTTCATTGGAAGGACTGATGCTAAAGCTGAAACTGCAATACTTTGGCCACCTCATGTGACAAGTTGACTCACTGGAAAAGACTCTGATGCTGGGAAAGGTTGGGGGCGGGAAAAGAAGGGGACGACAGAGAATGAGATGGCTGGATGGCATCACCGACTCTGTGAACGTGAGTTTGAGTGAACTCCGGGAGTTGGTGATGGACAGGGAGGCCTGGCGTGCTGTGATTCATGGGGTCGCGGGAGTCGGACACGACTGAGCGACTGAACTGAACCGAACTGAAAGCCCCAACAACCAGCTTTCAGCTCCTGCACTAAAGCCCGCCCCCTTTCACCTGGGCATTCTTTCTGGCAGCCACTCAAAACAGGAAGAGGGTGAGGAAATGCATTTTCAGAATTTGCGGAACACCCACGAGTGTCAAGCACTGTGCCTGGCCTGGGAGGTACAGGCCTGTAAGGCCAGACTGGAGGGTGCTCACAGCCCCGGAGGATAGCATGAGTCCCCAATCATCTTCACTCCAGAAATCCTCCCTGCCCCGCCTCTCCCGAAAAGTTGCTGAAAAATCATGCGTAACAAAGTGGCCAGGAGTTTCCTGCTTTGGTAAGCTGGCTTACTCAATTTCCCTCATTTGTCCACTCGGACCAGACGGAGCAAAGGGCAGCCATCAAAGGTGTCTGGGTCGAGGAGCCGGGTGAATGGGCCGCTGGGGACTCAGCCTGGCCGTGGTCTGCGCCGGGGGAGGGGGAGGGACAAGGCCGGGGGAAGCGCCCGCCCGGTGCAAGGGGTGTGCTGTGCGCTAAACGTGCGGGAGGGCGCGAGCCGCCGCGGTCGGATGAGGCAATCGCCGGCAACGTGCGGCTGGGCCCGTCACGGGCTGCGGCTGGGACAGGGGAGGGGAGGGTGCCTGCGGCACCCGCCCGCAGCAGTTAAGCCCTCTCCCCGCGCCGCTGCTCTCCCAGCCACCTGTGCTGGGCTCCAGGGCGCGCGCCGCCGGCTTCCGGCTCGGCCCAGCACGGGTGGGCGCGCGCAGGCGCACCGCCCGGACAGGCTTGTCCGGATCCCCCTTGCCTCCAGGACGCCCTGGCTCTTTATGCCCCGGGGCGATTGGCGTTCTGTTCTTCGCTGGTCCTTCCTCGCCCCTCACCCCCGCCCTGCACTGTGCTGACAGACACATGAGTTCCTGTTCCCAACCCGCAGACACACCTGGGCAGCTCCACGTGGGCGTCCACACACGCGGAGGCCCCTCTGCCTCTGTATTTGGAGAGCTGTTCTAAGTCAGCCCCTAGATCTGTTGCCCTATACTTGCTGGAACAAGCACTGTGTCTTTGGGGAAGTTGCTTAACCTCTCTGAGCCTCCGGTAAGCCATCTGTCCAATGGAGATGATGATAGTATTAATACATACCAACCTCACTGGCTTGTAGTAGGAATTAAATAAGACAGTGCCTATAAAGTGTTAAGACCCAGTGGTCATTAGAAGTCACCCAATAAAGGATAGCCCTGATGATTTTTATAGAGGAGAAAACTGAGCTACAAGCTCTACCTGGCTGGGCTCAGGGAGTCTGTAGCAGTGAGAGTGGGTGTCCGGGTTTTGTCTGTTTTATTTATCAGATTCATCTTTTCTGCAGTATCTCTCATCTCTTCACCCAGGGCCTGCAACACAACACACCTTTCTTGATACTTGTGCCTACTCTACAGCATTGAAAACTGAAGGTGTGGCACCCTGGCTGCTGCCAGCTCCACCAGTGGCCTCCCGGCCTGGACTGCTGCCAACTCTGGCCCCTGACGCACTGGAGTTAAGTCACTTCCTGCCTCAGTCTCTCCATCTGTGCTGTAGGGATAAGAGGCCTCCTCTCTCCCTTCTTCTGGGACCAGCAGAGGATGATTCAGATAACGGTGGGGAAACCCCACAGAAACAGAAAAGAGGCTCTTACTGGAGCTGGGGGCCCACTGAGTGATGCAAGCTTTGGGCTTTACGTGCAGTCCAGCAAGAGGGAACAGGGATGGTTCTGGGAAAGTGTGAAGAGCCTGAGAGAGCAGAGGCATTCCTACCCCTTCCCCTTTAAAATCAGACAGCCAGGGTGTGGGGACAGAGCCTCAGTCTAGGAGTCTGAGGGGCCAACACTAGGTGCAGACTCTGCCTTCCCCAGGTCTTTTCCCTTTTGTGGCCACCAAAGGCTCATGATCCCTTTGATCTGTCTGCCTTTTCTGTCAAGTGGGAGTTGTGGTATTTCCCTCACGGGGCTGTTGTGAGGAGTACAAGAGGTAACCCCGAGAGAGGGCAGAGTACATTCTGCGTTTCTAGGTGGGGGCTCAGGGTGAGGGAGTTGAGACAGACGGCAGCCCCTAATGGCTTGGCATAGTCTAGTCACCCCAGGCTAGTGTTCAAGGGCCCCTTCCCCCAAAAGTCAGAGAGTCACAGACCCAACTCCAGACATAACAGGCGTCCACTTACATCCCACGAAGTACAAGAAGTTTGGACTCAAGAGTGGAAACATGGTCTCTGCCACATACTACCTGTATGATGTGAGGCAAGTTACTTACTGTCTTTGGGCCTCCATTTTTCCACACGTAACATGGGGATAATAATGCCTGCTGTATGAGGCTGTTTTGAGGACGAGAGAAAAGAGGGGGACTTCCCTCATGGTCCGGTGGTTAGGAATCTGCCTTCCACGGCAGGGGACATGGTTCCATCTCTGGTTGGGGGACTAAGATCCCACATGCTGCAGGGCAGCTAAGCCCCCGTCCACAACCACTGAGCCTACGTGCTCTGGAGTCCTGGAGACACAGAGAAGCCCGAGCGCCTGCAGCAAAGAGCCCACACACCGCAACTAAGACTCGACACAGCCAAATAAATTAAAAAAAATTTTTTTTAAAGAAAATGAGGTAACTATGAAGTGTTCATAATAGTGGCCATTGCTGTTGTTGTAAAATGCAGTTTTATGCCACTGCTCGTCTTAACCTGTCACAAATGGGGCCAGGCAGAATATTATCATCTTGGGTCTTTGGGTTACAAATGTGGACTGAAACCTGTAGTGCCTTTTTGTTTTTTTAAGTTGATAGCTTCACACCATGAGCTTTAATGGAAACAAGTCTGTTTGCTTGGAGACTTTATAGGCAATATTGTATTTGGCATGTGAGGAAGACCTTATATGTCATCCATTATACAGATGAGAAAATTGAGACAGGGAGAGGTCAAGTAACTTGTCTCAGGTCATGTGGGTAGAAAATGGCTGGCCAGGATTTAAGCTGAGGCCTCCCTGACTCCAGATTTTCCCGCCGCTCAGGGGCCTCCCTGCCTCTTGTGTTTCTGCTCTGGATGTTGTGCTGCCCTTTCCTGAGCGGGCCTCTTAAAGTGTCCCCAAGGCCAGGGACAGTCATGATTACTGTTTGCTTCCTTGTTTCCCAGGGTGTGGTTCAAGCACACAGTGGGTCCTCAGTCTGTGCTGCTGACCAGGGAAATTGAGTCCCACTTAGCAGGGGGATGAGTCCTCTCAGAGGGAAGTGACTCACAGGCCAGCTGAGTGTGCAGGCTGTGTCTGTGTGTCTGCGTGTGTGTCTCTGTGTGTGGGTAGGGGTGGGGAGTGAACGTTCTGCGGAGATGATGTGGAGGGAAATCCAGGCTGGTGATCCAGTCCCTGCCGTTCCTGCCAGGGCCGAGCCTTCGGAATCACAGACTCACCCTCCCCTTTCCAGGCCCTGTCTGCTTGAGGCCTCTGTGCGAGCTCCCACTCCACCCCTACGCTACTTGTGCCTCAGCCCTCCAGATGCCTCCTCCACACCTCAGCACCCTACACTGAGCCTGGGAAGGGGTGGGGGTGGGGCGCCCTTCTCCTTGGCCTGATGCAGGCAGCTGGCTGAGGTCACAGCTGGTGTCAGCTCTGGTGAGAAGCTGGCTCCTCCCTTGCCCAAGGAGAAGCTCTTTGGGTATCTCCAAGGCTGGGCCCTACTATTTTTAGATACTATCCCCTCCTTTCCCCTCCCAGCCTCATACCAGCTGGGGGAGGAAATGACTCACCTCAAGCCCAGACAGGTAGAAGCTGTCTCAGTGAGCCCCGGGCAGCCCTGCCTGACTCCAGCTCTAGGGCTCCCCCACCTGGGGTCACCCAGAGTGACCTACCTCCCAGCCTGAAGATAAAGCTGGGTTGAGATCAAGACCCAGGATCCCACTAGGCTTTTTGTGGACTCCCTCTGCTATTTCTTTCACAGGGCCTAGGGTAGGCTTCCCCCAATAGGTTGTAGACCCTCTGCTCACCTTAGCAGACTCTGGGCCTTTACCTCTACTCTGGGCCTGGGCTAGGCCCCAGCCGAGTCTGAGAGGGCCAGACAGATTAAGTGGACTGACCACTCACTGGCCTCAGTGGGGACTGGGGGAATAGAAAGAAGAAAGACCCTGTTCAATGGAGAGAGGGGAAGGCATGAAGACCCTAGGTATGTGTATGCTGAGTAGGGTGACCAGTTGTCCCAGCTTGCCCAGGTATGAGGAACTTACTGGGGACTTTGAGTGCCAACCAGGAGAGTTCTGGGTAAGCTGAAATGGTTGGTTGCCCTGGCACTGAAATGTGGACTGTATCTTAGGGAAAGGGCAGGTGTCAGGAGCTTGTTTGGATGTTCTGGCCTAGTCCCAGCTAGTCATGGCTGAAGGACCAAGTTCTTGGCCCGAGCCTGCTCTGCAGTCAAGAGACCATAAACAGAAGTTCACCTCCTGGGGAGGAACTGGGCCCAGGCTGTGTGAAAGGCTGGTAGCTCTCTGTGGACTGAGAGACCCGGGAAGCCCCTGGCTGGGGAACTCTCCTTGCTAAAGACAGTGAGGGCAAGGCTGGGCCAGTCAGCACAGGGTTGGGTGCAGGGAGAGCAGAGCCCGTGTTGTGGGGAGGAGGAAGAGCATAGGGAAGACATTGAAAAGAACAGGAAACAGTGATGAGAGGACAGCTCTGACACCAGGGAGGCTCGGTTCCAGGCCTGCTTGCTGCCGGTCCCTCGGGGCAGAGGGGCGCCCGTCTGCCTGCCTCAGTTACTTGCAGTGGGGACTGTGAGACGATGCCTGGAGAAGCGGGTGGCAGGCTGGAAAGCAGGGGCTGAGGTGGCTGATTAGTTGGAGAGGGCTTGCAGGGGGCTGACCACCCGCAGAGCTCTCAGCTGGTCAGAGAAGTGATCAGAGGAGGCCTTGCCCTCCTCTCCTTCCCAGATCAGCATCTGCTCAGCAGGGCTCCTGGCCCTGAGGCCTCACCTCAGCGGTCATGTTAAAGTTGAGGTGGCCTCCACGGCAGCACCCCGCTTTGCCTTTGTCCTCCTCACCCTCGGGCTGTTGGCTCTTTTTTCGCAGACCAGGGGTGAGTAGCCTAGGCAGCAGCTCTGACACAACTGAGCTGGGCAGCCTTAGACAAACCACTTCTCTTTTCTGGGCCTCAGTTTCCTCACTGGTGAAACTGTGGGGTTAGATGAGGTCTCTGGTTTTTCAATATTCATTTTTGTAGTGGAATCTCTTTTCCAGTCAGAGTTCCAACTGCACTCAGTAAACAAAAGGGAACTGTTTTGTTTAGGGAGCAATTTAAATGCCTGGTGGCCCTCTACCCTGTCCCCTCCCCCCGCAGGGGCCCAAGGGCTCAGGCAGACACAGTACGAGACCCTTCTCTGGGATGCCTGCCCTCTCCAACACTATTATTTGTGCCTTGAGGGCAAGGGTGTCCTTGTTGCCCTCCCCAGGCAGCCCGGAGTTAGACCCCAAGCCCAGCACCTGGCACCTTCTACTAAATTCTCTAACTCCCGGTTCCTGTTGACACTGATGTCTGTCTCAGGCCTTGTTGCAGAGTTCAGTGTGGCCACAGGCCCCTTGGAAAGTTACAGGACCAAAACCAACACCACAGCTAACCTCGTGGGGCACTTCCAGGCTTGCAAAGAACTTCCACGTACCTCATCTCATGTGCCCAGTCTGCAGGACAGGCCTGAGAGTCCCGTGTGACAAGGATCTGGCTTCAAGACCCCCCCACCTGTGGGCCAGAGCTGGACACATCGCCAGGAGCCCTGGTCCTTTCCTGGAGCCGCAGTCTGGGGCACCTGGCCAAGGCCCGAGCTCTCCCTAGCTTATCCTGGGATGCTGGCACCTGCAGGCACCAACAACAGAGGAGGTAGGAATCTGTGAGGAAGGCTGGAAAGGGGGGAGCTTGCTTCCTCATCTTGGGGGTCATTGTTCCCAGGGTTACTCCCACCCCAGCCTCACCTTCCCTGTTGTCAGTGAGGGCGGGGAGGGGGAGGGAGCATGGGAGGAGGGGGCAGGCCAGGACCTCAGAAGCTGGGACTGCACAAATGGGTACGGGAGGATGCCAGAGACCAGGCAGCTGACCCAGGGTCACCTGAGGGCCCATGGGGGGCCGCCGCCGGCACTGACACCAGCAGTGCCCCGCGGGGACGTGCAGTCCTCAGGCCGGCTCCTCTGGCTCTCACAGCAGCAGGCGTGGGGAGGGCAGAGCAGAGTCAACAGTTCCTGGGATTGTGTCACTGCCTCCGCCCGCCAGCTCTGGAGCTAATAACACAAACACATGTAGGTCATACAACTCCATCCCGTGGCCTGGATCCTGCCCCGCTGCGTGAACCCCAGGCTCAGGTCCTGGGGTGAGGCTGGGTCTGGGCGGGACCCGAACCCCTGGGTTGGCCTGTCTGTACAAGCCCACCCTGGTCAGGCTAGCGGCCGGTAGGCTCCATGGTTGACAGAGGTCGACATCAAGGACTTAGCCGGTGTGGGCTGTGGAATGATGATAACTGTCACAAAAATGTTTAAATGATACAAATGATACAAATGAAAAGTGCTTCTTTATGTATAATTTTACAATTATAACAAAAAATTTTAAATGATACAAATGAAATATGATACAAATGTCCTTCACAGCTGAGGCATGAAAGCTGATCTCTGGACTTTGTGCCCAGTGCTTCAGTGCTGAGGCGGGACCAGGGGGAGACTGAGGCCCACACAGTCTCAAGAGAAGTGGCCCTAGGCCCCTTCCCCCGGAATACCATGGAAACAGTTGCTGCCTATGTGGCACCGTGGGAGGTGTCTGACGCATGGGGTCCAGGGTGCCATCCTCAGCACCCGGGGCCCTGGGCTGGTGGCCAGCAGGTAGCAAAGCCTGCCAGCGGTGACCCTGAGGCCTGTGGCCAGGGCCGCACTGAGGCAGCCAGGGACAGAACTGGGTCTGAGTCCAGGAGTGGGTAGTGCCACCTGGCAGAGGCCTGAGCACCAGAGAACACATCCTCTTCCACCCATTAGGGGTGGGGAGCACATTGGACAGCCGTCAGAGGTGCCCTTGAGCATGAGCACTGCTTATGATTCTCACTCTAGCCCCTGGTCCAGCCATCCTCCCACAGAGATGAGACATGGTAGGCATTTGAGCAGGACTCTGCTTCCCTCAGGAGGTGGGGAAAAGGGAAAGGCCTCACTCAGTGCTTATCTCACAGCAGACTGATTCACACATCTTATCTGTCCAGCTGGATGCTGGCCCTCGCTGGAGCCCTGTCAGGTCTGGCGAAGTGTCCCTGGTCCTACAAGAGGGGTTATGGCTGCAAAGCTACCTGGAGGATGGCCCTGGGTAGGGCTGGGGGAAAGTTACAGAGGGACAGCTTTGAGTGCTGTCAGAGAAGTGCCATGGTGTTGGGGGTGCCCCTTTGTGCCTTGGCAGTGTTCACGGACACCCCGCTGTGTCCAGGCCCCAGACAGGCCCGTGCCTTTCCAGGCTGTGAAACCTCCTTCCAAGAACTACATGAGCTCCTCCAGTGAGAGGGCAGGGCAGGCCTAGGCTGTGGGAACACAGGCAGGCCTCCTGGGGGAGGAGGAAGGCGGAGGCTCAGGGAGGCTGCAGGCAGAAGGAGCTGGGTGGCGGGTCAAGGAAGAGTGGGTGGAAGGGGCTGCACCAGGCAGCAAGGTCAGAGAGGAGGTCACCTGGAGACAGGAAGAGGACCTTACTCCACTTTTCCGGCCTCTACTTCCCTCTTCTGTATCGAGTCCGTCAGCATCCTCCTGTGCTGTTTGGGCCCCTTCACTGTGTCCATCAGAAAAATGGCAACCACCCGTGCAGGCAAGGTAGTGGGACTGCTGACCAGAATCCTGAGTGCCCTAAGCCTGACCTCTTGGCCTTACCAGTACCAGCTCCACTGTGGAACTGTACCCCATCATCCCCAAGGAAAAGCCCAGCCAAAGTCAGAGCTAAGAAAGGCAGCCAGGTTCCCCCTGGGACTTCAGACTAATGAAGGGGAAGGGGAGGACACAATAAACAAGGTCAGACTGCCCACTCTTTTCCAGAGCAAAGTCCTGACTCCTGGACTCTCAGAGGGCTACCTGGACGTGGGCGTCTTGAAGATGCCTGTCACACGCCGGGTCCTGTCTGGGCCCTGGAACTTTGTTTCCTGCCCAAACAGCTGTGGGGCTGTTGGAAGTAACAGGAAGCCTGGGCTCTGTGCCTGGTGAAACATCCCTCCATGAGGGTCAGGGGTGGGGTGGTGGGTAGAGGGCGGGGACAGGGCGATGGTGTGAATGCCACAGCCTAGGCTTACAAGTTTGCCAACCTCTCCCCCAACTCCCCTGTCCCCCGTCCGGTACGACTGGCCTCACAAGGCTGCCTCCCTGAGGGCAGGGCCCAGCACCAAGAAAGGCTCAGACACGCTTGGTGAGTCCCTAACAGAATGAACAGGGCACAGCCAGGATTCAGGAGGCGCAGGGTCTCGTTCACTCATTCCCAGGGAAGGTCTTTCTCTGCCCAAGGCCCCTGGTGTGACTGGGTGAGATGACAGCTATAGACTGGGGCCTGGAGTATGGCTTGCTCCCTCCTGTGCTTCCCCAGGACTCTGCCCGCACTGTCCCTTCTAGCCGGAGGGCCTGCCCACCCGAAGCCCTGCCCACACTCTCACCTCCTTCGCAGATGCCCGTTTCTTCACTGCGAGCTGCTCACACCTCCGCGCTCCCAGGTTTGTTGCCGTCACAGTCCTCTGCTCGCTGGGGCCCTCTGAACGCCTGGTCACCCGCCCGGCTGGAAGTTCCTCCAGGGCAGCCCAAGTCTCGGTCACCTTTGTGGTTTCGTGTCTGGAGTGGGATTTGACTCCAGTTGGTGCTTGGTTAATCTTCCTCGACTGAGGACAGATAACACATAGACCTTCCTGTGTACCTGTTTTTTTTAATATGTATGGGATAACTTACTCCTCGCAGTAACCCACTGAGGTAGGTGGTTTTATCATCTGCATTTTGAAGATGAGGCCACCGAGACAGAGGGAGGTTAAGTGACATGCCCAAGGCCACCCACCCAGTACAGGGATCAGTCCATGCAGCTGGGCTGTGGGGTCCACACTGACACCTGATGGATCCGCCGTCCTGCCTCTGGAGTGTGTGGCCAGCTCAGGGAAGCTGCCCGCACGGCAGGTGGACACCTTTGTCATTGCTGGGAGAGAGGAAGTGTGCACAGCTCCTAAGGGCATCCTGTCTCCAGCCCCAGACACTCAGATCAAGCCTCATTTCCCTTAGTGTGGCTTTTTCCTGTTCCCAACCTTCTGAACTCAGGGCTCCTGCCACTCCATGTGGTGTGAGTGGGCCTGTCCCTTCAAGGACTGATTGTTCTGCTACAAAAACCCCAAAGACGTGCACAGCTTCAGGGAGACTTGGGGCACGAACTTCCCTGCCTCAGAGTCTCAGTCACCTGCTTTGGGAAATGGGCTGATGGCTCAGACCACATGGTGTGACATTTGGTAAAGGTTCTGAGCCTACATTGTGTCAACAGTCTATTCATCCAAGTCTGTGCGCCTCTCAACAGCCAGGTGACTCTGCCCGGGAACTCTGGGCGGGGATGAGGCTACAGTCAGGCTGGGGTGTGTGCTCCTTGCCCCTTGGGGCAAGTCTAGAACGGGGAGATAAGCTGGCTGATCCCGGGAGCTTGCATGGACTAGGGGCTTGTTGTGCCACCTGACAGTGGGTGGGGACACTTGTCAAAGGCTCTTTTTTGTAGCAAACAGTCAGACAGAATCTGTCCCGCCCCTTTTGGCTCACAGAACTGCACACTGAGGGCAGGGGGACTTGAGGGGGGCTGAATGGGGGCGGCTGGCAACGCCCCTGCCAACCGCAGCCAACAAGTGGTGGCTTGCAGGCTGGGCGGCGAGCCGCAGTGACCCGGGTGGGGGCAGCCAATGAGCTCCCGGGCTGCAGTGGCACCACCGGGCAGCCTGCCTGTCTTTGGCTGGAGCTGCGGCAGGAGGGGCCTCAGGCCACCAGTCAGGGCTGCCGGGCCCTGTCTCTGGGAGGCCCCGGGCAGATCTGCTGCTCCATTCACGGAGAGCCCTACCCTGGCTGCCACATTTTTAACTTTTCCATGGGGGAGGAGGGTGGGCTGTGGGGGCGGTGTGGCAGGGATGGCTGGGAAGACTGTGCAGCGAGATGGAAAGAAACTCTGAGAACTTTTCCCTTGTTCTGGATCCAGGGTGGGCTGGAGCTCCAGGCTGGGGAGAAGGGAGGTTCCGAATCTGCTGTGTTCACCACAGGCCTGATGGAATCGGAGGGGTAGGACCAAGGGGAGCCCAGGTTACCCACCCTGGATTAGTGCCAGCGACCCCCCCGGGTCCTGGCCTAACTGAGCCGCTTACCCGTCGTTGCGATGGGAGTCAGCCCTGGAACAACACTTGTGACTGAAGTGGCCGTCAGCTGGGGCGAGGGGACATTCCGACTAGCCACCAAACTCCTCGTGGTCTTGGCAGGATAGTGTCAGCAGAACAGGTGCTTGTACCCACTTCTACCCTCCGAGCTTGGCCCCCTTGCTCAACACAGACCCACTGATCACATAATAAACATATATTTATAGATATACAATTTCAGAATTCTAATTCAAGAAATACAGCTTCTCAGGGGATCCGCCAGGATCTATGTTCTTATTGCACATGGCTCAACCCGTCTAGGGACATCTACGGAGACCAGAGGGTTGGGGCGGTGGGCAGAGCACCGGGGCCCCGCGGGCAGGGCGCACTCATCCGCATCCAGTTCTGAGCATCTCTCTGGGCTGGGGCGGCCACTTCGTCACAGGGCAGGACCTTGTTTAAAAACCATGTTTGACATTTCTTAACCAAGCTTCCTTTCCCAGCAAGAATCCTACTTGTTGGGAGACTTTTTAAAAAAGAGCCAAGAGAAGCCCTGGGAGGGTGGTGACCCCCTCCTGGCTGGCAGCTTGGTTTGGGGTAGTAAGGCTTTGGAGGATGGCAGGCTCAATGACGCACCCACCACGAGAGGAAAACTTGGGGAAAACGGTAATTCCAAAAGGCCCAGTATAAACTGTGGGAATAAATAAAACCTCCCTCCCTTCCCCTGGCAGCAACTGCTGTTTTGAGAAAAATCCTCATTTGCAGGTGACGATAAGAAAGCCTTGTGGTTCATCCTTTGTCCAAAGTGCAAGAGAAGGCCAGGCGGCATCACGTCCTTGGGGGTAGAGAAAGAGGCGCCCATGGTCATGGACTTTCTTCAGGATTCGGCTGCTGTCCCAGGGTCCTCGGTGCCACCTGGTTGACTCTTGGAAGAAAAGCCTTCTGGAGTCCTTGGTCCATGACTTAGGAAAAACCAGTAGCAACAACGGGGCTGTGCCTGGGGGCCCCTATAAGGCAAAGCTCATGTAGGGACTAAGCAGGGAGGTGGTCAGGCGGAACCTGATCCCCCCCTCCAATCCTGCTGTTCTTGGTGGTCAGGGGGCTCCTGGACACCAGGACTAAGTGCCCACCTGAGCTGACCAAACTTACAGTGGGTGGGCTCATTCCCCTAGGCCATCTGGGGCCTCTACCATGACACAATACTGACCTGGCACCTGGCCCTAGGGGCACCTTCTTTTCCCCATGGCCTGTTCCCCTCGTTTAATCATAAAGTTGGCAGCCTTCCAAGTTCTCTACAGATTTATGCTATCATGATTACTGCTGCCATCAAAAACAGGCTGGGCTTGAGGGCAATGTTAGAAGCTGTGACCCAACTTTCCTTCTGCTGTCAGCTATGGCTAATGTCTAGCCTTTGAAGGACCAGGCTCCTTTCCCCAAACAGGCCTCGTTTTCTCAATCAGGGAAGAAATCAACTCAACAACCTAACCAAATCCCTGCATAGTTTCGAAAAGTAGACTCTCTCTCTATATATATCTTTATATGTGCTATTTACATATAAACAGATATATACATATACGTGCATCTATAAATTACATTCTATGGAGAGGTCTCTTTCCTCTTCCTCTTTATCCTTGGCCAACACCTCTGATTGCTTCCACTGAGGTGACTGATGGTGGCTCCTGGGAGGGGGGAAGAAAGGCAGTTGGGCACCCCCTCCCCCAGCCCTTCCCACAGACATTTGCTGCAAGTTTTACATTCTACTTTCGTTGCCATGGTTTCTGTATCCTAGGAGCGAGCTGATGTGGAGCCCGAGCCTTTGCCAGCCCTGGGAGGAAGGGAAGCAGCCCCGTGGCAGGTTTTCCTGTCTGTCCTAAGAGCTTTCTGCATTTACTGGGTGAGAGAGAGGGCAGTTGTGCAGCGTTCGGCCTCCAATTCCATTTTAATTTTTTTTCTTTTTTTTTTGTCTTTCCTTAAGTGCATAGTCCGTCACCTTGGCTCAGTGCATGTCACCAAAAATTCTCCAGGGATTTCATAGTCTGGGGAGGAGAGTGGTAACAGTTAGCTTGGCAGTTACATGTCCTGGAGCCTGGAGCCTAGCCCCCACCGACAAGCCAAGTCCTGGGCCCTGCAGTCTGTTCCTCTCTCCCAGAGGCACCAGAGAGAGGCACCTCTCAGAGCAGAGCCTGCAGCTGGGGGACACAGTCAGAAGAGGTGGTGGGCAGAGCACCAACACAAAAAGGAACCTTTACCGGCTCTGCCCACACTCCTCTGGGCCTGGTCCAAACTGTCCTCTCTGGCAAATGCTGGCAACAGAGCCTGCTGTAAAGGGGGTGAAGGTGGGAGGGTGGGGTGGTGCAGCCTGCTACCACCGCCTTTAATTTTTCCTCCCATTCCTCTGTGCTGAGGGCTCTCTGTTCGTTGGACCCTGAACTAATGACCTTTTGTTCCCTTCCTCACACCACAGGTGAGATGCATGGGCAGTCAGATGCCTGCGGCTGCCAGGTGTAGAGCTGCTCAGAGTGCTTCTGATTCAACCAGACTAGGACCAGTCTGGGGGCAGGGCCTCTCCTGCCCCCAGACTGTCGGCTCCCTCCCCTGCACACGGGTTTCCTTCCATGTGCAACACATTTCTTCCTGCCTGGAAGGACAGAAAAGAGGAAGGGCTGTCCCCTCACCCATTCCCACATGGTTCATCCTGGTGTCTGCAGGGGAAACTGTCAGGGGGCTACTGACTGCCCAGTAATACCAGGTGGTCTAGATCCCAGGGCACAGATAACAGTCTGTAACACTTGGGAAAGGGCCTTGGGGGACCATACGGCTGGAGTAGACCAAGCGAGCATGAGTAGCAGCCCTAGACACCCCTCAGTTCTGGAGCCAGGGGGCAGGGTAGGGTGGCATAGAGGCACCCTGGAGGGCTGAGACAGACTTCAGTTTCCCCACTCACCCCAGAGCACTCCCAACTCTGCAGGCTGGGGGTCAGGCTGAGGACAGGGAAACTGTGCCGCGCAATCACTGGGCTCCCTCCCTCCCCGCTCATACCCTCCTCTGCCTCATGACCAAGACCAGAGCTGCCAGGAGTTGCCAGGCAGAGGAGGCCCTGGCTCATACTTGGACCTCGGTGGCACGGCTGGCCCAGGACTATCCATGCAGGGAGGCCTGCACCTCTGACAGTCGGCTACAGCTTGGGGTTCCCATCTTCTGTGCTTTGTTGTACATGTCTGTGTCACCAAAGTAGCGGGCCCGGTACAGCAAGCCTTCCTCTGCAAAGCAATGGGGCAAGTTAGGGTGTGCTTCTAAGGCTGCTATGATGTCAGCGTAGTCTGTGCAGGAGGGGAAGGGCAGTTACGGGCCCAGGGACTGGGGCAGAATCCCTTTAGGGTAGACCCCCATTGGGGAGCAGGATAGAGGCTCCTTTTGATACAGCACAGGTGAGGCCAGCCAAGGTGAGAATCTGTCATCCTGGTCAGACTGCCCCAGGGCCCCACAGATAGATCCAGATGTCCAATCAGCGAGTGGCCAGGAGATTTGCCCCAATTTCTCTCTACAAAGTTACCTATGGCAGCCAAACAACAGGCTGACTGCAGTGATTTATGGGAAGCTGGAAGAAACCTCCAGGTGGCCCCTGGCTCCTAGCCCCAGGGAAACACAGGGGTGGTAGCTGGCTTTTGGCTGGGCCATGGCTGGCACAGGGCAGTGCCAGGTGCTGGGCCCACAGATCACTGGGGGAGCAGCGCCTTCTTCTTCTAAGCTCTCAAGCTTTGTGCACACCTCCCCTGCCCTCACCACACACACACACAAACACACACATACTTACTTTGCTGCTTTTCCTTCCAACAGTTGTTTCGAAGATTGGCAATATAATCATCTTCCACATTCCGTTCAACCATTTTGAGGCTGGAGCCTGTGTACTCCTCAGAGAACGTGTCTGCCACATAGTAGACGACGTTCAGGTGGTCAGTGACTCGCTTGTGGACGTGGCCCACCGACCTGGCCAAAAACAGACCAAGCGCAAAGTGGGCGTGGGTCCACAGACCCGAGGTAGCTCTAGGGATGACTGGGGCCCCCAACATAAGGTGCCACCAGGTCACAGGAGTAGGGGCTAGAGCAGGAACTCCATGCTGCTCTGGAGAAAAGAAAGAGGCTCCCTCCTGTATGAGTGGCCCAGACCACGGAAAGGTGTGCCTGTGGCTCTCTTCTTACTACACTGCTGCCTGGGGCCTCTGGGGAGCAGCCCCTCTCTGGGAGGGAAGCAGGGAACCCAGGGTGAGTGCAGATTCCACCTGTGATTTGTGTGACCTGACCTGAGCTCCCTGTGCTTCCATTCCCTTGTTCATCCTCTAAGCAATCCTTGCTGAAGGCCTGCCCTCCTATCCAGGGACTCCCAATCCAGAGTGAAGAGGCTTAGGAACAAAATGACAGGAAGGATTCTAAGGAGCTGTATCCTTCCACCTCTTGGATAGCTCCAATTGCAGGTTCTGCAGGTTCAGGGCTTCCCAGGTGGCCCTAGTGGTAAAGAATCCGCCTGCCAATGCAGGAGACATAAGAGATGCAGGTTTAATCCTTGGGTTGGAAAGATCCCCTGGATGAGGAAATGGCAACCCACTCCAGTATTCTTGCTTGGAGAATCCCATGGAGAGAGGGGCCTGGCAAGCTACAGTCTATGGTGTTGCAAAGAGTCAGATAAGACTGAAGTGACTTAGCACACATGCATGCAGGCTCAGGGAAGAGCCTCTACATGCTGACAGAAATTAGTGCTTTGGTGAGGACAGCTTCTCTCTGCCCATTCCTGCCTCTCCACTCTCTAGCTACAGAGAAAAAGGCTGGCATCAGGCCACAGAGTGCCTGTGCTGGCTGGTGTGGGTCCAGTGGACCGACTCTGCCCCCTGCTGGCTTAGAGGGATCCTGCCAGGCTTCCAGGCTGAGCTTGGCCGCTAGGTGGGAGCACTGGGCTTCCAGCCATAGAAGCCAAGCAGTCACTCTGTATCAGACACTTGGTCAGGTGCTGGAAATAAATGAGGGGAGCTGATGCCTTAAAAGGGCAAATAACTTGCCCAAGTTCACTATCAGTGGTTGAGACCATATATTCATTTAACGAATGTTAGCAAGCATTTCTATTGGAGAAGGAAATGGCAACCCGCTCCAGTGTTCTTGCTTGGAGAATCCCAGGGACGGGGGAGCCTGGTGGGCTGCCATCTCTGGGGTCACACAGAGTCGGGCACAACTGAAGTGATTTAGCAGCAGCAGCAGCAAGCATTTCTGATGAGCCTGGCATTTTATGTGTATTACTCATTTAATTATCACAGGCAGGTATTCCCATTTTGTAGGTCTCTTCATAACTAGTCCAGGGTCACAGAGCTGCTTAGTTAGTAGAGGAGATGGGATTCAAAGCGACCCTTGCTCTGACTCTAGAGCCTCTGTTCTTCTCATGGTCTCAGGGCCCTCGAGCAGAATGGAAGAACACAGGTTCCTATGTCAAGGCCAGCAGATAAGTCGGGGAGAGTGTCATGAAACCTGTGAAACCATATGCAAATCAGTGTGCATGCACAGTGTTCCAGGGAAAGGAGCTGCAGGTTTCACTGTGTTTTCTTAGGGGACCATGATCCTAAAAAGATCAAGAACCTCAGCTTAACAAGGTCTATTTTCTTGATTCTAAGCGGCTTCTGCAATTTGATCAGGAACCTGCTGGAAGAGGATGGGAAGGCAGGCCCCTGGTGGGGACTGAGACTCCAAAGCCCCCGCCCCCGCCCTGCCCATGTACCCACTAGCCTGGGCTCACCCCGGTGGCAGGTACTCACGGTCTCAGGCTCAGACTGTAGGGAGGACTGGACACCATAAGCTGGCTGAGAGCTGACACGAGGATCAGGATGAGGATGGGCATCAGCTGGACAAACACCCCCAGCCCACCCTGGAGGGAAGAGCCAGTGGTCACCTGGGCTGAACCTGGTGGGGGGAAACGCTGGTGGCAAACGCCACAATGGAGCCCAGGTGGTGGGAGCCTGTGCAGACAGGCCACGATGTCTCTCTCTCCCATTTCCTCCCATGGGTCCCCCAAATACAGAAACTCCTCTACCTGCCAGTTTCCCCAGATAAAAACAAAGCAGCAACTGGGGTTAAATACTGGGGTGGGAGGTGGGTATATGTATTTACTTGTGAGAGAATACAAAAAAGAGGAGCAAAAGTGTCTGCCTTCAGAAGAATGGGAGGCAGGGCTTGAAGGAGGCTTTCACTGTATCTACCTTTCTGAATTCTCAACCCTATGACTGTATTACCAATTTAAAAATTGCCAGTTGAGAAATTATAAAATAAATTTGTTCATATTTGTGATTTAAAAAAACTTCTGTATGTTAAATACACACAAAATAAAAGTTTAAAAAATGAATAAACAAAAACAGAAGGCCACATTATCAGAGCAAAAGAGAACCCTCTGCCTGGTATAATTTTAAATATTCTGCAACTGTCCACAGTATTTTAATCTTAGCTAACTGCTTTAATTTCAGTCAGCCACCTGTTCTTATAATCTGTGGCACTCAAAGGATGTTTGATGCATTGTCTTGTTACAGCTCTTGTATACATTTTTAAAGAATACTGAAAAGAAGCAAGACCCAACCCTATGTTGTCATCCTTTACAATTCTCTTGTGAAGTTTAACCTTCCATTGCTTGGAAAATGTCATTCTGACCTTAAGAACATATAGACCTCATGAAGGCCATTAACACTGGAACCTGCCTGGAAGTAGGGAGGTTTCTGCATTCCATTTCCCAGCACAGGCCATCACGCCCAGTGCCCACTGTGGGTGCTGTGGAGTGTGGCTCCCTCTGGTGTCCTTTAGTGGAATGGCAATAGGGGGTCCGAGTTAGCTTCCCAGCTGAGTTGGGTGGGGGGGTACTGCGGTCTCAGGATAGCAAGGTACTCCCCAATCCAGGCCTCACCCCCTCGGGTGTCCGAGACTAGGCGCCCTCCCCATACCACCCCCTCCTGACTCACATCACCCTGGTTCTCCCTGCGGTCCTGCCTTTGATGGTACGTGTAGCGCATGCGGCCATTGCTGTAGACATGGACGTTACCTGGGGGTCAGAGGGACTGAGTCAGGAGTGGGGCTGCTGGGAAGGGGAGAGAGGCTGGCATCCCATCTCCCATCATCACCACCAGGGAGGCCTGGACGCAGGGGAGAGCAGGGAAACTTACTAGATGGGAAGCCACCTCCAAAAAACATGTTGAAGAGGTCTTCAGGGGAGATGTCGGCCTCAAAGCCGCGGTGGAAGTCCCCATGCCCATGGCCGTGCCGGGCTGCCTGGCCCTTGTCATCACCGAACTGGTCATACTGCTTTCTTTTCTCTGGGTTGCTAAGTACTGCATATGCTGTGCCGATGGCTAGAAGCAAGAAAGGAGGCAGAAAGGTGAGGTCCGAGGATGCTGGGGGTGCAGGCCCATGGTGGCCAAGTGCTCACTTCCGTCAGGTGTTCAAGTGACGCTCTGAGGTGCGGAGAGTGGGGCGGGAGGGCGGATGCCGGAACACCTCTGAATGAATGGGGGCAGCCTGGACTGGGTGGAGGAATAACACTCAGTCCTCACTCTCCACCGCATGATGATGGTCTAATTTTTTCTATCGATCAGGTCCTTTATGGGCATTACCCTACTTATTCCTAAGAGCTCATCTCCATTTTACCAGTGAGAAAACTGAGGCTCAGGGAGGTTAAGTGTAAGCTCACACAGGTCTGAGGCTGCAGAGCCAGGAATCAAACCCAGGTAAGTCTGGCTTCAGGTCTGCTCCCTGACTTTATGAAAACCACCAAAATACCCACTCCTCATTCCTTTCTCCTGGGGTGTCTGGTGGGATGGGGCAACCTTTCTGGAGGGGATGTAATCTTCAAGTCACCACAGCACAACACGTGGGCTGAACAAACACGTGCTGTGCTTCTGTAAACCGGAGAGCAGCAGGAACTGCCAGGAGGGGCCAGGTGTCCGGGGGCTAGTCGAGACTCCACTGCTGGTGGTGGGGCCTGGGCAAGCCTTCTCTTTCCTGGGGTCCAGGTCCCAGCTGTGGTTCCTCGGCCCGGCCCCCATTAGAGCTCCCCAGCTCTGAGCCCTCCTTAGTCTCTCCTCCGCCTCCAGCGGCCCACACCCTCAAGGCAGAAGGTCAAAGCTGCATCTGCTTCAGAACGTGTGACCCCTTGAGAGTGAGAATGCCTCTCCTCCTTCCACTGTGACAGGGCTCCGAGGCCAGGGCTGGAGAAACATTAACCCCAGCTACCTTGCCTCCTCATTCCTTTCTCCTTCTGCCCCTGGGCTTGGTGGACAGGCAGTGGGGGGAGATGCTTGCAGACTGCCCCACTGGGCACCAACCCTGAGCAGCCTGGAATGGAGCACCTGGGGTGGCCCCGAGAGAGGCACACGGGATCTTGGGGGGTCTGTTTTGTGCAGCTCCCCACCTGGCGATGGTCACAGCCCTGGTACAGCACAGCATCCTGCCTGGGCCGGGGAGGGGGCCAGTCCCCACATCCCAGAGGGAGGTGAGCCTAAGACCATGAAGGTCCCGTGGAGGACAGGCAGGTGTGAGAGAAGAGAAGGGGTGTCTGTGGAACTGCAGGCCTAGCAACTCAGCACCAGCACAGAGCCGGCATGTGTGCCCGGTGTGTTCAATGCAAATATAAATGATTAAAGGGAAGCTTATGTTTTCAGCCAGAACGGAAGCCCGCTCCCCAGAAATAACAGGCCCTGAGTCCAGAGAGACTGCCATGTGCCCTGCTGGAGGTGAGAGGTTGCGCATGGTATGTGTGTGTGTGGGGGGTGTGTGTGTAGAGAGACTGGGGTGGGTTGGCTGCGGCTGCTGGTCTGAGGAGGCCACCAAGCTCTAATCCAGGCCACCCAGCATCTCAGAACAGGGAAGCTATTTTCAAGACCCCAGGATGTGGAAGTGACACAGGTGAGTCAGGAGGCCTCCTTCAGCCCCTCAATCAGCATGTGACCTTGGCAAAGGCACTGGTTCTCAGCTCCCCCGCTGTAACTCTAGGGAGGGAGGGGGAAGGAGAGAGAGGAGTGGTGCCATCTGCACTCTGACAGACTGCAGGGTGGAGGCGACTACAGGGCCTTCTTCCCAAAAGCAGCTCCTGAGCTAGTAGGACTTGGGTGCGAGGCAGCTTCCAGGAAAAGCCCCACCTTCCCTCCCAAGGATAGGAGATCAGAACACCCAAATACTAGGAGACCTGGGTCAGATTACCTTTGAAAGCTTCAGTGGCGCCGGGTGCATGGTTCTTGTCGGGGTGGAATTTGAGGGCTAGTTTGCGGTAGGCCTTCTTCAGGTCCTCATCTGAGGCCCCTCGGCTCACCCCCAGGATCTCGTAATAATCTTTGCATTGCTTGACCCTGGAGGAGGAGGGAGTAGAACCTTGTGAGGGAGCTCTCGTGCGCCCAGGCTGGGAAGGGAGGTGGCTGATGAAAAAGAGTGTGGGCGCCCAGCTCTGAGCAGGCTGGGGGACCAGCAGGACAGGCCCAGCGGAGACAGCAAGAATATATTTAGGATTCAAGAGGGGGCAGCTGCTGTTTCTGCCGGGCCAGGAACCATTTCCCCGAGCTAACAACAGCACCCTCGCTGCAGGCACCTAGGAAGGACTGTCGGTCAGGGGCCTCTGCGCAAGGGCAGGTGTGCCCCGGGTGGGGCAGCTCTGCTCTCCTGGCATTCCGAGTCTGAGGGGGTAAACAGGCCAGATGTGGCCGGTGTCTGTTCACCCATCACAGGGCCCTGAAGAGACGCTGTTTCTCTCCCACTAATTTTTACTCCTGGGGTCCCTGGAGACTCTCTGACTCTTGGCCCACAGTTAGCTTCTTTCTTTCTTTTTAATACTTATTTTTATTCGGCTGTGCTGGGTCTTAGTTGCAGCATTTGAACTCTTAGTTGCAGTATGTCGGATCTACTTCTCTGATCAGGGGTCGAACCTGGGCCCCAGTATTGGGAGCGTGGAGTCTTAGCCACTGGACCACCAGGAAAATTCCCATCACCAGTTCCTATTGCCTACAACCCATGGGCTTGTCTGGTCAAAGTCCTGTCTGGTCAGAAAGATGTAAATTCAGCAAATACTTTTATGGGAAACTATCATCACACTGGGTCACACACAGGCCTGAAGCTTGACAACATCTTCAGTAGCAGCCAGGACCATGAGGGAGTGACCACAGAGGGACTCCCAAGGCTAGCTGGTGGGAAGGCCTCCAGAGAAACGGGAGCGGGAGTACCTAATCCTGAGCAGCTGTGGCTGGGTTGTCTCGGCCTGGTGTGAGCTGCTCCACGCTGGGCCTGCCCAAGCCTTGGAGGGATAACTCCTTCTGTCTCCTCCCTACCCTGTACAGGCTCTGATCTGAAAGGATCTTTGTTGGGGGCAGGAGTGTGGGTTGGGGGAGTATCTGGAGGGGAGACCAGGCTTCATCTCTGACAAACAGGGCTGTGTAAAGAGGCCCAGGATCTGCTGGCCTGTGGCTGAGAAGGCCAGCAGCATCAGCGGTTTCCAGCCTTTGCTGTTGGCTGCTGGGGCAGCAGGGGACAGTGGGGCCCTAAGGCCCACACTTGACTCCAGGGCCTCATGGGAAATAGGAGAGGGCCTCATGAGCTCGACTTCTGACCATCCTCCAGCCTCAAGGTCCTCCCAAGGGAGGTGGATGATGGGCGGCAGGAAGCCTCCTCTAGATGTGAAACCATCCCAACCCTCCAGGCTCTGGCCCCTCCCCTGCCCAGCCCTCTACCTTTTCACGGCTGCGACCTGCTCTGCGGTGTAGCCTTTGGGGCTCTCTCCTCCTCCGGCCTCACCGTTGGCCGAGGGGGCGTTGGCCCCAGCTGCTTTCCTATGGGTCGTGTGAGCTGCCTCTGTGGGTTGGGGCTGGTCGCCGGCAGGCTGTGGTTTCTGGTTGAGGGACTCGATCAGGGCTGTGCAAAAGCAAGACAACTGTTCAGGGCTCCTGCTCCAGCAACGGCTGAGGGCCTGCCTGGCCCTGGGAGATCCCAGGACCCCTGCACCCCACCCACTCTTCCTCCCAACATAGCTTTCTCCTCTCCTGTCTTGGGCCTGACGGCCTAAGGGGATAATTGCTTGCTCTCTGAGGAGCTACACTTCTGAGGGTAAACCCAGCACAAAAATAAACTATTAATCTTTTAGGTTTTTAAAATCCCAAAGTAATGTGTGTAATAGCCACCCTCTGTTGAGTGCCAAGATGGGCAAAGTGCTTGGTAAGGGGGCTCCACTTAGCTGGGGCATCAGAGTCAGCAGGGACTGGGAGGAAGGCCTCCTCCTGCTCAGCTGTGGAGAGGAAAGGGAGCAGTGATTCTGCCCCGGGGGCAGGCGTGCTGTGGGACTCAGGACAAACATATGCTGTGCAGATGGCTTGTACTGTTTACCTTTTTCAAACGGCTGGCCACGTCCAATGTCCTGCTTTGGTGTTCACAGTCTATACAGGGCATTAGCGGTCATGCTCAGAGAGGGTCACAGATATCCAAACCCAAGCCCTTGGTGCCTTTTGATTCAAAGAGGAAAGGCCCATATCTCTGGAAGAAGTCCGCTGTGCCCACTCATTACAGGCCCAAAGCCAGCTCTGAGCCCCTGAGTCATGCCTGGGGTACAGCACCCTGGGAATCCAGGCATCTGGGCCACTGAAGGGATCCGGGACCCCTCCGTGTAGAGGAGGGGCAGCAGTGCAGCCTGGCTGGTCCCCAACTTCCTTCAAATATGCCAGGTGTTTGCTGGGCTCCAGGCACTGTGATGCATGTGGGCCTGGAGGAGGCCCAGAGCGGGCTCCAGGGAGCACAGCACTGGGGCTCCAGTGGACCACTGTATCCTGAGCCACAGCCACTGCTGCACTACTTGTAGAAAACTTGCATGTACTCACCAAGTCAGCAGCTGGGAAATACAAACAGAGGCTGGCAGGTGAGCTGGCCCCGCGTGAGGGGGTGGAGGGGCTCCTGCAGCAAAGCCCAAGAGGGCGCTCAGAGAGAAGCCACAGTGGTGGGTGCTCACCGTGAGTCAGCAGGCCTGGACACGGGGCTCTGCGTGTATTCGCTCATTTTATCTTTTTTTAACAAATTTTTATTTTTTGGCTGCACTGGGTCTTCGTTGCTGCACTCAGGCTTTCTCCAGTTGCAGAGAGCAGGGGCTTCTCATTGTGGTGGCTTCTCTCGTTGCAGAGCAAAGGCTCTCGACACGCAGGCTTCAGTAGTTGCAGCACAGGGGCTCAGTAGTTGTGGCACACCGGCTCTGGAGCGTGCGCTCAGTAGCTGTGGTACATGGGCTTAGCTGCTCTGCAGCATGTGGAATCTGCCTTAACCAGGGATGGAACCTCTGTCCCCTGCACTGGCAGGCATATTCTTATCTACTGCGCCACCAGGGAAGTCCTTGCCCATTTAAACTTGACAGTGGCCTCAGAGCTGGGTCTCATCACTGTCATCCCTGTTATAAGGGAGGAGCTGTGTTTGATCACCTTGCCCATGGCTACACAAGGTGAGTGGCAGCACTCGAGTTCCAGGATGTCCAGCTCTGGAAACCATGCTCTTGACTACTCTGCCATCCCAGACCACATGAGCCTGGCAGGAGAAGCCCCTTCCAGCCATGTTGTTCTGAGAAACAAGTTCATTCCTAAAGACCCAGGCTTCGAATCTCAGTTCAGCCTAACACTCCGACCTCTGGAGGACTGGTGAAATTTCTTTGAATTTCGGTTTCCTCACAGTGTGTATGTGTGTGTGCTCAGCTGTGTCCAAATCTTTTGACCACATGACCCCACCACCAGGCTCCTCTGGCTCCTCTGCCCATGGAACTTTCCAGGCAAGAATAGTGGAGTGGGTTGGCATGTCCTCCTGCAGGGGATCTCCCCACACAGTAGATGAGGATGTGTAACTACCTGGCACAGACACTGACATACAGTAAAAGTTCAAAATGAGGAGCTGCTAATACTGTGACCTGGGCTGATGAGCTGGCTGGCCAGGGAGGTGAGGTGACCAAGGTGGGGGGTGGGCAGGGCACTGCACATCTTGGGGAGGCAAGGTCTCAGCACCCAGTAGGCTTCGGACTCAGCTGTAACCATGAGATGTCAAGCCATCCCAGGCTCCAGGTTTACGCCGGGTACCAAGGCAATGGCAAAAGTAGAAACCAACAAAGTGATGCTGATCAAGACAGGACTGAGCAAGGAGCCTGTCTGCTGGTTCCTAAGGCTTTTAAGGAGATTGTTTTATTTCTCTGGAAGCCGCAGGGGTCCAGGCTGATGCCCTCAGGACAATATGACTGGCCATTCAGTTACTGTAGATATACTGGAGCATCAGCCAGGAAGTGGGATGGACTCTCTGGTACCTTTCAGAGAAGATTCTGGAAGATTTTTTAGGCAGTTATGTGGAATCAGCCCTTCTAATTTCCTTACACTGCACAAAGACAGCGCAAAGGGGAACGAATGTGCTCTGGGTCATACAGAAGACTGCTGTTTGAGGCAGCAATTCAAGATTTCTGGGTGCTAACAATTAAGACTCTCTCGTGGCCGGGACAGCGCCTCTGCCAGCTCGTGGATGTGACTGCCCCATGCTGTCTCACTGTTACACCCCTCAGAGCACAGTGCCTGGGAGGCAAAGTCACAGAAGAGTAGGTGGCAGAATAGCTTAATGTGGCGATGGAGTTAGACAGGCAGGATTGGGTTCAAATCCCAACTCTGCCCCTTCTCAGAAAAGCTGGCAGACAGCTGGAAAGAAGGGAAACTGGAGAAAGAGACCAAAGCTGGGGTGGGAGCAGGAGCCACTGAGGTGGAGGTGAGACCATCTGTACAGACAAAGCTACTAGAGGAGACCCCTCCTCAAACCCAGACTGGAGAGCCAGACTGCCCGTTTCAAACCTGGCCCTGCCACTCGACAGCGGTATTTCCTTGGACAAGTCAACTGAGCTTCTCTATGTAAACCTGGCTCTCCCTCAAGACAGCTGAAACAGGACATGAGTGAATGCCTCTGCAGCACTGAGCACCACCTCCAGCAAACATTGTGTCACCTGGAACACTTCCTCTCCAGGCTCTCTAGGTACCTACAGTGCTCAAAGTAGTCGGTAGATAAAGGCCGGATTAGAGGAAGAGCCTAGGAGTGGGGCTGCACAGTCTAGATCCTTTGCTAATTAGCCACGTGGCCTTGTCAAGTTATCTAATTCCTCAGTGAAGACGCAGCCCCTGCACTCACAGGGTTGTTCAGCGGGTAAAGAAGATTAAATCAAACAAGAGAAATGGAAGGACTGAGTGCACAGTGGGGAACATAAAGGCTGACCAACTTGAACAGACAGCTCCACACTCTGGACCTTGCCAGTCCTAAAACATCCCTCACTCCCAGACCCTGAAAGCCAAACCCTCTCAGTGGTCAGTCCTCTCTTCTCCCGTGTGCTGGCCTCCCTGACTGAGCCTGAACCCCAGAGCTGGCACCGCACAGAACCTTGGGCAGCCTCTGCATGGACCTGGAGTCTGGGACTTCCTGACATCTCTTGGTTACAATTCAGTTCACAGCCTTCTGAGTGTTGAGACTTTACTTTCTGAAGCCCTCGAGCCTCCTAGCCCCCCACCTTGGATCCACTCACCTCCCTGGCCAGCCTGCTCCCGTGGCTAGCCAGTTCATGAGCCCAGATCATGGCATTACCAGCTATTCATTTTGAACCTCGTCAGTCTCTGTGCCAGGTGCTTCACAGAACCTGAGGCAGCTGAGCTGTCCTCCATGGCTAACCTGCACTCACGATGCTGGAGAAACACAGGCCTGTAGATGTTCTTAACAGCTCCCAGGAAAACACAGTGCCTTCCACCACTGTCGCTAAGCCTGAGGCAAAGCCACTGCTTACCAGGCTGTAGGACTGGATATAAACTCTCAGAAAGGGACCGACTGGCTCCATTCCTGCTGCCCTGTGACTTCTCACCTCAGGGCCGCACCCCTGCTCCAGAGTACATCAGTCCAGCCCCTGGTGCCTCCTCATCCCACCTCCTGCAGCAGAGTTTCAAGTCCTCTTGGATCCTTTCACTTGAGGTCCTTGGACACTTCAAGATTTCTCTGAGCCTCCTCTCACTCATATAGGGTGACTGAGATAGACCTTCCCCTGTCTGTCCTTCCACGTCTCCAAGACCAATCCTCCTCTGATGCTCCTGATTCTCGCCTTTCATTTCTTGACTTGCCCCTTCCCCAGGGGGCCTCTGCAGCAACTGACAGTGCTGCTCACCACCTCCTTGACACCGGGCTCC
Organism: Moschus berezovskii; assembly: GCF_049115385.1. Lineage (NCBI taxonomy): Eukaryota > Metazoa > Chordata > Mammalia > Artiodactyla > Moschidae > Moschus > Moschus berezovskii. The sequence continues at coordinate 29,074,227 of NC_142471.1, forward strand.
ATGGCTACCTGGCCGCTACTCCCTCCTGGGACCGCCTCTTCTGCTGTTGCTCCATCTCACCTCTTGCTTCCTCTGTCTCTGCCCATTGGCTAAGGGCAGATGTGGCAATGACTGTGCCTGCAGGAACCTCTGCGACACGCTCACACCTTCCCACAGTGACCTCAGCCAGGCACGACTCCAGTGAGCTCCATCCAACTGATGGCCGCAGACTCTCAGCTGGAACCAGGAGCTGTCTCCTGAGCTCCAACCTGACAGCTTATTTGGAACATCCCACCAGCACCCTGCACTCTGCCCATCTCTGCGCACCCGTGTTCTTTAGCTTGGTTTCTTCCCGATCACATAGGGTTGGATTCTGAGTCCCCATTTCTCCTCAGCATCCTTCTTACAGAAGCCTCAGCATCGATCCTCCAATGAATTTATTCAGATCCATGCTGCCTTACCTTAGGCCCTCGTAACCCACTTGTAACCTTACCTAACCCACTCCACGCAATTGCCACCCAACTGGTTTCTGCCTTGAGTCTCTCTTCCCACTCAATAACCCTATATGTTGTTTTAAGATCAGTAACCTATCTTCCACCTGCTATCAAAAACTTCAGTCATTTTTCCACTAACTACAGAATAAAGTGAAAATATCCCGGTATGGCAGGAAAGGATTCCCCCAGTCTGCTCCCATCCTGTTTTCAACCGCAGTCCCCTCCATACTCAAATGACCACCTCCACGGACTCCACATCTTGTTACACTCAGTCTCTTCCCCCTCATCTCTGACAACTTCCAGCCTCCATATCTTGCCCCCTGCATGCCCTTCTGAAGCCCCCTACTCTCCTCTGAAGTGCAGTTAAAATGTGACCTCTTATCCTACCTCCTGAAGCCTTCCCTCACTGTGATCTACCATTATTTTCACATCCCTGTCACGAGACTGCTTATAATTTACTCTCCATGCCTCCTACCCCCAAAACTCCCCTCCACCTCGTGAAGGGCAGGGACTGAATTTTTCACATCTGCCCAGAGGTTCTCAGCATCTAACACTGGGCTTCATTTCTGTTTAATCACAGCTCTCGTTTTACAGTTTGCAATATCATCTTTTCTGTAACTGTCTCCTTCACTAGATGTAAACTCTTTAAGGTGAATGATCACATCTTACCAATCCTTCTATAACCACTTAGCACCAAGCAGAGACTTTGCAAACAAAAACGAAGAAGTCTTTGCATTAAATGAGTATGTGGAATGAGTTCAAACTTTAAACATCAAATGTAGACAACTATCTAGTATTTTTGAACCAAGGTTTCCCTATCTCAAGCCTAAATCACCCCTACATCCTTGTCAGCTCAGTGCAGGGCTGCAAATGGCACAAGGTAAAGTTTATAGAGAGCTGAGAGGCATATACCCTTTCCTGAATAATATGACAAATATGCAGCAGGTCACTTCTCTGCCTGAGCAAATTCCAGTACTTGTGCCCCAGGAAGGACACCATCCAAGCACTTGAAGTGTACCAAGGGGGCCTGGTAACAGAAGAGTTCCACAGGCCATGCTGTTACCATCCATTCTTGGCTGCCTGTTTCTGAATTTCCAGAAGTACCAGAGTCAGTCTGGGAGCTGCCCTTGTGCCCCTTATACAGAGGGCCCTCTTACAGAGTGTGATTTCATAGAAAAGTTCCTTGAGCAGGTTACCTCAGGAGCTGTGGAAAATAGAGACTGAAACTCTCTCTAAAGCAAACAGGCCAAACCTGCAGAGTGAGGAGGGAGAAAAACTCAGGCATTCTAGACTGCCTCTCCCACCACTATTCCCCTTTCTCAATTTCATACTGTGAGCATGAAGGGTTAGAAGGCTAACTGCTGCTGTTCAGTTTCATTTTATTCCCTTAGCAAACGTGTAAAGAGTCACAGAACTTTCCAATTTCTAGCTGTGTAATCTTGGACAAGTCCCTAGCCTCTGAGGTATTTCCTTATCTACAGAACAAAGATAAGGATCTGTTCTGCCTCCCTGATAGGGCAGGCTCAAGAGAGAAAACGCACTGAAAGAGCTGTCTAAACTGAAAAGCCCTTATGGGTGCGACTGTTATTCACATTATCTGTGCCAGCCCTCCAGGTTTCAGGCTGAGGAAACCCAAGCTCAGAAAGATCACACGGTAGCAGTTAGGATGAAAACTCCCTGTCTTCTGAGTACCTGCTGTCGGCCAGTTTACTTAGCGGTAATGGCAGATACAAACTCTATTTTTAATGAACTACCTCTTTCTCTCCTCCAGTGTGTGTGAAGAAAAACTCCGAAGAAGACTTAGGTTAAAGAAAAAAAAAAGGCTTCCAGGATAGAGTGAGTAGTACAGACAACCTCACTGTTCCCTCTCTGGTTTGGAAACAGTCCAGGGCTGCTTAGCAGCCTGGTGCTGTCCAGCCGCTCATATGGCAGGCCACTGACGGACTCTTGGGGGCGAAGGTAGGTGGGAGTGGTTGAGGTCATCGCTCTGAATCTCGCAAGCGGGAGAAGAGGCTCCAGGAGGGAGTGAGGGGGTGTGTGGAAGGGAAAAAGGCAGGCTCTAGTTTGGTGAAGGTGCTCCTTGACCCTAGCCCGGAAACATGCCAGGGAGTGAACATACGGAGATGACTTTTCAGGCCGTCCGAAGGTCAGAAGTCCTCTTTCTTTCTCTAGAACTTATTTCTTCCTTTAGAGGAGTTATGTTTATTTTCCTAAACTATAATATTTCCCAGGCCGGCAACTGGCCCTGGGCCACCGAATGGCCCCTTGGGAAAAGTAGTTCGATTTCGCTTCCATATAAGTTCTTTTCGCCCCATTTGTCAAAGCCTCTCATTCTTGGGAACTCCAAATCTCAGAGGGTTCCGCAAGCACCTGGAAAGCTAAAGTCACGGTTGCCCCTGTCACCAAGTGTCCAGTATCCCGGAGAGGGGTGGGAGCCAAAGACTACACCTCCCGAAGGCCACCGCGGTCACAGTGCGCAGGCGTAGCCGCGCCTCGCCACCCCTCCCCCTCCTCCAACTGCTCCCGTCGGTCCGTTCCCGTATTCCCCCCATCAGTTCTAATGTCCCCTCAGTGTCTCCGGCATCTTACACTCACCGCGAACTCGCGGCGTCGGGTACAGCCTCTGCGCCTTCTCCAGGAAGCGGAGCGCTCGGTCCGGCTGGTTGCTTTGGATGGCCTTAAGGGCGATGCTAATACAGCGCTCGGCTTCATCCTTGTTGGATTCCATGGCGGAACCAGAGCGCGGAACCAGGGAGGGGGAGGCCGGGCGAGCGAAGGGCTGCGCCAGCAGCCGGCGCGTCTAGGAGCAGGCGGTCGCAGGGTGATGACATAAACCCTCTGCCCCTCCTTCTCTGAGGTTTGAGCGAGGGCGGAAGCGCTACCGTATGTCTTCTAAGAGGGGGACGTCTAAGAGAGTCCCTAATGGTGCAAGCCCACATTCCAAGCGGGCATATTCCGAGGTCTTAAAGTTTTGTATGTTCGCAAGTTCTTGGTAGTAACTCTATGCGTTTGAGACGAAGGTTTTTTATTTAGTCATTCGACAGATATTTGGGTACCTGCTATTTGCCAGGTTAGATATATAGTAGAAAACAAAAGTCCCTGCCCTCATGGAGCTTACATTCTAGTGTGGGGGTGGGGGGGGGTGGGAGATGTCGGATAAAGAGATTATTCAGTTCAGTTCAGTTCAGGCGCTCAGTCGTGTCCGACTCTTTGCGACCACATGAAACACAGCACGCCAGGCCTCCCTGTCCATCACCAGCTCCCGGAGTTCACTCAAACTCATGTCCATCGAGTCGGTGATACCATCCAGCCATCTCATTCTCTGTCGTCCCCGTCTCCTCCCACCGCCAATTCTTCCCAGCATCAGACTCTTTTCCAGTGAGTCAACTCGACGCATGAGGTGGCCAAAGTGTTGGAGTTTAAGCTTCAGCATCAGTCCTTCCAATGAACACCCAGGATTGATCTCCTCTAGAATAGACTGGTTGGATCTCCTTGCAGTCCAAGGGACTCTCAAGAGTCTTCTCCAGCACCACAGTTCAAAAGCATCAATTCTTCGGAGATCAGCTTTCTTCACAGTCCAACTCTCACATCCATACATGACCACGGGAAAAACCATAGCCTTGACTAGACGGACCTTTGTTGGCAAAGTAATGTCTCTGCTTTTCAATATGCTACCGAGGTTGGTCATAACTTTCCTTCCAAGGAGTAAGCGTCTTTTAATTTCATGGCTGCAATCAGCATCTGCAGTGATTTTGGAGCCCCCCAAAATAAAGTCTGACACTGTTTCCACTGTTTCCCCATCTATTTCCCATGAAGTGATGGGACCAGATGCCATGATCTTTGTTTTCTGAATGTTGAGCTTCAAGCCAACCTTTTCACTCTCCTCTTTCACTTTCATCAAGAGGCTTTTGAGTTCCTCTTCACTTTCTGCCATAAGGGTGGTGTCATCTGCATATCTGAGGTTATTGATATTTCTCCTGGCAATCTTGATTCTAGCTTGTGCTTCTTCCAACCCAGCGTTCCTCATGATGTACTCTGCATATAAGTTAAATAAGCAGGGTGACAATATACAACCTTGACGTACTCCTTTTCCTATTTGGAACCAGTCTGTTGTTCCATGTCCAGTTCTAACTGTTGCTTCCTGACCTGCATACAGGTTTCTCAAGAGGCAGGTCAGGTGGTCTGGTATTCCCATCTCTTTCAGAATGTTCCACAGTTTATTGTGATCCACACAGTCAAAGGCTTTGGCATAGTCAATGAAGCAGAAATAGATGTTTTTCTGGAACTCTCTTGCTTTCTCCATGATCCAGCGGATGTTGGCAATTTGCTCTCTGGTTCCTCTGCCTTTTCTAAAACCTGCTTGAACATCTGGAAGTTCACAGTTCACGTATTGCTGAAGCCTGACTTGGAGAATTTTGAGCATGACTTTACTAGCGTGTGAGATGAGTGCAATTGTGCGGTAGTTTGAGCATTCTTTGGCATTCCCTTTCTTTGGGATTAGAATGAAGACTGACCTTTTCCAGTCCTGTGGCCACTGCTGAGTTTTCCAAATTTGCTGACATATTGAGTGCAGCACTTTCACAGCATCATTTCTCAGGATTTGAAATAGCTCAATTGGAATTCCATCACCTCCACTAGCTTTGTTCGTAGTGATGCTCTCTAAGGCCCACTTGATTTCACATTCCAAGATGTCTGGCTCCAGGTGAGTGATCATGCCATCGTGATTATCTTCGTCTTGAAGATCTTTTTTGTACAGTTCTTCTGTGTATTCTTGCCACCTCTTCTTAATATCTTCTGCTTCTGTTAGGTCCATACCATTTCTGTCCTTTATCGAGCCCATCTTTGCATGAAATGTTCCCTTGATATCTCTAATTTTCTTGAAAAGATCTCTTGTTTTTCCTATTCTGTTGTTTTCCTCTATTTCTTTGCATTGATTGCTGAAGAAGGCTTTGTTATCTCTCCTTGCTATTCTTTGGAACTCTGCATTCAGATGCTTATATCTTTCCTTTTCTCCTTTGCTTTTCGCTTCTCTTCTTTTCACAGCTATTTGTAAGGCCTCCTCAGACAGCCATTTTGCTTTTTTGCATTTCTTTTCCATGGGGATGGTCTTGGTCCCTGTCTCCTGTACAATGTCACGAACCTCTGTCCAGAGTTCATCAGGCACTCTATCACATCTAGACACTTAAATCTATTTCTTACTTTCACTGTATAATCATAAGGGATTTGATTTAGGTCATATTTGAATGGTCTAGTGGTTTTCCCTACTTTCTTCAATTTCAGTCTGAATTTGGCAATAAGGAGTTCATGATCTGAGCCACAGTCAGCTCCTGGTCTTGTTTTTGCTAACTGTATACAGCTTCTCCATCTTTGGCTGCAAAGAATATAATCAATCTGATTTTGGTGTTGACCATCTGGTGATGTCTATGTGTAGAGTCTTCTCTTGTGTTGTTGGAAGAGGGTGTTTGCTATGACCAGTGCGTTCTCTTGGCAAAACTCTATGAGCCTTTGCCCTGCTTCATTTCGTGCTCCAAGGCCAAATTTGCCTGTTACTCCAGGTGTTTCTTGACTTCCTACTTTTGCATTCCAGTCCCCTATAATGAAAAGGACATCTTTTTTGGGTGTTAGTTCTAAAAGGTCTTGTAGGTCTTCATAAAACCGTTCAACTTCGGCTTCTTCAGCATTCCTGGTTGGGGCATAGACTTGAATTACTGTAATATTGAATGGATTGCCTTGGAAACGAACAGAAATCATTCTGTCATTTTTAAGATTGCATCCAAGTACTGCATTTCGGACTCTTTTGTTGACCATGATGGCTACTCCATTTCTTCTAAGGGATTCCTGCCCACAGTAGTAGACATAATGGTCATCTGAGTTGAATTCACCCATTCCAGTCCATTTTAGTTCACTGATTCCTAGAATGTCGACGTTCACTCTTGTCATCTCCTGTTTGACCACTTCCAATTTGCCTTGATTCATGGACCTAACATTCCAGGTTCCTATGCAATATTGCTCTTTACAGCATTGGACCTTGCTTCTATCACCAGTCACATCCACAACTTGGTATTTGTTTCGCTAGTGATAAATACTAAGAAGGAAAAAAAAAAGATAAAGAAGTAAAGGAATTGAGAGTGGATGGTGCTATTTTAAATAATCTGATAGGAGAAAGCTCTCAGAAGCTGTAATTTTAATAGAAATCTGAATTCAGGAGAGAGAGCAGATAATCCAGATGCGACTACCTGGAAGAAAGGTGGTCCAGGCAGAAGGAAGAGCAAATACAAAGACTCTGAAAGGAGAATTTTCTTGCTATTACAGATCAACAAGGAGCATATAGAATTCCGCTGTATTGTGGAGTCCAATTCTGTCAGATTTTTACATTACTGATCAATCCAGTGAAGGCAGTCTTACTAATGTTACTAATGACCTGCATTGGCAAATCCATCAGTCATTTCTTAGTCCCTATATTATGTGGCCTCCCCAGCGAGATTTGGTAAGAGTCTTACCACAGATAAGGGTTAGGAGGCTACTACTATAATCCATAAACACTGGGCTGGATGAAGCACAAGCTGGAATCAAGATTGCTGGGAGAAATATCAATAACCTCAGATATGCAGATGACACCACCCTTGTGGCAGAAAGTGAAGAACTAAAGAGCCTCTTGAAAGTGAAAGAGGAGAGTGAAAAAGTTGGCTTAAAGCTCAACATTCAGAAATCAAATATCATGGCATCCGGTCCCATCACTTCATGGCAAATAGATGGATAAACAGTGGAAACAGTGGCTGACTTTATTTTTGGGGGCTCCAAAATCACTGCAGATGGTGACTGCAGCCATGAAATAAAAAGACACTCCTTGGAAGAAAAGCTATGACCAACCTAGATAGGATATTAAAAAGCAGAGACATTACTTTGCCAACAAAGGTCTGTCTAGTCAAGGCTATGGTTTTTCCAGTAGTCATGTATGGATGTGAGAGTTGGACTATAAAGAAAGCTGAGCACCGAAGAATTGATAATCTTGAACTGTGGTGTTGGAGAAGACTCTTGAGAGTCCCTTGGACTGCAAGGAGATCCAACCAGCCCATCCTAAAGGAAATCAGTCCTGAATGTTCATTGGAAGAACTGATGTTGAAGCTGTAACTCCAATACTTGGCCACCTGATGTGAAGAGCTGACTCATCTGAAAGGACCCTGATGCTGGGAAAGATTGAAGGCAGGAGGAGAAGGGGACGACAGAGGATGAGATGGTTGGATGGCATCACTGACTCAATGGACATGAGTTTGAGTAAACTCCGGGAGTTGGTGACGGACAGGGAGGTCTGGTGTGCTGCAGTCTATGGGGTGGCAAAGAGTCGGACGCAGCTGAGTGACTGAACTGAACTATAATCCAGGTGAGAATTAATAGTAACTTGGGATAAAGGCGATGGTGGAGGTGGTGAGAAGTAGTCAAATTCTGGATATATTTTGAAGGCAATCAAAATTATTTTTCTAATGGACTGGATGTGGAATATGAGAGAAAGAAAGAAGTCAAGGATGATTCCAAGATTTTGCCCTGAGTATGTGGAAGAACTGTTTCTGTTTACTGAAACTGGGAGAAGTTCATGAGAGGAGCAGTTTGGTAGGAGGAATATTAGATGTCTGATTTAGGGTGGTTTATTTTGCCAACAAAGGTCCGTCTAGTCAAGGCTATGGTTTTTCCCATGGTCATGTATGGATGTGAGAGTTGGACTGTGAAGAAAGCTGATCGCCGAAGAATTGATGCTTTTGAACTGTGGTGCTGGAGAAGACTCTTGAGAGTCTCTTGTACTGCAAGGAGATCCAACCAGTCCATTCTAAGGGAGATCAATCCTGGGTGTTCATTGGAAGGACTGATGCTAAAGCTGAAACTCCAATACTTTGGCCACCTCATGCGACGAGTTGACTCACTGGAAAAGACTCTGATGCTGGGAAGGGTTGGGGGCGGGAGGAGAAGGGGACGACCGAGAATGAGATGGCTGGATGGCATCACCGACTCTGTGGACATGGGTTTGAGTGAACTCCGGGAGTTGGTGATGGACAGGGAGGCCTGGCGTGCTGTGATTCATGGGGTCGCGGAGAGTCGGACACGACTGAGCGACTGAACTGAACTGAACTGAAGTTCGTGATGTCTTTGGAGTCAAGTGGAGATGTAGAGTAGAAATTTGTGTATATGTAGGGTTTAGGGATGAAGATGGGACTGGAAATATAATTTTGGAAATTATCAGTATACATAAATTGTAATGGGGGGGAAGCAGCAGGACACAACTTTTGAAAGAAGGACATAGCCCAAGGACACAACAAACTGATTAGAATCAAATGGGACCAAAGATGGCAGACAAGACTAGACCTAGATCCTGAATCAGCAAGTGAAAGGAAACACCCAGAGGTGCCGTGACAGTTCCAAGTCACTGTTAAAAGACCAAGGAGTGGGAAGTGGCCCAAATCCAGGAAATCTCTGCCCCCTCCCCAAAATAGTTGGGATAGTCCTCCCACTCATTAGCATATGAATTACCCAGCCTATAAAAACGAACCAGGCCATATTTCGCAGCCGCTGGGTTCACCCTCTGTGATGGCCCAGACACACTCTGTCTGTGGAGTGTGCTTCTCTCTGTATCTAAATAAATCCACTTCTTACCTATCACTTTGTCTCTCATTGAATTCTTTCTGCAATGAGACATCAAGAACCTGAGCTTCATTAGGACCTGAAACCAGGTACTGTGAATTTTGGCTGGGTTCGGCTCCCAGTCATGTGGGTTCGAGTCCCAGTCTGAGGTAAATGGTTTCAAAATGACATTTAAAGTTTCAAGACTAGGTAGACAAAGACATAAATAGTATTTAAAGCCATGGAACTACATTCACCTAGAAAGTGACTGTAGATAGGGTAGAGCCCTTTACCATGCCCATATTTAGATATCTAGAAGAGAAGAAAAGTAACTCTTAAGATAAAATTACTTTCTTTTAACAAAAGTTTCAAGAGGGAGGGAGGGGCCAAATTTCAGCAAACCATGTAGGAGGCCAAGCACTGTGAGGTCTGCGAAATGACCAGAGGATTTTACAAGGTGGAGGTTGAGGGTGACCTTGGCCGGGTTGCTGTCAGTGGATGGTAGTGGTAAAAGTCTGACAGGAAGGAATTTAGGGAGTGAGAGTGGGGAAGAAATGGATGAAGAATGGGAATGTGAGGGAGAATATGGAGAAGTTTTGGCCATACCTTTGGCACAAAGGATCTCAGTTCCCTGACCAGTGATTGAACCCAGGCCCCCAGCAGTCTTAACCACTGGACCACTAGGGAAATCCTGGTTTTTAAGATGGCATATATTATAGCATTTTGTGATAGGAATTATTTAACTGTCAAGAAATTTTGGTAAAAGGAAAGAGAGGAGATGACAAGGACAGAGGCAGTGGACTATGGGGCATGGCGACTGCATGGCTTTAGACAGTGACATGGATGACATTGATATTCAGGAGGGAGGCAGTGTGGTTAGGTATTCTGCAGGCCAGTTGGCAGATCTGAAAGTGGGAACACGAGGAAGTTCTTTTCAGATAGCTTTTATTTTCTCAATGTAATAAGAAGCAAGGTTGTGGCCTCCTTGGCTACATGTTCACCCTTGGAAATTTCTTCACATCCAACCTTCCTTTCCATTCTCATTGTTTACTTCCCCATGAAGACTCTAAGCTGGTCAAGAAATCAGTCTCTCCTTAATAATGAAACAGGAGGGAAGAGGGCAGGGCACAAAATTTAAAAGAATAACATAGTTCGAATATGTGACATTAATTGACTAGAACCAAATAGGCCCATGATGGACAAATGGACTTCCATTAGGCCTCGAGCCTCAGTATATGCTCACTGTAGCTCACCAGCAAGATAAATGACACATCCACAGGTGCCCTGATGGTTACAAGACCAAAAAGTGGGTGGTGGCCCGATTCCTGGAAATCTTTGCCCCTTCCCCATAATAGTTGGAATAATCCTCCCACTAATTAGCCTATGAAATTACCCAGCCCATAAAGCTAACCACACCACATTTGAAGGCTGCTCTTGCCTTCTGAGATGGCCCACACTCTAAAGACAGAGTGTGTTTCTAAGTAAATCCACTTATTACCTATCACTTTGTCTCTCACTAAATTCTTTCTGTGATGAGACATTGAGAACCTGAACTTCATTAGGTCCAGAAACCAGATGTGTGATCTCAATTGCAACACTATGGGTTTTGACCTGGCCACATGGGTTAGTCCCAAGCTGGGTTTTGGCTAGGTTCAAATCCCGGCACATGGATTCAAGTCCCAATCTGAGGTGAAGGGTTTCAGTAAGATAGCCCTACACTTACAGTCCCATGGACAGTAGGGAGATCAAACCAGTCCATCCTAAAACCCTGAATATTCACTGGAAGGACTGATGCTGAAGCTTAAGCTCCAATACTTTGGCAATCTGATGTGAACAGCTGACTCATTGGAAAAGATCCTGATGCTGGGAAAAATTGAGGGCAGGAGGAGAAGGAGACGACAGAGGACGAGATGATTGGATGGTATCACGGATTCAATGAACATGAGTTTGATCAAACTCAGGGAGATCGTGAAGGACAGGGAAGCCTGGCATACTGAGTTCATGGGGTCACAAAAAGTCAAACACAACTGAGCAACTGAACAACAACAACACACTTAGACAGCAGATTCAATCCCTGGGTCAGGAAGATCTCCTGGAGGAGGGCATGGCAGCCCACTCCAGCATTCTTGCCTGGAGAGTCCCATGGACAGAGGAGCCTGGCAGGCTACAGTTCACAGGGTTGAAAAAAGTCAGACACAACTTAAATGACTTAGCACACACACATGCACACGTAGAGAAAGTGAAGGTCTCCGCAAATTGTCAGGTCCTTCATATGTGTTAAAGGATAAACACTAGGACACCGATCAGATAGCCTCTCGAGGTTTGTTGACCCAGGACTGCTAGGGAGTCCCCTCTCCTGCTAAGTATGTCTTCCATCTCCTCAGTGTCATGAGGACCCCCTCCTTGGGCTGACAACAGGCACTTCATTTTGTGAAGAGGGTGCTTGTGGGTAAAAGGCAGCCTGTAATTTATTGTGTTAAGGAACTGGACTTTGATTGCTCAGCTATTGGCTGGTAAACCCACCTCTTCCTTCCCACAAGGAAAATCAATTTTAAGTTCATAGTCAACAATTTGGCTTGGTTGGCAGGGTATGGATTAGTAAGGATCTGGAGAGGTAGGCCATGTGGGAGTCTGTGCGTGGTAGGACATTTTCCTTCCTTATTTCACAGAACTGTTTCAATTCAGAAAGGCTGTATTGTTTCAAAACGGATTATAAATTGAGCCTGAATGCTGGTCTACCCAACCTCTCTGTAATCACTTTCTCCGTTTCCTAAAAATCCCAAACCAGGTGTCATGTTTTTTTGTGCAGAAGCAATTTGACTTTCTAAGGTCCTTTTCCAGTTCAAAGACCAGAAAGAGAGCCACATTTTTGCTCAGTTTATGTTAAATATTATGGCCCTTGGTCTATAGATGTTGTTTAAAAATGGAACTGATATTCAGGGTGACTTGAAATTAGTTTCTCCTTGATAGTTCTTGAAATCAAGATGTCATGATGTTGATCTAAGGGAAAAATTAGAAATTTTATCCTGATTAGCTGAACATGGTATGGATGGGAGGATGAAGTCTGAAGATAGACATAATATCCTTAATTGCCTCCACAGATATCCAGGTGAAGTCACTGGGGAAATGAATCTCCCATTGAATCTCAGCTTCTCATTTTGCTCCCAGAGCTGAAACAGCCCTTGTGTTAGGTGACCACCAGCCTCCAGATTTCTCGGAGGATACCAAGAATTCAGTCTGACCTTAACATGCGTTGCTCTCCTGTGGTTCCCTCCTCCTCTCTCTTCAGATACATTTCACCCCACCCCTATCCATCTGGCAGTCCTCCTTAAATCTCTTGCGTGTGCGTGCTAAGTTGATTCAGTCATGTCTCTTTGTGACTCCATGGACGTAGCCTGCCAGGCTCCTGTGTCCATGGGATTTCCCAGGCATGAATACTGGATGGGTTGCCATTTCCTTCTCCACTAGATCTTCCCAACCCAGGGGTCTAACTCACATCTCTTATGTCTCCTGCATTGGCACCAGAGTTCTTTACAACTAATGCCACCTGTCCAAATCTAACTAGTTCTTCAGGACTTAGCTTAAACTCTTATCTCCTCTGTGGAGAGATGGAATTAATTTAAGTCAGATGTTTGGGACTTCCCTAGTGGTCCAGTGGCTAAGACTCTGAGCCCCTAGTGTAGGGGACCCAGGTTGGATCCCTGGTTGGGGAACTAGATCCCACATGCCACAACTGAGAGTTCACATGCTGCAACTAAGACCCGAGGCAGTTCCCAAAACAGCATCAACAAACAGAAAGTCAGATGTTTATACTGAAAGCCAGGCACTCTAGAGTTTCAGGCATTCAGAGATGCACTGTGAATAAAGGACAGAGCCTGGCATCAGGGAGTCTGCAGTCTAGTAAGGGAGGTATTGATCTCCCAGGTGGCACAGTAGTAAAGAATCTGCCTGCCAATGCAAGAGACGTGGGTTTGGTCCTGGATTGGAAAGATCCCCTGGAGTAGGAAATGACAACCCACTCCAGTTTTCTTGCCTAGAGAATTCCATGGACAGAGGAGCCTGGAGGGCTACAGTCCATGGAGTTGCAAAGAGTCAGACACGACTGAATGACTGATCATGCACATATGCAAGGGAGGTGTTAAAAGAATTAGAGGACAGTGTGGGAAGCACAACAGTGGGGTTGGGTGTAAACTTGAGGCTCGGAAGAGGGAGTCGTTACTTGCGGGTGTAGAAGGGGAAAGTCTTCCACAGGGAGATGACCTCGGAGGCCGAGGCTGAGAAAGGGCTGACTCTCCAAGAGCTCTCCTTGCTTTGAATTCCCATAGCACTTAAACCTGACCCCTGCATGGAAACCTGGCTTGACTGCCTGCACAGTTGCTGCTCTTCACTTGTGAGTCTGATTACAACCTGTCTCACACTAAACCAGGATGGAGATCTTGCCCTCATACTCTCCATGGTCAGATCACTAGCCTGATACCGAATAGGGGCTCAATACATATGTGTTAAATGAACAGAATAAATGACAGGTTTTTCTCTTCCCAAACACTTGATCCAGAGTTTCTCTGAGCGAGCCGGGGTAAATTCCTTCCTAAGGCTTCAGGAAGAAGTGCCAAGTCAGTGGAATGTCCCCTGTTTCCCATCCTTTGCTCTTTTGCTCTCTGACTCCCCAGGGTCCCCTGCTGCCTCCAGATGTGACCCACCAAGGCCTCCCTTTCAGAGAGTTCTAGGCTCCAAAATGTCTCTGAAGAATCTACCCTTTATTGATAAATGATGAAATGCAGCTGTGTAAATGGTTGAGCATAAGACTTTCCAATGTATGCTTTTAAAATATGAGTTTGATTTTGGAAACATGTGAACGTTCACCTATTAAAAACATAGAGAGGGAAACCTAAACCTTGCATTGAAGATGATGTAAAGTTCACCTGAATGTGAATGACTGACGAATTTTCAAAGTGAGCGTTAACAAACTATTTGCTGGGTGAGCACAAGAAGATTTCCCTACAGCAGCTCTGAATCTCCACTTCGGTCATTTGCTCTTTCCCCTTGGAGAAGGAGGAGAGCTCACTACCATGGACAGCCAGAGGCTGGAGGATAAGGGCACTTGAAGCCCTTTCTGCCAAACGTGTCTGCTTCAGGGACATTCCACCAAGTATAGGTTCTTTTGATTCAAACTCCTTTCTATGGCCTCTATTCCCAGCTTCTATTGGGCAAGAGATGGAGCTGGTTAAGACACTGATTCAGACTTCATGTGTTCGTGGTTAGTTGGTCATGAAATTGGGAGAACCCAGGTGGTTAGGAGATTCCCTAGACCCCCTTCCTGGATCCACACATATCTGTCGACCTGCTAGATATTTCTACTGGGATCTCTCTCAGGCATCTCATCATATAAAAAAATTGCCTCATCATCCTCCACCCAAACCTGGCTCTCTCAGCCTCCCAACCCTCCTGAAGAGCACTATCACATATGCAGTTACCCAAACAAATCTGGGTTTCAGGCTGAGTTATTTCCTCTCCCTCACCATCCTCTGATTTGAACACCTTATCCTCATGCCTCACCTCAGGCGTGATTGAAACATCTTTCAAATCTCCAAATCTGTTAGCAACTCTCCAACTCTGCAGCCATTCCCCTAATCCAGGCTTCCAGCATCTGTTAACTGGATTATTATAGCAGTCTCCAACCTGGATCCTGTTCCAATCCATCTGTAGCCTTGTAGGCAAAGTCATCATTCCAAAATGCAAAGCTCATTATGTCATCTTCCTGCTTAAAACCCTTCAGTGGCTCCTATGTGGCATTAAGACCGAAGTCCAAACTCCTGTTGGGGTCCTATAGAACTTGGTTCTATTTTTCTTTTCATCCTTATATAAAGCCATCTGGGCTTGGTATTTTTTGTTGTAAGAAGATTTTTAACTACTGATTCAATGTACTCTTGTTGTTCAGTCGCTAAGTTGTGTTCAACTCTTTGTGATCCCACAGACTGCAGCACTCCAGGCTTCCTTGTCCTTCACTATTTCTCGGAGTTTGCTCAAATTCATGTCCATTGATTTAGTGGTGCTATCAGTTTATTATAGCTTAGTCTATTCCAAGTTTGATCCCTGGGTTGGGAAGATCCCCGGGAGAAGGAAATGGCTACCCACTCCAGTATTTTTGCCTGGAGAATTCCATGGACAGAGGAGCCTGGAGAGCTATAGTCCATGGGGTCGCAAAGAGTCAGACATGACTGACTGACTAACACTTTTCACTTTCATAGTCTATTCAGATTTTTATTTTTTTATTGTGTCTAGTAAGTTATATTTCCTAGGTAACTATTCATTTCAGATTTATTGGCATAAGTTGTCCATAGTATTATTTTTTAAACTGTGATAGTATCTAGTTATATATATTTGAAAATTCTTAACATTTATTTTTTCTCTTGTTATTTTTTTGTCTGGGTTTTAATCTGTTGTTCTCCAAACTTTTTGAGGCAGATGTCTAGCTTATTAATTGTCCAGCCCATCTTCTGTAAATAAGTATGGAAGTTGTTAAGATGTTTCTAACTTTCCCTTTAACTGTGTCTGACAAGTTTTCATATCTATTATTTTTATTATCATATTCAATTCTAACGTTTTAAAAGTTTCCATCATGATGTTTTCTATAACCTATTAGTTGTCTATAAGTGTGTTTCAAAATGCCCAACTGTATTTCTTATCTTTTTCGTGAATGACCACCAATCTTAATCCTTGGGTCACAACATCACTCCCAGTCAGTACTTCCTGGATACATCCTAGAACTTCCATCCCCAGAAACCTGCTTTTTGGCCTTTGGACTTTTGCATACTTTGTTCCCTCTGCCCAGACACTCCTCTTCCCCGCTATATTAACTCCTACTCAATGGTCCCAAAGAAGAGCAATGCCAAAGAATGTTCAAATTAGCACACAATTGCACTCATTTCACAGGCTGGTAAGGTCATGCTCAAAATCCTCCAAGCTAGACTCCAAAGGTACGTGAACCAAGAACTTCCAGATGTACAAACTGGATTTAGAAAGGCAGAGGAACCAGAGATCAAATTGCCAACATCTGCTGGATCTTATAAAAAGCAAGAGAATTCCAGAAAAATTATCTATCTCTGCTTCATTGACTATGCTAAAGCCTTTGACTGTGTGGATCACAATAAACTTTGGAAAATTCTTAAAAACATGGGAATACCAGATCATTACCTGCCTCCTGAGAAATCTGTATGCAAGTCATGAAGCAATAGTTAGAACCAGACACGGAACAATGGACTGGTTCAAAATTGGAAAAGGAGTATGTCTGGCCTGTATATTGTCACCCTGCTTATTTAACTTCTATGCACAATACATCATGTGAAATGCTGGACCAGATGAAACACAAACTGGTATCAAGATTGCCGGGAGAAATACCAATAACCTCAGATGACACCACCCTTATGGCAGAAAGCAAAGAGGAACTAAAGAGCCTCTTGATGAAGGTGAAAAAGGAGAGTGAAAAAGCTGGCTTAAGACTCAACATTCAAAAAACTAAGATCATGGCATCTGGTCCCATCACTTCACGGCAAACAGATGGGGAAACAATGGAAACAGTGATGGACTTTATTTTCTTGGACTCCAGAATCGCTATGGATGGTGACTGCAGCCATGAAATTAAAAGACGCTTGCTCCTTGGAAGAAAAGTTATGACAAACCTAGACAGCATATTAAAAAGGAGAGACATCATTTTGCTGACAAAGGTCTGTATAGTCAAATGGTTTTTGCAATAGTCATGTATGGATGTGAGTGTCAGATCATAAAGAAGGCTGAGTGCCAAATAACGGATGCTTTTGGACTGTGGTGTTGAAGACTCTTGAGAGTCCCTTGGACTGCAAGGAGATCAAACCAGTCAACCCTAAGCGATATCAACCGTGAGTGTTCAATGGAAGGACTGATGCTGAAGCTGAAGCTCCAGTACTCTGGCCACCTGATGTGAAGAGTCGGTTCATCGGAAAAGACCCTGATGCTAGAAAATATTGAAGGCAGGAGGAGAAGAGGACAGCAGAGGACAAGATGGTTGGATGGCATCACCGACTGGATGGACATGAATTAGAGCAAGCTCCGGGAGACAGAGAAGGACAGAGAAGCCTGGCGTGCTGCAGTCCATTGGTCTGAAGAGTCAAACACGACTGAGCGACTGAATAACAACAACTCAACCATCAGGTCTCATATTTTTTTTAACTAAAAAAAATTCTCTGCAAGTCTGTCTTGAAATTCCAATCTGGACTAGATAGACTTCTGCTTTTCTAAGTGCTCTCACACAGCTTACACTTAACCTTACTGCTTTTTTTTCTTCTCACTTTGAATTTCCTTCTGCAAACTCCTTGAAGACTTTGCTCAATGCCCGGCCACATGACTCTCACCCTCTCACTTGCTGGTAAAAATTCCCGTTCTGGAGCCACAGAGAACGATACACGGCTGCTTCCCTCCCCTCAGGAGTATCATCATATGCACCGCATCTTTATGGTTATGGTCCATCACTGGCTGTTCATCCAGCTCCAACCCACACCACCCAGGTCCCTGGGAGGCCTATTCTCCAGAGCAGGACTGGGGCCTGGCTGGAATCCAGGCTGGATTCACCTACCCTACTCCAGCTCATTGACTCCCTTGCGCTGAGCCTTCTTGCCAGCAGGGGGCACCCAAAGCCTGAAAGCGGAACTACTCTGTTCCCAGCTGTCTTTCTGAGCGGCTTATTGGGACACATTACCTGGCCTGGCTGTGCTTGGGCTTGGAGAGGACGCTCCGGCCTGCGGACGTGGCCCCTGGCTCCCACACTGCTGTCCTTCCCTCTTGGTCTGGCAGCAGTCATTGCTTGGACTTTCCCTTTGCCCTATAGTCTGATTCAGTGTGTACATTCCAGTCAGACGTAAAACTAGGTAGGTAGGGCACTAAATGCTAATAACATGCTGATTTTTGAATATCATGTATATTCTTATGCTCTTTCCTTACTAACCCTCTCGCCACGTTCTCCCTGCTTCCTCTTAGATCATCTAGGAAACCCATCTGAGCCCATCAAGGGAGCCCAGAAGCTTGGCTCCCCTCTTGGTTTCTTTTCCTGCCCAAAGCCTAAGGGCTAGAGCTGCAGAGTTATTATTTTTTCTCTTTACTTTTAAATATTAAAACAATTTTGTGTGTGTGTGTGTGTGGCTGTGATGGGTCTTTGTTGCTGTGTGAAGAATCACCTCTAGCTGCAGCTGGGGGCCTTCATTGTGGTGCCAGGGCTTCTCTCTGCAGTGGCTTCTCGTTGCAGAGCACAGGGTCGAGGGGCACGGGCTTCAGCAGTTGAAGCTCACAGTCTCAACAGTTGCGGCTCGTGGGCCCTAGGGCACTGGCTCAGTAACTGTGGTGCTCAGGCTTAGCTGCTCTTCAGCATGTGGAATCTTCCTGGACCAGGGATCGAACCCATGTCTCCTGCACGGGCAGATGGATTCTTACCCACTACACCACCAGGGAGGTCCTATTTTTTTTTTTTTTTTAAATAAGGAGAGAACAAAAAGTAGACAATTTTTGTGTGTATGTGTGTTTAGGAGTGTCACTGACCTGGAGAAGGAAATGGCAACCCACTCCAGGATTCTTGCCTGGAGAATCCCACAATGGTGGGCTGCCATCTATGGGGTCGCATGGAGTCAGACAAGACTGAAGTGACTTAGCAGCAGCAGTACCTGACCTGGGTCCCTAGATTCTTTAACAGAAATTGATAAGGGGCCAGATAAGGAATTTGGCCGAGGCTTTATTGGGACTTATTAGCACAAAAGGGCGAGAACAAGTAACAGATGCCCTTCCTCGCTCTTCCATGGAAGGCAGGCTGGTTTCTTCAATGGGGTGAGAATAGGAGCGGATTCATAGCTGTGGCTGGAGGGTGGGTTCAGTGTTCTGCCCATTCCCTTGAAGGCACTGTGTGCAGGGATCATGCGCAGTACCCTGCTTTTGCTCCTGGAACCTAAGTGGCGGTTGGTCTGTAGCTTTTTATCTTATTGTTCATAACTGCACTGATTGGGGCAGGCATGCTGTTATTTTTAATTACGTGTAGTTTCTCTGCATTCTGTTGCTCAAGGAGACGTTTGTCCAGCTGCAAGTCCAAGCACTCTGGGAAAGGGTCCCAGATTCCAGTCTATCTCAGGAGGAATTTACTGAGGCACTGCTAGTATTGCCTCTACGCTGTCTGAGAAATATTTTAAAATTAGCTTTTGGTGGTGGACCGTTCTTTTGATCACGTCACTGCTTCGGGTCTGAACTTGGTAGGTGACAATCTCACAAAAACTACATCAAATTACAGCAGTGTTTTTATAGGTGGGCAAGTGATTCTTGGGAGGTAATGGGGGGGGCTACTAATCTTGTCTGGAGGAAGGTCAACAAAGGGACAGTTTGATGTGATTCTTGATGGCAGAGGGGAAGTTTATCCCATCTAGGTAGATAAACAATGGGAATAAAAGGAGAACCACAAATCACCCTTCTGCATTCCCAAACTCTGCCTGTTAAAATCCTTTCAGCCTACTCATAGGCGTCTTTGGTCAAAGCCTTCCTTGGGGCATCTGGTCTCTTCTGAGTGACTAAGCTTGTACTTCTCACCTGCCCTGTTGGGACAAAGTGTGGCTATCCCGTCTTCTTGAGCACCCTTACCTCCTCTGCTTCCTCAGGTTCTCCTAGGAGCTAATGGGAGTTCAGCTGGAATTCCATGTACCTGTGCTCTTGATGCTGGGTCTCAAGATGTTGTGGGTGAGATCCTTACCCTGTCCTTCTGTGCTCTGGTTTTCAGCTTCGGTGAATGCAGGCCAGTTGGCAGGTCTCTCCTTGTGAGGGAATGAATGCCCCACACAGGCTGTGAATGGAACTCTTCTTTCAGAATGGAGAGACAAGGCCTGGGGAAGAGGGTGATTTGGGGATCATGGGACAAATTTAAGAAAAAGCTCATATTTTGCTGATCCTCAGCCCTGGGACAATGAGCAAGACAAAGGCTACACTTGGGTACCAAGAATACGTACCCCAAGAAAGCATAGACTGGAAGATACTGGCAAACTTCTTTGAGAGATAATCTAATCTGCTCCCAGAAAAGATCTTAGGACTAGAGTTATTAAACAGCTCTGGAGAAAATGCTGGGGTTGGCACTGTCCACAGGTGCAGACCCACATCTCTGCTCTTCTCTTGCTGATAAACACTCCCTACCAACTTTTAGGATTTGAAGGAAGCACTGGGCTTTTGGTATTGTGGTTCTATTACATTGGCAGCGAGAACCTATCCTGCCAGGGAGCATTACCTGGAGGTTCTGGAGGTTGGAGGTACTCCGGAGAAGAGCTGAGGGAGAGGTTTCTGGACATGGAGGAAACCTCTAAGCCCATTAAGCTCAACCCTATCTGTCATTTTATAGTTGAGAAAACAGATGGGAAATTGCTTGCGTGCTTAAGGTCACACTGAGTTAGTGGCAGAACTAAATCCATAGAAAACATTGGTTGCTATGGATTTTTCTTTTTTTTGGCCATGCTGCAAGGCTTGTGGGATTTTATTAATAGTTTCCTGACCATGGATTGAACTGGGGCCTTCAGCATGGGAATGTGGAGTCCTAACCCTTGGACCGCCAGGGAATTCCCAGTTGCTAAAGTGCTTAACACTGACATCTGCTGTACTAGATGATGTCTCATATCCTCCACCACATCCCCCACCACCCCTATCTTAGTTCCTTATCATGGGGCATGAGTGATTATGGATCATATAACGTGGTCCAGGATGAAATGCTATGCAAACCATGTTGAAAAATGCCATCACTAACCTTCAGATACCCTCACTTTTTGTTTATGCCTGAAGTGTCCTCTTAACATGAAGAATCAGATTCTTGTAGAAAGAAAATAGGTCTGTTGCTAGCAGGATCTCAAAGCCAGTGGAGAAGTGAAATGGAAAGGGCCCTGGAGGATCCTAAAATAAAGGACACAGGAGCCTTTGTGTGTGGGGGTTGTTTATTGCAAACTGTTATAATTAAAGTGGTATTTTACAAGTGTTTTTAAGACAGAGGGCAGATATGCTCTGAGCTGGGCCTCAGCACCAGAGGCACACACCTGGGGGGGAAATGGCACTTGCAGAGAATGTGAGCTCAACTGCTGTTCACTTCATAAGCACACTTGTGCTAGAGTCTTCTTAGGGAGCCTGAGAGGAAAAGAAGGGAGTGGGGACAGCCATGAAGCAGCTGCTTTAAATTCCTAATCTCGCTCCATCCCCACCGTGCTCACGGCCTTCCAGAGCAGGCCTCAGAGCCACCCTGGGGGCTGACACAGATCCATCCTCGGGCCCAGGCTTCCTGCCAGCTCAGGGGGTCTCCGTCATCCTCGGTATCACTCATCACTGATCTCCTTTTTCTGTCAGAAGTTTCCCAAATCTGTAGCTTAAAAACACCAGCAGGAGGAGAAGCAAGGAACGTTCTTGTTAATATAAATCCACAGCAAGATGGCTTGAGAACTGGGTGTTTCCCAGGGTTGGCAGGTATGTGGACAGTTGCCTGCATTCTTTATCCACAGGTGCTTGAATGCATAATAGTGTTGAACATGCAGAGGGGCTACACTTTTAGGACTGGCTCATGTTTCTGAGAACCTCTAGAGAGACTCACTGGATCAGAATCAGCCTAGCAGAACGTGGGGACAGGGGAGACTTGAATCCAAGATTATTCCCAGGAGGAAGGGAGCACTACTTCCAGAAGTAGCAGCAGGGAGGCTGTGCCAAGGCTCGGCCCAAGGAGCCAGGGTGCCTGGTGTGGAGAGGTGGCTCCTTGTGCAGTTCTGGGTTACTGTTTGGGCAAAGCGAAGTCCCAGGCAGTCTCCTGTGCACATTTCC
This sequence comes from Moschus berezovskii, assembly GCF_049115385.1. Lineage (NCBI taxonomy): Eukaryota > Metazoa > Chordata > Mammalia > Artiodactyla > Moschidae > Moschus > Moschus berezovskii. The sequence goes on from NC_142471.1 coordinate 29,096,150, forward strand.
ACATGGCCTGCATGAGGCGGGTGAAGCCCATGTCTTTGGGCTTCTCCAAGCCTCTCATCAGCCGTTGCTTCATGATAGAAACAAATTCCTTATTGCTCAGCTCTCCATTGCCTAGAAGAGGCAAACACAACAGGGATAAGTGAATGCCTTGGAACAAAGATGAGAAAATTCCACAGTCACATTGTGTCGGTTCCAAAGCCTAGCACTCTCTCATGGCCAAATTCAATTCTCTTGGCTAACAGTGAACTGATTTGTGCCTTCCTTGATGTTTTCAACTGCAACTCAGTGTCAATTCAGTGTAGTGTGACAGAAGTTGAATGAGACTATATTTTATGTCAGGTCCTGTGCTATGCTAGGTGTTGAGAATAAAGAGATAAAAATGACTTTGTCCCTTGAAATACCATCAGATTGTGGGAGAGACAAGTACATTATTTAAGCATTATAGTAGATGCCATAATGGGGTAAACAGAGGATACTATGGGGCACAGAGGAAGAATGTCTAATTCAGGATGGGGAGGGTACAATTACAGATCAGTAAAGACCTCCTGCAGGTGACTCTTAAGTTGACTCCCAAAGGATGGGCAGGAATTGGCCACACACAGGGGAGTGAGATGGGGAGGCATTTCAGTGGTGGTTGTAGCACAAGCAAAGGCGCCGGCAGGAAGCAGTCCAGCTGCTGGAGAAGCGCGCTGAGCGAGGCACTGCTGGACACACAGAAGTGGGGGTAGGGCCGGGAAACCAACAAGGCAGGCAGGGGGAGCGGTCCCTGAGGAGCCCGTATTCTCCTTAAAGGGTTTGTACTTTATCTTCCCGGCAGGAAAGGACTGGAAGAAGGGAGGAAGATGCAGTTAGAGTTTCATTTTGGATGGATTTCTCCAGCTGGATGATGATGGTGATGGCCTGGAGAGTGGCACAGCTGGAGTAAGGCAGCCAGTTCGGAAGCTGCTGTGACAGTCTAGGCTGGTACACTGGAGCTGTCTGCAAGGCTCCATCAGAAACAGTGTCTACGTCAAGGGCAGGAAAGCTCGGCTTTCCTGCTGGACTCCAGAGGGCCCCACTTACCATCACAGTCAAAGAGCGCAAACACCACATCACACACGTGATCTGAGAGTTCCACTTTAGCCACTGTCCTGGCCACCTGCTGCATGGTCACTGAAAGAAGAAAGATGCTGAGTCAGCCCAGCAGAGGGGCTTTTGTTTTGCCTTCTCTGAACGGAAGGATGAAAATATTCTGTCATAGTAAAACATTTTCAGATGTATTTGTGATAATTCAGTTTTTAATCCATAACCACCTTTCCTTTTCACTTCAGGTTCCATTGTTTTCTATCGCTGCCACACTTTAGGAGGTATATATAATTAAGTAAGAATGCCTGATAATGATTCATAGGGAAAGTAGATGAGAGGTTACCAACAGCTGGGAAGTTAGTGGTTAACGGGTATAGATTTACCATTTGGGGTGATGGAGAATTTTTGGAATAGCAGTGATGGTTGTACAACAATGTGACTGTAATGAATGCCACGGATACTTAAAAAACAGCTTAAATGGCAGCTTTTGTTATATATATTTTACCATAATAAAAATTTTAAAAGTTAAAATCCACATAGTATTTAAGGATGGAATTCTAAGTCTCAAGCATATAGTGATGACTTTTCTAATAACTTATTACCAGAAGAGTGCCTTGCAAAAAAGTAAAGAATATCTGATGTTACTATAGTCTCCATCTTGGCATTTCCCTCCCACTGGAAAGAACACAGTAACAAAAAGTCAAGGAAATAATGAGGCAGCCAAAGGATGGGGAGGTGGGAAACAAGGAGGCTAGTGTGACTGCACCGAGGCTTCCCCACCAGTTGCTGATGAACAGCGGAAATGCACAGCTCAGCTCCTGCCCGCCCTCCTGACAGGTTTCCCATCACCCACTTTGGTTTTTCCAACTGTGCCCCTTGAGAGAAGCAGTGCCCCCATCTCGCTAGATCAGAATACAGTCGTCTTCTTTTTTTCTTTTTCCAGACTTCATCAGAAAATCTCTTCTCTCCTGCCATTTTCTCTTCCTCTGACATTTACTGTTAAACACTAGCAATCATGTGAAAATTGGGTTCTCACGAAAAACAAGCCAGGAAGGAAATTAGGCAATTTCCCCTGCCTTCTCTGCCATTTATCCTCAAGTCTGATCTAGCTACATCTAGAAATTATGTTATTGCTTATAGACACACTCTTAAGTGAGGTAAAACTCAGAGGAGACAAAAAGATGAATTTCTATTCATGAATCAACTAGCAATGAAGTGTTTGTATTTATAAACCTCAGATTTGTGTATGCTCAGTTACTAAGTCCTGTCTGATTCTTTGTGACCCCAGGGAGTGTAGCCTGCCAGGCTCCTCTGTCCACTGCTGCTTCCAGAAGCAATGTAAACTTTTTAAAGTCAGTGTATTTTCTCTGCTTATTTCACTCCTATAATTTCAGCTCTTCCTTGTCATTTTTTTCCTGCATTTGATCTCTCATTTCACCTCTATGGCCTCCATATAGTCTCCACAGTGCTCTCAAGGTCAGCTGACATAAATGCCAGAACAAGGCAGAGGAGCAAGGTGACGCAGGAGGAAAACCGTGCTTGCAGTCCTAAGACCTGAGCTCTAGTCCTGGCTCCACCAACTTGCTGGTGTGACCCTGATGGAGTTATGTGATCTCTTTGGATACAATTTCTCATATCCAAAAGAGGAGATGCCACAAGATAACTGCTAAGGTGGCTTAGTAGCACAAAGAGTAGTTCACTGGCGTTTTCCAGAATCTGAGGGTGAGAGATAGGAGAGGAGGTACACAGAAACAGCTGAGGATCTTGTATGGTGAAGGACAGAAGAAAGGTATAAAGGTCACAAACTGGGCTGTGCCTCAGTGTCCACAGTCTCTGGCTGGAGGGGACTAGGCCGCTCACAGGGCGTGAAGAACCAGAATCCTCCTCGTGCAGCTTTAGGTTACCGCTGACACTGCACTTCCTCCCAGGACATGAGTTAGCATCAAAGAGGAATCAACATCCCTTGGAACTACTAGATTCAAGCAGACTATCTACTGTGTGGATGTTCATGAGATGTAGTTCAGTGCTGCCAGGGGAGACGGGGCCTCTACCAGACTGTGGGAGTTTTAGGGTTTAGAAACTTCTCCTGGTAGGAGATACTTCATTCTCTCAGTTGGCTCAGGAAGAACCAATTCCTGCTAACGAAATGGCCTGGGGAAGGAAGAGAAAGCAGAAGGCCAATTTACAAGGAAAACAGTAACTATTAAGAGAACTAAAGAGATAACAGCTTGTCATTATACTTCTCAGTAGGAAAATCTACTAAGGAAACTTAATTCACCTCAGAAGATTGCTCAGTGAGAAGAGAATAAGATCAGAAGATCCTGGGTGCTGTCCAATTGTGGTCATTTACCAAACTACCCTATGCAGCCACAGAAATGTGTCCTGAGAAGTGGTTCAAAACCTGTTCTACATTAGATAAATACGGACACTTTATGTTAACCATTCCTTTCTCTGCCAGTGTTTGTTAACCATGCCCTTTTCACACCAATACCAAACCTGTTTTAACTGATAACTATACCTCTTTTTCTCTCAGTTCCATTCTCTTAGAGCAGAGTACCCATCATCAATTCTTCTTGATGCTCCCACTGCCCATCCTATTCTCCATGAAGATGGACTTTTTCCTCTAAATAAACCATTAAATAAATAATACTCAATGTCAGTGAGAGCTCTTGGCTTTTTCAGGTGAAAAGCTCACTGGAGTGGTATTAAGTGGTTGCAGAACAGGGACTTCTCGAATTCCACAGGTGAGCATGCCTCACTACAAAGGCCATCTCTTAACAGGACAGTTACAGAATATGTTTCATCTCACATGGAGAGGGCTCTGATGCCATCTGTACAACAGGAGGGAAACCAGGGCTGCTGAGGTATTCAAACCGCTGGGAAGTTACCAGCCAGCAAAGAACCTGGCTGGGCTGCCCTTTCACAGTCTGAGATCCTCAGATAGGCCCCCAGGGTGTGAATCAGAGCAGTGGAGGAAACAAACATTAAACTAGCTGGTGAGCTCCAGCCAAGAGTACTGGGAACAAGCAGGATGACAGATCACAAGCCAAGTGCTTGACAGCTGGTCCTGAGAGCTGGCTCATTCAGATTTGCTTCCACATCTCTGAACCACAAAGTCATAATTAAATCACAGCAAGAACAATCCCCCACCACTTCTGCCCCAGGTCTCAGCTTCTCCATGCAGACCAGTTGTTGGCACTGGAATGTGGGCCTCACCTATTTAATGATGCTAACTGATGGATGGCTGGGATTCTAATCTGAAAGATGTCCCTATGGAGCATGAGATCCCCCTGGAGAAGGCCTAGGTTTCCAAGGCCTATCTATTCCTTTGCTACAAATCTGCTCCAGCTGCCTGCACAATAGATTGGCATAAGACTGGGTGATTTCTACTAGATTGGGATGGGGAGGAATGTGCAGAAGCAGGCTCACTGGCACTAAAAACTGTGTTAACCATCTGGCTCTTTGAAAAGTCCAAGCAGAATCTGAGACGTGCCAGGTCCCCAGTTTTCTCTCTGGCATAGTCCGTGATTGGACAATTCAGCAACACAAAGAAATACACACTGAGTTTGTGTGACTATAATGTCAGAAGCTATATTACATAAAACTATCTATTCACAACAGTAGTCGAACAGAGGAAAGGAGAGTTCTGGAGGGATAAGAGCCCAAATATCCATTTGGAATCAGAGAATCTTAGAACTGGACCTCAGAAGAAAGATAAAGAATTTGAATAACTTGCTCAGGGCCACAAAGCTAGTTGGTAGGGCTGTGTCTAGAATCTAAGTCTCCTGACTTTCAGCCCATGCTCTTTTTCCTATACACACTGGACTCACTCCATCCCTTATATGGACAGTGGATCCCCCCATGAATCTGTCACTCTATTTTTTTTTGCGGGGGGAGGGCATGCCATGCGACTTGTGGGATCTTAGTTCCCTGACTAGCAACTGAATCTGTGTCCTCGGCAGTGAAAGTGTGGAGTCTTAACCATGGGACCACCAGGAAATTCCCAGGAATCTCTCATTATAAGTTAAGAGAAAGAACTCAGGTGGAAGAAAAGCCAAAATATGAATTACTCCTTGCTAGTGGGCAGGGATGAATAACTGAATAATAACCAGGGGTTGTGAGGAGCCAGCACTATAGTCTGACCACAGATCTTATGTCCTGTATGATGGAAGACATCAGTATTCCCTTGGAACATATACTGACAATTTTCGGGACAACTTAAAAGGTTTACTAAAATGCAACCCAATGAAAAGCATATGAAATAAAGGTGGCCCTGGGAGTTCTGCCTGTGATGCATAAATTGAGCTATGCACAGTGTGACCCAATTAGGAGCTGCCTGTCTCTTCCTAATGCAAAGGTGTTTGGAAAGGTGATACGCCAAGCTGGGTTGACAGTCTCTAGCTGTGTGGCCCTGTGATGATTCCTGTCTTCCTGGACTGTAGTGGAGAAAATCAAAAGCTGGCTTGTGACAGCCAAGGTTAAGTGAGGGAGACATTTCTTCTTCAGCTCTGAAAAGGCTTATGATATAGAGGTCACAGTTTCTTAAGTCCACCCCTAGATGGCGTCGGGGAAGGTGGGGACAGGAGAAGGATTTTCCTTTAAAGAGCAATTGTTCTTTCTTTTGCATCTTCTTCCAGGATACTTTGGCTAATACAATACACACATTTCAACGTGACTGAAGGGGGTGGGGGTGGGAAGGAAAGGACAACATTTTGGATAACAAGCAATTTCAGGAGCCAAGAGTAATGCAGTATACTAATAATGCAAACTATAACACTGTGTTATGCACAGTGTTTCTGCGCCACAGGCAGGTTGACTAGCTCTGTGTGTTCAGGCCGTTCACCTGTCAGAGGTGATGCTGGTGATCCTGGCTCTTAAATACGGGTATATGCCAGAAAAAAACCCTGTGGCCAAGTTTTCTGAACCTCAGAGCATCATTCCAGATGACTACTTCAATGGGTTTACATGCTTAACCTAGTAAAACTGGTTGACAGTAAGGTTTATTGCATTGTCCAGTATTGTATCTGGTGTCATTAAAAATGCTCATCACATTTGTCCACAAAAGGCAAGCATTTCTACCAGCACCATTAGGCAGTGATTTCAGGTGCCACATTCAGAAGGCAATCACAGTTCAGTGGGGGAAACCATACATACCATTAAGATTGTGAAACATATAGGAGAATTATCAGACATATTAACAGACACACCTGGGTTACAGTGGAATAGTTTGTATTTGGATCCTCTGAAAAGTTTGGTACATTTTGGATCCTCATTCTAAAGGATTAAAGAGACAGACCGCTCCAAATATGGCATGTAAGGTTGTAAGCAGTAGGTGGTGGAGGAATCAGTTTGAGTAAGTACTGGAAGCAGGAAAGGAGGCTAATGCCTGACTAGACAGCTTGAACAGAGGTGCAGGTGGGGATGAGAGCATTAGGATAGATTTGCCTTCAGGACAGACTGGCAAGGGGCCAGTCAAGTCTCCTTGCAGGGAAACCTTTATAACACAGCCAGGTCTTGTCTTGAGACCAATTTACCATTTTACCAAAATTTACCATATTTGCTTTTCCCTCTTTGACTCTTTTAAATTTTCATTATTTCTATTTAAAAAAGTTATTTTTCATTATATAATACATTTAGCTGTTTGAAATTCAAATGGTACAAAAGGGCTCTCAAAGTTATGTCCCATCCCCCTCCAGATGTTGTCCAGAGGCAATGAACATCTCTAGTTTCCCTAGAAATATTTTATAGATATAAAATCAAATATTTATTCTTCACTTCTTCCCACAAAATGATTTAAATATATGGTTTTGCTTGACTCATTTAACAATGTATCTAATAATTCCATTCTAATACATAAATAATTCATTTTTGACAGCTGCACAGCGTTCCACCAAGAGCATGTGTCATTATTTAGATAACCACTTCTTTATATTATTCTAACCTCAATCTTGGAAAATGTCTTTTATGCTTGCTTTGAAAATTACTTCCTTGGTGGGCTATAGTTGTCAGCCTCAAGAGAGTCTGAATCTCTGATAACTAAAGTTGCAAGCAACTGAGATATTTAAGTTCAGCTTGCTTAAATGATTGAAAAGGCTAAATTACTCTTCATCTTAACAAGTGTCTTATCAAAACTTCAGAGGTGTCTAAGGGCAGTAGCCCCTGAAGCCCCTGTAAAGCAGCGCTTGCATTAAATCCTAACCTCTATACTTCCCCAGTTGGTATAATTTCTTTCTGATCCTTTTCATAGCAGGATATAATGTTGGCTGATGTTGTTCTTGTCTCTTTAAGTGGATGTTTTGGTGGTTTATCTTACCCTCTTTCCTCTCTCCTTCAATGGTAATCATGAGTCCCTAAAGCAGCTCTCTTTCTCCTTGGGGCACTTATAAATAATTTCACTAAATCACAACATATTCAAAGCAACAGAGTTAAGCCAGAATCAATCTTTAGAACTGCTAAGTGACTTTAAATTTGGGGGAAAATAAATTAGTTCTCTGCAGAGAGAGAAAGTGCCTCATAAAGCAAACATTTCTTTCAGAATTTGAGCTTCTGTGCCTACAGTATGAATACTTTTGTTTTAAAAATTGATGGCTTTGTCTTAAATGAATGGAATCCTGGCAAGCACTCTCCTTCACGCATAAACGTTCTTACAAAATGAAATAATGAACTGAAGCACAGGAGCCTGCCTCCCACAAACTTTAAAAGAATTTATAGGGACTTTCCTAGAGGTCCAGTGGTTAAGATTGTTCGTCCACTGCAGGGGGCACAGCTTCAATCCTTGGTCAGGGAACTAAGATCCTGCATGCCTGGCAGCATGGCCAATAAATAAATAAATAATAAAAATACAAGAATTTACAAAATAGGAGCTTTTTTCCCATAACCTCTTCGCCACACATCTTTATGACATTTCCATTTCCTGCCTTCATGCTACGGCTGTCTGGGGAAGCTCTCCTGTACATTCTTGCTGTAAACTTCCCCCCACTTTTGTTTTCTCATAAAAGCACTGAGTTACCTATAGAAGTCTCTAGACCCTTCTAGTAGCAGTGAGTGCTGTGCACTTTACAAAACAGTGGTATGGAAGTGAATGAACTGGAATCTCTGGTCTCAGTTTTGTATCACACTAGCTGTGAATTGAGCAAGCCATTTTCCTTCAAGTGTAACTGAAGAAGTTAAAAACAAGGAAGTGAGGGTTTAAGTAAAATGATTTCTAAGCTCCCTTTCAGCCCTAAAATTTTATGACTGACATGTTAACATCCTTTTAGATAACATGGCTTAGCTCAATTAAAATGTGCATATCTTCAGAAGTCCTCAAAGAATTTAACTGGTAATTTCTGGAATTACAGCCGGTATGGTGGGTAGAATTTTGAGATGGTCCTCAAGATCCCCACACCCTGTAAAATCTCCTCTCCTTGAATGTGGGCAAGACCTGTGAATAGGACATGATACCACTCTTGTGATTAGGTTACTTTATATGGACAAGGTAATGGAATAGTCATTCTCATGATTACAATTATATAAGAACCCATCTCGCACACTGAGGAAGGAGATTCTCCTGCTGGCTTTGAAGAAGTGAGCTGCCATACTGTAAGAGGGCCACATGGCAAGGAACTGCAGTGGCCTGCTGAGAGTGACAGCCAGTATGAAAAAGGAACCTCAGTCCTACAACCAAAAGGAGCTGAATTCTGCCAAGAACCCAAATAAGCTTGGAAGAGGACTGTCTGTGAACTCCAGATGAGAAAGCAGTCCTAATAATGCCTTGATTTCTGTCTTGATAAAGACTTTGAGCAGAGAACCCAGTTACACTGTGCCTGGACTCTCTGACTTATGAAAACTAGTATGATAAATAGGTGGTATTTTAAGCTGCAAATTTGTTGTAAGCAAGAAAGTAGGGAAGGTATTTATGGTTGGGAATGTCCTTTAGAGATTCCTCAAGTCATACTTTATATACAGCTATGCTGATTCTAGGTACATTTTATAGAACTGTCACTTTTCTGCAACTACTATACCAAGCTTCATAAATTAGCTCTTATCAAGGCACTAGCCAAGATCTAATTAAGTTTTAAATCTCTTAACAAGAAAATAAACTAAAACTGCCACCATTCTTTTGGGAATTCAACAGCCTTGCTCTGATTTCAAATGTATTTGATAATTATAAGTCAGTTCGTTTTCACAGATTTGGATACAGCTTTAGGCTACAACATGTCCCTTAAAAGATTTACTACATTCAGTAAAAAGCTGATTTAGTTATAGAATTTCAAATCTGGAAGAATGCTTGGCGATATTTAGTATAACAACTAACTTGAGGTCAGATAAATTGTGACTTGCCCATATGTCAAGGAAATTAATAAGGGAAGGTGTCATACTACTCTTGTCCACCCCCTTACCCTAGGCTTTTATTAGAGAATTACACCATCCTTTTCAGGATCTGATCAGGTTAAGAATTAATTCACTCATTTATTCAACATTAATTAAATATCTACTGTATATAAATAATTATTCTAGGCTCACAGAAGGACACAAAGGAAACATGGTTCAGTCTAGAAGACAATTACCCTTTGATTGCTACAGATACTAGAGATATTAATAGGGCATAGATAGTCCTAGGAATAGGGCTTCCCTGGTGGCTCAGATAGTAAAGAATCTGCCTGCAATGCAGGAGACCCGGGTTTGATCCCTGGGTCCTGAAGATCCCCTGGAGAAGGGAATGGCTACCCACTCTAGTATTGTTGCCTGGAGAATTCCATGGACAGAGGAGCCTGGTGGGTTACAGTCCATGGGGTCACAAAGAGTCAGACATAACTGAATGACTCACACACACACACACACACACACACAGTCCCAGGAATAGAGAAGTTAAATAATGAAAATTGGAGATACTAAGCGAACATTTCATGCAAAGATGGGTACAATAAAGGACAGAAACAGCAAGGACCTAAAAGAAGCAGAAGAGATTAAGAAGAGGTGGCAGAAATATACAAAAGGTATATTCTTCTGTGTATTCTTGACTATATAAAAAAGGTCTTAATGACCCAGATAACCATGATAATAGTCACTCACCTAGAGACAAAAATCCTGGAGTGTGAAGTTAAGTGGGCCTGAGGAAGCATTACTATGAACAAACCCAGTGGAGGTAATAGAATTCTAGCTGAGTTATTTAAAATCCTAAAAGATGATGCTGTTAAAGTGCTGTACTCAATATGCCAGCAAATTTGCAAAACTCAGCAGTGGACCCAGGACAGGAAATGTCAGTTTTCATTCCAATCCCAAAGAAAGGCAATGCCAAAGAATGTTTAAACTGTCGTACAATTATGCTCACTTCACATGTTAGCAAGGTAATGTTCAAAATCCTACAAGTTAGGTTTTAGCAGTACATTAACCAAGAACTTCCAGATGTATAAGCTGGATTTAGAAAAGGCAGAGGAACCAGAGATCAAATTGCCAACATCCGTTGAATCATAGAAAAAGCAAAGGAATTTCAGAAAAGCATCTACTTCTGCTTCATTGAATACACTAAAGCCTTTGACTGTGTGGATTACAACAAACTGGAAAATTCTTAAAGAGATGGGAATACTAGACCACCTGACCTGTCTCCTGAGAAACCTGTATGCAGGTCAAGAAGCAACAGGTAGAAATGGACATGAAACAGCAGACTGGTTCCAAATTGGGAAAGGAGTATGTCAAGGCTATATACTTCACCCTGCTTATTGAAGTTCACAGAGTACATCATGCAAAATGCCAGGCTGGATGAATCACAAGCTTGAATCAAGGTTGCCAGGAGAAATATCAACAATCTCAGACAGGCAGATGATACTATTCTAATGGCAGAGAGTGAAGAGGAACAAACAGCCTCTCGAGGAGGGTGAAAGAGAACAGTGAAAAAGCTAGCTTAAAATTCAACATTCAAAAAACTAAGATCATGGCATCTGATCCCATCAGTTCATGGCAAAGAGATGGGGAAAAAGTGAAAAAAATGACAGATTTTATTTTCTTGGGCTCCAAAGTTACTGAGAATGGTGATCACAGCCATGAAATTAAAAGACACTTGTTCCTTGGAAGAAAAGCTGTGACAAACCTAGACATTGGATTAAAAAGCAAAGACATCATTTTGCTGACAAAGGTGTGTATAGTCAAAGCTATGGTTTTTCCAGTAGTCATGCATGGATTTGAGAGTTGGACCATAAAGAAGGCTGAATGTTGAAGAATTGCTGCTGGAGAAGACTCTTGAGAGTCCCTTGGATAGCAAGGAGATCAAATCATTCAATCCTAAAGGAAATCAGTCCTGAATATTCATTGGAAGGACGGATGATGAAGCTGAAGCTCCAATACTTTGGCCACCTGATGTGAAGAGCTGACTCCCTGGAAAAAACTTCAATGCTGGGAAATATTGAAGGCAGGAGAAGAAGGGGACAACAGAGGATGAGATGATTGGATGGCATCACTGACTCAACGGACATAAGTTTGAGCAAACTTGGGAGATAGTGAAGGACAGGGAAAACTGGCATGCTGAAGTCAATGGGGTTGCAAAGAGTTGCACACAACAGTGAATAAACAGTGAAAAACAATGCCTTCTGAAAGCAATAATCCCAGGAATTTTTAGATGAATGATGAATTTTAGGAGAAACTAAAAGCTCCAATCTTCCTCATTAAAAACAAAGCAACTTACAACTTCTTTTTTCCTTTTTCTTATTTTTATTTGGCTGCACTGGGTCTTAGTTGCAGTATGTGGGATCTAATTCCCTGACAAGGGATCAAACCTGGACCCCCTGCATTGGGAGTGCGGAGTCTTAGCCACTGGACCACCAGAGAAGTCACAACAACTTCTAAATTAATACAAATCTCAAAAAATGGCTGAAAAAAGCAGTAGATACTACTTTCTAAGAGAACAAACAGTAAGCCATATCAGGTTCTACAGTGATATTTTAAAAAATAACTTTTTGCCAAATTGCCATATCCGGAGAGGATGTTTCTAATCTACTAGCTCCTTATTGAACAGAAGTAAATAGAGGAAAGTCAGTACTTTGGGATTGAAAACAGAACAGGCGGCTGTCTGCAGTCATAATTTCAATCTAGTATAATAATAAAGGATTCAGTTCAGTTCTGTTCAGTTGTTCAGTAGTGTCCAACTCTTTGCGACCCCATGGACTGCAGTACACCAGGCTTTCCCATCCATCACCAACTCCCGGAGCTTGCTCAAACTCACGTCCATCAAGTCGGGAATACTATCCAACCATCTCATTATCTGTCATTCCCTTCTCCTCCTGCCTTCAGTCTTTCCCAGCATCAGGGTCTTTTTAAATGAGTCAGTTCTTCACATCAGACGGCCAAAGTATTGGAGTTTCAGCTTCAGCATCAGTCCTTCCAATGAACACCCAGGACTGATCTCCTTTAGGATAGACTAGTTGGATCTCCTTGCAGTCCAACGGACTCTCAAGAGTCTTCACCAACACCACAGTTCAAAAGCATCAATTGTCACTCAGCTTTCTTTATAGTCCAACTCTCATATCCATACATGACTACTGGAAAAACCATAGCTTTGACTAGATGGACCTTTGTTGGCAAAGTAATGTCTCTGCTTTTTAATATGCTTTCTAGGTTGGTCATAGCTTTTCTTCCAAGGGGCAAGCATCTTTTAATTTCATGGCTGCAATCACTATCTGCAGTGATTTTGGAGCCCCCCCAAATAAAGTCTGTCACTGTTTCCATTGTTTCCCCATCTATTTGCCATGAGGTGATGGGACTGGATGCCATGATCTTAGTTTTCTGAATGTTGAGTTTTAAGCCAACTTTTTCACTCTCCTCTTTCACTTTCATCAAGAGGCTCTTTAGTTCTTCTTCACTTTCTGCCATAAGGGTGGTGTCATCTGTGTATCTGAGGTTATTGATGTTTGTCCCGGCAATCTTGATTCCAGCTTGTGCTTCATCCAGCCCAGCATTTCACATGATGTACTCTGCATACAAGTTAAATAAGCAGGGTGATAATATACAGCCTTGATGTATGTCTTTCCCAATTTGGAACCAGTCTATTGTTCCATGTCCATTTCTAACTGTTGCTTCTTGACCTGCATACAGATTTCTCAGGAGGCAGGTACAGTGGTCTGGTATTCCCATCTCTTCCAGAATTTTCCAGAGTTTATTGAGATCCACACAGTCAAAGGCTTTGGCATAGTCAATAAAGCAGAAGTAGATGTTTTTCTGGAACTCTCTTGCTTTTTAGATGATCCAACAGATGCTGGCAATTTTATATTTGGTTCCTCTGCCTTTTCTAAATCCAGTTTGAACATCTGAAAGTTCATGATTCCTGTACTGTTGAAGCCTGGCTTGAAGAAGTTTGAGCATTACTTTGCTAGCGTGTGAGATAAGAGCAATTGTGCGGTAATTTGAACATTCTCTGGCATTGCCTTTCTTTGGGACTGTAATGAAAACTCACCTTTTCCAGTCCTGTGGCCACTGCTGAGTTTTCCAAATTTGCTGGCATATTGAGTGCAGCACTTTCACAGCATCATCTTTCAGGATTTGAAATAGCTCAACTAGAATTCCATCACCTCCACTAGCTTTGTTCATAGTGATGCTTCCTAAGGCCCACTTGACTTAGCATTCCAAGATGTCTGGCTCTAGGCGAGTGAGCACACCATCATGATTATCTGGGTCATGAAGATCTTTTTTGTACAGTTCTTCTGTGTATTCTTGCCACTCTTCTCAATATCTTCAGCTTCTGTTAGGTCCACATCATTTCTGTCCTTATTGAGCTCATCTTTGTATGAAATGTTCCCTTGGTATCTCTAATTTTCTTGAAGAGATCTCCAGGCTTTCCCATTCTATTGTTTTCCTCTACTTCTTTGCATTGATCACTGAGGAAGGCTTTCTTATCTCTCCATGCTATTCTTTGGAACTCTGCATTCAAATGATTTATCTTTCCTTTTCTCCTTTGCCTTCTGCTTCTCTTCTTTTGTCATCTATTTGAAAGGCTTCCTCAGACAACCATTTTGCCTTTTTGCATTTCTTTTTCTTGGGGATGGTCTTGATCGCTGCCTCCTGTACAATGTCACGAACCTCCGTTCATAGTTCTTCAGGCACTCTGTCTATCAGATCTAATCTGTTGAATCTATTTCTCACTTCCACTGTAAGGCATTTGATTTAGGTCATACCTGAATGGTCTTGTGATTTTCCCTACTTTCTTCAATATAGGATTATCTCATTTGATTATCTCAGTGGCTTGAGGCAAGGAGTCTATATCACCATTGTACAGATCAGGAAACTGAGGTTTCAAAAACTTCAGTGATTCGTTCAAAGACGCAAAGCTAGTGAGTTACAGAGACTCAAAATCAGATTTGAGTTTAAAACCAGAATTTATGCTTACAAACTTCTTGAATTTATTTAACTTTCAATAAACGCTAGATGTTGGAAGTGTCTCTGAAAGTATAATAAAACATTGCCACACCCACAAGTAGAGGTGATAAGGAACACCTGGATCTTTAGAAGTTCAGAAGTCCACATCTGTATATCCTATAATTTGATGTTCAGAAATGACAGCTTAGTATAGACATATGTATTTTCTGTTCTGTGGGATCCTTCAAAGGGGTACCAACTTTCCTTGATACATGACCATATTTAAGTCACTGTAGGCTTTTGTGTATTGGTTTTTTCACCGAAGAGTAATATGGTCAGAAAAGTGAAGAACATAGATGTGTCTACTAAGATGTTCCTTTGTGGGCATAAGAAGCTAGATTAGAAAATTCCAAGAATCTGTGTCACTGCAGAGTATGCCCTACAGATGTCAGAGTGTGTCTGAGCTGGAAAACATGGTTCAGAACAGAAGAGACAACTGTAGGGGGAAAAATATCCTATTCCATATGTTACACAAGGGCACTGACTCCAAAACATCAGAGTTTATCAAAAGGACTCTATTCCCACCCAAGAATGGTCAACTCTTAACCAAAGGGAACTGGGAGGAAACAACCTAGTGCCTGTCTTCCCTAAGCTACTGAGAACCAGAGTTCAAAATGATGAACCTGCCTTGTCTCCTCCTGGATTACATTGCAGCAAAGATTTTCAAATCCCAGAAGTGTTTTGGGATATAGAAAGACAACATGATGGTATGGAAAGAAAACAGGCTTTGGGATCAGAGAGCCGTGAGGTTGAATTCTGGCTCTATTTATTAGCTGAGTAACCAAGGGTAAGGTGCTTCATTTTATATTTCCATAAAACAGGGGATAATGCTACCTTTCAGGAAAAATACTTGGGGTAGAAGAGAGCACCTTGTAGGAGTTATGCCACAGGTTTTACTATTTATTTTCCTGACTTGTCAGGTAATTAGGTAAAGTGTACATATAGAATGACTACACAGAATTGAGGGCAACCATGTCATAAATTATGATTTTCAATTTAAGTGGGCCTGTGCTGGAGCATGACTACTAAAGGTCATGGACTATATTTGTGCCACGGTTCCCTGTATTATAATTCAAAGTACACAGGAGACATAACTGGACCTACAAGTTTCCCAAATCTCTAATATTCTAAGGTGTTTTACAATGGGGCTTTTCACCACCTTGGCAGAAATAAGAACACTACGTCATACAGGCCATAACTCATTCTAGAGCTCCAATTCAAATAATTTCTAACTTTTCCATCATAGGATGCCATGGGGAAGGAGTCATGTTCAATTTTCCATTACCTTCTTCAGCAGACTAGGTAAATCATTCAGACAGACCTTGAGAGGTTATATATCTAATTTTATACCCAATATGTGTATGAATAAGCAATAGAACCAAATCCTCTTTAAGTGTGAAACAAGAGATGACCCATAGTAGAAACATACTATTAGTTCATGTAGAAAGGTTGTTTCCCTAGATGGTCAGATTCACCAAAGACATCTCATTCTTGCCTGACAGTTGTCTTTTCACATGGGCCATGCGGAACTAAAGAAATAGCCTCAACAAAATTTGCCATTTTCACTCTGGAGGGATTAGATCACATTGGAATGTAAATCTGCAATTGCCACCTGCCTAGGTTCTCCAACTGTTCTGAGGAACATTAGCTCTGTAAGTTGTTAAAAGACATTTTAGGGCAAGTCAAGTTTGGGAATTTTATCACTCTCTTGGAGATTAATAATGCACATTAGCATATTAAAAAGTTGGCAGGAGTAGTGCCGCAGGAAGAATTTCTGTATAACTTGGCATTTTCCAAACTTATTTGAACCATGGAACACTTTTTTGGGGTTTTGTTTTAAACCCACAGAACCATTAACATATTGCAGTATATAATGTTCTTCACAATGCTGTTTGGGAAATTCTGTGCTAAATTATGTCTAAAGACAGGTTTGCAAGCTCTAAAATAGACAAGGAAGAGACAGTGCCAGGGCCTCTAAAAGGTGCCAATTTCTGAAGGTCCTAACCTTTTAGGAAAAAATGAAGACAGCTGAGACTGAGAATAGCAGGCAGACAAAGGTACTCATATGTCCATCCAAAGGTACTATTCCCCCATCTCCCATAGAGGTCAGAGGCTCTAATTAGTACCTATCACAACTTGAACAACTTGTATCCTCTTATTTCTCCCCCGATAGATTGTGAGCTTCTTGAGAGCAGAACCCTGTGCCCAGCAGGGTTCAGTATGTGCCCTATGCTGCTAGCTGAATGAATGCATGAACCATGCTAAATCTGGTTACATCCTCAACCTCATAATGCAAGCAGCAGGCACTTACTCAACATTCACTGCATGACAGGCACAAGGTTAAGTGCTGTATGTAGATTTATCCTCAGAACAATCCTGTGAGGTGGATATAGTTATCCTGATTTTAAAAACACAGAAACTAAATTCAGAAATTGCCCAAAGCTACTTGGCTAGTCAGGCTTCCCAGGTGGCTCAGTGGTAAAGAATCCACCTGCCAGTGCAGGAGATTCAGGAAATGTGGGTTCGATCCGTGGTTGGGAAGAATCCCTGGAGGAGGAAATGGCAACCCACTCCAGTATTCTTGCCTGTGAAATCCCACGGACAGAGGAGCCTGGAGGGCTACAGTCCATGGGGTCACAAAAAGTTGGACGTGACTAAGCATGCACATACACATACACTAAAGTAGTCAAAGATGGAGCCAAGACTCAAATCCAGGCTTGTGTTGTTAACCATTGTAATTTTCTTCCTCTCTTCTAAGATTTATCTCAGAAGATAAATTTCTAAGCGAAATCTCATGATTCTGTGGAAGCAGAATTGGTACAGAAGTCAAATCTATGGAAAAATCACCAGTCTGACTATTAGGTTAGGGAAGGTTTAAAAGGGGAGAGTGCAAGGAGAGCCTGTAAAAGACAGGCACATCTGACAGAGGGAAGGAACTTGGAATGGTTGCCAAGCACATGCTGGTCTTTCCATGTGCAATGTATGTCAAGTCTAAAACACAGGGCTTACAGAAGACAGTGAATTCATGACATGAGTTTGTTCTCTGGGTCTACTGTCAAAGGTAAGGGGCTATTGGCTTGAGATCCTATGTCTTGTTCACATCTATCAAGATATTCACTCATTCACCTATTAATTGATCAAATATTTACAGAATATCTACTGTATCTTAGCTATTGTCCTAGGCACAGGAAATATATCCAGGAACAAGACAGATAAGCATTCTAGTAAATAGGGACAAATAATAAACACACACATAAATATACAAGAAAATACCAGGTAGTGATAAATGCTATGATACAGGCTGATGGAGCTACCTAGGAAGTGATTTATGACACCTCAGTTACAAGGAGCCAAACACACTGAGGTCCCAGGAAAGAGCACTGGAGGTGAAGGAACAGCCAGAACAAGGGGTTTCAGGTGGGAATGAACTTCATATATCTAGAAAATAAAAGAAGGACATGCAGAGTGGAGTGAACTGGTAAGAAAGTGATATTTGTTATACTCAAGAATATATAAGCCATGTCACATGGAGCCCTGTAAGCCCAGGTAGAGAGACTAGAAGTAGAGTGGGCTAGATGGAGAAACAAAGTCAGATTTGGGATTTCTGGAAGTAGAGACGTAGATTCATTGAAAAAATAAATATGCAGATGAATGAGTATGGAATCAAGGATAATGCTTACTTTTGTTTGTTTACTTCAGTTAAGTGTTTACTGAAAGCCTACTATTGATGTACAAAACATCACAGAGAGTAATCTCTACTCTCCTGATTACCTGTATTTGTGAAAATTCAAGCCCATGTATATAATTTATGGATAGGAATTGATGACAAGAGTGAAGTCAGAAGATTTCAGGTTAAAAATTACAAAAGCTATAGATAATGTAGTTAGTTTTATATAATGTATACTGAGTAGTCAGGGAAGGACTCTTTGAAGAAACAGAAGTTAGCCAGGGAAAGAAAGACCGTAATTAGGTTTCTTTAAAAAATTCAGTTTTAGGGACTCGCCTGGTGGTCCAGTGGCTAAGACTCTGAGCTCTCAATGCTGAGAGCCTGGGTTTGATCCCTGGTTGGGGAACTAGATCCTACATGCCACAACTAAGACCCTATACAGCCAAATAAATTTTTAAAAATTCAGTTTTAAATAGACAACACAAATATTCTCATAGTAAATTAAATTCATTTTTTTTGTTTCTACTTTTGCTTTACTTTGTGGACTACATATGAGTGATATTTAGTTCTTGGTTGCTATAGTGAGTTGAATGTTGGCCCAAGAGATATGTCTACATCTTAGGCCCTGGCACTTATGAATGTGACTTTGTTTGGAAGAAGGGTCTTTGCAGATGTAATTAAGAATCCTGAGATGATCCAGGTGGGCCCTATGTCAATGACAAGTGTTCTTACGAGAGATAAGCAGAAGACAGACACACAGGGAGAAGTGGGTGGGGAGGCCATGTGAAGAGAGAAGCATGATTGGAGTTATGGAGCCACAAGCCAAGGAGTGACTAAGCCATTAGAGGCTGTAACAGGCAAGGGAGGACTTTTCCCTAGAGCCTTCAGAGGGAATATGACCCTGCCAACACCTTAATTTCAAATTTGTGGCCTTCAGAGCTGTGAAATAAATTTCTGTTGTTTCAGATCACCGTGTTTGTGGTAATTTGTTATGGCAGTCCTAGGAAATGAATATACTTGGCTTTTCCCTCTTACTTAGGATGAATCTAGGCCAGCTTCCCCTAGATATCTATCTTTTACACTCAGGGAATCCAAAGTTATACAGATGAAACAAACTAAGAAGTCAAAATAAATGCCAAACATCGTCTATCTCAAAGCCAAACATATTTTTGGATATCAGATATGACTATATCATTTGTACTGCTGCCTCTATTAGCAAGGATAATGAGGCGTGAACTCTACGGAGAGACTAAATATTGCAGGAAATGGTTTGAAGTTATTTGAAAGAAACACTATCCTTTTTTTTAACCACTAGGTTACACTATCCTTTGCTATCATTACCCTGAATCATTCTATTTTGTGCATCCTATAATTTTAACACAGATAGTGATTCATCCTATATAACTGTTCCTGAGAGCAAATCTATGATTTTTAGTTAGACTTTTCAAAAAAAGGTATGCAAATATAAAGATGAGCTTATTTATTTTAATAATAAATGATGACTTCGAACCTTTTATGTTGGACTTACAGATGCTGTCAGATCTGTTCTGTGAAACAAAGCAATATAACGAAAGCTATTCTACAGAAATGATCCTGTGGTATTATACAAATACATGTATAACCTCCATGATTTCATTAATTTTTTCCAAAGGTTTTCACAAAGGTCAGAAGAGGGATTATTTTAAACAAACAAAATTATATAAGTAAACAAGCAAGGAGATGAATGTTCTTTTAAAAAGTTATGTGGATCAGGAAAATGAAATAAAAGGCATCCCTGTTGGAAAGGAAGAAGTAAAATCATTTCTATTTGCAGGCTGCATGATCTTATATTAGAAAATCTTAAGAAAACCACCAAAAAGTGTTGAATAAGCAATACTGTGTTTATAAAACCCGAGTCAAGGCTTTGGAGAAATTTAAAAATCACAAATTGCAGTACTCAATGGTGAAATATTGCTCTTTACAGCATCGAACCTTGCTTGCTTCTATCACCAGTCACATCCACAACTGGGTATTGTTTTTGCTTTGGCTCCATCCCTTCATTCTTTCTGGAGTTATTTCTCCACTGATCTCCAGTAGCATACTGGGCACCTACCGACCTGGGGAATTCCTCATTCAGTATCCTATCATTTTGCCTTTTGATACTGTTCATGGGGTTCTCAAGGCAAGTATACTGAAGTGGTTTGCCATTCCCTTTTCCAGTGGACCACATTCTGTCAGACCTCTCTACCATGACCCGCCCGTCTTGGGTGGCCCCACATGGCATGGCTTAGGTTCATTGAGTTAGACAAGGCTGTGGTCTGTGTGATCAGATAGACTAGCTTTCTGTGATTATGATTTCAGTGTGTCTGCCTTCTGATGCCCTCTTGCAATACCTACCGTCTTATTTGGGTTTCTCTTACCTTGGTTGTGGGGTATCACTGGGTACCACTTATCTTGGAAGTGGTCAAAGAGGAGATGGTAAGAGTGAACATCGACATTCTAGGAATCAGTGAACTAAAATGGACTGGAATGGGTGAATTTAACTCAGACGACCATTATATCTACTACTGTGGGCAGGAATCCTTTAGAAGAAATGAAGTAGCCATCATGGTCAACAAAAGAGTCCGAAATGCAGTACTTGGATGCAATCTCAAAAATGACTGAATGATCTCTGTTCGTTTCCAAGGCAAACCATTCAATATTACAGTAATCCAAGCCTATGCCCCAACCAGTAATGCTGAAGAAGCCGAAGTTGAACGGTTCTATGAAGACCTACAAGATCTTTTAGAACTAACACCCAAAAAAGATGTCCTTTTCATTATAGGGGACTGGAATGCAAAAGTAGGAAGTCAAGAAACACCTGGAGTAACAGGCAAATTTGGCCTTGGAGCATGGAATGAAGCAGGGCAAAGGCTCATAGAGTTTTGCCAAGAGAACGCACTGGTCATAGCAAACACCCTCTTCCAACAACTCAAGAGAAGACTCTACAGGTGGACATCACCAGATGGTCAACACCAAAATCAGATTGATTATATTCTTTGCAGCCAAAGATGGAGAAGCTCTATACAGTTAGCAAAAACAAGACCAGGAGCTGACTGTGGCTTAGATCATGAACTCCTTATTGCCAAATTCAGACTGAAATTGAAGAAAGTAGGGAAAACCACTAGACCATTCAGATATGACCTAAATCAAATCCCTTATGATTATACAGTGGAAGTGAGAAATAGATTTATGGGACTAGATCTGATAGATAGAGTGCCTGATGAACTATGGACTGAGGTTTGTGACACTGTATAGGAGACAGGGACCAAGACCATTCCCATGGCAAAAAAAAGCAAAAAAGCAAAATGGCTGTCTGAGGAGGCCTTACAAATAGCTGTGAAAAGAAGAGAAGCGAAAAGCAAAGGAGAAAAGGAAAGATATAAGCATCTGAATGCAGAGTTCCAAAGAATAGCAAGGAGAGATAAGAAAGCCTTCCTGAGTGATCAATGCAAAGAAATAGAGGAAAACAACAGAATAGGAAAGACAAGAGATTTCTTCAAGAAAACTAGATACACCAAGGGAACATTTCATGCAAAGATGGGCTTGATAAAGGACAGAAATGGTACGGACCTAACAGAAGCAGAAGATATTAAGAAGAGGTGACAAGAATACACAGAAGAACTGTACAAAAAAGATCTTCATGACCAAGATAATCACAATGGTGTGATCACACCTAGAGCCAGACATCTTGGAATGTGAAGTCAAGTGTGCCTTAGAAAGCATCACTATGAACAAAGCTAGTGGAGGTGATGGAATTCCAGTTGAGCTATTTCAAATCCTGAAAGATGATGCTGTGAAAGTGCTGACCTCAATATGCCAGCAAATTTGGAAAACTCAGCAGTGGCCACAGGACTGGAAAAGATCAGTCTTCATTACAATCCCAAAGAAAGGCAATGTCAAAGAATGCTCAAACTACCACACAATTGCACTCATCTCAAACGCTAGTAGAGTCATGCCCCAAATTCTCCAAGCCAGGTTTCAGCAATACGTGAACTGTGAACTTCCAGATGTTCAAGCTGGTTTTAGAAAAGGCAGAGGCACCAGAGATCAAATTGCCAACATCCGCTGGATCATGGAGAAAGCAAGAGAGTTCCAGAAAAACATCTATTTCTGCTTCATTGACTACGTCAAAGCCTTTGACTGTGTGGATCACAATAAACTGTGGAACGTCCTGAAAGAGATGGGAATTCCAGACCACCTGATCTGCCTCTTGAGAAACCTGTATGCAGGTCAGGAAGCAACAGTTAGAACTGGACATGGAACAACAGACTGGTTCCAAATAGGAAAAGGAGTACGTCAAGGTTGTATATTGTCACCCTGCTTATTTAACTTATATGCAGAGTACATCATGAGGAATGCTGAGCTGGAAGAAGCACAAGCTGGAATCAAGATTGCTGGGAGAAATATCAATAACCTCAGATATGCAGATGATACCACCCTTATGGCAGAAAGTGACGAGGAACTAAACAGCCTCTTGATGAAAGTGAAAGAGGAGAGTGAAAAAGTTGGCTTGAAGCTCAACATTCAGAAAATTAAGTTCATGGCATCTGGTCCTATCACTTCATGGGAAATAGATGGGAAACAGTGGAAACAGTGTCAGACTTTATTTTTTTGGGCTCCAAAATCACTGCAGATGCTGATTGCAGCCATGAAACTAAAAGACGCTTTCTCCTTGGAAGGAAGGTTATGACCAACCTTGATAGCATATTGAAAAGCAGAGACATTACTTTGCCAACCAAGGTCCGTCTAGTCAAGGCTATGGTTTTTCCCGTGGTCATATATGGATGTGAGAGTTGGACTGTGAAGAAAGCTGATCGCCGAAGAATTGATGCTTTTGAACTGTGGTGTTGGAGAAGACTCTTGAGAGTCCCTTGGACTGCAAGGAGATCCAACCAGTCCATTCTAAAGGAGATCAGTCCTGGGTGTTCATTGGAAGGATTGATGCTAAAGCTGAAACTCCAATACTTTGGCCACCTCATGCGAAGAGTTGACTCACTGGAAAAGACTCTGATGCTGGGAAGGATTGGGGGCGGGACGAAAAGGGGCCGACAAAGAATGAGATGGCTGGATGGTATCACCGACTAGATGGACATGAGTTTGAGTGAACTCTGGGAGTTGGTGATGGACAGGGAGGCCTGGCATGCTGTGATTCATGGGGTCGCAAAGAGTCAGACACGACTGAGCGACTGAACTGAACTGAACTGAATGGTGAAATAAAAACACTGTCAGATAAACCAGAAGCTAAGGGAATCACTGCCAGAAGATATGTACCATAAAGAATGATAAAGGAAGTTTTTCAAATTGATAGTGATATCAGATAAAAATTTAGATATTTAGGAACAAAGGAAAAACACTCAAATTGGTAAGTATGAATAAATGTGGCTAAGTATAAAATTTTTTGTTAATTTACTAAAAATATAATTGTTGAAAACAAAAATCCTAACATTATATGACAGTTACTATAACATATAAGGTGGAAATATAATATGGCAACAATAGCATGAAAGGTGGGGTGACAGTAAATGGAACTATATGAAAGCAAGGTTCTTACAATTAACTTGAAGCAGTACAATACTAACTTTAAGTAAACCATGAAAAATTACAATTTCTAGAGAAATCACTAAAATATAAAATGCAAAAAGGTAGAGCTAAAAGGCCTCTTGACCCAACTCTATTTCTAGAAGAGATAAACCTTAAATACACAGACAGGTTTAACACAAAAAGAATAGAGGAGGACAAACCACACAAAGAATAACTACCCAAAGACCTGTGCTGTGCTGTGTTGTGCTTAGTCACTCAGTCGTGCCCGACTCTTTGCAACCCCATGGACAGAGGAGCCTGGTAGGCTCCAGTCCATGGGGATTCTCCAGGCAAGAATACTAGAGAGGGTTGCCATGTCCTCCTCCAGGAAATTTTCTCAACCCAGGGATTGAACCCAGGTCTCCCACACTGCAGGTAGATTTTTTATCATCTGAGCTACCAGGGAAGCCCAAGCATACTGCAGTGGGTAGCCTATCCCTTCTCCAGGGGATCTTCCTGACCCAGAAATTGAACTGGGGTCTCCAGCATTGCAGGCAGATTCTTTAACCAGCTGAGCTGCCAGGGAAGCCCACTCAAAGAGCTAGAGTAATTAAATCAATACCAGACAAAATAGACTTCAAGAAAATGTATGTTACTAAACATAAAGGGGGAATATTTCATAATGATAAAATGGTTAATTCATCAGAAAACACAGTAATCATAATCATTAAATATGTATGTACTTAATAATAGAGCTCAAAATTCATGAAGTAAAGATTGACATCATTTAAAGGGAAAAACAGACAAATTCATACATCATATTTGGAGATTTTAACATTTCAGTCTCACGAACTAAGAGCAACTAGACAAAAAAATCAGTTAGGACATATAAGATCTGAACACTATCAACCCACTTTGACCTGACATTTTTGTAATGTCAAAAGAATGCACATTTTGTAATGTCACATTTTGTAATGTAATGCACATTTTGTAATGTCAAAAGAATGCACACTCTTTTCCAATGTATATGAAACATTCATCAAAAAAAAAAAAAAAAACCTGACCAAATTCTAGGTCATAAAACAAGCTCTCAGTCCATTTTAATGAACTGAAATTTTTACAGTGTATTCTGACCACAATAGAATTAAATTAGAAATAAAAAACAAGATTATATCTAGAAAAATAAAATACTTGGAAATGAAAAACAACCTATCTTTAAATAATATGTAATACACCACAGAAATCATGCAGAAAATCATATAATATTTCAAACAGAATGATGATGAAAATATAGCATATCAAAATTTGTGGGATATAGATAAAGCAATGTTTAGAATGAAATTTATGGCCTCCAAAGATTATCTTAGAAAAGACAGGTAAAGTTCCATGCTAAGAAACTAAAAAAAGAAAAGCAGAGTATGCATACTGAAAAATAAGTAGAAGGAAGGAAATAATAAAGATATGAGAAGAAATAATGCAAAAGAAAAAACCAGAAAATTAATAAAGTAAAAAATTGATCCTTTGAAAAAATTAAAATTGCTAACCCTCTAGGTAGATTAAATAAGGAAAAAAAAGAAGAGAAGATACAGTTCACCAATGTCAGGAATAAAGGCTAGATTTCAGATTTTAAAGATTTTATAGATATCAAAAGGATAATGATAGAATATTATGAACAACTTTAGGTAAATAAATAACATACAAAATGGGCAGATTTCTAAAAAAAGACAACTTATTAAAATTCACACAAGATAAAACAAACTCGGAATGCCTATGTATTTATTTAAAAAATTATCAAAACTTCCTCACAAAGAAAACTGCAGGCCCAGATAGTTTCGTTGGTGAATTTTATCAAAAAATTAAAAATGAAAGAACAGTATATGTATGTGATTATATATGTGTGTGTGTTTGTTTGTATATATATATATATATATTTACAAATTCTTACTGAAAATAAAGAAGAAAAAACTCCCTAACTTATTTTATGAGGACAGTATAGTCTATTACAAAATCTGAAAAGATATTACAAAAAATAAAATTACAGATCAACATTTCTCAATATTTAACAAAATGTTAGAAATAAACTTTTAGTGTTAGTCACTCAGGCGTGTCCGACTCTGCAACCCCATGGACTGCAGCCCACCAGGCTCCTCTGTCCATGAGATTTTCCAGGCAAGGATACTGGAGTGGGTTGCCATTTCCTTCTCCAGGGATCTTCCCAACCCAGGGATCGAACCCCGGTCTCCTGCACTGCAGGCAGATCCTTTACCGACTGAGCTAAACTTAGTAATATATAAAAAGTCTAATACATAATCATCAAGTTGGGTTTATTTCAGGACAATAAGGGATAATCAATGTAACTACCATATTAAGAAAATAAAGGAGAGAAGCCACATAATCATTCCTCTCTCTATATACAGAAAAAGTTTTTGACAAAATTCAACAGTCACTGATGACAAAATCTTTTTTTAAATTAGGAAGAAAAAGGAATTTCCTTAATCCAGTAACGGGCACCTATGAACAGTCTAATCTGATATCCATCTTAATTGTAAAATATTGAATTTTTTCCCCCTAAAACTGGGAAGATATGGAACAAAAGACTGGCTCCAAATAGGAAAAGGAGTACGTCAAGGTTGTATATTGTCACCCTGCTTATTTAACTTATATGAGGAATGCTGGACTGGAAGAAGCACAAGCTGGAATCAAGATTGCTGGGAAAAATATCAATAACCTCAGATATGCAGATGACACCACCCTTATGGCAGAAAGTGAAGAGGAACTCCAAAGCCTCTTGATGAAAGTGAAAGAGGAGAGTGAAAAGGTTGGCTTGAAGCTCAACATTCAGAAAACAAAGATCATGGCATCTGGTCCCATCAATTCATGGGAAATAGATGGGGTAACGGTGGAAACAGTGTCAGACTTTATTTTTTTGGGCTCCAAAATCACCGCGGATGCTGACTGCAGCCATGAAATTAAAAGACGCTTACTTCTTGGAAGGAAAGTTATGACCAACCTAGATAGTATATTAAAAAGCAGAGACATTACTTTGCCAACCAAGGTCCGTCTAGTCAAGGCTATGGTTTTTCCAGTGATCTGTATGGATGTGAGAGTTGGACTGTGAAGAAAGCTGATCGCCGAAGAATTGATGCTTTTGAACTGTGGTGCTGGAGAAGACTCTTGAGAGTCCCTTGGACTGCAAGGAGATCCAACCAGTCCATTCTAAAGGAGATCAATCCTAGGTGTTCACTGGAAGGACTGATGCTACAGCTGAAACTCCAATACTTTGGCCACCTCATGCGATGAGTTGACTCACTGGAAAAGAGTCTGATGCTGGGAGGGATTGGGGATGGGAGGAGACGGGGCCGACAAAGAATGAGATGGCTGGATGGCATCAATGACTCGATAGATATGAGTTTGAGTGAACTCCAGGAGTTGGTGATGGACAGGGAGGCCTGGTGTGCTGTGATTCATGGGGTCGCAAAGAGTCGGACACGACTGAGTGACTGAACTGAACTGAATTGAACTGAAAAGTAGGAAGAAGCCGACGATACCCACACTCATCACCTGCAATCAACACTGTACTGGTGGTTAAAGCAAGTGCAGTAAGGCAAGGAAAATAAAGGAATAAATATAAAAAAAGAAGTGAAACTATCTCTGTTTGCAGCTGACATTACTACTTACACAGAAAAACCTAAGGAATTCACAGATTACCTAGAAGAATGAGCAATTTAGCAAGACTACAGAATGCAGTATTAATAAACAAAAATCAATTATATTTTATAATAGCAAATAACTGGAAATGAAATAAAAATTCAATTTTAATAGCATTAAGACCATAAAATATGCATAACTTTTAAAAAATTATGTGTAAGACCTGTATATTTAAAACTACAAACTACTGATGACAGAAATGAAATAAGACCTATAAAGATGGAGAGTGATAACATGCTCATGAACTAGAAGGCTCATATTTCACTAGGATGTCATTTCTCCCCAAATTAATGTATATATTCGATGTTATTGTAATCACAATCCTACCTCTTTTTTATGGAGAAAGTGACAAACTGATGTTAAAATTTATATGGAAATAAAAGGACCTAAAACAGCTAAAGCAATTTTGAAAAAGAAGAATCCAGTTGGGAGAATTTATAATACATGACACTTCAAGAATTTCTATAAAGCAGATATAAGGTAATCAAGACAGTGAATATGGGTATAAAGTGAAAGTGAAAGTTAAAATCACTTAGTTGTGTCCGACTCTTTGAGACCCCAAGCTCTATATAGTCCATGGAATTCTCCAGGCCAGTATACTGGAGTGAGTAGCCTTTCCCTTCTCCAGGGAATCTTCCCAACCCAGGGATCAAAGCCAGGTCTCTTGCATTGTGGGTGGATTCTTTAGCAGCTAAGCCACAAGGGAAATTCAAGAATACTGGAGTGGGTAGCCTATCCCTTCTCAGCAGATCTTCCCAACCCAGGAATCGAACCAGGGTCTTCTGCATTGCAGGCAGATTCTTTACCAACTGAGCTATCAGGGAAGCCCACTGGTATATAGATGTATAGATCTCCATTTAAAAGGTCATCTGATTTTTGATACAGGTGCCAAAACAAACTAATGGAGGGTTTTTTCAACAAATAGTGCTGGTAGAACTGAATATCCATGTGGAAAAAAAGGAATCTTGACTTTTATTTCACACCATATTTAGAAATTATTTTCTGAATATGGATTACATATGAAATACAAGAGTTAAAACATTAAAGCTTCTAGAAGAAAATATAGGAGAATATCTTAACAGTTTGGTGGGCTTCCCAGGTGGTGCTAGTGGTAAAGAATGCCTGCCTATGCAGGAGACACAAGGGACTCAGGTCTGATCCCTGGGTTGGGAAGATCCCCTGGACTAGGAAATGGCACCTTATTCCAGTATTCTTGCCTGGAAAATTCCATGGGCAGAGGAGTCTGGAGGGCTACTGCCCATGGGGCCGCAAAGAGTCGGACACAAATGAGCAATCGAGCACAAAGGTTTATTAGGATGAGAAAGTAATAACCAAAAAAAATTTGATAAATTAAACTTTATTAAAAAGAATAATTTCTACTACTCAAAAGACCTCATGAAAAAGTGAACAGGCAAGCGAAGACTAGGAAACTATTCACAAAAAATATATATCTGATATAGGATTTGTATTAGAACATAATAAGAACTTCCACAATTCAATAAGACAAGCAACTTATAAAAATGGGAAAAAGATCTGAACAGACACTTCACCAAAGAAGGTATCTGAATGATGAGAACACAAAAAGCTGCTCAATAGCAGAAGTCATCAGGGAAGTACAAATTAAAAATACAATGAGACACTTTAATGTACATTCCAGAATCACAAAAATAAAAGATACATTGTGAAAAAGTGTCTGAAAGCTATTTTTTTTTAATAAAAGAAATATTCACCTTTCTCTGGACTCAGCAATATACTCCTAGGTATTTATCCAAGAAAAATGAAAATATATATCCTCAAAAAGATTAACACAAGAATGTTCATAGTGGCTTGATTCAAGATAGCCAATAACTAGTAACAGCTAAGGTACCCAAAAGAAGAAAGGATAAACAAATTTTGGAATAGTCATACAATAGATTACTATTCATAAAAAAGGAACAAAACAAACTACTGTATGCAGAACAACAAGGGTGGATCTCAAAAACAGACAGAAACTGAGTGTTCATGGTATAATTCCATTTGTATGAAGTTCTAGAACAAACACAATTAATCTATGGTGGAAAAATATACAGAATTAAGGTTGCTTCTTGATAACTAGGGGCAGAAATTAACTGTAAAAGGGCATAAGGGAACTGTAAACAACTACTGAACTTCAGTTAATATTCATGCTGAAGTACTTAGGAGTGAAGTACACTTAGGTCTCTAACACACTTTGCATCAAAAAAAAATGAGGGACTGATAAACAGAAGGATGAATATATGCAAAGATATCAGAGAAATACAGCAAAATGTTAATTGAGCTGGACATATGGATGTTCTCTGAATAATTAAACTGTTGTGTATGTTTGAAGTTTTTCATAATATTGGGAAAAACTGTTTGCAATTGCTCTGCTCTCTCCCATTGCCTGCACAAACTGGAGCTGAATTTGTATGAAGTAAGAGTTGACTCACTGGAAAAGACTCTGATCCTGGGAAGGATTGGGGGCGGGAGGAGAAGGGGATGACAGAGAATGAGATGGCTGGATGGCATCACTGACTCGATGGATATGAGTTTGAGTGAACTCCGGGAGTTGGTGATGGACAGGGAGGCCTGGCGTGCTGTGATTCATGGGGTCGCAAAGAGTCAGACACGACTGAGTGACTGAACTGAACTGAACTGAAGCCAGTGGAGGTGCTATTCTCAGACTCATGATTTTATCTTTAAAGAAAAACACAAAAACTAACACGAAAAAGAAACCAAACTATTCCTTCCCAACAAAGAATGAATTAAAATGAACAGCAACTTTAGCTTCACATTATATATGTCATGACTCTGGCTCTGATAAGAGAACTTCCAATTTCATGCATTGGTCCTCAGCTTAGATGCGTTTCTAAGACTAATCATTTAAAGATGGGCATCTGCCTTGACTATAGTGTTTAGCTCAAGAAAATGTATTTGCTGAACTTGGCCTCTCAGGGTGAAATGCAAGGCCATGCAATGTCAACAAAACAAAGCAAATCAAAAACAATGTCAAGAAGAATTCACATATTTCTGTTAAGGAAGGGTAGTCACCTAATGGATTACAGATTCACTGTATATAGCTTCAAAAAAACACTTTTGGGTTTCATTACCTTTATCAAGAGACGCCCCAGCCATATGGTAAAAGCTCAATGCAGTGTCTACATCATTAATATTCTTTAGGAAAGTAAAGAAGTTCTCCACTTCCTGAAATGTCAGCCCCTGAAAGAAGAAAAACAGTAAGGTAAAGCAGGAACCTGTGCAAAAAGCAGCATAAAATGCAGAAGACTAGGCAGTTACTCATGCCTATAAATCAGAAATTTATGCTATGTCTGGAACAGAGACTCAACAAATTACTCAAGGAATGTCAAATTTACAAACAACAGGGGAACAAAACATGCTAGCTAACTGCTTTCCCCTCATATGTAAAATCTAACATGAAGCTGTTTACAGTGATGGCTGGAGACCTTTAATCAAAATATTTCTAACTATATCCTCCAATTAGCCACAGTATCTGTTGTGACACTCCCTAAATGAGCTGTAGCCACTTGATTTGTTATACATCTTAACAAGTAAGACCCATTAGGACTTTCATTTTAATAACCTACTCAATAGGCCAGTCAAACTTTTTTGAGGCTTAAGCTAATTAAAGAATCACCAAAGTCAGTGATATACATGGGAATAGTTTCAGAATTTAGCAGAACCCAAGCAACTGGGAAAGTTGTTCATTATACCAATTTAAAAGCTACTAACGAAGCAATGAAGCAATTGGCCATGTAACTTTAATTTGATGAAATTTCTGTGAATGAGGAAATTCTTTTCAAAAGCTAGTCAAAGATTTGCTGATCTTTAATTCTATCTTTTATGATGGCTCAAGAGAGTAGTTGGATAAAGAGAGATTAGAGGGAGGAATATCTGTCCTATTTGCCTGCTTCCCATTTCTCACACATCATTCTGGGATGGAAATGAATACAATTTCAAAGAAGTGAGTAACACTGGGAAGACACTGAGGTTAATGCATTTTAATGAAGCATAAGGTCCTTAATGGACTCCAGATGTTGACAGGCTTCTACCCAGTACTGCTCCTCTTTCGATTTCCATTTCCCCAAACTATAGAGCCTGGTCTTCCCAGGTGGCACAATGGTAAAGAATCCACTTGCCAGGAGACGCAGGAGACAAGGGTTCTATCCCTGGGTTGGAAAGATCCCCTGGAGTAGGAAAAGGCAACCCGCCCTAGTATTCTTGCCTGGAAAATTCCTTGGGCAGAGGAGCCAGGTGGGCTACAGTCCATGGAGTTGCACAGAGTTGGACATGACTAAGCATGCACGCAAACTACAGAGCCTAGGAATTTATAGCTGTAACTCAGTAAAAAGGAAACCTTTAAATATAGACTACAGTACTTTCCTGGTACTGTAGTACCAGGAAATTGGCCAATTATATCTTTATCAATCTAACTAAGAGCTAAAATACTGTATGATTATGTCATATAATCTTCTTAGTTTTTCCCTTTCAGTTCAGTTCAGTCACTCAGTCATGTCCAACTCCTTGCGACAACATGGACAGCAGCATGTCAGGCTTCCCTGTCCATCACCAACTCCCAGAGCTTGCTCAAACTCGAGTCCAACGAATTGGTGATGCCATCCAACCATCTCATCATCTGTCATCCCCTTCTCCTTCTGCTTTCAATATTTCCCAGCATCAGGGTCTTTTCTAAGAAGTCAGTCTTTCACATCAGGTGCCCAAAGTATTGGAGCTTCAGCTTCAGCATCAGTCCTTCCAATGACTGGTTTCCTTTAGGATGGACTGGTTTGATCTCCTTGCAGTCCAAGGGACTCTCAAGAGTTCAAAAGCATCAATTCTTTGGCACTCGGCTTTCTTTTATGGTCCAACTCTCACATCCATACATGACTACTGGAAAAACCACAGCTTTGACTAGATGACGTCTGTTGGCAAAGTAATGTCTCTGCTGTCTAGGTTAGTCATAGCTTTTCTTCTAAGGAGCAAGCCTTTTAATTTCATGGCTGCAGTCAACTCTTTTGGGGCCCAAGAAAATAAAGTCTCACTGTTTCCATTGCTTCCTCATCTATTTGCCATGAAGTGATGTGACCAGACGCCATGATTTTAGTTTATTGAATGCTAAGTTTTAAGCCAGTTTTTTCACTCTCCTCTTTCACTTTCATCAAGAAGCTCTTTAGTTCCTTTTCACTTTCTGCCATTAGAGTGGTGTCATCTGCATATCTGAGGTTATTGATATTTCTGCCGGCAATCTTAATTCCAGTTTGTGCTTCATCCAGCCTGGCATTTTGCATGATGCCACAGGGTGACAATATACAGCTTTGATGTACTCCTTTCCCAATATGGAACCAGTCCATTGTTCCATGTCTGGTTCTAACTGTTGCTTCTTGACCTGAATACAGATTTCTCAGGAGGCAGGTAAGGTGGTCTGGTATTTCTATTTTTTAAAAGAATTTTCTAGTTTATTGTGATCCACACAGTCAAAGGCTTTGGCATAGTCAATGAAGCAGAAGTAGATGTTTCTCTGGAACTCCCTTGTTTTTTCTATGATCCAACAAATGTTGGCAGTTTGATCTCTGGTTCCTCTGCCTTTTCTAAATCCAGCTTGAACATCTTAAGTTCTTGGTTCATATACTGTTGAAGCCTAGCATGGAGAATTTTGAGCACTATTTTGCTAGTGTGTGAGATGAGTGTAATTGTGTGGTAATTTGAACATTCTTTGGCACTGCCTTTCTTTGGGATTGGAATAAAAACTGACCTTTTCCAGTCCTGTGGTCACTTTTGCGTTTTCTAAATTTGCTGGCATATTGAGTGCAGAACTTTAAAGCATCATCTTTTAGGATCTGAAATAGCTCAGCTGGAATTCCATCACCTCCACTAGCTTTGTTCGTAGTGATGTTTCTAAGGCCCACTTGACTTTGTACTCCAGGATGTCTGGTTCTACGTGAGTGATCATACCATCATGATTATCTGGGTCATGAAGATCTTTTTTGTACAGTTCTTCTGTGTATTCTTGCCACCTCTTCTTAATATCTTCAGCTTCTGTTAGGTCCATACCGTTTCTGTCCTTTATTGTGCCCATCTTTGCAAGAATATTCCCTTGGTTTTTCCCCTTAGAATCACAGAATTTAAACATTTTAAAATTGTTGAATATGAGGATCGAATAGAAAGGTGTGTAAAACATAAACGTACAAATGAACAAACTCTGTAAAATGAAGTTTTACACCCATGAAAACTCAATTCAGGTCAAGAAGCAGACTACTGTCAGCATCCCAGGAGCCTCCCTCCCCTTCCCCAACAATGGCCCTTTACAGTCATGAGCCTCTTCTCCATGATAAAAACCATTCTGAATTTTAGGAGATCCATTTCCTTGCTTTTCATAAAAAATATATTTTCTATCTATTTATGCATCCTTTAACGTATGTTTTAGGAGTTTAAGTATATCTACTTTTGAATTTTATAAATGGAACCATGCAATATGTATTCTATTATATATGGTTTCTGTCTTTAAAATATATATATATACACACACATGTATATGGCCGCACCACCTGGCATGTAGGATCCTAGTTCCCTGAGCAGGGATTGAACCTGCATCCCCTGCACTAGAAGCATGGAGGCAAGCAATGAACTGCCAGGGAAGTCTCCGGCTTCTGTCTTTAACATTTTTTGATGTTTTTGTGTATGTCTGTAGTTCATTCACTTTTATTGCTGTAAGTATTCCATTGTGTGACTATTCTATTTGGGCTAGTTCCAGTTTTTGGAAATTATGAACAGTGGTCCATCTATATTTAAGAATTCATTCAAACATTTATGGAGCACCTAGTATGTACCAAGTTCCATAACTTTTGGTGGTGAACTGGAAGGCCTATATTAAATAATTTCCTCTCAACTTGAAGTCATTCTCATGGTCTTAGAGCACCCAGAGGTAGAGTTCATTCCTTGTAAAAATGCTACAATATGCTAACTAATGTAAGCACTAGGCTATAACATAATACGAGGAAAATTCCACTGGATCAGAAGCACAGGTTTTATATCATCTGCTTTTGAATGGATACACTAATACCATCTTCTCTTTCTATCAAAAGACATTAATGGAAGAGTATTCACGCTTTAAAAGGAAAGAAGTTCTGATACATGCTACAAGGACAAATTCTGAACACACTATGTCAAGAGAAATAATGCAAATTACAAAAAATACAAAGGACAAATATTGTATGATTTCACTTATATGAATTACCTAGAGTAGTTAAATTCCTAGAGACAGGAAGTAGAATGGTGGTTTCCAGGAGGGGGATAATGAGGAATTATTGTTTAATGGTATGGAGTTTAAGTTTTGGAATATGAAAAAGTTCTGGAGATGAATGATGGTTTTGGTTGCACAGCAGTATGAATGTACTTAGTAATATTAAACCATTTAAAAATGGTTAAAATGGTAAATCCCGGCGGCCGAGAGGAGCTACCCCACGTCCAATAGGCAGTGGCTGCGCGGGCGCAAGAGGGCCGAGAGGAGCTACTCCACAGTCAAGGTCAGGAGGGAATGGAACTGAGGACTGTGACAAATAATCGGAATCAGGCTTCTGCTGGTTGTGAAGAAGCAGAAGACCTGGTGTGCAAAAACCACATGCTGCGGGATGAAATTGCCATGCTAAGACTGGAAATAGATGCATTAAAAAACCAGAACCTGGAAAAGGAAAAGAACCATTTTGAGGACATTGAAGCTATCAAGGCAAAGAATGAGGATGCTCAAAAGGCAATAAAACTGAATGAAGAAATGTTGGCAAAAACTATATCCCAGTATGCAGGGCAGCTTAGTGCTCTGACAGCTGAGAATACGATGCTGAAGTCTAAGCTGGAGAAAGAAAAAGAAAGCAAACAAAGACTGCAAACAGAAGTGGAATCCTACCGTTCTAGACTGGCTGCTGCCTTTCACAATCATGATCAAGGTCAGACATTACAAAGAGACCTGCAACTTGCCTTCCAGAAAGCAGAAGACGAGTGGTTATGCTTGCAGGACAAAATGAAGTCTGATGTGGCTAACCTAAAAGATAAGAATGAGGCGCTTTCCCAGCAACTTTCTACAGTGAAAAGTAAATTCAGTGAGCTAAAAATCAAGTTGCAGCACACGAGAGATAATCTTAGAGAAAAAACTTTGATGTTAGAATGTGTCCAGAGAGACCTTTGCCAAGCAGAGTGTCAAAAGCAGGAAATTGAACACATGTATCAGAATGAACAAGGCAAAGTGAATGAATACCTTGGAAAGGTGGACTCCTTAGAGGAAACAGTATCTCAACTCCAGAGTGAAAACATGCTGCTCCGACAGCAACTGGATGATGTACAAAACAAAGCTGACAGTAAGAAGACAGTCATTACCATCCAAGACCAGCTTCAGCAGATCATGAGGAAACTTCACGCTGAAAGTGAGAAACAAGGTCTGATGCTGGAGGAAAGAAACAAGGAGTTAATCAATGAATGGAATTATTTAAAAGAGAGAATGTATCAGTACGAAAATGAAAAAGCAGAAACAGAATGACAGAGCATCTTACTAGGCAGTTGTGAGACAACTTCGGCAAGAACTGGCTGATGCCCTGAAAAAGTGGTCTGGGTCGAAGACTTCACTGGAAATCATGTCACGTTATTCTGCTAACTTAGAAGCTGAGATACAGGATTTAAAGAACAACTTACATCAACCCACAAGTCAGATACAAGCAGGATCTCAACAGATGGAACTCAGAATTAAAGACCTGGAATCTGAACTCTCTAAGATGAAAACTTTGCAAAGAGATTCTAATAAAGCAGAGTTGGAAAAATATAAGCATCTCTACCTAGTAGAACTTGATGTAAGAAAGTCATTGCAAGATAAACTAGACAAGACTGATGAGAGGCTGATAGAGATCAGCTCTGAACTTAAGGTGGAGAAACAGCAGAACAGATCTTTATACAACACTTTTAGCACGAGGCCAGTCCTGGAGTCCTCTTCTGTTGGAAATTTCAATCCTGCTTCAGGGTTCAACAGAAATATTATTTCAAGAGCAAACAGAGGATTTTCTACCTCAACTCCATGCCCTTCAAATGACAGCATGGAGACTTACTTGACCAAGCGTGACATGGGTCAAAATGAGAAACAGACAGGAAAATGTTTTGCCTCTCCTGGCATGTGGTAATATTGTGGAATATGCAAATGTAAGTCAAACACAGAGACAACCCAGTCAAACAGCTCCTAAACACAGAGCTGGTGTGAGGATGGAGTGTGTACTTGGTCTTCTGAGAAAGATTATACAGTAAAGATGGAAGTTATGAAACATACTTCAAAATAAAAAGGTAAAGAGAAAATATTGTACAAAAAACTATAAAAAGAATAAAAAGTTGGAGATGAAAGAGAGAGGAGAGCTCAAGGGAGCATGAGACCAGGGAACGTGTACTGACATGGGACCTCTAGGAGCCCTTCTACAAAGCGTTAAGGATAAAATATTTAAGCCGAATTTGTCCAGGAGTTTTCACTGAGCATGTAGAATATCCTGCTCATGGCCTCGCTGTGTGGTGTTTATTTCCTGGCACGTCACTGGCATGTTTCCCTGAACCTTCGCATCTAGAACTCATGACCTGAAGCACTGAGAGCTCTACCCCTTCACCTCTGTTTTGATTTCTGTTCTCCTCAGTTTGCTGCTGCTGCTAAGTCACTTCAGTCGTGTCCGACTCTGTGCGACCCCATGGATGGCAGCCCACTAGGCTCTCCCATCCCTGGGATTCTCCAGCTTCACAGGTGAGAACACAGGCTTCCCAAGGGCCAAGCCAGTTCCGGTTGAGGCTGGACCAGTCATCCACGCGGTTGGCCTCCGGCTCTCACCAGCACTCTTGTTCTGTGTAGAGTGAAGGCAGTGTGTGGAATGAAGATACAGGCAGACACACTTCACGGTTCCTGTGTTCCAAGAACAGAGACGCTCCACCAGCTTGCTCTCCAACCTTCTTTCCCAGCAGATATGACTGATTTGTTTGAGTTCTGAGCTGTAGTCAGAGTGAAGAGTCTGACTGGATCTCCATGCTAACCAAAATGTTCAGCACTGATGCATAGCATAATGACTGATTTCTAACTTCAAGTCCTGGAGTCTTCCTGGAGGAAAGGCTAGCAGGGACTTGTTCCTGTGTATTGTCAGTGGTGGTGTCTTAGATCATATGCCTGCGATGTTCCAAAATGTGACCCAAGTCAGGGGACCCGGCCCTCTTTCCATAGAGTGAACAGCTTCAGGGACATCTCTCCCTAGAGGTGGTACTTGAACTGTGTTTTCTCACCTTCATCATGATAATGCGGCCAACTCTTTGTGTTTGGCAATGAAAAGATGGACAATTCAAACCAGATGATTACAATCCACGTGGCTCTGGATGTAATAAAAAGCAGTCATTTGATGAGAAAAAAAAAAAAAAAAAAAAGGTCAGGAGGGGCGGCCTTGAGGAGATACCCCTCATCCAAGGTAAGGTGCAGCGGCTGCGCTTTCTTGGAGCAGCTGTGAAGAGATATCCCACGCCCAAGGTAAGAGAAACCCAAATAAGACGGTAGGTATTGCGAGGGGGCATCAGAGGGCAGACACACTGAAATCATAATCACAGAAAACTAGTCGATCTGATCACATGGACCACAGCCGAATGTGGTCCACTGGAGAAGGGAATGGCAAACCACTTCAGTATACTTGCCTTGAGAACCCCATGAAGAGTATCAAAGGGCAAAATGATAGGATACTGAATGAGGAATTCCCCAGGTCGGTAGGTGCCCAGTATGCTACTGGAGCTCAGTGGAGAAATAACTCCAGAAGGAATGAAGGGATGGAGCAAAAGCAAAACCAATACCCAGTTGTGGATGTGACTGGTGATAGAAGCAAGGTCCGGTGCTGTAAAGAGCAATATTGCATAGGAACCTGGAATGTTAGGTCCATGAATCAAGGCAAATTGGAAGTGGTCAAACAGGAGATGAAAAGAGTGAACATAGACATTCTAGGAATCAGTGAACTAAAATGGACTGGAATGGGTGAATTTAACTCAGATGACCATTATATCTACTACTGTGGGCAGGAATCCCTTAGAAGAAATGGAGTAGCCATCATGGTCAACAAAAGAGTCCGAAATACAGTACTTGGATGCAATCTTAAAAACGACAGAATGATTTCTGTTCGTTTCCAAGGCAAACCATTCAATATTACAGTAATCCAGGCCTATGCCCCAACCAGGAATGCTGAAGAAAACGAAGTTGACGGTTCTATGAAGACCTACAAGATCTTTTAGAACTAACACCCAAAAAAGATGTCCTTTTCATTATAGGGGACTGGAATGCAAAAGTAGGAAGTCAAGAAACACCTGGAGTAACAGGCAAATTTGGCCTTGGAGCACGGAATGAAGCAGGGCAAAGGCTCATAGAGTTTTGTCAAAAGAACACACTGGTTATAGCAAACACCCTCTGCCAACAACACAAGAGAAGACTCTACACATGGACATCACCAGATGGTCAACACCAAAATCAGATTGATTATATTCTTTGCAGCCAAAGATGGAGAAGCTCTATACAGTTAGCAAAAACAAGACCAGGAGCTGACTGTGGCTCAGATCATGAACTCCTTATTGCCAAGTTCAGACTGAAATTGAAGAAAGTAGGGAAAACCACTAGACCATTCAGATATGACCTCAATCAAATCCCTTATGATTATACAGTGGAAGTGAGAAATAGATTTATGGGACTAGATCTGATAGATAGAGTGCCTGATGAACTCTGGACGGAAGTTCGTGACACTGTACAGGAGACAGGGACCAAGACCATCTCCATGGAAAAGAAATGCAAAAAAACAAAATGGCTGTCTGAGGAGGCCTTACAAATAGCTGTGAAAAGAAGAGAAGCGAAAAGCAAAGGAGAAAAGGAAAGATATAAGCATCTGAATGCAGAGTTCCAAAGAATAGCAAGGAGAGATAGGAAAGCCTTCCTGAGTGATCAATGCAAAGAAACAGAGGAAAACAACAGAATGGGAAAAACAAGAGATCTCTTCAAGAAAATTAGAGATTCCAAGGGAACATTTCATGCAAAGATGGGCTAGATATAGGACAGAAATGGTATGGACCTAACAGAAGCAGAAGATATTAAGAAGAGGTGGCAGGAATACACAGAAGAACTGTACAAAAAAGATCTTCACGACCAAGATAGTCACGATAACATGATCACTGACCTAGAGCCAGACATCTTGGAATGTGAAGTCAAGTGGGCCTTAGAAAGCATCACTACGAACAAAGCTAGTGGAGGTGATGGAATTCCAGTTGAGCTATTTCAAATCCTGAAAGATGATGCTGTGAAAGTGCTGACCTCAATATGCCAGCAGATTTGGAAAACTCAGCAGTGGCCACAGGACTGGAAAAGGTCAGTCTTCATTACAATCCCAAAGAAAGGCAATGCCAAAGAATGCTCAAACGACCGCACAATTGCACTCATCTCACACGCTAGTAAAGTCATGCTCAAAATTCTCCAAGCCAGGCTTCAGCAATATGTGAACCATGAACTCCCAAATGTTCAAGCTGGTTTTAGAAAAGGCAGAGGCACCAGAGATCAAATTGCCAACATCCGCTGGATCATGGAGAAAGCAAGAGAGTTCCAGAAAAACATCTATTTCTGCTTCATTGACTACGTCAAAGCCTTTGACTGTGTGGATCACAATAAACTGTGGAAAATTCTGAAAGAGATGGGAATACCAGACCACCTGACCTGCCTCTTGAGAAACCTGTATGCAGGTCAGGAAGCAACAGTCAGAACTGGCCATGGAACAACAGACTGGTTCCAAATAGGAAAAGGAGTACGTCAAGGCTGTATATTGTCACCTTGCTTATTTAACTTATATGCAGAGTACATCATGAGGAACACTGGGCTGGAAGAAGCACAAGCTGGAATCAAGATTGCCAGGAGACATATCAATAACCTCAGATATGCAGATGACACCACACTTATGGCAGAAAGTGAAGAGGAACTCAGAAGCCTCTTGAAGAAAGTGAAAAGGTTGGCTTGAAGCTCAACATTCAGAAAATTAAGTTCATGGCATCTGGTCCCATCACTTCGTGGGAAATAGATGGGGGAACAGTGGAAACAGTGTCAGACTTTATTTTTTGGGGCTCCAAAATCACTGCAGATGCTGATTGCAGCCATGAAATTAAAAGACGCTTATTCCTTGGAAAGAAAGTTATGACCAACCTTGATAGTATATTAAAAAGCAGAGACATTACTTTGCCAACCAAGGTCCGTCTAGTCAAGGCTATGGTTTTTCCCGTGGTCATATATGGATGTGAGAGTTGGACTGTGAAGAAAGCTGATCGCCGAAGAATTGATGCTTTTGAAGTGTGGTGTTGGAGAAGACTCTTGAGAGTCCCTTGGACTGCAAGGAGATCCAACCAGTCTATTTTAAAGGAGATCAGTCCTGGGTGTTCATTGGAAGGACTGATGCTAAAGCTGAAACTCCAATACTTTGGCCACCTCATGCGACGAGTT
Organism: Moschus berezovskii; assembly: GCF_049115385.1. Taxonomy (NCBI): domain Eukaryota; kingdom Metazoa; phylum Chordata; class Mammalia; order Artiodactyla; family Moschidae; genus Moschus; species Moschus berezovskii. The sequence continues at coordinate 29,137,030 of NC_142471.1, forward strand.
TACTCACTGGAAAAGACTCTGATGCTAGAAAAGGTTGGGGGCAGGAGGAGAAGGGGACGACAGAGAATGAGATGGCTGGATGGCATCACCGACTCTGTGGACATGAGTTTGAGTGAACTCCAGGAGTTGGTGATGAACAGGGAGGCCTGGTGTGCTGTGATTCATGGGGTCGCAAGCGTTGGACATGACTGAGCGACTGAACTGAACTGACCTGAAAAAAAAGACATGTTAAAGCTTTTCTCCTTTTTAAATTTTATGTATGGATTTCCACAGGGTAGGGGAGCATTGGTGTCTGAGTTTATGAAAGGATTTTTTAAGGCTAAAAGTTAACATAAATTCCTAAAACTGAAAGGGCAACCTCCAATGTGTGTTAGTTAATTTACTGTGAAACATTAAAGACGACAGTGCTTACATTGAGAATTATTAGAGAACAGAAAAATCTAAATTGAGTGATTATTTATTTGATGACAGAAAAACAGTGGAATATAAATCATATTAAGCCATTATTAAAAAAATATGCAACATTTTGCCTTTTACTACATAAATATAATGAAAATTTTTATTGCGCACTTACTAACCACTTAGCACTCTACTAGGAACAGTGAGGAAAATTAAATTGCTTGGTCTTATAGAGCTTAAAATTTTGATAGGTCTCTTTAAAGAAAAGATGATGCTATTCACAAAATTCTTATTTCTTGGTAACTACCTCAGTAAAAATTCCAGAGATTTATTAGAATAAAGCTAGAATAAGAGTGCAACAAGAAGTTTGTGGATAGAAAGTGCAAAGACAGGCTTTTTGAAAGCTGAGTTGCTCGGACTTAGAAGGCTATAGCTTAAGCACAATCTTTTGTTGGGTGACTTGAACTGCAGACATAGTAGTCAAAAGGAAATACCCTTCTCTTAAGTTTGGCATCAAACGGATTTTTAAAAATATATACTATGGGAAAGTAGAAGAAGCAGGAGTTATATCATTCTGTGACCAGATTTTCAACAAACCCACTGAAAGAACTAACATGACTGGACTCTAAATGACTAAAAAGGAATATAAAATGAATAGTACTTTGACTCTAAATAGAAGTATTTATGTTGTTTTAAAATGAATTTAACATTAGAGAAGTTGTTAAACAAGCAGACAGAATTGTCTTTCAAAACTAAAAGCAACTGATAAAATGTTTAGGAAAAAAACAGAAAATCTTTATGACCTTGGGTAAGGGAGAGTTCTTAGGTATGACACCAAAAACAAAATCCATAAACAGAAAAAATTTTGATATATTAGATTTTATCAAGGTTAATAATTTTGTGCTTCAAAATACTAGTAAAAAAGACAAATCACAGTCTGGGGAAAATATTTAAAAATCATATATCCGATAAAGAATTTGTATCCAGAATTATATAAAGAACTCTTACAACTCAATAATGAGATAATAATAACCCAATTAAAGAAAAGATTTGAACAGATATCTTCCAAATAAGATATATGAATGGCTAAAGAGTACATGAAACAATGCTTCAGATCATCATTCATTAGAGAAATGCAAATGAAAATCACAATGAGATATCACTACATACCTATTAAGATGACTAGTTAAAAAGACAGATAATAACAACTTTTAGTGAGGATGTGGAGAAAATGAATTCATGCATTGCTGTGGAATGTAACATGGTACAGCTACTTTGGAAAACAGTATGGCAAATTTCTTAAAAAGGAAGTTTCACAAAATTTTACTATATGACCCAGCTATCCACTCCTAGGAATCTCCTTAGATGCACATCAAGATTTGTATGTAAATGTTTACACCAGCCTCAGTTTGGAAACAATTCAAATGTTCATCAACTGGTGACAGCAGAAACAAGATATAAATATATATGCAGTGGAGTATTATTTACTATTCAGTAATAAAAAGTTATAAACTATTAGTATGTAGTTTATACTGAATAGTAAACAGTATTTCTGAATAGTAAATAGTATTCCATTGTATGGATAGTAAATAGTCTTCCATTGTATAGTAAAGCAGAGACATACTTTGCCAACAAACGTCCATCAAGTCAAAGCTGTGGCATTTCCAGCAGTCATGTATAGATGTGAGAGTTGGACCATAAAGAAGGCTGAGTGCCTAAGAATTGATGCTTTTGAACTATGATGTTGGAGAAGACTCTTGAGAGTCCCTTGGATTGCAAGGAGATCAAACCAGTCAATCCTAAATCCTGAATATTTACTGGAGAGACTGATACCGAAGCTGAAGCTCCAATACTTTGGCCACCTGATGCAAAGAGCTGACTCAATGGAAAGACCCTGATGCTGGGAAAGATTGAGAGCAGGAGAAGGGGATGACAGAGGAACAGATGGTTGGATGGCATCACCAACTCAATGGAGATGAGTTTGGGGAGATGGTGAATGACAGGGAAGCCTGGCGTGCTGCAGCTCATTGGGTTGCAAAGAGTTGGACATGACTGAGTGACTGAATAACAATTCCACTGTATGGATAGTAAACAGTATTCTATTGTATGCATGGATAAACCTAAAAATATTATAAGTAAAAGAAGCCAGACACAAGACTGCATTATTATATGAATGCATTTATATGAAATGTCCAGAAAAGGCAAGTCTATAGAGACAAAAGGAAGATTTATGGTTGTGTGAGAATAGGGCGGAAATGGGTACTGACTATCAGCTAGCATGAGGGCTCTTTTTTGGGGTGATGGAAATCTTCTAAAACTAGACATTGCAGTAATGACTGCAAATTTACTAAATTTGCTAAAAATCATTGATGGGTGTCTCTTTACAAAAAATCATTCATGGGTGAATTGTACATTAATTTATATATACTTTATGATATATAAATTACACCTCAATAAAACTTAAAAAATAAAAGGCAGTTATAGTAGAATGAGAAGAGAAGGAAGGAAAATTTGGCTTCCTCTGGAGTCAGCTGTAAAGTCAGCATCTCATATTGAGAGGCCATGGGTGGTTAAGACACACTGTAATGATGATTCTCTTGTGTTGTCTTTTAACTGGTTATAGTAAATCCATCTGCCAGGAATCAACCCAACTGCCTGAGTTCCCTTTATGGTCCATTAAAAAAAAGGAACAGTCTCCTTCCTTCTTTCTTATATGCTATGCTTCTAACCAATCTATTATCTGCTCATTTTTTCTGCTTAGTTTTAAAAAACATTTACATTATTTTTATACTAGGTAATATATGTTGTATAGTACAAAGCAATTCCTTCTCTACCCTTGTCATCTAGTCTCCCACCCTCCACGTGGTCACTGTCAACAAGTGGATACCCTTTCAGACGTGTTACTATGCTTATCTTGCTCCAACAAAGCATCGTCCCATTACAAAGCCCAGAGGTTTCTTCAAGTGGTTGGTGCCGGGCAGTAGGGGGAAGTTACACCATTTCTATTAAGAATCTAAATGTTTTGAAACATCACTTTTCTTTATATGTTCATTCATACTGTTGACAAAATATCAGTAACACTCAGGGTCAGTTGGAATCCCTGGAACTTCTTACTGTAGTATACAAGGTCTTCTACAATCTGGTTCCATAATTTACCTTTCTAACGATCTCACTAAGAGATAGGCTACAGTCTAATAACACTGTTTTTCTTGTTTACTCCAAACTCTTCTGCTTATTCAAAGCATAGAGAATAAAGAGTGACAATAAACAGATTCATTAGTAGGATGATTAGGGACTCTGGAATGAGATAGCTTGTCTTTGAATCCTAGTGCCACCTCTTAAGACACTGTGTGTTCTCAGACAAATAACGAAGGTTTGGAAAAAGTATTTTTCATCTTAAAAATGGGGATCTTACCCACCAAGCAGGATGTGATAATTAGGGAGAAGACAAATAAATGTCTTGCACATAAAAAGTACTCAGTAAACAACTAGACCAATCAGGTATGACCTAAATCAAATCCCTTACGATTATACAGTGGAAGTGAGAAATAGATTAAGGAACTAGATCTGATAGACAGAGTGCCTGATGAACTACGGATGGAGGCTCGTGACATTGTACAGGAGACAGGGACCAAGACCATCCCCAAGAAAAAGAAATGCAAAAAAGCAAAATGGCTGTCTAGGAGGCTTTACAAATAGCTGTGAAAAGAAGAGAAGCGAAAAGCAAAGGAGAAAAGGAAAAATATAAGCATCTGAATGCAGAGTTCCAAAGAATAGCAAGGAGAGACAAGAAAGCCTTCCTCAGTGATCAGTGCAAAGAAACAGAGGAAAATAATGGAATGGGAAAGACTAGAGATCTCTTCAAGAAAATCAGAAATATCAAGGGAACATTTCATGCAAAGATGGGCTCAATAAAGAACAGAAATGGCATGGACCTTACAGAAGTAGAAGATATTAAGAAGAGGTGGCAAGAATACACAGAAGAACTGTACAAAAAAGATCTTCACAACCCAGATAATCACGATGGTATGATCACTCACCTAGAGCCAGACATCCTGCAATGTGAAGTCAAGTGGGCCTTAGGAAGAATCACTACAAACAAAGCTAGTGGAGGTGATAGAATTCCAGTTGAGCTATTTCAAATCCTAAAAGATGATGCTGTGAAACTGCTGCCCTCAATATGCCAGCAAATTTGGAAAACTCAGCAGTGGCCACAGGACTGGAAAAGGTGAGTTTTCATTCCAATCCCAAAGAAAGGCAATGCCAAAGAATGCTCAAACTATCGCACAATTGCACTCATCTCACACGCTAGCAAAGTAGTGCTCAAGATTCTCCATGCCAGGCTTCAGCAATACGTGAACCATGAACTTGCACATGTTCAAGCTGGATTTAGAAAAGGCAGAGGAACCAGAGATCAAATTGCCAACATCCGCTGGATCTTAGAAAAAACAAGAGAGTTCCAGAAAAATATCTATTTCTGCTTTATTGACTATGCCAAAGCCTTTGACTGTGTGGATCACAATAAACTGTGGAAAATTCTGAAAGAGATGGGAATACTGGACCACCTGACCTGCCTCTTGAGAAACCTGTATGCAGGTCAGGAAGCAACAGTTAGACCTGGACATGACACAACAGACTGGTTCCAAATAGGAAAAGGAGTACGTCAAGGCTGTATATTGTCACTGTGCTTATTTAACTTATATGCAGAGTACATCATGAGAAATGCTGGGCTGGAGGAAGCACAAGCTGGAATCAAGATTGCCAGGAGAAATATCAATAACCTCAGATATGCAGATGACATCACCCTTATGGCAGAAAGTGAAGAGGAACTAAACAGCCTCTTGATGAAAGAGGAGGGTGAAAAAGTTGGCTTAAATCTCAACATTCAGAAAACGAAGATCATGGCATCTGGTCCCATCACTTCATGACAAACAGATGGGGAAACAGTGGCTGACTTTATTTTTGGGGGCTCCAAAATCACTGCAGATGCTGATTGCAGCCATGAAATTAAAAGACGCTTACTCCTTGGAAGGAAAGTTATGACCAATCTAGACAGCATATTAAAAAGCAGAGACATTACTTTGCCAACCAAAGTCTGTCTAGTCAAGGCTATGATTTTTCCAGTGGTCATGTATGGATGTGAGAGTTGGAGTATAAAGAAAGCTGAGTGCCGAAGAATTGTTTTTGAACTATGGTGTTGGAGAGTCCCATGGACTGCAAGGAGATCAGTCCTTAGTGTTCATTGGAAGGACTGATGTTGAAGCTGAAACTCCAATACTTAGGCCACCTGATGTTAAGAGCTGACTTATTTGAAAAGACCCTGATGCTGGGAAAGACTGAGGGCAGGTGGAGAAGGGGACGACAGAGAATGAGATGGTTGGATGGCATCACCGACTCAATGGACTTGAGTTTGGGTAGACTCCCGGGAGTTGGTAATAGAGGCCTGGCGTGCTGCAGTCCATGGGGTCGCAAAGAGCTGGACACGACTGAGTGACTAAACTGAACTTAACTGAAATGATAGGTCAAAGTTTGGTAAGCTGTCAGGCTCATTACTACAAAACTAGTAGTAATTTTCTCAGTTAAGCTCTGAAATATATTCTCTTCTCTGGTATGTATAGAGCCTTGAGGGATAGGAAACAGGGAAAAGGCTGAGGTACATGACACTAATTATATTGGGGGTGGGGAGAACTGAAAATAGGGGAAAAATAGAATTAAATCTCTGAATAGTAACTCACTGCTTAGTACTCTTTTGAGGAAGTTACAGGTTTCAAAGGTAATCAGTAACACAAAGCAAATCAGTGAAGCAGAATTCTAACCTTTTAAGTTTAAGGGCCACATCTTGGGTGCTATACTACATAGTGGTTTTGGTGGACACCCAATAATTGGGGTTAGAGTTTCTCAAAGGTTCTGGGATCAACGTTTCTAGAATCTGACATCTTATGAAGACCACAGTGTGGGTTCAACTCTCAAGTATCTGAGAGAATATGTGAACAGAAGAGACCACATGAATATTATCCACAGAAAATAAGAAAAGTAAATAACCTAATAGTTTTATTATATTTTTATTAGGGTACATACTATATATTCATCAATGCATCTGATAAACAATTGCCTGTGAGACATCATACAGAGGATGGCAAAGACGAGTAAGACGGTGCTTTTAAGAGGCTCAAAGTTGAGTGAGTTGTATTATAATTATTTATTATGTCTTCCTCCACTATGAGAACAGACACTTGGTTTTGCTCATTCTTGTATTCCCAATTAGGGTCACGCAGAGTCGGACACGACTGAAGTGACTTAGCAGCAGCAGCAGCCTTGCATGGGTGCTCAATAAATATTGATATGAAATCAGATAGTTCTTTTGCATAGATATAAGTTTTATTAGACTGTTACAGACTACATATTTCTTGAGGATAGGTGATGGCTTTATCTTCTATCCTACAGTACTTAGTTTTGAATATAGCAATGTCTGCCACTGAACTGTAACTTTCAATTCATTCTTGAGTGGATTTGCTAAATTATTAAAGCTTGTGGCATCTGCACTCTTAACCACAGAGAACCAACACTGTGAATTACACCTATGAAGTCTCAGAAAACTCCTTTAAGAGAAGAAGGTAATCTGAAGGATGGAAAATTAAAAAAAAATTTTAAGTTGAGTCACATTTGACCCAGAAGAAAAATTCACAGAAAAAAAAGACAGTGAGGGGAATGGGGAAAATCTGATAGAGGTTAGGGACTAATCTTGAAAACAAAGCCAAAACAAAACATGTTTTCCATAAAACAAAAAAAGAAAGAAAATAAAAATCTGCCTTTGTTAAATAAGAAACATGGTGGTTACTCAGCATGAACAGTCATTTTTCCGGGCATGGCCGGTTCCCCAATTCCTCCAGCTATTACTCAGGGACAGAACTAGAGACACTGATGAAGCAGATTTTTCCAGCACAGTGGCTGGCAAGCTTCACTGCACATTAGAATCACCTGCGGAGACTTTTAAGCACTACTGATGCCTGGACCCACCCACTGAGCTTCTGATTTAGTTGATTTGAAGGGTGTCTCAACAACCACATTTCTGAAAAGTTCCCCAAGTGAGCCTACTGGAAAACCAGGTCCAGAGGACTGTGTGAAAGGAAGAGTATGGTTAGGAAAAACAGAATTTTGATAGAGAAGGGACAAGATCTGTAATAGGAAGCCTCAGATTTTAGTCCAGATTGTGGGCAGATCATCAATTTCTCTTCTTCTCTGTCTCTATATTCTCAAAGGCAAAATGAGATCTAGCAAAGCTGTTAGAAACGCAAAAAAGAAGGGAAGATAAGGGGAGGAGGGAGGTGGGAGGGGGGTTCAGGAAGGGGAACTCATGTACACCGGGGGCGGATTCATGTCAATGTAATGCAAAACCAACCAATATAATATTGTAAAATAATTAGCCTCCCCCCCCAAAAAAAAAAAGGAACGCAAAAAAGAAAAATGGCTGTGAAGCACTGCATGGTTACTAATATGCAAATATTTATTTAATGCCACCACTAGGACCTTCAATCTTTTAGTTCTGGTTTGAAATTTTGTACAGAACCCCACACAGAAAGTGATTAACATGTGCCAAATGAAAACTTACATTTTCATGTTAACAAATCCAGAGTGGAATAAAGGAAGCAATTAGAAAGCAGATAGTCATTCCCCTATAATGGGAAATGGTCCCAGAGAGATGGACTGGTAACCTTAGGAGGAAAGGCCCTTCATTAACTCTCATTTTAGTTAATTGCTATGTTCACAAATTATTTAACCAACATGAGAGTACAATCAATCTCCATCTCCTTGCTAAAGCAGGCTAGAAATTCTGGGCCAGAAGTAATTTAGCACCCCAGATTTTTATCACCTGACAAAATTTGTCTTTTCACTTCAGGGCTTTTTTGCAAGGTCTTTGGGTCCTAAATTAACTCCTGCCAAAGCCAGAATATTTTATTTCTTCAAGGGAGATGTCTCTAACACCCAATTGATTGCTTTTAAATATAAATTAATATCAAAACATGAATTAACCTATCATGATAGATAATGTTGTTTAGTTGCCAAGTGGTGTCCAACTCTTTTGCAACCCCATGGACTGTAGCCCACAAGGATCCTCTGGTCCATGGGATTTTTCAGGCAAGAATACTAGAGTGGGTTGCCATTTCCTTCTCCAGGGGATCTTTCTGACCCAGGGACAAAACCTGTGTCTCCTTCAGTGGCAGGCTGATTCTTTACCACTGAGATACCTGGGGAGTGATAGAAAATTATTTTAAGGTCAAATCAATGCCAGGACCAAAACTTTAAAAATAAGTTTGGTCGGGGATCTTCCTGGTGGGTTAGTGGTTAGGACTCCATGCTTCCAATGCAGGGATAGGGGTGGGGTGTTGCAGGTTTGATCCCTGGTGGGGGTGTAGCTGTGTGGTGCAGCCAAAACATTAAAAAAGGATCTGGTCAACAGAAAGGTGTGTTCCCTACAAAATTCACCTAGATATTTGTGATCAACTTTCTGAAATTATAACTTCCAATAGATATGAGCTGTGTACTAGGTAATATAGGCGTTCTCTTTAGAAGAGAAACATTGTCCTCTGTCACTTTCTATTAAGGAGTCTTCCTTCATAGCCCAGAGAACACCTTCAGATCGGCTGGACTGCTCAGAGAAGCTGACACTTTCTCTCAGAATCCAGCCTGCTCTCAGCTGCAGTCCACAGCATGTTCAGAGGTCCTTTCAGCCTTTCAACATCCAAAGTACGGAGGAAAAACTCTAGCTGATAAGAACTGCTTTCCACCAACTTGGGTGTGATGTTATTCAAGCAAGATTTCCTGTATAAAGACTAACAAAATGGAAACAAGCCCAGGCAATTCTATTTCTTACTGAGTCTTTAAAGTTTAGAGCTTGCATAGAGGACAAGGGTCTCAGTAAACGAGGCCAGTTAAGTGATCTATCCAACATCCACAGAAACTTCTGAGGCGGGACTTGAACTCAAGTCTTCTAGCTCCATGTTTACTGTATCACACTACCTTAGCAATCCCTCATGGAACAAGTTTAATGCTGGGTCAATTTTCCAGGCATGGCTAAATGGTAATTGTTGTCATGTGGAAAGGGTACTGGGCTGAGAATGAGATCTGGGGTCTAGCCCTTGCATTGCTATGTGTGTTTGTGTATGTGTGTTTCTGTGTGTGTGTATATGATCTTTAAGAGATCTGGCCTCTTTACTAGTTTTTGGTTCAGTTTGTTCATCCCACTGCCGATAAAACCCCAGATACTGCCTCAGTTCTACCATCTGCTTCTTCCTGTATCAGGTACAGCTCTGAAGGCTCTCACAGAGCAGTGTTGACTAGTGTCACCACAAATCCATGGTTTCCAATCTCGATGCTGCTCAAAAAAGACCCATTAATCTCCTCCTGAAATCTCTAATAATCTTCAGTTCATAGTCCCAGTCTTTTGCCTCTATGCTTGCTCCTTTCCAAACTATTTTTCATAAAGCATCGAGTTGTCTCTTTAAACATATACACAGCCATGCTATTTCCTGCTCACAACTCTTTAACAGCTTCTCATTGCACTGTGAATACTCATTCCACGCCTACAAGGTCTTGCAGGTTCTTGCCCCCATCTTCCTTTCAGACCTCATCTCAGGCCATTCTCTTCTTTGTTAGTATTTGTCAACCACAATCATCCCCGTTTAGCTCCTTACACATGCCAGATTCGTCTTTCCTGCTTGTTATGGACTGAATGTGTCCTCTCACCCCCGAAACTTAATACACTAATACACTGAAGCCTTAACCCCCACTGTGGCTGTATTAGGAGATGGGGCCTCTAAAAAAATAATTAAGGTTAAATGAGGTCACAATGCTGGGGCCCCAATCGGATAGGATTAGTGTCCTTATAAGAAGACACATTAGAGACCATGTTCTCTCTCTGTATAAACACTAAGGAAAGGTAAGGTTGGTCATAACTTTCCTTCCAAGGAGCAAGCGTCTTTTAATTTCATGGCTGCAATCAGCATCTGCAGTGATTTTGGAGCCCAAAAAAACAAAGTCTGACACTGTTTCCACTGTTTTTCCATCTATTTCCCATGAAGTGATGGGACCAGATGCCATGATCTTTGTTTTCTGAATGTTGAGCTTCAAGCCAACCTTTTCACTCTCCTCTTTCACTTTCATCAAGAGGCTTTTGAGTTCCTCTTCACTTTCTGCCATAAGGGTAGTGTCATCTGCATATCTGAGGTTATTGATATTTCTCCCAGCAATCTTGATTCCAGCTTGTGCTTCTTCCAGCCCAGCGTTCCTCATGATGTACTCTGCATATAAGTTAAATAAGCAAGGTGACAATATACAACCTTGACGCACTCCTTTTCCTATTTGGAACCAGTCTGTTGTTCCATGTACAGTTCTAACTGTTGCTTCCTGACCTGCATACAGGTTTCTCAAGAGGCAGGTCAGGTGGTCTGGGATTCCCATCTCTTTCAGAATGTTCCACAGTTTATTGTGATCCACACAGTCAAAGGCTTTGGCATAGTCAATGAAGCAGAAATAGATGTTTTTCTGAAACTCTCTTGCTTTCTCCATGATCCAGCGGATGTTGGCAATTTGATCTCTGGTGCCTCTGCCTTTTCTAAAACCTGCTTGAACATCTGGGAGTTCACGGTTTACATACTGCTGAAGCCTGGCTTGGAGAATTTTGAGCATGACTTTACTAGCGTGTGAGATGAGTGCAATTGTGCGGTAGTTTGAGCATTCTTTGGCATTGCCTTTCTTTGGGATTGGAATGAAGACTGACCTTTTCCAGTCCTGTGGCCACTGCTGAGTTTTCCAAATCTGCTGGCATATTGAGTGCAGCACTTTCACAGCATCATCTTTCAAGACTTGAAATAGCTCAACTGGAATTCCAGATGGCATCACCGACTCTGTGGACATGAGTTTGAGTGTACTCCGGGAGTTGGTGATGGACAGGGAGGCCTGGCGTGCTGTGATTCATGGGGTCGCGGAGAGTCGGACACGACTGAGCGACTGAACTGAACTGAACTGAACTGAATGTGAACACAGAGAAAGAAAGTGGCTGTCTACAGGACAGGAAGAAAGCTTTCATTAGAAACCCAATTTGCCGACATATTGATAAAGGACTTCTAACCTCCAGAACAGTAAGAAAACAAATTTCTGTTTTTTAAGCCACCCTGTCTATAGTATTTTCTATAGAAGCCCAAGCAGAGTTAATATACTACTGCCTCAGAGTTTTAAACATATGCTATTTCTTTCTTTCTGGAACCTTCTTCTTCCTTCTTCCTTCCTTTTTTTTTTTAAACTTCCTCACTTTCTATTTAATATGCCTTCCAATTGGACCATTGTAATAAAACAACTCTCCTAAAGGTCACCATTTCACCAAAACCAATGGGTATTTATCATTTTATTTTACTGGACCCTCTCTTTCCCATGGGACACTGTAGATCCCTTAGTTTTTGAACCCTCTTCTCCCCTGGCTTTGATTTCAATACTTTCTCTAGGTACTCCTCTAACCATTTCCTCAACATTTCATTCTGGAATTGCTTAAATGTTAGTGTTCCACTTGACCTTGCCTTTGGCTCATGGTTCTTTTATGTATAATATTTTCCTTGGATAACTTCATCAATCTTCATGATTTTAATTCTAATAGTGTGTTGATTCCCAAACCTAGCTCAGTCCTCTAAAATAGATTTGAATATTCAACTGCTGGCTAACCATCTCTACTTGGGCAGTCCACAGGCACCTTAAACTCAAGATAGCTACAAGTGAACTCTATATCTCCCCTGGTGAACCAGTCTCTCTCTTTAAATTCACTGTTTCAGTTCATGGTCACATTGTGTTCTGAACCAAAAAACCTAGGGTCATTCGAGGCTATCCCTTCTGCTTCACAAACTGCTTCTTTTGTTTTTTCAAGTACCAGAAATAAATTAGTCATGATTAGTCACTAGTTCACTCTCATTATGTTAGTACCGTTGCAGTAACAATATGCTCTCATGGTTTCCTCTAGGCAAAGATGCCTACCTTTCCCTCTTTGAAGTGCTTCTTGAGCTGCTTCTGCATGGCAGTCAGCTTCTTGGACTGCACTCCACTGTAAGCCAGCAGCATGCCACCAAACTGCCTCTCAGTGATTCTCCCATCCACAGGGTCATGGCGTTCAAACTGGAAAGTGAACAGAAAGAGTGTTCACGGGGTCAAATGGAAAGTATTTTGACATGGGATGTGGAATGATCAACTGTTGGATTCTGAGAACAGCTGATGGCTGGGATCATATTTCGAACTATAATTCTCACCAAGATTTTAAAATATTAGAAACAGAACATTTGGGTTTATATTCCAGATCTGCCGCTAAGTTACCCAACTACACTAGGAGTCCATTTTCTCACCAATACAACAGCTGCTATAACATTTCCTATATCTTCTAGATCAGGAACTTCCTTGTGAGAATAAAAACAATGCTAAAACTCCATTCAAACTCATCAGTAATATTATTAGTAATAAGTGCTCTCTGGATCATCCACATCTCTGTTACTCAGAGAAAACTTAAAAGTTAATTATTATAAATTTGATCAATTGTACATACCAGTTCCTTGATCTGTACTTAATATTGTTATACAGACCTCTAAAGATTTCAAAGAAGAGCATGAAGAGCAATGTGTTTTCCAGTTTTCCCCCAAATGGTAATCAAATGTTTGAACATCAATAGAGCTTGAAAAATGTATAGAGCATATGACTCAATTAGACATGCATACTTATCACAAAGCTACAAAAAAATCATTAAGCATATTTAAATCTGCAGATGGAAAGGCTAAGCACAAAAAACTTCAAGCTAATCTAAGTAATATCAGAAAACTAAGATTGTCATTTAAAAACAGAAGTTATCTCAATACCAACTGCGGTGTTAATAATATACATAAATGCCTAAATAATAAAATGGCTAAAGACGGGCCTAGAAACCAATTAGAAAGCAAAATGATTTCAACATGGTAAAATTTCCCCATGGTTTTATTGGAAAATTACAATTAGAAAGAAACTTTCAGATTCCTACATGGTAGGGCAAAATCTTACTCTCCTAAGAGGGTTATATATAGACATAAGACATAGCTAAGTAAGATCAAGTCAACAAACATTTCCTGAGTGTCTACTAGTTATCCAGCACTGTTAGTCACTGTAGGATACAGGAAAGAAGATTCAGTTTCTGTCTTTAGGAACTTTACCATCTAGTAACAAGATAAGGTTTACATGTAAGATATAAAATAAGGAAGTATATAGTTAAGAGTGAAAGTCTCTCTCAGTTTTTATTTCCTTGCCTAGTTTGGTAAATCGATATACACTTTGTCTCCTCAATGGTCAGACTAGGTCAGTGAGCAAGACACACGAATTACATTTTAACAACAGCAATCATTTGCTGATAGTATACTATGAACCAGGTACTTCGCTCATACAATCTTTCATTTAATTGCTGTAACAATCCTATGGAGTAGATATTATCACCTCCATTTTACAGTTGAGAAAACTGAGGTAGGTAAAGTTAGAGCTGGGAGTCATATGTGGCTCTGTCTGGATCCAAAGATTGTTATCTCAATAACATACTATTTCGTCCTTCTAAACACTAGTACATATTCATCCTACAGGATAGCAAGATGTTGTTTTGGATAAACTTATAAACCAAGGGTGCTTAGTCATATTTGAGTGAGAAGCAAAACTCTTTCCATAGAAATCAACATCACCAATACTAAGCAAAAGCCTCGTTTTAAATTCAACCACTCAGTATTTCATGTTTGCCACACCATCACTTCTACAGAGCTGATTAATTTTTGACACTACCAAAAGTTTTCAGGATTTAATTGAAGTTTGATTTATGATTCAATTAACCCACCTGAAACAAAAATGGAGGACTGAGAAAATTTTTTGCAAATGAACATACTTTCTGCAATATTTAAATCAGATTTTCAGTGACAAGTGATACCCAGGCCAAACTGGGCTTCTTCAAGGTAAATGAAACAAAGCTGCCATCCCTGCTCTCCTAGGCTTTAACTATTTAGGGCATTCATTTTACCTTTATCTGGGAGATTTCACAGTTGTAGAGAAATCCCATAAATTTGAATTAGATGAGTTCAGTTTTATCCCACAAGATAGATTCAAGGTTACAATGTCTCTTTTTACAGTGTTGGCAGCAGCAGCAGTGTGCTCAGGCTTATGAAAGCCTGCATTCATCTGCTCTCCACAGGGGCATAAACCTTACCTCTGCCACATCTCAAAGCTGTAAAGACAATTTCTAGTGGAGATCCCCAAGTAACAATTCCAGTCCTCAAATTAGCATTTTTACTAATGTTCTTTGAAAACACAGACTTGTCTTTTTCTATCATTATTATTATTGTTATATTTTGATGTGGTTGGAACGTGAAAGGTCTTGAAAGTGAAAGTGTCCGACTCTACAACACCATGGACTGAAGCCTTCCAGGCTCCTCCATCCATGGAATTCTACAGGCCAGAAAACTGGAGTAGCTGTTCCCTTCTCCAGTGGATCTTTCCAGCCCAGGGATCGAACCCAGGTGTCCCACATTGCAGGCAGATTCTGTACTGTCTGAGCCACCAGGGAAGCCTAAAAACTATAAAACTCAGCTCCAAGCAGTATAGCCCACTTCAAAGTTCAATATCTCCTCTATAATTAGATTTGGAGCAGCAATGAAGATCTACTAGGCCAGGGAGCTTCAAGGGTAGTTTCTCGAGGACCTGCATTAGGGCCACACTTTCAAGGGCAACAGCTTGACATCATGTGGCACCTCATGAATATAATCCCCAAGGTCATGAGAGGGTCTTTGGGGAAAGACAAATTATTGCAAAATTATCACAGTGTAGAAAGCTTCTAATGATAGATCTGGAAGCAATTCAAATGATTGACTTGTATTTTATTTATCAGATATTGATAAAGCCTCTTAAGTTCCACTTCAGTAGGACAACTAAGAAATCCCATTCTATTTGATCCTGTGGCACAGAAAACATGTGTTCCAGGGTACCACCCACAATTTTCACTGCTCCTTCAGGCTGTATTAACAAAGCTACAGTAATAGAAACAGCATGGTACTGGCATGAAAACAGATATAAAGATGAGTGGAACAAAAGAGCCCAGCAATAAACCCATACACCCTGGGGTTAACTAATATGACAAGGGGATAAGAAAACACAATGGAGAAAAGACTATTCCTTCAATAAATGGTGCTGGGAAAACTGGAAAGACATAGAAAACAAGAGATTAGAACATTCCCTCATATCATATATAAAACATTCCACATATAACGACAAAACAAAAAGACAACCTATGGGATGGAAGAAAATATTTGTAAATGATGAGACGAGGTTAATATCCAAAATATACAAAGAGCATATACAAGTCAGTATCAAAAAAAACCGAATCAGAAAATGGGCAGAAGACTTGAATAGACATTTTTCCAAAGAAGAAATACATATGGCTAACAGGCACGTGAAAAGATGCTCTACATCATTAATTATTAAAGAAATGTGTAAATCAAAACCACAATGAGGTATCATGTCACACCTGTCAGACTGTCTATCATCAAAAAGTTTACAAATAAATGGTGGAGAAGGTACGGAGGCAGGGGAACTCTCTTCCTATACTGCTGGTGCAAATGTAAATTGGTGCAGGCCACTACAGAAAACAGTATGGAAGTTCATTAAAAAACTGAAAATAGAACCACTATATGACCCATCAATTCAACTCCTAGGTATATCTATCTGGAAAAAATGAAAACACTAACTCAAAAGACACATGCACCCCAATGTTCATACCAGTACTATTTACAATAACCAAGACGTGGAAGGAACTCAAGTGCCATCAATGGATGACTGAACTAAGAAGATGCAGTATATATATGCAATGGAATACTACTCAGCCATAAAAAGAATGAAATAGAGTCATTTACAGTAATATGGGTGAATCTAGAGAACATCATGTTTAGTGAAATAAGTCAGAGAAAGACAAATACTATTATCACTTACATGTGGAATCTAAAAATAGTACAAATGGATGTGTATGTAAACAGACACAGACTCAAAGATACAGAAAATAAACTTATGATTATCAAACGGAGATGAAAGGAGGGACAGACAAATTAGGGGTATGGGCCTAATAGATACAAACTACTATATACAAACTGGTAAGCAATAAGGATATATTGTAGAGCATAGGAAATTCTATCCATTATCTTGTAGTAATCTATAATGGAGAATTATCTGCAAAAATACTGAGTCACTATACTGTACACCTGTAATGAACACAATATTGTAAACTGACTATACTTCAATAAAACAAGCAAAAAAAGAAATTCTAATCTGTTGGATCCTGTGGCACAGAACGTGTACGTTCAAGCACACTACCCACCATTTACATGGCTTCTCTGAGTCAAGGAACAAAGCTGAACAGCTTAGCAGTTTCTTTTCTGTGCCACTGCCACTTTCTCAAATGGATACAAGCTGTTGACTTCCTGTTGTTCCCCAGGGGGCTGCAGGGCAGAGAAACAGGGGACAGAGAAGAGGAGCCAAAAAACTGTCTGCAAGATTTTCCCTCGGTTTCTGACCACACTGTGCCTCTCACTCTCATCCTCACCCCTTGTTGAGAGAAAGAAGGACAGATGGTATGTGTGTGTGTATATGCGCGCACACACACACACACACAGAGATGAAATGATTTAAGGAAGAAGGGAAGCTAGAAGAAAACATGTACTATGAACAAAGGCCAAAATAAGATTAGAAAATAGCAAAAGGAAAAAGAAATCAGTATCTGTAAGTGAGTTTTGATTTATTAAAGACTTCTGAGGTTAATATAGTTCAGCAAATGTAAATTCTTCTCTATTACAAAATTACATTTCAGGAGACTCTGTCTACCCCTCAGAGTAAATCCTGCCCTTTAACAAGTATAGACTTTTCCTAGCTTCTGGACCATACAATTCAAGTAATGCATAGTAATCTCAAGCCACTGAAATGAATACATCTATGTTTTTCCATCTGACAGTATTTGGATTTTGAGATGTACATCATGTCACTGCTGCTACTACTAGGAGTCTCAGAAAAACTGTGTTTTGGAAAAATGATTTCAGGCCAAGTTCTCTACTGCAAACCACCCAGCGAACATGACATGTACATTCCATAGTTTAAATATGAAATCTATGTTTCTACAATTGGTAAGGGACATAGACAGCCCCAGGTCAAACTACCTTAATCTTAAGGTATGAATTTTCTTAATCTTTAAATACAAGATGCATCTTCATTGTCAATAATTAATATGACTGTCTTTTGGCTAAGGAGGAAGGCCTACAATTTGGATTGAAGGCAACATGATTCAGCGCCCTGAGCAAGGGCCAAAACAATCCATTGGCATCTAGGGCCATGAGATTATAGATTACCAAAGTTTTAACTTGCTAGACTCTCCTACTTCAAATCCAGGGATTCTTTCCATTTAAAAATTATGGTTTTAAAGAAAATTCACGCCAGTGAGCAAATCAAGTAACTAAAAGACAAGAGTAACAATCACACAGCTGGATCAGAAAAGGATTGACTTTATAGTCTGATAGTCAAAGTTAGGAAAATAACAAGACTAACGCATGAACTTAATATAGGATAATAATAATCAGGATGTATTTGACTAAAGGTGTTGGAGAAAGATATTTTAGATCTGGAACAAAGGGATTCAAGGTTTGATAAGTTTTGGTTTCATTTCATACAAAGTAATGTATTTAAATGACTAGGAATATAGATTTCAGAACCAGCTGCCTGGGTCTGAATTTCAGCTTGAACCCATACTTGCTGCTATGACTTACTTTCTCTAAGAATTCAACATCTTCTCACCAAAAAAAAAAGGCGGGGGAGATAATATTCACAACCTCAAAGTGTTATAAGGATTAATTGGGATAATGTGTGCAGAAAAATTAGTACAGAGTTTGGTGCATAGTTTGAATTCCAATAAATGTAGCAATTAATATTCTTGTCATCATATCACTTCTCAGGAAAGTACCTCAATTGATTATTCTCTTCTTAATAAGAGTTAACTAAGTTCAACTTACTAGGTCTCACTTTTCTTTTCAATATTGCTTTCGCCCAGTCTCTGTTTATAGAATACTACTTTCATATCTGAAGAGCAGAAAAAGTGAATGCAACAAATATCATTTGTTATACAACATAATAGAATAATTCCTAGATTAAACTACCTAGAAGAGGCTGAAGCAGAACAACTTAATCAGACCTGTATCCTGGCCATATATCACTAGACAGAATGCTTGCATAAAGGAGGAGCACAATAAATATGTAGTAAGTGAACAGAGGTAGAACACCAGAAAATTAATTCACAGCACAGTGTCCTACTGTTGAGAATATTTCTTATCTGAGGCAAGGATTACCTCTCCATTTCTCCCTTAACACCTACTTCCACAATATTGATTTCCATAAGAATATGCTTGAGAACGTCATTAAATATGACTAGTCAGTAATATATGTGAGTGCTTACTAAGGTGCCAGGTGCTGTCCTAAGAATTTACCTTATGTAATCCTCACAACATTATACAACAGGTATTATTATTGTTTTATCTTATAGGCATGAACACACAAGCAGAGAGAAGTTAAATCACTTGCTCGTAGTTAATCTGGTGAGAAATTTCTCTCTTGGCTCAATCAAAACAGTTGATGTGCTTTCTTATCTTAAAGGCATCAACAATCATATTTCCTTTCTTACCCTGGTTATGGAAAGCTTAGTCAAGTTTGGGACCTACCTCTAACAAGAACAGGAGTTTACAACTTCTATTTTTCATAATAATCTTACTCCTGGCTTTCTCTTAACCTTCTTCCATTTTTCAACTTTCATTTCTCAGCAAGTTTTATTTTATTTTTGTTTCACTGAATATATTCCTTAGGGCTTTATTAAACCCTTTTTTGAACAAAGCAGGGTATAAAAAAGTGGTGTTGGACATCTTTGTTATTTCAGTTTTTGGTTATAATAAATATCACCACTGGGATAAAGTTTTTCTGTATTTTTCATCATTATTTTTGGGTTGATCGCTGGAAATGAATTATGAAATAAAAATCTATAGGCTCTTTTGACTATGAAATATTTGATATATACAAATAATACACGTGATAGACAAGTCATGAAGCAGAATAATTAAAAAACTTCCATGAATCTACCACTAATCTGAGAGGAAGCATTAGCACAAACAGTTGAAGTTCATCTCTCTATATTATCATATGTGAAACGAATCTGACGTGGTTGGGGGTTCCCCACCTCAACACTCTGTGGATTTAAGAGGCCATTCCTTCCGGAAGTGTATAAATTAGCCTGGGAATGAACCTGCACGCTGAATTTACTAATTAAGAAATGAGAAACCAGAACTATAAAGGTGGCATAGAAATACAAGAAACTATTCTTAAGTAATCTTTTAAAACTTTGAACAGAGTTACAGATTTAACCATTTGTTATAAACTGGTATATATAATTTAACCAGAACCATAAGAAAATTAGTATTGTGTGAATTCTGAAGCACTTTCAACATGTTGTAGGAATAATGTGGACTTTCTTGAGTTTTACACATTCATAAGTAAATGGTCTGTATCTCGTGCCTTTGTTGGCTTTCTGTGAGCTGTAGTTTCTGGGAAGTGAGCAGCTCTCATTCCTGTAACTCTTGTAATCCAGTCATTCGTGTGCCTCCTTCATGTGGATTCAGTACGGCTGTGGTGCTGTTATCCCTCTGATAGGAACTCTAACTCGGTGTAAAGCCCCAAAGATCTGTTACTTATTTTTATTTTATATTGTACTATATTTTATTTACAGTGTTGTGTTTGTTTCAGGTGTATAGCAAAGTGATACAGTCATATATATATATATATATATATATGAATTAACAAATGCAGTTCCCATCTTTTGATGGGGTGCTCATGGTTTATAACATAAATGGCATTATTTTGAGAGAGGGATAACTTAGGTATGGTATTGGGTTTTTTTCTTTTTGCAGCTTGAGGCAGTTGTAAAATAACTTAATGTATCTTTTTACAACTGTGTATTTTTTCATTTGGTGAAATTTTAACTGTTAATGTTTTTGGCATTGAGATTTGTACCATTTATTAAATAAAAATTAAAAAAAAAAAGTTCATCTCTCTGCCTCCCCTAAGAGGTAACATCATTGGACTTCATTTTTTACTGCCTTGCTATCTTTGTTTAGTTTAAAACACATTAACAATATTGTTTATTTCTTCTTTCTTCTGAACTTTATAAAATGATATCATAGTGGATATATTCTTTTGTGATTTGCTTTTTTCAATTAACCGGTATACTTCTAGAATTCATCCATGTTGATACATTTAAGCATGCTTCTTTCATTCTTACTCTATTGCAGATTTCTATTATTTGAAAATATCACTATCAGTTTTCCTATAAAAGGACATCTGAGTTATTGTCAGCCTTTTTATAAGGCTATTATGATTATTCTTATACCAGTGTCCTGGTGAAACAGCAACAAGAGTTCCAAGTCTAGGGCATATATGTAGAAGTGGAACTCCTCTCTTATCAAGATAATATCTAATTACTTGCCAAAAGAATCACACCAGTACTTTTCATCAGCTATGTACAACAGCTCCCTTTGTTTCATACTTTCACCAGCACTTGGTATTGTAGCCTTTTCATTTTTTGTCAATCTAATGTGTGTAAAAATAGTAGGCATAAATTCTTTAATGCTTTCGATATATATTGCTTAATTTTTAGAAAGATGTCTTGTTTTACAATTCTAATAGGATATGAGAACACCCTTGATAACATCAAGTATAATTTTTAAAAATCTCTGCTAGAATAAAAATGGTAACCCATTTTAATTAGCATTTCTTTGATTACTAGTGAGGCTGACCATTTTCCAAATATGTGTACTGGTCATTTCTATTTCTTCTTCTGAATTTTCTACCTTCTTTGCCTATTTATTTACAGAAGTGCTGATATATGTCTCATTAATTTATAATTTTAAAAATATTTGCCCTGTATTAATACAGTATAATGTTTTTTACCCAGTCTGCCCATCTTTCAATTTTGCTTAAGTCTGTTTTAAATCTTTATTGTGGTGAAACACACGGATCTATTTGCAACTTGTTTCACTGGCTTATAGCTAGTAACTCTTTTCTTGTTAGATAAGAGGCTAATTAAGTATTGATTTATTATTTCTTGATTAAAAACAGGAAACATAACCTAAAATATTAAAACATATTCTTCAGTGTCAATCAATGAAAGTGATTAAATCCTCAGAACAAAAGTAAGCTTTGCTTTAAAAAGTCCTCCAGATACTGGGTGAAGTAAGTCAGACAGAGAAAGACAAATATCTTATGATACTGCTTATATGTGGAATCTAAAGAAAAGGAATAAATTAACTTATTTACAAAACACAGAGTTACAGATGAAGAAAACAAACTAACGGCTACCAATGGGGGGACAAGGGGGACAGATAAATTGGGAGGTTGGGACTGACATATACACACTACTATTTATAAAATATGCATGCGTGTGTGTGTGTGTGTGTGTGTGTGTGCGCATGCTCAGTGACTTCAGTTGTGTCTGACTCTTTGCAACCCCATGAATCATAGCCTGCCAGGCTCCTCTGTCCATGGGATTTTCCTGGCAAGAATATTGGAGTTTGTTGCCATGCCCTTCTTTAGGGGATCTGCCTAACCCAGGGATCAAACCCACGTCTCCTGCACTGCCGGCAGGTTCTTTACCTGCTGAGCCATTGGGGATAGAGAACTAATAAGAACCTACTGTATAGCACAGGGTACTCTACTCAATATTCTGTAATGATCTATATGGGAAAAGAATTTTAAAAAGAGTGGATATATGTTATGTACAACTGAAGTCACTCTGCTATATAGCAGAAACTAGGACAACACTGTAAATCAACAACTATACTCCAATAAAAATTAAACAAAACAAAATAAATCAACTGAGAATGTAAAAAAAGAAAAGAAAAAATCCTCCAACTTGCTGACCTTTTTTAAACTAGTTTTTTTTTTTTTTATGCCATGCCACAGAGCATGCAGGATCTTAGTTCCCCAATCAGGGATCAAACCCATGCCTCTGTGTGGGGTCCTAACCACTGGACTGCTAGGGAAGTTCCTTTAACTAGTCTTAATACTTGGGAATTTAGACTAAAATGGGGTTATTTAAACCTAACTTAACCAGGTTCCCTTTAATTGGGATAAACTCACAGAAATTCAGTCAACTATCTTTTTTTGTTTAAAGGAATATAATCAGCTATGGAGTGATGATAGCTCAGTTGGTAAAGAATCCGCCTGCAATGCAGGAGACCCCAGTTCAATCTCTGGGTTGGGAAGATCCGCTGGAGAAGGGATAGGCTACCCATTCCAGTATTTTGGCCTGGAGAATTCCATATAGTCCATGGGGTCACAAAGAGTCGGACACGACTGAGTGACTTTCACTTTCATGGAGTGATGGCGAAAGAAAAAAAAATAGTTCAGTTCTAAAGAAAAGAAGGCCTAAAAGGCCTATTATACTTCCTTAGAAAAATTTCTCAGGTTGTTAAAGAATGATCCATTTTCTATCATTCATAATAGCAAATATTACTGTTACAGCATTTACTATGTGCCAGATCCTGTTCTAAGTGCTTTCCATATACTAATTCATATAACATTCTGAATTATACAAAATCTGTGTGGTTGTTTTTTTCCTAAGATATGACCTTGATCAATATGAAAAAGACTCAAATTCTGGCAAAATTAACAGCTATTTACTATTAAAAGCAATCTATGAAGTTAGTGTTTCCATACGGAATCATTATATCATATTAGTCTCAAGCTATTTTTTCCTCTATGATAACTCTTTCAGCAAGCAGTAGATCTTACCATATCCAATTTCTGCTTTCAACACCATTTTATTCTAAATCACAGCAACATGAAAAAAACCTTAGTCTTGGAACTATATATTCCTTTGAGATTTGAGGCCCAACATTATTCAGAGTTCAAGGACATTCTTTTCATGAGATCACAAGAATTTTGAAAACAGAAAGTCCATGTATTGGAAAAAAATATAAAAGCTCCAATTTCAGGAGATAAGAACCAAGGACTAATCGTGGCAGGAAAGCAAAGTGCTATCTTTTTTTCATCTGAGTGTCAGTTTATTTTCCTCTGACTTTATTATTTCTGTAGATAGCTCTCTCAGATCCATTGTCGAGGTGAAAAATACAATATATATTTCCATGCTGCTTTAGTCCGAGCATTGCTGACAGCATTTCAGCGCTCTTTTATGAGCTGGAGATTTAGCTTGTTCATTTTGACACCTAATGTTACTATAAAAGACTTGATGTTCTGATTTTACCTAAAGGTGAGGCAAACTGTGGAAGGCAGCAACCAGTGTGAGAAGCTGTTAAAAAGTAATGATGAAAATTAAGACATACAATTTACTTTGGGCTTGGTGTATTCATAATTGATCAGTTGCTCATCACAGTGAATTATTAAATAAAGAGAAATAAAAGCCTCAACAAATTAGCAGACCCAATCTGGCAACATACAGAAGGGATTAATACCATAACCAAGTGGGAGATCTAACCAGTCCATTCTAAGGGAGATCGATCCTGGGTGTTCATTGGAGGGACTGATGCTAAAGCTGAAACTGCAATACTTTAGCCACCTCATGGGACGAATTGACTCACTGGAAAAGACTGATGCTGGGAAAGGTTGGGGACGGGAGGAGAAGGGGAGGACAGAGAATGAGATGGCTGGATGGCATCACCGACTCTGTGGACATGAGTTTGAGTGAACTCCGGGAGTTGGTGATGGACAGGGAGGCCTGGCGGGCTGTGATCATGGGGTCGCGGAGAGTCGGACACGACTGAGTGACTGAACTGAACTGAACTGAACAAGTGGGATATATCCCATAAATGAGAGGATAGTTTAACAACTGAAAGTCAGTTAAGGTAAGACATATGAAGAGAATAAAGGTCAAAAACTAAATGATAAAAAAAAAAAGGGGGGGGGAGAGAGGCAGACATTTCTTCTTGTTACCATTTTCATATGAGAATATGGGTAATTTCTCCTTCTATTATAAGAGAAAATTCTCTAAGTCAGTAGACAGCAATTACTGGCAAATGATGAAAATATCAAAATTTGCCTAATAGAGACAAGAAGAATATACATTTTTAGTGGACCCCAGTGAAACAGCAGGGAAGGGACAGGGTAAAACCTTTAAAAGAATGACATATTATTGAGGATATGACAAAGACTGAATCAGTTAGGCCCAAGATGGCAGAAGACTTGACTTCCAATGAACCTTAAACCTCGATATATGTTCATTGTAATACGTTAGCATGCTAAATGACACAGCCACCAGCGCCATGACAGTTTTGAGGCCGACCATAATAGACCAAAAAGTGGGTAGTGGGCCAATTCCTGGAAATCTCTGCCCCTTTCCCCAAAATAGTGGGAATAATCCTCCCACTTGTTAGCCTATAAAATTACCCAGCCCATAAAAACTAACCACCCCATATTTGGGGGTCTCTTGACTTCTGAGATGGCCCACACTCTGTCTGTGGAATGTGTTTCTCCCATGGAATGTGTTCTTGCTTTTTGAAATGGACCACACTGGCTCAGATGGTAAAGAATCTGTCTGCAATGTGACTCAGGTTTAATTCCTGGGTCGGGAAGATCCCTTGGAAGAGGGCATGGCAACTCACTCCAGTATTCTTGCCTGGACAATTCCATGGACAGAGGAGCCTGGTGGGCCACAGTCCATGGGGTCACAAAGAGTTGGACACGAGTGAGTGATATTTAAAACAAAACAAAACATTCTGTCTATGAAATGAGTATCTCTCTAAATAATCTCCTTCTTACCTATCACTTTGTCTCTCACTGAATTCTTTTGTGATGAGACATAAAGAACCTGAGTTTCATTAAGTCTTGAGACCAGGCGTGTGATCTCAATTGAAAGAGAGAGTGGGGTCAGGTCCCAATCTGAGTTTTGGTTGGGCTGAATTCCTGGCCCACAGGTTCAAGTCCCAGTCTTGTGTGACTTCACCAACATGATGTAAATTAGCCATCAATTCACTAAAATATGTAATATGAGCTCTCCCAAGCTGTGCTGATTTGTACCTAATTTTTTCATAACAATAAATTTAAACATAAAGCCTTTCTACAGCAAAAATAATTCAATCAATTTTAGACATTCTGTATTCTTTTTTATATTCCCCTCCCATCCAGGCTGCCACATAACATTGAGCAGAATTCCATGTGCTATACAGTAGGTCCTTGTTGATTATCCAGTCTAAATATAGCAGTGTTAAAACAGTCGGTATTCTAAAAGAGACTTTTTGCAGTTGTGAAAGGACTTGGAACACCTCATGGATCTAGGGAAAGTAAATTGCTTTATGCTAAGCATTCGGATTTTTCTTTACTTTCCCTCTCTGGGATATTGTCCCCACTTTTTATCTATCTGTACAACCCTGTCCTTTCTTGAACTTAATCTCTCTTCATGGCCCTACTGGCTATTCCAAAACACTTGATTTCTCTGAGTTTTCTGAGATCCTACAATATGTTAGGTCTAGGCATCATAGAAAATTACGCTTTGCACTATATTTTCTTTTCTTTTTGAAAGTGCACATATTGCTTTTATAACATTATGTACTTCTTAAAGGAAGAGTCCATGTCTTATATTTTTTACTCTGTCATACCCAGAACTGGGCCACACAGCATGTTCTCAATAAATAATTCTTGTTGACTGATTAAATTTTTGCCCCATATAAGACTCCCCTATCGATTCTTTACTTATCATCCACTAGGAGCCTAAGACACACTTTTCAACCTATACTCCTGAATACTGAAGGTGAGACTATGCCACTTCACTAGAATTGATAATTATTCCTGGGGGTGGAAAATCCTAACACTACCACTAGAATTTCAAGGATATGATTAGTTGTGGGCTCCACTATGAAGCTCCTTTTGCTGCTTTACTTAAGTCCAGTTATATATAAAATTTCTCAATAATATTCAGTTTGTATTTAAAAAACTAAAAGAAACAACTAAAAAATAGATAGGTAAATCAATAAGCATACAGGAGGATGCAGACAGGATAGGCAATGTCAGACTCTGTAGGCCAAAATAATTTGTCCTTGGAGTCTGAAACTATGCTGGAATGAAAAATTAGGTGAGAATGGCAGGTACATTAATTCATTCAAGTGAAAACCACAAAAACCCATCAGTAAAGTTTCCCTTCTTCTGTCACTTGGTATTAGAAAACCACCATATCATCAATTTTCATAAAATTCAAGCCAGGGTAGATGCCATAAAATCATTATAGTCACACTGTCGTCCATTAGGAAAATGGGAATATTTTGATCAAAACACGGAGACCCACTCATTAAATTAAAAGTCCGAATTGCAGCATCCATACGCAGCTGAAGACATGTGCAAGAGTCTTTTCATTTAGTCTTTAAAAAAAATACGTGTTTATTTATTTCACCACACCATGTCTTAGTTTCAGCATGCATGTTCTTTGATCTTTGTTGTAACACACAGGGATCTTTAGTCAGAGCATGCAAACTTTTAGGTGCGGCATGTGGGATCTAATTCCCTGACCAGGGACTGACTATGACTCTCCAATAGGAAGTGCAGAGTCTTAGCCACTGGACCATCAGGGAAGTCCCTCATTTAGTCTTTACTCACTGAAATTCTAGTTTGGTAGTCTGGGAAATACTTTATGCAGCTCTATATAGTCTCTGTCCTGGATATGCTTCCTGTGCCCGTATCAGAGATCTTGATTATTTGGGGTATGTAAATGAATACAATATATTACAGTGGCAAGGATAAAGGTTTTGCGGTCAGACTGACTTGAGTTTGTTGTTTTTTGACGGGTTTTTTTTTTTTTTTTTTGTCTCTTACCAACTGTAAACTCCTGAGCAATCTATTTATCCTTTCTAACCCTTGTTTTCCTCATTTGTAAAATGGGTATAATAACAGCACTTCCCTTGTGAGATTATTTGAGGGTTAAGTTAGATAATACATGTAAAACAATCACCCCATTTAATATTTTACAAAATGCACTTACTTATATTTTTTACATTTTTATATCTCTGAAATCAATATGCTTCTTATAATTTCTTTTGGCTAGGCAGCAGTTGCAATACTGTTATCACTGCCTATACAAGATGTCAAAGCTTGCAAAATGAATGTCAGTGGCTTGGAAGAAAACCCTAGGTAACAGTGGAATATTTCTTTAAGAAATGTTGCATTACCAATGCTCTTGATGGCTCAAAGGACAATTTGGTGTGGAATAACAGACATTCATAATACTGAGTCAAAAGAGAAATTCAGAATAATTAGGCCCTGAACGTGAGGACATTTTATACCAATTTAAGTTGACTCACTGGAAAAGACTCTGATGCTGGGAAAGGTTGGGGGTGGGAGGAGAAAGGGACGACAGAGAATGAGATGACTGGATGGCATCACCAACTCGATGGAGGTGGGTTTGAGTGAACTCCGGGAGTTGGTGATGGACAGGGAAGCCTGGCGTGCTGTGATTCATGGGGTCGTGAAGAGTCGGACACGACTGAGCGACTGAACTGAACTGAATCTTATTTATAATTCCTTTTATGAATACACAAGGATGACATAATAAAAATCTAAGCCTAAAGTAGTATTTCAATAGGCATTAACTAAATATATTTAGTGCAAGGAAAGCATTTTGTTGTGATTTAATTGGCATTTTTTTCTTTTTTAGTGGTACATAAAATAATGGTACATCTCAACAATGTTTGTGTTTTAGATTCAATGAAATATGGTAATACATTGTCTAGCACATATTAAGAGCTCAGTAAATGTTAGCTGCTATTAATAAATGCTAAGTTAGCTGCAAACAATAATAATAACAACAATTTTGCTTCTGTTAACTTCAGTTCTGTTTAAAGAGAAACAAACTTTCTTTCCCTACAAAGATAATACAGAAAAAAAACTGAGAAAGGAGAGAAAAACTACAACTAAGTAATTCTCTTAACTCTCTCCTTATTACTCTTCACATGAACATTTTTCTTGTTTATGAGAAGAAAAGGAAAAGAGGTGGGCAAGAGTGGAACTGTGCTCAGGGCACAGAAAGTTTAATTCTAAACTGTCTTTCCTTATAAAAACTGTACTTCTACAAAAATTTCTGGAAATAGGAGGTATAAGAATAGACTATAAACCCTGCAGTTACTACCTATGGGACACAAATAAACAAGTGGGTTGAGAGTAATAATGTACAAAATGCTACCTATTCTTTTGAGTCTCATAATCACCTTTGAAATAGGTGTAATAGTGACCATCTCCATTTACGTAAGAGGAACGTGAGATGTGAAGAGTAAATGGGACAAACCCAAAACGACAACAGTTTCAGTTCAGTTCAGTTCAGTTGCTCAGTCCTGTCCGACTCTTTGCGACCCCATGAATCGCAGCACGCCCGGCCGCCCTGTCCATCACCAACTCCCGGAGTTCACTCAAACCCACCTCCATTGAGTTGGTGATGCCATCCAGTCATCTCATTCTCTGTCGTCCCCTTCTCCTCCTGCCCCCAATCCCTCCCAGCACCAGAGTCTTTTCCAGTGAGTCAACTTGTCGCATGAGGTGGCCAAAGTATTGGAGCTTCAGCTTTAGCATCAGTCCTTCCAATGAACACCCACGACTGATCTCCTTTAGAATGGACTGGTTGGATCTCCTTGCAGTCCAAGGGACTCTCAAGAGTCTTATCCAGCACCACAGTTCAAAAGCATCAATTCTTCGGCGATCAGCTTTCTTCACAGTCCAACTCTCACATCCATACATGACCACTGGAAAAACCAGTGGTTTGACTAGACGGACCCTGGTTGGCAAAGTAATGTCTCTGCCTTTTAATATGCTATCTATGTTGGCCATTACTTTCCTTCCAAGGAGTAAGCGTCTTTTAATTTCATGGCTGCAATCAGCATCCGCAGTTTAGTGGGTTTTAAAATGAATGTGTATTACCAGCATGATAAAATTATGTAACTACTTTTTATGAGTGAATTATTTAAAAAGTCCATCCCTAAAGGCTGATTTAAGATCATGTAATTACACATTTGCCTAACAAATTAAAAAAAAAAAAAAAGAAAACCTAGCTAGGCAATTATAAATTAAACTGCTAGCTTATACCCAGGAGGAGACAGTATCATTAAGAATAGTTATTACTTGATGTTTTCTATAGGAACAATGTCACAGATACAAGATATGAAAAAATCAATTGTGGCTCAATTTGAAAAAGAGCTGTGCTTAAGGAGTCCACCATGACAGCTATCTCTATGCTTCACAAAAGTTGGACAGTTTAACTGAAAGAAACATAGGTTCATTACACTAAAACAATGGAACAGTTATGGTTGTACCTGTTTTTACATGATGAACTAAGTTGAGTATTAAGTTGTATATTCTCAAATTTCTACCTTCATGGAAAATACTAAAAAACTATAGTTTCAGGACACTATCTGCAAAATTAGCAATCCATTCCATTCTGTGGTTTCTGGAGCTCAACTCTCAATTTATCTCCCTTCTTGAAATGATGCTCCCTTTTTGATTGGCTTAATCTTATCACCCATTTTAAATCGCCTATTCAGAAAGCCACTGCATAGGCAATAAGCTCATGCCTATTAGGTGCTATGGAATTGGTTACTAATTTTTAATATACTAAAAATTATGCTGGAAACTGCCAATTTTCTTAGTACATAAAATAGAGAGCTAGAGAATGAAATAATATACAGAAATTAGAATTGACTGACAAGCATAAAGATAAATGTAAGAAAGACTGAGAGACTAAAGCTTAGAAATACGTAGCTCACTGAAGCTTTAATGTAGAAAGTGGGAAGAAATGATGAGTCCAAATGCAGGCAGGTAAAAGGCAAAGTATCTAATGGGCAAGATCACTTTGGTGGTCATTGTCTTTCATGGAAAAAAAAGAAAAAAAGATAATACATGCTTTTCCCTGACACAGGAAAAATGGAGGAAAGTCATCAAATCCTTTTATGATGATGATGGTAAAAATAGAGAACTCACTTTCTATTTGAATTGTATTTTAGTATTTTAGGTTAACAGTAAGTTTAGCTCCCCCTGGCTGGTCAGTTATGTGTTTTAGAGGCCAAAGAGTAACCATTGAGTGAGGTTATGTATTAAATCCCTAATCACTAAAATATTTCTGTTTTTTTTTTTAAGTCATTGGGCTAATTAAGAAGGTTTTTCTTAAATGTTAGTTTTTCATTTTTTAAAAAACCAAATTAAGAGACAAAGAAGATACTTTTCAAATATGTAGTAGCATTTCAGTTTTTAAAAAGAGCTAATTAGGAATTTTTCATGCTTAATCATGCGGGTCTTCAAGACAGCAGTTAGTTAAAATTATCTAAACTATCATACCCTATAAGGTACCTCTAAATTATGTGAAGTTTGTTCATTTTCCTATGGGATAAGAGACTACTGATTCTTATTCTGGGCACGTTTTAAGGTCATTATTTTTAGTTTTTCTGGTTGTATTAACGCTTCTTTTTGTTTGCACATAATAGAAACGAACTCAAGATAAGTTCAGCAAAAAAGAAATTTAGGAGCCTCAAGAGACAAGGGCAAGCTCATGGAAGAAAAAAGACTGAAAGTCAGGATTATAATATTGGCAGGTCTCTCGTCTCTGTGCAGTTGCTTCACTCCTCATTTTCTGTTATCCTTTCTTCCTCTGCACTTCATGGGTTTACATGGTAGGCAGCAGATGGTTACCCTGCAGTTCTGGAGTTCATATGTTAAAACACCAACTATGTTCACTTTCAACTTCAAATTCCCTATGGAGAAACTGAATGGCCTGACTTGGGTTGGGCATCCATTGCCAGTCCAATTAGCTGAGATAGGGAAGGGGAGGGTGATGAGAGGAGAAGTGGGAGGTGCAAGGTACAAATACTGCTTCCAGGAGCCCACAGCTGTGTTTGGTAGGTAGAATGGGACAAATCCTGGAGA
The DNA here is from genome assembly GCF_049115385.1 of Moschus berezovskii. Classification (NCBI taxonomy): domain Eukaryota; kingdom Metazoa; phylum Chordata; class Mammalia; order Artiodactyla; family Moschidae; genus Moschus; species Moschus berezovskii. The sequence continues at coordinate 29,168,434 of NC_142471.1, forward strand.
AAACGTAAGTGTTGAAAGTTGAACAGATATCCCAAAAGATGCCTAATTAATTAACACATAATGATGATATTGAGAGGGACTGAGAGGGTGAGTGCATGTGTGTGTGCCTTTATCAAGCTTTTGACTATTTCCTGAGCATCTGATTTGTGTCAGATACTATACCAGTCACTAAGGAAGTAATAATGAGTCCAAAACTCTATCAAAAGTTCTCAAGGAGTGTTTGGAGACAGGTATTTAAGAAATAATCAGGAGACTATATAATCAAATCACCTGAAGAAAAAGTACAGAGTGCTTTTGAAATACGTAACCTAAAATAAGGTCTAACTGGGCTGTGAGAGATAAGAAGGAGGTAACTGGGGGAAGGGAAACGAGGAGGAGAGTATTTCAGGCAAACCAACAATAGTGCAAAGGCCCTTAGGTGGAAGAATGATTGGTACGAGATGAACCTGGAAGAGGAGGTGACAGAGGTCAAATTATACAGAGTCCAGGGCTAAGGGTTTAAGTCTTTATTCTAAGAAGAATGAGGAAGGCAAGAATGGCTATAGTGGGACTTCTCCGGTGGTCCAGAGAATCGGCCTTGCAATGCAGGGGACACCTGTTTGATCCCTGATTGGGGAACCAAGATTCCACTTGCCATAGAGCAACTAAGCCCATGTACCCCAACAGCAATTACTGAAGCCCAAGTACTCTGGAGTCCGCGAGCCACAACAAAAGATCCGGAACGATGCAATGAAGATCGCGTGAGAAACAAGTAAGACCTGATGAAACAAACAAACAAACAAGAGTAGCTATAGTAAGACTAGTTGGGAAGTAACTAAAGCAATTCAGCCAAAAGATAACCTGCAGTGTAGACTAGAATGGTGTTGGATATGAACAAAAGTGGTAAGATGAGATGATGTTACTAACAGGGATTGTGGGAATGGTGTGATGAAGATATCTATGCCTAATAGATTCTTTTCTGCTTCATATCTAGTTCTTTGAATGTGACTTTAGTTACTTGGAAAGCCGATGGTTGCTTGACTTTCTCACTACTAACTTGAAGTCGTCACTAAAAGAAAGTCAGATAAATTCTTATTTCTGCCTGGCAGGTCTTTCTTTGCTGGTCCTAACAGAATGTCTTCACGTGTGAAATTATACTTCCTTAAATTTTTAAATTGCTTTTAATACCTTCCCTTCTGAGGGTCCTATAAGACTTGCAACATCTGATACATTCATGTGAATGGCCAATACAAGGTAATGGGGCAGTGACAACTATATAGGAAGCTGCTCTTTTCATCTCTTGTCACTCTCCAAAGTAGCAGAGATCTCCTACTTTCAAACGTATTTCATCTTAAGAGCTAGTCGTAACATTGAAGACAAAGATATTAGTATTGGTTGGTCATTCTCAGTTCTATCCCTTTACTACAATTCAAATAACAACTTCTTCGCTTCCGGCTGTCATGGAGCTGGGAAGCAAAAAGAAGCCTCAAATTATTTAGGGAGGAACAAGCTGTCCATAGCTTTTTTAATACAGAGGAGACTGCCACATAAACACAAGGTCAAAATTATTGCACCATTTTCAGTACAGAGGCAGAAAGGAAGTTAATTAGTATTTCAGACCAAAACCAACCAATTAAATACACTAAAATTATATCACCATGATAACATAAAAAGGAAAACTGCACATTCTTCTGTCATATATTTACCAGCACATATTGGCAGAGAGGCAGGTATTTCAAATGTTTGAAGCTATCTAGAAACTACAGTTTGAGATATACTAATTATAGCTTAGCAGTATTCATTTACTAAAATTGTGTTAACTTTTACTCCGCTCTGAGAGTAAAATTTGCCCTATGGAGCCCTCTGGCACATGGACATGATGATCACTAAAAAGTCGTAGAGGGAAGGTGAATCTTTCTGGATGACTCCTGCAAAGCTAGTTGAGAAGGGCATTTAAGGTTATGCTCCATTATGCCAGTTTAAAATAAATTATGTTTCACTAGGCAGAGCAGGCTCCTGTTGACAAAGTATGTATAAAATCTGATTAGCTTTGGTGAGTTAATGACTACATGTTCAAATAAATGGACTTTTTACTAGACTCACTGGATTAGCCAGTTCCACAATTTATTATTTTTCCTTGGCAGAAATTGAATGCAAAGCCACATTAACATCACATTTGAGGTTATACATACTCACAAGTGAGGAAAATCAAAGAGATTGTTCCCCTAGCTATCATAACCCTGTCAGAGCATAAAGATTCAGTGAACTAAAAAACTTATTTCAAATCCACAGTTCAGTTCAGTTCAGTTCAGTCGCTCAGTTGTGTCCGACTCTCCGCGACCCCATGAATCACAGCACGCCAGGCCTCCCTGTCCATCACCAACTCCCGGAGTTCACTCAAACTCATGTCCACAGAGTCGGTGATGCCATCCAGCCATCTCATTCTCGGTCGTCCCCTTCTCCTCCCGCCCCAGGAAACGAATATACCACAATATTCTTTAAGACCAGTTGCGGAGATACTGTACTAAGAGAACTTTAATTAACCTTTCCTGATGGAGAAAAAGAAAATACCTTCATAGGCTCTTTAAAGTCAAAATAAGCAAATCAACAAACTAACCAGCACCATTTCCCAAGCATTAGAAAAATCCCAGCATTACTTTAGATCCAAATTTAAAAACTAGTCTCAATCGAATTTAACCGATACTCATTTACTTAAAAATTTAGTTCAGTTTAAAATTGGAAGGACTGACGTTGAAGCTGAAACTCCAATACTCTGGTCACCTGATGCGAAGAGTTGACTCATCTGAAAAGACCCTGATGCTGGGAAAGATTGAGAGCAGGAGGAGAAGGGGACGACATAGGATGAGATGGTTGGATGGCATCACCGACTCAATGGACATGGGTTTGGGTAGACTCTGGGAGTTGGTGATGGACAGGGAGGCCTGGCATGCTGCAGTTCATGGGGTCGCAAACAGTCGGACACGACTGAGCGACTGAACTGAACTGAACTGAACTGAGCCTATAGGGAGAATTCCTGACAGAAAGCAGAGTTTGATTCCATTTCTTTAGTTAACATCACAGAGTAAGATGAGCTTATACCTAAGTGAATAATTGTAAATTGTGTAAAGGGATAACCAAACAGTAGCTACTTTCTGCCTAAAAGTTCCAAGTCCATCAGACCAAAGAAATCAACATTCTCAGACGTACAGAAGGCTATCACTAAGTGATGTATTATCCAGGTGTTTTAATACATACCATCTTCTGTGTATCATGAGAGCAAAATTCCTTAAATCCTGAGTAAAAAAAAGCAATCTGTTAGTTTTTAACACACTCTCATTTGGTTTACAGTGGGAATTTTCCAAGTTGATTACAAAATATTTCAGAAAAAAATCTATTAAGTATTTTCATTATAGATAGTGATTTCAAAGAGATCCTAACAGATATATTCCTTAAATTACAAGCATGCAAACTAAAACATATCACATCATTTTAGCTGTACATTTATTTCTTCAAAATGTCCAATACTTCTGCCACTAAGGGGAGCAATATACCATGATGCATAACACAATAGAGATTAAGCTTCATCCCTTGGGGGGAAAACTTGAATCCTAGAGATGAGAGGATCCTTCCTTGTCAATTCAAAAGCTGGATAGCAGGACATATTTCTTTGGAAGCAGAGAGAAACTATGGATGTACGGTACCTGAAGACTACAAGGAAGTACGCCTTCTGGGAAGGAAGAACATAAGGCTGCAATCTTCTGTTCACGAGATTCACAGCTAATGAAACATGTGAGGGAGAGCTGCGGTGACCCTGAGCAGTGCCAGTAGTTCAGAAAGGCAATGAGGCATCTGCGACAAATCAAGGCAGGGCAGAAAGACAAACTGGTGGGACGGCCTCCACGACGAGTCAATTGCTGGGAAAGGCAGAGATGGTGGTAGGGCCATGAGACAGCACTACTGGAGATGGCATGTCACTGGAACTATTCTTGACACAGCCCACCGAAGGCTATTCTTATACCCTGGGGAAGGTGGTAAGTGTACACAGGTGGTGCCCTATACAGAAATGGCCCCCAGTGTTCCCCATCTTCTAATATTCACTCACGTGCAGTCTCCTCCCACCATGGACCATGTCAAGAGAGCCCTGTGAAGAGGTCCAGAGAAGGAGGAACTGAAAGCCTCCTGCCTGTGGCCATGTGAGTGAACTTGAAAGAGGACCCTCCAGACTAGTCAGGCTTTCAGAAGACTGCAGTTCTGGTTGGCACGGTGACCACCACCAAATGAGAGATAGCCAGAACCACCCAGCTGAGCTGCTCCTGGATTCCTATCCCTTAGAAACTGTGTGATATAATAAATTCTTTAAATGACTAAGTTTGGGGATAACTGCATATGCAATAATAGCTAACTAATGCAGAGTTGTAATACTTCAATTTTTAGAAACCATCTTCCTACTTCGAAGAAACACTAGAGCTTGAGCAGAAATCTATACCAGCAGTGGTAGTAACACCAACATCAGAGCTGGAGTTGCAGCATCACACACATTACCGTGAACAAGAGCAACTGTGAAATCAACCCTATTGACATTAATTCATCCTCAATGTCAGAGAGAAACAGAGAAACCACAACAAAAATGACCCACCAGATAGGAAAGGTACTTTTACTACAGCAAAAGAGATGCTTCTAGAGTTTCTGGGTTTGTACTCTGCCAGTCTTAATAGCACAGAAAATTCATGGAAACTACTTCTAAATAGGAAGGCGAATAATAGTATATTAATATCTTTAGCAATGATGACAGCAATGTTTGTATTAATGATTCTACTAAAGAGAAAATGAATCAATACTATATTCAAGGAAAACCTACTTCAGTTCCTTAACTTCTGGCATCATGCTCCATAATGTATCCATTTAGAAATTTGAAAAATATTATCAAACATCTCACTGAGTGATATCTTCAAGCACAATGAGTTCAATACACCTCACTTATTTTTCTGGTTGTATATTCTGGAAATCACTGATTTGGGATGAAAAATCAAATCAACATAATGATTGTGAAACTGGAAATTTTCTGGAATCTTTTCAAACATTAAAGGAGACAAAACTGCAAAGAATATCAAGATGGGCCACTGGACAGAGATGTCAAGAAGTTACTGACTCTTCCCTCACTTCCTTTTCTGATAAAACAAGAAGCGCAGGAGACAACAGCAGTTTCTGGGAAGGGGCTCTGTGGAGCTGTCCAACATTCGGCACTAAAATTTCACACAGGCAGCCATGGATGAATGAATAAATGAACAAATCTTCCTAGAGTGACTGGTGGGTGCCAGGCATGCCCCTGGGGTCTTTCTTATCTCAGGCAGTCTTCCTTACAAGTCTGTGAGGTGGCTATTACCCTAACTGTACAAATGATGAAACACAGGCTCCTAAGGCCATAGAGGTAAAATTCACATTTAGATCAACTTTCTAAAAATCCAAATGGCATAACTGTATACTGATTATTCTTTTCACAAATATTTATTGCTCCCCTCTTCTGTGCATACCTCCATCATGGTACTTTTCTTCCTGTACTGTAATAACTAATTTCCCAGACTGATTATAGTTCCTTCAATTTAGGAATCGGGGTCTACTTGGTTTCATATATCCAGTATCTAACACAATGCCTGGCACATACCTAAACACTAAATAATTTTAATTTGTTATTAGTAAAAAAAAATGATTAAGTTTTACATTTTTGGTTTTTATTTCTTCTGCTAGGTAGATGTGCTACCACATATTAAGGAATGACTGGTAAAGAAAAGGGGCATCTCCCAAAAAACTTTTTTGGCATTGCTTTGAGGCTTTCCTGATACCTCAGGGGGTAAAGAAACCGCCTGCAATGTGGGAGACCTAGGTTTGATCCCTGGGTTGGGAAGATCTCCTGGAGAAGGGAAAGGCTACCCCCACTCCAGTATTTTGGCCTAGAGAATCGCAAGGACTGTACAGTCCATGCGATCACAAAGAGTCGGACAAGACTGAGCAACTTTCACTTTATTTGAGGCTTTTTATGTTAAAAATGATTGAAGTAGTTTATATTTCATTAGGCCAAGGAGCTTTAATATGAAAAAACATTCATGCTAATATTGTGGTAGATTGATACAAAATAAATAAGGAGAATGTGGGCAGAGAGGGAGAAAAGGCATTATATTAAAATAAGAAATGAAAAGAGTCTTGACAAAAGCTGTTTTTGTGCTGTTAACTGAATTCAGAGGGTAATGACCTGATGTAATTTATATGATCCTCTAACGTGGCATTTGCTCAGAATCTGAATTCAACAGGCTGCAATGCATTATTTATTCACAAATTACTGCAAAGCTTGCTCTGATTCCTAAGATATTGTCTAGACTTCTCAGTCTCCTCTAAGGTTATATGGCAGGCTAGAGGATAAAGCTATTTTTAAAAAAATCTCCTTTCCCTCTAAGAAAGAAAGAAATAGACTTACAAGAGTTATTTAAGACCAAATTAGTTAAAAGAAGGGAAAAAAATTATAGGAGAAAAAGTTTCTTTCCACTCATTAGTACAGTTATCATTCTTTAAAGCTCAAATTCTTCCTTTTAAAATGTCCATAAATTCTGAGAACCATAATTCTGAAATATGGCGAAAGATGGCTAGAAGAAGGATAAAAATGAAAATACCTCCTCAGATCCCTTAGGCAACACTGAATTCCAAGTTCTTCATTCAAGGTCTGATTTAGAGGCCAAATTTCATCTTTCTACTGGTCCAGCTAGCTCCAGAAATCTGGAGAAAGCTTCTCTTCTCTTATCCAGTCCCTTGCTTTTCATATGCTTCTCAACAATCTCTGCAGACCGAGACTTTAAGGCACAGAGACTCTACCCACCTGAGAACAGCTAAGACACACATTAAATCTTGTTTGGGACAAACTGGATAAGAAAGGTCGTTTTCTCGGTCACCCCTCTCTTGGCTCCAGTCCCAGTGTACTCAGCGCTTCCTTGCCTCGTCTCATCTATCCTACAACCAGAACAAAGAGCTGACAAAAATTCTTTCTTCAGATATAATAAACTGCAGGGTTAAAGCTGACTCAAACATGGCCATCTCTGGGAAAACTTCCTGAGTGGTCCCTTGCTCTTTTACTTCACAGACTGATTTACATGTCCCCTTTTATATTCTAATTGCATCACATAAATCTCTCCAATATTGTACTTGCAACACTGTGCAAGAATTTCTGGTTTATTCAGCTCACTTTTATAAGTTTCTTGGGAGTAGGGACAGTATTTTGCTCATCCCTGAATCCTGAGCATTCAGCATAGCTCCTGGAAAGCCAGTGTAAGTCAGTAGTTGAGTGCAGACTCTAAAATTGGGTAGAAGGCCTAAAGAGACATTTTTCTAAAGAAGACATACAGATGGTCAACAGGTACCTGAAAAGACACTTAATATCACTAATTATGAAGAGAAACGCAAATCAGCACCACAATGAGGTATCACCTCACACCAGCCAAAATGGCCATCACTAAAAAGTCTACAAATGTTGGAGGGGGTAGAGAGAAAAAGGTACCCTCCTACAGTGTTGGTGGGAATGTAAATTGGTACAGTCTCTGAAGCAGGGCAAAGGCTATTAGAGTTTTGCCAAGAGAACGCACTGGTCATAGCAAACACCCTCTGCCAGCAACACAAGAGAAGACTCTACACATGGACATCAACAGATGGCCAACACTGAAATCAGACTGATTATATTCTTTGCAGCCAAAGATGGAGAAACTCTATATAGTCAGCAAAAACAAGACCGGGAGCTGACTGTTGGCTCAGATCATGAACTCCTTATTGCCAAATTCAGACTTACATTGAAGAAAGTGGGGAAAACCACTAGACCATTCAGGTATGACCTAAATCAAATCGCTTATGATTATACAGTGGAAGTGAGAAATAGATTTAAGGGACTAGATTTGATAGACAGAGTGCCTAATGAACTATGGACGGAGGTTCATGACATTGTACAGGACCATTCCCAAGAAAAAGAAATGCAAAAAGGCAAAATGGATGTCTGAGGAGGCCTTACAAATAGCTGTGAAAGAAGAGAAGCGAAAAGCAAAGGAGAAAAGGAAAGATATAAGCATCTGAATGCAGAGTTCCAAAGAATAGCGAGGAGAGATAAGAAAGTCTTCCTCAGTGATCAATGTGAAGAAATAGAGGAAAACAATAGAATGGGAAAGACTAGAGATCTCCTGAAGAAAATTAGAGATACTAAGGGAACATTTCATGCAAAGATGGGCTCAATAAAGGACAGAAATGATATGGACCTAACAGAAGCTGAAGATATTGAGAAGAGGTGGCAAGAATACACAGAAGAACTGTACTAAAAAGATCTTCATGACCCAGATAATCATGATGGTGTGCTCACTCACCTAGATCCAGACATCCTGGAATGTGAAGGTAGGTGGGCCTTAGGAAGCATCACTACGAACAAAGCTAGTGGAGGTGATGGAATTCCAGTGAGCTATTTAAAAACCTAAAAGATGATGCTGTGAAAGTGCTGCACTCAATATGCCAGCAAATTTGGAAAACTCAGCAGTGCCCACAGGACTGGAAAAGGTCAGTTTTCATTACAATCCCAAAGAAGAGCGATGCCAAAGAATGCTCAAACTACTGCATAATTGCATTCATCTCACTGGCTAGTGAAGTAATGCTCAAAATTCTCCAAGTCAGGCTATAGCAATATGTGAACCATGAACTTCCAGATGTACAAGTTGATTTTAGAAAAGGCAGAGGCACCAGAGATCAAATTGCCAACATCCACTGGATCTTAGAAAAAGCAAGAGAGTTCCAGAAAAACATCTATTTCTGTGTTATTGACTATGCCAAAGCCTTTAACTGTGTGGATCACAATAAACTGTGGAAAATTCTGAAAAAGACGGGAATACCAGACCATCTGATCTGCCTCTTGAGAAACCTGTATCCAGGTCAGGAAGGAACAGTTAGAACTGGACATGGAACAACAGACTGGGTCCAAATAGGAAAAAGAGTACGTCAAGGCTGTATATTGTCACCCTGCTTATTTACCTTATATGCAGAGTACATCATGAGAAATGTTGGGCTGGAAGAAGCACAAGCTGGAATCAAGATTGCCAGGAGAAATATCAATAACCTCAGAAATGCAGATGACACCACCCTATGGCAGAAAGCAAAGAGGAACTAAAGAGCCTCTTGATGAAAGTGAAAGAGGAGAGTGAAAAAGTTGGCTTAAAGCTCAACATTCAGAAGACTAAGATCATGGCATCTGGTCCCATCACTTCATGGGAAATAGATGGGGGAACAGTGGAAACAGTGGCTGACTTAATTTTTTGGGGCTCCAAAATCACTGCAGATGGTGATTGCAGCCATGAAATTAAAAGACACTCCTTGGAAGGAAAGTTATGACCAACCTAGACAGCATATTAAAAAGCAGAGACATTACTCTGTCAACAAAGGTCCGTCTAATTGAAGCTATGTTTTTCCAGTAGTCAGGCATGGATGTGAGAGTTGGACTATAAAGAAAGCTGAGCGCTGAAGAATTAATGCTTTTGAACTGTGGTGTTGGAGAAAACTTTTGAGAGTCTGTTGGACTTCAAGGAGATCCAACCAGTCCATCCTAAAGGAGATCAGTCCCGCATGTTCATTGGAAGGACTGATGTTGAAGCTGAAACTCCAATACTCTGGCCACCTGATGCGAAGAGCTGACTTATTTGAAAAGACCCTGATGCTGGGAAAGACTGAGAGCAGGAGGAGAAGGGCACGACAGAGGATGAGATGGTTGGATGGCATCACCGACTCAATGGACATGGGTTTGGGTAGACTCTGGGAGTTGGTGATGGACAGGGAGGCCTGGCGTGCTGCGGTTCATGGGGTCGCAAAGAGTTGAACACGACTGAGTGACTGAACTGAACTGAACTGAACTATGGAAATTAGTATGGAGAGTCCTTAAAAATTAAAAAAAAAGTTACCATATGACTCTGTAATACCACTCCTGGTTATATATCCGGAGAAAACACTAACTCAAGAAGATACATGCACCCCTACGTTCATAGCAGCACTGTCTACAAAAGCCAGAACATCAGTTCAGTTCAGTAGCTCAGTTGTGTCTGACTCTGAGCTTCCCTGTTCATTAGCAACTCCCAGATCTTACTCAAACTCATGTCCACTGAGTCAGTGATGCCATCCAACCATCTCATCCTCTGTCAGCTCCTTTTCCTCCTGCCTTCAATCTTTCCCAGCATTAGGGTATTTTCAAATAAGTCAGTTCTTTGCATCAGGTGTCCAAAGTATTGGGGTTTCAGCTTCAACATCAGTCCTTCCAATGAATATTCAGGACTGATTTCCTTGAGGATTGACTGGTTGGATTTCCTTGCAGTCCAAGGGACTCTCAAGAGTCTTTTCCAACATCACAGTTCAAAAGCATCAGTTCTTCAGCACTCAGCTTTCTTTATAGTCCAACTCTCACATCCATACATGACTACTGGAAAAACCACAGCTTTGACTAGATGGACCACTGTTGGCAAAGTAATGTCTCGGCTTTTTAATATGCTGTCTAGGTTGGTCATAGCTTTTCTTCCAAGGAGCAAGCATCTTTAAATTTCATTGTGTAAGATTATACAGTGTAAGTGACAAACAGATTCACGGGATTAGATCTGATAGAGTGCCTGAAGAACTATGGATGGAGGTTTGTGACACTGTACAGGAGGCAGTGAACAAGACCATCCCCAAGAAAGAGAAATACAAAAAAGCAAAACGGTTGTCTGAGAAGGCCTTACAAATAGCTGAGAAAAGAAGAAAAGCTAAAGGCAAAGGAGAAAAGGAAAGATATACCCATTTGTATGCAGAGTTCCAAAGAATAGCAAGGAGAGATAAGAAAGCCTTCCTCAGTGATCGATGCAAAGAAATAGAGGAAATGGGAAAGACCAGTGATCTCTTCAAGAAAATTAGAGATACCAAGGGGGAATATTTCATGCAAAGATTGGCAAAATAAAAGACAGAAATGGTATGGACCTAACAGAAGCAGAAGACATTAAGAAGAGGTGGCAACAATACACAGAAGAACTATACAAAAAAGATCTTCATGACACAGATAACCATGATGTTGTGATCACTCACCTAGAGCCAGACATCTTAGAATGTGAAGTCAAGTGGGCCTTAGGAAGCATCACTACGAACAAAGCTAGTGGAGGTGATGGAATTCCAGTTGAGGTATTACAAATCCTAAAAAGATGATGCTGTGAAAGTGTTGCCCTCAATATACCAGCAAATTTGGAAAACTCAGCAGTGGCCACAGGACTGGAAAAGGTGTTTTCATTCCAATCCCAAAGAAGAGCAATGCCAAAGAATGTTCAAACTACCACACAATTGCACTCATCTCACATGCTAGTAGGTAATGCTCAAAATTCTCCAAGCCAGGCTTCAATAGCACGTAAACCATGAACTTCCAGATGTTCAAAATGGTTTTAGAAAAGGCAGACGAACCAAATATAAAATTGCCAACATCCGCTGGATATTCGAAAAAGCAAGAGAGTTCCAGAATATCTACTTTTGCTTTATTGACTATGCCAAAACCTTTGATTGTGCGCAGGACAACAAACTGTGGAAAATTCTTCAAGTGATGGGAATACCAGACCACCTGACCTGCCTCCTGAGAAATCTGTATGCAGTCAAGAAGCAAGAGTTAGAACCGGACATGGAACAACAGGCTGGTTCCAGACTGGGCAACGAGTACGTCAAGGCTGTATATTGTCACTCTGTATATTTGATTTATATGCAGAATACATCATGTGAGATGCTGGGTTTGAAGAAACACAAGCTGGAATCAAGATTGCCGGGAGAAATATCAATAAGCTCAGATATGCAGATGATACCACCCTTATGGCAGAAAGTGAAGAGGAACTAAAAAGCCTCTTGATGAAAGTGAAAGAGGAGAGTGAAAAAGTTGGCTTAAAACTCAACATTCAGAAAACTAAGATCATGGCATCTGGTGCCATTATTTCATGCCAAGTAGATGGGGAAACAATGGAAACAGAGAGAGACTATTTGGCTCCATAAATCACTGCAAATGGTGACTGCAGCCATGAAATTAAAAGACGCTTGCTCCTTGGAAGAAAAGCCAGGACATGGAGCAACCTAAATGTCCACTGAAAGAAGAATGGATAAAGAAGATGTGGTGTACATGTACTAATAATACAATGTACTATTATTCAGGCATAAAAAGCCTAAATAATGACATCTGCAGCAACCTAGATGAACCTAGAGATTATCATACTAAGTGAAGTATCGTATGATATCACTTATATGTAAATCTAAGAAAATGATACAAATGCACTTATTTCTAAGACAGAAACAGACTCACAGATATAGAAGACAAATTTATGGTCACCAAAGTGGAATGTAAGAGGCAGAGGAGGGAAGATAAATTAGGAGTTTGGGATTAACATATATACACTACTATATATAAAATAGGTAAACAACAAGGAGCTAGTGTATAGCACTGGGAACTATGCTCAATATCTTACAATAACATATAATAGAAAAACTGAGAAAGAATATATATATGTATGTATAACTGAATCACTTTTCTGTACACTTGAAACTAATAGAACATTGTAAACTAAACTTCAGTTCAGTTCAGTTCAGTTGCTCAGTCGTGTCCGACTCTCCGCGACCCCATGAATCACAGCACACCAGGCCTCCCTGTCCATCACCAACTCCTGGAGTACACTCAAACTCATGTCCACAGAGTCGGTGATGCCATCCAGCCATCTCATTCTCCGTCGTCCCCTTCTCCTCCCGCCCCCAACCTTTCCCAGCATCAGAGTCTTTTCCAGTGAGTCAACTCGTCGCATGAGGTGGCCAAAGTATTGCAGTTTCAGCTTTAGCATCAGTCCCTCCAATGAACATCCAGGATTGATCTCCTCTAGAATGGACTGGTTGGATCTCCCTGCAGTATAAGGAACTCTCAAGAGTCTTCTCCAACACCACAGTTCAAAAGCATCGATTCTTCGGCGATCAGCTTTCTTCACAGTCCAACTCTCACATCCATACATGACCACTGGAAAAACCATTGCCTTGACTTTACGGACCTTGGTTGGCAAAGTAATGTCTCTGCTTTTTAATATACTATCAAGGTTGGTCATAACTTTCCTTCCAAGGAGCAAGCGTCTTTTAATTTCATGGCTGCAATCAGCATCTGCAGTGATTTTGGAGCCCCAAAAAATAAAGTCTGACACTGTTTCCACTGTTTTTCCATCTATTTCCCATGAAGTGATGGGACCAGATGCCATGATCTTTGTTTTCTGAATGTTGAGCTTCAAGCCAACCTTTTCACTCTCCTCTTTCACTTTCATCAAGAGGCTTTTGAGTTCCTCTTCACTTTCTGCCATAAGGGTAGTGTCATCTACATATCTGAGGTTATTGATATTTCTCCTGGCAATCTTGATTCCAGCTTGTGCTTCTTCCAGCCCAGCGTTCCTCATGATGTACTCTGCATATAAGTTAAATAAGCAAGGTGACAATATACAACCTTGACGTACACCTTTTCCTATTTGGAACCAGTCTGTTGTTCCATGTCCAGTTCTAACTGTTGCTTCCTGACCTGCATACAGGTTTCTCAAGAGGCAGGTCAGGTGGTCTGGGATTCCCATCTCTTTCAGAATGTTCCACAGTTTATTGTGATCCACACAGTCAAAGGCTTTGGCATAGTCAATGAAGCAGAAATAGATATTTTTCTGGAACTCTCTTGCTTTCTCCATGATCCAGCGGATGTTGGCAATCTGATCTCTGGTGCCTCTGCCTTTTCTAAAACCTGCTTGAACATCTGGGAGTTCACGGTTTACATACTGCTGAAGCCTGGCTTGGAGAATTTTGAGCATGACTTTACTCGCATGTGAGATGAGTGCAATTGTGCGGTAGTTTGAGCATTCTTTAGCATTGCCTTTCTTTGGGATTGGAATGAAGACTGACCTCTTCCAGTCCTGTGGCCACTGCTGAGTTTTCCAAATCTGCTGGCATATTGAGTGCAGCACTTTCACAGCATCATCTTTCAAGACTTGAAATAGCTCAACTGGAATTCCATCACCTCCACTAGCTTTGTTAGTAGTGATGCTTTCTAAGGCCCACTTGACTTCACATTCCAAGATGTCTGGCTCTAGGTCAGTGATCACGTTATCGTGACTATCTTGGTTGTGAAGATCTTTTTTGTACAGTTCTTCTGTGTATTCCTGCCACCTCTTCTTAATATCTTCTGCTTCTGTTAGGTCCATGCCATTTTTGTCCTTTATCGAGCCCATTTTTGCATGAAATGTTCCCTTGGAATCTCTAATTTTCTTGAAGAGGTCTCTTGTTTTTCCTATTCTGTTGTTTTCCTCTATTTCTTTGCATTGATCACTGAGGAAGTCTTTCTTATCTCTCCTTGCTATTCTTTGGAACTCTGCATTCAGATGCTTATATCTTTCCTTTTCTCCTTTGCTTTTCGCCTCTCTTCTTTTCACAGCTATTTATAAGGCCTCCTCAGACAGCCATTTCGCTCTTTTGCATTTCTTTTCCACGGGGATGGTCTTGGTCCCTGTATCCTGTACAATGTCATGAACCTCCATCCAGAGTTCATCAGGCACTCTATCTATCAGATCTAGTCCCTTAAATCTATTTCTCTCTTCCACTATATAATCATAAGGGATTTGATTGAGGTCATATCTGAATGGTCTAGTGGTTTTCCCTACTTTCTTCAATTTCAGTCTGAATTTGGCAATAAGGAGTTCATGATCTGAGCCACAGTCAGCTCCTGGTCTTGTTTTCGCTAACTGTATACAGCTTCTCCATCTTTGGTTGCAAAGAATATAATCAATCTGATTTTGGTGTTGACCATCTGGTGATGTCCATGTGTAGAGTCTTCTCTTGTGTTGTTGGAAGAGGGTGTTTGCTATGACCAGTGCATTCTCTTGACAAAACTCTATGAGCCTTTGCCCTGCTTCATTCCGTGCTCCAAGGCCAAATTTGCCTTACTTCAATTAAAATAAAGCATACTCTAGAGGTAGACTGCCTAGAATCAAATATCAGCTCCTCCTTTATCATGTTAGGGACCTTGCATAAATTATTTAACTTCTCTGGGTCTTCGTTTTCTCATTTGTCAAATGTGAATAATTATAATGTCAATCAAATAGTGTTGTGAAGATTAAATGAAAATAATGTAATAAGGCACCCAGAATAGTGCTTGACTTCCAATGAACTCAAGAGATATGTTGGCTAGTATTTTTATTATGTGATATGTACTCAGTTTTTTGTTAAAACGTTTGATACTTCTACAGTAGACTGTTGTAGCTAGGAGAGTAGCTACTGATTAAACATTAACAACCATCTTTTATACTACTTTCCACTTTACTGTATCATGTTCAACTATATTAAGCATTCTGCTGTGTGTAAGACTAAAAATACTATCACTGCATTCTGATTTCCAAAGAGTTGACCTATGAACTTTTAACACATTGGTACACAGCTCATTCATAAATTGAGAAGTATCTGTGTTCTACTAAAAAAAATGGCTAATAAGACTATTTGAATGATATGACTGAGGAAAAATTTCCACTGAGGAAAAATCAAATTTTCATGATTTATGAACTCCTTTTTTTCTTGTGGCCAGTTTAAAGTTAACTTAGAACGTAAATTAAAGATATTTGATGACAAGAAAATCCTGGTGATTGCCAAGTATGATAAGAGGTATCACTAACATATTGACTTTGGAATTACAATGCTATTTGCATATCAAAAAAAGTATTAATCTCTAAGTTTTCTGCACTTTAATGATCAATCTGAAATGTCAGATTCAGAAGTACTAATTAATATCTTTTAAAAATCATGCTTAGATCATACATGTTTCAGCACCAAAGTATCACTCAAACTTTCCTTTCATTCTCCAAAAGATATGAAACAATAAGCACTGTTTTATGTAATTTTTATAGAATAATTGATTAAGGTTACATTTATATCAAAGGAGCTTTGTATCACCATGGACATTCTACCATGGATAGCCTTTCCAGTCTGATTCTACCTACAAGCAGCAAATGACAGCAAACTTGAGCTATAGGGTGTAAAGGGAATTGCAAGAAACTAAATCAGAATTTGGCTTTAGGTTTTATGTATCTTCTTATTAAACTAACTTACCCTAAGAGTTAACTTGGTTTCATCAGGGCAAGACTTTGGACCTACCTGATAATATGGTACAGAGAGAAGACAGAATTAGCTTTAAAAAGCACTGACATCAAGTCATGAGTGACTGACTTATAAAGAATTATTGTGGGTACTTAAATTTTTATTCTGTCATTTATATATATTTCTATTTTTTAATCTTAATTGGAGGCTAATTACTTTACAATATTGTGGTGGTTTCTGCCATATATTCACATGAATCAGCCATGGGTGTACATGTGTTCACCATCCTGACCCTCCCTCCCCATCCCATCGAACCTGGACTGGTGATCTATTTCACATAATATACATGTTTCAATGCTATTCTCTCAAATCATCCCACCCTCGCCTTCCCCCACAGAGTCCAACAGTCTGTCTCTTTTGCTGTCTCGCACACAGGGTTGTTGTTACTATCTTTCTAAATTCCATATATAGGCATTAATATACTATATTGGTGTTTTCTTTCTGACTTACTTTGCTCTGTATAATAGGCTCCAGTTTCATCCACCTCATCAGAACTGATTCAAATGTATTCTTTTTAATAGCTGAGTAATATTCCATCATGTATATGTACCACAGCTTTCTTATCCACTTGTCTGCCGATGAACATCTAGGTTGCTTCCATGTCCTGGCTATTGTAAACAGTGCTGCGATGAACCTTGGGGTACACGTGTCTCTTTCAATTCTGGTTTCCTTGGTGTGTATGCCTAGCAGTGTGATTGCTGGGTTGTATGGCAGTTCTATTTCCAGTTTTTTAAGGAATCTCCACACTGTTCTCCATAGTGGCTGTACTAGTTTGCATTCCCACCAACAGTGTAAGAGGGTTCCTTTTTCTCCGTACCCTTTCCAGCATTTACTGTGTGTAGACTTTTTGCATCAGATGGTACCTCATTGTGGTTTTGATTTGCATTTCTCTGATAATGAGTGATGTTGAGCATCTTTTCATGTGTTTGTTAGCCATTTGTATGTCTTCTTTGTAGAAATGTCTGTTTAGTTCTTTGGCCCATTTTTTGATTGGGTCGTTCATTTTTCTGGAATTGAGCTGCAGGAGTTGCTTATATATTTTTGAGATTCTTTGTCAGTTGCTTCATTTGCTATTATTTTCTTCCATTCTGAAGGCTGTCTTTTCACCTTGCTTATAGTTTCCTTCGTTGTGCAAAAGCTTTTAAGTTTAATTAGTTCCCATTTGTTTATTTTTGCTTTTATTTCCATTACTCTGGGAGGTGGATCATAGAGAATCCTGCTATGATTTATGTCAGAGAGTGTTTTGCCTATGTTTTCCTCTAGGAGTTTTATAGCTTCTAGTCTTACATTTAGATCTTTAATCCATTTTGAGTTTATTTTTGTGTATGGTGTTAGAAAGTATTCTAGCGTCATTCTTTTACAAGTGGTTGACCAGTTTTCCCTGCACCACTTGTTAAAGAGATTGTCTTTTCTCCATTGTATATTCTTGCCTCCTTTGTCAAAAATAAGGTGTCCATAGGTGCATGGATTTATCTCTGGGCTTTCTATTTTGTTCCATTGATCTATGTTTCTGTATTTGTGCCAGTACCATACTGTCTTGATGACTGTTGCTTTGTAGTATAGACTGAAGTCTATTCGAGGTTTTTTGTAATTTCATACAAATTGTTAAATTATTTGTTCTCATTCTCTGAAAAATACCTTGGTAGCTTGATAGGGATTGCATTGAGTCTATAGATTGCTTTGAGTAGTATACTCATTTTCACTGTATTGATTCTTCCGATCCATGAACACGATATATTTCTCCATCTATTTGTGTCATCTCTGATTTCTTTCATCAGTGTTTTATAGTTTTCTATATATAGGTCTTACAAATTTATCTTACTCTTGTTTTCTTGTAATAACTTCTGATATTTTCTCTCTGCTTTTATCTTTCCCAACTTCTTGCCTCCCTACTCTTCACATAGTAGCTGAAATAATCCTTTTTAATAATGATGCTTTTTAATAGAAATAATGTTACTCTTCTGCCCAAAGAGCCCAGTAGCTCCCCATCTCATAATAAATGGTCCTTTTGATAGCCTAGAAGACCCACATCCTTCATGCTCCTTGTTCTTGTAGTTGAAGTTTTATTGGAACACAGGCACACTCATTCATTTATGTATTGTCTGGGACTCTCACTAACTGCAAAGCTTGGGCTCTTCACGGTCTGGCGCTTTACCAAAAAATTTGCTGACCCTTGCTCTAGAATATAAGATACTTAATGGCAGAGGTTTGTTTTGATCTCAGTTAATCCCCCAACTCCTAATCTTTTACTTGGCATCTGGTAGATACTTTAAATGGAGAAGGCAATGGCAACCCACTCCAGTACTCTTGCCTGGAGACTCCCATGGACGAAGGAGCCTGGTAGGCTGTAGTCCCTGGGGTCGCTAAGAGTCGGACACGACTGAGTGACTTCACTCTCACTCTTTGTTTCTTTAGGTAAATTTATTCCTAAGTATTTTATGCTTTTCGCTGCAATGGTGAATGAAATTGTTTCCTTAATTTCTGTTTTCCCTGGTGGCTCAGAGGTTAAAGCCTCTGCCTCCAATGTGGGAGACCCGGGGTTGATCCCTGGGTTGGGAAGATCCCTGGAGAAGGAAATGGCAACCCACTTCAGTACTCTTGCCTGGAGAATCCCACGGATGGAGGAGCCTGGTAGGCTATAGAAAATGGGGTCGCAAAGAGTTGGACACGACTGAGTGACTTCACTTTCATTTTCACTTTTCTGTTTTCTCATTGTTAATGTATAGGAATGCAAGAGATTTCTGTGTGTTAATTTCATATCCTGCAACTTTACTGTATTCATTGATTAGCTCTAGTAATTTTCTGGTGGAGTCTTTAGGGTTTTCTATGTAGAGGATCATGTCATCTGCAAACAGTGAGAGTTTTACTTCTTTTCCAATCTGGATTCCTTTTATTTCTTTTTCTGCTCTGATTGTTGTGGCCAAAACTTCCAAAACTACCTTGAATAGTAGTGGTGAGAGTGGGCATCCTTGTCTTCTTGTTCCTGACTTTAGGGGAAATACTTTCAATTTTTCACCATTGAGGATAATGTTTGCTGTGGGTTTATCATATATGCCTTTTATTATGTTGAGGTATGTCCCTCCTATGCTTGCTTTCTGGAGGGTTTTTATCATAAATGGATGTTGAATTTTGTCAAAGGCTTTCTCTGCATCTATTGAGATAATCATATGGTTTTTATCTTTTGTTAATGTGGTATATCACATTGATTGATTTGCAAATACTGAAGAATCCTTGCATCCCTGGGATAAGGCCCACTTGGTCATTATGTATGATCTTTTTAATATGTTGTTGGATTCTGTTTGGTAGAATTTTGTTAAGGAATTTTGCATCTATGTTCATCAGTGATATTGGCCTGTAGTTTTCTCTTTTTGTGGCATCTTTGTCTGGTTTTGGTATTAGGGTGATGGTGGGTTGGTGATGTACAGGGAGGCCTGGTGTGCTGCGATTCATGGTGTTGCAGAGTGGGACACGACTGAGCGACTGAACTGAACTGAACTGGCCTCATGGAATGAGTTTGGAAGTTTACCTTCCCCTGCAATTTTCTGGAAGAGTTTGAGTAGGATAGTTGTTAGCTCTTCTCTAAATTTTTGGTAGAAATCAGCTGTGAAGCCATCTGGTCCTGGGCTTTTGTTTGTTGGAAGATTTCTGATCACGGTTTCAATTTCTGTGCTTGCGATGGGTCTATTAAGATTTTCTATTTCTTCCTGGTTCAGTTTTGAAAAGTTTTACTTTTCTAAGAATTTGTCCATTTCTTCCAAGTTGTCTACTTTATTGACATACAGTTGCTGATTGTAGTCTCTTATGATCCTTTGTATTTCTGTGTTGTCAGTTGTGATTTCTCCATTTTCATTTCTAATTTTGTTCATTTGATTCTTCTCCCTTTGTTTCTTGATGAGTCTGGCTAATGGTCTGTCTTTTTTATTTATCTTCTCCAAGAACCAGCTTTTAGCTTTGTTGATTTTGCTATGGTCTCTTGTTTCTTTGGCATTTACTTCTGCCCTAATTTTTGTGATTTCTTTCCTTCTACTAACCCTGGGGTTCTTCATTTCTTTCTTTTCTAGTTCCTTTAGGTGTAGAGTTAGGTTATTTATTTGATTTCTCTCCCGTTTTTTGAGGTAGGCTTGTATTGCTATGAACCTTCCCCTTAGCACTCATTGCTTTTACTGAATCCCATAGGTTTTGGGTGGTTGTGATTTCATTTTCATTCGTTTCTATGCATATTTTGATTTCTTCTGTGATTTGCTGGTTATTCAGAAGTGTGTTGTTTAGCCTCCATATATTTGTATTTTTAATAGTTTTTTTCCTGTTCAGTTCAGTTCAGTCACTCAGTCGTGTCCGACTTTGCGGCCCCATGAATCGCAGCATGCCAGGCCTCTCTGCTCATCACCAACTCCTGGAGTTTTTCCTGTAGTTGATATCTAATCTTACTGCATTGTGATCAGAAAAGACGCTTGAGATGATTTCAATTTTTTGAATTTACCAAGGCTAGATTTATGGCCCAGGATGTGATCTACCCTGGATCTATATTTTAAAGTAATGATTATTTCATGTTACCTACCCAATTTGTTAATTCTTATAGGATTGGGAGGTATCTAGATATAAAAAATATGTAAAGTAAAGCAATTAAAATAAATAAAAAAGCAAGAAATAAAAGTATTTTATATGGTGAAAGAGTAGATTCTTTTTTTTTAAACACTTGGGAAAATAATGCTTGCTAAAGGCCTTTTCTCAACAGTTTTATAAGCACAAAGCAGTTCATGCTGGCTATGTACCTCAAACTTTTTACAAAAGATAAACTGGTAAAAAATTTTATTATCATAACCAAATATAACTAGATTTTTTATAGTGGGGACTGTTATCTTAATAATAAAGTTAAAAGTGTTTTTTTTATTCGTTTTTTAAGCCTTTAAACATATACTTCACTCCTTAAAGTTATAAATCCCTAAAAGAAACAAGTACTCTCTAATAACTCCTTTAATGATTTTTGGAAAATTCAAGTTGAAAACATCTAAGGATGAAATAAGAAACTGTAGATTTATTACTATCTACATTCTGCTTTGTAGAGACAAAAATAGAAGAATAAAACTTAAACAAAAGAAGAAAAAACCCAACAAACATACCTCATTTTGTTTCTTAGATTTAGTTAAAGTCAATTCTCATTTTTAAGTCTACATATTAAGAATCAGTTTCCCAGGAGGAAAAAAGCCCAAAACAGACTATTAAGATAAAAAGAAACTTGCTTTGCCAAGAATGTTCTAGTTCCTGAAAGTGTTTGGTTGCCTTCTGGTCTCCTTTCCAACAGTCTTTTGGCCAAGAAAAGAGCTGAGGTTTGTCTTTTAATATGGTCTTCCACCGAGGCAAGAAAGATTTAATTCTACTTTAGTACTTTAAAGAGATGAGTACAAGGATGTCAGCTTGATGATGTAAAGGGTAGGTGATTCTGGAATTCTTTAAGTTCCTTACAATTTCAATTAACCATCATTTTTTTGCTCTACTCTTAATGGCAGATGAGAATAATTAGCATAGATTTTTATGTCGCCTTGTTATCTTTCTTTCTGACTGAACAAATCTAGTTAACATCAACATTTTTTTTCTTGAAGATTGGGAATATAAGACAGTCATTGTTACCCTCTGAATTATACATAATTTGCCTTCAGATAACTGATACGCATTCCATTTTAAACTGTGATAATCTGGTTGGTTATGCAGTAAGTATGTGAACCCCAAAACTTATAAAAAAGATGTTACAAATTGGAACTCTGTTAGATGATATTCTTTCAGTTTGCCTCTTGTGTACTCTGAAGTTGCCCTCTTCCTTGTATAAATTAGTTTTTACTTTTCTTTGACATAATGACAGCTCCTTTTTCTCCTCCCCCCAAATTAAAATTAATCATAATCTTTCAAAGAGTTCTCTATTACCTTTCATTTTTGACTGACATCCTACTTGCTGCAGTCTTCAAGAAATCAATGAATATATTAACTGAAATTAGACTTGGCACCTGTCTCCAAGGAACTCAGCTCAATAGTTCTTGGTAGACTTAGATGGAATTTTTAATAACTTCAAAGGAGATATTTTAAAAAACTGTGCATTTTTGACATTAAGCCACTATAATTTATTAAAATGCATGTACATGTGGCTTTTATATGCATATGAAAAGTTAAGTATTTAATTAAATAGTTCATAATTTTATTCCAAGTCATTATAACTACTTTTCCCAATAGCCTTAAACACAAAGGTATTTCACCATTACTAACTCATCTTTTCTTATGAAACTGGGCATTCTAAAGTCATTCTTTTAAATCCATGTTTTTTCAGTTCCCAAATAAAGATTAAAGGGTATAAAAAACCAAATATGACTAGAGTTAAGAGCATTAAAACACAAAAAATCTCACAAGTCAATGACTTACGAAAAGAAACTAAATAGGTAGTTTACATAGTATTTTATAAACACAAAGAATGGTGTATTTCTTCTCATTCATAAGATTCAAATTGAGGGGCAAAGGAACTGGAAAAACATGGTGTCAAAAAAGGGAAACTATAAATATTCAGGAAATTTATTTTTTTTTTCTGTTTCTAAATTTCTGAACATTTTTTCTTTAGAGCTCCAAATAAGTAATGTACAGAAACCTCATCTCAGACTAAAAGTAATAACAATCAGATGATGAACAGAAAAGAGCTTAGTCTGAAAGGCTGAGTTGGAATCCTGATTGTACCATTTACTACCTCTATAACTTTTATCTTTTCAAGTTTCAGTTTCTATAGCTGTAACATGGGTATAATACCACCAAATCCAATAGGGTTGGTGATGATTAAAATAAAGAAGGCATGTAATATCTACACATTGTCTGGCTCATAGTAGGCATTCGATAGATTTTGTTCATGGACTTTTTCCCTTCCCTGACCCTTGCGGAAATTAAATTTGACAGATAAATCGTGTTCTCTTCACTCTCAAAGCTACTGTGGTGAGAAAACGATAGAAATAACTAAATGGAGCTATAAATCTCCTTGATCTAAAATTTTAAAGTAGATTAGTAAACAATGAAATAAAACTGGTAACAGATAAATAGAATGATGGAACTTATAAAACCCATGTGAAAGTTAAGACAGTATTAATCATTGCTATTTTCCTCTTGGCTGTGATATTTCATATTCAATGAGGGGAAAAATTACCTAAACTTCAAAAAGTAAAATTAAAAGTGTTTCATAAAAACAAAAATTGCTTCCATTTTCCAGATGTTTTAACAGAAAACTATTTCAAAATGAACGTAAGGCTTTCGGTCATTCGTTTGGGATAATCTGTTTATGTGTCTGCTGCTAAGTCACTTCAGTCATGTCCGACTCTGTGCGACCCCATAGACAGCAGCGGACCAGGCTCCGCTGTCCCTGGGATTCTCCAGGCAAGAACACTGGAGTGGGTTGCCATTTCCTTCTCCAATGTGTGAAAGTGAAAAGTGAAAGTGAAGTCGCTCAGTCGTGTCTGACTAGTAGCGACCCCATGGACTGCAGCCCACCAGGCTCCTCTGTCCATGCAATTTTCTAGGCAAGAGTACTGGAGTGGCTTGCCATTGCCTTCTCCGGTTTATGTGTCTACTATGTGCCAATTGATATACTGAAGGGTAGCGGGTACATAAAAGAAGGTGGAAGGATAACTATTAAAGGCATGGTACATACCAAGTGTTTCAGGCACACATCACTGTGTTAGTTCAGTGGGGCTGCCATAATAACATACTACCAACTGGGTGACAAACAGCAGAAATTAATTTTTTCACAGTTCTGGAGGCTGTAAGTCCAAGATCAAGGTATAGGCTGAACTGCTTTCCTCTGAAGCCTCTCTCCTTGGTTTGCAGTTGACTGTCCTCTTGCTGTCTCTTCACACGGTTGTCCCTCTGGGTAAGTACACCCCTGGTGTGTCTGTGTCTCTTTCCAAATTTCCACTCCTTATAAGGTTACCAGTAAGACAGGATTAAGGCTCACCTTAATAGCCTCATTTTAACTTAATCATAGCTATCTCCAAATTGGGTTTGGGGATTCAATACAGAAACTCTGGTGTAGGGGTGGGGAGGGACAGACACAATTCAGCTGGTAAGAAACACCATCTCACTTAGCCACCACTATGTTGTACAAAGGAGAATCTAGGCTTTGAGAGAATAAATAACTCATCACAGACAGCCAGTAAGTGGTAGAAATAAAATTTTAACCAAGGTCTCATTATGAGTCCACCAGAGCCTTTGCTCTTTCTGCTATTCATACCTCCTCAAAGAATTACACATCTAGTTAGGAAGACATAGTACCGATCCATGAAATTTTAAATATGGGGGTTATTTGTAAGGAGGCACTTATTTGGCTGATCTTGTGCCATTAAATGGAAAGAATGGACTTAAGATTAATAAACATTTTTATGTAATAAATAAGATTTTAATATGTGGTAGACTGGGTTCTTTCACAAAAGTCTGTTGGTTCCCTTACATGAGAGATTGTGGATTGTCAAACAGAAACAGTTTTGATATGTCTTCGCCCAAAGACTACAGATAATCCAAGTCAGTGTCAAATAGAAGACAGCTTTCTAGAGTAAATATCTTAGATATAACTGTCTTTTAGATCTCTTTTCTTCAGCATTTGGGTGTAGTCTATGTGAAGGTACACATGTATGAAATCCCTAATCCCTAATCTGCTTTATAACACTCTACTTCATTGGCAATCTACATGGTATGTTAGTGGGCTTTAAGCTCTCCAGCATCTCAGGATAAAAGACAAAGGTCCATGCTTTGACTCTTGAGACTCTGTCATGTGTCCAAAAACGAGTGTCAGGCTAGACTGTGGCAAAGATGGCATCTGCTCCATATTCTGATGACCCCGTACTGTTGTTTAAAGTTTGTTAAAACTGCCATTTTGACTTGTGCTTTATCTTCTAACTACATTTTATGGATGTATACTCAATGCTAAGTTGTAATTATACAACTTAATTATTATTTAATAAGTTAAATAATTTCACATCCCCAAATTATGTTATAATGTTTCCAAAGAAGACCATTTCAGGTATGCATACAAGGAGCGAAGGCATATGTCTAGAATCCTAGTACATAGGAACTCTTACACAAAAACAGCTGGACTCCTGAAAGCAGGATGTAAAACTCCCATGTGAAAGATATCTTCCTTATATCGGCAGGAAAGAAACAAAGAAAGGCAACTATGGACAAGTAACTAAAACATATGGGGGACTAAAGGAAGATAAGAATTATTTTAACAAAATCTGTTTGTACAGATAACTCTTGACTTTGACTCCCTTTTTCTGGTGATAAGAATGCGAACTTCATAAAGCTAAGTTACTTCTCTCTGCTCAACTTAGTATATAAACACTTAGTCCGAGCCACTTCTTAAGGGTCTTCATTTTTTTTTATGGGGATTCCTATGTATGTGTAAAAATCTGTATACTTTCCTCCTGTTAATCTGTCTTACATTAATTTAAGACTCAGGCCCAAGTGGAGACCCCAGGAGGATAGAGGTAAAATTTTGTGCCTCCTGCATTATATATAAAATAAATAAATACTTACCAAGTATTACAGGGGCTACAAGATACTCTTGAAGGAGATTGAATCGTGGAGAACCATTACTTTGTTATTTTAAGGTACACTCCTTAAATATTAATTATACTATTTCCCAAAAAAAAAGTGTGAAAGCACATTCTAAAGTTAGATCTGATTTTTAGTATGATCTATTCTTCTGCTTCTCTTCTAGAGAATGAATATTAAACACTGTTCTGATCAATAATGGGAATTCAGTTAGGATTTTTCAAACTGTCTCAACTGAGGTAAGTAGGTGGAAGAGGTGGGAGTACTATATTAGAATCTCGGGGGAAAGATGGGAGAGCAGATAGAGAAGTAATACTCAGAGTTTAAAAACAAAGCAGCACTTTTCTCCAATACTTTTATGTGTTTTTAGTCACAGAATTTAATGTTTTAAAATTTCAAATAACATTAAAAGCAGGACATATGTTAACCCAAAAAAGGGGGTGGAGAAACACCAGCATAAGGGAATTTTTTAAAATCTGAGGAAATCAGAGACTTCATTTTTTTGTCCTCAAACAAAAATGCATACAAAAGGCATTTAATGCATATTTTGAACCAAACAGACTCAGGAGTCAACTAATCCAAAAGTACTTAATTCAACAAATACAGGCACATAAAAAGGTAATAATACTCTTACAGAGTTGTGTCCAGGAACTGAATACCATGACGGTCTAAACTTCAAGTGGAAAAGTAAATCCTCAAACCCAGTATGACACCTTTGTAACTCTGAGTACATATATCTTTATTTCTGACCTTTTATGTTTCCAGCTGTTATTACCTTTGTAAACTTTCATAGAAAGAGCTCCTTGTTATCCTCCCTGCCTTCATCCCCTGGTGCCTTAAGCATACATGC
Organism: Moschus berezovskii; assembly: GCF_049115385.1. NCBI lineage: Eukaryota > Metazoa > Chordata > Mammalia > Artiodactyla > Moschidae > Moschus > Moschus berezovskii. The sequence continues at coordinate 29,195,036 of NC_142471.1, forward strand.
TCAGGTTGAGAACTGCTCTGACTCCTGAATTTCTTTTTCCTCAAGCTGAGCATCCAGAGAAAACTAAGGTTTTCAATTTAGACTTCTTGGGCTTTCAGTCCTAGAATCATATTATTTCCTACTTGCTGTCAGGCTACAGATCACTAAATAAGGTTCAAACCAATCAGTTCTCATGGTTGGAGGTAGATAAAAAGAATACCTATAGTGCAGGCCCCTCCCAGCCCAGAGGTTCTTCGTGGGTACATGATGGACAGTGTCCTGAAGTCCAAGAAATACCTACCTCCAGCTTCAGAACATCATGCTGCAGTTTACGCTGAAATTCAAGGAAGTTTTTGATTGTCAGCTTCCCCTTGAGATCAGCTCCAAAGAAGTAGGTTGTGAGGGCTGAACACAAGCCGGACTTGAGGGTGTTACCAGTTGTAGGACGATCTCTGTGACGCATTCCCATGCTGGTTTGGGAGCGAATAATGCTCTGAACCTAATGGAGAAGCAAACCCCAGTCCAGAAAAATATTACAAGGTAGAAAATGTAGAAAAGTAAGAGTAATAACAATCAACTAGTTACTATCTGCCTACACTGTGCTACAATTCTCTTTTAATGCTCTCAACAATCCTGTGAGATAAGTCCAACCAATGATTATCCTCATTTTACAGATGAGGAATTCGAGGTATGCTATAAGTAACTTGCTTGGAGTCAAGTAACCAGCAAGTAATAGAACTGGTAACACACATGCCTGACACCTTTATAATTGGGATGCTCTTAAAAATCTCTCTTGATAAAAAAGTATGCATTTGTTTTAGGCTCAAATCCTCACACGCAACACTAAAATAATCATCAACCTCACAGTAATACCTTCCATATCTCAGGAGAATTTTAAAAATTTCACACTTCTACTATTGACTCTCCAGTTGTAACGAGAGGCAGTTCAGCCAAAAGCAAATGCTTGAGGTAACACATTAATTAGAATGATAATGCGAAATATAAAGTTGGTACGGAACAATTCTCCAAGAGAAGATGGGGAATTAATCTTTGAGAAATTTTAAATGAGATTTTGAGAAAGAATAATTTTGGGGGCTAGCAACCATGGCCTAACTATTGATATACAAAATGAGCTTTTTGATGCAAGTCTATGATTGCTATAGCATTTTTCCCCCTGCTGGTTCCTCCAGTCTTTTCTACCTCTTTACAAGCTAATAAAAACAACTATTCAGAATAAAATTGTGACATGTAAAGACAGATAAAGTTATATTATATAAATAATATATATAGCCTTGTGAATAATTATTTTTAAATTGCTAAATTAGAAAAGCATAATATTTAAAAACTTAAGATTTGTAACAATGGATTTACTTATTTAAATGTCTTTTATTTATTTTATTTATTACCTATGACCATACAAAAGACTTACTTAACACAACTGAATAGTCCCTGGCTCTAAAAGGTAAAAGAAGTATAATGGAAAGACATGTGATGAGGAATCAGGAAACATGGGGTCTAATTATGTTGCTCTGCAGTATAAGCACAATTTATATAGGTCACTTAAATTCTTTGGGCCTTAGTTTTCTCACTGGAAAAGTTCATGGTTAGAGGACACTGTCTCTAATTTTCCTTATAACTATAAGTTAATATCATAAATGCTTCTGATTATGATTTTTTTCTGGGTTCATGTTTTATCAAGTGAATAAGACTGATGTTTGTTTTTCATGCACATGGAGATTTAAAAGATGGATTTTCAAATTAATTACATTGAAGATTTTTAGACTTCAAATTGAAATATAGGATAATCAGTGCAGTGCTGCTTATATTTGAAGGCAATACACAATTCACTTTTTCTGCCTAGCTGTGAGAACTGAAGAATTTTTTAGTAGCAGTGAATCAATATTGAGTACCACTGTCAGGACCTGTCATGATTTAAATTTTGCCTGTGCTATAATATTGTAGCTTATACATTTCCTATGGTGGAAACTGTATGTTTGCTTCAAAAGTGTGGTGCTGAGAGTCTGTGTGAAAATTTCATCCCCTTTCTCTGTCTCACAACTGACAGGTATTATTTCTCATCAGTTCAGTTCACTCCAGTCGCTCAGTCATGTCCGACTCTTTGCGACCCCATGAATTGCAGCATGCCAGGCCTCCCTGTCCATCATCAACTTCTGGAGTTCACCCAAACTCATGTGCATCGAGTCGGTGATGCCATCCAGTCATCTCATCCTCTGTCGTCCCCTTCTCCTCCTGCCCCCAATCCCTCCCAGCATCAGTCTTTTCCAGTGAGTCAACTCTTCGCATGAGGTGGCCAAGGTATTGGAGTTTCAGCTTTAGCATCAGTCCTTCCAATGAACACCCAGGACTGGTCTCCTTTAGGATGGACTGGGTAGATCTCCTTGCAGTCTGAGGGACTCTCAAGAGTCTTCTCCAACACCACAGTTCAAAAGGATCAATTCTTCGGCACTCAGCCTTCTTCACAGTCCAACTCTCACATCCATATATGACCACGGGGAAAACCATAGCCTTGACTAGACAGACCTTTGTTGGCAAAGTAATGTCTCTGCTTTTTAATATGTTATCTAGGTTGGTCATAACTTTCCTTCCAAGGAGTAAGTGTCTTTTAATTTCATGGCTGCAATCACCATCTGCAGTGATTTTGGAGCCCAAAAAAATTAAGTCTGACACTGTTTTCACTGTTTTTCCATCTATTTCCCATGAAGTGATGGGACCAGATGCCATGGGCTTTAAGCCAACCTTTTCACTCTCCTCTTTCACTTTCATCAAGAGGCTCTTTAGTTCCTCTTCACTTTCTGCCATAAGGGTGGTGTCATCTGCATATCTGAGGTTGTTGATGTTTCTCCCAGCAATCTTAATTCCAGCTTGTTCTTCATTCAGCCCAGCATTTCGCATGATGTACTCTGCATGTAAGTTAAATAAGCAGGGTGACAATATACAGCCTTGACAAACTCCTTTTCATATTTGGAACCAGTCTGTTGTTTCATGTCCAGTTCTAACTGTTGCTTCCTGACCTGCATATAGGTTTCTCAAGAGGCAGGTCAGGTGGTCTGGTATTCCCATCTCTTTCAGAATTTTCCAGTTTTTTGTGATCCACACATGTCAAAAAATTATTTCTCATACTTTAATACTAAAGAAATTTCTGTCATGGCCTGGGTGAAAGTAGCCCTGACAGTTATGAGTTTTTTTAAAAAAAAATCTTTAGGTTAGTTCTATTTTATGATCTGCTATGAAATGGGTTAAAGAAAATGATCCATGTGGACGAAAGATCAAAGAAAGCTCACACTTTATTTAGAGTTGAGGAATGCTTTTTATTTTATTTTTTATTATTTATTTATTTTAGCTGCACCACACAGCATGTGGGATCTTCTCTGACCCCTTAGGAGCAGGGATTGAACCCATTCCTCCTGTGGTGGGAGTGCAGAGTTCTAAGCACTGGACCACCAGGCAAGTCTGAGTAATGCTTTTTAGTAATTTATGTTTACGCACGATGAAACTGACTTTCGAAAACGATGAATGAAAGAGTAACATTAGGTATTAGTTTGCCTCATGCCACCTTCACTTGGAAGACACATAATGACGAAATGTGTGTGTCTTCATATTGGTCTGTTTAACTTTTTAAAATAAGCTTGACAAACATACTGTCAAGAAAACACCTATTTAGCTAGAAACTAAATCAAAGTTTGAATGATTGAAAACTTAGTGCATTTTCAACCTAATGAATTATTATATTGCCGAAAAATGTAAAACACAGAAAGATGAAGTTGAGAAGCTTCTAATAAGAGGTATTCATCCCTGAGTCACATTATAATTATTTTCCTTTGTCGAAAGAGTTTTTACATCAAAATTTCTTGTGATCAATATTACAAGTTGCATCAGCTTAACACATCCAGTTATCAGGGGATCATATTAGATGAAATTTATATTCCCTTCTCTGTCAGGTGAACAGAATGGTGAAGTGATTGCTACAAGTCAATCAGCCTATCAACAGCAATGCCAAAAATATTGGTGAGGATGTGCAGAAAAGGGAACTCTCATGCACTACTGGTGGGAACGTAAACTGGTGTAGCCACTATGGAAAAGAGCATGAAAGTTTCACAAACATTAAGACCAGAACTACCATATTCAGCAATTCCACTTCTGAGTATTTATCCGAGGGAACCCAAATCACTGTGTCCAACAGATATCTTCAGCTCCCCACTATATTCACTGCATTATTATTTACAATAGCCAGGACATGGAAACCACTTAAGTGTCCCACTGGCAGATGAAGAATACAGAAAATATCACACACATACACACTCACACAAGGCAATGTTATTCAGACAAAATAAAAGAAGGAAATTTTGCCATTTGTGACAACATGGATAAACACTGAGGACATTATGCTAAATAAAATGTCAGACAAAGGCAAATACTATCTGATCTCACTTATATGCGGAATCCAAAAAACAGCTGACCTCATAGACATAGAGAACAGATCGTTGGTTGCCAGAAGCAAGGGGTCGAGGGTGGGGAAAAGGAATGAAGGTGGTCTAAAGGTATAAACTTCTAGTTATAAGATAAACAAGCCTTGGGGATGTAAGCATGGAGACTACAGTTAACAAAACAAAATTGTGCATTTGAAAGTTGCTAAGAGAGTAGATCTTAAAAAGTTCTCATCACAAGAAAAAAAATTATAACTGTGTGACGGTGAATATTAACTAATCTTATTGTAGTAACATTGAAAAAACATATATGTAAAATCATTTACTAAAACTAATACAATAAGTTAACTATATCTCAATAAAAAATAAAATTTAAGATACCAAAATAAGTTCTATTTACAATCATTTGAGGCCACCCAGTACTATCAGTAAAGTGCAGAATTACAGAAAACTGAAGGTATGAGATGTACATAGCTTGCAAATTGAATAAATATCTACAGGTATTTTGAAATATTTGTCTCTGTGTATTTCTTACTTAAAGATACACTATACCTGATACTTTCTCCTACTTCCTTTTTGCCCCTTTACTCATTTTGAATACAAAAGTATTTTCTTGCACATATATATTTTTTCCTGTTTTGAAAACACTTCTATTAATCATAATAATTATACTTGGAGAGGTACCATGACCCGCCAAGGACAGAATTTTGATGAAAATGTAATCTCTTCCTAGAATTCAGAAGAAACTATATATTTATAGCTTTCCCTGGTGGCTCTGATGGTAAAGAATCTGCCTGCAATGCAGGAGACCCGAGTTCAATCCCTGGGTCAGGAAGATATCACCTGGAGAAGGGAATGGCTACCCACTCTGGTATTCTTGCCTGGGGAATCCCATGAGAAGAAGAGCCTGGTGGGCTACAGTCCATGGTGTTGCAAAGAACTGGACACAATGAGTGACGAAGCACAGCACAGCACATACATTTGTGGCTAGAACCTGCTACAGTAAAAGGTATGGTATCATTTTTCCTTCCCTCATAGAAATCCTTTCAGAGCATATGTCATACATCCTTGTATTCTGGAACTTCCTGGCACAAAGAAGCTATTTAATAAATACTGACTGAATATATGATTGAAGAGCCATAACTTAACCTCTCAACACTAGAGTCTAATTCATGTTGGGGAATTAGAGCAACCTTGACCTGAATCATATGCTGAAATAATTCCTTACATTTAGAGTAAAAACAAACAAAAAACCCTCGCCTATTATAAGTGGAGATAATTCTGAAAAATGATACTCTAGGTACTTCAAAAATTGGATAGCATCAGAATATACTATCAAGGCCAAAGTAACTACAAGCCACATGAAAATGTGTTAAACATTAATGTATTTAATGGAAATTTCCAGGAAAACTTGCCTGTTCAAACTCTTCCATGTCTACTTCTCCATCTCCATTCAAGTCAAACATCTTGAAGGCAATTTCAAAATTTCTCTGAGGAGCTGTAAGTTAGGAAGGAAGGAAGACAGGAGGGAAGGAGAAAGGAAAGAGAAAAATATTTAGAAGGTATTGACCAAAAATAAAAAATCATTGCTTTTTAAGAAAAAAGGATGGTTAAACATTAAAATGTAACTTCAAGTCAAAGAATGCCATTACATTTATCTTGATTAACCTTTTAGCAACAGTTCTTACAACCAAGAGAATTTAACCATGGCCTTTAGATAGTACTTATCTTTCTTTGTGTTTCAACACTCTCTTAAATACTTTACTTTCTTAGAAACCACCTTCTCTTAATTGAGTAACATTAACTGTGGTGCTGGAGAAGACTCTTGAGAGTCCCTTGGACTGCAAGGAGATCCAATCAGTCCATTCTAGAGGAGATCAATCCTGGGTGTTCATTGGAAGGACTGATGCTAAAACTGAAACTGCAATACTTCGGTCACCTCATGCGACGAGTTGACTCACTGGAAAAGACTCTGATGCTGGGAGGGATTGGGGGCGGGAGGAGACGGGACGACAGAGAATGAGATGGATGGATGGTATCACCAACTCGATGGACATGAGTTTGAGTGAACTCCGGGAGTTGGTGATGGACAGGGAGGCCTGGCGTGCTGTGATTCATGGGGTCGCAAAGAGTCGGACACGACTGAGCGACTGAACTGAACTGAATGTTGTTCTGTTACTTAAATACAGTGTTATTTATCTGGACATGAAAGTCTATTTGGGGTGAGATATACTGCTGCAAAGTAAAAAGCGGAAACTATCTTTGTCTTGCCTTTTTAAAACAAGCTAGCTTTCTACCTTGTTCTTTCTAGTCTCTCCATAGTAAGTACAATCAGGAGTTCAGTGGATATCACTCTGCCAACGGTTATTATCGACACTTTATTGATACCATTCTCCTCAATGTCACTATAGCTCTGCGGTAAAGCAGAAAAGCACACTGTCAGCTACCCAGCCCCCTATTTTAATTGTGTCAGCTTGATAACATAAATTACTGAGTAAAGTACACTTAAATTTTTAAAAATCAAAATGAAAAATGCAAACCTTGAGAAGACAGTATATTTTTTTCCCTTAAGTGAATGGTGAAAGTGTTTCAAGACTTCTTTAATGTCCCCAGATCAATCAAAATACAATTATTATATTTGTATATTAGGATAAAATATAAATTCAACAGCCCTCCTCTCCTTCCTTACCATGCTAAATATTCTAGTAAAGAAAACTAGGGACTTCACTGGTGGTCCAGCGGTTAGGACTTGGCTCTGTCACTGAAGACAGGCTCAATGAACCAGGCTCAATCCCCAGTTGGGGAGCTAAGATCCCGCAAGCTATGTGGCATGGCCAAAAAAAGGAAAACTAAGTCACTTTCTTCGGTGCTTCAAATTATATAGCTATAGAAAATAAAACTTCCTATATATATCCTAATACTACTGAATTAAATTTTCAGTTAATATCACTTTTAATTAAAAAAATTAAAGACAATACGTAGACAAAAAAGTAAACAAGGGCTTAATATATTATGCATTACTGTACACAGTTCATATTCCTGTCTTGCGCATTAATTTGTCAGTATTAATCCTTTCTAAGCTTAAATTCCATTTTCAGCTAGCTAGCCTACTAGGTGGGTAAGCTTCTGGTTTTCAGTTGCCTGGGTGAATCATATGCTTCTCAGTTTCAAACTGCCTGCTTCACTTGATAATGGCTTCCAACAGGTTTGCTTTTCTTAGGCCACCAGTATGACTGCTGAGAAGGATGCAGGGCAAGGGGACAGGGATTAGATTTTTGTATATTTATTGTCACTTCTTAAATTATTCCCATTTATCTGGATGCTATCTTTTACTGAAGAGTTACTATGCGCCAAGCACTGAACTGGATAATTTTAAGCTGTTTCCTAATTTTGTACTCTCAATCCTGAAATTATTTCTTTCTTAATTTTTTTTTAAACAGTAGGATGTTGGGGCTCCAAGTCACTAAATGATTCGCTCAAAATCACACAGCTAATAGGCAACAAACAGAACTGGTAAATGACTGAGGTCAACAATGACTTCAAAGCCCATAAACTATTCATTATGTTCCACAGCCTCCAATGTGAAAATTGTGGTTCTTACAATAATAAACACATACTCTTCATTCTGGTATGCTCCAACTTAGAAATAAAACAACAAAACATGACTCACTGGTTATGTCAGTCTCTGAAATAGCTTAGAGTTTCAAGTTTCATCTAAAGGACATTCCTGATATCAAAGAAACATTACATGTGCAATGCTCAGTAGTTTAAGCTTAGTTGCAATCATAGGCATAGGCAACATCAGATTCTGTAATGGGTTTGTCATGTTTTTTAAAAAATTCTTTTATTTTTTATTTATTTTTAAATTTATTTATTTTAATTGGAGGCTAATTACTTTACATTCAGTTCAGTTCAGTTCAGTCGCTCAGTCGTGTCTGACTCTTTGCGACCCCATGAATCATAGCACGCCAGGCCTCCCTGTCCATCACCAACTCCTGGAATTCACTCAAACTCATGTCTATCGAGTCAGTGATGCCATCCAGCCATCTCATTCTCTGACATCCCCTTCTCCTCCTGCCCTCAATCCCTCCCAGCATCAGTCTTTTCCAGTAAGTCAACTCTTCGCATGAGGTGGCCAAAGTATTGGAGTTTCAGCTTTAGCATCAGTCCTTCCAATGAACACCCAGGACTGATCTCCTTTAGAATGGACTGGTTGGATCTTCTTGCAGTCCAAGGGACCCTCAAGAGTCTTCTCCAACACCACAGTTCAAAAGCATCAATTCTTCGGTGATCAGCTTTCTTCACAGTCCAACATCCATATATAACCACTGGAAAAACCACAGCCTTGACTAGACAGACCTTGGTTGGCAAAGTAATGTCTGCTTTTTAATATGCTATCTAGGTTGGTCATAACTTTCCTTCCAAGGAGTAAGCGTCTTTTAATTTCATGGCTGCAATCAGCATCCGCAGTGATTTTGGAGCCCAAAAAAATAAAGTCCGACACTGTTTCCACTATTTCCCCAACTATTTCCAATGAAGTGATGGGACCAGATGCCATTATTGTATTGGTTTTGCCATACATTGACATGAATCTGCCCCAGGTGTACATTGTTCTGAATATAAATTCTGTTCTTTCCTATTGTCTCACAAACTTAGCTCACTTCACTCACATATTTTATTTACCTAATCCTTGTAGATACTTGAAATTTTAACTGCAGACACTGTGAGGCCACTGAAAGTTTTAAGTAGGGGAGTGCCACAATCACACAGGCATTTTAAAAAGAACTTCTCTGGCTACAGTATGAAGAATGTACTGGAAAACAAAATTCAGTCTCAGAGAACATCATAAAAGCTCCTGAAACTTGAAAATGTGAATTGAGGTGATAGCAGTGGTCATGGAGAGAAAAGAACAAATTTGAAATTAAGGAGGCAGAAAGCATATAACTTAATGATTAATTAGATGTGATGAACAGAGAGTAAAAAAGGCTGACAGCATGACTGGCTTAGGCTACCAGGTAGCTTACATATCATTAACCTAGAGAAAAAGACAATGTAAAAGATTTGAGGAAAAAATGATTTCAGACAAGATTGCTGAATTCAAGGAGTCCACAGCATATTCTGATGAAAATGTTCAGGAGATAGCTGGAAATATGGGTCTAAAGCTTAGAAGAGAAAGCTTAAAGCTAGTAGTCATATTAGCATAAATAGATACACACCTCCATATGCATGCTCAGTCGTGTCTGACTCTTTGTGATCCTATGGACTGTAGCCCACCAGGCTCCTCCATCCATGGGATTATCCTGGCAAGAATAATGGAGTGGGTTGCCATGCCCTCCTCCAGGGGATCTTCCCAATCCAAGGATCGAACACACACCTCCTGCACTGCAGGCAGATTCTTATCCACTTAGCCACCCAGTTAGCTTGAAAGACCTAAAATGAAGATGTCCAAGGAGAACTGAAGATTGAAGAGAAGTGTATGGAAAGGATAGAAAATACGTGGAAGCTAATATTTATGGTGAAAGTAAAAAGAGAGGGAGCAGTGACAAAGTGGTATCACACCACCACAAGAAATGTGGTTCAAAGTGGATAGAAATAGGGGAAGATTTGGCCAGAAGCACTCAAAGGGTTGCTATTCATGAATTACAGCAGCATTCTCATTCCTGTCTTCACTGATTACACAGACAACACAGAGCTTTTAACATTTTAGGTTTATCATGATCTTCTATTCCTACTGTCTTATGAGTTCTGTGATGGCATACGCACAGGCATTTAAATGACTGAATGAGTTATTCTGGCAACACATACTTAATACGGTCTCCTACAACTAAGGTTAAATTCACATTACCAAACAAAGAACATCTTGTACTGCTTGAGGTTTCTTTTTTTCCTGGCTTACTCTCAAACACAGTATTTGCTTTACGTGGAACGACTTTAAGAGTATTTATTCAAGAATATGCGTCGACACTCTCAGGCTGAGCTCTTGTGCCCTGGTCACTGATACAGCATGTCAGGACAGCAGCCGTGCACGTTCTGATCTCATTTAGGCCTTAGTAGTCTATCACGCAATGGCAAGCCACTCCAGTACTCTTGCCTAGAAAATCCCATGGATGGAGGAGCCTGGTAGGCTATAGTCCATGGGGTCGCTAAGGGTCAGACACGACTGAGCGACTTCACTTTCATTTTTCACTTTCACACATTGGAGAAGGAAATGGCAACCCACTCCAGTGTTCTTGCCTGGAGAATCCCAGGGACGGGGGAGCCTGGTGGGCTTCCGTCTATGGGGTCACACAGAGTCGGACACGACTGAAGTGACTTAGCAGCAGCAGCAGCAGTCTATCATGCAAGGTCCTTCCAGTAGTTCTCTCAGCCTATTCAATCTTCATTTGCTGATCATATCAAAGCACTCAAGACAAACAAGCATAAAACCAGCTTGCCTTAAGTGAAACATGCTACACAGGAATAAGCTGCTATGCAATTTTCTTGTACTCTCTTGTCTCCCTTTGAAAGTAGACTTCAGAGTAATTTTGTAATCCAGCTGCTCCGGAAAGCTAAAAGTATCTTGAGTTTACATTAATTCACAACCTATTGCCATAAAAAGGTAGAGAGAGGGGAATTCTTTTGAATTTCAGGCTACTTGTACAATGAACAGTGAAACTTCACCCCACCTGTCCTTGTGTTAATGGTTCAATCTATTTTCTGTACAGCAATACCTAAAATAATCATATGTTGGGACTGATTAAAACAATGAGATTCTATACAAAGTTCATCACTCTACATCTTTTACCTATAATTCCATGATAGTTTTTGCTACAAGTAAATGGAGATACATTAGATCTTGTTCTAGTGTAGAATAAAACATTTTTATGTTATTCTATCATCAACAATAATGACAATAGTAATAACAACTCTAGATTTGTTCAAAGTACAGTAGATTTTTCTATACTGTTTTAGTAATAAGTAAAAAAACCATGTTTTTCTGTGTATGTAAGTCAAATAATCAGATAGCAACAACATTAGCTGTCTCAAGATTCTCATGACTGTTTCACTTACTTTTTTTTAAATAGAAAATGCAAAAGACCTGGGCTCTAATTCTGACTTTTCCAATCTAGTGACTTATTATGACTTAAATTCTTTTTTGGTAGTACTGATGGAATGAACAAAAAAAACTGAATAGGTTACATTCTAAACAAGTTTCTTATTTTCTATTAGCTTGGTTCTCCTACTGCAAAATTCCCACCTTACTATTCCTGTTGTAAGATGATACATAGGACAAATGAGGTAATTAATATGCAATATCAGAGAACTCTGAGTGAGGAGAAAAAACTGTATATAGTATGATGAACCTCCATTCAGTGATGAACCTGCCTACTGAATTTGTAAGGATGATTACATAGCCTCGATTATTTCCGAGGGAGGTCATCACTTGCAATGTCTAACCATTACTGGCCATATTAATTGAACTTTTTTCTCATGCAGAATGGGCTTCCCAGGTGGTTCAATGATAAAGAATTCCCCTGTCAACGCAAGGAGACACAGGAGATATGGGTTTGATCCCTGGGTCAAGAAGATCCCCTGGAGGAGGAAATGGCAACCCACTCTAGTATTCTTGCCGGACAATCCAATGGACATAGGAGCTTAGCGGGCTACTGTCCACAGAGTTGCTAAGAGGTGGATACGACTGAGCACACACCCACCACCACCTTACAAATTGTCCTGATTTAATTTTTGAGAGAAATACAAAATATAACTGCTTCTCACCTTTATGATGTCCCTCTGAATATGTAAGAACATAATGTCATGACTCTACTAAAGGTGTCTCAGAACCTCTTTCCAGAAAATCAAGGTTATTTTGTAATAGCCTTCTCTGGGGTACTTTAGATGACCAATGGCTCCCATAAATGCAATATTCTAAAATGGTTAATTCTGGAATGACTTATCCTTTCTAGTAACAGTAGGACTTCTCTGCAGACTAATATATCAACATTTTTCTTATATGAAGGCATAATGTTTTGCTTTTCCACATTAGGCTAGAGCAAAGGAGTAGAAACACCTGCAAGATTAGATTTCAAAAAAATTGCCCTCTCTCAATTCTCCTGAATTCTTCAAGGTATGATGGCTAGGTGCAGTCTGGAAGAATCTTTCTGCTGTTTGTTTTTTTTTAAAACACAGAATGGAAGCGTTGTAGTTGTATTTCCCTGGGATAATTTAGCTTCCAAAGGATGCTACATAAAGTGAAAATATCTTAAGAATTTTCAAAAAACATACTTAAGCAAGAACAGATCAATTTTCTTTTCAATGACATACTTGCTTTCTAGGTCTGATCTGATTTCTGTTAGTAACTATTTTACAGGTACTCTTTGATAATCTATTAGCCTTTTCAGCATTTTCTAATATTAGGTTTCATGCTATGTGCCAGGCTAACACTATAGCTAGCAAACAGACTGCAAATATTTGAAAAACAAAAGACTTAAAGAATCAGAAAAGATAAGGACAAAGTCAAGAAATATTTCTTATTATAAAGCTACACATTTTATATTTTATTTTTATATATAGTAAACTTTGTATAGAGGCATATTTATGTGAGGGGCTTCCCAGGTGCTGGTAGTAGTAAAAAATCCACCTGCCAATGCAGGAGACACAAGAGACACAGGCAGGTTCAATCCCTCGGTTGAGAAGATCCCCTGGAGTAGGAAATAGCAACCCATTCCAGGATTCTTACCTTGAAAATTTCATGGACAGAGAAACCTGGAAGGTTACAGTCCGTGAGGCTGCAAAGAATCAGACATGACTAAGAAACTGAGCATTCCATATTTATGTGAAGAAAGGCATGTGTGTGTGGGCATGCTCAGTCCTGTCCGACTCTGCAAACCCACATACTGTAGCCCACCAGGCTCCTCTGTCCATGGAATTTTCCAGGCAAGAATACTGGAGTGGGTTGCCATTTCCTGTTCCAGGGTATTTTCTCAACCTAGAGATGGAACCCACGTCTCTTGTGTCTCCTGCATTGGTAGGGGGATTCTTTACCACTGCTTTACCTGGGAAGCAAGACATAGCATGAACAGTATCAGTGGCTCAAAAACTTAACAGTTACACAATTTCTGCTTCAACTCAGAAGTCCCATAGACAGGCCTGCCCTCATCTTTGTCTTGTAGAATAATCTATTGACTAAAATATCCACTATTAATTGTGCCATCCATCTGAAGTCACTGGAGATGATGAAAATAATTCTAATATTTTGCTCTGGAATCAAGAAATGATTATTCTTAAAATGCAAGATGTGAAATGGCAAATAAAAAAACCCACATCTACTATAATTGGTTATAGAAGACACTGTACTGTGAAATAAAGTTAATATCAAGATTTTCTCTGTTGGTTGTACTAGAATTACAATTTAAAACACTGTAATAACTTTTAGACTATACTAATAAATTTTAGTTAATAACCATTTAGTGACTGAATATGCTCAAACAAGAGTAAGTTAATTAGATTGTTTCCTGAATATGTTTTCTTTAGTTGTGCAGCTGTATGTTCCCATTAAGTTGAAATACAGGGGAATCAAACTATATAATATAAAGCAATGAACATTTTACCACTTAAAATATCTAGTTTCTCCCATGATGAGCAATTTGAAATGATAAAATGGTACGACATTTTTATTGGTAACTTCTGGAATTCAATATCCAGAAAATTTCCTTAGTGGAGAAAAAAAGACAGTAAGGTGATCTGAAATAGCCAAAGTTAATGGTATGTAGATATATCGATCTGGTTCTTCTCCTTAGGTTTGCTCTTTTAACATGGTGGAGGGGGAACCCTCCATGATTGAAATGACAAATGCCAAAGATAAAGAAAAAGAGGCCCCAGTCATCCAGGAGGAAAAAAAGTTATAAAGAAAAAAGTATTGCATTGTATCATAATTCTCCACAACACTTGAATACAGAAGAGCAAGTTCTATAGAATCTTGAAGGAAAGCAATTTTAAGGGTTACATACAAGTCAACTCATCGTTTACCTATATTAGCAACAGAAGATAGTCTCAGACATTCAAGGGCTTAGAAATTGTATAATCCACAAAACTTTCCTAACAAAATTCCAGAAAAAAACAGTAACAAAATTCATAAGCAGGGATTGGTAAACTATAAAGTGCCTGCTATTTGTTTGTGTATTGTTCACAGCTGCTTACAACTGAGTAGCTGTGACACAGATCTTATGGCCAGCAAGCTTAAAATATTTATCTTGCCCTTTAAGAAAAAGTTTGCCAACCCTTGGTTGAGGAAATTCTTCAGCCAACAATGACAAAAAAAAAAAAATCAATCAAAATAAAGACTTGGAAGATGAGATCAATTAAGAAGTGAGCAGTTTAAGTTAAGTGAGCAATAAAATCAGTAGAAGAGTTAAGCTTAAATAATGGTTATTAATAAAACAATAATGGCATGTGGCATTTATTAAATGCTTATTATATATCAGGCACTTTATATAAATTATATAATCCTCCCAATCATTCTGTGACACTGTACTAATATACCCATCCCCTGTTAAAAAAGAGGGAACTAAGGTATTGGGTGTCCAGAATCAAGGAGCCGAGATTCAAATCTAGATATTCTATTAGAGTATGCACCACTCTTAGTCATTATACAAAAGTGGTTATAAAAATAATAAAGTATAAGAAGTCCTTGAAAGAAAAAAATATATAAATGTAAAATTGTTTTTAAAAAATGACTTGGAATAAAAAATACTATATTAAAACTGTAAAAACAGAGTGTAGAGAAGAAAGTGAAAGGAAGATAAATTTCTTGATTTCCAATAAAAGACACCAAAAGAAATAGATGATTCTGTCCTAGATACAAAAAGCCATGTCACCCTTGAACTCCCACAGATACATACACACATTCTGATATGGGGATCAAACCTGGGTCTCCTGCACTGCAGGCAGATTCTTTAATGTCTGAGCCACCAGGGAAGCCCAGATAAATCATGTCTTCTCCGAACTCCCATAAATACATATACACACACACATTTAAATTAATTCAAAGGTTACCACAAATAGGAGAGCATTAAAATTATTTGGGAGAAAAACTTAATGAACAAAGCAAAAGCTTGAAAGAAAAAAATGGAAGAAAGCATAAAAAACAAGACATAGGGTGACAGAAGAACAAATAAATCACAACAAAGTTAAATGAACTAAACTGCTCTATTGGAAGACACAGTGCATGTCAGACTGCATTTGTTATTTATAAGAAATATACTGAAAACAAAATATTACAAAAAATAAAGAGTAAGAGGAAATACTGGAAAACAAAACAGAATGCAAAGGTGGTATTATTAATATAAGACAGAAATGAACCAAGGGCAGAAGAAGGACTAAGAAGGATTAAGAACAAACACCATTTCCATATTACTCATAACTACCATCCATAAAGAACATCTATTATATATCTTTATGTACAGGATAACATCACATAAAATATACAATAAAATACTAGATATAAAGGAGAAATTATAAAAATTACTGTAATATCTAAATCTCTGACATATTTTGCAGCAAACTTAATGAGGTTATGGAGACTTTATATAATACAAACCACAAGTTCAATTTGATAGATATATATTGTCAACGTTAGTGTACTAGTCGCTCAGTCATGTCCAACTCTTTGCAACCTGACTGTAGCCCACCAGGCTCCTCTTTACATAGAATTCTTTAGGCAAGAATACTGGAGTAGGTTGCCATTTCCTTTTCCTGGGGATCTTTTTAAAATGGCAACCACTCCAGTACTCTTGCCTGGAAAATCCCATGAATGGAGGAGCATGGTAGGCTACAGTCCTTGGGGTCACAAAGAGTCGGACATGACTGAGCGACTTCACTTTCTTTTCTTTTCCAACCCAGGGATCGAACCTGGGTCTCCTGCACTGCAGGTGGATTCCTTAATATCTGAGCCACAGACTCTGCATGTATCTTTTAAATCTTCAAAGGACATTTAGAAAGACATTAGATATTAGTCTACAGACATACACACACAACACATAAACACAAGTAAAACAAGAAATGGCAAATGCAGAATTTTTACAACTATAATACAATAAAACCATGTCATAGGAATAAAGCCACTGATCACCAGGCTAAGATGCTGAAAAAGCACTTGACAAAATTTTAAGCTTTCCTAATAAACTTTTTTTCCCTTAGAAATAAAGATAGGAGAAACTTATTCAATATGGTAAAGTTTATCTGACAGGAAGATTCACAATATATTTCACTGAAAAATGCCAAAAACATTTATTTTAATATAATAAAGTGGGGATGCTCATTAGTGACAATATTTTGAAAGTTCTAGCCAAAGCAAATATATAATGAAATAAAGCACACATGCTAGAAAAGAAAAAACAATTATCATTATTTGAAAAGAAAAGGTGTCAAGAAAACATAGGAGAACTATACAAAAAAGATCTTCATGACCCAGATAACCATGATGGTGTGAACACTCACACAGAACCAGAAAACAGGGAGTGCAAAGTCAACTGGGCCTTAGGAAGCATCACTACGAACAAAGCTAGTGGAGGTGATGGAATTCCAGTTGAGCTATTTCATATCTTGAAAGATGATGCTGTGAAAGTGCTGCCCTCAATATGCCAGCAAATTTGGAAAACTCAGCAGTGGCCACAGGACTGGAAAAGGTCAGTTTTCATTCTAATCCCAAAGAGAAGCAATGCCAAAAAATGTTCAAACTAATGCCCAAATTCACTCATCTCACACGCTAGCAATGTAATGCTCAAAATTCCCTAACCCAGGCTTCAACAGTACATGAACCGAGAACCTCCAGATGTTCAAGCTGGATTTAGAAAAGGCAGAGGAACCAGAGATCAAATTGCCAACATCCACTGGATCATCAAAAAGGCAAGAGCCTGCCAGGAAAACATCTACTTCTGCTTTACTGATTATGCCAAAGCCTTTTGAATGTGTGGATGACAAAAAATTGTGGAAAATTCTTCAAGAGATGGGAATATCAGACCACCTTACCTGCTTTCTGAGAAATCTGTATGCAGGTCAAGAAGAAACAGGTAGAACAGGACATGAACAGACGGGTTCCAAATTGGGAAAGGAGTATGTCAAGGCTGTATATTGTCACCCTGCTTATTTAACTTATATTGCAGAGTACCTCATGTGAAATGCTGGGCTGGATGAAGCACAAGGTGGAATCAAGACTGCCGGCAGAAATATCAACAACCCGAGATATGCATATGACACCACCCTTACGATAGAAAGTGAAGAGGGAACTAAAGAGTCTCTTGATCAAAGTGAAAGAGGAGAGTGAAAAAGTTGGCTTAGAACTCATCATTCAAAAAACGAAGATCATGGCATCTGGTCCCATCACTTCATGGCAAATAGATGGGGAAAGAAAGGAAACAGTGACAGACTTTATTTTTTTGGGCTCCAAAATCACTGCAGATGGTGACTGCAGCCATGAAATTAAAAGATGCTTGCTCCTTGGAAGAAAAGCTATGACCAACCTAGACAGCATATTAAAAAGCAGAGACATCACTTTGGCAACAAAGGTCCATCTAGTCAAAGCTATGGTTTTTCCAGTGGTCATGTATGGATGTGAAAGTTGGACCATTAAGAAAGCTGATTGCTGAAGAATTGATGCTTTTGAATTGTGGTGTTGGAGAAGACTGTTGAGAGTCCCATGGACTGCAAGGAGATCCAACCAGTCAATCCTAATGAAATCAGTCCTGAATACTCATTGGAAGGAATGATGCTGGAATTGAAGCTCCAATGTTTTGGCCACCTGATGTGCAGAACTGACTCATCGGAAACAACCCTGATGCTGGGAAAGATGGAAGGCACGAGGAGAAGGGGATGACAGAGGATGAAATGGTTGGATAGCATCACCGACTCGATGGATATGAGTTTGAGCAAGCTCAGGGAGTTGGTGATGGACAGGGAAGCCTGGCGTGCTGCATTCCATAGGTCGCAAAGAGCTGGACATGACTGAGTGACTGAATTGAACTTCTGGTTTCATTTTGGACTCTGGTTGGTTCAGGATTGGGCTGTTTAATTTCCATATATTTGTGAATTCCTCAAATTTCTTCTTGATTTCTGATTTCTTACAATTGAGGCCAGAAAAGTCACTTGATAAAATTTCAATCTTTTTAAAATTTGCTGACACTTGTTTTGTGACCTAACATATCATCTATTCTGGAGAACGTCCAGGTGCACTTGAGATGAATGCGTATTGTACTTTTGGATGGAATGTTTGTAAATGTCTGTTAGGCCCATTTGGTTTCAAGAACAGTTCAATGTTTCCCTATCGATTTTCTGTCTGGATGATCTATCCATTATTGAACGTTAGAGACTGAAGCTCCCTACTATTATTGTACTGATGTTGATGACTCCCTTCAGATCTGTTTGTGTTTGCTGAGTATACTTAGGTACTCTTGCATATTTAAATTGTCATAGTCTCTTAATGTATTAAACCCTTTATCATTATAGAGTCACCTTCTTTATCTTTTACTACAGATTTTGACTTAAAGTCTATTTTGTCTAAGTACAGCTATCCCTGTCCTCTTTTGGTTTTCATTTGCATGGAGAATCTTTTCGCACCCCTGCACTTTGAGCCTAGGTATTCCTTTTAGCTGAAGTATTTTGCAGGAAAAATAGAATTGGGTCTTATGTTTTTGTTTTTTCACCCATTCAGCAACTCTGCACCTTTTGATTAGAGAATTTAATTCATTTATTGGTAAGGATTTAGTATTTCTAGCTTGTTAATTTTTTTCTTTTTGGTTCCTTTGTTCTTTCTCTCCATCTCATATTCTTTTGTGAATTTATGACTTTCTGTAGTGAAACACTTTGATTCCTTTCTTTTTATCTTGTGTGTATCTACTAGAGGTTTTTATTTTGTGGTTACCATGAGGCTCACTCAAAAATATCTCATAGCTATAAAAGTCTATCTTAACCTGATAATTTTGATTGCATACAAAAATTCTACTATTTTCTCAACATTTTGTTGATTTCATAATACATGTACACTGTATATTAACAAATCATTGTAGTTATAGCTAATTTGAACACTTTGTCCTTTAACATCTATACTAGTGGAGAAGGCAATGGCACCCCACTCCAGTACTCTTGCCTGGAAAATCCCATGGGCGGAGGAGCCTGGTAGGCTGCGGTCCATGGGGTCGCTAAGAGTTGGTCACTACTGAGCGACTTCACTTTCACTTTTCACTTTCATGCATTGGAGTAGGAAATGGTAACCCACTCCACTGTTCTTGCCTGGAGAATCCCAGGGACGGCAGAGCCTGGTGGGCTGACGTCTATGGGGTCTCACAGAGTCAGACACGACTGAAGCGACTTAGCAGCAGCAGCAGCAGAGTTAAGTGGTTAACATGTCACCATATTGCAATATTAGAGTATTCTGAAACTGACTATCTATGTAACTTTACTGGTGTTTTGTATACTTTCACGTTACTAATTTAATTTAGCTTGACAAACTCCTTTCAGCATTTCTTGTAAGGCAGATCTAGTGGTAACAAAGTGCCTCAGCTTTTATTAGGCAAAGTATTTATCTTGCCTTCATTTTTGAAGGGCAAATTTGTTAGGTAAAGTATTCTTGCTTGACAGATTTCCTCTTTCAGCACTTTGAATATATCATTCTGTTCTCTCCTGACCTGTAAGGTTTCTGTTGAGAGTTCAGCTGATAGCTTTATTGGGGTTCACTTGTATGAGAGATTTTTTTCTCCTGCTGCTTTAAAAATTCTGTCTTTGTCTTTGATAGTGGTCAATTTGATTAAAATGTCTCTTTGAGAAGATCATTTTGTACTGAAATTTGGGGGCCGCCAATTAGCTTCATGAACTTGGATGTCCTATTTTCTCCCAAGATTTAAAAAGGTCCCAGTCATTATTCCTTTAAATAAGCTTTTTACACCGTCTCTCTGGCAGTCAGCATGCACTCTAGCGGCTTCAGGATCTTGCATTGGTGCAACCTAGCAATGTGAGCTGGTGGCATGCAAGGGCACAGACCTATTACCCCTGAGCATGTGCACAGTGGTGGCGGTCAGCTGAGGGTCTAGACTGGAGAATTGCATTTGTGTAGCCTCAGATGCCTGAACTGGCTGCTGGTGTGGATCCCAGGTTCCAGTGGAGAGGGCGCTGGGGATAGGCTTTGGTGCTGATGTCAGTAAGTGCAAATATGTAAATACTTTTGGGATAAAAACCTGTGAAATCTGCAGAAGTCTGTGACAGCTGTGCTGGCCATTGGTTTGTTTAGTGGGGAAACGTGCTGGAGTCTTCTACAGAGCATGTGTCTGGCAAGCTGGTCACTCCCACTGCATGGCTTATATTAGTATCCTTGCAATTCTTTCTTATTCCTAGCCATCTCTACAATGTTTCAGTTTTGCTGGTTTCTGGCAAGGATAAAACTGAAGCAAGTGCTTTGTGTGATTGGGAAGATGCAGGTAAGTGGAGTTGTTTTTCCTTCCTTTTTATGTGGATATTCTCAAATTATTTGTTCTACTGTCTTCATGAAGTTTCTTAAGTTGACTCCAGAGCTCTCCCAGATCTATTTTTGTTTGTAGATAGTTGACTGTTGATCTTTGTGGAAGGATGGAGGCTGGGGTCTCTTTTTCCATTATCTTTGTGACACCATCAAGTGGGACCCTCATTCCAGTGAATTCACTTCTGAGTCTCCATTTATCTTTAAAGAAGTTTCTGAGATTTCACACCAGGTTATATCCCTATTTTCAAAGATTTTATTACTACCACCATGTCCACTGCATGGACTTCACCATTTAGGGAATATAATGGTTTTGTAAGCATCTTCTTGAAAATATTTCTAGAACTATTATAGGAGTTTATAGGTCATTTATGGGAGAAGGCAATGGCAACCCACTCCAGTATTCTTGCCTGGAGAATCCCAGGGATGGGGGAGCCTGGTGGGCTGCTGTCTATGGGATCGCACAGAGTCGAACATGACTGAAGCGACTTAGCAGCAGCAGCAGCAGCATAGGTCATTTATAATTAGTGTGAATTCATTGAATCTGAGGATTCAAATATTTTTGACCTAAATTTGTTGGGAAAGGAAACTTTGTTTTTTGAAAGGAAGGGTGAAAAGAGACAGATATTCCTTTCATAGCTTAGCAAAAAGCTGGCTTCGTAGGTCTGAATTAGCTCAATGAAAGAAAGGCTAATGCCACCTATGGAATGGAACCTCCCTCTTTCTAACAAGACCACTTTGTCAACCAGGATTCTCCTGTTATCACACACCTCCTGGATGTTCTCTGCCTCTCATCCCCATTATTATAGAGAGAGTCGGGGCAGGGGAGTGCGGGGAGGGAGGCAGCATCTTTCCTTAGAGCCCTCTCCCTGATGTGCTTCAGCTGTTTCTGATCCAACTAAGAACTTTCTTCTGCTAAATAGCACGTGGATGGGGACTGGGTAATTTTGCTGCTTTTCGGCCTGTGAGTTTCCCCACTAGACCTTATCTTAGATTGCGTTTAGCTACACAGTACTAGCAATGTGTGTGTTAGTGTTCCCTTTGCACAACAAAGGGGAAAAAGTAATTTTTTTTGACGAAGAAATACATTTTACCTTGACATTCGCCAAAGACCAATATTTTCCTCTCAATTTGTCTTAGAACAGATCTAAGGGCTTCCATCTGTGGAAAGAACCCAGGGAAGAAAGAAGCCCTATGTATCCAACTAATGTTCCACTGCTCAAAAGCCCATGGAGCCAAGCACAAAACAGAAGGATGAGCTGGGTTAGTTTACAAAAGGCCAGGGAAGATTTCCTGATAAATTCAGCATAAACTTTAAGACCAGTGAGTCTGGCAATGGACCCAATTGGGGTTTTAAAATCAGACTCAGTCCAACTCTGGCAGGTTTCTAGACCCAGTTCAGAAAAAGAAATGTGCAAAATCTGGACGCTCATAAAGCAAAACTGCAGAACCAGGATCCAAGAGGGCCTCACCCACAACCTACAGAGGCAGTGAGCTCAAAGGGCTCAATAGCTGAGAGTCATTACTGTGATCTGTGGCAATTTTCTCTACATTTTCTCCTTTTCTCAGCCTCTTGTTTTCTTGAGATCAAGAATCGGAAAGGGAACTTCAGAGACCTGGATTCTCAGCCTCAGGAAAGCAGCTCCTCAGGAACTGTCCCAGAAAGAGACTGCAAATATTGCATCGTATCTGGAGACAGATTGCTTCTTTATGATATACACTACCACTCTAAGCCTCCTGTCTGACCCTCTCTTTCTTTTTGAATCTCTCCTCCTCATAAACACCTATAAGTATTAGAGTAAAAGTACCCCATTTTTGTCCCTGCATTCATGGTTACCTTTTTATCTCTGCTTCCTATCCAACATGAAATAGTTTTATGAAAATGAATAGATTAGTGCTTCCATTATAACATAAAAGGGGCTTTTCTGGTGGCTCAGAAGGTAAAGAATCTGCCTGCAATCCAGGAGACCCAGATTTGATCCCTGGATTGGGTAGATACCCTGGAGAAGGGAATGGGTACCCACTCCAGTATTCTTGCGTGGAGAATTCCACGGACAGAGTAGCCTGGAGGGCTACAGTTCATGGGGTCGCAAAGAATCTGATACGACTGAATGACTAACACTTTCACTTTTAGTAATATAAACAGGAATCACTGTATTATTTCATATACTGAAATGAATCCATTTTTAAACAGTGTTACTGACGGTGCATAGGCCAATCAGATAAGCCCAAAGGAAAGCACTATTTACAGTCTGCCTAAACTACCAGGATATAATTTACTCTGATTTCAGATAAAAATCTTTACTACTTCTGCTGTTTTTCTAGGAATTAAAAATAAATTTCTTGAAGTTTTAGGAATAAATAAAAGAAAATATATGGTTTATGCTGCTAATATGCAGTAGATGAACCCAAGTAGATTTCTTTTTAAAATTGTTGGCAACTTAAGTTTTGTTCTGAAGGTTCTCTTAGAACCCTCTATTTTGGAAAATAGATTTTCCTTTATTCAAACAGCCATACTTCTATATACAGAGTATGACATCTTCTCATAGTTTTTATTCTTATTTAGGTACATCCTATATCATACACACAAAGGATGTATATAAATATCTATAGATATATACCCTAAAATGAATGTGACATACAATATCACATATGTATATCTGGATATATACATATTTCCTGACCGATTCCAATATAGTTGCTTTGTAAAATATGTTTCTCCCTGGTTACAATTAAACATAAACATATAAAAGATACACCTTCTGGTTACAATTCATTTTTGTTTCAAATTAGCAGAGATAATTGCTTTAAAATTGTAAATTGTAGGTTTCATTTGATTCTCAGCAAATTTATGCATCTACTTCTGTTAAAACTCTTTTACTTCTGCATATCAAACTTCTTGTCACACAGTGAAGTCAAGAAGTCTTCTAGCATTAAGATTTTTTTATTCAACTCCTTTTTTTGGACTTAGAATTTTCATCAGAAAAAATCTTATTTAAAAGCATATAGCCTTTCTGATTGAACAGGGAAAGGGATGAGGAAACCCTGAACCTTGCATACCTTCCCTACTTCTCACTAAGGAAATCCATAAATGGACTCTGCAAACCTCCTAATGTCTTGTGGACTGTGATTTGTAAATAGAGCGTAGTATATATTTAAACTTAAAAATTATCTGTTGTTTATTTGAAATTAAAATTCAATTTGTGTTCTGTATATTTACTTGCTAAATTTGGCAACCCTACTTACAAACTATTATCTTAGTGAAAAGAGCTCTCAGTTCCATAACAGAGGAGAGGATTTTCCCAAGTAGTATTTGTAAATATGTTGGACACATGACAACTTCTCTAATTTCAGTTCTCCAACTAACACAATGAGTATAACAATTAAGGCCCTAACTACGTCACTACAGTTATTCTAAGAATTAGGCTTTAGGGAATTCCCCGGCAGTCCAGTGATTAATTAGGACTTTGTGATCCCACTGCCAAGGATTTAGGTTCTATCCTTGGTTGGGAAACTAATACCCCACAAGCTGCATGGCACAGCCAAAAAAAAAGTAATACACTCTAGCCAAAAGGTTCACTATGCAGTTATCACTGATGTTAGTTTTTAAAAATTATATTAAAAAGTGCTAACTACTAACTGCATATCAAGGGTCATTTATAAAATGTTATTAAATATTCAAAACTCGGTTTTCTTCAAGTTGTATTGTAGTTTGAATGGGAATAATTTTATCAATATTTTAAATAGAAAAAAAAAGAAGACAGGTGACTCCACCTGTGAGAATAATGGTGTTAGGATAAAACTGCTTTGAATATTTTCACCTCTGGTTGGTGAAACAAGTTGAATTATGCACTATTTTGCAACAAGTCCCAATATATGATTTATTATTGTTATTCAAAGTCTATGAAACAATTTCTTCTCACTACCATCAAACAGTTATATATTACTTTACATTAAGACTATACTTGAAAAGAAACTACTGAAGGAAATATTAACAGTGGCTTCTTCTCTGGAGAAAATAATGATGGTTTAACTCACCTGCTTTATAAGGCGAGACTTTGCATCATTGTTTTTCTTAACGTGAGGCATTTAATACCTTCTTTATCTTAAAGATTCATATTCCCTTAGCTTAACAGCAACTCTGTGACAGACAAATGACACAGAAAGACTGTAGCTAATTATATAACTGTCTCGGAGCTTCACAGAGTTAATGTATCTAATTGGTCCTAAATAACAGATTAGATATCCAAGGTGTTTGACCCATGGAGGAATTCCAGATACATAAATACATTTAACTGTACTCTAAGCCTCTATGTTTTTTCACTAAAAGAATCTAACATCTTTTCTTTTTTTATTTCTGTACACTAAGGTAGCAGTACAATAAACTTTGGAATTCTATAGTACCCAGTCAACCTAGACATGTGAAAGACAAGCTTTCAATACAAAATTTAATTAATTTTAAGAGATGTTTTAAAAAAGAAAAAATTTTAGAATCATTAGAGAAGATTAATAAACTATGTCTATCACCCCAAACATCCTTAATCGCTACTTATTAGTAATAATTAGAGTAGCTATCCTTTTTTCCAGGGCTTCCTAGGTGGCACTAATGGCCCTAATAGCTATCTTTTTTTCCACGGAGTCTAAAAGAAAAAGTAAAACGGCTAAAAGAACAAGAAAAAGGAAAAAGGGAAAAAAAGTATAGAGAATTCTGCTGCTGCTGCTGCTGCTAAATCACTTCAGTCGTGACCAACTCTGTGCGACCCCATAGATGGCAGTCCACCAGGCTCCTCCGTCCCTGGGATTCTCCAGGCAAGAACACAGGAGTGGGTTAATTCTAGTGCCCGCTAATATCTGTGTTTTCCTTGAAAGGGATGGTAGTGGCGAGGGCACATAGGACCTTGTAGGCCACTGTGAAGACTTTGGCTTTTACTCTGAGATTAAAATCTGAGACTGGACGCCTCTGGGGAATTTAAAGCAGAGGAATGATGTGATTTTATGGTGGGATTCTGGATTATTTCAAAGTAGATATGACAGGATTTGCTGACATCAGAAATGCAGATATTCAGGCTATTTTTAAAAATACACACACAAACTCAAAACACAACCACACACACTCTTTCTTTTCCCAAAATGGAATCATGAAGTATATATGTTCTGACTCATCAGTATATTGTGAACAGCTTTCTATGCTAATAAATCTCTGCATTACATACACAAAGTGTTGTATTGAATTTTATTGCATAGATTTATTGTAATTTGTTCAGCCATCTGTTTGATATTTGAATTCTTCCCAATTTATTTTCTGACGATCAGTATCATTACACATGTGTCATTTTATTAACCTAAACTTGCAGAAATGCAACTGCTGGGCCAGAGGGTAAACACTTATGAAAATGTCTGAGAAACACTGCCAAGATTCTAAAAAGGCATGTTAATATTTTATATTTTCACTAACACTATCTAGTCAATTAAATTTAAGTGTTATTCCAATAGTTAACTCTGATGCACAAATAGCTTTGGGTACACTATGGATTTGATAGTCAATGAGAGGAGGAACAACTAATTGCCCCTTCATAAGAGGTAATCAACATTAATCTTTATCCCAGTTTCTTGGATTTCTTTAGACTTTTGAGAGTGATCTTAGTTTAGGAAAGACTTCATTCACCTCATGTAGTTTGGAGGACTAAGCCCAAGTCTAAGCTAGTTTAACTGTAGGGTAGATCAAGTGGTAAAGCTGCCCAGTATGCAAGGTACAGCTTCGATGCCTACAGTTTGTGTATCTCCTAAACAAACCCATAACCTTTGATTTACAGGTCTATAATCAGCCACAGGACCCCAAGAACATGGGGTAGGAGGAAGGGAATTACGACGCTCTTTTTAGCAGCACTAATTGGAAAGATCTGGTTGGAAGACCCAGGTTTCTACTTTAACAGATTCTGACCACAAGGGAAAAAAAAACACTTAGAAATTTAATGTATATTCTTAGAACAAACTTTAAATTCATATTGCTTTTACGTGAAAATCCTAAAATAATGAAAGAAACTACAAGAGATGTTACTATGAGCTTACCACCCTTACACATAGACTCTGCAATGGCCACAAAGAGAGTTCTTTATTCTTCATTGTGTCTCAGTGTGATTTATTCTATGTCAAGTGGCAAGGTTTTCTAAATAATATGAAACACTACCTGTCAAAAACCTGAGATTAAAAACTTCATAAGACTGTGAAATATTTCTGAATTCGTTCAGCAAGGCTTTAGCTGTGCACACACTTCTTCCATCCAACTATTGCTCTTCTTCCATTTACATCTTTTCTAAAAAATACATTTCAGCCATGATTCTAAAATTTTATATCTCTATATAAAATTTATATGATTATCTATCTATCTACATATCTCTCTAAATAAAATTTCACACCTGAAGAAAAGAAATAGCAAATGTTCCTACTTCAAGGTATATAACCTGCTTTTACACTATATCTCTGCCTCAGTTGCTAGATGACCTTCAGAGGGCTGCCAGAAACAGTCTTGCATTTAAATAGATCTTCCTTAACACCGTTATTTGACAGTTGTGCTACAGGAAGAGTATTAAATGCCAGAGATGTAAAAAATCTTTGATTTCCCCAAAAGTTTCTGGGAAGTAGATTCTAAAAGGCATGCCAGTGTTTTATCTTTTTATTAAGGTCACATCCTTCTTCAGAAATATATTTTCTTCAAATGCTTGTTGCTACTTTTATGGCCAAATTACATACACCTGGGTGATAGATTCCCCACCCCTACCTTCTGAGATCTAAAAAATATAATCATCTGCTTGCCATTCATTTTATTCTATGTGGTTTCATTCCATTCCTTGTGCTCCATAGCCAAAGTGACAATTTATACCAAGATACAACTTAATGCATATGTGCTTATAATTAGCTGCTTTAATAAAGAGATTGGATATTTGATACTTAATTTATGCTCATTCTGAAGGATCCTCTTTACATATCACTTAGTTTGGTGTCACATAAAAAGCTATTTTTTCGGTTTAGTGTCCAAATAGAAAAAAATTTGCTATTCTAATTAATTTTCTAGCTTTCACTGTGTATAGATAGAGAATAACTATTATTTTCAACCAGTTTTAAATACTAGGCAGGAGGCTAAGGGTACTTGGAGCAATATAAAATTTTAGTATGTATACTAAAGTAACTATTCATAAAAATTCTTACTTAGCCAACAAATATACATGGAGTACTTGTTACGAGCCAGATACTGGGCTGGACACCTTCTCCAGAAGGGAGAGTGAGTAGGCAAATCAGTCCATGACAACCACTATTTCTTGCCCTGATTTCATTTTTGCACCCTCAAATTCTTTAGCAAAACAAATGAGCATTTTCCAAAGCTGTTCCAGGAATCGGGAAGCAACACATCACGAAGCCTAAGCATAACCAAACACTATTAAATTGTGGGTTTTAGGGAAAAGTCAGATATATAGAAAGGACAGATACATTTGATTCCAGTCCAGCTTCTAAGAGGCAAACAATAAGAAAAAGTGGGGCTCATAGGCCATAGTGGACATTTTACACAACATAAATTACTGAGGGCTGAATTCCTATAGAGCCACCCCAATCATCAACAGAACAAAAACAAGATACAACAGAGGTGGAGGAAGACAGGACAGAAGGTAGGTGAGGTACAAGAGGGGAAGTTTCTATAATCTGTTCTTGGGAAATGAAGGAAAGACTTTGGCAGGAGGGTAAACTGAGGTCTCTTTGACACTGTAATCAAAGGTATAGAGATGGATAGGTTGTTTTGTCTCCTTTCTACCTAGAAGAGACCCAGAGAAGTCACATCCCAAATATTCTTTCATTAAAATATTTTTGGAATTACTACTGTTAGTAGGATACTGTGTTAGGTACTTTGGGGATACAAAGCCACATAGCAGAGTTACTAATTTCAAGATATTATTTAGTGATACCATAACCACTGTCTAAACTTTCATTAATTAGAGTTTTTCAAATTAACAAATACCTCTGGAGCTGTTATAAGGTATCATAATTCATTCACAATTTAATGTAAAATTTTTTTTTAATTTTGATTTTTGAAATAAGTAGAATCTTAGCTGAGATACAGGAGAAAGTTTTGATTTGAAGCATGAAAGGAGAAGAAGAAATAATGTGACAGGTTAGAGTACTTTCTAGAAGGCAGATAATTTAGCTATATTGGAGTTTTACTTTTCTTGCTCCAGGAATTTTCTCCGATTGATAAATGAGATCTAAAACAGAAGGAAGCCTTCCCTTGTCAGGCCTTTGCTCCCAAGGCCCTAAGGAGCAGAGATGGAAAAACAAGGGCAGAACTCTTTCTCTTCTCTCTTTCAGAGCTCCTGTATATGAATCTCATATAAGAAGCGGCTCCACGGAAAAGTGGCAGAAAGCTTTTCAGGCCAACATAAGCCATTCAAGAGAGAACAAAGCATAAGAAAACATAATAATTTCAGTGGCGGCACCAGCTCAGAGAGCATACAGAAAATACTCCTGATTACCTCACTCAATATTCTTTTTAGAAAACAGGCCCGTTTGACTATCTGTGGCAATGGCAACCCACTCCAGTACTCTTGCCTGGAGAATCCCAAGGACGGAGAAGGCTGGTGGGCTGCAGTCCACGGAGTCACAAAGAGTTGGACACGACTGAGCAACTGCACTTTCTTTCCACCGAAAGGGTAGAGCTCTAGGAATCCTGTGATCTCAATCAGATTTTCATAAGATTTTAAGTTAGTATTAGAATTTTATTAGAATTTTTAGAATAGAATTTTCAAAACATGAAAATGGATCAATTTAAATAAAACACAAATATGAAAAGGCTAATAACTGATTTCCTCATGGGTATAAAATTATAAAATCTTTCTCAAGATACAGTCAAACACATTTAGATCTTATCTTTATTTTAAGTCACAATTTGCTACTTTAGTCTCTGTTCTCCCCTTGGTCTTATGAACCCTCAGAACAAATCTCAAGCATTGTTCTCAAGGGATAAACGTTCCGTTTACAAATGAAAAAATTTAATCTTCTAGTACAGTCACAAGGAGACTTGAGAGAGCTAAATACAAACACCACTTATTTTTTGCTAATGTGAACTAAAACTGTTTTGTGGTTGCTGATACAAAGATGTAAATGCTTCAACTTTCTGTAACAACAGGGTCTACTGAAATGACATAATATTTTCAAGTACATCTGGCTCAAAATGAACTTAACATCATAAATATTTGATATACTTAAATGCATTATTTTACTGTTTTGACAGAAGCTGTATTATTATAAAATCAATGAATTAACCAAAAGAAAGGCTATGCTAGAGAAAGAAGTTACTGGTAAACAACACAGGGAGACACTTTTGGCCTAACAGCATGCTAATGAGTATTTCTGAAGTTCTAAGCACTTTTTATAGGGTAAAACAACACTGAATAAGATCAACCATTTTCTTCTTTGTTTTACCCTTCATAAGGACAATTAGGCAACAGCAGATAATCCTGAGACATAAAAATTACATGTGCTCGTGCCCAGTTGCTAAGTTATGTCCGACTCTTGCTCACCAGGTACATCGGATTTTCCAGGCAAGAAAACTGGAGTGGGTTACCATTTCCTTCTCCAGGGGATCTTCCTGATCCAGGGATTGAACCCGTGTCACCTGCACTGGCAGGCAGATTCTTTACCACTGAGTCACCTGAGAAGCATCAGTCAGTTCAATTCAGTCATCAGTCGTGTGTGACTCTTTGTGACCCTGTGGACTACATCACGCCAGGCTTGTTTGTCCATCACCAACCCCCGGAGCTTGCTCAAACTCATGTCCATTGAGTCAGTGATGCCATCGAACCATCTCATCCTCTGTCGTCCCCTTCTCCTCCCGCCTTCAATCTTTCCCAGCATCAGGGTGATTCCCAATGAGTCAGTTCTTCACATCAGGTGGCCAAAGTATTGGAGTTTCAGTTTCAGCATCAGTCCTTCCAATGAATATTCAGGACTGATTTCCTTTAGGATGGACTGGTTGGATCTCCTTGTAGTCCAAGGAACTCTCAAGAGTCTTCTCAAACACCACAGTTCAAAAGGATCAATTCTTCAGTGCTCAGCTTTCTTAATGGTCCAACTTTCACATACATACATGACTACTGGAAAAACCATAGCCTTGACTAGACGGACCTTTGTTGGCAAAGTAATGTCTCTGCTTTTTAATATGCTATCTAGGTTGGTCATAGCTTTTCTTCCAAGGAGCAAGCATCTTTTAATTTTATGGCTACAGCCACCATCTGCTGTGATTTTGGAGCTCAAGAAAATAAAGTCTGTCACTATTTCCATTGTTTTACCATCTATTTGCCATGAAGTGATGGGATCAGATGCCATGAACTTAATTTTTTGAACGTTGAGTTCTAAGCCAACTTTTTCACTCTCCTCTTTCATTTTCATCAAGAGGCTTTTTAGTTCCTTTTCACTTTCTGCCATAAGGGTGGTGTCATGCGCATATCTGAGGTTATTGATATTACTCCCATAAACTTGATTCCAGCTTGTGTTTCATCCAGCCTGGCATTTTGCATGATGTACTCTTCACATTAAGTTAAAATAAGCAGGGTGACAATATACAGCCTTGACGTACTCCTTTCCCAA
Source organism: Moschus berezovskii (assembly GCF_049115385.1). Taxonomy (NCBI): domain Eukaryota; kingdom Metazoa; phylum Chordata; class Mammalia; order Artiodactyla; family Moschidae; genus Moschus; species Moschus berezovskii. Next base: position 29,226,575 of record NC_142471.1, read on the forward strand.
TGTGGAACCAGTCCATTGTTCCATGTCCAGTTCTAACTGTTACTTCTTGACCTGTATACAGATTTCTCAGAAGGCAAGTAAGGTGGTCTGGTATTCCCATCTCTTGAAGAATTTTCCACAGTTTGTTGTAATCTACACAAAGGCTTTGGCATAATCAATAAAGCAGAAGTAGCTATTTTTCTGGAACTCTCTTGCTTTTTCTATGATCCAATGGATGTTGGCAATTTGATCTCTGGTTCCTCTGCCTTTTCTAAATCCAGCTTGAACATCTGGAAGTTCACGGTTCACGTACTGTTGAAACCTGGCTTGAAGAACTTTGAGCATTACTTTGTTGGCATGTGAGATAAGTGTAATCATGTGGTAGTTTGAACATTCTTTGGCATTGCCCTTCTTTGGGACTGGAATGAAAACACCTTTTCTAGTCCTGTGGCCACTGCTGAGTTTTCCAAATTTGCTGGCATATTGAGGGCAGCACTTTTACAGCATCATCTTTTAGGATTTGAAATAGCTCAACTGGAATTCTATCACCGCCACAAACTGTTCACAGTGATGCTTCCTAAGGCCCACTTGACTTCACATTCCAGGATGTCTGGCTCTAGGTGAGTGATCACACCATCATGGTTATCTGGGCCATGAAGATCTTTTTTGTATAGTTCTTCTGTGTATTCTAGCCACCTCTTCTTAATATATTCTGCTTCTGTTAGGTGCATACCATTTCAGTCCTTTATTGTGCCCATCTTTGCGTGAAATATTCCCTGGTATCTCGAATTTTCTTGAAGAGATCTCTAGTCTTTCCCATTCTATTGTTTTCCTCTATTTCTTTGCACTGATCACTGAGGAAGGCTTTCTTTATCGCTCCTTGCTATTCTTTGGAACTCGGCATTCAAATGAGTATATCTTTTCTTTTCTCCTTTGCCTTTAGCTTCTCTTCTTTTCTCAGCTATTTTTAAGGCCTCCTCAGACAACCATTTTGCCTTTTTGCATTTCTTTTTCTTGGGGATGGTCTTGATCACTGCCTCCTGTACAATAGTTCTTCAGGTATTCTGTCTTTCAGATCTAATCCCTTGAATCTGTTTGTCACTTCCACTGTATAATCAATTGTAAGGGATTTTATTTAGGTCATACCTGAATGGTCTGGTGGTTTTCCCTACTTTCTTCAATTTACACCTGAATTTGGCAATAAGGAGTTCATGATCTGAGCCACAGTCAGCTCCTGATCTTGTTTTTGCTAATTGAGAAGCATAGAAAATAACTAAACCAAATTTTCTATAACTTCCCCAACTTAATACGGCAATAACAAAGATTTGTTAAGAGATTTCAGTATGTTGCTGTGCCCATATTTTCCAACAGATCACTCAAACCAAAAAACTTATTTTGAGATCTAACTTCTATAACATTTTCATTAGCCAGAATGGCACTGATCAATACTACTATTTCCAAGTCACATACACTTTGTGATCAGTTCTTGACTTCAATATGGCAAGAGAAATAAAATATTATAAGCTTTCACTTGAATGATGCTGTAATTTCCCAAAAGGTTTGCATATTTGTGAGAAAGATGCATCACAATGAGGATAACTGTCAGTAAGTCAAATTCTCCTACGGTGAAAATCCACTTAAGTAAACTTCTCCACTAATTCCTTCAAATCTAAAGAAGGAATCAAAAGCAGAACATATTGACTTATGCCTGATTTTCATTATGTCTCTTCTTAGGTATTGAACACATTGTATCAGTTCATGCTTTTGATTTTTCTGGTGGCTTTTCAAAGATTAATAGTGCCTAGTAAGATTACTCACAAATAATCCACTTTTTGATCATTTTATTATTGCCTCTACAAGCTATCTAAAACTTGGGTTAGGGTCAATAACTTTATTTAGAAAATATATGAAGACAACATATATAAATATTTCAACCTGTTAAAGGCCAAGATCCAGATTCTAAGTTATGTTATGATAACCTAGTGAATCTTAGTATTAGCTATGAATGATCCAAATCAATAAATAATATATAGCATTCTAGATAAATCTAATGACTTTTCTCTATACCAAATTATAAGTCTCTGACTTCAATTACAAGATTTAAGACCACCAGCTAATGTTGCAGTTGGTGAGTCCAGAGTACAAAGCCATTAATAAACCATGCTTTGGCATTCTCATTCAATTTCAATTAACTTAGTTTAAGGATCAAAGCCTCTTTGGAAATTATTTAATAATAATAATTATTAACAGTCTTTATTGTGCCTGGAATGAATCTAAATTTATTTTATCAGTGAGCAGTTATTTAGTAAATACTTAGTATTCTACTTAATACAGATGCTATGGCTCATGTTTGACAATTGTTCAAGTTAATCCATCAAACCTCATCAGACAGATAAGTATGAAACAATAAAATCTATGAATTAGTGTAAGAAGGGGATACAAATATGTTAATTTTGAATTATAAGAAACCTTATACTTATATTTCTCATAACCTACTTCATTTAGAAGTAGGTTAGCTTAAAAACATATTTTCCTCACTCCACTGGTACTGGATGCGGACTGAGGACATCAATAGCTAAAAGAACTGTTCTCCACTCAGGATATAAATAGCAGAGTCTTCTGTTTTATAAACTTCGTTTCAGAGAAAACTGAAAAAAAAAAACAATCCCTGCTTTGTTACTTTGCCACAGTGCTTTATATATAGTAGATAAATTTGTGATTAATATCACTACAAATCTGTAACAAATAATCATTACAAACCTATGCTCACTGTCAGTTAGTTACATTCTAGGTAGGAAGATGGATAATAAAGAAGATATATCAATTATCCACTTCTGGGTATTTATCTGGAGAACACAAAAATACTAATTTTAAAAGATAAAGGCATCCCTATGTTCAATGCAGCATTATTTACAATGGCCATGCCACAGAAACAACCTAAGTGTCCATTGATGGATGAATGGATAAAGATGTGGTATACACACATGCATGCACACACACACACATATATATAAAATGGAACATAACTCAGTCATAAAGGAAGGTAAAAATCTTGCCACTTGTGACAACCTTGGACCTTGAGGGTCTTATGCTAAGTGAAGTAATTCGGATGGAGAAAGACAAAACCAAATGATTTCATTCACATGTGGAATCTAAAAAAAAAAAACCACATAAACAACATAAAGCAAAACCAAACTCAGAAAAGAACATACGAGAGGTTACCAGAGGGGAAGGGGGTTGAAGGGTAGGTGAAATGGGTAAAGGGGGTGAATTATATATGATGACGGATGGTAACTAGACTTGTAATAGTGATCACTTTGTAGTGTATATAAGATGTTAAGTTATAATGTTGAACATCTGAAACTCATATAATTTTTTAGGAAAGAAAAGAAATCAATTATATAGAATGTGAAATTAAAAGACACTTGCTCCTTGGAAGAAAAGCTATGACCAACCTAAACAGCATATTAAAAAACAGAGATGTTACTTTGCCAACAAAGGTCTATCTAGTCAAAGCTATGGTTTTTCCAGTAGGCATGTATGGATGTGAGAGTTGGACTAAAAAGAAAGCTGAGCATCCAAGAATTGATGCTTTTGAACTGTGGTGTTGGAGAAGACTCTTGAGAGTGCCTTGGACTGCAAGGAGACTCCCTTAGACTGCAAGGAGATCCAATCAGTCAGTCCTAAAGGAAATCAGTCCTGAATATTCATTGGAAGGACTGATGCTGAAGCTGAAACTCCAATACTCTGGCACCTGATGAGAAGAACTGACTCACTGGAAAAGACCCTGATGCTGGGAAACATTGAAGGCAGGAGGAGAAGGGGACAACAGAGGATGAGATGGTTGGATGGCATCACCGACTCAATGGACATGAGTTTGAGTAAGCTCTGGGAGTTGGTGATGGACAGGGAAGCCTGGCATGCTGCAGACCATGGGGTCACAAAGAGTTGGACACGACTGAGTGACTGAACAGAACTGAACTGATATAGAATGTGAAATCATGACAAATGCCAAGAAGAAAAAAGAGAGCAAAAGAGGGGTTTAGGAGATGTATATGTGTAAGTGTGTGTGTATGACAGGATAAAAGGTATTTAAAATTTAAGGCTGGCCAGAGAAGGCATACAGAGAAGAGCAAGAAATTTATGTCACTGCTTATTATAAGCACAAGATATTGCTGCCAAAGTGGTTGTTATTCTGGGTGTGAATCAAAAAAATTCTTCTTTAGCTAAAAAAGTAAAACTTCTAAAATTGATGGCAAATTCTTGGAAACCATTGATTCTATTAATTTTGAAAAAAAACCCAGATAATTAGAAATACAACAGTCTTGTATCATATGGGTTATGCTGTTCACAATGCTCTAGCTGGTTTTCCATTAGAAATCTGAAGAATGGTCCATGTTGTTCATTAGAGTAACAGATGAATAAATATGCTAATGTACTCTCTGAGGCCCAAGCCACTCCCTAGCAAAGCTTTTGGTGTTTAAAGGACTGCATTTCTTCTTGCCTAACGACCTGGCAAGAAGTGTATTTAGATGTAATGATTCCTTGTTATTCACAAAAAGGTGGATTCACTGAATGCCTCACTTATCGTCCTAGCAGCAATTAGGATGTGGGAAATAACTGATCTCAATGTCATTTCTGTGGCATATTTCCCTCCATGATTTGCTAAATAAAGTAAACAATGCAGTGCACAACATACAGATTGTAAGAATGCTTGAACTGCCCATTATCTACAGGAGAGTTTATGATCAGCCTTTCCACAGCTTAGTTTTAGAGAAAGAAGAGGCACTATGGTAAGCTATGGCTTAGCACTGCTGAAATGTGACCACAGCGGTAAAGCCAAGTGACAGAAGCCCATGTGTTGGGGTGGCCTGGGTTCAAGCCCTAAATCATCTACTTACTGTGGGACTTGAGGCAAGTATTTTTTTTTAATATAAATTTATTTATTTTAATTGGAGGTTAATTACTTTACAATATTGTATTGGTTTTGCCACACATTGACATGAATCTACCCTGGGTGTACATGTGTTCCCCATCCTGAACCCCCCTCCCACCTCCCTCCCATCCCATCCCTCTGGGCAATCCCAGTGCACCAGCCCCGAGCACCCTGTATCATGCATCGAACCTGGACTGGCGATTCGTTTCACATATGATAATATACATGTTTCAATGCCATTCTCCCAAATCATCCCACCCTCGCCCTCTGCCACAGAGTCCAAAAGACCGTTCTATACATCTGTGTCTCTTTTGTTGTCTCACATACAGGGTTATTGTTACCATCTTTCTAAATTCCATATATATGTGTTAGTATACTGTATTGGTGTTTTTCTTTCTGGCTTACTTTACTCTGTATAATAGGTCCAGTTTCATCTACCTCATCAGAACTGATTCAAAGAAAAGTATTTGGTGAAATAAGAGCTGAAATTTTTCCAAATTTGATGAAAACTATAAACCCACAGACCCCAAACTCAAAGAATCCCAAGACAAGAAACACAAGAACACTATATTGAGGTACATAATAAAACCAAAACCAAACAACCCTGCTAAAAACCACATCAGTGGTTCTCAACCAGAGATTATCCCTCCCCATTCCTACTCCTCTGGGGACATTTGACAAAGACATTTTTGTTTCCAACAACTGGGTGGGGGAGAGTGTGCATGACTGGCATCTCATGCACAGAGGCCAGGAACACTGCTAAACATCCTATAATGGAAAGGACAGCCCTCACAAAAATCAGTTACCCTGCCTAAAACATCAACAGGGCTAAAGCTGAGAAATATGGGTCCCTGGTGGCTTGGATGGTAAATAATCTGCCTGCAATGAGGGGAGAGAAATACTAAAAGCATAAAATAATCAAAATGCTTAAAACTAGTGAAAAGAGAAAATCTTAAAAATCATATCTTTGTCATATTTTCTCATCCTGACAAATACAGAAAGTATATGAGATTGTAATATTAAGCATTTTTTGTAAATCACACACCAAGGTTAAGCCAGGAGCTGAGTACCAAGAAGTAAAGGTGCCCAGACCTGTAGAGCTACTTGGAGGGGTTCCCAGTACTCACAAGTCAATGTGACTTTTTAAAAAAAATCAGAATTTAGGGAGCTACACAATGTGCAGTTTCTATCTTCAGCAGAAACTGAAGATTCTGCTCTGTGGTCTTCCTGACACTCAATCATAGGTAAGAAGTGGTGGGGCCGGGATTTGAACTGAAGTCTGTTTCGAAAATGCATCAAAATAATAATATTAATAATACAAAATATAAAATCATAAATGTGCTTTCAGTTTACTATTTTGGGTCTTCATAACAAGTTAATATATATCTATGCTGCTAGAGCACTAGTCCACTACACATTTATTCAATTACTTTGGTACTCAGGGACAGCTGTGGTAAAGCATATCAGTCTATATTTCTTCATTTTTTCTGTCAGTTGGAGGAAAGAAGAGTAACAGTGGTCACAAGCTATAGCAGGAACTGTGTATATCATTTACTGAAAATTGTTTATAGTTTAAAAATTTTTTTACGGAGTACAGTTGATATACAATGTTGTGTTAGTTTCTGCTATACAGCGAAGTAAATTAGTTATACATATATTCACTCTTTTCTAGATATTTTTTCCATATAGGTCATTATGGAATATTGAGAAGAGTTCCCTGTGCTATACAGTAGGTCCTTGCTGCTGCTGCTGCTGTTGCTAAGTCGCCTCAGTTGTGTCCGACTCTGTGCGACCCCACAGACGGCAGCCCACAGGGCTCCTCTGTCCCTGGACTTCTCCAGGCAAGAACACTGGGGTAGGTTGCCATTTCCTTCTCCAATTCATGAAAGTGAAAAGTGAAAGTGAAGTCGCTCAATTGTGTCCGACTCTTAGCGACGCCATGAACTGCAGCCTACCAGGCTCCTCCGTCCATGGGATTTTCCAGGCAAGAGTACTGGAGTGGGTTGCCACTGCCTTCTCCTCAGTAGGTCCTTATTAATTATCTATTTTATATACAGTTGGAGGAGGAAATGGCAAACCACCCCAATATCCTTGCCTGGAGAATTCCATGGACAGAGGAGCATGATGGGCTCTAGTCCATGGGGTCACGAGTTGGACACGAGTGAGCGACTAACACACTTATATATGGTAGTATATATGTCAATCCCAATCTCCCAATTTATCCCTCCTCATCCCTTCCCCACTGGAAACCATAAGTTTGGAAAACTGTTTGCACTTTTATCTTTATAGATGCCTACTCTGGAGAAGGGTAGGAAGAGGTGCTTATTTTTATTTGGTTCTGTCCTCCATGGGGAAAAAAATTGAGAATCACTTCTTTCAAGTATCAAATCTCTTTCGATCAAGTTAGCTAGATTTCAATGGAATGCACACAGAGAGCTAGAGACATAAACTTTTTTTTTTTCTGAATGGTTACAACAAAGTCATACTAAAGGAAAATAATGCTAAGAACACTCACAGTAGCATACTAATCAACAAATCTGTTCAGCCTAGAATAATCAGAAATTCATCAGTGCTCTAAAGGAGTAAAAGCTGAGTTTTGTGTCTTAAGAAGTAATCTTCCAAGGCTCAAAAATGAATATTCAACACAATTAGAACAACTGAGCCAATCATCTTTAGTAAAGGAAATACTAGATTAATATGTGTTTTACTGAGGAAGTATAAACATTAATAAGGGCTAAGGGAGCAGGCAATGTATAAATTATCTTGAGCTTCAAACAGTTAAAAGTAGATGTAGAAGCAACCTAGATGTCCATCTGCAGACGAATGGATAAGAAAGCTTTGGTACATATACACAATGGAGCATTACTCAGCCATTAAAAAGAATGCATTTGAACCAGTTCTAATGAGGTGGATGAAACTAGAGCCTATTATACAGAGTGAAGTAAGCCAGAAATAAAAACACCAATACAATATACTAACGCATATATATGGAATTTAGAAAGATGGAAATGTTAACCATGTATATGAGACAGCAAAAGAGACACAGATGTATAGAACAGTCTTTGGGACTCTGTGGGAGAGGGTGAGGGTGGGATGGTTTGGGAGAATGGCATTGAAACATATATATTATCATATGTGAAATGAATCGCCAGTTCAGGGTCGATGCATGTTACAGGATGCTCAGGGCTGGTGTGCGGGGATGACCCAAAGGGAGGATAGGGGGAGGAGGGAGGTGGGAGGGGGGTTTGGGAGGGGGAACTCATGTACACCTGGGGCGGATTCATGTCAATGTATGGCAAAACCAACCAATATAATATTGTAAAATAATTAGCCTCCAATAAAAATAAAAATTTAAAAAAAAAAATAAATAAATAAATAAAATAAAGTAGATGTAACTTCGCAGTTGCTTTTTTTTTGTTGTTTTCTTCTAACTTTACCTTTATTTTCCTTACTCTTTTTCAGGTGGTTCTATATACAAGTTATAGAGAATCCAAAACAAATGAAATTTGATGTAACTTATCATTCATTACAGAGAAGGCAATGGCAAGCCATTCCAGTACTATTGCCTAGAAAATCCCATGGATGGAGGAGCCTGGTAGGCTGTAGTCCATGGGGTTGCTAAGGGTTGGACACGACTGAGCGACTTCACTTTCACTTTTCACTTTCACACATTGGAGAAGGAAATGGCAACCCACTCCAGTGTTCTTGCCCGGAGAATCCCAGGGATGGGGAAGCCTGGTGGGCTTCCGTCTATGGGGTCATACAGAGTCGGACACAACTGAAGTGACTTAGCAGTAGCAGCATCATTCATTAACTTTGCAAACATGTTTTGTTTCCTCCTCCAATCAACTTAACTCTTTTTATAGTCCTGTATGCTACCTGTAAGCGAATAAAAAGATCATACTTACTCGAAAGAACAGTCGTAAGGAAAATGTAGTCTGAAAAGGATATGAGTCCACATTCTCCAAGGGTGTAAAATATACTGCCTTCATCAGCAAATTTTTCTCGTTCCTGGGCAATTTTCTATTGAATGTATGGGTCCAACCAAAAGATAAAAAGAAAATATAACAGAATGAGAATATAAATAGTTAGAGATGAATGACCATTTATCTGACAATTTTGTGCTATTTATTATAAGCATTTCTCTGATGGCCATTCCAAATTAATGGATCCTTTACAGTTTTTAAGATGATTAAAATTATAAGCAAAAGATGATTTTGTCTATTTGCCCCAACACTGGCTTAGTGTGAGCAATGAAAAGTTTTCAGTTTTATGAACTCCTGCCATTTAACATATAACAGGCCCACTTCAGGTCTGAATTTGTTTCTGAGTTTGAAAAACAATCCACCTTTTTCTGTAGAGGTATATAAGGTAGAGAAAAAAAAATCAGTTCTAAATACCCAAGAAAAACAACTAGTGATTAGACCCAGTGATCAGAAGTTAGCAACTATTGTCAACACCCACCCAAATGCTCAGAAAATTAATGTGTGAAATATTAATTTTAACTTTTATCTTATGAATCCCAAGAATCTTAGTTTTTGAAACGTAGAACAGTTTACAGAGTAAATAGCATCTCTGAAATAGGTTAAATCAGACATACACATCAAACTTTAGGCATGATATAATTTAGTCATATTTACTGTTACTTTGGTGGAGGCTCCTAAATTTTAGATACTTGAAGAAACTCTTATAACTTAGTTTTAATTCTAAGTATGTATTTATTTTGTTTAATCTGTAAGCTCACAGAGAGAGTTAATTCTCAGGTTCAGAAATGGTCTATCTGGGAAGCAGTCTATTCCAGGGTATTTAAGGGAAACTTATCCTTTTTTTTTCTGATTCCATACCAGACCAGAAACTTAAGAGGTGACATTGATGATACTTTCAAAAACTGAAAAGGATCCATGAAAGAGTTAGACTTGAAACTCATGTTTATAACTTTGACTCATTTTGGACCAACCAAAGAAATTTCAGGAATTATTCTAGGTACCAAAAAAAGAGTGAGGAAGTTTTAAAAACCCAAACCAACAAAGCGCAGTCAAAGTAATAATATCATGCAAACACAAAATAAGCAGCAGCATTGCAAGCATAACCTTGGGAGGAGTATCATGAAAACTAAACCAACAAGCACCACCACACCATCATCCAGGTACACAGCCATCCAATAGGTTACCTCTGTCTAGTGAAGATCCCATCATACACACAAAGGAAAGAAAACTGGTTAACCAATTGAAGACATGAGTACCAAATGAATCATCATGATCTTCTTAGTAAACCCACTCAAAATAGCCTCTACTGGATTTTTGCTTATAATATGAAACAGCAATGATGGACAGGCAAAAATCCACAGTTGAATGCCAACAAAGCAGTAAGAGGTTTTGATGGCAGTTTCTACTTAGGAAAGGGCTTCTCTGACTCATTTGTGATGGGCAGAAAGCCTGGTCTGGCCTAACAGCATTTAGAGATTACTTGCTTGAGCCAAAACCAAAAATGAGCCCACAGTCCAATATGTTCAATTAAGGTTAGACCTCATATCACACTTGATCTTCTACCAACAGATTAAACACAAATTTCAGACAAAAAAAGGCTATTGGAAAACAAAAAACAAAAAAAAAAGTCTATTGAATGAAAAGAGAAGCAAAGTTATTCACCGGAATAATATTTTAATTTCTCAAAAGAAAATTGTACATTTTTGAACATTATCCAAGACACTGCAAGGGAAAAGCATGTGAACAAGAAAAAAATACACAACAAGAACAGGCTGTCAAAGGCATACAATTTACTTGCTAGAATAAATTTGAATAGAAGCTGAGCAACCCATATTAATTATGTAATAATCTTATAGAGAGACTGCTATAATAAAAGAAAATAAATAATATATTGGGATCTAGAAGTTGAGAAACAGACAAAAATCTAAGGACAAACTGAAAGGAGGAAACCACGCCAAAAAAGCATATCCAACAGTAATTTTCTAAGAATCATATGGACCATGCTGCTGCTCAGAAGATAAAAAGACAAATTTTAAGTTTGTAACTTTTAATTTTCATATAATTTCAAACTCAGAAAAGTGGAAAGAACTGTATAAGGAACTCCCATATGCTTTTTACTCAGATTCACCAACAGTTTACATATCTTCTTATTTGCTTTATCATTTTAGATATCTTCTTTTACATTGTATCAAAACTTGGAGATATGCCCCTTTAGACTTCAATACTTCAATAAATATTTCCTATGAACAAAGACATTCTCTCATATACTACACAGTAAAAATTTCATAAAACCAGGATATTTAACACTGATACATACTATTACTTGTAATCCACAGTCTATTATCAAATTTAGTGAACTATCTCAGTAATTCACTTTTTAGCTATTAATACTTTCCCTCTATGGACCTAACAGAAGCAGAAGATATTAAGAAGAGGTGGCAAGAATACACAGAAGAACTATACAAAAAAGATCTTCACGACCCAGATAATCACAATGGTGTGATCACTCACCTAGAGCCAGACATCCTGCAATGTGAAGTCAAGCAGACCTTAGGAAGCATCACTACAAACAAAGTTACTGGACCTAGAGCCAGACATCCTGCAATGTGAAGTCAAGCAGACCTTAGGAAGCATCACTACAAACAAAGTTACTGGAGGTGATGGAATTCCAGTTGAGCTATTTCAAATCCTAAAAGATGATGCTGTGAAAGTGCTGCACTCAATATGCCAGCAAATTTGGAAAACTCAGCAGTGGTCACAGGACTGGAAAAGGTCAGTTTTCAATCCAATCCCAAAGAAAGACAATGCCAAAGGACGCTCAAACTACCACACAGTTGCACTTATCTAACACACTAATAAAGTAATGCTCAAAATTCTCCAAGCCAGGCTTTAACAACACGTGAACCATGAATGTCCAGATGTTGAAGCTGGTTTTAGAAAAGGCAGAGGAACCAGGGATCAAATTGCCAACATCTGCTGGATCATCGAAAAAGCAAGAGAGTTCCAGAAAAACATCTATTTCTGCCTTATTGACTATGCCAAAGTCTTTGACTGTGTGGATCACCACAAACTGTGGAAAATTCTTCAAAAGATGGGAATACCAGACCACCTGACCTGCCTCTTGAGAAACCTGTATGCAGGTCAGGAAGCAACAGTTAGAACTGGACATGGAACAACAGACTGGTTCCAAATGGGCAAAGGAGTATGTCAAGGCTGCATATTGTCCCCCTGCTTATTTAACATGATGCAGAGTACATCATGCGAAATGCTGGGCTGGATGAAGCACAAGGTGGAATCAAGATTGCTGGGAGAAATATCAATAACCTCAGATGTGAAGATGACATCACCCTTATGGCAGAAAGCGAAAAGTTAAAGAGCCTCTTGATGAAAGTGAAAGAGGAGAGTGAAAAAGTTGGCTTAAAGCTCAACATTCAGAAAACTAAGATCATGGCATCCGGTCCCATCACTTCATGGCAAATAGAAGGGGAAACAGTGGAAACAGTGGCTGACTTTATTTTTGGGGGCTCCAAAATCACTGAAGATGGTGACTGCAGCCACGAAATTAAAAGATGCTTACTCCTTGGAAGAAAGTTTTGACCAACCTAGATAGCATGTTAAAAAGCAGAGACATTACTTTGCCAACAAAGGTCTAGTCAAAGCTGCAGTTTTTCCAGTAGTCATGTATGGATGTGAGAGTTGGACTATAAAGAAAGCTGAGTGCCGAAGAGTTGATGCTTTTGAACTGTAGTGTTGGAGAAGACGCTTGAAGAGTCCCTTGGACTGCAAGGAGATCCAACCAGTCCATCCTAAAGGAAATCAGTCCTGAATATTCAATGGAAGGACTGATATCGAACCTGAAACTCCAATACTTTGGCCACCTGATGCAAAGAACAGACTCATTTGAAAAGACCCTGATGCTAGGAAAGTTTGAAGGTGGGAGGAGAAGGGGATGACAGAGGATAAGATGGTTGGGTGGCATCACCAACTCAATGGACATAAGTTTGAGTAGACTCTGGGAGTTGGTGATAGACAGGGAGGCCTGGAATGCTGCAGTCCATGGGGTTGCAACTTTCCCCCTCTCCCTCATCCAGAATGTAGTCCACAAACATAAATGGCCTTTAGTTGTCATGTCTTTTTAATCTCCATTAATCCAAAACAGCTTTCCTTGCCCATCTTTGTGTTTTCCTTTGGAGGTTTAATATTATTTTCCATTGTGGTAAAATTCACATGACATAAAATTCAGCACTCTAGTCATTTAACCATAAAATGTGTGGGCTTTTTGAATTTGGTTTCTTTTGCAGATCATGGTTTTTGCTGGTCAATCTGTGTTATAGCAGCAATCAGTATTTCATTCCTTTTTATTGCCAAATAATATTCCATTGTATATATACCATAAATTGTTTATCCATTCATCCATTAAAGGATATTTGAGTTGTTTCCACCTTTTGGCTGTTGTAAATAGTGCTACTATACATTCGTGTACAAGTATTTCTTTGAGTATCTGCTTTCAATTTTTTGGGGTATATATCTGGGAATGGAACTGCTGAGTCATATCACATATCTATGTTTAAGTTTTTGCAGAATGACCAAACTGTTTTCCACAGCAGCTATACCATTTTGCATTACTACCAGCAATGTAAAATGGTTCCAATTTCTCCACATCCTGAGTATTTTTCTTTATTTTTAAAATTATATCTATCTTCGGTTCAGTTCAGTTGTTCAGTTGTGTCCGACCCTTTGCGACCCCATGAATCACAGCAGGCCAGGCCTCCCTGTCCATCACCAACTCCCGGAGTTCACTCAAACTCATTATATCTTGCTGCTAATTTGTGAGTGCAAATTTGTATCTTACTGTGGTTTGATTTCGGAGAAGGCAATGGCAGGCCACTCCAGTACTCTTGCCTAGAAAATCCCATGGATGGAGGAGCCTGGTAGGCTGCAGTCCGTGGGGTCGCTACGAGTCAGACATGACCGAGTGACTTCACTTTCACACATTGGAGAAGGAAATGGCAACCCACTCCAGTGTTCTTGCCTGGAGAATCCCAGGGACGGGGGAGCCTGGTGGGCTTCCGTCTATGGGGTCACACAGAGTCGGACACGACTGAAGTGACTTAGCAGCAGCAGTGGTTTGATTTACATTTCTCAATGGCACCCCACTCCAGTACTCTTGCCTGGAAAATCCCATGGGTGGAGGAGCCTGGTAGGCTGCAGTCCATGGGGTCGCGATGAGTCGGACACGACTGAGCGACTTCATTTTCACTTTTCACTTTCACGCACTGGAGAAGGAAATGGCAACCCACTCCAGTGTTCTTGCCTGGAGAATCCCGGGGACAGAGGAGCCTGGTGGGCTGCCATCTATGGGGTCGCACAGAGTTGGACATGACTGAAGCGACTTAGCAGCAGCAGCAGCAGCAGTGTCTAATGACGTTGAGCGTCTTTTCATGTGTCTGTTGGCCATTTCTATTACCTTTTTTGGAGAAATATCTTTCAAATCCTTTGCCCATTTTTTTGAATTGGGTTATTTGTTTTCTGTTGTTGAGTTGTAAGGTTCTCTATACATTCTATATACTAAACACGTATCTGACATAGGGTTTGCAAATAAATTCTTTCATTCTGCTCATTGCCTTTCACTCTCCTGATTATGTTCTTTGGTGCATAGAAATTTTAAATATTGATGAAGCTCAACTTGTTTATTTTTTTCTCTTATTGCTTCCGCTTTTAATGTCATATCTAAGACTTCATCACAAAAATCCAACATCATGGAAGACTTACCTGTTTCTCTAACAGTTCTATACTTCTAGCTTTTATATTTAGGTCACTGATCTATTTTAACTTTGTATTGAGAGGTAGGGACTAAATTCATTCTTTTGCATGTGATATCCAGTTGAGCCCATACCATTTATTGAAATGATTATTCTCTCACCATCTGGTACTCTTGTTGAAAACAAATTAACCATATATATGTGAGTTTATTTCTGGACTCCCCATTTAACTCCACTGATCTATGTGTCTATTTTTATACCAGTAACATGCTGTTTATTTTTTTCATAATTTTTTAAACCTGTGGTAAAATGTACTTATCATAAAATTTACCATGTTAACCATTTAAAAATGTACAATTTGGTGGTATTAAGTACAATAAAAACATTATATAACCACCACCACTACCTGGTTCCAGAATGTTCTCATCACCCCATTTGGAAACCCCTTACCCATTTAGTCACATTCCACTGCTCCTCCCTCTAGCCCCTGGAAACCACTAATGTACTTTCTGTCTTTATGGATTCACTTTTTCTGGATATTTCATGTAAATGGAACCATACCTAGTTATTTTCTTAGTGGCCATTCTGTGGGTTACAATTAACACCTTAAATTTAGAGCAATCTAGTTTGAATAAATACCAACTTGAACAGTATTTTAAAAAATTCTGCTCTTGTAGAGTTCCATTTTCCTTTACAGTATTTTCACAAATTACATTTTTATACAGTGTGCCCATTAACATGGATTTTTAAATTGCGGTCTTACGCATTTGTCTTTTAAATCACAGAGGGATAAACAGGAGTTATAAACTGCAAATAAAATATTCCCTTTTTTATTTACCTATGTTGTTATCTTTGCTAGTGTTATTTCTTAATATAGCTTCAAGTTATTATCTAGTGTCCTTTCATTTCAGCCTTAAAAGTACTCATTTTAGCATTTGGGGGTAGAGTAGAGCTACTAGCAACAAACTCCCTCAGTTTTTGTTAATCTGGGAATGGTTTAATATCTATCTCCTTCATTTTTGAAGAATAATTTTGTAGGTACAGAATTCTTGGTTGACATTTTTTTCTTTCAGCATTCTAAATATGTCAGCCCTCTGGCCTTCATAGTATCTGAAGAGAAACTGGTTGTTAATCTTATTGTGTATAGTTTGTATGTTTTAAGTTGCTTCTTTCTTGCTGTTTTCAATATTTACCAACTTCAGCTTTTGACAGTAATTATGAAGTGACTTAGCAGCAGTAGCAGCAGCAGCAGCATGTGTCTCAGTGTGGGTCTCTCATTTTTTCCTATTGGGAGTTATTCAATTTCCTGGATGTGTAGATTCATATGTTTCATTGAATTTGGGATGCTTTCAGCCATTATATCTTCAAATATTCTTTCTGCCCCTTTTCTTCTCTCCTTGCCCTTTGAAATTCCTATTATACATATGTTGATATACTTGGTAGTGTCACAAAGTCTCTTAATCTCTGTTCATTTCTGTTTTTTTCCTACTTTCACGTTCACTGAAGATTTTTCCTGTGTATTCAAATCTGCTGTTGAACCCCTTCACTAAAATTTTCCTTTCAGCTATAGGAAATGTTTAGTTCCAGAATTTCTATTTGATACTTTTTTTTTTTAACAAATTGTATCTATTGCTATTACATCATACCTCATTCTCCTTGTTTCCCTTAAGTTCACTGGTATACTTTCCTTTAGCTCTTTGAGGATACTTAGGACAGTTGATTTAAAGTCTGTTTATAGTAAGTTCAATATCTGAGCTTTCTCAAGGATAGTTCCTATTCCTTTCTTTTCTTTGTTTCAAGCATAATTTCTTACTGAAAATTGAACATTTTATATATTATAATGTGGTAATTCTGGAAATAGGGTTCTCCCACCTCCTCAGGGTTTGTTATTGGTGCTTGTGTGGGTTGTAGTCATTTCTTTAACAATTTTTCTAAATTCTTTTGTAAACACTTTGTCAAGCATAGTCACTCAAATCTCTGTTTCATTACCAGCTGATGATCTGACAGAGATTTCCTTAAGTTCCTGGATCCAAAGGGTGGGAAAGACAAACTCTCTAGATGCTGGCAGATTGGCTCTGTGGTAGGCATTCTTTCAATGCTTAGCCACTGTTTACCATTCTACCTTTGACTTCTCTTCATGGAAGCTAAACACCAGTCAGAGATGAAAGTTTAGGATCTGTTGAGGTTTTCCTCTTAGTAGTCATTCAGCCCTAGCATGTACATCCCCTTCCAGATTCATGACTATATTTGGTTTCTTTACAGTTTTTGACCTTGAACAATTTGAAAAGTACAGGTGAATTATATTGTAAAATATTCCTCAATTTGAATTAGGCTGGTATTTCCTCATGATTACAATCATATCTATTTGTCTATTATAAACTATGAATTCATAATGATATCTCTAATTCCATCCTAATAGCACAGAGTACAATTTAGTCTTTCCCTTTATACATGTTACTCCCTTCTCCAAAGGGGAGAAAACTGATTCCCATTATCTGCAATACATTTACTCATTCGCTCAGGCTTAGAATACAAGAAAGATAGTTTCACAACTGTTAATTATCTCTGCAAAAGACAAATGTAGAGTTCAATATTTGTTACAGTTTTAAGTAAAATCCACTCATGGTGAAATGCACAAATCCAATATACAATTCAATGAGTTCTATAAATACAAATTTGACTAACTCAGGTACGTACTATATTTGGGTTGTAGGACATTTCCACCATCCCTGATGTTTCCTTTATGCCTGTCCATAGTTAATTCCCACCGTATTTTTGCACCATAGATTAGTTTTGCCTATTCTAGAACTCCCTACAAATGGTATCATCAACATATATGCTTCAGTGTGCAGTTTCTATGGCTCAGTATAGTGCTGGGGAGATTCATCCACACTCTATTACCAGTAACTCATTAATTTTTATTCCAGAGTAGTATAATAACTCATCAACAAAATAAAATAATTTATGCAATTTGTTTTTTGTGTTAATTATATTGTGCATCTAATACTAATGCACACAGTAATATCAAAACTTATTCATTCCTTTATTGATTAAACACTTAGGCATGTTTCAGATTTTGGCTATTTTGACTTTCCTCCAAGTTGTAACTTTTTTACTTGCTATTTTACTTGCAAGTAAAGTTGAGTATGAGTTCTAGTTGCAACACATCTTTGTCAACATTTATGCTGCCACTTTCTTTAATTTAGCCATTTTAGTGGTTCTCTCATCATGGTTTTATTGAGGATTTCTTTGATGACTAATGTTTTATGCACTTTATGCACTCAGTTTATTGGCAAATAATATATCTTTCTTTAGGAAGTATCTGTTCAAGTCTTCTGCCCATTTTTAATTGGGTTGTTTGTCTTTTTATTACTAATCATGGTATGTTCTGGATATGAGACTTTTTTCATTGTCTCCAAAATGACCCCAATGTTTCTTGCCTTCTGGTATCCATGTCCTTATGTAGATCTACTCTCTTCCCACATTGAATCAGGGTTGGTCTGTGTAACTAACAGAATACAGTTCAAGTGATAATGTATGACTTCTGATGCTAACGCATAAAAGGCACCTTGCTTTGCTGGAGGGAAGCCAGCTGTTATCAGAACAGAACAGTCAAGAAGCAGGCTTATGGAGAGCCTACAGAGAGAGGATCTGAGGCCTTTCAGTAACAATACTATCTTATCAACCATTTGAGTGAGCTACATTAGAAATGAATCTTACACCCTTGGTCAAGCTAGATGACTAAGGTCCTAGCCAACACCTTACTACAACTTAATGGAAAAGACTGAGCCAAAATCATGTAGGCAAATTGCTCCCCAATTTCTTATTCACAGAAAGCATGAGACAGGAACTAATAATTGTCTTAAGCCACTAAGGTTTGGATTTGATGCCAAAGCCTTTGACTGTGTGGATCACAATAAACTGTGGAAAATTCTGAAAGAGATGGGAATACCAGACCACCTGACCTGCCTCTTGAGAAACCTGTATGCAGGTCAGGAAGCAACAGTCAGAACTGTACATGGAACAGGTTCCAAATAGGAAAAGGAGTACGTCAAGGCTGTATATTGTCACCCTGCTTATTTAACTTATATGCAGAGTACATCATGCGGAACACTGGGCTGGAAGAAGCACAAGCTGGAATCAAGATTGCTGGGAGAAATATCAATAATCTCAGATATGCAGATGACACTACCCTTATGGCAGAAAGTGAAGAGGAACTCAAAAGTCTCTTGAGGAAAGTGAAAAGGTTGGCTTGAAGCTCAAATTCAGAAAACTAAGATCATGGCATCTGGTCCCATCACTTCATGGGAAATAGATGGAAAAACAGTGGAAATAGTGTCAGACTTTATTTTTTTGGGCTCCAAAATCACTGCGGATGCTGACTGCAGCCAGGAAATTAAAAGACGCTTACTCCTTGGAAGGAAAGTTATGACCAACCTAGATAGTATATTAAAAAGCAGAGACATTACTTTGCCAACCAAGGTCCGTCTAGTCAAGGCTATGGTTTTTCCCGTGGTCATGTATGGATGTGAGAGTTGGACTGTGAAGAAGGCTGATCGCCGAAGAATTGATGCTTTTGAACTGTGGTGCTGGAGAAGACTCTTGAGAGTCCCTTGGACTGCAAGGAGATCCAAACAGTCCATTCTAAAGGAGATCAATCCTGAGTGTTCATTGGAAGGACTGATGCTAAAGCTGAAAACTGCAATACTTTGGCCACCTCATGCGACGAGTTGACTCACTGGAAAAGACTCTGATGCTGGGAAAGCCTGGGGGCAGGAGGAGAAAGGGACGATGGAGAATGAGATGGCTGGATGGCATCACCAACTCTATGGACATGAGTTTGAGTGAACTGTGGGAGTTGGTGATGGACAGGGAGGCCTGGCGTGCTGTGATTCATGGGGTTGCAGAGAGTTGGACACGACTGAGCGACTGAACTGAATAGATAACAAATACAATCAAATAGGTACTAAAAGTACATTCTATTAGTCTGTGGCTTATACTTTCTATTTTATATCAATAATGAGAAGTTTTTAACCTTCATGAAATCTAATTTCTCAATTTTTCTCTTATGGTTATTGCTTTCTGTATGCTATCTAATAAATTTCTTCCTATCTCTATTCCATAAAAATATTCCTATTTTTTTTAGAAGCCTTATAGTTTTAGATTTTATACTTAGGTCTATGATCCATTTCAAAAGAATTTTGTGTATAGTGAAGTAAGTTGGTAAGGTTTATTTATTTTTTTGCTTAGGCTTCTCTAGGTTGGAGAATTTTTTTTTTTAATTGGAGGCTAATTATTTTACAATATTATACTGGTTGGTTTTGCCATACATTGACATGAATCCGCCCCGGGTGTACATGAGTTCCCCTTCCTGAACCCCCCTCCCACCTCCATCCTCCCCTTATCCACCCTCTGGGTCATCACTGCATACCAGCCCAAAGCATCCTGTAATATGAATCGAGCGACCCTGAACTGGTGATTCGTTTCACATATGATAATATACATGTTTCAATGCCATTCTCCCAAACCATCCCACCCTCACCCTCTCCCACAGAGTCCCAAAGACTGTTCTATACATCTGTGTCTCTTTTGTTGTCTCGTATACAGGGTTTTCATTTGCATCTTTCTAAATTCCATATATATGCGTTAGTGTATTGTATTGGTGTCTTTCTTTCTGGCTTACTTCACTCTGTATAATAGGCTCTAGTTTCATCCACCTCATTAGAACTGGTTCAAATGCATTCTTTATAATGGCTGAGTAATACTCCATTGTGTATATGTACCAAAGCTTTCTTATCCATTTGCCTGCAGATGGACATCTAGGTTGCTTCCATGTCCTGGCTATTATAAACAGTGCTGCAATGAACATTGGAATACATGTGTCTCTTTCAATTCTGGTTTCCTCGGTGTGTATGCCCAGGAGTGCGATTGCTGGATCATATGGCAGATCTATTTCCAGTTTTTTGAGGAATATCTACACTGTTCTCCATAGTGGCTGTACTAGTTTGCATTCCCACCAACAGTGTAAGAGGGTTCCCTTCTCTCCACACCCTCTCCAGCATTTATTGCATGTAGACTTTTGGATAGCAGCCATTCTGACTGGTGTGAAATGGTATCTCATTGTGGTTTTGATTTGCATTTCTCTGATTATGAGGGATGTTGAGCATTTTTTCATGTGTTTGTTAGCCATCTTTATGTCTTCTTTGGAGAAATGCCTGTTTAGTTCTTTGGCCCATTTTTTGATTTGGTCATTTATTTTTCTGGAATTGAGCTGCAGGAGCTGCTTGAATATTTTGGAGATAAATTCTTTATCAGTTGCTTCATTTGCTATTATTTTCTCCCACTCTGAAGGCTGTCTTTTCACCTTGCTTATAGTTTCCTTTGCTGTGCAGAAGCTTTTGATTTTAATTAGGTCCCATTTGTTTATTTTTGCTTTTATTTCCAATATTCTGGGAGGTGGGTCTTGGAGGATCCTGCTGTGATTTATGTCGGAGAGTGTTTTGCCTACGTTCTCCTCTAGGGAGTTTTATAGTTTCTGGTCTTACATTTAGCTCTCTAATCTATTTTGAGTTTATTTTGGTGTATGGTGTTAGGAAGCGTTCTAGTTTCATTCTTTTATAAGTGGCTGACCAGTTTTCCCAGCACCACTTGTTAAAGAGACTGTCTTTTCTCCATTTTATATTCTTGCCTCCTTTGTCAAAGATAAGGTGTCCATAGGTGCGTGGATTTATCTCTGGGCTTTCTATTTTGTTCCATTGATCTATATTTCTGTCTTTATGCCAGTACCATACTGTCTTGATGACTGTGGCTTTGTAGTAGAGCCTGAAGTCCGGCAGGTTAATTCCCCCAGTTCCATTTTTCTTCCTCAAGATTCCTTTGGCTATTTGAGATTTTTTGTATTTCCATACAAATTGTGAGATTATTTGTTCTAGCTCTGTGAAAAATATCATTGGTAGCTTGATAGGGATTGCATTGAATGTATAAATTACTTTGGGTAGTATACTCATTTTTACAATATTTATTCTTCCAATCCACGAACACGGTATATTTCTCCATCTATTAGTGTCCTCTTTGATTACTTTCATTAGTGTTTTATAGTTTTCTATGTACAAGTCTTTTGTTTCCTTAGGTAGATATATTCCTAAGTATTTAATTCTTTTTGTTGCAACAGTGAATGGAATAGTTTCCTTAATTTCTCTATTTTCTCATTATTAGTGTATAGGAATGCAACGGATTTCTGTGTGTTGATTTTATATCCTGCAACTTTACTGTATTCATTGATTAGCTCTAGTAGTTTTCTGGTAGAATCCTTAGGGTTTTCTGTGTAGAGGATCATGTCATCAGCGAACAGTGAAAGTTTTACTTCTTCTTTTCCAATTTGTATTCCTTTTATGTCTTTTTCTGCTCTGATTGCTGTGGCCAAAACTTCCAGAACTATGTTGAATAGTAGTGGTGAGAGTGGGCACCCTTGTCTTGTTCCTGACTTTAGGGGAGATGCTTTCAGTTTTTCACCGTTGAGGATAATGTTTGCTGTGGGTTTGTCATATATAGCTTTTATTATGTTGAGGTATATCCCTTCTATTCCCACTTTCTAGAGGGTTTTTATCATAAATGGATGTTGAATTTTGTCGAAGGCTTTCTCTGTATCTATTGAGATAATCACATGATTTTTATTTTTCAGTTTGTTGATGTGGTATATTACGTTGATTGATTTGCGGATATTGAAGAATCCTTGCATTCCTGGGATAAAGTCCACTTGGTCATGATGTATGATCTTCTTAATGTGTTGTTGGATTCTGATTGCTAGAATTTTGTTCAGGATTTTTGCATCTATGTTCATCAGTGATATTGGCCTGTAGTTTTCTTTTTTTGTGGGATCTTTACCAGGTTTTGGGATTAGGGTGATGGTGGCTTCACAGAATGAGTTTGGAAGTTTCCCTTCCTCAGCAATTTTCTGGAAGAGTTTGAGTAGAACAGGTGTTAGCTCTTCTCTAAATTTTTGGTAGAATTCAGCTGTGAAGCCGTCTGGACCTGGGCTTTTGTTTGCTGGAAGATTTCTGATTACAGCCTCTAGTTCCGTGCTTGTGATGGGTCTGTTCAGATTTTCTATTTCTTCCTGGTTCAGTTTTGGAAAGTTGTACTTTTCTAGGAATTTGTCCATTTCTTGAAAGTATTTCATTTTATTGCCATATAACTGCTGATAGTATTCTCTAATAATCCTTTGTATTTCTGTGTTGTCGGTTGTGATCTCTCCATTTTCATTTCTAATTTTATTGATTTGGTTCTTCTCCCTTTCTTGATGAGTCTGGCTAGTGGTTTGTCAATTTTATTTACCTTCTCAAAGAACCAGCTTTTGGCTTTGTTGATTTTTGCTATGGTTTCTTTTGTTTCTTTTGCATTTATCTCTGCCCTAAGTTTTACGATTTCTTTCCTTCTACTAACCCTGGGGTTCTTCATTTCTTCCTTTTCTAGTTGCTTTAGATGTAGAGTTAGGTTATTTAGTTGACTTTTTTCTTGTTTCTTGAGGTGTGCCTGTATTGCTATGAACTTCCCCTTTAGCACTGCTTTTACAGTGTCCCAGAGGTTTTGGGTTGTTGTGTTTTCATTTTTTTCATTTCTATGCATATTTTGATTTCTCTTTTGATTTCTTTTATGATTTGTTCATTATTCAGCAGCGTGTTGTTCAGCCTCCATATGTTGGCATTTTTAATAGTTTTTCTCCTGTAATTGAGATCTAATCTTACTGCATTGTGGTCAGAAAAGATGCTTGAAATGATTTCAATTTTTTTGAATTTACCAAGGCTAGATTTATGGCCCAGGATGTGATCTATCCTGGAAAAGGTTCCATGTGCGCTTGAGAAAAACGTGAGATTCATTGTTTTGGGGTGAAATGTCCTATTCTAACTGGTCTATTGTATCATTTAAAGTTTGTGTTTCCTTGTTAATTTTCTGTTTAGTTGATCTATCCATAGATGTAAGTGGGGTATTAAAATCTCCCACTATTATTGCATTGTTGTTAATTTCCCCTTTCATACTTGTTAGTAATTGTCTTACATATTGCGGTGCTCCTATGTTGGGTGCATAAATATTTATAATTGTTATATCCTCTTCATGGATTGATTCTTTGATCATTATGTAGTTTCCTTGTCTCTTTACACAGCCTTTGTTTTAAAGTCGATTTTATCTGAGTATTGCTACTCCTGCTTTCTTTTGGTCTCTAATTTGCATGGAATATCTTTTTCCAGCCCTTCACTTTCAGTCTGTATGTGTCCCTTGGTTTGAGGCGGGTCTCTTGTAGACAACATATATGGGAGTCTTGTTTTTGTATCCATTCAGCCAGCCTTTGTCTTTTGGTTGGGGCATTCAACCCATTTACGTTTAAGGTAATTATTGATAAGTACGATCCCGTAGCCATTTTCTTTATTGCTTTGGGTTCGGGTTTATATACCCTTTCTGTGTTTCCTGTCTAGAGAAGATCCTTTAGCATTTGTTGGAGAGCTGGTTTGGTGATGCTGAATTCTCTCAGCTTTTGCTTGTCTGTAAAGCTTTTGATTTCGCCTTCATATTTGAAATGAGATCCTTGCTGGGTACAGTAATCTGGGCTATAGGTTATTTTCTTTCATCTCTTTAAGTATATCTTGCCATTCCCTCCTGGCCTGAAGAGTTTCTGTTGAAAGATCAGCTGTTATCCTTATGGGAATCCCCTTGTGTGTTATTTGCTGCTTTTCCCTTGCTGCTTTTAATATTTGTTCTTTGTGTTTGATCTTTGTTAATTTGATTAATATGTGTCTTGGAGTATTTCGCCTTGGGTTTATCCTGCTGGGGACTCTCTGGGTTTCTTGGACTTGAGTGATTATTTCTTTCCCCATTTTAGGGAAGTTTTCAACTATTATCTCTTCAAGTATTCTCTCATGGTCTTTCTGTCTTCTTCTGGGACTCCTATGATTCGAATGTTGGAGTGTTTAACATTGTCCCAGAGGTCTCTAATATTGTCCTCATTTCTTTTAATTCGCTTTTCTTTTTTCCTCTGTTTCATTTATTTCTACAATTCTATCTTCTACCTCGCTTATCCTGTCTTCTGCCTCTGTTATTCTACTGTTTGTTCCCTCCAGAGTGTTTCTGATCTCATCTATTGCATTATTCATTGTATATTGACTCTTTTTTATTTCCTCTAAGTCCTTATTAAACCTTTCTTCCATCTTCTCAATCCTTTTCTCCAGGTTATTTATCTGTAACTCCATTTTGCTTTCCAGATTTTGAATCATTTTCACCATCAAAATTCGAAATTCTTTATCAGGTAGATTCCCTATATCTTCCTCTTTTGTTTGTGTTGGTGGGCATTTATCTTGTTCCTTTACTTGCTGGGTATTTCTCTGCCTCTTCATCTTGTTTATATTGCTTTGCTTGGCGTGGCCTTTCCCTCTTCTTGCAGTTTGTGGAGTTCTCTTTATTATGTAGTTTCCTCGCTGTGTGTGGGGTTGGACAGGTGACTTGTCAAGGTTCCCTGGTTAGGGAAGCTTGTGTCGGTGTTCTGGTGGGTGGAGCTGGATTTCTTCTCTCTGGAGTGCAATGAAGTGTCCAGTAATGAGTTATGAGATGTCAGTGGGTTTGGAGTGACTTTGGGCAGCCTGTATATTGAAGCTTAGGGCTATTTTCCTGTTGCTGGAGAATTTGCGTGGTATGTCTTACTCTGGAACTTGTTGGCCCTTGGGTGGTGCTTCGTTTTATTGTAGGTATGGAGGCATTTGATGAGCTCCTATCAATTAATGTTCCCTGGAGTCAGGAGTTCTCTGGTGTTCTCAGGATTCGGGCTGAAGCCTCTTGCCTCTGGTTTTTGGTCTTATTCTTGGAGTAGTCTCTAGACTTCTCTGTCATTTCCAAGGTGGTTCCCTCTGTTTTAGCTTCTATTTGCTGGTCTCTTCAGTGTCTAATTTCCGCCCTGATACTAGGGGGTGGCTGGACACTTTTTAAGGCTCAGTTGTTCAGTCCTGTTCTGGGAAGGGAGGAACGCTGCAGACAAATATCTCTGGCGTCTGTGGGAAGTGCTTGCAGCGTCTTGGCCACACTGGGTTTGCCCCCGCTCACAGCACGTGTGTTGTCCCAGTCTACACTGCACAGGCTCTAGGTTTCTCTGCTGGGAACTGTCCGAGGCCGGCGCTGGTTTGTATGCACTTCCCAGGTCTGAGGGGCTCAAGTTCAGTTTCTCGGGTACTCCACAAAGGCGCAGACTTGGTTGGGCCTGCATTTTGTGCCTTCCCCGGTCTGAGAAGCTCAGGTGACCAGGTGTTTGGTGAGCGCGGTCGCTGCAACTTATCACCTCCCCGGTCCCTGCTACTCGGTTTTCTGGGTGTACAACCAGCGCACCTTCTCAGGCGTATATCGACCAGCCCGAGCCCAAGAAGGCTTGATTAGCAACAAGCCTGCCTGCAGTTTGTATTGGATGCCTTTCTGGGGCCGCGGTTGCCCCCTCTGGCTCTGGCTGACCTCCCTGCCTGTTTTGGGGGGGGATGGGGGATGGGCCGACTGCAGCCAGCTTGCTCTGCTCAGCCGTTTGTTCTGTGAGCGGGGCTGGCGGAGTCTTAGGTTAGAGCTTTCCGCCTTTTCGTGGGGAAGCTATCCCAGTCTGCTTTGCTATCCCCAGTTCTCTCAGATTGTTCTCTCGGCATTCAAGCCCAGTCCTCTCTCTAAGCAGTTCGGCTGGCTGCTCCCTGCCCAGCCCCCGCTTGCTAATGGCGTATGCAGGTGTCTGCACTGCTTCTCCACTGGGAGTTACCGTTTGGCGGGTAATCTGTGGGTTTTAATTCTTTCTTTCTTCCCGGTTATGTGGCCCTCTGAGGTTCCAAGGCTCCCCACAGACTGGTCAGAGTGTTTCCTGGTGTTTGGAAACTTCTCTCTTTTTAAAGCCTCCCTCCCCGGGACGGAGATCCGTCCTTGCCTCTTTTGTCTCTCTTTTTATCTTTTATGTTTTTTCCTACCTCCTTTAGAAGACAATGGGCTGCTTTTCTGGGTGCCTGATGTCCTCTGCCAGCATTCAGAAGTTGTTTTGTGGACTTTACTCCGCATTCAAATGTTCTTTTGATGAATTTGTGAGGGAGAGAATGGTCTCGCCGTCCTATTCTTCCGTCATCTTGTTCCTCTCTCCAAGGTTTATTTTTAAAATAAGGATATATAGTTGTTTCTAAGCCATTTGCTGAAAACATCTTCCTTTCTTCATTTAATTATTTTGGTACCTTTGTTAAAAATCAACTTACATATAAGTATGTATCAACTCTTCTTTAATAGCTTCTGACTTGAGCAGCCTATTTTCTTTTGAAGGTCTTTTGATTACTAGCAAAGCATATGATTGTTTTCCAAAATATAAATAATGTAGCTTGAGAGACTACGCATGAGATGCATTAAGGGTTATAGCTTAGGTCTAATCACCTCCACCAGTGGGGCAATTATAAAATTTACAGAGATAATAAAGATGTCACTGAACAGACCTTAAATTGTATACTGATTGAGAATTACTATCAGCACATATCTCCATAGGGGCTATTTTACATCGACACTTTACAATGTTAGCTTTAGTTCAGTTCAGCTGCTCAGTTGTGTCCGACTCTTTGCGACCCCATGAATCACAGCACACCAGGCCTCCCTGTCCATCACCAACTTCCGGAGTTCACTCAAACTCATGTCCATCGAGTTGGTGATGTCATCCAGCCATCTCATTCTCTGTCCTCCCCTTCTCCTCCCACCCCCCAATCTCTCCTAGCATCAGACTCTTTTCCAGTGAGTCAACTCGTCGCATGAGGTGGCCAAAGTATTGCAGTTTCAGCTTTAGCATCAGTCCTTCCAATGAACACCCAGGATCGATCTCCTTTAGAATGGACTGGTTGGATCTCCAAGGGACTCTCAAGAGTCTTCTCCAGCACCACAGTTCAAAAGCATCAATTCTTCGGCGATCAGCTTTCTTCACAGTCCAACTCTCACATCCGTACATGACCATGGGAAAAACCATAGCCTTTAGTTAGTGTGATTTTCTCCTAGAGAAAAGCCCTCTAAATGAGAAAATATTTCTGTTTGCAGGGCTATATACAAGACCTCTGCTGTACTGAGTACAGCTATAGGGACCAGGAGAGGCCAAAAGGTCAAATTGTTCTACATAAGAAAAAGTTGAAGAAGACATCTGGGAGAAGAAATGTAAAAGGAAAAAGGACTCTTGAAAGGTGAGCCAAAAAGGATAAGGAGACGTGACCAGAGAGGAACAGAAAGTATCCAAGTTGGGAAAGCAGAAAAGAAGGCAGGTGAGCACACAGGGCACACGTGTGAGGAAGGACAGAGGACACATAGCTCTTTAAAGACAAGGAACAAAGATGCTTAAAGAAGACTTCCAAATTAGTCATGCTTTGTGATGTGCCCTGTGCAGCAGTCTTCTGTCTCTTTAGGAAAGGTCTACATTGTTTTTCCATACTTCTGGAGTTGTGGTGGGGGCAGAAGGAGAGAGGGACAGAAGTTACATTATATTTTCTGAGGCATCCACATACCAAAGAGTAGTTCAGGTACATTTATGATTATACAACTATCTATTAACGCTTAAGAACTTATAAGTGGGTTTTCAAGTTTCCAAGACTCAGACAATTCTTATAAAATTCATAATATATATTAATCACAAACACCAAAACTATCATAACACCATCATAACTGATCCATCAAATTAGTTAGGAGGAGAATCAAATAAATATGTCAACATTTGGAAAGAAGTGGGCGTTACCAGAAAATAAATTTTTAGACTATTTTGTGTTGCATGAATGTTTCTTAGCTGATCTTTTCAAATCAAATGCTTGATTCTACCATAAAATGAAATTCTCAAGTCAAACAACAAAGCCAGAGGAGAATCTGTGAAAATAAATATATTTGAGTTTAATAATGAATAAATCTTTAAAAAGCACCAAAGTATGATGAAAATAGAAAATCAAGATTTAAAGGACAGTGGAAGGAAGGTTTTCAGTTATTTTTTCTTATTTCTAAAGTCTTCTCAATGTTTCATTTTGCAAACTGAGAATGTCAAGTAAACTGTTCCTTCACTTAATCTTTTGGATAAAGTTTTATCTTTGACCAAATTTTAACTCACTTTTGTTCTAAGCAAACACCATTTATACACTTCAGGAGGCATAGAGCAAGTAAAACAGTCTTACTTAGCAGACTGATGGTAATGCTCATTTTTCTCCTTGTCTCAGAGATGGCTATTTATATTTTTTGTTACTAATGAACATTTAGTATTAATATGCATTTTTACTAGGAAAACCTATCATAATGATTTGTACTTAATTCAATATAAGTTATAAATTCAATATACATAATGAACATAACAGGACAAACTAAAAGGAAGATATCCATATAAAGGTTAAAAGAAATAGAATATATTCCAATTCTATTGTAAGACCATACAATATGAGATTAAGCAACATATTAACATATCATTCAGTAAAAAAATTTATAGAAACTTTTTTCATATTAAGGTTCCTGAGGCTAAGATTCTAGCAACTACTTCAGTGTATATGCTGACAATTAAACAGAATTGTGTATTTTAAAAAGAAGCATTACTTGCAGACACCTTACAGAGCACTATACTATTTTATACATCTTAGAAACTGCATATCAAACACTACTCCAATCACCTGAATCTCTGAAAGCAGAATGCAGGTAAACTGATCACAAGAGAATTTCTATTCAAGTTACTGACAAATGCTATTCCCCTTTTGGAGAACAAAGCTATGTCAAATATTTCAAAGCAGTGGGCTCACTGACTTAAAATGAAATTTAACTGTTTTACTATTCATTTACATGACCTAGTCTTAGATATTGTATGATTCGATACAAGTAGATTCAATATCACTAGAACATTCAAATTACTGACCTCAAGTACAAAGAAATTAATAACCTCATAGGAGTCCTGGTACTGATCTCAACTGCACCATATCTAAATCTTTTAATTTTTTAGATAAGCTGAAAGACTTGAGTAAACTTAGAACAAATCAGCAATTACATGTGTAATATACTTCTCAATTAGTCTAAAACCTCAAATTGTTTCACCAGGATGGTTTTATGCTGAAAGATTCACACTCTGGTTTCTGACCCATCACAAAAACTTATAGAATATCTGGTTAAAATTGCAGGAGACCATCAGGAGACCTGGGACTGGGACTTCCAGACACGATTCAAACAAACTTGTTAATACTCACTGTGCTCAAACACACTGAGTATTATAATAGGTTTGAACAAAATAAGGCCAACAATTTTGCCTTAGAGGACTCAACTAGATAAAGCCAAAGAAAAAAAATTGTATCTAGGAGCTTAACTTCAATTATTTATTCTAGTTAAGATCTACTTTTCAAGTTCTATAGTTTTAAAGTAAATTTTTTTCTGTTGAATAGAAGTTGATGGACTATGCCAGCAAAATAGATGCTAACACATCATCTAGAATTTCAAAACATCTCTGGTATATAGAAAATCTGATAAAAAACACAGCTTTACTATTTAAATTAAGATGTCATCTTTTATGAAATGGAAATAATTGGATTGTTTTAATACTAACATTTCTCTATGTTGCTGAAATACATTGCAAAGCCTGCCCAAATCCCTCAAGAAGTACTTGAGGTTGTATTTCAGAAACAATGATAATAATATGCTTCTTCCAAAAGATGCAATTTTTGCATATCATTTCCAAATGATAATAGTATTTCTACCTAAGGCGGGGTTAAAGGCCAGGAAAGAAGGATGTTAGAAAGAAAGAGAAAATTCAGCAATTTCCTCATGCAATTAATGCTCACTCTTCATTGTTTAGTTGGTGCATAGATAGGAGCCAAAGCCTTGTAAGATATCAATCTTAAACAATCACACTATTCTCAAACAGAAAATGTTGCACAGTTAATAAATGTGTTATTCTTCTTTTATCCCATACCTGAACTTGCAGAAAGAATGAATTTAGGGATATGTCAGATGAAAATTAAATTGAGATGTTTCTAATTTATAGTTCATGATTTCTTCTATTCCTAACTCACTTTCCAAACTTTTTAAAGGTATTACTGAATTTGAGGCAACAAACACAAATTACTGTGCAACAAACTACAGAACGTGAATGCTTAAGATCCTAGAAACTTCACTCTCGCAGAAAGCCGTTCTCTTTTCAGTCCCAATTCTATCCACTTTAGCTCTAAGAACAACTCCAAACTCCTAGAATACAAATGCTTTCCTACTTCATTAACTAGATGGCTAGAGAGAAAAAGGATAGTAAATGAGGATGCTTTAAAAAAAAAAAAACAGTGGCAGAAGATTTGATTAAAGCAACGATAAAAATTCAAAAGTGTAATGCAATAGAATTCATTTCAAAGAAATGATATAACTTTATTGAAATGATCTATTTCAGTTCTTAGAATTTGATGAGGTGTTATCAAAACCCTAGATGTGAAAATCATCAACCGTCTTAGTTTCTACCACATTATGCCTGCAAACTTGCTTCAAGGCAGCTCTGGGTGGGAGAATCTATATTTTGTCATTATTGATTATCTGCTATCCAAATCTAAGAATTTAATTTTGAATGTTGGCCTCTCAAATCAATCAGTGCTGAAAAGAACTGTCCTGAGCTTAGCAGCAATACTGGTTTCAGTCAAATGGGTTAGAAAAGGCTTCCCTATCATTCCATGGGAAAACAACCTCACATACAAATTTTGAGAAGTCAGTCTACAGTGTTGCACCTTCTCCTATTTGGAAAATCACTTTCAAGAAAAAATACACCATAGGAAGAAAGGAAAAGAGCTTCACTCTGAGGATCACTGTTCATACCCTTGATTTACACTGTTCTAGAAACTACCCTTTCCCAGGAAATCCTTTAGATGAAGAACTTTTAAATCATTTTAAAGTCAAACAGTTTTAGGTATTCTGTGAACACCACCAATGATTAAAGACATATTAAGAATTATAGTTTGCATGTTCTATGCATGCATGCTTAGTCACTCAGTCGTATCTGACTCTTTGCAAAGACATGGACTGTAGCCCACCAGGCTCCTCTGTCCATGGAATTCTCCAGACAACAATTATGGAGTAGATTGCTATTCTCTTCTCCAAACACAGGGATCGAACCTGTGTCTCCTGCATAGCAGGTGGATTCTTTACCCTCTGAGCCATTGGGGAAGTCCATTCTATTCTAGGTATTGTGTTAAACACTTGTATTATCTCTTTTAAGTTCTTACTGCAATTCTATGAGATAGGTGATACTATTACCTGCACTTAACAGATATAAAACTGAGGATTAGAGAAGTAAGAAGCCCAAGGTGACAATGCTATAAAGTGGCAGGACAGGTCATAATCTGATTCCAGAACCCATGCACAGACTATTGTATGTTGTATTATATCAAATGCACAAAAATACATCAGGTGTCTATATGGTAGTTTAGTTGTTGTGTCCAACTCTTGCAACCCCATGGACTGTAGTCTGCTTGGCTCCTCTGTCCATGGGATTCTCCAGGCAAGAATACTGGAGGGGGTTGCCATTTCCTTCTCTAGGGGGATCTACCCAACTCAGGGATTGAACCCAGGTCTCCTGCATTGCATGCAGATTCTTTATCAACTGAGCTATGAGGGAAGCCCAACTATTTGCAACTTCTAAAACTGATAATGTAGATCAAATACTGTTGGAACAAAACAGTTAGCTATTGTAAAATACTAATCCTGAGGTTTAGCTTGTATTAGCTTATTTATCTTGAAGATGAAAATCTAGTTAATGATGTAGGTGCACATCATATTTTTATGCCCTGATTTGTTCAAACATGTATTTTAATAATTTGCAAAATAAGTATCACTAAAAGAATGTAATTATTCTCTATAATCTTCTTAACTAGTAGACGTTAGGTTGATTTATAATTGGAGAAGCTTTTTAAGTTTAGAATTTTTTTAAAAAAATGCACCATGGCAAAGATAAATATGCAAACCAAGAACTATCCTCTGCAATCAAAGGTCGTCAACATATATAAGTTGGGAAATCATTTTTAGCCATCATTAGAAGAAATAAAATGTTTTGAGTGACTTTCATAGAAATCTATTTGTGTAACTTTCAAACATGCTAGCGTGTTTGTGCTAAAATGATTTTTAAAATTAAGTTAGTTTGGAACAAAGTCCTTTCAGAATGAAGTGAATTTCAAATTTTGTTTCATGATGGAAATGCTAAACAAAAAGGCATTGGAAATGTAATGGTTAGCCATGTTTATGCTTTCAAATCAACAATGATAAATCAAATGGGTTCACAGTTGATCCCAAATTCAAACACAACAAAATCTAAAATAAAAATGTATTTAAAGATGTCTTAATAGAAGTCTTAATATTTGGGGTAACCATGTAAACTATACCCTCCTTGGGAGCACTTAATGATTATATTATGTTTCTTTGCTCAAGATCAATAATCAAGGACGAGTTAAATCAACAGACTTTAGCAGTGGTGGAACTCGGGGACTGGAAAGAGACACCACGGTCACTCCCTACAGAAATATAATAAGTACTGACACCATTCATTAGCTGCATCTGAAGAATAGCACTCATACTGTACTACCAGGAAAAAAACAAAAAACGATTCCAGCCTTTCCACAGGCAACAGGAACTGAGCATGCAAAGGACAAATCCCTGAAAGGAAGCAAGCAAGAAAGTCCTCTCCTATAAAGCAACTGCTCACTGACCTTTGGAAGCTTAAACAATTTTTACTAGTGTCACCAAAATGAGTGATGTTTATAGAACCCAACATAATGTAAACAATTCCCCCACTACCTATTCTAAGAAAAAGAGCTTATTATTTTTAATACAAAAAGCTTATTAATAAGAGTTTTTAGCTGCTTCCTACAAACTGTCCTGCCATAAATAAGAGAACTGGAAGAAGCTTTTCTCAATCGCAGGTGTTAACATCTCATTTGATTTACGCTCCTTAGTACTGTGCATGATGGTTGAGCCATAGCTACTGTAAAACAAAATCTCTGGACTTAAGGAACATTGATAATGAGGTTATCAATCAATTATTTTGATATAATAAGTATTTGTTGATTTGTTTCAGAATGTAGTTAAAGGAAATTAAGATAATCTACAGAACCACTAATAGGATGACTGGTTTGGGGGGTTGGTAAGGAAACTACTACAAATATATACCATTTGAAGAACAAGGAAGCATAGGGAAAATGTATAAAAATAAAGAACACCCTATAATCTTCACTAATTGATTATTTTAAGCCAAAATATGTTCTAATTAAGTTTATTTTATATTTTTATTAAGAAATGCAAGAGTAATGTTTTTAGTAAATATTTTTTAATACGTTTTAATAGTTTATAAACTATAAGAAGTCTAAACTGTCAAAGATCAATTTGAAAAGTACTTTTTACGTGTGTCCTTGAAATTCTCCTTTGTCAGCCTACAATTCTATATATTCTTTTTCATCATTTTCTCCATGGATCTGCTGCTTTTTCAAGTTAAAGCTGTTGTTTAGCTCAAAAAAGCAAAATAATGAAGTGTTTCTAAATGCGTCATCTGTTTACTCGTAAGTCATTTTACTGAGTTAAGTACAACTAAGTAACTGCTCATCTGTCTGTATTTATTACTTTAAGAAATTTCAAAAGAAAAAGAAAGTACTAATTTTTCACTTGGAGTTACTGTTGTCTCACCATCCCTGTTACAGTTCAGCCAGGAACATGGCTTCCCTACTAAGACAATTTAAATGACCCAACTGGGTATCTACTATACAATGTTTAAAACAGTTTCTTTAACTTTTGTGTGACACATAATGTTAAAACTTCCTTTTAAATTATGCTAGGTTCTATATTCTCAAGGACTTGTGAAGTGTTTGACCTGTCATATTAGAGATAAAGTACGTTAATTTAAAGTGACAGGAACTGAATCATTCTAAAGGGAGCAGGGAAAGGACATAAGCATGCACTGAACCTTTATCCCTGCAGCATTACTATGGGTTTTGAAATATTAATTAATTTAAAGCACATGCTGCTGAGTTGGTACCTGCCAGAAATCCTGATCAGAAGATGAGAAAAAGAAAAAAATTGACAGTTTGATTATATGAACAAAAACTCCTAAATTAAATACACATGTATCACAAACTATTATAACATATAAAGGACCAAATGAGATTTGTAATAAAAGGACTGAAAAGCTGTAAACAGGAAATGAGAAATACATAGAAATATTTTATATATTATCTAGTAGGTACAGTAGGACAACACAAAACAAAAACCCAAGTAATTCAATTCCTAACCTTCTCCTAAAAAACATACAATTTCAGAAAAACTTCATAACACTATAAAAAGAGAATACATGAATAATTACTTAATTTATTAAAGAAAAGGGAAAGCAAATATTTAACTTTTTTTCATAGGTAGTCAAGCCATTTTTTAATTAAGGTTTCCTTTAAGGGTATCTCATTATCATATCATGACATATTATTTTTTAACTTCATGGCAAATTTGTTGCCTTAGTAACCATATTTACCATATAGACAACCAACTCAGATGAGTTCAGAGTATTAGCAACTACTCTAAGGAAGAGTTCAGTAAAGAAGAGTTTCAGACCTTCGAAACAGGTCTCTTGCAAACTATATTGCCAAAATAAAGGACTATTCACATTAGCAACAAAAAGCTAATCATGGAGTCCTGGAATGATGGCCAGCACTGATGAAAGCAGTTAAGGTTAGCTGGGTATCACTCCAAAATATCTTCAAATATCAAATGGCTTTAAAGATTTTTTTTTAACAAACTTCACTGGCTGTTAAATAAAAGTTGAACTGAACTTATTATACTTCTCAAACCAAGGTTAGTTCCTGACTAAAAAATATATGCTATCAGCAATTTACAAGCTTAAGGTTAAGACTGATGTGACAGAGGCCCAAAGGCCTTGACAGTACTGGGAGAGATAAGTCACTGTGACCACACAACAGCCCAGATATGCGAAATCAAACCAGAGGTCTCTCTCCAGTTTATAGATCAGCCATTTAATCGCTGACAGCTGCTCATTACAGAGATAGCACAGGGAGATTTTTATAGGATTTAACTGGGAAGAAAAGAACAATGGAGAGAGCAATTATGAAGAGAGTATGCTTTTCTCTAGCTTTCATACAAATGAAGAAAGAACACACACAATAGCAGCTAACTCCTTTCATAAACTGAGTAAAGGGCTCCAAGTAATGCAAAATAGCTATAATCTGTAGAGCCAGATATTTTGCCTTTTGTCCTATTTTTATAGTTACAGAAGATAATTGATACTCAGAGGTTAAGTAGTCTCTTGCCCAAAGTTGTATGTGGCAGAATTCATATATGAATACAAGATTGTCTACACCCAAAACCACATTAATCTCATCCTGTGCTTTTACACACTAATAAATATAATAATCCATAATTTTGTATTTTTCAAATTCAGTTCAGCATACCTAAAATATCTACCAATTTTTACACGTAGCTAGTAAATACTGGGAGAAGGCAATGGCAACCCACTCCAGTACTCTTGCCTGAAAAATCCCATGGACGGAGGAGCCTGGCAGGCTGCAGTCCATGG
This sequence comes from Moschus berezovskii, assembly GCF_049115385.1. NCBI lineage: Eukaryota > Metazoa > Chordata > Mammalia > Artiodactyla > Moschidae > Moschus > Moschus berezovskii. The sequence continues at coordinate 29,262,809 of NC_142471.1, forward strand.
GGTCGCTAAGAGTCGGACATGACTGAAGCGACTTCGCTTTCATTTTTCACTTTCACGCATTGGAGGAGGAAATGGCAACCCACTCCAGTGTTCTTGCCTGGAGAATCCCAGGGACGGGAGAGCCTGGTGGGCTGCCGTCTGTGGGGTCGCACAGAGTCGGACACGACTGAAGTGACTTAGCAACAGCAGCAGCAAATACTGAGATGCTCAAATTGGACATCCCTTGTAAAATATTTTAGACATCAAAACCAGATTTTCTTAGGGCTGTAGTATGTACAAAGAACTAAAATTGTTAATTTGTAAGAAGAGAGAAAAGTGAGAAAATAGTTCTTAAAATTATTTAAAGAACGTCAGATGAGAAAGAAAGAAGATTAAAAAATCGGAGACTAAAAATAAAACAGAAAAGTACAACAGGTATCAAAGGCTTTTCTGAAAAGCTGAACCAGTACTTGATTTCATTTTGGTAATGTAATTACATTGTAAACTTTTGCTTATCTAAAGGCTATAGAGTAGCTCCAATCAAATGATGCAACATTTAACACAAAAGCAATCAATATTGCTAACAGGAATATTATTTTCTCAATAGAAAGTAATCTTCATTTTAATGAGCCAGGATCCAATTTTCAAATACAGGTAACAGTCTTAAGAGTGATGTTTCGATTAAAAAAGAAAAAGGAAAAAAAGACACAGCATTTTTCAAAATGCCAATTGATATTCATGGCATTTGAGAAAACAATGGAGCAAATAAAACAGTGAAGTTGAAATTCTTCTAAATTCAGGTATTGAAATTTGTTATCTCTTATTTTCTTTCTTTAAAATGAAACACTGTGGTTTTTCAGGTTAACAGAGGCTTCTAATCCAAGAAGATAAAGTTAACACTCTTCAACAAAGTGAAACAAGTTCTTTTTTGCACAAGTAACATTGTTAATAAAAAAATATTTAACAAGAGAAATCTCTATTTACAAATAGATCATATACACAAACAGCTTAGATACATGAAAGGAGACAGATAATAGCATAGTGCTTAAGATAGTGAACGCAGGAGACAGAGTTCCAATTTGGACCCTTGGCTCCACCAATTACCAACTGTATGATCTTAGATTAAAAAGAAAAAAGGCTAAGTTACTTAACTTATATGTATTTTAGTATCTTATTTGCAAAATGATGAAAACAGTAAGCTATCTGAAAGAGTGGTTGTGTGCATTAGAATTATTATGTATAAACACTTGGAACAGTGCTTGGTAGATAATAAATACTCAAAAACTTCAACTATTGTTCTTTTTCATATCATTAGTAGTACTGATAGTAATAGTTCCCTCAAGAGGCAAATAGAGTCAAGCATTTTTCATTTAGAAATTTTACTTTCAACTAAAAAACAAACCACTGACAACCAATGAATGAATGTGTTAATGGAGTTTTTTTTTAAAGGGCTAAATTATCATCCCTAAAATAATATGTAATTATGAAATATTTGTGGAGAACTTCAGGCTTCAAATAACTGAAATACTTTATGTATCCTCTTGGAATGTCTTACAATTTTTAGGAAAAATACAAACGGATCAAGAGAAAATGAAGCAGAAACAATAAAATTCTATCTATATATTTTTATTTATCAATGCACGTGTGCTAAGTTACTTCAATTGTGTCCAACTCTTTGTGACCCGATGGACAATACCCTGCCAGGCTTCTCTGTCCATGAGATTCTCCAGGCAAGAATACTGGAGTGGGTTGCCATGGCCTTCTCCAGGGAATCTTTGCAACCCAGGGACTGAACCACCGTCTCATTATGTCTCATGCATTGACACGAACTGGGAAGCCCTATTTTAAAGAAAGACCTGAATAAAGATATCAATTCACCAGGAATTTAGAACTGACTGGTTCTGAGTCTGTGAAAAGCGAAAAAAAAGGAGCGGAGGAAGTGTATAATTAACAAAGTAGAAATCATAAGAAAATCAATCCTGCTATTAAAACTTGAGCAAAATTAAAGCAATTCAAATCAATATGAAGAGTCACCAAATTCTTCAGTTCAGTTACTCAGTCGCGTCTGACTCTTTGCAACCCCATGGACTGCAGCACAACAGGCCTCTCTGTCTATTGCCAACTCCCAGAGTTTACTCAAACTCCTGTCCATTGAATCAATGATGCCATCCAGCCATCTCATCTTCCGTCATCCCCTTCTCCTCCTGCCTTCAATCTTTTCCGGCATCAGGGTCTTTTCAGTCAGTTCTTGACATCAGGTGGACAAAGTATTGGAGTTTTAGCTTCAATATCAGTCCTTCCAATGAACACTCAGGACTGATCTTCTTTGATGGAAAGGTTGGATCTCCTTGCAGTCAAAGGGACTTTCAAAAGTGTTCTCCAACACCACAGTTCAAAAGCATCCATTATTCGGCGCTCAGCTTTCTTTACAGTCCAACTCTCACATCCATACACAACTACTGGAAAAACCATAGCTTTAGCTAGAGGGACCTTTGTTGGCAAAGTAATGTCTTGTTTTTTAATATGCTGAAGGAGATGTTTTTCTGGAACTCTCTTGCTTTTTCAATGATCCAACGAATGTCGGCAATTTGATCTCTGGTTCCTCTGCCTTTTCTAAATCCAGCTTGAACATCTGGAAGTTCACAGTTTCACATACTATTGAAGCCTGGCTTGGAGAACTTTGAGCATCACTTTGCTAGTGTGTGAGATGACACAATTGTGTGGTAGTTTGAACATTCTTAGGCATTGCCCTTCTTTGGGACTGGAATGAAAACACCTTTTCTAGTCCTATGGCCACTGCTGAGTTTTCCAAATTTGCTGGCATACTGAGGGCAGCACTTTTACAGCATCATCTTCTAGGATTTGAAATAGCTCAATTGGAATTCCATCTCCTCCACTAACTTTGTTCGTAGTGATGCTATTAAGGCCCACTTGACTTTGCATTCCAGGATGTCTGGCTCTAGGTGAGTGATCACACCATTGTGGTTATCAGGGTCATGAAGATCTTTTCTGTATAGTTCTGTGTATTCTTGCCATCTCGTCATAATATCTTCAGCTTCTGTTAGGTCCACACCATTTCTGTCCTTTATTGTGCCCATCTTTTTGCATGAAATGTTCCCTTGGTATCTCTAATTTTCTTGAAGAGATCTCTAGTCTTTCCCATTGTATTGTTTTTCTTTATTTCTTTGCAACAATCACTGAGGAAGGCTTTCTTATCTCTCCTTGCTGTTCTTTGGAACTCTGCATTCAGATGGGTATATCTTTCCATTTCTCTGCCTTTCGGTTCTCTTCTTTTCATAGCTATTTGTAAGGCCTACTTGTTTTGGATTTCTTTTTCTTGGGGATGGTCTTGATCACTGCCTCCCGTACAATGTCACGAACTACTTTCCATAGTTCTTCAGGCACTCTATCAGATCTAATCCTTTGACTCTGTTTGTCACTTCCACTGTATAATCATAAGGGATTTGATTTAGGTCATACCTGAATGGTCTGGTGTTTCCCCTACTTTCTTCAATTTACATCTGAATTTGGCAATAAGGAGTTCATGATCTGAGCCACAGTCAGCTCCGGGCCTTGTTTTTGCTGACTCTAGAGAGCTTCTCCATCTTTGGCTGCAAAGAATATAATCAATCTGATTTCGGTATTGACCATCTGGTGATGTCCATGTATGGAGTCTTCCCTTGTGTTGTTGGCAGAGGGTATTTGCTATGACCAGTGTGTTCTCTTGGCAAAACTCTATGAGCCTTTGCCCTGATTCATTTTGTACTCCAAGGCCAAATTTGCCTGGTACTCCAGGTATGTCTTAACTTCCTACTTTCGCATTCCAGTCCCTTTTAACGAAAAGGACATCTTTTCTGGGTGTTAGTTCAAGAAGATCTTGTAGGTCTTCATAGAACTGTTCATCTTCAGCTTCTTCAGCATTACTGGTCAAGGCATAGAATTGGATTACTGTGACAATGAACAGTTTGCCTCGGAAACAAACAGAGATCATTCTGTCGCTTTTGAGACCGCATCCAAGAACTGCATTTCAGACTCTCTTATTGACTACGATGGCTACTCCATTTCTTCTAAGGGATTCTTGCTCACAGTAGTAGATATAATAGTCATCTGAATTAAATTCACCCATTCCAGTCCATTTTACTTCACTGATTCCTAAAATATCAATGTTTACTCTTGCCATCTCCTGTTTGACCACTTCCAATTTGCCTAGATTCATGGACCTAACATTCCATGTTCCTATGCAGTATTGCTCTTTACAGCATCAGACCTTGCTTCCATCACCAGGCACATCCACAACTGGGCGTTGTATTTCCTTTGGCTCCATCTCTTCATTCTTTCTGGAGTTATTTCTCCACTGATCTCCAGTAGCATACTGGGCACTTACTGACCTGGGGAGTTCATCTTTCAGTGTCCTATCTTTTTGCCTTTTCATACTGTTCACAGGGTTCTTAAGACAATATTGAAGTGGTTTGCCATTTCCTTCTCCAGGGGACTACCAAATTCTATACCATAAGAATTTCAGTCCCCCTACTAACTAAAATCTTTGATCTGCAATACATATGACTCTTAAAAGACAGGAAATCTCTTACATAATTTACTATATGCATCAAGGAGTAATACAATACTTGACCTTATTGGTAGACTCATATTTTATCTGTTACATGAATATTCACAACTCAAAGCATTCAGACCATTACAGTACAGGAAAAAAATGTGCCTACACTCCACTTGGGGAAACAAGACTTTTCCCTAAAAGGAATGGAATTTTAAACTTTACTAATATTTTTAAAAAGAACTTTTATCTAAGTAAGTAATTGAAAGCATTTGGTTATATTAAAGCTTTGACTTTTAACTATAGTTCTATCGTTTTTATTCTTGCATATCATCTTTTTTATTATAAACACTGTAATCGGTATTTTCTTTTGTAGATTTGATTGTACTTTCCTATTTCACCTCAGTGTGGACAATGTTTCAATCTGATTTAAAATGTTTTCCTTTTCCGTGTAAACAAATATTCTTGTCAGCATCATAAAGGAGATGGAAATAAAACACATGTTAATTCTTTCTCCAAATTAGGAGAGATTCTAAGGGGACTGTAATTACAAACAATGAAAAGACTCATTCCAGAGGCATGATTTTTGAAAAGTTTAGGGAGAGGTTACGGGAAAAGGGAAATTGATAGAAAGGAAAGAGTAAAAAATCTATTTTCTAAAAAAGAAATATACTTTGGGATGATAATAATGGATGACTAGTTTCAAACGGGCAATTCATCATTACTTAAAAAAAGAATATTAACTACTTCAAAGACAGCATGAACTGTGACTACTTCAACGTTCTGGAATATTGGTATTCTTTGAAGAAACAATTTTACCAAGATGATGCAGTTTTCTACTGTAACTTGAAAAAAAAAAAAAACTCATGGTAGGGTTTGAGATAGAGAAAATTGTCTATTACAGACAATAAGAACAGAAAATATAAAACATAATTTCTAACTTGTGGTATGCTAAGGAAAAAAGGAAAAAAAAAAAGGAAAAAAGGAGAAGAGAAACAGGAAAATGAAGGGTTTCAGGACAGCAATTACATGAACAAATGTTTGACAACTGTGTAAAATAAAGGCTCTATTTAGAAGGGTGCTTTGTCTTATAGACCAATTATTGGATGATAAAAAGTTAAACTCAGGAAAAAGTACAGCTTTCATTAAAGAAATAATTCATGAAATAATGGCATTAACAAATCATAACAAGAATGTATAAACACCGTGGGGAAAGAATGCATTTAAAAAAAATCTATGATATATTACACTAAAAGAAAAGCCAGACCATATTTTGTGTTACCATCTGTATACTAGTGCCAACACTCTAATAGTGATTTTCAAATATCCTCAAATAGAAAATCTGAACCCTTTAAGTGTGGAGGTTTTTAAACTAGTCTGAATATTTTTAAAAATATCACTTACCTACAAAATATATTCTTTTAAAAAATTATTTATTCTTTTTTTTTGGCTGTGCTGGGTATTTGTTGCTTTGTGCAGGCTTTCTCTTGTTGCAGTGAGCAGGGGCTGCTCTCGAGTTGTGGTGCGCCTGCCTCTTGCTGTGGGGGCTTGTCTTATTGTGTAGCACCTGCTTAGTTGCTCCAAGGCATATGCGATCCTCCCAGATCAGGGATCAAACCTGTGTCCCCTGAACTGGCAGGTGGATTCTTAGCCACTGCGCCACCAGGGAAGTCCCTACAAAATATATTCTTAAATCAAAAGGCCACTGACTAGTTTCTTTATACAAGGCCTGTGTTAGCAGATAGTTTTGAAATGCATAAATGCTGCAAGTTTCAATAATAATGTATTGCATGACTTTTCTACCAAGGAAATTGCTAAGCATCCTTAGAGTAAAGTTATGCTAAGCATCCTTAGCATACATTAACATAAGGTAGTGATGAGCTCTGGAAAAAAGATCTCCCCTCCAAATTCAAAAGCTGCTTAATCAAATTCAATTTCACGAACTATCAGTTGAAACCGCAATGTTTCATTTACTTCTTGAAAATTTTCTAGTCAAAAAGAAGAAAAGATGAGAAGTAAGGAATAACTGCAATTATTTGTCAATATCATTGGGCCATTCTTTTCTACTTTGCTGGAGTTTGTGTGAAATTCAAGTACAAATGAGAAAACACTCCAGCAAAATGATACTACTTCTACATTTCTTCTTGCTCTTATTGACCAAAAACACTAAAGTACAATTCAACAAGAAGGCAATAAAATAAGACAGTTTCTAAGTGGTCAAATGGCAGACTTAATTAAATGGTGTGCTGAATGTTAAAACAATGGAGAAATAAAGAGGATGAGAAGAAATATTTCTCTAAGCAATTATACAACTAGTTCACCTTTCAAGTTAAAAAAAGGAGACAGGGAGAAAGAAAATTATCTGTTTAAAAATAAAAATAAGTTTGAAAGGAAACTCCTCAAGTGTTTTCTTAGTAGTAACTTCTACTAAGTTTCTAACCATCATGCATGAAATTTACTATAATTACCACATACATCTGTTTTTTCAACAGGAAATTATCTTAGGAGTTATGTACTCTGGAAACTGCTACTCAACAACTGAGATTTTCTGATTGGGAGAATAAGAGTCATGAAGATCCAAAGGAAAAGAATTAAGATCAACACTTGAACAAGCATTGATTCTTACAATTATTGAGAGAAGAACTTCATACACTGCAAAAAATCCCTGAAAAAACTACTAATTAAGCACTGAATGAAATTTGCACTCTTCATTATTTAAGATTTAAAAGCAGTATAGAAACTACTTTCTTAGACTTCATATGAAACAAAGACACTTCATAAAGCCATAAACTAGACGTGAACTAAGTTTAAGTATCCCATTGAGGAAGCATAAACTTCACTCCTTAAAGTAAAACCTTAATAATATATTTGATAGAATATAGGACTTAAATGAAGAAACTAGCAAAGGAATTAAACATGCGTATCACTATGCAGATGAAAGGGGAATCTGTGCACTTTTTCTGGGGAACAGGCTAGCTGGCTCAGGGTCACTGGCTCAGTTTTATATCTCCTTATGTAAGCGTCCCATTCTTTTATTCTCTTTCAGAATCTGTTCCCCTGGATGAAGTCAACTTTTATACACCTGACTTCCACATATATCATACTTTCAAACATTGTAACATTGATATCCTTAAATCTTGCCTTTCCTACTCTGATTTCAGATTTTGTGCTTCAGTGCATAAACATTAGCAACTATAATCTGTTAAGACTGCTTTCCAAACATAGAAGCACTGCCATTTTTGTCTCCATACCAAGAGGAGTACACAAATAAATTATTTTTAAAATTTATTTGCCTTTTATTGAAGGATAATTGCTTTATAGAATTTTGCTGTTTTCTGTCAAACCTTAACATTAATCTGCTGTATGGCTCAGGAAACTCAAATACTTTATATTTTTATTGCATTTTACTCTTGCTATTTTATAAAGATGAGTGGAAATTGAAAAAAAATGCAAACAACACAAATGATAAGAAATGTAGAGGTCATAAATTTAAATCAATTGAAACAAAAGTGGAGCTCATCAGTCAACCCAAAAGTTGCACATTTCTAGCATCAAGTTGACAAGTACTGGCTAAAACAGGAAAAAGTAAAGAGCACATATAAAACATGAGTTACTATTAGGGCTTCTACATTTGGGAGTTCTCTAGGAATGGAAATTCCCCTTTTAATATGTAAAGTTGCTGTTCGACTTGCATATATATCCAACTTCTTTACATGTTTTCAGGTTTACAAAAAAGGACTGAATTCTCATGTTACTCTGGATTTCTTCAGTAGCCAAAAAAGAAAAAAAAGTGATCTATAAAATTGATTTTGTTGTAAGATATTAGTGACATATGAGTCATACCTCCAAGGAATATGCAATTGACCAGTTGATTTTTCTCCCAGGTCAGTCAAACATTTTACTGGTTACCTCCTATATGCCTCTGGACTCTGAGTGACATAAAGATAGATAAGATGGGCCTAACCTGCTAGAGACTCTGAAATCAGACCCTGACACTAGTGTCTGCAGTAACCCTTTATATGGATAGTAGAGACACCAAGGATCAGAGAGAAGATGGGGCTGTCCCAAAGCAAAGCTAGAACTCTGAATCTGGGTCGCCTAACATCTAAATGCCCTTTCTTTTTGATCATTCTTTCTTTTAGAACATGTGATTTTAAAAAGAGGATATCCACAGATGGAGGCATTGTGCCATCTGAACAGAAAAAGCAAATTTTAGGCTGGAAGCCTTGGCTGAGATCTTTCAACTTTTAAAGCACTCATTCTTTCCACTTGTGCAAGAATCTGCACACTTATATCTTCACCTTACCAATACATGTTGTTTTATATAAGGATGCAGGATTGACACATTCCTGCAACATCAGCTTCTATTAACCCTGACTTCTACCCATCTAGAGCCTAGTTTGTAATCCTGCCTTTTCCAGCCACTTCATGATTTTCCTTCTGACTTCCTTCTTGTTAAGCTTTGTAAAGCCATCCCTGGCTCGATCTTCTTCCTGCTGTGCTTTCTTCCTCCTCTTTAAAATAGAACTTTTACTTTTCTCTCTGACTCTGTGTAATATTTTCTGTTTCTTTTTGGAGAATTCAGCCTGAAAGGGAAAAACATGTTTAACTGACTGTTTTGAGATAATAAGATTGAAAGTTTCATTTTCTATACTTAATGATTTATTATATAATTTATTCAGGCATAAAATAAATTGAAAGTAAGTATAATGCAAAATTTATACACATATTGGGGTGCTCTTCATAACTGTTTTAAAACTACTAGTAAGGACTTCTGCAATTTTCTTGTTAGGGTTATGACTATATACTATCAAAGTCTAAGGAAAGTCAAATCAGATAGGTGTTTTTATAAGAAATATAATATCAGGGAGTTGTTAACCTTCATAATGGCTTCAAAATTAAAATTCAAATGTCAAAACACACACAATTAGCCCTCATTATACACAGCAGACAACCCAACAGTATTACTTTATATGTAAAAACACAGAAGAACCTTCGCTTGATTTTTTCTGTTGAACCATTTGAAGGTACTCACAGGCCTTCCAATGTAAGCACCAAGCTTTACCAATAAGATAAACAGGTATTCAGAAACTTCTCACAAATAACTTTAGAGGAACTTTAATAAACAACAGGATATATGCGTTGTGTCGTAGTTCACTCACCTTTCCATCAAAGCGTTTTATTGTATATTGATCCAGACCCAAGTCTGTAAAACAGAAAAAATAATGCTTAGTCACTGATTATAACTCAGGTGAAATACATGAAATGCTAGCTCTCAGTTTTGTTTCCAACCCCATTGAGATGGTTGAGCCACAACATTATTTGAACAGAAATGAAAATTCTGTTCCACTTTCAGACTTAAAGTGTTGGTACTAAAAAATACCAATCCTTTATTTTATATATAAGAATATGAAACTCTCAGAGATAAAAAGGGTCCATTTGCAGACCTATTCATGTGCAAACCTATTCAACAGTAAAGTCAAACTAGAATCCTGGACTCTTCCCAGGATGATACTTTTCCATTACATCAAAATGATACATTACCTCTAAATAAGGTGAGGGGATATTAGTTTTATCTGAAAGCATAATCATTTTTTGTATAAAGAGAGATGAGTTTAATACCAGGAGACATTTTGAAACACTCCTAAACAAACTCAAATTGGTCATCTTAGTATGACCTTTTAAAGGTGGGCTAAATAATAAATTTAGCCTTGGGAATTCCTAGCATTGTGAAATACTAAGCACCATGAACGATAAAAGGAAATATATTGAGTGATTTTGAAGGCTGGGATTTTCTGTTTTTGATGATTGCTTTATCCCAGTATTTGGAATAGTGCTTGATCACGAAATACCTAAAAAAAAACAACAAAAAACACAAAGCTGAATGAGTAAGATACAATCCTTGCCTTGAAAAGTCACAGTTTTGTAAGAAAGATGTATGCAATAATATTGCAAGGGAAGATACAATGTTTTCAGTAAGAGGATGCTGTGGGAATTTTTAGAGTGGAGAAATCAGTTCCCAATTATACTTATTTTTCTTGCATAATTACTCAGTTGTTTTCTTTCAGCTCTCACTTTCTTCATGCCAGTTCAGGCCCTTATTTCATTATGCTTACAGTAATACAATGATCGGAATATCACTGCTCCCAAAGGAAGCTTTTTGCATTTCTGCTTCTACACATTTGGTTACACTTGCTCATCTAAAATGTGCTTTACCTTCTAGAAGTCTATCCAGAATTAAAAGAACCACTGACTGCAAAAGAAGAAGAAAAGTCAGAAAAAAAAAAATTAAAAACAAAACTAATTTGAAACTTCACATGTACTCAAGAAAACATCAGTTATAAAGGCAGAACAAGCCTCTATGATAAAAAAAAATAGAGAACAAGAAAGAGTTGTAGACAATTAAAACTAGCAAGGAGAGATAAGAAAGCTTTCCTAAGTGAACAGTGCAAAGAAATAGAGGGAAACAATAGAATGGGAAAGAATAGAGATCTCTTCAAGAAAATTAGAGATACCAATGGAACATTTCATGAAGAGATGGGCACAATAAAGGACAGAAACAGTATGAACCTAACAGAAGCCGAAAAAATTAAGAAGAGGTGGCAAGAACACACAGAAGAACTATACAAAAAAGATCTTAATGACTCGGATAACCACAATGGTGTGATCACTCACCTAGAGCCAGACATCCTGGAGTGCGAAGTCAAGTGGGCCTTAATAGCATCACTACGAACAAAGCTAGTGGAGGTAATGGAATTCCAACTGAACTATTTCAAAGCCTAAAAGATGATGTTGTTAAAGTGCTGCACTCAATATTCCAGCAAATTTGGAAAACTCAGCAGTGGCCACAGGACTGGAAAAGATCAGTTTTCATTCTCCAAAAAAAAAGCAATGACAAAGAATATATTCAAACTACCACACAACTGCATTCATTTCACATGTTAGCAAGGTCATACTCAAAATCCTTAAAGCTAGGCTTCAACAGTATGTGAACTGAGAACTTCCAGATGTACAAGCTGGATTTAGAAAAGGCTGAGGAACCAGAGATCAAATTGCCAACATCCGCTGGATCATCAAAAAAGCAAGAGAGTTCCAGAAAAACATCTACTTCTGCTTCATCGACTATGCTAAAGCCGCTGACTGTGTGGATCACAACAACCTGAAGAGAATTCTTCAAGAAATGGGAATACCAGATCATCTTACCTGCCTCCTGAGAAACCTGTATGCAGCGCAAGAAGCAACAGTTAGAACGGGACATGGAACAACGGACTGATTCAAAACTGGGAAAGGAGTATATCAAGGCTGTATATTGTCACCCTGAGTATTTAACTTATATGCAGAGAACAGAACATTATGTGAAACGGCTGAGGGAACGAAGCACAAGCTGGAATCAAGATGCTGGGGGAAATATCAATAACCTCAGATATGCAGATGATACCACTCTTGTAGCAGAAAGCAAAGAGGAACTACAGTCTCTTGATGAAGGTGAAAGAGGAAAGTTAAAAAGCTGGCTTAAAATTCAACATTCACAAATCAAAGATCACGGCATCCAGTCCCATCACTTCATGGCAAATAGATGAGGAAACAATGGAAACAGTGACAGACTTTATTAGCTCCAAAATCACTGAGAATGGTGACTGCAGCCATGAAATTAAAAGACTCTTGGTCCTTGGAAAAAAAGCTATGACAAACCTAGACAGTGTATTAAAAAGAAGAGACATTACTTTGCCATCAAAGGTCTGTCTAGTCAAAGCTATGGTTTTTCCAATAGTCACGTATGGATGTGAGAGTTGGACCATAAAGAAGGCTGAGCGCCAAAGAATTGATGCCTTCGAACTGTGGTGTTAGAGAAGGCTCTTGAGAGTCCCTTGGGACTGCAAGGAGATCAAGTCAGTCAATCCCAAAGGAAATCAGTCTTGAATATTCATTGGAAGGACTGAAACTGAAGCTCCAATACTTTGTCCACCTTATGTGACGAGCTGACTCATTGGAAAAGACCCTGATGTTGGGAGACACTAAGGCAGGAGGAGAACAGGGGCATACGGAGGATGAGATGGCTTGATGGCAGCACTGGCTCAATGGACATGAATATGCGCAAACTCTGGGAGATGGTGAAGAGCAGGGAAGACTGATGTTGCATTCCATGGGGCTGCAAGAGTCGACACAACTTACGAGACTGAACAACAACAAAACTGTGATTGCCTATTTCCTCATATTTCTTAATATACTGTCAAGAAATTACGAAAAGTTATCTCCCTGGACCACTGCCAAAAAGACAACAGAATGGAAAAGAGAAAACAGAAGAGTGAATTATAAAAAAACAGAGACTCAATACAAGGTCTTCTGTCATACAAGATCTTTTCACATTCAGAAATACGGACGAAATAATTTAGAAAGTATTAGCAGAGAATTTCTCATTTAAGTAAAATGAACAAAACTTACTTGTAATTAATTCAGTGTATGCTTATGAAATCTCAGAATACCAAGAACAGGAAAATCCTCCGAGTTCCCAGAAAAGCCTTTCCTAGTCTTTTACAAAGGAATGAGAATCAGTCTAGGATCAGATATCTCATAAGTAAGGGAAATAAATGCTTACCAATTAGAGCAACACTGTTCAAAACAAATACATGTGAACCACATGCATAATATAATATTCCCTAACAACCGCCTTTAAGAAAGTAAATAGAAACAGGTAAAATTAATTTTAATAATATATTTTACTTAACTGAATATATATCCAAAATAGCATGATTTCAACATATAATCAATACAAAACTTGAGATATTTTACATTTATACTGAGTTTTTAAAATCTAGTGTGTATTTTACAATTTTAGCACATCTCAGTTTAGACTAGCTACATTTCAAGTTATTACCATAATATCCAAAATAATTGAAAAGTTAACTTGAATGGATTTATGTTTTTCATTGAATGCTCTTTACTATAGTTGGGAATATATTTTACCATGGGCATCTATCCAAAAAAAGGAGGGGGCATGTAAGGACAGCCTGGCATGTACTGAGAATTCCTGTCATTTAAAAGCAAATACAGATATAAAGTACTTAGTTGAAATACATGATTGGTTCATCCTGTTATATTTAGATTTCTTTATCTGTCAAATGAAGGAGATGGTTGGATTAGATCAGTTGTTAACATGGTTGGGGGTGAAATATGGGAACTGTGGATGAACTATTTCATTCTGTCCTTAATCAGTCAGTTCAGTTCAGTCGCTCAGTCGTGTCCGACTCTCCGCGACCCCATGAATCACAGCATGCCAGGCCTCCCTGTCCATCACCAACTCCCGGAGCTCACTCAAACTCATGTCCACAGAGTCGGTGATGCCATCCAGCCATCTCATTCTCTGTCCTCCCCTTCTCCTCCTGCCCCCAACCTTTCCTAGCATCAGACTCTTTTCCAGTGAGTCAACTCGTCGCATGAGGTGGCCAAAGTATTGCAGTTTCAGGTTTAGGATCAGTTCTTCCAATGAACACCCAGGATTGATCTCCTTTAGAATGGACTGGTTGGATCTCCTTGCAATCCAAGGGACTCTCAAGAGTCTTCTCCAGCACCGCAGTTCAAAAGCATCAATTCTTCGGCAATCAGCTTTCTTCACAGTCCAACTCTCACATCCATACATGACCACGGGAAAAACCTTAGCCTTGACTAGATGGACCTTTGTTGGCAAAGTAATGTCTCTGCTTTTTAATATGCTATCTAGGTTGGTCATAACTTTCCTTCCAAGGAGTAAGCGTCTTTTAATTTCATGGCTGCAATCAGCATCTGCAGTGATTTTGGAGCCCCAAAAAATAAAGTCTGACACTGTTTCCACTGTTTTTCCATCTATTTCCCATGAAGTGATGGGACCAGATGCCATGATCTTTGTTTTCTGAATGTTGAGCTTCAAGCCAACCTTTTCACTTTCCTCTTTCACTTTCATCAAGAGGCTTTTGAGTTCCTCTTCACTTTCTGCCATAAGGGTGGTATCATCTGCATATCTGAGGTTATTGATATTTCTCCCAGCAATCTTTATTCCAGCTTGTGCTTCCTCCAGCCCAGCGTTCCTCATGATGTACTCTGCATATAATCCCAGTAGCAACCATTAAAGACACACAACAAAATATACTTAAATTCCTCTGCCAAAATCAATTAAAATGAAATATGAAAAAATCTTCAGGGCTTCCCTGGTGGCTCAGTGATGAAGAATCTCCCTAAATGCAGGAGACACAGGTTCAATCTGTCCAGGAGGATCTCCCATATGCTGAACAACTGAGCCGACATGCCACAATTACTGAGCCTGTGCTCTAGAGCCTGGGAACTGCAACTACATGCCACAATTACTAAAGCCTGTGCACCCTCGAGCCTGTGCTCCTCAATGGGGGAGGCCACTGAAATAAGTCCATGCACCTCAAGTGGAGAGCAGCCCCTGCTCACTGCAACTAGAGAAAAGCCTGTGCAGCAAGGAGGACTCAGCACAGCCAAAAATAAATAAGTAAACAAAATTTTTATTGGAGGCTAATTATTTTACAATATTATATTGGTTGATTTTGCCAAAAATTAGCCTCCAATAAAAAAGAAAAAAAAATCTTCAAATAATCTGAAAAGAATCCAGGAAAGAGGTAAAAGAGTAACATAAAAGGGGAAAACAAACAATAAAATGGTAGAGCTTAATCTAAACATATAAAAAATTACATTAAATATAAATCATCTAAATACATTAATTAAAAGGTAGAAACTATCATATTGGATAGAAAACAAGATCCAACTACATGTGGTCCATAAAAAACCTATTTTAAATATAATAATATAGGTAGGTTAAAAGTAACATGATGGAAAAAGATGTATCATGCAAAGTGAATCAAAATAAATACAGAGTAGCTACATAAATATCAGACTATGTAGACTTTAGAGCAAAAGAAATATTAGCAAGGATAAAATGGGTCAATTATATAATGAAAGAGCGTCAATCCACCAGGAAGACAGAATAATCCTAAGTGTGCATGTACCTAGTAAGAGAGTTTCAAAACATCCGAAGCAAAAACTGACAGAACTGAAAAGATACAGGCAAATTCACAAATAAAGTCAGAGATCAACTCCCTTCTCTCAATAATTGACAGTGACAAGAATAGATAACCAGTACCCTTATGGCAGAAAGTGAAGAGGAACTCAAAAGCCTCTTGATGAAAGTGAAAGAGGACAGTGAAAAGGTTGGCTTGAAGCTCAACATTCAGAAAACAAAGATCATGGCATCTGGTCCCATCACTTCATGGGAAATAGATGGAAAAACAGTGGAAACAGTGTCAGACTTTATTTTTTGGGGCTCCAAAATCACTGCAGATGCTGATTGCAGCCATGAAATTAAAAGACGCTTACTCCTTGGAAGGAAAGTTATGACCAACCTAGATAGCATATTAAAAAGCAGAGACATTACTTTGCCAACAAAGGTCCATCTAGTCAAGGCTAAGGTTTTTCCCGTGGTCATGTATGGATGTGAGAGTTGGACTGTGAAGAAAGCTGATTGCCGAAGAATTGATGCTTTTGAACTGCGGTGCTGGAGAAGACTCTTGAGAGTCCCTTGGATTGCAAGGAGATCCAACCAGTCCATTCTAAAGGAGATCAATCCTGGGTGTTCATTGGAAGGACTGATGCTAAAGCTGAAACTCCAATACTTTGGCCACCTCATGCGACGAGTTGACTCACTGGAAAAGACTCTGATGCTGGGAAAGGTTGGGGTGGGAGGAGAAGGGGAGGACAGAGAATGAGATGGCTGGATGGCATCACCGACTCTGTGGACATGAGTTTGAGTGAGCTCCGGGAGTTGGTGATGGGCAGGGAGGCCTGGTGTGCTGTGATTCATGGGGTCGTGGAGAGTCAGACACGACTGAGCGACTGAACTGAACTGAAGGATATGGAAGATGGAAAGATCAGTGGTTGCCTGGGACTTGCCAGGGAACAAGTGGGAAGGCAGGATTACAAATGGGCACAAAGACATCTTAGGGGGTGATGAATATATTCATTATATTGATTATGCTGATGATTTCACCAGTGTATACGTGCAATTAGTATATCAAAACTTCATCAAACATTTAAATATGTGCTGCTTGTTTTGTCTGTTGTTTAGTCAATCAACCGGACATTAAGCCTCGACGTGATAGACAATTAGGAATTGCTACTTCGTTTGCTACCACAAGCCCCACTGGTCACCAGAGTCAAGCTATTAAGGATGTGTCCTCCGGGTGGCAGTCACAAAAGCTGGAAAGTCAGACATATACACAAGCTTCCTGTTCAGAGATACCAGGAATCTGGGGCAGGGTACAGAGAGACCACAAAAATGATGCCCACTGGCCTGCCCAGTCTCTGAAGAAGTTTATAGTCAGACCATAGATGCGTGTTTAATTAGAAGCCTCCTCTTAGGCCACAGCCATGATGATAAGTTAGTAAGCCTCTTTACACAAAGACTGGGGTGTATTTCATGCTGGTTATCTGTGCTGTGCCCTGGAATGGGCTAATCAGTTAACAACCGTTTCTCCATTTGTTACAGTCCTATGGGACCTGAGAATGTAAGCCCCAGTGACCACTAGAGGCAAGTGTTCAAAGGATGTGTCCTGGGTGCCAGCTGCAAAATCAGGATGCTAGACATGCGCACAAATCTCACTCTGGGAGATACCAGTTACCTAGAGCAAGGCAGAAAGGTATGCAAAGATGGCTCCCACTGGCCTCTACAATCTTTAGAAAGTACTTCAGCAGGTCTCTGGATGTGTATTAAACCAGAAGCCTTCTCCCCAAGCCAAAGTTCCAAAATAAGTAAAGGTACCTGTTTCACAGAAATACTGGCAGTGTTTCAATCTGCTACATCCGTGCTGTGCCCTGAGGGTGGTAGCCAGTTAAGCATGGTTTCTTTATTTGTTACAGTCCTATGGAACCTGTGAACATAAACCCTGCTGCCCACCAGAGGCAGGTGATCAAGGGGTGTTCCTTGGGCAGCTGCTGTGAAGAATAGGGCACTAGATGTGCACAAGCTCTTCTCAAGGAGATACTGGAGACATGGAAAAAGGCAGAGGGAGAGTGCAAGCCTCTGTCTTTGGAGAATATTTCAGAAGGCTCCTAGATATGTGTTAAATTAGATGTCTACCTCACAGGCCAGTGCTTTACGATAAGCAAATAGGCCTCTTTCAGAGAAAGACTGGGCACTTTTCACTCAACTACCTTTGCACTGGACCCTGCAGGGTAGCCAGGCATGAGCACTTAAAGAACTGCTTTTAGTTCACTATAGCTTTGTGGGTCTTTTAGATGCAAGTCCCATTGGCTTCCAAATCTGGATACTCTGGGGCTTACCTCGCAGGTGTAGGTCTCAAAAGCTGGGGTGCCAGATGTGAGATTTAAATCTCCCACTCCTCAGTTAGAAGCTCAGATCTGTGAGTTCCCTCCTGAACACTGGTTACTGTGCCAGGAGTGGAGTTTATGGTGAGATTGTGTCTCAGCCTTTTCAACCCATTTTGGTGTGGGTTTTTTCTCATTTGTCTGATGTGTAGGAGTATGGGAGTGGCTCATCTAGTTTTGGAGTTTCTTATTCTTCCTTATACAGTTGTAGATTTGGAGTGTCCATGGGAAAAGGTGAGTTCAGGATCCTCCCACATAACCGACTTGACCCAAAACCACTGAATATAATCGAGGGTAAAATTATGTGTCTCAGACTAAAACGGCTCTAGGTAAGATCAAAAAGGGCTCTAGTAAGAGTATCACTAAGGGCATGACTCTTATTCTAAGGAGAATATGGAGTCCTGAACAAGTAATTCATAGTATGATCTCTCTTTTCACATCCCTTTTGTCTTCCATGTAGATAAAATCAGATCAAGATGAATAGATCAGCCAGTGGGACGCGGTGGAAAGGAAACAGAGATCCTCTGCTCTGATCAAAGCTCAAGTTTTTCTATAAAGTACTTTAAAAATTCTACCCATGCTACTGCTTCTCCAAGTCATTGGCTATCTATGCAAAATTGGTTACTACAAGCAGCAAGCAACTGTCTTATCCGTTGTACACAGAGATGCTGATGATATTAAGGCTGCACAGAAAGGAGGTGAGACACATTCAAGTCATACACTACATATTTTTAGTCCTTTTAATGTCTTTCCTGCTTATCTATGGCTACTATAAACTTTCTTGGTATTCAGTACAAAAATATTCTTAATCAGCTTGCTACTGAAATTCATTAGCACTCTACTCACTTAAAAACTGCTTAATTTTAGGGCTGTGTATGCTTTGTGATTATTTTTGAACTATTCTAAAACTAAAACTTACAAGTTTAGATCTGTTAGATATCCTGGGATACAGTATGTGTGAAAGCCATAATAAAACAAAGTTGAAATATGAGCTACTGGCTAGAGTCCAACCATCTGATGACAGAAATTCAAACTACAAAAAAAAACAGCCTCATTCTTTTCTTTGTTTCAACCCACATTGGAATAATATATATTTTACTTCTGCTACATCAACATTTGTGGAAATTTGTGTTCATGAGCAAACAAAAATGAAGCCAAATTTTCTCCTGAATCTCATTTTAATATATTAAAATTTTCCCTCATGATTATTATTTTAAAAGAAAAACAATTATTCATTATTCTGACTTTTTATCAAAATCAGAAATATGCTTGGCATACGAGACATTTAGTAACCATTCTGTCCATATAACAGATCTTTCAATAATTAAAAAACAAAATTACAAAGTTAAATGCCAAAATATATGCAAACAATTAGAATATATAATGATTTCCAAAGGGGGAGAAATTCCTTAAATGACCAGATAATTTTTAGTAACCTACCTAAAGTGTTGCTTCATTTTCCCTGTCACACTGGAAGCAAAGTACAGTTTTATTTAAAGTTACTGCTACATATTAGATTTCATCTGGGTATTAGAAATAATTTGACAGTACAAAATATTTTGCCATTATAAAACCCAGGACTATATCTCACAATCCTTTTCTCTGTCTTACACATGTCATCTTTAATCTCTCCTTCCACATGTCACAAAATAAGGTGTTAAAACTAATTCAAAAGATTCAAAATCTAAAAGTCAGTGCAATCAATGGAAACTGTCTGGTTTAGGGGCATTTAGTACACTCATAGTGTTATATAACTACCACCTCTATCTAATTTCAAATATTTTCATCACTCCAAAACAAAAATAAACAGAAAACACCTTGTGCCCATTAAGCAGTCAGTTCTCATTTCCCCAACCCAGCTGCTGGCAATTGACAGCCTGCTTTCTATCTCTAGATTTACCTAGATATTATATACAAATGAAATAATATGCCAATATAAAATAAAAATTTAAAAAAGCAATCATATGTTAAGTGGCCTTTTGTGTCTGGTTTGTTGATGATTTTTATTTTTTAAAATTTATTAAGATTTGTTCTGTAGCCTAACATATGGTCTATCTGGTCTATTCTGGAGAATGTTTGATGTATGCTTGAGAATAAATGTCTTCTGATACTCTGGAGTGAAGTGTTCTATGTATGTCTATTAGATTTAGTTGGTTCATAGAATTAAGTCCTCTGTTTCTTTAATGACCTTCTGT
This sequence comes from Moschus berezovskii, assembly GCF_049115385.1. Taxonomy (NCBI): domain Eukaryota; kingdom Metazoa; phylum Chordata; class Mammalia; order Artiodactyla; family Moschidae; genus Moschus; species Moschus berezovskii. The sequence continues at coordinate 29,282,912 of NC_142471.1, forward strand.
CTAGATGTTCTCTTCACCACTGAAACAGGGTTATGAAATCTCTAACCATTATTGTACAACGATTTCTCCCTTCAATTCTGTCAATCTTTCTCTCACCTATTTTGGAGTCTGTTATTTGGTGTGTGTATACATATATATTTATCACTGTTATACCTGCTTGATGAACTAACCCTTTTATATATAAAAATGCTTTTTTATGCAATGTCCTTTGGTAAAGAATCTGCCTGCCAATGCAGGAGATGCAAGACACACGTGTTCAGTACCTGGGTTGGGAAGCTGCCCTGGAGTACGAAATGGCAACCCACTCCAATATTCTTGCCTGGAAAATTCCAAGGACAGAGGAGCCTGCTGGGCTACAGTCGATGGGTTGCAAAAGTCAGATACAACTGAGGAACTGAGCAGGCATGCAACATTCTTCTAAAGTGAGTTTCCTGTGGACAATATATAGGTAGATCATATTTTTTATCTCCTGTCAATCTCTGCCTTTTAACTGGTGAGTTCGTTTTATATTTAAATTATTAATAAGGAAGGACTTGCTTCTTCCATCTTGTTATTTGTATGCTATATGTCATGTCTTTTTTATCCCTTCATTTCTCTGATCTTGCCTTCTTCTGTGTTTGATTTTTTTTTCTAGTGTACTATTTCTATTCACTCCTCATTGTCTTTTCTGTATATTTTTTAGTGATTTTCTTAGTGGTTAACCTGAGGATTACAATTAATATCTCAAATTAATAATCTACTTTGAACCAACATTAACATATCTGTAATCACCAGATGGTCAACACTGAAGTCAGATTGATTATATTCTTTGCAGCCAAAGATGGAGAAGCTGTATACAGTCAGCAAAAACAAGACCAGGAGCTGACTGTGGCTCAGATCATGAACTCCTTATTGCCAAATTCAGACTGAAATTGAAGAAAGTAGGGAAAACCACTAGGTCATTCAGATATGACCTAAATCAAATCCCTTATGATTATACAGTGAAAGTGAGAAATAGATTTAAGGGACTAGATCTGATAGAGTGACTGATGAACTCTGGACGGAGGTTCGTGACATTGTACAGGAGACAGGGACCAAGACCATCCCCATGGAAAAGAAATGCAAAAAAGCAAAATGGCTGTCTGAGGAGGCCTTACAAATAGCTGTGAAAAGAAGAGAAGCGGAAAGCAAAGGAGAAAAGGAAAGATATAAGCATCTGAATGCAGAGTTCCAAAGAATAGCTAGGAGAGATAAGAAAGCCTTCCTGAGTGATCAATGCAAAGAAATAGAGGAAAACAACAGAATAGGAAAAACAAGAGATCTCTTCAAGAAAATTAGAGATATCAAGGGAACATTTCATGCAAAGATGGGCTCGATAAAGGACAGAAATGGTATGGACCTAACAGAAGCAGAAGATATTAAGAAGAGGTGGCAAGAATACACAGAACTGTACAAAACAGATCTTCACGACCAAGATAGTCACGATAACGTGATCACTGACCGAGAGCCAGACATCTTGGAATATGAAGTCAAGTGGGCCTTAAAAAGCATCACTACGAACAAAGCTAGTGGAGGTGATGGAATTCCAGTTGAGCTATTTCAAATCTTGAAAGATGATGCTGTGAAAGTGCTGCACTCAATATGCCGGCAAATTTGGAAAACTCAGCAGTGGCCACAGGACTGGAAAAGATCAGTCTTCATTCCAATCCCAAAGAAAGGGAATGCTAAAGAATGCTCAAACTACCGCACAATTGCACTCATCTCACACGCTAGTCAAGTCATGCTCAAAATTCTCCAAGCCAGGCTTCAGCAATATGTGAACCGTGAACTCCCAGATGTTCAAGCAGGTTTTAGAAAAGGCAGAGGCACCAGAGATCAAATCGCCAACATCTGCTGGATCATGGAGAAAGCAAGAGAGTTCCAGAAAACCATCTATTTCTGCTTCATTGACTATGCCAAAGTCTTTGACTGTGTGGATCACAATAAACTGTGGAACATTCTGAAAGAGATGGGAATACCAGACCACCTGACCTGCCTCTTCAGAAACCTGTATGCAGGTCAGGAAGCAACAGTCAGAACTGTACATGGAACAACAGACTGGTTCCAAATAGGAAAACGAGTATGTCAAGGCTGTATATTGTCACCCTGCTTATTTAACTTAGATGCAGAGTACATCATGAGGAACGCTGGGCTGGAAGAAGCACAAGCTGGAATCAAGACTGCCGGGAGAAATATCAATAACCTCAGATATGCAGATGACACCACCCTTATGGCAGAAAGTGAAGAGGAACTAAACAGCCTCTTGATGAAAGTGAAAGAGGAGAGTGAAAAGGTTGGCTTGAAGTTCAACATTCAGAAAACAAAGATCATGGCATCTGGTCCCATCACTTCATGGGAAATAGATGGGGAAACAGTGGAAACAGTGTCAGACTTTATTTTTTGGGGCTCCAAAATCACTGCAGATGCTGACTGCAGCCAGGAAATTAAAAGACGCTTACTCCTTGGAAGGAAAGTTATGACCAACCTAGATAGTATATTAAAAAGCAGAGACATTACTTTGCCAACAAAGGTCCATCTAGTCAGTTCAGTTCAGTCGCTCAGTCGTGTCCGACTCTCCGCGACCCCATGAATCACAGCACACCAGGCCTCCCTGTCCATCACCAACTCCCGGAGTACACCCAAACTCATGTCCACAGAGTCGGTGATGCCATCCAGCCATCTCATTCTCTGTCGTCCCCTTCTCCTCCCGCCCCCAACCTTTCCCAGCATCAGAGTCTTTTCCAGTGAGTCAACTCGTCGCATAAGGTGGCCAAAGTATTGCAGTTTCAGCTTTAGCATCAGTCCCTCCAATGAACATCCAGGATTGATCTCCTTTAGAATGGACTGGTTGGATCTCCTTGCAGTATAAGGGACTCTCAAGAGTCTTCTCCAACACCGGCTATGGTTTTTCCCGTGGTCATGTATGGATGTGAGAGTTGGACGATGAAGAAGGCTGATCGCCGAAGAATTGATGCTTTTGAACTGTGGTGCTGGAGAAGACTCTTGAGAGTCCCTTGGACTGCAGGGAGATCCAACCAGTCCATTCTAGAAGAGATCAACCCTGGGTGTTCATTGGAGGGACTGATGCTAAAGCTGAAACTGCAATACTTTGGCCACCTCATGCGACAAGTTGATTCACTGGAAAAGACTCTGATGCTGGGAAAGGTTGGGGGCGGGAGGAGAAGGGGACGACAGAGAATGAGATGGCTGGATGGCATCACCGACTCTATGGACATGAGTTTCGGTGAACTCCGGGAGTTGGTGATGGACAGGGAGGCCTGGTGTGCTGTGATTCATGGGGTTGCAAAGAGTCGGACACGACTGAGCTGAACTGAACTAATTGTTGTTTTACAAAGTTCTTTTAAATCATATAGAAAACAAAACAGGAGTTAAGACCCCTAAAACAATACTGACTTTTCTATTTTCCTATATACCTTTACAGGTCTTTATCATTTAAAAATTTTCTTTGTATGATTTTGGTTACTATTCAATATACTTTGATTTCAGCCTAAAGGATTCCAGTTAGCGTTTCTTGTAGGGAATGTCTACTAGCAACAAACTTCCTCTGTTTTTACTATCTAGAAATTGTCTTAATTTCTCTTTCTGGGACTTCTATTATGCATATGTTGGTATACTTGATATTGTCCCACAAGTACCTTAGGCTATATTCATTTGTATTCATTCTTCTTGGTCTGCTCCTCAAAGTCAACTGACCTATCGCCAAGATTCTGATTCTTTAATCTAGCTGCTCAAATCTATATTGAACTCTTTCAGTAAATATTTTATTTACTTTTCAGTGCAATAATTTTTAAAATTTTGTATTTATATTTGGCTGCACTGGGTCTTTGCTGCTGAGCACAGGCTCCAGGTGTGAAGGCTCAGCAGTTGTGCCTCATGGGCTTAATTGACCCATGATATGTGGCATGTTCCCAGATCAGGGACTGAACTTGTGTCCCCCGAATTGGCAGGTGGATTCTTAACCACTTCACCATCAGAGATGCCCTCAGCTCAGTAATTCCTACTCAATTCCTTTTTATAACTTCAATTCTTTATGAATATTCTCTATTTATTAATACATAATACTCCCTATTTCTTACAGCCCCTTGCTAAGGTTTCCTTTAGCTCTTTGAGCATATTTAAGATAGCTGATTTAAAGTCTTTGTCTAGTAAGCGCAATGCCTGGATTTCCTTGGGGATGGTTTCTGTTTCTTTTTTCCCCCTCCTATTCTGATAACTGTTGATAAGCCATGCAATTCTTCAAACTGAAAATTAGACATTTTTAATATTGCAACGTGGTAATTCTGGCAATAAGATTCTCTCTTTTTCTCAGGGTTTGACATTGTAACTTGCTGAAGCCTATAGTCATCACTTTGTTTAGTGATTTTTCCAAACTATTTTTGCAAAGACTGGATTCTTCCTCATGTGTCATCAGTGAAGTTTCTGCTCTATTATGTAAGCAGTCATCAAGTGCCCTCACAGAAATTTCCTTAAATGTTAGATGCAAAAAATAACAAACCAACAAACAAAACACATCCCAGCTATTTTAGTGTTTGTAGATTGGCTGTGAGCTATGGTGCTCTTTTGATAGCTAGACTCTCCTATAACTCTGTCTTAACTTACCTCCACTTCCATGGAGCACAACTATCAACAAGAAACACAAGGCCACTCAAGTCTTTTCCAAGTGTGTATCAGGCCCTGAGCATCACTTTGGATTCCCTAGACAGTAGCCTTTCAAAGCTCTCATTTCCTGAAATGTCTTTATTCTCAGCCTCCTCCTTCCTATGCTTTTTAGTCTGTCTACCGCTGGTCCTACCTGCCGTCTCTTGGCCTGATGGGTTATAGATGGTATACATGTCTTCAAATTTTTTAAATAGATGAAATCTTGAGGTGGATGAAACAAAAGGCAAATCTTTGTGCTGGTAGCTCAGTAAACTATCAGATGAATTAAAAGGCACATCCACTTTTTAAAGAACAAAACTCTATACATTGCCCCTCACTGAATTCCCATCACTAGTAAGCCACAATAGGAATGTAGGTTGCCATCCCATGACTGCTGCTAAGCTGGGAAATGGAGCATAGTAGGCAGGTAAGCAAAAGGTCACAACACTTTCTTTCCAAAATTTATTGGCTTCTTTCTTCATTAAACATTACCCTCGTTGCTGTAACTGTTTTTTATTAGATTTCAGTGATCCAAAAAGTTGATTCTGTCCATTTTGGGCAGCATAATGATTTGCTTCAGTGAAAGAACTGATTCTTTTACTAAAGAAAACGACAGTCATTTTTCCCACCATGTCTCCCAAAAGCATTTGCAAATTATTACCTTTAACTTATAATATTAAGCCCTTTCTTTCCTCAATCTCATTTCTTCAGGCTGGTTCATCTAGATGAGACATCCTTTCCTCTGTTCTTTAAAACTTTTATTCAAACTGAAAAGTATTCTCTAGAAACTATTCTCTAAACTTTTAGGTTGAGTTAAGTGCCCCTTACTTACACTGACATAGCACCTGCTCTTTAACAAATCATCACATTCCTGAAATTACCTGTTACTATCTCTGTCTATTTCACCAAAGAGCAACTTGATAGCAGTCACATCTGTAATGTACTGCCTTCAGGAATACTTTTATAACAAGCAATAAATCTCAACCAGAGGGGTATAATCTCAACATTTTAGATTACAGGCTCCTCTTTTCTACTCCTAAAGTCTAGCATAATGCCTAACATCCAGCAGCTACACACTGAATATAATTATTGCATGGACTTACATAGTTTAGGTGATACAGAGAAACAAAGTAGCATATAATGAAACAAATACCAGAATCTTATTTTTCACTGTAGCAACTTACGTTCTGGTTGTTTTTCATTGGGTGTTATGGATCGCACAAAATCTTGTGGTGTCATAAACACTTCAGATTCACCATGCTCACTGATTACTTTCAAGGTGGCAAAATAGCGGAAGATTTTATCTGGTGTGGAATATGCACGAATCCTATTCTCATATTCCATCACCTAAAATTAGAAATTCAGAAAGGGTTACTGTATTAAGCAATTCTCATTTTCATGTATTTTCTCTCACTTGGGAGAAATTTTATACCATTTTTCCTATAACTGTTTTTTTTTAATATTAGAAATTACTTGTGTCTCAAAAACCTCATACTTCAGTTGAAGCAATGATTGTATACATTTTGTTTAGAATGTTTTTTAAGGTTTTTTTTTTTAGTTGGAGGATGACTGCTTTACAATGTTGGTTGGTTTCTGCTGTAAAGAATCACAAATCAGTCATAACTCTCTCTCCATATATATAGATATATGTAAATCCCCTCCCATTTTAAACAATTTTTTTTAATTTAAATTTTGGCTGTAGTGGGTCTTAATTACTGCATGAGAGCTTTCTCTAGTTGCTGCCAGTGAAGGTACTCTCAGCTCTAGGGTGTGCAGGCTCAGTAGTTGTAAGCCCACAGGCTTAGTTGCCCTAAGGCATGTGGAATATTCCCGGACCAGAGATTGACTGGTGTCCCCAGCAATCCAACGTGGATTCTTAACCACTGGGCCACCAGGGAAGCCTTAGAAGTTTTTGAATAGTTTCCTAATTTACTAAATCATTGAAAGCAAGCAAAAGAAAAATGTCATACAAGAATTCAAAAAGTCTCAGTCAAAGGCTCCATACACATGAGAGTCTATCATTTTTTTAAATACCAAGTTTTCTGGAAGGGACTGATTTTATAGTTTTACTTTCATGCAATTTCCTGAATTCTAAAACAAAACAGACATGGGACTTTCACAGATCTGAACAACTCTTTCAAGTACAAAGTACATTAAGTAATAGCATAAAAAATAAAATTACATATCACGGAAACTCACTTATTAACACCTCTGAAGCAAAGATTTTTACTTTGGACTGAAACATTAGACTTCCAGGGAACATTTAAATATAGCATATTTAGAAAAGAGTAGACGTGGGAAGAACACAGGAAAATATTTGAATAGGAACAAAATTATATAAGGCATACATTTAACTAAAAGAGTATAACATTAACATAAAAGCTAATATAAAAGTTAATATAACATTAATATAAAAGTCCATTTCCTTATCTAGCACCCAAGACCCCATCTATATATGAAACATACAAAAATATTGTTATCTTTTGCATAATATTCTTGTACAACCTATATCGTACTTTGGTGAAAAGATTTCTCTCATACCTGAATTTTATATGTTGAGATAACCAATACTAAATAGTATCTTATAAATAACTGGCTAGAAAATGTCAAGGCAATATAATCTAAAAATTCATACTGTAAGGCAATTATCCTTCAAATAAAAATTTTAAAAATCTATCAGTGAATTCAATGTCTATAAAAAACATTATTCAATGTCTATATTTTTTAAAAAATTATTAATGTTTTAATTTGCTTTATTAACTCAGCTATTATTGTAACTGTCATTTCTGGCTAGATGGTCACTTTGAGGTCACGGAGAGCAGCTGGTTAACAATGGGCTCAATTCCATTACCAGATGTGCTTTCAGTCACCAAGAAAGGAATGCGAATTTGTAACTATACATGACAGGAATCTTTCTAAAGCTAATTTGCATTAAAAGTCTGAATACTGATTTCAGAAAATTTTTCAATAGATTTGGCACATGGCAGACACACTAAGCATTCCCTTAGCAGCCTTTCAACCCCTTAGCAGCCTTGAAACTTAGCTACAAGTCTTAAACCAAAGGCATTTTATATTTTACTACATCTGCTGGGTCATACCAGCTACAAAACAAAAATAATCAGTTTGCAATATTTAGGGTATAAGCTACAGCTACTGCCAAAGATGGTTTTGTCAACTAAAATGTTAAGTCAATCATATGTAAGATAAAAGAAAAAAAACAACTTAAAAGTCAATGATTTACAGACTGAAAATCAGATCCTTCATTGTTACCCAAAAAATACACTGCTGAATATTACTAATTAGTTTTAGTTTAAAATAATAGGTAAAGTAACAGACTTCCTGCATTTCCACATTTTGAGTTTAATATAGACATACTGTAGAGTATATTTTTGCTTTTTTTCACTTAGCAATCTAGCTTTTTTTAAAGACTTTATTGAATTTGTTACAGTATTGTTTCTTCTCCAAAAGGCATGTGAAAAGATGCTCAACACCACTAAGTATCAGAGAAATGCAAACTAAAACTATAATGAGGCCCTGACACCAGTCAGAATGGTCATCATCAAAAAGTCCACAAACAATAAATGCTGGAGAGGGTGTGGTAAAAATGGAATCCTCCCACACTGTTGATGGGAATGTAAATTGGTACAGCTACTACGGAGAACAATATGGAGGTCCCTTAAAAAACTAAAAACAGAGCTATCACATGATCCAGCAATCCCACTCCTGAGCGTGTATCTGGAGAAAAACATTGTTTGAAAAAAATCCATGGATCCCAGTGTTCAATGCAGCACTGTTTACAATAGCCAAGAGATGGAAGCAAACTAAATATCTATTGACAGATGAATGGATAAAGAAGATGCGGTACATATACTCAAGGGAATTATTACTCAGCCATTAAAAAGAACGAAATAATGCCATTTATAGCAACACAGATGGACCTGGAGTTTATCATATGAAGTAAAGTAAGTTGGAAGGACAAATATCATATGATATTGACTTATGTATGAATCTAAGTAAATGATACAAATGAACTTACTTGCAAAATAGAAATAGACTCAGAGACTTAAGAGAACAAACTCATGGTGAGGGGAGGGACGGACTCAGAGTTTGGGACTGACATGTATACACTGCTATATTTAAAATAGATAATGAACAGGGAATACTGCATAGCACAGGGAATTCTGCTCAATATTTAATAACCTAAATGGAAAAAGAATTTGAAATAGATACTTGCATTGTACAACTGAATCATAGTGCTGTACACCTGAAATTAACATAATATTGCTAATCAACTATACTCCAATGTAAAATAAAAAGTTTGTGTTTTTTTTTTAAAGAAGATAGATAACAAGTATTGGTGAGGGTATCAAGAAAAGCCGACACTTCTGCACTGCTGGCAGAAATGTTAAATTGATTCAGTCATTATGGAAAATAGTATGGAGGTTCCTCAAGAAATTAAAAATAGAGCTACCATCTGTTCCGTTCTGTTCCGTCGCTCAGTCGTGTCCGACTCTTTGCGACCCCATGGACTGTAGCCTAACCAGGCTTCTCTGTCCATGGGATTCTCAAGGCAAGAATACTGGAGTGGGTTACCGTTTCCTTCTCCAGGGGATCTTCCTGACCCAGGGATCGAACCTGGGTCTCCCGCATTGGAGGAAGACGCTTTAACCTCTGAGCCACCAGGGAAGCCCAAATATGACCCAATAATCCAGCTTTTGGGTATATAGCCAAAGGAAATGAAATCATCATCTCAAAGCGGTATCTGTACTCCATGTTCACTGCAGCTTTGTTCACAATAGCCAAGGTGTAGAAAAAATCTATGTGTTCATCATGGAATCTCAAGGGACTCCAAAGAATCAACATAATTTTGAAAGAAGAACAAAGTTGGAGGACTCTAACTTTCTGATTTCAAAACTTATCACAGTCATAAGAAGAATGTGGTATTGGCATAAAGATAGCTATATACACCAAACAGAAAAGAAAGCCCAGAAATAAACCCTCATATATATCATCAAATGATTTTTGACAAGGATGCCAAAATCATTCAGTGGAGAAAGGACAGTCTTTTTGACAAATAGTGTTGGGAAAACAGGATATCCACAAACAAAACAAAAAACATACAAAAAAATGAAGTTGGGGGCTTCCCTGGTAGTCCAAACGGTTAAGACTTCCAATTCCACTGCAGCGGGCACGGGTTTGATCCCTAATCAGGGAAGTTCTGTATGCTGTGAGATGCAACCAAAAAAGAAAAAAACAAGAAAACTTTAAAAAAAAGATGAAGTTGCACCCTTATCTAACTCCATATTCAAAAATTAACACACAATGAATCAAAGACCAAAATGAAAGATCTAAAACTAGAAAACTCTTAGAAGAAAACATAGAACAAAGCTTCAAGACACTAGATTTAGCAGTGCTTTTCTGGATGTGATGCCAAAAGCATATGCAACAATAGAAAAAAAAAAGAAAGAATTCATGGGTGTACCTATGGCTGATTATTGTTGATGTTTGGCAGAAAACCACAAAATTCTGTAAAGCAATTACCCTTCAATTAAAAAAATTAAGTGGCCAAAAAAAAAGATACCATATATGTTAAAAAAAACCTGCTGTACATCAAACAATAATATCAATAGAGTAAAAAGGTAATCTGCAGGAATTAGCAATCAGATCATATAGAAAACTACTAAAACTCCACTAAAGAAAATTTAAAAATGGGCAAAGGATGTGAACAGACATTTCTCCAAAGAAGATATACAAATGGCCAAAAAGCACTTGAAAAAATGCTCAACATCACTGATCATCAGGGAAATGCAAATGAAAACTACACCAAGATACTACCTCACATCCATTAGGATGGCTAATATCAAAAAAACAAAAAAATAATAAGTGTTAGCAAAGATGTGGTAAAAGAGGAACCCTTGTTGGTGGGAACGTCAAATGGTGCAGCACTGCCAAAAACAGTGCTTCCATAAAGACAAGCACTTCCATTAAAAAAAAAAAACTGAAAATAGAATTACCATATGATAAAGCAATTTCACTTCTGGGTATATACCCCAAAGAATGAAAATCAAGGTCTCAAAGAGATATGTGTACACCCACGTTCAGAACATCATTATTTACGATAGCTAAAATGTGGAAGCAATCTAAATATCCATAAACAGATGAATGGATAAGCAAAACATGGTATATACAAACAATGGAATACTACTCAGCCCTAAGAAATTATGACATATGCTACACTGTGATAAGCCTTGAGAACTAGGTGCAATAAGCCAATTACAAAAATACAAATACTATACGAATCCACTTGCATGAGGTTTTTTTTCTTAGGTATTCAAAAATCATAGAAAGTAGAATGGTGGTTGCTGAGGGATCGGGGGGAGGGGATAGTAGGAAGTTATGTTTAATGGGCATAGATTTTCAGTGTTATAAGATGAAACAGTTATGAAGATGGATGATGGTGATGGCTGCACAATATTATGAATGATTTTATTACCACTAAAATGTACACTCAAAATAGGTTAAGATGGTAAATATTACAGTATATGTGTTTATCACAAAAAATATTGGAAGAAAAAGAAAAGAGACCTTGGAGGAGTACTAGAAGAACTAATGAGAAAAAAATATGAAAAATATTTAAAAGATATACAGGATACATAGTAAGGATTGAAGAGAAAAGAAAGGACATTTAAAAAAGAATTCCAAAAGAAAAGAAATGACAGTGAATCAGTTCTGAAGCAATGTGTAAGAATTTTTCAGAATTGAGAACTTGAGGTTTCAAAAGGGACAGTAAAATTAAAACTAAAAAAATAAAACAAAGCTAAATAACATAAAAGAGAGAAGCATGTACAAACTAACAACAATAGTATGCCATGAACTAAGTGATACGACTGTCCTAGATCTTTTTACTTGAGAATTTTTTTAAATTAAAATAAAATAAAACACACAAGACAACCAGGACATGCACAGGAATAAAAACAAATTCAGGACATTTGTTTACATCTGAAGAGGATGAGAGAAAAATGAGGTTAGGAGAATACACAACAATGTATTTTTTATATTCACTGTTTCTTCTTACAAAAAAAGGAAAACACAAAAAACTGAAGCAAATATAGCCAAATGTTAAAACCTTGTAAAAATGAGTGTGGGTAAATGTATATTTATTATAGTAGCCTCTATTTTCTCACTGGATATTTAAAATATTACAAAAAAATCAGAAGAACATAAAAGAACAAAAGCAAAAAGTTTACATGAAAGTGATGGCTCAGAGGTAAAGAATTGGCCTGCAATGTAGGAGACACGAGAGGTGGGAAGATCCCCAGAAGAGGAATTGGCAACCCACTCCAGTATTCTTGCCTGGAAAATCTCATGGACAGAGGAGCTTGGTGGGCTACAGGCCACGGGGTCACAAAGAGCCCGACATGACTGAGCTACTGAACATGCAGGCATGATGATATCAAAGGCAGCATGTAAAGACGGTAGCAGTTTGGTATTCCAGGGTAAAAATCTGACTAGAACAGTATCTAGAAAAAACTGCATGATCAAAAATGAAGCTTATTATTTTTTAATTGAAAGATAATTGCTTTACAATATTATGTTGGCTTCTGCCATATATCAACATGAATCAACCATAGGTATACCTATGTCCTCTCCCTCTTGAACCTCCATCCCACCTCCCACCCCATCCCACCTTGATGAAAGGTTGTCACAGAGCCCCAGTCTGAGCTCCCTGAGTAATACAGCAAATTCCCACTGGCTACCTATTTTACATATAGTAATGTGTATGTTTCCATGCGACTCTCTCCATTCATCCCTCTCTCTACTTTCCCTCTCCCTGTATCCACAAGTCTGTTCCCTATGTCTGTGTCTCCACTGAAACTGAAAGTGTCAGTCACTCAGTCATCTCCAATTCTTTGCAACCCCATGGACTGTAGCCCTCCAGGCTTCTCTGTCCATGGAATTTTTCAGGCGAGAATACTAGAGTGGGTTGCCATTCCCTTCTCCAGGGGATCTTCCCTACCCAGGGATTGAACCCAGGTCTCCCAAAATGTGGGCAGATTCTTTACCATCTGAGCCACCAGGGAAGCCACCAAAGGAAGTCTTCATTGCTGCCCTGCATATATGTTCATCAGTACCACTGTTCTAGATTCCAAATATATGCATTAATATATGATATCTGTTTTTGTCTGACTTACTTCATTCTGTATAATAGGCTTTAGGTTCATCCATCTTATTAGAACTGACTCAAATGCATTCCTTTTTAAGGCTGAGTAATATTCCATTGTATATACGGACTACAGCTAAAAATGAGGCTTATAATTTACTTAATGATAGAAGAATCTTCAACATGTCTATATATAGACTATGTGAAAGAATGAATAATAAAGAGTAACTGAAAAAAAAGGATAGAGAAAGAATAAGTGTTTAAATAGGTTTGGGGGACAAAATGACAAATGGGATGATTGTCTATTCACTGAGACTATATTTCAGATTTAGATTATAAAGGGTTTATAGCTTTGTTGCTGCTGCTGCTAAGTCACTTCAGTCATGTCCGACTCTGTGCGACCCCATAAACGGCAGCCCACCAGGCTCCCCCATCCCTGGGATTCTCCAGGCAAGAACACTGGAGTGGGTTGCCATTTCCTTCTCCAATGTGTGAAAGTGAAAAGTGAAAGTGAAGTCGCTCAGTCGTGTCCGACCCATAGCGACCCCACGGGCTGCAGCCTACCAGGCTCCTCCATCCATGGGATTTTCTAGGCAAGAGTACTGGAGTGGCTTGCCATTGCCTTCTCCGGTTTATAGCTTTAGGAGTTACCAATTAAGTAAACTACACTGATAGTTTTTATTTTTTCTGTGAAGTATAGGATATAGTCAACTCAATTGCTAAGTAGAAAGTAGAGCAGAAAACAGAAGATTCAAAAATAAATGTTTATTTGGGCCATTTTAGCCCTACACTATAAAATGTAACATTTGACTATAAATGAAACTGCTGGTGGCAAGATAAATTTGAACTTTCCTTAAGTTCACTCAGGGCAAAAGATTAAATAGATGTATCATTTTGGAAACAATGGCATGATGGATAATTAACTTGTAATGCATAAATTCTGTTCAAATTCACTTTAATCAGAAGTGGATTTGGGGAATGACATATTTAAGAGCTTCCTTCAAGTGAATAGAAGATCCAAATTCTCAAAGGAACTATTCTTGCTTGCAATTATACATGCTCCCCAGCACACATAAAGTAATTCAAATTATCTTGTTGTATTGATTAGTTATATTTTTTAGCAAGTCAAGGTAATTTTCTGAATTTCAATGTTAACATGCAAAATGTATAAGAAATTCAGCCTTTTGACTTTTCATCACATTTCTGCGGAATTCAAACACCCACTACCACAGGGATTACTAGAAAGGAGCTAAAACTTTTCACAGGTAAAGCTATATACAACAATGCTAGAGTTATGTAAAGTTTATGCTGTCCTCAAAAAGTAGTTGATTTGTAGACTTTCAAAGAGATCTTCTTCTGCCTTTATAATTTGGCATCATAGGTCAGTATATCAGACTCAACTTCACATATATGAGAACATTCAGCATGAGAAAGATCCAAAAAGCAATGATCACCTTACATAGTTGAATTGAAGAACAAAGAAAAGATATATTAATCTTGATTACAAATCATATATTCTTCTCACTACCCCAATTAACTTCACATTCAAAGAATACATTTGCCTTAGAACATGATGGAAAATTGCAAAGAAGTGAATCACTTCAAAGAGAATATAAATCATTTGAAATATCTGATAAAAGACTCAACAGCATTATTCTAAAATATAATTAACTATAGTTCTAATTAATTTATAAGGTTGTGTTCCATACTTTTCTATCTCTGAATCCAGAACGTTTCTTCTTTTTCTCTTCTGGATAAGGCTCAGGATAAACACCTGCAGCCTTTTTTTCAGCATTACAATCTTCCCCTTCCTCTTTACTCTTCCCTTTATCACCAAATTCACTCTTGATGTTGTTTGCAGATGGCGGAGATTCTGCAAGGGCCCTGGATATGCAAAAAATGAAAATTAAAAAATCTATCAATCAAGAAGGTCCATCATATTAAACAAATAAAGATTCTCAGGTAGAGCTTAGCAGGAGTAACAGCAAAGAAATTCATTAAAAGTTCTATAAGAAAAGGTTGCTCAAAAAATTGAAAATAGAACTAACATAAAATCCAGCAATTCCATTTATGGTTATATATCCAAAAGAACTGAAAGCAGGGTCATGAGGAGATTTTTGCACTCATGTTAACAGCAGCATTACTCATGATAGCTAAAACGTGGAAACAACCCAAATATATACTAATAGATAAAATGGATAAAAAAATATGGTATACTCATATAACAGAATAATATTAAGCCAGAAATCAATCCCTTTTCCATAAAAAAGACAACTGGAAGAATAAAAGTACACGCAATAAAAGGATGATCAGTTAACACTCACCTTTTCCACAAAAGACCAGTACTTGCAGTTACTGCAGATGCTCCAAGAAAAGCCACCATCATTAGCCGTCGTCTGATCTGGGTAGGCTGTGATCCTCCATGGTACCATCGAGAGCCCACTGCCAGCTCTGCCAATGCAGAAAGTGAGTTAAGACGAAACATCCTATGGACAAAAAGTAGAAATATTATTCCTAGCAAATGGCAGTGACAGTGATGATGATGATAATAACAGAATTAAAACCAAAAAAACACTAGATATTTATTTAATGGCAGAGAGAATTCTAAACACTTGACAATACCATGTATTATCCCATTAAATCCTCAGAACAATCAAATGAGACAAATACTACAACTCATAAACCTGATATATCAGTCAAGGTACAATTAGAAGAAACCACATGGTAATTTGAACAGGGAAAGTTTAATATAAAGTATTATTACAACAGGCAAAGAAGTACTAAGGGGTAGAGACTTCAGATATAGGGAGCAGTCACTACTTACAGGGCTATTTCAGAGCAACAAAAAAGGAATATATCTGTAAAGGGGCCACTCCCAACTGGGCTGAGATCAGACACTGTGGTGAGGACGCAGCTATGGATGTCTGAGAAGTTTGCTAAAGTGCTATACCAAAAGAACTCACTGTAAAGCCATCCACAAGTGACTGAAGAAGAAACAGGCATTTCTTATAGATTATATGACTTTTTGTAGTGGCAATTCATTCAGATCACAAAAAGTAACCAAGCTTCTCCTCTTTGATTTTCTCAAAACATAGTTTACTTCTTCCTGATTTAAATTATTTTATACTCTGTATATATACTCACATATTCACATATTTGTAACATACATATGTTTGCCCCACCTTCAACATACACACTTGGTTCTGAGTTTCCTTTAAGGTCAAAATTATTCTTTACCTTTCTGAAAACAGTCTAACACAGTGGTTGTTACATTATAACTTCTTAAAATATTTAACAATTTTACTTTAATATGAAAAATGTCAAGTTACAAATTACACAGATACTGGCTCTGTACATTTAAGTAGATTTCTCAGCCCCAATATACTATGTCTTTTGTTTATTGGGTCCAAGTCAAGTTAGACTATTTAGCTGTCTCCCTGAGCTGGTTACTGACTCTTCTCTGAGATCAATAACCTATAATCTCAAGTATATCTTTCTCCTAGCCTCCTTCATTAAACCTAGCTCCAACATCAAAGTTGGAGCTAAATCTTGCCCTTACAGATAAAGTGGGAAATATTTATTTTTTCTATGTCATATAACCTAAGCTTCAGCAACACAATTCCTACCTCCCTTCCTATGCTAGAAGTCACCTCATTTTATTGCACGTAATCTAGCAAATTCCAGCACCAAGGAAATTGTCCTTTTGTTTTCTTCCTGTCAGTCAACTTCCAATTCAATTCCAATTTAAATTATATTTTATTTACAGTGTTGTGTTTGTTTCAGGTGTATAGCAAAGTGATACAGTCATATATATATATATATGAATTAACAAAAGCAGTTCCTGTCTTTTGATGGGGAGCTCGTGGTTTATAACATAAATGGCAATATTTTGAGAGAGGAATAACTTAGGTATGGCATTGGGTTTTTTTCCTATTTGCAGCTTGAGGCAGTTGTAAAATAATGTAGCTTTTTGCAACTGTGTATTCTATAGTATTTTTTTCATTTGGTGAAATTTTAACTGTTAATGTTTATGGCATTGTGCTTTGTACCATTTATTAAATAAAAATTTTAAAAATTAATTAATTAATTAACATTTTCCAAACCCACAAGTGCTTTCATATACAGCACTGCTTTTGTCTATAACAAAAACAAACACAACTAAAATACTCATATCTGGTGAAAACATTATTCATCACTGACAACAGAAAGAAAGGGCACTTGAAAGTTTTCAACGTGAAAGACAATAACAACCAATTCAAAAGTTGGACCAGGGATTTCCCTGGCAGTCCAGTGGTTAAGATTCTGTGCTCTCACTTCTGAAGGCCTGGGTTCAATCTCTGATTGGGGAACTAAGGTTGCGCAAGCTGTGTAGCATGGCCCAAAAAAATCTAACTGCATAGAAGATGTGGAGACAAACAGGAAAGAAACTAAAATAATAACGACAACATTAAGCGATATAGAAGGTGAAATGGAATAGGAATCCAATGACTCAAGATCTAGTCTCTACCACTAAACAGCTGTGCACAAAATAAGCTCATCTCTCCTCCCCAGAGAAGAGTTTATTTACTGATGAGAGAACTGCCTACAGGAGTTTTAGGGCTTGTTTTCTCTCTTTCATGTTCTCATACCTCTGGTGAAAAAAGATAATACAAAATTTAATCTATTTCAGTTACGGGGAGAGACTAAAACAGTATATACGTGGTTCAAAACTTATTAGCTTTGAGAACCCATTTCCGTATGCTATGGCTTCAGAGGATCTTTAAACTTTGGAGGTCTGAGTTATACGAACATTCCACGTACATTTGGCATTGTAATTCAAATGTTACTGTCTACATCTCATTTCACCACTGATTTTAATCTCATTCCCCAAAGTACACATCAAAATATATATCTATTCATCTTCTCCAGTGTAATTTCCAAAGATACCAAGTAAACTGAGGGAAAAAATTATCCCACTGAAAACAGACTATTATAATTTAATTCCCAGCTTTGTACTGAAGAAATGGTTTAACTAGTTGAATATGCTAATTTTTGATGAGACACCATTTAAACAGATTGGACACGACTGAGCGACAGAACGGAACGGAACGGAAGGAGATCCACTTTCCAACTGAGTCTGGAAAATTGAATAGGCCAATTGGCAGCAGTTATGTAGTAATGAAGATTAACATGTACATTTATGACATGGATTAAATTAAATCAAAACCAGTGCATTTTTCTCTTCCCTAAGAGTCCCCATCCTTTTAAAAAAAAACGCATGCCTCTACAAAATAGCTTTTATGTGAACTGAAAAAAGTTGAAGAGGTATTTCTAATCAAGAAATGTCAGGGGAAGCAAGTAAAAGACAATTCTATTACGAAGAAAAGCATTATCCATGCAACAAGAAACAGAACAAGTTAGTTATAAACAAACAAACACACAAACACCTGTAACAGTATAACATTACTGTGTTTCCATAACTATTATTTTTAAACTATTATGCTTAAGGTATCCCTTTTGGTAAATTTCAAAGGGGCACAGAACCAGAAAATCACTTAATTAAACATCCCTATTTTAAACAGGTGAAGGAACAAAGATCCAGATAAGTTATGCAGTTTCAGTTCAGTTCAGTTGCTCAGTCCTGTCCAACTCTTTGTGATCCCATGAATTGCAGCACGCCAGGCCTCCCTGTCCATCACCAACTCCCGGAGTTCACTCAACCTCATGTCCATCGAGTCGGTGATACCATCCAGCCATCTCATCCTCTGTCGTCCCCTTCTCCTCCTGCCCCCAATCCCTCCCAGCATCAGAGTCTTTTCCAGTGAGTCAACTCTTTGCATGAGGTGGCCAAAGTATTGCAGTTTCAGCTTTAGCATCAGTCCTTCCAATGAACACCCAGGACTGATCTTTAGGATGGACTGGTTGGATCTCCTTGCAGTCCAAGGGAGTCTCAAGAGTCTTCCCCAACACTGCAGTTCAAAAGCATCAATTCTTCGGAGATCAGCTTTCTTCACAGTCCAACTCTCACATCCATACATGACCACGGGAAAAACCATAGCCTTGACTAGATGGACCTTTGTTGGCAAAGTAATGTCTCTGCTTTTTAATATGCTATCTCGATTGGTCATAACTTTCCTTCCAAGGAGTAAGCATCTTTTAATTTCATGGCTGCAATCAGCACCTACAGTGATTTTGGAGCCCAAAAAAATAAAGTTTGACACTGTTTTCACTGTTTCCCATCCAGCTGCTGCTGCTGCTGCTACCGCTAAGTCGCTTCAGTCGTGTCCAACTCTGTGCGACCCCATAGACGGCAGCCCACCAGGCTCCCCCGTCCCTGGGATTCTCCAGGCAAGAACACTGGAGTGGGTTGCCATTTCCTTCTCCAATGCATGAAAGTGAAAAGTGAAAGTGAAGTCGCTCAGTCGTGTCCGACTCTCAGCGACCTCATGGACTGCAGCCTACCAGGCTCCTCCGTCCATGGGATTTTCCAGGCAAGAGTACTGGAGTGGGGTGCCATTGCCTTCTCCGCCCATCCAGCTAATCAGTACAAAAACCTACAGTAGATCCTAAAATTCTTTTCCCAAATAAGCAACCCAAGGAAGGGGAATCACTTTAATTAACTGTTCACAGCAAAATAAATATAACAGCCACAATTCAAAAGGAGATTATGTGTCCAACCATAGAAAGATAAACAATTTTATAATAAGAGTACAATGTAATACAAATATTAAAATTATAACAATTGCTGCTGCTGCTGCTACTGCTAAGTCGCTTCAGTCCTGTCCGACTCGGTGAGACCCCATAGACGGCAGCCCACCAGGCTCCCCCATCCCTGGGATTCTCCAGGCAAGAACACTGGAGTGGGTTGCCATTTCCTTCTTCAATGTATAAAAGTGAAAAGTGAAAGTGAAGTCTCTCAGTCGTGTCCGACTTTGCAACCCCATGGACTGAAGCCTACCAGGCTCCTCCGCCCATGGGATTTTCCAGGCAAGAGTACTGGAGTGGGTTGCCATTGCCTTCTCCTTAATTAACTGTTTGCAGAAAAACAAATATAACAGCCACACTTCAAAAGGAGATCAAGTGTCCAACCATAGAAAGATAAACAATTTTATAATAACAGACTACAATGTAATACAAATATTAAAATTATAAACATTGGAAAGTATTAAATATTATTTCACAAGCCAACAGGAAGCTATGCTAAAGATATAAAAAGACAGTTGGAAAAAGAAATAAATATGTCTCTGTAAGCTATGAAAAGATACTTAATAGCACACATAATAAAAGAGTGCAAAGTAAAAATATATTGAGGGCTTCCCTGGAGGTCCAGTGGTTAAGAATCCATCTGCCAATGCAGGGGACATAGGTTCGATCCCTAGTCCAGGAAGATCCCACATGCCATGGAGCAATTAAACCAGTGCATCACAATAACTAAGCCCGGGCACTGCAACTACTGGAGCCTGGGTGCCTAGAGCCTGTGCTTTGCAACAAGAGAAGCCACCTCAAGAAGAAGCCCATGCATCACAACAAAGAGTGACCCTCATTGCAACTGCAGCCTGCATGCAGCAATGATGAACCAGCACAGCCAAAAATAAAATAAATAAATCCTAAAAAAATAACTATACTGACATTCACTCATTATGCTGGCAAAATCCAGAAGTTTGAAAACATATCTGTTAGCCGTGCTGTAGAAATGGCACTGCTGAGGAATGTGTAAATTAGTACAATCTTATGGGGGGCAATTTGGTAATATCCATCAAAAAGACCCAAATAAGTTGCATACATTGAATTGCTTCCACTTCTGACTTAATACACTACTGATACACTTGCACACTTCTGAAATTACACATATAGACAGTTATTCACTGCATCATGACTGTAACAAACCCGCCTCTTTGCAACCTCATGGACTGTAGCCTGCCAGGTTCCTCTGTCCATGGAACTCCCCAGGCAAGAATACTGGAGTGGGGAACTACTTCCTTCTCCAGGGGATCTTCCCAACCCAGGGATCGAACCTGTGTCTCCTTCATTGCAGGCAGATTCTTTACCATCTGAGCCACCAGAGAAGCCCATGAAACAAACAGCAAAAGACTAAAAACCACCCCAAAGAGAATCAAGAGAGAACTGCTTAAACTATGATAATATACACAAGGCAATAACACATAGCGATTAAAAGAAAAAGAAAAAACTATGTATATATTTGAAAAGATTTTCAAAACATACTGTTATCTTAATAAAGCAAGGTGTGGGATAGCATATGTAGTACACTACCCTTCATGTAAAAAGAGAGGAAATAAGAATGCATATTTGTATATCCTTATTAAGTAACTCTGGAAGGATGTACCAATAGTGTGTGTCCTATACCAATATGAATAAAAGTAAGTAATACCAATAGTGCTGTCAGGATCGGGAAATGGGTAAGATATCAGACAGGGAGATTTTTATGACACAGCGTTTCATTTTTAAAACGATGCTTATGTATTCATCTAGACAAAGAGTATTTCAAACAAGCATCTTCACTGAACTTTAAAGACAGAATACAAGGTAATATGTGTATGCCAATTAAATAATATAAAATATATGTGCAGCTTTTTAATTTAGAAAAAATGTATTTAGATGATGCAAATAAAACTTAATTATTACTCTGGGGAAAGAGTTTACTTAAACTTTCTCATTCAAAGAAAAATAAAGGCAGGCCAACGTTGATGTTTTGCCATTTACCAGCCCTATAAACAGGCTCAGGCCCAATAATGCCTCAGAAAACAACCTAGTGAGTGAGGTCTGCTCAGTCGTGTCCGACTCTTCACAACTCCATGGACTTAAGCCTGCCACACTCCTCTGTCCACAGGATTTCTCAGGCAAGAATACTGGAATGGGTTGCCATTTCCTTCTCCAGGGGATCTTCCCAACCCAGGGTAGGGATCGCACCCAAGTCTCCCACATTGCAGGCAGACCACCTTAAAGGGCTCCTAAGCTTTAACTTTTGATACTGTTCATTTTGCATTTTGATACTGTTCATGGGGTTCTCAAGGCTAGTATACTTAAGTGGTTTGCCATTCCCTTCTCCATCTGAATGCAGAGTTCCAAAAAATAGCTAGGAGAGATAAGAAAGCCTTCCTCAGGAATCAATGCAAAGAAATGGAGGAAAACAACAGAATAGGAAAAACAAGAGATATTTTCAAGAAAATCAGAGAAATCAAGGGAACATTTCATGCAAAGATGGGCTCGATAAAGGACAGAAATGGTATGGTCCTAACAGAAGCAGAAGATATTAAGAAGAGGTGGCAACAATACACAGAAGAACTGTACAAAAAAGATTTTCACAACCGAGATAATCATGATGGCGTGTTCACTCACCTGGAGCCAGACATCTTGGAATGTGAAGTCAAGTGGGCCTTAAAGAGCATCACTACAAAGCTAGTGGAGGTGATGGAATTCCAGTTGAGCTATCCTGAAAGATGATGCTGTGAAAGTGCTGCACTCAATATGCCAGCAAATTTGGAAAACTCAGCAGTGGCCACAGGACTGGAAAACGTCAGTCTTCATTCCAATCCCAAAGAAAGGCAATGCCAAAGAATGCTCAAACTACCGCACAATTGCCCTCATCTCACACACCAGTAAAGTCATGCTCAAAATTCTCCAAGCCAGGCTTCAGCAATACGTGAACCGTGAACTTCCAGATGTTCAAGCAGGTTTTAGAAAAGGCAGAGGCACCAGAGATCAAATTGCCAACATCCACTGGATCATGGAGAAAGCAAGAGAGTTCCAGAAAAACATCTATTTCTGCTTCATTGACTATGCCATTGACTTTTTTTCAAGCTTCATTGATTTTGACTGTGTGGATCACAATGACATGCTGAAAGAGATGGGAATACCAGACCACCTGACCTGCCTCTTGAGAAACCTATATGCAGGTCAGGAAGCAACAGTTAGAACTGTACATGGAACAACAGACTGGTTCCAAATAGGAAAAGGAGTACATCAAGGTTGTATATTGTCAACCTGCTTATGTAACTTATATGCAGAGTACATCATGAGGAACACGGGGCTGGAAGAAGCACAAGCTGGAATCAAGATTGCCGGGAGAAATATCAATAACCTCAGATATGCAGATGACACCACCCTTATGGCAGAAAGTGAAGAGGAACTCAAAAGCCTCTTGATGAAAGTGAAAGAGGACAGTGAAAAGGTTGGCTTGAAGCCCAACATTCAGAAAACAAAGATCATGGCATCTAGTCCCATCACTTCATGGGAAATAGATGGGGAAGCAGTGGAAACAGTGTCAGACTTTATTTTTTGGGGCTCCAAAATCACTGCAGATGCTGATTGCAGCCAGGAAATTAAAAGACGCTTACTCCATGGAAGGAAAGTTATGACCAACCTAGATAGCATATTAAAAAGCAGAGACATTACTTTGCCAACCAAGGTCCGTCTAGTCAAGGCTATGGTTTTCCCCGTGGTCATGTATGGATGTGAGAGTTGGACTGTGAAGAAGGCTGATCGCCGAAGAATTGATGCTTTTGAACTGTGGTGCTGGAGAAGACTCTTGAGAGTCCCTTGGACTGCAAGGAGATCCAACCAGTCCATTCTAAAAGAGATCAATCCTGGGTGTTCATTGGAAGGACTGATGCTAAAGCTGAAACTGCAATACTTTGGCCACCTCATGCAAAGAGTTGACTCACTGGAAAAGACTCTGATGCTGGGAAGGATTGGGGGCAGGAGGAGAAGGGGACAACAGAGGATGAGATGGCTGGATGGCATCACCGACTTGATGGACATGAGTTTGAGTGAACTCCAGGAGTTGGTGATGGACAGGGAGGCCTGGCGTGCTATGATTCATGGGGTCGCAGAGTCGGACATGACTGAGTGACTGAACTGAACTGAAGCTTTAACTCCCTGTATTGACTCCCTATATTATGGCAAATTTCCCTAGTAAGATAAGACTTACTTAAATTCACACCCCAATACTCTGATTACTGGCACATCCTGATTCAACTTATCAAACTATTAGGATTCCAGACTTTATCCTGAGCCTGACTTAAAATATCTGCTTACACTCTATTTTATGCCCCTGGTATTTATGAACTCTGACAACTGCACATTTAAAGAACAACTGCACATTTAAAGAATAACAGTTTGGCACTTGCATTCCAGACACTGGCCTACATAAACCTCTTTTGTATTATTTCTGTTTGTTACTCAGCACTACTGTTAAAAGCAATATCTGGTAATACTAAGGCCAAGATAAATTTATAAGATCTATCTATATTTGGCAATCAATAAAACTCAGACCTCAACTAAAACCTCAGCTTTCAAAGTGTTTAGTTTACATGAACTAAGATTCTGAGAAAACAAGAACTAAGTGTTCTTTATATCTGTACTTCTAGACTTTAATACAGTATCTGTCACGGCTAGTATATACAGGTGATGGTCCAGCGAACACCACGAACCTGGAAATACAGCTGCTCTCTGAGAACTACATTGTAAAATCAGCAATATCTCAAGTACTCACAACTTTATAGTCATCTGAATGGCAGCTGTATACTAACCACAGAATTGGATTCAGCAGGCCATCAGAGCCTCAACCATTAAGTATCTTAATTATATGCTTAACTCTCCTTTATTCTATTTCTATGCTCACTTAAATTGAAGAAAGTAGGGAAAACCACCAGACCATTCAGGTATGACCTAAATCAAATCCCTTACAATTATACAGTGGAAGTGACAAATAGATTCAAGGGATTAGATCTGATAGACAGAGTGCCTGAAGAACTATGGACGGAGGTTCGTGACATTGTACAGGAGGCAGTGATCAAACCATCTCCAAGAAAAAGAAATGCAAAAAGGCAAAATGATTGTCTGAGGAGGCCTTACAAAAGCTATGAAAAGAAGAGAACCAAAAGGCAGAGAAAAGGAAAGATATACTCATTTGAATGCAGAGTTCCAAAGAACAGCAAGGAGAGATAAGAAAGCCTTCCTCAGTGATTGTTGCAAAGAAATAGAGGAAAACAACAGAATGAAAAAGACTAGAGATCTCTTCAAGAAAATTAAGAGATACCAAAGGAACATTTCATGCAAAGATGGGCACAATAAAGGACAGAAATGGTATGGACCTAACAGAAGCAGAAGATATTAAGAAGAGATACAATACACAGAAGAACTATACAAAAAAGATCTTCACGACCCAGATAACCACAATGGTGTGATCACTCACCTAGAGACAGATATCCGGCAATGTGAAGTCAAGTGGGCCTTAGGAAGCATCACTACAAACTAAGCTAGTGGAGGTGATGGAATTTCAGTTGAGCTATTTCAAATCCTAAAATATGATGCTGTGAAAGTGCTGCACTCAATATGCCAGCAAACGTGGAAAACTCAGCAGTGGCCACAGGACTGGAAAAGGTCAGTTTTCATTCCAATACCAAAGAAAGGCAATGCCAAAAAATGCTCAAACTACTGCACAATTGCATTCATCTCACACATTAGCAAAGTAATGCTCAAAATTCTCCAAGCCAGGCTTCAACAGTATGTGAACTTTGAACTTCCAGATGTTCAAGCTGGATTTAGAAAAGGCAGAGGAACCAAAGATCAAATTGCCAGTATCCACTGGATCATAGAAAAAGCAAGAGAGTTCTAAAGAAACCTCCTTCACTGACTATGCTAAAGCCTTTGACTGTGTGGATCACAACAAACTGAGGAAAATTATTCAAGAGATGGGAATACCAGACCACCTGACCCACTTCCTGAAAAATCTGCATGCAGGTCAAGAAGCAACAGCTAGAACTGGACATGGAACAACACATTGGTTCCAAATCGGGAAAGAAGTACTCAAGGCTGTATATTGTCACCCTGCTTATTTATCTTATATGCAGAGTACATCATGAGACATGCTGGACTGGATGGAGCACAAGCTGGAATCAGGATTGCTGGGAGAAATATCAATAACCTCAGATATGCAGATGACACCACCCTTCTGGCAGAAAGTAAAGAAGAATTAAAGAACCTCTTGATGAAAGTGAAGGGGATGACAGAGGATGAGATGGTTGGATGGCATCACCAACTCAATGGACATGAGTTTTTGTAAACTCCTAGAGTTGGTGACGGACAGGGAGGCCTGGCATGCTGCAGTCCATGGGGTCGCAGAGAGTCGGACATGACTGAGCAACTGAACTGAACTGAATCGACGCTCACTTAGTAATTGTGATTGTAATTCTGCTTCCTGTTTAGACTGCCTTCAAAGAGAGAGCATGTTGATCAGAAGATGGGCGTTTCTAGTTCTCATGGTAAATTAATAAACTGGCAATCTGCAATCTGGTTTATAATTTTAATCTCCCACATTAGTCAGTCTAATGAAGCTTCACCGAAGCAGATAAATTACATGGCAATGATAAGATTCAGTTTGAGGCCTTGGTCCAAGGTGACATCTTACCCCTCTGACTTGCCATTTCATTCAAACTTATACCCCAGAGAGAATTTCCCAAAAGTTTTGCATGGCCAGAGTCACTGAACCTAGGGAACCACATTTAGTTTTCCTTCTGCCCAGGGTGTAACTGAGTAAGTGGAAGGCAATAAATGAAGAGTCTAACGAAAGAGAAATGACGGGAATATTGTTTTGCTACACATGATAGATTGTTGTATGTAATAAGCAAGACTATTTGCACTTTTTCTACAATAGTAATATAGGAACACATTTTTGTTGAAAATGTGCTGTAGAGAAATACATAAAGAAACTATGTATACACGCACATATATATATTCTTCTTCACATTCTTTTAAATTATGGTTTGTCACAGGATATTGAATATAGTTCCCTGTACTATATAGTAGGACCTTGTTCTTTATCCGTACTATATATAATAATTTGCCTCTGTTAACCTTAAACTCCCATCCTCCCCTTCTCTAACCCCATTTTTAACTTTGATACTGACAAATTATCCTTCAATACTGACACTTCAATTTACATATCCACCAGCAGTGTATGAGGGTACTCCTTCTCCTGTATTTGCTAGTCTCAATGTTTTCCACTTATATTAATATGATAGGTAAAAAATCTAATTTAATTCATATATACCCTATAAGTATACAGGATTATAGGTAAATAGGGCGATAAAGCAAGCTGAGCGCTGAAGAATTGATGCTTTTGAACCATGGTTTTGGAGAAGACTCTTAAGAGTCCCTTGGACTGCAAGGAGATCAAACCAGTCAATCCTAAAGGAAATTAGTCCTGAATATTCATTGGAAGGACTGATGCTGAAGCTGAAGCTCCAATACTTTGGCCACCTGAGGCGAAGAACTGACTCACTGGAAAAGACCCTAATGTTGGGAAAGGTTGAAGGTGGCAGGGGAAGGTGATGACAGAGGATGAGATGGTTAGATGGCATCACTGACTCAATGGACATGAGTCTGAGTAAGCTCTGGGAGTTGGTGATGGACAGGGAGGCCTGGCGTGCTGCAGTCCATGGGATCATAAAGAGTCGGACACGTCCCGAGTGACTGAACTGAACTGATACCCTATAGTTAATGAGTTTGACAGTATTTGTTTATATTTCAAGAGTTCATTGTTGGTTTTCTGAGGACCATTAAAATATTAAGCTGCATTTATTTTCTTTTATTTCATATTCCCAATCTGCGTGCTTTATCGTTCCTTACTTGCAAAAAGGGGGCATTTGTTTCATCTAGATTTTTTTTTAGGTATAAAGTAATATATTTAGGTTAGATATAATATTAATCCTTTCAATGTTATTTTAAGTAGAATGTTATTTTTATTAAACAACAACAAAAAGTTATAACTTCTTTAATCTGAACCATTTCAATACTTTTCTAATTCAATCCAACTGAGCTCCACCAGAGCAGCCGGGGAAGATTTGTTCTACCTAATGTTATGCTTTCTAATGACTGGTTATACTTTCAAAATACTTGAATTAATTAGTCATTCATCACATTACTGAAAAGAAAAGATGATTTAATCTAAACAGCAACGAAGTTCTCAAAAATACCCAAGTGTTTCATCTTCACACTAGCTAAAATTTACACTTCACACATACTAAAAATGACAGTGCACTCAATTCAACTGCAGAACATGGACACAGCTACTTCAGTGTTTCACAACACAGATGGATACAATTTTTAAAATTTAGTTTACTAAAGCTACAACTTAGAACACTCATTAAATACAAACTAGGCAGTAGTGCAAACATCAACAAGTATATGATTTCACAGATATTTGCAACACTTATTCTTTCCCAAGGGTGTGTGTTATCCCCAAAGTACATGCAATCTATGAAAGCGACAGTTGCCAAAGGAGAACAATAGGAGAACACAGAAGAATAAACAATAGGGAAAAAATGAGCATTGCTATTGTTATATTTAAGATTCATTGACTTCCGAGAGCAGATTTAAGTAGCTTCGGATTGCCAGTGAAAATATTCCTTGGGCAAACTTTAAGAATTATTGTAATTAATATTTTCATAATTGATTTCATATCCATAGTTTAAATGCCCATAGAGTTCACTATATGACCATCACTTCATGGCAAATAGACGGGGAAACAGTGCAAACAGTGGCTGACTTTATTTTTCTGGGCTCCCAAATCACTGTAGATGGTGATTGCAGCCATGAAATTAAAAGACGCTTACTCCTTGGAAGGAAAGTTATGACCAACCTTGACAGCATATTAAAAAGCAGACATTACTTTGCCAACAAAGGTCCATCTAGTCAAGGCTATGGTTTTTTCCAGTAGTCATGTATGGATATGAGAGCTGGACTATAAAGAAAGCTGAGCGCCAAAGAATTGATGCTTTTGAACTATGGTGTTGGAGAAGACTCTTGAGAGTGTCTTGGACTGCAAGGAGATCCAACCAGTCCATCCTAAAGGAGATCAATCCTGGGTATTCATTGGAAGGACTGACGTAGACGCTGAAACTCTAATACTTTGGCCACCTGATGTGAAGAGCTGACTCATTGGAAAAGACCTTGATTCTGGGAAAGATTGAGGGCAGGAGGAGAAGGGGAAGACAGAAGATGAAATGGTTGGATGGCATCACTGACTCAATGGACAAGGGTTTGGGTGGACTCTGGGAGTTGGTAATGGACAGGGAGGCCTGGTGTGCTGCTGTTTATGGGGTCACAAAGAGTCGGACACGACTAAGTGACTGAACTGAACTGAACTGAGAGTTCACTCACCTGGGCTTATGTGTCTTCATGAAAGCAGAAACAAAGGACTGCAACTAATACAATATATAAAGCCTAATATAATACTTCCGTCTTAGACACATTCAAATATTTGTTGATTTAAATAGAAATACAGTATTTTGAATAATGCCAAATACTTACAAAAATACTGACTATATAATAGGCTATTGGGCTGAAAGTGAGAAGAATCAAGTTTCTAGCTTGGTTGTATCATGGTTTCTAAATGTCTTAACATGACAAACTATTTCTGTACTATTCCTCTGACTAGCATTTCTTTAGACCCAAATGAAATCCCACATCATCCAAGTGGGATTTGTTTACATAACTTACAAAAGTTGTGTAAAATAATCATTACTACTCTCGATTCCTTCCTCTGAATTCCTATATAATTAAGTTTGTACCACTATTATAGTACCTTGTTTATTAAATCATTTTAATGTAGGCTTGCAAACTTGCCAAAGAGACTACAAATCTAAAGACATGAAGTATATTTTAGCTTCTAAGTATCCTAAGTGCCAGTTAATGAATCTGAAGTTCTTAGTAACAGTAATAACAAGTGCTAATGTTCAATTACACTTGAGTACATACAGAAAACTTAGGGTCTCTTTCTACCTCTACTACTACCTTGCTATGTGACCAGTAAAAGCCTTATCCTGTCTAATAATGCAGGGAGATGCACAGAACAGGTGGTTATTTCTAAGCCCTTTCTGGCTTTAAGAGTTCTTTCAAAAAAACAAAATGTAAGGTATTTTGTACTGTTTGGAAGAAGAAAGTCATCCTGATTGGGTATTAATGACATAACAAACTACACTAGTCTCATTGGCTTAAGAAAATTTCATATAATCTGAAATGTCCAATTGCCATTATTTCATTTAAGTCTTTAGTTATTCATTGAACAAGGTACTGTGAAGGCACTGCAGGAGACACAAAGATGAGCAAGACACAGTGTGCCCACAAACAACTTATAATTTGGTAGTTAACGTAAAACAACTATTCAAATAACCATAATGCAAAGCAGGGAAAAAGGTGTTACTACAACACAGTAACAGATTCAAAGAAAGAAAAAATTACGTTAGGTGGAAAAACGGAAAGGGCTCAAGAAAGAATTCAAGGAAGATTTACTGAGAGTGGGAAAAAGCGAAGCATTCTTTACAAAAGATCTTCGCTGAATACACTGTCTTAGAAGCCTTTGTCATTTTATCTGAGGAATGGGATAAGCTACCAGAAATATAATCTTTGCTGTACAACTATGACACTTCTAAAAATGCAGTAATATGTCAGATTTTAATTATGCCAAATAATTTTTTTAAAACATCTGCATACATTTCCTTTAGATGAAATGATTCAGACTGAAAGTTCCGCAATGAAGACACCAGGATGACTGCCAAACCACAGTGGAGATTAACATTCATGTCTAGAAAAGATGCATTTTCACACCTCAAAGTGGCATTACTGACAGAATAAATAAGCAAACCTCACACTTCAGCTCATTCTGTTCTGAGAAGTGAGTAATTTTCAACAGCAGAGAAAGAACTATTTTAATGATGTGGGGAATGTAAAGTTAATTTAAGTCATAGAAGTCACTGATAGTAAAAAAAAAGAAAAAAAATATGCACAAGAATCATGTCACAGAAATGTTAGGTTTTATACAGAACTTTTGTACATATTCTTGCTAAATAAAGATGCTACAGAAAAGCAAGTCAATATCTCATAGTATTCAACTCTCTGAAACTCTGTGAAACATTCCTTCAATCATCTAAGAACCTCCAAACTTCACTTTCTCAAAACACACACACACACCTGCACTATACACACACACACACACACACACACACAGAGACACACACACACAGTCTTTTTTACTGCAATTATAAAACCTGACACTCACTTCTGGTGAGGGAGGGAAGAAGAAATGAAGAGTAGCAATTTCCCGTCCTTGAACAACTGCACAAAAGAACAAAGGAAGTCTATTTAAAACAAAAAACACCATCCAGGAAACTATACAAATAATGGTAATCAATATAAAATTTCTAAAACCACTAGTATGTGCTAATGTATTGAGATGAATAAGCTTCTTCTTCCAATACTTAAAATTTCCATAAAATAACATCTCCAACTTTTGATTCAAGTATTGGAAATTGGGTACCTATGGAGTTAGAATGGTAAACAGTTTAAATGTACTGAAGAACCATTATAGAAAACTATCGAATGAAAAAAAAAATCACTTATCAGTAAGAAAAGCTAAGCACTTCTCTAAAAGAAATCAGTGCCAAGAAAGTACTAACTTGTACAAGCAAAGGCCAGGGTCTGTAGAAGTGAAGAGGAAGAGAAGTAGTCTAGAAGATGCACTGTGGAGAACCATTTTTAACTCTCCACCTCCTCTAAACATCTTTGGTTTACCCAAAATTAAGATACATTTCAATTTCAAGCCCTAAGCCTCAAAAATTTTATGGTGACTTAGCTATATTTTTGGCAACACCAGAAGTCACAAAATACTCATATATAATAAAAAATTTCACTTAAAATATTTCTGTTTAAACAATTATTTTAGGATAATCCAATAATGTGCTGTTAACCAATATTTGATTATTCACTTGGAATTTCTGTCAACTCTCAGAATATAAAATATAATCTTTATCAATAAACCAAAGTATAGAAGTATTAGGTTAAGGTTTGCGTATATACGATTTTAGACAACAAACAGGAGTTGCTGAAGTCATCAGAGAATGCCTACATTCCTATCTGCCAATATTTTCCCCAAAAGCAATGCAGAACAACAAAAAAGGGGAAACAATCACATTAAAACCATGAGAAATATGCATAAGGGCAGAAGATATATGGGAAATCTGTACCTTCTTCTGGATTTTGCTTTAAACATAAAAGAGCTTTTAAAAAACAAAAGAAGTAAACTCTTTTTAAAAAATTCATGTGGAATCTCAAGGGACCCCAAATATCCTAAACAATCTTGGAAAATAAGATGAACAAAGTTGGTGAACCCTTACTTCTTGATTTCAAAACCTACTACAAAGCTACAGCTATCAAAACAGTATGATATGACATAAAGACAGAGATATATTCCAATGGCATAAAATAGCCCAACAATAAACCTTCACATATATTGTCAACTGATTTTCAGCAAGGGTGCCAAGACCATTCAACAAAGAGAGGACCTCTTTTCAACAAACAGTGTGGAAAAACTACATGTCCACAAGCCAAAGAATGAAGATGAACTCTTAGCTTACACCATATGCAGAAATTAAAATTCACCATAGATTTAAGCATAAGAGCTAAAGCTGTAAAACCCTTAGAAAACACAGGGAAAAATCTTTACAATACTGATTTTGGCAATGGTTTCTTGGATTGAACATCAAAAGCACAGGTAACAAAAGAAAAAATATACTGATTTCATCAAAATAAAAACTTTTGCGCATGAAATTAGAATACCAAGAGAATGAAAACACAACCCACACAGAGGGAGAAAATATTTGCAAATAAGGATTAATATCCAGAATATATAAAGAACTCCTACATCTGAACAACAAAAAAAGAGTAATCCAACTCAAAAATGGGCAAAGAACTTGAAAAGACATTTTTCCAAAGAAGACACACAGATAGCCAATCAGTTCAGTTCAGTTCAGTTCAGTCGCTCAGTCGTGTACGACTCTTTGCGACCCCATGAATCACAGTACGCCAGGCCTCCCTGTCCATCACCAACTCCCGGAGTTCACTCAAACTCATGTCCATCGAGTCGGTGATGCCATCCAGCCATCTCCTTCTCTGTCGTCCCCGTCTCCTCCCACCCCCAATCCCTCCCAGCATCAGAGTCTTTTCCAGTGAGTCAACTCGTCGCATGAGGTGGCCAAAGTATTGGAGTTTCAGCTTTAGCATCAGTCTCTCCAATGAACACCCAGGATTGATCTCCTCTAGAATGGACTGGCTGGATCTCCTTGCAGTCCAAGGGACTATCAAGAGTCTTCTCCAACACCACAGTTCAAAAGCATCAATTCTTCGGCGATCAGCCTTCTTCATAGTCCAACTCTCACATCCATACATGACCACGGGAAAAACCATAGCCTTGACTAGACGGACCTTGGTTGGCAAAGGAATGTCTCTGCTTTTTAATATGTTATCTAGGTTGGTCATAACTTTCCTTCCAAGGAGTAAGCATCTTTTAATTTCCTGGCTGCAATCAGCATCTGCAGTGATTTTGGAGCCCCAAAAAATAAAGTCTGACACTGTTTCCACTGTTTTTCCATCTATTTCCCATGAAGTGATGGGACTAGATGCCATGATCTTTGTTTTCTGAATGTTGAGCTTCAAGCCAACCTTTTCACTCTCCTCTTTCACTTTCATCAAGAGGCCTTCGAGTTCCTCTTCACTTTCTGCCATAAGGGTGGTGTCATCTGCATATCTGAGGTTATTGATATTTCTCCCGGCAATCTTGATTCCAGCTTGTGCTTCCCCCAGCCCAGCGTTCCTCATGATGTACTCTGCATATAAATTAAATAAGCAGGGTGACAATATACAGCCTTGACATACTTGTTTTCCTATTTGGAACCAGTCTGTTCTTCCATGTCCAGTTCTAACTGTTGCTTCCTGAGCTGCATACAGGTTTCTCAAGAGGCAGGTCAGGTGGTCTGGTATTCCCATCTCTTTCAGAATGTTCCACAGTTTATTGTGATCCACACAAAGGCTTTGGCATAGTCAATGAAGCAGAAACAGATGTTTTTCTGGAACTCTCTTGATTTCTCCATGATCCAGCAGATGTTGGCAATTTGATCTCTGGTGCCTCTGCCTTTTCTAAAACCTGCTTGAACATCTGGAAGTTCATGGTTCACATATTGCTGAAGCCTGGCTTGGAGAATTTTGAGCATGACTTTACTAGCATGTGAGATGAGTGCAATTGTGTGGTAGTTTGAGCATTCTTTGGCATTGCCTTTCTTTGGGATTGGAATGAAAACTGACCTTTTCCAGTCCTGTGGCCACTGCTGAGTTTTCCAAATTTGCTGGCATATTGAGTGCAGCACTTTCACAGCATCATCTCTCAGGATTTGAAATAGCTCAATTGGAATTCCATCACCTCCACTAGCTTTGTTCATAGTGATGCTCTCTAAGGCCCACTTGACTTCAGATCCCAAGATGTCTGGTTCCAGGTGAGTGATCACACCATCGTGATTATTTTCGTCGTGAAGATCTTTTTTGTACAGTTCTTCTGTGTATTCTTGCCACCTCTTCTTAATATCTTCTGCTTCTGTTAGGTCCATACCATTTCTGTCCTTTATCGAGCCCATCTTTGCTTGAAATGTTCCCTTGATATCTCTAATTTTCTTGAAAAGATCTCTTGTTTTTCCTATTCTGTTGTTTTCCTCTATTTCTTTGCATTGATCACTCAGGAAGGCTTTCTTATCTCTCCTAGCTATTCTTTGGAACTCTGCATTCAGATGCTTATATCTTTCCTTTTCTCCTTTGCTTTCCGCTTCTCTTCTTTTCACAGCTATTTGTAAGGCCTCCTCAGACAGCCATTTTGCTCTTTTGCATTTCTTTTCCATGGGGATGGGCTTGGTCCCTGTATCCTGTACAATGTCACGAACCTCCGTCCAGAGTTCATCAGGCACTCTATCTATCAGATCTAGTCCCTTAAATCTATTTCTCACTTTCACTGTATAATCATAAGGGATTTGATGTAGGTCATATCTGAATGGTCTAGTGGTTTTCCCTACTTTCTTCAATTTCAGTCTGAATTTGGCAATAAGGAGTTCATGATCTGAGCCACAGTCAGCTCCTGGTCTTGTTTTTGCTAACTGTATACAGCTTCTCCATCTTTGGCTGCAAAGAATATAATCAATCTGATTTCGGCGTTGACTATCTGGTGATGTCCATGTGTAGAGTCTTCTCTTGTGTTGTTGGAAGAGGGTGTTTGCTATGACCAGTGCGTTCTCTTGGCAAAATTCTATTAGCCTTTGTCCTGCTTCATTTCGTGCTCCAAGGCCAAATTTACCTGTTACTCCAGGTGTTTCTTGATTTCCTACTTTTGCATTCCAGTCCCCTATAATGAAAAGGACATCTTTTCTGGGTGTTAGTTCTAAAAGGTCTTGTAGGTCTTCATAGAACCGTTCAACTTCAGCTTCTTCAGCATTACTGGTTGGGGCATAGACTTGGATTACTGTAATATTGAATGGTTTGCCTTGGAAACGAACAGAAATCATTCTGTCAATAAATATATGTAAAGATAGCCAATAAGTATATGTAGAGATGCTCAACATCATTAGTCATTGGTGCTGCTGCTGCTAAGTCGCTTCAGTTGTGTCCAACTCTGTGCGACCCCATAGACGGCAGCCCACCAGGCTCCCCCATCCCTGGGATTCTCCAGGCAAGAACACTGGAGTGGGTTGCCATTTCCTTCTCCAGTGCAATAAAGTGAAAAGTGAAAGTGAAGTCGCTAAGTCGTGTTCGACTCTTCACGACCCCATGGACTGCAGCTTACCAGGCTCCTCCGTCTGTGGGATTTTCCAAGTAAGCGTACTGGAGTGGGTTGCCACTGCCTTCTCCTCATTAGTCATTCAGTTCAGTTCAGTTCAGTTCAGTCACTCAGTCGTGTCCGACTCTGCGACCCCATGAATCACAGTACGCCAGGCCTCCCTGTCCATCACTAGCTCCCAGAGTTCACTCAAACTCATCTCCATCGAGTCGGTGATGCCATCCAGCCATCTCATTCTCTGTCGTCCCCTTCTCCTCCCGCCCCCAATCACTTCCAGCATCAGAGTATTTTCCAGTGAGTCAACTTGTTGCATGAGGTGGCCAAAGTATTGGAGTTTCAGCTTTAGCATCAGTCCTTCCAATGAACACCCAGGATTGATCTCCTTTAGAATGGACTGGTTGGATCTCCTTGCAGTCCAACATTAGGAAAATGTAAATCAACACCACAATGATATACTATTTCACACCTATTAGGATGGCTATTGTCAAATTAAAAAATGTACTTCTCAAACCTTTAAGATTTTTAAGCTAGAACTGAAATATGTAATGTACTGGCATGATAACAATACATCACAAGAATAATATCTTTATCATATATAGTCCTAACGCTTCTGTTAATTTCCAAAACAGCTTAAAATAATTACTTTGAACCAAAAATTTAAAGCTGAAAAAAAAAAAGCTATTTTCAATGCCCTGCAACACAATATATTAGACTCGAATAACACAACTACACATTATTACCTTACAAAAGGATTGTTCAGGATAAGAAAAAACACATCAGAAGGAATATTTTAAAAACCAGTATGGACATAAAATATTTTTATCAACATGATCAACAACTTAATGTAACGAACACAGAATACTGAACAGCTGCATATTACACATTCTTTTCAAATACACACAAAAATTATAAAAATTAACCACATGAAGTAACATCTGAGTTTTACATTTAAAAGTCAAGTGACAGTGGAAGCGGAAAGTTACAGATGAAGAATTGACCAAATGTTGATAAATAACGAAGCTGGGTAATGGATGCATAGGGGTTCTGTATATTAAGACATTTTTCAAAGTATTGTATAGGTTTCAAAATTTTCATAACAAAAAGTGTTTAAAACTTGATTATAGAGGTTCTGGCTCCAATTAATATGAAGTGGGCACACTCACTCCTTCCTGTCTGTCTCACTGAACGCAACTAAAAGCCCTGGATGGAGTATCTATCTGAGGACTCTGAAAAGTAAATGAAAGCAGGCAGAATGGAAAAGGAAATATACCCTAAGGTAATGCTGAAATGGCAATGAGTTTCCAAATTTTTTCCTCTGGTCTCTCCATGCAAGAATTCCAACTTGCCTGACACCAAACATGTGCACTGGATGCAGACAGAAAAATCTCCAAGAGCCATTTATTTCTGGTTTGATGAGTGGGAAAAGGAGCTTTTATGAGTAAGAAAGAGTGGGAGAAATTCCCTGGGTTTGCATATGTATGTGTGCATGTGTGTTTGCCTTTGTTTGTTTTCTCCGACCCAAGCAACAAAGCATTCCTACAGTAGTGCTGAGGAACCAGCAGTTGGTAAGTCATCTAAAATCAGAAAAAAGGAAAAAAATTTTCTAACCAAAGGAACTGTGCCCCAAGAATTCTGGGGCATCTCTTCTACTTTTCTATCCCCTGGTCACAAGAACCAGGAGGCTGACATAGTTGAATTATGTGACAGGGTAGGGAAAGGAAAATTCTAGGCTTGAATTAAAAGAAGAGGGGTCCTTGAGAGCAAGTAAGTGTTGGGGATATCATAGAAAGGGGGAGCTCAATAAAGTGAAACCATAGGTTCCGTATGATCTCCTGAGCTCACCTCCAAGGTACACATGTTGATTTTATCTTAAGCAGCACAGCAAAGGATCTATGAACTAAGGTATACAGTAGATCACACCAAGGTTCAAGACTGGCCACTGTGTGGGGCACACAAGGGACAAATACGGATAGCGCTGCAAAGGCCAGGAAAACTGACCTGACATTGTTTAACTACAACCTGTAAAAGGTGGGGTGGAATTTGCAGTCTGAACCTAAGTAGACCAACTGCTCGCTAAAGGGAAAAAAACCAACATTCTTTTACAGGATTTAAATAAGATCTATAGAGTCAAAATATGATATTCTAGGAGAATTCTTTGCCCATAGACCTGCTCTAAAATACTACATAAAGTTCTTTAAATAGAAAAACTATATAATATTGGAGAGAAACCCGAAAATTCAGGAGCAAAGGAAAAACAACAGAAATTGTCTTTCATCGTTTCTGAGAAGTGTACTGTAACTTTTATCTTTGTTCCTTTGTATGTAATATGTCATTTTCCCTCTGAGTTCTTGTTACTTGGTGCATACTAGACTGGTAGCAATGGGTTTTCCATTGTCCCAGGATAACTACAATTTTTAGCAGTTACCTTGTGCCACTGGATCTTGTGCATAGGGCTTTCTCAGTGACCCCTGTCTCTTCTTCCTCAGATGTAGATTTCTCAAGATTTCAGCTTCTGACAGTTTCCTGCCCCTCTCCCAGGGGTTGAGATTTTTTTCTTTTCCTCTCCTCTAGACTTAATGGATTTTCACCTATGCTCTGAGGTGAGATATAAAATAAGTCCAAAAACATGAAGCTTTGCATGCTAAGTCACTTCAGTCGTGTCCAATTCTGTGCGACCCCATGGACTGTAACCTGCCAGGTTCCTCTATCCATGGGATTCTCTAGGCAAGAATACTGGAGTGGGTTGCCACGCCCTTCTCCAGGGGATCTTCATGGCCCATGGACTGAACCTGTGTCTCCTCCATCTCCTGCATTGGCAGGCGGGTCTTTACCACTAGCGTCACCTGGGAAGATGTGGAGCAATAGGAACTTTCACACTTGACATTGGAACAGTACATTGGCTTAATCACTTTATAAAACTTGGACAGTATTTTGATAAATAGAAAACATGAACACCTTTAACCCTGCAACTTTTTTTTTTTTGCTATGCTGAGTCTTTGTTGTGGTCTGTGGGCTTTCTTCAGTATTAGCACCTGGAGCTTCTCTAGTTGCGGCACACAGGCTTAGTCACCCTGCGGCATGTGGGTTTTTAGTTCCCTGACCAGCACTTGAACCCATGACTCCTGCACTGGAAGGCAGATTCTTAATCACTGCACCACCAGGGAAGTTTCTAACCCTGAAATTTTACTGTAGAAAAGTTCAAACATATTATGAGATACGAACAGGAATGTTCACAGCAATGGTGTTTATAATAATCAAAACTAACAACAACCCAAATGTCCATCAACAGTTAAAGGGATAAACATGTCCTAATTCCTAATGCAGATAAAAGAATAAACAGGGATTTATGTCATAGTCATTTATGTGTACCTTAATTTTTTACACACTTTTACTTCAAAATGAAACATTTTTTTAAAGGAATTACTAAATTAACTTTGGAAAATTTACACCCCCCTCAAAACGCTTTACAAGTAACACATGACAAGCCTCATAAATATAATGTTCATTGGAGAAGCATATCACAGAAGAATGTAAATGGTTAGACTTCATCTATATAAAGTTCAAAACAGGACAAAACCAAGTGTTTAAGGATACACATAATCATAATTATCATCAAAATTCTGGAGGATAATTTATCTTCTGAAGAGATAAATTGTTTTAGCAAATTATGTTCAGAGACTGAGACTGTCTTTGCCAATAACTTATTTAACCCAGGTTCACTGCAGGAATTACATGATAATATGTCACAAGCCAACGGCATACAGGATAATGTCTCTTTATAAGTAAATAAATAATATACTCCAAATCAATGGTAGACTGCTTTGGATAGTTGATTCAAATGATTACACTTTTTTCCCAGACAAAGGGGAGATGAAGAAATAAAAGTCCAAATTTAGCCTAGGTGAACCTTTTTATGAGTTGGTTTTCAGAAGAGTCAGCTTAGCCAACCAAGAGTTGCCAGTGCAAACTGAAATCCCTTGTTGCTAGAGTTGGATGTTAGTGGAAGGAAGGCACCAGTGTTGGCAGACAAGATGATCTCCTTCACAGGATGACTGCACAGTTTTCATCGCTGCTGGCAAAGAGTAGCCTTGCTACAGCACGTCTTTGGAGAGCTATTTTAGATCAGTAAAGAGTAGCCTTGCCCAGATTGAACATTCTCAGTAAGTCCTCTCAAGTTCTTGGTATTTAAAGTTTAAATGTTCATTATGACATAGTCACTTCTCCATATGTTCACATCAACAAGCACTCGGCAGCACAAAAATTTTGATTATATCATCTTGACACAGCCTCCCCAATGTAAACAAATTCACCCTTAGATCAAAACAACTTCACTTAAGCCATAAACAAGTAAATGAAATCCTAACAAGCCAACACACAACAGGCTGTGTGATTAAGGAAGGGCATATCGGGGACTTCTCGGGTGATGGAAATGTTCTTTTTGCCTGAGTGATGCTACCTACATGATTCACTTTTTAAAATTATTATTTAAATTGTACATATCTGTTTCATGTACTTTTCTTTATATATGCTATATGCCATAGCTATATGTGAAATATACAATATAAAATTCTTTCTTAATGATACTCAACCATTCAAAAGCTAAAATTAGATTGAGTTAATCTACTCATACAACAGAACAAACCTAAATGGCCTATATAAACCTACAACCACAACCTCATTCACAATTTGCTAATCATTGAATTCATTCATTGTTAAGTCTGTTTGCTTTGCCCATAAAGTGCAACATGGGAACGTATAACAAAAATAGTAGTTGACTAAATCTAACTTTACAAAAAGCTGAGAGAGTAAATTTTTTTAAAATAAGGAAAACATAAATTTTTGATCAACAATAATATACACCATAGAAAAAAGAATACTTTATGGGCTTCCCAGTGGCTCAAACAGTAAAGAGTCCACAATCCAGGAGACCCAGGCTTCATCCCTGGGTTGGGAAGATCTTCTGGAGAGGGGAATAGAAACCCACTCCAGCATTCTTGCCTGGACAATTCCACGGACAGAGGAGCCTGATGGGCTACAGTTCACAGGGTTGCATAGAGTTGGACGGGGCTGAGCAACTAACACTTTCACTTCCACTATTAAATTAAAAGCTCTAAATCCTACTGTGATGTAGAAATGATATGTGAAGACAGAATGAAGGAATAAATATTTCAAAAGAATGTCACCATGCATTATCAGAGAACTTTATATTTTAAAATGCTCCAATGAATACTCTCCCATTTGCATTATACTAACTTCCAGAAATGGAAAATGGGGTACATGATTAAAATGTAATAATAATTCCATGTCAGAACTCAACTGTGAGTCCATGACATGTTTCTCAGAGTCTCATTCAACAGCAAAGGACTGATCAGCAGTACATGCCAATCTGTAAGAATAATATATATTTCTGCCAAAGGAAGTCTCTTTCTACATAAATAACAATTTCAGTGGAATTTTTTAGCATTCACAGCAACAGACATCTTTATTGATACTCTTTTATAACAATCTGTCTATATTTATGTACTCTCTAGAAACAAACCTGCTAGGCTGACAGTAATATTAGATATTTCACAGGCTGCTTTTCTTCTTTTTTTTACCTTTACTCCAATTTCTATTTATCCAGGTACACTTTTTTTTCAGATTTTCACTTATTTACTTGAAGACGTTGTTTCAAACTTTGGGATTTAATTAAAACTATTGCTGTTGTTCACTCAGGTCCCACTCTTTGCAACCCTATGGACTGGAGTGCGCCAGCCTTCCCTGTCCTTTACTATCTCCTTGAGTTTGCTCAAACTCATGTCCATTGAGTCAGTGATACTATCCAACCATCTCATCCTCTCTCACCCTCTTCTCCTCCTGTCCTCAATCTTTCCCAGCATGATGAGTCTTAACCAATGAGTTGGCTCTTTGAATCAGGTAGCCAAAGTACTGGAGCTTCAGCTTCAGCATCAGTCCCTCCAATGAAAATTTAGAGTTGATTACCTTTAGGACTGACTCGTTTGATCTCCTTGCTGTTCAAGGGATTCTCAGGAGTCTTCTCCAGCGTTAGTTTGAAAGCATCAATTCTATGGCACCCAGCTTTCTTTGTGGTCCAACTCTCACATCTGTACATAACTACTGGAAAAACCATAGCCTTGATTATACCTTTGTCAGCAAAGTGATGATCCTGCTTTTTAATATGCTGTCTAGGTTCATCAAGCTTTTTTTCCAAGGAGCAATCATCTTTTAATTTCTTGGCTGCAGCCACCGTCTGCAGTGATTTTGGACTTTCACTTATTTACTTGAAAATTTTGTTTTAAACTTAAGAATTTAATTAAAGCAAAATTAGAACATCACAAAGTTCTACTAAACATGTATATAAATCTGTATTACATATTTTGTTTTGTTCTGCTTTGTTTTAATAAACTGAGGCCCAGACAGTTGTGTCTAACTCAGGGTTATCTAATTAATTAATTAATTTTAGATACCAGACCTTACTAACTCGACCTCTTACTGGCCATTAATTCTGAAGTCAGTAAGACCTGTGTTTCTGACTCTGGCAACTTTGTGCTTCCATAAAACAGGGATAGGAACACTTACTGCAAAGAACTTTAAGGAGAATTACATGAGAAAATGCTTATAAAATGCTGAGCACAATATCTAACATGCAGTAAGTGATGAAAAATGTTTGTTTGGAAGGTAACATAACAGAATGCTGCTGACAGTGATAATTCAAATAAAAACTATATTTTGCAACATAAATTTCACTAAAATGTTACATAAACA
Source organism: Moschus berezovskii (assembly GCF_049115385.1). Classification (NCBI taxonomy): domain Eukaryota; kingdom Metazoa; phylum Chordata; class Mammalia; order Artiodactyla; family Moschidae; genus Moschus; species Moschus berezovskii. Next base: position 29,325,163 of record NC_142471.1, read on the forward strand.
CATAACACTAAATATATTCCTTTTAAAGCAAACATTTATGCAAAGTAAGACTCTAATAAATTTATCTATTATCTATCCTTGTTATCTAATTAAGGAAATGGACACTTGTTTTTTTCTAGTCTAAAAACCATTCCAAATCCATGGAATCACTTCACCATTTCTGAGAAACCTTGTAGTTTCTATTACAACAAGAAAAAAAAATGAACAACTCAATTCAAAAATGGACAAAGGATTTCAACAGATATGTCTCCAAGGAAGATATACAAATGGTCAACAAGCACATGAAAAGATGCTCAACATTATTAGTCATTAGGGAAATGGATATTACCCCCCAAAAAAAGCAAACAAACAAAAAGCAGAAAATGACAAGTGTTGGAGAAAATATGAAGAAATTGGACCCTTGTACACATTTAGTACAAATGTAAAATAGTGTAGCCACTATGGAAAAGTCAAATGTAGAATTACTATGTGTTCTAGCAGCTGCAACCCTAAGCTTGTATCTATAAGAGTACATAGCAGCACTATTCACAATAGCCAAAAGGTGGCAAGAGCCCAAATGTCCATCAACCGAAAACCAAAGTATGTTGTGTACATATTATGGATTATTTGGCTTAAACAGAAATGAAATTCTGATACATATTACAACATAGTAGTCAGATTCTATTTTCAGCTTTGGGTCCTTTGAATTCCCCTGTACCCCTTATGGCAGCATCTTATACAGCTATAAATAAACTTCATCAATGCACTTTATGGAGCAGCCTGCTTTGTTTTTGGTCTCAAAGTTTCTTCTCAGTCCAGAAGATACTATTCAATATCTCTGCCTTCTAACATGGGTCAACAGTAGGCTTCTAGTAATTAAGTTTTGGGGGATTCAATAGTTATATGTGCATTTTCAACTGTTTAGGGTTGGGTGGGTATCAGTGTCCCTAACCTCACATTGTTCAGGGGTCAATCATAATTACCAACCTACAAAGAGGGCACCAAAAACCATATATACCCAGACTCACTCACCACCCTCTGTCATGAGCCAAATCCTACTGGATACCAGAGCGAATGGAGCATAGTGTGCAGTCCATAAAGGTCAGCTTCCTGGAGCACAAAGTAGGATAGAGAGGGGTAAAGCAACAGCGGGGGCAAATGAAGATGATCTTGTACAGCATAATCCACTACTTTACTTCACATGTCTATTTTACTATGCAAAGGAAGAATTAAAATTAATGTATTTTTCAGTATAAATAAGAAGTTCCTGTTGCCATAAGAAATAGGGCAATCGATGGGTTAAAAAGACAAAGGCTTATGTTGTTATTTAAAAACAAAAGGAAACTCACACATTTTGACAAAAAGATTCAGTACACAGGCTGCCACAATCAAGAGCATTCAGTACACAGTCTGCCAAAATACCCTTGCAAACACTGAGATAAAATATGAAGAAAGAAAAACAGATCAATATAACAGAATATTAAGAGCTAAAAGAGACCTCAGAAATTTTTCAAATTTTCAGTATCAGAGGAAACAAGCCAGAGAGGGTGATTCTTCAAGCAATTTCATCAAGATGACAAAGATACTTAGTAGCAAAGTTGGAAACAAACCAGACGCTTAACTCCTTGTCTAATTCTATTCCCACCATTGACTATAGAAACAAAGCTGGAAATGCTTCATATTCGGGAAACTGACTAGTAAACAAGTTAAATAATCACCACCCAGACTCACAGGTTAGAATGTTTCTTACAGTAGAACCCTAGGTTTCCCACAATAACAATATTCTGCCCTCTATCCTCTTAACCAAAAAATTACACTTCATGAATGCTAATACATATAGTACACACAGAACCTAGAAGCTGAACAGAGACTTTAATCTGAGCTTAAAGAAAATATGCAGTTAGGAAAGAAATTATCAGTGAATTAACAGCCATTTTCCTATAAAGCATGAAATTAAAACCTCTGGGTTAAATGTGTAATAGGAGTCATCCAATGCTTTGACAGTTGAATTGCTCCTTCAAAATCTGGGGTATACATGAAGAATGCATATTCCATTGGTCAGGATGAACACAAAAATCACTTCTTAAGATGCACACTAATTGCATACTTAGGAAACTAACAAAATAAGAATGCAGTATCTGGAAGAAGCCCATAAAATCAATTATAAAGAGAAACTAAAAAAAAGGAGAGAGAAAATAAAAGTATTAAGAATTAAAGTAAATTGCTTATAAAAGTAAAAGCAAATTTAAAATGGCTTCTTTTCCAAAAAATAAAAATATAACATCAAACCTTTGCAGCTTATTTAAAAACTTTCACACACTCAGAAAATTTCAAAGAATACTATTATGAACATCATACCTAAACTGAACAATTAACATTTCATCTATTTTCTTCATGTATCTATCTATGTCTATCAAGTTCATTTTTAAACCCACCACTTCAAAGTTAGACATTAAAACTCTACCCCTAAATATTTCAATAATTTTTTCCTATATAGTTACAATACCATTGTCATACTTACTCAATAGCAATTTCCTAATATCTTCCAATACTATTAATAGTACATATTCAAACTTCCATAAAACATATAGCTGGTTTTTCAAACAAGGATTCACACAAAAATGATGTATCTTTGGTATTTTCTTAAGTCTCTCTAATCTAAAATAGTTTCTTCACACATAACCTTTTTCTCCCCTTACAACCCTAATCTTATTAGCTATACATAACATAAAATTTATCCACAGCCAGTAGAATGGCATTTACGTATTATCCTTGTGCACTACTAATGGGAATGTAAGATGGTGCAGCCACTACAAGAAATAGTACGGCAATTCTTCAAAAAATTAAACAGAATTATAATATGATTCAGTGATTCCACTCTGGTGTATATATCCAAAATAACTGAAAACAGAGACTTGAATAGGTCTTTGTATATCCATGCTCATAACAGCATTTTTCACAACAGCCAAAAGGTAGAAGCAACTCAAGTATTCATGAACATGAATACGTAAACAAAATGTGCTGTGTAAGTATAATGGAATATTACTCAGCCTTAAAAGGAACAAAATCCTGAAACATGGGAAGTGACTTAGCAGCAGCAGCAGCATGCTAACTGAAATAAATCAATCAGAAAAATATCTGAGTCGTGTGTGTGTGTGCGCGCACGTGCATGCCCAGTTGCTCAGTCACGCCAACTTTGCGACCCTATGGACTACAGGCCACCAGGCTTCTCTGCCCATGGGACTTTCCAGGCAAGGATACAGAAGTGGGTTGCCATTTCCTACTCCAGGGGATCTTCCCAACCTAGGGATCAAACTTGTGTCTCTTGCCTCTTCTGCACTGGCAAGTGGATTCTTTACCAATGAGCCACCTGGGAGGCCACATAGAGTAATCAAACTCACGGACTTAAAGCAGAATTGTGGTTGCCAGGAGTTAGATGGATGAGGCATTGGAGTTATTATTTAGTGGATGCAGCATTTCACTTTTGCAAGATGAAGATAGTTCCTGAAAGGGATGATGGTTTCACAAAAACCTGAATGTACTTAATACCACTAAATGAAAGTGAAAGTTGCTCAGTCATGCCTGACTCTTTGTGACCCCATGGACTATACAGTCCATGGAATTCTTCAGGCTGGAATACTGGAGTGGGTAGGCTTTCCCTTCTCCAGGGGATCTTCCCAACCCAGGGATCAAACCCAGGTCTCCTGCATTGCAGGCGGATTCTTTACCAGCCGAGTCACAAGGGAAGCGCAAACTGTACACTTAAAACTGCTTAATATGGTAACTTTTGTGTGTGTGTATTCTACCACAATCCTAAAAATTGTAAGAAGAAAGAAAATTCTGATACATCCTACAACAGGCATGAACCTTTAAGTCTTACATTAAGTGAAACACGTCAATCACAGAAAGGCAAATACTACACGATTCCACATACATGGTGAACCTACAGCAGAAACAAAGTAATAAGCTGAGGCCAGAGATTGGTGGGGAGAAGGAAGTAGAGTTATTTTTTAATGAGTATAAAAGTTTTCTGTTTGAGAAGAAGAAAAAAATTCTAGAAATGAATGGTGGTGTTAATTGCACAACAGTGCAGATTCACCTTATGCCTCTCAATTGTATACTTTTAAATGTCTTTTTAAATGGTAAAATTTTTAAAAACAGTGGTAAAATAGACACAAAATTCACCATTTTAAGGTTATATTAAGTATATTCACCACATTATGCAATCATAGCACAATCCTAATCTTTTAACAGAACAGGACACCTGAATTGTATTTCTCAAACTCTGGATTTATCTAATGGTTGCCTTGTAGCATGGTTTAAATATTTCTCTAGTCCTTTTATTTCCTATAAACTAGAAGTTATACCTAAAAGTTTGATCAGAGCAAAATTAAGTATTTTTAGCATGGCAACCCACTCCAGTGTTCTTGCCTGGAGAATCCCAGGGACAGAGGAACCTGGTGGGCTTCCATCTATGGGGTCACACAGAGTCGGACACGACTGAAGTGACTTAGCAGCAGCAGCAAGAACTCTTCATAGATAATTTTGTATATTTCATAAGCCTTGGCTTAAGTTTTCTTCTTCCAGGTCTCACCTGCCATTAATAACATCAAGTCTGTCCGTCATCTTAGCCATTGTAGTTTCCACCTAAAGCTTTGCTTCTGTTGTTGTTCAGTTGCTAAGTTGTGTCTGACTCTGTGACCCCATGGAGTGAAGCATGCCAGGTTCCTCTACCCTCCATTATCTCTTGGAGTTTGCTCAAATTCATACCCATTAAGTCGGTGATGTTATCTATATCTTCCATGTTTCTAATTAACACATTCAATCTTTCTTCTGGTTTTTTGAGCATATGGAATACAGTTATAAAAAACTGTTTTACCATCCCTCTTCACTAATTCTATCACCCATGTCACTTCTGTTTCAGTTTTTATTTTTCTTTTTCATTATCAGTCATATTTTCCTACTTTGTTATTTAAGGAAACTCTATGCTGTTCTCTCCAGTGGCTGTATCAATTTACATCCCCAATGATAGTGCAGGAGGGTTCCCTTTTCTCCACACCCTCTCCAGCATTTATTACTTGTAGATTTTTTATTTTTTGGCCAGGCCCTACAGTTTTCAGGATCTTAGTTCCCTGACTAAGGTCTATAACAGTAAAAGAGCTGAGTTCTAATCACTGGACCACCAGGGAATTCCCTAAACTTTTTAATGATGGCCATTCTGACTGGTGTGAGGTGATAGCTCATTGTAGTTTTGATTTGCATTTCTCTAATACTTAGTGATATTGAACACTTTTTCATGAGCCTATTGGCCATCTATGCATTTCTTCAAAGAAATGTCTATTTAAGTATGCTCATTTTTCAACTGGGTTGTTTTCGGGTTTTTTTGATATGAAGCTGTATAAGCCTAAGCAATCTTTACGAAGTGGGCTGTCTGCTAATAATTGTGTAGCTTAAACAAAGTTTTCTAGTTTATTGCTACATATGCAACATGGAATTTAAAACCTGCTAAAATCTAGACAAACTGAATAAAGAACAATCTAATTCCTCCAACATCTATATATTCCAAACTCTCTGGGCTAAACATTCTCAAGTTGGGAAAATAAATTCTTTTTAAACATTATTTTTTGTTATTGTCACTGTTAACAATCACATTTAGGGACTTCCCTGGTAGTTCAGCAGCCTAGCCTCTGTGGTCCCGATGCAGAGGGCCCGGGTTTGGTCCCTGATTGGGGAACTGGTTCCCACATGCTGCAACTAAAATTCCATGTGCCACAACTAAAAAAGGTCCCGTGAGCCACAGCTGAGACCTGGCGCAGGCAAATAAATAAATAATTTAAAAACAATACAACAATCACATTTATGAGAACCTGCTAAATCCTAGGCACTCGGCATATATTAATTAATCCTCAAAAAATCCCTATGAGATATTACTATTTTCATTTGCAAATAAACTCAAATTCTGAGAGATTAAGTAACTTGCTCAACATCAAGAAGTGATGGAGTTGAGTTTTAGAATAGAGACCTGCCTGCCTAAACTAAAGCCTGTGCCACCAGTGTTAGCAAGTAAAGTTCAAATGACCACTGAATTGAGCTACTAACACCTTCTAAATGAAAACAAGTGGAGTAAACAATACATTGCATCAGTTATATTTTCTCTTAAAATATAATGAATCATCAGAATAATCCATAAAGATACAAAACAAAACAGTAATATTAACTATAGTTTCAAAGTTAACACTCAGTAACAGCAATCAGTGACATTATTTTTTAAACAATGCTCAAAATTAAGTAGTTTCTATACAGATTTTTGAACATGAAATAATTAGAGAATCAAGTATGTAATCATATTTACTACATATACTTAAATATTTAAAACATTTATTTACTATTTATAAACTGCAGTTTATATAATCAAGTTCACACACAACAAAAAATACTTACCAATAATCAATGCTAACAAATTGGCCAAATATACAATATATTTAAAGTTGGAAAATCTGAATACTCCAGAATATGGGTACTTACACATGTAATAACAATACAAATAGGCGCACTCAAAGAGTTCAAATTTCAAGTTCTATAAATTAATAGTAGACATTTTAAAAAGGAAAAATCAACATGCAAACTGTAAAAAATAATTTATATTGGGAAAGGAAAGCAGTTAGTTTTTTAAATACATGTAAAATTATTTTAGTGAACATCTGCTATTACTACCTGCCCAGCAATCTTTCTCCGTTCTCCAGGAAATGACACTTCAATTTTCCTTTGGGAACTATATGTCACCTACCCTTAATTCATGTGCTTTTAAACTGTATCTCCCTCCATACTACTCCACAGTGGGAAGAAGATCCAATTCTGACCACCCAAGGCATTCCATCTGTCTGGTCGCAGAGATTGTCTCTAGGATGGGCAATGACCCAAGTAAGGCCACAGAGTAGTTTGCTATTGTAATAGAATTCTATTATAATAGAATCAGAAAAAGGGAAGTTTTCTCTCTTCTGGAGTTTCTGAGGTTGTAGGATGTAAGCCCAGTGCTATCAATGCCATCTTTCCCAGGGAGTCTGACCCCAAACTCAACTTTTCCACACTGATGCCCAACCCAAAGCAAGAGGAAGTAGTGGTTACCTATTGGTATGGGAAAAGATAAATTAGGATTTCAAGTTTCAGTGTTGTATTTCTTATAATGTTTCTATTTTTCATAAGTAAACACATATTACTTTTATAATAGGAAATATAAAATATTTAAAAATACTACCCCTGTATTTTCTTCTCAACTATTCTGAGCTAGAAATATTTAATGTCTTAAAAAGCATTAGTAATTTTCTCAGAATTTACTTAAGTGAGTAAAAATCTACTTAAAAAGAATCAACTTTTTCCCTTAGCATAAAATCAAGCGATTTTCCTTTCTGGTGGGGGAAAAAAGTTGTGAGTAAACTTTTTTAAGTTAGTTCTCTTTTAAAGGAAATATTTAAAAAAATTATACTCAAGGGACTTCCCTGGCAGTCCAGTGGTTAAGACTCCATGCTTCCAACGTATGGGGCGCGGGTTCCATCCCTGGCTGGGGACCTAAGATCCCACGTGCCACACGATGTGGCCAAACAAAAAACTCTACTCCATGTGGAAAAAAACTGGTAAACATTTAGCAAGTGTTGCAGTCATTGTAAAAATTGGTCAAGAGGGAAAAAGTGGCCAAATTAGGTGTAATAACTTTGTCAATTACTCAGTCCTATATTTCTGAATATAAAATCTGAAGGGTCAATTAAGTTTTTCAGTTATTATTTTACTTAATACTGCATTATAGGATAAATTACATACCATTGTTAAACACAGGAAAGTCAGTCTCAAGAGTCACCTCTTGGGAATGCAAAATCTATGCAACACAGTAAATGTTCTCTAGATTATAAAGGAAGATAGCAATACACTCTTTTGTTCTCTTGCTCATATTAGTTTTTGTCATTTTCCTTTTCTCCTCAGGAACACAACCAAACCCTGAATCTTTACTTTTTGTTAGCATTACTTTCTGTCTTAAAATCTTCAGTAAGTCACTGAGGGCTTCCTATGTGGTTCAGCGGTAAAGAATCCGCCAGCAATGCAGGAGACACAGGTTAGATACCTGAGTCTTGAAGATCCCTTGGAGAAGGAAATGCCAACTCCTCCAGTAATCTTGCCTGGAAAATCCTATGGACATAACAGCCTGGTGAGCTACAGTCCCTGGGGTCTCAGAGAGTCCCACACAACTGAGCCACTAAAGGACACTGAGAGCAGCTGGAAGCCAGAGCCACCTTCTCACAAACAAGGGACTGAGTTCTAAAAAGTTTTCAGGATGAGACAATATTTAAGAAGCTCAATACCTTAGGCAACGCCAAGAAGATAACGGGACGGTCAACCTGGCCAACACCTAAGTCTCAAGATGCTGACATTTTATTAATTTATCATATCGTTTAATGAAACCTAAACTCTCCAACAGATATCAACCCCAAACTGTTTCATTCCTTTCTCCTGTGAGATAGATCACGTGCACCTGTGACTCAAAGGAATATTTTACCATAAACAGAGGTATACCCAAGAAACTGCCCCCAAATTCACAGACACATCTACTTATAAAACAGAAAGTAAATATGTCTTTCCAAGTACCACAAAGAGAATAAAGTATTTTACTCTAGTCCTAACTATAAAATGGCTATTCTACATATACTTTTTAGGCATCTGAAAGAGAAGATAAAGAAACCATAATACTACACAGGTAGGAACTTAAAAAGTAGTTCGGTTTAAACTCTTATTCCAACATTTTTACAGATCCACTAACGCCCGGCTCATTCTCAAAACATCGTATTGTGGGCCAGGATAGGATAGTGAGAGGGAAACTTGAGAGAGAATGGGTAAGACACTGGGAAAGATAAAAACTGAACAGTCCAGGAAACCTGCACTTTGTTTTGTCCCTTCAGGTCCCCCATTTATTTTTCCGCTTTTTTCATTTCAGTGATTAAAACTTCCCCTCAGCAGAGACCTAACTATAAACTCCCCACCCACTTCCAACCACATCCCCAGATGCCAAGGATGGTCCCTGGTCGCCTGTGAGAAGAGGGACGTCGGCGCTCAAGTGAACCCTGCCGCTGGGAACTCGGAAGGAGAAGTTCTCCCGGGACAGGCAGAAGGGACTGGGTGAAGTGAAGGAAAGCTGAGGAAGCGAAGCAGGCCGGACTAAGGACTGGTCTCAAGCCCTAGTCTGGACACATCAGGGGAAGACAGCTGTCCCGCTCGACCAGAGAAGTCGCCTGACCCCAGAGCAGACAAACGGCTGGCCCCAGAGGTCTGATCTCTAAAGCTGTTTCGCATCCCCCTTCCTTTCGTCTTCCCTAAAAGGTTGTCTCCTCAAACCTTCACAGTCCCAGGACTCACCCGTCCACGCCTGAGCTGCAGTTGCGTCTCCGTCAAAGCCGCCCACCTCTGAAAACCATAGAGACGAAGAAACAGCCAAGACAAGCCTCCACTTCCACCACCCACCCTCACGTGACTCTCCGAGTCGCTGGGCCTTTCGGGATCGCGGTGAACTACGTGTGGGAGGAGCACGGAGGAAAAGGGGTGGGGAGAGGCCCGGAAGCAAGCCGCCCCGCCCGGACCCCGCCCGGCCTCGGGCCCCGCCCCAGCCTCGGCTCCGCCCCCCTCAGTATTTAGGAGCGAAGGGAGGCTGTCACCGAGACGCTCTCTGGTTTTTTCTCTGCGCAAACTATCTCTATCGCCCTCACTTCCCGAAAAGCAAGGAGTATAGGAATCTGTTAAAAAAGAGATTTATTTGTGCCTGTTGCCACCTCGTTGATACCCTTTTTCGTGTTGGCAAAGCAAAAAGGAGTCAGTGAAAATAGAATTGTACCACAGTGAGTTGGAAATTGTTATTTTCGAGCTGCATTTAGATTTAGGCATCTGATAAAATTTGCCTGTTTCCTGATTTTGAAGTTTTTTTCCGACTTAAGAAACCTCCTCACCGCTTCCTTTACTCTTAGATTTTTTTTAAAGTGTTCTCTTTGCAAACTAATGTTATTGAAGAGTTTCGTCACTAATCTGCTAGTAGCATGTTTTTCTCTGATGATCCTATCAGAACTGAGGATGGAGAGGGGTCCCCTCTTCTGCTGTGGAAACAGAATGACAGTATTTTGATTATGATGTGAGAGAAGTTTTAAAGAAAAGTTTCTTCAAAAATTTCCTTAAAGCTGTAGAAAAAGCTACAACAAATAGAACTATTAATATCATTGGATTCGGTGAAGTAAGTAGAACAACTATTTTCTGTATTTCTTCTCAGAGGACTGTCCCTCCGCGCTACCCAAAGAACGGCAAATTATTGTGTTCACGGCACTGTGCTCGCACTTTCCAGGCAAACCAATGTTTGTTTACAGCCATCCTGCTGATAAAAACTTTTTATTCAATTGCAGGCTAAGACCCCGAGGCAATGAGCAAATGCTAGAGCTGGCACAGACGTAATCTAAAGATCACCAAGGACGTCTTAAGCAGTTTTCTTCAATCTGCTGTCCTCTGGATCCGCTTACCACAGGAGTTAGGAATCTTGGCTGATTTGCTACTTAGCTATCAAACTGTGCCTTTTCTGTATTTCTTTCTATTTAGAGCCCGTTATCTGTTAAATGAAAAATCTAATAAAGACATCCTTCCCCATTTACTAGTAGGCACTTAGCATGGTATCCTTCTCAGGCAGCCCATCCATTCATGCTGATGATAGGCATTTCAAGTTGTGTCATAGGTTACTATCAAAAAACACTTTGGGTCTCATGGAATCTTAACTGGTAGCTCAGTCAAGTGTTTCTCAGAATAAGAAAAAGAAAATTATCAATACATAAATGTTGGACAAAGATCAGTTATTAAGAATTGGTAAAATTCAATCCTGGTTTTAGTCAAAGTTTGTATAGGGACTTCCTTGGCTTCCAAGCTGGTTAAGACCCCCAGCTTCCAGTCTTCCTGCAGGAGCGAGGGTTGATCCCCAGTGGGGGAACTAGGATTCCACGTGCCATGTGGCCCAGCAAGAAGAAAAAAAAAAGTCTAAATTTGTCTGTATAAAACTAAATGACCTGTTCGGCTAATTATTAAATGTCATGTAACATAAGTCACTGATCTTAAACTTTTTAGTTTCAGGACCCCTTTACACTCTTAAAAATTATTAAGAACTCCAACAACTTTTATGTGTTATAACTATCAATACTTGTCATGTTTTAGAAATTAAAACTTGAAATTTTTAATTTTTCAGTCATTGAAAAGAGCACATTCTATGTTGACATAAATAGATATTTTAAAATAATAACTTTTTAGTGCATCATGGTTTTACATTTTTGTTAATTTTTAAATGTGTGGTTTATAGAAATAAGATGGTTCTCATATCTTTTCTTCTTTAATCTGTTCCCATGAGTGTGTCTGTGCAGACTTAGTTGATCAGCCATGTCTGACTCTTTGCAACCCCATGGGCTATAGCCTGCCAGACTCCTCTGTCCATGGGGATTCTCCAGACAAGAATACTGGAGTGGGTTGCCATGCCCTCTTCCAGGGGATCTTCCCAACCCAGGAATTGAACCCGGGTCTCCCACATTGCAGGAGGACTTTTTACCAGCTGAGCTACCAGCGAAGCCTAATCTGTTTCCATATCAGTCATCAAATAGCCACTGGAAAGCTCCACTGTACACTCAGAGAATGAAAGTGATAAAGGCAAATTACAGCTTATTATTATTAGGAAAAAACTCTTGCCCTTACAGATCACCAGAAAGAACTCAGGGAAACCCCCAGGAGTCCATGAACCATACTTTGAGAAGTCTGTTTTAAACCATACAGATGTCAGCTACTTTAAAAAACAAACAAGCAAAAAAACCTATCATCAAGCAGAACATTTAGTGGAAAGAGGGACGATACAGAAGAGACAGTACAGACAATTTACAAACTAGACCAGCCTTGTAAATGTGAGTACTCTTTCTCTGTTTTCAGGAGCATAGATTAAGTTATCGAAATTCAGGGTCATAACTGAACACAACTGTATTCTGCATTAGAAACCGGTACACCAATCCAATATTGTCTTTCTACCTGCCTGCTGTCCAAGGTGGTTCCTGTCACATGATATATAATCATTAAAGTAGGTTTATATTCCCTGCACAAATCAATATTAAGACTCAAATAAAGTTTGAAGTTAAAATTATTTTCATAAACATATATTGAATGTCTACAACATGCAAGGTTCATAATAGGTGCTGGGCTTATAAAATTTTATAAGCACAGTTTCTGCCCTTAGGCAACTTATGTATATATAATAAGACTTAAACCCTGGTATAAATGTATTTTTGCCACATTCAGTGGTTCCCAAATGAGTTTGATGATCAGCTGTCTCAATTATCTGGGGAAATTTTAAAAATACATATTCTTGGCTTAAGAGATATGATGTTAAAGTGAATCAGGATGGTGCTCAAGAATTTGGATTTTTTTAAAGTGACCCAAGTGTTTCCATATCATAATGGGTCTGGAAATAAATACAAAGTACATGCAACAAAAAATGGACTTGGTCTTTGTCCCTAGTACTGTGCTCAGTCATGTTCGACTCTTTTGCCACCCTCTGGACTGTAGCCTGCCAGGCTCCTCTGTCCACGGGATTTTTCGGGCAAGAATACTGGAACAGGTTGCCAGGCCCTCCTCCAGGGAATCTTCCTTATCCAAGGATGGAACCCATGTCTCTTATGTCTCCTGCCTTGGCAGGTGGATTCTTTAGCACTGAGCCACCTGGAAAGCCTGTTGCTAGTAGTGTGACACGTAAAATATGATCTCTTTATCTCATCTTCAATATTTCAAAAGTGTTATCAAGAGAGTAAATATTTAATTTCATTCAGTTAAAATAGAAATTGACATACTTATTTTAAACACTGTATAGTTTGTCTGCCTTTATCACATAAAAATAATAATGTGAGATGTTACCATAGCAGTTTGCATCACATGACACCACTGTAAGAAGCAAAACATCTTTTGCAACAAGAATCTGATGACAAAGGGTTGTTTTATAGAGCTTTGATTAAATTCCTTTAAAATGAATTCAGTGAAATGCCCCATGTTCCATTATGCTTATCTTTAGGATTCCACAGATTAGCTTATAGTATTTCAAAACTTATACAGTTTTTTTTCATAGTTTTCTTTTGAGGATATGTTATGTTTGAGGAGCTATTGAGAGACTTATGATCCATAGTTTCTGTTGCAGTCAGTGTTCTTTGCCAATATTGTAGCCAGAATTATATTTGAGTAAGTAAGACAAAATTTTAAAAACAAGCTTAATATTTCCTTCTTTCTTACCACAAAGAGGGAAAAAAAGAAATAGCTAATCAGCCATAAATATGATTAATAAAAGTTGATATATATATATTTCTCTTAATCTTATGATCGATAATAACTTCAAAATTAAAGACTCCCTGAACAGATCTTGATTTCTAAATATTTTCCCCCATGAAAAGGAATCAAAGCTTCTTGAACAAATGGCTGATTTCAGGGCTATCACAGGAAGGTACAAGATGATCTGGAACATCCTGTTGTGTCAGAAATAAGTGCTCAAAAAATAAAATGGGGGCGTGTCAATAGCAGCCTGCTTGAAGGGCCTCTCATTGGGCAAATATGGGATAACTGGAGTATCAAAATAAGAATAGTAATGAATTATGATCCACTGAATAAAATAAGAATTTATTCATGTATTCTAACGAGAGTGAGAGAGAGAGATGGGGGAAGGGAAAAGCTGTTCTCTATAGAGCTTGCCCACTGATAGATGTAGAGAGTGGTGCAGCTGGAAAATCACCATTTTGCAACTATCATAGAAAAGATTAGTTTGGAAAACATCGTCAATGGATTCTAAACCTAGAGGGAAAGTTTGATGAGAAGCAGTATTTTTTTCAAATCTTCAAAGTATCTCTTGATGGCTTTTCTATTTTTTTAGAAGTATAATAGAGTGGGGCAGGCCCAACCCTTAGCATGTGGCCGTTGCTGGGCACCATTACCACACAACCCATTACCGGGCAATGGTTACCCCAAAACCACTGACACAGGATGGTTACAGTGGTAGTTAGAGGTCCTATTCAATCACTGGTCAGCACCACAGGGGACCGCTCCCTCAAGCGAGCAACTGTCAATGAGCAACTGTTAGTAGTCCTGCTCAGCCATTGGTTGCCACTACAGTGGGCCCCTCCCCCCAGGACCAACTGTCAGTGAGTGACCGTTAGTGGTCCATTCAGCTAATGGTCAGTGCAATGGTGGTCATCAAGCAAAGAATGTGGGAAGAGTAGATCCTGGCCTTCTCACTGGGACTCTCAGGCTCACCTGGCCTCGGGCCAGTGGGTAAGCTGCAGGGCCCAGGGAACAGGCTAAGGGGATGTGTCCTGCAGAGCTCCACATCCCTTGCCAAGGCTGCCCACTGGGCTGGGCCCAGGCCTTGAGGCAGCAGTGAACCTCTCCCCAATCCTGCCTCTGTGAAGTAATGGCATCATCTCTCTGCCTGGGGTGTAGTCTGTGAGTTCTGCCTCTGCCGTGTGGGTGGCCTGAAGAGGCTGAGGGCCTCCTGAGTCCTAGATGCCTGGCTCCCCCAGTGATAACAGCCACCAACTTTGAGCTGCCCCTTCTTAGCCAGGACCTGACCTCAGAGGGTGAAAGTTTGTGCCTTGGGATCTGGCCCTTTCTTGTCAGAACAGAGAATAACATTTGTTTGGTGATGCATGCTAAGTTGCTTCAGTTGTGTCCAGCTCTTTGCGACCCCATGGACTGTAGTCCACCAGGTTCCTCTTTCCATAGGATTTCCCAGGCAAGAATACTGGAGTGGGTTCCTATGCCTTCCTCCAGGGGATCTTCCCAACCCAGGGATCAAACCTGTATCTCTCATGTCTCCTGCATTGGCAGGTCGGATCTTTACCACTAGCACCACCTGTTTGGTGCAGGTTTACAGAGACATCAGTACCTGACCATGACTGAACACCAAGAACAAGGGATCTGACACCAAGAAATTTGCAACAACTAACCATGGCCCTTCCCCATCTTTCCTAGAAAAGGGCTTTGCTGAGAGTTTTGGGGGAGTTTGGGGTTTTTAAGGTATGAGCCACTCATCTCCTTGCATGGCCTTCAATAAACCTTTCTGTGTTCCAAACTCTGACACTTTGGTATTGTTTGGCCTCACTGTGCACCAGGCATATTGACTTGTGTTTATGTAACAGAAGAGCGGAAAAGTAACTTTACAGTGGAAAAACTAGGCAACACTTTAATCAGTGACCATATGCCTCCAGATGAGATACTCTGAGCAGGACATAATGTCACTTGAGTCTAATTGTGAGGAAATGTCAACCAAACCCATATTAAAGAACATTCTCTTAAATAACTGTCATGAAAGAACCCCCTTCCCAGAAAAAATGTCAAGGAACTATTTCGTAAAAGGGACTAAAGAGACTAGATGGGACTTCCCTGGTTAAGAACTCCCCTGCCAATGCAGGAGATGTAAAGAGATGTGGGTTAGATCCCTGGGTCAGGAAAATCTCCTGGAGGAGGGCATGGCAACCAACTCCAATATTCTTGCCTAGAGAATCACTTGGACAGAAGAGCCTGGTGGGCTACAGTCCTTAGTGTTGAGAAGAGTCAGACACAATTGAAGTGACTTAGCACACAAACACAAGGAGACTTAACAACTAAAGTCAAACGTGATCTAAACTGGAACTTGTACCAGAGCAGGGGAAATACTATGAAAGATTAATTGAAGCAGTTGAAAAAGTTGGAATATGGACCACAGATTAGAAAAAAAGTAGTTCCCACATTTGATAATTGTGTGGTGATTATATAAAGTAAGTTATTTTTCATAGTAAAAACACAGGTATGAAGAGATAAGGAGGCGTAATGCATGCAATCTATTCTCAAATGGTTCAAAAAATAAATCAAAATATCTAGAGACAGAGAATGCAAATGTGGCAAAAGAGTTGTTGAATAAATAATATTCAGAAATTCTCTGTCCTATTCTTGCAAGTTTTCTATGCGTTTAAAAAAAAAAAACGTTAAGGGTTCTCCACTTTGTCTCTCTTAGGCTTCATCCCAAAATGGGCTAGAATGGGTTCATTCATCATGAACCTTTGTTTAGTTATTTTATTTCTACTATTATTATTTGATGGTAATTGTCTTTTATAATTTTAGTTAATTATATACTATCCAAAGAAGGAAAGCAACTGACTTTATGAAAGGCAAAAAGCAATACCCTTTAAAAAATTTTTGAATGATATATTTTTATTGAGCCCAACATATCCAAAATATCACTTCAGCAATTAACCAACATAAAATATTATTAATGAGATATCTTAGGTTTCTTAGGTTTTTATGTTTGATAACATATCTTCAAAATCAATGTGTATTTTATATTTACAGCACATCTCAATTTGGACTTTTTTTTTTTTTTCCTCACTGCTTGGCTTTTGGGAATCTTAGTTCCCTGACCAAAGACTGAACCCCGGGCCACGGCACTAAAAGTGCCAAGTTCTAACCAATAGACTGCTAGGGAATTCCGCATGGATTTTTTTAAAAGTTGAAGTATAGTTGATTTACAATGTTGTTTTAGTTTCAGGTGTACAGCAAAGTGATTCAGTTATACATATACATACATATATATATTCTTTCTTCAGATTTTTATCCATTATCAGTATAGCTTCCTGTGCTATATAGTTGGTTTTTCTTGTTTATCTATTTTGTATATAGTAGTCTTGCCTGGAGAATCCCAGGGGTGGGGGAGCCTGGTGGGCTTCCGTCTGTGGGGTCACACAGAGTCGGACACGACTGAAGTGACTTAGCAGCAGCAGCAGCAGTGTGTGTATGTTAATCCCAAACCCCTAATTTATCCCTCCTCCCTTCCCCACACATCTCAATTTGGATTGGCCACATTTCAAGAGTTAAATAGCCACATGTGGTTAAATGACAGTTTTTGATAGCACAGTGTTAGGGAAAAAGACAAATGTAGTCAAGGGGACTTTCAAAATGCCATAGTAAATGCAGTGACAGAGATTATGTTCAGGATCACCTAACCACCAAGGTTTAGACTTGAGCTTCCAGTGACCTTCCAACCCCAGACCTGTTCATTCTGTCACACATGAGAGACTTTGTCCACTTCAAACAAAGTTCCCATGGCTGGCCTCAGGCAACCAAACTCAATATATCCAAAACAAAGTTCATCCTCTTATTTCAAATACCTCCTCCTGCTCTCTCATTTGATATTTCAGTCAATAGTACCATTCTCTATCTGTTCACTCAAGTAATCTTCATTATATCTTTGGGCAAATGAGCACTTATCTAGAAGACAATTTAAAATCTAAATGCTTATCAAAAAAATGCAGCCTCTTCTCCACCCCAACTGACTGAGCTTGTTCAGGCTACTTTTATTTCTCACATGAGTTACTATAAGAATTCCTCCCCTCCCAATTTTATTGAGATATAATTGACATACATCATTGTATAAGTTTAAGCTGTACAGCATAATGGTTTGATACAGATAGAGTAAGAAGCCAAAAAAAGAAAAATTTCCTTAAAAATATGAACCTTTTCATGAATTTCATGGCATCTTTATGGAGAGCCATGGTAATCTCTGTATCATTCCATCTTAAGACAGGGAATACAGAAAAATAGATTGAACAGCATGACCTTTGCTTTCCCCAAACTCAATACAATATGATTTCTCAACGAGTACCTTTAAGGACTAGATAATTTCTAACACTGGGCTTCCCTGGTGGCTTAGTGGTAAAGAATTCACCTGGCAGTGCGGGAAATGTGGGTTCAATCCCTGGGTCAGTAAGATCCCCTGGAGAAGGCAATGAGAACCCACTCCATTATTCTTGCCTGAGAAATCCCATGAATAGGAGAAGCCTGGTGGGCTACAGTCTATGGGGTTGCAGAACTGGACACATCTTAGCGACTAAGTTCAGTTCAGTTGCTCAGTCGTGTCCGACTCTTTGAGACCCCATGTTTAGCAACTAAACAACACAACAATCTCTAATGCTAAGAGCAAGTCAGGGGGTCCCCGGCAGTTCAGACCTAGATACATCTTCTGGCACGGCCACATCCCAGCCCCTCTCAAATAATTCCTAATTCCAGTTGCAGGAACTTTTTATATTTGCAACTAAAATTTGATTCTAGATATTTTAAGAAATTAACTAACTGAGACAACAGATTAGATGAATTAAGGCTAAAGAAGGCGGGGAAATTAACTAACTGAGACAACAGATTAGATGAATTAAGGTTAAAGAAGGCGGGGAAATTAGCACACATTCCAGTCTTCCTAAAATTATTTTAGAAAATTAATTTTTCTACTTCCTATAAGCATCATCAAGTTTCCTCTAAATAATTGTCAAGTTGGAGGGTTTTTTCCTTTTTCCTAATTTTAATTTGTCTCATAATTCTTAAACATTACTTTCTAATTACAAATGTATGCATGCCCTTAAATTCAAACAGTTGAAAAATGCATGCCTTACTTTTTATCTTATACACTTCTCAATTGTTTGAATTGTTCTCAATTTGAAAGTGTTCTCAATTCAAGTGTTTGAATTGAGAAGTGGGTTCTCAATACACAGTGGGTTCTCTCTAATGTTACCCACAAAGATAACGACTTTTATGAATTTGTATCCTTCTAGACTTTTTTCCATGCTTCTGTCAATATATCTATCTGTATGTGTATACAATGTTTTCAGTTCAGTCGCTCAGTTGTGTCCTATTCTTTGCGAACCCATGAATCACAGCACGCCAGGCCTCCCTGTCCATCACCAACTCCCGGAGTTCACTCAAATTCATATCCATCGAGTCGGTGATGCCATCCAGCCATCTCATTCTCTGTCGTCCCCTTCTCCTCCTGCCCCCAATCCTTTCCAGCATCAGAGTCTTTTCCAGTGAGTCAACTCGTCGCATGAGGTGGCCAAAGTATTGGAGTCATTTTTCACAGTTTGTTCTTTTATTTCTTATTTAGCACATAAATCTTTTTTAACCTTAATTTTTAGGGACTTCCCTGGCAGTCTGGTGGTTAAGACTCCACACTTCCACTTCAGAGGGTGCAGGTTCTATCCCTAGTCAGGATATTAGGATTCCACATGCTAAACATCAGGACTACAAAAGGTATTTTAAATTTAATTGTTAGTTTATCAAAGCTATGCATGTATAGTTTTTTTACAAGTAGTATAAAAAATAATTCAACTAGCAAAAATTGCTTCTAATCATTATGTAACGTATTCACATGGCTTAAAATTCAGAAAGTACAATGGTATACAACATGAATAATCTCCCTTCTACCTGTCCCTGAGATACCCAAATCTACTCATGGGCAACAAATGACATTGGTTTTTATACATCCTTCATTCATATACAGATACATACACACACACACACACACACACACACACACACAGAGAGAGAAGACCTTTTTATATCATTATATAAAGGGGTTCCTCAATTTTATATATAGCTATGTCATATTACATTGTATAGACATGCCTTTATTTCATTAGTCACCTGGTTGTTTAGTCAGACTGTTTCTAATTCTTGCTCTTAAAAATAATCTGCTATGAATAACCTTGAATATACATCATTTTGCCAATATGTGGGTAATCTATGGAATAGATAGATCCCTAAAAGTGGAGCTATGAGTCAAAATTTTCACAGATTAGATCTTCTAAGAAGCAGATTCTGGGACAGAAATTTAGAGTTCAGGGTGTTTTTTAGGGATTGCCCTTGGGTTTAACAGCTGTGCCCTAGCGACTTCACTTTCACACATTGGAGAAGGAAATGGCAACCCACTCCAGTGTTCTTGCCTGGAGAATCCCAGGGACGGGGGAGCCTGGTGGGCTGCCGTCAGTGGTGTCGCACAGAGTTGGACACTACTGAAGTGACTTAGCAGCAGCAGCAGCAAGGGAGAAGGAGGAAGTGGGATTGAGCAAAAGGAGAAGCTAAACTTTGAAGATGCCGCATGAAGCCTCAGCCAACTCTATAGGGAAGGCATGTACCTGAGATGACCTATCAGAATTGGCCCATAGAGGGTGCCTGTTGTTTTAGTTGCTCAGTCATGTCTGACTCTTTGCGACCCCATGGGATTTTCCAGGCAAGAATTTTGTAGTGAGTTGCCATTTCCTTGTCCAGGGGATCTTCCTGACCCAGGGATCTAACCTATGTCTCTGGCATTGGCAGGCAGATTCTTTACCACTGGGCACCCGGGAAGCCCTTACAAATTGAGTGAAAAAAGCCTTTATACTTCCTTCTCCGTTAGTCATTGGTTGTGGGCTGTCCCAGGAAGGCATTGGCTTTTGGTGGGGCAATTCTTTGCAACAAGGCAAAACTTTCAGGGACTGACAGTTGAAGATTGTCTACTGACAGATCTTCCAGAAGCTGGCACAATAAAACCTTCCTTGAAAGGGGGTATCTAGGTGTCCCATCTCCATGTTCAACCCCAAAGGGTATGTGACTTTGGTGGATTTTGCCAAATTGCCATATCAATTTATACTCCCACCTCACAACTTACGAGAATGTCTGTTTACTCCTACCCTCCCCAACTCAGAATTTTATCAAGCTTCTGAATCTTTGTCTATCTGATTAGGTGAAATGTGATGTCTCGCTTGCCTGATTGCTAAATCACTTCAGTTGTGTCCAACCCTTTGCAATCCCATGAACTGTAGCCCACCAGACTCCTCTGTCCATGGGACTCTCCAGGCAAGAATACTGGAGTGAGTTGCCCTCCTCCAGGGATCTTCCTGACCCAGAGATTGAACACATGTCTCATTAAGTCTCCTCCTTGGCAGGCGAGTTCTTTACCACTGGCGCCACTTGGGGAGCCCAGTGATGTCTTGGTATAGTTTTAATTTTCCTATCTTTTTTTTTTGAAGGAAGTCAAACTTCTTTTTGTCCTTTTTTTTTTTTTATTTGAAGTGTCTGTTTCTATCCTTTTCACGTTTTCCTACTGGGCTAATTTTTTAAAAGTAATTTGTAGGAACTCTTAATGTTAAAGATTAACATTTAACATTGCAGGCGGATTCTTTACTGTCTGAATCACCATGGAAGCCAGACTTGATCCTTTTAAAATGTAAGCCAGTCATTTCACTTTCTCAATGGATCTCCATTTCCCTCAGAGAGAAAACAGTTATTGCAGCCATCAGCAGGGCTGTGCAACACACATCTCCCATCTTGTACCTCTCTGACTTCATTTCCTACTGCTCCTCCGGCATCTCTCCCTCTCATGTTTCTCCACCCTCACTAGAAGTTCCCTCTGCCTACAAAGTTCTTCTACCAGATAGCCACATGACGAATTCCCTGATTCCAATCCTTTTCAGGATTGAATTCTTGGGTCTTACCTGAAGTATCACTTCACAGTGACATTTATCCTCATAATCCTATTTTAAATTGTTATACACACCCTACACTCCTCCCCAGCTAGAAAAATTTTAATCTTCCTTACCCTGCTTTACATTTTCTTTTAAAAATAACATTTATTGCCTTCTAATTGGGCTTCCCGGTGGGCTCAGATGGTAAAGAATCTGCCTGCAATGCGGGAGACCTGGGTTCAATCCCTGGGTTGGGAAGATCTCCTGGAGGAGGGCATGGCAACCCACTCCAATATTCTTGCCTGGAGGATCACCATGGACAGAAGAGCCTGGCGGGCTACAGTCCATGGGGTCGCAAAGAGCGACACGACTGAGCGACTAAGCACAGCACCGCCTTTTAATATAGAAGAATATTATGTTTATTATGTTACTGTCTGTGCTAGAATGAAAGCTCCATGAGAATAGTGTTTGTGACTCAAAGTGAATATTCAATAAATATTTATTGTAAATTAGTATCTTTTTCCTTTGTATGTTTCAACTCATCAGAAAAGGTATTTTTGTGCATCTTGGATTCCTGTCTCAACCTTTTGTTTGCCACCTGTATATCTGTCGTTCATGAACTTGACTTTATTATCAATTTGAGAATCCCCTTCACCGCTCTCCTATGGTAAATCTCCTGGTACCAGTATCCTTGTTGTCTTTCTTGTTTTTTTTCCTCTTTTTCATGAGCATTTCCTCTTGCTTAGTTTATTCTTTCTTTTTGATGATAGCTTTCTAAGAAAGAATGCAAAGTTTCTGAGAAATATGTCAGAAATTGTCTTTCATCTGGCTATAGGCATAACTGATAGTATAACCAGGTATAGAACTCTAGATTAGGAACAGTTTTTCTTGAAAAGTTTTGAGACATTTCACCACTCTCTTCCAGATTCCAGTGTTGGTCTCAAAAAGTGCAATGAAGTTTTAATTCTTGATCTTTTATACATGTTTTCTCTCTGAAAGTTCTCAGGTCTTCTCTTTTTTCCCCAGGGCATGATGTATCATGTTGTGGGTATTTTTCATATTTAATCTGCTGGGCACTCAGTAGGTCCTATATCAGGGGACTTGTGTCCTTTAGTTCTAGGACCTTGATTTGCTTCTTTGATAATTCCTCCTGTCTGGCTTCCCTGTTCTCTCTAGAATTTCTTCAGAGGTGGTATCTCTTTTCAAAAAACACTAAGTAGATTGCTGTCTAGATTGCTATTTACTAGACATAATTTGCATGATAGTACGGAAAGGGAAATGAAAGAAACAACAGAATCCAAGATTTAACAATACATGAAATCCTCATCAAGAGACAAAATCAGTGGGCTATCACTTTCTAAGAATGGCTGAGCTAAGGTTGTCTTTTGTGTCAAACTGGGAGTGATCACCACTTTTAAGGCTCTCCAGATATCCTAAAACCTAGAACATTATTTAGCACATTGTGGGAAATTGGTAAATATTTACTGAATGAATAGATGTCCTTTAATAATGCACTTAAGTACATTCATTAGATAACAGAAAATAAACACTTGCACACACACCTCAAGTAGCATATTCTGGGGCGTTCCTAATTTTTATCTCTTAAAACATTTAAAATAATGATGATCTGGTATTTATATTTTTTGTCACATCTACTTTTCTATCAACCTGGAGTCACAATTCATATTCACTCTGGAGTAAAGGGAGCTATTTTGCTATAATACATAAGTATCATTTTTGATATTTCAAAATTTTGATATCATTTTGATGTTTGACATTGACTGTCAACAATTTAGTATAAAGATTTTTTTATTAAGTGCTAGATATATTCCAAGGTGAGGGGCTTAAAAGTAAGCCAACAAAATATGATACTGTTTCTTTTTATCCAAATCAAGCTTCCTTTCATTTTTCTTGATGAATATCATATGATTTTTTTCCCAAGCCAAGTGACTTTGACTTTATTTATTCTTTTAGGAAATTGAGACAAATACACTCAAGGACTCTACATTTTGCCCAGCATGGTATAGAATGGTATTTGAAACACTAGGTAGGCGAATTCGGTCCAGTGTCAGCTGGCTTTGAGGATGCCCAGCATTTGCTGTTTACAGTTTTGTTTGCTTTGCACTATGAAAAAGCACACCAAAGCCATAATATTACTGGTGGTAGGTGGAAAAAATATGAATAAACCAGGAAGTATGGTTGATCTTTTCCTTTGTTTACCTTTTATTTTTACTTCTGCTGATATGCCTTACTCAACAGCATGTAGAAACACAGGTCCTTAATATCTCATACCCACCCATAAGAGCTAAGAACAAGTGAAAGAGCAGAATTTGAATTCAGAATTGAGAAGAATTCTGTTGTACATAATCACACCATCCCAAAACTAGAGAACAGCACTTAAATAGTGGATAGATATGCCATCTGAGGTCAAATCCAGGAGATTGCTAATTAAGACCTTAAAAAACATTCGATGATTTACACGTAAATTTGCATTAACATTAAGTTAAAGTATGTATTCTAATCTTAAGTCATCTACTGATCTATATAGTTTTCCGAGAAATTGTTTGTACTTGCTATAAACAGTTGTAAGGTTAACCCAGGAGGCTAAACTCTTAGGTAAAGTGTATCAGTTTGAATCCTTGAAGAAGCAGACACCAAGATGAGACCTGATATGTAAGGGATTTATTGGAGGGAATGCTTATGAAAGACAAAGGGGAAAGGAGAAGGGGCATGCAGGCAGAATGAGGCAAGTCTAACACCTGTGATAGGAGAGAGAGAAGAAAGGCTTTTATGGAAAGAACCTCGAACCATAGAGCAATTCTGAGAAAATCTCACCCAGGCCAATGGGGAATCCCTGAACTGAAGTTGCCAGTTAAAGGAATCCTGCTTTGTGGAGAAATGGAATGGAATATTCTTATATCTTGCTGCCATTGACTGGGAATAGCCTAAGGGTTTCCCTGGTGGCTCAGATGGTAAAGAATCTGCCTGCAATGTGGGAGACCTGGGTTTGATCCCTGGGTTGGGAAGATCCCCTGGAGAAGGAAATGGCAACCCACTCCAGCATTCTTGCATGGAGAATCCCCATGGACAGAGAAGCCTGGTGGGCTACAGTCCATGGGGTCGCAAATGGTTGGACACGACTGAGCGACTGAGCACACACAGCACAGCCTAAGGGAAGCATGGCCTGGCCCAAAGGCATTAGAGTAAAAAATGTATCAATGGTCAATCAGCTATGCTCCTTGCAGCAGTATCTCTTAAAGGAAATCTGAGTGGGCACTTCCATGACTACCACAGTCTACCTCTTATTCTGCACAAATCCATTTCTTTGTGTATGTTTGGGAAATAGATTTGCCATGGTTCCTATGGCTTCTTTTCCCATGCGGAAAAGTGGAATATTAGTAGGACTAAGCTACAGTCAACATTCAGAAAACTAAGATCATGGCATCTGGTTCCATCACTTCATAGGAAATAGATGGAGAAACAGTGGAAATAGTGTCAGATTTTATTTCTGGGGGCTCCAAAATCACAGCAGATGCTGATTGCAGCCATGAAATTAAAAGACGCTTACTCCTTGGAAGGAAAGTTATGACCAACCTAGATAGTATATTAAAAAGCAGAGACATTACTTTGCCAACAAAGGTCCGTCTAGTCAAGGCTATGGTTTTTCCCGTGGTCATGTATGGATGTGAGAGTTGGACTGTGAAGAAAGCTGAGCGCCGAAGAATTGATGCTTTTGAACTGTGGTGCTGGAGAAGACTCTTGAGAGTCCCTTGGATTGCAAGGAGATCCAACCATTCCATTCTAAGGGAGATCAATCCTGGGTGTTCATTGGAAGGACTGATGCTGAAGGTGAAGCTCCAATACTTTGGCCACCTCATGTGAAAAGTTGACTCGCTGGAAAAGACTCTAATGCTGGGAGGGATTGGGGGCAGGAGGAGAAGGGGATGACAGAGGATGGGATGGCTGGATGGCATCACCAACTTGATGGACATGAGTTTGAGTGAACTCTGGGAGTTGGTGATGGACAGGGAGGCCTGGCGTGCTGTGATTCGTGGGGTCGTAAAGAGTCGGACACTC
Source organism: Moschus berezovskii (assembly GCF_049115385.1). Lineage (NCBI taxonomy): Eukaryota > Metazoa > Chordata > Mammalia > Artiodactyla > Moschidae > Moschus > Moschus berezovskii. The sequence continues at coordinate 29,350,539 of NC_142471.1, forward strand.
AGTTCAGTCGCTCAGACGTGTCCGACTCTCCACGACCCCACAAATCACAGCACGCCAGGCCTCCCCGTCCATCACCAACTCCCGGAGCACACTCAAACTCATGTCCACAGAATCGGTGATGCCATCCAGCCATCTCATTCTCTGTCGTCCCCTTCTCCTCCCGCCCCCAACCTTTCCCAGCATCAGAGTCTTTTCCAGTGAGTCAACTCGTCGCATGAGGTGGCCAAAGTATTGCAGCTTCAGCTTTAGCATCAGTCCCTCCAATGAACTGAAGCTACAGTCTCCCAAAACTGCAGTTAGTCTCAGGCTGTCATTTTGCTCCTTCACTGTCCATTCTAAGTTTCTTGTGCCCTCAGCTATTACCTCCTCAGGTCGTTATCATTAATCAGGTGAGTGTATTGTATTCAACTGAGTATCTGTCTCAGTTTTAGGAACATATTTTCTAGTAATATGTTCATGAGGTGGAAAATGTGAAAAGTTCCTTTAATTATCGAGCCAAGGACCCTGTCTTACATGACTTTAAAATTTTGAATCATGTCCTCTTAATTTCTAAACAATTGTGGTATTGATTTTTGTGAACAAAATAGATAATGAATCATGGAGCGTGTGAAGAGGCCACTGTTTTATTGGAAATACTTTTTGGCTCATTATTAGGTTTTTTTTTTTTCAATGGCTCTAATATTATGTAACGTATTTTAGTATTAGAAAATTTCTCTACACAGATAGATTATATTTGGTAGAAGTGAAACAAATGACATGCCATACCTTTGTATTTAGAGGGGCTATATTCTTTTATATTTTTAGTATTTAAATTACTGAATTCCCTTAGGCCACTTTCTTTAATTCTCTGGGTTTCAGTTCTTCAGCTATAATCTATTATGGAATTTGTCACTACATCATGAAAATTAATTAGTAATAGTATTTATTATAACTAAGTTTTAAAACATCTGTGAGGACGAATTGTTAATACCTATTAAGTTCCTGGAATTTTTTGGCTCAAAACAAATATAATTGTTTTCATTTTATGCAATGTAACTATTATCCTTTCAGCATGTTTTTGGGCTGCTGCTGCTGCTGCTGCTGCTGCTAAGTCACTTCAGTCATGTCCGACTCTGTGTGACCCCATAGATGGCAGCCCACCAGGCTCCACCATCCCTGGGATTCTCCTCTTCATAAATGGCAGAAATTGGAGGAAGATGAAAGCCACAGATTTTGACTAGCAGTATAAAACATTTTCTTTGGACTTTTGTGCAAATAATTTAAGTTAAAAGTAATTGGAATTTCTCACATATATCACATGGGTATATTAGAATCATTAACATTTAGAACCATTATAGATTATGCAAGATAAATTGTTCAGTATTTCAGAAGTAACCAAATACCTCAGAAGGGGAACTTCTTCTTTATAGGAGAATTCTAGCTGCTAATACTTACAGAAAAAAGTTAAAGAATTTTAAATTATGCAACTCTTAATGAAATAATGGACTTAGGCAATGATAACCAATAGATGCTAAGACCACTAAAAGGAAGGTTGAGTGGAGAACTTTATGATGGATCCATCTACCTGAAAACACTTGTCTACTAGTCAAAATTAAACATCATTAAAAGTAAGACAGAAACTTCCCTGGTGGTATAGTGGCTATGTGTCTGTGTTCCCAGTGCAGGAAGTGTGGGTTCAATCCCTGGTCAGGGAACTAGATCACACACGCTGCAGTTGAGACCCAGCACAGCAAATAAATAAAATGTTTAAAAAGTTCTTGAAAAAATAAAGACAGCCTTGCTATCAGGTTGGGATCCTAGAACAGAAAAAAGGCATTCGGTGAAAACTATGAAATTTCAATGTTACTGAACGAACTTGGATCTACTGGCCTACCATGCAGCAAAGTCAACTTACTGACATCAGGTTGTGGTGAAGGAAAATACAGAGTTATTTGCAGGGTGCCAAGCAAGGAGAAGGAGCTGCTAATGTGCAATAGACCTGAACTCCCAAATGGCTTTCAGAGAAGAGTTTTTAAAAGCAACATTTGAGGTGAGGATTGCAGCTCATGGACTTTCTTCTCATTGGTTGGTATGAGGTAAAAGGGTGATGTTCTGGGAATCTTAATCATCATCCCTCTGTTTACAGCCAGTGTGGGGTCTATGTGCTTGTGGTCAGCATGTAGTCATCACGCTCTACCTACATGAAAGTCTTAGTTCCTGCAGAACAACTCAAAGATATGCATAGATTGTTATGTGTATCTCTTAAGGAAGAGCTGCTGCTGCTGCTGCTGCTAAGTCACTTCAGTTGTGTCCGACTCTGTGTGACCCCATAGACGGAAGCCCACCAGGCTCCCCCGTCCCTGGGATTCTCCAGGCAAGAACACTGGAGTGGGTTGCCATTTCCTTCTCCAATGTGTGAAAGTGAAAAGTGAAAGTGAAGTCGCTCAGTCGTGTCCGACCTTTAGCGACCCCACGGACTGCAGCCTACCAGGAAAGCTAGGACTCTGTTTTATTGCTGAACTATTGCTGAAGCCATCTTTCTTAACTGCTTTTCCTTCGTGCTTTCTCTTGCAACTGTTTGAGTCTTCCCTTTGAAACTCAGGGAAGGCCTGGGAGACTAAAACCTTTGTTGACAAACAAGAAACAGGGACATGGAGGGGCTTCAGTACTTGGGAGATACTATGAACTTTAGTTAATAATAAGGTATCAATATTAGTTTATTAATTGTAACAAATGTACCATACTAGCACAAGATGTTAGTAATGGGAAAGCTGTGGGAATGGAGATAAGGTAAATACAGGAGCTCTACTATTTGCTCAGTTTTTCTTCTAAAATTTTTCTAAAAATAAAGTATGGTAATATAAACAATTAGACAAGCAGACATTATTTCCTCCTGATGTAAGGAAATAGGAAGTACAAAGAACCACCTACAAAGTATTCCTGACAAAAGGATCGGATCTGGAATCAAATCAAGCATCTAGATCAAATTACTAGTATATTGGAAATATAATGGATAGATGACGATATTAAATAACACCACAAGGATGCAATCAACCAAATCCAAAATGGGGGATTTTTACAAAAGACCTTGTTTCATAAATAAATAAATGGTATAAAAAAATGAAAGAGAAGAAACTGTAATAGGCTAAAGACTTAAGAGATGTGTCAACCAAATGCAATATGTTGATTTTGAATCCTGTTTTGATGATAGCAACTGTGAAAAGGTATTTGGGGAAATTTGGATGTGGATGAGGGATTAAATAATATTGGGAAATTACTTTTGATTTGTCAGGTGTGATAATGACATTGTGGGTTTTTTGAAGTTTTTATCTGAGAGATAAACATCTGAAATATTTCAATTTAATATGAAAAAATGGAAAATTTTCATGTTCTTCAAAATGGAAAAGTATAAAATTAGATCCCTACTTTAGAGTATACACAAAAATAAATCCTAATTAAAGACCAAATTAGATTAACTTTTAAGTTAAAACTTGCATATTGCAAAAGCTATTATAAACCACATGAAAAGACAAGCCATTTCTGTGCAGATACCCTATAAAAAACTGAGCACATGTGTATTGCAGCATTTTTTATAATAGCAAGATTTGAAAAAATCTAATATCTACTAGTAGAAGAATGCAATCAGTATGATTTATTCATTCTATAGAAATCTATACCACATAAATATAACAACATAGATAAATCTCTAAAATATGTGTAAAAAAAGTAAATTTCGAAGGACTGATGCTAAAGCTGAAACTGCAATACTTTGGCCACCTCATGCGACGAGTTGACTCACTGGAAAAGACTCTGATGCTGGGAAAGGTTGGGGGCAGAAGGAGAAGGGGACGACAGAGAATGAGATGGCTGGATGGCATCACCGACTCTGTGGACATGAGTTTGAGTGAACTCCGGGAGTTGGTGATGGACAGGGAGGCCTGGCGTGTTGTGATTCATGGGGTCGCGGAGAGTCGGACACGACTGAGCGACTGAACTGAAGATGAAATATTATACCAGTATTGTTTAAAGTTTAAAAACACATAACACGATGTTATTGATGGACACACATAAGGCAGAAGTATAAAAACAAACATGGAAAGAATACGTACCACCTTGAAGATGGTCATTATCCTGAGAAGAAAGAGAAAGAGATGAAAAGGCTGGGTTTTAACTTATCTAGAGCTTTTTGATGATTTAAGAAAAAAACTGAAGCAAATAAAGTGAAATCTGCCTGGTGAACATATAGGTGTTAGTTATACTATTTTGTGTATGTTTGATATATTTCATAATGTAGGAACGGAAGAAAAGGCTGAAGTAAAAACAAAAGGACACATAGTCAAATATTTTGCCAGAAATTTGATTGATATCCTTAACCAGATGACTCTGAAATATGATCCAGAATCATAAAGTGTCTAGAATAATTCTTATGGAATGGCATTCCCCACCTATCTTTTTTTTTCCAGGATGGCTTCTCAATTCAAATGACTTTGGATTCATGGGGATGGGCCTAGTGTTAGAATCATTATGTGTTATTATGCATTCCTTTCTCAATTCAATATTATTAAATGCTCACTCGGTCCAAAATACTATACTAAGGTTCCAGCCTCTTCAAAACCTAATTTCTTTCTAAGCTAAATGATAGCAACCAGTATTTACTCTAGATGGTAAAGTAAATGGGTGTGAATCTTACTCTACAAGCTTGGATGCACAAGATATAAAACATTAGTTTTTAAAAATTAAAACTATAGCCCCATTTGAAAGCTGATAGGAAATTTCGTCTTATTTTCTTTTGGTGCCCTGGTTATACTAGGTTGGTGCAAAAGTAATTGCGGTTTTTGCATTGTTGAAATTTGCTGTTTGATATTAAAATACTTTCTAATTAAATGTGGTTATGTTATGCAGCATTTTAATGCTCATTTTTTGCTTTATGTTTTTTTAATGACATTTCTTGCTGTTAATTTTATATTTATTTTAGACTAGAGAAATGATGTCAGACAAAGGAAATCTGAGTAATTTTTAAATTTGAGTTCAAAACGGGTCGTAAAGCAGTGGAGACAACTTGCAACATCAACAATGCATTAGGCCCAGCAACTGCTAATGCATGTACAGTGCAGATGGTTCAAGAAGTTTTGCAAAGGAGATGGGAGCCTTGAAGGTGATGAGTGCAGTGGCCGGCCATTGGAAGTTGACAACGACCAATTGAGAGCCATCATCAAAACTGATCCTGTTACAACTACACAAGAAGTTGCCAAAGAACTCGACATTGACCATTCTATGGTTGTTGGGCATTTGAAGCAGATTGAAAAGGTGAAAAAAGCTCAATAAGGGGATGCCTTGTGAGATGACCACAAATCAAAAGAAATGTCATTTTGAAGTGTTATCTTCTCTTATTCTACACAACAAGCCATTTTTCAATCAGATTGTGATGTGTGATGAAAAGTGAATTTCAGACAATAACCAGCAGTGACCAGTTCAATGGTTAGACCTTGAATAAGCCCCAAAGCACTTCCCAAAGCCAAACTTGCACCCCAAAAATGGTCAGGGTCACTGTTTCGTGGTCTGCTGCCCATCTGATCCACTACAGCTTTCTGAATCCCAGTGAAGCCATTTCATCTGAGAAGGATGTTCAGCAAATCTATGAGATGCATGGAAAACTGCAATGCCTACAGCCGACATCGGTCAACAGAAAGGGCCCAGTTCTTCTCAATGATAATGCCCGACCGTACGTCTCACAACCAGTGCTTCAAAAATTGAATGAATGGGGCTACAAAGTTTTGTGTCATCCACCATACTCACCTCACCTCTCACCAACTGATTACCACTTCTTCAAGCATCTTGACAACTTTTTTCAGGGAAGACACTTCCACAACCAGCAGGATGCTGCAAACGCTTTCCTAGAGTTGGCGAATCCTGAAGTACAAGAATAAACAAACTTATTTCTCATTGGCAAAAATGTGTTGTTTGTAATGGTTCCTATTTTGATTATTAAAGATGTGTTTGTGCCTAGTTATAATGATTTAAAGTTCATTATTCAAAACCGTAATTATGTTTGCACCAACCTAATTTTATCTCAACAACCGCCTTGATAATTCACCCGTTATTGACTGTCTTCATTCTCCTGTCTTACTTCCCTATTGCCTTACTCTCCTAAATAAACTCCTTACATTTGAATCTTTTCAATATACTCGGAGGAACCCAAACAGAGGCAGTTAAGCATTAGGGCATCCCAACCTCACCTCAACCTCTTTGTTCATAAATGTAAGAGTTATTTAATAACAATGAACTCAACTAACCTATTTTTCAACATAGTTAGCTTCCTTTACTGGCAATTAATTGTACTGAAATTTTAATGACGTGTTTTCAAGAATGCACCTTGTATAAATGCATGTCATGAGAGGAGGAACAAGATGGCGGAGGAATAGGACGGCGAGACCACTCTCTCCTCCACAAATTCATCAAAAGAACTTTTGAACGCGAGTAAAGTCCACAAAACAACTTCTGAATGCTGGCAGAGGACGTCAGGCACCCAGAAAAGCAGCCCATTGTCTTCGAAAGGAGGTAGGAAAAAACATAAAAGATAAAAAGCGAAACAAAAGAAGTAAGGACGGAGCTCCGTCCCGGGAAGGGAGGCTTTAAAAAAAGAGAGAAGTTTCCAAACACCAGGAAACATTCTCACTGGCGATTCTGTGGCGAGCCTTGGAAGCTCAGAGGGCCACATAACCCTCTTTTTTTTTTTAAGATTTTTTTAAAACCCACAGATTACCCGCCAAACGGTAACTCCCAGCAGAGTAGCAGCGCAGACGCCTGCATACGCCATTAGCAAGCGGGGGCTGGGCAGGGAGGAGCCGGCTGAACTGCTTAGAGAGAGGACTGGGCTTGAATGCCGCGAGAACAATTTGAGAGAACTGGGGAGAGCAAAGCAGACTGTGGGATAGCTTCCCCACGAAAAGGCGGAAAGCTCTAACCTATGACTCGGCCAGCCCCGCTCACAGAATAAAGGACTGAGCAGAGCGAGCCGGCTGCGGTTGGCCCATCCCCCATTCCCCGCCGAGACAGGCAGGGAGCGCAGCCAGAGCCGGAGCGGGCAACCGCGGCCCCAGAAAAGCATCTGATACAAACTGCAGGCAGACTTGTTGCTATTCAGGACATCTTGGGCTCGGGCCGGTCGATATCCCTCTGAGAAGGTGCGCCGGTTGTACACCCAGAAAACTGAGTGGCGGGGACTGGGGAGGCGATAAGTCGCAGAGACCGCGCTCGCCAAACACCTGGTCCCCTGAGCTGCTCGGACTGGGGAAGGCACAAAACGCAGGCCCAACCAAGTCTGCGCCTTTGTGGAGTACCTGAGAACCTGAACTTGAGCCGCTCAGACCTGGGAAGTCCTTCAACCCGGTGCCGGCCTCGGACAGTTCCCGGCAGAGCAACCTAGAGCCTGTGCAGTATAGACTGGGACAGCATACGTGCTATGAGCGGGGGCAAACCCAGTGTGGCCGAGACGCTGCGAGCACTCCCCACAGACGCCAGAGATAATCGACTGCAGCGTTCCTCCCTTCCCAGAACAGGACTGAACAACAGAGCCTTAAAAAGTGTCCACCCACCCCCTAGTATCAGGGCGGAAATTAGACACTGAAGAGACCAGCAGACAGAAGCTAAAACAGAGGGAACCACCTTGGAAATGACAGATAGAGACGTCTAGAGACTACTCCAAGAATAAGATCAAAAACCAGAGGCAAGAGGCTTAAGCCCGAATCCTGAGAACACCAGAGAAGTCCTGACTCCAGGGAACATTAATCGATAGGAGCTCATCAAACGTCTCCATACCTACGCTAAACCCAAGGGTCAACAAGTTCCAGAGCAAGACATACCATGCAAATTCTCCAATAACACAGGAAACTAGCCCTGAGCTTCAATATACAGGCTGCCCAAAGTCACTCCAAACCCACTGACATCTCATAACTCATTACTGGACACTTCATTGCACTCCAGAGAGAAGAAATCCAGCTCCACCCACCAGAACACCGACACAGGCTTCCATAACCAGGGAACCTTGACAAGTCACCTGTCCAACCCCACACACAGCAAGGAAACTACATAATAAAGAGAACTCCACAAACGGCCAGAAGAGGGAAAGGCCACCCCAAGCAAAGCATTATAAGCAAGATGAAGAAGCAGAGAAATACCCAGCAAGTAAAGGAACAAGATAAATGCCCACCAACACAAACAAAAGAGGAAGATATAGGGAATCTACATGAAAAAGAATTTCGAATTTTGGTGGTGAAAATGATTCAAAATCTTGAAAGCAAAATGGAGTTACAGATAAATAACCTGGAGAAAAGGATTGAGAAGATGGAAGAAAGGTTTAATAAGGACTTAGAGGAAATAAAAAAGAGTCAATATACAATGAATAATACAATAGATGAGATCAAAAACACTCTGGAGGGAACAAACAGTAGAATAACAGAGGCAGAAGACAGGATAAGCGAGCTAGAAGATAGAATTGTAGAAATAAATGAAACAGAGAGGAAAAAAGAAAAACAAATTAAAAGAAATGAGAACAATATTAGAGACCTCTGGGACAATGTTAAACGCTCCAACATTCGAATCATAGGAATCCCAGAAGAAGAAGACAAAAAGAAAGACCATGAGAGAATACTTGAGGAGATAATAGTTGAAAACTTCCCTAAAATAGGGAAAGAAATAATCACCCAAGTCCAAGAAACCCAGAGAGTCCCCAACAGGATAAACCCAAGGCGAAATACTCCTAGACACATATTAATCAAATTAACAAAGATCAAACACAAAGAACAAATATTAAAAGCAGCAAGGGAAAAACAGCAAATAACACACAAGGGGATTCCCATAAGGATAACAGCTGATCTTTCAACAGAAACTCTTCAGGCCAGGAGGGAATGGCAAGACATACTTAAAGTGATGAAAGAAAATAACCTACAGCCCAGACTACTGTACCCAGCAAGGATCTCATTCAAATATGAAGGAGAAATTAAAAGCTTTACAGACAAGCAAAAGCTGAGAGAATTCAGCATTACCAAACCAGCTCTCCAACAAATGCTAAAGGATCTTTTCTAGACAGGAAACACAGAAAGGGTGTATAAACTCGAACCCAAAGCAATAAAGAAAATGGCTACGGGATCGTACTTATCAGTAATTACCTTAAACGTAAATGGGTTGAATGCCCCAACCAAAAGACAAAGGCTGGCTGAATGGATACAAAAACAAGACCCCCATATATGTTGTCTGCAAGAGACCCACCTCAAAACGAGGGACACATACAGACTGAAAGTGAAGGGCTGGAAAAAGATATTCCATGCAAATAGAGACCAAAAGAAAGCAGGAGTAGCAATACTCATATCAGATAAAATAGACTTTAAAACAAAGGCTGTGAAAAGAGACAAAGAAGGAAACTACATAATGATCAAAGGATCAATCCAAGATGAAGATATAACAATTATAAATATTTATGCACCCAACATAGGAGCACCGCAATATGTAAGACAATTACTAACAAGTATGAAAGGGGAAATTAACAATAATGCAATAATAGTGGGAGATTTTAATACCCCACTTACATCTATGGATAGATCAACTAAACAGAAAATTAACAAGGAAACACAATCTTTAAATGATACAATAGACCAGTTAGACCTAATTGATATCTATAGGACATTTCACCCCAAAACAAAGAATTTCACCTTTTTCTCAAGTGCACATGGAACCTTTTCCAGGATAGATCACATCCTGGGCCATAAATCTAGCCTTGGTAAATTCAAAAAAGTTGAAATCATTCCATGCATCTTTTCTGACCACAATGCAGTAAAATTAGAACTCAATTATGGGAGAAAAACTATTAAACATGCCAACATATGGAGGCTGAACAACACACTGCTGAACAACAAACAAATCATAGAAGAAATCAAAAGAGAAATCAAAATATGCATAGAAATGAATGAAAATGAAAACACAACAACCCAAAACCTCTGGGACACTGTAAAAGCAGTGCTAAGGGGGAAGTTCATAGCAATACAGGCACACCTCAAGAAACAAGAAAAAAGTCAACTAAATAACCTAACTCTACATCTAAAGCAACTAGAAAAGGAAGAAATGAAGAACCCCAGGGTCAGTAGAAGGAAAGAAATTGTAAAAATTAGGGCAGAGTTAAATACAAAAGAAACAAAAGAGACTATAGCAAAAATCAACAAAGCCAAAAGCTGGTTCTTTGAAAAGGTAAATAAAATTGACAAACCACTAGCCAGACTTATCAAGAAACAAAGGGAGAAGAACCAAATCAATAAAATTAGAAATGAAAATGGAGAGATCACAACTGACAACACAGAAATACAAAGGATTATTAGAGAATACTATCAGCAATTATATGGCAATAAAATGAATAACCTGGAAGAAATGGACAAATTCCTAGAAAAATACAACTTTCCAAAACTGAACCAGGAAGAAATAGAAAATCTGAACAGACCCATCACAAGCACGGAAATTGAAACTGTAATCAAAAATCTCCCAGCAAACAAAAGCCCAGGTCCAGACGGCTTCACAGCTGAATTCTACCAAAAATTTAGAGAAGAGCTAACACCTATTCTACTCAAACTCTTCCAGAAAATTGCTGAGGAAGGGAAACTTCCAAACTCATTCTATGAGGCCACCATCACCCTAATCCCAAAACCTGGTAAAGACCCCACAAAAAAAGAAAACTACAGGCCAATATCACTGATGAACATAGATGCAAAAATCCTTAACAAAATTCTAGCAATCAGAATCCAACAGCATATTAAGAAGATCATACATCATGACCAAGTGGGCTTTATCCCAGGAATGCAAGGATTCTTCAATATCCGTAAATCAGTCAACGTAATACACCACATTAACAAACTGAAAAATAAAAATCATATGATTATCTCAATAGATGCAGAGAAAGCCTTCGACAAAATTCAGCATCCATTTATGATAAAAACCCTCCAGAAAGTGGGAATAGAAGGGACATACCTCAACATAATAAAAGCTATATATGACAAACCCACAGCAAACATTATCCTCAATGGTGAAAAACTGAAAGCATTTCCCCTAAAGTCAGGAACAAGACAAGGGTGCCCACTCTCACCACTACTATTCAACATAGTTCTGGAAGTTTTGGCTACAGCAATCAGAGCAGAAAAAGACATAAAAGGAATACAAATTGGAAAAGAAGAAGTAAAACTTTCACTGTTCGCTGATGACATGATCCTCTACACAGAAAACCCTAGAGACTCTACCAGAAAACTACTAGAGCTAATCAATGATTACAGTAACGTTGCAGGATATAAAATCAACACACAGAAATCCCTTGCATTCCTATACACTAATAATGAGAAAATAGAAAGAGAAATTAAGGAAACTATTCCATTCACTGTTGCAACGAAAAGAATTAAATACTTAGGAATATATCTACCTAAGGAAACAAAAGACTTGTACATAGAAAACTATAAAACACTACTGAAAGCAATCAAAGAGGACACTAATAGATGGAGAAATATACCATGTTCATGGATTGGAAGAATAAATATTGTAAAAATGAGTATACTACCCAAAATAATTTATACATTCAATGCAATCCCTATCAAGCTACCAAAGATATTTTTCACAGAACTAGAACAAATAATCTCACAATTTGTATGGAAATACAAAAAACCTCGAATAGCCAAAGCAATCTTGAGGAAGAAAAATGGAACTGGGGGAATTAACCTGCCGGACTTCAGGCTCTACTACAAAGCCACAGTCATCAAGACAGTATGGTACTGGCATAAAGACAGAAATATAGATCAGTGGAACAAAATAGAAAGCCCAGAGATAAATCCATGCATCTATGGATACCTCATCTTTGACAAAGGAGGCAAGAATATAAAATGGAGAAAAGACAGTCTCTTTAACAAGTGGTGCTGGGAAAACTGGTCAGCCACTTGTAAAAGAATGAAACTAGAACACTTCCTAACACCATACACCAAAATAAACTCAAAATGGATTAGAGAGCTAAATGTAAGACCAGAAACTATAAAACTCCTAGAGGAGAACGTAGGCAAAACACTCTCTGACATAAATCACAGCAGGATCCTCCAAGACCCACCTCCCAGAATATTGGAAATAAAAGCAAAAATAAACAAATGGGACCTAATTAAAATCAAAAGCTTCTGCACAGCAAAGGAAACTATAAGTAAGGTGAAAAGACAGCCTTCAGAATGGGAGAAAATAATAGCAAATGAAGCAACTGATAAAGGATTAATCTCCAAATTATACAAGCAGCTCCTTCAGCTCAATTCCAGAAAAATAAATGAACCATCAAAAAATGGGCCAAAGAACTAAACAGAAATTTCTCCAAAGAAGACATAAAGATGGCTAACAAACACATGAAAAAATGCTCAACATCCCTCATAATCAGAGAGATGCAAATCAAAACCACAATGAGATACCATTTCACACCAGTCAGAATGGCTGCTATCCAAAAATCTACATGCAATAAATGCTGGAGAGGATGTGGAGAGAAAGGAACCCTCTTACACTGTTGGTGGGAATGCAAACTAGTACAGCCACTATGGAGAACAGTGTGGAGATTCCTCAAAAAATTGGAAATAGAACTGCCATATGATCCAGCAATCGCACTCCTGGGCATACACACCGAGGAAACCAGAATTGAAAGAGACACATGTACTCCAATGTTCATTGCAGCACTGTTTATAATAGCCAGGACATGGAAGCAACCTAGATGTCCATCTGCAGACGAATGGATAAGAAAGCTTTGGTACATATACACAATGGAGTATTATTCAGCCATTAAAAAGAATACATTTGAATCAGTTCTAATGAGGTGGATGAAACTGGAGCCAATTATACAGAGTGAAGTAAGCCAGAAAGAAAAACACCAATACAGTATACTAACACATATATATGGAATTTAGAAAGATGCAAATGATAACCCTGTATACGAGACAGCAAAAGAGACACAGATGTATAGAACAGTCTTTGGGACTCTATGGGAGAGGGTGAGGGTGGGATGATTTGGGAGAATGGCATTGAAACACGTATGTTGTCATATGTGAAACGAATCACTAGTTCAGGGTCGATGTATGTTATAGGATGCTCGGGGCTGGCATGCGGGGATGACCCAGAGGGAGGATAAAGGGAGGAGGGAGGTGGGAGGGGGGTTCAGGAGGGGGAACTTATGTAAACCCGGGGCAAATTCATATCAATGTATGGCAAAACCAACCAATATAATATTGTAAAATAATTTGCCTCCAATAAAAAATAAATTAACTACATTAAAAAAAAAAATGCATGTCATAACATATACCAACAAGATGTTACAGTACTGATTCATGGGTCACAGGTAGTCATGGAACTATGATACATTTTATGGGTGTATCATACCTCACTAAGCTTGAGCTTCCATCTAAATGCTCAAGAAATCTATTTACTGGACAGCCAGGATACCAGTCAGAATGTATCAGAAGAGAATTTCATAAAAATAAAAGAAATAACACACGTTAGGAACTCTGCACACTTTACATAATAGAGGGTTCTCCTCCCAATCCAATGAATGGTGTGGCTCTCTTTCAATGCTTCCCCCACCCTGCCCCCCGCCCAGGTTGGCTTCTCAATCTTTGAATTCATGGGGATGGGCCCAGTATTAGTATGTTAAATTTCATTATACGTTTCTCTCTCAATCTAGTAGAAGATTACTAATGCTTACTATGCACAAACTAATTTGCTGGTGTTCCAGCCTCTTCAAAACTTTCTAAGCTAAAGCATTTAGTTAGTAATACTAACTATATACAGATTGTGAATACAACCCTTGCTTGTCCTATTTCTCCACAAGCACATTAATTATTTCTCTTCCAAGGGACTACTTCTTGACTGTTGTCTAGCAAATCACCTCTTTTTCCCCTCTGGCTTACCATCATTATGCCCTAGGTAGGTAGAGTCTGGTTTAGTCTCTCAATGAGTAATGAACACAACTCCATAGCCTAGATAAGGCTTTATTTTGAGTAGCAATTAAAGTACAGCCACATCCCTTAGGAAGCTGCCTTCCTGTCTCCTGAATTAATTTAGGGATGGGAAATTGGAACACAAAATACTTGCTCTAGCTAAGTCAGATTAAAAAAATAGTACTTTGGTGTGTTTTAATTTTTTAATTATAAAAGTGATGTATGCACGTGACTAAAATTTTTTAAACAGTACTATAAGGTACAAAATATTTTAAAATAAAGGTATTTCTATTTCTTGATTTATCAACTTTCAACAGTATATATTAATTGCTGATTTTGAAAAAAAATTTAACAGTCTTAAATTGCTTCTTACTTTATTTTTGTTTTACTTCTCACTTTTCTTTATTTTTTACTTTTTTTTCCCTAGTGGTTGACTTCATAACTCTAAATTAGGTCTTAATCTCTCAATTTTAGTTTGAAAACTTTTTAATTTCACCAGACTAATGTGGGATTGTTATCAATGTCTAGAACAAGACAGGTGCTTTATCTAGTGCATTTAAAATGTAACCAATAATTCTATGGAGTTGAAAACTATTAGCATCCTTTAACTAATGGAGCATTTAGTATCAAACTAATAAAAAAATAGGTTTATTTCTATATTTTGAAAAAACAATATTTTACGGCCCCTGTTATAAACTCAGACTTTGTGAAATATGAAATCTTATTTATATGAAAATGAATTTTAAGAATTTATCATGACTTTAATATCTCCTCAACAATTCACTTTTCTTAGAGAAGGAGTTTGAATTATTGTAATTCAGCTAGTCGGACATGACTGAGGGACTAAGCACACACACACAAATCCCTCTTAATAAATAAATAGTTCTAATTAAATTTTCAAAATAAGAACATCAACAGCTTTAATTATGAATAGTACACAGTCCAGTTTATCCCATATCAGGGTGCATTTGCTAAGCTCTTTGTCATGTGATAACCATAAAAAGTACTGATTTAGACTCTATGAGATAACATCTAATTTAACATTAAGCAACAGAAATACAAGTGGTTATATAAGAAGGTTCCCCAACCACTTCTTTTATCTACAGAAAAAAAAAAAGAGGGGATGAGAGAAAGTTAGGGGAAGACTAGCGCCAAAGAAAATGAAAACCCTGAAATTTCTACACAAAGATGCAAAATAGATGTACTATGTGCTATCAATGATTATATCTTTGCAAAAAGTAAAAAAGCTATTCCAAGTAAGATTAGATTAAAAGAGAAAAGAAAAAGTGGGAAGTGATCCTCAGGCAATATTTATACACTGGTTAAATCAGAAACAATACTCTAGAAAGAAATTACTTTTAACTGTCATGGAGTGCTTTATAGTATAAATTCTTATTTTGCTCAGAATTGTATTTAGGGTGAAGGAGAATAATAGTTATATCTCAAATTCTGTAAACAGTTACAGCCCTAATACTATATCCTGAAAATTTCAGTTCTCATTTGTTATCCTATAAAAGCATATTTTGCAGTAAAAGCATCAAAATGCCACCAACTGTTAGCTTTCTAAAAATAAAGTTGTGTTTTATCCTGCAAGGATTTTATATATTAGTATTAACTAGAGACTAAAGTATCCACCTGAATTCTGTCAAGAATGTTGGTCGGCAGTGTGCCATGGGGAAAGACACTCTGAATTAAGTAGAGCTAGATTCTTACTTCAGTTAGTTTTTAGCCTCTCTGAGCTTTAGCTTCCTCCTCTGATAGTGAGGATATAATATTATCTGCCATCCTACTTCCCTGATGAATTTTGAGGATCGGAATGAGGTACTGTATGTGAAAATGCATTATCATCTATAAAACACTATATAAGTACTCATTATTACCTCAATAGATATCATGGAGAGTCTAATATAAGAATACATATTAAGTAATATGAAAGCAGAGGAAAAGAAATTACTCTTATCCTCAAAAATAGACATCCTTCAACAATAACAAACAGCTAACAGGAGGAAACTCACTGCAGATGCTGATTGCAGCCATGAAATTAAAAGACGCTTACTCCTTGGAAGGAAAGTTATGACCAACCTTGATAATATATTAAAAAGCAGAGACATTAACTTTGCCAATAAAGGTCCATCTAGTCAAGGCTATGGTTTTTCCCGTGGTCATGTATGGATGTGAGAGTTGGACTGTGAAGAAAGCTGATCGCCGAAGAATTGATGCTTTTGAACTGTGGTGTTGGAGAAGACTCTTGAGAGTCCCTTGTACCGCAAGGAGATCCAACCAGTCCATTCTAAGGGAGCTCGATCCTGGGTGTTCATTGGAAGGACTGATGCTAAAGCTGAAACACCAGTACTTTGGCCACCTCATGCGACGAGTTGACTCACTGGAAGGGACTCTGATGCTGGGAAAGGTTGGGGGCGGGAGGAGAAGGGGACGACCGAGATTGAGATGGCTGGATGGCATACCGACTCTGTGGACATGAGTTTGAGTGAGCTCCGGGAGTTGGTGATGGACAGGGAGACCTGGCATGCTGTGATTCATGGGGTCGCGGAGAGTTGGACACGACTGAGCGACTGAACTGAACTGAACTGAACAGGAGGAAGAAGGGAAGAGGAAAAGAAAGGGAGGGAGGGGGATGGACAAAGAGAAAGAGACATTGGCTAACATATTTTATTGTTTTGCTCAGTCATATTTGATAGTGTCTTTTGGTCTTCAATACAGGGGTCCTAGAAAAGTAAAGAAGGTGTGCTCTAACTTCTCAATGTTCTTCCATCTACTTTCATAGTAACCAAAGTTAGTATTTTAAAGAAAGATTAAATATACGAATTATTTTATTTAATCCTCACAAAACACTACAAGGAAGCTATTATTAATCTTTTACAAATGAAGAAATCAAAGCTCAAGTTTAAAGTTATTGGTTTGAAGACCCACACCCAGTAAATAACCGTCCCAGATCATCTGACTTCAGGTTCAGTGCTTTAGATTTCTGTTTACTGAAGCAATTTCTTCTAACTTTCTTCTAATTTCTTCATCCCTGGGTCTTCCAGAAAAATATTATTCCTAATCCTACCTGAAAACTGACAGTTGTGTAATAGTCAAAACTGAAAACAAGTCAGTTGTTCACCACTGCATGAATGGACAAGGATGAAACACCCTGAATAGCCAAAACTATCTTGAGAAAGAAAAACAAAACTGGGGGCATCATGCTTCCTGATTTCAAACTATATTGTTGTTATTGTTCTTCAGTCACTCAGTCATGTCTAACATGTTCTTTTCATGTTCAGTGATTCAGCTCTTCCCATCAGGTGGCCAAAGTATTGGAGCTTCAGCTTCAGCTTCAACATCAGTCCTTTTAATGAATATTCAGGGTTGAGTTCCTTTCAGATTGACTGGTTTAAACTATCTTACAAAGCTGTAGTAATCAAAACAGTATGATATTAGCATTAAAACAGACACAAAGGTCAGTATGATATTAGCATTAAAACAGACACAAAGAATAGAGAGCCCAGAAATAAACCAGAAATAAGCACATATATGATCAATTAATTTATGACAGAGGAGCCAAGAATATACAATAGGGAAAGGATTGTCTCTTCAATAAATGGTGCTGGGAAAACTGGACAGCCACACACAAAGAATAAAACTAGACCACTAGCTTATACCACAAAAATTAATTCAAAATGGATTAGAGGCTTGAATATAAGATCCAAAACCATAAAAATACTAGAAGAAAACAGGAGATAAGCCCCTTGACATTAGTCTAGATGATGGTTTTTATAGATTTGACATGAAAAGCAAAGGTAACAAAAGTAAAAAACTGACTCTATCAAACTAAAAAACTTCCGCACAGCAAAGGAAGCTATCAACAAAATGCAAAGGCAATCTATTGAATGGGAGAAAATATTTGCAAATCATTTATCTAAGGGGTTGCTGCTGTTGCTACTGCTAAGTCACTTCAGTCGTGTCCGACTCTATGTGACCCCATAGACGGCAGCCCACCAGGCTCCCCCGTCCCTGGGATTCTCCAGGCAGGAACACGAGTGGCCTGCCATTGCCTTCTCCGATCTAAGGGGTTAATATCCAAAATACATAAATAATTCATACAACTCAGTAGTCAAAAAAAAAAAAATGTCTAATTAAAAAAACGATAGAAGATCTGAACAGACTTTCTTTCCAAAGAAGACATATAAATGGTCAACAGACACATTAAAAGATGCCCATCACTAATCATTATGAGAATTCGAATTAAAACCACAGTGAAGTATCATCTCATACTTATTAGAATGACTTATTAAAAAGAATAACAAGTGTTGGCCAGAATATGGAGAAGAAAACCTGTGCATTTATAGTAGTATAAATTGGTGAACCACTATGGAAAACAGTATGGAGTCTCCTCAAACAGTTAAAAGTAGAACTATCATATAGTCCAGCAATTCCAGTTCTGTATATTAAGAAAGTAAAAGCATTAATTTGAAAAGATGTTTGCAACCCCATGTTCATTGCAACATTATTTACAATACTTAAGATATGGAAACAACCTAAATGTTCATCAGTGGATGGATGGGTAAAGAAAATACAGCATATATATTATTCAGCCATAGAAAAGTGAAATCTTGCCATTTTCAGCAACATGGGCCTTGAGGTTTGAAAGTCAGACAACTTGGGCCTTGAGGGAAGTGCAAGTCAGGCAGAGAAAGACAAATACCGTATAATTTCATCCATACAGAGAATAATTGGAGGATGCCAGAGGTAGTGGGTATGGGGAAGAAATGGGTGAAAGGAGTGAAAAGTTACAGATTTCCAGTTATAAAGTAAGTCATGGGGATGTAATATACAGCACTATGACTATAGTTAATAATACTACATTATATAGTTGAAAGTTGCTAACAGTAAATCTTAAAGACCTCATTATAAGAAAAAAATTCTGTGTAACTCTGTATGGTAATGGATGTTAACTAAACTTACTGTGGTAACAATTTCACAATATGTATAAATATCAAATCATTATGTTGTACACCTGGAACTAATATAATATTGTATGTCAATTATATCTCAATTAAAAAAATACATAAATGGGCGAATTGATATATAGCCATACAAGGAAAACTATTTACCAATGAAAAAGAAAAACCCATTGATTTGCACAACAGTGTTGAATTTCAGAATAATTACGCAGAGTGAAAACAAGCAGGAAAAAAGAATATATACGGTTTGATCCATTTATGTATTAATTGTAGAAAATGAAAACTAATCTTTAGTAACTGAAAGTAGATTAGTGGTTGCTTGGGGATACAAGTAGAGGGAGGACAAGATTACAAGGAGGTACAAAGAAATTCTGGGAGTAGATGGAAATGTTATTTTAACATTTCTGATGAATACATATATCAAAACTGGTCAAACAATACATTTTAAATATGAGCAAGTTAGTATTAATTTATAAATAAATCAATAAAGATAGGGGAGGCTATTAAAGAAAAATTTATAGTTTTAATTTTCTGTAGAATGATCTGTGATTCTTTCAAAGAACAGTGTATATTTTCCATAATTCAAGAGAGGTCATTTAATTAGGTAGGTTTAATAATTTGACTGTTTTGATAAGTGGTTTTTACAACACTGACATCTTTATTTTAAAATCTGACCTAAGGAGAGCGTTAGAATTCTTTCTCAGCAGGTGGCCTACCTGTCTCCAATATCTTTGTAGAATTTCTAAGGTGAATAAACTTTTCTCCTTGTATCAAGTATTAAGCTTTGGAGTTGCAAGAAATGGGGAATCACTCATAGACTTTTAAAGAAAGAAAGGCTATTGTAAAGCTACACTTAGACTAAAATTGGAGCTGGATTACAAAACTGGAAAGTCATCAGGAAGTGAAGCAACTCTAGGAATTAAATGTCCTTTCAGTCTTTCTTGTGGGAAGTCTGCTCTCTCTCTTTCTCTTCTTCTTTCTTTTTTATAGCACTTTTTTCCCTTTACATATCTATTCTATTTTCTTCCTTCTACTCATTGCTTTATTCACTTTTTATCCTTCTGTACCTAAAATATCTTCTGTCTGCCTCCTCTGGATCCACTCTTCACCTTCTCCACAGTGTTCTCTTTTCCAGTAAACCTGGCCGGTACAGATTATGTCAACAGAATGAGGTCAGTGTATTTATTCTCCTGGCTCCCTCTCTGCAAGGTCACTTGAGGCAGACTGTATCTCTCAATTGCAAATCACCGCTCCTCTCAAGATGACTCACTCTAAACAACTCTCCCCTTCCACCTGCTTCTTTCCTTTGTCCCTTCAGGTCTAGGGGTGGTAACAGCTCCCTTGCTACTAAGATTGGGTTCGTCTGCTATCATTGTGGCTTCTCCACACCCTGCCCACACATTTGTCATTGGTTCCTTTGTAGATGAACTCTCCTCAACTTATCCTTGTCCACACATGTCATCTGTTCTTTTTTTTTTAATTAGGAGCCTGAGTTACATACTTGTTTCTCTGTCATTTTCTTTTCTATCTCATAGCTTCTGCTTCAGTTCACCATGTTCTACCATGGCTCTAGTTCTACTGACATTTTCATTTTTTTTCAGTTGTTCAGTCATGTCTGACTCTTTGTGATTCCATGGACTAAAGCTCACCAGGCTGTTCTGCCCATGGATTTCTCCAGGCAAGAATACTGGAGTGGGTTGCCATTCCCTTCTCCAGAAGATTTTCCCTACTCAAGTACTGAACCCGAGTCTCCTGCATTGTGAGCAGATTCTTTACCACCTGAACCACCTGTTACTTGACATTTTCTGTGTGCAAAGTCATCAGTTGTGTCTGACTCTGCAACCCTATGGGCTATAGCCCGCCAGACTCCTCTGTCCATGGGATTCTCCAGGCAGGAATACTGAAGTGGGTTGCCATTTCCTACTCCAGGGGATCTTCCCAATCCAGGGACCGAACCCACATCTCCTTTGTCTCTTGCATTGGCAGGCACGTTCTTTACCACTAGTGCCACCTGGAAAGCCCACATTCTCTATCAGTTCAGTTCAGTCGCTCAGTCGTGTCCGACTCTTTGTGACTCCTTGGATTACAGCACACCAAGCTTCCCTGTCCATCACCATCTCCCGGAGCTTGCTCAAACTCATGTCCGTCAAGTCAATGATACCATCTAACCATCTCATCCTCTGTCGTCCCCTTCTCCTCCTCCTCCTTCTTTTCCAACATCAGGGTCTTTTCAAATGAGTCAGTTCTTCTCATCAGGTGGCCAAAGTATTGGAGCTTCAGCATCAGTCCTTCCAATGAATATTCAGGACTGATTTCCTTTAGGATTGACTAGTTTGATCTCCGTGCAGTCCAAGGGACTCTCAAGAGTCTTCTCCAACACCAGAGTTCAAAAGTATTAATTCTTCAGTGCTCGGCTTCCTTTATGGTCCAACTCTCACATGCATACATGACTACTGGAAAAACCATAGCTTTGACTATATGGACCTTTGTTGGCAAAGTAATGTCTTTGCTTTTTAATATGCTATCTAGATTTTTCATAGCTTTTCTCCCAAGGAGAAAGTGCCTTTCAATTTCATGGCTAAAGTCACCATCTGCAGTGATTTTGGAGCCCCAGAAAATAAAGTCTGTCACTGTTTCCATTGTTTTCCCATATATTTGCCATGAAGTGATGGGATCAGATGTCATGATCTTAGTTTTTTGAACATTGAGCTGTAAGCCAGCTTCTTCACTCTCCTCTTTCACTTTCATCAAGAGGCTCTTTAGTTCCTCCTTGCTTTCTGCCATAGGGTGGTGTTATCTGCATATCTGAGGTTATTGATATTTCTGCTGGCAATCTTGATTCCAGCTTGTGCTTCATCCAGTCCAGAATTTCTCATGATGTACTCTGCATATAAGTTAAATAAGCAGGGTGACAATATACAGCCTTGATGTATTCCTTTCCCAATTTGGAACCAGTCCATTGTTCCATGTCTGGTTCTAACTGTTGCTTCTTTACCTGCATACAGATTTCTCAGGAGGCAGGTAAGGTGGTCTGATATTCCCATCTCTTGAAGAATTTTCCTCAGTTTGTTGTGATCTACACAGTCAAACTCCAATACTTTGGCCACCTGATGCAAAGAGCCGACTCATTGGAAAAGACCCTGATGCTGGGAAAGATTGAGGGCAGGAGGAGAAGGGGACGAGAGAGGATGAGATGGTTGGATGGCATTACCGACTCAATGGACATGGGTTTGGGTTGACTCCGGAAGTTGGTGATGGACAGGGAGGCCTAGCGTGCTGCAGTTCATGGGATTGCAAAGAGTCGGACATGACTGGGTGACTGAACTGAACTGAACACAGTCAAAGGCTTTAGCATAGTCAGTGAAGCAGAAGTAGATGTTGTTCTGGAATTCACTTGCTTTTTCTATGATTCAACAGATGTTGGCAATTTGATCTCTGCATTTCTGCTGCTGCTGCTAAGTCACTTCAGTTGTGTCCGACTCTGTGTGATCCCATAGACAGCAGCCCACCAGGCTCCCCCGTCCCTGTGACTCTCCAGGCAAGAACATTGGAGTGGGTTGCCATTTCCTTCTCTTGCCAATTCCAAAATTTGAGTGAAAAAACCTGAGGCAATTGACTCAATTTGTTTTTTTTCATGCCAGGCTGTGTGGGAGGACCCAGGCTAATGTGAGGGCTGGCAGCTCTTGGGACAGATGCTTATCCCTGGGCTACACACCTGGGGAGGGAAAATATGAAAGAAAAAAATATCAAAGTACAGACTGCCCTGTCATCAGAAACCATAAGTGAGATGATTTCTCACTCTTAGAAAGTACTTTGAGTATGGAAAGCATAATGACTGACATGAAAAAAATTAAGGATAAATAAAATATTCTGGTTATTCTTAACCATGCTAATATTTGGTAATCTACTAATATCCATTCTTTTATTGCCTTATCACATTAAGCTTGCTTGTTCTCACCATTTATGATGACCTTGAGGAATCCAAGACTTGAGGTTGATTGAAATCACAGTCTGGACAAAGTAGCATAGGCAGCTGAAACATCAAAAATAGTACAGGCTTTAAAACCAAATGAGTTTGATCAAACTCCTAAAGCTGCTATTTATTTGCTTTATTACTCTAAACTCCCATTTCCTCATTGTAAATTAAGTATACGTATATCTACCTTATAGAGTTGTTATGCAGATTAATGAGAGCTTATCTAAAGCATAAAATGTAGTTGATACACAGTAAAATGGTAGTTCTTATAAACTGATATACTTGTTTTAATTATTCATGGCAAAAGCTTTTGGCTTAATTTAGAAAAAAAATTTAAAAGGATGGGAGAAGAAAAAGAAAGCAGTTTGTTACTCCTTTCCCTATCTTTCCCTACTTAGCTGCAGGTACTTAAGGTTTTCTAACTTTGTGAGTTTACTCACACCAAATTTCAGTCAATCCATATCATGCCTAATAGTATAAGGAAAATACTCTTTCTACCAGCAGATGAGCCTGAAACCAATCTTGCTTTGAAAACATACCCTATATACCTTCTATATGTCTTTTCCTCAATTCTCATTGTTTTGACAGTCTGTAGAATTTTTATTTTGATTGCTGATTTGCATTATTTCCTCCCTTAGGATGAGTATCCTAACTTGAACCCTGGCCTAGCTGTCTGGGGCTCAGGAAAAAAATCTGCTTAGTCTAGTGTTTGGCAATCACTTCTCCCTGGAGCTGACCCAACTTCTGTATCCCTAGCTGATGGTTAGAGACCTTCTTCAAACTAGAAAGTATCTACTAACTCTACTCGTATCCTTATTTGACCAGAGCCAGTTTGGCAAGCGTCTTACCAGTAGCTCAGTGGTAAAGAATCCACCTGCAATGCAGGAGATGCAGGAGACGTGGGTTTGACCCCTGGGTTGGAAAGATCATCTGGAGGAGGGCATGGCAACCCACTCCAGTAGTCTTGCCTGGAGAATCCCATGGACAGAGGAGCCTGGCAAGCTACATTCTATATGGTTGCAAAGAGTCGGACACAACTGAAGCGACTGAGCACACACACAGCACATACAGTTTAGCAAATGGGTTCCATACCAGGTCATGACAATTTCCTGGTAATCACTACCCAGAGTACTGTGTAGAGTAGTAGAGGGCTCTTTCCAGCAGGAAAAAGAACTGTAGCTGACAAAGAAAGTCTGCCCTGGAGGCCAGGTTGGGGACCATAGAAGAGAAAGTTTGATGGTGACACACACTGGCTAGCCTGTTTCTCTTCTCTCCTATTCTTCATCTCTGATTTCTTGTGTTACCTTCTAGGAAATTCTTTTAAATCTTTGATTATATCATATGTCAAACTTACCAGACTTATTTATTGTTCTTTGAATTTTTTTTTTTTTTTGAAGTTTTGAAAACTTTTATTTTATATACAAAGAGCTAGTATTTCCGCCTAAGGTTGATGTGCTGGATGAGCCATCTAAGGAAGTTCGGTTAGTCCAACTTAATGAAGCCGATGTCCTTCACACACTGGCGGAAACATTGGCGGCACATATTAAGGCCGTATTTCCCGGTCAGACCATGCCGGTTTGAGCAGACCCGGCAAGAGCGAGAACCCTGGCCGAATTTTCTCGGATGACTCCAGTAGAGCTGCTGGTGACCCATGTTGCTTTCTCGTCTGCAACGAGGTAAAAGGTCTTTGAATGTTTTCATGAATAAAATGTCTTCTTTTATCCAAGGGAACAGATTTTTTAAAATATTTTCTTCAGCTCCCTAAACTCTCTCTGTTTACTCCAAGATACTTTTGTCTGCATCTATCTCTGGCTTTCTGGTTAACAGAGTTTCTTCACTTTTCTGGTGATTCTTGAGTGTCCATTCATATTTAAGAATGAGGGACTGAAAGACCTGATTGTCAGTTTATTTTGCATGAGTGAGGCTTGTTGCCCACTGGGCATTCCCATAACAGGAAAGGTTGGTCAGAGGCTTCTGCCTGGGGACTCTGACTGGGTGCCAACATCCCAGGAGCTGAGTGGGAAGAGGGTAATCTCAGGATCTGAGAGACTCACTTAATCCTTTTTGTGGCTCACCCAGGCCCTCTACCTGACCTCATTATCCCTGACCTCATGGTCTTTCTCGGTCAGTTCAAGAGAATATTGCTAGAGTGGAGAAGGGATATTTGTTGACTAACCCAGGAAGACAAAGAGGATCTGTGGCTCTAACACTCGTTATACATTAGAAATATCTGGCTACTCACCTGTTTTCAGCTTACCTCTCAGCTTCTGATATACCTGATATCTCCAATCCCTAAACTTTTTCAGTTTGCTTCTTGTTGGCTTCTCTTTTGGCAAGATAGATTTCAATTTCTCTTTCTCTGTTTTACCAAATTAGTGACTGGTCTTCCATCTATGTAGCATCATCTTGGACTCCTCTATTTCCATCTTCATCCACATTGGAACTTTTAAAAAAAATTATTTATTTTTTATTGAAGGATAATTGCTTTATAGGATTTTGCTGTTTTCTGTCAAACCTCAACATGAATCAGCCGTAGGTATACATATATCCCCTCCCTTTTGAACCTCTCTCCCATCTCCCGCCCCATTCCACCCCTCTAGTTTAATTCAGAGACCCTGTTTGAGTTTCCTGAGCCATACAGCAAATTCCCGTGGCCATCTATTTTACATATGGCAATGTAAGTTTCCATGTTACTCTCTCCATACATCTCACCCTCTCTGCCCTCTCCCCATGTCCATAAGTCTATTCTTTATGTCTGTTTCTCCATTGCTGCCCTATAAATAAATCCTTCAGTACCATTTTTCTAGATTTCATATATATGCATTAGAATACGACATTTATCTTTCTCTTTCTGACTCACTTCATACTGTATAAGAGGTTCTAGTTTCATCCACCTCATCAGAACTGACTCTAATGCATTCCTTTCTATGGCTGAGTAACATTCCATTGTGTATATGTACCACAACTTCTTTATCCATTCATCTGTTGATGGACATCTAGGTTGCTTCCATGTTCTAGCTATTGTAAATAGTGATGCAATGAATAATGGGATATACGTGTCTTTTTCAGTTTTGGTTTCCTCAGAGTATATGCCTAGGGGTGGGATTGCTGAGTCATACGGTGGTTTTATTCCTAGTTTTTAAAGGACTCTCCATACTGTCTTTCTTCCATAGTGGCTGTATAAATTTACATTCCTGGGCTTCCCTGGTGGCTCAGATGGTTGGATCCCTGGGTCGGGAAGATCCCCTGGAGAAGGAAATGGCAACCCACTCCAGTACTCTTGCCTGAAGAATCCCATGGATGGAGGAGCCTGGTGGGCTACAGTCCATGGGGTCACAAACAATCGGATATGGCTGAACAACTTCACTTTCACTTTGTCTTTCACCAACAGTGCAAGAGAGTTCCCTTTTCTCCACATCCTCTCCAGCATTTATTGTGTGTAGACTTTTGATGATGGCTATTCTGACTGCTGTAAGGTGATATCTCCTTGTAGTTTTGATTTGCATTTATCTAATAATGAGAAATGTTGAGCATCTTTTCATATGTTAGCCATCTGTATATCTTCTTTGAAGAAATGTCTGTTCAGATCTTTTTCCCACTGTTTGATTGGGTTTTTTGTTTTTCTGGTATTGAGTTGTATGGGTTGCTTGTATATTTTGGAAATTAATCCTCTGTCAGATGTTTCATTTGCTATTATTTTCTTCCATTCTGAGGGTTGTCTTTTCACCTTGCTTATAGTTTCCTTTGTGTGCAAAAGCTTTTGAGTGTAATCAGGTCCCACTTGTTTACTTTTGTTTTTATTTCTATTCCTCTAGGAGGTGGGTCATAGAGGATCTTGCTTTGATTTATGTCACTGCGTGTTCAATCTGTTTTCCTCTAAGAGTTTTATAGTTTCCGGTCTTACATTTAGGTCTTTAAACCATTTTGAGTTTATCTTTGTGTATAGTGTTAGGAAGTGTTCTAATTTCATTCTTTACATGTCACTGTCCAGTTTTCCCAGTACCATTTATTGAAGAGGCTGCCTTTGCCCCATTGTATATTCTTGCCTCCTTTGTCAAAATTAAGATACCCATAGGTGTATGGGTTTATTTTTTGGCTTTCTATCTTGTTCTATTGGTCTATATTTCTGTTTTTTGTGCAAGTACCATACTGTCTTGATGACTATAGCTTTGTAGTATAATCCGAAGTCACGAAGGTTGATTCCTCCAGCTCCATTCTTCTTCCTCAAGACTGCTTTGGCTATTTGGGGTCTTTTGTGTTTCCGTATGAATTGTAAAATTTTTTGTTCTAGCTCATTGAAAAATGCCATTGGTAATTTGATAGGGATTGCATTGAATCTGTAGATTGTGTTTGGTAGTATAGTCATTTTCACAATATTGTTTCTTCCTACCAAGGAGCATGGAATATCTCTCCATTTGTTTATGTTGTCTTTGATTTCGATGTACAATTCTTTTGTCTCCTTCGGTAAGTTTATTCCTAGATATTTAATTCTTTTCGTTGTAATGGTGAATGGGATTGATTCCTTAATTTCCCTTTTTGATTTTTCATTGTTAGTATATAGAAATGCAAGGGATTTCTGTGTGTTGATTTTGTATCCTGCAACTTTGCTAAATTCACTGATTAGCTCTAGTAATTTTCCGATACTGTGTTTAGGGTTTTCAATGTATAGTATCATGTCATTTGCAAACAGTGAGCACTTTACTAGACCACCTGACCTGCCTCTTGAGAAACCTGTATTCAGGTCAGGAAGCAACAGTTAGAACTGGACATGGAACAACAGACTGGTTCCAAATAGGAAAAAGAGTACGTCAAGGTTGTATATTGTCACCCTGCTTATTTAACTTATATGCAGAGTACATCATGAGGAACGCTGGGCTGGAAGAAGCACAAGCTGGAATCAAGATTGCCAGGAGAAATATCAAGAACCTCAGATATGCAGATGACACCACCCTTATGGCAGAAAGTGAAGAGGAACTAAAGAGCCTCTTGATGAAAGTGAAAGAGGAAATTGAAAAGGTTAGCTTAAAGCTCAACATTCAGAAAACTAAGATCATGGCATGTGGTCCCATCACTTCATGGGAAATAGATGAGGAAACAGTGGAAACAGTGTCAGACTTTATTTTTTTGGGCTCCAAAATCACTACGGGCTGATTGCAGCCATGAAATTAAAAGACACTTACTCCTTGGAAGGGAAGTTATGACCAACCTAGATAGCATATTAAAAAGCAGAGACATTACTTTGCCAACAAAGGTCCATCTAGGCAAAGCTATGGTTTTTCCAGTAGTCATGTATGGCTGTGAGAGTTGGACTGTGAAGAAAGCTGAGCACCAAAGAATTGACGCTTTAAACTGTGGTGTTGGAGAAGACTCTTGAGAGACCCTTGGACTGCAAGGAGATCCAAGCAGTCCATTCTAGAGGAGATCAATCCTGGGTGTTCATTGGATGGACTGATGCTGAAACTGCAATACTTTGGCCACCTCCTGCGACGAGTTGACTCACTGGAAAAGACTCTGATGCTGGGAGGGATTGGGGGTGGGAGGAGAAGGGGACGACAGAGAATGAGGTGGCTGAATGGCATCACCGATGATGGACATGAGTTTGAGTGAACTCCAGGAGTTGGTGATGGACAGGGAGGCCTGGCGTTTTGTGATTCATGGGGTCGCAGAGAGTCGGACACGACTGAGCGACTGAACTGAACTGAACTGAGCACTTTACTTCTTCTTTTCTGATCTGGATTCTTTTTTATTTCTTTTTCTTCTCTGATTGCTATAGCTAGGACTTCCAGAACTATGTTGAATAATAGTGGTGAAAGTGGACACCCTTGTCTTGTTCCTGATTATAGGGGGAATGCTTTCAGTTGTTCACCATTGAGAATGTTTGCTGTAGGCTTATCATATATGGCCTTTACTATGTTGAGGTAGGTTCCTTCTATGCCCATTTTTTGAAGGGTTTTAATCATAAATGGGTGCTGAATTTTGTCAAAGGCTTTTTCTGCATCTATTGAGATTATCATATGGATTTATCCTTCAATTTGTTAATATGGTGTATCACATTGATTGATTTGTGTATATTGAAGAATCCTTGCATTCCTGGAATAAGCCCAACTTGATCATGGTGTATGAACTTTTTGATGTGTTGCTGAATTCTGTTTGCTAAAATTTTGCTGAGGATTTTTGTATCCATGTTTGTCAGTGATATTGGCCTGTAGTATTTTTGTGTGTGTGTTGTGTTTGTCTGGTTTTGGTATCAGGGCGATGGTGGCCTCATAGAATGAGTTTGGAAGTGTTCTTTCCTCTGCAATTTTTTGAAAGAGCTTTTGAAAGATAGGCATTAGCTCTTCTCTAAATGTTTCATAGAATTCTCCTGTGAAGCCATCTGATCCTGGGCTTTTGTTTTTTGGAAGATTTTTGATCACAGCTTCAATTTCAGTGCTTATAATTGGGTTGTTGATAATTTCTATTTCTTCCTGGTTCAGTCTTGGAAGATTGAACTTTTCTAAGAATCTGTCCATTTCTTCCAGGTTATCCATTTTATTGCCATATAGTTGTTCATAATAGTCTCTTATAATCCTTTGTATTTCTACATTGTCTGTTGCAACCTCTCCTTTTTCATTTCTAATTTTGTTGATTTGATTCTCCTCTCTTTTTTTCTTGATGAGTCTGGCTAAATGTTTGTCAATTTTATCTTCTCAAAGAACCAGCTTTTAGTTTTATTAATCTTTACTATTGTTTCTTTCATTTCTTTTTCATTTATTTCTGCTCAGATCTTTATGATTTCTTTCCTTCTACTAATTTTGGGGGGTTTTGTTCTTCTTTTTTCCGGTTGTTTTAGGTGTAAAGTTAGGTTGCTTATTCAATGTTTTTCTTGTTTCTTGAAGTAGGATTGTATTGCTGTAAACTTCCCTCTTAGAACTACTTTTGTTGCATCCCATAGGTTTTGAGTTGTCATGTTTTCCTTGTCATTTGTTTCTAGAAATTTTTTTATTTCCCTCTTGATTTCTTCAGTAACCTGCTGGTTATTTAGAAATGTGTTGTCTAATCTCCTTGTGTTTGTGTTTCTTACAATTTTTTTCTTGTGATTGA
Organism: Moschus berezovskii; assembly: GCF_049115385.1. NCBI lineage: Eukaryota > Metazoa > Chordata > Mammalia > Artiodactyla > Moschidae > Moschus > Moschus berezovskii. The sequence goes on from NC_142471.1 coordinate 29,380,520, forward strand.
TATCTAGTCTCATAGTGTTGTGGTTGGAGAAGATGCTTGATACGATTTCAATTTTTTTTTAATTTACTGAGGTTTGATTTGTGACCCAAGGTGTGGCCTATCCTGGAGAATGTTCCATGTGCACCTGAGAAGAAGGTGTATTCTTCTGCATTTGAATGGAATATCCTGAAGATATCAATGAGATCCATTTCATCTAATGTATCATTTAAGACTTGTGTTTCCTTATCAATTTTCTGTTTTGATGACCTGTCCATTGGTGTGAGTGGGGTGTTAAAGTCTCCTACTATTATTGTGTTATTGTCAATTTCTGCTTTTGTCTGTTAGTGTTTGTCTTATGTATTGAGTTGCTCCTATGTTGGGTGCAAAGATATTTACAATTTTATGTCTTTCTCTTGGATTGATTCATTGATCATTATGTAGTGTACTTCCTTATCTCTTATAATATTCTTTATTTTAAGGTCTATTTTGTCTGATATGAGGATTGCTACTCCAGGTTTCTTTGGCTTTCCATTACATGGAATATAGTTTTCCATCCTCTCACTTTCTGTGTATATGTGTCTTTAGGTCTTAAGTGGGTTTCTTGTAGTCCGCATATATATGGGTCTTGTTTTTGTGTCCATTCAGCCAGTCTGTGTCTTTTGGTTGGAGCATTTAATCCATTTACATTTAAAGTAACTATTGATATATATGTTATTATAGCCATTTTGTTAATTGTTTGGGGTTGATTTTATTGATCTTTTTTCTTCTCTTGTATTTCTTGACTATATAAGTCCCTTTAACATTTGTTGTAAAGCTGGTTTGGTGATATTGAATTCTCTTAATTTTTCTTGTCTGAAAAGCTTTTTATTTCTCCATCAATTTTGAATGAGATCCTTGCTGGGTACAGTAATCTTGGTTGTAGATTTTTCCCTTTCAGTTCTTTATATATATCCTGCCATTCCCTTCTGACCTGTAGTTTCTGCTGAAAGATCAGCTGTTAAGCGTATGGGGTTTCCCTCATATGTTACTTGTTGCTTTTCCCTTGCTGCTTTTAATATTCTTTCTTTGAGTTTAGTCTTTGTTAGTTTGATTAGAATGTGTTTTGGCATGTTTCTCCTTGGGTTTATCCTGTATGAGACTCTTTGTTCCTCTTGAACTTGACTGACTCTTTCCTTTTCCATGTTGGGGAAATTTTATCTATAATTTTATTATAGATTATAATTATAATTAAAATAATTTTAATTTTTAAATCTATAATTTCATTATAGATTATAATTATAATTTAATTATCACCTATAATCTATAAATTTTCTATACAATTTTATTATAGATTATAATTATAATTTAACTATAATTAAAATAATTTTAATTTTAAAAATCTGTAATTTTATTATAGATTATAATTTTAATTTAATTTTCATCTATAATCTCTTCAAAAATTTTCTCATACCGTTTCTTTTTCTCTTCTTCTTCTGGGACCCCAATAATTTGAATGTTGGTGAATTTGATATTGTCCCAGAGGTCTCTGAGACTGGTCCTCAGTTCTTTTCATTCTTTTTACTTTATTCTGCTCTTGAGAATTTATTTCCACCATTTTATCTTCCAGCTCACTGATTCATTCTTCTGCTTCAGATATTCTGCAATTGATTCCTTCTAGAGTATTTTTAATTTTAGGAATTGTGTTTTTTGTCTCTGTATGTTTATTCTTTAATTCTTCTAGGCCTTTGTTAGTTGATTCTTGCCTTTTCTCCATTTTATTTTTCAAGCTTTTTGATCATTTTTACTATCATTATTCTGAATCATTTTTCTAGTTTGCCTATTTCCTCTTCATTTATTTGGACTTCTGTTTTTCTAGTTTGTTCTTTCATTTGTGTAGTATTTCTCTGCCTTTTCTTTTTTTAAACTTTTTGTGTTTGAGGTCTCCTTTTCCCAGGCTTCAAGGAGAGTTGAATTCTTCCCTTGAAGAAGGTTGAATTGTTTCTTCCTTTTGGTCTGCCCTCCTAAAGTGGGTCCAGTGGTTTGTGTAAGCTTTGTATAGTGTGAGATTTATATTGAATTTTTGTTTGTTTTTCCTCTGATGGGCAAGGCTGAGCGAGGTGGTAATTCTGTCTGCTGGTGGTTGGATTTGTGTTTTTGTTTGTTGCTTAGGTGAGGCGTCCTGCATAGGGTGCTACTGGTGGGTGATGCCAGGTCTTGTATTCAAGTGGTTTCTTTTGTGTGAGTTCTCATTATTTGATACTCCCTAGGGTTAGTTCTTTGGTAGTCTAGGGTCTTGGAGTCAGTGTTCCCACTCCAAAGGCTCAGGGCTTGATCTCTGGACAGGAACGAATGTTCCACAAGTGGTTTGTTATGGCATTAAGTGAGATTAAAACAAATATACAAAATCAAGGAACCAAAGATGAACCCCAGACAAATGGCGGTTACCAAAATCAGGCAAATAATAAGTAAAATAGTGGAACATACACATATACACCCATGAGCAAAGTCAAAACAGTCCAACAAGTGTAAAGTACAGTAGATTGACCCAGTGAACAAAGGAAATCAGTTAAGAACAAAACTAACTAAAGTATAAACTGGAAAACAAAACTAAAGCAAGGTGCCAAGTGGGGAACAAAGCGATGAAAACAAAACTAACAAATATGTTGAGAGGAAAGGAAAGAAAGAAAAGAAAGAAAGAATAGATATGCAAAGTTAAATAGAGGTAGATGATGAAGATTTATATACATTAAAGATTAACTGCAAGGGAGAAAGAACAGTATGAAAGGCAAACAAAGGAATAAATGTAGAAAAAGTAATAGGTTTAAAATTAAAATTAATTATGAAAAAGAGAGAGAGAGAAAAAAAAAAGGAAAGTTCCACAGAACTGAAAAAGCCCAAAGTAGAGGAGAGATTTATAACAACAATAAAAATGTGACTGAGAAGAAAAAAAAAGCTCGAAAGCTTAATTGGATTTCTTCAGTTCAGTTCAGTTCAGTTCAGTCGCTCAGTCGTGTCCGACTCTCCACGACCCCATGAATCACAGCACTCCAGGCCTCCCTGTCCATCACCAACTCCTGGAGTTCACTCAAACTCATGTCCATAGAGTCGGTGATGCCATCCAGCCATCTCATTCTCGGTCGTCCCCTTCTCCTCCCGCCCCCAAACTTTCCCAGCATCAGTCTTTTCCAGTGAGTCAACTCGTTGCATGAGGTGGCCAAAGTATTGGAGTTTCAGCTTTAGCATCAGTCCTTCCAATGAACACCCAGGATCGAGCTCCCTTAGAATGGACTGGTTGGATCTCCTTGCGGTACAAGGGACTCTCAAGAGTCTTCTCCAACACCACAGTTCAAAAGCATCAATTCTTCGGCGATCAGCTTTCTTCACAGTCCAACTCTCACATCCATACATGACCACGGGAAAAACCATAGCCTTGACTAGACGGACCTTTGTTGGCAAAGTAATGTCTCTGCTTTTTAATATGCTGTCTAGGTTGGTCATAACTTTCCTTCCAAGGAGTAAGCGGCTCTTAACTTCATGGCTGCAATCAGCACCTGCAGTGATTTTGGAGCCCAAAAAAATAAAGTCTGACACTGTCTCCACTGTTTTTCCATCTATTTCCCATGAAGTGATGGGACCAGATGCCATGATCTTTGTTTTCTGAATGTTGAGCTTCAAGCCAACCTTTTCACTCTCCTCTTTCACTTTCATCAAGAGGCCTTTGAGTTCCTCTTCACTTTCTGCCATAAGGGTAGTGTCATCTGCATATCTGAGGTTACTGATATTTCTCCCGGCAATCTTGATTCCAGCTGTGCTTCTTCCAGCCCAGCGTTCCTCATGATGTACTCTGCATATAAGTTAAATAAGCAAGGTGACAATATACAGTCTTGACGCACTCCTTTTCCTATTTGGTACCAGTCTGTTGTTCCATGTCCAGTTCTGACTGTTGCTTCCTGACCTGCATACAGGTTTCTCAAGAGGCAGGTCAGGTGGTCTGGGATTCCCATCTCTTTCGGAAATGTTCTACAGTTTATTGTGATCCACACAGTCAAAGGCTTTGGCACAGTCAATGAAGCAGAAATAGATGTTTTTCTGGAACTCTCTTGCTTTCTCCATGATCCAGTGGATGTTGGCAATTTGATCTCTGGTGCCTCTGCCTTTTCTAAAACCTGCTTGAACATCTGGGAGTTCACGGTTCACATATTGCTGAAGCCTGGCTTGGAGAATTTTCAGCATGACTTTACTAACGTGTGAGATGAGTGCAATTGTGCGGTAGTTTGAGCATTCTTTGGCATTCCCTTTCTTTGGGATGGAATTCCAGTTGAGCTATTTCAAACCTTGAAAGATGATGCTGTGAAAATGCTGCACTCAATATGCCAGCAAATCTGGAAAACTCAGCAGTGGCCACAGGGCTGGAATTGGATTTCTTAGTGACAATAAAATCGACAACCACCTTGGGGGGGGGGGCACGGCAAAGGGGTGAAGGAAAAAAGAAAAAATCCAAAAGAATATACAGAACAAATGAAAAAAACAAGAATATTAAATGTTTTTCTGGAGTCACTGCTGTCAGAGTCCTTTCCCTCACTGGGAGTTACAGTCCACCTTACCTCCCTAGGATGCCCTCCAACACTGTGCTGATCTCTGGACCTGCTGTGGGGCAGCTCAGATTCTAATCTGGTCCTACACCTCTGTGTTCTTGCCTATAATGTCCACAGCTATCAGAACTAGTGTGTTTTCTTTTGTGGGAGCTCTCAGTGGCCTTTTATATATTCCATAGACACAGAGTCTGCCTAGTTGATTGTGTGGATTTAATCTGCAACATATACAGTTGGTGGGAAGGTTTGGGGTCTTCTTCCTTAGCCACACTGCACCTGCATTTCAATTGAGGTTTTATTTTCACCTCTGCATGTGGGTTGTCCACTGGGGTTTGCTCCTGAGGCTGCCTTGGAGGATTTGGCTTTGCCCCTGTGAGCGCCAGATGTGGAGGTGGTGCAGCTGCAAGGGTCTCAGGGGTTCTGGCAGCACCAGGTACTCAGGGGGGTTGGTGTCTAGGCCAGCAAGAAATATAGTGCTTTAGAGGGGACAACAGAGGATGAGATGGTTGGATGGCATCACCAACTCAATGGACATGGGTTTGGGTGGACTTCGGGTGTTGGTGATGGACAGGGAGGCCTGGCATGCTGTGGTTCATGGGTTCACAAACAGTTGGACACGACTGAGCCACTGAACTGAACTGAGAAGGGTACGGCCATCAGTATTGGCCAAAATGCTCCAGTATTCCTGTCTGGAGAACCCCATTCCCTGACAGAGAAGCCTGGCAGGCCACAGTCTACAGGGTTGCAAAGAGCTGGACCTGACTGAAGAGACCCTGAATGCATAGACGCAAGAAATTTTTTGCCTGTGGCAGCTCTGCCGCAGTGAGAGTTGAGTGTAAAGGTGGTGCAGCTGCTTGGCTTGTGGGGACCCTGGTGGCACCAAGTGTGCAGGGACACAGATCTGCTGCAGGAGTTACAGCCCTATCAGAGTCTTTTTTTGAGCCTCTTGTAGCTGGCAATCAGAAGGCCTTTTTGGCCAGTCTTTCTCTATAGTTTCTCTAAGTTCTGTTCAGGCACTTAGAGGGCTCCCTTGCCTGGGGTCCTTCTCTGTTGTTCAGCACATCGGACACATAGAGGGGCCCCCCTGGCTGGGGTCCTACTCTATAGATCAGCGCATCAGGCACTTAAAGGGGCACCCTTGGTGGGGTCCTACTCTGTAGCTCAGTGCCTCAGGTGTTTGATGGGCCAACCTCTCTACTGTTAAGCTGCGGATAGGTAGTTGTATATATTCTTTTCCTCCGGTCAGGTACTCCTGTCCACTCTCAGCTGGTGTTCTGCATGCACTTATGTGTGTGTTCCTGATGTATCTGTGGAGAGAAACGTACTCCACATCCACCTACTCCTCCACCATCTTGTTCTCTCACATTGGAGCTTTTTGATTCTATGTTCTAGATATCAGTGAAATTCACTACCCCTCAAGGCTCCATTCCCATTGCCATCGTTTTAGTTTCAGTTCAGTTCAGTTCAGTCGCTCAGTCGTGTCCAACTCTCCACGACCCCATGAATCACAGCACACCAGGCCTCCCTGTCTATCACCAACTCCCGGAGTTCACTCAAACTCATGTCCACAGTCGGTGATGCCATCCAGCCATCTCATTCTCAGTCGTCCCCTTCTCCTCCAGCCCCCAACCTTTCCCAGCATCAGAGTCTTTTCCAGTGAGTCAACTTGCCTCATGAGGTGGCCAAAGTATTTAGTTTAGGCCTTCACTATTACTCTCTTTGTTGTTCAGTCATTCAGTCGTGTCCGACTCTTTCTCTCTTACATTGTTGCAATAAAAATCTATGTCTAATGTGTTTTTAATCTTTTTCCGTATTCCCTACTCCCCAAATTTTCTTTCTAAAATATAAATCTGATTTAGTCCTTTTTAAAAAAAGTTTCCCATTATTTAGTAGAATTAATTCAAAATTCTTTATATGTAATTTTCCTTCAAAATCTGGACCCTGCATTCCTTTCCCATTCTCATTACTTACCACCATCCCCAATGTGGTAGTCTACATCGCAAAGCAAACTATTTCACATTTTCTAACAAATTTTCATTACCTTTCAACTCCTGTCCTCTTCCTATACATTCTTCCCTTTTCCTCTTTCTGACAGAGTATTACCCATCCATCTAAGCTCAGATCAAACATTACTTCCTGGAAGACTTTCCCAATTTCCCAAATGAATTAAGTCATTCTCTCCTCTTACTCTCATAGTACTTCCCACAAACCTCTATTATAGACTTTTTACATTGTGTAATGATTGTTTATGAGTTTATTTCTCACCTTTGTACCCTCCTTTTCCCTACCCATCATCCACTTATCAACTTGGAGCATGCCTAGAACACAGTAACAGACAACTTACATGTATTGAGCATTTGGGCTCTCAATAAAATTTTTTTAAATAAACGACAGCAATGCATTTGAGATCTGAAGAAATCTGACAGTTCCTACCCTTAGGGTTTCCCGAGGTCCTAATTATAAGGGTTAACATAAAAATATACTTGCGGGCACATGTGTGCATTTCCTTAATTGTGACTAATGACAAGACAAGCATATAAATTTCAGACAGGTAAGGCTGTAACTTATGTAGCCCTAACTATAGGGCATTTTGAAACTGGTTAGAATGTAATTTCCAGAAAATGGGAATTTTAATCATTTTGTTTACTGTTGTATCTTCAGTGCCTGGTACATAGTAAGTACCTAGTGTTAGTTAGGGTACCAACAGGGGAAAACAATAATACAACAACAGCAACCAGACACAGCAAGCATTTTCAAAAGATGAAAATGTCAGTTTACCGTTTTGATCTTTCTCCCAGAAACATATCACCCTGCTCTAACCATGAGAAGAATATCAAGCAAATCCCAATTCAGAGACATTCTACAAAATATTTGATCAGTACTCCTTAGCATGAAACAGGGCACTCAAAGCCGGTGCTCTGGGACACCCCGGAGGTAGGGGATGGGGAGGGAGGTGGGAGGGGAGTTCAGGATGGGGGACACATGTACACCCATGACTGATTCGTGTCAATGTGTGGCAAAAGCCACTGCTGCTGCTGCTAAGTCACTTCAGTCGTGTCTGACTCTGCAACCCCATAGACGGCAGCCCACCAGGCTCCGCCATCCCTGGGATTCTCCAGGCATGAACACCGGAGTGGGCTGCCATTTCCTTCTTCAATGCATGAAAGTGAAAAGTGAAAGTGAAGTCGCTCAGTCGTATCCGACTCTTCGCGACCCCATGGACTACAGCCTACCAGGGTCCTCCACCCATGGGATTTTCCAGGCAAGAGTACTGGAGTGGGTTGCCATTGCCTTCTCCGGCAAAAGCCACTATAGTATTCTAAAGTAATTAACCTCCAATTAAAATAATTAATTAAAAAAAATGAGAAAACTATCAGGGTCACCAAAAACAGGGAAGTCTGAAAAACTGTCAGATGTAGGTCCAAGAGGAACCTAAGGAAATATAATTGCAAAGAAGAATGGTACCCTGGAACAGAAAAAGGAGAGTAGGCAAAAACTAGGGAAATCTGAATAAATTATTAACTTTAGTTAACCCATCAATATTGGTTCGTATATTATAGCAACAATTGTAATAATAGTGTATCATACTAAAGTAATATTTTAATAAGAGAAATGAGATACAGTTTAGGAGACCCCTTGTACTAATTTTAGAACTTTTCTGTAGATCTGTAATTGTTCTAAGTTTGTTTGGAGAAGTGAGAGACAATCATTACATTCAGAAAAGCCAAGAAATTATATAAGGAAATGCTCTCATAGTATATCTGATGGCTCAGCAATTGATGATATTTATATAATACTAATAAAGTAAACTAATTTTTGACTTCATGAAACATAATTAAACTGAGTTTAGAAAGAGGAGAAGAAAATGTATGAGTGTAGGTATAAGCTTGCCAAATCCTCATCTTCCATAGAAGGAAGTTAGTAAATAATGTCTAAGTTAGAAAACTCAAGAAATATAAGCAAAAATATATTATTTAGAAACATGGATGAAAGTAAGTGCCAGTAGAAACAGTTTTTAAAAGTTGAAAATGGCTGTTTCTGGATAGCTAGTTACAGGGAAAGTGTTGGGAGAAGAAGGGCAGTGTTCTATCATATTTTGCTATAATCATCCTAGCATTCAGTTCAGTTCAGTCGCTCAGTCATGTCCGACTCTCCGCGACCCCATGAATCACAGCACGCCAGACCTCCCTGTCCATCAAACCTCCGAAGCATCAATTCTTCGGCGCTCAGCTTTCTTCACAGTCCAACTCTCACATCCATACATGACCACGGGAAAAACCATAGCCTTGACTAGATGGACCTTGGTTGGCAAAGTAATGTCTCTGCTTTTTAATATACTATCAGATCAGATCAGATCAGATCAGTCGCTCAGTCGTGTCCGACTCTCCACGACCCCATGAATCACAGCACGCCAGGCCTCCCTGTCCATCACCAACTCCCGGAGTTCACTCAAACTCATGTCCACAGAGTCGGTGATGCCATCCAGCCATCTCATTCTCCGTCGTCCCCTTCTCCTCCCGCCCCCAACCTTTCCCAGCATCAGAGTCTTTTCCAGTGAGTCAAATCGTCGCATGAGGTGGCCAAAGTATTGCAGTTTCAGCTTTAGCATCAGTCCCTCCAATGAACACCCAGGATTGATCTCCTTTAGAATGGACTGGTTGGATCTCCTTGCAGTATAAGGGACTCTCAAGAGTCTTCTCCAACACCACAGTTCAAAAGCATCAAGGTTGGTCATAACTTTCCTTCCAAGGAGTAAGCGTCTTTTAACTTCATGGCTGCAATCAGCATCTGCAGTGATTTTGGAGCATCCTAGCATTACTGACCTTTAAATCTATGTTACAATTTATAATAATTTGATAAAAACAAAAAATTTTTAAATTGTTTAGACTAAAATGGGGGGAGAGTGAAATTTCCTTAATGCTAATAGTCTAATCATTAAACCTATTATAGCTAATAAAAGGGAGCAGATGAGATGTCCTTCAAAAAAATGGATATTAAAATGCCTTCTGAGAAACTAGAAAAATAAAATGTAGATAGATACATAGCTAAAAGATACAGAACACTTGATGTACTGACTACATGTACTAATGTAGTTAAAGATTCAATTAAAATGTGGATCTGTCAGCCACAAGAATCTAGAAAATACAGAGGCAGACAATGGCCTGTCTAAAGTCTAATCAAGTGAGAAAGTATCCTGTCGCAAGTGCTGTATTCTGGAGATGATGCATAAATACTGGCACATTTAACAAACTTCTTTTTCTCTGATTCCATGCTCATCCAGCAACTTTGTAATTATAATTTGCTTTCCCATATAAACTTCTCTAAAGAAAGAGAAAGGATTACAAGGGTTAGTACTCTTGACAACTATACTTTTCATTGTGAAATAATCCAATGTTCTTATTTTATATGTTATTTTCAATGAACTAGGTTAATATCAAACTTCCCTCTGAGTGTCTGGACACCTTTTGGTAGCTGACATATGATGCTTCTGAGTCTTCAAAACTGAAGGCTGTATCTTAGCCTGTGAATTCACTCAGGTGGACTCCCCCTGTAGGGATTAGTCAGCCAGCTTTGCTTTGGAAATACCCTGACTTCTCTATGTTCAACAATCTCCTTTGAACATCCTCACTTATGTATCACAGGGCATTTAATAAAGTGACACAAGACACATATAGCATTGTTCTAGAACTTAATGATCATTCTAGAACTCTTCCATTTCTGGTATTAAGCCAGATAGATGATGAAAGACAAAAATCTCCTGTTAGGTTCTCATGAATGCACTAATTTGACATCTTTTGAGAATCAGTGCCTACATACACCCACACAGACTGAGAGTTTGAACCTCATTGCTACTGGCAATGATTTTAAGGACATCTCACTGTCCACTACATCTGAGTGTGAGGTAACACCCATAGTCTCGTTACATTTTTTTTCTAAAGTTCACTGTCATAAAGAGAGATAGGTTTGTGACAGGAAGAGGGATCAAGTTTGCTGTTACCTTCTTGTACTCATTATAGTTCAGGCCTTGCCCTATGAAAGGTGATACATGAACCAGCAGCATTAGCAGCACTTGGAAGCTTGTTAGAAATGCAGACTCTAAAGCTCCATCCCAGTCTTACTGAATTAGAAATTGCATTATAACAAGATCTCTAGGTGATTCAAATGTACTGTAAAGTTTGAGAAGAACATGTTTTTCAAACTGCAGTTATAGCTCATTAGCAGGCCAAGAAATAAATTTAATGGTTCTGTCACCAGCATTTTTTAAATGAAATAGAAAATTTTAGAGTACATTGCATTTATGAGTGACTGTTTTTCAGTTTTTAAAAATTTATTGAAATAGAGTTGATATACAATGTTGTGCTAGTCTATTTTGAGAAACTTTTGTTTTACGTATAAAACTTTTATTTATAAAAGTTTATTTATATTAACTGAGTCCTGATGTAATGTGTGGGTCCTGGTCAAAAAAGTTTAAAAGCCTTTGGTTTAGGGCACTGTTTCTCAAAGTATTGTCTACATGGGAATTCCCAATTGTAAAATTTTAGGCTCATATTGAAGGAGTAGGAATTTGTATTTTAAATAAATATTCCAGGCTATCTGATTGTGATGGACACTAAATTTGAGAACCACTAGTCTGGCACTGTAAAACACAAGTTGCTGGGCCTTACCTCCAGACTTCCTAATTGAGTAAATCTGGAGTGTGGCTCAAAGATTTCTATTCTAACAAATTTCCAGGTGCTGCTGCTGCTAGTGGTGGTCTAGACACAGGTCCAGAAACATCAAAATACAATTGTGAAGGGCTTAGAATCAGAGGATACTTGCTTTAAGCTGAGTTATTTCTCTATTAGGTGGCTAAACCCTCCCATTAATTTCTTTATACATCACCCCAGTATCATCATATAGCAAAAGACCTTTTCTTCATTGTTTCAAGAAGGATCTCTATTGAATATTTATAATTTTTTTACTATTCTAAGAATCTTGGTTCTATCTATCTAAGAAATACATACCTTTTGCCATTTTCTCCTTTCTCTGGAGTGTACCTTCTACAGTCATCAGATTTGTACTCAGACAGGAATGTGATTAATGTAAAGAATTTGTGAACTTTTAAATTCACAGATTCCTTTATATCAGTACTACTCAATGCATGGTCCTTGGATAGGCAGCTCTCCTCTCACCTAAATGCACATCAGAAATGCAAATTTTTCCATGCCACCCTAGACCCCTGAGTTAGAATCTCTGGGGTGGGGACTAATAATTTGCTTTGACAAGTTTTCCAGGCTGTCCTTTTGCCCTATAAAGTGGGAGAAGCACTGCGTTAGGTCTCTTACAGTTGCTAGAGCCTCCTCTTAAACTGTAATATCTCTGTATCACCATATTTAGATTAAACTACACTACTGGGATACTGAGCAGCAATATAAATTTTGAGGATATGACTTTGGGTTCTCTGACCACAGCCAACACAGGGTATACAGCTTATAACTATTAATCAAAAGTTTTCTATATTTACTGGAAATGTTCATGTGTATATACTTCAAGAGGTTACCAAAGTAAGTTACACATTTATGTCTCCTGAAGCTTATTATCAGAAAGTCTTTTCCTCTTTCCTGATACAGTGATTTTTCTTAACCTTCCAATATGTACATGGAAGTTAAGCATCATGTTGCCGTTATTTCAGCACTAACCTTCACGTGTGCGTGCTCAGTGAAGTCTGACTCTTTGAAACCCCATGGACTGTCACCTGCCAGGCTCCTCTGTCCGTGGGATTTTTCAGGCAAGAATACTGGAGTGGGTTGCCGTTTCCTCCTTCAGGGGATCTTCCCCACCCAGGGGTCGAATCTGTGTCTCCTGCATTAGCAGGTAGATTCTTTACCACTGAGCCACCAGGGAAGTTCTTAAGCATCATGGAATTATGTTGAATTGAAGGCTATGGGTGGTGGATTTGAAATAGAAGAAAAGCTTTAAAATTCAGAGTTTGAATAGAAACCTACATTGTATGTATGTAGGCTGTTCAAGCATATGGAAATATAAATTGTGGGCCAAAACCTATCCTTAGCAACTCATGATCAATTCCTAATGAAGTCAATTCATTTCATTTTACGCAACATAATAGAGTTGGCATTGTCAGAGGATCTTCATTTTTAAAAAATTCCTTGAAAATTAATTACTTCCTTATCACATTGCTAGTATAATTTCCCCCAGTAGAGGCTGAAGTTGTTACTTCTGTAAAACATACCTATTATCCCCATTAAGTTAATGTCCAAGACAATCTGGAGATTGTGTGTGTGCTGTATTTACTATTGATAATTTTAATACAAAATGAGAACAAATATTTTTTTAAACCTATAACCTTTCATTTTTTTTTTTAAATTTTAAAGAGGAGCAATTAGTCTTAGCGATATTTTTTTTAGTAATTAGTTACCAAAATATATATTGATGAGTTTTGCTTTCTGCTTCACATTTGTACCCAGTTTGTTGCAACCCCTAACTTTGTGCAGTGTGTACTCAGCAGCTGCAAATTGCTTCCATTTGCAACTACCTGCCGAGGTACTATATCACCATTAGAAATTTGTCTACTGTTGATGACAGATACACTGCAAAAGGCCCAGAGTCATTACAAAAAGTACAGAAGTCTTTAAAGTCCTATAAATCCCTCTGAGCCAGATGGCTTAGGTATCTAATCTCTAGTTGTAAATTAGTACAATGAGCTGTATAATAGTTAAGAGCATGGGTTTTGGAGTCAGACAGGTCTAGGTTTCAAATCAAAGCTTGAGTATTTACAAGCTGTATTACCTTAAGCAAGTTACATAAATTCTCCGAGCTTCATTGTTCTTACCTGGAAAGTAGGAATAATAGTATTGTTGTGAGAATTAAACAAGATAATGCATGTCAAGCACTAACAGTACCCGGCATGAAACAAGTGCTCAGTAATTGTTCAGTCAGTTCAGTTCAGTCGCTCAGTCGTGTCCGACTCTCCATGACCCCATGAATCACAGCACGCCAGGCCTCCCTGTCCATCACCAACTCCCGGAGTTCACCCAAACTCATGTCCATAGAGTCGGTGATGCCATCCAGCCATCTCATTCTCTGTCATCCCCTTCTCCTCCCGCCCCCAACCTTTCCCAGCATCAGGGTCTTTTCCAGTGAGTCAACTCATCGCATGAGGTGGCCAAAGTATTGGAGTTTCAGCTTTAGCATCAGTTTCCCTCCAATGAACACCCAGGATTGATCTCCTCTAGAATGGACTGGCTGGATCTCTTTGCAGTATAAGGGACTCTCAAGAGTCTTCTCCAACACCACAGTTCGAAAGGATCAATTCTTCGCCGATCGGCCTTCTTCATAGTCCAACTCTCACATCCATACATGACCACGGGAAAAACCATAGCCTTGACTAGATGGACCTTGGTTGGCAAAGGAATGTCTCTGCTTTTTAATATACTATCAAGGTTGGTCATAACTTTCCTTCCAAGGAGTAAGCATCTTTTAATTTCCTGGCTGCAATCAGCATCTGCAGTGATTTTGGAGCCCCCAAAAAATAAAGTCTGACACTGTCTCCACTGTTTTTCCATCTATTTCCCATGAAGTGATGGGACCAGATGCCATGATCTTTGTTTTCTGAATGTTGAGCTTCAAACCAACCTTTTCACTCTCCTCTTTCACTTTCATCAAGAGGCTTTTGAGTTCCTCTTCACTTTCTGCCATAAGGGTGGTATCATCTGCATATCTGAGGTTATTGATATTTCTCCCGGCAATCTTGACTTCAGCCTGGGCTTCTTCCAGCCCAGTGTTCCTCATGATGTACTCTGCGTGTAAGTTAAATAAGCAGGGTGACAATATACAGCCTTGACATACTCTTTTTCCTGTTTGGAACCAGTCTGTTGTTCCATGTCCAGTTCTGACTGTTGCTTCCTGACCTGCATACAGGTTTCTGAAGAGGCAGGTCAGGTGGTCTGGTATTCCCATCTCTTTCAGAATGTTCCACAGTTTATTGTGATCCACACAGTCAAGTTATCACTATTATTGGCCTCCCAGGCAACTCAGTGGTAAAGAATCGCCTGCCAAGCAGGAGATGCATGTTCAATTGCCGGGTGGGGAAGATGCCCCGGAGGAGGAAATGGCAAACCACTCCAGTATTTTTTGCCTGGGAAATCCCATAGACAGAGGAGTTTGGCAGTCTACAGTCCACGGGGGTCACAAAATAGTCAGACACGACTTAGCGAGTAACAACAACAATTGCTATTATTAGTAGCTGTTATTATTTCTTAGGCCACAATTATTTATTCATGGTGAGTAGCAAATGAGTAGCAAAATGTAAATCCATCTTCCCCTAGATACAGAATTATTTTATTCTCTTCAGGTTAATTTTCCTTTTTCTCTTTTGATTGTGTTTTTCTTCTTGTGAGCAAACTTCATAATAGCAATATAATTATATAATTTAGTCGCTCACCAGGCTCCTCTGTCCATGGGATTTTCCAGGCAAGAATACTGGAATAGGTTGCCATTTCCTTCTCCAGAGGATCTTCCTGACCCAGGGATCAAACCCCGGTCTCCCACATTGTAGGCAGATGCTTTACCATCTGAGCCACCAGGGAAGTCCTAATATAAAATAATTATATATTATATGGTAGCACCTAAATCAAGTATCAGGTTACATGGAAACTCATGCTATGAATAAAGCTTGCTCTCTTGGAACCCGTTGGCTTTGAATCTCTATTTGGCAAGAAGAGTGTTCTCTTTCTACACCCTGTGCTGTTTTCTTCCTGATGTTTAATAATTCAAAATATTTATCTTTTATCTTTGGATGTTGGGTGGGTGCACTATTGCAGCAGACATGGTCATGGTGCTTCTGTTGGAGAGGTGAGTCTGCATTTGTTCTTAGTTTTAAATATGTATCAGCAACTACTTCAATATTATGATAATGTCCAACTTCTTAGGAGGGATCTGCAGTCCTAGTCTCAGAGTTGACCACGGAAGTGGGTTTTTGACCTGCTACTATGCTGCAACTTGGAGCTTTAAAATGAAGGAAATAGCACGAAAAGTCCAGAGAAAAGTGCCTGCTTGCCTTTAAGTATTCATGGATCCACCTTCATCTACAAAGTAACTTGATTTTGGAATTGGTTAGGAGCCAAAGATC
The DNA here is from genome assembly GCF_049115385.1 of Moschus berezovskii. Classification (NCBI taxonomy): domain Eukaryota; kingdom Metazoa; phylum Chordata; class Mammalia; order Artiodactyla; family Moschidae; genus Moschus; species Moschus berezovskii. Next base: position 29,396,198 of record NC_142471.1, read on the forward strand.
AAGATACATGGCTGGATTTCAGGTGTGATTTGGTATATCGGCAGTAACCGGGCTTCAACCAAATATGCCCTAAACATCTGCAGACTCTTAAATTAGAATAATTCCTAATTAAAGTTGATAGTATCTCTAAATCTTTTCTTATGGGAATTCCCTGGTGGTCCAGTGGTTATGTCTCTGCGCTTTCACTGTAGGCACCAGTGTTCTGTTCCTGGTCAGGGAGCTAAGATTCCCACAATCCACAGAGAACAGCTAAATAGAATAAAATAAATCATTTCTTATTCAGAATCTAATGAATTATAAGCATTTACCTCCTTTCATTCAGCGTATGAAAGGTTGAAAATTACAGAGTGACAGATGGAGAGCTTACTATGACTCACTGAAGCACGGTAGGTCAGAAATGTTTACATTTGTCTAATATAACAACTCAAGTTTCAACATGAGCTTTTGCAAAATAAATCAACACTAGTATGTATTTTTTGCAACTGTTTTTAAAAATTGAACTTTAGTTGAGAATCTCAGGATGACTAATTTATATTAACCTTATTAATGAAAGTACAAATCAAATGAAAGTATGAATTTGATTTCTGTATCCTTAGCACCTAGCACATACTTACACTGTTAATGCTGGTTTGATGAATTGTTGAGTGAATGAGAAAGAGAAATTGAAAAGGAGGAAAAGGAAGAAAGAAAAGAAGATGGATGAATGAATGGAGGTAGGATCATTTATCCCTCTTTTGAAGACAGATAAATGATGAGTTAAAGTAATTCAGTGCTGAAAGTCAGACTGACAATAAAATAAACATACCCAAGAGTTACAGACTAAAAATATTCACCTTCTTCCCCTCTCTCGTTATGTCTTTTAAAAAGACATCAATACCCACTCTCCACCCTCCACCCCATCCCAGTATTTTTAAAAGGTGATTCTAATGTGCAGTCAAAGCTGAGAATCACTGTGTTAGGAAACTATAATTGTTATGTTCCTCAAGCTTTTAAAAAAAGAAGTGAAAAGATACATTTGCCAAAACTTGTTTTCGTTTTCCTTCCAAAGCTTTTAAAAATCACTGTTAGGTGCGTTTGTGCTACCAAAAATAAAGTCTTGTCTGTTTGGTCTCCTGTAACAGAATACCATAGACTGGGTGGCTTAAACATTAAAACTTTATTTTTCACAGTTTTGGAGACCAACATCAAGGTACCAGCACATTAGGTATCTGGTAAAAGCCTCTTCCTGATTCATCAGTGGCTATCTTTTTGCTGTGCCCTCACATGGCAGAAGGGGCAAGGGAGCACTCTGGGGTTTCTTTTATATAGAAACTAATCCAGCTCATGAGGGTTCCACCCTCATGACCTAATCACCTCCCAAAGGCCTCACCTTGAAATACCATCATCTTGGGGATTAAGGTTCAACGTATGAGTTGGGGGTAGGGGACAGAAACATTCAGTCCATAGCAGACAGACACTAACAAGACACAAAACAGAACAAGATATTCTTGTTCTGACCATGTACCTTAACCTATTGACCTGTAAAGGGAAGTTTGTTTATTGCTACTATAGTCAACTGTAAAGATTTTTTTGCTTGAAATTAAATATGCACTGCAAGATTGGTTTGCTCAGTGTCAATATAAGGGCAGGTTAAGTAAGATAAAAGTTAAAGCTCAAGGGTGCTATAGAATACTTTGGGGTGTGTCTAGATAATGCAATATTCTATTAACACCAAGGCACAAAAGCCCTTGTGTACTCTTCCTACTTGCTTATACATACATCTCATGACTCATCTCAACTTGATTTAAGAATAGGATCTTACTATGGTGTTCACAGACAAGCAAAAGAAAATAATCATATGAAAGTCAAATTGCATTTTCTTTTATCCCAACTACTGCAATAACATGTCCAGTCAGAGGCCAATTTCAGACTCATGTTTTAGAGTTGTTAATTATGTCTGAAAATAGAAGATCCATGAGGGCAGGTATCTTTTACTTTTTGTTTACTGCTCATCCCAATGTGATAGATTACTATGCATATAGTACATACTTGATGAATATTTTGTTGAATGAATAAGTATTGTAGTTTAGGTATTGAATGATGATTTCCAACTCCCAAACACTGAAAAACTCTGGGAACTCCTTTAAGAACTTCATTATTGTCACTATTACTATGAGAGTCTAGAATGAATGTTATAATGGGTATTGTGTTATTTTAGTCCTTTTAGCACCACTTCCTCCTTCCTTCTTGAGATGTTGTAACTCCTGTTTCCCTTTGGGGACCAAAACATTGTAGACTCCTTCTCATCACTGGGCATAACGGGTGTACTATGACCAAGACCTGTCACATCGGAAAATGATTACATCCCTTATTCATTTCTACTCACTTCCCTCCACATTTTGGTTCCTAATTCAAGTCAAGATACTCAGCCTACCCTGACTTTCTGCTGGCACTAATCATGAATTTTGTTTCTGTCTGCTGGAGATGATTGTAGCTACAGTTTTTGAGTCTGGAACCAGGGACAGTCATTTTTCCCACTTTGGTACTAGAACCTGTATGTAATAGTAAACCAGAGTATAGTAGTAAGCCAATTAGAGGCAAGCAGAATTGAAAGACGGAGTGAGAGAACTTGTTTTCTCATCACCAAAAACTCACACATACTATTTTTAAGTAGAAATATCTTTGCTTTTTCTCATCATGAAAGTAATAAATGCTTATTGCGAAAAAGTCAGAAAATGTGAACAAAAGGAAAGTTATATTGAGTTCAACATCCACAAACTATCTTTTTTATATTCTCTCCATGCATATATACAAATATTTTTTATTTTGAACAGAAGTGAGATCCTGTTTTTTATAAACTCCTTTCATCAATTTATGTAGCATAAATATCTCTTCATGTCAATAAACATATTTACACCATTATTTTTAAAGACTATATAATATTCCATTTTATAAATTAATTATAATTTATTTAGCCACCTCTGTTGTTGCAGATAACTCTTAAAACCATTTGGTTATTTTCTGAAAAAGCACTAAATCTTATATTGATTTATTCCTCATCACTTGCCCCTTTTTCTAAATTTTTTAGCATAAATTCAAACTGTTGCAGGTATTGGTTGGGGTAGGTGAGGTGGAAACAGATTTTTTGAGCTGTGGAAAACATAGTAAGTAGTACTTTTGTAACCATGAGATCTTTCTTACCAAATTTTAAGCTTACTAATTTCATAAAAATGAAGAGTAAGCTATACTGAGCAGAACCCTATGGGGTCTTCCCAAGACCACCCCTTCCCCAAGGACACCTTCAGCTATAGTTTCTCTGCTTTAGCACCACTCTGAAGTGGCTCCTCTCTGCTTTAGCGCCTCTCTGAAGTAGTTGAGGCACATTTCCTGAGTCGTTTTACAGATGCTAAACCCCTATTTCTTCTAAATGGAAAAAATCAACTACTTGATGAGCCCGAGTTCCCAGAGTTTTCAGTGTTTGGGAATTAGAAATCACCATTCAACACCTAAACTACAATACTTATTCATTCAATAGAATATTAATCAGATATCTACTGTGTACATAGCAGTCTGTCTCACTGGGATGATAATGATAGGAATAATGTTAGAGACTGATAATATTAACCCTGTGACACTGCTGTGTTACCTCACCCTCAACCAATCAGAGAATTGTGCACAAGCTGATCACATACTCTGGGACACCCCTCCCTCACCTTTCCTTTAAGAAGGCTTTCCTTAAACCCACCTGGGAGTTGGGGTGCTTTGAGTACTAGCTACCTGTTCTCCTTTCTTGGTGCCCTACAATAAACGTTGCAGTTTCCTTCACCACAGCCCAGTGTCAGTAGATTGGCTTTACTGCATTCCAGCAAAAGGACTCAAGTTTGGTTCGGTAACATAACCATTACGTCCCTAGTGTTTAGTGCATCTCTTGGCTAGTTTCCAGATTTATGCAAAAAAGTTTACATAATACCTGTTGTGTAATATTTTGGTACTGACTGTACCACTCTGATGACTACAGAATCTCTAATTGTAAGGGTGTGGTTATTTAATAGCATAAGTAAACCCAATTCCACAGCAGATACCATTTATGCTTTATTAAGATAACAAAGCAAGGCTAAGCAATCAGAAATTAAGTAATTACAGAGATCTAGAAAAAATATTTGGGCTTCCCTTGTAGCTCAGCTGGTAAAGAATCAGCCTGCAATGCATGAGACCTGGGTTCAACCCTGGGTTGGGAAGATCCCCTGGAGAAGGGAAAGGCTACCCACTCCCATATTTGGGCCTGGAGAATTCCATGGGGGTTGCAAAGAGTCAGACATAACTGAGCGACTTTCACTTCACTTCACTTAGGGCAATCATTAGAAGTAGAATAAAGTGGAATTCAAGATGGCGGAGTAGAAGGACAGGCACTTATCTCCTCCTGCAAGAACTCCAAAATTACAACTCACAGCTGAACAACCATTGACAAGAGACTGTTGGATTCCACCAAAAAAGAGATATCCTATATCCAAGGCCAAAGGAGAAGCCCCAGCAAGACGTTAGAAGGGGTGATATCGCATTTACAATCAAACCCCATATGGGCCAGAGACACTTGGAGGGCTCAAACAAACCTTGTGCACATCAGGACCCAGACACCCCACAGAGACTGAGCTAGAACTGTGTGTGAGTGTCTCCTGCGGAGGTATGTGTCAGCAGTGGCCTGCCACAGGGGCAGGGTCTCTGAATGCAGCAGACCTGGGTATGGCATAAGCCCTCTTGGAAGAGGTCACCATTAACCCCACCACAGAGCTGCCAGAACGTACACAGGACTGGGGAAACAGACTCTTGAAGGACATAAACAAAACCTTGGGCACACCAGGACCCAGGAGAAAGGAGCAGTGACCCCAGAAGAGACTGACCCAGACTTGCCCATGAGTGTCCAGGAGTCTCCAGTGGAGGTGTGGGTCTGCAGTGGCCTACTGCAGGGTCGCAAGCACTGTGTGCAGCAGTGTGTGCATGGAACCTTTTGAAGAAGGTGGCCATTATCTTCATTACTTCCACAATAGTTTGACCTCAGGTCAAACAACAGGGAGGGAGCACAGCCCCACCCATTAACAGAAAACTGGATTAAAGATACTGAGCATGGCCCTGCCCATCAGAACAAGAGCAGTTTCCCCCTTAGTCATCAGGAAGCTTCCATAAGCCTCTTATCTTTATCCATCAGAGGGTAGACAGAATGAAAACCACAATCACAGAAAACTAACCAAACTGATCACATGGACCACAAGCTTGTCTAACTCAATGAAACTATGAGCCATGCTGTGTAGGGCCACCAAAGAAGGATGGGTCATGGTGGAGAGTTCTGACAAAATGTGGTGCACTGGAGAAGGGAATGACAAACCACTTCAGTATTCTTGCCTTGAGAACCACATGAAAAGTATGAAAAGGCAAAAAGAGGACACTGAAAGATGAACTCCCAAGGTTGGTAGGTGCCCAGTATGCTACTGGAGATCAGTGGAGAAATAACTCCAGAAAGAATGAAGAGATGGAGCCAAAACAAAAACAACACCCAGTTGTGGGTGTGACAGGTGATGGACGTAAATTCCGATGCTGTAAGAGTAATACTGTGTAGGAACCTGGATGTTAGGCCCGTGAATCAAGGTAAATTGGAAACAGTCAAAGAGGAGATGCAAGAGTAAACATCGACATTCCAGGAAACAGAACTAAGATGGACTGGAATGGGTGAATTTAACTCAAATGACCATTATATCTACTGTGGGCAAGAATCCCTTAGAAGAAATGGAGTAGCCATCATAGTCAACAAATGAGTCCGAAATGCAGAACTTGGATGCAGTCTCAAAAACAACAGAAAGATCTCTGTTCGTTCCAAGATCTCTGATTTCTGTGTACTGTTCCAATTGCACAGTAATCCAAATCTATGCCCTGACCAGCAATGCTGAAGAAGTTGAACAGTTCTGTGAAGACCTACAAGGCCTTGTAGAACTAACACCCAAAAAAGATTTTCATTATAGGGGACTTTAATGCAGAAGTAGGAAGTCAAGAGATACCTGGACTCCAGGCAAATTTCACCTTGGAGTGTAAAACAAAGCAGGGCAAAGGCTAACAGAGTTTTGCCAAGAGAACAGACTGGTCATAGCAAACACCCTCTTCCAAAAACATAAGAGAGGACTCTACACATGGTCATTACCAGATGATCAATAGCAAAATCAGATTGATTATATTTTTTGCAGCCAAAGATGCAGACGCTCTATACTGTCAGCAAAAACAAGAACAGGAGCTGACTCTGGCTCAGATCATGAACTCCTTATTGCCAAATTCAGACTTAAATTCAGAAGAAAGTAGGAAAAACCACCAGACCATTCAGGTATGACCTAAAACAAATCCCTTACAATTATACAGTGGAAGTGTAGATTCAAGGGATTAGATCTGATAGAGTGCCTGAAGAACTATGGACAGAGATTCGTGACGTTGTACAGAAGTCAGAGATCAAGACTGTCCCCAAGAAAAAGAAATGCAAAAAGGCAAAATGGTTGTCTGAGGAGGCCTTACAAATAGCTGAGAAAAGAAGAGAAGCTAAAGGCAAAGGAGAAAAGGAAAGATATACCCATCTGAATGCAGAGTTCCAAAGACTAGCAAGGAGAGATAGGAAAACCTTCCTCAGCGATCAATGCAAAGAAATAGAGGAAAATTATAGAATGGGAAAGACTAGAGATCTCTTCAAGAAAATTAGAGATACCAAGGGAGTATTTCATGCAAAGATGGGCACAATAAAGGACAGAAATGGTATACACCTAACAGAAGCAAAAGATATTATGATGAGGTGGCGAGAATACACAGAAGAACTGTACAAAAAAGATCTTAATGACCCAGATAATCACAATGGTGTGATCACTCACCTAGAGCCAGGCCTGGAATGTGAAGTCAAGTGGTCCTTAGGAAACATCACGACAAACAAAGCTAGTGGAGGTGATGGAATTCCAGTTGAGCTATTTCAAATCCTAAAAGATGATGCTGTGAAAGTGCTGCACTCAGTATGCCAGCAAATTTGGAAAACTCAGCAGTGGCCATAGGTCTGGAAAAGGTCAGTTTTCATTCCAATCCCAAAGCAAGGCAATGCCAAAGAATGTTCAAACTATCATACAATTGCACCATCTCACACACTAGCAAAGTAATGTTCAAAATTCTCCGAGCCAGGCTTCAACGGTACGTGAATTGTGAACTTCCAGATGTTCAAGTTGGATTTAGAAAAGGCAGAGGAACCAGAGAACAAATTGCCAGCATCCACTGGCTCATCAAAAAAGCAAGAGTTCCAGCAAAACATCTACTTCTGCTTTATTGACTACGCCAAAGTCTTTGACTGTGTGGATCACAACAAACGGTTGAAAATTCTTAAGATGGGGATACCAGACCACCCTTCATGCCTCCTGAGAAATCTGTATGGAGGTTAAGAAGCAAAAGTTATAACTGGACATGGAACAACAGACTGGCTCCAAATCGGGGAAGGAGTATGTCAAGGCTGTATATTGCCACCCTGCTTATTTAACTTACATGCAGAGTATATCATGCGAAATGCTGGGCTGGATGAAGCACAAGCTGGAATCAAGATTGCTGGGAGAAATATCAACAACCTTAGATATGTAGATGACACCATCCTTATGGCAGAAAGTGAAGAGGAACTAAAGAGCCTCTTGATGAAAGTGAAAGAGGAGAGTGAAAAGGTTGGCTTGAAGCTCAACATTCAGAAAACAAAGATCATGGCATCTGGTCCCATCACTTCATGGGAAATAGATGGGAAAACAATGAAAGGCTTTATTTTGGGGGGTTCCAAAATAAGTGCAGATGGTGACTGAAGCCATGAAATTAAAAGACACTTGCTCCTTGGAAGGAAAGTTATGATCAACCTAGACAGTATATTAAAAAGCAGAGACATTACTTTGCCAACAAAGGTCCGTCTAGTCAAAGCTATGGTTTTTCCAATAGTCATGTATGGCTGTGAGAGTTGGACTATAAGAAAGCTGAGCACCAAAGAATTGATGCTTTGAATTGTGGTGTTGGAGAAGACTCTTGAGAGTCCCTTGGACTGCAAGGAGATCCAACCGGTCTACCCTAAAGGAAATCAGTCTTGAATATTCATTGGAAGAACTGATGCTGAAGCTGAAACTCCAATACTTTGGCCTTCTGATGTGAAGAACTGACTCACTAGAAAAGACCCTGATGTTGGGAAAGATTGAAGGTGGGAGGAGAAGGGGACAACAGAGAATGAGATGTTTGGATGGCATTACCAACTCGACAGACATGAGTTTGAGTAAGCTCCGGGAGTTAGTGATGGACAGGGGAGCCTGGCATGCTGCAGTCCATGGGGTCGCAAAGAGTCAGACACGATTGAGCGACTGAACTGAACTGAGAAAAGTGTTTAAGTATTCAGTATAAAGAAACTTGATAAATCAAAAAGCAGAATATATATGTTTCATAAGCAAGAGCTTATGAAAACAATATGAGAAAAGGAAATCCACATCTCAAAGACTTTTAACATGACAAAAGGGATCACATAAATTTATAAGTCTTGGACACTTTTTTCCAGTGTGGCCAACTTCTTTTCAAATGGGATCCAGTTATAACAGAAACCAGTAATATAGTGAAATATCTTTGACAGAATCATTTTGAAAAAGAGATGTAGGGCACATGAAGCTTCTTTATGTGAATGCCCACTCATGCCTTATGTTTTCCTTTTATAAAGAAGAGCTCTGTTGCTATTGGGCAAGTTCATTTTCCTGGTTATTTTTGGAGAACTAATGCCTTTGTCACATAATTAAGAAACTTAGACATTGTTAGGAACAACTGTGGATAAAGACTCTAAAGCTTTACCATCAACTCCCAGGAAAATACTTAAAACTGTTTCTATTGCCTTTCACCTGAGTGATATATTAAAGAAAAGATGACGTAGTGGAGCTTTGTAGAGACCCATCTAAAATCATGAAAGCTTAGTAAGTATTAATAGTTCATGTAAGAACAATGGAATTTAATTTTCGCTTACCACCCCCCGCTTTACGGACATATAATTGACAATTTAAAGATTCCATATATTTAAATTTACAACCTCATGTTTGATACACATGCACATTGTGAAATAATCATCCTAATTATAATTAACATATTCATCACCTTATCTAATTACTTTGAGTGTGTGTATGTTGACAACACTTAAGACCTACACTCAGCAAATTTAAAATATACAACATAGTATTTTAATTACAGTTGTACATTAGATCTTGCATCACTGGAATTTTGTATCCCTTGAGCAAAATTTCCCATTTCTTCTCGCTACTCTCAACCCCTAGCAACCACCGCTCTACTTTCTGTTTGAATTTGACTATTTTAGATTTCACATAAAAGTGAGATCATGCAATTTTTGTCTTTCTGCATCTTGCTTATTTCACAGAGGATGATGTCTTTGAGTTTGATCTACATTGTTATAAATGACAAGATTTCCCTCTTTTAAAGGCTGAAAATATTTCATTATGCATATATATATGTTTGTAAATCACAATTTCTTTATCTATTCATCATCAGTGGATACTTAGGTTGTTTCTTTGGCTATTGTGAATAATACTGAAATGAACATGGAAGTGCGAGTTTCACCTTATTTTAAGTACCAAGAAATATGTGCCATAATTAGAAATTCTCAATATCTCTCAATTTCTATATGGTATCTAATAATTTTATTATTTTTGAAGAAAATAAAATTGAGAAAGAGAAGCCTTCCTTTGTTAACTTCTAGAAGGCTCTAAGTGATTCTTAGGCAAATTAACTTACGTGGAAAATAACTCGAATTAGGACAATTAGTACAAGTAGCTCTACTGTTCAGTTTGGTCTCTATGCTTAGGCTTATGTTTCAGGAGCATTTGAAAAGTTTATTGAAAGATATATAACATACTCAAAGACATGTAAATTTATACTTCAATCACTGAGTTTCTTTATTTATTTGCTTCAAAGAGAAATACTTCTTCTTCCAAATCGTAAAATAGTTTCCAGGGAAAAATTTGCATAGATGTTTTTGTCACTTTTGAGTTCTAAAAAGTCTTTTTCCATGAAAATTCTGAGTTATGGAAGTATTTCAGACAATATTGTAGAATTCAATAGCTTGAGTTAACTTTGCATCCTTCTTTCCTTGTGGTTAACCTAATTAGTCATTGTTAGTATAGTTAGTCATATTGAAGAAATAACATTGCTCTATTAAGAAAAAAGACTGTTGTAACTATCAAAATCTTTGTAATAGGTACAATGATTCTAAAACTTTGTATGGGAGAATAAGAATGCAAATAATAGAAGATAAAAACATTTTAACTATGAAAAAAACTAAGTCAATTGAATATGATAATATATCCTAAGAAAGTGAAGTCGCTCAGTCGTGTCCGACTCTTTTAGTGATCCCATGGACTTCAGCCCACAAGGCTCCTCAGTCCATGGAATTTTCCAGGCAAGAGTACTGGAGTGGGTTGCCATTTCCTTCTCCAGGGGATCTTCCCAACTCAGGGATCGAACCTGGGTCTCCTGCACTGCAGGCAGACGCTTTACCGTCTGAGCCACCACCTGCTGCTGCCCCCTAACTACTATACTAAAACAGGCTTCCCTGGTGACTCAGAAGCCCCCCATGCAGGAAACCTGGGTTTGATACCTGGGTTGGGAAGATCTAGAGAAGGAAATGGCAACCCACTCCAGTACTCTTGACTGAACAATTCCATGGACAGAGGAGCCCAGCAGGCTACAGTCCATGGGGTTGCAAAGAGTCAGAAATGACTGAAAGACTAACACTTTCACATTCAGTTTTTCACTATACTAAAACAGGGAAGTACAAGCAAAAAAAATAACCTAGTGCAGAACAGTTCCTTACGTATAGGAACTTACTGTTTGATACAGGAGATTTCATAAATCAGTAGAGTAAGGAAGGACCATTTTGGAATGGTTATCAATTTAGAAAAAAAATTAGATTGTCCTCTCATACTATACATTCAAATAAATCCCATATGAATTAAAGAGTATATATAAAATGTTGAGTTTCAGTGGTAAAGAATCTGCCTGTATATATCCATACATTGTCTGAGAATATATATGGACAATAATGAAAAAGCACAGTATGTAAGTGATTCATTTTTCAAGAGAAACAGGAATAAAAATATCAATATTAATTACAAATATGCAAATTATAACAATAAAAACTTAAAAATAACGAAAGATACTATAAAAAAAAGACATCTTTGATCCCCAGTTTCCCCGTATCTTTTCACTTCACTGATTTTAAGTGTTTCCAAATGTTATTTTTTTCTTTTTCCTTAAATATATTCATTCTCCATTTCCCATTCTCCCCTACTGGCTTTTGGTTCAAAGCTTTAATCTTTTTTAAAATTTAAAATGTTCCCATAAATTGTTTTCCATAGCTCAGCAAAACTTCATATTTAGCAGATTCACCTGGTCTGAACATCCAGACATATTTATGGATATGGGATATAGGTATGTATATATACATACACATGGTAAAACTAACTGTATTGTTTTTCTATGTGTTTCCCAAAAATAATTAGGTAGTGTCTTTAGTGTCCTTGCTAAAGCTGAAACTGCAATACTTTGGCCACCTCATGCGACGAGTTGACTCACTGGAAAAAGACTCTGATGCTGGGAGGGATTGGGGCAGGAGGAGAAGGGGATGACAGAGAATGAGATGGCTGGATGGCATCACCGACTCTGTGGACATGAGTTTGAGTGAACTCCGGGAGTTGGTGATGGACAGGGAGGCCTGGCGCGCTGTGATTCATGGGGTCGCAAAGAGTCGGACACGACTGAGCGACTGAACTGAACTGAACTGAACTTAGTGTCCTTGATTCTTTTTTATAAAGTCTAGCAACTTAAGATTCTTGATATGGGAAAATCTCACAAATATGTACTCACTACACATGGCATTGGCTCGTCTCATTTTCTCCTTACAGTATCAGATATACAAAGAGTCCAAAGTTGTTAAACTCCCCTGTTAACAGTTTGTAACTTGTTCAGTTCAGTTCAGTTCAGTTCAGTCGCTCAGTCATGTCCGACTCTCCGCGACCCCATGAATCACAGCACGCCAGGCCTCCCTGTCCATCACCAACTCCCGGAGTACACTCAAATTCATGTCCACAGAGTCGGTGATGCAATCCAGCCATCTCATTCTCTGTTGTCCCCTTCTCCTCCCGCCCCCAACCTTTCCCAGCATCAGAGTCTTTTCCAGTGAGTCAACTCGTTGCATGAGGTGGCCAAAGTATTGCAGTTTCAGCTTTAGCATCAGTCTTTCCAATGAACACCCAGGATTGATCTCCTTTAGAATGGACTGGTTGGATCTCCTTGCAGTCCAAGGGACTCTCAAGAGTCTTCTCCAGCACCACAGTTCAAAGGCATCAATTCTTCGGCAATCAGCTTTCTTCACAGTCCAACTCTCACATCCATACATGACCACGGGAAAAACCATTGCCTTGACTAGACGGACCTTGGTTGACAAAGTAATGTCTCTGCTTTTTAATATACTATCAAGGTTGGTAACTTGTATCTAGGTTTAATTCTATTAAGGTATTGATTGAATGTAACAACTCCTAGTTTAGTCAGTAATTAGCAACTTTTAGCAACTCCTAGTTTGGTCAGTAATTAAGGCCTTTCTTTCACCATATGGAATTATTTGTGTATTTGTCTTCTACCACAATTTCCTCAGTCCTCAACCACTCCTCACCCCAAAAGGGAAGACTGCCTGTCAAACCATACTATAATACTCCATGTGCAAAGCCTATACATGTGTATATTTACAAAATATATGAGTTTTTTTCATTCCCTATCATTGCCTTCAAAGCTGGTATCACTAAATTCTCATTTATAGATTTAACCAGCTCTGGGGACAGGGAAGGAGTGGGGATCCCTGATTTGTAGCATTTGCCAATTTCTGTATTGTAAATACTCATGTCATGGAGAATTTGAAGCTACTGACATGATATCACCGAAAACAGAACTGGGAACTGATGTACAGTAACATACCATTATACAGTATTTCTATCATACAGACACAACAAACATACATAACCTCAAGAGATTCAGTTCAGTTCAGTCGCTAAGTCATGTCCGACTCTTTGCGACCCCATGAATCACAGCACGCCAGGCCTCCCTGTCCATCACCAACTCCCGGAGTTCACTCAAACTCATGTCCATCGAGTCAGTGATGCCATCCAGCCATCTCATCCTCTGTCATCCCCTTCTCCTTCTGACCCCCAAACCCTCCCAGCATCAGGGTCTTTTCCAGTGTGTCAACTCTTCACATGAGGTGGCCAAAGTATTAGAGTTTCAGCTTCAGCATCAGTCCTTCCAATGAATACCCAGGACTGATCTCTTTTAGGATGGACTGGTTGGATCTCCTTGCCGTACAAGGGACTCTCAAGAGTCTTCTCCAACACCACAGTTCAAAAGCATCTATTCTTCGGCGATCAGCTTTTTTCACCGTCCAACTCTCACATCCATGCATGACCACTGGAAAAACCATAGCCTTGACTAGATGGACCTTTGTTGGCAAAGTAATGTCTCTGCTTTTTAATATGCTATCTAGTTTGGTCATAACTTTCCTTCCAAGTAGTAAACATCTTTTAATTTCATGGCTGCAATCACCATCTGCAGTGATTTTGGAGCCCCAAAAGATAAAATCTGACACTGTTTCCCCATCTATTTCCCATGAAGTGATGGGACCAGATGCCATGATCTTAGTTTTCTGAATGTTGAGCTTTAAGTCAACTTTTTCACTCTCCTCTTTCACTTTCATCAAGAGGCTTTTGAGTTCCTCTTCACTTTCTGCCATAAGGGTGGTGTCATCTGTGTATCTGAGGTTATTGATATTTCTCCCGGCAATCTTGATTCCAGCTTGTGCTTCTTCCAGCCCAGCGTTCCTCATGATGTACTCTGCATATAAGTTAAATAAGCAGGGTGACAATATACAGCCTTGACGTACTCCTTTTCCTATTTGAAACCAGTCTGTTCTTCCATGTCCAGTTCTAATTGTTGCTTTCTGACCTGCATATATTTTTCTCAAAAGGCATGTCAGGTGGTCTGGGATTCCCATCTCTTTCAGAATTTTCCACAGTTTATTGTGATCCACAGTCAAAGGCTTTGGCATAGTCAATAAAGCAGAAATAGATGTTTTTCTGGAACTCTCTTGCTTTTTCCATGATCCAGGGATGTTTGCAATTTGATCTCTGATGCCTCTGCCTTTTCTAAAACCAGCTTGAACATCTGGAAGTTCACAGTTCACGTATTGCTGAAGCCTGGCTTGGAGAATTTTGAGCATGACTTTACTAGCGTGTGAGATGAGTGCAATTGTGTGGTAGTTTGAGAATTCCTTGGCATTGCCTTTCTTTAAGATTGGAATGAAGACTGACACTTTCCAGTCCTGTGGCCACTGCTGAGTTTTCCAAATTTGCTGACATATTGAATGCCGCACTTTCACAGCATCATCTTTTAGGATTTGAAATAGCTCAAGAGATTAGATAATAGTAAAATGTAGTAAAATAATTAGGTAGTCTCAGTATTTTTACCTCTGTTTTTAATACAGCCTTCTACCTGTAGGTGTCAATACCTTAAGTTTAAAATATTGCTGTGTTTAACTCCTGGTTTGCAATAATATCCTGAAAATATTGGCTCTTGCTGGCTAGCTCTAACATAGCAATAGTTTTAACCTTGCCCCAGTTTCTAGAACCAGGACCTAGTTTAGCAACTCAAATGAGTCAGTCTTCTATCTAGAACAACTCATCTTAAATATACAGAAACTCGATTCAGATTAGATTGCTGGTATGTACTGGGTTTTCCTGGTGGCTCAGTAGTAAAGAATCTGCCTGCCAATGCAGGAGATAAGGGTTCAATCCCTGGATCAGGAAGATCACCTGGAGAAGGAAATGGCAACCCCCTCCAGTATTCTTGCCTGGAAAATCCCATGGACAGAGCAGCCTGGCAGGCTACAGTCCATAGGTCTCAAAAGAGTCAGACACAACTTAGTGACTAAACAACAACTCATTCCCATGAGTTTCCCATTGTGCTAGACCATGAGGACGCAAGGAAGGTTAAAACCCCTCCCACATGCTGGAAAACCTGGACAGCTGCATGTAGAAGAATGAAAGTAGAATACTCTTTAACACCATATGCAAAAATAAATTCAAAATGGATTAAAAACCTGAATGTAAGACCAGATACTATAAAAACTCCTGGAGGAAACCATAGGCAGAATATGCTTTGACATAAATCCCAGCAAGATCTTTTTTGACCTACCTCCTAGAGTAATGAAAATAAAAGCAAAAATAAACAAATGGAACCTAATTAAACTTAAAAGCTTTTGCACAGCAAAGGAAACCATAAACAAGACAAAAAGACAACTCTCAGAATGGGAGAATATATTTGCAAATGAAGCAACTAACAAGGGATTGATCTCCAAAATACACGAACAGCTCAAGTAGCTCACTATTAAAAACAAAACAAACAACAACCCAATAAAAAAATGGGCTAAAGTCCAAAATAGACACTTCTTCAAAGAAGACATACTGATGGGCAAAAAGCACATGAAAATATGCTCAACATCATTATCAGAGAAATGCAAGTCAAAACTACAATGAGGTATCACCTCACACTGGTCAGAATGACTGTTATAAAAAAATCTACAAGCAATAAATGCTGGAGAGGGTGTGGAGAAAAGGGAACACTCTTACACTGTTGGTGGGAATATAAACTGATTCAGCCACTGTGAAGAACAATATGGAGGTTCCTTAAAAAACTATAACTTCCATGTGACCCAGCACTCCCACTCCTGGGCATATACCTGGAGAAAATCATAGTTTCAAAAGATGCATGCACCTCAGTGTTCATTACAGCACTATTTACAATAGCCAGTACACGGAAGCAACCTAAATGTCCTTTGACAGAAGAATGAATAAAGAAGATGTGATACATATATGCAATGGAATATTACTCAGCCGTAATAAGGAACAAAATTGTGCCATTTGCAGAGATATGGATGGACCTAGAGACTGTCATACAGAGCAAAGTAAATCAGAAAGAGAAACCCAAATCTCGTATAATACTGCTTATATGTGGAATCTAGAAAAACAATACAAATGAACTTATTTGCAAAGCTGAAACAGAGATACAGAAGTAGAGAATAAATGTATAGATGCCAAGAAGGAAAGGGGGTGGGGTGAATTGGGAGATTGGCACTGACATATATACATTACTTTGTGTAAAATAGATAACTAATAAGAACCTACTGTATAGCAGAGGGAACTCTACTCAGGGCTCTGTGGTAACCTAAATAGGAAGGAAATTTGTAAAAGAGGGAACATATATATATGTCTGGCTGATTCACTTTGCTGTAAAGCAGAAACTAGCACAATGTTGTAAAGCAACTATACACCAATAAAAATTAATTTTAGAAAAAGACCCCTCTACAATCTTCCCTGCGTCAATGGAGAGCCGCTCCATTTTCAAGTTTTTCAGACTAAAAGTCTTGGTGTCATCTTTGATTCCTTTCTTTCTCTTCCATCTTATTTCAAGTCCCTTAGCACATCCTAATGGCTTTACTTTCAGACTATAATGATATTCCAATCACTTCTCACTCCTCTACCACACCAGCCTCTCTGAGCTACTATTCTTTCTTACCTGGATTATTGGAATAGTATCCTAAATGGTCTTGCTTCCATCTTGCTCCCTTGTGATCTAGTCTCAAAACAATGGTTAGCCTCATCCTCTTATTTATTTATTTTTAATATTTATCTTCCTTGTGGCATGCAGAATCTTTGACCTTTGTTGTGACATGTGGGATCTAGGTCTCTGACCAGGGCTCAAACCTGGGCCCCCTGCACTGGGAGCGCAGAGTCTTAGCCACTGGACCATGGGGGAAGCCCCAGCCTGATCGTTTTAAACTGGTCAGTCATACTGTGCCTTTCCTCTGCTCAGTAATCCATCTCACTCAAAGTAAAAGCCAGAGTCCTCACAATGATCTTCAGGACCCAGCATAATCAGTGTGTCTGTCTCAACTTCTCTGACATCACTTCCTATTCTTCCCCCTTCCTTGCTCTTCCTCAACTATGATGGCCTTCTTTCTTTTCCTTAGATGTTCTGGGCAGGATCCTACCTCAAGGTATTTGCATTTGCTGTATACTCTGCCTAGTACACTCTTTCTTGGCTGCATGAATCTCTCCTTCTGTCTTATCCAGGTCTTTGCGTATATGCCATCTTCTCAGTGAGATCTTCTGTATAAACCCTATTTAAAATTGCAACCCCACTTCCTGCTTCCAGAACTCACCACTTGAATTTTCTCCATAGACTCATTTCTATTGATATACAATATATTTTACTTAATTGTTTATTTTCTGTTCTCCCCAATTAACTAAAATATAAGCTGCACAAGGTCAGTGAACTTTGTTCTATTCATCTCTCAGTGTCTATAATAGTGTCTGGCATATACTGGCACTTAATATATATTTATTAAATGAAGATCTTCCTCACGGAGGTTTGTAGATTTTCTATGTGTATTTTTTGTAACCAAAGTAACTGGATTTTCTGCCTTTGTACTCTGGTTTCCTAGTGATTAACCCTCGGGACTTGTTACCAGGCATCTACGGTTCTGACCTGAGTGAAAGGATCTCTGTCAGTTACTAGGCCAGCTCTACATCTTGGTTCTTCCTTGGCTGATTTTGTTGTTGATTGTATGTATGTTCCTCTAACCCATAAATTTATCTTTCCATTTCAGACTTGTCTTTGAGTTAAAATGATTTTCTGACTCAGTCTGAGAATTTTTTCCTTCAGTGTCTGAGTTTTAGATGTGATAGTACTCTAGGTAACAAAAAGATTGTATAACAAAGTACATGATCATCACAATCTTTAAAAATTAAAATGAGCATTGTAAGGATAATACTTCTTTCAGCAATTAGGTAAGATATTATTGTTATCTATCAAACCTCCTATTATCTACACATGATAGGAGAATATCCCTATAAAATTCTTAGGTTTGACACACACAGAACTAAATAGAGTAGAAGCTGTCAACAATAGTTAGACTTTAAGATCCCTTACTACCTCCACACTCTTTTCAGGCACTTTACAAAAATCCTGGAATAACTAAGATCAACTGAGTAATATCCTCATTTGTTAGCTAGACAACATGGCTATAGACAGCTCTGAATTAATAAGCAGTCTCCCTCAAGTCAAGATGATTAGGGATGATAATGTGAGTCAGAATTTTTAACTACCAACAATTACAAATATTTTGGAATAATTTTCTTTTCTTAAAGCATATTCTCTGTAGATTATTTTATTTCTGCAAAGAATGGCAGTATAAATAGTAATCTTTTCTAAGTAGAATTATTATGATTGTAACTCAGGGAGCACTAAGAACCTAAAAATACCAGTGGAAATAATAAAAAGGATATTTCTCTTTATGTAGCAACAGATCAGAGAGATCAAAAGTCTTTTACAGCATTGATACCATTTCTATCACTATATTTCTGTGAGGAATCTTGGGGGGAAAGAGGAGCAAATAATTTATCATGTTTTTACAGATAATGAAGCTGAGGCACCAAATTAGACAATTTCTTGCCTGAGACCACAATGGTACATCAATTGTAGGAATAGGACTGTTGCATCCTCTTAGTTGTCAGTTTACAGGGTGGTTTTTCCAGATCACTCTGCATTGCTAATATGATTGAGATTCTGAGTAATAACAGAAGATGGTCAGGGCAAAGTCACGGTATTGAGCCAGAGCTAGAAATAAAAATAGAGTCTAAGTCTTCTAACTTCCTGCCTACTGATCCTGCCATTAAGCTGCAGGACTTACTTACTGGACTTCATCAAAAAGAGGCAGCTTAATGCTATTAGAGATTAACCAGTGTCAGTTCAGTTAACTTTTCTTTGTAAGTGGACAGAATAATTTGTATTTTGACAATTTCTAAAGGAAAACAGTCTCAAATTGGAAATCTTTTTGGACATGTCATTTTTATTCTATTACTTAAGTGTTTACTTGTGTGATGTGAAAAGGATCTTGGTTGAATGAAACTCATAAAGGAATGAGCAAAAAAAAAGACATTGAAAGTTAAGAATAATTATCTCTTTGCTTAAAGAAGGTGTGAATCAGCAAGCTAGAGAATTCAGGTTTTCAATGGGTTGACTAGTCAATTGAGTTAGTCTGAGGGGTAATGTGGTTCACACCAACCTCTGAGAATAGGCCAAAGGAGAAAAAATACAGAAGAAAAGGAGGGAGGGGGGCATCTTCTGTCCTACACTTAAGAAATATATTGCTTAATTTGGTAGATTCAGATGAATGAGATGTTCAGTTCTGTTCAGTTCAGTTCAATTCAGTCACTCAGTCGTGTCCGACTCTTTGCGACCCCATGAATCACAGCACGCCAGGCCTCCCTGTCCATCACCAACTCCCGGAGTTCACTCAAACTCATGTTGTAGAATAGGGAAAAGGAGTCCAAAATGGTGGTGGCCAAAAGACAAGGAAGGGAAAAGCCCGTGAAAATAGAACAAAGGAAGGTCTGAGGACCAGAGTGAGGACCTCAGATAAATCAAACAACACTCCTGGCTGGCCCAATTTACATAGGGCAGGCCCAGGGGGAAAAAAGCATATAAAAAGAGGAGCCAAAGCTAGCTCTCTCTCTCTCTCCCCCCCGCGCGCTGGGCTGCTCTTCTCTTCGCGTCTTTGGACTGATGTGCCCTCACACCTCGAAGATGGATTTTCCTGCTATCTTCTAAATAAAATAGAGCTGTAACACTGAGCTGTAACACTCATTTGTCTAAGAGCTATAACATGGTCCATTCGAGACCTGAGAGCTGTAACACGGTCTATCCAAGACCCGAGAGCTGTGACACGCTGACAGGACTTTAATGTCTGTCACTCCAGATTTTTGTTGTGACGAGACAAAGAACCGAGGAACATACACATGCGTGACACCTATGGTGCCGTGACTCAGATTTAACCTGGCTGAAACAACCTCCGCGCGGAAGAGGCCAAGCACAGCAGGAGCCCAACTCAGCGAAGCTCCCACAGTAGAAGTGGCACACTAAGAAAACCCAGCACAGGGGAAGGCCCATCCTGCTGGAAACCGGGACAGCGAAAAACGAACTCAGCAGAAAGCTCACGCGGCCCAGTCTCAGATTCCAGAAGATCTCTGGTTAAGGTAGGAGATTCTCGCTCCTATGGCTGGAGGGACATATGCCTCATGAAATCTTAATTCCTTTACAATCTCTCATTTCTTGTTGCCTCGAAACCCCCTCGAACAGGTGGGCGGCAGTGGGCGCAACTGAGGGACTCTGGAGAGGCTACTCTTCGGTATGTCTCAAAGGCACTATCTGCTGGGCCCCAGGAGCTGTTAACCAAGCCAGTGGGGGTTCATCTGTCCTTAACTCTTTGTGCCAAGGATCAGACCAATGAAAACTGTGAGCACTGGTCAGATATTTAGCAAATTTCCCAGTTGGCTATGAAGGGGATTCCTTGGCATGTTTTTCCCACTGCTTTTTCCTCCTGCCCTTCAGCTCTCTTTCCCGGGACTTAAGCCCAACCAAAACCCAGGATGCCTGACTTTAGGACCTAATGAAGCTCAGACTCTGATGTCTCATTGCAAAAATTCAGTGAGAGACAAAGTGATAGGTAAAAGGTAGACTCATTAAGATTGAGAGAGAAATGCCTCACTCTACAGGGTACAGGCCTTGGAATGCGGCCTGGCTAGGTGAATTCGTATGCTAATGAGTGGGAGGATCATCCCAGCCATTGGGGAACCACCCACTCCTCCCTCTTTTGACAGTGCTTTAAGCTGTCCTGTCACCTCTGGGTGTGTCTGCTGGCTTATAGATTGGGGATTAAGGTTTACTTGAATTTGACTTGTCATGTTGAACCCAATTGATTTTTAATCGGTTTAAGTTATGCCCTTGTGCTATGTCATTCTTTCAAAGGTTGCATTCTGCCCCCTTCCCTCCTGTTTCATGCTCTTTTACTCAGCCCCATCTGGGCCCACAGTGTTGCCTCTACAATTTTCTGGAGGGACAACCAGAAAACAGCTGGCGTTGGAAGGGAAATGCTGTATAATATCCAACTCCCTAGTCCTACCCAGTACTGGTTATACTGGAGACCTTGGGGACGCCCAAACTCCAGTCCGGGGGTTCCAGGAGGTCATCATGCCTTGATCTGCCTAGGGATCTGGTCCTCGAACGGTTGTCACACCTCAACCTGCTTGGGGATCCGTCAGTCCCAGAGGTCCCAGGAGGTCGTCACGCATCGACCTGCCCAGGGACCCAATTCTTGGGAGGCCGTCACACCTCGACCAGCCTGGGGATTCGATCTCCAGGAGGCTGTCACGCCTCAGCCTGCTTGGGGATCTGCACCCTAACTTGGAGACGCCTGGCTCTCAAGTTGCGACAGTACTAGGTAGGTTGAGCTTACATCATGATCTCTATTCCCAAAAATGGTGGGCAAACCAGCAATGAGTTAAGATTCAGTTCAGTCACTCAGTCGTGTCCGACTCTTTGCGACCCCATGAATCACAGCACGCCAGGCCTCCCTGTCCATCACCAACTCCCACAGTTCACTCAAACTCATGTCCACAGAGTCGGTGATGCCATCCAGCCATCTCATCCTCTGTCGTCCCCTTCTCCTCCCTCCCCCAATCCCTCCCAGCATCAGAGTCTTTTCCAGTGAGTCAACTTGTCGCATGAGGTGGCCAAAGTATTGCAGTTTCAGCTTTAGCATCAGTCCTTCCAGTGAACACCCAGGATTGATCTCCTTTAGAATGGACTGGTTTGGATCTCCTTGCAGTCCAAGGGACTCTCAAGAGTCTTCTCAAGCACCACAGTTCAAAAGCATCAATTCTTTGGCGATCAGCTTTCTTCACAGTCCAACTCTCACATCCATACATGACCACAGGAAAAACCATAGCCTTGACTAGATGGACCTTTGTTGGCAAAGTAATGTCTCTGCTTTTTAATATGCTATCTAGGTTGGTCATAACTTTCCTTCCAAGGAGTAAGCGTCTTTTAATTTCATAGCTGCAATCAGCATCTGCAGTGATTTTGAGTTAAGATTCAGTTCAGTTCAGTTCAGTCGCTCAGTTGTGTCCGACTCTCCGCGACCCCATGAATCACAGCACGCCAGGCCTCCCTGTTCATCACCAACTCCCGGAGTTCACTCAAACTCATGTCCACAGAGTCGGTGATGCCATCCAGCCATCTCATTCTCCGTCGTCCCCTTCTCCTCCCGCCCCTAACCTTTCCCAGCATCAGAGTCTTTTCCAGTGAGCCAACTCGTCGCATGAGGTGGCCAAAGTATTGCAGTTTCAGCCTCAGCATCAGTCCTTCCAATGAACACCCAGGATCGATCTCCCTTAGAATGGACTGGTTGGATCTCCTTGTGGTACAAGGGACTCTCAAGAGTCTTCTCCAACACCACAGTTCAAAAGCATCAATTCTTCGGCGATCAGCTTTCTTCACGGACTACAACCCCTTAATTCTACCCAGCACTGGCCATACTGGAGACCTTGGGGATGCCCAAACTCCATTCCGGGGTTCCCAGGAGGTCATCACGCCTTGACCTGCCTAGGGATCTGGTCCTCGAACGGTTGTCATGCCTCAACCTGCTCGGGGATCCGCCAGCCCCAGGGGTCCCAGGAGGTCGTCACGCCTCGACCTGCCCAGGGACCCAATTCTCAGGAGCCGTCATGCCTCGACCTGCCCAGGGATTCGATCTCTAGGAGGTTGTCACGCCTCAGCCTGCCTGGGGATCTGCACCTTGACCCGGGGACGCCTGGCTCTCAGGTTGCAACAGTTCTGGGTAGGATAAGCTTCAGAAAGACTCACCGCTAAGGAAGTCCACCCATGGAAATCAAAGGAGGCCTATTAGTTTTTTTTTCTTTTTCTGTTCTCCTGTCATGACTGTCTTTCAGATGGGAAATAACCAATCCACTTCCCGGCAGATGCCCTTGAGATGCATCCTTGATAACTGGAAGCTGTTTGACCCTCTAGCTCTAAGAAAAAGTCGCTTGAAATTCTTTTGTGCCACTGCATGGCCACAATATCCACTGGGGGACGAGGAACACTGGCCTGAGGATGGGACTTTAAATTATAATACCATCCTGCAGTTAGAATTATTCTGCAAAAGACAAGGGAAATGGACAGAGATCCCCTATGTCCGAATTTTCTTCCGACTAAGAGATACGAAGGAACTCTGTCTTAAGTATGGAGTTGTTGTACACCCTAAAAGTGAGCCCACTAGGCAAATGGTGTTAGGCACAGGCAACCAAGAAAAGGAACCCCCCCGTGAAGGCTCACCTCACACAGTTCCTGAGTTGCCTGGTGCTCCTTCCTTGTATCCAAACGTGCCCCCATATCTGGGAGCATCCCCTCCACAAAAGCCAGTTCAAGTATGTCCCTTAGTTGAAACTGGAGGAGAATTTGGACCAACCCAGGTCCATAAGCCCTTCTCCCTCTTAGAACTAAGACAGATCAAACAAGACCTGGGAAGCTATACAGATGACCCAGGCAAATACATAGATACATTCCAACATATCACCTTGGCCTTTGACTTGATGTGGAAGCACATCATGGTCATATTTAATCAAACTTTATCTGACCCTGAACATACTAGGGTCTTAAAGGAAGCCCGGAAGTATGCAACGGGGCTTCACATGTCCAGTGATAAATACCCAGTTGGGGAAACTGCAGTCCCCTCCTCCAACCCTAATTGGAATTATAATGATCCTGAGCACATCTGGGAAAGAGATCATTTTCTAATCTGTGTGAAGACAGGACTAAAAGCAGCCCAACAAAAAGTAACTAGCTATGCCTGGGTCTCAGCAATAACTCAGGAACGCAATGAGAACCCCATTGCCCTTCTTGAAAGGCTAAAAGAAGCCCTCCAAAAGCTTACCAATCTGGACTTAGACTCTTACGAGGGACAGGTGATTTTAAAGGACAAATTCATGTCCCAATGTGCATCAGTTCAGTTCAGTTCAGTCACTCAGTCGTGTCTGACTCTTTGCGACCCCATGAATCACAGCATCCTGGAGTTCACTCAAACTCATGTCCACAGAGTCGGTGATGCCATCCAGCCATCTCATTTTCTGAGGTCCCCTTCTCCTCCCGCCCCCAACCTTTCCCAGCATCAGAGTCTTTTCCAGTGAGTCAACTCGTTGCATGAGGTGGCCAAAGTATTACAGTTTCAGCATTAGCATCAGTCCTTCCAATGAACACCCAGGATTGATCTCCTTTAGAATGGACTGGTTTGGATCTCCTTGCAGTACAAGGGACTCTCAAGAGTCTTCTCCAACACCACAGTTCAAAAGCATCAATTCTTCGGCGATCAGCTTTCTTCACAGTCCAACTCTCACATCCATACATGACCACAGGAAAAACCATAGCCTTGACTAGACGGACCTTTGTTGGCAAAGTAATGTCTCTGCTTTTTAATATGCTATCTAGGTTGGTCATAACTTTCCTTCCAAGGAGTAAGCGTCTTTTAATTTCATGGCTGCAATCAGCATCTGCAGTGATTTTGGAGCCCAAAAAAATAAAGTCTGACACTGTTTCCACTGTTTTTCCATTTATTTCCCATGAAGTGATGGGACCAGATGCCATGATCTTTGTTTTCTGAATGTTGAGCTTCAAGCCAACCTTTTCACTCTCCTCTTTCACTTTCATCAAGAGGCTGTTTAGTTCCTCTTCACTTTCTGCCATAAGGGTAGTGTCATCTGCATATCTGAGGTTATTGATATTTCTCCCAGCAATCTTGATTCCAGCTTGTGCTTCTTCCATCCCTGCGTTCCTCATGATGTACTCTGCATATAATATCTGATATATATCAGATATATAATATCTGATGTGCATCAGATATCAGAATTAAGTTACAACAGCTACAGCAGCAGGACCCTGCTGCCTCTTTAGATGAGATGATCCAGACATCCAAGAATACCTTTTATAACAGAGAACAGGAGAAGGAGGCCAAGGCCAAGGAGAGGGAGAGAAGGAAAGAGACAAGGCATGCCCAGATGCTGGCCGCCCTCCAGAGAAGCCCAATGGCAAACCCCGAGTCCTTGAAGGACAAGGCACGAGACAAATGCCTAATCTGTAGACAGGCGGGGCATTGGGCCAAAGAGTGTCCAAACTGTGACAAGTCTCCTAAAACGGCTTGCCGCAAATGCCATCAACTGGGACATTGGGCGACACTCTGCCCTCGGGACCCAAAAGCCTCAAGGTCGAGCACCAAGCCTACCCTCACGATGGTTCAAGAGGACTGAAGTGGCCCGCTCCAGCCAGCCCGCCTGTCACAGATAACCATCATGGGGCTGGAGCCAAGGCTGTAACTGGATGTGGCAGGTAGGTCCGAGAATTTCTTGGTTGACACGGGGGCTACCTACTCTGTCTTGATCTCCTATTCCGGAGCCTTCTCCTCCCAAACGTGTACCATTTGGGGTGCTACAGGTAAAGCAACGACTAAAATATTCACCTGAGCACTTCTTTGTTGCTGGGATGGACAAATATTTTCCCACCAGTTTCTGGTGGTCCCTGAGTGTCCTACTCCCTTATTGGGAAGAGACATGCTCACTAAACTGGGGACCACACTTGTGATGGGAAGCTTTTCAACCCTTAGAGCCCTGCAGCTCCTGGTTACTACTGAAGCACCCATTACACCTTCTCCATTAGGGAGGGACTAAAAACTATGGGAGGACAAAATTAACCCCCAGGTGTGGGACCAGGGGATTCCTGGACGAGCCCACCAAGCTGAACTGGTCATCATCATCCTCCGAGATCCCACTCGGTTTCCTAATTGGAAACAATATCCCCTCAAAAGAGAGGCTCGGGAGGGACTACAGCCTTTAATAAATAAATTCCTTGCTTGTGGGCTACTGGTTCCCACCAGTTCGCCATGTAACACCCCAATCCTCTCAATAAAAAAAAAGGATGGAACCTGGCTAATGGTTCAAGATATCCAGATAATAAATGAAGCTGTAGGCCCCCTCCATCCTGCAGTACCCAATCCTTATGTAATCTTGGGAGAAATCCCAACCAGTGCCAAGTGGTTTACGGTCTTGGATCTCAAAGATGCATTTTTTTGCATACCATTGGCTAAAGAATCCCAATATCTTTTTGCCTTTGAGTGGGAGGCCCCAGGAGAAAAACACCAACAGATGACTTGGACAGTATTACCTCAGGGGTTCAGAGATAGCCCCCACCTGTTTGGATAGGCCCTTAGCCGGGATCTCCTAGATCTGAACTTGGGACCTAATGGGAAAATATTACAGTATGTAGATGACCTACTAATCTGCTCTCCGGATGAGGAAAATGCCCAACAACATGCAATTCAGGTTCTAAACTTTTTGGCAGAAAGGGGATATAAAGTCTCCCGTGCTAAGGCACAGATGGTCGAGACAGAGGAGTTTAGATTACACACAGGTCCAGGAAGCTGTCCTCTGATCAGGTACAAGGAATCCTCCAGTTGCCCTCCCCCAAGACTCGAAAACAATTGCAAGCTTTCCTGGGGCTAACTGGGTATTGTAGAATCTGAATACCCAACTATTGTCTAATTGCCCAGCCCTTATATGAAAGCTTAAAGGGACAGGATGATTCAATCCCACTGATGTGGAGAACACCTTAAAAGAAGGCAGTTCAGTTCAGTTCAGTCGCTCAGTCGTGTCCGACTCTTTGCGACCCCATGAATCACAGCACGCCAGGCCTCCCTGTCCATCACCAACTCCCGGAGTTCACTCAAACTCATGTCCACAGAGTCGGTGATGCCATCCAGCCATCTCATTCTCTGTCATCCCCTTCTCCTCCTACCCCCAACCTTTCCCAGCATCAGAGTCTTTTCCAGTGAGTCAACTCGTCGCATGAGGTGGCCAAAGTATTGCAGTTTCAGCTTTAGCATCAGTCCTTCCAATGAACACCCAGGATTGATCTCCTTTAGAATGGACTGGTTGGATCTCCTTGCAGTCCAGGGGACTCTCAAGAGTCTTCTCCAGCACCACAGTTCAAAAGCATCAATTCTTCGGCGATCAGCTTTCTTCACAGTCCAACTCTCACATCCATATATGACCACGGGAAAAACCATAGCCTTGACTAGACGGACCTTTGTTGGCAAAGTAATGTCTCTGCTTTTGGCTACACTAAAACAGGCCCTAACTCACGCACCTGCCTTGAGGTTGCCAGACCCAGAAAAAGCGTTCCAACTTTATGTCCATGAAAGAGAGGGAATAGCCTTGGGAGTGTTAACTCAAAGGTTTGGATCTGAGCCCCAGCCTGTAGCTTACTTATCCAACAGGCTCAATCCAACCGCCTGAGGCTGGCCCCCCTGCCTTCGAAATCTTGCAGCTATTGCAATCATGATAGAAGATTCTTTAAAACTCTCCTTTGGAGGCAAACTAACTATTTTTACCAGCCACCAAGTAAAACAACTCCTAAATGGAAGAGGCCATTTATGGATGTCTGATCAAAGAATCTTTGGGTATCAAGTAATGCTGATGGAAAATCCAGGCCTCACTATACCCCCTTGTGAGGTTCTTAACCCAGCCACCCTCCTGCCTACCCCCGAGGGCTCTCTCCCCTTTCACTCTTGTCTAGAAACTTTGGACCACTGGGCAAAACCCCGAGAGGGATTGTCAGAAGATCCTCTGACCAATCCTGAGGAAATCTGGTACACTGATGGAAGCAGCTTTGTCTTGGATGGAAAAAGAAGAGCTGGGTATGCAGTAGTCTCCAATTTTGAGACCATAGAGGCTAAGCCTCTACCACCAGGTACTTCAGCTGAATTAGCTGAGCTCATAGCCCTGACCTGAGCTTTAGAGCTGGGAAAAGGAAAAAGAGTAGCCATTTACACTGACTCCAAGTATGCCTTTCTGGTGCTACATGCACATGCGGCTTTGAAAAGAAAGGGGCCACTTGACCACCCAAGGGTCCCCAATCAAATATGGTGATCAAATTCTTAGACTCTTGGAGGCAGTCCATCTGCCCACTGAGGTTTCAGTCTCCCACTGTAAAAGACACCAAAAAGGGAGCACAAAAGTGGCACGAGGGAACCAAGCAGCTGATCAGGCAGCTAAGAGAGCAGCATTACAGAACAATGACCTAATTGGGGTTGCCACCCTAGTTCCACAGACTAATTTGCCAAAAACTTCCTCATATACTGAAGGTGAGGCTCTTAAAGCTAAGAGTGAGGGCTTTCAAGATCATATGGGGTGGTTCCAAAAGGAGGGACTTCTTTTTCTTCCTGGGAACCTCCAATGGAAGTTGGTTAACTCCTTACATGCCACCACTCATTTAGGGGAAAAGGCCCTCCAAAGATTACTAGAAAGATCCTTCAGAGGAACAGGCTTCCAAACAACTATAAGGCAAGTGGTCTCCTCTTGTTCCACTTGTCAATTAAACAACCCCCAAGGACTCGAAGACCCCAGCTGGCCCAGCCCGTCCAACGACATGGGGCCTACCCAGGAGAGGACTGGCAGATAGACTTCACCCAGGTGCCAGTTTCTCAAGGGTATAAATACCTATTAGTCATGATAGATACATTCACAGGATGGATTGAAGGCTTTCCCACCCGGACTGAGAAGGCTGAGGAGGTGGTAAAAAAACTGCTCCATGAAATCATTCCAAGATTTGGTCTGCCCAGGTCATTATAAAGTGACAATGGGACATCATTTACTTCTAAGGTCACCCAAGGGCGTCTCTAAGGCATTGGGCATTACTTATTATCTCTTGTGCCTGGAAGCTCAGTCTTCAGGAAAAGTAGAAAGAGCCAACCAATTCTTAAAATCAGCGATAAAAAAGATAACCCAGGAGACCTCCCTGGGATGGAAGGAAGCTTTACCAATAGCCCTCCTCCGCACCCGAATTGCCCCTAAGGAACAGGTTGGTCTTAGTCCTTATGAGATGCTATATGGAAGACCTTTTGTTTCTGTCAATGACCTGTTCCTAGATCCAGAGGTTCAGACCCTCCAATCTTATACCATGGCCATTGGGCAATTCCAACAGGATATACGCTTGTGGGGTATGAACCAGGACCCAAAAGATTCTAAGGAGACACCACTATATGCTCCAGGGACTCAAGTCCTAATTAAAGTCTGGAAAGATGGGTCCCCAAAGGCTCAACTCCAGCCCACATGGAAGGGCCCCTATCCTGTAATACTTTCTACCCCCACAGCAGTCAAGGTACCGGGACATGACTCCTGGATCCACTACTCACAAGTCAAGCCGTGGAAGAAAACAGAAGAGGACACTCAATACACCTGTGAACTCCTGGGAGCTCTCAGATATCTATTCAGGACTACAAATGAGTGCCATTCTAATGAACACCCCCCAAATCTGGTTTCTGGGGATAAGATTTCTCTGGATAGCTCTAAAGAGCCAACACAGCTTGGCAGAGACTGTACTCCAAAACAGACAGGAGATAGATCTTCTGATCCCTAAACAAGGAGAGACTTGAGCCATCCTGGCAATGTGAATTTAAAATTGGCTAATGCCCCTACTAGTCCTTGTTACACCATACTGATGCTGCTTATGATTGTTTCATACAGTATAAATTATCTAATCTGTTTTGTCTCTGCCCAGGTCAACAAACTACAACATGCTGTGCCAGTTCAACAAAGATGTAAAACTACAGCTGACCATGGAAAATATCACTCACCCTTAGATGGACACCGCTATGAGGACTCTGAGGCCTGAGACTAGCAAGAGGGGGAGGTCCAATACCCCTCGCCATCCCAGTTCATCAGGAAGTAGCCAGAAAGACCTCGACGGCCCTATTCCCAAAGAATTGGGCCTCCCATCTCTTGAGGGGGGAATGTTAGGTAGGTAGAATAGGGAAAAGGAGTCCAAAATGGTGGTGGCCAAAAGACAAGGAAGGGAAAAGCCCGTGAAAATAGAACAAAGGAAGGTCTGAGGACCAGAGTGAGGACCTCAGGTAAATCAAACAACACTCCTGACTGGCCCAATTTACATAGGGCAGGCCCAGGGGGGAAAAAGCATATAAAAAGAGGAGCCAAAGCTAGCTCTCTCTCTCTCTCCCCCGCGTGCTGGGCCGCTCTTCTCTTCACGGCTTTGGACCGATGTGCCCTCACACCTCAAAGATGGATTTTCCTGCTATCTTCTAAATAAAATAGAGCTGTAACACTGAGCTGTAACACTCATTTGTCTAAGAGTTATAACACGGTCCATTCGAGACCTGAGAGCTATAACACAGTCTATCCAAGATCCCAGAGCTGTGACACACTGACGGGGCTTTAATGTCTGTCACTCCAAATTTTTGTTGTGACGAGACAAAGAACCGAGGAACATACACACGCGTGACATGAGACAAGTCATAATTCAGAAATCAAGAAACTTTTCATTAGACTCTGAATAACCAAAGCAATCTTGAGAAAGTACAGAGCTGTAGGTATCATATCCTCTGATTTCAGACTATATTACAAAGCTACAGTAATCAAAAGAGTATGGTACTGGTGTAAAAACAGACACATAAATGAAAAGAACAGAATAGACAGCCCAGAAATAAACCCAGGCACTTAAGGTCAACTAATCTGTGACAAAGAAGGCAAGAATATACAATGGAGAAAAAACAGACTCTTTAATAAGTGGTGGTGGGAAAGCTGAACAGCTACATGAAAGAATGAATTTATAATATTTTCTTATACCATATGTAAAAATAAACTCAAAATTAATTAAAGACCTAAATGTAAAACTGGAAACCATAAAACTCCTACAAAAAAACATAGGCAGAATACTTTTTGACATAAATCATAGCAACATTTTTTGGATCTGTCTCATAAGGCAGATGCAAAAATAAATAAATTGGACCTAATTAAACTTAAAAGCTTTTGCACAGCAAAGGAAAGCATTGACAAAACCTACAGAATGTGCAAACATATTTGCAAGTGATATTACTGAAAAGGAGTTAATATCCAAAATATGTAAACAACTTATATAACTCTCTATAAAAAAAATACTATTTAAAAAATGGGTAGAAGACCCAAACAGATATTTTTCCAAAGAATACATACAGATGACCAGCAGGTACATGAAAAAATGCTCAACATTGCTGATTTTAGAGAAATACAAATTAAAACAAAATGAGGTATCACCTCATACCTGTCAGAATGGCTCTTATCTAAAAGACCACAAATGTTGTAACAAATGTGAGGTAGAAGAGGAAAGAGAACGTCTGTATACTGTCGGGGGGAATATAAATTGGTAGAAAATAGTATGAAGTTTCCTCAAAAATCTAAAGTAGCACTACCACATGATTCAGCAATTCCACTCCTGGGTATATATCCAAAGAAAGGAAAAACCCTAATTCAAAAAGATACATGCACCCTAATGTTCATGGCAACATTATTAACAACAGACAAGAAAGGGCCAGACTTCTTAGTGGTCCAGTGTTTAGACATCTGCATGCCAGTGTAGGGAACACAGGTTTGATTCCTGGTCCTGGAAGATTCCATGTGTGCTACAGGGTAACTAAGCCCGTGTGCCACCTGAACCCAAGTGCCACAATTATTGAAGCCCACATGCTCTAGAACCCATTCTCCACAACAAGAGAAATCACTTCAGTGAGAAACCCAGGCCCTGCAACTGGACGGTAGCTCCTGCTTGCCGCAGCTAGAGAAAGTTCATGTGTAGCAACCAAGACCCAGCACAGCCAAAAGTAAATAAACAAATAGAAATTTTTAAAAAGATGTGGTGGTGACCTAAGTGTCCATCAACAGAAAAATCAATAAAGAAGTTTTGACATATTGTATGGATAAACGCAAATGAACTTTTTGGCCAATTCAATACATACAGTGGAATACTACTCAGCCAGAAAAACAATGAAATTTTGCCATTTGCAGCAACTTGGATGGACCTAGAGGGTAATATATTTAGTGAAATAAGTCAGAGAAAGATAAATATTGTATGTCATTGCTGCTGCTAAGTCACTTCAGTCGTGTCAGACTCTGTGTGACCCCATAGACAGAAGCCCACCAGGCTCTCCCTTCCCTGGGATTCTCCAGGCAAGAACACTGGAGTGGGTTGCCATTTCCTTCTCCTTAAAACAAATGAATATAGCAAAACAGAACCAGATTCACAGATACAGAGAACACACTAGTGGTTGCCAGTGGGGAGAGGGAAAGGGAAGGAGCTAGATGGGGTATAATGTACAAACTATTATAGATAAATAAGCTACAAGAATATATTGTATGGAACAGGGAATATAGCCAATAGCTTATAATAACTTTAATGAAGTATAATGTTACATACTTGAAAATAATATTGTAAATCAGCTACAACACAAAAACAAAACACTTCAACACGTGAAAAAGGTTCTAAGAGATGCACTATAGTGTGATGAGTTTCATTATATAAGTTGATATGTGGTGCCCTTCTCATATATTTTCAAGGGCATGGGCATTTTGCCCTGCATGAAGAGATATAAACTCATATATAGGCTTCCTCAGTGGTGAAACTCCTCATATAAATCAGAACTCCAGAAAGGTAGTGGCCAAATGAACAAAGATTTTATTACCTTCACAATTCTGTTCTTAGTTTTTACAACAAATTAGTAGATGAAGAAACATCTTTGGGGTTACTTATTAATAATTGCCCTGGATATCTCTCATATATTCAGTATGTATATGTTATTAAACTTGGTTTTTCTACTGTCAAAAAAAGAAAACAAAAAGAAATATATTTAACATAATAGTTCTGATTTTTATTAAACTGACTTTTTTAAGATGCCACATAGCTTTATGTACGTTATTATTATTTTTAACCTTTACAACCCTGAGAAGAGAATATTGTTTTACAGATGAGGAAGCAGATGTTAAGTATTTTGCCCAAGGTCACACAGATTGCTTGGTAGTTAGACCTGTGTTTAGAGTCTAGGTTTCCAAAATAACTTCTAATACCCTTTCTACTATGTCACAGAAGGATGGCAATACTTTAATTTTTACCTTTAAAACAGTTTCTAGATAAACTTTAGACTACTCAATAGGTTTTTGAGAAATAGATTCAGGAATGTTTGTTTTGCCTCCCCATTTTTCTTGTAAATTTCTTCAGCAGAGTATAGACATTACATATCAGGTTGTGGGTCTTTTTGTTGCAATAAGGTAGAAATTCATTTCCTCAAAAGTGCTGGGCACTGAATGCCTGTTTGTTTTGGGTTCACCAAGGGTACTGTAAATCAAACTTGATGGTTGCAGGCAGAGTCCTGAACTAAGAACCATGAGTTGGTTTGCTATAAATAAAGGATTTTCTATACTTTCTAAAACAAACTAGAGGACCTTAGTGGGTAAACTGAGCTACAAACTTGACACTACTGCAGCCTAACATGAGACATTAGAGAGCCTTTAAATTTTAGAGGAAAAGACAAGCAAGTATTATTTTCAACTTACTCACAAGAAAGGTTATAAATTTTATTGAGCATTTACTGACTACCATTAATTCACAAGTTATTTCACTAATCATAGATTCTAACTCAACCCCTACCCAGTGAAATATTGTCTCAGTGATTTGTTGATAAAATTAACAAAATCATTAATTATTAATTCCTATGAAGGAGATCAGTCCTGGGTGTTCATTGGAAGGACTGATGCTAAAGCTGAAACTGCAATACTTTGGCCACCTCATGCGACGAGTTGACTCACTGGAAAAGACTCTGATGCTGGGAGGGATTGGGGGCAGGAGGAGAAGGGGATGACAGAGAACGAGATGGCTGGATGGCATCACTGACTTGATGGACATGAGTTTGAGTGAACTCCGGGAGTTGGTGATGGACAGGGAGGCCTGGTGTGCTGTGATCCATGGGGTCGCGGAGAGTCAGACACGACTGAGTGACTGAACTGAACTGAACTGAATGGGGCTGAACAGAGAAGGCAGTGGCACCCCACTCTAGTACTCTTGCCTGGAAAATCCCATGGACGGAGGAGCCTGGTAGGCTGCAGTCCATGGGGTCATAAGGAGTCGAACACGACTGAGCGACTTCACTTTCACTTTTCACTTTCATGCATTGGAGAAGGAAATGGCAACCCACTCCAGTGTTCTTGCCTGGAGAATTCCAGGGAAGGGGGAGCCTGGTGGGCTGCCGTCTATGGGGTCACACAGAGTCGAACACGACTGAAGTGACTTAGCAGCAGCAGCATGGGTCTGCATCTAGAAAAGGTTAAAGCCTCTGCCTTCTCTAACCAATCATTAAACCAAATAAATATTTGAATATTTTCCATTATACACGTAGCTCAGTGTTAGACATTGTAGAGCCTACTCTATAATGAAAGCTTAATAGCTTTCAGTAGCGATTAAGTGAGTGAAGGAAACAGAAATAATCAAAGACATGGCATTTGCTACAATGGTGCCGATATGACTGAAATATCAGTTCAGTCGCTCAGTCGTGTCCGACTCTTTTCAACCCCACGTACTGCAGCAATTCAGGTTTCCCTGTCCATCACCAACTCCCTGAGCTTGCTCAAACTCATGTTCATCGAGTTTGTGATGTCATCCAACCATCTCATCCTCTGTCATCCCTTTCTCCTCCCACCTTCAATCTTTCCCAGCATCAAGGTCTTTTCAAATGAGTCAGTTCTTCATGTCAGGTGGCCGAAATATTGGAACTTCAGCTTCAGCATTAGTCCTTCCAATGAATATTCAGGATTGATTTCCTTTAGGATGGACTGGTTGGATCTCCTTGCAGTCCAAGGGACTCTCAAGAGTCTTCTCCAACACCACAGTTCAAAAACATCAATTCTTCAGCGCTTAGCTTGTTTTATGGTCCAACTCTCACATCCATACATGATGTATGGTAAAACCATTGCTGGTAAAACCATAGCTTTGACTAGACAGACCTTTGTTGGCAAAGTACTGTCTCCACTTTTTAATATGCTGTCTAAGTTTGTCATAGCTTTTCTTCTAAGGAGCAAGCATCTTAATTTCATGCTGCAGTCACCATCTGCAGTGTTTTTGGAGCCCCCCAAAATAAAATCTGTCACTGATTTCCATTGTTCCCCCATCTATCTGCCATAAAAGTGATGGGACCAGATGCCACAATCTTAGTTTTTGAACACTGAGTTTTAAGCCAACTTTTTCACTCTCCTCTCTCACTTTCATCAAGAGGCTCTTCAGTTCCTCTTAACTTTCTGCCATAAGGGTGGTGTCATCTGTATATCTGAGGTTATTGATATTTCTCCCAGCAATCTTGATTCCAGTTTGTGCTTCCTCCAGCCTTGGCATTTCACTTGATGTACTCTGCATATGAGTTAAATAAGCAGGGTGACAATATACAGCCTTGACATACTCCTTTCCCAATTTGGAACCAGTCTGTTGTTCCATGTCCGGTTTTAACTGTTGCTTCTTGACCTGCATACAGGTTTCTCAGGAAGCAGGTAAGGTGGTCTGGTATTCCCGTCTCTTTGATATATCAAAGAAATTAATGTAGCAAAGAAGTTATTTTAAAAACACCTAATTTCTCTTTCATTTGTATTTTTATCATGATGCTACTCTTTGTAGGCTCACAGGGATTACTTTTGAGCTAATTGTCTAAGCTTCTATAGTATTTACTCTGAGACTATGTCCTGAACTATTCCATACCAGGAAAGGTAGTGCAGAGAATAAGTTAAGTGTGTGGACTCTAGTGTCAGATATCCTAAATTCATACCTTGGCTCCACTACTTACCAGCCAGGAAATCTTGAGCAAGTTTCCTCAACGTCACAATTTTCTCAACTGAAAAACAAGGGCTAGTATAGTATTTTTTCCGTGGGGATATTGTGAGGATAAAACAAGACATTATAATATTTATGTAGAACACAGCCCAATACCTTGCTAATAACTAGTATTCTTTATTATCATAACAATATTACTTTCTTTCAGATTAAAAAATACTTTAAAATCTAGACTTAATTGACCTTCTTATGACCTTGCCAAAGGTCTGCTTCCATATGCTGCCTGCCAAATGGTCTATTCACAGATGAGAAACCTACATGCTTACCTGTGGTAAGTTAGACCATCAAAGCTCAGTTCTTTGTAGTAAAGAATAGGGTTAGCATAACTGAAAACATACAACTACACAAACTCTAGGAAAGCAGTTTTCTGTGTAGGTGTGTGGTATAGTGAGAGTGAGATGAAGATCAGCATGAGTCAGACCTCAATTTAATTCAACTCTGCACACAGTACTTAGCTTCTTTGAATGGTTTCTTAGTTTTGTGCCTTTGGGAAATTACTTAAATTCTTTGGGCTATTATTTTTCTCATCTCTAAAGTTGGGAAAATAATATTTAATTCACTGAGCTTTTTGTGCAGACAGTGAGACTAGGGTCCCAGTAAATTGACAGTGCTGTGGCCAGCACTGTGAACATGAATTGTCTTCTCTTTTTGTGGAGCTATCTTGGGGAAAAGAGTAGCAACAGCAGAGGTGGCAGGCAGGGCAGTTGCTCAGCAACATTATGATGGATGTGATTTATACAAGTCTGTCATAACTGAACAGTCAGTGTACAATGAGGCCAGTGTGGGTAGAAATCTAGTCTGGGCTCTATTCTCCATGATGTGCCAGGGGCCTCTTTTTATATTTGTACAAATATGGTCTGTTCTCCACCTCTTTTGTAAACCACTTCTTGACTTTCAGTTTCTTTCCACCTTCCCCAGAGGCTCAGTGGCCTCAGAGGGCCGCGACCTATCACTGCCATTCCCATTATAACCTGCCTCACATCTCTCAGGTCCTAAATAATTGGATCCTACCATGAAAATTCTAATCCTTCCAAAGCCCCACTTCTCCAGTACTCTTCTAAGAGAGGAGTACTAATTGCACAAATGAATTCCAGCTGAGCAAGCCCTTTCTTTAGTTATACTGTCCATTGGTATAATATTTTAATAAAGTATTTTTCCAGTGTTTAAACCAAGGTAGCAAACAATGTGAGGGTTTGAGATATCAAGGTAAAGTGAATGTAAAGAAGCAGTTTGAAAACGAAAGGGACTTTTCAGCACAGAACATAGTAGCTGTCCATCTGGAGAAGGCATTGAATATGACCCAGGAAGTAGAAACTGTATGTATTTAATGAACAACCCTGCCTGTTCCTCATCAGTCAGTCCATTTAAAGAGTCAACAAGAACTTTGGACCCTATACTAATACCACCTTCTAAAAGAAGAGAATGTGGGAGGGGAAGAGAACTGCCTTGAGAGTGAGGAAACTTAGATCATAATTCTGCCTTCACCACTAAACAGCTTTTGGCCTTGAGAAAGTCAGTTTTGTCCTTAGACTTCAATGACTTCACTGTGGACTAACAGACTGAATCAGAGAACCCTTTTTCAGGCCTAACCTTCTATGTTGCTTTTTTCCCCATAGCAAAATGATTAGCCTGGTGGTGGTTGAGTTGGGGAAGCAATGCTGAATTGTAGCTTAAAGGACATTATGTGTGTGTGTGTGTGTGTGTGTGTGTGTGTGTTGATCAGTTGTGTCTGACTCTTTGAGACCCCATGGACTGTAGTTCACTAGGCTCCTCTGTCCATGGAATTCTCCAGGCAAGAATACTGAAGTGGGTTGCTATTCCCTTCTTCAGGAGATCTTCCCAACCCAGGAATTGAACCCAGGTCTTTCACATTGTGGGCAGATACTGTACCATCTGAGCCACCAGGGAGTGGTAAAGAACCTGCTTGTCAATGCAGGAGACGTAGAAGGGGCAGGTTCAATCCCTGGGTTGGGAAGATCCCCTGGAGAAGGGAATGGCAACATGGAGAATTCCATGGACAGAGCTTGGTGAGCTATGGTCCATAGGGTCTCAAAGAGTCAGACACAACTAAAGTGATAGCACGCATGCAAATATTATACTGAACTTCAAATAAAGAGTACTGGATTGCGGAGAGGCAGATTACATTAATGGTTAAGAGTGGAATCTTTCATTCCTGGGTTTTGGTACCAAATTTGAACAAATCATTTAATCTCAATTTCTTTATCTCTAAAAGAAGAATGCTATTACCTATATCATAATGTTAGTGAGGAGACTAAAGAATCTAAAGCATATAAAAGCACTCAGCACAGCGCCTGATATCTGGTAAATCCCCAGTACACAATGGCATGTTTCATCCTAACTTTGCTACTAAATTAATTCTTTTTTAAAAAATATTATTTATTTTTTATTTTTGGCTGCACTGGGTCTTCATTGCTTTCTGCAGTCTTTCTCTGGTTGCGGTGAGCAGGGTCTACTCTTTTTTGTAGAGCTTAGGCTTCTCATTGCGGTAGCTTCTCTTGCTGCAGAGCATGGGCTCTAATTGCATAGGCTTCGTTAGTTGCAGCATGTGGGCTCTAGAGCACGGGCTCAGTATTTACAATGCACAGGCTTAGCTGCTTTGTGGCATGTGGACCAGGGATTGAACCTGTGTCCCCTGCATTGGCAGCTGGATTCTTGACCATGAGAGAAGCTCCTAAATTAGTTCTTGATTGGCTAAGTCATTCACTTCTCTGAGTCTTATTAAATTTTTTTTTGGTCCAATTAGAATACAGAAGCAAATTATTTCTAAGATGTTTTCTATTTCCATCTTTCAATCTTTATTTCTTTTATATTTGTAATTGAAAACTTTGTTTTAGAAATTTGACCAGTTTTGAATTTAGTAGCTCAGCTATCCCTCCTGTGTGCACAGAACAGTTTCCCAGAAAAATCACTGAGTCTGAACTACTCCCATTGTGTGTAGGTGGATCACTGCTGGCTATCAGGATATAAGTTGTGCAGTTTTAATCCTAAAACCATTGCTGCTGCACCCCCACTCCCAGTAACATGAGAACCTACATCTTTAGATGTCAGGGTCACGGGCCATTGGACAGTCCTAGGAGTCATCATTATTGCCATGTTGCAAAAGTGCAGCAGCCACTTGGAACATCCAAGACATTTGTCTCAGTAGGCAAATAATCATTTTCACTCATAGGTGATAATTTGATTGCTTAAATATACCCATGCCACTGATTACTAACATGATGTTTCTTTTTGGCAGGGAGATCAGCACTGCAATCAAGCCCAATGACTTGATCACAACAATCCTTAAATCCCATATTTAAGGGTCTGTTTCCTGGATTTCTCCTGGTACCAATTCTGCATAAGTCAGGAGAAAAAATAATACCAGTTACCTGAACAGAGATAATTTAGTATAAGTAACTGCTAACTAGATACAAAGATGCATAACTAAATGAAGCTGTGAGCCATGCCATGAAGGGCCACCCAAGACAGACAGGTCATAGTGAAGAGTTCTGACAAATTTTAGTCCACAGGAGGAGGAAATGGCAACTCACTTCAGTATTCTTGCTGCAAGAACCCCATGAAAAGTATGAAAAAGTAAAAAGATGTGACACCAGAATATGAGTCCCCCAGGTCAGAAGGTGTCCAATATGCTACTGGAAGAGTGGAGGACAATTACTAATAGTTCCAGAAAGAATGAAGTGGCTAAGCCAAAGTGGAAACAATGCTCAGTTGTGGATGTGTCTGATGGTGAAAATAAAGTCTGATGCTATGAAAAACGATATTACATAGGAACCTGGAATTTTAGGTCTGTGAATCAAGGTAGGTTGGAAGTGCTCAAACAGGAGATGACAAGAGTAAACACTGATGTCTTAGGAATCAATAAACTAAAATGGACTGGAACGGGCAAGTTTAATTCAGATAACCATTATATCTACTACTGGGGCAAGAATCCCTTAGAAGAAATGGAGTAGCCCTCACAGTCAACAAAAGAGTCCAAAATGCAAAAACGACAGAATGATCTCAGTTCGATTCCAGGCAAACCATTCAACATCACAGTAATCCAAGTCTATGTCCCAACCACTATTGCTGAAGAAGCTGAAGTTGACTGGTTCTGTGAAGACCAACAACACTTTCTAGAACTAAGACACACACAAAGATGTCTTTTTCATTATAGGGGATTGGAATGCAAAAGTATGAAGTCAAAAGGTACCTGGAATAACAGACAAGTTTGGCCTTGGGTACAAAATGAAGCAGGGCAAAGACTAACAGAGTTTTGTCAAGAGATCGCATTGGTTGCAAACATCCTTTCCAGCAACCCAAGAGACAACTCCACACTTAGACATCACCAGATGGTCAATATCAAGATTTGATTGTTCTTTGCAGCTGAAGATGGAGAAGCTCTATACAGTCAGCAAAAACAAGACCTGGAGCTGATTGTGGTTCAGATCGTGAGCTCCTTATTACAAAATTCAGGCTTAAATCGAAGAAAGTAGGGAAAGCCACTAGGCCATTCAGGCATGACCTAAATCAAATTCCTTATGATTAATGGAAATGATGAATAGAATCAAGGGACTTATCTAGTAGACAGAGTGCCTGAAGAACTATGGATGGAAGTTCATAACATTGTACATGAGGCAGTGACCAAAACCACCCCTAAGAAAAAGAAATACAAGTAGGCGTAGTGGTTGTCTGAGGAGGCTTTACAAAAAGCTGAGGAAAGAAGAGAAGTGAAAGACAAGGGAGCAAGGAAAAGATATACCCAACTAAATGCAGAGTTCCAGAGAAAAGCAAGGAGAGATAGGAAGGACTTCTTAAATGAACAATGCATAGACATAGAGGAAAACAGTAGAGTTGGAGAGACTAGCGATCTCTTCAAGAAAATTGGAGATATCAAAGGAACATTTCATGCAAGTTCAGTTCAGTCGCTCAGTCATGTCCAACTCCTTGTGACCCCATGGACTGCAGCATGCCAGGCCTCCCTGTCCATCACCAAATCCCGGAGTTTACTCAAATTCATGTCCATTGAATCAGTGATGCCATCCAACCATCTCATCCTCTGTTGTCCCTTTCTCCTCCTGCCCTCAATCTTTCCCAGCATCAGGGTCTTTTCAAATGAGGCAGTTCTTCGCATCAGGTGGCCAAAGTATTGGAGTTTCAGCTTCAGTATCAGGTATTCCAATGAATATTCAGGACTGATTTCCTTTAAGATGGACTGGTTGGATCTCCTTGCAATCCAAGAGATTCTTCAAGAGTCTTCTCCAACTCCACAGTTCAAAAGCATCAGTTCTTTGGCACTCAGCTTTCTTTATAGTCCAACTCTCACATCCATACATGACTACTGGAGAAACCATAGCTTTGACTAGCCAGACCTTTGTTGAGAAAGTAATGTCTCTGATTTTTAATATGCTGTCTAGGTTGGTCATAACTTTTCTTCCAAGGATGTTCAAAGATGGGCACAATAAAGTACAGTAACAGTAAGGACTTAACAGAAGCAGAAGAGATTAAGAAGAGGTAGCAAGAATACACAGAAGAACTATACAAAAAAGTCTTAATGATGCGGATAACCATGATGATGTGGTCACTCACCTAAAGCCAGACATCCTGGAATGTGAAGTCAAGTAGGCCTTAGGAAGCATTACTATGAACAAAGCTAGCAGAGATGACGGAATTCCAGCTGAGCTACTTTAAATCATAAAAGATGATGCTGTTTAAGTGCGGCACTCAATATGTCAGCAGACTTGGAAAACTCAGCAGTGGCCTCAGGACTGGAAAAGGTCAGTTTTCATTTCAATCCCAAAGAAGGGCAATGCCAAAGAATGTTCAAACTACATTACTATTGCTTTTATTTCACATGCTAGCAAGGTTATGCTCAAACTCCATCAAGCTAGGCTTTATCAGTACATGAACCAAAAACTTCCAGATGTACATGCTGGGTTTAGAAAAGGCAAGAGGAACCAGAGATCAAATGCCAACATTTGTTGGATCATGGGAAAGCAAGGGAGTTCCAGAAAAACATGTACTTCTGCTTCATCTACTATGCTAAAGCCTTTGACTGGGTAGATCTCAACAAACTGGAAAATTCTTAAAGAAATGGGAATATCAGACCACCTTAGCTTTCTTCCAAGAGATGTGTATGTAGGTCAAGAAGCAACTGTTAGTACCTTACATGGAACAACGAACTGTTTCAGATTTGGGAAAGGCGTATGACAAGGCTGTATTATCATCCTGCTTTTTTAATTTAAATGCAGAGTACATCATGCAAAACGTTGGGCTGGATGAAGCACAAGCTGGAATCAAGATTGCTGGGAGAAATACCAACCTCAGATATGCAGATGATATAACACTATAAAGGCAGAAAGTGAAGAGAAACTAAAGAACCCCTTGATGAGGGTGAAAGAAAGTGAAAAAGATGGCTTAAAACTTAACATTCAAAAAGCTAAGATCATGGCATCCAGTCCCATCACTTCATGGCAAAATGAAGGGTAAAAATTGGAATCAGTGACGGATTTTATTTTCTTGGGCTCCAAAATCTCAGTGGATGGTGGCTACAGCCATGAAATTAAAAGACACTTGCTCCTTGGAAGGGAAGCTATGACAAAACTAGACAGCATATTAAAAAGCAGAGTCATCACTTTGCCAACAAAGGTTTGTATAGTCAAAGGTATAGTTTTTCCAGTAGCCGTGAACGGATGTGAAAGTTGGACCATAGAGAAGGTTGAGTGCCGAAGAACTGACACTTTTGAACTATGGTGCCGGAGAAGACTCTTGAGAAGCCCTTGGACTGCAAGGAGATCAAACCAGTCAATCCTAAAGGAAATCAACCCTGAATATTCATTGGAAGAACTGATGTTGAAGCTGAAGCTCCAATACTTTTGCCATCTAATGCAAAGAGCTGACTCATTTGAAAAGACCCTGATGCTGGGAAAGATTGAAGGCAAAAGGAAATGGGGGCAGCAGAGAATGAAATAGGTAGCATCACTGACATGAATTTGAGCAAACTCCAGGAAATAGTGGAGGTCAGAGGAGACTGCTGTGTGTTCATGGGGTTGTAAATAGTCAGACTCAACTTAACAACTGAACAACAAAATACAGATAAAGAGATATTAACAATGATAATAAGAAAACTTGAATAAATCATTAGGTAACAACTGCAAGAAGTAGCTGCAATCCCTAGGGCTGAGTACATAAAGGAAAATAGTTAGAATTATTAAAACTTAGAGAAGAGGCTCTTATTACTTGTCTCTTTTCAAGTAATTGCTGTGGTTTCTGTCTCCTGAACACATTTTATGTGCTATATATTGCACTCTGACTACTACAGTGGTTGTACTAATTTGCAGCTCTATGCAGCAACATATGGAAGTTGAGATTGCACCATAGTCTTACCAGAACTTGATATTTTCCATCTTTTTCAACTATTCTGGTGAGCTTGAAGTACTATCACATTGGTGGTTGCATTGTGGTTTTTAATTTGCATTTCCTTCATGGGGATTGAAGTCAAGCCCATTTTCATTTGTTTACTGGTTATTTTGATCACCTCCTTTGTGAATTATCTGTTCTCATCTTTTGCCCATTTTTTTTTTTTTGAGAGTTGCTGCCTTTTCTTATTGATTTGTGAAAGGTTTTATGTATTTTACACATGAGTTCTTTGTTGGATATATCACCCAAGGTTTCTCTCAATATGTTTAGGTAGACTTACTAGTTCAGATGTGCTTCTTTTGATTAAATGCCCTTAGGGCATTTAAGGCCCCTGGGTCCCGAATTACTACATTGTTCTTATTGTAGTACCTCAACAAATATAAGAGCAGTATAGTGGAAATACTATAAGTTTCTCTATCGTGAGATCTAGAAATTATTCATGCATTTATTCATTCATTCCACAAATCTCTTTGAATACATATTTATTAAGCATGAATTATGTGCAAGGAACTATGCCAAATATGTAAATTCACTCCTTTCTGAAGTACTAGAATTCAACTTGGGAACTTTATACATATTGTCATTGTAATAAAATAAGAATCTTACATTAGATTTTAAAAATTCTTCAGGGGC
Organism: Moschus berezovskii; assembly: GCF_049115385.1. Lineage (NCBI taxonomy): Eukaryota > Metazoa > Chordata > Mammalia > Artiodactyla > Moschidae > Moschus > Moschus berezovskii. The sequence continues at coordinate 29,439,983 of NC_142471.1, forward strand.
CCAGAACATTTTTAGAAACCAAACAACTCATAACTACTGAGGCCAGTGAGTGTTAATTACATGAAAAAGTCCTGTGCAAATATTAAAAATGCCTTCTAGATCCGTGATTTTACTCATTTATTCATTTACTGAAATCAAGTACTTGTTAAGCGCATATTATGGAAACATATTACATTGAAACTAATTTCTTAGATCTTCTTTTCTCCTGCATACTTATCCTGAGTAGTGTTATCCACTCCTACCAACTATCTCTATGCTGAAGACCCCTATATCTATTTTCATATAGATGTCTTTCATGAGTCTTAGACTCAAAAAACGAAATTCTGATGAATATTATTACTGGGATGTCTCAAGGCACGTGACATACAACATTTTCAAAACTGAAATTATCATCTTCCGCCAACAAACCTTCTCTTTCTTTTCCTCTTTCAGTGTATGGCATCGGCATCTACCCAGTTGCCCAAGTGAGACACCTAGAAGTCTCCCTTGACACCTGGAAGTCTCCCTTGACACCTGATTCCTCTTCCTTTCTACCCACTAACATCCTACTAATTACCAATACCTCTTGATTCAACTTCTTATATAGAATCTCTCTCAAAATTAATCTCTTTTTTAGGGGTACCGGAGGGCCGAGAGGAGCTGCTCCACATTCAAAGCAGGAGGGGCGGCCTTGAGGAGATACCCCTCGTCCAAGGTAAGGTACAGCGGCTGCGCCTTGCTGGAGCAGCTGGGAAGAGATACTCCACGACCAAGTGGAATATAAGAATCCAGTGTTCTGGGGAGGAAGGAACAAGATGGCGGAGGGGTAAGACGGCGAGACCACTCTCTCCCCCACAAATTCATCAAAAGAACATTTGAACGCGGAGTAAAGTCCACAAAACAACTTCTGTATACTGGCAGAGGTCATCAGGCTCCCAGAAAAGCAGCCCATTGTCTTCTAAAGGAGAGAGAAGAAATCCAGCTCCACCCACCAGAACACCGACACATGCTTCCCTAGCCAGGGAACCCGGACAAGTCACCCGTCCAACCCCACACACAGCGAAGAAACTACATAATAAAGAGAACTCCACAAACTGCCAGAAGAGGGAAAGGCCACCCCAAGCAAAGCAATATAAGCAAGATGAAGAGGCAGAGAAATACCCAGCAAGTAAAGGAACAAGATAATTGCCCACCAACACAAACAAAAGAAGAAGATATAGGGAATTTACCTGATAAAGAATTTCAAATTTTGATGGTGAAAATGATTCAAAATCTTGAAAGCAAAATGGAGTTACAGATAAATAACCTGGAGAAAAGGATTGAGAAGATGGAAGAAAGATTTAATAAGGACTTAGAAGAAATAAAAAAGAGTCAATATACAATGAATAATGCAATAGATGAGATCAGAAACACTCTGGAGGGAATAAACAATAGAATAACAGAGGCAGAAGACAGGATTAGCGAACTAGAAGATAGAATTGTAGAAACAAATGAAACAGAGAGGAAAAAAGAAAAACGAATTAAAAGAAATGAGGACAATATTAGAGACCTCTGGGACAATGTTAAACGCTCCAACATTCGAATCATAGGAGTCCCAGAAGAAGAAGACAAAAAGAAAGATCATGAGAGAATACTTGAGGAGATAATAGTTGAAAACTTCCCTAAAATAGGGAAAGAAATAATCACCCAAGTCCAAGAAACCCAGAGAGTCCCCAACAGGATAAACCCAAGGCGAAATACTCCAAGACACATATTAATCAAATTAACAAAGATCAAACACAAAGAACAAATATTAAAAGCAGCAAGGAAAAAGCAGCAAATAACACATAAGGGGATTCCCATAAGGATAACATCTGATCTTTCAACAGAAACTCTTCAGGCCAGAAGGGAGTGGCAAGACATTCTTAAAGTGATGAAAGAAAATACCCTACAGCCCAGATTACTATACCCAGCAAGGATCTCATTCAAATATGAAGGAGAAATCAAAAGCTTTACAGACAAGCAAAAGCTGAGGGAATTCAGCATCACCAAACCAGCTCTCCAACAAATGCTAAAGGATCTTCTATAGACAGGAAACTCAGAAAGAGTGTATAAACTTGAACCCAAAGCAATAAAGAAAATGGCTACGGGATCGTACTTATCAATAATTACCTTAAACGTAAATGGGTTGAAATTTTCAAAAAGGCTAGGAAACAATTCTCATAGCCATCAACACTCAATCAGTGTTGAGTTCATGAATAGTTTTTAAAGTTTGGGACAAACTGTAGTATTTGCTATTTGAAGTACTATTTGTAATTGGCATATTACGATGTAACATTGGTCTTCATTTCCAACTTAAAACGCCTAAAAATGCCTAACAGGTTTTTAGATTTGTGAATTTTAGTTGAAATGTATTTTATGATGTTACTAAACCTGCAGAAATATTGAAATATTTCAGAGAACTTATTCTCTGTACATTTAATTTATTTTATTTATAAAAGTTATGAACTGTAGAAAGTTTTACTTGTTGGGTCAAATGCTTGTTGCTTCAAATGCTTGTTGCATTTGAAGTGCTAGTTACAAGAAAATCAAATACCTTCAATGTATAAATGCTATTAAGTTTTTAAAGGACTCTGGAGTATAAGTAAGTTTGTTTAAAGAAATTTAGTCTATTCAACCTGAATAAGCTCTGGCAAACATTAATTAAAAGCCTCATTTAAAAAAAAATAAATAAATAATGGTGGTGGGAGGGAGGGTTGGGAAGCTGGCTGGAGGTGGAGGTGGTGAAGTTTATAAATCTAATTAAAAATGAAGTTGCATTTCCATTTTCCAAAACCACCCATCCACCAGCGTACTGTGTCACTAGACATTTTGTACGATTTTACTTTGCGACAGAAACCATTACATTTAAAAATTCATTACAGCAAGGTTAGTTAGACACATGATGGATGCAGCTTTAATCCTGCCATATATTATTACAGTTAAAATGTAAATGATGAAAAATATTTTGTGCTTATCAGCATTTATGTGGAAATGTGTTTTACAGTGATATATGGTGTTATATTTCTATTATTGTGATGAAAAAGAAAGCAATACAAAAAGACAAAGTGTTTATTAAAACATGAAAAAAAAAATAAATGGTTTTGCAGCACTGAAGAGATTATAGAAAGTAAATAAGCTAGATCAGACCTGTTTTATGTAGTAATTTTATAGTTTATTTTAATTATTTCAGTTGTAAAATATTGTTATACTGTTAATTAGTTCTGATTGTTCATATTAAACTATTGTAATGCAAAAATAAATAAATAAATAAATAAAAAGAGTCTTCTCCAACCAAAAAAAAAAAAAATTAATCTCTTTTTTATAGCCAACACTATAAACCATGCTACTGGCATCTCTTGCCCAGGTCTCCTAATTTCTTTCCCTGCCTTTAGTCTTTCTAGTCTCCAGTCTTTCTAATATCTCCCATTTCTATAATCCTTCAAGATTTCTCTGTGCTCTTTGGGTAAAATCAAAACTCCTTAATAGAGTTTATAAAATCCTTTGTAACCTGCTCCTGTTTTCTCTCTGGTATTACAGCTCAAAACTCTTTGGCAGTTACTCCTCCTAATCTTTCAGTTCAGTTCTGTCGCTCAGTCATGTCCGACTATTTGCGACCCCATGAATCACAGCATGCCAGGCCTCCCTGTCCATCACCAACTCCCTGAGTTCACTGAAACTCATGTCCATTGAGTCGGTGATGCCATCCAGCCATCTTATTCTCTGTCATCCCCTTCTCCTCCCGCCCCCAGTCCTTCCCAGCATCAGAATCTTTTCCAGTGAGTCAACTAGTCGCATGAGGTGGCCAAAGTATTGGAGTTTCAGCTTCAGCATCAGTTCTTCCAATGAACACCCAGGATTGATCTCCTTTAGAATGGACTGGTTGGATCTCCTTGCAGTCCAAGGGACTCTCAAGAGTCTTCTCTAGCACCACAGTTCAAAAGCATCGATTCTTCGGCGATCATCTTTCTCCACAGTCCAACTCTCACATCCATACATGACACGGGAAAAACCATAGCCTTGACTAGACAGACCTTTGTTGGCAAAGTAATGTCTCTGCTTTTTAATATACTATCAAGGTTGGTCATAACTTTCCTTCCAAGGAGTAAGCGTCTTTTAATTTCATGGCTGCAATCAGCATCTGCAGTGATTTTGGAGCCCCAAAAAATAAAGTCTGACATTGTTTCCACTGTTTCCCCATCTATTTCCCATGAGGTGATGGGACCAGATGCCATGATCTTTGTTTTCTGAATGTTGAGCTTCAAGCCAACCTTTTCACTCTCCTCTTTCACTTTCCTCAAGAGGCTTTTGAGTTCCTCTTCACTTTCTGCCGTAAAGGGTGGTGTCATCTGCATATCTGAGATTATTGATATTTCTCCCGGCAATCTTGATTCCAGCTTGTGCTTCTTCCAGCCCAGCGTTCCTCATGATGTACTCTGCATAAAAGTTAAATAAGCAGGGTGACGATATACAGCCTTGACGTACTCCTTTTCCTATTTGGAACCAGTCTGTTGTTCCATGTCCAGTTCTAACTGTTGCTTCCTGACCTGCATACAGGTTTCTCAAGAGGCAGGTCAGGTGGTCTGGGATTCCCATCTCTTTCAGAATTTTCCATGGTTTATTGTGATCCACACAGTCAAAGGCTTTGGCATAGTCAGTGAAGCAGAAATAGATATTTTTCTGGAACTCTCTTGTTTTCTCCATGATCCAGAGGATGTTGGCAATTTGATCTCTGGTGCCTCTGCCTTTTCTGAAACTTGTTGAACATCTGGGAGTTCATGGTTCACATATTGCTGAAGCCTGGCTTGGAGAATTTTGAGCATGACTTTACTGGCGTGTGAGATGAGTGCAATTGTGCAGTAGTTTGAGCATTCTTTGGCATTGCCTTTCTTTGGGATTGGAATGAAGACTGATCTTTTCCAGTCCTGTGGCCACTGCTGAGTTTTCCAAATTTGCTGGCATATTGAGTGCAGTACTTTCACAGCATCACCTAATCTTTCAGGTCTCATCAAATATTACTTCCCCTGAGATGTCTTCCCAGATCCTCAAAAATAGGTTCAATTCCCTCCTACAATACTCTGCTGATTCTCTTATTTCTTATCATTAAACAGTAAGTTTTGTGAGACCAGAGCCTTTATTTTGTTAGCTGTGGCAACTCAACCAACAAATCACATTATTTATTGAAATAAATTTCTTTAGGGACTTACCTGGTAGTTCAGTGACTAAGACTCCAACTTCCAATGCCAGGAGCCCAGGTTCCATTCCTGGTCAGGGAACTATTAATAGATCCCACATGCCTCAACTAGGAGTTCCCATGCCACAACTAAGATCTGGTGCAGCCAAATAAATAGATATTTTTTAAAAATAATGAATGAATTTCTTGAAACTCAGGAAAGGCACTACTGAAATTACAGTAAAAACTGTTTTATTATATTTAATGTGCTGTGCAGTGTGCCAAGTCACTTCAGTCATGTCCAACTCTTTGTGACCTTATGGGCTGTAGCCCACCATGAGATTCTCCAGGCAGGAATACTGGAGTAGGTTGCCATTACTTCTCCAGAGGATCTTCTCGACCCAGGGATCGAACCCACATTTCCTGCAGCACAGGCAGATTCTTTACTGCTGAGCCACTGGCAAAGCCCGTATATCTTATCTTATACACATTTTTTTTTAAGAAGAAAGAAAATAGAATTTTATTCTAGTGAAACAGGATTATAATCTGGGAAACAGATTCTCAGAGGTCTGAGAACTGCTCCATTGATCAGGAGTCCGTGATGCAGTTTTATACATTTTTGAGACAAAGAAATTGTGTATCATTGATGAGTTAGCACTGTGTACATAGTTCAGTCAACAAAGCTGTTTTTTTTCCTCAATTATGCATGTACAGACAAGCCTTTGGTCAATGAAATCCCCTGTATGAGATGAAAAAGAAATATACTAATCATAGATTTAGAAATATATTAATCATAGAATTACAATGACACAATGATTATGTTGGAAAAAAGGGTCAACTTTTTCTCAAAGGTTGATTTCATCCTTCTGCTCTGTGATGGTCTGGTTAATGTATCATGTAGATGCACACTGCACACTGGGAAAAGCTTGCCACAAAGGGGGTATGCCATTTGTTTTCTTTTTGTCTTAATTTGATTGTCCTGCCATAGAATATTTACAATTTTCCTCTTTAGGTTTCAGTGGCCATGTCAAGCCTCTGCTGGTTTGAATCCCTGATGACCCAAGGCAAAATGGAGACTTGTTTGTGAAGCAGTACGGGCTTTGAGCTTGTTAATGCCTTGACTTTGAAAGGGCGAGTAGGCTACCAAGATTTGGAACTGTAGTGGTATGGATCAGTCAGACTGCTGCTGGGGCAGACATTTGGTCCAGAACTCCATGGGTAGCCAGGTAGAGCATGCTTGGCCTAGAGATTCCATGGGGCATCATCACGTATCACCAGCCAGTCAACTCAGAAGTCTGAGTCTGGAGGGATGAAGGGTAGGTCACTGTGTGGCTTTCTGGGCCAGGATCTTGAAGGCAGTTTGTGGAGGATCTTCCCCATTGAAAGAAGCCTATTTACACGAAATGACATAAAGAGGCCTAAGTAGGATAGCTATGCGTGGAACATGTTCTCTCCCAAAGATGAGGAGACCTAATACAGGCCATGCCTGTTGAAGCTGAGGGGAGGCCAGATTGTGTGGAGTGGATATTCACAGTGAAGGGAAGTTCACAGTCCTCAACTGACCATGCTGTGCCCAGAGACTTGGTGGAAGTGGCTATTTGGGACATCACGCAGTGTACTGGCTCACTGACTGTACAGGCAATGTGTGTCTTCCCAATGGCATTCTCAGAAGGTCCCCATAAACAGAGTGTCATCTGTATGATGCTACAGGCAGCAGTGGGCTAGTTGAGCGAATTTGTATCTTGTCAGTGTAGGTTATGTGCAATGGCTGGCTTGTTAGACAGTTGTGGGCAGCCGAGGAAAGCCACACTAGGTGCCCTTGAAAGTGGAATCACTTACAGTTACCAAGCAGGGAAGGGGTGTGTGTGTGTGATGAACTGAAAGATTGCAGACTGACATACACACACTACCATATACAAAACAGACAACTAATGAGAACCTACTGCTCAGCACAGGGAACCCTACTCAATGCTCTGTGGTGACCTAAATGGGAAGGACATCTAAAAGAGTGGATATATGTATATATATAACCAATTCACTTTGTTGCACAGCAGAAACCACCACAACATTGCAAAGCAACCACACTTCAACAAAATTAATTTTAAAAAGAAAAGTGGAAGCAAGTTGAAGTTGTGTCTTCAATTATTGGGATCAAGTAAAACATGTTGGCTGGATGTTGGACAGCAAAGTAGCGACCTTGAGCCTTTTAGATGTCAGTATCATCTCTAGGTGGGCTTCCCTGGTAGCTCAGCTGGTAAAGAATCTGTCTGCAATGCAGGAGACCCCGGTTCGATTCCTGGGTTGGGTAGATCCCCTAGAGAAGGGATAGGCTACCCAATCCAATATTCTTGAGCTTCCCTTGTAGCTCAGATGGTAAGAATCCTCCTTTAGGGGCTTCCCTTGTAGCTCAGTTGGTAAAGAATCTGCCTGCAATGCAGGAGATCCAGGTTCGATTTCTGGGTCAGGAAGATCCCCTGGAGAAGGAAATGGCAATCCACTCCAGTGTTCTTGCCTGGAGAATCCCATGGACAGAGGAATCTGGCAGGCTACAGTCAATGGGGTTGCAAGAATCGGATACGACTTAGTGACTAAACCACCACCACCACCATCATTTCTATAATATCCAGGATGGGAGCCTTCATGTCACGAGCAGAGAGACTGTTTTGACAGCCGGTTGTTCATCTCCATCGTTGGTAGCAGGTTTCAGCACTGGCAGAGCGGATTGTCACGGGGAGATGGGCTGATGACCTGCTGTCAAGCCCCTATCCCCTGTCTGGTGCTGGTTGCTCCAGCTGATATGGATACAGTATGGTTACATGTTGCATTTCCTGCTGGCACTGTAGGTGGTGGTTGTCGTGGTTCCCATTCCCCATCCTCTGAGGTCAGTTGCAAGCACAACTCCATCCAGTTGGTCCTGGAGGTCAGGGTAGGTGCCAGCAGAGTGTCTCCATCTCTAGCTGTTTTCTTTCCTTGACCATAGACAGCTTTGCTCCCACCTCCTTTGTGCTCAAAAATATCTCCAGATTTTTGTACCCATTTTATTCTATGAAATTCTCAGTTTTTCTGCTGAGGCCAAGTTCTAAAAGGTTAGAAGCATTGTATCTCTGTAAAGTTCCTCTGAATAGGATTGAGTAAAGCTCACTCTCGGAGAAGGCAATGGCAAGCCACTCCAGTACTCTTGCCTAGAAAATCGCATGGACAGAGAAGCCTGGTGGGCTGCAGTCCATGGGGTCGCTACTAGTCAGACACGACTGAGCGGCTTCACTTTCACTTTTCACTTTCACACATTGGAGAAGGAAATGGCAACCCACTCCAGTGTTCTTGCCTGAAGAATCCCAGGGACGGCGGAGCCTGGTCAGCTGCCGTCTATGGGGTCACACGGAGTCGGACATGACTAAAGCGACTTAGCAGCAGCAGCAGCAGCAAAGCCCACTCTGCTGGGATGAGGTCTGTGCCATATCCTGAAGGACTACGGAGTCTTTTATAGGGAATAGGAGTAGTTTGGAGGGGCTGTAATAACTGAGGAGTCTATTGGAGGAGCTGGACATCCAAAATATGGAGGCTTCTCACTAGCTGGGCTGTCCTGGTGCAGAGAGGTTTTCTTCTTTCTGCTGGGTAGTGAGAGGCACCTCTTGGTTGGAGGTGTAAGGGGTGTCTGGCCTCCTTCCCAGGACCTAGAACCATCAGGCCTAAAGCTGGCTCTGAGCGGAATCACTCCTGACCCGGCTGACCCAGTGTCTGCCCGCTTCATTATATTCAAGAAATATTTCAGATCCTTCAATACAAGGAGACATCTGAGCACTGTATAGTTACAACTAACATACTTGGAATCCGTATAAGCCAAAGTTTGTTTTATTTGCTTAGATGCTTTTAGTGAGCTATTATTTGTGATGAGAATGTGTGAAAATTTTATCTGCCAAGATGGAACAAAGATTGAGGATTACCATCCTAAAAGATGCATTCCAGAAATGACTAGTTAGGGTTGTACTTTTCAAAACTGGCCTATATGTAAAATTTAATTCAATAAAGTCCATTCATTTCCCAGGATTATTTTTGGGAGAAGCACCTATGTTGGTAAACAAGAAGTTATTTGTCTATGTTTGTATTTTTTTACTTTGCAAAATACAAAATTGATAAGAAAGCAGCAATGTCCATTTTAAAAGAATCATCAAATACTTACAGTCTGTCCCCAATCCTCATAAATTAGTTCTACATCATGGGAATTAATAAAAATGGCATTTCCCAATTAATTTGGGATTCTGAGTTAGGATTCTTTCACATGTTCTCCTGGGTTTATAATCTAGAGGTATCTGTGAAATTTTCCTCTTCTTAATAATAATCATGATTTTGATTGAATAGGTAATAGGTCCAATTGCTTCAGGGCTTTAAAGTTGTAGCATCTATAGATGCTATAAAACTTTCTTAAAACTTAACAAGTCTATTAAATGAGTTATTCTCTCTGATGCTGGATAAGCCAGAGGGCCCTATTTCAACCTAATATATACATATTAGCAAAGCAAGGAATGAAGATAGGAATGCAATGTCTTCTTTTTTTTAAAAATTTTTTAAAAATTAAAGTTTATTTACAATGTTGTGTTAATTTCTGCTATACAGCAAAGTGATTCAGTTATATATATATATACACACATCCTTTTTTCTAAAAAAAAATTCCTTTCCATTATGGTTTATCATAGGATACTGAATATAGTTCTCTTTGCTATACAGTAGGACCTTGTTGTATTCAGAGCTATAAACTTAAATGCATGCTGGATACCCCTGCCTGGGTGTTTAAGTTTTGCTGTGAACCTAAAATTGCTCTAAAAAAATAGAGTCTATTAAAAAAGAAGAAGAAGAAAAAACTCAACCAAGGAAGCAACAATGGAGAAGGAGAGGGAGACAAATTAAATATGTGAATGATGAACTGGGGTTAAGGGAAAGAAGAGGTTTGACGGTGATCCCCTTGTTTGGCTCCTGGCCCTGGGGTTTTGGTGAGGGCCTACTCTCAATTAATAGTAACTATCTTCTGAGTCTCCATCCAAATTTTAGATACTCTCTCCCAAGTTTTTGGTGCTGCAATGACTTTTAAATTGCCTAATTAAGAACAATTTGTTAATGATTATTATCTCTCCCTTTTCACTTTAAGCTGTCTTTACACTTTGCAAGTCTCATGCTGCTTTTTATTCCTTAGGCTAGTTTTTATTAAAAAAGAACAAAACCATTTCTCTCTGCCTTTTAATAAACGTGACCCTTTCTGTCATCATTTCCTTGATCCTTTCCAAATCAGCAGTGGTTGCTATAAGTGACGGCCAAGAGACAAGATGCCAAGTACGGTGGCTAAATTTAAAGAGCAGTATTTGCACCTGTTGTTAACTGGAAATGACCAGTCTCATACCCACAGTTTCCTCCACCCTTTGCCTCCCAAGTGCATCCCACAGTCCAGACTTTGTGTTCACGTTTAAAAGTACTGGTGAAGATTATATATATTACATTGAAATGGGGAATGAATATAGCATATGACACTAAATTAGCTCAGTTTCAGAGGAGCTGAAATTTGGGCAACACCCAGCATAATACAAAGATGTATTTGATCTTGAAATAGGCAGAGGGAAGTGACTAGGTATTTGATGAAAATTTGAAGACTATTAATGGACTATCTCACTTCAAAAAAAATTTCTTAGACCTGCCGTACTTTGTGAAATTAATTTGCCAATTAGCATTTGAGTCCTCTGAGTGTAAATGTTGTGCAAAAGAGGCAATCCAAGAAGAACTTGTTATCATCTAAAGTCAGCTTAAATTAATTTACCAGTTGGCAACTCTAAACTGGAAGAGCTGTGGAGAAAGATGGTAACATACATCATTCTAATATAAAATACATATAAAAGTGAGGGGAGAAGAATACTGTGGCCTAGCCAGGCAAATTAGTCTAATTAAATAGGTCAGATGCTCAAGGATGTGGCAGACCTCACTGTCATACTTGGTATGAGACCAGCTCATATCAAGTACCATAGTACTATGATAGAAAGTCAAACAACAAATCTGAGAGTTTAATTTTACCTGGGCATTTCCTCTCAGAGGAAGCCAAGCTGGTCTTCAACAGAGTAGAACAGGTGATGTATAGGTACAGTAGGAGCAAAGAGTTGGAGGTTGGAATGTCAGGGCATGTTCAGGGTATGGGTAGTAAATACCTGGAGAATGCTGAGAGAGGAGAGCCCTTTACCGATTTGGAATTTTGTATAATTCAGCCTTGTCAGAAAATGTTTTTAGGATTGGGTGAGGGGGCACTTTTGAATACTTTGGAGTGCATAGTGTTGGGTCCCACTAAAATGTGTGCTGAACTCCTATGCACTGTCTAAGGAATATGTGGTTTGAGTGCAGAATTAGTGTCTTGCCTCTGAATCACTTCAGATGAGACAAAAGACTTCCTGACTCCAAAGGTCTGCTAAAGAGCAAAGGTTGTAGGCGGCCACAAGCCAATCCAATACAATAAAGACAGCATGCAAGTTAGCTGCCAATCTGTCAGATCCTGAGAAACATGAACAAAGACAGTCCTAGTTGAACAAGCCCTGCCCTTCTGAACTCAGTGTTTCCCTGGTGTTATGTACTTGACAGAAAAACAAAAAAGAACAACAAAAAACCCCCCAAAGTTGCAAACTGGATGTTTCTGACCTAAAAGAATGTTAGATTAGTGTCAATAAATCACAAAATGAATATGAAGTCAGTCATCCTTTGGAGGCCTGGGCATGAAACTCTTGTCAAACAAAAATGTTAAGAGGAGATATGTAACTATATTTACGTAAATTATGTATATAAAGCATGTAAATGATCCAATATGAAATTGCAGTCTCCATTAAAGTAAGGGGGAAGAAAAGGAGAAAAACAAAAGAAAGGAAAAGAAATGTGTGTGTGTTTGATGAAGTCAGACCAGATATATAGACAGGAAAAGTTATGTGGTGGGGTTTGAATATTTGAGCCCTTCTGTGGATGGGTAGTTTTAAAAAATAGGAATAATGACATCTGGAAAAATAATGGAGCCAAATCACCAGAAAACAGATCTAAGCTGTGGTTTATGATACATATTTAAAAGCTAAACACACTTTCCTCTCTCCTTTGTACACTTTTTTCTGATCTTTAGGAATTGCTGATTGCTAATAATAACTCATATTAGCAAACCATGAAACATAGTTCCCAGATCTCTAAGCAGATCTCTTTCATGTTTCCTTGCTCACGTCAACAAACTGTGTGCATCACCTACCCTGGCTATTCTGGAATGCTTAGGCAAATACTCTACTGAGTTGAGTCATACTTTGGAGCTGACTTTAGTGTACATTTTAGTAGAGAACCTAGTTAGGGTTTCATGCTCCAGGAAATCTGTTCTGATTAGTTTTAGCTTAAAGAAAAGATCAACCTGTTTTAAGGATTGGCACAGAAAACAATTCTGCAGCCATGTAGGTTTCAGTGACCATATTTTTGTAATTATAAAAATAACATGCAGATGGGAAAAAGTTAAACCACTCAAATGGATAGCTACCCCTTAAAATTTCCCAGAAGTAATATGTGTTTTTGCTTATTCTTCCAGAAATTACTATTTGTTTAGAGAATGACTTTCTATTGAGCTATCTACACTTTCTTATTTGGCCTTGCCAACCAGCTGGTGTGAGACATGTCCTTTGCAGCTGTGGAAAGGTTTTCTCTGTGAAGAGATAATTGACATTCGTTTAATTTCTAGCTGGAGATTATTAAAACTCAGTCTAGTCAGTGGATCCTCAAAATACGCTAGCTACATGTAGTTCATCAATGGTATCATCTTGGTAGATGAAAGATGACACAGTTTGGTAAATATTAATAGATAAAGAGAAAGCTTTTGATAATCCCTTCAGTTTCAGGTTTATGCAGTTGAAAAACTATTTATTGTGGTTCTTTTGCAAATCCACAAGCCTAAATCTCAGTAATGCAGGATCCATGTTTTATTTTCATAGTTTGAAAAACAGAGGAAAGGCAATTCCAGTAGAACTTTTCAAAGTATAACATGGAGTGGAAGGCATAGAACTGATTAGTAGCCAGATTTGCAAAGACACAGAAAATAAAAATAAAACTAAAATCCATGGTAATCCTAGTAAGAAGTTGTGAAGTGACAAGAGAGAGGGAGAAATACATAAAGAGAGCATGGGCAAATACATAAAGTGCAGATGGGATAAATATAGATGAGTGGAAAATGATTGTAAGTGAAGTTGCCCCAGGAATGTCACAGATTTCCAGCTAGGGGGATTAGTGTATGCAGCTGTTGAATGGGGGGCTTGTCTCATTCCTGACCTCTCATGTTCCACTGTTGAGCAACAAATGCCTTTTGGGTGAGTGGTATGAGTGTCTCACCTGGAAAAGCCAATCATCTTACAGTCATGGGGTGGGGTGGAAGGATTAAACAAACCAAAAGCTCCCTTTATTATTTAGCTATTCTTGATCAAAAAAGTACCATTTCAGTCAAGCTTTAAAAAAATATTATTAGAATAAGTGATAGAATAAAATTATGTGCGTGTATTGTGTTGTTTAGCTTTAACTTTATCACCCTAAAATTTAGGATAATATTTTTATTTGCTTACCAAACTGTTTTCCTGCTCCAGGTTTTAAAAGGAATTAGAATTAACTAGCTCATAATAAATAGACAGCAAGGTAATTGTATTTTGAGAAGATTAAGAAACCTCAAATCTTTCATAGTCTTAAATGAACTATTATTATGAGCTTGTTTCTGTGGAAAGAAGTATTTTTCAAGAGAAAGAGTTATTCCAAAGTGTATTCTAGTGGCTAACTTAGCTAAATTATGAAAATTCATTAAGGTAACCTTCAAGTGATTTTTTTTTTATTACATTATGGGCATGTTCTGTTTCTATAGTTTAATAAGCACACATAAGGTCAAAAATGCTAAGAAAATAAGAGTGCTGCTTATGGAGAGTGTTAAGAATATCAGTATAAAGGTGCTGTAAAAGTGAACTGAGTATTTGAAGTGTATACAGGTCTGTTAATTAACTGATAACATGTACTCATTCTGGGACTTTGGTATCATAACCATTCTACCCCTCCTGTACTATGCTGCATATTATAGTTATTAGATAACCTCAGGATGTGGGGATAATTTCAGCATATCCAAATACCATCAGTTATGAATGATAACTCTGGGCGTGTCGTTGGGAGTTCCAGCGTACCTAGCTAATGATTACTAATTTGGAGTTTGTTTTGCCAACTTAAAAACACTCATGAACTACAGAGCTTTGCACAAATATCCATTTCCCCAGTTACACTTATTATAGCTGTATCCTTGATGAAGATTATCCGAATAGAATACGCTATCTCTACTGCTGCTATTCTGAGTGGTTCGGGTGCCAATTACCGGTTCCCTAGAATTTGCCCGTAATTGACTATGCCCCACAATAGGTAACTCTGGAAGTGACAGGCAGTCTCTAGTGTGGTTCTCCCGCCTGTCGATTGGACCTTCCACGAAGCCCCGCCTCTTCAACTCAGTCCAGGGCAGCAGTTGGGCCGGCGCCGGTGAGTGGCGGGCCTTAGCTCCGCCCCGGCCGTCCGCTGCGCTGCCTGGGTCGGCGCCGTTTCCAGTTGAGAGATGGCGGCCGCCGCAGGTAGATCACTCCTGCTGCTCCTCTCCTCCCGGGGCGGCGGCGGCGGGGGCGCCGGCGGCTGCGGAGCGCTGACTGCGGGCTGCTTCCCCGCTCTGGGCGTGAGCCGCCACCGGCAGCAGCAGCACCACCGGACGGTGAGCGAGCGCGCCCGGCGGCTCCGGGGAGGGCGGGGCGGTGCTGGCGTGTGGGAGCCGCCGGCAGGCAGGCCGCCGGGGCAGCGGGCGAGTTACCTCAACTCGCGGCCGCTCCCGAGGTTGCCGGGCACCGAGGAGCCGCCGTGCCCTTCAGGCGCCTGCGGCGGCAACCAGGAAAAAAGGAAGGGCGGAGGAAGCCGGGAGGAGGAGGAGGAGGGGCGACGGCTGGGATGTTCCCGCAGGACCGGGGACACCAGGGCGGGGAAGGGAAGGGACTTGAATCTCTCCCCGACCCGCCCCCATCTCGGTCCCTCCCTCCTTTTTCCTTAACAGCTCTGCTCCATTGCTCCCTAACTGAGCACTGTTCAAGTTGTCCCCTTTCCCCCCTCCTCCGGGCGGGTTGGGGTGTCCTGAGTTGCCGCGGCTGCCTTGTGTCTGTGTCAGGAGTGGCAGTGCCATGCTGCTGGGAACTGTCCCCCGGAGGGCAACCCTGAACCCCAGCGGGGCTGCTCCCTCGTTCTCTTCTCGGCCCTGCGTGAACGGGCAAGGCGGAAAATCAAACTTTATCCCTTTCTGTGACTTCCTGCTTGTGGGCATGGGGCACAGCACCCTTGCGATGGATGCTGCATTGCTTCAGGAGGCAAGCTCCATCCTCTCAGGTCCTTAAAGGTCCTCGGTGGCCCTTTTGGAGGGCTGGTTTATAAGCTTGTGCGTGCCTGAAGAAGGAAGGGTGGGCAGCAGGCAGAGGGGAAGCGAATATGACAAGTTGTTCCCAGCGGCAGGGTTTTGGTGGTTGTATTAACCCGTTATTGCTGGCTTTCATTGGCTGGCAACGCACGGGAGTTTCTATTAGAACAGCTTTGGGGTGTGTGTATATTTCTTTTTAAGTTGCAAGAGATCAAGTTGACTTGGAATTCTTGACCTAACAAGTCAGCATGTTATCTTTCTTTGGACTTTCTAGATTCATACTTTTGATCTCTGGCCAACTCCAAAAGAAAGAGTGTAGATTTTATTTCCTAGGGCTAAGTTGTATAGTGTGGTAATGAGAATCACTGCAGACAGCCTGATAGCAGAAACTAGTACCTTCAGCCCTCAACAAATACACCCACCTGTCTTCTTGTTCTGATCACATGGCTCTTGAGAGGAAACTGAACTGGCGCTTTTTAGAGGATACCCTAAGACTGTTGACAGCATAAAATTAGGTGTCTGAAAGAGCAGCGAAAAGAACTAATGCTTTTTAAATGCAGGATGGTATTGTTATTATTAGTCACAGATATGGACCCTATCCTCCTTCCTGTGAGAAAATTGTACTTCATTTTGGCATACTGACATATTGCTTTGCTGAAGCTTTTGGGTGAGAGCCGAGCTTTCCACAGTTCAATTTAGATCTGCATGTTTCATAGCCTCCAGTTATATGTTTTGTTCTTTTAAAAACATAAGGCCATCCAAAAATCTGATTGCATTCCCCTCCCCCTCAAACTATTTAAAAACTTATCAAGTTGTCTTTATCTCTGTATTTTGATAATATATTCGACTTTGCAGTTGTTTTTAAGACTATTTGGGTGTGGTGTTCATTTAGCGTTTTGAAATTTGTGCCTTGTGTATTTTCCACTATGTGAGTCTGTCAGGCTGTGAGTGCCTTCCTTGTGCAGGTACTTCATGAAAGTGTTTTTCTGTGCTATTCTGGGGTGGGTAAAAGTGATGTGCCAAATTTGAGCTGAAAGCACAACTAAATGAAGTGTTATTTCTGAAGGGCAGAAGTGTTGTAAGAATGGTGACTTGAAAATGAACTTAGAATTGTAAGATTTTGAAAAAAGTTGTGCCTGATTATTTAAAATATACAACTATTTTAAATAATATTCTATGGTTGCTCCAAAGCTATCATGTGTACCGCTGTCTCCATCTGTCATTTTTTTATTCCTCACAAGACTCAAAATTTGAAAGATATCTCTGAGAGACGTATTTAATTCTTGACATTTTATGCCTGGGATCCAGAAAGGGGAGAGACTTGGCCAAGATTATACGGGGAATATACAGCAGTTTTAGGGCTCTGATCCACTCCAGATGTTTCTGCCCCTCTTACTGTATTCTTTTGATTATAAAGTGCAGTTGCTCCTTCACATCTTTCTCCTTCCTTTTAAAACTTACCATTGCTTTTCATGAAAGTACTGGTATTTCAGAACCCCATGAATGAGAATTCTCCTCTGTTGGTTTGAGGCACATGTATTAGGCAATATAGAACAAACAACTTGCTCTTATAAAGGTCCCTGAGAAGACTCTAAGGTTGAATCTTGTATAGGTGACATCCTGTGCGTGTGCAGCAGATGGCACTCTGCATTGGACAAGATCACAAGTCCTGCTTGTGCTACTTTTGTTCTGCTGTAGTAAGTGTGGTAAATTAGAGTCAATTTAATTAATCAGTATAAATAACCAGTTATAGTACTGGTTAACTTTTTGCTTGAGAGGCATGGTTTTGAATCTTTTCCAGATTTGAAGAACAAGTACAGAGCAATACAGTTCAACTAATACAAGTAAAAGTGGTTGTGAAGTTATGAAACAGAACTTGGCCTCCTCCCCCCGCAAACTCCCCCCCCCCATTAAAACATTGTTCAACTGAGTAAATAGGAGAAAAGCTGCACGGGCTTATTCAGTAGTTGTAGCACCATCTAGTGTAATTTTTTCCTTTTCTGTGTGAAGAGCCTGTTATTGCTTTCCAGCCTGTGGCTGTAACGAAGACTGATGTTCAATATTTGTTGCATGTCCTTCTGTGCAATTAGTGAAGGTGGATGTTTTCAAGGATGATTCTTTGAAGGGAACTGCCTTTCATTGTGAGTTGTGTAATTTCTTTGCTCAATCTGTCTCATCTCTGATTATGATAGCCTGAATGCTGGCATTTCCTAGTGGTCAACGGCTTAAATCTCTTAAGTCTGTCATTATACTGTTAACGGATCATGGCTGTCCCTTTCTACTTACACATTGTAGTTCTTTGGCAGTGATATCATTTCAGTTTAACCTGAGAAAGCTTTTTATTTTGTTTTCTTTTAACCTAGAAATTTTAAGAGAGGTTACGTTGCCTGACACAGAGGCAAGTCCCAGTTCTTTAATTGGGTTCCTCATGAACTGGCTAAATCTTACCTTGCCAGATCCACTCAGCACAAATACTCCGCTGTGCTTAAACCAATGTCTTATATATCCATACGAAATGTTTATGCAGTTTTAGGTCCATTTTAGGTGAGAGACTGGGGACCTGTGACTCCTCTTTGAACCTAACTTCCTCACTTTACAGATGAGAAAACAGACCTAATGGGAACCGAGGGAAGGGACTTGTTCCGTTTGTGGTTAATGACATCGGGGATAAAAATTCTTTAAAAACATTTTTTTTTGAAGTTTTTATTTTGTATTGGGGTATAGTCGATTAACAAACAATGTTGTGAAAGTTTCAGGTGAATGGTGAAGAGACTCAGCCATACACATACATGCATCCCTTCTCCCCCAAACTTCCCTCCCATCCAGCTTGTCACATAACATTGAGCAGAGTTCCATGTGCTATATAGTAGGTCCCTGATGGTTATCTGTTTTAAATGTAGGCGTGTATACATGTCCATGGGATAAAAATGCTTTTAAATAGAGGTGGATTCAACGAGCAAAACTAGTCTGAATATTGTGTGTTGCCTGTCTTTTAACCCCTTCCCATTGTTCTGTTATGTCTTCTCTGAATGATGATAGGATTTATTATTTTCAGGATACAGATTGACGCTGGCTTGTTCTCTAAATGTTTCATTTGTGAATGTCTTATCTTACTGGGCAAAGATTGTGTATCTTGTTACCTTTTTGTCCCTCATGGACTCCAGAGCAGTGCGGATACATAGATAACACTCAGTTCAGTTCAGTCGCTCAGTCATGTCCGACTCTTTGCGACCCCAGGATTCAGCACGCCAGGCCTCCCTGTCCATCACCAACTCCCGGAGTTAACACAAACTCACGTCCATCGAGTCAGTGATGCCATCCAGCCATCTCATTCTCTTTCGTCCCCTTCTCCTCCTGCCGCCAAGCCCTCCCAGCATCAGAGTCTTTTCCATTGAGTCAACTCTGTCGCATGAGGTGGCCAAAGTATTGGAGTTTCAGCTTTAGCATCAGTCCTTCCAATGAACACCCAGGACTGATCACCTTTAGAATGGACTGGTTGGATCTCCTTGCAGTCCAAGGGACTCCAAAGAGTCTTCTCCAGCACCACAGTTCAAAAGCATCAATTCTTTGGCGATCAGCTTTCTTCATAGGCCAACACTCACATCCATACATGACCACTGGAAAAACCATAGCCTTGACTAGACGGACCTTTGTTGGCAAAGTAATGTCTCTGCTTTTTAATATACTGTCTAGCTTGATCATAACTTTCCTTCCAAGGAGCAAGCGTCTTTTAATTTCATGGCTGCAGTCACCATCTGCAGTGATTTTGGAACCCCCCAAAATAGAGTCTTTCATTGTTTCCCCGTCTATTTGCCATGAAGTGATGGGACCAGATGCCATGATCTTAGTTTTCTGAATGTTGAGCTTCAAGCCAACCTTTTCACTCTCCTCTTTCACTTTCATCAAGAGGCTCTTTAGTTCTTCACTTTCTGCCATAAGGGTGGTATTATCTGCATATCTAAGGTTATTGATATTTCTCCTGGCAATCTTGATTCCAACTTGTGCTTCTTCCAGCCCAGTGTTCCTCATGATGTACTCTGCATGTAAGTTAAATAAGCAAGGTGACAATATACAGCCTTGACATACTCCTTTTCCTATTTGGAACCAGTCTGTTGTTCCATGTCCAGTCCTAACTGTTGCTTCCTGACCTGCATATAGGTTTCTCAAGAGGCAGGTCAGGTGGTTTGGTATTCCCATCTCTTTCAGAATTTTCAACAGTTTATTGTGATCCACACAGTCAAAGGCTTTGGCATAGTCAATAAAGCAGAAATAGATGTTTTTCTGGAACTCTCTTGCTTTTTCCATGATTCAGCAGATGTTGGCAATTTGATCTCTGGTGCCTCTGCCTTTTCTAAAACCAGCTTAAACATCTGGAAGTTCATGGTTCACGTATTGCTGAAGCCTGGTTTGGAGAATTTTGAGCATGACTTTACTAGTGTGTGAGATGCGTGAAATTGTGCAGTAGTTTGAGCATTCTTTGGCATTGCCTTTCTTTGGGATTGGAATGAAAACTGACCTTTTCCAGTCCTGTGGCCACTGCTGAGTTTTCCAAATTTGCTGGCATATTGAGTGCAGCACTTTAACAGCATCATCTTTCAGGATTTGAAATAGCTCAACTGGATTTCCATCACCTCCACTAGCTTTGTTCGTAGTGATGCTTTCTAAGGCCCACTTGACTTCACATTCCAGGATGTCTGGTTCTAGGTGAGTGACCACGCCATCGTGATTATCTTGGTCGTGAAGATCTTTTTTGTACAGTTCTTCTGTGTATTCTTGCCACCTCTTCTTAATATCTCTGCTTCTGTTAGGTCCATACCATTTCTGTCCTTTATCGAGCCTATCTTTGCATGAAATGTTCCCTTGGTATCTCTAATTTTCTTGAAGAGATCTCTAGTCTTTCCTATTCTGTTGTTTTCCTCTGTTTCTTTGCATTGATCGCTGAGGAAGGCTTTCTTATCTCTCCTTGCTATTCTTTGGAACTCTGCATTCAATTGGTGGGCTGCCATCTATGGGGTTGCACAGAGTCGGACACGACTGAAGCGACTTAGCAGCAGCAGCAGCAGCATTCAATTCAGACAAAGGTTAATTGAATACACACCCTTTTGTCTACTTCCCAGTGGAAAGGTGTGTTTTACCACCCCCCCAACTTTGACTTATTTAATGACTTGTTGCCTAGGTAATCATATTTGGTTAATTTGGGTAATTGCTTTAAGTTTGCTATTGCCAGTGCTGTCCTTGGTTGTATATTACACTTGTTTATGGTGGACTAGTAAAGGAGAGTTGGTAACACTGTATTTGTTCTACGGGGTGGGGGGAGTGCGTTACAAACTTTCTAACCAAAGTAAAAGAAATACCCAGATTATTAGGAATATATGTTTGAATCAGAGTCTAGATTTATTGTTGTTTTAGTCGACTAAGATATTAAGATTTTGAGGGTTCTGGATAAATATGCTTAAAGCAGACTTATGAAGGAAACTTTATTTTAAAATCTTGCTTATTTGAGCCCCATAGATAGTTGAATGAGTAAATTTGGATTTAGTCAACAAACTGTGATTATTTGAACTTTTCTAAGTCTCAAGGGGTTCTATTTTATGCTTTATGGAACTCTGCTCCAAGAGGGAATCTAAATAGAATTGCAGCATCAAGAATGGCGTATGGCAAAGACAACAGCTTGAATATGAATCCGTTTTGGTTTTGGGGCTTCCTCCTGTTTGAAAGTGAAATCAAGGAGTGGTCATGGTCTTCCATAGTAGCACTTCGTTGATACCATTTTCTCAATAACTACTGAGATGTAGCTTTTTATTTCTTTTTATATTCTGGCTTTGTGCTTTGTGGGTTTTCTTTAAAAATTACTGTTTTGTTTTCCTGTAATTAAGAGATGGTTACCTTTTAAGATCCCAAGATAACCACTCAGTATAGAGGAATCCTGTAATCTGTATTTGATGATTGGTACAGGACAGGAACAACATGTGGAGAAGGCAGGGGCACCCCACTCAGTACTCTGCCGGGAAATCCCATGGATGGAGAAGCCTGGTGGGCTGCAGTCCATGGGGTCGCTAAGAGTCGGACGCAACTGAGCGACTTCACTTTCATGCATTGGAGAAGGAAATGGCGACCCTCTCCAGTATTCTTGCCTGGAGAGTCCCAGGGACGGAGGAGCCTGGTGGGCTGCTGTCTGTGGGGTCGCACAGACTCGGCCATGACTGAAGTGACTTAGCAGCAGCAGCAGGAACAACAGGTTACAGGAAGATGTTACTGTGGAAGATATGTAGTTAAAAGAGCCCTAGAATTTAGAGCTTGACAAGACTGCAGGTAAAGGAAAGGAACTTTTATTTCCTTGGTAGCCTAACAAGTTACTACAGAGCTGATAATGGCTCACGTATCTGCTGATTTTCCCATTCAGTTTTTTCCCCTTGAAATTATATAATTCTGTGTTTCATTCTAAAAATGATTAAGCTGAGACTGGTTTTTAAAAGTGAATTGGGGTCAAATTCTTCTAGCAAGACCCTAAAGTCAAACTGAATCTTGGTTACTCCCTGATTTAAATTAAGCTTGATGACATCTGGTTAAAAAAACCTGTCCTCTGCAGTTGAACACAAATGGGAAATAATCCATTTATTTCACTGCACTTTGTTAAATGCTTGCAGTGAGACAGCCTGTGTAAAAATCAAAGTTGACTTCAAGCAAAGTAATCTTAATAAGCTTAGTGAATTCTTGACCCATACACCATGTACAGGCTCGAATTTTTTTTATTGGTAAAAGCATAACTTGGTAAATTACATCACCAATTGGCTCTACTAGCATACTAAAACTGAACTTTTTCTAATTCAGTTCTGGAATAATTGGTTAATATGGCATTGCATTTTGACATCTGTTAAAAATAAGAGTCTTTCTACAAGTCCTTTAATGATGTTAATAATACTTATTAATCCAAAAGAGTGAAATGTTTATCTTTTATGCTTTGTTACTAAAGTTTTCAGTCTTTACATATTTTTTCTTATTATTGTCCTCTTTATTTTGGTGAAAGCACTTGTAATAATCACCAGAAAACTGCTGAGCAGAGCCCGTTGGGTATATGATGCTATCCAGAGGGTAGTCTCAGATGTTCAGTCCTGAGCTTACTATCTTACAGGTTGCAAGATTTTTAAAATTTCTTTTTTGCCGTCTAAGACTGGCCCATTTTGTACTTCTTACCTGTAGTAAATGATGTTGCCAGATGTTTAAGAGTATTAATGCAACTGATAGTTTATAAAATAACAGGAGAGCAAATAGGTTGGCTGAAGGCCTCTATAGATAGAGGGGTAGATACAGAAGAAAGCATTTCAGAGTTAAAGGCATTGTGTTTCCATGTTTAATTCTTACCATAACCCTATGAAAGGTATTATTGTGCTAGTTTTATAGATAAGAAAATTGAGGACGAAATAGATTCATTTCTTCTTTCGTTTCATAAACTGTTTTAATGATAGGGATGCAAAGATGAACAAATGTTTTGGAGCTGAGACGTAAGCCTGAGTCTGGTTAGAATGAAAGCTGTAGCATGCTGGTTGTCAATGTGGGTCTTCCTTCCTTTTCAGGGTCTGCTCCTTCAGTTTCATTTGTTTCTCAAGCATCTACTTCCAAGAGATCTTATCATCCCTCCCATTGGCTACTTTTCTTAAATCTTTTTTTTTAAACTTTCCCCACCAGATGTTAGCTGATAAGGGTCTAAGGTATTGCTCCTCATCCCTGCCCCCTGAGATCTTTGAAATTTAGTTTGAGATTCTAAAAAGTCCCACCCAGTAAACCTGGTAATAACTGAGCCTTGCTTCCATATCAAACACTTTTACAACATTGTATAGTGTACTCCATAACAACCCTTCAGGCAAAACACTATCCCCGTTGTACAAATGAGAAAATAAAGACCTAGAAAGATTAATAACCTAGAGTCATTCAGAGAATATCTGTGGAACTCCTACTGTCTGCGAGACACTGTGCTGGTAAAGAGAAATGTTTCTATTGTGGTTCTAAGGGTTCACAGCCTGGCCAGGAGACCTTCAAAAACAAGACTGTAACTGGCTGTGCTCTTTCCTTTTTCCCCTATAGAGACTCATTGGGAAGACTGAGAACTACCAAAGGATGTTGGGAAAGGCTTAAATGGGGAAACCTTGCTTGAGCTGAAATATGACGAAATACAATGTGTGGGGGACTGAAAAGATTGATTCATATTTAAGACAGCAGTAGCATTTAACATGACAGTATGAGGGGATACAGTGTACTTAAGAAACAGCCAGTAATTTGTTATAATTAGAGTTTGGGTGAGAATAGCTGGAGATTAAGTTGGACAGTAGTAGTGATGCCAATAATAATATTTATCAAGTGCACCATGTCCCAAGCACTATACACAGTTTCACTTAATTCTTTTGATTCTCTGTGAGTAGGTACTGTTATTTTCCTTGTTTTACAGATAGTGAAACTGAGTTGCATCAGGCTGATTGAGTGATTTGCCCAGAATCACAGTCAGTCAGTGACACACAGCTAGTAAATGACTTGCCCAGGATAACACAGCTAGTGAGTGGCATACCTAGTGTGTAAACCTGTGTAGTCTGGCTCCAGAGCCTGTCTCTTAACCACTTGCTATGATAAGGGATCAGACTGTGAAAGAACCTGTGAAGGAGCTGAAATTTTATTATGTTAAGTCAGCGTTTTTTTAAAAAACTCAACCCACAGTAGAAATACCTTTTGTATTTTGATTGAGTATATGCGTGTGTGCATAAAACTAGGAAAGGTCTCATGCAACAATATTTTTATTAAGTATGAGGCACGTACAGTTTCTATTCTGTTTTCTTAAGGAAATTCTGGTTGGGACCCATTTAAAATGATTCTGCAGTTTAAGCTATAGTTTGCAGAAATGCTCCTTGTCAGTTAGGTGAGCAAGGGAAGAATTTCAAGAAGTTGAATCATGGTTAGTTTCTGCTTTTAGGTGGGTCACACTGGCATCAGTGTTGAGGACTTCATTGGAGAGGCTGGAGCTGGAAAGACAGACACCAGTAGGACATTTTAATTGACCAGGCAAAAGGTGTCTGAACTAGGACAGTAGCATTGAGGATAGAGAGGAAGAGAACGGAGAAAAGGAAGTAGAGTTGATAGCACTTGACAATTGTCTGTGGACTGTTACTCAGCTGGTAAGTACTAGGTAGAAAGGCAGTTCAATTCAAGGCCTTTCTGACTGTATTACTCAGGTACAGAAATTTTATTTTTTGACCTTTTCTGTGAGTCTCTTTTTATCATCATGTTGAATATGCTTCTTTGTTGTCTTTTCTACACCTCTGCTTTTGTATTTTAAAAAACTGGTTTAATTATTTTTAAACGATTTTAAAATTTATATATAAAATCAGATATCCATGTTATCCCAATTCCTGCCTCCCCACCTGTACCGCATAATATCAGAATCTGGAAGATTTGCATAGCAGTATGAAAAACTTCATATAGCATGATAAGCATTCAGCAAATCTTTGTTGAAAGAATATGTTCTGTATATTATACTCTCCCAAAGCAGAAACTCTTAACATGTTCATTAACTAGATGAATACTTCTGAGTAATTTTATTGGGCTTTGTTCCCTTTAACTTTCCATTTCTGTAGTATTTGATTTCCTTTAGGAAATATTAAGCATTAAGTATGATTAAGCATCAAGTATTAAGTATGATGATCTTATCTTTTAAAAAACAAGCAAACAAAACTAGTTATTCCTAAGCATGAAATCTTTTCTCTGAAATTTAAGCAGTCTTCTTTCTCATATTATGAATGTAGTTTCTCAGGGAAATTGGAGTGGCAGAAGTTGTAGGAATAGATATGTATTATCCCTCAGTGTTGCAAGTGTAGTGACATACACACACACACACACACACACACATGTTGTTGTCGTTGCTTAGTTGCTCAGTCGTGTCCGACTCTTTGTGACCCCATGAACTGCAGCACGCCAGACTTCCCTGTCCTTCACCATCTCCCGGAGTTTGCTCAAACCCATGTCCATTGAGTCAGTGATGCCATCCAACCATCTCATCCTCTGTTGTCCCTTCTCCTTCTGCCTTCTATCTTTCCCAGCATCAGGGTCTTTTCAAATGAGTCAGCTCTTCACATTAGATGGCCATTAGAAGGACTTCAATATCAGTCCTTCCAGTGAATATTCAGAGTTGATTTCCTTTAGGATTGATTTGTTTGATCTTCTTGCTGTCCAAAGGACTTTGAAGATTCTTCTCCAAAGATGCTTTCCACAGTTCAAAAGCATCAATTCTTTGGCTCTGAGCCTTTATATAGAGTTGAGAACAAGTTATTTGAAATGATTCTCTAACATTTTAATTGACTAGGACCTTACTGGCTTTCTTACTGGAGAGCACATATTCTTTGGTCTTCTAGGTTTTATTATAATACAAAGGTAAGTATTTACTTTACAATTAGGACAATTTTTTAGAGGCATTAGTGTATCTGCTCTACCAGAAAAGATTGTATTTGCACTGTAGTTGATGAGCCTTTTGAAATCTTACTGGAGCAAAGAATAGTAGTACCATCACAGAATTTTTTATTATTGATAGTTCTCTGAGATGGTTAAATAAATGAAAAGATGGAAGTGCTAAGAGTGTGTGTGTATATGTGTGTGTGTTTCCCAGTCACCAAAATAAGAAGTAAGTAATTGAAGAGAATTGTGTGCCATGTGGTATAATAAAGTCTGGGTTCTGCTCCTTTCTCTTCCATTAACTTGCTATTTGACTTTAAGTAAGTGACATAACCCTTTTGATCCTATTATTTTTGTCAGTTCAATAAGGATGCTTGGTCAGGTGAACCTAAAGGAGTTCTTTAATTCTAATTTATCATTTTTATGCAACACGACAAGTAATTTTTATGTCATTTCATTGGTTAGCTTGTATAAAATCATTAACTGACAGTTATATGTTTACTTATTCTCACAAGGGCAAAAGGCTTGAAGTGACAAAAAAGAGCCTTCCAATTCCTTTTCAGGACAGTTTGCATAATTACTTCTGACATCTTGATGAACAATTTACCCTACGTTCCTCTTAATTCATTAAGCCTTTATTCCCATCTTTCCTTTTTCTTCTTTTTCCAGTTCAGACTGCTGAGGGAGTTGGGAAAGAGGTGAAGATGTGGTGGGAAATTCAGAGTTGGAGAGAGGGGAGGAAGAAAAAGCAGTTAATGATGGTGTGTTGTGAGACAGGACTGTGCTAATCATTCATTAATTCTGAGTTGTGACCTGCCAGCCTGGAACAGAAAATGTTTCTTTGATTTTATACTACAGGAATCCCAAGTGTGAAAATCTTAACAAGTGGTTAGTTGTCCGTAGTAGTCTGGTCTTCCAAACCCTGTGAACTGAGTCTAATACAGTTTCGTGAATGTAGACATTCAGTCAGTGTTGGACAAATGAGTCAGTGAGTTAAAAAGTACTAGGGACCATTGTCTAACTCCTTCAACCTGAAATATCATCTTGTTCTCTGTGCCTTGATTCTACAGTGATGGAAATCATAGAGCTATCAAGAAGGAGTGACTTTGCTTCAGACAGCAGCTAATAATCTTAAAAGACTTCACAGATTGTGCTGAAACAAGCATGGCTATGTACAATGCTAAGTAAAAACAGTAATTGTAGGGTTGATACACTATAGATAATTTAAGAAATTGACACAGTGACGTCTACCTCGCAGGTATTTGGAGCAAGTGAAGGAGAATAGAGAAGAGTGAAGGGCTGGGCACTGCTGAAGAGAGAAAGGAACTATTTGAACGAGGTGCTGCCAACTCTAGATTCCCTACTGATACATATTTCCAAGGATGACAGGTTTTTGGAGGTGTTTATTTTGGAACAAATCTTCTGTATTTCCATCTACCCCCACTATATCCTGTATCTTGTACTGCCAGAATTCTGCTAGCTGCCATGAAGCAGGGCTGTGGCAAGTGGCCAAGTGTGATAAAAACCTATTTTTCACTTTAAAACAGATTATAGCTGTCAGAATACTTTAAAGAAGTATTTAAAGATGGAATGAAGTGGAAGAAGTAGTAAAAAGCAAGTTTTTTGGAAAATGGAAAGTTTCTGGTTTGGTTTTGATGAGATTACATTTCTCTCATAAACAGAAGAATGCCAGCTTATGTCTGTCTCTGTCACTTTCTCTTTCTTACTACCTCTCTTTCCCTGATCCCTGATCTTTGAATGCTACGGATAGAAGCTGCTGAGTAGACAGGAAAAAACGAGTCTTCTGATCACAAAGAGGTAGTAGTGATTTTGCTGTTGGTTTTGTTTTTGAGAGGACCCCAAGGGTATACTTTGTCTGAATGTCTCATCTAAATGCATGTTAGTAATTGGGTTTTGTTTTCTTATTTTGTTCTCGTTTTAACCCCCCAAAATATGAAATTTATTCTAGCTCTGACTTAAGCATCAAAACAAAATGTTATCCAAGCACAATTGAGATGGTAGAACAGAATTGTAGTATATACAATGTTACAAAATTTTGGAATATTCATTTATTAAATGGAGACTTGAACTCCAGTCAGTACTTTCTTTAATTTTAGTATCTCCTGTGTTAGTAGTTGATTTAGAATGAAATAGAGTTCATAGCTTGGCCAAGTGCCACAAAGTCGAGTGAGCTTTAGATACATAATGGCTCTCTTTTTAATGATTACTAGAGCTTTTAGCAGTAAAAGGGGGGAAATGAAAGGGAACTATGTGTAATAGATTTCTTGCCTAAAACGAATACTCTTGGTAAGATTAAAAGTAGAGACAGGCTGAGGCTCTGAGATATGGATCTGGAAGGTCACATCACAGCCAGCATCAGAAAGTAGCAGCACTAGTAGAAGAAAAAAGATAACTACTGAGGATCAGGCTCTCAAAGAACACGGCTTGGAAAGGCCATACCGGCACCTGAGGGTGGTTGTTTTTTGGTGGTGGGGGTTGGGAGGTGGATGTCCTTCATAAGGAATTTTGTTGTTCGTCAAATATATAAAGGGAAAAGTCTTTTTTTTTTTAATTATGAAGTATGTAATGTCTATAAAAACAAGTAGAATAATGTATTTCTTTTAGCTTAAGAAATAAAACAATACAATTATAATTGCTACCCCAGGTTTCCTTCCTCAGTCCTATTTCCTCTCTTTGCCAAACACTCTCCAATTTGATGTTTCCCTTGTATATGTTTATGCCATATATCTCATACAACATTGTAAACATGTTTTAAGTCTTATTTAGAAGACATTACACTGAATGTATCCTTATGTAATTTAATCTTTTTGCTTATTATGTAGTTGACACCTTTGGTTCTGACTCATTCCTTTTTAGCTAGGTGGTGTTTCATTCTCTACTGCACATATTTATCCATTTTCCTCTTGACTGGAAACCTTTTTAACTGAATATTTTAGGTTGATAGGAAAGAGAAATATGTCATTTTAAAAGTTAAGATTAGGAATGTTGTTTTGACTTTCAAAACGGCCAATTCCTTTTTTGGTGTGGAATGTCCTCATTTATCATTTTTCTGGGAAAGCCCTTTATACTTCCCAAGAGAAGGCAGAAACGAGTAATGTTTCATTACACAGATGAACATGTCTTATACAAAATTCAGAACAGCATCTGCTGTATTATAGTGAACTCATAAGGGACTGAGATGCAGCAAAAGCTTGCTTGATTCTATTAAAATTCTCAGATTTTTCAAGTGCAGGCAAGCTGTGGATAGAAACTTGTTGGTATTTAGTTATTATTTCTTTTCTGTGTGTTTGGAGTAATTTGTATTTTAAAGCTATCTGCTTTGTTTTGTAAAAAGATATGTCCCTTATGTGGTGAAAAATAAACCAAAAAACTATTCTTGGATTGTGTTATGGTTTTAATGCAGTAAAGGAAAAGCAAAGTGTGGGACTGAGGGGAGGTACTTCTTTCTGAGGCAGGTAGTTGGTGTGAAATAAATATTTGTATTAATCATAAATTATACATATATATATATACGTGTTATGAATGTATGTCATTGTATATTCTTTCTTTGTAGTCAATTTAAAAAACCGATCTCTGAGAAATATTTTTTATTTCCAGTCTTATATTGTCTTTTATTTGCAATATCTTTGATGTGGTGGGTTGAACAACTTTGCAGAATACATAGTACAGAACTTCATTCAGGCTGTCCCTCCAAATGATTTGCTATAGTGCATTAACCAGAAGTGCTGATGCAGCAAGGGAAACACTAATAAATGGGATGCTTTCCAGGGACTGTAGCTAAGGCAAAGCAAACACAAGCCAAAATTAAGAAAAAAACTTTAGTTCGGCACCCAAGATATAGTCTGGCCAGAGTTGCTATTAACAGTGAATATTCCATTCTAATTAAATTAATTGAGGCCTGGGTAGTTTGAATCACCAGACTGTCCATTAAAAAAGTGACCCAAATTTAAACATATTAGAATTAAGGGCTAGTGCAAGAATAGTCTTTTGGCTATAATTTATTTAGATTGAAAGCTTAAACTATTTACTTGCTTTTATTGGATGGATTCTGATGCCTCAAGAATGAGTAAACTCAACTGCCTGTTTCTTTGGATTGTGGTTCTGAGGAAAAGTGTGCTGAATGGACCTGCAAGTAAAAGAGGTTTTTTTAATTTTTTGCTAGTTTTGTTTTAGTAGGAATGATTAGATGGGAGGAGAAGAGGGTATTGCGAATTAAGAATGATTGTTGTTTTTTCACTGTTGCTGTTTTTCTTGCACATCACGCTGTTTTTTCCCCCCACAAATTATTTCACCCATAGATAGTGTAGGATGGAGAGAGGAGATAGGTATGTAAACAGGCTTTTAAAAATTGTTCTTGGAACTTCCCTGGTGGCCCAGTGGTTATGACTATGCATTTCCATTACAGGGGGCGTGGGTTCGACCCCTGGTCAGGGAACTAGGATGCCACACAACATGGCCAAAAAATAGGATAAGCTCATATATAAAATAAATAAATATAAAAATAAAAATTGCTCTTCTTGTTTTTGGATGATCTCTGATTAATTGGCCAAGAGTCAAGCATTTTAAAACATACTTTCTAAACCAGAGAGTTGTATGGGTATGCAAATGAGTTGAATTTTTTTTTAACTGTGCCAAAATTTCTTAAGTTTTATAAACTTGTTTCTGAAACTGGCGAAAGTTCCTGAGTGAACTTCGATAGGCTGACACCTCTATTTCTGGGAACTTCCTAAGTTTTTACAAATAT
The DNA here is from genome assembly GCF_049115385.1 of Moschus berezovskii. Classification (NCBI taxonomy): domain Eukaryota; kingdom Metazoa; phylum Chordata; class Mammalia; order Artiodactyla; family Moschidae; genus Moschus; species Moschus berezovskii. The sequence goes on from NC_142471.1 coordinate 29,470,799, forward strand.
TTCTTATTTCTGTATAGTTTATCAGGGTTCTGTTTTTCAAATGCTAGAATGGTAGAAGTATGTGAAAAAAATTTCCCCTTAATACTATTTCTAAAAGTATTGATTTATGAGTTGTTGCTTCAGATTCTCACTATTTTTATTTCTCTTATGATTCTGTTTTTATTTTATTATTATTTCTCTATGATTCAATTTTATTTCTGTATGATTCAGTACTTTCTCTGGAAAAATGTGTATTTCAGAGTTTCTCATAACCAATCTGGATTTATTCTAGGTTATAACTCATTTTCTTTTAAAAGTGCTCTCTTGTCCTAAAAGGTTGCTTATAATAACCAGCAGCTAAGAATGACTTGAACTTTTTAGACTTCCTTTTCTTTTTCGGCATTAAAAGCTGAGGTACCCATGTCAGCAGGCTCAGGAGGGCCTCTTCCTTTGACATTGACTTTACATTTTTCTATTCTTTTAGGTCTTTCGCTACCATTCCTACAGTGGTTGGCAGGATAATCGTTTCCACCTCACTCTCCATGTACCATGCCAGTGACAGCTGCTAGAGTGTGGAGCTGGTCTGTGGGAGTCAAGTAAGTGCCTTTTTTACTATTTGGCATGGTTTTTGCTTACTTTGCAAAGCCATGGAGAGGAACTCCTTAAGATTAGTTTTTAAAAAGGCACTTGCTTGATCCTTGTGGGCCGGCTCTTTGCTCCAGCCTGCTGTTGAATATCTGGTAGCTAACATGAAGCTGAATTTAGCAAGGTGACTAACACAGAAAGGAATATTTTTACTTGGATAGACTGTGTAAGGATGATAGATATGATCTTGGCTTGATTAGACCATTTATATTGGTGAACAACCCCTGTCTCATCCCAGAATGAATCAAACTTCTCAATTAGTTCAAACAGTTAGTTACTCTGGCCTCCTGGAAATTTAATAGGTTATGGATGACCAAGGGTCTTTTGTTCTAAACCAGCTGAGTTACATGGAAACAAAACAGCTCTCCCAACAAAGCCAGTGACGTTGACAGTTTTCTGAATTAATTTAGCTTACTATAAGGAAGAAATGATTATTGGTGTTAATGAGATTTGGGTTTCTATATTTATTGCTAAAGTTGCTAAAACTTGGTATTTTACTTTTGCAGGTCACCTTGTAAATTTTGCCTATATAAATTAACACACCCCCTGTTATGTCATAACAACCATGTAAGGGAGAGTGTTTTCCTGCTCTGTCTTAGGTATTGGTGATGTGACCTGTTCACGCAGGGGAAACTTGAACATTCTCAGGTATGTGAAGATCCTGATTCATAAGCATTTTCTCCCTGCAAACAAAACACAGTTTATTTCAGTGGAGTAGTTTTATAAAATCGAACTTGTCAGTTGATTTTCTTGCCCCTGTTATTATAGAATAGGAACTGGCTAACTATAGCCAAGACCATTGCTTGTTTTTTATAAATAAAGTTTTATTGGAACACAGGCACATTTGTCATTTACATGTTGTCTATGACTGCTTTTGTATTAATAACAGAGTTGAGTTGTGTCAGAACCCACATGACCCACAGAGCCTAAAATAATTGGCTCTTTAAGAAAAAGTTTGCTGATTTCTCCTACAAAAGAACCAAACTTCAAGTTGTACTTAGACATGGTGTGACCACAGTTGAATTCATTAGGTTAGCTGAAAAGTGATAAAATTGAAGCTAGAAGCTAGGTCTCCTGCTTCCTTGCTCAGGGTTCCTTTTACTATGTCTTACACCACATTAAAGCTACTTGTTTTCCCTACTAGCTGTAAGGCACAATCTTTTTTCCTTTATTTTCTGTGAAGTAAAAGCAAAAACTCAATGATTTAAACCACCAAGATATAATTTATTGGGGAATTAACGTTATTTGGAATTTGGATGCTTTTATCCTTTGAAGGTAACTGGGAAATTGCTTCTTAATGAATCACTAAGTGCTTATAGTGTATACTCAAAAAAGGTTAGGTTAGTTGGAATGAAAAGAAGTCTAGTGCTCGCTTCGGCAGCACATATACTAAAAAAAAAAAAAAAAAGAAGTCTAAGCCTTGATAATAATTTTATAGCTAGGAGCAAAACCAAAACTGGCACAGATAGAAAGCTTCCTTCATCTATTTGTGTGTCTAAGCTCACAGATAGCAGGATTGTATGTGTATGTATGTGTGTATGTGTGTCTAACAGCTCAAAGTGCATTTGGATTGTATCCTAAGAAGAGTTTAGCAAGTGTACTACAATTTGCAGATTATGTTATGAGTTTTAAATGGAGTTTTAAAGATAAATTTTATTTTAAAACAGTTTTGGATTTATAGGAAAATGAACAAGATTATATATAGAATTCTCATAGATACCCCTTCCCCATTTTCCCTATTATTAACATCTTCCATTATTATGGTACATTTGTTATAGTTAATGAATATACATATATAGTAATGAACCAATATAGATACTAATCTGTGCTTTATTCAGATTCCCTTAGTCTTTGCATAATATTCTTTTCCTGTTCTAGGATTAAATCAATTTTATTAACATGTTCACTGATGTAGAAGGCATTTATATGACCACCTGAGTATTTAACTAGTTTTGAAGTCTTTCAATTTCTAGGACTATGATTAAATGAGTACAGGCTTAACTGCTGCAGAGTTCTGACTTGTAACATTTATATTCTGTAACTTGTCAAGAAAGTAGTTACTTTTAATAGCAATGGCTCTTTAGTTTGTTCCTAAATTTTTAGTATCATCAATTCCAGAAAGGACGAGACAGACTTGGTTACTTCTGTTATTGTCATATGCAAAATTGCTGGTGAAAATATTCTAAAATAAATTGCTTTCTTTGGAAACAGTGCAGATCAGCCATCCTACTTCAATATGTTTACCCTCCTAAAAGTAGTTTTTTAAGTCAGCACCTTCTGATGAATCATTAATCATTCAAATTTCCTCAAAAAAACCTTAAACTGTTTCTTCCTTAAAAGTGTATGTTATTTACTAAAGTTAAACATATGCATGCTTTGTGACTCATCAGTTCCACTCCTAGATTTATATACAACAGAATTGTGTGCATGTAGTCACCAGAAGACATGAACAAAAACGTTCATAGCAGGACTACTTGTAATAGTTCAAACTGGAATTTTCCTAATGCCTATCAACAATAGAATGGGTAGATAGTTTTCTGGCATGATCACACAGTGAATGTTAAACATTGATAACAGTGAACAGAGAATAGCTATTTATAATAATATGTGAATTTCACAAATAGTGTCTGGCAAAAGAAGCCAGGCACTAAACAATATTCACTTACATATATCTCAAAAACAGATAAAACTATCTGTGTGTCAGGAGATTGATTATCCTTGTTGCGGATGGGGAAAGTGTTTGGATTGGGGTATGAAGGAGTTTCCTGAGGTGCTAGTAATGTTCTGTTTCTTCTTTTGAGTTCTGGTTACATGGATGTGTTCACTTTGTGAAAATTCACCAAGCTTATATATTTCTCTGTATTTATATTATTCTTCAAAGAAAAAAGTATACAAAAGTATTAGCAGCTCTGAAAAACACAGAAAATTCATTGTCAACATTTGAAGGTTATGTGGAGATAAAAACGGAACAAATTGACCTCATATCTTAGAATATATGATGTCTGAATTATAGAATTATCAAAGTGCCATTGTGTTACTGGAGCTGAATGAGATGACTGAAGTAGGTGTTAATGACTGCTGTTTGTTGTAATGAGGTTTGGGGAATGCCTCAGAAAATACTTCATCCATTCTTTATTATAGAAAAGACTAATAAGCCAAGATAGTAGTAGTTGCCACTTGGATATACTGGTGTATTTATACATGCTGGCTTTTCTCCTTCCCTCTGATTGTCAGTAAATCAGTGAGTGAGCTTTCTTTATTGTGTTTCACAGGTATTGCATTTTTTACAAATTGAAGGTTCGTGGCAACCCTGTGTTGAGCAAGTCTATCAGCACTGTTTTTCTGACAGCATTTGCTCACTTCATGTCTCTGTGTCACATTTTGGCAGTTCTTGCAATATTTCAAACTTTTTCATTATTTGTTATGGTGATGTGCGATCAGTGATCTTTGATGTTACTGCTATGACTGGCTGAAGGCTAGGAAGATGGTTGGCATTTTTAGCAATAAAGCATTTTCACAGGTGTGTGCTTTCTTTTCAGACATAATGCTATTGCACACTTAACACTACAGTAAACAGACAGAACTTTCAGATGCACTAGGGAACCAGAAAATTAATGTGACTCACTTTATTGCCATATTTGCTTTATTGTGGTGGTCTAGAACCAAACCTGTAGTAATCTATGAGGTATACCTATATCACATCCTTTTATCTAGTAACTGAATCCTAGTTGGAGCCTGTCTTTCTCATCTCACTTGTCTTATACTTTACGTTCCCTTTATCACCATCCTTACTTGTATTAGAACTCTTACCATGTGTCTGGACATTTGTCTAAATACCATCTCAAATTTTCAGTGTTTCTTCTGCAATCAGTCCATTCTGTATCTTCTCACCAGATTTGTCTTCTAAAAATTTCAGCAAAGCATGTCCTCTCAAAAAACTTTTACATGCCACCACCTTTAGGATTTAATATAAATACCTTAGTCTGATATTCAGTTCAGTTAGGCTCAGTCATGTCCGACTCTTTGTGACCCCATGGACTGCAGCATGCCAGGCCTCCCTTTCCATCACCAACTCCCAGAGTTTACTCAAATTCATGTCCATTGAGTCGGTGATGTCATCCAACCATCTCATCCTCTGTCATTCCCTTCTCCTCCCACCTTCAACCTTTCTCAGCATCACGGTCTTTTCTAGTGAGTCAGCTCTTCACATCAGGGGGCCGAAATATTGGAGTTTCAGCTTCAACGTTAGTCCTTCCAATGAATATTCAGGACTGATTTCCTTTACGATGGACTGGTTGGATCTCCTTGCAGTCCAAGGCACTCTCAAGAGTCTTCTCTCAACGCCACAGTTCAAAAGCCGTCAATTCTTCGGCACTCAGCTTTCTTTATAGTCCAGCTCTCACATCCATACACGACTACTGGAAAAACCATAGCTTTAACTAGATGGACCTTTGTTGGCACAGTAATGCCTCAGGTTTTTAATATGCCGTCTAGGTTGGTCATAACTTTTCTTCCAAGGAGTGTCTTTTAATTTCATGGCTGCAGTCAGCATCTGCAGTGATTTTGGACCCCCAAAAAATAAAGTCTGTCACTGTTTCCACTGTTTCCCCATCTGTTTGCTGTGAACTGATGGGACCAGATGTCATGATCTTAGTTTTCTGAATGTTGAGCTTTAAGCCAACTTTTTCAGTCTCCTCTTTCACTTTCATCAAAAGGCTCTTTAGTTCTTCACTTTCTGCCATAAGGGTGGTGTCATCTGCATATCTGAGGTTGTTGATGTTTCTCCCAGCAATCTTAATTCCAGCTTGTTCTTCATCCAGCCCAGCATTTCGCATGATGTACTCTGCATGTAAGTTAAATAAGCAGGGTGACAATATACAGCCTTGACATACTCCTTTTCCTATTTGGAACCAGACTGTTGTTCCATGTCCAGTTCTAACTGTTGCTTCCTGACCTGCATACAGATTTCTCAGGAGGCAGGTCAGGTGGTCTGGTATTCCCATCTCTCAGAATTTTCCACAGTTTGTTGTGATCCAAACAGTCAAAGGCTTTGGCATAGTCAGTAAAGCATAAATAGATGTTTTTCTGGAACTCTCTTGCTTTTTTGATAATCCAAAGGATGTTGGCAATTTGATCTCTGGTTCCTCTGCCTTTTCTAAAAGCAGCTTGGACATCTGGAAGTTCATGATTCACGTACTATTGAAGCCTGGCTTGGGAGAATTTTGAGCATTACTTTACTAGCGTGTGAGATGTGTGCAATTGTGTGGTAGCCTGAGCATTCTTTGCATTGCCTTTCTTTGGGACTGGAATGAAAACTGACCTTTTCCAGTCCTATGGCCACTGTCTGATATTCAGGACCTTCTAAAATTGAATTCCAGTGTATCTTTCCACCGTTAATGGTAATGTTGTTTTGATAGCCATTGATTGCTTTTTTTTTTTTTTGTAGGTCATTCCTTTTTTTTGCCGTAAGGTTTTATTTATTTATTTAATTTATTTGTTTTAGTTGGAGACAAATTACTTTACATTATTGTATTGGTTTTACCATACATTGACATGAATCTGCCCCGGGTGTACATGTGTTCCCCATCTTGAACCCCATTGATTGCTTATTAACTTCCAGGTTGTTTTAAGCACCATATATGCGTGATTTTATGTAATTTATTCCTGTAAAGTACATACTGTTATTACCACTGTTGAGGAGGTAGAGGCTGGAGGGTTCCAAATAATGTGCCCAAGCTAGTGGGCTTCCCTGGTGGCTCAGAGGTTAAAGAGTCTGCCTCCAATGCGGGAGACCCGGGTTCAGTCCCTGGGTCGGGAAGATCCCCTGGAGAAGGAAACGGTAACCCACTCTGGTATTCTTACCTGGAGAATCCCATGGACGGAGAAGCCTGGTAGGCTACGGTCCATGGGGTCGCAAAGAGTCGGACACGACTGAGCGACGGAACGGAACGGAACGGAAGCTAGTATAAGTTATAGTTGTAACTTTCTGTCTCCTACATGCCTTGAATAGACCCATCCCTAACCACCAAGTACACTCTCACCTTTATCCTAGTTCTTTCACTTAGCAGATCCACCGCCTGGAAGGCCCTTGCTTGTTCCTTTTGTCCCTCTCTCACAGTCTCGTTGTATTTATCCTTTAAGGCCTAGCTCAAGTTCCATCTGCTTAGTGATATTTTTTTTTTCCTCTCCCTTCCTCCTGGCAGTTTATAGAACACTTACTTGCATTGGAAGGACTGATGCTAAAGCTGAAACTGTAATACTTTGGCCACCTCATGCAACGAGTTGACTCACTGGAAAAGACTCTGATGCTAGGAAAGGTTGGGGGCGGGAGGAGAAGGGGACGACCGAGAATGAGATGGCTGGATGGCATCACCGACTCTGTGGACATGAGTTTGAGTGAACTCCGGGAGTTGGTGATGGACAGGGAGGCCTGGCGTGCTGTGATTCATGGGGTCGCGGAGAGTCGGACACAACTGAGCGACTGAACTGAACTTGCCTGACCATATATTTTATTCTTTTATTGCCTTGAGTCTGTAGTTTTTAATATATGGATGATTTAGTTTAGTCTTTAGAATTTTAATCTCCTTGAGGTTGAGGGCTTAGATTATAGGATTTTTTATATCCCCTGCAGTGCCTTATATGTATATAACAATAAGTGTATGTGTTGATCATTTGAAATGATAATAGAACTGTTAATAGCTGAAGATATATAATATGCATATAAGACTCTTAGTTCTTTGTGTTTCTTAATTCAGAACCAGGAATGATATATTTAGCTTAGAACTACGTATCATTGATTTGTAAGCTCGGAGCTTGATAACTGTTATCATGTACTGATTCACATCAGAATAGCTCTTTATATCAAGAGTGTGACTTCTCTGTTTTTAATTGCAGTATGGTTGACTTATGATATTAGTTTCAGGTGTACAACATAGTGATTCAATATTTTTATATATTAAACTCCATTTCAAGTTATTTTAAAATATGGGCTATATTCCCTGTCCTGTACATTATACATCCTTATAGCTTATTTATTTTATTCTTAGTAATTTATACATCTTAACCCCTTACCCCTATTCTGCCCCTCCCCTCAAGGCACTCTTCATGGGTAACCACAAGTTTGTTCTCTGTATTTGTTAGTTCATTTCTGTTTTGCTATAATTGTTCATTTGTTTTATTTTTTGGATTCCATATAAAAGTGAAAATAGTATTTGTTTATATCTGACTCATTTCACTTCTTTTATCTGACTCATTTCTGCTTTTGAACTGTGGTGTTGGGGAAGCCTCTTGAGAGTCCCTTGGACTGCAAGGAGATCAAATGAGTCAATTCTTCAGGAAACCAGCCCTGAATATTCATTGGAAGGACTGATGCTGAATTGAAACTCCAATACTTTGGCCACCTGATGCAAAGAACTGACTTGTTTGAAAAGACCCTGATGCTGGGAAAGATTGAAGGCAGGAGGAGAAGGGGACAATAGAGGATGAGATGGTTGGATGGCATCACAAACTCGATGGACGTGAGTTTGATCGAGCTCTGGGAGTTGGTGATGAACAATGAAGTCTGGCATGCTGCAGTCCATGAGTTGACAAAGAGTCAGACACAACTGAGTGACTGAACTGAACTGACTCATTTCACTAAGCATAATAGCTTCTAGGTCTATCCATGTTGTTAAAAATGGCAACGTTTGATTTGTTAAAATTTTTGTGACTGAATAGTACTCCATTGTGGGCTTCCCTGGTGGCTCATCTTTAAAGAACCTGCCTGCAATGCAGGAGATGTGGGTTTGATCCCTGGGTTGGGAAGATCTCTTGGAGAAGAAAATGACAACCCACTACAGTATTCTTCCTGGGAAATTGCATGGACAGAGGGGCCTGGTGGGCTATAGTCCATGGGGTCACAAAAGAGTCAGACACGACTTACTGCCTAAACACCACCAATATTCCATTGTATGTATATGCCATATTTTCTTTATCTGTTCATTTGTTGACAGACACCTAACCTTTTCCCATTGTCTTACCACTGGCACTTTGTTTTAGACCACCAACGTATTTCACCTAGATATAACAACAGCCTCCAAAGTAGCCTCCTTGCTTTTGCACTTTTTTTATGGTAAGAACTCAGGCAATGGAAGTGATGATGTCAGGCAAGAAGACAACCATTCCAACAGCTTCAGATCTCTCTTAGAGTAAAAGACAAAGTGTGTTAAGTGGCTCCAAGCAGCAATGTGCTGATAAAATGGATCCCTGGAAAAGGAAAAGCTTCTGATTTATAGCATATGCCTATTTTTGTGCTATTATTATTCCTGCTGTGGGATTCAAAGTTCTAGAAAGTATAATAGTCTGCTCTTAAGATGGTTCCAGCCAGTTCTGTGTTACCACTGCTGAATATTTATCTCTCTGACTCACACCCAATTATTGCTACTTTCCCCCTTGCCCACTCTATTCTTATGATACTGTCCTTGCTGTTCCATGGTGGGTGACATGCACTCACCTCAGAGGATCTTTGCATTCGTAGCTTTGTATATAGTTAGAGTTGGGCTTCCTTGGTAGCTCAGAGGTAAGGAATCTGCCTGCATTGCAGAAGACACAGGAGACGTGGGTTTAATCACTGGGGTTACAAAGAGTTGTACATGACTGAGCTTGCATGCGTAGTTAGAATGCTCTTCATGCAGGTTTGCTTATTTCTTACCTCTCTCAAGAGTGCTCCAATATCTTCTGTGATTTCACTATATAAATTTCTAGTCTTTCCCCACCATTTTCTCACCACACTCTTTCTTCATTACTCTGCTTTATTTTTTCCTAGGACTTCCAACATATAATATGTTTATGTGTCAATATTACTTGCCTTCCCTTCCTATATCTTTAATTATAACAGAAGCATTTTCTTCATGACAGAATCCTTAGCACCCAAAGCCTAACACATAGGCACTCAAAAGTTGTTGAATGAATTTATATGTATTTCTTCTAAAGACATAAATTGAGTGTGTGTATTTCCCATCTGGGAACATCCTTTGTGTGGAAGGAATTTTTAATTTTTATTTTTTTGGTTGTCCTGAGATGATTTCCAAAATATACTGCAGTGTTTCTCCACCTGTCTGATGCCAAACTGAAGTGATATAGTACTGCTCTTTCTAGGCAGTGTTTTCTGTAGGTGGGGATAATGGTTATATTTGCTGTTGAGACTGAAAAAGTAGCATTTCATTTTGGTTGAAAGGAAAATATCTGAAATACATATAAACAAATCAGTTTGGGCCTGTCACTGGTACTTGAAACTTGATATTATTGTTTACTTCAGTTCTTTATGAGGAATTCAACAGTATTTATGGCGAAGTATAAATGGCAAGCCACTCCAGTACTCTTGCCTGGAAAATCCCATGGATGGAGGAGCCTGGTAGGCTGCAGTCCATGGGGTCACTAAGGGTCGGACGCGACTGAGCGACTTCACTTTCACACATTGGAGAAGGAAATGGCAACCCACTCCAGTGTTCTTGCCTGGAGAATCCCAGGGACAGGGGAGCCTGGTGGGCTTCCGTCTATGGGGTCACACAGAGTCGGACACAACTGATGTGACTTAGCAGTAGCAGCATATGTTTGCTAGTGTGTTGATCTCATAATAACATCATTGTGAGTTTGAATATCTGTGATAATTAATGAGAAAATGTAATTTGTATACTTGAAGATTAACATAGGTAACAGGTTTATAGGGACATTTTTTATGTATAAATATTAAAATTTATAGATTAGTTTAGCACACTGGTTTATTAGAATTGAAAAGGTGTATGACTTTTTATGAACTAGATGCTACCTTTTCCTCTTGATCTCAATTGCTGCCTTTTTTCCCCTTGAAGTGGAATTCACTCCTCCACTTCACTTAGTATTGCTGTTGTTCAGTTGCTCAGTCCTGTCCAACATTTTGTAACCCCATGGACTGCAGCATGCCAGGCTTCCCTGGCTCAGACTTAGGTCCATTGAGCTGGTGATGTCATCCGGCCGTCTCGTACTCTTACTGCCTTCAGTCTTTCCCAGCATCAGCGTCTTTTCCAATAGGTTGGCTCTTCACATCAGATGGTCAAAGTGTTGGAGCTTCAGCGTCAGTCTTTCCAATGATTATTCAGGGTTGATTTCTTTACGGATTGACTGTTTGATCTCCTTGCAATCCAAAGGACTCTCAAGAGTCTTCTCTAGCACCACAGTTTGAAGGCATCAGTTCTTTGGCACTCAGCCTTTTGTATTTTCCTGCTCTCACATCCATACATGACAACTGGAAAAACCATAGTTTTGATTGTATGGACCTTTGTCAGCAAAGTAATGTCTCTGCTTTTTAATATGCTGTCTAGGTTTGTCATAGGTTTTCTTGCAAGGAGCAAGTGTCTTTTAATTTGATTTCATGGCTGCAGTGATTTTGGAGCCCAAGAAAATAAAGTTTGTCACTGTTTCTGTTGTTTTCCCATCTGTTTGCCGTGGAGTGATGGGACCAGACACCATGATCTTTGTTCCTTGAATGTTAAGTTAGGGCATAGACAAACATTACACTGAAGTGGCAAGATTGAGCTGTACTTACTAACCAGAGTTTTCTTTTTTTACAAATGAAATGATAGCACAATAAGAATTGTAAACATGATAGCCAGAGTTACTTTTTTTCAAATTAATCTTTCAGTTATAACCATATTAACACATTTTTATTTTGGGGTTTGATTCACAGAGGTCAGAGAAAAGGATAATTTGAACTAAAAGCTGTCACTTCTTGACAGACAATTAAGAAATGATGAAAAGTCTGATTTTCTTTATGAGTGTATATGTTATTTTATTGAGTGACACTAACTAAAATTTACAATATTTTTCTCCTACAGGCTTGAACATTGAAGGGAAAGCCCTTTTTCTTTTATAAAAGCTTAACTTCCTTTCTTGTGTCACTTTTGGTTTCAGAAAATGTTTATCCTCTGGAGTTTTTTTTTTTTTTTTAATTAAGACTTTTTAGAGCAGTTTAAGATTCAGAGCAAAATTGCAGTGAAGGTACAGATTTTTATAACAACATTTTTAGTGATTACTAAATTTGTCAGAGAACAGAGATAACCTTAGTTTTCTGTTCACATGTCTGATCCTGTGATTCTTATTTTTTCTAACACAGTCAGAATTATTATCCTTTTAGAAAGCTTGCTTCTATTATAAAGATAATAAATATTATCACAGAAAAACTGAGATACACAGAAAAATGGAAGGAAGAAGAAAACACTACTGACAGACAACCAATGTTAACATTTTTATGTGTTCCCTTCCAGACATTTTTTATGGAGTTCATCTTTCCTCTGATAAAAGAATCATTGATCTTTGTATACAACATAAAAGTGTATAACTATATTTTGCTTCTTTTGCTTGGCGTTTTACCAAATATTTAACAAATGTGTCATGAACATTTAATGACAGCATAAAAACTCCAAAGAGTGGCCGTATCATTGCTTGTGTTTATGATATAATTTTCAAAATAGATTTTGTTGGTGGCATATTTGAGAATTTTAAAAAATAGACATTCTCTCCCCTTGAAACAAGTTTTAAGGAAAAATTGAAAATAACAACAAAAACCCCCTGAGAGGATCTTTCTGTTGTGTGTTACTGTGTAAACAGAATTGGTTACTGCCCTGATCACATTCTTATACACTCAAAAGTAACAGGCACAAATTACAATAAAGTTATTTAAAACATCTTTAAAAGTCCATCTGTTTGAGATGCTGTCTTCTAAAAACCTTTTACTATTTTAGTGAAGACTGTTAGGTTTTTCTGTGGCTATTGGAAAGCTCATTCTTCTGTCTGTAGATTTGGTCATGAAGAATATTAAGAAGTAAACTCAAAATGGGTATAGAGAGAATATATCTCAACATAATAAAGGCCATTTTTGAAAAAGCCACAAGCAATTTATCATGCTCATTGGTAGAAAGCTGGAAGCCTTCCCACTAAATTCAGAAGCAAAACAAGGTTGCCCACTCTTACTGCTTCTATTTAACACAGTATTGGAAGTCCTAGCCTCAGTAGTTAGATAAGAAGAAGAAAAAATGTATCCAAATTGAGAGAGAAGAGGTAAAGCTGTCACTATTTGCAGATGACATGACTCTCCATATAGAAAACCTTAAAGTCTCTACACAAAAACTATTAGAATTAATAAATGATTTCAGCATGGTAGCAGGATATAAGATTAATATAAAGAAATCATCTGCATTTCTATATACTAGTAATGAAATATCAGAAAGAGAATGTGAAAAAACAATCCCATTTAAAATTGCATTAAAAAAAATACTTAGGGATTTCCCTGGTGGTCCATTGTAGGGGACATGGGTTCAATCCCTGGTCTAGGAAGATTCCACATGCAACTCACAACTAGAGAAAGAAAGCCCAAAGATAACAATGAAGACCCAGCACAGCCAAAAAACAAAACAAAAAACTTAGAAATAAACTTAACCAAAAGGTGAAAAACCTATATACTGAAAACTATGAAATACTGATAGAAGAAATTGAAGATGATTCAAAGAAATGGAAAAATATCCAGTGCTCTTGGATTAGAATAGTTAATACTGTTAAAATGGCCTTACCATCCAAAGCAATCTACAGTTTTAATGCAGTCCCTATCAGATTTCCCATGACATTTTTCACAGAACTAAACCAAATAGTCCTGAAATTTATCTGGAACTACAAAAGACCCAGAACTGCCAAACTTGAAGAACCTAAATACCCTTGCAGACTTCAGACTATACTACAAAGCTACAATAATCAAAACAATTGATATCAATGCAAAAAATAGGCACAAAGGAAGGCATATTGATCAATGGAATAGAATAGACATTCCAGAAATAAACGCACACACCTATGGTCAGTTAATCCATGACACAAAGGAGGCAAGAGTATATAATGGAGAAAAGACAGTGTTTTCAACAAGTGATGGTGGGAAAGCTGGACAGTTTCATGTAAAACAAATAAGAACATACCCTCACACCATATATAAAAGTAAACTGAAAGTTGTTTAAAGACCTAAATGTAAGACATGACATCATAAAACTCTTGGAAGAGAGCTTAGGCCAAACAGTCTTTAACGTAAATCATAGCAGTGTTTTCTTAGATCAGGCTCCAAGGTAAAAGAAATAAAAGCAAAAATAAATAAATAGAACCTAATTAAAACAAAAAAAAGCTTTTGCATAGCAAACAATGGCAAAAGGGAAAGACGACCTATGGGATGGGAGAAAATGTTTGCAAATGATGCAACCAGCAAGAGATTAATATCCAAAATATACAGACAACTCATACAACTCAACATCAAGAGACAAACGGAAAGAGAAGCCCGAAATAGACATTTTCCAAAGAAGACATACAGATGGCCAACATGAAAAGGTGCTCAACAGTGCTAATTCAAGAAACGCAACATTAGAAAAATGTGAACCAAAACTAAACTGGTCAGGATGGCTATTATCAAAAAGGTTACAGATAATAAATGTTGGAGAAGATGTTGGTAGGAACACTACACTACAAAAAAACAAAAAACAGTAGGGAGGCACCTTAAACTGAAACTAAAACTACCATATGATCCAGTGATTCCACGTTTCGGTGTATATCTGGAAGAAATGAAAACTCTTGAAAAGGTGTATGTGTCCCAGTGCTAATAGCAGCACTGTTTACAATAGCCAAGACACAGAAACAACCTAAGTGTCCATTGACACTTGAATGTTTAAGATATGATACACACACACAGGATGGAATATTACTCTACCATAAAAAGAGTGAAATAATGCCATTTGCAGCAACATAGATGGACCTAGAGATTATCATACTGAGGAAGTAAGTCAGACAGAAAGAGAAATATCATATGATACCATTTAGATGAGAAATCTAAAAATATGATACAAAGGAACTTATTTACAAAACAAAAATAGACCCATAGACAGAAAACAAATTTATGGTTACCAAATGGAAGGGGCAGGAAGGGACAAGTTAGGAGTATGAGATTAACAGATATTAACTACTATACATAAAATAGATAAGCAATGAGGATTTACTGTATTGCATAGTGAATTATACTCAATATCTTGTAATAATCTATAATGGAATAAAAACCACAAAAAGTCACTCTCCTGTACATTTGAAACTGACTCAATGTTGTAAATCAACTATATTTTAAAAAAAAGAATATTAAGAGGCAATTGTCCTATAAACTCTTCTTTTGGAATTGCTCTCTGGAGCACATGGAACTCTGCTCAGTGTTATGTGGCAGCCTGTATGGGACGGGAGTTTGGGGGAGAATGGATACTTGTATATGTGTGGCTGAATCACTTCACTGTTCACCTGAAACTATCACAACATTGTTAATCAGCTATACCCCAATACAAAAGAAAAAGTTTAAAAAAATAAAAAAAGAATTGCTATCTGATATTTTTATAGCATGAAACTCTTTCATCTAGGTGTGTCCTTTTACTGAAAAATGTTAATTCCCTCTGTTACATGTTTTTTAGAGTTTTTTTTTTTTTTTGCTATTATTTGCATTGTTGTTGTTTATTCGCTAAGTTGTGTCTGACTCCTTGTAACCCCATGGACAGGAGCATGGCAGGCTTCCCAGTCCTTCACTATCTCCTGGAGTTCACTCAAACTCATGTCCGTTGAGTCGCTGATGCCATCCAGCCATCTCATCTTCTGTTGCCCCCTTCTCCTCCTGTCCTCAATCTTTTCCAGCATCAGGGTCTTTTTCAATAAGTCGGCTCTCTGAATCAGGTGGCCAAAGCATTGGAGCTTCAGCATCAGTTTTTCCAATGAATATTCAGGGTTGATTTCCTTTAGGATTGACTGGTTTGGTCTCCTTGCTGTCCAAGGGACTCTCAAAAGTCTTCTCCAGTACCACATTCAAAATAATTTCATTGCTATAGTAAATGACTTTGTGCATTCATCATTGCTCCCGTATGAGTTTGTAAAATGTGTTCCTAAAAGCAGAAGGTACCAGAATTACTGTCTGCTTACATCTTTGCCATCAAAAGGTGTTACCAGCTTTCAATAGTAACACCAAATTGTGGTGAGTAAATGGTACTCAATGCATATTTAATTTGTATACACTGAGTGAAGTTGAACATCTTTTTAAAGAATTGTTTTTATCCTTTTTTTTTTTTCTGTGCACCAGATCTCCTTTTCTTAACTCTTATAAAGATATTGGTCTTTTTCTTTGTGATTTAATAGGAGCTCTTTATATATTAGGAAACTTAACTCTTTGTAATCTGATTTGCACTTTTTTTCCCCCAGTTTGTTGTTTTTTGTTAATATTTAAATCCCTTAGGTCTGAGTCTATACATTCAACTTTTTGGCAAGTTTTAAGGGCTGTATTATATATGAAGATAGAGAGCTATCTGTAGTTGCTAAGTGAATAAAGTATCAGTCCTGAAAATATGTGAAGACAATTATGTGCGTGGAAGTTAGAATAGATTAATGCCTTCTCCTTATGGAGAAGCAAATTTCAGCTAAACACATGGAAGACATTTTCTTTGATGATATCAGCTTTAATATGCACTGGGTATCTTTGGGCCTAGATGAATTCTTTGTTACTAGATCTATTATTAGAAAGGAGACACCAGCCCTTGTCCCTGTTGAATGCACAAAGTAGGCAATTGATATTGAATAAATTAAGCCAGGCTTCAGCAATATGTGAACCGTGAACTCCCAGATGTTCAAGCAGGTTTTAGAAAAGGCAGAGGCACCAGAGATCAAATTGCCAACATCCGCTGGATCATGGAGAAAGCAAGAGAGTTCCAGAAAAATATCTATTTCTGCTTCATTGACTATGCCAAAGCCTTTGACTGTGTGGATCACAATAAACTGTGGAACATTCTGAAAGAGATGGGAATCCCAGACCACCTGACCTGCCTCTTGAGAAACCTGTATGCAGGTCAAGAAGCAACAGTCAGAACTGTACATGGAACAACAGACTGGTTCCAAATAGGAAAAGGAGTACGTCAAGGTTGTATATTGTCACCCTGCTTATTTAACTTATATGCAGAGTACATCATGAGGAACGCTGGGCTGGAAGAAGCACAAGCTGGAATCAAGATTGCCGGGAGAAATATCAATAACCTCGGATATGCAGATGACACTACCCTTATGGCAGAAAGTGAAGAGGAACTCAAAAGCCTCTTGATGAAAGTGAAAGAGGAGAGTGAAAAGGTTGGCTTGAAGCTCAACATTCAGAAAACAAAGATCATGGCATCTGGTCCCATCACTTCATGGGAAATAGATGGAGAAACAGTGGAAACAGTGTCAGACTTTATTTTTTGGGGCTCCAAAATCACTGCAGATGGTGATTGCAGCCATGAAATTAAAAGATGCTTACTCCTTGGAAGGAAAGTTATGACCAACCTTGATAGTATATTAAAAAGCAGAGACATTACTTTGCCAACCAAGGTCCGTCTAGTCAAGGCTATGGTTTTCCCCGTGGTCATGTATGGATGTGAGAGTTGGACTGTGAAGAAAGCTGATCTGATCGCCGAAGAATTGATGCTTTTGAACTGTGGTGTTGGCGAAGACTCTTGAGAGTCCCTTGTACTGCAAGGAGATCCAACCAGTCCATTCTAAAGGAGATTAATCCTGGGTGTTCATTGGAAGGACTGATGCTAAAGCTGAAACTCCAATACTTTGGCCACCTCATGCGATGAGTTGACTCACTGGAAAAGACTCTGATGCTGGGAAAGGTTGGGAGCGGGAGAAGGGGATGACCAAGAATGAGATGGCTGGATGGCATCACCGACTCTGTGGACATGAGTTTGAGTGTACTCCGGGAGATGGTGATGGACAGGGAGGCCTGGCGTGCTGTGATTCATGGGGTCGCGGAGAGTCGGACACGACTGAGCAACTGAACTGAACTGAAACTTTGGATGATTAGAAAGGTTAGATTAGGAGAAGGAAATGGCAACCCACTCCAGTACTCTTGCCTGGAAAATTCCATGAATGAAGGAGCCTGGTAAACTACAGTCCATGGGGTTGCAAAGAGTCGGACACGACTGAGCGACTTTACTTTCTTTCTTGCTATCGTTCCTTTTGGAGAAGGAAATGGCAACCCACTCCAGTGTTCTTGCCTGGAGAATCCCATGGACGGAGGGGCCTGGTGGGCTACAGTCTGTGGGGTTGCAAAGAGTCGGACATGACTAAACAACTAACACACAGACACATAGAGCCTGCATTCAGTAGGCTTTCAGTAATGGCCTGTGGTGGTTACTAGATGTCGACTGGGCTAAATTGCATTTTCCAAAATTCCCTTCTCACCATGTCCAGTGAAGAGAAACCACAAGAGAAATTTGCAGGAGGCATTAGCCCTGTTTCCTCTCTGGAGACTGATGGCATGCAGAGCTCAAAGTAAGAATTTAAAATGTTTACTAACTAAGCTAAAAATGCTAAATTAATTTTGCTAAGTTTAAAATTCATTATGATAATTTATGTATTGAAAATCCACTACTATATTTTGTTGAATCTTAAGACACCATTGATCTTAAGATGCACCATTATTTTCTGTATTAATAAGAAAAAAGTAACACTGAAAATAAACTGTATGCCATGGATCATAAGATGCAGGCCAATTTTAGAGATATTAAAATGTGAAAAAAAAAGAGAAAGGTTAGATTAGTTTCTAAAAACCCTTCTTTTAAATTTACATATCACAACAAATTGTGGAAAATTCTTAAAGAGATGGGAAAACCTGACCACCTTACCTGTCTTGTGAGAAACATGTATGCAGGTCGAGAAGCAACAGTTAGAACTGGGCATGGAACAACTGACTGGTTCCAAATTGGAAAAGAAGTACATCAGGGCTGCATAGTATCTTCCTGCTTATTTAACTTATATGCAGAGTATATGATATGAAATGCCAGGCTGGATGAATCATAAGCTGGAATCAGGATTGCTGGGAGAAATATCATTAACCTCAGATATGCAGATAATACCACTCTGATGCTGGGAAAGGTTGGGGGCGGGAGGAGAAGGGGACGACGGAGAATGAGATGGCTGGATGGCATCACCGACTCTGTGGACATGAGTTTGAGTGTACTCCGGGAGTTGGTGATGGACAGGGAGGCCTGACGTGCTGTGATTCATGGGGTCGCGGAGAGTCGGACACGACTGAGCGACTGAACTGAACTGAACTGAACTGAATGGCAGAAAGAGAAGAGAAACTAAAGAGCCTCTTGATGAAGGTGAAAGATGAACGTGAAAAAGCTGGCTTAACACTCAACATTCAAAAAACTAAGATCATAGTATCCAGTCCCATCACTTCATGTCAAATAAATGGGGAAAAAATGGAAAGAGTGATAGAATTTATTTTCATGGGCTCCAGAATCACTGTGAACAGTGACTGCAGCTGTGAAATTAAAAGACACTTGCTCCTTGGAAGGAAAGCTGTGACAAACCTAGATTGCATATTAAAAAGCAGAGACATCACTTTTTGGACCAAAGTCCTTATAGTCAAAGCTATGGTTTTTCCAGTAGTCATGTATGGCTGTGAGAGTTGGACCATAAAGATGGCTGAGCACCAAAGACTTGATACTTTTGAATTGTGGTGCTGGAGAAGACTCTTGTATACATATAGATGTATATTTAGTAATATTTAAAAATTTTTATTTATTTTATTTTTGGCTGCTTTGGGTCTTCATTGCTGTGCATGGGCATTTCTCTAGTTGTGGCAAGCAGGGGCTGGCTACTCTAGTTGCAACATGTGGACTTCTTGTTGCGGTGACTTCTTTTGTTGTGGAGCATAGGCTCTAGACACATGTGGGCTTCAGTCCTTGTGGCAAATGGGCTTAGTTGCCTCGAGGCATGTGGGATCTTCCTGGACCAGGGATCAAACTGGTGTCCTTTGCATTGAAAGGCAGATTCTTAACCACTGAACCACTAGGGAAACCCTATATTTAGTAATATTTGGTGATTACTGTCAGATTGTTTTCCAAACCAAAAACATAAGAGAGTCTTCTAAGATTCCTCTGATTCATGGAAGACCATAAAATATAATTATGTAGTTTTAAAATAGTTGTTAGTTACAGGATTTGCTGGATTCTTAATAAGACTTTATTTGAAGAGTTATCTTTATAAAATTGCTTTTCTTTCTGTGTTCTGGGTGACTGTGTTACCTTAATACAAAATAAAACAAAATTATCTCCTTGAAGCCCTAATTCAGGGACTTCCCTGGCAGTCCAGTGGTTAAGACTCCCTGCTTCCATTACATAGGGTGTAGGTTTGATCCCAGTCTAGGAGCGAAGATCCTGCATGCTACGTGGTGCAGCCAAACAAACCAGCAACCAAAAAAACCTTCAATTCATGTACTTAGTACCAACGTAATCTAATACATCAGAGAATAAAGGGAATTGTGACAAATTTTAGAATCTGACTTTGGGAATGAGGTTGGGAAATAAAGGTCATTTTGATAATAGATTTTTTGTCTTTAAATTGGGTATTCGCTTGGTAACAGGAGGATTAATTAAAGAATCTTTCTCTGGTAGTCTCTCAGCTTGAACAGATAAATATAGAGCACCAGTGTTCAGAGAGGGAGTGTTGTAGAAAATGTGTGGGTAGCTGTTGTAGGTTTACACAGAAGATAACATCTAGAATAAAGAATAGATGAAAATGCTCATTGAGGATTAGTGTTCTTGAAACATCAAATACACCATTCCCCAAGCCTGGCATTCAGAGCCATTCATAATATTGCGTCTCTTGCATACCTAAGATATTTTCCACTCAGCTCAGCACACATCTCCTTAATTCTGTATTTTGTGTTTGCCACACATTCCCAGTGCTATTCATTAGTTTGCATCCTTTAGAAGTCATGTATCTCCCCTTCTGTATCCTATAGATAGATGGATTACAGTCCATCTTTTCAGTACTCAAGTGCCATCTCCTTTATGAAGCCTCTGACCTCTCCAATCCACATTGATCCTTTTTAGCTCTTAATTCTTACAGCAATGATATTTTGAATTTCTTCAAACTGGTTCCCAAGTACTATACATTTATGTAGTAGCAAAGAGGTGTTTTTTTTTTTTTCTTTTTAATTGAATACCTCTTGTATCTGCAGCACTATTGTAAATACTAGATAGGTCACAAACCTGCTTCATAATTGTAGGAAAGGCTGAGAAAGTGAATTTCTGATTTCTGACTTGGATAGGCAGGACTTATGAGGAATTCTCTAAACACTGAAGGCTATTTAAAGGTGTTGGGTAGTTAAAAACCATGGGGACTCTGACACGGTGGAGAGTGGTTGCAGGGTTAATATAGATTTGAAAGTGAAGGCCTTTCTAGGGTCAAGGTACTTAAGCTGAGACCTAATGACAAGAAGAAATCCATGTAATGATAAGGTGAAGAATATTTCAGTAGAAGGAACAGTGAAAAGGCAGTGGTTTGGGATCAGGATGAGGGGTTGGGTCACAAGATAGTGGATGAGCTTAGCCAACTAGAGGAACAGGGATGGCTGATATTGCTGGAGTGTGTTGAGTGAGAGGGAGTATAGTGTGAGATTACAAAAGATGGTCTTGTTTGGTTTTGTTTTAATGGAAGTTTGAAGATGCTCATCTTACTTCCCTTTTCTTCCCCTGAGATGTCCTGTTGAGAGTAGGGATGTAATTATAGATGTGGAGAAAAGAAAGATATTTCTGTGTTATTAAACCCCATGAGCTGTTGGATATCATAGAGTGACTAAAATTATTTATATACTCTTTAGGAGGAGAACAGCATGATGTTTCTAGCAAAGATAAATACTAGGAAGACTGTGTGCCAGTGAGTATTGGGATTAAACCTGTTTTCATTCCAGTGCCACAACCTAGTGGGCCTTGAAAGAAATTGCTTCTTTATCCCTCTTACCTTGGTGTATGGCAATGGTGCTTTGTGGTTACAGTTATACTGATAATGCACTAGCTCTAGTAACTGCTTCAGAATAGCAGAAGTCCCCAACCCCAGATAACACTGACAGATCTTTCCTGTTAAAGAACTGCATTATATAATGAAGTGAGAGAAAATTGCTTTTTAGACTCCTTTTTAAAGATAAATCAACTACAAGCCACAGTAAGAAATATATTTTATATCAAGATTCAGTACACGCACATATACACAGACAAGTTAACAATCATTCTGTGAAATAATATTTATCCTTACTACACACAATGCACTGCTTCTTTTTGTGTTACACTTGTGTAAGTTTGTTGTCCCTCTACTAAACTGACTTTATGACAGTTTGATAGGTCATGTCTGGAAGTTTCGAAACTACTAGCTTAGGCTAATCAAAGCTCACAAGTGAGACAAAGGTCAAATTCAGAAACTGTTCTACTACTGCACAATGGGGAAAAGGTGAAATATTTAGTATTTAGCATGTGTGCATGCTCAGTAGATCAGTTGTGTTTGACTCTTTGACACCCCATGGACTGTAGTCTGCCAGACTCTTGTGTCCATGGGATTTCCCAGGCAAGAATACTGCAGTGGGTTGCCGTTTCCTTCTCCAGGGGATCTTCCCAACCCAGGGATGGAACCCACGTCTCCTGCATTGGCAGGTGGATTCTTTACCAGTGAGCCACCTAGGAAGCCCCCAGTTGAGGCATCAGCCATTGCATCAGTTATCATTGCCCACAGTGCACTTTAGCATGCATCATCTTGTATGATCTCACAAAAATAGTATTGGAAAAATCCAAGGGATATACATACAAGGAAAAGAGATTCTGTCATCTCATATTGAAACTGTGTTTAAACCTGCATGTTTAAGATGAGGAGGTTGTCTTCAGAAGCATATGCATTCTCTGGAAAGCACCTACAGGATATGACCAGCAGATATTTTTAGGAATGACCATTAAAAGAATGCATTTTTTAAAAAAAGGTGAAAAAGGTATAGTTAGAACTATAGTAGTATAGTGGTTTTCAACCAGGGGTGATATTTGGCAATGTCTAAAGATGTTTTTTCTGAGCTCAAAAAACACCTCTGATTTTCTCTTACTGGTATGTTTGGTTACACTTATTTTTCCTCAGAGTTTTTCAGAGGGAAAAAAAAAATCGTTTTTAAATGGCCCAAAATGTTAATAATTAAAGATTTGCCGAGAACAAACCTGTTAAAAAATAAAAATTACTTCCTCATTCAGACTTTGAGTCTTATTCTAGGTCATCTTGTCAGTGAGCACCAATGGAATGGATGTTGGAAGGCCATGGCTGTCTTCAACTTCAGTGTCAAATGATAGGAATCTGGTTTTAAAAAACAGCTTTATTGAGATATAATATAGATACAACCTTTTAAAGTATACAGCTCCGTGGTTTTAAGCATATTCAGAGCTCTGCACTATCCAATCCAGAACATGTTCATCGCCACAGAAAGCAATCCTGTACTCATTCGCAGTCACTCACCATTCCCTTCTATATCCATCCCCTGGTAATCACTAATTTACTTTATTATTTCTATGGGTTTTCCTAATTTGAACATTTCCCTTAAATGAAGTCATACAATGCATGGGCTTTTGTAACTGATTTCTTTCATTTAACACCGTTTTTTAAAAGATTAATTAATTGTTGGCTATGCTGAGTCTTCATTGCGGTGCAGGCTTTTCTCTACTTACAGCAAGCAGGGCCTACTCTAGTTGCAGTTCGAGGGCTTCTATTTGTGGTGGCTTCTCCTGTTGGGCATGGGCTCTAGGGCACTCCAGCTTCAGTAGTTGTGGCATGTGGGCTCAGTAGTTGCAGCTCCGGGCTCTGGAGCACAGGCTCAGTAGTTGTGGCTCACGGGCTTACTTGCTGCAGGGCATATGGGGTCTTCCCAGACTAGGGATCAAACCCATGTCTCCTGCGTTGGCAGGTGAATTCCTTACCACTGAACTACCAAGGGAGCCCCAACACAATGTTTTTAAAATTCATCCATGTTAAAGCATACTTCAATACTTTTTATTGTATATTATAATTCATAATGTTTCATTGTGTGGGTATATTTATATATAAATACATATTTTATTTATCCATTCATCAGTTGGATGATGTTTGGGTTGTTTCCATTTTTTACTAGTATGAATAATGCTGCTATGACCATTCTCGTACTATTTTTTCGTGGATGTATGTTTTCATTTCCCTTCAGTATATATCTAGTGGTAAAATTGCAGGGTCATAGGATAATTTTATGTTTAACTTTTTGAGGAACTGCCAAACTGTTTTCTAAAGAGGCTACACCATTATACAATCCCATCAGGAGTTTATGAATGCTCCAGTTTCTCTGCATCTTTACTGACACTCGTTATTGTCTTTTTTATTTTAACTGTGCTGGTGGGTGTGAGGTGGTATCTCTTTGTGGTTTTGATATGCATTTCCCTAATAACGGATGATGAATGTACTTTCATGTGCTTAACCATTTGTATATCTTCTTTGGAGAAATGCCTATTCAGTCCTTAGCACAGTTTTACATTGGGTTATTTGTCTTTCTTTTGTTAAGAGTAGGGATGCATTTTTAAAACTACTTCATTATGAATCTATCATCCATTCATGTTTCAAACTGACAACTCAGAGAATCTTTTTTCAGAGAAGGCAGTCATATGTCCTTTTCAGTGTCTTTCAGTTTTTTAAAGTGTTGGTCATAAAGAGAGTGAGTCATGTTTTTTAAAAAGTGAAATGGAGATTGTTGATGTACAGATAGATGAATGGAAAAATTTATAAAAGCACTATTAATTTTGATCAAATGTGATAGGATCTGGTGAACTGAATTAAATCCGATTAATTCCTTTGGGAATCTCATTGAGCACGGAAGTCATGACTGCTACATGTGTCAAACAAATGCTGCTGGGTTTCTGGCATACTCCTCCAGCACATCAAGAATATAAGAAACACTTGTACCTTGTATTGCAAGCTTTTGTATGTAACATTTAGATTTTATATTTAGTTTTTTTAACTCTCCCCCAAAAGGAATTTGGGTATTCAAAGAATTCATAACTGGTTTAACTGGACCATGAGAATGATTTACACAGCTATCATATGTGTCATCTTTTGTAGTGGCAAATGGAGGCTTATTAAGTATATTCTTAGCTTGATTAAATTACAGGAGAGAGCATCCATGAGAACAAAACGGCCCTTTTGATTTTTTTTCCTCTGCCTTTAGTGGGTTTAATGAGTGTAATCTTTCAGTAAGAGCTCTTATGCCTGATTAATATTAAAAGAGAAAAAATAAACAAATAGAATATTTGTAAGGACTGCTGAGAGAAAGGTGGAGGGAGCTCACCCAGGCTTTGGTGCCAGACTAGGTTTCAAAAATCTACCATTTTCTCCTTGGTTGACTTTGGACAAACCACATTAATCTCTGTAAACACTGGTCTTCTCATCTGTAAGATGTGATGGATAAAGTCTACCTGGTAAGATTGTTGTAAGATAAAGTGAGGCGACAAATGTAAAAGTGTATAAGCTAGTGCTCAATTGATGGTACCTGCTATATTTTATGTTTCGATTTAGATAGTCTTATTTAGCTCAATCTTGACAAGACTTTCTGCTAATTTAATTTCACAGAAGGTAGACAAAGCAAATCTGGATGTACTTTTATTTTTTAAAAATTAACTTTTTAGATGCTAACCATCACTCATTATCAGAGAAATGCAAATCAAAACCTCAATGAGGTACCATTTCATGCCAGTCAGAATGGCTGCTATCAAAAAGTCTACAAACAATAAATGCTGGAGAGGATGTGGAGAAAAGGGAACCCTCTTACAATGTTGGTGGGAATGCAAACTAGTACAGCCACTATGGAGAACAGTGTGGAGATTCCTTAAAAAAACTGGGAATAGAACTTCCATACAACCCAGCAATCCCACTGCTGGGCATACACACTGAAGAAACCAGAATTGAAAGAGACACGTGTACCCCAGTGTTCATTGCAGCACTGCTTACGATAGCCAGGACATGGAAGCAACCTAGATGTCCATCAGCAGACAAATGGATAAGAAAGCTGTGGTACATATACACAATGGAATATTACTCAGCCATTAAAAAGAATCTATTTGAATCAGTTCTAATGAGGTGGATGAAACTGGAGCCTATCACGCAGAGTGAAATAAGTCAGAAAGGAAAACACCAATACAGTATATTAATACATACATATGGAGTTTAGGAAGATGGTAACAATGACCCTATATGTGAGACAACAAAAGAGACACAGATATAAAGAACAAACTTTTGGACTCTGTGGGGAAGGCGAGGGTGGGATTTGAGAGAGTAGCATTGAAACATGGATATTATTACCATATGTGAAATAGATGACCAGTCCAAGTTCGATGAATGAAACAGGTCACTCAGAGCTGGTGCACTGGAACAATCCAGAGGGATGGGATCGGGGGGGAGGTGGGAGGGGGTTCGGAATGGGGGGACACATGTACACCTGTGGCTGATTCATGTCAATTTATGGCAAAAATGACCACAATATTATAAAGTAATTAACCTCCAATTAAAATTAATTAATTTAAAAAATTAACTTTTTAATATAATGGTAAAATATGCTTGTTGAAGAAAAGTTGGAAAATTAATTTGAAAGTTACATTTACAAAACTAAAAAATAGGAATCTGTGAACAGAGGCTTAAAAATGGGAATATGGTAGAAGGAAAGAAAAATCTCTCGAAAGTAAGTAGTAGCAATGCTAATTGGAAATTATAAGTAGAACTAGAAGAGGATTCTTTAAAGATTCATGCATACTACAAGAGAAAAAATTCTTGCTTGACTCAGATTGAAACAGACCTTTACAACAAAAGGCCAATGGGAAGGATATACAATCAAGGGTGACTTTAGAGTATTACAGAGTGAGCTCAAATAAGATGATACTTCTAAACAAATGAAAACAACAAAAATGTTTTTTAAACTGTGGAATAATAGGAAACAGTAAGAATAGAATTGCTATTTATATTTAATAATGTTAAACAAATGACAGTGAAAGCACAGAGAAAGCACAGTTTCTTATCTCTTATTTACATTTCAGGTAAAGAACCTCTTTTGAAGGATGAAAATGACACTAATAAGGGAGAGCCCAAGTCTGGGAATAGTGAAGATCGTATAAGGAGAGCATAGAGTTATCCCAGGGGGAAAAAAATAGCTACATGGTAGTCAGAACTTACACATGAAATTATCTGTGGTCTTTCAGAAATCTTAGAAAATGAGAGAAATACTGGAAAATTGAAGATGGTTCTTCTGAAAAAGAGAAGAAAGATTTGCAGACCGAAGATAAATTAGTGACACAGGCAGGATTCTAGAATAGATGATTAAAAAATGAATTTTAAAAATTATAAATGCTTATCTCTAGTAGTGGGATGGTCTAGTGGTACTGACCATGGTAACAGCAGACAGCAGGAACATGGTTGTATAGGCAGACACTATGCCTTGTCATCTGTTCAGCATTTTAAAATTTACTTATTTTTCTCAAATTAAACTTTTAATTTTGAGGTAATTATAGGGTCACATGCAATTGTAAGAAATATTGCAATGAGAGCCAGCTTGCTGTTTAGCCAGTTCCCCCAATGATAACATTTTGCAAAAACTGTAGTACTGTGTCCTAACCAGGATGATAACATCAATACAGTTCTAAGATTTTATTAGATTTTCTGTTTTAGTTTCACTCATCTGTGTGTGTGTGCGTGTATTAGTTGTATGGAATTTTATTACATGTGTAGGCTTCTGTATCCACCATTACGGTCAAGATACAAAACAATTCCATCACCATAAGGATCCTTTCTCTTCTTTTAAAATCCTACCCATTTTTCTCTCCCTATTCCCTAACACCTGGCAACAACTATTCTGTAATCCTTTTCTCTAGGTTGGTCATTTCAGGAAAGTTATATAAGTGGACACATGCAGTATGTAACCTTTTGAAATGGGCTTTTTTTTCCCCCCACTCAGCGCTTATCAGTAGTTCATTCCTTTTTTTCTTTATCTGGTAAAATATATGTAATACAGTATTTTTTAAATCACTAAGTGTACAATTAGAAACATTAAATACATTATCACTATACCTAAAACTTTTTCATCATCCCTCCAAATACTCTGCCAATTAAATGATAATTTTCCCTTCTCCTAGGCCCCTAGTAATCTCTACTTTTCTTTATGTCTATATGAATTTGCCTATTCTAGGTACCTCATATAAGTGTAACGTACAATGTTTTTCTTTCTGTGTCTGGCTTATTTCGTTAAGCATAATGTTCTCAGGGTCCATCCATGTTGTAGCATGTATCAGGATTTTAGTCCTTTTTTATAGCTGAATAGTGTTTTAGTCTTCAGCATTTTTATTAATAACATGGATGAACTATTGATGACTTGCTTTGCAAATCCATATAGCTGGCAGTAAGTTGTATAGAAAATGTGTTGTTTTTCAAAACAGAGATTGAAAATAATTAGGCTGAAAGGATAGACTAAATGATCAATATGCATTAAACATCAGTAAGTGTAAAATTCACATATGATTCCAAAAATAAGTGTTATTTTAGCTAGATGTGGTGTGGTTTAACAGCAGATAACATGAAAAATACCTGAGGGGGTTTCGTTTGACAGAATGTTCAGTGTGAGTCCATAGTGTGATTTGAGTTCTGTTAATAGAAACAAAGTCCAGAATAAGGAGTGCGATTGTTCCAGAGTATTGTGTTCATTTCTGGGTACCTTATTTTATGGATGCATTTTTAACAACAGAGATGTATTCAAGGGAGAAGCCAGAATGATCTGACAGAAAGGTAGTAGTCACTCAGAATAAAAGCCAGTATGAAATGCTTTGGGAGATAGTAAGGTCCTTGTCAAAAGATTTGTTCAAGCAGAGGCTGACTGAATACTGGCCAGGGACATTGTAAAATATTTTAGTATCTCTAGTTGGGAGTGAAGAAGGTGCTCCATCATACATACTACCTTTATGGATCCTCACCCTTGAGATTTTGTAATTATAGAACATTGTAAGATCCTGGAGTTTAAACTTTTAATTATTGTTGTCTCTGAGGGATGAATTGCAGGGGACTGTCATTTTCCATGTTATGTATTTCTGTATTTAATTTTAGATTTTGCAATTATTATGTATTACTCCATCTTTTTAAAAAGCAGGAAAAGTCATAAATGTTCTTGTTTTGCAAATCAACACAACTTAATACTTTAATTTTTTAAAATAAAAATATAGTAAATTAATATAAGCATTTTTAGTGTTTAAAATTCTTTGCTTGCATTGAGAAGTGTGTGTACATATGGAGATTAGGTGCATGATTTTTTTATACTTTTGGGAGAGAGCTTTGCTTAATACTTGCCTTTGTTGATTTCAGTGGTTCTCTGTATGGTGACAGTGAAAGTTGGGTGGGCTTTGGCAGATCATTCTGTATGCTCAGATTTACCTCCAGCCTCAGGTCTGGATTATTAGATAACTAAATAGTAAGATTCTGACTAATTTCTGTGATTCATTTTCTCCCCCATTGACTCTGCTGCCTAGTACCCCTGTACTTGTAAAGAATGTTAGTTCTAAAAGGAAGTGCGAGGGGAAAAATTGTTGCATTCTCTTAGGAAAATATTTCCTTGTAATCCAGACGTGTTTTGTTTTTCCTCAGATGGTTCTGTTTTATCCCCTGGAGACCAAGGACCAACCCTTTTTGCTTGTTGGGAGAAAAGGATTATGACCAATATTTGCCTCCTGGAGATGTTTGGGAGAAATGTTGCTAAGCTGCCTTAATAAATAAGTTGTAAACAAAAACTCTGAGCTATCCCCCCCATTATTATCTTAATAAATTTTATTTTTCTATTTTAATGTTTTAAATGCTGCTGTTCTCTCAAGTACTTAAAAAGTCTATAACATTTGTCAGGAAAGAGACTTATTACCATACTTCCTTTGCCTTAGCCTTTTGATGATTTTTAGGCCAAGAATTTAGCAATTAAGTGGTAGATTATCTTGGACATTGTTGAATGATGTCAACATGTTGTTTGGTGTTAGAAACCATAGTATAAGAAGAAATGATTTTCTTAGCGTTTGATCATAGTGCTTTCACAGACTGGTTGCTTTCAATGTTTATGAAAAGTTTCTCTAAGAATTTGCTTATAATTCACTGTGGTGTTATATGAAGCTTCTTAGTCTTGTTAGTGAAGCATACAGGATGTTTGATTTGTGGCTTAAACTCTAAATGGCCACAAACATTTTTCTTGAAAATAACTTGCTTTTTCCAAACTTGAGGAATTCTTCCGTTGTTACCCACAGTAGTGAAATGTCCAACTTTCCAGTCATGATTTGATTCTCAGAGATGTTAAAGAGTAACTGTCTTAGAAGTAAGAAAACAAAGAAGGCTGATCACTAATGTAACAGTAGAAACTTTCTACTATAGTACCTATAATCTGTAATTGTGAGGACTTGTAGGCTTCTGGGAGTTAGTGCACCTGGAGAAATCCTGTAATAATTTAAAAGAATGAGGAAGTTTTAGGCTAGAACTGGGGACAGAGTTATAGTCTGTTATAAATAAAACCACTGGAAAGCTTTCTGGCTCTGTTAATGGAATAAAGCTTATAATTATAGTAATCAAAAAGTTTTTCTGAGGAAGATAGAGGGGAGGAAAGGAGTAAAGTTTTATGAGTAAGTACCCTGGAGCACTGAGAAATTCTTCTCATTCATCCCTCCTTTAGTTGTATGTACAACGAATCAAAAATAGCCTCATGGGGTAGGGAATAGCACCAGTCATATATAGTAACAAAGTAGTGTGTAACCTATGTGCCAGATTTAGCTTTCAGACTGAGCAGACTTTATAAAAAGACTGTACTTTTTCCTCTGGTTTGTGCTGTTTGTTTTAGGTGAAATGGGACAAAAAGACAAAACCTTTCTAGAAAGTTTATCCTCAGCAAGGAAATGTGGATTTTTAGTTTGTCTTGAAAAAGGAAATGTTGAGTACTGATAGCCAGAGTGTCGACATCCTAGCTTCATATTTCAGTAGTTCAGGGTTATAAATAACAGAACATAAGGAAATGTTATATGAAACTTGTAATTTCTTATCTGTGGAAGTTCTGTATTTGGTACACAGTTTTTAATAGTCACCCTTCTGCTTAAACTCTTTTGCCTGCTTCCTGGAGAATAAAGCTTAAAATTTGTGAACTTTGGTATTAAAAGTCTTTTCATGGTTTGAACCAAGTCTGATCTTCCAGGTTCATCTTTTGTCTTCTCTCCCTTTAGGAACCTAGACTTTTGCTGTGCTAGATTCCTGAGACATGCCTCGTGGTTCTGTCTTTGTTCATGGCCTCTTTTTATGTTGATTGTCCTTCTGAACGTTTCTATCCGTCAAAATGTTTGTTCTTCAAGGCCCCAGTAATTTATACTGTTGTTAGATAGAATACTCCCTCATTATTATGTTCAGCTTGAGCCGAAGGTATTTTTGGATATGTATTGGAAGACAGGTAATACATGCTCTTAGTGTAAATACTTAGGCTTGAATGTTGTGCTCATAGTTGAGGCACAGGAAATATTTTTGTTACTGAAGTTGGAACTGTAAATTGGAGTGTCTAGGAGTAACTTTCCGTAAAATTTTTTTGACTACTAGTGACTTGTTGCTGTAAAAGAAAAGGCCCGGAATGAGTATATATTGAAGTCCATACTCAGATTTGAGATAGACCATTCCATTTTATACACTTGAAATTATGCTTAGCATAATTTGAATCTTGTTAAATTATATTGTGTCAAGTAGGGTTTTTTATTTTTATTTTTCCAAGTAGGGTTTTTAAAAATCTGTAGTGTTGGGAATTGGAAAGGTGATAAAGTCAGACTATATATATGCCTGTTTTCTTTGAATTCTAGCTAAAAAGTGTTAATTTCAGTTTTACTCAAATTTAGCATCGTAATAGCCTTCCCTGCAACTGTTCCTTCAAGCTGCTCTGTTTATGAAACAGAGTAAAATTTTCCATTTTAAAGAAAACTGACTTCTTATGCTCCTGTAGTCTGATGTTTTGCAGCGTAGAGCTTGGTGGGGGGTGGGGCAGGGGAGGCAGCAGTGTGTGGTTATTTAATCTCTTTCTTCTTAGTAGGCTAGGCTTAGTATACGAAGTTAACCAAGTGGAAAAAAATATTTTTATTGTTATTTTGCTTTGAATCTGTTAATGTTTTTTTCTCCTTGTTGTATTTTAATTAATAATAGCTCCCTTGCTTACTATTCTGTAGCCAGCTGGAAAAGTGTGCTCTGTCTCATGGTTTCTCCCCTTCGGGTGTGAAGCTTTTTCTTCTGTTACCTCAAAATAGCAAATTCCGTAGTTCATGGCTAATCATAACAGTGAAATGTATTGAAATAACTTTTAAGAATGATTTTCCCCAAATAAAACTTCTTATTCATTGGTTGTCTTAGAATTTCTGGAACGACCAAGCTTCAGAATTATGATTTTTTAGTTCTGCATTTCTTTCTGACCTCTTACTCCTTTCTGTATGCATATCCTATGTGTTGTTTGTTTTCTTGATTTCTGACTGCTCACAGAGAGGTCATAAAAGCTGATGTAGTACAAGGGTGAGTCCAAGCCAGCAGGTCCTGTGAGTCATTTGCTCCTTTGCCTGGACAGCCAGTGTGTTGCTCTTAGGTGAGGTCATCTCTCTTCATGAACTATCTGTCAGGACAGATATGTTAATCTGGTTGTGGCAGTGGGGAGATGAGAGCATGGTCTGAGAGAGAAGAGATTTTAAATCAGATAGGCAAAGACTTAGTAGATGTGTAAAATAGTTTCTGGTTATGTTTGGCATAATGTGGACTGTTCCAGCATATTTCAGTTAATAAAATATTACTGCATGTACTCATATGGTTAATTGTATACACAATTAACTACCTTTCCCCCCCACCTCAAATACAACAGTTAATGAGTTTAATAATCAAGCATGTAACTGAGTATAGGTTTCAATGTTGTGTTGTTGATTAACTGCTAAGTTGTGTCTGACTCTTTTGTAACCCCAGACTCCTCTGTCCATGGGAATGAGTTTAATAATAAAGCATGAAACTGGTTGTAACTGGATATAGGTTTCAATGTTGGGTTGTTGATTAACTGCTAAGTTGTGTCTGACTCTTTTGCAACCCCAGACTCTGTCCATGAGATTTCCCAGGCAAGAAAACTGGAGTGGGTTGCCATTTCCTCCTCTCAGTGATTTTCTCAACCCAGGGATTGAACCTGTGTCTCCTGCATTGCGGGCAGATTATTTACTGCTGAGCCACTGGGGAAGCCCTATAGGTTTCAATAGACATAAACAAATTACATTAAAAATGTCCCTGTAATTTATAGCCATTCACTGCAAAAGATAAACATCTAGAAATAGTCTTTTGAAAGTGGAAGGTATTTTTGTACCAGATGGAGTGAAAGGCATCTGTATTGTGAAAAGATTGTCCATGTTCCCTGTGGTCAGTGGTCACCACTGTTGACATTTCCTGTGTCATGCTTCCAAATTGACTGTGGTTTGTGGATTATTTGTATCTAAGACTTCTGTTTGATTAATCTTCTTGTTTCTACTTGTTTCTGTTTTTTTCTGTGTACTCTGTCCATCTTTTTGTCATAGGTGTTTCTTCAGACTTGAAATTTAATTTATACTCTGTTGCTTTTCCATTTTTCCTTAGAGGTTTTCAGCATGTTTTTATACATTTCAGCCACCTTTGAGACTTCTAGGCCTTTTAATAAGTAAATGAACACTTTTATAAGAAATGAAACTTATAGTCACAACCTACTGGTCACCACTGGTCACTGTCTTATTTATAAATTAATAGCCATCATTTTCATGTGTACATTGAGTGCTTGCCTATTCATTGACTGAAGTCACTGTGTGAAAACTCTAGCTAGTAGGGTTCATATAGGACACAGGGTTTCATATGGACACAGGGTTCGTATAGGACATACAGACGTCTTGCCCAACAACTTCCACATAGATGGGTATGCCTAATAACAAAGAGCCATTAATTGTAAAGAATCTGTTGGCCATGCCAGGACTGTGAATAATTTTTAGGGAGTGACTTTACCTATTGGAGCAGATAGAAAGGACCTGGGTTAGGAAAGGTCGTTCTCTTGAAGACAGGGTTAGAGTGGCTGCTTGCTCATTTGGACAATTCCTGAGCTGAGTTTTAAGGTATACAAAACTGTAAATATTACTGGAGATTTTATTCAAGGCAGTAAGTCAGAAAAAGGGAAGAAACAAATTCTTTATATTTGGCTTTGGTATTAGATGTATATGTATGTATGAGTGTGTTTGAGTGGTTGGAGGGTGTTGAGGGTGGGGAATCGGGGTGGTAGGAGAGAGTATGAGTGTGAGAATGAGCCACTTGGTCACCACATTATGTTTCACGATCTTGCCTGGAGATTAGCTGTCTGGAGAAATGTTTCTTAATCCCCTTTAATATAAACATCTTTATGAAGGAAAGATGGTAAACTTTGCTACAGTGCATTCCTTTATTCACTCAAAAATATTTATACTTAGTACCTTCTGTGTATCAGGCACTATTTCATCATTGGAAACTTTTCATTTTCTGTATTTGTTCCTTTGATGCTGTTGTTCAGTTGCTCAGTCGTCTCCGACTCTTTGTGATCCCATGGGCTGCAGCACGCCAGGCTTCACTGTCCTTCACCATCTCCCAGAGCTTGCTCAAACTCATGTCCATTGAGTTGGTGATGCCATCCAGCCATCTCATCCTCTGTCATCCCCTTCTCCTCCTGCCTTCAATCTTTCCCAGCATCAGAGTCTTTTCTAAAGAGTTAGCTCTTCGCATCAGGTGGTCAAAGTATTGGAGTTTCAGCTTCAGCATCAGTCCTTCCATTGAATATTCAGGGTTGATTTCTTTTAGGATTGATTGGTTTGATCTCCTTGCTGTCCCAGGGGCCCTCAAGAGTCTTCTCCTACACCACAGTTCAAAAGCATCAGTTCTTCAGTGCTCAGCCTTATTTATGGTCCAACTCTCACATTCATACATGACTACTGGAAAAACCATAGCTCTGACTATACGGACCTTTGTCAGCAAAGTAATGCCTCTGCTTTTTAATACGCTGTCTAGGTTTGTCCTAGCTTTTCTTCCAAGGAGCCAGCGCCTTTTAATTTCGTGGCTGCAATCACTATCTGTGGTGACTTTGGAGCCCAAGAGAAAATAAAGTCTGTCACTGTTTCTGTTGTTTCCCCATCTATTTGCCATGAAGTGATGGAACCAGATGCCATGATCTTCATTTTTTGAATGTTGAGTTTAAGCCAGCTTTTTCACTCTCCTCTTTCACTTTCATCAAGAGGCTCTTTAGTTCTTTGCTTTCTGCCTTAAGGTGCTATCATCTGCATATCTGAGGTATTGGTATTTCTTCCAGCAATCTTGATTCTAGTTTGTGCTTCATCCATTCCAGCATTTTGCATGATGTACTCTGCATATAAGTTAAATAAGCAGGGTGACAATATACAGCCTTGATGTACTCCTTTCTCAATTTGAACAGTCTGTTGTTCCATATCTGGTTCTAACTGTTGCTTTTTGACCTGATATAGTTATCTCAGGAGGCAGGTCAGGTGGTCTGATATTCCAGTCTCTTTAAGAATTTCCCACAGTTTGTTGTGATCCACACAGTCCAAGACTTCACCATAGTCAGTGAAGCAGAACTAGATGTTTTTCTGGAGTTCTTTGGCTTTTTTGATGATTCAATGGATGTTGACAATTTGATCTCTGGTTCCTCTGCCTTTTCTAAATCCAGCTTGAACATCTGGAAGTTCTTGGTTCACTTGTTCCTTTAAGGTGCTATATAAGTCATAATTCTGCTTCTAGAAGCTTGCAGTGTAAGTTGTATGATATATTGGTTTATGAATTTAGAAGCAAATGAAAGAGACTTTAACAATGGCTTGTAGCCAAGGCTTCTATGTTCATTGGATATTTCAGGCAAGAATAACTAGAGTGGGTTTCCATTTCCTTCTCCAGGGAATCTTACTGATCCAGGAATCGAACCTGCATCTCCTGCATTGGCAGGAGGAATCTTTACCACTGAGCCACCAGGGAAGCCCATGAGAACTTTGTTTTAGCCCACTTTCTTTTATTAATAAACCCACCCTTAATGTAGAAAGTATTTCTATATAAATTTTTCTTTGTATTATGTAATGACTATCTTATGACTTTATTCCTCCCATCCTAGATCTAAAGAAACTTTTTTTGCTGTTGTTGTTTTGTTTTTATTTTTGTATGGTTAACGTTAGCATTAACATGATGTTCCTACTTAGTGACAGACCAAGTGCAGACTTGATCAGTGAACTGATTTCATTTTGCCAACTAGTTCCTTAAATCCAGAAGGGTTTGATGAGGAGGAGAAGATACTAGAATTTTTGGCTGACTGGTCATAACTTTGAGACAGACAATGAAATGAAACTGCAAGGCTGGTGGTTGTTCAAAAATCACAGACCTCCTCTTTTTCTTAAAACCATCTCATTCATACCAGATTTCTTTAAGCCACAGGCCAGATTTCTTTCTGCAAGGCCTGTTCCTGAGTTTTATTGGAGAGTGTTGGAAGAATGTTCAGATAGACCTCTGGGTCAACAGATAGTCCCCAGATCACTAGTTGAGATTTCACGTTATCTTTTAGCCACTGGGCACTTGGTTTATAACTTTTCTCTCCTTAAAGTGACTTGCCCCTCTTGTGTATTTGCGTAATAAGATCTGCGTGCCTCCCTGGTGGCTCAACAGAAGAGAATCCACCAGCCAAGCAGGAGATGCAGGCTCAATTCCTGGGTGGGGAAGATCATTCCCTGGAGAAGGAAATGGCAACCCACTCCAGTACTCTTGCCTGGGTAATCCCACGAACAGAGGAGCCTGGTGGGCTATATAGTCTATGGGGTCACAAAAGAGTTGAATACCACATAGCGACTAAACAACAAGATTTGCAAATAAGTATTTCATATTTATATTAGGACTCAAATTCCGTTTTACTTAGTTTTTCTTCCCATAGAACAAATGTTATTTAGTATTTTATACATAATAGTTACCATAGTATGTTACTTTTGTCACAAGAATTTAGCAAACACAGATATTTTGTAAAATAGTATCCTCACAGACTCTTTTTCTTAAAGGTTTTTTTTCTTTTTTTAACTGTACCATATACCATAACATTTTACAAGGCCAGAATTTCTCACCATAGTCTCAGTATTTTCCTGTGAAAGTCTGTAGTCACACTTGGCTGAGTAGCTCTTAAAATGTTTTTTAAGCTGTGGTACCTTGGACTGCAAGGAGATCCAACCAGTCCATTCTAAAGGAGATCAGTGCTGGGTGTTCATTGGAAGGACTGATACTAAAGCTGAAGCTCCAATACTTTGGCCACCTCATGCGACGAGTTGACTCACTGGAAAAGACTCTGATGCTGGGAGGGATTGGGGGTGGGAGGAGAAGGGGACGACAGAGAATGAGATGGCTGGATGGCATCACCGACCTGATGGACATGAGTTTGAGTGAACTCCGGGACTTGGTGATGGACAAGGAGGCCTGGCGTGCTGTGATTCATGGGGTCGCAAAGAGTCGGACAGGACTGAGCGAATGAACTGAACTGAACTGACAATGTACATAATTCCCAGGTGACTCAGTGGTATAGAATCTGCCTTCCAATGCAGGAGCTGCGTGACTCGGGTTCTGTCCCTCGTTCCTCATAGAGAAGATCCCCTGGAGGAAGAAATGGCAGCCCTCTCTAGTATATTTGCCTGGAAAATTCCATGGACAGAGGAGCCTGGCAGGCTGCAGTCCTTGGGGACTGCAAAGAGTTGAACATGACTAAGCACGCACACATGCACAATATACATATAAAATTTACCATTTTAATAATATTTAAGTGTGATATTAAATACATTGACATTGTAGTGAACTTTCACCACTGTCTATCTACAAAACTTTTTCATCATCCCATGCTGAAAGCTATTTTTAATGTTTTTAGTGGAAGGGCATCCCACCTAGTTCTACCTGTATTTTGTTTCCTTGCATCTGGTTTTTCTTTGCATCTGATACTAGTGTGCAGTCGTATTTCCATCTTCTCAGTTATTTTCTCAGCAAATATTTATCGAGCACCTTCTGTGTGCTAGTAGGGCATGGAACCTAGTGGTATAACCGTTGGCTATAATAGTCAAATATAGGACTGATACCAACTACACACTAGCATAGCTATAGTTTTTCAAAAATCAGAAGAAACCGCCATAAAATGCTTGAATATGGCCAGGCTTTAAATGAAAAAATACTTGAGCAGAAGCTCCAAGTTACATCACATATCTGGAGAATCCAATTTTTTGTGGTTGTTTAGAAAAAAAAAAACTTTTGTACAGTGGATTTTTAGTTAAATTTAAGTGTCAAAGAGGCATAAATGTCCTGTTATATGTATAAATATTACTTCCCTTTTAAATTGGATAAATCTTTCTCTAGCAAGATGTATCATTTTGAATTATATTTATTGAAGCTCTGTCCTATAAGTCTAAAGTCCATTATTTTTAGGTCTCCTATTTCTTCAGCGATCAGCTTTCTTCACAGGCCAACACTCACATCCATACATGACCACTGGAAAAACCATAGCCTTGGCTAGACGGACCTTTGTTGGCAAAGTAATGTCTCTGCTTTTTAATATACTATCTAGGTTAGCATGTATGTAATTTAAAACTTTTTAGTAGCCACATTAGAAAAGGAAAAAAGAAGCAGGTGAAAAGAATTGAGTTATTGGGGGTACTCAGTCCTCAAAATCTTATCACACAGCTCAGTAATCATGTGACTAATAAAACATGTTGTAACAGATGGAGGAGCCTGGTAGGCTGCAGTCCGTGGGGTCGCTAAGGGTCGGACACGACTGAGCAACTTCACTTTCACTTTTCACTTTCACACATTGGAGAAGGAAATGGCAACCCACTCCAGTGTTCTTGCCTGGAGAATCCCAGGGACGGGGGAGCCTGGTGGGCTTCCATCTACGGGGTCACACAGAGTCGGACACGACTGAAGTGACTCAGCATCAGCAGCAGCAACACAGTGTAGGTCTGTTGTCTTATTCTCTTTATCCCTTCAGATTTGTTACCAAGGAATGATCGCAAATCATTTTCTATCTTGTGACCTGTCCAAAGGGTGGATGACAAGGAGATATAAGGAGTCTGGGTAGTTCATTCCCTGAGGAAGTAGGTTCATTGCTTTAGATAGATTTTAAAAGAAAGATATACTTACTAGGCCATGTTTGTTATAGTCTCAAGATACAATTGTATTTGAAACCTGGTTTTTCTTTGATAATGAATGATATTACATCAAAGAAATAGAGGTAAACTTTCCATCTGGAGATACAACATATTGGAGTCATTTAGCTTCCTTAGAGTTTGGCAAATAGTATCCTCAATTGTAATAAAAAGTACTGGCCTTTGACAAAGAATTTGTAGTATGGATGCTTACTACATATGTATGCAATGGAATGTTACTCAACCATACAAAAGAATGAAATTTTGCCATTTGGAACGTCATGGATGGACCTGGGGGATATTATGCTTAGAAAAATAAGAGAAAAACAAATACTGTATGTTTTCACTTACATGTGGTATCTAAAAACTAAGCAAAACAAAACAGACTCATAAATACAAAGACCAAACTAGTGGTTACCAGAGGAAAGAGGTATGGGGGAGGGGTAAAATAGGTGCTTCCCTCATAGCTCAGTTGGTAAAGAATCTGCCTGCAATGCAGGAGAAAAGGGAAAGTGAAGTTGCTCAGTTGATGTCTGACTCTTTGTGACCACCTGGACTGTAGCCTACCAGGCTCCTCCATCCATGGGATTTTCCAGGCAAGAGTACTGGAATGGGTTGCCATTTCCTTCTCCAGGGGATCTTTCCAACCCAGGGGTTGAACCTGGGTCTCCTGCATTGCAGGCAGATGTTTTACTGTCTGAGCCACCAGGGAAGCAATGCAGGAAACCCCGGTTCAATTCCTGGGTCAGGAAGATCCCTGGGAGAAGGGATAGGCTACCCACTCCAGTATTCTGGCCTGGAGAATTCCATGGACTGTATAGTCCATGGGGTCTCAAAGAGTCGGACACAACTGAGCGACTTTCACTTTCAAAATAGGTGAAGGGGAGTAAGAGGTTGAAAACTGCTAAGAATAAAATAAGTAAATTACAGGATGTAATGTACAGAACAAGGAATATGGCCAATATTTTATAACAACTTTGGGGAGTATGATCTATACAAATATCAAATTACTATATTGTACACATGAAGCTAACATAAAAGTGTGAGTCAGCTATACGTCAATTTTTTTAAAAAAAGCAACTGGCCTCTCTATGCTATTAAATACCTTTAAAATGAGAATAGAGACATGGGTAGAGATTTTAAATGGGTAATTTGTTTTTTCTTCAGCATAACTAAAAGTTTTTCCTGTGATATTAAATCTGAGGGTGTGG
Source organism: Moschus berezovskii (assembly GCF_049115385.1). NCBI lineage: Eukaryota > Metazoa > Chordata > Mammalia > Artiodactyla > Moschidae > Moschus > Moschus berezovskii. The sequence continues at coordinate 29,510,751 of NC_142471.1, forward strand.
ACTCACTAGAGTTTTAGGGTATTTATAGAATCCTAAGAAGAGGATTTTATTAGCTATAATTGACCAAATAAGTAACTACAACACATTAGATTAATTAAATTCATTCTTGCTATCTTTAAAAAAAAACCCAACCTGGTATAAGGGCTTCTCTTTGTAGGTCTCCTTTCTGTTTCTTGGTAATAGGTAGGAATTGTGAATTAGATTCCTAAAGGAAAATGGGTTAAGGGTAGAATGGCCATATAATTCATTGTCTAAACTCAGCACCTTTAACGTGAAAGTAGGTGGTGTTAATACTTATGTCAGGACAGCAGGTGTTAAACCAGGGCTGTCCCAGGCAGAATGGGACAGATAGTTAAAGTAGTTAAAGGAGTTAAAGGGCAGTGTTACAGCTTTGCTACCTTCTCTTTAGGCAACCGTAGTAGGCTGTGGAAAGTGAATTCATGGAAGTTTTCACCGTTAATGTCCTGATCTGTTGGTGGAGTCTCCATCCCAGGATTTAGATAATTTTTTATTCAGAAAACACTGAAATTGAGAAGATGAATGAGAAGGAAAAGAGAAAGAATTTTAATTTAATAGACTGGCTGGCAATATCTCCTATCCCTGCAAGAAAGTTTTGCAAGCATGAAACCATTGTGACAGAAAAAATTTCTTTTAATTGTGCAAGTTATTGCCTTTAAATTCTATAAATTAACTTCATAAAGCGAGTACAAAAAATGGGTACTTCCTAAGGAAATTTTGTTATAAGACATTGATTATATATTTGATTTTTATTCTTCAGTGCCCTTATTTAGGCTTTTGTTAACAATTTTTGAGGAAGATGTCATAGTATTTATGTGGATGGCCATCTAACTGCATGATCTGGTGGCCTTTTATGTATAAAAGATATATGATAAATGATGTCATAAATCTCAGCTATTCATCTCCCTGGAGGAGATCTTGATGTTTTTTAATCAGAAGTTTAAAGATTACATATAATAAAATTCGGTTTTTGAAGTGTATATTTATTTGAATTTTACACACATGTAGATTTGTGTAACCACCTCAGTAATCAGAATACCAGTTTCATCACCTCTAAAATTCTCTTGTGCTTTCTGTTGTACTCAAACCCTCTTCTCACCCCTAACCCCTGGCAACCTTTGATCTGTTTTCTGAATTCCTATACTTCTGCCTTTTGCAGATTTTCATATAAATGGAATGAAATAGTTTGTAATGTCTGGAAATTGGCTTCTTTTACTCAGTATAATGCCTTTGAGATCCATATTCTTCCAGTGGGTTCCAGTGACATGTTCCATGTTGTTCCAATGGTTTGTTAGTTTTTTACTGCTGAAATGGCAACCCACTCCAGTGTTCTTGCCTGGAGAATCCCAGGGACAGGGCAGTCTGGTGGGCTGCCGTGTATGGGGTCACACAGACTCGGGCACGACTGAAGTGACTTAGCAGCAGCAGCAGCAGCAGTATTCCATTGCATTAATGTACCACAGTTTGTCTTCCATTTTTGTGTACCATACTCTTTTTATTTATACTTTTTGGTATTGTCCCACATATTCCTGAGGCTCTGATCTCCTTTGAGAAAATTGTTATTAATCCCTCAGTGTCATTCATTCAGCAAAAAATTTTTGAACATTGTTATCTCTTCTCCTAATGATAGTCATGCTGCTATTCCATTTTTTTCCCTAATAAGAATATAGCTGTGAACATTGTTGTGCAGGTCTCCTTGGGTACATGTGCCAGGCTTTCTCTGTGGTTTACCTGTGATTAGGGTTATTGGGATATAGGGTTTACATGTTTTCCTTTACAGATGCTCCCCAAAGTGGTCACACCAATTTATTTTTCCACCAGCAGTGTATATAAGAGTTTACATTGTTTCATATCCTTTTCAACACTTGTTGTTGACAGGTTTTTTATTATATTTTAAACCTATATGATGGATATGAAATGAAACATCAAAGTCTTTGAAATCATGTTCCTGATTATGAGTGAAGTTGAGTACTTTAAAGTATTTGTTAGCTATTTATGGTTCTCCTACTGTGAATTGCCCATTTATACCTATAATCCATTTTTTATTTAAAAACAGCTCTCAGGATCAATTTTAAATGTTTTCTATGTAATTGCACTGTTTTAAATGTCATTACATCAGAAAAACCCTTTTTAATGGCCTCCAATATGAAATCAGTGGTCTTTAGTTGGTCTTTTCAGATCTTTTGCTTCAGAAATCATTGCTTGAAGCTTCAGGTTGGTGAACGTGTGGAGATGCAGGGGAAATGGTCTCCCTGGAGAAGCCCTCCTTCTCATATACCTTGCCCTATACTTCTCTTCCATCTAATTGTTCCTGAATTTCTCAGTCTCTCTCCAGGTGAATGGTGTCAGATCAGAATTAAGTTGACTTCTTGGACACCCTGCTGGTGTTCAAGAATTGCTTATTGATGGTGTTGGAAAGCTCTCCGTGTTCGAATTGAGTGCAGGAACCCAAATTGTTATGTGTTAGGAAAGGGAAGATGGCACAGGAGAACGATCCCAGATAAGATTTGGAGCAGTGATTATCTGTGAACCATCAGAGTCAGCCAGCCAGCACCTCAGTAACCCAAACACAGTTTTCATGAAAGAGAAAAATTAAAGTGAATAGACTACACCTTGAAAAGTTAAAAATTTAAATTTGACTGTTAATCGCTTTTAAATACATTTCATATAAATTATGGCCACAGAAGCACAGATCTTCTGTCAGATGCAAATTTTCAATGACAACCTCTGTGTCAAAACTACTGTGTCTTGGACTTCCCTGGTGATACAGTGGATAAGAATCTGCCTTTCAGTGCAGGGTACATGGGTTCTATCCCTGGTCCAGGAAGATTCCACATGCTGTGGAACACCTAAGCCTGTGTACCACAACAACTGAACCCGCGCTCTAGAGCCCGTGAGCCACAACTACTGAAGCCTGTATGCTGCAGCTGTTGAAGCCCATATGTATAAAGCCTGTGCTCCGCAGCAAGAGGAGCCATCACAATGAGAAGCCCGCACACTGCAACTAGAGAGTAGCCCCTGCTTGCCACAACTAGAGAAAACCCATGTTCAGCAGTGAAAACCCATTGCAACCAAAAATAAATAATAGAAATAAATTATTAAAAATAAGCCACTGTGTATCAACTTGAAACACATCTAAAGAAAAAAATTATTGCTCATTTTTTTTGCTGCCTTCTGAAAATTTGCATACTGCTTTGTTGTATTTTATGGACTGTGTTCTCTGTATAAATTCAAATAGGTAATATATTTTAGCAGCTGAAACATATTTAGTGTGTTAAAACCAAATCAGCATTAACTTCATCTGTAGATCTCAAGTCTAGATGAGCAGCTGTTTTAAACTTGTGGTATACCTAATCAATAATGCCATACATTGTTAGCAAAATATTGTACCAGTGACAGACTGGTTCCAAATAGGAAAAGGAGTACGTCAAGGCTGTATATTGTCACCCTGCTTATTTAACTTATATGCAGAGTACATCCTGAGAAACGCTGAGCTGGATGAAGCACAAGCTGGGCTCAAGATTGCCGGGATAAATATCAATAAACTCAGATATGCAGATGGCACCACCCTTAAAGCAGAAAGCAAAGAACTCAAGAGCCTCTTGATGAAAGTGAAAGAGGAGAGCAAAAAAGTTGTCTTAAAGCTCAACCATCAGAAAACTAAGATCATGGCATCCGATCCCTTCATGACATATAGATCAGGAAACAGTGGAAACAGTGACAGTTTATTTTTGGGGGCTCCAAAATCACTGCAGATGGTGACTGTAGCCATGAAATTAAAAGACACTTACTCCTTGGAAGAAAAGTTATGACCTACCTAGATAATATATTAAAAAGAAGAGACATTACTTTGCCAGCAGAGGTCCATCTAGCCAAGCTATGGTTTTTCCAGTAGTCATGTATGAATGTGAGAGTTGGACTGTATAGAAAGCTGAGCGCCAAAGAATTGATGCTTTTGAACTGTGGTGTTGGAGAAGACTCTTGAGAGTCTCTTAGACTGCAAGGAGATCCAACTAGTCCATCCTAAAGGAAATCAGTCCTGGGTGTTCACTGGAAGGACTGATGCTGAAGCTGAAGCTCCCATATTCTGGCCACCTGATGTGAAGAACTGACTCATTTGGAAAGACCCTGATGCTGGGAGGGATTGGGGGTGCGAGGAGAAGGGGATGACAGAGGATGAGATGGTTGGATGGCATCACCGACTCAATGGACATGAGTTTGAGTAAACTCTGGGAGTTGGTAATGGACAGGGAGGCCTGGTGTGCTGCAGTCCATGGGGTCGCAAAGAGTTGGACATAACTGAGTGACTGAACTGTACTGACAGCATGTTTGTACGCTATTTACCACACGAGTATTTAATTTTGGAGTATAATTTTCGAACTACTCTTATGTGTCTGGCTTCTAAGCTATCTTTTAAAGCCATTTGAAGTAGTTGCTTTTCTTTTTTAAAAAATTATATTTATTTTTGATTGCTTGATGATTGCTGTACAATATTGGTTTGATTTCTGTCATACATCAATATCAATTAACCAGAGGTGTACATATGTCCCCTCCCTCTTGAATCTCCCTGTTTTATTTCTTAGTGGCATGTTTTATGTTGAGGTTAGAGATGTTGTGCGGAGAAGGCAATGGCAAGCCACTCCAGTACTCTTGCCTAGAAAATCCCATGGATGGAGGAACCTGGTAGGCTGCAGTCCGTGGGGTCGCTAAGGGTCGGACACGACTGAGCGACTTCACTTTCACACATTGGAGAAGGAAATGGCAACCCACTCCAGTGTTCTTGCCTGGAGAATCCCAGGGACGGGGGAGCCTGGTGGGCTGCCGTCTATGGGGTCACACAGAGTCGGACACGACTGGAGTGACTTAGCAGCCGCAGCAGCAGAGATGTTGTGCTTTAATAATAGTTAATGCACATTAAATAAAAAAGATAATTCCTTTTTAAATGTGGTAAAGTATGCTAGCAATAGCAGTTTAGTATTATACTTGATGTTTGATAGCCATGTTCATCTGCCTGCTCATGTTACAGGGAGACCTGTCCTTAGACAGATTATTTTGCCGGATGCCCAGTGTTTCCTTCCCAAATAGAGAAGCTTGAGTCACATGAGTCTGGCCTTAATCTGAATGGAGATCAGTTTATATATATTGATAGTTTGTAGAGCTGCCAAGTAGCAACCAAAGATTTCATGAAGTTAATTCCTTGAAATGTCTTATGGGACAAACTTTTTTGCTTCTTCTGCTCTGTTGTGCATAATTCTCAGGTGGTAAAGAAGCCTGGGAGAAAGAACAGGGTGATTTTTTGTTATTGTTTTCAGTGTAGAGGTTTGTCCTGCCCCAAGGAAGGCAGTATATTCTAGGAAAAATAACAGTGAATCTAACAGTGAATCTTGCCTCTTTATTGCTCCACTTCTGGCTTTATCTTTTATTTCATGTGTTTAAATGATTGCCCAGAAATGTCTTATGGGACATTTTTAAATTTTTTTTTATGGGACATTTTTTTAAATAGAGGCAATATCGCATGCTCTGAGTAACCCTGAGAGAAGTGAGCCTGAGCAGACTTAAAGCTCTACTTTTACTACCCTTGTCGGGTAGCATGGGCTATGTGATATGCTACTAAAGAAGCCAAAAGAATATAGCAAGTATTGGCAAAGAGATTGTATTGCTGATGAAACTGATTGTCCCAATTGTCAAAACTTAACGCTTCCAGAAGTTCCCATTATGATTACCTTTTTTTTTTCTGAATATGATTTATTTTTATTTTATTTATCATTTTCTTGTTAGGTGTAAATACGAGTCTGTTTGCAAAAAGGGACCTATAATGTTCACACTTCTTTTGTACCATGATTACCTTTTGATTGAGCTGTTTGTGTGTAGTACTTAAACAAGTACTACAATAAAATTCCAGAGAATTAAAAGATGATGTAATATAAGGCTTGCATTTATAGAATGCTTCTATTCTTGAAAAGCAGTTTAACAACTTTTTCTTTATTGTACATCGAAGTAACTAAAATGGATTTTTATATCTACTTGTATGACATAGTGGTGGCAGAAATAATTATTTCCATATGTATATCATTTTATGATAGAAAAAATTCTTTGTCATAGATTATCTTGGAGGAAACTCACAGAGGTTAAATGATAAACTGAGGACATAACACTATTCAGTGACAGATTCAGATTTGAATACAGAGCTTTTTGGTGTCTATCCTATCAAAATGTGTCTTGATGGAGAAAATAATCCACAGTAAATATTGGATGTGTTTTTTGTTAGAGTGTCAAGAAGATACAAGCCTAAAGATGAGAAAACATTCTTTTCTTCCTTTAGTATTGTATCAGCAAATGTGTAGCTAGCATTCTGGTGGTATTATTAACCTTGAATAGCAACAAGATGACAGCAAAGCTTATAAGGACATTTGGAAGATAGACATGGAAGAAGGATGAGATCTGATGGCAGTCTTAGGTCTTTGTTTTATTTTGTTTTTTTCCAACTGTATGGATCACAGTAAACATCATTCATTGCAGATTTGAAGTCCTGTTAAATCCTCTAGTCTGTAGACCTCTGGTGTATTTTCCTTGTAGCTCAATTATGGCTGCTGTGAAACTATAAGCTTGGAATTTATGGTAAGTGAAGCTTTAAATATCCCAAACATTGCAATATGGGTGGAAGGAGCTCTTTTCTTAAGGGAGCAGGAGCAAGTATCTATTTTGAAGTTGAAATGAATCAACAGGCTGTTTTTGTGGGACGCTGTTTTCAAGTTCAGAGAAACTGCAGCTTTGCCACTATGTGAAAATCTGGTGATTTATGTGTGTCACATGGATATAAAACACAGTCTTTCCTATTGAGAGGCTCTAATCTTAAGCAGGGCTTCCCTAGTGGCTCAGTGGTAAGAAATCTGCCTGCCAGTGTAGGAGATGCGAGTTTGATCCCTGTGTTGGGAAGATCCTCTGGAGAAGGAAATGGCAACTCACTTCCGTATTCCTGCCTGGAGAATTCTATGGACAGAAAAACGTTGTTGGCTACAGTCTATGGGTTTGCAAAAGAGTTGGACATGACTTAGTGTTAGTGACTAAACAGCAACAACAAATCTTAAGGAAGAAAATTTAGTGTTCTCTGAGATAAATTTTCCTTTTCTTTTAAAGTTAGTTCAAACCTGATGGATTTAAAATTTTTTTTTTTTTGGAGACTGTATACCTCAGTCTTAGACTCCTTAAATTTGTTTTGTTTAGAGATAACAAATATCTCTAATTAGAGATATTTATCTAATTAATAGATATAGATATTTAATTAGAGATATCTCTAATGAGATAATTTTCCTCTCAAAATTTAAAATGATCCATGAGCATAGTTATCCTCCCTTAAATAAATTATGCCGAGAACATGAATGTTTGGTATAAAAATGTTAAATAAATTGTTAATTCTTGCAACAATACTGTTTAACACTCATTGTACATTTATTCAGTGCTAAGTACCAAGAACTTTTTGTATTTCCTAATTGTTTAGATGAAAGTTATAAATAAATATGAAATAGCTTTTCATATTTCAAATACGAATATGGAAATGCTTTCGTATTGTTGAAATTCAACATTCTTGGGAATGGCTTATGAACTATATGATACTCATTTTATCAGATGTAGAATCTGAGGCTCAGCGAAATGTGATATTGCACATGGTTGTTTATTGGTTGCAATTTATTGAGTACTTACTCAGTGCCTGGCACTGTATTAAACACCTTACTTGCATCATTTTGTGTAATCCTCGAAACCACACTGTGAGGGAAGTACTATTTCAGACACTTTTTCCGTACAAGGAAATTGAGGTTTAGAGTGTTTAAGTAACTTGCCCTAAGATTACATAACTAGTAGTAGTAAGTACTAGAGTAGGAAGTCACCACTAGTGTATAGACACCTTTGAAATATAACAAGGCACCCCCTTGTGGTGAAAGCTAGAGAACTGAAACTTCTTCCTGGTTGCCACATCACTCTAATCAGTAGCTTGGGGCTGGGTTAGGTGCCACTTCTTACAGAAAATGGAGCCCCTGGGTGGATGGCTTGGTGAGCTGAACATGGGCAGAAGTTCATTCCCATTTTGCTTTTTGGACAGAGAGAAAAAGGTGCCTTTATTCTATGCATAAACTTTATCACCCTACACGGTGGTCTCTAAGCCAGGATTTCAGAAGCTATAGTCTACTTAGTAGCATTTTTTGTTGTTTTAGTTGCTAACTCATGTCTGACTCTGTAACCCACTGGACTGTAGCCCACCAGGCTTCTCTGGTCGATTGGATTCCCCAGGTAAGAATACTGGAGTAGGTTGCCATTTCCTGCTCCAGGGGAATCTTCCCAACCCAAGGATCAAACTTGGTGTCTCCTAGGCCTCACAGGTAGAGCCACCAGGGAAGCCTACTGTCAATTAATTGCAAAGTTACCTTCAATGCTTTTTTTTTTCTGACCACAAACACTTTACTCTTTCTGTTGTGTACCATGCAGGTTGGCTGACTTACAAATGACACTGGAGTTTCCATACTGTGCTATGCCCATTGCCCAGTTTCACTGGCATTGTTTGTTGGTGATGGGAAAGACTTGGGAGGGTTTAGCAGGGAAGAGCTAAAGAGTTATAACTCACATGACTCATAAATGTTTTTGGTTAAATGTAGCTCAAGACTTGTGTTAAATTCCTGACTTCATCACCTAGTTAGCTGTATGACTTTGATCATGTTAGGGAAAGAATGTAGTATAATGGTTAAGAGCGTAGACTTTGGGCTGACTCCCTGGGATCAGATTCTGGATGTTACTTACTGTGTGGACTTGGGAAATTTAGTTTATGTCTTTAGGCCATGCCTGTAATTTTAGAGGCAGAGTGGGAAAAGTAGCTCCTATCCCATTCAGTTGTGAGAATTACTGCATGAGTTAAATATATAAAGTACTTAGACAGCAACCTAGACAGCAAATTAAAAAGCAGAGACGTTACTTTGCCAACAAAGGTCCATCTAGTCAAAGCTGTGGTTTTTCCGGTAGTCATATATGAATGTGAGAGTTGGACTGTAAAGAAAGGTGAGCGCCAAAGAATTGATGCTTTTGAACTGTGGTGTTGGAGAAGACTCTTGAGAGTCCCTTGGACTGCAGGGAGATCCAACCAGTCAATCCTAAAGGAAATCAGTCCTGGGTGTTCATTGGAAGGACTGATGCTGAAGCTGAAGCTCCAATACTTTGGCCCCCTGATGTGAAGAACTGACTCATTTGAATAGACCGTGATGCTGGGAAGGATTGAAGGCGGGAGGAGAAGAGGATGACAGAGGCTGAGGTGGCTGGATGGCATCACCGACTCAATGGACATGAGTTTGAGTGAACTCCGGGAGTTGGTGATGGTCAGGGAGGCCTGGTGTGCTGCAGTCCATGGGGTCTCAAAGAGTTGGACACGACTGAGCAACTGAACTGAACTGAGCTGAACTGTACTTAGAACAGTGTCTATATGGTCTCTTGGGACTTAGTCCTGCCAGACAGGAGTTTTCATAGATTGTGTCAAAGTACTTGCTTTAGGGTTACTACCCCAATTCCTAAAAGAAGCTTGCACAGCCATATAGCATACTCCATTTTTTTTTTTTTTCTGAAAAAATGATGCCTGTACTGCTGTGGTAGAAATCTGTTTGGATTGTTACCATTTAAGAATTACATTTTAAGTAGATTGGTCTAGGTTATAGACATCAACAATTAGTCATACATAAAACATTTCTTTTGGATCCTTAGACAATTTGGGAGCCTCTCTGAAGAAACTTTGTAATTCAGTGGAAGTTCTTAGAGATTATAATAGAATTATCATTGCCTGTTATATTCATTGTCAGTATACTTGTTTTTAATGGGACTTTTTCTGTATTCAAAGAATAATTCAATCATAGAGACTCCCTTATTGACATTACTTTGGCACATCTAGCATATTACCTGCATGGCTTTTGCCATGTATTTTGTTCACTGACCTTCCCTGTCTGCCTTTTCTCCTCTCTCTACTCTCCGTCCTTATTTCAGCATGTATCCTGAGAAGTTTTGATCAGAGTTTTAATCTCAGAATCCATAAATTTAAGCTTAAGATTTGTACTTGAACTATATTAAAGCACAGAGTATATGAAAAAGCTAATGAGCATTTCAAAAAGCAATAAATGATAAAAATTGCCAATAAGCGGTTTTATCAGTGAAAATCTCCCAAGGAAGGCAGAAACCATCTCACATATTCTCAGGTGCTTACAACAGAAGGAATTTTATATGGGGAAATTGTAACACAGGTAATGGAGGAGCAGAGAACCAAATAAGAGATGGTGAAATAATATGATTAGCAACAGGAAGTCACTACTACTACCCCTTGCAGCTGAAGAAAGGCAGGGAGGTGCAACATTATTGCACAGAGTTACAAACATTGTTTTCAGGAGGGGAAAGTATTTCATTTGGTTAGTTAAAAGCAAGTACAATATGATTCAGTTCTGTTTCTTCTTTCTTCTTCCCCCACCTCTTAAAAGCACAGAAAGCCCCGTAAAAATTGCTATTTTTGTAAGGAAGCTTCTCACGTTTTCTTGGAGGTGCCAGCCTGCATGTCAATGCTAAAGGATAAAAGTATTTTTAAAAAGCCATAAAAATTGGAATAACATCACCTAGTTTTACATTTTTCTTAGTCTCTCAAAAGAGAAGAACTTAAGGTCTAGCCAAAGTGGTCTAAGGAGTAATACCAATCAAATATAAGCCAGTGTTTTTCCCTACTGAAGAATTCTGACCTCCCACTTCACGAGAATGTTCTTTGAAGGAACCTTTGTGCTATATCATGCCCAAAGAGGAGCCTGGCAGGCTACAGTCCATGGGATTGCAAAGAGTCGGACACGACTGAGCAATTTTCACTTTTTTTAAATGCTATATAATGCCCAAAGATATAGGCTAGTATTTGATTCTCGAAGAGATGGTGTATAAAATCTCTGCCACTCAGAGAAAGTGAAATATAGTTATTAAAGCAATATTCCTCTTTTCTGCAAGCATGAATAGGCAGCTTTCAGCTTCTGAAAATGATTATCTAACTACAACTTGCCCGTGGGTGGATTAGCCTCATTGATGAGTGTTGGTCAAGAAACAAGCTAATGACTTTGCTGAATTTACCAGTATTTGGCTTTTTCTAAAAGAAGAAATCACAAAACCATAAGGTTAAACTGATTTTCAAGGCTCTGTTTATTTCCTTGTCTTTGAGAACTTCATTTTTAAAAACTCTTCCCTTTCTTTAATATCACTTAAAATTTCAGTTGAAAGAATTTAAAGGCAGATTTAAGAAGTAATGTCAAAGAGGACAGTGATAAAACATTTAGAAATAGAAGTTTGAAAAATGCAATATTATTTAATAGGATGAGCTTCAAACTTAAAAGTCTAAAATTCTATTTGTAATTCTGCCTCTATTCATTTGTATCATTAAGGTTATGTTCCTTAACCTTTCCATGTCTGTTCCTCCAGTCTCCATGTAGGATTGTAGTATTTCTGTTTATGAAGAAACTTGGCGTGAGGTTTGAATGAGTTCTGTAAAATTTGCTTTAACATAAAAGCCTCTCAGCCCCAAAATACAGTAATACTCTTTATTATGGTCTGAATGTTTGTGTCATCCAAAAATTTGTGTGTTTGACCTCTAATCTTCAGTGTGGCTGTGTTTGGAGTCAGGGTCTGTGGGGAGGCGATTAAGATGAAGTCCTAAGAGTCAGGCCTCAATACAACAGAGTTGGCACCCTTATAAGAAGTGGGAAGAACACTGCACAGCACGAGGATGGCTGTCTACAGGAAGAATATTCCCACCCAAAACCAACCCCATCAGCCCTTTATCTGGGATGTTTAGCCTCTGGAGCTGTTGAAAAATGTCTTTTGTTTAAGTTACTCCGTCTGTGGTATTTTTGTTATGGCAGCCCACATAAATTAAGATAACCCTGACACTGTGATATCTTTAAATCCTGCAAAACTTTTAAAATCTTAATTCAAGAAATGACTCCCTAAAAAACCTGGTTTTAATACTTAAGAGTCACACTTGAAGGGTATTAATGCAACATTGTAAATCAACTATAGTTCAATAAAATATATTTTTAAAAAGAGAAAGGAGTATTTACTTAGCACCAGGCATTGTTTTGGGTGCATTTTGAAAAATGTATTTAATAATTTTATCCTCCCAAGAACTGTAAGTGGTAGTTATTTTTGTCCTTATTTTACAGATAAGGCAACTAAGACCTACAGAAGGTTGTATAATTAGTTAAGTAATGGGAATGAGATTCAAACATAGTCCTTCTAAAGCTTTTAAATCATGCTCTGATTCCTTCTTTGTTTCTGCTACTGTACTGAGCTCAGTAGAATGCCAGGCAGAGTGCAAAGACCAGAAAGTTAGTGAAGTGACTTAAGATTGTAGAGCTTTTGAATAATTAGAGAAGTTTTAAGATCAATATTGCTAACATTTTGCAGTCCATTTTTCATCCTGTAAATGCTGAACACTGGCTTCCCTGGTAGCTCAGACAATAAAGAATCTGCCTGCAATGTGGGAGACTTGGGTTGATCCCTGGGTTGGGAAGATCCCCTGGAGAAGGGCATGGCAATCCACTCCAGTATTCTTGCCTGGAGAATTCCATGGACAGAGGAGCCTGGCAGGCTACAGTCCATGGGGTCACAAAGAGTCTGACATGACTGAGTGACTTTCACTTTTCAAAGGCTAACCATTAGTCATTAGTAATGAGAAACATCAGATGTTGAACGAAATGAGTGTCATATGGAACCAATCTTAAGCCACAAAATGAGCCTGATGTTTAGAATCTCTCTTTTTGTCTCTCACAGAATGGAAGTAACAGCTGATAAGAAAGATGAACAGTACTGACATTTGATTTACTGACCTATCCATTCCAGAAAACAAATTCTAAGGTACAAAGAAAATGAAGTTATCTTATGGCCAGTTACTTTTTCTCACTGTAAAATGATGGTATTTTTTGGTATTTTATGATAGCCACTGCCATACCTTCGTGGGTACCTATCACTTCGAAAACTCTTTGTCAGGTGTGAAGGTTGACTTTTCCCAAATTCCATTTTTGATTAGTAGAATAAGCTTATATATATAGGTGTTAATCTAAAAGTTCGCTTTTTTTTTCTCTCTCTCTTTTATTGACTTTGGATTTGAAATCCCAGCTCCTCTACGTTTGAGCTGTATAACTAATCTTGGGCAAGGTACTTAATCCTTCTGAGCTCCCTTCTGAGCTTCCACTCCATCCCATTGGGAGTAATAGAATTACCTTCAAAGGGTCATTGTAAAGATTAAGAATGCTTGTGAAACACTTAATTATCACAAAGACAGGCACATATAATGGCCTAAAAAATGTTAGCTGATATCATTGTGAACTATGGTATTGACCATGCCTCTGATATGGGGAAAATAACATCAATTTTAGAGGATTATAAAATGGTACTTTTACCTTCTGAATATTCCTAAAACCTTGATTCAAGAAATGAGCTTCTAGTACTAATTTGTTTTTTCATATACTCAGGAGACCTAAATTTAAAACCCTGTGGATAAATAAAATACAGTTGACCCTGGAATACTCAGGGGTTAGGGGTACTGATCCTCTATGCCGTGAAAAATCCCCTTATAATCCAGTAGTCAGCCCTCCGTGTATGTAGTTCCTCTGTACCTATAGTTCTGAATCCTTGGATTCAACTAACCTTGGATAGTGTTGTACTGTAATATTTACAAATATTAAATATATTTGTAAATAATTTGTAAATATTAAATATTAAATACAATACATTAAAAAAACTGTGTGTTAAGTGCAATTCAAACTCATGTTGTTCAAACTAAGCATCAGTTGTAGTTCTTAATGGTTATTGGAATTGATAGAACTAAAAATACGTTTCTAATGACAGTATATATGATTTTAAAAATATTGATGTATCTGACATGATATAGTAATGTGGATTAAAAAGCTGCATGCATGAAGTTCCATGAGAAGACTGTGTCATAGTGAGTACTTATCCTATTAATAAAAGGAGACAAGTCAGAAGAAATAAACAAGTATTAATAGATTTCTGTGCCTGAAATGACTAATGAGGAATGAAAGTGGTTCATGTTGCCAATTAAGATTCTGAATTGAAAAAAAAAAGTTTTAATTATAGTAGTAGGATTTTTGGAATTAAATAATGAACATGTACAGTTCTGAAATACTATTGAGCATCTCTGTAGACATGAATTGTGCTAGGTTACTATGAATGCAATTTTAAGTAAGATTTCCTACCCTCAACCAGACACAGACAACAATAGAAAAAATCCCTAAGTGTGTTATTTTTTTTATTGCTGCAGTAACAAATTTCCATGAACTTAGTGGCTTAAAAGAGCATAAATTTATTAGCTTCAGTTCTACAGGTCAGAAATCTGATGGATCTTACTGGGTTAAAATCATGGTGTCAATAATGCTGTGTTCCTTTCAAGCCATCCACACTCTTTGGCTCATAATCCTTTTCCTCCATCTTCAAAGCCAGCAGCAATGGGGGTCCAGTTCTTTTCACACTGACGTCTCTGGGGCTGCATAGCTGGGAACAGTTTTCTGATTTTAAGGACTCATGTGTTTGGATTGGGCCCACCTGAATAATCCTGGATGGTTATTTTAAATCCTTATCTAAGAAGTCCTTAGCCACATCTATGTAGTCCCTTTTACCATTTAAGGTAACATATTCATGGATTTTTCAGGATTAAAATGTGGACATATTTTAGGAGCCTGCCACACCAAGGAACTGTGTATGGAAGAATAAAAACTTAACCTATTTTAGGGGTCCAGGAAAACCTTTCAGGGCAGATCAGCTGAGTCTTGAATGAAGAAACGAAGGAGGCATATAGAGAGGTAGCTGCCTGGTCAGTCTCAACAGTGGAGAGGGATATCTGAGTATACTGTATATGGAAATGTGAAAGATCATGCCCTATTGATTTGTTTTCAAGGAATCACACATTCAAGATGTTGTATGTGATGGTGGAATGGAGAGAGAGATTTGATTACAGTGGGACTTGGCATATTATGCTTCAGAGGTTAGGTTTATTTTACAAGCAGTGGCATGACATTGATGAATTTGAAACTGGGGGGGTGACATGACCCAGATTTAAACTTTGGATGGATCATTCTCAGCTGTCTTGAGAGAGAATAAGACTGGAGGGAAAGAGACAGTGAAAAGGTTGTTACTTTTGTTCAGGTATCTTCATATATAGTTCAATTAAGTTTTTGGCTTATGTGACTGAGTCATACCATCTGGGCTTCCCTGGTGGCTCATTAAAGCATGTGCCTGCAATGTGGGAGACCTGGGTTCGATCCCTGGGTCGGGAAGATCCCCTGAAGAAGGAAATGGCAACCCACTCCAGTATTCTTGCCTGGAGAATCCCATGGACGGAGGAGCCTGTTGGGCTACAGTCCACAGGGTCGCAAAGAGTTGGCCACGACTGAGCGACTTCACTTTCATACCATCTGAGATAGAAGAAAACAGAAAGAAAGGCTTGAGAGATC
Source organism: Moschus berezovskii (assembly GCF_049115385.1). NCBI lineage: Eukaryota > Metazoa > Chordata > Mammalia > Artiodactyla > Moschidae > Moschus > Moschus berezovskii. The sequence continues at coordinate 29,526,287 of NC_142471.1, forward strand.
TAAGATAATAATTGCAGGAGAGCCAGGTTCAATCCTGGGTTGATAAGATCCCTAGAGAAGGAAATGGCCACCCTCTACAGTATTCTTGCCTGGAAAATCCCATGGATAGAGGAGCCTGGTGGGCTACAGACCATGGGGTTGCAAAGAGTCGGACATGACTGAGCAACTAAGCACACAAGCACCCCTTCATAAACAAATACAAAGTAAAAGAAAAATCTTGTAGAGAACCTAAATTCTTAATTTCCTTCTCTGAAATTAGCCATTTACCATCAGTAAGTAAGCAAAATAGTTGAGGTTGAATTGTCAGATTTTTCTGTTCTTAAGAGCAGTCTTGTTTCCCCTTGGCACCTACCTCACATATACATAATGTTGACTTCCCATGTATTTTGCCTTTCCCTGCCCTGTGGCTTTCTCTTCCACTGAATGATTTAAGGAGTCGGCATTGTAGAAATCTGTTCAAGTTTACTTTCTATTTTCTTTGTTATGTTGTGGTAATTGAGCCAGTTTCTGGCTTGCCAGTTCAGTTCAGTTCAGTCGCTCAGTCGTGTCCGACTCTCCGCGACCCCATGAATCACAGCACGCCAGGCCTCCCTGTCCATCACCAACTCCCGGAGTTCACTCAAACTCATGTCCACAGAGTCCAGGTAGTCCATTATTCACTTTAATGGACAGTATATAATTGTGACCACGGAAGGAGCTGTTTACTTCAAGATATCAAAAAACTTCAGGGGAGATGGTTGCTGATTAAGAGTGGGATTACATGTAGATGTAGTATTTTTTTTCCTTGTCGTAATGTAGTAACTTAATGTTTTACATAGCTAGGAATTCTAGTTATTTTGGAAGCTGAGTCTATTCTTGGTCTGGTAGCTGAAAGGTAGCATAACATGCTATAGCACGTGTGTTCAAATATTTTCTGTTCACCAACTGGACTAATAGTTCTTACATACACTGCTTAACCTGTAAAATGTTTAAGCAGTAAATTATATCTTTTCATGAAGAAAGTATGCAGTAGGGAATAATTGTAATTTGAATTTAAATAATTTGCCTTCCCTTAAATAGATTTTGGGTTATAGTTTTAATATTTTTAATTGAAAAAATGGGGCACAGTCTATCTAGAGTAACTAAGAAGCATAATTGCTATAAAGTTCAAAGTTGATTTATGTTATTTTTTTGATCCATGAAGAGAATGATGTTTATCAGGATAGTCTTGAGTTTCTGTATAGCAAAAGTTCATTGCAAATATTTACTTTGACTAGTAAATAGACACTATAGATTCATTGATGACCACAAAGTTGTAGGATGGGATAAAAATTGAGTTATATAGATGTGATTTTTGTCTTTAGGAACAATTAGATATTAGGGCACAGAGAACAAAGGTCTTAATAATACTGTGCTTTGCCCAAATAAAATCGGTCTATAAAAATTTCTGTTGTTGATAGCATACTATAGTTAATGAGTTAAATTGTCTCATAGAAAGGTGTTAGTTAAAAGTTTTGTCTGTAAAATGTTGCAAAATCTAGAAGTGGTTTCATTAGAGCTACTTACAAAAGATGAGAGATAATGGAACAGGGTAATGAGTAAGCGGAAAGGGAGAGGAGAAGTTTATTAGCTTTTTGTTCTGCTTTATGCCTGCTCCTTCTGGAAAGTTATTTCCTGGAACATGTCTTATGTTTCAAAGATTATTATTTTAATAACCTATTGCAGGTATCAGAGGCAAATATCTTCATCAAAAATAAGTAATCTTTTTTCTCACCAGTGAGTTATAGAAAAAACTTCCCAGCATAGAAACAGTCCATACTGACATCTTTCATTTCTTGAAGTTTATGTCAACTGGAATAAAATTAGGAGAGGGTTTGAAATTAAAAGTACCCTTTTTTGTAGCTCTTTTCCCTTTAAAAACCATTGGTATTTAATAGGAAATGTCCAACAAGACTAGACTTTGTACATTTCATCCAGATTAAATGTAGTCTCACTGTTAGTTCAGTTGAGTTGCTCAGTTGTGCCCAACTCTTTGCAACCCCATGGACTGCAGCACACCAGGCCTCCCTGTCCATCACCAACTCCCAGAGTTTACTCAAATTCATGTCCATTGAGTCAGTGATGCCATCCAACCATCTCATCCTCTGTCGTCCCCTTCTCCTCCTGCCTTCAATCTTTCCCAGCATCAGGGTCTTTTCCAATGAGTCAGCTTTTCACATCAGGTGGCCATCATATTGGAGCTTCAGCTGTAGCTTTAGCATCAGTCCTTAAAATGAATGTTCAGAACTGATTTCCTTTAGGATTGACTGGTTGGGTCTCCTTGCAGTCCAAGGGACTCTCAAGAGTCTTCTCCAATACCACAGTTCAAAAGCATCAATTCTTCAGCACTCAGCTTTCTTTATAGTCCGACTCTCACATCCATACTACTGGAAAACCATAGCTTTGACTAGATGGACCTTTGTTGAGAAAGTAATGTCTCTTCTTTTTATTATGCTGTCTAGGTTTAATATGCTGTTATAACTTTTCTTCCAAGTAGCAAGTGTCTTTTAATTTCGTGGCTGTGGTCACCATCTGCAGTGATTTTGGACATTACTAATTTATGGTAAAAACAAGGCTTTCCACAGTCTCTGAAGTTGAAATATGAGCTTTTTTTTTTTTTTTGATGACCTCTCTGTATTGCTAGGTCCAAAATATGCAAGAAGCAGAAGATCTGCATTAATCATTATGTTTAGGTATTTTAAGTCATAAACTAGCAGTCTGTAGCTTAGAGCTGCTTGGACTCCTAAAACCCTTGAGTACTTTTCAATCTTACCCCTAAATAATTTTTAAAATAATTTTCTTTTCAAATGTGCTTTTAGAAAATTGCAGAATCTTATAGCTAGGGTAGTAAGACTGAATGTTCAGGATTATAGTCCATTTCCAAGTACTTCCAATTCTCTGTAAAATTGGTAAGACGCTACGTCATGGCCTTCTCATCCTGTATTTCTGATACTTATTAATATCAATTATGATTGAAACAGAGTTGTCTAATATTCTGTGGTTCTTCAAATGAACTTCTATGAATTAACAATTCTTTATTTCTTATGATTTAAATATGCTTGTCAAACACTTTTCCAAAAACCAGTAGATGTTAGAGTGGTACTCAAGAGATCGTTCCTTTGTGGGGAACTCTTCTAAAGCACCTGGCCTTGATCCTGTCTTCTCCGTTCCTTCTTAAATCAATTTTATTGAGATAAAATTTACCACATGATGAATTAAGCCTAAGTGTACAATTACTGAGTTTTGACAAGCATATAAATCTTATGTAATCACAATCATATAGAATATTTTCATTGCTCCAAAAGTTCCCTTGTGCCTCTTTGCAGTTAAGCTCTTTACTGCTTCTAGCAACAGACTGTCATTAATCTGCTTCTGACATTACAGATTTGTTTTAAATTCTGTATTAAAAAGTATTTTTTTAAAAAACTCTGATTATTTTGTGTTTTTAAAAACTATTTGAGTGGATTACTTTGGTCTAGGATTTCAGAGGTTTCCAAATTAAAATAGTTTTCTTTCTGCTTTGTATAGTTGTCCTGTCAAGCTCTGTGGTTTCCTAGGAAATTTACAGGTGAAAAACCTGAGACACGGATACAGAGACCCAGAGATAGTATAGGACAGTATGGATTCTTGCTTATTGAAAAAGGAGCTCAGTTGAAAATTTTATGAAGGGAATGAAAATATCTATTTTGATTTGACTGTATCTGTTCATTTTTGTATCAGATGAGTTCTTTTCTAGAACATTAAGTTGTGATGAATTTATGAAAAATGAAAATAAGGGTTTAGGATTTGTTTGAGTGACTTTGTAAAAGTGACACACACTTTTTAAGTGACTAATTTAGTCACAAGTTTTCTGAAGTTCAGCTTTCTTATCTGAAAAATGAAAATTTAAATTGAGAGTTGTCATAAGAATTAAGAGAATTTATAAGAGAATTTATGAATGGACAGAAATCTGTCTAATTTGGGGAGCGATTGCACTGGTTGTTTTGTCTTATCTCGCTAGGTTCTTAACTTTTAATTGGATTACATGCTAGATGATCAGGTCAACTTTTAAATAAACCTCTTAAGGGAACACAGAAAGTGTTAAGACTCTTAAAATGACATGTACTATCTATTAGAGTGAAAATTTTCAAGGGGGAAAAGGAAGATTGAAATAAAGAGTAATCAATTTTTGATCCTGAGAAGAAAACAAAGAAAAAAATGACTTATAATTTGTTTTTTAAAATTGCATTTATTTCTGCACAAAATAAAATTACCATAGAATCTTTCATACAGAATCTCTCGAATCCTAGAATCCTTTTAAATGAAGTCATTTTGGTTTTATAAAAATACGCCCCTCTTGTCCAGGTTGCAGGATAGACGTGTCCTCTTAAAAAATCTGGTTTATTGTCAGTAATAATAGGTTCTGAAGAATTTCCCTACTAAGGATTTTGGCATTTCATTTCTTGATTTAAACACCTTTCAGTAAATCTAGGATTTAATATTAATTTTAGAATTAGGCACATCAACCTTGAACTCTATGCATTATAGAAACTAAGTTATCAAGATGATAGTTTCAGCCTCTTAAGTGATGAGTTTAGTCCAGTCACACTGATTGTTGTTACTAATATGCCATATTTCATCACCTCTAAGATGCCATTGGTTATACATCATTATTTTACATAGCATTTAAAAAATGATTATGATATAATGCTTTATCAAACAAAATTTTATTTTATGCTTATTGAAAATTTTCTTTAGACATTTAAAAATTATATCTCATACATAAAGAGGAATACATAAGTGAAATGAATTGCTTAAAGTAACCTTAAACTTCTTAATATTCAGAGCCCAATTCCTGTGAATCATTTTTTGTACCCAGAGTTATGGAATGCATGTTTTTCTATACAGTGTCATCCTGTGTTTTTAGAAAATTTTCCACTATTGTCTCTGGAGTTTTTTTTCAAGTTCTTGACACATGTTCTATACCTTTTGATGCTGGCACTTTCTTTTCTTTTTTTATTGAAATATAGTTGATTTACAATACTGTATTAGTTTCAAGTGTACAGCAAATTGATTCAGTTATACATATAATATTTTTTTATTCTTTTCTGTTATAGGTTATTACAGGATACCAAATATAGATTTCTGTATCGCAATTGAGTAGATCCTTGTTGTTTATCTTTTTAACATATGGTAGTGTGTATCTGTTAATCTCATTCTCCTAATTTATCCTCCCCCTTTCTGCTTTGGTAAAATTTGTTTTCTATGTCTGTGAGACTGTTTCTGTTTTGTAAACAATTTCATTTGTACTGTTTTCTAGATTCTACATGTAAATGATATCATATAGTATTTTGTCTTTCTCTGACTTACTTCACTTAGTATGATAATCTCTAGGTTGATGCTTTCTTGAGTTCAGTGTCAGTGGAATGTCCATACAACAAAAGTACTAATATTTCTTCTTAAAATGAACATTCAGTGATTTGTTTAAGGAAATAGAGAGGTTGAAATTACAGGTACTCCTTGAAGAGAAAGTCAAGTTCTTGCTTGTACAGGCAATGACAACTGTGTCACAATTATTGCTTGGCTGTGTGAAATTCCATTGAAGGTAGGTCCATTTTTATTTCATAGATGTTAGCATGTGAAACGGAGAAGGCAATGGCAAGCCACTCCAGTACTTTTGCCTAGAAAATCCCATGGACGGAGGAGCCTGGTAGGCTGCAGTCCATGTGGTCGCTACAAGTCAGACATGACTGAGCGACTTCACTTTCACTTTTCACTTTCACACATTGGAGAAGGAAATGGCAACCCACTCCAGTGTTCTTGCCTGGAGAATCCCAGGGATGGGGGAGCCTGGTGGGCTGCCGTCTGTGGGGTCGCACAGAGTCGGACACGACTGAAGTGACTTAGCAGCAGCAGCAGCATGTGAAAAAAAGTCTTAATATTGATGAAATGTACTATCTGTACTTAATTATTTGAGTGTTTTTAACAGCTTATTGAGTTATAATTAAAAAACATACAGTCTACTCGTTTAGAGTGTATAATTATTTTTTAGTATACCCATAAAGTAGTACAGCCATCACCATAACCACCACCACAATCACCAAACCCCATACCCATTTCCCCCTCAATCCTTCCAGTTCTAGGTAACCAGTAGTATACTTCCTGAATGGACGGTATACCTACTCTGGACATTTCTCTAATAGAATCATATACTGTGTAACCTTAAGGGGAAAGGTTCCATCAGAGCATCACTTTAGCTACATTCTATAAATTTGTTATGTTGTATCTTCATATTCATTCATCTCAAAGTATCTTCTTATTACCCTTGTGATTTCTTCTTTGTTCCATTGATTACTTAATTTCCATAAATTTGTGAATCCCCAGATTTCCTTCTGTTTCTTATTCCAAATTTTATTTTTTATGGTCAGAAAGCACACTTTATTTTTTTTTAATTGAAGGATAATTGCTTTACAATGTTATGTTAGTTTCTGCTGTACAACAACATGAATCAGCTAAAAATGTACATATATCCCCACCCCCACCCCAATCTCACCCCTTTAGGTCATCACCAAGCTGAACTCACTGTGTTATATAGCAGCTTCCCACTAGCTATCTGTTTTACACATGATAGTGTATAATGTCAATGCTACTTTCTCAGTTTGCCTCACCTTGTCCTTCTGCTGCTGTGTCCACAAGTCCAGAGAATATATTTTCTGTGGTTTCAGTCCTAAATTTATTGATTCTAGTTTTATGGCCTAGTTTGTGATGTCTTATGTTCCTTTTCTTCTGTTTACTGCTTTCTTTTGCATTATGTGAATATTTTCTAGTGTAACCTTTCAATTCCTCTGATGATTATTTTCACTATTTTTTTTTTTTGAATTATTTTCTTACTGGGTGCTCTAGGGCTTACCATAGGTAACTTGCCAAAAGTTAAGTAGTTAAGATTTATACTAAATTTCAGTGAAACATCAAAGTATTCTCAAATTTAGCTATATTTCCTCCTCCCCTTCTGTGCTATTGTTATTTGTATTATAGCTATATATGTTAAAAACCTAGTAGTGTGGTAATGATTACTTTATGTAAATTTATGCAGAGAGAAGAATGGAAGCAAGTATATTTTTTATAGAATTTCTTACATTGAATCTTCTTACTTACCACTTGCTGTCTTCCTTTTTTTAAATTCAAGTAATTTTTGTTATCATTTCCTTACTCCAATGCAACTTTGCTCCTACTTACTTATTTTATGCTGTTATTGTTGAATATATTTCTTTCCTAAATGTTAAAGGCTCAATAATACAACTATATACGTATTATATAACTGCTTTTTAAATAGTTTGGTGAAGACGTATTCATTTATACTATATTTTATAGCCACATAATTACCTTTACTGAAGTTCTTTGATTTTTTAATGTGGATTTGAATTACTTTTGGGGTCATATACTTTCAACCTGAATAGTTTCCTTTTTTATTTCTTGTGAGGCAGGTCTGCCAGCAGTGAATTCTTTCAATTTTTGTTTTATCTGGGAATGTATTTATCTGTCTTCATTTTGAAAGGTGATTTTACTGAATATAAGATTCTTTTTTATTTGGCTGTGCAGCATGGCATATGGGATCTTAGTTCCCTGACCAAGAAATTAAGCTGGGCCCCCTCAGAGTGAAAGCTCAATGTCTCAACCATTGAACTACCAGGGAAGTCCTCTGAATATCAGATTCTTGGTTGACATATTTTTTTGGTTTCAGCACTTTGAATATGTCATTCCACTTACTTTTAACCTTCATTATTTCTGATGAAAAATCTGCTGTTAACCTTTTTGGGATTTCCTTGTGAGTGAGAAGTTGTTTTTCTCGTCCTATTTTCAAGATATTTACTGTTGATATGTCTTGTATATGTATGATATCTCTTAGTGCTTTCCTGCATGGAATATGTTGAGCTTCTTGGACATGTAGATTGTTTTAACCCAATTTGGGGAGTTTTTAGCCATTATTTCTTTGATTATATTTTCTCTTCCTTTCTCTACTTCTGTGAAAAAAGTTTTCCTCTTTCTTCTCATGTTGCTGTGTTTTATGGTTTTCCATTTTCTCTGAAACTGTTGATATGTATTCATTATTTTATCTCTATGTTCTTCAGATTGTACAGTCTCTATCCATCTATATCCAAGTTTCCAATATTTCTGCTAATTTATATTATATTTACTGTTGAGTTTCTGGGATGAATTTTTCTTCTTGGTTATCGTACTTCTTAACTCCTAAATTTCCACTATTTAAAATAATTTTTGTATCTTATTGATATTGTATATTTGACAGGATAGTCTTATTGTTTACTTTTTATTTATTTATTTAACCTGCCTTTTCCACAGTCCCCCCATCTCAATACACGGCAATTACATTTTCCTAATTGTTCAGGCTCCAAAACTAATGTGATCCTTGGGATATTTTTCTTTTTTGAGACATCTTTCTTTCTTTTAAATTCCAGTAATCAATCAACAAAACTTCAAAATTTTACTCAAGATTCAACCATATCTTGCTATCTTTATTTCTAGCAGCCTGAATAATTCCAGTAGTATCCTAGATGATCTCCATTCTTCACCCCTGTTGTCCTAAAATCTAGTTTCTACTGAGAATGATCCTTAGAAACATCAATCAAATGTAACACTCTACTGTTCACTTTCCAACAATTTACTAAACTACTCAGAGGAAAAGCCAGTACTCATGATGGCCTATTAAAATATTCATAACCTGATTATTTTTCTTCTATTCCTGTCACTACTTCACTTCATTCAAGGAACACTGACCTCCTTGCTTTCCTTGAATAAGTCAAGCATATTCCCCAGATATCTACATAGTTCAAACCTTCACTTCTTATACAGGTTCATCAAGTCACAGAATCAGAGAAGCCTTTTGAGAATACCATGTGCAACAAACTTCTATATTTCTTTAAGCTCTTATTGTTTACTTTTAAAAAATTAATTAATTTATTTCTGGCTGAGCTTGGTCTTCATTGCTTCATGGGCTTTTCTCCAGTTGCGGCACACAGGAGCTACTCTTTGTTGCAGTGTGCTTCTCTTTGCTGTGGAGCATGGGCTCTAGGGTGCTTGGGCTCAGGAGTTACGGCTCCCAGGCTCTCAAGCATAGGCTCAGTCATTACAGTGCATGGGCTTAGTTGTTCCTCCTTGCTATGTGGGATCTTTCCAGATTAGGAGTCGAACCCATGCCTCCTGCTTTGGCAGGTGGGTTTTTACCACTGCGCCACCAGGGAAGCCCAACTTCCTTTATATTTTAAAGCATTTTCTTCCTTTAACTCTGTAGGCATATTTATAATAGTTGTTTCAAAGTCTTCACCTGTTAAGTCCAACATCTGAATATCTTTCAAAGGCAGTTTCTGTGGCTCTTTTTTCCTGTGTAGGGAGTATACTTTTCTGTTTCTTTGCATGTCTTATAATTTTTTGCCAAAAACTGGACATTTTTGAAATTACTTTTTTTTGGAGTATAGTTGATTTATAGTGTTGTGTTTCTGCTGAATAGCACAGTGAATCAATTTTACATATACATATATTCACTCTTTTTTAGATTTTCCTATATAGATCATTACAGAGTACTGAGTAGAGTTTTCTGTGCTGAAGTCCTTGTCAGTTATCTATTTTATGTGTAGTAAAAATTGGACATTTTAGATAACATATTGTAGCAACTGAGGATATAAGCCCACCCCTAGTTCTGACACATTCACTGAATTGGATGTTGTTCTTTGCTTGTTTATTTGTTTAGTGGCTTGATTAGACCATCGTAGTGTTTTTTCCCTGTGGGCTTCTGTGGTGGCTCAGCAGTAAAGAATCCTTCTGCAGTTCAGGAGACCCAGGTTCAGTCCCTGGGTCGGAGGATTCCCTGAAGAAGGAAATGGCAACCCACTCCAGTATTCTTGCCTAGGAAATCCCATGGACAGGAAGAGGAGCCTGGTGGGCTACAATCCATAGGGTCACAAGAGCTGGACATGACTTGGAGACTAAACAACAACAAAACAATTTTCCCTGTAGTGTATAGCTGCTGATACTATTCCTCAGAAATCAGTCTTTGCCATGCACAGAATCATCCTAGGATGATGGTGGCTTTAGCAAGGCTCTCTTTGGCTCTTTCTTTCTCTGTTCTCTTTGTCAAGCTGTCTCCCTCTATAGGTATCATGTGTTAGCTTCTGCCATTTGCTCTGTTGTTATCAGTAATGCCTGTAGCATAAATTCTTCCACAGACTGACATGATTAAATTTGGGCCTCACTGCAGGGGTAATTTTGCAGCAGTCTTTGAGGTTGCTTTCTGAACCCAGGACTCTTCTTAGCTGCTTTTCCCCCTGGTTCTCCCTTGTAAAATTCTAGCTGTTCTATGGGTTAGCTTGTTACTCTCAAAGGTTTACCAGTGCCTTAATTGTTTACTCGGAGAAGGCAATGGCAAGCCACTCCGGTACTCTTGCCTAGAAAATCCCATGGAAGGAGGAGCCTGGTAGGGGGCAGTCCATGGGGTCGCTACGAGTCAGACATGACCGAGTGACTTCACTTTCACTTTCACACATTGGAGAAGGAAATGGCAACCCACTCCAGTGTTCTTGCCTGGAGAATCCCAGGGACGGGGGAGCCTGGTGGGCTGCCGTCTATGGGGTCACACAGAGTCGGACACGACTGAAGTGACTTAGCAGCAGCAGCAGCAGTAATTGCTTACTACCAAAATCTCTATTATCTTCTGTAGTGCCCTCACTATTAACTTTCCCACACTGTGTTCCAAATAAACTCACTTCTCTTGGGGAGCATTTTGGAGCTCTTTGTCTTCTTGTGTCCTGCTTTTACCTGGCGTGTTGTAATTCATGGGGTCGCAAAGAGTCGTACACGACTGAGCGACTGAACAGAACTGAACTTAAAACCTCTGCCACTGCCATGGAGCAGACAGTGAAGATAATGGTCCCTTTTCATGTAATGATACTATTACTTGGTCAGGACTTCTTCTGTTGTGGAAACTTTAAATCTGTGAGCAAGCTGGAGCAAGGGTAGTTAGGATCCCAGCATTCTTGGCTTGCCTGCTGTGGTAGAACTTCCATCCTATGAGTGGGAGTGGGGGCTGGCTGGAAGAAGTGAAGCCCAGAGCTCTCAGCTGCTCTTTCTTCTTACAGAGCTTCTGCATTACAGAAGTGGAAGTAGGAGAAATGCAGGTGGACTGCCCCACCTATTAGATAGCATAATTCTCAGTTGGGATTTGGGAATAGAGGAAGCCCTACATTCTTGATTGCTCTCATCTGGAATAGACTTTCTGTCATGCTGAACGCTACTGCGACTGTGGCTTGATAGTATCTAAAGTTTCTTACAACTTATTTACAAATTAAGAAGACAATACCTATTTGTAATCTGTATAATGTTAATCTAGTAATTTCTTTATCTAGTACTTACACAAAACTGTAGTAATATCAGGGTACTGTAAAATGACAAGAGTTGCAATAATTTTTTTAAATAGGGTTTTTATGTGTTATATATGTTACAGGCTAGTATAGAACATGCAGCAAACATTGAGCAGATATATTGTTCATTGTTTTTCATTATGCCTATACAGCTGAAAATACTGTAAAAATATGTAACCATTTGTCCTTGGGCCTTATTGGATGTGGAATGCGGTGAAGTATTTTTTGAATCCAGTGTCTGTGATTGGTTCATAATAGCATTAAACCAGAAGGTTGCCTTTTATTGCTGTTACATGTTATCAAGTAGAAAAAGCCTTTAGGCATGGACTAGCAGAAGGTGAAATGTGTAGTTTCATTAGTTCCAGAGACACCTTACCACTGGCAAAGAGAGCATTGTGACTATCGGTCATCTCATCCACCAATTGTTATTGTATACCTGGCAACACCTAATTATAAAGTATTCATTCTGATGAACCAAATTTTCCAAGATTAGCAGTAGCAGAGACTTCCCTGATGGACCAGTGGCACAAACTCTGTTCCCAGTGCAGGGGGCCAGGGTTTAATCCCTGGTCAGGGAACTAGATCCCACACACTATAACTAAAGATCTTACACGTCACCATGAAGATCCTGTGTGCTGCAGCTAAGACCTGGTGCAGCCAAACAAATAAATATTTTAAAAAAGATTATCAGTAGTAAAGGTGGAAGATTTAAAACCTTTTATAGGTAACTCCTGAACTCTTGAATATACAGCCACAGTTCTGGGCTGTGGTCCATATGAGAACAGCAAACTAGATCATTAAGATGCTTCTGCGATTTTGTGACTAGGAAGCTGTTCCTGTAAGCAGTGATAGTAATATATACACACAGTCCTGTGTTTCTCACAGTCTTAGATTAGGAAAATGTATTTATGAAGAAGAGAGTGTATTTTTTGAATAAGCAACTAAAAGAAATCATCTTGTCTAATTGCTATAGGGCAGTGGTTCTCAATAGGAGGTACTTTTGTCCCTTCTTTCCCCACCCCAGAAAATATTTGGCAATGTTTGGAGACATTTTCAGTTGTCAAATACTGGTTGGAGGGCAACAATGATACTAGCATCAGTGAGTAGAGGCCAAAGATGCTTCTATTAATAAACATACTACAATGCACAGGACAGCCCCTACAACAAAGAATTATCTAGCCCAAATGTCAGCAGTGCTGAAGTTAAATCCTCCTGTAGGGCATTATAACCAACACCAAGGATAGTTTTAGAGATAAAGAGAACAACATGATCATATTCTTAAAAACTTCATTTTTGGAAGTACAAAATGCCCTGTAGCCTATCCTCTATCAACCAGGACTACTAAAATCAAGTATTGGTGAAATAGATACTAACTTTAAGATATACTTTTTTCCAATAATATGTCTAGGAACAAAAGAATGGAAATATGGTTCTACTCAGGTTTTCTTAAAGCAAATGTGGTTTCTGTATTTCAGTTGCAGAAGCTGTTACCTAAGAAAATCAATTTTGATTTCTCGTACTGTTTCTCTTTTTTTGGTATCAATCTTTATGTTACATAGTTGAATTTGAAAGAATAAAGTTTCTAGTTGTGGTTCAAAATTGTATCAACATGATGACTGAAGTAGGAAAATCTATCTACCTATTCTGTAGGAAAGCTTGTTGAATGAAAAAGCATTGTATTTTAGCACTAGAGTCACTCTTTCTTATAATTTTTTGGCGGGGTTTTGTTTTGCTTCTTATCGTAGAAAAATTACAGAACTACACAAGGTGGGGAAAACAATGTAATTAACCCATGAACCTCAATGTACCCATTATTCAGCTTCAGCATATGAAAATCTTGCCAATCTTGTTATATCTTTCCCTCCCTCTACTTGCTTCTTTCTCAGAATTATTTTAAATCAAATCACAAGCATCATATTATTCCACCTATAAATACTTTGTTAGTTCTGTTTTTAAATGAAGTCAGAGAAGGTATTATCTTGTGGGTAGGCCTTGGGGGATGTGGAATTATAGCAAGTCTTTGGAATGGAGCCTTGTTACAAAAAGTGGATAACCCAAAGCCTTCTAGATAGTAGAAGCTATATTAAATAATTGTTGAATTGAAAAATCTATTGTTATATGAAGTAATATTGTAATTTTAACGTGCCACAAAGACAATTTACTCATCTTTTAAAATAGTTTTTATGCCACCTTTTCATTTTAGCACTGGCTTTAGTCACAGCCTGGCTCCCATTGCTGCCCCTCTCTTTCCTGCTGGCATTTTACTAATCCATATCTTTTCTTTCGGCCCTTTCTTAAGTATATACTCGTGACACTGAACTCTTGGAAATCAGTTACTGCTTTTGTTCCTCCCTTTAATATTTGGACTTTTAAAATTTCCTAAAGCTAGTGAAATGTGTTTTAAGCAAGAATGAAAAGATTAGCACTTTTGAAAGATAATTTTGGTTATGTTGTGGAGGGCAGATAGGAGGCAGGGAGAGCTTGATTGGTGCATTTCATACTTGGAAAAAAGAGACAGATGGATTTAACAGCTTTTTAAGAGCTGGAACCCACAGTCTTTGGTGACTGAAGGAAGGAAGGTGGGAGGAAGGAGTTAAAAATGATGGCCAAGTTTTTAATTTCAACAACTAATGATAGTACTATTTTCTGAGAGGAGCACAAGGGAGAGAGCAGATTCATGGAGAAAATATTCTTCTCTGTGATTTCCTAATTTGATGAGTGGGGCGGCGGAAGAATCTTCTCTTGACTCTCAGTATGGTGTTCCAGTGAAACAAGAAATGTTTTATTTGAGCAGTACTGTGATTTCATTCATAGTTTTAAACTAGTTTATGAGAAGAAAATCCATTGGGCTGCTTGTACTCCCATTTCTTCATGATATACAAGTTTTGTATAGTCATTATCCAGACCAGCATTTGTTATCTGACAGTCACATACTGGACGTGGTAGACAAGAGAAATAACAATCCAAGTTGTGCACAGGATATAAGGGAATCCTTCAACCCCCAACCCATCCTTTACTGTGGCCTGTTATAACTTAGAGGCCACTAGATGTTTGATTTAATTTGGTGATAGAGCCCAAGTCCTGAGGAAAAATGACCCCGGATTACCCTTGTTCCATTTACCCCTAAGCTTACTTTCTTAGAAACAGTACTGTTCCATTGTAGAATTTTCATAAGTGATTAGTGCAAAGATAGCCTTCCTAAGTGATCAATACAAAGAAATAGAGGAAAACAATAGAATGGGAAAGACTAGAGATCTCTTCAAGAAAGTTAGAGATACCAGGGAACATTTCAGGCAAAGATGGGCACCATAAAGGACAGAAACAGTATGGCCCTAACAGAAGCAGATGATATTAAGAAGAGGTGGCAAGAATACACAGAAGAACTGTACAAAAAAGATCTTCACAATCCAGATAATCACGATGGTGTGATCACTCACCTAGAGCCAGACATCCTGGAGTGTGAAGTCAAATGGGCCTTAGGAAGCATCACTACAAACAAAGCTAGTGGAGGTGATGGAATTGCAGCTGAGCTATTTCAAATCCGAAAAGATGATGATATGAAAGTGCTGTACTCAGTATGCCATCAACTTTGGAAAACTCAGCAGTGGCCACAGGACTGGAAAAGGTCAGTTTTCATTCCAGTCCCAAAGAAAGGCAATGCCAAAGAATGTCCAAACTACTGCACAATTGCAGTCATTTTACATGATAGCAAAGTAATGCTCAAAATTCTCCAAACTAGGCTTCAGCAGTACGTGAACCGAGAACTTTTAGATGTTCAAGCTGGTTTTAGAAAAGGCAGAGGAACCAGAGATCAAATTGCCAACATCTGTTGGATCATAGAAAAAGCAAGAGAATTCCAGAAAAACCTTTAACTGTGTGGATCGCAACAATCTGTGGAAAGTTCTTAAAGAGGTGGAAATACCAGACCACCTTATCTGCCTTCTGAGAAATCTGTATGCAGGTCAGGAAGCAACAGTTAGAACTGGACATGGAACAACAGACTGGTTCCAAATAGGCAAAGGAGTACGTCAAGGCTGTATATTGTCACTCTGCTTACTTAACTTATATGCAGAGTATGTCATGCGAAATGCCAGCCTGGATGAAGCACAAGGTGGAACCAAGATTGCCAGGAAAAATACCAGTTACCTTAGATATGCAGATGAGGCCACCCTTATGGCAGAAAGTGAAGAGGACCTAAAGAGTCTCTTGATGAGGGTGAAAGAAGAGAGTGAAAAAGCTGGCTTAAAACTCAATATTTAAAAAATGAAGTTCATGGCATCCAGACCCATCATAGATGAGGAAATAATGGAAACAGTGACAGTTTGCTTATTGGAACATCTTGGGCTCCAAAATCACTGCAGAAGGTGACTGCAGCCATGAAATTAAAAGACACTTGCTCCTTGGAAGAAAAACTATGACAAACTTAGACAGCGTGTTAAAAAGCAGACACATCATTTGCTGACACAGGTCCATATAATCAAAGCTATGGTTTTTCCAGATGTGAGAGCTGGACTATAAAGGAGGCTGAGTGCCAAAGAATTGATGCTTTTGAACTGTGGTGTTGGAGAAGACTCTTGGGAGTCCCTTGGACAGCAAGGAGATCAAACCAGTCAATTCTAAAGGAAATCAACCTGAATATTCATTGAAGGGACTGATGCTGAAGCTCCAATACTTTGGCACCTGATGCAGAGAGCCAACTCATTGGAAAAGACCCTGATGCTGGGAAGGATTGAGGGTGGGAGGAAAAGAGGGAGACAGAGGATGAGATGGTTGGATGGCATCATCAACTCAGTGGACATGAGTTTGAGCAAACTCTGGGAGATAGTGAAGGACAGGAAGCCTGGCATGCTACAGTCCATGGGGTTGTAAAGGGTTGGACACAACTTAGCAAGTGAATAGCAAATAGGCCGCAGAAAGGGAAAACTCCTTTTAACTCTCATCAGATTTTGGGAGTCATTTCAGTGAGGGAAACAGGTGAATGTTACCAGGACTGCAGACTCCTTTCTGTAGTCCTTGGATCATGATTCTCTATACTGTGTCCTGGAACCCTTCTTCACCACATAATATACCCTAACCACACATTCACTGGGAGGAACTCAAAAATTGGCAATATGAAAGAATGCCATATCCCTTCTCAGTTCACCTGAAAAATTCTACTGTGAAGTGGTTGTAGAGGTGTAGCAGTACTTGAAATAGTTTCCATCTGTAGCGTGCCTGCTACATCGTCACCTTCATACCGTAAAATAGTAGTGCTCAGTTGTGTCCAACTCTTAGCAACGCCATGGACTATAGCCCACCAGGCTCCTCTGTCCGTAGCGTTATCCTGGCAAGAATACTGTAGTGGACTGCCATTTCCTCCTCCAGGGGATCTTCCTGACCCAGGGTTCAAACCCACCACTCTTGTGTCCCCTGAATTGGCAGGCAGATTCTTTATCACTGAGCCACCTGGGAAGCCAAATAAATGCCATTCTGTTAGTAGTAGTAGTCATGTCATATTTATTCCTTTATTCGTGTACTCCCAGATGTTCCTTTTTTTAAAAAAAAAAACTTCTACCTATTTTTAAAAGTCTTAACTGAATTTCTACCTCTTCTGAGGAACTCAGTTTTACTTTTGTTTTTTTATTTAATTTTGCAAGGATGTGTGTCTAGTTCCCTTATTAGTTTTTAATAGTTTTTAAGTCCCTTATATGTAGGACTCATGCTTTATTTGTATCTTGACTGGTAGTTAACAAGACGAGGAACACCGGAGATTATTATTCTATTGTAGCTATCTAACGATGAGCCAACATTCTTTGGTAGCACATATGGGACTAGTCTTTGAACTTTAAAGGGAAAAAGATAAATAATCAAAAATCCAGTGAACTTGGAAATGTTTGTGATTGGGGGTGTCTCTCATGGACCTTCCTTCCTAAGGCAAACCTGAGTAGTTTGTAGCCTATAGTTCTACAGAAACATGTGAAGGTATTTCCCAGTCATAAAAAAAGAAACAGTAATTCAATTGGTTTGGTTTTTTTGCTGAATGCTCTTTAAGCATAATCA
Source organism: Moschus berezovskii (assembly GCF_049115385.1). NCBI lineage: Eukaryota > Metazoa > Chordata > Mammalia > Artiodactyla > Moschidae > Moschus > Moschus berezovskii. The sequence continues at coordinate 29,543,752 of NC_142471.1, forward strand.
GTATCCACCCTAAGAACTTCATTGAATAGTTTAAATGAAACCAGTGCATTGCACGTATTCCACCTTGGCTAGAGGATGTCAATGTGTGGAGGATGTCAATTCTTTTCAAGTTGAATTTTATTACCTGACAGAGGTACACCATCTGGGTGCGTGTTACGTGGAACTTCCAGATATTTTGAAGAATCAAGTTATGGTCTTTAATTCTCTCCCCTTCCTTCACCCCTTTCCTCATGTCCAGGACGAGTGTGATTTGCTATTTATTTTAGAATATTTTTTAAGACACAAGGTATGATAGAACCAAAAACAAAACCTAGTGGCTCCTTGAAGCAGTGTGCTTTCGACTCAGATATGAAATTGCCATGTGCCACTTTTTTGGGTCTGTCTTTGGCATCTGAGAGACTTTTCCACATACTGTGTGAACACTCTCTTCCTCGGAGAGTTTGGTCAGTTGGAACAGTGTTGGGATTTCTAGCTTATTTTCTGCTGAGGGAAAAATATGTCAAGTTAAACATTGCAGGATAAATAGAGGCTTTGGGGGGTGGGACATGGGGGGAGCTGTTGATTCCAAAGTGTTACTCTGCTTTCTCAAAGTAAAGGAGAGAGCAGAGATCATACCAAGAAAACACGAGTGAAGTGAGGTGGAGAACAAAATGTAAGTACCTAAAATCAGATGCATGTGGGAAGGACCTTCTTCATGATGAACTGCAATTTTTTTTTTTTTAAGTAATATTGCTTCTTTCTTTTCTTTCTTAAAAAAAAAAAATACTTTGACTTTTTGGTTTCAAAAGCAGGTTAAATAGAAGTATATTATAAAGTCCAGAACCATAGGCATTGTTGAAATTTACCAGCCCCCTAGAGTCAATAGCTAGGAGAAGGCAATGGCAAGCCACTCCAGTACTCTTGCCTGGAAAGTCCCATGGATGGGGGAACCTGGTAGGCTGCAGTCCATGGGGTCACTAAGGGTCGGACATGACTGAGCAACTTCACTTTCACTTTTCATTTTCCACTTTCACAGGAGAAGGAGATGGCAACCCACTCCAATGTTCTTGCCTGGAGAATCCCAGGGACAGGGGAGCCTGGTGGGCTTCCGTCTTTGGGGTCACACAGAGTCGGACACGACTGAAGTGACTTAGCAGCAGCAGCAGCAGAGTCAATAGCTAATTACTCTACATTTTTGGCTGTTCCACATAATTAACCCTGCTGCTTGATCTAAGGGAAGTGGGGGAAGACCAGGCACTGTTGGATGATGTTAGCTCCTTGTTTAACCCTTCGTGTTGTGCTACAAGACTCAAGAACCCATTTACTTGGATCTGTGAGGGGGTTTACATTTCCTAAGGTATTTTTTTCTACTCCCTCTTAAGAACCAATGAAAAGAGCATGCCTAATGCAGGCATAGGGTGGGGGTGGCAGGTTGGGAGGAAAGGGGATTGCTTGCTTTGAATATGACTAAAAGGAAAGTACATAGGCTTTTGTTTTCTTTTGTTTTTTCAGATCTTATCAAATTAATACTGTCAAACTTGAAAAATGTGGCTCTGTTTTCTTAATAGATCTCTTAGAAGCAGGTGTCTTATGCAGATAATAATTGTGGTTTTTAAAGCTAATGTGTAATTTATTTACTTAAAATCAGGCTGTCTTGTAGCATAATTTTCCTGAGCAATATATTGAAGGTAAATGCACTTTTTAACTGGCTACATATAATTTTAGGAGAGGTTAAAGAATAGATTTAAATAAGCTGGTGGCCTGTTGGCAGGTCTGAGAAGGGCAGAAAGTCCTACAAAGCAGTTGTCGAGGGGATTATGTCTCTGGATGTCTTTGTCAGGAAAAGCCCTCTGCACACCCAGCAGCTCCCATAAATGTTAATGTGGCACTGTTCAGGGAGCCAGTGCTGGGGAAAGCCTGTGTCTGAGTAGGCGTGGGTGTATATGAGAGGGCTGCTGGGCAATCTGTCTCTGGCTGAAGTAGACTGCAGAGAGGCTTTGCCTTTCCCGAGCACTGGTGTGGGGAATTCCTGCTACCCAGCGGGTTTGGGGAATTCCTAAACCCTGATATATTTTCAGCTCTAAAGTGATAATGGCCTTGTCGGAGTGAGGAGCAAAAAGCACATAGGGAATGATTTTAAAACATGAATCAGCCAGTTCCTGGTGTATGTCTTTTACTTGCTTGAAAGAGCTCTTCAAGCTGACAGTCTTGCTATTGGTCAAGGGAGTTAGGATTCCACACAGTTCAGGGATTACCCTTCTTTTCCTTTCCCCTGGACTCCTCCTGCCTGTGGATATTTAGCACACAGATGTAGTTGCTTGATCCAGCAGGAGAATCTCCCCAGTTTTCATGTGTGTTACACAGTCATTGAAGCAAATGGTGATAGTGGCTGCTCCACACAAACCTGGCAGTGCTACTGCCAGCAGGTTTCCCATAACCTTGGTGTCTCTGCAGCAAGGTTAGTGGCTGTGTATTTACTGAAGCTACAGCTTTCTTTTTCTCTTTCTCTGCTTTTACCCATCTCCCTACCTCCTGCCACCCCCTGCCACTTAGGTTCATAAACTTGCATATGGTTTGCAAGGACTAGATATGTATTTTACAAATACATTTTAGAGTTTTTTAAACAGTGCATTACAGAAATATAGCCCAGTGTCCAAAAACATTCTCTGATTGTCACAATTAGTGGAGGTTAAGGAAACAATATAAAATAGATTATATTCTAAGAAGTTTTACTTGTTGAGTAGGCATTTGTCTGACAAATTGAAATGAGCTTCCTCTGTGTATTGGCATATAATCCAGAATTGCAATGATTTTCATGTTTTAATGTTTATGTGATATTCTTTTGGCTCATTTCATGGAAATAAGTTCTCATTTTATCTCTGACCCTTGTCTTATTGCAAGTAAGATCCTACAAGGGCAGCAATTTTTACCTTAGTTTAATTTGTTTAAAAAAATATTTGCGTAGCCACTTATTTTAATTTTAGTGTTAGATATCTAATAGTGGAGGTGATTGAAGGAATCTTTTTGGAAAGGAGATTTTTTTAAATGTAGAAATTAAAGGATTGTTGGGCTTCCTGGTGACTCAGACAGTAAAGAATACACCTGCAATGTGGGAGATGTGGGTTCAGTCCCTGAGTTGGGAAGATCCCCTGGAGAAGGAAATGGCAACCCACTCCAGTATTCTTGCCTGGAGAATCCTCATGGATAGAGGAGCCTGGTGGTCTACAGTCTATGGGATCACAAAGAATCGGACATGACTGAGTGTCTAATTACACACAAAGCACAAAGGATTGTTGCTCAGCAACTCTTAATTAGTAGATATTTATTGAATATATACTATGGGAACATATTGAGCACTTTATAGATTCTAAGGAAGAATAATATGTCCTTGGCTGCACGGTGTTTCTTACCAACTTGAGGTGATGAAAGTTGCCCATGGAACAGTAAGTGAACAAGACTGTTTTTTTAAATAAGATATTAAGCTATGCAGTAGAAGTTCAAGAATAGAATGGTACATAATGAACTGATTGGCCATAAATATTTTCATTAGACATGAGGTTAGTGTTCAGCTGCTGCTGCTGCTAAGTCGCTTCAGTCGTGTCTGGCTCTGTGAGACCCCGCAGATGGCAGCCCACCAGGCTCTTCAGTCCATGGTATTCTCCAGGCAAGAATACTGGAGTGGGTTGCCATTTCCTTCTCCATTAGTGTTCAGAGATGTGCCTAAATAGTTAATATAGTTCAGGATAGCTGTTGGTGGAATTCTGGCTAGGTTTACACACACACATATATATACCTATTTTATGTTGTGTTTGAACACTCCAGCATTGAGTGAGCAGTCATTCTTTTTGCTACCTTAAAACAAGTCACATATAGTAGAAAGAGAGGAGTTTTTAGAATCAGATGCACCTGATTTCAAATCCAAGCTGTGCTGCTGCTTAGCTGTATAACTTACCTACACCTCTGTTTTCTCATTGGAAGAATTTGGATAATGGTTACTGATTTACAGATTTGTTGGGGTTAAATTATTTTGAAACACATAAACATTGTTTCTCCAGTTTTCTTGCCAAATTCAGTCCTTCTGGAAACATGGAAGCATTGGTAGAAAATGTGAGTTTGAGGTTTTAGGACAGGTTTTGTTCCTGTTCAAACTATCGAATCAATGATCTCCTACCCTCTACGTCTGTACATTCTGAACTTCAAATAGCAAAATAACTAAGGAAATTTATATAGAGAGAGGGAAAGATTTTTCAAGGACCACATTTTAATCTCAAACTTAGAAGGATAATCTTTCCATCAGCTTAATAATGTAATATAAAATGATTTTAATATTAAGCCAAGCAAAGCATAATTTGAAAGACAAACCTGCTGCCCCTGACACCTTATAAAATAATATATCTTGCTGGATCCAGCTGAAGTCCCACCTCCAAGAAGCCTTCTTTGATCACTCCTGCCTACAATAATCTTGATGGAAGGAAAATTCAACTTCTCTTGGTTATTTAAATTACATTGAGTTTCCTCTCATTTGGCACCTAAGCATTGTTATAAACCAGTCTGTTTTACGATTGTATCGAGCCTTGGTAGTTAGATTGTTACCTCTTAGCCATCACAGACCTTTTCTTACTGTTTATTTTCTTCACAGTATGTCTGTACATAATAGGTACTGAACTGATACCTTTTACTGAAGGAAGATGATAACAGTTGTCAGAAAACAAGGACATAGTCTCTTCTGCATTCTGGTCTGTGGAAGGAATTCTGGCCTGTTAATTTAGTAGATATCAAAGCCATTGCCTAAACAAGTAGTTGTTGACTTTTGAGTATATGACTCCAGCTGGTTAAACAACTCAGTGATAATATAGTATCAAAATGATGGAATTATAGTGAAACACAAAGGTAGTAGGCTGTATAAATAGTTGCATATACAAACTATGAGAAAATTTCATCTAGTGCAATCTATTTAGAAATGTTACACCATACCATATTGCTAAAGGATAGGTAAAGAAGTGTGTTTAAAAAAATCATTTTTTAAAATTTTGCATTGTCACCTAGTTGTACATCATGAGTAATTGACTCAACAGAGTGCTTGCCTGCTAGTCTATAACATCCTCTGTTTTAAAAGCTGCAACAGTGGACCAGGTGCTTTGTTGGAATAAACCTCACGTTTATTAAGTAAGGATGACTCAAGAGAGTAAGCATTGGGTATGTCTGAATTTCTTCCTCTGACTCCAGTCTAGAAAGGGGTTTGATGTCTTGGAGCCAGTTTTGCTGTTTTCCTGAATCTTTTCTGTCCTGTTATCTATCTTTTTTCTTAAGTGGAAAAATAAGACCGTGCTTAGAGTCCTTGAGTGCTGTAACTGATTCATTTGTGCCTGTCTAGAATGATTACTGTGTCTACTCCTTGAGGCATGTAGTCAGTAAGTTTGGGGTATTAAATCAGTAAAAATTAGAAGTCAGTCTTGTAACTTCTCACATCTTTCTTTGGGTCCTCCCATTGATGATCTCTGTGTTCACTAATAGTCAGATACACTTTCAGTTCAGTTCAGTTCAGTCGCCCAGTCATGTCCGACTCTTTGCGACCCCATGAATCACAGCATGCCAGGCCTCCCTGTCCATCACCAACTCCCGGAGTTCACTCAAACCTATGTCCATTGAGTTGGTGATGCCATCCAGCCATCTCATTCTCTGTCGTTCCCTTCTCCTCCTGCCCTCAATCCTTCCCAACATCAGAGTCTTTTCCAGTGAGTCAACTCTTTGTATGAGGTGGCCAAAGTATTGCAGCTTCAGCTTTAGCATCAGTCCTTCCAGTGAACACCCAGGACTGATCTCCTTTAGAGTGGACTGTTTGGATCTCCTTGCAGTCCAAGGGACTCTCAAGAGTCTTCTCCAGCACTACAGTTCAAAAGCATCAATTCTTCGGCGATCAGCTGTCTTCACAGTCCAACTCTCACATCCATACATGACCACTGGTGAAAAACCATAGCCTTGACTAAATGGACCTTTGTTGGCAAAGTAATGTCTCTGCTTTTTAATATGCTATCTAGGTTGGTTATAACTTTCCTTCCAAGGAGTAAGCGTTTTTTAATTTCATGGCTGCAATCAGCATCCGCAGTGATTTTGGAGTCCCCAAAAATAAAGTCTGACACTGTTTCCACTGTTTCTCCATCTATTTCCCATGAAGTGATGGGACCAGATGCCATGATCTTAGTTTTCTGAATGTTGAGCTTCTTTCACTCTCCTCTTTCACTTTCATCAAAAGGCTTTTTAGTTCCTCTTCACTTTCTGCCATAAGGGTGGTGTCATCTACATATCTGAGGTTCTTGATATTTCTCCCAGCAATCTTGATTCCAGCTTGTGCTTCTTCCAGCCCAGTGTTCCTCATGATGTACTCTGCATATAAGTTAAATAAGCAGGGTGACAATATACAACTTTAGGGACCTTGAAACCTACCACCATCAAGTGAGAAGAATTGACACACAGAGTAACTTGACCATTTCCAAAAATGAGATTGAATGGCTGGAAATTTGGGGAACAGGGTACTTAAGAGTATAATCTTAGCACTATAGGTAGTAAGATGTTTTAGATTTAAGTAATGCTATGTAATTCACATTCTGTTGTTGGTAGTATGAGTACCAGTTAATATGTAGCAAAGTCAAATGGCTGGAATTTGAGTGATTGCTGGTACAGTTTGTTATAATATGACCTTTCTCAAATGTCTATAACTTCTGTGGTGTATGAACTCCATTAATTATAGCTTGATGTCAAGTGTTGGAGCTATAAGAATTTATAGTGCTAGTTTTATATTATAGTCTAATCATCTTATTTGAGCACTCTCTCTCTGATTTTGTTTTATGGGGGAATTCCATTTCCATACTACATCCCGTTAAAATGAGGTTAAACCATGTTCGACACACAAGATTAACTCTTCCCCTCATCCCTTCATTCAAATATAAGACAGGTGAAGTTCATCTCCAGGGTTTCCAGCTTTCCCTGTCTATTCCCATTGACCCCTGTTGAGTCCTGTTCTTTCAAAATTCTCCATCAAAATCTAAGAAAAAGATAGACCATCAATACATTAATCTTTATGACCCTTCTGAGCTTTGGAAATTATATTCATATTTCAAATCATAGCACTAAAGCAGTTACCCTCTTTTAAGAGCATTTCAGGCTTCATTAAGCCACCTAAGCCATACAAGTATGGAGTACTTTAAAAGAAATTTGAAGACCAGCTAGCATCCCTAATCAGAGATCCTCAAAAGGATATTGGTTCCTCTTCTCACTACATGACCCACCAGCCACTTCTGATATAATTACTGGCTTTGGTTCTGGTTTGAACAGTAGCCCCATTCAGGAGACATTTTAGGAACCTGTTCTATACCATGCATTGTCATAGACCACTTAAACTGTAGACATGTACATCAGAATTCTGAATTCTGTAGATATTTCTTTTTGGTCTGGTTCTACTGTATGTCTTTCATGTTGCAAAAATCAGTGAAGGAGAAAGAGGAAAAGACGTTCCCTGAATCTGTATCAATTGAATGAGAAGGGCAATAATTTTTAGGCTAATTTTAGACTTTCCTATTTTCATTACTCTCTATCCACCTTCTTCACCCTCATGGGGTGAGAGTGGGAGTAAGAAATACAGGAAGTAGTATGTGTTACATACTTCCCAGCAGTCTAAAACAAACATATAAAGATTGTTAACTGAATGAGATCTGAGTGAATCGTATGTACTCTTCTTAGAAATTGTGATATTGAAAAGAAAGCTCTGCAAGATAATTCTGATATGTTTTATTTTTGAATCCTGTTATTTTATAAGTGAATGGAAATGAAATGTGGAGTTGAAATATCTCCTGTTAAATTGAATCTCTTTTTGCTTAATAAAATAATAACCCTGGTTATTCCTGGGATTCCCTGGTCCTTATTATTTGTATCTACGGAAGGCTGTGGCTATGCAATAAAAGCTTGTGCTCAGAAAGCTTTAATTGAAGAAGTACTTTTGTGAATAATGGTATTTCAGTTGAAATGTAATCTCTTGGGATCTCATGTCCATTATATAATTTAAATCATAATAGTGCTTTCATTTTGATTATAGAAAAATAAGAAACAAAGAAATATATTGTGGTTTGACAAAGATACATCAGATATTTTGGAAGCATTTCAGAATTGTGAGAGCCTTACTGATTGGTATGTACTTAGTAGATATTCTTCAGAATGATTGATTCTCCCCAGAAGGCATCGAGTTCATATGATATACTACTGGTAGTCTTTGTAGATAGGAGGAGGGGGTTGAAAGAGTATTTTAAGATAAATGATCTTTTCTTTGTTGGGGGGTAAGGAGTGATGGGGGGGGGACTTTTTTGTCTTTGTTGCCCTGCTTATTCCCAGCAATTTAAAATTAGTGATGGGTCTTAGGTCTTAAATTTCTTTATGTTATTAAATGACTATAATGTTTTAAAGTCAAATTTCAGTCTGTAAAGCTCAGCTGCTGGCTAGCTATTTCTGAAAGTGGTACAAAAAGAGAATTTCCCTTTAATGTCATATATGGACTGTAAACTGTAATCATTGGTATTTATTATTTTCACTCCCTTTTGTTTTATTATTCTCTTCACCATATCATCTATATGCCTAGTCTAGGAGAAAAGGTATCAAAAGTTTTATATGCTAATCCTTAGATGGATTCTCTTTAGAGGATGTCTTTCTATTTAAAACAATGCTAAAAACTATACCTTTTCTTTCTTTCTCTCTCTTTGTTTGAAGTTTCTGCCTAATTATATTACCTATTAAGACAGAGGGAAAATTACTTTTGTTTTTATCAGGAAGCCTTTCAGCCAATTTGCTTTCCTATAGTTATTGAAGTGCCATGAATCACCAAGTATGACTGATCTGAATAATTACTGTTTGACTGCAGATGATCTCTGCGCATTTATGTAAGAATACGAGATTATATTAGTTTATTTAAAAATTTCCCCTCTGAACATGTTCTCTTTATGTGGAAAATTTTTTCTATGCTGAAAAGAGACAATCATTTTTAAAATGACTTTATCTAGAAGAGATTGCTACCTCAGTTTCCTTTATCAAAAGGAACCATATTGTGTAGTAAAGAATGAAGCCTTCGAAGTCAAGTTTGAATCGTGGTTCTGCCACTTCCTAGCTGTGTGACCTTGGATAAAGTCATTCAGTGTTTCCATGTAAATATGGGAATAATGATAGTACCACCTCAGGAGTTTCTTTTGAAGATTAAATGACATCAGTGCATGTAAGATAGAAGGTGTAACATGGTTAGGGCCCAACCGATGCTGGTGGCAGTGATGATTCTGCTGCTTTTAAGGCTTACTACAATTATATGGCTAGGAACAACAGATTTTGAAACCACTCAAAAAGAAAATAACCAGCAAAAGGAACACCTATAAGAAAATTTTTTATAGAAGCTCAGTAGTCTTGGGCCATGTGTTACATAGGTAAACAGTCCAACATCCTTTTGTGGCCATGAGGGTTTAATTTATCAGAGAGAGATATACTGTTTTTGTGTTATCTATTGCTTTGTAAAAAGTCACCTTAAAATTTAGTGACTTAAGACAACAACCAGAGAAGTCAATGGCACCCCACTCCAGCACTCTTGCCTGGAAAATCCCATGGACCGTGGAGCCTGGTAGGCTGCAATCCATGGTGTCACACAGAGTCGGATGCAACTGAGTGACTTCACTTTCACTTTTCACTTTCATGCATTGGAGAAGGAAATGGCAACCCACTCCACTGTTCTTGCCTGGAGAATCCCAGGGACGGGGGATCCTGGTGGGCTGCTGTCTATGGGGTCACACAGAGTCGGACACGACTGAAGTGATGCAGCAGCAGCAGGAGCAGCAGCAGCAGGAGCAGCAGCAGCAGCAAGACAACAACAGTTATTGTATTATTACCACTCATGGTTTGGTGAGTTGATTGGGTGTAGCAAGATGATAACTTGCTTGGGGTGTCTTATGTGGTTATAGTCAAATGATGATGGGATCTTCTTCGCACATGTCTGGCTGAGGCTGGCTGTTAGCTTGTACCTCAACTGGGGCTGTAATATGGAATATTTCCATATGGCCTCTCTCTTTATATAACCTAGAATTCCTTAGCACATGGTGGCTGGCTTCTGAGAGTGAATATCTCAAAGGGCCAGGTGGAAGCTCTGTTGTCTTTTATGACTTAGTTTCAGAAGTCGTATGTCATTACTTCTTCCATACTCACTGGTCCACCCAGATTGGAAGAATCATAGACCCTCCTCTTGATGAAAAGAATGATGGCTTCATTATTTTGTGAGAAAAACCTGCAGGATAGGGCATATTGTGGTGGTCATCTTTAGTAAACACAATTTGCCAGTCTGCCCTCTGTCTGTAAGAATTCATATCCCACATGCAAAATGCATTCAACTCCTCTACCAAGATCCTCAATTCACATTCTATTATAGCAGTAATTCCAAGCCTGGGATCTTATCTATATCAAGTCCAGGTGTGAATGAGGTGCCTGAGGTACAATTCCCTATATTCATCTCCTTGAGAACCATTCGTTCTTAATTTGAAGACCTGTGACTAAAGAGATAAGCTGTCTGAAAGTTCATTCAGGTTTTTCCATTGAATTTTATGGAAAAACTTGAATGAACTTTTTGGCCCACCCAGTATGTTGCAACATATAATGGCAGGACAAGTATAGGATAACCATGATAGATCCTCCCATTGGAAAAGAGGGAAAAACAAGCCATACATAGCAATTACTGATTTGTAGTAGTTCTGGAGTCTGGCCAAACGTATTGCCAATTCCTTGATTAGCTTCAATTTTTCTGTCTGTGGGATTGTTCACTAAAATTCTTGGCTCTGCCCTCTGGGCTCTTGATTCTGCTGATTCATCCTTACTTTTTCATAAAAATTAGTCTATCTCTCTTTTTTGTTTGCTGTTGTGTTGCCTTATAGACGTTTGGGAGGTCCTGTTGTAGCCACGCATTCGGGGAAACGAACTCACTCAGAAGGACGATGCAGATAGTGGGGTGCAGTTTATTACACCGGCGGGCCCAAGGCAGAGTCTCCTCCTAGCTAAGGACCCTGACCAGTTTTTCTGAAAACCTTATGTACCCTAAGTGTACGTGCCCAAACCCACCTCCCCAAATTCCCTGAAACTAGTCTGAACAAACGAAAAGAAAGATACAATGAAAGTTATCCCGTGATTCATACGCCTTAAGCCTAGGTAGTTAGCTAGGGGTCGGACACGACTGAGTGACTTCACTTTCACTTTTCACTTTCACACATTGGAGAAGGAAATGGCAGCCCACTCCAGTGTTCTTGCCTGGAGAATCCCAGGGACGGGGGAGCCTGGTGGGCTTCTGTCTATGGTGTCACACAGAGTCGGACACGACTGAAGTGACTTAGCAGCAGCAGCAGCAGCAGGTAGTTAGCAGTGGACAGTTATCAGTAGGCCTGTGGTCATACCCCAATAAGCATAATAGAATTTATGATTCTATTTGGTTACACGGATAATTAGGGTATTCTTTTAGGCAACAGAGAGTCTAGGTACGAGCCCTGGGGCTCTTCCATCCAGCAGACCTGGTTTTCCAGTTGGTATGTCGTTTCCATGGATAGTGGGCATATAGCTCAAAGTCCACAGTCCTGCCCAATATGGAGTCCTGCTTTCAAGATGGGGCCTGTTCTGTTTCCTCCTTCATTCCCCACTCTTGATGCTCTTCACTCATAGTATGAGCAGCATTCATAGGGATATATTGCACGCTGACTCTCCGACCTCCAATTTGGGAGAACGACGTCAACCTTTGGGTTACAAAGTTCATAATACATTGTAAAATAAAGGGTCCACAAAGTGGAGCTATCAAGGCAACTATAACAATGGTAAATATATTTTTCCACCAATCACCCTTCACCTTAGATAGGACCAAAGTCCAAAAAGGAAGATTATCATCAGACAGAACTTTTACCTGACCTTTCATATCATCTAGGGTGGCTGATATATAGCCAGATAAATCAGGAATATATACGCAACATTCAACTTTAATTATAGCACAGGTCCCTCTTTGTACTGAAACTATGGTTAGTCTCAAGATGATACCAGCAAGTCCTTGTAGCAGCAGTTGATTATAGAGCTTCATCTCTGTTTCTTCTTTAAGATGATCTTGGTTTCATGGGGATCAGTGGGGTCCTTTTGTGTGGTCCACTCGGCATCCTCTGGGTCTGCGAGGTATTCTCTCTTCATCCTCATGTGGAGGATCCAGGGAGTGACACCTGCAACTTTAACTGCCGAAGGGCTGGTTAGAACAACAGTATACAGACCCTTCCAATGTGGGGCCAAGGAGTCGTGTTTCCAGTCCTTGACCACACCTGATCCCTGGGCACAAATTCGTGAATCTGTTTCCAAGGGGGAATGGCACCCTTTCTTGTACAAACTTAGTTGCCTGATTTATTACCTTACCCAGTTGTTCCATCTGCTGTGAAATCTCATCTCCCCTTACCTGAGGCAAATTTGTTGACACCTGTTTTATTATGGGAGAGGGCCTGAATTTTGTAAGGAGAAGAGCCATGGACTGTGGGGTCATCCTGAGTCTGAGCAGAGCTGTCGGAAACAAGTCCACCCAGGAACAGTCAGTCTCTGAGATCCACTTGGAGAGTGTCTCTTTAAGTGTCCGGTTGGTTCCTTCCACCATCCCAGAACTCTGGGGCCTATATGCTGTATGTAATTTACACTTGATGTTTTAAGTTTTGCTTACTTGTTATACTAAATCAGCTCCGAAAGCCAGGCCATTGTCCAATGCTGGTAGGAAATCCAAATCTGGGAACTATCTCCCTAAGCAGGCACCAGGCTACTTTTGCTCCTCTTTCAGTCCAGGTAGGAAAAGCTTCTACCCATCCTGAGAACGTACATACTATGACCAGCCCATAATGGTAGTGTCGGTGAGGTTTCATTTCAGTGAAGTCCACTTCCAGGTGTTCAAAGGGCAGCGTGCCTTTTACCTGAATCCCTGGAGGTTTCTGTCTGTGCTGAGAGGCAGCGTTGACCTGTGAGCAGGCAGTGCCGTTCTGAGATTTTGTCCTGCATAGGGAAGAGAGGCGGGGAACCAAGAAATCTTTTCAAATTAGCTCTTCCAGTTTATGGAAGGCATGGCAACCTGCTCCAGTATTCTTGACTGAAGAATCCCATGAACAGAGGAGACCAGCAGGCTGCAGTCCGCAGGGTCGCACAGAATTGGACACAGCTAAAACGACTTAGCACACTTAGTACTTACGTACTAAGTATGTATATCTTTTTATATATAAGGTTTCTTTGGTATCCAAAAGTAGAGCATTCCTATTAAACTTTGTAAGCAGAAATGGCATAAAATGAAGAAGCATTACCTTAGGACAGCTCGTGCTAATGGATGCATAAAATAAATGGAGATAAAGTGCAGATGCACACAGACACAATTCGAAGCTCTGGTGGCTTGATGCTGAGGGGCTGAGTGTGGTTCCCAGGAAGGAGTTTGATGGTACTACTTTTGTCACTCAGGTTCTGCACTGCCCCTAAAATGACTCATTGCAGAACAAACACTGAACACTATTTTCATTTTTTGCCTTTCTTCATAAAAAGAAAAATCATCTTCAGGTTTCTTTTAGTTAGTGAAAACAGGTACTAATGTAGGTTTTTCATAAAAGTGAAGTGAATAAAGTGAACTTGCAAAAAGTAGGGGAATATAAAAATGTTTTCTATCATAACTCCAAGAAAAATAAACTCCAGGTAGCTGTGCCAGATTTTCCTCTAATACTAAGTATCAACTGGGCAAAATGTTACTTATTCACACCTCAGTCTGATCACAGATTCTGATGACTGGTTTTAAAAACATTGTGGTAAACAGAACTAACTTTGGAGCCTTCAGGAATCTGTTCTCCAGAGAACACTCATATCTTTGTATACAAATTTTAGGTGTTAGAGTATTTTTTAAACTGTTTCAGTAAAGGGAGAAACCAAAGTTTAGCATGTTATCCTTAACCTGGGAGGTAGGAGTAGGTGAGTGAAGTGAAGTCGCTCAGTCATGTCTGACTCTTTGCAACCCTGTGGACTGTGGCCCACCAGGCTCTGTCATCCATGGGATTCTCCAGGCAAGAATACTGGAATGGGTTGCCATTTCCTTCTCCAGGGGATCTTCCCGACCCAGGGATTGAACCCAGGTCTCCCGCATTGCAGGCAGATGCTTTAACCTCTGAGCCACCAGGGAAGCTCAGGAGTAGGTAGAGACCATATCTATAGGGCTTCCCTGGTGGCCAGATGGTGAAAAATTCACTTGCAGTGCAGGAGACCCAGGTTTGATCCCTGAGTTGTGAAGATCCCCTGGAGAAGGGAATGGCTACCCACTCCCAGTATTCTTGCCTGGAGAATTCCATGAACAGAGGAGCCTCGCAGGCTACAGTCCACGGGGTCACAAAAAGCTGGACACAACTGAGTGACTAACCCTTTCATTTTCACTTTGAAAACTATCCTTCACAAAATTTATAGTACTTTCAGTGTTATAATGCAGTATCATCTGTTAAACTAGATAACTATTAATGTGTGATAGAAAATGCTTTAAAAATATAGGTGATGAGGGGTTCAAATTAATTAAATAATTTTCTAGATAATTAGTATTAACTCAGTACTTTTAGTTTTTGTTGAAAGTATTTTCAAAAGATCCTATGTTGTTGATTTTATAGGTATATAATGTGTTACGATGACTCTTCTTGAATGATTTAATGCCAGGTAACTTCAGTGACATTTTAGTGTAAATTTACTTTTCATCTTCTAGAGGATTATGTTATAGAAGCTGTAGGGTCAAAACGATTTCATGGAATTTTACAGTTAGGACCTTAAAACTCATCTCATCCAGTCCTCATGTCACAGATGGAGAAACTGAAGTTCAGGAAGAAGTGAGGGACTTGAGAGAGGTCATGATCTTAGCACTGAGCTGACGTTAGAGCTCTGGCCTTCTGACTTGTTCTTCCCACAGGCTCAACTTCCTTGTGAGAGGCTTGGGACTGACTCTGACCCACCAATTTCTTAGAGGATTATCTTTGGTAATTGTTTGCCATTTTGTTTTCTTAAAAATGGCTGCTGCTGCTAAGTCGCTTCAGTTGTGTCCGACTCTGTGACTGCAGCCGACCAGGCTCTGCCGTCCCTGGGATTCTCAAGGCAACTACTTTACTCTAAATGAAAATAGAAAACATACCTTGTTTCATGAGCGCTCTAGGTAGTTAGTTTAAGGTAAACCTTAATTAAACATGTTTTCCACATTCATACAAGGTTTCCTTTAAGAATACATATGTGGCCTTTGAGGAAATGTTCAACTCAAAAATGGAAACTTCCACAGTTGAGAGGTCAGCCCGTTCTATCCTGAGGGCCATAAAGCATTTACTGATACAAATGGTTCTAGAGTCAGGCTCGTAGTGTATGCTGAAGATTTTCCTTGCCTCCTTTGAGACAACCATCTATCCTTGCGTCAGTAACTTCAGCATTTTCAGTGAGTCTAGCAGGCATACAGGATAGACAAGACCAAGGCATTTTGTTAACCCCATTTCCATTTTAAAATATTTTTGTGTTTAATTGGAATACAAATCAAGCTTGAGTTTTCTTTAAAAAGAAAGGTTTTGTGAGTGACTCAAAGCTAATAGCTCTGGTCAGGGCTTCTGAATGATGTCTTAAAAGTCCTTTAGTAAAACTGTCAGGTACGTTTAAATGAGACCTTCAAACTTGTAGTTTTGTCAGTAACTGAGTGAAAAAGAAAAATTATGGTAAAGGCAAATTATTAATAACTACGCTGTTGGATAGTCAGTGCTCTCAGAGTCTGCCCTGCTCCACTGTATTCAGTCTGTATATATCTTCAAAATATTCAGCCTTTGTTTTTAAAAGCAAACGGAACCCTGATTTCTTTGCATAATCTTTAAAGCTTTACTTTCTGTTTTGTGTTTTATGCTTTTACTTGAACATTAAGATAATATGTGTTTATGTGTTTCTTCTAATTCTATAAATACCTATTAAAAGTGAGCTGGTCAATCTGTACAATCCTTTACAAAAACATCACCACTCAAACTTACTTTGA
This sequence comes from Moschus berezovskii, assembly GCF_049115385.1. NCBI lineage: Eukaryota > Metazoa > Chordata > Mammalia > Artiodactyla > Moschidae > Moschus > Moschus berezovskii. The sequence goes on from NC_142471.1 coordinate 29,559,806, forward strand.
AATATTTATACCTCTCATGTAATTGCATTGAGTGCCTTTTCAGTACAGCTTAATCAACATGGTTTCATCCCTGTACATCCTTCAGTTGATGTACCAGAAGAATTATGTCTTGTTTCACTTGTTATTCATGACTCACTGTTTCTGTATTCTCTTATAATAATATCCTCCCCCCATTCTTCTTTGTGAGTTTTATTGTCAGAGAAGATAGACTCAGAATACTTTTCAGAAGCAAAATTAGGTGGGTTTTTCCATCTGGATAAACTGTTTTGTGTTATTGTGGAGGAGACTATAGCTCATAAAGTAGATGGTTTGTTATTTTTTTCCCCTCTTGTATGTTTGCTTTAGAAACCATTTCTTCACAGAATCAGCAGCGGTTCTAATTTTTCCTGTGTTTCTTTTTATCCATTTGGCTCTCATTTTCCCCTTCTGCTTGCCTGTTGTAATACTCAGTGAGCCTAAGGAAACTGCAGAACTTTCATTTAATAATGCAGTAGTGGAAAGAATGAGCAAATATGAGCAAGTACTTACCACAGAGAAACAAAAATCCAAACCCACGAATCAGGATTGTTCAATTTGTTCCTGAGTAGCATCCTCTACTATTCATTTATGTGTGCTTACCAGAAACTGTAAAGGGGGCTTGTGTTTGAAGACTTTTTTTTTTTTTGAGAATCTTAATATATATTTAATTCCTGTCCTTTTAAATTTTTATAATAACTTCAAACTTCCATTTTTGTATGCTGCTGCTAAGTCACTTCAGTCGTGTCCGACTCTGTGTGACCCCATAGACGGAAGCCCACCAGGCTCCCCCTTCCCTGGGATTCTCCAGGCAAGAACACTGGAGTGGGTTGCCATTTCCTTCTCCAATGTGTGAAAGTGAAAAGTGAAAGTGAAGTCGCTCAGTCGTGTCCGACCCTTAGCGACCCCACAGACTGCAGCCCACCAGGCTCCTCCATCCGTGGGATTTTCTAGGCAAGAGTACTGGAGTGGCTTGCCATTGCCTTCTTTGTATACTTAGTATTTTATTATGAAAATTTTGAAGTATTGTGAAAGTTGGAAGAATAGCTTTATGAATCCCAGGTATACATTACCTAACGTCATCAGTTATAAGCCATATGGCCAATATTTCATCTTTACTGTCACTTGTTCCCTTGCACACACACATGAATATTGGATTGTTTTATGCAAGTCATCTATCAATATATCATTTTTTCAAAAATGCTTTAATATAGTTCTCTGAGATGTAAGTATAGCCACGATAACATCATCACATCTAAAAATATCAACATATTTCCTTAATATCATCAACGTGAAAGTGGAAGTGTTGGTCACTCAGTTGTGTCTGACTCTTTGTGACCCCATGGACTGTAGCCTGCCAGACTCCTCTGTACATGGGATTTTGCAGGCAAGAATACTAGAGTGGGTTGCCATTCCTTTTTCCAGGGGATCTTCCTAACCCAGGGATCAAACCCGGGTCTCCTGCATTGCAGGCAGATTCTTTACTGTCTGAGCCACTTGATATTAAGGGAAGCCTATTAAGGGAAGCTCTTAATATCAAGTAACTCGTAATTATTCAAATTTTCCTAATTGTCCCATGTATGTTTTATTATAGTTGGTTCATTCGAAGCAGAATCCAAACCAGGGCCATACATTATATTCTCTTTTAATCTGTAGGGTCCTATTCTCTCACCGTTTTTTTTAAGGAATGCAAATGAATATTTATTTAGAATGTGAAAAAGCTCTTACTACTTATACATTTCAAAAGTCAACAAACACATATTCCAGGATAGTAACAAAAAGTTTTATTAACTAGCTGAAACACTTCTTGGTACTTTTGGCACTGTGGTACTTTATTCTTACATTTTTTTGTCTTCATACTCTTTGATCATTTCTTCATATAATAAAAGTTTTTTAAGGTAATTTTCTGTAGAAGGCAATAGTTCATTCAGGCTTTTCTCTAGTATGGTTAATTAAAATTTGTTTTTTATTGTTGAAAGTTTGGGTGCCAAAAAAGAACAAATTGACAAACAGATGCACTCTTATTTGTAGTACTACTACAAATAAGAGTGCAGTTAATTCTGTTTTGTGCTGTTTTCAACAAAAATGATAAAAAGGTGTGGTGTATTATAATTGTATGCATGTGTTATCAAATATATTTCTGACAGATGGGAGTTTCATTTTGGCTAGGTGTAAATGAGAACTGAATCTTTCACTTAAATTTTTCCCCTTGTCAATTATTTGTTGAGATGAATCAGATCATTTGTGCTATAGAAATTCCTATAAAATTTGCTAATTCTTGTGACTTCTTTTAATATCTTTTAACATATTTTCCTCTCTCCTGTATTTCTACATATTGTTAATTAAGTGTAGAAGTTTAAGCAGATTCTAGTTCAATTTTTTTGGCAAGAATACATTACAAGTGATTCTGTATACTTCCTGTTGCATTACATCAGAGGGTACAATGTTTATTTATCTTTCCTTTTGTTAAGATATAGTACCACAACCCCCAGTTTTCAGTTCAATATTTTTAAGCAGTCTAAAAGCTTGATGTTGAAACCTTGCTTTAAATAAACCAATTTGGAACTTTTAAACATCGCAGAACAAATTGTTTTTCTTTTGTGATTTTAGATATGTAATGTTTTCTTTAAAAAAAGGATTCTGCTCAATTCTAATTCCCAGAATAGACTTCCTTCAATGAGAACTATAGGGTAAAAAAGCTACTTAATTAAATGAAGATTCTCTCAAGTTTTGTTTTGCTTCTTCATTCCACATATATTTATGTATATAATAAATACTGAGACCCTGTAATGTGCCAGGTGCTATAAAGGTGACATGGTTCCAGCTTCCATGGAGTTTACAGACTAATAAAGGAACAGATAGTAATCAAATAATCTCACAATTAAATATAAATTATAATTTTTCAGTGCTTAGAATAGAGATATGAAGAACTCTAAGAGAATTTATTAAGGGGATTTGATCTAGTCTGGTTTTCAAGGAGGTAGTGACTGAAGGAGATCTACAGAAATGATCAGCTGAAGGAATACATTGGGATCTTTCTTTAAACAGAATAAACTGGGGTCTTTCTGTAAATGGACTGAATGAGGAAAGACCCTTTGCCCAAAGAGGAGAATGTAGAATTTAAGTGCAAAAGCAGTGTATACTGACTTACAGAAAGTGAGAAGTCTTGTATGAAATCAAGCCAGAGATATAGGTCGGCAGTACGTCATGAAGGGCTTCGCAGACATGAATTAAGGTCTTGAGATCCTTAATTCATTCATATTTGCAGATATTATTTGAATGAGCATGTCTATTATGTATTAGGTACATTTCTTTTATTGCCAGGAACATATAGTTGAACCAGTCATGAAGCTTGTGCTCCAGTAGTGGTGTAGGTATAAGGGAAGGGGACAAAAACAAATCAATAAGGTCATATAGTGAGAATCACCAAGAATAAAACAAAGCCAACTCCTGTGTTCCTGGTAACTATTGAGCTACTTTAAACTGAGTAGAAAGAGAGGACCCACCTGAGTAGGGGATTTTAATGAAACCTGAATGACAAAAAAGAACCAATCCATGAAAATCTGTGGAAGGAACATTCTAGGCAGAGAAAAGAAATTGTGTAAGGCCATAAGAACAGAACATGGTTGGCAAGTTCTGGGAACTGTAAGAAACCGTTGGCTGGGATCCATGGAATAAGGATGACAGAGGTACAAACAAGATCAAAGAGGCATATAGCTCCTGCTGCTGCTGCTGCTAAGTCACTTCAGTCGTGTCCGACTCTGTGCGACCCCATAGATGGTAGCCCACCAGGCTCCGCCATCTCTGGGATTCTCCAGGCTATAAAACCATGTTATAAAACTAGTAAAATTCAAGCAACCTTAGTTTTATGTGTTAATGTTTTGGTAAGGCAATGGCAACCCACTCCAGTCCTCTTGCCTGGAAAACCCCATGGATGGAGGAGCCTGGTGGGTTGCAGTCCATGGGGTCGCTAAGAGTCGGACACGACTGAGCGACTTTCACTTTTCACTTTCATGCATTGGAGAAGGAAATGGCTACCCACTCCAGTGTTCTTGCCTGGAGAATCCCAGGGACGGGGGAACCTGGTGGGCTGCCGTCTATGGGGTCGCACAGTCGGACACTACTGAAGCAACTTAGCAGCAGCAGCAGCAGCAACATTAAATGGCCAACACAACCTGTGCGAAAGGGGAGTTTTGGGGAAAACAGATATCTGTGTATGTGGAGCTGAATCCCTTTGCTGTTCACCAGAAACTATCACAACATTATTGATTGGCTATATCCCAATGCAAATAAAAAGTTTAAAAAAATTAAATGACCAACATAAAAGATGATTATGGTACTAATTTTCACTGCTTGGATTCTTTTGAGCCTGTCATACATACACTGCTATGTGTGCTGTGATGTCTCAATTCTCCTACCATTTTTCCTTCTTTTCGAAATTTTACAGGAGCTTTGTATAATCTATTATGGTCTCACTTACCTGCATAGAACTTTTCACTAACACAGTGTAAAACACAAATGTGGAAGTGAATTTCATAGCATCATTCTAGTTTATCCAGTCTGTATAGCACAGCTCTAGCGAGTGACATTTCTTTAGTAATTCATGTGATTTCTTAAGTCCTTGAGAGACAATAGTTATTGTACTGCTTTTAACACATAGGAGCAGCATTTTCATGCATTATTTGGATACCTAGCTAAGTTTAAAAACCTGACTTTAGCCATAAATAAATATCATTACAAGGTGATTCATCTTGGAGTCAGCGTGGGGTAGAGGGGAGACTGACAGAATTTAATAATTCCTCATTCACAACACAGTGTACTGAAGTAAAACCTAAAAGAGAATCTTGCCTTGAGGAAGGTATTACCTAATGTTAATAAGTTAATAACTTTTCATTAGGCCAAATGTGCTTTTACTGGGGAAAAAAATTTTTTTTTTTTTATATATACTCTTAAGGTGCTTCTCCTTGGAGCCAGTAACTGTTAATGTAGCCTAAGTCAAGAAAACTAATAAAATATGCTCAAATTAAATGAGGTGGTTTTTTTTTTGGTCATTTTTTATTAGAAAGGGAGGCTAGTCATCATGAAACAGTCAAAGCCCAAATTTTAACTAAATTCTAAATTGTTTATTGGAACAGTGAATCTGATGCTTTGATTTTCTGCCTCCTTTTCCTTCTCTGTATTTATACTATCTTTCTCCTCCCCATCTTTACCCCCCACCCACCCCCACCCCACCCCACCCCACACACAAACTTTCCGTAGAGAATTGACCTGATACTGGATTTTTAATGTAAGTATTGACTGGCTGTCCTAAGGGATGGCCAACAGAAGATAGGGTACAGAGAGTCTTCTCCTTTTTCTCACCCAGGAACATGTATTAGTCGTGAAATAACATATAAATACTATTCTGTTAACTTGTATTTATACATAATTGGTAAGATAAACTAATGAAATAGAAGAAAACTTAGAAAGCAGTCAATCATTGATTTCTGTTCAGATTCTGTTTACTTAAACATCTAATTACTTTTCCAAATAGAAACAGTCACTTAGATACAAACTAGTCAATGGGCAACACGAAATAGGAAATTTTGTAATACTTTTTAGACACTTATTTTATTTTACTTAATGATAAATGATTTCTGTAGGAAATGCTTAGGAAGAGAAGAACATTTAAAGAATAGATACATTTTACAACAACATATTATCACTAATGGATATTAGGTTTCTTTTGTCATTATATTTAGCAGTTGGCCAACCTTTTCTTCCACCTGTTATGTCTGAAACTCAGCCAGATTCTCTTTGATTCCTATGCAGAGCTCATTACCAGCCAAGTAAGAAAGGATTCAAGTAATTGTTTGCCCTGAAATTAGATAAGTCTACTGTAGAAATTTTTTGTGAGATAGGAAGTCATGGACATCTGAAATAATAACTTCAAAAGGCTTATAGAATACCAAGAAAATATTTTTACAGTTTGACACAAGAAGAAAGTTTCCCCCAAAATTTGTTAAATTTTCAGGTATATTCTTCATGTTCATGGGATAGACAACTGTTAGATAAAGGAAATAATAAGAATCTAATAACACATTTTTAAGGTAATTTTCTAGAAGGAAGTATTCTTCTAGTACTTTGAGGAAGAGTTGGGATCCATTTATTTTGTGGAAAACATTGAAAATTATAGATAGTTTTGGCTTTATCCTTTGAGCAAAGAGAAGTGAATGAAAGTGTGTTGCAGAAGTGATGATACTAATATCATCCAATCTTTAGGGGGGAGTGAGTAGTACACTCTGATGAATATATTAGAAGGATAGGTTCTATTGCAGGAGTAGTTAACAATAGCAAAAAATAATTTTAGTGTTTTTGAGTGTCTGCTTTTATACATTAGGCCTTTGCTACTTACATCTGGATTTATAGATGCAGAAACTAAGGTTTTAGGTAGTTAAAAACAAAAACAAAACTTCTTCAAAATCACAAAGCTAGTAAATGGGGGAGCTGAGATTCAAATTCATTTCTGACTTCAGGGCCTGTGTACTTAACCTCTGAATTATATACCAGTGTTGGTTAAAAAAACCAAACTAAAAAGGAGTGAAAAGGGTGGTGGTAGACTTGATGATACATGGAATTGACTGGGAGTAGGAAGTACAGATTCTAAGATGACTGTGGGGTTTTAAGCCTGAGAGAATAACCAGAAGATTGGAGTTAATTAATCAAAATAGGAAACACTGAAGTGGAACAAGTTTAGGAACATATAGTTTAAGAAACTATAGGTATTTTGACAGAGATATCTAGTAGTTGGAAATTTTGATCTGAAAACCAATACAGAAGGGACTCAAATTATTATTTTCACTGTGATAATAATTTGGAAGTTCTAAAAACAGAGGTTAAGCTTCTCATGCGTAATGAAATGTGACAAGACAAAGGCAAAGAACAGGCCTTAATGAGTATTTGGGGGACAGCTGAAAGAGCAATAGTCAATGAAGGATATAGAAATAATCAAAGGCACAGTAGGGCAAGAAGTAAATTCAGGAATTCTTAAAATTCAAAGAAAAGAATTTGAAGAGGGACAAGGTAGTCAGCAGTGTCAAATATTTCCAAAAGGTATTAATATATGAGAACTGAGAAAAAGGCAGTGGAAAATTGGACAGTGAAAAAACTAGTTTGGGTAGAAAGTATTAAGAGAATCAGAGAAGGTAAGAGTTTGTGGGGTGGGTGAATGAATGTAGTTCAGAGGAAGACATGTTTTAGTTTTGGGGAAAGAGCCAAAACTGAAGCAGTAAGGAGGTAAACCTCGAAAAGGAATACAGATGCTTCTTTTCTGGATATAGAATAAAAAAAAAACTAACATAACATTGTAATTCAACTATACAATAGATAGATAGATGTGGAGGAGGAAAGAGAGGTGGGAAGGAGATAGGAAGGAAGGAAGGAAGAAAAAATAAATTGAGAAGCTTTTCTGTGGTAACAAGAGAAATCTTGGAAATGAATTTCATAAGATCTTGACCTTGGTAAAGTCACTGAGAGGTATAGGAAGCAATCCTGAAAAGCTCTGTAGGGAAAAAGTCTGAGTATCTACTGGAAATATGTGAAAATGTTTATTTACTGAGCAAACTTCATCCATCTGAAGTTGGATAATGTACATTTGTATCAGTGTCAGTTAAGACAGTTGTATTACCTTTTTAAATAGTCCTTGCCTCCTCCTATGATAGGAGTTGATGAAGTGGATTTATCAGCAGCAGGGGTTGACAAAGTGGATCTAGGAGGTCAAGGAACCTGAGACACTAGAGAACATAATTAAAACAAGGCTTATCCTAAGAAGGGAAAAAAGCAAGGAGGATAGGCCTGCATATGCCAAGGGAGAATATTGAAAAAGACTCTGTAACTTCTTTTGGTTATACTCACTCATTAAGAGATCTCAAAGCTGTTCAGCACATGCTTTTAGTAACAGATTTAGTGTACACTCTATTGGTCTCCTTTGTGAAGTCACACTTTGAATGAACCAAGATAGTTTAAACTCAAATCTTTTACTGCCAGTTTACTTAAAATGTGTAATTTATAATGCTGCCTTTCAGTTTTGTGGTGGTGGTGGTAGTTTCTAGAAAAAGATTATTGATGTTAAAGGCAGCTCCCATTGTAGCATCGATGAGCCAAAATAACATTTGTTAATATCTTGTTGGTGTGTTCGTGTATGTTTTTTGTTGAACTGAATTGGCATTGTTATGAGATAAGCATTTTCTTGTGCCTTTTTAGTTGTGTAGGAGATGGTGAAGGACAGGGAAGCCTGGCGTTCTGCAGTCCATGCGGTTGCAAAGAGTTGGACATGACTGAGTGACTGACCAACAACAAAAAACTATTCACTCGAGTCCATCCCTGAAGTTCCTTTTCCCCTTCACAACCTGTATTAACCCTTTGGGTAATAACCAATGGATTTGATCTTCTGTAAATCTATTAAATAAGATTTATACCATAAGATCAGTGAAACTTATTCAGATTATTTTTACAATTGGATTTTCTTTTCCTGACTAGGCAGCCACCCAATTCTGGATTGCTTTTCTTTCAACTAATGCATTTCAGAGCAGGAGGAAAGTTATCTTTCAAATTCAGTTTAGTTCGATAGAAAAGGCATACTGTTAATAAAAATGCATAAGTTGTCTTTGAGCTTATCGTTTAATGATTTCCTTTTATCTGTATTCAGAGACTGAGTAATGAGACTGTTTAAATATTTGAAAAATAAATTCCACATTAACCAACTTGTCTTGGAAGACAAATGATAATTTCTCAAGATAGCATGATTTTTTGGGGGAAATAATGTTACCAAAAGACCTTACTTGCTTTTTCAGTCTAATTTTGGTACCTATAGAACTCTGAAAGATGTCTTTTCCTTCATTACAGATATAACCTGAAACATTCTTCTGTGTCTTCCTACATTTCAGGAGAAAAACAAATTTCACTCAGCCAAGCCAGTGTTCCTTATCATTTATGTTCTAGATATACTTGAAGGCAATGTGTGTGTGTATGTATATGTATATATATATATATATATATATATAATTTCCTTATCTCTTCACTTTAAATATGTATAGTGTTTTTTTAATGTGGGAAGTATAATGTTTTTAATTTGTAATTTCAGGATTTCTTATACTTCATTATCAGTGTGAGGTGGGGACAGTGGGCAGAGCTAGAGATGAAAGAAAAGGAGCCTCTGATCCAGTGACCAGAGAGAACAGAATTCTTTAAAGGGATTTAAAGGTTAATACAGGTTGTGAAGGGGGAAAGGAATTTCGGGGATAGACTCTAATGAATAGTTTTTTTGGTGGTTCAGTTGCTCAGTCGTGTCTGACTCTTTGCAACACCATGGACTGCAGCACACCAGGCTTCCCATCCTTCACCATCTCCTAGAGCTTGCCCAAACTCGTGTCCATTGAGTTGATGATGCCATCCAACCATATCGTCCTCTGTCATCCCCTTCTCCTCCTGCCTTCAATCTTTTCCCAGCATCAGGGCCTTTTCCAATGAGTTGGCTCTTCTCATCAGGTGGCCATAGTATAGGAGCTTCAGCATCAGTACTTCCAATGAATATTCAGGATTGATTTCCTTTAGGATTGACTGGTTTGATCTCTTTGCAGTCCAAGGGACTCTCAAGAGTCTTCTCGAACACCACAGTTCAAAAGAATCGATTCTTCAGTGCTCAGCCTTCTTTATTGCTCAACTCTCACATCCATATTTGACTACTGGAAAAACCATAGCTTTGACTATATGGACCTTTGTTGATCAAGTAATGTCTCTGCTTTTTAATATGCTGTCTAGGTTTGTTATAGTTTTTCTTCCAAGGAGCAAGCATCTTTTAATTTTATGGCTGCAGTCACCATCTGCAGTGATTTTGGAGCACCAGAAAAGAAAATAAAGTCTGTCACTGTTTCCATTGTTTCCCCATCTATTTGCCATGAAGTGATGGAACCAGATGCCATGATCTTCGTTTTTTGAATGTTGAGTTTTATGCCAGCTTTTCGAGTCTGATGCTAGGAGGGATTGGGGTGGGAGGAGACGGGGACGACAGAGAATGAGATGGCTGGATGGTATCACTGACTCGATGGACATGAGTTTGAGTGAACTCCGGGAGTTGGTGATAGACAGGGAGGCCTGGCGTGCTGTGATTCATGGGGTCGCAAAGAGTCAGACACGACTGAGCAACTGAACTGAACTGAACTTTCACCTTCATCAAGAGGCTCTGTAGTTCTTCTTCGCTTTCTTCCACAAAGGTGGTGTCATCAGCATATCTGAGGTTATTGATATTTCTCCCAGCAATCTTGGTTCCAGCTTGTCTTTCATCCAGCCTGGAATTTCTCATGATATACTCTGCATATAAGTGAAATAAGCAGGATGACAGTATACACCCTTGATGTACTCCTGTGCCAATTTTGAACCAGTCTGTTATTCCATGTCTGATTCTAACTGTTGCTTCTTGACCTGCATACAAGTTTCTCAGGAGGCAGGTCAGGTGGTCTGGTATTCCCATCTCTTTAAGAATTTTCCACAGTTTGTTGTGATCCACACAGTCAAAGGCTTTAGTGTAGTCAGTGAAGCAGAAGTATATGTTTTTCTGGAATTCTCTTGCTTTTTCTGTGATCCAGCAAATGTTGGCCGTTTGATGTTAGCATTCATTATTGAGGATATGCTCTAAAATAGCATTTGAGGTGAAGGACTGTTTTCTGACGATACCTAACATAAACATATTGTAATACGAAGGAAAGTTTTGCAAAGCAATATAAAGAGGAAGTAAGCTTTCTTCCCATTACTGCTTTAAATAATGTTTTATCAAATACTTAGGTTTTATGTTGTCTATTTATTAGTGTCCTGTTGGGAATTGGTGCAGCGGGACATCCAGCCTTTGAATAAACATAAGATCTACACCTTGACAATTTAGTCATCTCTGTGACTTGAAGATTAAAAATGTGTTTTAACACATCTTATTCCTGGATCACTTTCATCAGTATCATTTCTAAGCTGTACTAAACATTAAATAGTGCTGCCAGCACTTGGAACACAGCCTAGTTGTTAGTCCAGTAGCCCAGCCCAGTGTTCTGGATTTTCATATATTGAGGATGACTCATGTCATCCAAACAGATTCCCACAAGGAAACCGAAATGAGACAAGCTTTTAGTAAGATGAATAGAACCCATTGGAACACAAATTCAAATGATATAACCAGCCATAGACCTCAAGTGAGAGCTACTGACCAGCCAATTTGGAAATTAACACTTAGACACAGAGGATCTTTTTATGAGCAATGGCATCAGCCAGCAATGTGCTATAAGACCCAGAGCTGTAAACCACTCTGAAGACTGCAGAAACTGAAACCTTTAATTATAGAAGGTGATAAAAAGTCAGGCAAATTTGGGAAAGAATATAAAAGGGTTTTGTTAATGTAAATACCTTATCTTTTGATATCTGCACTATGGATAGCATATTTTTGTGATTTTTTTTCTGATTGTAAAATAATATGTGATTACTGTAAATAATTTGGAAACTATACAGATATAATCATCTGTATAGTTAACATCTGTTTGGCACATGTCCTTCTAGTCAATACACAGATATTTTTAAAACATAACTCAGTTTCAAACTGCACAATGTGTTTTATAACTAACAGCATATTTTAATACCTAGTCCTAACAAATTTTAAGCATTAAAAATCACTGTAACTTCCTAAAATTGGAGGAGATATTTGAACCAGAGTGGCAGATGATTGAAAAGTAAAAGTATTACATACATTTATGTCAACAAATGAGAGCTGAATCAAATAAGAATACAACAAGGGATCAGTGATGGTCAGGTGAAACTGCTGATACTAATCGTAAACCTAGTTGTAAGCATCCTATGGAAGTCTTTTATAGTACAGACAGCATTTTGCAACTACTTTTAATCCAAGTGATACAACTGATTTGGCATAGTTGCTTGAACAGACCTCCAAACAAATGTTGTTCCTGGCACAAGCTTCTTCTAAGCAGTTCTTTCACACTGCTGATGTTGGATTTTTATCTTCCATTCCCCTATGCATTAAAACCTATCAAGCCCGTAATTTATTGCTTTAGAAGATTAGCTCATCTTAAAGTATAATGTGTGAGGAGGAGACTTCAGTTAAAGGTAGCAGAGTGAAGAAAGTTTTACTCTTCCCTTTTCCTTTGAAACTCACTAAAAATAAGAAGACAGGAAAATAGAAAAGAAGGAAAATGAGGCATAAGGCTAAAGCCCAAAATACAGACAGTGAAGAGTGAGTGAGAGAGTGAAGTCCCTTAGTCGTGTCCAACTCTTTGCGACCCCGTGGACTGTAACCTACCAGGCTCCTCCGTCTGTGGGATTCTCCAGGCAAGAATACTGGAGTGGGTTGCCATTTCCTTGTGAAACAGTTTGCTAAATACTGTAAAATCTAGACCACATGCAGGAGGATGCTGAACCCCTCCTGGGAATACCAACCAATATATGATTTCTCTAAAAGTAAGCATTATAATACTTTAAAGTCTAACCAGTGACCCTTTTTTGGAGTTGTGACATGTCGTTGTTCATAGCCTCAAAGAAATTATTGACATGACTTGTTACGGAAAATACAGTAACAATTTTTATAAAACCTCACCAACACAAGTGTTAAGAGATAATAGGACAATAAAAGGAGATGAACTATCCATGGGTGAACTTTGGGAAAGAAGTCTTAAGAGAAAAGGAAAAGCATTAGAATTACGAAAATCATATTAGAAATTTTAAGAGACAGTAAATGTAATCAAAGACATGGCTGAAAGGCTTGAAGAAATTTAATAACATTAAATAAGAAAATATAAGATATAAAAATTATAGGTGATACAGGAAAATAAAGGAGATCTAATATCTATATGGGATCAGCACATTTTTTTCTGTAAAGGGACAGACAGTAACTATTTTACTCCTTTGTGGTCGGTCAGTACAGTTTCTGTTACAGCCATTCAGCCCTGTATCTTACAGTGCAAAAGAATATGCTGCCTATGGCTTTGTTCCAATAAAAAGTTATATTCAAGAACAAGTGGTGGGCTGTATCTTGCCTGTTCTGTTCGTCAACCTCTAAATAAAAACAACAAATGACTGAAAAAATATTTAGAGGTATAATAGAAAAAAATTCTTCCTGAAATAATTAAAACCTTGAATGAAAATGACTACCCTTTGGCCTGGAAATAAATAATATAGATGAACTAATATCAAGGCATGTTATTGAACTTGAAGAATAAAGACAGAATTCTGTAGATATCTAGATAGTGAGGTGGGGGACAGAACTTGGACTTGCTTTAGCTTTTTCCTCAATAAGAAACAATGTCAGACAACAACAGGGGAATGTCTACCATGTCCTGAGGTTTACCTCATACCAGCCAAATACTTTAAGCATGAGTACAACATGTAATAGATGTACTTGAGCATGGTAAAGCTCAACAAACATATACCCATGAGAGCTTTTTAAATCAAATTGTATCATAATAAAATATACCTAATTAAAAGGTGAATCGGTGTAAAGAATTCAGGAATAAACCATGAAAAAATTAGTGTAATAATGAGAAATTAAATTAATTTCATTACAGAACTTATATACCTCAGTAAAAGTTACACTTTTAGAATAGATTATAAATTTATAAAATTTAATATTAAAACATAACAGTGAGGTGGGCAAGGGGCATAACAGGAAGTATAAATGTGCTCCTTTCTTCATCTTTCATACCATCAGTTCAGTTCAGTTGCTCATTCTTGTCCTACTCTTTGCGATCCCATGGACGCCAGGCTCCCTGACCATCACCAACTCCTGGAGTTTACTCAAACTCATGTCCATTGAGTTGGTGATGCCATCCAACTGTCTCATCCTCTGTTGTCCCCTTCTCCTCCCGCCTTCAATCTTTCCCAGCATCAGGGTCTTTTCAAATGAGTCAGTTCTTCACATCAGGTGGCCAAAGTATTGGAGTTTTCAGCTTCAGCATCAGTCCTTCTAATAATATTCAGGACTGATTTTCATAGCATGGAATCAATAAATACTCCTTAAAGTTGAACATAGCTAAAAAAGTTGCTCTGGGCTCTTAATATTTTTCATAATTTTTTTCTTAATTCTAGAGGGATCTTTTAGGAATGTCATATGATGCAGCTGCTGCTGCTGCTGCTGCTAAGTCACTTCAGTCGTGTCCGACTCTGACCCCATAGACGCACTCATTAGCAATTCTTCACCTTTACGTGAGATCCTTTTTCTTCAGATAATTCAATGAAAACTTTCAAGTATTCTAAGAATAATATATAAGAATGCGTTGGAAGGGGCAAAAAATAAGACTTTATTTGGTTGTATAATAGTTTCTAATAGTCATTTAAATAAAAGGAAATTTTCTGTCACTTCCTGCACTTTAGTAACTAAAAAGTATTCCAATTGGTATGTGGTTCCAAGTAGCTAATACAGGCTGTAATTATCCTAAACTAAGGCATGACCTTAGACCTTCTCCTGACGGAGAAGGCAATGGCAAGCCACTCCAGTACTCTTGCCTAGAAAATCTCATGGACAGAGGAGCCTGGTAGGCTGCAGTCCATGGGGTCGCTACTAGTCGGACTCGACTGAGCGACTTCACTTTCACACATTGGAGAAGGAAATGGCAACCCACTCCAGTGTTCTTGCCTGGAGAATCCCAGGGACGGCGGAGCCTGGTCGGCTGCTGTCTATGGGGTTGCACAGAGTCGGACACGACTGAAGTGACTTAGCAGCAGCAAGGCATGACCTGGTGAAGTTATTATACTTCATTATAAAATGTCTTCTGAGAAACCAGGCAAATGAGCAAATCCATGAGGAGCTGGTGGCATAATGTCATAATTTAAATAGCTGAATTTAATAATTTGATTAACAAAAGTATTATACAGCAATCTTATTGCCAGTCTTTTTTTTTTCCTACTTCTTTTTATTGCTGTGAATTTATAATTTACTTATTGGAGTTGGTTTTTATCATACTGCTACCCTGGCATACACTCTAAAATCAGTTTAATTCAGAAGGATTCAGAAAATAGTTTGTGGATAGTTCTCTTCTTACAACTTCTGTTAAATCTGTTACGTTGTATATACAGATTTCAAATAAAGTAATTATGTAAGTAAGCTTTTACTTTTGAGGGTAGACCCTCAGATATGTTTGTTTCTTACCCTTCTACCAGCACTGTTTGCATAATACAGTAATAGGACCCTTTCGTCCTAGCTAGTTCTGTCTCATCACATATCCTTTCTCTGTGGAGTGCCAGTATTATTTGGTTATTGACTATACCACCTTCTTAAAAGTAGCCGGAGATACGCTGGCTTGCTAATACTTTATAAGGAAACCTAATATTATTTTGGATAAGCATTTGAATCTTTTCTTTAGGTATTGTTTGCAGTGGCTACTGGCCTCAGAATTATTATTGTCTTTAACATAAAAGTTACTAAGTGGTTATTATAAATTCATATTAAGAGAAGTACATGATACTTTGTTTTTAAAGGGCTTACAGTTTATTTGGGAAAAGTAATATAAATGCCAGTAAAAGCTGTAAGTATATTACTTTGTATTAGTAAAGTGATAGAGGGAGAGTAGTAGAGACCTCAGTGGACTTGAGTGACCCAGAGGGCTCTGAAATTTTATCCCAAAGGAAATTAACATTTCTTGGGTGCCTGCATGTACTAAGTACTTTAAAAATTCAATCAGGTACTAACTCTAGTCACTAAAATATGGCTTATATTTTGACTTGTCTTACTCCTTTAGAATTTTGTAAAATGGAAAATAGCTGTGTGAAAGTAGACAAAATCTGAGTGTTCAACTTCCCTTTTGGAAAGGAATTAGATGATGGGACAATAATAGAGTAGAAAATGTAAAAGACTTAAACAGCTTATAGTTGAGTAACTATTCTGGCTATATTACAAAACTGAAAAAATGTGATTTTGAAAATAAAGTTCCACTCAGTAATCTAGGTCATTGTCCTCTTCCATGACTTTCCAGATTTTCTGAAAATCTGAAAATTTGATTTTTTTCAAATGTAGAATTATTAATGGGACAGGTAGACTAAGTGTACGTAAACCATGATTGTCTTATTGTGGTAATAATAATACAGTGTTTTGCTAACTTTTCAAAATTGAAAGTGTTAGTCATCAATCATGTCTGACTCCTTGTGAGTTGGACTCCATGATGCTTACTCTGTGAAAATAAAACAGAAAATAGTGTTCTGAGAAGCCACTTAAGTTTTCCTTTGGCCTTTTTGACTTCTGTGATAATTTCTACTTTTAGCACCTTAAAGTCCTTTTTGTTGTTTAGTCGCTAAGTCATGTTTGACTCTTTGCAACCCCGTGAACCTGCAGTAGTACACCAGGCTTCCATGTGCTTCATTATCTCCCAGCGTTTGCTCAAACTCATGTCCATTGAGTCAGTGAAATCATCCAACCATCTCAACCTCTGTCACCTGCTTCTCCTCCTGCCCTCAGTCTTTCCCAGCATCAGGGTCTTTTCCAATGAGTCAGCTCTTAGCATCAGATGGCCAAAGTATTGGAGCTTCAGCTTCAGCATCAGTCCTTCCAGTGAATATTCAGGATTGACTGGTTTGATCTCCTTGCTGTCCAAGGGACTCTGAAGAGTCGTCTCCAACACCACAGTTCAAAAGCATCAGTTCTTCGCCACTCACCCTTCTTTATGGTCCAACTCTCACATCCATACATGACTACTGGAAAAACCATAACTTTGACTAGATGGACCTTTGTCCAGCAGAGTGATGTCTTTGCTTTTTAATATGTTGTCTAGGTTGGTCATAGCTTTTCTTCCAAGAAGCAAGTGTCTTTTAATTTCGTGGCTGCACTCACCATCTGCAGTGATTTTGGAGCCCGAGAAAATAAAGTCTGTCACTGTTTCCATTGTTTCCCCATCTGTTTGCCATGAAGTGACGGGACTGGATGCCAGAATCTTAGTGTTTTGAATGTTGAGTTTTAAGCCAGCTTTTTCACTCTCGTCTTTCACACTCATCAAGAGACTCTTAGTTCCTCTTCACTTTCTTCCGTTAGAGTTGTATCATCTGCATATCTGAGGTTTTTGATATTTCTCCCAGCAATCTTGATACCAGCCTGTGTTCATCCAGCCTGGCATTTCTCATGATGTACTCTGCATATAAGTTAAATAAGCAGGGTGACAATATACAGCTTTGAAGTACCCCTTTCCCAATTTGGAACCAGTCTTTTGTTCCATGTCTCGTTCTAACTGTTGCTTCTTCTTGTCCTGCTGAACTCCTTTAACACATCCTAATTATAGAATAGACTAGCTTCTATTTATTGCAATTGTTACTGAAGACCAATTATTGAATTATTTAGTAGTGTTGAATCAGAAGAGGAAAAATGTAATATTGTGGCCATTCTCAAAGAGCTTGTGTTGTTAAAGTATGTAAAGACAGCATTGATCAGAGCAGGGTTTTAATGATGCTGTTCAATGACATTAAACATACTGACTGGCATTGAGTGTTCTTACACACTGGAAATAAAAGTTACTCAATTCTAAATGCTGTTTCTTCTTTTATAAGAACATTAATTCAGTATATAAACAGCTGCCAGTATTGACTGTTACATCTCTAAAATACTCTTCTGCTGGGCAGAATAGGAAAAGATTTGAGACATTTCTTTGGATGACATTTGAAAATTTGGCGGGGGGACCTTATGGAGATTGGTATCTGGATCCTAAATGGCATTTCTAAAAATCAACATCAGAGAGGGATTTAGGTCAATTTTTATTATTTTGACAAATTGGAGTGAGTCATGATAGGCCTTGTAACTTGCATAGTTCAACTGAAAAACTGCTTTGAGGAAATAGTTTTCAGTGTAAGTCTGACATTTTGTTGAGAAGGGAGAATGGTAATTGAGAAAGAAAGGAGGAGAGAAAAGCTTTTCTTTGAGGCATACAAACCCTTCTGTCTCTGTATATTTGAAACCTCTGATATCTGTTTGCATATTTATTTAACTAAAGATAGGCTTTGGGGATTGACATTGCATTTCATATAGAAGTGCTAAAGGAGATATTAGTGAGACCCGCCCATTGGAGTGTAGTGGGGACAGGAGTAAACCTGAATCACTGCCAGTCTGTCACTATTAGGCCTTTAGATATTGTTTTTGATTAACAAAAGAACCCACCATGACTGTGGCAGCTCCTATTTGAATTTTATAGTAAAGGAATTTATTCCCTTCCCTCTCTTCTGCTTAGATTGGGTTTGGGATATTGAAGATCTTCAGTTCAGTTCAGTTCAGTCGCTCAGTCGTGTCCGACTCTAGTGTGTCCTAAAATTAAGAATACTTTTTTAGGCAAGGATTTTAGGGAAAAACTAAGACACGTGCACATGTGTGCACAAACACAGTGTTAAGACAAGTTGGTTAGTCCTTTAACCAGTTGCTACTCCTGTTTCCCACTATTTGCTTCACCCCAACATGCTAAATACTCATCAGAAAGTTTAGATATCATCACATTAAGTAAAATATCAAGATAAATATAAAAGGCAGTCAGAAAGAAAAGCTTTTTCATTCAGGGAGCTTAGAATATTCTAAGTATTATATTTAGGACTTGCAGTTCCCTAGTCTGCAGTAGCCTTCAACCTTAGCACTGCTGGATTTTTAGTAAATGCTTTCCTTTTTTGTAGGAAAATTTCAAATCTACAGAAAAGTTGAAAGAATAGTACTAGTGGACATTCAAATTTTCTTTATATAGATTCACTGATGATTAACATTTTGCCAAAGTGGAACCTTTTGAGGTATCATTGACACTTTATCCATAAAAAGTGCAGCATATGTCTTCCAAGAATAAGAACATTTTTCTGTATAACCATAATATATTTATTACTCAAATTTAAGATTGATCCAGTGCTAATAACTAATACACAGTACATTGAAACATATCATAGTTAGATGGTAATGTTGACTCAAGAAAAAATTTTTTTCTACCCACTTCAAAGATAAATACACTTTTCCCTCTTAAAGGTAAGTTTGAAGGGAAAGTGTGTGCCATTTATTCTATGAAGTTGAGTGGTATATATATGTTACAGTGCAGGAAGTAATAATGTGCTTGAGGTGGGCAGCTTTCATCAATGAAAATCTGTTGAAAGACATGGTCTATTTACCTTATTGGTGCTTCAAAAACTATTTCATCTGTGTGTGTGTGTGTAATATGTATTTATATACCTCATGTTTTTGTTCTAATGCTTGCTAACATTTGTAGAGAATTTTATCAGTAAGAAATAAGATGTTGTGTGCCATGTATCATAAAAACTGTTAGATTTGATTCTTAATAATTTTTCTCATCCTTCTCTTAGACAGGCTATACTCATAAACTGCCCAGCTTCATTGTTGGAAGGAAATAAATATTTTTGGTATTTTAGTGTTACTTTTGACTTCATGTTTATATTCAGTTCAGTTCAGTTCAGTTCAGTCGCTCAGTCGTGTTCAACTCTCCGCGACCCCATGAATCACAGCAAGCCAGGCCTCCCTGTCCATCACCAACTCCCGGAGTTCACTCAAACTCATGTCCACAGAGTCGATGATGCCATCCAGCCATCTCATTCTCTGTCCTCCCCTTCTCCTCCCACCCCCAACCTTTCCCAGCAACAGAGTCTTTTCCAGTGAGTCAACTCATCGCATGAGGTGGCCAAAGTATTGGAGTTTCAGCTTTAGCATCAGTCCTTCCAATGAACACCCAGGATTGATCTCCTTTAGAATGGACTGGTTGGATCTCTGGAGGGCAAACATTTAGGTGGTTTTCACAATTACCCATGCTTTGCTTTGATAGGCATAACAAGAGATTCTTTGATATTTCACTGGCAAGTGGTCAAGTAGATATCTCTTTTTGGACTTCTGATTCATCCATTTGGCTAGGGTTTTTTAAATGGGATAATAATATGAAGTTTCACAGTGTTTCAGTCAATATCTATTCCCTACCTCATCCTGTTTGTGTTCTGTTTTTTATTTTGTTTTCCTCTTTTTTTCCCCAAATGGTGACACTGATGCTAGATTCCACACAGTCATATGCTTTCAACTCAGTATTGAGACCAAGACTTCAACTTTGTACATCAAATTCTGTTTCTTGATTCAGTGCCCATTCTTCCAGCTGAAATTGATTTTTGCTTTATCTTTGAAGTGTTGTCTCGTTTTTAACTTTCTGACTTCCTTGTGATCATTGCTCCTGTCTAGAAGCGATAGGTTTCTATATTGCAAGAAACAGACTAGAAAGCAAACAAGCAAACTTGTATCTGTGATACAAGTCAAAGAACGAAGGTTTATAAAGGCTTGAAATATTTTTTAAATCAAAACATTTGGTCCCCAAAGCCTACAATGCAGTGAAATACAAGATAGATATTTCCTAATGAAATGTTCCCTTCGTGTAAAATATAGTGAAGTAATCAGCTAATTTTAAACTTTATCTGATGTCTAAAAGTTACCAGTTGTATGTGATAAGCTTTTTGAAAAATGTATATTCATTCTAGAAAACTGGTTTAACTATCAATTAGTCATGTAGCTCCAGAGAGTAAAACAACCCAGTCCAGCCTTTAGATTAATATGCATGCCTGGATTCTTTTTTTTTTTTTTTAATTAAAAAAACCTTAGTTTTTAGTTTATTTATTTTTAGTTAAAGGATAATTGCTTTACAGTATTGTGCTGGTTTCTGCCATACATCAACATGAATCAGCCATAGGTATACATGTGTCCCCTCCCTCTTGAACTTCCCTCCTACCTCCCACGCATCCCACCCCTTTAGGTTGTCACAGAGCTCTGGTTTGAGTTCCCTGAGTCCTGTGGTAAATTCTCATTGACTGTCTACATATGGGAGTATATATGTTTCCATGTTATTCTCTCCATTTATCTCACCCTGTCCTTCCTCACCAACCCCCGTGTCTATGTCTGCATCTCCATTGCTACTCAGTAAGTAGCTTCATCAGTACCATCTTTCTAGATTCCATGTGTATGTGTTACTGTATGATATTTGTTTTTCTCTTTGTGACTTACTTCACTGTAATAGGCTCTAGGTTCATCCACCCCATTAGCACTGACTCAAATGCGTTCCTTTTTATGGCTGAGTAGTATTCCACGGTATATATGTATCACAGCTTCTTTATCCATTCATCTCTTGATGATCATCTAGGTTGCTTCCATGTCCAAGCTGTTGTAAATAGTGCTGCAGTGAACATTAGGGTATGTGTCTTTTTCAATTTTGGTTTCCTCAGAGTGTGTGCCTAGTAGTGGGATTGCTGGGTCATATGGTAGTTTTATCCCTAGTTTTTTAAGGAATCCCCATACTGTCTTCCAAAGTGGCTATCAGTTCAATTCAGTTCAGTTGCTCAGTCATGTCTGACTCTGTGACCCCATAGACTGCTGCACCCCAAGCTTGGCTCGATTTATGTTTCCAACAGTGTAAGAGGGTTCCCTTTACTCCACACCCTCTTCAGCATTTAATGTTTGTAGATTTTTTAAATGATAGCCATTCTGACTGGTGTAAGGTGATGTCTGACAGTAGTTTTGATTTGTATTTCTCTGATAATGAACAGTGTTGAGTATCATTTCATGTGTTTATTAGCCATCTGTATGTCTTCTTTGGAGAAATGTCTGTTTAGGTCTTTTGCTCACTTTTTCATTGGATTGTTTGTTTTTCTGATATTGTGTTGTATGAGCTGCTTGTATATTTTGGAAATTAATCGTTTGTAGGTTGTTTCATTTGCTATTATTTTCTACCATTCCGAGGGTTGTTTTTTCACCTTGTTTATAGTTTCCTTTCATGCCTGGGTTCTGAACATGAAATCAGTCTTTTTAGCAAAAGGAAACAAATATGCTTTTCTGCTTGACTTTAACTCCACAGTGTTTATGGAAGCAGTTTATTCTGTTTGGAAAGTTCCTCACAACAGTTTCTTGAATCAAACTATTTCTTTGCAGGAGTAGAATCATTTTCTTTGCTTCTTTCCAGTCAAACAAGAAACAAAGTTAAGCCCTTTAATTGTCACCAAAAATTGTCAGCTTTAACTCAGTGATATTAAAAGCCTCTGGCAACACCATATCCAACAACTGTAGATACTTGGCCATTTTCAAATGCACGTTGAACAGTTTCCAAAATTGAGTGTAAACTAGACCATAAAACAAGTTCTGGAAGACTCAACGTCGTTTAATTATCTCTTTTCCCTAAATTGATCTATATCCAGTATAAACCTGAGGAAAATTCTGTGTGGGAATTAATAAACTGATTTTTAAATTTATAAGGAAATGAAAAGGGCTAAAAATAAGATCACCATGAAGAAAAAAACTGAAGGATTTACAATACCAGATGCTATGACTTAATAAAGCTATAGTAATTAAGATAGTGTAGAATGGTACAAGGACAAATAAATAGACAAATGAAACAAAGTGGAAAATTCAGAGATCCACCCACACACCTGATTTATGACAAATCCTCTCTCTCAGTTCAGTTGAGAGAGGATGGTATTTTCAATACATGCTGGGTCAATTTGATGTCATATATAAAAAATAAGTTTAATCTTGGCTTCACCTCACAGCAGATATAAAAAGCTTCTACTTAAAATATAGATGTAAATATAAAAGTAAAATAATAAAGCTTACTAAAGAACACATGGAATGTCTTTATGATCTTGGAGTAGGAAAAAATTCCTGTATAGGATACCGAAAGTACTAATTATAAAGGAAACAATCACTAATTGGATTAACATTAAAATTTTCTGTTCATCAATATAGCAGTAAGAGAGAAGCAGCAAGCTACAGAGTGAGAAAAGATATTAATAATACATATATCTGACAAAGGGTTCATACCCCAACTCTATTAAGAAATTTAATAATCAACAAGAAAAAAAAGCTATCTGACGAGAAAACTAAAGGAGAAACTTTGAATGGATACTCATAAGAGGCTATCAAGATGTTCACTAAACATAGGGAAAGGATCTCTACCTCCTTCATCATCAAGGAATAAAACTATTAGGCAATAACATACACACCTACCAGAATGGCCATAACTTAGCAAAACTGACAATACCAGGTATTCACAAGAATGCGGAGCATCTGGAACTATTAAACGCTAGTTGGTATATAAGTTGTTATCTGCTACTTTGCAAAACTGGGTATGTCTGTTAAAACTGAACATATGCATATCCTGTGACTGAGCAATTCCACTCCTAGCTATATACCCAGACAGAAGATGTGCGTACATAAGTGTGCCAAAAGATATGAGGAACTTTCATCACAGCATAATTACCCAAGTCTGAAAATAGCCCAGATGTCCCTTTTGGAATATTCATACAATGGATTCATGTAATGGATACATAGATACACAGTGATGAAATCGAACTAACTACTGCTATACTCAACAACATGGATAAATCTAATATGTATAATGTTGAGCAACCAAAGCCAAATTCAAATTAATACATTCTGTGTGGTTCCATTAATATAAAGTCCAGACCTTTTTTGATATGTATATATTTGTTTCTTTTAAACTTACATGTAGAGTACTGTAATTTGCTTCAGTTCAGTTCAGTTGCTCAGTCATGTCCGACTCTTTGCGACCCCATGAATCACAGCATGCCAGGCCTCCCTGTCCATCACCAACTCTCGGAGTTCACTCAAACTCATGTCCATCGAGTCGGTGATGCCATCAGCCATCTCATTCTCTGTCGTCCCCTTCTCCTCCCGCCCCCAATCCCTCTCAGCATCAGAATCTTTTCCAGTGAGTCAACTAGTTGCATGAGGTGGCCAAAGGATTGGAGTTTCAGCTTTAGCATCAGTCCTTCCAATGAACACCCAGGATTGATCTCCTTTAGAATGGACTGGTTGGATCTGCTTGCAGTCCAAGGGACTCTCAAGAGTCTTCTCCAGCACCACAGTTCAAAAGCATCAATTCTTCGGTGATCAGGTTTCTTCACAGTCCAACTCTCACATCCACACATGACTACGGGAAAAACCATAGCCTTGACTAGACGGACCTTTGTTGACAAAGCAATGTCTCTGCTTTTTAATATGCCATCTAGGTTGGTCATAACTTTCCTTCCAAGGAGTAAGCGTCTTTTAATTTCATGGCTGCAGTCACCATCTGCAATGATTTTGGAGCCCCCCAAAATAAAGTCTGACACTGTTTCCACTGTTTCCCCATCTATTTCCCATGAAGTGATGGGACCAGATGCCATGATCTTCGTTTTCTGAATGTTGAGCTTCAAGCCAACCTTTTTACTCTCACTTTCATCAGGAGGCTTTTGAGTTCCTTTTCA
The DNA here is from genome assembly GCF_049115385.1 of Moschus berezovskii. Lineage (NCBI taxonomy): Eukaryota > Metazoa > Chordata > Mammalia > Artiodactyla > Moschidae > Moschus > Moschus berezovskii. The sequence goes on from NC_142471.1 coordinate 29,584,085, forward strand.
CTTTCTGCCATAAGGGTGGTGTCATCTGCATATCTGAGGTTCTTGATATTTCTCCCGGCAGTCTTGATTCCAGCTTGTGCTTCTTCCAGCCCAGCGTTCCTCATGATATACTCTGCATATAAGTTAAATAAGCAGGGTGACAATATACAGCCTGGATGTACTCCTTTTCCTATTTGGAACCAGTCCGTTGTTCCATGTCCAGTTCTAACTATTGCTTCCTGCCTGCATACAGGTTTCTCAAGAGGCAGGTCAGGTGGTCTGTTACTCCCATCTCTTTCAGAATGTTCCACAGTTTATTGTGATCCACACAGTCAAAGGCTTTGGCATAGTCAATGAAGCAGAAATAGATGTTTTTCTGGAACTCTCTCACTTTCTCCATGATCCAGCGGATGTTGGCAATTTGATCTCTGGTTCCTCTGCCTTTTCTTTTTTTTTTTTTTGTAATTAATTTATTTTTTATTGGAGGCAAATTATTTTACAATATTATATTGGTTGGTTTTGCCATACATTGACATGAATTCGCCCCGGGTTTACATAAGTTCCCCCTCCTGAACCTCCCTCTCACCTCCCTCCTCCCTTTATCCTCCTTCTGGGTCATCCCCGCATGCCAGCCCCAAGCATCCTATAACATGCATTGACCCTGAACTAGTGATTCATTTCACATATGACAACATACGTGTTTCAATGACATTCTCCCAAATCATCCCACCCTCACCCTCTCCCACAGAGTCCCAAAGACTGATCTATACATCTGTGTCTCTTTTCCTGTCTCGTATACAGGGTTATCATTTGCATCTTTCTAAATTCCATATATATACGTTAGTATGCTGTATTGTTGTTTTTCTTTCTGGCTTACTTCACTCTGTATAACAGGCTCCAGTTTCATCCACCTCATTAGAACTGATTCAAATGTATTCTTTTTAATGGCTGAATAATACTCCATTGTGTATATGTACCACAGTTTTCTTATCCATTTGTCTGCAGATGGACATCTAGGTTGCTTCCATGTCCTGGCTATTATAAACAGTGCTGCAATGAACATTGGAGTACATGTGTCTCTTTCAATTCTGGTTTCCTCGGTGTGTATGCCCAGGAGTGCGATTGCTGGATCATATGGCAGTTCTATTTCCAGTTTTTTGAGGAATCTCCACACTGTTCTCCATAGTGGCTGTACTAGTTTGCATTCCCACCAACAGTGTAAGAGGGTTCCTTTCTCTCCACATCCTCTCCAGCATTTATTGCATGTAGACTTTTGGATAGCAGCCATTCTGACAGGTGTGAAATGGTATCTCATTGTGGTTTTGATTTGCATCTCTCTGATTATGAGGGATGTTGAGCATTTTTTCATGTGTTTGTTAGCCATCTGTATGTCTTCTTTGGAGAAATGTTTGTTTAGTTCTTTGGCCCATTTTTTGATTGGGTCATTTATTTTTCTGGAATTGAGCTGCAGGAGCTGCTTGTATATTTTGGAGATTAATCCTTTATCAGTTGCTTCATTTGCTATTATTATCTCCCATGCTGAAGGCTGTTCTAAAACCAGTTTGAACATCTGGAAGTTCACAGTTCACATATTGCTGAATCCTGGCTTGGAGAATTTTGAGCATGACTTTACTAGAGTGTGAGATGAGTGCAGTTGTGGTAGTTTGAGCATTCTTTAGCATTGCCTTTCTTTGGGGTTGGAATGAAGACTGACCTTTTCCAGTCCTGTGGCCACTACTGAGTTTTCCAAATTTGCTGGCATATTGAGTGCAGCACTTTCACAGCATCATCTTATTTGCTTATCCTTCTATAATTTTTAAATCTTGAGATTTACCAATTTATAGATCTATCATGAAAGTGTTAGTTGCTCAGTCGTGTCTGACTCTTTGCGACCCCATGGACTGTAGCCCACCAGACTCCTCTGTCCAAGGAATTCTCCAGGCAAGAATACTGGAGTGAGTAGCCATTCCCTTCTCCAAGGGATCTTCCTGACCTAGGGATCAAACTTGGGTCTACTGCTTTGCAGGCAGAGTCTTTGCTGTCTCAGCCACCAAGGAAGTCTAAATAAACTTTTATATGAATTATTGTACTTAATTGTCCATAATATGCATGTTGTTCTAAGTTATACTCTTTTAAGATCAAGCTGACTCTGCCAAAAAGAAAAGGAAAACAAATTTGTATTATTTTACCCCCTCACAGATTGACTCAGTTATATTTTAAGATGATGAAGAGCCTCATCTCTTATCAAAGAGTAATGTAAGAAACAATCTTCTGAAATGTTTTATTTAATCTAATATCCAGAATTTGGGGATCCCTGTATCCACTGTTATTACTCAGAACCTCCTACATAAATCGTTGCATCAGAAATTTCTTTTAGAACTTTGTGCTAGAAAATATTTTGCCTTTCCTGATAAGTTGTTATGATTTCTCTCTACTATTATTGAGAATTATCACTGATTGTGCTGTCTTTTTGTCTTGGGGGCTAAGAAGCCATAATAGTTTTTTATTTTTGCCCTAAGAAGTTAGAACAAACTTCATGGCTTAAAACGACATAAATTTATTATCTTATATAGTTAAATAGGTTAGAAGTCTAGTACAAGTCTCAATGGGCTAAAACCAAGACGTAAGCAAGTCTGCATTTCTTTATGGAGGCTCCAAGGGAGAACCTGTTTCCTTGCCTTTTCCAGCTTCAGAAGCTACCTGCTTGCCATGACCCTCTTTTCTCTAGTTACTTTGGGGAGAGTCCTTCTTGGTCTTTGTCAAACTGGCATCTCTCTGGTTCTCTATAGCCACATCTTCTTCTAACTGTTTGAAGGTCCCTTTGATACCACTGGTCCTCTCAAGGATAATCTCCTATTCTAAACTCAGTTTATTGGCAACCTTAATCCCATCGGGAACCTTAATTTCCCTTTGCCAGTAATATGCCCACAAAATCCAGAGATTGGGACATAAACATTGTGCATGAGGAGGTTGTTATTCTGGTTACCACAGAGACTTAAAGCTGAATATGGAACTTAATTTAGCATCTGTTTGATGAGCCACATAAAAACTTCTTTTAATCTCAATTTTTGTTTTCTAATACTTTTATTTTTCTTGGTCTTGGTTTTTTAATTTCAACTTCAGATTTAAAAAAATATTGCCACATTTTATGGAGTGATTGTGTTGTTGCCTCAAATTCTTTGTAGAATGGATGAAGAATAAATAAAGTATTTTGAAAACTTAGACCTTGTGCATGCCTAGAAGATGGAGAGGATGCTAGTGGACAGTGGTAAGGGCCTATCTTGTATATAGGTAAGGATCTGCCAGTCTCTCCATCTCAGTCTTAACTGTGTAAAGTTGTGATCAGAACTGTTAATTAAGATAGTACTAAATACAATAGCCAAGACATGGGAACAACTTAAATGTCCATCAACAGATGAATGGATAAAGAACATGTATATATGTATATATATATGTGTACACAATGGGATATTACTCAGGCATTAAAAGGAATGAAATAATGCCATTTGCAGCAACGTGGATAGACCTAGAGATGATCATACTAAGTAAAATAAGTGAGAAAGAGAAAGATACCAAATGATATCACTTATATATGGAATCTAAAATATGGCATATAGGAACATATCTGAGAAACAAAACAGATTCACAGACATAGAGAACAGACTTGTGGTTGCAAGGGGGAGGGGTTTGGGAGAGGGAAAGATTGGGAGTTTGAGATTAGGAGATGCAAAGTATTATACGTAGGATGGGTAAATAACAAAGTCCTACTATATAGCAGAGGCAACTGTATTCAATATCCTGTAATAAGCCATAATGGAAAAAGAATATGAAGAAAATTATATATGTATGACTGAGTCACTTTGCTACACAGCAGAAATTAAACAGAACATTGTAAATCAACTATACTTCAATAAAAAATAATTTTTTTAAAGTATTGTTTGCTAAGAGATTGGCCCCCATGTGATCCCTAAACAGATGGAGAGATCAGCTGGAGTCAGAGTGGGCTGAGGAGTATTCTGGGTTGAGTGTTTTCAGTTTGAATTATATATGAATATCATCTTAACTTTCATATTAGGTCTTATTACCCTTTGTACTGCCCGAATACCTTTAATGACTACTATTCTTTTGTATTAATTTTAAGAAATGTATTTATTATTTGAAGCGACACTCTGGAACAGCTTCATAAGAATATTTTTTTAAATCAAGAAAATTAAAATAAATCTCCTTCACTAAAAATAATAAAAGGAGGAAAGTTTATCCAAATATGTGTGTCTATATGAGGCCAGAGTGCTAACAACAAATAAGACTTACGAGTGTTTTAAAATTTCCAATTAGTTGAAGCTGAGTTTGTTGTTTTTATAATACTCTTGTTGGATAAAGTCTGGAAGGAATGAAGGGAAAATACTAGTCAGCTAGTACATGATTCTTTTGCTCATATTCCAGATTGAGATAGACTATTAAGCAGGACAACTCCATTGGGAATGCAGGCAGCATGTTTGTTTTTAATTTGGTACAATAACTTATTATAAATGAAAAAGGAGTTCTTAAACAAAATAGCTGTTTTCCTCTTACTTTTTCATTTTGCATTTTGGTCTTCTCATGGTATAAGTGAATTATACTTACATAACACATGGGAGGGTAGAGAGTGATTTTTATAGCAGTTGTTAGTCCCTCTCAGCTGTTATGTCCCTCTCGTTGCAGAGGAATAAAAAGGGTCTCTAGTTATTTATATTTGTGAGTGATAGCTACATTCTTTTTCATTATTAGCTGAAACTAGTATGAAAATGAAAATCACAGAAGACTGACTTCTGGTTTGAAATCATTCACTTCATTAATATAAGAAAGACATGACACAACTTCTCACTACTACTTCTCCTCCATTTATTTTATCCTAAGCTAAGAAAAGAATAAAGCAACTCTGTTAACTAAAAGGCAAAGTATAGAATCATTATGGGAGTATAAGTTACTGAAATTTTGTATATAACGATATTTCTCCTCTTTCTATCCTAGCATTTTAAAGGTTTCAAAAAATAAATCTGCTATACTTTACTTTAAAAAAGAGAGACGATAACAACAAGATATTTGGGGGCCAGTACATATTACGTTTATGTTAATTATTTTTCTTTCTCCACTTTTATTTGGAAAAATTTCAAACCTACAGAAAACTTAGAGATTACAATATTCAATCTTTATACCCTTTACCTAGATTCATCTATTATTATTTTGCCACATTTGCTTTATCTCTCTGTCTCTTTACACACACATGTGGATATATGTACATATACTCACTATTATTTATTATTTTCTGATTTATTTGACAGTGTCAGGCATCATAATCCTTCACCTCTCAATGTTTCAACCATGTTTTTCTGAAGAATGATATTATTCTCCTGCTCTGGTTCAAAATACAGAATCTGATTTTACTTTTTCATGAATCCTGTCTATTACCTGTGTTTTATTGGCATTTAAGAACAAAGGAAGCAGTGAGGAGAATTATTAATAGTAGCCACCCACTTCCCAAGTTATTCACCACTGTGCATCTTTCAGAAACCAAGTGTGAAAATGAAAAATAGAGATTGATTTTCAAACCTAAACAAAGTAATTGATGGACAAGACTCCTGTAGCATTAAAAGTAAGCCAAATTTCTTAAGATAGTACATACAGTTGAGTCATTTCCCCAAATACCTATTAGTATTTATTTTCATGTATTCATAGACTTTTGGAGTTGAAAGAGCCCTGCAGTATATGTTGTATAACTCATTCATTTTACAGATAAGAGCTAAAGTTTAAGGTCACATACTAGAGATTAGAGTCTGACTTTTCAAACTCTTAATGTAATATTCTTTCTTTTATGTCACGTTGCTTCCCTTGATGCATATGCTGAGGTCTTGATAAATAAGAAAGGTAAAGTGTCCTAACTAATGTATCCCTTGAATCTCGTCTGAATGAATTGCAGCAGTGCTTCTCTTGTCATGTTGTTATAATGCAAATTATGATTCAGTAAGTCTGAAATGGGGCTTGAGAATGTACATTTCTAACATACTCCTCTGATGCTGACGCTGCAGATTCATGAACTACATGTTGAGTAGCAGTTGTCTAGAACCAGCTCAGAAATCTCATAGCCCCTGGGCATCAGCGAAGTACAAAAAACTAAAAAATACTTCTGTTATAGAAAGCATAAAGAATAATATAACTAACACCTTTTTCCTTATCATCAAGCCAAAATAAAATACTTATTTTAAAAAGTTCTTGTTTTCCTAACTTCTATGCCACATTAGAGAAGGCAGTTTTATCCCAATACATTAATTTATAGATGCATCCACCTATTTCCCTAACATTGGTTTATACTGAGACTCTACAGACTTTAATGGTATTTTGGAAGGAAATATTCAGGGGATGAAAAGAACCATAGCCAAATTGAACTGTGACTCAAAAAACACAACCAGTGAAGTTCTATTTTTACTCTCAGTACAAAGATCTTGTAAACCGTCTAAGTTTATTCATTTAACAAATACTTATTGAGAGTTCACACTCCCATGTAGTTTACGTGCTGATTTCATTCCTTTCAGTCTGTATGCTGCTTTGAATTATCTAAATGATTATCAAGAGGTACAATGCTAGATTTTATGGGACAGTGAGTTCTTTAAGGGTTTTGCATTTGGATTTTTTGTTGTTGTTTAAAAAATACTTAGTGGCCATCTCAATACAACATGGAATACATTTGTACTTACAGCAGCTAAAAATAAAATAGACATTTCATATATATGAAAAAACTGGCACTCTGAGTATCTCCCAAAATTCTTATAGAATTAATAATTACTTATTACTTGGATTAGTTTAGCAGTAATATAACAAGGCAAAGTCATAAAAAATGTTAAGGAAACTGAAATATAAGGAAGAAGACAACTCAATTAGATAAATATTTAGTAAGCTTCTGCTTTCTCCTCATGTAGAGGGGTAGAGTACCAACATATAAAGAAAGGAAGGCAGTCTTCAGGGTGATCATTACTCTGAAAGGGAGGCAGGCATCTAAACAGATAATTAGAATACAATGTGACAAATGAAAACAGGTATGGACAAAATCTAGGAGCAGTGCAGGAAAGTTGTAGAGGAAATGGAATTAGAGAATGTAATATATTTTTTAAATGATTAAAGAAACAAGAATTCATAATTTCTATGAAAGAAAATGGATAGATAACATGATAATATAGAATCCAGGTGAAAGGTATAAAAGTGTTCACTATAAAATTCACCTTTGCTCTTTGAAGATTCATAATAAAATATTAGATAAAATAATAATTGTAAAAACAGTATGATATAGTGGAGCCACGGTTTTTTCTTTACTTATGAGTGTAGGTTCTTAATTAATAGAAGGAAAGGAACAAAATAGAAAAGAACTTCCCAGTTCTCTGTGAAAAGGGCAGATTGTCACTTAAGAAAATCAGAAATGCCTTCATATCATTAACGTGTCTGTCTTGAGATCCAAGAGAGTAAAACTGCATCCATTAAGGAAAATGTAGCAACCAGCAGGGTGTAAGCACATTCTGAGTGTAGGTGTAGAATTGCCTCAGATACTAGGGGTTTTGACTACACAGTGAAATTTTAGCAAATATTAGACTGTAGTTCTTATCCAGTATAAACTATAGGTTGTAATTTGGGGGTGATACCAAAATCTTAAGTAGAAACACTGTTTATCAATTAATTTAATTCATACTAAATTAACTAAATAAGTAGTGATATTCTAAAAATTCTGGTAATATTTTCAAGTTTAGAGCCTAGATATATATTTCAAAAGCTAATTTAAGATAATTTGATGAGCGTTTTTTAATTCAATTTCTTTAAAACTGTTTTTTGTTTTGGTTTGGTTTTTTGCTCGCGCTGTGAGGCATGTGGGATATTAGTTCCCCAACCAGGAATCAAACCCATGCCCCCTGCATTGGAAATGTGGAGTCTTAACCACTGGATCACCATGGAAGGAAGCCTGAGCGTTTCTTGATACCATTAAAAAATGTGGTGTGTGTTAGTCACTCAATCATGTCCAACTCTTTGTGACCACATGGACTGTAGCCTGCCTGGCTCCTCTGTCCATGGAGTTCTCTAGGCAAGAATACTGGAGTGGGTTGATATTTGTAGTTACTTGGATTTAAAAATGACCTTTATGTCAATTCATATTATGTTGAATGATATGATATACAACTAGTTATGTTTAAGGTTTGAATGCTCTGATTTTAGTCTGTTGTTAGATCAGCAATGAAGATTTTGTGACTAAATGCCTTTATATACATGTTTGCTATTATATGGGTTTCCAAGGTGGCGCTAGTGTAAAGAACCCACCTGCAGTGCAGGAGACGTAAGAGATACAGGTTCGATCCCTGGGTCAGAAAGCTCTCCTGCAGGAGGGCATGGCAACCCACTTCAGTATTCTTGTCTGGAGAATCCAATGAACTGAGTACCCCGGCAGGCTACAGTCCATAGGATCACAAAGAGTTGGACATGACTGAGGCAACTTAGCACACATGTTATTCTATAAGTGTATCTTTGTATATACATTTGATCTTCAAAGCACTGTGAGTCGTTGAACAAGTATTACTTTTTAAATACCTTATTGATAATTTGGAAGCTAGATTTGATTTCCTAATTAGAAAACTGATGTTGAAAGATACAACGAAAGCCTTTCATATTGCCTGATTTTCTAGATGTGAAATTCTCTTGAAGGTCAAAGGTATATAAATTGAATCATGACTTTCAATATGAAGAACAATATATTCTAATGGAGAAATGTTGTCAACGTTATGATAAAATGTAGGAACCATTTAAAATAACATATTCAAGGACAAAATAATTTTCTAATATTAAACTGTATTTTGTAATTTAGCTTACAGAATATAATTACCACTTTCACTTAAACTTTATCAGAAACTTTGTTTCCTTGGTGAGTTATTGAGAGAAGAATAAAATATGCCCTGTAACCCTTTACATGTTTTTAATAGTGCTTTCTGAAGAGGTTCTGTTTAAACCTTCAGATTTCTAGCTTTAACATCACAGGGTGTTATATTTTATGGTATGATCTCCTGGAAAAGGAAATGGCAACCCACTCCAGTATTGTTGCCTAGGAAATCCCATGGACAGAGGAGCCTGGCAGGCTACAGTCTGTGGGGTTGCAGAAGAGTCAGACATGACTTAGTGGTTGAACAACAACAATCACTTTGTTTAGAGATAGTTGTGACTTTTGAAATGTGCTAAATTTATTAAATTCTTGTAAATAAGAGGCACTTAAAGAGATGGATTTGTTTTGAGATTTTTTGGGGGGGGGGAGGGGGGTTGAGGAGTTTCTTTTGGCCACACCACATGGCATGTGAAATCTTAGTTCCCAGACAAGGGATCGAACCCAGCCCCCCGCACTAGAAGCACAGAATCTTAACTCTTGGGCCTCCAGGGAGGTCCCTGTTCAGAATTTATATTTCTGAATGTCTTAAAATTTTTGTAGAATGTTAGTCATTCAAACATTGTCATATTTATACTTTTATTTATTCTTAAGTGAAATCAGCCTTGTAAAATAGTTTTGTTGTCATTGCTGTTTTTATTTAACAACTAGGGAAACTGAGACTTCGGGGTCGAATCAAGATTTCAGCTGGCCCCAACTCTCTTAACTGCAGCATTTCCTCCTATATCAGATCTTGAGGATTTGAAGTCTTATTTTAGTATATATGTAAAATAGTGAGAAATTATTGGTGATGCAATGCTTCAACGGTTTTATTATATCAAGGATATGGATAAAAACTGATGCCAAATCGTAGACACTGTTATAGGTGTGCCTTGCTTTGTTGTTGTGTCTGACTTTTTGTGACCCCTGGACTATAGCCCACCAGGCTCCTCTGTCCATGGGATATCCCAGGCAGGAATACTGGAGTGAGTTGCCATTTCCTTCTCCAAGGGATCTTCCCAACCCAGGGGTGTCTTGCTTTAGAACAACTGAAATACTTTTACACTGTTAATCCTAGTATACTTGTAAGCACTGGATTTTCAAGGTATTGAAAAGTTGTTGAAACCTGGGTACTCTGGTCTTAAAGAAAAGAGACTTTTTTTTAAGAAGAGAGACTTTTGAAGCGTGTATTGAAAGGATCCATTCTTATAAGCTTCCCTGTTACTAGGGGAAATGTAAAAGGGGAATATCATTTGACATAGTGAGGCTATTTATAACTTGGTTTTAGCCATGGATAAGTGTGTGTGTGTGTGTATATATATAGTTATTCCATCTTAAGCTTTTTGACATACTGATATAGTATTTTTTATATAGTTTGACACAGGTAACAAATATTTGCTTCCTAATGAAATTAGGTCCCAAGATTTTTGTTAATAAAGGGAATGAGGTTAATATGGAAGTACCTTTTTCCTCTTTCTTTTTTTCTCTCTCTCTTTTTTTTTGTTTGCCAACTTCTGCTTTAATGTCCAATTGACTGAATATTTATTGGTTATTGACAGGACATTTAGACTTGACAGTCTTCCCAAGTTGCTGGCAGGAATATGTTGCTAAATTTGCTCTTCTGAACAATGAATGGTACATGTAGGAGAATCACATAACTCATGATAGAACTAAAGGATTTAAAAGTTAGTTTTGACTTGAATTTAGTTATTTGCTCTAGGGTCATGGAATATATTTTTATAATTTTGGTTTGATTTTTAAAATTATCTTAAATCTTATGACTTGGAAAAATAAAGTTATAGTATTTTGTAGTCATACTCTAACTTAATAATGCTAGCATTTTTCTTTTCCTGGGGTTAGGATTTAAGGTTGATGGTTATAATACCAGGGCAGATGTTACACCTTCCTTTAGTTTCACTAGAAGCCCCTGTTTTTCCTAAAGATTCTCAAAATACTTATCAAAGGTACAGACTATTTCATACCAAAGATATAAACTTGTGTTTTCTTTTCAAGGGACCGTGTTGGCACCACATCACCATGTTATTTGACATTGATTGCCTAGAGGTTTACTTTTTCTCTGATGATTTCTGCTCATTCTGAATATTTACTTTCTTAACCTTAATCTTGTTCTCTGCCTATGAAATTTAAATATGTGAATAATACATGTCATTTACCTGAATGTTTTTCTAACTTTTTGACATTTTTTAAAACATTCAGCACAAATCAAGTATTTATTAAACTCTTCCTATTTTCTTGTGATTTATTAAGAATATACAGTTTAAACAGCAACATATATTCAATCTAGGAGAGACATGGAATTTAGTTTAGAATACCAATGCCTCTTTGGTCTTGAATACTTACATTCTTTTTTTTTTCTTTATTTATTTTGCTTTTGTTTGTTGTTGTTATTGTTGCCATATTTCAAAGAAAAAAGGCAAGAACAAAATCTGTTTTGTTCCCAGTGTCCTTATTAAACTATAGGCTATCAAAAGGTTTAAAGAAAAAAAAAGGACCTGTATACACATACACATACACTTAAGAAGTAATATTGTGTAATAGTCATTGTCATTATAGAAGTGACTGGGAAGGACTTTGGGAAAGGGAACTGTCTCAAAACAGTGGAGGTAGGCTTCTACAGCAAAGGTCAGCAAGTATTTTCTTAAAGGGCCATATGATGAATATTTTGGGCTTTGTGGGTCATATGATCTCTGTTGCAACTACCCAACTCTCCTGCAACTGCACAGCTACTCAGTTCTTCTCTTGTAGTGTCAAAGTGGGTGAATGAGCTCTAGGTAGTAAGTAAATAAATGAGTTTGGTTGTGTTCTAGTAAAACTTTTACAAAAGCAGGTGGATAAACAGCCATGTTTTATTTAGTTCTCTGCCTCAACACATCATTTATTATTGTTGACAATCTTTAAAATATAGGACTTCCTGTTTTAAAATGGCCGAGAATATATATACTGAAATATTTTCAGGTAAAGCGGTATCATGTTTGGAATTTCCTTTAAGATACTCTGTGGAAAAAACTGGGTGGATATAGATGAACCAGGTTTGACAAAATTTTGGTAAATACAGAAGCAGGTGATGGGTGAATGGAAGAAATTCACCATGCTATGTTTTCTACTTCTGTGTAAGTTTGAAAAAGTTCATATTAAAAAGTTACCACTTAAATAAATGATGACCCAATAAAGGGCAGCAGTTTCTCCCTCTATTGGGGGAAGGAGAATAAGAAACAAAAATATAAGCTCCATCTTAAGCACAACCAGAGAGATCTCTGCAATCCCAAAGCACAATATATGAAGAACAACTGCAGATCTAGTGAAGGTCAAATAAATGTGTGAGAAGACTTCAAGAGAGGATGCCTGTGGGATGGTTGCAGATCTCCAACAAAGCTGAAAGAGCTTGATTCTCCAAAATAATGGCTGCCCTCAGACTTCTCCAAAGTAGCAGTGAACGCTCACACTTTACCAATGAAGTCCTCAAAGAAAGATTAATTTAGGAATCTTGTGCCAGTCCAAATAATCATTCAGTATAAAGGCAAAGACAAACATTTTTTAACATGCCAACATTTAGAGAGTTTAGCTCTCATGAGTCCTACCTCTATAAGATGAAGTTCGCCAACCAAGAAATGAAAGGGAAAATAACATTTAAAGTATTGGTAGTATGCATAGAGTCCACCGATCTATAAAATTAAGACTAAAACAAATGTGAAGATTAGATTTTGCAGAGCAGAGTATGAATATTTAAAACTTTGACAATGTAGTAATGATATAACTAACAAAAGCTGGAAGGGAGCAGGGCAGAAATGATGTAAAGCAGTGAAACTCCAGCTTTTTAACAAGCTGTCAAAATATGTCATTTAAAATCAACAAATCCAAGATGAATTGAGAGAGTAAGATTGACATATATACACTACTGTGTGTAAAATAGATAGCTATTGGGAACCTGCTGTATAGCACAGGGAACTCAGCTTGGTACTTTGTGATGTCCTGGAGGTGTGAAATACTGGGGTGGGGCAAGACAGAGGGGATATGTGTATACATATAGCTGATTCACTTCATTGTACAACAGAAACTAACACAACATTGTAAAGCAGTTACACTCCAATTAAAAAAAAATCAATAAATTCAATAAAAGAAAAACGTGGAGTTGAGGGGAGTTATCTGGAGAAACAGTATTCTAAGTAGAGGAATAGCTATTACAAAGGTCCTAGAACAAAAGTATAGCTAGTACATACAAAGTATAGCTGGTACAATAGTCATTCAGTATAAAGGCAAAGGCAAACATTTTTTAACATGCCAACATTTAGGGAATTTAGCTCTCATGCGGAGAAGGCAATGGCAAACCACTCCAGTACTCTTGCCTAGAAAATCCCATGGATGGAGGAGCCTGGTAGGCTGCAGTCCATGGGGTCGCTAAGGGTCAGACACGACTGAGCGACTTCACTTTCACTTTTCACTTTCACACATTGGAGAAGGAAATGGCAACCCACTCCAGTGTTCTTGCCTGGAGAATCCCAGGGACGGGGGGAGCCTGGTGGGCTTCTGTCTGTGGGGTCACACAGAGTCGGACATGACTGAAGTGACTTAGCAGCAGCAGCAGCAGCAGCTCTCATGAGCCCTATCTCTATAAGATGAAGTTCAGCCAATTAAGAAATGGAAGGGAAAATGACAGTTAAAGTATTGATAGTGTGCATAGAAAAGAGCCTGAGGGCTAAAGCAGAATGACTGAGAGGCAGAATGGTAGGGAGTGAAGTCAGAGAGATAATGGTGGTGGTTTAGTCACTAATTTGGGTGCAGCTCTTGCGACACCCAAGACTGTAACCCACCAGGCTCCTCTGTTCATGAGATTTCCTAGGCAAGAATACTGGTGTAGGTTGCCATTTCCTTCTCCACGGGTCTTTCCGACCCAGAGATAGAATCCATGTCTCCTACATCGCAGGCAGTCTCCTGCTCTGCAGGTAGATTCTTTACCTCTGAGCCACCAGGGAAGCCCAGAGAGATAACAGAGTATCAAATAATATTGGGACTTAAGGGTAGTTAAAAGAACTTAGATCTTACTCTAAAATAACGACTAATACCAAAAAACTTCCCATATTAATATTACTAATAGAAGTACACATGTAACTAAAACAAACACAAATTGTTCAGCAAACTGTTTAAGAAGAAAGATCAACAATAAAGACAAGAAACAAAAATTTTATGACATAAAATTTGATGACTGAAATATTAAATGTATGTTATATTAATAAATATAAATAGGCTAAACTTTTCTTATTAAACAAATCCCAGATTAGATCACAAAGAAAGCTAGAGTCATTCCTAAAACAAAGAAACTCAGGAAAAATCTGAATGAAGAAAACCTTAAGATATTCTGAGAAAAACAAACTAAAATAGACAAGTTTCTTGAGTGAAAAGACTCAAATTCAAAATAGATGTCAAAATCAAAAATAGATGTCAGTTTCCTTTTGTTAATCCATGGAGTTAATAAGATCTCAACTTCAAAACAAACAAAAATCCCTAACATTTTATTGAGCACTTATTCTATGCCAGGTTCTTTCTAAATGCTTTATGTGTATTTATCCTTCTGTCTTCATGGCAACTTTTTGTGGTAACTACTAGTATTACACTTTGTCCTTTTTTCAGTGAAAACTGAGGCACAAAGAGGCTAATGAACTTGCAGAGGCTGCAGTTAGAGTACATTACAGAATCTTAACTCAGGGCTAATTATAAATTCTATGCTCTTAATCCCAATGCAGTGTTACTTTTGATACTGATTGGTGTCATGAGTGTGTGTGTGTCTTTGTGCATATGTGTATAACTAAAAATACTGACTCTTAAGTACATATGGGGATACAAATAAGCAGAAATAGCAAGGAAAAGTCTTAAAAGAAAGTAATAAGGGGAAATACCCCACCCTGCTGGATGTAAAAATATAAAGGTAGAATGTTAAAAGGGTAGCTCACTCAGTAAAGAATCTGCCTGCAGTGCAGGAGACCTCATTCTATCCCTGGGTCAGACAGATCCCCCAGAGAAGGAAAATTATATTCTCGCCTGGAAAATTGTATGGATAGATGAGCCTATAGTCCATGAGGTTACAGAAGTCGGGCATGACTTAGTGACTAAACCACCACTAGAGCATGAACATACAGATCATTGGACAGAAGAAGATCCAAATTGACGGAAATATTTGGGAAATTATAAAGGTAGCACTTAAAATAAGAGGGAAAATGAATTATTAAATATAAGGGATAGCTGGATCATGGAGAAAGCAAGAGAGTTCCAGAAAAACATCTATTTCTGCTTCATTGACTATGCCAAAGCCTTTGACTGTGTGGATCACAATAAACTGTGGAACATTCTGAAAGAGATGGTAATACCAGACCACCTGACCTGCCTCTTGAGAAACCTGTATGCAGGTCAGGAAGCAACAGTTAGAACTGGACATGGAACAACAGACTGGTTCCAAATAGGAAAAGGAGTACGTCAAGGTTGTATATTGTCACCTTGCTTATTTAACTTATATGCAGAGTATATCATGAGGAACGCTGGGCTGGAAGAAGCACAAGCTGGAATCAAGATTGCCGGGAGAAATATCAATAACCTCAGATATGCAGATGACACCACCCTTATGGCCGAAAGTGAAGAGGAACTCAAAAGCCTCTTGATGAAAGTGAAAGAGGAGAGTGAAAAGGTTGGCTTGAAGCTCAACATTCAGAAAACGAAGATCATGGCATCTGGTCCCATCATTTCATGGGAAATAGATGGAAAAACAGTGGAAACAGTGTCAGACTTTATTTTTTTGGGCTCCAAAATCACTGCAGATGCTGATTGCAGCCATGAAATTAAAAGACGCTTACTCCTTGGAAGGAAAGTTATGACCAACCTAGATAGCATATTAAAAAGCAGAGACATTACTTTGCCAACAAAGGTCCGTCTAGTCAAGGCTATGGTTTTTTCCCGTGGTCATGTATGGATGTGAGAGTTGGACTGTGAAGAAAGCTGATCACCGAAGAACTGATGCTTTTGAACGGTGGTGTTGGAGAAGACTCTTGAGAGTTCCTTGGACTGCAAGGAGATCCAACCAGCCCATTCTAAAGGAGATCAATCCTGGGTGTTCATTGGAGGGACTGATGCTAAAGCTGAAACTGCAATACTTTGGCCACCTCATGCGATGAGTTGATTCACTGGAAAAGACTCTGATGCTGGGAAAGGTTGGGGGCGGGAGGAGAAGGGGACGACCGAGAATGAGATGGCTGGATGGCATCACCGACTCTGTGGACATGAGTTTGAGTGAACTCTGGGAGTTGGTGATGGACAGGGAGGCCTGGCGTGCTGTGATTCATGGGGTCGCGGAGAGTCGGACACGACTGAGCGACTGAACTGAGCTGAACTGAACTGAAGGGATAGCTATTTTATCATTAGAGGTAAGTTGGATTGCTACTTCTTAACTGACTAAAATTAATTCCTAATGAATCAAAGATTTAAACCTGAGAAAATAAACTAGAGGCCATGGAGGAATTTTATATTCTCAAAGTAGGGAAACCTGCTAAGATACATGACACAGGCCCCTTAAACCACACAGAAAAGACTGAAAAGTTTGACTCTTAAAACATGAAAATTGTGTTCTTACAAAAACACCATTAACAAAGTAAAAATAAAAACAAGGAAATTCTTATAACCATGGGGTTTTTGGTTGACCAGGGAGTAATTTTCTTAGTATTTAAAGACCTTCTACAAAATAATATTCGAGACCAAGATCAAGATTCAAAAAATGGCAAGAGATGTAAATACTTTGTGCATAGGAAAACAAATACAACTAACTCTTAGGTTAAAGTATGTATAAATTATCACTCAATAAAAAAAATGAAAATTAGAGTTGTGGTGAAATACTGTTCACCTGCAATACTGGCAACATAACAAAGTTTGATAATAGACCATTGTTTAGGAGGGCATAAAGCAATGGCGCCCCACTCCAGTACTCTTGCCTGGAAAATCCCATGGACGGAGGAGCCTGGTAGGCTGCAGTCCACGGGGTCGCTAAGAGTCGGACAGGACTGAGCAACTTCACTTTCACTTTTCCCTTTCATGCATTGGAGAAGGAAATGGCAACCCACTCCAGTGTTCTTGCCTGGAGAATCCCAGGGACTGTGGAGCCTGGTAGGCTGCCGTCTGTGGGTTGCACAGAGTTGGACACGACTGCCACGACTTAGCAGCAGCAGCAGCAGAGACCACATACTCATTTAGTGAATTAGAGTATATTTGATAGGTATGTGAATTCATATAACCTCCATGAAAAATAATTTGGTAATAGCTTTCAAAAGTTGAAGAGCACATATTTTTAACCTAACACTTTCTCTTGAAGTATTTTATTCTCGGATGTCTGTGCCACATGTAAGTATATTCATTCAAGTATCATGCTCGTGTTTAGTTGCTTCAGTTGTGTCTGACTCCATGGGATTCTCCAGGCAAGAATACTAGAGTGGGTTGCCATTCCTTCTCCAGGGGATCTTCCTGACCCAGGGATTGAACCCAGGTCTCCTGCATTGCAGTCAGGCTCTTTCCCATCTGAGTCATCAGGGAGAAACAAGTTATCATGTGTCTGTTGACAACCTTTTATTATTATAATGTATTAAAGAGACAAATGACTAATGGGACTGTAGCATGCTACCATTTGCATTTTTTAAAATCTCCACAAATGCTTAGACATATATGCACACACACATATATATATGTATGTATGTATGTATGTATATATATAAAATAGTGCCTGCTAGACTATCCAGATTTAACCAGTTACCTCTGGAGAGGAGAACTGAGCAGCTGGGTCACAAGGATGGGAGGAAGACCAATATTTTGTGTAAAATAGTTAATTTTTTTACTTAGTTTTTTGTTCTTTTGAATTTTATATCATAGACTTGCTTTTTCTGGTCTAACTAAATAAGATAACTTAAACATTTTAAATAAAAGCATCTTGTTAAACCATAGCTAAGTATCGTAAGAATTGATACTTTCAAATTGTGGTGCTGGAGAAGACTCTTGAGTCCCTTGGACAGCAAGGAGATCAAACCTGTCAATCCTAAAGGAAATCAATCCTGAATATTCATTGGAAGGACTGATGCTGAAGCTGAAGCTCCAATACTCTGGCCTCCTGATGTAAAGAGCTGACTCATTGGAAAAGACCCTGATGCTAGGAAAGATTGAGGGCAGGAGGAGAGAAGAGCTGCAGCAGAGGGTGAAATGGATCACCAACTCAATGGACATGAACTTGAGCAAACTCCAGGAGATAGAAAAGGGCAGGGAAGCCTGGTGTACTGCAGTCCATGGGGTCACAAAGAGTTGGATACAACTTAGATACTGCACAACAACAAAGCATCCTAAAGTTATAGTTGAGTCAGTTGAGATCTATAGAGGTCGAGATCCAGCCCTGTGTATTTTGTATAAAAGATAGTTAGTAGTATTGAGGACTGGGTTTTAATCCTGATTCTGATATGTGGCTCTTTGTAAGTCACTTTCCCTCTCTGAGTCTCAGTTTTCTCATTTGTAGAATAAAATTTGGACTCATCTTCTTTTCAAAACATCTTTATGAACATATTCATTGCAGCACTGTTTATAATAGCCAGGACATGGAAGCAACCTAGATGTCCATCTGCAGACGAATGGATTAGAAAGCTTTGGTACATATACACAATGGAGTATTATTCAGCCATTAAAAAGAATACATTTGAATCAGTTCTAATGAGGTGGATGAAACTGGAGCCTATTATACAGAGTGAAGTAAGCCAGAAAGAAAAACACCAATACAGTATACTAACGCATATATATGGAATTTAGAAAGATGCAAATGATAACCCTGTATACGGGACAGCAAAACAGACACAGATGTATAGAACAGTCTTTGGGACTCTATGGGAGAGGGTGAGGGTGGGATGATTTGGGAGAATGGCATTGAAACACGTATGTTGTCATATGTGAAACGAATCACTAGTTCAGGGTCAATGCATGTTATAGGATGCTCGGGGCTGGCATGCGGGGATGATCCAGAGGGAGGATAAAGGGAGGAGGGAGGTGGGAGGGGGGTTCAGGAGGGGGAACTTATGTAAACCCGGGGCGAATTCATGTCAATGTATGGCAAAACCAACCAATATAATATTGTAAAATAATTTGCCTCCAATAAAAAATAATTACCAAAAAAAAAAAAAAATCTTTATGGAATGGAGCTAAGGATTCTTTGGTCCCCATTCAAAGTGTGGAAGCAAAGGGTTAAGACTGTAGAATTTCCCAGCACACCTGTATTTAACCAGAGCCTTCTTGGATCTCTGAGTAAAATTGAGTTTAACTAAATATTTTGAAACAAAAAAAATCTGAAAGTGGCAGTCTACGCTTAAGTTGTTATGTATATTAACTTAAAGATTCTCAGTGACGGCATCAAAACATTAATGTGTAATGATCAGCTGTGAAGTCTCAAGTGATTTAAGTGGTCTTTTTTTCATTTTTAGAAAACAGTCTTGCATTCTTTATGCTTTCTTAAGCTGGTAAGAGGAAGGAATTTATGATACTAACTTGAAAGATGTCTGTTATACATGATAGTCTTGTTAGGTATGCATTGTCTTAGAGTCCTAAATGATTTTTGTTTGGATTCTTGGAGTGGAATATGATATCTGGCTCTGAGGCTGATATGTTGGTTTTTAGTCTGTTAATGTGTTCTTTTCTTCCTCCTTTAATACTTTTTGAGGCTAGGAAATTAAAAGGTACAGGGGAATAAATCAAGCATTTAGCAAGTCAGAAACGTATTCAATAATCTTTCTGAAACTTAGTTTAATTGTGAGAGCCTAAATTCTAAACCTAAATCCACAATGACACTACTCTTTGAGGAAGTAGTAAAGGTGGATATTAGTGTGAGTTCCTTCTAATATTCAGAAGATGATAACAATTAAAGACTCCAGGAGTGAAGTTGCCTGACCAAATTAAAATGAAAAAAGGAGAGTAAATAGAAAGACTAGATGTCTACCCAATAACAGTAGAGTCGTGATATAGCTGTTTAATAACTGTTTTATACCTAGCAAAAGACATGAAGGAAATCCAGTTCTAAAAACTAGTAAGAGGAACAAGAAACAAAGTTTTGTTTAGACTTGACAGTACTTAAAACCAGTATTAAGTGTTCAAAAAACTAGATGAAAAAACAGTTTGTATGGGTGTGTGTGTAAGTGTGTTTGTATGAAATCTTGAAATAAACCAAAATGTGCATCACTAACATCTGAGGATGAAGAGTTTGAGACTTTCCCTTTATCTGGATTTTTAAACTTTTCCACTAAAGAATACATATTATTTAAATGATTTAAAAGCTGTGATTTATTATATTCATACACATATGCATATAACATTTGTTGTGTGCCCTGACGATTGATGTGTCTTTTTGTATTTTCTAGGTACACCAGAGGCTCTCTTCTTGGCCTAATTTGGGAGTTGTTTATTGCAGTACTGTTGTGCCCTCTGATGGTGAGTTATGGCAAATTTTTTAACTTCCAGTGCCTTTTTTTTCTTCTTTCTCACTGTTTCCCATTCTCAGATTGACATACAAATTTATTTTTCTTATAAATAGGCCAGAATCAAAACAATTGGAGAGTTTCAATAAAGAGAGAATTTCTCCAGTATAAACATATTGTTCATAGTGATGAATCCTCTCAGCTTTTGCTGAAGTATTTCACTTAAAAACGTCTTGTTTTTATAATATTGTCTAAAATTGTTAAATATTTGGTGTCAGTATCAATAAATATATATTTGTTAAGTTATATATATTCAGTGATAACTAAGACACATTCCAACAGGACTCTTGTACCAGTTTTATTATGATATTCAGTGGCAAATAATTTGAACTAATGATTTTATATTGAAATCTTTATTATTAATTCTATCATGTAATACAGTTACTATTATCCTATGTACCAATCTGTATGTGTTACATGCTGTGCTTAGTCACTCAGTCAGATCCGACTCTTTGCAGTCCCTGGACTGTAGCCCACCAGGCTCCTCTATTCATGGAGATTCTCCAGGCAAGAATACTCGGGTCAGTTTCCATGTCTTTCAATAATTTAACAATAGTAAAGTTGTACTGATATGTCTGGCTGAATGTTATCCCAGGACATAAATGGTAGCATGTTGACTCTATGTTGTATGAGGGGTTGAAGACAATACTTTTACAAAGGTAAAATGATACATACTTTTGAAAAAAAGAGTTGCTCCCAAAATTCCTACAAATACTACTGTCCTTCTTAAGAAAATCAACTTGTATCACTTATCAAGAAACAGAAGCAGAAAATTATTTGATTTAATGAAATTTGTTGTCCTTTCCATTCTCAATTTATGTACCTTTCTTATTTAGTACTTCTAAATTAATCTTCCAGTAAGCTGGTATAGCTTATAAGAAAACTCTGCTTAACACACAGCTACTTCAACAGAATTTAGCCACCAATAGTAAACATCTCTCGTATCATTCATTCTTCACTACTGTCACAGCTACTGGGTCATGTTCTATTAATATATCAAATTGATCCTCTTTTTTAAAAAAAGTGCAAAATCCAAAATACTACATTATATACATGATGGACTATAGTCCAAGGGGTCTCAAAGAGTCGGACAAGACTGAGCACACACACGCAAACAATATAATATATATATATAAAATATATACTGCCTCTCAGTAATTGCTTATTAATTTTGTTGTTTGACAAAATGTTCTAGTTATGACTATTTTTAGCTGTTGTAAAATATAGAGTATCTTAAATGTTTAACCTCTCTACCAAAGCAGTCTAAAAGGTTCTCAATTTTCCTTGTGTCATAAATACTTTTGAGGATCTGGTAAAAGCTTTACCTTCTGTCTCTAGAAGAAAACTTTATATACACATAGGAAATGTCACATGTAATTTCTTAATGATACAGGCTCTCTCAGCCCAGCTCACGGAATCCCTGGTCTCATGAGCCTCAACTCAGGAACTGCTTTGGCTACATTGTGCCACATGTACATGCGCATCCCTGTGCCCTGCCCATGGTGCCTTTCACGAGAGGCGTTATGCTCAGAGGTCGTGTTTAGCTTTGTAATCAAGATTTGCATCCCGATTTTCACTTTTAAGTGAAATAAAATAAATAAAATAATAATAAAAATAAAAAATAATTTAAGAAAAGACTGGATGGTTTAATATTAGACAAAGTAATTACCGTCTTAAAACCTCCTGCCTTATATGTGAAATGGAGATAGTAATAATTACTACCTCCAAGAGAAAAATGTGCTTGCTTATCCAACAAAAACCCTTATTGTATAAAGAGTGGTGTGTGTGGTAGTGTTAAAAACCTTAATCTATCACCCAACCCAGGACACTTTTGAGAACACATGGAGGACAACCAGAGTTGTCCTGACAGTTTTAAGTGCAGTAAGCCAGGATATGTCTTCACTGTAGGTAAGTTGAGTAAGAGCAAGAAAAATGGTCTTCCTAGCTGCCTTCATTTCTCTATCCAGAAATGTAATGCTGCTTAAATTAATTAGCCTTGTATTGAGAGCTGTGATAGAAAGAAATGTTGTTTTGTAGTTAACAAAAAAATATAAAATTCCCTTACAAATATTGAGGACAATTAATTTTAGCAATGAACAGTTATCAAAATTCCTGTTTGATAATAAACAATCATCTGTTTAACCCAAATATAGATAATATATATAAATTCTTAACCTAAGTAACTAGATATATGCCCTAGTTTTTTTCTTGGTTTTTTGTCCCATTACTTTTTAAAAAGCTTTATTTATGTATATTTTATGTACCATAACATTCACCTATCATCATGCAAGCATAATAACAATCCAGCTTTAGACTATTTCCTTACCCCTAAAAAGTTCTCTTGTTCCTGTTTTGCAACCAGTCCCTGCTCCTACCCTAAGCCTTAGGCAAACACTAGTCTGCTTTGTCTGTCTGTAGTAACGTTTTTTAAAATGTCATATAAATGGACTCATTCAATATGTAGTGTTTTGCATCTAGCCTCTTTTACATATCCTGATGCTTTTGTAGTTTATCCATATTGTAGCATGGTTTGAAGTTCTTTGTTTTTGTTGCTGACTAGAATTCTAATATATGGAAATAAACGAAATACACATTATGTTTTTTCATTTACCAAATGAGAAACATTTGGATTGTTTTCCGTTTTGGACTATAAACAGTAATACTGCTATCAACATTTGCTTATAAGTCTTTGTGTGGATAAATGTTTTTATATCTCTTGAATAGATATTAGGAGTGGGATGTCTGGGTCATATAGTAAGTATATGCATAATTTCTTTATTGAAGTATAGTTGATTTATACTCTTCCATGTGTACACCAAAGTGATTCAGTTATACAGACACATATATATTATTTTCAGATTTTTCCTATTATATGTTATTATAGATATTGAATATAGTTTCCTGTGCTTTTCAATAGGTCCTTTGTTTTTTATGTATTTTATATATGGTAGTTTGTATCTCTTAATTGCAAATTCCCAATTTATCCTTCCCCCTTTTTCCCCTTGGGTGCAAGTGTGTTTTCTATGTCTGTGAGTTCATTTATATTGTGTAAATAAGTTCATTTGCATTTTTTAGACTCAACATATAAATAATATCATACAATATTTGTCTTTGTCTGACTACTTCACTTAGTACAATAATCTCTAGATCCATCCATGTTACTACAAATGGCACTGTTTAAACTTTTTATGGCTGAGTACTGGTCATAGCAAACACCCTCTTCCAACAACACAAAAGACTCTACACATGGACATCACCAGATAGTCAACACGGAAATCAGATTGATTATATACTTTGCAGCCAAAGATGGAGAAGCTCTATACAGTTAGCAAAAATAAGACCAGGAGCTGACTGTGGCTCAGATCATGAACTCCTCCTTATTGCCAAATTCAGACTTAAATTGAAGAAAGTAGGGAAAACCACTAGACCATTCACATATGACCTAAATCAAATCCCTTATGATTATACAGTGGAAGTGAGAAATAGATTTAAGGGACTAGATCTGATAGATAGAGTGCCTGATGAACTCTGGACGGAGGTTCGTGACATTGTACAGGAGACAAGGACCAAGACCATCCCCATGAAAAAGAAATGCAAAAGAGCGAAATGGCTGTCTGAGGAGGCCTTACAAATAGCTGTGAAAAGAAGAGAGGCGAAAAGCAAAGGAGAAAAGGAAAGATATAAGCATCTGAATGCAGAGTTCCAAAGAATAGCAAGGAGAGACAAGAAAGCCTTCCTCAGTGATCAATGCAAAGAAATAGAGGAAAACAACAGAATAGGAAAAACAAGAGATCTCTTCAAGAAAATTAGAGATTCCAAGGGAACATTTCATGCAAAGATGGGCTCAATAAAGGACAGAAATGGTATGGACCTAACAGAAGCAGAAGATATTAAGAAGAGGTGGCAAGAATACACAGAAGAACTGTACAAAAAAGATCTTCAAGACCAAGATAGTCATGATAACGTGATCACTGACCTAGAGCCAGACATCTTGGAATGTGAAGTCAAGTGGGCATTTGAAAGCATCACTACGAACAAAGCTAGTGGAGGTGATGGAATTCCAGTTGAGCTATTTCAAATCTTGAAAGATGATGCTGTGAAAGTGCTGCACTCAATATGCCAGCAGATTTGGAAAACTCAGCAGTGGCGACAGGACTGGAAAAGGTCAGTCTTCATTCCAATCCCAAAGAAAGGCAATGCCAAAAAATGCTCAAACTACCGCACAGTTGCACTCATCTCACACGCTAGTAAAGTCATGCTCAAAATTCTCCAAGCCAGGCTTTAGCAATATGTGAACCGTGAACTCCCAGATGTTCAAACTGGTTTTAGAAAAGGCAGAGTCACCAGAGATCAAATTGCCAACATCCGCTGGATCATGGAGAAAGCAAGAGAGTTCCAGAAAAACATCTATTTCTGCTTCATTGAATATGCCAAAGCCTTTGACTGTGTGGATCACAATGAACTGTGGAAAATTCTGAAAGAGATGGGAATACCAGACCACCTTACCTGCCTCTTGAGAAACCTGTATGCAGGTCAGGAAGCAACAGTCAGAACTGGACATGGAACAACAGACTGGTTCCAAATAGGAAAAGGAGTACGTCAAGGCTGTATATTGTCACCTTGCTTATTTAACTTATATGCAGAGTACATCATGAGGAATGCTGGGCTGGAAGAAGCACAAGCTGGAATCAAGATTGCTGGGAGAAATATCAATAATCTTAGATATGCAGATGACACCACCCTTATGGCAGAAAATGAAGAGGAACTCAAAAGCCTCTTGATGAAAGTGAAAGAGGAGAGTGAAAAGGTTGGCTTGAAGCTCAACATTCAGAAAACAAAGATCATGGCATCTGGTCCCATCACTTCATGGGAAACAGTGGAAACAGTGTCAGGCTTTATTTTTTGGGACTCCAAAATCACTGCAGATGCTGATTGCAGCCATGAAATTAAAAGACGCTTACTCCTTGGAAGGAAAGTTATGACCAACCTTGATAGTATATTAAAAAGCAGAGACATTACTTTGCCAACAAAGGTCCGTCTAGTCAAGGCTATGGTTTTTCCCGTGGTCATGTATGACCAGTTGGACTGTGAAGAAAGCTGATCGCCGAAGAATTGATGCTTTTGAACTGTGGTGCTGGAGAAGACTCTTGAGAGTCCCTTGGACTGCAAGGAGATCCAACCAGTCCATTCTAAAGGAGATCAGTCCTGGGTGTTCATTGGAAGGACTGATGCTAAAGCTGAAACTGCAATAGTTTGGCCACCTCATGAGACGAGTTGACTCACTGAAAAAGACTCTGATGCTAGGAAAGGTTGGGGGCGGGAGGAGAAGGGGACGACCGAGAATGAGATGGCTGGATGGCATCACCGACTCTGTGGACATGACTTTGAGTGAACTCCAGGAGATGGTGATGGACAGGGAGGCCTGGCGTGCTGTGATTCATGGGGTCGCGGAGAGTCGGACACGACTGAGCGACTGAACTGAACTGACCTGAATATTCCATTATTGATGTATGTGTATATATATACATATATATATATATACACACACCACATCTTTTTTATCCACTCATCTGTTGATGAGTATTTAGGTTGTTTCCACGTCTTGGCTATTGTAAATAGTGCTGCAATGAACATTGGGGTGCATGTATCTTTTCAAATTAGAGTTTTCATTTTTTTCATATATATGCTCAGGAGTAGGATTGCTGGAACTTATGGAAACTCTATTTTACTTTTTTAAGGGAACTACCTTGATGTTGTCCATAGCTGATGCACCAGTTTACATTCACACTAAGTGTAGGAGGTTCTTTTTTCTCTACACCCTCTCCAGCATTTATTATTTATAGATTTTTTGATGATGGCCATTCTCACCAGTGTGAGGTGGTACCTCATTGTAGTTTTCATTTGCATTTCTCTAATAATTAGTGATGTTGAGCATCTTTCCATGTGCTTCTTGGCCATCTGTATGTCTTCTTTGGAGAAGTGCCTATTTAGGTCTTCTGCCCATTTTTTTTTTTATTGGGTTGGGGGTTTTTTGGTATTGAGGTATACAAGCTGTTTGCATATTATGGAAATTGAGCCCATTTTGGTCAATTTGTTTGCAGACATTTTCTCCCATTTTGTACATTGTCCTTTTTGTTTTGTTTATGATTTCCTTTGCTGTGCAAAATTTTAAGTTTAATTAGATCCCATTTGTTTATTTTTATTTTTAATATTCCAGGAGGTGGATCCAAAAAAAACATTGCTGTGATTTATGTTAAAGACTGTTCTGCCTAAATTTTCCTCTAGGAATTTTATAGTATCTGATTTTATATTTCGGTCTTTAATCCATTTTGAGTTTATTTTTGTATATCGTGTTAGAGAATGTTCTAATTTTACTATTTTACATGTAGTTGCCCAGTTTTCCCAGCACCACTTATTGAAGAGACTGTCTTTTCTCCATTGTATTCTTGCCTCCTTTCTCATAGATAAATTGACCGTAAGTGTGTGGGTTTATGTCTGTGCCTGCTATCCTGTTCCATTGATCTATATGTCTCTTTTTGTGCCAGTACGATACTGTTTTGATGACTGTGACTTTGTAGTATAGTCTGAAGTCAGGGAGCATGACTTCTAGCTCCATTCTTCTTTCTCAAGATTGTTTTTGACTATTCAGAGTCTTTTGTATTTCCTTACAAATTAAAAACTTTTTCCTTCCAGTTCTGTGAAAAATGTCACTGGTAATTTGACAGGGGTTGCATTGAATTTGTACATTACCTTGGGTAATATGGTCATTTTAACAATGTAGATTCTTCCAGCCTAAGAACACTGCTTATCTGTACAACTGCTTGTGTGGTCTTCAGTTTCTTTCATCATGTACTTAACTCTTTAAGAAACTGCAAAACTGTTTTCCAAAGTGGCTGTCCCACTTTGCATTCCTACCAGCAGTATTTAAGTTTTCCAGTCTCCCTATATCCTCCCCAACACTTGATATAGTCGCTCTTCTTGATAATAGACATTCAGTGGATTTGTAGTATTATTTCATTGAGTTTTTAATTTGCATTTCACCCATTACTTCATGGGAAATGGATGGAAAAACAGTGGAAACAGTGTCAGGCTTTATTTTTTTGGGCTCCAAAATCACTGCAGATGCTGATTGCAGCCATGAAATTAAAAGACGCTTGCTCCTTGGAAGGAAAGTTATGACCAACCTTGATAGTATATTAAGAAGCAGAGACATTACTTTGCCAACCAAGGTCCGTCTAGTCAAGGCAATGGTTTTTCCCGTGGTCATGTATGGATGTGAGAGTTGGACTGTGAAGAAAGCTGATCGCCAAAGAATCGATGCTTTTGAACTGTGGTGTTGGAGAAGACTCTTGAGAGTCCCTTATACTGCAAGGAGATCCAACCAGTCTATTCTGAAGGAGATCAATCCTGGATGTTCATTGGAGGGACTGATGCTAAAGCTGAAACTGCAATACTTTGGCCACCTCATGAGACGAGTTGACTCACTGGAAAAGACTCTGATGCTGGGAAAGGTTGGGGGCAGGAGGAGAAGGGGACGACGGAGAATGAGATGGCTGGATGGCATCACCGACTCTGTGGACATGAGTTTGAGTGTACTCCGGGAGTTGGTGATGGACAGGGAGGCCTGGCGTGCTGTGATTCATGGGGTCGCGGAGAGTCGGACACAACTGAGCGACTGAACTGAACTGAACTGAACTGATGATCAAGATGTTGGGCATCTTTTAATGTACTCATTAACCATTCAAATATGTTCTTCAATGAAGTGCTAAACTTTTCGCCTGTTTAAAAAAACTGACTGTCTTAATATTGATTTGTATGCAATCTTTATATATTCCAGAATTTTTCACGTTACTTTTAAAATAATTTTGTGGGAAAGGGTGGATTTTTTAAAATCATGTCTTATTATTAATGGCTATTTATATACAGTTGGAAATTCTGTATTTATTGTCATCATTTATATTGAGGGCATAAACATACCCCACCACTGTCTTTCCTTCTGGCTTTTAAAAACCTAACAACAAAAAGGAAACACAAGTAATAAAATCATAAAAAATGATAGAAACAGAAAACCTCAGTGTTTTAATGTGGGAACATTTCTCACCAACCTAGATGTAAGGTTGGGAAAGCTGAAACACCTTATTTTTCCATTTTAAAAATATATCCTACAGTTTGAACTTTTTTTTTGGTAAGTAGGAGTTTCAGTTTGAATTACCAAAATATGGTTAAACTTGTTGCATCACAAAAGTCTTTTTGAAGACTTTTATGAAATTGACTTTCACATTGCTAAGAAAAACAACCATGTAAACTTGGAAAGATGTTTAAACTTTTTGTGCTGACAGTATTTAAACTGGGTTGGTGTGGAGCAGAAGTAAATTTATATCACAATTCAGATGATGTCATCCATTCTAGGATTGCTATCATTTATTTCAATATTTTGAAGTAAGTTTTGAGGAAATCGGAGACTGCTATTTCCCTCCAGAATGTGACTTGGTTAAACTACTGATATTGTTTTAAGCAGTTAGTTTCCAATTTTTGTCTGTTAATATACATGTTGATAAAAAGAAAAATCCCTTATATGCGATCTCTTATGGAAATTAGAAAAGCAGTTAACGTTAATGGCTATCCCCATCTTTGAAATAATGTTAAATTTCTTTTCCAAAAAACTACCAGGATTTTTTTTTTTCTCTAAGAAAGATCTTGGTACCCTGTGAACAGATGGCACATCTTCCAAACTTAGCAACATGCATGCTTTTATGACCTCAGAGAAGATAGGAGCTCTATCCTTTGCAATATGCATTGGTTTTTTTCATTGGCATTGAAGACTTCCTCCATCCCTAAAAGAGGCCTTGCCTGCTACCACAGAAGTAACCAGTATTATGAGAACAAGATTTTGTGAGAAAAAGAATAAAAATATAAATTCTCCTTTGCTAGATTAAACTTTGGACAGGAGTTTTGCTTTTTAAGAGAAGAGAAAATTTATTACAAGGGAGTGTTTTTAGTTATGTCTTGATTAGCTTGGGGGATATTTGGGCCTTTATGAATGAGCATAATCTGCCAGTTCAGGACCTTACAGTCATTATTTCGTACTTGGTAGAAAACTCATGAGCCCTTTTAACCAAGCTGTAGCTCTGAAATAGAAAGAAGTAGACAACCTTGTGAATTTTTCAGCTGCTGGAGAAAGTTTCTGTCTAGGCTAGTCATGGATGGAAAGGTTTGTCAGTTTCTCTGTAAGAATTAGAAAAAACTTAGAGCTCTTGAAGATTACTTCCACTCAGAAACCTTAAATTGGAACTTGGATTTCCAGTTGTTTCACTGTTAATACTGCATCAAAACAGAGAGTGGTATAAATTCAATTCTAAGAGTCTTAGAAGAAATCTTAGGTTCCTTACACATGCTCAGTCAAGCATCATCTGGCAAAGTGAACTGTGAGAGCTGTTACCACCTACCTTTCCCAGAGTCTCTGAGTTTTTACAGCTTCTTTTCATCAAAACAGAAAGACACAACCTTTTTAGATATCAAAGGTAATATTCATGTTCCGTTCCATCGCTCAGTCGTGTCCGACTCTTTGCGACCCCGTGGACTGTAGCCTACCAGGCTTCTCCGTCCATGGGATTCTCCAGGCAAGAATACTGGAGTGGGTTACCGTTTCCTTCTCCAGGGGATCTTCCCGATCCAGGGATCAAACCTGGGTCTTCCGCATTGGAGGCAGATGCTTTAACCTCTGAGCCACCAGGGTTAGCATGTTCCAAAACCAAGCCATTATGTGACTTTTTATTCAAGCTAAACAATACCAGTCTTATAATTGAAATGTCCTTTTATATAGAATTAAAATTTATTTTCTGTTTTAATTTGTAAATTTTTATTTCTTTAAAAAAAAACAAAATGACTGTTATTTGTTTAAAATGAGGAAAAATGCTTCAATTTTTTTCATATTTTAAAAATATGGCAGTGTACTAGTCTGCTCACTAGTAGTCTGCCATAACAAAATACTGTAGACTGAGTAAACAACAAAAATTTATTTTCTCACAGTTTTGGAAGCTAGAATTCCCAGATCAGGGTGTCAGCATGGTTAAGTTCTGATCAGAACTCTGTTCCTAGCTTGGCAGATGGCCACCTTCTCACTGTGTTTCCACCTAGTGAAGGTGTGGGGAAAGTGCTTACTCTTCATGTATAGCCCTTGTGCTGTCAGATTAGCACAACAGATTATCAGATTACCTTTATCTTTTCCTTTAACCTTAATTACCTCTGAGTGACCCTATCTCCAGATAGGCACATGGGGAATTAGAGTTTCAAAAATACAAATTTTGGAAGATCACAATTCAGTCCATAACAGTTAATGTGAAGGAAATAATTTTTCAATGCAACAAATGTGTTTTATCTAAAATTTTTATGTATAAATTGTTTGAATTTTTTCAGGAAATAGGTCTAAGGGGGGAATCCATACCTTCTTCAGGTTGTCAAGGAGGTCTGTTATCCAGAAATACCTAGGAACAGGAATTGGTTTATATAATTTATGTTCTTTTTCTCCTTGTTGCCCTCGGTGGAACAAGTCATTTTTGTTCTCTTAGGGTTTAAAGGCTTGACTGGAAATTTTCTAATGGAAATTTGTATGACTTTAGTTTTTATGACTAGATTTTAGAAAAAGCAAGAAAAACTACCAGCGAAACCATTTTTCTACATCCTCATTGAATCTTCTCAGCCTCCTTGTGAGTTATTAGAATCTCTGTGTTAAAGGTAAGGTGAATGAGGTAAGGGTATATTCAATAATGTGCCCATACATTCAAGGTGTTTCCTGTGGTAGAATTTGAGATTTTCAGGAACTGTTTTCAAATCTGAGATTCCAATATCTATCATTCTTATACAGCACTTTACTCTCTGTACTTCAGGATTGTATTCCACTTTACACCATCCAGAAATTAAAGTGAGTCAAAAGTCAAGGATTAATGAAGTTACTTTCAAAGCAGGACCATGAAAAGAATTATTCTTAAAAAATAAAAAAATGTTAGGGCGCTACATTAGGACAGGATTTTATTTTTACAAAACAATATAAAATATTTGATTCTCAGAATGAATAGATGAAGGATGTGGATGACCTTTTATTTAGCCCAGATGCTTTTGACATTTATGAGAGATTAATTATCTTCATAAACAGATTTTAAAAGAACCAGATTCAACAAAAGTTATATAGGTTGTTCTACTATTTGTAGACAAAAATAGATGCACAACTTCAGAGTTGCAAATTAAGTTTTATTTGAGTCAAAATGAGGACTGCAGCCTGGGAGACAGCACCTCAAATAGCTCTGAGAAACTATTCCAAAGAGGTAGTGGGGAAGGTCAGTATATAAGATTCTGGTGAAGAGGGAGTTCATTGCAATCAGCACTTACTTTACAAAAGATTTCTACTAGTCATGAGGAGCAGATATCATTTAATGATTTAGTGCTTTTCTAGATACGAAGAGATGCAAGGATTGGGATGATGAAATCAGTTCCTGGAAATATCTAACTATCTAAAGCACTGTTCCACCAGATTCCCTGGTGCACAGAGAGCCTCACTCCACCCTGAACTCCCTCAGCGGGTGTTGAAGGTCAGCAGCTGCAGCCTCACAGGCTTCGATCTCGCTGCAGCCTCACAGGCTTCGATCTCGGCAAAGCCGACGGCAAAAGCCCTTCTTGTTGTTCGTCACTGTCAGTGCTCTTTGTTGTCATTGTCCTTCAGTCATTGCTAAGTCACGTCCGACTCTTTTGCAGCCCCTTGGACTGCAGCATGCCAGGCCTCTTGGCAAGTGCCAATTTGTGTTTGACGTATTTAACATAAGACCAATAATGTATGTCAGGTGCTCAGCCATGTCTGACTCTTTGTGACCCCATGGACTGTAGCCCATCAGGCTTCTCTCTCCATGGGATTTTTCAGGCAAGAATGCTGGAGAGGGTTGCCATTTCCTTCTCCAGGGGATTTTCCTGATCCAGGGTTCAAATCCGGGTCTCCCACACTGCAGGCAGATTCTTTACCTTCTGAGCCACCAGGGAAGCCCAAAACCAATAGTACCATATATTTTAAAAAAGGTTTATAATTCTGTTTTCACAAGTTTTATCATTTAAGCCTAGTAGTAACGTCACATAACTTTTTTACATAGTTCTACAGAGAGAGGTTCAGTTGTACAAACACTAATTCACCTTAGGTTCACAGTGAAATATATAGTTGATTTCACTAAGTTAATTTATTTTGCCACTTGAAAGGACCCAACAGCTGGATTTATCAAACTACTAACTTTATGATTTTAGACTTCCCAGGTATTCCAGTGGTTGAGAGTCCACCTGCCAGTACAGGGGACACAGCTTCAATCCCTGGTCCAGGAAGATTCCACATGCCATGGGGCAACTAAACTCCTGTGCTGCCAGCTCTCTAGAGCCCAGGAAGTGCAACTTCTGAAGCCCTCACACTCTAGAGCCTGTGTCCCACAGTAAGAGAAGCCACCACAATGAGAAGTCCATGCACCACAAGAGGAGTAGTGAACCACTGAACACAACTAGAGAAAACCTGCGTACAGCAGAGTCAAAAATAAATAAGTTCAGTAAAGTTTCAGGGTATAAAATTAATATCTAGAAATCTGTTGCAGGAATTCCCTAGCAGTCTAATGGTCACGACCTGCACTTGCACTGCAGTGGGGGTAGGGGAGTGGGGGTGGGTTTGATTCCTGGTGGGGAACTAAGATTCCAGAAGTCACATGGTGCAGCCAAAAAAAAAAAAAGCAAACACTATTGTGTTTCTATAAACTAACAATGAACTATCAAGAAGAGAAATTAAGAAAATAATGTCCTTTATAATTGAATCAAAAATAATAAAGTACCTAAAAATAAATCTAACCAAGGAGGTAAATACTTAGAAAACTATAAGACTTTGATAAATTCAAGATGACATGAACAAATGGAAAGATATACCATGCTCATGGATTGGAAGAATTAATCTTGTTAAAATGATCATATTCCCTAAGGTAATCTACAAATTCAGTACAATCCCTATCAAAATACCAGTGGCATTTTTTTTTTTTTTTTTACAGAACTAGAACAAATAATTCTAAACTTCATATGGAAACATAAAAGACCCCAAATAACCAAAAGAAAACATTGGCAGTACACTTTTGACATAGGTCTTACCAATATTTTTTGGATATGTATCCTCAGAGAAGGTAAACAAAAGCAAAATAAACAATGGGACCACTTCAAACTAAAAAACTATCAACAAAATGAAAAGGCACCCAATTGAGTAGGAGAAGATACTTGCAAATGATTTATCTGATAAGAGGTTAATATCCAAATTATATAAAGAACTCATGCAACTCAACATTGAAGACAAAAACAACCTGATTAAAAATTGGGCAAAAGACCTAAATAGATGTTTCCCCAAAGATAGCCAACGGACATATGAAAAGATGCTCAATATCACTGATCATCAGGAAAATGCAAATCACACTACAATGAGATATCACTTACACCTGTCAGAATGGCTGTTACCAAAAAGGAAATAACAGTGTTGAGGAGAATGTGAAGAAAAGGTGGGAATGTAAATTAGTATAGCAACTATGGAAACCAGTATGGAGGTTCCTCAAAAAAAATTAAAAATAGAACTACTATAATATGATTAAGCAATCCTACTTCCAGGAATTTTTTTGAAGAAAATAAAAACACTAATTTGAGAAGATACATGCACCCTTATGTTAATTGTAGCATTATTTACAATAGCCAAGATATCAGAGTAACCTACGTGTCCACGGATAGATGAATGGATGGAGAGGTGGTATATATGTACAATAGCATATTCCATTAAAAAGAGTGACATCTTGCCATTTGGGATAACATGGATGGACCTTAGGAATATCATCTAACTTTGCTGTACTTTATTATTCTTAGCTATAGAAGAAGGGCAGGCTTTCCAGCTAGCTCAGTGATAAAGAATCTGCCTGCCAGTGCAGGAGACACAGGTTTGATCCCTGGGTCAGGAAGATCCCCTGGTGAAGGAAATGGCACCATTTCCCATGGTAAAGGAAATGGGGTTGCAAACAAGTTGGACGCTACTTCATGACTAATCAACAGCAGCATAGAAGAACATCCCTTATAGTCTGTATGATTTCTTTAATCCTTCCAATACTAAAATTCTATTATTGTATTTCATATTCTTAATGCAGAATAGTAAAAAGAGAAAGAAAAGAAACAGATGATGGCAAGGTCATAAGCCACTGGAATCATCTATCATATAAAGTTCAGTTCTAAGTATCTCTGCAGAGAACACCCTAAATGTGCTTCCTTATTATACCTTTTCCTTTTTCATAATAAATCTTTAAGAGGTTTACAGTTTTGTTGAAACCAAGCAAGACCCTGTGGGTCTCCTGTGTACAAATCCTTTCTGCGTCCCCATTTCTTGTTTATAGAAAATAGGCTTCATTCAGCCTTCTGTGTTCCAAAGGGTTGATTCAAACAGCTGCTAATCAGGGAGCAGAAGGAATGCAGAAACAAGGGAGGAGCAATCAAGAAACAATAGGACAGCCTTGGGGCAGTATATACATATAATATGAATTAAATGTATATCCATATAATATTTTTGAGCTCTTCTGCAGGAACTGAGGCCCCCACCCAGGTGAAAGATGGTAACTTCAGACTGAGCACATGATTCCTGGGGCACCACCCAATTACCTCACCACCAACCAATCAGAAGAAAGTCACAAACCCTGCAGCCCTCACCCTAGACTTTGCCTATAAAAACTTCTCCCCCAGATTCTTTAAAAAACTAGGAATAAAACCACTATATGACCCAGTAATCCCACTCCTAGGCATATACCCTGAGTAAGTCAAAATTGAAGACACATGTACCCCAGTGTTCATTGCAGCACTGTTTACAATAGCTGCAACATGGAAGCAACCTA
Organism: Moschus berezovskii; assembly: GCF_049115385.1. Taxonomy (NCBI): domain Eukaryota; kingdom Metazoa; phylum Chordata; class Mammalia; order Artiodactyla; family Moschidae; genus Moschus; species Moschus berezovskii. The sequence goes on from NC_142471.1 coordinate 29,619,451, forward strand.
GCTGTCCATCGACAGATGAATGGATGAAGAAGTTGTGGTACATATACACAGTGGAATATTACTCAGCCATAAAAAGGAATGCATTTGAGTCAATTCTAATGAGGTGGATGAACCTAGAGCCTATTATACAGAGTGAAGTAAGTCAGAAAGAGAAAGATATACTAACGCATGTATATGGAATCTAGAAAGATGGTGCCAAAGAGTTTAATTGCAGGGCAGCAGTGGAGAAACAAACATAGAGAACAGATTTATGAACACGGGGAGAGGTGAGGAGAGGGTGAGATGTATGGAGAGAGTAACATGGAAGCTTACATTGCCATATGTAAAATAGATAGCCAATGGGAATTTGCTGTATGTCGCAGGGAACTCAAACAGGGACTCTGTATCAACCTAGAGGGGTGGGATGGGAGGGAGATTCAAGAGGGAGGGGATATGTGTATACCTATGGCTGATTCATGTTGAGGTATGACAGAAAACAGCAAAATTCTGTAAAGCAATTATTCTTCAATTAAAACATAAATTAATTAATAGTATTAAAAAAAAACAGACAACTTCTCCCCCTAAACTGTTGGGGAGTTTGGGATTTTTGAGCCACCCATTTTCCTGATTGGCCATGCAATAAACCTTTCTCTGTACCAGACCTTGACATTTCAGTTTGTTTGACCTCACTGTGCATCAGGCACACAAACTTGTGTTCAGTCACAGTGTTTATAAAATTATATATTTTAGAGGAGATTTTGCTAATTATTTTTAACACTGATTAATTTTCCTCCTACAAATTTTAGCAATTGGTTAAATAACAAGCATTTTTACTATAGGACTTTTTCTATAATCTCCCAAGCATTTTTTAAAAATTTATTTAATATATTACTTCTTTAACCCGATGTCTATTGTCCTTGCAGTTCTCTTTTTACTCTGGAAAATTCCTTGCCTTTTAATTTTTGTTCCTACTTCAGTTGTCATATTCTGTCTCTCAGTATTTATACTGGATGCCCTGTAATTTCTAGGTTTCTTTGAAGTACACTGCTCCAGAACATATTTTAGATTATTTCTTATTTATTGAAATGGAAATCAGAGCAAAAGATTTTTTTTAGCCAACCAAAAAGCTACTTGATGCAATTTGCATTTGAAAAGAATATTTAACTCTAGAGAACAGTAGCTGACAGCTGTCATTAGCTTGTAAATTCCCATTGTGACTTCACTACAACCAACAGCCATTTTGTATATTATTAAACTTGAGGAACTTTGGTAATTGTTATTCTTTGGTTGCAAAACAAGAAATCTAATATTTGCATTACAATCGAGTGTGTGGGAAAGGAGGAGACCTGGGGGTTTATTTCAAAAGCGGTATTATATTAAAGATTTGTTAGTTCTGAAATGTGCTATCTATGCCAAGTTTTTCAAAGCTTTCATATTTGACTCCTTTTAACAATTTCATAATCTTAAAGAAAAAAGTTAAACTGAGTGATTAAAAACCTTAATTTTGTCTGTTTACTTTGTCTCAGTTATTTTGAAACAGTAATCCCTAAGCACTTACCCATGAAAACGATATATTAGTGAAATCTTCCATAGTTTATGTGTTTAAGATTCACAGATTCCTATCTTTTATTTTAGTTCAACTCTGACTACTTCTTGAAATCTGTGGTTGAATATTTTCACATGTAGAAAGAAGACTGGATGGTGGTGAGGGAGAACACCAGGTAGACAAGTTAATCACCTAATTTTATGACCCCATCATCATTACTGCTTATAGAACAAATAAGGATATTTATGTTACTGGCTCTGACTTTAATGAAGCAATGGATGGAAGGATTCTTTTAAAAACGAGAAAGAAAATGACAAAAATTTCAAGTTATTTTAGATATTGAAAACTTTAGATGGTACATACTATGTATTAACTTCATATTACTGTTTTGGCCTCATTTTCCTTAGAAAACTCAGACTGTCCTTTTGGAAAGAATAAATAGAGATTTATGACTCTGCTTTTTATTTTTTATGTAAAAATTCAAATCATGTATGCACAAAGCATTAACTGCTGTGGGAATTGCTATCCTTTCAACAGCTAGAACACCAGATGAAAACACATGAAAATACTGTTTTTAACACTGGACAATAGGCAAGACAGGACTTTGATCTGAGGAAAGAAAAGCAAATGAATTTAACCTTACATTGCTTCAGCTCACAGCCTGAGGCTTTGGTTAAATACTAAGCCACAAAGCCAGGCTGTAACAACTTCCCAGGAGATACCAATTACCAGAAGCTGTAAAGGAGAAGGAAGCAGCAACCCACTCCAGTATTCTTGCCTAGAGAATCCTGTGGACAGAAGAGCCTGGTGGGCTGCCATCTATGGGGTTGCACAGTCAGACACAACTGAAGTGACTTAGAAGCAGCAGCAGCAAAAGCTGTAAAATGAATAACAGTGCTCACTCAGGGCCAGAAATCATTTGACTTCTCTCCAGCTAGAGAGGAGAGGCATCACTGACTACATGAACATTCAGTAGAGACTCCCAGAAGAAGCATAACTTGGAAGGGGGGCCAAATTTGCTCTAGAATAAAAGATTCTCTAGATTTGTTTTAAAAGACTCGAGAGGATCAAGCTAATATGCAGTAACTATACAACAAAATCCAGCATTCAGCAGCGTAAAAGTCACAATGTCTAATCGCCAGTCAGAAATTACTAGGCATGTGAAGAAGCTGCAGGGTTGTGGGTGGGGGCAGGAATTATTCAATAGAACCAGACCTAAGAATGATGGAATTAACAGATAAAGATTTTAAAATAGTTATTATAAATATGATTATTATATTCATGGAAAGAAAAGAAAAAACATAAGCACAATACAAAGAAAAATAGAACAATAAACAAATGGAACTTCTAGAGATGAAAATATGTATGAAATGAAAACCAGTATGGATGGCATTAATAGCAGATTAAATACTACAGAGGAAAAGATCAGTGACATTGAAAATACATAGCAATTTAAACTATCCAAAATGAATCTGAGAAAACTGAAATATATGAAAAGAGTTTCAGTGCCCCGTGTGACAGTACCACATGGTATAATATGAATGTAATTGGAATCCAGAAGGAGAGGTGTGGGAGACATGAAGAATGAATAATGGCCAAAGTTTTTATAAATTTGATGAAAATGATGAGCCCACAGACCTAAGAAATTTAACAATTCCCAAGCAGCACAATCATAAAGAAAACCATAGACAAGAACATTATAATCAGATTGCTGAAAACCAATGATAAAGAGAAAATATTAAAAGCAGCCAGAGGGAAAAAAACATACTACATACAAAGGAACAAAGATAATGCACACAAATATATAACATACTGTACAAACCAGAAGTTCTTTAGAGTACTGGAAGGAAAAAAATACTAGATTTTTAAACAGCAAAATTGTCTTTCAAAAATGAAGATGAAATAAAGACTTTTTCACACTTAACCAAAACTGAGAGAATTTATTGCCAACATATCTGCCCAACAAGAAATGTTTAAGGAATCTCATGAGACAAAAGGAAAATGATACCAAATGAAAATATGGATTATACCAAAAAAAAGGAGGAATACCAGAGGGTAAATATGTACATAAATATAAAAGACATTTTTCTCATCTTGAAATTTTTTAAATAGTTGTCAAAGTAAAAATAGTTTGTGGTTTATAGCATATAGAACAATAATACAATACAGGGGAAATGGAAGCATATTGTTGTAAGGTTCTTACACTATATCTCAAGTGGTATAATACTACTTGAAGGTTAACTGTGATAATTAAAGATGTATATTACAAACCCTTGAGGTGGGTTCTGCAAACCCAATAGGCCAAGTCCAGTGCACTCCTTAATTTTGTAAATAAAGTTTGTTGAAACACAGCCATGCATATTTGTTTACATAGCGCCTAGGGCTGCTTTTGTACCACAATGCAGAGTCTTAAGTTCCAACTGAGATTTTATGACTGCCAAAAACCTAAAGTATTTAATGTCTACCCTTTATAGAAAAACATTGCCATTACTTGTTGTTGAGTAACCCAAAACCATGAAGAGGTACAGTTAATAAGCCAGTTTGTTGTTGGTATTGTTGTTTAGTTGCTAAATTATGTCCAACTCTTTTGTAATCCCATGGACTGTAACCCACTAGGCTCCTCTGTCCAAGGGATTTCCCAAGCAAGAATACTGGAGTAGGTTGCCATTTCCTTTTCCATGTTATCTTCCCAACCCAGGGATCTAACCTGGGTCTTCTGCACTGTCAGTCAGGTTATTTACCACTGAGACACCAGGCAAGCCCATAGTAGAGATTAAATGTAATCATAAGAATACTCAGTTAATCTGAAAGAGGGCAAGAATATATGGAAAGTAGAAGAAAGAATTGAGTCAAGAAAAGTAGCAAGATGGCAGACTTATACATAACCATATTTATAATTTATTAAATGCAAATGATATACATACTTTAGAAGACAGAGATTGTCAGATTGGATAAACTAGCAAGACTCAACCATATGTTGTCTGCAGGAAACCCACTTAAAATATAGACATGGGTAGGTTAAAAGTAAAAGGATGAGAAAAGGCATACCACAGAAACATATGTCTACTCAGAGACTTGTAAGTAAATAATCATAAAAAGCTTATTCATAGTAGTCAAAACCTGAAAACAATCCACATGTCAGTCATGGTAAATGGATGAACGAAGTTATGGTGTTGCCATGTATAGTTAAATGCTTCCCAGCAATAAAAACAAATCAACTACTAATGCATGTAATAACATGGATGAATCTCAAAATCATCCAGGTACAAAAGAGTACACGCTATATTATTCCAGCAGTATAAAAGTCTAAAAAAACTAAACATAATCTATGGTGACAAAAATCTAATCAGAAGTTGCCCAGGAGTTAACTGGAATGAGGATCAAGAGAATTTGGGGGGCCAATGGAAATGTTCTTTATTCTGTTACATCAGAATTCATCAAATATTCATTTCAAATAAGAATGTATTTTGTTATTGATAAACTGTTTCTTTTTTTTTTTTATTTCTAAAAAAGAATTTTATTAAAAAAGCACAAATGCAAAGAAATGAACAGAGGAAAATTTATGCGTCGAACCTGGACTGGTCACTTATGATAATATACATGCTACAATTCCATTCTCCCCAATCATTATTGATAAACTGTTTCAATAAGCGTTATTTAAGTCATGAACAATGTAGTGTGAGGCTTCTGTGTTCATTATAGGTGTTATCGTTTACTAGACCAGGCGAGGAAAAAAGATGTAAATGACTACAATAATGACTGCATTTAGAATCTCCAGAACATTGTTCTATGTGTATTTCTTCTCAGCTCTTCAGTTTTAAGGAGTGTGAATCCTTATAATCTTTATACAATGTATCTTTTAATTCTTTTTTTAAAAAAAGGTAATAAATAAACATCACTCATCTGAAAGCAGTATATTGTTATAAATAGTTTATTTATTCCTCACAACAACTGTATCAGTTAGGGATTAAATCCATTTGATATATGAAAAGGTGAGGCTCACAGAAGTTATGTAGTATGTCCAAAGTTAAAGTCAGGATTCCATGCCAGATTTGACTCCATACCCTGTTTTCCTTTTATAGGCTAATGCTAAATTACCATCTTTAAATGCTTGGTTGCTTGTGTAAAAAATCTTGTTCAAAATTTATTTGAAAATTCATTTGAAAATGATTTGAAAGAGTTATTCTGACACTTGTTTTAGAAACTAAGGTTCTATAAATTAAGAGTTAAGGAATAAGATAAGAAAATAAGGAGTTCTGTGCCACTGTTGCAGAAAATCCTGTCAGTTGTGTAGCTTATGATAATGTTTCCCTTAATAACTTTTTGTTGGTAAGTCCCAAAATGTTGAGCTTTGACTTCTTGCTAACCTCAGGAAAATGTTCAAGAGAACTTAAATTGTTTTTTATTGTATCATAGTATGTCCACACTGTATAGGAGAATGCTTACTTATCAAGCACCTTGGATATAATATTATATGTACTATAAATATTAATTGCTGTCCTTGAGTAAGTCTTACTTATTAGTATACTTTCACAGGTTATTCTCCACTAATCCTTGAAAGATCTGGCTCTCAAGAGCTATGTCCTACAGGATATAGAATTTGGCCCAGCAATCTCTAGCTACTTAATAAAATTTTAGTAAATGGAATCAGGGTTTGTATTCACCAATACCAAGAACTTTACCTCAAATTTCTGGGAAAGCCTCTTCTTGACCCACTTGAAAGATAATCTTATGCATATTTTATTTTTTCTGAAAAGTGATTTGTGTGATAGATGTAGTCTTCCATAAGCCAGTTCCCGGAATAATCTTCAATTAAAGCTAAAGGGCATATTCTTGAACCTTTGGAAACATTTTAAACCACACTAATAATAATAAACCCCCATTTAAGAAGATTAATAATATCACTTTAACTTAGAATAAAGTCTGATTATCATATGATTATGGGTCTTTTTCATTCAGATGTGACAGTGGTGTATCAAAATGGGTTACCTGTGATATCTGTGAGGCTACCATCCCGGCGTGAACGCTGTCAGTTCACACTCAAACCTATCTCAGACTCTGTTGGTGTGTTTTTACGACAACTACAAGAAGAGGATCGGGGAATTGACAGAGTTGCAATCTATTCACCAGGTATAGTCACCTTCATTATTCATTTCCACCCACCCCTTGTTCCCCCCATAAACTGCTTCTGCACACACACACACACACACACACACACACACAGGCACTGCAAATGAATCCCATGCTTTTAACTTTGGGACATAATTTTTTGCTTAGCAAATGTCAGGAGAGACAGTGATTTCTCTCGCAGTTTTTAGAATATCATTATTCAGTTTTAGCAAGGGTAAAAATTAATACACAGGGATCTCATTCAAAAGCACCTCACATATAATGCCACGGGCAAAGATGAGCCATCAATCACATTTTATACTTTTGAGACCTTTTGTCATTACCTTAGGCATAAAATAAACTTATCCAGTAGTTGAGTCACCATCTCTGAAGATAAGAAATATTAGGACTTCTTTTTAGATCTTTTTATGTCTTTCACATAAATGTTTATAAAATAGACATGTGATTTGAAAGTAATAGAAAATAAGGCACTAAAATTCCCACTTGATATCCATTTCATTTATTTAAGTGCCTTACATTTTTACCACTTTCACTTTGAATTATTTTAAATGTACAGAAAACATAAAAGCCTAGTACAGTAAATCCCTGAAGTTTAAATATGCTTAATTCTCAACTCATAATTAATAGATGAACTTGGTGTACTTTACTCACCCTAGCATCTGCCCCTACTGAGTTATTGGCAACTAATCAGTAACTATACTGCAAAGTCCCATATACTAGAAGATGTTGGTTTTTTAACAACCAATTTCCATCATAGACAAATAGACATCCATGCAGCTCTCCCAGTGACCCTAGGTTTCCAGATGACATCTATGTATCTATGTAATTATTTCATTTGTTCACAAAGTTCTGCCAGAAAAGTACGTTGTTAAATCTTCACAGACTTGAGGCCGTGAAAACAAAAAGCCTCAGATAATACAAGCTTTATTTCACATAGAGTTTGGGGATAAGGCAAAAAGCTAACTGAAATTTAAAAGACACAATTTTAAAATCTACTTTGAGGATTGCTTTCTTTCCTGACCACTCTTGAATAATTGTGGACATATGACAAATTAAAATTTTCACATTTAAATTTTCACAGATGGCGTTCGAGTTGCTGCCTCAACAGGAATAGACCTCCTCCTCCTTGACGACTTTAAGCTGGTCATTAATGACTTAACGTATCATGTACGACCACCAAAGAGAGGTAAAAAGTAACCTTGATAAGGTCAGAGAAACATGAGAAGGACTTTTGGAAAGAACTTTGTTTTTCCCTGGATAAACTTGAGAAACAGACAGTATTCAAAGAATACTCAAAGTTTTACATATAGGTAGCACTTGGCTAGTATACTGACTAAAACATAGAAACCAAAAGTGTTCTACATAACTTAAACTCCCTTCCCTCCATTCAAGCCAAAAGTAGCATTATTTTAATGTTATTTGGGGAACCTTTTGTAAACAAATTATGGAACTCCCTGTCCTCTTAAACGTATGTAACAAGAATTAACCCCCCTTTTTTTGATGGCTAGGGGTTAGCAGTCTGAAAGTCAATTATTGTACAATAATAGTTCTTGGGAACTTCTGACATGTATATGCTTTTGTGTGAAAAAGTTAGGATATTTGCCTTAGGTGCAGATTCTAAGAACACGCCAAGAAACTCAGTAATCAAATATTTTCAAGAACTGCTGTTCAAAACCAAAGTTAATGCAAAAAATTCTTGATAAACCATAAAAAATTTAAATAAAGACAATCAGTATTACTGATTTTTCTTTTCACCCTGCTCTCCAATGTGACTCTGCACAGTACTGATGGTATTAAATAACCCTCTGAAATAGCATTTTGAAGTATGTCTTTTTGGTCATTTTTCTCTCTTTGCCTTGATGGTCAGTCGCTTGCTGCTGCTGTTAATTCCCCTCCTACTACCAGCACCACATCCATCAGCTTCCTAAGACATTTGTTTTTTTCCATTCTGCTTTTTGTTTTGTTTTGTTTTTTTGCTGCACGGAATTCTAGTTGCCTGACGAGGAATCAAACCTGTGCCCCCTACAGTGGAATCACAGATTCCTAACTACTGGTCCGCTAGGGAAGTCCCCTCCATTCTTCTTTTGTGAATTGTTCCTAATGTAGAAAAAGTTCAGCCTAAGTATTGAACGCCCTCCTCAAAATCTGGTTTGCCTCTACCTTTACATTTTTTTTCTTTTCCTTTTAAATGATGCTACTTTTCTTCCACTGTGTGTTCCTTTCTTCTTTTCTGGACTATGTATGTCCTCATTCTTTGCCATGTTAGCGTTTGCTCACCTTTCCTCTGAGATGCCTTTTTCCTTTTTTCCCGTTTCCTCATGTCAGAATCATCAATGTCAGCTCTTCCATGAAGCCTTTCATGATCTTGTTCTTTCTCTGACTCCCAGCTAACCAGAAGTGATCGCTGTCTTCTCTGAATCCTTCTTAATCCTTTTTCAAGTGCTCAGAGGGAAGGTCCTGTGATATTTATATACCTGTTGACTTAGGTAATCATTTTCTATTGAGTGAATTAAGTGAGTTAAAGTATCCTTTAAATAGTAAGACATTACTAAGTCAGATTTTATTAAGTTGAAATAACATGTAAACCAAGAATTGTTAGCTATATATATTAGCTATGCTAATACGTTTTTCTTCTTTATTCTCTGATTCTTGAAGTAGAAAAGTTCTCTAAAATAGCAGAAGTACAGGCCTTATTTTACTTAGTTTTTGTTGTTTTTTAAATTTACTCTTTATTTTTTCTCCAGGTTTATTGATATATCATTGACATGTACAATACTATGTACATTTAAGATATGCAGTGTGATAATTTGATACACTTAGGTATTGAGAAATGATTATCACAGTAAGATTAGTTAATACCTCCATCATTTCACAGTTACCATTTCTTTTTGATGAGAATACTTGAGGTCTACTATCTTAGCCATTTTCAAGTATACATTACAGTTTTAACTATAGTCATTATGCTGTACATTAGATCCCCAGAACTTATTCATCTTATAATTATAAAATTAATACCCTTTACCAACATGGAACTACCACATGATTCAGCAATCCCAGTTTGGGGTATATATCCAAAGGAAATAGAATCTCACTAAAATATTAAAAGTTGACCAAGGTAGTCTTATGTAAGGTATAACTAGAAGGAAAGTAATGATACAAGCTTCCATCTATTATGTTTTCAAAAACTAGAGGTATTTTAATGAATTAATATTTCCAACCATCTTGTCTAATACTGTTTTTTAAATAGAAATGAATATGTTTTAATTTTTTAAATAAGACTGTTCTCAAGTTGAATAAGGAAAATAAAGGTAGAAACCGAAAAGGGGAGAAATTATATTTAATTCTTTGGTAATCAACTTGGTAGCCATATATAACTCTTTGACTTATCTATACCTCAGAACTGTAGAATATCTGTCTACCTTCGCTAGAAGACAGACATGAAGTTTGCAAGGGTCAGAAGTCTCTAATTCATAAGATAATTGTAAATTGAAATGTGAAATTTGGTAAGCTCATTAGCAGCATTATTATAAAGTTGAAAAAGATAATTTTAATATTTAAATCTAAACATCAAATCTCTCTCAGCTCTGCATTATTAGCCAATGAGCAATTCAGTCATTATATACCATTTTTCACAGAAGCTTAATAATACTCCTTTAAGTTTATAAACACTTTTCCCCTTAACTTTTAAAACATAGTGAAACTAAGTCTTTTTTTCTTTTGGAAAAATGTAAGTTTTAGGGCTTTCCATGTGGCTCAATGGTAAAGAATCTGCCTGCCAATGCAGGAGACGCAGGTTTGATCCCTGGGTCATGGCAACCCACTCCAAGGGTTTGTGCCTGGCGAATCGCATGGACAGAGGAACCTGGTGTGTTACAGTCCATAGGGTCGCGAAGAGTCAGACATGACTCAGTGACTCAGCACACACACACACAAGGTAGTGTTTCCATTATATTATCTTCCTCTCCCTGTCTGAGGAAGATAATGAGGGCATCCAAGTTACCATTCTTTTCCAGTTGCATTCAGTAAGAAAACAGTTGAATTTCTATGTTGAGAGGGAGGCCGCTCATCCAGAAGAGTAAGCCTGTTGGTCTCAACATCGTAACTGTTTTTAGTGAAAGTGCAGTTGGTAAAGAATCCGCCTGCAATGCAGGAGACTCCGGTTCAATTCCTAGGTTGGGAAGATCTGCTGGAGAAGGGATAGGCTACCCGCTCCAGTATTTTTGGGCTTCCCTTGTGGCTCAGCTGGTAAAGAATCCACCTGCAATGTGGGAGGCCTGGGTTCGATCCCTAGGTTGGGAAGATCCCCTAGAGAAGGGAAAGGTTACCCACTCCAGTATTCTGGCCTGGAGAATTCCATGGACTGTATAGTCCATGGGGGTCGAAAAGAGTCGGACACGACTGAGCAACTTTCACTCACAAATGGAGAAAATAAATTAGATAATGAGAACACTAGGATTTTGTATATACATCAAGCAGATGGAACAAATATAGTTTATCTAATAAAAGTTAAAATAGTTAATGAAGGAAAACTTTCCCAGAATAGTTTTTTTCAGATTTCTTTTTTAAATTAATTAATTTTTAAATTGAAGGATAATTGCTTTACAGAATTTTGTTTTTTTCTGTCAAACATCAGCATGAATCAGCCATAGGTGTACATGTGTCCCCTCCCTCTTGAACCTCCCTCCCATCTCCCTCCCCATCCCACCCCTCTAGGTTGATACAGAAAAATATGAAACGCTTCATGAATTTGCGTGCCATCCTTGCACAGGGGCCATGCTAATCTTCTCTGAATCATTCCAGTTTTACTCTATGTGCTGCCAAAGTGAGCACCAGAATAGTTTTTAAAGTCTTGACACTCAGTTTTTTCTACTCATTCCTTACCCTCCTTTAATTTTCACTTTTCTCTCCTGTTTTTCTTTTCCCTGTGTTTTGGTAGCACTTTAGAACTAAAAATGCTCTATGAACGTTGTGCACCAGTAAACTTTAACTTCACACACTTCACCAGGCACTGAGGATAGAGAACTTATTCATGTATATTAGATCCTAATATAGTTATTAGATCACTACATATTACATAGATACCTAAGTACTAACAACTCTTGTACCTAACACCAAAATTGGAGGGAAGAGACAGAAAAAAGCTGAAATGAAACAAAAGAGGCAGGTCATAGTAGCAAGGCTAGCTGCAAGTTCCATTGCATTCTCTTGGTTACCGTAGCTATATATGGCTGGATTCCCCTCTGATCTCTGCAGGGTGAGAGAAGTAGTTATTTTAGCAATTAGATGGTTTTAAACTTGATATTGGGGCTTCCCTAGTAGCTCAGACAATAAAACATCCACCTGCAGTGCAGGAGACCTGGGTTCAATCCCTGGGTTGAGAAGATCCCCTGGAAAAGGAAATGGCAACCCACTCTAGTATTCTTGCCTGAAGAATTCCATAGAGTTAGGAACCTGGTGGGCTACAGTCCATGGGGATTGCAAAGAGTCTGAAAGTTTTTGTAATAAGAAGAATCATTTTGATTGGCACCACTGAGCCCTTTGTCCCATTTATCCATGCAGAGGATACTGGAGACCTTGCTTCTGTCCTAATAATGTGAATAATTGAGAGAAACAGTTGAACAGGCAAACCAAATACCAGTGACTCAAATAGCCAGAGTCTTTGCCAAACCATTATACTAGCTGAAAAGACTGTTTAAATCCTATTATTTTTGCACATCTCTCTATCTTTGTGTCGCTTAATTATCCTGGCATTGATGGCATGTGCAGAAACATTAATAAACATCTTAATTACATTTTTAGTGAAGCATACTCAAACCATCCAGAAGTGTTTCTGCTAAGCTATTAGCAGATTTATCTTCTCTCTTCCTACAATTTCATCTCCAAATATGTGGGCAGATTTTTCAGTGTTGAGGGATTTAAGCTTGTTGTTTTCCTCTACCGTGACAATACCATGGAAGCATATTCTCCCTGTCAGGAAAATCTTAACAAAATAAAGCTAAGTCCCCTGAGTTTGCCAGGGCTTTTCTGATACCTGGTCAGAAAGATAACAGCTCTTTGTTCAGCCAGGTCTAGAACTGGAAATCTGTAAGCTTGATCTGCTATGAATTATCATTTTATAATCCTTCCATTGCAGTTTGAAGGTATATTGGAGCACATAAAATCTTATTTGTTTTGAATAGGTAATACATTCACAATGTTCAAATCCCAAAGTCTAAGAATATATAGGAAAAAATTTCTCATCCCTGTTTCACCAGCCATCCTTTTCTCCTCTTACCAGCAAGCATTTTTCTTAGTTTTTTATGTTTCCTGTCATAGATAGTCAGTTCATTCATAAGCAAGTGTGAATGCATAATCTTTTCCCCTTTTTATTCAAATAATAGCATAACATACATATGGCGTATGTCAGTCAGGATTCAATTGGGAAAGCAGAACTCTGAATAATGTGGAATAAAAGGTTTATTATAGGCATGAGACTTTGTACAGTTGTACATGAAAGTAAAGAAGTAAAAGTCTGTTAAAGGGAGCTTGGAAGATCAGAGAAAAGGTACCAATTTTGAAGTGGTGGCAAATGTGGACTAATGAAAGCTTGCCAGGGAACTTGGAAATTCTCCTTAACTCTTAGGTTAAGGAGAATTAGCAAAGAAGGGCTGGTGGAGAAATCCCCGAGATAGTGTTATCAAATAGAACTTCTATGACGATGAAAATGTTCCATTTCTGCACTGTTCAGTATGGTTGCCATCAATCCTGTGTGCCTATTGAGCACTTGAAATGTGGCTAGTATGACCGAGAAACTGAATTTTACATTTTATTTCACTTTAATTAAATAGCCACACATTGCAAGCAGTTACTGTTTTGGATAGCACAGCTCTAGAAGGTGCGCCTGACTGTAGGTGTGACTTTGCTGTTAATCATCAGAAGTGGCAGTTGCGGATAAAGAGCTGGATGCAGAGCCAGGGAGACCAGGCACACACTGGCGTCTCCAGGCACCTCTGCATCTGTCTTACTACCTTCAGAGCTTCTTCAGGGCTTCTGCTTCTCTTCTACTTTCCAGAATCTCACTTAAGTCTCTCTTGTGGCTAACTAATTCAGAACCATACAGGGAATTTTGGGGAATTGGGGGGTATTTAGGGAAACATCATTCCAGTGAAACTAAATGTCAGGGTATTAAACCACCAGACTGCTTTCCTTAACTAACAGTGTATTCTGAAAATCTTAAAATACCAGAGCATAAAGAATTCCTTATTCTTTTTCATAGCTGCTGTCTACTGTATGAATGTATAAATGTATGTACCCATTCATTTAACTACTTATTTTATAATTTATTGTAACAAAAAAATCAATGGGGAAACAAACTTGGATTGAGAAATGTTTCTGACTGTACCATAAAATACAGAAGAAGCCATGAAAGAAAAGATTGAAATAAAAAATAAATTTTCTACACAGCAGAACTCATAATATGAATATTAGTTTTAAAATAATGTCTTCAGTGAATGATATTTTAATAGAAACTGACTTTTTTATAAAACAAATACCAAGCCTGATTTCAGATTTTATAGATTTTCAGGTTATGATTGACCACGCATATTTGATCATTAACGTCTGTGCTTCATTAGGAAAAGGAAGATGAGAGGGTCTATTTAGTTTGCATGTTTGCTTCCTTTCTTCTTTCCTCCCTTCCTCCCTCCCTGGATTGCTAAGCACTTTTAAGTGTAATTATGATTTGAAAGTGGAAATAGAAAAAGAAAGAACATGAAATAAAAGTCATTGGACAACCAGTCAGATCTTTAGCCACTCTTGCTAGCTCTGCAATTTTGTGAATATCATTATTAGGTTTCATTAAGGAAAGGAACTAGCTTATATTTGATTTTTCCCCACCGCAGTGAGGCTTCCTAGGTGGCTCAGTTGTAAAGAATCTGCCTGCCAATGTAGGAGCTGCAGAAGATGTGGGTTCAATCCCTGGTTTGGGAAGATTCCCTGGAGAAGGAAATGGCAACCCACTCCAGTATTCTTGCCTGGGAAATCCCGTGAACACAGGAGCCTGCCCATCTACAGTCCATGGGCTTGCAAAGAGTTGGACATGACTGAAGTGATTGAGCATGTGCCTCTGTAGAGAATAGCTCAGTTCAGTTCAGTTTGGTTCAGTTGGTCAGTTGTGTCCGACTCTTTGTGACCCTATGGACTGCAACACACCAGGCTTCCCTGCCCATCACTAACTCCTGAAGCTTGCTCAAACTCATGTCCATCGAGTCAGTGATGCTGTCCAACCATCTTATCTTCTGTCGTCCCCTTCTCCTCCTTTTTTCAATCTTTCCTAACATCAGGATCTTTCCCAAAGAGTCAGTTCTTCACATCACGTGGCCAAAGTATTAGAGTTTCAGTTTCAATATCAGTCCTTCCAATGAACACCCAGGACTGATCTCCTTTAGGATGGACTGGTTGGATGTCCTTGCAGTCCAAGGGACTCTCAAGAGTCTTCTCCAGCACCACAGTTCAAAAGCGATCAGCTTTCTTCACAGTCCAACTCTCACATCCATACATGACCACGGGAAAAACCATAGCCTTGACTAGATGGACCTTTGTTGGCAAAATAATGTCTCTGCTTTTTAATATGCTATCTAGGTTGGTCATAACTTTCCTTCCAAGGAGTAAGCGTCTTTTAATTTCATGGCTGCAGTCACCAACTGCAGTGATTTTGGAGCCCGGGAAAATAAACTCAGCCACTGTTTCCACTGTTTCCCCATCTGTTTGCCATGAAGTAATGGGACCGGATGCCGAGATCTTCATTTTCTGAATGTTGAGTTTTAAGCCAGCTTTTTCACTCTCCTCTTTCACTTTCATCAAGAGGCTCTTTAGTTCTTCTTTGCTTTCTGCCATAAGGGTGGTGTCATGTGCGTATCTGAGGTTATTGGTACCTAATACAAAAATGTTTGTTAATCTTATCTCTCTAGAACTCAGATTGCTGGTGCTGTTGTTGTTTAGTCTTTAAGTTGTGTCCAACTCTTTTGCAACCCCATAGACTGTAGCCCACTAGGCTCCTTTCTCCATGGGATTTCCCAGGCAGAAATACTGGAATGGGTTGTCATTTCCTTCTCCAGGGATCTTCCTGAGCCAGAAATTGAACCCACGTCTCCTGCATTGGCAGATGGGTTCTTTACCATTGATCCGCCAGGGAAGCCCATTGAAGAACTCAAATTCCTCCCTTGTAAATTATGGATTATATTTAGGAGAATAAATATGGAGTAATATGTATGAGAGGATATTGTTAACCATGGATAATTTATGCCTACCTAAACAATTATCTTTTTGAAAGAGGACTGAGCTTGCAGGAAGATATTAATATTGATATAGTAAAAGCCTTATAACTCAGTTCCAGGCCTGGGGATCAGGAGGCGTGGACTTTACCACTTTACGGTGACATTCCAGAGTGCAGTTTTCTCTTTTTGGAACTTTGGAAAGTTTAGAATTATTTGTGAATGTGAGCTGCAACTTTAGTGCAAGACAGACTCTGTTGACACAGACGACTTCTCGAGCTAAAGGTGTTCTTGCTTTAATCTTTTCCCATTAATGCAGCACACATTCTTTGAAGTATGCAAGATACTGTGCTAGGTGCTATCGCCCATATTACTGTATCAGCTCTTCTTTAGTCCAATTTGGTACTCTTTTTTGAATTTTTTATTGATTGAATCTGTGACAACTCTAGTGAAGGACAACCTTGAAGAATATTTGAAATACACGCATGACTAATTCTTTTTTTTTTAGACCATTTTTATTATCACAAAAGAAACTACATGCCCAGTAGCAGTCAACTCCCATTGTCACCTCTCAGCAGCCGCTTGTTCTTGTTGCTCTTTTTTAGTCGCTCAGTCATGTCCAACTCTTTGCGACCCCATGAACTGCAGCACGCCAGGCTTCTCTCCCTCTTTCACTATCTCCCTGAGCTTGCTCAAACTCATGTCCATCGAGTCGGTGATGCCATCCAACCATCTCATCCTCTGTCGTCCCCTTTTCCTCATGCCCTCAATTTTTTCCAGCATCAGAATCATTTCCAATGAGTTGGCTCTTCAAATCAGGTCAGAGTCTTGGAGCTTCAGCGTCAGTCCTTCCAGCAAATATTCAGGGTTGCTTTCCTTTAAGATTGACTGGTTTGATTTCCTTGCTGCCCAAGGGACTTTCAGGAGTCTTTGCCAGCACCACAGTTTGAAAGCATCAATTCTTATGGGCATTTCATATAAATGGAATCATATAATATGTAGCCTTTTGTGTCTGGTTTCTTTCATTACATATGATTTTTTAAGTTTCATCCATGTCATGGTAGGACATGGTAAAATTAATTTTAATAACTTTTCAACTAGTCTCATGTATCCAAACTATGATTATTTCATTTTATGTATCATCAATATAAAACTTTATTAATGAGATATTTTATATTCTTTAACTTATATGAAGACTTTTTTTGTGGTGTAGATTTTCTCTAGAGTACATCTCAGTTCAGTATAATCACCTTTTAAGTGTTCAACAGCCATGTGTAGTTAGAGGCTACTGTATTGGATGGCACAAGTATTAGAACTCCTGGTTTTAGTTCAGAGCTCTTTTCACTGCATTGTACTTAAAATGTACACATTTTTCTGAAGATATGGAAGCAAATTTTTAGAGAAATTATATTGGAATCTAAAATGAGTTTCATCTAAGCTGCTCCATTCATGCCTAATTTTCTTTTTTTTAATTAATTTTTTTAAATGTATTTAATTGGAGGCTAATTACTTTACAATATTGTAATGGTTTTTGCCATACATTGACATGAATCAGCCATGGGTTTAACATGTGTTCCCCATCCTGAACCCCCCTCCTACCTCCCTCCCCATCCCATCCCTCTGGGTCATCCCAGTGCACCAGCCATGAGCACCCTGTCTCACGCATTGAATCTGGGCTGGTGATCTGTTTCACATATGATAATATACATGTTTCAATGCTATCCTCTCAGATCATCCCACCCTCCCCTTCTCCCACAGAGTCCAAAAGACTGTTGTATACATCTGTGTCTCTTTTGCTGTCTCACATATAGGGTTATCATTACCATCTTTCTAAATTCCATATATAACACATGACTAATTCTGACCATGGCTTATTTTGATTTAGAAGAAGGCTGACCTTCTGCTCCAGTTAACAGATTGTCACATTTAAGGCTAATAAGATTCTAAAATAAAGCTTTACTTGGGTGCTTTTTAAAAAATTCTTTGACAGCTAAGCTTAGCTGGCTTTTTATTAAATTTTCAAAACATAATTTTTAGAGTTCTGGAAACACATGCTACTCACAGAAGAGGATATTGAATCAAAGAATTCTTTAATCATTTACCTTTTCAGTCATTCTCATGACTTCATGCTCTTTCAAGCTTGATATTGAGACCCATACAGCTATTCCATGTCTTTGCCCAACAGGAATAAATAAAAATTGATATGTTAGGGGGAAGGTATATAGAGGCTAAGATTATTAGGATGATGATATTTTTATTTATACCTTTGTAGTTGCAAATTTGAAATACTGTATGGTTTTCCCTCAAGTGTTAGTTACTAAAGGGAAAAAATGACCAATTAAAATGGCAGGACAATAGATAAATTATAGATCAAAATTTTAATAAGCATGATAATAATCAGATTAATTCTAAAATCCTCTACTAGTTTTTAACATATTATTTTAAAATTTTTGTCTTTATCTAAATGAAGATTATTATTACTTGTAGCATTTACACTTCCAACAGTATAATGGCTTCAAAATTTTCAAGTTGCCCAAATTTGGAACTTACT
Source organism: Moschus berezovskii (assembly GCF_049115385.1). Taxonomy (NCBI): domain Eukaryota; kingdom Metazoa; phylum Chordata; class Mammalia; order Artiodactyla; family Moschidae; genus Moschus; species Moschus berezovskii. The sequence continues at coordinate 29,637,908 of NC_142471.1, forward strand.
TTCTAGGATTTATAGACCCTTCCTTTTTAAAAATGAACTATCCCTTTCCTTCAGTTTAGCACTGCAGGTAATTTCCTTATAGTGGATGAATCTGCCTTGTTCTTATCACTGATAGCCTTCGGAATAGCATCTCCTTATTTAAGGCAGCAGTCCCCAACCTTTTTGGAACCAGGGACCGATTTCATGGAACACATTTTTCCACAGTGGGAGGTTTGGGGGGACAGTTCAGGATGATTCAAACCTGTTTAATTTATTGTACACTTTATTTCTAATCTAATGCTGCCACTGATCTGACAGGAGGTACTGGTCTATGACCCCAGAGACTGGGGGCCCTTGAATTCAGGCTTAAATTTTTAAAAAACATAATCTTTTTCTTTCAGACCTCTTAAGCCATGAAAATGCAGCAACACTGAATGATGTAAAGACACTGGTCCAGCAGCTATACACAACGCTGTGCATCGAGCAGCACCAGTTAAACAAGGAGAGGGAGCTTATTGAAAGATTAGAAGATCTCAAAGAACAGCTGGCGCCCCTGGAAAAGGTGCAAATTCAAATTTCACCCTTTTCTCTTCACTAGTATTTTTTCCAGAGCATATATGTTTGCTTTTTTCCCCCTCCAAGTTGTATGTGATTGAATTATGTTAATCTGATGAGTTTGGGGAACTGAATCATAAAAATCTTCCAATTAAAGCTATGAAAGAACTTTAAAAGAAATAGTTTGGGCCTTGATAATGGACCTAGAGCTTTGAGGCCTGAGTATATTCTCATTGACCAGACATACTACCTTTATGACAGATTGGAATAATTGCTGATCAAGAAGGGTTCTAAGTGAGGTGGATAATCATTTTAGCCAACTTAAGAATTAATATTATATGGAATATCATGCAACTGTTAAAAAACAATTCTGTAGATCTAATATGCTATAGAAAACTCATATTTTATGAAAAGTAAATTATAAAAGAATAGGAAAAACAAGAGATCTCTTCAAGAAAATTAGAGATTCCAAGGGAACATTTCATGCAAAGATGGGCTCGATAAAGGACAGAAATGGTATGGACCTAACAGAAGCAGAAGATATTAAGAAGAGGTGGCAAGAATACACAGAAGAACTGTACAAAAAAGATCTTCACGACCAAGATAGTCACGATAACGTGATCACTGACCTAGAGCCAGACATCTTGGAATGTGAAGTCAAGTGGGCCTTAGAAAGCATCACTAGGAACAAAGCTAGTGGAGGTGATGGAATTCCAGTTGAGCTATTTCAAGTCTTGAAAGATGATGCTGTGAAAGTGCTGCACTCAATATGCCAGCAGATTTGGAAAACTCAGCAGTGGCCACAGGACTGGAAGAGGTCAGTCTTCATTCCAATCCCAAAGAAAGGCAATGCCAAAAAATGCTCAAACTACCGCACAATTGCACTCATCTCATACACTAGTAAAGTCATGCTCAAAATTCTCCAAGCCAGGCTTCAGCAATATGTGAACCGTGAACTCCCAGATGTTCAAGCAGGTTTTAGAAAAGGCAGAGGCACCAGAGATCAAATTGCCAACATCCGCTGGATCATGGAGAAAGCAAGTGAGTTTCAGAAGAGCATCTATTTCTGCTTCATTGACTATGCCAAAGCCTTTGACTGTGTGGATCACAATAAAATGTGGAACATTATGAAAGAGATGGGAATCCCAGACCACCTGACCTGCCTCTTGAGAAACCTGTATGCAGGTCAGGAAGCAACAGTCAGAACTGGACATGGAACAACAGACTGGTTCCAGATAGGAAAAGGAGTGCGTCAAGGCTGTATATTGTCACTTTGCTTATTTAACTTATATGCAGAGTACATCATGAGGAACGCTGGGCTGGAAGAAGCACAAGCTGGAATCAAGATTGCTGGGAGAAATATCAATAATCTTAGATATGCAGATGACACTACCCTTATGGCAGAAAGTGAAGAGGAACTCAAAAGCCTCTTGATGAAAGTGAAAGAGGAGAGTGGAAAGGTTGGCTTGAAGCTCAACATTCAGAAAACGAAGATCATGGCATCTGGTCCCATCACTTCATGGGAAATAGATGGAAAAACAGTGGAAGCAGTGTCAGACTTTATTTTTTTGGGCTCCAAAATCACTGCAGATGCTGATTGCAGCCATGAAATTAAAAGACGCTTACTCCTTGGAAGGAAAGTTATGACCAACCTAGATAGCATATTAAAAAGCAGAGACATTACTTTGCCAACAAAGGTCCGTCTAGTCAAGGCTATGGTTTTTTCCCGTGGTCATGTATGGATGTGAGAGTTGGACTGTGAAGAAAGCTGATCGCCGAAGAATTGATGCTTTTGAACTGTGGTGTTGGAGAAGACTCTTGAGAGTCCCTTGTACCGTAAGGAGATCCAACCAGTCCATTCTAAGGGAGATCAATCCTGGGTGTTCATTGGAAGGACTGATGCTGAAGCTGAAACTGCAATACTTTGGCCACCTCATGCGACGAGTTGACTCACTGGAAAAGACTCTGATGCTAGGAAAGGTTGGGGGCGGGAGGAGAAGAGGACGACCGAGAATGAGATGGCTAGATGGCATCACTGACTCTGTGGACATGAGTTTGAGTGTACTCCGGGAGTTGGTGATGGACAGGGAGGCCTGGCGTGCTGTGATTCATGGGATCATGGAGAGTCGGACACAACTGAGCGACTGAACTGAACTAAACACATTAGTTAATTTTGTTACTGTTTAGTCACTAAGTTGTCCAACTTTTTCGTGATCCCAAGGACTGTAGCCTGCCAGGCTCTCTGTTCATGGTATTTCCCAGATAAGAATGCTGGAGTGGGTTGCCATTTCCTTCTCCAGGGAATCTTCCCAACCCAGGGATCGACCCCGCATCTCCTGTATTGGCAGACAGATTCTTTACCACTGAGCCTCCAGGGAAGCCCATGGTAGTGCCTACTATGATTCCATTTCTAATTGAAATATATGTTACACATATAGCCACACATACACACACACACACACAAAGAAGAAAATAGAAGGGACATATTCCCAAATGCTAATAGAATAATAGGATTATAAATAATTTTTCTTCTTTATACTTTGCTGAATGTTTTACACTGTTGTGTCATCCTTATTTTTTAATAATAATACAAATATTTCCACTTTAAGAAATAAGACTATATTAGAGATTAAGGAGGAGAATAAATACTCTTAATATTGTGCTTTTTTCTTATTTCCTTAAGAGTAATGAACATATATCTCAAGGTTGTTCTCATTAAATTTAAGACCTTTAGAAATGTTTGGGGAACTATTGTAAAGGGAGATGAAATTTAAACTTTGTATTTTCAGAATGTAAAGCATTTTTTAATGTATCAGCTATAACAAAATAATTATCACCCTTTACTGAATATTTACTTTGTGCTAGGAATTGTCCTACGTATTTTACCTGTATTCTCTTATTTAACAGAACAACTCATTAATGAAGTTATGGTAATTCTCAGATCAGGGCCTGAACTCAGCTGTTCTGAATCCAGAGTCCATGCTCTGACTCACTGTGCTGTTTTGCCCCAGTAGACCTCTTGAGTAAAAAACTAATGATGGATTAAATCTTGAATGCTAAGTGAGAGAACATTAGCCTATTTTTGCTTCCCTCTTTCAAAGAAAATAATCTTGTGGTTGGATAAAGATCTATTGAAACTAACTTATTTCACCATATTTTCAGCTACTAATGTACTAAAAATGTTATTCCTATAAAATATTATTCAGTAAAAACTGCAGATACTATTTAGGAAGACAAACTATATTTTCTAGAATTGAGACTAACTTGTATCTTGATTGCAAGCTCTGTTCTTTAGTGAACATAGAAGTTTAAATAAGCGTTTAAAGTTGGTTCTATGTCAAAATGCTTTAGAGTTGACCAATCATGTGCGACCCATAGGTACGAATTGAAATCAGCAGAAAAGCTGAGAAGAGGACCACTTTGGTGCTATGGGGTGGACTTGCCTACATGGCCACACAATTTGGCATTTTGGCCCGGCTTACCTGGTGGGAATATTCTTGGGACATCATGGAGCCAGTCACCTACTTCATCACTTATGGAAGTGCCATGGCAATGTATGCATATTTTGTAATGACACGCCAGGTAAGAATCCCTCTTCAAGTAACTTTTTGTGACACAGTGAAATTTTGGTTGTCAAAGTAGTTCTCTTTTCTCTCATATTCTTTATAAGGCCAGTTCCCTTTAAGTAAATCACTTATCCTTTATACACAGTTACTCACATATACACACATATGTGCACATGCTCATGCATGCCACTTATGTGTCAGGCACTAGTCTAGGTGCTAGAGATAAAGATATATAAGACATGGCTTTGGCCCCCATGGAGCAAACAGACTATTAAGAGAACCATATAAACTGCCAAATGCATACTAATATTATGGTAAGATAGACAATAAGAAGGCAAAGGAGAAGAGAGGTCAGCTGTCAGATAACTTGTTCAGCTTAGTTGGCTTGGCTTTTTATGTACTGTGTAATTAATGTAGCAGTCAGATGGGGTAGTTTTTTGTTTTTATTGAATGTTTGGAATGGAGAATTGGTGAAAACCAATCAAATAAACAAAACTCTGGGTTACTTCTAAATGTATCAGTAGTATAGGTATTTGTTATTGTTACTTTAACATCAAGGAAGAGAAGTGAAAGTTAGATATCTAATCACTACTCTGTTCTTTAACCAAGGCTCATGTATTAAATATCAGTATCTAGAACTAATTGTTATTGTTAGTACTATTTTTTTAGTAGCTTGGTGATCCATTGGAAGTATGAGGGATTTATTATTGCTTTATGTGATACAACCACAGATCCAGGCTCCCTTGAATAAAAATCATTTGATTTTTAAAAGATGAGAAACTTTTTCTATTTTCTTAAGTGTCAAAAGAATTCTGAGAGTTGCTTCTTATGTTTTTACATGGCCTCTGTTGAATGAACATAGATATTTTGTTTCTGTTATCCTTAGACCAGTGGTCATAGACCTATTTTTGTGAGGGAAAATGAAAGCTCAAGGGTGTTATTTAACCTTTCTGGCCCTCCCAGATTTGTCTAGTGGGCAGAAGAGAGAAAGTACATTGCTCATGTCCTGCTATTGTGTGCCTGGCATCTCTTGCACATAATCCCATGTCTAGCTCATATTCGTCACTCTATATGAACAGAGCTGGCAACCAGATCAGTCTTATCTAATCATACCTCTGGGATGGCTTGCATATGTCTATATATCTTTCTGCATGTCTTTCCCTCTTTGTCTGCCCTGTCCCTATCGCTCATATATCTCTTTGTTGTTGTTTAGTTTCCAAGCCATGTCTGACTGTTTGTGATCCCCTGAACAGGCTCCTCTGTCCATGGTATTTCCCAGGGAAGAAAACTGGAGTGGGTTGCCATTTCCTTCTCCAGAGGATCTTCCCAACCCAGGGATTGAACCCACGTCTCCTGCATTGGCAGGTGGATTTTTTACCACTGAGACACCTCTTTAATGGGTTCTTTTTATCAGTTGAAATCTAGACTCCTTAGCCAATGTTCATAACTGATTGCTGTCCTTTCCAAATGTCTCTCAATTCATCTGTGTATGTACTAGGTATTTTAAACACACTAAATTACAGTTGTCCCTTGAACATCAGGGCTTAGGGGCATCAACCCTCTGTGAAGTTAAAAAAAAAAAAAATCCACATATAACTTACAGTCGTCCCTCCGAATCCATGGTTCCTCTGTATCCATAGTTTCTCCATATCCATGGTTCCCCATCTGGGGATTCACCTGACTGTGGATTGTGTAGTTCTATAGTATTTACCATTGAAACAAAATCCACATATAAGTGGACCTGTTCAGTTCAAACCCATGTTGTTCAAGGGTCAACTGTATAGTCTTTGAATGTGTTAGTTGCTCAGTCATGTTGGACTCTTTGTGACACTTCAAGGACTGTGGCCCTCTAGACTATCCTATCTAGACTATCAAGATTGCCAGGAGAAGTATCAATAACCTCAGATGTGCAGATGACACCACCCTTATGGTAGAAAGAGAAGAAGAACCAAAGAGCCTCTTGATGAAAGTGAAAGAGGAGAGTGAAAAAGCTGGCTTAAAGCTCAACATTCAGAAAACTAAGATCATGGCATCCGACCCCATCACTTCATGGCAAATAGATGGGGAAACAATGAAAACAGTAGCTGACTTTATTTTGGGGGGCTCCAAAATCACTGCAGATGGTGACTGCAGTCATGAAATTAAAAGACGCTTACTCCTTGGAAGGAAAGTTTTGACTAACCTAGACAGCATATTAAAAAGCAGAGACGTGACTTTGCCAACCAAGGTCCGTCTAGTCAAGGCTGTGGTTTTTCCTGTGGTCATGTATGGATGTGAGAGTTGGACTGTGAAGAAAGCTGATCGCCGAAGAATTGATGCTTTTGAACTGTGGTGCTGGAGATGACTCTTGAGAGTCCCTTGGACTGCAAGGACATCCAACCAGTCCATCCTAAAGATCAGTCCTGAGTGTTCATTGGAAAGACTGATGGTGAAGCTGTAACTCCAATACTTTCTGATGCAAAGAACTGACTCATTTGAAACGACTCTGATGCTGGGAAAGATTGAAGGCAAGAGAAGAAGGGGATGACAGAGGATGAGATGGTTGGATGGCATCACCGACTTAATGGACATGAGTTTGGATAAAATCCAGAAGTTGGTGATGGACCAGGAGGCCTGGCATTCTGCAGTCCATGGGGTCACAAAAAGTTGGACACAACTGAGCGACTGAACTGAACTGAACTGAGACTATCCTACTGTATGGTCTTTATTTCCCCAAATGCCCTGAGTTTTCCACCACTTCCTTCTTTCATATCATTCTATTAACTGGAAAGGTTTTCCTTATTGATCTCTACCTATCATACATCAAGATTTACTTGTGAAAGTGTGAAAATGTTAGTCGCTCAGTCGTGTCTGTCTCTTTGTTACCCTATGGACTGTAGTCCTCCAGGCTTCTCTATCTGTCCAGGGGATTCTCCAGGCAAGAACACTGAAGCGCGTTGCCATGCCCTTCTCCAAGGGATTTTCCTGACCCAGGGATCAAACCCGGGTCTCACGTGTTGCAGGCAAATTCTTTTACCATCTGAGGTTTACTTAAATGCTTATCTTTCATTAACCTTTGACTACTTCCCTGCAGCCCATTTTGATCTCTTCCTCTTCTGAATTCCTTTGGCACATTGTACCTCTCATTTCATTCATCCTTTGCCATCTTGTATTATAATTATTCCTGTTCAGTGTCTTGTCCCCTCTACTAGACTGTGATAGTTCTTGAAGCAAGGTGTTCAGTTTTTATTTCCATACCATGCCTAATACAGTGCCTACCTGTCCTACTGTTTAAATGCTGAACTGTTGTGATTCCTCAACATTTTTGCTGCCCTCAAGTGACTGGTTGCAAAATAGCAGTAGTAAACAGTTTAGTCTTGTGAATAGGAAAACATTGACCAAATTGAATGTAAAATATTCTGCCCCATATCAATATCCATAATTAACACCCATGAAGCAAAAGCCTATTCAATAGCATTTAAACTGATAAATAAGCATTTATTAGCAACTTAAATAGATTCTAAAGTGTATTAAGTTCCAAAGAATTTTTATGACAAGTTCCTTGAGATCATAAAATCAAGTAGAATATTGAATTTTACTAATATTTCAGTGATACTTGAGTACCACTTTTATCATACGAAAAAAGAGCCTGACAATAAGAAATTGCCATTTGAAAAAGTTACTTCAGCAGGCATGTGAACCACTATTCAATACCCTAGCCCAAGTATTTTCAACAAAGGGGATGTCACCCTCAAGGAGGCAAAAATTGGTTCTTGAGGAGTAAAACATCTTGGAAATTAATTACAACAGATAAATGGATACACAGTATGTCTGTGGTATTAAAACCTCTTTGGGGAGAAGAGGCAGCTAAGGGGAAAATATCTAAAAAGGCAACTTAAGGTAATGATGAAAAAAGATTAAGAAACACTGACCTAGCCTTTAATACCCTTTGTCATCTCAGTTCCAATATCCATGCTTTATGTTCTGTTATACTCCAACAAACTACTTCAGTGACCATTTAGGACCTACTTATAATAAAAATTAGTATGCCTAAACCTTTAGGCTCCTGACATCTCTCTTAACTTGTTTCTGTCACCTTCCTCATGTGTTGCTTCCTTTTCTGTCCCAATTAGACCATATTGTCATTCTGTTCAATCACTGCTCCATTTCCATCATATGTACTCTGTAAACTCCTAATCTTGGGTAATTCTAGCCATTTACCCTATATCCGGGCTACTGAACATTGCTGGAGAAAAATCATGTAATAGTATGGAATGGGCAAGTGCTTGTGTTTCTAATTAGATTTTCTTACCCCATAAAAAATATTAGTTACTTCAAGACTTCACATCAAGCTCCTTATCCCACCTTTAACTTTGCCTTCTACTTCTAGAAAACTGAGCTTAACAGATAGAAGCTTTCTAATTCCTAAACTCTGTGAGTTTAATAGTATCCTTACTGACTTTCATACTATTTCCTTAAATTCAAATAAGAGGTGGCATTTTCCTAATCAGGGCTAGCTCTTCTACCTCTTCTTAATCTTATTACCTCCTTCCAGAATCTTACCCCAGTATATATTTTTGTGTGTTCTTTATGTTACCAAACTCTGCCTCTCTGACTCTCTTTCCTTTATAATAAAGCTCTCCAAGTCTTTCTTCTCAGTTATTATCAAATCACCAATTTTCTGGAATAGAGTCTAGCATGCAGTTGCTTAGTAAATGCTTGTTGCCCAAGAGAGGATACATAGACTAGATCTGAATAAATTGAATTAGTGTATACATTTATATCCTTACAAAAGATTAGTAAGTAGTGTAGTCACAGCAACTTAGATGAAAGTAGAGGGCTTTCTCTCAAGTTTTTAATCCAGCATTTGTCCCTTAGGTCAATATTATTTAATCCAGATCATGATTCTGTCTTTTTAAAAAGCTTCCACAAACACCTCAACTACTGTTCAGTTGTTATCTGTCATCCTCAGTAATTAAATATTTACTTCTGTTTCCAGTTGTGGCATACTAGGTAATCAGAACAATGCTCTCATTAGGAAATGTTAAAATAGTTAAAATATAAAACACATCTGCCTATAGATTCTAGAGAACACACAGGATAACAAAAATTACCAGGCAAGGACCAGAAGAAAAGAAGTCTGAGTAAGGTGAGTCTGGTGTTTAGGTGTCCTTTTTCCTCTGGGGATTTATACTGATTAAAGGCTGAGAGGCCAAGGAGCTGAGCCATACTTGATAACCTAGAAGGACCCAAAGCCATAGACATTCATGTCTATGCTAAAATAGGTTGAAACACGTTTGCTTTGGTTTGGAATTTTAAAGGCCACTATTGTAGAATAGAAGAACCTGTTCCTTCAGTCACCCCAGTGTTGTAAATTGGATTGAAGTAGTCCTGGAATACTGGAAATCCCATAGTGCTAATCTGACAGGTTCCAGGAAGAAGAAAATATTAATCTCCCTGGGAGGAGATAACATTATCCTAAGCCTAAATACAGAGTTAAACATACAATAAAAAATAAACATACACAAGAAAATACCTACAAAAACAATAGACATTTGAAACACAGATAGGAGATCTAGTAACTGGATTTATCAGACAAAGCCTTTAAAATGATTATACTATATTCGGGGAGATAAAAGGTAAGGTTGAGAATATTAACAGATAACTTGATTTTTTTTAAAAACCAATGAAAATTCTAGAGAAAAAATTTATTGGATTGATTTAACTGCAGAGTAGACATAAGCGGAATATAGTGACCTAGAAATAAATTAGGAGAAATAAATATGGAAAGACATAAAGAAGTAAAATACAGGAGAAGGTAAGAGGTATAGAGGATACAGTGAAAAGGCCTAATACATTTTTAATTTTCTTAGTGTCTCAGAAGGAAAGGAAAAGAAGAATGGAAACAAACAATATGTAAAGAGCTGATGGCTGAGAGTTTTCCAAAATAATGAAAGACATTAATTTATAGATTTAAAAATTATGTCAAATACCAACCAATATAGAGGAAGAGAAGCCCACATCTAGACACATCAGAAGTAAATTTGCAAAAGACAAAGAAGAAATCTTAAGAGAAGCAAAAGGAGGAAAAGGATTGCCTTCAGAGGAGTCAGTGTTAGATACCTTGTCAACCACAGAAATGAAGGTAATCTCAACCACCAGAAGGTAATAGAATGGTACCTACAATGTGTTGAAAGAAAATAACTGTCAATTTAGGATTCTACACTCAGCAAAAATATCCTTCCAAAATAAAAGTTAAATAAAGATGTTTCCAGGCAAAGGAATAAAGAACTTGTCACCTGTAGATCTGTACAAAGGAAATACTAGAGGTTGTTGTTCTTTGGGCAGAGGAAGGTTATCACAGATGGAAAGTAAAAAAAAGCAGGAAGGAATGAAGAGCACTGAAAATGGTAAATCTTTGAGTGAATCTAAATGAATATTAAATGGACTTCCCTGGTGATCCAGTGGTTAAGAATCCACCTGCCAATGCAGAGAACACAGGTTCTATCTCTGGTCCAGGAAGATTCCACATGCCACAAGGCAACCAAGCCGATGCACCACAACTTATGAGCCCATGTGCCACAACTACTGAAGCCCACACACCCTAGAGCCTGTGCAGCAAGAGAAGCCACCACAATGAGAAGTCCATGCACCACAAGTAGAGAAAGCCTGCGTACTGCAACAAAGACACAGCACAGCCAAAAAATAATAATAAATGAATTTTAAATGTATAAAACAATCTAATAAACTCTTATGGAATTTAAACTACAGAAAAAACTAAAACATACAAAAATGAATTTTTGTATGAATAAAAATACATATGTATGAAAAAAAATGTATAAAAAAATACATATGTATAAAAAAATATGTAAGAAAAAAATACATATGTATGAAAAAAATATGTATGAAAAAAATACATATGTATGAAAAAAAACTAAAACATACAAAAATGAATTTTTGTATGAATAAAAAATGAATTTTAAATGTATAAAACAATCTAATAAACTCTTACAGAATTTAAACTACAGAAAAAACTAAAACATACAAAAATAGCATATGTATCTAGAACACTTGAAGTGTTCTAATGTCCCTTTGTTGCCTAGAAAAAGGGTGAAAGTACCACTTCCATTCCACTTTAATTTTTGGTCCTAGCCAGTGCAGAAGGCAAGAAAAAGATACAGTGGATGAAAATATTGGAAAGAAAAACAACTGGCATGATTCATAGATTTTGCACATAGAAAAATTTATAAAATTTATATAAAAAATATATAGATAATTGGTTAGAATTCATAAGTGAGTTTCATTAAGGTTACTGGATATAAGGTCAGTGCACATAAATTAGTTACATATCTATATGCCAACCACAAATGGTTAGAAAATGAAACTTTTTAAAAGATGCAACTTAAAATGACTTAAAAATAAACCATGCAAAAGATGTACAAGATGTCTATGTAGAAAAGCATAAAATTAAAGGAGATTTAATAAATGTAATGATACCACATGTTCATGGACCAGAAAAGTAAATACTATAAAAATGTTGGTTCTGTCCACATTGATCTGTTAGATTCATTGCAACCCCAATTAGAATCCCAATAAGTTTGGGATTGGGAGAAGAGATTTGATTAAGCTACTTCTAAAATTTATATGAAAATAAAAAGACTGAGAAAAGTCAATAAACTCTTGAAGAAAAACTACATAAAAGGATTTACTGTATCAGATATGAAGACTGCACCTTTAGTAGTCTACAGTACTGCAGTACAGAGGACACTGCGGTACTACAGTGATTAAGACAGAGACACAGGGATGGACAGATAGTCCAGTGGAACAGAGGAGAAAAGTGGAGACAGTCCTAGTGTAAATGAACTTTTGGTTTTAAAAAATGGCACTGCAGAGAAAAAGTCGTTTGGTAAATGGTGCTAGGACAATTGATTGTCCACATTAAAAAAAAAAAAATGACCTCATCCTTATACTATAAACAAAAATTAATTCCAGATGAATTGTTTATCTAAATGTGAAAGGTAACATGATGAAGCTCCTGGAAAATAATAATATAGAAGAATATCTTAATTACTGTGGAATAGAAAGTAACTTTTTACACAGTGAAAAGTGCTAACTGTAAAAAATAGGAATAATAAATTAGGCTGTATTGATTGCAGCTATGAAATTAAAAGACGCTTACTCCTTGGAAGGAAAGTTATGACCAACCTAGATAGCATATTAAAAAGCAGAGACATTACTTTGCCAACAAAGGTCCTTCTAGTCAAGGCTGTGGTTTTTCCAGTGGTCATGTATGGATGTGAGAGTTGGACTGTGAAGAAAGCTGATCGCTGAAGAATTTATGCTCTTGAACTGTGGCATTGGAGAAGACTTTGGACTGCAAGGAGATCCAACCAGTCCATTCTAAAGGAGATCAGTCTTGGGTGTTCATTGGAAGGACTGATGCTAAAGCTGAAACTCCAATACTTTGGCCACCTCACGCGAAGAGTTGACTCACTGGAAAAGGCTCTGATGCTGGGAGGGATTGGGGGCAGGAGGAGAAAGGGACGACAGAGAATGAGATGGCTGGATGGCATCACCGACTCGATGGACATGAGTTTGAGTGAACTCCGGGAGTTGGTGATGGACAGGGAGGCCTGGCGTGCTGTGATTCATGGGGTTGCAAAGAGTCGGACACAACTGAACGACTGAACTGAACTGAACAATTACGGACATCTGTTTGCTGAAGAGGACCAGTAGGAGGGAGAATAAGCTGGGAGGAGATGTTTGCAGTATGTATATCCAACAAAGGATCCATATATATTAACAAATCCTACAAGCCAATAAGAAAAAGACAGACAATCCAGATAGGCACAGGCACTTCTAAAAGAGGATATGCAAATGGCCAGTAATATAAAAGAGGATATGAAAAAGCCTCAGCCTCATGAGTGATCATGAAAATGCTGTATGTCATCAAGAGAAGTAAAAGCATGTGTCCACATAAAAATTTGTACACAAATGTTCATAACAAGATTATTCATATCAAAAAGTGTGAAAACCTGAATGTCTATCAGTTGACAGGTAGGTAAATAAAATGTAGCCTATCCATTCAATGGAATCTTATTTGGCAATAAAAAGAAATAATGTACTGACACATGAAACAAATAGATGAGCCTTGAAAGAAGCCAGACACAAAAGGCTATATGTTGTATGAGTCCACTTATGAAATATCCAGAATAGGTAAATCTATGGAGACAGAAAGTAGACAGGTAGTTAACCTAGAACTGGAAGTATGGAGGGAGATCAGAAGTGATAATAAAGGCTATGGGGTTTCTTTTGGGAATGATGAAAATATTCTAAAATTTACTGTAGTAATGATTGTACAATTCTGTGACTGTGCTAAAAAGCACTGTTATACTTTAAATAGGTAAATTATATGGTATTTCAAGTAGAGTTGTTTTTAAAATGTAAGGTAGGGCTTCCCTGGTGACTTATGAATCTGCCTGCCAGTACAGGAGACACAAGTTCAGTCCCTGGTTCGGGAAGATCCCACATGCTGTGAAGCAAGTAAGCTTGTGCACCACAACTATTGAGCCTGTGCTCTAGAGCCCCGAGCCACAACGACTGAGCCCCCAAGTGCCCTGGAGTCCGTGATTCACAGCAGGAGAAGCCTCCACAATGAGAAGTCTGCACACCGCAGCTGGAGAGTAGCCCCTGCTCTCTGCAATCAGAAAAAAAGCCTATGAAGCAACAAAGACCTAGCACAGCCAAAGATAAATAGATAAATAAAATTCTATAAAATAAAATATGAGGTAGTCATGTAAATAATATAATTTAGGAGTTTAGGATTAACATACACACACTACTATATATAAAACAGGTAAGCAACAGGGACCTACTGTATAGCACATGGAATGATATTCAGTATTTTGTAATCTGTATCTGAATCACTGTGCAATACACCTGAAACTGGTACACACAGAAGATGAATGTCACAAACATGATACTGAGTGAAAGTAGCCATACACATTGCATACACTCTGACTTCATTTTTATTCATATGAAATTTTAAAAACCAGGTGAAACTGATCTGTAGAGCTCAGGAAGATGCATTTTAAGTAAGACAGCTATAAAGAGAGCAAGAAAACAGATACCATAAAAGTCATGATAGGGATTATTTTGCAGGGGAAGAAAGGGTGAGTAATTGGACAGGGGCAGGAAGGAGGCTTCTGAGTTATTGGCAGTATTCTATTTTCTTTACCTGGTGGTGATTAACATTTATTATGTGATGATGATTCTTTAGGAAGTACATTTTTGTTTTGTGTACTCTTCTGTGTTTTCACAATAAAAAAATTTAAAGAAATATTTAACATAGCACTTGTCAGTAGTATATCTTTATATGCAATCGTGTGTATTGAATCTAATCAATAGTAAGTGCTTATTTTGTGACGATAGTGTGCTAAGGACTAATAATTTAATTTTTTATTTTATTTTTGTAGGAATATGTTTATCCAGAAGCCAGAGACAGACAATACTTATTATTTTTCCATAAAGGAGCCAAAAAGTCACGTTTTGACCTAGAGAAATACAATCAACTCAAGGATGCAATTGCTCAGGTAAGTTTTCCAAAAATGAAAGTAAACCCCAGCCCCATCTTGTACAGTGGTGGCATCATCATCTGTAATCACACTGTTTAAATGGGTAAACTCTGAAAGGATGATCCAGTCCTCGTCTTGCTACGCACATTATTCCTCAACCAGTAGAAATGACTGTTTTAACATATACACCTCTCCAGGAAGTTTTGTATAACACAAGCAGGTGTTATATAACACAAGAAAAGATAACGTGTCCCATCGATCCTGTTAACACTAGCATATTGACATTTTTAGACCTATTTTTAGTGTTTTAGTTTTTTTATCTTCACCTTTCTGTCTGCTTTTACCTTTCTCTCTTTTTTTAATCTTTCTCCAATTGACCCCCAAGATCTCTCACCTAAAATGTGTGGTAGCAATGGGGCAAAGATAAAATCTGGGTTAAAGAGAGACGACTAGAAATCTTTGCCAGGTGCAAGTCAAGGTTATTGAGCTACTAGATGCTTTTGTAAAAGATTGATATTTTATTTCTCATAACAGTTACCTCTTTCACATTTCTGATTATGCCTCCCCCTCACTCTGATATCTTTGATTTTGGTTAAGAAATACTCATTCCTTTTCTTTGCAGACTTTCATGACTTTAGAGGTTTTTTAAATCCTCAGGAAACCGTTCCCTTCTCTTCAAAGTTTAATTATCTTCTCTGGACCTTCTTCACCTTCTCTGTCCCTTTGTGGTGATGGGGTTGTGCTCTGAATAGGTTTAATTTGTCTTCCTGCCTCGGCCTAAGTGAATTCTTATCTTCTGTTGCTGTGTGTGGTGGTTGTCAACTGGAGGGAATGTAGCAGAGTGGTCTCTGGAGCTATTAAAAAAATAGGTGCTTCAGCCCCATTCCCACACTGGGGGTGAGGCCCAAGCATGTGTGAGTTTTGAAAGTGCTGCAGTTGACTTCACATCCCTATTTTTAAAATTACTGATAAATGAAAAGCTTAAACAGCACCTAGACAAATAACTAGTCTTGAGCAGCATAATTTAAATTCTGGCTCCAAAAATAAATAAATTCTGGTTCCATACAAAAGTTTGTGCAAGGGCTTCTCTGAAGAAATGCCATCAAGGTACATCTGATGCCCTCACATTCTTGAGCCCTGAGTCCTGCCCTGTTGATTGCACAGCCTTTTCTGGAGGCTCTGTTGACAGCTGAAACTACCAGACCAAACTACCGAAGGGGTTTCTATACCCCTTTACTGTCCTGTGCCTTTAACACCCTTCGCCACTGAGGCACTGGTACTTTCAGAGTGATTCAGATAATTTATCTGACTCATAATGAGAAGGAAAGACAATTTCCTTTTCTCAGGAGACAGTAATATCATTGAAAGCTTGACTAGCCAGTTTTTCTCACCTTTTGTTTCTATTTTAGGCAGAAATGGACCTTAAGAGACTGAGAGACCCATTACAAGTACATCTGCCCCTCCGACAAATTGGTGAAAAAGATTGATCTGCAAAGAGCCTCTGAGTCCCGGCAGAAAGAACACCTGTTTATAACTATGGCCTTTTTAATTAAAGCATTGCAGGTGGAAGCTGGGAGCCATGTTGGGGTAGAGGGTTTTTACCTTTCATTAAAAAACAGAAACAAAAAGATCTTAGGGAAGAAAGGAGTGTTTAAATCTGAGGATCACGCTTTGTGGAATATAAGCGCAAAGGGCTTAGTGAAATACTGTCTTAAGCATCTCGGTTTCTGGATGAAAATGATGCACTATATGGTTGAGAGATTCACAAAGGAAAATTGATGCTGGGGGTGTTTGTCTCTTGCATCTTCTTTGCAGGGTCAGCAAAACAGTAACACACCAGCACCCCACTCAGCTCTAATTTTTTTAATTTAACTTTTCTTAATTTTGACATAGGAGTAAATAAATCCACCAGAAAAGCAAAACCTCAAGATATGTGGGTGGCAATCAGAGTCTGAGCCCATGACATTAGCTTTTATTTTAGAGTGGACCCAGTCTCTGCAAAGTTACCAGGAATGTCTCCCATTTGTGCACATTTCAGACCACCCATACCTGTTGTTGGTACACTCATTTTATCCACATGATAATTGGAACCAACTTACGACTGTTTGATAATTGACACTTTGGATTATCCCTTCATACCTTCTTAAATGTCTGTATATTTCAGTGCTCTGAATCACTATCTAGAAATCATTGGCAACACTGCATGAGGTTTCTTTTGTTTTGTTTTTTACTAATTAATCTTTAAGAGGAAGACAAATTTCCCTCCTTTATTCAACTATCCCATTGATATTCCTCTCTCCCTCCACTGCTCAAGCCAGAGGGGGAGTGTTTAGCTATATTACTGAATCAGGAAGATGTAAGGTTTACAAATTGGCTAAAAATCATGGCTCTGTAGCCATTTCAGAACCCGAATAGTTTCATTGCTGTTAATCTGCTTGTGTGACAGCATTCCAGGCCACCCAGATGGCCTTGCCTTGTCTGGAGGCTTTGTTAGTCTCGAAGGATATACACTTCCATGCTGTTTGTAAACCCTCCCACCTCCACCACTTAAGTAGTTGTAAATCAAGTGAGTGGATCTCAAAGGGTGCAATTTATCTTTATATAGGAATACATTTCTATGGTTTCTTTCAACCTACCCTCTTCACCCTATTTTTTCTTAACTTAAATTGAGAGAAAGAGGAAATAATCTTATACTCTATCAAAATATTTTCTATCGTATTTCCAGATGACATCTGCACTTGGAGAGTCAAAGGAATCTGTGTCTAATATCCTGTTTTTATTAATAACGACTTGTGGGGGCAGGATGAAAGGATGATGGGGCTTGCCACACAGCTAGTTGATTCACTTTGTTCTTTCACATGATCCATCCCTCCTCCTTGTGGCAAGGATTTTCTTTCTCTTTTTCTTCCTTCTTTGGGATCATTGTGTATGAAGAGAAACACTTTAAGTGACAAACCCAGACTCCAGGTGCCTTGCAGAGGTTGAAGGCCAGCCAGGATTGCTGCTGCTGCTCCTGCCACCACCCCTCCCTTCCACTGGCATGACGGAATGAAAGGATGCATGCCGCCACTTCCCATCCCTCCTCCCACTTCCTTCCTCATCCGCCCCCAAGTTGTCCAGCCCCCTTCCCTCATTTATTTCTGTTAAGCTCTGTGAATTATTTTTAAACCATTTATCCTGTTTGTACTGCAGGGTTTTTAAGAAGAAACAGCACAGTGCAATGAGCAAATCCTTTCAGGTTGTGTGGGAGGCTAGGGAGGGGAGAACATGAAGAAAAGTCCTTTAAACAAATAGCAAAATATTGAACATGTGTAAAATCCTGTATCATTTATGAAATATGTATAAAAAGCAATGTACCTTCTGGAACAATAAATACTTATTCAATTTTTGAACTATAGCATCTCATTCTTTAAAGCAAAGCAACCAAAATCAGAAATAAAAACAAGCTTGTTTTCTGATTCATAGTGGGAAGGTTTTTACCTCTAAAATTAATCTTTATAAAAATACAATTTGGAAATTGTTTTGTACCCGGAGCCTGTATTTTTAAAAGGCACTTCATGAAGTCTTCCTAAACTTAAGATGGTTGATATTTTCCTAGTTTTTCAGAGCCACCAGAAGTTCAGTTATCAACAACCCAGATAGCACCAACAGAAGGCACTGAGACTAATATTCTTATCTCCCGATTAACAGGAACTGTCTCCATTGTATCAGAACACCAGATTACCCAGTGTGGTCTCCTGGACTTCAGAAGCTTGTTCAAGAATGAACTAAGATCAAATTCTCATTATTTTAAGAGTTTGTATCAAATTTATAATGTTTACCAAATGGGAAGATAGCACATGCTGCCTAGTCCATTGAAGGCGTATCGAAAAGCATGTGTTAAATCTCTGCATTAAGTGCAGCGTGAGATATACTGAGAGCCTCCACAGCCAGGGACCTGCCTCCAGTCAGCTCACAGCCACCAACACAGACATTCCTAAGATACATAAGGCTTAAGAAGATAAGATTGAAAATGTTAAGCTGTTGTTTGCATTCAACAAATAACAAATATACTCATGCCCCTGCTGCTGCTGCTACTGCTAAGTCGCTTCAGTCGTGTCCGAGTCTGTGCGACCCCATAGATGGCAGCCTACCAGGCTCCCGTGTCCCTGGGATTCTCCAGGCAAGAACACTGGAGTGGGTTGCCATTTCCTTCTCCAATGTGTGAAAGTGAAAAGTGAAAGTGAAGTCGCTCAGTCATGTCCGACTCATAGCGACCCCATGGACTGCAGCCTACCAGGCTCCCCCATCCATGGGATTTTCTAGGCAAGAGTACTGGAGTGGCTTGCCATTGCCTTCTCCACACTCATGCCCCTATGGTCAAGTAATCTAAGACAAAGTAGACAAGAATATATAATGGAGAAAATATAGTCTCTTCAGTAAGTGGTGCTGGAAAAACTGGACAGCTACATGTAAAAGAATGAACTTAGAACACTCGCTAACACCACACACAAAAATAAACTTGAAATGGATCACAGAGACAGCTAGCATAAAACTCTTAGAAGAAAACATGGACTACTCTCTGACATAAATTGCAGCAATGTATCTTTTGATCCACCTCCTAGAGTAATAAAAACAAATGGGATCTCACTAAACTTTTGTACAACAAAGGAAACCATTAACAAAACAAAAGGCATTTGCAAACTAAGCAACTGACAAGGTATTAATCTCCAAAATATATAAATGGGTCATGCAGCTCAATATCAAAAAAACAAACCGTATCAAAAAATAGGCAAAAGATTTAAATAAACATTCTCCAAAGAAGATAGGCAATGGCCAAAAAGATTAAAAGATGCTCAACATCACTAATTATTAGAGAAATGCAAATCAGAACTACAATGAGGAATCACCTCCCACCAGTCAGAATGGCCATCAAAAAACATAAACAATGAGTGTTGGAGAGAGAGGGTGTGGAGAAAAGGAAATCCTCCTACACTGTTGGTAGAAATGTAAGTTGATACAACCATTATGGAGAACAGTATGGACGTTCCTTTAAAAACTAAATATGAACTACCATATGATCAAGCAGTCCTGTTCTTGGGCATTTGTCTGGAGAAAACTGTAATTTGAAAAGATACATGCACCCCAGTGTTCACTGTAGCACTGCTTAAAATAGCCAAGACATGGAAGCAATGTAAATGTCCATCAGTAGAGGGATAGATAAAGAAGATGGTTCATATATACAGTGGAATATTAGTCAGCCATAAAAAGAATGAAATAATGCTATTTGCAGCAATATGGTTGAACCTAGAGATTATCATATTAAATGAAGTAAGAAAGAAAAATATCATATGGTATTACTTATATGTCAAATCTAATTTTTAAAAAGTGATAAAAATGAACTTATTTATAAAACAGAAATAGACCCACAGATCTTGAAATCAAACTTATGGTTGCCAATGGGGATATGTTGGAAGAGGTGGTAAATTAGGAATTTAGGATTAACATATATACACTATAATATATAAAACTGGTAACTATTAATAGTAAGGACCTACTGTATAGCACAATATTCTGTAATAACTTACATGAGAAAAGAATCTGGAAAAGAATATATATATATGTGTGTGACTGATTCACTTTGCTGTACACCTGAAACTAGCACCATTGTAAATCAACTATACTCCGATAAAAATAAATTTTTAAAAGGCAAATAATAACTACATATTCCACAATATCCTGTTATGCTTTGAATAATGGAGAGTATTAAATTCATTCATGAGTGTAGGTAATGCAGTTTTGCAAAGGGATCATAAACTTAGAGCTGAAAAAAGTATTAATAAAATGATTCTCAGAATATGGTACCTGGAACAGCAACTTACATCTCCAGAAATGCAAGTTCTCTGCTTCCTACTGAATCAAAGGAGTTAGACCAGCAATCTGTGTTTAAAAAGTGCTCATGGTGACTCTGATGCAAACCGTTGACCTCATCAAACCATTGCTCTAAAGGGAAGGAGATGGAGACATAAAGAGGGCAGCTATGTCACAACTCATCAGTGAATCCTGTGATCAGACAGCCAGAACAAGTGAGAATTGGTGAGTATGGTGACAATGCTAAATGGAAAGGGCAACGATCGTGTCACATGTACATACTATTGTATCTTGCTTGGGAAGGTGTAGTGGTAAGCACATAAACAAATACAAATAAGTTGAATTTTTAAAATCTATCTGGATTTCACAGAAAAGTGAAACTTCTTTGATTTCAGAAATCAAGTTCACCAAAATTATTAAGGATTGTATTTCATTTTTATCACTACCAATAAATAACCTTTAATTCATTGCTTTCCCAAATAAGTCCAAACTCCTTATTTTCCAAAATGCACTATGTGGTTATTTCTTAGGATAAATATATATGTTAACATGTGCTACTGAATATAAAATGACCCACTTTATAATTTTCATTTATGTACATTTTATAAATGCATCATCCACTGAACAATCCACCCACCTGGTAGGCTGCCGTCTATGGGGTCGCACAGAGTCGGACATGACTGAAGTGACTTAGCAGCAGCAGCAGCAGCCTGAGCATTAAATTGCTTCAGTGTCAACAGAATATTTTTAATTTCTAATAGCACATACATTGTTAGAAAAATAAGAAGATACAAAGACTTATTAAATGTGGGAGAAGGGAAGCTAAAACACCGTCGTGTGGTCAGCCAAACCCGGGATGTGAGACATTCTATATGGGTTTCTTCAACAAATAACATGGGGGGCGGGTTGGAGGGACTCTTATGAATTAAAAAAATTTAAGAGACCCAACCACAAGCAACACAAGAGAAGACTCTACACATGAACGTCACCAGATGGACAACACCGAAATCAGATTGATTATATTCTTTGCAGCCAAAGATGGACAAACTAGATTCAGTCAGCAAATACAAGACTGGGAGCAAACTGTGGTTCAGATCATGAACTCCTTATTGCCAAATTCAGACTTACATTGAAGAAAGAAGGGAAAACCACTAGACCATTCAGTTATGACCTAAATCAGATCCCTTACGATTATACAGTGAAAGTGAGAAACAGATTTAAGGGGCTAGATCTGACGGAGTGCCTAATGAATTATGGACAGGGGTTTGTGACATTGTACAGGAGACAGGGATCAAGCTGATCCCTAAGAAAAAGAAATGCAAAAAAGCAAAATGGTTGTCTGAGGAGACCTTACAAATAGCTGTGAAAACAAGAGAAGCGAAAAGCAAAGGAGAAAAGGAAAGATATACCCATATGAATACAGAGTTCAAAGAATAGCAAGGAGAGATAAAAAAGCCTTCCTCAGTGATCAGTGCAAAGAAATAGAGGAAAACAATAGAATGGGAAAGACTAGAGATCGCTTCAAGAAAATCAGAGATACCAAGGGAATATTTCATGCAAAAATGGGCTCAATAAATGGACAGGGAGGCCTGGCGTGCTGTGGTTCATGGGGTCACAAAGAGTTGGACACGACTAAGCGACTGAACTGAACTGAACTGAAAAGACAGAAAGAGTATGGACCTAAAAGAAGCAGAAGATATTAAGAAAAGGTGGCAAGAATACTCAGAAGAACTGTACAAAAAGATCTTCATGACCCAGATAATCACGATGGTGTGATCACTCAACCTAGAGTCAGACATCCTGGAATGTGAAGTCAAGTGGGCCTTAGGAAGCATCACTACAAACAAAGCTCGTGGAGGTGATGGAATCCCAGTTGGGCTATTTCAAATCCTAAAAGATGATGCTGTGAAAGTGCTGCACTCAATATGCCAGCAAATTTGGAAAACTCAGCAGTGGCCACAGGACTGGAAAAAGTCAGTCTTCATTCCAATCCCAAAGAAAGGCAATGCCAAAGAATGCTCAAACTACCACACAATGGCACTCATCTCACATGCTAGTAAAGAAATGCTCAAGATTCTCCAAGCCAGGCTTCAATAATATGTGAACCATGAACTTCCAGATGTTCAAGCTTGTTTTAGAAAAGGCAGAGGAACCAGAAATCAAATTGCCAACATCTGCTGGATCATCGAAAAAGCAAGAGAATCCCAGAGAAACATCTATTTCTGCTTTATTGACTATGCCAAAGCCTTTGACTGCGTAGATCACAATAAACTGTGGAAAATTCTGAAAGAGATGGAAGTTGAAACTCCAATACTTTGGCCACATGATGCGAAGAACTGACTCATTGGAAAAGACCCTGATGCTGGGAAAGATTGAAGGCGGGAGGAGAAGGGGATGACATAGGATAAGATAGTTGGATGGCATCACCAACTCGATGGACATGAGTTTGAGTAAACTCCAGGAGTTGGTGATGGACAGGGAGGCCTGGATTGCAGTCCATAGGGTCACAAAGAGTCGGACATGACTGAGTGACTGAACTGAACCACAAGAAATGTATGGCTCTTGTTTGAATCCTGACTCAAATCAGTGATACAAAAAAATTTCTATTTTTGAAACAAATGGCGAAATTTAACTACGGAATGAGCATTAGATGATATTAAGGAATTATTGCTAGTTCCTATAGTTGTAATAATAACAATATGGTTATGGTTAAGTAAAAGAGAAAGACCATTTGTTAGAAATGCATATTGCTGTATAAGTGCAATAAGACTGATGAAAAGTTAACTATTATTGTAGAAGGGCAGTCATTGTTTTTTTCTACTTTGTATATATTTGAAATTTTTCATCATAAAACATTAAACTGATAGGGCAAGACAACTTAAAAGGAAAAAATAGAAATAAGAGAAAAAAAAAAATCCTGCCATCCAGGGAAGGCTTGTTTACAGAACCAAAGGGATATCTGGTAAAAGTCCTTGACTATGGCAATCAATCCTGGCAGCAAATCTGAGCTTATCTCATGCACACATCCTCTGTTTCTGTGCAGCCCATAAGAGGCAGTCAGATGGGTTCTCAGGGGCAGGAAATTGCAGGGTTTTGTTTTTTCTGTTAAGACTATTGCCTCTTAGCTGCACTACCCTGCAATAAAACAATTCCTCAGTCTCAGAGTCATCCATTTCTGCCATGAGATTGCAAGTTAATAAACTAATGGTCGGTCAAATTGCCTGCTAGCATTAGGAATGAAATAGCTAACTACAAGTTAAATCAATAGAAACCCTTTGCCAGACTGTAAACTCTGCTTGTGGGGACCACTTTTACCTTAATCACTGTCAAATACCTGTGACCAGCATGTTAGCTTACCCCTATTAAGCACTAATGCTTAATTGAACTGAAACCCCAGAGGAAAGAGACCACAGTAATTTGAATGCTACTTAGTAAGAAAATGTGCTGAAAGATTATGGAGATAAGTTTAGGGACTACTACCTAAAGTTAATAGTATTCCTTTGCCAGGCATTAGAAATTCAGGTATTAGAAAAGGAACTTTGATGAGGAAAAATAAGAAATAATAGAAGCCCAAGATTAGGAGAGTGAAAATTTGGTTTCACTTGGCTCCTTGTTTAATGTAGTATTTAAAAAACAAACAACAAACAAAACCCTTTTCTCTATGCTTCTTTGTATCCTTCCCTTTCACATTATCTTCAGTACAGACTTCCCTGGTGGCTCAGATGGTAAAGCATCTGCCTACAATGTGGGAGACCTGGGTTCGATCCGTGGGTCGGGAAGATCCTCTGTAGAAGGAAATGGCAACCCACTCCAGTACTCTTGCCTGGAAAATCCCATGGATGGAAGAGCCTGGTAGGTTACAGTCTGTGGGGTTGCAAAGAGTCAGACACAACTGAGTGACTTCACCTTACCTTACCTTAACAGTGACTACAAGTTCTCATCCTACACACTGTAGGATGTCAGGGGGCTGGCAAACTCCACACCTGTAATTACTAAGGTTATATCTAGTGACATGTAATATACAGGACCTGACACTTTTCCTCTTTTGTCTAAAAATGAAACTCTAGTAAACTTTGTCACTTAACTTTTAAGTGTCAGCAATTAGATGAGTAGATCCTAATTTGAAACTCCTAGTGAATTAAAACGGATGAGAATGGGCAAAATTATTCAGATGACCATTATACCTACTACTGTGGACAAAAATCCCTTGGAAGAGATACAGTAGTCTTCATTGTCAACAGAGTCCAAAATGCAGTATTTTGATGCCGTCTCAAAAACGACAGAATGATTTCTGTTTCCAAGGCACCATTCAACATCACAATAATTCAAGTCTATGCTTCAACCACTAATGCTGAAGAAGATGAAATTCAGTGGTTCTGTGAAGACCTACAAGATCTTGTAGAACTAAAACCAAAAAAAAAAAAAATGTCCTTTTCATCATAGGGGACTGGAATGCAAAAGTAGGAAGCCAAGAGATACTTGGAGTACAAAATGAAGCAGGTCAAAGGCTAACAGAGTTTTGCCAAGAGAACGCACTGGTCATAGCAAACGCCCTCTGCCAACAACACAAAAAACAACTCTACACGTGGACATGACCAGATGGTCAATACAAAAATCAGACTGATTATATTCTTTGCAGCCAAAGATGGAGAAGCTCTATACAGTCAGCAAAAATAAGACCAGGAGCTGACTGTGGCTCAAATCATGAGTTCAGTATTGCCAAATTCAAACTTAAATAGAAGGAAGTAGGGAAAACCACTAGGCCATTCAGGTATGACCTAAATCAAATCCCTTATGATTATACAGTGGAAGTGAAAAATAGGTTCAATGGATTAGATCTGGTAGACAGAGTGTCTGAAGAACTATGGATGGGGGTTTGTAACACACAGGAGGCACTGACCAAAACCATCCCCAAGAAAAAGAAAGGCAAAATGGTTGTCTGAGGAGGCCTTTCAGATAGCAAAGTGAAAGGCAAAGGAGAAAAGGAAAGATATACCCATCTGAATGCAGGGTTCAAAGAATAGCAAGGAGAGATAAGAAAGCCTTCCTCAGTGATCCATGCAAAGAGATAGAGGAAAACAATAGAATGGGAAAGATGAGATCTCTTTAAGGAAATTAGAGATACCAAGGGAACATTTCATGCAAAGATGCATAATAAAGGAGAGAAAAAACAAGGACCTAACAGAAGCAGAAGATATTAAGAAGAGGTGACAAGAATACACAGAAGAACTATACAAAAAAATCTTAATGACCTGAGTAACCATGATGATGTGGTCACTCATCTAGGCCAGACATCCTAGAGTATGAAGTCAAGTGGGCCTTAGGAAGCATTACTACAAGCAAAGCTAGTGGAGGGGATGGATTTCCAACTGAGCTATTTCAAATCCTAAAAGAAAATGCTGTTAAAGTGCTACACTCAATATGCCAGAAATGTGGAAAACTCAGCAGCGGCCACAGGACTGGAAAAGGTCAGTTTTCATTCCAATCCCAAGAAGGGAAATGCCAAAGAATGTTCAAACTACTGCACAATTATGCTAATTTTACATGCTAGCATGATTATGCTCAAAATCCTTCAAGCTAGGCTTCAACAATATGTGAACCAAGGGCTTCCACATATATAAGCTGGATTTAGAAAAGGGAGAGGAATCAGAGATTAAGCTGTCAATCATCTGCTGGATCATAGAAAAAGCAAGGGAATTCCAGAAAAACTTCTGCTTCATTTACTACACTAAAGCTTTTGACTGTGTGGATCACAACAAACTGTGGAAAATTCTTAAAGAGTTGGGAATACAAGACCATCTTGCCTGCCTCCTGAGAAACCTGTGTGCAGATCAAGAAGCAACAGTTAGAATAAGACATGGAACAACAGACTGGTTCCAAATTGGGAAAGGAGTATGTCAAGGCTGTATTCGTCACCCTGCTTATTTAACTTATATTCAGAGTATATCATGTGAAATTCCAGGCTGGATGAAGCACAATTTGGAATCAAGATTGCTGGGAAAAATATCAATAACTTCAGATACGCAGATAACAATACCCTAATGGCAGAAAGCTAAGAAGAACTAAAGAGTCTCTTGATGAAAGTGAAAGAGGAGACTGAAAATGTTGGCTTAAAACTCAACATTCAGAAAACTATTATCATGGCATCCAGTCTCATCACTTGATGGAAAATAAGGAAAAAGATAGAAGCAGTGACAGATTTTATTTTCTTGGGCTCCAAAATCACTGCAGACAGTGATTGTAACCATGAAATTAAAAGACACTTGCTCTTTGGAAGAAAAGCTATGACAAACCTAGACAGCGTAATAAAAAGCAGAGATATCACTTTGCCAATAAAGGTCCATATATCAAAGCAATAGTTTTTCCAGTAGTCATGTATGGATAAGAGAGCTGGGTCATAAAGAAGGCTGAGCACCAAAGAAATGATGCTTTCAAACTGTGGTGCTGGAGAAGACTCTTGAGAGCCCCTTGAATAGCAAGGAGATCAAACCAAGCAATCCTAAAGGAAATCAATTCTGAATATTGATTGGAAGGATTGGTGTTGAAGCTGAAGCTCCAACACTTTGGCCATCTGGTGCGAAGAGCTGACTCATTGGAAAAGACCCTGATGCTGGGAAAGACTGAGGGTAGGAGGAGAAGGAGGTAACAGAGGCTGAGATGGTTGGATGGCATCATCAACTCAATGGACATGAGTCTGAGCAAGCTCCAGGAGTTAGTGAAGGACAGGAAGCCTGGCATGCTGCAGTCCATGGGGTCACAAAGAGTCAGACAGACTGAGCAACTGAACAACAACAACCCCTATCTTAGGGAGAATTAGTAAAATAAATAACATTAAGCCATTTTAAATTCAGAGAGGAAAGGCTCTGTGAAAACATGAGATACTGCTCCTCAAACACAGCTTAAACTTTGTTTCTTCAGTAAGTTTTGATACCAAAGAACATAATAAACCAGACTTGGAAGCTTGCTTAAAGAGAATATTGTCCTCATTCCATACTGATCCCTCCTGCTTTTTTGTGTATTATCAACTCCTCGACCACCTGACAAAGACATTTTCTAAAGATCATTTTCCAGAATTAGACTTTATCGCATTCTCATTTAGTATGCTATGCTATGGCTTCGATAACATGAAATCAATTTCTTAAAGTCACAAAACAAGATTTTGACGTGAGGGGATGTCCCTCTTTTAGAGTTCCCTTCTGGATAAGATACTGGAGGCCTCACTGCAGGGAAGTCTTGAGAAAAAACAATAGGAGGATGAGGGGTTGTGAGGGTTTTTTTTTTCCCCTAAAAAAAAATATCAATAAAATAACTCTTGACAATGTAAAACAGTGCCTCTATCTGGGGTCAAGGCCAGAGCAATGGACACCTTATCCCACTCATCCTCTTCCTCTGATAAAGCCCCAACCAGTACTAAAAAGTCTTTTTCATAAGAGCCTAGAGGCCTTTTTTAAAAGTGTTTGAAAAAGAAGTAGACAAAGGAAAACTGAAATCAAGAGGATTTTCCAGTCTGTCTCTGGTGGCTGGTCCAGAAGGATGCCTCAGTTCCTGCTTTTCGCCTGCCTCTTCATCATAGTAAGACTTGTGTCACCAAGGGGTAAGTCTTGTGTCAAGTACTTGGCACAATATTTTGTTGTTGTTGTTGGAGGAATTTGCTGTTATGTACAGGTTATTAAGAGCAAGATTCCAGTATCTTAAATACTGGTTCTAGAATAGCATAAGAAAAGTCATTGATAACCTATGGAGATATGTTTTCAGAGAATTTCCTTTCGTGTTCCATTTAGCCTCTTACCTGGGCATCCAAAATTTCCACGGATCTGCCAAATCCAAACAACTTTCCACAAGCTAAATATTTCTTGGAGTATGTGTAAAAGGAATTCTAACCTCTTTATTTTCTAGGCACTTTTATAGTCCTAACTTTAAGAGCAAAGAAAAAGATTTTCAGAGTGGAAGTTAGAGTTTTTCCTTTAACAAATACAAGAGACTGACTGTGCCCATAGAGGCACAGATCTGGATAAATCAGACTTCTTAGGTTTGACATCTTAAAATATGACTTTTGCACTGACTGAGTGAATCTTAAACACTCTCCACCCTCAGCTTTGGTACAAAACAGGCCAACAAAACAGTTTTCATTATAGTTAGTAACAATTTCCTCTCTCCTTTTCCCGTTAGAATTTAAGTTCTAACTAGAAGACAGAGTGAGAAGACTCTGAGATGAAGAGAACCATACTTCTTGGCATTTTGGGGAAGCTCCGTGTTTAACTGCCCCTGTTTCTTTGGGGTAACTAAGGCCTTGCTCTAGTACCTTTAAGAATGAACGTTAAAACTAGGCTTGAGACAGTAAGGAGACATGGAAAATTAAATGTCATGTGGTTTCCAGGATGGGATCCTGGGACAGAGAAAGATATAGGCAAAAACTAAAGAAATTGAAATTGTGGACTTGAGTTAAGGTATCAAGAGTGGTTCATTAATTGTGGCAAAGATAAGCATACCAGTGTATGAGGGGAAACGGTGCCAGAAGATGTGAACTCTTTATACATTCTTCTCAACAACTGGCCTAAAAAATAGTCCTAAAGATAGGTTTGAGCCAAGTTTAATCACCCTGTTATCTGCTGCCAGTAAGTAACCAAGAGTCGCTTGAGCCAAAGTCGTCCTTCCCTCAACTTCCTCTCGGCTTACTCCCCACTCCCTTCCCTCCCTTAACTGTCCATTACCTCCTGTACTCTCCCATCAGACGCGTGCTCCCTTCTTAGATCTTATTAATCCGCCCCCCCCCACACACACACACACCAGCACTTCTAGGACGTTTGACTCCAAGCCATTAAAAGGGAAAACTTTAGGGGCTGGGGATTGAGGTGGGGGTGAGGTTGCCTGGGAGGAGAGGGCAAGCGAGAAAAAGGGGAAAGAAGGGCTAGAGAAGAGAGGAGGTGGGAGGCAAGGAAGTGAAGGGGGAGAGGACGGGTTTCCGGCCTGAGAGACAGAGGGCGCCGCGACCACCCGAGGGCCGGGGCCGGGGGTGCGGACCTGAGCGGTCAAGGACTCCTGGTCCCCGGGCATGGAAGGGCGGCGATGCTGACATTTGCTCGCGGCTTTGGGCCGCTGAGAGGTGCTGGCCCCTGCTCGCACGGACGTCCCCGCCGCTTCCCGGCTCGGGGGATACGGGAGGGGCAGCTGGCCAGGGGGCTGATGGGCGAGAATCCTGGTAAAGGCTGACGGGCTCTCTGCCAGCCAGGTCCCCTGACTTGAACTTCGAGAGGAATCCACCCGGCTGTTCTCATTTGAGGAGTGTATATATGGGTGTGTGTACATCTATCAGCAACTCAGGACGCAGCAGGTATAATACCGAATGCTGGCCTCCACACTGAGAGTCTGAAAACAGGAATTAACACCAGAGGCCAGATTATTAAAGGATTGAAGTACTCCCTTAAAAGGGGGGTGAGTGGAATGGGTTTATTTAATGTTAGAAAATATTGCATGAGTAACTTTTAATATATATTTATTTTACAGAAGATAGTAAATTTCTATTTGTGCCATACATCCCTACAAGAGAAGAAATAAACTTTTAACAAATAGCACAAGAAATGATAGTTATATTTAAGGAAAAACTTTATAAATCTTGAAATAGTTATTGAGGGAGGTTTAGGAATTTCTGTAAAAGCTATTACAAGTTAAGTGCCTAACCATTTCTTGTAAAATTAGAGCCAAGGAGATGAACCAAATATTTCTATGAATATATAATCACCTGTGAAATTGCCCTGGAAACGCTTTTTCATAAGAGAACCACAGCTGGGAGAGCAGATGAGGGAATGTTTCCCTTTTCAGAGGGTAGAGAGTCCATATGTGGACATTTCTTCCCCTCGAGGGACATCAAACCATGGTCTAGGACACAGTTGGGGAACCTCAGGGACATTTTAAGGGGAGGGTTGTGCCTTCCATGTGTAACTCTGCAAAAGTTTTTTTCTTAGAATATGCAATGTTCTGCTTATTTCTTGTCCCTGTTATATTCTCAGTGGGGCACTAGGCTACACCCTCCTCTACATGTGACTGAAGTTTTGAGAGTAAACTTGAATTGGAAATGTAGACTGGGAAAATTCAAAATATTTTCTTGACAACTTATCAGCAAGGCCCATCACATTTAATTATTGTGCAGTATTTACTAAAGCTGAATTTCTTGTCCACAAAGTTTACTGGCCTTGATATGAATTCCCTGCCTACAATGTCAATTAAATCAGCCTCACATGCATTAAGAAGGATAGTATCCTCTGGCTAGGTCTCCTTTCTAGAATTTCTTGATTTTATTGTAAGATTCTTTATAAGCAAAATTTGCCTATGTTAATTCAGTATTTTCCTGAAATTGAGAGAAGCAGTGAGAATACTGGAGATATTGGTGTCTTCAGTCATTAAAATGGTTTTGATGAGATACTTGTCTATGTTATTTATGCCTTAAAAATGCATGCTTGAAATGTTCCTGTATTCTAAACAGTGATGCCATGGCTAATTGTGAAGACACAAAGTTCATGATATTTTCCATAAGCTGGTGGAATGTGTACCAACATTCACATGGAGACTACCCTTGCCACTATACTGTATATTTCAAAGCATGTGCCAGAGGCCTTTTACTTCTCAGCAGAATAAGTTTACATATTTATTATCAAGCCAAACTGCTACTAGTGCAAAATTCCACCCATAATCTTGCTTATAAATGACCATCTAGTTGGACCATCCTGGAGAAGGCAATGGCAAGCCACTCCAGTACTCTTGCCTAGAAAATCCCATGGATGGAGGAGCCTGGTAGGCTGCAGTCCATGGGGTCGCTACGAGTCAGACATGACCGAGTGACTTCACTTTCACTTTTCACTTTCACACATTGGAGAAGGAAATGGCAACCCACTCCAGTGTTCTTGCCTGGAGAATCCCAGGGACGGGGGAGCCTGGTGGGCTGCCGTCTATGGGGTCACACAGAGTCGGACACCACTGAAGTGACTCAGCAGCAGCAGCGGCAGTTGGACCATCCAGTCTTTTTCAGAATTTCCAAAGATGAAGACCTTACCACACTGTGATACAGCTTCTCCATTACTGGGCTTCCCAGGTGGCACTCATGGTAAAGAACCTGCCTGCCAATGCAGAAAACATAATAAGAAATGCCTGTTCAATCCCTGGATTGGGAAGATCCCCTGGAGAAGGGCATGGAAATCTACTCCATGTATTCTTGCCTGGAGAATCCCATGGACAGAGGAGCCTTGCAGGCTACAGTCCACGGGGTCACAAGGGTCGGACATGACTTAGCGATTAAACTACCATTACTGGATAGCTGAACTGAAATGCACTTCCCCATAACAATTTGTTTTGTCATTGTAACAGAATACCTAATTCCTCTTTGACAAGCTTTTTCCAGATTTTTGGAAAAGTAATACATAATATGCAGGGTTTTTTTTTTTTTTCTCTCCAAATGATAGTTTTCAGCTTCTTCTCCAGTAATTGTTAGGCTCCCTTCTAAATCTGGTCACCATCCTCTGGACATCAGGTTTGTCCATTACTTTCATAAAGTATAGCCTCTAGGTATGAACACAGTACTCAAAATCCAGTCTGACCAGTGCAGTGTTCAGTAAGATTATAACTTCCTTTGGTCTGAACAACTATCCTATCAGAGGAATACTGTGGATAAAAGGTTTAGTCCAATGCAAACACAGAGCCTTAAGTAGATTTGAAATAATTTTTCAAATGTAAAAGGCATTTATGAGATATGTTTACATCAACTTGAAGAATCTTAAAAAACTGCTTTTAGGGACTTTAGATTATTTCTTTCTTGAAATCTAAGATCAAGAAAGTAAACTCAGGCTATTGCCACTGTGATCCAAATTATCAAGGTGCCTGTGAGGTGTCCTTTTCATTCCCAGCCCTAGACCCTTGTTCTGCTTACATCAGTCTGAACGAGCCATGGAGGAACACCGACCACCAATTCGATGAGTCTCGAGGTTCCCCTCTATGTGACAACAATGTGGATGGGGAGTGGTACCGCTTCACAGGCATGGCAGGGGATGCTATGCCCACCTTCTGCATACCAGAAAACCACTGTGGAACCCATGCACCTGTCTGGCTCAATGGCAGCCACCCTCTGGAAGGTGATGGCATTGTGCAACGCCAGGCCTGTGCGAGCTTCAACGGCAACTGCTGCCTATGGAACACCACTGTGGAGGTCAAGTCTTGCCCTGGAGGCTACTATGTGTATCGTCTGACCAAGCCCAGCGTCTGCTTTCATGTCTACTGTGGTCGTGAGTACTTCCCTGGACTCTTTTTCCTCCCCTCAAAGGCCACAGAAATGGCATCAAAGAGAATAGTGCCATAGGAAATTCTGTTGTAGTAGTATCTCAGTGCCTGAAGAACATTGATTTAGGAGCACAAATATCTCTAGCTCATGATTTCTGGGGTCTACTCTTAAGATTTCTGAAAAATTCCTAAGAAGAGAAAGGGAAGGGAGCTATGACTTTGATCAGTTTTGTCTTTTATGTAATTTAGTGTGTATTTCCAACCTTTCTGAGCATGGAGGACCCCTTCTTTAGATATATTTCAGACATCCATATGGTTGCATTGTGCTTAGTATCCATTGATATTTTTTAGAAATGATGTATAATGGGAAGAAGCTACTTGAGATCAGTAATATTTTTCAAAAGAATTTTCATGTTGTTAATCCCATCAAAATCTGTATACATTTTAAAAATAGATTGCATAGAAGAGTAGAACATAATGTTATTTAATCTATAGCTCATGTTTGGTGAGGTTTTGCAGAGAACACCAGGGTCACCCAGGGGTCTGTGGATCTGAAGTTAGGACTCATGTATCTCAATGACAGAACATGCCCATGCCCCTGAACAGTACCTCTTGCCAGTGGGTTATATAAACCCAGAACAGTGAGAATTCTCTTGATGTTGATTAGGAATTCATGCCCCGTGATTGAACTTATGAGGCTTTCTCATGGATGAGAGTGTCCTCTGACCCTCGCCCCTCATGAAATGTCATCTTTATCCTTCCATAGATTTTTATGACATCTGTGATGAGGACTGCCATGGCAGCTGCCTGGGTACCAGTGAGTGCACATGTGCTCCAGGAACCGTGCTAGGCCCGGACAGACAGACATGCTTTGGTAAGAAACTCATCTTGCAGTAGAAACAGGCTATTAGGAGCAAAGTGAAGTGAAGTGAAGTTGCTCAGTCGTGTCCGACTCTTTGCAACCCCATAGACTGTAGCCTACCAAGCTCTTCTGTCCATGGGATTTTTCAGACAATAGTATTGGAGTAGATTGCCATTTCCTTCTCCAGGGGATCTTCCCAACCCAGGGCTCGAACCCGGGTCTCCCGTGACAGACGCTTTTACCGTCTGAGCCACCAGGGAAGTCCCATTAGGAGCAAAGACAAATCAAATCAAAAAATCTTCTTGACTCATAGCAGCACCGTTTTTCCACTTTGTATCTCTGAACACTTGGAATGGAGTTTGCCTTTTTAGTTCATAACTAAAGCCTCAAGTCAAATTTATATCTTGTACTGGGACAGTCTAGGATTATGCTGTCCAATCTAGTAGCCACTAGCCATATGTGACTATGAAGCTCTTGAAATGTGGCGTCTGTGACTGGAAAACTGAACTGTAATTTTACGTAATTTTAATTTAAAAGCTAATACTTGATTGTCATTAGAAAACTAAAAATACATGGAACAACTTGAGTAAACTATAAATTTCATTACTCTGAAGTACAAAAAACATATTTCTGATGAAAATTTATCATCCAAATTGAGACATGCTATAAGTATAAAATATACACTGGATTTTGAAGACTAGTTAAAAGAACATATCTCAATGATTTTAATATTGATTATATATTAAGATGAAACATTTTGGAAATACTAGATTAAATAAAATATGCTATTAAAATTAATTTTACTGATGCCTTTTAACAAAATTTTTAATGTGACTAATAGGAAATTTTATTTGTGTGGCTTGCTTTGTATTTCTGTTGGATAGCTTTGGTCTAGAATTACCTACAGGTATATTCCTATAGCTTCAGTGATATAATTTTGGTTTGTCTGAGTGGCAAAAAAGGGGAATCAGGTTATTCATTGGAAATGCAGAGTTGTCTAATTGTATATATGTTTTGTTGTCCACAACTGGGAGAAAATAGAGTTGAAAAACCCAGGACTGAAGGTCATCTCTTTTCTGTTTAATGTTATGAAGCTTTTTATATTCAGACTCAAAGAGATTTAAAACAAGTCTAGAGAGAAAGGGAAGCACTGCCCCACACCTGCCTCTTCCAGAAGAGCAGTAACAAGATCAGGGTGCTATGGGGATCAGGATAAAAGGGCTATCAAAGGGTTCTTATTTTAGAAAAGCTTTTGTTTCTCAGCTCCCCACCACCCCCACCAACTGTTCTATGGAGCATGGTTAGGCCCTCCCATAACAGTTGTTATGCTCTCGCATGGTCGATTTTGACTTATTGCAAACAGATTTGGGGTATGGGAGATGATGGTTCCTATAATCCCCCCAACCTCTCACACAGCACAGGCACATGCACACACACACACACACACACACACACATATACACACACATCTGTTGGAAAATATTTGGCTTCCTTTTAAGGCAGGGGTTTTTCATTCATTTCTCTGCCTTTATTTTAATATAAATTTTGAATAGGTAATGTATTTAAATAGCTCCCAAATTAAACAGCATGACAGGTATACAGTGAAACGTCTAGCTCTCTGTCCTCCATTTGTTCCATTTCCTCCTCCTCCAACTCCAGCCCAAGTAAACTCCTACCTTATTTACTTATGTATGCTTCCAGGATTTCTTCAGGCAGATATAAAAATAAAAATATACACATTTAATTATTGCTGTTGTTTAAATCAAAGGTCACCTGTTATACACACCATACATATCTCTTGCTTTGCAACTTATCTTGGATGTTTCTGCCTATCAGGACACAGGGAAAAGCTGCCAGTTTCTACCTGGGGTCTGTCTACTGGTTTCAGGGAGATCATGAATTCCCTGAAATTAGAGGCAAAGCTTTGTGTTTATGTGTATGTGTCAATGTTACTTTAGTTTTTTAAAAAATATATAACAATTTAAATTATTTATTATAAATTATGTATTTGGGGGAGGCAGAGAGAAAAGAAAAATAATATAACAGACCCTCATGTACCCAGATTTATAGCTAAATTTTTCTTCTTTTTTTTTTAAATAAAATTTTACAGACACAGATAAAGCCATCTCATGCCATCTCTTTTACTTCTCTCACCCTCCAGGGGAATTAGTATTTTGAAGTTCGTGTATGTCCTTCTGGTCCCTGTTTTTATGCTTTTATTATTTATGTAATAAATAAGAATAACAATATAACATATATAACTAACTATATAGCACTGTTTTGTGTGTTCTTAAAATTAAATAGTTTTTAGAACCTTAACTCTTCTGTGAGATTTTCTCCATACTTTTTTCATTTTATACCTATAAAAGTGGAATTGCTGGGGCATTGAGTATCTAAGTTAGGTTGTAATGGACAATTAACTCCCAAATAACAATGGCTTAGATAAATAGAAGTGTATTTCTCTCTCAGGTAAAAAAAATCAGTCTCAAGATAAACAGTCCAGACTGGTGTGGCTGTACCCAGGAAGGCTGCCAGCACCCCTGTTCATCCACTGTCCAGGCAGTAGGGCCTAATCTTATCAACTGTATTTTTCATTTCTACAGGCTCTGTGTGTTTGGTTTCAATTCTGCTTTGTCTTCCTACACATTCTTTTATTTGGCTACTGGCCTTGTATGTTTAGTAATTTTTTAAATCCTTGTATTATGTATTTTCTTGGGTTATTCTGTTCTCTATAGCTCAGAGATTACCAGTTGTTACCTTATCAGCTTTCTCATAGCAGATCATCTCCGCCTGTGTAGTGTTTTATGGTAAACCATCTTCTATTGTAATTGTTTTTTCTGTGGAACTCCACTCTTTTCACCTGGTTTGAAGAAGTTGGTGTTTTTTTTTTTTTTTTTTTTTTTTTTTTTTACTACACAGCAGTGTTTCAGATGCTTTTGTCACAGAAGTTTCACCAATCCAGGTCAAAGTTTACATCAATTTCTCAGTTTCAAGATCCCCACGAGATGTGGGAATTGTGACTTCATACTTCAACCATGGCAGAGCCAGACTTGGCTTTTATGAAGGCTTTTTCTCTCTCAGAACCTCAGGCAGAGAGCTCCTTACTGCTTATCTGGGCCTCAGAGCAGAGCCCTTCTGCTCCCCCTTTCACTACGGGGATGCCTTTTCCAAGGTCCTGGTCTTGAGCAGGGTTTCAGTTCCAGCTCATCTTCTCTCAGGGACCCACAGCCATGCCTTCTGTCATCTAGTGGGTATTTAAATCCCAGTCCCTAGTTTATATCTTATATCCAACCCATGATAAATCCCCATTTTTTTGTTTGTAGAAAGGAAGTGGATTGACATTTGTTGCCAACGGGTACATTTTTTATAACAAGAATCATTATCCTTTATCAGATTCTTTAAAAGGATAGCAATCATCACTTAAGTACAATATGGGAATATTCCAATGTTTATTTTTTTAAAGGTGGTTTTTTAGTATTTTGAAGTCTTTACTGAATTTGTCACAACATTGTGTTAGTTGCCCAGTCGTGTCTGACTCTTTGCAATTCCATGAACTGTAGTTTGCGAGGCTCCTCCGTCCATGGAATTCTCCAGGGAAGAATATTGGAGTGGTTTGTCATTCCCTTCTCCAGGGGCTCTTCCCAACCCAGGGATTGACCCCAGGTCTCCTGCATTGCAGGCAGATTCTTTACCATCTACATCATCAGGGAAGCCCTGTTACAATATTGCTTCTGTTTTATATTTTGTTTTTATGGCCATGAGGCACGTGAGATCTTAGTTCCCTGACCAGAGATTGAACCCTCACTGCCTGCAAAGTCTTAACCACTGGACCACCAGGGAAGGCCCTTCCAATAGTTAAAACAGATTTTAAAGCCTGTTGTTTATAATATTGGGTTGGTCAAAAAGTTAGTTTGGTTAGTAAATAGAGTCAATAGAGTTCTTCATGAAAATGAAAAATGTGTCTTTTTTTACTTAAAACTGAACAAAATTTTTGGCCAACCCAATAGAAGACTGCCTCACTAATAGTATACATAATACATATAATTTAGAAAACATGAATTTTGCATAACTAAACAGTTCATAACATTTTGATTCTACTTGTTTGATTTAGTATGAATGGAATGCTAGATTTTTATTTTTTTAAAAAATAGATATGCAACAATCAACAAAGTTTTACTGTATAGCACAGGGAACCATAGTCTATATCTTGTAGTAACCTCTAATGGAAAATAATCTCAAAACTAATATATGTGTATATGTATGACTAAATCACCTTGTTGTGCACCTGAAACATTGTATGTCAACTATACTTGAATAAAATATATACATATATTAAGGAAGACTGAAAATTTCATCAGACCTATCCTTTTGCAATGTAAATTTATTTAATGCACTTAAAGCACAGTTTGACTTATAAGTTTCAGGAATTGGAGAAAATGAGATTCGCCAATACAAGCAAATAAGTGAAACCAGATAACAAAGGGAATTTCATTTCCCCAACAGTTTTGCCCTGAGGAGGGAAATGGCAAACAACCAGCTGCCTTCCGCTCCAGCAGAGGGCAGAGGGACAAATAACTTGGTTGAGGAGACCAGGTTAATATTATAGAAGTGAATATATTGGAGATGGTTTGTGGAAAGTCTATGAACAGGATCTGAAAAGATGTAGTGATTCTGCTAAGGGGCTTGGGAAAAGACTGCATGGCTCAGCACTGTGTAAATGGTGTGGTTTCTCTTCTACAGATGAAAATGAATGTGAGCAAAACAATGGTGGCTGCAGTGAGATATGTGTAAACCTCAAAAATTCCTATCGCTGTGAGTGTGGGGTTGGCCGTGTGCTAAGAAGTGATGGCAAGACATGTGAAGGTGAGATGGGCAAGAAGCGATTCACATCAAGAGCCCCCACTAAGCCACTGGCTTATTTTTTGGACATTTATGGAACTGTCGAGGGTTAGAAGAGAGCAGCAATTTGGCTGTGTAAAGAAACCACAAACCATCATCACTGAGTATCACTGCAGGATGCCTGTGTTGCAGACAGAATGCAGTGTTGATTTTATCTCCAAGCTTTGGCAGAAGGGAGCTGTTGCATGTTGCAAGAGGCAGAGAGCTGCATTTTTAGTTTGGGATATAAAAATAGGGTATTCCATGTTTCTCAAACTTTAATACACCCTCAAATCACCTGGCATCTTGTTAAAATGCAGGTTCTGATTCAGTAGATCTGGGGTCAGGTGAAGATCCTGCATTTTTAAATGATTTTTAGGTGCTGGCTATGCTGCAGACCCTGGGAGCACATCTGAAGTAGCAAGATAATGGAGGCAGGTGGCAGAACAAATGGTTTATAGCAGTTTCTCAGACTTCCTTGCTGAGAATCACCTGCATGCTTTTAAAGCTGGCCCTTCCCAGGTCTCTCTTCTGGAGACTCTGGTTCAGTAAGGTGGGAGGGGCCTTACAGTTTGTGTTTTTACCAAGTTTCCTACCTGAGTCTTACCATCTTGGAAGTTTGGGAAACTGGTTTTTATGAAGTCATTTATTTTACTCATATACTTTGCATTTATTAGAGATTAACACATGTTTTGGAGATAAGTAAACTTACGTGATTTGATAGTAGAAATGCTGTATGGTGGCAGTTTTAGTCACTAAGTCATGTACGACTCTTAGACTGTAGAGTTGGACATGGACTGTAGCCCGCCAGGTTCCTCTGTCCATGGGATTTCCCAGGCAAGAGTACTGGAAAGAAAGTGAAATCGCTCAGTCGTGTCCGACTCTTTGGGACCCTGTGGACTGTAGCCCACCAGGCTCCTCTGTCCATGGGATTCTCCAGAAGAATACTGGAATGGGTTGCCGTTTCCTTCTCCAGGGGATCTTCCCGACCCAGGGATCAAACCTGGGTCTCCCGCATTGGAGGCAGACACTTTAACCTCTGAGCCACCAGGGAAGATTAAGAGTACTGGAACAAGTTGCTATTTCTTTCTCCAGGGGATTTTCCCAACCCAGGGATGGAACCTGGGTCTCTTGCATTGCAGTGGTTTCCTGCATTTCAGACAGATTCTTTACCAACAGAGTCACCAGGGAAGTCCAGAAATTCTGTATACATTTTGTATAATTAAGTAATAAAAAATAATTTGAAATGTATATTGAACAACTGAAATGGAAATTGTCTACTATTATGACATGAAGCTTTGATAATATCCCTTCTCTAAGGCACATTTGCCCTTGCATATTATCTGGGCTGAAATTTCATAATTTCTGACTTTAATAAATCTGAATCTCATGACATTGAGAGTTGAGAGACCAAAAAAGAAAAACACTCTGCAGATTATATGAAGAGATAAATGCTGCTGCCGCTGCTTATCATTATTTACAGAGGACATATGCTATGTCCCAGAGGGTAACTGAATGTGTGGCATAATACATTATAACACTGCTTGTGAGTTCACTTTATTCTAACTATATTCAAAATAATAAACTGCTACCCTAAAAGGAAAAATTATGGCTAGTGCTCACAATTTATTTCATGCCACAAAGTTTGCATTAACTCAGGGTCCACTAGCCAGGATATTAAACTGCTGTCTCTTATAAAAAATGTACTTTAAGTTTTATTGGATAAGGGTAATATCCTGAATCCTCCTTAAATCTTATTTTATACAACCATCTTTGCATATTTGTATATTAATGAAATGTTCCATGAGGAACATTTGTAATTATCTATGAGTATTTTATTGGAAATATTATAGTTAATACTCATATAATTTTAAAACCTAATAATCATAATGAAAAATATTTTAGCAGAAGATAAAGTTTGAATATGAGTTATACTTTAGGATTAAGATTCATATTTGAAGCCCTTACTTTTTGGAGAGTTTTTTGGGTTTTTTGTTTTTATGGAAATCCTTACATTTTATTGATAGTCCAAACATATTTGTTTCTTTAGCTAGTCTGTTAGATTAGCATATTTTCTTTTTTAAAATAAAAGTCTTTTTAACTTTTAAGTAATTTTTATTGTTTGTTTTATTATGAAAGAGTTATGTTCATAGAAGAAAATACAGAGAAGTAAAAGAAAGATATGGACCCAGAATCCCACTTGCTAGATATATCCATTCTAAACATTTTCATATATCCTTGTAAGAGACTTAAAATTCTTCAATCCAAGTAAGAATTTCAGCTTATTTTGTGCTTTGCAGTCTTAGATCTGGAAATTTTCTTAATGAACATTTTATCTGACACTTTCATTTTACATTTATTGAAACTGACACCCAGGAAAATTAAATGACTTAAGGAACATCACTTTTAAGAAAAAAATTTCCTATTAATGTTGATTTTAACATTTTTAGCATATTTTATGCTTTCTTCTATATTATTATATATCATTTTCAGCTATTTAAAAAGCCTGTAAGAATCCTTTATCTTTTTTAACTACAGATTTATAAACAGGTCACAACTTAATTTCTCTTAAATTTTGTGAAGATTAATTCATTGCAAATTTATTCTCTCTCCCTATTTCACAAAAATTGATTCATTCCAACTTAATTAACTGATGTTCCAAAGAACATCAGTTTTTATCGTTATTGAACTGAGACGTATAACTATAACTGGAAATTGGCTAATATCTTTCCTTGAACATTTTAAATGAATTGAAAGCATTCTCCCCCACCTTTTTTTTTTGACCACGCCATGAAGGATCTTAGTTCTGACCAGGGATCAAACTTGGACTGTTGGGATTGAGAGCTCAGTGTCCTAACCACTAGACTACCAGAGGATTCCTGAAGGCATTCCCTTTTAATTATTACCTTACCCCTAAAACAGGGAGCAGCAAACTTTTTCTGCAGAGACTGAACAGTGGATATTTAATATGGAGTTTGTTGAAACTACTCAACTCTACCCTCATAGTGAGAAGGCACCCCATAGATAAGAGGGAAATAAATGAGCATGACTGAGTGTGCTAATAAAACTTTATATACAACAGCATATAGCAGCCAGAGTTTGATGATCCATGATCTAGAAAATAGCATCCAGAACCCACAAAGGTCATTATTTTTCCTCTGCTAACTATGACATTATGTGGTAGTTTCTTCATTTTTCAACTGAATATTTTTCCTTTTTTGCTCATTTGATTGAGTATGCTTTTTGAAAATGCGAAACTTTTAAAAAGAAAACTTTAAAAAGCTACCTCATAAGAGAAGAATGAAAGAGCTCGGTAGAGTGGAATCTCTCAGTTTGCTGTCCAGGTCTCATTTTTATAATGTGCTGTCAACCCAAGAAAAATGTCTCTATGCTGTTATTCCTAGAGATTCGAGGAGAGGGGCTGGTGTTCCAGCCATTGGCAATAACTCTGAGTAACTCTGATACATTTAGCTGCTTTGCTTGAATTTATATTCTGTCAGTTCCTTTTACCTCAGTAATAAACATTTCAAAATTGGGTGGACTAAATGTTACAGCAATTAAGAAATGACTTTCCGGTCTTCCTCCCCAAATTATATTTTAATCATGAGAAAAACAGATAAATCCGGGTTGAAGGGCATTCTACAAAATGACCAGTTTAAGTGATGAGAGCTGTGTTTGTGTTGTAAGATGGCTCTTTGTAGCTCTAACATTTAATCAAAACTTCTTTGTGGACATTACCTTACTATGGTAAGCCAAGTATAGTGCCTGATGCAAACCATGAGTCCAAGAACCAGAATTCTTGGGGAAGAGGGCTACAAGATCTTTCCTTTTTCTTTTGGTTTTTATTGCAGACATTGAAGGATGCCACAATAACAATGGTGGCTGCAGCCATTCTTGCCTTACATCTGAGAGAGGCTATCAGTGTGAATGTCCCCGAGGCTTGGTGCTGTCTGAGGATAACCACACTTGCCAAGGTAGTACCTGCTCAGCCTCTGCTCTGACTTCTTCCGCCCCAAATCTCCCTGTCTTCCTCACCCAAGTGTGTCAAGATTCTCATCTTTTAGAATACCAGCTCTTTCAGCAGTGTGTGTTCACTCTAGAACCGTTCAAAAATTACTGTTAAAAAATGTAACATAAAAGTTACCATCTAAACCAGTGTTAAGTGTGTAGTTCAGTAGTGTTAAGTATATTCACATTTTTGTGCAGCAAATCATCAGAACTTTTTCATCTTGCACCCATTAAACTCTGTACCCATTAAAAACAGCTACCCCTCCTTCCTTCCTCCCTGCAGCCCCTGGCAACCACCATCCTACTTTCAATTTCCATGAAGCCAGCTATTTTAGGTACATCATATATATGGATTCCTACAATTTGTCATTTTGTGATTGACTTAATTTCACTTAGTAAATTGTCCACAGGTTTCATGCATGTAGCTCGTATGACAGGATTTCTTCCCTTTATAAAGCTATTCCACTGCATGTGAACACCACATTTTATTTATCCATTCATCCACTGATGGACATTTGGATTGCTTCCTCCTCCTGGCTATTGTCAATAATGCTGCTATGAATAGGTGTATGCAAATATCTCTTTGAGATCCTGTTTTCAGTTCTTTGGGATCTATACTCAGAAATGGATTGCTGGAACATATGGTTTCCTTTGCTTTTTACTTTTGATTTTATTTACCCTGATTTCTAGTATTAGTTGTAAAACTAATATTCAATACTTAGTTTAGATGGAGTTCCTCTTTTCTAACAGATCATTGTTTTTCTGGAAATGTAGTTATTTATGTCCAGAATATTAATTTATTCATCCAGCAAATATTTAATAAGCACCTATCTGTGATTTCTTTATACTGACTCATTGCTATTATGTGCCTTCATACACTGATATTGCCCTCACGTTTTGTCTGACAGTACTCAGAAGTACTCATTTTGGACATTTGTGCAGTCTCGAGACGAGAATGCTTAAGAAAAGCAATCTTTCTATATTAAATTAAAGTGGATTTATAGTCACAGTTTATGGTTTACTGAGCCATTCAAGGATGATTTGGAACTCTTCCCCAAGTGCACTAATGCTGTTTTTATTACCACTGTTTTATGGGGCCATAATTAATGGTGAAGTCAAAGCAGTAACATTATGTAATTTAAGCCCATATCAAAGCAGTACTTTTTCTGTATTGCCGATAAATTGTGTTTCCGCTAAAAGTTCATCCTTTAGGTGTTTTGATGCATGGAATTATGCTAGACACGCTTTGAAATGTTTGTTAAATTGAAACTTCAGAACAATATTTCTTCATCTGGGAAATAATACAGTATTTGAAGAGCATTATTTGACCACAACCTTGGGAGTTAGGAGTCCAGCTTTTATTCACCAATTTGTTTTGAGCCTCACAGATTTTTCTTGCGGATAAAACAAAAAGCTCAAAGTGCAAGAGGGAGAAGTTGTTTCTCCTAGTAGTCTCCTTCCCCTTCTCCCAGTTCCACTTTCCTGGTTCTAACAGCATCCCCTGTCCCCACAGTTCCTGTATTCTGCAAGTCGAACACCATCGAAGTGAGCATCCCCAGGGACCTGGTTGGCGGTCTGGAGCTCTTCCTGACCAACACCTCCTGCCGAGGCGTGTCCAATGGCACCCATGTCAACATCCTCTTCTCCCTCAAGACATGTGGCACAGTGGTTGATGTAGGTTCTTCCTGGAGGACTCTTGGGGAATGACCAAATCTAGTTATTTGGGAATTGGTTGATGAAGGTGTGCATTGTGGCTTGTGTCATAGATGACATATTTCCACATAAAAGAATGGCGCTCAAAAATTCATATGCTGTTCATTTAACAAATGTGTTATTGAGCATCTGTACTGTGCTGTGTTTCTGACACTGGGAAGACAGCAAGTTAAAAAGAATTCTGCTATTTCAGTTCTCAAGTAGTATTGAATACCATCTCTCCAATATGCACAGACATTTTCCTGAGTGGGTCAGCACCTGTACCAGGAGGCCTACTGTGTCTCCTCTGACCAATTATTTTACTTGAAGAAAACAATGATTAATTCATGAGATAACAAGTGAGTCCAAGGATTGAACCAGGTAGAGGTAAAAGATTTGTCCTTCCTTCCAAGAATCTGTGCACAGCCCTGTGCTGGGGAGGCTGAGGGATATGTGAAATATATGCAAAATAAGATTCCTGACTTTTAGGAACATACATGGTTCCTAAAAGACAACATACATAACATATGAGTCAGTGATACAGTTGACGGGTGGTATAGGAGGCCAGAAAGGGACAAACCCTGGAGTAGTCAAGACAAGTGAGACTTGATTTGGGGTAGAAGCATATGCGTGGTTTATACAGGCAGAGAGGTGGAGAAAGGGCATTTCAGATGAGAAACGAGTGATCAAGTCTCAGAGGTGGGAATTCTTGAGGCTTATGCTGAGTGAGCGGGCAACACAACCTG
This sequence comes from Moschus berezovskii, assembly GCF_049115385.1. Classification (NCBI taxonomy): domain Eukaryota; kingdom Metazoa; phylum Chordata; class Mammalia; order Artiodactyla; family Moschidae; genus Moschus; species Moschus berezovskii. The sequence goes on from NC_142471.1 coordinate 29,682,861, forward strand.
CCTGGCAAGGAATAAATAATGGAAAGGAAACTGGAAAAGTGGGTGGAGGGAGACTGTGCTTTCAAAGATCTGCTCTGTGTGCTGGGGTGAGACGTTTGGCTTTTTCCCATAGGATTGGGATGAAGCAGGCACTGTTATGATGAAATCAGAAGTGGACAAGATGAATAGAAAAGAAAGGACCTAGACCCAGGAGATTGGTGTAGAGGCCCTTGCAATCAAATAAACAAGTATTTATTTATGGAAACAGAAAAATCAGAGAGCTAATTAGACTTGGGATAAGAATTGGGGAGATATTTGAGAAGGACCCACTTTAGGCAAATTGTGTTTTGTCATATCTGTGGATAATCAAATAGAAATGCCCTGCAATGAGCCAGGGGTTCTTGGTAAACAGGCGAGCAGACAAGGCTAGAGATGAAGAACTGAAAATCATCTGAGTAAATGCGACAGCTGAAGCCCATGTGCAGATGAACTTAGCCCAAGGTCATGCTGCTGCACAATCACCAGGTCTAGGATTCCAGAAAAATATAATATACAGAGGCTGTTCTTTTCCAAACTATCAGAGCTTTGAATTTGCTGATTCTGCATAGCTCAGGCTTTTATGACTAATACTCCAAAGGAATGTGTGGGTTGACCATGAAGTGGTATATAAAACTCTTAATAGTCAAAACATATTAGTAAAAAGAGGAGAAGTGATTTTTTTTTTAAGTTTTAGGTTTTAGCAACTGAATCTCTTGTGTTTTGACGTAAAGGGAAATTTGGAGAATGTTATGGTGGGCAGTGGGTAGGGTGCTCTGCAGAAATAAACAGAGACTCTTTCCTCTCCTGTCTCTGGCCTGGCTCAGGTGGTGAACGACAAGATCGTGGCTAGCAACCTTGTGACAGGTCTACCCAAGCAGACTCCAGGGAGCAGCGGCGACATCATCATTCGAACCAGCAAACTGCTGATTCCTGTGACCTGTGAGTTTCCACGCCTGTACACCATTTCTGAAGGCTATGTTCCCAACCTTCGCAACACCCCACTGGAAATCATGAGCCGCAGTCATGGAATCTTCCCATTCACTCTGGAGATCTTCAAGGACCATGAGTTCGAAGAGCCTTACCGGGAAGCTCTGCCTACTCTCAAGCTGCGAGATTCCCTCTACTTTGGTATTGAGCCCCTGGTGCACGTGAATGGCTTAGAAAGCCTGGTGGAGAGCTGCTTTGCCACCCCCACATCCAAGATCGACGAGATCATGAAGTACTACCTCATCCAGGATGGGTAAGTAGGCTTCTTGAATGATGGATTAGCCTTAGTTCTCATCTGGGTCTTCCCTGGTGGCTCAGATGGTAAAGAATCTGCCTGCAGTGTAGGAGGCTTGGGTTCAGTTCCTGGGTCAGGAAGATCCCCTGGAGAAGGCAATGGCAGCCCTCTCCAGTGTTCTTGCCTGGAGAATTCCATGGACAGAGGAATCTGGTAGCCTACAGTCCATGGGATTGAAAAGAGTTGGACAGACTGAGGGACTAACACTTTCACATTTGATCTCTGGACACAGCAGCAACTTCAATCATTTCATAAAACCAAACAGCACTCTTGCCTGCTCTTAATTAGTTCAGAAACCACTTGTGCACATTTTGGTGGTAAAAACTGGTGAGGAAGAGCAGAGTCCAGAATGACTCCAAGAGTTCTAACTTGTATGACTGACTAGATGTCCTTAACCAAGATGAAAGGACATAGGTTGAAAAGCAGATTTGCTATAAAAATACTGAAAATGATAATTCCAAATAATAGTATTCTAATGTAAATGCTTGGATTTCCCTGATGGCTCAATGGTAAAGAGTCTGCCTGCCAATGCAGGGAACGTGGATTGGATCCCTGGTCTGGGAAGATCCCCTGGAGAAGGAAATGGCAACCCACTCCAGTATTCTTGCCTGGGAAATCCCATGGACAGAGGAGTCTGGCAGGCTACAGTCCATGGGGTCGCAAAGAATCAGGTATGACTTAGCAACTGAACTAACAAAAACAAATTGTAAATACCCACAGAACACTTAAGAGAATTTCAGTGGCAGTTGAAAATGCATGTCAGTTAGACCCAGAAACAGTAGAGACAAATAACAGAGGATTACCCCTGTTTATAGTTGAAACTATAGGATTGATTGGGGCTTCCCAGGTGCCACTAGTGGTAAAGAACCTGCCTTGCCAATGCAGGAAGCATAAGAGAAGGGCTCGATCCCTGGGTAAGGAAGATCCCCTGGAGAAGGGCATGGAAACCCACTCCAGTATTCTTGCCTGGAGAATCCCATGGAACCTGGTGGGCTACAGTCCATTGGGTCACACAGTTGGACACCACTGAAGCAACTTAATATGCATACATAGGATTGATTAACCTGATCAGAGAGATTGTAGAGCATGGGTGGCATGGTTGTTGTTGTTCAGTCTCTAAGCTGTGTCTGATTCTTTGCGACCCCATGAACTGCAGCACTCCAGGCTTCCCTGTGTGCTCAAACTCACGTCCATTGAGTCAATGATGCTATCCAACCATCTCATCCTCTGTCGCCCCCTTCTGTTGCCCTCAATCTTTCTGAGCATCGGGGTCTTTTCCAATGAGCAGGCTCTTCACATAAGGGTGGCAGATGGGGAATGAGAAATTCAAGAGGATAATGAAGTGGAAGCAGCAAATGCTGACCCCTGTTTTAAGAAGTTTGGTCGTGAAGGAGAAAGATGAAATAATTGGTTGGTTTTAGGAGAGGAGAGATCAAGTGAACTTTGTTTCTGCTTGCTTGTTTTATACAAAGCAGAGTTCCATATTTGTTGAGGTTGTTGGATTGAGAACTTTGCGTGTGTCCATGTATCATTGAAAGCCTAACAGTTACCACATCTACTGCTTACATTCCCAGGAAAATTACACTCACATCCCAAACTCATAGCTGTATCTCATCAGTTCCTTCCTCATCCTCAATGTCAGATGGGACATATCTCTAGCAGGTCAGGACCTGCTGTTTAAGAAAAGGCAAATGGCCTAGTGAAGAGCACCACAGATGTGCCCTGGTTCATGCCCTTTGCTAGTTACCCTGATAGACTCTGAAATTTCTCCTTTGCTTTTAACTCCCTGGATCTCTCACCACAGGCAGCCTTTACTGGCTGCTATCGATTTCCTGCACAGTGATTTTAAACTTTTGATATACATTAGGATCAACTGCAAAGCCTTTCTAAAAGTAGCAATATCCCAACCCCATTCTCCACTCTTACCACCTTATTTCCAGCCCTCATTATCTTTCACCTGGACAGATGAAAGCTTGCAAACACAGCCTCCTACATCCCAGCTCTCAAGTCTCGTCTCCACAGAGCCCTGGGTATCCAGTCAAAAGAAAAACAAATATATATATATATAGATAGACAGATTCCTACTGAAAACATACTGATGGCTCTTGACTTCCTTTGGTTGGTAAATTTAGCTGTTTACTAGCTGGAGAACCTCTAACTTCAGATTCCTGTAGCCTCCTTAGCTTGTTTTCAGAATCTGGAAAAGGCATCTGAGCTGCTTTGGATGGCTAGAGGTAGGTCTCATAGGAGACGGCAGGCCTTTGGGTTTCTTGCCTTCTTAAAGTGATCTCCACAAAGTTTTAAAATGAAACATAGAAGCATCAATTTTTATATCTTTATTTTTTTTCAGTCACATAATTAGTGCTAAATAGATTTGGGGATGGATTTACTTTGTGTGGGGGGGGTGGGTTTTGGGTACTTTTCAATTTTTTACAGGTTTATTGCAGTGCTGTTTGTATACAATAAATATGCTATTCAAAATATACAGCTTGGAGAATTCCCTTGAGGTCCAGTAGTTAGGACTCTACGCTTCCACTTCAGCGAGCTGGGTTCAATCCCTGGTCAGGGAACTAAGCCACCCAGTGTGGCCAACAGATTAAGTGTGGATTTGCTAAGTTCTGATGTCTACACACTGGTGAAACTATCACTGGCAGTGAATTTTTCTCTTACCACAAGTTTTCTCCTGCCCTTTGCATTTACTTTTGCAAACATAAACACATAGTCTTAACTCACTTACTGGGAAAACATGTAACCTACAGTCTCAATAAAGTTTGTGAAGTTTATTTATAAACTTTATTCAGACCCTCAGTTAGGACTATATGCTTATGTTTTAGACTGTTCTAAGAAGATGTGCTATTTAATTTTCCAGCCTTTAGCACACACAAAAACAATGCTATGGAAGATATTAAAATTGTTCAAAAGCATAAGCAGAACTCGAAAACACAGCTATATGGCCCTGTTTCCACTATGCATAGGCAAATGGTTTCATCTCGAGTGCAGTATTGGATAGTACAGTATTAGCTAATAACAGTAATGGTGCATTTGAGATATTCCCTCGAGATAAAATCCAGCTCTCAGTTTGGCTCACTATGCCTCACCCTCTGACCTCTACCTTCTCCGGTTTCTGCTCCTGCCAAAGAGAACTATGGGCAATTCACAGTATCTGTTGCTCCTTACACTCTCCTGATTCTGCAGCTGCCATTTTCTACTGCCTGAAATCCCCTTTCCTTTTTCTTCCTGTCTGATTCTTACTGGTCCTTTGAGACACGTTGGGATTTTTTTTCCCCTCCATGAAGCCTTCCCTGATTGTTCTAACCAGAACTAGAAATCTTCCTTTTGTCTTCCTTAATGCCTTGCCTACATACAGTAAAGGTCATTAGCTATTTGTCTAATGGATTATTGAATGAGCGTTTTCATAATACTAATTTGGGGCTAGTTCAGAGTCCTAAAATAAACATAGTACTGTTTACTTGTATTTGTAAATTGGTTGATTATTCATTGTCCTCAGCTTGAATTTAAGTCAGGCTGGTTTTCCCTGATATTTAACACATCTGATTTGCTCCCCTCTAGTTTTAGTCAGCATATGCTCTGAGAATGCAAAAAAAATTTAATGCAAGCCTAAGCAAAGTAGAATTAGAAAGTTTATCTCCAGAAAAAGAAACACTGAATTCCAAAATCCAGTATTGGGCCACTCTTGGGTAATCAATTATTGTGACTTACCCTGTACTGTTTGTTGTTACTTTCTTTTAGCACATGAACTTGGAGTTGATGAACTAGAATTGTCTAATCACAGCAAACACCAAATCAAGAGCCAGAATTTGTCTTGGGTTCTATTCTGTAATGTGTTACCCTACAACAACTCTTTGTGTCACATTTTCTCTTTAAAAAATAGTATTTTTTTTTACTATTCAGCCACAGAAAAGAATGAAATAATGCCATTTGCAACAACATGGATGGACCTAAAGCTTATCACACTAAGTGAAGTAAGTCAGACAGAGAAAAACAAATACCATATGATATCACTTATATGTAGAATCTAAAATATGATACAAATGAACTTATTTACAAAACAGAAACAGACTCACATAGAGAACAAACTAATGGTTACAAAAGGGTAAATTGGGATTTGGGGAAGGGATAAAGCAGGAGCTTTGGATTAACAGATACACGCTGCTATATATAAAATAAACAACAAGGTCCTACTGTATAGCATAGGGCTTCCCAGGTGGCACTTATGGCAAAGAATCCACCTGCCAATGCAGCAGACTCAGGACACGTGGGTTTGATCCCTGGGTTGGGAATATCCCTTGGAGGAGGAAATGGCAACCCACTCTAGTATTCTCGCCTGGAAAATTCCATGGACAGAGGAGCCTGGTGGGCTACAGTTCATGGGGTTGCAAAGAGTCAGACACAACTAAGCATACACACACACTATAGCATAGGGAATTATAGTCAATATCTTGTAATAACCTGTAATGGAAAAGAATATGAAAAAGAACATGTATGTGTATACCTAAATCACTTTGCTGTACATCAGAAATTAACATTGTAAATCACCTATACTTCAATTTTTAAAAAATAGTATTTTAGGTAAAGATAAATTAAAGATGCTGAGGCACTCAGATGAAAAGTGCCATTTTAATGTCACGTTACTACTGTTCTCATAGTTACTGGACTTTAAAGTTCCCTGACATCACAGACCATATTGTTCATTTCTGACTCCTCTGCAGCACCCAGCAGAGTGTGTCACTCAGATTAGATATGCAATAGGTATTTGAGAACATAATCAGAAATGGCATAGATTCATTTAACCTCAGGAAAATGACAATGTGTACATAAATATAATAAATAACAGAAACCACATTATATTTCTAGATCCTCTTCAGTTTAGGGGAATAAGGTACCAGTAATTACAAGTCAAGGTGTCATATTTTTTAATAATTTTATTGGATTTTTTGACTGCCCTGAAACAGCAATTAGCAATGAACTAGAAAGTGTTCTGTAAGTATGTGGAGTAAGCATCCAGTTTTATAGGTGTTTATATCTGATCCCACTTTTTTTTACTGGCCTGGTAGAAACTATGAAGCATCCATGAAGAGGAAAATAGGTAAAAGTTCCTTTTGAATTCAGATTGAAAAGACAATATATGCATGAGCCCTGGCCTTTAGGAAAAATGGTTCATCTATTCTAATCCTTGGGCTCAAAGTGGAGAATCAATAACCCCTCTTTTTCCCCCAGCTAACCCTGAGGTGAGCCTAGGAGTTTCACTTCAAGTGGTAGACCTGAGATTAAAATCTCAAAGCCTATCAAATTAAAATTTGGCATTAAATCTGTGAAAAGAGGTATTAAAACATTTTGGAAGTAAATGATTTCCCCCCCCCCAATAGGTCTAGTTATTATGTAAGAAACTGACATCTTTATGCAGCTCCTTGTTGTACAAATTGGGGTTTGCTCACCTTTGGATCCCCTTCAGGGGTGAGTATCTGTTAGGTGTCTGATAAATATAGTGAAATTTCATTAAAGAAAAGCCTTCTCAAGTCAGTAATAAAGTACATGAATGCAGAATTCCTACAATATATTAAAAATGAAAATACAGCCTTAAAAACATACACCAATATCAAAAGATATCTTTATAATAAATGTTGTTGCTGTTGCTAACACTTCAATATATTGACTTAACAGGAGGCCCTGGTGCACAGTTTGTGGGTACAGTGAATGAGAGATGGGACAGAGAGCGTTAACGAGCAGGGCTGTGTCTGAGATGCCTTCACAGGGAAGGGATTTCATTTTTCCTTCATTCTCAAAAATCTTGAGTGCAGCCCAACCTCCTCCACCCCATTTGCCTCTCCTTGGACCAAACATGTTGGACTGGATTGTTTTTCCACCTCTGTTTAAGAAATCAAGTCTTACGTGCTATCCTGCCCTACTTCCAGCTGTGTTTCAGATGACTCAGTAAAGCAGTACACATCCCGGGATCACCTCGCAAAGCACTTTCAGGTCCCCGTCTTCAAGTTTGTGGGCAAGGACCACAAGGTGAGCTGAAGACCTTTACCTTATAAAGCTGCCTGCCCTCTCCCACCATGAACCTGAGTCTTCCTACTGTCCCAATTTGTTCACATTCTAAAGCCTACCATTGGGCTCTGCATGACCTTTATGAAAAATACTATAAAACTGGCCATCTAGAATCTTAACACCTCCATGAATGTCAGAATCATCTGCACCCTCCCAATAAAATAACTAGGCTTGTTCAAAGAAAATATGATGTGATTATAACACAAAATCCCTGTGAGCAGGTGTGATTGAAAAAGCCTGTGTAGTGGTCACGTGGCAAACTATATGGAAAGAATATTTGCAAAAAAGACAAATAGTGAAATGTTCAGTGAAAACAGTATTTCACTGTTTTACATGCCAATTCAAATAATTACAAGACTATTTTATACATATTAAATTTATAAAAATTATAAATCCCAACTTTCAAGGCTATAGTGAGATGTGTATAGTAGCAGTATAAGTTGATATACTTTCTGGAAAGTTGTGTAATAACCTGACAATTAATTAATAATCTGACAATGTGTAATAACCATAAAATTATCAGTCTAAAAATTTCAATTCTGACACCTTCTCAGAAACAAAAATAAAAACATGGTTTGTTGAATGTGCTTATAGAGTACTGTTACGAGAGATGCATTTAAACCACTGCATCAATTAATGCAAATTAAGCAGTTAATGTACAATGAAATATAGAAAAAGGAGACATGAAAAAACTCTTGTCATAAAACAATTAAATGCAAATTGAATATGAAAAAGTTTTTTAATGTATATAAGTAAATAGAGGTTATAAGAGGCCATATATTGACATAATATGTTAAAGTGGAAGGTTTTTTATTTTAGTGAAATTGTTGAAACAGTTAAACAAAGGAAAGTTTGAGGCCAACAGTTTTTTCCATACCGCGTCTAAGTGTATTCATGTGCTGTCCAGCTTCATCACTCTTCCGAAATAACTGCTAACCATGATGGCTAACCCTTATCTTCCTCTTCAACTCAGCAGCGTGCATTGGGAAGTTACTTATAGGAAGAAGCTTGGAGAAAGAACTTGTTACTTTACACAGAAGTGGGTGGGACCCCATGTTATGCCCAGACCTTGATGTGACGAATCAAGATGTTAATGTTATTAGATGTTGTTCTCACAAAGTTCTCTTGTGTCCAGGCATGGAGGCAAAAGTTGTGGATGTCAGGTTTTAAGTCACCCATGTGATTGAGTATGTTTGCCACATTACTAAATGTGTGAATTTGGACAAGTTCCTTAACCTTCTTAGTTTCCTTATCTGTAAAATGGGGATGACATCAGTCTCAAAGGGCGGTTGTTTAGATGAAATGAGATAAAACATATGAAACATTTGGTAGTGTCTGGCTTCTAGTAGGCACCCCCCGACTGGCAGCTGTCTTCACTGTTTTTGTTCTTTATTATTGTAATCTTTCAGGAAGTGTTCCTGCACTGCCGGGTCCTGGTCTGCGGGATGCTAGACGAGCGTTCTCGCTGTGCTCAGGGCTGCCACCGGCGAATGCGTCGGGAGGCAGTAGAAGGAGAGGATGCCAGTGGTCCACAGAGCCAGATGCTGACAGGTGGTCCAATCAGCATCGACTGGGAGGACTAGGACAACCCACCACCCAAGTCCTCCTGCAGGCTGCCTGTCTCTCTGGAATTCTCCCCTCGTCTTCTGAGAGCATCAGTTGACACCCTAGAACACCATGCTGCTTTAAACCTTACACTTTGGGTTTAGACAAACCCCCAGAACCGACTCACTCTGACTCCAGCCCACTGGGTCAGGAAAAGTCACCTCACTGCTGCCCAGCCTGTTCCAGATGGAGCTTCATCCTCCTAATGTGGAAAGCGGTGCCATGTACCCCAAACACAGCTCACTTCCATGCTCCCCCATTTATTTCCTGCCATAAAACACCTAGTGTAGGATACCATTTCACCACTAAAATCAGAAGTTGGGTATATTATTTCAAATGAGGAATTTAAAAAATGAAATAGTGGCTTGAAATTATGACTTAAATGCCCACTGACTCCTTAAATATGTAAACAATAATTATACCCTAAGATTTCCATTCAAATACAGAATAGTTATAGGGGATTTGGAAGTTTATCACTGTATGTGCTAAAAATAAACTGTTTGGATTTTCTCCTGCATAATATTTTCCTCCGGGGTTTTTATGTTGTCTTAAGTAAACTATTTTCAATTAATAAATGTTAGTAAATTCATTAACATGCATTTAAGTGGTTCAGTGACTGAACAGTAGACAAAATATGGTAACATATGCCCTGTTATTTGGCATTCTGTGCCCTCAGACTGACAATAGAAAAAGCTATAAAGCTACACCATACTCTATTTTGTAGGTGCTTAATAAATTTTATTGAAGTAAATATCCTAAACCACAGAGATAAATGTTATCCTCAGTTAAATCCACTTGCTAAATATGACAATTCGTTTTATGGCTTTACAGAAGATCAGAAAACAGTTTTTCGACTTTTCTTTTTAGAAAAGACTGCAACCAACAATTTGTATTGGAACCAGTAACATTAACAAAAGGAAGAAAAAGGAGAAAATAATCTAAATCAGGGGTTGCAAACTTTTTCTGTAAAGGGCTGAAGGGTAACTAGTTTAGGCTTCCTGGGTCATACAGGCCCTGCCACAACTGCTCAGCTCAGCTGTCCTAGCACAGGAACAGCTGTAACTTTACCCAAATAGGTGCTAAGCCTGATATGGCCCAGGCCTTTGTCTGTCAGTCCCTGACTTCAGTGGTCCTCAGGCCTCACAGTGCATCAGAATCACTGGGGAGTGTTTCTAAAATACCAGTACTTAGGCACCAGCCCCCAGAGGGTCTTTAGGGTTGTAGTACTGCTCCGGTGATTCTAATCTACAATCAGTGCTGAGAACCAGTGTTTTTAATACTCATCAGGTGATTCTAATCTGCAATCAGGACTCAGTCTCTCACTCCCTTCAGTTTCCATGGACTTTTCCTAGCTGTCTTCAGTAGCAGTTTTTACCAAATGCTTCTCGGATCTTAACATGACACTAACACCACTTAGTAATTGGGATTTTCAACAGGACTAGTTCAATGAGGGGAAAAAATGGAACCCCAGAGACCTCACTCTGTCTGACCTGCACCTCCACAGGCTTTAATCCAGTAAGTCTCTGACCTTGTCTTGTTTTTAACTCTTCAGCACCAGTGGTTATAATTGTTGTCCTTGGAGGAACTTACCAGGTTGGGTTCTGTTTTCTTCTAAGTGAAATGGAAGCACATTGGTGATAGTGAAATTCATTCATCTCTTTTCAAATTTTCTAAAAACTATACTTTATAATATGTGAGATGCTTATTAGCCACTGAAACATGGACCAGAGGAAAGTCATTGCCTCTCAAATGGTTGGACTCTCCAAAATTTCACTTATTAATATAATTATCAATTCCAAGAATTCCAGTATTTTAGTCTTTATTTTAGTCTTCAAAGTAAGCCCTGAATTTCCAGGCAAATATGTCTTGGTTGGGGAGATTGGTGTTAAAGTGAAGAGTAGTTTTCAAATCACTCTGTGTCTTCTTTTCAATCCTCTTTTTCAAAGGTCAAGACTCCCTTTCAGCTGTAAAATAGTGTTCCTTTCTGTGCTTTGTGGTATCCAGACTTTGGGAAAAAGGATGAGATACATCCGCCATATTACATCTCCCAGACAACTGTGGTGTCACTCAAAATGGAGAAGGAATCACCTCTTCCTCACAACTCTTCTTTCTCCTCTTCTGCACAGATGCAAGCTGCCCGCTGACTGTTCATAAAGGGCCGGCAGCCCAAAGTCCATACAGTGTTGAACACAGTATCAGCCAGGGAATCACAGGCTACTTGAAAAATATTAAGAGAAATATAAGGGTTAATATACAAGACTACCCCAAGTAGTAGTTTGAGTAATTTTGAAGAGGCAGTGTATTTCCAAGGATAACATGATACCCAGAGGAGAGTTAGAAGCAGTGACCCAAATACAGAATTAAAAGGAAAAAAAAAAAAAGATTTATGAGAAGCTTTTTCAGAGACGCTTCTATCCAATCTAATAAAGCAGAACACACTTTGGGATGACCTCCTTTTATGGGGCCTCCAGGTCAAAACCATGACTAGCAATCAGAATCTCCCACATCACTATGCTCACTCCATGGAAAATTACATTTTTTTTCCAGAGGACTCAAATAACATTGCTATGTTTCCTATAGCTTTCCCTATTCAAGTGTGGGATAAATAACTAGGTCACTAATATTTTGTGAAAGATTTGTGCATCTGTATTCATCAGGGATATTGGCCTGTAAATTTGTGTGTGGTGTTCTTATCTGGTTTTGATATAGATAAGGCTGGCCTCTTAAGACTTGTTTGGAAGTTTTCCCTCTTCAATCTTTTTTTTTTTTTTTTCAGTTTGACAGTCTTAGTTGCAGCTTGCAGAGTCTTCACTGCCACATGCAGGATCTTTAGTTGCAGCTTATGGGCTCTTAGTTGGAGCGTGTGGAATCTAGTTCCCTTGACCAGGGATCAAACCTGGGCTCCCTGCATTGGGAGCACAGAGTCTTAACCACTGAACCACCAGGGAAGTCCTGTCTTCAACTTTTTGAAAGACTGAGAGGGCTTCCCTGGTGGCTCAGGTGGTAAAGAATCTGCCTGCAATGAGAGAGACCCAGGTTCAGTTCTTGGGTTGGAAAGATCCCCTGGAGAAGGGAATGGCTGAGAGAAGGATTGGTATTAATTCTTCTTTAAATGTTGAAGCTGCTTAAATAGCTGATTAATTTTTCTTTGAATGTTGAAGCCACTTTAAAAGTGAAGCTTACCAAACAGGAACCTCACCTGAATCTAGAGTCCAAGGATTTTATTGGGTGTCAGTTACATAGGCATATGGTGCTTAGGTGACTGAGTTCAGTCACTGGTACTCCCAGACCCCCAGAAGGAAAGCAGGTATTCACCATAAAATACACTGATTGTATAAGCCATCTAGACCAACTAGTATAGTGTGGCTCAGGGTCTTAGGCATCCAAAACATCTCATCAGTCAGAATTTTCCAAGAGTTCACTTCCCCAGAGCTGATGAAGGGCTAGTCATCAGCTTGCATGGCTAGAAAAATAGCCATTTCTTGGGAATGTGCAGAGTTTTAATAACCCAGATCTTTTGGGTTAGACACTTTCTGTATGACATGGAACAGATACAACAACAGAAATCAGAGATGAGGGAGGAAATAGTAGAGAATAATGTTCTTGGCTAAATTTGAAGCATCAATTTCAAAATAACAATGCAAGTTTTTTTCATGTCTTTTAATAATATTTTTTGTAAATTTCAATGACTTCTCTTAAGAAATAATGCTTATTAATAATTTTTTGAAATTTGATTCTTTTGTTAACTTCATGTAAAATTTATCTCTAATTAAATTAACATATATAGAAATTTTCCACCTTTTAAAAAAAAGTGAAATCATCTGATCCTAAATTTTTTGTTTGTTGGGAGATTTTTGATTACTGATTCATTCTCCTTACTAGTGACAGTACTGTTCAAATTTTTCTATTTCCTCATGATTCATTCTTGATTCGTTGTTTGTTTTGAGGAATTCATCTGTTTCGTCTAGGTTGTCTAACTTGTTAGTGTATAATTTTTCATAAGACTCTTATGGTCCTTTATATTTCTATGATATTAGTTTTAATGTTTTCTCTTTTATTTCTGATTTTATTTTCATCCTCTTTTTTTTTTTTCTTGGCAAATGTAGCTAAAGTTTTGTCCATTTTGTTTGTCTTTTTTAAAAAATCTCCTAATTTGATATTTTCTAGTCTTCATTTCATTTATTTCCATTTCTGATCTTCCTTCCTTCCTTCCTTCTACAATCTTTGGACTTCATTTGCTTTTCTTTTACTAGTCTTTGGGGTATAAAGTTAGGTTGTTGATGTGAGATCTTTCTTATTTCTTGATGTTGATGTTTATTGCTATGAACTTCCCTCTTATTAATAGAACTGCTAGAAGGGATAGTTAGGGATTTGGGGATTGGCATGTACACACTGCCATATTTAAAATGGATAACCAACAAGGACCTACTGTAACTCAGGTACCAACAGGGAACTCTGCTCAATATTTTATAACAACCTGATTGGGAAAATAATTTGAAAAGAAAGATAAATGTATATGTATAACTGAATCACTTTGTTGTACACTTGAAACTAGCACAACATTGTTAATCAACAATACTCCAATATAAAATAAAAAGTTTTTAAAAAAATTAAAACAGACCCAAATAAGTGGAAATACATCCATGTTCAATGTGGTCAGAAAACATAATTTTAAGATGGCAATATTCCTCAAATGGATCTACAGAGCCAAAAAATCTTACCAAAATTTCACCTGCCATTTCTTGAAGAAATAGACAAATTGAACCTAAAATTCATGTGGAAATGAAAGAGATACAGAATATCTGAAAAAATCCTGAAAAAGAACAAAGTTGAAGGACACTTCTTGATTTCAGATTTTACTACAAAATTACAGTAATAAAAACAGCGTGGTACTGGCATAGATCAATAGAATAGACTTGAAAGTCTTGAAATAAATACTGCAATTATGACAAATTGAGTTTTTTGACTAGAGTGCAAAAACAATTTAATGTGGGAAAGAATAGTCTCTTTCAACAAATGGTGCAGGAACAAGTGGTGGGAAAGAATAGTCTTTTATTTAACAAATGGTGTATATCTATATACAAAAGAATGAAGCTAGATCTCTTTCTTATACCGTACAGAAAAATTAACTAAAAAGAATCATAGATCTAAATATATGAGCTGAAACAAAACTTTTAAAAGAAAACATAGTGACTTTGAGTTCGGCAAAGCCCTTTTACATATGACATCAAAAGTACAAGAAATTCAAAAGATAAAAATGGACTTAATCAAAATGTAAAACTTCTGGACTACAAATTACATCATCCAGAAAGTGAAAAATCAACCCATAAAATCAGAGAAAGCATTTGCAAGTCATACATCTGTTAAAAGGTTTACATCCAGAATATATAAAAAAGTCTTGGGACTCAATAGTAAAAAGAGAGCCCAATTTTAAGGGGGGCAAATGAATAGACATTTCTCCAAAGCAATTATTTAATGGCTAATGAGCACATGAAAAGATGCTCAACATCATTAGCCCACTGGGAAATGTAAATCAAAACCACAATGAGATATAACTTCACACCCAATAGGGTCTATAATAAAATAGATAGATAATAACAGGTGTTGGCAAGGATGTGGAGAAACTGGAGCCTTAATACATTGCTGGTGGGAATGTGAAATGGGGTAGCTATTTTGGAAATCAATTTGTCACAAACTTACCAAATAACCTAGAAATTCCCCTCCTAAATATATATCCAAGACAAATGAAAACATGTCACCACAAGTACTTGTAAATAAATGTTCATACCAGAATTATTCATGATAGTCCAAAGTTGAGACAACCCAAATGTCCATCAATTGATTAAAGAAAACTTGTTTTATCCATATAATGGAATATTATTCAGCTTTAAAAGGAATGAAATACTGATGCACACTACATTATGGATAAACCTTACCAAATGAAAGAATCCAGTCACAGAAGACCACATGTTTGTAATTCCATTTATATGAATTTTCCAGAATAGCAAATTTATAGAGACAGAAGACTAATGGTTGCCTAGAACCAGACAGGGGAACATTGTGGTGAGACTGCTAATGGCTCTAGGATTTCTTTGTGGAGTGATGAAATTGTTCTAAAATTTATTGTGGGGAGTAACTTGACCTGATCCTAGATTAGCAGCAGGCACTTTTCACCTTTTATAGGTGCGGTTAGAAGGATACTCCCATTTACAGAGCCTCATTAATTATTCACAATTTCAAGTCTATGCACATTCACTTTAGAACAACACTCTAGACATTGATCTATAACAGGATCCAAGATTCTTCCTGTGGCTGACTTTCCCAGTAGCATAAAGCCAGCTCTTCATAAGCCTGAATTTCAAACTTTACCATCTAAAAGTATGTAACACTAATACTTGGATATATTGTTCGGGCTTCAGAAACTAAAGAATTACAATTTCCTAAGCTAAATTAGGAAAAAGAAATTATAGAATCACTGCTAGAAGCTAGGCAGCTAAGCAGTCATTGTAAAATAATTATCCTCAAGGATATAGAGAACTTTACACAAAAAGAAGGTAGGTTTTTAAAAATTCTTTATCTTACTGAGAATAAGAAAAAAAAAGCTTCAACCCAACCCCATAGACCTATACAGAATAATTCCTGATATGGAAAATTATTTAACAGTGGAATGGATAATGAAAACCAGTTGGGCAACTCTTGCTCTGGTCTTAGAGGATAGATTTTTATCCTCTGGGAAGGCTTTGGTGTGGCCCTGTCCATCAGGAGTGGCGCCAGCAGCTCCCGGGCAGGACAGCAAGAACTTTAGTGAAGGATTGCCCAGAGTCTCCCTTCCCCCTTGCTTCATTGGTCACAGAGTTCTATAAAGAAAGATCAGTGAACTCTGATGGTCTCTTTGAGTAAAGGAGCTCTGATTACATTTCTGTGTGAAAACAGGTACCAAACTCTCTGCTCACAGGTCAATGCACTTAAGATACCTACCTTCCACATTGGAGACAAAGCCCAAACTCCGTTTAAGGTCAGAGCAGATAGAATGGAGACACCATCGGAATTTTGCATCACAGCGATACTTGTTGGCACCACAAGTGTCGTAACAGACGTCCAGCTGGTTGCAGCACTTGGTCATTGCTGGAATGCCCAAGTCCATCTGGAGAAAAGTGAAGGAAAAAAAGAGAAGGAAGAAAATGCCACGTTTAGACCAAGGACCTTAGGCAACCTTGCCTCCCTTGTTCTCAAATTCCTGTTACTGATTCAGATCAGTTCAGAAGCACCAGATGACTGGAAAGAATACATCAAGTTGACAGTCACAGGATGCTAAGTTTTGATCATGATCTAGTCATTAGTTTAAACTTTGAATGGCCCCTTTTTCTACTTTTAGATTTTAGTAGTTTTCAAATTCACAGGCCACTATGGAGCTAAAAATAGAAAATCAGAAAATTAGGCAAGAGGGCAGAGCTTCAGTACTTTCAAATTCAACTAAAACCTTTACTTTGTGAGATTTTTTTTTTTAAACAAAGATTCCAAGTCTCAGAAGTATGAAAAATTAAGCCTTAGTTCACAAAAAGGTCACCAGAATTTTGCAGGGATCCATTCCATGCAGCACTGTTTTAAGTGTGTGTATGTGTTTGTAACGTGTTGGGGAACAGGGTAGGGTATAGAACATAGTTCCTGACCACAAGGGGACTACGATCAAACAACCCCAACATATATATACACATACACATTTATAAAGTGTCCTATAAACAATTATAAATCTGTCATAAACTAAGTTCATAGACTTCCACACACAGAAATATCAAATGGCAATTTTTGTGGAGGATTGTTAGATGATGGTATAGTTAAGATATAACAAGTAAAGAAAAGAAGTAATAAGCAAATCATATATAAGCAAGTCAACCAGTTTGTTTAGTCATTCAAGGGTCTTATCAATGTGATATATATTTTTTATTATATGTACTTTTTAATTAGGGAGAAAGATAAGTTGATAGCCTTGACTTCCAAAGTAACAAGTTAGATTTGATTGGGCTTCCCAGGTGGCTTAATGGTAAAGAACCTGCCTGCCAATGCCAGAGACGTAAGAGATGTAGGTTCCATCCCTGGGTTGGGAAGATCCCCTGGAAGAGGTCATGGCAACCCACTCATGTATTCTTGCCTGGAGAATCCCATGAACAGAGAAGCCTGGTGGGCTACAGTCCATACTGTCACAAAGAATCAGACATGACTGAATCAACTTAGCTTGCATGCACTTGAAGAGGGAAGGGACATGGTACAATAAGTGATTAAAGAGAAGTAATCAGAGAAGAACAAGATGGTGAGGGAGTAGGTGGACGTGGAGTACATCTCTCTTGTGGATTACATCAGGAATACACCTTCAGACACAGAGATGCATGCAGAGCACCAGCTGAGAGCAGACAGGAGTACCTGACCAGTGGAAGAGAATATATAGAACCACGCAAAACGCCGTAGGACGAAGGAAGTAGGGGGAAAAACAGGAGTGTTAGTAGGGCTGGACCTGCCCTTGGCCAGTGGGGGAACTGAAAACGGGATCCTATCCCCACATTAGGGCAATTGTCTGAGTCATAGGAGAAACATTTAAGACTAAGAGTGAAACAGCTGATCTGTGGCAGCCTAAAGGGGATGAGAATCAGACAGTCCTTGCTGCAGCCATACATACCACGGACAGGGACGCTGGTCCCCTGGAAGGTGTAGCAGCTGGGACCTGCAGTTTAGGGATTGTGGAACAATACCAGGGAGAGGGCTGCAGTTGACCGCGGAGAGACAGATGGGGGTAGGGGGTGGGGGGCGGATGTGAGGAAGGAGACTGTGGTGGGAAATGCCTGTGGAGGAAAGTCAGGCAGCCATGGAAGCCAGGCGATACTGCTGAGTTACGTGAAGGAGGTAGGGCCATCACCATAGCCTCTGTCTCCCCACACACCAGCATTGGTAGCTGAACAATAGAATCCACACAATCAACCAGCAGACTCTGTGTCTATGGAATATATAAAAGGTCATTGAGAGCTTCCACAAAAGAAAACACACTAGTTCTGATAACTGTGAACACTGGAGGCAAGAACACACAAGAGTAGGACCAGCTTAGAATCCAAAACAAGATATGAAATACTTCTACCAATTTTTACATGAAGCTTCTTTTCTAAAGGGAAAAATGTAAAAGGGTTTCTGAGAGGTCTTTAAAAAATTAATTATTACTTGTTTTTAGAGGAAGCTGATTGTTTGAGAAATAGTCAGTGGCAAAAGGAAAAATGTTTTAGCCTGCAGCTGGTTGGCAAGGGACGATATGTGTGTGTGTGTATGTTTGCAGATTTCTATGATGCTAATACTCCATACATAATTGATTTAACAGTTCAGACATGAAGACGGCCACTTTGCAAAAGTCCTGAGGATACAGCAATCAGCCCTCACTGGTCAGTACCAGCTTGCTCCAGTACATCTCTAGCAAGTCTCACCAATTTGAAGAAGTCACACTTTTCCAATCTATTTCAAATTAAGTTATGCTTGGTTCACTAAGGCTCAGCTGATGTTTGCACTGGTGACTTCAAAGTTCACTACCCAATGGCTAATTTGAGGGACAGCTGCATCTGAGAAAAGGAAATCAGGTGCTTTCTTTGAAAATGATCTTCTTTTCTCTGTATCCAGTTTAAAATACTAATTATATTGCTCAACCATATTCCATAAGTGATGAGTTCCATCAGGGGCACCTCTTAGATTAGTCTTAGTCAAAACCAGTCAACTAAGAGAACAATGATGGTGTACATACTCTTTCTGGTACCTTGAGACCCAGGAAATAGGAGCTGCAGCCATTGGGCTCCTGAGGCTTGTAGCCAGGTCTGGGCATTGGTGCCTTTCCTAGCAGGGGAAAGAGAGGAAAGAAGCAGGAAGAAGTGTTTAGAAATGAAGCATTTGGAAACATTCATCAAATAAAAATTGTCTAAAAGTATATTCAACTTTTCCTTCAAAAGTCCCTGCTCATCACCGACTTAAATTAGGTGGTGATGATGACAGTGATGCTAGCATAAAAAAGTAATAATCTCCAGACCAGACTGACATTTTTCTCCCAATCTTGAAGAGTCTTATGAGCATTTATTTAGTAAAAATTCTAACATTTCTCACATGGGTGACCTTGAAGATAAGGTCCATGGCAAAACCAAACTAAAACTTAAGGTCTCTCATTCTTCTATCCACTGTAAGACCACATACTATACACAAAGACCACCACCCGATCACACACTTAAGGGATCAGGATTAAAATAATACCACAAACATTTTTAGAATAACTTGAAGGAAAATTTGCAAGATTCCATAAACGTAGGCAAAGCATCATTTACCAAAATACAAAGAAAACATGCCTATACAATATTGTAGTTGTTTGTGTCATAGAACGAAGGCGAAACTATCTGAAAAACTTTGGATTTCTTGGTTTCTCCTCCATGGCTTTTGGGTTATTTTATAATCTTGCAAATACATACAGAGAAGCCTTGTCAGTGTATGAAGGGTAGTCATTATAGATAAAGATAATCTTGAGCCTAGATGACCTCAGAACAGTCATCTGCAGTGAGTATTTTTATGCCATTATTCAGATAAGAAATATGGGACTAAGAGATTTAGTGACTTGCCTGAGTCATATAGAGAGTGGGAGGAATTGGGATATAAATCCAGCTTTCCTGTTTGTCTCTGAAACCCATGCTCTTTCCCCTCATCCCTCTGCCTCTTATAGGAGATGCAAGACATAGCAAAGACTGAGGAAATAAGCCAAGAATTAATCCTCCAAGTGAGACTCATGGCATTTCTTCTTTCTCTTCTGTAATTTTCTCCTATCAGGTATTTTATTCTTAATTATTTTGTATTATGAACTATTTCAAAACTAAAGTCAGAGAAACAAATACCTATGTACCCACTATACAGAGACAATGAATGTCAATGTTGCCAAACTTGCTATAAATATTTTTATGCTTAATTAAATGTTATAAGTACAGTTGAAGTCTCTTTACACCCCATCTTTCTGTTTTAAATTTTAGATGCTAAGTCTATGCTTTAAAGCTCTCCCTCCTTTTATTCTTAAAAATTGTCTTGATTACTCTTGGACATTTACTCTTGCATATGAGTTTGAGAGTCCGCTTATTACATTCTACAAGAGACATCATCAGGATTTTTATTGAAAATACATTGAATTTACAGATTAATTTGGAGACAACTGAATTTCTTAGAATATTCTAAATTTCCAGACATGAGCCTAATATAGCTTTCTACTTACTTAGATCTTTCTTTATGTCTTTCAATAGTGTTATAATTTACTCCATATGTTTATTATATCTCCTACAAACTATATTATTCAGATGTTTAAACAAGATAGAATATCTTAAGAATATCAGGATCTAAAGTTAAGGCTGAGAAGGCTGGAACGATGTCTGCCCTTTTCTGGAACCGAGGCTACTTCTAACCTTCTGCTCTACCAGCCCTGGAATGTAGCCCTGGGTCTCATGATCTAAGATGGTGCTTCAGCCAACACATCCATATTACAAATAGCAGAATGGAAGAAGGAGGCAAAAAGGTCAGAGCCCCTCTCTTTAATAAACCCATTCCAGAATGTTACAAACATCACTTCCTCTTCCCTTTGGCAAGATTTTAATCATATGGCAACACCTACTTGCAAAATTGGGCTAGGAAATGAAGGTTTTTTTTTCAATATAGGCAGCCATGAGCCCACCTTGAAGTTGGAAGGAGGGCTAATGAATGTAGAAAAAATGGGGACAATAAGCAGTCTCTGCCATAGTCTGTTTGGGTATTTGTTGCTGTGGTACAACATGTTTATAAGACAGTGGTTCAAGATAACCCTCAGTGATCCCTGTCCTGGTGTATTTATACCTGTGTGTACTGTCCTATGGTTGGTCTGTGTGACCAACAGAATATGGCAGAAATGGAGGTATGTTGCTTCCAAAATTACATTATAAAAGACTATAACTTCTCTCATGGAAAGGTCCACGTGGCAAAGAACTAAACCCTCCTGCTAACAGCCACATGAGCTTGGAAGATCTCCAGCTACAGTCATATCTTCAGAGACTGTAGTATCAACAGGCAGTGTGACTCGAACCCTTATTAGACACTCAGAGACAGAACCACCCAGAAGAGCATCTAGATCCCTCACCCTGTGTGATACAATGAATGTTTGTTAAATGTTTGTTATTTTTAGCTGCTAAGTTTGGGGGTCACTTGTTTCTCAGCAATACCTAACTATTGCAGTTGTCATTATGATTTGAATCTTTTTTCATTACATCTTTTTCTACAACAGCTTTATTGAGATAAAATTCACATATTATACATTCACTCATTTAATGTAATTCGGTGGGTTTTAGCTGTGAGACCATCACCATAATCTAATTTTAGAACATTTTTATTATCCCAGAAAGAAACCCAATACCCATTTTTAGAAAAATCTCCATCTGTCATGTTCATCCATGTTGTAGCATGTACCAGTACTTATTCCTTTTTATGTATGAATAATATCCCATTCTCTGGATCTACTATAATTTGTTTATTCATCCACCATTAATAGACATGGTATTTGTTTCATTTTTTTGGCTATTTGTGAATAGTGGTGCTATGATCAACTGTCTACAAGTGTTGGTTTGTCTACAAGTTTTGTTATCTGTTTTCAGTTCTTTTGTGTATATATACCGAAGGAGTGGAATTTCTGGGTCATATAGTAATTCTGTTTAACTTTTCGAGGAACTATCAGCCTGCTTTTTTCAGCAGCTGTACTATTTTGTATTTCCATCAGAAATATACAAAACTTCCAATTTCTTCATTCCTCACAATTTCACTACAGTGTATCTATAAGTGGTCTATTTATCTGGAACAATCTGAAGGCTAGAGGTCTTTCACCTCTGGAGAATTCACAGCCCTTGTCTGAATTTTTAAGTTTCTTCATTCTCTATAATTTCTCCTTCTGGGCCTCTTTATACTTAATGGTGAATCTTTTTGATCCTGTCCTTCCTGTATCTTAATCTCTCTTTTATATTTTCCCTATTTTTCTCTCCAAACTGAATTTTCATTAGCTTCATCAAATTTATTTTCTACTTTACTAATTATCTTTAGGTTGACTAGCTACTAGATTATCCGATATGTAACTCATCCACTGAAATGTTTTCTTCTGTTGACTGTAATTTTTATTTCTGTGAGTTCTATTTAAATCTTTCAAATCTACGTATTCATTTTCATTGTCTTATTTTCTAATTACGTTTTCTATCCTTTCTTTTATGTCTTCAATAATTTCAAATGTTATGATTTTTTTATCTCCAATCCTTGGGTTGCTCTTTCAGTTTTTAATGTCCACTGACTCTCCCTCATGGTGGATTATCTTTTCAGATGGTATGTACTTGTTTTCAGAAGGGCTTGTTTTAAAAGAATTCTGTGCCCTGAGTCACATACTGCAGAGTAGTCCCTAGCTGCTTTTGCTGTGGCTCTAGGAGACTGAAGATAATTGAGACACACAGGTATTTGTTAATTTCTCAGCTTGGGATACTCACACCAGGCCAACTGAAGAGATTCAGATTCCTCATCTGTACATATACTACATGCTTCAAGCAGTGAGTTTTTTAGTGGGTATTTATTCCTCCTCCAAGCCCCCCCCCCACAGGTGGGTAGAAAGCATCTTTGCTACTTCTAACCCCTTTTAAACAGACTAGACAGTTTCCCAGGCTCTAAACTTTCTGCAGGCTGTTCAATTCCAACTTCCCAAATCTTACAATTCTTCTCCTCTCTCTGTATGAGCATTAAAGCACATTCCTCAGCCCATGGAGTTTATATATAATGTTCCAGACTGACACCTCCAAGGACCACAGCAGCATAAGCTCCTGCTATCACTTTGGTTTTGTGTTTCCTCTTCATTTCAGGAACTTGAAGGTTTCCCTTTATTTCATTCTAGCTTGAGTGTATATGTATTTGTTTTAATATTTAATTTTTCCACTCAACCTTTCTTATTATTTGTATTGGAAGTGTCCTGTACTCGTTGATGGAGTCTGCCAGCCCACCAGTGATTCCTCCATTACTTTTCAAAGGCCTTGAGAAATATAACTTAGTATTGATACTCTACTAACTTGTGTATGTGTGTGTTGTACTGGGAGTAGGGGAATGGGTAAAGTGTATTAAATAATACTAGTAATCAAGTTATATATATGGAAATAATCACAAAATTAAATGTGTATTATCTCTTGGAAGTGAGACTATGGTGATTTTATTTCTTCTTTGGGTTGTTATTTTACAAATGTTCTACTTAGGTTTATAGAAATCAGAGGGAAAATTTCAGTAAACAAACAAATGTCTGAATTTGATGGTGAAATTTAACTCTTTTTCTGATCAAGGGTTTTTGCAGCAGGCTCAGTCCAGTTTCCTGTTACCCTCTGCCTTCTTTGGACTTAATAACTCACAGAAGATAAGACTCCCAGTTTGAAAGATAATGGGTCACCTATTATAGACACGTCCTATCTGGCCTACTATTGATGACAGTTACTTTTATTGTATTTAATGTTTCATGATAGTTGCAGAAAGTCTGTTGAGGAATGAGTTTGAAATAGAAATTCTAAGAAAAAACGTGATGGTTTGAGTCCAGACAGAAATTATGTACCAGATCCTCATGTTACAGTTGGAGCAGATTTGAGTTGAGTATTTTCAGTTTGATGTTTTGAGTTTAGGCCTCAGTTATGCATGATGTCACAAACTAGTTTTATTTTTGGGTTTTGGCTACCTATAGGAGTGGGAGCGGAGAAGGCAATGGCAAGCCACTCCAGTACTCTTGCCTAGAAAATCCCATGGATGGAGGAGCCTGGTAGGCTGCAGTCCGTGGGGTCACTAAGGGTCGGACACGACTGAGCGACTTCACTTTCACTTTTCACTTTCATGCATTGGAGAAGGAAATGGCAACCCACCCCAGTGTTCTTGTCTGGAGAATCCCAGGGAAGGGGGAGCCTGGTGGGCTTCCGTCTATGGGGTCACACGGAGTTGGACACGACTGAAGTGACCTAGCAGCAGCAGCAGGAGTGGGAGGCTGACCACCTGATCTGGATCAGCTTGGCAAACACTGGTCCAAGTCCAGCCCATTGCCTGTTCTTGTATAACTTGCCAGATACAAATAATTTTTATATTATTAAATGGTTGGGGAAAAAGTCAAAACAAGGATAATATTTTGTGACATAGTAAACTTGAAATTAAAATTTTAGTGCTCATAAAAATTCTTTTCAGAACACAGCAACACTCATTTATTATGTATATTAGCCACAGAAGCTTTCACAGAAAAACAAGCTAAAAACTGTTTTGATTTTGATGTGAGGCTGGTCCTTTAAGCAAGACAAAAAATGCAGAGGATATAAAGGAAGTACCGATAGATTTGCTCTTGTGGAAATTTAAAACATCTGACTAAAGTGAACCACCACAAAACACTTAAAAGACAAATAAGGGAGTTAGGCATGAAATGAGAGTTCTACCAGCAGACAGGTCCACTACCTTCTGGGCCCAACCGGTTTTTCTCTGTCACAGTAAAAATGTCTGGGGTTTATCACCCAGGTCAAGGGTTAAGCCACAGGGGAGGGTCAGTACTTTCTCCCCACGCAGCTGGTTCTGGCAGAGGCAGCTCTGTGCTCCACCAGAGGTTGACCTAGCGGTCAGAGTGCCGAATTTGAAGTGCACATTTTGCTTCCTACCAGAAACCCTCAAACACAGCATGAGGAGCGCAGCAAGGGGGCAAAACAGAACTGTGACAATTTAACTGAAGCAGTAAACTCTATTCCAGTCGCTAAAACAGATTCAGTTATTGTATGAGGTCAAGTGAGCGACCTGTCCCAGAGATTTGTCTGGGACAATCCCTGTTTCAGTGTTTAAAGTCCTTTGTCCCAGGAACCACCGCCCCCCATCCTGGCAAACCTCGACAGTTCATCACCTTTCCTGAGAACAACCTTTGCCCTCTAAGTCAGTAGCTCTTTCCTCTTTTTGGGCTATACATCCTCTAAGAATCTGATGAAGGCTGTGAATTCTTTGTCTGGAAAAATACACAAACTCACAGGTTCATAAAATTCTGCTCTAAAATTTCAAAACAGGTAAAAAGTTCTCTAGAAAATAAGAACACTGATGTTTAAGGATACCTGCTTTCCTAGAACTTAGCCCAAGAAGAAAATTATCCTTTTATCCAAGTGTGACACTGTGCATGATATCTTAAATCATGATATACAAGACACAGAAACTCTGCCCCAGAGACCTTCATAAAGGCACAGAACATCTAAATCATCATTTGATGATTTCTTCCAGAAGCTGAGAGGGTGTTTTCCAGCCACTGGGATTTCTATGTTTTTTAATTTTATATTGAAAAAGAATCGGAAGAATCTGATTGCATAGTGAACTCATTCTCCAGACTATCTTTCTGAAACATTTATAAAATTTGTTTGGTACCTACCACGCTCCATTTGGTAGCTTGGTTCAGATGTAAAGAATCTGCCTGCAGTGCAGGAGACCGGGGTACAATCCCTGGGTCAGGAAGATGCCCTGGTGAAGGGAATGGCTACCCACTCCAGTATTCTGGCCTGGAGAATCCCATGGACAGAGGAGCCTGGTGGGCTGTTACAGTCCATGGGGTCACAAAGAGTTGGATAAAACTGAATGACTTTAACTTTCTAACAGCACTAATTCTTTATATACAGTGTCTTTAATTCTTATAACAATCTTGCAAGATAGATATTATTAACATTAGATATAAATATGAGGAAACAAAGGTTGAGAAAGTTAGGTAACTTGTCCAAGGTCACTAGAAATGAGATGTCTTGCACCCCTCACCCCCAGATCAAACCCTTGATTTTTCCATCAAAGTCTGGTTCAAGGACCATTTGTGCTGTCCCTAGCACAGCCCTATTGAATCAGAATCCCTGAGGTGGGAGAGGGAATCGTGTTCACATTAGTACAGACTCCTTAAACCAGGTGTATGTACCATGCATGCTCTTGATTCGTGTTGAATCTCTATATTTATAGCCCGATCCTTTGGTAAATTCAGATTTTGTGTGTTAACATGAAAACAAACAGTAGGTAGAAGTGTGGCAAATAGCGTTGACAGGCTAGCAGGATACAAGCACAAATTGCCTGTCTGAACAACTATGGGCTGAAGTTCTTCCAGAACGATCCTTTAAATAGTGTTGTCTACTTTAACCGCAATTTGTAATCACCTGGGAAACATTAAAAATAATGATGGCTGGGTCCAACCTAAGGAGATTCCCTTTTAATTGATTTGGGCAGCAAGTGTTTTTTAAAGCCGCCCAGGTGATTCTAAGTGCTGAGTGAGGTAGGAACCACTGTTTTAAGTAGTGATAAGCACCTACCAAACGGCAATTTTTCTTGTAGACTAACTTGCTAAATTGTTCCTTCTGGAAAAAAAGAAAAATAATATGGTTTTTTAAAAGCAGTCCCCCCACCCCCAAGTGTGATCCCAGGACCCTAGCAGCAGGAGGATCACCTGGGAGCTCTTAGAAATGCAGATTTTCTGGCCCCGCCCCAGACCTACCCAATCAGTATAAGAGGGGTGGGGGTGAAACAGTCTTTTTAAACATGACCTTAAAGGGATTTGCAGCACAGGCAAGTTTGGGAGCCAGTGCTTTGAAGAAAGTGTTTTGCACAAGAAATATGTCACAAAGCAAACTGTAAAAAACAATTAGTTATTAGATGTTATCTGTTCAAAATCAACTTGAGAAGATAGTCTGTACTGCTTGGGTGCAGCCTTCAGGTTCTTGGCTCTCTGCATTCCAAAGGTAACAAGGCTTAATTAACCCCTCTTTCCTATATGGTTTTCAGGTTCCTCTTTGGACAGGTTTCTTTTTGCAGAGTGACTGGAGTTACTTGAGACCCTGTAATCTCTCTGTTGACTATTCCCATCCCCCACCAGTGATTGCTACATTGACTGACCCAGGTGGAAACTTGCAACCAAACTTTGCTGAAATCTTTTAATGCCATTTTACTAGAAAAGAGGGTTTGGATCTTGTTTCCCTAAAGAAAGAGAAAAGAAAAAAAAAATCCTGCTGTTATCTCTTTGCTAAACCACAGACTTAATAAGTCTTGGGTTGCCGCAAGGAAGGAAAGGAGCACCTGTGTTTATCAAATACCTGGAGTTAACCCTTTCCTGCCTCATCCATGCAAACTCGGTGAGCATGGTCCCTGTAACAAGGCATCTCTGCATTTGTCCTTGGATAAACACACCTTGGATAAAGTCCAGGTGGGCCCTAGCACAGGTTTACTCTATGGAATCTTCACAGAGATGATGCAGCTTCCTTTTTTCACTCTCTCCCTCTGAAGTTAAAGCTTCTATTCTGTAAAAATTTTGGTTCTGGAGTGTTAACCACAGTTTCTTAGTCACTTTCAGTTTGTAAGAAGAGATTCCCCCTGCTCAGGGGTAAAAAGGCGTGCAAGACATTGGCTGAGCCCAGCAAGTGTGTGGCTTTTTTGAGTCTCTCTCCAAGCTGAGTTTTATCTGTTGTGTCTGGAGAGAATATTTCTCAAGTGTTTTCCTACTAGGCTCAATCACCATTTTCATCTCTTAATCCCATGATGAAATATTTGATAAACTAAACAATGAAATGGATGCTGTTAGGAGACTGTGTATGCTTTCAAAAACATTTTCTTTGGAAGTTACCCCTTGCCCCCCAGCTGCAAGGTCCAGGGCCCTGCTTTCTGCTCCCATTACACTGAATTACAGTGTAGGGGAAAGCAAGAACAGACCTCAGGGTCTGCTGTTTTGCAGCTAGGCCTGCACCCAGCTTCTCTATGTACCCTCTTTACAACTCAGATGAGGTAGTGCTCCTACCCATTCAGTTCCACATCCAAGACCAGGCCTGAGGGACAGTGTGGTCACTCAGGGCCTGATCCCTGGTGGGCAGAGGTGGCTGGCAGATGCTCATCCTACTCAAGGAAGGCCTGCCATTGCCATTGCAGGAACAGTTCTCTTGGTGCGGGGTGGGGTCGGGGGCGGGATGGATTAGGCAAAGTGATCAGAGACTGACACAGTTGGGAGGAAGGTGTGAGCTATATTAGGGGGAGAGGAGAATCCATTTCCAAGCTAGGCACAGAGTGACTGAGGAAGCTCAGAACTTTCCCTGAATGATCAGCTTCAGTTTTCAGCCCTAGGAACACCTCACAAAGACATCCCCTATTCGTTTTCCTCCTTGCCCTTGCCACCTTTTCCTAAGTATCTACCTGCCTCAAAACAAACCCATTAAAATAGCCCCAGGGAACAAGTATTGCAAAACTCCTTGGAGTCGGATTGCCAGATAAAACACAGGAAGTGCAGTGAAATATATATTTCAAATAAACAATCAGTAATTTGTCATTATAAGCATGTTCCAAACATCTCAAATATTTTAACAAATATTGGTTGTTTATTTGAAATTCAGAGTTCAATGGGCATTCTACATTTTAATTTTCTGAATCTGGCAACTACCCTCTAAGAAGTGGATAACAGGGAAAAAGTGCATGACAGATTGTGGCCCTGCTCAGGCTGTTCACAGGTCCACCAGCGATAGTTTCACAGGAACAGAAACCGTGGACTCACCGTATCGGCACCTGTACTGACAGACTCCATTTTTCCCTCCCAGCAGTTCTAGAAAGGAATCGAAGTAGCTGTTGACAGATTCAAAGCTGCCCCGGATGTGCCGAAGGCCCCAGTCTGAATAGGATTCCTCTGCGTCGGGGCTGGTGTCACTCTGAGCCAGGCCACCAGCCAGGCTGAGCCAAAAAATCAAGAAGTTGATGACCCGCGTCATCCTGTAGCCAGGTGGGTGCTGAAGTCCCTCCGCAAACTCCCCCAGCCAGTGTCCCAGGAAGTCCAGGTACACAGCCCACCGGCTAGATGCCAGGCAGGACTGGAAAAGGGATTACCTGGAACGCTCAATCTGTGTGTTCCCCAGAGTTGGACTTTAAACACAGCTATGGAGGTTAGGATGAAATCAGGGCAATTAGAAAGGGCAAAGGTTAGGCAGTAGGAGGGCCTATCTGGGGGACGGCTAGTGAGAGAGCGAACACTTCACAGTGGATTCCCCAGCCCTGGAGCAGGGAAGTTAGTCAGCTTCTGGAGGCATAAGCTGTGGAGCAATTGGAATTCTACCCCGAACAAGCTGGTTAACAGATCAGTTACAAGTTTGGTCCCCCAGGACCAGCCTCTTGACACAAAGGACGTGGCCACACCCCTAAGCCAGTCACCTACAGATGGTGTTTAGCGAGATGCAGGAAGATGCATAAAAGACCCAGGAAACCCCCAACGATGGTGAGTCAACAGTGTCACCTGTACCAATGGTCTGGGTATTGTCAGAGTTTGCTCTAAGTGTCTGCGAATGGGGCGTTCAGATTTAGCACCCCACCTTCTGTGTTGGTGCCTGTTTTGCTCTCAGACTCTCCTCTAATCTGACAGAGCTCCTCATCATAGCCAACCTACTGCTGGGGCATTTTTGCCTCTGTATTTACAGCAGTATTTTTATTTACACTCAGTTGCATCTGGTGTATACAGATTGAGACAGAACTTGGGGAACTCGGCACTCTTAGTGTTATTCTTCCATTGAATTGCTTAAAAGAGAGTTCATCAGAAACAGTATTCAAAATTTTAGGCTTTAAAAATGTTAACTGAAGTCTAGTGTTTTGGTGTCATCTTCAGTTGCTTTTAATCATGTGAAGAAATAAATTTTATCCATGAAATCACTAGGCTAAAAAATAATAACTATGGATCAAATGAGTTATTTTGCTTCTCTGTCAAGTCTGGAAATCTCCACAGAAAATAGTGAATTAAATTTCTTCATTTTAGATAAGAAATGTATTTGTTTAAAGACTCCAGTAATGGTATTCGTTATAAAATATTTCATATGAACAGCAGCAATGTCACCAATATTTTTAAGTACCTATAATTTTTCAAACCATGTGTGTATCTGTGTGTATTTTAATTTCACATCAATTCTACAAAGAAAGGTAAATACCATACCCATTTGAGAGGTGGGAAAACTGAGATACAAATGACTCAGTCAAAGATAAGCAGGCTATCAAGGCTAAAAGCTGAGAAACAGAACCAGCTGCATAACCAGTTAAAATGAAAAGTGGAGCTCCTTTTCAAAAAGCAGGGGGAAATTGCCATTAAAGGACCTAAAATAGAAAGCTTTTTCCTTTAAAAAAAAATGTTTTTTGTGTTATAAATATTGGGTAATAGTGATAACTGAGTAACAAGATTAACTTATAAATTGCAGAAATATTTTTGATGTCATAGTTTTATATAATATGTAATACTTTATTAATGTATGACACCTTGATCATTTTTCTGACTTTTCTGCAAGTTCATTTATTAAGTCATTAAAATTTATACTTTTAATAGCTTCATTTTCAGTTCATACAATTGAAAGCATTGCCAGTTGCTCTTGGCAAATGCAAGGTCTCAGATACTTTTTGATAATTTTTTATTTTGAGAAGGCTCTGCTGATCCAACTATTACTGGAGTTATTAAAAGTATCTCTTCCCCATTTTTTGATACCTTAAAATTTATTATTAATATGGTAAATATTATTTATTCATATTTACCATTCTAACTATTTTTAAATGGATAATGCAGTGTCCTTAAGTACATTAAAGACATTCACAATGTTGTTCAGCTGTCGTCATTATCCATCTCCAGAACTTTTTCATCATCCCCAATGGAAATGTATGTTAAACAATAATTAACCATTCTTTTCCTTCAACTGCTTGCAACCACTATTATCCTTTCTGTCCATATGAATTTGTCTATAGAAGGTACCTCACAGAAATGGACTGATACAACATTTGTCCTTTTGGGTCTGGCTTGTTTCATGGAGCATGTTTTCAAGGTTCATCTGTGTTGAAGCTTGTGTCAGTACTTACTATATGATGCTGCTGTGAAATTAGTATACAAATCACTGTTCGAGTCCCTGCTTTCATTTCTTTTGAGTACATAGCTAAAATGGGTTTTGCTAGATCAAATGGTAATTCTACATTTAACTTTTTGAGAAATCATCATACTGTTTTCTGCACCAGTTACATTGCCCCCAGCAATGCACAAGGGTTCTAATTTCTCCATATCCTAACCAATACTTGTCATTTTCCATTTTGTTTTTTGACAATAGTCATCCTAAAGAGTATGAAGTAGTATCTTACTGCAGTTTTGACTTGTATTCTCTAATGGTTAGTGATATTAAGCACCTTGTTGTAAACTTTTTGGTCATTTATATGTCATCTCTGGAGAAGTGTCTATTCAAGTCCTTCTTTGCCTAATTTTTTCCCTCAGCTTCATTGAGATATAATTGGTATATAACATTATGTAAACTTAAGGTATACTTCATGATGATTTGATACCTATCTATATTGTATAAGGATTATCATAGTGGGGTTAGTTAATACCTCTATCATTTTACACACACACACGTATTCTTTTTCAGATTCTTTTCCCATATAGGTTCTTACAGAATATTGAGTAGAGTTCCCTGTGCTATATGGGAGGTCCTTATTAGTTATCTATTGTATGTATAGTAGTGTGTGTATGTTAACCCCAAGCTCCTAATTTATGATTTCATCCAATGTTTCTCATTTGGCAACCGTAAGTTTCAAGATCTGTGAGTCTGTTTTGTAAATAAGTTTGTATCACTTTTTTAATAGAGTCCACATTTTAGTGATATCATATATTTGTCTTTCTCTGACTTACTTAGTATAATAATCTCTAAATCCATCCATGTCGCTGCAAATGGCATTATCTTGTTTTTTTTTTAATGGTTTAATAATGCTCTATTGTATATATGTACCACATTTTTATTCTTGTCATTGAACATTTAGGTTGTTTCCATGTCTTGGCTGTTGTAAATAGTGCTGCAGTGAACATTGGAAGGCATGTGTCTTTTCAAATTATGGTTTTCTCAGGATATAGGTCCAAGAATGGGATTGCTGGATCATTTCTTAGTTCTATATTCAGTTTTTAAAGGAAACTTCATACTATTCTCCATAATGGTTGTACCAATTTACATACCCACCAACAGTGTAAGAGGATTCTCTCTTCTCCAAACCCTGTCCAGTATTTATTGTTTGTAGATTTTTTGATGATAGCCATTCTGACTGATAAGGTGATACCAGATTATAGTTAAAAATTTTTTTTAATTGGAGGATAATCGCTTTACAATATCGTATTAGTTTTTGCTGTACTACAACATGAGTCAGCTGTAAGTATAGTTCCTCCTTTGAATCTCTCTCCCAGCCCACTCCTATCCTACCCCTCTAGGTCATCACAGAGTACCAAGCTGAGAGCTCTCTGTGTTACACAGCAGCTTCCCACTAGCTATCTGTTTTACACATGGTAGTGTATACATGTAAATGCTGCTCTCTCTGTTCATCACACCTTCTCTTTCCTCCATGTGTCCACAAGTCTGTTTTCTATATATATGTCTCTATTTCTGCCCTGCAAATAGTTACATCAGTACCATTTTTCTAGATTCCATATATATGTTACTATATGATACTTTTTCTGACTTAACTTCATTCTGTCTGACAGTGTCTAGGTCCATCCACATCGCTACAAATGACCCAATTTTGTTCCTTTTTGTGGCTGAGTAATATACTGCAAAACTTTGGCCACCTCATGCGATGAGTTGACTCACTGGAAAAGACTCTGATGCTAGAAAAGGTTGGGGGCAGGAGGAGAAGGGGACGACAGAGAATGAGATGGCTGGATGGCATCACCGACTCTGTGGACATGAGTTTGAGTGAACTCCGGGAGTTGGTGATGGACAGGGAGGCCTGGCGTGCTGTGATTCATGGGGTCACGGAGAGTCGGACACGACTGAGCGACTGAACTGAATTGAACTGAATATTCCATTGTTTATATGTGCCACAACTTTATCCATTCATCTGTCGATGGACATTTAGGTTACTTCCATGTTCTGGCTATTGTAATAGAGCTGCAGTGAACCTTGGGGTATATGTGTCTTTTCAAATTATGGTTTTTCTCAGGGTGTATGCCCAGGGATTGTTGGGTCATAGGGTAGTTTTATTCCTAGTTTCTTAAGGAATCTCCATTCTGTTCTCCATAGTGCTGCATCAACTTATCTTCCCACCAACAGTGCAAGAGGGTTCCTTTTCTCCACATCCTTTCCAGGATTTATTGTTTGTAGAATTTTTGACTTTGATGGCCATTCTGACTGATGAGAGGTGATACCTCATTGTAATTTTGATTTGCATTTCACTAATGAGTGATGTTGAGTATCTTTTCATGTGTTTTTTAGCCATCTGTATGTCTTCTGTGAAAAAAATGTCTGTTTAGGTTTTCTACCCACTTTTTGATTGGGTTGTTTGTTTTCCCAATATTGAGCTGCATGAGATGCTTGTGTATTTTTTGAGATTAATCCTTTGTCAATTGTTTCATTTGCTATTATTTTCCCCTTGTTGAGAGTTGTCTTTTACTGCTTTGGTTAAATTTATTCCTAGATATTGTATTCTTTTTATGCAATTGTATATGAGTTTGTGATTTTAATTTCTCTGATAGTTTTTAGTGTATAGAAAGGCAACATTTTTATATATTCATTTTTGTATCCTACAAATGTACTGAATTGCTCTGTAATTCTAATATTTTTGTGTGTGTGTGAAGTCTCTAGAAGTTTCTATATATAATATCATGTCATCTGCAAATAGTGGCAGTTTTACTTCCTCCTTTCCAATTTGGATGCTGTTTATTTCATTTTCTTGCCTAATTGCTCTGCTAGGACTTCCAATACTATGTTAATAAAAGTGGTATGCATGGGCATCTTTGTCTTGTTCTTAATCTTAGAGGAAAGTTTCGGATTTTCTCCTTTGAGTATGATGTTAGCTGTGGATTTGTCATATGTGGCCTTTATTATGCTGAGGTACATTCCCTTTGTACCCACTTTTTTGAGAGTTTTTAATCATAAATGGATGTTGGATTTTGTCAACTACTTTTCTGTGTCTCTTGAGATGATTACATGATATTCATCGTTCATTTTGTCAATGTGGTGTTTCACATTGCTTGATTTGCAGATACTAAACCATCCTTGCATCTCTCAAATAAATCCCACTTGATCATGGTGTATGATCCTTTTTCTTTTCTTGGCTGTGCTCGGGTCTTTGTTGCAGCACGTGAGCTCAGTCATTGAGGTGTATAGGCTCTCTAGTTGGTGTGCATGGGCTTAGTTGCCCCATGACATGTGGGATCTTAGTTTCCTAGCCAGGGATCGAACCCATGTCCCTTGCATTGGAAGGTGGATTCTTAACCACTGGACTACTAGGGAAAGCGCCCCTTTTTTTGAGGTTCAGAAGGAAGCTAGATTCCACATTTATTTCTGCTGAAATAAAGAAATAATGAAGCCAGCTCCTTCATTATTTGAATTACTGAAAGAGACCACATTACTGCATAATAAATCAATGTCAGATGTAAGATATATCAACAGATAAAAGAAACATTTTTCTGATTAATCAAAATTCAGTTTTTATAAGCAAAAAAAATGAAAAATCCCAGCAAATTCAAAGCATTTTGTTTTTACAGTTCTTCGTTTACACCTGATTAGCCACCTGTTTCTCCTTACATATGAAATTCTTTCATCGTTTTATTTTAATTCACTTTTAAAATGTTTTGTTTTTGTTGTTCAGTCACTAAGTCATGTCCGACTTTCTATGACCCCAAGGGGTAGAGCACTCCAGGGCTCCCGTCCTTAAAAATGGCCTTGATGGCATTTTTCTCCACATCATCCTTTCTCAGTATTTTCAAGAGATATTTCAGGAACTTAAGAAAGAAGGTGTGAGAAATAAAGACATTTTACCATTTCTCCCACAGGAGAAGACCCCAGTTCGTGGGTCCCTAGGAGAGGCCAAGCTGTTTAAGCCCCCAGCAAGGTGTGAGCAGTAACCTGTGCCCGCTCACAACCTTGTGAAAACTGCCACCTCTGAGGCTGGGACAGCACCTGCGGTGTTTTGTCCACTGCCTCAGGCACCTTCTCTGGCTTTGGGAGTGGCAGTTACATCCAATTCCACGGCCATGTCAAAGTTGCCCTCTTAGTGTATCCTCATGGCTGCCAGCCCCAACCTCTCCCTGGGACCTTTGCTGGAGCTTCAGCACCCCACCCTCACATTCTGCTGCAGGCAAGGCTTGTTAGTTGCTTCTCTCAGCTCCCTGCCCCCACCCTCTGCTCAGATGGTTTCTAAACCATACACAAAACATTTCTATATTACAAGGGAAATTTTTTAAATGGCATAGCTAGTGTTGTCATTAAATGATATCAGAGAATCAGTTTTTGTCAACAATTTTAAGATTTGATTACAGCTTCTGAGTAGTTTTTTTTAATTGAAATATAATTGACTTATTAGTTTCGGATGTACAAAATAGTGATTTGATATTTTTATACATTACAAAATGATCACTGTGATAACTCTGGTTATCATCTGTCACTATACAAAGTTATTTCAATATTATTGACTCTACTCCTCATGCTGTACATTTCATCCTTGTGACTCATTTGTTTTTGTAACAGGATATTTGTGTCTCTTAATCTCCCTTACCTTTTACACTCATCCCCACCCAACCCCCCCCAGAACCACCTGTTTGTTCTCTGTATTCATGGCTGTTCCCATTTTGTTATGTTTGCTCATTTGTTTTTTAAGATTCTGAGTGAAATCATATAATATTTGTCATTTTATGCCTGATTTAAATTTCACTTTGCATAAGTACCCTCTAGGTCTATCTATCTTGTTTCAAATGGCAGTTTCATTCTTTTTTATGACTAATGTGCCATTGTGTGTATGTGTGTGTGTGTGTGTGTACATATATACACATATGCTACCTCTTTATCTGTTCATCTATTGATTGATATTTAGGTTTCTTCCACATCTTAGTTAATGCAAATAATGCTCTGATGAATGTAAGGGTGCAAATATCTTTTCAAATTATTATTTTTCTTTTCTTTAGAAAAATCTCCAAAAGTAGACTTGCTGGATTATACAGTAGTTCTAGTTTAAATTTTTAGGAACTGTACTCTTTTCTATAGTGATTGTACCAATTTACATTCCCACCAACAGTGCACAAGGGTTCTCTTTTCTTTATTTTTAATATAAATTTAATATAAAGTTTAATATAAATTAATTTATTAATTTATTTTAATTGGAGGCTAATTACTTTACAATATTGTATTGGTTTTGCCATACATTGACATGAATCCGCATACTGGGTTATCGTTACCATCTTTCTAAATTCCATATATATGCGTTAGTATACTGTATTGGTGTTTTTCTTTCTGGCTTACTTCACTCTGTATAATAGGCTCCAGTTTCATCCACCTCATTAGAACTGATTCAAATGTATTCTTTTTAATGGCTGAGTAATACTCCATTGTGTATATGTACCACAGCTTTCTTATCCATTCGTCTGCGGATGGACATCTAGGTTGCTTCCATGTCCTGGCTATTATAAACAGTGCTGCAATGAACATTGGGGTACATGTGTCTCTTTCAATTCTGGTTTCCTCAGTGTGTATGCCCAGCAGTGGGATTACTGGGTTATATGGCAGTTCTATTTCCAGTTTTCTAAGGAATCTCCACACTGTTCTCCATAGTGGCTGTACTAGTTTGCATTCCCACCAACAGCATAAGAGGGTTCCCTTTTCTCCACACCCTCTCCAGCATTTATTGCTT
The DNA here is from genome assembly GCF_049115385.1 of Moschus berezovskii. NCBI lineage: Eukaryota > Metazoa > Chordata > Mammalia > Artiodactyla > Moschidae > Moschus > Moschus berezovskii. The sequence goes on from NC_142471.1 coordinate 29,719,540, forward strand.
GTAGACTTTTGGATAGCAGCCATTCTGACTGGTGTGAAATGGTACCTCATTGTGGTTTTGATTTGCATTTCTCTGATTATGAGGGAGGTTGAGCATCTTTTCATGTGTTTGTTAGCCATCTGTATGTCTTCTTTGGAGAACTGTCTGTTTAGTTCTTTGGCCCATTTTTTGATTGGGTCATTTATTTTTCTGGTATTGAGCTGCAGGGGTTGCTTGTATATTTTTGAGATTAATTGTCAGTTGCTTCATTTGCCATTATTTTCTCCCATTCTGAAGGCTTTCTTTTCACCTTGCTTATAGTTTCCTTTGTTGTGCAGAAGCTTTTAATTTTAATTAGGTCCCATTTGTTTATTTTTGCTTTCATTTCCAATATTCTGGGAGGTGGGTCATGGAGGATCCTGCTGTGATTTATGTCGGAGAGTGTTTTTCCTATGTTCTCCTCTAGGAGTTTTATAGTTTCTGGTCTTACATGTAGATCTTTAATCCGTTTTGAGTTTATTTTTGTGTATGGTGTTAGGGAGTGTTCTAGTTTCATTCTTTTATGAGTGGCTGACCAGTTCTCCCAGCACCACTTGTTAAAGAGACTGTCTTTTCTCCATTGTATATTCTTGCCTCCTTTGTCAAAGATAAGGTGTCCATAGGTGCATGGATTTATCTCTGGGCTTTCTATTTTGTTCCACTGATCTATATTTCTATCTTTGTGCCAGTACATTACTGTCTTGATGACTGTGGCTTTGTAGTAGAGCCTGAAGTCAGGCAGGTTGATTCCTCCAGTTCCATTCTCTTTTCTCAAGATAGGCTATTCGAGGTTTTTTGTATTTCCATACAAATTGTGAAATTATTTGTTCTAGCTCTGTGAAAAATACCACTGGTAGCTTGATAGGGATTGCATTGAATCTATAGACTGCTTTGGGTAGTATACCATTTTCACTATATTGATTCTTCCGATCCACGAACACGGTATATTTCTCCATCTATTAGTGTCCTCTTTGATTTCTTTCATCAGTGTTTTATAGTTTTCTATATGTAGGTCTTTTGTTTCTTTAGGTAGATTTATTCCTAAGTATTTTATTCTTTTCATTGCAATGGTGAATAGAATTGTTTACTTAATTTATCTTTCTCTTCTCTCCTTATTAGTGTACAGGAATGCAAGGGATTTCTGTGTCTTGATTTTATATCCTGCAAATTTACTATATTCAAGTGGAGTCTTGTCTTTAGGGTTTTCTATGTATAGGATCATGTCACCTGCAAACATTGAGAGTTTTATTTCTTCTTTTACAATTTGAATTTCTTTTATTTTTCTGCTCTGATTGCTGTGACAAAAACTTCCAAAACTATATTGGATAGTAGTGGTGAGAGTGGGCACCCTTGTTTTGTTCCTGACTTCAGATGAAATGCTTTCAATTTTTCACCATTGAAGATAATATTTGCTGTGGGTATGTCATATATAGCTTTTGTTATGTTAAGGTATTTTCCTTCTATTCCTGCTTTCTGGAGGGTTTTTATCATAAATTGATGTTGAATTTTGTCAAAGGCTTTCTCTGCATCTATTGAGATAATAATATGGCTTTTATTTTTCAACTTGTTAATGTGGTATATTACACTGATTGATTTGTGGATATTGAAGAATCCTTGCATCCCTGGGATAAAGCCCACTTGGTCATGATGTATGATCTTTTTAATGTGTTGTTGGATTCTGTTTGGTAGAATTTTGTTAAGGATTTTTGCATTTATGTTCATCAGTGATATTGGCCTGTAGTTTTCTTTCTTTTTTTTTTTTGTGGCATCTTTGTCAGGTTTTGGTATTAAGGTGATGGTGGCCTCATAGAATGAGTTTGGAAGTTTACCTTCCTCTGCAATTTTCTGGAAGAGTTTGAGTAGGATAGGTGTTCAGTTCAGTTCAGTTCAGTTCAGTTGCTCAGTCGTGTCCGACTCTCCGCGACCCCATGGATCACAGCATGCCAGGCCTCCCTGTCCATCACCAACTCCCGGAGTTCAATCAAACTCATGTCCACAGAGTCGGTGATGCCATCCAGCTATCTCATTCTCTGTCATCCCCTTCTCCTCCCGCCCCCAACCTTTCCCAGCATCAGAGTCTTTTCCAGTGAGTCAACTAGTTGCATGAGGTGGCCAAAGTATTGGAGTTTCAGCTTTAGCATCAGTCCTTCCAATGAACATCCAGGATTGATCTCCTTTAGAATGGACTGGTTGGATCTCCTTGCAGTCCAAGGGACTCTCAAGAGTCTTCTCCAACACCACAGATCAAAAGCATCAATTCTTCGGCGATCAGCTTTCTTCACAGTCCAACTCTCACATCCATACATGACCACGGGAAAAACCATAGCCTTGACTAGACAGACCTTTGTTGGCAAAGTAATGTCTCTGCTTTTCAACATACTATCAAGGTTGGTCATAACTTTCCTTCCAAGGAGTAAGTGTCTTTTAATTTCATGGCTGCAATCAGCATCTGCAGTGATTTTGGAGCCCTAAAAAATAAAGTCTGACACTGTTTCCACTGTTTTTCCATCTATTTCCCATGAAGTGATGGGACCAGATGCCATGATCTTTGTTTTCTGAATGTTGAGCTTCAAGCCAACCTTTTCACTCTCCTCTTTCACTTTCATCAAGAAGCTTTTGAGTTCCTCTTCACTTTCTGCCATAAGGGTAGTGTCATCTGCATATCTGAGGTTATTGATATTTCTCCCAGCAATCTTGATTCCAGCTTGTGCTTCTTCCAGCCCCGCGTTCCTCATGATGTACTCTGCATATAAGTTAAATAAGCAAGGTGACAATATACAACCTTGACGTACACCTTTTCCTATTTGGAACCAGTCTCTTGTTCCAAGTCCAGTTCTAACTGTTGCTTCCTGACCTGCATACAGGTTTCTCAAGAGGCAGGTCAGGTGGTCTGGTATTCCCATCTCTTTCAGAATGTTCCACAGTTTATTGTGATCCACACAGTCAAAGGCTTTGGCATAGTCAATGAAGCAGAAATAGATGTTTTTCTGGAACTCTCTTGCTTTCTCCATGATCCAGCGGATGTTGGCAATTTGATCTCTGGTGCAGGACAGGTGTTTGCTCTTCTCTAAATTTTTGGTAGAATTCAGCTGTGAAACCTTCTGGACCTGGACTTTTGTTTGCTAGAAGATTTCTGATTACAGTTTCAATTTCCATGCTTGTGATGGGTCTGTTAAGATTTTCTATTTCTTCCTGTTCAGTTTTAGAAAGTTGCAAAGAGTCGGACACGACTGAGCGACTGAACTGAACTGAACTGTACTTTTCTAAGAATTTGTCCATTTCTTCCAGGTTGTCCATTTTATTGGCATATAATTGCTGATAGTAGTCTCTTATGATCCTTTGTATTTCTGTGTTATCGGTTGTGATCTCTCCGTTTTCGTTTCTAATTTTATTGATTTGGTTCTTCTCCCTTTGTTTCTTGATGAATCTGGCTAGTGGTTTATCAATTTTATTTATCCTCTCAAAGAACCAGCTTTTGGCTTTGTTGATATTTGCTATGGTCTCTTTTGTTCTTTTGCATTTATTTCTGCCCTAATTTTTAAGATTTCTTTCCTTATACGAACCCTGAGGTTCTTCATTTCTTCCTTTTCTAGTTGTTTTAGGTGTGGAGTTAGGTTATTTAGTTGACTTTTTTCTTGTTTCTTGACGTATGCCTGTATTTCTATGAACCTTCCCCTTAGCACTGCTTTTACAGTGTCCCACAGGTTTTGAGTTGTTGTGTTTTCATTTTCATTCATTTCTATGCATATTTTGATTTCTTTTTTGATTTCTTCTGTGATTTGTTATTCAGCACCGTTCAGCCTCCATATGTTGGAATTTTAAATAGATTTTTTTCTCCTGTAATTGAGATCTAATCTTACTGCATTGTGGTCAGAAAAAATGCTTGGAATGATTTCAGTTTTTTTTTAATTTACCAAGGCTAGATTTATGGCCCAGGATGTGATCTATCCTGGAGAAGATTCCATGTGTGCTTGAAAAAAGTTGAAATTCATTGTTTTGGGGTGAAATGTCCTATAGATATCAATTAGGTCTAACTGGTCTATTATATCGTTTAACTTTTGTGTTTCCTTGTTAATTTTCTGTTTAGTTGATCTATCCTTAGGCGTGAGTTGGGTATTAAAGTCTCCCACTATTGTTGTGTTATTGTTAATTTCCCCTTTCATACTTGTTAGCATTAGTCTTACATATTGCAGTGCTCCTATGTTGGGTGCATATATATTTATAATTGTTGTATCTTCTTCTTGGATTGATCCTTTGATCATTATGTAGTGTCCTTTGACTCTCTTCACAGCCTTTGTTTTAAAGTCTATTTTATCTGATATGAGTACTGCTGCTCCTGCTTTCTTTTGGTCTCTGTTTGCATGGAATATCTTTTTCCAGCCTTTCACTTTCAGTCTCTATGTGTCCCTCGTTTTGAGGTGGGTCTCTTGTAGACAACATATATGGGGGTCTTGTTTTTGTATCCATTCAGCCAGCCTTTGTCTTTTGGTTGGGGCATTCAACCCATTTACATTTAAGGTAATTATTGATAAGTATGATCCCATTGCCATTTTCTTTATTGTTTCGGGTTCGAGTTTATATACTCTTTCTGTGTTTCCTGTCTAGAAAAGATCCTTTAGCATTTGTTGGAGAGCTGGTTTGGTAATGCTGAATTCTCTCAGCTTTTGCTTGTCTGTAAAGCTTTTAATTTCTCCTTCATATTTGAATGAGATCCTTGCTGGGTACAGTAATCTGGGCTGTAGGTTATTTTCTTTCATCACTTTAAGTATGTCCTGCCATTCCTCCTGGCCTGAAGAGTTTCTATTGAAAGATTAGCTGTTATCCTTATGGGAATCCCCTTGTGTGTTATTTTTTGTTTTTCCCTTGCTGCTTTTAATATTTGTTCTTTGTGTTTGATCTTTGTTAATTTGATTAACATGTGTCTTGGGGTATTTTGCCTTGGGTTTATCCTGTTTGGGACTCTCTGGGTTTCTTGGACTTGGGTGATCATTTCCTTCCCCATTTTAGGGAAGTTTTCAACTATTATGTCCTCAAGTATTTTCTCATGGTCTTTTTGTCTTCTTCTTCTGGGACTACTATGATTCAAATGTTGGAGTGTTTAACGTTGTCCCAGAGGTCTCTGAGATTGTCCTGATTTCTTTTAATTCATTTTTCTTTTTTCCTCTCTGTTTCATTTGTCTTCTATCTTCTACCTCACTTATCCTATCTTCTGCCTCCGTTTTTCTATTGTTGGTTCCCTCCAGAGCGTTTTTTATCTCTATTGCATTATTCATTATATATTGACTCTTTTCTATTTCTTCTAGGTCCTTGTTAAACCTTTCTTGCATCTTCTCAACCCTTGTCTCCAGGCTCTTTATCTGTAATTTTGTTTTCAAGATCTTGGATCATTTTCACTATCATTTTTTGGAATTCTTTATCAGGTAGATTCCCTATCTCTTCCTCTTTTGTTTGGTTTGTTGGGCATTTATCCTGTTCCTTTACCTGATGAGTATTTCTCTGCCTCTTCATCTTATTTATATTGCTGTGTTTGGGGTGGCTTTTCCGTATTCTGGCAGTTTGTGGAGTTCTCTTTATTGTGGAGTTTCCTCACTGTGGGTGGGGTTGGACAGGTGGCTTGTCAAGGTTTCCTGGCTAGGGAAGCTTGTATCAGTGTGTTATTTTTTGTTTTTCCCTTGCTGCTTTTAATATTTGTTCTTTGTGTTTGATCTTTGTTAATTTGATTAACATGTGTCTTGGGGTATTTTGCCTTGGGTTTATCCTGTTTGGGACTCCACTGGTGGGTGGAGCTGGATTTCTTCTCTCTAGAGTGCAATGAAGGTCCAGTAATGAGTTATGAGATGTCAGTGGGTTTGGAGTGACTTTGGGCAGCCTGTATATTGAAGCTCAGGGCTATGTTCCTGTGTTGCTGGAGAATTTGCATGGTATGTCTTGCTCTGGAACTTGTCGGCCCTTGGGTGGTGCTTGGTTTCAGTGTAGGTATGGAGGGGTTTGATGAGCTCCTATCAATTAATGTTTCTGGATTCAGGAGTTCTCTGGTGTTCTCAGGATTTGGACTTAAGCTTCCTGCCTCTGATTTTCAGTCTTATTCTTACAGTAGCCTCAAGACTTCTCCATCTATACAGCACCGATGATAAAACATCTAGGTTAAAGATGAAAAGTTTATCCACAGTGAGGGACACCTGGAGAGGTACACAGAGTTACATGGAGGAGAGAAGAGGGAGGAGGGAGACAGAGGTGACCAGGAGGAGAAGAGGGGGAATCAAAAGGGGAGAGAGCCAGCTAGCCAGTAATCACCTCCCTATGTGCTCTCCACAGTCTGGAGGTTCACGGAGTCGCACAGAGAAGAGAAGAGGGAGGAAGGAGGCAGAGGCGGCTAGGAGGATAAAAGGGGGGAATCAAAAGGAGAGAGACAGATCCAGCTAGTAATCAGTTCCCTAAGTGTTCTCCACAGTCCGGAACACACAAGGAGATTCACAGAATTGGGTAGAGAAGAGAAGGGGGAGGGAGGAGATAGAGGTGACCTGGTGGAGAAAAAGGAGAGTCAAACGGAGGAGAGAGCAATCAAGCCAGTGATCTCGCTCCCAAGTAAAAATGGGTACTGAAGATTGGGTTCCTAAATGTACAAAATTGATTACAAATACCAAAAAGCAAAGATTAAAAATCTAGAGTAGAGGTTGGATTCTCAAAAATACAATATTAAAGAAAAAAAAAGTCACAAAAATTATAAAATATATATATATATGAAGTTTGCTTTAAAAAATAGGGTCTTTTTTTTGCAAAGTAATAGTAGGTTATAAAAATGAAAATTAAAGGAGTAATAGAGGACTTAAAATTTAAAAAAAAATTTTTAAATTTAAAGTGATATTAGTTAAAATATATCTAGGACTTTCTTTGGTGGTGTTGTAGACAGTGTGGGGTAAGTTCATTTTCAGACAGTTCCTTGATCCAGCTTCTACTTCTCAAGATCTATAGACCCCTTCCTATGTAGTCGGTGCTAAGTACAGGGTTTTAATCTGTCGTACCTGTCACTTCCAAGGCGGTTCCCTCTGTTTTCGCTTCTTCTGTTTGCTGGTCTCTTCAGTGTCTAATTTCCGCCCTGACAGAAGGGGGTGGTGGAGGACACCTTTTTAGGCTCACTTGTTCAGTCGTGCTGTGGGGAGGGAGGAATGCTGCAAACAAATAACACTGGCATCTGTGGGGAGTGCTCACAGTGTCTTGGGCACACTGGGTTTGCCCCTGCTCATGGCGTGTGTACTTTCCCTGTCTACACTGCTTAGGCTCTAGGTTACTCTGCTGGGAACTGTCTGAGGTTATATGCTCTGGGTTGTATGCACTTCCCAGGTCTAAGCCGCTCAGGTACTCAGATATGCCTCAAAGGCACAGACTCGGTTGGGTCTGCATTTTGTACCTGTCCCAGGTCCAAGCATCTCAGGTGACCAAGTGTTTGGTGAGCACAGTCGCTGCGACTTATCACCTCCCCTGTCCCTGCTGCTCAGTTTTCTGGGTGTGCAACTGGTGTACCTTCTCAGGTGGATGTCAACCATCCAGAATCCTAAGAAGTTCTGATTAGCAATGAAGTCTGCTTACAGTTTTGTAGATGATGCCTCTGTGGGGCCGCAATTGCCCCCTTCCAGCTCTGGCTACCCTGCCCTGCCTGCTTCTGGCAGGGGATGGGCCAGTCCTCAGCCAGCTAGCTCTAGTCAGTCCTTTGTTCTGTGAGCGGGCCTGGCGGTGTCTTCAGCACAGTTCAGGCACTCAGTCGATTCAAACTCTTTGTGACCCCATGAATCGCAGCACGCCAGGCCTCCCTGGCCATCACCAGCTCCCAGAGTTCACTCAAACTCATATCCATTGAGTCAGTGATGCCATCCAGCCATCTAATCCTCTGTCGTCTCCTTCTCCTCCTGCCCTCAATCCCTCCCAGCATCAGAGTCTTTTCCAGTGAGTCAACTCGTCGCATGAGGTGGCCAAAGTATTGCAGTTTCAGCTTTAGCATCAGTCCTTCCAGTGAACACCCAGGATTGATCTCCTTTAGGATGGACTGGTTGGACCTCCTTGCAGTTCAAGGGACTCTCAAGAGTCTTCTCCAGCACCACAGTTCAAAAGCATCAATTCTTCAGCGATCAGCTTTCTTCACAGTCCAACTCTCACATCCATACATGACCACGGGAAAAACCATAGCCTTGACTAGAAAGACCTTTGTTGGCAAAGTAATGTCTCTGCTTTTTAATATGCTATCTAGGCTGGTCATAACTTTTCTTTCAAGGAGCAAGCATCTTTTAATTTCGTGGCTGCAATCACCATCTGCAGTGATTTTAGAGCCCCCCAAAATAAAGTCTGATACTGTTTCCACTGTTTCCCATCTATTTCCCATGAAGTGATGGGACCAGATGCCATGATCTTTATTTTCTGAAAGTTGAGCTTTAAGCCAACTTTTTCACTCTCCTCTTTCACTTTCCTCAAGAGGCTTTTGAGTTCCTCTTCACTTTCTGCCATAAGGGTGGTGTCATCTGCATATCTGAGGTTCTTGATATTTCTCCCGGCAATCTTGATTCCAGCTTGTACTTCTTCCAGCCCAGCGTTCCTCATGATGTACTCTGCATATAAGTTAAATAAGAAGGGTGACAATATACAGCCTTGACGTACTCCTTTTCCTATTTGGAACCAGTTTGTTGTTCCATGTCCAGTTCTAACTGTTGCTTCCTGACCTGCATATAGGTTTCTCAAAAGGCAGGTCAGGTGGTCGGGTATTCTCATCTCTTTCAGAATTTTCACAGTTTATTGAGATCCACACAGTCAAAGGCTTTGGCACAGTCAATGAAGCAGAAATAGATGTTTTTCTGGAACTCTCTTGCTTTTTCCATGATCCAACGGATGTTGGCAATTTGATCTCTGCTTCCTCTGCCTTTTCTAAAACCAGCTTGAACATCTGGAAGTTGACGGTTCACATATTGCTGAAGCCTGGCTTGGAGAATTTTGAGCATGACTTTACTAGCATGTGAGATGAGTGCAATTGTGCGGTAGTTTGAGCATTCTTTGGCATTGCCTTTCTTTGGGATTGGAATGAAGACTGACATTTTCCAGTCCTGTGGCCACTGCTGAGTTTTCCAAATTTGCTGGCATATTGAGTGCAGCACTTTCACAGCATCATCTTTCAGAATTTGAAATAGCTCAACTGGAATTCCATCACCTCCACTAGCTTTGTTCGTAGTGATGCTTTCTAAGGCCCATTTGACTTCACATTGCAGGATGTCTGGCTCTAGGTGAGTGATCACACCATTGTGATTATCTGGGTCGTGAAGCTCTTTTTTGTACAGTTCTCCTGTGTATTCTTGCCACCTCTTCTTAATATCTTCTGCTTCTTAGGTCCCTACCATTTCTGTCCTTTATTGAGCCCATGTTTGCATGAAATATTCCCTTGGTATCTCTACTTTTCTTGAAGAGATCTCTAGTCTTTCCCATTCTGTTTTTTTCCTCTATTTCTTTGCATTGACCACTGAGGAAGGCTTTCTTATCTCTCCTTGCTATTCTTTGGAACTCTGCATTCAGATGCTTATATCTTTCCTTTTCTCCTTTGCTTTTCGCTTCTCTTCTTTTCACAGCAATTTGTAAGGCCTCCTCAGACAGCCATTTTGCTTTTTTGCATTTCTTTTCCGTGGGGATAGTCTTGATCCCTGTCTCCTGTACAATATCATGAACCTCCATCCATAATTCATCAGGCTCTCTATCAGATCTAATCCCTTAAATCTATTTCTCACTTCCACTGTATAATCATAAGGGTTTTGATTTAGGTCATACTTTAATGGTCTAGTGGTTTTCCCTACTTTCTTCAATTTAAGTCTGAATTTGACAATAAGGAGTTCATGATCTGAGCCACAGTCAGCTCCCGGTCTTGTTTTTGCTGACTGTATAGAGCTTCTCCGTCTTAGGGCTTTTCATGGAGTAGCTGTCCCTCAGTCTGGTTTGCCATCTCAAGTTAGTTCCCTCAGATTGCCCTCAGGGCATTGAGACCCAGTCCTTACTCTAAGCAATGCAGCCCGCACCTCCCTGCCCAGCCCCTGTTTGCTAGTTGGGCACGTAATCTTTGTTTTTTAATTATTTATTTTTCCTCCTGGTTATGTTGCCCTCTGAGGTTCCAAGGCTCACCACAGACTCACCAGTGAGAGTGTTTCCTGGTGTTTGGAAAGTTCTCTCTTTTTTTAAGACTCCCTTCCCAGGATGGATCTCCATCCCTACCTCTTTTGTCTCTCTTTTTATCTTTTATATTTTTTCCTACCTCCTTTTGAAGACAATGGGCCGCTTTTCTGGGTGCCTGATGTCCTCTGCTGGCATTCAGAAGTTGTTTTGTGGAATTTACTCAGCATTCAAATGTTCTTTTGATGAATTTGTGGGGGAGAAAGTGGTCTCCCCGTCCTACTCCTCTGCCATCTTAGGACTGCCTCTTCTCTTTTCTTCACATCCTTGCCAACACTTATTTGTTGTCTTTTTGGTAATAGCCATTCTGACAAGTACGAGATGTTAATCTCATTATGGTTTTGGTTTGCATTTCTCTGATGGGTAGAGATGTTGAGCATCTTTTCTGTGTCTGTTAGCCATCTCTATGTTGTCTTTGGAGAAGTGTCTATTCAGGTTCTCTGCTCATTTTTGTTTTTTCTCTGCCCATTTTTGAATCAGGTTGTTTATTTTTTGTTGTTGTTTATATGACATCTTTGTGTATTTTGGTTATTAACTGCTTATCGGCTAAATCATTTGCACATATCTTCTCCCATTTAGTAGGCTACCTTTTGGTTTCATTGATAGTTCCCTTTGCTATGCAAAAACTTTTTAGTTTGATATAGTCCCATTTGTTTATTTTGCTTTTGTTTCCCCTGCCTGAGGAGACATATCCAAAAAAATATTGGTAAGACTATTGTCAAAGAGCATACAGTCTATGGTTTCTTCTAGGAAGTGGATGGTTTCAGGTCTTACATTTGAATACAGTTCATTTTGAGTTTATTTTTGTATACAGTGTGATAAAGTAGTCCAATTTGAATCTTTACACATAGCTGTCCAATTTTCCAAGCACCACTTATTAAAGAAGTTGTATTTTCCCCTTTGTATATTCTTTTCTCTTTTGTTGGGATTAACTGACCATGTAATGTGGGTTTATTTCTAGGTTTTCAATTTTTTTCCACTGATCAATGTGTCTGTTTTTTTGTACTACACTTTTTGGTTACTGTAGCAATGTCGCATAGTTTAAAATGAGGGACTGTTATGTTTCCAACTTTGTTCTTAAGATTCTTTTGCCTATTTAAGATCTTTTCTGTTTTCATAAAAGCTTTAGAATTACCTGCTCTAGTTCCATGAAAAATGCCATTGGTATTTTGACAGGAATTGCAATGACCCTGTAGATTGCCTTGAGGAATATGGTTATTTAACAATATTAATTCTTCCACTCCGTGTGCATTTGCTTGTGTCATTTTCAGTTTCTTTCATCATTGTACAATAGTTTTCTAAATAGAAGCCTTATACTTTCTTGGTTAGATTTATTCCTTCATATCTTATTGTTTTTTAGGCAATTGTAAATGGGATTGTTTCTTAGCTCCCCTGATAGTTGTAGTTAGTGTATAGAAATGCAACAGATTTCTGTATATTAATATTTTGCAACATTACTGAATTAATTCTAATATTTTGGTAATGTCTTTAAGATTTTTTAAATATATATTTACCATGTCATCTGCAAATAGTGACAGTTTTACTTCTTCCTTTCCAGTTTGGATTTATTTTATTTCTTTTTCTGATTGCTATGGCTAGAATTTCCAATACTATGTTGAATAAAATAATCATAGTGGGCATCCTCGTTTTGGTCCAGATCTTAGAGGAAATGCTTTCAGCTTTTCACCCTTGAGTATTATGTTGGTTATATGTTTGTCATATCTAGCCTTTATTACGTTGAAGTATGTTTCTTCTACATTCACTGTAAACATTTTTTTAAATCATAAATGAATGTTCAATTTTATCAGAAACTTTTAGTCACATCTGTTGAGATGTTCGTGTGATTTCTATTACTCAGTTTGTTAATATGGTGTTATCACACTGATTTGTGTGTGTGTGGATATGGGACCATCCTTGTATCTTTGGAGTAAATGCTACTTGCTCGTGGTGTATGATACTTTTAGAGTGTTGTTGAATTTGGCTTTCTAAGGGGGCTTCCCTGGTGGCTCAGAGGTTAAAGCGTCTGCCTCCAATGCGGGAGACCCGGGTTCGATTCCTGGGTCAGGAAGATCCCCTGGAGAAGGAAACGGTAACCCGCTCCAGTATTCTTGCCTGGAGAATCCCATGGACGGAGAAGTCTGGTAGGCTACAGTCCACGGGGTCGCAAAGAGTCGGACACAACTGAGCGACGGAACGGAATATTTTGTTGAGGATTTTGACATCTATGTTCAGGAGTGATTATTGTTGTACAGTCATGTCTGGCTGTCTATGACCCCATGGATTGTAGGACGCCAGGCTTCCCATCCTTCACCGTCTCCTGGGGCTTGCTCAAACTCATGTCCATTGAGTCAGTGATGCCATCCAACCATCTCGTTCCTGTCGTTCCCTTCTCTTCCTGCCTTCAATCTTTCCCAGCATCCTACCGACCTGGGGAGTTCATCTTCGAGTGTCAGGAGTGATACTAGCCTATCATTTTCTCTTCGAGGGTTGTCTTTTTCTAGTTTTGGTATCAGGGTTGCTGACCTCATAGGATGAATTTGGAAGTATTCCTTCCTCTTCCATTTTTTGAAATAGTTTGAGAAGGATAGATGTTAACTCTTCTTTAAATTTTTGGCAGAATTTACCTGTGAAGCTGTCTGGTCTAGGACTTTTGTTAGGAGTTTTTTTTTTTTTTTTTGCTTGTTTGTTTTTATTACTGGTGGAGAAGGAAATGGCAACCCCCTCCAGTATTCTTGTGTGGAAAATTCCATAGATAGAGGAGCCTGGTGAGCTACACTCCACAGGGTCACAAAGAGTTGGACATGACTAAATGACTAACACTTTATTACTGGCTCATTTTCATTATTGGTAGCCAGTATCTTCATATTTTGATTCATCCTGACTCAGTCTTAGGACATTGTGTGTTTCTACAAATTGATCTGCTGCTGCTGCTGCTGCTGCTGCTAAGTCACTTCAGTCGTGTCCGACTCTGTGTGACCCCATAGACGGAAGCCCACCAGGCCCCCCCGTCCCTGGGATTCTCCAGGCAAGAACACTGGAGTGGGCTGCCATTTCCTTCTCCAATGTGTGAAAGTGAGAAGTGAAAGTGAAGTCACTCGGTCATGTCTGACTCGTAGCGACCCCACGGACCGCAGCCTACCAGGCTCCTCCATCCATGGGATTTTCCAGGCAAGAGTACTGGAGTGGCCTGCCATTGCCTTCTCCGACAAATTGATCTAGTTCTTCTAAATTGTCCATTTTGTTGACATATAATTGTGGTACTCTTTTATGACACTCTGTATTTCTATGGTTTGGTTATAACTTCTCTTTAATTTCTGATTTTATTTGAGGCCTCTCTTTTTTTCCATGAGTTTGGCTAAAGGTTTACCAGTTTTGTTTATATTTTCAAATAAGCAGTTCTTAGTTTCATTAATCTTTATTATTATTATTCCTTAGTCTCTCTTTCATTTGTTTCTGCTCTGCTCTTTATTATTTCTTTCCTGGATACTAACTTTCTATTTTTTTTTTCTTTTCCTAGTTCATTTAGGTGCAAGGTTAGACTGTTTATTAGAAATTTTTCTTGTTTCCTGCGGTAGGCTTGTACTGCTATAAACTGCCTCTATTTTAGAACTGTTTTTTGCCGTATCATAGATTTTTGGATCAAAGCTTACATTTTCACTTATTTCTGAGTATTTTTTAAATTTTCTCTTGGACTTCTTCAATGACACATTGGTTATTTAGTGGGATATTTTTTTAGCCTCCACATGTTTGCTTTTTTGCAAATTTTTTCTTGTAGTTTATTTCTAGTCTCATAGTATTGTGTTTGGAAAAGATGCTTGATTTGATTTCAACTTTCTTTAATTTACTGAGACCTTTTTGGGGCCAAGTATGTGAACTATCCTGGAGAATGTTCCATGACCATTTGAAAAGAATATGTTTTCTGCTGCTTCTTAAAGGAATGTTCTCTGTATGTATCTATTAAGTTCCTCTGATGTAAGGTGTTGTTTAAGGCCTGCGTTTCCTTACTGATTTTCTGTCTGGATGATCTTTCCATTGATGTAAGTGGGGTGTTAGAGTCTCTTATTTGTTGTATGACTATCGATTTTCTCCCTTTTTTTTTGTTAATATTTGCTTAATGTATTTAGATGTTCTTATGCTGAGTACATATAAATTTATATTTATTATATCTTTTTATAGTAGCTATCCCTTTATCATTATGTAATATCCTCTGTCACTTGTTACAGTCTTTGTTTTAAAGTCTATTTTATCTCATTGATACTCCAGATTTCTTTTTATTTCCTTTTATATGGAGTACCTTTTTCCATCCCCTCACTGTCTGTGTGTGCCTTCAACTCTGAAGTGAGTCTCTAGGCAGCATATATATGGGTCTTATTTTTGTATCCATTCAGCCACTCTGATTTTGATAAGAGTTTAGTCCATTTATATTTAAAATAATTATTTCCAGGTTGGACACGACTGAAGTGACTTAGCAGCAGCAGCAGCAGCAGCAGGTATATACTTTCTACCATTTTGTTATTATTTTCTGGATCTTTTGTATTTCTCTTTTGTTGCTCTTTGTAATTTGACTATCTTTGTGTTATGTTTAGATTCCTTTCTGGTTTTTTTTTTCTGTATCTATTACAAGTTTTTGATTTGTGGTTACCATGAGGTTCAAATATAGAAGTATAACTATATATGTAAATATATATATATATGGTTATCTTAAGTTCACATTCTAATAACCCTGCATTTTTAGTCCTTCCACCAACACACACACACATTCAAAGCTTTTGGCAGAGTATTTAATATCTAGTTGGTTTGTGTATCCCTTAACTACAAATTTATGGGTATAGAAGATTTTACTACTTTGTCTTTTAACCATCCTACTAACTTTATAACTGGTTGATCCACTAACTTTACTGTTTGTGCTTATGAATGAGATTTTTCCTTTTATAATCACTGGCTTAATAGTGCTGAACTCTTAGCTTTAGCTTTTCTATAAAACTCTTTATTTCTCCTAAAAATCTGAATGATACCCATGTTGAGTATTTTTGTAGGTTGTAGGTTTTTCCCTTTTATCACTTTAAATATATAATTCCACTGTCTTCTGGCCTGCAAAGTTTCTGCTAAAACGTCAGTCCATAGTTTTGTGGGAATCCCCTTACATATAACTAGTTGCTTTTATGTTGCTCCTGTTAAGATTCACTCTTTTTTAAAAATGTATTTATCTTTTTTTGGTTGCACTGGATCTTCATTGCTATGCATGGGCTTTCTGTAGTTGTTGAGGGTGGGGGCTACTCTTTGCCGTGTGCAGGTCTCTCATTGCAGTGGCTTCTCTTGATGTAGAGCACAGGCTCTAGGCACATGGGCTTCAGTAGTTGTGGCACATGGGCTTAGTTGCTCTGTTGCATGTGGGATCTTCCAAAACCAGGGATCAACCTGTGTCCCCTGCATTGGCAGGCAGATTCTTAACTGGACCACTAGGGAAGTCCCAAGATTTCTCTGTTTATCTTCAATTTTTGTCATTTTAATTACAACGTATCTTGGCGTGGAACTCTTTGGGTTCATCTTGTTTGAGGCATTGTGCTTCCTGGACCTGGATGTTTGGATCCTGTCCCAGGTTAAGAAAGTTTTTATCTTCAGATAAGTTCTCTGCCTCTTCTTTTCTCTCTTCTCCTTCATTATAGGGACCCCCTATAATGTGAATGTTAGTATGACTGATATTGTCTCAGAAATCTCTTAAACTATCCTCATTTAGAAAGAAATTTTTTTTGTCTCTTCAGGTTGGATGATTTCTGTTATTCTGTCTTCTAATTTGCTGATCTCTTCCTTCCACCTAATCTATTGTTGGTGTCTTCTAGTGTTTTTTTATGACAGTTCTTGTATCTTCCAGTTCTGTTTGTTTCTTCTTCATATTTCTAGCTCTTTGTTAAAATTCTCACTGTGTTCATTCTTCACCTGGGTTTATTGAATATCTTTATGATTATCATCTTGAACTCTTTATTGGATAGATTCCTTATTTCTACTTAGTTCTTCTTCTGGGGTTTTGCCTTGTTCCTTCATGTAGAGAATATTCATCTGTGTCCTCATTTTGCCTAATTTTCTGTTTATTTCTATGTATTATATAGGTCAATAACTTTTCCTGATCTTAGAGAAGTGACCTTATATAGGAGATGTCCTGTGGGGCCCAGCAGCACACTCCCTTCTTGTTTCCTATATAGACTGCTGCATGGGTCCTTCTATTGTGTTGGGGCCAACTAATATGGGAGGGCTATTAGGTATGGCTGGCCCCAGGGTTAGTTGACAGCCAGGCCCTGACTCATGTAGTGACTGCCAGTTCACTGGTGGGTGAGTCCTAGTTCAGTTGCTTGTGTAGCTTGGAGGGTCCTGGGGTTGGTTTGTCATGACCTGCTGGTGGGCAGGTCCCACCATGGTGGCTTTGCAGTATGTATAGTTATAGCGCTGGTTTCAGCCTGTTGGCGGGTAGGCCCATGTCCCAACTTGGCTAGTCGTGCAGTCCAAGGAGTCACAGTGCTGGTGCCAGCTTACTGGTGGATGTGTAAACCTCTGGCACTAATAGGCTAGAGGGAGAACTCCAAAATGGTGCTTGCCAGCATAAACATCCTCATAGTAGAATGAGCTCCCCACAGAATAGTGCTGCCAGCATCTGTGTTTCCAAAGGGAGTTCCAGTTTTCTCCTGCTTGTCAAGGGTGCTAAGATCAGCAAGTGGGTGTGACTCAGGCTTCTTTCTACTGCGACTCAGAGTGTGTGAGATTTTATGCATGCCCTTTAAGAACAGTCTATGCTTTGTACAGCCCTCCGGCTTCCTGGCTTTCCCATACACAAACCCCATTGGCCTTCAAAGCCAGACATTCCTGGGGCTTGTCTTGGTGCAGGAACCCCGGGGTAGGGAGTGTGACATGAGGCTCAGTCTCCTTGATCACTGGGGAGAATTTCTGCAGTTGTGATTATCTTCTCATTTGTTGTCACCTACCCAGGCGATATATGTCTTGACTGTACTGTATCATCTCATAATTCCTTCTTTATATCTTTAGTGATGGAAAATTTTTTCTGCTAGGCCTCAGGTTGTTCTTATAGACAGTTGCTCTGTAGATGTGCTTTTCCTGTGCCTGTGGGAAGAGGTTGTGCTCAGGGTCTTCCTACTCTGCCATCTTGGCCACATCTCCCTGGTATATGATCTTTTAAATGTATTGGGATTTTTAAATATAATTTTATTTATTTGGCTATACTGAGTCTCTGTTGCTGTGAGGACTTTTCTCTAGTTGCAGGGAGCAGTGACCACTGTCTAGTTGCAGTATATAGGCTTGGCATGACAGTGGCCTCTTTCTTGTAGAGCACAGGCTCTAGAGCATTCCGGCTTCAGCAGTTGCCGCTACACAGACTCAGTAGTTGTGGTCTGGAATCTAGTGCATGGGCTCTGTAGTTTGATGCACAGCCTTAGCTACCCTTTGGCATGAGGGATCCTTCTGGACCAGGAATCAAACTCATGTGTCCTGCACTGGAAGGCAGATTCTTTGCCACTGAGCCATCAGGGAAGCCTGAATGTATGTTGAATTCTGTTTGTTGATATATTTTTTTTTTTGCAAAAGCAATTTGTTTTAATAATAAGTTGCCCCATAGTTTAACAAGGATTTTTGTCTTTGTTGTAAATGCAAATTTTGCCTTCATAAAAATTATGAGTTTTTTTAATGTATTAATACAATATATAACACAGGCCCCATACAATATTTGCAAAAGTTAAAGTTAGCCTTCTAAAAGCTGTTCATGAGAACCCATTTTACATTATGCTTCATGTGAATAAAGTAGTAAATCCATCCTCAGTTGTTTCAGAGAATTCCAATCATTATATTTCAGAGAACACCAGTCATAAAATACCATTAACTCTGGTGATCATCCATAGTCTGTTGATTTCTGGAGAAGTGTTTGCTAAGCTGAAGTAAAATGGAGCACTGTTGATGGAACTGTCACGATCAATAGCCGAAATGTCAACATATTCCATGTTTGCTTTGCAAATGACTAGATAATCTTGAAGTGGTGGATTATCAAGATTATTAATCTTGAATTTCTGGTGGATTATCATTCACATCTTCAATGCTAACTGCGAGGGTTCCAGTACATGATCTTCCATCTTGATCTATTGCGAGGACTGTAATATTATACAACTCATTTCTGGGAGTTATAACCTCCCTGTCCAAGGTTTTGGAAGTCTCTACTGAGCCTGAACCTTCATTAATGGTGAGCCACTCTTTAGGATCATGCAATATTTTGTGCCTTAAACCACTGGAACTTTTAGTTTCAGAGTCATATGCCTTATAACCATTGATCTTTGAACCCACTGCTGAGTTTTCTTTAATCCGTATATACTGGACTTCAGGGCTGCATTCAGGCCCTTCATCCTGACCCTTAACATGAACTGTGACCACAGCTCTGTTCATGGTTGTCATCCTGAGTGCAACATCTCTAGAAAATGGAGTTTCATTGGTCACTCCAATTTCCAGGACCACTTGATGATTTTCTTCATAATTCAGTGGCTTTACAACAGACAAAACACCTTCATTAGTTGCTTTGTCTGTACTTATTTTGAAGTGTCCATTTTCATTGCCCTTTAAAATAGTAAAATTGGCTCTCCAATTGGCAGTGTTAATCAAATCTTTATCTTCTATAGGTATTCTTAGGATTTCCACATTGACTGTGTTTTCCTCAACTGATGTTTCATAAACATTTTGTCTGAAAGTAGGCAAATTGTCATTTGAATCTTTTACTATTATGATGCAAGTTGCTGTATTCATCAGTCCAAAAAATTGGCCATCCATATCTTGTACTTTCATTATCAACGAGTATTTGTCTACAACCTCTCTGTCCAAATGATGAGAGACTGTGGTGATCACACCTGTGCTGGGATGCACAGAAAACAGCCCAGGTGATCTTGGTGTCTGCTCCAAAATGCTGTACTTCAGGTGCGTGTGCATCGTGTCTGGTTCATCTCTGTCTGTGGCACAAACCACTCCCACTGTAGTACCAATTCTACTGCTTTCTGGAACTTCAAAATTATAAATTGCTTCTGTGAAAATAGGGTGGTTGTCATTTTCATCTTCCACTCTGATGGGCAGTGGAAGAGGGAAGTCTGCTGAATATCCGTCTGCAGTTGACGCGTAGGCAATCAGATCAAAAACATCATATTCCTCACGATCCACAGGCCGGGTACAATACAGATTTCCAGTGTCTCTTTCTATGAAAAACAAATTTAAAGGTTCTTTGTCAACTCCACGCCCACTTATTGAGTAGAAGATGGTATAGTTCTGTGCAACATCAGATTGAACCTGTTGAAGGAACAAGGGGAAAGGTCCCAGGGAACTCTCCTGCATTGAGCAGGGAATAGGTGCCCATCTCCTTTTGGAACGCCTGAGAACAGTTTCTTTAGTGTGTCTTCCTCAATACCTTCTTCTAATATTCCAGGAGCACAAGAATCTCTTTCTGTGTCTGTTTCTTTGTGTCAGAGAGCTGTATGGTGAAAGATCTTTTCTCATCAGACAACACAACAGCGTGGGCTGTGTATACTGACCCATCTTCTAGAACCCTGAAATCAGGATCACTGGACTGGATGTGGTCTACAGATCCAAGGCACTCTTTCAAATTAACTCTGCCAATCATTTTGTCTGCCTCTACTTTGGAAGGTATATTAAATATCTCCTTTTTGCAGGCTTCACAAGCAAAACTGAAGACCTTGTAATTGTACTAAGATGCAGTTTTTCAGTTCGTGGTCAAAGAAAAATTCACCACACAAAATCTTCTAGTCTAAAATGAGGCTTCCAGATTCAACATCATTTAACAAATGTTCATCAGGGCCAAGAGTCGCAGGGCTCTGTTTGTTGATATTTTGTTGAGGATTTCTGCTTCTATATTCATCAGGGATATTGACCAGTACTGTTACTTTCTGATACTGTCCTTGTCTGTTTTTGGTGTCATGGTAATGCTAGCCTCATAAAATGAGTATGAAAGTGTTTCCTCCTCTTTGAGTTTTTTGGAAGAGTTTGAGAAGGATTTGGTAGAATCTACCAATGAATTGTCTAGTCCTGGACTTTTGTTGTTGGGAGGTTTCCAATTAATTATTCAAACTCATAACCTTTTTTCCCCTTCATATTTTCCATTTCTTCCTGACTCAGTTTTGGTAGAGTGTATGTTTAAGAGTTTATCAGTTTCTTCTAGGTCGTCCAATTTGTTGGTTACTAATTGTTCATAGTAGTCTCTTGTGACCCTTCACATTTCTAGAGTATCAGTTGTAACATCTCTTTCATTTCTTTCTGTTTTTTAATAATTTATTTTTAAAAATAATTTAATTTTTTATTGATTTATTTTGGCTGTGCTGGGTCTTCATTGCTGTGCGGGCTTTTCTCTATTGCAGCAAGTGGGGACTACCCTCTGGTTGTGGTGCTCGGGTGTCTCATCATGGTGGTTTCTCTCATCGCAGAGCAGGGGCTGTAGGGCGTGTGGGCTTCAGGAGTTGCAGCGTGTGGGCTCAGGAGTTGTGGTTCCCAGGCTCTGGAGCACAGGCTCAGTAGTTGTGGCGCATGGGCTTAGTTGCTCCAAAGCATGTGGGGTCATCTCAGACCAGGGATCGAACTTCTGTCTCTTGCATTAGCAGGGAAATTCCTTACTACTGAGCCACCAGGGGAAACCCCTCCCTTTTCATTTCTAATTTTACTTGAATTTTCTCTTTTTTTCCTAGGTGAATTCAGCAAAATATTTGCCAATTTTGTAATCTTAAAAAACGCCCTTAATTTTAGTGATCTTTTCAGTAGTCTTTCTAGTCTCTATTTCATTCATTTTCATTTTGATCTTTATTTCCTTCCTTGGAGAAGGAAATGGCAACCCACTCCAGTGTTCTTGCCTGGAGAATCCCAGGGATGGGGGAGTCTGGTGGGCTTCCGTCTATGGGGTCACACAGAGTCAGACACGACTGAAGTGACTAGCAGCAGCAGCAGCAGTGTTCTGTGGACTGTTTGCTCTTTTTCTAGTTTCTTTCTTTCTTTTTTTTTTTTTAGCTTTTATTTTTTTTTAAATGAGGCTTTTAATTAATGTTTGACAGAGCTGATTCAAGTTGAACAGACTAAATTTCTTTAAACAAACTTACTTATACTCCAGAGTCCTGTAAAAACTTAATAGCATTTATATATTGAAGGTATTTGATTTTCTTGTAACTAGCACTTCAAATGCAACAAGCATTTGAAGCAACAAGCATTTGACCCAACAAGTAAAACTTTCTACAGTTCATAACTTTTATAAATAAAATAAATTAAATGTACAGTGAATAAGTTCTCTGAAATATTTCAATATTTCTGCAGGTTTAGTAACATTGTAAAATACATTTCAACTAAAATTCACAAATCTAAAAACCTGTTAGGCATTTTTAGGCATTTTAAGTTGGAAATGAAGACCAATGTTACATCGTAATATGCCAATTACAAATAGTACTTCAAATAGCAAATACTACAGTTTGTCCCAAACTTTAAAAACTATTCATGAACTCAACACTGAACTATTGATGGCTATGAGAATTGTTTCCTAGCCTTTTTGAAAATTTCAACCCATTTACGTTTAAGGTAATTATTGATAAGTACGATCCCGTAGCCATTTTCTTTATTGCTTTGGGTTCAAGTTTATACACTCTTTCTGTGTTTCCTGTCTATAGAAGATCCTTTAGCATTCGTTGGAGAGCTGGTTTGGTGATGCTGAATTCCTTCAGCTTTTGCTTGTCTGTAAAGCTTTTGATTTCTCCTTCATATCTGAATGAGATCCTTGCTGGGTATAGTAATCTGGGCTGTAGGGTATTTTCTTTCATCACTTTAGGTATGTCTTGCCACTCCCTTCTGGCCTGAAGAGTTTCTGTTGAAAGATCAGCTGTTATCCTTATGGGAATCCCCTTATGTGCCATCCGCTGCCTTTCCCTTGCTGCTTCCAATATTTGTTCCTTGTGTTTGATCTTTGTTAATTTGATTAATATGTGTCTTGGAGTATTTCGCCTTGGGTTTATCCTGTTGGGGACTCTCTGGGTTTCTTGGACTTGGGTGATTATTTCTTTCCCTATTTTAGGGAAGTTTTCAACTATTATCTCCTCAAGTATTCTCTCATGGTCTTTCTTTTTGTCTTCTTCTTCTGGGACTCCTATGATTCGAATGTTGGAGCGTTTAACATTGTCCCAGAGGTCTCTAATATTGTCCTCATTTCTTTTAATTCGTTTTTCTTTTTTCCTCTCTGTTTCATTTATTTCCACAATTCTATCTTCTAGTTCGCTTATCCTGTCTTCTGCCTCTGTTATTCTACTGTTTGTTCCCTCCAGAGTGTTTCTGATCTCATCTATTGCATCATTCATTGTATATTGACTCTTTTTTATTTCTTCTAAGTCCTTATTAAATCTTTCTTCCATCTTCTCAATCCTTTTCTCCAGGTTATTTATCTGTAACTCCATTTTGCTTTCAAGATTTTGAATCATTTTCACCATCAAAATTTGAAATTCTTTATCAGGTAAATTCCCTATATCTTCTTCTTTTGTTTGTGTTGGTGGGCAATTATCTTGTTCCTTTACTTGCTGGGTATTTCTCTGCCTCTTCATCTTGCTTATATTGCTTTGCTTGGGGTGGCCTTTCCCTCTTCTTGCAGTTTGTGGAGTTCTCTTTATTATGTCGTTTCTTCGCTGTGTGTGGGGTTGGACGGGTGACTTGTCCGGGTTCCCTGGTTAGGGAAGCTTGTGTCGATGTTCTGGTGGGTGGAGCTGGATTTCTTCTCTCTCCTTTAGAAGACAATGGGCTGCTTTTCTGGGAGCCTGCTGTCCTCTGCCAGTATTCAGAAGTTGTTTTGTGGACTTTACTCCGCGTTCAAATGTTCTTTTGATGAATTTGTGGGGGAGAAAGTGGTCTCACTGTCTTATCCCTCCGCCATCTTGTTCCTTCCTCCCCAGAACACTGGATTCTTATATTCCACTTGGTCGTGGAGTATCTCTTCCCAGCTGCTCCAGCAAGGTACAGCTGCTGTACCTTACCTTGGATGAGGGGTATCTCCTCAAGACCGCCCCTCCTGCTTTGAATGTGGATCAGCCCCTCTCGGCCCTCCGGTGCCCAAGCAGCCACCGCCTCCTGGACGTGGTACAGCTCCTCTCAGCCACCGCCCTAACCCTGGGCCGGGGGTAGCTCCTCTCAGCCACGATTCTGCACGTGGTCGGTTGCGCCGGAGCCGGGCTTCTCTCGCGTCTGCGCCGCCAGAGCTGGGCGTCTCTCGCGTCTGCGTCTGCGCCGCGGGAGCCGGGCATCTCTCGCGTCTGCACTTTTTCTAGTTTCTTAAAAGAAACTAAAGTTAGGTTGTTTATTTGAGGTCTTTCTTATTCCTTAGTGTAATCATTTACCACTATGAACTTCCCTCGTGTTAATAGAAGTACTTTTACTGCATTACATAATTTTGGTATGTTATATTTTCATTTGTCTCAACGTATTTTTTTATTTCTCTTTTGACTTATTCCTTGACCCATTGGTTATTCAGTAGCATGTTTAATCCTCACATGTTTATGAATTTTTCAGTTTTGTTCTTGTAATTGATTTCTAGTTATACCATTCATGTTAGCAAAGATGCTTAATCTGTGAGTTCCCTGGTGGTCCAGTGGTTAAAACTCCTTACTTCCAATGAAGGGGGCACAGATTCAATCCCTGGTTAGAAAACTAAGATCCCACATGCTGCATGGTGTAGCCAATAAATAAATAAATTAATTTTAAAATGCTTGATCTGATTTCAGTATTGTTAAAATTATTAAGACATATATTTTGGCCATGTGCACTTTGAGGAAAAATATGCATTGTTACTTTTGGATGGAATATTCTGCATGTATCTATTAAGTTCCTTTAATGTATCATTTAAAGGTAAAGATCTGTTCATATGAAATAGTTCGGTGATCTGTGAGCTTCATTAACTTGGATATCCAAATCTCTCTTTAGATTTGGGAAGTTCTCAACTATTATTTCTTTAAATAAGCTTTCTTCCTGTTTCTCTTGTCTTTTTCTAGGACTCCAATAATTGACAAACTTTCTTTTGATGTTGTCCTATAGACAAGTTAGCTTCTTCTTTTCTTTTTATTCTTTTCTCTTACTGGATGATTTCAAAGGTCCCATCTTGTAGTTCACACATACTTTCCTTTTGCTTGATTCCTCCTGCTCTTAGTGCTCTCTATTGTATTTTTCCTTTACTTACTGAATTCGTCAGCTCCAGGTTTCCTGTTTGGTTCTATTTTGTGATTTCTGCCTCTTTGTTAAGCTTCTCGTTTTGTTCGTGTACTGTTTCCTGATTTCATTGAATTGTCTTCTTGTGGGTGATTGGGCTTCCTTAAAACAATTCTTTTAAATTCTTTTATTTGATGAACTGGGGATCTCCCTCTCCTTGAGTTCAGTTACTAGAAAATTATTGTGCTCCTTTAGTGTTGTTATGTTTCCTTGATTTTTTTATGTCCCTTAAAGTCTTGCATTGTTGTCTTTACATTTAAAGTAGTAGTTACCTCCTCTTGTCTTTTATAACTGACTTGAATTCCATGGACTGTATAATCCATGGAAAAAGCCTCTTGATGAAAGTGAAAGAGGAGAGTGAAAAGGTTGGCTTGAAGCTCAATATTCAGAAAACTAAGATCATGGCGTCTGGTCCCATCACTTCATGGGAAATAGATGGGAAAACAGTGGAAACAGTGTCAGACTTTATTTTTTTGGGCTCCAAACTCACTGTGGATGCTGATTGCAGCCATGAAATTAAAAGACGCTTACTCCTCGGAAGGAAAGTTATGACCAACAAAGGTCTGTCTAGTCAAGGCTATGGTTTTTCCAGTGGTCATGAATGGATGTGAGAGTTGGACTGTGAAGAAAGCTGAGCGCCGAAGAATTGATGCTTTTGAACTGTGGTGCTGGAGAAGACTCTTGAGAGTCCCTTGGACTGCAAGGAGATCCAACCAGTCCATTCTAAAGGAGATCAATCCTGGGTGTTCACTGGAAGGACTGATGCTAAAGCTGAAACTGCAATACTTGGGCCACCTCATGCGACGAGTTGACTCACTGGAAAAGACTGATGCTGGAAAGGATTGGGGGCGGGAGGAGACGGGGACAACAGAGAATGAGATGGCTGGCTGGCATCACCGACTCTTTGGACATGGGTTTGATTGAACTCCGGGAGTTGGTGATGGACAGGGAGGCCTGGCGTACTGTGATTCATGGGGTCGCAAAGAGTCAGACACGAATGAGCAACTGAACTGAACTGTATAGTCCAGGGGTCACAAGGAGTCGGACTCAACTGAGTGACTTTCACTTTCACTTTTAGGAGAGAAATACCTTCCATCATCCTGCTAGGAATTCTCAGGGTTTATCAGATTCTTTGATTACATCTGCTCCAAGCTTCCTGCTCCCTCTTTTGGCTGAATTCTTAAGCTCATAGGCCTTCTCTCAGTGCTGCAGTACACTCACAGGTGCTGACAGCTACCTCTTTGCTTAACCAAGGACAGACTTAAAACTTAAAAAAAAAAAACCTTAAAGTTTCTTGTCTCTCCCTGGTCTGCAGAGTCAGTCTGGTTTTCGGTGAATCCCCACTAGCCATCTGCCAGAGCTCACTCCAGTCCTATCAGGAATGTACACTAGGAGTCAGATACAGGGTGTGTAGTATATGAGTAAAGTAAGCAGAGTGCTAGAGCTGGGGGGATCAGTGGGCAAAGTATCGCCAGTGACTCATGGGTGGGCTTCTTGATGCAGTCTCTGATGTGGTTAGGATTTGTTTCTCTTTAATGTTATCCAGGAGTTCTATCTGCCACTCCCCCAGCCTCTACAGTGATGTAGCTTCTGACTCAGTACTCTGGATAAGATAAGTAAACAGGGCTCATTGGCTGTGTCCTGTACAGCTGGGGAAGCTACGTTGCCCAGGTTTTAATTGCAGTGGTGGTTGCTGAGTTTTAGGAGTTCTTTGTGTATTCTGGATATTAATCTCTTACAGGATTTGCATACTTTATCCCATTCTGTGGATTGCCTTTTCTCTCTCTTGTTAGTTTTGAATTTTACACAAAAGCTTAAATTTTGGTAATGTCCAACTGATATATTTGTTTCTTTTGTTGCCTATGCTTTTTGTGTCATATACAAGAAAGCATTGCCATATCCTTTTCTCTCAGTACTTGTATAGTTTACATTTAGGATTTGGATCCATTTTGCATTTTTTAAATGTGGTATAAGATAAAGGACCAATTTCATTATTTTGCATGGAGACATCCAGTTTTTCCAGGATCATTTGTTGAAAAGAGTCCTTTGTACCACTCAGTGGCTCCAGAACCTTTGTCAAAATCATTTAACTATATGTGAAGGGGTTTATTGTGGTTTTTTATTCTAGTCTCTGTTATTTATATTTCTTTCCATAAGCCAATACACAATATTTTGATTGCTTCAACTTTGAAATCAGGAAGTATAAGTCTCTAGCTTTGCCCTTTTAAAATTATTTAAGCTATTTGAGGCCCATTCCACATGAATTTTAGAATGGGTTTTTTATTTCTACAAAAAATGTCATTGGGGTTTTAGTGGAAATTGCATTGAATCTATGTATCACTTTATGTAATACTATTATCTCAACAATAATAAGTCTTTCAGGCCATGATTAAAGAATGTCTTTCCATTCATTTGTCTTTACTGTCTTTTTTTTAACTGAGGGGAGTTTAATCAACAACTGTTGATGGAGGTATCTGCAAAGTGAGGGAAACTGGAGATGGTAAAACACCCTGAGACAAGCAGAACTGAGAAGGCTCACCTTCAGCTTACATACAAAACACTATTTTCCAAAACTACTCATGCCAATCAGAGATCTTTTCTAGATGATTCCATAGCTACAAGTAAAAATAAGCCAAATGTTTGGGCAAAAGATGGAAAAAGATCTGGAAGATCAGGGGCTTCTTCTCAGGTCTTTCCTTCCTCTATCAGATGATTTTAGCTTTGCAAATTCTCTCAGATATGCCCCATCTCTCTAATTCTTATCATAATCACACTCATTTCCTATACTTTCATTGTATTTCTGTCTCACATCAATAATGATGAAAACAATGACCACTATGCTATTTAAGTTCTAACTATGTGCCAAACACTGTGCTAAATGCTATAAAATTATTATTATCTCTGTTTCTTAAAAAATGTGGAGTAGGCACTATTAATCCCATTTTATATACAGGCGTATCTCACTTTATTGTGCTTTACTGTGTTCTGTTTTGCAGATACTGCATTTTTTTTTTAATTTGAAAGTTTGTGGCAATCTTGCACTGTCAGATGATGGTTAGCATTTTTTTTTTACTGATAATGTATTTTTTAAAAGATTTTTTATTAATTAATGTATTTTTGGCTGTGCTGGGTCTTCGTTGCTGTGCATTGGCCTTCTCTAGTTGTATTTCTTTATTTTAGCAATGTTTTATAATTTTTAGTTAACAGTCTTTTACCTCCTTGGGTAAATCTATTCCTAAGAATTTTATTCTCTTCGCTGCTTTTGTTACTGACTAGGGTTCTTGGTGAACTTCCTCGGTGACTCAGGGATTAAGAATCCCCTTGCCAATGCAGGAGACAAGGGTTTGATCCCTGTGTCAGGAAGATCCCCTGGAGAAGGAAATGGCAACCCACTCCAGGATTCTTGCCTGGGAAATTCCATGGACAGAGGAGCCTGGAGGGCTACAGTAGTCCATGGGATCACAAAAGAGTTGGACACAACTTTAGCAACTAGACAACAATAACAGGGTTATTGGCATTCCCCAATCAATAGAATTGACTAGAGACCAGACAGAAAATTCAGGCAAGATTTTACTGGGGCCCCTGCTGCAGCAGAAGGGAGAACCAGAACCAACAGTTTCCCTTGCTTGCTTGCTCCCCAATCAGGGGCGAACTTCTTCTTTACTTGCGGCGAGGGTAGTGGTGTGTCTGGGGGTCCGACTGGAGGGGTGGCTTGGGTGTTTTGCCTACCCTTTAGGTGGTGGTGTGTGCAGGGGGCATGTGTAGTACCCTGCTTTCACTCCCAACACCCTGTTTTTGCTCTAGGCTCCTCAAAAGTGGCAACTGGGTTGTTTGGTTTCTTTGTATATTTTTGGGTCCAGAATTTGCCCCAAGTGCATGCAGTTATTTTTATCCCTATACAGTTTGTTTGTATTTTGTTCCTGGAGTAAAGGAGTGTCCAGGTACAAGCATTATGCATTTCAGTAAAGGGTCCCAGATTCCAGCCTGTCTCTTTCCTTGCTGAAAAACTCTACACCCTTATTCTTGAGGGGTAGGGACTGAAAGGTTCTTCTTCTGAAACTTCTTCCTGCTGGACAGGGGCCACAGACCCTAGCCTACTATAGAGCTGGGTACAAGTCCCTCACTGACTGTTCCAAGGACCTGTAGGGACATGGGCCACTCTCTACTGAAAGGGGCTGAATTCTTTGAGCCGTCATGAGCCTTACTTCAAGTTGTTGGAGACTATAAAGACACAAACTTAACCAAAAACTTAAACAAACAAGGGCTAAAAAGGAGAACAACAATAGCCTTTAAAGGGCCTAGAAAGGGAAGGAATCAGGTTAACTTTGGGTTTCTTAGCTGTCAGCCAGACAAAGGAAGTGATATTGCCCCTACCAGAATTATGAAGCCACTTTGCGTGGGGTGTGTATTTCCTTAATGTTAACTTTTACATGTCCTGTTGCATTGATCCAAGTGCAGCACGAAGTATTACAATAGTTATTGCACAAACTCTGTTCTCCCAGAAGGGCCAGACAATTATCAAGAACCACACCAGCCAAGGAAACGAGAGAAACCCCAAGTCTGTTAAGGCTTCAAATAGGAGCCCACCCACTCCATCATTTTACTTATCTGTTATTGGTATCTGTCTGTTTTTTTAATTAATTTTTTTTTTTACTGTGCTGGGTCTCATTGAGACACACGGGCTCTTTGTTGCTGCAAGTAGGCTTCCTTTAGTTGTGGTGCAAGGGCTTCTCATTGCAGTGGCTTCTCTTAATTGTGGAGCATGTCCTCTAAGGTATATAGACTCAGTTGTTAAGGTGCATGGGCTTAGTTGCCTAGTGGCATGTGAGATCTTAATTCCCAGACCAGGGATCGAACCTAGGTCCCCTGCATTAGCAGGCTGATTCTTAACCACTGAACCAACAGGGAAGTCCTAGATTGTACCTGTCTTTTAACTAGGTATCTCAGATCTTCCACTGGTTCACAGGTGCATTGTTCTTCTGTTGTGACCTGCGGGGTTTCTGGTAGTAAAGCTTTAGTCTGGACAAATGTACCCAACTAGATATCCCTTGCAATTTGACAGCAGTGGGGATGGCTAAAATTACTTTATAGTGACTCTTTCATTTTAGCAATAATTATCTTCAGGGGAACCCTCTTCCCAGGTTTTAAGAAGAACTTGGGCTCCAGGGTTTATTTATTTGTTTTGTTTTGGTTTTTTTAGTTAGTTTTTTTTTTTTTTTGCCTGTGCTGAGTCTTTGTTGCTTTGCAAGGGCTTTCTCTAGTTGTGGCCAGCAGGGCCACAGTAGTTGAGGCTATGAGCTATAGAGCATGGGCTTAATAGTTGTGGCACATAGGCTTAGTTGCTCTGTGGCATGTGGGACCTCCCCAGATCGGGGATCAAGCCCATGTCCCCTGCACTAACAGGCAGATTTCTTTTTTTGGGCTACGCTTGGTCTTCATTTCTGTGCATGGGCTTTCTCTAATTGTGGTGAGTGGGTGCTATTCTCTAGTTGCAGTGTGCAGGCTTCTCATTGCAATGTGTTCTCTTGTTGCAGAGCATGGGCTCTGGGGAATGTGGACTTCAGTAGTTGTGCACATGGGCTTAGTTGCCCCACGGCATGTGGAATCTTTTCAGACCAGGGATTGAACCTGTGTCCCATCTATTAGCAGGTGGATTCTTAACCACTGGATCACCAGAGAAGTCCCTCCAGGGTTTATTTGCAAAGAAAAGGCTCCTTTCTCTGTAGTTTTAGTGGGAGCGGGGTGTGCCTTGTGGGAAATGTGCTAAATTACCTTCTGAATTTGTCCTAGATTTATAACATATCTCAGGGCCTGGTTCACTTTCTCATCAGTGAATGTCAGTTAGTAAGAAAAGGCCTCCCATAGGTCGTTTCAATGTGCTAAGCCTCAGATCAATTCCAGGGGCTACAAGGACCCTGAGGACTGCAGTAGGAAGCAAGTTGGTCCAGAGTGCCTGAGTTTCTTGGCAGAGCTTTGCTAAGGTTTTCTTTAAAGTATGGTTCATTTTCTCTACCTTCCCTAAAGACTGGAGGTGTCAAGCGGTATGTAGCTTGTAGTCTATTCCTAGGGCCATCGTGAGCCCCTGTGTGATTCTGGCTATAGGAGAGGGCCCCTCATCACCCTGGAGGGATGTTGGAAGTCCAAACCAAGGAATTATTTCTTTAAAAATGGACTTACAGACATCCATAGGCTTTTCAGATCAGGTGGGAAAGACTTCACCACGTCCTGTGAAAGTATCAATAAACACCAGAAGATATTTATGTCCTGATCATGCAGACATTTGGGTGAAATCTAACTGCCAGTCTTCCTCTAGATATGTCTCTCAGCATTGAATCGACCTGAAGAACAAAGTGGGTATTGGATGGATCTGTGAGTTGTTGCAGGCATATAAATCAGACAAGCATTATTTGTTTTACTGTTCTTTTTATCACCTCCCTGAAAAAGTCTTTGGCATCAAGTCGCATAGTGCATCCCTCCCATAGTGGGTGGTATCCTGTAAGCTCTTAGTGAGTTTCCTGTTGGGCTTCAGGGATTAGAAACTTTGCCTCCTTCTTATACCAGTCTGTGCTTCAGTTCTCATAGCCCAGTTTCTCAGCATTTATTCCCCTGGGGAATACTGGGGGAGGCTAGGAAGTTCAGGGAGGCCAATCACTAGAGCCAAATTTGTTCAGGTTCCAGTTGCCTATTTTGGAGTTTGGTCAGCTTTACTGTTTCCTTGGCTCACAGAAGGTCCATCCCTCTGGTGGTCCTTACAGTGGATTACTGCCACCCGGGTAGGGAGATGCACTGCTTCTAAAAGAGCCAGAACCAAATCTTTATGTCTCATGGGGGTATTAATAGCAGTTAACAGTCCTTTCCTTCCAAATGGCAACAGGAGCATGTAGCGCCTGGAACCCATTTTTAGAATCAGCAAAATATTTAGTTTCTTGTTGTTCAGTCGCCAAGTTGTGACTGACTCTCTACGATCCCATGAACTATAGCATGCCAGGCTTCCCTGTCCTTTACTGTCTCCCTGAGTTTGCTCAAACTCATGTCCGTGGAGTCAGTGATGCCATCCAACCATCTCATCCTCTGTTGCCCCCTTCTCCTCTTGCTCTCAATCTTTCCCAGCATAAGGGTCTTTTCCAGTGAACCGGCTCTTTGTATCAGGTGGCCAAAGTATTGAAACTTCAGTTTCAGCATCAGTCCTTCCAGTGAATATTTGGGACTGATTTCCTTTAGGATTGACTGGTTGGATCTCCTTGCCATCCAAAGGACTCTCAAGAGTCTTCTCCAACACCACAGTTCAAAAACATCAATTCTTTGGCGCTCAGCCTTTTTTATGTTCCAACTCTCACATGCATACATGAGTACTGGAAAAACTATAGCTTTGACTATAGGGAACTGTATCAGTAAAGTGATGTCTCTGCTTTTTAATACACTGTCTAGGTTTGTCATAGTTGTTCTTCCAAGAAGCAAGCGTCTTTTAATTTCATGACTGAAGTCACTGTTCTCAGTGATTTTGGAGCCCAAGAGAATAAAATCTGTCAGTTTCCACTTTTTCCCCATCTATTTACCCTGAAGTGATGGAACCAGATGCTATGATCTTAGTTTTTTGAATGTTGAATTTTAAGCAAGATTTTTCACTCTCCTCTTTCACCTTCCTCAAGAGGTTCTTTAGTTTCTCTTCACTTTCTGTCATTAAAGTAATATTATCTGTATATCTGAAGTTGTTGCTATTTCTCCTGGCAATCTTAATTCCAATTTGAGCTTCATCCAGCCTGGCATTTCTCATGATGTACTCTGCATAGAAGTTAAATAAACAAGAGCCAACAATACACAGCCTTGACATACTCCTTTCCCAATTTTGAACCAGTCCATTGTTCTATGTCCAATACTAACTGTTGCTTCTTGACCTGTATACAGGTTTCTCAGGAGACAGTTAAGGTGTTCTGGTAGTCTCATCTCTTTTTTCCACAGTTTGTTGTGATCTACACAGTCAAAGGCTCTATCATAGTCAATGAAGCAGACGTAGATGTGTTTTGGAATTCCCTTGCTTTCTCTATGATCCAACGGATATTAGCAATTTGATCTCTGGTTCCTCTGTCTTTTCTAAATCCAGTTTGTATATCTGGAAGTTTTCAGTTCATGTACTACTGAAGCCCAGCTTCAAGGATTTTGATCTTAATCTTGTTAGCATGTGAAATGAGTGCACTTTCTTCTCCTTCACTAATTGCAAAGCTCTCAGTGATATAATTAGTTCATCCTTTTGGGTTCCATGGCCTTGGCTTCTGTGACTTCATCTTACCTAACTATGACATACCCCACCTTTCAGGTTCCCATTTCTATAAAACTGCTCCCACCAGTAAATCTTTTGACCTCAGGGTTGTCAAGAGGCTCATCTAGAAGATCAGACCCACTGGAGTAAATTTGTTCTGTGGTCTCTATGTGTGTGTGCTCAGTCGTGTCTGACTCTTTGCAACCCCATGGACTGTAGCCTGCCAGGCTCCTCTGTCTATGGAATTTTCCAAGCAAGAATACTGGAGTGGGTTGCCATTTCCTCTTCCACAGCATCTTACACTGATGAAATAAGTCTCCACTCTCAACCACTGGAAACAGTTGACAGGTTCAGGGTTTTGCACACTTTAAAGTGATGTCTGTGGTATCCACTAGAAGGAACTAATATCTTGTGAACCTTCCTCCAGTCAACCAATGATGTCCTCTGATTTCCAGCACAGATTGTACCTGATGAGGGGTTAACCATCTAAGTTGTCCCAGGGTGAGCTTAGAAATCTCATTTATCAACAGGGCTGTGGCTGCTACTGCCCACAGGCAGCTTTGCTGTCCCAGGACCACTGAGTCCAGTTGCTTTGAAAGATAAGACACTGGCCTCTGATCTGGTCCCCGCTTTTGGGTCAGGACTCCTAGTGCTGTCCCTGCCCTCCTGTGAGCATATAGGGTAAAGGGCTTGTCCTGCTTTGGAAGCCCCAGTGCTGGTGCTCTACTCAACTCAGTCTTGAGAGTCTCAAAAGCCCACTGGTGGTCATAGTATCACTGAAGAGTTTCCCTTTCTCCTCCCTTTAGAGCCTCATATAGGATTTTGCTATAATTTGGAATCCAGATACAACAAAACCCAGTTATCCTGAGAAAGCATCAAGTTTCTCTCTTTGTGGTTGGAGATGGTAATGCACTAATGGCTATTTCAATCTATGGCCAGGGGTCATGCCTCTAGGGTAAAAAAAAAAATCCCAAATATCAAAACCATTGCTGTGAGATCTGAACCTTGGTTGGAGAGGCTTTATATCCCCTTTTTGCTAGAAAATTTAGGACCCTAAACAGTATTTTGATCTGAATCTTGTCTAGTCTCACACTTATCAATGATTATCAACATATTGTAAGCAGAGGTCCCTTCTCAAGGCTCAAGTCCCTCATTTCCCTGCTAATGCATTTCTGAAAGATGGGAGCTGTCCCCCCAAACCTGCAGAAGCACTGTCCTTGTATATTGGGTAGCCTCCAGGGTGTCAGGGCCCCTCCATTCAAAAGCAAAAAGGTATTGAGAGTCTGGATGGAGGGGAATAAAGAGAAGTGCATCTTTTTTATTTTGGTTCAAAACAGAGAAATACTGAGCACTCCCTGGCAGTTGACAGTCCCTGGGGTTGCAAAGAGTAGGACACAACTAAGCAACTAAGTACAAGCACACCCTGGCAGTTGCGTGAGGAGGGTGTATGCTTTTGGCTCCGGTGGGTAAACAGGGATGACTGCCTCATTCACTGTTCCTAAGTCTTGCACAAACGAATACTCCCCACTAGGCTTCTGAATGGGGAGAATCGGGGTGTTGCAAGGGGATCGGCAGAGCCTAATGAGTCCGTGTTTTGGGAATTTGCTGAGTAGCGATTGGATTCCCCTCAAGGCCTCAGGCTTTAAAGGATATTGTCTCTTAAATGGGTATTTATTCCCAGGCCTTAGCCTTATTTTTATTGGGGGAACATGTTTTTATACTTCCCGGCATCGAGGGACGCCAAACTGCAAGATCCGCTTGTTCTCAAATTTCTTGGGGGAGGTCTTGGAGAATATTTGACACCCAACAGGTAGACCATCTGGGGCTACTGATAGATACATTCTCTGTTCAGATTCTTTACATTCTTGGACTTCACCCTGTCCTAAGAATATACTGTAGGCTTCCCTTGTGACTCAGATGGTAAAGAGTTTGCCTGCAATGCAGGAGACCCGGGTTCAACCTCTGGGTCAGGAAGATCCCCTGGAGAAGGGCGTGGCAATCCACTCCAGTATTCTTGCCTGGAGAATCCCATGGACAGAGAAGCCTGGTGGGCTACAGTCCATGGGGTCACATAGGAAGTGACTGAGGGACTAACACACACATGAGAATATACTAGCTCCTAACTTGTTTAGCAAATCTCTCCCAAGGAGGGGAACAGAGTATGCTGGCATGTACAAAAAGAATGAGTTAAATAATAAAGGACCAGACTCTGAAGGCAGGGGAGACATAAACCACGTTACCTTTGGCTGTCCATCAACCTCCATCACAATGCAGTCATGATTGGGTTGCCACATCAAGAGTGACCCAAGTCTCCACTGAAGTAATGAAGGTGGATCGAGCAGGATCTGGAGTCAGGCAGGCACTTGGGCCCCATCAGTTGGTGTGTGGGAATCTCTCATCCAAGAGATTCACAAGGTACTGGGGCCAGTTGGGGTTGTCCCCAGGTGTCCCACAGGAGAGTGCTCAGGACATTCCCCCTTGCAGCACCCTTCTTTCTGACAAAAGGTGTATTGGTTCAGGCTCAAGCTGATTTCTTGGTCATCTCTCCAGCCTCCCTGGCCTTTCAGGGTCCCCTCTGGTGGGTTAATCAGGGCAGCCAAAAGCTGTATTTTCTTCATTAGCCTTTTATCCTTACTGGCCTCCTTTGTTATGTCTCTGTTGTTGCAGACTTTGCAGACTGCCTCTGCCAAGGCTGACAGTGGGATTTGGGGCCCAGTCTGAAGATTTTGTAATTGTATCTGGATGTCAGGAGTAGCCTAGGTGATAAAAATTCATGGCCAGTGTGTTCTTCCCTTCTGTGGACTCTGGGACTGTATTGGTGTCCTTCTTGAATGTTTCTCTCACCTGGCCCAGGAAGACTGGTTTTCATCTTTTTCCTGTTTAACTCCTCAGACTTTATCAGAATTTATGAGCTTTACCATACACCTCTTCATTCCTTCTGATAGACAAGTAATATATTGTCTTATCCTAGCTTGGCCTAAACAATCTTCATAGTCCCCGTGTGGGTCATGTTCTGGTATTGCATACCCACCCACCTGGCAAATTTAGTTGTGTGAATTGGTGGCCAGTAGGCCAACTACATGTTCCCTGGCCTTTCTCAGTATATGCTCCATTTCATCCTGGGTGCAGCGGTGGGCCAGAATAACCATGCTGTCCTGCCAGGTGAGAGAGACTGCCAACCCCAGCCTGACAAATAATCCCTAAACTTTCCAGGGTTCTCTGAGATCCTGCCAAACCTTTTCTCACAGGTTAACCCAATTAGTTTAGGATCTCTCTTTGGGATCTTCCAGGGGCCCCTTGAAACACCCCAAAGTTAACTGGAAGTCAAGAGAATTTTAATTAGAATTTGATATTTGGGAAGTTAGTCAAAATTTTTTAAGAGTTTTAAAATACCCAGTCAGATCGGATCATAGGTTTCTGTGAAAAAATACTCCTTGAACTAAAGTGGGGAAAAAATCCAAAATAAATATAGATCACTTAAAGGCACGGAAACTTATACAGTCTGACGTCGAAAGTAGCATTCCAGGACATCTTTGTTCTCTTATGACAGAGAGAAACCAAATCCAGGCATGTATCAGCCTACTCTTAATAAAAATCCATTTACCTAATTAAATTTAATCCAACTTTAGAAGACTTGGACCACATACAAAATTCTTTTCTCAGTGTTCCTCTTCCACAAACCAAAATTTTCTGTAGTTATTTCTTGCCCCTTCTTTCCTCATTCAGAAATAGCCAGCTGTAGACCAAAGTCACCTTTTTTTTTCTTTCAACAAAATGTATTTCCATTCCTCATACTTTCTTTTCTGAAAACAAATTCTACTTTCCTTAAGTGATCATGAACTGTCTTCTATAATAACATTCTATAGATTGGTAAAGAACATCTCAAGTTGGCACCTAACACCTTTAGTTTTTCTCTCATGAGACACAAGGATTCCCTTGTGGCTCAGATAGTAAAGAATCTGGCTGCAATGCAAGAGACCCAGGTTTGACCCCTGAGTTGGGAAGATCCCCTGGAGAAGGGAATGGCAATCCACTCCAGTATTCTTGCCTGGAGAATTCCATGGACAGAGAAGCCTGGCGGGCTACAGTCCTTGGGGTTGCAAAGAGAGAGACACGACTGAGCGACTACATTCTCACTTCTTTCTTTTTCACTTTCATAAGAAGACAAAAGTAGGTAAATTTAGATCTGTTTTGTAATTAATGTTTCAATACTTTATCTTATTTGAAATGGCCTGGATATTCAATGAATTCCTATCACCTAATTTAATTTCAGTTTACCAAAATTTGGAGAGACTGTATTAGATGGACATTTCTAAAACAGAATTATTCCTATCGAGTTTACCAAAAAGTTCCTATCCCAGTTACATTTACTTAAAATTTTAATCGTATCAGGTTGTCTTCCCTGTTGACAGATTTCATAACAGAAGCAATATGCACTTACTGACTCTCGGTAACCCTAAGAACAATGAAAGTATTGTACTTAATGTTTTGGTTTTTTCCCTTGGCTGCACTGAGTCTTCATTGCTACATGTGGGCTTTCTCTATTTGTGGCAAGAGGGGGCTACTCTTCATTGCAGTGTGTAGGCTTCTGGTTTCAATGACTTATTTTGTTGCAGAGCACAGGCTCTAGGCATGAAGGCTTCAGTAACTGCATCATTCCAGCTCAGTGGTTGTGGCAAACAGGCTTCATTGCCCAGCAGCATGTGGGATCTTCCTGGACCAGGGGTAGAAACCAGTGTCCCCCGCATTGGCCAGCAGATTCTTAACCACTGGGCCACTAGGGAATCCTGTACTTAATGTTGATAACTTTAAAGACAGATCTGTATTAATTAAACCCACAAGCTTAAGCTAACTCTAATACCAGATACTGATTAAATATTGAATATCTCCCAGATCACATGAACCTTAAATTTTATCTGATAGTGTTATTCAGTTGATAAGTCATGTCTCACTCCTTCTGACCCCATGAACTACAGCACATGGGACTGCCCTGTCCTTCACCGTCTCCTGGAGTTTGCTCAAACCCATATCCACTGAGTTGGTGATGCCATCCAACCATCTCATTGTCTATCAACCCCTTCTCCTTTTGCCCTCAATCTTTCCCATCATCAGGGTCTTTTCCAATGAGTAGGCTCTTTGCATCAAGTGGCCAAAGTATTGGAGCTTCAGCTTCAGCACCAGTCCTTCCATTAAACAGTCAGGGTTAATTTCCTTTAGGATTGACTGGCTTGATCTCCTTGCTGTCCAAGGACCTCTCAAGAGTCTTCTCCAGCACCAGAGTTCAAAAAAAATCTATTCTCTGACACTCAGCCTTCATTATGGTCCAACTCTCACATCTATACATGACTACTGGAAAATTATAGCTTTGACTATATGGACCTTTGTCATCAAAGTGATGTCTCTGCTTTTTAATACAATGTCTAGGTTTGCCATAGCTGTTCTTCCAAGGACCAAGCGTCCTTTAATTTTTAGCTGCAGTCACCCTCTGCAGTGATTTGGGACCCAAGAAAATAAAGTCTCTCACTGTTTCCACTTTTTCCGCATCTATTTGTCATGAAGTAATGGGACCAGATGCCATGATCTTAGTTTTCTGAATGTTGAGTTTTAAGCCAGCTTTTTCACTCTCTTCTTTCAGCCTCCTCACAAGGCTCTTTAGTTCCTTTCTGCCACTTTCTGCCATTAAAGTGGTTTCATCTGCATATCTCAAGTTATTTATATTTCTCCTGGCACTCTTGGTTCCTGCTTGTGAGTGATCTAGCCCACGTTTTCTCATGATGTACTCTGCATAGAAGTGAAATAAACAGAACTGACAATATACAGCCTTTCTGTACTTCTTTCTCAATTTTGAACCAGTCAGTTGTCCCATGTCCAGTTCTAACTGTTGCTTCTTAACCTGCATACAGGTTCTCAGGAGGCAGGTAAAGTGGTTTGGTATTCCCATCTCTTTAAGAATTTTTCAGTTTATTGTGACCCACACAGTCAAAGGCTTTATCATACTCAATGAAGCAGATGTAGATGTTTCTCTAGAATTCTTTTGCTTCCTCTATAATCTAAGAGATGTTGGCAATTTGATCTCTGGTTCCTCTGCCTTTTCTAAATCCAGCTTGTACATCTGGAAGTTCTTGGTTCATGTACTTGTTGAGGCCTAGCTTGAAGGACTTTGAGCATTACTTTGCTAGCATGTGAAATGAGCGCAATTGTGTGGTAGTTTGAACATTCTTTGGCATTGCCCTTCTTTGGGATTGGAATGAAAACTGACCTTTTCCAGTCCTGTGGCTGCTGCTGAGTTTTCAAATTTTGCTAGCATGCTAAGTACAGCACTTTCACAGCATCATCTTTTAGGATTTTAAATGGCTCAGCTGGAATTACGTCACCTCCACTAGCTTTGTTCGTAGTAATGCTTCCTGAGGACTACTTGACTTCACACTCCAGGATGTCTGTCTCTAGGTGAGTGACCACATCATCATGGTCATCATTAAGAACTTTTACATATAGTTCTTTTGCATAATCTTGCCACCTTTTCTTAATATCTTCTGCTTCCATTAGGTCCTTGCCTTTTTTGTCCTTTATTGTGCGCATCTTTGCATGAAATGTTCCCTTGGTATCTCCAATTTTTTTTAAAGAGATTGCTTTTTTTAATAGTCATTTCCATTCTATTCTCTATTTCTTTGCAATATTCACTTAAGGCTTTCTTATCTTTCTTTGCTGTTCTCTGGAACTCTGCATTCAGTTGTCTTTCCCTGCCTCCTTTGCCTTTCATTTCTCTTTTCTCAGCTATGGTAAACCTCTTATATATTTCTGAGAATGTGCCTAAGCACTCAATTTCCTTTAATCCAATGAAATACAGCTCATTTAAAAGTTAATTTTTGCACAAAGACAGAACCAGAAATCTCATGGTTTCCCTGCTTAAATTTTAAAATGGCCTTTCCCCGCCTCAGTCTGGAAGACTACAGATGAATCAGGTAGTTCCTGAGAGCCCAGCAGGCTAGTTACATTGCAAAGGCAGAGGAGAGAGAGATGCAAGCTCTTGTTTTCTCTTTTTGCTCTTTAAAATCCCAGTAAGTAACCCAGTGCTCAACTCTCAGGCAATGTGGGCTTGTTTGTATTTCAAGGCTTAAGTGCACCACTGTGTCCACGATATCAGCAGAGACTTGCAGGAGCAGTTAGACAAAACTGCATCACAAAGATACCAATGACAAAACTTGGAAACATAAACAGGGGTTTTCAGGATAAAGAGGACAAGAGTGTAGGGGTGAGGACTAAGGGAGAGATAAAGGGAGGAGAGAAAGAAAAGACTGCAAATGAGGGAGAAAGGGGCTGCCATTTCAACCCAGCCCCGCAGGTGTCTACTCAGGCACCAACCTGCAGGCTTCCGGAAAGGGCCAGTGAAGGACGGAGCACCCTGTCCACTGCCCACCAGGGTGGTCAAGCCTGGAAAACAGACAGTTGTCCGTCCTGTGTGGGACTGCAACCCACAGGTGGGCCCCTCACCCACTTGGACACCAGTGTATAGAAATCTGCCGCTTCAACCCATCACCTCAGGGATTCCTCTTGGCAGCAGGAGATGAAGGTAAGAATATAGATGATCGGACTTCCAGCCAGCAAACGTAATGAGCTTTGACCTCTATCACTCTCATAACTCTCTGGTCAGCTGGGAGTCCGCTGAGCCACGGTCTGCACGGTATGCGGAGAGCCTCTCCCAACTTCTCGTCACCCATCAAGGTGAGCCATTGCCGGCCAGGGGGAGCAGGTCTCACAAGCTCAAGTGTGAGCGCCCTGATGACCACAGCCTCAGAATGACAGGACAGGAATAAGAGAGGACAGAGAAGTAGAGAGATTTCAGGAGAGGGAAAGGGAAAATGGTGAGGGGGACAGCGTTGCCTGAATGAGGGAACTGAGGCCCCTAGAGGCCAGGGAGGCAGAGTGAACAAATGTGGGTGACTCTGAACAAGA
Source organism: Moschus berezovskii (assembly GCF_049115385.1). NCBI lineage: Eukaryota > Metazoa > Chordata > Mammalia > Artiodactyla > Moschidae > Moschus > Moschus berezovskii. Next base: position 29,760,224 of record NC_142471.1, read on the forward strand.
GGTTGAGGCAGCCACTTGTCACACACAAGGAAACCATATTAGGTGTCCCAGAGGGAACATGCCCCATGTTGAGCACCACAAAATGTTACCAAACAGCGTTGTTGGCCTCCTTCATCAATAAAAATAGATCAGAGGCCTGACTGGAAGTTCAGGAAAGGCCTTATTGGGGCCCCTGCTGCAGCAGAGGGAAGCAAGGACAAACAACAGTTTCCCTTGCTTGCTCCCTGAAAAAAGCCAACTTTTAATTACCTTGGTATATAGTCTTTACTCCAGTCATAACTTGTAGGAGTAAGGGAAAGAGTACAAGGCTATTTGAAGTAATGCTATGGCTCTGATTGGTCATTGGCTCTGGCCCAAATTCTATCATGCTGCCAACACATCTAAGGGTTCTGGGCATATGTGTATTTTATGGAAGATTTGGTAAAACTATCAAAGAACCAGGAACCAAATGTCTAGGTAAGGGGGACTTACCTTCAGTGGACTCCACAGTAATAGAGATAAAAACAGCAACGGAATAGCTTTGACAGAGTTGAAGTCGACAAAACAGCATGAAAGAACCCAGCATTGCCAAGACACCCAATACATTTGATAAAATAATAAAATACATGACATTGCCATGATTCTACACTCAGCCAAAACCAATGTGGAATAAATAGTGGAGTCTGTTTTTTCTTTGCATGGGAGAATTAGACCTGCCACTGAAGCCACATTAGTTTCCTAAACTAAGTCTCAAAAACCATTCTGTACCTTGCCCAACACAAAGCAGGCTAGGGAAGCAGTTCTTTTTAAATTGAAATATTGTTGATTTACCATGTTATGCTAATTTCTGCTTTACTGAAAAGTGACTTAGTTATACGCACAAATATATTCTTTTTCATATTTTTTCCATTATGGTTTATCCTAGGAGATTAGACATAGTTCCCTGTGCTGTACAGTAGGACCTTGTTGTTTATTCATTCTTGATGTAATAGTTTGCACCTATTCACCCCAAACTCCAAGTGCCTCCCTCTCTCTCCCACAGAGGCAACCACAAGTCTGTTCTACTTGTGAGTCTATTTCTATTTTATAGATAGGTTCATATGCCATGTTTTATGGCAACCCACTCCAGTTTTCTTACCTGGAAAATCCCATTGATGGAGGAGACCTGGTAGGCTACAGTCCATGGGGTTGCAAAGAGTTGGATATGACTGAGCGACTTCACTTTCTTTTCTTTCTTTCTTTCTATAAGTTATATCATCTGGTATGTCCTTTTTTCTGACTTATTTCACTTAGTATGGTCGTATCTATTTGCTTCCATGGTATTGCTAATGGCATTGTTTCCTTCTTTTTTATGGCTGAATAGTATTCCATTGTATATATGTACCACACCTTCTTTATCCACTCTTCTGTTGATGGATATTTAGGTTGTTTCCATGTTCTGGCTACTGTGAACAGTACTACTATGAGCATAGCAGTGCATGTATCTTTTTTAATTATAGTTTGTACAGATACATGCTTAGGAGTGGAATTGTTGGATCATATGACAATTCTATTTTTAGTTTCTGAGTACCTTCCTACTATTCTCCATAGTGAAAGTGAAGTCACTCAGTCATGTCCAACTCTGCCTATCAGGCTCCTCAGTCCATGGAATTTTCCAGGCAAGAATACTGGAGTGGGTGGCTATTTCCTTCTCCAGGGGATCTTTCCAACCCATGGATTGAACCCGGGTCTCCTGCATTGCAGGCATCTGCTTTACTGTCTGAGCCACCAGGGAAACCCCTATTCCCCATAGTGACAACTTATATTTATTCCCAACTACAGTGTAGGAGGGTTCCCTTATCTCCGTAAGCTCTTCAACATTTGTTATTGTAGATTTTTCAATGATGACCATTCTGACTGGTGTAAGGTTGTACACCATGGTAGTTTTGATTTGTATTTCTCTAATAATTAGCCAGACATCCTGGAATGTGAAGTCAAGTGGGCCTTAGAAAGCATCACTACGAACAAAGCTAGTGGAGGTGATGGAATTCCAGTTGAGCTATTCAAATCCTAAAAGATGATGCTGTGAAAGTGCTGCACTCAATATGCCAGAAAATTTGGAAAACTCAGCAGTGGCCACAGGACTGGAAAAGGTCAGTCTTCATTCCAGTCCCAAAGAAAGGCAATGCCAAAGAATGCTCAAACTACCGCACAATTGCACTCATCTCACATGCTAGTAAAGTAATGCTCAAAATTCTCCAAGCCAGGCTTCAGCAATATGTGAACCGTGAACTCCCAGATGTTCAAGCAGGTTTTAGAAAAGGCAGAGGAACCAGAGATCAAATTGCCAGCATCTGCTTGATCATCAAAAAAGCTAGAGAATCCCAGAAAAACATCTATTTCTGCTTTATTGACTATGTCAAAGCCTTTGACTGTGTGGATCACAATAAACTGTGGAAAATTCTGGAAGAGATGGGAATACCAGACCACCTGACCTGCCTCTTGAGAAACCTGTATGCAGGTCAGGAACCAACAGTTAGAACTGGACATGGAACAACAGACTGGTTCCAAATAAGAAAAGGAGTACATCAAGGCTGTATATTGTCACCCTGCTTATTTAACTTATATGCAGAGTACATCATGAGAAACGCTGGGCTGGAAGAAGCACAAGCTGGAATCAAGATTGTTGGAAGAAATATCAATAACCTCAGATATGCAGATGACACCACTCTTATGCAAAAAGTGAAGAGAAACTAAAAAGCCTCTTGATGAAAGTGAAAGAGGAGAGTGAAAAAGTTGGCTTAAAGCTCAACATTCAGAAAACTAAGATCATGGCATCCGGTCCCATCACTTCATGACAAATAGATGGGGAAACAGTGGCAGACTTTATTTTTCTGGGCTCCAAAATCACTGCAGATGCTGATTGCAACCATGAAATTAAAAGATGCTTACTCCTTGGAAGGAAAGTTATGACCAACCTAGATAGCATGTTAAAAAGCAGAGACATTACTTTGCCAACAAAGGTCCCTCTAGTCAAGGCTATGGTTTCTCCAGTGGTCATGTATGGATGTGAGATTTGGACTGTGAAGAAAACTGAGCACCAAAGAATTGATGCTTTTAAACTGTGGTGCTGGAGAAGACTCTTGAGAGTCTCTTGTACTGCAAGGAGGTTCAACCAGTCCATCCTAAGGGAGACCAGTCCTGGGTGTTCATTGGAAGGACTTATGCTGAGGCTGAAACTCCAATACTTTGGCCACCTGATGTGAAGATTGACTCATTGGAAAAGACCCTGATGCTGGGAGGGATTGGGGGCAGGAGGAGAAGGGGATGACAGAGGATGAGATGGCTGGATGGCATATCCAACTCGATGCACGTGAGTTTGAGTGGACTCTGGGAATTGGTGATGGACAGGGAGGCCTGGTGTGCTGTGATTTGTGGGGTCGCAAAGAGTCGGACACCTCTGAGTGACTGAACTGAACTGCATAATTAGTGACATTGAAGCATCTTTTCGTGTGCCTGTGGTCAGCTGTATGTCTTCTTTAAGAAATATCTAGATCTTCTGCCCATTTTTTGATTGGGCTGTTTTTTGTTGTGTTGAGTTGTATGAGTTGTTTGTATATTTTGGAGATTAAGTTCTTAAGGTGGGGTCCAGGGAACTTCAGACTGGGGCAGGAGATCCCATGAAACTATTTTCATAGTAAGAAGACATTACTTTGTTCACTCACACTCTCACAAACGTGGAGTTTTTCAAAGTCTGTGTGACATGTTGCATCACACCAGTTATGAGACTCAGCCTGTTTGCTATTATGTCAGGCATTAAAGATGTTTCAAAAATGTAAAGGATGTCACTTTTTCTGGAAGATAACTTTTTCATAAACTTGTTTAAATCCAAGGACTTCCCTGGTCGTCCAGTGATTAAGACTCTGTGCTTCCACCACAGAGGTTGTGGGTTTAATCTGTGGTCAGTGAACTAAGATCCTTATGCCACAAGGTGCAGCCAGGAAAATTCCAATGGGTTCATTAACATTAAATTCTTAAAGTTTCCCAAAATTGAATTTCAAATAAGGTAAACATAGAAAGATATACCTACATAAAGCAAAAGTTCTCTGGCATCCTCCATTTTCAGTACAAAGGGACCTTGGGACCAAGAAGTTTGAGAACTTTACTAATCCAAAGTCCCAGAGAACAGCTGTGCTCAGGGAAAAGTTTGTGGAACAGACTCTGTGAACAGAGTGCTGGCCACAAAGCAAGCCGCCAGTGAGATTTTCTGCCGATAACCAAAGGCAAAGTCTTGAAATATGAGAAGTCACTGTAGATAGTAAATGGTAAATAGCAAAGTATGTTGATGGTTATGAGAATAAAGACTGGTTTTAAGACCAGGGTCTGTTACACTTGAATTGTATCTTTTAAACTCAAGATGAATAACACAGTTGAGAAGAGGAAAAGCTATCAGAATTTAAGAGGCTGTGCCTCACAGATCATGTTCTAGAATTTAGCACAGAGACTAGCATACAGAAGAGCTCAGTAAGCATATGTTAAGCAAACACATGACTGATTATAAAATGAAGTTATGAGGTTCAATAAGGTGAAGAACAAATTGGCCATATGAAGAAAGTCTTATAACAGGGGACTCTTCAACTCTCACGAGCGTTGAAGAAATGAGAAGAACTGAGACACAGAGCCATCTCACATCCCCAGTAAACCTCTCTCCCCTCTTTGCCTCATCTTGATCCCTTCACTTTCCTTTAAAGTCTGATTAGAGGAGGCTGTTAGCAATTATTCCATCTCAAGCATCTTAATATTCTAGATTCACTATGACCTAAAGAGAAGTTTTCATTCTAACTCCACATCTTACTCATGGAAATGTGCTTCTGCACAGTTCAACTTAATATGGTTCTTGACTCCTTTCCCTCTCAGGCCTTCCATCTAATTCTCTGGCATGTCCTGTGATTCTACTTCCAAAGCACATACTAAATTTATCCATTTCTCTCCATCCCTACTTGATCACCTCGAAGTTTCTGGCTTAAAGAGTTTGATTGGGTTGTAGGATGAGATTTTCTATGAGAGCTCTTCTTTCTCTGGGATTTCTCCTTGTCACAAGTTCCTGTTTGCTTTCTTGAAATTTTTTTCATATTTTAGGTTTTTTTCAAAGACCCCAAATGATAAGTAATAAAAACAACTTGAATGGATATTATGACCCCCATTTTTTTTCCCTTGAGAGATCACATCTCCTAAAGTGCAAAATAATAAAAGTCCCAGCTGTGTCCTCACACTTCCTCTTTTAATGCATCTACATACACTGGTGGTTTAGATACTGCAAGACTACTTAGCTACAAGATGGATAATTTTACATCTTGTATCTATCTATCTATATATAGGTATAGCTATGATTATAATTTGGACAATATATGATTTTAGGTTAATTTTCCTTATCATAGCTTTGGCTTGATTCAATGCCTTGTCATCAATTTTATTTCAGGTGTACTGTCCTTTTAACATTTTTAAAATTTATGTATTGTTGATATACAATATTAGTTTCAAGTATACAAGATGATTTGACATTTATATATAATATCACCTTGATAAGTCTAGATCTGCCAGCGTACAAATTTACTATATGGTAATATGAAGTCTATAAGTAATATTATTTACTCTGTATTACATTCATTGTTGGCTATTCTGTACATTATATCCCTGTGACTTAGTAAGTCTGTCCCTCCTGATCTCCTTCACCCATTTTGTCCAGCGTTTCACCCCATCCTCTCATCTGCCAACCCCAGTTTGTTCTCTGTAACCTTTAGTCTGTTTCCTTTTTGTTTTTGTGTTCATTTATTTTTTAGATTCCACATGTTAGTGAAATCATGGAGTACTGTCTTTCTCTATCTGACTGACTTCACTTAGCATAATACCCTCTGGGTCCATCCATGTTGTTGCAAGTGCCAAGATTTCATCCTTTTCTTATGGCTGAGGAGTATTCTCTTGTGTGTATATATATACCACATCTTCTTTTTCCATTCATCAATGGATGGTTATCTCTTCATATAGTCCATTTACACTAAAATTAATAGAACTAGTGGCTTGTTAACTTGGTTAAAGATATTCATGTTGACCTTGGTTCAAATAATAGGTCTGCTACTTCCTATCTCTGTGAACTTGAGCACATCACTGAAGCTCTCTAAACCTCAGCTGCACGTTCTATAAAAGGAGGATGATAGTATCCATGTCAAAGTTTGAGACAGCTATATGAAATAATGCATATAAATTACTTAGCAGAGTACCTGGAATAGACTACAGTTTACCAACTCTTGCTTTTACTGGTTTACTTTTGGAATTTCTTTATACCTTATGTATATACCTATAAAAGCTAATGTTATTAAACACTACCTGGTCTATTCCAGGTGCTCTACTAAGCACTTTATATGTATTATTTGAGACAATTATATGAAAAGCAAGAGTTGGTAAACCAAGCCCCCAGGCCAAATCCAGCCTGCCTCCTATTGTCACAAGTAAATTTTTATTGTGACACAATCACATTCCTTCACTTATGTATTGTTTTTCGCAGCAGTATTGAATAGTTGCAATAGACTGCACAGCCTGAAAAGTCTAAAAGTTACCATCTGGCCTTTAACACAGAGTTTGCTAACCCCCAAATACAAGGAAAAGAAACTTAATTGGCCAAAATATTCAAACAGCATTTTAATTATGGATTAAACTATTTTCTAGTCAAAGACAGAAAAAGGAAAATACAAGATCTATCAAGTCCTCCCTCTCACATGATTTGGGGAGAAACTAACAGCACTGGCTCAAACTGATTTGAAGAGCAGAGTTGAGCAAGATGTAGATAACCCGGAAATCTCCCCTGAACTGCAGGCAACTGCAGAAACTTTCCCCAAGGCAATTTTATGGGGAGAAGAAAAGTCTCTGACCCAGTGTTGGCCCCTGAGGATAACAGCAAAGATGAGACTAACATGTAAACAAACCTTCCTTAATACCAGTTTTCTCTCCCAAACATAGCCTGCACTATCTGAAAGACCCCAAAACTCAGAGACAAATTCCAGTGTTTTTCTCAGATAGCTCCTCACAATTGACAGGTAAAATGCCGTCTTTTGACAGTAGGTTCATTTGATGAATAAGTGAAGGAATGTTGCCTCTAGCCACTTAGTTGCCTAAATCTAGCAAGGTTTCTTTTTGGAGATATTTTCCTTCCAGTTTTACTGAGACTCAGTTGACATACAGCTCTGTGTAAGTTTAAATTGTATAGCATACTGATTTGACTTACAAACATCATGAAATGACCACAGTAAATGTAGTGAACACCCATCATCTCATCCAGACACAAAATGAAAGCAAAAAGTTCTTTTTCCTTGTGATGAGAACTCTTGGATTTATTCTCAACAACTTTCGTATATCACAAACAGAAGTGTTATTTTCACTGCTTTCTAATGCCTATTCAGTTCCCGTTAGAAGTTATGCATCTGTTGTCATTTGTCTAGCAGTTAAAGCATTCAGTACACTGGTTATTTCTTACTTCTTATCTTGAATTGTTAGTTAAATTATATACTTTATTTTTCATAGACTTTTGCCTGTTCTCTATCTAAATTGTTCTCTTTTTTAAATTTAATTTTTATAATTGTATATAGTTGAAATATACTACTAAAGTTGTTTCAGAGGTATAGCGAAGTGGTTCAGTTATATGGTTACATATCTATTCTTGTTCAGATTCTTTTCCCACATAGGTTATTTATTAATTGGAGGATAATTAATTCACAATATTGTGATAGTTTCTGCCATATATCAAAATGAATCCATCCACAGGTTATATATACATATGTTCCCTGCGTCTTAAACCTCCCTCCTACATCCCTCCCCACCCCACCCCTCTAGGTTGTCAAAGAGCACTGTTTTAGGTTCCCAGCTTCATACAGCAAATTCCCACTAACTATTTTACATATGGTAGTGTACCCATCAGTTCAGTTAAGTTCAGTCGCTCAGTCGTGTCCGACTCTCCGCGACCCCATGAATCACAGCACGCCAGGACTCCCTGTCCATCACCAACTCCCGGAGTACACTCAAACTCATGTCCACAGAGTCGGTGATGCCATCCAGCCATCTCATTCACTGTCATCCCCTTCTCCTCCCACCCCCAACCTTTCCCAGCATCAGAGTCTTTTCCAGTGAGTCAACTCGTCGCATGAGGTGGCCAAAGTATTGGAGTTTCAGCTTCAGCATCAGTCCTTCCAATGAACACCCAGGATCGATCTCCTTTAGAATGGACTGGTTGGATATCCTTGCAGTATAAGGGACTCTCAAGAGTCTTCTCCAACACCACAGTTCAAAAGCATTGATTCTTCGGTGATCAACTTTCTTCACAGTCCAAACTCACATCCATACATGACCACGGGAAAAACCATTGCCTTGACTAGACGGACCTTGGTTGGCAAAGTAATGTCTCTGCTTTTTAATATACTATCAAGGTTGGTCATGACTTTCCTTCCAAGGAGTAAGCGTCTTTTAATTTCATGGCTGCAATCGGCATCCGCAGTGATTTTGGAGCCCAAAAAAATAAAGTCTGACACTGTTTCCACTGTTTTTCCATCTATTTCCCATGAAGTGATGGGACCAGATGCCATGATCTTTGTTTTCTGAATGTTGAGCTTCAAGCCAACCTTTTCACTCTCCTCTTTCACTTTCATCAAGAGGCTTTTGAGTTCCCCTTCACTTTCTGCCATAAGGGTAGTGTCATCTGCATATCTGAGGTTATTGATATTTCTCCCGGCAATCTTGATTCCAGCTTGTACTTCTTCCAGCCCCGCGTTCCTCATGATGTACTCTGCATATAAGTTAAATAAGCAAGGTGACAATATACAACCTTGACGTACACCTTTTCCTATTTGGAACCAGTCTGTTGTTCCATGTAGAGTTCTGACTGTTGCTTCCTGACCTGCATACAGGTTTCTCAAGAGGCAGGTCAGGTGGTCTGGTATTCCCATCTCTTTCAGAATGTTCCACAGTTTATTGTGATCCACACAGTCAGAGGCTTTGGCATAGTCAATGAAGCAGAAATAGATGTTTTTCTGGAACTCTCTTGCTTTCTCCATGATCCAGCGGATGTTGGCAATTTGATCTCTGGTGCCTCTGCCTTTTCTAAAACCTGCTTGAACATCTGGGAGTTCACGGTTCACATATTGCTGAAGCCTGGCTTGGAGAATTTTGAGCATGACTTTACTAGCGTGTGAGATGAGTGCAATTGTGCGGTAGTTTGAGCATTCTTTGGCATTGCCTTTCTTTGGGATTGGAATGAAGACTGACCTCTTCCAGTCCTGTGGCCACTGCTGAGTTTTCCAAATCTGCTGGCATATTGAGTGCAGTACTTTCACAGCATCATCTTTCAAGACTTGAAATAGCTCAACTGGAATTCCATCACCTCCACTAGCTTTGTTCGTAGTGATGCTTTCTAAGGCCCACTTGACTTCACATTCCAAGATGTCTGGCTCTAGGTCAGTGATCACGTTATCGTGACTATCTTGGTCGTGAAGATCTTTTTTGTCCAGTTCTTCTGTGTATTCTTGCCACCTCTTCTTAATATCTTCTGCTTCTGTTAGGTCCCTACCATTTCTGTCCTTTATCGAGCCCATCTTTGCATGAAATGTTCCCTTAGAATCTCTAATTTTCTTGAAGAGGTCTCTTGTTTTTCCTATTCTGTTGTTTTCCTCTATTTCTTTGCATTGATCACTGAGGAAGGCTTTCTTATCTCTCCTTGCTATTCTTTGGAACTCTGCATTCAGATGCTTATATCTTTCCTTTTCTCCTTTGCTTTTCGCCTCTCTTCTTTTCACAGCTATTTGTAAGGCCTCCTCAGACAGCCATTTCGCTCTTTTGCATTTCTTTTCCATGGGGATGGTCTTGGTCCCTGTCTCCTGTACAATGTCACGAACCTCCGTCCAGAGTTCATCAGGCACTCTATCTATCAGATCTAGTCCCTTAAATCTATTTCTCACTTCTACTGTATAATCATAAGGGATTTGATTGAGGTCATATCTGAATGGTCTAGTGGTTTTCCCTACTTTCTTCAATTTAAGTCTGAATTTCGCAATAAGGAGTTCATGATCTGAGCCACAGTCAGCTCCCAGTCTTGTTTTCGCTAACTGTATACAGCTTCTCCATCTTTGGTTGCAAAGAATATAATCAATCTGATTTCGGTGTTGACCATCTGGTGATGTCCATGTGTAGAGTCTTCTCTTGTGTTGTTGGAAGAGGGTGTTTGCTATGACCAGTGCGTTCTCTTGACAAAACTCTATTAGCCTTTGCCCTGCTTCATTCCATGCTCCAAGGCCAAATTTGCCTGTTACTCCAGGTGTTTCTTGACTTCCTACTTTTGCATTCCAGTCCCCTATAATGAAAAGGACATCTTTTTTGGGTGTTAGTTCTAAAAGGTCTTGTACCCATATAGGTTATTAATAGAGTTCCCAGTGCTATGCAGTAGGTCCTTGTTGATTATCTAGTTCATTTTGTCAATTTATTTATTTACTTATGACTACAAAGCATGACTTGCAGGATCTTAGTTACCAACCAGTGATTGTCCCAGGCCCTTGGCAGGGAGACCTTGGAGTCTTAAGCACTGGACCACTAGGAAGTTCCCTGATTATGTTTTATATATAGTAGTGTGTATATGTGAATCTCCAACTCCTAATTTCAGTTCAGTTCAGTTCAGTCTCTCAGTTGTGTCCGACTCTTTGTGACCCCATGAATTACAGCACGCCAGGCCTCCCTGTCCATCACCAACTCCCGGAGTTCATTCAAACTCGTGTCCATCGAGTAGCTGATGCCATGCAGCCATCTCATTCTCTGTCGTCCCTGTCTCCTCCCACCCCCAATCCCTCCTAGCATCAGACTCTTTTCCAGTGAGTCAACTCGTCGCGTGAGGTGGCCAAAGTATTGCAGTTTCAGCTTTAGCATCAGTCCTTCCAATGAACACCCAGGACTGATCTCCTTTAGGATGGACTGGTTGGATCTCCTTGTAGTCCAAGGGACTCTCAAGAGTCTTCTCCAGCACCACAGTTCAAAAGCATCAATTCTTCAGCGATCAGCTTTCTTCACAGTCCAACTCTCACATCCATACATGACCACGGGAAAAAACCATAGCCTTGACTAGACGGACCTTTGTTGGCAAAGTAATGTCTCTGCTTTTTAATATGCTATCTAGGTTGGTCATAAGTTTCCTTCCAAGGAGTAAGCGTCTTTTAATTTCCTGGATTCAATCAGCATCTGCAGTGATTTTGGAACTCCTAATTTATCCCTCCCCAAAAGCTTTCACCTCTGGCAACCATAGCATTTGTTTTTGAAGTCTGCAGAGTCTGTTTCTGTTTTATTAATAAATTCATTTGTATCTTTTTTGATTCCACATATAAGTGATAACGTAGTTTTCTTTCTCTGCCTTCACCTAGTATACAGTCTCTAGGTCCATCCATATTGCTGCAAATGGAATTATTTCATTTTTCTTTATGGCTGAATACTATTCCACTGTTGATGGTGCCTGTCTTTTTTTTTTAAGCATTTAAAAACATTATTTATTATTTTTTTGCTGTGCTGGGTCTTTCTGCTGCACACGGGCTCTGCTCTAGTTGTGGCAAGTCTCCAGTTGCAGTGTGCAAGCTTCTTGTTGTGGTGGTTTCTCTCGTTACAGAGCATAGGCTCTAGGCTCATGGTCTCAGTAGTTGTGGCACATGGGCTTCATTGTTCTGCAGCACATAGGGTCTTCCCAGACCAGGGATGGAGCCAGTGTTCCCTTGCATTGAAAGGAGGATTCTTAACCACTTGACCACCAAGGAAGCTTGGTGCCTGTCTTTTGAATAGGTATCTCAGATCTTCCACTGGCTCACCGGTGTACTGTCCCTCCTGTGTGACCTGACAGGTTCCTGGAGGTAAAAGCTTTAATCTAGACAGATGTACCCAACTCGATATACCTTGCAGTTTGACAGTAGTTGGGTGGTATAGGTATCCTCCCTATACCTATACCTATAGGTGGTACAGGTACCCTCCCATTTTGGTAATAGTTGGTCTTTGGGGGACCTCTCTTTCTAGTTTTTAAGAAGGATTTGGTTTCTTTGTGAAGGAGCTGCTCCATTACTGTAGTTTTCAGTGGGAGCTGGCCGTGCCTTGTGGGCATAATCATGGATCTCCTTCTGAACTTGTCCTAGATGAGTAATGTATCTCAGAGCCTTGTTTACTTCCTCAACAGGAAAATGTCAGTCATAAGAAAAGGCCTCCTATATGTCATTTCAATGGACTAAGTCTCAGACCACTCCTGGGGTCTACGCGAACCCTCAGGACTGCAGTAGGAAGCAAGTTGGTCCAGGGTTCCTGAGTTTCTTGGCAGTGCTTTGCTTAGGTTTTCTTTAAAGTCTGGTTCATTTCCTATACCTTTTTTGAAGATTTGGGGTGCTAAGAGATGTGTAGCTGCTTATAGTCTATCGTATAGTTGCTTATAGTCTATCCCAAGGGCCATTGTGAGCCCCTGTGTGATTTTGGCTGTAAGAGAGGGCTTGCTAACGTTTTTGAGGGACTTAGGATGTCCAAAGTGAGCGATTATTTCTTTTAAAAGGGACTAACAGACTTCCATAGCCTTTTTAGATTGGGTGTGGAAAGTTTCAACCCATCCTGTAAAGGAAAAACAAACACCAGAAAACATTTCTATCCTGATCCTGGGAGCATCTGGGTGAAATCTAACTTCCAGTCTTCCCCTGAATGTCCTTCCATGTTGGATTGGTCTGACTAAGGGAGAGGGTGTTGGATGGGACTGCGGGTTATTACAGGCACAAAAATCACAGGCAAGTATTACTTTTTTTCCTGTTCTTTTAATCCCCCCTGAACTGGCCTATGGCATCAAGTCCCATACTGCATCCCTCCCACAGTGAGTGGCATACTGTAAGCTCCTGTAAGCTATCAGTGAGTTTCCACTGTTGGGCTTCAGGAATTAGATCTTTAGCCTCCTTTTCATACAAGTTTGTGCTTCCCTTCTAAGAGCCCCGTTTCTCAGTGTTTTCTTGATCCTGTGGGGTATACTGGGAAAGGCTAGGGAGTTCAACTGGCCAGTCACTAAAGCCATAACTTGTTCAGGTTCCTGCAGTTGAACTCCTGTTTTGCAATTGGATCAGCTTTGCTATTCCCTTGGCTCACAGAAGGTCCATCCCTCAACTGGCTCCTACAGTGGTTACTGTTACCCGGGTCAGGAGCTGCGCTGTTTGTAAATGAGCCAGAACCAAATCTTTATGTTTCATGGGGGAATTTCTAGCAGTTAATATTTCTTTCTTTCTAAATGGCAGTATGAGAGTGTAGCATGTGGAACCTGTATTGAGTCAATAAAAATATTCAATTTCCTTTTCTTCCCCAGTTGCAAAGCAGTTGCAAAACTCATTAATGCAGTTAGTTCAGCCTTCTTGGCTGGTATCTGGGGTGGCAGAGCCTTGGTTTCTATGACTCCATCTAGACTAACTATGGCATACTTTGCCTGTCAAGTTCTCATTTCTACAAAATTGCTTTCATCAGCAAATCATTCATCTCAGGGCTGTCAAGAGGCTCATCTAGAAGATCAGACCTGCTGGAGTAAATTTGTTCTACGGTCTCTATGTGCGTGTGCTCAGTCGTGTCTGACTCTGCAACCCCATGGACTGTAGCCCACCAGACTCCTCTGTCCCTGGGATTCTCCAAGCAAGAATATTGGAATGGATTGCCATTTCCTCCTCCACAGCATCTTACACTGATGCAATAAGTCTCCACTCTTGGCCACTGGAAACAGAGTCAGTGGGTGTAGGGTCTGGCACACCTTTAAGGTAATGCCTAGGGTGTCCGTTAGGAGGGCCTGATATCTTGTGAACATTCCTCCAGTCAACCAAGGATGTCCTTGAGTTCAAGCACAGATGATACATGATAAGAGATCAATACAACTAAGTGTTGTCCCAGGGTGAGCTTGGAAGTCTCATTGACCAGCAGGACTGTGGCTGCTACTGCCCACAGGCAGCTTGGTCACCCCAGGGCCACTGGGTCCAGTTGTTTTGGAAAGTAACCTACTGTTTTCTGAGCCAGTCCCAGCTTTTGGCTCAGGACTCCTAGTGCTATCCCTGACCTCCCATGAAGGTATAAGGTAAAAAGCTTGTCCAACTTTGGAAGCTCAGTACTGGCTCTACTCAACTAAGTTTAGAGTCTCAAAGTCCTGCTGGTGGTTCTTATTGGATTGAAAGGGTTCCATTTCCCCTCCCGTTAGTGCCACATGTAGGGGTTTTGCTGTAAGGCCATAATTTGGATCCAGATCAGACAGAACCCCGCCATTCTGAGAAAGCCTCAGAGTTACCTTTTTCTAGCTGGAGATGGCAATGCACTAATTATTGTTTTTCAGTCCATGATTGGGGCTCATGTCCCTGTAGTCAAAACAAATCCTAAATATTGAATCCGTTGCTATGAGATTTGTGCCTTGTTTGAAGAGGCTTTATATCCCCTTTTTTTCAGAAAATTTAGGACTTAACAGTATTTTGATCTGAATCTTGTTTGGTCTCACTACTTAATCAATGATCATCAAAATATTGAGGCAGAGATCTCTTCTCAAGGCTCAGTTCCCTTGCTAATGCATTTCCAAAAAGATGGAGGCTGTCCCCAAAACCCTGCAGAAATACTTTCGTGTGTACTGGGTATCCTTCAGGGAGTCAGGGTTCCTTCATTCAAAGGCAAAATGGTATTGAGAGTCTGGACGGAGGAGAATACAGAAAAGTGCATCTTTCAGGTCCAAACCAGAGAAATACTGGGTGCTCCCTGGCACTAGGGTGAGGAGGGTGTATGGGTGAAAAGGGATGACTGCCTCATTCACTGCTCCTAAGTCTGCACAAACCGACACTCCCCACTAGACTTCTAAAAAGTTAAAGTGGCTCAGTCTGTCCAACTCTTTGCAACCCAGGATTCTCCAGGCTAGAATACTGGAATGGGTAGCCTTTCCCTTCTCCAGGGGATCTTGCCAACCCAGCGACTGAACCCAGGTCTCCCGCATTGCAGATGGAGTCTTTACCAGCTGAGTCACGAGGAAAGCCCAAGAAGTCTGGAGTTGGTAGCCTATCCCTTCTCCAGGGGATCGTCCTGACCCAGGAATCAAACCAGGGTCTCCTGCATTGCTCACAGATTCTTTACCTACTGAGTTATCAGGGAAGCCCAGACTTATGAACTGTGAGAACAGGGCTGGTACAAGGGGATCAGCAGGGCCCAAATAATCCATGTTTTAGGAATTTTCTGACCAGTGGTTGGACCTCCTCAGGGCCTCAGGCTTTAAAATATATTGTCTTTTCATTGGTATCTTTCCCCAGGTCTTAATATTTTTTTTTAACTCTATCAGCAAAAATTTGGCAGTATTTGAAATTTTTATTTTTGTTTCATGTATTGATTTTTTAAATTGAAATGTTAGCTCTTTTACAGTGTGTCAATCTCTGCTGTATAGCAAAGCGACTCAGTTTTACACATACATACATTCTTTTTTTTTTTTAATATTCTTTTCCATTATAGTTTATCCCAGGAGATTGGATATAGTTCCTTGTTGGCGTATAGCAGAGTAATGTTTATGCATTCTAAACATAATAGTTTGCATCTATCCCCTCAAATTCCTAGTCTATCCCTCTCCTGTCCGCCCCAACCTTGTGAACCACAAGTCTGTTCTCTAGTCTGTGAGTCTGTTTCTATTTCGTAGACATGTTCATTTATGTCATATTTTAAATTCCACATATATGGGATATCATATGGTATTTTTCCTTCTCTTTTTGTATTTCACTTGGTATGATAATCTCCAGTTGCATCCACATTCTGCAAATGGCATTATTTTGGTTTTTTTTAATGGCTAAGTAGAATGCCATTTATATGTGTACTGTCTATTGATGGACATTTAGGTTATTTCCATGTTTTTGCTATTGTGAATCTGCTATGAACACAGGTGTGCATGTATCTTTTTTATTTTTATTTATTTTTGACTGTGCTTGGTCCTCCTTGTGCTTTCTCTAGTTTTGGCTGCTGGGGGCTACTCTTCATCACAGTGCTCAGGCTTCTCGTTGCAGTGGCTTCTCCTGTTGTGGAGCTTGGACTTTAGAGTAGAGGCTCCATAGTTGTGGCACTAGGATTTAGTTTCCTCACAGCATGTAGAATCTTCCTGGACCAGGGGTTGAACCCGTGTCGCCTGCATTGGCAAGTGGATTCTTAATTACTAGACCACCAAGGAAGTCTACATGTATATTTTCGAATTATAGTTTTGTCCCAGTGTATGCCCCAGGCCTTAGTTTTATTCTTTAATATGTTTATCTTTTGGCCATGCTGAATGGCATGTAAGATCTTAGTTCCCCAACCAGGGATCAAATTCACGGCCCATGCATTGGTAGAGCGAAGTCCTAACCACTGGACTGCCAGGGAAGTCCCCTGAATATGTAAATTCTAATTAATATACAGTATGCATAAACACTGAGTTTAGGACTTCTGCAGGATGCAGTAGGAAGGAAGGAAATGAAACAAGGGCTAATCAGTGTTCTGGTATGTGGGTGCTCATATGTGGGTGTCTGACTCTTTTGAGACCCCATGGACTATACAGTCCATGGAATTCTCCAGGCCAGAATACTGGAGTGGGTAGCCTTTTCCTTCTCCAGGGGATCTTCCCAATCCAGGGATTGAACCCAGGTCTCCTGCATTGCAGGTGGATTCTTTACCAGATGAGCCACAAGGGAAGCCACCTTCATTCTTTATATATTTGTTAATACACAATATTTGTTTCCCTTTCTCTGAGGCACTTCACTCCGTATGACAGACTCTAGGTCCATCCACTTCACTACAAATGACCCATTTTTTATGCCTGAGTAATATTCCATCTTATATATGTACCACATCTTCTTTATCCATTCATCTGTCAGTAGACACTTAGGTTGTTTCCATGTCTGGCTGTTGTTAATAGTGCTGCAATGAACATTGGGGTCCATGTGTCTTTTTGAATTATGGTCTTCTCAGGGTATATGCCCAGTTGTGGGATTATTATGCCCCAGGTCTTGACCTTATTTTTATCAGGAGAAGGAATTTTGTTCTTCCTTGCACCAAGTTATCCCAAACTACAGGATCCACCTGCCCTCTAATTTTTTAGAGGATGCCCTTGGATATATTGTGATGACCAGCAGGAAGGTCATCACTACCAATAGATGCATTTTCTGTTTGAATTCTTTGCCTTTTGGATTTCAGCTATCCTAAGATTACTGCACTCCTAATTTATTTATCAAATCTCTTCAGAGGAGAGGACAGGGCATTCTGGAATATACAGAAAGGATTGAGTAGTGATGATGGACCTGAGTCCATAGGCAAAGAGAGACATAAACCACCTTCCCTTTGGCTGTCCATCAACTCCTATCACAGTGGAGTCATGGATGGAGATGGGGCCAGCTGGTCAAATCAGAACAGAACAGGAGACTCAGGTGTCGAAAGTAATTCAGTTTTTCTACCTGCCTTGTCTAGGGTGACCTGAGGTTCTGCTGGAGCTATGAGAATAAATCGAGTGGGATCTGGAGCCAGGCAGGCACTTGGCCCCATCACCCAGTAAGCAGGAATCTCATTGGAGAGATTATCCAGAAACTGGGGTGGATCAGGGTTGCCGTTGTCCCTCCTTCAGGCAAAAGGCACACTGGTTTCAACCCAGGTGGCTTCCTGACTATCTGTTGGATCTTCTCACCCCTCCAGGGTCTCCTCTATATAGCAGATGAATCAGAGCAGACAAAAGGTGCATTTTCTTTATTAGCCTCTTATCCTTATTGGCCTCCTCTGTTAAATCTTAGTTGTTACAGACCTTGAAGGCCTCCTCTATCAAGGCTGATGATAGAATTTGGACCCAGGCTCAAACTGTTGTTTTCTCTTGATATCAGGCGTAGCCTGGATGATAAAATGCATGGCTGATATCAACCTCCCTTCTGTGAACTCACGGTCTATATTTGTGTACATCCTAAACGCCTCTGTCCCCAGGCTCAGGAAGACTGCCGAGTTTTCATCTTTTTCCTTTGTAACCTCTCAGACCTTATCATAATTTATAGGTTTCACCATACACATTTTCATTCCTTTTGATGGATAAGTTATATATTGTCTCATCCTAGCCTGGCCTACACAATTTTCATAATAACCGTGTGGGTCACATTCTGGGACTGCATGCCCACCTACCTGATAGATTTGGTGTGGATGGGTGGCCAGTGGCCATCTGTGTATTCCCCAACTTTCTCAGCATGCCCTTCTTTCTCATCCCGTGTGCCACAGGGGGCCAGAATAAAGACGACGAGACTGCCAACCCCAGGCAGGTGAGACTGCCAACCCCAGCCTGACAAATTTATCCCTAAACTCGTCAGGGTTCTCTGAGAATCTGACAAACCTCTCCTTATAGGTTAACTCAGTTAGTTTAGAATCTCTCTTTGCGATGCTCCAGGGACCCCTTGAGCCATCCCAAAGTTAACTGAAAGTCAAGAGAATTTCTATTCTGATTTGGGATTTGGTGAGTCTATCAAATTTTAAAAGTTTTTAAACACACAGCCCGATGGGATTCATAGATTTCTGTGAAACAATACTTCCCTTGAGAAAAGTGGGGGGAAAAATCAAATATAGATCACATAGTTGAGTTTGGTTCAGCCGCTCAGTCATGTCCAACTCTTTGTGACCCCATGAACTGCAGCATGCCAGGCCTCCCTGTCCATCACCAACTCCTGGAGTCCACCCAAACCCATGTCCATTGAGTCGGTGATGCCATCCAACCATCTCATCTTCTGTCGTCCCCTTCTCCTCCTGCCCTCAATCTTTCTCAGCATCAGAGTCTTTTCCAGTGAGTCAGCTCTCCACATCAGGTGGCCAAAGTATTGGAGTTTCAGTATCAGTCCTTCCAATGAATATTCAGGACTGATCTCCTTTAGGATGGACTGGTTGGATCTCCTTGCAGTCCAAGGGACTCTCGAGAGTCTTCTCCAACACTACAGTTCAAAAGCATCAATTCTTCGGTGCTCAGCTTTCTTTATAGTCCAACTCTCACATTCATACTCGACCACTGGAAAAACCATAGCCTTGACTAGATGGACCTTTGTTGGCAAAGTAATGTCTCTGCTTTTTAATATGCGCTCTAGGTTGGTCATAACTTTCCTTCCAAGGAGTAAGCGTCTTTTAATTTCATGGCTGCAGTCACCATCTGCAGTGATTTTGGAGCTCAGAAAAATAGTCAGGCACTGTTTCCACTGTTTCCCCATAGATCACATAAAGGCCCAGGAACTCACACCATCTGCTGTCAAAAGCAGTATCCAGTACAACTTTGCTCTTTTATGAGTGAGAGAAGCCATACTTTGTCCCTTCTTCTTTCCCCATTCAGAAATAGCCAGCTCTAAGACAACGTCACCCTTTATGCTTTCAATAAAATACATTTCTATTCCTCAGAACTTCTTTTCTGAAAACACACATCCTACTTCTTCCCTTAAGAACCATGAACTGTCCTTTACATTAGCATTCAATAAATTGGTAGAGAACGTGTCAAGGTGACACCAAGCATCTTTAGTTTCTCTCTCACAGGAAGACAAAAGTAGGTAAATTTAGACCTGTTAATATGGCAGAAAGTGAAGAGGAACTAAACAGCCTCTCGTTGAAAGTGAAAGAGGAGAGTGAAAAAGTTGGCTTGAAGCTCAACATTCAGAAAACTAAGATCATGGCATCTGGTCCCATCACTTCATGGGAAATAGATGGAGAAACAGTGGAAACAGTGTCAGACTTTATATTTTTGGGCTCCAAAATCACTGTGGATGCTGATTGCAGCCATGAAATTAAAAGATGCTTAGTCCTTGGAAGGAAAGTTATGAACAACCTAGATAGTATATTAAGATGCAGAGACATTACTTTGCCAACCAAGGTCCGTCTAGTCAAGGCTATGGTTTTTCCAGTGGTAATGTATGGATGTGAGAGTTGGACTGTGAAGAAAGCTGATCGCTGAAGAATTTTTGCTTTTGAACTGTGGTGTTGGAGAAGACTCTTGAGAGTCCCTTGGACTGCAAGGAGATCCAACCTGTCCATCCTAAAGGAGATCAGTCCTGGGTGTTCATTGGAAGGATTGATGCTAAAGCTGAAACTCCAATACTTTGGCCACCTGATGCGAAGAACTGACTCATTGGAAAAGACCCTGATGCTGGGAGGGATTGGGGGCAGGAGGAGACGGGGACAACAGAGAATGAGATGGCTGGATGGCATCACCAACTCGATGGACATGAGTTTGAGTGAACTCCGGGAGCTGGTGATGGACAGGGAGACCTGGCGTGCGGTGATTCATGGGGTCGCAAAGAGTCGGACACGACTGAGGGACTGAACTAACTGAACTAAGCAGTTAATGTTCCAACATTTATCTTGTTTGAAGTGGCCCAAATATTCAACTAATTCCTATTATTTACAGTAACATTTTAAGAAATTATTTGGCTGCACTGAGTTTTATTTGTGGCACTTTGACTCTTTGATCTTTATTGCAGTATGTGGGATCTTTAGTTGTGGCATGCAGGATCAAGTTTTCTGAGCAGGGATCAAAACCGGGGCCCCTGCATTGGGAGCACAGACTCTTAGCCACTGGACCACTAGGGAAATCCCTAGGCAAGTTAATTTCTATAGAACCAGAGAGCTCATAGTTTTCCTTCTTGAATTTAAAATGGTGCTCTTTTTTTTTCCCCTCTCAGTCTAGGAGATCACAGATAAATCAGATATTAACAGTTCCTGAGAGCCCAGGCAGATTAGTTACATTGCAAAAGCAGAGGAGGGGAAAATGCAGGCTCTTGTGTTTTCTTTTTGTTCTTTAACATCCTACTAAGTAACCTAATGCTGGAGTCTCGGGCAATGTGGGCTCTGTTTGTATTTCAGGCTAAAGTGACCATGCCCACATGTCAACAGAGACTTACAGGAGCAGTAGCACAGACAAAGCTGCATCACATGCAAAGATACCGATGACAAAACTTAAAGACACAAACACCTTTTCAGGATAAAGGGGGCTGGAGTACAGGGATGAGGGCCAAGGGGGAGGTAAACGGAGGAGGGACAGAAAACACTGAAAAGGAGAGACAGAGGGCGCGCCGTTTCAACCTGAGCCCGCAGCTGTCTGTTCAGGACCAACCCGCACACGTCCAGACAGGGCCTGTGAAGGAGGGAGCCCCCGTCCTCTGCCCACCAGGGTGATTAAGCCCAGAAACCAGACAGTTGTCTGTCCTGTGTGGGACTGCAACCCACAGGCGGGACTCTCATCCACACGTACACCAGTATATAGAAGACCTCAGCCTGTTCCCAACTCGGCTTCTCTTGGTGGCAGGAAAATAAAGGTGAGAATATTAGGACAATCAGCCTTCCAGCCACTACACAATATGAGGTTTGAACCTGTATCTGTCTCATAAATCTCTGGTCAGGGAGAGCTTGTTGGACCTAGGTCTTCAGGTATAAGGTAAGCCCTTCCCTCCTCTGTTTGTCACCCTCCAAGGGGAGCCATTGCCAGCCAGAGGGAGCAGGCATCGCAAGCTGAGAGGAGTGATGGCACAGCTGCCCGACGTCCACACTCTCAGAATGACAAGAAAAATAAGAGAGGACAGAGAGAGAAGTAGAGAGATTGCAGGAGAGGGAAGGGACGAAGGGGAGGGGGAAGTGTTGTGTGATGAGGCTTCAGGGGCCAGGAAGGCAGAGTTACCAAACACGGTGACGCTGAAACAAGAGGATCGGTGGCTGCTTGTCACCCATGGGCAAGCTGTGTTCAGTGGTCCTGTAGGTCCCAGATCCTCTCCCCAGAAGGGGACAAGCCCCACATTGGGTGCCACGAAATAGCTTACCAAGCAGAGTTCTTAGCCTGCTTAATCAATAGAAATGGATCGGAGTCCAAGACTAGAAATTCAGGCAAGACTTTATTGAGGCCTCTGCTACCATAGGGGGGAATGAGAATAAACAACAGTTTACCTTGCTTGCTTACTCAAAAATCCCATTTTTTAGTAGCTCAGTGTATAGTCTTTGCCTCAGTAACTGGTTTCTGGGGTGAGGGAAAGAACACAAAGGCTATTTGAAATAACCCTGGCTCTGATAGGTCACTGACTCTGGCCCAAATCTATCATACTGCCAACACTTCTAAGGGTTCTGGGCCTATGTATTTCATGGACGATTTGGCAAATCTATCCCAGAGCCATGACTCAACTGTCTGGGAAAGGGGGAACCCCTATTACCCTTCAGTGACTCCACAGTAATAGGGATGAGAGCAACAGTGAAATAGCTTTGACAGAGTTGAAGCAGACAAAACAGTATGAAAGACACCAGCGTTGCCAAGAGCCCCAATACACACCGTGATAGAATAACAAAGACATGACATTGCCGTGACTCTAGACTCAACCAAAACTGATGTGGGCTAAATAAGAGAGGAGTCTATATTTTCTTTAAATGGGAGACCTAGACACACACTACAGCTACATTAGTTTCCTCAACTAACCCTCAACATCCACTCTGCACCTAGCCCAACATAGAACAAGCTAAGGCAGCAGTTGCTTTGTTTTTTTCAGCTGAAGTATAGTTGATTTACAATGTTATGTTAATCTCTGCTGTAGAGCAAAATGACTTAGTTGTACACATACATACATTCTTTTTCATATTCTTGTCTATTATGATTTGTCACAGGAGATTGGATATAGTTCCTTGTGCTATACAGTAAGGCTTTGTTGTTTATCCATTCTAAGTGTAATAGTTTGCATCTATCTATCTCAAACTCCCAGTCCATCCCCCCACTCCCTCCTTGGCAACCACAAGTCTGTCCTTTGATGGATGTGTAGGTTGTTTCCATATCTTGGCTACTGCGAATATTGTTGCTATGAACATAGGAGTGTATGAACCTTTTTGAATTACAGTTTTGTACAGATATATGCCCAGGATCATATGCTAATTCTAATTTTTGTTTTCTGAGGAATGCTCACACCATTTTCCATAGCACCAACTTACATTTCCAGTGACAGTGTAGGAGGGTTCTCTTTTCTCCCCACCCTCCTCAGCATTAGTTATTTGTAGAGATTTTAGTGATGGCCATTATTTGGCAGGGGGGGCGGGTTGCCAGCTAGGATTTCTCCTTGACATACAGTTCCTGTTGCTTTCATGAATTTTTTTCATGTTTTAGGTATTTTTTCAAAGTCCGCAAATGATAAGTAATAAAAACAACTTGAAAGGATATTATGACTCAATTTATTTTCCCTCAAGTGATCACATATCTCTTAAGCACAAAATGGGTAAAAGGCCCAGTTGTGTCCTGGCACATACCCTATTAATACATCTACTAAACTGACAGTTTAGAGCTAATCAATATAGATATAGCTATAATAGTGATTTGGACAATATACAGTTTTAGGTTAATCTTCCCTTATTATAGCTTCAGTCTGGTTCAGTGCCTTGTCATCAATTTTATTTCAGGTGTACTGTCCCTTTAACATTTTTAAAATTGATGTGTAGCTGATATACAATATTAGTTTCAAGTGTACAAGGTGATTTGACATTTATATATATTTTTATATTGTCAGCCTGATAAGTCTAGTAATCATCTGCCAGCATACAAATTTACTATATGGTAATATTATGTCTATAAATAATATTATTGACTATACATTACGTCCATTGTTGACTAGCCTGTACATCAATTTTAAAAATTTTAAATATGACTATTTACAAAATTTTAAATATGACTATGACCTATTTTGCCCACCCCCTCCTCTCATCTGGCAACCCCAGTTTGTTCTCTGTAAACTTGAGTCTGTTTCTATTTTATTTATTCATTTATTTGTTTTAGATTCCATGTGTAAGTGAAATCATGAGGTATTGTCTTTCTCTGACTTACTTCACTTAGCATAATATTCTCTGGGTCCATCCATGTTGTTGGAAGATATCCTCCTTATCTTATTGCAGAGATATATTCTATCATGTTTATACACCACATCTTCTTTATCCATTCATCAATGGCTGGTTGTTTCTTCATGTAGTCTATTTAAACTAAAATTAATAGAACCAGCAGCTTGTTAACTTGGTTACAGTTACAGTTCAGTTGCTCAGTCATGTCCGACTCTTTGCGACCCCACAAACCACAGCACGCCAGGGCTCCCTGTCCATCACCAACTCCTGGAGTCCACCCAAACCCATGTCCATTGAGTCGGTGATGCCATCCAACCATCTCATCCTCTGTCGCCCCCTTCTCCTCCTGCCCTCAATCTTTCCCCGCATCATGATCTTTTCAAATGAGTCAGCTCTTCACATCAGGTGGCCAAAGTATTGGAGTTTCAGCTTCAACATCAGTCCTTCCAATAAACACCCAGGACTGATCTCCTTTAGGATAGACTGGTTGGATCTCCTTGCAGTCCAAGGGACTCTCAAGAGTCTTCTCCAGCATCACAGTTCAAAAACATCAATTCTTCAGCGCTCAGCTTTCTTTATATTCCAACTCTCACATCCGTACATGACCACTGGAAAACTGTAGCCTTAACTAGATAGACCTTTGTTGACAAAGTAATGTCCCTGCTTTTTAATATGCTATCTATGTTGGTCATAACTTTCCTTCCAAGGAGTAAGTGTCTTTAATTTCATGGCTGCAATCACCATCTGCAGTGATTTTGGAGCCCAGAAAAATAAAGTCAGCCACTGTTTCCACTGTTTCCCCATCTATTTGCCATGAAGTGATGGAACTAGATGCCATGATCTTTGTTTTCTGAATGTTGAGCTTTAAGCCAACTTTTTCACTCTCCTCTTTCACTTTCATCAAGAGGCTCTTTAGTTCTTCTTCACTTTCTGCCATAAGGGTGGTGTCATCTACATATCTGAGGTTATTGATATTTCTCCCAGCAAAAATATATTCATATTGACCTTGGTTCAAAAAATAGCTCTGTCACTTCCCATCTGTGTGACCTTGAGCAAGTCACTGAAGCTCTCTAAGCCTGAGATGCATATTCCATAAAAGACAGGATGTCAGGATCCATGTCAAAGTTTGAAACAATTATATGAAATGATGCATATAAAGTGCCTAGCAGAGTACCTGGAATAGACTAAGTAGTGCTCAATAACATTAGTTTTTATGAGTACATTTTGTACATAAGGTATAAAAGAATTCCAAAAGTCAACCAGTAAAAGCAAGAGTTGGTAAACCACGCACCCAGGCCAAATCCAGCCTGCCACCTACTGTCACAAGTAAATTTTTGTTGTAACACAGCCACATTCCTTCATTTATGTATTGTTTTTCACAGCAGAATTGAATACCTGCAATAGACTGTGTGGCCTGAAAGTCTAAAATTTTTACCACTGGGCTTTTACAAAGAATTTGCTGACCCCCAATACAAGAAGAAATTTAATTGGTCAAAGCAAAAGTAAGATTTGAAATGTGGATGTAACTATTTTCTAGTCAAAAAGGAAAATACAAAATCTATCAAGCCCTTCCTGTCACATGATTTGGGGAGAAACTAATAGCCCTGGCTCAAACTGATCTGAGGAAGAGTGATGAGCAAGATGTAGCTAACTCGGAAAACACTGAACTGCAGGCAACTGCAAAAGCTTTCCCCAAGGCAACTGTGAGGGGAGAAGAAAAGCCTACACCCAGGGTAGGCCCTGAGAGTAACAGCAAAAGGATGAGAACAGCGTGTAAACAAACCTGTCTTTAATAACCAGTTTTATCCCCCCAAAGATAGTGTACACCATCTGAAAGACGCTGAAACTCATAGTCAAATTTAAATACTCCCCTCAGATAACTCCTCAGAATTGACAGGTAGAATGCAGTCTTCTGATGGCAGGCTCACTTGATGAATAAGTGAATGAAAAGAGGAATGCTGCCTTTAGCCTCTTAGCTGCCAAAATCCAGCAAGATGTTTTTGAGATCTTTTTTCTTCCAGTTTAATTGAAACATAACTGACATACAGCACTGTATAAATTTAAATTGTACAGCACAATGATTTGACTTACATATGTCAGGAAATGACCACAGGAAGTTTAATAAACACCTATCATCTCACAGATACAAAATAAAAGCAAAAAATTCATTTTCCTTGTGATGGGAACTCTTGGATCTACTCTCAACAACTTTCGTATTTCACAAACATCAGTGTTTTTAACTCCACTGCTTTCTAATGCCTATTCAGTTCCCATTAGTCAGAAGTTATATGAGTGTTGTCATTTGTCATTCCGTGTAGTGGGCTATTTCTTACTTCTTATCCTAAACTGTTACTTAAATTATATACTTTAATTTTCACAGACTTTTGCCTGATCTTTACCTAAATTGTTCTCTTTTTTAATTTAATTTTTATATTTGGGTATAGTTGAATTACAATATTACATTTGTTTCAGATATATAGCAAAGTGGTTCAGTTATATAGATATATAAATCGATTATTTTTTGGGTTCTTTTCCCATATAGATTATTCATTGTATTATATTTTTAATTGGAGGGTAATTACTTTTCACTATTGTGATTTCTGCTATACAAGCGACATGAATCAGCCATAGGTATGTGTATGTCCCTCACATCGTAAACCTCCCTCGCACCTCCTTCCCCCTCCCTCCCCTCTAGGCTGGCACAGAGCACTGGCTTTAAACTCTCTGCTTCATACAGCAAATTCCCACTGGTTTTCTACTTTACAATGGTAATGTACCTATATAGGTTATTAATAGAGTTCCCTGTGCTATGCAGTAGGTCCTTATTGGTTATCTAGTTTATTTTATTTTTAAATATATATATTTATTTATGGCCATACTACATGGCCTGCAGGATCTTAGTTCCCAACCAAGGATTGTCCTAGACCCTTGGCAGGGAGACCTTGAAGTACTAAGCCTGGACCACCAGGAAATTCCCTGGTTATCTATTTTGTATGTAATAGTGTGTATATGTTAATCCCCAACTCCTAATTTATCCCTCCCCCTAACCTTTCATCTCTGTCAACCATAGCATTTGTTTTTTGAATCTGTGAGTCTGTTTCTGTTATGCAAATAGGTTCATTTGTATCTTTTTAGATTCCACCTATAAGTGAATACATCGTTTTCTTTGTCTGCCTTCACTTAGTATGATAATCTTTCAGTTCAGTTCAGTCGCTCAGTCATGTCTGACTCTTTGCGACCCCATGAATCACAGCACACCAGGGCTCCCTGTCCATCACCAACTCCTGGAGTTCACTCAAACTCATGTCCACAGAGTCGGTGATGCCATCCAGCCATCTCATTCTCTGTCGTCCCCGTCTCCTCCCACCCCCAATCCCTCCCAGCATCAGAGTCTTTTCCAGTGAGTCAACTCTTCGCATGAGGTGGCCAAAGTATTGCAGTTTCAGCTTAAGCATCAGTCCTTCCAATGAACACCCAGGATTGATCTCCTCTAGAATGGACTGGTTGGATCTCCTTGCAGTCCAAGAGACTCTCAAGAGTCTTCTCCAGCACCACAGTTCAAAAGTATCAGTTCTTCGGCAATCAGCTTTCTTCACAGTCCAACTCTCACATCCATACATGACCATGGGAAAAACCATAGCCTTGACTGGACGGACCTTTGTTGGCAAAGTAATGTCTCTGCTTTTTAATATGCTGCCTAGGTTGGTCATCACTTTCCTTTCAAGGAGTAAGTGTCTTTTAATTTCATGGCTGCAATCAGCATCTGCAGTGATAATCTTTAGGTCCATCCATATTGCTGCAAATGGCATTTCATTCTTCTTCATAGCTGAATATTATTCCACTGTATGTATATGTGTGTGTGTGTGTGTATCTAGAAAGACTGAAAGGAAAATGGCAATGGACATTTGTATCAAAAATCCCACCTTTTTGGCAAGGCTTTATTGGGGCCTTTGCAGTAGCAGGGGAGATCAAGAACAAACAATAGGTTCCCGAACTTACTGACTCCCTATGGGAGGCCAACTTGTTCCTTGTATGGTGTGAAGGTAAGGGAGTGTCCAGTGGTCAGGGCTAGGATGGCTTGGGTGTTTTGCCTATTCCTTAGGTGGTGGTGTGTGCATGGGGCAAATGCAGTACCCTACTTTTGCTCCCAACACTCTGCTTCTGCTCCTTGCTCTTCAAAAGTGGCATTTGCGTTTTTTCATCTGTATGTATCTTTTGTCCATAATTTGCCCTAACTGTGCATGCAGGCAGTTAGTTTTAGTCCCATACAGTATCTTTGTATTTTGTTGCTCTAGGAAAAGTGTGTTCAGGTGCAAGCATCCTGCACTGCAGCAAAGGCTCCCAGGTCCCAGCCTGTGTCATTCCCCCCAAAAAAGTCTACACCCTTTTTCTAAAGGGATAAGGGAGCCGAAGTTCTCTTCTGAAACTTCTTCCTCCTGGACCAGGGCTGCAGACCCTAGCCAACCCAAGAGGTGCAGAAGTCTCTTGTGACTGTTCCAAGGACCTGGGCCACTCTCCGCTAGAATTAGCTGAATTCCTTGAGCCATCATGAGCCTTACTTCAAACTGTTGGAGGATAAAAGACACAAACTTAACCAAAAGGTTCAACAAACAAGGGCTAAAATGGAGAGAAGCATTAATGGGCAATAAGGGCCTAGAAAGGGAAGGAACCAGGTTAACTTTGGGCTTGCTTAGCTAGTGACCAGACAAGGGAGGCAATATCGCCCCTGCCAAAATTATGAAGCCACTCTGCCTGGGCTTATATTTCCTTAATATTAAGTTTTACATGCCCGGTCCCATTGATCCAAGTGCAGCATTAAGTATTAGTTATCACACAAACTCTATCTAGTTCTGCCAGAAGGTTTACTGAAGAGCCAGACGATTGTCAAGAACCACATCAGCCAAGGAAATAAGAGAGGTCCCAAGTCCCATGAAGGCTTCAAACAGGAGCCAACCCACTACAACATTTTGCTTATCTGTTGATGGTGCAAGTCTTTTTTTTTTTTTTAGCATTTAAAAAATTATTTATGTATTTTTATTTTTTGCTGTTCTTGGGCTTTCCTGTAGTTGTGGCAAGCAGGAGCTGCTGCTGCTGCTGCTGCTGCTAAGTCACTTCAGTCGTGTCCGACTCTGTGTGACCCCATAGACGGAAGCCCACCAGACTCCCCCGTCCCTGGGATTCTCCAGGCAAGAACACTGGAGTGGGTTGCCATTTCCTTCTCCAATGTGTGAAAGTGAAGTCGCTCAGTCGTGTCTGACCCATAGCGACCTCACGGACTGCAGCCTACCAGGCTCCTCCATCCATGGGATTTTCTAGGCAAGAGTACTGGAGTGGCTTGCCATTGCCTTCTCCGAAGCAGGAGCTACTCTCTAGTTATTTGCGGCATGCAAGCTTCTTGTTGCGGTGGCTTCTCTTGCTGCAGGGCACAGACTCTAGGCTCTTGGGATCAGTAGTTGTGGCCCATGGGCTTAGTTGCTCTGCAGCACGTGGGGTCTTTCCAGACCAGGGATTGAACCAGTGTCCCCTGCATTGAATGGAACATTCTTAACCACTTGACCATCAAGGAAGCCTGGTGCCTGTCTTTTGAATAGGTATCTCAGATATTCCAATGGCTCATGGGTGTACTGTTCCTCTTGTGACCTGCGGAGTTTCTGGGGGTAAAAATTTTAATCTCGACAAATGTACCCAACTAGATATCCCTCACATTTGACAGCAGTGCGAGTGGTTAAAATTACTTTATAGGCATCCTCCTCCCATTTTGGCAATAGTTGATCTAGGGGGGACCTTTCTTTCCAGGTTTTAAAAAGGATTTGGTTTCTTTGTGAAGGAACTGCTGCATTACTATAGTTTTCAGTGGGAGCTGGCAGTGCCTTGCCTTGTGGGCCTAATGCTGAGTCACCTGAACTTGTCCTGGATTAGTAATATATCTCAGAGCCTGATTCACTTTCTCATCAGTGAATGTCAGTAGTAAGAAAAGGCCTCCTCAATGCGGGAGACCCGGGTTCGATCCCTGGGTCGGGAAGATCCCCTGGAGAAGGAAACGGTAACCCACTCCAGTATTCTTGCCTGGAGAATCCCATGGACGGAGAAGCCTGGTAGGCTACAGTCCATGGGGTCGCAAAGAGTCGGACACAACTGAGCGACGGAACGGACGGAAGTCATTTCAAACAGGCTAAGTCTCTGACCGCTCCTGGGTGCTACATGGACCCTGAGGACTACATTAGGAAGCAAGTTGGTCCAGGGTTCCTGAGTTTCTTGGCAGAGCTTTGCTAAGGTTTTTTTTTTTTTTTTTTTTAAATATGGTTCATTGTCTCTACCTTCCTTGAAGACTGGGAGCGCCAGGGGGTATGTAGCTTGTGGTCTAGTCGTAGGACCATTGTGAAGGTCCTATGTGATTCTGGCTATAAGAGAGGGCCTGTTATCAATCACTCTTAAGGGACTTTGGAAGTTCAAACCAAGGAATTATTTATTTTAAAAGGGACTTACAGACATCCATAGCCTTTTTAGATCTAGTGGGGAAGGCTTCAACCTATCCTGGGAATGTATCAACAAATACCAGAAGATATTTACATCCTGATCATGGGGGAATTTGGGTGAAATCTAACTTCCAGTCTTTCCCCGGATGTCCCTCATTGCTGGATTGGTCTGACTAAGAAAGAGGGTGTCGGAAGGGTCTGTGGGTTATTAAGAGCATATCAATCACAGGGAAGCGTTACTTATTTCACTTTTCTCTTAAACCCCTCCTAAAAAAAACTTTGGTATCAAGTCCATAGTGCATCCATACCATACTGTGTGGCATCTGTTAAGTTCTTACTGTTGGACTCCAGGGATTAGAACCTTAACCTCCTTTTCACATCGGTCTGTGCTTCACTTCTAATAGCCCCATTTCTCAGCATTGTCTTGTTCCTGTGGGGAATACTGGGGAAGGCTGGGGAGTTCAGGGGAGCCATTCACTAGAGCCATAACTTGTTCAGGTTCCAATTGCCTGTTTTGCAATTTGATTAGTTTTGCTGTTCCCTTGGCTCACAAAATGTCCATTCCTCTGATGGCCCCTACAGTGACTGCTAGTCATTTGGGAGCTTCACTGCTTCTGAAAGAGCCAGAACCAAATCTTTATGCTCTCTGGGGAAATTTCTAGCAGTTAATATTTCTCTTTCTTTCCAAATGGCAGTATGATTGTGCAGTATGTGGAACCCATATTAAGAGTCAATAAAAAAATTTCTTTATCTTCCCAAATTGCAAAGTTCACATTAATGCAATTAGTTGAGCCTTCTGGGCTAATGTCTGGGGTGTGGCACGGCTTTGGTTTCTGTGACTTCATCTAGACTGACTGTGCCATACCTTGCCTGTCGGGTACTTATTTCCACAAAATTTGTCCCATCAGTGTATCATTCAAGTTCAGGGCTGCAAAGAAGCTCATCTAGAAGATCAGACCTACTGGAGTAAATTTGTTCTCGGGTCTCTATACACTGATGCAATAAGTCTCCACTCTCAAACACTGAGCAGAGTTGTTGGGGTCAGGGTATGGCACACCAAGAAGGTAATGTCCAGTGTGTCTATTAGAAGGGCTTAATATCTTGTTAACCTTCCTTCAGTCAACCAATGATGTCCTTTGACTTGCAGCACAGATTGTACTTGATGAGGGGTCAGCACATCTAAGCAATGACCCAGGGTGAGCTTCAGTTCAGTTCAGCTCAGTTCAGTTGCTCAGTCATGTCCAACTCTTTGTGACCCCAAGGACCGCAGCATGCCAGGCCTCCCTGTCCATCACCATCTCCCAGAGTTTACCCAAACTCATGTCCATTGAGTCGGTGATGCCATTTAACCATCTCATCCTCTGTTGTCCCCTTTTCCTCCTGTCCTCAATCTTTCCCAGCATCAGGGTCTTTTCAAATGAGTCAGCTCTTCACATCAGGTGACCAAAGTATTGGAGTTTCAGCTTCAACAACAGTCATTCCAATGAACACTCAGGATTTATCTCCTTTAGGATGGACTGATGGGATCTCCTTGCAGTACAAGGGACTCTCAAGAGTCTTCTCCAACACCACAGTTCAAAGTATCAATTCTTCAGCACTCAGCTTTCTTTATAGTTCAACTCTCACATCCATACATGACTACTGGAAAAACCATAGCCTAGATGGACCTTTGTTGGCAGGACCTTTGTTGGCAAAGTAATGTCTCTGCTTTTTAATATGCTGTCTAGGTTGGTCATAATTCTCCTTCCAAGGAGTAAGCATCTTTTAATTTCATGGCTGCAGTCCCCATCTGCCATGATTTTGGAGTTAAAAAAAATAAAGTCAGCCACTGTTTCCCCATCTATTTCCCATGAAGTGATGGGACCGGATGCCATGATCTTAGTTTTTTGAATGTTGAGCTTTAAGCCAACTTTTTCACTCTCCTCTTTCACTTTCATCAAAAGTCTCTTTAGTTCTTCTTTACTTTCTGCCACAAGGGTGGTGTCATCTGCATATCTGAGGTTATTGATATTTCTCCTGGCAATCTTGATTCCAGTTTGTGCTTCATCCAGCCCAGCCTTTCTCATGATGTACTCTGCATATAAGTTAAATAAGCAGGGTGACGATATGCAGCCTTGAGCTTGGAAGCCTCATAACAGGACTGTGGCTGCTACTGCCTGCAGGCAGCTTGGCTGTCTCAGGACCACTGAGTCCAGTTGTTTTGAAAAGTAAGGCGCTGGTCTCTGATCTGTTCCCAGCTTTTGAGTCAGGACTCCTAGTGCTATCCTGACCTCCCTTGAACACAGAGTCAAGGGCTTGTACAGCTTTGAAAGCCCCAGTGCTGGTACTCTACTCGACTCAGTCTTTAGAGTCTCAAAGCCCTGATGGCCGTCCTTGTGCCATGGAAGGGGTTCCCTTTCTCCTTCCTTTAGTGCCTCATGTAGGGGTTTTGCTATAAGTCCATAATTTGGAACCCAGATAAGACAGAACCCAGAACCCAGCCATTCTGAGAAATTCTAGGAGTTGCCTCATTCTGGTTGAAGATGATAATGCACTAATTGTTGTTCTTCAATCTATGGCTAAGGCTCATGCCCCTGGAGTCAAAACAAAGCCTAAATATTGAATCCACTGCTATAAGATCTGTGCCTTGGTTAGAGACTCTTTATATCCCCTTTTGCCAGAAAATTTAGGACCTAACAGTGTCTTGATCTCAATCTTGCTTGGTCTCATTATTTATCAATAAATTATCAACATATTGTAGCAAGTTCCCTTCTCAAGGTTCTATTCCCTTGCTAATGCATTTCTAAACAGATGGGGGCTGTCCCTCCAAACCCTGCAGAAATACTGTCCTGTGTATTGGGTATCCTTCAGGGTGTCAGGGCTCTTCCATTTAAAGGCAAAATGTCATCGAGAGTCTGGATGGAGGTGATTACAGGAAAGAATTCATCTTTGAGGTTCAAAACAGAGAAACA
Organism: Moschus berezovskii; assembly: GCF_049115385.1. Lineage (NCBI taxonomy): Eukaryota > Metazoa > Chordata > Mammalia > Artiodactyla > Moschidae > Moschus > Moschus berezovskii. Next base: position 29,793,507 of record NC_142471.1, read on the forward strand.
CTGGGTGAGGAGGGTGTATGGGGTTGACTCCAGTGGGTGAACAGGGATGACTGCCTCGCTCACTGCTCCTCAGTCTTGCACAAACAGGTACTCCCTGCTAGACTTCTGAATGGGGAGAATGGGAGTGTTGCAAGGGGACTGGCAGGACCCAAATAGTCATGACCAGTGGTTGAATCCCCCTCAGGGCCTCAGGCTTTAAAAGATATTTGTCTCTTTCAGTAGTATCTTTCCCCAGGTCTTACCCTTTTTTTTTTTAATTCTATCAGAAGAAAATTTGGCAGTGTTTAATGTTTTTGTTCTTGTTTCATGTATTGATATTCTTTTTATTTCTCTTTTTAAATTATAGTTCTTTTACAATGTGTGTCAACCTCTACTGTACAGCAAAGTGACTCAGTTTTACACATACATACTTTCCTTTTTTAAAATATTCTTTTCCATTATAGTTTATCTCAGGAGATTGGATGTAGTTCCTTGCGGTATACAGTAGAACCTTATTGCTTATGCATTCTAAATGTAATAGTTTGCATCTACCCACCCCAAATTCCTAGTCTATCCCTCTCTTCCCCTGCTCCACCTGTGAACCACAAGTTTGTTTTCTGGTCTGTGAGTCTGTTTTATAGACATGTTCATTTGTGTCATATTTTAAATTCCACATATAAGGAAAATCACATGGTATTTTTCTTTCTCTTTTTGTATTTCACTTAGTATGATAATCTCCAGTTGCATCCACGTTCTGCAAATGGCATTATTTTGTTCTTTTTTATGGCTGAGTAGAATGCCATTTATATATGTACTATACCTTCTTTATCTATTCATCTGTTGATGGACATTTAGGTTGTTTCCATGTTTTGGCTATTGTGAATAGTGCTGCTATGAACATAGGTGTGCATGTATCTTTTTTATTTTTGACTGAGCTTGGTCTTCCTTGCAGCACACAATCTTTCTCTAGTTTTAGCTGCTGGGGGCTACTCTTCATCGCAGTGCTCAGGCTTCTCATTGCAGTGGCTTCTCTTGTGGCAGAGCTCAGGCTAGAGTGCAGGCTCAATAGTTGTGGCACACGGGCTTAGTTTCCTCAGGTCACGTGGACTCTTACTGGACCAGGGATCCAACCCATGTCCCCTGCATTGGCAGGTGGATTCTTAACCACTAGACCATCACGGAAGTCTGCGTGTATATTTCTGAATTATAATTTTGTCCATGTGTATGCCCCAGGCCTTAATCTTTATTCTGTAAAATAATTTATTTATCCTTTAGCCATGCTGCATGGCATGTGAGATCTTAGTTCTGCAACCAGGGATCAAATTTGTGGCCCATGCATTGGCAGAGTGGAGTCCTAACCACTGGACTGTGAGGAAAGGCCCCTGAATATGTAACTTCTAACTAATATATTACATAGTATGCATAAACACCAAATATAGAACCTCTAGGGAATGAAGTCGGAAGGAAGGAAATGGAACAGGGAGGGATTAAGCAATATTCTTGGTATGTGGGTGCTCATTTCTCTTTATATCTTTTCATAAGTCTAAAATATTTCTTTCCTGTTTAAAAATTGAAGCATAGGTGATTTATAATATTAGTTTCATGTGTATCCCATAGTAGTTCTAAATTTTTATAGATTATACTCCATTTAAAGTTATTATAAAATATTGGCTATATTCCCTGAACTGAACAGTATATTCTTGCAGTTTATTTATTGGAGTACAATTGCTTTACATTATTGTTGGTTTATGCTGTACAACAACATGAATCAGCTAAATGTATACATACTGGGCTTTCAAACCAATCAATCCTAAAGGAAATCAATCCTGAATATTCATTGGAAGGACTGATGCTGAAGCTCCAATACTTTGGCCACCTGATGTGAAGAGCTGACTCATTGGAAAAGACTCTGATGCTGGGAAAGATTGAGGGCAGGAGGAGAAGGGGACGACAGAGGATGAGATGGTTGGATGGCGTCACCATCAATGGATATGAGTTTGACATGAGTTTGAGTAGACTCTGAGAGATAGTGAAGGACAGGGAAACCTGGCATGCTGCAGTCCATGGGGTCGCAAAGAATCACAACTTAGCGACTGAGCAATAACAATAATCCAACTTCCCAGGTGGTGCTAGTGGTAAAGAACCTGCCTGTCAATGCAGGAGATGTAAGAGATTCAGTTTCAGTCCCTCGGTAGGGAAGATCCTCTGAAGGAGGGCATGGTAACCCACTCCAGGATTCTTGTCTGAAGAATCTCCATGGATAGAGGACCCTGGAGGGCTATCGTCCTTGGGTTGGACACAACTGAGCACCTAAGCACAACACAGTTTCAAATTTCTCAAAATTTGGGGATACTGTTTTAGACGGATGCTTCCTAAACATAATTATTCCTATAGTTTACCAAAAACTTCTTATCCAAGTTACATTTCCTTAAAAAATTTAATCATATCAAGTTATGTTTCCCTGTTGACAAGTTTTATAACAGAAAAAATATGCACTTATGACTTCTTATAACTCTATGTAAAGTGAAAGTATCATCTTTAATATTGATGACTCTAAATGATCTGTATTAATTAAAGCCACAGGTTTAAGCTAGACAAGTTAATTTCTACAGAACCAGAGATCTCATAGTTTTCTCACTTGTATTTAAATGGCCCTCTTTTCCCCTCAGTCTGAGAGACTACAGATGAATCAGATAGTTCCTGAGAGCCCAGGCAGAATAGTTACGTTGCAAGAGCAAAGGAGGGGAAAATGCAAGCTCCTGTCTTTTCTTTTTTTCTTCACAATCCCGTGAGTAACCCAACAAGGCTGAGTCCAGGGCAGTGTGGGCTATTTGTATTTCAAGGTTTCAGTGCTCTGCCATGCCCACAATGACTGCAGAGATTTGCAGGAGCAGTTGGACAGACAAAACTACATCATATACGATACCAGTGATGAAACTTAAAGACACAAACGAGAAGCTTTCAGGATAGAGAGGAGTGGAGTGTAGGGGTGAGGGCCAAGGGAGAGGTAAAGGGAGGAGGGACAGAAAAGACTGCAAATGAGAGTCAGAGAGAGAGAGGCTGCCATTGCAACCCACCCCCTGGGCTGTTTATCAGGCACCAGCTGCATGCTTCCAGAAGGGCCCGGGAAGGAGGGAGCACACTGTCCACTGCCCACCAAGATGAACAAGTCCAGAAAACCAGCCTGTTGTCCATCACGTGTGGGACTCTCACCACAGGTGGGCCTCTCACATGTATACCAGTGTACAGAAATCTGCTGCTTCAACCCGTCCCCTATGGGACTTCTCTTCGCAGCAGGAAATAAAGGTGTTAGGATGCTCGGACTTTGAGCTGCTACACATATGAGGTTTGAACTGTATCCCTCTCTTAAGTTTCAGGTCAGTGGAGGCCCTGGACCAAGGTCTGCACGGTATAGGTGAGCCCTTCCCACCTCTGCTTGTTGTCCTTCAAGGTGAGCGGGCCGAGCTGAGAAGAGTGATGCTGTAGCTGCCCCACATCCACTCTTTCAGAAAGAGAGGACAGAGAGTGAAGAAGTAGAGAGATTTCAGGAGAGGGAAAGGGACAAAGGGAAAATGATGAAGGAAAAAGGACAAGGGGAGAGGGGAAAGCATTGCCCGAGTGAGGAAACTCAGGCCCTAGGGGGCTAAAAGGCAGACTTAGCCTTGGTGATGCTGAAACAAGAGATTGAGGTGGACACTTGTCACCCTCATATGCAGGGGAAGCTGAATATGGTGTTCATGGGGGTACCCAGATCCTCTCCCCAGAGAGGGACAACTGCCATGTGTTGGGCACCACAAAGTTTGTTACTGACCACGGTTCTTGTTCTTTCCCAGTCAATAGAAATTGATCAGAGGCCGGACAAGAGATCCAGGCAAGGCTTTACTGGGGCCTCTGCTGTAGCATGGGAAAATGAGATCAACTCTGCAAGTGAGGGTGCAAGCTTGTTCCTTAATGGGGTGAGGGTAGGGGTATCTCCAGGGGTCGTGGTTACAGGTGCAGGGGGCATGCGCAGTACCCTGCTTTTGCTCTTGACACCCTGTTTTTGCTTTAGGCTCCTATAAAGTGGCAAGTGGGTTTTTTTACCTCTTTGTATTTTGGGGTCCAGAATTTGCCCCAGGTGAACATGCATGCAGTTATTTTCTGTCCTATACAGTTTGTTCGTATTTTGTTGCTGCAGGAAAGCTGTGTCCGGGTGCAAGCAATGTAGCATGAAGGAAAGGGTTCCAGGTCCCAGCCTGTCTCAGTTTTGGAAGTGGGTTTTTTTCCTTATGTTCTTTTCTCAATTGTCAGTTATTATTACATATAATTGCAAACTATTTTTTAAAATTGATTTTATATTCTCCAATTTTGTGTAATCCATTTATTGGTTTTAGCGGGGTTTTTTGTGTGTTACTTAGAATTTTCTACATATAAAGTCATATCACATGTGAATAGAGATAATTTAATTTCTCTTTCAATTTGGATGCCCTTTTGCTTGTTCTTGCTGAATTACTCTGGCCATGACTTCCAATACCATGGTTAATAGAAGTGGTGGAACATATCTTGGCCTTAGGAAAAACCTTTTATCTTTCACCTTTGAATATGACATTAACTGTGGAGCTTTTAAAAAACATGTTGAGAAATTTCTCTTTTATTCCTAGTTTGTTAAAGAGTTTTTCACAATGAAAGGATATTAAAATTTGTCAAATGGATTTTCTGTAGCAATTGAAAATATCACATGGGGTTTTCTTCCATTCCATTAATGTGGTATATTGCATTCATACACTGTATCATCCTTGCATTTCAGGAACAAACCCCACTTGAAAAGAACAACAAAACGGATCAATCTTTCACCAGTGACTAAGAAAAAAGACAGGATTCAACTACTGAATCAGAAATGAAAGTGGAGACATCACTACCAATTTTATAGAAATGAAAAGTGTTGTAAGAGTACTAGAAACAATTGTACACCAATAATTGGATGACCTAGATGAAACGGAAAAATTCCTAAAAATACACAACCAAGAAGACTGGATAATAAAGAATGGAAAATCTGAATAAACCTACAACTAGTGTGGGATTGAATCGATAATCCAAGACCTCTCAACAAAGGAGAGCCTTGGACAAGGTGCTTTCCTGTTGATTCTATAAATCATGTACAAAGAGCTAGCACCAGTGCTTCTCAAATTCTTCTCAAAAAACTGGAGAAAAAAGGACATTTTTAACTCATTTCATAAGTCCAGTATACCAACGCGATAGTATCCACACTGATACCAATGCAAGACAGTGATACTACAGAAAACAGTGATAGAACAGAAAACTACAGGCAAATATCCCTTATAAATATTGATGTAAATGTTTTCATCAAAATAGTGGCCAACTAAATTGATCATCATTTTAAGAAATTATACACCATAACCTGTGCATGCCTCCTCTTAGCTCATTCCACCACCACTGGGCTCTCAAAGCTAGAGATTCAACTTCCCTTTTGAACCTAAGCAGCACTTTATCTCTACTTTCATAATATCATTTTAACCTGGTATTACACTTATTTGTATATAGCATGTTTCTCAGATTTTCCTCTGTATTTAATCACGTAACCTGTAAATAACAAGAAATCTTTTCCTTTTTAATCATAATTTCTTTCCTTGGCCAAGACTTGTAGCTGCTTATAACATAGCAATGTGTCTAATTTAAGCAAAAAGTAGATTGTTTTAAATTATGTGAATTAGATTACTAAAACCACGGCGGTAGGAGATACTGATCTTGGATGCAAGGAAAAATGCTGCCACTCAATATTTGTGAATAGATGCCAGAAACTCTGCCATAGAGGGCCCAGAAAAGCTAGTCGCCACCATCATGAGGCTTTCAGAAAGATCCATGTGCAAATAATGCCTCATGTTTCTCTCAAGTGTGTTTGAGTGGTAAAACCTAAGTGGATTCCTATAGACAGGAAGTCTTAAAATTGTAGCTTTCAGTCTACTTGGTATAGCAAAATAAGAATTGGAATGGGTAGAGTGAGTCTTTCTAAACTGTCTGCCATGTACCTCTTTTCTCTTTCTTGTTGTATTTAACAAGAATATAACACCATTGACACCTTGACACTATTTTTTAAAAATTGGAGTGTAGTTGCTTTACAATGTTGTGTTACTTTCTGTTGTACTGCAAAATGAATCAGCCACACGTATACATGTATCTCCTCCTCTTTGAATTTCCTTCTCATTCAGGTCACTACAAAGCATTGAACTCTGTGCTACACAGTCGATTTCTCATTAGTTGTCTTTTTATACATAGTAGCGTATATATCGGAGAAGGCAATGGCAAGCCACTCCAGTGCTCTTGCCTGGAAAGTCCCATGGATGGAGGAGCCTGGTGGGCTGCAGTCCGTTGGGTCGCTAGGGGTCAGACACGACTGAGCGACTTCACTTTCACTTTTCACTTTCACACATTGGAGAAGGAAATGGCAACCCACTCCAGTGTTCTTGCCTGGAGAATCCCAGGGACGGGGGAGCCTGGTGGGCTTCCGTCTATGGGGTCACACAGAGTCGGATACAACTGAAGTGACTTAGCAGCAGCAGCAGCAGCGTATATATGCCAATCCCAATCTCTCATTCCATCCCACCCTTCCTCAACCCCTCAGTATACGTACATTTATTCTTTATGTCTGTGTCTCTATTTCTGCTTTGCAAATAAGTTCACCTGTACCATTTTTCTAGATTCTGCATATATGCATTATTATACGGTATTTGTTTTTCTTTCTCACTCTACTCTGTATGGTGGTCTCTATATCCATCCTCATCTCTACAATTGGCACCATTTCATTCTTTTTTATGGCTGAACAGTATTCCATTTTATATAGGTACCACATCTTCTTAATCCATTCCTCTGTTGAAGGACATTTAGGTTGCTTCCATATCCTGGCTATTGTAAATAATGCTGCAGTGAACAGTGGAGTGCATATGTCTTTTTGAATTATAGGTTTTCTCCAAGTATATGCCCAGGAGTGGGGTTGCTGGATTATATGGTAGTTCTTCTTTCAGTTTTTTTGTTCCAAGGAGCTTGCATGCAATTTCCATAGTGACTCTACTAATTAACATTCCCACCAACAGTGTAGGAGGGTTTCCTTTTCTCCACACCCTCTCTGGCATTTATTATTTGTAGATTTTTGATGATGGCCATTCTGACTGGTGTGAGGTGATACCTCTGTAGTTTTTATTAATTTCTCTAATAATTAGAAATGTTGAGCATCTTTACATGTTTGTTGGCCATTTGCATCTCTTCTTTGGGGAAATTTTATTTAGGTTTTTTGCCAATTTTTTTGACTGTGTTGTTTATTTTTTTGGTATTGAGCTGCATGAGCTATTTTAGAGATTAATCCCTTGTCAGTTGCTTCATTTGCAAATATTTTCTCCCATTCTGAGGGTTGTCTTTTTATCTTGTTTGTAATTTCCTCTGCTGCACAAAACCTTTTAATGTTCATTAGGTCCCTTTTTTTTCCCCCCATTACTCTAGGAGGTAGGTCAAAAAAGATCTTTCCATAATTTATGCTTGACATTATTTTGAATGGAGAAGTATTAGCAAGCATTTGACCTTACTTCTTAGGGTTTCCCAGGTGGCTCAGTGGTAAAGAATACACCTGCCAATGCAAGAGACATGGGTTCAGTTCCTGAGATGGGAAGATCCCCTGCAGTAGGAAATGGCAACCCACTCCAATATTCTTGTCTGGAAAATTCCATGGACAGAGGGGCTACTCGTGGGCTATAGTTGATGGGGTCACAAAGAGTCAGACATGGACTGAGCATGAGAATGAGCTGGAATCCTTAAAAACAAGTTTCACAATCAACTATGATATCTACTAGAAGTTTATAGTAGATATCCATAATCTTATTAAGGAAATTCCCTTCTAGTTTCCAAGTTTTTTTAAATCATTTATGGATGTCAAACACCTTCCCCAACAATTAACATTACATTTATTAAGGCTGTGGATTCAATTGACAGATTTTATTTTACTTTTAATTGCAGTATAGTTGATTTACAGTGTTGTATTAGTTTGTACAGCAAATTGATTTAGTTATACATGTGTGTCAGCTGCTCAATCGTGTCTGTCTCTTTGCAACTCCATGACTATAGCCCTCCAAGCTCCTCTGTCCATGCAATTTTCCAGGCAAGAATTCTGGAGGGGGCTGCCATTTCCTACTCCGGGGGATTTTCCTGACCCAGGGATCGAACCGGGTCTCTCACACTACATGCAGACTCTTTGCCATCTGAGCCACCATGGAAGCCCATACATATACATAATATTCTTTTTCAGATTCTTTTCTCATATAGGTCACTACAGAATATTAAGTAGAGTTCCCTGTGCTATACGGTAGGTGCTTGTTGGTTATCTATTTCATGTATAGTAGTGTGTGTCTCAAGTTCCTAATTTATCCCTCCCACACATTTTTCCTTTGCTAACCATAGGTTTGTTTTAAAATCTGTGAATCTATTTCTATTTTGTAAATAAGTTCTTTTGTATCATTTATTTAGATTCCACATACAAGCAATATCATATGATACATCTGTTTCTCTGTCTGGCTTACTCTACCTAGTATGATTATCTCTACATTTATCCATCTTGCTGCAAATGGTATTATTCCACTCTTTTTATGGTTGAGTAATATTCCATTGTTGAGTAAAACTCCCAGATGTTCAAGCAGGTTTTAGAAAAGGCAGAGGCACCAGAGATCAAATTGCCAACATCCCCTGGATCATGGAGAAAGCAAGAGAGTTCCAGAAAACCATTTATTTCTGCTTCATTGACTATGCCAAAGCCTTTGACTGTGTGGATCACAATAAACTGTGGAACATTCTGAAAGAGATGGGAATACCAGACCACCTGACCTGCCTCTTGAGAAACCTGTATGCAGGTCAGGAAGCAACAGTCAGAACTCTACATGGAACAACAGACTGGTTCCAAATAGGAAAAGGAGTGCGTCAAGGCTGTATATTGTCACCTTGCTTATTTAACTTATATGCAGAGTACATCATGAGGAACGCTGGGCTGGAAGAAGCACAAGCTGGAATCAAGATTGCCGAGAGAAATATCAATAACCTCAGATATGCAGATGGCACTACCCTTATGGCAGAAAGTGAAGAGGAACTCAAAAGCCTCTTGATGAAAGTGAAAGAGGAGAGTGAAAAGGTTGGCTTGAAGCTCAACATTCAGAAAACAAAGATCATGGCATCTGGTCCCATCACTTCATGGGAAATAGATGGGGAAACAGTGGAAACAGTGTCAGACTTTATTTTTTGGGGCTCCAAAATCACTGCAGATGCTGATTGCAGCCATGAAATTAAAAGACGCTTACTCCTTGGAAGGAAAGTTATGACCAACCTTGATAGTATATTAAAAAGCAGAGACATTATTTTGCCAACCAAGGTCCATCTAGTCAAGGCTATGGTTTTTCCTGTGGTCATGTATGGATGTGAGAGTTGGACTGTGAAGAAAGCTGATCACCGAAGAATTGATGCTTTTGAACTGTGCTGTTGGAGAAGACTCTTGAGAGTCCCGTGTACTGCAAGGAGATCCAACCAGTCCATTCTAAAGGAGATCAATCCTGGGTGTTCATTGGAAGGACTGATGCTAAAGCTGAAACTGCAACACTTTGGCCACCTCATGCAACGAGTTGACTCACTAGAAAAGACTCTGATGCTGGGAAAGGTTGGGGGCAGGAGGAGAAGGGGATGACGGAGAATGAGATGGCTGGATGGCATCACTGACTCTGTGGACATGAGTTTGAGTGAACTCTGGGAGTTGGTGATGGACAGGGAGGCCTGACCTGCTGCGGTTCATGGGGTCGCGGAGAGTCGGACACGACTGAGCGACTGAACTGAACTGACCTGAATATTCCATTGTATATAGGTACCACTTCTTCTTTATCCATTCCTGTGTCAGTGGGCATTCAGGTTGCTCCCATGTTTTGGCTATTGTACATAGTGTTGCAATGAATATTGGGGTACAGGTGTCTTTTTGAATTCTGCTTTTCTCTAGCTATATGTCCAGAATTTGGACTGCTGGATCATATGGCAGTTCAATTTTTAGTTTTTTAAGTAACCTCCCCATACTGTTTTCCATAGTGGCTGTACCAATTTACATTCCCACCCACAGTGTAGGAGGGTTCCCTTTTCTTCTTCTCTGTATTGTTTGTAGGTTTTTTAAGAATTAATTCATTTATTTTTGGTGGCACCGGGTCTTCATTGGGGCTCACAGGCTCTTCGATGCTGTGTGCTGGCTTTCTCTAGTTGTGGTGAGCAGAGGCTACTCTCTGGTTGTAGTGAGTGGACTTGTCATTGCAGTGGCTTCTCTTTGTTGCTGAACACAGGCTGTAGAGTGTGCAGGCTTCAGCAACTGCGGCTCATGGGCTCTAGAGTGTGGGCTCAGCAGTTAGAGCACACCACTTTAGTTGCCCCTTGACATGTGGGATCTTAGTTCTGCAACCAGGGATCAAACCGGTATCCCCTGTATTGACAGGCAGATTCTTAACCACTGGACCACCAGGGAAGTCCCCCTATTTGTAGGGGTTTTTTTAATTTATTTAATTTCTGGTTGTGTTGGATCTTTGTGGTTGCACGGACTTTTCTAAAGTTGTGGTGAGTGGGGGCTATTCTCTAGTTTTGGTGCTCAGGCTTCTCATTGTGGTGGCTTCTCTTGCTGTGGAGCATGGGTTTTATGGCACAGGGGCTTCAGTAGTTTCGACACATGGGCTCATAGTTGTGGCTCTCGGGCTTCAGAGCAGAGGCTCAACAGTTGGAGTCCACAGGCTTACTTGATCCATAGCATAAGAGATGTCGCTGCTGCTGCTGCGTTAGCAGGTGGGTTCTTTACCACTGAGCCACCAGGGAAGCCCTGTAGGTTTCCTAATGATGGCCATTCTGACCAGTGTGAGATGATGCCTCATTGTAGTTTTGATTTGCGTTTTTCTGATAATTAGTGATGTTGAGCATCTTTTCATGTGACCATCAGATTTAAAAAATATTGAACCATCTTTACATTCTGGGGATAAACTGGTGATGTTTTTCATCATTCAATTTCTTTACTTGATACAGGGCTATCCAGACTGTTTCTTCTTGAGTAAATTTTGGGCATTTGTCTCTCTCAAGGAATTTGTTAATTATGTATAACTTGTCTACTTTATTGATATAAAGATGTGTATATTATTCCATTATCCACTTGTTAAAAATAATTTTTTAAATTTGTCTTTGGCTGTGCCGGGTATTTGTTGCTCTGTGTGCTTCTCTCAAGTCATGGTGAGTGGGGGCTCCTCTTTGCTGCAGTGTCTCGACTTCTCATTGCAGTGAGTGGCCCCCTCTTGCTGCAGAGCACAGGCTCTAGGGTGTGGGGCTTTAGTAGCTGCAGCACATGGGCTCAGTAGTTGTGGCTCCCAGGCTTCAGAGCAGAGGCTCAACAGGTGGGTCTCATGGGCTTAGTTGCTCTGCAGCATGTGAGACCCTGGATCAGGGAACCCAGTCTCCTGCACTGGCAGGCGGATTCTTTACCACTGAGTCTCCAGGGAAGTCCCCATTATCCTTTTAATGCCTGTAAAAGCTGCAGTAATGTCCCTTTTTTGATGCCTGACATTGGTAATTTGTTTCTTTCTTCATGGTTCTTTGTCAGTCTAGGTAAAGATTTATCAACTTTTATCAATGTAATCAAGAAAATCATTTTTTATTTCATTTAATTTCTCCGCGACTTATCTATTTTCACTTGTTTCTGCTCTTAGTTTTCTCCTGCTTACTTTTGGTTTAATTTACTCTTCCTTTCTAGCTTTAAAAAAGACAATACTTTTATTGAAACACTTCACATACCATACAACTGAGCAACTTAAATTGTGCTATTTGATGACTTTTAGTATATCCAACGAATTGTGTATTCATCATCACAGTCAACTTGGAAACATTCACTAACCCAAAAAGAAACCTAATGCCAACACTCCCTAATTCCCCCACCCCCAGGCAACCACTTATCTTTATTTTCTAGGTTTATCTACTCTGGACATTCATACATATAGAATCATATTACAATATACAGCCCCTGGCGATTAATTTCTTTCACTTAGCATATATTTAGGGTTCATCTATCTTGTAGCATGTATCACTCCGTCATTTCTTTTTTTTGCTGAGTAATAGTCCCCATTGTATAGCTTTTCCAGCTTTTTAAGGTAGAAACCAGATTAATTCTGGACCTTTCTTCTTTCTAATGTAGACATTAGTGCTGCAAACTTGCATCTAAGCACTAATTGTTTTCATTATACTTACTAAAGTTTTTCTCTATTTTCCTAATTGAATACATTTATTTTATTATTGTTTGGTTTTTATAATGCCCTGCAATGTGCCAAGAAAAAATGAATAGGATGAAGAACATGATATCTGATGAACATATTTTTCAGGCTCACCTGTAATATAACCTGAAGATTTTAAAGGCAACTTCTTCAAAACAGCACTTCACCACAATCAGTACACTTCTTTCAGCTGTTCTTAATCAACTGACTGAGATCAGGCTTTCTCAACTTGGCACTACTGACACTTGGGAGTGATCATTTTTCTTGAGTTCCTATGACATATTAGTTTTAGGTGTACAACATAATGATTCAATACGCACATATATTGCAAAATGATCATCACAATAATCATTAACATCCATCACTACACATAGTTACATTTTTTTCCTAGTGACTTATTTTATAACTGGAAGTTTGTACATCTTGATCACCTTTACCCATTTTGCCCCCCGAACCCACCCTTCACCTTTGGAAAATACTAACTCTTTTCTGTATCTATGAGTAGGTTTTTTGTTGTTGTTTTGTCTTTTTAGAGTCCACATACAAGTAAGATCATATAGTATCCAATAGTTATCTCTCTCTCTCCCACTTATTTCACTTGGCATGATATCCTCAAGATCCACTCATGGTGTCACGAATAGCAAGACTTACTTCTTTTTATGGATGACTGATATTCTGTTGTGTGTATATCACACTTTCTTTACCCATTCATCCATCAGTGGGCACTCAGGTTGCTTCCATGTTCAGTGTGGCAAAGAACATGGGGGTGCATGTATATTTTCAAGTTAGTGCTTTCATTTCTGTAGATAAAAAGCCACAAGTGGAACTTCTGGATCATATGGTTGTTCTCTTTTTAACATTTTGAAGAAACTTCATACTGTTTTCCAGAGTAGCTATGCCATAAGTGCACTAATTTTAAATCTTACTTCCCTGGTGGCTCAGACGGTAAAGCGTCTGCCTGGAATGCGGGGGACCTGGGTTCGATCCCTGGGTCAGGAAGATCCCCTGGAGAAGGAAATGGCACCCCACTCCAGTACTCTTGCCTGGAAAATCCCATGGACGGAGGAGCCTGGTAGGCTGCAGTCCATGGGGTCACTACAAGTCGGACACGACTGAGCGACTTCACTTTCACTGTAAATGTTAAAAGTTAAATTTTTTTTCTGTAGCTGCTGCTCTGTCCTATGGGTTTGATCATCAGTATTTTCATCATCTTTCATATCTAACCATTTCATACTTTCCATTCTGATATCAGAAGTACATTTACATTTACATTTGATTAAAATTTTATTTCCACAATTACCACTTTTTGTTTCCCTGCTGAACTTTTTCAGTCTCTTTTCTGATCATCCACTTTTGTATTAATAAAACATCCCGTGGGTTTATCACTGGGAGATGATGAGGATACACACTTTGCTGTCTAAGCCTGGGAAGGTATCATAGGAACAATATTTTCTGAGTTCCTGCACGTTATTAGATTTGTCTGTGCCCTTTGTACTTAAAGGTTAAATTATGCTGGATATAAAACCTTTTGCTCACAATTTCTTTCCTTGACTATCTTAAATATATTTTATATCCATTTTCTTTCAGGATGAAGTGTTGCTGTCAACATCTAATAATGATCTAATTCTCTCTCCTTTATAAGTAATGTGGCCTTTTTGCCAAAATGCTCAAAGGAATTCTTTTCTCCCTTCAAATCTAGTAATTTTATAGGTACGTATTGATGTTGGTCATTCTGAGTTGTTATTCTCTGGCACACAAGACTCTGCTCTTTCAATATATAGTTTTAACCATTTTTAGGAAAGTGTGTCTGTCTCAGCCTACTCATAGTAATACTATTGGATAGGAATGCCTGAGACAGTTGCCTGGATCCCTGTTACTTGTGGAGAGCCCCCACAGACATTTCCGGACCAGAGTCAGTGTTGTGGCTGAACCAGTCCTGTGGTTCTTACTATGACTACAGGGAGTACCTCAGCAAAAATTATCAGGGAATGTATACTCATGGCTGATTCACGTTGTACAGCAGAAACCAACACAACCTGTGTTTTGCAGAAAGTTTTTACTTTCATCTCAGGTTTAAAGGATTTGTTAACAAAATAAGCCACTTGTTATATACAAATAAATAATACCTATATTTATTAGAGAATTATCTAGCTTACTTTCGGTATACTAACATTAAAAGAGAAATAGAAACAGCAGAGGATACATCACAAAATTGGGTTTTTGACCAACATCCAAACTCAAACAGTGCTGGGAAGTCCTGTGTCACAGCACATCTGGAATCCCAAATGGGAAAGGATCCCAGGCAGCGCATCTGCTCTGTGGGTGAGACTTCAAAAATTGCACTGTGGGTTCCTGCTTATAATCCCAGGACGCAAACTGATATCATCATCGATCTGTGAGCAAATTGCAGCTCTGGTTTCATGTTAATGCTATTTGTTTTGTCTGATAAAACTTGGACTGTTGTTAAGCCTGGAGCTTGGTTGGCCAGGGCCCCTCCAAGGGCTCATCAATCTCAAGATATGTCCCCTACCTTATCTATGGTGCCACAAGTCTTGCACTCACAGCTGGCATTCAGGGCACTCAGAGACAGGCCAGTGTCCAGGCAAGGACAGAGGCCTGCTCTGCTTTGTCTCTGAAGCCTAAACAAGACTATTCATTTAACTTCCCTAAAGGAGATCAATCCTGGATGTTCATTGGAAGGACTGATGCTAAACCTGAAACTCCAATACTTTGGCCACCTCATGCGATGAGTTCACTCACTGGAAAAGACTCTGATGCTGGGAAAGGTTGGGGGTGGGAGGAGAAGGGGACGAGAGAGAATGAGATGGCTGGATGGCATCACTGACTCTGTGGACATGAGTTTGAGTGAACTCCGGGAGTTGGTGATGAACAGGGAGGCCTGGCATGCTGTGATTCATGGGGTCGCGGAGAGTTGGACACGACTGAGCAACTGAACTGAACTGAACACACTGTAAAGCAACTGTTGTTGTTAGGTCACCAAGTCATGTTTGACTCTTTGCAACCAACCCCAGGGACTGTAAGACACTTGGCTTACCGGTCCTTCACCATCTCCCGGACTTTGCTCAGATTCATGTGCGCTGAATGGGTGATGCCCTCTGACCATCTCACCCTGTGCCACCCCTTTCTCCTCTTGCCCTCGATCTTTCCCATCATCAGGGTCTTTTCCATTGAGTCGGCTCTTCACATCAGGTGGCCAAAGTACTGGAATTTCAGCATCAGTCCTTCCAGTGATTATTCAGGGTTGATTTCCTTTAGGGATTGACTCGTTTGAACCCCTTGCAGTCCAAGGGACTCTCAAGAGTCTTCTCCAGCACCACAGTTCAAAAGCATGAATTCTTTGGCACTCAGCCTTCTTTATGGTCTAACTCTCACATCCATACACAACAACTGGGAAAACCACAGTTTTGACTATATAGACCTTTGTCAGCAAAGTGATATCTGCTTTATAACGCACTGTATAGGTTTGTCATAGCTTTCCTTCCAAGGAGCAAGTTAATTTCATGGCTGCAGTACCTGTCTGCAGTGATTTTGGAGCCCAAGAATATAAAATCTGTCACTGCTTCAACTTTTCCTCTTCTATTTGCCATGAAGTGATGGGGTTGGATGCTGTAATCTTAGCTTTTGAAATGTTGAGTTTTAAGCCAGCTTTTTTACTCTCCTTTTTCACCCTCATTAAGAGGCTCTTTAGTTCCTCTTCGCTTTCTGCCGTTAGAGTGGTATCATCTGCATATCTGAGGTTGTTGATATTTTTCCTGGCAATCTTGATTCCAACTTGTGATTCATCCAGTCCGGCATTTCACATGATGTGCTCTGCATGTTCATTAAGTAAACAGAGTGATAATACACAGCCTTTCAGACTCTTTTTCCCAATTTTGAACCAGTGAGTTGTTCCATGTAAGGTTCTAACTGTTGCTTCCTGACCCACGTATAGATTTCTCAACAGACAGGTAAGGTGATCTGGTATTCCCATCTCTTTAATAATTTTCCACATTTTGTTGTGATCCACACAGTCAAAGGATATAGTGTAGTCAGTGAAGCAGATGTTTTCTGCAATTCCCTTGCTTTCTCTATGATCCAGGGAATGTTGGCAATGTGATCTCTGGTTCCTCTGCCTTTTTAAATCCAGCTTGTGCATCTGGAAGTTCTCAGTTCACATTCTGAAGCATAGCTTGAAGGAGTCTGAACATAATCTTACTAGCATTTGAAATAAGCACAACTGTGTAGTAGTTTGTGCATTCTTTGGCACCGCCCTTCTTTGAGAATGGAATGAAAACTGGCCTCTTCCAGTCCTTTGGCCACTGCTGAGTTTTGCTGAGTTCCCAAATTTGCTGACATATAGAGTGCGGCAATTTAACAGCATCATCTTTTATGATTTTGAATAGCTCAACTGGAATTCCATCACCTCTACTAGCCTTGTTTGTAGTAATGCTTCCTAAGGCCCACTTGACTTCACACTCCAGATGTCAGGCTCTCGGTGATGTCAATCACACCATTGTGCTTACCTCAGTCATTAAGTCTTTTTTGTATAGTTCTTCTGTGTATTATTGCCACCTCTTTTTAATCTTGTCTGCTTCTGTTAGGTCCTTACCATTTTTGTCCTTTACTGTTTTTATCCATGCATGAAATGTTCCCTTGATATGTCCAATTTTCTTGACAAGATCTCATGTTTCCCATTCTACTCTTTTCCTCTACTTCTTTGCACTGTTTATTTAAGAAGGTCTTCTTATCTCTCCTTGCTGTTCTCTGGAGCTCTGAATTTAGTTGGGTATATCTTTCCCTGTCTCCTTTGCCTTTCACTTGAGGGAGGACCTGGGTTTGATCCCTGGATTGGGAAGATCCCCTGGAGAAGGGAAAGGCTACCCACTCCGGTGTTGTGACCTGGAGAATTCCATGGGCTGTACAGTAGCAAAGCGACTTTCACTTCACTTCACTTCTTTTCTCAGCTTTGGTGAGCCTCTTCTGAATTTCTGAGAATGTGTATAAGCACTCGACTTCCTTTAAGCCAATTAAATACAGCTCATTTACAAGTTTGTTGCTGTTATTCAGTTGCTCAGTTGTGTCCAACTCTTTGCGACCCCATGGACTGCAGCACTCCAGGCTTTACCAGCTCCCGGAGCTTGCTGAAACTCATGTCCGTTGAGTCGGTGATGCCATCCAACCATCTCATCCTCTGTCGTCCCCTTCTCCTCCTGCCTTCAGTCTTTCCCAGCATCAGAGTCTTTTCTAATGAGTTAGCTCTTCTCATCAAGTAGCCAAAGTATTGGAGCTTCAGCTTCAGGATCAGTCCTTCCAATAAATATTCAGGACTGATTTCCTTTAGGATTGACTCATTTGATCTCTTTGCAGTCCAAGGGACTCTCAAGAATCTTCTCTAATACCACAGTTCAAAAGCATCAATTATTCAGTGCTCAACCTTTTTTATGGTTCAGCTCTTGCATCCATACATGACTACTGAAAAAGTTAATTTTTACACAAAGGCAGAACCAGAAATTAAATCTCATATTTTTCCAACTTGTATTTAAAGTGGCCCTTTTCCCCCTCAGTCTGGTAGACTACAGATGAATCAAGTAGTTCCTAAGAGCCCCTCAGGCTAGTCACATTGCAAGAACAGAGGAGGGAAAAATGCAAGCTCTTGTTTTTTCTTTCTGCTCTTAAAATCCCACTTAGTAACCCAAAGCTGGAATCTCAGGCAATGGGGACTTGTTTGTTGTTCAAGGCTTCAGTGCTCCACTGTGTCCACAATATCTGTAGAGACTTGCAGGAGCAGTAGGACAGACACAACTGCATCACATACAAAGATACCAATGACAAAACTTAAAGATGCAAACAAGAGTTTTCAGGATAAAGAGGGCTGGAGTATAGAGATGAGGACCAAGGGAGAGGCAAAAGGAGGAGGGACAGAAAGGATTGAAAATGAGACAGAGACAGAGAGATTGCCATTTCCACCCACCCACTGTGGGTGTCTATTCAGACCCCAGCCTGTACGCTTCCAGAAAGGGCCCGTTAAGGAGAGGGCACCCTATCCACTGTCCACCAGGGTGATCAAGCCTGGAAAACAGTCTGTTGTACATCATGTGTGGGACTGCAGCCCACAGGTGGAACTCTCAGCCACATGTACACCAGTATTTAGAAACCTGTCACTTCAGCCCACCCCCAGGGGACTTCTCCTGGTGGCAAGAAAATAAAGGTGAGAACATTGGAACGATCAGACTTCTAGCCACTACATGATATGAGGTTTCACCTCAATCTGTCTCCGAAATCTCTGGTCAGTGGGGAGCCCACTGGATGAAGGTCTGCCAGGTATGAGGTGAGTATCTCTCCCCTCTGCTCGTCACCCATCAAGGTGAGCCATTGCCAGCCAGAGGGAGCAGGTCTCACAAGCCGAGAGGAGTTATGCTGTAGCTGCCCGATGTCCACACTCTCAGACAGAAAGGACAGAGAGAGAAGAAGGAGATTTCAGGAGAGGAAAGGGACAAAGGGAAAGTGATGAGTGAAAAAGGACAAAGTTAAAATGTCCGTCGCTCAGTTGTGTTTGACTCTTTGTGACCCCATGGACTGTAGCCCACCAGGCTCCTCTGTCCATGGCATTCTCCAGGCAAGAATACTGCAGTGGCTTGCCATTTCCTTCTCCAGGGGATCTTCCCCACCCAGGGATCAAACCCCAATTTGATTTCAGGGTGATTTCAGGCTGATTCTTTACCATCTGAGCCACCAGGGAAGCCCCAAAAGGACAGAGGGAAAATGATGAAGGAAAAAAGACAAGGGGAGAGGGGGAAAGCATTGCCGTAGTGAGGGGACTGAGGCCCCAGGGGGCTGGAAGGCAGACTTAGCAAACATGGTGATGCTGAAGCATCAAGAGGTTGAGGTGGACATTTGTCACCCACCGGGAAGGTGTGTATGGTGATCATGGAGGCACCCATATCCTCTCCCCAGATAGAGACAACTGCCCTGTGTTGGGCACCACAGAGTTTGTTACTGACCAGGGTTCTTGTCCCTTCCCAGTCAATAGAAATTAATCAGAACCCGGAAGAAAAAATCCAGGCAAGGCTTTATTGGGGCCTCTGCTGTAGCATAGGAAAATGAGAACAATCAACTCCAAAAGCGAGGGGTTGAGCTTGTTCCTTAATGGGGTGACGGTAGGGGCATGTGCAGTACCCTGTTTTTGCTCTAGGCTCCTATAAAGTGGGAAGTGGGGTTTTGGTCTCTGTATTTTGGGGTCCAGAATTTGCCCCAAGTGTGCATGCATGCAGTTATTTTCCGTCCTATAGTCTGTTTATATTTTGTTGCTGGAGAAGAGGTGTATTCAGGTGCAAGCAGTGCAGCACTGCAGGAAAGGGTCCCAGGTCCCAGCCTGTCTCAGTTTTGGAAATGGACTTTTTTTTCTTACTTTCCTTTCTCAATTGTCAGTTATTGTTGTATATAATTGCAACTATTTTTTAAAATTGATTTTATATTCTGCAACTTTTCTTACTCCATACTGGTTTTAGTGGGGGTTTTGCCTGTAATTCTTAGGCTTTTCTACATATAAAGTCATAGCACATGTGAATAGAGATAATTTAACTTCTCTTTCAATTTGGATCCCTTTATATGCAGAGTACATCATGAGGAACGCTGGGCTGGAAGAAGCACAAGCTGGAATCAAGATTGCTGGGAGAAATATCAATAACCTCAGATATGCAGATGACACTACCCTTATGGCAGAAAGTGAAGAGGAACTCAAAAGCCTCTTGATGAAAGTGAAAGAGGAGAGTGAAAAGGTTGGCTTGAAGCTCAACATTCAGAAAACAAAGATCATGGCATCTGGTCCCATCACTTCATGGGAAATAGATGGAAAAACAGTGGAAACAGTGTCAGACTTTGTTTTTTTGGGCTCCAAAATCACTGCAGATGCTGATTGCAGCCAGGAAATTAAAAGACGCTTGCTCCTTGGAAGGAAAGTTATGACCAACCTTGATAGTATATTAAAAAGCAGAGACATTACTTTGCCGACCAAGGTCCGTCTAGTCAAGGCAATGGTTTTTCCCGTGGTCATGTATGGATGTGAGAGTTGGACTGTGAAGAAAGCTGATCGCCGAAGAATCGATGCTTTTGAACTGTGGTGTTGGAGAAGACTCTTGAGAGTCCCTTATACTGCAAGGAGATCCAACCAGTCCATTCTAAAGGAGATCAATCCTGGATGTTCATTGGAGGGACTGATGCTAAAGCTGAAACTCCAATACTTTGGCCACCTCATGAGACGAGTTGACTCACTGGAAAAGACTCTGATGCTGGGAAAGGTTGGGGGCGGGAGGAGAAGGGGACGACGGAGAATGAGATGGCTGGATGGCATCACCGACTCTGTGGACATGAGTTTGAGTGTACTCCGGGAGTTGGTGATGGACAGGGAGGCCTGGCGTGCTGTGATTCATGGGGTCGCGGAGAGTCGGACACGACTGAGCGACTGAAGTGAAGTGAAGTGATGCTCGTTCTTGCTCAAATGTTCTGGCCAGGACTTCCAATACCATGCCAAATAGAAGTGGTAAAATTGTCTTGGTCTTAGGAAAAGCCTTTCACCTTTGAATATGTTAATGATGGGGTTTTTAAAAATCATGTTAAGAAAATCCCCTTTTATTCCTAGTTTCTTAAGAGTTTTTACCATTAAAGGGTGTTAAAATTTGTCAAATGGATTTTCTGTGACAATTGAAATTATCACATGGGTTTTGCTTCCATTCTATTATTAACGTGCTGGCAAGATTGCCAGGAGAAATATCAATAACCTCAGATATGCAGATGACACCACCCTTATGGCAGAAAGTGAAGAGGAACTAAAAAGCCTCTTGATGAAAGTGAAAGAGGAGAGTGAAAAAGTTGGCTTAAAGCTCAACATTCAGAAAACTAAGATCATGGCATCTGGTCCCATCACTTCATGGCAAATAGATGGGGAAACAGTGTCAGGCTTTATTTTTTGGGGCTCCAAAATAACTGCAGATGGTGATTGCAGCCATGAAATTAAAAGATGTTTACTCCTTGGAAGGAAAGTTATGACCAACCTAGATAGCATATTAAAAAGCAGAGACATTATTTGCCAACCAAGGTCCGTCTAGTCAAGGCTATGGTTTTTCCAGTGGTCATGTATGGATGTGAGAGTTGGACTGTGAAGAAAGCTGACAGCCAAAGAATTGATGTTTTTGAACTGTGGTGTTGTAGAAGACTATTGAGAGTCCCTTGGGCTGCAGGGAGATCCAACCAGTCCATCCTAAAGGAGATCAGTCCTGGGTGTTCATTGGAAGGACTGATGCTAAAGCTGAAACTCCAATACTTTGGCCACCTCATGAGAAGAGTTGACTCATTGGAAAAGACCCTGATGCTGGGAGGGATTGGGGGCAGGAGGAGAAGGGAACAACAGAGGATAAGATGTTTGGATGGCATCACCGACTCAATGGACATGAGTTTGGGTAAACTCCGGGAGTTGGTGATGGACAGGGATGCCTGTCATGCTGCGATTCATGGGGTCGCAAAGAGTCGGACACGACTGAGTGACTGGAATGAAAACTGAACTGATTATATTTCATACATTGTACCATCCTTGCATTTCAGGAACAAACCCCACTTGAACAACAAAACTGATAAATCTTTCTCCAGTAACTAAGAAAAAAAGACAGGATTCAACTACTGAATCAGAAATGAAAGTGAGGACATCACTACCAATTTTATAGAAATGAAAAGCATTGTAAGGGTACTAGGAGCAATTGTATACCAATAATTGGATGACCTAGATGAAACAGAAAAATTCATAAAAATACACAATCAAGAAGACTGGATAATAAAGAATGGAAAATCTGAATAAACCTACAACTAGTGTGGGATTGAATCTATAATCAAAACCCTCTCAACCAAGGAGAGCCCTGGACCAGGTGCTTCCCTGTTGATTCTATAAATCATGTACAAAGAGCTAACACCAGTGCTTCTCAAATTCTTCCCAAAACCCTGGAGAGAAAAGGACATTTTAAACTCATGTCATAAGTCCAGTATACCAACATGATGGTATCCACCCTGATACCAATGCAAGACAGTGATACTACAGAACAGAAAACTACAGGCAAATATCCCTTATAAATATTGATGTAAATGTTTTCATCAAAATAGTGGCCAACTAAATTGATCATCATTTTAAGAAATTATACACCATAACCTGTGCATGCCTCCTCTTAGCTCATTCCACCACCACTGGGCTCTCAAAGCTAGAGATTCAACTTCCCTTTTGAACCTAAGCAGCACTTTATCTCTACCTTCATAATATCATTTTAACCTGGTATTATAGTTATTTGTATATAGCATGTTTCTCAGATTTTCCTCTGTATTTAATCATGTAACCTGTAAATAACAATAAATTTCCCCATTTTTAATCATAATTTCTTTCCTTGGCCAAGACTTGTAGCTGCTCATATTAAATTATATCTAATTTAAGCAAGTAGATTGTTTTAAATTATGTGAATTAGATTACTAAAACTACAGGGGTAGGGGATGCTGAGCTTGGATGTAACACAGCAAGGAAAAATGCAGCCACTCAATATTTGTGAATAGATGTCAGAAACTCTGCCTTCAGTTCAGTTCAGTTCAGTCGCTCAGTCGTGTCCGACTCTGCGACCCCATGAATCACAGCACACCAGGTCTCCCTGTCCATCACCAACTCCCGGAGTTCACTCAAACTCACGTCCATTGAGTCGGTGATGCCATCCAGCCATCTCATTCTCTGTTGCCCCATCTCCTCCCACCCCCAATCCTTCCTAGCATCAGATTCTTTTCCAGTGAGTCAACTCGACGCATGAGGTGGCCAAAGTATTGGAATTTCAGCTTTAGCATCAGTCCTTCCAGAAACTCTGCCATAGAGGTCCCAAAAAAACTAGTTGCCACCATCATGAGGCTTGCAGAAAGATCCAGTCTTTAAACACACAAATGATGCCATACATTGCTCTTAACTGTGTTTGTGTGGTAAAACCTAAGTGGATTCCTACAGACAGGAAGTCTTAAAATTGTTGTAGCTTTCAGTCTATTTAGTATGGCAAAATAAGAATTGGAATGGGTAGAGTGAGTCTTTCTAAACTGTCTGCCATGTACCTCTTATTTTTCTTGTTATATTTACCAGGACCTTGATACCATTTTCTTAAAATTGTAGTATAGTGGCTTTACCACGTTGTGTTAGTTTCTGTTGTACAGCAAAGTGAATCAGCCACACGTATACACATATCTCCTCTTCCTTGGATTTCCTTCCCATTTAGGTAACCACAGAGCATTGAGTAGAGACCCCTGTGCTATATAGTCAGTTCTCATTAGTTATGTGTTTTATACAGAACAGTGTATATATGCCAATCCCAATCTTCCAATCTGTTTTGCGCTCTCCCCCACTTGGTATCTATACATTTATTCTCTATGTCTGTGTGTCTGTTTCTGCCTTGCAGATAAGTTCATCTATAACATATTCTTAGATTCCACATATATACATTAATATATGATATTTGTCTCTTTCTGACTTATTCACTCTGTATGACAGTTCATCCATGTCTTTACAAATGGCACAATTTTGTTCCTTTTATGGGTGAGCAAAGAAGATCCAACCAGTCCATTCTAAAGGAGATCAATCCTGGGTGTTCATTGGAAGGACTGATGCTAAAGCTGAAGCTCCAATACTTTGGCCACCTCATGCGACGAGTTGACTCACTGGAAAAGACTCTGATGCTGGGAAGGATTGGGGGTGGGAGGAGAAGGGGACGACAGAGGATGAGATGGCTGGATGGCATCACCGACTCTGTGGACATGAGTTTGAGTGAACTCCGGGAGTTGGTGATGGACAGGGAGGCCTGGTGTGCTGTGATTCATGGGGTCACAAAGATTCGGACACGACTGAACGACTGAACTGAACTGAATATCCTATTGTATATCTGTACATCTTCTTTATCCATTCCTCTATTGATTGACATTTAGGTTGTTTTTATGTCTTGACTATTGTAAATAGTGCTGCAATGAACATTTGGGGTGCATATATCTTTCTGAATTATGGTTTTCTTCAGGTACATGCCCAGGAGTGGGATTGCTGGGTCAGAGTAGTTCTTAGTTTTTTAAGAAATTTCCATAGTGTCTGTACCAATTCACATTCCCATCAACAGTGTAGGAGGGTTCCCTTTACTCCATGAGCTCCCTAGCCTTTATTGTTTGTAGTTTTAAACATTATTTATTTATTTTTGACTGTGCTGAATCTTCATTTCTGAGTGGACTTTTCTCTAGCTGTGCCAAGCTGGGGCCACTCTCTAGTTATGGTGTGCAGGCTTCTCATTGTTGTGGCTTCTCCTGTGGCCAAGCACAGGCTCTAGGGCACGCAGCTTCAATAGTTGCAGCATGAGGGCTCAGTAGCTGTGTTTCCTGGGCTCTGGAGCACAGGCTCAATGGTTATGGCACACAGGCTGTTTGTAGACTTTTTGATGGTCGTTCATTCTGACTGGTGTGAGGTGACACTTCATTGTAGTTTTGATTTGCATTTCTCTGATAATTAAGACATTGAATGTCTTTTGATTGCTTGTTGCCCATCTGCAGGTTGTCTTTGGAGAAATTTCTGTTTCGGAATTCTGTCCATTATTTGATTCAATTGTTTGTTTGATGTTGAGCTGCATTAGCTGCTTATAGAGTTTTGAGATGAATCCTTTGTCAGTTACTTTGCTTGCAAACATTTTCTCCATTGTGAGAGTTGCCTTTTCATTGTTTGTGGTTTCCTTTGTTGTGCAAATATTTTTAAGTTTCATTAGGTCCCACTTGTTTTTATTTTCATTACTGAAGGAGGTGGATAAAAAAAAGATCTTGCTGTGATTTATGCTTGACACTATTTTGAATGGAAGAAGTACTAGCAAGCATTTGACCTTTCTTCTGGTGTTAACTGAAATTCTTAAAAACAAATTTCACAATCAAGTGTGATATTTACTAGAAGTTTATAGTAGCTACCTGTTACAGATTAAGGAGGTTCCCTACTACTTTTAGTTTCCAATTTGTTTTGTTTTTTAATCATGTGGATGTCAAACACCTTCTCAAGCAATTAACATTATATTTATTAAAGCTATGGATTTAATTAGTTGATTTTATTTTATATTTTTTAATTTTACTAGAGTATAGTTGATTTGTAATGTGTTAGTTTCAGGTGTACAGCAAAGTGACTGAGTTATGTATATACATATATTCATATTTTTAGATTCTTTTTCCATATAGGGAAAGGAATATTCAGTAGAGTTCCCTGTGCTGTATAGCAGGTCCTGGTAGGTTTTCTATTTTATGTATAGTAGTGTGTATATATCCCAAGCTCCTAATTTATCCTCCCCCGCCCCATATCCCCTTTGTTAACTATTTTTGTTGTTGTTGTTCAGTTGCTAAGTCGTATCCAAATCTTTGTGATCCCCTGGACTGCTGCATGCCAGTCTTCCCTGTCCTTCACAGTCTCCCCGAGTTTGCTCAAACTCATGTCCATCGAGTTGGTGATGCCATCCAACCATCTCATCCTCTGTCATCCCCTTCTCCTCCTGCCCTCAACCTTCTCCAGCATCACAGTCTTTTCCAATGAGTTGACTCTTCGCACCAGGTGGCTCAAGTATTGGAGCTTCAGCTTCAGCATCAATCAGTCCTTCCACTGAAGACTCAGGATTGATTTCCTTTAGGATTGGCTGGCTTGATCTCCTTGCTGTCCAAGGGACTCAAAAGAGTTCTTCTCCAGCACTACCATTGGAAGGCATCAATTCTTTGGCGCTCAGCCTTCTTTGTGGTCCAATTCTCACATATTCATGACTACTGTAAGAACCATAGCTTTGACTATATGGACTTTGTTGGGAAAGTGATGTTTCTGCTTTTTGATACACTGTCTAGGTTTGTCACAGATGCTTGCTCCTTGGAAGGAAAGTTTTTAATTTCATGGTTGCAGTCACTGTCTGCAGTGACTTTGGAGCCCAAGAAAATAAGTCTGTCACTGTTTCCATTTTCCCCCCATATATTTGCCATGAAGTGATGGGACTGGATGCCGTGATCTTAGATTTTGAATCTTGAGTTTTAAGCCAGCTTTTTCACTCCCCTCTTTCACCTTCATCAAGATGTTCTTTAGTTCCTCTTTGCTTTCTGCCATTAAAGTGGTATCATCTGCATATCTGAAGTTGTTGATATTTCTCCTGGCAATCTTGTTTCCAACTTGGGATTCATCCAGCCCAGCATTTTGTATGATGTACTCTGCATATAAGTTAAATAAGCAGGGTGACTATATACAGCCTTGAGGTACTCCTGTCCCAATTATGAACCATTCTGTTCATAATTGTCCAGTTAACTGTTGCTTCTTGACCTGCATACAGGTTTCTTAAGAGGCAGGTAAAGTGGTTTGGTATTCCCATCTCTTGAAAATGTTCCCACATTTTGTTGTGATCCATACAGTCAAAGACTTTAACATAGTCAATGAAGCAGATGTTTTTCTGGAACTCTCTTGCTTTTTCTGATTCAGTGGATGTTGCCAATTTGATCTCTAGTGCCTCTGCCTTTTCTAAATCCAGCTTGTACATCTGGAAGTTCTTGGTTCATGTACTGTTGAGGCCTAGCTTGAAGGATTTTGAGCATTACCTTGCTAGCATGTGAAACGAGCGCAACTGTGCTGTAGCTTGAACATTCTTTGGCATTGCCTTTCTTTGGGATTGGAATGAAAACTGACCTTTTCCAGTCCTGTGGCCATTGCTGAGTTTTCCAAATTTGCTGGCATATTGAGTGCAGCACTTTCACAGCATCATCTTTTAGGATTTGAAATAGCTCAACTGGGATTCCATCACCTCCCCTAGCTTTGTTCATAGTGATGCTTCCTCAAGCCCACTTGACTTCACACCTCAGGATATCTATATATAACCACACCATCATGGTTATTTGGGTTATTAAGACCTTTTTTGTACTGTTCTTCTGTGTATTCTTGCCTCCTCTTCTTAATCTCTTATGCTTCTGTAAGGTCCATACCGTTTCTGTCCTTTATTGTGCCCATCTTTGCATAAATGTTCTCTTGGTATCTCTAATTTATTTGAAGAGATCTCTAGTCTTTCCCATTCTGTTGTTTTCATCTATTTCTTTTCATTGGTCACTTAAGAAGGCTTTCTTATCTCTCCTTGCTGTTCTTTGGAACTCTGCATTCAAATGGATATATCTTTCCTTTCCTCCTTTGCTTTTCACTTCTCTTCTTTTCTCAGCTATTTGTAAGGCCTTCTCAGACAACCATTTTGCCTTCTTGCATTTCTTTTTTTGGGGGATGGTTTTGGTCACTGCCTCCTGTATAATGTTATGAAACTCTGTCCATTGTTCTTCAGGGACTCTATTAGATCAAATCCCTTGCATCTATTCATCCCTTACACTGTATAATCATAAGGGATTTGATTTAGGTCATACCTGAATGGCCGAGTGGTTTCCCTACTTTCTTCAAGTCTGAATTTTGCAATAAGGAGTTCCTAAGTTTTTTTTTTTTTAATCTGTGAGCCTGTTTCTGTTTTGTGAATAAGTTCATTTATATCATTTTTAAAGAACTAGATTCCACGTTTGAGTGAAATCATCTTTCTCTGCCTGACTTCACTTATTATGATAATCTCTGCGTTTATCCATATTGTTTCAAATGGCATTACTTCATTCTTTTT
Source organism: Moschus berezovskii (assembly GCF_049115385.1). NCBI lineage: Eukaryota > Metazoa > Chordata > Mammalia > Artiodactyla > Moschidae > Moschus > Moschus berezovskii. The sequence continues at coordinate 29,821,465 of NC_142471.1, forward strand.
AATAGGTCAGTAATATTCCATTGTATGTATGTTCCGTATCTTCTTTATTCATTCCTCTGTCAATGAACATTTAGGTTGCTTCCTTGTCTTGACTACTGTAAACAGTGCTACAGTGATTATTAGGGTGAGTATATCTTTTAGCTATGGTTTCTCTGGATCTATGTCCTAGAGTGGGATAGCTGGATCATATGGTAGTTATGTTTTTAACTTTTTAAGGAACACCCATACTGTTCTCCATAATGGTTATACCAATTTACATTCCCTCTATAGTGTAGGAGAGTTCTCTTTTCTCCATGCCCTCACCAGCATTTATTGTTTGTAGATCTTTTGATGATGGCCATTCTGACCAGTGTGAGGTGATAGCTTGTTGTAGTTTTGACTTGCATTTCTCTGATAATTAGTGATATTGAACATCTTTTCATCTGCTTTTTGGCCATCAGATTTTTAAAATATTGAACCATTTTTATTTCTTGGGATTGTGTGGTAATGGTTTTAATTATTAATTCAGTTTCTTTACTTGATATGGGGTTGTCCAGGATATTTTTTCTTGAGTAAATTTTAGTAATTTGTCTCTAAGAAATTTGTCAGTTTCATAGGAATTGTCTAATTTATTGACATAAAAATGTTCATATTATTCCATTATGCTTATCATACTTGTAAAAATCATTGTAATATTCCTTTTTTGATACCTGATATTGGTAATTTCTTTCTTTTCTCTTTACTCTATCAGTCTACCTAAGGATTTATCAATTTTTGTCGATGTATTCAAGAAAATATTTTTTGGCTTTACTGAATTTGTCTATGATTTGCCTGTTTTTATATCATTTATTTCTGCTCTTAGTTTTCTTCCGCTTCCTTTTGGTTTAATTTGTTCTTCCTTTCTTGCCTTAAACAGAAGAAAAAACACTTCTACTAAAACAGAATTCACATATCATACAATTCTATAGCTTAAAATGTACTACTTGATGATTTTTAGTATATTCAAAGAATTGTGTATTCATCATCACAAGCAACTTGGGAACACTTTCATTAATCCAAAAAGAAATCTAATACCATCACTGTCCAATACCCCCATCCCCAGGAAACCACTAATCTGCTTTCTTTTTAGATTTGTCTATTCTGATGCTTTTGAACTGTGGTGTTAGAGAAAACTCTTGAGAGTCCCTTGGACTGCAAGGAGATCCAACCAGTCAAATCCTAAAGGAAATCAGTCCTGAATATTCATTGAAAGGACTGATGTTGAAGCTGAAACTCCAATACTTTGGCCACCTGATGCAAAGAACTGACTCATTGGGAAAGACCCTGATGCTGGGAAAGATTGAAGGCAGGAGGGGAAGGGGATGACAGAGGATGAGATGGTTGGATGGCATCACCAACTCGATGGACAGGAGTTTGAGTAAATTCCAGGAGTTGGTGATGGACAGGGAAGCCTGGAGTGCTGCAGTCCATGGGGTTGTAAAGAGTTGGACACAACTGAGTGACTTGAACTGACTGACTGATTCTGGGCATTTCAAATATATGACATCATATTACCAATATACAGCCCCTGGTGATTAATTTCTTTTAATTAGTATATTTTAAGGTTCATCTACCTTGTAGCATGTATCATTACTTCATTTATTTTTATTGCTAATATTCTCTATTGTATAGTTTTTCAGCTTCTTAAGGTGGAAACCAGATTATTATGGTTTTTATAATGCCCTTTAATGCTCCAAGAAAAAAATGAATAGGATGAAGAACATGATATCTGATCAATATATCTATCAGGCACAACTATAATACAACCTCCTGAAAACTTTAAAGGCAGTGCTTCTTCAAATAAGCACTTCACCACAATTAGTACATTTCTTTCAGCTGTTTTAAATCAAATGACTGAAATCAGGGTTTCTCAACCTTTGTACCACTGACATTTGGGAATGATAATTTTTTTTTAGTTATACTTCACATAACATTGTATTAGTTTCAGGTGTATAATATAATGTTTCAATATTTATATTACAGAATGATCATCACAATAATCATTTCCATCCATCACCACATATAGTTACATTTTTTCCTTGTGACTTTTTTTTATTAAGCAAAGAACTTTATTAATCTTTATTTCAAACTTTATTCTGAGGCTTTCATCTTAATTAGCTGCAAAGAATGAATTGTATATAAGCAAAAACTGAAAAAAGCTGCAGTGTCCAGTGGCTGGGCTTAAAGACACTAGAGATCTAGATTTTATCAGATCTATAAACAAAATTTTAAAAGCAGTCATAATAGAAAAGTGCAGCTCCCAATAATTTCTTTTAAGATTTATCTTCTTCAGAGGTTGACTCAATTCGGTTTGCTGCATTCTTAGAAGCCTCTTCAAAATTATCCACTAGATCTGTACCTTCATCATCATCATCATCTTCTCTGGCAAGTGGCGCTCCTCTGTACACAGATTGTTTGGGCAGAGCTTGACGAATCTCCTCAAACTAGTCATACTATCTGCACCAAGTTGGTTTAAGATGCTGGGTAACATTTCTGTCAGCTGCTGTGTCTCAGCATTGCCTATAATGGTGGAAGTGTTTGCTGCCAGAGATGCCTGAACTTTAGCGTTGTTAAAGTGGATCAATGTTCCTTGATTTGTGAACCTACTCACCTCTTCAATATCAGGGATATTATCTAACCCTAACTTCTTTAAAGAGAACTGAAGTTTTTTGTCATCTGCCATGGTTGTTCTACAAACTACCTTCTTCTTTCTGCAAGCAGTTCCTTTTGCAGCAATGCACACTTGTGTGGGCAACTTTCTCCTGGTTCATGACAGTTTCTTTCATCTTGCTGGAGCGGAAATGGGGCTGCGCTGGGGACTAGGTTTGGTGCTCAGGTGGTCTTGGGCAGACCAGCTGAGATTAGTTAGGCGCACACACATGGGGATGCAAGATGGCAACTAGACGTGACTTATTTATAACTGGAAGTTTGTACTTCTTGATCACCTTCACCCTTTTTACCCTTTACCCTAACCCTTTACCTTTGGAAACCACTAAATCTTTTCTCTGTATCTATATGTTTAGGTTTTTATTACCATTTTGTCTTTTTAGATTCCACATATAAGTAAGATCATATAGTACTCAATAGTTATCTTTCTCTGTCCAACTTACTTCATTTGGCATGATAATCTTCAAGGTCCACTCATGGTGTCACAAATGACAAAACTTCTCTTTTATGGGTGATTAATATTCTATTGTGTGTATATCACATTTTCTTTATCCATTCATTCATCGATGGACACTTAGTTTGCTTCCATGTTCAGTGCTGCAAAGGACATGGGGGTGCATGTATATTTTCAAGTTAGTGCTTTCATTTCTGCTGATAAAAAGCCACAAGTGGAATAGCTGGATCATAGTTTTTAACATTTTGAAGAAACTTTACACTGTTTTCCAGAGTAGCTACACCATAAGTACACTAATTTTAAATCTTTTTTTAAATTTTATACTGTAAAAGTTAATTCTTTTTCTGTAACTGCTGCCCTATCCTCTGGGTTTGATAATTAGTATTTTTATCATCTTTCATATCTATTTCATACTTTCCATTCTGGTATCATAAGTGCATTCTCTAGATTCCTTGGGAAGGTGTCATAGGAACAACATTTTCTGAGTTCCTGCATGTTGATAGATTTGTCTGTGCCTTTATGCTTAAAAATTAGTTATGCTAGATATAAAACTTTTTGTTCACATTTTCTTTCCTTGACTATCTTAAATATATTTTATATCCATTTTCTTCTAGGATAAGGTGTTGCTGTCAACATCTAATAATGACCTAATTCTCTCTCCTTTATAAGTAATGTGGTCTTTTTGCCAAAATGCTCAAAGGAATTTTTTTCCTCTTTAAAATCTGGTAATTTTACAAGTACATATTGATGTAGGTTATTCTGAGTTGTTATTCTCTGGCACACGAGTCTCTGCTCTTTCAATATATAGTTTTAAACATTTTTAGGCAAGTGTTGTGTCCATCTCAGCCTACTCATAGTGATAATGTTGGATAGGAATGCCTGAGACACTTGCCTGGGTCCCTGTTACTTGTGGAGAGCCCCCCCAGACATTTCCTGGACCAGAGCCAATGTTGTGGCTGGAACAGCCCTGTGGTTCTTAACTATGACTGCAGGGAGCACCTCAGCAAAAACCATCAGGTAACTTTAAAGAACAAGGTTACTCAAAGATCCTACAGGGTACAGCACTATCCAGGGCCACAGAGTTGGTCATGGGTAGAGTAGGGGGGAGCACAAATCTGGAGGATTCTGCCTTTATTAAGTTCCCAGGATAGGGTACCTGAGATTTTGTGCCTGCCTCAGTATTGGCAAATTTCAAGTATAAGAGTGGGACCAGGGCATGGGAAGGGAAAAGCAGATATGGTAGAATGGTCATTTATCTAGGACAGAGGTGGCCAGCCACCTGTTAGGAACTCGGCTGCTCTACAGGAGGTGAGAGGTGGGGGGGAGTGAAGCTTCGTCTGCCACTCCCATCACTCTCCCACCACCCTTAGACAGGGTCATCTAGTTGCAGGGAAACAAGCTGAGGGTTCCCGCTGACTCTGCATTACGGTGAGTTGTAGAATTATTTCATTATATATCACCGTGTAATAATAATAAAGTACACAATAAATGTAATGCTCTTGAATTATCCCAAAACCATCCCCCTACCCCAGGTCTATGGGAAAATAATCTTCCACAAAACCAGTCTCTGGTGCCAAAAAGGTTGGGGACAGCTAGGACACAGGACTTTCTATTATTAAAAAAAGGGGAATTCCAGGGGTGGGACAGCCTGATTGCTTATCTGTTTTGCTTGTAGCTGGGTCATACAGCTGGCAGTATGTTTAAGATGGATGTCTTTGAAATGGAGGTGTCAGCAATTAACAGCTTCTTGTCAGGCACTCACACTACAGAGTTTTCTTGAAATATAATTTTTAAGCATGATTCTCTTTACTTGGTTATCTAGGAATTCTTGTTATCTCTGTTAGATCTTCTCTGCTTATTTTGTGTCATTTTTTTAAACTTATTTTTATTTTAAAAACTGTCCTCTTTATCTTTTATTTATCCTTCTATTGATGGACACTTGGATTGCTTCCGTTTTGGCTATTGTAAATACAGCTGCTATTAAAGTGACTGTACAAATAAGTATCTCTTTGAGCATCTACTTTCATTACTTTTGGAAACATACTCAAAAGAGGAATGTATAGTGACTGAACAATTTTACATTCCCACCAGCCATGTGTGAACAGTCTTTGCTAGGGATGGCCAAACTACTTTTGCTATTCTTTTCTTTGTATCTTAAGAGCTTTCCCCTCCCCTTTTCTCTATTACTGCCTTTTCTTTGTAATGACACATCTTGATTACTTCTCATTTCTATTTGTATATGTTCTTTAGATATTTTCTTGGTGGTTACCATGTGGACTACATATAACATTCTAAAGTTTATACTAATCTGAATTAATAAGTTTCTATAACCACAAATGAAAACTCTACCCCTGTATAGATCCACTCCATTTGTTGATGAAGTCACAAATTATTACCTTATATATTGTACCCATTAACAGATTTATTTTTATGCATTTGTCTTCTAAATTCTCTAGGCAAAGAGAAATAAACCAAAATCACAAAGCTGATTTTTCTATTGTCCATACATTTACCTTTATTATAGATTTTTATGTCTTCTTATGGCTTCAAGTCGATGTCTAGAGTCCTTTCAACTAGAAGCATTTCTTATAGGACAGGTCTAGTGGTAATGAACTCCTTCAGCTTTTGTCTATCTGAAAATGTCTTAATTTCTCCCTTATTTTTGTAGAACAGATTTATTATGTACATAGTTCTTAACTGTCAGTGCTTTAAATGTAAAGCACTGCCTTCTGACTTCCTAGGTTTCTGCTAATAAACCCACTGATAATCTTATTCAGGATTCCTTGGACAGTAATTCAGTACTTTCTTGCTGCTTGTCTTTCAAGAGTTTGATTATAGTATATCTCAGGGTCATTCTCTTGAGTTTATCCTACTTGGACTTCTTTAAGCTTCTGGAATTTGTCAGACTATTGACTGACATGAATACAAATTTGGGAAGTTACTGACCATTATTTTTTCAAATTATCTTCCAGAAATCTTCTTCCTCAAGAATTCATATAATGTTATGCACTGGGCTGTTTGATGGTGTCATGTAAAGTCCCTTTGGCTCTGTTCACTTTTCTATACTCTTTCTGCTCCTCAGACTTGATAATTTGTAATGACTTGTCCTCAAGTCGCCTGATTTATTCCTCTGCCTACTTGAACCTGCTGTTGAACCCCTGTAGTGTATTTTTCAGTTCCAGAATTGGTTCTTGGTTTTTCATTTTGTTCATATATTACCTGCTGACTTAGTTCTTTGTCCATGCTCTCCTTCAGCTCCTTGAGCATATTTGGAACAGGTGTTTTAGGGCAGAAGGGAGGCTTGAAAGGGAAGAGATATATGTATACTTATGGCTGATTCACATTGTTGTAAGGGAATGTGGGAAAGATAACACATTATTTTTAATAAGGACTTTTTTCCATTTCATGATAAAAATCTGGAAGTGTTTCTGCCTTTTAAATGTAAAGTAAAAAACAGAATAGAATACATAGGTAAATTTATTTCTTCATCTATGAGTTAACAACTACTGGGTTATTATACATAATATGATTTAACCCCTGATATATCCAAACTCGTATAAAACTTAAGTTGCAATGGAGATTAATTGCATTTATGGTTTTAAGGAAGATATTAAAATAATAATTTTGGCTCTTTGTAGACTTAAGTGAATGCTTTTTCTACAATTGACTAAAGATAAAATTTATCTCTGTAAAAAGTCATGAAATGTGCACATCACTCTACATATTCTCTTTAAGATGTTCTGTTCTGAATCTTTTAAAGTGCTTAGCCTAAAACAGATCTGTATTACAAATAAATCTGGTAGGAACTGGAACAACCAAATGACAAAAATCTAAGGGTTTTCTTTTCAGATTTTAGAGCTCATTTTACCTGTGATTATTATTTTTTTTACAACTAATCTCAGCTGAATAGTGCTGCAATAGGAACTCAACATGGCTTCAAAAAGCAGAATATAAACTTTTACATTTAATAAGACTGCCTATTAATTTTTTTATAACTTAGTCTTCTTGCATCAAAATATATATTTAACTGAAGGCTGCATTCACACACAAAGGAAACGAAGTCCTCAAATGCAAGTTAATAAAACAGGCACACAGAACTTTACTGTTCCACTACAGTTACTTTTGCAAAACTTCATTAGTGTGTTAGAATAATATCCAAGGACATTAAAAAATTGGACTATGAAATCTATTTCATTCTGATAAGTCTTGTAATTAAATAATGGTACTCTCTAGTACTGATGATAATTCATTCTTATTTCTCTAAGTTATCCAGTACCGTTCCTGCTAAATAATACACTTCTACCAGAGTGAAATGTGGTCCACTGGAGAAAGGAATGGCAAAGCACTTCAATATTCTTGCCTTGAGAACCCCATGAACAGTATGCAAAGGCAAAAAGATAGGACACTGCAAGATGAATTCCCCAGGTTGGTAGGTGCCCAATATGGTACTGGAGATCAGTGGAGAAATAACTCCAGAAAGGAAGAAGAGACGGAGTCAAAGCAAAAAAAACACCCCACATTTGTGGATGTGACTGGTGATGGAAGCAAGGTTTCATGCTGTAAAGAGCAGTATTGCATAGGAACCTGGAATGTTAGGTCCATGAATCAAGGCAAATTGGAAATGGTCAAACAAGAGATGGCAAGAGTGAATGTCGACATTTTAGCAATCAGCGAACTAAAATGGACTGGAATGGGTGCATTTAACTCAGATGACCATCATTATCTACTACTGTGGGCAAGAATCCCTTAGAAGAAATGGAGTAGCCATCATAGTCAACAAGAGAGTCCAAAATGCAGTACCTGGATGCAATTTCAAAAATAAATAGAAGGATCTCTATTTCCAAGGCAAGTCATTCAATATCACAGTAATTCAGGTCTATGTCCTGACCAGTAATGCTGAAGAAGCTGAAATTGAATGGTTCTATGAATACCTACAAGTCTTTTTAGAACTAACGCCCCCCAAAAATGTCCTTTTCATTATAGGGTACTGGAATGCAAAAGTAGGAAGTCAAGAAACACCTGGAGTAACAGGCAAATTTGACCTTGAAGTACAAAATGAAGCAGGGCAAAGGCTAATAGAGTTTTGCCAAGAGAATGCACTGGTCATAGCAAACACCCTCTTTCAACAACACAAGAGAAGACTCTACACAGGGACATCACCAAATGGCCAACACCGAAATCAGATTGATTATATTCTTTGCAGCCAAAGATGGAGAAGCTCTATACAGATAGCAAAAACAAGACCAGGAACTGACTGTGGCTCAGATCATGAACTCCTTATTGCCAAATTCAGACTTAAATTGAAGAAAGTAGGGAAAACGACTAGGTCATTCAGGTATGACCTAAATCAAATCCCTTATGATTATACAGTGGAAGTGAGGAATAGATTTAAGGGACTAGATCTGATAGAGTGCCTGATGAACTCTGGATGGAGGGTTGTGACATTGTACAGGAGACAGGGACCAAGACCATCCCCATGGAAAAGAAATGCAAAAAAGCAAAATGGCTGTCTGAGGAGGCCTTACAAATAGCTGTAAAAGAAGAGAAGCGAAAAGCAAAGGAGAAAAGGAAAGATATACCCATTTGAATGCAGAGTTCCAAATAATTGCAAGGAGAGATAAGAAGGCGTTGAGGCAATGATGAGTGCAAAGAAATAGAGGAAAACAATAGAATGGGAAAGACTAGAGATCTCAAGAAAATTAGAGATACCAAGGGAACATTTCATGCAAAGATGGGCTCAATAAAGGATAGAAATGGTATGGACCTAACAGAAGCAGAAGATATTAAGAAGAGGTGGCAAGAATACACAGAAGAACTGTACAAAAAAGATCTTCACTACCCATATGATCATGATGGTGTGATCACTCAGCTAGAGCCAGACATCCTGGAATGCAAAGTCAAGGAAGCATCACTATCAACAAAGCTAGTGGAGGTGATGCGGAGAAGGCAATGGCAAGCCACTCCAGTACTCTTGCCTAGAAAATCACATGGACAGTGGAGCCTGGTGGGCTGCAGTCCATGGGGTCACTACTAGTAGGACACGACTGAGTGACTTCACTTTCACTTTTTACTTTCACACATTGGAGAAGGAAATGGCAACCCACTCCAGTGTTCTTGCCTGGAGAATCCCAGGGACGGGGGAGCCTGGTGGGCTGCCATCTATGGGGTCGCAGAGAGTCGGACACGACTGAAGTGACTTAGCAGCAGCAGCAGCAGTGGAGGTGATGGAATTCCAGCTGAGTTATTTCAAATCCTAAAAGATGATGCTGTGAAAGTGCTGCACTCAATATACCAGCAAATTTGGAAAACTCAGCAGTGGCCACAGGACTGGAAAAGGTCAGTCTTCATTCCAGTCCCAAAGAAAGGTAATGCTAAAGAATGCTCAAACTACTGCACAATTGCACTCATCTCACACGCTAGTAAAGTCATACTCAAAATTCTATAAGCCAGGCTTCAGCAATACGTGAACCATGAACTTCCAGATGTTCAAGCTGGTTTTAGAAAAGGCAGAGGAACCAGAGATCAATTGCCAACATCCATTGGCAATAATAGAAAAACATCTATTTCTGCTTTATTGACTATGCAAAGTCTTTGCGTGGATTACAACAAACTGGAAAATTCTGAAACAGACCACCTGACCTGCCTCTTGAGAAATCTGTATGCAGGTGAGGAAGCAACAGTTAGAATGGGACATGGAACAACAGACTGGTTCCAAATAGGAAAAGGAGTACGTCAAGGCTGTATATTGTCACCCTGCTTATTTGACTTATATGCAGAGTACATCATGAGAAACGCTGGGCTGGAGGAAGCACAAGCTGGAATCAAGATTGCCGGGAGAAATATCAATAACCTCAGATATGCAGATGACACCACCCATACGGCAGAAAGTGAAGAGGAACTCAAGAGCCTCTTGATGAAAGTGAAAGAGGAGAGTGAAAAGGTTGGCTTGAAGCTCAACATTCAGAAAACAAAGATCATGCCATCTGGTCCCATCACTTCATGGGAAATAGATGGAGAAACAGTGGAAACAGTGTCAGACTTTATTTTTTGGGGCTCCAAAATCACTGCGGATGCCGATTGCAGCCATGAAATTAAAAGATGCTTGCTCCTTGGAAGGAAATTTATGACCAACCTAGACAGCATATTAAAAAGCAGAGACATCAATTTGCCAACATAGGTCCGTCTAGTCAAGGCTATGGTTTTTCCAGTAGTCTTGTATGGATATGAGAGTTGGACTACAAAGAAAGCTGAGCACCGAAGAATTGATGCTTTTGAACTGTGGTGTTGAGGAAGACTCTTGAGAGGCCCTTGGACCACAAGGAGATCCAACCAGTCCATCCTAAAGGAGATCAATCCTGAGTGTTCATTGGAAGGACTGATGCTGAAGCTGAAACTCCAACACTTTGGCCACCTGATGCAAAGAGCTGACTCATTGGAAAAGACCCTGATGCTGGGAAAGATTGAAGGCGGGAGGAGAAAGGGATGACAGAGGATGAGATGGTTGGATGGCATCACCGACTCAATGGACATGGGCTTGAGTAAACTCCAGGAGTTGGTGATGGACAGGGAAGCCTGGAGTGCTGCAGTCCACGGGGTCACAGAGTCAGACACGACTGAGTGATGAGCTGAACCAGAGTGAAATAAGTGCACCAAAGAATGGACTGGTTCCTGTGTTGCCTGCCATCCAGACTAAGATACCATTTTTCTCTGCTTTCTCTGAAAATCGCCATTTCATAACTGTTTATTCCTTCTCAAGTGACTGATGTATTTAATGACTGTGGTGGTGGTTGTGCTATTTTGGTATTAAACTAAGACTCTTAATGGCAAGCGTTTAGTCATTCAGTTGTTTAGCTCATGGGGCCCTTCAAATTTGTTCATTTTTTACCTTTTATGGACTTAAGTGGATACCTGGCATAGAATTTACATATAACCAATCATATGACTACATAAGGATATTCAGATTCTCCTCAGCTACGATGACATAAACACACACACACATAAGGTATTATTTATATATATGTGTCTGTGTGTTTACAACTGAACCCTTTTTATGCTGTAGTAACCATTTTATTATAAATTCACCAAAGTACATGGTTGGTTTCTTCTTTCACTACTGCATTTACCATCTAGCTTTCTGAGGAATCCTAAAGTCACTTCATTGTCTTTTAAAACAATCCTACTAGTTATGACATTTACTTACCCGATTGAGTGTTCTGGTGAACACTCCAGTTCACTCCTGTCAACTTGATGATACTGGTGATAATTCTATGGTTAAAGTTAATGAACAATGAAACCTCCAATCTTAAAGGATGGACACTTAGGGTTGGTGAGGAAACTACATTTTCCATGATAGCTCTAGCTCTCATTTATTTTAAAGTTCACCATAAAAAAAAACTGCAAAGTTTTACACTGGAATGTTTTTTTCTTCTTTGCATTTATAAAGAAAAATAGTTGGTAATTATAAAACTTGGGAGGTTTCTGTAAGACCTAACTAACACTGAAAAGAGTTTACCAAATCCTGTGTGGGGTTTTGGGGTTAAAAGTAATGAAACTGGTAAGATTATGGAATATATCACTTCCTTCCAAAATAGGTATTTTTTATTCTACTAGCTAAAACACATGTGGCAATAAAGGTTATATCCATTCTTTGAAACCCCATTTTATTTCTACAATTTTGAGTTTACATTGCTTCTATTTTAAAAATCATCCGTGGTCAGAAAATCTGAGTAGATTAATGAATTTAATTCTCAACTTCTTACTTGTAGTGGAACAAAGGATAGGTGGAAGAAAGAAACTTCAGTTAACTTTTTACCAATTGTTTTTGAATACCCTCTTTCCCAGAGAATTCCTATTTGAATACTGTGTGAAGGATAAAGAGCCCTTTTATGAACTAGGATTTACTGTAAGAAATGTAAAGGTTAGCTTAAAGGGTCAAATAACATACTTCCTTGGGTTCAGAGCTTTCTACTACCACACCATATATCTGAATAAAATGAAGTCTTATATAACATTATTGTAAAAATTCCATAACCATAGTATTAAAGATCAGAGCTCCCTTTGAAAGTAATGTATTTGATTAAATATCTGAAGGTTTAGAGAGCCTACATTTTCTACCATAGCAATGAGACTTTAGAATGAATGAACATCGAGAATAAATCTAGGTCCTAAATATAAAGAAATAACCTGTTATTGCAATAGCATACATTCACATTCAAATATGAAAAATACCACACAGAAAACAGAAACATTTTTAAAAAAAGGTTTAAGATCATAAATAGGTTATTGTCACAACACATTTCAGAATTGAAGAAACAAACATTTTGACTGTTTAGGAAAAACTTTTTTTATCAATTCCCTCATCATTGAAAGAACTTGTACATTTTAAAATTTCCAGTCTCCTAAGGCACAATATTTATTTAATCTGAATGCCAACATCATCATCCCCCGCTGTCTATAGCTGGAATAAGAGGCAAGGAATTAGCACTAAAGAAAACAACAAAAATTTTTGGACAAAATCATGAGTCATTTAAGAAAAAGAAGAAACAGAGTAAGTCATGATCATTTCTGTTAAGAAGGCCAAAACTTTTTAATGTAGGACCTTCTGTTAATTTTTTTTTAAATCAAAGTATTTCAACTCAAATTTAATTCACCACAGAGGAGCTATGAAAGGAGCAGATTGGTAAAAATAAAGAACACTTTAAAAAGGACTTGGGAGAAGAAAAAATCTACTTAGAAAACATAGGGGCAAACGTTAAACTGAACAGAGTTTAGACGGCTAATTTATTCCTAGTCGTCAGGCAGATCCAGAAGAAAGTTAAGACTAGGTAAACATAGTACCTAGGTACACACTGTAAGGCATCTGTTCCTTAATCAGATGGACCATTTTAGTCCACCACTCACCAACAGAGATATACTGAAATATTATAATCAGATGCTTGACTTGTATTTTTTTTCCCAACCAAAAAATGTTTTTAAAATATAAAGGTAAAAGTTCCTCATTTTTAACCCTGCCTTATTGTCCTCTGTGATACTAACTGAACTTTAAGGTTTTTTATATGTACAATGTGGTGATTTAGTGTTACTTTTAAAAGAAAAAAAAAAAAAACCCACAGAGTTAGTGACTGTCCACAGATGAAACATGGGATGAGGTTCATGACTGCATCAATCACGGAGTGTTAGTCAATTGTAAACTCTTGAAAGGTAAGACTGGGAACTGTGTGTATCAGACACATTAGAGTACAACAGGAGAGAGACAGAGTTCATTTGTCATTCCAATTCCGACAAGGTGCATGGTCTTCGAAATTCCTGTCCACGTTCATGGAGCCATTTATTGGATACTGTGAAAAAACAAAATATATTAACGTATCCTGCTATCTAACTAGCATTGAATTAACTTCTGAGATAAAGCTCTATAATGAAGTTTTAACATGGGTTAAAAAATTCAAGACCAAAACCAGACAAAGATGCATGCTACTGAAGCTGTCTTTCAAGAACTTCACTAAACCATGGAGACACAGATTTTATATGTATGTACATTTGAGAATCTGTAAATGTACATTTCCTAAAGTTTCTAATGTTCAGTGATGTAGTGATGTAGGTATGTGTTAGTCGCCCAGTCATGTCTGACTCTTAGTGACACCATAAACTGTAGCCCACCAGGCTCCTCTGTCCATGGAATTCTCCAGGCAAGAATACTGGAGTGGATTGCCATTTCCTTCTCCAGGGGATCTTCCTGACCCAGGGATCAAACTCTGGGTCTCCTGCATTGCAGGCAGATTCTTTACCATCTGAGCTACTAGGGAAGCGATGTAGGTATAGACAGAACAAAACACTGTTTTACCTGCTCACAAAATACAACTTCCAATACAAAGACATTTAAAAGATGAACATGAAGTCTCCACGCTAAAGGAGCAACTCTATGATTAATCTCTATTAAGTGCTCATTAAGCTTCCTGTGTTCCAAGATACTGTTCAATACACCCCAAAAGGAATTAATTTCCTTCTCCTACATTACAGAACATGGAATCAACATGTATAAAACATCTAACTCTTACTAATTCCTTACTAATTGTTAACTAGTCTGTTACCTTTCTTAACCTGTGTAGCCAATCTTTCATTCATTAAACCCTGTCATTTTTCCTTCTTTGATCTCTTCAATCTGTTCACTGCTCTCCAAATCTTCTGCAGCTGCCTTAGTCCAGCCTTTTATCATCACCCACTCAGACAACAGGAAACAGTCTTCTAAACTTATCTCTCCTGCGAGCCTCTCTTTATTCTAGTCCAGTGGTTCACAAATACAAACATCACTTCTTTTAAATCTTTGAAGTGTGGCCAAATGACACATACTAAAATAGTTATGGGGTTAAATGAATCTTTATTAAAATAATCTTACCCATTTCTATTCCCTTTTTTAACTTGGCCAGTTCTATACTTGCAGGACCCTTAAGAGTACCTCTCCAGCCTCATATGAGTCCTGGCCCTGATCCCTAACATGCTTGGAAAACAACTGCTTATCTTCAAGACCAAACAGAAAAATTAAAACTTCAAAGAAGCCTCCCTAAATATAAGTAGTTACTGTCTTCTGTTTACATCTTTGTAAGATTATATACTACACTATACTCTACCCACTAATGTGTCTGAGACAACTGTGAATCCCATGAGAGGAAGATATTGCCTAACTTTGAGTCAATTAGTGTTTCCCAGAGTAACAAGTGGAAATAGTGTTTAAAATGTCATAAAAAATAATTCCAAAATAAGAGACCAAAATCATAAATTCTTTTCAGAGAGTACAGGAAATATTTACCCCATTTGTTTCCAACCAGCACTGGACAGGCTGCATGCCGTGTACTATAATCTCCTTCTCCACTGGCAAACAGATTATACCAGAAAACAGCAGTTCCCTAAGGAGAACAATACAAAATTATCCCCAAATAAAGTATCAGGTTATCACTTTTACAGTAATTAAATTTTCCTCTGTTTTATGGAAATAATTCCCCATGGCAGCACTGTATCTTCCTCTAATAGAATTCTGAAAGTATGACATAACTTACAAAATTTTGGCAATGACATGAAAACATTAACATTAGAGTTGCTTAACAAAGAAGTGTGTTTGCCAAAGCTAACACATCTTATAAATAGCAAGCATCATATGGAACCCATTTTAAAAATGAAAACTTCTAAATACTAATCCTTGGTTGTTCATACCTCTGGGTATCCACGGTAAGTTGTACCAAAAAAAAAAAAAAGTAAAGATTTTCCTATAGATAATGTATTCCTTTAGTATACTACCTTTTAAAATGTTATTTTTATAGATAAATAACTATAGGCATCTCTCTTCCTGAGGGGGAAAAAATAGAGAGAAACACCCCCAGTTAAAATGACAAATCAAGCTTACCTTTTTGGGCCAAACACTAGCTCCTACTTCAGGAAAAACAGTGGCTCCTCCTGCTAACACATCACTCATCTAATAAGAGATGACAGAGTATTAACAAAAGTGCTGGTGGAATAAAATTAAACATGCCCCTTTCGGCCGGAACCTCCATCTTCCAGCTAAGGCCCATGCGTGTCTCCCGCAGCTTCCCATCTCTCCCCTGGCCCCTCAGGCTAATTCACCAAAATGACCAACACAAAGGGCAAGAGGAGGGGCACCCACTAAGTGTCCTCTAGGCCTTTTAGAAAACATGGAGTTGTTCCTTTGGCCACATACATGCCAATCTGCAAGGGTGATATTATAGATATCAAGGGAATGGGTACTGTTCAAAAAGGAATGCCCCACAAATGTCACCATGGCAAAACTAGGAGAGTCTACAGTGTTACCCAGCATGCTGTTGGCATCACTGTAAACAAACAAGGACAAGATTCTTGCCAAAAGAATTAATGTGCCGAGATTGATTCCTGAAACATGTGAAGGAAAATGATCAGAAAAAGACGGAAACCAAAGAGAAAGGGACTTGAGTTCAGCTGAAGTGCCAGCCTGCTCCACCCAGAGAAGCACACTTCATGAGGACCAATGGAAAGGAACCCAAACTGTTGGAGCCCATTCCCTATGAATTCATGTCCTGATGGGTGTAAAAATAAAGATCTAGACTGTACAAATGTTTCTCTTTATTGAGTAGAGGTGTTGTATCCAAATTCAGTGCGTGATGTTTTTTCAAATTTAGTGTTTTTTCTTCCTGAAAGATGTAAGTTTGTTCTTCAGTATGCTCCATTGGTTAATAAACTGCCAGATATTAAAA
Organism: Moschus berezovskii; assembly: GCF_049115385.1. Taxonomy (NCBI): domain Eukaryota; kingdom Metazoa; phylum Chordata; class Mammalia; order Artiodactyla; family Moschidae; genus Moschus; species Moschus berezovskii. Next base: position 29,837,839 of record NC_142471.1, read on the forward strand.
AAAAAAAATTAAATACGCTACTGTGAGATAGATATGATACTGAATACTAGAATGAGAATACTTGGACTTCTAATTACATAGATGGGTTGGTGCATGATGGTCAGTTTTTAAAAAACAAGATGCCATTTGGGTTTACATACATATATATAAAAAAAAGGAAAGATAAAGTCAGCAAGGGAGATTGGAAAAGTATTTGGGGGATAGCTTATTTCTTTTATAGCCAGAGGTAAAAAGAGAGGATTTAAGACTGACAAACTGAGTAACATAAGGGTATAAATATAGATTATATAGCACTAGAATACCACCTCCATGGGGGTAGGAATTTTCACCTGTTTTATTGCTGAGCTTCAGTGTCTAAAATTGTACCTCAAAATAGCAGGCATTCAATAAATATTTAAATACATGAATTCAAACAAAATAGAAATAAACACTAAGAGAAAAGCAACAAACCACAACCAGTTTTGTCATTTCTCATGTAGGGTATAAACACATAGTAACTAAATATTAGAAAATTAAGAGATTTATAAAGTTATAGTCTTAAAGGTAAACCAGAATAAAAACACAAATCTTCCAAATACATTGAAGAAGTACATGCACAAAATGAGGCAAAGGAAACACAGATCATACAGGGAAGATTTTTTTCAGAAAAGTAAGGAAGCATAATGCAGTGTATCACCAAGCAAAATCCATCTGTCTGCTATAATCAGTGACATACAGGCAAATGCTGTACCAAAGAAAACAGAGTGTGACCTTAATATCAAACAATTTAAAGTTAAAGGCACTGAGTGATATAAAGAAGTATATTTTACTGTGATACATGTATAATCAGTATCAAAGACCTGATCACTCTTAAGCAATGAAAAATTAACTTTGGAGAAATTTAAACTTTGTGCTATGGGCCCATTCAAATAGTGGGAAAAAACGAAAACTGATTAATAAAAATGCTATATTCAACTAAAGAGGGACACAATTAATATATAGTCTAATAGTTACAAATAATCTAACATTTATGAATACTGGACCAAATAATATAGCATCATGTATGCCTGATTTTATGAAACAGATACAGCCAAAAGCAAATGCTTAATGGCTCTTAAATATCTGAAAAGATGCTCAACCTCTCTAATAAGAGAAATGCAAACTAAAACCACAATAACTGCTAATCTGATAAAGTAAAAGATGTACAGATCAAAAGTTTGACAAGCATCACACTTAAAAGATGGTATATAAATTAGTACAAGTCTACAGATCTCACCTCTAGAAAATATACAAAGACTTCACAACATGAATTTTTGCATAATATTATCAGCTTCTCCCCTGGTTTTCCCTTCCTCATTTTTAATTTATCTTATACATCTTAAATCCTTTTTTTATAGTGTCCTAGATCCTTCTGCAAACCAGATGGAGTTGTGAGAGGGAAAGAGAGAGAGGGATGAGGAGAGAAATCAGGAGAGTGACAAGGTAGGTTGGATACCGGGAGAGAGGTCTGGTAAAAAAAAAAAAAAAAAAAGGAAGGAAAGAAGAATGATTGAAAAAAACTGGGCAAAAGACAAACAGAAGGTAGCAGGGAGCAAGGAAGAAAGAAACCAGATGGAGTAGGGAGACTCAGATCAGGAGTGAAATAAAACAGGCAACAAAAACACTCAATTTCATATAAATCAAAGGAGGATAGGGGATAGAAACAACAATGAAATAAGCAAAACTAAATCAATATAAAATACATCTTTAAAAGTTAATGAAGGTTACAACACTGTAGGAGATTGTACTTGCTAAATCTAATATATCCCAATATGTCCTGTTCCAATGTGTTCTTTTTACATGACAGGGACATCTTTCTTGAGTGGTAGAGTCTATGTCTATGTTCCTTCCCTCTTGAAGCATGGCAGACATCTACAATGTCTTCGATTAATAAAATACAGCAGAAGTGACACTATTTGACTTCAGAGCATGGCTAATAAAAATGTCATGTACTGCCTTTTGTGGGAGGATACTTGTTCTTAGAATCCAGTCACCATGCTGTGAGGAAGCCCAGACCAAAAGTCAGTATTTTGGTCAGCTTCAATCTCAGCCTTCAAGGTGACCCCAAGTGCCAACCATCATGAGAGATTCAGAGCAAGAACCATGAATAAAGCCCAATCTCACCACCATGAAAGGTAAAAATCAAATTATTAATTTAAACCATTCAGTTTTGGCATGATTTGTTATGCAGCAATAAAGAACTGGGGCAAATATTATATGATCAAAGCTTGTTTTTTTCTGTATATATCAATAGATAAATAAGTTTTAAAAAGATCATACTGTTTTGAAACTAATAAACAATGTGAGAATGGTTACGCTTGAGGAAAGGGCTTCTAGGGTGCTGTAATATACTATTTCTTAGTCTGAGTGCTGAATACACTAGATATGTTCACTTTGTGAAAATTTATCAAGTTAATACCTATGATTTGTACACTTTTCTGATATGATCATTTTAACTTTCTTCCTCAGGCTGTAGTAAGTACAATCTGAAAAAGTGATAAAATGAAAAAAAAATCTTAACTCTCTTTACTCAGTTGTAAGAAACATTCAACTAAGATGTTAAGAGCTAACCAAAGCAAACATTTAAACACATCAAAATAAGTCATGTGATCAAATCTCAACTTAAAATGAAAATTTTAGCTATAACTTACATAAAACAGCCATGTAGCAATTCTATTTCCTGTCCCCAGCTCTTTGAAAGCATCTGGCTCATCTTTCTGTGAATAAAAGACAATTCAGTGATGTAAAATTCAGTAATGCAAGTTCTCCACGGGCAACTAAACATCAGTAACATACTGGACAGTATGCTAAAAATAGCCCCTAAAGGCTCCTTTGTAATATCCAGTGCGCTATATACAAAAGGCTCTCAAATATTTGTTAACTATTGATTCAACTAGTACACTGAATACTTTTGATAAGACCATTTGGGGGGAAAAACAGATGTGTTAGTCTATACTATGAAAACCAATATCTACTATCCAGATTGTTTTAAAAATTAACACCTATATTTTAGCTTCCAAACAAGCAAGACATGAGAGACTTTCTGCTACATTCATTAAATCAATTATCTGTAGGTAAAAAAAAATAACTTTGAGATTTACTTTGAACTCATGATCCATTCAAATATTCACACTGCTACTATTCCTGTCTTTTGGACTGTCAGCACTTTAATCTAGCTGGAGAATTTACATCTGGCTAGTTAAAGCTAATTAAAATACAGAATAGTCTCTTGGCATTTTCTCAAAAAACAAAAAGTATTTTATTTTTCATACAGAAACTTATACACATTCCTTCGTCCTAGCCTCAATATATCCCTTAATATCCTTCAAAGGCTGAATGACTAAACAAACTGTGGTATTTCCATACCACGAGAGACTACTCAGCAATATAAAGAAACACCCTATCAATATGTTCTGCAAAAACACGGATGAATCTCAAGGGAATTATGCTGAGTGAAAAGAAATCATCTTAAAAGGATGCATGCTGTATATAACATTTACATAACATTTATGAAATAATTATCGTAAAGAACAGATTAATGATTACCAGCAGTTAGGGATAGTAGAAGGGTATGTGGAGCTACAGAGTAGTATACAAGGGAGTCTTACATTGATGGTGCAGTTATGTATCCTGACCTGAGATGGTAGTTACACAAAGCTACACGTGTAATAAAACTATACACATATACACACGAGAGCCAGTATAACTGGTGAAACATGAATAAGCTCTGTTGCTTGTGCCAATGCCAATTTTCTGGTTTTAATAATGTACTACAGTTATGCAAGATGCTAACACTGAAGAAGGCTGAGTGAAGGGTGCATGGGATCTTCCTGTACATTTTTTGGGGGAAACTTCCTAGGAGTCTCTAATTATTTCAAAATACAAATCTAAGAAAAAAAGTTTAGTTACATTAATGTCAGAACTTAAACTGTAGTCTTTCACATCATCCAAGATCCTAAGACATTTTTCAGTAATTGAAAATAGAAGGAAAATAGACTAAAAATATATTCTTTGCTAGCCTATACACAGAAAGTATCTAGGATTTTAGGATTAAGTCAGTCAAGGAATATAACGCAATATTTTAACAGACTATGTTTTCTTTCCAAAGAATATACTCTTATTTAAAAATGGTAATAGATCAAGAAGTTTATTAGAAATACTTGGCACATTTTTTAGAATTCATGTAATTATAATAAAGCTTAAATTAAGATTTGGTAATGACATAATTCATAGCTCAATATGTTAAAATTACTTTTATTTAAAAGGTTAAATACTTAAGCAAGAGTACTTGGGCAAGGATGGCTTTTTAACAAACTGCTTTAATATTATTTTTCCTCCAGTTTCTGCATCTATATTTTCTTTCAAAATGTATTCCTATAATTCCTGCAGATTTACTGGCCAATTCACTAATTCACTTCAGCTGTCTCTAATCTATTTAACTTTATCCACTAAATTTAAAATTCCAAAAAATTTTTCACCTGAAGATTCTGTTTATTTCAGTTAAATAATTTTGAGAATTTATTCATTTTTGTCTTATCTTTTATTTTTAAAGTATTGATAGTTATTTCATATTCTGTATCTGATCACTGAGGTATCAACACCCTGGGGGCATCTATAGCTGTTGGCAGGCCCATGCTTTCAAACTGCCCAAAGAAGCTCCCCATAATACATCTTACTCAAGCCAGGATGCAAAAGGAAACTCCTGAAGTGTCCTAACTCAAAGCAGATGATTTTCTAGGTCATCCTTTCTTTCTCTGAAGGTGTAAGCCTTTAGAGATTTAGGTTTTATGCAGGGATCTCAGGTCAGTAGCCTACATTTATGCAGGTCCTCTCACAGAGCTGTTCATCTCCAAAGCTCTACATTCCTGGAGGTATATGCCTTCAGCCTCAGCCTTTTTGCTTCCTTTTAACTCTCTAATTTTAGTCACTAGATTTTCTTTGTTCAGTTTGCCTTTGAGAACTTCCTTTACTTTCCCCAAAGCTCAGCAATGCATTTAAAAGTATCCTAAATTCTTTTATCATGTCTCTAGTTGTTTCTTACTGCTAAAATGTACAGAATGTCTATCCCACCATGCTTCCACAAATGAGCTACAAATCTATTCCAAAATGAGCTATGAATTTATAATTTTAAAAGAACAGAATTAACATGTCATGCCTAAGCTTCAGTGGAACTTCTACATTCTCCATTTTTTTTAACTTACCCGTGCAAAATCAAAATGGGGTTCATACTGTCCTCCAACTCCATAATTTGCTACCTGCATGAGAAACAAGGCATGAATCAAAGAACTATCAAGATTACTATTCAAAAAAAATCTGAGTCCCATTTTGATCTCTTATATATCTCAGTTGCTGCTGCTGCTGCTAAGTCACTTCAGTCGTGTCCGACTCTGTGTGACCCCATAGACGGAAGCCCACCAGGCTCCCCCGTCCCTGGGATTCTCCAGGCAAGGACACTGGAGTGGGTTGCCATTTCCTTCTCCAATATATCTCAGTTAGGTACTTCTAAATAAATAAGAAGCAAAGCATTTTTTTTTTAAATCAGTGAGAATTTCTAGGAAATCAAGGATGAAAAACTAAGAGCTGTTACATGCTATTTTAGAATCTTACTTAATACGCTTTTCTTCAGCAAATGTTTGGAGCACACGATTTTCCTAATACATAACTAACTTTGATTTTTAGAATTAGTTTTCTAAAATTAGAATTTCACAATTTTTATTATTTTCAGTAAACACTTTCCTTGAGAATTTAAATCAAGATTCATGTTTCCCAAATCCCAAAAATACTGGCAAATTCCCAGTCTACTTTAATGAAACCCCCTTTGGATATGGATTTTTTCCCTACTTAAGTAAAAAAGGGAAGAAGTTAACACCAATTTAATTATTCCTGTTGGAAGGCCCTGACAACTTCATTTGGATGTGACAATGTCCCAGTGAGAAGCAGCAAAAGTAAGTAAGAAAAATATTTGATCTGAGTTCACGGTCCAGATTTCTTAGTTACAATACAGCATATGTAACTTTGGATACAGTCAGTTTTCTTGTTTGTAAAATAAAGATAACATTAACTACCTCTTTTTACCCCAATATGACAAAATGCTAACAAAATGAGAAGAAAATGTAAGCTAAAGAGCATTGTTGATAAAATGAGTACATAATTAAAACTGTTGCCCTCAGCAAAGTCCAAGTCTTATGTAAATTATTATTACTGTGGATAATTTACTTCTTATGTTGTAGATGCCCTGGTTTGGATCAGACTATTCAGTCAGAAATATATCAAGTAGCCTGAAACAGCCTGTGAACGTTAGGCAGGTAAGAATAAATACAAATTAGGAAAGAAAAAGACACGTCATAGCTTTTATTTTTTTAATAATCAATGAGTACCAAGAAGTTGTAGATGACCATGGAGTAAATGATAACTTACTTAGGCAAACTTAAATATAGGCAGTCCTGTTTTGCACAGTTCTAAAATGCACAAATCTCAGATATCATGGTTTAGCTAACCATGTTAACACTAGACCCCCAACAGCACAGTGGACATTTCAGTTACCATGTTACATTAACTGTGAGTAATTATATACAATACCACAGTAATTACTATATATACTAGCAAATATTGCTACTAGCTCTTCAATCCACAAATTACTACATAAATAACAGCTACACAACATGACCAATGACCAACCACTTCTTTTATTTTTTAATTATTTTTTTTTAATTTTACTGGAGGCTAATTACAACATTATATTGGTTGGTTTTACCATACATTGACATGAATCCGCCCTGGGTGTACATGTGTTCCCCCTCTTGAACCGCCCTCCCACCTCCCTCCTCCCCTTATCCTCCCTCTGGGTCATACCCGTGGCACCAGCCCCGAGCATCCTGTATCATGTGTCGAACCTCGACTGGTGATTCGTTTCACGTATGATAATATACATGTTTCAATGCCATTCTCCCAAATCATCCCACCCTCACCCTCTCCCACAGAGTCCCAAATACTGTTCTATACACCTGTGTCTCTTTTGCTGTCTCGTATACAGGGTTATCACTACCATCTTTCTAAATTCCATATATATGCGTCAGTATATTGCATTGGTGTTTTTCTTTCTGGCTTACTTCACTCTGTATAATAGGCTCCAGTTTCATCCACCTCATTAGAACTGATTCAAATGCATTCTTTTTAATGGCTGAGTAATACTCCATTGTGTATATGTACCAAAGCTTTCTTATCCATTCGTCTGCAGATGGACATCTAGGTTGCTTCCATGTCCTGGCTATTATTAACAGTGCTGCAATGAACATTGGAGTACATGTGTCTCTTTCAATTCTGGTTTCCTTGGTATGTATGCCCAGGAGTGCGATTGCTGGATCATATGGCAGTTCTATTTCCAGTTAAGGAATCTCCACACTGTTCTCCATAGTGGCTGTACTAGTTTACATTCCCACCAACAGTGTAAGAGAGTTCCCTTTTCTCCACACCCTCTCCAGCATTTATTGCAAGCAGACTTTTGGATAGCAGCCATTCTGACTGGTGTGAAATGGTATCTCATTGTGGTTTTGATTTGCATTTCTCTGATTATGAGGGATGTTGAGCATTTTTTCATTTGTTTGTTAGCCATCTGTATGTCTTCTTTGGAGAAATGTCTGTTTAGTTCTTTGGCTCATTTTTTGATTGGGTCACTTATTTTTCTGGAATTGAGCTGCAGGAGCTGCTTGTATATTTTGGAGATTAATTATTTGTCAGTTGTTTCATTTGCTATTATTTTCTCCCATTCTGAAGGCTGTCTTTTCACCTTGCTTATAGTTTCCTTTGCTGTGCAGAAGCTTTTAATTTTAATTAGGTCCCATTTATTTATTTTTGCTTTTATTTCCAATATTCTGGGAGGTGGGTCATGGAGGATCCTGCTGTGATTTATGTCAGAGAGTGTTTTGCCTATGTTCTCCTCTAGGAGTTTTATAGTTTCTGGTCTTTCATTTAGATCTTTAATCCATTTTGAGTTTATTTTTGTGTATGGTGTTAGGGAGTGTTCTAGTTTCATTCTTTTACAAGTGGCTGACCAGTTTTCCCAGCACCACTTGTTAAAGAGACTGTCTTTTCTCCATTTTATATTCTTGCCTCCTTTGTCAAAGATAAGGTGTCCATAAGTGCATGGATTTATCTCTGGGCTTTCTATTTTGTTCCATTGATCTATATTTCTGTCTTTATGCCAGTACCATACTGTCTTGATGATTGTGGCTTTGCAGTAGAGCCTGAAGTCCAGCAGGTTGATTCCCCCAGTTCCATTCTTCTTCCTCAAGATTGCTTTGGCTATTCAAGGTTTTTTGTATTTCCATACAAATTATGAGATTATTTGTTCTAGCTCTGTGAAAAATATCGTTGGTAGATTGATTGGGATTGCATTGAATGTATAAATTACTTTGGGTAGTATGAATAAATATTGTGAAAATGAGTATACTATCCAACCACTTCTTTAAAGTATCAATGATTCACTGCATACCTGTTATTCAGTTCTTGTACAGACAGCAAAGCATATGCCTCCTTAATCCCCAGTAAAAATCTATGTGATATTTTGCAATAATAGACAATTAGAAGAAATTGGCCAGCAAAGGTAACTGCAGCAGAGAAATGGAAAGCAATAGTACTGTAACTGAAATTGAAATCAAACTGAAATGGACTCGGTTCTGGGACAAGATGGGAAAAGATGAGTAGGACCTGAGCTCACCTCTCTCACAATGCGACTGATAAGGAATTAATCTCCAAAATATACAAACAGCTCACACAGCTCAGTATCAAAAAAGAAACCCTAACAAAAAATGGGCAAAAGATCTAAATAGATGTTTCTCCAAAGAAGGTATACAGATGACCAAAAAGCACATGAAAAAAATGCTCAACATCACTAATTATTAGAGAAATGCAAATCAAAACTATGAGGTATTACCTCACAAGGGTCAGAATGACCATCATCAAAAAGTCTAGAAACAAAAAATGCCGGAGAGTGTGTGCAGAAATGAGAACCTTCCTACACTGTTGGTGGGAATGTAAATTGACAGAGCCACTACAGAGAACAGTATGGAGGTTCCTTAAAAAACGAAAATCAGAGCTTTCATATAATTCAGCAATCCCACTCCTGGGCATATATCCACAGAAAACCATAATTCTAAAAGATACATGCACCCCAATGTTCACTGCAGCACTATCTGCAACAGCTAAGACATTTAGGAAACAACCTAAATGTCCACTGACAGAGGAGTAGACAAGGACGAGGTATATACTTATCAACAGACTATTCAGTTCAGTTCAGTTCAGTCGCTCAGTCGTGTCCGACTCTCCGCGACCCCATGAATCACAGCACACCAGGCCTCCCTGTCCATCACCAACTCCCGGAGTTCACTCAAACTCATGTCCACAGAGTCGGTGATGCCATCCAGCCACCTCATTCTCCATCGTCCCCTTCTCCTCCTGCCCCCAACCTTTCCCAGCATCAGAGTCTTTTACAGTGAGTCAACCCATCGCATGAGGTGGCCAAAGTACTGCAGTTTCAGCTTTAGCATCAGTCCCTCCAATGAACATCCAGGATTGATCTCCTTTAGAATGGACTGGTTGGATCTCCTTGCAGTCCAAGGGACTCTCAAGAGTCTTCTCCAGCACCACAGTTCAAAAGCATCAGTTCTTTGGCGATCAGCTTTCTTCACAGTCCAACTTTCACATCCATACATGACCATGGGAAAAACCATAGCCTTGACCAGACAGACCTTTGTTGGCAAAGTAATATCTCTGCTTTTTAATATGCTATCTAGGTTGGTCATAACTTTCCTTCCAAGGAGTAAGCGTCTTTTAATTTCATGGCTGCAATCAGCATCTGCAGTGATTTTGGAGCCCAAAAAAATAAAGTCTGACACTGTTTCCACTGTTTTTCCATTTATTTCCCATGAAGTGATGGGAACAGATGCCATTATCTTTGTTTTCTGAATGTTGAGCTTTAAGCCAACCTTTTCACTCTCCTCTTTCACTTTCATCAAGAGGCTCTTGAGTTCCTCTTCACTTTCTGCCATAAGGGTGGTGTCATCGGCATATCTGAGGTTATTGATATTTTTCCCAGCAATCTTGATTCTGGCTTGTGCTTCTTCCAGCCCAGTGTTCCTCATGATGTACTCTGCATATAAGTTAAATAAGCAAGGTGACAATATACAGCCTTGACGTACTCCTTTTCCTATTTGGAACCAGTCTGTTCCATGTACAGTTCTGACTATTGCTTCCTGACCTGCATACAGGTTTCTCAAGAGGCAGGTCAGGTGGTCTGGTATTCCCATCTCTTTCAGAATGTTCCACAGTTTATTGTGATCCACACAGTCAAAGGCTTTGGCATAGTCAATGAAGCAGAAATAGATGTTTTTCTGGAACTCTCTTGCTTTCTCCGTGATCCAGCGGATGTTGGCAATTTGATCTCTGGTGCCTCTGCCTTTTCTAAAACCTGCTTGAACATCTGGGAGTTCACGGTTCACATATTGCTGAAGCCTGGCTTGGAGAATTTTGAGCATGACTTTACTAGCGTGTGAGATGAGTGCAATTGTGTGGTAGTTTGAGCATTCTTTGGCATTGCCTTTCTTTGGGATTGGAATGAAGACTGACCTTTTCCAGTCCTGTGGCCACTGCTGAGTTTTCCAAATTTGCTGGCATATTGAGTGCAGCACTTTCACAGCATCATCTTTCAAGATTTGAAATAGCTCCACTGGAATTCCATCACCTCCACTAGCTTTGTTTGTAGTGATGCTTTCTAAGGCCCACTTGACTTCACATTCCAAGATGTCTGGCTCTAGGTCAGTGATCACGTTATTGTGACTATCTTGGTCATGAAGATCTTCTTTGTCCAGTTCTTCTGTGTATTCTTGCCACCTCTTCTTAATATCTTCTGCTTCTATTAGGTCCATACCATTTCTGTCCTTTATCGAGCCCATCTTTGCATGAAATGTTCCCTTGGAATCTCTAATTTTCTTGAAGAGATCTCTTGTTTTTCCTATTCTGTTGTTTTCCTCTATTTCTTTGCATTGATCACTGAGGAAGGCTTTCTTATCTCTCCTTGCTATAACAGAGTATTTATTAGCCATAAAAAGGAATGAAATAACTCCATTTGCAATAACATAGAGATTGTTAAACTAAGTGAAGTAAGTCAGGGAAAGACAAATATCATTTGATCACTTATATGTGGCATCAAAAAGATGATACAAATGAACTTACTTACAAAAGAAAAACCAGACTCAGAGAACAAGCTTATGTTGGGGGGTGGGGGAAAGACTAAGGGAAAGGGATAGACAAGGAGTTTGGGATGGACATAAACACACTGCTATATCCAAAATGGATAACCAACAAGGACCAAGATGGGAGGGGGATTTGGGGAGAGTGTGTGTGTGCACACACTTAGTTGTGTCTGACTCTTTGTGACCCCATGGACTGTAGTCCACCAAGCTCTTTTGTCCATGGAATTTTCCAGGAAAGAATACTAGAATGGGTTGTCATTTCATCCTCCAGGGGATCTTCCCAACCCAGGAACTGAACCCACATCTCCTGCACAGGCAGGCAGATTCTTTATCACTGTGCCATCTAGGGGAGAATGGATACATGTATATGTATGGCTGAGTCCCTTCACTGTTCACCTAAGACTATCAAAACACTGTTAATCAGCTATACTCCAGTACAAACTACAAAATTTAAAAAAAGCAAAAAAACAGACTTATGGTTAACAAAGCAGAAAGGTGTCAAGGAGGGATAAATTAGGAACTTGGGATTAACATACACATTCTAGTTAATATGAGGCTTTCCTCAGGTAGTGCAGTGGTAAAGAATCCATCTAGGGGATTTACGACTGAGCAGTGCGTACACACACATATATAAAATAGATAACTAATAAGACCTACTATATAGCAAAAGGAACTCTACTCAATACTCTGTAATAACCTATAGGGGAAAAGAATCTGAAAAAGAATACATATATACAGATATGTATAACTAAATCACTTTGCAGTATGCCTGAAACTAACACAACATTGTAAATCAACTATCCTTTCCATTCCGTTCTGTCGCTCAGTCATGTCTGACTCTATGCGACCCCATGGACTGTAGCCTACCAGGCTTCTCCGTCCATGGGATTCTCCAGGCAAGAATACTGGAGTGGGTTACCGTTTCCTTCTCCAGGGGATCTTCCCGACCCAGGGATCGAACCCGGGTCTCCCACACTGGAGGCAGACGCTTTAACCTCTGAGCCACCAGGGAAGCCCTAAATCAACTATATACTTCAATATTAAAAATAAAACTCATGCTGATCCCCTCACAAATCAAACTAAAATAGAGATGAAGAATAAAAGGCTGACAAGGAAAATGTTTCCAATTTTTGCTGTCTGAAAAACTCTAGATATGCAGTCAGAGGAATTTTGTTGACGGTAAACTTATTAACATAAAGAAAGTGATCATGATGAAAAGAATGAAGATATCTTGGAGGAAGTGACTCTGGAAAAAAATCATCAATAAAAGCTCTCTCAGAGATATCTAAAAACATTAAAAGCAGAAAGGATAAAACACTAAAAGCTGAACCAAACTTAGAAGCAGACAGATTTACAAAGAAAGAGAAAAGATGCTCGCTCCGTATCATAAGTTTCACAATGAGAAGAAAGAAAACTACTGTTGATAAGTGCTTACAAAGATTTAAAACACTGTAATCCTCAATATTTCTAATATTTTAAATTACTGAGACAATTCAATAGTGAAGACTAGCTTTCAACAAATGATGCTGGGACAATTGCCTATATAACCACATGAAAAGAATTAAGTTTGGCCTCTATCTTATATCATATATAAAAATGACTCAAGATGGATCAAAGACCTGAATGTAAGAAATAAAACCATGAAAATTATAGGAAAAACCACTGGTGTAAATCTTTAAGTCCTTGGATTAGGCAATGGTTTCTTAAGACACCTTAAGCAAAAGCAACCAAAAAAAGACATATCAGATTTCATAGAAATTAAAAATATTTGCCAAAGGACACCATCAAGAAAGTGAAAGACACCCCAGAGAATGGAAGAAAATATTTGCAAACCATATACTTAATATGGGTCCAGTATTCGGAACATATGAACAACACTTGCTGCTGCTGCTAAGTCACTTCAGTCATGTCCGACTCTGTGTGACCCCATAGACGGAAGCCCACCAGGCTTCCCCGTCCCTGGGATTCTCCAGGCAAGAACACTGGAGTGGGTTGCCATTTCCTTCTCCAATGTGTGAAAGTAAAAAGTGAAAGTGAAGTCGCTCAGTCGTGTCCGACCCTTAGCGACCCCATGGACTACAGCCTACCAGGCTCCTCCATCCATGGGATTTTCTAGGCAATAGTACTGGAGTGGCTTGCCGTTGCCTTCTCCGACACTTATAACTCAATAAAAGACAACCCCATTAAAAAAACAGGCAAAGGATTTGAATAGAAATTTTTTCATAGATATAAAAATAGCTAATAAGCTCATGAAAAGATACTCAACATCATTAGTAATCAGTTCCATTCAGTCACTCAGTCGTATTTGACTCTTTGCGACCCATTAATCGCAGCACACCAGGCCTCCCTGTCCAGCACCAACTCCCAGCGTTTACTCAAACTCATGTCCATTGAATCAGTGATGCCATCCAGCCATCTCATCCTCTGTCGTCCCCTTCTCCTGCCCTCAATCTTTCCCAGCATCAGGGTCTTTTCAAATGACTAAGCTCTTCGCATCAGGTGGCCAAAGTATTGGAGTTTCAGCTTCAGCATCAGTCCTTCCAATGAACATGCAGGACTGATCTCCTTTAGGATGAACTGGTTGGATATCCTTGCAGTCCAAGAGATTCTCAAGAGTCTTCAACACCACAGTTCAAAAGCATCAATTCTTCGGTGATCAGCTTTCTTTATAGTCCAACTCTCACATCCATACGTGACTATTGGAAAAACCATAGCCTTGACTACATGGACCTTTGTAGACAAAGTAACGTCTCTGCTTTTTAGTATGCTGTCTAGGCTGGTCATGACTTTCTTTCCAAGGAGTAAGTGTCTTTTAATTTCATGGCTACAATCACCATCTGCAGTGATTTTGGAGCCAAGAAAAATAAAGTCAGCCACTATTTCCTCATCTAATTGCCAGGAAGTGATGGGACCAGATGCCATGATCTTAGTTTTCTGAATGTTGAGCTTCAAGCCAACCTTTTCACTCTTCAATTCTTTTTCACTTTCTGCCATAAGGGTGGTGTCATCTCCATATCTGAGGTTATTGATATTTCTCCCAGCAATCTTGATTCCGGCTTGTGCTTCTTCCAGCCCAGCATTTCTCATGATGTACTCTACATTTAAGTTAAATAAGCACAGTGACAATATACAGTCTTGACATACTCCTTTTCCTATTTGGAACCAGTCTGTTGTTCCATGTCCCATTCTAACTGTTGCTTCCTGACCTGCATACAGGATTCTCAGGAGGCAGGTCAGGTGGTCTGGTATTCCCATCTCTTTCAGAATGTTCCACAGTTTATTGTGATCCACACAGTCAAAGGCTTTGGCATAGTCAATGAAGCAGAAATAGATGTTTTTCTGGAACTCTCTTGCTTTTTCAGTGATCCAGTGGATGCTGGCAATTTGATCTCTGGTTGCTCTGCCTTTTCTAAAACCAGCTTGAACATCTGGAAGTTCACATATTGCTGAAGCCTGGCTTGGAGAATTTTGAGCATGACTTTACTAGCGTGTAAGATGAGTGCAATCATGCAGTAGTTTAAGCATTCTTTGGCATTACTTTTCTTTGGGACTGGAATGAAAACTGACCTTTTCCAGTCCTGTGGCCACTGCTGAGTTTTCCAAATGTGCTGACATATTGCATGCAGCACTTTCATAGCATCATCTTTTAGGATTTGAAATAGCTCAACTGGAATTTCATCACCTCCACTAGCTTTGTTCGTAGTGATGCTTCCTTGACTTCGCATTGCGGGATGTCTGGCTCTAGGTGAGTGATCACACCATCGTGATCATCTGGTTCATGAAGATCTTTTTTGTACAGTCCTTCTGTATGTTCTTGACACCTCTTCTTAATATCTTCTGCTTCTGTTAGGTCCATACCATTTCTGTTCTTTATTGAGCCCATCTTTGCAAGAAATGTTCCCACGGTATCTCTAATTTTCTTGAAGAGATCTCTAGTCTTTCCCATTCTATTGTTTTCCTCTATTTCTTTGCATTAATCATTGAGGAAGGCTTTCTTATCTCTCCTTGCTAGTCTTTGGAACTCTGCATTCAAATGGGTATGTCTTTCCTTTTCTCCTTTGCTTTTCGCTTCTCTTCTTTTACAGCTATTTGTAAGGCCTCCTCAGACAGCCATTTTGCTTTTTTGAATTTCTTTTTCTTCGGGATGGTCTTGATCCCTGTCTCCTATACAATGTCACATACCTCCAACCATAATCAGGCACTCTGTCTATCAGATCTAGTCCCTTAAATCTATTTCTCACTTCCACTGTATAATCATAAAGGATTTGATTTAGGTCATACCTGAATGGTCTAGTGGTTTTCCAGGGAAATGCAACTAAAAACCATAATGAAATAGCATTTCAAACATATTAGAAAAACCTTAATTAAAAAAAACGGGCAAGAACAGGTGTTGGAAAGATGTGACAAAAATGGAACCCTTGTACATTGCCAGTGGGTTCGTAAAATCACATGGTCATTTGGGAAAACAGTTTGTCAGCTCTTCAAATATTAAAGATAACAAATGACCCAGCACACTTCCTTAAGTAGATATATACCCAAGAGGAATTTAAATGTTGTCTGTTCAAAAATTTGTAGACAAATGTTCATAGCATTAGTCATAATATCCAAAGAGTGGAAACAAATGTTCTTCAACTGATAAATAAAATGTGGTATATCCAACAAGAGAGTATTATTCAGATATGAAAAAGAATGAAGTGCTGATTCATGCTGCTGCTGCTGCTGCCAAGTCACTTCAGTCGTGTCCGACTCTGTGTGATCCCATAGACAGAAGCCCACCAGGCTCCCCTGTCCCTGGGATTCTCCAGGCAAGAACACTGGAGTGGGTTGCCACTTCATGCTACAACACATATAATAGCTTAAAAACACTGCTAAGTGAAATAACCCAAATATACCAAGCCACATATTGTATTACTCCATTTATATGAAATGTCTAGACTAGGCAAATTCATAGAAAGTAGAGAGCAGTTTCCAGGGGCACTAGAGCAGAGGAATGGAGAGTGATTACTTAAATGGGTTTCTTTTGGTGTGATGAAAATAGTGGTGATGATTGTACAATCATGTGAATACTAAAACCAGGGTAAATTTTATGGTATATGAATAGAAAACAGAAAGAAAAAATTATTTATGAAAAACAGTGTACTAATAAATATTAGTATTACATATTTTTCATTTCCCTAGAAATTTATACTCAACAGTAAGAGTTTTTAATGTTTTGAGAAAAAATTTTAAAGGTCCCAGAACAATTTCAAGTTTTCCCACTGATTATTAAGATCAGTGTTCATGGTTTCAGCCTATATATTCACTTTTACAGTCACAAAGTATATTGCAAATTGTATACTGTCTGTACAGTGACAGAAAAATGTCATCTGAAGCATCTTTTAAAAAAAATTTTTTTTAACTTTTTATTTTGTATTGGAGTATAGCCAATTAATAGTGTTGTGACAATTTGAGATGGATAGCAAAGGGACTCAGCCATGCACATACATGTATCCATTCTCCCCCAAACTCCCCTCTCATCCAGGCTGCCACATAACATTGAGGAGAGTTCTCTATGTGAAGCATCTTCTGAAGAAGTATAAGAATAACATGATTACCTACCTGTAATTCCTCTGCTGTGGAGACATCTAGTCCTGTTAGATCTTGGATTCTCATATTAATTCGCGACACCACAGGGTTCTCATAGCCAGACAGCCAGGCACTAAAAACATGAAGAAAATACTAGTTTTACTGATTAAGTTTCAATACGTAAAGGCCATTTTAAAAGCCATAATATACAGCCATAATATTATGGCTTTATCTATAAGCATTTAGTTGATTTGCTTCTTTGATACGATTTTTACTGATGTTAAAGGATGTTACATTCAACAGTTGGAGGTTGGAAAGAGAAAAAATTAATATCATTTATTACAGAGTTTTCATGAAAACTGGTGGGTTAATGTAAGAAGGCTATAAAGGACTATCTACCCTGAGAATTTGTTGTTAATTTTGAAAAATATATATATATCAAACAAATATATACATCAAACTGAAAACAACTGTTCCTTCTAGGTAAGGTATAGGAACTGGCCAGGGTGGAGGTTAGGGATTTTAGCTTGATTTATATAACACTAATATTTTATAAGGAAAAGAATTCATGTACTGATTGTATAAATAAAAAAGTTTTTAAAAGATACTCAACACACACAGTAGGATGGCTTTAATCAAAAAGATGGACAATAACAAGTGTTGGTGATGATGTGAAGTAATCAGAACCCTCATATATTGCTGATAGGAATGTAAACTAGTGCAGTCACTCTGGAAAACACTTTGGCAGTTCCTCAAATTGTTAAACATAGAGTGACCTAGTAATTCCATGCCTAGGTATGTATCCAAGAGAAATTAAAATGTGTGTTCATACCAAAACTTGTGCACAATGTTCACAGTAGCATTGTTAATGGCCAAAAAGTGGAAATAATCCAAATGTCCATCAACTGATGGACAGATACATAAAATGTGATATATCCATAAAATGGATTATTGTGTCATGAAAAGGAAGTACTGACACATACCACAACATGATGAACCTTGAAACCATTATGTTAAAGATAAATCAGATACAAAAGGTCACACATTATGATTCTATTTACATGAAATGTCCAGGTAAATCGATAGACAGTAGATTAGTGGTTGCCAGGGGAAGGGGGAATTAAGGAATGGTTGCTAATGGGTACAGGATTTCCTTTTGGGTAGTGAAAATGTTCTGGAATTAGATAATGGTGATGACTGCACAGCTAAAAAGACTGAAAACCACTCAAGTGTATACTTTAAAGGATGAATTTTATGGTATGGAAACTATAGCTCAATACAATGGTATTGCAAAATTCAACTCTCTCCTTTTTTTTTTTTAACTCTCTCCTTTTTATATGCTTTTACCCAGTCTAACAGACTTTTTCTTTCTTCACTTCTCTCATCAAGAGATGGTCCATCATTTCTACAGCATCAGCAATTTATTAGTAGTGTCATGGCTGCAAGATCTTAGTTTTCCAAACAGGGATTGAACCCATGCCACCTGCAATGGAAGCGTGGCATCCACCGGACCAAGGACTTCAACAGTGTTCTTGATAAAAGCCTAAATTCAACTCTTTGGCAAAAAGACAACCCCTGAATGAATTCCTTTTCTCCAAGCTTATACCTGTATTACCAAATTCTACTGGAGAAAATAATGAAATAAGGCAAATACATTGCACTGAAAATTCATGAACACTAACTCTAAGTGGGCCTTACCCTCTCCTTTATTCTGAACGCCAGCCCACCCATGACTCCCCCTTCACTCAGTGGAAACGTATCTCCTACTTAGAAGACAAAACAGAAACCATACAATCTATTCCTGATACACAGTTCATTCCAGTTCCAAGAGGAGATTTCTCTCCATTATCTAAGGCCAATCCTCTGCCTTAGATTCTATTATCTCCTGCCATTTCAGGAATCATGAATCATTGATTAGCCCTTCTCTCTCTTACATAATCAACATCCATTCTCAATAATTCCTCCCACAGCTTTTAACAGCGCTTAAGACTCTCCCATTAAACAAATAAGCAAACATTTCAAATTCTTTCCCTCAATTCTCTCTTCAGCTACCAACTTACTTCTCCTCCCTCTTCAAGTCAACCTTTCCACAGACTCCTCACTTCTCAATCCATTCCAATCTAGCTTTAATCTCTATCACTCCATCGAAACTGCTCTTGCTAACATCACCCATAATCCTACTGTTATTAAATCTAACAAGACTTTCTGATTTTTCTCACAGTTATTTGCTCTCTTAGTAACATTTCACAATGTTCATACCTCTTGAAACTCTCCTCCTCACTCATGAGTTTTCCAGGTATTCCTTGCTTACTAACTCTTTAGCCTGAAGTCTCCTGTTATCAAGAACACCTTCACTTTTACCATTTTAGCAAATTATCACTGTAATCTTTCACATTATAGTTTTAAAATTATAAAAGCTTGTTATAGTCAACATTATAATATGCTTGTTTATTTAACAAGACTATAACAAATGCTTGTTATAGTCAACAAATGGTTCTGGGACACAGGATAACCATGTGCAAAAGAAAGAAGATGAACCCCTTACCTCATTCATATTATAATAAAAAAAATTAACTCAGAAGGGATTAAAGATCTATATATAAGAGCTAAAATTACAAGACTTTTTGGAAAAAAACATGAAGTTTATCTCTGTGACCTTAGATTAGTCATTATTTTAGCTATGACCTCAAAAGTAGAAACAGCAACAACAAAAACAAACAGGACATCATCAAAATAAACTGTATTTCAGGAGGGGGAACTTATGTAAACCCAGGGCGAATTCATGTCAATGTATGGCAAAACCAACCAATATAATATTGTAAAATAATTTGCCTCCAATAAAAAATAAATTAATTACCAAAAAAAAATAAATAAACTGTATTTCAACAGACATAAATTTCAGAACAGCATTATTCATAATAGCCAAAAAGCAGAAAAAACTCAAATATCTATCAAAATATAGATAAAATGTGGCATGTCTATACAAAAGAATATTGCTCAACCATACCCTGAAAACATGCTAAGCAAAACAAGCCAGACACTAAAAGGTCACATTTATGATTCCATTTACATAAAATAGTCAGGATAGGCAAATCCATTAAAAACAGAAAGTAGATTACTGGTTGCCCAGGGTTGGGGCAGGTAGGGGATTAAGGATTGGGTAGTTATGGCTGAGGAGTGTAAAACTTCCCCTTGGGGTAATGAAAATGTTCTAAAATTAATTGTGGTGATGGAGGCACTATACTCTAACTATACTAAAAACTGCTGACTTATCCACTTCAAATAGGTGAACTGTATGGTATATAGTTCAATAAAGCTTTTTTGGGGGCACACCAAGCAGCTTGCAGGATCTTAGTTCTCCAACCAGGGGATGAACCCATGCCTCCTGCATTAGGAGCTCGAAGTCTTAACCACTGGACTGCAAGGCAAGTCCCTCAATAAAGCTATTTTTAAAAGAAATACTTATTATAAAAATTTTGAAGAATATAAAAGTACATGAAGTCCCTTTCCTAGTCTCAAAACACTATTAACAAATAGATATATATCCTCTCAATAGCTTTTCCCTGTGTGTAAACAAACTTACTGAGAGAAAAAAAAAAGAATCCACCCTTCAACCTTACACCTTAATATACACATATACTTTCTTCTCCCTAAAAATACTTCTGACATATTTCCTAGTTAATACACATAATGCTACCTCATTTTTTAAAATTATTGTGGTAAAAAATATACAACATAAAATTAACCATTTTAACCACTTTTAAGAGTGCAATTCAGGGGTGTTAAATACATTCACAAAGTTGCACAAGCATCACCACTCTCTATTTCCAAACCTTTTTCTCCATCCCACACTGAAATTCTGTATACTCTGAAACAACAACTTGCCATTTCCTTCTCCCAGTCCTGGGTAACCTCTAGCCCACTTTTTGTCTGTATGAATTTGCCTATTCTAGATACCTTCTGTAGGTGGAATCATACCATATTTGTCCTTTTGTGCCTGGCTTATTTCAGTTAGTATAATATCCTCAAAGTTCATCCATGTTACAGCATGTATCAGAATTTCAATCCTTTTAAAGGCTGAATACAGTTCATAATTTGTTTATACCACATTTTATTTATCCATTCATCCACCAATGGATACTTGAGTTGCCTCTACCTGTTGACTATCATGAATAAGGCTGTTATGAACATGGATGTACAAGTAATTGGTTTGAGACCTCTTTTCAATTTGGGGGGATATATACCTAAAGTGGAATTTCTAGATCATATCATAATCCCATGTTCGACTTTGTGAGAAACTGCCAGCCTGTTTTCCACAGCAACTATACCACTTTACATTTCAATTTGTCACTTTTTTTAATTACTGCTTTTTATTTTTAATATTAAAATATCTTTAATTCCAAGATGCCCACAAAGGTCTGTCAATAAAGCATTGGTTAAAAAAGGTTGTTTCTAATTTTTCTCTATTACAAACAATATTGTAACAAATTTCTGTATACCTTTTGCATACTTCTGCAAATATCTCTGTAGGATAATTTCCTAGATGTGGAAATACTACATGAGTTTTACATTTTGATAAATGATATCAAATTGCCCTCCAAAAATATTTGTGACTTATACTTCTATCAACTGTTTATGAGAGCCCATTTCATAAAATCCTCGACAGTATCAACCTTTTTAATCTTTGCCAATCTTAGAGGCAAAAATATTTTAATTGTTTAAATTTTTAAAAAGTTTTAATTTGTACTTCTCACTATATCTTAAACTATCTTAATAGAAAGCTTAAGGCTTAGAAATTAAGCCTCAGATGAGATACAGTCACTGATAACCACAGCTTTAAAAGAAATTGCTATAGTCACTGGAGAGGAAAATAATTTCTATATAGGAGGTGATTTCACTTAATTTGACTTTAACATGAAACCTCTTCAAAATATAGTAAGATTCTCCTAACACATTTAAAACACCTTTAAAACATTTTACACATCCCATTCGTAAAAGCATTACTGCTAATCTGTCTTCAGGAACATTACTGTAGACTTATTGGATAGTTGAAATTAGCTGAATTGTTTTAACACTACTAAAAATGACAAGACAATGATACTGTAATATGTTAACTGTCTGTTCTTTAGGATCTAGAAGTCTTACTCCTACATTAAATAATCAGATATCAATATTCTTCTAGTACTCAGTGCTTTAACTGAGTTAGAATGTAAAATTATAGCATTTACTATAACCTGGGAAAAAAGCATTTGAAGAACATTCTTTATCTTTTGTACAATTATAATTGAAAATGTCAGCTAAGTTATACAGTGTTTTTTCCACAAAACATAGTTTAGCGCTAGGAGAAAAACAGAACTCTTTTTATGTGTCCTCTTTTTCCATTAATAATTAGATAACCCAAAATATATTTCTTTTGGTCTTAATGACATGAACCTGAAAGTTAAGTTGTACATGCAGAGTAACATTAACGTTTTTTTCGTTTCTACTGAGTTTCTGCTGTAAAAAAAGTTTATTATCCTTTTACTATATACTTTAAAAAATATCACTGAAAAGGTTTATTTAAGTAAGAAGAAAGAGTCTCACGTTGCATGACTATATTTCTAATACTAAGGAATACATGCTCAAGTAAACAAACACCACCACTTTGGAGGTTTTTAAGTGAAAGTCAGTCAGTCATGTCCAACTCTTTGCAACCCCAAGGACTGTACAGTTCGTGGAATTCTCCAGTACAGAATACTGGAGTGGGTAGCCTTTCCCTTCTCCAGGGGATCTTCCCAACCCGGGATCAAACCCAGGTCTCCTGCATTGCAGGCAGATTCTTTACCCACTGAACCACAAGAGAAGGTTAAAATTGTTACAAAACTGCCAAAAGAAAACATGATTAATGTAACCTGCATACCACTATGTGATTTTTTTGCAAAGGCAAAATATAATTCAGGGCCCAAAGTGCCAGTTACAGAGGGCAAAACTTTCAGTAACTCTTCCACAAGTGTTTCACAATTAATAAAGAAGGCTAATCATCTAGACTTGGAATTTATCCAGTCCCTTTGGTTCTCAGTGGGACAATTATACAATAACACTGTAGATCTAACTGGATCTATCCAAATATCTCAATCTGAGAACGACTGTTCTAGCCAATAGTAGGGGACGTTGTTGTTACAAGCTATGCCAATTGAAAAAAAAAAAATTTGGTATCACTCAAAGCTATCTACATTGGCCTCTAAACTGTAAAAATATTAATACATTTTTACACTCTATTTGTTCCTTTTTAACATGGGGTAAAATAAATCTTAAGCACAATAAAATATCATATTATAGGAAATCTGTACTTCAAAGTAAAAAATGAAATCACTTCCAAGAAGTGATATTGATTCTACCAGAATTAAAGTTTTTTCTACCACACTCAATAAACTGTTTATTTGCATATATTACTTTAACTGGACTTATGAACTCACATAACTGTCTTCTCAGAGTATACAACTGATTGTGTACATGTGTATGTGTGCTCAGTCACTCAATTGTGTCCAACTCTTTGTGACCCCACGGACTGTAGCTCGCCAGGCTCCTCTGTCCATGAAATTTTCTAGGCAAGAATACTGGAGTGGGTTGCCATTTCCTTCTCCAGGGGATCTTCCCGACCCAGGGATCAAACCTGTGTCTCTTGCATCTCCTGCACTGACAAATGGATTCTTTTATCACTGCACCACCTATAACTGAATGCTGCTGCTGCTCTAAGTCACTTCAGTCGTGTCCGACTCTGTGTGACCCCATAGACGGCAGCCCACCAGGCTCCGCCGTCCCTGGGATTCTCCAGGCAAGAGCACTGGAGTGGGTTGCCATTTCCTTCTCCAATGTGTGAAAGGGAAAAGGGAAAGTGAAGTTGCTCAGTCATGTCTGACTTGTAGCGACCCCATGGACTGCAGCCCACGAGGCTCCTCCGTCCATGGGATTTTCTAGGCAAGAGTACTGAATGATTACCTCTTAAAAACTAAAATTCCATTCCTTTGATTTAGCCAAACTATTAGCTTCTCCAGTAACAAGCTGAGGTGGAGCGATGGTAAAGAATCTGCCTGCCAATGCAGGAAACACAGGTTCAATCCCTGAGTTGGGAAGATCCCCTGGAGAAGGAAATGGCAACCCATTCCAGTATTCTTGCCTGGAAAATTTCATGGAGAGAGAAGCCTGGCGGTTACAGTCCAAGAGGTTGCAAAGAGTCAGACACAGATGAGCACACACACACACAGTAAAATTTTAGGGTGCTTTTTTTTTTAATACTGGAAAGACAAAAAATGATTTGCCAAAAGTTCACAGGTAGTCAATAAAGTAAATATTTTGTTTTTTAAACAGTAATGGATTTCTACACATACTCTGCCCAAAGAAAATTCTATTTGCTAGAACATGGACATATTTTTACTTCCACAGATGATGATGCAATCACTTAGAAATGTCTCAGAATACAGTTATTTGAAATTCCCTTCTGACTCTTTCAAAATACAGATGTTCCCAGAGAAAAGGGGACCTCTTTAACTGACATCAGTACACACAAACTTTTTCTGCTGTTTTGCATTGGAGATGCCTTCTTCAGAGGTATAAAACATGAAGGAAACATAAAACACTCATTTATTTCACTTGTGAAATCTCCAAATTTCAGATTTACAGTTATGGGTAGAAAATGTCTCAACAGATATGAAAATTTCAAAATATCAAAGACTTTTTATTTGCTAAAATATGAAATGTATTGGACATTTCAAGGAGCAAATTCCTTCCTTAACTGTTAAGAACTCTCTCTTACATATTTTATTTTTTTAAAGGGCTGATGAAAATTTTTCCTTTAGAGTAAAAATGAAAACCACTGTGCTAAGGAATTCTTTTTTTACTAGGTTGTTTTGAACACAAACACACACTCACACTGCATATTTTGCCAAGTCTGCGTGAATTTACTGTGGTGTTATTCAGTCTTTCAATGTATCCAATGTTACTGGCTAAATATCTTCTACTGTTAAATATAAAGTATGGCTGTGCCTTTCTCAAAAATCCAGAGCTATGAAATTATAGTATTTTCAAAAACAAGCTCAAAATGTTTAGAAATATTTAGCTCCAAAGAGGGGGGGAAAAAAAGTTTGGATCACCTTTCCAAGAGTAATCTGACTTTTGGTAAGAGTCCAGTGACTCTGTGGGCTGAATATTTTGTCAAAAAGTCCATTGTATATATAGAAAATTTCCCAAAATGACTTTGAAAACACTGTTCATAAAATTTTGTTTTAAATGCTTCCTAAAAACATCCAAATCTGGAGAATTTAGATACTTAAGAACTTTATGACAGTTAAAAAAAAAAGCCTAAAACCATGTAATAATCTCTGATAAAATATATAATGGATTTAGTTATTTTTTAAAAAATAGATGAGTTCATTTTTCAGACATGAAAAGGTTCTATAAATGGAAAAGTAGCTTACTTAAATTCAAATGAGGGTTAATTATTATACAATGCACAGAAGCATTATAATCATGGTTTAACATGTCTATCCAAATTAGTTACTGCAAATCCTTACCTTGTATTAGTGTTAACAAACATCAAAATCACATTGCAGAAATGTGATTAGCGGTAAGGGGATAGCTAGCAGGTACAGGACAGACAGTTAGTATACCAGAATACGTGTGTGGGGATGCTGAAGGTTAATACATAAAGAACATAAAGCTTTGCCTTAAAAAAGTAATTAAGAAAACAAATCAATGCATTCAGTATAGTCTTTATAGTACTTCTGCTACAACTTACAGAGCAATGCTATTTTTTGTTTGACTGCCTCCTAAATTAGTTGTTAAAATCTATGTACTCCTTTACACAATTTTTAGCTGACATATAAAATTTTTCATTCCAAGAGTTTCAAAAATTTTAATTCTGTCATACTGAAAACAGTGGTAATTTCTGAAAAATGATTATTTTTTTATTTATCCAGTGGACTCTAAACACCATGATGATTTTATGCCCATCATCATCCACGTAAGAAAATACATGAATGAAGCATGTTTAAAATGCTTGAAAATTTTACATCAGTCTTCCCTTTTTTTCCTTGAACATGCATTTTCAATCCATTCCTATCTTAAAACAGTGGTTCTTAACAGGGGTAGAAAGGTAGAACTCCCAGGGATGGTGGTGGAAATTTTGCCTACCAAGGGACATGTGACAATGTCTGAAGACATTTTTTATTGTCACAATTGGTGGCAGAAGGGTGCTGGCACTCAGCAGACACTAGAGATGCTGCTAAATATCCTACAAGCCTCAGGTCAGTCAACAAACAATCATCTGATCCAAAATGTCAATAGTGCTGAGCCTGAGAAGCCCTCTCCAAGAGGGATATATTTTTATGACTAAAACTCTCTTATTCATCACATTATACTTCTCCACAACAAAATATTTATGTAAACTGATAAAAATATACATTTCCTATAACATAAAGGCCTAACTGTTCAAAAAAAAAAACAACATGTCTCCTAGAATGGGTTATTACAATGCTTTCGAATTGTGGTGCTGAACAAGATTCTTGAGAGTCCCTTGGACAGCAAGGAAGTCAAATCAGTCAATCCTAAAGGAAATCAACCCTGAATATTCGTTAGAAGTTGAAGCTCCAACACTCTGGCCACCTAACATGAAGAGACAACTCACTGGAAAAGACCCTGATGCTAGGAAAGATTTGAGGCCAAGAAGAAAAGGGGGCGGTAGAGGATGAGACAGTGAGATAGCATCACTGACTCAGTGGATATGAATTTGAGCAAACTCTGGGAGACAGTGAAGAACAGGGAAGCCAGACATGTTGCAGTCCAGGGGGTTCCAGAGAGTTGGACATGACTTAACGACTAAACAGCAGCAATCTAAAGAACATAATTAAACAATCATCATCAAGTATAAAAAATGAAAATATATTGAAATATTCCTAAGGAGATGAAGCTTATTTAGTTTATTTTCAATTAAGTATTATATGTGAATATTACTTGTTGCTACAATGAGACAGAATTCAGCTCAATGACACTTCTATTTTCATGAGAGCTGAGAAACTTTATTTATACAGATAAGTAAATGGAAAAAGAGTTCTGCTGAAATAACGTCATTTATTTTGTGAGCTTCTATTAAGTTACATATACCTACAAGTTACATAGTAACCTTTTATTAAAAATTATTTCAGTGACCTATCAGCCAATAACTTAAGGAGATTCTCTTAAATATTGTTAAAAACAAAGAATTTGAAACCAGCTGACTTACAGAGGACTTTTAGGTAATCTTTCAAGGTGTCATTCTCACTACCTATAGCTACTGAGTCACCCTGAGATTTTTAAGCCCCTGCTTTGCTACATTAATTAAATTAGGCTTTGTTCTATGAAGAGTCTTTGGGAATTTCTGTTACTTTAACATGAGAACACAACTTCACTTACCAGGAAGGGTGTGGGCTATCTCAGCAGGCATTTTAAAACCTAGCAAGTCATTTTGAAAAACCTCTATCAACTTCCCCATAACCATATCCATCATGAAAACTCATGCATTGTTATCAAATACCTATGCCTAATAGCCTAGGTCTTAGAAACCATAAGATGGGTTTTATGAAAACTAGACTCTCTAGAAAGAAAATAGTCCAAATATGACTAAAATTCTTCCCATTACTCCCTTACCTCTTAGATACTCTGTACTGGGCTGTGGTCAATTTTCCAGTCTCAGGGTCATGTACTGTAGCTCGGCTCAGCTACAAAAAAAGAGAAAGGACAAGGGCTTACTCACGTAGCAGGCAATTTGGGGCTTTTGTTTTGTTTTGCCAAGCCACAGGTGATTGGAAGGGTTCAGATTGGTCTGGATGGTAGGCAATGGTTTCAAATCAGCAGAAACATTTAGAAAAGTGGCAATAAGAAAAGCCACTTCCAAATCAAGAAAAAAATTGGTTGACAGATTTTTGTTGCAGATTGTCCTTTCACTTTTTTTTTTTTTAAATCATTTGAAGCTGTATGTAAATGATTTATAGCACTGGGTTTCACAGGTTCTTTCTCAGATCTAGAAGTTTAATGTTCTTCCAATTACTTGACAAAAGAATAATTAATAGTCTCTCTAAATTCATTTTTTAAAACTCTCACCAAGCTATAACTGTTGTTAAACCTCTCTGGTGAAGTAAAAAGCAACTAAACTCATAAGTAATAGCATTTGGAAGACTGAGATCTCAAGCATAACTCTGTTCTTTCCATTGCCAACGTTTAAGTCAGCAAGTTTTTAAAATAAACACTCCAACAGGAGAAACGCAGATTACTCCATAATGACAATGTTATTTTATAAGATGCATGAACAAATGCCAAAACAATCATCATGAAGAATGATGTGAATTCACTGCAGCATATTTACGAATATGAGAGAACTACATAAACAAAGACTACTCCCAGATTAATCCAGGCTGCTGCCTTTTTTTTTTTTTCTCCGTCTTTGGCAAGAAAAAAGAAAAAGGAATAAGAAAACAAGTATTAGGCCAGTTCCTGGACTGGCCTAACCTGATTTGATTCCTAACCTGAAGAGAGATGAAAGGCATATTAACTCCCTGAAAATAATAGACCGATTAAATATTAAAAACAGAACTTCTAGGTAAAGAGAAAGACCTGTGAAACACAAAGCAGTTTTTCCATGCTTAAAAATAGGCGGTGACTTGACTGGAGACTGAAAATGACCTACTACTTCCCTTAAATGAATAATTCCTGTAGGATATACAAAACACTCATTAGAGGGCAAAATATGCAGCATATACATCTCTTACCTTTTGCTAATTCTGTAATGTACCGTCTCCAAGTCTCCTGTTATTGGGTTTGAAATGGTGGCTCGCCTCAGCTGTGAAGCCAACCATCAAAATAGTTGCATTACAAAACAAAAAAAAATGAATCACATTTATCCAATCAGTCAGAAATCTGGGATTTTTACAAAGGAGGCTAAAAGGAGAAAATAACTCCATAGACTTCCAGTCACCTGTGTTGAACCTTGAAAGCCAGTTGACTTTTAAATTTTTTATATTAAAAAAAAATTTTTTTTGCATGAATGGAGGGTACACAAAAAAAAAAACAGACTGGAAATTAAATTTCTTTGAAAGGTTACAGGATGTGAAATGAGGAAAAGAAATATCTAAAATTTGAAGTTAATTTATAGTTACAAGAATGGCCATATGCATTCAATAACTCATTACAAACTTTTTAATTTTTTTCAGTGATGGAAATGTTTGTAAAGCTAATGTTCAAAATCAGTTTGAAGACAAGATGGTGGAGTAGGTGGACGTGGAGTACATCTCTCTCCATGGATAAATCAGGAATACACCTTCAGACACAGAAGTGCATGCAGAACACCAGCTGAGGGTGGACAGGAGTACCTGACCAGATGAAAAGAATATATAGAACCACACAAAACTCAAGATCAAGCCCTGAGCCTATGGAGTGGGAGCACTGACTCCAAGACCCTAGACTACCAGAGAACTAATCATAGGGACTATCAACTAGTGAGAACTCACACAGTGGAAACCACTTGAATACAAGACCTGGAGTCACCCAACCACCAGTAGCACCCTGTGTAGGAGCATCATCTAAACAACAAACAAAACAAAAATACAAACCCAATCATCAGCAGACAGGATTACCACCTCACTCAGCCTTGCCCATCACAGGCAAAACAAACAAAAAAACTCAGCATAAATCTCACCCTATATGAAGCTTACACAAAATACTGAACCAACCTTAGGAGAAGTTAAGTGAAGTGAAGTCGCTCAGTCGTGTCCGACTCTTTGCAACCCCATGGACTGTAGCTGACCAGGTTCCTCCGTTCATGGGATTTTCCAGGCAAGAATACTGGAGTGGGTTGCCATTTCCTTCTCCAGGGGAACTTTCCGACCCAGGGATCGAACACGGGTCTCCCACATTATAGGCAGACACTTTACCATCTGAGCCACGAGGGCAAAAACCAAAAGGAAGAAAGAATTCAACCTTGAAGTTGGGAAAAGGAGATCTCAAACACAATAAGTTAAAAAAAAAAAAAAAGAAAAGGCAGAGAAATACTACACAAATGAAGGAACAAATTAGAAATACAGAAGTTCAAATAAATGAAGAGGAAACAGGCAAACTCCCTGAAAAACAATTCAGAATAATGAGTAAAGATGATCAAAACCCTTGAAAACAAAATGGAGAAAATGCAAGAATCAATTAACAAAGACCTAGAAGAATTAAAGAATAAACATTCAGAGACAAACAACACAATTCCTGAAATTAAAAATACTCTAGAAGGAATCAATAGCAGAATATCTGAAGCAGAAGAATGAATCAGTGAGCTGGAAGATAAAATGGTGGAAATAACTTCTGAAGAGCAGAATAAAGTAAGAAGAACAAAAAGAACTGAGGATAGTCTCAGAGACCTCTGGGACAATATCAAAAGCACCAACATTTGAATTATAGGGGTCCCAGAAAAAGAAGAGAAAATGAAAGGGTATGAGAAAATTTTTGAAGAGATTATAGTTGAAAATTTCCCCAACATGGAAAAGGAAATAGTCAATCAAGTCCAAGAGGCACAAAGAGTCCCATACAGGATAAACCCAAGGAGAAACATGCCAAGACACATACTCATCAGATTAACAAAGACTAAAAACAAAGAAAGAATATTAAAAGCAGCAAGGGAGAAGCAACAAGTATCATACAAAGGAAACCCCATACGCTTAACAGCTGATCTTTCAGCAGGAACTCTGCAGGCCAGAAGGGAATGGCAGGATATATTTTAAGTACTGAAAGGGAAAATTCTACAACCAAGATTACTGTACCCGGCAAGGATCTCATTCAAAACTGATAGAGAAATAAAAAGCTTTTCAGTCAAGCAAAAGTTAAGAGAATTCAGTACCACCAAACCAGCTTTACAACAAATCTTAAACAGACTTAATAATCAAAAAAACAAGAGAAGGAAAAAGATCTACAAAATCAACCTCAAACAATTAAGAAAATGGCAATAGGAACATTCAGTTCAGTTCAGTCGCTCAGTCGTGTCCGACTCTTTGGGACCCCATGAATCACAGCACGCCAGGCCTCCCTGTCCATCACCAACTCCCAGAGTTCACTCAAACTCATGTCCATTGAGTCGGTGATGCCATCCAACCATCTCATTCTTTGTTGTCCCCGTCTCCTCCCACCCCCAATCCCTCCCAGCATCAGACTCTTTTCCAGTGAGTCAACTCGTCGCATGAGGTGGCCAAAGTATTGGAGTTTCAGCTTCAGCATCAGTCCTTCCAATGAACACCCAGGATCGATCTCCTTTAGAATGGACTGGTTGGATCTCCGTGCAGTCCAAGGGACTCTCAAGAGTCTTCTCCAGCACCACAGTTCAAAAGCATCAATTCTTCGGCGATCAGCTTTCTTCACAGTCCAACTCTCACATCCATACATGACCACGGGAAAAACCACAGCCTTGACTAGACGGACCCTGGTTGGCAAAGTAATGTCTCTGCTTTTTAATATGCTGTCTAGGTTGGTCATAACTTTCCTTCCAAGGAGTAAGCATCTTTTAATTTCATGGCTGCAATCAGCATCTGCAGTGATTTTGGAGCCCAAAAAAATAAAGTCTGACACTGTTTCTACTGTTTCCCCTTCTATTTCCCATGAAGTGATGGGACCAGATGCCATGATCTTCGTTTTCTGAATGTTGAGCTTTAAGCCAACCTTTTCACTCTCCTCTTTCACTTTCATCAAGAGGCCTTTGAGTTCCTCTTCACTTTCTGCCATAAGGGTGGTGTCATCTGCATATCTGAGGTTATTGATATTTCTCCCGGCAATCTTGATTCCAGCTTGTGCTTCTTCCAGCCCAGCGTTCCTCATGATGTACTCTGCATATAAGTTAAACAAGCAGGGTGACAATATACAACCTTGACGTACTCCTTTTCCTATTTGGAACCAGTCTATTGTTCCAAGCCCAGTTCTAACTGTTGCTTCCTGACCTGCATACAGGTTTCTCAAGAGGCAGGTCAGGTGGTCTGGGATCCCCATCTCTTTCAGAATGTTCCACAGTTTATTGTGATCCACACAGTCAAAGGCTTTGGCATAGTCAATGAAGCAGAAATAGATGGTTTTCTGGAACTCTCTTGCTTTCTCCATGATCCAGCGGATGTTGGCAATTTGATCTCTGGTGCCTCTGCCTTTGCTTGAACATTTGGAAGTTCACGGTTCACATATTGCTAAAGCCTGGCTTGGAGAATTTTGAGCATGACTTTACTAGCATGTGAGATGAGTGCAATTGTGGGTAGTTTGAGCATTCTTTGGCATTCCCTTTCTTTGGGATTGGAATGAAGACTGACCTTTTCCAGTCCTGTGGCTATTGCTGAGTTTTCCAAATTTGCTGGCATATTGAGTACAGCACTTTCACAGCATAATCTTTCAGGATACATATATATCAATAATTATTTTAAATGTAAATGGATTAAATGCTTCAACCAAAAGACAAAGACTAGCTGAATGGATACAAAAGCAAGACCCATATAAATGCTGTCTACAAGAAACCCACTTCAGACCTAAAGACACATATATACTTAAAGTGAGAGGATGGGAAAATATATTCCATGCAAATAGGAAGCAAAAGGAAGCTGAAGTAGCAATCCATGTATCAGACAAAATAGACCTTAAAATAAAGAATATTACAAGAGATAAGGAAGGACACTACATAATGATCAAGGGATCAGTCAAGAGGAAGACATAACAATTGTAAATATCTACGCACCCAACACAGGAGCACCTCAATACATAAGACAAACAATAACAGACACAAAAGGAGAAATCTACAGTAACACAATAATAGCAGGAGACTTTAACACCCCACTCACACCAATGGACAGGTAATCAAAACAGAAAATTAATAAGGAAAGACAAGTCTTAAATGATATATTAGATGAGATGAATATCATCGATACTTTTGGGACATTCCATCCAAACGCAGAAGAATACACCTTCTTCTCAAGTGCACATGAAACATTCTCCAGGACAGACCACATCTTGGGTCACAAATCAAACCTCAGTAAATTTAAGAAAACTGAAATAGTATCAAGCGTCTTCTCTGACCACAACTCTATGAGACTAGGTATCAATTACAAGAAAAAGAATCTGTAAGAAACACAAACACGTGGAGATTAAACAACATGCTTCTAAATAACCAGCAGGTTACTGAAGAAATCTAAAGGGAAATAAAAAAATTTCTAGAAACAAATGACAATGAAAACATGACAACTCAAAACCTATGAGATGCAGCAAAAGGTAGTTCTAAGAGGGAAGTTTACAGCAATACAGTCCTACCTCAACAAACAAGAAAAACATCAAATAGACAACCTAACTTTACACCTAAAGCGGCTGGAAAAAGAACCAAAAACCCCCAAAATTAGTAGAAGGAAAGAAATCATAAAGATCTGAGCAGAAATAAATGAAAAAGAAATGAACGAAACAATAGTAAAGATTAATAAAACTAAAAGCTGGTTCTTTGAGAAGATAAACAAAATTGACAAAACTTTAGCCAGACTCATCAAGAAAAAAGAAAGAAGAATCAAATCAACAAAATTTGAAACGAAAAAGGAGAGGTTATAACAGACAATATAGAAATACAAAGGATTATAAGAGACTATTATGAACAACTATATGGCAATAAAATGGATAATGTGGAAAAATGGATGGATTCTTAGAAAAGTTCAATCTTCCAAGACTGAACCAAGAAGAAATAGAAATTATGAACAATCCAATTACAAGCACTGAAATTGAAGCTGTGATCAAAAATCTCCCAAAAAACAAAAGCCCAGGATCAGATGGCTTCACAGGAGAATTCAATCAAACATTTAGAGAAGAGCTAATGCCTATCCTTCTAAAACTTTCAAAAAATTGCAGAGGAAGGAGCACCTCCAAATACATTCTACTAGATCACCATCACTCTGATACCAAAACCAGACAAGAACAACACACAAAAAAGAAAACTACAGGCCAATATCACTGATGAACACAGATGCACAAATCCTCAGCAAAATGTTAGCAAACAGAATTCAGCAATACATCCAAAAGTTCATATACCATGATCAAGTTGGGTTTATTTCAGAAATGCAAGGATTCTTCAATATACACAAATCAATCAATGTGATACACCATATTAACAAGTTGAAAGATAATAACCACATGATAATCTCAATAGATGCAGAAAAAGCCTTTGACAAAATTCAGCACCCATTTATGATTAAAACTCCTCAAAAAATGGGCAAGAAGGACCCCACCTCAACATAGTAAAGGCCATATATGATAAGTCTATAGCAAACACTATTCTCAGTGGTAAAAAACTGAAATCACTCCCAAGATAAGGAACAAGACAAGGGTGTCCACTTTCACCACTATTATTCAACAGAGTTCTGGAAGTCCTAGCTACAGCATCAGAGAAGAAAAAGATATAAAAGGCATCCAGATCAGAAGAGGTAAAGCTCTCATTGTTTGCAGATGACATGATACCGTACATAGAAAACGCTAAAGATAGTATAAGAAAATTACTAGACACTAACCAGTGAATTTGTTGGCAAAGTAATGTCTTTGCTTTTTAATATGCTATCTAGGTTGGTCATAATTTTCCTTCCAAGGAGTAAGCATCTTTTAATTTCATGGCTGCAATCACCATCCGCAGTGATTTTGGAGCCCAAAAAAATAAAGTCCGACACTATTTCCCCATCTATTTGCCATGAAGTGATGGGACCAGATGCCATGATCTTAGTTTTCTGAATGTTGAGCTTTAAGCCAACTTTTTCACTCTCCTCTTTCACTTTCATCAAGAGGCTTTTTAGTTCTTCTTCACTTTCTGCTGTAAGGGTGGTGTCATCTGCATATCTGAGGTTATTGATATTTCTCCCGGCAATCTTGATTCCAGCCTGTGCTTCTTCCAGCCCAGCGTTCCTCATGATGTACTCTGCATATAAGTTAAACAAGCAGGGTGACAATATACAACCTTGACGTACTCCTTTTCCTATTTGGAACCAGTCTGTTGTTCCATGTCCAGTTCTAACTGTTGCTTCCTGACCTGCATACAGGTTTCTCAAGAGGCAGGTCAGGTGGTCTGGGATTCCCATCTCTTTCAGAATGTTCCACAGTTTATTGTGATCCACACAGTCAAAGGCTTTGGCATAGTCAGTGAAGCAGAAATAGATGTTTTTCTGGAACTCTCTTGCTTTCTCCATGATCCAGCAGATGTTGGCAATTTGATCTCTGGTGCCTCTGCCTTTTCTAAAACCTGCTTGAACATCTGGAATTTC
Source organism: Moschus berezovskii (assembly GCF_049115385.1). Lineage (NCBI taxonomy): Eukaryota > Metazoa > Chordata > Mammalia > Artiodactyla > Moschidae > Moschus > Moschus berezovskii. The sequence continues at coordinate 29,872,964 of NC_142471.1, forward strand.
ACGGTTCACATGTTGCTGAAGCCTGGCTTGGAGAATTTTGAGCATGACTTTACTAGTGTGTGAGATGAGTGCAACTGTGCGGTAGTTTGAGCATTCTTTAGCATTGTCTTTCTTTGGCCAACAAAGGTCCGTCTAGTCAAGGCTATGGTTTTTCCAGTGGTCATGTATGGATGCAAGAGTTGGACTGTGAAGAAAGCTGATCACCGAAGAATTGATGCTTTTGAACTGTGGTGCTGGAGAAGACTCTTGAGAGTCCCTTGGACTGCAAGGAGATCCAACCAGTCCATTCTAAAGGAGATCAGTCCTGGGTTTCATTGGAAGGACTGATGCTAAAGCTGAAACTCCAATACTTTGGCCACCTCATGCGACGAGTTGACTCACTGGAAAAGATTCTGATGCTGGGAGGGATTGGGGGCAGGAGGAGAAGGGGACGACAGAGAATGAGATGGCTGGATGGCATCACCGACTCGATGGACATGAGTTTGAGTGAACTCCAGGAGTTGGTGATGGACAGGGAGGCCTGGCGTGCTGTGATTCATGGGGTCGCAAAGAGTTGGACACAACTGAGCGACTGAACTGAACCAGTGAATTTAGCAAAGTTGCAGGACACAAAATCAATACAAAGAAATCACTTAGATTTCTATATACTAACAATGAAAAATCAGAAAGAGAAATTAAGAAATCAATCCCATTCACCATTGCAACAAAAAGAATTAAATATCTAGGAATAAACTTACCTAAGGAGACAAAAGAACTGTACACAGAAAATTTTAAGACACTGATGAAAGAAAGACAACATAAACAGATGGAGAGATATTCCATGTTCCTGGGCAGGAAGAATCAATACTGTGAAAATGACTATACTACCAAATGCAATCTACAAATTCAATGTAATCCCTATCAAATTACCAATGGCATTTTTCACAAAACTAGAACAAAAAATTTCACAATTCATGTGGAAACCTACAAGACCCCTAATAGCCAAAGCAGTATTGAGAACAAAGAATGGAGCTAGAGAATCAACCTTCCTGATTTCAGATTATACTACAAATCTACAGTCATCAAGACAGTAAGGTACTGGCACAAAAAAAGAAATACAGACCAATGGAACAAGATAGAAAGTCCATAAACAAACCCATGCACCTGTGGGTACCTTATTTTTGACAAAGGAGGCAAGAATATATAATGGAACAAAGACTGCATCTTCAATAAATGGTGCTGGGAAAACGGGACAGCTACATGTAAAAGAATGAAATTAGAACACTTTCTAACACCATACACAAAGATAAACTCAAAATGGGTTAAAGACCTTTATGTAAGACCAGAAACTATAAAACTCTTAGAGGAAAACATAGGAAGAACACTCAATGACATAAATCAAAGCAAGATCCTCTATGACCCACCTCCTAGAGGAAAGGAAATAAAAACCTGATTAAATTTAAAAGCTTTTGCACAGCAAAGGAAACTATAAGCAAGGTGAAAAGACAACACTCAGAATAGGAGAAAATAACAGCAAATTAATCCTGATGAAGGATTAATTTCCAAAATATACAAGCAGCTCACACAACTCAATGCCAGAAAAACAAACAACCCAATCAAAAAGTGGGGAAAAGACCTAAACAGACACTTCTCCAAAGATGACAAACAGATGGCTAACAAACACATGAAAAGATGTTCAACATCACTCATTATTAGAGAAATGCAAATCAAAACTATGATGAGATATCACCTCACACCAGTCAGAATGGCCATCATCAAAAATTCTACCAACAATAAATGCTGGAGAGGGTGTGGAGAAAATGGAATGTTCTTTCACTGTTGGTGGGATGTAAATTGATACAGCCACTATGGAAGATGGTATGGAGATTCCTTAAAAAACCAGGAATAAAACCACCCATATGACCCAGCAATCCCAATCCTAGGTGTATACCCTGAGGAAACTAACACTGAAAGAGACACATGTATCCCATTGCTCATTGCAGCACTATTTACAATAGCTGGAACATGGAAGCAACCTAGATGTCCATCGACAGATGAATGGATAAAGAAGTTGTGGTACATACACAATGGAATATTACACAGCCATAAAAAGGAACACATTTGAGTCAGTTCTGATGAGGTGGATGAACTAGAACCTATTATACAGTGTGAAGTGAGTCAGAAAGAGAAAGATAAATATCATATTCTAATGCATATATATGGAATCTAGAAAAATGGTTCTGAAGAATTTATTTACAGGGCAGCAATGGAGAAACAGACAGAGAGAATAGACTTATGAACACAGGGAGAGGGAAGGAGAGGATGAGACGTATGGCAGAAACTTACATGACCATATGTAAAACAGATAGCCAACGGGAATTTGCTGTATGGCTAAGGAAACTCAAACAGGGGCTCTGTATCAATCTAGAGGGGTGGGATGGTGTGGGAGATGGGAGGGAGGTTCAAAAGGGAGGGCATATATGTATACCTATGGCTGATTCATGCTGATGTTTGACAGAAAACAACAAAGTTCTGTAATGCAATTACCCTTCAATAAAAAAATAAAAAGAAAAAAAATCAGTTTCAAGGTCAATATTTTCTTCCTTCAAGATATTTGCTCATATATTTCAAATAAACAGGGAAATAATCTTAGACTGAGCACAAAGACTGATGAAAAGAACTCATAAATGTTATTTAAAAAAAAAAACACAGAAAGAGATGACAGTCAAGATAATGATTTTAAACTTTTTTCTAAAAAGGAAAGATAATTTGGAGGTTAACAAGAATATAAATTATCATTGTCATTGTATTTTTTGATCAAATAATCTAACTGAGGCAACCCTTTTAAGACTAAGGTCTCCAAACTCAGAGATATAAGACAGTCTCCAAGCGGAAATGAATTCCTAATTAATATTCTACCACAATTCTTTTATCTGTTTAAAAGATTTATAAGAGCTCCCTTAGACAACACCCACACATATTAGACAAGTCTTTTCATTTGGGTTGCCATGCCCTTCTCCAGGAGATCTTCTCGGCCCAGGGACTGAACCTGAGTCTCCTGCATTGCAGGCAAATTCTTTACCATCTGAGCCACCAGAGAAGCTCATAATCTTTAGTGAAAAAAAAAAAGTAGTAAAACTTAACAGCAACAAACATTCTGATTTCAAGTTTATTCTGCAGTACAGAAATCCAGACAAGGAACAGCAAAGTATGGTCCATAGGCTGAATTCATCCAGCCACTGGCTTCTAGAAATAAAAGTTTTACCAGAATATAGCCATACTCGTTTATGTATATTCTACGACTTTTTGCATTACAACAGCAGAGGTGAATAGTTATAACAGACTGTATAGCCTGCAAAACCTAAAAAGATTTACTATCTGGACCTACAGAAAAATTTTCCAATTCCTGTATAGTAAGTGAGAAAAAATATTTCCAGTGTTTACTTAACAGCCTCTTTATGAAAATAATCATAGTTTGTATTTTGCTGTCAGTAAGACCAAACAGATTTTAAGAACAAGCTGATGGGGAAAAAGGCAAGAGCATAAAGATATTCTTGCTCACCAAAGATGAATTTCTATGCTAAACACTAAAGCTTATAGGATTGTGTTTATAATAAATTGCCTTTCTTATTAAGATAACTGATGTAGTTTGAAGCCAGAAAACAACGATGTCACTATTTCAGATTAGCAAGATGTTTGTACCCAATGATATCCTCCAAGTAATAATGTACCTAGACAGGAATAAGAATACTTCAAGTATTATTTCAGATAAAACTATAGAAGTTATACATAAAAAGTTGGCCTTTGATTAGTCTCTGAGATTAAAGGGCTCCAAAGTACATTGAAATTTTTTCAGGAAGATGCTGAAACACAAATCTGTTAAGTGTGAATAAAAATATCACCTATGATTTTCATAATTCAGTGCTTAAAACCTAGTTGCAAGGTTACATACAAGGTATGTAATAAGTGTTGATAACAAAAAGAGAAAAACTGGTATAAATAGAGCTTAGTTAATTCCATTAGTTTGCAACAATAATATCTAAAACTATCTATGGGGTTATTGTCATGTCAATTATCATTTTTATAATCTTGCAAAGGAAAAGCTGAAACAAGTAAATTGAGGAGAGGAAAAAAGAAAAAAATTATTTACCCTTGGTTTTGCTAGATCTTTAACAATTTCAATTTCTGCATCAGAAATAATATCATGGAAGCGGATAATACGAGGCTTGTCCCACTCATCCTCCTGTTTGGCTGGAGCCAGAATAAATTTAGGATTCCGGTTTCCATCATGGTAGCGACAGAAGAGTTTTTTCTGTCTCCGAGGAGTCTGAACAAAAAGTTAAAAAAATTATAAATATATTAGAGTAATAATATTTTTAATGCTTGTTCCTATAATCATGCTGGTGTATAGACAGAGTACTTGAGGAATAACATGCAAAAGAAATAGTAATCTGCAGATACTCTGCATCAAACAGGACTTTCAGAATTTTAAAAGTTTTATTAATGATTCTTTTCTGGAAGAGATGGTGAGGTTTCTATTTAACCTTCTCTCATCAAAATAAAGTTCAGGCCTTGTAAATATGAAAAAAATAATAAAATGATTATAGAAATATGAAATGAATGACCAGCCCTGCTCCGAACTTCACAAAGTAACTGGGAAGAACACAGAAAAATTTATTAAAGAAAAAACCTAACCAGGTTTTCCCAACTACCTCCCAATTTTAAAAAATTTAAGTGATTTTTAAGATGAAAATCAGTAGCTCTGAAAAAGAGAAAATTAGTTATTAAACAAAGAAGCCAGGTACTTTTAATAGAACGTATTACAGTCAGCAAAAATCAACAAATGTACTTTTCAATCACCTATGTATCACATTAACTAAATACGGGGTTGGCCAAAAAAGATCTTACCAAAAAAAAAAACACCCCACATGGGTGTTTTGGCCAATCCAATGTAATGCCACTGCTGATTCTTCTCTTGATTAAACAAGTATCTCATATTATGGAGAACTAATAATGATTTACGTTTATTCTTGTTCTTTATTTACCAAGAATCAAATCCAAGGTTTTAAATATATCTTTTATATGACGATAAGACCAATTTAACTATTCTGAGAAAAGTGATACTCCTTTGATTTTGGGCTGAGTTTACATGTGTGTCACATCAACAAACGGGCAAATTAACAGACTTCTGTTATATACCTATAGTTCTATTTTGCTCTCTTATTTAAGAGTTTCTAAGGGCAGTAAAAAATATCTGCTCACTACTGTAAATCTGAACAGTGACTAGATACTTAATAATATTATGGAACTACTAACGATATTGGAAATATTATGATAATGGTGTTGTGGTCATTTAAAAGTCCTTATATTTAAATGATACACACTAAAATATTTAGATGTGAAATTGAAAAAAAATGTTTCATGAGTCTAATTTGTATTTACTCATTAGATCAAAACAAATGTAAACATGTTCTCCGGGAATCCATGAACTTATCAAAAGTGTCAACATAGATAAGATCTACTTATTTGCTGGTAGAGGTTAGGCTGTCAACAGTAAATCACCAAATATCAAGAAGTCATCAATATCAAAACATAAAACCCAGCCTGAGTTTATCAGTAGTAGAGAAAAGTTAAACACTACTCAAATGCTTTCACTTAAAATTACTCCAAAAATTCACTAAATCCTTCTGCATACACCAGCATTCCACTGAACACTAGTACCACATGACACTCCTTTAAAAAGGGTTCTATGACCAAATAACGTTGAGAAACAAAGTATATCATACTCATAATCATCATAAAAAGGATCTGAAAAGCACTAAAGCTGAACAAAAAAACCTATGTTCCCAAAGCTTGAACTGTATTATTTTTGGCCTATTACCTTTTTAGTATTCTGGTAAACTGAGTATAAATATATAATATAGATATACAATAAACAAAGGGATATTTACAGACACATTTTAGTATTTTAAAAAATAAACGTTATAAAGCCAAAATCTATTTAAAGTCTTTATGCATTTTTAATATTTCTTAAATAGACTAAAACATTGCATTAGGCAGTCTTATCAAGGCTGACTAGGAGCAAAACCACAAGATATCACTGTGTAGATAAATCCATCGTTTCACAGGATAAGTTAGAATGGTATATTATTTCTATGTAAGACTGCTGAAATCTCTTTTGCATTAAGATATAAGAAAAAACTGTATCACTTCTCTTAAATAATCTGCTCCTTCACCTTAAAAAGCCTCTTCTAATCTATGAAAAGGGTAAAAATTACCAAAAATGCATGTAATGGTATATGAGTCACAAGTTTTATTTTGAAGCTATTTTACCAGAAGTTGGAACACGTTAAGTGCAACACCAACAACAAAGTGATGTGACATAATGTAATACTTTAGGAATAATTCTGATTTTTACCACAAAAGTTTAAAAGAATTCTGCATCCCTCCAGAACTACGTACAAACACACATGCACATTCACACACACAATTGGCTTTTCCACTTTACCATTTTGATACCCTCCCCACGGCACAGCATTTCGTACTTCTGTCTCTCTGGCAGGTAATCCACAGCAGCACCTTTTTTCTTCAGTGTGGTTTTCTGATCAGATTGGTCATCTGAAGAAGACTTATTGGCATCTTTGTCTTTAGCCATTATATACTCAAAGTATTTTAAGTTACCGTTAGCTCTCTGATGTTCAGGATCTGTTACAAAAGAAAGCAAGTATGTCCATGAGTAAGTTTACAGTTGCTCAAGCATAAGCATAACATACCAGTGGAGGAACATGTAATTACCTTCCAAACCAGGTGGCTTTATGAGAGTGAAAGGAGGCATTAATGAAAATTACTATACCAAAACCACAGGTGTAAATCAGTACTGCCCCAAGCAAGTCAAGCTGTACAGTTGCCCTATATAAAGAGAGTTCTGGAAATGGAATCAGCCATCTATTTCAAAGTAGTAATTATTGCTTTTACTTTGAGAATGTTCCACGTGACAAGTTACTAAGCAGCCAAAGGAACTATGATCAATTTGATGTCAAATGAATTTTAAAGTATTACTGAATAAACTTATTTTAAGCAACAGAAAAGATTTTTCTGAGATTGAAATGTAATGACTATGGGGAAAACAGAGTATACAGTTCAAAGGTAACCTTTACCACAGATAATGTTATAAATGCTGAACACAGTCTACTTCTGAGGGCTGAGTGCATTTCAGTCCCAAAATTCTAAGTGAGACAGAAAAGAGAAACTAAAAATATAATTTTCAAATAAGCCAGAATCCACTAACTGCCTCCGAATTGCTAGTCATAATTTTTAGCTATATTTTAGTAGGGGGAAGGAGGACTTCTCCACCCATCTGGGAGGAAAAAAGTATAAACCACCACACACACACACACACACACAAATGAAAAAGACAGACTAGGACACAGAAAGTTCACTTATGACACTAATTGAAGTGTTTTAAAAAAATCCAGCCTTAGATTTGTGAAATACTTCTTGTCTTTGAGAAACTGTTTATGTTGTGATGTATAAAATATGAGGCTAATTTTGTAAAAGAAATGGAAAAATGGGGGGAGAAGAGGGTATGCTACAAGGAAACAAAAAAATTGGTAGGTATCTCTGGGTGATTGGTTTATGGTGACTCTTCTGTATGTTTTTCTACTTCTAAAATTTTTTCTAAATTGAATAAAGTATTTTTAAGTCAGGAGGAAAAAAAATCACTTAAAATACTGGGGGAAAAGTGTTAATTGAATATCTCAATTTATCAATTTATTCAACTAAGAAATAACCTAATTTCAAATCTTATTTTCAGATGACCAATCCTTTTGAATTGACTCTAACATACACATATTTACCTATTCTTAAAAAGAATTTAAATTTTAAAGCTTCATTATATACCAAAGGCCATATGACTTTTTTTAGCACACAATTCCACCACCACAGATTCTAAGTTAGTAGGTTTGGGGTGAGACCAAGGAATTTTCATTTCTAATAAGCATCCAAGTAATTCTGATCATTGGCCTTTGGATCATACTTAGAGAAACACTACATCCCTGTTAAAAATACTAGTGGTAAAATCTTTGTATCATATTTTCCTAATATTTAAATATGACAATCAAATACATTTTCATTCTATTTATTTCTGTGAAAGAATTTCAATCTCCGATGGAACTGGAAGATATTAAATGGAAAATCTCATGCATGTGCTCTCAGGAACACAAAACTTAAAGACTGAAAGACTTATTTCCCATAAAGGCCTGATTTTCAGAAAACTGGTAATATTGGAATTTTCTTAAATTTCAGGGACTTGGTCAGGGGTTGCCTCTATCAATCTTGGGGAATTTTGCTTACAGTTTCCAGGGGCATGAACAAGAAATGACCCAGGTTGAGATGGTCTTACAAAGTAAGCTAAATTGAGCTTTGTTTGTATGACTGGAGGGTTTGTCTGCCTAGGGAATGTTCAATGCTGGTCCCCATTTGTTTTTGATTTCAACAAACCTAACTGAACTCTCACCTCTTTATATTCCCTGCCCTACTCCAAACCCTCAACGGACTTGCCTGTAGCTTCCTACAGCTTGCATGTCCCAAATGCAGTTCCTCCGCTATTCCTGAATAAACTCATCTTTTTGACAATTAGGAGTTTGCTTCATTTTACCTTTTTATTTAGGTTGACATTTCAAATCACTATTTCCAAATAGGAAATTCAGTAAACCAAAAATTTCCTTCAAAGGATACTGGTTAATATTTGATATGGCAACATGGCAAATAAACAGTTTTGACTGAGTTAGCTATGTTTGTTTTGATTCAATTTTGAAGTTCCTAAGAAGTACAGAGCAGAGAAACACAGCTACTCTTATAGTACTATTAGGTGATAAAAATCAGTTGCCATTTATTCAGAGGATAAACAGAAAGATAAAGTATGTCTGATAGATGAGCTCTTGACTTGTGACAAAAAGTACCAAAACTATATGACAAATATACATACTCACACATAATTAAAATTAGTATATCTATATATCCCCCAATATATCCTTAGCCTTGAATTAGGCCAAATTAACATACCTAGTTCAAGAAGCTTCTTTGTGAGCAAAAGCGCCTTATCCAGGTCTCCCTGCTGGTATACTGCATAGCTCAAATAATCTAGAACAGAGACTTTATCAATGGTAGAAACCTCGCCTTCATCCAGCTGCCTCAGTGCTTGTTCCATCCACAGTTCTGTATGGTAATAATCTGCTTCTGTGTAGGCCACTTTGCCCAACTCAAAACAGTCCTCAACTGTTAGAAAAGATTTGTGTTTTACTCCTGTGGAGAGAAAATACAGAGAACTTTAGGAATCTTAACACTATTATATGTTTATTTAGGACTATACTGCTTTCAAAGTACCATCTTACTCTCATTTGAACCTCACAACAACCTTCTGAGGTAGGAAAAGCAGGAATTACCCTAGGTTTATAAACAAAGGAACAAAGTACAAGGTAATGAAACATGACAAGGATCACACAGCTTATAGGTGATGTGGGACCTAGAGAATACAAGATTTCAATTATCAGTAATCATACCAAAAAGATGCACCAATTAAGCTGAAGTATGCAATTTTCCAACACAGGGGAATCACCATATGAGATATATCTAACTCTTCACCAACAACTTAGGATAAAGGGATACATGGAAGAGAGACAAACCTGTCTGTTGACTCCTTCCCTTACCATTCCCCTTTTCAAAAATATTAATGATATGTAATTTACATACCATAAAGTTCACCCAGTTAAAGAATTCAACAGTTTTTCACTATATTCACAGAGCTGTACAACCATTACCATAATAGGATTTTAGAACATTTTCATTACCCCAAAAAGAAACGCTGTAACCATAAGCAGTCACTACCCATTATATCTCCCCTTTCCTGCCCTATCACTGCTGCTGCTACTGCTGCTGCTGCTGCTGCTAAGTCGCTTCAGTCGTGTCTGACTCTGTGCGACCCCATAGATGGCAGGCCACCAGGCTCCGCCGTCCCTGGGATTCTCCAGGCAAGAACACTGGAGTGGGTTGCCATTTCCTTCTCCAATGTGTGAAAGTGAAAAGTGAAAGTGAAGTCGCTCAGTCGTGTCCGACTAGTAGTGACCCCATGGACTGCAACCTACCAGGCTCCTCTGTCCATGCGATTTTCTAGGCAAGAGTACTGGAGTGGCTTGCCATTGCCCTATCACTAGATAGCACTAATCTACTTTCTGTATCTACTTACTTGTCTATTCTGGTTATCGCACATTTATGGAATTGGACAACAGGTAGTCTTTTGAGACTAGACTGCTTTACTCAGCATAATGTTTTCAGTTCAGTTCAGTTGCTCAGTTCTTTTTATTGCCAAATACCAGCCCACTGAACAAAAATGATCTTCATGACCAAGATAATCACGATGGCGTGATCACTCACCTAGAGCCAGACATCTTGGAATGTGAAGTCAAGTGGGCCTTAGAAAGCATCACTACCAACAAAGCTAGTGGAGGTGATGGAATTCCAGTTAAGCTATTTCAGATCCTCAAAGATGATGCTGTGAAAGTGCTGCACTCAATATGCCAGCAAATTTGGAAAACTCAGCAGTGGCCACAGGACTGGAAAAGGTCAGTCTTCATTCCAATCCCAAAGAAAGGGAATGCCAAAGAATGCTCAAACTACCGCACAATTGCACTCATCTCCGTTCCGTTCCGTCGCTCAGTTATGTCCAACTCTTTGCGACCCCGTGGACTGTAGCCTACGAGGCTTCTCCGTCCATGGGATTCTCCAGGCAAGAATACTGGAGTGGGTTACCATTTCCTTCTCCAGGGGATCTTCCCGACCCAGGGATCAAAACCGGGTCTCCCGCATTGGAGGCAGACGCTTTAACCTCTGAGCCACCAGGGAAGCCCACGCTAGTAAAGTCATGCTCAAAATTCTCCAAGCCAGGTTTCAGCAATATGTGAACCTCGAACTTCCAGATGTTCAAGCAGGTTTTAGAAAAGGCAGAGGCACCAGAGATCAAATTGCCAACATCCGCTGGATCATGGAGAAAGCAAGAGAGTTCCAGAAAAACATCTATTTCTGCTTCACTGACTATGCCAAAGCCTTTGACTGTGTGGATCACAATAAACTGTGGAACATTCTGAAAGAGATGGGAATACCAGACCACCTGACCTGCCTCTTGAGAAACCTGTATGCATGTGAGGAAGCTACAGTTAGAACTGGACATGGAACAACAGACTGGTTCCAAATAGAAAAAGGAGTACGTCAAGGTTATATATTGTCACCCTGCTTATTTAACTTATATGCAGAGTACATCATGAGGAACGCTGGGCTGGAAGAAGCACAGGCTGGAATCAAGACTGCCGGGAGAAATATCAATAACCTCAGATATGCAGATGACACCACCCTTATGGCAGAAAGTGAAGAACTAAAAAGCCTCTTGATGAAAGTGAAAGAGGAGAGTGAAAAGGTTGGCTTGAAGCTCAACATTCAGAAAACAAAGATCATGGCATCTGGTCCCATCACTTCATGGGAAATAGATGGAGAAACAGTGGAAACAGTGTCAGACTTTATTTTTTGGGGCTCCAAAATCACTGCGGATGCCGATTGCAGCCATGAAATTAAAAGACGCTTACTCCTTGGAAGGAAAGTTATGACCAACTTTGATAGTATATTAAAAAGCAGAGACATTACTTTGCCAACCAAGGTCCGTCTAGTCAAGGCTATGGTTTTTCCCGTGGTCATGTATGGATGTGAGAGTTGGACTGTGAAGAAAGCTGATCGCCGAAGAATTGATGCTTTTGAACTGTAGTGCTGGAGAAGACTCTTGAGAGTCCCTTGGACTGCACGGAGATCCAACCAGTCCATCCTAAAGGAGATCGATCCTGGGTGTTCATTGGAAGGACTGATGCTAAAGCTGAAACTGCAATACTTTGGCCACCTCATGTGAAGAGTTGACTCACTGGAAAAGACTCTGATGCTGGGAAGGATTGGGGGCGGGAGGAGAAGGGGACAACAGAGAATGAGATGGCTGGATGGCATCACCGACTCGATGGACGTGAATTTGAGTGAACTCCAGGAGTTGATGGACAGGGAGGCCTGGCGTGCTGTGATTCACGGCATCGCAGAGAGTCGTTCACGACTGAACTGAACTGACTGAACCAGCCCACTGTAGGACAGATTACATTTTGCTTATCAGTTGATAGACATTTGAACTGTTTCTACTATTCTGACTTCTATGAATAATGTTACTATAAACATTCACATACAAGTTTTTGTGTGGAAATATTTTTTCATTACTCTTGAGTATATACACAGCAGTGAAATTGCTGGGTCTTATGGCAACACTACCAAACTGTTTTCCAAAGTGGCTGCACCATTTTACAATTTTACAATCCTGTGTGTATGCTCATACATAGAGCAATGTAGTCTCTATATTCTCACCAATACTTGCTACTGCTCATCTTTTTTATTATAGCCATTGAGGGTATGAAGTAGCATTTCATTGTGGTTTTTAAATTTTATTTCTCTAATGATGATGTTGAACATGTTTCTACATGCCTATTGTCCATCTATATATCATCTTTGGAAAAATGTCTGTTCAAAACCTTTGTCTATTTAAAAACTTGGTTGTCTTTTTACTATTGACTAATTATGTTTCAAATGCTGTACAAACACCATTACTTTTATAAGAATAAGGAAAAGGTAAAGAACTACAGAAAGAAATAAATCTAAAAAATATTCTCTGAAAGATAGCAACCATATAACATTCCACTTTATAAACAGTAAATCAGATGAGTTACGTAGAGACTTTAAGAGCCTGAGTATTTTATGTTTCTCTTTGTGTATAGCATGTTAGGTAAGCAATAGTGAGAAAATTACATCTGGACCACATATTCTGGGGGTGGGGTGGGGAAGGGAACTGCTATCTGATATAAAACACAAGTGACCTTGAACAACAAAGTTTTCATTGCATGGGTCCACTTATAAGTGCATTTTTTTCAATAAACACATATATGTATTATAAATGTATTTTCTCTTCCTTCAGTTCAGTTCAGTCGCTCAGTCGTGTCCGACTCTTTGCAACCCCATGCATCACAGCACACCACGCCTCCCTGTCCATCACCAAATCCCAGAGTTCACTCAAACTCATGTCCATTGAGTCAGTGATGCCATCCAGCCATCTCATCCTCTGTCGTCCCTGTCTCCTCCCGCCCCCAATCCCTCCCAGCATCAGAGTCTTTTCTAGTGAGTCAACTCGTCGCATGAGGTGGCCAAAGTATTGCAGTTTCAGCTTTAGCATCAGTCCTTCCAATGAACACCCAGGATCGATCTCCTCTAGAATGGACTGGTTGGATCTCCTTGCAGTCCAAGGGACTCTCAAGAGTCTTCTCCAGCACCACAGTTCAAAAGCATCAATTCTTCGGCGATCAGCTTTCTTCACAGTCCAACTCTCACATCCATACATGACCACGGGAAAAACCATTGCCTTGACTAGATGGACCTTGGTTGGTAAAGTGATGTCTCTGCTTTTTAATATGCCATCTAGGTTGGTCATAACTTTCCTTCCAAGGAGTAAGCGTCTTTTAATTTCATGGCTGCAATCAGCATCTGCAGTGATTTTTGGAACCCAAAAAAATAAAGTCTGACACTGTTTCCACTGTTTCCCCATCTATTTCCCATGAAGTGATGGGACCAGATGCCATGATCTTTGTTTTCTGAATGTTGAGCTTCAAGCCAACCTTTTCACTCTCCTCTTTCACTTTCATCAAGAGGCTTTTTAGTTCCTCTTCACTTTCTGCCATAAGGGTGGTGTCATCTGCATATCTGAGGTTATTGATATTTCTCCCGGCAATCTTGATTCCAGCTTGTGCTTCTTCCAGCCCAGCGTTCCTCATGATGTACTGTGCTTCTCTAAATAACATTTTCTTTCCTCTAGCTTATTGTATTGTAAAAATGTAGCATACAATACATACAACATACGAATTGTGTTAATAAGCAACTGTTTAAAATATCAGTAAGGTTTCTGGTCAACAGTAGGCTATAAGTCGAGGGAGAGTCAAAATTTACAAGCAGATTTTCGACTGCTCAGGAGCTCAGAAGCTGTAACACCAGCATTTTTGAAGGATTAACTCTACCTAGAAATGCTGGTTAAAATGTAACAGTTATCCATTTATCCATTTGTACCATGGCCAGATTCACAGGAATTAAGCAAATGTTTTGAGGTCAAATCCAAAAAGGAACTTGAAACCTAGAGAGGTAATTAGAGGATGAAGCTGCATCTCCTCTGGAGGCAGTCATCAGATGAGAAAACTAGAAGCATAATTTTTAACCATCAAGAAAGGGATAAAAGGATAAAAGAGGGCATCCCTAATGGCTCAGTGGTAAAGACTCTGTCTGCCAATGTGGAGACATGGGTTCGATCCCTGGTCTGGGAAGATCCCATATGCCAAGGGACAACTAAGCCCGTATGCCACAACTGAGTCTGTGCTCTAGAGTTTGCAAGCCACAACTATTGAGCCCATGTGCTACAACTACTGAAGCCCCAATGCTCTAGAGCCTGTGCTCCACAAGAGGAGAAGCCACCTCAATGAGAAGCCCGTGCACTGCAACTGGAGGGTAGCCCCGCTTGCCATAACTACAGAAATGAAGACCCAGCACAATCAAATAAAGAAATAATTTTTTTAAAAAAAAGAAAGGGATAGGAGATAAAACCTCAGTTCAGTTCAGTCGCTCAGTCGTGTCCGACTCTCTGCGACCCCATGAATCACAGCATGCCAGGCCTCCCTGTCCATCACCAACTCCCGGAGTTCACTCAAACTCATGTCCACAGAGTCGGTGATGCCATCCAGCCATCTCATTCTCTGTCGTCCCCTTCTGCTCCCACCCCCAACCTTTCCCAGCATCAGAGTCTTTTCCAGTGAGTCAACTCATCGCATGAGGTGGCCAAAGTATTGCAGTTTCAGCTTTAGCATCAGTCCTTCCAATGAACACCCAGGATTGATCTCCTTTAGAATGGACTGGTTGGATCTCCGTGCAGTCCAAGGGACTCTCAAGAGTCTTCTCCAGCACCACAGTTCAAAAGCATCAATTCTTCGGCGATCAGCTTTCTTCACAGTCCAACTCTCACATCCATACATGACCATGGGAAAAACCATAGCCTTGACTAGATGGACCTTGGTTGGCAAAGTAATGTCTCTGCTTTTTAATATACTATCAAGGTTGGTCATAACTTTCCTTCCAAGGAGTAAGCGTCTTTTAATTTCATGGCTGCAATCAGCATCTGCAGTGATTTTGGAGCCCAAAAAAATAAAGTCTGACACTGTTTCCACTGTTTCCCCATCTATTTCCCATGAAATGATGGGAACAGATGCCATGAACTTTGTTTTCTGAATGTTGAGCTTAAACCTCAGGCCCATGCAAAATGACAGAACAGACCTTTGAAAAACTACATCTTGAATAAAAAATGAGCTAGAAAAAACTCTTGTCAGCTGGCAAAGAGAAACAACAAAAGAACTTATTTTTCTCATTCTGCACTGTAGGTAAGGAAACAATCTCTTAAGAATTCCACAGGCATGCCTTCTGGGAGGTTTTGATTTCAAATATACGCTATATCCATGGTCTGGGAAACTAAAGCCAAGAATTTAACTTAAAGTGGTTGGAGACTGGTAAGGTCAAAGGACACCTGGAAGAAGCAACATTTATAGTCTGCAAAATGCACCCTCACCTCAGGTTTTGCAATATTCCCACACACAATCTGAAGAAATGCACACAATTCAAAATCACAAAGCACATGATAAAACAAGCCACTATAAGCAAAATCAGCAGAAACTATTCAAAAACAATATTAGACATCACCCAATATATTCAGATGATATCAGATTAAGAATACAAAATAACTATGATTAAAATGTTTAAAGAATTTTAAAAAAAAAGAAAATATAAACATGTAAGATACCCTAAAAAGACCAGGAAGATGTGAGTAGGAGAAAAAATAGAACTTTCAGAAATTACAAATATTATCAATGAGACAAACATGTATTGCTCAGGTTAAACAGCAAGTTAGACGCAACAAAAAAGAGAATAACATACCTAGAAGAGAGAACTGAATAAATTACTACGGGATAAACTACTCAGAATGTAGCAGAGAGGAGGAACACATATAAAGTGCTAGTTAAAAGATATGGAAGAAAAACTAGGAAGACAACAGGATGTGGAAAATGCAGTATTTAAAGAAATAACAGTGAACAATTTTCTAGAATTAGAATGCATGAAACCAAAGATTCAGGAAGCACAGAGCCAAAGTACATGCAAGCCAAAGTACATGCAAGGGATTCTCAAGGATTTGTTTCAACAAGGAGGACAATAATTCCAAAAGAAAAGTCTGAGGTACCAAGAGAAAAAAAAAAAGATAAAGAAATTGGTAAACATTTAAACAAAAGTGAGCTATCAAAGTCAGACATTTTTTTGTGACGCTGTGGAGAAATAGGCACGCTCGTGTATCACTGGTAGAAAAAAATGACACAACCACTATAGAGGGAAACTGGAACAATATTAGCAAAATGTCCCATACATCTACTCTGAATCAGTGGCATCATTTCCAGAAAAAATATCCCAAAGATCACTTGGCAAAAAAAAAAAAAAAAAAAATACATATGCACAAGGTTACTGGCAATATTATTTTTATAGTAGTTAAAGACTACAATACAAACAAAACAAGTGTCCATATCAATGGGGCCCCAGTTAGATAAACTATAGTAAATTCACAAAATAGAGTAACAGGTAGCTTTAAAAAGAAATGAGGATTTCTACATAGCATATGAGGTAATATCTAAAGCATATCAATAAATTAAAATACCAAAATACAGAAAGTATACTATGCTGCCTTCTCTGCTGAAGCTGAGAGGAAAGAGGAATATATATATACATTTCCTTATATTTTAAAGAAGAAACGGTGGAAATGAAAAACCTAATCAAGTGGCAGTTCATATAGGAAGAAGAAAGCAACAGGTTGGGAAGTACAGAATGATGGTAGAACTTCTAAAAGTGGACCTTATTAACACAGTTTGGACTTTGAATGAATAAAAAAAGTTCTGCATAACTAAAACTAATACAAGAGACATGGTGATGATGGTCAAAAGGTACAAACTCCCAATTATATGATAAGTCCTGGGGATGTAATGTACAGCATGTTAACTGTAGTTAATAATACTGTATTGGATATTTAAAGTTGCTGGAAGAGTAGATATATTTTAAAATAAAAAAATTTATGTAACTATGTGATGTGATGTGATGGTGCATGTTAACTAAACACATTGTGGTGATCATCTCATAACACATACATATCCAAGTCATACTGCACACCCAAAACTAACACAAAGTTATAAGTCAATCACATCTCAATTTTTAAAAATTTGGGCACTTCTTTTATTTTTTTTATTTTTAATTGTTTTTTAATTTATTTATTTTAATTGGAGGCTAATTACTTTACATTATTGTATTGGTTTTGCCATACACTGACATGAATTTGCCCCGGGTGTATATGTGTTCCCCATCTTGAACCCTGGGCACCTCTTTTAAATAAAAACATTAAATTTTTTAATAATAGAAGAGGACAAAGATAGGATATAAATTAAAAACTGAGCCTGTGGGGCTTTCCTGGTGGTCCAGTGGTTAAGAATCCGCCTTGCAATGCAAGGGATACGGGTTTGATCCCTGGTCCAGGAAGATCCCATAAGATACATGCACCACAACTACCGAGCCTATGTTCTAGAGCCTGTGAGCTGCAACTTCTGAGCCCACGCCCCTAGAGCCCGTGCTCTGCAACAAGAGAAGCCTGTGTACCAAACAAAGACTAGACCCTGATCGCCACAACTAGAGAAAGCCCATGTGTAGTAAGCTTATCAGTTCACCAAGATAATGATGCAAATGACCAATAAGAACATTCAACTTCTACCTGAAGTCACTCAGATTTTACATATGACATATTCTATACAAAAAAAAGTGTAGAGGACACACAGTTTTGAGGGCATTAGCTCCCTGTTGTCCCCTTTGCCTATCAAAGCAATACCACCATTCTTTTCTACTTTACCACCTCCCCCAAAAAAGTGTAATATCTCTGGAAGCTATGAATCTATTAAACAAATTAGGGTTAGGAACAACCTGAAACTAAAGGAACAGTCCATATGAACTGTAAAGGCATCATTGACGCCAAAATACATATAACTTATCAGATTTTATATTAAAATATCAAGAAAGCATTTCAAAAGGTACGCTCAAAAAGGAGAAACAGACAAAATTAATCTAGGAGTAACATCGCATCAATATAAATCCACTGAAAAAAGCATTTCTCTGATTTTGGGGGGGGCAAGGCAATTTAAAAAGGCAAATCATCCTTCCCTCCAGTCCTCATCCTTAAGGCTTCACATCTCAACTGCTACAATTTTAAATCTGACAAAACCAAGTGTTAGCAAGGACATTAAGAAATGAGAACTCCCATACATTGCTGGAGGGAATATTACTGTAATTAGGTACATCTGCTCTGGAGAACAATCTGGCTACATCTAGTAAAGTCTGAGAACCTTATATCCTAGAGAAACTCTTACATGTGTGCAATGGACACAAGGAAACATAATGAAAATGTTTGTTGAAACCTTGACCCTGCAAAAATTGGAAATAACCTAAGCTACCACTGTCATCTCTTAAATTTTTACAACAGCCTCCTCTCTGATTACTTTGTCTCTACCTTCGGGTCTCAAACCATTCAGTAGCCAGAATGATATCTCTAAAATGAAAATCATATAATTTCCCTGTTTAAAACTTTTCAATAACTACACATTATACTCAGAATGGTTCAAACTTCTCTACATAACTTACGAAGTCCCTCAAGAGATGGCTTCAGCTTTACCTATATAGCCTCATCTCACACTATTCTCACACCATCCCGTGCTCCTAGTTCATGCACTTAGCTTTTAAACAAACTACATGTTAGTAATCAGATTTAAACATTCTCTCCTCTCTAGCCTATATACATGTTCTGTTTGGAATACTTTTTTCATACCCCCTATTTCCTGGCTAATTCCTTGTCCATTATATCTCCGTTTTTTAATATATTCTGTCTTCCAGGAAGTCTTACTTTATACCTCTCATTTATCAAGTTCAGAATTAGATTTCTGTCTGTGTGCTCCATGGTCTCCTAAATTATCTCCAGCTAGGCATTCATCATACCATAGCATAAGAATATAAGTACCCTAAGGGCAAAAGCAGTGTTATTCATTATTGCATCTCTAATACTTATACACAATGGTTATTATGTTAAATAGATATTAAATAGATACTAAATGGCTTATATCTATTAAACAAATTATGTTTTAAACCAGAAGCAAATTAAAAAAACAAGCCTGTGATCTTATCACAAGTGTTATAACAATAGAAACAGAAAATAAAACTTGCAAATGTATACTTTTTTGGAAGTCCAACTTAATGGAATTACATTACAGTTTAATGGAACACCATGGTTAGTTTTTCCACTTGCTCCTTCATTCCAAATTTAGAAAGATAAGCAAGAAAAACATCTTAAGTCATTCATCCCACTGTATTTTCTTACTGAGAAAGTCAATTTCAGTATGAAGACAGAGGTAACATATTTTATTTTTCCAACTGATAAGGAAAAGAAGATAGTAATGGTATATTCATAGAATACATGACAGATGGCAATAGTAAACTATCACATGAAGGTAGATATCAGTAACACAAGTAAAACTGGAAAATTTCAAATTTTGCAAAAATTAAACAATATACTCCATACTCTAACAGCTAACAGAAAAAAAAAGAAATCACAGGGAAAATTAGAAAATACTTAAAAGACAAATGAAAATGAAATTACAACATACCAAAACTTACAGGACACAATGAAAGCAGTGCTAAGGGAGAAATTTATAGTTATAACTCTTGCATTAAAAAAACAAGAGCTCAAATCAACAACCTAATTTTACAAGTTAACAAACTAGAAAAACAAGAACAAACAACCCAAAGATAGCAGAAAAAAAGAAATATTGAAGCACAGAATAGAAAATAATAGATAAAATTAATGAAACCAAAAGTTGGTTCTCTGAAAAGAATTTTGTCAATAAAACTGACAATCTGTTAGCTACATGGATCAAGAAAAAAAGAGCCAAATTACTAAAATCAGAAATGAAAGTGGGATACTTCTACTGATTCTATAGAAAAACAAAGGATTATAAGAATTCTACGAAAACCTGTACACCAAGAAACTGAATAACCTAGATGAAATGGACAAATTCGTAAAAACACAAAACCTACCAAGACTAAGAAAAAAAATAGAAAATCTGAATATACCTTTAACTAGTAAGGAAACTGCTAATGTGAAGAGCTGACTCATTTGAAAAGACCCTGATGCTGGGAAAGATTGAGGGCAGAAGGAAAAGGGGACGATAGAGGATGAGATGGTTGGATGGCATCACCGACTCAATGGACATGGGTTTGGGTAGACTCCAGCAGTTAGTGATGGACAGGGAGGCCTGGTGTGCTGCTGTTCATGGGATCGCAAACAGTTGGACAAGACTGAGTGACTGAACTGAGTAAGGAAAATGAATCAGTTATCAACAGTTTTCTAACAAAAGAAAAGCTCTGTTATTAACACAAATAAATGGAAAACACGTGCCATGTTCATGGACTGGAAGACTATTAGCTTCACTGGAGAATTCTATCAAACATTAAGAAAATAAAATTAATACCAATCCTTCTCAAACTTTTCAAAAAGACAGGAAAGAACACTTCTTATCTCATTCTATGAGGCCAGAATCATCCTCATAATGAAGCCATAAAAAGACACTACAAGAAAACTACAGACCAACATCACTTATGAACACTGATGCAAACAAAATACTAATAAACAGGGACTTCCCTGATGGTACAGTGGTTACGACTCTGCCCCCCTAACGCAGGAGTCCCAGATTCAACCCCTGGTAAGGGAACTAGATCCCACATGCCACAACTAAAGAGCCCATGTCCTGCAACTCAGATCCAGCAAAGCCAAGTAAATAAATATTGTTTAAAAAATACTAGCAAACAGAATCCAGCAGCATATGATCATTTACCATGATTACATGGTTACACACCGTGACCAAGTGGAACTTACTCCTGTAATGCAAGGATGTTTCAACATATGAATACTGATCAATGTAACACACCACATTAATGGAATAAAGAGGAAAAAAACATACATATGATCATTTCAACTGATGCAAAAAAAGCAACTGACAAAATTCAGTATTCTTTCATAATTAAAAAAAACACTCAACAAACTAGGAATAGAAGTTTAACTATCGGTACTTTAATATAATAAAAGATATATTTGAAAAACCCACTCAATGGTAAAAGACTGAAAGCTTCTCCTTTGAGAATGAGAACAAGGATGCCCACTTTTGCCACTGTATTCAACTTAGTACTTGAAGTTCTAGCCAGAACAAATAGGCAAGAACAAGCTTAAAGGTAACCAAATTGAAAAGGAAGAAGTAAACTGATCTCTATTTGCAGAAAACAGTTTTTTGTTTTTGCCACATCACACAGCTTGTGTGATTTTAGTTCCCCAACCAGGGAATGAACCTGTGCCCTTAGCAGTGAAAGCTCAGAGTCCTAGCCTCTGGACCACCAAGACACTCCCCACAGGTAACATTATTTTATACTAGAAAATCCTAAGAATCCTCCTGCAAAAACACTTGTTAGAACTAATAAATGAATTCAGCCAAGTTGCAGGATGCAAAGACAACACAGAAAAATGAGTTGCATCTCTATATACCAATAATGAACAATATAAAAAATTACAAAAACAAATCTAAGCATAAAGTACTTAGGAATTAACCGAGGAGGTGAAAGACATACAGTGAAAACTACAAAAAGCTACTGAAAGACAACATAAATAAATGAAAAACATATGCCATGTTCATGGATTGGAAGACAACATTATTAAAATGTCAACACTACCCAAAGTGATCTGCAGATTCAATGAAAAAGACAGAAATAGAAAACTCCATCGTAGAATTCATTCTGAATCTCAAGGAACCCAGAATAGTCAAAACAATCTTAAAAAAGAACAAAACTGGAAAAACTCCTATTTCCTGATTTCAAAACTTAATACAAAGCTACAATAATAAAGTAGTGTGTAAAAATCCAACTTATAGACCAAAATAAAAACAGACTTAGAGACCAATGCAATAAAGAGCCAGAAATAAACCCTTGTATATATTGTCAAATGATTTTTGACAAGCATGGCAAGACCATTCAATGAGAAAATGACAATCTTTTCAACAAATGGTGCCAGGAAAACCAAATATTTACATGCAAAAGAATGAAGCTGAACCCTTATCAAATACCACATGTAAAAATTAACTCTAAATCAAGGACCTAAATATAAGACCTAAAACAGTAAAACTCTTAGAAGAAACCATAGGACAAAAGCTTCATAACATTGGATTGGGCAATGATTTCTTGTACATGACCCTAAAGGCACAGGCAACAAAAGGAAAAAAAACAAAAAACCTGGACTTCGTAAAAATTTAAAAATTTGGATACAAAATACAGTTATCAGTAAAAAGTTAAAAGGCAACCCACAGGAGAAAATATTTGCAAATCATGTATCTCATAAGGAATTAATATTCAGAACAGACAATCTCTAAAACTCAACAAAAAAATGAATAACCCAGTTAAATAATAGGCAAAGGACTTGAACAGATATTTCTTCAAAGAAGACATGCAGACAGCTGCTAATAATAAGTACATGAAAAGATGCTCAACATCAGTGATTAGGGAAATGGAAAACTGCAGTGAGATACCACCTCACACACACTAGGTTGGCTGCTATCAAAAAAAAGAAAAGAAATGGGGAATGAAATAGCCACCTAAGACCAGGAAGCCCAAAGAGTCCCATAAAAGACAAACCCAAGGAGAAACACAACAAAACACATACATGTTAATCAAACTAACAAAAATTAAACACAAAGAGCAAATATTAAAAGCAGAAAGGGAAAAGCAACAAATAACATACCAGGGGATCCCCATAAGGCTAACAGCTCATCTTTAAACAGAAACTATTGGTAAAGAATCCACCTGCAATGCAGGAGATCCTGGTTCAATTCCTGGGTCAGGAAGATCCCCTGGAGAAGGGATAGGCTACCCACGCCAGTATTCCTGGCCTTCCCTTGTGGCTCAGTTGGTAAAAAATCTGCATGCAATGCGGGAGACCTGGGTTCAATCCCTGGATTGGGAAGATCACCTGGACAAAGGAAAGGTTACCTACTCCAGTATTCTGGCCTGAAGAATTCCATGGACTGTATAGTCCATGGGGTCACAAAGAGCCAAACATGACTGAGCGACTTTTACTTTCACACAGACCAGAACGGAATAGCAGGATATATTTAAAGTGATAAAAAGCAAAAACCTACAACTGAGATTACTCTATCCAGCAAGAATCTCATTCAAAGGAGAAATCAAAAGCTTTATAGACAAGCAAAAGCTAAGAGAATTCAGCACCACCAAACAGGCCCTTCAACAAATGCTAAAGGAACTTCTCTAGACAAGAAACACAGAAAAGGCCTATAAAAACAAACCTCAAACAATAAAGTAAATGGTAACAGGATTATACTCCTCAATAGTCTCCCTGAATGCAAATGAGCTAAATGCTCCAACCAAAAGACACAGATTGGCTGAATTTATACCAAACAAGACCCCTATATATAGTGACTACTAGAGATCCACCTCAAACCTAGGGACATGAACAAACTGAAAGTGAGGGACTGGAAAAAGATATTCCATGCAAATAGAGGCCAAAAGAAAGAGGTAATAGCAATGCTCGTATCAGACAAAATAGACTTTAAAATAAGGAACGTTAGAAGAGACAAAGGAGGACACTACATAATGATCAGGGGATTAATCCAAGAAGAGATAATGATTACAAATACATATGATATACACTCAACACAGGAGCACCTCAATACATAATGCCAATGCTAACAAATAGTAACACAATAATAGTGGGGGATTTTATTTTTATTTTTTATTAGAAAACTGAAATTTACAATGTGTTTATATCACTCACTGAGTACATGGCATTTAAAAATAACATCATTACAGAAAGATAACAAAAATACAAAGTCTTAAAACCTATGGGATATGGAAAACATTATCTACTGAGGCCTTAAATGCAGTAGACTTTGCATAAAAAGGAAAAGCAATGAGTATACAAGCATACAGCCAGTTTAAGAAGTTAGCAAAATAAACAGAATAATCATAAAGAAAAGAAAGCAACTAATACATACCAGGTATTAATGCAATAAAAATAAAGATAAAATTGAGAGGCTCAGCAGAGTCAAAGCTGCCTTAAAAAGCTTCTCTAAAAAAGGAAACATCAGGTAACAATAATCAACAAGAAAAATCTTGCAAATAAACAATACTCAAAATGGGAGTTACTCATAGAAGCATTAAGAATATAAATAATAGAAACAACTTTATGCCTATACATTCGAAGATTAGTTGTCTCGTATACAGGGTTATCATTACCATCTTTCTAAATTCCATATATATGCATTAGCATACTGTATTGGTGTTTTTCTTTCTGGCTTATTTCACTCTGTATAACAGGCTCCAGTTTCATCCACCTCATTAGAACTGATTCAAATGTATTCTTTTTAATTGCTGAGTAATACTCCATTGTGTAAATGTACCAAAGCTTTCTTATCCATTCGTCTGCAGATGGACATCTAGGTTGCTTCCATGTCCTGGCTATTAGTGCTGCGATGAACATTGGAGTATATGTGTCTCTTTCAATTTGGGTTTCCTCGGTGTGTATGCCCAGGAGTGGGATTGCTGGGTCATCAGTTCAGTTCAGTCGCTCAGTCATGTCCGACTCTCCGCAACCCCATGAATCACAGCACGCCAGGCCTCCCTGTCCATCACCAACTCCCGGAGTTCACTCAAACTCATGTCCACAGAGTCAGTGATGTCATCCAGCCATCTCCTTCTCTGTCGTCCCCTTCTCCTCCCACCCCCAACCTTTCCCAGCATCAGAGTCTTTTCCAGTGAGTCAACTCGTCGCATGAGGTGGCCAAAGTATTGCAGTTTCAGCTTCAGCATCAGTCCTTCCAATGAACACCCAGGATTGATCTCCTTTAGAATGGACTGGTTGGATCTCCTTGCAGTCCAAGGGACTCTCAAGAGTCTTCTCCAACACCACAGTTCAAAAGCATCAATTCTTCGGCGATCAGCTTTCTTCACAGTCCAACTCTCACATCCATACATGACCACGGGAAAAACCATTGCCTTGACTAGACGAACCTTTGCTGGCAAAGTAATGTCTCTGCTTTTTAATATACTATCAAAGTTGGTCATAACTTTCCTTCCAAGGAGTAAGCATCTTTTAATTTCATGGCTGCAATCAGCATCTGCAGTGATTTTGGAGCCCAAAAAAATAAAGTCTGACATTGTTTCCACTGTTTTTCCATCTATTTCCCATGAAGTGATGGGACCAGATGCCATGATCTTTGTTTCCTGAATGTTGAGCTTCAAGCCAACCTTTTCACTCTCCTCTTTCACTTTCATCAAGAGGCTTTTTATGCTGGGTCATATGGCAGTTCTATTTCCAGTTTTTTAAGGAATCTCCACACTGTTCTCCGTAGTGGCTGTACTAGTTTGTATTCCCAATAATAGTGTAAGAGGGTTCCCTTTTCTCCACACCCTCTCCAGCATTTATTGCTTGTCAACTTTTGGATAGCAGCCATTCTGGCTGGTGTAAAATGGTACCTCATTGTGGTTTTGATTTGCATTTCTCTGATTATGAGTGATGTTGAGCATCTTTTCATGTGTTTGTTAGCCATCTGTATGTCTTCTTTGGAGAAATGTCTGTTTAGTTCTTTGGCCCATTTTTTGATTGGGTCGTTTATTTTTCTGGAATTGAGCTGCAGGGGTTGCTTCTATATTTTTGAGATTAATTCTTTGTCAGTTGCTTCATTTGTTATTATTTTCTCCCATTCTGAAGGCTGTCTTTTCACCTTGATTATACTTTCCTTTGCTGTGCAGAAGCTTTTAATTTTAATTAGGTTCCATTTGTTTATTTTTGCTTTTATTTCAAATACATTATTTTATTGATTTGAGTTTTGATTTTTAATCCCTTTTTTCCCACTGAAAATAGTGGGGGATTTCAATATCCCACTCACACCAATGGAAAGATCATCCAGACAGAAAATTAATAAGTAAACACAGGCTTTAAATGATACATTGTACCCACTGGACCTAAATGATGTCTACAGGGCATTTCATCCAAAACAACAGATTTCACTGTTTTCTCCAGGACAGACCATATCCTGGGCCACAAATCAAGCCTTGGTAAATTTATTTAAAATTGAAATCATTTCAAACATCTTTTCTGATCATAACACTGAAAGATTAGATATCAACTACAGGAAACACCAAAAATCACAAACACATGGTTGCTAAACAACATGCTTCTGAATAACCAAGAGATAACTAAAGAAATCAAAAAGGAAATCAAAATATGCCTAAAACAAATGACAATGAAACCATGACAACTCAAAATCTATGGGATGCAGTAAAAGCAGTGCGAAGAGGGAATTTTACAGCAATATAAGTCTACCTCAAGAAACAAGAGAGACATCAAACACAAAACCTAAACGTACACCCTAAGCAACTAGAAAAAGAACAACAACAAAAAAAAACCCAAAGTTAGTAGAAGGAAAGAAATCATAAAGACCAGAGCAGAAATAAGTGAAAAAGAAATGAAAGACTATAGCAAAGCCAGTTCTTTAAGAAAAAAAAATTGACAAACCGTTAGCCAGACTCATCAAGAAAAAAAGGGATTAAAAATCAAAACTCAAATCAATAAAATCAGAAATGAAAAAGGAGAAGTTATGACAGACAACACAGAAATACAAAGGATCCTAAGAGATACTATGAGCAACTATATGCCAATAAACGGACAACTTGGAGGAAATGGACAAATTCTTAGAAAAGTATAACCCTCCAAACCTGAACCAGGAAGAAATACAATATGGACAGATCAATCACAAGCACGGAAATCAAAACTGAAATGAAAAATCTCCAACAAACAAAAGCCCAGGGCCAGATGGCTTCATAGGTGAATTCTACCAAAAGTTTAGAGAAGAGCTAACACTTATCCTGCTCAAACTCTTCCAGAAAAATGCAGAGGAAAGAAAACTCCCAAATTCATTCTATAAGGCCACCATCACCCTGACACCAAAACCAGACAAAGATGTCACAAGAAAAGAAAATTACAGGCCAAAATCACTGATGAACATGGACGCAGAAGACCTCAACAAAATTCTAGTGAACAGAATTCAGTACTACTCTTAAAAGATCATACATCATGAACAAGTTAGCTATATCCCAGGGATGCAAATATTCTTCAATATGCAAATAAATATGATATACCATATTAACAAATTGAAAGACAAAAATCATAAGATCATTTCAATACATGCAGAGAAAGCCTTTGACAAAATTCAACAACAGAAGAAATATAACTCAACATAATAAAGGCCATATACAACAAACCCACAGCAAATATCCTCAATGGTGAAAAACTGAAAGCATTTCTTCTAAAATCAGGAACAAGACAAGGATACCCATTCTCACTACTATTATTTAACATAGTTTTGGAAGTCCTAGCCACAGCAATCAGAAAAGAAAAATAAACGGAATCCAGATTGGAAAAAAAGAAGTAAAACTCTCACTGTTCGCAGATGACATGATTCTCTACATAGAAAACCCTAAAGATGCCATCAGAAAACTACTAGAGCTAATCAATGAATATAGTAAAGTCACAGGATATAAAATTAATACACAGAAATCCCTGGAATTCCTATATAATAATAATGAAAAATCAGAAAGAGAAATTAAGGAAACAATCCCATTCACCATTGCAATATAAAGAATAAAATACTTAGGAATAAATTTACCTAAAGAGACAAAAGATCTGTATGCAGAAAACTATAAGACACTGATGAAAGAAACTAAAGATGACACCAAAAGATGGAGAGATATACAATGTTCTTAGATTGAAAGAATCAATATAGTGTAAATAACTATACGACCCAAAAATAGATTCAATGCAATCCCTATCAAACTACCAATGGTATTTTTCATGGAACTAGAACAAATAATTTCACAATTTGTATGGAAACACAAGGGACCCTGAACAGCCAAAGTAAACTTGAGAAAGAAGAATGGAACTGCAGGAGTCAACCTTCTTGACTTCACACTATACTACAAAGCTACAGTCATCAAGACAGTATGGTACTGGCACAAAAACAGAAATACAGGCCAATGGAACAAGATATGAAGCCTGGAGATAAATCCATGCCCCAGTGGACCTTATCTTTGACAAAGGAGGCAAAAATATAGAATGGAAGAAACGGTCTCTTCAACAAGTGGTTCTGGGAAAACTGGTCAACTACGTTACTAAAGGAATGAAATTAGAACACTTCCTAACTCCATACACAAAAATAAATTCAAAATAAATTAAAGACCTAAATGTAAGACCAGAAACTATAAAAATCTTACAGGAAAACATAGGCAGAGCACTCTAACATAAATCACAGCAAGATCCTCTATGACACACCTCCTAAAGGAAATAAAAACAAAAATAAACAATTGGGACCTAATTAAAGTTAAAAATTTTGCACAACAAAGGAAATTATAAGCAAGGTGAAAAGACAACCCACCCTCAGAATGGGAGAAAATAACAGCAAACTTAATGACTGACAAAGATTTAATCTCCAAAATATACAAGCAGCTCAAGAAGCTCAATACCAGAAAAACAAACAACCCAATCAAAAAGTAGGCAGAAGACCTAAACAGACATTTCTCCAAAGAAGACATACAGATGACTAATAAACACATGAAAGATGCTCAACACCACTCATTATTAGAGGAATGCAAATTAAAATTATAATGAGGTATCACCCCTCATTGGTCAGAATGGCCATCA
The DNA here is from genome assembly GCF_049115385.1 of Moschus berezovskii. Lineage (NCBI taxonomy): Eukaryota > Metazoa > Chordata > Mammalia > Artiodactyla > Moschidae > Moschus > Moschus berezovskii. The sequence continues at coordinate 29,901,978 of NC_142471.1, forward strand.
CAACATCTACAAACAATAAATGCCATTTGATGTGGAGAAAAGGGAACCCTCTTATACTCCTGATGGGAATACAAATTGATATAACCGCTATGGAGAACAGTACGGAGATTCCTTTAAAAACTAGGAAAAAACTAACATACGACCAAGAAATCCCATTCCTGGGCATTTACTCTAAGGAAATCATAGTTGAAAAGGACATATGTACCCCCGTGTTCACTGTAGCACTATTTACAATAGCTAGGACATGGGCATGATATTGAAAGATGACATGAATATACACTGAAAGATCAGACACTGAAAGATGAACTCCCCAGGTTGGTAGGTGCCCAATATGCTACTGAAGAAGACTGGAGAAATAACCCCAGAGAGAACAAAGACACGGAGCCAAAGCAAAACAACACCCAGTTGTGGATGGAACTGGTGATGGAAGTAAAGTCTGATGCTATAAAGAACAATACTGCCTAGGAACCTGGAATATTAGGTGCATGAATTGGAAGTGGGCAAACAGGAGATGGCAAGAGTGAACGTTGGCATTTTAGGAATCAGTGAACTAAAATGGACTGGAATGGGTGAATTTAACTCAGATGACCATTATATCTACTACTGTGGGCAAGAATCCCTTAGAAGAAATGGAGTAGCCATCATAGTCAACAAAAGAGTCCAAAATGCAGTACTTGGGTGCAATCTCAAAAATGATAGAATGATCTCCGTTTGTTTCCAAGGCAAACTATTCAATATCACAATTCGGTTCAATTCAGTTGCTCAGTCATGTCCAACACTTTGCGACCCCATGAATCGCAGCACGCCAGGCCTCCCTGTCCATCACCAACTCCCAGAGTTTACCCAAACTCATGTCCATCAAGTCAGTGATGCCACCCAGCCATCTCATTCTCTGTCATCCCCTTCTCCTCCTGCCCCCAATCCCTCCAAGCATCAGGGTCTTTTCCAGTGAGTCAACTCTTTGCATGAGGTGGCCGAAGTATTGGAGTTTCAGCTTCAGCATCAGTCCTTCCAATGAACACCCAGGACTGATCTCCTTCACAATAATCCAAGTCTATTCACCGACCAGTAATGCTGAAGAAGCTGAACGGTTCTATGAAGACCTACAAGAACTTCTAGAACTAACACCAAAAAAAGATGTCCTTTGCATCATAGGGGACTGGAATGCAAAAATAGGAAGTCGAGAGATACCTGGAGTAACAAGGCAAATTTGGCCTTGGAGTCCAAAAAGAAGCAGGGCAAAGGTTAACAGAGTTGTGGCAAGAGAACACACTGGTCATAGCAAACACCCTCTTCCAACAACACAAGAGACGACTCTACACATGGACATCAACAGATGGTCAATACTGAAATCAGACTGATTATATTCTTTGCAGCCAAAGATGGAGAAACTCTCTACAGTCAGAAAAACAAGACCAGGAGTTGACTGTGGCTCAGACCACAAACTCCTTATTGCCAAATTCAGACTTAAATTGAAGAAAGTAGGGAAAACCACTAGGCCATTCAGATATGCCTTAAATCAAATTCCTTACAATTATACAGTGGAAGTGACAAATAGATTCAAGGGATTAGCTCTAATAGAGAGAGTGCCTTAAGAACTACGGATGGAGGCTTGTTATATTGTACAGGAGGCAGTGATCAAGATCATCGCCAAGAAAAAGAAATACCAAAAGGAAAAAATGGTTGTCTGAGGAGGCCTTACAAATAGTTGATAAAAGAAGAGAAGTGAAAGGCAAAGGAGAAAAGGAAAGATGTACCCAACTGAATGCAAAGTTTCAAGGAACAGCAAGGAGAGATAAGAAAGCCTTCCTCAGTGATCAGTGCAAAGAAATAGAGGAAAACAATAGGATGGGAAAGACTAGAGATCTCTTCAAGAAACTTAGAGATACCAAGGGAACAATTTCATGCAAAGATGGGCTCAATAAAGGACAGAAATGGTATGGACCTAACAGAAACAGAAGATATTAAGAAGAGGTGGCAAGAATATACAGAAGAACTACACAAAAAAATCTTAATGACCCAGATAACCACGATGGTGTGATCACCCACCTAGAGTCAAATATGATGGAATGTGAAGTCAAGTGGACCTTAGGAAGCATCACTATGAACAAAGTTAGTGAGGTGATGGAATCACAGTTGAGGTATTCCAAATCCTAAAAGATGATGCTGTGAAAGTGCTGCCCTCAATATGCCAGCAAATTTGGAAAACTCAGCAGTGGCCACAGGACTGGAAAAGGTCAGTTTTCGTTCCAATCCCAAAGAAAGACAATGCCAAAGAATTCTCAAACTACCGCACAATTGCACTCATCTCACACGCTATCAAAGTAATGCCCAAAATTCTCCAAGCCAGGCTTCAACAGTATGTGAACCGTGAACTTCCAGATGTTCAAGCTGGATTTAGAAAAGGCAGAGGAACCAGAGATTAAATTGCCAACATCAGTTGGATCATCAAAAAGACAAGAAAGATCCAGAAAAACACCTACTTCTGTTTTATGACTATGCCAAAGCCTTTGACAGTGTAGATCACAACATACTGTGGAAATATGAGAATACCAGATCACCTGACTTTCCTCCTGAGAAATTTTATGCAGGTCAGGAAACAACAGTTAAAACTGGACATCGAACAATGGACTGGTTCCAAGTTGGGAAAGGAGTACGTCAAAGCTGTTTATTGTCCACCCTGCTTATTTAACTTATATGCAAAGTATATCATGCGAAATGTCCAGCTGGATGAAGCACCAGCTGGAATCAACATTGCCGGGAGAAATATCAATAACTTCAGATAAGTAGATGACTCTACCCTTAAGACAGAAAGCAAAGAACTAAAGAGCCTCTTGAAAGTGAAAAAGGAGAGTGAAAATGTTGGCTTAAAACTCAACATTCAAAAAACTAAGATCATGGCATCTGGTTCCATCACTTCATGGCAAATAGACGGGGAAACAACGGAAACAATGACAGACTATTTTGGGGGGCTCCAAAATCACTGCAGAAGGTGACTGCAGCCATGAAATTAAAAGACGCTTGCTCCCTGGAAGAAAAGCTATGACCAACTTAGACAGCATATTAAAAAGCAGAGACATTACTTTGCCAACAAAGTTTCCTCTAGTCAAAGCTATGATTTTTCCAGTAGTCACGTATGGATGTGAGAGTTGGACTATAAAGAAAGCTGAGTGCTGAAGAATTGATGCTTTTGTACTGTGGTATTGGAGAAAATTCTGGTGAGTCCCTTGGACTGCAAGATCAAACCAGTCAATCCTAAAGGAAATCAATCCTGAATATTCATTGGAAGGACTGATGTTGAAGCTGAAACTCCAATACTTTGGCCACCTGATGCAAAGAGCTGACTCACTGGAAAAGACCCTGATGCTGGGAAAGATTGAAGGCAGGAGGAAAAGGGGACAACAAAGGATGAGATGGTTGGATAGTATCACCGAATCAATGGACATGAGTTTGAGCAAGTTCCAGGAGCTGGTGATGGACAGGGAAGCCTGGCGTGCAGCAATCCATAGCATTGCAAAGAGTCAGACATGACTGAGCAACTAAACTGAACTGGGCATGGAAGCAACCCATATGTCCATAGACAGATGAATGGATAAGGAAACTGGTACATATACACAATGAAATATTCCTCAGCTATAAAAAGGAATGCATTTGAGTCAGTTCTGATGAGATGAACAAACATACAGCCTATTATACAGAGTGAAGTAAATAAAGAGAAAGACAAATATTGTATATTAACGCATACATATGGAATCTAGAAAGTTAGTAACAATGATCCTATGTGCAGGGCATCTGAGGAGACACAGACATAAAGAACAGACTTTTGGACACAGTGGGGGAAGTAGAGAGTGGGATGATTTGAGAGTATAGCATTGAAACATATACATTTCCATATGTAAAACAGAGCCGGTGGGAGTTTGATATTTGATGCAGGGAACCCAAAGCCAGTGCTCTGTGAAAAACCTAGATGCATGGGGTGGAAGGGAGAAGGGAGGGGGTATCAAAAGGGAGGGGACATGTGTACCTATGGCCAATTCATGCTGTTGTATGGCAAAAACCATCACAGTATTGTAAAGTAATTGTGCTTAGTCACTCAGTCGTGTTCGACTCTTTGAGACCCCATGGACTGTAGCCCGTCAGACCTTTCTGCTCATGGGGATTCTCTAGGCAAAAATATTGGAGTGGGTTGCCATTTCCTTCTCCAATTGTAAAGTAATTATCCTCCAATTAAACATAAATAAATAAATACACACTTATGTGGCAAATAAGGTACAATATTAATATGCATGCTAGGTGGCAGTTTCATGAATGCTACTCTCTGTACTTTTCTGGATATATGAAATTTGTGTAAATAAATAATTTAAAAAAAGAAAATAACCAGTGTAGGCAATGGTCTAGAGAAACTGGAACCCTTGTGCACTGTTGGTGGGAATGTAAAATGGTTTATCTTCTATGGAAAAGAGTATGATGTCTTCTCAAAAATTAAAAATAGAATTACCATCTGATCCAACAATTCCACTTCTGGGTATATACTCAAGAATGAAAGGCACTGTCTTCAAGAGCTATTTGCATACCACAGCAGCATTATTCACAATAGCTGACATGTGGAAGGAGCCCAAGTGTCTATTGACGGATGAATGCATAACAAAATATGGATATATACAATGGAATATTATTCAGCCTTAAAAATGAAGGAAGTTTCAACAACATGGATGACCCTTGAAGGACATCATCCTAAGTGAAATAAGCCAGTCACAAAAAGGCAAACACTGTATGATTCTACTTACATGACGTACTCAGAGTAGTTAAAATCAGAGACAAAAAGTAGAATGACAGTTGCTTGCGGCTGGGAAAGTGGGGGTTGGGGAGTTATTGTTTAATGAGTACAGAGCTTCAGTTTTACAAGATGAAAAGAGCTATGCAGATGGCTGGTAATAATGGTTGCATAAAAATGCAAATGCACCTAATGCCATACACTGCACATTTAAAATTGGTTAACATGGTAAATTTTGCTTTTATGTTCTTTTCACAATAAAAAATTTAAATGGATTATCATGAAATCAGCTGTAACTTAAAAAAAGAGGGTTTGGGGGCTTCCCTGGTGGTCCAGTGGTTGACAGTCCACCTTGCAATGCATGGACACCAGTTTAATCCCTGGTCCAGGAGGATCCCACATGCCATGAGGCAAGTGCGTGTGCCAAATACTGAGCCCACACTCTAGAGCCCGAAAGCAGTAACTACTGATTCCATTCTCCATAACTACTCAAGCCTGAGTGCTCTAGAGCCTGTGGTCTGCAACAAGAGAAGCCACTGCAATGAGAAGCTAGCATACCACAACTAGAGTAGCTCCCACTCTCTGCAACTACACATGAGCAACAAACACCCAACACAGCCAAAAATAAATAAAAGTATTTTTAAAAGTGTTTTGCGAAAAAGAAGTCAGAAAGCAGGATGTTTCATACTATAGAATACTAAAAATCAGCATACACTCAACATGTCTTGGTTTTAAATTACTGAACATACAAACTCTATCAATTCCCTTATAACTTTACACATAAACATTGGTATTCTAAAGAAAGACATTTGGAAAAATAGTTTATTTTTCTTTCAGGCTAAAATTGCTTAAGTTAGTCCCTATAACCACAGGCTTTCACAGTATCAAGCTAGCAGCTTATCCACAACTACTAAGAACTAGAGAAAAGGTTGTTTTGACCTCAAAGGCTATGAAACAAATTAAAGTTAAAAATATTCAAAATAACTGAAGTCTTATATTAATATTGTCCTAATGGACTGAACAGAGAAGCCAGGAGATGGGTTTTTTCATAGGCTACAAGAATTCTTACCTGGAAGATCACCCTTTGAGATGGTATCTGTATCCAAATTGTAGGTGTCCTGGAGACGCAACAGAGCTTTGGCTGCCCCAACCTGATCTTCATCATTAGGAAAGTACTGTCTCTGAATAGTTAGGTTAGAGATAAAACCTTAAATAGAGGAGCAAAAAAAGATTTAGACACAAGTTTGAAATGTACAGTGTAGGGAATACAGTTGATAACTATGTGATGTATTTGTATGGTGATGACATTTTATACCTAGACTTCTCATGGTGATCATTTTGAAATACACAGAAATATAGGATCAAAATGTTGTGTAACAGGAACTAACATAGTGTTGGAGGTCAATTACATTTCAAAAACAAACTCATACAAAAAGAGATCAGGTTTGTAGTTATCAGAGGCAGGTCGTAGGGGTATAGGGGATTTGGAGGAAGGCAGGCAAAAGGCACAAAGTTTCAGGTATAAGATAAATAAGTACGGAGGATGTAATGTACAACACGATAAATATAATTAACACCACTACATAAAAAAAAAGAGTACATCCTAAGAGTTCTTATTACAAGGAAAAACATTTTTTTCCATTTTTAAAATTTGGAACTACGTGGGATGATAAATGTTCACTAACTGTGACAATCATTCCATAATGTGTGTAAGTAAAATCATTGTACTACTGTATACTTATAAAACTTCTACAGTGCCATATGTCAATTATATCTCAATAAAATTGGAATAAAAAAGACTCTAGACCCTCAGACTTTTAATTTCCAACATAAGTCTTATAAAGTTTTTTTTTAAATCTGTATTATTATCATTTTCCACTATATGATGAATAATAACAAAAAATTAAATACACTGAATGAGACTTCCTCTAACTTGTTAAATCTTCCCAAACCATTTTTAAAGTTGCTTATGTAATCTGAGGTCACTGCATAAATTATATCTATATGAATAGGTTTTAGTTACACAGTACAGCCTCTGCTAAGCTTGAAGCTTGAAAAGAAAACAGATTTAAAGACTTGAAAACCATATTCACTGGCAACAAATTATATTTTCCGATAAAATATATGCTCTTAAAGTTCTGTTTTCTTCTTCCATGTGCCACGTATCACATAAATGTGTAAATATATAAAGTTTGGTGGAATTCTTTAAGGAGAAGGAAGAAATAATTACATATTTCAGAGTATTGCATAAGCTCATTTATTAAAATATATTTAGATCTATTTAATTATCGAATATAGTGTTCATCGATCAAGGTTTGCTCTACATAAATCCTAACATTAATTTTAAAAGGTTTTACATAAAACATAGCAAAAATCAAATTCAGAAACTAATTACTGATAACTATGTAACTGATACAACTATGTAACTATGTTACTGATAACTATTTAACTCCTAGGGCTTCCCTGATGGCTCAGCAGGTTAAGAATTTGCCTCAAAGGAGGAGACACAGGAAATTTGATCCCTGAGCAGCAAGATCCCCTGGAGGAGGAAAATGGCAACTCCTCCAGTATTTTTGCCTAAAAAACATTCCATGGACCTACATGATGATCTTTTACTTTTATTTAGTTTGTTTCACTTTTTCCATTTTATATTCAGTGCTCCCATTTCACTTAGTTTATGTTTTCTAATTTCCCGATCTCTTTTTTTTAATGTTCTCAAGGCTTTATCAAGCATAGTAGTAAAGTTTTTGTACACATATATGCATAATATATATACTTTAGAAAACTTATGAAATTTTGCCTAACTAAAAATTATATGATATTTTGATTACACTTTTACTTACTGTGAATAAAATGCTAAATTTCTAATTAAAAAACACAGATATACAACAAGCAACAAAGGTTTACTGTATAACACAAGGAACTATAGTCGATATCTTATAAAAATCTATAATGGAAAATAATTTCAAAAAAATATATGCATATGAATCACCTTGCTGTGTACCTGAAACACTGTAAATCAACTATACTTCAATAAAATATATATATTAAGGAAAAAAATCCCATGAACAGAGGAGCCTGGCAGGCTATATAGTCCAAAGGGTTGTAAAGAGTTGGACACAACTGGGCAACTAAGCACAAGTTCATACATATAACTGTGAAGGAAAATGGATGATAAATAATCCCTTAATAAATCAATACAACAGAAACAAAAAGTGATTTAAAACTTGAATAATGTATGTGTCATCATTTGCGGATCCAAGTTAGGTATGAGACTTCCCTCCATTCTCTTTTACTTATAATCAACTATGCACATACTCTGATCATCAAAAGGCCAGGTATTTTTATGTTAATTGAAATGTATAAATAAACAACTAGCTGAGGAGGTCTAAGTTCATATTGAGCATATTCTTTAAAGTCACAAAATCCATACAGTTTTTACAAGCAAGTTTTACGGAGAACTGTAACGTTTTTTATGCCTCAAAAAAAATCTGGAAGTTGCTTAAAATCCTTTCCAATAAAAGAAAATGTATATGTACTATGGCATTATGGGGTACTACCACAGATTAAAATACCAAAGTCTTAAGGCTTATCTTATTTTAAAAACATATAGGTCGTTACTTGAGGTTTTTTTTTAATAATAAATAAATGTGTGTATATGTATATATGTACACAAACACATATATATATGACCTTAAAAATATTCTCATGGTGTTATATAAGAGAGCATATGATCATAGGTATTTCCTTCTCATATCAAAATATTTATAAGTGCTTGCCTTAATTTTTCTTAGCAAGGTTTTCCTGTCCTATGCATAATAGTTTAGTTTACTGCTCGAAAACACTTGCAAGTACCCTTGGAGTACTTTATCTACCCAGCTGGCTCTTTTCTTCTTTTCTTTCTTTTTTTGCCATCTTCAATCATTCAACAAATAAATACTATGTACTAAGCATAATAATACCTTTACTTCCTTAAACTTCAGACTTAGTTTTCTGTATATGTTACTTAAATATCTAAAATATCTCATTACTCCATCTACAATTTTATTGTTTCACTGAGAAGGACATTCATTATTACTGTTTGCAGTCTCAGTTTTTAAATTTATAGTTTATGTTAAACAAAACAATCCTAACCTTCAAAGTACTAGGTAAAATGCAGCTAATGTTTTCCCTTATCAGTACCACTCCCAGTACATTAATAATCGATTAGAAGATAAAAGAACTAGCCATAAATTTTTTAAAATCTGAAGGGAATCCTAAAATGCAAATGATTACCCTCAGAAATGAAGCTATATGCCAATAATTGATTCACCTTAGTATATTTCAAAGTAAAAAGGACCAATGTTAAGTAAATGAAGAGTAGAAATTACTTTAAGAATAAAATTTTATTTTTCTTTCAATTTTTACTCATTTTTTTTTTAAATCAAGAATTCAGGATCTAAGCTAAGTTAACTCTATAGTCAAATCAAACACATTTCAGCAATAATTCAGTTATAAGACTGAACACCTGATGTTCTGGGAACTGAATTTATCACTTCTTTTGGCATTTCTACAGGTTGTACCAAAAATGATTTTTTTTTTGGCTCGTTAGTTTTACCATCTGACTTACCATCTGACATATCTTTAAGGACCAGATTCTCCAACTCACTCCACTCAGTGTTCAGGCGTTTCATTAATTTGAATGCATTTACAGGGTGTCCAACAAATCCTTCTGGATCTTTTGTCGCTGTGCTGGTTAACCGATCTAATTTCTCTGCCCATCTAAAATGTAAGACATAAATGGAATATACATAAATTATATACACACTTAATGAGGAAGAACATAATTTAGTAAAGCACTCAAAAAAGATTAGAGGTTTTTGAGTTAAAACTATACCTAAAAATTTTTTTATGCAAAATTATAAAGATTTTTCAAAAAGCAAGATTCTCTTACAGATAAAATCTAATTTGGAAAACTTAAAATATAAGACTTTTTAGGTTTATGTTTCTCTCAAATGGTTACAGTAAATGTAACATATCTTAGTAAAAGTTGACTGGACCCCTCTAGTAAGAATCTAAAAATTTATTTCCCTACAAGTCCAAATAATTGATTATTATAAAGTACAAATCAGCCCAATCCAAATTCAGTTACATATTCATTTAAATCACACTTACAGAAAAATTTTGTACTCAATACTTAGAAACTATATTTTAAAACAGAAAAACTGGGGCTTCCCTGATAGTCCAGTGGTTAAGAATCTGCCTGCCAATGCAGGGGACACAGGTTCGATCCCTACACCAGGAAGATCCTACATGCTGAATGGCAACTAGGCCCATGCACAACTACTGAAGCCCATGCACCTAGAGCCCAGGTACGTAACAAGAGAAACCACCACAACAAGAAGCCTGTGCAATGCAACTAGAGACAGCCTGAGCCAAGCAATGAAGACCCTGCACAGCCAAAAATAAATAAATAAATAAATCTTTAAAAAAATAAAATAACCTGACTACTTAGCTACTCATTAAACAAAGGCTACGAACTCTCAGGTCAGGATTAACTGTGAACCTGAGTCAATTAAAGATAAATTAGCATTTGAAGAAAAACCGTATCAATTAAATAATACTATACTTACCACTGTAATCTCTAGAACGCAACCATAAAACTAAAGGCTAAATAGCAGTGGAAAACTGCTTGATTAGGGAGGATAGAAGATATTAGCAACTAAAAAAAAAAAAACAACTGTCAATTACCTGTCTACATTCTTACCGCAATCCACATTCTTCCACATGAAGTCTTTAATTGGGCCTAACTTTTGTTTTCTGTGGTTCTATTTTAGCCCTTATCTGGCCTTTTAAGACTAACAGAGGGCTTTCATTTTCACTTAAAGAATATTTTAGCCAGGAAGAACACATCCAGGTGGAGTCAGTCATAATAAGTAAAACACTTGGCTTACTTTTTTATTTGTTCTAATTTGTCCTCTTCTGCCTTTATATAGTCTTTCAGGGAAGTCACCAGATCTTTTTCAGTATGAATCAAATCAGTCATCTGACCTAGAAAGAAGAAAGTTACCAAATACCCATACTGTCAAAACAAGTTTTCTAGAATAATATAAGAATGATTGAGAATGCTTCATTTAATGAAAGGACTTAACTGGCATGAACCAGATATGTTGGAGAGAGCATCATTTTTTTTTTCTCTTTTTAAAGCCAAATAAATAAAAATTAAGCCCCAAACTTTTCCAGGCATGTGGTCCAATTCTAATTTTCAAGCTACTTAATTCTGCAAACTTGGACCATATCGACAAATTGTCTGTTCCTCTAAGAATTTATTTTTAAATTTCAAAACATTACTTTCCAAGGATCAACATTTCTTCTTCCCTACCTCCCCCCTCATCTTTTTTGGGGTTTGAGACTACTGAGAATTAAAATTTTTATTCAATTTGACAAAGACCACACTAACAAAAAGTATACTTCACAACTGAAATTCAAATATCCATATTTAGTTATTCCTAATAGGATGAGAGAAAAAAGTTGCACAATGTGTCTCTTTGCAACCATATGGACTGTAGCCCACCAGGCTTCTCTGTCCATGGTATTCTCCAGGCAAGAACACTGGAGTGGGTAGTCATTCCCTTCTCCAGGGGATCTTCCTGGAGTCACAGGGATTGAACCCAGGTCTGCATTTCAGGCAGATTCTTTACTGTCTGAGCCACTGCTGCTGCTGCAGCTGCTAAGTCGCTTCAGCCGTGTCCGACTCTTAGCGACCCCATGGACTGCAGCCTACCAGGCTTCTCCATCCATGGGATTTTCTAGGCAAGAGTGTGGGTTGCCATTGCCTTCTCTGATCTGAACCACTATAAAGCCCCAATAGGATGAGAAAACTCATCATTTTACATTCCAAAATTAAGTGTCATAAATATGCTTGCTTGGGTTTTATTTAGCTCCACAATCACATAAGGGTAAAACTGGTCAACAGGATGTAGGAAAACACCTCTTTTAAAACATATAAAGTATGCATATAGGAAAATATAAAAGACTAAGTATATACATTAAGTGATTTGCCAGGTAGACTCTACCAGAGAATTTTCTTTTGTATGCTTTACTAAGTTTTGGCAATCAGAAAAAATTAAGTATTTAAATATGAAGGAAAAAAATGACTTTAAAAGAAAGATTTTTAGAGGGGTAGGGACTGAAGTAATGTTTCAGTCCCTGAGAATACTATGTATTTGTTTTTACCAATTTAAAAATATGAAAAAAAGGAAAATTTTAAATACAAAAACAAAAAAATAATTAAGACTTACCAATAGAAGTAAAAAAGCCTGGATGGGCCAAAGACTCAGGAAGTAGAATCCCTACAACTAAAATATACCAGATCATCTTCAAAGGTTTAATTTTACAGGCTCACACACCTACAAGAGAAATATGGCCATTATTTAAAAAAAGGAAGGATAGGAAAAGTTTCTAACCTATTTTTCCTATGAATAAAATGTAAGTCAGACTTTAAGATTGCCCATAGAACATTGTTAATTCTAGTAAACTGATTTAATAACTTAGTAAGAGCTACTATCTTATTTTTCATAGAAGAGTACTCACTTGATATTTCATGTTAAAATGAAAATATACATGTTTGCTATCACCATGATAATATATGCTTAAAAATGCTGTTTGTTTTCTCTTTAGTTACTACTACAGTTAGATCAACAGGATAGTAGTACACTTTTTCATTAAGTTTACTTTGCGATCTACATCTAAGTCATAAGTTCCCATTAAAATATACCACTTCATTATAGTAACTTAATTTAAATACTACCAAAATACATTCTAAAATGTTAGAATATATTTAAAGGAACAAAATGTTTCAGAGCTTTCTGATTAATCCCCTTAATTTCTAACTTGGTCCATCTTTTCCCTACAATGGCTTTAAATTTTAAAGTAAGTTCAATTAAAAGTTGTAGGTTTGGAGGTGATGAATATGTTCCAAAATATACTGTGGGGACTGATGGCCAAAGAACACCGTGAAACTACTCAAAATCAACCAATCATGAACATTAAATAGGTGAATAGTGTGGTATTTAAGCTAGCAAGCTGTCGATTTAGGCTAGTAATCTCTCTCAAAGGACCCAATGTTGAGCTTTTTCTCTTATCTACTGTGTTCTATGTAAAAAATCCCTAGCCCAGTACATAGCTGAAGCATTCAGGAAAAAAAAACAAAAAAACTGGCAGCAAAGCCCTTCTGTCTTTCTTTTCTGGAATGGATTCTTCATGGCAGATGCAGATTTTCAACTAACCAGAAGCTTTAACCCTGCTTTCCCAAAGGCCCTGTTAACATTCTTCTCTTGCTCTCTCTTTACCACATAAACATGGACTTTTAAGTTCTTCTTTATTACCTTACAGGAAAACAAGTTACCCTGCAATACTGTTTATCCCAATAACAGACAGCCATTGCTTATTCTCACTTGTCACCCTATTCCTCTTTGTGCAGGCACCTCTGACTCTCCCCAAGAGACTTCACCAAAAGCAACAGGTTCAAGTCCACATTAGAAAACTCCCTATCACACACACACAACATTTTCCACATTAGAAAACTCCCAATCTCTCTCACACACACACACCAACACCCATACACACACACCATTTTCCACCTAACTTGAATCAATAAAATTAGATCACCACAGAAACTGACATGTTGGAAGTCCTCCTAAGTTTCCTCCTCCAGAACCACACAGTAGTGAAATACACTGTTCTCTTGGCTGCCTTACAGTAACTCTTTGGGAAGGCTTCTATTTGGGAAGGCTTCTAGAATGTAGCAGATGCAGACACTTCCTCTCCTGGGCTCTCGCCAAAGCGCAAGGTTTTTTCAAAATCCTGGGCTGTCTGAACAGTCTAGAATTTTCTCACTGTTTAAACAGATTTCTGCCATAATTTCTTCATAAATGAATGTTATTTCCAGCAAATACAAATGCTTTTGCTGTACCAAGAGAAGGCTAACCAGAAATGTTGTCTAAACATTAACTCTGATGAGAAAGTTTAGATCTGTCAGATAAGAAGTTATCATTTTTTTCATTGCTAAAATGTATTTTGTCACTAAAGTTTCTTTGTCATCTTTCATTGTCCTTAAACCTTACAATGAATCAAGAAACACTGGCCTACAGAAATTACCAAAAAAGCTTGAGAATTTCTTTATTTTAGATGAAATAAAGAGTCATAATAACAAAAAACAAAAGAGCAAAAGTTACTAGACCTCTGAAAACAGAATTTTTAAACTTAAAAATAAGACAATCTATCAAAAGCCAGATGGAATTAAAATACACAAAAATATTTAGGTTTATATATTTTTTAATAAAAACTATAAACTAGGAAACTAAAGAAAACAGAGTTCATTTAAGGAAGTCCTACAAATCAATAAAAAAAACAAGACATCAGCAGATAGGTGGGCTGAAAGTGAAAGTCACTCAGTCGCATCCAACTCTTTGCGACCCCATAGACTGTAGCCCACCAGGCTCCTCTGTCCATGGAATTCTCCATGCCAGAATACTGGAGTGGGTAGCTGTTCCCTTACTGAGAGGATCTTCCCAACCCAGGGGTTGAACTCAGGTCTCCTGCATTGCAGGCAGATTCTTTACCATCTGAGCCACCAGGGAAGCCCAATAAGTGGGTGAAGTATCCAGAAAGCCACAAAAGAGGAACTATAGTTAACGAAACCCACCAAAACAAAAACCCACTCATCAGTAATCAAGGACACAAGAAGTTGAAATAAGATAGCCAGTTTTTGCCTATCAAACAAACAATTAAACAAATTTAAAAACTAAATTTAAAATACCTAATGACGATAGTGCTATATGTCAAGAAACTTAAAATGAACATATTCCTTACTTGTAAATTCCAATGAAAAACAAGATTTAAAAATTAACATCAATCCTACAACATTCACTGCTGGTGGGACTACGAAATGGTACAGTCACTTTGGAAGACAGCTTGGCAATTTCATAAAAAATTAAATACACTCTTACCATATGATCCAGCAATCATGTTTAGTATTTACTCAAAGGAGTCGAAAATTTATGTCCACAAAAGCCTGCACATGGCTATTTATAGCAACTTTATTTATGATGGGCAAAACTTGGAAGCAACCAAGATGTCCTTTAGTAGGTGAACAGATAAACCGTGATACATCTAGGCAATGGAATATTATTCAATGCTAAAAAAAAGAAATGAGCTATCAAGCCATTAAAAAATATGGAGGAATTAAAAATATTACTAAGTGAAAGAAGTCAATCTGAAAAGGCTGCTGCTGCTGCTGCTAAGTCACTTCAGTTGTGTCCGACTCTGTGTGACCCCATTGACGGAAGCCCACCAGGTTCCCCCGTCCCTGGGATTCTCCAAGCAATTCCAACTATATAATATTCTGGAAGAGGTAAAACTATGAAGAGAATAGAAAGATTAGTAGCTGATAGAAGAAGAGGGGGGATGAACAAACGGAGCACAGAGGATTTTTAGGGCAGTGAAAATACTGTGTAATATCATAATGATGAATACATATCATTATACATTTGTTCAATTTCACAGAATTTACAACACTAAGAGTGAAGGGGTATGTTAAACTATGGCCTTTGGGCAATTATGATGTGTCAATGTAGATTCATTAATTTAAAAAAATATACCATTCTGGTGGGGGGCTACACATATTGGGAGCAGGGAGTACATGGGGACATTTCCATACCATCCTCTTAAACTTGTTAGGAAGCTGAAAGTGCTCTAAAAAATTAAGTCTTTAAAAAAATAAATACCATACAACTCTGGTGGAATCTATATTGAAGAAGATTAAGTTTCTACTACACTCTGACAGAAAGTTATAAATAATCAAAACAAAGAAAAAACATTATAATATGATCATAATTTTACGAGAAAATATGCAGAGGAAATTCACCAAAATGTAGTTGTCTCTGGAGAGCAGAACATTTGGTGATTTTCTTTTTTCCCCTAGTTTTCAGTATTTTTCAGATGTCAAGGGTTTGGGCATCCCTGGTGGTTCATTGGTAAAGAACCCACTTGCCAATGGAGAAGACACAAGTTTAATCCCTGGGTCAGGAAGATTCCTGGAGAAGGAAATAGCAACCCACTCCAGTAGTCTTGCCTGGGAAATCCCACAGACAGAGGAGCCTGGTGGTCCACTGTCCATGAGTTAGCATAAGAGTCGGACACGACTTAGCAACTAAACAACAGCTCAGGGTATATTTACTTTTATACTCAATACTTATTTTTTCTCATGTAATAGGTTTTTATTATTTAATATTTTTATTGAAGTATAGTTTTGCAATGTGCAAGTCTCTGCTGTACAGCAAAGTGACTCAGGTATATACATACATTCTTTTTTTAAAATATTTTTTTCCATTATGGTTTATCACAGGATATTGAATATAGTTCCCTGTATATATAGTACCCTGCTACAGAGTAGGACCATGTTGTTTATCCATCCTATATATGAGTTTACATCTGCTAATCCCAAACTCCCCGTCTTTCTCTCCCCCTACACCCTTTCCCCTCAGCAGCCACAAGTTTGTTCTGTGAGTTGAGTCTTTTTCTGTTTTGTAGATAGGTTTATTAGTGTCATATTTTAGATTCCACATGTAAGTGATATCATAGGATATTTATCCTTCTCTTTCTGAGTTACTTCACAGTATGATAATCTCTAGTTGCATCCATGTTGCTGCAAAGGGCATTCCATTCTTTTTCATGACTGAGTGGTATGCTATTTTATATAGGTACCACATCATCTTTATCCATTCATTTGTCAATGAACATTTAGGATGTTTCCATGTTTTGGCTATTGTGAATGATGCTGCTATGAACACAGGGGTGCATGTATCTTCTGGAACTATAGTTTTATCTGGGTATATACCCAGGAGTGGGATTGCTGGATCATACGGCAATTCTATTTTTAGTTTTCTGAGGAACTGCCACACTGTATTTCACAGTGGCTGTACCAACCAACATTCCCACCACCAGTGTAGAAGGGTTCGCTTTTCTATACACCCTCAGCAGCATTTTCTATTTGTATATTTTTTAATGATGGCCATTCGGACCAGTGTGAGATGGTACCTCACTGTAGTTTTGATTTGCATTTCTCTAATTATATTTGCTTTTATAATGACAAAAATTATACAAAATAAAACACCTAAAACATCAACTTCCATATTCTGGCACCATAAGCTTTTAATGAAATGGTTAACCACACTCTAACACAATAAAGTAGCTAACATGTTTGCACATGTCCCATTTTCTAAATCTCTAATCCTCTAGATTTCTTACTGTGCTTCAAAGATTGTTAAGCTTATTTGAAAGCAACCCAAAGTATGCCACTCCTGACAATGTAGTGGCACACTTTCCTATCCTTTCTCCCAGAAATAGACATATGACCCAGGCTAAGCCAGTCACTGACCCTCATTTCTATGAATTTAACTGTTGAAGAGTGGGCTTGTGAAATGGTAAAAAGCAGCTCTTTCTGGAATTGCTACACTCAGAGGATGTGAATTTGGAGCCGCCTGTGACCATCTGTGCCACCTGACAAGCATACTCAGGAACCTAATCTATAAAAATGACAAAGCTATGCAGAAACAAGCAGTTTTACAAGCTCCATGGCCCTGATTCTTATAGTTTCTGCTCTGAACCTGTGAACTCCCCCAATAATTTTCCAACTCAACTGAGGGAGCCTGTAAATTCCCTTTTCCTTAAACTAGTTTAAGTTGAATTTCTGTCACTTGCAATAGAAAATTCAGACCCTCTCACAGCATTACTCCAAATTACCATGCCAACCTAAGCTAGTTAATATAAATGAAGATAGCCCATATAGCAGTGGTTCTAAACTTTAGCTGTATTAGATCACCCAAAGGTGATCATATATGCAAGTTCTCAGGTGTTGCTGCTGCTGCTCTGGTGATCAGACTTTGAGAACCACAGGATATGACTGCCTCTTGAAATCATACAAAAGGTGCTCTCTGCCTTCAAATTTTATTTTACTTCAATTTATTTTTTAGAACATGTCACGGAATTTCTAATTACTCTAGGGAATGTTTTCTCTGTCTGAATACTATGCCTCATGCACATTCTTTAGAAACCTTAAGTGGCATGTTTATAGGCAAGCATATCCTTATCAATCACAGGTTTTTAAAACATAATGGTTTCTTTACTTAAGATGTCTCACTTCCATTTATTACCACCTTTGTTCAGTTAGCAGTGTGCAAAGCAATCATTATGTACAACTAAGAGTAAAGCATCCCAAAAGACATTAGGGTTTTATCAAAAATAGTAAGATATAAACGCCTTCTGTTCTAAATCCTCAAACAAGCTTGAAATAGAATTTATTTTTTTTTTTCTAAAAAAGAATTTTATTAAAAAAGCACAATAGAATTTAAATGGATTAAAGAGGAAGCAATCTTCTTCAAAAGAAGGTAAATCTCAGATCCCAGAGAAGACACAATGAAAGAAAGACTGAAAAGAAGAGAAGGGAGAAAGGAGGAAAGAAAGACAAAGAAGAGGCAGATACAAAGACAAATTTATACAGGAATAAAATTTATTACTGAAACAGTATCGATAAGTTACTCATAATATTTTGGTTCTTGGCTGGATGGCAGTTTCATGAGTGTTTATTAATTTATAAATAATCTATATATATTACATATAATGTTTAAAATGCATTAATATTTTTAAATTTAAAACAATTTTTTAATTTTAAATATTTTTAAAACTATAAAGAAACAACAACCTGGGAAACATATTCTCTGGTAGACCTGGACAAAAATAAAATGCAAAGTGTACTATTTATCTAAAACTTTCCTACCGTCCTTCTAGGAAAGCCCAGTCCCACATACTCACAGATCAACCAAACCTGGGAACAGATTTTAAAACAGTTCTACTACACTGTAAATATGACTCTGAGTTATCAGGATTCACTGAGTTGTATATTTATGTTATTCAATGGATTACTAGAACAGGGCATCTGGCAAAAAATTCTATTAGCCTTTTGGTCTAACATTTTTCTTCCAAGAAAAAAATGCAACATTAACAAGTCTGTCCTTCCCAAACAAATCACTCAAAAATTAGGCAGATTAAAGAATGCTTGTATTCTTTCTCTGACACAAAAAACTTTTCACAGGGCTCCTTCTAACAGTCTCTCCACATCTTCCACAACTTGTTCCAAACCTTCTTTTAGAGGGTTCCAACTTTAAGATTATTTTTCCTCATACAAATTCCATACTCAACTGTTGGTTTTCCTGACATCTGTGTTAGACTTTAATCTTTCTGACAGTTTTTATGGTCAGCACAAAATATCAACACACATTCAAGCTGCTAGTTCAGGCCACTGCAACGTGGTATATATATCTAGACAGAATGTCTCTTTCATATAAGCAGGATGGATTTTCCAAGACAACTAAGAGTGATTGCTAATAGAACCAGTTACATTTCTGTTCTTCCCTGTAATCGCTCTGCCAATTGCCATTTGCTTTAGCTTAACTCTAAGAATCCCAGTCATACTTCTGCTCCCAAAGAGAGTGAGCTGCATCTCTGGTACATATATAAAACCTGGGATGAGTGCTTCAATGGTATAACCAACTTTTCGATTAAAAACCCAGAAGTCATGCTAGCCTCTTTGCCACAATTATCTATACTTGAGCCGTGAACCCAGTCTTTGGCATCATTGCAGTGGAACAGCACTTATGTAGGCTGTCTTTCAGAGCTCCTTCCAAAGCTCAGTCTTCCCTGTCAGAAGTAATCTGAAGATAAGCTCATTTCAAAAATACACGCTTGTTTTACCCTACGTGGCACCTCAATCATCCCTACTCTTTCTTCTGGAAATTGCCCCCTTCTACCTTTTTAACTGCCCCAGTTCACCTTTAATTCATTCCCATAGTTTTACCAGTCATGTTATATAGCATGATACTTCTCCCTGACCAAGTGCCCATTCAAAGTTCTTTGTCAGAAAATTTGAAATTGAAACTGAGAAAAGAGGCAGCAGGCACTCTTCGAATGTCTGAACTATTTCATAAATAAAGCTCAGGAAAAGTTAGGGACCAAGTGAATGAAGCTTATCTAGAAAGATTTAAAAATGATGCACATACACAGAGAGGAAGACAGACAAGAGACAGAAGAAAACATGCTGATGTTCCAATTATTCTTGAAATTTAATCATACTCCTGACCTCTGTTGCTAAGACAACTTCCTATCGCCACAATTCTTAAATTCCATTATGGACTAGTATGAGTTAAGATTTCTGTTTAATCAGAGTCCTAATTAATATACTTTCTCTCCTCTCTAAAAAAGAAGATGTCCACCAATATACTGTGAGAAAGCACTTAAACAAAGAAGGTAAGAAACCCACTACCAAAGCACCCAAGATTCAGCGTCATGTTATTCCACATATTCTGCAATGCAAATGCTGGCCTATTGCTCTGAAGAAACAGTGTACTAAGAAAAATAAGGAAGAGGCTGCAGAATATGCTAAACTTTTGGCCAAGAGAATGAAGGAAGCCAAAGAAAAATGGCAATAACAGATTACCAAGAGATGGAGGCTGTCCTGAGAACTTCTGAGTCCAGTCAAAAATGAGATGTTCCAAGAGTGACAAATAAATAAGATCTGACATCAGATCTAAAAAATAAATATATATATATATACATACACACAAACACACACACTTTCACTCATCAACCCTGTTTCTTTAAGGCAAACTAAAAAAGGTAAATAATTCTCATGTATTTACTCCTCTCAATTCCCTATCACCAAAAAGCAATATTTTTCAATGATCTTTTAAATGCGTTTCTTAATTTTAGAAATTCAATGAATATATGTGAGATACAAAGTTTAAGAATAAATATGATTTTAATCCATTTTTTAAAAATATTTAAACTGATTCACAATTGAAGTTAAGCTCAATATTTAAAGTTTCTATTTCAACTACGAAAGTCAAGTTCCCCTAAACCAGAAACATTTTAATAATAAATGTAGGCTGAGAGGAAAGTTTGAGAAAAAAACAAATCTTATTTATAATTAAAATGGTGCCATTCTTCACTGATTTTTAAACTGTGTATTTTAAATTGTATAACATATCTCTCAATTATTTCAAACACTCTAGTTAGCAATGCATACATTTTGCAATATAGGATAAAGTATCAGGATTCTTTTTCTCAGAACAGGGAAAAAAACAAAAATAACTGTAAGTGAGGCTAGGAGTCCTGCAATTTAGTAAAATTTCATCAGTAATGTTGACTTTTATTTGGTGGTCCCTTTAAAGGGAAGCAGAATAAGCAAAAAGGTAAGGTATCTAATATAAGGCCAAACATGACCACCAGCTAATAATAAAAAATCAGCAGTACTTCAGAAGAAAGTGCCTTGGACAATGCCTCACACCTAGAAGACATTTAAGAAATGTTACTTTTGGATGTGGGGCAAGATAACAAGAATAACTGGATTTGTTGCCAAGAATGTCTCAAAGGACATGGAAAAAGAGGTGACTTGGAGAACTGAGGGAAGCCCAGGTAACCTCAACCCTGGACTAAGGCAGCGAAAAGGACCAAGAAGCCCAATCTACTAGCAAACAGATGCACAGGCTTTATAATTTAGGAATTTGAGTGGGAGAAAAAAGTGGACAGAGGCAGTGGAAGGGAAGAAGTAAAAGAAGTAAATATTAAATTATACATGTTCTCCTTGTGGCTTATAAAAATGCTGGTATTTCCAAATATTAACATAGTCTATATATTTCTCATCTGATGAATTTGCAGTACCTTCTCTTTGTTAATGAAACTATGTGTTTCATAATATGAATATTGATAAATATTGATTAGGATATTAAAAACAGCGATAATATAAAACACAGCAATTCTTTAGAAATTTAAACTCTTAAACTCTAAGTTTGTTTTCCAGTTTCAGTTCAGTTCACTCACTCAGTCGTGTCTGACTCTTTGCGACACCATGAATCACAGCACGCCAGGCCTCCCTGTCCATCACCAACTTCCGCAGTTCACTCAAACTCACGTCCACCGAGTCGGTGATGCCATCCAGCCATCTCATTCTCTGTCGTCCTCTTCTCCTCCTGCCCCCAATCCCTCCCAGCATCAGAGTCTTTTCCAGTGAGTCAACTCGTCGCATGAGGTGGCCAAAGTATTGGAGTTTCAGCTTTAGCATCAGTCCTTCCAATGAACACCCAGGATTGATCTCCTTTAGAATGGACTAATCTCCTTGCAGTCCAAGGGACTCTCAAGAGTCTTCTCCAGCAACCACAGTTCAAAAGCATCAGTTCTTCGGCGATCAGCTTTCTTCACAGTCCAACTCTCACATCATGACCACTGGAAAAAACATAGCCTTGACTAGATGGACCTTGGTTGGCAAAGTAATGTCTCTGCTTTTTAATATGCTATCTAGGTTGGTCATAACTTTCCTTCCAAGAAGTAAGAGTCATTTAATTTCATGGCTGCAGTCAGCATCCGCAGTGATTTTGGAGCCCCAGAAAATAAAGTCTGACACTGTTTCCACTGTTTCCCCATCTATTTGCCATGAAGTGATGGGACTGGATGCCATGATCTTAGTTTTCTGAATGATGAGCTTCAAGCCAACTTTTTCACTCTCCTCTTTCACTTTCATCAAGAGGCTTCTTAGTTCCTCTTCACTTTCTGCCGTAAGGGTGGTGTCATCTGTATATCTGAGGTTATTGATATTTCTCCCAGCAATCTTGATTCCGGCTGTGCTTCTTCCAGCCCAGTGTTCCTCATGATGTACTCTGCATATAAGTTAAATAAGCAGGGTGACAATAAACAACCTTGACGTACTCCTTTTCCTATTTGGAACCAGTCTGTTGTTTCTGTCCAGTTCTAACTGTTGCTTCCTGACCTGCATACAGGTTTCTCAAGAGACAGGTCAGGTGGCCTGGTATTCCCATCTCTTTCAGAATTTTCACAGTTTATTGAGATCCACACAGTCAAAGGCTTTGGCACAGTCAATGAAGCAGAAATAGATGTTTTTCTGGAACTCTCTTGCTTTTTCCATGGTCCAGCGGATGTAGGCAATTTGATCTCTGGTTCCTCTGACTTTTCTAAAACTAGCTTGAACATCTGGAAGTTCACGGTTCATGTATTGCTAAAGCCTGGCTTTAATTAAACTGTTTTCTAGTTTAAAGAGTGTTAAATATACACATGAGAAAGTTTAAAGCCTAATTTCTAAGTTTAAAGAATATACTTGGATATACATGTAAAAAGCTTAAAACTTTATACAGTAATTAAAAGAATTAAAAAAATGTTAACAATTGTCTGAGAGGGAATCACAGTCAATTCTCTTTACTCAATTTCTGTATTTTAATAAACATTTTTAACAGAAAATTTGTATTTCTATAAATAAATATGCAAGCTAAAAAATGAAGTCAAAGGAGCACTGAAGTTAAAAGATCAAGTCAAATCATAGGGTCAGTAAAATTCAAATGAGCAACTACATACTTCTACTAGGGCATAATACCACCATCTATCCCTTCTGCTCAAAAACAAATTATATGTATATTTGATTTACAGAAAAAATCCTGATAAGGCAACTGCAGTGTCTTTGTCACCCTTAGGATACAAGTAGAAAATAAAATCTTGTACAATGCACATTTTAGATTTATTAAACAAGGAATATGTGGGCTTCCCAGGTAGCTCAGTGGTAAAGAATCTACCTGCCAATGCTGGAGACTTGGGTTTGATCCCAGGGTCAGAAAGATCCACTGGAGGAGGAAATGGCAATCCACTCCAGTATTCTCGCCTAGGAAATCCCATGGACAGGGGAGACTGGCAGGCTATAGTCCATGGGGTTGCAAAAGAGTCAGACATGACATAGCCAATGAAACAACAACAAGGAATATGTGGTAAAGCAAAACTATTCCAAAGGAAGTGCTTTCAGTGAAACCTCCTTAAAAGATTGATTTTTTTTAATTAATTTATTTTAAATGGAGGATAATTACTTTACAATATTGTGATTTTTGCCATGCATCGACATGAATCAGTCATGGGTGCACATGTGTCCCCTCATCCTGAACCCCCCTCACAAATCCCTCCCACCCTATCCCTCTGGGTTGTCCTGATTTTTTTTTAAAACAAGCTAAGGCAATGGCAAGCCACTCCAGTACTCTTGCCTAGAAAATCCCATGGATGGAGGAGCCTGGTAGGCTGCAGTCTGTGGGGTCGCTATGGGTCGGACACGACTGAGCGACTTCACTTTCACTTTTCACTTTCACTCACTGGAGAAGGAAATGGCAACCCACTCCAGTGTTCTTGCCTGGAGAATCCCAGGGAAGGGGGAGCCTGGTGGGCTTCCGTCTATGGGGTCACACAGAGTCGGACACGACTGAAGTGACTTAGCAGCAGCAGCAGCAGCATACTACTTGAAAAATTTTCATTTACAAAAAAGCAGCATTTCTTTTAGAAAAGGACCTTTCCATACAAATAAGAACCAATCACCGGAAGCTACAGCAACCAGTATGTTAATTACCTGGGAATAAATTAAGAAAACTTTATATTGACCTAAAATTAACTCAAAATGTATCCAAGATTATCTTGAAATCTAAAACTATAAACCTCTTGGGGAAAAAAGAGGTGTAAATCTTCATAACCTTAATTTCTTAGATATGACACACAAAAAGCACAAGAAGCGAAGGAAAAAATTAAATTGGACTTCATCAAAATTTAAAACTTTCATCTTTCAGGAAGTGGAAAGACAACCAAAAGAATGGTAAAAAAAAAAAATATATATATATGAATTATATCTCTAACAAAAGTTTAATACCTAGCACACAGAATTCTTAGAACTGAACAATTAAAAAAAAACCCACTTTTTAAATGAGACAAGGATTTGAAGAGATATTTCTCCGAAGAAGCTACAAATGGCCAATAAGTACATGAAAAAACTCAACATCACTAGTCATTCAGTTGTTTGGTCGTGCCCAACTCTTTGTGACCCTATGGACTGTAGCACGCCAGGCCTCTCTGTCTATCACCAACTCTCGGAGTTTACTCAGACTCACGTCTATCGAGTCGGTGATGCCATCCAAACATCTCATCCTCTGTTGTCCCCTTCGCCTCCTGCCTTCGATCTTTCCCAGCCAGCATCAGGGTTTTTTCAGATGACTCACTTCTTTGCATCCGGTGGCCAAAGTATTGGAGTTTCAGCTTCAGCATCAGTCCTTCCAATGAATAGTCAGGACTGATCTCCTTTAGAATGGGATGGACTGGTTGAATCTCCTTGTAGTCCAAGGGACTCTCAAGAGTCTTGAAACATGTATATTATCATATGTGAAACGAATCACCAGTCCAGGTTCAATGCATGATACAGGATGCTCGGGGCTGGTGTACTGGGATGGACCAGAGGGATGGGATGGGGAGGGAGGTGGGAAGGGGGTTCAAGATGGGGAACATATGTACACCCAGGGCAGATTCATGTCAATGTATGGCAAAACCAATACAATAATGTAAAGTAATTAGCCTCCAATTAAAATAAATAAATTTTAAAAAATAAAAAATAAAACTTGTGTGTAAGCAAAAAAAAAAGTCTTCTCCAGCACCACAGTTCAAAAGCATCAGTTCTTCAGCGATCAGCTTTATTCACAGTCCAACTCTCACATCCATACGTGACCATGGGAAAAACCATAGCCTTGACTAGACGGACCTTGGTTGGCAAAGTAATGTCTCTGCTTTTTAATATGCTATCTAGGTTGGTCATAACTTTCCTTCCAAGAAGTAAGCGTCTTTTAATTTCATGGCTGCAATCGGCATCCGCAGTGATTTTGGAGCCCCAAAAAATAAAGTCTGACACTGCTTCCACTGTTTCCCCATCTATTTCCCAGGAAGTGATGGGACCAGACGCCATGATCTTTGTTTTCTGAATGTTGAGCTTCAAGCCAACCTTTTCACTCTCCTCTTTCACTTTCATCAAGAGGCTTTTGAGTTCCTCTTCTTGAGTTCCTTTCTGCCATAAGGGTGGTGTCATCTGCATATCTGAGGTTATTGATATTTCTCCCGGCAATCTTGATTCCAGCCTGTGCTTCTTCCAGCCCAGCGTTCCTCATGATGTACTCTGCATATAAGTTAAATAAGCAGGGTGACAATATACAACTGTGACGTACTCCTTTTTCTATTTGGAACCAGTCTGTTGTTTCATGTCCAGTTCTAACTATAGCTTCCTGACCTGCATACAGGTTTCTCAAGAGGCAGGTCAGGTGGTCTAGGATTCCCATCTCTTTCAGAATTTTCCACAGTTTATTGTGATCCACACAGTCAAATGCTTTGGCATAGTCAGTGAAGCAGAAATAGAAGTTTTTCTGGAACTCTCTTGCTTTCTCCATGATGCAGCGGATGTTGGCAATTTGATCTCTGGTGCCTCTGCCTTTTCTAAAACCTGCTTGAACATCTGGAAGTTCGAGGTTCACATATTTCTGAAGCCTGGCTTGGAGAATTTTGAGCATGACTTTACTAGCGTGTGAGATGAGTGCAATTGTGCAGTAGTTTGAGCATTCTTTGGCACTGCCTTTCTTTAGGATTGGGATGAAGACTGACCTTTTCCAGTCCTGTGGCCACTGCTGAGTTTTCCAAATTTGCTGGCATATTGAGTACAGCACTTTCACAGCATCATCTTTCAGGATTTGAAATAGCTCAATTGGAATTCCACCACCTCCACTAGCTTTGTTCGTAGTGATGCTCTCTAAGGCCCACTTGAATTCACATTCCAAGATGTCTGGCTCCAGGTGAGTGATCACGCCATCGTGATTATCTTGGTCGTGAAGATCTTTTTTGTACAGTTCTTCTGCGTATTCTTGCCACCTCTTCTTAATATCTTCTGCTTCTGTTAGGTCCATACCATTTCTGTCATTTATCGAGCCTATCTTTGCATGAAATGTTCCCTTGATATCTCTAATTTTCCTGAAGAGATCTCTTGTTTTTCCTATTCTGTTGTTCCCTTCATAAAAAAACTGCCAAATGTTAAAGTCACTATACTAATTTCATTGCCCGTGTCAACAAATGAAAGCTCCAACTGCTCCATGGTCTCATCAGCATTTGGTATTGTTTTATTTTTCCTTTCTTCCTTCATTTTTCTTAATGTCTTAATTTTCTCACTACTGGTTTCTCATTGTGGTTTTAACTTACAATTCTTCAATTATCAATGATGTTTCATATCTTTTGGTATATTTACTTGCTATCCATATTCCTTTTTTGGTAAAGTTTCTAATTAAATCCTATGTCAACATTTTAATTAGGTTGTTCATTTACTATTGAATTTTGTGAGTCCTGGAGATATTCTGGATACAAGCTTTTTGTTAGATATGTGATAGAATATTAACTCCCAGTCTGTGATTTGTCTTTTCACTCTCAAAACACTCTTTCAAACAGCATAAGTTCTTAATTTTGAAGAAGTTGAACGTAGTACTGATTTATTCATTCATGGATCATGCTTTTGGTGTCTAACTTTTTGCTGATTTAAAAAAAAAAAAAACTGTGCTCAATCTAAGGTCCAAAAGATTGTCTTATATTTTTTTCGTTATTTTCTAGCTTTAGGTCTTATTTTGAGATCTATGAACCATTTTGAACCAGTTTTTGCATAGACTATGGGGAATTTTTGCGCTGAGGCTATAATAAAGAAAAATTTTCTATTTTGATGTCTGAAGGCTAGTGCCTTAAAACCCACTTCCCTCTCCCTTTTGCCCCACATCTGAATAAGTTAGTATGAAAGCCTGGCCATTCTCTCCACTATCAACGGGAAGCTAAAACCATGAAAATCCCACACGTGAGAACTATCACACTCTGAGTCACAATGAAAATTAAACTCAACCTCCCTACTTCACTTTTGCTTCATTCTGGACTAAATCTAAGACCTGTCCTTAAGGAATCCTTTTGCCGTTGACTCAGTGAGTAAACCTTATTTCCTATTCCATATCCACTGGCGCCTTTCTGTCACCTGTTCCAACTTTTATACGAATTCCTGAGCAAGGGGCTGCCCAGTGTCCAACAGAGGATATTAGATGCCCAAATAAGACAGAGTTTTTTATATATGAACATCCAACTATTCCAGATTATCCTTTCTCTACTGAATTCCCTTAATACCCTTGTCAAAACAAACTGATCATTTTGCATGTATTTTTCTATTTTGTTCCATTGATCTATCTTTGTCTTTTCTCTATCCTTACTCTTGAGTATTGCAGTAATATAATAAGTTGAAATCACAAGTTTTTCAACTTGTCTTTTCAAAATTGTTTTACCTTTTTCTAGTTCCTTTGTTTTCCCATATCAATTTTAGAATCAGCTTGTTACTTTCTATAAGAAATCCTCTCCTCCTGAGATCTGGCTGGAATTGCACTGACTTTATAGATGAGCTCAGGACAAATGGTTATCTTAACAATATTAACTCTTCCAATACATGAATATGGTATCTCTCTCCACTTATGTAGGTCTTCTTTGGTTTCTTCCATTCCGTTCCATTCCGTTCAGTCGCTCAGTCGTGTCCAACTCTTTGCGACCCCGTGGACTGTAGCCTACCAGGCTTCTCCGTCCATGAGATTCTCCAGGCAAGAATACTGGAGTGGGTTACCATTTCCTTCTCCAGGGGATCTTCCCGAC
Organism: Moschus berezovskii; assembly: GCF_049115385.1. Classification (NCBI taxonomy): domain Eukaryota; kingdom Metazoa; phylum Chordata; class Mammalia; order Artiodactyla; family Moschidae; genus Moschus; species Moschus berezovskii. Next base: position 29,930,350 of record NC_142471.1, read on the forward strand.
CCAGGGATCGAACCCGGGTCTCCTGAATTGGAGGCAGACACTTTAACCTCTGAGCCACCAGGGAAGCCCTTTCTTCCATTAGTGTCTTGTAATTTTCATTATACAAATCTTGCACATGTCTTGTAAAGCTAATACTAAAGTTTTGGTGCTATTGAGATGGTACTTCAAAATTTTTATTTCCAATTGTCCTTTGCTATTATATAGAAATACAACTGATTGTTATATATTGACCTTCTATCCTTCAACCTTGCAGGATTCACTTATTAGACATAGAGTTTTTTTAAAAAAATCTTTCTGCACAGAAGAAGATTTCCTGCACAGACATTCTGTCCATGATTACAGCCGGTTGCTGCCCTTTGAAACACACTGTTAAAAGAATTAAAACAAGCCACAGTCTGGGAAAAAAATATTTCCCTATCACATATGCAGCTATTTCACTCTTAGACATTTATGCAAGAGAAAAGAAAGTATATATTCCTCCAAAGACTTATATATGAATGCTCATAGTAGGTTTATTTATAATAGTTAAAAGCTGAAAACCACCCAAATGGCCATCAATTAGAACATGGACAAAAACAAAGTTTTGCAGAATATCCATACAATATAATATTACCCAACAATAAAAAGACACAAACACATAACAATATGGATGAATTTCAAGGCACTAATACTGAGTTTAAGAAGCCAGACATCCTCCCCCACCACAAGAAGTACATACTATATGAGGGGTCTCAAACAGTCGGACACGACTGAGTGACTGAACTGAAAGTCCTTTAATTGTTATGATTGATTAAAAATCTTTAATCTGATTAAAAAAGCCCAATTCAATCCCCTAGAAAATTCTTAGTGGGAAGAAAAAATTACTGGTATAAGAATTTTTACTGTCATGTGTTTCTTTTCCAAAATAAAAAAAAGTACAGGTAGAAAGAAAACTAGTTAAGGTTTTGCTAAACAGGTAGATAAAATAAACCACTAAATTTCAGACTTTACAATATTTACAATGAAGAAATAGCTCAAGTGCCCAACAAGAAAAAAAGACTGAGTATATTAACTTGATATAATATCACTATTTAAATGAAAAATATGCAAACCAAAACATGGACACTAAACATGGACATTTATATAAAACACTAAGCAGGAAGTTTAAGTAGTCCAGGAGAGTACTCATTCACTGGTGACAACTATGTAAGAAACATGAATCTCTATACTATACTGCTTTTGTCAATGTACAACCAAATGCACTAATAGTCACGCTGACCATCCAAACAACATCAGGAAAAGGAATGTTTTTCATTATATCAAGTTGAAAACTGTTGGAGTAAACGTAATGAAATCCTTTGAGTTTCATTAGTTTTTCAGTTCAGTTTAGGCTTTGGCTAGAAAAAACTAATGAGAGAATAGTTTTAATTTATACAAATAGATTTCATTGAATAGAAACATAAATGAAGCTTTAACTAATACCACACACCCACTTTATTTGGCTTGTCTCATATATTCATTTACTATACACACACACACTCGCACCTTATAATATAATTGTTAAGATTCAAGATCTTAGGACTTCCCTGGTGGTCCAGTAGCTAAGACTCCAAGCTCCCAATGCAGGAGGCCCACACGGTTCCATCCGTGGTCAGAGAACTAGATCCCACATACCACAACTAAGAGTTTGCATGGCACAATGAAGACCTGGTGCAGCCAAACACATAAATATTTTTTTTTAAGATTCAAGATCTCACTGTAAGAAGAGCAATAAAGTGTAATGCCAAGGGTCTATGCAATTTATTTTTCTTTACCTTCAAGCATTTTCCACTTTTAGAGCAGAACCAAAGATATGTTACAATATCTAAGGGGGTGAGGGGAGGCCGACATGATGTATAGCTACCTAGGCAATTAAGCAATTCAACAATTCTCCAACCAACTTATTCACTTTGTTAAAAACTCTTCTCTGCACAGTTGTTCAATCATGTCAGACTTTTTGTGACCTTTCGGACTGTAGCCCACCAAGCTCCTCTGTCGAGGGTATTTCTCAGGCAAGAATACTGGAGCGGGTTGCCATTTCCTCCTCCAGGGTATCATTCCCAACCCAGGAAATGAACCCCTGTCTCCTGCACTGCAGTCGGATTCTTTACCGTTGAGCCATCCAGGAAGCCCTAAAAACTCTTTAGCCAAAGTTTATTAGGGTAATCTATACAGTCAAGGCCAGTCAGACATACAAGCCTAGATCTATTTTAAAAAATATTCAAGAAATCCTGCTTCAAGATACCTAGATGCCTTTATTCCATATCTCTTTTTACTTTTTAGTTATTAACAGGGTTAGGGTTTTTAGAATTTACAGATATACTTACGGAGGGAGAAAATTTCTGTAAATGGTAATTAAAATTCCACACTGATATGTGTACTTACATTTTCAGACCCAGAGTCCACACCTTCTATCAGATTTCCAATGGACTTCACGACCACAAAACAGGTTGAGAACTACTACTATGAATCCCACAGGGACACTTTTCAAATCTAAGTGATGTAATTATATTTTGTAAGAATCATTTACCATCAGTCATCTAAAATACTGACAGGACTTAAGGCATAATGTACTAAAACCAAAACTGACAGGACTTTCAAAGCTAAGTAACAGGACTTCCCTGGTGGTCCAGTAGTTAAGAATCTGATCACCAATGCAGGGGACGCGGGTTTGATCCCTGGTCTGAAAAGACCTCACATGTGGAGGAGTAACTAAGCCCATGTGCCACAACTACTGGGCCCCGGTGCCAAACTACTCAAACCCCTGCAGAGCCCTGTGCTCTAGGAGAGAAACCACCGCTATAAAAAGCCTGTGCGCGGCAACTAGAGAGTAGTCCCTGCTCACCACAACTAAAGAAAGCCCATGGGCAGAAAGGGAGAGCAGCACAGCCAAAAATAAATAAATAAAAACGTTTTAAGTAATAAAACTAACGCGTCCCACAGCACGGGAGGTGGGGGGAGGAAGGTAAGATATGAAGTTCACCGTTAAGATTAGGAATTACATTCACAGGCTAAAAGTCAAAGTTTAAAAAAAAAAAATCACTGAATGTCTACTTAAATTTTAAATCAAGGGAAAAAACCTTATTCAAGGTTGTTCACATTTCTTGCTTATCATATCCATTTTTTCCATTGATATTTGATCAGAAAAATCCCTTTTAAGTGTTTCATAAATTAAATTCCAGGACTCCCGCTATGAAGACTTGAATATTTCATCAGATTATTTTTAGGAAAAGACTAGCCTCATTCATAAGCTACATATAAATCTAAAAGGGGAAATACGTTTCTTGCCAGAACCTATTAAAAAAAAAGAAGAGGAGGCAAAAGTTGATGAAAGAACACTGCTGCCACGTCTTTTCCCTCCCCCCACTCAGTAGTGGCTACTCCATCCCTCAGAGTGCATTCCAAGGGAAAGGCCAAGAGCCGCAGCTCTCAAGAGAAACCAGAAACAGTTAAGTTGAAACTGGCAAGCCTCTTTGGCCTTTCAGATCAATTTCCTAAAAGGAGATCCAGCTTCTGCTTCATCCCTTTCTTAAAGCAAACTGTGCAAAATTCCAAGTCCTGTCCATTCTATCCAGAACGCCTAAGTTGTTAGTGTCTACGAGCGGACTGCATTTAATACATTCGATTATTCAGGAGAAATGGTCTTATGAAACTATTCCCCCCGCCCCCTTAAAAACATGCAGCTGCGGGCCATCCATGTAACTCAACTCAAACTTCTCACGCAGCCACAGAATTCGATTTACTGATGTGGACTTTTAAAAGCTGCAAACTCGGCTGAGAGAAAGAGAGGGGGAGGGGAGAAGCTCATGTGCCTTTAAAAAATTTTTGTGGCAGAATAAGGAAGGAAGAAGACTAGCTTCCCAGTTCACTGGAGGATCTGACAGCCGACTTCCTCAACCTAGCTGCCCGAAACTCGCCGCCCGGGGCTACCTCCAGCTGCTCAATCAGCCCGCGGCGCGCAACAGATGAGTTAAACCTGAACTTTCCCGGGTAGGTCCGCTTCCCAGACCCCACGACTCCGGCAGAATAAAACTGCCCGAGCGCTTCAGCGTCAGGTCTAAGCTTTAAAAACCGCTCTCTATTGCCACATGCTAACCATCTGCGGCTGTGGAGGCCGAAAACCCTTGCATACCCCTCAGCTTTGACGGGAGGGACCCACGCAGGCGAAGCGCTTGGAAAACTCAACAGGGTGATTCCTCCCTAGGAAGGAATATTCAAGAAAGTGCTGGTCCCCGGGGCGGAGACTGAGGCTGCCGCAGCCCCAGCGGTCGGGGGCGCCAACCTGCGAGGCGGTGGAAAGGGGAGCACGGAGGGCTGCTAAAGGGCCTCTGGGGCTCCCAGGGGAAACGGGGCTCAGACCGAGTCTCCAAAGGAGACGGCACCGAGGCAACAGTAGTAAACTGGGGAGCGCCCCCCGCCCCCGAGCCATACAACGAAAGGGGGCAGGGACCAGGCCACCAGAGCCATCCGAGAAAGGCCACGGCTGCCCAGGGACTGCAGCTTCAGTCCCCAAGGTCGGGGGAACGTCTCACCTGGGAAGTGGCACGCGAGAGCTGCGCGGTCTTCAGTACCCGGTCGCCTGCACCCGGCCCGCTACCTACTCCTTTCCCTCAGCCCGCTGGCGGCGCGACTGGGCAGCAGAGGGAGCCAGTTAGCCCTTTTATAACCTCCAGACTCCGACGGCTGCGCTGAGGAGGAGGCGACTCCTACCCTCGCTACGTGAGCTCGATCACACCAGCGGCCCGGCGTCTGCGCAGGCGCCCAGCCCGGGCCCTCTCCGCCCCTACCCGTGGCCCACGGCCCACGCCCCGGACTCCTCACCAGCCCGTGGAGTCTGAGGCCGAGAGGAGGGACCGGCGGGCGGGCCTGGGTTGTAACGCGCCTGCGCGGGGCTCTCGCTACGCCACTGTCTCCATGGTTACCTGGGATTTGTGCTGCTGCTTTCAACAGGTTGTTTAGAGCCTGAATTTGGGGATCAGCCCCTCAATCAAGCCTGAGCGATGAAACCACCAGCGAGGAAATGTCTTAAATATGAGAAGAGGAACATGGACGCGTAAAAAATAAAGCAGAAAAGAATAAGTATCGGGTGGAAAATAACACAGTATATTCTGTCTCTCTGTCTTGGCCCTGAGGCTTTTTGCTTTACCTACCTCCTTCTGTCACCTACACTCATTTTATGTGTATCTTGTTCCATCGAACATCTTTATACTTAATCTGTAGATAACAGACTGCGCTCTCCGGAGATTTTCTGAGTTCAATTTCTGGCTCAGTCCGGTAAAACTATGGGCATTGATCTCTCTGTATCTCAGTTTCCTGCAAAATGAGAATGACAAATAGGTACCTCATAGTACCTACCTCGTTGTTGTAAGGATTAAATGAGATGATGTATGTAAAGCACTTAGAACATGCTTAGCACACAGAAAGGGCTTGGTAATTTTTAGATGGTGTTGTAGCATATAAGGAACCCAGTCTTGTGTCTGGTCTTTGTTTAACATTTCCCTTAGCCATTATATTCCTAAAAGAAGTCTTAACTATCTGGAAGCAGACAACGAAGGAAATTTTTTTCCCTTGTCAGTGAAAGGAAAAAAGACATTTCTAAGACTTGTTAGTCATTAAAAAATGTTTCTAAAGTTTTCCGTGAATGATAAAAGGCATAGCAATAATTAAAATTTAACTCTTATCTAGGAGGTGGAGTTGATTATACAGATAAAGAAATAGTCATGGAGAGGGTACTTAGGGAACATAGGCAACCCAAAGGAAATAGTGAAAAATATAGTGAACCACTAATCAGCGGTTCTGAGTGTGGTCAGGGAATTCACAGGAAAAAATTACTAAAAGTTCATTTGCCTTTTTCACGCTAATGAAAGTACAATGGGGTTTTCTAGAGACTACATATCCTGGGCTATTGCAACAGAGTGCACAAAGAAGAATGAGACTCTTCTGTTAGGTCAGATATTTAAAGAGATCTGCAGAAATGTAAAAATAATACCACTATTCTCACTAAATTCTTTTTGCTCTGGAAAAGTTATTTTTTGTTTAAAAGTATTTTAACATGCACGTGCTAAGTTGCCTGAGTCATGTCTGATTCTGAACCTGTATGGACTGTAACCTGCCAGGTTTCTCTGTCCATGGGATTCTCCAGGCAAGAATACTGGAGTGGGATGCCATGCCCTTCTCCAGGGTATCTCACTGACCCAGGGATCGAACCCCTGTCTCCTGCATTGGCAGGTGGGTTCTTTACCAATAGCACCACCTGGAAACCCTGTTAACATGTAGTGAAAGTAAAAGTCACTCAGTCTTGTCCAACTCTTTGCGACCCCGTGGACTATATAGTCCATGCAATTCTCCAGACCAGAATACTGGAGTGGGTAGCTTTTCCCTTCTCCAGGGGTTATTCCCAACCCAAGGATCCAACTCAGGTCTCCCATTAACATGTAACCACTTTATTATTGTTGTTTTTAAATGAATTAATAAACAAATATTTTGCATGTTTTTTTGAACTGCTGATACAGTCAATTTTGATAGATATTCACATAAAAGCATTTTGGAGTTCTCAATACTTTTTAGGAGAGAGAAGTGGTTATGAGATCAAAGAGTTTGAGAACCACTAGTCTAAACAAAAAGCAGGGAGCCCTTTGACCTAAAGGGCAAGGCAAAGATCTTTTCCTTAAATCTTGGTCTGAAGTAAAGCTATAATCTGTGGTATCCACTGGCCCTATATAGAGCAGAAAACCCTGAAAACTGCAATTTACCCTGTAAATAAAATGGCTCCAGACCTTGAGGCAGATTTAGTGAAGCTAAGAAAGTCTCAGCTTTAGGGGGACTTCATTTGCAGTAGCCCTTTCCAAGACCCTGGAAGGGACTTAGCAATATGCTCACACAGTCTTATGCTTTTGTAAAATTTGTGAAAGTAAAAATTTTAACTGCAATCTTTAGACTGCTAATTCTTTTCTCACTGATTTCCCTCTGTCACACTTCCCCTTGTCTAGTGTTGGAGTGGCTAGAGGCATTTTTATAATTTAACTGAAGGGAACTTCAGTTAGAATACATTTGGTTTGAGTTTAGTGGGATTTATTTCTGTAATTCACAGTCACTCCCATGTATAGTTAAGCTATTTTCAGCTGTCCCAGTGTAGGAGTGGCATCCAAGAATACTCCTACCACCCATTGTTCTGACCCGCCCAGAACTGTAAAACAAAGGTACAGGGTCGGACACCATACAGTTATGGAAGGTGTCCTATGTTTCAGCATCAAAAATATATGGATAGTGGAGGAGAAACTAGGTTAAAACTTTGGGAATCTAAAGCTAAACTGTAAGAAATTCTTCCAATTATTGGATGTATAAATTTTTAATTAAAGATTTAGTGCTTATCAAGGCTTAACCAATAAAAGGAAGTAAGTGGGGGTTTTTTTTGGCAGAATTTAATGAGGATATCCATAACAAACTGGTTAGAATGTCATCAGTTTAAAGAAAACTGATGTGCCCTGAACTCTTTTAAGTCATACAAATAACCTTATTGGTTTTTTCCCAAATGTGATAACAATCCTAAAAATTTACATTATCAGAACTGTGAAGCTGAAACTTCTTAACTATCCCTATCAATATCATTTGGTTGCCCCAAAAGGACACTTCATATCAAATCTACGTATGACCACCCACATCGTCACCCTTGCTTAGTTAAAATGAAGAGGCAGATACTTTGGGGGGTAGAAAAGACATGAATCGCCTCTGAATGGTCAAACATTAGACTGGAGGTAAACCTCCATTGGCTTCCCCAGTAGCTCAGGGGTAAAGAATCTGGCTGCAATGCAGAGACATAGGAGATGCAGGTTCGATCCCTGGGTGGGGAAGATCCCCTGGAGGGGGGCATGGCAACCCATGCCAATATTCTTGCCTGGAGAATCCCATGGACTGAGGAGCTTGGTGGGCTACCTAGGTCAAAAGAGTCAGACACAACTGAGCACACATGTACGTAAGCCTCCATTAAATCTCTTCTTTTACTTCTGAAAAATTCATCAATCAAATATTTATTAAAAAAATATTTAAAGTCCTATATTCTTAGGAAAAGCCTATTATGTAGCCATTGTAACAGCTAATGAGCAGAAGTGATTTCAAACTCAGTTAATAGATCAATGGCCACTCAACCTTGTGAACAAGCTTCTGAAAAATCAGCCAGTCATTGACAGCCTTCCACTTTTAAAGTTAGCCAAACAGCAACAGCTTAACTCTCATGAACACATCTCTGAAGTTCAGCCAATTGTCAACACTCTCTCCAGCAGAGTAATCATGCTTCCACGGCTGACGTCAACCCACTTTAACCTCTGAAAGTCAGCCAATCCCTGAACTCCATCTTTCACAAAACCTAGATAAGATCAGCAGAGGGAATGTGTCAAAAAAGTATAGTTCTTTTCTAACATAGAAAGTAATAAATCAAGTTTTTATTTCACATTTTGAATGATGGTTTCTTGCCTTGACACTGAGCACTTGTGTGCCCAACAAAAAAAGGCAGCCATAACAGAAGACACAGACCCTGTTATTGAAGGCATTCATACATATGAAACAATTAGAAATTATTTGATAGAGTGAATAAATGTTGAATGTATTGTGAGGATAAAATACTACATACTTGGAGACACTGCTTTGAAAAGCATGTGCTCTCCTCACTTGCTGTAAGTAATAAGTCCTTCCTTCTCTGGAAAATAAATAAATAAAATAACCTTGAGAGTTAGGAGACTGAATAAAGTTAAATTTGATAAAATAGGTAATGGTGGGTAGGTTCTTTAGCGGGGGTTAAGATGATGGAAGCAATACTTTAGAAATATTATGCTATGTGAATTAGAAGAATCCAAGATTCACTGAGTAAATATTTGTGGAAGGCCTACCATTGTGTCCAAGACACTGTCTACTGCACTGTGGAAGATCAAACTTTAATTAAGACAGTCTCAGCTTTTAAAGAGTTTATAAACTTATTGGATAGAGTTAAAACCTGCACTTGTGGCAGTGGAAATTCATTCATCCAATAAAGATTTCCCTATATGAGCCAAATAATGCTAAGTGCTGGGAATATGTTTCCTGCTATCATAGAACTTGGGGTCCTTTTACGGAAATGAACAGTGCACTTAAATAAATAAGTGAATAAACAAAAGTGACAAGGAAAATGACCAGATGCTATGAAAAAGAATAATGGAAAACAGTAATAGGAAGGACATAATTTAGATTCATAGCACAGGAAAAGTGTCTCTGAAGAAGTGACATAAACTGAGATCTGAGTTAGCCAGCCAAAATATGTAAGTAAAAACAATCTTTTCGTTCTTATTCACATAAGAGAGAGGACAGGTTGTAAGAGAATCCTGTGGCAGGAAAAAGCTTGGTGCATTGAGAAGCGAAAAGAAAGTACTTGTGATTGTAGAGCAATAAGCAAGGGAGAAACTGGTATGATTGGTATGCAAAGGCTCAGTCAGTGGGGCCTGCTTAGTACTGGAACAAGTACGAAGGGAAAGCATTGAAGTATTCAAACAGTGAGGTAACATTATGTTATTTACTGTGAACAAAGTAAAAACACAATGTAAAAAAATATTAGTTTTCTATGTCACTGGGGGTGGGATGAGCCTTAGAACAAGGAATGATAGGGACTTCCTCCTTAATCTTGAGTAAGAACATGAAAGTCAAGAGATGAGTTGTTCCAGAATGCAGCTGAAACTAGAAACCATTCCAGTCACTAACATCCTGTCACTGTGGCACTGAGGAGAGTGGCTGCAGTAGGGTAGCCAGACCACCTCCATCATGTGACCTCAGTAGGGACACTCACTGTGGCAGGAAGAATAATGGCCCCACAAAGATGTCCACATCTTAATCCTTAGAACCTATGAATATGTTACTTTACATAGCAAAAGAACTTTGCAGGTATAAGTAAATTAAGGACCCTTATATGGGGAGACTAGCCCTGATTATCCAGTTGGGCCCAAACTGATTAGATGAATTCTTTAAGGCTGAGAATGTTTCCTTGCTCTGATCAGAGAAGGACGTGAGAATGGAAGCAAAGTGAGATATTTGATATGTTGCTGATTTGAAGATAGAGAGGGGGGCACCATGAGTCAAGGAATGCAGGAAAGTAGCAAAGAATTGGAAAATAGCAAAGAATTACCTCTAGAAAGTAGAAAAGAATTGGATTCTTCTCTAAAGCCTCCAACAAGGAACACAGCCCTGACAATACTTTTTTTTTATTTTAGCCCAATGAAAGCACTGTCAGAGTTATAACCTACAGAACCATAGGATAATAAATTTGTATTATTTAAGCCATCAGATTTATGGTAATTTGTCATAGCAGCAATAAGAAACTGATACACCTACATATATGATCACAACTGAAACAATGTCTGAAGGTTATGACATTTCTCAAGGGTCAGAGTAAATTTCCCAATGTTCTCTCCTAGAGGTGAATGCAGTTATTAGGACTGACCCTTTACACCAGATAAACATTCTTGAAATCATGGAAATAGTCTGAGGAAGAGGACTCCAGAGAATAAGAAAGATCTTCTCTCAAAAAGCACAATAGGAGTATTAAGACCTCTAATTTTAATGTTAAGAGGCATATGACCTACTCATATTTTGCCCTCAAAAAGCAAGACATGTGAGTTACATAAAAACTGTGCCATGGTCTTTAGTTTGGAAAACTGGCCAAATAGTGGTTATCAACAAACAAAATAAGGAAGGTGGGAAAGTGAGCTGAATTTGTAGAAAAAATGAAGAATTTGATTCTGAATCTTAATGGATTTGAAATGACAGGGACCATCATAAGCTAACGCTTGCTTTGCTAATTAATAACCAGTTTGTCAACATTAAGCAGATTTCCACAACACAACAGGAATTGATATAAGGGCTAAAATTCTGAATTTTTGTCTAGCTGCAGTTCTAATTTAAAATTAATCTGGTTTCTTTAGATTTAATTCTGCTCAACTTGAGTCAAGCACATTTTAACTGTTCATATCTCTCTGCTGCTGGCTGAGAAGGCAGGGTTACCTCCCCATGGCGTTCATTCATGTTGTTCACCAACTGGTTCTAGGGCTTTTCTCTTGCCAGACAGAAAGATCTGCTTTTCACATTCTCTAAAGTTAGTTGTGGCCAACTAACTTGCTTTGCTCAATGAAGGCAACATATTTGAAAGTCAGAATGTGTTTCACCATGTTCCGTTCCCTCTGTTGCAGTTACCACAGAAGCTGTATCAAGATGAAATCTTCATCAGTCTAGGTCTCTGAGTTCCTACAATGAACAGAGCCCCAAAGTTACACTGAATATGTAACTTATGTGAAAAATAAACAATATAGAATGTTAAGTTAGAATTGTTTATAATCATAGCATTACTAGCCTCTCTTAACCTGCTGCTGCTGCTGCTAAGTCACTTCAGTCGTGTCCGACTCTGTGTGACTCCATAGACGGAAGCCTACTTACTACTTAAACAAGGCAAGCCAAACTTTTCCTTTACAAAACCTATTACTAGAATTGTACTCATTAATTATATTTTTACCTGGAATGGACACTGTGGGTTGCCTACCTAGTATTCATTCTTCCCTTCACCAACTTTATTAAGACTTTCCAAATTATCCAGCCTTTCAGTGTAGGTGTGATTTGTATTTCTGCTTAGGATGTAAAAAACTGCAAGGAATTCTGCTTCCACCTTTACAGTGGGAAAAAAATCAGATAATCTACAAAATCGTAAATGTTCTTCAGCATATCAGAGAGTACAGGTTGCAAGGCAATCAAGTAACCTGATTTCCAAAGAGTGACCGGACACAAAGTTTAGATCTTTGCAGAGTTAAAAAAAACTCAGCAAAAATTTTAACAAATTGTTGAAGTCCCAGTGTTACCAGTTTGGAGCCTCAAGCACAAGGGGAGACTGTACTACTAGTTCTTCCCACAAGCTTGCTGCTACTGCTGCTCCTAAGTCGCTTCAGTCATGTCCGACTCTGTGCGACCCCATAGATGGCAGCCCACCAGGCTCCCCCGTCCCTGGGATTCTCCAGGCAAGAACACTGGAGTGGGTTGCCATTTCCTCCTCCGATGCATGAAAGTGACAAGTGAAAGTGAAGTCGCTCAGTCATGTCTGACTCTTAGTGACCCCATGGACTGCAGCCCACCAGGCTCCTCCGTCCATGGGATTTTCCAGGCAAGAGTACTGGAATGGGGTGCCAGTGCCTTCTCCTCCTACAAGCTTAGTGGTGTTCAAATGAAAGACTGGGATTAGGGCAGAAGAGCACAAAGCTGCACTGAATGGTGCAAACCTTTTTCCCCAGGACCTTCTGTCTTATGAAGCAAAAGCCTTAAGCTAGTGGCAGGAAACCCTTTGCTCCCCAGGGCACAGGTAAAGATTCCTTGTGGATGGAAAAACTATAGGACAGCCCTCTATTCTTAGGGGAGAGGCAGGAAACTCTCTTAGACCCTGGATTCTTCACTGATAACAAGCTGAGGTCTACTCTTGCTGAGGGAGAGGCAGGAAACTCTTGTCCAAGAGCAACCATGAAAAGCTGAGGTGGCTGCCTTTCAAGAGACTGAAAAAGTCCCACCTCCCAAGGCCAAGGCACACAGGGCCTGCCTAAGACAGAGACTGGACCAGAGGACAGAGAATCTCCACACAAACTCAGAGAGGAAAGAGGAAAGAGGCAGTGTGCTAAGGGTGTAGAAAGAGAGCTCCTCTGTGGCATAAGAATGCAGGGACAACTGAAAGTCAAGGGGGAAGCAGGAATACAGAAAAACTCTCTGGTACCCCAGCCCGCACATTATGTAAGCACAAGTACACAGCTTCCTCCTGAAGGAATTTGAAGGTTGTGCTATATAACAAAAGTAACTGTGGTGCTGGAGAAGACTCTTGAGAGTCCCTTGGACTGCACGGAGATCCAACCAGTCCATCCTAAAGGAGATCAATCCTGGGTGTTCATTGGAAGGACTGATGCTAAAGCTGAAACTCCAATACTTTGGCCACCTCATGCGAAGAGTTGACTCACTAGAAAAGACTCATGCTGGGAGGGATTGGGGGCGGGAGGAGAAGGGGACGACAGAGAATGAGATGGCTGGATGGCATCACCGACTCGATGGACATGAGTTTAAGTGAACTCCGGGAGTTGGTGATGGACAGGGAGGACTGGCGTGCTGTGATTCATGGGGTCTCAAAGAGTCGGACACGACTGAGCGACTGAAATGAACTGAACTGAACTATAGCAATAACAAAGCCTCAGCTCAGCTCAACTCCTAATCAGATTGACAACCTGACAGAAGAAGAGATATGTTCATTGCAAGGTGTGGGTACAATTTATCAAAAAATAATACTGTGCTACACACAATGTCCAGTATTCATTAGAAAACCATTACATACATAAAACAGTTAAAAAATCCACTGTCAGGAGATAAGGCACTCAATAGGCATGGATTCAGAGATAAGCCAGATGTTCAAACTATCACATAAGGACTACAAACTAACTAGCTAAAAAAAAAAAAGTTATCAACATGCATGAACAAATGGGGAATTTCAGTAGAGAGAGGAAAATTACAACAAATAGATGAATTGAGGCCAATTAATAGTTTCTCAATATTAAGCAAATTGGCTAACTTGAATTTTGTTTACTCATTCATTTATTTCTTCAATAACTAGTATTATTTTAATCCTCCCCCAAATTTTTAAATAAATAAAAACAGAAATAGTCAAATGAAATGCTAGGGAGGAAAATCCCATGATATTTAGAGATAGTTCTCTTGATGAAATCATTGGTTATTCAACACAGCTGAAAAAAAGATCAAGTCATCCAAACCAATAAATCAAGTGGAAAGAAAGTGAAAAACAAATAGAACATCCAAAGCTGTTGGATCAAATAATCCAACGTATACATAGCTGGAGTCTCAGAGGAACAGAGACAAAATGGGGCTTTAGAAATATTTGTAGAGGTGATGGCAGAAAACACTCCAAAAGCAATAAAATATATTAAACTGCAGATCAAAGAAACTGTTCTCCAAAATCAGGGGTGGCCCCTCACCCTGATAAATCTGATTCATATCAGTAATATCACAATCTGTCTTACCACAGTGATTGGTTTAGGGATGCGTACTTAACTCAGGCCAATTCATGTCAATTCATGACATTCCTTTGACTGCAGGAATTGTTTGGTTAGGGGATTATAACCTAAACTGACCCAAATAGAGTGAAGACCAATACTTTCGCTTCGAGGTTGAGTAGACATACAGTCTAGATAGTAACAAGAAAGTAAATAGCCCCCAAGATCTGTTAGCTATTCTTTGACTGTGAAGGAAGCCAACTTGAAGACAAAGACAGCTCATGAAATAGGTAAGAGGTGAGAGAAACAGAGTAAAACCTCAATCCAGTGGTATCTGAGCCCTGAACTTCAGTCGGATGTTTTAACTATGCAAGTTAATGAGTTCCTTTATTGTTTAAGCAAATTAAATTTGCATTTTCTTAAATTTCAGTTGCAAATAACCAAGCAGATCTTAATTCATGCAGTACCCTATATGAGTATGATTCATTGTAGAGAAGACTCCAACTCATCTCTTAACTCTTCTCTGGTTTTGAACCAAATTTCTAATTCCCAAAGGAAATGTACTTGTTTTCCAAGAGGAAAACAATGATACCAAGAGAATACTGCCTGTTACCAAGTAACTGGTATAGCTGGAAACCTATTTTGCTGCTGCTGCTGCTGCTAAGTCACTTCAGTCGTGTCCGACTCTGTGTGACCCCATAGACGGCAGCCGACCAGGCTCCGCCATCCCCGGGATTCTCCAGGCAAGAACACTGGAGTGGGTTGTCATTTCCTTCTCCAATGTGTGAAAGTGAAAAGTGAAGTTGCTCAGTCGTGTCCAACCCTTACGACCCCACAGACTGCAGCCTACCAGGCTCCTCCATCCATGGGGTTTTCTAGGCAAGAGTATTGGAGTGGCTTGCCATTGCCTTCTCCCTGAAACCTATTTTAGTTAACACTTATTCATTCATTCAACAAATATTTACTGAGGATCTACTATTTCAGGCATTTTATCAGGTATTAGAAATAAGACAGGTTGTTTCTTAATTTTGTCTGTGAACAATTTATGGATAGCATGAAAGCTGTATCTGCCTTTATTTGCACTGCCTTTTCCATGTTCTCTTTCCTTAGCACTGTATATAACTCATTGAATATAAATAGCTTGAGTCCTAAATATTAAATATTTTCAAGTGCTACAGTTTGCAGGAGAATATCCAATAGCTATTCTGTCAAGCATGGAAAATGTATAAAAAATTTTTAAATATTTTACTGAAAACAATAAGTTACACTTCAGAAGAATGCTTATGTGTATAAACAAATAGCATCTGCCTTAGCTGTCAGAAAGATTTGTAGAGCTTGACCAGTCCAAGTATTTCTTTGACCCAAATGAGCTTGTCAGGAACTCAAACAAACCAGAGAAGAATGCCAGAAATTCTAACTTTATTTGGTGAAGCGAGATTCAAGAGTTTAGGACCTGAAATTCATTGAGTCAGAGAATTATAGTATTTGTCAAGAAGAAAAACTTTTGTTCTGGATGGAGCACTAGTAGACTCAGTGAACCCAAGTTCTTGTGCATCATTAACAGTACAGCCAGGTGTTCCTGAGTGAATCCCTTTAACTTTTATGCTGAAATTTCTTCACCCAGCAAATGGCCATAATGATATTTCCCCTAACTACTCAAAGATATATGAGAATCAACTGAGATGGCTGTTTTGAAAGTTCTTGGGAAAGTATGAAATACTATATTAATATGAGTAATGTGAAGAAAGCTGATCGCCGAAGAATCGATGCTTTTGAACTGTGGTGTTGGAGAAGACTCTTGAGAGTCCCTTATACTGCAAGGAGATCCAACCAGTCCATTCTAAAGGAGATCAATCCTGGATGTTCATTGGAGGGACTGATGCTAAAGCTGAAACTGCAATACTTTGGCCACCTCATGCGACGAGTTGACTCACTGGAAAAGACTCTGATGCTGGGAAAGGTTGGGGGCGGGAGGAGAAGGGGACGACGGAGAATGAGATGGCTGGATGGCATCACCGACTCTGTGGACATGAGTTTGGGTGAACTCCGGGAGTTGGTGATGGACAGGGAGGCCTGGCGTGCTGTGATTCATGGGGTCGCGGAGAGTCGGACACGACTGAGCAACTGAACTGAACTGAACTGAACTGAATCATCATTGCATGCTGTATAGTACAAAACTGTGTGAGGTTTTGTTTTCTCGTCATAGAACCAATTTGGTGAATTTTATACCTGTTTCGATGACTTTGAAAATATGAACAACTAATTTTAAGAAACGCAAGCGGTAAATACAAAGATGCTTACACATAGCATCTGTAAGTAGTCTATGGTTATCGTTAGTTCTTAAGTCAATCCTGAAGTTAAAGAACACTGCTTCCTGTCCTATACCAATTTAAGAAATACTTTTATAGAGCTATCATGGAGGATTGATGGCACTGCTGCTGCTGCTGCTAAGTCACTTCAGTCGTATCTGACTCTGTGTGACCCCATAGACGGAAGCCCACCAGGCTCCCCTGTCCCTGGGATTCTCCAGGCAAGAACTAGTCCCAATTCTTCCCTACTTCCTCTATCCACTTGTGTAATAAAAAAATGTTACCAAAATAAGGTCTGGTTTTGCCCTTTTTCTGGGAGATAATCTCACACCTGATAAGAGTGTCTACTTGGCTCAGGGTATTAGGTCATAGTGGCAAGCCTACCAATGTGATTTAGAGTGGGGACTGGCCATACCCAGTAGTCTTAGAATAGGGGGTGGCCACACCACAAAGACCAACAATGTGATTTAGGGTGGGGGCTTTAGGTGAGGGAGCCCCCAGAAAATTCTGGACACCAACACTCCAAGGAGTCATCCTGTTTGGCAACATGCTATATTTGTTGTCATGCACTGATGCTGGGAAAATAATGCATCCTGAGTCTATGAGAAATATCAATAACCGCAGATATGCAGATGACACGACCTTTACGGCAGAAAGTGAAGAACAAAAGAGCCTCTTGATGAAAGTGAAAGAGGAGAGTGAAAAAGTTGGCTTAAAGCTCAACATTCAGAAAATTAAGATCATGGCATCTGGTCCCGTCACTTCATGGCAAATAGATGGGGAAATAGTGGAAACAGTAGCTGACTTTATTTTTCTGGGCTCCAAAATCACTGCAGATGGTGACTGCAGCCATGAAATTAAAAGACACTTACTCCTTGGAAGGAAAGGAATGACCAACCTAGACAGAATATTAAAAAGAAGAGACATTACTTTGTCAACAAAGGTCCATCTAGTCAAGGCTATGGTTTTTCCAGTGGTCATGTATGGATGTGAGAGTTGGACTATAAAGAAAGCTGAACACCGAAGAATTGATGCTTTTGAACTGTGGTGCTGGAGAAGACTCTTGAGAGTCCCTTGGACTGCAAGGACATCCAACCAGTCCATCCTAAAGGAGATCAATCCTGGGTGTTCATTGGAAGGATTGATGCCGAAGCTGAAACTCCAATACTTTGGCCACCTCATGCGAAGAGCTGACTTATTTGAAGAGACCCTGATGCTGGGAAAGATTGAGGGCAGGAGGAGAAGGGGATGACAGAGGATGAGATGGTTGGATGGCATCACTGACTCAGTGGACATGAGTTTGGGTGGGCTCCGAGAGTTGGTGATGGACAGGGAGGCCTGGTGTGCTGCAGTTCGTGGGGTCGCAAAGAGTCGGACACGACTAAGCGACTGAACTGAACTGAACTGAGTCTATGAGGAGAGAACAGTGGCAGTTCCATAGTTAGTATTTTCCCAGACTTCACCTTAATGTGCTTCTCCTCTCTGATGATTTTAATCTCTATTCTTATCCTGTAATAAGCCATCGTCGTCGTTCATTCAGTCATTCAGTCGTGTCTGCGTTTTTGCGATCCAGTGGACTGCAGCACGCCAGGCTTCCTTGTCCTTCACCATCTCCCAGAACTCGCTCAGGCTCATGTCCATGAGTCAGTGAAGCCATCCAGCCATCTCATCCTCTGTAATCCCCTTCTCCTCCTGCATTAAATCTTTCAGAGCAGCAGGGTCTTTTCCAATGAGTCAGTTTTCACATCAGGTGACCAAAGTATTGGAGCTTCAGCATCAGTCCTTCCAATGAATATTTAAGATTGATTCCCTTTAGGATTGACTGCTTTGACCTCCTTGTTGTCCAAGGGACTCTCAAGAGTCTTCTCCAACACCACAGTTCAAAAGCATCAACTCTTCAGTGCTCAGCCCGCTTCATGGTCCAACTCTCACATCCATACATGATTACTGGAAAAACCATAGCTTTGACTATATGGATTTTTGTTGGTAAAGTAATGTCTCTGCTTTTTAATAAGCTGTCTAGCGTCTTTTCATTTCAAGGCTGCAGTCACCATCTGCAGTGATTTTGGAGCCCAAGAAGATGAAGTCTGTCACTATTTCCATTGTTTCCCCATCTATTTGCCATGAAGTGATGGGACTGGATGCCATGATCTTCATTTTCTGAATGTTGGCTTTAAACCCAGCTTTTCACTCTCCTCTTTCACCTTCATCAAGATGCCCTTTAGTTCTTCTTCGCTTTCTGCCGTAAGGGTGAAGTTATCTGCATATCTGAGGTTATTGATATTTCTCCCAGCAATCTTGATTCCAGCTTGTGGGTCATCCAGTCCAGCATTTCACATTATGTATTCTGCACAGAAGTTAAATAAGCAGGGTGACAATATACAACCTTGATGTACTTCTTTCCCAATTGGAACCAGTCTATTGTTCCATGTCTGGTTCTAACTGTTGCTTCTTGATCTGCATAAAGGTTTCTCAGGAGGCAGGTAAGGTGGTCTGGTATTTCCATCACTTTAAGAATTTTCCACAGTTTGTTGTGATCTACACAGTCAAAGGCTTTGGCGTAGTCAATAAAGCAAAAGTAGATGTTTTTCTGGAACTCTCTTGCTTTTTCAATGATCCAGCGGATGTTGCCTATTTGATCTCTGGCTCCTCTGCCTTTTCTAAATCCAGCTTGAACATCTGGAAGTTCTTGGCTCATGTACTGTTGAAGCCTAGCTTGGAGAATTTTGAGCGTTACTTTGCTACCGCGTGAGATGAGAGCAATTCTGTGGTAGTTTGAAAATTCTTTGGTATTACCTTTTTTGGGGATTGGATGAAAGCAGACCTTTTCTAGTTCTAAGGCCCCTGGTGAGTTTTCCAGATTTGTTGACATATTTGAGCAGCACTTTCACAGCATCATCTTTTAGAATTGGAAATAGTTCAGCTGGAATTCCATCACCTCCACTAGCTTTGTTCGTAGTGATGCTTACTAAGGCTCACTTGACTCTGCATTCCAGGATGTCTGGCTCTAAGTGAGTTATCACACCATCGTGGTTATCTGGGTCATGAAGATCTTTTTTGTACAGCTCTTCTGTGTATTCTTGCCACTTCATCGTAATATCTTCTGTTTCTGTTAGGTCCATACCATTTCTGTCCTTTATTGTGCCCATCTTTGCATGAAATGTTCCCTTGGCATCTCTAATTTTCTTGAAGAGATCTCTAGTCTTCCCCATTCTATTTTCTTCCTCTATTTCTTTGCATTGATCACTTAGGAAGGCTTTCTTATCTCTCCTTGCTGTTCTTTGGAACTCTGCATTCAGATGCATATATCTTTCCTTTTATCCTTTGCCTTTTGCTTCTCTTCTTTTCTCAGCTATTTGAAAGACCTCCTCAGACAACCATTTTGGCAATAAGGAGTTCATGATGTAAGCCACAGTCAGCTCCTGGTCTTGTTTTTGCTGACTGTACAGAGCTTCTCCATCTTTGACTGCAAAGAATATAATCAATCTGATTTTGGGATTGACCATCTGGTGACATCCATGTGTACAGACATCTCTTGTGTTGTTGGAAGAGGGTGTTTGCTATGACCAGTGCATTCTCTTGGCAAAACTCTGTTAGCCTTTGCCCTTCTTCATTTTGTATTCCAAAGCTAAACTTGCCTGTTACTCCAGATATCTCTTGACTTCCTACTTTTGCATTCCAGTCCCCTATGATGAAAATGACATCTCTTTTGGTGTTAGTTCTAGAAGGTCTTGTAGGTCTTCATAGAACTGTTCAAATTCAGCTTCTTTGGCATTACTTGTTGGAGCATAGACTTGGATTACCGTGATAGTGAATGGTTTGCCTTGGAAATGAACGGAAATCATTCTGTTGCTTATGAGATTGCACCCAAGTACTGTATTTCAGACTCTTTTGTTGACTATGAGGACGACTCCATTTCTTCTAAGGGATTCTTGCCCACAGTAGTAGATATAATGGTCATCTGAATTAAATTTGCCCATTCTGGTCCATTTTAGTTCACTGATTCCTAAGTTGATGTTCACTCTTGCCAGCTCCTCTTTGACCACTTCCAATTTACCTGGATTCTTGGACCTAACATTCCAGGTTTCTATGCAATATTGTTCTTTACAGTATCAGACATTACTTTCACCACCAGACACATCCACAGCTGGGCGTTATTTCTGCTTTGGCTAAGCCTCTTCATTCCTTCTGGAGCTATTTGTCTGCTCTTCTCCACCAGCATTTTGGGCACCTTCCAACCTGCGGAGTTCATCTCTCTGTGTCATATCTTTTTGCCTTTTCTTACTGTTCATGGGGTTCTCAAGGCAAGAATGCTGAAGTGGTTTGCCATTCCCTTCTCCAGTAGACCACATTTTGTCAGAACTCTCCACCATGACCCATCTGTCTTGGGTGGCCCCACACAGCATGGCTCATACTTTCATTTAGTTAGACAAGGTTGTGATCCATGTGATGAGTTTGGTTAGTTTTCTGTGATTTTGGTTTTCATTCTGTCTGTCCTCTGATGGATAATAAGCTATAGCCATGAGTATAATTACTTCTCAGTGAGTTTTATATGAGTCCTTCTATCAAAACTGAGAATAGGGACTTTGCTGGTGTTCCGGTGGCTAAGACTTCATGTTCCCAAAGCAGTAGACCTGGGTTCTATCCCTGGTCAGGGAACAAGATCCCATATGCCTAGACTAACAGTTTGCATGCTGTAACTAGCAGTGTTTGCATGCCACAACTAAGACTCAGTGCAGTCAAATAAATAAATATTAAAAAAAAAACAACAACAACAACTGAGGATGGTTTTGGAAATCCCTTGAAGTTGCTGTTGGTGTTGGAAGTAAGAATGATCTCCTGGGGCAGTGGGGGTAAGTGATCTCTTGGGGACTGTTCCCTATAACTATGTAGTTGACCTAAACCCCTCACAACATGAGACCTTGTAAAACCCTCCTATTGTAACTGTGGGCCTGACCATATAATATGCTTTGACTATCATGAAGGCAGAAACCTGCACATTTCCACTTGTGCTTTTACCCTCTGCCTACCCTCTGTGCTTTTACCCTCTTTCATCCTCAAAAGAATGTGCCCATGTTAGCTTGTAGAAAATGAGAGGTGCATGGAGCACAGCCAACTCACCCTCATTGTCCCAGCCAAGGACGTTTTAGATTATTCAACAGTGCAACACATAAACACATAAACAAGCCTGACCAGGATCTTCAGAAGCACCTAGCCAATCACTCCAAGTATGTGAGTAATATTGTGATTTCAAGGTTGCTTGCTATGAAGTGTTATTTTGACAATAGATGACTGATAACAACTACTTCTTAAGCTTCCACTGTGATATAGAAATACAGAGCATATAGATACTGTAAATCAGGAGAAACCTCCAAATTCTTCTCATCCAACACTGAAAATTTAATTACCATCTATTTGGATATTCCTTATGCTGTAAAATATTAGATACTTAGGGATATCTATAACTGAGAAATGAAATAATCACTGAAAAATTATACTTACTTGGGAATACAACCACACACAGTATATACTTTGTCGAATACTCAGAACTTTGTCTAATACTTTGGATATTGGGGTAAAGATAATACTATACAAGACAATACAGACGTGAAAGTTAACTACAATTATAACCAATTACTGGAAGACTTGCCAGACCTTTTAATTAATATGAAACTTTTTTCTTTTTTAACTTTGCCAACTTTCTGATAGAATTTCTAGTGACTTCAATAACATGGCCCAGAGGTAGTTGTAAAATATTTTTTAATTTAAAAGGGAAGAATTAGGGCAAAGAGAGTAACAGCTCAACATACTCAGCCTAGTGACTACATTATAATAACAAAATCATGAAATCCAATTAATTTTTACTTTCAGTTCAGTTCAGTCGCTCAGTCGTGTCTGACTCTTTGTGACCCAATGAATCACAGCACACCAGACCTCCCTGTCCATCACCTACTCCCGGAGTTCACTCAAACTCATGTCCATCGAGTCAGTGATGCCATCCAGCCATCTCAATATCTGTCGTCCCCGTCTCCTCCCGCCCCCAACCCCTCCCAGCATCAGAGTCTTTTCCAGTGAGTCAACTCGTCACATGAGCTGGCCAAAGTATTGGAGTTTCAGCTTTAGCATCAGTCCTTCCAATGAACACCCAGGATTGATCTCCTTTAGAATGGACTGGTTGGATCTCCTTGAAGTCCAAGGGACTCTCAAGAGTCTTCTCCAGCACCACAGTTCAAAAGCATCAATTCTTCGGTGATCAGCTTTCTTCACAGTCCAACTCTCACATCCATACATGACCACAGGAAAAACCATAGCCTTGACTAGACGGACCTTTGTTGGCAAAGTAATGTCTCTGCTTTTTAATATACTATCTAGGTTGGTCATAACTTTCCTTCCAAGGAGCAAGCGTCTTTTAATTTCATGGCTGCAATCAGCATCTGCAGTGATTTTGGAGCCCCCAAAAATAAAGTCTGACACTGTTTCCACTGTTTTCCCATCTATTTCCCATGAAGTGATGGGACCAGATGCCATGATCTTTTTTTTCTGAATGTTGAGCTTCAAGCCAACCTTTTCACTCTCCTCTTTCACTTTCCTCAAGAGGCTTCTTAGTTCCTCTTCACTTTCTGCCATAAGGATAGTGTCATCTGCATATCTGAGGTTATTGATATTTCTCCTGGCAATCTTGATTCCAGCTTGTGCTTCTTCCAGCCCAGCGTTCCTCATGATGTACTCTGCATATAAGTTAAATAAGCAGGGTGACAATATACAACCTTGATGTACTCCTTTTCCTATTTGGAACCAGTCTGTTGTTCCATGCCCAGTTCTAACTGTAGCTTCCTGACCTGCATACAGGTTTCTCAAGAGGCAGGTCAGGTGGTCAGGGATTCCCATCTCTTTCAGAATGTTCCATAGTTTATTGTTATCCACACAGTCAAAGGCTTTGGCATAGTCGATGAAGCAGAAATAGATGTTTTTCTGGAACTCTCTTGCTTTCTCCATGATCCAGCGGATGTTGGCAATTTGATCTCTGGTGCCTCTGCCTTTTCTAAAACCTGCTTGAACATCTGGAAGTTCACAGTTCACATATTTCTGAAGCCTGGCTTGGAGAATTTTGAGCATGACTTTACTAGTGTGTGAGATGAGTGCAATTGTGCGGTAGTTATAACCTAATTGTCCTATTTCATCTCGTCTCCCAGTGGAGACAAGTCTTGGGTTTTTTTCCCTGCTGTTTGTTAAACATTACTTCATATTTCGGGAGGTGGAAGAGAAGGAAACCTATTGTACTTTGCCCTTGAAATGAAGCATAAAGACCTCCCAGTGTTTATGGCACCATTGGCCATGCAGACACACAGCTTTGCCAACAGCTTAATATTTAAGGGGCCCTCATGAAACCACTTCCCATCCTGCTTGCTAAGATCTATTTCTTGTCTTACGTGAAGAGAGACAAATTCCAACTGTAAGTCTGCTTACAGAATGAACTTGCAGTTTCTCTCTAAGTTTGCTCAAATGTCCCTACATCCTAATGTCCACTTCTGTAACTGGTCAAACACTGAGTAACTGGACTTTTGTCTCACATATTTACATGCTCACACACATAATGCATCACTTGTACCACATACACACATGTACAAGAGTAATTAACTTTTGCTGGCAGAGACAACATGTTATTCACCATTGTGTTCCCAGTTCTAGCATGATGCTTGGCACATAATAGGTTTTCAATAAGAATGTGTTCAATGAATTAATAAACATATGTATAAAATATATTGTTACTTTCCAGCAAAAGCTAGACTAGGATTCAATGACTTGAGGCTCAATTTGTGCCCTTAAAAGAGTATATGGTATTAAATTATTACACAATCAAATGAAGCCATTGCTTTGAACTTAAGCACACCCTAGGAGAGACAATTTTTACCTTATGACCTAAAAAATCTATGAGGATTTTAGCTACTTACAACATATTTGTTGTATCTACTAAACATATACTATAATTGTTAAACATAATTAATGATTTGGCTGAATATTTTAACAGTTTTATTGAGCTATAACTCAAACGACGTATAACTTACCCATTTATAGTGTGCAATTCAGTGATCTTTAGTAGGTTCACAGAATTGTGCAACCATCACCACAATCAATTTTACAACATTTTATCACTCCAAAACAACAACAAAATTGTTTCAACCAGTAGTCACTCCCCATTCTCCCCCAACACTTCCCCGATCCCTATCCATAGGAAACCTGTAAACTACTTTCTACCTCTATTGATTTGCCTATTCTAAACATTTTATATAAATGCAATATGTGATTTTTTGTGAACAGAGTCACTTAGCATGCTTCATTCATGTTTTAGTATGTATCGGTACTTCATTTCTTTATACTGCCAAATAAAATACTGTTTATGTACATACTGCATTTTGTTTTTCCCTTCATAGTTGATGAACATTTGGATTGTTTCTACTTTGGAGCTATTTTGAATGATATGGCTATTAAAATTGGTGTACAAGTTTTTGTGTGGACATATGTTTTCAATTGTTTTGAGTATATACCCAGGAGTGGAACTGCTAGGTCATTCGGTAACTCTGTGTTTAAATTTTGAGGAACAGCCAAACTGTTTGCCAAAGCAGCTATAACCACTTATGATCCTGTAAGCAGTTTATGAGGATTCCATTTTCTCCACATCCTCACCACTCCTTGTCATTATCTGCCCTTTTGATGTGGCCTCCCTCATGGTTATGAAGTGATATCTCATCGTGATTTTGATTTGCACATCCCTGATAGCTAGTGATGTTCAGCATCTTTTCATGTCTGTATTGGTCATTTTTGTATCTTCTTTGGAGTGATATCTATGCATATCCTTTGATCATTTTAAAATTCAGTTAGTCGTCCTTTTATTACGGAGTTGTAAGTGTTCTTTACATTTTTCGGATACAAGTCCCTTATTAAATGGATGACTGGCAATACAGTTTTTCTCTATTCTGTGGGTGTTCTTGTCAAGTTCTTGGTGGTGCTGTTTGCAGCACAAAGGTTTTTAAATTTTGGTGAAATCCTACTTTTTATTTTGTTGCTTTTGGAAGCAAGCTACCTGTGATTTGATATGGATGCACTATATCTGTAGATCAATTAGAAGAATATTGCCATCTCAACAAAATTAAGTCTTCCAGTCTATGAACAGGAGATTATGTCTATCATTCCAATGTTTTCCAATATTTTTATTGAGTTTCCCTTCCTCATACCCAGTCAGACTTAATCCAGGTCTATAGTACATTATGATAGTCAAAGGCACAAGGTTTGTCTAGAGTCAGATAGGCTTGAGTTAAAATCCAGCCCTTCTACTGACTAGCTGTATAAATATGGACAAGGTATTTAACTTTTCTAAGCCTCTGTTTTCTCATCTATAAAGTGTAAATAATAATGTATATCATTTAGGATGCAAGGATTAATGATAAATATGTAAAATACTTTGAATAGTGCCTTGACTACAGTAAACAATTAATGTTAGTTATTTGTCTTAGTCTGTTTTGGCTGCTATAACGGAATACCACAGACTGGGAGGCTTGCAAAAAACCAGAAACTTATTTCTCTCAGTTCTGGAGCTAGAGCTGTGGTTTTAAGATTAGGGTGGAGCATGGTCAGGTTCATGTAAGACCCTTTTGCAAATTGCAGATTACTTGCTGTGTCTTGTGGTGAAAGGGGCAAGGAAGTTTTCTCAAGCCTGTTATATGAGAGCATCCATGTCTTTGAGCATAATGGCTCAAACCACATGACCTAATCACCGCCCAAAGGCCTCACATAAAAGTTTAACAATGGGCATCAGGATTTCATCAGGGGGTTGGGGAATGGAAACATTGAGACCACGGCACTATTTTTTATTATAGCACTTAACACTTAATTGCTAAAAAATATAGTTTTTGATTTTAAAAACTTATCAGAGCCCTAACTTTCTCTAAGCATGCTTCCTCATTCCTTTGAAATTCACTGACTTTATATCTTGTTTCCCTCAAATTTTCTGTGCCTTCCTTAAGGCTAATGAATCAATCTGATAAGAAGCTTAGGTTTATGTGCTAATAGTAAGGTCCAAAAGAAATAATTGGTCAACTACTAGAACTACTACTCTTCTTTCCCAGGTAACCTGGTACATATTAACAATGACATTAAAGATTTAATAACTTTTATTATCCCCTACAGTCTAATCGCACATAGAGTGATTTTTTTTTTAAATGTAAGTCAAATCATCTCACTCTCCTGTTCAAACTCTTCCGTAACATCCCATCCTTTCAGAGTAAAAGTCAAAGGCATTACAATAGTTCTATAAGAACTGTAAGACTATGTGCTATGTGATCTGGTGCTTGGCTACCCTTTAATCTCATCTCTGACCACCATGCTTTGTCCTAGGCTTTCCTCAAAGCTGCCAGGCACACTTCCCCACTAGGGTCTTGGCATCTGATAATTTTTTTTCTGTCTACAACTCTCTTCCCATAAATATTCACTTGGCTTCCTTCCTCAGTTCCTTCATGGTCTTTGCTCAAATGACACCTTAACAATGAGGCTGATATATAAAACAGCAAAATCCTCTGTCTTTTTCTCTTGCTTTATTTTTCTCCCTGACATTTATAACTACTTGATACACTATGTATTTACTTGTTTCTTTCTCTAGAATGTAACTTACACAGAGACAGAAATTTTCATTTACCATCTGAGTCACCAGGAAAGCCCCGTTCTGTGTAGAAGGATGGCTGTAAAGACTATATTTTTTATTGAAAAATGGATCTAATGGGCTTCCCTGTTGGTTCAGACAGTAAAGAATCTTCCTACAATGGGTTGGGAAGATTACCCAGAGAAGGGAATGGCTACCCACTCCAGTATTCTTGCCTGGAAAATTCCATGGACAGACGAGCCTGGCGGGCTACAGTCCATGGGGTCACAAAGAGTTGGACTGAGCGACTAACACTTCCACTTTCACGGATCTAATGCTAGAACTACTGAAGTTGTCCTCCTGGTAATGAATTTAGATCTTAGAAGATCATGCTTTTGACCACCATGGTTGACTATGTAGTTTGAGGGCATAGCAGCATGCCTGGGGATTGAACTACAATTTCCAGAATGCATCTCTAAGAGGATTCTGGGAAGTGTGGCAGAAGCATGCTTTTAACAATCATGGTTAACTTTGGAGAGCTTAGCAAGCAGGCATGAGGATTGAACTACATTTCCCAGAGTGCATCTCAAGGAGCATTCTAGGAAGTTGTCAAAGGCAGCAATCATCCTGTGAGGAAAGAGTCCAACTTCCCAGGAAGACTTGGAGTTCCCTGGTTGTACGGATTCTTGAGGCCTAGGAAGGCACCCCTAAGAGAATTCAGAGTAAGTACAGTGGAAGAGAAACATATTCAGATTCTAAGTGGAAGAAAGATTTTATGAAGAGACAGAACCAGAACTTGAAAAAAGTAATCCATCAGACTCTCTTCCTTCTTGCAGAAACCACAGTTATGCATCATAAATTATTGGAGCTATCAGATTAACTCCAGCTAATGATTTTCTGATACTTTTTTGGAGAGTCGTTTAAAAATGGAATTTGTTAACTTCTCTGCATTGTCTGAATTATTTTGAATTAATGGAGGAACATTTATTTTTTAAAAAGCCAACCACATAGCTGGTCATTGAGATCTTGAAATGTGTTTCCCAGTGGCTCCTCAGTTCTGCGTGTTTCCCATCCCACTGAGGTCCACAATCATCAAAAGTCAGACCCCCTGAAAACACTCCTGAACCTGGCCTCTTCTTAATAGAAGTAATCACAGAGATTAGAGGTGGATTTTTTTGCCATGCTATAGTGCTTTCTAAATGAATCTTTCTTCTGTTAAGATGAACAGGATGAGAAACATATATGAATCGTTTATTATAGGAGGTTCAGAGAAATTGTTCTGCTTAAGGGCCTTGCCTCATCATTATTTAATAGTTTTTAGTCAAAATAATATTAACTTTCATCTGTATCAGTCTTTAAAAAGTTACTTTTAAAAGTACTTTTAAAAAATTATACTTTTAAAAACTTAAATAGTCCATGAATGTTGGAAGGTGCTTCCTCATGTATTTCTCATCAAAACATGACCTTTGGAGCCAGATAGCCCTGAGTTTTCATCTATTGCTCTCTAGATTGTATCTCAGATTGGTTAACCTCTCAAAGTTTTATCTTCCTCTCTTATAAAATGGAATAAATTCATTTTTTCATTCAGTATATTGTGTGTTTTTCTGTGATAGGGACTGTGCTAGATGCTGTAGATAGGGAGATGCAATCCCAGCCCTTAAGGATTTTATAGTCTATTAGATCTGAGCATTAGGTATGTCAAAATCTGACATAGTAATAATACACTTTAGATCTCTTTTCTCCCTTTCCTTCCCCTGTGAAAGATGAGACAGAAACCAAACTGCCCAACAAGTTAGGTGACAACTCCAGGTCACAAATTCAGTCAGTGGGAGAGCCAGGAAAAAAGTTTGAGTCTCTCCAGTCCAAGTCTTACTTCCCTGTCCCTTTCTTGCTTTGGAGGAGATATGCATTTGCACTGTAAACAAAACAGAAGGCAGGCCTGAGCTTGTCATCTAAAGTAAAATAAGGGTGCTAATATTTTCTTCTAAGACTAATCTTGTGACTAGTGAATTTTTATCTCCAGTGCGTGATTTGGCATAAAGTATAATAATAGTTGCCAATTCAAACAAAAACAACTATCCTGTTCCTAATGGGGCAATTGAGCAACTGGATGTGTTTCATACGCAGCATGTTTTCTAGCTGTAGACCAGTATGTTTACCATGTGTGAGTCCTTGGGTCAATACATTTTGAATAATACATCACACCAAAGATCCCAAAAGTGGAAATCACAAACCATTTCAGAAAAGCAGTAGCAAATTTTTCCTGCATTAGATTTATAAATAATATAGGGCCATCAGAAATTATATTTCTATCCAAAAAGTAATCTCACATAGCCTCTTGACTGTTAAAGAGTCTTTTTTTGTGTGTGTGCTGAGGTTCAGTCTGAATGACAATTTCCCAGAGAAAAGCAGTACACCAGTGGTTCCTACAATGCATTTTAAGGATCATATTGTGGAAAATACTGTAAATATCCTATAATACTTTAAAAATTAGAATGGGCAAGGGTAGAGTAAAGGCACAATAAATAACTAAGCACAGGAAATCAAACTGACACTTTACAAAAGGGGAGCTAGTATTATTAAGTCTGAAAACACTTTGAATCTCAATAGTGATCAAAGAAATATAAAAGTTCTCTTTTTTTCCACCAGATGCTATCAAACTTTGTAAGTGTAGCAAAGTAGGAAGAATCATATGATTTTAAAACAAATTTTGTCCCAGTAGTTCTATGCTGGGGACCTTACCTGAAAGAGGTAATCAGAAAATATCAACACAGAGGTATTTAGTAGTCTTTTATTTCTGGTAATTTAAAATTAGAGCCACCTAAATGTCTAATGGGGGCTTCCCTGGTGGCTCAGAGGTTAAAGCGTCTGCCTCCAATGCGGGAGACCCGGGTTCGATCCCTGGGTTGGGAAGATCCCCTGGAGAAGGAAACGGTAACCCACTCCAGTATTCTTGCCTGGAGAATCCCATGGACGGAAAAGCCTGGTAGGCTACAGTCCACGGGGTCGCATAGAGTCGGACACGACTGAGCGACGGAACGGAACGGAACGAAATGTCTAAAATTAGGGGAATATTTAGCAAGTAAGGACGGAAGTCTGGTGTAATACTACGCAGCCAAAAATAGATGAAACTTACACAAAAAGATGGAAAACTGCTTATGACATTTCATGAAAGCAAATTGAAAAAAATGTTTATTGATTACAAATATGTAAACGACATATGTGCAAAAGACTAGTATATAAATTATATTAATGTGTTGATAATATGGGTGCTCTCACAATTCTGTTTTCTGTATGTCCTGTAATATAGTTGTATTAATTTGCTAATTTAAATTATATATTTGAAAGAGGAAAATACAATTAAAGTTGAATTTAAAGGAAATAATTTTCTCTGCTTAAGTAGTCTACACTGCTTTTTATATGTATAAAAAGGAACCATTTAGAAAAGGTCTTCATCTTTACCAGATTTATGACTACCAATGAAGGTACAATTCTCAGTTAAATTATGTCTTCCTCTTGAATAGCAATTCTTTTTTAAAACTACATGAGGAACTTTACTATGTCTTTTACCAGCTCTGAGATCATTAACTTATGAGTCAGCAGGCCATGTAAATTCACAGTTGGCCAAGGTTAATTTAGTAGGTATTACATTTAGGCAAGACATCAGGCAGCAAAGCACAGTGGGTCACACAGATTAGCTGGTAGTCATAACTACAAACAGCTCTTACAGTATCACCAAAGGAATTCAAAGAACTCACCGAAGAAATTCCCCATGACTCTCAGGGAATGTGATGGAGTGTTACTGGGAACAGTGGCCTGTAGAAAGCTTCACAGTGAAGTTAGTCCTGGGAATGTAGAAGAAATATGAACACATGGTTAAAAAACTCTTTTAAGTGCTGAAATGCAAAAAGTAAAAATTATGAGTACCCTTTTTAATCCCTATCTTCATACCACTCTCTCAAATTAGTCACCATTAATAGCTTGGTATGTGGATTTCTAGTCATTTTTAAAATAAAAAAAAAAACATATCTAATTAATTCCACTAGCCTGTATATGTATATATCCTTTTCATTACAAATTAATTAGATAATGCTAAACCAACCAACTACTCTTTGCTTTTCTTAATAATATATTCTGAATATCTTTCTCTGTTACTACATATGTTTTGTTGTACTGTTATCTTCTTATCTGTTTGTTTTTATAGCTCTGTGTTATTCCATTTTATCATAATTTTCTTCCTAGGATAAATTCTTAAAAGTGGAAGGGGAAGGGCGCTTACTTTCACATTTGATAGATATTTCAAATTTTCCCTCTAAAAATATCATATCAATAACATTCTCAGAGTTGTACATGAGATAGAAATATTAACTTTAAATTCATTTCCTCCAGGATATCACACCAGTCTTTGGGTTATTAAAATAGAGACTATACTTTTAATATTCTCTTGGAATACTTTGTAACCCACATATCACATTCTGCCTTCTGTGAAAGCTATATATTTGCTCTCTCCTGCAAGAGTACCTTGAGGGCAGGATTTTTATCCTGTACATTATTGTGTCCCCTCAGAAAGTTTGCATAAAGTCAGTACTCAATAAATATTTTGTTGACTGTTGCTTACTAAATATATTTTACCCTTGGCTAGGATATAGATTATAGGCAAAGATGTCCAAGGATTAGTCATCAGTGATTCATAATTATGCAACTGAGAAGTAGACCTAAACTTTAGACAGCAGCAGTGATTTAGTGTCAAAACTTGCTTCCCTTGGGCACAGTTAAAAGGGTGTTTGGATAAATTTAAAAAATAAATAAAAAGGTGTTTGATTATTTAACTATACTGATTTTCTTATTTCTTTACTTTTTTATTGCTAACGTGAACTGTAGTTTTCATGGAGAATAAAAAACTTACTGATATACAATTTAAAAGATGTCCCTTTCTGCAGAATAGATGCTTAAGATATAGAGTTATTTTTCCTCTCACAAAAAGACTAAAAAATAGGAAATATCTTAGATCCATGTGGGTTTGAATAGCTGCCTTTTGAAATATTTTCCTAATGCTTGTGATTTTATATTTGTTTTATCTACAGGATTCTTCTTCATTTTCAAAGGGACTTCGTTTCTCACATATTCTGAGAAATTTGGCTACATTAGTCTGGAGACAATCCTAGGCTTACTTGGTCTATTAGTGTAATGCTACCTGCTGTAACCAAATTCAGAATTTCAGTGGCTTAATATGGGCTTCCCTGGTGGCTCAGAGGTTAAAGCGTCTGCCTCCAATGCGGGAGACCCGGGTTTGATCCCTGGGTCGGTAAGATCCCCTGGAGAAGGAAACGGTAACCCACTCCAGTATTCTTGCCTGGAGAATCCCATGGACGGAGAAGCCTGGTAGGCTACAGTCTACGGGGTCGCAAAGAGTCGGATACGACTGAGCGACAGGATGGAATGT
This sequence comes from Moschus berezovskii, assembly GCF_049115385.1. Lineage (NCBI taxonomy): Eukaryota > Metazoa > Chordata > Mammalia > Artiodactyla > Moschidae > Moschus > Moschus berezovskii. The sequence continues at coordinate 29,962,792 of NC_142471.1, forward strand.
GGTAGAAGCTTATTTCTTACTAATAACAAGTTCAAGATGGGGGGTCTTTGGTTGGTGGATGGGTTTTCTCCACGTAGTGATTCAGGGATCCAGGCTCCTCCAGCTAATGGCTCTGCCATTTTGAAGTCATCCAGGCAGATGGGGAAAGGATGGAGAAGGCAAACCCATACTTAATTGTGCCAGCCTAGAAGAGATACACATCACTTTCAGTAACATTATACTGTTTAGACCTAGTTTTAGTCCCATCAAAGAAACAAAGGAGGAGAGAAATGTAGGCCTTGGCTTGGCAAGTACCACCCAGCAAGAGTTCCACAATATGGAAGGAGGACCACAAGGTTTTTAGTGGACAGTTATCTGTTTCTCACAACCTATTAGCTAGGCAGAACAGGTTTTAATTTTGTAGATAAGAAAGAGGTACTGAAAAGTTGGGACTTTCCAGGTGGTGCAGTGGTAAAGAATCCACCTGCCAATGCAGGAGACACAGGAGACTCGGGTTCGATTCCTGGGCCAGGAAGATCCCCTGGAGTAGGAAATGGCAACCCATTTCAATATTCTTGCCTGGGAACTTCCATGGAGAGAGGAGCTTGGCAGGCTACAGTGCATGGGGTCTCAAAGAGTCAGACATGACTGAGCAACTGAGCACTCACACACTGAAAAGTTCACATCCCACAGCTAGTTAGCAGTAGAGATGTAATTTAGAAGCCAGATCACGACTTCTATTCAGTTTATCTTTCCTTAATATTAAATAGTGATCCTATTCTGGCTTAAAGTATAACCCTCTTGGTGATTCATTACTTCAAATTGCATGCTTTTTTTCTTTCTTTTAATTCCTTTTTCTCCCAAGGATCTGACAATGTCCCTGTATTGTGGAACTGCTTGCAGGAGAAAATTTTTTTGGTGCTATAGGCTGCTGTCAACCTATGTCACTAAAACACGGTGAGTTTTGACCAGACTGAGCTCTGATTTTTCTATCTTTGGTCCATTAAAATTATAAAATATAAATATCTCAAAATTCTATATTGGGGCTTAAGGATGTATGATTAAGATTTACATGTAAAGATGTTCAATGTAAATTATTTATAATTAGAGAATTTCTAAACTAACTTTCCAATAATATCTAAAGTATCTGAGATACTTAAATATAAGTTCTTTTTTTAAGAACTTCCACTAAGGTACCTCTCATGCATAGAACCCTAGTATCTGGCACATAGTAGGCACTGAAATATTGTTGAATGGATGAATGAACAGTAAGGGAGAAATTAAATTATGATACAGCCATTATGATAGAATTAAACCTATATTGAATAATAGCTCATTAATGTTGCTGAAAATAAGGTAGGTAACTCCATTCCCTGCATACTACACTTCCCAAACTCCTTCCCCCAAGAACAAACCTTAGTGAAAGGCAGTCTGGAAAAAAGTACCTATACCAGTACAGGAAGATGAAAAAGGACTTCTTTGTCATCAGTCTGAGCAAATGTAAAATCTGTGAATTTGAAACCACTAGCTTGCTGTCATACAATTTTGAGATATAAATTTGCACCATCTATGTGGTGTAGTTCCAAATTCCCAACCTATGAAAAGAATTTAAGTAGCATTTGTAGACCTGCAGAAGCAAGCGTAAAACCCCTCCGGAGGGATACACTCACAACCAGAGCTTTTCATGTTGAAAGCTCTGCCATACATGAGTGCCCAGTCCAAAATGTAAAAGCACACACATATACAATCTTATACGAGCAAGAGTGAGAAAACAAAATTGCAATAGTTGTTTTAGATATTGACATTTGAGTTATTTACAGTTCTCAGGCTGAAACCCTGAGAATAACAGAATTACTGAATAGTCTAAAAAAATAAGTGTTAAGGTGATTAAATATATTGAAAATGAATAAAAATCATAAGAAAAATAAAATTCTGTCAGTAAAGAATATGGTGTGAAAAATGTTAACATGTTTAAGAAAAAAAGGCTACAAATTAGTAGATGGAGTCTAAAGTATTTATTGTACAATTTATTGTATATGTATAAATGGATAATATTAATACATAGTTTGGAGAATTCCAAGGGATAAACAGTGATCATCTGTGAGTGTGAGATTCTAAGTGATTTCCCTTTTTTAAAAAATTGGTAACTACATATTCTAATTTCAGTAGAATGACTATTTTTCAACTTTTATAACAAAAAAACAACAGTTGAAGTTTGTTAATCTTAGTGTGTTGTGGTTTCCATACTATTATACTTAAAAGGAGAAAATGCATTTTTAAGTGACTGATTATTGAGGCATAGTTGATTTATAATATGTTTCAGGTGTATAACACAATAATTCAAAATTTTTATAGGTTATATGCCATTTAAACTTTTTTTTTTTGAGATGTTATAATAAAGAATTTTCCTGCCTGTAAAGGCAAATTTAGGAATAAGTAAATAGCCACTTTCGCCCATAATTAATATCAATAAACCAAAAAGCTTATTATTTTGAATACATTCCATAATCTGGCTGAAAAAATCTGAACTATTAAATAAGTTTATAATGTTGCTATTCTTATGCTATATTTTTCTATTATTATGCTTAAAATATGCTATATGTTTAAGCATATTAAGACTGAAATGATTTGATAGATTATAGGATTCCTTTTCATAAGTAGATCAGGCTACTCAAATTGGTATTTATTCATTTTTTTCCATTCAAAATATTCCCCATATACAAATAATTAATGACTTACAAAGAATTTGCTTCATTGTTTAAAAAAGTAAAATTCACAAATTGTCTGTATTTAAATTTATAACTTTTTACCATGTACTTTTTTTGTTTGTTTTTCCATATGAACTTTATTTTTTTTTTGGTAATTAATTTTTTATTGGAGGCAAATTATTTTACAATATTATATTTGTTGGTTTTGCCATACATTGACATGAATTCGCCCCGGGTTTACATAAGTTCCCCCTCCTGAACCCCCCTCCCACCTCCCTCCTCCCTTTATCCTCCCTCTGGGTCATCCCCGCATGCCCCCCGAGCATCCTATAACATGCATCGACCCTGAACTAGTGATTCGTTTCACATATGACAACATACGTGTTTCAATGCCATTCTCCCAAATCATCCCACCCTCACCCTCTCCCACAGAGTCCCAAAGACTGTTCTATACATCTGTGTCTCTTTTGCTGTCTCGTATACAGGGTTATCATTTGCATCTTTCTAAATTCCATATATATGCGTTAGTATACTGTATTGGTGTTTTTCTTTCTGGCTTACTTCACTCTGTATAATAGGCTCCAGTTTCATCCACCTCATTAGAACTGATTCAAATGTATTCGTTTTAATGGCTGAGTAATACTCCATTGTGTATATGTACCAAAGCTTTCTTATCCATTCGTCTGCAGATGGACATCTAGGTTGCTTCCATGTCCTGGCTATTATAAACAGTGCTGCAATGAACATTGGAGTACATGTGTCTCTTTCAATTCTGGTTTCCTCGGTGTGTATGCCCAGGAGTGAGATTGCTGGATCGTATGGCAGTTCTATTTCCAGTTTTTTGAGGAATCTCCACACTGTTCTCCATAGTGGCTGTACTAGTTTGCATTCCCACCAACAGTGTAAGAGGGTTCCTTTCTCTCCACATCCTCTCCAGCATTTATTGCATGTAGACTTTTGGATAGCAGCCATTCTGACTGGTGTGAAATGGTATCTCATTGTGGTTTTGATTTGCATTTCTCTGATTATGAGGGATGTTGAGCATTTTTTCATGTGTTTGTTGGCCATGTTTATGTCTTCTTTGGAGAAATGTCTGTTTAGTTCTTTGGCCCATTTTTTGATTGGGTCATTTATTTTTCTGGAATTGAGCTGAAGGAGCTGCTTGTATATTTTGGAGATTAATCCTTTATCAGTTGCTTCATTTGCTATTATTTTCTCCCATTCTGAAGGCTGTCTTTTCACCTTGCTTATAGTTTCCTTTGCTGTGCAGAAGACTTTGATTTTAATTAGGTCCCATTTGTTTATTTTTGCTTTTATTTCCAATATTCTGGGAGGTGGGTCATGGAGGATCCTGCTGTGATTTATGTCGGAGAGTGTTTTGCCTACGTTCTCCTCTAGGAGTTTTATAGTTTCTGGTCTTACATTTAGCTCTCTAATCCATTTTGAGTTTATTTTGGTGTATGGTGTTAGGAAGTGTTCTAGTTTCATTCTTTTACAAGTGGCTGACCAGTTTTCCCAGCACCACTTGTTAAAGAGACTGTCTTTTCTCCATTTTATATTCTTGCCTCCTTTGTCAAAGATAAGGTGGCCATAGATGCATGGATTTATCTCTGGGCTTTCTATTTTTTTCCATTGATCTATATTTCTGTCTTTATGCCAGTACCATACTGTCTTGGTGACTGTGGCTTTGTAGTAGAGCCTCAAGTCCGGCAGGTTAATTCCCCCAGTTCCATTTTTCTTCCTCAAGATTGCTTTGGCTATTCGAGGTTTTTTGTATTTCCATACAAATTGTGAGATTATTTGTTCTAGTTCTGTGAAAAATATCGTTGGTAGCTTGATAGGGATTGCATTGAATGTATAAATTACTTTGGGTAGTATACTCATTTTTACAATATTTATTCTTCCAATCCATGAACATGGTATATTTCTCCATCTATTAGTGTCCTCTTTGATTATTTTCAGTAGTGTTTTATAGTTTTCTACGTACAAGTCTTTTGTTTCCTTAGGTAGATATATTCCTAAGTATTTAATTCTTTTCGTTGCAACAGTGAATGGAATAGTTTCCTTAATTTCTCTATTTTCTCATTATTAGTGTATAGGAATGCAAGGGATTTCTTTGTGTTGATTTTATATCCTGCAACATTACTGTAATCATTGATTAGCTCTAGTAGTTTTCTGGTAGAGTCTCTAGGGTTTTCTGTGTAGAGGATCATGTCATCAGCGAACAGTGAAAGTTTTACTTCTTCTTTTCCAATTTGTATTCCTTTTATGTCTTTTTCTGCTCTGGTTGCTGTAGCCAAAACTTCCAGAACTATGTTGAATAGTAGTGGTGAGAGTGGGCACCCTTGTCTTGTTCCTGACTTTAGGGGAAATGCTTTCATGTTTTCACCATTGAGGATAATGTTTGCTGTGGGTTTGTCATATATAGCTTTTATTATGTTGAGGTATGTCCCTTCTATTCCCACTTTCTGGAGGGTTTTTATCATAAATGGATGTTGAATTTTGTCGAAGGCTTTCTCTGCATCTATTGAGATAATCATATGATTTTTATTTTTCAGTTTGTTAATGTGGTGTATTACATTGATTGATTTGTGGATATTGAAGAATCCTTGCATTCCTGGGATAAAGCCCACTTGGTCATGATGTATGATCTTCTTAATGTGTTGTTGGATTCTGATTGCTAGAATTTTGTTAAGGATTTTTGCATCTATGTTCATCAGTGATATTGGCCTGTAGTTTTCTTTTTTAGTGGGGTCTTTACCAGGTTTTGCAATTAGGGTGATGGTGGCCTCATAGAATGAGCTTGGAAGTTTCCCTTCCTCAGCAATTTTCTGGAAGAGTTTGAGTAGAATAGGTGTTAGCTCTTCTCTAAATTTTTGGTAGAATTCGGCCGTGAAGCCATCTGGACCTGGGCTTTTGTTTGCTGGAAGATTTTTTATTACAGCCTCTAGTTCCATGCTTGTGATGGGTCTGTTCAGATTTTCTCTTTCTTCCTGGTTCAGTTTTGGAAAGTTGTACTTTTCTAGGAATTTGTCCATTTCTTCCAGGTTATTCATTTTATTGCCATATAATTGCTGATAGTATTCTCTAATAATCCTTTGTATTTCTGTGTTGTCAGTTGTGATCTCTCCATTTTCATTTCTAATTTTATTGATTTGGTTCTTCTCCCTTTGTTTCTTGATAAGTCTGGCTAGTGGTTTGTCAATTTTATTTACCTTCTCAAAGAACCAGCTTTTGGCTTTGTTGATTTTTGCTATGGTCTCTTTTGTTTCTTTTGCATTTATCTCTGCCCTAATTTTTACAATTTCTTTCCTTCTACTGACCCTGGGGTTCTTCATTTCTTCCTTTTCTAGTTGCTTTAGATGTAGAGTTAGGTTATTTAGTTGACTTTTTTCTTGTTTCTTTATGTGTGCCTGTATTGCTATGAACTTCCCCCTTAGCACTGCTTTTACAGTGTCCCAGAGGTTTTGGGTTGTTTTCATTTTCATTCATTTCTATGCATATTTTAATTTCTCTTTTGATTTCTTCTATGATTTGTTCATTATTCAGCAGCGTGTTGTTCAGCCTCCATATGTTGGCATTTTTAATAGTTTTTCTCCCGTAATTGAGATCTAATCTTACTGCATTGTGGTCAGAAAAGATGCTTGGAATGATTTCAACTTTTTTGAATTTACCAAGGCTAGATTTATGGCCCAGGATGTGATCTATCCTGGAAAAGGTTCCATGTGCACGTGAGAAAAAGGTGAAATTCATTGTTTTGGGGTGAAATGTCCTATAGATATCTATTAGGTCTAACTGGTCTATTGTATCATTTAAAGTTTGTGTTTCCTTGTTAATTTTCTGTTTAGTTGATCTATCCATAGATGTAAGTGGGGTATTAAAATCTCCTACTATTATTGCATTATTGTTAATTTCCCCTTTCATACTTGTTAGTAATTGTCTTACATATTGTGGTGCTCCTATGTTGGGTGCATAAATATTTATAATTGTTATATCTTCATCTTGGATTGATCCTTTGATCATTATGTAGTTTCCTTCTTTGTCTCTTTTCACAGCCTTTGTTTTAAAGTCTATTTTATCTGATATGAGTATTGCTACTCCTGCTTTCTTTTGGTCTCTATTTGCATGGAATATCTTTTTCCAGCCCTTCACTTTCAGTCTGTATGTGTCCCTCGTTTTGAGGTGGGTCTCTTGCAGACAACATATATGGGGGTCTTGTTTTTGTATCCATTCAGCCAGCCTTTGTCTTTTGGTTGGGGCATTCAACCCATTTACGTTTAAGGTAATTATTGATAAGTATGATCCCGTAGCCATTTTCTTTATTGTTTTGGGTTCGAGTTTATACACCCTTTCTGTGTTTCCTGTCTAGAAAAGATCCTTTAGCATTTGTTGGAGAGCTGGTTTGGTAATGCTGAATTCTCTCAGCTTTTGCTTGTCTGTAAAGCTTTTGATTTCTCCTTCATATTTGAATGAGATCCTTGCTGGGTACAGTAGTCTGGGCTGTAGGTTATTTTCTTTCATCACTTTAAGTATGTCTTGCCATTCCCTCCTGGCCTGAAGAGTTTCTGTTGAAAGATCGGCTGTTATCCTTATGGGAATCCCCTTGTGTGTTATTTGCTGTTTTTCCCTTGCTGCTTTTAATATTTGTTCTTTGTGTTTGATCTTTGTTAATTTGATTAATATGTGTCTTGGAGTATTTCGCCTTGGGTTTATCCTGTTGGGGACTCTCTGGGTTTCTTGGACTTGGGTGATTATTTCTTTCCCTATTTTAGGGAAGTTTTCAACTATTATCTCCTCAAGTATTCTTTCATGGTCTTTCTTTTTGTCTTCTTCTTCTGGGATTCCTATGATTCGAATGTTGGAGCGTTTAACATTGTCCCAGAGGTCTCTAATATTGTTCTCATTTCTTTTAATTTGTTTTTCTTTTTTCCTCTCTGTTTCATTTATTTCTACAATTCTATCTTCTAGCTCGCTTATCCTGTCTTCTGCCTCTGTTATTCTACTGTTTGTTCCCTCCAGAGTGTTTCTGATCTCATCTATTGCATTATTCATTGTATATTGACTCTTTTTTATTTCCTCTAAGTCTTTATTAAACCTTTCTTCCATCTTCTCAATCCTTTTCTCCAGGTTATTTATCTGTAACTCCATTTTGCTTTCAAGATTTTGAATCATTTTCACCACCAAAATTCGAAATTCTTTATCAGGTAGATTCCCTATATCTTCCTCTTTTGTTTGTGTTGGTGGGCATTTATCTTGTTCCTTTACTTGCTGGGTATTTCTCTGCCTCTTCATCTTGCTTATATTGCTTTGCTTGGGGTGGCCTTTCCCTCTTCTGGCCGTTTGTGGAGTTCTCTTTATTATGTAGTTTCCTCGCTGTGTGTGGGGTTGTACAGGTGACTTGTCAAGGTTCCCTGGTTAGGGAAGCTTGTGTCGGTGTTCTGGTGGGTGCAGCTGGATTTGTTCTCTCTGGAGTGGAATGAAGGGTCCAGTAATGAGTTATGAGATGTCAGTGGGTTTGGAGTGACTTTGGGCAGCCTGTATATTGAAGCTCAGGGCTAGTTTCCTGTGTTACTGGAGAATTTGCTTGGTATGTCTTGCTCTGGAACTTGTTGACCCTTGGGTGGTGCTTGGTTTTAGTGTAGGTATGGAGACGTTTGATGAGCTCCTATCGATTAATGTTCCCTGGAGTCAGGAGTTCTCTGGTGTTCTCAGGATTCGGGCTTAAGCCTCTTGCCTCTGGTTTTTGGTCTTATTCTTGGAGTAGCCTCTAGCCGTCTCTATCTGTCATTTCCAAGGTGGTTCCCTCTGTTTTAGCTTCTGTTTGCTGATCTCTTCAGTGTCTAATTTCTGCCCTGATACTAGGGGGTGGGTGGACACTTTTTAAGGCTCAGTTGTTCAGTCCTGTTCTGGGAAGGGAGGAACGCTGCAGACGAATATCTCTGGCGTCTGTGGGGAGTGCTCGCAGCGTCTCGGCCACACTGGGTTTGCCCCCGCTCACAGCACGTATGCTGTCCCAGTCTACACTGCACAGGCTCTAGGTTGCTCTGCCGGGAACTGTCCGAGGCCGGCGCCGGGTTGTATGCACTTCCCAGGTCTGAGCGGCTCAAGTTCAGGTTCTCAGGTACTCCACAAAGGCGCAGACTTGGTTGGGCCTGCGTTTTGTGCCTTCCCCTGTCTGAGCAGCTCAGGCGACCAGGTGTTTGGCGAGTGCGGTCTCTGCGACTTATCGCCTCCCCAGTCCCCACCACTCAGTTTTCTGGGTGTACAACCGGTGCACCTTCTCAGGCGGATATCGACCTGCCCGAGCCCAAGAAGTCCTGATTAGCAACAAGCCTGCCTGCAGTTTGTATCAGATGTCTTTCTGGGGCCACGGTTGCCCCCTCCAGCTCTGGTTGACCTCCCTGCCTGTCTCGGCGGGGGATGGGGGATAGGCCGACCGCAGCCGGCTCGCTCTGCTCAGTCCTTTATTCTGTGAGCGGGGCTGGCCAAGTCTTAGGTTAGAGCTTTCCACCTTTTCGTGGGGAAGCTATCCCACAGTCTGCTTTGCTCTCCCCAGTTCTCTCAAATTGTTCTCGCGGCATTCAAGCCCAGTCCTCTCTCTCTCCATTTAAACTTATTATAAAATGTTGGCTATATTCCCTGTGCTGTACAATATATCCTTATAGCTTATTTTTTATTGAAATATAGTTAATTTACAATGTTTCAGGTGTACAACAAGAAAATGCATTTCTAAAAAACGTGTTCCAATCAAGAAGAATATAAGTTTTTGGATCTCAGTCCCAGTTGCATTGAGGCCCTGGGTTTAAGACCTTAACCCGGTTATTTCTGTAGATGTTTTGCTTTTTATGGTCATCAGGGTAAAGCACAGGTTGTACAACTCTTACTGCTTTTTTACAAAGGCACCAGTGTTGTTCTGTTGTTTATATTAAAATTTGGTAATGTCTGAGTGGCACCTGTCTCTCCTTTGACATACAGAGTCTTTGTCCCAGGAGATTACAGTCACTTACAATAACTATAAAAATATCTTGAGTATTAAAATCTCAGGTTCCTTTTGTCTTCTGTTTACAAAGAGCTCATTGCAATCGCTTTTATCATACAGTCAAAAATAGGTTTCTAAAGATACCACTGGGGCATGTTTATCATTTTACTTTGTAGTTTCATGTGGAGCTAATGCTACTGGTGTTACAAAAGCTCCCAGATTCTACAGAAAATATTTGTAAACTGTATTTCCCACTTTAAGTGACAAAATGTACTATGTACCTGAGAGTCTGTTTTAGAGATTTCAACAGTCAAAATCATTATGCTGGGAGTTCCCTGGAGGCTTAGTGGTTAGGATCATGGGCTTATGCTGCTATGGCCCAGGTTCAATCCCTGGCTGGGGAATTGACATCCTGCAAGCCATATGGCAAAGCAAACTAACAAACAAAACAAAAAAACTGAAACAAAACAAAAATCATTATCCCCAAGGCCCCAGAAGGGGAGTCTACATTCAGCCCTCCCCAAATCACACAGACCTTGTCCTGATTCCTGAGGCTCTTGAAAGGATAGACTCAGGTCATCTTTAATGAAGGTATAGAACTTACTCCATTCCTTTTCTTTTTTTTGAGAAATTAATTATAGGATGCTTTTTTTCATACAGTTTAATTCTGGCTACTGAAAATATTACACTTATTAAATAAATGTCAAATATGGCTTCACTTTCATCAGTGGTCCCTTCAGTAGAGATAAGGAGCTAATGGTATCCACTTGGGAGAATAGATGCTTGAAATAAGACTGCATTGAAGATAAAAATTTTATTTTATCATCCCTAGGTTGAAAAGGGGTTTCTGAAGGTATATGTTTGCTCCCATCTCCAGGTACTCTGTGGTTGATGTTTTATCACTGTACTTGTTTTCTTTCACTCCACTGCATGTAAATTCTTGCCTCACAGCATATCCGCAGAGTACCTTGAGGTTCAATTCAGTAAATATTTATTACTGTTGAAGTTCAAGTCATAAATATTTATTGAATTGAGCCATTCAATATGCTGATTACTTGAGATACATAACTAAAAGAAGATTGCATGCCTGCCCTTAAGAAGATTGCATTCTTAGAGGAGACAGATAGATTAACAAATAGAACCATGTAAGTGCAGTCACAGAAGTATGGGCAAGGTATACAGTAGGACAAAGGAGGGAATGATCTCCCAGAGTCATATTCTTTTTCAAAGCAAATTAGTATGTAAATAAATAAAAAGAAATAACTGTGGTAGGAGAGCAATGCAGGGACATAATTCTCAAAGATGAACGTTGTACAGGAAACTAAGTATGGTTTTGTAATGGTTTGATTATTTCCAAAACACAGGTATTTATTTGAACTGAAAGAAGATGATGATGCATGTAAAAAAGCCCAGCAGACAGGAGCATTTTACCTCTTTCATAACTTGGCTCCTTTGCTTCAGAAATCAGAACATCAATACCTGGCCCCCCAGTATAGCCTATTAGGTAAGCCCAAAGTAGACCAGCAAAGTGGACCAGCCTGTGGCCACTGAACAGAATTCAGTCCACGTTAAATCCCTGAGAAGAATCCTCCAACTTTAGATTTCAGATTTTTTTCCAAATGCTTTGCCCAATTAATTATTTATTATATAAACTGAATTGCCCAGTTGGATATTTTTTGGCAATGGTATGGGCCTCCCAGGTTGCTCAGTGGTAAAGAACATGCCTACCAATGTAGGATATCCAGGTTCAATCCCTGGGTCAGGAAGATCCCCTGCAGGAGGGCACAGCAACCCACTCCTATATTCTTGCCTGGAGAATCCCATGGACAGAGGAGCCTTGCGGGCTACAGTCCAGAGGGTCACAAAGAGTCAGACATGACTGAAGAGACTCAGCATGTGTGCACAAACTGTTTAAGATTTGCATCATGACTTAATTTCTCCTTAGAAGGGTCAAAGCTAAACATGAATTAAAATTAATTTGCTTTGAATGTAATGTTTTATATAAATATATAATTTTACATATAATTACATATTATATAATTATTGATACATTAATAAATACATATAATATAATTTGCTTTTAAGGTATGTAACTAGAGATATCTAAGCCATTGGGAATTGGCATTCAAGATGCTACCTTTCAGTTTTATGTGATATCACTATATGTTGTTGTTTAGTCACTGAGTTTTGCCCAACTCTTTTGTGACCCCATGGACTGTAGCTCACCAGGCTCCTCTGTCCATGGGATTTTCCAGGCAAGAATATTGGAGTGGGTTGCCACTTCTTTCTCCAGGGGATCTTCCCGATACAGGGATCAAACCCACATCTCCTGCATTGCAGGCAGATTCTTTATCACTTGTGCCACCTGGGAAGCCCCTGTGTCACTATATGCCAACTTCTAAATACATTGCCAGGGCAAGATTATGCACTGCATATGTTGGAATACTTTGATAGTTTTTGGCAGTACATAAGTATATGAGGATGTTTATCAGGAGGCACTAAACATTATTTAGAGATTAGCAATGTAATCTTGTATTATGAACAAATAAATATGAATCTTTCATGCACAGAACAGATTTTCTCCCAATACATCACTTGTCTTTACCGACCAGGATCTCAGATGAGGAGTCTACCCTGGCCCATAAAAGCAGCATAATCTGGAGATGAAATTGTAGAACTGCTTTGGTCTACCATTTTAAGTATGACACTTTTTTTTTTTCTTCAGTGCTTTAGTAAGTTAACTATGATGTGTCTTTAAAACTAGGGGATATGCCCCTTTCGTGATATAATCATAGAGTAATACAGGATTACACAGAAAGAATTCCTTTAAACTCTTCAGATTGATGATGGAGGTCAACAGAGGCTAAGTGATTAGGTCAAAATTACACAGCTAATTAGCATGCAGGGCAGTGACTACTTCCAGGTGTGCCTACTTCAAGTTGAAGTAGATGGTTTCTAATAAGTCTAGTATGGCTCTAATTGTGGTTTAATTAAAACCCTGTGTTTTTTTTCCCCTTTCTCCTTTTGTATTTCTTAGAGTTGGAAAGGCTCCTGGGTAACTTTGGACAAGACTCACAAATACTAGAAGATTCCGTACTAATTGGATGCTCAGAACAGCAAGAAGCATGGTTTGCTCTGGATCTAGGTCTAAATAGCTCTTGTTCCATAAATGGTACATCACATTATTCCTGATGGACACTTCCCCGTGGTTCTTAGGCTTTGGGATGCCACACAATAAAATTTCAAAGAACATGTTAAGAAAAAAAAAACAATTTTAGTTTATAAGTTGTTGTTTAGTCGCTAAGTTGTGTCTGACTCTGCGACTCTCCTACAACTGCAATATGCCAGGCTTCCCTGTTCTTTACTATATCCTGGAGTTTGCTCAGACTCACGTCCACTGAGTTGATGAAACCATCCAATCATAAGCATTTCTTAAGTAAGAACATTAAAAAATACGACCATCTACTATCATCATTACATAAAAGGACATTTTTTAATGCTCTCTCAACTACATGGTGGTACACAGATGTTTATTCTATTATTCTCTGTACCTTCATGTATTTTATGTATCTTAAGAAGAAGAAAGAAATGTTTTAAAATTCATGACATTATTCTTATTCCTCTTATCAATGCAGGCGAATAAACACATTACCCTGGAGTAGCTCTGGGTCTTCAGACTTGCTTTTGGAAACTGGTTTGCTAGAGTTTGCGGCCCTTATCTAGCCTTCCGTCTCTGTTTCAGGGTATCAGCCGTGAATACAATGATGCTGGAATGAGGTTTAGATAGGGCTCAAAGGTCCCATTTCATCTTTTTTCCAGGGATAGTGTGTGGCTAGTGCAAATGTCCTTATTGCACCGAAGAGGATCTTTGGAAACACTATGCTCTAATGTTTCCCAAATCTGCCCGAATATAAGAATATCCTGGTGCTTGTTAAAATAAAATTAAAAAAAAAAGATTTCTGGGTCTCACTCATCTGCTATTCAGAATCTCCAGGTAGGGGCTTGAGAACTTGAATATTTTATTCTTCCTAGTTGAGTCTTACTAGGTGAGTTTGGGAAACACTTCTAACAAGATATACTAGACAGGGTCCCCGAGGTAAAGTCTGACATTTGTTTCATTTCATTCTCTTTTCTAATATTTTAGCTTCCTTACAGAAAGCTGAAATGGAGACAGCCCTCCAGGGGTCTTTCATTAAGCTGACAAAGGCTCTCTTTGAGCTGAATGTGAAGGATGCCTCCTTGCTGTCCACGGTAGGTTGATTTCTTGGTTCTGTAGGAAATTTAGTGAAGTAGTGTATATGGGCGGAGAAGGCAATGGCAAGCCACTCCAGTACTCTTGCCTAGAAAATCCCATGGATGGAGGAGCCTGGTAGGCTGCAGTCCATGGGGTCGCTAGGGGTCAGACACGACTGAGCGACTTTACTTTCACTTTTCACTTTCACACTTTGGAGAAGGAAATGGCAACCCACTCCAGTGTTCTTGCCTGGAGAATCCCAGGGAAGGGGGAGCCTGGTGGGCTTCCGTCTATGGGGTCACACAGAGTCGGACACGACTGAAGTGACTTAGCAGCAGCAGCAGCAGCAGTGTATATGGGAAAGATTTGATTTCTTTTTTGCAGATCATAGACTTTGGAGAAAGGACACTGTGTTTCTTCTTCTTTTACCCTGTTTTTGTCAGTACCGTTTTCTCCTAAAGGTGTATAGATGTATGGCACTGTGATCTATAGGCCTTATAAACATTTTTAATGACCCATAGCATGACATATATATGGTGAGAAGCTACTCGACATTGCCCTAATGACTTATTCTCCATCTTTGGATTTCACTTGCTGAAATGGCTTTGACTGTCCATTTAATTGGGCTTCCCAGGTGGCACTAGTGATAAAGAACCCACCTACTGATGCAGAAGACATAAGAGACTCGGGCTCAATCCCTGGGTCAGGAAGATCCCCTGGAGGAGGGCATGGCAACCCACTCAACTATTCTTGCCTGGAGAATCCCATGGACACAGGAGCCTGGCAGGCTATGGTCCCTAGGGTTGCAAAGAGACGGACACGACTGCAATGACTTAGCATAGCACAGTACAGCATAGCTGATTAATACTGTTGTGTCAGTTTCAGTGGTACAGCAAAGTGATTCAGATATATATATACACACATATATATCTATATTCTTTTCCCAATTCAGTTGTTATATAATATTGGATTGTCCATTCAAGTTAAAGAGCTATCTCTAAACATTTTTTATTTGCAAAAAAATTCCAAACTCATTGAGGAGTACATATTGAGGTGTTTTGTTGTTGTTGTTCAGTCACCCAGTCTGGTCCAGTTCTTTGCGACCCCATGGACTGCAGCCCGCCTGGCTCTTCTGTCCATGTAATTCTCCAGGTAAGAATACTGGAGTGGGTTGCCATTTAATTATACAGAAAATGTTTTCTTTTTAAGCTGTGTCATAAGTACATGGGTGTTTATTATGATACTTTATTTTTTAAATAATTCATAATACATTTAAAATATGCTTTTTTAAAATTCATACTTAAAATGATAGAGGACTATGTTCAGAGAGGTTCCTTTAAAGTTTAAATAATTAATAACCATTTAAAGTAGGTGAGCTGGAAAGGGAATGGCACGTCCCTTTGAGTTGTTCTAAATATTAGTAGCCCCAGCACCATTACAGATGAAACCCACATCCTCTCCAAACGGTACCAAGTCCATCTTTGTATTCCTAGGCTCAGGCTCTTCTCCGTTGGCATGATGCTCATCAGTTCTGCAGCAGAAGTGGGCAGCCCACCAAGAAGAATGTGTCTGGTAGCAAGCGTGTGTGCCCTTCCAATAACATCATCTATTATCCACAGGTAAGCGCTGCTTTAAAAGGACAATAATCCAAGCCAAAAGGCTCTCCTTAGTTACCCGTTACTTGGTTTCATTAACAGCCCTAAAGCCCTGGTGTCTAAGTTTCCATCCCCTTTTCCTAGGTGGCACCTGTGGTGATCACTCTGGTGTCAGATGGAACTCGATGCCTGCTTGTCCGCCAGAGTTCCTTTCCTAAGGGAATGTATTCTGCCTTGGCAGGTTTTTGTGATATAGGTAAGGAATTTAGGCATATACAGATGACACTGAAGGAAATGAAAGCTTATCAATAATATATATATATATATATATTTTTTTTTTTGGCTGCACTGGGTCTCCATTGCTGTACTCCAGC
Organism: Moschus berezovskii; assembly: GCF_049115385.1. Classification (NCBI taxonomy): domain Eukaryota; kingdom Metazoa; phylum Chordata; class Mammalia; order Artiodactyla; family Moschidae; genus Moschus; species Moschus berezovskii. The sequence goes on from NC_142471.1 coordinate 29,978,661, forward strand.
TTTCTCTACTTGTGGTGGACGGGCTTCTCATTGAGGTGGCTTCTCTTGTTGCAGAACAGGACTCTAGGGCACATGGGCTCAGTAGTTGTGGCAGATGGGCTTGGTAGTTGCAGCTTGCAGGCTCTAGAGTGCAGGCTTAGTAGCTGTGGCACTTACTTGCCCCACAGCATGCGGAATCTTCTCAAACCAGGAATTGAACCCATGTCTCGTGCATTGGCAGGTGAATTCTCGACCACTGGACCACCAGGAATGTTCAATAGTTACATATTTATTCTTATTGCCAGAGTACTTGGAATCTCAAGCATATTTTCTCCTATTATATCAAGAAAACTACCTTCTGGCACTATAATTTTCCAATATTTTATAGGCAAATTTTCAAATATAAGCATAGTTGGAAGATTTATACTGTAAATAAACACCCATATACTCACTACCTAAATTCGATAATTACTATGCTTATATTATCACAAATCTGTTCATTCTTCCATCCATCCATTAATCCATCTTATTTTGATGCATAGATTACAGACATTAATATACTTCCTCCTAAATATTTCAGCATACATATTAATATTCTATTAACTAAAATTTAATATTTATTTACAGGCTGTTTTTTCCTCAGCCCATTGCAGTAAAATCGGCAAATGGTGACATGTGGCATTCGAATTTTATTAAAAAGCTGAGGACAGCAGTAGCCTTTCCGACTCTTATTTTGTGTAATGAACATAGCAGGTTCAAGAACTGGCAGTTCGATACCCAACTCCAGATTTGATTCCTAGTGCAAAGACTCAGAGATTTAGGCCTTTCCCAAGAGTATTTCCTTGACTCTGAAGTCACTTTTATGCTCCTTTCAAAAAGGGGCATCTGCATCACCCTTCCTGCTACAGGGCTGTCCTGAATTAATCTAAGTACTTATAGGTGAAAGTCTAGAAGAGACCGTCCGACGAGAAATTGCAGAAGAGGTGGGACTGGAGGTGGACAGACTGCATTACTCTGCATCCCAGCATTGGCCCTTTCCTAACAGCACACTCATGATTGCTTGTCATGCAACTGTGAAACCAGGGCAGACAGAGGTAAGTTCTGATGCTTTCCTTATGACATATCCTTTGCCTCATCCAAGCTGGTCCATAGTTACTAAGCACCTGCCTAGTCCAGCACTGTCTAGATTATACAAAGATGTATAAGATATGATTTATACCTTTAAGGAATTTACAATCTTATAAACAAATTCACCATAAAAATTAGGAATGTCAACATGAGCACCATTCTTCCTTGTACAGATATCTCAATCATGAGACAATTTACCTTTCATCATCAGGAAATTAACAATGTTTTACACTGAGTAGGCACACAATAAATACATAAAATTTAATGACTGATTTCAGAATTGGTCTTATAGCTCAAGTCAGTCAGGATGTTAGGGACTAATAATATAAAATCACAGGAACTTCTGACTGAAAGGGACTTAGATGATGTCTTATCCAACCTCATCTTGCTCTTTCATAAGTCTTAACAGATTGTGTTGTGTTCCCTATTTGCCAAAGTCTGCCTATTGTGTGCTTTGGTTTCTATACAATAATATCTAACCTATCTCAGTTTCTGTAATAAACTGTGGATGCAGTTTGCATTATTTTGCTTCCTGCAAGGAAGATGTGCTTTTGACTATCATTTACATTTACCTTTTAAAGAAGAGTAGCATTTATCTTTCCTTTTTAGTTATATAATCATTTAGTCCACAAAAAGAAACTATATTATTCATAACTTACATTCAGTGTTAACCACTTGGTTTTTTTTGGCTTCACTGCATGGCTTGCAGGATCTTAGTTTCCCGACCAAGCATTGAACTTGGGCCACAACAGTGAAAGCGCAAAGTCCTAACCACTAGACTGTTAGGAAATCCCCAACCCACTCTTAATACTTTACTATTTGAGCTTCCATGATTTTTTTTCATGTGTGTGTGTGTGTTTTAATATTTAAAAAATATACTTAACTCTCTTCCCTTAATTATGGTTATTTTGCTTCTGGACATTATCTAGAATTATCTCCCAGTGAATAGAATCCAGATACCATCTTCTAAGATTGCTCAGTTTTGGAACATTTTCTCACCCTTGACCACTGTACTCTAAGTAGCTCCTAACTTTATATCCTGTTTTTCCTTATGTCTTTCAGCTCCAGGTGAACTTGAGAGAACTAGAAGCAGCTGCCTGGTTCAGTCGTGATGAGGTGGCCACAGTCCTGAGGAGAAACAACCCATCTAATCAGCAACACAGTGGGGCTGTCCCATTCTGGTTGCCCCCCAAGTTAGCCATTGCCCACCAACTGATAAAAGAGTGGGTGGAAAAACCGACTTGTTCTCCCCTGCCTGCTTAGGTCAGATCAGGCCACCTGACCAGATAACTCCCTCCTCACGATCTAAGAGGGGCACATCAGAGAACAACTGATAAACAGGAGGTGACAAAAGCCCATCCCAGGCCAACCTCATAAGGCAGAACAGATGGTGAGCCTACAGTAGGACACATCTGCTAGTGTTAACAGAAGTTCCTAACCACAGGCAATCAAAAATGCCAAAACCAATCAGATAACAAAAATCAAAGCAAAGTTGATTAGTTTGGATACAGGCCCTTGTTCACTCATTTTCTCCTGTGCTATGGAAGCAAACATCTTCTGGCATGTGGCTTATCAATGCTGGATTTATACTAACTGCCAAAATGTGCCTGGTATAATTTCAGTTAATATTTTATCTTAGTATTAAAAATATATAGCAGATCTAGGGGCGAATTCATGTCAATGTATGGCAAAACCAACCAATATAATATTGTAAAATAATTTGCCTCCAATAAAAAATAAATTATCAAAAAAAATAAATAAATAAAAATATATAGCAGATCTCAACCCACTACTGAGTTACTTTTTATGTTCACAGAATTTTAAAAAGTTGCACAACATTTTTGAATTTGTATAGAGTTAATTAGAGAATGAGATGGCTGGATGGCATCTCCAACTCGATGGACATGAGTTTGAGTGAACTCCGGGAGTTGGTGATGGACAGGGAGGCCTGGCGTGCTGTGATTCAGGGGGTCACAAAGAGTAGGACACGACTGAGCAACTGAACTGAATTATTTTATATATAGTAGTTAAATAAAAGTCATATTTCCTTAAGTCCTTCATCCCAGAAAAGCAGGAATTAAGGTCTTCCTCAAGGTGCTCTGTAATAAATCAGAGTGATGTTCTGTTGAGGTAACTGCATGCCAGTGGAGCTCAAGAGGATAAAGTCAATTTTTTGCTGTTACTTGCTCAGTTTATGACCCAGGGAAAAGAGTATCTATCCCCTGCCATGCCTGTTTTCCTAAACTTAAAATGGTTGCAGCCATTTGAACACCCAGTAAGTGTTGTAACTTCAACAAAATGACCAGTGAAGATGAACCATTTCTTGAGTTTAATGGGATAAACTAAATTTAGGATTTCTCGTCATTCATATATGCCATTCTGTACCTTACCATAGGGGAGAAGCACTGATATGGAGGAAATGAAATACATTGCTGAGCCTCTGTTCAGATATATTTTTCTATCTTATGAAGTAAGGAAACTGTACAAAGAGAAAATTGAGGGTGGGAAAGAGGAAACTGTTAGTGTGAAGTCTGTGTAATGACTAAAGCAATGTTGGGAAGAAATGCTGTTAGAAGTCTGTTTGAGAAGAGGAATGGCTGAGGTGAGAGTCGTATGTTCAGGTACTTTTAGGCAACTAACTAGTGATTAAAGACACAAGTGCCAGAAACCCTAAGATGATTCACACACCCAAGTCCCACAGGACTAAGTCAAACAGATTCTAGAACTAGAGAGGATGAAGCACTGAATTTCCTTTTGATCCTAAAGGCTGGGATCAATACTCTCACCACTGCCAGCACACCATCACTTCTTTGGGAAAATCAAACTGCTATTATCGGGAAATGCTGAGGGATAATATGTGATGGGACTCGATTGTCCTGTTAGATTGGCAGCTTGCCCTGACCTGGGCTGAACCAGGCACAGAGAAGGGAAAAAACACTCTAGAAAGAGAGGTCCTGAGATTTCTTCATATCTTGCAGTTAGAAGAAAACAGTTCAGGGTCCATGTGTAGTACCGCCTCCCAATGTTTTCTATCTCTATGTGGGTGTGTTTGTGACCACATGTGCACATATCCCCAATCTGAAAATACTGATAGAAAGAGGAGTGTACAGAATTCCTGGTTATGAGTTTCTCAACTTACCACGAAGTAACTGTTTACTTTTGGATTAACGTGTTGTTTTGGAAAAGAAAAAATGAGTAGTTAATAGGAGGAGCTGCAACATTGAACTTTGTTTCCCAGCAGTAACTGGAAAAGAGTGCTTTGCTTCTTAGAATTCCAAGGATAACTGAGAGTATTGGCAAAAGAGGGCAGGGTGGGCTGGGGTCCTAAAAAATGGCAGATATATAAAAGAAACTTTGGTACAGGGCTTACCTGACTGGAGAATATTTTTGTGGCAATGAATTATGAAGGTGCTAAGAATAAAAAGAACCTGATGGGTCCCTGAAGAATAGCAAAAACAGGTAGAACATTGAATTATTTGACACCAGAGGGAGACTGACTCAAGGTCATTCCTGGTAACTGGAATAAAAAAGCAGCTCATTCATTCCTTATGTTTGCCAGTCTACCTTCTTTCCTCTACCCAATGTTTAATCCTGAATAAAGATAAACTTAATGTTCCAAACATAGAGTGTGTCAGTCTTATCTCAAGGGCTTGATTCTCTCTCTTCTGCTGATTTCAAAACCTTGTATGCACCCCAGAGTTGAGATCACAAAAGACTTGTGCAAAGAGGGCAACATTTGGGGCTCATGGAGAAGTTAACCTATGAACTTGAAGAAAACATTTTTACTAGATGAGTAATCAAAACTAGAAATGAGCATAGTCAGACTCAATATTTATTCAAGAAGAAAAAAGAGAGGATAGGTTGGCTGGCTAATCTTTCGTTGGCTTACTTGTGGCTCTGTGATCAGCGTTGTCGGGCAGTTGCACACCCATGCTTTGTAAAAGGTTGGAAGCCGGTCCTGCCAGTCCAGCTTGGGAACTATAAGACTCTAATATGTTTGAAACCAAGTTCAGGTCTACATCCACTGGCGTCATAACAGATCCTCCTGTGCCAGAATCTTCCTCCTCTGAATTGTCATTGGTAGTCTGGGATAGAGGTTCCTTGTTCATGGAAGGAAAAGAAAGTCATGAGACAATACACTAGGTTGACTAGGTTGGATGGTAGTTATGATAAAAAGCAACAATGTAAAGTTGAGTTACATATTAGAAAGGAAATTCCCTTCTTGACAGAAAGAAAATGAAGTCTAATAATAAACTATGTAATTTAACAAACACATTAAAATTTGGTTCCAAAGATTATAGCATACTTCTTCCTAGGAAAAGTTTCTACAAATTAAATGGATTCCTTCCCGATTTTGAAATAGCCCAAGGGAGATAACCAGAAGTAAGAAGATACATTTATAGCTTGCCTAAGAGTTTTAAAAGAAATAAACTGAAAAAAAATGGACAGTTAAAAATAAATAAAACAGAATCTGAAATTTTCTCTAAGTGAAAGAAGCTAGATTTCTTTCCTACCCACACGTAACATAGAATAAGCAGTATAATTTAAGCTTATGTTTAAGAAAATAATCTTTCATCCAACCAGAGTTAGGAAGAAATTAACCTTATTCAAATCAAAAGATCAAATTCAAATCACAAAAAATTACCACAAATGAAAAAGAAAAACTAAGATAAAATAGTTTTAGCTGTCCTTTGTACTAGACTCAAAAGGGAAAGAGGTTGAACATATACCATTTGCTTCTGGGTGGTGAAACTTTTGGCAATGCTGGTATGTGCTAGTTCCTGGTCCATCTGGGCCATGTATGACTTGAGATCATCCAGAGTCCCTTTTACAGATGCTTCTTCTCCAGGCTCCTGTGTTTCAAGATCCAAGTCATCATCGCTGTCTAAACATTCAGAGTCTTCCTCATCCAGATCATCAGAGTCTGACTCATGGGACTTTGAACCTACACAGACCCCAATACAGAAAGAGTCACTTGGTACATTTTTTTTGCATGACTATACATCTTAAAAGAATTAGAATATTCTCTGCAAAAAAAAAAAAAAGGTGAATATACATAGGCAAAGTACTTTAGAAAAATCCCCTCCAGAAAATGATACTGCTGGTAGACATTTGCAGAGAAGTACACAAGCTGAGCTGAAAGATTCCATTTTTTTTTAGGTGAATTCAATTGATTAAAAATGTTTACTTAAGAAAATTTAAAACTACATAATACACAAATATATTCTGATGTAAACATTCAAGTTAGAATATTAGAATTATTGTCTCACATTTCATTCTCTTCCCAGAGTTAAGCATCTTTTAACAGTTCAGTGGGTACCCAGACCTTTATTTAATTCTGTGTGTGTCTGTATGCGTATACAAAATATTTTTTACATAGATATATTGAACTATGATTTGCTTTTCTATTTATTTATATATCTTGGAGGTCCTTTGCTGTCAAAACACATAAATGGACCTCATTCTTCACTAAGGCTATATTGTTCTTCATAAAATGAATGTACTATGATTTTTTTGGCGGGGGGTAAAACTGTACCATAACCCAGTTTTTGCTACTACAATGTTGCAATCACCATCTTAGCACACACAGCTTTTTCATGAGGCAAATTCCTGGAAGTGAAATAGCAAAGTCAAAGGCTATGAACATTCTGGAGTACCAAACTGCCTTGAGAAAAGACAACGTACACCTCCACCTCCACAGTTTGACAGTGCTCCTTTCTCCCACACTTGAGGAAACTGATTATTATCAACCTTTCAAAATTTTTCCCAATGATGGGCCAAAAATTTAATTCTTACTTTTATTGTATACTTACTTGTTTACTAGACAGAGTTAACTATTTTCAAATATTTATTGATTATATTTCTTCTTCAAGACACTGCCTGTTTATATCCTTTGTTGATTTTTTCTTAATTGGGCTATTTGTCTTTTTGTTTTAGTAGTATATAAGTGCTATTGTGCTTGGAAGCTCAGTTGTGTCCAACTCTTTTCGACCACATCGACTGTAGCCTGCCAGGCACCTCTGTCTGTGGGGATTCTCCAGGCAAGAATACTGGAGTGGGTGGCCATGCCCTCCTCCAGGGGACCTTCCCAACCCAGGGATCAAACCCAGTCTCCTGCATTGCAGGCGGATTCTTTACTGTCTGAGCCACCAGGGAAGCCCAGTATATAATGCAGGAAGTTTAAAAGAGAAAAAAAAAGAAGAATGTAATATTGGAGGCCATGTAAAACCCTATCTAAACGCACAGCATTCATTCACTCAGCAAAGATTTTATGAGCAACTACTATGCCAGGCACTAAGCAAGGCATCTTCTGCAAAATTATTTAGTAGGGCAATAATTAATAGTTGAAAGCAACTCAAAATCACATACACACACACAAAACAAAATACAAATGAGATCCAATGCTCCAAAGCTCTAGCAATCTCTATACAACTTACAGTTGCAAAATAAAAATAAACATCACTGTAACTCACCTAAAATCTTATCAAAATAATTAAGAAAAGAATCTGCATCAAAAGTGATTGGAGCCTCAGAAGGTTCTCTGTAAGATTAAAGGAAAAAGATAATTTATCCCAAACAAAACTCTTTGAAACTGTCTAAATTGGTGCCATTCTAAGGAACACTACCAGAGATATACTTTCAAAAGAAGGCACAGCAAGGAAAATTGTAGTTTAAATTTTAAAAACCATTAGGCTTACTGATTTTGTAGGGCAATAGAAATGGGAAAGATAGAAGAAATAAAAGTAAAAATTATACTTTGATTATGCACATTTTTAACTTATGCTGATTTAGGGATCTGCCAACCTACCACCTCCCATAAGATATATCTGGCATTAGTAAAAGAAGCTATTCATCCAAATTTATTTAAATAAAGTCTACCTTTGTGAGAACCAAACCTTTAAACATAAAAAAGACCAAACCTTCCCTATCCCTGCTGTCTTAAAGAGAGAATACTGAACATAAACTTTAATCTTATGAGGCTAATGAGCATCAACACTAAATAAAGTTGTATTTGGCTGGGCAAAGAACAATTCCATCTACCTTTTTTCCCCTATTACTTGCCAAATGTAACACCTCTTGTCCTCTGTCATTATTTCTTCCTCTGATAAACACTTTTATCCTCCTCTTTTTTGTAGCATTTATTATATAAAGTTATTTAAAACAGTACATTTTCTGTATTATACATGAAAATTCACATACAGATGTCCTTATTCTTTCTCCATTATCAAAAATCTTAATTTTTCATTCCTGCTATATTTTTCTTCCTTGGTAATTTGTTTTGTTACCCCACTGAAATATTTCTCATGGAAGGAATTATGACCTTGGTACAGCAGAAAGTGATTGCTCAGCAAATGTGAATACTGGTCCCGGTTCTCAAATTCCTTCACCTTTTCCATTGTTATCAAGCACCTTGATGTGTGACTGGAAAGCTTCTGCTCGCAACTGCTGATGAGTTTCAAGCAGAGGTGCCAGGGTACCATCTGCTCAGTGTATTCTGGTAACCAATAGACGAGTCTTCCACCTAATACGAGGGTCTCTGCTGAGAACTTTAACAGGTCAAAAAACGTATCACACAGATGATAACTCAAGGAAACAGGAACTTGGCTTTCTGGACATTTTCTATTCCCTTTGGTATTTCCTTCTGTGAACCTGTTCTTCTTGTAGATTCTCTAATACCATATGGAGGATCAGTGATGATTGCATCAAAATAAGTGCCCTTCTTCCAGGAAGGTTTAGATGCATCTGAAACCAGGACATCAAGGTAATACTTCTCTAAACCATACTGATGAAGATTTGCCCTAAACCAAACTGATGAAGATGTTTTCATCCGGTCCTCTCCATTTCCGGTTTTTCCTACTAGCCTTTCCCAAGCCATGAACAGTAAGTATTGTAGTCTATGTCTGTCCCATATACGTATGCACCAAAATGAGCAGAAGCTATCAGAAGGCCACCTGTTCCAACAAATGGATCAAATACAGTATCGTTTCTTTTCACTTTTCCATGGTTGGCCATGATGAATGATAAACCAGCATCCATGCTTGTATTTCAAATAAAGTGTCTCTTTTTGACACTGTATGATTCAATAAGCTCTCTCTGTTCATCTGCAATCCATCTACTAAAATAAATATTATGTGGATTCTCAGGGATGTGGTTTGAGTCCAAACCATAATCCTCCAAAATAGAGAATATATGTTGTGGCTTCTTTAAATTCACTTTCCCTTCAAATGACAGAAATTCAAGTGCATCTATTCATCTGACTTTTTCTTCTTGTGTCAATGTTTTATTAAATGTGTGAATATTTATTTTATATGCAGAATCTGAATGCAGAAATGGAACCATCTTCTCAACAGGGTAGCTTTTAAGAGAACTGTACAGCTCCTCCAGACACTTTCCATGACCCCATAGTTCAAATATAGACTTGGCACACAAAGAAAAATTAAGTTTCTGGCAGTATCTTCAGAGGGAATGCTAAGAATCCAAAAAGGAGACTTTCCATAAGTTTCCTGACTACTGGTGAACTAACCTCCAAAAAATGAAAGCAAAGACTTTATCTCAGGAAGGTGGAACTCCAGGTGTTCCTGTGCCATGAGCAGAAGATAACCTATTCAAGGTACCCGGCGGTGCTTATCCTCCACTTTTGAGTTTGAAGCTTCCAATCTACTTGAGGGTACAAGATCAGATGTTGAATCCTGATGAGAGCTAGATGTTAAAAGTCCATAATATTCTGAGTAAAAGCCTAAAAAGTAAAGTATATGGTTGCCCTGCACAGCTCTGGGGAAGTAGCCTTCAGATCTGAGTGATCTCTCTGGCTTATTTCAAGGATCATAATCAGGTTATCAGAAATTTGACTCCAGATAAGTAAGTTATCATAGTATTAGGTACCAAAAGAGGAAAACAAAGCACTGAAAATAATTTACTAAAAAAAAAAAAAAAAAACAACCCACAGAACTGATGGGGTGATGCCAACATAGAGCTTCTGTTTAGATAATTATACTTTAACAGAAATTACCGAGGCAGCTCTGCTCCTTTGTGGGTTGAGACTTTGGATATGAAAGCTTTCATGCTCTCTGAGACTTGAGTTAAGTCATAGTTCTCCTCCTGCCCCTTGGAAATGGGCTCTGGCTCTTTTTTGCCAGCAGCTTCCTGCAGCAGCTGGTCCAGCTGATCTGGTGAGAGGTCTAACCACCGTTCATCTGAAAAAGAAGTGTGACACTGCCATACTATACTCACATGAAACAGGTATACTCTCAGTAAAGTACCCTCTGAGACTTAGTGGGATGTTTTAATTCTTTCTAACTCCGTGATCTATCCTGGCCCATCACTTACCATCTTCTGGGGGAAGATAAGCTTCTTCTTTCTTAAGCTCTTCTATATCAAATGGTATTGTCTGCAATAACGTTAAGATTTCTTCACCTGGGCTCATAGCATGAGAGCTATAAAAAAAATCAAAGACATGGGTTTTTAATGAGAACTTAGAATAATAACCAGAAAAACAGAGTATTTTAAAGTTGTAAAGGATTATCTAATTTGTTTTTAAACATTTGTTCAGGATACTGAATCCTTCCTCTCAAAATTTCACCAGGAACTCAAAATATAAAAAGAGCTCAAAGAAAAACTGCTTTGAGGAGTTCCCTGGCAGTCCAGTGGTTTGGGCTTGGTGCTTTCACTGCCATGACCTCTGGTTCAATTCCTGATTAGAGAATGAGAATCCCACAAGCCTCACAGCACAGCTAAACCAACAAAAAGCCCAAAAAGTAAAGAAAAGAGAAACTGCTTTGCAAAAAAAGAAACCATCAACAAAATGAAAAAACAACCTAAAGAACAGGAGAAAATATTCACTAACCATATATATGATATGGGGTTAATATTCAAAATATATAAAAGAACTCATTAATAGCTAAAAAACCCCAAGTTATCTGATCCAAAAATGGGCAGAGAAAATGAATAGACATTTTTCCAAAGAAGATACACAAATGCCAAGAAAAGGTGCTCAACATCAACTAATCATCAGGGAAATGCAAATAAAAATCACAGTGAGATATCGCCTCACACCTGTCAGAATGTCTATCATTAAAAAGAAAAGAGAGATCAAGCATTGGCAAGAATGCGGAGAAAAGGGAACCCTTGTGTACTGTTGGTGGGAATGCAAATTGGTACAACCACTATGGAATACAGTATGGAGGTTTCTCAAAAATTAAAAATAGAGCTACCATATGACTAAGCAATCCCACTTCTGGGTATTTATCCAAAGAAATGAAAACAAAATCTCAAAGAGATGTCTGTATCCCCATGTTCACTGTAGTGTTATTCACAGTAGCTAAGACTGGAAACAACCTAAGTGTCTACAAACAGATAATTGAATAAAGATGTGGTGTAGACGGATGAACAGACAGACAGATAAACTCACAGAGACAGAGATATACATGGGCTTCCCAGGTGGCGCTAGTGGTAAAGAACTTGTCTGCCAATGCAGGAGATGTAAGAGATGCAGGTTCAATCCCTGGGTCAGGAAGATCCCCTGGAGGAAGGCACAGCAACCCACTCCAGTATTCTTGCCTGGAGAATCCCATGGACAGAGGAGCCTGGCAGGCTACAGTCTATGGGATCACACAGAGCTGGACACAACTGAAGCAATTTAGCACACACGAACAGAGATATATATACACACTGGAGATACACACATACTGGATATACACTGGAATATATATATATATATATATACACACACACACACACACTGGAATATAATGGAATATTATTTAGCCATGAGAGAGAAAGAAACCTTGTCATTTGCAACAACATGGATGCACCTTGAAGGCATTATGCTGAATGGAACAAGCTAGACAGAGAAAGTTAAATACTGCATGGTATCACTTATATGTGGAATCTAAAAAAAAAAAGAAAGTCAACCTCATGGAAACAGAGAATAAAAGTGGTTGCCAGTGACTAAGGGGTGATGGAAATAAGCATAAAAATCATGGGAAAAGGATTCAAACTTTCAGCTGTAAAGTAAATACAGTCATAGGATCTAATGTGAAACATGGTTACTATAATTGATAACACAATTGTGTAAATGAAATCTGCTAAGAGAGTAAATATTAAATGTTCTCACATACACACAAAATATAAATATGTGAGGTGAAGAATCTGTTAATTAACTAGGTGGTGGGACTCTTTTTCATAATGTATAGGTATATCAAATCACCACAATGACACTTTAAGTGTCTTACAGTTTTGTCAATTATACCTCAAACTAAAAAGAACCCTGAAAGATTGCTTTGATTGAAATGGAGGCTGGAGGCTCAGAGACCTGCTCATCTTGCTTTCCCCTTTGCTCTGTAGCAGGCTCCATGGAACACCATCATGAAGCTGCTGATTTAGTGTAACTCTTTCAATTTATATATATCATATTATGAGGAAATGAAAACCCAGAAGAAAGTATATAAACTGATAGGGAAATAAACACAGAGATGACTTATATGACAAGTGAGCTATTTTATGATGGTGATGTGATTTGTTATATAAGTTTATGGAACTCTGTCTGAACTATTTATAATGGAACAAACCAAGTTATATAATGGACTTGCATTAATTTAATAAACATTTGCATACCTTGCTGAATCATGTGGGTAACAGAGAATGATACCTACTCTGTAATATGCAAATATTACTAAGACAGAGAAAAGAAATATACACAAATAATTATAAGTTAAAAACATATAAAGTCACACAGAAATACCAAATGGTTCAAAGAAACATAGGAGAAGGTAATTACATTCACTGGGTGGAGAAAGAGAAGCTATAAAAAAAAAAAGAGAGAGCTAATGGAAGAAGCTGAGTTAGCCCTTAAAGAATCAAGAGGATTTTGATGTGTAAGACAGGATAGAGAAACTAGGTAAGGGGAAAAATGAGCATTTGTATAGAGGTGGGGAAGTGAGGAACATGTTCAGAGAGAGCAAACAGGTTCAGTTTGGCTTAAGGGTGAAATTTGAGGCTGAACAGATGGACTGAAGAGTACAAGGAGGCTGAAATGGCTAAATTTAGACTCAATGAAGTAAGGAATGAGTGATCACTGATGGTTTCTTTGTTATTTTTAATTTTTGCTTTATGAGATTAAAATAATATAGACAAGTCAAAAAGGTAATATATCCCTACCGCCCAGAATTAAAATACTGCTATATTTACCTCTAGTCTAAATATATGATTACATTAATAAATTTAACCTAAAAACCAAACTAGTAATACATGTGGTGGTGGTGTTCAGTCGTATCTGACTCTTTGTGACCCCAAGGACTGCAGCTTGCCAGGCTTCTCTGTTCATAGAATTTTCCAGGCAAGAATACTGGAATGGGTTGTCACTTCCTCCTCCTCCAGGGGATCTTCCCAACCCAGAGATCTAATCTGTATCTCCTGCAATGGCAGGTGAATTCTTTAAGCATGTACTTTAAAAAATACATGATAGATAAAGTTAGTATTCCCTTTGATGATCAACACTACCAGTTCCAATCTGTTTTTCTGCTGCCCAAAAATGACAGCTCTCACAAGAACCTTTCTGGGCCACCGAGTGAGCAAGAGAACACTGTCTTCTTTACCTGACATGTTACTCCCTTGATACCATTCCCTCAGTATCAGTTGTCTGCCTCAATCCCTGACATTCTCAGATCTCTTTTGAAAGAAAACCTCCTTGGAAAGGTCTCCCTGGTCAACCTTTCTAGACGATCAGCCCTTACATCCCTCTCCCCAAACATTGCCTTTTCTTCAAAGTACTAATTTTCATCTATCATCATATAATGGTTTATTGTCTTTCTCCTACACTAGTATGCAGCTCCACAGGGCAGGGAGAATTGGGGTTCACTTGTTGTATTCCTGGTGCCTAGAATAGGGCCTGGCACATAGGAGATAATAAATACTTACTGAGTGAATGAAGATATATGTATCTATAATATGTAATATTTTGTGTATTTTTACAATTTATATCCATAGCACCTACATTTTATTTTTATTTTTCATTCAACATTGTATTTTTAAATCTATTCACTTAGACCAGTGATTCTCAAGTGGTGACAGTTTGGCAACATTTGGTAATATTTTTGGTTGTCACAATTGGTGGGGAGTGGGGAGTCAGTCTAGGGGGATTTACTGGGTAGAGGTCAGAGACGCTGCTTCATTTTACAATGCACAGGATAGTTCCCCACAGCAAAGAACCATCTGGTACAAGTGTCAATAGTGTCAAGGTTGAGAAATTCTGACTTAGATTTATGGATATTTATATAATCTCTGGTTAACTAATGGATAGTAAGCCATCATATAAATACATTGAAATTCATTTATCTATTATTGGTGGATACTTCCATTGTTTGTAATTTTTCACTATTACAATCTCTAATAATTTTTAGGAGAGGGAAGTAACATGATTACAGATATATTTCAAGCAGATTCTCCTGGCTCTGATGGTTGAATTGGAAGAGAAGGGTCACTAGAGGCAGAGAAATAAGTTTAGTTGTAGCTATAGTTCAATATGGTTCACTTATGGCAGAAAGTGAAGAAGAACTAAAGAGTCAATGAAAGTGAAAGAGGAGAGTGAAAAAGTTGGCTTAAAGCTCAACATTCAGAAAACTAAGATTATGGCATCTGGTCCCATCACTTCATGGCAAATAGATGGGGCAACAGTGGAAACAGTGAGAGACTTTATTTTGGGGGGCTCCAAAATCACTGCAGATGGTGATTGTAGCCATGAAATTAAAAGACGCTTACTCCTTAGAAGTAAAGTTATGAGCAACCTAGACAGCATATTAAAAAGCAGAGACATTACATTGCTGACAAAGGTCTGTCTAGTCAGGGCTATGGTTTTTCCAGTAGTCACATATGGATGTGAGAGTTCGACTATAAAGAAAGCTGAGCACTGAAGAATTGATGGTTTTGAACTGTGGTGTTGGAGAAGACTCTTGAGAATCCCTTGGACTGCAAGGAGATCCAACTAGTCCATCCTAAAGGAGATCAGTCCTGGGTGTTCACTAGAAGGTCTGATGTTGTAACTGAAACTCCAATACTTTGGCCACCTGATGTGAAGAGCTGACTCATTTGAAGACTCTGATGCTGGGAAAGATTGAGGGCAGGAGGAGAAGGGGACAACAGAAGATGAGATGTCTGGACAGCATCACCGACTCAATGGACATTTGGGTGAGCTCCAGGAGTTGGTGTTGTCAGGGAGGCCTGGCGTGCTGCAGCCATAGGGTCACAAAGAGTCAGACACGACTGAGTGACTGAATTGAACTGATGGTTCGATAACTAAGTAATTAGAATATCTAGCCAGGCAATAAGGTAAAAGAATGTAAGACACAAGATAATAGTGAACAGTATCTAAGGACTGATCCAAGGAGAGCCAGGAGGTCTGGGTGATAAGAAGGATGGTGGTACAATTACAAGAGAGCAGGAAACAGTCGAAGATATTAATTCAGCTAATAAAAACAAAACAAACAAACAAAAGCTTTAGGGAGTCAAGAACAGGTCTGGAGGGAGACGTAAGCTTGGTTTCAAATTGCAGAGAAGTCATTCTGGTTGGTGAATGGGAGTTTCTCCCACAACACTCATGAAAATGTTGGATACTGAAGCTATTTGCAATAAGTAAATTAGAGTTCATTTGCTAAAACGCTGTGCAGCTATTTAAAAATACATTTATCAAAACATTTTAAGGTCATGGAAAATGTAAGATCACAACGAGTAAAAATTATGAACAAGATACATAATTTCTTGATAATGTAAAATTTTTTTAAAAAATCAATTGGTTATAGGGAACAAGAATCCTGGAAGGCAGTAAATCGGAAGAATAACAATAGTGGCTAACTCATGATATAAATTGGAATAATAGTAGCTTACTCATGATATAAAATTTTTCCCTCTTACATTTTTCTCTATTTGCTATATGAATGAATGTTATTTTTATAATAATAAAAGACATTGTTATCTAAAAAGAACTACCAAACCCTCAATCTATCTTATTTCATGGGAGAATCAGATAGCCCTAAATCTCCTACAGGAGTCTCTCTAATTTCTTAACTTCTCTTCAACCTAAGATTATAAAGTAATGCTGTTCAACAGGGGAGTGGTCTCCTAGAGGTGACGAGATTCAT
The DNA here is from genome assembly GCF_049115385.1 of Moschus berezovskii. Classification (NCBI taxonomy): domain Eukaryota; kingdom Metazoa; phylum Chordata; class Mammalia; order Artiodactyla; family Moschidae; genus Moschus; species Moschus berezovskii. The sequence goes on from NC_142471.1 coordinate 29,994,899, forward strand.
CTGGGGGAGATTCCCCTAACTATGAGAGCCACCTCCTTTACTTTCTTTCCCAAGTTTCCTTAAAACATACCCTAAGAAGGCATCCTCTTTCCACAAACTACTGCCATAAAATTGATGAGAATGGGACAAAGGCACCCCTAGACACTTACAAAACAGTGGAAAAAAAAGTGTTAGCTGTTTAGTTGTGTCTGACTCTGCAATCACATGGACTGCAGCCCATCAGGGCTCCTCTGTCCACAGAATTCTCCAGGTAAGAATACAAAAGAATAAAGACTGCGGTAAAGTCATTACTATCTCACAGAAACTGAGGTTATAGTTCTCTCGGCATCAATTTTGCTTCATACAATCTTTAAGTAACATTTTATTACACATATACGTGATGTTTGCGATGTTGGCAAAACAACTGGGGTTCAAAACCAGTTCCATTTGAGAAAAAAAGCCCAACAACAAAACAAAACATACATCCACACACAACTGGGGACCTTCTAAGCCACAACATTTACAAAGTTATTTCACGTTATTTAATAGCTTTAAGTGTCTCAAATTCAGTTTTGCATGTTCATTGGAAAGACTGATGCTAAAGCTGAAACTCCAATACTTTGGCCACCTCATGCGACGAGCTGACTCACTAGAAAAGACTCTGATGCTGGGAGGGATTGGGGGCGGGAGGAGACGGGGACGACAGAGAATGAGATGGCTGGATGGCATCACCGACTCGATGGACATGAGTCTGAGTGAACTCCGGGAGTTGGTGATGGACAGGGAGGCCTGGCGTGCTGTGATTCATGGGGTCGCAAAGAGTCGGACACCACTGAGCAACTGAACTGAACTGAAACATAAACTGAATTTTTTCCAGTGGTCAAATTCTGACCTTTGATTCCTCAGCCCAATAAACCCTTCTGCAGAAGCTCCATTTTCCCTGGGCCACACTGACTAGAAGTGCCCTCAGGGGACAAGTCAGACAAAAGGGACTTTCTTCTTTCAAGCATCCTATTCCCTTTGATTTTTGCTTGCTTTTTCTCCAGTGTTTTCAAATAACTGGTTGGTTGTTTTTTTTTAATATTCTGTTCAGGGTTATCACTGCAATCAGCAGGGGATTAGTCTGATATGTTACTCCAGTATTACCAGAACTGAAACTCAACTTTATCAGATTTTAAAGGGCAGCCACTTTCTTCCATGTGGCTTCCCTCATAGCTCAGTCAGTAAAAGAGTCTGCCTGCAATGCAGGAGACGTGGGTTCGAGTCCTTGGTCGGCAAGATCCCCTGGAGAAGGAAATGGCAACCCACTCCAGTATTCCTGCCTGGAGAATCCCATGAACATAGGAGCCTGGCAGGCTATAGTCCATGGGTCGCAAGAGTTGGACACGACTTAGCGACTAAATACCACCATTTTCTTCCAACCCTGTGCTCATCTCTTTCTTCCCCCAGAAAATACATGGCAGGTTAGAATGAGCTATGATTTGGAAGCTGAATGCCTGCTTCATCCTGTGTTTCAGGTCCACCTAAAATAGCTGAACACAGCCCAGAACTCCCACAGGAATTAAGCACGTGGCTCCATACTAGAATCCGTGAGTTCAAATCCCTAGGACAGTCACTTTGAGCTGTGTAACCTTTGGCAAATTACATAACCTCTCTTAGATTCAGTTTCTCAGCTGTGGATAGGGAAAATAACAATTATATCTATTTCACAGGGCTTTAAGAGGGGATTAAATGAGTTAGTGGTCTAAGCTTTGTAAGCACTCAATATACATTAGCTATTATATGATGATGGTGGTGGTGATGGTGGTGGCAGTGATGGCTACAAGCGCCAGCAAATTCCCATGACAACACCTCCTCTCTCAACACCAGCTCCTTCAGTAGTCAGGAGTCCTGCCATTAACAGTTTAAATATGGAAACTCAAACATGTGCAGCAATCTCAGGAGTAAATAACTCCTTAACTTCTGGCAAGTTATCACTCTGCTGCCCTGTTTGGGTAGAGATAAACTCACCTTTCTGGCCGATTTACAGAGAGCTGGAAGTAGTTCTTGGCCATTTCTAGCCTTTCCTGGTACTGAACAGAACCTTCCATCAATCCCTAAAAAAATAATAATGCCCATCAGAACCTGGTATAGATGGTATCATTAAAATAACCTGCTCACCAGCAACTTCCAGGAAGGCAGTATACAATACAGTACTAATATAGTGTACAAAAATCAGGAAGCCTGAGTCCTCGTCCTTGTTTTGTCATGGATGGACAGTTTCTCCAAAAAAGGGACTAGGGTAAATGTGATGGGCCCTTATCCTTTTCACCATTTAAGGGCCTCGTTCCAATTTGGGAGGTTTTCTATCATTTTCTATTATTTATTAATAACTTGTTATAAAGAAACAATTGATTAACTAGCAACTAATTTATAAACCAAAGTACAAATAGAGCTCAAAAAATAGCATAACCTTAACTATCATTTCTACCTTTCACAGGCATGTTTATGATGGCATTTATGCTTAATACTTTACATTCTTTAAAAATATACTATAATATAAGCAGTTTTCCATACCACTACACAATCTTTAAAATTATCATATTCTTAAGGACTTTTCTACTTCTTGGATGTTTCCTTAAAGCGTAGATTATTTAACATAAAGTTTCCCTATTGGCAAGGCAGGAACAGAGGCACAGATGTAGAGGATGACTTGTGAACACAGCAGGGGAAGGAGAGGGTAGGAGAAATTGAGCCAGTAGCATTGACATATACACACTGCCATGTGTAAAACAGACAGCTACTAGGAAGCTGCTGTTTAGCACAGGGAGCTTAACTCTGTGCTCTGCGATAACCTAGAGGTGGGGTTGTGCAGAGGAGGGAGGTTTAGGAGGAGGGGATAAACATATACTTATAGCTGATTCATGTGTTGTACAGCAGAAACACAACATTGTAAAGCAATTATCTTCCAATTAAAAATAATAATAAAATAAAGTGAAGGTTCCAAGTTTGAACTTCTGTATAATTCTTGGAATACGATATCAAATTACTTTCCAGTTAAGGGTGCAACTATTACAATGTTATCAGCAATGTATAGGTATACTATTTTCACTATATTCTCAACAGCACTAAATATCTTTCTCATGCTTTTTACATATGTGAAAAATGGTCTTTATTATTGTGTTAATATACATATCTTCACTATGTGTGAGAGTGGTTATTTTAAGAGAAATTTACTAGTTCCCTTTTCGTACTTCTTTTTTATTGGAGCATAGTTGCTTTATACTGTTGTGTACGTTATTGTACAGCAAAGTGAATCAGCCATACATCTACATACATCTCCCTTTTCTGGGATTTCCTTCCCATTTAGGTCATAATTTTTTAATCTGTATCTGCTAATTTTTCTATTTGGTGCCTTCATGTTTACTTCATAGGTTTGCACAAGTCATTCATCTGATATAAATAATAACTTTTATCACTTTGTATAGATGTTATTAATTTTTCTAAAATATTAGAAACAGTTTATAGACACTCCCTTATTACCACCAAACTAGAATGGTCCCTTTTAACTCTAGTTCTTACAATTATGTCACACATTAAATATGGACCTAACACTTTAGATCACTGGCTTGATTTTGCCTGGAATGTACAATTTAAAGAGTACATAGTAAGTCCTACCTTAAAGTAATCATTCTTTTTCAGACTTTCAAGGAAGCCAGCCCAAAGTGGTGACGTAGTCACAAGGGATTTTTTGGAGTCAGAAAAATGTGGGCTACATTTGGAGCATAAGATCTCAAATCCATGAGCCTACATGGAAAAGACAGAATTTTTATTATTAGGTTACTTTCTTTCCATTTAACCACACTTAAGAACTAGGTGACTGGACATATGGATATGTGAACATTTATAATACTCTTCAAATTTTATGAAAAAAATATGACTTTAATTCCAAGTTTCTTAATCTCTAGAGATTACTAAAAATTATAAAGGGGAAGCAAATAACAGAAAACAAAGAATTCTTATTTTCCTGAAAGAGATTTCCCTTCTCACTGATTAAAAAACTAGAAATTTAAACTTGCTTCTTGCTTGCTTAAAAAAGGTTGCAAAAGGTTTCTTGTCTCACACAATTACATGGTCTTAAACTCCAGTACTCTTGCCTGGAGAATCCCATGGATGGAGGAGCCTGGTAGGCTACAGTCCATGGGGTCGAAAAGAGTCAGACATGACTGAGCGACTTCACTTTCACTTTTCACTTTCATGCATTGGAGAAGGAAATGGCAACCCACTCCAGTATTCTTGCTTGGAGAATCCCAGGGATGGAAGAGCCTGGTGAGCTGCCATCTCTGGGGTCATACAGAGTTGGACACGACTGAAGCGACTTAGCAGCAGGAATAGTAAAGGGAGAGAATCACTTCATTTTAAGAGTCCTTTGATTAAAAAATATAATAAATGCACATGGCAAAATAATTCTAAAAGGGAGCTTCCCTGATTACTCTGGAGAAAACTACTGCCACCAATTCCTTGCATATCCTTTCAGAAGTAATCTTTGCCCTCAAGCAGATATGTGTGCGTGTGCATACATATATCCTCCTACTTCACCCCCTTCATCACTAAACGGCAACATACACATGCTCTGAACCTTGCTTTCTCTTAGTGATATGCCCTGGAAATGATTTCATACAAACACATAAATTTATCCATCCCACTTCATGGACAGACCATAATTTATCCAACTATTTTTCTACTAGTAGACATTTAAGTATTTTCCAGTCTTTTGCTACTATAAACAATGCTTTCACGAGTATCTTCATACGTCTTTGTGCACAAGTGAAATATATGAAGGATAAACTTCAGGAGGTGAAAATGCTGAGCAGCAGGGTTTGTGCCTTTTAAATATTATGGAAAGTGATAAACTATTTTAAGAGACTGAATCAATTCATATTCCTATCAATAATGTTTGAGGATACCTCTTTACGTATTTTTACAATCCTCGTGATACTTGTCAATCAAATGGTGAAAAACATTACTTTGTAGTTTTAAATTGCAATTCTTTTATTATGAGCAAGTGTCAACATTTTTCATAAAAATCATTTGTATTTCTTTTTCTCTGGACTATGTTAATGGTTTCTGATCATTTTTGATTG